>NC_091255.1:55022500-60022500 GCF_042477335.2 Ovis canadensis | reverse complement strand
GAAAAACAAAAGCTATAAATCGCCTGTTTCAGAAATCAAAGAGCATCGCTACAGATCCAGCAGGCATTAAAAGGATAGTAACAGAATCGAAAAGTAATGTCTTGGACTGCAAGGAGATCCAATCAGTCCATTCTAAAGAAGATCAGTCCTGGGTGTTCTTTGGAAGGAATGATGCTAAAGCTAAAACTCTAGTACTTTGGCCACCTCATGCGAAGAGCTGACTCATTGGTAAAGCCTCTGATGCTGGGAGGAATTGGGGGCAGGAGGAAAAGGGGATGATGGAGGATTGAGATGGCTGGATGGCATCACCAACTCGATGGACGTGAGTTTGAGTGAACTCCGGGAGTTGGTGATGGACAGGGAGGCCTGGCGTGCTGGGATTCATGGGGTCGCAAAGAGTTGGACACGACTGAGCGACTGAACTGAACTGAACAGAATCCTTTAAATATGAAGAGTTTTGTGCTAATAAATTCTATGTGTTAGGTGAAATGGATGAATTTCGTGAAAGACACAGATTAACAAAACCGACACAGAAGAGAAAGAAAATCTGGCTAGTTTATATCTCATAAAGAAATTGAACTCCCTAGTTTTTCCCTCACAAAGAAAAATTCCAAGTCCAGATATCTTTGCTGATGAATTCTAGGGAACATTTAAGAAAGAAATGATACCAATCTTAATACAAACTCTTTCAGAAAATAAGAGGAAGGGGGAACATTTCCTGTCCCATTCTAAGAGGCCAACTTTATCCTGAAAATTAAAGTCAAAGACTCGGCAAAAGGAGGAAAAAGAGAATCTGCAAGACAAGATCCCTCATGAACCCAAGTATAAAAAACATTTTTTTAATATTTAAAAAAAAATTTTGACTGTGCCTCATAGGATGGAGATTCTTAGTTCTTCTCTGATCAGGGATCAAACCTGTGCCCCCTTGCAGTGGAAGTTTGGAGTTTTAACTGTGGACCACCAGGATAGTCCCAATAGCCTCAAGAGTTCTTAACAAAATATTAGCAAATGAAGCCCAACAGTATAGAGAGAGGATAAAGTATTATGATCAAGTAAGGCTTATCTCAGGAATGCAAGGCTTAATGTGAAAATCAATCAACATAATCCATTACATTAGCAGAATAAAGGGAAAAACCTATTTGGTTATTTCAATATATGCATAAAAAGTATTTGACAGAATTTGGCACTGGCTTCATGACAAACTGATTCAGCAAACTGCAAATAGAAGAGAACATTCTCAAGCTCATAAAAGGCATCTAAGAAAAACTTACAGTTAACATTATAGTTGAAATGGCGAAAGACTAAACACTTTCCCCAGAAGACTGAAAACAAGGCAAAAATGTTCACTCTCACCATTTCTTTCAACATTGTATTGGAAGTCACAGTCAGTGCAGTAAGCTAGAAAAGAATAAAATGGCATGCAGCCTGGCAAAGAAAGAAAAAGATCTCTCCACAGACAACATGATTATCTACATAGAAGATCATGAGGGACTTCCCTGGTGGTCCAGTGGGTAAGACTCTGTGGTCCCAGCACAGGGGGCCTGGGTTCGAACCCTGGTTAGGGACCTAGATCACACATGCTGCAACTAAGAGTATGAATGCCACAATAAAAGATAGAAGATCCTGCATGCCATGTCTGAGACCCAGTGCAGCCAAAGGAATGAATGAAGAAAGAAAAAAGAAAATCATGAGGTCTTCAAAAAAGTCACTGGAACTAATAATGCATTTTATCAAGGTTCCAAGATATCAGATCAATACCCTCAAATCAGCTGCATTTCTGTAAAGTAGTAACTAATAGTTGGAAATTGAAATTTTTAAAAAATACTATTAGCTATGACATCGAAATTCTAGAATATTTGGGGATGAATGTAACAACATATATGCTAGACCTATGCACAAAAACTATAAAACATTACAGAGAAAGACCTAAGTAAATGGAGAATTATACTATGCTTATTGTGTAGAAGACTTAACATTTTTAAATGTTCAGTTCAGTTCAGTCACTCAGTCATGTCCAACTCTTTGCGACCCCATGAATCACAGCACGCCAGGCCTCCCTGTCCATCACCAACTCCCAGAGTTCACTCAGACTCACGTCCATCGAGTCAGTGATGCCATCCAGCCATCTCATCCTCTGTCGTCCCCTTCTCCTCCTGCCCCCAATCCTTCCCAGCATCAGAGTCTTTTCCAATGAGTCAACTCTTCACATGAGGTGGCCAAAGTACTGGAGTTTCAGCTTCAGCATCATTCCCTCCAAAGAAATCCCAGGGCTGATCTCCTTCAGAATAGACTGGTTGGATCTCCTTGCAATCCAAGGGACTCTCAAGAGTCTTCTCCAACACCACAGTTCAAAAGCATCAATTCTTCGGCACTCAGTCTTCTTCACAGTCCAACTCTCACATCCATACATGACCACTGGAATGTTAATTCTATCCAAATGTTAATTCTATAGATCCAATTGACCTATAGATACAGTGCAATATCCCAGTCAAAAATCACTGTTTTGGGGAAGTTGATAAGTTGATTTTAATGTTTATATAGAAATGCAAAGAGTCTAGCTAAAACAATTTTGAAACAGAGATACATGGTTCATTTCAAGATTTAATATAAAGCCACAATAATCTAGACTGTGGTATTGGTGTAAATATAGCCATGTATATCAGTGGAACAGAATATGGAGTTCAGAAATAGACCCCCACATATATGATCAATTGATTTTGGACAGAGAAACCAGATAGCTCAGTGGAGAAGGGACTGTGTTTTCAACAAATGGTACTGGACCAACTGGCTTTCCTTTCAGGAAAAACAAAAATAAAACCTCACTCTTACTTTAAACAAAAAAATTTATTTCTGATCTTCTATATAAAAGACAACTATAAAACTTAAAGATGAAAACATAGGAGAAAGTGTTCATGAGTTCTTACACAGACCACAAATAGCACAAGTCATTAAACAATTAATATATTGAGGTTCATTAAAATAAAAACTTCTTTGATAGACACTATTGAAAAAATAAAAAGACAAGCCACAAACTAGTTGAAAAGTTTTACGGTACATGTATTT
Source organism: Ovis canadensis (assembly GCF_042477335.2). Classification (NCBI taxonomy): domain Eukaryota; kingdom Metazoa; phylum Chordata; class Mammalia; order Artiodactyla; family Bovidae; genus Ovis; species Ovis canadensis. Next base: position 60,019,437 of record NC_091255.1, on the reverse strand, counting down.
GAGAGAGACCTGTATCTGGAATATATAAAGAACTGTAAAAACTCAACCATGAGAAGACAACTTTAAGTGGGCAAATGATTGGATAGATGCTTAACAAAGAAGATAGATGAACAGCAAGATAGAGAGATAGACACATGAAAGATGCCCATGTGTTAGTGAGAATGTGGAGTAACTGGAATGTTGTTACATTGCTGTTGGAATGCAAATAGTACAGCTACTTTAGAAAATAGTATGGCCATTTTTAATAACTTTAAATACACACACAGCATTGTTGTTGTTTTAGTCACTGTGTCTGCCTCTTGTAACCCCATGGACTGTAGCCTGTCAGGCTCCTCTGTCCATGGGATTTCCCAGGCAAGAATACTGGAGTGGGTTGCCATTTCCTGCTCAAGGGGATCTTCCCCATCCAGTGATGAAACCCGTGTCTCCTGCTTGGCAGGTGGATTCTTTACCACTGAGCCACCAGGGAAGCATACAGCCCACCAATTCTTCTATATATTTACCCAGGAAGAATGAAAACATGTGTCCACACCAAGATGTGCAATGAATGGTCAGAGTTTTGTTCATGGTATCCAAAACCTAGAAACAGCCCAGAGAGATGTTCATCTATGGGTGAATGGGCCAATTTAGGGACATACACTTGGTGTATTATTGCTTGCCAATAAAGAACATGCTCTCAATATAACGTGAATAAGTCACTGCTTAAAAGAAGATAAGCCCAAAAGAGTACATAGTTTATAATTTTGTAACGTTCTCAGTGTGAACTATAGCGAGAGAAAGCAGATCTGAACTTGCTGGAGAGAGACAAAGGATGGGCTGGACAGCGCTTTAGGGTGATGGAAATGTCCTGTGAGGGGATGGGAGTGGTTGGTTGCACAAACATACATTTGTCAAATGCTTCCAATTATAATCTGAAATGGGCGCATTTTACTGTATGTAAATTGCACCTCATTGAAGTTGATTTAAATGTTTTTAAATGCATAATATTGGGTAAAAAATAAAAAATACAATACTTTTTTTGTAAACACCAACATAGTATAAATAAGTTTGCAAGTTTACACATATACTTAAAATATGGAAGGGCATACATTAAATAGATGTGGGTGGGTGCCTGTGGAGCTTGAGACAGGTTGGGGAAGTAGGGAAGAAAACAGCAATACAAAAGAGGTGTACACCTGTGATGATTTGTTCCACTGATATGGAACTGTGAACAGCCTTCTGGACAGCTGACATCTTAGAAAGTTCACATATATGAATTGGACTAGGAAGACCACCCTTTGCAAGATACCAGGATTTTAAAATCATGTCTCCTTTTCTTTCTTTTAAATATCAGATGTCATTGTTAAAATGTTGTCTCAAGGCTCAATGTAATCGATAATGGTAAAAAGCTAAGAAATAATGTTTGCAGAATTACTGTCTAAATACTGACAAATTTGACCAGATTTTAATGGACTTTCCTTGTGGTCCAGTGGTTGAGACTTTGCCTTGCAATACTGGGGGTGCAGGCTCAATCCCTGGTGGGGGTGCTAAGATCCCACATGCCACGGAGCTAAAAAACCAAAACATAGAAGCAATATTGTAAAAAATTCAGTAAAGAATTTTAAAAATGGTCCACATCAAGAAAAAAATCTTTAAAAAAAATTTTAGGCACATAGGGCCTTTTGAAAATCATCTTATTTCCCTAAGGAAAAGTATTAAGTAAATTTTTCTTTGAAGGGCAAGTTGCCTTTTTATTTTTGTTCACGTGGGGCTTATTTCAGTTCAGTTCAGTTGCTCAGCCGTGTCTGACTCTGCGACCTCATGGACTGCAGCATGCCAGGCTTCCCTGTCCATCACCAACTCCCAGAGCTTGCTCAGACTCACGTCCATCGAGTTGGTGATACCATCCATCTTATCCTCTGTCGTCATGCCATCCAACCGTTTTATCCTCTGTCATCTCCTTCTCCTGCTTTCAGTCTTTCCCGGCATCAGGGTCTTTTCCAGTCAGTTCTTCACATCAGGTGGCCAAAGTGTTGGAGCTTCAGCATCAGTCCTTCTAGTGAATATTCAGGACTGATTTCCTTTAGGATTGACTGGTTTGATCTTGCAGTCCAAGGGACCCTCAAGGTCTCCAGCACCACAGTTCAAAAGCATGGATTCTTCGGTGCTCAGCTTTCTTTATGGTCCAACTCTCACATCCATACTGGCTTATATTCTCCCTTCTTCTCCAGTGTTTACCTAACAAGAGTATGTGGAATGTGTTATCTCAAACGGATCTCATTAGGCAGTTCAGTGAGTCCAAGAGTCTTTTGTGAGAATTGAACACATCAGTATGTAACGTGTATGGAAGACTTGAGGGGAGCAATTGTGAACAGAATATTCTTTTAACAGAACAGCACTGTTCAGGAGAGAATAAAGACTATATGCAGTTCAGCTCACAGTGGGGCTCTTACAGCCACCGAGTTATTAATATAATTGCAGGAAATCAACTTTGGATGAAATGATGCTCATAAAATAACATTCCACCCCTTCCAGCCTCCCTCCCTCCTGGTCCTCCTGATGATCAGCAGCCAATGGGAACAAAGTCATTTGTCGTCTGCTGCTTTGATACCATCATCACTATGTTCCAAATTAGTTTTAATCCCTGTTTGAAACCATACCTGCAGAGCAACTGAATTATATCCCTTTTTATAAAACAATTACTTGTTAACTATTTATTTGCTTATTTGTATCTACTTATTAAACTTCTGGGCATTTTAACCAGTACTTTGACTTATCTGATTTGTGTGCCTAAGGATGCAAAATTAGTAGCATTAAATCCTGTTGCTTCAAAGATGGTTAATGTATACAGCTGCATACTTAACAGCACACCTTCATGACCTTTATGGAATTAAAAAAAGCAATCCCTTGGTGCTGAACTAGACAGTATATTGCATGAACCAATTTCATTCTCATTTTACTTGTGCTGAGATGAAATGGATGATTCCTCTTAAACAGCATCATGTTTTGAATAACAGAACCATGTGACCATGTAAAACCCCTGCAGATAGTAGCATGGTGACCCCATCATTGTGTGTGTGTGTTAGTCACTCAGTCGTGTCTGACTCCTTGCGAGCCCGTGGACTGTAGCCTGCCAGGCTCCTCTGTCCAAGGAATTCTCCAGGCAAGAATATTGGAGTGGATTGCCATTCTCTTCTCCAGGGGATCTTCTCAACCCAGGGATCGAAACTGGGTCTCCTGCATTGCAGACAGATTCTTTACCTCTGCACTACCTGGGAGTCCCATCAGTGTCTGACATGATATAAATGAAGCCATGAGATGTCAGCTTCTTCTTTTTATTTTTAGCTTCTTGTCATTTGCTCCCTAATGTCTACATGCTTCACTCTGAATGTTTAAACTGGATGTGAAGGCCACGTTAAGGTGCTGAGACTGGGCATTAAACCTCTCTTTAGTGTTAACTGTTGTCACCAAGGTCATCAGAACAGCTTGTTTGCTTATCCTGAGATTGAATGGACCTGTGGAAATAACCTGTTTTGAAGGTGTATTCTGTTTGGTCAGCCTTGTAAGTACTTAAATGATAAAGATTTGTGAGACCCAAGTCCCCATCTGCTGAAGAGACATACCTCCTCTCTACCTCTTAGGGCTGGAGAAGAGAATGAGACTGCTCTGCTCACTGTGGAGGCAGCCAGCATCTTCCTGGGGGGCGGGGATCATAAAGTCTGACTCAAAGGAGGAGGAGGCAGAGGCTGCACCTGAGTTGATGGTCACTGCTGGTCTCTGTGGTAGCAGAGCATCCCATGTGTTGGGGACCCTGAGGCCTGAGCGAAGATGGGTGACTGCGAAGCAGTGGAGTATGGAGCCGTGGATTGCAGCTGAAAGGTGGACTGTTCCATAGGATCTTGTTCCAGGGGTTTGGTGCCAGGTCGAGGGTCCTGTCTCCAAAGCCGGTGAGATGGATTGATCTCTCCCCTGCAGGAGTACGATGGCTGATTCGGGAGACATACACGTGGATCAGTAATAGAGTTACTTGGGTGCCGCTGGAAATGGGCATCCAGAGGCACAGACCCACACCCTACCGAGCACTCCTGGGGTGGGCAAGACCTGTGGGTGGCCGTAACAGTGGCCCTCAAGTGGGTGTGGGCAAACTCAAGACACCTGGGCGTTCCCAGCTAGCCTCTCCCTAGCGCTACCCACTGCCCAAGTGGAGAGCAGCAGGGTTTGCAGACGTGACTCATAAAGGCTTTTCAGGGCCTTCTGATGCCTTCTTCCTGCTAAAAAATGGGGAGGCGGGGGTGGAGTGGGATGGAGGCTTTTCTAGGTAGAAGAGATCTGAGGGCCTGGAGGGAAGGAAGAGAGTAGAGCTGGACTTGGTCAGGTGGGGAGGGTGGGGTCCTTGCTGACTCGGGAAGGATCAGTTGTCACTTTGTTTTAGGCTCAGGAGGCTTCCGCAGTTGTGGGAGATGAGACAAGCTCCTCCTGAAGGAGTTGTTTCACTGGGATCCATCACCAGGGTTTCAGTGTGGTTGAGGTTGCTCACTGAGGATGTGCTGGGTTCTTCAAGTCCAAATATAGCAAGAAAGTTGGCCAGAGGGAGTGAAGGGAGAGGGCAGCCAGACCCCCACACCCTCTGGCGACCCTTCAGGATTGAGAATTGGGAGAGGCCTTGAAGTTAGTTAAGAAGTCCTCGGTCACCCAAGGCAGTAACAGCCAGAAGGCGTGGGGCTATTTTGAGAAAGGGAAGGTCACACAGGTGTGAACTGTGTTAAGGAAGTGAGGGGCTGAGGATCAGATGCTCTTTTCAGGGGAAGATGTATCACTTAGGAAATGGATGTTGGCGTTAAGTTAGTTGCTTTTTTAATGTTCCTCTTGTTTTTAATTGGCAAACTTTTGTAAACTAGAAGGAGATATCTTTCAGAGAGGAAACAATTGAGAGTTCAGAGGCTGAACGTTACCCTCCCACGGCCACTGACCTGACACCTAAACCAGAACCCACGAGTACAAGTAGGTTAGCTCAGCTAGTGTGACTCAATGAACACCCTCGTGGAGTGATTTCCAAGCTTCCTACCTGGCTTGGGAGACCAAGAATAGATTGTGTACTGGGTATGTTAAAGAACACAATTTACGTCTAAAAGGTAATTGGAAAATCAACCTGGATCCACCCATTTGCTGCTGGAATGCCAGGAATTGGCTCAGTTTCTCAGCAGTGCTCCTCCATCTTCTGGAACGGTTTTTCTGGTGGATTTAATACCGTGAGAACCCTGAGAAGCTGATGGAATGTCTGGGCTTCCTTCCCTGCACCTGACCCAGCGTTGCCAGGCTTGGTCTGCATGGGAAACCTGTCCTGGCCTGGTGGCTCTGCCTGTTCCCCACACAGTCCTCAGACCAGTAATGTTATTGTGTCCACTTGCTGCTAAGTTAATGGGCACAGACTCACAGTTCATAAAGCAGCTGGGATAGCGGGTGCTTCTCAGGGTATACTTAATATTTATCTCATAAGAATTAAAATCATGTTGGTGCTATTAATGTTCAGAAGCGTATTTGGGTGTTTCCTTTTTCTTGGTGTGATTGGAGATATGACTGCAGAAAAGCACATAGGGAGAGCTTAGGTGTTCGAAGGGACAGGAAGAGAATGGGGCTGGTTATACAAATTTGGTCCCACTTTAAATAGGAGACCTAAAAACCAGGAAGATTTAAATCCTGAGGAAGACAACTGCATAGGCTGTAGCCCAAGGAAAGCTATGACAAACATAGACAGCATATTAAGAAGCAGAGACATCATTTTGCCAACAAAAGTGTATATAGTCAGAGCTATGGTTTTTCCAGTAGCCATGTACAGATGTGAGAGTTGGACCATAAAGAAGGCTGAGAGCCAAAGATGCTTTCGAATTGTGGTGCTGAAGAAGACTCTTGAGAGTCCCTTGGACTGCAAGGAATTCAACTCTGAATGTTCATTGGAAAGACTGATGCTGAAGCAGAAGCTCCAATACTTTGGTCACCTGATGCAAAGAGCCAGCTCTTTGGAAAAGACACTCATGCTGGGAAAGATCAAAGGCAGGAGAACAGGGCGGCAGAGGATGAGATGATTAGATAGCATCACCAACTCAGTGGATATGAATTTGAGCAAACTCCAAAAGATAGTTAAGGATAGGGGAGCCTGTGTCCATGGAGTCACAGAGTCAGACACAACTTAGCGACTGAACCACAAGGCCAAACTCATGCAGCTGGCCTGTCAGCTGTGGTCCAGACAGGCAGGAGTGCTCACTCTATCGTGTCCGACTTCCTGCAGCCCCATGGACTATAGCCCACCAGGCTCTTCTGTCCATGGGACTTTCCAGTCAAGAATACTGGAACAGATTGCCATTTCCTACTCCAGGGGATCTTCCTGACCCAGGGATTGAACCGGTCTCTTGCATCTCCTGCATTGACAGGTGGATTCTTTACCACTAGCACCACCTAGGAAGCCCAGGAAGGAGAGACTTGGCTCTAGTATTCGTGCAAGCCTGTTGGCCTTTATTAATGAGCACAGGTTGAACTAAAACCTGACCTGAGGTGTGCACACCTCTCATTTGTTTGCTGTTTAAGCTAGTTCTCTGTTGCCTGTATTTTTCCTGTTACACAGGGATGTACAGGCACTTCAGTCAGTTCTCTCCAGAGCCTGTGACTGGACCACTCACCCTACCTGGTAGCTTCCACTCTGCCTGTGGCCTTCCCTGCATGGCTGAAGGAGTCTCTGTCTTTATAAGCTTTCATCTTACACTTGTACCCTCTTTTCTTTCTGCTTTCCCTGATCGAGTTTGAGACGATGCATTGAATTGTCAGGAGGAGTGCAAGGTACATTATTTGGGAGTTTGGGTCTAGCGGCCTTAGTCTCCATGGGAACACCTTGGCACATGTCTGTAGACTTGGCCTTGTCACTGGGTGATTTCAGAACCTTCTGATCCTCAGCTTTCTCCCACATGAAGTAGGAATAATAATAATAATAGCCAATGTATAAGCTATCTGACCACAGAAGTTACTTCATTAATGACTTCATCCTGATCTTAATCTTCCTTGAATCCCTGGAGATGCTTCTGGGCAGACTGAGGTTGGAGGGATGTGGAAGAGGGGTTGCTCAGGGTTGCCCAGACATCTCTCATCACATAATCTCGGCTCAGCTCACAGCTTCTGTCCTAAAACACCAAACCTGTTGCCTCTTTTCCATGTTGTATTCTCCTCCCAGGAATCATTTAGGTGTTAAACCTAGGGACTGAGTCAGAGATTGCAGAATTTTTTAACAGTAAGAACCTCCCAGGTTTAAAACACCTGGGGCTTATTCCAAAGAGGTTCTGCTGTGGCCATTTTTAAGCATGGATTTTGCCATGCACTTGACGAGTGGGAAGTGGGCTACAGCTGAGAAGTGCGAGTTCTCTCCTGGGTTGGAGCATGGCCTCACCCATGATGGGAACCCAGTGACCAGATCTGAACTGACCAGGCATGCACAAGACCATTGTCTGAATTTCTAACCCAGCCGCCGGCTCTCCAGGGCAGGGAGTCATCTGCTGGTTACAGAGGCAGGAAGAGAAATGAATGTCTGCATTATTTCAGTAAAGCGTCTATAACGCGCTGGAGGGGTTTGTTTGTATCTTTTGATCATGGAAGGAGTGTGACACTGCATGGCTCATCTTGGTCTCCAGTCCTGCTTAAAATTTCTTCCAGCCAATTTCTCCTCTCCCTTGTATCTGGAGAAGAATCAGGACTTGGCTCGGGGCCACCAGACGTGCCGGGACTTCAGAATTCTGCAGTGACATCAGCTTCAGTTCTCTATAACGGGGACTGACTGGTTCTGAAATGATCCACGCAGGTCGCCGTGTAGCTCACAAGCACTGCTGCTCTCAGCGTATCAGGGGCCTGTGTTTTTAAATAGGGTCAGCTCTCTTGATAGTTGTCACTTGAATGATAGGTGGTATAGAATTTGGTGCTGCGGCACCACCACTGGGGTAGGGGTGGCCTCTGTTCACCTTGATTTTCTTCATCCTTGTGCACACGGGCGTAAACTGACCCCCAGAGTGAACTTTTGGATGTAGACAGAAGATTGGGGGGTCAAGGACATAGTTTCTTAATACAGAAAGAGCCCATATGATGGAAGAGTGTAACTTAAGTGGTGTTTGGCTCATTAATTTAAAAGAATCATTTAATTTTTACAGAAATTTAACTTTCTAGGTCTGCTTTGGGGCCATCCTACATCTTAGATAAGGACAGATGAAGGCCCAGCTGCTCTGTATGATAGTAAACAGGTGTGTTTACTGGCAAACACTCCCTTCAGTCTTTCAGCCCTGTTTTCCTTTTATATTAATATAAATACTAGAGAACCACATTCTCAGGGGACGGCAGGCTCCACCACCGCCTCTCAGCCTTTCCTCAGCTCTGCCGGCTCATGAAGACGCCTGCTAAATCAGAGCTATGCAGTAGGGCTCACGGAGGGGTTATTGAGTGAGAGGATTGGGGTAAATACAGTCTTGTTTTCAGCTTATCAGGTAAAATTACACCTTAAGATCTGAATCAGGCTGAGGATACTGGAACATGTGAGGCTGTCCTGAACAAGCAGAATTCTAACTTTACCCAGTGAATTCCATGGAAACAGGCCCCGGAAAGTTGGGAAGAAACGTATGGAAGTTTGTTGTGTGCCCCATCTCTTTCCTGTGGTTTGTGGTTGGGGGTCATTAGCATCAGCTCTGTGGAAGAGAGCTGCGCTTTGAAGAGAGCGGATTGCTTTCTGCTTTCACCAGTCAGTGCAGGGGCTTCATTGCTAATGACCATGGGGATGAGCTGGGCTGGGAGGGGCTGGGAGCCCCTCTTCACATCTTGACTTTCTTCAAAAATAGAAACAAACTGCTCAAGTTTTGAGAAATTAGATCTTTCCTTGGAACATTTTCCTGACATTGACTCACAGACATAGGATCACCTGCTTTGACCCTTTCTTTCTCTCTCCACTTTTTATTACAGGGCAATTTTCAGCCATTCTACACAACAATCAAGAGAATAAATAAAGCAAACTCCCTTGTACTCATCACCCCAGATCTTAACATTGTTACTTGCTCTATCATTTTCTTTTTATGGCTGTTTTTAGTAAATTACAGACATGATGCTATCTACCCACCAATATTTAAATACACATTTTTTAAAAGACTTTTTTTCTTATGACTACAATTGTCTTGACCTTTTCATCTCTTCTGAACCAAAATGAAAGCACCCTTGTGGAGTTAGCACTGTTCCATTGAAAGTTCTTTCTGCTTTCACCAGGCAGGTACTTAAGGAACCCCTGGGATATCCTTGAGGCTGTGGCCCTCAGAACAAGACAGGTGGGGTCAGCTCATTCCGTCCTTCAGCAGGAAACTCAGATGAGGTGATGGTATGCGTTTCTCTGTCTAATGAAATAATTAGTTTTCCCTTTAGCTGGCTTGCCTCTGAAGCTGACAGCAGCTCAGACAGCTGACTCCTGAACCTCATTTGTGTCTTGTCCTGGTTACTGGCCTAGAAGCTCCTGAGGAGAGTTCTGTACATTTAAAAGTGATAGCTATTTAAAGGTTATAAATTAGAAAAGTCTCTTCTACTTTTTTTCTCCTAATAATACACATGGCATACTTTTAAATTTAGCTTCAAATACCAGATAATTGACACACTATTTCGTATAGGTTTTTTGTTTGTTTTTTTAACCTGCTAGATTAAATGAAATGTCAAGGAACTTGCTTGTCTTATTTTAATAGTGTACTGCCACTTTGCGCTGTCTCCCAAAACTCCTTAAAAGCCTGACATCTCTGGCAGTGCACTTTCACATTCAGAAGGACTTGGTTAAAATAGTCTGATCTGTGAAGCTTCCTCGACATCACCGTCCGTGGAAACCCCAGTGCCAGCCCCTGAGAAGGACATGGCCATACTCAGTATAGCCTCTGCTCAGAATGCAGCTATCTGAGGACTCCAGAAAGCAGGCAGCACTTTGGGGACTGAAATCAGAAACCTTGAATAACACTCAGTGGGGATCCGGTCCCGCGGGTCTTTTCCTGCCCTGGCTCTCCCAGCTCTGACCCAGGTGCTGGCTGAACCTGCACAGGGAGTGCTGAAAGCTCCGCTTTCTCGCTGGAGGACAGGGTCACCTGTGCATGGGAGAGAGCGAAAGGCACTCCGCCTCCACAGAGCACCAACCTAGGAGCGCTCTGAATCCCTTTGTTCAAGATTCTTTGTAGAGCTTAGTCTCTGGCCCCCTTCCCTCCTGAGGTCAGAGGTTGGAGGTCAGCATGTGGCTGGAAGTTCCCATCTGTTATCCAGTGTTTGGTCTTTCTGGTGACCGGCCCCCACCCTGAATCACCTCATCAGCCTAAACTCAGTTGTGGTCAAAGGGGGCTCCAGAAAGGAGACAGCATGCACTTTGTATCCTCAATGAAGTTACAGAAAAATGATCTTTGAAAAAAAAAAAAGAATAAATATTGAGACTGACAAAACATTACATCCAGATGCAAAGAGAAAGAAAAAGTTTAAGAAATCAAATTTAGTTCTAAAGTTTGTGACCTTAAAATTGGTCAGAAGTAGAAATACAGGAGACAGAAAGCAGTAAAAAAATAATGAGAAGCAAGAAAACTAAAACGGTGAAGATTCAACACGCAGATAATTATCCTTAAAATATGGACTAGAACACTTGGTAACAAAGCAGTGTGTAAACATAAGCCATATTTCAGTAAGTATAGGTTTTCTCTTTCTTCTCATAAAGTTACCATGACTGAGGCACCAAACCTGACAAATGCAGTGTGTGTGCACATGCACATATTACTACACACGCACACATATACACGGACACACAGTGCAGATGAACTCCAAGTGAAATACTAGCACTTCGCATCCTGCAGTATAATAAGAGAACAAAAAACTTCGGCCAAGTGAGAATCATTTCAGGACTGCTCTGATGACTTTCTATTAGGCTGCCTATTAATATAATTCATCATCTTAATAGGTGAGAGGAGAATAGTTACTTGATAAAATTAAAAATGAATTTTAATAAAACCTTATAATAGAAATAGAAGAATACTTCCTTTACATAAGAGAAATTTTCTTCTCAACTAGCAGCTATCATCCTGCACTAATGCTTCGATACTGTGTTTCATTAATGTAATTAGAACAAAGTGGGGATGTATACTAAGTGTGATTCATTTACCAACTTCTGGAAATGCTAGTCAGTATAATAATTAGGTACAAAAACAGTGAAAGTATACGTATTCTAAAGAGAAGGCAAATTTGCTTTATTTATGTCTGGTCTGAATTTTAACTTTACACAAAACCAATGAAAAATTATTAGCAATAACATGAACATTCAGCAAAGTGACTGATTACTAAGTGAACATAGATCAATACCATAAACCATAAAACTCCAGGCTACCTCTGGGGAAGGGATGGTCGCAGATACCATGGTGGGGACACAGGGGACCTTTTAGATTTTGTAATGTGCTATTTATTAATCTGGGTGGTGCTTGCATTTACTTTATTAGTCCTTAAACTCACATCTGTATTTTATATATTCTTCATATATTAAATACTTTACAATTTCCTTAAAACTGTTACCCTTTTTATATATTAAAAATAGCAAGGAAATTTGGGGAAGGAAGATAAATCTGATTCACAGTAGCAACAATAACAATGATACAATGTAAACGAGCTAAGAGTATATTGGACATTTGTATAGAAAATTCCATAAAACTTTACTGATTAATATGAAAGGATCTTTGAATAAATGAAGGAATTGACCACATTATTATTACATGATGAGAGCCAGAAGATGAAGGGTATAAATTCTCCATAAATTAAATCATAAACTTGACACATATAGATAAAGTGATTTTAAAGGTCAAGTAGAAGGATAAATGTTTGCAAATACCCATAGAAATTAAAAAAAAATAAGATTTGTGAAAGAAAACTGCTGCGGAGTTGCTTCAGTCGTGTCCGACTCTGTATGACCCCATAGACGGCAGCCCACCAGGCTCCCCCGTCCCTGGGATTCTCCAGGCAAGAACACTGGAATGGGTTGCCATTTCCTTCTCCAATGCATGAAAGTGAAAAGTGAAAGCAAAGTCGCTCAGTCGTGTCTGACTCTTAACAACCCCATGGACCACAGCCCACCAGGCTCCTCCGTCCATGGGATTTTCCAGGCAAGAGTACTGGAGTGGGTTGCCATTGCCTTCTCTGGAAAGTTATCAAAATACATTTTGAAGGTTCAGGTAGAAAAAGAGCTGACATTCTAGTCAATGGAACAGAGTACAGTTCCAGAAGCAGAATCTATTTAAGAATTTATCATTTGGAAAAAGAGTGAATTACTCAATATTCTTTGGGACACAGGGCTAACCATTTGAAATTTTTCTTTTTAAAAAAAATTTATTTATTTTTCCTTTATTTTAAAAAAAAAATTTTATTTTTACTTTATTTTACTTTGCAATACTGTATTGGTTTTGGCATACATTGACATGAATCCACCACGGGTGTACATGAGTTCCCAGTCATGAACCCCCCTCCCACCTCCCACCCCATATCATCTCTCTGGATCATCCCCCTGCACCAGCCCCAAGCATCCTGTATCCTGTATTGAACATAGACTGGCGATTTGTTTCTTACATGATAGTATATATGTTTCAATGCCGTTCTTCCAAATCATCCCACCCTCTCCCTCTCCCTCAGAGTCCAGAAGTTTATTCTACACATCTGTGTCTTTTTTGCTGTCTTGCATACAGGGTCATCATTATCATCTTTCTAAATTCCATGTATATGTGTTAGTATACTGTATTGGTGTTTTTCTTTCTGGCTTACTTCACTCTCTATAATCGGCTCCAGTTTCATCCATCTCATTAGAACTGATTCAGATGTATTCTTTTTAATGGCTCAGTAATACTCCATTGTGTATATGTACCACAGCTTTCTTATCCATTTATCTGCTGATGGACATCTAAGTTGTTTCCATGTCCTGGCTATTATAAACAGTGCTGCAATGAACATTGGGGTACATGTGTCTCTTTCAATTCTGGTTTCCTCAGTGTGTATGCCCAGCAGTGGGATTTGCATAAGGCAGTTCTATTTGCAATTTTTTAAGGAATCTCCACACTGTTCTCCATAGTGGCTGTACTAGTTTGCATTCCCACCAACAGTGTAAGAGGGTTCCCTTTTCTCCACACCCTCTCCAGAATTTATTTCTTGCAGACGTTTGGATCGTAGCCATTCTGACTGGTGTGAAATGGTACCTCATTGTGGTCTTGATTTGCATTTCTCTGATAATGAGTGATGTTGAGCATCTTTTCATGTGTTTGTTAGCCATCCATATGTCTTCTTTGGAGAAATGTCTATTTAGTTCTTTGGCCCATTTTTTATTGGGTCATTTATTTTTCTGGAATTGAGCTGCCTAAGTTGCTTATATATTTTTGAGATTAGTTGTTTGTCAGTTTCTTCATTTGCTATTATTTTCTCACATTCAGAAGGCTGTCTTTTCATCTTGCTTATAGTTTCCTTTGTTGTGCAGAAGCTTTTAATTTTAATTAGATCCCATTTGTTTATTTTTGCTTTTATTTCCAGTATTCTGGGAGGTGGATCATAGAGGATCCTGCTGTGATTTATGTCGGAGAGTGTTTTGCCTATGTTCTCCTCTAGGAGTTTTATAGTTTCTGGTCTTACGTTTAGATCTTTAATCCATTTTGAGTTTATTTTTGTGTGTGGTGTTAGAAAGTGATCTAGTTTCATTCTTTTGCAAGTGGTTGACCAGTTTTCCCAGCACCACTTGTTAAAGAGATTGTCTTTACTCCATTGTATATTCTTGCCTCCTTTGTCAAAGATAAGGTGTCCATATGTTTGGATTTATCTCTGGGCTTTCTGTTTTGTTCCACTGATCTATATTTCTGTCTTTGTGCCAGTACCATACTGTCTTGATGACTTTGGGCTTTGTAGTAGAGCCTGAAATTTTTCTAATCCTTACCTCTTACCATGATAAAATAAATTCCAAATATACTGAGATTTTAAATGGGAAAAAGAAAACACAAAAGTACTGGGAAAATTATTAGAATTAAAAAGCTATAAAGGAAGTGATAGGCTTTATTTAATACTAATTCTAAGTTTTATATGGCAAAGAAAGCAAAAAACAAAACTTTAAAAAAATTATGAATTTGGGGAAAATTATGTAATATATAACAAAGCCACCCTCAGTTTTGTTAATGTATAAAACACTTTAAAATCAATAAGACAAGAAGGGCATAAACAGACAATAAGCCAGAGAAAAATACAAAGAACCAGAAAAATTATTAGCTGGCATTTAACTTCAGTAATAATCAAAGCAATTCCAATGATGTGTCATTTCTCACCCATCAGTAGGACAGAGGGTTGTTTTTCTTTTATGTTATAAATGCAGTATTTTCCAGAAGTTAAAAAGTGGATGTATTCAGCTTCGATGTGACAGTAAATGACATTTTCCTCTGGAGAGCCATCAGACAATGGCTGGTCATTCAATAGGGGTACCCATTCATCAGGCAGTTCCGTTGCTACAAATACATCTTGAGGACAGTGCACTCATGTTCATGAGAAACAATGTTCTGTGCATCAGCTTTTATATTGTCCATGATATATGCAAGGACAAGTTACAGAACAGCATGTATAAACTACAGTCTTTTCATATAATGGAATACCAATCAGCAGGGGAGAAGAGTAAATTCATGAAACCAGCAAAAGCATGGATAAATACCTAAAGCATCATGCTAACTGGAAGAGGTCTTATACAAAAGAACATACTCAATGAGTCCTTGTATATGAAACTCTAGAACCAAGGAGTAAAAATCAGTGGGAAAATCAGAGCAGTATTTGCCCCTGGGGGCAATGGGAAGAAGTAGGAATTGCTGAGAAAGGGCTAAAGAAAATCCCTGGGAAGTTGATAGAAGTCCATGTAGCAGCTTGGGTACATGCATTTGTCAAAACCCAATGAATGAACAGTTAAAGATGTGTGCACATCATTATATGTAATTTTACATCAAAAGATAAAAAACAATGAGCAAATACTGAACGTTGGTTTGTGTGCTAAAGAATTTAAAGGGAAGTAAGTATACCACTTCCTCTGTCTCATGAAAAATGAGATGCACTGATGGATGGAGAAGCAGAAATGTGATAAAGCAAATGTAATCAAATGCTGATGGTGGAGCCTAGGTGGTGGGATCCAGGAGCTTAACTCTAAAATTCTTTCAATTTTGTTGAATGTTGGAAAACACTGGGGGTGAGGGGAAAGCTATAGTGTGTATGGCAGATTCTCTTATGGTAAGAAACAAAAGCTGAACAAAACCCAAGTGTAGATATTGATTGTACATGTGTGCTAGGCACAGTCTGGATGCAGAGGGGCAGTCGGCAGTGGGATTGGGCTGCAGGACCAACTCCACTTTTCCATCGTCTGTGTTGTTTAGGCTGTTTCAGGGACTGATTTTATTCTATCCCAGCACAAAATAAATCTGCATGGTTCAATTTTCTGTAAGAGGTAAATAGGAAAATGTTAATTGTTATCTTAGATTGGGGGTAATTTTCATTTGTAATATCTATACTTTCAATTTTTGTGATAAATGTATGGGATTTTTTCTAATTGGAAAAAAATTTAGTATATTTCCACTCTCAGAAACAATAGCATCCAGCAGTTATATGACAGTTTACAAAGTTACAGAGTTGCGTTTTCTTTTTAGCATCCATTAATTTGTTCCTCATAAAAATCTTGAAGCCAGTCACTTGCAAGAGCAACAGGAAAAAAAAGATATATGAAATATTAGGAATCAATCTTATACCATATTCACTTGGTGACACATTTATGAAGGAGTATCAAAACTATATGTTAGGGCACCCTTCTAAGTACTTGTGACACGCTGATAAACAAAATAAAAGAAGTCCTTGTGCTCATTGAGCTTATCTTCTGTGATAAAGACAAGCAATCAAAATATATATTAAGGTAGCAAGAAATGCTGTTTTTAAAAAGCACAGTACATGAGTAGAGAATGAAGGTGCTATTTTCTTAGGCTGGTCAGCGAAGGTATAAGAAATCCAGGGGCAAGAGGGAGCAACCTGTGCAAAGGCCCTGAGGTGGGGCTGTGCCTGGCGGACGGAAGGAGGAGAAAGTGTGTCAGGGTGACTGGTACTGGGTAAGCAGAGTGAGAGGGAGGAAGTAAAGTCAGAGCAGTGACTAGAAGCCCAGGGCAGGGCCTTCGGAGGCTAGGCAAGCACCCTGCATTTCATCCTGCATGGCAAGAAGCCTCTGGAGGGTCAGGATGACCACATTTCCTCATAAAAGGCTCGCTCTGGCTGCCTAGTAGAGAATTCCTGGGAGAGAAGTAGGGAGCACAGGCAAGAAAGGAAGCAGAGAGACTATTCTGGAAAATGTGAGGGATGCTGGGTCCTGGCCTGGGGCTGTGTCCTCAAGGAGGTGAAGGATATTAGGCAGCGTCAGGAGACCTATTTGGTTGTCACAACTGGGATGGGGTGCTGCTGGCATCTCATGGGTAGAGGCTAGGATGCCACCCCCACAGCAAAGAATGATTTGGCCCCAGTGTCCTTAGTGCCCAACTGAGAAACCCTGGCCTGGAGGGTCAGTAGGCAGGCGGTGAGCAGTGGTCACGTGCTGTGTAACTTCCCCCGCAGTTTGGAAAGGGCAGGTCAGACAGGAGTCAGAAGTGGCCCAGCCTGTTGATGAGCTCCAGCAACCAGCACAATGTAGTCAGCACTAAACGTCTGCCAGCTGTTGTGTTTATTGTTATAATTACTAATATCCAGCTTTGTGGAATTGTCAAGCCATTTTTATTGTCTCTGATTTTGCCTGATGTAGTCTGGTGCAAAGGGAATGAATACAGGCTGATGTACAGTTTTGTGGACTGTCAGTCACTGGTTCATCCATGCTGCTCATGCATATTTTAAAGTTGCATAGTGTCCCTATTTTTAATTTCCTTCTTAACTTTATATTTCCAGCAGATTTATGGTAATACTTATTTCCCAGTTAATAAGTTATTTTTATAAAGTCTAACTCCAAAATGTGGTCAACAATGAATCTAATTTTACTAACTATTTTTGTCTTGATTTTAGGTTAGAATACTTTCCATTGTGAATGAGACACTGAGAAAGTCTGAATTCTGCCAACTTCCTCCTGTTTAGCTGTAGATGGTTTAATTGACCTTGTAGTCTCTTGGCTATAGGACTGGTCATTGACTTTGCTCCTGGTTTGGGGGATGCAACTCTGTATCCTGAGCCATGGTTGTAGCTCAGGCCACACCACACAGTGGAAAGCCCCAGGTGTTCGTAGCCCCCAGTGTGGCACTGGTTGTCCCTGTCTATGTGCATCTGCTGGTGAGCAGGCATGGAAATCTCTCCTCGGTGCCCTTCAGCTCTGATGTCCCCGGGGCTCCTTGGGGTCTGATCCTGTGCCTGTGCAGGGCCCAGCTCAGCCCAGGGTCCTAGGAGAGCTTGCTCGCAGAGTTTGGCTCCTCCTTCCTAAGACATCCCCCGAAGCTCTGGGCTTCTGATCTCCTTCCGGTTGAGCTGTGTCCCTGATCTTTATGAATTAGGGAACACGTGTGGGAAAAACTGGTTAAGGCAGACCTTGTGCGGTTACTCTTCTTGTAAGGGTCATACCTTCCCTTTCTGCCTGAATTTGTTTGCTCTTTGATGCTTTCAAGTGGTTGCTTTTTATATTTTATCCAGAGCTTACTGTTGTTATTGACAAAAGGATTAGTCTGGTACAGACTTTTCTGTCATTATAGGAATGCTGAGGTCCAATCAGTAAGCGCGTTGCAGAGAAAAAAACAGCAGAGCAATCCTGTTTGCATAGGCCTCAGAATTGGAGTGGAAGGTACATTTCCTATAAACCATTTCCATCCACGGAGAGATCCTGATTCACATGGAGCCACTGTCAGAGCTGCCTGTGGGCGGTTGCAGTGATGTGTGGGAGCGGGCGGGCCGAGCTCTCCGACAGGGAAGGAAACAGGAGGTTCTGTCCGGATGGACTGACTGGCCCTGTGGAGCATCTGGCAGCCCAGGTGCTTGTGCCCGAGGGAGACGGGCTGTCTCATTGGTGTTTCTGCTGCTCTGTGAATGGAGAGCACCGGCCAGCTCAGCCACTGCCAGGAATATAACTTCCTCTGTGGCTAAGCAAGGTGTTGCTCGCTGAAGCCATGACCTAGTGGGGCTGGGTTCTCAGGGTTCCCCCATCCCAGCTGGAGGGCCACATGTCAGGAGCCAGTTGCGCACCAGACGCTGTCGTCATGGTCTTGTCTGTCTTCCGATATCTGGGTCTCTATCTCCTTGTCTTTCTCCCTCGTCCTTACCTATCCACTGTACACCTCTCACTTCATGTACCCTGAATGTGGCCTGGTCCTTGTATTCATCCCCTCCCATGAGCACACTGGCTTTCCCCAACCTTCCTTCACGTTTCACATCCATCTAGTGATGCGGAAATGTGTTTTGTGGGTGTATTGCTCTGTGCCTGCTGCTCTTTACGTAGGGGGGTTATTTGTTCTTAATTTTTAAAGCAGGTGAATTAAATGTTTTACATTTCTTCTGTGACCAATGCTAAGTTGCTTCTTCACTCTTTGTGACCATTGATTCTGTCCTGCCACGTGCCAGTAGCCCTGACGGGAAGGAAGAGATGGTCTTCAACCTCCTGTCAGTGCACACAAATTAGCTGATGCCTGGCCAGTCCCCCAGTCCCAGTTCCCCCCGACCCCAGCCAGCCCTCCAGGATGGCTCTGCAGCAAAGATTAAGTCTCATAGCTCCTGTGATTTTATGATAATTAAAATGATATAATTGAATTCACTTTTCTTTGTCTTCTCCCACAAATTTCTTTTGTGTGCCTCGGGGTGGTTCACTGATCCTTCCATCACTCTCTCCAGCTTTACTTGCTTAAGAAGGAAAAATGGAAAAGTGGGGCCTGTTCCATCATCTGGGTGGAAGCTTTCTGTCCCGTGACTCTCATGAGGACCTGCCCCCAATCCCCCAAAGTGGGGATCTGCCTCACCGCCCGCAGATTTTCCTCCTTCCACTGAAGACCTCCAGTTGCAGCTCAGTATTCCTGCCCCTAGGGAGATTTTCTTCATAAACCTAAGAGCTGACAGAATTAAGAAAATCTTGGTTTACCTTTTCACTGTGGCAATCCCCATGCCCTGCTTCCTCTCTTTGCTTTTTCTCTGGGACTGTTGTATTCTCCTGTTACATATCCCATTGCTGTGATTCACTCTCTTCTCTTTCTTTGCAGGTTCTGCATGCAGAAATGTGTTAGTCTGGTGCCTGGAGTCACACTGGATTTGATAGAAAAGTAAGTCAGATTTTTAAGCTATTGTGGCTTCTGGTGTGAAGGGGAGTCTCCATTTTTCAGTCTCGGTTCTCAGAAGTACTTCCTGTCAGCACAGATGTTTCCCTTTCATGTGTTCTTTTGTTCTCTGATTAAGGCCTTGTTTGTGATTGTTACATAGGACAAGCTAAATTTGGGGCCATATTAAAAGGAAAAGAGTACAAGCGGAATCCTTTTGAACATTTAAAAATACTCTCGACACTGAACCAAAGCAAAAACGCACATATCGTTACACATACAGACCAGTAACTGCACATAGCGATCACTCTGCTCCTCAACTGCAATAGTCAGATCATAGCTTAGCATCTTCCCCGTGTTCCTCAACTTTCCCTTTCATGTTCTACAACTTTCCATTCCCCCGACTCAGTGGGGACATAAACCCAGTGTTACGTTCTATCTAAGGCAGGTGTGGTGGTCCTGGCAGGAGGGGTCCTTCATGATGTGCAGTGGTTGCTTGGCCTCTCCTTGTCCTCCCAGGTCCTGGGGCCAGCTTGTCTTCTCCTGTCATGAGCCTCTTTGGGTCAGTACACCATCTCAGAGCTTAAACTTAACCTACATTTTATGTTTGTTTGCGTGTTCATTTCATTCATCCCGATTCACCTAGGGTAGTTCCTATTGCTTCTGCTCTGAACCCCATTTCTTCTAGAATTAACATATGGACTGTTCCATAAGTCTTGATATACAGAATCGTGTGGTAAAGCAGAAAGGCCTGATTTTAATAATTAACGTCAGGTAGAAAAAGCAAATCTTCTAGGTTTCTCTCCTGGAAGACAACTTGCCTGTGTGTCAGGGGAAATGCACAAGAATATTATGCCTGAATGCCCACCGCAAGTGCACTGTGGAATCAATCACATGTGTTCCCGACGGGAGAATACAGAGTGTGGTGGCTACACTTGCGTCAACAGGGAGCGGCCTTTTGTTAAGAGACTGACATGACACCCACCAAGGGCTGCAGAACCGTGCAAAGCTCTGTGTGTGAGTACATATCAGCTAGACATGAAATAAAATATTTGCACTCCGCTCTGGGTAGGAAAGTGAAATTTGGAGCAAGAAGCAGGGAGGCGCAATGTTAAGGAACTGATTTTTTTCCATCTCGTTTAATTTTTTTTATAAGAATATAGATATGTAAAATATAGGTACAAATAAATTGAAAAGAAAGAACCAACAAAATATAAGTAGGATACCTGCAAACAATTCATTGAGTATAATTCCTTTCATTAAATTTTGGATAAATGTCTGTGGAAATCATGTGACTGGTCACTGCATCTGTTTACTTCAAGATGCTTTTGTCCACAAGCAAAATGGGATATTGTGACAAGAAAGAATTAGCGTGACACTGATCAGTGCCAGCAGGACAAACAGGAAGGCCTGTGGTCCTTCTGCTTAGAGTGGGTCTTGGTTTCCACTGATCCACAGTTGAGATTGCAAAGCCATTACTGAAAGGGCAGTGCTGGCTGAGGCTGGGCACAGGGAGGTGCTGATAGATGGGTACTGCAGGCTGGGAGGGAAGCAGCGGGACTTGAGGTTGGGACTGATACCAGCAGCAGAGTGGTGTTTGGGGTGCTGGCTGTGCTGGCTCAGTCAGAGCAGGGACCACAGACCTCGGTGCATCATGTTCACAAGGGTCAGGGAGGGCTCAGGCCTGGCATTCTCTGCCCCCAGTGTGTAGTACAGAGTCCACCCATGCTTCTTTTCAAGGTCGTGCTGCTCTGGGCAGGCGCAGCTGCTGATTTTCTCCACATCAGAGCTCTGGTGCTCTCGGGGTTGCATGGTGGGGAGCGCGCGTTGGTGGTCTTGTGTCCCTGTTCCCGTCTTTGCTGGGTGGCCCGTGCTCCAGGGGTCAGTGCGGTCAGGAAGCAGGGGGATGAGTGGCTGGGTGCTGAGTGCTCTGTTAACCGGCCTCCACCATCGCCGCGTCCTGGTCACACTCACAACTCACTTCTAGAGACAGGACTCAGGACCCCTCCTCTCAGAGGAACTGCTCCTCCCTGTTCTAAGCCAGCCTCACCTCCAATAAGGACTGAGACCTAGTGAGACCACATTTACAAGTGCTAGGCAAGCAAGGCAGCCACTGAGAAACAAACATCACATGGAGAGAAGCTGAAAAATAAGAAAGGGTTGGTTCGGCCTGGTCATCTGGCCTGTTTGGTCCCTGATGAGATTTCAGAATTTGGAAGCCGTCCTATTAGAGATTGTTCACCAGCGCTGCTGTGCTCTGTCTGTAGGTCTTTACTTTCCCCCCATTTCTGAGTGCCAGAACCTCCATTACCTGTATCTCAGATCACCATAGACATGTAATTCTCAGATAAACCATTAAAACTGTGATAAAGTTACCTTCTTTCCTAGCGAGGTGACTTCTGGTGGCCCGTTCAGACAGTACTAAAGAGGAATCTGGCATTTGCTTTGCCTCAGTTTCCTCGGAGGCACTCCCACCTGGTGGTGTCAGGCCAGCCTGGTGGCCAGGTGTCTGGACGTCTCTCTGTGGTCTTTCCTGTACACAGGCCCTCTCTCTTCCAGACTTTGGTGTCTGAACAGCCAGCTCTCATCCCGTCACGTTCTCAGACTTAAAGTGTGCATAGCACTTGACACCCTAAGCATGATCCACAAAAGAAAAAAATTGGCAAATTGAACTTCATCAAAGTTTAAAATGTTTACTCTCTGGAAGACACTGCTAAGAGAGAGAAAAGACGAGCTGCAGACTTGGGGGGAAATATTTGCAAATCACATAGCTGACAAAGGACTTATATCCAGAATATATGGATAAGGTATCTCAGAACTCACTAAAACAAAATAAAAATGGACAAGAGACATTTTACCGAAGAGGGTTTAAGGCTGGGGAGAAACCTTTACTCACAACTTAAACTGGCTAATGAGGATTGAAAAATAGAAACAGACACCTCCTATATATGATAAGATTTTAATATTTTTTTATCAAGTGCAATTTTCATAAATCATGACTTCAGAGTTTGTAGCCGCCTGTGTTCCCAAAAAACACCGTGTTGACTCGACCCTCCACAGTGCTAAGTGACTTTCTCAGCTGGCAAGTGTGACTTCTGGTGGCCCTTTGAAGGTTGGCTCACAGTGTCCTTTCTTCTCCATTAACCCCTCTCCTGTCCCGGGCAATGCTACAACATTGGTGAAATGCTAAAAAATTGGTTGTCTGTGTGTTTTGATTTAAAAAGAAAAGCATCATTAATAGCACCCTGACTGGGAATGGGGGCAGGGAAAGGGGGTGGTGGAAAGACTACAGACAGACAGACGTGGCCAGCCTCACCCTCAGGAGTCACACTCACTGGGCGCACACCTCTCACCCCTGCATTTGTCACCGTCGCCCAGGGTGGATTGAGGAGCATGTGGTCGGCTCTGTGGGCGTCAGCTCACCCCTACAAATACTTCTGTTCTCTCACCACTTTCCCAAAGCTGCACTGGGAATACTGGTTAATACTACTTTGCACGTCTGAAGCCATTGGATTTCTGATAAAGACTGGGGTGGGAGGGGGTGGTTCACGGAGAGAGTGTCTTTCATACACCAGCCCCAGCCACCATTGGGTGAATGCCACCACACAACTTTTGGAAAATTGTGTAAACAAGTCCAACAGTGCAGTTTAAAAAGAGATCATTCCCATACCAGACAAGTTTGTATTTTAGAAAAGCTTGTTGTCCAGATTAATTGGGATAGGCTATGAGTACCCAAAATGAACCACACTTGCTTCCCAAATGGAACTTCATCTGAGTGGCTCGTGATGGTGGTGACAAAAAGTGAGTAAGAATAAGATATTTTAGAAACCTTAGAACCTCTTTGTTGTGAATAACTTTTCAAGGTGCAATGGTTTGGGTCTGAGTCATTGTTCTCGGAATACAACTTAGCAAACATACAGTTCAGGTGAGACCATACACGTCATCGTTTCCAATGGGAGGCACTATGTGGCTGCTCCCCTCATAGCCTGGCCACAGTTAGGGTGAATGTGCAGGGTTGAATTATGTTTATTCTTTATGCCAGGACAAGCTACAGGCTTTAGTTACATGGCACTAGAAAAAACCCAGATGTATAGCTCCACAGGATTCCCGGCCATTACCACCATGAGATCTGTTTCTGAGTAGATACAAGTTCTCAATTTCTGTAGCTTTCTTGGAGAGATTTTCCATTTAAAATGCTGTTCTGAGGGCTTCCCTGGTGGCTCAGTGGTAAAGAATCCGCCTGCCAATTCAGGAGACACAGGTTCAGCCCCTGATCTGGGAAGATCCCACGTGCCTCGGAGAAATTAAGCCTGTGTGCCAAAACTGCTGAGCCAATGTGCCACAACTACGGAAGTTCTAGCACCTGGAGGCTGTGCTGTGCAACAGGAGAAGCCACCGCAAGGGAGGCCCTTGCCCCGCAACTAGAGAGTAGCCCCCATTTGCTGCAGCTGGAGGAAAGCCCACCCAGCAATGAAGGCCAGCTCAGCCATAAATACATGTTTTTAATGCTATTCTGCTGTTTTAATTTTTAGACTTTCCCCCCAACTATGCTTACAGTCTATAAGAAGAAACATTTTCAAGAAGTAGGTGTGACCTTGAAGTTACAAGGTTAGAAAGAAACACAGCACATCTGTGTTCAGTAGTCTTCCAGGCTGCCAAGGTCTCTGTACTCAGAGAACCTTCGTGGGGAAGATGTCTCATTATTCTCCCCCATCATCATTTTCTGGAGACTTCCGGTCAAAATACGCAGCTCTTGGATGCAGCAGGCTCTTGGTGTCCGCATCTCTGGGGCTGTGTGTGGTCTCCACTCTATGTGCTGGGGCCACTTGGGGTTCCATCAGGATCATAACTCATTGTGATGTTTATCTGCCCGTGGATGAAGCAGATTCGCACGGGAGCTATCCTGTGCAGTGATTCCTCGCTCGCTATGCTGAGTGTTTGCACCGCTGCCACAGGCCAGGCTGTCCAAGCTGCTTTACCCTTTGCCTCTGTTTCATTTGCAGTGCCCTCCTTAGATGGCCATTCTCACCGTATCAAGCACCCTTTGTCCAGTGGATGCCCATCCTCTGCACAAGCTCTTCTGCTTTGGGGACGAGGCCTGTGACTCACCTAAAGAGGTGCAAGGGAGGTCCAGCAGGGTGTCGTGGGCACTTCTCCCCAAGAGGCTCACTGTTACTCCCAGCAAAAGCCACTGAGCTGGTGGAGCCTTCAGGGGATGAGTGAGAACCTCACGAGGACTTCCAGGAGAGAATCTCGTTTGTGCGTCTAGATTAATTGGCAGGATATAATTTGTGCTTAGTTACAATTATAGGATCAAACAGAAATTGGCTTTTTTTGCTCAGTTCCTTGGTCCTGTTTCATTTATTCTTTAGCTGCTCGTTATTGCTAATGAAATCCTAAGCACTGTCAATTGGTGGGGGAGAGGACAAAACTCCATCAACAAGGAAGCACCTAAGAAGGCGTTGCTGTGGGGAGAGTGTTTCCTGCGTGGAAAGTGGGATAAACCTGTGTTGGGGGCTCCTGGAGACACATCAGCAGAGGGCTGGCAGGGCTGCCACTGACATGTTGCTGGTTTCACAAGTGTCTTAAAGCATTTGCATCCAGTGTGACTCTCTGGTTTCAGCTCACCACATGGAAATTCTTGAACTTGTGAGGGTGACTCTGGTCACTGTACCACCTGACTAGAGTGACAAGTCACAACACAGAGATGAAGCAAAACCAGAAGGACACTGGGTTGTGTTCCTGAGTTTTGTTTCCCTCCCTCAAGTTTAATGACCTGCAGAGAATAAGGATAATGTCCATATAGTCCTCTGCCCACCCCTTTCCTTCCCCGGGTGGTGCTGGCTCTGCGTGTGTGAGGGATGGTCCTGACAGAGCTGGGTGAGTAGCCATGCCGAGGCCTGGCGTGCGTGAACTGGGATGGCAGGCATGTGGCCTGAGCCCACCGGCCTCACCTGCCACTCCTTCCCCTGTGTGTGGCTCTGTGTATACCCTGGTCTCCAGGGGCACCTCTCCTTAGGACCAGAGTGGGCTCTTAACGTTGGCGTGAGCTGGAGAGGGAATCTTGCCCTGCACGCTGCAAGACTGGCTACCCCATCCAAGGAGCCCCAAGAGTTTCAGGGTCAGGTGTAGGGGCTTGAAGGTGGCGCTGGGCTTCATCTGTATGACCTGCCTTTCCAGCCATCTTCCAGCACCTTCCCTGGCTGCCCCTAAATGGTCAGAAATGCAGCCCGATTCTGTCATCACCTTCTTCTTTGCCATCACTGGAGAAATTGATTGAAAAGTTTCACACTTCTGAATTGCTGTATGGTAATTCTTTGATAAATGTGGTTTGTTTCAAACAGCTGCCTCTGTGCAACAGCTCAGCATAAGGTTCCCCAGGATATCAGGGCTTAACCCCTTCCCAGCCTCGGCCACCTTTGTCAGATGTGCAAAACATGTTGTTTATAGAGTCTCAGCACCAGTCCAGAGAAGGAGACATGGGTGGTGTGTGTGTGTTATAATTATTTAGCAATCTTTAAAGCTAGGGAAGGAATTTGTTTTCTAATTAAGCTGCTGTGTCTGGAAGTAAATTATAGTGAACCTTCTCTGAGAAATCTCCCGATTTCTAATTATCTACGCAAACCTAGCAGCCTGATGAATAGGCATGTTGCCACTGCAGTACATATTTATATTCTGAATCCTTTGAGAGACTGGCAATAAGATCCATGCTTGGAAATTAAGGGACATTTTTCAGCCCTGAAACAAAGTAATGAAACACTTAAACAGTGCTAGAAATATTAGGGTACTCAGAAGGCTCCAGGGAATCAGAAAGACGAGGGAGCTATTCCATGAGGCTTAGTTAGTATTCTGATCACTGGAGGCACAGAGCACACCAAAAAATTATTCATAATTAACATCTATTGTGTAAACAGAATTTTTAAATAGCTAACAATCCACTGTCTTGAATAAAATGAGTTGCTGTGTCCTGCTTCCTCAGAACCTTGAATAGCAGTTTAGCCCCTGTTTAGTTCAGAAGCAGTGGCTGAAGATGAGTTTGGATTTGGGGCTTGATTTTCACTTTGAAACCTCAAGCAGTTTTTTTTGACTTAACTACGGTCTCCGTCTTAAGAATCCTGGTCTCATGAGTCCTGCATATACAGTGAAGAAGAGGTCGCAGGGGAGGAAGGAGAGGGTGGAACAAATTGGGAGATTAAGACTGACATAAATACACTACCGTGTGTAAACCAGGTAGCTAGTGGGCACCTGCTGTAAAGCACAGGAAACTCACCTTGGTGCTCTGTGATGACCTAGAGGGGTGGGATGATGGGGAGGGGGAGAGAGGGAGGGAGGCCTACAAAGGAGAGGATGTATGTATACATATAACTAATTCACTTCATTGTACAGCAGAAACTAACACAACATTGTAATTATACTACAGTTTTAAAAATACATGAATTATGGCTTGAGAATATAGGGTAACCCAAAGATTCTTTAGTTGAGAGTTAAGAACAAGATTAGGTGATATTTATTGGCCACCTGCTATGTACCAGGTACTGTGTTAAGGGCATTACATATATTCAGTCTCTGTTCATTCCCGGAGCCTTTTGAAGGGAGGTGCTATTATTGTCCACATTCCAAAGAGACTGAGGCTCTCGTGGCAGGCAACTAGCCAGCCCAGTGTCTGTCCAGGCCATGCTGGATGGTCTGTCCCAGCATCGCAGCAGGAAGGGAAGCGGCATCCCATGGGGCTGGCGTGAGCAGAGAGACTCAGCCTGGTAGCAGCCTGTGCCTGCCACCCCAGGATCAGTAGCTGTGATTAGAATTTACTCCACTGTCAAGCCGGAATTGTACACATGTATTATGTTTGAAAGGAAAACTATCAAAAGATAACATCTTAATTCAAAAAGTACCTTTCTTTCCAACATAAATATATTGTACTGGCTGGTTGAAGGTGAAAATCAGTAATTCATTAACGCCTGCCAGTCACTGAGAAGATGAGTAATGATTCACTGGCAGCTAATTTGGAAATGAAGTGGGGAAAACAAATCCCCAAGAGACGGCACAAGGGGAGAGAATGTGAGTAATTGGCGGAAATGTGGAAACACTGTGAAGGAAGAGTCACAGGTCCTCTCAGCCAGCGAGCAGGTGTCAGTCAGACATCGATCAGCCTGGCCTTGGAGCGCCGCCTCTGGGGCGAGTGGCTGGACTAGACCCAGCATTTCTGCCTGTCTCTATGATCCTGCTCAGGTCAGCAGGGGAAGAGGGGCTAATCCCCACACCCCATATGATCCCTGTGGCCTGTGCTGATCAGCCAGCATGAAGGAGGCTTGTCTGGGAGGAAGTTGTAGATGAGCTGCCCAGGGAGCATGAGAGGTTCCCGGGACTTCCATGGGGCGCCTGCTCACCACCCAGAGCGTCCATTTCCTTCTCTGTGGGACTGAATCTTGCCCTCTCGTCATCCAAACAAAGGCTGCAAAGCGCCACTCCGAGCATTTCAGCATCTGTGGCACTCATTTCATCTCCTGATGCCCTGGGCGCCCTCCTGGTGTCCTGAGGAAAATGTGTCTGCGAGTCTGTAAAGAATGCGTCATCCCCAAGATCCAGGGATACAGATGGTGGTGTGGGTGGCTTTTCTTAATGGAAGGCGGGCGTCAGGCGGTGAGAGGGGAAAGTCAGCGGGGGCGCAGCGTGTGCCTCCAGTCTCTCGGAGATTGGCCTTCCTTGGGGCGACTGTCTCCTGAGGCTTGTTGGTGCTCTGGAGACACTTACCACAGCAGGCCTGTGATGGAGATGAGGCTGAGTCAGTGCCTCACCTCACTTCCGTCCCTACTGAAGCTTGCCCTGTCTCCCTCCTTTCTTGGTCTACTTGCCGACCTGTCTCCGAGAGCTTGTTCAGGTCCAGCTCTACACCACGGTCCTCTCCCTTACAGCCTGGCAGTGGACTCCGTTTCACTGGGCGGAGAGGGAGGAGGCCAGCTGCATCAAGCAGTGGTCCCTACGCCTGTCTCTCAACACAGGACTCGGAGCCCTGCTGTCACCATGTTGGCACAGACCTTGGCGCACCCCAAATGTCCAGCTCTCCCCACCAGTCCAGGGAGTGACTGTTGGCACCATCTCCGTTTCAGACCCTGGAAACCATGATAAAAGGAGATTGAGTGACTTGTTCAGTAAGTGGCAGAGCCAGCTCCTGCCTGCTCTGACCACCACGCCCCCTGGTGACTGCACCAGGTTTTCTTTCCAAAGACAACACTCGCCCACTCTGATCTGAGCACATCATCTGAACTAGAAGCCAGTGAGTCACACATGAGATGCCTGCTTTTGAGAAGAGCATCTGAGATTCTGCTTCCCTGGTGGCTCAGCTGGTAAAGAACCTGCTTGCCAATGCAGGAGATGCAACAGACTCAGGTTCGATTCCTGGGTCAGGCAGATCCCCTGGAGAAGGACATGGCAACCCTCTCCAGTATTCTTGCCTGGAAAATTCCATGGACAGAGGAGCCTGGCAGGCTTCAGTCCATGGGGTCACAAAGAGTCAGACCCAACTGAATGGGTGCCCACACATACACACACACATTCTGAGATTCCAGGCTTAAAAACACCCAGATATCTCTCTTGGGCTGCTCATTCATTGATTCAACGAAGGGTTGGTATGTGGCCTTACATTCTTATTGGGAGAAGGAAACATGAAAGCATAAATTTAAAAAATATGCAATTACAAAAGAAGCTATAACATAGTGACTGGTGCTTCTCTGATTGAGCAGCGAAGAGGGGTGTCTGGAGAGTGATCCACCTGGCCAGAAAGAGCCAGCCGGGCGAAGTAGGGGAGAGAGTCCCAACCCAGAGCCAGTTGTGCTCCAGGTGCAGCTCTGGAATGGAATTCATCAGTCTCAGTTCAGTTCAGTCGCTCAGTCGTGTCTGACTCTTTGCAACCCCATGAACCGCAGCACACCAGGCCTCCCTGTCCATCGGTCTAGTACTTAAATTAACGCCCTTAGTGGTTTCAAGGTGGCCTCTTAGGGTCTGACTCAATTCCCTGCATCACACAGGGGAACTGATCACTTAAAAGCTTGGTTAGTACCTTAATTGGAAGTGGAGCTAGACCATTTCCAGTTGCAGTTGCTGGGTTGTATGGGTATGCGGTGACATTTACTCTCCCATGCCTTCCACTGGCAGGTGTTGGAGCACCAGCAGTGTGTAACATGCCAGGTGCTGGGGGGTTGATGATGCAAGATTAATAGTATATGAGATGATTTGTCCTCTAGAGCTTAGAAACTGATTGGGGGGCTCAGTTTCATATGTGTAGAACCGTTAACAAGGAAGGCCTGTGCTTAGTAGCCCACAAGCCTCTTAGAGCTAAGAGATTGGGCTGGATACTCAGTAAGAGGTTTACCTCCTCTCCTGTGTGGACAGTGTATAGGGGGCAGTCAGTGAAGGCCTGTGAGTGGATAGCAGTCCAGAGAGGAAAGAGCCTCGGCAAGCTGGAGGTTCCAGGGCCAACTTAATGAAAGAGGACCCATGGGCTGGGCTTCACAGAGGAGGCAGTATTTGGTTCAGTGACAAGGAACACACGCCATGCTTTGCTCTGTAAGTCTGTTAACCACAGCGTTCCACCAAAGGGGGTGGTGGTACAAAGCCTGGTGGACATGCTGTGTTTGTCAGATGGAGAACACGTATAACTGGAAAGCCACAAGGAGGGCTGTCCCTGATCTTACCTGAAGAAGGTGGTCAGCTGGTCTTGTAAGATCTTTAAGATTATTTCCTTGGATGGTGTACCAGGTCAATTTGGTGTGCTGTGTATGGTATCTTAGAGCTGTAATGTGTTGCCTTTTACCACCAGAATCGCAGTCAGAATTCTGCTCCGGGTAGTAGGAGCCTGTTTAGATGTGACAGCAGCAACAACTGATCTCACCTTTGCACTTTCTTCATGTCGGCACCATTCTTCTGCTTCAACAAGGATGCATCTAATAATTAACCATAGACACCAGAGCAAAATGATGCAAAAAGTTTTCAGAAATTCAGATCAACCATGATAATATTGTTACTAGAAATAATGAGAACACAACTAAGAATTTGTTCATATAAGAAAACTTTAAGGTGGACTCAGTACTGGAATATAAAAAGGTCTTGACAGGCTGAGGAATGAAATGCAGATGATCAGAATTATGTATATAGATCTCACAGGAGTCCCCAGAAATCACATGTACAAGTATGAGATTTGAAAAATCTGATATGGAAAAAGTCAGGATTTTAGTCAGGAATTTAATTTTGGTCAACTTCTCAAAATGACTGCTCAAAAACCAGAAAAATCTAGAGAAGGAAGGTGATAGACCCTGAAGGGACAAGGTGGGACGTGGAGTGGGCGGCCAGGTGAGAAGCACTTTAAGGAACTGGGACATGTAGCCTGGAGCAGAGAAGACTCTAGAATGACAGGTAACTGCTTTTGATAATGGAAAAGCCATGAGATTCAGGTAAATTACACATATCTGGTATCAAGAAGTGCCAGCGTCAGAGCTGCCTGGCAGGAGCTTCAGGGAAAGCAGTCTTGGCATCACAAAGAACTGCCCCGTGGTCAGAACCCCCAAGACAAGATGGGCAGTGGGAAGGCCACACCAAGTGGAGCGAGGGCCGTGTGGTGAGGCGAACCAGGAGGCGGTGTGTAAGGCCCCTTGGACCGAAGCAGCAGTTTTTGTGATGCTGGGAAAAGCAAGAAACAGATGACTTCCAAGTGGGAAAAAATCTACCTGTTTATTAAGGGAAAGAAAGGAAAAATGAGAGTTCACAAAACTGAAAATGTGCTCCATGTAATTACTTAGGTTCTTATAAAATTATCATGTTTATTAAACTTAGGGGTTGACTGTATTTAGGCCCTTCCAACGTTTCTGATTTAATTTGTTTCAGAACTTGTAGGGATTTTGTTTTAATGGCAAACAAGTTGTTGTTCAGTCGCTAAGTTGTGTCCGACTCTTTGTGACCCCCATGGACTCTAGCCCACCAGGCTCCTCTGTCCGTGGGATTTCCCAGGCAAGAACGGAGGGGATTGCCATTTC
This sequence comes from Ovis canadensis, assembly GCF_042477335.2. Taxonomy (NCBI): domain Eukaryota; kingdom Metazoa; phylum Chordata; class Mammalia; order Artiodactyla; family Bovidae; genus Ovis; species Ovis canadensis. The sequence goes on along the minus strand of NC_091255.1, from coordinate 59,988,119 downwards.
CTTTTCCAGAGGATCTTCCCAACCCAGAGATCAAACCCTTGTCTCCTGCATTGGCAGGCGGATTCTTTATGACTGTGTCACCTAGGAAAGCCGAGCAAATAAACAGGAGCAGCTATATTTTCTGAGCCCTTACTATGTAGCAGGTTTTGTGCTAACTTGTTAGGTTGTTAACTTACTCTACTTTTCTAGTTCCTGTGGGGCTAGGTATTACAGAAGTGACTGAGTCTCAGAGAAGTTAGGTAACCTACCTAAAGTCACACAGTGAGAAGCAGCAGAGCCTGGAGGGTTCAAACCCCAGCCTCTGATTCCACTCCCTCATCTCCTCCGTGTGTACACTGAAGGGCCTCAACATTCTGCAGGTTCTTGTATGCATGTAGAGAGGAATGAAGGGTATATTTTGGTTGAATACATATCAGGAAAGGTCTTACAAGGGAGGTGGCCTCCATTTCGTGCATCTGGGTGTCTGATCTCCAAGGGCAAGGAAAGATGAGGGGATGTCTGCGGTGTAGGAGGAGTAACTGGTCACTGTGGCCCAGACTCCCAGCTACCTGGGAGGAGGAGGAGAGCTCACGTCTGTTTAATGCATCCCTGCCAGGAAAACCTCAGAGGAGAGTTATCCTGGAATATGAAGAATAGCAAACACAATCTGATTGTATTTGAAAGCTATTGTATCTGTGGTGTTTGAACCAATTGACAGGAAGAGACAGAATTTCCAGCAAGGCTGCCAGCAGTCCTTCTCGGCACGAGGTATAGAGTAACCCTGGCATTCCAGGCTCTTCATGGACTAGAAAGGTCAGGATCAATTTCTGTGAAACACTTGGAGGTCTTACATCCAGGTCTGCTGCTGAGGAGGCCAGTTCCACCCTCCCCCTCCTCTCCTCCCACCTGCTTTATAGAGAAGCTCCCTTAGGAGACTGCCTCAGTACATTCAAGGAGGGGCGCCTGGAGGCAGAGGAGCATCTCCTCCAGGAAGGAAGTGCTCCCTGCCCGTCTGGACCAAAGAGGGCCTCTCCCTGGGGCTTGTCTGGATTTCACCTCCACCCTCCTCATTTTAGAAGCTGCCTTTTCTGAATGTTATTGGCTTTTTAGCAGCTTTTCAGAGAACTCTGCTTGGAGGAGACATCTGCTTGGCTCCTGGGCCTGTAGCTCTCAAGAAAGGGTTGGTCTATAAGTCAACCTTGACATCCAGAAAGCCAAAGAAAATCCACTCTTTCAGGGAATGCTTTAAAAAATAAAATTAGGTTCAGATTTGTTTCTGTTCTCTTTAATAGAAACAACCTGTTCTCCTGGTGTCATAAACATGTTCAATAAGTATGTGAGAACCTGCTCCTTTTTTCTCTTTGACCCAGGTCTCTGTGAGTTCTTTTTGCAGCCTCCAGAGGGACTCGGAGGTGCCAGTACCGGTGCTGTTGTTGTCTGTGGCTCCAGGAATAGGCAATAGTTTATCATTGTGTAATAAATTCAGTAAAAGAGAGAGCATCTCCACTGTTGTATTAATAACTCCTGCTTACCACCGAGCCTTAGAAATCATCACTCCTCTCCCCCTAGAATTTTAAGATACATTTTTCTCCATTTGCTTCACAAGTAAAGATTGGCAGGCTTCTGTTCTGTGGGAGCTGTTAAAAGGCAGAAGGAAAGGGATGTGAGGGACAGCAGTGCTGCACACATAAGCCATTCGATTTAAAGGCTCAGTACAGATTATTAAAAAATCATTACGAAACAAGCTGCCTGTGTGGGTTTCAAAAAATACCAGTCAGCTTATTCAGAGGTCGAATTATGTAATTTTCTAATCTCTTACATCTCTCAGATGCCATGTTCACCATCAAACCATTTTGATGACCTGAGCCAATAGCTTCCAGGAGAAATTAACAAGTTAACTTAAGTCAACATTTTTTTAAACTGCAGGTCATGGTTTATTAGTGTCTGTAAAATCAGTTTAATGGGTCACAGCCTTGCATTAAGAAAAAGAGAAACACACAGAGAATATCCTTGTTTTTCTAGCAACATGAATGCTCTCTGGTCCTGTTGTTTGAATGTGTATATTTACACATGTGATCATCTATATGTGTGTATCAGGTGACCATGCAAAATGTATTTCTTACTAGGAGTTGTGATCAAAAGAGTCTGAAAGCCACTTATGTTCCCTGAGGATGTGGATGTACTAGCTCCTTAATGTCTGTCCTCAAGTAGTCAATGTTCTTAATAGGTAGCTTGTCTTTTCCTATCACTAATCCCTGTTGATGTAAATAATCAATAAACAATCTATAATAAGGGATAGAAAATTTTTTCCAAGCCACACTGAGGACCATAGCCCAGGAGACAGCCTCTTAGTCGCTCTGAGGAATTGGTCTGGAAGAACCATGGTTTTCAGCACCATGCTTTTTATATCTCATCAGAGTAAAGAACATATACCAAACATGACAGGGCTACATCCCTTCAAGGTTTCAAAAGAGATAGCTTAGCACAAAGTGGACATTCTTCTGGACATTGTTGTGTTTTTCCCTGGGCAAGCAACACGGCTTATGGGATCTTCGCTGACCCAGGATTGAACCCTAGCCCCAGCAGTGAAAGCAGAGTCCTATCCACTGGACCTCCAGGGAATTCCCTGGATACTGCATTCTTTTCTTAGTGGTTAAAGCAGATGTACAATGGATGATAAACAGGTCATAAGACAGGCTGTTCTAGTTAACGTAAACTTCAGGCCAAATTATGTACAAGCTGGAATGACTTACCCTTACCTCACTATGTGAACATTTCTTCTGTCATCCTAAATGCCAATTCTGCCCTCAGCCTAATACCATGTTATGGTTTCCAATAATCTGCCACATTTTTAATTACTGTTGCTGATACATATACCTCAATTTCTTCCTCTCTTCTTATTCAGGAAATAATTTTGATGATTTATTGTCATTTTGCTTCAGCTCCATCTCTTCATTCTTCCTGGAGTTAGTTCTCCACTGATCTCCAGTAGTGTACTGGGCACCTCTCAACCAGGGGAGCTCATCTTTCAGTGTCCTATCTTTTTGCCTTTTCATACTGTTCAGTGATCAAGGCAAAGAAATAGAGGAAAACAGTAGAATGGGAAATACTAGAGATCGCTTCAAGAAAATTAGAGATACCAAGGGAACATTTCATGCAAAGATGGGCACAAATGGTATGGACCTAACAGAAGCAGAAGACATTAAGAAGAGGTGGCAAGAATACACAGAAGAACTATACAAAAAAGATCTTCATGAAGCAGATAATCATGATGGTGTGATCACTCACCTAGAGTCAGACAGCCTGGAATGTGAAGTGGGCCTTAGGAAGCATCACTATGAACAGAGCTAGTGGAGGTGATGGAATTCCAGTTGAGCTATTTCAAATCCTAAAAGATGATGCTGTGAAAGTGCTGCACTCAATATGCCAGCAACTTTGGAAACTCAGCAGTGGCCACAGGACTGGAAAAGGTCAGTTTTCATTCCAGTCCCAAAGAAAGGCAATGCCAAAGAACGTTCAAACTACTGCACAATTGCATTCATCTCACACGCTAGCAAAGTAATGCTCAAAGTTTTCCAAGTCAGGCTTCAACAGTATGTGAACTGTGAACTTCCAGATATTCAAGCTGGATTTAGAAAAGGCAGAGGAACCAGAGATCAAATTGCCAATATCTGTTGGATCATCAGAAAGGCAAGAGTTCCAGAAGAACATCTACTTCTGCTTTATTGACTATGCCGAAGCCTTTGACTGTGTGGATCACAACAAACTGTGGAAAATTCTGAAAGAGATGGGAATACCAGACCGCCTGACCTGCCTGCTGAGAAATCTGTGTGCAGGTCAAGAAGCAACAGTTAGAACTGGACATGGAACAACAGACTGGTTCCAAATTGGGACAGGAATATGACAAAGCTGTATATTTTCACCCTGATTATTTACCTTATATGCAGAGTACATCATGAGAAATGCTGGACTGGATGAAGCACAAGCTGGAATCAAGATTGCCAGGAGAAATATCAATAACCTCAGATATGCAGATGACACCTCCCTTATGGCAGAAAGCAAAGAACTAAAGAGCCTCTTGATGAAAGTGAAAGAGGAGAGTGAAAAAGTTGGCTTAAAACTCAACATTCAGAAAACTAAGATCATGGCATCTGGTCCCGTCACTTCATGGCAATAGATGGGGAAACAATGGAAACAGTGACAGGCTTTATTTTGGGGGGCTCCAAAATCACTGCAGATGGTGACTGCAGCCATGAAATTTAAAGACACTTGCACCTTGGAAGAAAAGCTATGACCAACTTAGACAGCATATTAAAAATCAGGGACATTACTTTGCCAAAAAGGTCCATCTAGTCAAATACATGGTTTTTCCAGTAGTCATGTATGGATGTGAGAGTTGGACTAAAGGTCCATCCAGTCAAAGCTATGGTTTTTCCAGTAGTCATGTACAGATGTGAAAGTTGGACTGTGAAGAAAGCTGAGCACTGAAGAATTGATGCTTTTGAACTGTGGTGTGGGAGAAGACTCTTGAGAGCCCCTTGGACAGCAGGGAGATCCACCCAGTCCATCCTAAAGGAAATTAGTCCTGAATATTCATTGGAAGGACTGATGCTGAAGGTAAAACTCCAAATACTTTGGCCACCTGATGTGAAAAGACCCTGATGCTAGGAAAGATTGAAGGCAGGAGGAGAATGAGACGACACAGGATGAGATGGTTGGATGGCATCACTGACTCAATGGACATGAGTTTGAGTAAACTCTGGGATTTGGTGATGGACAGGGAGGCCTGGCGTGCTGCAGTCCATGGGGTCACAAAGAGTCAACATGACTAAGCAACTGAACTGAACTGTCATTTTACTTTAAAAGCTTATTATTTTGACTATGGGCTTTGCCCTTCAGAACCACAGAAGGACACATTCACCATGACTGACTTCACCTTCCTGATAGAATGAACTGAACCTTTTGTCATTAAGAAACATCACTCTTCATCTCTGGTAATACCCTTTCCATAAACTCCACTTTGTAGGACTGTAGCATATCAATGGGCTTCCCTGGTGCCTCAGACAGACAGTAAAGAATTCACCTGTAATGCAGGAGACCCAGGTTTGATCCCTGAGTCAGAAAGATCCCCTGAAGAAGGGAATGGCAATCCATTCCAGTACTCTTGCCTGAAAAATTCCATGGACAGAGGCTCCTGGTAGGTTACAGTCCATGGAGTCACAAAGAGTCAGACATGATTGAGTGACTAACACACACACAGCGTAGCCATACAACTCTCGTTTGATTTTTGTTTGTACAATGTGTCTTTTCATATATAAACATAATATGTGTGTACATAATTGTATTAGATATAAATGTTTTGTATATTTAGGCAGGTATCTTTATATATATTTCTGTAGCTTTATATTTTACGTTATATCTGTTTTTAACAGGGTATAGTTGACTTTTTTCTGTTTTTAAATCTAAACTAAAAATTGTTCACCTTAATTGAAATATCTAGTCTTTTTATAATTACTGTAATAATTTTTGAGTTTAAATCTACCATCCTGTTTTTTTCTTGTTTTTTCTATTTCTTTTTTCCATCTTCCTTTTTTTTCTTCTGCAGTGCCATGTTTTGGATTGATTAGCAGTTTTACCACCCTTTTCTCCCCTTGTTTTGGCTTGTTAACTGTTTCTTTTCGTGCACTGGAGTGGCTACCCAGAGCTGTGGTCTCCGTGTGCTTTCTGATAAAGGCCAGGCAGTGACCCAACACAACAGAGGCATAAAGTCTCTGTTGTTTATTCTTCTTTATCTTCTCCTGCAAACCTTTAAAATTATAAGCCTTGTTATTAGCTTGCAGACCGTGCCAAAAATAGGCCACTGACTGGATTTGGTCTGCGGGCAATGATTTTGCCAATCCCTGGCTTCTTAAAGTCTAAATATAAATTAGTGCTTTTACCACTTCTCAGGTGATGTAAGGACTTTAGAACAATTAATTTTGTTTACTGACTTCCTGAAATGTGTGCAATTATTGTCATATATTTTAACTCTCCATATATCATCATCTCTATAAACATTATTAATATTCTATAGAGTTAATACTCATATATGTTTCCCACATATTTACATCTTCTGCTGTCTTTCATTCCTTCCTATACCTCAGGGCTTCCGTGAGATCATTTTTCTTTATCTCCTTTAGTGCAGGTTTGCCAGGGAAAAGTTTTTATTGTTTGAAAGTGCCATAATTTTTTACATTTTTAAATTGACATTGTTGAAATACTGCTTACATTCAATAAAAGGAACTCACTTTCAGTATGCAGTTTGATGAGTCTTGACAGTTTTATATACCCATGGAACCACTATTACTCTCAAAATATATCCTAAAAGTTCCCTTGTACCTCATCCCAATTAATCCCCCACCCTAGCCCCCAGGCCCGAACAAACATTGATCTGCTTTTTCTCTTATGTTGCTGCTGCTGTTGCTAAGTCACTTCAGTCGTGTCCGACTCTGTGCGACCCCATGGACGGAGCCCACCAGGCTCCCCTGTCCCCAGGATTCTCCAGGCAAGAACACTGGAGTGGGTTGCCATTTCCTTCTCCAATGCATGAAAGTAAAAAGTGAAAGCAAAGTCGCTCAGTCGTGTCCAACTCTTAGCGACCCCATGGACTGCAGCCTACCAGGCTCGTCTGTCCATGGGATTTTGCAGGCAAGAGTACTGGAGTGGGGTGCTATTGTTAGATTTATCTTTTCTAGAGCTTCAGATAAGTAGAAGAGATACTGTGTTCTTTTGTGTCTGCCTGGTGGCTCAGATGGTAAAGTGTCTGCCTCTAATGTGGGAGACCCGGGTTCAATCCCTGGATCAGGAAGATCTCCTGGAGCAGAAAATGGCAACCCACTCCAGACACTTGGTGTCTGAAGAGTAGAAGGTGGTGTGGCAGGTGCGTGTCTAACCTTATCAGAAATTTCCCCGCCCTTTCCCAAAGTGACTCGCCCTTTGTACACTTCGATCTTTTCACAATATCCTCGCCCTTTGTACACTTCGATCTTTTCACAATATCCCCTGTTTCTCATGTATTTATTATGTTCCAATCTCATCTCTTTTGCTTTATTTTGAGTGTTTTTTTCTTCTGACCCATCTTCCATTTCTTTCTTCAGTATTGTCTGATCTGCTGTTCTGCCCATCTGTTGAATTTTTAAATTCAGCATATTGTATTATTATTAAGTTTTTGAGGTTCCAGAGTTTCCAGAGTTTACAGTTCTCAGCCAGAGTTTTCCATCCTGTCCATTAATTCCATGAACATATTAAGTAAAATTATGGTGAAGTTGGTGTCTGATGTCACCATTATCAGAATCCTCTGTCCGTCTCTTTCTCTTCTTAGTTGTTTTTCTTGGTTTTAAGCATATAAACCCCTGGTTTTAGGGGGGTTTTTGGAGATATAGTTGATTTACAATATTTTTTCAGATGTACAATATGGCAATTCAAAATTATTATAAATTCTATTCCATTTATAGTTATTATAAATGCTTGGTTATTTTTGACTGAATGTTGCAAATTGAAAATAGAGGGCTTTCCCTGGTGGTCCAGGGGTAAAGAACCCACCTTGCAATGCAGGAGGCTTGGATTCAATCCCTGGTCAGGGAACTAAGATCCAATATGCTGATGAGCAACCAAGCCGGCACTCGGCAACTGCTGAGCCTGAGCGCCATAACCGGAGAATTTGTGCTACAATGAAAGATCCCAATGCAGCCTAATTAATTAAGTATTTTTTAAAAAAAGAAAGTGGAAGTTGTACAGAGATTTAGGTTGATCTGAGACTACAAGGTCTGCATTATTTCTAGTTCATCTTTGCACCCAGATCCAAGCCTGGGTTGGTTGGTTTGTTTGTTTTACCAGAGCTCCATCTCCTTGGCCAGCCCTCAGTTTTTGTTCTCTAGCCCATGAGTCCGCCAAGCTCAGCTCAGGCTCTCTGCCTCTCAGAGTTGCCAGGCGCCTCCGGGACACATGGAGCCCCAAGTGCCAGCTTAAGCCTGGGGCTTCCCCCTCTCAGGTTCTGGCCTCACGATTCTGTACAGCCTTGCCAGTCTTCCATTCCCTTCAAAAAGATTTTCACACACACACACACACACACACACACACACACAGCACGTCTGGTTGTTCTCAGTGGGTGAATGGTCTGAGTCACCTCATCTACCATTGTCAGGAAGATGACATCATCCAAACCCTAAGAGAATGATTGAATCGCATGCCCCCGGCTTTGCAGATGTAATTTAGGGCCTAGCTGACTCAGCTCTGAGAGAGCGTCCCAGTGACTGCACAGTCGAGTGTCTCTGAGTGAGTGCTGAGAGCTAAGTGCGGTGTGTCCGCAGGCTTTCTGCATTTAAACAAGTGCAGCTCCATTCCAACCAGGCTTTCTTACTGCGTGTTTCTCACTTCCTTTCTCCTGACTACTCATACATAGTCCTGCAGTCCATTTAAAGGGGAACTTCTGTAAAACAGCAAACTATTCAGGCTGTAAACAAACCATGTCACGTTTTATAAGCTGCAGGTTTCATGCACACCGAAATAGACTTGGATGATCATCACTTGAAATCTATGACTGACTAGGAAAAAAAGCACTGAATAATAAGATATACAGATAATATTATGGCTTGGTCTGGTTCAGCAAAATGCCAGCATATGAAGAAATATGCTAACCTTCATTTATGTCAAGTAGTTTTCTTCTCCTGTTCAGCTGAGTTTTTAGAATGATTTGAGGTTATGTGAGTGTGTATCTGGTTTCAATATGGCATTAATTGATTGAGAAAATGTACCTGCACACATATTCAGGGACTCCTGATGATGTTGTGAGTGCTGTCTCTTACCCTACACATTGAGATCCCTGGTCTCATGTATCTGACTTTGTCTAACCAAGCATCTGACCAGTGTGTACTGACCTGCATATTCAAAAGAATTATTTTAAAAAGAAATTGCTGGGTTCTCTCCCTATTTCTTAGTTCCAGAGCATTTCTAAGTAATGAATTATATGCATCGAGAAAACAGTTTAGCGGAAGGTTCTCTTCACCATCATTTACATAAAGCCGTTTAAACAGACTTGTGGTGTATCCTACTTTATTTGAACTGAATATGAGATAATGTAAATTCATAAAATTATGCAGTTTCCAAATATTTTCTCTTTTCAGGAAACTTGCTTAGCTTCCCTCTTATTAAAAAAAAGTTTCAAGGACTTCCCTGGTGGTCCAGTGGTTAGGACTCCACGCTAACAACGCAGGGTCGCACATTCAATCTTTGGTCAGAGAATGAAGATCTCATATGGTGCATGGTGCAACCAAAAAATTTAAAAATTTTTTTTAAATTTTTCATGTTTCTTTATTATGAAGCAGTGTGTTTTTAGCACATGTATTATTGAATACAGATAAGCAAAATAAAATCATCCATAATTTCCACCATGCCAAGATAATCATTGTTACTGCTTTGATGCAGACCTTCCCAGACTTTTTTCCTAAGCATATTTGTGGATGTTTTTAAGACATGTAAACGTTTTAGGAATATGGCAACTCTTTTCATATTGTTATTTCAGTGCAATTAAGGTTTTTTGATTTTGTGCATTAAGAGCTGTCTGGAGGAATGGGCACCAGAATGTTTCTGTTGGTCCTTTGATCATGAAATTTGGAGTGATCTTTGTGTTATCACTTGAGTGTGTTCAGTAAGTTTGTGTCATTTTCTTGGAAACCAAGTTTTTCACTTAGTGTTTTATTTTCACGGAGCTGTGATCATCCAGCAGGGATCTATCCACTCGCTCATCAAATATGAATGGGGCACCTGTTATGCATTAGTCGCTGTGCGCTGAGTACTGGGTTAGCACGAGGAAGCATGTGGGCCTGCCGGCCAAGAGCCCTGAGCCTAGTGGGAGACATAGCCCGTGCACCAGCTGTCGTCCATGGATTCTGTGGGGGCCTCGGGGCAGAATCAAAAAGCGGGGTCGGGGGGGGCCTTGGCAGAAATGAGGGATGAGGCAGAATGTCAGAATTGCTCCAGTCTCCTGAGCCAGGAAGGCAGAGGGGTGTCTGTGCAGGTCCAGGGGCATGTGGACTGTTTGAGGAGGACAGGTTCCATGTTGCTGGACTTTGGTGTGCTGGTGAGAGAGAAAGCTGGGGAGACATAGAAAGGAACCCACAGAAGCACAGTCCCGACATCTACCCCAGACCACACTGCTGGCCGGTTGATGTGGGCAGACATGGAGACAAGGGACACAAGCTTACTGAGGAGAAGCACAGGGGGAGACAAGGAAGCAGCGGCCATGAGGCTGGGCTGCTAAGCATGGGCCGCCTGGGGAAGCCCCACAGCTCAGCCCCAGGGTGGTCAGCCGGAGACCAGTCTGACAGCTGAGACAGCTTCACTCCCTGGCTGGACAGTGTCCCCGAATATGCTCCCCTGCTGAGCAGCCAGCCTCTCTTGGGGGTCTGGGCAGTGGCTCTCCATGTCAGCCACACAACCTCATGGAGTTTGGGGAGCTGCTGGCCAAGTGTGAGCAGCTGTTCTTAAGCAGGGAAGTAACATGAGTCAGATGTGTGGGCTGTGAGCTTGTGCGTGTGCTCAGCACTCCACCAGAATCTACGAGGAGATTGATTTATATCGAGGAAAGTAAGTCATTGCCCACAAGGAATTTATTACCTAGTTACACAGATAATCAACATGCATGGAGCAACAGTGAATAAGTAAAAAGAAGAAAAGTAAGTGATCAACAGGCTGCCAGAGGAATTCCAGGGGCGATGCTGTTGCAATGGGCCTGACCACAGGCTGTCATGGTCAAGGTGTCTTCAGGGACAGGGAGGTTGGGCTTTGCTTGTGAAGACTGAACCGGAACCAACCCAACACAGGTGGGAGGCTATTCCAAGTGGGCAAATGAAAGGAGACTGAGTTTGATGTTTTTGTCCAACTGTGAGGTTATGGACCTGACCAGAGGGAACTAGTTTCAAAGTTTAATGTGTCAAACGGATGGCTTGAAGCCAACTGGGAATTTTCTACCTAACTCCAATGACAGTGGTTTCACCCTTGCTCCTTGGAGACCTCAGAGTGGCCATCTAGGGAGGCACAGGCTGCTAAGAAGCTGGTGGCTCCCAGTCCTCACCCTTCCAGCCATCGGAACTCCACTTTCCTTAATTGCAAGCAAGATTTTATTGAAGTAGAGGGAACTAAAATGCCATTTGGAAACACTGCAGCAGTAAGCAGAGAACCCTGTAGATTTTTGAGTGAAGTTATACTAAGGGCCATCACCCTGCCCAGTATGAATTAGATCAAGAAGGCTGTTGAAGATACCTTTGAAGTGGGAGTGATGAGCAAAAGGCAGTGGAAGAGATGCCTCGAAAGAAGCAGGAAACGTGAGCTGCACTTGGGGCAGAGATGAGTGGGCCGTGTCTCAGGGTTTGAGCTCTGACAAAAGGGAATCCACGGGGACTCTGGGAGCGAGGACACATACTACAGGGGAGAAGATGGCAGTAATGAGGATGAGCTTGATTTTAGACGTGGTTAAATTTGGGCTGTGAAGACAGCAAGCAAAGGGTGAAGGCAGGTACCTTGTGTTGGGTTATTTTGTAAGATCCATAAACAGAGTGGCCATAGCTGGAGTCGGGCTCCAGACAGCGGGCAGTGCTGAAAGCCGTAGGTGAGCCCAGATGTCGGGGGAGGTGAGAATAAATCCAACGCCTGATAGCAGTGATACGGAGTCTGAGGAGGTGGCATGCATTTTCCAAGAAAGTGTCTGCTGCATCTCCTTTTGAAGTGCTATCCACTTTATTTTGGTCCCCATTTTGCATATGAGGTTAGTCTGGGTGACTCAGAGCAGAGGAACAAGATGCCAGAAGTTACCCAGACATGCACAGCTGGGACTAGAGTCATTTTTCCTCGTCTCCCAATTCTATCATCTGTTCCTAAACTATAACTTTAAACCCCTTTTCTTTTAAATTTTAATTAAGTAAGGTATTAGTTTATTTATGGCCGTGCTGGGTGTTCATTGCTACGCACGGGCTTTCTCTAGTTGTGAGTAGCTGGAGCTACTCTTTACTTGTGTGGGGGCTTCTCACTGCAGAGCCTAGGTGCACAGTCTTGAGGAGTTAGAGCATGCAGACTCAGTAGCTGTGGCACATGGGCTCAGTTGCTCCGAAGCATGTAGGATCCTCCCGGACCAGGGATCGAACCCATGTCCCCTGCCTTATCAGGCAGATTCTTAACCACTGGACCCCAAGGAAGCCCTAAATTATGAAATCTTGTGCTTTTCATGTAAAAGCTAATCTGTGATTAACACTGTGGGTTTAACTTTTCAAAGAACCACTTTGATTAGTATTGAAGTTTGGGGGAGGGTACAGGTGAAGGAAACTTTAGTAACGAAATGTGTCCTGGACTTGCTCTGTGCTCGACCTTTCTTCGTGGTCCTGCATTGCTGACCCAGATAATTATCTGCCGGCAATTGTCATAAGGTGAGGGTTTTCAAAACCCTCCTAAATGCACACTGGCCTCCACCTGACAAAGAGTGGCCTCCGCTCCTCCAATGGCTCAGCTGTGTCACTTCACCTGACTCAAGGGTCACTGTTCACGCCCCTGACATCCTTGGTTTTAGTTTGAAAATAAACCTCAGCAGACCTTCCTTCATCCAAGAATACCATCCTGTCTCCACCAGCCGCCCACCAGCTGCCAGGGCGAGGAGGCGGGTGAGCAGGGAGAGTGTTGCCACTGCCTCACTGTGGGGTTTTCCTCCTGATCAGCTTTCCTTGGGGGTGTTCTGTGTAATTATGTCAGCATGGTTATTTGTCCCACTTCTTTACTGAATGTTACAAAGCAGTCTTTTCCCCATATCATTAAAATATTCATAAACAACAGTTTACTAGCTTGTAATTATTTCATCGTGGTTGTTCCATAATTAATCATTTCTTTATTATTGGTCACATAGGTGGTTTCTGCCTTTTCACTGTTATAAATAAAACACTGGAAAAATATAACTTGTTTCCACACTCTTCATTTCTGGTTCAAGACTGATTCCTAGGAGCAGACTTACTGAAGAAAGGATACAGACCTGAAGGATTGTGCCAGCATACACACCCAAGGTGTTGTATGTGAGTGGCCACAAGCGGAGCATCACCCAAGAGTGTTGCCTAGTCGTCCATTGGGTTGTCTTGCTATGTTCAAATTTCCCTGTCGGGGTGGGGAATTAAGCCCAGCTCCCCTCACATGCCCCGCTGGGAGGCCTGGGCCGCAGTTGGCCTGCCTCTCATGTCCTCACCACTGGCATTTTCAGCCCAGCGATGCTTGCCCTGTGAACTTAAGAGGTAGAATCTAGGCCTGAGTAAGTTTGTTTGATGTTGAACAGGTGAATGTGTGGTGAAGAGCTGGCCCACATAGGAGGTCTGGCCTTTGCCCTTGGCTTCTAGGAAGTACCTGTGTCCAGCCCAATAGGAGTGTCTTGATTCGGGTACAGGGCCAGTCACCCAGAGGCTGAGAGCAAGCCTGTGGTGGGCTGCAGGGCTCCAGGGGCTCCCCTGGTCAGAGTTGCTTTACGCCTGCCGTCACACATGAGTGCTGGAGGGGCCACACCTGCTCCTTCTGTGCAGATGGGGAGGGGAAGAAAGTGAAGCGGAGGCTGAACTTGAAGATGTGAGGTTGGACATCTAGGAGTCTCAAAAGTCCCAGTGGGGCACAGAGGTCCTCCCAGTATGGCCAAGCCTCCCCACCCCTGGTCTGATGTGCTGTCCCCTCGCTCCTTTTCCCACCACCTGCTGCCTCTATCACCTGTTTCTGTCACTGTGGCTGTTTTGTGTTTTCTAGGATTCCCGGGCGGCTGAATGACAGGAGGACCCCCCTGGGTGAGCTGAACTGGATCTTCACAGCCATCACTGACACGATCGCGTGGAATGTGCTTCCTCGGGGTGAGGCCACCCGGCCATGGGCTGGCGGGAGGGCTGCTGCCCCAGAGTCAGGAGACTCTGGCCCTGGGATGTGAGAGAAGTCAGAAGGAATGATCGTGTTTCTCTCAGTGCAGAAACCTGAGGGGATGGGCAGGAGAGGGCAGGAACCCCAGAGGTTCTTTGAGGATGAAGAGCATCTAGAGAAGCATCTGCTTTGGCCCTTAGTATTTTCAGGGCAGATTCAAGGCTCATCTGTCTTCATGGAATATCCGTATTTCTTACAACTGCAGTTACTACTGTAGTATAAGGAGCCTTTGCGTTTTCTGTTGATAGTTGCTTGGGTTCTGCTGTTTGTTCCAGTTACATATGTAACAGATGTAGGTTACTGCCAGTGGAAAATGTGCATGTCTGTCCCAACCCGCTTGTGGCAAATTCTGATAGAAGTAAGTTTGTATATTTGGCTTTAAATGCTGGGCATGAGTCACTGAAGACAAATTGTTATCTTTTCTCTGCCCTCAGATCTCTTCCAAAAGCTCTTCAGACAGGACCTGTTGGTGGCTAGTCTGTTTCGAAATTTTTTATTGGCAGAAAGAATCATGAGGTCATATAACTGCACCCCCGTCAGCAGTCCACGCCTACCCCCCACGTACATGCACGCCATGTGGTAAGTGTTTCTTGCTGGACCAGTGTCAGGTTCTCTAAGGAGTGTGCTTTCTCCATTTCTTTCTTTTTTTTTTTTTTAATTTGGCTGCATCAGGTCTGAGTTATGGCACATGGGCTTAATTCCTCCACAGCGTGTGGGATCTTCATTCTACAACGAGGGATCAAACCCACATCCCCTGAACCACCAGGGGAGTCCCTCCCATTTCTGAGATAGTCCAAGTGTAAGGGAATTACCTGAGCAAAATAGGAAGACGGGGTCAGGCACTCAGCTCTGCCTGAGTCCTCTGCAGAAGAGCAGGTGTCTCTGAGGGTCGTCCAAGGCCAAACGGGACCAGCGCCTCCAGAGGCCCTGTGGTTCATGGCTCAGATGGAGAGCGCCCGGGGGTGAGTTTCTGACTCTGTAAGGGTTGGTACTGAGGAAAGAAACTGCCAGCTGAGTTCATGAAGCACATCCAGGATTGCTCCAGAGACTGATAACTGCTGGGTTCACGACCAGGTCATTTGCATGCTTATTTCATACATGCCCGCTCACACACACATGAGTGTGATCTCTATGACTCTTTTATGTTGATTATAAATTTCCTTCAAAACTGGGTTACTGTTCCTTGCACTACTGCTAGTAGTAAGCACAGTATTATAACAATATTAATGGAAATTGTCTTGAATCTAGACATTATATCTGAAGGCATTTGGTTTCTTCCCATTTCCATGCTTTTGTAACACAAGCAGAGTTTGAGGACATACTGAAAAGGGGCAGCAACAAAGGAAAACAAGCCTTAGTTATATCCATCTGGGAGAAACCCTAATGCAAAATATTTTAGAAGAGTAATTCACTTCTATTTAGCCCTAAAAACCACTTCCCTGATACTGGGAAAGATTGAGAGCAGGAGGAAAAGAGGGCAACAAAGGATGAGATGGTTGGATGGCATCACCAACTCAATGGACGTGAGTTTGAGCAAATTCCAGGAGATAGTGAAGGACAGGGAAGCCTGGCATGCTGTGTAGTCCATGGGGTCACAAAGAGTCAGATACAACTCAGCGACTGAACAACAGCAAAAACCACTTTATGGTGTATTTTCAGGTTTATTTGGAGTGGTGGTTTTTTTCTTCTTAAATATGTGCATGACCACTTTCCCCTGACTCTGGAAACCCCAAGAACCAAGAAGGAGGTAGTAAACTCCCCTCCTCTCATCCACTTGAGGAATATCAGAAATTAGCATTTTTATGTATGAGATAAATCAAGATGTACTATGCTGCTGAAGCGCCAGACTGTAAACAGAAATCAAGTTAAAACATGCCTCATCCATATCCTTTGTAAGAGCTTGTCGCATAAACTAGAGAACAAGTTATGAAGGAACAGAGGAACAGGAGTAGACCGCCACGGAAGAGTCGCTCTGCAGCTGTTTAGATCCTGTGAGAACAGACTGGCAGAACAGCCGATGCAGCTTCCTGCCCTCCATGATTAGAACGAGGAGCGGGAGTGGGGGAAGGGGGTTGAAAAGCCTCTCTAATGCTTAGGATGAATAATTAGAAGACCCATATTTCTGAAAGAGGAAATCCTCAAAACAGCCTTATCCTGTTAAAAAAAACAGCGATGCCTTAAGTTCTATTACTTTTGAACCAGGTTTTTATAAAATATGTATTATTAAAGAGGAAAGAGAAAGGAAAAAGAGCTAAACAGGGTCAGTGCTGTGTCTAGTCATGGATAGAAAACTATTTAAACCACAGGAAATGGGCCTCATACCAGCCACCCAGTGTGAAGGGCCTCCTGGGCCACCACAGTCACTTGGGCTATTGGCCAAGCAGATCCCCCAGGAGATGGAAATACAGGATGGACAGAGGGCACCAGCTTTTAGCAAGAAGCACCCTAAGTCCTCCTCTCCACTTTGTTGCCCACCCAGTGGCAAGTCCATGGGACAGTCGTCTTTGTGTGCATGTTTCTCTGGATGTGAAACTGCCTCTTCTAAGGTGTGCTCAGCTACATAGAGTAATAAACAGCATCTGGTCCTGGAGAAGAGAAGAAGAACCAGAGCCAGAGCTGAGAGCAGACAGAAAAGGCTGGGAAGATGGCAGCAGGAGAAGGGGACCCAGAGAGGAGGCACCCGGAGAGCACAGTAGAGAACAGTGACACCTGTCTCTCTTCATCAACCCACAGATCTTTCTCTAGTATTGGCCTCTTAGAACATGTCTCAGTCCTGGAATTTGCATAAATACTGTTTAATACAAGGTCCAAATGCTGACAGCAGCATCTCATGATCCTACCATCTCTTTTATTGATTTCCATGCCCACCTCGAAAACTGGGAGTATGGCCCTCTCACCTGCAAGTTTAGCTCTCTGTGAACCTCATAAAACAGATCCTCATTTGTATATATTTGTTGTGCAGAGAAATGTGAGTTAATAGAGCAACCCACAGAGGCTCAGATAAATGCAGGTAAAGATCCTCTGGTCTCCCGGGGCATGTGAAATTGCTAGCAGTCATACATGCACCTTTGGCTCTTTCTGCTTGTCTGGTTCCAACCTGCCTGCACACTCCAGGGGCCCTGTGCAGCTGATAAGCTCCCTAGGACTTGAGTACAGTCTAGTCCCTCAGGCTGCATGGTCTGCCATCCTGCAAAGCACTGTCTGTAGCCTGATACCCTCCCCCCTCCCTTTTAGGCAAATTCTGGTTGTTGCATGCTGGGGTCCATGGGAAATGGACTCGGACGGGGGTCAGTGTAGGATGCTGTGAGGGAAGGTTCCTGGGATCACCTCCCCGGATGGGGAGGCAGCCTGACCCCTGACCCGACCTTGACCAGCACATTCCCTACCTGGCAGTCATGAACCCTGGCATCTCCCACTTCACTCCAGCCCCTACTGCCCTGTCCACTTTGCATCTGCCCATCCCAGTTCAGGAGCAGGACTAAGCAGGTTGCTGAGGAAGAACCAAGAAACAGGACTGGTGAGACAATCAGAGAGGCTTTGACAAGGAAAGCTGTTTGTCAGAATGTTAGGTTTAAGAAGGGAAGCCAGAGGCAACCCCAGTACCTAATATAACGAGGATGTAATTGAAATACATATACTGGAAAAAATGCAAGCCATCTTAAAATTTTATGAAGATTATTTATTATTATGCAAAATATATGTTAAATGACAAAAACAGAACACCAGACTGTATCAGCAATATAATTACTTCTGTGTTATGCATGGGGAAGAGGGCTAGGTAGAATTATAACAAGATGCTAATGGTGTTAATACCAGGACCAGAGGATTGGAGTGAAAATGCTCTCTTTTAAAAGTTGATAGATATTACTCCTGTAATTAAAAATCTACATGTAAATGTTTTAAGCCTTTGAAACACTAAAACTATTTTATTTTTAATTAAGTCATTAAGGTTGAGGTATTCCTTGTCAAAAACAAAAAACTGGAGACAGAAGAATCATTGGGTGCTTCTTTGCATGAAAAAAAAATTAACTAGTAGAACTCCCTGAGGGTTAGTACCTGCACTTGATCTCATTTGATATTTGATATTTTTTAAATGTTGTGGAAAGAGCTCATTAAAACCCTAAATTGGAAATCGCTCAGATGCGTTTGACTCTATCCTGTGTTTGTTACTGTACATGGGATTGCTACTGTAACACCAATTGCAGCAATAATTTAATTTAGCATGTAGTTGCACACTCACTATGTACAGGGCACTGGGAGACCTTGTCAAGATCATTGTAAAGATCATTAAAAAGCCATTCTAGGAAAGGTATAAAGTAATGCCTGAGCATTTATTGAATATCAAGTACTGGTGACCCAGCCTGGACACATTGTGTGTTCCCAGGTGGGCATCAAGCCCTTACACATGGCCCTCGTGTCACCACAGACACAGACTCAGGGTTGGACTGTGTTTGTCCTAGTGTCGTGTCCACCACCACTTACGGGAAGGGCCCCATCGGGGTGTGGGCATGAAGAGGGGGCTTTTCAGGAACATACAGGGTACAGAGCAGGCTGATACCCAGAGTATGTTCCCCACTGGGGTGGAAAGAAGGGCCTCAGGCAGTAGGAAATCTCTCTGTCCCTCATTCGCTCCCATGACAGACACTTCACGTCTTCTGGGGGCTTCAAAGGGGGGAAGCACAGAGAGGGTGGCCTTCAGACCTCAAAACGAAAGGCGGGGGAGTTGTCAAGGAGCGCGGTGTGTGGCGAGAGCTGGGCTGCGTCATGTGCATCACGGAGCTGCGTCATGTGCATCACGGAGCCCCAACTGCAGCTTTTATTTATTTTATTTTTTATTTTTTTTATTTTTTGGTGATGATTTTTCTTTCTTTTTTTTTTAATTTTTATTTTTACTGTATTTCACTTTACAGTACTGTAGCTTTTAAAGAGCAGCCAAAAACCTGTATTCTCATCTATTATTCCTATTTTAAAATGTTGGCAGCTAATATAGCATTTTGAAAAAACATTCTGAGGGCCAAACTAAATGCTTGGGTACCAGATGCAGCCAGTGGGCTGTCCATTAGGAGCTCTAGGTCAGGCCGGGGCACCCTGAGTTTGAAATTGGGAGTACAGCTTCTTGGTGGCCCAGGGACCCTGAAACGCATGATAACCATGTGCAGGGCTTAAATGTGGAGTGGGGCCAGGGTGCTCTCTGCTCACCTAGGTCTTGGCGTGGCCTGTCCTGCTCTGCGTGTCCACAGCCAAAGGTTCTCCAAGTGAGGATCTTTTTCTGAAATCTAATATCATGGCTTCCAATCTTTATATTCTGAGAAATGCCAAATAGGTAAGTCTAAATTAGGGCTTTTCATACAGAAATCAGAGGAGATGAGATTTCATGGGAGGAGAATCGCAGGCATATAACACATCCTCCCCCGATGGGGTTCTTCCTAACAGTGCCAGCTTGAGCCTGTAGCCAAATAAATGTTAGTCAAGCCCATTAAAAATGTTGAAAACTATACCATTAACCTACTTTGATCTGGAATCGAATATAAAATCAGGCTTTAGATTGAAGAAGTAACATGCTCATAGGAGCACCATCATGCAGTGAAAGAGAAATGTCGATCAGAAGACAGATGGCAGGTCCCTGAGACATGGGGACCACCCAGAGCAGTGGGCACCCTCTCAGCATGGGGCTTCTCTTTAGGAGCAGCGCCACAGCCTGGGTCTCCAGAGGATGAGCCTCCCCACTGATCAGAGGGACAGCGGCTCCTCCTGGAGGGTCATGGCGCTTGGGCTAGGAATTTCACAAGCCCTCCAGTTGGACCATGCTACTGAACTGTAGATCTAGGGAGGAGAAAACCACTCAGTGTGGGTGATAACCTTTATTTATTTATGAAATCATTCAAAACTGTCTCATGCCAAGTCAGAGACCACAGATACTTCATATAAACTCCAGGTCAAGCAGCTGCATACGGCATGCAGCCACGTCAAGGGACCCTGACTTGCTTAGGCTGGATAGACCCAGGTGTTTTCCCTCCTCACCTGGAGATGGACAGAGGTACTGGTTAGAATACCGGTTAGTTGGTAACGCCAGATCCAGTGGCTTTACAAGAATACTGGTTAGGTGGTAATACCAGATCCAGTGGCTTTACAAATGGGAGTTTGTTCCTCTTTCCTGTATAGCCAAGTGGCTCACTCACCCCAGCGGCTGTGTATGGCACCTGGTCTACGGAGGCTGGGGGTGTGATCTCCGTCATGGGTAGCAGGCATCCAGCTCACAGTCCTGTCCTTAGGGGAGGTGGGGGAGCTGTGATGCAAAGGCAGGAGCGTGTGAGGCTTGGAAACCAGAAAGGTCATATTCTGCACTCAGGTTCACCAGCCGCCCCTGAGGTCTAGGCTCCTGGCTGGTGAAGCATTGCCGTGGGCTTTTAGCAGAGCTCATTCAGGTGATGAAACCCTCGACAGCAATGCCCACAGCTCTTTCTCCCACCTGGTAAATTGACCAAAGTCTGTTCGTCCCTAGGGAGTGCACAGCCGAGGTAGTTGGAAAGAGCATTCCTAATAAATAATTTACCATCTAGTTACTGTGTTCCTTGGGTGGTGATGAAGAGGCTGAATTTTCAGCAGGGGGAGGCAGGGAACAAAGCCTAACAAAAATTGAGGTTAAAACATGAAGTCATACGCATTCACACTTTGCTTCAGGCGGGGGGTGCCGATGATGAAATGCTCAGCGCCCGGCTCCTGTTTAATTTTTGATGTGAAGCCATCGGGGAGCCGTTCGCCTTCACTTTCAATTTCAGTAGGTCCTGAAACCTTGCGTTCCTCCGCAGTAATAACCTGTGCATTCCATCCCATCGAGGGAGCCTGGCTGACTGACTGATCAGTGCAGATGGAGCCGGGTGCTCTTGGAAGGCTCTCCTCACGGCCCACTCCTTGGGTGCCTGCCATCTTAGGCCCGTTTCCTGAAAACCCGAGCTCTTGCCTGGATGGCACGTTCTCTAGGCCGTGATTCATCGGCAGCCCACGGCTCAGGGCCCCACTGCTCTGAGCCTCGGGGGCGGGGAGCCCAGGGTCCTCCCTCCGGGGAGGGGGTGCAGCTGGTGCGGCTGGTCCCAGGGGCTGTGGGAAGTGCGAACACAGACACCTCCCAAGTTCCGTGCTCGCCTGGTGCCAGCAGCCCCCCACCACGGCTCAGGGTTTTAAGGACTCGCTTTCCCACTTTCCCTTAGTGAGAATCCCAAATTAAGACTCCCAAGTTCGTTTTGATTTTACCCTAGAAAATGTAGCCAGTTTTAACCAACTGAATAGATGCTCAGCAGAGGGTACCTTCGTGCTGTTGAAAAGGCCGCCGTGTGATCAAAGGCTTGATGGGAACTCTGAGGTCCTCAGCCTGACCCTTTGCTTTTGTGCAGTCAACAACCACAGGCCCCAAAGAGAGACCGGCTTGCCCAGCACCAGCCTGCTGCTCTCTCCTGCCCCTGCCCGGAGCTCACTGCAGCCTCACTGTGTGCTGGTAGTCTGTTTGGCCTCTTGGTGTCCAGCAGGTCTTCAGTGCTCCCCCACATCCTCCCTCCTCCTCTGTCCTCCTCAGTGCCTTGAACGGAGTCCCTTGTCCCCATCCCCTGTCACTTAGGCAACTGTGCCCCTGCAGACATGGCCCTTCCTCGCTCCCAGTGAAGCAGGCAAGACACCTCCTTCCTTTCAGGACAGGAGTCTCCTCTGAGCTGCTTTGCTGGCACAGAAACGTGCAGCTGGCAAAAGACTCGACCCTCCTCAGTGGCTGGACCCAGGCGGGGGCCAGCCCTTAGGAGGTGGCAGGCCAGACAGCCCACACTCCTCAGACGATTCTTGCCCAGGGCCTGCTGCAGCTTCGGCAGGTTTTGTTTCGCTCCTTGGAGAGGTCTGAGGGCAGTCGGTCTCGCCAGGGCAGCCTAGTTTCTGATACTTTGTCTAGGACACCCCAGCAGGGATATTATTAACAGTTTATAATTCTTCTTGCCTCCTGAGTTTGAGGAGATGGTTCTGAAAGAAGGCATGGAAGCCTGCTGTACAGAAGGCGCAGTTTCCTGGTGCCCCCCTAGAGTGAAGTGGCTGTATCAAGACCACCAATTGCCCCAGACCCCCCTTCCCACAACACCTCCCCCATCTGGTGCTCACTTTTCTTCTTCTAACTCCTGAAGTTGAAACTTTTAATTTGATTAAATTCAATGAATCTTCATAGAGCTTAATTACAATAATTGACTTTTCTTCTGTCTTAACAAAGAGTAAGCGGCTCCCTCAACGCCACAGAATAACCATCTCGCCTGCAGTCTGGGCACTTATTGAGCATATGGGAGCTATTTATTGCCCGTACTTTGAGGCACTTTTGATTATCTCCTGATTGCCTCTTAATTAGATTGGAGGGGGAAGGGCAGGCTTGTGCAGAAGGGGCCAGTCTGGGCAAAAGAAAGATATTCCATATACTCGAAAAAGAGTTTTCTCATCTTTCTGTTCATCTTCCATTTTGTTTTTCTGGATGTTTTCCTTTTTTGTTCCTGTTTTGACCGTTTATGAAGACCCATGAGAAGACCCTCTTGCACACAAACAGGCAGTTATTAGTCTAAATAAACCTAACGTGGAATCCTTATATGTGTCAGGGCATTGTAGTAGGAGGAGATTGCCATACCAGAAACAAAACCCGTTGTTCAGACCATCACTTCCAAGAGGAGCACATTTCTAAAAGAAAGGGAGGTCTGAGTCAGAGAATCTTTATATCCTTGGGAATCCACACTCAGATTGAGACCACAGAGAAAGGAAGAGGCTTGTTTGTGTCCACTTTAGAATCAGTGTTGGATGTTGCCAGGAAACAGCAGGCCTCTGTATATGTCCCTCGATGTCATCCACCTGCTGAGGTCTTCACAGGACTCTGTGCAGGAGATACAATCATTAGCCCACCTCACAGGCAGTGAAACTGACCTTTGGGAGGTGACGCCATGACCCAGTCAACGTGGCCTTGTCTTGCACATCTTGTAGTGGGAGGAGCCAGGTCCAGCACCACAGAAGTTGGAGAAGGTGACCAGGCCCAGCCATCGAAGAGGCTGCCACCTCCCCGCATACAGGGCACCACCCGTCTCATCCCCAGTGGTTTGCATTGGACACAGGTTCCCACCAGCCACAGAGGGGTGCAGTGGCCGCAAGGACAGGGGGCAGTTCTAGCTGTGGGTGGGCCAAGGGAGACCCTTTCTCCCAGCCCCACCTGACCTGTCTCTGGTGAAGCGCCTCAGCCTGGCCACAGCCTTTCATGACCAGTTTGTGTGTGATGCTGCCCCGGTCCGGCCACCCAGAGCCCCAGCTGCCATCAGTGTGGGCAGGCTGCCACACTAGGTGGGTTCAAGTTGGGGTGGAAGCTGTGTTAGTTAGAACGTAGACAAGTCCCTTTGTTTTTCCTGAGCTCTTTCTCCTTTTAATTTGAAGAGAAAAGCTGTCATCAACAAAATGGCTTTAGTGCTGCCTCCTGTGCCCCCCACTGGCAGCTCCACCCTGACTCAGCCGCTCACGGGCTCCTCTGCTCTCAGGGCCCCTGTGGGTGAGCCCGTCAGTAATGCTTCGTGGGTCCCTGTCTGCTCTCTCCCCAGGCAAGCCTGGGACCTGGCCGTGGACATCTGTCTCTCCCAGCTGCCGACCATCATCGAAGAAGGCACAGCATTTCGGGTGAGTCCCATTTCCACCCCCCACCCAGGGCATCCTGCTTGATCCCTGCAGCTGTTTCTCTGGCCTGCAAAACCCCTGTTTGGGTGTCAGAGACAGCCCGCACCCACCTGGGAAAAGATTGTACCAACCAGGGGTTATTTAAAGTTAGATTATGAAATGGTCAGCTCTTAAAGATGTCTTCTCTACAGCGGTGTTGTCTTGGGTCTGCTTTTCTTAGTGTGCGCTCCCTGATAGCAAGTTCTCAGCCTTTTCACCGTGAACGATGCTCGCCACTCTCGGCCCTGAGGTGTCTGGTCACCAGGTAGTGGTCTTTTTCAGCTAGTGGTCTGGTCGTCCCTGAGTTCATCTGGTGTCACTCGTGGCCCCTGAGGCAAACTGACTCTCCCATCTCCCCAGGAGACTTGGCAGCAGCTCACCAAGAGTCTCCTCTTGCCTCCTTTCCCCATACAGCCCCCGTTTTTATTCAAGATTTGCTCATTTGCTGAGTGTTTGGTGTGCATCAGATACCACGTCTGGGTGCATGTGGGCAAGACCCAGTCCCTTCTCTTAAGAAACCCGTGAAAAAGAGAAGAACCACCCCTCAAGTTAGAACACAGTTAGACCCCTCCAACCCTCACCCCCCGAGGGTCCAGGCAGGCATTCGGGACTAGGGGTAAATGGGCTGGGGGGAGTGGGAGGAAGCAGGTGGCTCCAAGCCGTCCCCTGAAGGGGATGGAGGGTGGGGCTTGCAGGTCGGAGTCATTGGCTTTTTCTCTCCACACCATCTTCTCTGGTCCTGTTGAAGAGACTGCTGTGGTCAGCTCAGTTTCCTTATTTTTAAACGGGAATTATAGTTGTATCCAAATCAAGGAGCATGTGAGGACTGGAGGGCAGAGCCTGGCACATGATACCTGCTGGACATGAGGGTTCCTGACCTTTGGGGTGTGTGTGTGTGTGTGTGTGTGTGCGCATGTATATTTGTGTGCCTGCATGTATCTGTTCTCTGTCGGGTATGTGTACGTGTGTGCATATCTTTAGGGGGTGTTTTATATGTGTGTGTTAACCCCTCAGATGATTTCAATGCCTCCAAGACTGGGGTACCTGGACTACGAGGTCCTCCCTCTCAATTTTGTCTTATCTTTCATCCCCTCCTTTATTGCTGGAATCTTTCCCATTTTATTATGAACGTTTTCAAACCTACAGCAAAGTTGGAAGAATTCTGCAGCAAGATCCCGTCTGCCCCCCGCTGGGTTCTCCACCAGCGTTTGCAGTGCCCACTCCAGCAGCTCCCCCACCTCCACCCACCTTTCCTTTAATGCACTTGGAGGAAGCCAAAACTGGCCTTGAACCTTGAACCCAGAAGTGGGCGCTGGCAGGATATTCACGTGTTTCCCACCCATGTATTTGATGTTGCTGGGAGACCCTAATCCCTGAGGCAGTGACAAGTCCCCATAGGGAACAGTCCTGGACTCCTGCCCCTCACGAGCTCCACCTACACAGGGACAGGGCCTGTTAACACAGGCACACGTGTTTGGGAACCTCATTCAACTTGTGCTTTTTTGTGCCCTGTGCCTGATTTTCCTTTTACCGTCAGGGGGTGGGAGCTGTACACTCTCGGATAATAAAATCCCACTGTTCTATGTCCTCACCCCTCCTTCCAGTGCCAGGCCTCCTTTCAAGGGTCTTCAGCCTCATTTCCCATATACTGGATTCAGGATTCTGCCTCTAGGAGCAATGTCACCAAACTGTGATGGGGAGGGATTCCTGATGGAGCCACATGCTAGCTGTTTTATTTAGTTTCCATTCTTTTAAAAGCATAACATACACAGAGAAGACTACAGGCATCGTATTGTGCAGCTTGATGAATTTAAAAGTTGAGTGCAGTCACATAACCAGCACCCCAGTCATAACAGCAACAGCCCCCTGAGGCCCCGCTCTGGCCACTGCGTTCCCCGGAGCATGTGCTGCCCTGTGCGGTTTATATTTTGGTAAATAGAATCCTTGTGTCTGGCTGCTTTCACTCAACACTGTTCAATCTGTGCACTTGTAACTCATTCCTGTTACAGCCTAGAAACCCCAAAGGTCATGGTCCATCCTGTGGACCTCACGAATTGTCCTGACCACTGCCCAGCTGAGACATTGGTGCCTGAGGCAGAAAGAGAAATCAGTCATGTTGGGCCTGTCTTTTATGAAATTTTGATATTTTTTTCATAATGGATTTTTACCTTTATTTTTATTTTCTTAAATACTGCATTAAATTTCTTTTTAACCTCAATTACTGTGTTTTTTGGTGTCCCCTTAAGTTTTGGTCCTCAAGTGGGTGGGCGGGTGTGGCCAGGTGCCATTAACCCCTTGTGCTTGGGTGCAGTAGTGTCAGGTGTGCACTTGAAGAATGAGATTTCTGGTTACCACGTGTGCATAGTTTCGGTAGGAAAACTGCTGGATAGTTTTCCAAAGTGGTTGTGAGTCAATTTTCAGTCCCTCCCACAATATATGAGAGCTTGAGTTGTTTCATGTTCTCGTCAATACGTGATGTTTTCCACCTTTTTTTTCCCCTTTTGGCTTTTCTGGTTCTATATGTAATGGTGTTTCATTGAGATTATCTTGCATTTCCCTGATGGTTAATAGTATTGAGCCCTGTTTCATATTTTTGTTGGCTATTTGAATATCCTCTTTTATAAGTTGCCTGTTCAAGACTTTTGATCATTTTTCTTTTCCATTATGTTTCTTACCAATTTGTAGTGGTTCTGTTTATATGCTGAATACAAATCCTTTGTCACACATTGCGAATGCTGGTGGTGGTTTAGTTGCTAAGTCAGGTCCAACTCTTGCAACTCCATTGATTGCAGCCTGCCAGGCTCCCCTGTCCATGGGATTCTCCAGGCAAGATCACTGGGATGGGCTGCCATTTCCTTCCCCACGGGATGTTCCTGACCCGTGGGTCGAATCCACATCTCTTTTGTCTCCTGCATTGCAGGCAGATCCTTTGCCAGCTGAGCCCCAGGGAGGCCCGACACGCGTTGTGTTTACCTTTTTTCATTCTCTAGACTTCATTTTCACTTGTTTGCTGTTTTTACTTGGTGAACAGAAGGTTCTTGTTTTACCATACCCAGCTTACCAATGTTTTTCTTTTATGGTTAGTGCTTGTACCCATTTAAGAAATCTTACTTATGAGACAGCCAACATCAGTGTGTTTGGACCAGGGTCGGCAGGTGAGAAGAGCAGGAGTGTGTTGATATGAAGTAATTATCTTCCCTCCCCAAGGTGACAGTGCAAGACGGTGGACTAGCCCCCGGGATCAGGTGTGGCTCCTTGTGCCCAGAGATGGCCTTTCTGCTCTCAGTCCATCACGTCTGGCACCTGTTTTCAGAACCCTTCCAGCCCATCTAAACACGTGGGCTGGCCACCTGTGTCAGAATCATCCCCCTGAGGCCCAGGCCACATGGTCACATGACTCAGAGCCTCTGCCCACGAGCTGCGAGCTCTGCTCCAGAACACTCATCCCGGGCTCTGCATCTTCCCCTCAAGAATCTACATGGTAGCTCTGACACACCGGGAGGTAGTCTTGAAGATTTGGCCCAAAACATCAGCTCTGTGAATCATTTCACTCACAGGGCAGCTCTCGAGCTGTTCTGTGAAGTGTTACTTAAAATGCTGAGCCACGCTTATGCTAGGGACTGAGCTGGTTTGTCACCATCTCCGCAGCTTTAAAAAGCACGACAAACCTCACAGCACACTTCGATGAGAAGGGCTCTTCCCTCTTTGTCAGCTTTAGGTGAAAAGATCAGGAGTGTCTGTCTGTCTTTGGGGACAGAGCGGCTTCTACAGCCCTGAACCGCATGTTTATATCCACAAGGTAAAACCAAAGTGCAGGAATGAGGGAGAGGTGGAATTACCTGAGTTTCCCAACTCTCCTTCCCAGACTGAAGGTCCCCCTCACTCAGTACACTGGGGAGGGGCCACTTAACAGGACTATTGTTTTTAAACCAATCTGTGAATAACTCACACTTAACGGGAATATCATTTTGGGGGCTCCATTCCAATCCCTAGGTTGCCCTCCAAATTTTAGTAACTTCATGTACCCTGACTTTGTAAGAACATGGATTCCTGAGTGTGAAATTTCTCTGCCCAATTCTCACACGACACTGACTTCTTTACGAGGGGCACCACGGCTCTGAGCCCCAGGCCCCTCTGTAGAGGGGATGGCAGGAGCGCCCCAGTCTGGCTCCCAGCCTCACTGAGCCCACCTCATCACTTCAAGTCCTCTACAAGCACGTGTCCACATGTGCCAGAACCTGGGGTCAGAGCCCACATCCCTGCCTTCCCATCCACCCTTCCTCTCCCCCTGGGGAACAGTGTGGGCAGAGAGGAGTGGGTGAGAGGCAGAGATTTGAAATTCTGTTTGGGGCTCACAGATGACAGAGCTGCGTATTAAGTGGGGATGACCATGTAATACAGAAAACCCAGCAATCCTACCACTTGGCCTCTTGGTTCTCAGACACCTTCCAAGGGCCTAGGCCCCCTCCTACCTGAACCTCTAATCTGAGATTTCCCTGGTCCCTGTCATCACCACCAAAGTCATCTCCTCTGCAGGGCTTTCGAGAGGACAAGCTACCCTCTGCACCCCTGCTGCCAGGCTGGGGAAGCCCACTGTAACCGGCTTTCATCACTGCCCTCCAGGGGCCTTAAACACTGCCTGGCAGCTGCCCAGATGTGTCTCCTTCATTCCTTCCTGTCCCTGCTCTGCCCTCCATCCATGGCACCTGCTCCCTTTCCCACCTCGCTGAGAGACAGGAGCAACAGAGGGAGCCTCTGAGCCTCTCCACACCCGCTTCATCCCTGCATCCCCTCCTATCTGTGTGCCGTTTCCAGCTCCCGGAGGGCTCCTGCTCCCTGGTACCTACCTGCCAGGGCTCTCGCCCAGCACCTCCTCCATCAGCAATTCCCCCTCTTACAAATATGCCCTTTTCTCCCACCTTTAGAAAGAAATGCCTGGTCACATGATCCTATCCGATCCCTTCCCCTTTGCAGCCAGAGTCCTGCAAAAAACTATTCTTGAGTCTCTAAATCATCTTCCCTTCTGTTTGAACCTAGTCCAGTTGTGCTTCTGCCCACTACCACGGCCCCCCATGACATTCTTAGTAGTCAGTCTCCAGGGCCCTCATGTCATGGTCAGCCCTGGACCTTGGTCCTGCCTGACCCTCCGCATCATGACATGATGGTGCCAACCACAGTCTTCCGCTAAGTCACTCTTCCCTGGTATCCTGGCTGCTGCCTACTCCTGCTCCCACTACTGGCCTTGCCCTAGTGTCTCCGCCTCCTTGGCCTCTTGCTCTTGGGGTGCTCCAGGGCTCAGCCCGGAGTCCCCACTCTTTCTCACTTTATAAACAAGATCTGTCTCTCCAACCCAGACCCATCTCCTGAACTGCAGGCTCATGTAGGCCATTCTCCCCCTCCCACCCCACCCCCCTGATATCTCACTTGGGTGTCAAGAAGGCGCCTTAAACACAATGCATCCAGGTTGAGTTCCCCACATGCTTCTCTGAAACATGCTTCTTTCGGTCTTCTCACTTCAGGTCACAGGACCCCATTCCTGGTGGTTAGACCTATGGTGGTGGTGGTGCAGTCACCAAGTCACCTCAGGTCGTGGGACCCCATTTCCTGTTGTTTAGACCCGTAGTGGTGGTGGTTTAGTCACTAAGTTGCCTCTAACTCTTGCTACTCCACAGACTGTAGCCCACCAGGCTCCTCTGCCCATGGGATTTCCCAGGCAAGAATGCTGGAGTGGTTTGCCATTTCCTTCTCCAGGGGAGCTTCCCCACCCAGGGGAACTCAGGTCTCCTGCACTGCAGGGGAATTCTTTACCAACTGAGCCACCAGGGAAGTCTGTTTAGGCCTGAGCCCCAGTGTTAACCTTACCACAACCCTTCTCTTACCCACACCCAGTCTGTCCACGAGTCCTCTGACTCTGCTGTACGAAACATCCCAGCCTGACCACATCTTACCGCTTCCTCTGCCATGGCCTGGCTCTGCGGGCTTTCGCCTAGCTGGTAGCTGAGCGGAGTTGGGGCCTCACAAAGACACATGACTGAGTTGATGGTGGGGGGTATGTATAGGCAGAGCTGGGTGAAGAAGGGGGTTCCTGACTAACCCATCTTGCTTGTCCCACAGCACAGCCCCTTCTTTGCTGAGCAGCTGACCGCCTTCCAGGTGTGGCTCACGATGGGTGTGGAGAACAGGAACCCACCTGAGCAGCTTCCTATTGTCTTACAGGTGAGTGTCTGCAGGTGGACCAGATTGGCCCAGGGAGGGAGCCAGAGCCCGCAGCCTCCCAGTGAGGGGACTGGTTTATCGGGGCTGAGTGTGTGAGTGTGTGACAGCCCCCATGCTCTGCAGCTGACGAGTCCTTGCTCCTCCATGGCTCCCCTGGCGAAATCACTGCCCCCTCCCTCAGTTAAACACTGATCTGGGTTGTCAGCTGCTCTCTCGTCTGCCCCCAGAGCTGCTGTCAGGGCGCTGTGTTCCAGCACTGTTCGTGGTGTCAGCACCCCTTCTCTCTGGAAGGATGTGAGATGCAAATCAGCCGCAGAGGAAAGGGGAGAGACTGAGCCAATTACACACACAGGCCGTCAGCACCTATGGGTTGGTCGTTTCCAGGGGGCTGTGCCCAAGGGTGCTATGGGCTGTCAGGTGCAGTCACCACTATCCTTGGGGCAGTTGGTGCCCCACGAATGGTTTGGGAAGTCAGTTCCGTGGGTCTCACCCAGCTAAGTTTTGGGTTACCAAGATGGCAAAATACCAAAGTTCATCACAGGTAAGAGTTTTCACAGGACTTTTGTTTCAGTTACTGTATATTTATGGGGCAGGTGTAGGGACCAGACTGTGATGTAAGGAAGGGCTGTTTTACTCTGAAATAGTGTCAAATGAGATTTAAAACCACTGCCAGTATAGACACTAGGGCCAGATAATTCACTTTAGGTCCTGGAAAAAGTTGTGTACAGTGGGGATGGGGCAGTTGAACCTTGGGTAAGAACTGTGGGAGGGGCCGGGCCAGCAGCAGAAAGGGGTGGGCATTTATATCCGCACCCAGTTAGGAAGCAGGGTCTTAAATTCTGAGAGCTGGCTGGGAGGACCATCACCACCTCCCCCAGAAAGCTGCTTAGGTTGCTTCGCCTAATCGTCCACCTGCCCGAGGACAAGGCCTTGCCCCCCCCCCCACCCCCCCCACCCCCCGGCCAGGAGGGCTCCACTTTCTCACCAGGCCACTGACCACGTCACACAAAAGCACTGTCTGTCTTCACTGGGCCAAGCGTGTGTTCTGAGCTGATCTCTGGCCCACGTGGAGTGTGGCGGTCCCCCTCCCCACATGGTCTGCTCTCCCGCTCTGTGCCTATTGCATGGCGGCCTGGAAAAGTGGTCTGCCTGCGACAGAACTGACATCTCAGCGGACTCAGGACTGTGTGCAGGACCCAGACAGCGAGCAGTGAGAGCAAGGTATACAGTTGTGAAACGCCAACACACAGCCTGTCCTCGCAGCTTGATAATCAGCTGGGGCAGGCTGTTGGCCAGGATCCTTCCCTGGAGATATTTTGGTACTTTTAATGTATTATGGCTGCTGCTTTTCTGACATTATGAAAAGAATGCAGAAATTATTGGTATTCCTCATGTGTGCTTCTAGATTAGTTTAAGACTGTCCTGAGTTTGCAGGGTGAGCTATCAATAGATTTTTCAGAACAGAACCAAAAAAAGCAACAATAACAACACAACAAAGAACACTGTCCATTTGGCAGGAGCCCACGAGTTCTCATCAAGTGGAAGGCCAACGGGCAGGGCTTTGGGATGGTAGTGGCTGATTGGGTGTGCTGAGTTCCCCAGCGACTAGGGTCCCCCAAATTTTCATAAGAGGAGACTGTGGCCAGTCTCCACTGACCTTTCTATTATTTCAATAATGGGATGGATAAAACCTTTCCAAGCAGGGACACGCTGCCCAGCACTTTGCAACCAGCCAGGCAAACAACCTTGTTGTAAACGGCCCCCTGTTGACTTTTTCTTTAATGTCCCATTTACAACCCACATTCCCCGAGGAAAAAAGACCCAACTTGCTAATACCAAAATGAGGGAATAACTGAAAGAAAAGGGGCATCTTGTGTGCAATCTTTCCATCAAACTTAAATCATAGTTTCCTCATCATTCTGGGGGTTCTGTCAGGCTATGCCCCGCCTGGATCAGTGCAGGAACCTTTACTTAACAAAAAACCCCAACACAGTGCAAAGGAGCCCTTGCTTCATTTGGGGCAGCCCGTGGTATCCGCTTTTCTCTTTAATTCAGTTATTTTGCCAGAACCCAGGCCCCATCATCTATCACTTATCCCCAGAACCTTGGCAATTCAGAAATGTTGCTGAAAGAGAATTTTATTTTATTTTATTTCTTTTTAATCCACCTTTCCTCCAGATAATTATCTAGTCATCCCAACATAATTTATTAGGTAATTTTGGTATTTCTCTAATGATTTGAAATACTGTCAGCACATCCTGTACAGGTGTGTACTTATTTCAACATTTTGAGAGAGAATTTTAATACGGAGTCATCACAGCTTTTCCAATCCCTGCTACTTTTTCCACCACCAGCAAGCATTTTGTCTAACTGAAAATTCAGCGGCATTCACTGAGGACCATTGGAGTAAAATGAACTGTCCCCTAGGGCAGCGGATTTGCAGCCCCTTGTGTAGATGTAAGCATGAATCTACACGTTTCCTGACCAGCCCTGACATCCTTTTTCACCTTTTAAAAATATAAATCAAGAAGGATGGAAAGGAAGGTTCTCAAGCCCTGCAGCACCGCAAGGCCTGGCCCTGTGGTCTCACGGTCTGCCAGCCCTGCCTGGACTCGACATTACTGTCTGCCCTCCCTTGGTGGCCCGTGTACAAACAAGCCCAAGTTAGAGTAGGAAGAATCAGTGTTGTGGAAAAGAGAGGGCAGAGAGGAATTTTACAAGATTCCATGTCAGGACCTTTCCACAGAGTCAGTGTGGGCATTTCATTAGGAAACCCTGTTGGCTTTCATGGCATCATCTACAAGGAGAATTTTTGGTCTGAAAGTGCAGCATTATTATTGGATGGCAGCAGGATAGTAAGTGGACTGTTATTACTACACATATTACCTACATTGGTGGCTCCAGGATCTCAGATCATCAGATTCCCAGGTGCACCAGGCCAGAACTAGAGCTTGAGAATCTGGATTTTCATAACCGGCTCGAGCCAGTGGTCTCAGCCCAGAAGCCTGAGTGTGCCTTTTGTGTACAAGGTACATGAAAAGTAGTTGCCCTAGCAGCTCTGTTTTAGTTTTGGTGTTGATGTCACCACCACTGATCTTTAGTTTGGATTGCCACAGACAGAAAGAAATCCCAGTAACTCATTTAGTTCACTGACATTTATCTCTGTAATTCCCCCAGGGCCTGAAGCACATTGAAACAGGAATTATTTTTTTTTAAGTGCAAATACAAACAAAAGCCAGTTCTTTTTTTTTTTTAAGTAATTTTAATTTATATTGGCCCTCAATTTTGTCTTAAAATGTAAATCAGCAGAAGGAATTGGAAGGAAGGGGTAACGTTTAGAAAAGCCAGTACCTGACATTTTCCCCAGGGCTCGTTATTGATGCTGTTTATTTTCCAGCAAAACATCAATACCCACAACACAAAATCCTGCATTGCTGACGGTCTTTGAGTCTCTGAGACAAGTGAGCTGTCTATTGGTGCTTTAACGTGTGTTTCATCAATGCGGACAGCAGAGTCAGAAGAGGTGGAGTTGCAGTAGTGACGGTGGCGATTTCCATTTTACTTTTGCCATCTGTGAATAAGACGTTGTAATGGAGACCTTTTACTGCTGGTTAGTGCACATGAGAAATAAGCAATACAGACTACCCAGAGTTAGGTTTCTTGGCCCACGTTGCCATTTCCTCTACTGCAAATTGCTCTGCTATTTACTTGAAAACCCAGAGCTTTATTCAAGTTGATAGTGTTTAAAATAACAAAGGGCATCAGAAAACAGAATCTTTACAAGTGCTAGATGTGTTTGATGTCTTTGATTTTTGATGAATCACACCTTCTTTCACAAACCTAATAAATGAAAGGTTCTGCTTGCCCTAGAAACTTGAGCCTCCGGTGTGGTTCCATTTTCTTTAAAAAACAAAATAGGGAATGCCCTGGCGCTCCAAGGGTTGGCACTCGGTGCTTTCACCGCCAGAGCCCATGTTCAGTCTCTGGTCAGGGAACTAAGGTCCCATAAGCCGCCCAGCAAAGTAATAGACAAATAAATAAACAGTCAGTCAAATCTCTTCTGAGAGGTGGAGCCATCCTGTACTGAATGTAGCA
Source organism: Ovis canadensis (assembly GCF_042477335.2). NCBI lineage: Eukaryota > Metazoa > Chordata > Mammalia > Artiodactyla > Bovidae > Ovis > Ovis canadensis. The sequence continues at coordinate 59,954,162 of NC_091255.1, read as the reverse complement.
GTCATCGCGCTGCAACATCACAGAAACAGTAACAATCATCACTCCAGACAGGCTGCATCTCATTTAATTCTGGAAATTACATGTTATCTTCTCCATTCTTCTCAATGATGAAACAGAAGTTTCCAAAGGTGGTGGTTTAAGCCACACTGTCAGGAAGTAAAAGAGTCAGGTCAGCTTGACTCCAAATCTCGCACCTTCCCACCATCTAACCTTGCCCTCCACACCTGCCTTTCTGCTGTGATGGCACATGATAACCCACGAGTTAAACATGCAGAGGGATCAGGTCCTGTTCAGATAGGCCCCTGTGAGCAGCCCCCACATAACCTCTCCACCAGCTTCTTTATCAGAGAATCTTAACTTCTCCAAACACTAAACGAACCACTTGAGCATCCATCTCAAAAGAGTGATATGGAAACAGGCTCCAAACCAATGGGAGACGACATTTCAGTGGCTGAACCCAGCCACCTCCACCTCCCTGACCCCTGGGCTGCCTGCCGGGTGGACACGCCTGCTCTTGGCTCCCCTGCAGCCACGGGCCACACACCCATGTGGGGAAGCTCCCCAGCCTCCCTATCAGGAACCCCTCCTCAGGAGCCTCATGCTGCTGGGACCCCCTCCCCTCTTTCCACTCCCTCCAGCCTCTCTCACTACCTCCTCTGTCCCCCACCTGCTGACCCTCCTGCACCCTCAGCCTCTTCCCACCTGCCTGTGTTTGCCCCTCAGAGGGGCGCCCCTCAAACCACTGCTCTGGTGGTACCATTTCCTTACCCCTGTTCAGTCCCTCCACCACTGGCCACATCCCTGCAGCCAGAGGGTCCGCTTCCTGAGTCCTGCTGCTGATCCTGCCTGCCCCCCGCAGCAGGTACATGGTTCAAACCTCCTGTCCCCTCTCCTGCCTCCTGTCCCATCCCTCACCAGTTCCTCCACCCAGCTTCCCCCTTGGCAGACCACTCCAGGCTGGCCGGCCTGACCCGTCTTGTCTTTTCTCTTGCCTCATTCCAAACCTTATCTTCCAGCAGCTCCTTTCCCTCACCCACCTTCCCCCTCCACCAGCAGGCTCTGGGTCATGTCTGCCGGCTGTCTTGGAATCTCTTTCTCCCTATCAGTCTTGGCCGCAGTCAAGTCCACCCGTCCCACCTTTCCAGTCAGCCTGCTGCCAGCCTGTTGCCCACAGCGAGCACAGTGGATGGGCCCCTCTGCTGCTCTTCTGAAGGAAAGCTGAAGCCCTTAGCTTGGTCTGCAGGTCTAGCCAGCTCTGGTGCCTCCCTGTCAGCCTGCCCGCCTGCCTCCCTCAGACACCCCACTTCCCCTCAGACACCCTGCTTCGCCAGCCCCTCTGCCTGAAGCCCAGGAACCCCACGCTTCACCCACTGGGAGGGAGAGCCTTCAGACCCCGAGTAGGGAGCGGCCACCCCCGGTCATCTGTTCACCATCACAGTAGTTACTGTGGTGTGGATGAGGAATGTCTGTCTCTGGGCCCCTGTTGTGACAGGAGGGCCCCTGCTGTTCCCAGTCACCCCCAGCACTGTGTCTGTACACAGTAGGTACCCCATACCTGCTTTGGATGGCTGGGAACACAGTAGGTGCCCCATACCTGATGGCTGGGAACAACGGTGGGCAGAAGGGCTCTGCATCACAGGACTCTATACACGTAATCCCCATGTTAACACCATGAGAGAAGTCAATATAAATGACTCTATTAAAGCCTAATACTTTGATATACCACAGGAAAAAAGAAAAACATGTGGCCAAGGTTGCTCTTTTTCATTTAAAAAGAATCCTTTCATATGAAAAGGAAAAAAGTCAAACATTTAAGTAGGAAAATAAGGACATGCCTGGCTGGTTTACTAGAGAAATAGCCAATTAACCTATGAAAAAATATTCATCCTCACTTGTAATCAAGGAAATTCAAATTAAAAGAACATTTTTATTATTAACTGTCATGTTGGCAAATTGTGTAACATGGGCTAATATTTTCCTGGGAGCTTTTAATTTGATATTTAATAAATCCCTCATGGTTGAGTCTTGTGTTATGAATTAGGAAATTAAAGTTCAGAGAAGTTATGTGCCCAAGCCTGGGTAACCTGTGAGTACCAGAGCAAATATATCCTGCTGCCTCGTAACCAGCTGAGGCTTGGCAGGTGGGCAGGTGGGCAAGATTGTTCAGCTGGAGGGCAATCTGGTGATGTAAGTGTGGGTGCTCTGACCCTCTAATTTTACTTCTCAGGTTTATCCTAGGAGGAAGGGGGTCACGAAACCATGTAAATGTGCAGAGATGTACCTGTTAGTATTTTTATCATAGTGTTTTTACAATAACAAAAATGTATTAATAATTTAAAAATCTAGCAAGAGGGAGATTGTTTAAATGAATTATACACATTTACAGAAATGTACTTCTGTACTGCCATTGGCAGTGATATGATCAAACATATCTAGGGTTGTGGAGTAAGACTGACAGTGTATCATTTACTCATCAAGGAGATGAGAAATACAGTAGTATCACTGAATTTAGAACAAATGGGACATTATACTTAGAAAAGAGCATCTAGAAGTGAATAGACCAGTGTCATCGGTGAATATTTTCTTAAACACCATTAGAAAGTGTCTGTTCTAATAGTTCCTACAGTGCGCACGTCATTTACCTGTTCTTAAAGAAATGGAGTGTTCCTAGCCTGTGTAAAGTGTGAGCCATAGAGAAAGGGGTGCCCACTGACCTGGGTAAACAACTCCTGGGGATGCTCATCCAGGGTCATGTGGGGTGCCTTGCAGTGACACTGCCTCTTCTCCCTTCCAGGTGCTGCTGAGCCAAGTGCACCGGCTGAGAGCCCTGGACTTGCTGGGAAGATTTCTGGACCTGGGTCCCTGGGCAGTGAGCTTGGTGCGTGCTTCCTGCATCAGCAGGGGAGGAGTCGAGGGGGCACCAACTGAGGAATCAAGAGTCCTTGGCCATGCAGCCAAGCGTGACTGTGGGGTGGCCATTAAACCCACAAGGCCCCAAGGACCTCTCTTTGCACCTTCATTGTCATGTTGTGGGGGGCCCTTTCCCATCCGCTGTTAGGCGTCACCTTTGTGGGACAGAAGGTGTCCTTTAAGAACATCCTCTAAGGAGGGGCTCTCCCCTGTCACCCCAGGAAGCTGGCAGCCTCTGGGCTAGGTCCTGGCCACACGTGGTGCCTGTTCTCCTGGAAGCAGCCTATGAAGCCTCACTCACTGTCCTTTCACTCTGGTTTTAGGCACAACTCTGAAACACTTTACTATCATTCATTCTATGGAGAAGTAGAAACAAAACACTGAGTGACCCATTTTTCCACCACACAGATCACCAGGGAAAGAGATCAAGAGGGACCTAGAGATAAAAGCGGATTCAGGAGACCCACCACCAGCTGCAGAGTGTGGACCTTATGGGGCTCTGTTAGCAAATGAAAGTTTGAAAGTTGGAATTTGAAAAATTAGTATTCATGAAACAGAAAGTTTACATGAACTGAATTTTTTATATTGTTAAAAAATAACTGTAACTGTTCATTTTCTAGGTGTGGTAATGGTATGTGGTCATGTTTTCATAGAGGAGACTTTATTTTTTAGAGAGAAACACTAAGTGTTTACAAATGACACCGTGTGATACCTAAGGGGGGGCTTCAGAACATTCAGGAGAGGACAGTGGGCGGGGCCAGCCAGGATGCCGCACTCTTTGGTTTGATAGCATTGAAGCTGGGTGATGGGCACATGACAGCTCAGCATGTTGTTTTACCTCTGTTGATGTATGTAAGTTGTTTCATTATACACTGTCAACCAAGAGTGATAATTGATAGTTCAGCAAGAAGGAGAAGAGGGAAAACCTAAAAGTTAGGAAGACTGCACGAGCTCTCCTAGCTGGCCCACTTCCACTCCCAGGAGCCAGCAGGGAGGCCACGTGTGACTCATCAGGGGTAGACTTGGGTGGAGGCCTGGCGTGTCTCTTACCTTGTGGTCTGCGTGTACTGGTGCAGCCCAAGCAGGCAGGCCTGGGTTGCTTCCAGGAGAAGAACTGGAGGTGGGGAGGACAGCCCTGCCCCTCGCAGCTCCCTGTCCATGCTGAGGGCGCCGTGTACTTTGCTCCCTCCAGCATGGGGCTCACATGCTCTCTCTCTCAGGCGCTGTCTGTGGGCATCTTCCCCTACGTGCTGAAGCTGCTCCAGAGCTCAGCCAGGGAGCTGCGGCCCCTCCTTGTCTTCATCTGGGCCAAGATCCTCGCCGTGGACAGTGTGAGTAATGTCTGTCTCCCCCCCACCAGCACAGGAGAGCTGCTGAGAGCAGGTCGGGGGGCCTGGCACTGCTGTCCACGCCGCCTCCACCTGGCCTCATGCCTTCCATGGCCTCCCTCCCTCCCAGGAGAGGCATTGCTCCCGCTTGGCCCAGTCGTGGTCTGTCACACCGGCCCTCGGCTCACCTGTTGTCTCTGTGCACTGCCCCTTCCCAACCCATGACCCCCCCTCCAGCCAGTGACCCTGCCTGGTTCCTTGTTGACTGGTCTCCTCAACCAGTTGATGCTTTTCCTTCCCCTGCCCTGACCCTAGCAACAGTCCCGTGGAGGCCCCAGCTGTCACCTGTAGGGCTCGGGCCATAGCGCTAGTCACTTCTCAGCCGTGACTGCCCAGCCCACGTCTCCAGCTCTACTCCCAGCAAGCACCTTCCCACCCCTGGCCTCATGCCTGCGGGCCTGCAGTCACCTGTTTGCTGCTGAAGTCCTTGGCAGGGCCTTGTACTCAGAATCGTGCTGAAGGCCAAAGGTATTGCAAAGCTCAGCTGTCCCTGCCCTCAACACTGTCCACTGGGGACCAAATCCTCTGCTGTGAATACACACACCTGCCTATCACAAGGATGACTTTTCAAAAAGTGGGCAAATCTTATGGGTAGGGCTGCATTTGTGTGCCTCAGTGTAACAAAAGATTGTAATGTTAACCCAGGTGGGAGGGGGCCACTGACCCGGCTGCTACATGAATTCACAACCAGAGGGAGTGGGGGTGGCCACATAGGTGAGAACCAGTGGTCAGGAAGGGCCAGGGTAGGGATGCCAGGGTGACAGTCGGGCCAGGTGGGTTCTCGAGTTTGAACCTGTGTGGCGGGAGGGCTGGTTATGTGACAGTGGTGCCGGAGGTGGGGTGCAGTGCAGGGAGCATTCACGGGACCACTGGTGATGCAGCCTGTTCCCATTGATTTCTTAAGCCAGCCATTTTCACCTCCTCCAGCCATCACATGCGTCTCTGTAAAGTTGTGGTAATAACACTTCCTACAGTATGGTTGCAGAGATTAGGACCACAGTGTGTAAAGCAGTTTTAGAAATTTTAGCGTGAAGGGAGTAGTGATAAAACCTCATTTCTACCCAGCCTGCCTCTGCTATACTAAAGCCTTTTGTTGCCGATCTGAAAGCCTGACCTTGGGGCTCAGGAAACTATACCTTTTGGTCACTTCTACTTTGCCCTTCATCAAATTTAACTGAAGAGGCAAGCTACCACGTAAAGAAGAGGGCTTTTCTGAGAAAGTTATTTCAGAACGTTGTTTCTCTCCCACTTCAATACCTTTGTCATCTACATCATGTGTTAAGTTCACTGGCACTGTTCTTGCCATTAGGGACCATGTGCAGAGGTTCTGGATGCATCAAAGGGCAAGACTACCGTGACCTGAAGCCCAGTGTGGGAAGAGGGACAGAAAAGATGTCCCCTTCCCCCCAAACCCCCAAGGGTGATTGATGGTCGGCCACCTGAACCTGCTCCTCGGGGCCACCAGTGCTCCAGAACATGTTCAGTCAACTGCAGTTCTTGTACTCATCAGGATTTTAGTAGCTTTTAGCACCTGGAAATAGAGGATATCTTTATTTTTAGTCTTCAGTGTGGCTATTTCTGCTTTAATCTTTTTGCTTTATGTGAAAAGTAGATGACCCTTCAGAACCGCACTTTGCTGCTGAACTCTCATGGAATTTACAGTTGGTCATCTTATTTCAGAACAAGGGATCTGGTTTGAAACTGCCTCTTGGTCACATTTGTCTCCAGGGGCCTGGTTGTCTCTGGAGCTGAACACGGGAGGGCTCGTCGACAGCACAGATGCTGCAGTGCTCTAAGGCTTTCTCAGAGCCTATGTTCGTGTCTGCTCGATGCTGGAGGAATTACACATTTAATAATGCTTGAGGAGCTGTTTCCGGGCCCAGCTGGAAATGCCCTAGCCTGCAGTGTTCTTGTAAATGCCTGCAGGTGCTGGGACCGTCCTGTGGCTTAGCGCCTTAACCAGCTTGTTCCACCTGTTTATTTAAAGGCAGTCATCCCACTAGGAGACGTTTTTAACATTTCCAGTTGAGACTGAGTGTCGTTTACTTTTCATGATCACCCTGGTCCGAGTTTCTGAGAGATTAAAGTTCCATGTGTTTCTGGGAGTTTGCTTCTCCCTTCCCCAGCTGGTATCTTGCCTCCGAGTGCTCACATGTTATGTGCCTCCCGCAAAGCTCAGAGCTCCTGGAGTGAGTCCTTGACGTGGCCACCATGAGTGAGGGTCAGAAGACATGTTTGTGACCGGGATGCCCACCTTGGGGTGAATGAATCTGCACAGAGGCACAGGCGAGGTGTCCCAGCGCCCCAGCGCTCTCAGCTGTCCCTGTGCTGGGGAGCTGCCCACCCTCAGGGCTCTTCCCCAAGAGCTGAGAAGGTGTGGGCCCCACTCTGGCCGCATTCCCAGCTGAGGGGTGAGTCCGAGGCCTCCTCACCCCACAAGCATATGTTGAGCACACACTACAGGCCGTTGTGTGAGGGGCTCCTAAAGGATTCAGGAAGCAAGAATTACCTCAGCCTTAGAGAAAGTAGGCTCAGTCTGGGAAGAAGGAAGGAGGGGAATTCCAGGCTCAGAAGGACCATGTGCCATTTGACTGAAGTGGGCAATGTACCCTGTGGGAGCACCAATATGCAGGTGTGTCTCCAGACAAGGAAATCTATTAACAGCACTTTAGGAAAGCCCTTTCCTATGGTCTCAGTGCCCTGATTATCTCCAAGGAATCTGGTCCCCGAGGTGTGTGCTTAGTTGTGTCCATTGTGACCCTATGAACTGTAGCCCACCAGGCTCCTCTGTCCATGGGATTTTTTCAGGCCAGAATACTGAAGTGGGTTGCTGTTTCCTCCTCCAGGGGATCTTCCCAGGGGTCGAACCCATATCCCCTGTGTCTCCTGCATTGCAGGCAGATTCTTTACCCCTGAGCCATCGGGAAGCCCCAGAGGGTCTCTTCCCAAATAACCCATACAACGTGTTACTCTACACTCACTGCTACCATCAAAAATTACCAGATGTGTGAAGAAGCAGGAAAATATGATCCATAATGAGAGGGGAAAAATTGGCCTACCAAAACTTATTCTGAACTCTCACAGATGTTCAAATTAGCAGTCAAGGACATTAAGTCATTAGAAGTCTGTTCCACATAAAAAAGCTCCATAGAGACATGGAAGATATTAAAAGGACCCAGCTCAAACTTCTAGAAATGAAAACTCTGATATGTGACATGAAAAGTATGGGAAAACAACCAGTTAAACATTGCAGAAGAAAAATTAGTGAACTTAAAGGCATGGTAATAAAAACTCCAAGATGAAGCACAGTGAGAAAACCTTCTATAAAACTAAAGGCATATCCTTGAGTTGTGAGATAACTGCAGGTGACTGAATATGTGTATACTGGGAGCCCCTAACCAGAGAAGGCAATGGCACCCCACTCCAGTACTCTTGCCTGGAAAATCCCATGAATGGAGGAGCCTGGTAGGCTACAGTCCATGGGGTCGTGAAGAGTCAGACACAACTGAGCGACTTCACTTTCACTTTTCACTTTCATACATTGGAGAAGGAAATGGCAACCTACTCCAGTGTTCTTCCCTGGAGAATCCCAGGGACAGAGGAGCCTGTTGGGCTGCCATCTATGGAGTTGCACAGAGTCAGACACGACTGACATGACTTAGCAGCAGCAGCAGCAGCAGGGAGCCCCTACAAGGGGCTGGCAAAAAAAAAAATTTGAAGAAATAATGGCTAAGAAATTTTCAGATTTGATGAAAACTATAAACCTGCAGATCCAGGAAACCCAACAAACCTCAAACACAAGAAACATGAAGAAAACTACACCAAGGCACCTGATAATCAAATTGCTTAAAAAATGACAAATTTAAAATTCAAAAGCAGTCGATAAGAAAGGAAACAGAGAAGCTACGGATGATAGTGGATCACTTGTCAGAAACTATGACAGCTGGAGCACAATGGGGCTGCATCTTTACCGTCCTGGAAGAAAAACTGAACGTGGAATTCTAACCCACTGAAAATATCTGGGAGGCAAAATGGAGGCAAAATAAGGACTTTTAAAGACATGTGAAAGTGAAAGAATTCGTCACTAGTAGAGCCACAGTGCAGGAAATGTTAGAGAAAGCCATTCGAGCAGAAGGGAAATAATACCAGGAGGGAACATGCATGGACGCAAAGGAGTTCAGAGCACTGGAAAAGAGTGCTCCACAGATGAGTGTGTGGGTGGTGGTGTTGGGGTTTTTTTTTTATCCTTGCTTTTTAAATCTCTTTAAAAGATAATTGACTATTTAATCAAAAAATAATAACAGTGTACTATGGAGCCTGTAACATATGTAAAACCCAAATGTATGCTAACAATAGCAAAAAGGTTGGGAGGAGAGAAATTGAGGAAGTATTGTTGTTAGGTTCTCATACTTCTTTGAAGTGATAAAATATCATCTGAAGGTGAACTGTGATAAAATGTAGCCCATAAGCCTTGAAGATATCACTAAATTTTTAAACTATAGCCAATTAGCCAACAAAGGAGATGAAAGAAGAAAGAAAAGGAGGGAAAGAAAACAAAGAATGGATGAGATAAATACCAAAAATGTTAACAAAACAATAGACTTAAGCATAACCATATATATATATAAATAATCACAATGTAAATAGTCTAAATACCCAATTATAGGGCAGAGACTGTCAAACTGGATTCTTTAAAAATTATATGATCTTAAATGTACTTTCAACATAAGATATAAATAGATTAAAAGCAAAAACATGTGTTGCCACTAAGCAAAGAAGGTGAGAATGCCGCTATTAATATGTCAAAGTAGGTTTCAGAGCAGAGAATATTATCAGGGACACAGAGTTGTTTGCTAATGCTAAAGGAGTCCACCCATCATGAGAACAGTACAGTCTAAATGTTTATTCACCTAATAACAGTATTTCAAAACACATAAAATGAAAACTGGTGGAACTGGGATGGCAGTAAATAATCCATGATTACACCTGGAGAATCCAGCATTCTCTTTTCAGTAAATGACAGAACAAGTAGAAGTGGAACCAAGGAGGTTCTCTCAAATGCTTGAACGGGCCCATCCACCAGCTGGACAGCACTTGATATGACTGCAGACCTCTCGTTCTTTCCATGTGCCAAGGATGTACACCATGATGGACCTCGTCCTGCATCATAGAACAAACCAGGACACACTTAAAAGAACTGGAATCTTACACACTGTATTCTACAACCATAGTGGAATCAAATGCGAAATCAAAATAGATAATAAGAAAATCAAGGACACTTGGAGACTTGTATACTTTTACATAAATGATTCAGGTCAATTCAGTTCAGTTGCTTATTCATATCCAACTTTTTGTGACCCCATGGACTGCAGCACGCCAGGCTTCCCTGTCCATCACCAACTCCCAGAGCTTGCTCAAACTGATGACCATCGAGTCAGTGATGCCATCCAACTGTCTCATCCTCTGTCATAATAAATAATTAAAATATTTTAATTATAAAAGAAAATTTTAAGAAGCAATATAAATATATAAAATGTATAATATTAAAGTATAAATGTTATATAAATTTACAAGCAACATAGATATGTTAAATCATATTTATTTCTAATTATAAGAGTTATGTATAAAATAAATAAATGGGCTGCATCAAACTAAAATCTTCTGCATAACAAAGTAAACAGTCAACAAAATGAAAAAAAAAACAACCTTTAGAATAGGAGAAAATATTTGCAACTCACCTATCTGTTAAGGGGTCAAATATAAGGATCTCTTCAGCTCAGTTCAGTTCAGTCGCTCAGTCACGTCCGACTCTTTGCGACCCCATGAATCGCAGCACGCCAGGCCTCCCTGTCCATCACCATCTCCCGGAGTTCACTCAGACTCACATCCGTTAAGTCAGTGATGCCATCCAGCCATCTCATCCTCTGTCGTCCCCTTTTTCTCCTGCCCCCAATCCCTCCCAGCATCAAAGTCTTTTCCAGTGAGTCAGCTCTTCACATGAGGTGGCCAAAGTACTGGAGTTTAGCATCATTCCTTCCAAAGAAATCCCAGGGTTGATCTCCTTCAGAATGGACTGGTTGGATCTCCTTGCAGTCCAAGGGACTCTCAAGAGTCTTCTCCAACACCACAGTTCAAAAGCATCAATTCTTCGGCACTCAGCCTTCTTCACAGTCCAACTCTTACATCCATACATGACTACTGGAAAAACCATAGCCTTGACTTACAATTCAAAAAAACCCTGACTTACAAATGGTCAAAGGACTTTATATTAGTGAAAGAAAAGCAGGTTAAACCCAAAGTAGGTAGGAGAAAGGAAATAGTAAAGATCACTGTGGGGACTTGCCTGGTGGCCCAGTGGTTAAGAACCCGCCTGCCAATGCAGGGGACACGGATTTGATCCCTGGTCTGGGGAGATCCCAGGTGCCACGGGACAGCTAAGCCCGTGTGCCACAACTACTGAGCCCATGCTCTAGAGTTCGTGCTCTGCAACAAAAGAAGCCACCACAATGAGAAGCCCTCATACCACAACGAAGAGTAGCCCCTGCTCACTGCAACTAGAGAAAGCCCAAGCGCAGCAGTGAAGACCCAGCGCAGCCAAAAATAAACAAATTTATTAATTTTAAAAAAAAGATCACTGCAGAGGTCAATGAAAAAGAGAACAGAAAAGCAGTGGACAAAATCCACTTAACCGAAGGCTAGATTCTTTGAGGAGATCAATAACTACTCACACTGAGAAGGAAACAGAAAACAGACATAAAACCCCAAATCAGGAATGAGAGAAGTGGCATCACAGGTTCTGGAGATGTTGAAGGTATAGTGAAGGAATTTATGAACAACTTGAAGCCAAAGCTTTTGATAGTTTTGATGAAACTAACTCCTTGAATGACACAAGCTGCTCCCTTAAGAAGACAGATAATCTGAATAGCACTGTATCTAGTTTAAAAATTCGATTTCTGATTTTAAACTTTCCTGCAAAGAAAGCTCCAGGTTCAGATGGCTTCATTGTTGAATTCGACCCAGTCGTTAATGAAGAAATATATAGATGGCAAAGAAACATCTTCTCATATCATCTTATGAGACTTGCCTTGCCTTGATACCAAAAACCAGATTAAGAAAACTACAGATCAGTATCCTTGGTGAAGACAGATGCAAAAATTGTAAGTCAAAATTTAGCAACTCAGAGTCCACAATATATTTTTAAAAGATTATACATCATGCAGAGACATCATTTGGCCAACAAAGGGTTTGTTATCTGTCTTTCTACTCATTAACAAGATGAAGAGAAGGGAGATAGTAAAAGATTTTTGTAAACTAGATTCTAGTTAATTGGGGTTTTTTTCATAGACACAGTTAATATGTAATTCAGGCAGACTTTCCCTGCTGCTGCTGCTGCTAAGTCGCTTCAGTCGTGTCCAACTCTGTGTGACCCCATAGATGGCAGCCCACCAGGCTCCCCTGTCCCTGGGATTCTCCAGGCGAGAACACTGGCGTGGGTTGCCATTTCCTTCTCCAATGCATGAAAGTGAGACCTTCCCTAGTTACAGCTAATAAGCTTTTATTTATAGCGCCACCAGGGGACTCCAAGAACACAATGTCACTGAATTTGGAAAATCCTTGTATGTCAGTACAGATGAAGGACATACAGATTTGGGGACAGAGAGCTTCACTGTATGTAATAGGTCTCCTGGTCCCAAGAAGAAACATGTGTGAGTAAAAACCGGATCAGGGATTAGCAGGGTTTTATTTCTATAACCGTTCCCTCCCCCTGCCCAACATCTGTGCTAGTTCTCCTTCTCCTTCCCAGCCTCAAAACTTGTGCTGTTATAGCTGCAGTGATTCATCCCAGTTCACTGCCTCTCTTCCTGTACCTGTATCCCCTCTTGTTCCCATCTCCAGACAGTTGAAAAAGAGGCGGGTTAGCTTCCTCTTCCATCCAAAGATGACTCACGTCACTCAGTTCAGTTCAGTTGCTCAGTTATGTCCGACTCTTTGCGACCCCATGAACTGCAACACACCAGGCTTTCCTGTCCATCACCAGCTCCCAGAGCTTGTTCAAACTGATGTCCATCGAGTCAGTGATGCCATTCAACCATCTCATCCTCTGTCGTCCCCTTCTCCTCCTGCCTTCAGTCTTTCCAAGCATCAGCCTCTTTTCCAGTCAGTCAGTTCTTCGCATCAGGTGCCCAAAGTATTGGAGCTTCAGCATCACTTCTTCCAATGAATATTCAGGGTTGATTTCCTTTAGGATTGACTGCTTGGATCTCCTTGCAGTCCAATGGACTCCCAAGAGTCTTCTCCAACACCACAGTTCAAAAGCATTGGTTCTTTGGTGCTCAGCTTTCTTTATGGTCCAACTCTTACATCCGTACACGACTACTGGAAAAGTTCATAGTTTTGACTAGACAGACTTTGTTGGCAAAGTAATGTCTCGGCTTTTTAATATGCTGTCTAGGTTAGTCATAGCTTTTCTTCCAAGGAGCAAGGGTCTTTCAGTTTCTTGGCCGCAGTCACCATCTGCAGTGATTTTGGAGTCCCCCAAAATAAAGTGTATCACTGTTTCCATTGTTTCCCCATCTATTTGCCATGAAATGATGGGACCAGATGCCATAATCTTAGTTTTTTGAATGTTGAGGTTTAAGCCAGCTTTTTTGCTCTCTTCTTTTACTTTCATCAAGAGGCTGTTTATATCCTCTTTTCTTTTCTGCCATAAGGATGGTGTCTTCTGCATGTCTGAGGTTATTGATATTTCCCCCAGCAACCTTGATTTCAACTTGTGCTTCATCCAGCCTGGCATTTCACATGATGTACTCTGCATATAAGTTAAATGAACAAGGTGACAATATACAGCCTTGACATACTCCTTTTCCGACTTGGAACCAGTCCAATGTTACATGTCCAGTTCTAACTGTTGCTTCTTGACCTGCATACAGATTTCTCAGGAGGCAGGTAAGGTGGTCTGGCATTTCCATCTTTTAAAGAATTTTCCACAGTTTGTTGTGATCCACACAGTCAAAGGCTTTGACATAGTCAATAAAGCAGAAGTAGATGTTTTTCTGGAACTCTTGCTTTTTCTAAGACCCAATGGATGTTGGCAATTTGATCTCTGGTTCCTCTGCCTTTTCTGAATCCAGCTTGAACATCTGGAAGTTCACAATTCACGTACTGTTGAAGTGTGGCTTGGAGAACTTTGAACATTACTTTGCTAGCGTGTGAGATGAATGCAATTGTGCAGTAGGTTGAACATTCTTTGGCATTGCCTTTCTTTGGGATTGGCATGAAAACTGACCTTTTCCAGTCCTGTGGCCACTGCTGAGTTTTCCAAATTTGCTGGCATATTGAGTAGCAGTGCTTTCACAGCATCATCGTTTAGGATTCTAAATAGCTCAACTGGAATTCCATCGCCTCCACTAGCTTTGTTCGTAGTGATGCCTCCTAAGGCCCACTTGACTTCGCATTCCAGGATGTCTGGCTCTAGGTGAGTGATCACACCATCATGGTTATCTGGGTCATGAAGATCTTTTTTGTATAGTTCTTCCGTGTACTGTTGCCACCTCTTCTTGATATCCTCTGCTTCTGTTAGGTCCATACTGCTTCTGTCCTTTATCGGGCCCATCTTTGCATGAAATGTTCCCTTGGTATCTCTAATTTTCTTGAAGAGATCTCTAGTCTTTCCCATTCTGTTGTTTTCCTCTATTTCTTTGCACTGATCACTGAGGAAGGCTTTCTTATCTCTCCTTGTTATTCTCTGGAACTCTGCATTCAGATGGGTGTATCTTTCCTTTTCTTCTTTGCCTTTAGCTTCTCTTCTTTTCTCAGCTATTTGTAAGGCCTCCTGAAACAACCATTTTGCCTTTTTGCATTTCTTTTTCTTGGGGATGGTCTTGATCACTCCCTCCTGCACAATGTCACAAAGCTCTGTCCATTGTTCTTCGGGCACTTTGTCTATCAGATCTAACCCCTTGATCTGTTTGTCACTTCCACTGTATAATTGTAGGGGATTTGATTTAAGCCATACCTGAATGGTCTAGTGGTTTTCCCTATTTTATTCAATTTAAGTCTGAATTTTGCAATAAGGAGTTCATGATCTGAGCCACGGTCAGCTCCTGGTGTTTTTGCTGACTGTATAGAGCTTCTCCATCTTCGGCTGCAAAGAATATAATTAGTCTGATTTCAGTATTGACCATCTGGTAATCATCACCCAGATCAGAATGTGATCACATGGGCCAGAGGATCTGCTGTTCAAAACCTGCTTTCTTCATCGCTGAAGGCCGAGCAGCCCTCTGTCTGGTCCTGTAAGGATCTGGGGCATACACACCTCCTATGCCAGGAGTTTGTTTGTTTCCTGCCTTATTCCTAGTTTTTATGTTAATAAAATGTATTTTTATCATAATTTTAAAGAAAAGTTAATAGTAAATAGAGTTCCCATATGTCCCGCACCCAATTTCTCCTCTTGTTAATACTTTACATCAACATGATACAGCTTGGTCAGAAAATGGTGACCTCCTAGATGACCCAGGTCAACAAGCACTCGCCAGAGCTGCCACTGGACAGTGTCCCCATCTCCACAGTGAGCCACATCCACCGCCTGCCTCCTCAGAGGACCCTCAAACACTAGCAGGAAGGAAGGGATCACCTACAGTCCCCTGCCATGGATTTTCTGGGACAAAGAGTTTTTTGGTAAAATAGAATTGTTGTTCAGAATGGCCTCTTCGTAGTTGTCTTCCTGGTTAAATGAGGTGGCTGCTTTTCAGAAGCCCTGGGAGTGGGTTTTACTCTGGGAGAAGAGTCAGATCCACCCTCCTGGGGTCCCTGGAGAACTGTGGGCCAGCAAAGCAGAGATCTCACCCATGTCCCAGGAGCTGAGCCTGCCTGTCCTGATGCTAGTTCAGCCCCAAGACCACCTGGGAGGAGGCCAGGCCCTGCTAGACATGCTCATTGATGACAGGTCAGGTTGCAGCTGAGTTGTCTCTGTCGGTCAGGAGGGAGGCAGTTGTTTAGATACCTGTAGTTGCCAAGAGTGAAGTGAAAAGCTGAAGGAGGGACGTAGGAGGCTGTCACCTGCCCTCCCCATGCAGGCAACTCGGCCCCGCACTGGCAGATTGGACCGTGTGCTGCTGTGGAGGTGACAGATCGCCCTTTTGCAGGATGAATGGGTGCAGTGACTCAGGCTGCAAGGAACTTCCCAATGCATCAGTCTGTCGCCAAGGGCAATTCAGAGACTAGAGGGCTGCGTGATTAATTGTCAGGCTGCATTAATCACCAGCTCTGCAGTACTGATTTCAGTTGGGGGTGGGCGGGTGGGCAAAGGCTGGTCAGCCAGAAAGCAGAGCCCACACGGCCAAGTCTCAAAAGTTTTATAAAAGGGCAATCATAGTTTGTGTGCAGCCTGAAATCAAGGCTGGGTTGATTGGCCCAGAAAGCACCAGCTCAGGCACCTTTCTTGCCCAGTACTCCTGGGCATGTTCTTTGCACCTGGCAGTGACCCGGGTTCCAGGGTCAGGGACAGGCTGGACCTTGGCAGCACTGATCCAGGGAGGTTTGTTCCCTCGTTGTTTCATGGGGCAGCAGCTAGTGGATGTGACGGGCACGTGGTTAGGAACTGGCCTACTTCTTGGTACACATATCAGTTCATTTATGCAGTCAGCAAACACTCACTGGGCCTCTGGTAGAAAGGCTGCATTGTGGGTCCTTGTCTTCAAAGAGCTGGAAGTCTAGCAGAGAAGGTAGAAGGTGCAAAGAGCTAACCCAAAGGCAGCGACTCAAATTGGGATCAAAGAGGAAGGCGGGAGGGATGGCTGGGGAGGGAGGGCACTCTGCCTCCAGTGGGAGGTGAGGGTGCCGTGAGCCGAGATGCGCACACACGAAGGCAGTAATAGCAAAGACAATCCAGTGTGCAAGAGCTCCTGTCTAGGGGAGGAGGCTCTTGAGGGGAGCTTCTTTAGAAACACTGCTCAGTCCTGCTACCGCTGAGTCTGGCACCAGGCAGGGGACCTTGTATGATGTGGCTCAGTGTGACCCTGAGGGATGGTGGTTTTAGGGCCTGGCAGGGATGATATTATTACTAGATCTATGCTACAGAAATATATCAGATGGTTTAAATGAGTCCTAGGAATCGCAGCTGAGTTCTGGGTAATGGGGTGCAGCCCAGCAGCAAGGTCCCTCCAGCGTGGAGGCAGCTCATTAGGCCTTGACCAAAATCAGCCCAGAGCAGAGCTAAAGGTCCCAGGGCCGGTGTGTGGGTGCACAGGAACCGACTGACTCTCTGATAGGCTTGAGCAGGTAGAGAATTGAATGGCAAGGTTGTCAGCCAACACTGTCTCTATCGGTTAATACAATTAGACAAGAGAAAGAGACTAAAGACGTAAAAATTACAAAGGTAGAAGCAAAACCATTAGAGTGTGCAAATGATATGATTATGTGCCTAGAAAGCCCAATGGAATAAATTAAATTGAACTAATGAGAGAACTTAGTGAGGTTAAAGACTTTAATACACAGAAATCAAAAGAAGCAACCAGTTAGAAGATAAATGCAAGGAAAAAAGATATATGCACCCCATTTATAAAAGAAACCTAAAACTGGAAATAAACTTGACCTGAAACATGAAAATCCTCTGTGAAGAAAACTTTAAGCATTCCTGTGAGTTCCCTGGCAGTCCAGTGGTTAGGGTGCCAGGCTTCCACTGCAGAAGACATGGGTCTGATCCCTAGTCAGAGAACTAAGATTCTGCATGCCACCCACGAAGAGTAGCCAAAAAAAAAAAAAAAATCCTGAAGAACACAAGAATCAACTTGAACAAGTGAAAGCATCCCTGTTCACTTACAGAAGGATTCATCATCATAAATATATCAATGTTCCCTGAATTAATTTAAACTTTAATAGATTCCCTCCAAAATCACCAGCAGGCTTTTTTATCTGAAACTAGACATTTTCTAAACTTCCTATGGAGAAAGAAATAGCCAGGGAAATTATGTGTAGCAAGAATAATGACAGGGAATCACTCCTACATATCTCAAAACTAACTCTGAAGGTTCAGTCATAAAGAGCATTGTGGAGCTGGATTATGGACAAACTAGCCTCCTTAATATATAAAGAGCTCCTTGAAGTCAAGAAAAACACTAACAATCTAATGGTCAGTGTACGCAAACCAGCAGTTCACAGAAAGCAGAATACAAATGGCCCTTAGATTTATGAAAATGCTCAATCTTTTTCCTAATAAGTGCACAGTAATACTGCACTGAAATACCACTTTTCATTTCTCAGATTGGTAAAAAGTCAAATATTTTACCATGTGCTCTGTTGTGAAAATACAAAATGGTAATATCTGTCAAAATTAGAAATGCATTTACCCTTTGATCTAGCAGTGTCACATTTGGGAGCACAATTTAACAGCTTTATCTGCAGATGTATGAGATAGCAAGTAGAAGTTTATCCATGGCAGTAGCGGGTATAATCACAAGGGACTGGTTCAGATCACAGGTCCCGGCACCACAGGAGACTGGGTATGTGAGCAGTGCTGCTCTGCAGTGGGATATTGTGCTGGGAAGATGGAGGAGGCTCTCTGTGAGCCCAAATGGCAAGACCTCCTAGGTGAGGAAATGCAAGAGGCAGAGCCAGGTAGAGCCAGGAGGTCCTGTGCTTAAGGAGAGAGCAGTTTGGTCTGTATATTCATATTTACTTATGTTTAGTCAAGAGAAGATATAAGAAACTAATAAGGTGATTAACATAGTGGTGGAAGAGTGTCTTTTAAGCTAACATTCAATATTTATTTTCATTTTAACCCAGATGTCACATTTTCTATGTTATGATATACTGACTCCCTGTACCCCTTACAGGGACAGGAGATGGAAAAAAGCTTCTCATTCTATACCTTTTGGTGGCATATTGATTTTTGAACCTTTAAATACACATGGACCACAGCCTTGTGTAACTCAATGAAACTGTGAGCCATGCCGTGTAGGGCCACCCAAGACCGACAGGTCGTGGTAGAGAGTTCTGACAAAACGTGGTCCACTGGAGAAGGGAATGGCAAACCACTTCAGTATTCTTGCCGTGAGAACCCCATGAGCAGTATGAAAAGGCAAAATGATAGGACACTGAAAGATGAACTTCCCAGGTCGGTAGGTACCCAATATGCTACTGGAGATCAGTGGAGAAATAACTCCAGGAAGAATGAAGAGACAGAGCTAAAGCAACACCACCCAGTTGTGGATGTGACTGGTGACAGAAATAAAGTCCAATCCTGTAAAGAACAATATTGCATAGGAACCTGGAATGTGAGGTCCACGGATCAAGGTAAATTGGAAGTGGTCAAACAGGAGATGGCAAGAGTGAACATCGACATTTTAGGAATCAGTGAACTAAAATGGAATGGAATGGGTGAATTAAACTCAGATGACCATTATATTTACTACTGTGGGCCAGAATCCCTTAGAAGAAATGGAGTAACCCTCAGAGTCAACAAAGAGAGTCTGAAATGCAGTACTTGGATGCAGTCTCAAAAACGACAGGATGATCTCTGTTCATTTCCAAGGCAAACCATTCAATATCACATTAACCCAAGTCTATGCCCCAACCAGAAGCTGAAGTTGAACCGTTCTATGAAGATCTACAAGACCTTTTAGAACTAACACCTTAAAAAGATGCCCTTTTCATTATAGGGGACTGGAATGCAAAAGTAGATAGTCAAAAGATACCTGGAATAACAGGCAAATTTGGCCCTGGAGTACAGAATGAAGCAGGGCAAAGGCTAATAGACTTTTGTCAAGAGAGCACACTGGTCATACCAAGTACCCTCTTCCATCAACACAAGAGAAGACTCTACACATGGACCTCACCAGATAATACCAAAATCTGATTGATTATATTCTTTGCAGCCAAAGATGGAGAAGCTCTATATAGTCAGCAAAAACAACACCAGGAGCTGACCATGGCTCAGATCATGAACTCCTTATTGCAAAATTCAGACTTAAATTGAATAAAATAGGGAAAACCACTAGACCATTCAGGTATGGCTTAAATCAAATCCCCTACAATTATACAGTGGAAGTGACAAACAGATCAAGGGGTTAGATCTGATAGACAAAGTGCCCGAAGAACAATGGACAGAGCTTTGTGACATTGTGCAGGAGGGAGTGATCAAGACCATCCCCAAGAAAAAGAAATGCAAAAAGGCAAAATGGTTGTTTCAGGAGGCCTTACAAATAGCTGAGAAAAGAAGAGAAGCTAAAGGCAAAGAAGAAAAGGAAAGATACACCCATCTGAATGCAGAGTTCCAGAGAATAACAAGGAGAGATAAGAAAGCCTTCCTCAGTGATCAGTGCAAAGAAATAGAGGAAAACAACAGAATGGGAAAGACTAGAGATCTCTTCAAGAAAATTAGAGATACCAAGGGAACATTTCATGCAAAGATGGGCCCGATAAAGGACAGAAGCAGTATGGACCTAACAGAAGCAGAGGATATCAAGAAGAGGTGGCAACAGTACACGGAAGAACTATACAAAAAAGATCTTCATGACCCAGATAACCATGATGGTGTGATCACTCACCTAGAGCCAGACATCCTGGAATGCGAAGTCAAGTGGGCCTTAGGAGGCATCACTACGAACAAAGCTAGTGGAGGCGATGGAATTCCAGTTGAGCTATTTAGAATCCTAAACGATGATGCTGTGAAAGCACTGCTACTCAATATGCCAGCAAATTTGGAAAACTCAGCAGTGGCCACAGGACTGGAAAAGGTCAGTTTTCATGCCAATCCCAAAGAAAGGCAATGCCAAAGAATGTTCAACCTACTGCACAATTGCATTCATCTCACACGCTAGCAAAGTAATGTTCAAAGTTCTCCAAGCCACACTTCAACAGTACGTGAATTGTGAACTTCCAGATGTTCAAGCTGGATTCAGAAAAGGCAGAGGAACCAGAGATCAAATTGCCAACATCCATTGGGTCTTAGAAAAAGCAAGAGTTCCAGAAAAACATCTACTTCTGCTTTATTGACTATGTCAAAGCCTTTGACTGTGTGGATCACAACAAACTGTGGAAAATTCTTTAAAAGATGGAAATGCCAGACCACCTTACCTGCCTCCTGAGAAATCTGTATGCAGGTCAAGAAGCAACAGTTAGAACTGGACATGTAACATTGGACTGGTTCCAAATTGGAAAAGGAGTACGTCAAGACTATATATTGTCACCCTGTTTATTTAGCTTACATGCAGAATACATCATGCAAAATGCTGGGCTTGATGAAGCACAAGCTGAAATCAAGGTTGCCGGGAGAAATATCAATAACGTCAAATATGCAGATAACACCACCCTTTATGGCAGAAAGTGAAGAACTACAGAGCCTCTTGATGAAAGTGAAAGAGGAGAGTGAAAAAGTTGGCTTAAACCTCAACATTCAAAACACTAAGATTATGGCATCTGGTCCCATCATTTCATGGCAAATAGACGGGGAAACAATGGAAACAGTGACAGACTTTATTTTGGGGGACTCCAAAATCACTGCAGATGGTGACTGCAGCCATGAAATTGAAAGACACTTGCTCCTTGGAAGAAAAGCTATGACCAATCTAGATAGCATATTAAAAAGCTGAGACATACTTTGCCAACAAAGGTCCGTCTAGTCAAAGCTGTGGTTTTTCCAGTAGTCATGTATGGGTGTGAGAGTTGGACTATAAAGAAAGCTGAGCGCCAAAGAATTGATGCTTTTGAACTGTGGTGTTGGAGAAGACTCTTGAGAGTCCCTTGGACTGCAAGGATATCTAACCAGTCAATCCTAAAGGAAATCAACCCTGAATATTCATTGGAAGGACTGATCCTGAGGCTGAAAATCCAATACTTTGGGCACCTGATGTGAACAACTGACTCATTGGAAAAGACCCTGATGCTGGGAAAGATTGAAGGCAGAAGAAGGGGACAGCAGAGGATGAGATGGTTGGATGGCATCACTGACTTGATGGACATGACTTTGAGTAAGCTCCAGGAGTTGGTGATGGACAGGGAAGCCTGGCGTGCTGTAGTCCATGGGGTCACAAAGAGCCAGACACAACTGAGTGAGTGAACTGAACTGTAATACATGCACAAATTTTTGTTCTGTTTTTACCGCACCACGTGGCTTGGAAGAGCTTAGTTCCCCAACTAGACATTGAATCCAGGGCCACGGCAGTGAAAACACTGAGTCCTAACCTCTGGATTTTCCAGGAAATCCCTACATTTATAAATTTTAGAACACATACAAAAAAGTAGATCAGAGGCATAAAAGCATTCATGTATGTGTGATTTTCCCACTGATAACAGTTATTTCAACATTCCTGGTGTCTCTTCATTCATTCTGAAGTTTACCTTCAACACAAGAGCATCTGACATGAGAACATTTAAAGTAATAAACCATTTGTTGGAAAATGAAAACCTGTATATCTATATAAATATCTTACTGCACTTAGCAAGTGGGAAGGCCATTGTGCCAGGCCTTTGAGTTGTGCAGAAGGACATTTGTCTTTCACTGCCTGGGAGGGACTGTGCCCCTGGGTTTGAAGAACAGTGAGCTCTTGTTTGCAGTGAGTAGAACCCCCACTCTGGGATTATTTTCTCAAGCACTACTAGTTTTATGGCCACGAGCTGTTTTTAAGACTCTTAGTGTATAAACAATTCAACGTAGTCCTGCATTTGTCTGGAGACAATTCTAATGTTCTGGTGGCAGTGGGTCAGGACTCAGTCCAGTGCTTCTGACTCTTGTGTGAACCCAGCTCACCTCTCCAGCATCCTTTCCTCATCCCAGGGAGTGAATTCTGCAACCCGAGGACAGGAAGCAGGACTCCCCCCTCTGTGATTTTCTCCGTATTCACATCAGAACATGAGTGGCTGTGTCCACTGGTGACATTGCTCAGGACTGTCCTGCTGGTTGGGCCTCATTTAATGCATCGTGTCTGGTGGTCTGTTGATCTGTGCTGTTTGTGTCTTCCTGCTCCCCAGGAGACAGACATTATAATCTGCATTAAGGAGAATGAAGGTAGGGCTTCCCCCACAGCATTCTTTGCCAGAATATTCTGAGGGGGCGCACCTGCCCTTGCCCTGTGAACTTACCCTCGCAGAAGCCAGAGTCTGTGGTCTCTGGGCTCGTCCTGGTCTCTGCTGCCTCCGAAAATCAGTTTGCAGACTGCATCTTCAGCCACAGTGAACTATGTACTTGCTTCCTCTTCTCTGTTTGCTTTTCTTCTCTTCCTCCCTCCCTCCCTTTTTCTCATATTAAAAATATAATTCCCTGATACAATGATCATGAAGGTGGTTTTCCCAGTGCGAGGCTTATCCATTGCATTCCGAATGTGCTGACCCCTGCGGTTTTCCTAAATGTGGGAAAGTCGACTGCCTAATTTGTGATAGTGAGGGCCTTTTCCCTACTAAGAAGAAGGGGAAAAAATACATACATACATACATACATACATATATATATATACACACACACACAGGTGTGCAATGGCGGGAGGGCTTGCTTAGGAAAAAACCATTTCATATTCATGCTCTCCTTCATCTCCACCCTCTTTCTATGCTGGCCTTAATATGTCAAACCTGTAGCTTGATCTGGGAGAAAACAGACATGAGAGAGGGCCCTTGAAAAGCAGCCGTGTGGAGGAGTGTGGGTCGCTGGAGCCCTGCGTGTCTCAGGGGAGCTTCCCACCAGCCTGTGTGTGCAACGTGACTCTTGCCTGCATTTCTGGGCCTTTGCAGTTTCAAGGACTGTTTTCTCTTTTAAGAAGGCACTTGGCCAAGCCAGGAGGGAGAGTGGGCAGCTGGTGACCACTGTCCCAGCATCCTGAGAAGTCAGCGCCCTGCAGATCCCTGGCTCTCCGGCCCCAGAAGTAGATACAGAGAGGGCTGGGATGGCTGATGGGGTGATTCTAAGCCAGTTCTAAAAGGACAGTTGCTGAGCTCTGAGAGTGAAGGTGGACATGACCCGAAAACATTATTGTTCCCACCTGCATGGCAGCCTCTTCCAGACAGAGGTCGTTCTACACGAACAAGACCATCGCCGTTTCCTGTATCGCTTCACCTACTCACATATGTGCCTCAGCTTCCGAATTAGCAGATATGACTTAGGGACACGTCATCATTCTGTGACGAGATATGTTTTATGAAAGTCGCTGTAAATGTGTGGGCCTGGGTTTGACTGTGGCACCTCTGGTTTAAAAACAAAGGAGAGTGGCTTTGTTTTCAGATGCCAGCGCCTTAACCCTGTCCCCAGACTCAGGCACTGTGCTGCAGGCGCCGTCTTGAGTGCACCCTCCTGGCCCCTTCTGGATGAGCCCCTGCAGACAACATCTTGCTGACACCTTTTAGCTCATTTATCCAAACCTTCATTCAAAGCGAGGCATCCCTTATGGGAATGACTTGAAAGCTGCATGCTTAATTGGCTTCCCTGGCTCTTGGGGATTATTATCCTGAGAACCTGAGCTCCTAGCACCCCTGCTCCCTGACCACCCCCTCCATCTCGCTCAGTCTGAACTTAAACAGCTGAGTCCAGTCACCACCTTATTAGTTTATTGATGTGAGGAAAAACACCTCATTATCAGAGCACCCTGAGAAGTAGGCCAGCGTGGGAGAGAGGAGGTCAGGGCTCCAGGCTGCAGTAAAAAGCAGATTCTGTCTGCAAAATCACCCTGCCCCTGAGAGTTTCACAGTGGGCGTGCCCTCAAGCCAGCAGCGCCCTGCAGAGTTAGGAAGGTTTTGCAGTGTGTAACTTTTCTCCTTTTATTCTCAGAAACTCAGATCTTAAAATTCCAGCCCTCTCTACTTCTTGAATGGCCTTTTTCCCCTAGAGTGGAGCGTGCTAGGAGCTGATGGAATTCAACATCTCCCTGTGGACACGTTACCCTAAATCACCACGCGGTTTTTCTGGGTATTGATCCAGGAAGCTCAGTGAGCAGTATGACCACATTCTGTGGGTTGCTTTCCAAGAACGAGAGCATCCATGATTTATGAGTCACATTCCTGTGTTCAGATTGCACTTCCATGTGTCAGATGTTTCATCTGATTCCACCAGTTGAGCAAAGATTTCTCAAATGTCACTGGGGTCCCACAGCTGCAAGAGGGAGAACCTGGGCATGAAGCCTGTTTCTTGCCTCTCTTTCTCTTACTGGGCACCTCCCTGGATGTCAATTCCTGAATGTCTGAGGCACAATTGTTTAAGTCCCTTGAAGAGCCAGCACCTGCAAAAATGCCCCCCTAGTCAGCCAGCCTGTTATAGAAGCAGGGTTTCTGATGACCCCGCTGCCTCAGGGCCAGTTCCTTTCCCTAAGATTTAGATTCCTTGCGTCTTGATACCACCTGGAGCCCCTTCTGCTCACACGCCTGTTTCCCTGTCTCCCAACTCATCCTTCATGCTCCAGATCACCTCCCCCTCCACCTTGTGGCCATGGGCTCCTACCCAGTTAGTGCGTGACTTTTGATCTAGGAGTTCAGCCTGGCTCGCCTCCTCCTGGTAGCTCTGCTGTGTGTCTCCGAGGTGCCTTGATGCAGTGTACCCCAAATCCAACTCCTTGCCCTCTCAGTCTCTGATGACACGGCCCCCACCTCTCCAGCCTCTTTAGTGGTCTCGCCAAGCAGTCAGATTTCCCAGCTTCTCCCACCCAGATCCCTCTAGAACAATCTCAAGTCTCCAGGGTCCTCCCCACCATCTCTGACCCTGCTGCACGTGGTCACCACCCCCAGTCCGGCTTTCCAGCTCACCCTCCACTGCAGCTGCCAGAGTGATTCTTCAACCTGTAGTTCAACAGTCTTCCCCCTCGCATTCCTAGTGCCCTCTGGTGTCTTCAAGACCCCATCCATGAAGCAGTCAAAGCTCTCTGCCTCCTGCCTTCCCTGGCCGCCTCTCCCTGGCTCCATATCCCAGCAGGATTCCCACCTGTTTTCCCACCCTCTACCCCCACTCTCACGTCTGCCCTTCCTTAATGGATGACCCCAGCTCTCCACCCCTCCCAGAGCCTCCCAAGCCCAGCGTCTCATTGTGAGCCAGAGCTGCTCAGTAGTCTCCCCAGGACTATGAGCAGGGTGTGGGTGTCTGTGTCCAGGACTGAGCCAGTGCTTGACACCTAGTGGGGCTTGAAAACTATGCTAATACATGACACAATGGTGCCTACACATGCCATGTGCCCTAAGGAGGTCGCGCGAGCTGCACACTGGCAGCCCACTTAGCCCTGAAATCAAACTTTCCATTTGGAGCTGCTCCTTTGGAGATAGGCCTCTGGGAAGCAGCTGTTGGAATATAACCGTGGGATGCAAATAATTCATAATTATAGTGTTTACATAGATTTTATCAGTCTAAGCAAAGGTGTATGACAAGCTCTGGCAGGGGCTGGGGTCTGCAGAAACTGAGTGGTTTCAGGTGTTGGGCACGTCCCCGCTCAGAAGTGGGAGGAAAGGCACATGGGCCCTGGGCTGACTCAGGAGAGAGGACAGGTATGGGAGCTGCGGGACGCAGACGGCCTCCGAAGGAGCCAGCCCAGCAGCCAGGGTACCCACATCCAGCAGGTACCCAGAAGGTGCTTTCGAGAACGCCTCAGAGCCACTGTGCTTCTGACAGTGTGTGTGATGCCAGCCCTTTCCCCACAGCCAAGGGAAAATGCATTTGTACACAGCCGTTCCAGCTATTTTTTCAGATGAAAATTGGACTTGAGAGGTGAAAATGATGAAGACATAAAATATTCATCGCACATTTGTTTGTTCACACATTCCAAGAAGAAAAAGGAGCCCCTTCCTGGGAATTGCACTCACTGTTTCTCCTGTGTCTCTCCCCGCAGTCATGCCAAGCTGACCTGGTGAAGGACAATGGCCACAAGTACTTCCTCTCGGTCTTGGCAGACCCGTACATGCCAGTAAGGACCAGCATGTTACACTCTGGTGACACGTTTCCCGGGGGCTCTGGGCAAGGTTGCTCCACACAGAGGGACCTGTGGTGGGAGTGGGGGCCCACTTACACTCCCAGCTCTGCCTCACTCGGACGATACCCTTTGCTTCCTGGCTGCTTTCTTAAAGTAAGTCACAGTGAACCTTGATACACAAGCTGGTTTGGTTTTGTTTACTTGAGTCCTCTTTCCGGGCACTTCTTTGCAGTGAAGTAGAATCCACTGTGTCTTGTACCCTGTCAACCAAGTTAGATCAATGAGTACTTGTACATCCATAGTACTGGCAGTTCCTGTGGCCGGTGCAGGATCTGGACCTAAGGGTAGGCTAATGCACTTTATCAATCAGGAAGGGGGTTGGGGCAGTGGAGGTGGTGGAAAAATTGAAAGTTGAAATTTGAAATATATTTTATTGTATTAAGTTGTTTAAAAATTAGTAATCTGTGAATAGCATATAAAATAATTCCCAATAAATGTTTTTAAATTAATATTTATATTCTCTCCCTCTAGCTCCTAGCTTAGTAAAGAGAATAAAATAAACACCTTAAGTATCAATAATTACTCAATATAACTTAATTTTATCAGAATGGTTAATGAAATCTAACAGCTCATTCACACAGTCATAGGTGCCTCTAGTTGTGGAAAGGAACTTTTGGGTGTAGTTTTACCCTCTCGTTGGTTTTCTAAACTAAATGACAATTTAAAAAAAATTTTTCTAAAATCCAGGAAACATTAAAAACAGGATTGTTATAAAAGGTAAGCAAAACTGGTATGTTGCACCTGAAGTGTGGTATTTAAACGTCATCAAAGGTGGTTACATTTAGACTTTATGTGAGCATTGGAAATAATACAGCATGAGTAAGATAGAGGCCAAACGACTGAGAGAGACATCTGAGCTGATAGATGTGCAGCAAAGTGATGGACAAAGTCAGCACCAGTGGGCCCCACTTCAGCTACAAACACACTGAAGTTTTGAGGAGCTAGCCAGATTGAAAGAAAGGAAATTAAATCTACAAATGCCAACACCTGAAGTCAGAGGGGCACAGTGGGTCATGGATGAACCTCACAGTGACCCTGGAGCTCCACAGGTGTGCAGCCCCAAGTCTGCACAAAAAAAACACAGGCCTGTGGAGCATGCCGCCCACTCACTGGACGAGGACAAGAAGAGCTAATCCAGTCCATCCACGTCTGGGCAGAAAGTCAGGAAAAGCCTCTGTAAGAAATGGAAATTCCCCATGTGGGAGGAGCCACCAGCCAAGTGAGGAACGTGAAATCTCCAGGGCCTGCCTGGAAGCGGCGAAGGCTGAACCTTTTCTGCAGGGCACCTTTCTGTGTACCTTCACAGCCAGGGTACCAAGACTCATGCCAGGAGCACCACTCTGCTCCTAACCCAGGTTCAAGTGACGTAAGCAGAGGTGGCACAAAGGAGGGTTGGCTCCCAGAGAACTGAAACTAACAGAGTTCTCTGGAAAAAGAGTGAAGAGCATTACAAATAAGTATGTTTAAGATAGCTGAATAAACAATTTGTTTTAATTGTGTCCAAAAATAAACCCTGATGTTTTTTCCCTCAGAAGTACTTTCTTGCCTGTTGTAAGAGATCAGTGTATTCTGTCCTTTTTACTCCTTCTCAAGAAATGACCAACTAGGGTCTTTTAATAAATAGGCAGATTTTGGAGGGGGAAACCTGTAATGGAATATAGTCATTAGAAGCTCCATAGGCGAATTAAACAGCAGAATTGACACAACCAGTAAAGAAGTCTGTGGAGAATTCATGTGGGAGGAAGCAAAGAGGAGATATGACGGAGGTTCTGAGAGGGGCTGAGCAGGCTAGCTGCATTCGACAAAGGCCAGAGGGAGACGAGGGGACGCACAGTTTAGTGGAGAACTTTCCAGAATTGAAGAAGAAATGAGTTTTCAGATTTATAAAGCACAATGAGTCTTGAGAGGGTTCAATAAAAACAAATCCACACAAAGACTCATCATAATGAAAGTAGAGAATGTCAAAGGCAAGAGTAAAAATCTCTAAAGTAACCAGGATGTAAAGAAAGATTGTTGCAAAGATGTGGACAGCAGTCACCACAGTAACAGATGGAAGGCAGAGAAGGGGCCCTCAAAACACAAGGGAAACTGTCGCCCAGGGACCCTGTGTCCCCATGAGTGTCAGTTTGGGAGAGGGCAAAGCCAGCACATCTGAGGACCAGTGGCTTCTCGGGCAGCCAGGAGGCCCGTACTTCAGGAAGAGATGGAGCCCAGAAGTCAGTAAGAAGCATCAGAAAGCAGACATTGGCAAACATGCCATGTATGTAAGTCAGCATTGGCTGTAAGAATAAGTAAGAGCAGTCATGCTTGAGGGACTGAAACCAGAGGAGGAATACTGGGAATCCAAGGCAGATACAGAAAATGACTAACGTTAGACTTTGCTGCAGGTTAAAAACACAAGGTACCACAGATAGTTAAAAATAGACTGATGTCTGAGTCAGTAGAAGCACAGAGGAGAGGAGAAAATGAGAATCGATCCACCCACTAGAAGACCAGAAAGAAGGGAAAATGAAGTCAAGTAGAGACTGTGGTCAATCATTTTATGACCAGTGTGCTTGACCCCGATGGTCTACTTCCATAGGTGTGGGCAGGACGGGGCCTCTGATGGAGCAGTGTCACCCATCTTGCAGCATCAGATGGTGGGGACCCATCCGTCCTCCATGAGGCCAACCCAGAGCCATGAGACCCTCTTTAAAGCACAGTTCCTTTTTTGAGACTCAAAAGACAACAAAGCTGGCTCTCGTTACTTTAACTACACACCAGGCTCGTCATAAAGATCCTGAAGGATAACTCTAGTGCGTGAGGGTGATGAGTTTCTGCCACGAAGAAAGTGCGAACTAGCCGGTGACTTCTGTTTTCCAGGCTGAGCACCGGACCATGACGGCCTTCATCCTGGCTGTAATCGTCAACAGCTATAACACGGGGCAGGTGAGTGTCACGCTCCTTCGCCACCCCTGCAGGGCCTGCCTGTGGGTTGCAGATGCACAGCTACAAGCTCTAGGATTTGGAGGCCAGAGGAACTGTCCTGAATGTGTGTCTGATGAAACAGTGACCTCAGAAGCAGGGGAGAGTTTGGGGATCACACCAGCCCTGGGGGCTCCATGGGAGGAGTGGGGGTCCAGACCCTTTGTTTAGCCCCAAGTGAATTGAAATTGGTGGGATTTAAAATGAGGAAAATTGAAGAATGTCCCAGCAGTCCAGTGGTTAAGAATCCGAGCTTCCTCTGCAGGGTACAAGGGTTCAATCCATGGTCCAGGAACTAAGATCCCACATGGTACAGCACAGAAAAAACAGGAAAATTGAACACATCTTGCAAAGTGATTAAGCAAGGTTTCCCTGAGAAACCTGTGGGGCTAGGGCCAGCCCAGGACCCCGCCCCAGTCAATGGTCAATGGGTGATGCCCTGTGTTGCCTGCCTTCTCGCAGGAAGCCTGCCTCCAGGGAAACCTGATCGCCATCTGCCTGGAGCAGCTCAACGACCCCCACCCCCTGCTGCGCCAGTGGGTGGCCATCTGCCTGGGCCGCATCTGGCAGAACTTTGACTCGGCCCGGTGGTGTGGGGTGCGGGACAGCGCCCACGAGAAGCTCTGCAGCCTCCTCTCCGACCCCATCCCTGAGGTGAGTCTGTAACCCCACCACTGCAGGCTGAGTGAGGCCAAGGTGCACCTGGGGACCACACCCCCAGAGCGCCCTGCCCGCCCCAACCCCGTGGGTTCCTTGGCCCCTGGCTTGGTCTCTGACGCCTGCCTGGCTTTGTCTGATGCCTGCACACAGCCTGTCACCTGACCCTCTGGCGGGGCTGCCACTAGCCTCTTGTTTCCCTGCTCTGCTTGTCTACACGAGTGGAGCTAGACTGAGAGGACCATAGACGGGACTGAGCTGCATCTAGTAGGCTCCAGGGGCCCCAGCCAGAGCCAAACAGCCGGCTACGGAGTGACTGGCCCCTGTCCCGCCCGCAGGTGCGCTGCGCAGCTGTCTTTGCCCTCGGCACGTTTGTGGGCAACTCTGCAGAGAGGACGGACCACTCCACCACCATCGACCACAACGTGGCCATGATGCTGGCCCAGCTCATCAATGACGGCAGCCCTGTGGTCCGGAAGGTGCGTGGCCCCCACCCCCAGGCAGCGCTAGGCGCCTCCAGGCAGGGCTCCCTTGACGCCCAGGTGGAGCCATGACCCTGACCTGACCGCAGCTTCGAGTGCTCAGTCCGCCCCCGGCACGCATCCTGCCGAGAGCCGACTTTAAATGTTTGTTTAATTCTCTCCAAAATGCGTTTCTTCACCAGATACTCGTGTGTTTGCTTCATTTAAAGGCATTTAACAGGCTGCGTCTCCTGGCAGCTTGTATAATAGGCTCCTTCCTGCCTGGGAGCAACACATACACACATCACGGAGATTCAAAAGAGCAGTAGCCACCCACAGACAGACGGAAAGGTTTGTGTAGTGTATTCCCCTCCCCGCCCCCATGTTTGTCAGCGACTGAACAGAACAGTTCTTTGCAGTTGAAACTTTGACTTCTGTTTCAATGTAGAAGGGCCATGATCTCCATCCAAGACCTCACCCCCCATCAAAAGTTGGCTCAGAACAAATCAACCCTCTCCTTCCCACAGCCAAAAAGGCCTATGGGGGTACCCCACTATCTGTTGGCCACATTTCAAAGTGGCCTTGGAGGCCCACCCTGGAAGCAGAGACTTCTCTAGGACCAGGAGGGCAGTGCCATCCTGTGTGTGACCCTGAGTCACCTCTCATCACCTACAGGTGCTGGGCTACTTCTCGGCATGTCTGACATCCCTGTGCCAGGGAAGGGAGGCTGGGTTTCTCAGAGGTAGGGGTGGTTTGGAGGGTGTCTGTTTGGAGAGCAAACCTCCACTGACTTAGTGGTGGGAACGTTGTCAGGGCAAGTTCAGGTCAGCCAGGAAGGGCTCTTTCCATCTTGAGTTCCCTCAGAGAGCCATGAACCCAGTTACTAATAGGCCAGGTCATCTAGAGAAGTGTTAGCAACGTGGAATGATCCTCCAGGTGCCTTTTCATGTTTTTATTTTGGTTTCTCATCATTAGCATCTGTCTGAAGCTGACTTCCTTGAGTCAGAGTCTTCTTTTTCCCAAGTCAGACTGCCTGTATGTGATCAAAGCAGCGGTTCAGCAGTATCCTTAATTGTCTGTTAAGATTCCTTTTAAAGAAAGGAACTCTGTTTTTCAGTTCTCTCCCCAAAAAACTTTAAAAGGATGTTAATAAAAATAGGAAGAATGTCCATCTGAGTCTCCAGTATCAGGAGAATGTTCTCCAGGTCATCAGGAACACAGAGACTGACCACTCAAGCATGTCCCGGTGACTTGACGTGGCCCCCAGCTCCTTTCCCGGCCTCACTCTACTTGCCATCCTTCCCCGGACCTGGGATGCTCAGGTGTAGCCAGGTCATTCCTGTGGGCACTTGGGGTTGGCCTTACCTGGGCCTGCAGACATAGGTGCTAAGAAGGGCTCTGCCTTCGCCCATCCAGCACTTGAGTTGAGCTCACAGCTGCCTCAGCACACCAGGCTCAATGCATAGAGCAGCAGTCACCCACCTTCAAGAGATACGGGGTACAAGTGCAAAGGCAGGCACAGAACCAGCAATTGTGCTAAAGCCTCATAAGTGAGCCACACCCTAGAGACCAGGCCAGGTCAGGGGTGCTGGCCCATAGTTGGAGGAGGGGAGCCTGGGCCTAGGTTGTGAGGGACAAGGGACTGGGAGAGCGAGTGTGGCAGGAGTGTGTGCAAAGGGCCAGGCACATGAAAGGCCATAGTGTGTCCAAGGCTGCCATCCTGTGCACTAGAGCACAGAGCATCCTCGGCACCCCAGCTGCTGTGTTGCAGCTCCGCACCATCACTGCCTCCAGGGCTTTTTCTCTTTGGGAGATGGACAGAGCGCAGGCCTGTCTAAATAAGGGGGCTGCATTTGCTCTGGAAACATGGGTGACCCGGAGGTTCAGGGAGACGGGCCCATGGGTGGGAGAGAGGATCCAGGCTTTAATAGGGTGAGTGACACTGGCTCAGAGGCCGAGCCCTCATTCTTATCACAGCCGTAACCCTAATGCTTTTGGCAGCTTGCCTTTCCCATCTTTGTCCAGAGCATGTGGTGACAGTCATGGCACAGTGCACTCTGAGGGGACACAGGCCCAGCCTGCTGGCCCAGGAGACCCAGTGCCAGGGCACCTGAGGGTCGGAACAAGACTCTGCCCAGAGCACTGCGCTCCATGAGCTGACCTGAGCTTAGGTGTGAGAAGTCCCAGCTGTAACCAACTGTTGCTGTCTCTAGCTCGTGGCAATACAAGACGTGTCAGGATATCACGGCGGGGCTTCGTAAAGTCACACGTCTGCAACGTAAAACACTTGCCCTGTTGACTTCTGAACGATGAAAGCATCCTTTTCTGGAGGAGGCAGTCATGGCAGAGAGGGAAGATTTTTGCTTATTGACCTCTTTAATGAGCTTACTTGATAAAATCAAGAGTCAGCAAGTTCACCCAAATTATTTTGAACTTGAACTTGTGCGGGAATTATATGATGGCAGATTGCCCAGTCAGCAAGCTGCCCACACCTCATCAAGAAGGGCCAGGCCCCAGGGTGGGGGGAGGGGGGAGGGGGAGGTTTGCGACCACCCCACTGTCACCCTGCTTTTCTCAAGGGCTGACCAGTCCAGCCCTGTGACCCTTGCCTGCAGCTGACTGGATGCTGTCCACCTTAGCAAAGAAAGCAGGACACGACACATTGCATCCATTTTCTCTAGTTTACATTTATTTAGTAACCACAGACCCACAGAGGAGCAGTTCCTGGTGTCCACCTCCCTTCACACACGTCTGACTCCAACCGAACCTGATGAATGGCATCAGAGGGTGTTTCCTATCGATGCTCAGAACATCTCTGGTGGCAGCGACGGGACGGCCGAGCCACCTGGACTGGAGTGCCTTCTCCCACAGGAGAGCCCAGAGGCCGTCTGGACAGAGCAGACAGGCTCCCTTTCCCGCAGCGCTGCCCTGGCCTCCTGGGAGCTGAGCTTGATACTTGGTGGCCGTGGGCCGAAAACAAATGTCAGCCAGGAATTCACTGTTGGAAACATGGAGCAGGGGCAGCCCTGGGGGACCACCCAGGAAGACATGTGATCCAGCCTTCCGGGCCACCACAGGAGGAGCGTTAGCCGACTCCCCTCGGGCCGTGTATGTAACCAGGCGTGATGTCCCTGAATCCTGAAGGCAAGTCACCCAAACAGTCGAACCATTTGTTAAAGATTATGCTGTGTCGAAGGGAAGAGGCTTCACTCCGTCAGCAGATACTTGTTAAGCACCACCTGTGGGCCAGGCCCTAGGTCACCAGACCTCCAGAACTTGCACTTGGATATGGTGCAGGGTGGAAACCTCCAGAACTTGAACTTAGAGACAAGAGTGAAGGTAGAGAGCAGGGATCACTGGCGAAGGTGGAGGCCTCCCCAGGCCGAGCAGACAGCAGGTGCCAAGGCACGGAGCAGGAGGCCTGCTTGCTCCCAGTGTGAGCGGGAGGCTGGAGTGTGGAGGTGGCGGGACCGCTCTGCTGGGCAATGGGCTGAGGCTGCTGGCTGGAGGGGCCCGGGTCACTGTGCTGGTATGCTTCCAAGGTCTGAGAACAACTCAAGCCTTCCACCAACCTCTCTCTGGCCAGACCTGCCAGAAGACCTCTGAGGGCTGGAGCCCACAGCCACCACCCAGCAGGAGTTTGACCAGCCCTCACAGCTTTCCCCAGACCAAACAGTCCGAGACCTAGAAATCTGCTTCCGGTCCAGCTGAGATGTTTTCACCACTTCAGTGAAGGGAAAACCTGTGTCTTCTGAAGACAGTTCAGGCTTCTTCCTGAAGTAGGAAATGGCAACTTGGCCTGTATTCTTGCCTGGAAAATTCCATGAACAAGGGAGCCTGGTGGGCTACAGTCTGTGGGGTCGCAAAGAGTCAGACACGAGCGAGCACACATGTGGGCAGGCTGCCTCTTCACTGGGAGGGGCCGGTGGGCAGCCCCTCAACTTCCTGTTACCCAGCACTGTTAGACTCAGGGACAGGCTGGTTGGGTGGCAGGATCGGCAGGGAGAGACATGGGTCAGGATGATTCAGGGGTCTCACTGCAGCCACCAGAGGGCACAAGCCAAGCGTCCCTGGCAGGGGCTGAATGGAAAGGGGTGGGTGGCAGGCCCTGGGCAGGTCAAGTTGGGTTTTTAGAGTGCTCGGTGGACATGCAGGTCAGCAGTTGGAAGGACCAGCCTGGGTCTCAGAGACAGGATCAGAGAGGTGGGTTTGGGAGTAAAACCCACACACACGCCGGGGAGGCCAAGGAGTATGTAAGGGTGAGGGAGAGAAGCGGGGGGTCTGCCTAGCTTGTTGACACCTCAGCACAGCTCTCCTGGCCCTGGGCATCTGAGGGATTCACAGAACAATAAGGGGCTCTCAGCCTTTGGCCATCTGCTAAGTATTTTTCTAAAAAGTAAAATAAAGTTGTGGGAACCATTTGAATAGTGATAGCAAAAGTAGTACAAACCTACATCCAGGTTTATTTCCCGTGATTTTTAGGATCTCCAGGTCATCGGGTCCCAAAAGAGATCAGGTGTGTCCTTCCCTTGGACTGAGGCATCTGGGCCTGAAGTCATGTAGAACTTTCCTGTTGCCTTTTGGGGACTGGAAACCAGTGCGTCCTGCTTTAATGCCCAGAGCTCTCCATGGTGGTGACCATAGGAGGCCCTAAGGGCTCTTCCCTGTCCCACTCTGGGGTTTCTTCCCCCTGTCCTGCCACTCACACCCAGCGGTCAACAGTCTCTCCTCCAGGTGTCCAGGGCGTCTCTCAGAGGCCCTCATCTTCACCTCACTGCTTGTTCAGAGGTTTCTGCCCACACCAGACACTCGAGGGTGCTGTATTGAGGGGCCAGCCCCTGTCTCAGCACCAAGTGCTGTCTGTCCGCCACCCCACCCCCGCCTTTTCTCCGTGGTGGCTTGAATGCTCAGTGCCAGCATGCACGTCTCACTGCTGAGTTCTCTCCCCGCCCCAAGTCAGTGTCGCTGTCTCTTCTCCTCCCGGCAGGAGCTGGTGGTGGCTCTGAGTCACCTTGTCGTTCAGTATGAAAGTAATTTCTGCACCGTGGCCCTGCAGTTCATGGAAGAGGAGAAGAACTACCCGCTGCCCTCTCCAGCCACCACAGGTAGGACCACCACAGGTACGGTGCTGAGGTGGAGGCTATGCAACTCGCTGGCCCAGGGACCCCGGTCTGAGCTGTCAGCAGGCCCCTCGTTCTGTGGGGTCCTGAGCCCACGTGTCAAGTCCTGGCCACACAGATATCTGCAGTTCTTGTCTTCTCCGAAGACTAGAAAGGGCAAGAAAGAGGGCCTCCTTGACCCCCTGGTTTCTTTCCTTGTTACTTTTTTTGGAAATCAAGTCACAGAAACCTCGAAGGGTAGGAGGTGCTGCCGCAGGGACTGGAGATCGCACTTTCTTCTTGTCACAGGTCTCACGACAGTGTTGCGTTAGGCAGCTCCCCATCTCACATTTACTGACTTTATATTTCTTCATCTTGGGCTGCCTCAGAGCACAAGCCACAGCACAGCCATCTCTGCAGGAAAGAGGCCTTGTGATCAGCCATGTGACCATGGCTGCATTTAGTACATCAGGGAAGGGCATGCATGCCCTGGGGAGGGGCGGTCCAGGGGAGGCCAAGCCAGCAGACAGCTGTCCCAGCCCACCCCAACTCTGGCTCTGTTTGGTGTGGGGGCAGCAGCCACAGGCAGGTCCCAGAGCACCTGGTGGGGGTCTGGGGGAGACCACTGTGTGGGGGCCTCTCTAGCTGAACTCTTACAGAATGCCAAGCATGGCTCAGGGTCATCTGCTCCCGCTCCCCTCACTGTGGTCACGATCTTGTCCAGCTGACCCCAACACACATGTGGCAGAGACCCTGTTGAGCTGAAGGGCCCTGCTGTAGAGTCACATCATCCAGAAAGAAGCCACTGTCACCTGCTGTCTAGTCGCTCCGGCCTGAGCCCTCCATTCATTCACCCTCTCTCTCGTTATCTCCTCCCAGAGGGTGGGAGTCTGACTCCCGTGCGGGACAGCCCCTGCACCCCCAGACTGCGTTCCGTGAGCTCCTACGGGAATATCCGCGCCGTTACCACGGCTAGAAACTTAAACAAGTCTTTGCAAAACCTGAGCCTGACGGAAGAAAGTAAGAGCCCAGAGGCTGGGTGCTCAAGTAGGGTGGTCATGGGTCATCTTCTGGGACCTTTTGTTAGACGGACCCCCACCCCCTCCTGCCTACCTGGATGTGAGCAGAAGTCCTGGTTCAACGCTGAGGGTAGCCAGTGATTGTCCTGCAGCCCCACTGGGCATGCCCAGTCCTAAGCCCCCAGCACCCTCCCCAAGCCCTGTGTCCGGAAGCCCAGCCCATCCTGCAAGCCAGGAGATGGAGTGGGTGTGTGCTAACTGCCCCCTCTCACGGCGGTGCCCTGCCAGCCGGTGGCTCGGTGGCCTTCTCCCCTGGGAACCTGAGCACCAGCAGCAGCGCCAGCAGCACCCTGGGCAGCCCCGAGAACGAGGAGTACATCCTGTCCTTTGAAACCATCGACAAGATGCGCCGCGTCAGCTCCTACTCCTCCCTCAACTCCCTCATCGGTGAGTCCAGCCTCCCCTTCTCCACTGGTCCCCTGGGCACCCACAGGTTCCCGCCTGGGTGGGCAGTGCTGAGACATGCTCAGTGGGAGGAGGAAATGAGGATCGTCTTGCTGTGACGGCAGGAACGTCACCCTTGGATGCTGGTCTGACCCAAGCTGTCCGGGGAGCCAGCCTTGTCCTTGGGCAGGCCACAGGACTCCCACGCCTGCAGAGCAGGTTGGTTCTGCCCTCAGGAGACTTTTGGGGTGTCGTGGCCTGGGCGGGGAGGCTCCCAGCATCTGATAGGTGGTGTGGCCTCTGATGGCGCCCAGGGCCCCTCAGAGGAAGCATGTTTGAGGTCCAAGGTCAGAGCCCTGCTCCAAGGGCACAGACGGCCCTTCCCTACTCAAGTTCCCTGGCCAGACCTTCCCCACCACCAACCAAGGACCCCCGCTCTGTGCTTTTACCTTCAGTCAGCCCAGCAGTTTCCTACTTGACTGCCTGGACGTTGACATTTGAACCAAGGCTCAGAGAGGTCTTGTGTTCTGCCTTGAGTGGGGACCCCCTGGTTCTGCTGCTACGCTCACTGAGAAATGGGAAGTTACCACGTATCCTCACTGCATAACCAACCATAAAGACTTGGACCAATGTGCCACACCCCCACATGCGTGTTTTGTTCCCAACTTAAGGAGTTATAGACGAAGTTAAAGAGCCCAGAGCCCCTCCCCATTCCCCGTGCAAGGTTCCCACGAACTCCCGCCCTTTCCCAGGGTTTACACGTCGTGTCTGGCACTGCACATCCCCTGTCCTCACTCGGCTGGTGGCTGTGTGTCCATGCTGCTCACCTGAGTCTCGTTTGCTCCCTTTCATGATCTGCTGCAACTCGCTTGTCCATTCTCCTGTTGGTGGACAGTGACCTTGCCTTGACTTTTCCTTCTTTCCTCCTTTTTTAAAAAGCAGACTCAGGATTTGGCCCCAGCTCCGCCTCCTGCCCTCCCCGCTGCACTCAGCGATACTGAGCTCCTTGGCCCCTGGGCTCCTCCCCTTGGCCAGCGAGCTTTGCCTCCAGCTACCTCACGGGCTGCTCCTCAGTCCAGTCACAGTCCTGCTCCAGTGTCACCTTAAAAGAAGCCTTCCAGGCTCCCCCAACCCCAACCCAGAATCGCCTTCTGCAGGTGCTCAGCATCTCTCTCCGTCTCTCTGCTTTCCTCCTGAGAACTTTTCCCCAGCAGTTTAACGATGTATGTTCCCATTTATTCTGTCTGGTTCTGTCTCTGACCAGGGATGTCAGAGCCATAAGTGAAGGAACTTTGTCACCTGCCATAGCCCCAACCCCCACATCCCATGCCAGGTGTACAGTAAGTACCTATAATGTGCACAGGCATGGGCTGCAGCAGGCACCCTGCACTGTGACACACGTGGGGTCTGGCTCCACACAGAAGGAGATGGACCACAGAGGGTTCCGTTCCATGGAGGACAAGCTCATGTGCCCCCCAACACACGCCTGGTCCAGTCAGGCCTCCCCACCTGATGGGAACAAACAGACTCCTTGTGGTGTTGACTTGCATGTCCCTCGATTACCGTGAGGTTGAGCTCACGTGTTCATTAGCCTCCCCTGCTCCCACTTCTGCAGTCACTTGCAGTATTAATTACCCTCCTATTTGGTTGGTACTGTTTTCATTAATGTTCAGTTCTTGGTGGTTTGCTTGTTTCCATTGATACTCCCTCTGCCTCTTGGCATCACATGACAGTGTTTGATGTTTCTGACTCACCAGTGTCGTGATCTGAAGGGGCAGGGCAGTCCAAATGTGCTTGCCATCAGAAGCCACGAGATCGGTCCTCTGCTAGCCCTAGAAAGCCCTCAGGACTAATCCACAAGACGCATCTCCCTGGGGCCTGTAAGAGTCTAGATGACTGTAGGGTCCAGAGCTTGTTGCTACCACCACCCCGCCCACTGCAGTACAACCCGGAAAGGGGGATCCTTTTGTCCTTGGTGCTAGCTTGGGGGTAAAGCAGCGGTGTTTCATTTGAGGCCACATGAGCTCGGGGGGCACAGCCCACCCCTCCCACCCCAGCCACATTCCGTGTCCTCCAGGGACTTGAGAGCCTTGTTGCTGATGCCTTCCTCCATACAAAACCAGATTCCTGAATGTTTTTTAAAACTGGAGAAAACCGAATTTTATCTGTATATGGTTCAGATCTTCGAAAACTTCAGTGGGCAAGTTTCACAATGAGCTGGAGCTGGAAGGAGCGCTAAGGAGACAAAGTGACTGTGGGCCAGAGCGGGCGTCCACCTGGTAACGCAGTGCTTACATAAGTGTTTAAAATTCATAACCTACACAGAATCCCATTACTGGTAGCATTCGCCTGTTTAAAGCCAATTTTTTTCTTTCATTTCAACCAAAGAACAATCTCTTTAGCAATCTCTTTAGCCTCTTTGACTGAATATTGGAAAAGAGGTTCTCAAAACCATGGCAACCTAGGACATCCATTTATTCCCATCTTCTCCCAGAAAACTGGCCCCTCCCAGGCTCCCCCTTCCCCCGACTGTCTCCAGAGCACTGGAGGTCTCACCTGCCGAGGGAAGTGCTGTCCCCCCACCGCAGCAAAGGCTGATCGCACGTGTCTCTACATGCCTAAGCATGTCTGCCCAACATCTGTGAATCTGCAATGGGACCTGGCTCTGTGTCACCACCTTCTGAAACCTTTGATGTCTCCCTCTGTGTGTTTCTCACCCACTCAGCCATTTAGCCCTACCTCCGCGTGTGTCCCCAGTCAGTTCTTTCCATTTCTGGGCCCCGCACCCCAGGACTAGGCATTGCCTTTTTGCTCCCCACCACCCCTGCAGAGCAGACCCCCCCACCACCACCAACATCAGCTCTGCACAGACTGCCATCCAGCTGACACCATCACAGAAACTCATTTCCTATAAAGTCCAAGCTGTGGCCAGCACTCAGGTCCTCCCTACTGAGAGCTGCCTGGCCTTCTTCATAGCCCCCGCCACTGCACGCACCACCCAGACCAGCCGCTGGCCCCTGAGTGGGGCCTGGGCACCTCTTTACTCCCCTCCCGCACCCGCCTCTCCATACAGCAGTGTTGCCCATTCCTCTCTACCCTGACTTTCTGTGGCGTCTCAGGAGGTCCCTGACCCATCAAGTGCCTTCATGTTACACACTTAATCCGCAACATCACATCAGGCTATGACATTGCTGTCTTAATCAACAGGTTTGGTAAAGCTGCTATTTCTTGCTCTCCTGTGTGGCTGGCAGCCTCTCCTCCCTTCATCACCTGCCCTGCTCTCCCTCACCTGTCCACCCGTTGCCCTTCTGTCCCTCTCTCCCTCCCTCCGTCTCTCCCTCTGAGCCTTACCCCATTCTGATGTCCAGAGTCGGGGAGGGAAGGCCTCATGCTTGTGTCTCACCTTGTCCTCCAGGTGAGACAGGGTTGGGGGAGTCTTCTGAAAGGGTTGTATAGATGCATTGCCCGGTCTACCCAGGGCTCCATCCAGTAAGCAAAAGAGGTGGGCAGGATCCTCCCAGAGGGGCTCAGTCAGGGTTATGAAGAGGGGAAATGCAGAACCTCCAGATCCTGGGGCTGATTCCCAGGGAGGCACCTAGCCCTGCGATAGGAAGTCAGAGTCGGTGACCCCTAAGACCCAGGCAACAGGTCACAAGTGACAGCTCCTGCCTCCAAGAGGTTCCACCTTCCTTCTCCAAGCTTCCCTGCCCACCCCCAGGGACTCTGGGACCCAGAGTTGGCCACAAAGCTGTGAGCAAATTTTCCTATACCAGTGCCATTTAGAAAGTTGTGGCCATTGCTCTGAAAAATAAATCCTAAAACCATTAGTTACGATCTTTTATTACTTTTAGTCTAGACTTGAAAATAGGCTCTCAGCACTCATGGGGAGTTTGGTAAGTGCCAGACACTGCACCCTGTCTGAGTTCGCTCAGCCCAGCAGCACCCACCTCACTCCCCCATCCCCCGAGGGGCTACACTCGGGGGGTCCGAGCTCTGTGCTGCACAAACTCAGAACTTTTCCATTAGGGACAGCAGGTGTAAAACCAGGACAGTTCACAAAACAGAGAGGCTGAAATGGGGTGGTCAGCGCCAGGAGAGCAGTGATGAGGGGGTGGCAATTCCAGGCTCCTGTTCTGTTTTTGCTAGTGAATCGTATACCATTCACTGTGGTCAAAGACAGTGACAAAAATTAGATTTTTTATTATTCCCTATTGGACATGAATCTGAGCAAACTCCGGGAGATAGTGAAGGACGGGGAGCCTGGAATGCTGCAGTCCATGGGGTCGCAAAGAGTAGGACATGACTTAGCAACTGAACAAACAACAAATTGAATCAAAAACAGAGAGCTGTCAAAGTCGAAATCCTCTGCAAGAGAGTCAATGATAGTAATGAAAACAGACTTTATAAAGTAAATGGCACCCCTTTCTCAGCACACTGTGCTACCCTGTACTCCTGCACGTTCATGCCAGAGGCTCCTTGATTGAGGTTCTCATGGGCCCCTTGGCCCCCACCGTTCCCTTCCTTTCCTGGTCTCCCTATTACCACATGTCTGTCATCTGCAGTCAAGCAGACGTTTACTGTGCCCATCACAGCCTCTGTCACACAGGGAAGCTACTGCCCTGGTCAGTCTGAGCTCAGAAACAACAGGAGAGAGGTCTGCCCAGTGGCTGTGCTGAGCGTGAGGGGTCTTTGTAGGAACGTCCCATCCGTGGACCGCTTCTGCTGACTGAGTGAGCCATGTCCAAGCTCCACCTCGCTCCCCCTGGCGTTGTGAATCGGGACCGTGCGCAGAGCGAGTGCGAAGTCCTGTGGCCGGAGTGGTGGGAGAGACCTCCCAGGCCCAGCCTGTTGGAGGTCAGCCTGTGCCGGCAGCTGTGCTCCTGCGGAATCATTCAGAGGCCGTGGCAGCTGTCGGCACCTTTTCCCACAATGAGGGTGGAAGGATAAGGTGATGGGAGTTTTTGTAAATGCTCCCTGGAAGGTATTTTGTCTGTAGCAGTCACCTGAGAAGCAAGGCCACTTGCACACACGAGTGAGAGGTCAGCCTCCTCCAGCTCCATCACGCTGCAAATAGGAACCACGGTCGCTGTGGAAAGGTGGCCGGGGCCATGCTGCCTTGCGTTATGAACGAGGTGTTGGGCGCAGCAAGCCAGGACTTATCCATAAGCATAGACATGGGGCACACAAGAGAAACTGACCTTTACTCTGAACCTTCATTTCCCGTCTCTCTTCTGTGATTTGAGTGTCATATAAAATTCATTCCCTTTGAACAGTGGTGTCCCATCAAGAAACACTGTCCTCCCATGGCCCTTCTTGTATTTAAATTCTTCATAACTAGAGGGACTTCCTAACCAGGGGCCAGCCGGTCAGATGACATGTGATCACAGCTTGTTTGAAATCCTCTTTTACCCCCTGTTGTTGAACAGGCACTTTCTTTTCAACAAACCAATTGTCCAGCTTCCTCCCTGTGAAAAGGATGCAGTGGGATGTGGCTTTCTTCCTCATCCAGGCCTGCAAGGAAGTCCTGCCCCTTTCTAACTTTTCCTTTCAGAAAGATCTAGCCGCCAGAGGTGAAACTATGTGATCAAGCCTGTTCACCACCTGGAATTTCTGAATCTCGGGCTCCTTAGCAGATAACAAAACCAGAACTTCCCATAATCCCAGCTCGTTTAAGTGTCCACCCCTAGTGCATGCTTAGGTCATCAGAAGAGGGAGCTATCCCAAAAGGGCTGCCCCTCCTCCGCCCCCCCTCTCCCAAGCACACAGTGGCAACTCCTTGTTATTAACAGCTCCTGTTTCTCTTTCCCAGGAGTTTCATTCAATAGTGTTTACACTCAAATTTGGAGAGTCTTGCTGCATCTGGCTGCAGACCCCTATCCAGATGTTTCTGACTTGGCTATGAAAGTGCTCAACAGCATTGCCTACAAGGTACGTGTGAAGGGCGGTCTTCACAAAGCTCTCAAGACCTTGGTTTTCAGTTATGAATATTCATGCAGAGAACTCCAGGCACATTCAGGTCTCCACCATGGTTTAGAAACTTCGAACAAGTGTTTTGAATCCAGAGGTTCACGAACTCCATGTGCACGTAGCTTGTGCTGAGGCACGTGTCACTGCTTCTGCTTGCCCACATCAGGTGGGACGTCCGTGTGCCCTGTAGTGACGCCCTCTCCCATTCCCAGCACCGGTATCCTACGACTTCCCTTATTCATGACCGTTCTGACGCAAGGAAACTCTTCCAAGAACCAGCTTTTGGTTTCATTAGTACAGTTGACTCCTGCACAAACACAGGGGTTAGAGGCACCAGCCCTGACCCCCTGCAGCCCATCTTATCCACACCTCCGCATCCCTGGATTGTATACTACCACAGTGGGTGTTTATTGAAAAACACATGTGTTTAAGTGGACCTGTGCAGTTCAAATCCATGCTGTCTGAGGGTCAGCTGTGTTTCTCTGTTGTTTTTCATTCTCCATTGTATTGATACCAGCTTTTAGCTTTATTGCTTCATTTTTTCTGCTTACCCTGTTCAATTTTCTCTTCTGATTCTAGTTTCTTACGATGGAAGCTTAA
Organism: Ovis canadensis; assembly: GCF_042477335.2. Taxonomy (NCBI): domain Eukaryota; kingdom Metazoa; phylum Chordata; class Mammalia; order Artiodactyla; family Bovidae; genus Ovis; species Ovis canadensis. The sequence goes on along the minus strand of NC_091255.1, from coordinate 59,910,724 downwards.
GTCATTGATTTTAGTCCTTTCTTCTTTAGGGACTGTAAACTCTCCCAATTGTTCTTGTGAGCTCTGGGAATTATTTGACTTTTCAGTGGTTCTTTCCCCACCCTTATGGATTTTCACCCCACCCTCAAGCGAAAAGTAATCGCAGATTCAAGGAGCCTACCCTATAGACCCTGGAAGCCCTCTCCTCTCTGCCCTGCAGATTCCATCCACCCCAGCTTCCATGCTGCTCCTGTCTGTCCCCTCTGCTTACCGCACTGCCAGGCTATCTGGGTGCCCTTCCCCCACCACAGCCAGGTCTGCGAGAACTGCCTGCAGGCCAGGAGCTGGGCAATGAGTTCCCTTCTCTCAGAGACCACAAGCCTGCAGTACTAAGTGTCCGAAAACAGCTATTTATTTTTTCCCAGCTGGGCATGGCAACCCACTCCAATATTCTTGCCTGGAGAATCCCATGGAAAGAGGAGCGTGGCAGGCCATGGTCCATACGGTCGCAAAGGGTCAGACATGACTGAAGCAACTTAGCACAATGCACAGCACAGTCTTTTCATGAATAGAATGATAGGATGCAGCAATAATGAATGCCAGAAAGAAGTCACTCATTATAGCATTTTTGAAGATTTTTATAACTTTCTGATTACATTTTAGGCTTACAGACAAGTTGCAAGAAGAGTACAGGGAACTATCATCCCTTGTCACAGTTTGCTTGCTGTGTCTCCGTCCTCATCCGACCCTAATCACTATCCAGGGGTCGTCCACAGGCTGCCAGCTACCTGAACACAAGTGGCTCATAATGTTACTTGCAGCTTCACTCCTGATCCGTTATTTTTTCTAAACTGGTTATCACGCCGTCTATTTGCTGCCACCTCACTGGGGTTAGCCTCCCACTTAGCCCAACCTCCTGCAGCACCTGGCCTCCTGCTGACACCATATTTGTTTGGTGTCCGATTCCTTCACCAACATATTTCTTCGCTGGTGAAGTTCTGTCCTTTCCTTTCCTTGTCTGTGGCTGCTATTTCAGCTCCTGGTGGCATCACAAGTAGTAATAACACAGCCTTGTCATGTACCCAGTTTTAAACTGCTGTAGCAACCAAGCTCATCTTCTTGAAGGAGCAGTGAGGATATTGCAGGAGCACATCCTAGGTTTATCCTGGGCCTGTGGTCACACGTGTGGCTCTCTCTGGAAGCAGAGACCCCCAGGTCCACAGTGTTCACTGCACTTCCTGCCTGTGGGCACTGCCAGCCTCATGCAAAAGTGCTGGACATTACTGTTGGCCCTCTCGGGCTCACTGGGTAGTTTATTTCACATGGACCTCCCCTTGACCCCAGTGAGCCCCTCGTCCACTTTCTTCATCATCCTACTGCATGACTAGCCACAGAGACACCTGAATGCTGTCCCATCCTGGGAGTGGGGAGTCTTCTCCATGTCTGTAGAAAAGAGGCCAGTGAATTAAGTTTTTTTGCTCTATAATACAAAACTGAGAAATAGTCCAATCATCTTCTTTTTCAACCAAGAATAGGATTGATTCAAAATTAAACTTTTCTAAAATACATGTTTGTTACAGCGTATTAGGATCTGTGCCCAAGAGAGGGAGGAAGTACAGTCTTGAGGAAGGAAATAGAGGAAAGGAAGGCAGTCCCAGCAAAAGGCACAGTGGGACTCAAGTGGGCCTCTGTGAAAATGAAGACTCCCCACCATGCCCAGTCCTGACCTCACTGATGCTAGTTCTCCTCCTGTGAGGCTGAGGATTGAGGGAGCCCAGGCCCCCAGGAGTGGGGCTCTGCCAACTACCAGCCAATTCATCACAGTCACCACCGTTGCTTGAAGTGAATTCTACCTGGGACTTAGAGCCCAAAAAGAAAGTTTACATTATTTACCTAGGAAGTTTGGTTTACAGAAAAATTCCTTTCTAGATAAATAGAGTCGTGCGTTTCATAGATGTCCATTCTCAGTGCTCTGGCTTCCAGGTCCTCTGCCTCGAGTTGGCCCAGAATTAACTGTGAACCATCCTTTGAGGAGTCATTCCTCACGCACGAATCCAGATCCTTGGTGTGCAATTAACAGGGACTTCTCTGAAACACTCCCTCCCCCAAGAGAGAGCAGCCAAAAGCCTCCTTTGGTGTCCTGAAGCCTGACTGTGTCAGGATCCAGTTAGGAAACTCCTGTCCTCATCACCCTTGTCTCTGTAGGGTGTTTGCCCTGAATTAGACTTTGCCGAGTTCTTATGAGGCAACATGTTTCTGGGAGAAGATCTGCAGAGTAAGAAAGTGCTCAGAGCTGGACACAAAGCAGGCGTCTTACTGTGGCCCAGGCTCCCATGACAGAGACCCCCCCCCCCCACCTTAACGGCAGTGGGGCAGGGAGCACAGGTGGGGCTGGCGTGTGCACATGTGTGTGTGGCCCTGCAAATCGTTTCTGTTTGCACTGGGCTGAGAGGATACATCTGAGCTAGGTTCTGACTGTTAACAAGATGCTTGCTGCCCTCTGAAGAGTTGGCCTGTAGCTGTGACCATGTCCCGCCACTGCCCTTCCGCTTCTGGACTCAGCACTTGCCTTGGGCCTTCATCAAGCCCATCTGCTGGTCCAGGGACTCCAGTGCAGCATCATGGAGGGGAAAATGGCAGGGCATCTCGACACCCTGAGAGCCATGGGCAAGTGTGCTCACGGTCAGTGATGCTCCCAGCAGGATCCTGAGGTCTCACAGACCCACGCGCCATCCTCCTTCATAACAGCCCAAACCTGACACCCGGCAGGCACACCGGTATTTCTGTGTTACCCTTTCCTGACGGTATGCTCTCTGTGAAACAGCAACTGTGACCAGCCCAGAAAGGGGCCTCTCTGGAGGGTATCTCCCACACCTGCTCCCTGAGCAGCCTCTGTCCACACCAGTCCCACAGACAGGTGGGTCTGCATGACCACTGTCTGCTCAGGCTCCCCGCTGCAGCTCTGCAGCCATGGATGTTTGCTGCACAAATAAGAAATGTTAGGCGAAGAAGCATCATCTAAGCCTGAAACCCTACAGTTGATCACCAGTCACAGGGCTTCCCCAGCCAGTGGCACACCCACCTCTCAGGATTTCTAGAACAGATGCAAAACAGATGCTCTGTGTGGCAGCCATCAGTGTGAAGTGCATTGAAGAAACACGGCTGTCTTCTTTGCCCTCAAGGCCGAGAGAGAACAAGCCAGGGTTGTGCCGCCTCCGCCCCTGGAAAGAGCGGGGAGGCTGAATCAGTCACCCCCAGCCCACACCTTCTCTCCTTTGGAGCCTCCTTGGATGGGGGCCTTCAGGATGGGGGCCCCTGGGGAGATGGCTCTGTGGGCTGCAGCTCAGGCAACAGCAGATCCTCTGGGCTTGGGGAGCCTTTGAAAGGTCGTGGATTCTGCTAAAGTCTGTATTTCAACCCAAAGTCTTTCTCCATCACCTCCCACTGATTTCCTGGAAATTTTGAGGAGGCACCTAGTTTCTTAGCTTAAATTTCTTTTCTCCTTTTAGACCTCTTAAGGAATTGTTTGGCTCTCAGACTTTATTGGGGGTGTGTGTGTGTGTGTGTGTGTGTGTGTGTAGGTCAAATAATATAAATACCAGAGCAAAACAAACATGAACAATACAACCTTTATAATTCAGAAAACAAAAAAACAGCCTTTTAATAGGCTGGTTATGATCCAGTTCTAGCTGTTTTCATTTCAAGGTGAAGGCTTATCTGGAAAACATTGATAGTATGTTGGTGGTTTTGTTTTCTATAACTTTCTGCCTGTGAGCTGAACATAGGTATGGCCTTCATCACTGCCAAAAGAATGATTCGGAATGGGAGGGTCCTCCGTGAGTAGCCAGTCCAGGGTTCTCCTGGAGCACGTGATCATGGGAGAGAGGGCACAGAGCTGGGTCTCGTCTCTATTCACAAAGTGCTGCCCCCAGGGGGTTGTTTTGAGCCTGCTCTGAAATGCAGAACAGTGAGGCTAAGCCTGGGCAGGCTCCTTCCGGGGCGCCAGCTCTGCCCAGGAAGCTGCTCCTTCCAGGGGAGCTCCTGCCCCAGTGGGCACCTGGGCGTGCCCAGCCCTCATTAGTCATGGCGCAGTTTCGTCACGTGTTTGGCACATGGGCGCGGGGGAGATGCATCCCTGGAGCCTCACTGGAGCAGGTGAATACCTTCCAGAAGAGCTACAGAGTATCACTTTACCTACAGGGTGGCATTTCGAGGGAAATTTTCAAGTAGGACCTTCCATTCCTGTGAGATTTCCTCAGCCAAAAGCCCTTTTCTGTGACTTTGAAGCCACTCAAAAGCAGCCACCAACCTCTGCTTGTCTTGTAGCCTCAGGTCGTCACAGTGACCACCCCCCTCGCTTGTCCTTTTGCTCCTTCAGGCCACAGTGAATGCCCGGCCTCAGCGCATCCTCACCACCTCCTCCCTCACGCAGTCGGCGCCCGCCAGCCCCACCAACAAGGGCATCCACATCCACCAGGCGGGGTGAGTGGTGGGCAGCCCGGCCCCCAGGGTCTGGGGAGGTTCCCGACACCGCCTCCCCCACCCCTCCAAGTCTGCAGGTTCTCTCTCACTTATCTGAGCCCCATAGAATCCTTTCCTACCTTCATCTGCACAACTGTTCAGCAAAAGCTGAACTGAACCTGACTTCATTCAGGATTTTATCAGAGAGGGTCCATGTCTTCCAACGAGCGACCAGCAGGTTGGAACCCTCCTCGTAACCAGTGTTCACAGGGCTGTGCACTGGATCCTAGGGGAACACATGTGCCCTGCACCCTCCTGGGGCTGACTCACAGCCCTGACCAAGTTTGCCTCTGGCTGCACTGGTTTTCAGGGGAGGATGGTTCTTAGAACCTGTTCTTAGAATGGTTCTTAGAAACTGGAAAGGGTTATTAATTCAGCAACAGCAGTTCAGGTTTAGAAGTCACATCAGCAAGTCAGGTGATTGAGGCTGTTCCAAGCTGATGACCCTCAGCCCATTCCTAGGATCTGGGGGTGAGTGGGACCAGTGGAGGTTGCTTGGGGTTTGGTGTCAAAGGAATGGGCTCTGGATAAAACGCAGTTTCTTCTTCCCCAACTGCAGAGGCTCCCCTCCAACATCCAGCACAAGCAGCTCCAGCCTGACCAACGATGTTGCCAAGCAGCCCGTCAGCCGAGACCTGCCTCCAGGCCGGCCGGGCGCCACAGGCCCTGTGGGGGTGCAGTACACGCCCCACTCCCACCAGTTCCCCCGGACACGGAAGATGTTCGACAAGGGCCCAGACCAGGTACAGATGTGGCTCTAAACACTAACTTCCATCAACATTCAGTTACACCCCATGGGTGGGTGTGGTCTCTGCAGCTAAGTTAAACAAGGCTATTCAGGAGAGGGAGGAATTGGCACCTTTGTTTGTCCGGGTTGAGAGAAAACATACTAGGGTGGACTCGGAAGCTGGGGCCTTGTATCTTATTGATACTGCTTGCTGCCGTCCCGGCCAAGCGGACACAATATAGAGAGGGCATTCTGGATACACCAAGGATGCATCTCAGCTCACCAGTGACCAGCGATTTTAATAGGAAGGTCACAGCAGCCTGCAGGCTGACTTTGGAGCTGGAGCAGGTGTTGGGGGTGGACAGGTATCCACACCTGCTGCTAGCCCCACCCACCTGGCTTCGGAGCCACCTGCTCCCCTTGCCTCAGTGGCCAAGGGGCAAAAATGGCCACAGGCGCCTTTGTCAGGTTTAGCCTCCCAGCTGGACTCTGCCTAGGTCAGCCAGGCAGGAGTGGCTGGCCCACAATCCGTGAGTCCTGGCCTAGCAGCGCTGCAGTTCCCCCTGGCAGGCAGGAGGTAAGACCTTATTGCTGACCCCATCTCTCTGGGTAGCAGAGACTCCTTTCTGAGGCACTTCTCCTGCCCTGTCATGTGCAGTGAGGCGAATCCCTGCCCCGCCAGCCCAGCCCACATTGGTTCTACAACAGGGAACAAACTGACCCACCACCCCACCACAGACCAAGTGTTTTAAGTTTTAATGTTTAGAAGTCCCAGATGGCCCGAGCTCTGCTGCTCCCTTGTCAAGGAGCCACAGGGCAGGCCAAGGTCCTGCATGTATGACTGGCCCAGTGGGAGCGACAGCCCAGGGACCAGGCAGCAGAGGCCCCGTGTGGGGCTGCTAAGACCCAGTGCTGAGGACCAGTGTCAGGCTCTGCAGTCCAGCCTACTTCGGCCATTTCTGGGAGACACTCCGCCTCTTTGCACAAACTCAGAGCCCTGTTTTGACAGTCAGGGTTCCTTGGTCACCAGGACACAGAAGTGAGAGGACCATAGAGATACTGTCCTCAGAAACCTGGCTTCTGACACCTATGCCTTGGTCTCCAGAGAGGGACTGTCTCAAGCTCACAGAGAGGGTTGGGGTTACATGACTAACTCTGTTTCTGTCTTCTCCTCTCCTCTTTTCCAAACGCCCCAAAGACCACCGATGACCCAGATGATACTGCCGGACACAAAAGTTTCATCTCGGCCACAATGCAGACAGGGTTCTGCGACTGGAGTGCGCGGTACTTTGCCCAGCCTGTCATGAAGGTAGCCGTGCGTCAGCAGCTCTCAGGGTTTAAAGCCAAAATTCCCCAACCAGCACTGCCCTCGTCTCCTCAAAAGCGAGCACGGGCCTCCAAAGCCCCGGCCTCAGGCCTGGGTTTCTGAACCCTTCTGCTCTGAGCTCAAGGTCTGATCCCCACTGGCTTGCTCACTGTGACCCTCAGGGGCCGTGACTCCCACCAGCCCACATGCCATTGTGCAGGCCTGGCCCTAAGCCATGGAGTGGGGCAGGCACAGGGCTGCACAGGGCTCTGTTGTGCCCACTGGCCTCCTGTTCTACCAAGCATGGCTGTTAAGGGGACACCAGATTGCTGTCATGGAAGCTGGAATTAACTGTCAAAAAAACAGCAAAAGAAACTGACTTCACCTACCTGCCTTTCTGAGCTTGCCAGTATAAAATGTGTCATTTTGTCTTGATTGGCAGAGTCACCCAGGAGCTCCCCAGGCTTAAGCCGCTCCCGGCTTCAGGGACTGTCAGACTGAGCTAGCTAGCTAGTGCTAATCTGACTTATTCCGGGACACTGCCTTCCCAGTTTGATGATATGACATGCCCTTTCACTGCAGACTTGGGCCACACATTCAGGGTGCCAGGGTGGGACAGGGTGGTGCTGTCAAAACAGAATCTTGGTGCCCATCTTTTTACAGGGAGCACTGCAGGGGCTCATTTTAGACTTTGATGGTCTAAAGCACGTTCTTACCTTCCTTTCCCCTCATAGATAATGGAAAATTGAAAATTGCAGCTTATTCTTACTTGTGTATCAAGCTATATATCCAAGAAATTTCCAGGAAGAGTGTTTGGACTGTATTACAGCTTTTCTCCTATTTTCCTGTTTCTCTGTAGTGATACTGGCTTTTGCCAATTACAACACAGAATAATGGTTGTCAGTGCCTGAGGCAGGTGATAAAGGAAAAGCAGTCTCTCAGTAGCAAAAACTAGAAATCCATGTAAATGTCCAGCAGGAGGAGAATAGTTAAAAAAGGTTGAAGTACTTGACATAATACTACTGGAGCTACTGAAAAATAAAGCTTTGAAATTAGTAACTTAAGAAAATGCTCATAACAAAATTTCCTTAAAAGGGGAAAGAAAACAAGACATAAACTGGCCACGAGATGACCAGAGTTTCCACACTTAGCACACAGTACCTTTATAGTCTGGAGCTGGAAATAGCAACCCACTCCAGTATTCTTGCCTGGAAAATTCCTTGGACAGAAGAGCCTGACAGGCTACTGTCCATGGGGTCACAAAGAGTTGGACATGACTGAACGACTGAGCATGCACCTTTATATCAGGGAAAAGATACATTAAAGAAATGATCCCAGGAGATCACTGAGGCCTGTTACAGTCAACCAAGTGTGTTGTCCACACCTGGGTCCACCTGTTCCCACTGATCTCTCGGGCTTCTCTGGCTAAGGATGGAGAGAGTGGGCAAACACGAATTTGTCCCAGGAGATGGTTCATTGCTGGTGCTATGGGTAGTAAGTCATCCCTTAGATCTGTGGCGCATACTGTCTGCTTTGAAGTTAAGACTGGTGAGTCTAGTCTAGTAGTAACAAACAAATCCATGATACAGTCTTCTGCTTCAGGCAAGTGTGGTCAAGCAACACAGACTCTAGGTGGCTGGTCCACCATCTCACTGAAACTACAATGACTGTAAGTCACAGAAGCTGCTTGGTAGGACGCTGAGCTGCTGTTCTCGAAGTCTCTGGGCATGCCTATTCTCTCAGTTCTTCCTGTGGGAAGAAGTGACATAGGTAATCCAAAACACATTTTTCTTGAACATAGATACAAACTTGACTTTTCCCCTAAGGATCTGCTTTCCTTTCCTAGGCATCGGGTACTTAGAACTCAGGCGCCCTCTGTGAGCACACATCAGCTGACCTTGGAGGGAGGCTCCTTGGGCGAGGGCTGCCATTTGTGGGGACCCCTACATATGTGTTTACATGTTTCACTCAGGTGCTACCCACAGCCAGCATCTGCTCTGGGACTGAGCCGTGCCTCCCTGTTTTTTCAGCAAGTTCCCCTGCCTTTGTGCTCCTCTGTGTGTGTTCTAGCTGGGAGTGTGTCTGAGAATTCCCGCTGGGGAGGGTCCCGCGTGTCACTAGCCTGGAGGAGACAGAGGCTGTGAGCCCAGTGGTCTGTCCCGGTGCATCATGCTGGCTCCCAAAGTGGACCCTGCAGTGCAATGAGGGAAGAAGGGTCCCCGCAGGATGAAGTCAGCTTTTACTGCGGAGCCCGTGAGAGGAGCCAGGGAAACAGTTGCTGCATGCATGTTTTTTCTGACTCGCCATGTTTGTGATAACAAACTCCCATTGGATGTAGCTTGAAATGACAAGCTCGAGGTGTTACGGTTGAAAATGAAGTTGTTACAGTGAGTTTTGTCTGTAATCCCTGTTGGCAACTTAGGGTGCTTAGGACTCAAGTGATTTTTCTTTCACTTTAATTAGAGACCTTTTCCAAACTTTAGAAGAGGACATGTTTAATCTCATTGCTTTTTAAAAAAATTTTATTACTTTTTCCAGGTGTTATTCATAAGGGCCTTCTTTTATTAATTTAATTAATCATTGAATGACACGTTTGTGCAATAAAATGCATCAGGAACTTTTTTATTACCCTGTTTCATATGCAAATTAAAGATAGCTCAAGGCTAGGGTTGTACCTCAGAAAGGACAGAAGAACCCCAAACTCTAAATCACTTCAGAGGTAAGCATAGGAAACTACATTTTCTCCAGATAAAATTATGCCCAATATTTACAGTCACATGCAACTAATAGTTAGTGGGATTGAATACTCAAAGCATGACTATAATGACAATTTTTGCTGACTTTTTATCAGTTCACAGTCAGATTTCTTATAGGTCTGTGTGACCAAAAAGAACTACATTCTGGACTGTTCTCCTTTGATTGATGGCACCCCCTTTCTCTTCTCTGGTTTGGTTTCCAGAGTTCATATCTTACTTTAGGCAGGATATTAAAAATGGTCTGTCTTGTGCTTAAAAAGTAGAGGCATACTGAAATTTGTTCTGATTATAAAAGTAATATGAATTCTTTTTTCATTCTCAGGTTGGTAAATTTCAAAGATTGATTTCTAACAAGAGGATGGATTACCGGGGGGTATAGGGTAATAGAAAGTCTCACACACTATGGGTGGCTGGTGAAATACTAGCTTGGTATAGGGCAGTTCAGTAGTAGCTATCCAAGCTATAAATGCGTAGGCCCTAGAAACCAGCAGTTGAAGAAAGAAATGGCAACCCTCTCCAGTATTCTTGTCTGGAAAATTCCATGGACAGGAACCTGGTGGGCTACAGTCCATGGCATCACAGAGTCAGACACAAGTGAGCACAGCACAGAAACCAGCAATCCCACTCTGCGAAGCAGATCCTAAAGCCACTACTGTACACGGGTATGTAATAACTTTTGTCAAGAAATGCTGTTACAAATTATTTGTAATAACAAAATTTTGAAAACAAAAAAGAAAATATTAGTAAGGAGACAGTTAAAAATGATTCATCTGTGTAGTAGACATAGACATTAGTCAGTGAGCTTCATCTCTGTGTGAGGCCTTAATGGGATGTCCTTGATATAGTAAGTCAAATAACACGATGGTCCAAGACATGTGCACAGATGTTGTGGTTCCATAGATTTGTGTAAGCATCAGAGGAAGCTTGGAAGGTGACTCTTCATGCGATTACTTCTAGAAGGTAGGACTGGAATCAGGGCAAGGGACTGTCCTTTTTACATTATATACTTCCAGCTCTTTGAATTTTTTAAAAAGAACAATTGTTTGTTTCATAATTCAGGACAGATTAAAATATAACATTTAATTACAAAGAGAGCTTTATAAAAAAATAAGAGCAAACAAGACTTCTTGTACTTCCATTTCGTTGTATGGAGGCAGCATTACTCTGTTACCAAAACCAGTCAAAGACATTAAGAGGATAAAAATCTACAAGCCAGTATTCTTCATGAACATGGACCCAAAATCCTTAACATAATATTCATAAATAAAATGCAGCAGTACATAAAATAGATTCTACACTGGTGACCAAGTGGATTCTGTCCCAAGAATGCAGAGTTGATTCAGCACTTTTAAATTAATCCTATAACTGACCACATCAACAGACTAAAGAAAAACCATATGATCATCTCAGTAGCTGCAGAAAAAGGATTTGATGGAATTCAACAACCATTCAAAATAAAAACTCCTAGCCAACTAGGAATAGAAGGAAATTTCTTTACTCTTATAGTGGGTACCTACAGAAAACCTACAGTTAACATATTTTCACTGATAAAAGACAGTGCTTTTTCTCCAAAACCAAGATGTCTGATCTTACCATTCCCATTCAGCATCCTCCCAGAGGTCCTAGACAGTAAGGCAAGAAAAGAAAATGTGTACACATGGGAAGGGTAAAATAAAACTCCATTCACAGACAATATTGTATGTATAGAAAACCCTGAGTAATCTAAAAGGTGCTGCCAGATTAAGTGAGTTCAGTAAGATTGCAGGATACAAGGTCATTATACAAAAATCTGTTTATTTCTGTATGAACGATTGGAAATTACAATAACATCCCCCCACCAAAAAAAAAAAAAAACATGAGGTACTTAACTTAGCTACAAATCTAAAAAAAAAAAAAGCAAAATCCAAATGGTGAAAAATGAAAAACATTGATGAAAAAAATCAGAGAAGACTTAAATCAGTGAAGACCACATTTATGGGTTGAAAGACTATGAAGTTCAGATGTCAGTTCTCCCTAAACTGATGTATATAGAGCAATGCAGTCTGAATCCAAATCCCAATAGACCTTTTCAAATTTATTTATTTTTAATTGGAGGATGACTGCTTTACAATATTGTGTTGGTTTCTGCCATATATCAACATGAATCAGCCATAAGTCTACATATGTGCCCTCCCTCTTGGACCTCCCTCCTGGCTTTTTCTATTTAATCAGCAAGCCTATTCTACAATTTATGAGGAAAAGCAAAGAAACTAAAGTAACCAAAACAATTTTGAAATAGAACAAAGTTGGAGGACTTTTGCTGCCTGATTTCAAGATTCACCATAAAGTTAAATAATCAAGATGTGGAATTGGTGAGAGGACAGACACATAGATCAATGGGACAGAACAGAGTCCAGAAATAGAGTCACATCAATACATCCCATTGATTTTCCATGGAGGTATGAGAACTATTCAGTTCAATGAAAAGAAAGGTGTCTTTCCAGCAGAGTGGCACCATGGTAATTGGACACCCATTTGCCAAAAGTAGAAATTCAATCACTCACTCACACCTTGTACAATAACTCACTCCTTAAATGTGAAGCTTGGAACCATGAAACTTCTGGAAGAAAATTTTCTCACCTTGGATTAGGCAGTAGTTTCTTTAATAAGGCACAAAGAACACAGGCCTCACAAGAAAAAGTGGCAGGTTGATCTTCACCAAAAATCGATGACTGCTTTTTGAGTAATCCTGTTAGGAACATGAAAGCATGAGCCACAGACCAAAAGAAAATTAAAAAACACATATCTGGTTTAAAAAAAAATCTTGTATCCAGTATATATAAGGAATACTCAAAATTCCATAATAAAGAAACAAGTGGCCCCATTAAAAACAATGGGCTAAAGATCTGCAGACACTTTACCATAAAAAGTACCCAGGCAGCGAATAAGCTTGAGAAAAGATGTGTAGCGTCACAGCAGTTATTCACAAGGGAAGTCGAGTTACCACAATGAAATAGATACTGCACATCTGTTAGAAGGGCTAAAATTTTCAAATCTATCAATACCAAGTACTGGCAAAGGATGCAGAGCAGCTGAAACTTTCATACTTTGCTGGTGCAAAGGCAGAATATTGCAAGCACTTTGGAAACATTTGGCCCTTTCTCATAAATTAAAGACATACTTACATAGAGCCCAGCAATCCTACTCCTAGACATTCACCCAGGAGAAATGAAAACTTCTGTTCGTTCAAAAGCCTGTACTCGAATATTTACAGTGGCTTTATTCATAATCACCAGGAACTGAGAACAACCCAGATATCCTTCACCAGGTGAATAAACTGCCAGAATATTTCATATGATGAAATACTAATTCACCAAATGTTTTCTAAATCAACTGAAACATTCACACTATGGATGAATTTCAGCTGCGTTATGCTCAGTGAAAGAAGCCAGACTTAAACTGTACAGTTCATTTATACAGCATCTGGAAAAGGCAAAACAAAGCTACAGCGATGGAAAACAGAGGTTTTTAGCTGGACTTGGACTGGGGGGAGGGCCAGGCTCCAGAGGGTGCCTAGCAGTTTGGGGTGAAGGAACTATTGTACATGTCCATTGTGCGTGGTTACGTGACTGTGGGGCCTGTCAGAACTCAGAACTGGGCCCCAAAGGGTGAGATTTACTGCATGTGAATTGCATCTCAGTCACCCTGATGCTTTGTGGGGTGTGGTCACATGATAAAAAGGCCTGTATTTAGGTATCAGAACCTACAGTGAATTCTGATCTGCCCTTCAGAGCTTCTTCCTTAGCAGTCAGTGGCCTTTAGCTTTGTAACTCCTTAGACGTCATACCCAGAGGAGACCAGTCAGCCCACAGCCAGTGCACTCCCTCCTGGTACTGCTGACTCCGTCATTGTTTGGGGAGGGTGGTTTGTTGTTAAACAAGGTCTCTGTCCTACTGCAGAACTCGCTTTGTTTCTGGTGGGGACTTCCATGACCTCATGAGCCTTCCAGAGGTCAAGCTTCAGTCCTGATAGCCACGTGCCTGTTGTGGATTTTATCCCATGCACTTGAACCCCTTTAAATTCAGAGGTATTGAGGGTGTGCCCTGTGTTTCACAAATTCATGGTATAAGGACCTGCTCACCCGGCAAGGCCTGCCATCAGGCTTCTGAGACCCTCTGGTCTTCCTTTGTTCCCGGCCCAGGCTGCCCCAGTGACAGGTGAGGAACAAGGGGGATGCCATCACCAGCCTTCAGCTGTTGGCTCCACGGGAGGCCTCAGGAGGTTTCAGCATCATAATTGGTTTCTGTCTGAGGAAAAGCCAGGTGTTAGGAATCCTCAGCGTGTCATGATCCTAATCATGTAACACTATTAGCCTCACCCACGTCCCTCCAGCTCTGCCGGGAGGAAAGCTCAGCACGGTCTAGGTCTGGGCTTCTATTTACTCGGAAGCTTCTGTTCAACCTGCAGAGCCACGTGGGAAGGGGAGGGGCAGGGCAACTGAGCAGATAATTAAGAAGGGCTGAGCAGAAAACAGTCTGGTCCCTCCATCCATCCTCGTCCTTCCTGGCCGGCTGATGCCTGCTGCTTCTCACAGCCTCTGCTCTCTCCCCCTCTCCTTGTCTCTTTCCACCCACACCTCCCACACTGTCCCTCTGCTGCCCGCCCCTGCTTGTCCTAGTGCTTCGTGGTGATTGTCCCCAGGACGGTATGTGCACTGGTTCCTGGGCTGCAGTTCAGTTCAGTTCAATGCTGCGAGTCCTTCTCTGAGCTCAGTGGGGCCACTTCCCAGAGCTCCGCGCTCTGCTGCTTAGGACTCAGCCCAGGGCAGTGATGTCCGGCTGTGCAGTGGAGGTCAGTCTCTCTGAAGCCCCAGGGTGCATGTGGCCACACTCCCACACACAGCTGCCTCCTGCCCCCTTCCTTCCTCCTGTCTGCCCTCACCACATGGAGAACTTCCTTTCTGTCTGTCCCACTCCCTCCCTGCGTCCAGACCCTTCCTCTAAACCTGCAGAAACCAGAGCTTCATTCTGATTCTGTCTTTTCATCTGGAGGTTTTCTTTTTATCACTCTATGTTATTGGTTATCTGTAATTTCTTTTCCAATAATCTCTGGATTGTTATGAAACAAAACCAACTGGTAAAAACCCACCATCTATCCCAAGTGCCTTCGTGGGGTTATGTCTACAACACTAACTGCTCTGGAGGCTCTAGGTGACTTTCTTCTGTTGTCTCCGTGTCAGGATATCTTTGCTGTTTTGCTGGCTGTGGGTTTGTGATTTTTAAGAGAAAAAAGACAGGATTGTAGCAGTGAAATCCTGGAACACAGACCCCTCTGGTCTGTGCACAGGGATGAGATGAGGTTTCGGGTTGTTTGTTTGTGATCAGAGATAACACGGAGCATTTGAGAAGACACAAAAGTGCTCTGTGACCATTTCGTGTAATAACTGCCTAAATTGTGACCTAAACTGCTTCCCTTCTTCTCAGCTATGCTTGCACACAGGCAGGTACACCTGACCACGTTCACCATTCTTCATCCTGATGCTTTCTCCAGCAGAGAAGATGACTTTTAAAATATTGAATATGGGCTCCCTCTGCCTACGCAGTGTTACCTGGCTGAGTACAAGGCAGGTTAGCTCTCAGCCAAGAGGAAGTAGGGTTTTTCCTAATTTATTTGATTCCTTTTATATTTGAGAACTTTACAGGTCTGAGTTCTCAAGCAGGCGTTAGGCAAGTTGACTGTATGACGAAGGAGACACATCGTTTTTACAGAAGTGATTATGTTCTGAATATAGTAAATTTAAATCCTAACTTACTGTTTGCTAAGTGTGGCCCTCTCCTAGACATGGCCCCTATGCATGCACACCGGCCATGAAGCAAGAAGGGCCCTTATCCAGGAAAGGGGACTGTTCCAGCTTCCACATACTTCATATGCAGAAGCTGATGAAGGAGGGCAGAAGTTCCCAGGCATAGGTTCGAAGCTCCTTCCTCACTGTCCACCCACATGAAGTCTGATGCCACCGTGGGGCACCGCTCACCTGCCCCTTTGTTGTGTTCGGTGGATCCTGGCGGGCAGCGGCTCCTGCCCACCCTGGGTGAGAAGGTCCCACCCCCAGGCCCAGGCTGCCTCTCCGGCCCCAGGGGCAGCACTTCCGTGCCTGCTGCCCTCTGTCACTTCTCATGAGCACGCTCATCTTCTAACCAGAGGCTTCGTTTCCCTTTGGCATCAGAATAAAAGCAAACCTCTCTGAGCACACCACATCTTTTTCTGATTTTGCATTTAAGGGTACAAAGGAGTCAATCTAGTGTCCAGCACAGCAGAGCCCTTTATGTTCCCTCCTGCAGGAAACACCTGGCCCTTATCCCTGCACCTCCCCCTCGAATTCTGTCTGCTTTGAAAGCAGTCAGAGTGTGACAGCTTCTGGCCTCTATGGTTGGGCTCTTGGAGGCAGGGGCTTCCTAAGTCTCTGCTCCACGTCCCCAAGCCAGCCAGCCCTCCCCCCCGTCCCGGGTCCCAGAACCTCCGCACCCAGCTGTCAGCAAGGGGCAGTGCCCCCAGCACAGGGAGGGAAGCAGGTTCGGGAGCTTGGTGACCACCCTCTAACTCTAAGGGTCTGCTCTGACTGCTGTTGGGCACTGGACCGACCAGAGAACCAGGTTTCTTCTGCACCTGCAGAGGGGGAGCCCTCTCATTTGGAAATAATTGTGGTTTGTTTTTTGTTTTTTTGTTTTTTTTGCTGGAGATTCCGGAAGAGCATGACCTGGAGAGTCAGATCCGCAAGGAGCGGGAGTGGCGGTTTCTGCGGAACACCCGTGTCCGGAAGCAGGCACAGCAGCTCATCCAGAAGGGTAAGGGGTGTCCTGAGGGGCCACCATGGGCAGTGAGCCGGCCCCCACTTGCCCTGGTGCAGGCAAGGAATGAGGCTGGCGGAGATGCTCCAGGGAGGAAGGGGTGCCACTGTGGGGCACCACTCACCTGCGGGAAGGCCTTGTCCCCGGGAACTCTGTGCCTTTGTCCCCAGGGAGACAAGGAGGCTCTCTGGGATCATCGTCCAAGGAAGCTCTTGTCTGACTGGCGGCCTCTGGGACAGTCATCACTTCTACCTTTTGTCATTTGCAGAGAGAAGGGAGCAAGCCCCCTGCAGGCCCTGGGGTGCACAGCAGGGTGGCCTGTGTCCCACCATGGGGAAAGAAGACAAACATCAGGCCCTGGTTGTATTTGCCTGGACCCCACATGGCCCCCAGATAATTGCTCCCTGTTACCCCAAGCCTGTATATCAGTCACATTTTGACCAAACCTTTAACTAAATTTGCCAACAGGTGCCCTAACTGCCCACTTTACATACCTTCCAGCTGCCAAAGGGAGAGCTGCTGGGTCATGGGTCCCCCTTATGTCAGCTGCATCAGCCCCCAACCCTCAGGCACTGAGGCCAGGTGGGAGGGGGCAGCCAAGGGGCTCCACCCTGTGGTTAGGACAGGGCCAGAGCACTGGGCAGCTCCCCCGCCTTCTCCTCCCTCTTTCCCAGCAGTACAGCCCTCAGGGCCCGGGAGCCAACTCAGTCCCGCAGCGGTGGGTGGTCTAGTCTCCTAGCTCTGCCTGAGCCCTCGTTGCTGGGCCAGCTTTGGGCAGTGGACGATGCTCCCTGGGTACTGCACAGAGTAGATAAGCAGACTCCTCACGCTTTTGTGGAATTATTTTCATGACCTTCTCTCCCTATGGTGTCAAATTCCCTTGATTATTAAGGGTTACTTTTTTTAATTTTTTTTTAATTTATTTATTTATTTGGCTGTGCCAGGTTTTACTTGCAGTAAGCAGGATCTTTTTAGTTGTGGCGTGCAGCATGTGGGATCTAGTTCCCTGAACAGGGATCAAACCTGGGCCCCCCGCATTGGGAGCATGGAGTCTTAGCCATTGGACCACCAGAGAAGTTTTTTGTATTATGGGTTACTTTTTAAAGTTGCGGCTGAGGACCCATGAGCCCATCCCTACCTGCAGGCAGCCTGGAGTCGGGATCTCATCCCTGGCCCACCTGCCCAGGCCTCGTGCCCCCTGAGCATTTCCAGAAGCAATGCCGTTTCAGAAGCGCTTCAAGTGCATTCACGGTGCTCTCGTTGAGATGCTCAGGTCACATTCCATTAATGTGGGGTCACTTCTGCTAAAACCAATCTTGGTTGTTTGTAACTCCCCTCTGTGAAGGCGCATTCTAGATGTAGAGCCCCCAGGGATGTAGAATTCAAAGTCTGCCAATTTTTCCAGGAGAGCTTGAGCCGCCCAGCTTGATAGGGGCTCTTTGAATTATGGTGTCAAGAACCTATTTTCTTGGCAGTCCATGGTTCTTTAGAACCCCAGGCTGACCGAAGGGGACAGCAGGACGAATTGGTTTCCCTGTACCCACAGGCGGCCTGGGAGCCAGTCTGCTGCACACAGCGAACATCTGAAGGCAGTAAAGGCCACACTCTGGGCTGGTGTTGCTTCGGTCAGCATTACACAGGGAGTGAAATTAGAGCCGGTCATTTGAGAACCAACCAGGTTTTGCAGACAGAAAAGAAAAAAATCATCTTTGTAAATTAGGGTCAGGGGTTCTCTTTTCCAGTCTTTGTGGGAAAAAGATCTGCTTGTCTGACCCACACCGAAAGGAACTGCTGAGCTGCTGGAGACCTTGGCAAGTGAGCTTGCAGGCAAGAGCCTCACTGCTGGCAGACATGGGTAGAGAGGGCAGGGCCACTAGCCGGGGCACAGCCTCCTCTACTGCCTGTAGCGCTCAGAGCCTGGACTCTGTGAAACGGCGGTTTTATCTGAGGCCAGCTGTGTGCTGGGAAGGATGTGAATCGTGGAATATCGCCTACGGGCCCAGCAAAGTCATCAGACGAGTCCCCGAGGCCCCAGGAGATGAGCTGGGAAAGTTAATGCCGCCTCCCCTATCTGTGACCCCTCCAGCCAGCGCCCATGACGCTGCAACCTCACCATCGTGCCCAGATCTGTGCATGAGTGCAGAATGCCTGCAGTGACTCAGGACCTGGGTATCCTCTCATCTTTCCTGGGTCAAATCACACCCCCTCCCTGGGGAACCCATGGCTGAGGGGAAGGGCACCTCTGGGCAATAGTTAAACCCTCCCAGGCCTGTTTGCCTGTTAGTTTAACCCCATCCTGATGATTGAGTGGTTTTCAGTGTTAGCTGTTTCAGCAAAGGGAGGCGAAAAAGACTGAAATCGTGGGTGACAGCAGCTCACCCAGCAGGTGCCAGGTTCACGATACATGAGCACCACAGTCGCTCTCCTCTGTGTCACTCGAGACCAGCTTCCAGCAGCCAAGGAGGGGGTGACCCTGGGGCTGAGTGTTGTAGGGGCTGCTTGCCCTCCACAACGGGCAGGTACAAGGGCCTGGCTCCTTTGTATGAGCCTGCATCCTTCTGCAGATACGTGTGTGAGCCCATCTGATGTTCCCCACACTGGTATCCTCTTTTCGTTGCTCTTCTAGAGCTCCTCAGGGCCATAGCAGTTTTTCCAAGGTACCTGTGTTGGGGCCTGGGGAGCAGATCCCCATTCACATCCCCTGTGTGACTCTTGATCAGCTGTCTTTCCGTCATTTCAAGGTTCCCGCCTTTCCAGACTGGATGCCCCTGCCTCCACACAGGACTTTGGCTGGGTTATGGACAGGAATGGCTGAACCCAAGCTTTAGCCTTAGGTCTGAGTTACGAATCGCCGCCTTACTGAACTTTATTCCAAAGTCTGTGACATTCTTTTCAGAAACCCTTCACCCGCGTGCACTGCTCTAAATATTGCCGATGGGCTGTCGTGAGTGTGAGCCATGCCAGCCTGTCTGTGCAGAGGCCCCGCCCTCAGGAGCCCACCCAAACTCTGCCTCCTGCTTCCCTCTGGGCCCCTCCCAACCCCCAGTACGAGGGGCTGGCGTCAGCCTTGGCAAAACCCGGCAGTGACGTTTACTGCAAATTGAGGCCCATCGCCATGTATTTCCCTCGGCAGGTATCACAAGACTGGACGACCAGATATTTCTGAACAGGAACCCTGGCGTCCCCTCCGTGGTCAAGTTTCACCCCTTTACACCATGCGTGGCAGTCGCTGACAAAGACAGCATCTGGTATGGGGGCGCTTATGGGGCTGGCCTTTCAGCTGGAGAGCAGGTAGCCCCAGGGGTTGTGGGCGGGACACCCCGAGCCTTTGGGCTGCTTTGGGGGTGGGGGCTAGAGAACTTGCCAGCAGATGTCTCTCCTCCTGGTGCTGCCCACACCCTCCCAGGGCTGCACTTGGCCACGTTACCGCGAGCACTCCAGTTCTGTGCAATGAACAGAGAGCAGAGCACAGGGGCTCATTAGGACCCCCCAGTGACAGGGCATGTGAGGGACCCGCTCAGGTGCAAGGGCAGCAAGCATGCAAAGGGAAAGCGTAACAAGACACCACTTTAACTCATAGCGACTGTTGCCCTTATGTCACTGAGAAAGTGCACACTTGATGGGAGAGAGCCATGGGGACGATTATTTTTATAGCTGATAAAATGGACAGAATTCTTACCTATTTCTTCTTCTTCTCCTTTTTCATACATAACATAAAATTTACTGTCTTCTCCGTTTTTAAGCTTGCAGTTTAGTGGCATTAAGTGCTTTCACTTTGTTGTGCAGCCGTCACCACCGTCCACCTCCGGGACTTTTTCATCACCCCAAACTGAAACTGTGTCCCATTAAACACTGACTTTCCCTCCCCACTCCCCAGGCCCAGCATCCACCAACTTTCTGTCTCTAGGAACTGGTCTGTTCTGGGAACCTCAAATGAGTGGAATCATCTAGTATTTGCCCTTTTGTGATTGGCTTATTGCGCTTAACATACCGTCCTCAAGGTCCATCCGTGTTGTAGCAGGTGTCAGGACTTCCTTCCCTTTTAAGGTGGAATAGTGGTCCAAGTGTATGGATCACATTTTGTTTGCTCCTTTATCCATCAATGGGCACTTGGGTTGCTTCCATCCTTTGGCTGTTATGAGTGACACTGCTGTGACCTGGGTGCACATCTCTTGGATATGTACACAGAGATGGGATCCTGGACACGTGGTACTTCAGTGTTTAGTTATCTTGAGGAACCGCTCTTGTTCTGCGTGGCGGCTGCACCATCTTACATTCCTACCAGTAGGGCACAGGGTTCCAGTTTCTCCACATTCTGACGACACTTGTCCTTCTCTGTGTGTTTGCTGGTGGCTGACCTGCTGGGTATCAGGTGGTAGTTCCTTGTGGCTTTCATTTGTTCCTCCCTGATCACTCACCGTATTTCTCTCTTATTCCGTGAAGCTTTTGGGACTGGGAGAAAGGGGAGAAACTGGATTATTTCCACAACGGAAACCCTCGGTACACAAGGGTCACGGCCATGGAGTATCTGAATGGCCAGGATTGCTCCCTCCTGCTCACAGCCACAGGTGAGTAGGGCTCCCATGGTGGGGACCTAAACCCTGATGCAGAGATGGCAGGGGACAGGTGCAGGACCCCAGCACGAATTGGCAGCAAGGTTCCTGTGACCGCAGTTGTTTCTTTTGATAAAGGGGACTGACCAATTCCAAGTGGAGACCACCATCATGAAAGGCATACCTAGGGGCAGAGGTTCTGCTGGCAGCCCTCCCCAGGAAAATAGTCCAGCCCCAGCCCCAAGACGGCCCCCCGGCAGGCCTCAGGCAGGGAGGGGAAGACCAACCCCCACAGTGGTGCGGGAGCCAGTAGGGTCTGTGGGGCATTTGACAACGGGTCACAGTGAGCCTACCTGAGCTTCAAAGAGGATGCAGAGAGGTGATTCCTTGGAAACAGCAGACATGGCAGAGGGACAAAGGGCCCTTTGGGAGTCAGGTCCCAGTGGAGAAGCAGCATGAGGCCTAAGTTCTAGAGCAGGGAGGCATCACGTCTCAGCAGAGATCGGGCCGAATCAGCAGATGGCAGAGCCAGGGACTCTGCTCGACGCGAGTTCCCCAGTGTGTCCCCAGGTGACCTTGAACTCCCTCTGCAGCTCAAGGCCAGGTTCTCCATGAGGGGCTAGTGAGGCTGGAGAACAGGGCCCTGGGAACAGCAACACCAGGAGGAAAGAAGGAAGGACAGACAGACCAGCAGACAGGTGGTGGCCCCACACTCAGGCCCACCTGGCTTCCCATCTGCTGGAGAACACGGACCTCTGCCCCGTCCTGGGGCTGGAGAGGCGGGGAGGGGCATCCCACCGGTCTCCTGAGTCGTGTGACGGGGTGGAGAGAGAGGCCCTGCCCCTGTGAGAGACCAGCTCTTCTTGGCAGATGATGCCCATGAAGGTAGGGGAAATCAGGAATGCCAAGGTGGGGGCTTCACCCTGAAGCCCCAAGGCAGGCCGGAAGGGGTCTCACACTGCCTGTGTGCAGCTCCTCCCCAGATGAGAGAACCGTCTGCCCCACAGGCTGCCTACTGTGGGCCTAAGCAGCCTGTATCCTCCGGCACCCCCAGGAAAGGGGCCTCCTCCCCTTCCCAGACCAGCCAGGCCTGCGTTTTAATCTCCTTTCTCCTCTCCCCAAGATGATGGTGCCATCAGGGTCTGGAAGAACTTTGCTGATTTGGATAAGAACCCGGAAATGGTGACGGCCTGGCAGGGACTCTCGGACATGCTGCCTACCACCCGAGGTGGGTGCTCCTGGGGTCCTACAGGAAGTCGGTCCACTCGGAGCCCCTGAGTCCCGACCCAGCCAGCTTCCCTCTTGGGAGGCTCTGCTTGCAGCGAGGTGAAGGGGAACGGGTGTGTGTGTGTGTGTCTTGCCGAATTCTGAGCAGCCTGCAGCCTCTGTCCTTGGCTTGAAGCGTGTGTTGCTTGTGAGAGCGCGGGCACGGCGGGGCCTGGGGCTGCATCCTGTGCCCCTCATACCTAGAGTAACCCCCTCTCGGTGAGAAGCACACAGCGGGCACCCTGGTAGTGTCTGGTCCTCGGGAGAGGCCAGTGCACCGTCTGCCTGCTCTGGGCTGAAGGAGGTGTGGCTGCAGTGTCCGCCAGACACCACTCTGTGTGCTGCCTGTTGGTGGGCACGGCCACCCCAAGGCCAGGGTGAGAGACGCCGGCACCACCTGCCAGTCTCTGGGTCCAGGCCCATTATCGGGAGGTCTGCACCCCTCAGCCTGGCGCTCACTGTGCACCCAGCATTTATGTGGCCATCAGTCTGGATTTCCAGAGCCACCCTCCAGTGTGATCGTAAAGCCCCTGCCAGATGGAGGCAAGAGCAGCTTGCTGTTCATTGCCCCACCCCCCCTCCGCCCACCTGGGGTCTCTCCGTGGCCTTGAGAGGCGATCAGGTGCTTGCGTGGCTGCTTCTCTCTCCTCCGTCTAAGCGCCCTCAGGGGCACGGCCAGCTCCACAGCAGACACTTCCACAGCAGACACTTCCTTATATGTTAATATTTTAAGTGTTTTTACATTTTCTTCAGGGACAAAGTAGTTGTGTTTCGAACCCCACAAGCCCCAGCATAGCAGTTTTTTGGTTGCCTGGGCCCCTGTGAGCCCGGGTCCTGTGCTCCCCTGGATGGCAGCTGCCGTCACAGGGTCCCTCCATCTCTCTCTTGCTTCTTCCTGTTCTCTGCCCTGCAGAGAACCTTCCACCCGCTCAGCCGCCGGCCCCACCCCAGGCCTGTGCTGAGGCTCCAGGAGAGCAGGTGGCTGACGGCCTCCCCGTGGTCCTTAGGTGCTCACCCTCACATTGCAGGATATGCTGGGCAAGATGAGTCACGGTCTTCAGTCCTTAGCTTCCTGATGCCATCCCAGCAGGCAGCCTGTCCCAGGCTCCAGCCATTCACAGACCCCTGTGTGGGGAAGGCAGGAGCTGGTGGAGACCAGGCTTCCAGCTGCGCCAGAGGCTGGGAAGGTGGGGAGCCCACTTGTGGCCCAGTGAATACACTGTTGTCTAGCCTTTTCCTTTTGCAACGGTCCACCTACCTGTAGCCCCCAAATACCTGCCACCCCCAAATGATGTATCTGTGGTGTATTTGCCCACAGCGTCGCTTGCCTTTGCTCCAGTGAAGGTGAGAGGAGCTGCCTGCCCAGGAGTCAGCATGCAGGTGGGGTGACAGGGTCTAGCTGAGCTGGCAGCAGCTCAGCCCTGGGCCACCCCTGCACTGTTGCCCCCAGACGCCACCTGTGTGTGGGGGCCGCTCCTGGCCCAGGTGTGTGCTACAGCCCTTCCTTGCAAGTGGGTTCCACTGGTGTAGACAAACGTGTGTTTCCCACAGACTCCTTCCTACTGGACCCGCCCCCTTTCCTGGGTCTCAGAAATCTCCCAGGACAGGCGTCGTTGGTGAGGGCTGGTGAGGGTCTTACCTCCAAGTCTTTGTCAGCAGGTGGGGTGAGGGGCTCTTTGGGCAGGCACTCCTCGGCGGCTAAGCCAGAGTTCGTCTGACCGGGCAGCAGTGGACTTAGCAAAAAGGAAGATGTTACTTCCTCGCTCTTTCTGGAGGAGTGGAAGGTAGAAGGGGCAGGGCACCTGGGAGGCCAGCTGCTTTAAAAGTTCAGGACAGGAAGAGCTTGTGTGTTGCAGGGCCTGGGAGGGGTGCCCCAAGAACCAGGGACCCCCGCACGCTCCAGCCTCCACAGCTTCCCTCTGCAGCACAGGGACTGCAACCCCAGCAGGGCCAGAGAGACCCCAATTATAATTTCCATTTCAGGAGCTCAAGCTCAGTAACCAAGGGGCGAGGCTGGTGAATTTCTGGCCCCTCTGCCAACTTCTGGGTGCCTTCTGCCCATCAGTACCTGCTGTCTTTCTCTTCACTCATCTTGGCCTCTGACTTGACAGTCACAGAGCTGTTGGCCATGATTCTGAGGGGAGAACTAGCAGCTTCTAAGGCCATTGCTTGTCAGCGTCTGGGGGGCCCCTTGGAGCGTGAGGCCCTTCAGAGTCCTGGTTGTGGTCCCCCGGGACCTTGTCAGGCAGAAGCAACAGCCCCCACTCCCTGCTCCAGATTACCTCCCGGGCATGTGAAACTCACTGTGCTGCACAGGGAGGTGCTCCGCCTGGTCTCGGGTCCCAGGCACCCTTGAGCTGTGTAGGGGGGACGAGGCACCCTGAGGGGAGGGGCTGCCATCGTCAGCTCCTCCACGCACCTGTGACAGGGGATCCTACATAGCTCTGCACCCGGCAAGGCCCAGCCCACCTTGTCCTTCAGCTCCAGAGATCATGGGGGTCTCGTCTGTGAACACTGGCATGTAAGGCACGTGGGAGGGAGGACTTGGCGCCCCCTGAGCAGTGGGGAAACTCTGCCTGTGAGGTTCTCCTGTGTGCTCTCCAGCTCAGAATTCACTCACCGGGTCGCTGTCGTGGCAGCCTGTTTGCAAGATCTGAACCGGTGGTTTGGGACTAAAGAGACTGTTTTTGGAAGGAGCCCTACCCCTGCCTTTTGGAAGTTGTGTGAAATGCGCAGGGTCTCCGCATCATCTTAGCATGCCCCTGGCTCATGTGTGTACATGTGTACCCAGGCACGGACACGCATGCATGCATGTGCACATGTGAACACGTATACTCCTGTGCATGCTTGTGCAGTTAACCTGGGGACAGCCCCCTCATGGGGATCCCCCGTGGTCAGGAGAACTGAAGTCAGTCTGGGTTCCTGGCCAACCCCTGGAGCTGAGTGAGCCATGTTCTGAAATAGAACCGGTGGTGGTACCACCCATCGTAAGGCCAAGGTGCCCACAGTCACCTGGACACAAGCACCATTCCCCGGAGGCCTCCTCACCGACCCGAGGCCTCGTGAACGAAGAGCCGTCCTCACTCAGGACCTAGAGAGAGGGTTGCCTCTGCTCCTCCGGCCGTGGCCAGTGGGTCAGCTCCTGCCAGTCGGGCCGCACTAACCGTGTGTGTGACCGGCCACTAACTGCCTCGCTGGAAGCGCCACGCACATCAGGCCACGTTTCCCTTGAGTCTCAGCACCTTCTGATTTCCCATCTTGAGTCTTTTTTTAGCCAAAACCTACAGTCTTTGAGTTTTCAAGTTCGTAGGTACTTTGGCCCTTGTCTTCCGACTGCAGCCGTGGCCCGAGCCACTGTCTGCCCCCTCCCCTGTTTCCTTCACCGTGCTTCCTGACTCTGTGGTGTGTTTAATTCTGGCTGATTTGGCTCTGGCTGGCCAGCTTCCCCTTGCATCAAGCCCATAATCCCTGTTTCCTCACAGGTCTGGCCCGAAAGGTCTCGATCTTTCTTGACCACAGTAAGCAGGGAGGTGAGTGCCTTCCCCTTATCTGTGAGGGCTGGGCGGGAGCCGGCTCCTCTGCTCTGCAAGACAACATTCACTTGCCCACCGTGCTCTCAGGCGGCAGAGGGTCAGGGCTGTGGTTTTTCTTATTCCCTCATCCGCATACTCTCCTCTGATACAAAAGACCTCACTTGTTGAGCACTCAGATCTCATAGGATGAGTGAGGTGGCTGCATGCAGCTCTGGAAGGAGACCTCAGTGAGAGCCATAGACAGGACTGTCCCTGAGAGCCAAGGCCTCGTCGCGCCTCC
Source organism: Ovis canadensis (assembly GCF_042477335.2). Taxonomy (NCBI): domain Eukaryota; kingdom Metazoa; phylum Chordata; class Mammalia; order Artiodactyla; family Bovidae; genus Ovis; species Ovis canadensis. Next base: position 59,884,976 of record NC_091255.1, on the reverse strand, counting down.
CAGCCTCCTTAGTGGCCTCACTCTGGCCTGGCTCGAGGACGGTTCAGCTCCGTGCTCCACGCCACCTTCGCAGCAGCCTTGGAACAGGGATCATCCCAGTCTACATCTGCAGCAGTGCGGATGGCGCAGCTCTCAGGCTCCCAGGGAGACGTCTCACGATTCCATTAGGACAGAGATAGGTGTCATTCCAAAGTGAGATTTGTGTTCCCACCAAATTTTTTCAAAGAGACTATTTCCTAGAATTGAATGCAGAGTTTCTTGAAGCATCTGTTTCCATTTGAAAATCCATATATAGATTTGATAGTTACCAAAACGCCCATCTGCAGTTGCCTGTGCATACACTGGGTTGGCAAACTTAAAATACGCATGCTCAAAATGAGTCCTCTTCTCTCCTGATTTCACTAGTGGGGTAAATTGTAAAGAGATGGAGCCTTATGAATCCTGGCAGCAGATAGAATTCTTGACCTTTAACTTGCAGCATCTGAGTTTAGAGAGTGACCAGCCCTGTGGTGAACTCTCCATCCTGGGTCTGCCTTTAGTTGCTCTCTCGACAAGAGTTCCTTGCAGGAAGGCAGTGGTGGCCACGGGTCTGACAGGGTCCCTCATGCCACCAGAACTGGAGGGATGGAGAAGGGGGTCCCGGGAGGCTAAGAACAAGATGTCCTTACAAACGTGCAAACTCAGTTTGATATTTTACAAAGGACTCTTCTAGTAAAAAGTTCAAAATGAAGGAAAAATAGAGAAAACCCAGGACTGACTCCATCTTCACTCCTCCACTTTCCGCCACCAGCAACAGTAGTGGCGATAACCAGAAGGGGTTCTCAGAAAGGGCCTCAGAGGAACGACAGGGTCACTGGCCCCGAAATCCTGAAGAGAAACCAGGGAACGCCTTTCACAGCCTTTCTCTGGGGCACCTGGGGGAGCGCGGCCCTGACCCCTGGTTGTCACGTGCGTGGAGGGCAGCAGTGACCCCGGAGTGCAGGGAACAGATCATCCAGCACCCGCGTGTGAACTGGACGTAAACCGTGGGCCTTGTCGCTTAGAGCAGCTGGGCAGCGAGCAGGGCGCCAGCCACAGAGTGCTGGGGTGGCTGGTGGGGCTAGGAAGGCCACAGCCACCCTTCTCTCCCACCTGCACGCCTCCTCTGGCGTCACAGGCATCTGGAATCAAATCTTAGGGGAGGCCCTCTCAGTGCTGGAGCCAGGACGCAAGGCCGGGTGGTGGCTCCCGTAGGCCCGCAGGGCAGGCACACGGGCCACAGGGAATGACAGTTCCCTCCTCACCCAGGACACGTGTGCCCAGCCGCACTGACAGGGAACACCCGCATGGGTCTGCTCTGATCCTTCGCAGCTGCCAAGTGTCCTAGGCCATCTCCCTAAGTGAGAAACAGAGGTTTAGGTGAAATCATTTGCCCCTGAAGAGCCCAGTTTCTGTTGCCAGCCCAGTCCTGAGCCTCTGAACCTGCCAGGTGTCTAGAAGTGTTCACAGGCCCTGAGAGAGGCCTTACCTCATGGGAAGGTGCTGTGTCTGCATGCCCGGGGAGGCAGTGGGGGTCGCCATCCCTCAGGTCTGAGGTTTTCACATGTGCTGGTGGAGTGGGGACCTGCCCCTCCTCCTTGGAGTTCTAGATCCATCACTCCCAAGGGCATTTCAGGTTGGGGGTGATGGGTCCTTAGTCATAGGTCCACATAATGGGTCCTCAGAGGTCAGATCCCTGTGTTGGTTCTCAGAGGCATATTCCAGACGGCGGGGGGGTCCTTAGAGGTCAATCTGGACTGGCCGCTGAGCCTGGAGGGCCGATCATGGACATCGCAGAGACCTAAGCCTCTGAAACAACGCGTTTCTTCTGTCTGCTGCGCCTGGGTTCTGCCTGGCCCCTGACTTACACATTCAAGCTTGCTATTCCCCAGCCCTCCCTGCACAGTATGCCTATATTGTAATGAAGAAATCCCCTCTTTGGCCAGCTTTTGGAGAAGAACATGTGAGCAGGGCTCGTATCCAGAATAAAGTCAGCTGAGAATCTCTGCCTCCTGGCGAGGGCCACCCCACCCGTGGCTCCCGGGCAGTGAGAGCGACGTCACACTAAATGGACTGTGCTCTTGGGCACTCGGTGCCCGCCCAGCAGGGGAGAGGCTGCAGCACACACGCAGCCTCCGTTCATTAACCACCCTCAGTGTCCTCAACGTAGCAGCATGGACCAGGAGGAGGGACCCTCCGGAGGGAAGCCCAGAGCAGTCTGCCTGCTCCTGAAAAACAGGAAAGGGCCAGGGGACCAGGGGGCTGGGGCTCTCCCCACCACGGTCACTTCTCTGGGCATGGGGAAGGAGGGGAACACTGCTGAGGCCATGCTCCCCAGGAACAAAGTTATTGGAATCTGCACTCTAGTTCAAGATCATGATGTTCCTGTCTAATGAGTTTTACTTAAATCACAGCCATCAGTTTTGTTCCTTGTATTCAACACGTCAAGAAGAGTGTCACCTTTTTTATCATCTTTTCCCAACTCGTGATGAGTCAGATCATCTCTCCTCCGCTGTGTCTAGAGGTCGAGACACAGGCTTGACTGGGAAAAGTCTCAAGGAGGAAAGCCAGTGATTACCTTCGGATCTGGGTCGGAGGACTGGCCAGGGCCCCAGACCTGCAGGAGAATGAGGTGGGGGCCAGCAGGTGCAGGAAGGACTCTTCCTGGAGGTGGGTCAGGATGTGAGCAGACTGTTGTTTTTATCCCAACAGTTTTTACATTGGTCTGAGACTCTTCCACAGATAGGAGCTCACTGTCTTAGGGGACACAACTTCTACAAACAGGCCCAGCTCAGAAAGCAGCCTTGCCCAGAATTGTCTGCACATGCGGGGCACCTGCCTCCCCAACATGCACAGGACTCGGGAAAACCCTAGGAAACCCGTTTCTTATCTCTGCTGGCTTCCGTGCTTTAGAACTAGTTTAAACCATAATCTGAAGCTCAGTGGTCCACATCAGAGAGTCCAGATTTGAAACAGGACTCAGAGCTCATGTAACCTATGCCCCCAGATCCTCTGATGGCTGCACGGACACACCTTCCCGTGCCTGCATGCAGATGGAGACACGGGGCCTGAAATAGGGGCTCTATCTCCCCGAATTCATGTGTTGGGGTCCGCACCCCCAGCACTCAGAGGGCAACTGTATTTGAGAGAAGGATTCAGTTGAAATGAAGTCACTGGGCTGGGCCCTAACACAGGGCAGGCTCCTACCAGCTCTGAATCCACCATGAAGGAGATGCAGCGAGAAGGAAGTTGCCACTGCTTCATCTGAAGGCCAGGTGGGCCTTCTCACTCCATTGGGAGTGGCCACAGCCTCCCCTCTGCTTCCTGCATAGGCTTGCGGCTGAGACCCCTCCCAGTCCTTGTGTGGCCCCCCCAGATTCTCTGCAACTTGTTCCCATGATCCCAGAGCATCCCAGATGTCACCTGGCCCCATGCTCTCAGTGGAGGACCACTCCTTAATTACACTGCTCCTGAAAACTCCTCAGGGCCAACACGGAGCTCCCAGCAGACTGTTAAGCATGCCTGAGAACACAGACCACCCCAGCAGTGGTCCATGGATTTAGGAGTCTGTAAGCCTCTGCAGTGACCTGGTGCCCAAAGTCCGGTCCTGGGTGGGTGCATCCTCTGTGATTCATTCACATAATGCCCACCAGGCACATCATGAGGGGAAGCAGTGGCCTGGTTTCAGGCTCTGCTTGTGGGCTGACTGGTCGCAGTGTGACCTGGACTTTCCTGGACAGAAGTGGGACTCACTTGTCATACCGTTTCATCTGCCATGCCTGCAGCCTTGTCACCTGCGGAAACCTTTATGGTACTTTGGGGTGTTTCCTCCTGCCTGGGGTCAGGGGTGTTGCAGTGGAGAGACTGCATTCTAAAAGGTGAAACAAAGGCTGGTCCATTTGTTGTGTGGAGCTGACATTTCTGCAGAGTAGACATGACAGCCGCCGGCAAAACAGGAAGTACGGGGCAGGGGATGTGGGAGGTGATGCCTCTGGAACAGGGAGACATCATAGCCTCGCGTGGTTGAGAAGGTGACTGAGCATAATATAGAGGGGCTGTGTGGATGTCAGGAGAGGGGCGTTCCAGGCACAGGGTCCAGTTAAGAGGACCAAGCTGGTCCCTTTTGGGCAGAATGGGAGTCCAGTTGGGAGGCCACTGGGAGTCTCTGGAGCAAGGGTCGAGGGACTCAGATCTGAGCAGGAACCTGAACTGATGTGTACAAATGAGAGTCTGGGGTTCAAAAGAGAGATCAGGCACTTGGATGGAACTCTGTAGCCTGAAGGGAACATATCAGAAAAAAACAAATGAGAGTCATGCCCTCCAGCTCAGGAATTTGGAGGAAGAGTGGGCACCCACAGAGAGAGAAGGGAAAACCACAGAGCCAAACACAGGCGCTGCTGCCACGAAAAGCAGAGACAGATGTATGAAAAGCACGGTGACTTCAGTTTAGACTTGGATGTGACCAAAGAAAACATAGATAAAGTCATGTCAGTGACAGAATAGGAAAGGATATTTGCACCCTATGAGTTAGGCCATCAGTGTCAGGATAGATATTGAAACATGCAGGGGCCTTCCCTGGTGACTCAGTGGTAAAGAACCCACCTGCCAATGCAAGAGACACAGGTTCGATAGCTGATCCGGGAAGATCCCACATGCCTTGGAGCAACGAAGGCCATTCACCACAATGTTGAGCCTGTCTCTCGAGCCCAGAACTGCAACTACAGAGCCTGCTTGGTGCAGCTACTGAAGCCCACATGGCCTAGAGCCTGTGCTCCACAATGAGGGAAGCCACCGCGGTGAGAAACCCACAGGCTGCAATTAGAGAGTAGACCCCGCTCTCCGCTCCTAGAGAAAAGCCTGCACCGCACCAAAGACCCAGCACAGCCAAATATATAAATAAAAATATATATTTTTTAATTATTTAAAGGTATGCTGGCTTCACACACCAATGCTGACCAGGATTTAGGGAAACCACACCTTGTGTCCATTTCTGCTAAGACTGCAGGCCAGCATCCGCTCTGGGAGTGGATGGCCATTCCTGGGGAGGTGCGAAGCACAGATGGACATGACCGCTTCCTGGAGCTGCCACCACCTCCTTACGCACAGGGAGCACGGAAACGTCGTCAGGGTGGCGTGGCTTACAAACTTGGGATCACGGACGTGAAGGGCTTGTTCTCCAAGAGCGTGTTACCCACAAATTTATACGAATTAGCCAGATCTGCATTCATAGATTTGGGTGAAACCTCACCCTATAACCTTACAGAAAAAACACAAGTTGCCAGAAAATATACTCCCAATTGAAATTGGCAACTTCTGAGACATAAGAGATGCATTTCGTGGTTTTGGACACATGGCCCTGCATTGGAATGCACAGAGGCAGGCCTGGGAGGATGCCTGCAGCCTGGGGGCAGTTCATCTGGGGAAAGGGCAGGCACGTGAGGCTTTCATTGTCTTAAATTTCATTTCTTTTCAAGAGAAAAAAAATGACAAGATATTAGAAACTCTTAGATCTGAGTGGTGTGTTCAGGGATTTCTGTTGTGTTTTTTCTGTATGTTTGAAATACAATTAAATTTTTAAATTAAATCTTATTTTAGAGTCTCTCCTGTGAGGTCAGTGCTGCCCTTAGGGAGGCTGAAGGTTCTCACTACACCCCGCCCCAACCCCCACCCCGCCCAGTCCGAGGAAAGGGCTACCTACCCCTTCATTCATTCACCACTGATCATCTGTGGTCAGCCCCCTGCCTCCATGAGGGGCAGGCACAAAGCTCTTCACCCCCAGGGGACTGCAGGACCCAGAGGACTCAAACCTGTGTGCCTCTGACACCCTTTCTCAAGTCTCCAGACCTGCCAGTCATGCCCAAGTGTCCTGGAAGGTGGGCATCTTGGACAAACGGCCCTGAGATCCTGCTCTCCCTCTGGCAGATGCCTGAAGACAGCAGAGATACGGAGAAGGCTCTGAATTATCACCCCAACCTCAAGCTTGTGTGGGGTTGGAGACCCATCCTATGGGTCTTGAGCAACTGCCCAGACCAGGCTCCCCCGGTAACACTGGTGCGCATCTGTGTCTCTCCAGGAGCTGGGATGGTGGTGGACTGGGAGCAGCAGACCGGCCTCCTCATGAGCTCAGGAGACGTGCGCATCATCCGGATCTGGGACACAGACCGCGAGATGAAGGTGCAGGTGAGCACACCATCCCTTGCGGGGCTTCCCCGGGGGCGCAGCAGGCAGTGTGCCCAGACCCCGCCATCCTCCCCAGCTCCACTCACCCTCAAGGTCAAGGGCCAAGAATGAGGGTCTGTGGAAGTGCTCTGAGCAGGCGGTGTCCCCAGAGGTGGGGGACAGAGGAAAGTAGGCCCAGTCAGGCTGCCTCCCACCTTTTAAACGGATACAACGATTCGGTTTCCTTCCCTGTTGGATCTCTTCCTTGTGTGCACCTCAGCTGCAAACTTCTTCTGATTGGAAAAGCACTTTCCCCTCTTGGGCCCCATTTTTTTGTCTCCTGCTCTTTCCTGCTGAGCGTTCATCACACCTCCTGCCCTTCTCCAGCTTTTACAGCTGCCAGGAGGAGAGGTGAGGGGATGGTTTATAGGTGGCAGGATTCCTCCTGGACCCTTCCCTGAACTAATTAGGAGGTTTAAGAGGGAGCTGACAAGGATTCCTCCTGCTGAAATGTGCTTCATCCTCCTTAGGAGAGAGGGAGACGTTGGAAAGTTTAATGGTCATGGAGGTGTTTGCGGCTGTGTCCTCTGGGCTGCGGGCCTCGGGCCCAGGCTGTAACTAGGGCAGATGGAGCCTGCCTGCCTCTGGGCCCAGCTCCTCGGGCAGCTGGCGAGGGCGGGGCCCTGACCCCAGGGTGCTTGACGGGTCTGTGTCGGCCCTAGGACATCCCCACGGGCGCCGATAGCTGCGTGACGAGCCTCTCCTGCGACTCCCATCGCTCCCTCATTGTGGCCGGGCTCGGCGACGGCTCCATCCGCGTCTATGACAGGAGGATGGCACTCAGCGAATGGTAACTGGGCCTCGCCTACCCCTCCATCTCCTGGGCTCAGGGGGAGCGAGCCCCCAGGGCCAAACGGCCCCTCCCCCAAGAGCCGCACCCCCCGGCGCGTGGAGGAGCACAGCTTCCCACCAGCTGTGGACGGGCTGTTCTGAACACAGGCTGAGGGGGGACATCCCAGCGAGGCTCTGCCTTCCCGGCCTCCATTACCCCCTGAACACAGACAAGGCTACTGCCTCCCAGGTCAAACTCATGGACAGCCGAGGAGATGGCATTAGGGACAGCTCTGGGCCACACACCGTAGCTGCTCTGGGCACTGCCATTCTGCCCTGGGCTGAGGCCCCCAGGGGCCCTGCACTGTGCCCCGTGTGGGCCGGTGAGCATGGAGGTCCAGATGCTTGTCACACACAGCTGGTAAATGACAGAGCCCCACGGGAAGGCAGGCCCCGGCTCCCAGGTGATGTTTACTGAACACCCACCTTGTCCCAGGGAATGGGGAGCACCAGGTGGGCCCGTGTACAGCCACAGGAGCTAACGGGGTCCTCAGGGGAGGGGAGTGAGAGGAGACAGGACGGGACAGCGCTAAGCTGGGCCTGAGCACAGGTGAACCCCATCGGTGGCACCAGCAGGAAGAGTGCAGGGCTGGGGGCACCCGGGAGGACCGGTACGGACCCAGGCAGCCAGCAGGGGCACCAGCCAGTCTGGCAGGAGTTTGGGCCTGAGGCTTGGATGACGAGTGGGCCCCAGGCAACCCCTGGTTCGCATGGTCCCTGCAAGTCTCTGCAGGAGGGTCCCCACCGAAAACCTACACTGCCCACCAGAAGCAGCCATCGTGGAAGTGGGGGAGCAAGGTTCCCTTCTGGGGTGATGAAAATATTCTAAAATTGTGTGATGGTTGCACAGCTGTAAGAACATGTCAAATCAGTGAATACATGCTTACAGGAGACTCTTCCTGTATGTGAATCAGATGTCAATCAGACTTATTGTAAGAAGCCTCCCTGGGCAGGCAAATTGACAGGAGCTGAGGGTCACAGAGTGGCTGTGAGGGAGGGGCTGGGGTCCCCAGACCTCCTCTTCCGCCTGAGGTCTGAGGACAGAGACACGGGGCCTCCCGGGCATCCCCGGGCAGAGACCTGTGTGTGCTGGATGTAACTGTGTCCTGGACCCTTCCTGGGGGTCACACTGTGACCCCACCTCCCCGTCACGTGCATCCCAATCCCGCCGCCAGTCATGGACTGCATCAGGCTTCCAGGAAAGCCCGTGTCCCTCTGCTTCAACAGCTTTACAGTCTGGGGTTCTCGGTCCCAGCCCTCAAGCCTACAGGGAGACGCAATGTGAAGTCCTGGTAGGGGGGCTGGCAGTGCCTGGGGCGCCGAGAGGGCATGACAGCCACCCCGCCTCCAGAGGCCCCAGCATGGCCTGAGGTGACCAGCGAGGGGCATGCCAGTGGGGCGGGGTCCCTCAGTCATTCACGGCAAACATGAGACAGTGAGGGCTGACCTCAGCGCATGGGCAGACCGCGGACACTTTACATAAACGCCCAGTTCCCTCTGCTCAAAGTCCACTCTGCCTCCCGTCCTGATGCCTCGGAGTGTCAGGGAGGCCCACAGCTGTGCCCAGGCCCTGACCCCTCCTTCCTCCCCTCCAGCCGCGTCATGACCTACCGGGAGCACACGGCCTGGGTGGTGAAGGCCTACCTCCAGAAGCACCCCGAGGGCCACATCATGAGCGTCAGGTAATGAGTGTGGAATATTCATGAGACATTTTGCTGTAAAAACATTATTTTCCCTCCATCTAAAATATGTCCTTGGTATTTAAACAGCTGGGAAATATGGCATTTCAGGGTAGTAATTAACTTCTGCTCTGGGACTGGCCAGAAAGGTCAGGGCAGGGACAGCAGGTCCTCCCGCTGGAGAGCCTGGCCTGCGGGCGTCCTGTGGGCAGCAGGAGAGGGGGTGAACGAGGCAACCGGGGCACAGCCTCCCCGCGACAGCAGCATCTGGCGGGCGTGTGCCAGGATCACCGTGCGGACCCATCGTCTGCCCATAAATCCATTCCTGCTGCCCGGCAAATCCTGTGCTGAGAGCGGCGGATATTTATTTGCCCGTTAAAGGGACAGCAAATGTAATTTACTGTTACAAAGCCACCATTTCTCCAAAGAGATGCTCTTCCCTCATTTGTAATGTGCAAACAGAACACAGCTTTCAAAACACTGTCTGCCTGGCCCAGGGCAGGAAGAGGTGACCTCCCATCTTCCCCTCCCACCCATCACCACATCCCCGCTATGCAAAATCTAATATCTGGCCGGAAATGAACAGATAACTCACAGCCTCCCCCAGGTCTTTGCTCACCCTGCTGTGTGCCTCAGCAGCTAGGCCCTTTCTGACTGTAGGGAGGGGTCCCCAGGGCTCAGCAGCAGGCCTGGTGCCAGAGTCAGTAGGGTGGGCCCATGTGCCATCCAGGGGCCTCCCTGGACACTCTGAGGGTCCAGGGGACCGTGGCCTTGAATAGCACATGTGGATGGCCCCTGACTGCACGTGGTGCATCCTGGGGCCCCGGTATGCCCACCCAGCATCACCACGACCCCCTCCCGCAGTGTCAACGGGGACGTGCGCTTCTTTGACCCTCGGCTGCCGGAGTCTGTGAACGTCCTGCAGATTGTGAAGGGGCTGACGGCGCTGGACATCCACCCCCAGGCAAACCTGATTGCGTGGTAGGTGCTGCCTCTTCTCTGCCCCCTGCCCTGCCCAGCCGGCTCCTAGGCCCTGTGTAACAGCAGGCACCACGACCCACCCCCACACCTGTGGAGGAGAGCTGGGTGGAGGGACTGAGTGTGGGGCCCTTTTGCTGCTCCTCAGCTGCCTGGCCTCATAGCCCTTGAGGCTGAAGCCCCCTCGTGGGGGTGACCAGAGAGGAGCCCCCTCTCCCCATGGACACGCCCACCTCCCCGCACTGACCGCCAGGCCTTCTCCTGTGCAGCGGCTCCATGAACCAGTTCACCGCCATCTACAACGGCAGTGGAGAGCTGATCAACCATATCAAGTACTACGACGGCTTCATGGGCCAGCGGGTCGGTGCCATCAGCTGCCTGGCCTTCCACCCACACTGGGTCTGTGTCTCTGCCCCTGTCAAGGGCTGGGGGTTTGGGAGGCATGGGGAGGCGCTAGCAGCGGCAGGCAGAGGCCCCCGCCCCTCACCACAGTCAGCCACCCCAGGATCTCCAGGGGCCATAGCCCCGAGACCACTCCCTCTGGAAGCAGCGTCAAATTTCCTGTCACTCAGGGCAGACATGAAGTAGCCCCGCTCTTCGCGACCCTGCTGGCCCCTGCATAGACCCCAGCCCCAGAGAAAGCTCCCCTTGAAAAGTCCACTGGGGTAGGAGCAGCCCAGACCCCATGACCTGGGTGACGGCGCCATCCTAAATTACAGTCAGCCATGTGGCTGGGGGCTGCTGTGTTTTAAATTAGGATTCTCCCTACCTGCCTGTGTGCAGCGCGAGGCTCCCCAGGAGCCTGGCTTGTGGCTTTCTGCCAAAACGCATGGCATGAGGGTTCCAGAGCTGTCCCTGGGGAGCCATGCTGAAAAGAAAAATGTGGGCGGTGTGCGGAGCGGGCGGGTTCCCTGTGACAGGGCGGAGGTGAGAAATCTGCACGAGCTGTGTGGCCCAGGAGCCCGTCATTTCCACGCTGGCCTTGCGGGCGGAGTTGGGGTGACCAGGCCTGGCCTCCACCGCCCCCAGCTGCTCACCCCCTGCTCTCTCCTCCCTCCCGCAGCCGCACCTGGCCGTGGGCAGCAACGACTACTACATCTCCGTGTACTCGGTGGAGAAGCGTGTCAGATAGTGGCCCCTCCCTCCCCGCAGGCCGCCGTGTACATAGGGGACCCACCCACGCTGCCCTGAACACTGGCCCGAACTGGCTGCTGAGGGCTCGAGAGGGCCCGCACTGTCTGTCTGTCTGTCTTCGCTGTCATGCCCAGGAGCCCAGAGAAGGGGGCTCTGCTGGAGTCCTTGGTGTGACGGTCGCTGCTCTGCTGAGACACGGCTCCCGGACTGAGGACACGGTCACTGTACGTTCCAGTCCCCACCCGTCCTGTTGTCGTCTGAGGTTCTTAAGGGGATAACACACTTGTTTTATTTCCCAAGTGATGCGAGCATTAGTCCCCAAACCAGACGGAAGCCAGCTCCTGGGGCTGCGTCCCTGCCAGCGTGGGCTCCTGGGGTGGTCCGAGGCCGCTGGCTGAGGTGAAGGCTTGAGACTGAGCGAAGGACAGATGGAGGTGGCCTGCCACCCTCTGGTCGTCACCCCAGGCCGTCTGGCCAGTCCCCAGAGCCCAAGCGCACCCCTCCCCACAGGCAGGCCTCCCGTCTGAGTGTCGGCAGGAGGGCCTCTGGTTTGGAAGGAGAGGCAGGTCCCTTGGGCCACGGGGCTTGTTTCTCTCAAGTGCTGCTCTTCCCCGGCCGGTGCAGGGAACCGTGGCTTCCCCACCTGCGCCCCACATGCATCACATGAGCACATGTAGAGGGCCCGCCCCAACCCTCTGTCCCCACACACATGGGGGCAGCTCACACCTGCAAGGGACACAGGAGGGCTCCCAGGTAGGCGGCAGCTTCACGCGTGTCCGTTGCACGCACGCATCTGTGGCGGGGCCCTAAGCAGCCACGCCTGGAATGCAAGACACAACCACGATGATGATATTTTGAAAATCATTTTTTCCATTTTCCTTGGGAATCAGGATTATTCAAAGATAGAGGAGTGAGCTGGCTTAGTTAACTCTGCCGGTAAGAGGCCAATAATAGTGGGAATGTGAGGAAGAGCCGTGCTGTGGACCTGGTCGGGGGGGCTAGACAGGGCACGGGACTGGGCCGGGGGCTGGCCGTGACTGCTCCCCTGAGAAGGTTCCAGGACAGTGTCCACCATGTGCTGGGTGAGTGAGCGGCGTGCAGGTAGGGAAGGCCGCAGAAAGCTCAGCTCACCCAGTGCTCCAGACAGGGCGACTTGGGAACCTTCCAGAAGCTGAGCTCCACCCACAGATGCCGAGCTGACTGCCCACAGCTGATTTCACAGAGCAGTTCCACTCCACATTTTGAGCTCACGTGTGGTTCTGTTTGTTTTGAGACAAAACTATCTCCAGGCCAAGCGCGGGGGCCCCAGTGGGGCTGTCTTCACAGGTCTGATGCGAAAATTCAATCATGAAGTTACAGATGCTCGAGAGAGTGTGACCTAAGGGTTCATTTATCTCTATTTATTTTATCAAAATGAGAACTGAAAGACTTTGATGAAACATGGAATTGTAACACAAAAAGCAAGAAGGATAAACTGTTAATAAAAGATAAATACGCAGAGGGCTGGCTGGAGGCGCTGTCCTTTAAGGCAAGTCCTCCGTGCCCTCGGGGCTCCAGGCACAAGGTGGTGGTTCCTGGCCCTTGGCCCCCTTGGGCACAGCCCCAGCCCTGTGGCTTGGACAGTTGGCCCAAGAGAAGGCCCTAGATTTGGGGTCACCCCACTCTGCCTGTGAGCCCAGGCTCCCAGAGGGAATCCCTTTGCCACTTCCTGTGTCTTTTTCACTTACCACCCACAGTTAGAAGCCAGAAGGCTGCATCTGGGTTCTGTCCTGGGATCCATCTTCCCACACTTACCCTGTAGCTTGGGGAGCCCAACTCCTTCCTCAGCCAGCATCCCCTCTGATCCCAGCCTGAAGGGTCCTCCACTGTCAGCCTGTGAGTCCTCGGGCCCACCTAGTGGTCCAGGGTTGGATCCCCTGTGGGGGCTGGAGCCCATGTTCCCACGACACACCAACAGGCCTGAGGGGTCCCAGCCCCTTAAATGCACCTCACGCCTTAGGGGTCCCACTCCCTAGAGGCAGCTTGGGTCCCAGCTCTTGTCGCCCTAGTGACAGGAAATGGAGCCCCAGGCGTGAAGTAACTCACCCAGAGCCACACCCACTGGGTGGGTGGTAGCAGGAACCAGGGTCCCACCCGGCTTCCTGACCTTGAGGCCTCAAGATGGAACCTCACTTGGCAGGCAGGGTGTGGTGAGTGGGGAGGTGGGCGGTACTGGGAGCCAGCCATGCACACTGGCGCCAAAGGAGCGACAGGACTTGAACCGGGTTCACTAGACTGGATGGGGTTGACCCGGCCGAGGACGAGAAGCCAGCCCCCGAGGAGGCCAGGCAGGCTGTGACGGGCACGGTTGTGGCGGCACTCGGGGAAGAGAGGAGCCAGGACTCGGGCATGAGGCGGACCAGCCGCCCCCTGGGCCCAGGCCAGGGAAGCCCCTGTGTCAGCCCCCAGGGCAGCTGCAACAAGTCACCCCAAACGTGTCAGCCGGGACAGACTCACCCTCCTGGGCCTGGAGAGCCCCGCGCCGGACCTAGAATCAAGGAGTTGGGCAGGTTCCTTCTGGAGCTTCCAGGGGAGAATCACTTTCCCCCCTTTTCCAGCTTCTAGAATCTGCCCTCATCCCTTGGCTCGTGGCCCCTTGCTCCTCCTTCCAAGCCGGCAGTGCAGCTGGAGTCTTTCTCACAGGGCGTCACACCGACTCGGACTCTGACCCCACCCCTCACCCCCCACTTTCAAGGACCCTGTGATGACACGGCCCCACTGAATAATCCAGGACAATCTCTCCACATCCGAGTTGCTATTGGCAACCTTAATCCCCTTTGCCACATGACCTAAGAGGGTCACAGCTCCCAGGACTAGGATGTGGGCCTCTTTGAGAGACTTGATTCTGCTGACCACTCTTTCTGTCTATAAGTCCCCTACCAAGCAGAGACCCCGAATGCCGGAGGTGGCCTAAGAGGAGGTGAGGGGTCACTGAAATGGGAAGCAAGACATCCATCCCTGTTCTCGAGGAGCAGGGAAGGGCCCCTGCTCTCCAGAGCTGTGCATTCCAAGCCAGCTGCCTCCACATCCGTGGGGAGGCCCGCAGGAGGAGGCCTTGAGGCCTTGGCATGTGAGGGAGATTGTGGGAAAGCGGGTGGATTCCCCAGTACAGCACCCACTCCAAAGAGGGGAGGGGAACTGTTGCCATGGAAACCTGGGGTCTCAGCGGCTGGAACTCCTGAATTAAATTAGTTTGTTTTAAACAAGAAGGATACCCAGCACTTACTCAGCTGCACCTGGCACGCTTCAGCAGAGAGAGTAATATTTTTCCCATTAGCATCAGTTATTCTGTCACCGGGATTTGAATACAAATCAAGTGCTCATAAAAATGAAAGATGGGCATGTGGCTGGAGCTACCACAAGAGGGCGCCAGACCCAGGGTTACACCCTCCACTCACTGGCTCCAAACGGCTGCTGTAAAGGGGCCAGAAAAGAGCCCACCAGCACCGCGGGGCTGGTGTCAGCTTGCCAGCCAGGAGCCAAGGATGACTGTCCTAGGTGGCCATGCAGGGACAGCCGTCCAGCTGAGGGGAGAGAGGGTGGGGCGGTGTTCTCTCAGGATGACCAGCTCAGGGAGGCCCTGCTCTGTGGGTCCCTCCTGGCTCAGCCGCTTTCAGCACAGGACCACCTGAGACTTGGCCGTAGGCTTGTCCTCAACCCCATGCAGACACCACGCTTCAGCACATCGGAGACGCCAGGAATTCCCAGCAAAGGTGTGTTCACCTGGGCGACACACAGTGAAGCGTGTGCATGCAGGTGGGTGGGAGTGATTCAGTCTCAGGATGCGGGGCCTACAGAACGAGTTTGGAAAAACATAATTACAGACAAGGGCTGGGTGCACCATAAGGCCGGCTGGCCACTGTCTCCATCTTGGGGTTTTTACAGGGGTCCTTTGGGAAGAAGACAGAGGGGTTGGCCTCTCAAGGTTGTTCTGCTTCTCTGGTTGTACAAGCTGGCTGAGGGTCCACGTGGCCCAGTGCCTCCTGGCGTAGGATAAGAACAGGTGAGGGAAAGGGGACCAGAGGGAGGGTGGCAACTGGGATGGGCCCAGTTGTGTCCCCTAAAGGGACAGCCAGCAGGCATGTCCTGAGACCCCCGCCAGGGCCCAAAAGTGTGCAGCTGGGACGAGCAGCTGAGGATCAGGAACCCAGGTGAGGCGTCCAGTTCATCTATCCAGGGGCTGCCGCTGGTTGAAGGAGGAGAGGCCATGAAAGAGGAGATGCTCTACCCAAGTGTAGAGCAGACACCAGGGGGCGGGAGGAGGGAGGCGAGGTGGGTACAGGTTCTGGGGCAGCAGAGCCCTCCACGCCAGATACAAGGCAAGGGGGCTCCCAGAGAGGCCCCCAACTGCAAGGGAGGGACTGGAGATGATGCGGGGCAGCCCAGAACTTGTCACCAGTACCCACAGTGCCCTGCTTTGCAGGAGGAATGGCCTGGGGGGTAATCTGTGAGGGAACCCAGCCACGTGCGGGACTCCCACCCTTGCAGCCTATGGAGGGAGTGATCCCAGCTCCACAGGGAAGGTGGCAGCTGCCAGCAACAACCACAACCAAAGCCCAGGCAGAACCCATGTGGGGTTTCCTGTCTTTTTTGCTCTTTACCAGAACTTTTTGCACTGGGGAAAGAAAGAAAGGACACACTAGCATTGAACACCTGGAAAAGGCAATTAACAGGCCAATTCCATTTACAAAAGCATCAAAAAGAATTAAATACCTAGGCATAAATGCAATAAAGGAGATGAAAGATTGTACACCAAACAACAAATCATTGCTAAAAGTAATTACAGAGGACCTGAATAAATAAACATTCTGTGTTCATGGGTTGACAATATTATTAAATGGTAGTATTCCCCAAAGCAATCTACAGATTCAATGCAGGTCCTAGAAGATCCTAAAGACCCTTTTGCAGAATTGGACCGATCAAACTTCAAATGCATATGGAATTACAAGGGTCCCCAAAACAACTTTGAAAGATAAAAGGTTGGAGTCTTTCTACTTCCCTGATTCAAATCTTAGTACCAAGCTACAGTAATCATTCTACAGTGGTTCTAGCATAGAACAGAATAGAGAGCCCAGGATAAACCCAGACATCTATGGGCAACTGGTTCTCAAACAAGGTGACAAAACCACTCAGTAGGGAAAGAATAGTCTTTTAACAAATGGTGCTGTGACAGCTGGATATTTACACACAAAAGGTGGACCCTTACCTCACACCACAGACAAAAACTAACTCACAATCAATCAATGGCATAAATACAGGAGCTAAAACTTTAAAACTCCTAAGGAGGGGGGAGCAGGAAATAGAGGTAAATTTTCATGACCTTGGCAATGGATTCTTAGATTTGACACCAGAAGCTTGACACAAGAAAAACTAGATAAACTGGACTTGATAAAAATGTCTTTTTGTGCATCAAAAGACATAAGGATGTAAAAAAAAAATCTGCAGAAAAAGATTTCAGAGAAAATATTTGCAAGTCATATATCTGATAAGGGTTTAAGGGTTTGATATCCAGAACTCATAAAGAGCTCTCACAACTCACCAATCAAAGGTCAAACAAACAGTTCAAAACTGGGCAAAGGACTTGAAACAGACGTTTCTCCAAAGACGCAAACTTGGGTCTGTTTCCCGCACACAGTAAAGTCGAACTATTGACACCAAGTAATGGTAAAAACAAGTGCGGCAGCAGGTGCCAAGCAGAGAATCCCAGGCAGCTAGTGCTTAAGAGGCCCAAACTCCCTACAGGCTTCCAGGTGAGGGAGAGGGGTTGTGGGGTACATGATCAGCTCCTGGACAGTCTTCTGATTGGTTGGTAGGTAACTGGGAGTCAACATCACCCATCTTCTGGTTCCAGTGGATCTGGTGTCTACATGCTTGTGGGCAGTATACAGTTAACTTCTTCCACCTAGTGGACGTTTCCGTATCTGCAAAATAGCTCAAAGAATGTGGCTTCTCCAAGCTAGGGCAGACTCATGGCAGATCTTACCCCTGACCTCACGGGCTGTTCTTGGACCCACCTTCCTGCACCTCCCCAGCCGGTGCAAGGGGTGGACTTGTGCCAGTGCTGGGTGTGGGCTGGGGAGGTGCTAGGATGCGGGCGGGATGCCGCCCCCACAGGGTGAGGTGTCTGAGATGCTGAGTGTGGGGTGACAGGTGCTGGGGTACAAGAAGCTTGTGTCTGGGAGCAAGTACCCGGTGTGGGGTGCAGAGTGCAGGGTTCTAGGTGTGGGGGTGCCTGAGTGTCCAGTGCTGGGATGTGGAGTGCTTGGGCACGGGTACCGGTGCCGCCCCCTCCTGGGAAGCCGGCCCACATCCCTGGCCCAGGTGTTGTCCTACGGCCTCCAGGTTGTCCTGCAGCGCCACCGCGTGGCCGCCGCGGGGCTCGCCCTTACCTGGACGCAGCTTGGCTGAGGGTCAGGCGCTAGGCTTCCAAGAAGGGTGGATGCCCCCGCGGCCCTGCACCCCTCTCCCTGGCTCCGCGTCTTATCTGCTCTCAAGCCTTCAAGAGCCGTCTCAACCGCTGACCCGCCGCGACCCAGCGTCCCCACTCATGGGTCCCCCAAGGGTTACCAGAAGGCAAGCACTTTCTCCTCAGCCCTCCATGCAGCCCCTCTGAGTTCCCGCCTTCCCCAGGACGTCCCCCGTCCCAGGACACCCGCCTAGGGGCTTCCACCGGCACTGACCTGGGATGCCCCATCCTCTGTGCCCACGTAGCGTCCATGAAGCTGGTCCTACCAACACCTCATCTGTGTCTTCAGCACCATTTCCTGGGCTCACACCCAATGCCTGGGACTTGGCCTGAATCCTTCTGACTTCTTCCAGAAGATTCCCTGGCTAACCCCGTGTTCTCTGCTGCTCTGTCACCGCCTCCATAGTCTGACCCCTCAGGACCCCTAACCCTGGGGACCCTTGACCACGACCCTGCCAGCTCTTAACATGCTGGACGTGTACCGCTGGCCAATCCCCCAGGTCATCCTCCCCATGTATCTGGACCGACTAGGCATCGGAATGACTCCTGTTCTCATGTGAAGCTTTATCCCAGAACCCTGGTGTTTAGGGGCCTCAAAAAGTGCCTGTTTTGGAGGAAATTCCCTCCACTCTGCCCGCGAGCTCCCACCCTCCCCTCTGCGGATTGGCTCCGGCGAGGATATTACACCAGCAAGGCCACAGTTGATTGGCTTGTAGGGAACCAATCAGAGCCCTTATCTGGGAGTGACGCTTGGCAGTCTGGGAAGGTGGGCACCCTGCGGAGACTGATCGGTAGGCGTAGAAGTTGGAAGGAGCAGGTGGTTGGAGACGGTGGATAGAGGAAGTGGATGGCGAATGTGAGCCGCAGAGCGACAAGGGGCAAGGGGACTCGGATGGCTTCCTGCGCTAGTCGTCCATGGCCGCCGGAGTTGGTGGAGGTTCCTGCCACGTGCTCCTTGGGCCGCCATCCACAGGCCTGCAAGACCCTGTTGACGCCTGAGCGCACACGGCAGGCCAGCCCACAAGGCTGCACTTGCACGCCACCTGCTCCTTGGGTCTGCGCGTCAGGTAAGGGCTACCCCATTGTCACCTTCCCTAGAGGTCCTCCCATCGGGCTTCCAGGTTAGTTTCCTCCAGTAGAAAGTGTTCCAAGCTGTGGATGGTGGCAGAGGTGCAGGGGCGGCTGACTGGGCTTTGGTAGTTGTGAGGCAAAATGGGGGTGGGGTGGGGTGTCACTGGGCCCTGAGTTTCTTTTCAAGTCTAAGAAAGCTCCCTCTTCCCCAAGATCCAGTGACGGGACCCCTGGCCTTCATTCCTGCTACCCTGTTTTTGAATCACTGATTCTCTGTAATAGATGTCTTCCTGCTTGAAATGCCCAGAGAGGTGCCTGTTTACAGAGGTTTCCATGATGCATAGTTAGGCCCAGAAGTCAGTCCCGGAGAGAGACCGTGGAAGACAGAATCCCAAACTTGATTGTATGCAGTGATCATCTCATTATTGTGTCTGAACTGTGTGTCCCCCTAAAATTCAGATGTTGCAGTCCTAACCCCAAACACCTCAGACTATGCCCTGATTTGGAGAGAGGGTCTCTACAGAGGTGAACATGTTAATTGAGGTCATTCATGTCAGTCCTGATCCAACAAGACTGGTGTCCTCATATAATGGGGAAATATGGACACAGACGGGCACACAGGGAGGCTACGTGAAGATGGAAGAAAAGTCCAGTGATGCTTCTCTGTACTACGGCTTGCTGACAACCAACAGAAGGTTGGAGATTCCCCCTCACAGCCTCAGATGAAGCCATCCCTGTGACACCTTGAACTCAGACTTCCAGCCTGCAGACTGTGAGACAATACATTTCTGTTGCCTAAGAGGCCCAGCCTGTGGTAATTTGTCATGGCAGCCAGAGCAGGCTACCACAGCCTGTGGCGAATAGGACACAGGTAGTGGCGGCATGCTGTAGCCACACACGTTTCTGCGATGAGCTGGAAGGAAGCATTTCCCCAAAGCCAGATTCTGGGAGTCCCGGCAGCTGCAAAGCAACATCCTGGGGGAAATCAGGGCTATGGGGCACGCGAGTGGTTTCTGACCACACTGGGAAGATTTCATTTTTAGAAACGACAAGCAAGGGGCTTTAAATTCTCAGTTCAAGATAGAGTCTGAAAAGCAGAAAATGTGTTCAGTTCAGTTCAGTCGCTCAGTCGTGTCCGACTCTTTGTGACCCCATGAGTCGCAGCATGCCAGACCTCCCTGTCCATCACCAACTCCCAGAGTTCACTCAGACTCACGTCCATCGAGTCCGTGATGCCATCCAGCCATCTCATCCTCTGTCATCCCCTTCTCCTCCTGCCCCCAATCCCTCCCAGCATCAGAGTCTTTTCCAATGAGTCAACTCTTCACATGAGGTGGCCAAAGTACTGGAGTTTCATTCAGCTTTAGCATCATTCCTTCCAAAGAAATCCCAGGACTGATCTCCTTTAGAATGGACTGGTTGGATCTCCTTGCAGTCCAAGGGACTCTCAAGAGTCTTCTCCAACACCACAGTTCAAAAGCATCAATTCTTCGGTGCTCAGCCTTCTTCACAGTCCAACTCTCACATCCATGCATGACCACTGGAAAAACCATAGCCTTGACTAGATGGACCTTAGTTGACAAAGTAATGTCTCTGCTTTTGAATATGCTGTCTAGGTTGGTCATAACTTTCCTTCCAAGGAGTAAGCGTCTTTTAATTTCATGGCTGCAATCACCATCTGCAGTGATTTTGGAGCCCAAAAAAATAAAGTCTGACACTGTTTGCACTGTTTCCCCATCTATCTCCCATGAAGTAGGACCACTATAAAAGAAAATCTCATTTCTTGTAGCAGGACTGTTGTGTCTGGATGTCATTCCCCCAGTTCTATTCTGTGGGTTGTAGGATTACAACATAAATTGAATTCGCAGCCTCACCAGGTCAGTGTGAAAGAGTCAGATGGAGAGAGCTGAGTGGGCTGATCTTGATCCCCTCATAATCACGTCAAGCCTTGCCTGCCAGCAGAAGCGACCCTGCTCCCCATCTGAAGTGTCCTTCCCACCCCCTGCTCATGAAGACTCCACCCCAAGCAGTTAGGGGGAGACCTGCTGAGAGGAGACTGATTCTCCTCAAGACCCCACCCAGTAACCCCATGTTGCCTTCAGCTCCATAACTGCAGTGAGAGCCCAGCTGACTCCGGGGAAGGTGGGCACATCCCAAGAATTCCAAGAAATTGCTGATTCACACTGGAGGATCTCGGGGAGAACTCACAGGGACGCATGGCAGCCAGCACTGGGTGAGCTGGACAGGGCATGAGCGCCTGAGACTCTGGGCCACACTGTTTGCTTTCGTCTGTGCTTGGACTTCCCAGCTGAGATGCCAGGAATCCCTTGGCATAATATAGAGGAAGGACTCCAAGGGCTGGGACACATAAGGACTCGACATGAATTCATCAGGTGCAACTCACTCACTGAGCTCCTTGTGTCCTCAAGGCACAGGCACTGGATAGAGGCCCCAAGAAATCCTTTGGTGAGGACCTCGGGTTCTTGAAAAGCCCTCCAAGGTCTGCAGGCCAGGGAAGACAGTAGAGGCACTGCCATCAAAACAGGGGCCCTGATTTCTCCTGAGAAACAGGAGGTGCAAGGCTCAGAGCTCACATGGGCAGGTCACTGGAAAAGGCAGCAAACCCACACAGTAGTCACAATGCACGGTGCCAGAGAGCCCTTGCCACTGGCCAACTGCAAAAGCTGGATAGTCTCAGAAAGCCTCAGTGGATCATTAAGAAACCAGCCAGATCTGGGAGATAGAGATCTGATGGGAAGGACCTTAGAGGAAAATCATGACCTCTCACCCAGTTCCAGGACTGAACAGAAGGGAGTATGGGTTCCTCATGAAGGGGTCTAGGTAGTATGCCTGGCAAACCTCCCCCCAGTGCCCGAACCATTGTGCCAGGTACTGCTGCTGCCTAACAACCTCCCCCTGCCCTGGCTCTGCACTTAGGTGGAGTCAGCAGGGAAGGCTCATCTCTGCTCTGTGGGACACCAGCTGAGCGGCCTGTGTGACGCCTGGGTTATCTGATGGGGGAAAGAACTCCCCTGACAAGAAAGCACATCTATCCAGAGAGCAAGGGCTGCTGACTCCTCCCCACGCAGTCCTCTCACAGACTGCTGCTGGAATAGACACTCTGGATATGGATTTGCCTCTGCCCACTCTAGGAGGCTTCTGCCAGCTGCACTGTTGTGGACTTGGAGGCCGCTAGTGGTGTCCATGCAGCTCTGCTCCTGATCAAGGAGTTCATTTCACAGAAAGGGGTGAGCGCTGAGCATGTGCCACCGGACACCTCATCTTATGACCCCACCTGCCCAGGACTGCTAGAAAGGTGGTGGGGCCCATGCAGACTGGGCTGTGGGCTCAGCCTGGGCGACCAAACCGGGCTGAGTACTGGGACCCCTCATGCCAACCAAGATGCACGAGTGGAAGCCAGGGCTGCAGGTGTGGGTGGCACCCCAACCTATATCCTCGATGACCCGTGGAGGCTTCTGCCGGGACCATGGAACCAGAAGATGGGCTCCCCTGGAGACAGGCCACCAGCCCGGAGGACAGAACCAGTGGGGCACGCTGCCTAGTTGGCAGTTCAGTGGACACTAGAGATCAGGGTTGTAACATCACTAAACGCAGCATTTTGTGCATCCGAGCCGGCGGGGCAGTGATTTGTGAACAAGATCTCTGACCTTCCGGGAGGCGGTCCATGCGGTCACCCTGCAGGGTTCCCACGGTAGTGGGAGATGGAACATCTAGTCTTGAAGACCGCGCGGGTGGGGCCTTCTGGAAATGCACCTGAACCGCGCAATCCAGGGCCCCTGAGCCCCGCCCACTGCAGGTCCAGCCCCTTCTCTGGGCGGGGCTTCTGTCCACGGACGGCCGCGTTCCGCGTTCTGCGGCGCCGGGCCCCGCGCGGCCGCCGTAGCGGGGGTGGGTTGGGCCCGAACTACGGTAGCCGTGTGGCGCGGGGCACGGGTCCTACCGGGTAGGGCGGCGGGGCACGGGCCGGGCCGGCCGCCATGGGTAATCTGTTCGGCCGTAAGAAGCAGAGCCGGGTCACGGAGCAGGACAAGGCGATCCTGGTGAGATGCCGGGCCCTGCAGGCGGGTGGGCGCGGGCCGGGTACCCCCGGACTGTACGGGGAAACCGAGGCTGGGCGGCGGCAGGCTGCGCTCCGTTTCTCCAAAGGGTCCAGCGCCTCTGGCCGCCCAGCCTCACGCCCGGGCTGCAGCCTCGGAGCCCGTCTGGGGCGATGCGCAGTGGGCTCCCCTTGGGGAGCATGTCCGGGCCCGGTACCCAGCGAGTCTGAGCGAATCCTGTCGCTGCGGGTGTAGGTGGTCCGGGTGTGGCTGAGCTGTGCTTCGGGAGGCGGGGCCCTCCTTGTACTGTCTCGTGGTTGTACCTTGTCCGTGGGCGAGTCCGCGCTTGCGGGTGGGGTTTCTAAACTCCAGCCCCACGGGAGCCAGCCCCAGACCACTTCCCAGCCCCCGCCCCGACCCGGTGCGGGCTCGGGGCCTGCGTGGCAGACTCAGGTGGGAGGTCGTGGGGAGGGGATGATCTCGCAGTGGGGCATCATTGCTGCTCCCAGAACTGGGGATCTAAGCAAACGCTCTCACTGTGGGACGGTCGTGTTCTGTGTGCTTAGGACTCAGGCTGGACTCAACACCTTCCCAGTCCTTGTCAAACTTACAACCTGTGTGGCCCCTGAGAACGAGCCATTGGCCCCGAGCTTGTGGGCTGCCCTTGTCTCCAGGCCACTCCTGGCCCTCGAAAGTTCTGGATGATGGTGATGTTTCTGTTTCTACCTGTGGATTTGAGCATCTTTTTCTGGAGAGCACTGATATGAAAGTTAGCTTCTAGGGAAAGAATCGTGTGGTGTGTTAAGTGAAATGACGTGTTGAGACTAACCCATTTTTGTAAGAGAAGTGTGTCAGGAAGGAGAGAGCCTAGAATGTAAGTGGAATCTACCTTCGCTTTCTTTTCTGAGTTTCTGCAGGAAGAGTACGTAATTTTTGATACTAAGAAAGAAACTAATTCAAGCGGCAGGTTGTTTTATGGGGGGAGGCGAGGTGGTTTTACTGTAGCTTCTGAAACCAGAAGTTATAAAACTTTTTAACTGAAGTTCCCCTTGAAAAAGAGGCCTGTTTGTCACTGGAGAAGATCAGCTGTCATTGGGTTTTTATTGTGGTTGGGGTCCGGTCCCCCACATATGCTGGCCTCCTTCCTGGGTTTCTGGGCCTCTGGCTAAGCAGGAAGCTCCCGAAGCTCTCCTCCTGTTGTCAAGGATACACATCGGTGGGGTCGTGACAGGAACAACTCAGTTGGCACACCACAGAACAAACTATCGCCTGATGTTTTCTGAGGATGAAGAGCTGAGCTGAGGAACCTTACGCTGCCCCGGGACCTTCTGCTGAGACTTGTTTTACAAAGGGGTGGCCTGGCCACACCTGCCTCCCTCTGGCTCTTGCCTGACACTTTGTCCGCCGCCTGCAGGGTAGGTGCTCAGCTCCTACAGAAGAGAAGCAAGTCAGAGTTGAGCCCGGCTGGTAGGCTGGCTATAGGGTGATATCTCATTGTCAGCGGACATCTCTCATGCCAGCCTGGAGAGGACATGTGGCTGCCCTGAGCCACCAACCACAGAGTGCACTGGGGCAGATGGCCTCTAAAAAGGGAGCTATGGAGTGGCCACTTAAGACCATGTCCATGCCGGGGGCTAATTTCTCACCATGTTGAGTCCAAAAGATGTGCACACCCTTGACTTACTTAACTCACTCCTGGTAACCAACCCTGAAGATGTCATCTTCCGTCAGAGAGGTGACCCACGCTTGCAGGTGCTCGCTGTAAGCATCAACTGAAATCACAGAATTTGGAAGAAATGTAAATGACCTAAAATAGGGAAGGAGAGGCTAAGGCGTGTAAATGGCCCTGCATCCTTTTTGGGACAGGACTCCAGGGTGCCAGGTGCTTCATGAGGTCATGTGAACCCATCGCCTCAATGCGCCGTCTGTTGTCCACCCACGTATAGTGGCAAGTGACAACAGTTGGGGAGCTGATGGTAAATGGCTGAGATCCCCAGAGGGGTGAAGCTGGAAGGGACAGCCCCTGTCTCCAGCTACAGCTGGACTGGGCTAGTGGCACTCAGATGGCCCTCACCAATGATTTTGTGTTGTCTCTGCACCTTGGAGGTGGTGGCCACACTCCCTGACCAGTGCTCACACTCCTCGCTGCCTGGGGTTGGGGGGGATCCTGAGGGCTTGTAGGATATTGATCCTGATCCTGGGCCTCCACCCCCTAGATGCCAGCGGTATCCCCAGTGGGCCCGCCAGGAATGTCTCCACGGAGTGCGCCACACGCCCTGGAGGGCACACTGGTCCCCACGGAGAGCTCTGTTTCAGAGGATGCACTTCCATGGGTGGCAGCTGGGGCAGCCCGGCCTGTGGGGGGCCCTTCGGTGTCCCTGGCAGCCTCTGTGCCCACTCTCCTGGGCACTAGGTAGCCCAGTGAGTGCCCAACGCTGCGTGGGCCCGTGCCAACACAAGGCCTGCTTTCCCAACAGCAACTGAAGCAGCAGCGGGACAAGCTGAAGCAGTACCAGAAGAGGATCACCCAGCAGCTGGAGCGGGAGCGGGAGGTCGCCCGGCAGCTCCTGCGTGACGGCAGGAAGGAGTGCGTGGGGTGGCGCCAGTGTGCAGGGGACGGAAGCCTCCCCCGTCAGCCTAGGGCAGGGCGGGGGGAGGCTGGGGAGGCTGGTCGGTGCTGGGCCAGGACGTCCAATGGCCGTGACTGCTGGGTCCCCTTTGCAGACGCGCCAAGCTGCTGCTCAAGAAGAAGCGATACCGGGAGCAGCTCCTGGACAAGACGGAAAACCAGATCACCAGCCTGGAGACCATGGTACGCCTAGAGGGGTCAGGGGTGTGGGCTGTGTAGGCCAGAGGCCCCTCAGAGAACTGAAACCCACCATTTTCCTTTCCTGGACCCTCAGCCAGAGGCTATGGAATGGGTCAGGTCTGGAGGCAAAGGAGAAGCTTTACTGGGAGCCTGATACTCTTTAGGGGCTGGGGCAGATTGGCTGCTGCAGGATTGTGGTTGGGGGGCTAGGCCGCTTCTGGGTGGTAGGGATGGGGGGCTGGTTCTGCCCTAGTGACTGAAGAGGTGTTAAGATCTGCAGGAGGCGCCCAAGCAACCTGGGTTCAGGGCGCAGCGCTCTGGTTGTGCTCATTTACTAATAGTTTTGCTGTTATAAGCAGTCTGATAAGAGATTCTTCCCAGGTCCTCTCAGTCCCACCCAGCTGGTGGTCAGGGCACCAGGAAAGGACAGAGGGAAGAGGAGGGCAGAGACCGTCAGTCTTGGTGACAGTGTGGTCCTGACTCCCGTCGTGGGTCTGCGTGAGGCGGCAGAGAAGGCGGGCTTCTGACCACACAGGTCTCCTCCTCAGGTCCAGAGTATTGAGTTCACCCAGATTGAAATGAAAGTGATCGAGGGCCTGAAGATTGGAAATGAGTGTCTGAATAAGATGCACCAGGTAAGTCTTGGCGGGCTGGGGGCAGAGAGGAGGGGGAGCCTAGTGGACCAAGGAGGGGACTTGTCCCTGAGGCCATAGCTGCACCCAGGCCGTTGGGCATGAGGGAAAGTCAGTCATTACCAGGAGAGGCTGACCATCTAGTAAGACAGACAAGCTCAGGAATATTGATCCAAGAATAGGGACCCCAGCTACAACTTGGATCCAGAGATTCTAAGCGTGACCAGAGGATAGCCTCTTCAGAGTGGGGGAGGGGTGTGGTGAACTAATCAGAGGACTTCCTGGAGGAGGTGAACACAGCCCCGTTTCAGGAAGCAGCACAGAGGTGGATGGTGAAAGGAGAAGTGAGGTGCAGAGAGGCCATGCCCCAGCCTCACCCCATCTTGTTCCTGATGAGTGGATGGCAGGTGGAACTGGGCAGAGAGCTGAGGTTACGTTGCCTTTCTGAATGTCCAGTGTGGGGACCAGTCAAGCAAAGGTGTTGCTTTGAATCCAAAACAAATCAAGTCATGTGGCCAGAGAAAACTTTATATTTGTTATTACTGCTAGGGTTGATCTGGGTGCCAGAAGGTCCACTGAGAAGGGCCAGCAGGGGTCTGAGAAGGTCAGTTGAGGCTTCTGAAAAGGCTGGTCTAACAGCTCCGCGCCTGTGTGGACAGGCCCTGCCAGGGACGTAAATAACCAAAGCTGTTACTTATGGACATAAATAACCATATCCCACTTGGCGTGGCTTCCTTTAAACAAGAACAGAGGGGCAAGGCCATGTGCACTGCCAGTGCAGGTGAGCTTCACGAAGGGGGTTCTGTCGCATGCTTCACTGACAAGACTCAAAAACTTGTGACCAATCAGGTGATGTCCATAGAGGAGGTGGAGCGGATACTGGATGAGACGCAGGAGGCCGTGGACTACCAGCGGGTACGTGTCGCCGTGTCAGGGCTGCCGTCTGGCAGCCAGGGCGTGTGGTGGCCAGCGGCCCACCCTGCCCGTGAGGGCCAGGCCTTTCCACGCCACACAGGGGCTGCCTGCCTTCGTTCAAGGGAGAGCAGCCTTGGGCCGGGGCTGTCTCCTTCCTCTGTGAGGGGGCACCTCTCTCCCCGCCCCTAGCCCAGCCACGCTCTTCACCTCTGCTCCTCCTTTTGCAGCAAATAGATGAGCTGTTGGCAGGAAGCTTCACTCAGGAGGATGAAGATGCTATCCTGGAGGAGCTGGACGCCATCACTCAGGTAACAGGAGCGCCGGGACTGAAGCAGGCTCCAGTGGAGGGGCCCCTGGGAGGCCTCTGCTCACTGGCCTCGGTGAGCACCTGCCTTGAGTTTCTCTCGAGCCCACAGCCCTGGTTTTACAGCTGGTTTTACTTCTTCCCTAAGACAACTGGCATTTGTTTAAACCGAAGCCCCTTCCCCCCGTCTGCCTGGCTGGCCGCAGGGCGGGACTGGCCTGGAAAGAACGCTTTGCAGGTTGTCCCCCAGGTGTGGCAAGTGTGAGAGTGAACCAGGTACAGAGCGAAAGGCTGGCTCGCCTGGCTCCCTCAGCCCCTTTCTCCCCAGTGGGCAGTGGCAGGTTTAGATCAGATGGGGGCTCTTTGCCTCTGGTAGTGAGTCTCTAGCTGCCACTGCCACATGTTGGCCTGGAGGCCTCTAACTGGCCAGCTGTGCTCCCTCACAGAGGATTTCTCCATCTCTGGGGGCCCCTGCCTTAGCGAGCCACATTCACACCGTGCCCACCAGCCTGCCACCCCGCTGGCCACTGGCCATGGGAAAGCAGGTCCTGAGTGCTGCTGCTCACCACCTGTGGGCCCCCACGTGCACCTGCCCGCTGACTCACCTCCTCCCGGGCCCCGAGAGGCAGACCCGTGCTCTGTGGTTCTGTACCCAGGAACCACAGGTGCTCCCGGGCACCACCACGCCAAGCTGGGGCACCGCTGTGGCCCCTGACCTGCATGGGCGCCTGTTTCAAAGCCCTCAGCCCAGACTCAGAACAGAATTCTGGGCGGGGAACCCCTCAGGGTCCGGGTCATTGGGAGCAGTCACCTTTTGCGGCCACTGATCTGAGTGACAGAAATGCCAGAAGCCAAGGTGTGTGCTGCGGCGTCATGTGCCGTTTAAACTCCTGCTGAGAGCAGCCAAGTGGACGGGATGCTGTCCTTTCCAGGACAGGGATGAGGCAAGAGTGTCTCATGGCCTGTACCCTCTGTCTCCCGCAGGAACAGATAGAGCTGCCAGCGGTTCCTTCAGAGCCCCTTCCTGAGAAGATCCCAGGTACCCGCCTTGTTATGTCCTTTGTAGAACGGTGCCTCCTAGAGCAAAGCATGATCTCCGGGCTGCTGGGCCCTGCCCTTCCTCCTTGGTGAGGGTTGGGTCCCACCTCCCCGCTGGGTGTTTGCTGGCACCACCTCAGGCAGAGTGCAGCCTTGCCCTGGGGTTGGGCCCAGACCTCGGAGGGGTTTGGGTAGCTTCATAGGAGCCGAACCCCATTCAGAGAGGCGAGTCCCAAAGCATCAGGAAAAGGCACATTTAGCTGTGCAGGCTCTTCCGAGTCCAGCCCAGGACCCGCCGTCCCTGATTCGTCGCTGGGACGACCTTCCCCGGGGCATCGCTTAACGCGCCTTCAGAAATCCGCTTTCGTGACTCCTCTTCAGCTCGCTGCTCCTTGGCCTCTCTCCGGGGTCCGTGGGAGGGTGCCCGCCCACCGCTGTGCTGCCCCTCATGCCCGCACCCCATGCCTGCTGCCTGCCAGCCCCCCGGCCTCTGTGTATGCCTCGCCTTGCCCAGAGCTGTGCCTGCTCCTCTCAGGGCGCCAAGCCCTGACCTGGCTCCTTGCCGCCTCTTGTCCTCTTCGGGAAGTTCCTGCCTGTGGGGTGTTCTGTACGCGACAGGCATCTCTGTTTCCTCCACAGAGAAAGTCCCCATCAAAGCCAGGCCCAGGCAGGCGGAACTGGTGGCAGCCTCGTAACGCAGCCCTCTTGCGTGGGACTCTCGGGGACTTCGGAGGACTGGGGCCCGCAGTTTGGGTGCGTGGCCAACCCTGACCGGGCCCCCAGGAGGCGGGCGCCGGGCCAGGCGGGCCAGGTGCTGACGGAGCGCGCAGCACGCACAGGGCTCCTGGTCGGGTTGACTCTGTGGAGCACTGCCCTGGCGCTGCTGTCCTGCTCTCATTTCTGGATTAAATGGCAACATTCAGATCCTCCAGCCAAAGGCAGCTTCTGAAGCTGTGCTTCCCACAGGCCACGGCCAAGCCCGACGCTCCTGGTGCTGGTCACACCACCCGACCCGGGTCGTGAGGCTCCGCGGGCCAGCGTCTCCACAGCGCTGTCTTCTGTTCAAGGCACCTCAGACCTCCCCGCCCTGCCCTTCCGCTTCTTCCCGCTGCTGTCATTAGTTCATGGGGGTTTTGGCTAAGGGATCCTTGCCTTGGTCTAGCTCCCTGACATGCCCACTCCATGCAGATTTGGGGGTGAAAACCTCTCTGCTTCTGTGTTGGCGTTTGGGGGTGGTGGATCAGGAGGGGCACGTGCCTGCTGGATTGCTGACTCTCAGAGCTCTGCCTGCCCCCCTTCTCTGGGGCTTACACCGAGGCCCAGTCCTGCCAGGATGGACATTCCAGGATGGCCAGCAGGTCCAGCTGAGGCTCCCCAAGCTGTCAGCAGCCAAGCGGAGACTGGGAAGGATGGAAATGCCTTCCCTAGTTCATGATTCGTTTTGGAATTAAGACAATCTCCCTGAGATTTCACTCCCAACAAGAAAACAAAGTGGATCCTCCTAGCCCGCAGACAGGCCAGCCTGATATTAAAGTTGACGCCCATACAGCCTGCCGCCTTGTGGACTGGGGTCTGTGGAAGGGCCTGTGGGGGTTAGTGGGGCTCCTGTCTCTGGTCCTGGCACACAGCCCCTTGACCTTCCTGGGACACTTGGGGGCACTTGGTTGGTCAGTGCCATGCGGGCCCTGGGGACTCAGGAGCTGGTGCGGTTCTAGCCCTGCCCAGTTGTGGGTGGAAAGCAGACCGGGGCTCCAGGCTCTGGCGGTCACCCCTGGGGCAGCGGCCTGCAGCAAGGTGCAGGGTGGTACTCGCCCTTCCTCCCTTAGAAAGGATGCTGGTGGTTTCTTTCAAGGGAAGAGACCCTTCGTGTCACTCCCATGGCAGGTGGCCGGGAGGTTATGCAGCTTAGTGTCTCCAGGGTGAGGGGTTCTGGGTTAGAGTCTTGTGTCTAGGGTGGGAGGCCAGATGCCCCAGGGAGCAAGCAGGCAACAGCAAAGAGGGAGAGGTGGGTG
The DNA here is from genome assembly GCF_042477335.2 of Ovis canadensis. NCBI lineage: Eukaryota > Metazoa > Chordata > Mammalia > Artiodactyla > Bovidae > Ovis > Ovis canadensis. The sequence continues at coordinate 59,854,773 of NC_091255.1, read as the reverse complement.
TTCCACCTCAGGGGACATCCTTGCCCTCCACCCAGAGGGCACAGTAGGATGCAGACAAGTTGCCAGGTCTGGGGTTTTTCAAGAGGAGCTAGAGACCCCAGTTTTGAGGGGATAGTCTTGCTTCATATGAAAGCACGCTTACCAGATTGCAGTGCATGCCTCAGCCAGGAGAGGGCTCTCTGCCAGCCAGTTTCAGGATTTTGCCAGAAACTGGTTTGGCCAGTGCCAGTCTGTGGCAACCCACTCCAGTACTCTTGCCTGGAAAATCCCATGGACGGAAGAGCCTGGTGGGCTGCAGTCCATGGGGTCGCTAAGAGTTGGATACGACTGAGCGACTTCACGTTCACTTTCATTTTCATGCATTGGAGAAGGAAATGGCAGTCCACTCCAGTGTTCTTGCCTGGAGAATCCCAGGGACGGGGGAGCCTGTTGGGCTGCCGTCTATGGGGTCGCACAGAGTTGAACACGACTGAAGCGACATAGCAGCAACAGCAGTCTGTCTGTTGGGCCCCGCCCGCTTGGTTTTGGAACTGCGAGGATCCTGCCGGCAGTTCTAATTGAGAAGGGAAGCAGACCCTGCCCCTCCTGCCCCCAGTGACCTGTCCCTCTGCAGCAGTAGGTCCCAGGCCAGGGGAGGGTGTGCAAGGAGGGGCGGCCCCTCCAGACCGCCCTCCCCCACCCCAGCAGGGTGGGTCCCTTCCCTTTCCCTCTGCCTCCCAGCACCCAGAGCTCAGGGTGGTCTGTGAGGGACGCTGGTGGTGCGATTCCCCACCTCCTTGATGGTTTCATCACCGGGGGCTCTGTGGTGGGCCTTTGGGCTCTGACCCCCGCCCAGTGAGCGCTTGGAGAACTTATCTGTGGGTGTGTGTGGCTCAGCTCCCTGGGAACCACTGGGAAGGTCATGACCAGCCTCCTGGCCTGCGCAAGAGGTCCCCTCATCTGGAACGACAAGAGAAGCCCCATCTTTTCACCACCAACATGTAAGATGTCATGTACCTAGCAAACTGCCTTTTTCTTTGTAAAAATTTATCCAGTGGACCCAGGGAGGCCTTGCTCTGAAACCCAGCTGATGTTGAGCTGACTCCGGGCCTCCAGCCATGGAGGTCGCCTGGCTCGTAGGCCCCCTGCCCCCAGTGTACGTGTCGGGTCAGGGGGAGTCCCTCCTGCCAGGATGAGACACATCCTCCTGCCAAGCGCTGAGCCTCGGTCTTAAAGCTCCAACTGTGTGACCCTGACCCAGCCTCCCGATCTGGGGGCGCCTAGGACTCAAGATAATGACAAATCAGTCACAGTGGCGTGCAAAATCTGGGGGCAGAGCTGGTATCCTGCCCAAGATCAGTGGGGGCCTGGTGGAGGGTTGGAGAAGGGGAGGCCAAAGTGAGCCACCCACAGAGGGCCTGAGAGCTGCCGTGCCTGGTGGGTGGGAGAGGCGTTAAGGGGCAACCGTGGGGCCCATTTGACCACAAGGGGCTTCCTAGGAAGCCAGCAAGCCTGGCATCCAGAAAAGGCAGACCAGGACAATAGGGAAAAGGACCCAGGCTGCAGGACCATTTGGTTGGAGGCACGTTTGTGATCAGGCAATGTGGAAATTAGGAAAGCAAGGGATGGGGAATTGGGGGGCAGAGGGCACCTAGGGTTGGGTGGGGTACTCCTAGGACAAGGTTGCCCTGCCACCTACCCACTGCTGCCCCATGGGATCTCCTGGTGCCCCCTGCCTGCCCATGGAGAGAACTTGGGGATGTCAGAGAATTGTCATGACAACACAGGGCCTTTGCCTCCCCAGGAGAGGCACGGAGCCAGCTCGCTCAGCAGGAAACCCCACTACGCCTTCCATCTCTGCTGGTGCTCAGCCACTGCGGTGGGGGCAGCAGGTCAGCAGGTGGAGCTGGGCCTGAGCCCGGGTGGAGCTGGCCTCTGGCCCCAGGCAAAGCCTTGACACCCAGCCTTGGCCTCCTCTGTGGACACCTGCCACCTCGGCATGCACCTCCCACTTTCCGTGATCCCCAGCATCCTCGAGGCCATGTGGCTGGGGCACTCAGAAAATGGAAACACTCCAGATCTTTCTTCCTTAGTCATTTTCCCCACCCCCTGAACCCCAACTTACCGAGTGACTTCCCACACACAGCCCCGCCCCATCACTGGTGCCCAGGCCTCCCCAAGGCCCAGGTCTCAGGCTGGGGGCTGGGGAGGCCTCTAGGGCTGTTCTCACCACTCGCCCCCTTGTCCCTGAGGAGTCCCAGACTGGTGTCAGAAGGGAGATGTGTTCTTTCACACCTGTACCTGAGGGAGGCGCACGCTAATCTAGGGAAGACACTTAATGAGTGTGGACTCTGTCCTCTCATCTGGCTTGCGGGGTAAGCGCTCCTTAAGAAGCCAGAGTTCTGAAATGAACTTGGTAAGGGTGCAGGGAATGAGGCCCGTGGGAGCTGTGCTGTGGATGGGAGGCACTCGGCCCTGTGACCCGCAAAGAGTGGGCTGCGCTTTGTGGGTTTTTTCTGGTAAAAACTTCACTGAGTGTGCAGTTCAGTCATTTGCATTCTGCTCCCAGATTTGTGCGGCAGTCAGCGTGAGAACAGTCCCATCATCTCTGAGGAAACCCTGCACCTCTAACTAGTGCCCTCTTCCCCGCTCTCCTCCTCCCAACCCCTGGCAGCCACTGATCGGCTTTCTGTCTCTCTGGCTTTGCCCATTCTGGACATTGCACATAAGTAGAGTCACACAATGAATGGCCTTTAGTGTCTGGCTTCTCCGTGTGATGTTTTGAGGCTCGTCCGTGTTGTGGTGTGTGTCGGTGCTTCGTTTCTTTTCGTGGTTGGATGATGTTCTGTTGGGCATAGGTGGACCGCATCCTACCTGTGCGGCACCTGATGGGCATTTGCATTGTTCCCGTTCATTCACTTTCATGAATGACACTCCTGTGAACATTTCTGTGCGCATTTTTGTGTAGACATGTTTTCATTTCTCTTGGGTATAAACCTAGAGTGACTTCACTCTGGGTCATGTAATGACTCTTACGTTTGGCCGTTGGAGGAAGCAGTGCGTGTTTTTTCCCAAGTGGCTATACCATCTTTACGCCCAGCAGCAGATGTGAGGGCTCTCCTCTGTCCACATCCTGCCTGGCCCTAGCTTGTTCTTGTTTTTTCTCATCATAGCCATCCTCAAGTGTTATATCAGCATGGTTTTGATTTGTGTTTTCATAATGACTGATGATGTTGAGCATCTTGTCTTGTGCTTAGTGGCCATTTGTACCTCTTCTTGGGAGAAATGTCTATTTAGATCTTTTTACCCATATTTTAATTGGATTTGTTTTTTTTTTAAATTATTGAGTTACAAGAGTTCTTTATATATTCTTTTTTTTTTTTTTCCTGCACCACATTGCTCATGGGACCTTAGTTCCTGACCAGTGATTGAGCCTGGGTCGGTGGCACTGAAACCTCACCTCTTAACCACTGGACCCCCAGGCATGTCCCTCTTTTATATATTCTTAATCCTACACTCTGATCAGATATAAGATTTGCAAAAATTTTCTCCTGTTCTATGGGTTTTCTTTTTACATGTTTAATAGTATCCTTTCAAACACAAGTGTTTTTTAATCCTGATGAAATCCAGTTTATTTTTTTCTTTTGTTGCTTGGGCTTTTGGGATCATATCTAAGATACCATTACCTAATCCAGGGTCATGAAAATTTATTTATGCGTTTTATTTTAAGAGTTTAATAGTTTAGCTCTTACACTTAGATCTTCGATCGATTTTGAGTTAATTTTTTTATATGATGTTTGGTTAGGAGTCCAACTTCATTCTTTTACACGTGGATTTTTTTTTAGAAGTGGTTTTTTGAGAAGATGAACACATTTGTCTTCCTTTAATGTGGAAGTTGACTGATTCTTTTCCGATTATTTCAGTACCATTTGAAAAGACAGTTACTTCCCCTATTGAATCCTTGACATCTTTGTCAAATATCAATTGACCAAATGTGAGAGTTTTTTTTCCAGACTCTCAATTCTATCCTGTTTGTCTATGTTGATCATTATATCCTTGTTGTAGCTTTGTAGTAAGTTTCAAAATTGTTAAGTGTGAATCCTCTAACTTTGTCCTTTTTCAGAATTGGGTTTACTATTCTGGGTCCCTTGAATTTCCATATGAATTTTAGGATCAGCTTGTTAATCTCTGAAAAGAAGTCAGGTGAGATTTTGATGGGAATTTTTTTTGATCTGTAGATCAGTTTGGGGAGCGCTGCTATCTTAGAAATAGTAAGTCTATGATCCATGAACGCAGGTGTATTCTCATTTATTCATTAATTCCTTTCAAAAAGTTTTGTAGTTTTCAACATATAAGTTTCATACTTGTTTAATTTATTATTATTTTATTCTTTTTGATGCTATTGTAAATAGAGTTTTTTTTCTTAATTTCAATTTCAGGTTATTCAGGTTAACAAGTGTATAAAAATACAATAGTTTTTTTTTTTGTATGCTGAGCTTATGTATTAGTTCTAGTAGGTTTTTGGTGGAACCCTTAGGGTTTTCAATATGCAAGATCGTGTCATGACAGATAGAGATACTTTTACTTCTTCCCAGCCCGGATGCCTTTTAGTTCCCTTTCTTGCCTTAATTTCCCTGGCTGAGACCTCCAGGACAGTGTTGAAGAGAAATGGATGTCTTCGTTTTATATGTTTCTATTCCACTCCCATCCCTCCAAAAAAACAGGAAGAACAAAATCCTTACAAAATTTTGGAACAAAATCCAGCCTGTTTCTTTTTTCTTTCCTGATGGTTCTTTCCTACCTTTCTCTTTTCATCATCTTTTTTTTTTTTTTTGAGCCAGGCGAGGTGGTGGGGCTGACAGGCCAGGCAACACCTGACCCGCTTGGCCTTCACTGTTCTCGTCAGTCTTCATGATGTTTCTGTGGATTCCATCATGAAATGTGAACTTGATAACGGCATCATTGCAAGTGGGTTTGCCGCCAGGCAGCAGAGGGAGAAGATCTCCTGTGCTGTGCCTCCACTGGGAGAGGCAGCAAGAGTGAGCAGCACTCACAACGATGGCTCCGGTGGAAACCAAAGCCCCTGACAATGTGTTAACAAAGGGCACGTGAAGTCCCAGAAAGGCCAGTGTGTGGGTTGATAGGTTAAAACCTTGTGGGGCGGTGAGGCATTTGAAGGCGGTCTGGGGACTTTGCCTGCGAACTCTGCCCGGGAACCGTGGGTGCAGCTACTAAATCCTCGAGAGACCCTTAGGTTTCACCAGTAGGGTCTCTTAGTGGGCTGCTGCCGTCCCCTCCCCAGCTTATGTTTACTGTGCCGCCCGAGTCAGCAAGAAAAGGCTAGATTCTGAATGTTCTGCTTAAGCAAACAAAGTGCCCCAGAGAAGGGCAGACAGGTCTGACGCATCTGCTGTGGTGTCCCAGTCTCCTGAATGCTGACCTGCTCATGTAACAGGCATCACCATAGCTGGGCTAGAGTCGTGATGGGTATTTCCCAAGGGCTCACTGATTCCACAGGCAGATTGCGGCTATCTGCAGGATTCCTATATGAGGAATCCTATGAGGAATGTGAGCTGTATGAGGAATGTGTCCTTCCTGGTGGCATCTGCAGGCTGGGGGAGGGTCTCCATACCTCTTTCTTTATATATTGGCCTCCTCATGTGTTTAAAGTGTTAGTCGCTCAGTCATGTCTGACTCTGCAACTCTACGGACTGTAGCCTGCCAGGCTCCTCTGTCCATGGAATTCTCCAAGCAAGAATACTGGACTGAGTTGCCATTCGCTTCTCCAGGGGATCTTCCTTGCCCAGGGATCAAACCCAGGTCTCCCACAGATTCTTTGCCACCTGAGCCACCTGAGCCACCAGGCCATGTTTGAAACAGTATGTTTCTAAGCACAGTGTCACCTTAGTACTGTAGTTTTCCCTTACTTCACTTCTTAGGAAACATTTCTTTAAGTAAATAACATAAAAATATACTCATCTTATTTTCTCTCCATTAGTTCCAAATCAGTAGCATTTAACACACATTGAGCTGTAGATTGTGTAGAGAACACATTGGTCTGTACAAGAGCAAGTGGCCCCTTCCTTAGTCCAAGGGTGATGTCCTGGAGGAAAGTCCTGTTCTCCATGGACTGTTCATCTGTCCCACTGAGGTGCATCACACACGCCCGTGGCACCAACTGAACAGACTCATGGGGACATGGTAACCTTGCCTGCCCTCACTGTACTGGCGTGAAGGGAAGTGAGGGATAGCAAACACGCTTTTTTTTAATTGAAGTGTAGTTGATTTACAGTATTGTGTTGGTTTGGTTTCAGGTGTACAGCGAAGTCATTTCAATCTATGTGTATATAGGTGTTCTCTTTCAGAGTCTTTTACATTATAGATTGTTATAAGATATTGGGTACAGTTCCCTGTGCTCTGCAGTAGCACCTTGTTCTTATCTATTTCATGTGTGGTGTTGTTGAGTTGCTCAGTTGTGTCTGACTCTCTTGTGACCCCATGGACTGTAGCCACCAGGCTCTTTTGTCCATGGGATTTCCCAGGCAAGAATACTGGAGTGGATTGTCATTTTCTTCTCCTGTTTTATATATAGTAGTATGTATATGTTAGTCTCAAGCTCCTAATTTATCTCACTCTGCCACTTTCCTCAGTAACCATAATTGTTTTCTACCAGCAAGTCTGTTTCTCTTTGGTAAATAAGTTCATTTGTATTATTTTTTAGATTCCAGATATGTGATCATGACTGACTTTGTCTGACTTACTTCACTGAATATGATGGCCTCTAGGTCCATCCATGTTGCTGCAAATGGCAATATTTCATTTTTTTATAGCTGAGTAATATTCCATTGTGTGTGTTTGTGTATACTTATATGTATATATATATATATAAAATATATATTTATATAAAATCCCTAGGTTCATCCATGTTGCTGCAAATGCAGTATTTTATTCCTTTTTATAGCTGAGGAATATTCTATTATATATATATATATATATATATATATACACACCACATTTATCCATTTATCTGTCAATGAACACTTGGGTTGCTTCCACATCTTGGTTTTTGTGAATAGTGCTGCTATGCATTGTTCCAATTCAAGAATATGATATATGTTTCCATCTGTTGGTGTTGTCTTCAATTTCTTTCATCAGCATCTTAGAGTTTTCACAGTACTGGTCTCTTGGCCTCCTTAGGTAGGTTTATTCCTCGGTATTTTATTCTTTTTGATGGGATGGCAAATGAGATTGTTTCCTTAATTTCCCTTTCTGATATTTTGTTGGTAGTATGTATAAGTACACAGATTTCTGGATATTAACTTTGTATCCTGCAACTATCTAATTCATTGATGAGCTCTAGTAATTTCCTGGTGGCGTCTTTAGAGTTTTCCACGTACAGTATCATGTCATCTGTAAACAGCGACAGATTCCTTTTATTTCTTTTTCTTCTCTGATTGCTGTGACTAGGACTTCCAGCACTGCATTGAATAAATGTAGTGAGAGTGGGTGTCCTTATCTTGTTCCCGATCTTAGAGGACATGCGTTCAGCTTTGCACTGTTGATATGATGTTAGCTGTGGGTTTGTCATACTTGGCCTTTATTATGTTGAAGTGTGTTCCCTCTATGCCCACGAACACACTTTAAGTCTGGCTATGTGGCGCACAACCGGCAGGGGAGCTTGGATGTAGCGAATCTCTGAATAATAGATAACACTGAATCCTTAAGCAGAGTAGAAATGTTTACAAATCAATTGTTTCAGATTAACTGCATCATCTCCAGATTATTTCTACTGTTTGAAGTAACATACAGAGGGGCCAGCTCTGTTACGGTAGCGTAGTATATTCAAAAGCAGAGACATTACTTTGCCAACTAAAGTCCGTCTAGTCAAGGCTATGGTTTTTCCTGTGGTCATGCATGGATGTGAGAGTTGGACTGTGAAGAAGGCTGAGCGCCGAAGAATTGATGCTTTTGAACTGTGGTGTTGGAGAAGACTCTGGAGAGTCCCTTGGACTGCAAGGAGTTCCAACCAGTCCATTCTAAAGGAGATCAACCCTGGGATTTCTTTGGAAGGAATGATGCTAAAGCTGAAACTCCAGTACTTTGGCCACCTCATGCGAAGAGTTGACTCATTGGAAAAGACTCTGATGCTGGGAGGGGTTGGGGGCAGGAGGAGAAGGGGATGACAGAGGATGAGATTGCTGGATGGCATCACGGACTTGATGGACGTGAGTCTGAGTGAACTCCGGGAGATGGTGATGAACAGTGAGGCCTGGTGTGCGGTGATTCATGGGGTCGCAAAGAGTCGGACACGACTGAGCGACTGAACTGAACTGAACTGAAGCCCACTTCAGCCCTTCTCTGTCAATATCACAACTGAAAACTCAAGTTTAAAATAAAAAAGGCAGCTCCCTAAAGCCTCTGCAAAGTGAACCAAAGCAGGTGGATTGTGAAGGCAAGTTCAGACTTGCTGCTGCGACCCATGTAGGGAGGGCGTTCCCATTTTACTTTCCCTTTCCTTTTTGCCTTGGGTGGCCTCATTTGCAGGACCACACAGCAACACCAAACCAAAACTCTGGTAGAACTCTGTCTTTCTGGCAAGAGGAACTCCTGACAGAGGAGCAAAGTTCTAGAAAGTGCAGGAGTCCTGGAGAGGAGAGAGTTGGAGAAAGGGACCTGGGCCCTGGATAAACCAGTGCAGGTCGTGGGCTAACCTGCAGGTGACACGTGCACGGGAAAGACCCAGAGCAGCACAGAAAGCTTTTGATAACTGAATTTAGAGTGGAACCACTGGCCACTGAAGGCACGTGGGGCTTGTGGTCTGAACGCACCAGGCTGATGGGCTCCTGAGTCAGGGCAAAATTCTCCAGAGGATTGTAACAGACCCAGAGTCTACACAACATAACAGTCAAAATATCCAGTTTACAACCCCAAATTATGCAAGGAGAGAGACAGTCAACAGAGGTCAGCTCCAAGGTGATCCAGGTGGCGGAATTATCAGACAGAAATCTTGAAGTGGTTATTGTGACTGATCATATAAGGTAGGGTCAGACATACCTCTGAAGATGGGAAGATAGAATGTCTCAGCTGAAAAGCAGAAACTATATCAATAAACAAATTTAAAACTTTAGAACTGAAAAAAATGCCAGATGTCTGAGAAAGTATGGACAGGCTCAGCAGCAGAAAGCAGGTGGCTAAGGAAAGACTCCATGAACTTGAAGACAGAGCAACAAAAATCATCCAATTTAGAGAATAAAGAAAGAAAAGATTAGGGTGGGGGTGTGTGTGTCGGGCTGGGGGAAACCTCAGGAACTTTGGGAAACATCTAACGTGTTTTCAAAATCCCAGAAGGAGCAGAGAAAGAGATTACCGCAGGGAAAAAACATTTGAAGAAATAATGGAGGAAAATTCCCCACATGAGTGAAGGGCATCAGTTTACAAATTCAAAAAGCGTGGTAATCCCCGAAAAGGATGAATTCAAAGACAAACAGGCCAAGTCACATTATAATTAAACTGCTAAAAATCAAACAGAAAAAATCTTGAAAGCTGCCAGATAAAAATGAAACATTACATGCAGAGTAACAACAAGGTGAAGGACTACAGATTTCTAATCCGAAACCACAGAGGCTAGAAAATGATGAAACGGTGTCTTCAAAGTATCAAAGAATGGAAATGTCAATGGGAGCTCAACATCTGGCAAAAATATGCTTCAGGAATGAAGGGGAAATAAACACATTCTTAGAGGAAGGCAAACTAAGAGAATTTACTATGCAGATTATAATACTGAACTATTCAAGCTGCAGGGAAATGACACCAGATAGAAAATGAAGAGAGAACAACAGAAATGGTAAACATGTGGGTAAACAAACAAGGTAATTTTTCCCTTTAAGGTTTAAAAAATATGTATGACTCTGGAAAGCAAAAATTATAACATTGCCTCGTGGGATTTTCAACGTATGTAAATGTAATTGGTGCAGGAACTATAACACAAAGGGGGAAAATAGAGGAAATTACTTGGGGGTAAGGCCTCCACATTTTAGTTGAAATGGTACAACACTACCTAAATAAACTGAAAGGATAGGCATGTATATAAAAATCCTTAGTATGATCATTAAAAAATAGAGATAGGGCCTTAATAAAGGTCAGTAGATAAAATAAAGTGGAATACTAAAAAGATTCTCAAATAATCCAGAAGGCATCAGGAAGTGGACCAAAGGAAATAAACAGAAAGCAATAAAATGGTAGACCAAAATTCAGCTACTTTAATTACATTAAATGTAAGTGATCTAAACACACCAACTAAAGACAGGATGGTCAAATTGGAAATTAAAAAAATAATAATACTATTTGCTATCTGCAAGAAACGTACTTTAAATATGGAGACAGATAAGTTAAATGTAGAGAAATGGGGAAAGCATACTATGGAAACACTATTGAAAGAAAATCTAGAGTGATTACATTAGCATCACTAGAGGTAATTACATAAAAATGAAAGAAGGCATAATAATCCTAACTGTATTTGCCTAACAATAGAACTTCCCACATACAGAAAGCAAAACCTGACAGAACTAAAGGACAAATGGCTTCTTAAAAATTAGACCCCCCTCCCTCAGTGAGAGACAGCAGAAAATCATTAAGGGTACAGTCAACCTGAGCAATTTTGTCAGCCAGCTTAACTCATGTTTATAGGATGTTACTCCCAACAACAGAGCACATATTCTACTCAAGCACGTGTGGAACGTTTGCCAAAATCCCATGTTCTGGGACTTTAACAAATCTCAAACAATTGAAATCAGACAAAGTATGTTCTTGACTAAATGGGACTACTCTAGAAATCAGTAACAAAGAGATCTGGAAAATCCACAAATATTAAATCATGAATAAAAGAGGAAATCATAAGGGAAATTAGAAAATATTTTGAACTACAGAACATGAAAACACAGCAAGTCAGCATTTATGGATCGTGCTTATCTATTTTTTTAAAGTCCCCAATCAGCTAAACTTTGACCCTAATTAATTAGAAAAATACCAAATTAAATCTAAAGTAGTCAGAACAAATGGAATAATAGCAGAAATCAACGAAAATGACAACAGAGAAACACTAAAGAAAAAAGCAAAAACTGATTATTTGAAAAGATCAGTAAATTTGACAAACCTTGAGCTAGATTGATGAGGAAAAAAAGAGAAGATACAAATTACGACATCAGGAATGAAAGAGGGAACATCACTACAAATCCTATAAACATTAAAAGAATATTTTTAAGGCAAGAATTTCCTTTGGTTCAGTGGTCAGAACCCCACACTTTTCCTGCTGAGGGCCTGAGTTCAATCCCTGGTTGAGGAGCTAAGATCCCACAAGCCACATAGCATGGTCCAAAAAAAAAAAGGAATGTTAAGGAATTACTTCAATTTCGTGTCCATAAATTCAGCAGTTTAGATGGAAAATTCGTTGAAAGACACAAATTACTAAAGCTTATGCAAGAATACATAGATAAATAGTCATATGTCTTATTAAAGAAACTAAACTTGCTTAGCTGGTCAGTCATGTCCGACCGACTCTTTGCAACCCCATGGACTATAGCCTGCCAGACTCCTCTGTCCATGGGGATTCTCCAGGCACGAATACCAGAGTGGGTTGCCATGCCCTCCTCCAGGGAATCATCCATCCCTTATGAACATACATACAAACCCCTCAATAAAATATTAGCAAATGGAACCCAGCAGTATGTAAAGTGAGGCCTTTGTCTTAGAATAGCCTGTTTTTTTACAGGATAAATCACATAGGGTTTATCTTGGAAATAAAAGTTTAGCTCAACCTTTAAGTATTAATCAGTATATTTCAGTGTATCAATAGACTAGAGAAGAAAAAGCTTATGATATCTCAGTAGATGCAGGAAAAGAATTTTAAAAACTCTTAGCAAACTAGGAATAAAAGGGAACTTCTTAAACTTTATAAAAGTTATTTACAAGAACTCTGTGGCTAACATCACACTTCATGGTAAAAGACGGCATGTTTTCCCCCACAAGACTGAGAATGAGGCAAAGAGAACTACTCTAACCACTTCTATTCACATCACATTGGAAGTCCTAGTCCATGTAATAAGCAAAGAAAAGAGATAAAATGCAGACTCCCAAAGAATCTGTAAGAAATCCACTAGAACTAATCAGTACATTTAGCAGGGTCACAGAATACCAGGTCAGTGTGCAAAATTCAATACCTATTTCCATTTACTAGCAACAAACAACTGGAAACTGACGTTTAAACACGGGAAACAAACTTCCCAAGCGGGAAGAAGTAGTGTGTGGTAGATCAGTGCTCCCACTAAGAACTAGGGAAGCTAGACAAAATATATAAATCATCTCTCTAAACGTGTCAGAGAACTGCAGAAGCAATGGAAACAAGAGGGTTTAAGATTCCACAGAGGGGCAGGACCACGGAAAGATAGCTGACCATCTGCGCACACTGCTTGCCAAGCGTTGGCTCATGCTGGCTTTACTGACAGAATTTAAGATTTAAGGGCTGTCTAACGGTGAAAAGAATGGAGACTTGAGGGCTGATCTTTCCTTTAAGACTGGCAGATTCAGGAATGTGTGAGGATGCTAATTAAAGAGCTAGTGTGGGAACCTCCGGGAGGTTGTCTTCCTGTCCTTTGTTGTGCTGGAGCACAACGTTGTCTAGAGGAGGGATTGCCAGACTTTTCCTTAAACAGCCAGATAGTGAACGTCTCAGGAGGTATGATCTCCGACTTACTGAACTCTGCTGTCTCCGTGTCGACGCTGTGTAAACAGATGGACGTGGCTGTGGACATGGCAATAAAACCACAGAAACAGGTACCTGGCTGCTGGGCTGCAGTCAGCCGACCCCCAGTCCGTTGCTCCCACTGTCTTTAAATACTTATTTATCAATATCTGGCCACATTGGGTCTTAGTTTGCAGCACTCAGGGTCTTCGTCGCGTCATGCCGGGTCTTCCATTGGGAGGCACTGACTCTAGGCGCCGTGCTCGGGCTCAGTAGTGGCGTGCCGGCGCATGGGCTTCGTTGCTCCGCGGCAGGTGAGATCTTAGTTCTCCAACCAGGGATCAAACCCATGTCCCCTGCATTGCAAGACAGATTCTTAACCACCAGACCACCAGGGAAGTCCCTCCCATCTTTAGCACGTGACACCAGCACTAATTCAGAGGACCAGGTGACCGAAAGCCAAGAGGAAAAAACCCTTCAGTGGCAGCAAGTCCACAGGTTATCTGAGCACTGGTTTAGCAGACAAGAACTCTGATCGATCTGGAAACAGGACATTTTTCTAAATAGAGGAAATGATGGAGAAAGTAGATTAAAAGATGGAGAATCGGAGTCTATGTAAACCAACACTTAAGAGTCTCCAAACCCCACACTTCTCTGTCCAGGCAGATGTGAGCAGTTCACACTTCATCCTGGGCAATTTAGGCTGCATCTCAATGTTTCAGCTGATAAGTGAAGCTACGCTTGGCACCAGAAGTGTACCAAGTTAGTATACCAAGTTAGTTAATGGTAACTACCTGTGAAGAGTGTCCATGAGGACTGAGCCTTCCTACCCAGGTCATAGGCTCCCTTCCCTGACCCCTCTCCTGTGTGCCTGGTTTCTGGGGGAGCCAGTGAGCAGCCTAGTGTGAGGAGGCCAAGGGCTGAGGACCACACAGGAGTCCAAATTCATCCTTGTGGCCCTGGGGGGAAGGGGCCATGAGGTGGGGGTTCAGGGGCTGCTCGAGGGTCTCGTCCTCATCCCCAGGGATGAGGATGCTGTGGGCTGGCACCACAGTACCATGGGACGGGGTCGGCCTCTCGGGGCTGCAGTGTAGGGACCAGTTCGTACACTGGTGGATGTATCAGGCGAGGATGAATCAGGGGAGAAACCAGTGCCAGGGTCTAGGGTGGAGGGGTGGGTGGTGGGTGTGGAGAACTGGACTGGAGAATTAGGAGCACAAAGCTGAGGGTCTTGGGGATGGGTGGGGGGCAGTAAAGCAAGAAAATCTCACCCAAGGCTGAGAAGCCGCAGTGGGACGGGACCTGGACTGGGTCCACAAAGGAGGCCTCGAGCGGGGATGCTGGGCAGGTGGTCAGAGCTGGAGCCCAGGAGAGAGGTCTGGGCACGAGATACGAACTGGGGAGCCATCTCGGTTTAAAGGGAAAAACTGAGTTGCACCAGGAGCTGGGATGACCAAGGGGCGGCCCTGCAGGCAGAGGTCCCGTGCCAGGCTCCCTCTGGGGCTCCAGGGGAGCAGGAGGCAACCTCTTGACTCCCCGCCTGGCGGCTCAGTCAGACCCCTCTGCAGGGAAATTCCTTCCCGAGGCCACAGTTCCCTCACCAGCAAGTGAGGGTCTGAATCGGATCAACCTCGTGAGCTCTGGAGAGGTGCCTGGTGCAGAACGTGGAGTGAATGACAGTCACGGTCGGTTCCTGCCGCTCTGGGACCCTCGGGTGCCTCAGTCTGCGACTGTTTCTTGTACTCGTTTTGAGAAATTAATTTTTGATTATTTATGTCTTTGGCTCTGTTGGATCCTAGTTGTTCCACTGAGGATCTTCATTGTAGCATGCAGACTCACTAGTTGTGGCACGCTTAATAGTTGTGCCTCGGGCTTCATTGCTCCTCTGCATGTGGGATCTTAGTTCCCCAGGCAGGGATTGAACCTGAGTCCCCGGCATGGCAAGATGGATTCTTAACCACTGGACCACCAGGGAAGTCCCTTGAGAAATTAATTTGATTCTTAGGCCTGTCGATACTGCCAGCCCTTCACGGGAAACCTTCAGGCTCAGGCTCCCTTTGATGAGCAGCTGAAGAAGACTGGGGCTTATTGAGGAAGGTCAGGGCCTCTAGGGGTCTCCAGAATTAAAAACATTTGCCTGAGTCGATGTGCGTGTCCTCAAGTGTGATCTTGGAAGCTCTGTAGGGTGCAGGGCCAGAGGGCAGAGGAGGGAGGGTTTCAGGAGCCAGTTGTTGGCACAGCAGATGTCAGATCCCCTTTCCAGGTTGGGGGCCCCTCAGTATGGGGGTTTGGGGCCGCCAGAGGATGGGAGGGGTCTGGAGAGACAGGGAGAGCGTGGTGCCTGGTGTGGGGGTGCAGCAACAGCAGCAGCCCAGGGTCAGGGGCTGCTGGGCCAGCTCGGCCTGTTTGATAGGTAGGTGGTCCTCGGGCCAGGCCTGGCTCAGATGGCTCTTCAGAGTTTCAACCAGTAATCTACCCGATCTCCTTTCAACAAAGCCCATTTCTGCTGAAGTTTCTGAGGCTCTTGCCCACCAGGACTGGCAGGTGTAGCTGCCTGTGCCCCAGGTGGGGCAGCTCTGAGTCCTCCTCCCCAGCTGCGTGGCCTTGGGAAAGCCACTCCCAGCCCATGCCCCAGTTCGATGAGGCTGATGAATGCCCAGTCCCGCCCCTCCCGTCCTGAGGGCTGGTGGTCAGAGGCCTTGGCAGGTTTCTGAGCCTGACTCCCTGGCTCTGGGCCACCACCTGGCATCACAGTCCTGCCAGGATCATGGACGGTCTGGGCTCCCACCCAAGGCGTCTGCAGGCAGCCGGTCAGGACTTCCACTCACTCCACATGGCCAAGGGTGGGGGCCATAGGGCCTTCTTACAGACCTCTCTGATACGGGTCCACTCAGGAGCCCTCAGTCCACGCTCTACCCTCATCACACCACGGGTTTCATCTTAAAGGCACACAGGAATTGCTCAACTCATAGAATTAGTTTTGGTGGGCCTTGAGGCTTCTGGTGCTCGGCCCAGTTGGAAGACACAGCTGACTGGGGGGAACAAGGGAGCCCCTCCCAGGCTCACTGCCCTGACAGAGTTCTGAGGTAAAGCTGCTGAAATTCTTCAAAAGCCTGGTTCCTTTTAAAAATGATGCCAATATATATACTACTTTATATAATCTAGGTAACTTATGAGAACCTCCTGTTTATCACAGGGAACTCTATTCAGCGATCTGTGGTGACCTCAGTGGGAAGGAAATCTAAAAACTGGGTATATGTGTACATACAACTGATTGGCTTTGCTGTACAGAAGCGTCCCAGGTGGCTCAGTGGTAAAGAATCATCCTGCAAGGCAGGAGACACGGGTCCCATCCCTGGTTCGGAAAGATCCCCTGGTCAGGGAAATGGCAGCCCAGTCCAGGAGTCTTATCTGGGGAAATCCCATGGACAGAGGAGCCTGTCAGGCGTCAGTCCATGGAGGCTGCGGAAGAGTAGGCTGCAACTGAGTGGCAAAGCAATAACAAAGTAAGACAACACTGTAAAGCCACTAACTCCAAAAATAATTCTTAAAGAACATAAAAAGTAAAAATAAATACGTACGAAATAAACAGAATGTTATCCACATGAAAAGACATTCAATTAGGGATTGGGGAAATTCAAGTCAAAACCACAGTGAGCACCGTGTTGCACCCAATAAGACAAGGTTAGAATTTTAAAAAATGATAATAACAAACAGAAAATAACAGTGGTTGGTGAGGATGTGGAGGAAGTGGAATCCTGGTGCGCTGCTGATGAAAAGCATAAAGTGAGAAGCCATAGAGAAGACAAGCTGCACAATAGTGTGAGGGCACTAAACACCACTAAAGTGGACAGGATTGTATACTTTATTTTTGTGTGTGTGTGTGTAATAAAGTTTTATTAAAGTATAAAGGAGATAGAGAAAGCTTCTGACATAGGCATCAGAAGGGGGCAGAAAGAGTACCCCAGGATTGTATACTTTAAAATGGGTGATTTTATGCTAAGTTTTATCCCCATTTTCTCAAAAAGGATGTCATGGGGCCCTTTGAAAATCAGCATCACAGCAAACAGTTTCCTCACAGAGTGAAAATGGCCAGCGGTCTGCAGTCCCAGCTTCCCTCTGCAGGTTCCAGGCAGCCTCTCCCAGGCACCGTCTTTTCTTCGCTGCTGGGTCCTGGCAGGATGGTACTCCTCTCCGTCTGAGAATGCATCTCAGGAGAGTTCAGGTCCCACGGAGCCGGTGCCCTGAGGGCCGCCTGCTGACTACCCAGACTCAGGGGCAAGCACGAGATCAAGATCACTGCCCCAGCCTGGACAGTCCCACCCTATCACCTCCGCCCCCTGCAGCCCATCCACCTGGCTGGCTGGGCCACCACTCTCTGCGCCTGCCATGCGGCTCATCGCCCGCCATGTGTCTGTCCACCAGGTGGCAGCGGAGGCTCCCCGATGTGGTGTCCCTGCCCAGCAGCCCCGCCAGCACCCCATGTCCTCTGCAGACCAGGAGCCAAGATGCTGGGGTCACGTCGCCCACGAGTGTGGCTGCGTCCTCGGTCCTCTCTGCCTAACTCAGAGGAGGCTGAGCTCCAGACGCCAGGCAGGGAGACTGAAAGCCAGAGTCTGTCCTGCAAAGCACCACAGGGCCGTGCTCCTGCAGCTGACATCGCATGAGACCCCATCTGCCTGAAACAGCTTGCAAAGCACCACCTCAGCTTTCCACTGCACCACAAGCCCACAGCTTTCCAGCAGGAGCCTGTGCCCGGTGGGGAGCCTCGGCTTTGACTTCACCTGAGGTGGAATCAAGGTCTCTGGGATTTTCCCAGTGGGAAATCTATAAGCCAAGGAATGAGGGAAAATTACAACCGAATCTAACATCTCCAAGCCCAGGGTCTCTGAAAACCAAGGCCTGAGGCTGCACAAAGGACTCGGCTCCTGCAGCTGCAGAGAAAACCTCAAAATCTGGGTGAGAATTAGCAGCAGGTTCCAGGGGCTGAGCTGCCAGATCTCTGCAGGGGCCCTGTTTCTGCCAGCAACAGAGCGACACTGCAAAGGTCAGGAGCCGATGTCTGATTGGACTGTGGGTTAAAGGTCACCTGGATTCGTTTAAATTGTTTTTCCCCCATAGATGGAATCATCTTTTTGTTTGGACAGCTAGGCAACAGCTGAAGTTTTCCATGAACCTCTACGAAGATAATGTTTCTTCTGATTTTTGAGAAAAAAAGAAAAAGAGCCTGACAGGGCAAATGATATTCTCAAGCTTGACACTAAAATAATTTTTTTCAAAATCCTATTACTTTCTGACCAGACCTATCAATGAAGAAATTCCAAAATACTACACGCTTCCTGAGGCTGTGACAGCCTGGGCGGCAGCTTTGATTGCCGTCCAGACAACTCCCTGGTTCCAGACAGGAACGGGGTGCTCCACCGTGGCCCTGCAGCCAGCATCAGCTCAGATCAGTCTTCACTGGATCACCCAGCCTCCCAGCCACCTGGGCAGTCCTGTGGCTTTCACTGCAGACTGGACTCGGGACATCACAGTTCTCAAAAGACCCCAGCCTCTCTGCTCTCAGCCTCTCTCTTGCTGTAGGAGCTTGTGATCAGACGAGTAAACTCAGTCCTCACAAGTATCCAGCCAGCACCTGCCCCACCACCCCGCAGGCCCCCAGAGCCCAGCCTGGCCCCCTGACTGATTTTGGCCTCTCACTGTCCAGTTTCATTACAGTTCCTCTAGGACATACTGGAGTGAGCCACAGAAGCAGATGAAGTGGTTACACTAAAAAGGACGGGACCTCCCGTTTCTCGAGTGCCCACCACCATTCGGGTGGGTCAGTGGGTCACCTTGCCCGTGGGACAGAGCCTCCCATTGTTCAGCATCAGCTGTCCCACACTGTGCAAACCAACCTGCAGACAGTGAACTGATGCTTTCTTATCTGAGCCGTCTGGTGTGGTGTCTACACAGTCAGAACAGGGAGTGCCCCCCTCAATGTCCTTGGTTCCCAGGTACAAGAGAAATGGGGAGACCTGGGTGCCAGAGATAGCAGAGATGGGAGAGGAGCCCACAAACTACCGACTGGCAGCTGCTGCCCACCACACCCCTCCCCAGGTAGGAACCGCCCATCTGGTCCCTTCCCACCTCCAGGGGACACACCTAGACCAGACAGGTCCCGCTGCCACGGGGCCTAGATGGGGAGACGAGGTGGGTGGTTCCAGACTCCCATCTCCTGGGAACACCTGGCATCATGGGGGTCGTGCTCCTCTCCCGAGATCGCACACCACTTCTCACACATTTGAGAACCCAGGACGTCCAGGGGCGGAGAGGTGCCCATGTTCTGGCTGTGTCGACACCACATGAGACTGCCCTGATAGGAAAACATCTGCCAGTTGTCCAAATGCCACAGTGCTGGACAGCGGGGAGGGGGGCTCTGTCCCACTGACCGGCTGACCCACAGACCCACCCAAGTCGGCCGCAGAGCTCCTCCTCTGGGAGCTGTGGGACCCTAAGTGGGGTTTTAGGATCTGCAGCAAGAAGAAAAAGTCAGGTTTCAGGGCTGAAGACAACATTTTAAAATCTGGCTTTAAATAAACATGGGATTTAAAAAAAGAGAGAGAGAGCGCGCAGAGCCTCCAGCAGCTGAAATTAGAAGCAGCCGCCTGGGCAGGGAAGCCATCTGCGCACGCGAGGCGGTGTCTGGGCTTCGCTGGCAGCGCCGGGAGCCGACACTGCAGGCCCAGGGCCACCCTCCCTCCAGGAAGAACCCGCGAGGACACGTCCAGCCTTGTTTTTCAGAATGTCCTCTAAGTTCACGTTCCAGACAACAGACTTTCTCCTCTCCACTCCGAACTTACCTTTGAGATCACTTACAAGGGATAAGAAAACAAAGACTGCGTTTCAGAGGGAAATGAAATAATGATATTGAGGGTGAAGCCAGCCTCTTGCCTCATCTTTCCCATGAAGTTGAGTGGCCACCAAGAGCCAGTATGCCTGGGGCGGCCCGGCTGGGTGCTCAGCCCTTAGGTCACTCACCTCTGGCCTCCTCGCCTAATACACTGTGTTCTTTTGACCAAGGGGGCTTGCGTGAGGGCCATCGTTGGCTTCCTTAGCTTCCAGTCCCCCTGCTCAGAGAATTCTGTCACAAGCTGGGTTTGCACAGAAGATGGTGAGTGTGCCTGAGACTGGGGGGAGGGGTCCCCTGCTGCCTGCCTTTAGCTCCTCCCTGCCCACCCGACCCTGCCCCTGAGCTTGGGCTGCCCTTCCCAGTCCGCCCCATCAGCTCTGGACCCGAGGCCCAAGCAGGCCGCTCGCCCCGGCATCCTGCCTCCGCCCCAGCCCTCCTGCCTCACCTGGGCCGGTGCGGGAGGCCCAGGTCTGGGGGCTCTGCCCGAGTTATTTAAATCCACGTTGTCAGTTAATATATTCTAACGAGCAAGTGGGTGACCGAGCTGGCAGACGCAGGATGACGCTGAAATGTAATAAGAGGGGGAGAAACACCGAGTGAAACTCTGAGACTCGTCCTCGCCCCTGCGCTCACCCCCACGCTGCCTCCCACGGGCACCTGGAGTCACGCCGATGCGCTGGATTATGTAAGAGGGCCCGTTGCTGGGGAACCTCTCCCCACCCAGGCGGGGACAGGGCAGCACCTCCCCGGGCCCCTCAGTGGAGGCCCCTGCGGGCCCCTCCCGACCTGGCCAGTAAGGAAGCTCTGGGAACTTTTTACGCTGCCTCGATAAGAGGGTTAAAGCTGAACTAGGAAGGACATGGGAGGCCACCTGCACCTGAACCACTTCACCACCTCCTCGGAGAGGGGAGAGGACCCTTGTGCACCAGGCGTCTCCTCCCAGGCAAGGCCCGGCTCAGAGGTCCCTCCGAGGGCAGAAAGAGCAATGTCACCCATCCCTGGAGGCAGAGTAAAGCCTGTGCTGTCTGCAGCCAACATTTTGGTCGGAGAGACGAAAGCCTCTGAGCCACGTTCAGGTCAAGGGGGGGCGGGTTTTGAGGGAAGAGCAAATCTCAGTAAAAGTCTGGGGAGGAGGGAGGAGGCAGGAGATTGGCCATCAGCCAGGCCCACGCGCTGCC
The DNA here is from genome assembly GCF_042477335.2 of Ovis canadensis. NCBI lineage: Eukaryota > Metazoa > Chordata > Mammalia > Artiodactyla > Bovidae > Ovis > Ovis canadensis. The sequence continues at coordinate 59,833,988 of NC_091255.1, read as the reverse complement.
CCCCCCCCCCAACCCCAGGCCAAGCCTCCTGCACGGGCGTCATGCAGCAGGTGGCAGAGTGCACCTGGGGCACTCTGTGGGGACAGGGCCACTGCTCTGCCCACTGAACCCACAGACACTGGATTCCGGGCTGAGGTCCAGGCCCCTCCTTCAGACCCGAAGGCCAAATGGAGGCTTGTGCCAAGGCCATGGGTGCCCCCCATGAGTAAACTTTACATGTTAGGACTGTTTAGATTTACACAGTTACTGCAAAGGTAGCCCACACCTAAGAGATCCCCCCGCCCCGCCCTGTTAACATCTCTTGTCGCTGTGATGTGTTTGCTACAGTTAACAGACCAACGTGGACTCACTGTCGTTCACTAGAGTCTGGACTTTATTAAGGTTTTCTTAGCTTTCATCTGGTGTCTTCTTGCTGCTCCAGCACCCAACCCGGATCCCAGATGACATTTGGTCATCACATCTTCTTGGGCTCCTCTTGGCCCCGAAGGGCTCAGACTTCCCTGGTTTGGGCAGCGTGCTGGATGGGGGTCTGCAGACTGTCCCTCTGCTGAGATTGGTGACGTTTCTCCTGATAAGCCTGGGATGACGGGTCTGGGGAGGAGTGCCGCCTTTCCCAGCACGTCAAGGCCGTGTCTAGTCCCATGGCTCACCCTGAAGACATGGCCTGGCTCACCTGGCTGCAGTGTGCTCGGCAGTGGCTCCTGGCACCCGTGTTTCCTGGAAGTCGCCTTGCAGCCCACACCAAGGCTGGGTATCTCCGGCAGCACCACTAGAGGGGGCAGCACCCATGGGCGCTTGAGTGCTCTCTGGAAGGTCCCTTCTGACCACTGATGATGGCGATCTCTAAGACACACTGACCACTTGCCATGTGCCAGGCATGGTTCTTGGTGCCAGGCTTCTTCTGCCATCTACACCTCAGCTCCTCCGACACCCTGCCCAGGTAGCCTGCCCATGCGGAACCTACTGCCCAGGCTCCCAAGGCCATCACGGGGCTTCCCAAGTCTGTGCCCACGCCCTTACCAGTCCCAGGTAGACACCAAGCTTCACCCCGTGGCAGGCGACGTGGCCCTGCCGCAGCCGTACTAGGCCATGGTGTGCTGGAGGCCGCTGAGGTGAACTTCCTGCTGGCAGGACACAGGCCTCCCCCACCACACCCGCCCGGAGCTTCCGGCTCCAGGCACCCCTACGCCTTCTTGCTGACAACGCTGACAGTGTGAAGAATGTGGGCTGAGGACCAAGAAACCAGTCCTCTGGACACAATTTGGACAGTCCGGCCTGGTAGCCCTGCCCCGTCATAGAGCCCTGGCATAGAGGGGGGAGGCAGAAAGGGCCAGAGAGGATGGGAAGACGCGACAGTGTCCACGCCTCCTCTCTCTCCTGCTCTGGAACTTTCTGGTTGCCGATTACAAGTGCTCTAATCCAGGAAGGAGAAAAGGAAGAGGAGTTCTGATTGGGTGGATCCTTCTCTTAGAGAGACGGGGAGGCTGCCAGGAGAGGGTGGTGGAGAAACAGCTCCCTTGACAGGCACGAAATTTCCCTGTGATCTGAGACACACTGCCACCCCCTTAGGCCAAGCTCCGCAGAAACCCGGTTGGGCTGGTCAGAGAGAGAGAGATGGTGGTGAAAACCCTGAAAGTTTTGCGGTCACCTCAGAAAGGGCTCCTTCTGTTTAGCAAAAAATCACAGATCCTTGTGTCTGCCTTGCCAGGAGAACAGCTTGCTTGAAAAGCAGAGGCTGTCATCCTGTAATTAAATCTGAGACCCCCCCTCCCTACGTGACGTTGAGATGAAGCCACTTACATAACGCGACTAAAAATAAGCTGATGAAGAGATGCACTTTGATTCTCCCTGCTTCCAACCTTTTTCTCCTGGGCCACCCGTGCTGGGGTCAGCTGACCCAGGGTCAGCGTCGGCAGCACCACGTGGTCAGAGTCTTGCCGCTGACCCTGGCTCGGCACCCAATGTGCGCGAGGCCCCATCACCGGTGCCGGGGATGGGGGGACTTCAGGTTCAGAGGTGGGGTGCTGCAGGTCGCCATGGCTACACACTTCTCTGGTTGCTTGGCCCATAGAGGTGAGGACAGGCAGGCAGAAGTGACAGGGAGACCAGCAGTGGGCAGATTCCAGCCCATCTGCTTTCTCAGGGACTCGTGATGAGCTGCTCATCTATAGAAAGCCACTGCCCACTACCCCCCCCTAAATAGTGCAGGGAGAACAACCCCCTGGTCTGGGCGAGGGCAGGGGGCTTGGGGTGCTGGCCCTGCCGCTAGTCCTTGCAGGGCCAGTGAGACAAGCAGAGCCTCTCCATCATGGCAATGACTTGCTGGTCTTGAAGAGAGGTGGCTCTGACCCTAAGCGGGCCCCTCTGACTCCCAGGAGTGGCACGGGGACCACCTCAGCACCCAGCCCACCCCTAGCCCTGGGCACTGCTCAGCCCCGCTCAGACACTGCTGCCGTCTGAAAGGGCTCCCACCTAAGTAAGAAAGGCCTCAGGGATCACTGGTGGGCTCCTGGCCTGTGGCTCAGACCTCCTCGCTGCTGAAGGGGTCAGCATGCAGGCCCAGGCACCCCAGTAGACTGGTGGTTGGAGGATGGGCGGGGGAAAGGAAGCTGCCCAGCAGGGGGCAGACTTTCTCACTGCAATTCTCCAGGACCAGGTGTAAGCCCCTTTCCAGTCCTGCCCTGCATCTGCCATCGGCCCCACATTCTCAATGCCATTTGGCTGGATATGCTTATTTTCACTTGCCCCAGGTGCTCAGTGAATGCTCTTCTGAATGATGGCTTCCCTCTCAGCTGTTCATCTCCTGCCCAGATGTCAGCTGGAGTGTGCAGGCCCAAAGTGAGGCGATTAGCCCTCCTGTCTCAGCTGCCACCAAACGCGAGCATCCAGTTGGGCAGAAGGAGGGCGATCAAGACTAGGATCTTCTAGGGGGTGGGGTAGGGTGGGGCTCGGGGCCATGGAAGCTTTTCTGGAACGCCCCTCTCCTTCCTCTGCTGTCTCGTGACTGATGGGAGCAGACAGCCCAGAGAATTCTCCCCAGGCTAATTCCCCTCCCAGAGCACTGAGACCCTGTCTTCACCGGCCAGCCTCCCCCCACCATTCTCCTCGTCCTGGCCACTCTGGGCCCTTTGGATGAGCAACAGCTCTTGCTCTGTACCCACCTGGCTCCTCATGGGCCTGTGACCTCATACAGGTCAATGCACATCAGTCTTGGGGTGGGAAGGATGGAAGCTGCCTCTAGCTGGCCTGGAGGAAAGGGAGCTGGGGGAGGAAGACAGGCCTGACTTCTGACACGTGAGTCAACAACACCCTCATTGTTGGAGCCAGTTTGAGCCGGCTTTCTGTTACTTGCAACCAAAAGAATCCCAGAAATTACATACTACACTGAAATCTACCTTAAAACACTGAAAGCAATAAAAAGGAAGAAACTGGCGCTGGTGTTGAAAGGAAATTAAACCAAGAAGTATCTCTGTGAACGAAGGCTCTGAGGTTAGGAGGGAAGGCAAATGCTTCCTGAATATCCCTTCCATTTTCTTTGAATCCATGTGAAGCAGAGCGTAGTTGATTCCGGTTAATGACCCCATGGAAAAAAACCTGTCTCAGCCCCTGCTGTCTTCTGGAGTCCTCCAGCCATCTTGGGGGTTCTGTCTCTTGGGCACCTGCTCTTGAAGGGATGACTGTCCAGGGATGGGATGCTGGTGGTGCTGGTGGAGAGTGTCAGGTTTAATTAAAGAGAAACACTTAGATCTGGTGTTTTACAAGGTAAAGCAAATAATTTCTCTATGTTAGTCTAATTTATGTAAATATTTCCCCAAAGGAATTGTACCAGGAACCCTCTGTGCCAACTTAGTCCACTTCCTCAGCAGAACCTCCCAGGAATTGCTTTCAAAAATCAGACATCTCCGATCCCATCTCTTCCATCCAGGAAGGTTCACCCTCCCCCAGGTTTTCCCTCTCCCCACCTCCCTACCCCCAACCCCACCTCCCTCTTCCCTGCCCCTCCCCTTCCCTGAGTCTCCTCTCCCCAGGGAAACTACCCCTCAAGGAAGATCTTCTGCCACCATCACGAGGGTCCTCTTTCTCTGAGCGCCCCTCAATCCTCACCACAGGATCCTTTCCCCATCCCTCCTCCACCCCTTCCAGAATCTGCACCCCCAAAACCCCTCTCCGCAGAGTCCTTCTCTGCAACCCAGGGCTCTGTCCTCCCTAGAATGCCAGCCCCAAGGGCACCCCCCCCCCCGCCACCGCCCCGCTCACGATGCACCCCTCCCAGGGTCTTTTCCCCTGGTCCACCCCTCTCTAGGGTCTTCCCCAGGGTCCTCCCTCCCCTGAGACCCGTTTCAGCGTCCTTCCTCCCCGGAAGAGCCGGCCCAAGGGTCGCAGCCACCCACCAGACTTACCTCCGAAAGTGCCCGGTAGAGGCTGGACCCTTGGGACAGCACGCCAGCCTCTCACCCTCCTTCACCAAGTCCGTACCCTTGCCCCCTCCCCCTTCCCCAGGAAGTGTCCGAGCGTTCAGGGACCTCCGTTGCCCAGTGCGGACCCTGATCCCGACCGCTTTCGGGGGAGCGGCGCCCAGGACCCGGCCACCCTGACTCGCCACTTTGCGGAGTGCCTCCCCCACGCGCGTTCGCGGCCGGCGTTCCGCCCCCACCCGGTTTCTGCTCCCTTCTTCCTGCGCCACCCCGCCCCCGCCTCCCCGCCCCCAGCACTGCTGTCGCCCCGGCCCCCCAGGCTGTTCCCAGGGCCCCAGCCCGCGCCGCGCCTCCGCCTCCTCCCCCGCGATCGACGGCGCCATGGACCAATCGCTCCTTGCTGCCGGCCCACAAACCCCGCCCTTGTCCCCGCCCCCTTCCCCGTCTACGGAATTCACCAATGGGAAAGACGGCGCGGGGGGCGGGGCCTGTCGGTTGCCTAGCAGCAGCGGCTGGGCGGGGGCGGGAGGCCGGGGGTGGTGAGCCGGGTGCGGCGGGGGCGGGCGCACGGGAGGCGGGGCCTCTAGGGGGCGGGGCCTGGTCGACTATAAAGGAGGCTGCCGGCGGGGCGCCGCGCTCCTGGTCAGGTTCCGTACGCTGTTTGTCGGGTTTCCTCGTCGCTTCCGCAGTCGCCGCTACTTGCGCCCCTCGTTTGGTCAGTGGTGCAGCCGGACCAGCACCATGTCACTGTCTCGCTCGGAGGAGATGCACCGGCTCACGGAAAATGTCTACAAGGTGAGCTACGTGCCACACGCGCCCTCGCGCCCTCCCCGGGCCGTCCCTGGGCCCTCGGGGGTCTAACCGGCGCTGCCGCGGGGACCCAGCGCCGGCCCGGCAGAGGTTGGCTTGGGTCCGCTTGCCCCAACAGCTTCTCGCTGCCCCCGCGCGCCCTTCCGTGCGTCTTCCGCGTGCGCGGGGGCCGGAGCCTTCGGACCCGAGTTGAGTAGGGGTGCGGACTGCGGAGTCCGAGGTCTGCGGGGTCTGGGGCCACGGCTGTCCGTCGCCCTGCGCCCCGCGGTGGCCCCGCCGGGCACGGTTACGCAAGCCTGGGGCACTTTTTTCTCAACAGGCTTTCCCTTTCCACAACTCCTTCTCGGTGGATGTGGCCGGGTGGGAGGTCGCGCGCGGGCAGGTTCGATGGGTAGACAGATAATCCGTCATCTTATGTAACCGCGGAGGGAGAAGACTAATTGTGTGGGAGGCTGGCGCGCCCGCCTCTGCTTCTGATGTGTGAGGAGTCGGCTCTCAGCCCCCGGTGCGGAACGCGGGCGTGTGTGTCGGAGCGCCGGCAACCCGCCGGACCCTCGCCGCCCCCGCCCGGGGCCGGTTTTGCGCCGGTGTGCACGTTGGCAGACACCCGAGTTTCCGTTTCTTAGCATCCATTTTCTCGGTTTGGACCCCCACCCCCACCAGCACAGAGCCAGGCTCCGGAGGCTCAGGGCTGTTCCCGGCAGCATTTCCTCGCGGGAGAGTCGTGCCCTGGGCGGTCCACGCGGGCTTCGTACAAAGCCAGGCTCTGTTTCAAAACTGTGTCTGGGGGTTACGCGGGGGGCCGAGGGGTTTCGAGTTGATATTTAGGCGGCGGCTGGTTCATGGCGGCGGAGTGGGATTGCAGCGCGCTGGCAGAGCAACAGTTTCTAATTGTGTTAAACAACTACGCTGTGCCTCCTTAGCCAGCGGCCTGCCAAGCCCTCTTTGCGCGCGGAGGGAGGCCTCTGATGGGCCCTTAGCTTTCAGCTGGAGTCCAGCACGGCCGCAGTCAATCCCAGCTGCTAATAAAGGTTTTTAAAGTTGCAGCTAGGTCACCTGGAAGAATCTGGAGGCCGGGTCAGGGTGGACTAAGTCAGCTCTGAAGCCATGTTGGAGCTGCTGGTAAACAGGAGTGAAGACTGATGAGGAAGCAGCACGTAAAAGGAACAGCCTCTGGTGTTTTTATGTTTGTATCACTTGAGTCAGTGGCATACGCTTTTTGGTCGTGTTGCTCTGTAAATGGTTGTCAGGGAGGGAGATTTATTAAATTATTAGTCATTAGTTTCATTTCCACTTGCTCATTATTGCAGAGGGTGGAAGAGAAGTGCCAGTCTTGGTCTTTTTCCCCCTCTTTTCCCTGCTTTTGCTCCAAAACCATGAGACAGGAACTTTAATGGCCAGAATTAAGAGGGAGTGCATGGCGTGGCTTTGCTCTGGGGAACCCCATGGTCGGTCTTAATAAAACTCTTAGAGCAGTCAGGCATGCTGTTCCAGCGGAGCAGCTCCTGGAGGAAGCAAAGATGTGTTTGCAGGTCTGGAGTGAAATCTGTTGGCAGAAAACTATTAGGATCTGAGTGTTTGGGGGTTTGGGGCACACGTTCAGCAAGCTAGTCTGCGTTCTGTGCTCACTGGTCAGCTGATGACTGAGCTCCCACTGGAAGGTGTGGCCGAGACCAGGGACTTTCAGGTTAGACACATCGGGAAGTGGGCGTCCACAGCGCTGGGTGTCTTACATTCTCCTGGCCGGTTGAGGCCGCGGGGCCAGTGGACAGGAGGGCTTGTGGGTGGTGCTCCCCTGCCACTCTGCGGCTGTGGTACGGCTCCCGTATGATTTGTGGCTCGTCACTGGGGAGCTCGGGTTCCACAGCAGAGCCAGGACAGGTTGGGTAAGTTTGGTACACTGGCTGGGCAGAATCCAGCCAACTCAAGGCATGCTCAGGACACAGCCAAAGCTGCTGTGTGGAGACCCCGGCCAGTCTGGCTGGTCCTGCACCCTATCTGGGGACACTGCTAACTCTGTGCCTGGTTTGGTGACTTGTGGGAGAGTGGCAGGGATGTGGCCCTGCTCGGCGTCACCCCAAGCTACAGCTCAGCTGTTTGCTTTGGCCCCTGTCATATCAGCTGCAGTTCTGAGTGGTGTTTGCCTTGGCAGAGAAGGGAAGAGTGGGGACACCCGGCCTTGGCCTTGCTGATTACAGACGCAAGAATAAAATGTCCAGTTTTGCTTCTCCTCCCTGGAAGAATCCGAATCTCAGGATTTAATCTCTCTTTCCCCGTGGCCCACTTCCCGTGGGAGCTTTGTTGTCGGGGAATTTGATGGAAGATGAAGGGGCAGGAAATGACATTCACTGAGAGTTTACCCTTGGAACCTGGGCCAAGGAACAGGGACTGAAGCCCTTTGGGGGCTTCCTAGGGTAGAGCCTGGGCGGGGCCCCTCGTGATGGGACTACAGGCAGCCCTAGGTGATTGCCTGGGACGAGGGACAGAATTGCAGGGTGGGGATCTGCCTCTGAGAATTAAGCCCAAATTGCATCTCTCTTGGGAGAGGCCTCCAGATGTCCCCACGTGCTGCAGCAAGAGGACTTTCTTTAGCAATTAATCTTAAGTCTTCAGCTCCAGGGAGTGACTCTCAGGTTGGTGGTCTTTTTCATGGTCCTGTGTCTCACGAGAAGCCCTGGCTCCAGGCAACCTGGTGACCTTGGAGGTGCTCTGGCACCTTGTGGAGGAAGAGCCCCACAGGCCTCCATCCTATCCTGAGGACGTGGGAAGATGGACACAGGCTTCAGCGAAGAAAGTCCCTAGGGAGGCCTCAGGCATGGCTGTTCATGGTGTCGTGGGCCTTAGGCTTGTGTCACCAGACGCTGTCTGGTGGTCCTCACTCTCCGGCCGTTGTGGGGAAGCTCATTGCATCTGTCCTGTGAAGACAGCTGTGGCCAGTAGGTTCCTGCAACCAGAGTCCCGTCAGGTTTCCACTGCTGGTGCAAGGCGGTGGGTATCAGCGCTGGCAGAAGGGAGCCCACCTGTGTAGGTGAGAGCCCACTGCTGGCCAGGCCTTGCCTGTCACCCTCCTCCAGGTGTTTAGAGGAGCAGGGGAAATCAGGAGGCCCCAAGTTCTCTACTGCCTACCCCAGAACCTCTTCCACTGCTCAGCAGTCACATGGAACTCTTGGCCACTGTCAGGAGCCTGGCACCCAGCATGGACAGGGCTCCACGGGCTCGCGGTTGAGGGTGGTGAAGTGGATGCTCTGACAGGCTCTTCCTTAGCAGCAGAAACGCCTGCTGGCAGCAGACCTGAGACTCTGTGTGTGCTTACGTGCACAGGAACATGCGTGCGTATGTTGTCCGTGCAGACAGGTGTGACTTCAAGCCCATGCATGTACGTGTTTGTGTATTCACAAGTATTCTGTGTCCAAGTGAGTATGTGTGCACATGTGTGTGCATGCATGTGGGACTTCGTGTTGCCGTAGAGGCACCTCAGGGTGCCCTGTTGGGGTAGCATCTTCCAGTAAGACGTGGGGCTTGCTGTCCAAGTAGACTGTGAGCCGTCCTTCATGGAGCGTGCAGCCCACTCCCCACCATCTGTGCGGCGGCAGCAGTGCATCGCCGTCTCCCGTGGAGTAGCCCGGGCAGCGAAGGGTGCTTTCTCTGTTGCATTGATTCTGGGCCACTGGCTTCAGCAGCTGTTTGTGCCCAGGTCATGGTCCTGAGGTTGTGGGCCCCTCAGCACAGGACCCTTGCTGCTGGGCCTTGCTGGTGCTTGCTAATGGCCATAAGGGAGGGGGCCCCGGGGCGTGGTGGCGCTGCAGAGTTCCTTGCAGGCCAGGAGTGCTTTGCCTGCCCTGCCATCCCCACTGGTCTCGCCTGGAGAATGTGTCTTTTGTTGGGGAGGCTCCTTGGTTCATGGGACAGACCACGTGCACTTGAGGCTCCGGGTGCTGGCCCAGGGCTCTCGGGGCATCAGTGGGAGCCGCGTGTGTGCTTGTCGCCACCTGGTTTTAGGTTCCTGAAGCTCACTGAGGGCCTAGAGGTCCTTCTGTCTCCCTCCCTCCCTCCCCAGCACAGGTGGTGCTGGCTGGGCTGCCCAGATTCAGGGGCCTTTCAGGGGGGCACTGGCCACTGAGCAGAGGACCCTGTCCCCTCCTGAGCAGGAAGGCAGGCTGGCAGGGAGACCAAGGCCCACCTGGCACTCCCCACCCCCAGTTTGCAGAAGTAGGTCCTGCTCAGGGGAGCCCTTCATAGGATGGAGGGTTGGCAGATGGGGCTGCCCTTGTCGCTCAGTGGTCCCCCCTCATTCTTGCATAGCTTCTGTGACGGGTGTTGCTTTCCAAGGGCAGCCACGCCTGAGCAGCGATCTCGTGGGGGTGTCCTGGGCCACCGGCTGGTTGCCTGCCTGCCATTCTCTTTTCTCAGCCCTTACGTGCACCACACCAGGGCCCTGTATGGCCACTGTGCCCAGGTGGTTTCTCTTGAGCCTTGGGGTGGGGAGGCTGTCCTCATTACGGTGCAGGCCTATGCCCACCGGACACCCTGCGCCAGGTGCCCAGTGGGGCTGTCAGCACTCCGCTACTGTCTGCAGCCTGCGGCCTTGGTAATTACAGGCAGGCATGGACCGTGCCCGCACCTGCCTCCCCTGTCCTCCCCCCGCCCCCGCTCTGATTTATCCTGGTCCTGATGGCACTGCACAGCTGTGAAATAACACAAGGGGAGGGGCGCCCGAGGGTCTGCACCCAGGGGCTCCAGCAGCAGGCAGGCCTGGGCGGAGGTTGGTGCCCAGGCCTCTCTTACTGGGGAAAATCCTGTCCCCACCTGACATGCTATCAAGCAACCAGGTGTGGTGACTTAGGACCCACGTGGCTCCTGACTGTGCCCCCCCCCTCCCCCCCGCCTGGAAGAATGGCTGACATGTGTGTCAGTGCTTGGCAGTGGCTGAGCCTCATTTCTGGTTCTGGGGCCCCCGTGTGTGCATCGCTGTGACCATCTCAGTCGTGGGTCTGGTCTCTCAGCTGTGTGCTCCACAGGCAGTAGCCCAGGACCCCTGGAGGTTCTGGAGGCGGTGGCAAGCTCATATTCCTTCTCAGGGCCTGCAGGTAGGCCAGGGTGTTAGCCAGAAGCACCTGCTGCTGCCGTGTCCTGGGGGCCCAAGGGACGGCTGGTGATGTGAAGCCAGGGCATGTGAGAGCCAGGGCGTCCTGTCTCTCGGAGGTGGCTTTGCGCACCTTGGGGGCAGGCAGGGGATCTCCATCTGTGACTCAGTGTCCAGTGGGTGTCAACAGGACCCCTTTCTGCTGCCCAGGGCAGCGGGGTCTCGGGTTGGCACCTCCAGCTGCCTCTGGCCTCTCCTCCCAAGTTTCATCGCAGGAGGCTTGGAAGTCTCCTTGGAAGTCTTGTCTGGTCTTCCACGCCTGCGGGACATTCGGGGGCTCCTGCCTCTTCTCCCCCTGGCTCTGACCGTGCATAGACAGCCTCACTGGCGGGGCAGGCACAATGACCAGGATGGGCCTGGATCTCTCCAGGCCTCCCTTGTGGCTCCAGGGTCTGGTAGAGCCTGTCCTGACGCCCTGGGCTGTTAGGTGAGCAGCCAAAGGGTCTCCTGCAAACCCTCGGGGTGTGTGTGAGAGGGCCATGTGGCCTCTATGACAAGTACCCTGAGTTGTGAGGCGCTGGGAGAGGTTGGACCACGAGGAGTTGGGGCTGCCAGTTGGAACAGAGTGCCTTTTTCTTGCTTGGGAAATTGGTTTTCTAGTTATGAAAACAGTCCTTTTAGAATTATTTGGACAGGTGTTTTAAAAGCTATATGTCAAATGTACATGAAATAAATTGGCAAGATTTTCCTAAAACCTCTTCGGGTTCAGAGTCTGACTCTAAGGAGCTTTGGTTCAGCTCACAGTCGTTGGGGTCAGAGCATCCCCTGGGCCCCACCTCTGGCCGTCCAGGTGTTGGTCATGGCGGGGTGGGGGAGGTTCCTTCCGAGCCCTCAGACTCTTGTTCCGCCACTTTCATTGCTGCCACTTTCGTTCCTTGATCGGAGAAGTTTCCCCCATGATAGCCAGGATCTCCGTTCCTTCTTAGTCGCTGAGTGGTGTGTGGACGTAATGTCCCCGCTCAGCCAAGCTAGGGACAGCCATTAGGTGGGCCTGTGTGAGTGATGACACACACATAACGGGTTGTGGAACTTGCTAGGATTTCACAGGTGTCTGTGCTGTGAAAGAAGTCGACATCTTGACATCAGAATGGGGGTGGGAGCTTGGTAGGAGAGAGGGCATGCCCCCACCCCTGGGAGCTAGACTTCGTCCAGCAGGGCGTTTGTGTCTCCAGGAGCCAAGCGTGGGCAGAGCTTACCTGCTGAGCCAGAGTGGCCTTTGCTGTTTCCAGCGGGGCTGTTCAAAGAAGGGGGTGTAGTGAAGGCCGAAGTGTCACTGATGTGGCCCAGGTGGAGGGAACCAGGGGCTCTGTACACCCACTGCTCCTCTGAGCCACTCTGGGGCCAGCGGAGCCCCCTCTGACCTGGAGGACAGCCTGGCAGAAGTGATCTGTGGTCCACACCTCCGTTTCTTCCTTCCTGCCCCTCCCACGGAAGTCATGTCGTTTGCACTCCAGGGGACTGATGGCGCTCAGGCCATGGCCGGCCCTGCGCTTGGGGCTCCAGGACCTTGCTGGTCACAGCCGGGAGGCAGCCAGGGGCCGCAGTCCAGTCCAGGCAGGAGGCCTGGTTGCAGGCTTCTTGCACAGATCCCACCAGGCAGAAAACTGAGGTTGGCTGCCGGGGCCCAGACGGTCTCACGCGCTCCTCTCATTCTGGCTCTGCTGGGGGAGGTGCCGTGGCCACCTGGGGTGGTAATTCTGAATGATCGTGTGAACAGCCTTCAGTGGGTCACTCTGTCCAGGTACCATGCTGGGAGTGGTGTGTGTGACCTTGTTTATCTCTACACTGCTTCACGAGGGGTCCTGGCCATCCCCGTGGGTGGGGGAGCCTCAGAGATGTGAAGCGGCGTGTCCCAGCCCAGCCCGGGTGCTCAACTGAGCCCAAGCTGGAGCCAGGTCTGCCCTGTGGCTTCAAACTTGTTTTGTTTTTCCAGTTAGGAATCCTGTGGGCTTCAGGTGAGGATCTTCAGCTTCTGTGCCACCGTTTTCTCTTTCACAATTAGCTGGAGTGGAGAACCCTTCCTGGCCACAGGGAGCATTAGGCTTTCAGGATGGAAAGTTCTTGGAGGAGCAGGTAGTCCGTGGTGAGGGCAGGGAGGCCCAGGTGAGGCCTCTGTTGTTGCCGTCTGAGTTCCCGGGTGCCGAGAGGCCTGTGTTCCCACCAGCACGACAGCGTTCTGGGCTGGCTCATTCCACCCAATGGAGGGAGGCAGGAAGCAAGAGAACAGCTTCAGAGTGTCTGGGGCTGTGTCCTTCCTTGCTCATTGAGGTTCCTCGTCCAGCAAGGAGCCCAGCCTTTTGAAACTCAGATCAGAGCCTTCCCAGGGACAAGGACAGGTCAGCAGCCCTGGAATGGTCTAACCAGTCAAGCAGTAACCAAACAATAAGAGAGCTGTGGCTAGGTCTTCACAGGGCAAGCGGGGATTGGTCCAGCCATTGGGTCTGCTCGGGTTGCCAAACAAAGCACCACGTGTGCTTGGACAACAGACAGGTGTGTCTCATCTGAAGCCTGGAGGCTGGGATCCACGTATGGGCAGGGTGGTTCTTCCCGTAGCCCCTCTCCTGGGCCTGTGGAGGCGGACTTCCGCCTGTGTTTCTCACATGGTCGTCCCTCTGTGTGTCTGTGTCCTGATCTTTTCTTAGAAGGCCCAGTTCTGTGCAATTGGGGTCCATCCCCCATGACCTCATTTTTACCTGCATTGTCTCTGGTGATTGTCTTTGGAGGGCATCTTTACAATGAGATGATGAGGTTAGGCCTAGCACATGAATCTTTAGTGGGGGAATTCAGTCCCTGACACCAGGCAGTCGTGGGGCCGCCACCCCAAGGTGCAGCAGGCTGGTGCCTAGGAGTCGGCCTAGGTGCTACTGTCTGAATCACAGGGAGCTGTGTTTCCAGCCCCTGAAGGTTTTCCGTGTTACTCAGTCAGATGGCAGCTCTCAGTTCTTGACACCGTTAGGACTTTCTCAGGAGCACGCTGGCTTTGCCATGAAAGTTATTAGGGGAGCCTGGGCTCCAGCTTAGCACTGACCTGGGACAGAAAGAGTGGAAGGCATGTGCCCTGGGGCCAGGCCAAGCAGTTGGGGCAGGTATGGCTGGGCCTGGATGCTGAAAGATGTCTGGGGCCTACAGGGCCCTGCCCCACCAAAGTCAGGACCTGCCAGAGGTGCCTCTGGATAGGAAGGAGGTGGCTGGGCTGGAGGGGCCTGTGTTTGGACCCTGCTCTGCGACTCCTGGTCTAATGGATTTGTCTAGTTCCTGTGGGGGTGGCTCTCCCAGTGGGACAGCCCCCAGTCCAGTGCTCCCTGGACCCCTTCCCCACCCTGAGCCCACTTACTTCCTGCCCCCGGGACCTGTTCCAGGAGGGGTCAGGCTGGAGGCATCTGAGGATCCCGGTCCCAAGAGAGAGCTGGGGTGAGAGCTGGGCGTCCTCAGCCCCAGGAGCCAGTGATGGCGCCTGGTCCCTGCAGGGAGCCGGGGACTTGGGGGGCCCTGGAGCTTGGCAGCTCCTTCCTCACCTTGCGTGGCCCATGCCGTTCCCCCACCCTCGGACTCGGACCAGGAGAATTGGCCTGTTTGTCTTTCTCCTGGTGTCACCTAGCCCGAGGCGCAGGGCCCACAGGGGCAACGGGAAGGGATACCTGCTGCTTGGTCCCTCCTTATGGGAGGCCACTGTGTTCCCCGGTGTCACTCTGGGCTCCATGCCCAAGACACAAGTTGTCACTTTTTTCTAATGCTGGTGACCTCCCCAGAAGCTGACGGAGGCTGAGAACCTCCATTTTGCTACTGGGCAGCCCAGGTGCCTTAGTTCCTAAGGCCGGGTCCTCTCGCATGTGCCCTCCTGGGGAGGCTGTGGCGAGCTTGGCCGCTCCCTGCCCTGGTGGGACCCTGGCCCGTGTGCCCGCTGGAGGTCGCTGGGCTGAGAATGCGCGTGTCGGGTGGGGGCTCCTGTCTGTGGGGCGCGGGAGAGGGGAGCCTGATACCGCTACAGTGAAACCGGCCGCTGTGGAGCGCTGTTCGGTGCGTTCTTGCTCCTTTGCGGCCTTTCTGCAGCCACTGCCAGCTTTGACTCTCCGTCCTCAGCCCTCAGGCTGTTTCAGGTGGAAGTGGAAGCAGCCGCGTCCGCTCGTTTCTCAAGTGCAAACCTGTTGTTCTCTTCTCTCTGGCTGGAGCCAAGAAAACTCTAGCTGAAGACCCGCCTCCTCCAGGAAACCCTCCCAGCACTCTCGGAACTTCCCCATTTGGCTTCCTTCCTTTGAGGAAGGTCCCCAGGACAGAGGTCCCAGTTATCGGAGCAGAGGCGGGAGTCACAGCGCTGCCCCGAGATGCTGGACTCTCTGTCTCAGGGGGGTGATCCTTCATGCCCCTCTCACCCCACCCCTCCTTCAGTGTGAGCCGGGCCCTCTGCCCAGAGCCTCACGCAGTCAGTGCTCCTTGAAGAGGGCAGCAGCCTCAGGCGAGGACAGCTTCCTTTGAGGAATGCCGCCAGCTTCCCCCAGCAGAGCGTGGATGGTGGCGCCCCACTGGGTGTGGGTTGTTGGCCCCAAAGCTAGCGCCTGTTGTGCCTGTGCCAGAGGTGGGATGTGAGGGTCCAGTGGTCATCAGTGAGGCAGCAAGGCCCCTCGGGGAGAGTGGATGAGGCACCAGGTGTCCTGGCATCAGCCTCTGCCTTTACGTTGCTAGAACGTGGTCCTAAGGGAGCCCAGCACAGGCTGAGTTGCCAGGTGGCACCTGGTTCTATCCTGCCTGCCATGGTGACCTGTCCAGAGAACAGTAAGGCCCATATGGGGAGTGGGACAGCTGGTTGTGTGGCCAGCCTGCACTGAAGCCGGGATTGGCTCTACCAGGACCCAGAATACTGGCTCTTAGTCTCCCTGAACCTCCTTCTGTCGTCTGTAAAATGGATAGCAGTGCCCATCACCAGTCCATTGAGGACTCAGGGTGATAAGGGTGTAAGGCCACCTCTCCCCAGGCCATAGGTGGAGTCCAGTGTGGTCTCGTCCCCTGAGTCTGTCCTTCCAAAGGTTGAGTGTGTAGGGAGGGTGCAGCCTGGCTTGGCCGTGGCACACAAGCAGACACCCATGCATGCACGTGTGCACAGGGCGCAGGCAGACCCCCGGGCCCGTCTTCCTAGACTGCACGAGAACCGGAGGGGAAATGGGAGGCACGTCACTTCCCTGTGTCGGCAGAGAAGCTTTGCTCTTTGTTTGTGGCGGTCCTGCCAGGAAAGTTCTGGAGGAGTTTGTTGCCAGGGGCCAGAGCTGAGGGATAAACAGGATCCCCAGGATGACAAGCAGGGTGCCCTAGGCAGAGCCGGAGCACAGTCCCTTGGCAGGGCTCCCTCACGCCTCGTGACCCCAGGGTGGAGACAGGGCTGTCCTCCTGCCCTGTGTCCTCACTGACCGGGCAGACCTGTGACCCGAGTCAGCCAAAATGGGCGTCACTGCACAGGCGCTGGGATGCCCAGGAGCCAGCCAGGCAGGAAGGCTGCTGGGGACCTGCCAGCGCTGCCCATGCAGCCGGGCCTGGCTCCTCCCACTGATGCCCGGCAGGGCTGGGGGCCCCGGGTGGGGCAGGGCTGACCCCGCCTTGGAGATTGCCTTAAGGTCTGGATTCCTGGGACTGCAGGGTGGCAGGGACATGGACTGTGTGACATCTTCGCAAGAGGGCCACCAGGAACTGCGCCAAGCTCGCAAGTGTCTCTGGCAGGGACCCCCCTCTTCCCCCTGACCCTTCTGGAGCGTGTGTGCAGTGGGGGTGGCAATCCCTGCTCCCCGCCGGCCCCTCATAGATCCTGAGCCAGCCGGGGAGGTAAATGAAAGAAGATGCTGGTTCTGAGCGTGGCGCTCAGCCCGGGGCAGGGGTCGCTGTGTGCCACAGCGCTGGACCTTGTGCCACAGTGCCACACTTGAAGGGATTTGGTTTCACTTGCACAACACAGGCATGAGTTTGCAGAAGGCGCTGGTCATTGCTCATGTCGTTGGGTCTCCATCCTGGCTGCAGGAAACTGGTCTCGGTACAAGGCCTCTCCTGAGCTCCCCCAAGTTCCACAGCAGGCGTGAGGTTGGCCTCATGGTACAGAGAGGTGTGTGCGAGGAGGCCGCCCTCCTGGGCTGGACTTCTGTTGCACATGCCCTTTGGCATCAGTAAGGAAGCGAGCTCCCTTCTCCAGCCCCGGCACGTGCTGTGGGTTTGAATCTCAACTCCCTCTGTCCATCCAGTGAAGTCCCACAGAACGACCCCGTAGTTCCCTCACTTCTGAGAAGGTAACAGGTAGCAGAGCCCCTGGGCCCCCCTGGCCTGCTCACCGGGCCTCTGTCGGCCTCTGACTTGCCCCTCCAGGGCCCTGCGATGTGTGGAGGGGCTGCACAGGCCCCTAGTTAGGGGAGCGCTCACTTGCAGTGGGGGTGCCAGGGCCCCACTGCAGGTCTCTGAGGGTGGGTTTGGGCCTGTCATGGGCCTGGGGATAGCATGGCCTCCTGGGTCCAAGTGCATCTGCCTGAGCCTTGGGACAGCCTTGGGCTCGGGCTCTGAGAGGGCCCCCTCTCAAAGGAAGGTCCCCACGGGGAGGAGCCCCACCAGAGGGGCCAGGCCCTTCTCAGGCCTCCAGGGTCCCTCCAGACAAGGTGGTCTTGGACCTGACCTGTGTCTGGTGGTCCCAGTTCTGAGCACTCAGTGACCTGGAGGCAGCTGGGAGCCTGCTCTCCCACCAGGGCGGTGTCTGTGAGGAGCTGGAAGGAAGGACAGTTCTCCGGCCAGGGCAGGAGGGCCTCCTGCTTCCCCAGCCCCACAGCGTTCACGTCTCTGCCCCTGCCTGAGGCAGGCGAGTCAGCAGCACCCGTGTGACCAGGCAGTGCCCTGCCCAGGTGGCCTGGCTGGCACCGCAGCGCCCCTCCTGCCCTGCCCCCTCGCATCCACATTCCCCGTGCATGAGCTCAGCTGCTGCGCTGAGGAAGCGAAACCTGGCCGCTCTGCCCGTGTGTCACTGCGGGTGTGGGCGGCTGCCGCGGTGGCCCCTCTGTTGGCCTGGGCGGCCGCAGGCTGTTTGCTGCCGTCACTCAGGACGTGTGGGGCTCCGGGTGGGAGCTGCGGAGCCTCCTCTTCTGCCCTGGGGGTGGTCCTAGAGCTCTGCGCCCCGGGTTGGCTCTCACAGGCCCCCAGCCCCGTGCCTGTCACTGCAGTGAGACACACATCTTACACTGAAACTGCACACACACATGCATACTCGTGTGCATGTCTGGAACACAGAATCGGGGTCAGAAGCTACCCTCTCTAGGTCTGTACTCTGCTTCAGGTCCATTTCTTTTGAACAAGCAAACACACGCACCCGCCAGCATTCTCTGCCCCAACACAGGCTTGGGTGGCGTTGAGCAGCGAGGCGGAGGGCTCAGCCAGCCTGTGCGTGCACCCTCGGCAGGCAGTCTAACCTGGGGCCCCTCTGCAGCCTTCCTGGACACCAGTCCCTCGTCCACTGCCTGTTACCTGACACCCTGTCCTGACTCCCAGGCCCTCCTTGGGTTGGATGAATCTAGACTCAGGTTCTCCCCCAGAGTGGTCTCCAGACCACTGAGCTCCGTCCCTCGTTGTGATAGGGCCAACTTTCCACTGAACCGTCACCTCTTAGGTTTCTGAGCAGTTCGGAGGGGCCGCCTGCGTCTGAGTAGTCTTGGCTATGATCTGGTCTTCTTGGAGCAGCCAGGGGGTACATTTCCTTCTGAAATGCTCGGATAGACCCTTGGTTTCCCATCCTGCTTAGGGAAAGAGGCGTTCCCGCCACGGGCTGTGAGGTGGGGGCTTGGCCATTACTGCACCACTCCGCTTGTTCTTCCCTCCCACCACCCTTTCCCCGGCTCCCACCATGCTGTGCCTCACACCAGCAGGCCCTGGCCTCAGGGCCTTTCACGCTCCTGCCTGAAGCCCTCCTCTCTCGACAACATGCTTGTCTCCCCGGTGTCCCCTCCGGGCTGAGCCCAGTCCTTCTCTCCTGTTCTCTGGGCATGGGATCCTCCCCAGTGTGTGGCGTGGGCCTGTCTCCCCTCCCAGTACTCTATCCTGTGGGGTCACTGCTGCGTCCCCCATGTGCCTCAGCCCTGGGTGCAGCACAGGGCAGGTGCCCCCCGCTTTGCCATGTCCAGAAAGGGAGGTGCGCCTGCCCTGTGAACTGGGGCGCATGTCGGTGTGATCCCACAGCCCTTCTTGGAATCTGTGTTGGTCCCACTGACTGAGGGCCAGGAGCACGGAGGAGAGCGGGGCTGGGACTGCCCGTGTGCCAGGTGGGCAGGGGCTGGCACTGCCCATGTTCATGCAGAAGCATCTGGGCCTCCATGGTCTGCCCACAGGGCCAGGCGACTTCCCCTCCCTGGCGGCGTTTGTCTCTTACCCTCAGGAAAGATCAGACGCACATCATGATAACTGACCCGGAGATGTGGGATGTGGCTGAGACGGGGTTTTCCTTAGAAGTCCCTTGCGGTGTTCTCACCGGCTGGGTCTGGCACCCGACCGTCAGGGCACGTTACCCAGTGGAGCTCACATTTGGCTGTTGTTTGTGTGCGCCTGTTTTTATGCCTCGTAATTAAAACATTTATTTGGCCTTCGCAGTGAAAATCTGATTTCTTCAGTCTAAGAACTGGTGCTGTTGGCACCAAGACTTGAGTCCATCGGGCACGCGGATCCAGAGCTGCTGGCTTATTCATCGTGCGGTGTTTGCAATCAGGCTGCGCGTTGCTCTAATCAGAGCTGATGTTTGGTAATTGATGTGTTGAGTGAAGATCGTGGTGGGAGGGGGCTCCAGGCGGCGATGAGCCTTTTGTGTGTGGCCTGCTGGGGGCCCTTCCTCACTGACTCAGCCCTGCCAGACGGGGTAATGGCTCCTCAGCGCAGCGTGTCTGAGCGCTAGCTATATGCTGGGTGCGGCCGCTCGCATCCTGCGCATGCTCACTTGTTTGATCTGCCAGGCCCCCATGGAGCAGGTTCTGGCCTTTCCCCCATTATACAGGTGTTGGTACTGAGGCTCTGGAACATCACTTGCCAGAGGACATTCAACAGGGACCGAGCTGTGGTTTGGACCTGAAGCCCAGCTGTGGCTTCGTGGGCTTGACCCATGTGTGATGCCTGCAGAATTTTTCCCTCACCGTTCAGGCCTCCAAGCAGCCAGGTGCCTTGCCCCTAAGGCTGTTCTCTTCTCTCTTCCAGACCATTATGGAGCAGTTCAACCCCAGCCTGCGGAACTTCATCGCCATGGGCAAGAACTACGAGAAGGCACTGGCAGGTGAGGCTGGGGTCCCTGGCCTGTGGGTGGGAGTGAGGGTGCCCGAGCAGGTAGACTCCTTCACGGGCCCTGATGAGGGAGGGACGAAGATGTTTCCAGAAGCCCGATGTGGCTGAGCGAGGGTGTAGGCCCTAGGTGCCGCACCGCGGGCGGCCTGTGATGTTCTGTGCACAACGTGGACATGGGGCCAACTCTGAAAGTGGGCAGGTCAGCCAGCATGTTTCAGGCTGATAGCAGTTCATTTTCTGAAAGGAACAACCAAGGACATGTCTCACGCCGTGGGCTTTCTCTCAGAGTGACGTCGCTTTACTCTCAGCTGCACAGGTCGACGGCCTTGGGAGAACCCATCACGGCCCACCTGGGGGCTCCTGCTCACACGCCCGGGCTGCTCGGATGTGAGGCACATGCCTCCTTCCAGGCCGATCCATCCTCACCGGGGGACCCCCCATGAGTTCTGCGTGGACTAGGGTGGGAGGAGGTCTGAAGGTGTCCTCCAATCCCTGTTTTCCTGGACCTCCCCAAAGGATGGAGCCCCTCAACGGCCCTCGGCCTCCCCAAGGCTAGGTCGGGACCTGCTAGGCTTTCCTGTTGTCTCTTCCAAGGAGCCCACCCTGTTCAGCAGCGGGCCCTCCAGCCCCTGGGGCACGGGGCCCATACGAGCTCCCGAGCTGCAGAGCAGACTGTGTGCACTTAATTGAAAACTACCGAAATGAAACTTGATCGAGAGCCCAGTTACAAGCCCCTAACCAGGTTCTGGAGAAAGCGGATTAGAAACTAGTAATGGTGGATGCTCCCCACAGCCCCACTCTGGAGGTGCCCTCATCCTCCTTGAAGGGCGGTGTGGGGATGCTCCTCCGATGAAGGGGTTTGTGGGCACACCCAAGGTTTTGAAGGGTCTCTGTGTTCCTGAAGGAAGCTCTGCCCCAGGCAGTGGCCCCTGGGCTTAGTCCCAGGAAGTCAGCTGGCCTGGAGCTTGCCGTCCAAATCCCCCGCAAAGTCAGGTCTGCCTCTGGTTTGAGCAGAAGTCACCCTGGGAAGTGGTGTGTGAGGCCCCACCCCCCACCCCTAGCCGTGCTGCCTTTAGCCTGATTTGAGTGTGTGACTCACTCCCACTTGCAAGGCTCAACTCTCAGACGGAGGACGTTGTCAGAGTCCTCAGCCCAGGCTGGCTGTGGGGGGGGCCTTCCTGTCGAACCAACTTCGCAGGTCTCCAGCTGGAGGTTGGTGCTTGTCTCGTCAGGGGCACCAGGCCTCATGGGCAGGGCGGCACCCTGTAATTTGACTGGATTAGCTCTGGACCTGAGCAGTACACAGTGTCCTTAGAGAAGGTGCTCTCAGCGTTGGGACAAGAGGCCATCAACAAGAGACGGGCGGAGGTCCTGCCTCGGCTGGAGCCTGCTGGGCACAGGGGAGGCGGCTGCATGGCAGGCGGGCAGGGCAGCTGAGTAGGTGCTGCAGGTGGTGATTTCCTCGTGAGGGAAGTAACCACCCCTTCCTCTCCTCTCTCAGGTGTGACGTATGCTGCCAAAGGCTATTTTGACGCCCTGGTGAAGATGGGCGAGCTGGCCAGCGAGAGCCAGGGCTCCAAAGAACTCGGTAAGACTCTGAACCGTGGCAGAGACCCCAGAGGTCCTGAAGTCAGATGTCCCCAGGCAGATCGGGGACCCTGCCTTGTGCCTGGTCCTTCTTTCATTTGGGATCATGTCTTCCCTGTCCAGTAAGAAAAGACTTCCAAAACTGCCAGACTCTTGCCCTCGGAGCTAGTGAGGGCTGTGGGCTGCGTAGGGTGCACCAGCAGCTCCAGGCCCCTTAGAAGCGTGGTTTGGGGGCGAGGAGACAGGCAGATCCACGTTTATAGGTGTTTGTGGCAAAACTTGAATTGGTTGGCATAGGGGAGCCATGTGGAAAGGTGGACTGAGATGATGGCCTTTGATGGTGTGGGGAAATGTTTCTGGTATAAAAATGAGCAAGAAAAGATACAAACCCGTGGCATGGTATGACCAGATTTTGTAAAAATGACCTGGGAGCATGCTTATCTCATGATGGAGACCCCAGAAGCTTAACAGGTAGAGTTTCTGGGTGGGATTCTTTTCTTTCCGCTTTTTCTGTTTGACACATTTCCAACAGCAGCTCGCATTTCTTTTATCATCGAGGCACATGGTATGGAACGTAAAGAGCTGTGGGCTCCTCGGTGCCACCCCAGGTTCTCGGCAGGTGGGAGGGCGTCTGGTCTCTCTGTGTGCCCATTCATTCTGGCTCCCAGAGGTGCCTGTGTCTCGCCCACTGCGTGGTCTTCAGCAGAGCCCGCCCACTCTCGCCAGCAGCCCACCTTCTCACACCATCCTGCCTTGAAAGCCGGGCCGGCCCACCACAGGGTTTTGTGGTGCCCTCTGCCACTCCCTTGTCTGAGGACACGGTGGCCTAGCTGGCCCTGCTGGCCCAGCCCTGAGTCAGCGCCGTCCCTGGCAGGCCTGGCAGGTGTGCTGTGTGTGTTGACTGCCACCCTGGCAGAGCAACAGCAGCATCTGGGCTTCCTGAGGCCAGTGTAAAAACCAAAGCAACTACAGGACCTTCCTGGGCTGGGAGCAGGGGCTGGTGACTGTGGAGACGAGGGCAGGCAGAATGAGTGACCAGGGCCCCTCTCCTCACAGAGGCTGGGCTCTGCTCACATGGATGTGGGCCTTTCTTCAGTGTCCACAGAGCTGGCTGGTCTCCAGCTCTGTAGCTCTAGGTGGTGGTGGTTTAGTTGATAAGTCGTGTTCGACTCTCGAGACCCCATGAACTATATAGCCTGCCAGGCTCTTCTGTTCCTGGGATTCTCCAAGCAAGAATACTGAAGTGGGTTGCCATTTTCTTCTCCAGAGGATCTTCCTGACCCAGGGATCACACAGGGGTCTCCTGCGTTGCAGGCAGATGCTTTGCTGATTGAGCCAGCGGGGAAGGCCTCTGCAGCTCTAGAGGGGCTCTCGTGGCCTCTTGAGGATGCTGAGCCGACCTGCCCTGGACGTCAGGCCAGGGTACCGCTGGTGGGCAGGCCTGCAGGATGGGCCTGGCTGGTGATGTGTTGGCTGTTTGGGTGGATGGAGGCCTGAACTCCCTGGTGACCAGTCATGCCTGTAAACCAGCCGGCTCTGAGCTCAGAGGCCACTTGTGGGCCCTGCCTGGTGTTCCTGGGCCTCCCAGCTGTGGCGCCTCAGAGGAAGTTCGGGTGTTGTGTGTGAGCCTGTGTGTTTGTACATGACTCCTGTCTGTGAGAGGGGCACTTTTCTTATCATGGTTGATTGTGGCAGCCGGGGGGAGACATGTATCTTCTCCCTGTGGTCACACACACGTGCGGAAGGAGAGGGGCTGCCGCGGGGAGATCAAGTCCCACCTGGCCCCATAGTGAGGGTGAACATGTGCGAATCTGTATGAGATTCTCGAATTTCCCAGAGTCCTTGGGGGTGGTTACAGCAGGCCCGGTGAGCGGATGGCAGTCTCCTGCCATGAGATCTGCTCGTGGAGGGGGCGCGGGCCACACTGGGTGCTGCGGGAGGGCTGTCCCTCCTCCCACCACTCTGTTGTCTGGGCTCCGGCCTGAATCCAGGAACTTCTGGTTTACCTGTGGGTTTTTTTTTTAACTCTCTCCAGGGGCTTGTGGTGTGTGGGGTCCATCACCAAATGGGAGTTCCCACCGTGTGTGTCCAGGGAGGCGCCAGCCAAGGGGAGACCCTGTTTCCTCCACTCACGACAGTTCTAACACCAGATGTGGGTTTTCCAGCACCAGCGAGCCCTCCAGTGTCCGAGGACCCCAGCCGGGGGTCCCACAGCTCAGCTCACTTCTGACACCACCTCCCCAGTGTCAGTGCAGACCCTTGTCCCAAAAGACTGCTCCCCCCTCACCCCAGAGGCCAGCACTTGGAGGGTCCCCAGTTCCCCACACTTCTGTCCAATTTGGCTATGAATGGGCTTCCCACCACTCCCTCTTCGGGTCTGGCTCTGTGCTGGAACAGCTCACAGAACTCAGGGGCAGGCTTACTGTCTTAAGGGTGTCATGAAGGACCCAGGTGAGCGGCCAGAGGAGCAGATGCCCAGGGCGAGGTCTGGGAGGGTGTCAAGCACAGGAGCTTTGTCCCTGTGGAGTTGGGGTACCCTACCCTCCCAGTACATGGGTGTGTCCACCACCCTGGAAGCTCTCCGAACCCCGTGTTTAAGGAGTTTCCAGGCATGAGCAGTTGTTAGCTCAGCCTCCAGCCCCTGTCCCAGAGGATGGGGTGGGGCCTCTACTTCGGACACTGGCTGGGTCTTTCTGGTGACCAGCCCCCATCCAGGAGCCCAGGCAGAGTTGCCTCTGGAACAAAGGACATTGCTATCACCAGGAGATAATGGGATTAGGAGCTCTATATCAGGAAGCTGGGGTGGGGGAGGGGCAGAGCCCAGCATGCCTGCCTTCTCACATCATGGCTCCATTTTTTCTTTAGGTAACAGCTTTATCAGGACATTCTTCACCTGCCATACGGTTACCATTGAAAGTGTTTGACTCTGTGCGTTTTAGTATATTCAGGGAGTTGTGCACCCATCACAGCTGTCTCATTCCCAGACTTTCCTTCATCCCAGAACCCAAGCCATCCTCGTTAGCAGTCACTCCCCCTCCCCCAGCCCCTGGAAACCGCTGACCTGCTGTCTGTGTCCGTGGCTTTACCTGGACGTTTCATACAGAAGGAAGCGAGCGCTGACGGGTGGCAACCCATTTGTTTCCAGCTTCTTTCAGTTGACAAGCGTGTCTTCGGCGTGCATCCGTGTTGTAGTGTGTGTCAGCTCCACTCTTTTTATGGCTGAATAATATTCCCTTGTCCACACAGGGAAATATTATTCCATTCCCCAGCTGATGAACGTCAGGGCTGTTTCCACCTTTTGACCAGTTTCAATGCTGTTGGTGTCAGCAGACTGCACAAATGTCTGTGTGGACACTTCATATATCGCTGGAAGGGAAACTGCTGAGTCACACGGTTGGGGTTGAATTTTTATTAAAGCAGCCCGGGCTTAAAAATAAGTTCCCCTGCCCCCCACATGCCTGAGGCCCGCTTCTCAGCCGTGCGTGTTGTCTGCCTGTGTTTGCTTCCATACGTGTAAACAAGCAAGTTTGTGCTGTTTCTTCTGTTCAATTTTGGACATTATTTAATGAATCTTTTTCTAGAGGATTTGGATTTAGCATTTTTATATTGCTCCTCTCTCCCCACCCAAGAGAACAATGACAACTTTTGCTGATTAGTGCCCATTATAGCCTTTGTACGGTGCTGGCGGGAGTCCTCAGTTCAGAACAGTCTGCCCACAGCACAGCGGACGGCGGGTCTGAAATGGAAGCATGATGAGACAGATGTGAGCACACACCTGCCCAGGTAGCGATCAGCCCCGGAGAACACCTCCTGCCCCTCTTGCTCCATGCCCGCCCCATTCCAGACAACTGCTGCCTTTCGTTCTGTCCTGAGACTTAGCGCGCGTTTGCTGGAGTCTATAAATTGACTCACAAAGTGTGTGCTGCGCTCTCTCAGCTTGGCCTCTTTAATCTCATGATTGTTTTGAAAGTCATCCCAGTGTTACACATACCTCCAGACCATCCTGCCTTCACGACGAGTAGTTTCCGCTGTGTGGACATGCCCTATTGTTTATACGTTCTTCTGTTGACGGACATTTGGCTTGTTTCCAGTTTGGGGCATTTCCACATCCGCGTTTCTCTAACGAACTGATGATGGCGGGCATCTTTTCATGTGCTGTTTGCTGTTTATCTTATTTGGTGAAATGTCTCTTCAGGTCTTTGTCCCCTTTTTTTGGTTGGGTTTTTGTCTTCTGATTGAGTTGTAAAAGTTATGTATGTATTCTAAGTAGAAGTGCTCAGTCAGATACACACTTTGCAAATATTTTCTCCCAGACTCATTGGCCTTTCATTTTTGTCACAGTAGTTTTAAAACAGAAGTGTTTAGTTTTAATGAAGTCCAGTTGAGTGATTTTTTTTTTTTTCCTGAACTATGGTCCATAGGTTTTCATTACTATTTTGACCCCTTTGTTTCTCCTAGAGGTAATAATTGCCTGCCTTCATTTGGCATAGTTGTCAATTTGCAATCATGAACTCAGTCCCAAACCTGAGACTGCACTCTGGGGTTCCTCCCAGCTGGCGGTGGTCCTGTTAACCTGGCTGCTTCTCCCCCTCTTGAAACCTGCCTCCTGGAGCACCCCTGCCACCTCCCCAGGGCCAGGGGACACCCTTCTTCAACCTGGGACTCTATTTTCTGCATCCTGGGTCCTGTCTTACTCCCTCAATTAGGGCTACCATCCTTCCTTTTAATGGTTCCTCAGCAGGAGAAGGGGAAACATATTTCTGAACCCATGTCTGTGGATATGTCTCTGTCTCACCCTGATGGCTTAGAATTCCAGGTGGAAGTTCACACCCCTCAGAGTTGGAAGGCATCGCTTCCTTTCTTCTGACTCCCGGTGTTGCTGTCTTCAGTGCTTGGTGGCTTTTTTTTTTTTTTTTTAATGTGAGTTTTCTGTTTTTCCCCTCCTGGAAGCTTTTGAGGTCCTTATCCTTGGGTAGGTGCTGTGAAATTTTCAGACATCGCTCCATTGTGTATGTTGAGGGAGGGCCCCAGGGGGCCTGGAGAACAAAGCATCCCAAGGGTGGAGGAGGCATGCAGCCTCCTGGGGCCATGGGAGGGATAACGAGGGCCAGAGTTAAGCTGCAGCCCTGACCTGAGGACAGCGAGGGCACCGGACGGGTGGAAGACAGGAGCAAGGGCACATCCACCAGTGCAGGGTGGACAAGGAGGCGGCATCCTGGGAGAAGTGGGAAAGTCTGGAGCCAAGGAAGGGAGCAAGGCTGAGGGTGGGGTGGGGCTTCGCCCTTGGGACGCCGGGTTTGTGCAGCCTGCTTGTTGTCTCTGCACTGGGATCCACCTGTTGGCAGCAGCAGGCGCTATGCTTTCACGGCTGTAGACTATTCCATGAACATGTGACGAACACAGTGTGTTTCTTGGTCTTTTCGTTCAGTGCCCAGCTTATTCCCTGGGATGGGGGGGTGGAGGGGTTGCTGCTCTGAATGAGCTGGTCCTTGGGAGTGTGATGCCAACCAAGCCCACCACGGGTGACCTCCATGCGGTTCCACAACAGCCACGTCCTGGGTCTCTCCTTCCTGGCCTCGTCATCCTCCCACATGACCCGTGTGATGATCTACAGTGCTCCCATCTGAGTGAGGCTGGTCACCGCTGCCTTCTCCTCCTGTGCCCTCGTGCCCTCCTCTGTGTGGGCGAGTCCTGTCCTGCAGGCCACCCTACTCCCAGGTGCCAAGGCAGCAGCTCTGGTCTACCTGGCTCCTGGATAGGAGGGGAAGACCAACCCAGGACCAGCATCTTGGGCACGGCAGAATGACAGTTTGCACCTGGTTACAGCTCGGGGTGTGCTGGGCACCCATGTACTGGGGTGGGTGATCCAGCCCAGGGGGGTGCCTGACTGGGCTGCCCTGCAGTGACCTGCTGAGAAAGCCAAGGACTCTGGGTCCTTCTGCACTGCTTGCTTCTGCTCCCTGCTTGAAGACTCTGGTAGAAATGGTAGAGATTTTCAGATTTGGGATCCTTTGCTTGTGGCGGTAATGTTGCAGGAATGGGGTGCCCTGGTGCATTTTGGCCACAGTATCCGACAGTGAAACTGTCGCTTAGGAAATGTTCTCTTGGCAGCTCCTTGGTCCCATTGGCTCTGCCCGTGGCCTTGGGCATCTGTATGAGCTCCCCTCCCCCAGTGCTGATCAGGACCCTGGGGAGGGGGGCCTGTGCTGATGGCCGAATGAGATGTGGCCCATATTTATAGATGTCTATAACGTTTGAAGAGAACTTATATTCCGCAACTGTTCTCTGATTCTGGGTGCAAGGTTTCTAACTGTTCAGGTCTTCAGTAACTTCACTTCCTAATTAGTAAGTAGAAGAGGTGTCCCTCTTACTCCCTGGGATGGCGGCCTCTTTGGTTTCTCTGTGTGGTTTTTGTGTTACTAAGTGTGTAAATGGCGAGTTACACGCAGTTGCGTTTTCCTGATGAGCTGAACTTTGCGAGGGGACCCCTGTCCCCACCAGTCCTGTTTCCAGTCTACTTTGTTTCATGCCGAGTTCGTTTTCCTCCGCCCTTCCTGTCTGCAACCCGGGGGAAAAGCTCAGTTTCTGACCACTTTCTTCTCAACAGACCTTCCTCCCCTGGGGGGGAGGGAAGAGGTGTGGAACCTCTGCTTTCCCAGGGATGAGCCAGAGCCCTCAAGGGGCGAGTGCCTCCAGGGAAGCGGTGCTCCAGCTGAGGCGTGGTGGCGGCCTGGAGGGAGCTCTGTTCACACTGGCAGCATCCCGGGCTGGGCGCCGGGCTCCTGACCAGAGACGTCATCTTGATGGGGCTTTGTCTGCCTTCTCATGGCCCGCTTCCCGCCAGGGTCCCTCTGGGTGTGGCCCCTGGCGGCTGTGGGGTCAGGGATTGCCAGCCAAGCAGTGGCAGACACCCTGGCCACTCCCTGGTCACCCTCCTTTCTCTGCCAATCCCTGCCCCGTTCTTCCAGTTCTTCCTGCCTTTTCTTTCCCACAAAGGGCAGGAGCCCTTTTCTTTCCCACGTAGGGCTCAGGCTCTGCTCCTAGGGCTGGCAGCCTGCTAGGATGGTGTGGGATTCAGCCATGCTGACCCTGAGTGGACCGAACCCCCTCATCTTTCTGCAAGCCCTGTGCCCTGTCCTTCCTGCATAGAGTAAGGATCTTGAGCAGCACAGCGCCCCCAACACCTCCATCGCAGTGTACTCCCCGGAGCTGGACCTCTCATTGCCAGGGCAGAGGCTTCCGCTGTGCAGTCTCCTGCTGTGAGCAAGGCTGAGGCCTTTGGAGGTCAGAGGTCAGAGCCCAGTCGCCATGCTGCAGCTGAGCAGCGGGCAGCTGTCCCTTTGTTCCCCTTTCCCATGGAGAGCAAGTGGCCGCTCCGCCGTTGGTCCGACGGCTGGGAAGGTGGCTTGAGGCTGCAGCTGCAGACCTCACAGTGTAGACAGCGTCTCATCTTCCCCCCTCTCAGCTCTGGATCGGCTTTGATAGGCAGGTGGCTTAGCCAGGGTGCTGGGACGGCCGCCTTTCTCATTGCCTCACCTCCCTCTCGTTCCCCGCTGGCAGCCACCCACACTTGCGGTTGGTGTATCCCCGGACCACCACCCTCCCTGCTCTGTCCGGGCATGCCGCGGCAGGGGATGACATCTCTGATCTGTGTACTTGGGCCGAAGACCCCATCTGCTCCCTCTCCTCATGGCTTTTGGCAGCTCAGGGCAGAGGGCATATGCTGTCTGGGTCCAAAGCTCTAGACCAGTCCCCGGTGTGTGCAAACCTGCGCCTTCCCCAGGCCAAGGAGCCAAGGTGACCCCAGTCACGGCGCTCTGTGGAGGCTCACGCTCCAAGCTCATAGACCACAAATTTGGGGGTTGCTGAGATCTAAGAGTGAAAACGTTCATTTCTCCTGCTTCTCCATCTGCCTGGAGGCTGCAGGGTAGAGGGGGCAGGTGTCCTCTTGCTGGTCCCACCCTCTCCCACCCCACCGACATGGGCAGCCAGCGTGGTGGGGAGCCCAAGGCAGAGCGCGGGTCTGAGCTCCAGTGTGGGCTCCAGGCCTGGTCGGGGAGGTCAGGTCTCCAGGTCAACTCCTTTAGCCCTGGAGGTGGCCAGTGCAGGAGCCACTAGGTACTGTCAGCAGTGCCGTGTCCCACTGCCTTAAACTTTAAGTAACAGGGCCTCTCAATCATGTCCAAGCAGAGAGAGCAGGTGGGGATCCCCCAGTGCCTGTCCCCTGCTGCCAGAGACCAGGTATGGCGTCTCACCCATGCCCTGTGACTGCTCCCCTGGGGTGAGCACCGTGGCTCCTCCTCACTTCTCCACCCAGCCTCCGTGCGAGCTGTCCCCAAGCCCTGCTGAAAGCGCAGGTCCCCCAGTCCAGGCAGCGGGCAGGCTGGCATCCGGGCCCTCTACTCCACCCTCATGTCCACTTGTGCAGAATCACCGTCTGTCCAGCTGGCTGGTTTCTTCCCCAGTGTTGGCTCCTGGGGGTGCCACTGTGGATCTTGGTCTGGTTCTTTGTGCAGGCGAGGCCGCCGTCCCATCCCCCTGACAGCCATTCCACCATGTGCAGTAGCCCCCAGGGAGCTGGCACACCTGAGCAGCCCACTGGGCAGCTGTCTGCAGCCAGGCCCCTGGCTCCGCTCCCCAAAGCGACTGTGCAGAGTGGGGCTGAGCCCAGCACGGGCGGGAGTGGGAGGTGGAGGCCAGGGTCCCTGTGCACCTGGGCTCCGGGCACAGGGTGCACATGTGGGCAGGTTACTCAGGTGCTCTGTGCTGGAATCATTCGTGTGAGATGGGGTCAGCTGGCTCCTCTGGCTGTGTGGGAGGCTAAAGTGACACCTCCCACGAGCACTCTAGGCTTTCCTGGCCGGCAGCGCTGACATGAGGCTGTCATTAGCAAAGGGCCCAGCCTGCCTGGAGCCCTCTTTCCTCGGCACGTGGCCGAGTTTCACAGCGGGCCCATCCCTCCAGAGCCACTGTCCGGGGCCTGTGCTCAGGGCCTCACCCTGGCCATCTTGTCCGCCTGTGCAGCTGAGGGCCAGCGACCGAGCAGCTGTTTTGTTTGGCCCTCACTATCTCCCGAGGCCTCTGTTGTGTTCTCTGCCTTTGAAGAGCTCGCTTGTTTGTGAACCTGGGCATGTTCATGCTTGCAGGCACCCTGAGTACCCAGATCCGTCCCTATGCCCAGGAGAGGGCAGGAGCTCCCTGCTGGGCGGGGCCTCGGGCAGGGAGGCGGCTCTCCTGCACCTGAACCTGGGCCAGGTTTGGCAGTGAGTCACTGGATTGAGGTGTGGCCTGAACACTCCCCTGAGCATTTGGCTGCCGTCCATGCTTGGCTGCCCAAGTGAAGAACAGGCAGGCCATCCTGTGCCACCTTTGGAGACTGGCCTTGTGGGACC
This sequence comes from Ovis canadensis, assembly GCF_042477335.2. NCBI lineage: Eukaryota > Metazoa > Chordata > Mammalia > Artiodactyla > Bovidae > Ovis > Ovis canadensis. The sequence continues at coordinate 59,803,368 of NC_091255.1, read as the reverse complement.
CAGCTACCTCTTCTGGTTCCTGCCGATGCTGCCGACTTGCCCACAGCTGCCTCCTGCTTAGCAGCGTTGGGGGCCAGTCCCTGCGTGCGGGTCACTGCAGTGCAGGGGCCACATGGCCCCAAGGACCTTCACAACTGTTGCCGGGTGATTCTGTTCACAGAGATGGTTCTGAGATGGCACCACAGGCCATCCACAGGTTGGGGGCTGCCCGCCAGGTTGGTTCCTGTGCCCTCCGGGAGGCTGGTCCCTTCCATGTCAGGCAGAACCGGCCACACCTGGCCAGGGAGCCCGAGGGTGTCCCAGCCTCCCCTGCAGGTGGGTGACGTCTGTGGGTGAAGTCTGTCACGACCACCTGCTGTCAGACCCTAACAACAGGACCTGACTGTGACTGCTGGGCCCTCCTGACGAGACACCTCTTGGAGGACTTATTAGACCCCTCAGTGGGAGCCGTGTCCATTTCACATCCCTGAGGGTCCCCACTCAGGACCGTGTCGCCCCACACTGTGGTCCCATGCTGGCCACAGGCCTCTGTGCAGGACAGCGTCCCCAGGCCAGCCTGGAGTGGACTTCTTACCTGCATCCTGCCTTCACCTCCCCTTCACAGCTGAAACGCCGCAGCACATGGAGGAGCTATCCGTTAGCCCCCAGGAGGAGTGGCTGCCACACAGACAGTCACTGGAGCCCCAGGACCAGGGTCTCTGCTCTCTTAGCCTCCTTCAGGCCTCTTGACACCAGGCAGGACTTTGGTGGCGTCTCTGTCTCCAAGTTTGGCTTTGTGTGGATGCTAGACAGATCACAGGGGCTGAGCAGGGATGGGGGACTGCAGTCTGAGGGGTCCCCCTCAGGGCCCCCTGGACTCACATACCTGGTGTCAAGGGCTAGGGGCTCCAGTGTATCCGCTTTGCCCGCCCTGGTGAGAGCTTTATGGGGCTGGCTCAAGCCTGTGTCGGGAGGGATTACTGAACGTCTTAATTGGATCTGCCTGTTCTCAGTGGCTTTGGCTGTAGCAGGAGAGATGGCTCAGCGTGTTTTCATGCTTCCTCGGTGTCCAAGGGTCCCCTCTGGGGTGGGGACATTCACAGGGAACAGCAGTGCCTGGCTAGGTCTTCTCCTGAGGGGGGGCAGGGGACCCCAGGCCCTCTGACCTGGTTCCTGGGGGTACTGCGGGGGAGGAGGGGAAGGGGGCCCTCAGCCGTGTTCATGCTGGCAGTGATGAGGGGCTGATGGGGTCTCTGAGGACCGGGCCTGGGCCTTGTTCCTGCCGAGGGCGGACGTGTGGCCTGTCCGGGGTCTGCAGCCAGAGGCACACTGAGGTGCAGCAGCATGCCCACAAAGGCTCTCCCGGCCTGGCCAACCTGACTCGAGGGCCTGTGTGTCTGGAGGGTGCTGGGGGCTCCCAGTCCTGCAACCCCACCATGTCTCCCGCCCAGTTGAGGTACCTCCCGCAGAGTGCGCTCAGTGTCTGCAGTCCCCCACCCCGACCCCTGCAGGTGAGAGTGAGGAAGTGGTCCTTTGCTGATCCTTTTTTGACCTGGTACAACCAGGGTCTGCCGGGACTGAGGGGAGAGGACACCAGGTTGACCTGAAGTCCCTGCCTCCCTGTCACCCAGGCTCAACCCATTTGCTCCACAGCCCCCCATCATCCAGTTCCTTGAAGCAGCACCCCCAGCTGGCCTGAGTGGCCAGCCTGAGAACCCCCAGTGTGACTGTGGATGCCTGAGAGCCTGTGAATTGGCCAGGGATGCATCCAAATGTATATATGGTTTTGGGAGGAGTGGGGTGGGGCCTGAGCTTCTGAGATCCAAGCAGACTACCAGAGTGGCCAGTGCCAGTCCAGGACCTGACCCAGTGCAGGTAGGGCGGAGGCCAGCCCGGACAGTTGGGCCATGTGTGGTTGGCACCTCGTTCCACAACACCCAGGTGCCCGGGTGTCCAGCTGTGAGCACAGCACTGACCTCAAGGAGCCATCTGGTCTTGCTCCGCTTCAGAGCGGCAGTCAGGGAGGGTCAGTGTCCGCTATCATCACCATGGTAACAGCCATCGATTTTTGTCCTGGTTACCCCTCTGGCCACCTGCCATTTTTTGCCATTTTGTAGGCAGGAGAAGAACACGGCTTCTCCCAGGGAGGAGCTGGAGGCTTTGAGGCCAGCAGGGAGGATGGAGGGTTGGTGGCTGGTCCCAGAGGGGTACCCCGGTGCTGTCTAAGCTCCGCATCCCATCCTGGTGGCTCCCACAGCCGGCGCGACGTCCCCGTAGCCCCTTGGCTGTCTGTCTTCCTGGAACGAGAGTTCTATATTCGTGCCTTGTTCAGGCGTATGCTAATTAGCTCTCAGAGGCGCCTTTCCGCTCTGGAAGCCACCAGAATAATTGAGCATTATGGAAATTTGCTTTAGAAGGCTTCAGGAGGCGGTGGGCACTCCCAGCCAAGTTTGAGCAGCTGACCCCTTGGCTCAGAGCCCCTTGGCCACCGGCAGGGGCCGTGAGCTCCGGCACCTCCTGGAATGACAGATCCTCAAGAAACGAGTGTTTTGGCCCCTCAGTGGCTGCCGGTGGCCCAGAGGAACATCATGATCACTCAGCAGTGATGGTGCATCCTGCTTGCCGGGTTGAAGTCTGGCTCTGGGAGGACGGGGCTGGAGGTCTGGTTCCCAAGTAGGGTCGGAGGCCCTCTCTGAGCCTCAAGCACCATCTGGGGCTGCTGAGGACTACTCCGGCATGGGGCTCTGCCTGGGAGGAGGTAGGGAACGCCAGCAACCCTGCCCTCCCCACCGGAGTGCACACACAAGTTAGGCTCGTGGTTGCAGTCACGGCCGTGCAGTCTTGGTCTCGCCTCTGGCTGGGTTGCTCGTGTCCTAGGGTGGCACAGCTTGACATCTGCTGGGGGCGGGGAGCAGCAGGTTACAGGACTGGCCTTCTGGGCTGCGGTGGCCCAGGGAGCCCTTAGGGACCCATGCGGGCAGGGACTCCACGCTGGACATTCCCGTCTTTCCCATGTGTTCAGGTCCATCCTAGAAGCCTCATGTGCTGGGAGCGCATCTGGGGTCACTGGACATTGCCCAGGTCCAGGCAGCTGGGGAGCCAAGTTCTCATCAGTGTCCCCCACATTTGTGATGCTGCTGAAGGTGCCCACTTTCTTGTCGCATCAGCTCCCCTGAACTCCACACTGTGCCTTTCCAAGAGCCCCCTACCCTGTGCTCTTGTCCACAGGGCTTTATGCAAGGCTCGTCTCACAGCCAGGGTCGGGGACTGGCACAGCCCTCTTTCAGTGGGAAGGACACAGGTGTGGGGTAGGGTGGTGAGGAAGAGAGCATACAGTCAAGACCCCTGCCCCAGCCAGACATGGTCACCAGGGAAGAAGGGCATAGACTGGAGAGAAAAGGGCACCACAGGTGGGTGGTACCTTCCTGCCTGCTGGGGCTGGGCTCTGCAGAACGACGGCCTGTCTTGGTGCCCAGTTCCTGAACCACTACACCTGCCATCCTCCCGCTTAAAGGAGGGTGTGGTGGGACCTCTGATGTCTAGATGAATGGCACCCAGATGCTTGGCTGTCAAGGTCACTGTTACTGTCGGGGGCAGGCACTTGCTGGCTCTTTCTCTGGGGCGGGGACTGTGCCGTGAGCTTTGCCAGTCCAGCCCCCTAATCAAGAGACTTGTGGTCTCATTGATTTAATCCTGGGATGGGGTACAAATGTGTACACATAACCGATGAGACAGGTCAGCCCAGGCCTGGAGCCCTTTTCCTGGGATGCCCGGACTGTTGGAACCTGTCGCCCCTGTGATAGACATCCCCCAGCTGGTGGACACACACCAGGGTAGAGGCTAGTCTGTGCTCTGGGAGGTGGTCCTGCTGTGTGGCAGTGGGTCCCTGGGGAGGCCGCTCCATAGGTGGTTATTGGACTCCCTCCCTACCCCCCAGCCAGGGCTCAGCGCACCTGTATCTTCCAGAGATGGGAACTGCCCTCTGTGACCTCCCCCACCCTGGGGCCCCAGCCTTCTCCTCCTCCTCATGTAAATCAGGTTTTAGAAGTTTCACTGGGTTGCCCCCTGGACACTGACATTGGAAGCATTGCTCTCCTATGACAGTCACAGTGTTATGGAGAGGGGACTGGCCCTCCATGCAGTGTGCTTAGCCTTGGGGTCTGGCAGCCAGATCTTTAACCTCTTCATCCCACGCTGTCGCTACCCTTTGCTGGGGGTCAGCTCAGGCCACTGGCCGTCTCCATGGGAGCCAGTGCGAAGCTGGTTTCCTCAGGCCTGTGTTGCTTTGGCAAAAAAACGTGTTCTTTTTTAAGCCTAAGTGGGTGAGAACTCAAATCCTTCCTGAAATCCTGTCTTCACTCCTTTGGGATAAGGAGCCTAGTGTTGTGGCCTGGGAGGGGCCCTCAAGTGGAGTCTGCCCCCTCAGCTCACAGAGGGGGAGTGGAGCTGCCGAGGTCTGCTAGACGCCGGCCTGTGAACGGCCAGACCCTGGGGACGAGGGCCACCCCTCCCACCATCCTGGCTTGTTCCCAGTCTCCCAGATCCCCACTCCCCCTCAGCTTCTTGTCATTTGCAGATTATAAGAACATGGTTTTTTTTTTTTTTGCAAAAAAAAGAAAAGCAGCCTTAGTCTTTAAAAATGTCAGCGTTGTCAGAGATGCAAGTGGAGAGGACTCTTCTGGATTTAAGAGGCTGAAGACTCCCGACTCCCGGAGGAGAGATAAGAATTCTGGTGCCGCTGGAGGTTAATTCCTCGTAACCCGTGACTTAGCCTGTTTATGACTGACTTGTTCCAGATGCTCACGGAGCAGCATTTAGATAAACAGAATGCTGATTTATTGAGAGAAAGACCTGAAAAGCTGGGCGTGCGGTCCTGGGTTGGGGAGTAGCTCTCAGGCGGTGGCACATCAGGGTGCCAGGCCCCGCGATGCAGGTGCTAAGGAAGAGGGTCTGTGTCAGTGGCCGCCCTCCCTGGGTCAGGATGGCCGCAGGCCTGTACACATGAGTCACGAGCTCCAGCTGTAGAAGCTGACTTGCTGGCCACACCACGGTGCTCACTACTGTCTTGGATGGTTCAGCCAAAAAGTGTATGCGCGGTACATAATGTTCGTGTGTTGGGAAGAGAGCTGGGGAGCCTGGTGGAGGGTGAGTGGGTACTTGCTTCGCTATTTTTGAGGCTTTTGGGAGGTTTGGAGGGTGGAGCTGGGAGAAGTGTTTTGTCTTTTCAGTGCCGATGAGAACAGATTGACGGTCACACTGTTCGAAGGGCTGTGGGTGGAACCTCTGGGTGTGGCTACAGAACTGGCCTCCATTCAAGTCCCCTAAGGGTCAGCATTCAGTGCCCTGGGGGACTGCCTGATGTCTTGTGGAGCTCGGATGGGAGGCAGGGCTGCACCTGGGCTGACTTCAGGCTTAAGAATCAGTGAGATGAGCCTCCCTGCCGAACTCCACCCCGCCATCTCTGGGTCATCCAGGGCCACAGGCCTCCTTTGTCCTCCTGGCCCGCAGGCAGCTCTCCTTCCTGACCTGCCTGGCCCACTCGCCCTTCACTCCACCCCATTCCTCACCGGCCCATGGTTTGTCTTCCTCTCCCGAGAAAGAGCATGGCCATCACAAAGGCAGGGCGTCTGGTTAACTGTCTCACCTGCAGCGGCACCTGCTCACGGAACAGCCGTCAGAGGGGTAAGATGAAGGTGAGCGAGTGCCCCAGGCTGCGAGCAGGTCACCTTCGTCACAGTAACAACTCCCACATCAAGACACCAGCCTGCAGTTTCTAGAGTCTGTGCCTTTTAAACATCTGGTACATGTAACTTTCTCTAGTCTCCTGGACTCTTTTATCTTCTCCCAAAGATCCCAGTTTGGGGAAACACTTGAATGTTTCGGAGATCTGAGATATCAGCGGTGGGTCCTACATCCCCGAACACGTATAAAGTGAGTGAAGACATCTCACTCCTGACTCTTGCCGCTCCTCCCGTATCACAGCAGGGCCCCGCCCTTTGGGCGTCCAGACCTGGCCTGGAGCTCCAAGCGAGCAGCTCCAGCCCTTGGCCTCCTGTGGGCCTTGGTCCTGCTCACGCTGCTCTGCTCAGGGTCTGCCCCGCTGCCGTCCTCTCAGGTGTGGGGCCTTCCCACACCAGGGCCCCCTTTTCCTCAGCCGTGCCCTCACCTTCCGGCACATCCCCACGCTGCGTCTGTGCTGGCGAGGTCTCTAGGTTCTGCCTTCTCTCCCCTTGGTGGGTGCCTTTGGGCCCCAGGCGCTGGCCAACACTCACCCTGGCTGATGCCGGGCCCTTCCACCTTGTCCTTGAACTGAGGTTCTTGCCAGGGGCTGTGTACCATTTTTAAGAATCTGTTGGGAATTTTTTGGTATCAGTGGTGAAATAGAAGCAGAGTGACAGCCCTGGTGCTTTCCCTGGCTCACGATCCCTGGGTTTGGTAGAAGCTAGCTCCTACTAGGGTGGGGGGGGCAAAGTCTTCCCTGGGGACAGCCCCCACCCTCCTGGTTGAGCTCTGAAGCAACGGGGATGCTGAGTCACCCCGACTTGCTGGAGAGGCAGGCTCCTCGTTGTAGAATCAATTCCTATTAGTATCTGCAGCCTCGTCTTCCCAGGAGATTTGGACGAGCCTGGAGCAGGGAGCAGGCCCTGCAGAGATGGCAGTGGGTGCCTGGGAGGGACACTGGGTCTGAAGGAACCTCAGAGGGCCTGGCAGCACTGAGGCTCCAGCCCCTTACGTGGTCATGGTGCTGGCCAGAGGCCCCCTGTTTACTCAACTCCCCAGCCCCCACCCCAGATCTGCTGGCTGGTGGACTTTCTTTCTCTAAGAAGATGGGAAAAACCTCAAAAATCGTGTTATGAAGATTGTTTACAAACAGAATTTAGGGTTGTTATAAAACTGCTTCCTAAGGAGAGAGCTGATTGTCACAGCAGCAGTGTTTGTAACAGCCCGAAAGTGGAAACACCCAAATGTCCACCGGCGGACATCAGTGGATGACTAAATAAAGTGTGGTCTCTTCCCTGGAATGTCATCCGACTAGGGAGGGAATGAAGCCCTGACACAGTGCCGCCGGTGAGCCTAAAAAACCAAAAGCATGCTTAGTGAGGAAGCTAGACACAAAGGTCTGCATCATGGGATTCCCTTGATACGAAACAGCCTGAACAGGGGGATCTGTATAGACACTAGATGAGTTGTTGCCCAGGGCTGGAGGGGAAGGGGAGTGACTGCTGATGGGAACAGGTTTCTGGAGTGACGAGAACCTTCTGGAATTAGGAGCGGCGGTTGCTCGACCTTGTGACTGCCCTTGAGGACAGAGTGGCCTGTTGAGGCCCCCACAGGCCGGGGCTCTCCAGCCACCCCGGCTCCAGGGTTGTGTCCCTGTTGGGGGCCACGTCCCTACTAAGAGGCTAGACCAGTTCTTTTCGTGTCTGTCACCCAGGACAAGGCCACCACCCTGAGGGACAAGGGCCCTGCCTGGCTCCCAAGGCTGCCGCCCTGCCTCTTTTCAGGGGCCCACACACCATCTGCAGGCTGCTTGGGCTCCCAGCCCCAGGTATACAGAGCAAAGTGGGCGGCGACTGTCCTGACGTTGTCCTGTCCTGGTTGCACCACCAGCCAGACTGTGATGGAGGGAAAGGTGGTGACTGGCACATTGCTTGTGTCTGTGAGGAAGCACAGCTCGTGTGCTGATATGTGTGTGTGTGTCTGTACACACTGCCCCAGCCCCCACCTTCCCCTGGGGGCAGGGAGCTGCCGTGTGTACCGGATTCCATGCTTAACCCAAAGCCGGGAGGCGGGTGTTTGATGAGGTTACCGGGAGTATCAGGAATTTTTAAACTCAGAGCTGAAGGGTGTGCAGCCGGAGGTGACTCACCACTGACCTGGCGGCCTCCTCGCAGGGTAAACACTGGGTGGCAGGGCCGAGGAGGGCGTCGCCCAGTTCTCAGGTGCCTGTGTGTGTTTCTGACGTGGTTCTGTCCCCAGTGAAGCCTCGTGGCACCCGTGTGTGCCCTTCTCCTGTCTCTGCTCCCAAAGGGCCACGCTCGAACCCTCCTCAGTGCCAGGGTGGTCTGCCCACCACCCCCTCTGCAGCACCCAGGGGTCTGGCCACCTGCCCACTGCCCCCTGTGTTCACATGTCTCGGGACCCTGGCAGTCCCACCAGCTGGTAACACTTGAGCTGGTTACCCTGCTCACCCACTGTTTGCTCTGGTGAGGCCAGGTCTGAGCTGCTACCTTAAACCTGTTTTTTTGAGTTTAGGACCCACCTGCGCTGTAGAACCGGACCTGGATTCCCAAACAGGCCTGGTTCAAAGCCCGCGGCCTCCTCCTCCCTGGGCGGGGTGGGCCTGCAAAGCTGTGCCCCCTCGTGCTGTCCTTTGAGCTCAAAGAAGCGGGGAGGCACAAGGAACCCAGGGGCGGGATGCGTCTCTGGCTGGCCCCCTGGCTCCAAGGACCTTCACTAGCCCACCTCCTAGGACCCGGAAGGGACTTGGGTAAAAAAGGACCAGTGAGTCTTCACACCGACGCCTGAGGCTCCCAGCTTTCCTGGGGAGCCGAGTTCAGGGCACAGTCTCATCTTGGGGTGGGGTGACCATCTCCTGCAGCTGGCCCAGTGCCCCCATGATGCTCCGGGTCCACCACCCAGTGGCTCGCACACGCTCACACCGCCACCTTGCAGACGTGTTCACGGGACTTACTGCAGTGGCTTGTAAAACACACTGTATAAGTTCCCCGAGTGGACCAGCTTGTGCAACCACTGGCTTTTAGCTCAGAGCCATGTTGCTGTTCCCTGCATGCTCCCCGGGGACAGGTGGGGCCTCTGGCCAGCAGAGGCGATTCGGTGCGTCCCAGTACATTGGTGGAGCCTGGGTGCAGGGGCCAGAATCCTCGAGAATCTCTGCATACTCTTCTTGGCAACAAAAATTCCTTTTTTAAAGGATTTGCTCTTTGTTCTTTTTGCCTTTTTTCAAATGGTCTTGAATTAGTTGTGTACAGCCTTTCAAGGAAATACGTGTTTTCAGTTTGATCCGGATGTTAACTTATGATTCTGGGGCCTCAAGTATGGCCGACAACGCCACTTGCTCTGTGTTATTTATGGACTTCGTGTCACTTGAGAGAGCCCTTGGGGCCCGAGGGTGACCTGTGGGTCCAGACTTCGCTGCACACATTCTTGACACAGGACAGTATCCCCATGGAGCAGATCAGATCTGGGGGATCCTTACCCTGCTCGGGAGCTGCAGGTCTGTGCCAGGCGGGTCAGGGTGGCGGCAGCCTGGCCTTGTCCTCTGGGCTACCTGCTTCTGTTTGTCTCAGTGGCTCGTTTTCAGCCAAGGACGGGGACCAGGAACCTTCTGTCCCTTGTTGTCCTTGGCCAGGCCCCTGGGATTGGGGTGGAGAAGTGGATCAGGGCTAGGAGAGGATGAGTAAGACTTGAGCAGTATCCTGCTGGGCCAGGTCGACCTCAGCTCAGCCCTGGGCGTGTGGTTGACCATCAACCATGCTGACCACGGGCGGGCACGGTTGAGGCGGGGCCTTCTCGTCCCCAGGCACTGCCCCTCCCTGTCACCCTCCGCCAGACAGCACCATCAGACACAAGGTCAGGCTGTTCTTTGGACCCTGAAGGAAGTGACTTCCAGGGACTCTTGGTCCCAAACGGATGTCCCCCGTACCCTGGTCCCAGAGCTGGCGTCCTGGTGGCTCAGTAACGTTTATCATCTTGGGTTGGGGGTCGTGTCCCGGGAGCTCCAGGGTCTGCCCCTGTTGTGGCATCTCCCTGCCCCATCCTCTCATCCCCTGCTCATGGGTGAGCATGGTCCTGGAGGCAGACCCTGTGTGGCCCAGCCCTGGTCCCTCTGGTCACTTAGATTCCTGGAGCCGCTTGTCTATGGGAATATAGCCCTGGGGTGCTGTTGGGAGAGAGAAGGGAGACGGAGGTTCACACACACAGCCACAAGTGTGCCCACTCCACACCCACGTGCAACATGGCCACACACGCTCACACCCACTCTCTCTGCATTCATGCAGGCACTCACTCCCACACACACCCCATGTACCCACATGCACACGCCTTTCCCCACTCACACCCACACAGGCAGTGCGTTCACACCCACGTGCTCACTCGCGCTCACGCACTGTGGTGCGGGCCCTGCCCGCGAGCACCCTTCGCAGCCTCAGGCTGGGTCTGGGCGTCTTCCTCTCTCCACACGGGAGAGAGGAAGCCAGCCTGGGGTCTGTGTTTCCTCACGTATTGCCTGGGAGGGGGTCTCCTCTCCACCGGCGCAGGTGGCAGGCTGGACATTCAGCCCAGGGCCTGGTGAACCCCAGCCATGTATGATCCTGCCCCATGGCCAAGGGGCCCTGCCAGCATGCTTGTCTCCCCTTCTGGCTGCACCCCACAGCTCGCAGGATCTTAGTTCCCAGACCAGGGGTTGAATTTGTGCCAAGTCCTAACCTGGGAGGGACTGGGGGCCGGAGGAGAAGGGGACGACAGAGGATGAGATGGCTGGATGGCATTGCTGACTCGATGGACGTGAGTCTGAGTGAACTCCGAGAGTTGGTGATGGACAGGGAGGCCTGGCGTGCTCTGATTCATGGCGTCGCAAAGAGTCGGAAACGACTGAGCGACTGAACTGAACCACTAGACCACCAGGAAAACCACTGCCCCCCACCATGTCTCCTGATGGGGATGTGCGGTTGGCCTTGCAGGGCCTGTTCCCTAGCACACGACAGCTCCTCCCAGCCGCCAGATGACCCTGGGGCTCCTTCAGAGGCACTCTCCTCTCTTCCTCCTCCCTCAATAGACATCCGTATGTCCAAGGCGAAGCCTGTCTTTTGGGATCTCAGTCCAGCAGCACGCTGAGAGTGAGAACTCAGAACTCAGACAGGAGGCAGGGCTCCAGGGCCTGCAGGGTGGAAGTGGGCACTGCAGCCACCTAACAGCCCACTGACCTTGGGCAGCCTGCCCCAAGGATTGGTGGAGATCTAACCACGTGTGGTCAGTGGTCACCATGCCCTGTGGTCATCAGGGCTGAGAGCAGCTGGTAGAATGGCCTGATGACCAGGAGGAGCTGGCTTCTCCCAAAGCCCACTGTGTTTCTGGGAGGGAACATGACCCCGGGGATCACCTGCCTGCCATCCATGTGACCTTGGAGGGCAGACAGCATTGTCCCTTTAGGGCAGGAGCCACAGGAACTGTTCTGCTTTCTAGCAAGCCTTGTGGAGACCAGGGCTGCTCCTCATGGCTGCCCCCCAAAGAATTCTCTGGATCATGTGAGCCCTGAGTGGCCTGGCCATGAGGGGAGGGACATCCTGGTGTAGGCAGCACCTCCGGGACACTTAGTCAGCAGGTCCCAAGGGCAGGGACAGGCCTTCCTCCATGTGGTCACAGTGCGTGGTCAGCACCTGTTTAGCAAATACTTGCCAGTGAAATGAATGCAGCCCACACTGCCCGTTCCAGACCCACTCTGCCGGGGAGGAAGTGAGCCATTTGTCCAGGGAGGTCCTTTGTGCTGACTCGGTGGGTGTGGGCGGTGGCCCCGAGGGTCACTGGAGGCAGTTGTTGTGTGTGCCCCAGCCTGGAGCTTCGATACCATGGCGTTGAATTGGGGTGCTGGGTGTTGGGGCTCTGCTGACCATAGCGTGTCTTGGGCCATGGGGTCCGTCCCTCTGCAGTCACCCCGCCTTCCGCACCATGTCCCAGGACACACGGGCTACTCGTTGAGGCTGCCGCCTCTGCCTGGGCCCGAGGTGGGTGGGCCAGTGGTAGTTGGCGCCTGCGAGTGAGAGGAGATGCCAGTGCTCGTGGGATCGCAGGCAGGGTTGAAACCTGCAAAAGTAGGGCCTCTCATCCAACCTCTACCGTGAACCTCGGCTCCGATGCAGATACCCGCAAGCCCCCAGAGACACCAAGCAACTGTGCGTCCTTGTTCTAGAATTTCCCATCTCTCTGGGTGGCATCACCTGGAGAGGCACCCCTCCCCCTGCCCCCAGGGCACCCCTGCCCACCTGCCGGTCCCCAGACCACTGCAACCCCAGTGCCCAGCCCGCCAGTGTGTGCTCCCCAGCCATGGAGGGGTGATGGGGCAGTGATTCTGAGGCTCTCGCTTCCCTTCTGCTTTTCTCTCCTGCCTTCTGCCTTCCAGGGGACGTTCTCTTCCAGATGGCCGAAGTCCACAGGCAGATTCAGAATCAGCTGGAAGAAATGGTGAGTCGCAGCCTCCCAGGGAGGCCCGGGGAGGGAGGGGCAGCTGCAGGTGGGCCGGCGCTGTCGGAGGGCAGGGGAGGAGGTGAGCGTGTGCTTCGCCGTGCATCCCCTAGGGAGGCCTGTGCCGCCCTGGGTCACACTCGGGTCTGGGGCACACCCAGGGCCCAAGACAGAAGTCACCTATGAAGGCGGTGACCATCGTGAGGCCCAGGGGTATACAGGAGGACCTGAGAGAACAGGGCGCAGGCCAGATGGGGTCTCACACTCAGCTGGCCACGAAGGCCAGGCTCCAGGTCAGCACTCTCTCCCGGGGCCGCCTGTTTCCGCGGGGCCACCAGGGTCATTGGCTCACGGGTCAGACAGCTCCTCTCTCCCATGGGGGTACCCAGCGTCCTGGGCACCCTTGTCATGGCGACCGGCCCCCTCTCCTAGGCGGCTCCCTCCCTCGGGGCGTACGTTAGAGCTAACCTCTGTTTTCTCTCCATACCAGCTGAAGTCTTTTCACAACGAGCTGCTCACGCAGCTGGAGCAGAAGGTGGAGCTGGACTCCCGGTACCTGAGTGTAAGTAGCCCACGCGTACCTGCTGGTCTGCCTGCCCTGCTCGGGCTCTGTGTGAGCACTTCCCTCGGTCCAAGGGGTTTCCAGCTTCCCGTGAGCTCTGCGTCCTGTGGTTTCCCGCAGCTCCTCTGACGTTTCGTACCCCTTTGAGACCAAACGTGACCCCGTGGGTAGACTCCTGCATCGGATGCCCCGCGTGCCCTGGTCCTCTGCCCCTGCCTCTCAGCTGCTTTTAGTAAAAACGATGATGTGCAGTGGCCATAGTGTGGAACCTGCACGAACACGTCTGACCTGCTGTCATGAGTTTCCTGGTCCCGTCCCCTCCCCCAGGTCTACCAGGAGGGCGAGGGGTCAGCCAGTGCTCATGACACGAATTCACACCCTTCCCGCCCTGGGGTGGAAGAGGGAAGCCCAGCTGGCAGTCCCAGCCCTGATCTTTATCTCCAGGGTGCGCAGGTCCTGCCATCCACGCGCTTGGGCTGCTGTGGCCCTGTGGAGAGCGGGAGGGGCACGCTGGCTCACTGCCTGCATTGTTTTGGCATTTGTTTCTCAGGCTGCACTGAAGAAATACCAGACGGAGCAGAGGAGCAAAGGTGACGCACTGGACAAGTGCCAAGCTGAGCTGAAGAAACTCCGCAAAAAGAGCCAAGGGAGCAAAAACCCGCAGAAATACTCGGACAAGGAGCTGCAGGTAGGACTCAGCTGCACGGGCTGGGCGCTCTGCCTGCAGGGACACGCCGGAGGGCTCGGGCCCCTGTTACGGTGTCAGGACTCTCGGTCCTTTCAGAGAGCAGTGAAGGGCAGGCCCTCCTGATGGATCAGACCCAGGCTCCACTCTCCTCGGGGATTTCCAGTGGGGGTGCCCTACATCCCAGAGCTGGCAGCCCCGTCCTGCAGCCTCGGTGGGTGCCATGGCTCTCCGCCAAAGGAACAGAACCCACAAGGAACCTTCCTGCCTCCAAGAGAGACCTCAGACCGCTACTCTGATTTGCTACTCACGAATGCCCACGCCCAGCGTGGGCTCAGAGCCTCCAGCAGGCAGACACTGGCCCGTTCAGCATCTTGGGGGCCCTGCGGTGTGAGGCAGATGGCACTGCAGGACACAGGAGGCACAGCCCTGGTTGCAGGCATTGTGTGCTGGGGAGGGGGCAAGGAATTAGGACAGCATGGCCTGTGACAGGCATGGCCCCGATACACTTGACTCACCAGAACCCCACCGCCAGTTGACATAGATCGGGCCCAGACGCTGCTCTCCAAGGTCGTGCGTCCGAGGAGGAGAAACAGGACAGCCACCCCCCAACCCGGTCAGCAGTGGAAGCTCTCCTGGGCACAAGCATGGGGTGACCGCTGGGGTGGACCCTCCGCTCCTAAAGCCCTGCTCTTCCTGCCGGCCATCAGGGCAGCAAGTCTGGGGGCACCACCTACACCATCAGGGCCTCCCTGCATGGCATGAACCCTGGTGCCAACACCACTGCCCTCAAGCACCTCTGGAGCCATCCGGGGCCACGAGGCGGCTCCTGGCCACTTGAGTAAGGTGTGGACAAGCAGGCCCCCTGCTCCCCCAGAGCGGCCCGGCCTCTGCGCCCTCTGCGCCTGGGGCTCCTGGTGGAGAGGATGGACAGGGGGTGACAGCTGAGTACCGCAACCCGCCATGCGGGAAGCAGCCACGCCTGCAGGGGAGCAGGCTTCTGCAGCCCCTTCCTCACGAGTTTCTCACAGAGTTGCAGTGATAACCCAGCTCCAGCCTCTCTCTAGCATCTTTCACTTTCCCAAGCCCACCCCCATCCCTCTTCACTACCTGCGCCTTAGCCTCCTGAGGGTGCTATTGCAGTGTTAGTAGCCTCGGTTATTCTGTCAGGGGCGGAGTAGGGCTGTGTTCCACCCTGTCCCTCCCGGCGTCCAGCGCAGGCTGCTCACGTGGTAACAGGCAGTACGTGATGCTGTTCCAGCTGTCTTCTAAGGGCAGGAAGCAGAGCGGCAGGCCGACGAGTGTTTCTTGTTCCCCGGTGACGCTGACCCTGAGAGGCCAGGCTGGGGGTCGTCAGAGTCCCTCACCCCATGTCTGTGCGGCAGGGGGCGGGCGCTTGGTGTGCTCTGAGCCGGTGGAAGGGACACCAGCTGCCGGTCCCGTGGACAGCTCTGGTCTGCCTGGTGTCCTGTGGGGATGCCCAGCCCACCCGAGCATCTGAGGGCCCCTCAGCACCTGGGGCTGTTCTGATTCTTGGAACCTTTGCAGACCTGGCCCAGGAGCCAGGCTCCGATGTCTGCTTTGAGGTGCGGCTGCTGGGGGCTGGACAGGCCCTGGGCCCTTCTGGTGTGACAGCCCTCCCCTCCCCACCGTTTCCCTGGGAAGAGTGCCTGGCTGGCAGGGCAGGCGTGCTGAGTTGGCCTGGCCCTTTGCCTTGGTCAAGGTCCTGCGAGTTACAGGAAATGGCTTGTTAAAGACTTACTGAGGGGGGAGCAGGACTCTGCCCTCCCCGTCTGTTTCTTAGAACGCCCCTCCACCCGCAGTGCTCCCACACAGGCCACCCAGTAGCAGATGAGCCGTGGGGGCAGCTCCGCCCATCCAGACTGTCGTTCACGGCCCTGCCCTGGAGAGCCCGGCCTCACCTGGACCGCAGTAGACTCTGCCGCTAGACGTGCTCGCTGCAAGCAGGAGTACTCGTGTACTGTCACCGAGTGGGGGTGGATTCCGGACTGTGGACCCCTGGGGAAGTGGGCAAGGACCCCAGGCACTGGCGACCCCTGGCTCCCTCGGAGCCTCTTTGTGTCCCCAGAGTCTCTTGCACCCTGGGACCTTCACCGGGGTCTGGGCCACGTGTGGCCCAGTGGGCAGTATGTGCCACAGTGGGCAGTATGTGCAGGTAGGGGTGATCCCAAGCCCCATGGCTGGCACAGGGGCCCCACCTGGGCATCCCCAAGCCACAGCCTGGGCTGACCTGAACTGTGACACCCCTTGGCAGAGGAGATGGGGCACCCAGACTGATGGAGCCCTGTGGCTCTGGTGTCCAGCTCTGGGTGTGCGCCCAGAGCTCCTGAGACAGGTGGGCTTGCCTGGCGCAATCCCTGGGGTCACCTGTGAGCCTTCTGGAGCCCCTGGCCCACATGTTCCGCTTCTGACTAGACCTCAGTGTGGACAGGACACTCACCAGGGAGGGTAGAGAGGCTTCTGGGCACCTGCCAGGCAGAGGTCAACCCTTGGAGCAGCCACACGCTTCCCCAAGGCGCCACTGCTGCCGAGTGGCCCGTCTGCGCTGAGCACTGAGGTGGGGCTGTGCCCGCGGGTCACGCTCCATGGGTGGTGCGGGGGGAGACTGACCGCCAGTCAGTCTGTGACGGGTTCCCCGTGACGGGGACTGGGTCAGAGCCGGCCAGCTTCAGGAACTGCTGGTAATTGAGACTGTGTTTTGGGATTTCCATGAAGAGAACTGATTTTAGGTCAGGAATTAGGCACTTAGAGGCATTTGGGGCGCAAACTAGGACGCAGGCTTTTTTCTAGAAGTAGGGAGCGCCCCAAGTGCTGACCACGTGGTGAGGTCACGCTCCACACCTCTGGTCACCGCTGTGCTCACAGGCGCAGAAGTGCCACAGGGGGCGGTCGTGGAGGACGCACCGCGTGTCTGACAGTGTGTGGTCACAGGCCTTGTCTGGCGCCGTCTCTGGCCTGGGGTCCTCCTCCCCAGGCCTGGGTGCATAGCTGTATCGTAGCCTGAGCGTCAGGTTCTCCAACTTCGAGGTGATTCTGATGGGCAGCTGCCCCGCTGGCTTCTCGGTGGTCTCCAGGGCTTCTGACAGAAGGGTCTGGGCTGGGGTGTGGCTGTGCCATGAGCCGTCCCAGGTCAAGCCCTTTGGGAAGGTGGGGCTGGCCAGACTCTGGGTACGCGTCCCCCTCACAGATCCTGCAGGACCTGGCCAAGGATTTCTTCCGTTTCTGTTTCCCTCGGCCCCACCCCAAGCCCAGCTCTGATTAGGTAGGAGTCCTCGGCCTCCAAGGGGGCACCGTGACTGTTAGAAAACCCAGCAGTCAGCGTGCCTTTGGGATTCACATTGGTGTGTGACGTGTGACCAGCAGGGGTCATGGGGACACAGCATGTCCTTCCTACCCGTGTGCAGGCTCTGAGGGAGGGGCCGCTGAGACCGCAGTGGAGAGGTGAGAGCCCAGGAAGAGAAGGCTGGAGGCAGATGGGTGGGCATAGATGTGGGGCAGGGTCACCCCCAGTGTGGGCCAAACCTGAGTGCAGCGGGCCAGGGCCCTCGACCATCCCTGCCCGCCCAGCACCAGGTCCTTAGCAGCCTGGTCCTTGGAGCTGCTGACTCTGACAGGCTCCTGCTGTCAGGAGAGCAGATGGCCCAGCCACCCCAGCCCACCCACCCACTGGGGTTGGGGTTGCCAGGGGACCCAGAACTGCCGAGAGCCCCCCTTGCGTCCGGAGCCATCCTCCGCTCTCCCTCTCTGAGATGCTGAGAGCAGGGCCTCGGGTGTTCTAGCTTGTGAGATGTGGGCTGTTGCCGGGGCCGGTGTTGACTGAAGCAGGCGGTTCCGGCAGTCGGCTCCCTCTCCCTGGGCTCAGATTGCGGTCTGAGAAAGGGGAGAGATTCGTTCTATTTAAAGGGATGTGTAATTAACAAAGCAAAAACAAAATAACCATAATTTGGATCTTCAAAAACAGTAATGGCAGAGGCTGGTCCTGATAACACATAAGGTTTGACTGCAGTGGTTTAAGCCCCTTGTATGTCTGCTGTTCTCGTTTTAAAGAGCTCTTCAGTGCAAAAGGCATCTATGGACAAGACATCCCAGCAGTGGGATGTTTTCTTTCCTTGGAGTATAAGCAGAGGCCCTCTGGGTTTAGCAACTGAAAAGCCAGAGTATCCTCTTAGGGCTTCTGGGTCCAGAGATGCATCAGCTGCTCGGTCCTCTGGGGGACTCTGCCCCCCCCGCCCCGTACCTACCCCCAGTTCCCCAGATTAAGCCCCCCCCAGTGGGCTGCCTGGCTAGATAACACTGAGAAATCTGGAGCATCTTCTGCTTTCAGGGCTGAGAGGACTTTTGGGGGCAGCGCCAGGCACGTGGTACCTGTCTTTTTGCACTGAGAGGTGGGCACATAATAAATGTGATACAGGAAAAGCGTTTTACTGGGCAGAACACGTCTAGAGTGTTATTTAGACACGTAATCATTGCAACAGATACTAGTGATGTGGGTTGCATTCGTCTCTTTCCTGCTGAGTCTTTGAAATTGGATGTGAATTCCGTACCTGCAAAACCTCTGGGGTCACGTGAGGAGGGGCTGCCTAGTTGGGTGGTGACATTCTGGCTCAGCCCCTGAGGAACCTGAGACCCGAAGGGTCCAGAGACTTGGCCACCCAGCAAGTGGGCACGGGAGCCCCGGCTCTGCCCTCCTCTAGGTCCCAGGGCAGCAAAGCAGACCCCAGACCCAGGTGGCATGGATCCCAGCAGCCACCGAAGGCCTTGGCTCAGGGTGCTCACAGGTTACTAAGACCCGTCCCCTTGGGCCTCAAGGCTTTTGTCAGCGTGTCCAGCCCACTGGTGTGGACGGAAGTGGCCCCACATTCTTTCCTGGGGTCTGGGCACAGGGATGCAGTGGGCACGCCCCTCCCAGCACGTTCTTCCTGGACTCCAGTGGGTAAGTGCACCCGGCAGCGCGTGGGCGGTGGGATCTGTTTGGTCACAGAACCCCTTGCCAATCTAGTGATGGTTGTGGGCTCCTTCTCGGGAAAATGGCAGCCTGGGCCCCCAGGTCTGTGTCGCCTGCGAGGGGTACTGCGCTCTCTGCCTGAGAATGTGCCCACAGCACGTGCCCCATACCGCTGACTGCTGGCTTTTCCGCCTGCTGGCCTACGGGAAGGAGGGCACACTTGCCCTCTGCTCAGCCCTGGTCCCCAGCCCTGCTTGGAGCTCTTGTGCTTAAGAGAGATTCTTAACAATCCCCTGAACCGAAGGCTGGCCGTCCTGTTCTTGGCCTGGGCACAGGGTGCATCAGACCAGAAAGGGACACAGCCCTGGTCAGCGGGCTCCAGGGAAGCCACTGGCTGCCCCCAGAATGTACCCAGTGACTGGATGCAGCTGGGGGCATCCCATTCCAGCTGTTCCTTTCTGTCCATCACAGCTGCCAGGGTTCTCTCCTTGTCTGCTTGGAGTGATGGTTATGGGCAGTGACAGCTGAGGGCCAAGGATCCCACTGTCATTCCCCAGCTGCAGCGGTTAGGGACCACATGGGGGTTCTAAGAAATTTGGAGAAACGTGGGAAAGCTGGGTGGCCTATCGGGTGAGGGAGACCAGAGCCCCGGGTGTTTGCTAGAGCGCCCCTCCCCCGTTCTGAGTCACTGGGCCGCTCCGCAGAGGAGACATGCGTCCTGATCACTTTTGTCTTCTCGGATTACAGGGCTGTTCAGCCCAGGGTGACTAAGTGGGAGCGTTCCGTGGGTCTTAAATGCTTTCAGCTGGGTGTTTCTATAGTGCCGTCGCCATAGCACCCGCTAAGCCAGGAGCAGGGGTGGGGGGTGGGGAGGCAGGACGCTGGGAGCCTGGCCATGGTGCCCGCCTGCAGCGGGGATGGGCTCAGGCCATTTTCTGTGGCCTGTTTGGAGCTCCTCAGGTCTGTCGGGTGAGGCACGTTCTGTCCTCTGCCCGTCCCAGAGAGCGTGGGCGCTCCTGCATGTTCGGGAATGTCCCCTGCCCACCGCGGCCAGTGTGGCCTGGGGTGTCCTCCTCTCCAGCTCCTTTGGACGCGAAGCTCCTCACTCGGCCTAGATTTCCAGGGTCTGCCCTTCAAAGTGGTGGCCTCCCTCTGCAAGGAGGCAGCTTTGGGGAAGGAGGTCAGGAGGGCTGGCAGTTATTCCTCGACAGAAGTGGCAGCCTGGGTCCTGGCCGGATGCTGGGGGAGGAGGAAGGGTCAGCTCTCCTGGGCCGGGCATCCCAGCCAGGCCGACGTGTCTCCTGCCCCATCCTGGGCAGGTGTGGTCCTGGAAAGACACTGCGTGGCTCCGAGAGCCCCCGGGTCCTTGCCTGAGACTTGAGCTGCTTCTGGCTGATCTTGGGGCTCGTTTGAATAAATGGAAATCTTAAAAATAAACCGCCACTTCCTCCCCCGGCACGGGAGGCTGCCAGGCAGCTAATGAGGCCAGCACCCCGCGCCAGCTCGCCCGGAGCCGGTTTCTTTCCCCTCTAGGGAGTGGGAACGTTGAGGTGAAAGACGTTACCGCAGCCTGAAAACCCAGAAACCGGCTGCAGGACGGACAGGGACGCCGGGCGGTGCAAGGAGGAGCCGTCCTCAGCAGCGGGCTCAGGGTGGCTAGACCCGGGGGGCCCGCGTCCCGGTTTACACTGCTGTCCTGGGGTGACCGCTCACAGAGGTGCCTTCCTCCGCCCCCAAAGTCTCTGCTTAGGTGACCGTGGGTGCCTCCTTTGGGCCTGCCTTCTCGAGGCTCTGTGCTGACTTCTCAGGGCCTCAACCTTTTCACTCCACGCCCGCCCTGCCTCCCAGGCCTGCCTGGCGCTGGAGCGGCGCCCCAGGAGGGTGGGAGGTGGTAACCCCAGGGACCGGCTGGCTGGGGCTTTTACTGGGATTAAACCCCAAACTTCCCCTTCTAGAGCTTTGCAGAGACTCTAGAAGCCCCTTAGGGGGCTCGGATCACAGCTGAGCCCAGGAGCGCCCATGTACTCGAGAGCAGGCCGAGGGAGGCATCTTGGTCCAGGGCTGGTTGAAGCCTGCAAGGCCACACCGATGTTCCACTGTCCCCCGGAGCGGGTAGGACAGCCACGGAGCAGAGTGAGCGGAGGCCCTCGGGGGGTCTCGGTCTAGTGCCAGGTTGCTGTTTAGGTGATGGGGTGCGGCAGCAGGGGCCTGCATCAGTGTCCCCGTCTCTGAGTGAGCCCTGTCCCTTCCAGGCCCTTGTGTCCAGCAGGTGTTCCTACCCTCAGGCCTCTTGCCCACGTGGGGGCTTTGGGGTGTGAGCCAGCCCCTTGGTGGGTGGCATCTGAGGGGTCCTTCCACACAGCATGGCCTTGCCCACCATGGCACCCTGCATCTGCAGACTCTCCCGCTTCCTGGAGGAGCCACTCTGCAGGCTGGAAGGGCAGAGGCTGGAGGTCTGGGTGCGCACGTGTTTCATAACGTGGGGCTCGGGGACGGGTGCGGAGGGGCGGTGGAGGCAGCCAGCAGGGCTGGCCTGAGGGCCTTTCCCCTCCTGCTCGGACTTTGTTAGGCACACCTTGTGGCCTGGCTGGCCCTGCAGCTGCTCAGGAGGGCCAGGGCAGACTCCTCCAGGGTGGGGGACGTGGAGGCCCGTTTAAGCTGCTCTCTTAGGGCTAGGAGAGTGGAGTTCAGTGTTGAAGGCAGGGTGGTCTGCAGGTGCAGAGGGAGCAGGGTCCCTGTCCTGGTGAGAGTGCTGGGCAGGCAGGCTCACACTGGCAGAGGCTTGAGCTAGGGACAGGGCTGGGGACAGCCCACGCCCAGCAGGCGTTTGCCCTCCAGCTGCGTGCTGCTGCGATGTGGGGGGGAGGGCAGGGAGGGGCCAGGAACAGCCTGCACTGCGCCCACCCGGCTCCGCACCACCCACCCATGCTGAGTCAGAGCTGTGGGGGAGGTGGTGAGTCAGGCGGGGGAGGCCGCCCCCTCGTGGCCCGGGTCTGCCCCTGCCGCAGGATGGGGCTTGATTCTGTGAAGGCTGGTCCCCCCAGCCGGCCGCGGCGCGGTGGAAAGGGATCCCAGTTCAGGACAGAGGAGTCTGTGCCCCTTGTGGAGCGTGGAGTGGGCTTGGGGGAGAGAGGGGAGACAGGGAGGGGGCTGGAAGGCTCTCCTGCATCCCAGAGGCGGGGCTGCACACAGACATGGGGGGCCTGCAGGCCTCCCTGGGACAGCTGCCCCCAGTCTCGGTGGAACTGTTACTGGAACTTTCCATCCTGCAGAACCAGAGTGTTCTGGTGTGCTGTAGCATCGAACTGTGCGCTCTGCCCACCCCCGTGGGATTCGCGCGTGAACTAGTCATTCTCGAACGCACAGTGCCAGCTGAGCTGTCCTGGTCTTCCGACTATCGGGATGGCCTTTATGGTTGGTGTCGGGGTCTGAGGGAGGTGCCACACCAGCCTGACCGGGCAGTCTGCCACGTGGTCCCCACACAGGCAGCTGCCAGGGGACCAGGGGGCAGTGGCTCAGCGGGATAGCCTCATGGCCAAAGTGAGTCACACGGCCAAGCGCCCACACCAGTGGGCTGGCCGAGAAGTGTCCTCCCCCTCTGTGGGGCTGCTCAGAACGGGAGGTGATGAAGTGTTGTCCCATTTCGGGCTTATCTGCCTCTCCCACTCCCAGTACATCGATGCCATCGGCAACAAGCAGGGTGAGCTAGAGAGCTACGTGTCCGACGGCTACAAGACCGCCCTCACTGAGGAGAGGCGGAGGTTCTGCTTCCTGGTGGAAAAGCAGTGCGCCGTGGCCAAGAACTCTGCCGCCTACCACTCCAAGGTGGGTACTTGCTCTTCGCGGGGCTGGGCCCTCCCTGGCACAAACTGCCTCCCTGGGGAATATGGGGGCGTGCCCCACCTTGAGCTGTGATGAGGGAACACTGCGTTTTCGATCTCCTCAGGAGGAGAGTTCTGGAAGGACAGTCACCAGGTCAAGGCTGCAGATGTTCTACAACTCCCAGCAGAAATTGCCAGGTGCTTTTTTTGAGAGCAGTTACACCAGTAACTCAAGCTTTGCTGGTGGCTCTGACAGTAAAGAATCTGCTTGCAATGCAAGAGACCAGGGTTCAATCCCTGGGTCAGGAAAATCCCTTGGAGAAGGGAATGGCAACCCACTCCAGTATTCTTGCCTAGAGAATTTCATGGACAGAGGAACCTGGCGAGCTACAGTCCATGGGATCGCAAAGAGTGGAACACGACTGAACAACTAACACTTAAAGTTTCACTGTTCATATCAGTAGCCCACTGAGAGGGTCTTCTCCAGGGAGCAAGTTCCTTGGGAGGTGCTGCAGTACCAGCCCCTATAGAGGCCAGCTTAGCCCCCTGAGGCCAGCACCACCCAGAGGACACATCTCCCCTGAAAAAACAGATAGCTTCAGTGGGGCTTCTGTTCCCCGTAGTCCACAGGTAGGAACTGGAGTGGGGTCAGAGGTGTCATTTGGAACATTCCAGAACATTCTGAGAGCTTAGGTGTGGTTAGGCAGCCCGAGCCAATCAAGGAGACCCTCATTTGTGTCCTTTTTTCCATAAAGGGATTCTGGGGGTAGCACCTCACACGTGTTTGATCTGACTCAGCTTCTGGTCCCCAGGCTGACAGATGGCCTCAGCCTCCACGGAGAGGCTCCTACCTGCCTGGGCCTGCCCGAGGGCCTGCTGCTGCCACAGGTGCAGCGCAAGGACAGTGATGGGCCTTCTGTCCTCTGCAGGGTCAGGGTGGGGCCACCCCGCCGCGTGAGACTTTGCGTTCAGGTCCTGTGCCTGGAGGGCTGGCTGGCAGCGGGGAGGTGCTTGCTAGAGCCGCAGTGCTCCGGCAAGGCCACCGCAGCGCCCACGCGGCTCCAGCAGCGACGCGGCAGGCATGTGCGCCCTCTGGTGGCCGCTGGGCCCTATGGCTGCTTAGCAGAGCGTGGACCCATCCGTGCTAGAAGGAAAGCAGGAAAGCCATCCTTTTCCAGGATGTCACCATCTCTGTTTCCTGCGGGAGGGCAGATCGTGTGTATGCGAGATGACTTCCCAAGAAACTGGACCCCAGCCCCCCAGGAGGTTTGAGAAAGGCACAAGCTCCAGGTCTGGGGCACCAGGGCGTGAAGGCAGAGCCCCACCTGCTGTTCCTAGCAGCAGGCAGCTAACATTTCCCTGTTGCCTGGGTTCAGGCCTGACAGTGACAGGGCCATCAACTGAGGGGGAGCCCTGAGTTGTCCCTGTTGGTGAGGGTTCCTGCCAACCCAGTTTTTCACCACCAGCCCAGACCCATAAACTTCCTTTCAGCCAGAGGCTGGATTGTAACTGTCTTCGGTTTGGGCCAGTGCACAGGGAATGTGGCCACTGACATGTAAGCCAACTGCCCTGGCTGTTTTCCAGTTAAACATTCTATGCAGATAAGCAGCCAGCCCTCATGCAGGGGTCTGCTGGCCCCAGGATTAAATCAGAAGTTGGGGGAGGGGCCCTGGCCTGCTCTGAAGGGCTGTTTGTCCAGCATCCCCCAGCTTTCCCATGTGGGTGCCACCTCCCTGCCCCAGACACAGGCCAAAAGAAGTGGGAAGATAAATGAGGAGAGACAGTGAGGGCCGGACAGACCCGTCCAAGGTCCTGGAGACCTTGACTGCCCTAAGCTCCACCCAAGGTGGGTCTGGGATCTGCGTGGAAACACAGTTGTATCACATGTCGCAGGGAGGGTAGCCCGCCTTGTCCAGAGGGCTAGGACGGGAGGCAGAGCCATCTCCAGGGCCCTAAGTGTGTCCATGCCGTGGATCCGGGCCCCCTGAATGGGCTGCAGCGGGTCTCAGGCTAGTGTCTTGCTTTTGGCCACACCCCCACCCTGGGACCCTGGTCAGGCCTGGGGCTTCCTCGTGCTTTATCAGGCCCTTGTGCCCTCTAGCCCCCTGTGTCCTGGGCAGACCCCAGAGCACACTGGAGGGACAGCTGGGCTCAAGGGCCCCTGGGTTGGGGTGGGGGAGCGCGGACCGCAGTTGGGCCCTGGGCAGCTCTGTCCCTTCCCCACAGTCCCCTCTCTGTCCCTGTGAGGTTTCCTGGCCCTCAAGTCTACCTGAACAGCACTCTTCCTGGTACCTCACCACAAAGAGCCTGTCCTGTTCCACGGCTGACCACGTGGGCCCCTGTTCTTTCAACTCCCTCAGGCCCCTGGGGAGGCCCCTCTTGGGTCAGGCCTTGGTTTGACCTCATTCTGAGGGTCTCTCAGCTGGGGGGCATGCTGTACCATACCCGGCCCCTTCCCAGGTCGGGAGTCAGGGACTTAGAGGTGGCTCACCTCGTTGAGGCACCCCACCTGGCGAAGAGCAGCCCCAGCCAGGTGTGCCCACCTGGGGTTGGGTGTGTCTCTTCAGGAGCCGCCTGGTGCCATCTGGGAGTCGAGGGGCTGTGTCCGTGAGGTGGACCACAAGCCCTGGCCTCTCCCAGCCCTGCGGGGAAGCCCCCCGGCTGCGGGAGCCTGAGGCTGGCCCTCACACCCACCCTGTTCGGCTTCCTCCACTCTAGGGCAAGGAGCTGCTGGCGCAGAAGCTGCCGCTATGGCAGCAGGCCTGCGCCGACCCCAACAAGATCCCCGACCGTGCCGTGCAGCTAATGCAGCAGATGGGCAACAGCAACGGCTCCGTCCTCCCCAGTGGCCTATCGGCCTCCAAGTCCAGCCTGGTCATCTCAGACCCCATTCCGGGGGCCAAGCCCTTGCCAGTGCCCCCCGAACTGGCCCCGTTTGTGGGGGTAAGTCCTCGCTTCAGAAAGTTCTGTGGGTGTGGGGATGGTTCCCCTTGGTGCCGGTGGTTGGCATCCTGGGGTGCCCTAAGAGGGGGCCTTGCCGGGCCCAGGCCCTCCTGCCACACCGCACCCACGCCACCTCTTCTCAACAGCGGCTGTCTGCCCAGGAGAATGCACCCGTCATGAACGGCGTCTCGGGCCCAGACAGCGAGGACTACAACCCATGGGCTGACCGCAAGGCTGCCCAGCCCAAGTCCACGTCTCCCCCGCAGTCTCAGAGCAAACTGAGTGACTCTTACTCCAACACGCTTCCCGTGCGCAAAAGCGTGGCGCCCAAGAACAGCTACGCCACCAGTAAGCGCTCCACTGGGGCCCCAGGCCCACCCGGCCCACAGCAGTCACGGCATCCCCGAGGGGAGGCTGGGGGGAGCCCAGAGGCTCACAGGCACACGTGTGTGCAGCACCCTGGGGACCGCTTTGAGATTTCCATCCCGGATCCTTGAGTTTGACCAGGCTCCCCCGTGAAGTGAGTGTGGTAGGGCAGGGCGGTGCAGGGACGCCAGCAGCTCAGCCGGTGACAGGAGCAGATGGGTGACACTGGAGGGCACTTTGCTGACCGTGGGACCATTCCCTGCCCTGCCTCCAGCCTGTCTGCCATGGACAGCACTCC
Organism: Ovis canadensis; assembly: GCF_042477335.2. NCBI lineage: Eukaryota > Metazoa > Chordata > Mammalia > Artiodactyla > Bovidae > Ovis > Ovis canadensis. Next base: position 59,777,547 of record NC_091255.1, on the reverse strand, counting down.
CCCTCCTGCAGCCCCACCAGTGGGCCTTGGCCTGTGAGGGTCTCCCCATTAGCAGATGGGAAAGCTGAGCCTAAGACCCAGAGAACTGCCCCAGCTAATGAGCGGCGGGTCAGAGGCCACATCCACACGCACCCTAGCTCCCAGCTCCTTCCGGAGTCTGAGCCAGACAGCCCCGGAGGCCTGGCAGTCATCCATGAGGGTGGGCCGCCCACCTCCAGGCCCACCTGGGGGCTCCAAGCGTCCCACGGTTGGACAGCTGAGCTGACGGGAGGGTGACCGCGCCCTTTCCCGCGTGTGGTGGAGCTCCCCCTCACACCTGCCCTGACGTTCCTGGCAGCCGAGAACAAGACCCTGCCGCGCTCGAGCTCCATGGCCGCTGGCCTGGAGCGCAACGGCCGCATGCGGGTCAAGGCCATTTTCTCCCACGCGGCCGGGGACAACAGCACCCTGCTGAGCTTCAAGGAGGGCGACCTCATCACCCTGCTGGTGCCCGAGGCCCGAGACGGCTGGCACTATGGCGAGAGCGAGAAGACCAAGATGTGAGTCTGGCGGGGGCGTCAGCCTCCTGACCTGGGTGCCTGCGTCCTGGCTCTGGGTCCTCCTTCAGACTGACTATCCAGGTCCCACAGGTCCATTAGGAGGGACAGACGTGTCCGCAGGCCCCCACCAGCCCTCACTTCTATGTCCCTTGACTCAGCCCGGCACCCCACATGTGCACGTGGCCTCCCAGTCAGAAGCCAGCCTTCCACCCCAGAGCCTTTCTGTGCACGTGAGCCACCCTTGTGAGGGTTCTAGAAGTGGCCTTGAGTCACAGGCCACACCTTCACAGCTCAGTTTGACACCTGTTGCCAAGAGGCTATGCCAACGCCTGGCTCTCGCTCAGCCAGAAGATGCCCAGGTCAGGGGCTGTCCCTTCCGACTGCCCCCACCACCCACCACCATCGTGCGTGTGTCTTTTGGTGGGCTGAGAGACCCCTGCCCGGGGCAGAATCAGCCTGCCTCCACCAGGAAGGGAGAGGCTGGGCTGAGCTTGGCTCTGGCCTCCTGGCAAGCGCCACCCTGGGTTGGCAGTTCTGAGTGCCAAGGGGCACCCTCCCCATGGGGGCTCCAGGCAGCCTCTCCTGTTGGGGCTGTGGCTTTGCAGCCATGTGGAGCTGAGCCAGGAATTCCATCCTGCTTGTTGAAGAGTTAGAGCCCTGCTCGGTCCTGGCACCTTTGCTCACCCACAGCCCCACTCCCGTCCAGGGCAGGGTGGCTCAGAGCTGGATGGATGCCCCAGTGGGGTCTCCTGGTCTCCCTGGAGTGTGTGCAGGGGTGTGAAGGCCAAATCCAAAGCTCCAGAGCACCAGGCCTTTTGGTGGAGGCACCCTGAACCCGCCTACCTACAGGCCCTGCTGCACTGCCTCCTCAGATGCGTGCAGGTGGGCGGGGGAACGGGTGGGACCTGGGGCCAGCTGACGCACTCTGACGGGGCCTCCTGTTCCAGGCGGGGCTGGTTTCCCTTCTCCTACACCCGAGTCCTAGACAATGACGGCGGGGATAGGTTGCACATGAGGTGAGCATGCTGACGGGGCAGGTGGCCTGTAGCTTGGGGTAGGGGCTGCACGTTTGAGACCCTTGGGTCCAGGGGTGTGGAGGTGCTGTGAGGGGTGGAGGTGTCTGAGAGCTGTGTGGGGTGGGGCGGGGACTCACCCGAGACAGTTGCAAGGGTGAACTGGGCTCCCCGTACCACCCTGGCATGCCTCACACTCTGCTCTTAAGAGCGGGCGGGGTGGGGGCTGGGGGAGGCCCAGGCCCACCCAGGCAGCATCACTGCTGCCTTCCATTCTGCCCTCCTGTGGGGCCAAGGGAAGCAGGGGGCCCAGGTGGGCCCGGATGACCGCCCTGCCCACCCCCGCAGCCTGCAGCAGGGCAAGAGCAGCAGCACGGGTAATCTCCTGGACAAGGATGACCTGGCCCTCCCGCCCCCCGACTACGGGACGTCCTCCCGGGCCTTCCCCACCCAGACAGCCGGCGCCTTCAAGCAGAGGCCCTATAGCGTGGCCGTGCCCGCGTTTTCGCAGGTGAGTGCGGGGCCGTGGCGGGGTCTGTAGGTGGGCGGGTTCAGGGTGCCTCCACCAAAAGGCCTGGTGCTCTGGAGCTTTGGATTTGGCCTTCACACCCCTGTAGTGATCTGCTCAGAGGTCACAGCCCAGCGTCCTCTGTAGTCTCAGGGCTCCAGAGAAGCATGGTAACCCCTCTGTCTGCCCTCCCCCCAGCCTGGGGATCACTCTGGACGCCACCTCTTGGGAGGAGAAGCCCCTTCCCTGAGACCCAGGAAGCTCCTGCAGTCATGGCTGAGTGCCCTGTCTCTGCCTGAGATGTGACCAGAACCTTCTAGTTAGCATGCGTCTGGGCTGTAAGGAGGCAGGACCAGGCATGTGTGGTCAGCCTACCTGGAACCAGGGAGCCAGAGGGGGAAGATCAAGGCCTTGATACCCAGCGGGTCCTCCAGTGCAGGGTGGTCTTCAGGTCAAGGTGGGCCCATGATGTGAGTGTGGACGGTCCCCACAGCTCTGCTGGGGAGCTCATGGGCTGGAGAGGGCCCAGACTTCTAGGACATTTGCTGTGGTGGCATGGTGGGCAGGGGCCAGCAACTTTGTTCCATGCTGGTGTCCAGGTCGGGGCCTCACTCCACCTGGGGGCCAGGGGACCCAGGTCGGGGGAGAGGAATCAGAGAGAACTTGTATTTCTCTAGAATTTGGGCAGAGAGTTGACCCAACAACGGGGGGTGGGGGTGCTCCCGGGGGCCTCCCATGTTGACAGTGTGCCATCAGAAGTGGGCAAGGCAGGGAAGGGCTCTGGGTACATGGTGGCCGACTCGCCCTGTCCAGATGTCCGTGGCTGGTGGCTGTCATGAGCGGCCTCACCCACCCTTCGCTGCCACGAGGAGGGCTTAGCTGGTGCGCACCGTATGAGGTGTCCAGGGTGTCTTTAGAGAACTGATGATTTAGGCACAGTGAGCACGTGATTTGAGACAACTTAGGTGGTGAGTGGGGTGAGGTGGGTGGTGTGGCTGGGCCTTTGGATGGAACATTTTGGAGATAGTGAGGCTGGGTCAGGGCGAACAGCAGGGAGGGCGAGGCGGATCCAGCCTTGGGGGAGCTGTGGCACCTCAGGGGTCACGGGGCCCACCTGCTGAGCTGTGAGACACCCCAGTCCCTCTCCAGCCCTACCCAGGCCGCATGGCACAGCTGGCCAGGCCTGGAGGGGTCTGCCACTGCTTGCTGCTCTTGCATTCCAGTCTTTGGACTTGGTTTTGAAGCTGAGAGAGTGGAGGAAGGTGTCCCCAGTACCCCTCAGTGGCTTTGGGGCAGCAGCTTCTTTGGGGCCAGGCAGCTACAGTGGGAATGTTGGGGCTCAGGGGGACGCTTGGCCCAGGGTCCAGCACAGGCTTTTATGAGGCAGGCTGCCCTCCCTGCATCAGCTTCTGCCAGCCCAGCTTCCCCACCCAGATCCCACCCTCCACTCTCCACCCTCCACGGTTTCAGGCTCTGGGTTCTCTAGGAAGCCCTCACATGCCGGGATTTTCATCACATGACCCTCACGGCTAAGGGCCACAGGGAACATGTGCGGAAGGAGGTCATCAGGTGACCTGTCTTGTGTGAGCTCTCCATTGGCCACTGGCCAGATAAGGAAGCATCCTTGTGAATCGGGGAGGGCCCTGCTGGGGGTGGGAGGGGCGCTTCGTGTCCTCAGCCGCAGGCAGCATCACACACCCTGGGGTCAGGAGGGACCCCTGTCCTGCAGACCCCGCCTCAGCCCCTGGCTCCCCAGCCTGACGCTTTCTGTCTTTTCCTCACCAGGGTCTGGATGATTATGGGGCGCGGGCCGTGAGCAGGTAAGAGATTTTCAGACCCGTCTTCGGGAGCTGTGGGCGGTGGGGAGCCGTCCCACCGGAAGCTGGAGTCGGGTGGTCCCTCTCCCAGGCCTCCTCGGTTGGAGCCTGGCTGGAGACCACAGTGTCTCCACTCTGAGACAGTGAGCGGGGCCTGGGGTGCCTGGTCTCTGACCCTCACCCTGTTGTGCCCTCCCCAGTCTGCTCTGTAGGGCAGGGCCCTCAGTGCAGGATGCCCTGACCCCTGGCAGCAGCCGGGGGTCCCCGGATATCGCCTCATGGGGAAAGAGGCCCCTGCCGGAGCTGCCTTCGTGCTCCCCTTGTGGGTGAGTGGGAGCCAGGACTGGCCCTGTGCCCAGGCTGGAGCCAGGGACCCACTGCAGCCCCTCTCGGGTCTCTCCTCTCCTGGGGAGGCCCCTGGGCTGCCCACCACCGCCGCGTGACCTCTTGGCCTGGTTGCTTCGAGGCCCGGCTCTTTCCTGGCGTCCAGGCATCTCTTGTTGGCCAGGAGCGGGGCTCGTCTGCCCGTGCCCCGAGCTGGGCTGCACCCTGGCCCTGGGGTCTCCTGCCCCACTCCCTAGGGCCAGGCGGCCGGCCGGGGAGGCGTGCGGCCCGGCAGCGTCCTGTGCTTTGTTTCACAGCGGCAGCGGCACGCTGGTGTCCACAGTGTGAGGACGCTGACCGGGCAGCTGCTCAGAAGAGCTCCCGCCGCCCCCCCCGCCCCCGGGCTGTCTGGTCTCCATCGGTCTCCTCCTCCGCTCTCGTCGGTGTCTTCCTGGGTCGTTTTTCTTTCCCACTTGCCCCCTCCCCGCCTTTCGGTTGGTGACCCCAGACTCTGATCCCCCAGGGTCCATGGTGCTGCCCCATATCCGCTCCCTGTGTTTACACACCCGCCCCCACGCGTCCCGCCAGGCGGGGCGTCCTCGCCGCAGTCCCCCTTCCACCGCCGTGCTCATGACGCGCTGTCCCTCTTTGAAGGCTCACCATGAGCCAGGTCTAAAGTTTGAAGAAAAAGAAAAATTCAAAAAAGCCAAAAAAAAAACAACAAAAAGATGAAAAACAGGAAAAGGACTTTTTCTTTTTTTCCTGAAAAACAAAAGCAGACATGCATGGACTCCGGTGTGCGCACTGTTATCTCGCACCCGACCCCGCGCACACTGGCACCTGTGTCGGGAGAGTGGGTGCTGCAGGCTCCGAGAGGCTCTGGACCCCGGGGCGCCCTGCCAGGCTGCACCCAGAGAGGGGCTGGGGCTGAGCCGGGGGAGCCTCCTGAGGAAGCTGGCCGCTCCTGTGAGGGAGGCCCCGGCCCCGCACACCTGCCTGCCAGGCCGGGCCCCTGACGGCTCCCTGGTCCCGACGCCACTGAACGATGGGCAGACCAGAGCGCGGTGCCAGCCTTGGGCACCATGGCCGCGACCGCACAGGGCGCTGGCGGGGAGGGGGCCCGGCTGCACTCGGACATTCCAAAGACCTCCAGAGACCACCCCCGCCCCCACGTGTTCTGGAAATCGTTTCTCTTAACCAGCCTGTGACGGAGCGAGGGCGGCTCTGGGCACCCCGCCACATCCTCCCTAAACGCTCTCGTCTCTTTGTGTGTCTCGGTGGCTTCAGAAGCAGACACGCTGGACTGAGTGGCTACTGGTTTTGCCTCTTCACGCCTTGAATCTGGGAAGTGAGCGAGGGCGCAGCTGCTCTGCCCTTCCCACCGCGGGAGCCCCCGTGAAGCTGTGGACGCTCCTTTTTCTGATGTGGTTTAGCCAAACCCTCCTGCCCCCTCCCGTGGACTAGGACGTGCCTGGTAGCGTGTGTGAGAGAAGCAGCTCAAGACGCAGACAGACCCTGTTTTATAATTTAAGGAGAAAACAAAGCCAGAACACGGACCTTTGTTAAAAAAAAAAAAAAAAAAGGAACCTTCTATGTTGGTGTTCATTTTGCTAAAAGATCTCAAATCCAGGGGATTCCATGCTCAATGGATGAATGTAGACACAAAACCGCAAAACTTGTATGAAGATGTAAAGTGCTGAAAATATTTTTCCTGTTTCCTTTCCCTTTTTTTTTTTTTAATCTGAATTGTGCCCTGTACTGCAGTTGTTTGAATAAAAGTTTTATTTATTGCATCTAATTGAGTGTGGCGCCTCCTTCCAGCCCTGCTGCGTGCTTCTGGGCCTCGTGCAAGCCTGGCCACTTTGCCGACAGAATAGCCAAGGTGCAGATAGTGTTGGCCCACATGGCTCTCCCTGGGCACAGCTGGGGAGGCCCCCGCTCCGGTGAGAGCTGCGTGGGCCTGACCCCGGGTCACCCTCCCGGGGCTGGACAACCAGCTCCACCCTGCGTTCGGCGGTTCTGGCTCCAGGCAGCATGCCTAACTGCCAGGAGCCCCCATCCTCCATCCAGCTTGCGTCTCCTCGGGATCCTCAGCCCTCACTCCCCGCCGCTCTACCTGCACCAACCAACCCTTGTGTTTCCTTGCAGTGCCGATGTGGAAGTGGCCAGATTTTGAGCGGCCCCTGACTAGAGTTAGTAAGTTGCCCTGGTTTTCTTGTGCTGGTCAGCCTATGTTCCCAGCAGCTCCGGAGACCCTCTGACCTGGGCCAGAGCGGGGTCCGGGGTCTGCTGAGCCTGCCTCTGCTCTCAGCTCCGGCCTTCGCTTCCCTTGGACCTGTCCTTGGGCTCTTGGGTTTCCTCTCTCTGGAAGCTGGCGGGTCTGGCCTGCCTCTCTGTCTGGGTTCCCTGTGCCTCTGCTGGGTGCTTTGGCCACAATCGGGGTGGAGCCTGGTGATCAGCTGCCAGGCTGGCTTTGGACTCCTTGGGCTGGGTGCCCTTCAGACCAGTCTCTGGGCATGGATCTGAACCTGGCCTGGCTGGCTCCTGGGCTGGTGAGTATCAAAGCCCCTTGAGGGCTAGGGAGACCAGGACGGGTCTGGGGACTGCCATGGCTGTGGAGAGAGCCACAGGCATGTGGGGGGAGCAGGCACACGCCTCTGCCCGGCAGGCGGTGGCCCTGCTGCCCGTTGTGCCCACGCTCACCTCCCCTCTGCCCCAAAGTGCCTGAGGGGCTATGTCAGGCTTTCCAGCTTCAGCCCCAGTGGCCGCCTCCAGCTCCCACCTGGTGATGGTCTTTTCCCTGGCGCCTCTGGAAAGCAAGCACTGGCAGCCGGGTGGGGAGAACCCACCGCTCTGGGTGCCTGTGCCTGGGTCAGAGCGGCGCTGCTCTCCCCATCCCACCCCAGCCCCGCTCCCTGGGAAGACTGCCGTGTGAAGCTGACACATGGCCCTTTACCAAGATGGTGGTCTCTTCACCCCCTTGAGAGTCACCGTGATGCTGACCTCCCTATGGGCATCTGGGCCGCTCCAGCAGGGCCTGGACCCTCCCTCTTTGCTACCTTTGTTGCGTTTTGTTTTGGGTTTGGTTTTGGCCACACTGCGTGGCTTGTGAGATCTTGGTTCCCCAACCAGAGATCAAACCCAGGCCGCTGGCAATGGAAGTGCAGAGTCCTAACTACTGAACCACCAGGGTTATAAGTTGTTTGGTGTTTATTGATGTTGCTGCCCTTCTCTTGAGCTGCAGTGTGATTCCTGGATTCCTGCAGTGTGATTCCTGGATTCCTGCAGTGTGATTCTCTGGAGACAAGTGCTCCTCAGATTGTGGTGTGGGGGGAAATGAGTTTGACGCTGGCTTAGCATGATGACCTGGGCTATCCTTCTCCTCTGCCTCTGTCCCTCCCTTTACGAGATGCTCTGAGACACCTGCATCTCCTGCCCCCAGCCGAGCAACCCCCACCTCTGCTGCCCCTGTGGTCCCTCTGAGTTATCAGGGCCCAGTGGGTCTCATCCCCTGGAGGTACTGGAAGGGGGTGAAGGCCCAGGGAGGCTGGCGTGGCCCCTGCCTGGAACAGAGCCCCAGGGGCACAGTGGGTTGGGGAGCACACAGCACGCTGGCCGCGGCCTGTCCTCGGATGGTTCTCCCGGGGCAGGGGTGTCACAAGGCGCCTCTGGTTGGTTGCGGGACCTTGCTCAGCTTTGCCCAAGCTTACAGCTCTGGGGAAGAGACCAAATCAAGTCCAGAAGGGCCGACGTTCTGAAGTGTGGAAGACACGTTGTAAGAGGAAAAGGTCTGGGCGCAAGTTGAAATATGTGCTGTAACTGCCCTCCGTGCCTTCTCTGCTCTGGAGTCGTTCCAGGATACAAGCCGCACTTCGCGCTGCCCAGGTGTTCTCAGAACCACCCCCTTTCTCATTCAAGAAGTGGATTCAGAAGATAACCGGAGGTGACTCCCCCAAATCCTCAGTGACGAACGTCTTCAGAAGGCTGGACCCAAACGCTGCTCAGCTGCAAGGGTCCCACCCTGTCAGGCCAGGGGGTCTGCAGAGGACTGGGAAGAGGGGACAAAGCGTAGGGGGCCTGGCTCACCCCTGCCTTCACCACACCCAGGACTTCAGGCCTGCCCCCATCCAAGACGACAGATGGATTCCGTGGAAAAGCTGCCGCTGTCCCTATGTCTCTGCTCAGGGGGACAGAGCCCAGCCCCTGGTCCTCTGCCAGAGTGCCTCGTGGCCCTCCCTGGGAGAGGAGCCCCAGCACCCTGACAGCTCTGACCCTCGCGCATACCGATGTCTCCCATTTGGGTTAAGAAGCGCTTGTTCTGTGTCTGGGTGGTCCGCTGTTGACTGGCCCCGGCATCCGCCCCCAGCCGTGACAGATGTTTGCAGGACAGGAGGATCAACAGTGGCTTCAGTCCAAATCTTGTCCTGTTTTGTCATCCTAGCGTTGACCCCAGCCACCCACCCTGGGTCACTAAAGTGTCCTCCTCGGAGTGGCTTATAAGCTTGTTCTTTCACAGAATGTTCCAAAAGGTAGTGGGCACCCATGGGGGCCTCGCCCTTTCCCCTGGTGCTAAAGGGTAAGGGTGTCCCACCCCAGAGTCTCTGGCCAGGGCTTGCAGGAGAGAGTTGCCCCAGAGGCCTGGAGCAATTGCAGCCGCCGCCTGCTTCCTCTGACCCTGCAGGGTGTACACAGCACACGCTCCCATGGCCGCACTGTTTTGGGGGAGGAAACACAGACAGTGTGACTGAGAGCTGGGCATCCCCTTGGGGAAGATCTTCCTGGTGCAGGTGACAGTGTGGATTTGCCACCAGTCCTTCCGGTTTTTAAAATGAGGTGTAGCTGATTTATGGTGCTGTTAATTTCTGTCATCCAGCAAAGTGATTCATTTATACATACATGTACATTCTTTTTTATATTATTTTCTGATAGTTTATCATAGGATACTTAATATGATTGCCTGCACTACTGTAGGACCTTGTTTATCCATTCTATAAATAATAATTTGCATCTGTTAATCCCAAACTCCAGACTCATCCCTCCTCCCCCTTGGCAACCACACCTGTTCTCTGTGAGTCTGTTTCTCTTTTGTAGGTAAGTTCATTTGTATCATTTTTTAGATTCTACATATAAGTGGTATCCTATGATGTCTTTCTGATTTACTTAGTATAATTTCTAGGTCCATTCATGTTGCTGCAAAATAGCATTATTCCGGTCTTTTTTATGGCTGAGTAATATTCCACTATGTATATAATCATTTTTGCTTCATTCATCTGTCAGTGGACGTTTAGGTTTCTGTGTCTTGGCTATTGTGGATAGTCCTGCTGTGAACATAGGGGCGCGTTTATCTTCTTGAATTCCCGCTTCCTCAGGCTCGATGCCCCGGGGCAGGATTGCTGGGTCACAGGGCAACTCTACATACTGTTTCCCATAGTGTCTGCGCCAGTTTCCCACCAACAGTGTAGGAGAGGTCCCTTTTCTCCACCCCCACTCTACCATTTATTTATAGACTTCTTAATGATGGTCGTTCTGATCAGTGTGAGGTTGGTACCTCAGTGTAGTTTTGATTTGCAGTTCTTTAATAATTAGTGATGTTGAGCATCTTTGCTCGTGTCTCTTGGCCATCTGTATGTCTTCTTTGGACAAACGTCTACTTAGGTCTTACGTCCATTTATTGGTTGGGCTGCTTTTTTGTTGTTGAGGTATATGAGCTGCTCGTATATTTTGGAAATTAAGCCCTTGTCAGTCACATCATTTGCAGATGTTTTCTCCCAGGCCGTAGGTTGTCTGTTCATGGTTTCCTTTGTGTAAAAGTTGGTAAGTTTGATTAGGTCCCATTGGTTTGTTTTTGCTATTGTTTCTGTTGCCTTGGGAGACTAAGAAAACATTGGTATGATTTATGTCCGAGAATATTTTGCATATGTTTTCTCCTAGGAGTTTGATGGTGTCATGTCTTACATTTAAGTCTTTCAACCATTTTGAGTTTCGTCTTTGTATAGGGTGTGAGGGTGCATTCTGACTTCGCTAATTTACACAAGGCTGGTCACCGACCCTTTCTGATGAGACTGCAGGTGTGTCGGGACACACTTGGCCAGCGCCCCCTTCTGCCTCCCACTCTGATCAGCACACGTGCCATCCTCCCTTCTCTGGGTCCCCACTTCTGCTGGGTCCCCAGCTCTGGATGGACAAACCTACCCCACTTCTAGGCCCCCCGGGACTGCCTGCCCTGACCCTGGCTGGGGACAGCCAAGGGCATAGAGCCCTCCTCCAGGACCAGAGTCGCATCAGGGCAGCAGCCCCCATGGCTGCCTTGCACCCTGTCCCAGGGGCCATGACCCTGGTCACAGCAGAACCGCCAGGCGGTCCCTGCCCGAAGCGTATCTGCACAGACCAGAACCAAGGAGACGAGAGAGGCCCTGAGAGAGGGAGCCCACGGCCCCACCAGCTGGGTGCAGATGCGCCAAGGCAGGGGTGGAACCGAGGCCGACGTGGGTGCTGCCAGCTGTCAGGCAGTGTCTTGGAGACGCGGAAGCCATGCTTTGCTGCATCAGCCTCTTCTCCCTAGTTGACCTTTAAACAGCTAAGTCCAGTGTGCCTCAGTGTTTCAGAAAGTGCCGGGTCCTCAGCCACACACGAGGGTGCCCCTCCTCGTGCTCTTCCTGGGCACCTGGATGGAGTGCCTGCCCAGCTCCCACGGACACCCGGCCGCGCCGAAGGCCACCCCCACCCCAGGTAACGGCTCCGCTCGTGCTGAGCCCTCCGTGTCCTCCGTGCCCTCCGTGCTGTCGCCCCAGGGCTGCCTGATGTCCTGTGTTGTCCCCGCCCGGGCGGGGTCCTCCGAGCCCACTGGGAGCCCGAGGAGGACAGGCCTTCATGAGCTCGAGGCCGGACGCCGGCCCCACCCTGCACTCCTCTCGTTGTGTCTCAGCCCCTTGTCTGGCGCATCTGTCTGTCCGTCAGCCGCCGTCTCGGCACCCAGGGGTGGAACGGCTCCTCTCTGAGGAGACGGTCAGCCCCTCCGCAGGGGCTGTGGGCATACCCCCTGCCAGCCCCTTCGCCACGACCGCCTGCGCCTTGTCTGTCATGTGGGTGTGGGACCGGCCACTCCAAGCCCCCGGGACGCATGGGCCGGGCTTGTGTGCTCTGCTGAGCTATCTGTGTGTCGATGGCCGTGTCCTTGCAGACGGGCTCAGCTGCTGCTCAGGCGGGTGGGGGGGACACTGGGCCTTGGGGGAGTTCTGCACGCTGAGCTCGGATGCAGCTCGTAGGGGGCTGTCTCGGGCCACAAAGAGGACTGGGGTGCATGTGGAAGGAGCAGAGGGCCCCCCACGCTGACCCGCCCTGTCCTGGGAGGGCCTGTGGTTCGAGGCAGGACAGGTTTGGGAGCAGAGGGTGGTGCACTGGGGCTCAGCGGGCCGTGCAGGCGGGGCCTCCACCACCCCAGCTCTGAGCTGGGAGGCTGACCTCTGGGCGGGGGTTGGTGCTGTCCACAGCCTAGGGCAGCACGCAGCACCTCTCCTGAAAACCACTGAAATGGCTCTTCTCTCCTCTCCTCAGGAACCCCTTCGCCAGCGTCCAGCTAAAGCCGACAGTGACCAACGACAGGTCTGCCCCGCTCCTCAGCTGACCGCCGCGTCTGCACCCACTGCCTGTGGGTCCCCTTCCCTGCCCTGCCCTGCAACCTGTTTTGTTACAATCGGCTTATTCCCTGTTAGAGAATTCCCTCCTTCCAGACCCTCTGCCCCTACCTCAGTCTGGCCTGGGCTGAACCCTGGCTCTCCCCACAGGGTCAGGAGGTGGCACCTGGGCCATGGTTGAGGAGAATGAGGGGGGCTGGCCCCGGGCCCTGGAGCCAACCTTTCGGATCAGGCATGTCTGTTGTGTGGGCCTGGGAGCCTCCAGGGTGCCCAGAACGCCATCCCATCGGCTTGTAGCTGAAGGGGAGCCCCTATCCGGTCAATCATGAGGCCACTCACCTGTGCGTGCCTGCAGGCAGGACACAAGGGTGCGGGGAGGGGCGGGCCTGCCCCTTTGTCTCAGAAGACGGATTTATTAAGGACGTGCACCTCCTGGCAGACTCTTGCCTGGGGCTCTGCTGGGTCTCCGTGTGCCTACCGGCAGTCTGGGGGGCTTCTCCCTGCCCATACCCGAACTCCCACCCAGAAATGGCTGCAGGGGCCCGCCTCTCCGCCCTGGCCCCAAGGAGGGAGATCAGTGCTGTGGCCTGGGTCCCCAAGCTGTGTGCGTCCTGGCCTGGGTGGGCCTCCCCCATTGATGCCCTGGCTGCTTCCCTATTTCAGCTGAAATACAAGATTTTAGAAACTTTTCTGGGTCTGTGGTATTTGACGTTTGAGGCTGAAATACAGCCAAGCTAACCACGTTGGTGACAGCAGTCCTTACATCAGGAGATGTCCCAGGCAGCGCTCGCTCACTTCCCAGACCCTCCAAGGAGGTGCTTAGGAGCCCTGCACCACCTTCAGCCTGCCCACACCCCAGAACACAAAGCCGGGATTGGGGTTGGGAGGCACTCCGGAGGTCTCTCACCTGGCGGAAGCTGGAGGCAGGCCAGGTGGAGTGAGGCAAGGTCCTAAGACAGATGGTCAAGGTGAGGGTGCACAGGTGCCCCACCTCCTCACATCCCACCTTGCTCCCGGCTCACCACCCCGCCCCCCACCACCCCATGCTGAGGGAAAGGCAGGGGGAAGAGCTTCCCAGAGGGGTCCCCCCGCTCAGCCTTACCTAGGCAGGGCCTGCTTACCAGGCAGGAAGCGAGGGCTGTAGGTGTCAGTGCCCCCGCCCTGCTCTGGGAAGACACCCCCACCCAGGCACACTGGGGGCCCAAGGTAACTGTCTCCCTCACCAAGGTGTGCCAGGGACAGCGGGCTAAAGAGAGTGGCCTCCCTCCTGCACTGACCCAGTGGTCACAAGGGACTACAGGGACTCGCCCCCATCCCAGCACAGCCCAGGCCCCATCCTGCCCAGGGCTTCATCTGCAGACTCCAAAAGAACACACACGCTTAGCATGAAGGCTTTTTCCTTAGCTTTGATTTCTCTTAAAAAACAGACAAAAAAGGAACAAGATCATTGTACCAGCATCCTAAGCCTCAAACTAATAAACAAAAAACCCGAAACAAGTCCCCGCCCACACCCCGAAAGCAACAATAAACTTTACGTCTCTTTGGCAACAATAACTTAAAAGCGTCCCATATCCGTTGGCTCTGACAACAGCGGTTACAAAAATACGCCCTGTGCTGCCCCACCCCTTCCCACTGCCCGACTCCTGCAGCAGGAATCTGTCCCCTGACGCTGACCATGGGTGCACCCACATTGCTTTGGCAGCTGGGTAGGGCTGGGCACTACCTTGCAGAGGGGAGCCATGGGCACCTCCAGACAGGGCTGCAGCGGCAAGACTGCGACCTGAAAGCCCCCATCTTTCAGGCTGCCCACCTCGGCCCCTTCGCAGGGCTCCAGTGGGACCCAGACAGGAGCTGGTCCAGACCCTGTAGGAAGGGAGAGCTTATGGTCTAGCTGACTCAGTGAAAGGGAAACAGCCACTGACTTGGAGCAGGGTCACCTGAGCCAGGTGACCTCTTCTTGCACTGAGCAAACCCTGAACCGGCAGAAGGGATGAAGCAGGCAGGGAGAGGCCGTCCCAGCGTGCCTGTGCCTGCCCTCTCACCTGCAGCGGGGACACAGCAGCCTGCAGTGCACCATAGGAACCATGGGCAGGGCCAAGCAGTCTGACAGCAGGGGCCAGGGCAGAGGGGGCAGCTGCGGCGGGCGGGGGGAGGGCTGTAGGGCATCCCTAGGGGCTAGCAGCAAACCCAAGTGTCCAGGACAGATCTTGCCCCCAGGGCAGCATGGGGCTGCCGTGCACAGATGCTCCACCGACCAGGGCCAGAGAGGGGCCTCATCCCGCCCTGCTCCTGCAGGGCACGGCAAGGGGGCACCAAAGCGCTGGAAGCTGCTGCTGCTGACCACGGCCAGGATCAAAGTCCCCACCACTCAGTCCATCCTCGCTGCTGCCAGGGACAGGACCAGCAGAGGCTCCAAGGGGGGCAGGGGCCGCCTGGGGCTCAAGCCTCTTTACAGCTGCCCCCAGCACCTGCTGTAGGACCTGGCAAACACATGAGTGTTTGAGGAAACACTGGGGATTCAGGGACTCCCACCTGGCCTCCATCCCTGGCTTGGGGGCCACTGAACAGCTAAGGCTGCAACAGGCCTGCCAGCCTGCTTGTCTAGGTGGGAGCTAGATAATATATTCTTCCTACTGCATCCCCAAGGACCGGGCCCAACAAAACTCAGCATCAGCCCTCTGAAATTCTCCCAACAGACCCAAAGAGAGCTGGGCTGGCCAGGGTCACACACCCACCTCCTGGTGAGCTGTGCTTGTTCAGACATCCATTAAGGATACATTGTGTGACAGGCCGGCAGGTCCTTCGCTAGCAGCTGCACCCACAGGTCAAGGGCAGCAGGGGGAAGGGCTGGGTCTGCCTGGGGGACGAGATGACTAGGGGCATACTAGTGGAGCTGAGCTTTCAGGGAAGCCCAGCAGAATGGGGGTGGGAGGCGAGGGCAACTGGGCAGGGATGAGCCAACCTGGTCTGACGCTGACACGGGCGGAGCGTGGAGGGAGGGGTGAGCTAAGGCCCCTAAGTAGGGCCCCACCTGGGAACCTGAACCACCACCACCACCACCGTCACCATCTCCCCTGGACAAGAGCTATCAGATATGAGGTGTGCTGGGAGGGAGCGGGCATCTAGCCTAGTCCTGGGAGGGCCCAGTCAGCTCTGTCTGGGGCACTACATCTCCCCAGGGAGGAGAGAACACACACCAAGGTGGCCACAACAAACAGGCCTGACGTGACTTGACCTCTCCGAGCCTCAGTTCCCCCATCTGAAAACTGAGCTTGTCCAGAAAACAAGAAATAATGAGCACAGGGCCTCGGCGCCCAACCAGTGTCTTACCTCCCACGGACCCGGAGTCCGAGTCGGAGACGTGCGTGATGGAAAAGCGGGACGCAGGCGCTGGTGAGACGGTGAAGCGCGAGAAGGGGCTGGGCGCGACGGACTTGGGAGTCTCGGCGGGGATGCGCGAGGCTGGCTCTTGGGCCGACGTCAGCATGAGGCCATCATTCCACTCGAACTCTCCGTCTGCGAGAAACCTGTAGTCAGCTGTGGATAGGATGGGATGGGGAGACCCCGCCCAGAGCATGTCACGCCCTGACCACGCCCACCAAATGAGCCACAGGCCACATCGCCCCGCCTCCACCAGGGCCCGCCCCTCCGCTTCGCCCCGCCCCTAGCTCACCCTGTTCAGTCCCAGGGGCTTCAGGGGAGGGGTCAGCCCGCCATGGCCGGCAGGAGGCACTGGGGGAGCCTGGGCTGCCCGCTGGGAACGTCGGGGGTGACTCCTTGGCACCAGGGAAGGGCGCCCCGAGCTCTCGGGTGGGGCTTTCCTGGGGGAATCAAAGCAACACTTGTCGCCCAAGGCTTCCAGTCCCACCACAGAGCCCCCTCTCCCCACGCCAAGCCCAGGGCAGCTGCCCACCTGGTCAAAGAGGTAGACAGTGACGTCGTCGAAGAAGGACACAGCTTTCTTCTTGCGCTCCAGGTCCTCGCAGAAGGCCTCGGACAGCAGGCTTGGCATCTTAAGCAGGCTGCGCAGGTTGCGCGCGCTCTGGCTCTCTGCCACCACTACTGGCACGGGTGGCACCTCCTCCTCGCTCTCCTCACTCGGCTCCTGGATGCTATAGCAGCGGAGCTCTTCATCCGACTCGTCACTGTCCTCGCTGTCCTCCTCTTCCTCCTCAGGCCGCCCCTCCGGGGCCACAGGGAGTCCAGGCAGGGCCAGGCAGAGCGGGGTTCTGGAGGCACCTGGGCCCCCAGTCCGTTCCTGCAGGTTCGACCCTGACAGCAGACCCAGGGTCTCCTGGAGCTCCGGGTGGTGGCTTTCTGAGCTTGGCCGGACTGGAGTCAGCAAGAAAATCTTAGAACTCACGGGGCTGGGCATGGGCGGCACCTGAGCTGGGTCTTGGGGCGAGGGAGGCTCCTGCCTGGGGCCTGTGGGGCAGGCGCTTGGCTCTGGGGAAGAGTCCTCAGGCGGTGACAGTGGCAGTGGTGGCACCTCCCTGGGTCCAGTGCCCTGTGCCTCCCCGGGCACCCCCAGCTCAGGGGAGGGCTGTGCAGACTGCATCCTGGGGCTCTTCAGGCTCTCCAGATCAGGCTTCGGCCCGGGAACCGGAACACCTCCATGCTTCTCCTTGGGGCCCACGGGGGGCTCTGGCTCCGTGTCCAGGTCTGAGAAGTAGGCAGAGTCACGGTAGGGATTCTTCTCGCTGAGGCCACCTAGGGAGGCAGAGAGCTGAGTCTCGGGCCCTGGGCTCTCACCCTCTGAGGCCAGCTCCCCAAAGGCCTCGGGCTCACAGGGCTCATGCGCCTCCTTGAGTATGAACTCGGGGGACTCATAGTTCTCCGTGTCATAGCCGCTGTCCAGGGCTCGGAGCTGCCCGCCAGGGGTGCTGACAGCTGATGGGCTGAAGATCTCACAGCCGCCATCACTGGCCGAGGACGGGATGTCCAGGGAGTCCAAGGAGTCGGGGGTCCCCACCTGCTTCTGCAGGGAGCGGAAAGCTGGGGTCACGTCTAGTTTCTCAGCCTGTGGGCCATCGCTGGACAAGTCAGTGAAGACACCAGAAGTGGCCTCAGTTGTGTCCTCATCTTCACTCCCTGGAGCCTCCAGCTCAGGGGAGCTGCTGCCGCTGTCACGGGTCTGGGCTGGCTCGGTGGCAGGTGCCTGGCTTCCAGTGGGCGTGGGTGAGGCAGGCAGGGTGGGCGGGGTGCTGGCCTCCTCAGCAGGAAGTGGGGCTCCCTCTTGGGATGGGGATGGGATAGAGGGAAGGGGCAGTTGGAGTCCAGCAGAGCCCTCGGCCTCCTCTGCGAGCCTGGGCTCTGCCTGGGGGCTGTCACCCCCACTTACGGCTGCCTCTGTCCAGGGAGAGGCGACCAGGCAGGGGGCAGGTGTCAGGCCCTCAGCAGGATACAGATGGGGGAGGCCGAGGCAGTGGCCCAGCTCCTGACCCAAGGAGGCCCCCTTTGGCCCAAGGAGAGACTCTCTGGGATCCTCTGGGGTCAGAGGATGGCCCAGCTCAGGGATGGCCCACAAAGTCTGCTTCGCACCAGGGCAGCAGTCCGTGTAGCCTGAGAGGCCTGGGACCCAGGATTCCGGTGCTCGACTGCCGCTGTTGTTGTTGGCAGACACGTTGGAGCTCCAGTGTCTGTACTGGGCGGCTCTGGACGCCTCAGCCTCCCTCAGCTCCTCCCCACCTGGAGATAGTCGGTCCCCAGAGCTCCGCGAGGGGGATATGCCCAGTGGGTCCTCAAAGAACGGGGGGCAGAAGGCCCCCACACCCCAGTCGATATCCTCGGCTCCAGGCTCCGCCAGCATCGGAGTCTCCGGTGAGGGTGAGCGGGAGGCGCAGGACAGGTCACGGGCGTGGCTCTTGCAGGGGTAGTGGTCGCAGTGGCCCCAGGGGCCATCCACGGGCGGCGCATGGCCAAGCAGCGGCTCCATGACCAGCGAGGCGGCCGTGCTCCCGTCAGAGTCATCATCGTGGTCACTACCATCGGGGCCCAGCGCGGCGGCAAGCGCGCTGGGGGCACAGCCAGTGCAGTCGGGGTCATGGTCCGCGGCAGGCGCAGGGTCTTCCAGGCGGATGAAGTACTCACTGCCCACCGAGGGGCTGTGAGCACTGAGCACCGGCACCACGCCCGGGGGCGCGCCATCCGGGACACAGAGCTCCTGCAGCCGCGCGTCTCGGCCCGGGCTCAGGGCGCCCTCTGGTGGCGGAAAGGCCTCGGTGCCGCGGCCCGCTTCCCACTTGTACTCAAAGTTGAGGCCGTGGCTGGTCTCAGTCACTGTCAGCACGTCGTCGCCCTCCGCGTGGAAGCCGTCGCCAGCGAACTGCTCCAGCAGCGGGAAGGAGGAGGTGGCGAGCAGCTCACCTGTGCCCCCCAGGGCCTGGCCTGCCACCCCTAGCCCGGCACCCGCGCTGCCGCCACCGGGCCGCAGTGAGCGCCAGCGCCGCTCGAATTCCTCCTCCGCCTCGGTGGCGCCCTTGGCGCACAGGTAGGACAGCAGCAAATGCACCTCCTCCGCCGTTGGCCGCTGCTCAGGCTGCAGCCAGCAGAACTGCATCACCTCGTACCTGCGCGAAGGGATGCCCTGGGGCTCAGCCCCTGCCCACCCCCCAACAGGTGGTACTGCCCAGCCAGGACCCCAGCCCTAAGGAGTGAGCCAGTCTGCCCTCAGCCAGTCTTGGTTCCCCCTCCTGCTCACACTCAGGAGCCCCTGGGGGTAGTTAAGGGAGTCTCCTAAAATGGGAGATGGCATGGATCAGGGCACAGTTCCCCGAGCTCATTCATCCCTGCCAGGCCTGCAGGCAAATCTGCGTTTTGGGTAAAGAAGCCATTCCACTGAGGGCACGGGAAGTGGCCCAGAGGTCACTGTTAGCCAGGGGGCAGCCAGGGCGAGCTGGGAACCCACGTAGTCAGGAAGAGCCACTTAGGCTCCAGGGACCCAGAGCACCCCTCTCTGCCTTGGCCTTCCCGCCGGGGACACCCCGCCCCTGCCTGGCACCAGGGGCCTCACCAGCGGTCGGAGAGAGTCAGCTGCAGCTGAGGCTTGGGCAGCTTGAGCTGCTGTTCTCGGACAGCATAGGCCAGCACCTGCCGGTCCGAGTGGTGGGGGTAGGGCTGCGCTCCCAGTTCGAAGAGTTCCCAGATGGTCACGCCCAGGGACCTGTGAGGATGACGGCTATCAGAGGGCTGTCCACATGTTCTCAAAGCCTTGGATGCCAAGGGCAGCTCCCATCATCACACCCGTGACCAGAAGACAGCGCCTTCCTTCAGTAAACGGACAGGATGTGCCACCTGAGCAGGTCTGAGCCCATGCCCAGGGTGCCTGGACAAATAAAAGCCAGACTGGCCTCCCACCAACCAATTCCATTTGTTCATTCATTCATCCCCATGCTGGGCTGAAACCCAGACACTGCCAGGGGCAGGAGCTGCCCTGGAGAAGCTCCAGTCCCGCCAGGCTCCTGTGGAGGCTGGAGGGAGGGAGTGGGGGGTCGTCTAGGGACACCCCAATCAGCGTGAGTGGGCCAGGGGAACTGGCCAGGCAGTCAGCACACTGAGGGCTGGGAGAAGGCAACTGGGATCCTTCTAGTGGGTGGTGGCTTCTGCCAGCTCCTGGGTACCCCAGGCCATCCTGGGAGTCTGGGGGCATGAGGGACAGAGATCGTTTGGCAACAGAGAAGTCACAGTGGCCTTGGCCAAAGCCATCTGGGGACACCAGTCAGTGTGGGTGAGCGAGCAGGCAGGGGACAGTCAGCCACATGGAGAGTCGAGTGGGGAAGTGGAGTGTCCATGTCGGGGGCACAATTAGTGGCTCAGGGGAGACCCCTGGAGGAAGGAGGGCTGAACCCTGGATCCAGGCCCTGAAGGTTTATCAGGAGCAGAGGGAAGCCAGACAGGTCTCAGGCTGGAAGGGAGCAGGAGAGGGAAGCAGAGATGGGTCAAGACCAGGAACAGGGGACCACCATGGCCAAGCATCTAGAGGCTGCAGTACTGGGTCCAAACACCTGCCCAGCCTAGCGCCTCCAGCTGTGGTCACAGGAGACCCCCAGCCCCTACCCACCCCTCTCACGGGAACAGGTGCCACCACGATGCCCCACGTCTCATCAACTTGCTACTCTGACCCTGCCGTCTCTGGGCATCGGCCCAGTAGATCCTGGGAGGGGAGAGGGGTGCAGGGTTTCCTCCACAGACCCTGGAGCTCTGCCCACCCTGCTGCCGTGAGCCTTGGCACCAGCAGCAACAGGTGGCTCCAGAACCCCCATGACCTCACCTGGGGCCGTGTTTGGCCACCTCCTACACAGCAACAGGGCTGGACAGACAAGCACAGCCTCACACACGTGCCCTTGCCTTGAGTGGCCAGTGTGCCTCCCTGCCAACAGCAGGGAGGCTGCTGGTGGGCAGGTGGGACTCAGCCCCTCCGTGCCCCGGGTCCTCATGGCACGTTCACTCGGCTCAGGCAGGGCAGCCGTGAGGGCTACGGGCGCAGACAGGCAGGGCATTGTTGGCGTCCTCACGGGGGCCGTGGGCTCACACTCACCACACGTTGCTGGCCTTGGTCTGGTCCACCACCAGCAGATTGCAATGCACCTCGTCCACCAGCTCAGGTGCAATCCAGCGCAGCGGCACCCACAGCTGGTCAGCCGTCACGAAGTAGTCCTCCTGTTGGCACGTGGGACAGGGTCACCCTGGGCCGCACGGCTGGCCCTGCCCTGGCCCGGCCCCCCCACTCACCCTGTATTTGCCGTGAGACAGGCCATAGTCGCCGATCTTGACTGTCAGGTCAGCCGTGAGCAGACAGTTTCTCAAAGCCAGGTCACTGGGGGCGGGAGGGTGGGGTCAGCCGGCAGTGCCAGTGTGTGTGGCGGGGGAGCGCGTCCAGGACACCGAGGGGGCTGGGCTGCTTGTCCTGGGTTCAGTTCGGTGGGTGAGTGTAAAGGGGCATCCGAGAGGCTGCCCACCCACCCTCCCTTTTCCAGAGCACCAGCCTGGACACTTCGAGGGTCTGAGTGGATGGGCAACACACATTAGAATGCAGGCAAGGGACACAAGGCCCAGGGCTGGCTGCAAGTTACCCGAGGGCCCTCCTTGGACGGGGCCTCCCTCACGGGAAGCCGATCCACTCCCCTGCTTCTCCTCAGA
Source organism: Ovis canadensis (assembly GCF_042477335.2). Lineage (NCBI taxonomy): Eukaryota > Metazoa > Chordata > Mammalia > Artiodactyla > Bovidae > Ovis > Ovis canadensis. The sequence continues at coordinate 59,756,574 of NC_091255.1, read as the reverse complement.
CACCAGTCTGCTGACCTGTCCCTTGGGGGTGGGCCAGCCCGGGGACACAGCAGTCTGCTCCGGCCCACTACACTGCCACCCTCCGCTCCCTGGAGGCAGGTGTCAGTGGAGAAGTGGAGAGCCATGGGGTCCTGCCCTGGCCCTGTCCACACAGGGCCCCAGGCAGAGGGTGCTGTGGAGTGCCCACCCAGTGGGACCGCTCACCCCCACCTTTATCTCCCACCCAGGCCAGCCTTGGCTACTGGCTTCTCCCCTGCCTGCCTGGTGGCCCCATGGGAGTCTGGGGCCCAGGGCACTGGGGCAAACGTGGGCTCAGCACCCATTGGCCAAAGTGCTGCTGTGCCAGGAGCCACAGATGGGCACTTGGGGTGGGGTGGCGTGGGGTGGGGTGGGCTCGGCGGGCAGTCGGGAGGCTGGCAGCTGCCCTCTTCAACAAAATCACTGATGCTGGAGTTGCGTGTGTCATCACTCAGCACCAGGATATTGTTGGGGAGGACGGCCCGTGCGCTGTCCAGGGCTGGCGGGGCCACGTCCATCGCCACTTCTTCAGGCACACCCCCCCTAGGCCAGACCCTGGCCCATCTTTCCGACTTTGGGGGCCAGGGCGGGAAACAGGGCAGAGCCACCCCTCCCCCCGAGGCCTGAGGGAGACAAGAGGAGGGCGGGGGCCAGCATGGGCTGCTGGCCAGCGCTGACCACCGTGGGGACCAAGGACGGGTACCTCCCCAGGCTAGGTGGACAGAGGGCATCCCCTCGATTAAGCCTCCTGCAGAAGTAGGCGTCCAGCTCCCCTCTGCCTGGTGCTTTTTATTTGATAAAATCCCTTTGCACGGTGGTCCCGAGAGACTGAACAAAGACTAGCCAATTCACTGAGGCCCCCCCGTCCCGTGGCCCCAGAGCAGGGGTGGAGGCCGGGCTGAGAGCCAGTGGGCCACCGCCGCCCTCACCTGTGCACGTAGTTGTTGCGATGCAGGTGCAGGACGCCACAGGCCACCTCGCAGGCCATGCGCTGCAGCGTCAGGGGGTCGGGCGCCATGGCCTCGGCCACCCGACAGCTCCGCAGGTAGCCCTTGAGGTCCCCCTGTCGAGAAGGGCAGCACCGTCACCTGCCAGCGGGAAGCGGCTGCCCGCCCCCGGGCCCTTCCTCCCCAGCAGGGCCCGTGGGAGACCAGGCATCCTGCTAACTCGGCGGGGCCGCTGCTGCCCAGTGAAGCCCCTGTGTCCGCCTCCCAGAGGCCAGCCATCAGCAGGATGATCCTATGGGCAGGGGACACTTTCCCCAAGCTGACCCCTGGCCCCAGGCAGCCCTGAGGGCCAGCAGGGCCACATCCTGCGTCGGGCCACGTAAGCTGTGACGCCAAGCCTGGACAGAACCCAGGGCAGGTGACCAGAGGGTCCACGGGCAAATCCCTGACCTGCTGACACCGCCCAGCTCCAGGGCCCCCGACCCTCCTGGGGACGCCCTGCGAGTCCAGAGACTAGACAGTGGGGGGACGCGTGTCTGAGGAAGGGCACCTCCCTGGGCAGGCGGCTCAGCTGTGCGTGTGTGCACGTGTGTGCCTCTGTCTGACTGGGTCAGAGGGTCTCTGCGAGGCCATTAGCAGGCTCAGTCACGGCTGGAGACTAAAGTATGCGTGAGACTGGACCAGACGTGAGGGCTTTGAGCCTCCAAAACAGGCCGGGTGCCCCTCGGGAAAATCGCCGTGACTCCGAGCAGCAGAGGCAGACCGGGGACGCAGCTGCCCCCTCCCCCACCCCGGGCACCATGGAGGCCCAGCCCTGAGAGCCGCTGTCTCTGTGGCGGTGGGGTCACCTCCCTCCTGCCCCAGGCCACCTCTGGAAGGCAGTGGTGCAGGGCCGCCTGGGCCCACTTTGAAGGGGATGTGAGGCCCACAGGGTGGGGCTGAGGGGTCCCCGGCTCCGCCAAGGCCCCTCTGCAGGATGCCAGTCCCATGTTCCAGAAGCGCAGGGCAGGGACTGGGGGGAGCGGGCTACTCACCATTGGGCAGAACTCCATCACCAGCAGGTAGGGCGTCACCTCGGCGCACTGGGCCAGGCACTGGAGCAGGTTGCAGTGCTGCAAGGCCCTGCGGGAGCCAACAAGCCACCCTTGACTCGCACTCAGGGCAGGGAGGGGGTGAGGGGGCGAGGGGGCTGGCTCTGCAGGGCACAGAGCTCGCCTTTGTCTGCAGGGCCTGCGCCCCCACCTCCCGGGCAGTGCCCCAGCCCCTCCAGCGGAGCCGGTCCCCAGGGCCACCCACCTGTAGGGCTGCGCCTCCTCCAGGAACTGCATCTGCTCCTGCACGCTGGCGCTCGCCTTCAGCTCCTTTACCACCACCTGGGTGCTGCTGATGCCTGAGTTCACCTCCCCCAGGAATACCTGTGGGGCAGGCATCACCAGGTGGGCAGACACCGCCCTCCCCAGGCTCCGCCCCTAGCCTTGCTCCTCCAGCCAAAGCTTGGCTCATTCTGTGCAAGTTGGGTGCATGCTAAGTCGCCTCAGCTGTGTCCCACTCTTTGCAACCCTATGGACTGTAGCCCTCCAGGCTCCTCTGTCCATGGGCTCCTCTAGGCCTCAATTTACTCATCTGCAAAATGGGTTCTGGATCCCTTCTAGGCAAACCCTCCTGGCTGTAATACTTTGTCTTTGCTATCTGCCTCCCCCGAGGTCCCTAGCTGTTCTCAGAGCTCTGGGGGTCTGCTGTGAGGAAGATGGATCCACTGTCCCCCCGAGCCTGGTGCTCAGGGCGAAGCCAGGACCAAGATGCTGCTCCCTGTCTCTGCCCAGTCAGAGGTACCTCCCATCATGATACCAGGATCTGCGGAGAAGGGGTGCCAGACCCGGAGGCCCCCAGAGAGGGCTCAGTGGGTGCACCTTAAGAGGGGACCCCAGGACTGGGGAGGTTTCTAGAGGAAATAGGTCTCCAGCCCCCCCCCTCCACCTGCCAGGCAAAAGGGACCATGCTGCCAGCCTCTGCCACCACCTACCCTGGGGACAGCAACTCACCTTCCCAAACCAGCCGTGTCCAATCTCCTCCAGGTACAGAAGGCTGTGCCGGCCCAGGTCTGTGGACTTGAGCAGCTGCACTGTAACAGGGCAGGGGGCTCAGGAATGCCAGCTCAGCTTCCATCATCACCCCATCTTCTCTCACCTGTCCCCTAAAAAGGCTGCCTGCCTAGCCTGTTCTGGGGAGCTGCCTGGAGCTCCCTGCTCCCTCCTGATGGGGGCTGCCATCAGGAGCAGGGTGCCTGCTTCCCAGGGGAGCTGTGGACCTCCAAGCCACACCCGGGCATGTTTCTGAGTGGGTCTGGGAAGGCTGTGCCCCCACCTACAGGGACAAGCCAGGCTGGAGACAGCAGGGCCTGGAGCCGGGACCAGCGCACAGGCAAGGCTGGGCAGGCAGTGTGGCTGGGGTGGAGGCCTTGGGGAGGAGGGCAGTGGAGTGGCCCGTCCCCTCACCCCTGCCACAGGCTGGCATTCCAGCGCCAGGCACCCCAAAGGCTCCTTTGTTGGGGGCTGCTTGGCACAGCCCTGTACGGAACACACTGGGCCCATTCTCCTGCAGGCTGGGCGGGGTGAGGTCAGCAGGGAGGAAGGGTCAGAGAGAGCCCCAGAGGAAGGGCCAGAGCTGCTGAGCCCACCCACACACTGCCTGTGCCCCAAGGGATTCCCCGAATTCTGCTCCCACGCCAGCTGCCCAGAGGGCCCAGGAGGCAGGCTGAGCCGGCCAGCCAGAAGACTCGGAGGGTGAGGGGCTGTTCCCGGGGACTGCAGCCCCCAGGCAGTGCTGACCTCAATGTTGAGCAGAATTGGGGGTAAGGGGTCCCATTGGGCCCTGAGTCCCAGGGCTCCTCCCCCTGGGCCCCAGCCTGCTGCCCCCTCCACCTCCAGCCTGGCATCTCCCCAGGCAGGCTCAGCAGGCCTGACAGTGGACCCTGGGGCAGTGATGGAGGAGAGCATGCTGACTGCCAGCCAGTGGAAAAGCTGTTTCTCCTGGGAGCTGCAGGGGGCAAGGCGGGATGGGCCAGGGGTCTTGGGGTCTGCACCCTAGGGGCAGCGCCCACGGAGCCATGCTAGGGAGCCTGAAGACTGGGCCTGGCTGGGCCATCTTCTCCCACAGTGTAGAGGGGTGGCCCTTGCTGCCCACCCAAATCTCCCTCCCTCCCTGGAAGCAGGGTACCCAACAGAGAGCAGAGCAGAGCTGTAAAATGGAAAATGTGATCACTGCCCTCCCCTGGGTCTCTGTCCCCCTCATCCCCAGGGACAGTCCCCTAAGGGATGGGAGAAGCTGGGTCTCAAAGATTCCTCAGGGTCCCAGGCACACATATGGCCAGGGGCAGTTGTCAGGCCCAGGCCAGATGTACAGTGTCCCCTGAGGGGACCCCTTGGCCCATACTGGCTCCCAGTGTCAGCACAGGCAGAGACCCCCACGGTCACCCAGGAAGGTTGGAGGGCCTCCTATAGCAGTCACCCCTCCTTCAAGATTTTATAGGGTGCTCCTGTGGGCCCTGAAATTCCTGCCTAACTAGTGAGTTCTCCTCCAGGAGACACTGGTGGGGGTGGGGAGTGATAGTCATGGGGCCTGGGGGCAGGGCCCAGACCTGTATCTTGGAAGCCCCCAGCCCAGGATGAAGGCTGGGCTCCAGGGTGGGCAACATTGTGGGCAGGACCCAGTAGGGCCCAGAACATAAGCCAGTGGGACAGGCCAAGTATCACAGGCCCTGGTGCCAACAGAGCCCCCCCCACAGCGCCTCACATCCCACTCAGTGCGCCTGGAGGAGCTGGGGGCAGGCCCAGGCCTGGCCGTGAAGCTGTCGGGAAGGGTTCCTAGGGCTGGAGACAGCCTCGAGACACAACTGGGAGTTCTCAGAGCCTGGATCAGGTAAAGGCAGGTGCAAAGCCCAGCTTGGCCACGGACCTTTAACCTCTGTGGTTTGGGCCCTGCAGGGGGTGGCCACCCTGGTGGGGGAACATGGGATGGGGCTGGTGGGAGAAACAGCAAGGAAGCCAAGGCTCCCGCCTGTGCCTGCACACACCCACCCCGGCCTCTCCTGCCCCCACCCAGGGTCCTGAGCGAGAGGCTCCACCCCGAAGAGCCCCTCCTTGCAATGGGTGGGCCCTGCTCCCGGAGCCCATGTCCTAGGAACCACAGAGAAGCCCCTCCTCCCAGCACACCAGTGCCTATCCCAGGACCAGACGGGGCAACCCCTGCCCCTTCGCCCAGCAGCCCCCGCTGGCCCAAGCCTGCTCACAGCACCCCAGGTCCCAGCAGAAGGGGATACAACCAATCCCGTGCCTCCCCTGAGCCTCCCACCTGGGCCCACAGGGCAGGGGGGCGTCACTCACCTGAGCGCCCAGGCTGCTTGGCCATGGGCAGGGAGACCTCGGTGAGCGGCAGGACGTACACGTCAGGCCCGTTCTGAGCCGCTGCGGCCGGGGAGCCCTGTGCCGAGAAGTCGGCCGCGTACTCTTCCCCCTCGGCATTCTCAAACTCCTGGGCCAAGCAGGCGACGCACGCGGTGAGCTCCAGGGCTCCCCAGAATGGGGAGGGTCGAGGGGCAGGGCAGGGAGGGAACAAGGGGTGCAGGCCAGCTCTCAAAGGCCCCTTTCTTCCCAGGGCCCAGCTCCCACCAGCACCCCTGCCAGCTGCCTCCTCCACCCACCTCCTCTCCTCGGGGCAGAGAACAGACCCCACTCCCTGCCACCCCCCTCCCCCAGGGACACCAGCTGCCCCAGGAGGGCAGGGTTTGTTTTGTGTTGGTTGCGGGGGGTGACAGTTTGTCTCCCACAGGCAGAGCCTCAAGGTTGGGGGCCATGAGCCCCAGGGCAGCCACGCCTCCCCCGGCCTCAGCCCGTCCACACCAGGCCTACCAGGCTCAGGCTGAGGCGGGCAGCACCAGCGGCAGGGAGTAGGGTGGGGTGCGGCTGGAGGCCAGCTGCCCTGGCCCATCCAGAGTCAGCCCCCACTCGTCTCAGCACCCCGACTTCCCTGCAGCCTTCGCCCTGGGTGGGGCACCCACGGTCAGTCGCTTCAGGGTCATGGCTGGAGATCCATCATCCCCCCAACCCTGCCCCAGTGAACAAGCAACTAAGTGCCCCACCCCTCCCAGACAAGAAGCATTCCTGACAGCCCATCTCCCCAACCAGTTTCACACCCAGACAGGCGCTGTCATTTGCTACAGCCGTCTGCCTGCAGGGCCCCAGGATCTTGACCCAGGCAGGCCAGCATCTGTCCTCTCCCCGGACTCCTTAAGAGCCTGGCCCTGGGCACCAGGCTGGGTCCCTCCTGGGCCTGGCTGCTATGTTGAACTTCACTACCTACCACCCACCTCTGTCTGAGGAAGCCCCCTCACATTCCTGAGCCATAGCCAAGTCCCCCAGGAGCCCCGGGCCAGAAGCAGAACCCCAGTTCCAGCGCCACAGGCCGATCTGACCCAGACTGACCACTGCCAGGCAGGAAACAGAAGCCAAGGGTTGCAGGACTTCCCCGGAGCTGCAGTGGGACCGCCCCTGTGAACAGGCAGCCGGCCTGGGAGCCAGGAGGCCTGGGTTCCTCCCCCAGTGCTCAGACCCAAGGACCTTGCTTTCTTTGGGGCTCGACTTCCTCGGCTGCAAGGAGGAGGCTGGGAGCCCTCTGGGGGTGTCCCTGTGGACCTGTCCTGGACTGCACCCTGAGACAATGGAGCCGCTGGGGACGAGGTCTACAAGGGATTCCCCCTCCCCAGGCGACCACCCTGGGGCAGTCAGAACCACTCTCCTCGCCCTGTAATCCCAGATGGGACTCTGAAGAGGCACAGATGCCCACCCCCACCCCCAGGGGCCTGACCCCAGCCCCAGCTGGTTACCTGACGCTGCCACCTGGAGGCCCGCCGGATGGAGCCAGCGCAGCGGGTGATCAGGTAGGACAGTGTGAGCATCGTGGCCCAGCCCCTTCCCCCAGTGCAGCTCCAGGTGGGGGAGCCCAGGCAGGAGCCTGCTGCACAGGCCGGCCCTCCCACAGAGGCGCGCTGGTGCTGGAATGTTCCGGGCACCATGTTCCCAGGAGGTGAGGAGGGCACGGGTAGGAGGGGGCCGCACTGGCCCTTGTTTGAGGCCTTGTTCTCACAGCACCCTGAGGAGGGGCTGACTTATACAACCCGACCCGGGCCCCCACCCCCAGCCCAGCCCTCCCCCCCTCCACCTCGCCTGGCGCCAGGATCCTCCAGGAAAATGCCAGCATCGCCTGGCCCAGCCCACTGCCTGCCGATCAGGGAGACAGCGCAGGGGCCTGGACGTGGACCCAAAGCTCCTGGGGCCATGGCCTGGCTGCCCAGGCCCTGAGCTTCCCTGGCCCACCCCTCAGAGGGCTCTGGGAGGATGACCCGGCCATGGAGTGTGGCAGAGACACCCTGGTAAAAGGCAAGCACCAGGCGGATTCAGCTCTCCCGGCCCCCAGGTGAGGAGACACACGTGGGAAGGGCACTATCTTCTAAAATGAGGGTGGCGTGGCTGCAGTGTGGGTCACTCGGAATGGGAACGGCGGTGGGGAGTGGCGCTATGCTGGGCCACAGGACAGCCCTGCCCCCAACCTTGCCGGCCCTGGAATCTGACCTCCAGCCCAGGGTGGGGCAGCCAAGGGGGCGGGGGAATGACCACAGGCGGCACTATGTGCTAAGTCTGCAGAACCCGGCCCACGGAGCTGGGGCCGGGGGGCCTGGATGGGCTCTGCAGTTCCCAGCTTTTTCCCCTTGTCCTCCACGCTCAGAGGACCAGAAGCTGAGCATGGGGGCAGCCGAGAGCACTTGTAGGATTGAGGAACAGCACCCCAGGGGATGGCCCTTGGCTACCCTCCTTAGGAGGGCACCTCGGCCCTGGGATGCAGCCCAGGATGACCCGGGAGCTTAGCCCCGCCAGGGCAGCAGCCTGAGGAAAGCCAGCCCAGCATCCAGCCGATGCTCCAGAAGCAGCAGTGATGACCCCTGCTATCCCTGCTCCGCGATTCCTACGCAGCACACAATCCTTTCCTCATGGGCAGAAAAACCCCAGGGTAAGGTGATCCCAGCCAGAGAGCCGCTTGGTAGGACGGCAAGTGTGTCTGGGCAACTTTGGTCTTCCTTTGCTGATTCGAATGAGCAGATATTCAAAGAATTGCTGAGCACAGAGCCCCCGCCCCCCTCCCCAGGCCCCTCCTCACTGTCCCTGGAGGCACTGCCCACGGAGGCCTGGCCCTGAGCTGGGGGGTGATGGTAATGAGCCCCTGTCCCCATGGGGGGGGACTCAAACTGGGGGAGGCAGTGGGAGAGGTTCCCGACAACCCCTACGCCTGTCAGCTGCCCCCAGAAGAGGGGCTTATGGGGTCCCAGGCCTGGGTCTCCATGATCCCCAGGCAGCCCCAGGAGGGAAGGCAGGCCAGTGCCGAGTGGACGCCAGAGGGCCGGCCCTGGGAATCCCGTCCTCGGCCTCCCGCCCCCAGCCCTCACCTTGAACCCGATGCCGCCCTTCTTACAGCACAGGCAAGCCAGCATGAGGGCGACGACGGTGAAGAGCCCGGAGAAGGACACGGCCACCACAGACAGGGAGGATGACCAGGAGAACTCGCTGAGTGGGGCGCCGTCTGCCAAGGGAGAGAGCGGTGACGAGCAGCTCTGCGTCCCCGTCCCCACCTGCACCCGGCCCCCAGGGGCACCCAGGGGCCAGCTGGACCCTATCCCTGGCTCTGAGCCTCCCCGACTTGCTGCGGTCTGAGCCTTGGCACCCTCACCCTTGCTCCAAGACCCGGTGCTCGGAGGCACAGCCGCCAGGCCCAGGGCAGGTGGACCCTGGGGGCGACCACAGCAGCCCAAGCCTGCCATCTGGCCCCTGGACACCGCACTGGCCTCGCCAGGGGATAGAGGGCTGGCAGAGCTCCCATTTCTGGGGGTTCGTGGACAGCCCCCCGGGAGCTCAGGCTCTCAGGACTGCAGGAACCCCCTCCCACACCGCCCTCTGGAGCGGGCCCCTGGGGCTGTCACATTGCCCTAGCTCTGGGGTAGCACGGTAGAGGCCATGAGACCCTGAGGGTGTAGGAGGGGGACCCAGGCCCCACTAAGTGGGAGAGATTGAGGGCTGCTGGCCACATGCCAGGCTCTGGGCCAGGAGACACAAGACCTGTACGATCTCTGGGGACGGGGATGTCATTTTCCCCAAGGAGGACAGACGGTAGAGTTCCTCCATGCAGCCTGGCATTTCCAAGTCACCCTCTTACTGACTGCCCATCGAGGGGCCCCCAGTGCTGTTTCTGTTCTGAGGACAGTGGGATCCTGTCTTCTGCAACACCTGTTCCATGTGAGTCCCTCTTGGCTCACCCTCACCAGATGGGGAAACTATAGTGCCCAGGACAGCAGAACATGACTCCCCAACACACAAGCATGGCCCCCAAGATAGGGTTCCAAGCTGCCCTCATGCCCCCGCTGAGCCAGAGCTCTGGGGAAGCTCAGATCATCTGGTGCCCACAGGACGCTGTGGTTAGGATGTCATGGTGGGGCCAGCCAGGTGTCCCCTAAACTCTGGGCTGGCAGCCCCACCCCTGGACTGCACCCCTGTCCCTCCACTCCAGCTCCAATGCAGGCCCCTTCCCCAAGGACTTTGTCTGCCCATCTACCATTCAGCCCCTGAGGTTTCCTGCCTGCCCCCAGCTCCTCTGCCCACTAAGCACCCCAACCCCTCAGTTCCCAATAGCTGATCCCTCAGGGCCATGGCACCCCACCTGCCATCACTGGTCCCTCAGGTCACAGCAGGTCTCAGCAGCACCTCACTGGGTACTAATGGGCACCGAGGTGGCTGCCATGCCTGTCCACTGAACAGGAAGAAATGGAAGCTCAGTGAGGGCCAGGAGACTGCCCGAGGCGTCACAGCTGACCTCTCATTGATGTGCCTCTGCTCCTGGCCCTTCTGCGCTCCCAGCTAATGGGGTATCTGGGAGGGCTTCTGGAGGCAGTGTGAGCCCAAGAGGCTGGAACAATGGCAAGTGCAGCCTGGACTCCTGCTCAAGCCTCTGAGCTCATTCTGGATATCCACATACAGGGAAGAGAGGCAGGGCTGGGGGGATCAGGTAGGAAGAGTCACCATGGCAAGGGAAACCAGCTCAGCCTGCTCCCCCAAAAGACCTCGGAACGTGGGCTGTGTCCCTCAGTTCTGTGGGGCTGCAAGCAGATGCCTTTATAAGGGCCTCCACAGGCCAGGTTTCAGGTGTGTGTGCATAAGGCTTACATGCTTACATGCATACGTGCATGGGCACATATGCAAACACAACCCCTACCCATTGTGTAAGGCCCCCCTCCCCTGACTGTGCTTTCCCACCCAAAGAGCCTGTACTTGCAGGGTGCCAAGCAGCACTGGCTGCCGCAGGAAGCTGCAAAAGCCCCCAAGAATGTGCCGTTGCCATGGTGACCCATGGGCACTCAGCAGGCTCCCCTCCAGCCACCTCCGCCAGCACACACACCCCTGCACCTCCCTAGCCTGGCTGGTCCCAGGGCCTGGAAGGAGGCAGCAGGCACCAGGCAACCTCAGGTGGCCAGCCTTAGCCTCCACCCTCAGTCTCCTTGATGGTGCTAGTCCTGGGGTGCAGCCCTCCCATGGGACCCCACAATGCCTCTGCAGGCCCTAGTCACAGAACTGGGCCGAGGGTAGGGGTTATTCAGCATGATATTCCAGACTCAGCAGCAGAAGGAGGGTGGCAGGTGGGCCTCCCCCATCACCCAATGCCCACGTCCCTGAAAGTGGACCTGCGGGGATGGGGAGACCAAACAGATGGGCAGAGCCAGGAGTGGCTCTGACAGGCTGCAGACTTGAATTTTCAAATCTATAAAACAAGCCAGTTTCTGGAGCCCTGCCAATGCTGGAACAGTCAAAACCCTGCTCCCGAGACTGCAGCAGGTGATAGGAGTGGCACCCTCATAGCCACTTTGCACATGAGGTCATGAGGCCCGTGGGGGCTAGGAGACTGCTCTTGGTCCCCCATCCTGAAGGGAGAAGGAGGGTTCCAACAGCCCCTGGGCAGCAGGCAGTCCTGTCCCCTCCAGGGTCACCCCAGAGACCCCAAGGCCACACAGGGGGGCCACTCAACCCCTGCCCACACGTAGGCTTCACTCACTCAAGTCGCGCGCCCCGGCCACCCCCAGGAGGGAGCCGCCAGCGCCCTCAGCACCTCCGGCTCTGGCTTGCAGAGCCCTACTCTGTGCTCATAGGCAGGCGCCTACAGCCCAGGCCCTGCTGGCCATGAACTCGTGAAACAGACCAAGGTCTGTTGTGTCAACACAGCGTGAACACACTACAGGTACTGTGTGTGCACACACATGCACACTCACACACACCCTTTCTTCCAGTCCCCTCAATAAGGCTGCTCAGGAGATATCATGCCCACTTTAGAGGTAAGAAAACTGAGACTTGGAGAGACTATGGACACATCCGAATGCCAGTAGGAATGGTCCTTGAGGGCCCGAGTGGGCCCATTCCTGACTCCAGCTCGCTGCCCCTCCACCACCCACTAAAGACGCCTACAGGGAAGACCTCATATGTACCCTCAGGATGGACACCCACTAACAGCCAGGGAGACCCGTGTGGGGTCTTTTTCATGACCCACCTCTTCCCAGAGGGCAAGAGGAGTCAGCACCTCATTTCATTCTTGTGACAACCTCAGCAAGAGGGGTGACTGCCAGGAATGCTCTCTGTGTCAAGGGCCAGGCGGACACCCAGGACTGGAAATACCAAAAGCCTGTGCTGACTGACAGCAGAAAGGGAAGGGGGCCAGGGCCACAAAGGGCGCCGCGGCCCGTCAGGGCTGACGCTGGGGCAGCGGGGGACGAGGAGGGGGCAAAGCAGCTGCAGGCGGGGACTCGTTCCACAGAGCAGATAAGCAGCACCCTGTGGCCAGTGCAGGACGGGGAGCAGGAAGAGCCCGAGGTGCCCGCCATGGGTGGAGGTGTCCGGGCCTGTGAACGCCTGGCACACCCACGGCACACGGGTAGGTACAGATGCGTGTCTGTGCCTGCGCACCTGCACACACGTCCCTCCTTGCTCCGTCCACGGAGGGAGACTTCCAGCATGACCCCACATCCATCCCCCCAGTGCCAGGCCACGCACACAGCAGAATGATCATGTCATCACCAGCACAACACCATGGGGGCCCAGGAAGACAAAGGCAGCAAACAGCTTTGTTGTTTGTTTCAAGAAGGAAAAACCCATTTGAACAAACCTCAGGTCATCCAGCTCTGCAGCAGCGAGTGTCCAGTCACAGATTTGCTCCCAGACTCTGAGCCCTTTGCCCTACTGTGGCCACTCACCCTAGTGTGACTGTTAACCCCACTCGAGCCCAGCACAGAAGGCCCGCTTCCAACCAGACCCCAAGCCCAGACGCCCGCCGCCCTGCCTTGGCCTGGGGGATGACTACACGGTCAGCAGGAGGGCAGGCCAGCTGGGTCCTGGCTCCCGCAGAGCTCACCTGAGCTGTGACCACAGTGGCCCAGGGGACCCTTGGCAGTGAGGCATCAGCTGGTGGGGTCCTTGCTGCCCACCAGGTGGCACTCTCTGGCTGTTTTATGTCCAAGGCTTCAGCAGGGAGAGCCTTCCTGAAGACACTGGGCAGGTGAGCAAGGATTGGAACGCCAGGCCCTGGATGTGGGTGCAAAGGCCAGCACACACATCACCGCGCCCGCCCCCTTCTGTGACCATGAGGGGCTCCAGGACTGGGGCTGGGGGCTGCAAGGCTGGGTGTCAGGTGCCAGGCTCCCCTTGGGCGGCCAGGGTAGGTCCCTGGATGTGGGAAACAAATGCCCTGCTTGGTTAGGGGGGGTGGCTGACATAGCGGGGTGCATGCCGCTCGGGGGTCCAAGCTTGGGGCTGCTGTATCTGGGACCCACCAGAGTCCTGGCATTCGGCCGCAGCTAACAGGAGTTCCCTAAGGTGCTGCCCCGCTGGCTGGCTGTGCCTGGGCCCCACTCAGGGCTTCCTCAGGCCTCCATGGGTCCTGTTCACCATCACAGGACCCACCTCTGCAGCATCGTCACCAGTGGTCTCATCCCTGACCCTAAACCCTACCCCCAAAGCGGAAGGCAAGGCCAGACCCTCCTGGCGCCGACAGCTGCGGCCAAGCTGCACAGACACAGTGGCCGTGCGTGGACAGGCGCCACCTCGGAGGGCGCGGGTGGAGGCAGTAGCTCCCAGGGCAGCTCATGGTCAGGGCCCGCAGGCTAGGGTACCCAGTGCAGCTCCAGGAAGGGGCGGCCAGGGCCAGGGGTGATGGGGGCCCTGCTAGGCAGAGGAAGACCAGCTCCCTGAGAAGCCTCCCCTGTCTTCTGGGGCACTCAGCACTGTGGGGCCCAGCCCTTTGGCCCTCCCCACCAGAGATGGGCACCTGGCGTGCCTGTATACCCTCATGAGCTTGTACCAGTATGAAGGGGCTCCGGGTTGTGGTGGGAAGAGGCCACTTGCTCACCCTCCCCAGGCTGGGCTGGACAGCTCCAAACCAGGCTGGGAGGGACAGGCAGGACAGCGGTCGGCGCAGCAGGGCTTCCCTGGGCTGGAAGCCCTGCCCCTCACCAGCTGTGGGGTCCTGAGCCTCAGCTTCCTCGTCTGGAAATGGAGCCACCCGACCCTGAGCGTGCAGTAGAGTGCCCCCTGCTCTCCGCCACTTCAGTCCAGCCCCAGGCAAAGGGTTGAAGGGTGGGCTGAAAGGCACAATACTGGCTGAGCAGAGGGCACACTCCTGCCCAGAGGGCCCGCCAAGATTATAAAAATAACCCACAGATGGGACCTTCCTGGAAGCCCAGTGGTGGAGAATCGGCCTGCCAGTGCTGGGGACACAGATTCGATCCCTCACGCCACAGAGCAGCTGAGCCCCTGCACCAGCACTGCTGGCACACTCACATCCACGCGTCGCAGCTACTGAAGCCCGCGTGTCTAGAGCCCGTGCTGTGAAACAAGAGAAGCCAGCGCAGTGAGAAGCCCGGGCACCGCAACGAAGCGTAGCCTCCACTCATCGCAACTAGAGAAAGCCCGCAAACAGCAATGAAGACCCGGCACAGCCAAAAAATTTTTAAATTAAATTAAAAAAAAAAAACAAATCTGCAGACCCAGGTGAAGTTCAGACCACCGAGATCAGCTGGGAGTGGTCGGGGGTGGCCCTGCAGCCTGAGCCCTTGGTTGTACCCCATTCAGTGAGCCCCCTACCCCTGCACCTGCCCACCTCCAGGCAGGAAACGTAGCCCCCACAGGTACCCAGATCCCAGAGCCCCTTCAGGCTCCACTTCCCCAATCTCCATCCAGCTGGGATTGGGGAGGACTCTCTCAGCACACACAGGGCAAGGCTGGCAGGACAGCAGGATGGCTGAGTGCTGGAAAGTTCTCTCTTAGGGTCCATTTCGCTGTCCAGGTCTGCCCTGGGGCTATGCAGAGCTCCTCCTGGCTTGTCTAAGCCTCAGCACCACCAAGGCAGGGCCAGGACACTCACAGGGTGTGGCCCCCATGGAGTGGGGTGAGGCTCTCACTGCTTCGACTCACGCCTGCCTCCTGAACCCTGGACCCTGCCTTCCAGGGTCTCCGGGGTCCACTCACTCATCGTGTGCCCCATTCAGTCCCTGGACCCTCCTCCCCAATCCCCAGCAGCCCGTGACACCAGAGCTGCTCTGCAAGCTTCCTTCATCTGAGCCACCCTGGGCAGGGGCAGGTGGCCTCAAACTGAGCCGCTTTAAGCAGCGGCATGTGGTCCCCATCACAGCCACTCTGGGCAGGGCGGGAGGCCTCGATCTGAGCTGCTTTACCAGGGACAGGTGGCTATAGAAGCCCTTCACCGGGAGGAGGCTGGGTGGCAAGTCAACCCCACGGGCGAGGTTCCTGCCAAGCGACCGTGGGTGTCTGCACAAACCCCTCCACCACTGTAGGGCTCACTCGCATGAACCAGTCCCTTCCCCCTCCGGGGCACTTGCAGCTAAGGTCACCAGACAGGCACACAGCCTGCCTGTCTTCACCCAAACAAAGAAGCCAGGGTGAGAAAGCTACAGACAGGAGCCTAGGGCCCCGAGCCAGGACCCCTGCCCGCTCTGCGGGCAGAACTGGGAGCAGGGGGCCAGGACACTGGGAACAGGGCGGTGACATCACAGGGAGAAGCAGTACTTGTGGGTGGCTGAGAGCACAGGGCAGACCCTGGGCCCAAACCCCTGGAGGGGCCACAGCAGCCTGTAGGCCTGGAAGAGGCAGGCGCTGGGCGGGGATTCTGGAAGGAAACCTCACGGCGGGGGGGGCGGGGGCGGGCGTCTCTGGGGCCAGGGCTCCCTGAGCACAGCTGCCAGCCCACCTCCCCACCAGCAGGGGCCATGTCTCTAGGAGTAAGAGCAGTTCCTTTTTGTTGTGATTAAGGCTCTATTTAATCAGATAAATTGACATGGGAAGGGAGTGAGAGTCCAGTTCCTCCGTGTAAGACACAGGCTGTAAAAGCCGCCATCCTGCAGCACAAACACCCGCTACCAATCACAACAAACACGGCGCGTGTGGAGCCAGAGGCGCCTGCCCCGTCTGCCTGCCTAGGGCAGTAGGGAGGGAGTGCCCACGCCCTGGCGCCTGCTCCCCCTTGGTGCCCCCTGCTGGCTCTTTAAATCCTTGCATGCCTGCTGTCTGAGCCCCCTGCACCTGCTCTGCACCTGCCCGTCTGCCTGCCTAGGGCAGTAGGGGGGGAGCGTCCACACCCTGGGGGGTGGCAAATGCTCACCAGCTCACCTCTGACACCTGCCAGCCTCCCACAACACCCACAGACACACCCAGCGTCCGGGCCAGAGCTGCAAGCGGGCCTGATCTGCCCCACGTCCCTGGCCACCCCTTGAGCTGAGATCCTGCCTCAGCCTTGCCCTCCGGGGTGGGCGACTGATAGCTGTGAACCCTGTCTCATTATCCGTTTTAAAAATAATAATTCCATCCACTGCAGAAGCACCACAGACAGCAAACTCCCTGTAGACCCAGCAGGCCCATGGCTTCCATCAGCCTCTGTCACTCAGACGGGACCCTGCCCTCATCGCCAGCTGGAGGCCTGAGCACTGCCAGGCGCTGCCCAGCCGTTTCCAAGGAAGCACCATATTCTGTAAAACTGCACGGCCACGTTTAGGAATAGTGACTCATGCTTACTGGGTGTCCCAACAGTCTCCCAGGGATGCCTTCCCTGCCAGGAAGGGCCACTTTCCAGTTTATGATGAGCAAATGGGGTCTCAGAGAGGACCCAGCATCCCCCCTAGAACTACCCTTCTCTGGCCCCACCCCACCACCACTCAGCCAGGCACACATAGGGGTCTGACTACAGCCTGTTTCAGGGTGACAGCCCCCCATGCAGCTGCAGCCAGGCACACCTCCCAGAGCAGGGACCCTGGGTCCACTGATGGGCCTCCACTCCTCCTTTCCCTCCCCTGTCCCCCTTTTTGCTTTTCCTGCTCTGTTTTCAAGTTCAACACATTCCTTTGAGGATTCCCCCCTCCTGTATCTTCTCTGCTGCCCCCCAGATCAGCTCAAGGGCCCGCAACTGGGGTAGGGAACCCAGGGGAGACAGGTGGGCCTGGAGACCCCCCAGGACCAGGGTCCTGTGTCCCCTGGCCTTCTTTGCCTCCTGGACATCCCACAGCCCTCCATAAAGCCTGCCAGGTGTTGCCTCTGGGACACTGCCCCTGCCCTGTCCCTCAAGTGCATGACAGTAACACCTGCCATGTGACAGGCCCTCCCCAGGACCAGTCCAATCCTGCTGGGGGGGCAGGTAACTAAGGGGCTGGAGCGGGGTCTGGGCTCCAGGACTGGGCACGAGTCACACCAACCCTTGGCCCTCAGTAGATGCACGTGGAAGGGGAGGAAGGAGGGAGCCTGGTTTAACCTGGGGTGGGGGCTGCAGGGCCAGGATCTGGGAGTCCCTTGGGAGGATGCCTAGCAGAAAGCAGATCCTCCCATGGCCCACACTGGAGGTCTCAGGGCCCTTCATCAAGGGGCTTCCGTTTTGGGGGACCCAGCCCTGCAAGCGGCATAGGAGCGGTGCTCCCCTGAGCAGATGGCCGTCAGTGCCCCCCTGGTGAACAGCCCTCAGAGCTGGCGTTCTCTGGTCCTGGCCTGTCTGTCTCCAGGGAGGGCTCTGGGGGGCTGGCAGGAAGATGGGAACAGAGCATCTGTGGGGTATGGTGCCGCTCCGGAACCAGGGGCCAGGCCAGGCTTCTGGTAAAAGGAGCAACTTGTGGGAATTCCCTGGCAGTCCAGGGGTGGGGACTTGGCACTTTGTTGCTGGGGGGACCTGGGTTCCAATCCTTGGCCAGGGAACAAAGATCCCAAAGCTGCATGGCATGGTCAAAATTTTTAAAAATAATTTTAAAAAAAATAGGAGTTCAAAAAGAGTGACCTGCACAGCCCACGAGTAGGGGTAAAGTCAGATGAGCGGCGTCCATGAGAGGGCTCTGCCACGTGACCTGGGTCACCCCACCTCCCTCATCCCCTCCCAGGCGCCCGTCAACGAGATCCACAGCCTTGTAACAGACAAAGCTCTCAACAGCAGAGAGAAGCTAGAAAATGTGCAGAGAGAGGCATCTTGCCTTTCTAGGTCTTAACATGCCTAAAAGCTACAATCATTAAAACCACATGGTTCTGCGGCGGAGATGGGCCAACAGGTGAGGAACAGAATCACAGCCCAGAGCCAGGCCCAGCCCCACCCGCACAGAACACCTGGCCCCGTGACTTGAGCGGGCCAGGGAAATCAGCTGTCTCATCTCAGACCACACTCCAGAATAACTTCAGATACGACATCAGTGAGTCAAATTATAGCATCTGAGAAAAAGTAGGTAAATATCAGCCTTCTTCATGGAGAGGGATTTTTAAGCTGAAAGCAATGGAAGGCATCATGAAAGATCGACGGGTTTGGCCACATAAAAATGTATGTTCCATAAGTGAAAGTGGCTCAGTCGTGTCTGACTCCTTGCGACCCCATGGACTATAGAGCCCATGGAATTCTCCAGGCCAGAGTACTGGAATGGGTAGCCTTTCCCTTCTGCAGGGGATCTTCCCCAATCCAGGGATCAAACGCATGTCTCCCGCATTGCAGGTGGATTCTTTATCAGCTGAACCGCAAGGGAAGCCCAAGAATACTGGGGTGGGTAGCCTATCCCTTCTCTAGCAGATCTTCCCAACCCAGGAATCAAACCAGGGTCTCCTGCATTGCAGGCGGATTCTTTCCTATCAGGGAAGCCCCATAGAGCTCCAAATTAGAGGCAAACAACAAACCAGGAAGAATGACTGACGGAAAATTTGTCAAAGACTGATGTTACTACTTTTGGGGGAACACAATCAACAAGATATAAAAATACTTTAAGATCTCAAAACATACACAAACAAACTACACACAGTCGGCCACAAATAAGGAAATACAGTCTGTCTAGTCCACAACAAAATGCGCAGCCTCATCCATAATCAAAGAAATGAAATCACACCGGATATCGGCTTCCCGACCACAGGAGTTCTTAGAAGTTGGTGTCTGGCCAAAGCCCGCACACCAGGACCAGCTAGCTACCCAGACGCCCTGGTGGATGTAAGTCAGAGCAGCCTTTAGAAAGCAACTTGGAGACGTGCGAGAAGGCCCTGGGAGACCTGCCAACTCCCGGGCCAAGTAATTCCCAGTCTGGGAATTCAAATGAGAGAGCAGCCCGGATGGCACACAAATCCAGAATAAAAACAAAGGAAGGAGCATGTTACTGACGCAGGCAGGAATCACATCTCACAGAGATGTTCCTTGCAGTGGTGTTTATAAGAGTAAAAGACAGCCTAAATAGTCACAGTAAAAGAAGGATTCAATAAAAACAATGGTACATCTGCAAAAGAAGCCATAGAGAGTGAATTTAAGGAAATGTTTTAAATAAACAAGGAAATAACAACTTTGTGCTAATTTTTAAAAAGGAAGGGAATTTCCCTGATGATCCAGGGTTAAGAGTCTCCCTTGCCATGCAGGGGAGGTGGGTTTGATCCCTCATCAGGGAACAAAGATCCCACATACCCAGGGAGCAGCTAAGCCCTGGAACTGCAATAGAAGATCTCACATGACGTAACTAAGACCCAGCGCACCCAGCACAGCCTAAATAAGTAAGTATTTTCTTTTTAAAGGGGAGGATACACAAGGAAACAATTGGCCTCAAAGCAAATGCTTTTATTTGACTATAGGGTCAAGAGTTCATGGGGTCTCCCAAATAAATATATTTCATGAGTTTTGACATATCTCTACACCAAAATCCATCAAATCCCATACTTTAAACATGTGCAGTTTAGTCTGTTTCTATTATACCTCAGTAAAGCTGAAAACAAGAGGCAGGACATAGAATTGTTTATAAGTCCTGATCACAACCATGTTAAAAAAAAAAAAAACCTGGAAGAAAATAATTCAAAATGTGAACAGTGGCTGTTGTCTTGGGTGGTAGAATTCTGGGTGGTTAATACCTTCTCGTCTGCAGTTTTCAGATTTTCTACAATAAGCATAGACTACGTCTAGAATCAGATGTGCATAATTTTATTTAATTGTCACCCACGCCTATCCCCATCACTGCCATCTTTAAAGACGCCCACGGCCTCAGCATACACAGACTAGAGCCCAGACCTTGTTCTGATGTCCCAGGGTCCTGGGTCTCTTCAGGTCTCTTTCTGTCCCCCACTCCCACACTCAACCCCCACCCAGAGGAGCCTCCCTGGCTGGAGGTAAGCAAGGTTTCCCCAGGGACACAGACGTGGAAGGTGGAGGTGGTCTTGATCAGCCAAGAGAAGGATCAGAGATTCCAGCCATCCTGAGGTCAGTGGACCCACTCAAAGGGTCTCTGTTTGTGGCCTCATCTCAAGGCCAGAGTGCAGCAAGGACAGCAGGTTGGGCTGTGTTCTGGGTCCTGGGATGGCCCTCACACCCTCTACCTTCTCAGCCACTCCCTTCACTGTTCTTGGCTGGACCCCTTCCCCCTCCTCCCCAAGTGGGCCCAGGCTGGGCCTACACCCCTTCCCTGACCCCATCAGGACCAACTCCAACCCTACCTCTTACCCTGGTCCCCACTTTCCTCTGGGGTCCCAGACCCCAACGGCCACCTGGCCCCAGCCCTTCGCTTGGGTGTCCTGGGGCATCTCAAACCAAACACAGCATAAAATCCACGTCCACCTCAAGGCAAACCCACTCCCTGGGTCCCTCCCATCCCTTCCCCAAGTGGGATACCCCAGCTGCCTCTGGATCCCTCTTGTCCACTGCCCAAGTCCAGCCCCGCTGAGGCCACTGAGTTCCAACCCACGGCCCGACCCTGCCCAAACTCCTTGGGGCTCTGTGGCTTCCAGCAGATTCTTCACCCAGGACTGAAGCCATCTTCCAAAAGCACCACCCAAGTCCTCGCCGAGCCCTCTACCTGCCTGCCTGCCCTTTGGTGGCCATCCCTCTGCTGCTCCTTCACCCTCGATGTGCCCTCGGCTTGGCTCGATCTCAACATCTCCGGGAGCCTAAGACACATGCACTCAGGAAGCATTTCCAGTTAGCCCCGTGCCTCGGTCTTCCAGTCTGCTGGGAGGGGCCCGGCCACCACTCTGAAAAATAAGTGAGCCATCTGAGCCACTAGGACAGCCATGATCGTTAAAGCAGAAAATAACCAGTGTTGGTGAGGATGTGAGAAAAAGAGGGACCCCAGCACAGCTGATGCAGGAGCGATGGGTGATTTCCACAGCTCCTCCACGGCACCGTGTGTCCAGAACAAGCAAGTCCAGCGGGCAGGGGCTGGGGGCACTGGAGTGGCACAGGGTGGTGGGAGGCTCTGGAAATAGAGATGGAAGCTGCACAGCCCCATGAATGTACTAACACTGGACCATACCCTACAAAGTGGTTCATTTCACATCATATGAATTTAGGGCTTCCCAGGTGGCTCTAGTTACAAACCCACCTGCCAATGTAGGAGACTTAAGAGACACGGGTTTGATCCTTGGGTCAGGAAGACTCTCTGGAGAAGGAAATGGCAACCCAATCCAGAATTCTTGCCTGGAGAATCCCATGGAAAGGGGAGCCTGGTGGGTTACAGTCCATAGGATCACAAAGAGTCAGACATGAACAAAGCAACTTAGCACGCACGCATATGAATGTCACATGAATTTCACCTTAATTTAAAAAGTTAATTAGCAGTCTGACACCTGTAGAGACCAAGTCAGGGGTGTGCCAACCCTGATGGCCCCCAAGAGTGGGTACCCCCAATGTGCCCCTAGATGACCCACTGCTCCCCCCAGAGCTCCTTTCCACCAATCCCAAACAGTAAGCCTGGCTTCAGCAAGACATCCATGCACCCCAGTACTTCCAGTGCCCCAGCCTCCCCGCCTGGTGCAGGTGCAACTGATAGGGGCTCACCTCAGCGTCACCAGCAGGCGTCACCAGCGTCACCTGGGTGACATGCTGACCCAGTGCCCCTGCCCCCCAAGCCCAGTGACGCAAACAGGATCTTGTACAGGAAGGAGCTGTGCAACCAGGCAGGCATCTCTGAGTTATGAGGCTGCGGCAAGCAGACAGCGGGAGGGAAGGAGCTCGGCCTGCCCAGACCGCCAGGAGCCCGTCAGCTGTCCCTGGTGCCCCCACCTCCTGACCCCAGCTGAGGCAAGTAGCAAGAGTCTAGGGCTTCCAGGACAGGGCCAGCAGGAGGGGTGTCCATACCCCACAAGCCATCCAGAAGGTGCACCCAGTGCCAGGGGGCCCATGGGGCAATTTCTTGGCAAAGGTTTGGCCAAGGGCCCAGACATGGAAGTTCCTCCCGAGAGGAACAGAATCCTCAGATGGGGAACGCGGCGGCCCTCTGCCCAGAAGAGGAAGGGAAGCAGGTCACTGCGCTTGTGTGGAGCCCCCGAGGCAGTTCCCAGGCCCAACCCATCTGTGTCCTTGCTCCTCCCTCCCCAGATGTCCGCGGGCAGGTGGAGAAACGAAAGGACGCTGGCGACTGAACTCAGAGCCCTGCCAGCTCAGACGCACTGGTCGCTGGGCCCCTGCATCCCCGCCTCCCCGGGGGCCTCCCTGGATGAAGGCGCATCTGCAGGAGGCCCGCACCCCAAGAACTGGCACTGCATCGGGGCAGTCATGGATGGCCCGCAGTCCCAGCTGATAGACACCCTCCAGGCTCACCCACCCCATCTCAGGATACGGCTCTGACCAGGGATGCAGCCCCCCCCCACTCCACAGCTGCCCCGACTCCATCCCCAGCAGGTGAGAGGGGCCGAAGGGGCACTTGGGTGGGGAAGCTGTGCCCCCTGCCCCTACCCCAGAACCTTTCAGACCCCCTCACCGCCCAGTCTGGATGGCCTAATGTACAGAGACAGGTGTGGACGCCACTGCTGCAAGGACAGAGGGAAGGGGCGGGTGAGCAGGTAATCCAGATGGTCTCGCACCCCAAGGGCTGAGAGGAGGGCTGGAAGGTGAGGGGTACTGCTTCCTCCAGGGAAGGGAAGTCAGGTGTCCGGCGGCTAAGTGGACGCAGCTGCCCTGCCAGCTAAAGAATCAACCTGAATTGAGGGATCCAGACCCAGCAAAGTCCACGGACACGAGAAAAAGCAGCTGGGAGGGGCCACCCCGCAGCAGCCACAGGTCACATGGGTCACGGCAGCTGCCCACACAGGAGGGCTCCTTCCTCAGCCCTGGACCACAGACCCTTAGCTTAGGTGGCTGGACAGTTGGCATGACAGGTGTCAGCCCCGCTCCTGCCATCCAGCGGGGTCAGGAGCTACAACATCACCCAGAGCCTAAGAGGGAACCCAAGGGGTCTCACCCCCCAGGGGCAGAGGAGAGCCAGGGGCCTGGGGCCTCCCCCCCAGAGAAACAGGGAGAGGCCACACTCACACACACGCCCCACAGCCTCACACTCACGCACAGGAATGCGCACATGCACTCACACGTTTACACACGTGCTCACCCACTCCCACCCACACACTGCCCCCTACGTCCCTGTCTCTCTGTCCCCAGGGCCACTGCCACCAAACTGCTTCCCCACTGGTCCCTCCGCAACCCTGCAGGGGCCTGAGGACAACGCTCTGGGAGGGTGAGACCTGCCCATCCTGCTCACTTGGGGACCCTACCCTGACACCTGTGGGGCATGGGGTCACCCTGAGGGTCCAGAGTCAGACAAAGGAGGCCCTCTCACAAGCCTGGGTGGGGGAGCATCCAGGGAGCAGCTGGGCAGAAGCTGGAGGTGGCGAGGCTCAGACCTGGCGCATCGCCAGACCCAGGAGACATCGCAGGAACACAGCACAGCCACAGCGAGTCTTAGAGAGGACTTGCAGGACCACCCGACATGAGAAGGAAAAATAAAACAGAATCTGATGCTCTGGCTCCCACTCCACCACCAGCTGCTCAGGGAGGGGTGGGCAGCCCAAGCCCAGAACTTCCTGCCATCCTGGTTTCCAAGTTTCTGCCTGGACCCCACTGCGGGACAGAAAGTAGTGTGAGGCGAGCTGGGGAAGCAGGAAGGCAGGGCAGGGCCCAGGCCAGGTGTGGCCTCAGCCGTGAGCAGGACTATTCAGGCCCTGGCCCTGCGCGCCCGAGCAGGCCCCACCCAGGGGCTCCCTCCAGGCTGAGTGGCCCCAAGAGGAAGCAGGACCATCCCTCTAAGTCATTCATCCCCAGGGGCCAGAAACTGCCTCTTGGGGATGCCTGCCTCATGTCAAAAGGATTCCAGGCAGCTTCCTGGGGTTAATAAGCTAGCCTAGGGACTTCCCTGATGGTCCAGTGGCGAAGACTCTGTGCTCCCAATGCGGGGGTCCCAGGTTCGATCTCCCGTCAGATCCCACATGCCACAACTCAGAGTCAGCATGCCACAATGAAAGATTCCACACACTGCAACTAAGAACCGGCCAAATAAATACATATTTTTTTAAAAAACAAAAAACTGGCCTACACCCCTGATTTTCTCATAATGCTTAACAACCAGCTTTCTGGAAAAAAGAGACAGAAGGGGATTTCCAACATGGAGCCTTTGCAGGCTCCTGGGGTGCAAATTCTCCCACCACAGCCCCTCTCAACCCACCAATCTGATGCCACTGAGCACGGGGTTGGGAAAGACTCACGCCAGCGGCGCCTACACACCCTGCAGCTACTAGGGCCCCAGACCACCGAGATGGTGAAGACGTGGAAATGCCATCCCAGTGCCCATCTCTGACCAAGGGCTTGGCTCCAGAGCATATAAATGCCACCCACAGCGGGGCAGGCCTGGCTCCCACGGGCAACCCCAGACGATGACTCCAAACGGCCAACAA
The DNA here is from genome assembly GCF_042477335.2 of Ovis canadensis. NCBI lineage: Eukaryota > Metazoa > Chordata > Mammalia > Artiodactyla > Bovidae > Ovis > Ovis canadensis. The sequence goes on along the minus strand of NC_091255.1, from coordinate 59,732,321 downwards.
GCCCCCAGAAGGGCACTCGAGGCGTCTCCTCAAGTGTGAGTCAGGCTGCGGGAAAAGGTGAGTCAGGCTGCCTTGTGGCGCTCCTGGAAGGCTCAGGGGACAGGGCCGAGAGGCTGAGTGCTGGGCAAGGGTCTGTGTGGCGTGGCCCCACCTTCAGTTTCGACAAAAGCCACCCCCGGATCCAGGTCCACTCCCCTCATTCCCACCATAGAACCACATGGAGAGAGACACAGACGACCCTGAGCTGCACGCCCGCAGGTAGGAAGTGTCCAGATGGGTGACCTCCAGAGATGCAGAGCAGACGAGGGGCACCTGGTGGGTGTGGGGCTTTCACGAGGGGGACAGAAGTGTTCTGAACCATGGTCACGGCCGCACGTGTCTGTGTGCACGGTGAAAACCACACTGGAAGTGGATGAATCGTACGGTACAGGAATCATATCTCAATAAAGCCTGGACAGACAGGAAGATACGGTGTTAGGATGCCCAGAGCTGGGCAGAAGGCTGTGTCCATCGATGGCTGGGCCGAGAGCCCTGCGTTTCACTGTCAGCAGGGAGCGACCTCGGGGGTGAGGACCAGCAGGACCAGTGAAATGCATTCATACGTACACCCTGTGTGCACGGCATCCCCTCAAAGTGGGGTTCCTTCTTCCCAGGGTGGTCCCAGGACATCCAGGTGGGCCTCACAGCTAGCGGAGCCAAACCACTGGCCTGGGATCACAGCAGCTTCCCACCAGGAAGACGGGAACCAGCCTATGACACGGGCACCACGGCCCCCTACGAGTGACCGCCTGCCCGGGGCCCTCCCAAGGGAACCCTAAGACTGGACAGGTGTCCCCAAGCAGGAGGACAAGCTGCACAATCTGCAGCGTGCACCCGTGCTAAGTCGACCAGTCGTGTCCAACTCTCTGTGACCCCATGGACTGTAGTCCGCCAGGCTCCTCTGTCCACGGGATTCCCCAGGTAAGAATACTGGAATGGGTTGCCATGCCCTCATCCAGGGGATCTTCCCGACCCGGGGATCGAACCCATATCTTTATGTCTGCTGCACTGGCAGGTGAGTTCTTAACCACTAGCGCCGCCACCTGGGAAACCAAACCCGTCAGAATCTGAAGGCCCAGTGTGAAATCATTCAGAATTTTACAACAGCAGGAGCAGGACGTGAGCCCTGCAGGACCCTCTCCACAATGACCCCATCTGTACAAAGACCCCCCCATGGTGCCTGACGGCATCCGAAACATCATACTGCTGCCCATCTCGCACGCCAGCCTCAGCATGCAGTGACCTCCACAGAGCCCGGGTCTGGGGCTCAGGTCCCCTACCCCTGCGCTGGCTCCTAGAACAGGCAGGCTGTATCCCTGGCCACCCATGGCCAGCTGGCCCACGTGCTCACTCCCCCTCCCAGCAGGACGAGAAGGCACCAGTGCACTTCACCAGGAGTGAGCAACGCCAGGCCCGGCCACATCCCACCATGAGAGGTGACTCTGCCCCAGCCTTCAGATGCTGGCCAGCACCCTGCCACCTCTCCTTACACACCCCACAACAAGTGCCCCCCAAGCCGCCCAGCACCGCCCCCTGCCCTGGCCGTGTTCATTCCTGTCCCACCGCTTCCTCTGGCAGAGCCGGAGCAGGGACTGGGGGCCTCTCGAGTACAAGCCCCCATCTGCTCACTGCCCTGCAACCCCAGGCTGGCTGTAGGGGAGCCCACAGGCCTCCAGAAACCCCCACATACCCAGCTCTGGGTGGCTGCTCCCGTGTGGCTCCGACTGCTGGCCTGACCCCAGAGTCGCCCCTCGCAGACCTTCCCGGAGCCCGGGTCCCCGGCCCCCCAGCCTGGCCCTGGTGGAGGAAGGCAGGGACCCGGCGTGGACACTGCCTACCGCGACGTGCCAGACAGGCCGCCTGGGAGCTGGCTCCGGCCCGGCGTCCGCTGCCCTCATTTCCTTTGCCGGCTTCCTCTGCCGGGGGCGGGGAGGCCACGGCCGCCTGTCCTGCTGGTGCTGGTTCCTCTGCGAGAGGCAACCAGAGGTTGGAGAGCGAGGCCCAAGGTGCCCAGAGGAGGGCGCGCTGGTCCAGGCCGAAGCCGCCTCCCATCACCGCGGTCCAGTGAACGCGCGTGTTCAGAGGCGCCTACACACGTGTTCCCTCGCTTGCCTCCAAAGACGCCTCCAGGTGGGCAGGGCTGGCCCAGTTTACACAGAGGAGATGGAGGCTGGCATGAAGGCAGAGGCAGGCTCGGCCCCGGCCCAGGCCCCGCGGGGCTCAGAGCTGCCCTGCAGGAGTGCCCTGGGGCTGCTGTCAAAATGTGCCATAGACTGGGGCCTCAGCACATAGGACTGTCTGACGCTCGGAGGCCGACACCCCACGTGAGGGCCCCGCTCCCTCCAGAGGCTCCAGGGCACGACCCTCCCCACCTCTCCCAGCTTCAGGCCTTCCTCGACTCGTGGCTCCATCAGCCCACTTTGCCTCCATCATCACAGGGCACAGGACATCCTCGTCTCTCCCACGTCTCCCCCAGCTCTCTTGGAAGGACCTCAGCCATAGATTTAGGCTTCCCTAAGCTGGGAGGGATTGGAGACAGGAGGAGAAGGGGACGACAGAGGATGAGATGGCTGGATGGCATCACTGACTCGATGGACGGGAGTCTGAGTGAACTCCGGGAGTTGGTGATGGACAGGGAGGCCAGGCGTGCTGTGATTCATGGGGTTGCAAAGAGTCGGACACGACTGAGCGACTGAACTGAACTGAAGCCAGGATGAGGGGCTTCCCTGGTGGCTCAGATGGTAAAGAAGCCATCTGCAATGCGGGAGCCCTGGGTTGGCAAGATCCCCTAGAGGAGGGCATGGCAACCCCCTCGAGTATTCTTGCCTGGAGAATCCCATGGCAGAGGAGCCTGATGGGCTACAGTCCATGGTCGCAAAGAGTTGGACACGACTGAGTGATGAAGCCAGGATGGCTTCATCTTAACTTACAACAGCTCCAAATGCCCTATTTACAAACAAGGTCCCATCCTGAGACTCCAGGTGGGCATGAATCTGGGGGAATACTATTCCACCCAGGGGCTTCCCAGGTGGCACTAGCAGTAAAGAACCTGCCTGCCAGTGCAGGAGACATAAGGGACGTGGGTTCGACCCCTGGGTCACGAAGATCTCCTGGAAGAGGTCATGGCAACGCACTCCAGTACTCTTGTCTGGAGAAAGAATCCCATGGACAGAGGAGCCCGGCAGGCTATAGGGTTGCAGAGTCGAACACAACTGAAGCGACTTGGCACACACACACACGCATTCCACCCAGGCGCCCTCACCTAGGGAAGGTAGGGCATTAGGAGGATGGAGAACCAGCGGACATGCTCAAGGACAGTGACGGCAGGTGGAGGGGCCAAGGCTCGGCCCACCCTGGAAAAAGGTGGCCGGGTGACAGCAGGGAGTCCTTCAGGCCCAGCCACTGGGAGGGACCGCTCCAGGCTCCCCAAGCCTCAGGCCACCAGGACCCGGTGGCTCAGTCCATCAACAGACGTGAGAGCAGAGATGAGGCTGAGGGTCAAAGGTGAGGGTGGGTCGGGTTCCCCCACCAAGCCAAGCCCTTGACCGCCCGCCCCCAGGAGACCACAGCCCGGCCTAGGCTCTGTGCATCGTTACACACACGTGAAGGCATCTGCGAGCATTCGTGTGTTTCACGTGTGTGAGTGCGTGTGTGAGCCTGAGCACCTGCGTGTATAAAGCTGCACAGGGATGTGTGGGGGAGAAACAGCCCCTCTGAGAAAAAGGCACAGTCTGGCTTCTTAGAGAATGTTCCAGAATACAAAGAAATTGCCCTGGGGATACTGCAACCTTCCTCCTGCCCTGAGCTGGCCTACACCCCCAGATTCAGCCCAATAGCTGCAGCTTCCACTCTGGGGCCAGCCTTTCTCGGGCGTGGGGAGGGGCGGTGACACATGTCAAAGAGTTGGCTCTTGATGCCCTCCCCACACTGGGCCAAGCCCGTCTGGGAGCATCTGCCTTCAGCCAAGCCCCATTGGCATCAGGCAGTGAACGGTGGGCCACCAATTTCGAGAATTACCATGAGCGCATGGCCATCAGCCATGGAGCGGGACCCCCAGGGCCGCAAGAACTCATTCCCGGGGTCCTTCTCAGCACTCAAGTCGCCGAGTGTACCTGCCCCCATGCAGGTCAAACCACGCCTGGCCGGAACGCCCTCCCTGCGCCCTGTCCCCCAGCAATGCCTTCACCCCAAAGCCCGAGCCTGCCCAGCCCTGAGCCAGCACAGCACACGTATTAATGCCAGTGGAGTGTGCTCCCGACAGAGCCAGGCTCAGGGCAAGAATGTGGGCAGGCGGCAGGACGTGACCAAGAGGCTGGGGGATGCCTTGGCTTCCATGAGTTTCCTCAAACTCCAAGTCCCCCCAAATGGTCCACAGTGACCCCTGCCCCAAGGTCAGCCTTGACGGGCGCTGCCTGGGGACTGGCCTGCACCCAGCACTCCAGTCACCCTCTGGGGTGGGCACCACAGTAATGCCCACCTCCAGATTAATGAACCAGATTAATGTTCCAGATGAAGAACCAGAGGCACAGAGAGGGCCATGGGATCAGGGAGGGGTTGGTCCACTACTTGCCCCAGGGGTCTTAAGGCAGCTCCAGCCCTGGGCTGCAGAGCTCTGACTGAGGCCTGCGCCTGCCAGGCACCTGCTGAGGGCCTGGGCTGCACCCAGCCCCTCCAGGGCTTGAGAAGGTGAGAAACAAGGGTGGCCCTCTGCCTCAGTGAGCGCCGGGGGGCCTTGATCACTCCTGGGAATGGTGACAAAGATAGCATGTGACAGAGGCAAGCCCCGCCCCCTCAAAGCCACGCCTCCCCACCAGCTCCGCCCAGGTGCTCCTGGCTCCCACATGGCACCCTCCTCACCCCTCAGTTCTTGGCTTCCATATCCCACCCACCCAGTCTCCTCAGAGTGAAGTTTCACCTGTGTGGAGCTGAGTCTCAGAGAGGTTGAGTGACTGGCCCAAGGCCACACAGCACTGAGGTCAGAGGTCTGTGACTGCCCAGAAATCCCCCAAAGTTACCCACATCGTGGGATGAGCTGAACCCCAGAAGAGGCAGCCCTTCCAGATGCCCACCTGTGCCAGCCTGTGATTCCAGAAGAACATGCTTGGGCCTGGCCCCCTCCAGTGGCCTGCCCTGCCCTGCCCATCTCTGATAGGTGATGGTGGTCCAGGCAGGAGCTGAGTTTAAATAAGGTCCCCCAGCACCCATACTGCACTCAAGCACGTGCCGAGAGCCGGAGCCTCAAACTCAGCCCCCTTCACTCTCCATAACTGCCACCATTGTCACCACCTCTATGGAGAACTACCATAGCATCCATGATGGGCACAGGACTGTCAGTAGGCAACAAACTGGCCTGGTGACACTCTGAGGACCCTTCGCCCAGGCCGGGTCCCTCTGTCCACCCCAGAGTGTTGAGCGACCACAGAAACAAACTCTGAGATAGCCACAAACATGACTGTCCCCTGCCCTCTGTGGTGGATCCCAAGCAGGGTCCCCATTTAGACAGGAGTCAACCTCAAAACCCATCTCTCCCCATTTTGGGGACAGAGGAAAGCCACATGCCACTGTGGCCTTGTCTCCATACACCACCCCCTCCAAAAGAGCAGCCAGTGTTCATGGAGGGTCAGGTTTTCATTGGGTGCTTAACCCCTAACTGAGCCTGGTGTAGGCGCTGCTATCCCCTTTTACAGATGAGAAAACTGAGACTCGAGAAGGCAAGGGTGGGCAGGGGGACTCCAAGGGGTGGGAGCCGGGCTCTGAATGCTAGGCATTTAGCGGGAGGGCAGAGGACCCCATCTCTCCTCCTTCCCAATGCCCACATGAGGGCCAGCATGGAGCCCTGGAGTTCCACACCCCACCCGCAACACACCTCTACCATCCAGGGGCCCCTCGCACAGTGGGGCAGGGCTCTCTCCAGGCAGGGCTCTCTCCATTCCGCCTGAAAAGAGCAGACCTCCTCTTGCCTCCTGACAACTTTTTCCCCTGCTAAGTCCTTAAACTGACACATTATAATTACACTGATCACAGCTGTTAACAGAAACATTTGCAAGAGGAACCAGCTTAGTTGTTTCTCTAAGATGGGGGAAGGGTCTCGTGCTGGGACACACCCAAGTGTGTGTTTGGTGGGGGAGTGTACTGAACCCAACCACACAGGGCAGGTCTGGGCCCTACAAAGAGTGCAAGAGGCAGGGCATGGGGAAGGGTGTCCCCCATCCCTGGGTCAGTCCTTCCACACACACACTCACCCTACCTATGGTTCCAAGGCTGGACATTCGCTGCCCAGGAGCCACGCTGCCTCGAACACTGGCCCGGAGCCACCTGGATACCTGTCCCAAAAGGCTGTCTGGGCCTGGGACTGACTGCTCAGCAGGGCCACCTCCACCCCCACCTCCAACCCCCGCCCTCAGAGTCCAGCAGGGCTGTCACTGCCAGGTTGGGGGCCATCCACTGGGACTCCATGTTCTTCAAGCTCTGGGAGTCGCCTTGGGAAGTTATTTCTGAGCCAGGGACACCCACATCCTCAGTCCAGTAGAGAAACCTGCCGTCTGCTCCCCTCCCTCAGGAGCAAATGCCTTCAGATGGGGCCGGACCCAGGGGACCCTGTGCATCACTGCATGAACTGGGCCCTACTCCAGGGAGGGAGACCCAGGAGAGCCCATCACGTGCTCACCCGGCTTTGTTTTGGCTGGATTAGCCTGTGCCAGAGCCCCAGTGACAAGTGGGTGGGACTCTGGGTCCTTAGGCCACGGCTCCAGGGCAGGGGCTTATCTCCCACTAGGGCCAAGGAGGGGCGGATGGCGGGGCCTATGAAAGCAGAGGGAAGAAAGTCTACCACCTTCTGGCGACGCAGGCAGGCCTCCAGCTGCCCCCGGCCCCACTGCCCACCATGGCGGCCCACTCCTGCCAGGAGGTCAGGCAGCCATGGGTAAACAAGCTGCCAGGGCTGCCAGCCTGGGGGAAGCGGGGGGAAGAGGCCTGGCCCCATGTCTCCTGCAGCCAGCTTTGACAGCGCCACCTCGGCCTCATCCCTGTCCTGAGGGCCTGGGCATCCACTGAGGCCCATCTCTTCTGAGCCTGTGCTCTGTCCCACCTCCCCATGCAGGCGGCTGGGTGGCCCGGCAGGGCTCTCCAGAACGCATTCCCAGCCTAGGGAGGAGCCTGCCACCCTAGTCCCAGCAAGGGTGTCCATGGGCCTGAGGGAGCAACACTCCCACCCCTCCCTGGAGCCCTTAGTCCTGGCTGCCTCCTCCCCTGGACACCTGGCCCAGCACGGGCCCTCCTGCCCCAGATACGCGAGATCGAAGCTTCCACAGGGACAGGCAGTGCCCCCACTGCCCACCCCGGCTGCTGGAGGCCTCAAGCAGGTGCCAACCCCTAGGCCTGCCCACCTCCGGGCCTCCAGGGGTTCCTGCGGGAAAGCAGTTACGTCTGCAGCTCCGCTCAGAGAGAGGAAAGGGTTAATTTCCATGCGAAATAGAAAACCAGCGGCTCAGGAAGCATCAATGTCCGCAGTTAAGCAGGTTAGGGGCAGCCGCAGCGGGCAGAGGGCTGGCAAGGGGCGCGGCCAGGGGACTCACCAGGGTCGAAGTGCGAGCTGAAGGCGAAGCTGGGGTTGAAGAAGGACGACGACATGGCCAGGGCCAGCAGCGCGGCTTGGCATCCCCCGACTGGCGCTGCGTTCAGCTCAGGACGCCCGAGGCCCGCACCGCGCCATCACCCGAGCGGCCGCCGCAGGTGCGAGCGCGCCTTGGCCGCGGCGCCCGCTCAGCACCCACAGCCGCAGCCGCGGGGCCGGCGGGGTGCGGGTGCGGGTGCGGGCGGCGGCGACAGACGAGGCGCCTCCCCCGGCCGGTGCAGTCCGAAAACACCGGCGGGAGCGCGCGCGCGGGGTCGGGTGGCGGGGGGGGGGGGGGGTTCCCTACCGGGCTGGGGGGCACGGAGACTCGCGCAGGGGGGACCCGAAGGCTGAGGGGGCATGGAAATGCGGGGGGGACAAAGGCACGGGGGGACACAGATGCAGAATGGGAAATCCGGAGACGCAGGGGTGGCACGGAGGATGGGGGGGCACGGAGGCTGGGGGGCGCTGGGAGGCGGAAGGTGCACAGAAACGCGGGGAGGGGTATACTGAAGCCCGAGGGTGGCTCAGTGACGCGGGATGGGAGACCCAAGGGCTCGGGGGCACGGATAATGGGGGAGGGGTCCGTGGAGGGAAAGGTGCGGGGGGGGGGGCGGGACGGAGACTCGGGAGGGGGCCACCTGGAGGCGCGGGGTGGGCAAAGAGGCGTGGGGAGGAGGAGCGGGAAGGCGGGGGCACGGCTGCGCGCACGGGGGTGGGCACGGTGGCACGCAGGAGCAATACGAAAGCGCGCGCGGGGTGGCCGGGAGGCGCGGGCCCCGGCACGCGAGGGTCGGGGGCTGGCACGCGGCCTGCACACGCCGGTTTCCGAGGCAGCTCCGGTCCTGCCCCGCGCCCTCTGGGCGGCGCCCGCGCCGGCGGGGTGGGGGGTGGGGGTGCTATTTTTGCACAAACCGCCCGCGCCTGTGCCACTCTGCGACAACCGTGGAGAAGGAGCGGCCGCCCCCGCCCGGGAGGGAACAGTGCCGGGCGTTTAGGGCGGGCGCGGCGGCGCCGGGCACCGAGGCACAGTCCCCTCCCCGCCGGCCGCGCGCCCTGCCGCGCCATCTTGCGCGGCTGCGGCGGCTGCAGCGGCTGCAGCGGCTGCGGGAGGCCCGGCCGGCTGAGAGCCCAGGGGGCTGGGGCTCGGCCCCTCCCCACCCGCTGGGAGCGGAGAGAGTTACAGCGGAGCTGGGATTTGAGTTTTATGTAACTTGAGTCACTCACTCTGCACCCATCCATTCATTCTCTGGCCAGATGAGCAAAGCCTCTTGGTTGACCCAGCGGGAGGACAGGGGGTGTGGGGGCCCGGAAGCCTTTGGGGAGAGCAAGGATCAATGGCACAGGGGTGGGCACGGAGAGAAAGGATGGTGAGGGCCAGCCCTCAGGAGAGGGTGCCAGGACACATTCTTCTTACCCTAGGGGGGCTTGTTGTGTAGACAGTTCCCCCATGGGCAAAGGAAGGGGCCTCCTTTGCTCTCAGACTTGTGGGGTCCCCTGCCATGGGCAGTCCCAGGCCCCTCAGGCCTATGGAGGAGCATGAGGCATCCAGAACCTTCTTACTGTCCCTGATGGTGTGGCCACTACTCTAAGCAGCTTTGCCCTCCAGGCTGCAGTTGGGGTGGAAGGAGCTCCTCCCCAAGGTGGCCAGTGGGAGGGGCAGGGACCCAGGCGGGTTGGGGGGCAAGGATGGCTGAGGGCTGTGATCCAGGAGTGTGCAGTGTTGAGGGGCTAGATCCCTAGTGGAGGTCTCCCCTCCCCACCCAGGAGGAAAGCCCAACACTGCCCACTCGCATACCATGGGCCTTGTCTCTGCCCACCAGGAAGGCACCCCAGACACCTGGACCTCGATGTAGCCGGGGGACTCTCTGGGGACAAGCAGGGGAAATGCCCAGTGGCCCTAAGTTGACCCTATTCAGATTCTCACGGCCAGCCTCAGTGACCAGGGTCCGAAGACCCTCTGTGCAAACCTCTGTGACAGGCTGACCTGTGAACACATATGTGTGTGCACACCTGGGCACGCAGACGGCCAGACCCCAGGAGCATTAGGGTTGCAGATGTCCTCCGGGGTCCGGGTAGGGCAGGACAAGGCCACCTGGGCTGCAGGCCCAGCACTGTCACTCCATCTGACCCGAGGGACACCTTCCCCCGCCCAAACCAGGAGCCCTGCTGTTTCCATGACATGGTGACTATTGAACCAGGGGTGCCCTGAACCCCCCTACCATTAATCCAATCCTCTGACCAGTGATTCCGGTGTGTGGCTGGCCACCAGCACTCACTGACAACCAGTGAGGGTGCTGGAAGACGGGCTGGAATTTAGTGGGAAGGGCTTATCTGTGCTCTTCCTGGGGTTGGGACAGAACTGCTGTGCTTGCAGGGTCCCCTGAGTCCAAGGCCTCCAGGCCAGCCATGAGCCTGACCCTCCGTTGGCATGACAAGGTCTAATGGACAGGACAGGGTGCTGGGTGCTGGGCCCTGGGCAGGGCAGAGGTGAGCGGCTCAGTGTGTGCGGCTCTCTCCTCAGCCTTAGGACTTGAAGGCCTGTCCCCAGCACCGGTGCATGCGTGCGCTCACACACGTCTCTGAGAAAAGACAGAGAAGGTAGGAACTCGAGCCCCAGGGGCAAGGCCCCTGAACTGAGAGCCTGGCTTGTCCAGTGCTGGGGGCAGGGAGCGCAGGGGTGAGGGCTCACAGGGTGCCCAGTGGTCAGCCTGCCTCAGGACTCCCTTGAGAGAGATCCCTGAAGATGTGGCCATCCCCCTACGGAAGCAAGGAGCCCCGGAGCCCTCCGCTACCCGGGTGGGGGCCAGGCCCGACAGTGGTGGGGGCTGGGTGCCCCACATCAAGTGACCACTGCCTCAGGCACCGCCACCCTCAAGGCCAGGCTGGTGGGGCTGCTGGTTCTCTCTCGTGGACCTGAGGCACCCGGGCCCATGGAGACCGAGGCCTTGGGCAGGAGCCTCAGGGAAGACAATATGGGGTCAAGGACAAGCCAGGTATAGTAGGGGGAGGGCAACTTCCCTAGAAAGAGCTGCCCCCCAGGGGGTCTGGGCCCAGAGAATGTCCAAGAGGCGGACAGAGGGGAGAGGCCTCCCGAGTCAGGAACGGCACCGGCACCAGACTAGGGCATCAGGGGAGTGAGGGAGGCACCACAGGGCACCAGAAACTTTTAACAACATCCACCAACAGATGGATACACAAAGCGTGGTGGGTCCATACAGGGTAGTGTTGCAATCAGTGAAAAGGAGTGAAGCGGGGACTTCCCTGGTAGCTCAGTGGCAAAAAAAAAAAAAAAAATCCACCTGATAAAGCAGAAGACACGGGTTCCATGCCTGGTCCGGAGAGATCCCACAGGCCGCGGTGCAGCTGCGCCCGCGCACCACGACTGCTGAGCCTGCGCTCTAGAGCCCGGGAGCCGCAAGTGCTGAAGCCCATGTACCTGGAGGCTGTGTCCTGCAACGAGAAGCCACCGCAGTGGGAAGCCTGCTCACTGCAGCCCCGCTCACTGCAGCCAGAGGGCAGCCCCGCTCACTGCAGCCAGAGACAAAGCCCACACGGCAGCAAAGACGCAGCACGGCCAGAAAGAAAGGGAGAGAAACTTAGAGGAATGGAGCGCTTCCATGCACTGCAGCATGGATAAACCTCAGAAGCAGTGCTCAGTGAAACCAGCAAAAGGGCAAAACCCACAGGATTCCGCTGATAGGAAAGACCTAGCCTATTCAAAGCTATGGAGACAGAAAGAGGGCTGACGCTTGTCAGAGGTCCAGAGGAGGGGAAAATGGGAGTATAGAGCCTCTTTTGGGGTGTTGAAAATGCTCTGGGATTTTATAGAGGTGATGGTTGCACCACCTGGGACTAAAAAACACTGATATGTAGGCTCTAAAATGGTCAACTTCACAGCATGTGAATTATATCTCAATAAAGCTGTTAAAAAACAAACTTGGCCATCGAGGTAACTGTTATTTTTGTAGTATCTTAGAGACAGGAGACATGGGTTCCATCCCTGGTCCAGGAAAATCCTACATACTGCATATTATGCAATATCGTAGAGAATCACAATTGTTGAGAAAAATCCATGATGAGCAACATATCCCACATTTGAACCAAGGCAGGAGTAGACACTACTGAGCGACCTGGAGCCCGAGGCCAGGGAAGCTCAGGACTGCTCACCTGTCAGCCTGACACCCCTTAAATCCACAGCCCGGGGGCTTCCCTGGCGCCCAGTGGTTAGGAATCTACCCTGCAATGCAGGGGACACCATTTTGCTCCCTGGTCTGGGAGGATCCCACATGCTGCCAAGCAACTAAGCCTGTGCATGCCACGGATTACTGAGCCTGCGCTCTAGAGCCCATGGGCTGCAGCTACTGAAGCCCAAGCGCCTAGAGCCCATTGCTCTGCAACGAGAGAAGCTGCCACAATGAGAGGCCTGTGTGATGCAATGAAGAGCAGCCCCCACTCACGGCAACTAGCGAAAACCAGCATGCAGCAACAAAGACCCAGCACAGCCAAAGAATAAAATAAATAGATCTTAAAAAAATAAAATCCAGGCTTCCCTGGTGGCTCAGTGGTAGACTCTGCCTGCCAGTGCAGGAGACACGGGTTTGATCCCTGATCCAGGAAGATCCCACATGCTGCAGAGCAACTAAGCCTGTGCATACCACAGAAATGCCGAGCCTGTCCTCCAGAGCCCGGGAGCCGTAGCTGCTGCAGCCCGTGCACCTAGAGCCCACGCTCTGCGACAAGAGAAGCCACTGCGGCGAGAAGCCTGTGTGCACTGCAGCCAGAGAGCAGCCCCACTCGCCACGACTAGAGAGGAGCCCGTATGGCTGCAGAGACCCGACAGAGCCATAAAAACAGAAAGAAAAGCCACAGCCCTGTGGGGCACCCGGCCAGCCTGGGGGACGCAGCTGCCTTTGTGTCCCTCCGGGCCCCAGGCCTGCATCCTACTCATATCCTCACCTGAGGCTTGGGAAGGGGATCAGAGTGGAGAGCGGGCTGGGATGGGGCCCAACAGTGGTGGGAGACAGGCCAGAAGCAGGGTCCCATGAGAGGGTCCCTGGGAAAGAAGGGGCTGCTGGGGTGGGGCTTCAAACAACTGAAATGGATGCTCTCTCAGTCTGGAAGCCAGAATCTAAAACCGAGGTGTGAGCAGGACTGGTCTCCCTCCAGAGGTCCAGGGATGGGCCCTTCCTGCCTCTTCCAGCTCCCAGTGGCTTCAGGCTCTCCTTGACCGGTGGCCACACCATCGCAACCTCTGCCTCTATCCCTCCACCACCACATGGCCCTCCCCTCTCCTCTGTGTCGCTCTTCTTATAAGGACCCAGTCGCTGGATCAGGGCTCCTCCTCCCCTAGTGTGACCTTGTCTTAAGGGTCATATTGGCAAAGACCCTGTTTCCAAACAAGTCCCCATTCAAGGTCCTGGGATTAGGACACGGACATACCTTTTGTGCTAAAGGACATAGGGGCAGGGCCGTGGGGACAGCCAGTACCTCTTGAGTCCTTCCTGTAACAATAACTCGCACCAGCATCTCTGCATGAAAGGCTGCCTTAGCTTCAGCTCTCAAAACCACATGCTGGTCACTGAAGGACAGGGCCTCAGGGGCACCCCTACCTGCCAGGACCTCACCCTGCTAGGAGACTCCCTTGGCCCACCCCTCCCTGTTGCACAGGGATGTGATTCCTGCCTGGGGTGGGGGCAGGGAGCAGATGTCCTTTGTGGTAATCACAGGTCCCCACCTCCACCTCTGTGTACCTGTAAGGGGTGCAGCTGCCAAGGGGAAAGGCCGGCCCCCACCCACACTTGCCCAGGGATAGGCCCCAGCCTCGGGAGAACCTATCTCCTATAAGCCCGCCTACCGCAGCTGTGCTCTGCAAAGTGGGGGTAAGAGGGGTTACAGCATTTGCCAAAGAGCCCTCAGAAGGCAAGTGCAGCTGCCAAGGGTACCCTGTCCCGTCCCCCGGAAGTGGGAGATGTTGCCTGGTATTCCCAGCCAGCCAGGGGGAAACACCAGGCCCTGAGGAGGCTGTGCCTTGAAAGAGCTTTGTGCTTACATAAAAACGGCTCCCTGGAAGAGAACAGTTCACTCACGTCACGGGGCAGGACCGTGCTGCAGGTTTCCGCAGCGGTTTCCAGGTTCAGCAGGAGGGGCCCAGAGCAGGCCATCCCCCTCCCGCCAAGTTGTTCCAGGCAGGCCCGGTGATGGTGGGTAGGCAGTGCCAACCCCACAAAGGCCCGAGTGACCAGGGCCTCCCAAGAGGGCAGTGCCTGCAGAGCCTGGGCACAGGGGACAGCGGTGTCCCCAGAGCTGGACCCTGTGGCCCCTTCAGATCCAGCTCAGCCCAGAGTGAGGCCAGCAAGCTGGGGCCAGGGCTTCAGGAGGGGGCGGGGGGGCGGCCCAACAGAAATGAAACGGGAGGGACTTCCTGGGCGACTGGCCATCTGTCAGCTTTGGCCGGTGCTTTCCAGGAGCCCACCCACCCGCTCCCCACCCCTCATCTTGCGGCCCGGGCAGGGATGGGCACGGACAGGGGCTTCCAGAGGATGCCGCGGAGGGAGTGCTCAGACAGTATAAGAGAAGCCATTTTAACGTGAACAATCCCATGGCGTTTAGTGCACCACCGCTCTCTAGTTCCAGAACATTTCATGATTCCAAAATAAACCCCGTACCCATTAAACAGTGACTCCTCATTTCCCAGCAAGGCCCCCACCCCTGCCACAACCATCAGGCTGCCCTCTGTCTCTGTGAGTTTACCTCTTCTGGACATCGTGTACAATTGGCATCATGGACTACGTGACCTTTGGCGACCGGCCTTTTTCATTCGGCGTGGGGCTGTCGAGGCTCATCTGTGTTGTAGTGTGTCGGTGCCTCATTCCTTTCATGCAAATAACATTCCATTTGATGGACAGACACATCGAGCGATGTCCATGATGCCTCCTGCAGGGCCAGAGCATGTCGGGCATCCAGGCTAGGCTGGAAAGCTTCAGGGTAACCCTTTTGGAGAAGAACGTGGCAGGACCGTGGAAACTTCCATCACTCATCCTGGTCCTCCCACTCTGGCCTCCCATGGTGTCTCTGATGACAAAAGTACTGGGATCTGCGACTTCCTTGATGGCCCAGTGGTTTAAGGTTCTGCGCTTCCATTGCAGGGGGCATGGGTTCCTGGTTGGGGAGCTAAGATCCCACATGCCCTGCAGTGTGGCCAAAAAAAAAAAGAAAGAGAAGCACTAGGACCTGTTCCAGATTCAGCAGCAGCAGGTGGTCAGTCAGGGAAGTTCTAGAGCAGCCTCAGCTTGCTGGCCTTACATCATAGCAGAGTCCAGCAATACATGATGAGCTTTTGTGCAGGGAAAGCAGATCACTGAGCTATATGAGCACCATGTAAAATGACACGGGTAGAGACCCCCACAGAGGACAGCTGGTGATGAGGGGTTGCAGAGTCTGCACAGACATCTGCGCCACTAGGGGCACCGCTCTGTGAAACCCTGGGGCCAAGAAAGCAGGCCGTGGCCAGAGGGGCTCTTGGCAATGCCTCCTTCTCTGGTCCCCTTGTCCTCACCCTGGGGACCGCCCTGTGAGGTTCCTACCCAGGGAGAGAGGCCAGCCCTGCCTGGGGTCACACAGCCCTGCTCCCTGTGCCTGCAGAAGCCATCCTCCCTGACAGAGACCTCCCTCTCCTCCCCTCGCCTTGAAGACCAACCCTGGCATGGCTCCCCAGCACCCCACAGTGACCCAGAGACAAAGAACAGCTGCCCGGCCTGGCTTCTCGCCTGAGGAGGTCAATGGTCCAGCCTTCTGCTGCCGCCTTGGACACATTGGCCAGCCTGGGTCATCTCCTGGACCACTACCCCCTCCCTCCCCCACGAGGCCAGCAGCAGGGTGGAACCTCTTGGGACAGACAGGAAGTCCACTTGCTCACCCTGGGCTCAGGGAGGCCACACACTGCTGATGGTCAGCCTCTGATGGTCAGTCTGCCCAGCCCGGTGTAGGCGTGCCAAGTGCCAGCGAGCCCCTGGGGGTAGTCAGTGCCAGGCTGGAGTGCATGGGAGGGACAGGCTAAGCAGCTACAGGTATAAAAGCTGGAGCCCCCCGCATCCCCTCAGCACCGGCAGCCTGACCCGCCTCCCCAGAGCCCTCAAGGGAAGCCAGGTGGAGGTGAGCCCTGCCCAGGGAGGGGAGGTGCGGGTGCCCGGCTGAGCCAGAGCTGCCCAAGCTGCATTCTGGGAGCTTGAGGCCTTGTCTTCTGCAGGATGAGGGGAGGTCATGGGTGGGGAGGTCTGGGGGGGCAGAAAAAGGAGGAGAAAAGAGAGGGGTAGTCCCGAGGCAACTGGATCTACAGGGGCGGGCACACGTGTGCACACAAGTGCCTATGTGAGTCTCTGAGAGCATGGCTGTGAGGTGGGATCAGCAGTGGGAGACTGAGACCACCTCACAGGGCTCCCGGTGCAGAGTGGAGGAAGGGCCTGGCAGAACAGAGACTCCAAAATCCCTGGACCCGCCAACTCTGGCAGGCCCACCAAGCCAGCTCTGGGCCCCATACCCATCCCAGCGGGCCCCCCTGCCTCCACCACCCCTGCTCACCTCCCCGCCACCCATGAGGCCTTTATCACTCAGCATCTGAATTTGTGATCACTCACAGGTGCTAGATGCAGACCTCAGCCCCAAGAAAGCCAGGCCCCTGGGCGAGCCAGGGTGGTCTGGGGTCAGGGGAGGGCGCTACCCATCTCAGAGGGGGCATCCAGGACACAGCAATACTGGGGATATGTGGGGGGTCTGGGGGCGCTATGGCTAGGCCTTCCAGCTATAGCCAGCTTTGGCTGTGGAGGGCAGTGAGGTGGGAGGAGAGGGTGGAAGGCCTTTTCAGGGGGAAGGAGGAGGGCAGGGTTCTTGCAGGCACTGGGAGCACCCCAGGAGGCTGGGTAGGGGCTGCAGGCCTGGCTCTGTGTGGTGCCTTTTAGCCCCCTCCCCAGTACCCTCCCCGCCCTGACTAGGCATGCCAAGTGAGACTCCATCCCAGGCCGTGGACCAGGCACTATAAATACACTAATCGCAGCACCATGGCCCCTGCCGTCCCCAGCTCTGATCCCAGGCTCCCCCGCCTTCAGGGCAGGGTGTGGAGATGCCCCAGACAGCAATGGGATGGGAGGATGGCGCTAAACAGCCCCGCCAAGGGCTCCCACAGCACTCTGCATTCAGGATGTTAACCCCAGGCTTGGCCAGACCTGGCCTGCAATTCGGTCCAGTCCCACCTCCAGAAGAGGGTGACACTGTCCCCAGGCAGGGCATCCCTTCCCTCCAAGATGGACCCCAAGATTCCAGGGTAGAGGGGAGAATCAGGGTCACAGCTCAGGATGCAGGCTGGCAGTGTCTGTCCTGTCTCCAAGGCCCCGGCCTGCCCCTGATCCCAGCTGACCCCCCCACCCCACCTCCCGGACTGGCTGTAAGAACTGACCATTATGCGTGACACGTGGAGGACCCAGCTCCAGGCCCCTCACAGGGTCCGACACCCTTTCCCTACCATCTCCTTCCCTCCTGGCTCCTTGCAGGACCCTGCAAAGGGGCGGAGGTGGGCAGGGGTCTCCCCATTTCACAGATGAGGAGCCTGAGGCCCAAAGCAGCTGGTGGAGGGCCATGCCCAGGGTCAGGAAGTAGGACGCAGCCCTGGACTGCATCCAGCCCTCCCTGCCCCCTGCTGTGGCAACCTTGCAACCTTTGACCCGGGGCTTCTCTACTGGGAGAAAGTCTCTTCCAGCCACTACCTGACTGGCTTTCGCCCCAAAGGTCACGGAGCTGCCTCTCCTGGCCTCAGAAGCAGATTCCAGAAGGCTCCACCAACTTCGGAGAGAGCCAAGGAACCTCTGAAATAGCTGCTCTGCTACAAGTCCCAGAACCCAACCCGCCCTGGGGACAGCAACCCAAGAGCGCTGTGGGTCACGAGCCGCGGCTGTGGGGGCACAGGACGGCCTGGTCCCTGCCTGCCAAACCCTAGGCCTGTGCCCAGACCCATATGCCCAGCCGGAGTCCTAGCCCGCCCCAGTGGTTCCTGCCTGACTCTGCCGGAAGAGGGGAACTGTGCCCTGCGCCCACACCCTCAGGGCAGATGCACCGCCCTCCTGAGCACCTGAGAACGGGGCAGAGCCATCCTCCTGGAGCGGTCTGGGGTTCAGTCAGTCCAGAACCAGCTTGAGACCATCCTGCACACAGCACGCCTCCCAGCTGGCAGTTCCTGTCCAGCCAGGATGACCAGGGCCCACTGGTCTGGGGCCTGGAGAGAGAGAGAGACCAAGGCCCTGGGCCCTGAGTCCTGCAGGAGGAGCTGGAGTTTCAGGTAACCAGGAAGGCTTCCCAGAGCGGGCAGCAATGAGATGAACCTTGAAGGATGGGAGAAGTTACCCAGCAGCGCCTAGGGGTCAGACAGCACCACCCCCACCTCTTGGGAGCAGAGCAAAGGACCTCGCATGCATCATTTAATGTCGTGGAGCCTCAGTCTCTTCCATGTAGTGGGGTAACACCTCAAGGTGGCTAGCTACCAAGAGGCAGGGCTTAGATACTTCTTTCTCAAGGCCGGGCTTTCTCTGCAAGGCTGGGACCCCAGGTACTAGGAGCTGACCCCGC
The DNA here is from genome assembly GCF_042477335.2 of Ovis canadensis. Taxonomy (NCBI): domain Eukaryota; kingdom Metazoa; phylum Chordata; class Mammalia; order Artiodactyla; family Bovidae; genus Ovis; species Ovis canadensis. Next base: position 59,714,056 of record NC_091255.1, on the reverse strand, counting down.
CTTTCTGTCAGGTGTCTGTCAGTCTGACCCCAACCTGTCTTTCTGCTGCCCTTGGACGTGAGGCACCAAGTACTACCTGTCTCCGACTACCCCGCCCCCTGTGGACGCAGGAGCCCCTGGGCTGGGGGAGGGCACAGGAACCGCGGGCCCCACCCCAGGGCAGGAGTCTCCCTCTGAGCCCAGGCCCTGCTGGCTGACACGCCCATCCATTCCCAGGCTCCTTCAGTACGTCCTTCCAGTACATGCAGAAGTTCCAGGCCTCAGGGCAGCTGGGCAGCATCATCCGCAAGGCCTTCCAGACCCTGGACAAGGACCAGAGCAGCTTCATCGAGTGAAATGAGATGAAGTAACAGCCAGAGCAAGGGACAGGAGGTCCTGAACCCTGGGGCCCTTCCCAGCCTATGGCTACCATGCCCACTCCAGAAGACCTGGTACCCCCATGGGGCTCCAGCAGGCCTTGTGGGAGACGGGGCCAGGCCAGAAACAGCACTGGGCCAAGGCCCAGAGACCCCTCTGAAGCTGGGCCTCAGTATCCCCACTGTAAAGTGGGGAGCACCTCATAAGCCATCAGGCAACAGCCAGATGCCCCCTCAGTTCTGACCTGAGCCTACCCCTGACCCTGGGTACACCCTGTCCACCATCCCCAGCAGGGGACCCACCACTGATGGACGAGGAGGCTGAGGCCGTGATCCAAGGGGCCGACACGGATGGGGATAGGAGGATTGACTTCGAAGGTGGGGCAGCAGAGATGATAGGGGCAGGAGTACCTCTCAGGACCTCCCTGCCCCCCACCCCTTCACACTCAGGCAGTTAGCTCCACGTCCAGCGCCCATCTCAGCGCAGGGCTGACCGGGCTCCCCACTGCCAGGCATGGACCCCACTCCTCGAAGCTGCAGCCACCTGTGGTGGTCACCGTCATCCCCAATTCACAGATGGGGAAGCTGAGTCCGGGAGATGCTGAGTAGGCTGAGGCATTTCACTGGGTCCAGGAGAGCTGCTGCAAGTTTCTGAGCAGAGGAGGGATGGCCCAAGCTGGCTTTGGGGAAGGTCAAGGGGACACAGAAGATGGGGGTGGGGGGCAGTTCCTGAGATGCGCAGAAGGAGGTTTAAAGCAGGGACCAGGACTTGAGAAGCTGCAGAGGTGGGTGCAGAAGGAAGTTGCCCAGGAGGAATGGCATTCGTGGGGCTTGCAGGCCTTCTCTGGAGCTCCCCCTGGCTGCTCTGGGGGTCTGCATCATCCTGCTGCCCATCGACCCTCCCCAGATGTTGACCCCAAGCCTGGAGGATGACGCTGGGAACAGGCAAGCACGGGCCAGAGCCCCAGACTGGGGGTGGTACCTGTCCCCACCACCCCCAGCCTCCACTTTCTGCCCTCAAATGCCAGCAAAACTTGACCTCTAGGTGGTCATGAGGCTTAACCAAGGGGCAGTCTGGCCAAGGGGTCCATTTAGGACAAGACTCCCAGCCTCTCTAGGCCTCAGTTTCCCCACTGAAGGTGGGACGGTCATAGGAGCACCTGTTCTGAGGCTCTGAGGGGAGGGTCCATCGTAAGACCCAGGGTGGGCAAGCACATCACCACCAAGCAGGCTGGACACAGGGCGCATGGCAGCCGTGCAGGGCACACAGGCAGCCAAGTTCTGGTCCTTCCTGCTCCACACCCAGGATTTGGGAATACAGGGTGCAGGGCTCTCCTGTACCGCGGGGTCTCCCATCATAAAGGAGGGTTCCCGTGGGGCCTGCAGGCCTTGGAGAGGTACAGCCAGGGGGTTATTTACTAGAAAATCTGTCTCCTGCTCTAGAATTTTCTGAATTGATCAAAGAGGAGAAAATTCCAAAGAAGAAGTAGAGCCACGCTCAGCTCCGGTCAGCTGAGTGTCCCCCAAGCAGCATCATGGGATTCAAGAGGCCCTGTGGAGAAGGCCATGGCGGTGGACACAGCTTGGGTCAGGAAAATGGAAGAAAAACAGCATGGAATGAACCGAAGCTCATATATTTGTCAGGGGTGTGCAGCATCAGCTGGGGTGAGGACAGGGTCATGGGTCTCTGGGTGGCAGGTGGGGAGCAGAGTGGCGCGGGGGGTACAGGAGTGAAAATGGGAGGCCGAGGGGTGGTGCGTCCAGCCTCTGCCCCTTCTTGTTCCTACACCCTTGGATGGTGGTCCTTCCTCCAGCCCCAACCCCTTCCAGATGGATCAGCCCTCCCAGCTCAGTGCTTTCTGGGCCCAGAACCATGCCACCCACCCCCGCATTCCCCCGGCCCCAGGCTCCACTGGGCTCTGCACAGGTTGCTCACCAAGCTGGGTCCAAGGCCACCTGGAGTCCACAGTGAGGGGACAGCATCAGCCCTGCCCTCTGGACAAGTCTAGGGCTCAGATCTCTGCCTCCTCCTCCTCATGAGACCCCCTCCCTTCTCCCCAAGCCCTTCCTCCTGGAGGAGTACCCCCACCCCACTTGGCCTGGCCCAACCACTGCTCCACCCACACCCGCTCACCTGGCAAGCTCCCATCTTGCAGTTTCAGCATATCTCTCTGGTACTCCAGACCCCTGCATCCATTCTGGCTACCTGATACCCTGTCCTGTGGGATGGAGGCGACTCGGACTGCACCTGCCCAAGGCTGAGCTCCCAGCCTCCTCCCGAAGCCCCACCCTTGGTCTTCCCATCTGTAAGAACCGTGTCGTTCCTTGGCTCTCAGGCCAGAAGCCCCTTGGTCACCATGCAGAGAGGGATGGGTGTGCTCCCCACTTCATCCTGGGGCTGGTGGCTGGAACAGCGCTGGGCCCCCATCTCAGCACCCCACGTCCACGTGGGTGTGGTGGGTTCTCTCCTCACAGCCGCCATGGGGCTCCAGGCCCCCTAGGGTGGAGGGGCCGTCACCCCAGGGTGAAGGCACTGCTCTCAGGAGCCCCCGAGGTGGGCTATTGCAGGAGCGGCAGCCCGCGAGCCAAACAGCCATCATCCTAGCTCCTCCCCTTTCACACCCACCTGTAAGGTAATCCCGCTGCCTCTGCCCTCCACAGGCATCCAGAGCCCCACTTCCCCACCATCCAGGCCACCACCAGCTCTTGCCTAGATGACCACCTTGGGCTCCCAATTGCCCACCCCGCCTCCACCCTCCAGCAATGGGCTCTCAACATAGCAGCCAGAGAGGTTCTTTTAAAATACAAGTCAGACCTGTCACTTCTCTTGGAACTTTCCAGAGGCTCCCCTATCATGCAGTTGAAAAAAATCCTTGGGATACCCACATGCTCCCTGACTTCAGACCCTTCCACCCTCACTGCAGACACACCGGCCTCCCCACTGCTCCCCAGCCAGGAACCACACTGCCCGAGAGTCTTTACGTGGCTGTGCCTGGGCCTGCCATGCTTCCCTAGGTATCTGCATGACTAACTCCCTCATCTGCTATGTTTTCCTCAAATGTTACATCTCAAAGAGGTCAACCCTTACCCTGTTTCACATTCCACTCTCTTGCCCAGCATTCCACATCCTTCTTGATCTATTCTCTCCACAGCGCTCCCATCTCCTAATATACCACATGTACACGTGTCAGTTGCTTCAGTCACGTCTGATTCTTTGCGACCCTGCAGACCATAACCCAGCAGGCCCCTCTGTCCATGGGATTCTCCAGGCGTGAATACTGGTGTGGATTGCCATGCCCTTCTCCAGGGGATCTTCCCAACCCAGGGACTGAACCTGCTTCTCCTGCATTGGCAAGCAGGCTCTTTACCACTAGCAACAGCTGGGAAACCCCTAATATAACACATCACTTGCTTATATGTTGTTTATTATGAGCAAGCAAAGCATCATGGGTTCTGAGATTCCAGAAAGGAAAATCCAAGAAGTGAGCCTGACATTGGCACAGGGTCCTGGCCAAGGTTTGAAACTGATTTAAGATGCTTGCTCCTTGGAAGAAAAGCTATGACAAACCTACACAGCATATTAAAAACCAGAGCCATCACTTTGCCAACAAAGGCCTGTGTAGTCAAAGCTATGATTTTCCCAGTAGTCATGTATAGATGTGAGAGTCAGACCATAAAGAAGGCTGAGTGCCAAAGAATTGATGCTTTCAAACTGTGGTGCTGCAGAAGACTCTTGAGAGTCCCTTGGACAGCAAGGAGATCAAACCAGTCAATCCTAAAGGAAATCAACCCTGAATATTCATTGGAAGGACTGACGCTAAAGCTGAAGCTCCAATACTTTGGCCACCTGACGTGAAGAGCCAACTCATTGGAAAAGACCCTGATTTGAGGAAACACTGAGGGCAGGAGGAGAAGGGGACAACAGAGGATGAGACGATGGCATCACTGATTCAATGGAAATGAGTCTGAGCAAACTCTGGGGATGGTGAAGGACAGGGAAGCCTGGCATGCTGCTGTTCATGGGGTCGTAAAGAGTCGGACATGACTGAGTGACTGAACAACAGTGAGGGAAAGGCTGAGTGGCTGAGGAGTGTGTCCAGTAGTCTCCTGGGTCTTCAATATCTACTAAAGAGGACGGTCTTTGCTTCTGGGTCCTATGGGGCTAGGAGTGAGGGGTGAGGACAGGGGTACCAGGTCAGTCCTCATGGAGATGAGCCCAGCCTCAGCCAGACCAGTCCCTGTCCTAACTGCTACCAGAGCAAAAGTAATTCCCCTGAACTGAGGTCCAAATTCAGCTCAATACAGACCACACCTGACCACACTTATTTGTCTGCATGTCTATGGCTGGTTTCATGCTATGCTTAACTAGAAGGTCACAGAAAGGCTTAAAAAAAATCGCAAAGATACAACATGCAAATCCCATGTAGAGAAAGTTGGTGTGGCTGCTACCATCAGATGAAGGATACTTTAAGGCAAGATGCACCGCTAGGCAAAGAGGGACGGTTTGTAAAGATAAAGGGTCAACAACTCACCAGGAAGACACACTGCTCTAAATTTGTATGCACCTAATAACATGGCCTCTGAACGCATAAAGCAAAAATGGACCAACTAATATGAAAAAGAGATGATGCAAAATCACTGTTGGAAAGTTTAGCATTCCTCTCTTAGGAACTGATAGAGCAAGTAGGAAAGAAACCAGTAAGGATAGAGCACAATGAATTAACCAGAGGAGCTAGAAAGCCAAAAAGATTTTTCTTTGGAGGCTGGGGCCTAAGAGATGACCCCCCGCCCAGGGTATAGTGCCACCCAGCCCACTATCCCTACCCCAGGGAACAGGAATGGCATCTCATTCCCCCTTCTTTGAGGCACATCTGAGCAGGTGGAACAGTCCCAGCAAGGCAGTCCCCCCACCCCACCCCCACCATTGTAGCCTCTCAGGGACACGTTTTCACCAGCTGGGATGTGTGGGATGCCACCACAAGGCCAATGGGCAGGTTATGGGCAGGACAGAGACCCTGCATGACACAAAGGCCCAAACCAGTTAATGTCAGGAACAAATTATCATGGGCAACAACAAAAACTTGAATAAAAGTAAAGTGAAGAGCTCAAATAATATTAGTTTGGTGCAATGTAATTGTGGTTTCAGACCATGAATTTTAAATTATAACTAGGCTCAAACACATCTTTATTAATCAAAATAGCAACCATTACAATCAACACATTTCTGCCAATGAGAAATAAGTTTGTTTATTCACATGGCATAAAAATCCGGGCTTCAGATTCGACAACCTCTTACAAAGCATTTTCTACCTCCTGTTGGTTGTGAAAGCATTCTCCCTGCAAAAAGTTGTCAAGACCCTTGAAGAAGTGGTTGTTGGTTGGTGAGAGATCAGGTGAATATGGTGGATGAGGCAAAACTTCGTAGCCCAATTCGTTCAACTTTTGGAGTGTTGGTTTTGTGACATGCAGTCGAGTGTTATGCAGAAGAACTGAGACCTTTCTGTTGAGCAATGCCAGCTGCAGGCATTGTAGTTTTCAGTGCATCTCATCAATTTGCTGAGTATACTTCTCAGATGTAATGGTTTCACCAAGATTCAAAAAGCTGTAGTGGATAAGCTGGGCCACAAACCGCTAAACATTCACCGTGACCTTTTTTGGTCCAAGTTTGGCTTTGGGAAGTGCTTTGGAGCTTCTTCTCAGTCCAACCACTGAGCTGGTCATCACCAGTTGTCATATAAAATCCATTTTTTGTCGCACATCACAATCTGATCATGAAATGGTTCATTGTTGTTGGGTAGAGTAAGAGAAGATGACATTTCAAAACAACGATTTTTTTGATTTGTGGTCAGCTCGTGAGGCACCCACTTATCCAGCTTTCACCTTTCCAATTTGCTTCAAATGCTGAATGACCAGAGAATGGTTGACATTGAGTTCTTTGGCAACTTCTCATGTAGTTGTAAAAGGATCAGCTTCTATGATCCTCTCAATTGGTCGTTGTCAACTTCTGGTGGCCAGCCCCTGCACGCCTCATCTTCAAGGCTCTCATCTCCTTTGCAAAACTTTTTGAACCACTACTGCACTGTACATTTGTTAGGAGTTCCTGGGCCAAATGCATTGTTGATGTTGCAAATTGTCTCTGCTGCTTTACAACCCATTTTGAAATCAAATAAGAAAATTGCTCAAATTTGCCCTCTAATACCACTTCCCTAGTCTAAAATAAATATAAAATAAATAGCAACTAATGTCATTAGCAAAAAAAAAAAGTGAGAAATGTGCATTAAAATGATATATAACATAACTACATTTATTTAAGAATGTATTCCAATATCAAACAGCAACATTCAACAATGTAAAACCGCAATTACTTTTGCACCAACCTAATAGAAGCGGTAAGGGCATGTAAGACGCAGAAACTGGTACAGAAGGGCACCCAGCCTGTTCTCTGAACAGATAAATGAATGGATAAATGAATGGATGGATGGACGAACAAGTAAATGAACAGATGAATGAAAAGCTGCAAGTCAGGATGTGGGGAGTCAGGCACCATCCTCTTCATGGGAAAGCCACCACTGTCCATTTCCTGGCTGCCTCTCCGGCTGTCAAGAAAGCCATCCCCCTGCCCCACCAACTCTCTCTGAAAGCCACCCCCAAGTGTCTGTCTTCCTTTGTGCTGAAAACCTCGTCTGCAAAAATACTGTAGTTTAGTAATTTACAGCCATTTCCCCCTAGCAACTCCCAATAACAGCTTCAGCTAAAACTACATTTTGGGGGAGGATCAGAGGACCCAAAGGTGTGTCAGAACAGGCTGCTTCTCCCGGAGCTGGTCCCTGCTCAGTCCCCAGGGCCCCCGGCCTGGAGACCAGCAAGCAACCAGCTCCCTCTGCTTGTGTGGCCGTTTGTTGGGAAGAGGAGGCAGGCCCAGCATCTGAAGCCAGGAGGGCCCTGGCCCAGGGCGGCCCTGCTCTTTCACTGCTGCATCTGGCTCCAGCCCCAAGTTCTGCGAGCAATCAGCTCTGGCACAAAGGAAGGAAGCAGCCATCCTGTGCAGATGAGGAAACTGGGGCGCTGACACCCCAAGGCAGGGACAGGGGTGCCAGGAGGGCCCTCAGGTCAGTGCTCCTGTGAGCTGCTTCAGGCCCGTGGGAAGTCCGGCTCTGCCCTTGTGGCCATCGAGACTGAGACTGACTGCTGCCGGAACCCATGCTAGTGAGAGTCCAACCCCCAGGACCTTCTGAGAGTGCAAGAGGGGCAACACCTCTACCAGGGCCAGCCCCTGCAACCCCATAAGTGCCAGCTCTCCCCAGTGGCCTGGTCTAGCACCCTCGGCCAGGGCAGTTGCGGTGACAGAGTGCCTGGCAGGCGGGTAGGGGAGGTGAGTCCCCAGAGGAGGAGCCTCCTCTTTGCTGCCCTCTAGCTCCCTTGCCCGGTCCTTCCAGGATAGGTCTCTACCCTTCTCAGGGCAAGGCTGGTCCCAGGCCCATTTCTCGAGGGCTCCAGGCTGTCACACCCCCAGGGAGTGTCCTGACTCGGGGAAGGAAGGACAGGGCCTCGGGGAAGCTGGCTGGTTTTCTAGCCATGAAAGCAAGAGCAGCAGCCTGTGCAGGGGCTGGGGAGGAGGCTCAGAGCGCCTTCCCTGGGGGTGGGGGGTTGCAGCAAGGAGGCACAAGTGTCACAGGGCTCGTCCAGGCTCAGGCCAGAACAGGGGGCCACTCCCTCTGCTTGGGGCCTAGGGCCCGAGCTGGGGAACCGCAGGGCCAGGCAGGAAACGTCGAGGTAGGGGGGCAGATCGAGAGCAAAGCTGGGTTGGGTACCCCACACCTGGCCTCGAGGAGCCTCCATCCCCACCACCCCAGGCCCCAGACCAGGAGAGACGAGTCAGGGTCATGCAAAGCATTAAAAGACGCCTCTTTACTGTCACCACACAGCCTCAGTGTCCCGCAGGGTAGCCACAGCCTGCGGCAGTCGGTGGTCACTTGGCGCTCGGAAATGGCCGCCTGCACTGCTCCAGCAGCTCCTCCAGGTGGTCAGCCCGCTTCATCGCGGCCTGCAACACCCGGTGCACCCTGGTCAGGTCAGGGCCACCCTACCCCACCCCACCCCTCAGGCAGGCCAGCAGCGGGGACCAACCTGGTGCTGTTTCCGGAGGCTGCTCACAGCCTCCTCCTTCTTTGCCAGAGCCATCTTCACCCTGCGGGGGAGTGCACAGTGAGCTTCTGTGCAGGGTCTGAGCCAGACCCCCAGGCCAGCCTGCAGCTGAGTGCGTCAGGGTGGGTGGTGGGAGATCTCCATCCCCGCCCCGCTCCCTCCAAAGAGCAGGAGGAGCCACTCTCTGGCCCAGCCCATCCCAGTCCTGCTGACTGGGGCACTGCGCCACCTGGAGGAGCTGACAACAGGATCTGTGACCCCACAGCTGACCCCACGTGAAGCCTTGCCCTTTGGGAAGGGCTCCCTGCTGAGAGGAGGCCAGGAAGCCCCCACCACATGCCTGCTTCAAAGAGCACCCACGGAGCAGGGGCGAGAGGCCAGAGACCTGGGAAGAACTAAGGGATCGCTGGTGAGGAGGGGAGGAGAGGGGTCAGCCTATTCGCACAGCACCCACTCCACCTGGTCCCCAGGGGCCAAGGGCCAGGGAGCTCCTCTCTGGACACCCACAGGTGGGGCACTTGCCCTGGTTTGGGATGGCTTCCTCCAAGGCCCTGGGGCCAGCATCACACAGAGAGGACAACTGAGCCTCAAGCAGGGAGCCCCCGGCTGCAGCTGATGGATGCATTCCGCATCAGCGGGAAGGAGGGAGGGCAGCCGTTCACCGTCCTTGGCCCAGAATCCTCTTTGGAGCCACAGGGTCCTGCCTGCCTTCCCCAGCCCTCTGCTCCCCAGGACCCCTGTCAACCCGGAAGCCCACCTCCCATGAACCTCCTCCAGCTCTGCTTGTTTCTCCCGCGTGAGCTGCTCCAGCTCCAGCCGCTGGCGGGCCCGCAGCTCAACCAGCTCGGCCTTGATCTGCCGGTTCTCCTCCTCGGATGTTGCCAGCCGGTCGGCGAACTCCTGGCGAAGGACCTGGGCGAGGCTGCTGCGCTCGCCAGTCAGCTGCTCATTCACCTGGGGGACATGGGGGACGACAGGGACAGTGTGAGTGGATGGCGGGGGCTGGGGGCCAGGGGCCAGGGCTCAGGTGCCTGATCCGCCCGCTCACCGCCTTCACGTCCGCCAGCTCCTTCTCCTTCTGTCGCACCAGGCCCTGCAGACGCACGTTCTCCCCTTCGGCCTCCCCGAGGCGCCCCTTCAGCTCCGCACACCGCTCCTGGAGCTTCCGCTCTGACTGCTCCAGCTCCGAGAGCTCCGCCTCGTACTTATCCCGGAGGCGCTTGACCCTGGCGGCAGGGGGAGCCGGGTCAGGGGCAGCCCTGCGGTCCACCTCCGGGCCTTGCTCCGGGATGCTTGGGGCCTCACCGGTTCTCTGCGGCCCGTTCGCTCTCCTCCCTGGCCTGCGTCATGTCAGCCTCCAGCCGGTGGATGACCAGCTCAATCTCCTTGTCCCGGCCTTTCCGGATCTCCTCCTTTAGCTCCCGTTCTCGGTTCAGCAACCATGCTTCCTGCAGGGGAGGCAGACGGGGGCTAGGGGAGCTGGCTGAGGGTGGCAGAGGAGGCTGAGGACCTCACCTGTCCTCAGGGGTGAGGGCCATGCCCTGTCATAAGGACCCAGCATGGGACCCCAGCAGGGGCCTGAGTGGGAACTGTCAGCACAGCCTAGTTCTTCTCCCACTCAGAGACGATGTCTGCTGCCAAACTGATCCTGATAAAAGAAGGGACCTCATCTGGCTGCTGAGGGCAGGGTGGGCCACCCACACGGCCGGGGGCCCCCACCCGGGAATGAGAGCATCAACGGGGCAGCCTCTTGGAAAGCAACCTGGAAATCCCATATAGCTGAAGACACCATGCCCTCTGACTCAGCCAAGTCTGGGAACATACCCCACAGATACGAGGACCCCTCCATGCGTGGATGTGGGAAGCGGACAGGGTGGCCACTGGGCCACTACTCAGGCTTTGTCCCCTAGTTGATGGCTTGCGTGGCCCCTCTGTGCCTTTCTACCACCAAGAGACCGTGGTGCCACAGCCTATCTGGAGAATGGCATGATAGGATAAGGGGAGATCTGCTCCCAAGTGGGACCCTCACACTGGTTTCGGGTCAGCCTGTCAACTTTCAGAACAGTCACCTGGGCGAGGGGAGGGTGAGGAACATCCACCACCATCCTCTGGGGTCCACTCCAGCCCCCCAGTCTCTCCCATGCCCAGCTAGAAGTTCACTCAACTATGGCCAGAATCACACTGCCAACCCCAGGCAGCCAGAACCCACACCCACCCAAGGGGAGGACACCGACGTAGGGCCTACAGGCCTGCTTTGAGGCTGGGCAGGAGGGGAGAGGGAAGGAAGCCCCCACCCCCTGTCCCGGCCTCACCCGCCTCCCACCTCCTTCTTGGCGGAGTTGGCTTCCCACATCTGTCTCTCCACCTCCAGCTGGTCCTTCAGGGCCTTCAGCTCCATCTGGGGACAGGCAACAGTGTGGCAGCAGCCTTGCCTGGCTGCTCCCCACCCAGAGCTGGGTCTGCCAGGGCCTGGACGGGCCTGAGGTCAACCTGAGGGTTTGTGGTGAGCTGGCTGGGGAGACCCCTAGTGTGAAACCAGGCTCAGCACAGTGCTCCAAGCAGCTGCTACCCTTGCAGGTGGGACGCTGGTACCGGCGGTTGCCCTCCTCCACCCCTGGTGGGTGCTTTCCTGCTAGACAGGCCCAGAGGGATGCAGTGGGGCCGGGGGCAGGGCCTGGGCCGGGGGCGGGGCTGACCTGGTGCCTGCGCTCCTGCTCCTCTTTCCCCTTCTCAAACTCGGCCCTCAGGGCCCGGCCCCCCGCCGAGCTGCTCTCCTCTAGCTGCCGCCTCAGCTCATCCAGCTCTGCCCGCTGCCTGCAGGTGAGCAGGAGTCAGTCCTGGGAGGCTAGATGAGGCTGGGCAGGGCAGGGCTGGGCAGGGCTGGGCAGGGCTAGACCCCGCTCCGCAGTACCTGGCGGCCTGCTGACCCAGCCGCTCCTTCTCCTCCGCAACCTCGTTGTAGAGCCGCCGCCGCTGCTGCTGCAGAGCCCGCTGCTCCTGCTCCAGGTGCTGCTCGAAGCTGTGGACACAGGACTCATTGGCAGAGGTCGGGGGTGGGGCGGACACCGGAGGACCTCGCACCACAGGGGCCCAGGGCAGGCGCAGCCAGGACAAGCTCAGAACCCAGCAGCGGCCCCCGCGCCGTCCATCCCAGCCGGCCCCCAGAGCGCATCCTAGGAACTGAACTGCCTGGTACAGCTACAGCTGTCCTGCCCCTTGGCGTCCTGCACTAACCACCTCCCCCACCCCAGATTTCTCTGGCCCTGGAGGAAGGCCGCCAGGGAGCAGGTACTGCTCACTCTGGGAGTCTGTGCACACACCAGGCCTCGCTCCCCTACCCGTGTCCCCGGGACCCCCACCGCTGCTGGGCTCGCTCCCACTCCTGCCGGCCCAGCGCCTCCTTCTCGCGCTCCAGGTGCTCGCGGAGCTCCTCCGCCTGCCGTCCGTAGTGCTGCGCCGCGCGCTCCTCTGCCTGCTGCAGCTCTGTCGCATGCAGACCCTTGAGCTTCTTTACCTCCTGCTTGTGCTTTGCGATCAGCTTCTGGATCTCAGGCTCCAGGCCTGGGGGTTGGGGGGAGTACTGTGCTGCGGGACCTTTGTCCACCACTGCGCTGCAGGGGCCCTGCCCCGCGCCTGCCTGAACTGTGGAGGACCACTGACCTCTGCCCATTGGGACACCAGGGCTGCAGACCAGCCAGGAGACCCCCTCAAGGGGCTCCAGCCTGAAGCACAACTGAACCCACCAGTGCCCACAGCGCCACTCCCTGCCTGCCGCACTGAGGCTCCCCCCTTGGTGCTCTGGCCTGCAGAGTCTCCCTGGAAGGAGGGGCCACTGAAGAGGAGGGTGTCCTGGGCAGGAGGGCCATGCATGGGCAGGCACAGTTGGGGCTGTCCCACCAGTCCTTAGAGGGTTCCATGAGTGGGAGACGAGCAGCGATGCTGCTGGCAGCCATCCTCCCCTGACCAAGACCACCCCCCACCCCACCCCACTCACTCCCCTAGGGGCTGGAGGAGGCAAGAAGACCCGTCAAAGGGAGCCCGGGCCCCCAACCTGGACGGGGCCCTGTGTCAGGACGCTGGTCTGTGGCCAAGCTCGTGTGCCGCCAGCCTCGCACCAGTGGGGCCCAGCCCCGGGTCTCACTGCTTCCTAGGAAGTCTCTGTGCCACACGCGCGACTGGAACTACTGTCCTTACCCGAGACCCCCATGACGGTCCCGCCCATGTGGTGGCTCCCAGCACGACGGCCCCCACCTTTGACCGTGATCTCCTTGATCTTCCGGGTTTTCTCATTGATCCACTTCTCTCTGCGGACTTTCTCCGTGGCGCTCATGAGTTCTTTGAGTTTCTTAATCTCCTATCAACAAGGAAACAGGAGTCAACAGAGGAGCTGTAGGAAGCGGGAGGATGCAAAGACACCCTGCTCCCGGCTGCCCCATGGGTCTCAGGAGGCAGCCTTTCAACAGTGACCATGGACAAAGCAGGAGGCACCAGGGACTGCCGTCCTTGTCTGATGAAAGCTGAGAGGAGTCAGTGGGGTCCCTCTGACCAGGGACCAGTGCTGTAGTAGGTCCCCGGTCACCTCCTCTGAACTACACTTCCTTATCTGTGACACGGGAGGAGTCTCCAAAGTCCCTTGGCCCCCACCCCAGGGTCGGCCACTTGCCAAGCTTTAGGGAAGCAGCTCGGAGGCCGAGGAATGAGGCGCCGGGGGCCACCCGTCCTGGGGTCCCTCCCACAGGGCCTCCAGGCCTGGGCCAGGTGGCGGGAGGACAAAGGGGCTCACCAGCTCATGTTGCTCCTGCAGCTGGGCCTCCCTGTCCTTGCGCCTCTGGTCCCCCAGCTTCAGCTCGGACACCAGGGCCTCGCACTTCTCACCCAGAGCCTTCTTGTCTTCGATCAGCTGCAACCAGGGGTGGAGATGAGGCTGCTGCCCTGTGAGGCCAGAAGGCCCAGCCTCCCCTCACCCAGGAGCTCCGCACACCAAATCCTGAGCCTTGCTTCACCCCCTGGTCTGAGGGGGGATCCTGGGTCCTGGGGAGCACACGCGTGGACAAGGGTGGCAGCTGCCCCGGCGTCGATGCCCCCGGGACCTGGCTGGTGTCAGCAGCACTCAGACAGTGGCGGTGCCTTGGCTGCAAGGCCCTGACTGTGGCCACACCAGAGGCTTCCTGGAACGGCGGTCATTCTGCCAACCCCGCCACCTGGCCTGTGGAGAAGGGCCTGCCCGCTGCCTGCCAAGGTGTCTCCACAAGGCCCCAGGACAGCCTCATCGAGGACTCCAGGCAGACCCGATTTGCAGACACCTATGGCCGCCAAGCAGAGTGTAGCTAGTGGTCACCGGAGGCCCCTCGGTTCCTCTGGGCTCTGTCCTCTCTCCACACATACGCCTCACACAGAGTTTTCCTCAGAAAAGGACCCGATGGGAGCTCAGCTGAGCACAGGGTGGGTGTGTAGCTTCCACCACCCTGTCAGGGGAGCTCTGGCTGCCCCGCCAGCCCCAGCAGACCAGGGGTGGTCTCCCCAGGAGAGTCCAAATGTGCAGGAAAGTTCAGAGTCTGTCCTGCTGGGTGTGTCCTCAGGCCCCTAGAGGACCAGCTGGTCCTGAGTGACCCCACAGGGCTGGACCCCACCTTGGACGTTCTCTGCCCACCCGCTCCTGCTGCCTGCCCACCCTGCTGGGTCGAGGAGCGTGGCCATGGGGAGCATCATTGAGGAGGGTGGGGGGGCAGCACCGTGGGGCTGGTATGTGTTGGACCAGCCCTGGTCTCCACAGAGGGAGCTGCTATCTGTTTCTACAGAGGGAGAAGAAGGCCCACAGGGGAGGCCTGTGGGTCCAGAAACTCCCACCAAGCCTGAGCTGGTCTGGAACCCAGTCCCATCCTCCTCCTGACCGCCTTGCCAAGCCCCGCCTGCCAGGCACCACCACCTGGTCGATGAAGGACAGATGCCGCTGTATGGTGGCCTCATAGTGCTCCTTCTGCTGCCGCAGCTGCCGGCCCAGCTCCCTCTCCGTCTCTTTGACCCGCCGGAAGGTGAGGTCTCGCTGTTGTGCCTGTAGCGGGTGCGGGAGAAGTGACGGAGACGAGGCCCTCAAGGGTCAGGCCGGGGGCTTGCTCCGGCTGGGGCCCCAGGGACAGACACAGTGCTGATGGGGACATTACCAGCGCCCTCTGCAGCAGCACCATCGCCTGCTTCTTCTCCTCCACCTCCAGCTGTAGCCGCATCACTGATGTGCTGGCCTCAGACGCAGGCTCCAGGCGCCCCAGCCCCTCCTCCAGCATGGGCCCCTGCGAACGTGGCTGTGTCAGCAGGCCATGGTCGCCCGCTGATGACCTGCTGTCCCCCCTCAAGACCCCTTCCACACCTGAGGGGCTGAGGCCAACTGGCCCTGCCCAGACTTCTCCATCTCATCCAGGAAGTTCATGATGCTCTGCAGCTTGGCCTCTGAAAGCAAGGTCCCATCCTCAGGGGGGCCAGTGGCTGCACTCAGCTTCCCAAATTTCTCCAGGTTGTCCGCTGTCAGGGAGCTGGCATCGTCCTCCTGCGTGGGAGGGGTGCAGTGTTAGGGGCTGTTGGGACAGTTGAGGACTCTGGGTCAGCCTTCCAGAAGCTGCTCAGGGTCCCCTGGGGTAGAGGAAGGCCTGGTCTGGAGGGAGGACCAGGGAGGGCCTCTCAAGCTCCCCAGACCCTGGCAGGGGGTACCACTGGCAGAGAGGCAGTACCTACCCCACCTCCACCCCTGGGTTCTTCCGAGGGTCCTAACCCTTAGTGAGCCCTGGGATAACTGGGGAGATTCAATCAGGTCCCATCTGGCCCTCCTTAGGGTACTTACTAGAGCAGAGAGGAGCCTGGTGGACTTCCCTGACCCCCAAAGCACCCCTGGGACCTGAATGGGCAGTGCCAGGGCCCATGGTTACCTCATCGGTCCAGGCATATTTGTCCTTGTGGTAGGCCTGGGGGCAGGGCAGGGGTTCAGGTTCCTGCTCCAGCAGCTTCAGCGTGTCCAGCAGCTCGTCCAGGGTTGCCTTTGACTTGGCCCTGCTCCCAGCTGGGCCCATGCCCTCCAGGCCCTCACCAGGCACATCCTGGAGGCTGGCATCCTGCAGTAGATGGGCCATTAGAGGCACAGACCACCAGAGAACAGAAGGGTGAAGCTTTCTCCACATGAGCACATGCCTGCCCAGCCACGTGGACTAAACTTGACCCGCCCCGCCCTGCGCCCCCACTCCCTGACCCACCTCCAGGAAAACAAAAAGGGTGGCTTGGTGGGAGGGGTCTCTAGAGGCTGGAGGCTTTGGCGAATGCCTAACCTGAGCGTCCAGCTATTTTCTATGGGCCTGTAGAGGTGCCACCCCAGCATCCATGAATACCCAGAGAGATTCCAGAGCAACCATTGAGACCTCATCCTTCCGCTGGATCGACAAGACCCATCCTGGGTAGCCTTTCCTGGTGTGAGTGACCCCACAGCCAGGGAGGGGCAGTGAAGGGGTAGGTACCAACCACCCTGGCACCAATGCACCCCAGAGCCGAAGGCAGGCAGGCAGGGTGGAAAGGGCTGTGCCGAGACCTGAGGCTTGTCCTCTGAGAGATGCCGGGGCTCTGGGGATGAGCCGAGGGCAGGCTGGCCGGCATCCTCCAAGCCTGCAGTGTGGAAGCTGGCCCCTGCACAACAGAACACAGCGTCAGCCCACCAGGGGACTGCAGACATGGAGGAGCCCTTGGGAAGAAGCCAGGCAAAGGGGAGGCAGGCCTGGGACAGCACGTGCCATGGCGGACCTCATGGAGCAGTGGGGACACTGGGGAGCCCTGACCTTCTGGAGTGCGAGGTCACAGAGCTGGTGCAGCTCCTGCGAAAGAACCCTGTGTCCAGGCCCAGAGGAACTGGGACAGGAGTGGAGGAGCAGGGCCTGGTATCCGCTGATAGCAGCACTCCCATTCATGAGTGGGAGCTGCCAACGGGGCAGTGGCAGAGAGCGCCAGGGGACGTTGGCAGAGGCTGCACCTTCTTAGCCAGGAGCCTCCCTGAGGCAGAGGGATGGGGAAGGATGCGGAGGTCTAGGCAGGGGGCATCTGCCTTTAGGGATAACTCCAGGGGAGTCACCATATCGGGGTGCCCGCACACAGAGCCAGAGGCAGTGGTAGGTGGACGGCAGGGTAGCCTCTGGCCTCTCAGCCCTGCTCACCAGTGTTATTGGCCTTGCGGGTCTGCTGAGAGGTGCTCCCTGGCCTCATGGCTGGCTCCTGGGTGGGATGGGGCTTCTCCATCTCCCCCATCCCCTTCAGCGGCCCAAGGTCAGCGTTGCCTGATTTCTGGGCTCGCTTCTGTTGCAGTTCCTGTCGTGGGGAGCCCCTGTGAGCAGCCGGGGCCAGGGGAGAGGGCCGCCCCTCATCCTCCCCGAGTCACACTGCCCAAGGCCCTGTGCCCAGGGTCTTGGGGAAGGGAGCAGTAGGGCCCCCAGGAACACAAGTGGTCTTGGCACAGAGGGTGCTCCCTCAGCGCCAGGCTCCCCACGCGGCTCAGGCCACCCCCTCACTTGGATGGCTGCCCTCCGGGCCTGGTGCGCCTTCTCCTCCCGGGCCTTCCTCCTGGCTGCCTCCTTCTGTTGGTGTTGGTCCAGGAGGGTCCCCTCTCCCAGCCGCTGCCGCTGCCCCTGCAGAAGCCAAGCCACAGTGGGTTTGACTGGAGAGACAGGGTGGCCCCATCCTGCCATTTCTCTGCCCCACAGAGGACAAGCCCCCCTCTCTGAGGTGGTCAGCGGCTCCTGCAGATGGGAGATGTCTTTGCCTCTCAGCCAGAAACCCACCCCACGTTTCAGTAGGGGTGACCCGGCACCCAGGTCCTGTGACCGAGCAATTCGGGAGGGAGGAAGCTGACCCCCTAGATGAAGTGGACTCATGGGGCAATTCTAGGTTCAAGCCCACTGGTCAGAAATCTTGCCATGCACAGCGGGAGCCCTGGGATTCACGCCCACCCCTTGGTTGGCTCGCACACCCACACTGACCTCTCGCTTGGACGCCAGCAGGCGCTCCAGGCGGGCAGCTCCGGCTCGGCGCAGCTGTACCTGGTGTCGGTACCAGCGCTGGATGGTGACAGCGGCCTGGTTTACCTGGTGGATGAACCTGCCAGAGAAGGGGGTCAGGGTGGAGGCGGCTGAGGCACAGCCTCCCTCCCCGGGTCTCCAGGAGGCCCGGCAGGCAGAGAAGCGGCGGTGCACGCGGCCCTTCTTCAAGTGCCAGCAGTCCCCAGGGAAATGGAAAAGCTCATCCCCAGACTACTTATGATCAATAGAAACTGAAAGGAACCCAGTGGCCCACCACCACCTGTGGGCGAACACTGTGCTCCTGATGGTGCACTGCTCAGAGACAAACAGCAGCAAGTCAGAGGCCCTGCAGGCCGAGCACAGGGGCCACACGCCGGGGCTCCAGGCACAGCCCACCAGGGAAAGCAAACTAGAGGGCATAGGCTGGTGTGGCCAGGATTTTGGCCAGTAGGGGCTGGGTGAGGGGCACGTGAGGGGATCCCGGGGTAGAGGGTGATGTTGTTCCGACTACACACGCACTGAATTCATAAACCTGTGCCCTAAGAGGGGCATCCTGCTGCGTGTACATTTTACTCAGTAAGGCAGGTTAAACCCAAAGCCTTCATCTGGGCTCTCGGGACCGCTTGTCAATTCACTTGGCAAAGGTGCTAATGGACCATACAGGATGTCAGTGGTCACTGGCCGTGGGACATGCACCCAGAGGGGTGTCCCAGTGGGGACACCTGAGCCTTGCCCAGCTCCTCCCGCTTGCCCATTTCCAGGGCCCGGTTCTGAGCTCTGTTGGGACAGCTGTGATGACTGCTCAGCCAGGTGAGGCTCTCAGAGCCCAGGCTCTGATCACTACGTGGTTCCTGACCAAGCACGTCACAGACCTGCGGCCACAGCAGAAGATCCCACCGTGCCCACACCCCGCCCTCCCCCGGGGCGGCCAGATTCTAGGGGCAGGCTCCATCAATGTTCTGACCTTTGCAGTTTTATATCTTCCTTCTGTTTAATGTTTTTTCACTTAGCAGTTTACTGAAGTGATTACATACTTATAAAACTTACCCATTTAGAATATACCACTCAATGATTTTTAGTAAATTTAGAGAGCTGTATGACCACCAGCATGATCCAGTTCTAGAATGTTTCCACTGATCCTAAAAGACCCCCTCTGCACTCCTCTGGCCCCAGCCAGCCACTGCTCTACTTTCTGATTCTGTAGATTTGCTTTCTTTGATGCTTTGTATAAAGAGAACTATACAACGTGTGGCCTTTTCAGCCTGCATCATCTTGAAATAATTCTTAAGTGGAGATTTCTCTCCCTGGCACCGCAGGCCTCCTCCCAGCCCCGGGGGTGGTCACCTCTCAGCCTCCTCCTCGGTCACCTCCTTCCGTCTGAGCAGGCCGGTGGTACCCCCTGAGTTATTCTGGACCACATGGTTGCTGCGGGCCACATTCTTCTGCGGCTTCCCGAGGCTGCTGCCTTCGCCCTCGTCCGTGGCTGCCTTAATGATGTTGCTGACCAGGAGGGTGGAGAAAGATTCATGGCCACCTAACATGGCCCCCTCTCCCGGCTCCCAGGGGATGGCTATGTCTGTGGCTCGGAGAGCCGCCTTAGCCTTGTCCCAGGGCCTGAGGACCCCAGGAGCGGGTGAGGTCCTGTTCTGACATGCTGGTCATCCTCAGGGTCACCTACTCCCCCACCAGTGCCCATCTGGTGGCACCCAGGGTTAAAGGGCTCCACACTTAAAACAGCAGGATCCCAGAGCTGGATGGTGACTCGACACCCATAGGCCGTCCCTGACCTGAGCATGCTAGGCACTGGACATGCGGGTGAGGGACTAGGGGTGGGGCTGCTCTGCTCAGCCTGCTCAAGGTCCCCCTTGGCTATGGTCTCAGATGGGGACTGGAGACTTGGGGGGCAGCTGTGGTTTCCTTGGTGGAAACCCAGATCAAGATGAGCCTGGGCTTGCCTGTGCAGCCCAGGTCACGCACTGTGGGAGGCTGCAGCCAGGGCCTTACTTGAGGGAGGGAGCTGCGTGGTTGGAGCTCTTGGGGGGCGGCGGCACCTTTTCTGAGGGGGTGTAGTGGTTGTGCACCATGGTGGTGACGCAGTTGCCCACGGCACCCTTGTTGCTCCTGCCGGGAGAGATGGGGGTGGGAGTGGCTTCAGGCTCTGGAAAGGACCCCCGATTCACGTAGTTGGCGCCAGGGCTCATTGTGGCACTGTCCCAGTGTCCCTGCCGCGCCCCCTCCACGACCACCATGCCCGAAGGTGGGGCCCTTCTCAGGACCCAGGGAAGCTCCATCAGGGTGTTCGGCCAAGAGGAACCCAAGCTGTGAGGGTGCAGCCAACGCACCGGTTGTTGGCAGTGAAGCTGGGGGCCAGAGGCACCGTGCACTCTCTCCTCCTCGGGCCCACTGGCACATCGAGGGCTCCAGGACTCTGGGCGTCGGATGGCAAGGTAAAGGCCCTGGGCCGGTCGTCCTGTCAGTACACACAAGCGACAGTCCATCACCCCGCTGCACATGCCTCTGATGTGGGGCCCCTGCCCTGCCCCCACCGCCTCACCCACACATGGGGAGCTGTGAGATGACCCAGGGGCCGGGACGGTCTTTGCTCCTCCTCACGTTGACCACTGTGGTCAAAGCTGCTAACTAACATTGATGCCCCCTGCCCCCCACCAGCCCGTCCTGCAGGGCAGTGAGAACAAAGTCGGAACCAGGCGTCAGCCCCAGTGAAACAGCCTGATGGCCTGTCGACTCAGCTCAGCTGCAGCCTCACCAGCACATTCCACGTGGCTCCCTTCTCACTGGAGGCTTTGCTCAGACTGGCTGGCCTTTTTCTCCCACTGGGGCTGCCCTCGAAGAGAGTCAGGAAGTCTGGGGGCTCTGCCGGCCTGAGTCACAGAGAGGATGGCAAGCAAGGTCAGTCACAGGGCGTGGGGAGCCCAGCTTCAGGAATCCAGATGAGAACTCGTCTTACAAGGGGCCAGGAGGGGCCAGGTCACTGATGGGGTCTCCTACTCCCAAGCTTGCGGCATGAAATATCACTTCTCAGCCCCGCTCTGACAACCACGCCTGGAAGAGACGCTCGCACCCTGTTCTGTGGCCACCATGACAGCCCCAGGGAAAGTGCAACAAAGACAAGGGAGAGGGGCAGGCTGGGGCGTTGGGGGGGGGGGCGGGGGGGCGGGGGGTGGTGGGCAGCCTTGAGGTTCACATCTCTGCATAGGAAATGACAGGTCAAGACTCATCCTGCCTACCTTGCCCAGCACTGGCCCCCCTGTTCAGCTGGCGCTCACACCAGTGAGGCTGGGAGAAGGACTGACCGAGGCAGGAGGGCAGGACGGGAGTACCTGGGGGGTCAGAGGTTACCTGAGGGGGCTGGGCCATGCCTGGTTGGCTTGTGGCTGGTTGACCTGCGTGGCGCTGTTAGATCTGCGAAGGTTGTTGATGGCCCGGGAGCCTCCGGGCCCTGGGTTCTCCTGCAAAAAGGAGGGAAGCAACTGACCATGTGGCAAAGGTTTCAGACGCTTGCGAGTCCACTCAGGGCCAGGCCAGGCTTGGACCCAGATTGAGTGACAGGCTCTCCTGGGTCACACGTAGACAGGTGAGCAGGGGGAGCAGGTGACAGGTGGGAGGGGGAACACCCTGGGGGCCCTGGGTTTGCCTGGCTGAGGAGGGGCAGGTCCCCGGCCTCTCACATGAAATGGGAGCGCCTCACCCCTGGCAGGTGGAAGGTCCAAGGGGAGGCATGTGACTGCTGCCCAGGCACCACAGCAAAGGCTACCATCCTCCTCATCACCTTCTCACCAATGAGCCTGGCCATTCACTCCCCATGGCAGCTCTCGTCCCAGAGTTCTTGTTGCTGTCCAGCTGCCCACCTGCCGCCTACTGCCTGCCCTGCACGGCATCTCCAAGGCCACCAGGAGCCCCTCCTTCCCCACACATCAACCTCATTTACAGAGGAATCATACAAATCCAAATGTTGCTGGAACAGGAGGGATAAAGGGCTTGGTGCTGGCAGGATCTAGGCTCTATGTGGGGCCAGGTGACCCTAGCAGCAACCTATTGGGGAGTCAGCTCCCTAGTCTATCAGCCAGAGTCTTTCCTGCCCCCGGATAGCCCCAGGGATGAATGGGATAATGGACATGAAGGTGCCTGCTGAGGTGTGCATCTCAGACGCCAGGAGTCAGACACCACCCCAAGACAGGGGGCCCTGAATAGCCCCCAGACCTGACACCCAGCTCTGATACTCACCAGCATCTTCCTCCTTGGCTCACTGCCCGTGACCACGGAGATGGAGCGGGTGATGGGCTTGGTGGCGGAAGCACTATTGGGGCGCCGGTTCATGGGTGGAGGGAGGCCTGTCAGACTCAAGTCCACACCTTCCAGGCTGCCCTCAGGGCCGCTGAGGGCCCTGGAGCCTTTCATGGTGGACAGGTGGCCCTGAGAAGAGAATAAGGGAGGTGAGCAGGCGTCCTCCGAGGGCCCAGGCAGCACGCACACCCTCTCCAGCTCAGCCCCAACGGCCCAGGGCTGAGGGTCCGAGTCTGCATGCCGCTCAGCTCCCCAGAGGCCTGCCGTGCCCACCAGCCTTGTTGCTCGGTGGCTGTCTCCTTATCAGGAGCAGAAGCGAGTGGCAGAGCAGGAAGCTGAGCATTAACAGCAAAAGGAGGTTTCCTGGGGTCAAGATGACCCTCCCTGGAAGGGCACTGCAGGGGGTGACCCTGGGCTGCTGAAAGTCATAGGTATGAGCCCTCGTCCCATGACAGGTACTCTACCTGCCTAGGCCCCATATTCCTCTTCTGTAAAATGGGCCTTCAAAAGTGCCTCCTCACAGGGTATCATGAGGTTCAGACAAGGCGGCCACGAGGCTGGCCTGTGGTGAGCACCCCACAGGCGATATTCAAACTGGGATTTGTTAAAGCCCCTAAACTTATCTGGCCATGGAACTCTCCCTCTGTCTCCTTAGAGCCATCCAGAATACCCAAGAGCTCCTGGGAGGCAGCATCTACTCTCCTGTCCAGGTTCCCCTCCTCCCCTCCTAGGGTGGCACTTCCACAGTGTATATTGCTGGCCCTTCCCCATCCGACTGCTCAGCCCTGGGCCTCTTCCCTCCATCCTAGGGGACAGCCTCTGGCCTCCTGGCGTCAAACACCATCTCTGCATGGCCGGTTCCCACAGGCATATCTCTCACCACCCCCTTATGCCCTAGTTCCCAGCTTGGCTGACCATGGAGTACATGGCACCTCAGACCCAAACAGACTCCTGACTGCCACCTCCAGCTGCCCCTTCCCAGTGGGTGTTTTCTGAAACTGGCTCAGACCAAAGATTCAAGTCTCGTCCTGACCTCTTCTGCCTCTTACCTCCAACCCTGCTCCCTCAGCCATCCGGCTGGTGCCCCTTTCCCGTCAGTCCCTTCCCTCCACAACCCCCGTCTGAGCCCCCATCTCTTCAAACTGAAAAACCATGGCAACCCCTCCTCTGGCCCTGCCTGACCAGCCTAGCCTCTCCCCACACAGCAGCCTCAGCTGATCTTTCTGAACTGGGTCTCAGATCAGGGTGGGAGGACACTCAGGCAGGGGGAATAAAGTCACCAGGCCTGGACTGAGAACAATGCCCCTCAGACCTGACCCTGCTCTCTGTGACCTCCTCACTGCCTCCCTTTCCCTCCTTCGATCTGCTTGAGCCTCCCCTGGGATGTCATGAGGCGCCCCCGCCCCTCCCACTCAGAGGACTGCCCGTCCCTATCACTCCTCACTCCCTCATCCTGCTTCACTTGTCTCCCTTGGCCACCTGCCCACACAGGTTGGTCTGTGCACTGCCTGATGCCCTTGTAAGAATGTAAGGTCCACAAGGGTGGGGACCCTGCAACTCCAGGATCTGGCATGGGCACGTGCTCAGGTAACCAGAGGGGATGAGCTGGCACCAGGAGGGACCAGGAGGGAATGAGCATAGCCCTCCATAGCATGGAGGACTCTGGTGGGCCAGCGGGCACACACCATCGTCACCCAGGGTCAGCACTGCAGCCTCCATCAGCCCCAACAGTCACAGCAGAGGCTTTGGTGCCTATTCTCCAGAGTGAAGGCAGAGGCTGTCCCTGCCACTCACTAGGCCAGTGTCCTCGGGTATGTGTTTCCGGTAGTGTGAGTGAAATTTAACACCCTCCTCTCCTCCAGGCACCAGCCACACCCAGCGTAACTGGGCCCACTGGAGGGGCTGGCACCCTTGAGCAGCAAGGAGTGTGGGGGGCTCTGGGATGGTAAACAAAAACTCTCCGTGGAACCCTCCAGACTAGATCTCATCTTGCATACAGAGGTGTCCCTCCCAGGATCTGAAGGTGGTGTCCAGAGCCTCCACCTGGACCTCTCAGGATGAGCTGTCCCAAAACCCAGGGAAGCTTCCCTGCAGGCAGCTCCCCATGTCCCTGGGGTTTGGCTCAAGGCAGGAAGAGCATCCTCCCAGGAAGGCTGTAGGAGCTCACGGACCCTGGGGCATGAGCCCCTCCTCACCTGTGTGGGGGCGCTGAGGGGCCCTTACCTGCACCTTCCCCCTCTCTGAGTACCCTCAATTGCACGAGAACCCCCCTCATCTGCATGGACCCTTTCACCTGTATGAGTGCCAGGCCCTCTCACCTGCGCTGGCCTCCCTGCCTAGGCGGGCCCAGGACCACCTCACCGGCGCGGGGACGCCCTCACCGGCACGAGCCCCCTCTCACTGGCACGAGGCCCACTCACCGGCACGTTCCACCTCATCTGCACAGCCCGGGATGCCCCTCCCTGCGCGGGCCAGGATCCCCTCATCTGCGTAGGCCAGCCCTTGTGCGCCGGTCCTGGAGATTCTTCACCTGCGGGGGCCACCCCAACTACACAGGGACCCTCTCACCTGCGTGAGGCGGGCCTGGAACTCGGGGCCTGTAGGACCGAACGGCGAGGGATGCGCGGGGCCCTCCAAGTGGAGACACGGGGAGCCTAGGCTTCGGGCCGACGACCTCGGGACCTCGGGCCCTCGCGCCCCCGGCCCCGGCGCCGACTACGAGGCCCGGTGACAATGAAGCGGTCGGGCAAGCGGCGGCAGCTAGCAACCAAACAGCCTGGCACCTCCTCCCCGTCCGTCACGGAGGCCCGCCTTTCCTGCCCGCGCCCCTTCTGGATTGGCTCTCCGTCCGCCCACTCCGGCGTCCCGGGAGTTCATTGGGTGGCTCGGCTGTCCTTCGAGAAGTTCAACCGTGGGAGGAGCCACAGGGAGCTGGGGTGGGGCCTGTGGTAGCGGCGGGCTGCCGATTGGATATGGCCGCAGGAGGCGGGGTCTCGGCTGCTGTGGGGTGGGCCCTAGGCGGAGCCTCTGAGGAGGGGTGGGCGAGGAGGAGAAAGGGACTGCGCGTGGGGAGGGCCGTGGATCGCGCAGGGTGGCTCCGCGCTGCTTCTTACCGTGGGCCCAGCCAGCCTTCCGGGCTCCCACTCAGTCCCAGGCCGCGTCGTCCCCCTGGCTCCCATGCCGTCCCGCGGATCCCACGCGGTCCCTGGGCTCTTGCGCGGTACTCGAGATCCCTCCTTGCCCAGACTCGTCTGGACACCTGGGTCCAGTTACCCTCTGAAAGCTCCGTTTTGGGATCTGGACCCGCGAGTCCCAGGGAGGCCCGCTGTGAAGCTGTCAATAGGGGCCCTTGCTCTGGCGACCCTGACACCTACCCTCACCCTTAATGCCCGCTCCCCTCCTTACACCCAAGACCGCGCGGTGGCGACATTGTCCTTTTTCTATTTTTTCATGTCCTTTTCCTGTCTTCACAATGCCATCCTCCCCATCCCCCGTTTTTTTTTTTTTTTTTGCCTCCTTCTCCGAAGTTTTAATCCCCCACTTCCACTCCCCCCCGCACCCCCGCCCCCACGCCTGGAGGTTGTTTTCTATCGTTTCTCACGTCCAGACCACTATCCCCGCTGGCTCTACTCTTTGGCATCCTGCGTGTTTCCCTACCTGCACTGTGCGCCTTTCCCAGCGCGCAGGTGGACCCGGCACACCCAGCTCAGCGCTACCCAGTAGCTACCCTACGCCCCCAATCTGTGATCCCTTCACCAGGAAAGCCCCCTCTCTTCCACGAACTTTCTGGTCTCGCCAACATTTTTCCCTTCAAAATAACAAATAGCACGTTGCTCATTTTTGTCTCATTTTTATAAATCAAATACTATTTTTACTTCAAAAAATTCTAATTTATATCAATAAAAATCATATTTTTGGGTGTACAGCTGAGTTTTGACAATGCAGAGAGCTGTTTAGGTTTCCCTGGTGGTTCAGATGGTAAAGAATCCCCCTGCAATGCGTTCAACTCAGGGTTCAATCCCTGGGTTGGGAAGATCCCTGGAGAAAGACATGGCAACTTGTATTCTTGCCTGGAGAATCCCCACAGACAGAGAAGCCTGGTCATCTACAGTCCATGGGGTCGCTGAGTCAGAATTGACTGAGCAACTAAGCACACACACAGAGAGCTGTTTTACCACCACCACAAACAAGGCACAGAACATTCTCTCCCCTCTCCAAACCATGGGCTGCCTTTCTGTAGCCGTATCCTCCCCACCCCTTGTCCCAGTCACTTCCAACCTGCCGTCTGTCTGTCACTATGGTTTTGCCTTTTCCAGAGCCTTGGAAATGCAGTCCTGTGCTGTGTA
This sequence comes from Ovis canadensis, assembly GCF_042477335.2. NCBI lineage: Eukaryota > Metazoa > Chordata > Mammalia > Artiodactyla > Bovidae > Ovis > Ovis canadensis. The sequence continues at coordinate 59,687,863 of NC_091255.1, read as the reverse complement.
CCATTTTGAGTCTGGTTTCCTTCACCTAGCCAGATGAGTCTTCCCTATTCCTCTTTTCTTCATTGCTAACTAGTATTCCACGGTGTGGGTGAACCATCCTTTATTACACAGCAACCAAGGGCTTAAGGGTTGTTTCAGGTTCGGGGCAATTATGAATGGAACTGTTGTAAACATTCACTTTTAAACATTTGTGTGAACTTAAGTTTTCATGTCACTTCGGTAAATACTTAGGAAGGGACTGCTGAATTGTATGGTAGGTAGGTAGGTGTTTAGCTAAGATACTGCCAAACTTTTCCCGAAGGCAATGTACCTTTTTATTATGCTGCATTCTCACCAGCAGCCTGTGAATTCCATTTGATCCCCCTTGGCCTTACACTTGGTATTACTGGATTTTTATTTTTAATTAATACTAATATTAATGGGTGTCAGGACTTCCCTGGGGGTCCAATGGTTAAGAATCCTCTTTGCAATGAAGGGGACACAGGCTTGATCCCTAGTCAAGGGAGATCCCACAGGCCTTGGAGCCAACTAAATCCACACACCGTTATCAAAAGATCTTAACACAATGAAGAGACTGGATGCTGCAACTAAAATAAATATTCTTAAAAAATACTAACAGGTGTGTAGTGGTATTCCACATGGTCTTCAACGGCATTTCCCTAACAATGTTGAGAAACTATCTGTGTGCTTCTCTGTCCAATATCCATATACCTTTTTGGCAAAGTGTCCGTCCACATCTTTCACCCACTTTGTACATCGAGTTTGGAGTGTTCCTTATATGTTCTTGATATAAATCCTTCCTGAGAGTTATGATTTGCAAACATCTCCAGTCTGTGGCTTGTCTTTTTGTTCTTGCCATTCAAAGTAAAGTTCTTCAACTTTGATGATGCCTAGTTTTTTCTACTAGTTTGTGCTTTTTCTCTCTCATAGAAGCCTTTGCCTAATCCATGGACAGAACATTTTCTGCTAGGTTTTCTTCTGGAAGTTTAACTTCTAGGTAGGGTTATGGCTCACTTTAAATACTGTGTAAGATACGAGGAGCCAAGGTTCATTCTTTTCTTCCAGTTGTTTCAATACTATGCGTTGAAAGTCTATCCTTTTTCCATTGAATTACCTTGACACCTGTGGAAAACCAACTGACCATATCCGTGCGGCTGTTTCTGAATTGTCTATACTGGCCCACTGATCTATGTCTAAACTTTCACACATCCCAGTGTTGACTAGTGCTTCTTGACAGTATGTTTTCAAAGTAGGTACTGTGAGCCCTCTGTGTGCTTTTTCAAAATGACCTTAGCTATTCTAATTGCTTTGACTTTGGTTGTAGCTTTTAGGATCCGTTTGTTTCCATTTACCCCCCCCCAAAAAAAAAAAAACTAGATGGGAATTATGTTAAATCTGCAGATCAGTTTGGGAAAAATTGATATCTTAACAGTAAAACTCTTCCAATCTATAGTGTCTCTCTCCATTTACGTAGGTTTTCACTGTTTTCTTTCATCAGTCTTTTGTATTTTTCAGCATACAGATCCTATATATACACACAGTTAGATTTATACCTAACTATTTCAGTTTTGGGATGCTATCATAGAGTATCTATTTCGGGCCACACTGGGTCTTCGTTGCTGCGTGTGGGCTTTCTCTAGCTGTGGTGGACAGGGGGTACTCTTGCTTGCGTTCTCCTGGTGGCGGCCCCGCTTGTTGTGGAGCACAGGCTCTAGACGTGCGGGCTTCAGCTGCTGCGGCACGCGGGCCCTAGAGCATGGGCTCGGTAGTGTGGCACAGGGGCTTAGCTGCTCCAAGGCATGTGGAATCCTCCTATACCGGGGACGCCCCAATAACAGATTTTACAATGTAAATGTCCAATCGTATATCACTCGTATATGAAAATACAATTCAGTTTTACTCAACAGCCTGTGGTCTTGCCAGTCATAGGATTTTTTTGTGTAATCTATGCGATTTTCGACATAAATAATCATGCTTTCTGTGGTTAGTTTTTATTTCTTCCTTTGTATTTGTCTTTTCCCCCACTGTTTCACTGAAGTGGCTGGCGCTTCCAGGACAATGCTAAACAAAAGTGGTGAGTATGGACATTCCCGTCTTGTTCCCAATCTTGGAGGGAAATCACTCAGCCTTTTGACATTAAGTATGGTGTTGCAGAGTTGGACACGACTGAAGCAACTGTGTATGCACACAAGCACTCAGTCCATCCCCTTTACTGGGTGAAAGAAATTCTTATATTTCTAGTTTGCTGTTTTTTTTTTAATCATGAATGTTGAAATTTATCTCATGCTTTTTTCTGTATAAAATAATGTGATTTGTTCTTTAGTGTGTTAATATAGTGAATTGTACTGATTTTCAGATGTTGGACCAGCCTTCCATTCCCAGGAAAAACTCCACTTATTGTGATGTATTATTACTTTCTGTATACTGCTGGATATGTTTTGCTAATAGTCTGTTGAGGACTTTTTTTTAAATCTAAGTTCACGGAGATTGGTGTGCAGTTCTCCAAATCAAGTGCACATGGAACATTCACCAAGAGAGACTATATCCTGGGCCACTAAACAAACTTAAGTAAAAGCTTGAAATCTTTATAATGAAAGTCTTACATGTTCTCTTACAATATAAAGTACTAATAAAAAACGCATTTTATTTGATCCAGGGGTCAAGACTCCACATTTCCACTGCAGGAGGCATGGGTTTGATCTCTAGTTAGTCCAGGAGGTTTCACATTCTCCCTGGTACTGTAACCCCCAATAAAAGTCAGACAAAAAGGAAGTCTTATGGGAAATTAGAAAATATTTTGAACTGAATAAATACTAAAATGCTAACAGAGTTCATGGGATGTAGCTGAAAGTGTCTATACAGGAAAATGTACAGCATTAAAAACGTTTCCATTAGGACTTCCCTGGTCGTACAGCGAGTAAGAATCTGCCTGCCAATGCAGGCAACATGGGCGTGATCCCTGATCTGGGAAGATTCCACATGCCACGGAGCAACTAATCCCACGAATCACAGCTACTGAGCCTGTGCTCTAGCACCCGCAAACTGCTGCTACTGCGCCCACAAGCTGCAACTACTGAAGCCGGTGTGCCTAGAGCCTGTGCTCCACCATAAAAGAGGCCACCCCAATGAGAAGCCTGTGAACTGTGATGGAGAGAAGCTCCCACTCTCTGCCACTAGAGAAAGCCTGCACGCAGCAAGACCTACTGCAACCAAAAATAAAATAAAAAATTTTAAATGCTTATATTAAAAAAGAAAAAAGGTCTTAGATCAATAATCTAAACGTTCACCTTTAAAAAGCTAGAAAAAGAAAAAAATCCACAGCAGGAAGAATGAAATAGTAAAGAGCAGAAGTCAATAAAATAGGAAACATAAAATCAGTAAGAAATATAAAACCAAAAGTTAGTTCTTTGAAAAGGTCAATAATATCAATAAACTTCTAATCAGACTAGCCAAGAAAGGGGAAAAAACCATTAATATCAGAAATGAAAGGTGGGACACTATAGAAATTGGAAGAACAAAGAAAGTAGGCTGAAAAAACTCTACAGCCATATTCGCAACTGACCAATTCCTTGAAAGACACAAATTACTGAAACTCACAAGGAAATAGATAACCCAGATAGTCCTTAAATCTACTTAAGAAATTGAATTTTGTAGTCAGAAATTTTGCAATTAAGAAAATTACAGGACAAGATAGTTCCACTGGGGAGTCCTTCCAAACATTTAAGGAAGAATTGATACCTGTCCCTGCTTTCAGAAGGCTCTACCTGTGCCCCGTAGGGGCTCAGCCCCTGTGCTGTTTTCTCTCCTCTCACACACACACACACACACACACACACACACACACACACATAGAAAATGAAAAGGCGATCAGTGCAGCTTCCCGTGAACAGCAGTGTTTATGTGGGAAGTGTGACCCCAGGCCATCCCCAGTTCTCCCCAGAGCAACCACAGCCCTAGCTCTGAGGTGGCTGCGCAGTCTGCAGGCAGAGGTCACGGCAGGGGGAGCTGACACAGGCCACACAGGGACCTGATGCTGCCCTAACCCTACACAGACCCCAATCCTGATGGACGAGAAGCCAGGAGGCTGCTTAGGACTCCCCTCTCCCCCAGAGAGATGGATCTGAGCTCAAAAACAAAGACCCAAGCAGTGGTTCCACATCAACCTTGTTTCTGAGGGCCAGGAAGGCAGGGGTTTCCCCAGGGGACCCCGAGGTCAGTGCTTGCAAGGCTCTGTGCCTGCCTGCCTGCTGCTACAGGAATTCAAGTCCAAATGGCCAGTCTCTGGCCAAGGAGACAGCAGGGTGGGGCAGAGGAATGACTGAGGTGGCCCTGGGATCCTCCTCACAGGACTGTCACCTGGAAACAGCAGAAGCTTGGCTGGAAGCTGGGTCTGGGCTCAGCCTGCAGATGGGTTCTCTCCGTCTTCCCCTGGTGCCCTTCTTTGTGTGCCCATAAGGACCCGAGGGACTCGGGCCAGTTCCAAGGGGTGTGTGGTCTCCAAGCTCAGTCACCAGGTCTCCTCTCCCATGAGCTCCCCTCCAGTGCCCTCTGGGCAAGCCACGTCATGCTGTCTGCCCCACTGCCCTCCCTTTGTCCCTCTGGCAGATGGGAGAAGCATCCCGCCAAAGCAGATGGCCATGAGGCAGGAGATCCGGCACCCCAGGGCCCACCAGCTGCCAGGCTTAGCTCGTGCTCAGCTCCTCTTTCTGGGCCTGCCTTGCCTCCCTGCAAGTCCTGCAGGGTGCTCGGGGGCGCTGCTCTTGGGCCATCAAACCCAGGGGGCAGGCTGTAAGCGGGGGGTCCTGCCTCCCAGCAGAAAAACAGGGAACCCACCTTAGCAAAGTTGGGCAGCAGCTCCCATGGGCACCTCATTACCACAGTGGTGGTCTGGCTCTGACTGGTGCATGGACTTCTAAAATATCCATGGGTTTTACTGGTGGCCATTCTCATCCCTGGGTGGGCCGTCCACTCTAAGCTTGCCTAGCTGCGCGGCTGTCCACACCCAAGGCCTCAGTGGGTGAGGGGAAGAGGCCAGGGGAGGGCGAGGCCAACCACACAAAGGGGAATTGCGGGCTGTGGGCATAGGGGACAGCACAAAGTCACAGGGGCCTGGGAGTCACGGGCTAGGGAGCACACAGACTGCATATGGCCCAGGCAGACAAGATCATGAGTTTAAGAATGCGAAAGCTGACGGCTCCGAGCCGCAAGGCTCTTTTGCTGCCAGCCTCTGTGACAACGTCCAGGGAGTCTGGTGGGCTGGGAGGGGCTCCTCTGCAGCAGTCCCGGCCCCCACCAGGCGGGGACAAGCCACCAGTTCCATGCCAGCAAATAAGGAGCTACAGCTGTGGCTGGGGCCCAGGCTGATCTCTGGCCCTCCCTTTGGGGTGTCCATGCAGAGCGGGCCCTGCTCAGATGTAGCTCCCTGGTCTGTGGAACCTGCCAGCCTGGTCTCAGCCTCCCTGGCAGCCCCAGGGACTGGAAGGGGGCAGCTGTCCGGGGACACCGGGGGCACAGGGCTGGGCTGCATCCCTGATGGGGGTGTGCTGCCCTTGGGCAAAAACAGAGCTGAACTCAGAGGCTGCAGGAAGGCTGGGCCTCCGGTGAAAGGCAGGGCGTCAGTCAACAGGTCTGATGGGCCCACATGGGCAGCTGCAGGGCCAGGCTCAGCTGGGGGCCTCCGGGCAGGGGGCCACTGTCGGCAGGAGGCTTCAAAGTGTCTCAGGATCTGAACAAGGGAAGAGGGGAACTGGTGAGGGCTCTTATATTCCTCCAGGAATCAGAGGACATGGTGCTCCCGGGCGCCCTCCTCAATGTTGCTGGCCAGAGCACGGGGCAGGACCACTGGCCGCTCACAACAATTCTGTCATCCCCCGGCAGCAGCACTGCTGCTCTCCACCAGCTGTCATACAGATGCTTTCCCCCACATCAAGCTGCCGTGTGGCCTGCCAGAGTGGAAGAGCGCCCCCTCCCGGTCAAGTGCCACAGAAGCACCTGACACACAGGGAGGGAACAGATGTGGCTGAAACCCAAAGTCCCACCCAGGTGTCATCCCTGATAGCTGGCCTCCTGGGTCCTTCTCAGGTTTTAGGTGACTAAGCATCTGAATTTTCAGCCATATAGAAAACTGGAAGCTGAGGGAGGCCAACAGCGGGCCCTCAGAGAAGACTGCAGGTGGCCTCCCCACATTCATCAGTGGGAAGAGGACTCAGACAAACAACCATTTCTGCTTTCCCAGGGTGGGGCATATGGGAGCAAAGCGTAGACCCAGGACACAGAGTACAGAAAGAGAGCCATCCAAACAGTCAAGGAGGGCTTCCCGCAGGAGGACGGCTTCCTGGAGGAGACAGCCACAAGGGAGAAGGCACTGCCCAAAGGGCTGATCTGCTGGGCAGAAGGTCAGGGAAACCAGGGGAAGGTTGGGGAAACCTGGGGGTCCCAAGTACGGGAAGAGGCCAGGCCACCAACTGCAGTTCTAAGGGGATGACTTGTGCCAGCCGCAGGAGCAGGAGGGGGCGTGTCTAGGGAAGGCAGCGGGGGATGAGGGGACGGTGTGGGACTGCAGGGGTGTCCTGCACCCTCTCCTCTGGGCCCTGGAGGCTGCCCACCTTTGTGGCCTTGTTGGTCACGGGTCCAGGGCTGCCCTCACTGAGCTCCTGCAGCCGAGGCCGGGTGAGGAGCAGGACTCGCTCCTGGGAGAGCAGGTCAGTGCACCCGAGGGAGGCGATGGCACCTAGGGCTCTCTGTGGGGTGGGTGGGCTTGATGTCAGCTGGTTCCCCCTCCAAGGGAGGTCTGTGTGACCGGCTCCCTCCCTCCCTCCTCTCGGCCCTCAGCAGACAATCGACTGGGCGTCCTGTGCTCATTCTCCCCACTCCCCGTGTCTGGGCACAACCCCAGCCCCACCCACTCCCCTCCTCACCATCTGAACACGCTCACTGGTGGCAGCCAGGTGGCCGATGAGCAGCTCCAGCACAGCCTCACAGTTGAGGAGGCCACACCTGCAGGAAGGGGGCACCATGCAACAGGGCTGGGACGTGGGGCAAGGGGTGTGTGTGCAGAGGCAGGGTGAGGGATGGGGGCGGGGTGCGGGGGTGAGGGGGCCTGGAACAGGCCAGGGCTCACTCTTTGACGAAGTGCTGCACCTCCTCTCGGCTCAGGAAGGTGTGCTGCCCCTGGGTCACAGTCCGGACCAGGCTCAGCTCCTGCTGGCAGTCACTCAGGGTCACAGCCTCAACCCTGCCAGGTGCACACAGGTCAGGACAAAGGGTGGGCTTCCTTACGCCAGGAGGGGTGAGCCCCCTCCAAGTCACCTCTCGCCCATCAGGGTAGGGAGGGAGGGGCGCCCTGGGGTGCTGGATCACCTTTCTGCCAGGTCACTAGGTGCCCGGCTGGCCCCCGAGGGGCTGTCGCTGCCCGACCGACTACCCGAGTCCGAGGCCTTGCCCAGATCATCGTTCTCCTGGGAAGAATCCTGAGAGCTGGGACTGCTGTCCAGCTCATCCCAGCCGCCTCCGGCCTGCCCAGGCTGGTGTCTCGCTGCTGGAAGAAACACCGACTGAGGGGCAGACCCTTGGGGGCCTCAGACTGGCCCCACGTCCGTCTCCCCAGGAGCCCTGGACAGGGAGACCCAGGGAAGAGCCTATGGGCTGGGTTCTGGGATGTGGACACGTAGCTACCTGGGTTCCAGCTCCAGGAAACACCACCTGAGAGGAAATGGGGCAGAACAGGGCACACCCTCACTCAGGGCCAGGGTGGGGGGCCCGCACAGGACACGCCTGCCCAGAAAGCAGCATCAGGCACCAGATGCCAGGGCAGTGGGGACAGCGCCCAGCACAGCAGCTCTCAAGTCCCGGCGAGCACTAACATCCTTCCTCCGAGCCAGGCAAATGGGGCAGCGCTTCTGGGAGAGGCAGAGGTGGAGGCGGAGGGCGTGGGCAGCCGTCGCTCCCTCCTATATCACAGCACACCGCTAGAACACACATGGCATGGAGCCTGGCCCCTGCGGAGGGCTTCCCTGTTGCCCCTGGGCCCTGATGGGCTGCAAAGCTGCTTGAAGGCGCCGGATGAACACACGAGAGCTGGGGATGGCTCCTGTCCCAGCTCTAAGCTTCCATATCTGAGCAGCTGGGATCCTGGGCAGACCCCACCTCTCGTGGGGCCGTAATACCTGAGCTCCCACCCAGAGCAGACTGACAGAGAGCACTGGACGTGGGGATCGAGGCAGTGTTGCCCTATGTGCACAGCCGCAGAGGCCGCAGGGAGTCGAGTCTCGTGGGCGGCTGGCTCTGCGAGCTTGTCACGTGCTGGCTCTGGGAGGTGTCGCGGGACCGGCAGGGTGGGGCTCCAGCCCCCTCCCCCCACCAGGAGTGAGCTGCTTTCTTCCTCCTCCCTCATCTGCTCCCACCCAGCCCCAGCAGGTGACTGGAAGCCCAGGGCCCCAGGAGGGGGAAGCCAGCATCCCAAGGGAGGAGTCCAGCTCAATACCTCGGGATCCTGGGCTGGCCGCAGGGAGAGAGCTCCCGGAGGCAGGGGTGCCGAGGCTGGTTGAAGGTGTCACGGCCGGCTGGTAGGCGTCACCCCGCGGAAGGGACCTCTGACAGCTGGGGCTCTCAGGCCCAGGGCGCACGGCGCTGGCCACCACCTCTGCGGCTTTCTGGATGGTGGACAGGAAGGCTTCACCTGCAGAGCCTGCAGCAGAGAGAGGGGAGACGGCACAGCCCCCTCAGTCCCACCCTGTGTTCCCAGGATGAGGTGCCCACGGCTGCTGCTCACCCAGGACCCAAGAGGTTGGGACACAAGATGCAGTCACAGAGCAGAGGCCCTATGGAGGAACAGGGCCCACCCAGAAGCTTCTGCGGTGAATTCACTTCAATGCATCCAGCCCCGTGGAGCTTGGATGAGTGGCAGCTCACAGCAAAGCTGTACCTCTCGCCCTCCTGGGTCCCCACCTCAGAGTAGGGGGCCACCTAAGGTGGTTGTTCTGAGAACCACAATCTCCCTGGCCACTTAAGGAGTGCTCACATCCTGTGCTAGGGGCTTTCCCACGGAGTGCCCCATGGAGAGTGATCTGGCAGTCACCCCCAGGTTAGGAACAGGTGGGCTCTAAGGCCGACCCACTTTAGGAATCACAAGGGCCAGGGAACTAGGAGCCATGGCTGGAGTGGTCAGCACATCAGCTGGACCCGGCCCAGAGCCCTCGAGAGGCTCACGTGGCCCTGGGGGGCTTCAGGCTCTCCTGGCAAGTAGGGCTGGCACGGTGCCAGCTCCAAGTCACCTCTGTCACAGACAGGACCACTGCCCTCTGCGCTCGGCTCCCTAAAGGAGCCCAGGGCCGATGGCCCAAGTGTGGGGTTGACTGTCAGCCTGGCTTTTCACCAGCCAGGTAAGGAGAGCCGACTGCACCTCCCCAGCAGCCCCGGGGTGGGACAGAAGTCAGTGAGGGGCACACAGGTCCCATCCGCCCCTCACCCTCAGCCTGGGCCCCAGTCCCGCAGCACTCACCTGTGTGACCCCGCTCCTTGCTGTAGCCGAAGCCCTGCAGGACGCTCTGGGGCCTGGACTGGGAGCCCATGCCTGCGGGGAGGCGCATGTCAGCAGCAGTGGGGACCCGACCCTCAACCCTGGACGTTTGTGGGAGGAGAGGCTTCGGGCCCGCCCAGAGTAACCCGGTGACAGGGCTGGGCATACTTGCATACCTGCTGGGGGCAGGGTCCTGGGAGGCTGGGAGGGAGGTGGAGGTGACAAGGCGTCGGAGTACAAGGCAGCCCCCAAGTCCTAGACGAGGCAAAGGGCACTCAGCGCCACAAGCCCACGGTTCCCCCACCCCTCCTTCTCCCCTGAGGGCCACTCAGGGGCTCTGTCCTGCAGAGAGTGGAGCCAGGGCCCTGGGCAGGGAGAGCAGGGAGTGACCTGGGTCCTAGGCTCACCTGGGCGGCCGCCCGCACCTTCTGGTACAGGCTGTTCCCGTGGAGAGGATCCGGGGGCCCCGCGAAAACTGCGCGACAGATGGGAGGAGAGTTGAGCTGGGCAACACCAACCACCAAGCCTCAAAGCCCATACCCAACGCAGGCGGTGAGCCCTGGCCTTGCCTGGCCCCCCCAAAGCCCCCAGCTCAGCCCCCTCAACCAAGTGCCTCAGTGCTTCCTAAAGCACAGATGCACCGCCATCCCCAGGCCTGGGGTGGCTATGCCCTCACAGACCCTCGGCGTCCCCTGGCCCACACCCCCAGCCGTGAGGCTGCAACTCAACCTCCAGAACACCAGGGCCTCACCCGACCCTCTGCAACAGTAGCCTCGCTGCCTCCCCCTCAACACCATCTCCACCCAGAGGCGACCGGAGGAGGCCCTCAATGCGGGGGTGGAACCCAGGTCTCCCACACTGCAGGCGGATTCTTTACCAGCTGAGCCACCAGGGAAGCCCAAGAATACTGGAATGGGTAGCCTACCCCTTCTCCAGCGGATCTTCCCGACCTAGGAATGGAACCAGGGTCTCCTGCATTGCAGGTGGATTCTTTACCAATTGAGCTATCAGGGAAGCCCGAGGAGGCTCTAGTCCAGCTGAAGAGCTTCCAAAGGCCTGACCATAATGCAGGTTCCTTATCACAGCCTGACAGGGATCCTGCTCATAGAGCTCCAGCTGTGGCCCATCAGATAAGCTTGTGTGCACCAAGTCCCTTCAGTCGGGTCTGACTGTGACCCCATGGACTACAGCCCAGCAGGCTCCTCTGTCCGTGGAAGAATATTGGAGTGGGTTGCCATGCCCTCCTCCAGGAGATCTTCCCAACCCAGGGATCAAACCCGTCTCCAGCGTTTCCTGAATTGGCAGGCAGGCTCTTTACCACCAGCACCACCTGGGAAGCTTGCGTGCGTACACGCATGTCCGACTCTCTGCAACACTATGGACCACGGCCTGCCAGGCTCCTCTGTTCATGGGATTCTCCAGGCAAGAAACTGGGTGGGTTGCCATTTCCTTCTCCAACCTGGGAAGCTTATGTCTCATTAAACCTCGCTGGCTTCTCCTGCCTGAGGGTGCTGAGACCAGCCAGGGTGGGGTACCTCCCCGCCGCCCTGCCACAGCTCCCACCCTCCCTGTGGGAGTCACAGGGACCCCCCCCGCCAGGCCCCCAAAGTTGGGCCAACCTTTGTGTGCCCCCCACCCCCGCCTCCAGGATTAGGTCCTCTCACAGCCCCATCTATCTGGGTACTCGTCCTCTGGGGACAGTGCTCAGAGCTTGAGAGACGGTGGTGCTAATAGAGAACCACAGTCAGCTGCCCCCCTCTGCTTCCTCTGCCCTCTTCGGAGACCAGGACAGAGGCGAGGCCCAGTGCTGGCCACAGCTGTGTGAGCCAAGCAGCGGGACAGGCCCGTTCTGACCCTTCGGCTGGTGAGAATGAACCAGCCATGATGCTTCAGTGCACAAACTCCAGGGAGCTGGGCTGTGACGAGTGCGCCCCCAGCCCCCTGGGCGCCTCTAGGAATCTGCCAAGTAATGGTCTGCGCCCCCTCCAAGGCCACTCACTGTCTCCAAGGCGCCTGCATGGACCCCAGGGCCCACAGGCAGCCCAGCCCCAGCCTGGCCTCAGTGCGCCTGAAGTAAAGGGAAGACAGTGGATTGGGGGTGCAGCGGCAGGGCACACTAAAGAGTCTCCAACAAGCAAGTGGTGCCCGGAGGACTCAATCTCTCCGTGGCACTGCCCTCTCGGGGACAGCTTGGCGGGGTGGGTTCTGGCCTGAAGGCCATGGCCTTCCTATTCAGTTCTCCCCACCCAAGGAGAAGACCTCAGGCCACGACCCTCCACCAGTTCCTATTAACAAGAGACTCATGAACACCTCTGGCCTGGGGGCAGGTGAGGGACGGGGCTCTACCCCAGACCCACCTGTCACCTGGATCCCCACAGGCCAGGGCCCCACTTTTCACTATAGCCTCATTAGTCCTGTCCCCCACCCTCCCAGCCCTTCTGAGAATGGAGGGCTTCCTAGGGTCCGGAGGAGCAGCTCTGGGGAGAAGAGGGAACCTAAGGCAGGGACAGACAGGAAAGGTCCAGGCCGCAAAGGCCCAGCAGAGCTCACGGACAGACACCAGCCATTCCACGCAATGTGCTGGCCTGGCCTGGTGGGGAGGAGGGGAGGAGCTGACACAGAGGGAAGGGAAGGGAGAAAGTGGCAGTGAAGGACAGTGTGGACGGAGCACGGGTATGAGACAGGGAGGCAGGGGCTCGGGTTAAGGGTTCTGGCCGAGACCTGCCCTGGCCACCTTCCTCCCACGCCTCCTGTAGGCAGTGCTGGCCCATACCCGCGGCTTCCTGGATGAAGGCAGGGTTGCGCTTCAGGATGAGCAGAAAGGAAGAGGAGCCATGACCACACAGGTGCAGCAGGATCTTCAGCACCTGGGGCAGCAGGGATGGGGGGGTGGGCAGAGCTGGGTCCACAGAAGGGTGCCCCACCTGACACAGCTCCCCATGCCCCCAGCTCATCCCTCCCCTCCAGCCTCACCACCAGGGGCAGGACAGGGCCCTGACTTAACCCCCGGGCAGGCATCTGGAGCCACTCGGACTCACCTTGAGCTTCACGCGGCCAGAGCCGCTGTGCAGACGGTTCAGCAGGTACTCCAGGAGACACTGGCTGCTGCCCAGGGATTCGTGGGAGATCTCTGGGAGGCACTCAGTTAGGGAAGGGGAGAGCTAACCCTGGGCCACACAATGCCCTGGCCAGGGAGAGAAGCCGGGCCTTCTTGCCATCGAACTCCTCAGTGTGGCCCCCTCTACCACAGGCACCCACCCCAGGCACCCACCCCAGGCACCCACCCCAGGCCCTGGTTTCAGGAACACCCGGCTTCCAGGGCCTCCTAAGCCTCAAGTCATCAGTAAGGTGACTTTCAGAGCCCACACACCTAGCTGCTATGGGAAAGGAGCCAGGGCCCCCTAGGGATAGGAGAAGCCCAGGACCTTGGGAGATGGGGTAGGAGAGGCTACAGGGGCCCCAGAGGTATCCACAAGGAAGGATACTGGCAATCTCCTCAAACAGGTAGCCCGGACACGGGACATCATCATCCGACGTTCCCTTCAGGAGAATCGGGAGCTGAAAGGGAGCGAGAGCCCAGCCCACAGTGAGTGGCCACAGGAGCCCTCATTCTTGGGGATCCCAGTTTCAAAAGCTTATAGTTGGCGTGACACAGGGTCAGGGGACCCAAAGAGAAGAGCAACGGTCCCACTGGCCACAGGGAGCCTGCAGAAGCCTCCCTTCTGGAGGCGGGGATGAACGCCTGGGAAGAGGAAATGGGTGGTGGTCTCCATGGTGACAGGCCCTAAAGGTCACGATTCAGCAGGGCCCCCCAGGCCCTTACACCTACAACCACACAACTTAAAAGTGCCTTTAGTATACCAACTTACAGACTGGCAAAAAAAAAAATACTCCTCAGGTGAACCCCTGTGACACAATCATTCACCCTGACAGACCTACAGCGCCACTTTCAGGAAGGGATCCCACAGAAACAACTCAAAACAAGAACAACCGACTCAGCTGTGTGTCTCACGCTTATGTGTCAGCACAAAGGTGTTTACACTGAGTTGACTCAGCACAAAGATGTACAATTTCTAGGAATAAAAACCAGAAACACCCATTCCACCTCATGGCACATCTGGAGGGTATGAGCCTAGTGTAGACAGGACAAGAAACCTCAGGTGCAGTTTCTGAGGTGCTGGCCACAGACACGGTTGGCCTGAATGTTGCAAGAGGCTGTTCACGCTATTTGTCCACCAAGACCCAAAGGGAAGGTGGAAAGGTCTGCAGGACCATAGCATGTTCGGCACATAGCGAAACCTCTGCTCAAAGAGAACTGACCTGTCTTTCAGCAGCATGAGGGTGAACCCGTCACCCCCCTCACCCCTGCCGCCTGCCTGTGGAAGCTCACAGTGCCAGAATTCACTGTTCGTTCTAGCCTATTTCTGGTGACAGACTCCAACCTCCTTTTCTTGACCCTGGACTTTTGGACTGGTTCAGGCTCACTTCAGGAGCATTTTCTACAATTGGGAACCCAGACCTCCTACAACTTAGGAGAGTCTTTCTCAAGGACCTGAAGGCCACTCCTTGAAATGTAACCACCAGGAGGGACAGGGTCTGTCCCCCAGTTCCTACCGTACGATGGGATCTTAGCTTCTGTAACCACCAGTTATCAGCACAGCAGCCGTATCCCACCGAAACCGCCCAAACGCCTGCCATTTTTCACTTGAACTCCACCCTTCTGTCCTGTCCTGAAAACGCCCAGTCCTCTCCGCACAATTTGAACTGGAATTCAGGGCTTCCCCCACTGCCTGGACCACTTAATAAAAGGTTTTCTGCCGCTCTTCGAATCAGCGTCTGGTTATCTCGGCCAGAGTTCGGGGGATCACTGTTTCTTTTTCTGTAAAGCTACTTTAAGCTGGGTAAGAAAACAGAAAAACTTGAGATTTTGTTCAAGGGGGTCACTCTTCCCCGTGGACCTGACACAGGGATGGCCTGACTTGCCGCCCCCCAAGGCTGTGGGGTCCCCCAGCCTCGGGAGGGGCCGAAGGGTAGGATTTGAGATGAGGAGTGTTCTAGGATGTTGAAGCGGCCGGAAAACAGGGAAAGAGGCGAGAGGAGAGGTGGGAGGGGACGGAGGGGGACGAAGGGGACGCCAAGCCTGCCAGCAGCCGGAGGGCACGGGGCGCGGGGATCCCGCGGGGGCAGTGCGCAGCCAGGGAGGCGGTCGGCCTGGGCCGGGGGTGAGGCCAGGAGGCGGCGCGTGGTGGGACCAGGGCCGCCAGCACTCACTCACCCGGTGCAGAAAGCTCAGGCGGTCCCGCAGCGGCGGCGTGGCCGCCATGGTGCCGGCCACCTTCCGGCCCCGCCCCGCTTCCGCCAGGCCCGGGCCCCCGCCAATCAGTGCGTGAGCCTGACCCCGCGGGCCAATTACCCGAGTGAGGAGGGCCTTGCGGCCGACTTCGGGAAACAGTTTGCGCGTGAACCAATACAAAGTCCAAGGACAGCGACCGACAACGAGCCAACTGCAGGGCTCTGGGAGACTGAGAGCGGTTCCGGAGAGGCTAACGAGAGGGCTAAGCCTGACCAAGTGACAAAGCGCAAGAAAGATTGTGGGCGGAAGTGCCTGCCGGTTAAGCTGTTGGGCGCCGGAAGAGGCCGGACCTAAGATGGCGGCGCCCACAGGTGCCGGGAGGAGCCGCTCATGTCGGGGAACGGAGCTGTGTGGGGTCGCGTGCGAAGCCGCCTCCGCGCCTTTCCCGAGTGCCTAGCTGCCTGTGGGGCCGAGGTGCGGAGTCGTCAGGCGGGGCAGGAAGGGCCGCGCGAGGCGGGGTGCAGGCTGGCGGGGGGCGGCTAGTGGTGACCCGGGAGCGGCGGCGGCGGGGTCCGCCCGGGTAATGAGCGGGCGCGGGGACCGTGGCGACCCTCGCCCGTCTCCGTCCGCCCCCAGGCCGCGGCCTACGGCAGGTGCGTGCAGGCGTCCACGGCCCCGGGCGGCTGCTTGAAGAAGGATCTGTGCGCGCAGGAGTTCGAGGCTTTGCGGAGCTGCTTCGCTGCTGCGGTAAGTGAACGCCAGCCTCGCCCGGGGGTGGGACGCTAGGGGGCGGGGACCCACGTTACCTGTTTGGGAAACGGGCTTCCTTTTCTTCTGGGTTCGATGTTGGGCTCCAACAGGTGCTTCACGGGGGCACAGCCCCACACCAGCCGGCGCGACCCCCGCCGCCACGGAGGCTGCCTGTAATGAGGCTAGCACAAGGTTTTGAGCTGGTGCCCAAGATGTCAAGGTCCTGGGTTCCCTCGACTCGGTGGGTCTGGGGTGGGCCACGATGCCCACAGTCAGTTCTGTTCACCAGAGCTGCTTGTGCTGAGTACTGGACCTGGCAGGGGGCAGTTGGGTCAGCTCACTAGAATTTAGGGAATCCAAGGAATCTCTATGATCCAGGATGGGGAATGCATGGGCCATACTTCATTTCCCGGAGGGCTCAAAGAACCCCTTGCACCTTCCTAGCAATCATTGTGGCTGGGATATGCGGCTCGCCCTTGTCACCAATCTCCAATCTGACATATTTCATCCAAGATGCAAGATGCACGTGTTGCTTGGACTTGCTTCCTGGCTCTTGGCAGCTTCCTTGCTTTACTCAGAGCACTCCCTCCGGGAAGTACAAACCTTCATCCTGTGGTCAGTGGTTGGAAGGATTCACATGTAAAATAAAGATCACACACTCCTGGCCAAACCAGGCTTTTCCCTACCCCCTGTGGTTATTAGTCAGGATCACAGGTATCCTGTGAATCCTCTCTGGAAGGAATCCTCTCTGATTCCTTACGCTTCTTTGCCCCTGTCATGTTGTCTTGCCCCCGGGAGCGTGTGGCTGCCTCTCCTGCTGTTTTCCATTGAGGGCAACCTAACCACAGGCCCCAGGCACTGGAAGTTCAGAACAGGGAACCTGGGGGTTTCTCATTTAAAGACACAAGCCATTTTGTCTACTCTGCCTGCACCCTGAGGCTCTGTGGGGGTGCATGAGGAGGCAGGAGGGGAGCCTGTGTTTCAGCATCTCTGACTTAGAGATTCCTTTATAGAAGGGGGAGGACTAAATGGGACTCGTTGGTGGCACAATGCCTGGCAGGGTGGGAGAGGCCACAGAGCAGGTTGAGCCCAGCCCCAGGCTCCCCAGTGCCCCAACCAGCCTGGCCCCATGCTGCACACTCGTGGCCAAGCTCTTTGTCATTTGTTTGCCAGGAGGTGGCTTCTGGGATGGTAGTTTTCTTAACTTTGAAACCATGTCTAACTTGTCTAACCATGTCTAACTAAAGCAACCCATTCAGACACAGCCCTTTGTCTTCCAGGCCAAGAAGACCCTGACAGGAGGCCATTAGGAAGGACTACAAGCTCCAATGCACGTTCCTGGGTGCCTGGCACTGATGGCCTCAAGGGGCAAGCGTCTAAAACCTTAAAAGCTCTTGGGGCTAAAAGGACTGGAAACACATTAGGCATGCATGAGCAGGAGAATGGGTTTTCCAGCCTTGCACACCTAAGGATTTGGGGAGAATAAGATGCAGTGAACCCACAATAAAGATCAGATCAGATACTGTAAGATTTGTTTTGTCATCTGCGGAATGAGTGCATGGGCTGTGAACAAGCTGCCTTGCGAGTCTCGTTCTTTAAAGAATTCTCACCAAGGCACGTCATCTGAGTGGCGAAGCATTCAGAAGTAACTACCAGGTTACAGCACAGACCAAAGAAAAAACAGTGACACCGTGAGGGAAAAGTCCGAGCTGTAGGAACCTGATACTGATGGGGTTTTTTTCTGACTTAGAAAAAAAAAGGTGGGGGTTGCTCTTCAGACAAAAGGGTGAAGAACCCAGGGAAGGTCTGGTTTTAGGAACCCAGTGCCTGTGAGACTTGCTCCATGGGGTTGCCCCACCCTCCCTTCCGCAGCCTCTGGAGTCTGAGCCCAGGTCCATCCTGGCCAGGCTCCTGCTCACTCTGGTCCCACCCCTCATCCTGATTCGGTAAGGCCGCAGCAGCACACGTGCTGGAGCTCCAGGGAGACCCAGTGGGACCCAGGAAGATTTCAGCATCCTGAGTGCTGCCTTCTGGGCGTGTCATCCCAGAGCCTCCTTCCCCAGGGTATGGAGGTCACATTGTCCTCTGGCTCCACCGAGGCCCTGCTGTCCCAGAGCACCTGTGCCCTGAGGCCTGGAGCTGTTCCCTCTTATAAAGGCTCCTCCACTTCCCCCACAAAGTGCTGAAACCCCTTATTTCCGAGCTATCATCCCAGTGAAACGTAGTTCCCAGGGCAGCCTTGGAGGGGAGCCATACGCCGCTCAAGGGCTTTAGAACTGTTCAAAGACTGGCTGGCTGAGCAGTCATGTTTCACAGTCACCACTGGAATTCAGGATCAGACATCACTGACGTGACCCCCATCCCGGCCAGGGGTGATGGCCCCTCAGATTGGCTGAGGGCAGGAGGGAGGAGTGGGCCAGGAAAACAGACTTGCTGAGAATGCCGCCCCCTTCCCTGTCTGCCGAGACAGTGTGCGCACCCAGCAGGTGCCTCCTGCCTGAGGATGGCCTCTTTCTGACCCTCTGTGCTCTCTGCACTTTGGCAGCCTGCTGGCTAGAGCTTTTGGCATCTCTGCTGTGCACAGGCACTCTGGTCGCTTCCAGAACTGTCCCACCCAGTGCTCTCCTAACATCCTTTCAGATTCCAGTTCACGGAGGCAGGTGAGGCCACAAGCCACATCTCAGGTCCAGGGCTGCAGACGTGATCCATTGGCTGGGCCAGGCCACTTACCACACACTGAAGTCAGCTCACGGACCTCCCTGGCTCCCCTCCCCAAACTCAACCTGTCTTCAAAACTGTGTTTATGGGAGGGAGTTCAACCGAGTTGTGTCAGGATGCAGGAAAAATGGTTCCTTCTGCTTCTTCAGCTGTTTCACCAGGAGGCAGTCACCCTGTTTGGCGCCACCTGTCTTGGCCTCGGACTCAGGGCTCAGCTGCACCACGGGAGGCCATACCCAGCCTCGACCTTGGCCTCTTCCCACCCCGGGCTGGGCTTGGGGGCCCCATTCCAGAACGGGAGTACAGACAGGGCCCTGTCCCAGTCACCTCGGCCGTCCAGGCCTTGTGTCTGCCAAGGGTATCGGCCAGCACAGAGGGTCACTCCTGGCGGCCCGGTGTGCTGCACTGGCCACGTCTACCAGCCAAGGGGCCCAGCTGGAGGGATGGCCTGTGGTCAGAAAGCGAGGCACTGTCTCCCGGCCCCTCATGGCTCCCTGCAGTACTGGTCATGGTGACCCCACCCAGAGGTCTGCCCAGAGCTTTACCGGAGGAGAGGACTGGGGAGGGGAGTGGAGCGGAGAACCCAGAGAAGACAAGCACTAACTGGGACAGAGGACCCTGAGCGCCCGGAGGTGCGGGAATGGCAGGCGATGCAGAGGCTGAACTGCCGCTCTCAGACGGCTGTGGCCCCTGCTCTGAGGAGGAAGCTATCTTTGCAGAAATCCAGAGGCTAGAACGCTGGGTCAAGATGAGAGATTCAGGTAGAGAGGGCTGGACACGCAATCCCACCCCAAAACAACAAACGGTATTCCAACCTGAGGGAAACTTCCAGCCGGTACAGTTTGCTTGGAATTATTTTTAGTTAAGAATGGAGGGACCCGGATGCTTTTTACTGAGCTCCCCTCTGTGTGAGCAGTGCCCAGGGTTCATGGGGAATCAGCTTGGCTTCCAGAGGATTCCACTCCTTTTATTATTCATTTTGAGGCTTCAAGATGACATAGAAATCACAGTAAACAATAAAACCATTTCAAAAGGCACAGGGGAGAGGTGAGCGGAGACCAAGGCTGGAGCTGTCACGTGGCCTGGGCAGCCCTGGCTAGCGGTCAGTGACTGGCTCCCCACCATGGACCCCTTGGGGCAGGGTCTGGAGCGGCCCCCACCCCCAGCAGGGAACGAGGCACACAGCCCAAAGCACAAAGCAGGTGAAGGCCCCAGGCTCTTGAGGGCACAGCCAAGCATGTCAGGCCACCTGCTGACCAGCCCAGGTTGGGGATGACCACTGGCCTCTCTGCCCCTTGAAACAAAGTACAACAAAAAACACCACAAAAACCCTCCCAACAGATGAGTCCCAAGGGTGCAAACCCAGAGGAGACACTGCCCTGGAAGAAGTGAGAAGCGGTGAGAAGTGAGGTCGTGCACCCCTCCCCACTGGGCCTGGAACCCAGGTTTCATGGTCAGGGCCTCGGTCTGTGGCGTGGGAGCCTTTGGGTGATTCACCATGGCACCAACCAGATAGCAGTGGTCTGTTTTACTTTTTAAATCTCACAGCCACTCGATTGGCAGACCGAAGTATGCAGAGCAGAGCGCCAGGGCGGAGGTGGCTGGACCCACAGGCCTGTCCAGCCTCTCAGACGACGCAGCATTTGCTGTGAGATGGGGTGAAGCCAGAAGCATTTTCAGGCTCTGTACTGACAGTCACAGAGGACATCAATAAGGAATTAAAGTTCGGGATAACGCTGCCTCTCATGGCAGCCAGGTGGCCAGGGCTGCAGTCAGCACTCAGAGCCCCAACATCTCCACCTGAACCCCAGTGGCTCCCACGGCCACACAGGAGGTGGCAGGTCGTGTTTCCTGGTCTCAGGGAGCGGCTGTTTTTCCTCCTCAAGGCTGCAGGAAGGGAGCTGAATCATGAAAGAGTCAGCCTGGAAGTGGCCGCAGCTGCAGAGCCGTCACTCCACCCTGGGCCTGACTTCTGGGGCTTGGCACCCACCGTGGTCCAGGTTCACCAGCTGACCAGAGCACCCTGGCCTTAGTGGGGCTCAGGGCTCCTCCAGGGCCCCAGGCAGCTGTTTGATCTGGCGGCCTGGGACCACCCGCAGGGCGCCCCCAGCGGCCTGGTGCAGCTGGGTCTCCAGGGCACTGCGGAGGTCATTGACCTGCACATCGGGCAGTGAATTGAAGCTGATGATGACCCCGTCCTTCGGGGCCGGCCCTGCCTCTGCCAGAGGAGCTATGTCCCGCCGTCTCCTCCGAAGGTCGGAGCCGGCCTGGACTTTCAAGTCCCGGTTGGGTTTCGCGTTGTCCAGCTTCTGATCTCCAGGTATGGCGGGTTTGGGCCCAAGCTCAGGGTCTGGCCTCTGCTCGGGCTCCTGGCCGGCGGTGCCCTCCTGGGGAGCAGGCACGTGCTCCCTGCCGGGGGCCTCCTTCCTCATCTCCGCATGACCACCCTGCCACCCGCCCTGTCCTCCAGCAGGGTCGGCCCGGTGTTCTGGCTGATGTAATACAACCTGGGCCTGGGGGGCTGCTAGCCCCAACCTGCCTCCAGGTGCCCGGTCTTGGCTCGCTTGCTGGGACTTTACCTGAGGGGCCCCAACCGCTGCCCCCACCCCCGGCACATCTGCCTCCTGAGTGTCCGCACCAGCAGCTGCTGCCTCCTTCCCGGGTTTCTTCTTCTCATGGGTGCCTCCACCAAAAACATCCCGACTCTGCCCGGGGACATCCCCAGCTCCATGCTGCTCTGGGCTCCCGGGCACCCTGGCAGCCTCCAGCACAGGGAGCCGCTCTTGCATGCCAGCGCCCTCAGCCTCAGGCGCAGCGCCCTGCCGGCCTTCCCTTGGCTCAGCCGGAGCTGCCCAGGGCTGCGGGTCAGCACCGCCGGGAGGTACAGCTGGGGCTTTGCCCGCTGCCCCATCAGGTTCCTCCACGGAGCGCTGGCTGTGCCCCTGTGGAGGAGCGGGGGGACGCCCAGGAGCGCCGGGCAGGACTTCCACAGGCTGCGGCGGGGGACGCTCTGCCATCCCTGCGTCGTGGACCTCCTGCTCCTTACCTCTGGGTGCGGCCACCCCCAACTCAGGCTGTGCGTCCACTGCAAATGAAGTCAGGTACCTGTTTAGCTACAGAGATGAGCAGAAGCTACCGACGCAGCGACTAAGTGAAGCCAGCTTGCCAGCAATCAAGGAATACAAACACCTGCTTAAGTTCGCCCAGCAGGACTCTAGACCACAGAGCCACAGATCCAACGGGGATGGGGGGCAGGGGAAGGCGGTGGGGCAGGAGACCCTGGCTTTCATGCATTAAGGGACAACTCCTGGGCTTCCCTGGTGGCTCAGTGGTAAAGAATCTGTCTGCCAATGCAAGAGACATGGGTTTGATCCCTGATCTAGGAAAATCCCATGTGACGTGGAACCACCAAGCCCATCCACCACAAGCACTGAGCCTGTGCTCTTGAGCTCAGGAGCCACGACTGAGCCCACGTGCTGCCGCCACTGCCTAGAGCCCGTGCTCTGCAACAGGAGAGGCCAGCGTGCCACCATGGGAGAGCAGCCCCGCTCTCTGCAGCTAGGAAAAGCCCGTGCAGCAATGAGGGCCCAGCACAGCCACAAATAAACACACACATACATAAACAAGCACAATTCTTTTCAAAAAGTGACAACCCCTCTTCCCTGAGTGGGGGCAGGAACCACCCCCGGCCTGCCCAGCCCCTCTCCCCCTCCCTCCCCCAGACTTGCCGTCCTCGCCTTCCTGGCCGTCCTGCCTCTGCTGGTGGATCTCCTTATGCTGCTCTTCGATCACCGCGAGCAGCTTCTCCTGCTGGTCCAGGAGGCGCTTCTGCTGCACCTGCTGTTCCTTGATCACTTGCAATAGTACGGCGTGGTCCAGCATCTCCACCCGGCCGGCTTCTGGTGCAGAAAACACAGGCAGTCAGAACCTGGGGGCTACAAAGGCGCTTGCTGGGCTGAGGGCAGTATGATGCATGCAGGGAGCCCAAGGTGGCCTGTGGGCCCCTCCCTTGGACACCTCCTGGGCACTCCCCTCTACCCGGCTGAGACAGCACCCACACGCTGTAACCACAAATGGCAGTGATCTGGGCTGGTGACTCGAACTATCAACTATTCTAAAAAAGAATATTGTTTTTTTAAGAAAGTTTCTTCCACGGTGAGAACTTTAAAGACAAACAGAACCATCTTCCCCTTCAGCAGGGACAAGAGCTGGGACCTCAGTGAGAAGGCTACGCCAGTGCTCCCGCCAGCCTCGCCTCCCCCTGGAAGCTGGCTGCAGCTGGCAGGGAAGGAGCGCCAGGTGAGCTGGGAGCAAGCCAGCTGCAGCAGGTGTGTGTAGGAAGGGCCCCCACAGACTGTGGACCAAGAAGCGGCCCCAAGGCTGAATACCTTGGGTGTGGAAAGCTCATAACGCACTGCAAACACGTCAGCACTGGGTCAGCTCTGTAGAGCCAGCAGTCCGGGCTTAAGGAACTTTTATAACACGTGTCTTTAAACAGGAAGCTTTGAAAGATGATGTAACTGTACAGGTTGTCAGATAGAAAAGCTTGAATCCGAAGAAAGGAGAACATTTTGGGAGTGGCGAGAGCTAACATCCCAGCGAGGGGCCCCCATGCTGGGCACATGCAGGTGTGCTGGCCTGTCCTCCCCAGCAGTGACCTGTGACCCCCCAGAACAGGGCAAGGTTGGCCTTCTCCCAGGGACTGCCATGGCTCCCCCCCAGAGGCCAGCGCCCATGAAGAACATGCTGAGGCTAAGCACGCAGAGGATGGGTCCCTTGGCCAGCCTGGGTGATCCAGCCCCTGCTCTCCACCAGACACACATCCAGACATCCTAAGGTGACGAAGACGCCTGCCTGAGAAAGCCTACATTCCGTGGATCATCTCGGGGCTCCCCACACCCCCTTTAGACAAGGGAAGTGCACAGCGCCATCCCAGAGTTCCAGGCCAGCTTCCTCGACCATGACCATGCTCCCAACACCACCTGTCCCCAAGGGAGGGTTCCTAAAGAGCAGGCCCCCTGACTCGCTGGCTCCTCGGAGGACTAGCCCTAGCCCAAGGCTGGGGTCGGGGGGAAGTGCGCCATGTCCAGCCAGAAGCAACATGGGACAGATGGGAAGCAGAATGGAGGTGATAAACTGAGCCCCCAGCTGGAGCTCCGTGTACAACTGCTCAGCCCACCAGGACCACAGGGATCAGACTCATGGATGGGATGAGAGCTGCACAGATATTAAAACACGCACAGAGCACATTAATACCAGGCCATGCACACGGCGGAAGTCACACGCAGGCCCTGCCCCATCTCTGGGAGTGCCCGGGTGCTTACAGGCTGCACCTGGCTGTCCTGTGGTGGCACCCCACGGCGGAGCCCCAGTGGGGCTAAGGGGCACCAGGGCATGTGGACTAGAAGCGAGCGGGTTGGGGCATCGGGGGGACCCCACCTGAGGGGCTGTGGCTGAGCCCAGTTGGGGGACAGACCACGTGTGGATCCCGGGCTCTGACCCCATACAAGGCACTACCGGGCTCAGTGTTCACACTGTCTGCTGTCTCGTCTTTAAACCCCCACAGAAACCTTCACTGTGATGCTCCTCCCGACGCCTACCTGCCACCATCTTTCTGATTTCAGCTGTGCATCCCATTGAGAGGCGTTTGGAGAAAGGCAGAATAGGAAACCATCAAAGTTCTTTTCAGAAAAGAAAAAGTCAAAGAATCAAACAGGATTAGGTAACAGATTGTAAGGACCAGTACCAGTAAACAGACTGAAACCAAAGAGAGCAACATGCAGAACTCCACGGCATCCGAGCTATAGGAAACCCCAGGACCTTCAGCTCTGCCTTCCTGGCCTCTGCGTGCAGAGGCTCGGCTGGCTTCCCGGGCCTGGTGCTCTGGGCCGGCTACCTCAAGGCTGCAGGACCTTCTGGGAAGCAGCTCGTGGGGCAGCAAGGCATGAGCATCCCATGAACCCACCTGAGTGTGGAACCATGATCCCCATGTACAGACCCAGATTCTTAGAGCACACAGTGAAACACCAGGGGGCTGCTCTGTGGACACTGCTAGCAAATAGGGTGACCCCACAGGATCTCAGGTGGGGACCAAAGAAACAAGAAGAGTGATCATTTGCTGGGAGAGCTGCCACCACCTCCTTTAGTGCAGGGCAGTGCCTGACCAGGTGGGGCTGTGAGGAGGGGGGCATCAAAAGCAGAGAGCGAGAAGCACCCCAGAATGGGCATGAAGGTCTGGAGGAGGGTGCAGAGCAAGTTTTGTTCACTGGAGAGAAAAGATTAAACGAGCTTTCGCTTTGGGACAGGTGCTAGGTCTTCACCACAGCTGGGTACAAAGGTCCCCACACAGCCCCAGCTAAGACGGGGCGGGAGCTGCTGCCACAGTGGCTGGGGAGCTAAGATAGCAGTGAGTCACCGGCCCTCCCACCCTCGCTAATGCCCCCTACACCTGGCCAGCTTGTTGGAAATATTAACGTGTCTATTTTGAAATGAGATACAAACAGGAATAGAAAGTCACGTGACAGTGACAGGTTTGTTGTTTTTCCCTAAAGGGGGAGAAAAGAAGATAAAAACATTCCTAGGGAAGTGAAAAGGGAGGAGAGAAGGCTGTTGGTTGGCAGGGGAGCTATTTAAGATTTTTCCTCAACAGGAAACTGGCAAGACAATGGGCTCCTGTGTCTCCTCCTGGGCCACATTCCACTTCCAGAAGGAAGCAGCAGTATCTCCAGGCCTTGGGAGGACACAGGGAGAAAGCAAAGGCCTTACCCTCCAGCTTGCTGCCAGCATGCTCCCCTCCCTGTCCCTCCTCGGTCCTCTGCTCTCGAGGCTCTGCCTGCGGCGCTGCCCCCGGGCCTGGCTTCTCCTCTGGGAGGGGAGCCTTCGCATCTGCACACAAGGCAAAGACTCAGGAGGCTTGCAGGAAAACTCAGAAGAAGGTAGAGGGGGGATAAGAGGAGGAGGCCGATATTTCCTAAAATCACCCTCCACGTTGGCCCTCCCTCCCTGGTACTGTATATTCAACCTGATGAGTACCAGGGAGGTAATAAAAAAATAATATTTAACATCTCACAGTCTGGTGGCAGGGAGCCAGTGTCAACTACCTTCGTCAATTAGCATGCGGGGACCGTCGTCAGTAGCTCTGAGACGGCACTTAACAAGGAGCTACCCATCAGGCCCGCGCCGTGCCCCGTGTGCGCCCAGACATGCAGGAGCAGCTCAGCACCTGGCACTTACGGGTCTGGCGAACAAGTGTGTGACAAATGCCAGAGGAGCTGCCAAGCCCCGACAGCTGCACCAGGGCTGCTACACAGACAAGCTCATCTCGCAAGAAAAGAAAGGCTGTGCGACCGAAGGGAGGATGGTCAGTGTCTCCTGCCCTGTCCCCAGCCTCTCCCGGGCCCCGCAGGGATGGAGCCTACACCCACCAGACTCTTTCTTCTCCTCCGGCTTGCCCATGGCCCCCACGACATGGCCAAGCAGCAAGGCACCGTCTGCTCTGGCCCCTGCGCCTGCCACCGGGACGTCCTGCCCCTCAGGGAGCACTGCCTGGGGCCCTGGATGCACGCCCCTGTCGCCCAGCCCCAGGTCCTCCTTCACAGGCTCAATGGCTGGCTGACCATTTTCTTCTGGAACCTTCTGGGAATCTTTGGGAAGACCGCCTGCTGCCTCCAAAGCCTGGTCCTGTCTGAGTCTCTCTCGTCCTGAATCCAGCAGGGGTGGTACCATTTGACCCTTGCCCCCCAGGGCCCTTTCATCCATGTGTTTGGACGGCCGCTCCTTCTCCAGTCCTTCTTGGTCTTGACCTTCATCCACTACCACCTCGTCGTGAGGCACAGGGGGTTCATGACGGTGGGCCTCGCCCAGAGGTACTGCAACTCCTGGAAGGAGACAGATGATGTTGGGGAGCGGGGATAGGGATGGGGGAGGGGGGTGACTCAGCCTTCCCTCCCAGGGGGGCTTTCCCTCTTCAGGTCTGTGAACCAACCAACCACATGACTGATGTCCAGCTGAGGTCCCGCCCCCATGGACACAGCCCCCCACACCCCCACCCAGGCAGTCGTAGCACCTTGACCAGGGCGATCCAGCTGTGCCGCCTCCTGCTTCTCCTTGGCCTCTTCCCTTGGGGGCACATTCACGGGGCCCTTAATCTGGGCCTGCTCCATCTCATCTTTCTCATTTGGCAGCTTCGGCTTATCTCGGCCGTCCTCAGCCACGTCCACAATTGGATTCTGGCCTGTAAGCATGGCACAGATAATTGAGCGGTGTTTCCACATGGCTACACCGCCAATCAGCATGGCAACTGGGCGGTTTTCCCTGGATTGTAATCACATTTCCCAGTCGAATGGCAGAGCCTAAGCAGTTATTTTTTTTTTCCTGTTCAATCATTAGCAGCTAAGTAGCATAGAAAACTGTCATTTTTCATGTGTATTCATAACAAAAATATGTCAAAATGCAATTTACACCTAACTGGGTGCAGAAGAACGATACCCCACATAAAGCTGGCCATCACCACCAGGTGGCAGCACGAACCCACCATTTGAAGTCTGGGAACAGTAAGCGCCCAACATCATCCCTCCTGGGGACAATCACCCTCCCTAAGCCCGGCCAACCCCTCGCTGCAGGCCAAGAGGGAAGGGGAGGAGAGAAATGCTTAAGGAAAATGCCTGTGGAAGGTTGATTTGCAATTCTGTCAACTTCTTGCTGCAGAAGTAAAAATTCCTATCAAAACGAAGGTGAGAAAGAGGCACCGCCCACAAAGCTGGCCTCCTACACACACCTGTATCCCACGGGCCTCCTCATCCTCCTGGAAGCCCAGTAGCTCAGTCATGGCGGGCCCTCGGGGAGAGGGCCACGAGGGTGGCCCAAATGGAGCCCCTTAGGAAACTCTCTCCAACAAAACCACTTTCCACCTGTTAGGCAAAAATGGCAGAAACTAAAACACTATCTGGCAGGGAAAAAAAGCTTTAAAAAGAGTCATTTCATCCCAGTGGCCCGAAGCAACCACTTTCCGCCTTCAGGGCACAAGCTGCCTGCAAGAGGGGAGGCGGAAGCCCCCGAAGTCATGGGACCCCCAAAGGGGCTCTGGGGGGATTCACGACAGTCCTGTTCAGGCGGGCTTGCTCCTTCCCCAAGAGGAGAAGGGACCTGGGCTGACCTGCCATGCTCGCCGGTGGTCACCTGCAGCAGCTGAGGTTTAGTATCCAAAGCAAAGTAGAGGGGGGATGGCGCTGGGCAGGAGCGGGACGCAGGACTCCACAGTTCAATCAAGCGACTGATTCACGTGAGTGTGTGGTGTCTGCTCCACACCACAGGTAACACCCCTGTCCCCAGCCCCCAGAGGCCCCTGGGGGTCAAAATCAAGAGGTGCTGTCTAGTGGAAGACCAAGTTAAGACAGAGGGCCAGGAAGGGAAGGAAAATTACAACAGAACAAATATCTCCATCATGTTGCAGGACCAACTCGAAATCTATCCATCATCAGGCAAAGGAATGACCAGGGGACTCGGGTGAGCAAGGGGCATGGGTCCACAACGTGGCCACCCTGCCCACAGCGGCCGGGCCTCAGGCGCTTCACAGCTGTTCTCGGCACTGGACACAGTGCTTTCTAAAACGAACCAGAGCTCCTCGTGAGGACAGTTTGCCAGCAATGCCTCTGGGCCACAGTAAAACCAACACCAAACTTCCTAATTAGCAACTGAAGAACAGCCCACACTCACCCAGAGCGGTTTCCCCAGGGAAGGATGAAGGCCAGGCAGGGGCTTGGCCTGTTTTGCCTTCCAGAGGCAGCAGCAAATCAGAGGGAGTGACCAGCAGAGGGCGCCCCGGCCTGGAAGGGCCTCCTCTCAGCCTTAGGGTTGTGGCCTCCACTCCTCAAAGTGGCACCACGCAGGGAAATTCCATGTCTGCCTCAGTTCTGCTGGGCGGGGAGCTTTCTAAACTGCCTGG
Source organism: Ovis canadensis (assembly GCF_042477335.2). Lineage (NCBI taxonomy): Eukaryota > Metazoa > Chordata > Mammalia > Artiodactyla > Bovidae > Ovis > Ovis canadensis. The sequence goes on along the minus strand of NC_091255.1, from coordinate 59,659,642 downwards.
CCCCATCCACACTCAGACCCTCCTGATGGTGCTTCTACCAGGAGCTCCTGGGAAGACTGTTGGCCAACAGTCACTCGTCTAGTGTGGACACCAGGTGGTTCTGTGACTGGCTCAGGGAGACACAGGACCCAAGTTCAGTTCAGCTGCTCAGTCGTGTGCAACTCTTTGCAACCCCGTAGACTGCTGCGCACTAGGCCTCTCTGTCCACCACCAACTCCCTGAGTTTACTCAAACTCATGACCATCAAGTCGGTGACGCCATCCAACCATCTCATCCTCTGTCATCCCCTTCTCCTCCTGCCTTCAATCTTTCCCAGCAACAGAGTCTTTTCAAATGAGTCGGTTCTTTGCCTCAGGTGGCCAAAGTATTGGAGTTTCAGCTTCAGCATCAGTCCTTCCAATGAATATTCAGGACTGATTTCCTTTAGGATGGACTGGTTGGATATCTTTGCAGTCCAAGGGACTCTCAAGAGTCTTCTCCAACACCAGAGTTCAAAAGCATCAATTCTTCAGCTCTCCGACAACCACAGGTCTGAAACCTGGGAACATGCGGCTGTTTTGGGGTGCAACACCCAGAACAGGCCTGTCCACAGCAACGAGAATCTGCCTTCGAGACTACCTCCACCTCGGAAGACAGGGTCAGGGCCAGGGGCTCCTCTTCCTCGACTCTCCCCTGCAGGACCCCATTCTGAGTCTGGAGGCATCTCTCTGTATCCTGTGATCAGTGAAGATGGAAGCAGTCCTCTGACTGCCAAGCACAAAAGTAAAGTGTCTCTTAAAATCACACCTGAGTTCCACAAATGGAATTCCTGTTGATTGGACGTAAACCCCAAATTCAGGAGATGCAAGGGACCCCAGGGCCATGCAGAGCAGGAGCAGCCACCAACAGTCCTTTAAAAAGGCCAGGTGCTGCTTCTGAGTACCTTTCCTGACAACCTTCGAAGTGCCTCCCTCACTGCCTCTGTGGGAAAGTCCACTTGGGAACCCCTGCTCTTCTTGACTTAGGCAGCAAGGGAAACCCTGTCTAGCACACTCTATTGGATGTGCAGGAATCCCAATGGGTCCCTGGACCCAAAGGCCCAGCTGGGTGGCTGGGTGGCCCCATCTGGCTCACTCATCACACTTCTCCTGCAGATGGGCACGTCTGCCCACGGGCAGCAGGTGGAGGAGCCATGGGCCTGTCCCTCAGGGCTGGACACGGGAGGCAGCATCCCTCCTTCCCCTGAGGAGTCCTTCCAGATTCAGCTGCGGCTGGCATGGTTATCTTAGCGCCGGTGAGACAAGCTCACAGCCGCGTCTGACACACAGGCAGAAAAACTAAGAAGTCACGTGGCACAGGGGTGTTATCTGCTCCTTCTTGGCGGGGACCAAGGAGGGAGGCAGGCCTGCAGCCGGGCACAATGCCCCTCCCCACGGGCACGCTGGCATCGGTCGCAGGTGGTCAGACGCTTTCCTGCCCGCGTGCACCAGCGCCTGGCACAGCAGCACAAGGGACGCGCACTCAGAAGAGAAACTTAGGAAGGAGATGGGGGAGGGCAAGCTCCCACTCAGGCCTGTGACCACCCTCTGCCAGCTGTGTCTCTGCACCAGCGTGCTGCTGCCCACAGGCCCTGTCCGGGCCCTTCCCATTCTTTCCCACCCAGCAGAAGCTGGGCCAGGTCCCGGCTGGGGAACAGACAAGCTGTACGAGGTGTGTGGCCAAGGCAGCTCCTGACACCGAGAGAAGCCGCGGGCTGAGAGGGAGAGGAAGAAACGGGATGAGGCCATGCTCAGAGGAGGAGCTGAAAAGCACAAACTCCAAACCCACTCACCAGACCCGCGAGGGGGCTGCCAGCCTCATGGTGAGTGGCCTCTGAGCCTTTCCTGAAGGCCTGCCCACCTCTTCTGTCCACACCAGGCATGTCACAGGCCCTGCGCTTGCTGGGTGCGCCAGGCTGGGGGTGGCCAGGCCCGTGTGTCCCAGGAGGGCAGGACTCCCCCAGTCCGAAGCCCAGCTCGGGCTCTGGGGAAAGTTGGTACTGTTTTGGCCTCTTCAACATCAAAGAGAACAATAAACCTGCCTCACACGCTGATGGGCAGACGGCTGCGGGGCACGCGGCCCAGGCCCCACGGGCCCAACTCTGCTTCAACGAGGCAACCCATCAATGACGGGGAGGCCGGGGGTGAGAAACACGGAGACTTGAGTTAAACAAACGGCATGTGGTTCCGAGAGGGGCCGTGTGTTTGTTACAGACTCGTGGAAGAAATGGAAACCAGATGTGGCCACAGCGGCTCCAGGTGAGCCCGGGGCCCACCTCCCCAACAGGATGCAGCTGCTCGCGCCGGCAGTGGGCTGGAGGCCGCCCAGCGCCGTGGGGACAGGCAGCCCGGTGCTGGCTGCGTCAGCTGATGCCAAGAAGCCCACTACCGGGCGGGCCGGCAGCCAGCTGAGACGCGAAACCAGTGTCCGAGTCGTGTTTTGCTGGGGGCGTCCCCAAAGTACCAGAGGCCAGGACCCCTGGGGGTGAGGGACCCGGTGGGGCTGCTAACAGGGGTGGAGGGGCGCCATCTCCCTCCCTCCTCCAGGAAGCTTTTTTCCGTCCAAGTTACTAAATCCGTGCAACCACTGTGGCGACACCCAAGCTGTTTCTGACCACTCCAATTAATATTTCTGCTGAGCGCCGTTATCCCCAGGGGTCCTCTGCTGGGAACTCCCAAAGGGGGCATCTTCTTGCTGGCCCTCACCATCTGAGGAAGGCAGAAGAGAGCATGCCCCATTACTCTGGCCTCAGGGCTCCCCTAAAAGAGCCCCAGGAGAGACTGGTCTTCTGCAGGAAGTTGGTGTGGGGTGCTATAACTGCAGAGGCTCTCTGAGCACAGACAGGTAAGTCTGGAACAGAGACGGCAACACATCCGAGAGGCCCGAGCCTCCGACCACAGGCGGCCCAGCCCCGCAAGCACCTCCATGGACACACCTGCCTCCCTGGACAGCCCTTGGGAGCTTTCCTTCTGTCACTCACAGTAGGCAGGGAGACCAGTACTCCCACCTGGGCTTATCAGTCATCACCACCCACAGGGACCTGGAATCAACCAGCAGAAGGCCGGGCAGGCAGCAGGGAACAAAGCTGAGGGGCATCACTGACTCGGTCCAAGAAAATCTGGCTTAAAATTTACATCCTTACTACAGGCAAACGTTGAGTGACACCTGCAAGCTCACTTACCTGCTGGTGCTCTGAATGGGGGTGGGGGAGGGGTTGAGACCTCCGCCCTGCTGTCTTCAGCCTGTCCCCGCACGCAGGCGGCACATGCACGTGGCTGCACACAGCAGCCCCCAGAAGCCCCCCTGCCCCCTCCATTACCCGGATAGGCCGGAGGCAGCTGGGCAGGTGAGACGGCCTGGAAAGTGATGACTGCATCCCCACGACCCACGGTGACGCTGAGAAGGCTGCGGGCCCCTGTGCGTACCTGGGAGCCACGTACCTGGGAGCTGGGCTGCCTCTACCTTCACTGCGCCTGCGGCCGCTCCAAGCTTGCCACCCTCAGCCTCCTTTGCCAAGTCCATGGGGGTCTCCTGGCTCACGGACAGGGTGGTGTGCGTGCTGATCACCAGGATGCCCAGGCCGACCCAGAGCACCACCTGGATGAGACAAATACCCCAAGAGCTAAAGGAGTCATGCAGTCCTGGGGCCCCTGCCCTTCCTGTGGGTGAGGTACAGCAAACAGAGGCCCCAACCACACTGACCACTGGTCACTAACTCATCAGTGTGACAGAATCGTGGGCCACATCCGCAGGAGCCACTCGGCAGTGGGGCTGGGGGGCAGGGCAGGGCGTGAGGGAGCCTGAAGGCAGCAGGGGCATGAGTGTGACAGGGAGGGGCCTGCTGGCCAGAGAGACTCCGGCCCACCAACCAGGCAGCCTGGAGGGCCTGGCAGACATATATGCCCACACCTACTGCTGCAGAGATTGGGCCCCTTGATGGTTCTCGCCAGAAGAGCAAGAATCTCAAGGCCTCGACCCGGCTTAAAGTGGGCTCCTGCTTGTCCCACTCCCTCACCCAGAAGAGGGCGCAGGCCACTGGGTGCCCGGCTACCAATGACTAGTCCCAACATTGCCCAGCAGGCTAGGCACGCCTGCAGCTGCAGGGCACAGACGGGATGGCTGTGAGGAGGTGGCTCCTCGCCCCCTCTGGCAGTCAGTGCCCATCGGTGCTACCCAGCAAGCTGAGCAGGATGCGCTGCTGCTCACTGAGAGGGCTTGTCACCACCCCATCCCTCCTGTGATGGCCCCGAGGCTGATCATAAGTGCTGCCCTCAGCAACTCAGGACGGGAACCACGCGGGGCCCACCGATGCTCTCCACGTGACTTCCGCTGTGACAGCAGTGGGCACAGCTCATTCTGCCCTTCCCAGCCTGGCCCACCTGGCTCTCCCCAGGGAGCAGTAACTCCTGGTCCTCGGAGAAGAGCCACAAGGCAGCCTGCCCGAGGAGCTGGGGAACCTCGCCACCCACCTCCATGCACTCTCAGAGCCAGAACTCAAACCTTTCCTGAAAGGCACGTTGACTCTTTAAAAAAATATCAGTTCAAAAGAACCAGTGAGACTTTCCCAGGCTCAATACAACTGCAGAAGAAAGATTTTTGACAGAAGGAAAGGCCCTGTGCTCCTGAAGGTGGATGCCAACCAGCGTGGAGAACCTCAGAGAGAAAGTCTATTTTCTCCACTGTCACTCTGGAAACACTGAGCTGGTTTGGGGCTCACAGAGGCATAATGCTGGCCATGCTCCAGGGTCCGTGATGCTTCAGAGAGGCCTGGTCAGTGCCCCTCCGGTACTGACCACCAGCCAGCCTCAGTCAGGTGTGCGTGGGGATGTTGTTGGGTTTGAGCCCCTGGTGTCTGAGCAGCACTGAACACAGCACAGCGTGGGGTCAAGAGCTCCCGACTCCTGTCCCCCACTTCAAATAATTTTCTTGAAAACATGTGGATGCCAGCTTCAGCTGTGAGTTCAAAGAGCAGCACATTACACCCGCTCACCACAAAGGGAAGGTTCGAGAAGCAACAGCAGACACCACCAAAGTAGTTTTTTAAACATAAAAAAGAAACTTTAAATCCCTTGCATCTTGTATTTCTTTAGCTGACAGCTGAGAAAATAACAAAAAGAACTTTATGTCCCACCTTGGACCCCGTGGCACCGACAGGACGAGGGCAAGACCGAGTGAGCGCCCTACTGAAGCACTCAAACGGCCGAAGTGGCTCTGCCTGCGAGGCTGGCCAGAGCGGGAGGGGAGCTCCAGCACGGCCCCCAGGACAGAGCCAGGTGAGCCTGGGCTTCACCAACAGAAGCCCGTCCCCTCCAGGCCCTGATTTGGGCCGCCCCTAAAATGGTCTTGACACAGAGATGAAGATAGCTGGTTGGTCGTTTCTGTGTTGGGTTATTTTTACAGGGACATCACTGAACATTCCACAGGAGACCGACAAGCCAAAGGCAACATTTCATCCATGGCTTTGAATGATTTATTTCAACCCTCCGCTTTCTGGCCTTAAAGAAACAAATCGCACACAAAATAAAAAACGTTAACTCCATCAATGCTGGAAGACAGCAAGCTAAAAAAGGCCAAGAAAGTGTCAACTTACAAGTTCAACTTACAAAGAAGAGCCTGCACGGAGCCAGGAAGCACTGCATGGCGCCACACACACACCTGTCTCTGCCTCCAGCCCAGACATCTCATGACCCCACCAGCAAAGTGTGTTTCCTGTCTCCACCTTGTCCATGAAGACACCCACCTCTGCTCCCCTACCCAGCAGCTGTCTCCACCCCACCCTTCGTCCCCTGACACACCTGGCATTTGAGCTGCCCAGGGTTCTGTGGGGTACTCGTCAGCCGACCACTGTCTTAAGTGTGAGCAGCCTGCTGGCCCCTCCAGAGCAGTTATAACAGATCCCAGCTCTCCACTCTAACCCTTTCTTTTAAAGGAACGCCACAGGTCCACGAAAACCCCCAGGCGGGGGAGCCGAAGCCACCCCAGCTTGAAGAGAGCAGAGGATTAATGCCAGGCTGGCATCAGTGAGGACGTGGGAGGGCCATGCCGGACACCGAGGGGGTCTGGGTCCACGGGCGGTGCTGCTGCAGTGACCAGATCACAGTCTGCCAGCAGGCACGTGTTGGGAGGTGACAGTCCACACCAGGGCAGGAACACGGCCCCCACGGCAGATGCTCCAGGTGGGCCGGACTTTGTTTAGTCGCTAAGTCATATCTGCCTCTTTTGTGACCCTGTGTACTGCAGACCACCAGGCTCCTCTGTCCACGGGATTTCCCAGGCAAGAATACTGAAGTGGTTGCCATTTCCTCTTCCAGAGGATCTTCCCCATTCAGGGATCAAACCTGGGTCTCCTGCATTGCAGGGGGATTCTTTACCTCTGAGCCACCAGTGAAGTCCTTTGGGCCCAACTTTGCAAAGGGTACAGATGTTGGCCAAGTCCCTGGGGCAGCCATGACCAGTTTGCACTGATCACAGACCCCCAACCCCACCAAAGGCCTGAGGCATCCGGTAGGCCCCAAGGTCATAAGAGGCCAGAACTCTCGGGTCGCCGCTCTACCATGAAGTGTGGAAGGCTGGGGCCACATGTGTGTGAACAGGGATGACCACCCATCCCCCAAAAGTTCTGCAAGAAAGAGACGCTGCTCCCAGAAGAAGGATCCACAGCCGAGGTCTGCACCACGCCAAACAGCCGTGATGGAATGACACAGCGGAAGCCAGCAGGGGTACCGGGCTGCCACAGCCTCAGGACAGGGGCAGGAGGGGCTCATGCCTGCAAAACCCATCTTTCAGGTACAACTTCTGCAAATCCAAGAGCTGCTTCAAAATGGGGCAAGATGGGTGAGCGAGCCCGGGGCACTAGACATCTGATCATGCAGCCCTGACTTCTGTTCTTCTTAACCAGTTACAGAGCTGCCAGGAGGAGAAATGCAAATACATCCTGACGTCTCAGCCCCGGTATTTATGACAAAACCACGCACTTGGCCTGGGGACCATGTGTGACACCCCAGGGCCCCCAGTCTGCTGGGATCCCCAACTCAGAACAAGAGAGAGGCACCAGCCCAGAGTGAAGGTGTCCCCTTTCACTGCTCACACCTGAGCCTGAAGACGTACATGTTTAAACATGGCTCATACCTCGAGGCAGGGGATCCGGAGTCTGCTGCGTGCACCCCATTCCAGGTCTTCAGTGCAGTGGGATCAGGGCATGGCAGGCATCCCAGCCCTGAGGCGGAGGCGTCACATTCTGGGCGAGGTCCCAGTGGGCATCTACATCCCTGTGTCAGGGGCACAGTAGCGCCTTCCAACCCTCCTGTGGAGGCTGGTACAGCTCTAGCTCAGGGCTCCACTGCCTCCCACCAGCCACCAGTTCCAGGCGGCCCTGCTCCCCCTGCTGGCTCCCACCCACTGTGTCAGTTCTGGGTGGCAAACCCACCCCTCTAACTCAGCCCCACTGAAGAGCTTCTCCAGGTTCTTGAATTTTCAACATAAAGGATGAACTGGTGGTTACAGGTAAGGTTTCTTTTCACCTAGCTGAGGGCCAGTAGTGTTTCCACGGCCACTGCTTATTCTTCTGAGGATGTTTCTCAGAACACTCTTTGGTGCCTTTCTCCAGCATAGCTACAACTGGCCCATAACCTGCACCCCCCTACCTTCCCTGCCTCTTCTGGAGGGCCAGGGCCAGGAACAAGCACCTCAGTGCTGGCAACACTCAGGCAAGTGGGGCAAGTGGACTCGGGCTGACACCAGGTCTGTGCCATCCAGGAAAGCCGCAGCCAGGCTCCCGGGACAGCAGGGATGCACCCCAAGCTGGTGCCCTCCAGGCCCGAGGTCTGCACACCAGACTCCAGTCACATTTCTGAGTGTGCCCCTTGCAAACCTCATTTTTCTCAAAACATGAAAACTCCACATTCAGAAGTAAAATAGCGACACATACAAATGGTATGCCACAGTCAGATGGTCCACCCCAGGACTGATCCACAACACACCTCACCAGAACACTAAGTCCAGTGGGGAAGCCTACCATCTTCTCCGCACATGGTCGGAAGGCAGTTAATATGATTCGATGTGCTTTCCAGTTTCAACAATCCATATTAAAACAGGCACGGAGAGATGCCACTTTAACGTGATTCTAAGTGTGTTCACGTCTACAGAAATGTGGGGGCGTTTGAATGCGCATGTTCATTTCTGTACATGAAGCCAAAGCCAGCATTACATGTGACGATTCAACACCACAAGCTGTCCCAGTTCAGCTGGGAAGATAACGAGCTGGCCCCTCACCCCCAAGTGCCACGGAGAGAGGCACAAGATGACACAGATGAGAAACAACCAGAAAGAGGAGGTGAAATTACCAAGAGAGGCCGTAAGGTCAGTGGGTAAAACTTCGATAAATGCGAATCTATAGCCTCCCTATGTACAAACAGTTGGAAAAGCCAGAGGAAAGGGAGGTACCAGTAGCCCCGGCATACGTAGCAGACAGAAGCTGGTCCAGCAGATGGAGATGGGGAAGGTGGGCTGAGAGCAGCCGTGACAACTGAGCGCCACACCCCATTATCACACTGGGAGGCTCACAAATACACTCCGCAGATTAGCCGGAGTGTCAAGGGAATGATTCTTCCTAAATTCATCTACAGCTTCAACGAATTCCAAGTAGACCAAAACCAAAAACGTGGATTTATTTTTGTTAAGAGTCAGATCGGCTGATTGGAACATTCACATAGAAAGTAAACAGGGAGTTCCCTGGTGGCCTAGTGGTTAGGATTCTGGGTTTTCACTGCCATGACCTGAGTTCAATTTCTGGGTAGGGAACTGAGATCCCGGAAGCCGTGTGGCACAGCCAAAAAAAAAAAAAGAAAGTCATCAAGAACAACCAGAAACATCATTAATGAAAGAAGAGAGATTAGAATTAAAACATTTTCAGAGCCACACGACAAGGCAAGGGAGTAACCATCGCAAGGCTGGGTAATTACAACAGTACGGATGGCCACATCACTGGACAGAACAGGCGGGAAATTGAGATGCAAGTCCCAAACAAGCCCAGATACATACAGGGATTTAATACACAGAAGCAGTAACATTTCATACCAGTGACGGACTCACAGTGTTCTGACAACTAGGCAGCCAGCTAGAAAAAACTGAGGATACCTACTTCGTTTCTTACACCAAAATAGAATACAGATGAGTCAAAGATTGAATGGGGGACTTCCCTGGTGGCCCAGGGGTAACGACTCGCCACTCCCACTACAGGGAGCACAGGTTCAATCCCTGGTCTGGCAACTAAGATCCCACGCGCCATGTGGCACAGGAAAAAAAAAGTAAAAGATTTAAATGGAAAAATGAAGTTCTGGAATTACTACAGGAACTGATGAAAAAACTCCTTAAAATAACACTGGCATAGGAGGGTCATTTTAATAATGACTTTTTTCTCTCCTAAAAAGAGTCTGATAGACTAAAACGCTGGGACTTCACAAACTGGGAAAAACATGTGCCATTTGGCAGGTAATGAACTAACTGCCTCATATTATAAGGAGCTCCTAAAAGTCACTAAAATCTTCGATTGAAGGCACGGCTGAACCGCTTCGGCGGCTGAGACTCGAGGAGTGAGAATCCAGAGAACAGAGACAAGCACCACCCACCAGGGCAGGCTTTTCCTGGCCAGCAGTGCTGCGCACCGGGACAGCAGAGCAGGAGCCTGGAGCCGGCAGACACACCGGGCGAGCCCCGGGCTCCCCACAGCCAGAACTGGATCCTGTAGAAGAGGAACCCTCCAGGAGGCACCCATGTTCTGTGAGCAGCTCTCCCCAAGGCACATGCCAGCCACCAGCTGCGCCGAGTCGTGCAGAGAGCAGCTGCCAAGAGGATGAAAGCTAAGCAGAGAATTTAGCAACCTGACTCAGGAAGGGCTACACCCTTGCCTGTGTCAAGGCAAACCTGACACAGATTGCTCGCGAGTGGACACAGGCCTTCTGCCCGTCCTCTGTCTGCTGGACACAGGACATTACCATCCAGGGATGGTTTCTCACACCCACCTCCATACACTACCAAGCATACCAGGGGATGGGACCAGGCCCCAGAAAACCAAGAGGGCGCAAAGGACCAAAACGAACGAACATCAACTATCTGAAAAACAGGAACAACGCCTCATAATGTTTAAGATACACAGAAAATTAAAGCACAGAAAAACAATAGCACTGAAGGCCGAAGACAAAGATAAATGGAGTTAGAATACTGTTGGATGATTACTTCGTCTGGGAATTAGTAAAAGAAAAACAACTAATTTATGGTCAACTCTAATAAACCAAGGTTTCATATTAAACTGCCTCGTATAACCACTAGCAGAACAGAAATGCACAACACCAGCTAAGAGAATAGAGAACAAATACTTTAAAATGCTTGATTTATCCAAAAGGCAGCAAGAAGGAAATACACAGAAAAAAGAACAGATGGAACAAATGAAAAACAGAGTACGACGGAGGCTTTAATCCCCACCCCCCAAATCGGTATTAACTGTAAATAGTCTTAAATACTCCTATTAACAGATTGGATCAAAACAAAACAAAAGCAAACTATATGCTCTTACCCAAGACATAACCTTAAATATAAAGGTACAAAGACATCAAATGAGAAAGGATAACAAAAATGATATTGTGCAAATATAAACCCAGAACAGACCTGGATTAGCTACACTGTATCAGACAAGGCTGCCTTTAAGGAGAAAAGCATCTCCAAAGACAAAAAAGGGACATTTCATCCAGAAAAGGGTCAGTTTAGTAAGATATAACCATCTTAAAACTCTAAGCTCCTAGTAACACAGCTTCAGGACAAAAAGCAAAGCTTGATAGAACTAAACGACACATGAACCTTTAAGTAATTCAAATGGAAACTGTCATATCTTTCTCATAATTGATACACAAGGAGATTAAAAAAAATCAGTAAGAATACATAAAAATCTAAAAAAATCACAGTTAGCAAACTCAACCCAACCACATACGGGATGTGCTCAGCATGTAACAACTGCAGACCACCAGACAGCTGAACATCCGTCGGAATCAACCACCTGCTGGGCCCCAGCAAACGTCCGAGGACTTAAGTTCTTCAGCTCAGTTCTCTAACCACATTGGAACTGTGCTTGAAATCAATCAAAAAGAGTACTAGGAAATCCCCCAAAGTTTGGAAATCTAGAGAAACCACTGGTGAATATCAGATGGAGTCCCCAGAGGGCTACAGACGGAGGGGCTTCCGATAAGGAAAGGTCTGAGACCTGCCTCAAGAAAAGCAGGCAGTCAAGAGCAAGGCTGGTTACCTAATATGTAGGACCACTGAAAAATAAAGACGTGGGGTCTTTGATCCAAAAATCAGGTAAACAGTACCATTAAAAGTACTAAGATGTTTTCTCTTTTTTCTGTGGTTTCTCTCCCAACTTATTACAGTGTTTTTTGTTACTTAATGCTTTTCTAGGAAAAATTAAAGTTTTAGTGTTAAGTAAGCCACTGGTGAAAGGAGAAACAAGGATGGAAATTAGGAAAAGTCGCAAAGTGAATGATGATGTCAAGTCTTCGATCAGCAGTTTGATGTAACCCCAGTCAAACACCAACAGCTGAGAAGCCACTTCTAAAACTGGGCTGGGGGACTCTCCTGGCCGGCCAGTGGTTAAAGGCTCCTGGCTTCCACTGCAGGGAGCACGGGTTCAATCCCTGGCTGGGGAATTAAGATCCCATGTGTTTCACGGTGCAGCCAAAATGTATTTTTTTTTTAATTAAAAAAAAAATTGAGTTGGAAATGCAAAGGACTAATAATAGGTAAAACCAGCCTGAAGAAGAATAAAGCTGCCAGCATCAAGACTCATTAAAAAGCCTCCGCAATCAACACAGGTAGCCCTAGTGTGGGAGAGACAGACAGACCAGGGACAGGAGCTCTCACTCTCACATGTACACAGGTGACTGACCACAATGATGCCGGAGCAAAAGGGTGCTGCTCAACTGGACAGCCACCCAGAACATGACCCCTGACCCTGCCACACACCAGGCACTCCAGATGGGCATGGCTCTAAATGTGAAAGAGAAAACAAAAAGCTTCTACAATATGACAGAGCACACTGTCTTCAGGACCTGGGGATAAGCAAAAATTTCTTAAATAGTACACCAAAAGCACACAGCAAGGGACTTCCCTGGTAATCCAGTGGCTAAGATTCTGTGCTATTACAGAAGGCCCAGATTTGATCCCTGGTCAGGGAACTAGATCCCATGTGCTTCAAATAAGACCTGGTACAGTCAAATAAAAATTTTAAAAAAAAATTTTTTTAAGCACAAAGCAAATGAAAAACTCAAAAAACTGAACTACACTAAAATTAAGAATATCTGTTGATCAGAAGAAAGTGAAAAGGCAGCCAACAGTGAGAGAAAACATTTGTAATACACATGTCTGAAAAAAGTCTCGTATCTCAAATCTTTAACAAACCTCCACAAATCAATAAGAAAAAGACAACTCATAGATAAAAAATGGGCAAGACTTGAAAGGCACAAAAGAAGAAACCCACACAGCTAACAAGAGCATGAAAAGGTGTTCAATGTCATCAGTCACCTGAAAATCACAAATTAAAACCCAAACGAGGGACCGCTATACATCCAGAGGAAGGGCTAGAGACTGAAAAAGGGACCGTAGATGTCAATGTAATTAAAATTCCAATATGGTGCCCGAGGACCACTTTCGAAAAATCTACCGAAATTGGACAGACATAACCCCGGGACCCAACAATTCCACACCTAAGAGAACTGCCAACCAAAGTGCACACGGGCTGCACCAGAAGAAACAGGCAGAGCAGCCCATCCAGGACACTCAGCTCTGGGTGACCGTAGACTCCTACGTGGAGAAGCATATGGCAGGGAGGATAGGTAGACCACCCCTGGCCACCCAGCAGTAACTTGGGAACTCAGGCGTGAAGCTAAGGAAGGAAACCAGACACTCACCAATACTTCCTGTCAGGCTCCATTTTTACCAACTTGAAAGGCAGGCAAAATTATTCCAAAACATAAGAAGACAGGCAGTAATCTCTGTGGAGGAAAGACTAGGGCGCCCCAGGGAAGCTTTGCCTGCTGGAATGTTTTGTATCTGCCCTTGAGGTGGTTCTGTGACTGTGTTCACTTAGCCACACCCTCTGGTGCCTCAGATGGAAAACAATCTGCCTGCAATCTGAGAGACCTGGGTTCGACCCCTGGGTTGGGAAGATCCCCTGGAAGAGGGAATAGCTACCCACTCCAGTATTCTTGCCTGGAGAATTCCATGGACAGAGGAGCCTGGCGGGCTACAGTCCATGAGGCCCTGAAGAGTCAGATATGACTGAGCAACTAACACTCACATTTTTCATTTCACTTAGCCCACATATATCAAGCTGTATGTGAGATTTATGTGCTTTGCCTTACGTATACTATGTTCCCAAAGAATTTACCAAAAGCTCAACAACTCCATAAAAGGTGAGCAAAAAGCACAGACAATTCCTGGAAAGAGAAATGCCCACCTTCACTCCAGGGAAGCCAAGACTTGTCATCACCCTCGGGCCAATGGAGAGGAGAGGCCGAGCTCAGCTGCGGAGCTACAGCGCTGACCTGCACATGGGTCCTTGAGGAGAAGCTCCTGCTCTCTGATACAGGGATCCCAGACCCAGGTAGCTTCCTATAGTACTTCCTCAAATGTATAGAAATGCTTGTGTACACATATTCACTGTGGCTTTGTTCGTAACAATGAAAGCCTGGAGAGACGACACCAACAAGACAGTCCCCAAGGACTTCCTGGTGGTCCAGCAATTAAGACTCCACACTCCCAGTGCCGGGGAGGGGGGGGGGGGGGGGGCCTGGGCCTGGCTTCGATCCCTGATCGTGCACGCTGCAACTAAAGATCCCACATGTCAGATAACTAAGACCCGGGTCAGCCTAATAAATTAAAAAAAAAAAAACCCAGAGTCCCTAGCAAGACAGTTGTGGGTGACCTCAGCAGAGGATGGCGTCAGGGTCATGGAACACGAGAGGCACACGCAGATAATCCAGTCACCAGACAGACAGGCAGGGAAAAGCTGTTCAGTACTTAACGCTCAGATAAGCCTGGCTCAGTTCGGTGGCCCTGGGGTGCAAGGCTGCTCACCGTGGCATGGACCCACGTCTCCCAGACCTGTGGGACCACAATCCTTTTGTGTAAGGAATACAACTAGTTCCCAGTGGCCATCAGGGAACATGCCCTCCTGCTCTGCCCGACCCAGCCCCGCCAGGAGTGGGGTGACAACGCCGCACGCACCTGGGAGGAAAGTGAGTTCTTGTGGGTCTTCTTGTAGATCAGCGTCGGGCAGATGAAGCAGATGAGGCTTCCCATGGTGGCTCCCGTGAGGCCCAGGATTGTCTCCACTGGCAGGAGAGCGACAGGGAGGGGTGAGCTTCCAGCGAGCAGGGTGAGGAGCCATCTTCCCACGAGGACCCTTCTGCGCATGCTGCTGGACAGCAGCAAGGAGCAGGGCACAGCCTGCTGTGCTCACAAAGACAGCGGGGCTGTCCACCCTGACACCGTGATGAAGGGCTGCATGGGGCCAGCCTCAGGTGGGCCCTCCCTCTCTGAACCTTGGCTTCCCTGCCAGCGAGGTGAGCTTAACAGCACCTCCTGCCCCATGCTAGGCCCACATCACTGCTCCTGCTCCTTGTAGAGTGTCCGGGCACCCAGCGGGGGTCTCTGGGCCAGCTCATTTTACATCACCCCACCTGGTGGGGTGTGACCCCAGCGAGTGACCCAGCAGAGCCTGTCCTGGTTTGTGGGGAAGCCAGGAGTGTGGGGGGCCTCAGGGTTACTGCCTGGAGGGCATGTAGGGCCCACTGGATGTCTGAGGACAATAAGCTTTATCTGTGCTGGAGCAGGGCCCTGCCCCTTTTCCCTCAGGGACGTGTCAACAAAATCAGGAGTCAGAAGTAAGGAAGGAACTGCTTGGTAACCGCCAACTCGCACATCAGGCCTGGCAGCTCCACCCATGTGTTTGTGGTCCCATCAAGCTGTAGCGTTTTCTCCCTAGCCTTTCTCAGGGCGTCAAAGAAAAGAGAACCCAAGAGTCTCTGGACCTGTTTTTTTGCCCAGAGAGGATGGTAGCAAGACTGAGTGTCTTGGTTGAACACCAAAGAGGCAGGGGCGCACAAGAGCAGGACGGGGTCAGGGAGGGTGGGGTAAGCCGGTGGGAGTCTGGTCACTGGAGCAGCCCCCCGCCTTACCGTTTGGGATCATCATTCCACCGACCATGGTTCCGAACACAACCGAGAGGGTGAGGGCTTTAAACCGCAGGGGCGGCATGTAGCCTCCAGCGGCGAAGGTCCCGTCTTTTTGCTATATGAAAGAAAATAAAAACAAGATTTAGAAATGACCAATTTCCTCTCCACTCTCCTGTAAGCACGTCCCTAAAGGGCTTTGCCAACACCCCAGGCGGGTTGGCCTGGGAGGCGGTGGGTGAGCACTCCCAGCACAGGCAGCTGTGCCTGAATGTGAACCTGCAACCAGAAGCTTGGAGCCCCAGAAGGCCCAGGCTGCTCCTCACAGCAGCTATGGGGGTAACTTCATTCTGAGAAACTCGGAACAAACCCTTCCGTCCTCCTTTTAGAGCAGTGCTGTGACAGAGATTTTTTAAAGCACCGCCTGGCACAGGAGGCAGAGCACAGCCCCACTCACAGTAACACACAGCAGTTTCAGGGTGCGGTGGGCCCCCCATGTGCACAGACAGGCTCAGCTTTGCCATCCTTGCCTCCAGCAGGTGAGTCCAGGAAGAAGACAAGGGGAGAAGTCACAACATGCTACAGTCAAGCCCAAGAGACCATCTCTGGCCTCGGCCTCCACACCCAAAGGCACAGGGGCACCGGAAGCATCTCATCAGGCTGTGGTGGGAGGTGATGGGAGAGAAGCTTCTAGAACAGTGCTGTGCACACAGGAAGGGCCGACCATGATTACTCTTGCTGGGCTAGGAAAACACCACTCAAGTGAAGCTTCAACCCTTCTCGAACTACAGTTTGGAGGCACCCAACATCCAGAATTGACTTGCAATGGTGGCTTTCTCAGAACCGACTGGAGAGGGTGGGTGTTAGGTCTATACCTTCTGGCTCAGCATCCTGCAGAAATTTCCCCAGGAAACACTCTAAGAGGAGAAGAAACAAGCAGCTACATGCATCAAGGGGTCACAGGAGTTATCTGCGAAAGGTCAAGGGTGACCAGGAGACGTCAAGCAACGACTAGGAGGTGAGAGCAAGGGCGCAGTGATGCTGGGGGTTTCTATGGATACACGTGGACTGGAGACAGAAAATGCAGCGAGAGGAAATCTGCAGAGATGCACACAGACACTGAGGGGAGCAGAGGCCATTCGCGTGAGGATGGAGACATGCAGGTAAGCTTTCCACTCGAGTTAACATTGCCTTTATCATCGGTACTGATTTTGTAATTTTAAAAATGATAAAAATGGGTTACATACAGAGACACAAATGCTTCTCAGATATGAAGCACACATGTGCATCAAACGAGGACCCCAGGGCTCCAAGAGCTAGCCTGCTGTGCCCCCCAAGGGGACAGAGCCTCGCGTGGTGCCCAGGGGCGCCTGGACAGCCAACTGGGGCAGGGGTCGGGCAGCCAGCTTTTCAGGGCAGGGGCTCTGCCTCAAGGTGCTGGCCTTGGTGGCAGAATCCGAGGGAGGCTGACTCAACCACGTGCCAGCCACTAGACCACAAGCCTGGTTCCAGCTGTCCTAAGTAGCCACCTTCCCTGCCTGCCTACTGGACTCTCCCCTCCCCGCCTCTGTGGCCTAAGCAGTTCAACTGACCACCAGGAGTCCAGGCTCAAGGACTTGGGCAGGAACATAAGAACCACCACAGAGAGACAGGGCCAACTCCATGCCCTCGCCCTGGGGCATGAGCTACCACACCTGTACCACCTGTTGTCAGCTGGGCAGCAGTTAGTGGGGGAGTCTGGGTTCCAACTGTACATTTGAAAACTGCTCACACAGGACTACATGGAGCTGGGCCTACACATACGACAGCAAACAAAACAGCCTCTCTCAGGGCTCAGATGTCTTCTGTCAAACTGTTAAAACTTTCTGTTACACGAACCTAAAGAGAACAGTGGCCTGACCCCAGCACTGATCGGCCCACCTGGCCGGCCATTACACATGCCTGTCAGTCAAGCTGGCTCTCCTGAGTTCCCACCTGCTCCTCTCCCACGGGTTCATGCTGCAGCAAGCCCCCGATTCCCACGACTCCCCCAACGGAGGACAGCAGGGCAATCACAGGACACGGGCCTAAGCTGCTTGGGCGCTGAGCCTGACTCCACGCCTCCTGCAGGAACCAACCTGGCTGATCTGGCACTCTTTCCTCCAAAGTTGGTTGGTTTAAAAAAAAAACAACACACCCTATTAAAAGATTCCATCTTAACTGGAGTTTCTGATTTTTAACTAGAAAAAGCTCTGCCTGCTACTGCCCAGGAAAACAAGGAACTAGCAAAAGCCACTTGAGGACAATGTAACTGAGGCCAGGACAGCAAGGATTCTGGGCAGAACGCCATCCGAGGGGCCCTGAGCACCTTACCTGCTGCTCGAAGAGCAGAGTGTTCAAGGCCTGTCTGCAGGGCAGGATCATCATGGGGAAGCCCACGGCCACGGACATCATGAAGCCCACACGGATCATCTCGGTCACCAGGTTGGAGGGGAAATGCATGAGCACGTTGCCCTCGGTGGCCTCGGTGAAGCTCACGTAGCCGAAGAAGCCCACCTGCAGGGGGGCCGACAGCAGGGGACACGTGGTGGGAGAGGCACACCCTCTCGGGAACGGCCTCGAACCTCGTCACAAGCAGCTGTAGCAGGACCAAAGCCCACCAGCTCCTGACTTATACAAGTCCTCTCTGATGAACAGAGGCGGAAGCCCTGAAGGTGAGACTCCCACGTGGCTTCTCCCTGCTTGGACAGCGAGGCACCAAGAGAAGGGAGCTGCCTGCTTGGAAAGTGAGCAGAGGCATGCCCCACAAGCCCCACGGAGGGGCTGAATTTAATGTGGCTCAAAACCCAAACTTGGGAACCGAGGGGTAAACTGCTGTCCCCACAGGCTGAATGAACAACAATCTGATGGACCATTCGGAAAAACCGACAAGAGTGGGGGAACCACAAGGTTCAGGAAAACAAGTCAGACTCTCAACGAATTTATAACTCTATCTGCCATGTAAAAAAACAATGAAGAGAATTTAGAAGACTGGAGGGGACCATCTACTGAAACGTGAGCTGCATCTGTGTCCACGGGCTGGAGCTTGTGATTTTCTTGCTCTGCTATTTCTCGAGTTCCTCACTGCTGCACCACCTTTCTCCAGTGAGTCAGCAGAGGTCGTGCGGAGGCTCCAGGCCCTGGGTTGAGGTGCCCACGCTCCTCCGGGGATGGAGACACCAACACCACCTGGAGAGTCAGCTCCCTGCCGGCCCTCGAGCTGAGTGGAGCTGCCCTTTGGCCACCGGGATGGGAAGAAGCAAGGACAGGCCTGCACTGGGGACTGGAGGAGCTGGGGGAGGGGAAGGGGCATGAACGGGTTCCTACCGTGACGTAGAAGGTAGTGACCACGTTGAGGGAGGAGGCAAAGATGGAGCTCATGGTTTTCACTGATGGCTCATCCAGGCTGTCGTACGTGGGCAGGACCTGGCTGTAAAAATAACCAGCAACTTCGCGGAGCCGACTCGCCTCTCCCAGGCCCCCAGCCAAGTCTCCAACACCTGCCTTCCCACGACGCTGGCCGCCACCAGCGCTGAGGCCGGGCTCACACAACACTACGGACGGCACTCGGCGCGTTCCCTGCACGCACTCTCTGTAAACATTTCAGAAGTGCCACAGGATGAAAGGCCGTTTGTTCCACTGCAGCAGGAGCGTGACCGCTCCAGGGAGCTCCGGGCTGGGCTAAGCAGCCCGTGTTTACAGGGGAAGCAGGAAGCGGTTCAGAGCGTCGCTGTCAAAAGAATGGAAAGTTAAACAAACAAGCCGGGCCGCCTGCCCATCTCAGCGCCTCAGTAAGGGGCTCAGAGCCGGCATGGACCCAGCTCTAGGACGGAGAGCGGCTGCAGCCCCACGGCCCACGGCCAGCAGGGCAGCGCTGCCGGGTGAGGGACAGATGTGTCCACGTGGGCTCTCTGTAAACGGCAGGTAGGGAGCCGGCACCTGAGAGAGGTGGGCCACACGGAGGCAGACAGGGAGGGGCGGGCACCCTGTGCAGCTCTGAGAGGAGACAGCAGGGTAACGCTGTGCTGAGGGCTCAGGCTTGGCACCCAGGGAGTCAAGGCCGGCGGTCATGCCACACGGGAGGCCGGGAGGGGGCGCAGCAGGATGTTAAGTGAAAAGCACGACAGTCAGCAGAGCCAAACCCCAAAACCAACTTAAAAAAAGGTGAAAGGAGAACAAAGAGGACCCACTAATGTTACTAACAGCAAATGACAATGATGGGGGAGGCCTGGCTGGCAGAAGCTGGCACCGTCCCTGGCCCTACACTGTCCCACTGGCCACTGCTGGTGGGCAAGAGTCACCGTGGACAGCTGTCCCCACCTCGGTCCTACAGAGGGGAGTCAGCGGCCACACGCACACACACCCATGCAGACCAGGGAGGTGGCAGAGGACCTGCAGGGGGACTGCCCAGCTCCTAGGGCCAGGGCCAGGGCCACGCCAGGGAGCCCCAGCACCAGATCTCAGGGCAGGGGCGTCCCCAGCACACACGGGGGGAAGCCCCTGCCCAGGAGCCGCTGAGGGGAGGGGCTGTGCCCACATGTGAGGATGGATGGGTGTGGCAAGGCTGTGGTGCCCGCCTTCCTCAATCCTGCCTGTGGCACCCGCAGAGCACCTGCTCATCTCACCAAGCAGCCCATGACTCAGTTTACCTGAGTCAGAGGTGTCTGCCTGCCCCGCACAGCCTGGGCCTCCATGCGCTCTGTGCTCTCTCTGAGCTGCGCTGGGGGCCTGCTGGTCCTGTGCCGCCCTGTACTCATCTACCTCGAAGTCAGACCAGGGAGGGCTGCACACTGACGGCCCAGCAGAGGCCCAGCCCATCCAGGGTGGGGAGACCAGCCAGGCAGCAGGGCCCATGGCCACCTGGCAAGGGCAGCAGGGCTCCCAGCCTGCATGCCCTTCAGGGCCAGATGTGCAGGGAAGAGCCCCAGCTCTAGACCCTCGGCTCCACTCCCCAGGGGATATGGGCACATCCCCAGGCCCCGCGCCTTCCGTGAGCTGCAGACAGAATATGAGCTCACAACCCGCCCCTTTCCGGAACCCATAACTCAACCTGAGAACCAAGCCCAAGAGACCCACTTGATGACAGAGCAGCCCCCACCAGAAAGCCAGACCAAACCCACAGGAAAAAAGGACAATCGGTAACTAGGTACACGGCAAAAGGATGTAGCTTCTGTCACCAACTCTAACAGGGACGTTAAACAGCAAGAGCGGAGTGTGCTCTGGCGGAAACCGAGCTGCCAAGCGAGACGAGAAGTGGGAACGACGATTTGGATCTCGCGTGTGGGTGTAAACACAGCAGTCGGAACAAGTCTCATCTGTCACGTTAGTTTACAACTGGCACGGTTCACGCCCGTGGAGCTGCAGGGGGCTGCTCTGCCAGACCCCCGCCACCGACGGTCCTTTCTTGTCCCGGCCGGATTTACGCCTCTTTTGAGCAGGGTTACCACCCGGCCGGGCATGGATCGTAGGTTCCTGTCATTTGGTGGAGAAGGTAAGGCTGCTGGAATTATGGAAATCACTGCTCTGCATTTACAGAGCCCCAAGTGCCAGAGCGCACGCCTGCTCAAACGCACACACGTGTGCGCGCACACAGGCACACACACACGCGCCTCTGAAAGCGTCCCAGCAGCAGTCTGAAGTCAATGTTTGCGCAATTCCCTCTTAAATATTCTCACACGAATAGCTAAACTCTGGCAAAACGCTTGGGACTCTGTGAGTCAGATGGTTCGGGGCTGTGCTGTGCTCCCCACAGCCAACTCTGCTCGTGGGGGATTTGGCAAACTGGGCGTTGTCGCCAACAGTGCCGGCGACACATCTCGGGAACAGTCAATTTCTCTCCCGGTAAACACAGAACTCCCGCCCTGAACCCGGAGTGGGAGAGGCCACGGTGAAGAACACCTTCCTCCTCATGGCCTGGATCACCCACTGAAAGAAACGGTGCTTCCCGCCCCCAGGATGGCAGCCTCCCCTTGCAACACTCACCCCCAGGGCCCCAGGAGCAGGTAGTACTTACGACTGGCAGGCAAAGGACATGCCAAAGATGGGGATGCAGCGGAAGACGCCCTCCCAGCGGATGTAACTGACCCGCTGCAGCCACTGCCCACCGAAGAGGCCGTGCTTGAAGGAGGAGAGCACGATCTGCGAGGAGAAGGAAGCGGGACTCGGCACAGGGCAGCACACACAGGTGGGACTCGGGCCAGGGCCGGGCAGGGCACCGAGGCAGCCGGCACCACAGTGCAGGCCCCGCACAGGGCAGCCTGTTGCCACCGGCTGGAGGGGCTGGGGGGGCTGCAGGGGCTGGGAGTGGTGTGTGGCCCCAGGGTTTCGGCTCTCTGCTGTGCCACCAGCTGGCCAGGTGCTGCCCAGAGGAGCTGTGGGGCCTCCTGGCACCAGGGGCGGCTGCCCATCCAGGGCTACAGATGGTAAGCAATGAGCCCCACCTGCTGTGCACACCCCAGTCGCCTCCAGGTCAGGACAGTCCCCCAAGCTGGCAGGTCCTTGCCAGTCCTGTGCAGACATAATTTAAAAGACAGACCCATCAAGGACAGGGCTGCCTGGAGAAGCAGAGGAAGGATCACTGGGCTGGCCCTCAGAGCCGAGGGGCACTAGAGACACCACCCGGGGCTTGGTCTTCTAAGGAGAGCCCACTGCACAGACTCTCCCATTCTGCTCCCACCGGAGTGGTCAGGGGCTCAGGCCCAGGGGCTCCCAAGGGGCGCCCTGAGTATCAACTCCAGACTGCAACCCCTGCCCTCTCAACAGTCAGTGATAAACACTCATTAGACAACAACTGCTCTCACCTCGTCATGACAAAAGGCTGGCCTCCTGACTCTTGGCCACAAAGCCCACATAAAAGGTCTTCCGTGAACTGGGGAGCATCACGCTTTCACTCCCTGCCTCAGAGCGCTCCCCTCCCCTGCGGCCCCATCTGGCCACTGGGCTCCTGTGGCGGATTCTACATCACGTTCCCGTCAACCTCAGCTGCAGCTGGCGGCCTGACACTCACCACGAACATGAACACGGTGTAGAAGATGAGGGCCATGGCGCTGAAGGACTGGATGGAGGCCATCATGTTCCTCTGCAGGCTGAGCGGGAGTACGATGCACAGGGACACAGCGAAGAGCAGGAGCATGCGGAAGGTGCCCGTGACCTGGGCAGAGCGCCAGGTGTTGGCCCAGGGACGGCCCTGGCTTCCCACCCCAAGCCCCAGAACTGACTGGGGCCCAGCACGCTTCACCTCTTGGCGTGCTGGTCTCAGAGCCCCTCCCACCACTCCCCGTCCAAGATGTGGACTCAAACAGTTCCCAGGCTACCACTCGAGCAGCCGTGAGGTTTCCGATGTACCGCACACCTGTAGATGTCCTTACCTGAAACCCAAACAGCCGAGCAAAGAAGTTGGACCCCAGGTCGCCAATCACAACGTAGAAGGCAATGCACGTTCCCAGCATCAGCCCAATCATGCTGCAAGGAAGGCGGGCGAGCTTGAGAGTTGAGCACCAGGGGTCCCAGACACACCTGCATCCCCCTGCCCGCTGACATGCAACAACCCAAGGGAGGGGTCGAACAGGAGACACAGTGTCAACATTCAACAGTTTCCAGGGTTTGGCTGCAGAGTTCGGAGTTTGCTATTTTACTCAGAATGAATATTGAGCAACACTAAACTCTTCTTTATGTGGTATTACATTTTTCTCTCGGCAGGAGGTTCTAAAAGTTCTTTCAGGTGGTACAAAAATGCACTGTGATGTTAAGACAAGTTGAAAGAACAATCAACTGCTTCAGAAAAGGGTTATTCTTTTCAGTTTGCAATTCCCTAATTTAGAAGCCTAAAAGTGCAATTTCTCAACCATTTTTTTTCATCTCATAAAATTTTACTCCAAAGGGAGAATATGACATTTCCAGCTTAATGCCATCTTTATGCAACAGTGTTCGGGGCAAGGGGCGGGATGGGCGGGGCATCTGAGTTTCAGGAACAGAACCCAGAGATGAAGTACAGCCGAGGGAGCGTCCCCTCGCTGTGCTCCCTGGGTTTTCCATTTTTACATTTTTCTTAGTAAGACTTAAATAAGGCTTTCAGGCTTGACACTAATCATTTTAAGGGTACAATAAATTAAACTTTCAACTATTTAGTAACACTTCAGAGAAATATTTTAAGCTATGAACCAATCCACGTCTGAAACATCCAGCTCACTGTGTAACAACCCTCCTGTTTCCCTTTGGTCACAAGTGAAGGACAGAGAGAATTACCCCCAAAAGAACGGCACCACCTACCTGGTCTCCACCAGCATCTTCCCTGCTTTCCCGTAGGTGTGCAATGCTAGTGCAGGGAGGGAAAAAGAGAATGAACGCTCAGTCTAAACTGAGAGAAGCACATTAGTAAAAATATTACCTGTGAAAGGCAATCTGACAAAAACCTGTGGGTCTGGAGTTCTATGGGTATAAGGGGATATTTGAAAATTTTGGTCCCATGCTTTTTTTAGATCTACCTTCAACAAATAAGAATCACCGAAAATAAGAACAAAGCTAGGGTGGGTCACTTTTCATACTCACACATCCACAAAGAAAAGGAAAGGAAAGAAAAAAGAAAAGAAAAATGGTCCCAGGGAAGCAACAGTCTCCCTCTGGGCAAGCTAGGCTGCCAATAAGGAGGCCAAGGGAGGCCTGCCTGGGTCGGGGGCTGCCCGGGACAGGGTGCGGGGTGCCCGGGGAGGGCGGTCAGCCCAGCCCCAGCACATCTGGTTTTCCCAGGCATAACAAGGGGACCTGGCTAAGGGCCTTCATGTTCACTCTATGGTTTTAGCAGAAAGTCTTGAGCAAGGTGCTTTGGGACAGGAGGGGACAAGTGCACACAAGCCTGGAGGAGCCCCTCTGCCCATCCTTCCTGACAGTGGAGCTATTTCCAGCAGAGGAGAGATTAAGAGCTGACTCAGCAGGCCCCTCCCTGGACCTCACAGAAGCAGGGAACCCCTGCGACCCAGCCCCGTGGTGAGCCGGACGAGGGCCGAGAGAAGCTCTGATCCCCCAGGAGCAAGCGGCGGGGGGCGGGGGGGGGCGCGACAGCACAGCCCCCTCCCTCATACGGGCAGAGCCGTCCAGGAGACCAGAGAGCATGGAACACGCAGGCCGCCTGACATGAACGAGTCCAAAAAACGACTTTACCTTCAAACTACTCAGGAAAAAGCACAGCACTGCCAAAAGCCGGTGAACATGGAAACCCTGGGCTACATGGCCACAGGGCAGGTGGCCTTGGGAAGCAAACCAGGGCTCATTCCAGCCCAGGCCTGTCCAACCACCACATGGACACTTGCACCTCGGGGTCCTCTAAGACACAAGGTCCAGTGCCCCTAACGTGAAGGTGTCCGGGGCCCAGCCATCCCATTCCTTTTCCTTCTCCAAAAGGAAGCTGAGCATCTACAGCATATTCTAAGTGCTCAGAGCACCCTGCCAGAGAGAGTTCCAGAACACACCCGCATTCTGGACAAAGGAAACTAAAGTTGCTCTAGGAAGCCAGAAAAAAGTCATGAGGCGGCACCTTTTCACCCAGAAAGACCTGACCGGTTCCCAGAAGGACGATCCTAGCGCTGCTGCCCCCGCTTGTGCTGAGGCCTGTGGTTCCCGCCCGGCTCTCAGCCGGGACAGCCCCACACACACCCCCCACACATTGTTTCAAGCGTCCGGCCCTCAGCCTCTTGCCTGGCAAGCCAGAGATTGCCCTCCCGCCCCTCTGGACCAGAACCACAGCGCCAGACCTGCCCCGTGAGGCTGGATGGCATCTGCTGGATGGTTTCCAAGAGGCAGGTCCCTTCCCCATGCTCCTGGGTCGGCCCTCCCCTCTCCACCTGCGGCAGGCTCGCTGCAGCTCATGGGCTGGGCCCTGCGGGGACCCGGAGCTGGCACTCCTGCCAGGCATGCAGCAGGAGTGCTGTCAGGAGGGGGTCCCCAGTCTCCCCAGAGAGGCTGGCTCAGGGCTTTCTCCTGGGGCCACAGCCGGGCCCACAGCTCTGTGGTCACCAGGCACGCAGAACTGACTCTCAGGCCACCTCGTGGAACTCGGGCCCCAGCCCTACCCCACGCTCTCTGCCCACAGTCCGCAGCCTCCACTTATCAGGCAGAGATGGGGAAGCACACACCAAACTGTGCTATTCACACGGAGGGCAGGGACCTCAACCCAGCCCTCCCAAGAGCCAGCCACCTGACTCCCGCTGCCATCTGCCTGGGACGTATGATGACCATTTGCTGGATAAACAAGGGGTAGGGAGTGCAGAGAATCCTGGGTGTCAGAAAGGATGGTTTTATGACCCTCATTTCCCAAGCCAAGTGACCACAGATGCAGGTCACACAACTTGGGACAGGTAGGGAGGAACAGGCCCTCTGCCGGCCCCACCCAGCCATGATCGGGCAGCAGGCTGACTAGGGCCACAGAAACCTGGGCAGGTAGACGACAGGACCACAGACGCGGTGCCAGAGCAGCTGCTGCACATGGCTGGGCACTCCGAGGCGGCAGCAAGGCCTGGTCACCTCTGCAGGCAGGGCCTGGGTCAGAGTGGCCTCATGGGGCCATGACTTCTAGGGACAGCTGACTATCTGGTATAGCTTTATGTCTTCTGAAAATGGGGTTTGAAAAGTCTACTTGAAAGTCAGCCATACAAGGAACAGCAGATAAAAAGTAGATAAAATTCACAGAACTGGGTCTACAAGCAGCAAACAGAACACCACAAAACACCAACAGAAAACACAAGATACACCAGGGCTGTATCTCCCCAGACTGGCAAAGTTCGTTCTCCAGTGATGTCTACGCATAGGCCAGGACAGGGAGGGCAGCCCTGTGGTCACTTCCAGGGATGAACCAAACTGAGAAATGTCGCAAACTCAAACTTGAGAAAACCACCCTCCCGTTCTTGGAGCGCAGATGGCTTAAAAAGGTTATCTGTTGAGGATGCCTCTGCCATTCAGCAGCTTCTACACTCTGCACTGCACTGTCTCCAGGCTTGTCCGTCTCCTCCAGAAGACCTACAAGCAGCGGAAACGGCCCAGGAGGTGTGGGATGATTGCTGGTCCAAGGGGTCCGAGAGACTCCCGTCTCGTCCTGTGTAGGGCTCCAAGTCGGGGGGTCTCTCCATTTCAGAGATGGTGCCAAAACGGAGCCAGGACAAAGGGCAGCTGATGCTGCAGGCTGGGCCTGGGGGGACTGTGGGAGTTCACACAAATGCACCATCTTGTTTGGTACCAAAGGCATAATCAGAGACCACAGGTGGTTTCAGATCTTTTTTGCTTCTGGGTAGTTAGAACTGGGCTCCAGCCACCAGAGGCAGTTAAAGGTGGGAGCCCCAGCCAACCACGCAGGAGGGTGTCCACAGGTGGTTTTCTTCAAGCTTTCACACCTCGTCAAACCAGTCTGCCTTCTCAAGGACTTTCTAAGAATGTTCAGATGGACAGCTGTCAAAAACCACAGCCTCCCCAGTCCAGGGTCACTCATCCTCTTTCAGGGAACAGCCAAGCATTTCATGGGAACCCTGAGCAGGGAGAAAGAGTCACCCCAAAAGCCACAGCCTCGCAGAAGGAAGAAGGGACCTGCCCTGGTGCACATATCATCCCAAGTAGAACTTGGTCTCACGGGAGCGAGCCAAATTTAGCCGCTATATTTCACTTCCCCACGTGACTCCAACAGCAATGAAAGAGTCTGACAGCACCACTCTTATCAGAATGGAGAGAGAAGGAAGCAGTCCTTCAGTTTTGAGGTCAGAACAAATGCGAGTATCTCGGTGCCAATGCAAAGTAGGCAGACTGGAAGGAAACCAGAGGTCACGCTGCCAAAAGCCCACGCGTGGGGCTCACAGATGTTTTTATTTTCTTTGGCCCCGGGAACTCTGCACACCGTTTCCTCTTGGCACCTCCTCCCTGCTGTGAGAGCTGGGAGCCGAGGGCCCACCAGGGCCTCTGCGAGCGGACCCAGCATCCGGGCCACACACTAGCTGGATGGTCAGGGGGTCCCAGCCAGAGGATGGGAGTCTTCCCCAGACGTGCATAGGGCAGCCTCTGAGACCACGTGTACTGGTATTTCAACACCCACACCACGTATTCCCAGAATACAACGTGGAGTCGAAAGGTCCGAGGTGGCAGAGAGAATGCAGCCTTCGCACACCAGCCTGAGGCGGGCGGCAGAGTGCAGGCCCTGCCCTCAGAGACAGGCTGCCCAGGAAATAGATCAAACTGAAAGGAGGTGGAAAGCACAGCCTTCTTTGCCTCAGCTGAAATCAAAGGAAGAAAGAACTGGAGGAAACAAGACTGCAACCAACAGCAACAGGACATAGAGAATGCCGCGGAGGAGGTGATGACTTGCTGCCACTATAAGCCTGAGCCCAAGGACAGGCTGCCCATGGCATTCAAAGTGAAGACGTGCAGCAATATCTGGGTCAGGCAGCTTGGAAGGAAGGCTCTGGGGCCGCAGGCATAGGAACAGAAGCTGCCAAGGCTGCCTGAACCGGGAGGGGCCTCTCTGTGTGGATGTGCATAAAGAGAAGGCAGGAGGACAAGCATTAACTCAATTTTAAAACGTGTTGATGTTAACAGCTTTGTTTTTTTTTAACTGCATTAAATTTTAAAATAAGAAAAGAAACTGCTGCTCAAAGGACTTTTTAAGAATAAAGCAGAATAAAGAACAAAGCACTGGCAGTCCCGTGGTTGAGTCTATGCTTCCAGTGCACGGGGTGTGGGTTCGATCCCTG
Organism: Ovis canadensis; assembly: GCF_042477335.2. Classification (NCBI taxonomy): domain Eukaryota; kingdom Metazoa; phylum Chordata; class Mammalia; order Artiodactyla; family Bovidae; genus Ovis; species Ovis canadensis. The sequence continues at coordinate 59,631,663 of NC_091255.1, read as the reverse complement.
GTCAGGGAAAGAATATCCCTCATGCTGTGCGGCATGACCAAAAAAAAAAAAATAATGAAGTGAAAGAAAAGTACTTAAAAGACTAAGGACAACACCCTCAGATCCAGATGCTGCACTTTTTAAGAAGGTGCTGAGAAAGGTCCTGCCCCCCTCAGGGAGGCAATGCACTCACCCAGGCCAGCGTAAGTCCTCCGCTTGCTCAGGCTGGCAGCTTTCACCAGGAACATGCAGGACTGGTGCGTCATCCAAGAACAGAAGACCAAGAGCAAGGCCCCCAGGACAATGCCACACTGGAGTGTTGGGACGAAAGAGAGACATTAACAAAATAAATGGGGTCACAAAGAGTCGGACACGACTGAGCAACTGAACTGAACAGCATCGTTGTCTCACACACTGAACATAGGTGAATAGCACAAACGATGACCAAAAGCCCTCCCCTTGGCCCCCGCTCCCTAGACTTGAGGCCCCAGCTCTACTTTGTCCCTACGCCAGTGAGTAACAGTTCCTGGATGGAGTGGTCAACACGTTCTGTCCAGGGACATAAAGCACATACATGTCCCCAAAAGAGCACCAGGGACCCCATTGCCTTCCCAGAGTCTCAAGGAATGGTGAGGGGTTGCCAGTCTCCCCAGTTCCCTGCAGACACCCTACAGCAAACCACCTTCCAGCCACTTGGATCAACAGCTACGAGTGATAAACACATTCTGGAAGGAAGAGATTAAAAATGACATTTACGCCTTTCTTATAAGTTAAACAGACACTCACCATCTGACCAGCAATTGCACTCCTAGGTATTTACCCAAAAGAAATGAAAACATGTGTTCATGCACAAACCTGCATGCCAATGTTTACAGCAGGTTTATCTGTAATCCAAAAACTGAAGAAACAACCAACTGTCCTACTAGCATCTAGCAAAGCGGAATACACACACGGCCCACCAGCCAGCTCTCCTGCGCACAGGTCACCACCCCACAGGACAGGTCCATGTGGTCAAACCCCGTGCATGTGTTCCTAACTGCTCCAAACAGGAAATGCCACGCCTGCCTAGCAAAGGTTAAAAAACAGATAAATTGAGCAATGCTAGCCAGACACCTACGACATGATGCATCCACATACAGTTAAAACCTGGCAACACTGACCAGTGGGGTCTGGGGGTGGGAGGGCAACCCTCAGTAAGGAGGCAGGGGTGGGGGGTGCTGGCAATGCTATATTCCTCAGCCTGGGAGCTGGCTATATGTGTTTGTTAATATTATGAAAATCCATCAAGAGGACACCTAAAATGAGTTCACTTTTCTGTATGCATGTTATACTTTAATAAATTGCTATTTTTTTTGGAAAAGTACCCCAAATTATTAAAACCAAACAAACAAAAAACGCAAACAAAGCTTTGAAGTGACCTGGCTACCAGATAAAAATACACATCTCCAAATTGCCTCTTGGCCTCACATGGTGTTCTTGCCAAGGAGCTTCTCACAGAGAAGACGCTGCGTCTGAGTGATGAGTGACAGCATGTCCTAACTTGGCCAGGCCCTCGGGGCAGGGCAAACCACTTCCAGGTCTTTGCTTGCAAGAGGGCACCCACCGATAAGCTCTCCCCCCAGACAACTCAGCCTGGCCCATTTTTAAATGCTCTGGCAGGGGACTCATGCCCAGCACACAGTAAGACACTCAAATCTGAATCACCAGAGCCCTGCCACAGCGGCACTTGGCAGAGAGGAGTCAAGGAAGGCAGCACTGCATTTATAGACTCAGGACCAGCCAACTACACATCCCAGGATGCAGTTCCGTGCCAGGCAAGTCGCAATGCACGCTGGGACACGTAGTACTTCCAATACCCAGAGGTGGTTGGCCCACGCTGGGATTCACAAGCCAAGACACAGATGTTGCTTCTTAAAGCCGCCAGCGTGGCCTTCTCCACAGCCCTGCAGTCTCCATCCTCCCACCAACATGCTCACCAACCAAGTCAGATCAACCACTCACATGGGAACACTACATGCATTTTCTTTTTGCTATTTTTATCCAAAAGATGCTAAATGTGAAAAATGCAGCATTACTCTAAAATTAAACGCTGACGCCGATTTTCAGTTCCAAAATATCCATCTTATTTTCATTTTCCCACCTATTTGGTCTCGTCATGTAAGACTGGTCTTTGAGGCCTTGTTGGCCACCTGTCCTTCCCTGATGTCCCTCTCCTCCTCCACCCTCAAGCAGCCTAGCTAGTAGACAGCTCCTGCCCCAAGCAGCAGAGGTAACAGTATCTCCAGCATGGCACACAGTAAGCTAAGAAGTTCATTTTTAGCAAAGAAGTTACCCAATTTGATAATTCTATCACCTCCTTTTTCTACCATACCAAATGAATGTTTATTTGTGAGATAAACAGAAGCCAAATGAACCCATACCTCAAAAATGGTGAGTTTCTTTCATGCAGTATTTAATGCTGGGATGACACCAATTTTATAATATTTTGGATTTTTTCAATCAAGGTAACATTTGCATATGGTGAAATGCACAAATTTTAAGCACACAATCTGGAGAATGGAGTCATCACCTTGTAACCAACACCCCAAACTAGTTCCAAGGCCTGGGGGTTTGACTGATGTGCTTCTGAATACAAGTGCAGTTAGGTCAGAGTTTTTAGAAATAATAATAAAGAAAAATAACACTGAATCCTGTGGTCACTTTCCATTTTTAAAAGATCATATTACTTTGCTACATTTGCACTTTGATCTTAAGTTATTAACTGTTCTTAACCTTTTCCTTGAGAAAAGAGGATAAGACCGTTGGATGGCATCACCTACTCGATGGACATGAGTTTGAGCAAGCTCCGAGAGTTGGTGATGGGCAGGGAAGCCTGGTGTGCTGCAGTCCATGGGGTCACAAAGAGTCGGACAGGACTGAGCGACTGAAGCTTTTCGTCGAGGGAATTCCCTCAATTTCTCTTGCAGCCACGGGCAGGCGAGCCGCAGGGCTGCCTCCCCAAGTCCTAGCTCCCGTGAGGGGGTGAGCCCGGGGCGGCGAGGGGGGTGACCACTGCCTGCTGGACTCACCTGTTTGAAGCAGAAGGGCATGGTGAGGACACTGACCCCTACTATGCTGTTCACTATGTTCGTGATCAGCCCCCAGTTGGAGGCGGCGGCCGCAGTCATAGCGCGGGGTCTAGAGGCCCGGGAGCCCCAGTTCAAGGCGCCGGGACGACGGTGGGGCGTGAGACCCTGAGGGAGACGGGTGGCTGGCTGCCTGGAGGAGGCAGCCTCTTGGGAAGCCGGCAGGGGCAGTCAACCTCCAGACCCCGCCAGACCCCACGGCCACCTCATGTCTTCCTCCCCGGCTGGTTCTCGCCGGCCACCTCCGTGTCCCCACGCATAGACCCGGAAGAATTGCGGGGTGCCAGCCAGGAACACCTCAGCCCGGCTTCGCAGCCACCCTGACACACACTTCCTCCTTCCGCGGGCTCCTCTGCCCGGAAGTGACGACGAATAGGCGGTGCTCAAGCAGGGCTCTGACGGAGAGAGGCGGACCTAGTGGGGCGGGGTTTGGTGGGAAGCAAACCAATGAGAGGTGGGCTGGGTCTGTGGGACGGGACCTGTGGGCAGGGCCCGGTGTCTGAGCACCTGTTCCAGCACCCAGCTAATAATCATCCTCCTGAGGACCTGGTATCCTGAGCCCTTTCTTTCAGGACCTGGAGCACAAGGAACTCGCCACAGTTCTACATTGTCACATACATACGGTATCATCAGTTGGGCTAATCTGGTGAATACAATGGAATCACACTGTGGTTTTTATTTTTTAATCTTTAATATTTATTTATTTGGCTGCATGGGATCTTAGATGCAGAATCTTCAGTTGTGGCATGCTAACTCTTAGTTTTGGTGTGTGGGATCTAGCTCCCTGACCAGGGATAGAGCCCAAGTCCGCTGCATTGGGAGTGAAGAGTCTTAGCCTCTGGACCACCAGGGAAGTTCCTCACTGTGGTTTTTAATTTGTTCCCCCAGTTACAAATGAGGTAAATCATCTACTCCTATTTCTATTGTCCATTCATATTTCTTCTCAAAACGCTTATTCATTTTTGCCCATTTTTCTAATTAGCTATTTGATCTCATGAATTTTGCATTCTTTCAATGTGCTTGATAACTGACCCTGTGTCCCTTAATTGGGGTTTTTCTGATGCCTCCTCGTTGTATTCGTTTTTCATAGCTAGAGTAACAAATCACCACAAATTTAGCAGCTCAACCAACACAAACCTGTTCTTTATGGTTCTGTGGGTTAAAAGTCCAGAATGCATCTCACTGGGCTGAAATCAAGATGTGGGAAGGTCACCCCCTTTATGGAAGTTCTCGGGGAGATTCCATTTCCTGCTTATTTGGTAGCTGGCAGAATTCAATTTGTTTGGGTGGTAGGACCAAGGCCCCCATTGTCTTGCAAACTGAAAACTGAGGCCTCCTCTCAGTTTCTAGAGGCCACTTTCCCTGGCTCATGGCCCCCTTCCTCCAACTTCAAAGTCAGCAACAGCGGAGAAGGGGTCAACTCGCTCTCACTTCACATATCTGAGCCAGCCAGGAAAAGTTTTCCAATTTTAAGTATTCATGTGATTAGATTGAGTCCATCCGGATAATCCAGGATAATCTCCCCATCTCAAGGTCTGTAACCTTAATCACAGCTGCAAAATCCCTTTTGGCATGTAAGGTAACATATTCACAGGTTCCCTGGATTAAGGGGGTGCACATCTTTGTGGGGAGCCAGTATTCTGCCTACCCACACTCATGGTGAAATTCAAGTTACATTTCTTTGGCACAAATATTGTGGATGTGCTGCTGTGTTTCCACTGAATCCTATCAGATGCCCTATGATTTTGATTTGTCCCATTCCTGGCTATATTCTCTCTGATTGCTTGATTAGATAGTTTGTCTTTCTCCTTAGTAAATAATGAGTGGTTTGTGGGGAGGTACTTTGAAACTAAATGTCCTGGTCCTTGTCAAACTTGCAACCTATTAATATATCGACAGCACTGTGGATTCCTGGTTTCCTGTTGTATTCAGTGGGTTGTCATCCATTATTATCATGAGTTACTTTGATGTGCCAATTTCCTAGACTTGGACAGTGAGAGCCCCTTCAGCTGGCCCCTTTGTCCTGTGCTGGGTCCCTGTCATTCTCTGAGTACTTCCTTGCTTTCTTGCATGATAAGCTGTTCCAAGCTCATCGTGTACTTTTCAAGAATCAATCCTTTCTCCAAGAACTCCAAGGAGTCTTTTCAGTGGAGACTAGTCATTGAGACCAAGATCTGGGCCCTGGTCTTGGCCACTGTTCCTCAATGGGCAGAACTAGAAGACACGTGTATGTACCACACTCACATCTAGATTTCTTCCTAGGTTCATGAACATACTGAAAGCCACACGTTCACAGCAGCATCTCCAAACATTGCTGGCGGTCCAGGGCCACAGTCTTCATCCTGATATTCTCCCCTTCGATTCTTGTAATGCCTGAGTTGATGCTCTCCACCTCACTTAGGCTCCCATACCCTCCCCTGGGCTGCCCCACCGCCATCCCAGACTCCCTCTCCACCCCACTCTGGTTCTGAGTGCCCCCCCCCCACCAGCAATTCCCACTGGCACAGACACTCACCTCACCTTGCACCACCTAAAGGTTTTAGGACTGATGTGTAAAGCAGAGAGAGTCAGGGTCATGGCCATTTCTGAACCTGCACCCCTTCCATTCTCGCTACCCACATGTGAGTTCAATCAGCAGAGATGATGTGATGCCTCTGTCCCATGGGAGCCTTCTGAGGCACAAAGGCTGTGTGACCCTGGGCATGTTCGAGAACCTCGCTGAGCGCCAATTATTGGGGCATCCATCACTGAAGAGTCAGCAACTTTCCATTTGGTTGCTGGAGGTGACAGCCGTGGGCACCATCTGAGGAAGGAGGCGGAGGGGGCTGGACTAGGGTCCCACCTCTGGATGCTGGCGACTCGAGACTTCAGACAGAGGGGGATGTTGACCCCACCTGGCACACCTGTATTAAGGTGACAGATCCTGCTTCTCCCACACCGGTGCCTGCTTTCCCAAGGGGGAACCCCTCTACCACCCCTTCCCCCTCCCTCCCTCTCCCCCACCTCAACCCTCACCAAAGACATTCAGGGACCCAGCCTGGGTTAAATCTCCCTGACAGTTGTGGCTGCTTTAGAGAAGGGCTCCTGGAGAAGGTGGCCTGGGCCCTGGAGGCAGCTGTGGGCAGAGCCAGAGTTGTGGTACTGGCTGTGACCTGGCTACCAGAACGCTGGATCAATCCTCAGTGTTTTCAGTTGCAAAATGGGGCTGATGACCCTGCTCTGCAAGTCTCTGTGAGGTCACAGGTGCAATCCCTTTCCTCCAGGAGAGCATCATTGTTTTTTTTAGCAATCTTCTGCTTTTTCAGGGCTTCCCAGGTGCATGTGTGCATGCTAAGTCACCTCAGTTGTGTCCAGCTTTTTGTGACCCTGTGGACTGTGGCCTACCAGGCTCCTCTGTCCATGGGATTCTCCAGGCAAGAATACTGGAGTAGGTTGCCATGCCCTCTTCCAAGGGGTTTTCTAGGTGTGGCTAGTGGTAAAGAACCTGCCTGCCATTGCAGAAGACCTGGGTTCAATCCCTGGGCCAGGAAGATCCCCTGGAGAAGGAAATGGCAATCCACTCCAGTATTCTTGCTGGGATATTCCCACAGACAGAGGAGTCTGGCAGGCTACAGTCCATGGGGTCCAAAGAGTCAGACAGGACTGAAGCGACTGAGCATACACACAGCTTTTTCATTGGTCTCCAGTTTCCAAACTGGAGGCATGATGGGGGCCAGGATGGTCCCTCGGAAATGAACACTGGGGGGCTCTGGGCAGTTGGGACAAGATGGGCATCAGGAACCCTGCCTGGTATGGAGCCTGAGATTTCATCACCCCAGCAAGCAGGACTTAAATGTTGACTCCAGCCCAGTGGCTGAACTGTCCAGAAGCCCGTTTCCATACCCCTCTCTGGTTGGATCCTCACTCTTCTCAGGCTGTCTTGTGTAGGAGCAGAGCCTGGAGGCTGTCCTGAGCCCAGGGAGGTGGCTGAGGGAAGGAAGAGGGAACCCAGGCCTGGTGGCCCTGACTCCCTGCACGCTCCTCCCGCTGTTTATATAACCCCAGAGCCATAAAACTGACAACAGTTCCAGCAGACAGGATTGAATTTTCTTCAGCATCCGCTGGGCGGGGCGCCATCGGATCATGTGCTGTGAAGGAATCCACCAAACCACCCCTAACCCCCCACTGCCAGGCTGCCTCCTCAGTGGAAAGGGTAGTGCAAAAACTACGCAGAAGGACCAGGTTCACAGGGAGATTCGGGGCTGCACCCACCCCCTACGCGCGCGCGGCCCTGACCTTGGTTTTCTGGGTGTGGGCAGTCAGGCCTTAACGAAGTGTAAAGGGAGAGAGGGTCAGTCCTGGTGTCACACACACACACACACACCCCAACCTTGGGAGAGAGGGTCAGTCCTGGTGTCTTCCAAAGTGCACTTAGTCCATCCACGTTATACTCCCCTTTGTGATGGGGGAGGGGAGAACATGAGGAGGGGGAGGTGGGGCTGGCCCCACTGTGGTCTAGAGGAAGATTATGTCCCCTCGTCCTCTGTCAGGGCCCCCCCCCAAGTTGGAGATGCCTGGGGAGTTGCCCAGGTGCAAGGGGGCTTTCCTGGGGCTGACAAGGGGAAGCTGGCTGGGCCACCCTTAGTCCCCTGCTGAATGGGCCCAGCTCTGAGTCTCCATCCTTGGCCTCAACCCCTAAAGCCAGGGACCAAGGGTTTTTCCCGCAGCTCAAGCCACTGGTGACCTCTGGGCTGTTGGCTCAGGTTCTGGGAGGAGGGCTGGGGGCCAGGTGCCCAGGAGAAGAAGGCAGGAGAGTAGCTGCTGTTGGGCACCTAGGCTGGGTGGGCCTGGGAGATCCTAGGGGGCCCAGCAGGGTCTTCCAGGGATTTTAACACTGCTTCCCTCCGCCTCAGGGGCCTCTCTCTTGAGCAGGGACAGCCATAAGACCCTCTCTTGGAAAAAGCACAGACTAAACATCCAATCCTCCAGGGCCCCCCCACCCAGGCCCCAAATTCCCAGAGACTAGGAAAGCTAGAAGCCTGGCAAGCAGAGGCCAGGCCAGCTGACCCAGCCCTGAGGGAGGCCAGAAGCCAGCTGGGCCAAGAGTGGACCAGGCCTCCCTGACCCCAGGTGGCTCTGGGACCCAGGCAGGGGCTTCCCAGGGAGGCCCACCCTCCAGACTTTCCTGGAAGGCAGGAAGCCAGAATGGGGTGCTGGGGAGAGGCACCTAATTTTCTCCCAGCCGGCAGCCTGGCCCAGGTGCCCTCCCTTCATCCTCCCCAGGGTTGACCCATCCCAGGATGCCTGGTGGGGAGGGAGAGGGCCAAGAGGTGTTTTCTACAAGGAACTGAGAAACAGCTGTCAGCAGAGCTGCCTCTCAATGCCCCACCAGTGAGGGCCTGCAACTGCCCAAGCAGAGGGCCACTGCTGCTAAGGCCACCCTCACCTTCTCTCCTTGCAGGTTTAACGTGAGTGTGAGGCCACCCCCCTATTCACGTGTGCTTTCCTAACCCCTGTCCCTCAGTATGTAGGGGGCCTTGATCCATTATGACTGGTGTCCTTACAAACACGGGAAATTTGGGCACAAATACCCACCTGTGTGAACACTGGCAGAGATTGGCATAATTCGTCTACAAGCCAAGGAATGCCAGGAGCCACTGTCAGCACCAGGAGCTGTGAGAGGGACATGGAGCAGATTCTCTCTGAGAACCGACCATGCTGACACCCTGATATCAGGCTTCTGGCTCCAGAATTGGGAGAGAATACATTTCTGTTAAATCCATAAGAACTTTATTCCATCAGCCCCAGGACGTGAAAGTCACCATACTGCACTTTCTGGACACTCTCAGGTTTCAGGACCCTCAGTGTCCACACGCTACAGCCCCGGCCACAGCCTCGCCTGCTCCATCTGACATGCTCATCTTTCCCCTCCTTGACCAGTGGTCCCCTGGTGCCTTTCGCTGCCACTTCTCCCAAGCCTTGGCCCTGTCTCTTCCTTGCATCTGGACACCCCTTGATGCATGAGCCAACTATGACCTCCTCCAGGGTCAAGTTCACCACACCACCTAATTTGCAGCACTCACCCTGGAGAACCACAGGATTTGGAGCCATTAAAGTGTGTGCCCAGGTGAAATTCCTGCCTAATTCCTGCAGGTAGAGAGGGTCCATGGGACATCCTCCCTGGCCCAGGTCATCAGACTGTATCTGTTCCAACCCTTCTCACAGGGCAAATTCTGGACTTCTTGCTAGAGGCAGTCAATGGCAGTCCCTAACTATTGCCCTCCCCATTTTACAGAAGGGAAAACTGAGGCTCAGAGAGGTGAGGTGATTTGCTCAAGACCATGTAACTCCTAAGTTACGTGGCCTGGACCCAGGTCATAGTGGTCATAGTGGCCCCATAACTCCTTGCTCTCAGGGCCACTGGCCTCTGCCTGCTGAGCTGAGCTGAGGGAGGCAGCATCTTCTAGCTGGTGGTCAAGTCCAGCACCATGCTGTGGGGCTGGCTCCTGGGGACGCTTTTGGCCATATTAGGGGAGAAAGGACACAAGGAACACAATTGCACCACTCCAGACCAACCCCAAGCTCACCTGCACACAACCTTTGGGGTCTCATGTGGCCTCTGCAGACCTGTTTCCCACCAAGGCCTCCCCTGTCCCTGGTCTCACGGGGGAGCCCTTGACCAGGTCCTATCTAGCAACCAGGAACAGGAAGTGTGTCCCCATAGGGAAAGCCTTCTGTGCAGCCAGGGTGAGCTGGAAGGACAGTATGACCTTTGTGATGTCCCTGGTCTCAGACAAAAGCTGCAGATTATCATCTTGGCCACCAGGAGAAAACTCCCCCTGAATCTCATTATCATCTTGTAATTAGAGGGGGTGGTTGAGAATTCAACAAGATGGAAAACCTGCTTTCATCTACTTTTTTTTTTTACCCTTTTCTAAAAATTCCAGACACGAGGCGAGAGCTGCCTGGGCCCACAGGTGCAGCATCACACGTCCAGACACAAGGAGCCGCGTGCACAGGCCCCAGGCCCCCTCCCCACAGCCTCTTCAGGGCAAGTGGGTTCCCCACCTCAGTCCCTGGGAACTTTGCAAATGATTTCTCTTCTGTTGAGGCTGGAGGTAGATCTGGGGGTGCAGGAAAGGCAAGGTCATGTCTAAGTTCATTCTCCTGATGCACCAAGCAGGTTAAGAGCTGGCACTTGACTCCACTAGCTCTGGAGCCTTAACCAGCGAACCATGTGCTCCCCTGCCTGCCCTGGGCCTCCATCCTCCCTAAGTGGGGGTGCCAAGCTGTCCCATGGCCACTGTTCACTCAGCCTCAGTCTGGCAGGCTAGGGGCAAAGTCAGGCTGAGACCCCAGCATGCACTCAGCCCACCCTCCTCCTTGCACCATGGATCCTCTGTGGGGCAGGCCAGTGAGGCACACGAGGCCTCACCCCTGCTCCCCAGGCTGCATCTCAGGAGTGGGGACAAATGGTAGGATGTTCTGGCTGCAGATGTACGAGCCCCAGGCTTGCCAGGGTGAGAGGCCTCAGAGGCTTTGTGAGCCAGTAGGAAACTGCCATTTCATGCTCCAGAAAAGGGAAGGCCAGTAGTGGTGGCCCGAGCCTGGCAAATGCACCTTTCAGGGGCAGGGAAGGACCTGGGAGACCTGCTGGCCTTCCTCTTCAGCCCCTTCTATATCTGGCCTCCCAGGCCATAAAAGTGGGGAGATCTCCCAGGGATCAAACCCCTTCCAGAACAGCGGCCCTAGGATCAAAAATATCACTTCTCTCCCCTAAAAGGTGTGCCCCAAACAGGGCTTGCCCAGTCACCTCGGAGCCCGGGATCCCCACTCAGGCTCCAGGGAAGGCTGTGACCCACGGGGTGGGAGGTGACACGGCAAAGTCAAGTGGCCCCCTTCAAGTGGGGGAAGTCTTGCCCTTGCCCTTGTCATTAGAACACTGAGCTCCTCCAGATGGCCCCAGCGGACCCTGAGGGATACATTTCTGACTTCTCTTTGCTGGGTTGGGGGACAGGACTGGAATGGTAGGGGGTGAGAGAGACACAGCTGGGAGTCCCGGGGCACAGTTGGGCCGTATCCAGCTACCCCATCGAACAGCTGCAGCCCCCCAGGCTCCCTGCACCCGTGGCTGCCCTGCAGTCGGCAGGACAGTGGGCTGCGGGGCGGGATGCAGGAATGTGACATGCCTGGGCGTGGGGCTAGGCTTCTGAGAGCTTCCCCAGCTGTGCGGAGGCCCCGGCAGATGGAGCCTGGGTAATCAGAGCCAGTGACAGCCGAGGGCTGATGGAGACAAGGCAGGTGGGGGCTCTAGAATGGGCTCTGCCTGGGAACCCGGCCCCTCCACTCAGGCAGGGGTCCAGAGCTGGGGGTGGGTGTGGAGCTCAGCCTTCATGGACACAAGGGTCCCGGGCAGTGGTGGGAAGGGCAGAGGGCAGTGGATCTGTCTGGGCCCTCCGGATCCATGCCCAGGCTTTGTCTAATCTTCAGCAGCCCCCACGTGATAAGGAGCAGTTTCTGCTCCCACAGGAGCTGGGGGACCCCCACCTGGCCCTCGGTTAGAGTAGACTCAGTCTTCTTCTCTCCTTCAGAGGAGCTGCGGCTGCTGGCAGGGCTGTAGGCACCAGGCAGCATTCAAATCCCTTCCCCATCTTCCAGCCAGTGGGCTGGGCATCTTCATCTAGCCTCGGTTTCCTCACCTGAAATATACTGTTACACACACACACCCACACCCACACACACCCCCCTCCATGGCCACGTATGTTAATTATGTATTAGTAGCTCAGTCGTATCCAACTCTTTGGGACCCCATGGACTGTAGTTCACCAGTCTCCTCTTTCCATGGGGTTTTCCAGGCAAGAACACTAGAGTGGGTTGCCATTCCCTTCTACAGGGGACCTTCCTTACCCAGGGATCAAATCTAGATCCCCTGCACTGCAGGCAGATTCTTTACCCTCTGAGCCACCAGGGAAGCCCCAGTTAAATCACAGAGGGCCACAGAGGGCCTGGTCCACAACAGGTGCTCCAGTCCCCTTCCTCCAGCACTGCCCACCCCTTCCTCAGGAAGTGGCCACGGCGGGCCTTGCAGGCATCTCTGCAGGTAAAAGGCCGGCCTCTGCTTGTGGACACTTGGCAGCTCACAGGACCTCGGCCCCAGGGACAGCAGGGCGGTCAGCACACCTGCTGTGTCAGGTGCCATGGAGGAGGAGTGGGTCCTGCATGTGGGAAGCAGCAGGTGAGCGTGGGACGTGGGCACCGTCCCTGCCAGCTGGTGTTGGTACTGTTGCTTAGGTGCCCAAACACAGGCTGGGTTTTCAGGTAACAGAGGAGCTAATGAAATCCCAGGCCAGAGGGTGCTGAGCCCCAAGCTTGGCACTCGTTGCAAGTCCAGACTGGCACTGGCATCAGAGACAGGCACTGATGACAAGGGCCACCAGGCTCAGATTCCAGCCGGGCTCCTCCAGCTGTCCCTACACTACCAAGGGGTGTGACCTCTTCCCTCAGTGCAGGGTGAGCGGTCGGACTGGGCGAGTACAGCTCCTGGAGGGTTCAGAGCACACAGCCTTCCGTCACACGTCGCCCCAGCTCCCAGCCTGTCCAGGCTCTGCACAGACAACTCTCTTGTGCTCCACATCCCTGGGGGTGGAGGCAGCCAAGCTGGGGAGAATGGAGGGGGCAAGTAAGGGTAAGGTCCAAGCAGGAGGAAGGTAGTCACAGGACAGACCCGCAGCATGCTTCCTCCACCCTCCTGAGGTCCCCTAGCCCCCAGCAGGGATCTTGAAAGGATCGCTTTGTGTGGTGAGCTCCTCTCTGGGGCCTGGGCCATAAGATCACCTCAATTCCCAGCTGACAGGAACTGAAGTCACCCATGTTCAAGGCTATGGTGGCGGGAGTTACCCCAGCAGGCCGGACCTTCCTAACACTGTACCCCCAACCCCCAGGGAATAGTAAGCCCCCTCTATGATCTGCAGGTCCTGCTACATAACCTGTGAGGCCTGGTTAAAAGAGAGTGTGGGCCCTGCTCAAAAGTCGGGGGAAAGCATAAACATTTTCCCGTTCTTCCATGGTCTCTCCACTTGTCCTGGTGTTTTTTTTATTTGTTATTTAATGTCACTCTCAGTAAAGAAAAATTTAAATCGTTAGCACGCATTTTACATTCATCTTTATAAGAGATGGTGCCCGTTTGAAACGCAAACATAGGCAGAATCGCTGAAATCACGCAACTCGTGTTTTATAGCTGGTACCTGCTCTCATTTTCTATCGTCACAAACACAGTACAGACAGACCACAAAACTAACTCCACTGTTTTTATTTCACTTCCTGCTGTGCCTGATGGGAGAAGGGCGGGAAGAGGGGCCTTGTCCCCCCTTTCTTTCCACATCATCATTTCCAGCGGGAGTGTTGGGCTGACACTGGAGGGAGCACTGGGAAGAAAGGACGTGATGGGTTCCTTGGTCGGTGGTCACGCCTCTCCCCTTCCCAGATGGCCTGGGAATGAGGCCCGTCACCTCAGCTCTGCAGCTGTGGCTCACTTCCTGCCTGGCTCCCAGCCCCCTACCCTGGTTTCCAGCCTCCTGGAGCAACCCACCTTTCCTGGCCTCTGCCCAGCAGGCCCTTCCTCACTACCTATCTTGAAACTCCATAGACGCCTCCTCCTGGAAGCCTGCCAGGACCTCTCCTTCCCCTAAGTGGGCTCATGTCCCCAGATCTCCCTGGATTTACATGCCGTCTCTTCCACCAGATGGGAACTAATGCAAGCTCTCATGTACCGTTGTGGCCCCGGTACCTGGTACCAGGCCTGGAATACTGTGAGTGCTCCTCACAAGAAAATGGCTTGCTGGAGGGGGAATAGTTAGATAAAGGATGGATGAGCAGAGGAATGGACACTTGGATGGGTGGGTCACTGAACAAGTAAATGAATAAGTGGATGATGGGCAGATGGGTGGATGAAACGGGGGAGTTGGTCGATTGGTGAGTGAGTGACAGATGACTGAGTAAATGTACATGTGATGGATGGATAAAAGGATGGGTTGGTGGGCCTGATCTGGGCTACAGTCCTCTCCAAGAGGAACCTCAAGTCCCAACCCTATTAGTTTCACCTTGGTGGGTCTTAAATCAGCCAAATGTTTTCAGTCAGTTTTTGGAGACAAAAACCAGCACTGGTCTCACCATTAAACAGGATAAGATTGGAAGGATAACGGGATCTCACAGCTGAAACAGGTGGCTGGAAACTGGAGCCAGGAAACTGGGCCTCCTGGGGAGGCAAGAAGCAGGAAGAATGTTACCCACCTTTGGGCGGGCAGGTGACTTGTTCAGGGGCCAAGCTCCAGAGCCAGGGAGAGTCTGCTGGTCAAGATCTGGGTCACACACAGGTCCTAGCTACCAGAGAAAGGGTGCCCAATGTCTGGGCTTCCTGTGGGGGCAGAGACCACACAGGGTGGGGGTCCTTCCTTAGCAAGAATCATGCATGGTCCCTACCAGTCTCAAGGGAGAGCCCACTGCTCAGGAGTGGGGTCCACTGGGAGGCTGTCTGCTCATGCTGGCCTCCCAGTGTGCCGTGTTTGCATCTCCCCACTTTGGGGGCCCCTGGTGGGCAAGGCAGGACCCACCCTCTTCTTCGAGACGCCCACACAGATCCGGGCTTAAGGTTCTTGACCCACTTACTTGTTTGATCACAGTCAAGTGGTCGTGGGCCCCTGGGGGCCAGCTGGCACCCCCTGACACGGGAGTGAGCCCCGGGCATCAGTGGGAACAGGAGGGCAGCGTCCAGTCTGTATGCTAGCCATGGTCACCTCGGTTAGCACCTGGAGCACGTGATGAAATCACATAGAACCCGAGGGCCGTATGGAGGAAGATGCCTCAGTTCCAGGTTCCCAGACTCCTCCTGGGGAGGGATGGGGGGTGGCACCTGGCAGAGTAAGGGGCGGGTCAGGAGCCAAGAGCTGTTTTCACTCGGAATGTCTGTTAACATTCTTCTAAACAGACTCCGTGCCATTTTATAAAAGACTGAGAACTCCTCAATGGTACACAGAAGATTTTTGTTTTATCAGAAGGTGGCTGCTATAAAATCCTCCAACTGCCGCCTCCCACAGAGGAGAGCAGGGGAGAGGCCCCCATCTCCCCTTGTCTCCATGCATGCTGAGACCCCAGGGAAGAGCTCAGTTTGAGAAACAGAAGTCAACCTAACATGTAAAGAGCACAGTTACCCCAACCGTCCCTCCCTTCCAAACCCAGAAGTGCTGCTAGGGGATACAGCCTTCCTGTCCAAGTCCAGACGAGGCTCCCCATCCTTCTCCCCAGGACGCCACTCCCCACACTGCAAGTGGTAAGAGGCTGATGGGGGGCAGCCCCTCTACCAGGCAATCTGAAGCGCCCCGAGACCATCCCCCTCCCAGGAAACGCCGCTTGGGACCCTCTGGCCAGAGTCAGAGGTGCACTCAGGCTGGGTCAGTCCCGGTACCCAGGAGGAGCCAACTGTGGGGTCCCCCGGGGAGGAACATGGGAGGCCTGGACACTTGGACAGGCTCAGCCCTGCAGAGCACGGGACTGAGCCGGCTTGTGAGCAAAGACCAGGTAAGGACATAAATCAGCCACCGGATCACATTTCCTGCTCTGAAAGGTCCTGTAAAACACGGGAGAAAATTGACCTGTCAGGGGGATAGATGGGCAGCGATAGTGGCCGCCAGCCGGGGGCCAGATCCCCCTCCACCCTCAGGATCCCACCTGCACCGGGTCCCCCCCGCCGAACCCCTGCAGCCCGGCCCTGCCAAGGGTTGGGTGCCCATGGCCTGAGCAGCCCTGAAGCAGAAGTCAGCTGGGGAGGGAGGGGGAGGAGGTAAGTCTATAAGGCTCCCCTGGGGGGATCTGGCTCCTCACCACCCCCAACACACACACACACACACACACACACACACACACACACACACACACACTGCACGGCCTGACAGCTAAGCCCAGCTGCCTGAACCGGCAGGCTATAAAACGGATGGAGACCAGAGATGGTGTCAGCAGACAGCTAGAGTACCTTTTAAAAAATGTAATCTCTTTTTATTTCCCTTCCCCCGGCCCCCTCCTCCCTCCATACCCGTAACCTCCCGGTCACCCCTCTCCCTTCCTGCGGACTGGCAGTGACCTTGGAGGCTGGACCTTGGCGTGGGGCTGCCGGAGCCCTCAAGGACGCCCTCTTCACCTTGAGAAGCTTTCTGTGCTGGCAAGAGCACGGCGGCCAGCCAGCAGGTGGGGGTGGGGGGAGCAAGCCGGGCTCCAAGGTCACCCCGCCACCTGCAACTCCAGCAGCCCTGGGCTGATGCAGGACGTGGGCCCCTGCAGCTGCCAGCTCAAGAGGAAGGGCAGGAGCCCGTCTGCCGTCTGTTCACACGGGGGGCACTCCGGCCTCCACACACCAGCCTGCAGCCACTGGTCTCAGGCAGTCCTTGTATGGCTCCTGGGGCCTCCCATTCTCGCTGGTCCTGAGCCACTCCTCTGGCCCACAGGACTGGGGAGAAGACAGCGGGAGAACCACCCACGTCCTTCTGCAACAAGGGGCAGAAAAAGGTACAAACATCCCCATCCTCTGGGAGCTAAGGGTCCAGGTGAGCACCAGACTTCAAGGATCTCTGGAAGGCGCCGGGGTGTTGGGAGGTGGGATGGGCACAGAGACCTGAAAGCCAGGGAGCAGGTCAGGGTGCCAGGGATGGGCATGCCTGAGCAAGGTGGCAACACAGGCCAAGGATCAGGGGCCAGGCCTCCCGTGGGAGACTGTCACCTAGGGCGCAGACCTCTACACAGTGCGTTCCTTCTGTCCCTCCAGCAGACTGACTGCCCTGGGGGATGTGCTTTTGGGGGCATAGTGGGAAGGGGGCACAAGGATGGAGAGATACCCAGAGACAGACAGACAGGAAGGAGAGACCAGGAGGACGAAGGCCAGGCAGGGCAGAGGGCAGAGGCCAACAGCTGTGTGCTGAGCAGAGCAAGGCAGAAACCATCCCAGCCCCGTCCTGGTTCTGGGCTGCTGGGGAAGTCAATAATCTGATGTCATTTTCCAGGGTCTCAGCTAGGCCAGAGGCTCCAGGGGGCTTGGGCTCTCGACTTGCCACTTGTAGCAGCCAACTCTCCCTCCAGCAGAGAACAGGGGAGGCGGCCCCTGAATTCAGGCCTCACTCTAAGCACTGCCCCAGGGTCCCCGCTGGCCCCCCAGGCACAGGTGGCCCTGGGGAGTATCCTGAGTGTGGCCCAGCCCAGGCCCTTGGGTCTGACCCTGACTGACTGGCCGAAGGCTCCTGTGTCCCTGTGCACTTCTCCTTCATCCCCTCTGGAACAATGACTCTTTTAGCTCGTGGGCAAGAGGCCACTGGCTGGCAGAGGCAGGCCTGGCTGGGGTCCCAGGGGCTGGCCCTGTGGCCTATCGGTGAGCAGGCGGATGATAAGGCAGGAGAGAGAGTAAGAAGATACCGGCCAGTCCCAAGGAAGGTGGGGTCCCCTGGTCCCCTAGATCCCTGGGATGGCGGACACCTGGAGGTTGGAGGCAGCTAAGAGGGGACGGGACTCAGCTGGTCCCTCTGAGCTGCACTCCATTCTCAAGATTTGGGGGACTGGGAGGGGGTTCCTGAAGGTCAGGAGGGTAGGTGAGCCTGAGGGGCCTGGTGTGGTGGTAAAAAAGCAAAAGCTGGGGAGCACTGGTGCAGGGCAGAATTGTGGGAGGGGGTGGGGCCCTCTTTGCAAGACCCTCCCCAGCACCTAGGTGGCCCATCACCCACCAGCCCTCTCCTCATTTCCCCAGGCTGAGGCTCCGGCTCCCTGCCACTGCCCAGCTCTCCTCTTGCTGGCCTCTGCGCTTCCAGCTACCTTCCCACCCTTGTGTCTCCCTCTCCTGGGATCTCCCAGGCTTGCTGTGGCCCCAGCCATTGCACCTACTTTCCCACCCTGGGATTCCTTCCTGCTATTGCTGAAGACCCAAGATCACACCCTTAGGGCTTCCCAGGTGGCTCAGTGGTAAAGAATCTGCCTGCCAATGCAGGAGACTGCCAATGCAGGAGACGCAGGAGATGAAGGTTCCATCCCCGGTTCAGGAAGATCTCCTGGAGGAGGAAATGGCAACCCACTCCAGTATTCTTGGCTGGAAAATCCTATGGACAGAGGAGCCTGGCTGGCTGTAGTGCATGGGGTCGCAAAGAATCGGGCATGACTGAGAGACTGAACACAGAAGATTTCATATCCTGAATGGAGGTGGTGATCCATTTCCAAGCAGCCTCACCCATCACTTGCACACACACTCCGGGGTCTGGGAGCACATGCCTCAGGCTCCCAAGGACACGGGGGCAGGCAGTGGGAGTTGGCATGGATCCTGTCTGTGGATAGTACATGCACACACATACTCACCCCAGTGTGCACACACTGGTATCCATGCACGTGGCCCTTTCCCACCCACCCTGTCAGTCTCTGGCTCCAGGCTCTTGAAGGGGATGAGAGTCCCAGGGAGTGAGGGTTTGTCTCCCAGCTGCCACAGGCACAGCAAGTTTGGGGTGCTGTTGGGGTGATGAAGGTTATGAGAGGGTAAAGTTCATACACACACCCCAAGATGCCATCTTCCCCTTAGGTCACCCTG
The DNA here is from genome assembly GCF_042477335.2 of Ovis canadensis. NCBI lineage: Eukaryota > Metazoa > Chordata > Mammalia > Artiodactyla > Bovidae > Ovis > Ovis canadensis. The sequence continues at coordinate 59,612,976 of NC_091255.1, read as the reverse complement.
CAATGGCCCCTCTCCAGGCCTGGGGGAACTCCCTGCCTCATCTCTGTTCCCCCCGCAGTCCTTGGGAACCTCTGAGGACCCCTCTGTACAGCCTGCCCATGTTGGCCTTCTCTTCAGCTTGTCCTGGGTCCACTAGGACCCAGGTTGGTCTGCCACCGGGCAGAGAGGGGTTAATTCTCTTTGTTTTTTTTTAAAATCTGTATTGTGGTTTCACTCTCCACTGTGCCAGCCCTGGAAGTAGGGGGCCCTGGCTGTGCCTTAGGGTTGCCCTCCCCACCCCCATCCCTTGCTCAGTCTGAGTCTCTACCAGATTATCTGTCCACCACTGACTGGTTTTATATTTTCTGGCCAGCGACCTGGCCCAGTGACCCTGGACATCCTGCCCAGCAGCAGCCTGTCTGACTGCCCCTCAGGTCCCACCCCTTCCTCCTCCTCTTCCTCATCCCGCCTGAAATCCTCCATATTAAGTGCTGGGTCCCTGGCGGCCCAGGCACACAGGCTTATGTAGGACAGTCCCTGGCTCCCCGGGGGTGACAGACTCAGAAAAGCAGGTTACAGCCAGCGAGCCTCAGGGCCCGCACGTTCTTAAGAAGCATCAGGAAACGCGAGTGGGCACTGTCAGGCCTCCAGGGCCTCCCCTGCATCTCGGGGGCAGCTGGAAGGTTTTTATTCAGCTAAGTAAACAATTGCCAATGTCATTTAGGATCCTAGCATGCAGGGGCTCTGGGCCTGCAAAGGGCTGCAGAAAGAGCAGGCATCAGATATATTCCCATTTAGGCCCCCATTTTGCTGGCATGGTTTCTTTTAATATGCTTAATTTTTCCATGTCTTCGAAAAATTGTTTCTTAAAAAAGAAAAAAATTAAGTTTCTTAACTCTAATGAGATGAAGAGAAAATTCACGAAGCCAAGGAGAGGTTAGGTGCTCACATCTGGATTGGCATGTGCTGGGCCGCCCACTGTCCGGAGGGGCACTTACAGACCCATGAATCATTTGGGAATAAAAATTCAAGAGGGGGACGTGCATTGGGGACCCTGGGGCTGGGGAACCCCAGCTGGTCCTGCTGCATGTGTCGAGCTCCATGGTTCCTCTTCATTATCTTTCAGGGCCCCCTCCCCGAGAGACTCGACTTGACCACCCGGGTCCCCCCTGCCTGTTCACACCTGAGCCCAGGCCCCCAGGCTAGCCGGGAAGGACCGCAGCTCCCCTCTCCTGAACACACCTCTCTCTCCCACAAAATAATTTAATGCAACTTAATGGCTTGAAGTTGATGTAAAAATTACAGGCGTCTGAGGGTGGGGTGGGGTGGGGGCCTCGTAAGAAATCCTTTTGAAAATATAATTGAGTTAATGGAGCCATAACTGTGTCTCATTTTGGGGGGGTAATTGGCCTGCTTTTTGTCACTCTGTCCATTTACATACTCCTGTTTTCTTTTAGCTATTGATTTTTTTCTTTATAAAGTGGGCCACTTTACTGCAATTTTTAAAGCCCCAGTGATGAATAAAAACCTCATCTTCCCACTCATTAAGACACAGGAATTAGCCAGGCTCAGGGCCCCACCAGTCAATTTGCGTAACAATCCTGAGCTGCTGGTGTTTTGGTTGGGGCCCAGGGGCTGCTTGCTAATGGCTAGGGATTCAAAGGCAGCAAGAGGGGCTGAGTCAGTTTCCGGAAGGTGGGTCTTGGGTAAGGGACCTGGAGGACTGAAGGGATCTCCTAAGCCCTGATCTAAAGGTGCCCCTTTCACCTCTCCCCTTCTGGTTTTCTTCCCCGGCTGCCCACAGCCTCGGGCCCCTCCCTTGACCTGCACCTGCCTTCTTGTGACTGTAATTCAGAGGCCCCACCTACCTGCCTTTGACTTTGGATCAAGGTCACACACACAGACCAAGGTCACCTGTCCTTTAGAATATATATACATAAATATATTCATATATTCATATACATATATATATTTAAAGTCTTTATTGAATTTGTTACAATATTGTTTTATGTTTTGTTTTTTTGGCTGCGAGGCATGTGGGATCTTAGCTCCCAGATCAGGGATCAAACTTGCACTCCCTGCATTGGAAGGCAAAGTCTTAACCACTGGACCACTAGGGATATCCTCTGGAATATGTTTTTTAAATTACAAAACCCATGAGTGTTAGTCACTCAGTTGTGTCCGACTCTTTGCAACCCCACAGACTACAGCCTGTCAGGTTTCTCTGTCCATGGAATTTTCCAGGCAAGAATACTGGAGTGGGTTGCCATTCCCTTTTCCAGCACAAAACCCATACACACACAAAATAAAGGAGGCCAATGGGTTCCAAGTGCAAAGGGTTACAAAGAGAAAGTAGTATCCTCCAGAGCCTCAATCTCCAGAGGCAATGTCTGTGGACCGCCCCATGCCACCTGCAGCTTGATTATTTGATCTCACTCAGCGTCTTGGGCATCTTGCCCGTTGGCCCTGCTAAACCCGCCGGTCATTTTTCCTGACCTCCTAGTACTCCCTTGCCTGTCTATACTGTGGTGCGTCCCAGTCTGAGGGGGCGTGGGATCCCAGGATGTGGCAATGTCAGTGCTAATGCCAGAATGGTCCCAGGGAAACTGAGATGGTTAGGGTGCGTCAGCTTTCATGTATTCGGCCAGTGGCTACTGTTGGATATTTCAGTCGCTGCTAGTTTCTCAACCTGACAAAGGACATCTCTGTTCACATATCTTTGTGCCCTTATACACATGTGTCTAGAAGATAAAATTCCCAGAAGAGAAACTGCTAGGTGAAAAGCATGCATATTTCAAATTTTGATTGCTATTGCCAAACCACTGGGCAAGTGTGTGTGCCAATAGATACACTTGCAGCAAGTGGGAAAGCTCACGCTTCCCTCCACCCTTGATAAAGCTGGAGACAATCGTTTAGGCCTCTGTCATTTGATAGGTGACAAGTAGTGTCTGGTAGGATTTTTTTAGAAATGAGCTATAAGACTTAGATAACAATAAAAGCGCTAATTTCAAGCGTCCAGTTTGATGAGCTTTCACAAATCGGTACGGTTGTGTAACCACCCCCAAAGTCAAGATGCAGAACATCCCTAAAGCAGCCCCGGGAAAGTTCCTTCAGGCCCCTGATCAATCCCCATCTCCCGACCAGTCTCAGCCTTAGGCCACCATGACCCGCCCTTTCCGTCCCTGTAGAATAGTTTTGCCTTTTCTAGGATTTCACGTAAATGGAACCATGTGAAATGCTCAGCAAACCACTTTGAGATTCATCCAGACGTTGTCACGTGTGTCCTGTTCACTGCCAGGTAGGGTCCACTGCCTGGGGGCTGTGTCTGCACCATTCACCTGTTGCTTAGACACTCGGGCCGGCCCAGTTTAGTGTGTTGATGAGCCAGGCTGCTGTGAACACTCAAGTACAAGTATGTGAATGTGTTTCAACTCCTGGACAAACACCTGAGTGCAGAACAGCTGGGTCACAGGGCAAGTGGACAAGACCTTTCCTGAGCTGTCTCCTATTTCCCAACCCCTATCCCCAGGCTGCCCTGCTTTCCATTCCCCAGGTAGAGCAAGAGGCCTCCCGCATCCTCTCCAGCATCCGACGCCAACTGCTTGTTGCGTTCAGTCCCACGGGGAGGTGTGCAGTGGCATCTCTTTGTGGCTGTAACTTGTTATTTCCCAGGTCAGTTCTGCTGTGTTTGGCATTTGTTAATAACGATGTTTTTATTGTGGAGAAATTTCAAACATTTTGTGTAATACATTTCTCTTTCTGTTTGTGGTTTTGGGGTTTTGTCACAATTTCCTTTTATACCCCAAGTGTGATGGCTTCAGCCCCCAGAAATGGTTCCCTCAGGGTGACCCTCCTTCTTTTTAGGGGTTTCCAAAGCAATGGAACCTATACCCAGGTTCACAAACTCCCCATCTCCCCAAGCCTGCCTTGTGTCCTCATCTAGAACGATAGGGTTTGACCAGGGTCGCGGGACACAGGCACATGACCACCAGCCGTCGTCCTTACTGTACTGAGCAGAGACCCTCAGGCAGGAAGACTCTGAGAAACCCCTGCCTGGCGCGAACAAGGGCTGAGCAGGACAGGGTCAGAGGCCACTCCCTGGCCCTCATGACCCCTCTGCAATCCTGTCCCAGGGAGGGCTCTGGTCCACATGGGACCGGAGGCTGGGAGAGCAGAGGGCCAGTGTCCCTCTGCCAGGCCTCCCAGGATGGATGGAGGAGGCTGCAGTGGGGTGTGTGTGTGTGTGTGTGTGTGTGAACTTTCCACGTCCTGTGCCCTAGTTGGGGCCCACTCACCAGCTCCTGGGCTTGCCAGGCCACCTCACAGACACCAGACACACCTGACGTTTCAGCCCCTGGACCTGTATTCCCATCTGTTTTGTGTCATAAGTTAAGAGTCACTGGGAAGTGTGAAGCCACCCCAGGCTGGAGCAGAGGCCGTGCAGACAGTCTCAGGTCCGGGGAAGGAACAGCACGGGCTGAAGTGGGAAAGTGAGCCGAACTCCAGGAAAATCCCATTCGGAAACATTTCTCTCAAGTATTCAGAAAGCATTAGGTTCATAGCAACTGCTAACGATCTTTATTCGAATTAAACTGGAAACTCCACAGACTCTGTGATCCTGTTGCAGAAAGCAAGTCCTCCCCTTAATTCAGTTCTCTGAACTCGCCCGCACCCCCATCTCAACACAGGTCCCGGACAATGATGCAGGCAGGAAGGGGAAGTGGTCGGACCTCCAGCAGGCTGTCTGAGGGCTGGGGAGACTGAGAAGTGGAGCCCCAGAGACATTTCCCCACCCACCTGGGGCGGCCCTGCCACCAGCCTGGCTCCACCCCCACCCCAGAGGCTGTCCCAGAATGCTTTGGGCCAGGGCTATTGCCTGAAGTGTGGCCTGAGCTTCCCCAGAAGAGCGGGAGACACCACACCACACCTCCACTCCACGCCTCACCCCCACACTGCACAAGTCCCCAGACTCACACGGGTTTGGGGTAACATCTGAGTTGAAGCATCTGCAGACCCCAGCCCTGCAACGTGGCTCTGCCCAGGGGTGCATGCGTGCTTGCTAAGTCACTCCAGTCGTGCCCAACTCTTTGCGACCCCAGGGACTGTATAGCCCTCCAGGCTCTTCTGTCCATGGGATTCTCCAGGCAAGAATACTGGAGTGGGTTGCCCTGCCCTCCTCCAGGGGATCCTCCCAACCCAGGGATCAAACCTGTGTCTCCTGTGGCTCCTGCCTTGCGGGCAGATTCTTTAATGCTGAGCCACTAGGGAAGCCCCCTGCCCAGGGGTGCTGCTGGCTCTTTGGGAGGTGGGCAGGTTCTTGGGTCCCACTCTGCTCCCATGTGCTTGGGCCTTGTCAACCGCCCCCTTCCTGAGCCTGAGCCTGGCCCCAGGGGCCCCCTTGAAGTCCCTCACCCCTCAAATGATGGGCCCTGAGCCCTCAGCACTTCCCAGGAGGGTGGGTAAGCAGTATGGCCCCCCTCAATATGAGTGATATAACCTGGCATCCAGCCCTCTCTGCCTATTGTGTGGGGTGAGAGGGGTGGTCAGGACAAGAGATTCCCCCACCCAGCAGCTGGACAGACCTGGCCCTGGGTTCTGCTCCTGGATCATGCAGTCTGGGGGGTGCTGTTTGTGGGGGGCGTGGGGGTGCTCAGAGCACTTCTTTGCGGGGTAGGAAAGGGATGCACTGAGATGTTGAGGGGAAGGGGGTGGCCTTGCTGCCTAGAAGTCCCACTCTGGGTCCCCCAGGTCCCCATCCCACCCCCACCACCCCCACCAGACCTGGGGAATCTCCTGGCAACTGTTTTCTGGAACAACTAGAGGCTGCGGTCAGCGGGAGGCCAGTGGGGAGAGCCCTGGTAGGGCTGAGAATGGGAGGCCCTGCCCCCAGCACGAGGGCCCCCTTCCCCTTGCCTTGCGCCCCAGGGCCCCAGGAAGGCTGGGGTGGCCCGGCCAGCCCGGGAGCCGCAAAGGGCATGAAGAGTGCAGCACTGGGGCGAGCTGCCAGCAGGGCCAAGACAATGTGGTTTCAATCTAATTGTCCCAAAATATTGTTACAACACAAACCACGTGCCATCCACTCACCTGCAACTAATCAGCGGCAAAGCTACCGAATAAATCGGTTCCACACCCGTGGGGCCAGGCAGCCCAGCGCGCGAACCCAGGCACCCAGGCCAAGGCCACCGCCGCGGGGCCTGCTTCCTGTGGCGGGTGAGAACCGTCAAGGGGCTCCTCCTGTCTCTGTGACCCCCACCACACTCTGAAGGGCGAAGCTGGAAGGCCCAGGCCCTCCCATCACACCCGTTCAGGTCTCAGAATGTCGACAAGGACCTGGAGCTAAAAAGCCAGGTCAGTCAAGATCTTACCAGGGTCAGAGGGCCCAGCAAGTCCGCAGCTTCCTCTCTCCACCCTGACCATCCCATCTCAAGACCGGGGCCTTGGGGACTTCACTCCTCTGGGAAATACTGGCAGGCCCATTGCAATAATGACGCAACTGCCTTCTAAGGCACTGAGGCCTTTTGGTAAATATGATTGAGAGATTTCTGCAGCACCCATGGGAGCTAAGGACATTCTCCATTTAGCTGGCCAGGAAACCCAAGCTCACAGAGGACCCCTGATGTGCCAGGGCCCATTGCTGGTGGGCTGGGGCACCAGGACCCTCACTTTGTTCTTCCTGAGATCCCTGTTCCCAGCTGACACTTTGCACACTGCCAGCCAGTTGGACTGGACGCAAGCCCTCTGGGACGGGCCTGGACCCTGAATACCATGGGACAGGACAAAGCAGTCTGAGTGCTGGAGTAGCTGGCGGCTCTGACCCCTTCCCAGAGCCTGGAAGGCCCCCAGGGCAGCCCTTGAGCCCAGCCTTGAGGGCAAACAGTGTGTCCAAGGGCAGGAAAGATGGCGCAAGAGTGAGCTCCAGGAACCCACCCTCAGTGGGGTATTGCGGGGGAGGTTGGCAAAGACTTTCTTTCCAAATAAGGTCACAGTCATGGGTTTCAGGTAGGCGTATCTTTGTTTCTCAGAGGCGGAGGTTGTTACCATTTGACCCCTGACACGGTGGCAGCCTCACCCCATCTACCCTTGAGAGCACAGTCTGTATTAGTTACCATGTAAATAAGCATTTGCCCACATTCATTTTCACAACATTTCTGGGATGTGGATGTTATTATCCTACTTTATAAGTAAGAAACATGAGGCTCAGAGATATTAAGCAGCCTCCCGAAAGTAGCACAGCTTGGAAACAGTGGAGCCCATTCTAACAACACCTGGGCTCTTCCTATAGGACACTGTGCTCTCTTATAGAATAAAGCCTGGAAAATGGCAATAAGGCCTCGTGACAGCCAAACACGCACCAAAATGCCCCTCAAGGAGGACCACCAACCAGAGCACCACCACCGGGAGCACCACCGCCGGGAGCATCAGCACGCACCACCATGAGCCGGCAATTCCTGCTCACGTGGGGAGATGACTGATTGTTCCTTGCACATCTCCTGGGTGACTCCATGTAGAATCAGTGGCCCAGAGAGGTCACAAGTATTCCCAGTACCACACAGCCAGCAGCTGCAGAAGTAGTCTTAACTCAGGTGCACACTGAGCCTAGCAGCAGGGAGGCAGGGATCCCCCCAGGACAGGTTTTCCTGGCAGCAGGGGGCGGGGAGGGGAGCGCTGGTAGAGGGGATACTGCCCCCTGAAACCAGCCATAGAGGATGGCGGCATCAACCCCGGCTCCTGGCAGCTCCCCCTGCAATGGGTGCAGGACGTGAGAACCCCACGTAAGATCCCCACACCACATATGTGCTGATGGTATCAACTTCTCCCCCACCCCTCTTTGGATAAGAAGCAAAGTAGACAGAATTGCTGTTTATCTCCTGTTAAGCTGGGCCTATCTGTCAGGGGAACAGCCAAGGAGGTGGACTCTGACCCTCAGAGGGATGGGGAGGCCCCAGGGGGCCCCCTACATGTCTCTCTCTGGGCCCCTCCCCTAACAAAATGTTTTTATTGTGGAAAAATACCTATAACATAAAAGTGGATATTTTAAGTATTCTTTTAAAGTGCGCCATTCAGTGCCTTTAGCTACATTCACCACGCTGCGCAGCCATCACCACTACCAAATTCTAAAACTTTCATCATCCCAAACAGAAAATCTACTCATTAAGCAATAACTCCCCTTTCCTCCCTCCCCCAGCCCCTGGTAACCTCTAATCTACTTTCTGTAGCCAAAGGAGCCCATTCTTTCTGGCCCATTCTAAGAACCTCATATGCATGCGTGCATGCTAAGCCTCTTGAGTTGTTTCCGACTCTTTGCGACCCTATGGACTATGGCCCGCCAGGCTCCTCTGTCCATGGGGGTTCTCCAGGCAAGAACACTGGAGTGGGCTGCCATGCTCTCCTCCAGGGGATCTTCCTGACCCAGGGATCAAAACTGCGTCTCATATCTCCTGCGTTGGCTGGCGGGTTCTATACCACTAATGCCACCTGGAAAGCCCGAGAATCCATATAAGTGGGGTCAAACAATATTTGTCCTTTTTGTCTGAATACTTAGCATAATGTCTTCAATTACCCATGTTGTAGCATGTATCAGAACTCCTTTCCTTTTTATTCCTCTGTATGTATGGACAGAGCACACTTTGTTTACCCTTCATCAATCAGTAGACACTTGGATTGCTTCCCCCTTTTAGCTGCTCTGAAAGCCAGCGTGCAAATGGCACTACTGCGTCATGTGGTGATTCTTTTCCTTTCGACCACACTGCACAGCTTGCAGGATCTTAGTTCCCCGACCCAGGATGGAAGCTGTGCCCCCTGCAGTGGAAACACGGATCCCTAACCACTGGACCACCAGGTGATTCTATGTTTGGAGAACCAACAGATACTCCTTTCTTTTCCAACTCAGATTTTAATCTTTCACAGGAAAAGATTTTGTCTCCATTCCCTCCCCAGAGCCAGAGGGGAATGCGTGAGTGTGAGAAATGCCCCGGGAGCTGCTGCAGTGGGTGAGGGGGCCTAGAAAGCTGTTTGGCCAGGATCCAAAACAACAGAGGGACCCTGGCAGCCTGGGCCGTGCAGGTTGCAGCTCTGAGTCTCACCTTTGAAGCTCTGGGGCTGCTGCAAGGCCTGAGTAGGTGGTTCCATCACTGGGTGCTTTGCTTTCCTTGTCTGTCAAAAATGCATAGAACGACACCTACCTCTTAAGAGGCTCTGAGCAAGGAGGCAGGTACAATGTGCAGGCTAGCACTAGTGTGTTGGAAGCACTCGAGAATATCAGCCCTCAATGCCCACAGCCTCACTCTGGGGGAGACAGGCCAAGGTGGGCTGTCCTAGCCCACCCTGCACCTGGCCCATATCTCAAGGACCCTATCAGCTCATCTCCTCCCCTCCAAACTGTTCCCGAGGGCCCCAGGGCAGGGACTGAGCTCACAGCCCCCTGGAAGGAAGACCTACCAGCTGCCTGAAGGAGGGACCTTGAGGGCAATGTCGTGAGCAGAGGAGACGCGGCCTCCTGTGTCCTCCTCTGCCTGCCTGGCATCAGGGCTGGGGTCAGGGGTTGGGGGAGGTGCATGCCATGTAGGTTCTCTCCAGTAGAGGGCGTCCTCTGCATTTCGGCCTCTCCCTTGCTTTTCCTGAGGGGTTGCAGTAACCCTTTCCTGGTCCAGTGATGGACAGCTGGCGGTGGCCTGGGGCAGGCCCTGGGGGGCCTGGCCACGTGGGGCTCTCTTAGCTGCAGGGTTCTCAAGGGCTGAGGCCTGCCTAGGGGGAGGGCCCTGGAATGGAGGGGCAGCCCAAAGAGATGAGCCCAAGGGAGGTATGGTCAGTGTGAAACCGACTAGGTCTCCCTTGGGGTGTCCCTGGCCTTTCACACTGTTCCCAATGGAGAGGGGACTCCAGGCTGCCTGAAGAGGCTGCTTCTAGGGTCCAGGCCTGTTGAAGATAGGGTTGAGGGGGCTCTGGACTGGACTCAAAGCCACAGCCTTCATGCTCTGGGGCTGCCCTGGGGAGAGCCCCTTCCCAGATCGTCTCAGTTGCAGCCGGACCCCCTCTGGCTCTGCAGCTTCCAAAGGAAGGGTTGGCCTTCCCCCAGGCCGGTTGTGCCTGACTTGATCCACAGATGGTCCCAAAAAACTTTTCGAAACGCGTGATTTCTTTTAGCGTCTGTCAGAAGAAACAAAATCAACAGATCAAGCCCACGATTTCACAGATCTTAACGATGCCTGGGACAAGATCAGGTAAAAAACGAGCCGTGAAATTTCAGAACTCAGTTGAATAAGCAATGGGATGGGGTCTAGTGATGGCCAGGCCCAGACTGACTCAGGTTTGGGAGGTCCACCTTTCCCACCACGCAGAGGCCTGGGCAGCCCTCGGCTCCTGGCCCAGCTAGAGTAGGGAGGGAGATGCTAGGCTGGGCGGGAGGGGGCCCCTGCCACCCCACCCCAACACTGCCCCAGGCCCAGTGAGGATGCTTCCAGCCTGGCCCCTTCCCGCAGGTTTTTCCCGTCTGGCAGGAGCCCTGGCAGGCAGGCCGGCAGTCTGGGCGGGGACTCGTGGCTGGCCGGGGCCCATGTGCCCTGCACCCTGCCTCAGGGTGAAGTGAGAAGCCTGACCAGGTTCCAGCACAGATGGGAAACCCCACCCCAGGGCCCGCGGCGGGACAGGTGTGGCTGGGCGTCGGGCTCCCTCCCACACCCACACAGGCCTTGGGCCAGGGCGTCTGAGCCTGGTTTGGCAACGTCCCCGCACTGACACAGCAGCTGCCACTCCCAGGCCTGGAACCCAAGATCCAGGCCATTTTCCGGGCGAGCTCAGCTCAGGAGCGCTGTCCTGCGGGGGGGAACACCTGCTCTGGTGGCAGGGCTGAGGAACTGGCGTGCCCAGGAATGGATGTCAAGTGAGGGATGGGAGGACGTTGGTCCCAACCAGGAAGAAGGCTGAGGAGGGGGAGGCGTATGTGGGCAGTCACGTCCACATCTGCAGGTGGGCCCAGCAGAATCAGGGCCTGGGACAGCCACCAGCCTGGAGCTAGGCAGCGGCTGCGATGTGAACTCTGGGACCAAGGCCCACCCCCTCACCTGCTCTGGGAAGGCTTTCTGAGCGGCTCAACCTCAGGCTGAGCAGGGGCTGCAGAGGGTGAGTGAGCTGGACTCAGAGCCCCGGCCTCATCCTCATCTTCCCTCTGGTCCTCTCCACAAGGACCCTCAGCTATCTGCTGGGGGCAGAGATCTCATTCACACATAGGAAAACAAGTCAAAAGCAGGCCCCTGGCCTCCACATAGCCCTGGGGAGGCTGAGCAGAATTCTGCAGGCTGATCACGATCTCGAGGAGCAGGAGAAGGGAAGGCCAGGATCTAACGAGCAAAGGTGACAAGGAGACTCTGCCGCACAGTGGGCCTGAGGACAGTGCAGAAAGCCTGGGCTGCCTGAGCCACAGCTGGCTCACTGCACCCACCTCTCAGGGACGAACCCTTGTCCCCAGTGGCACAGGCCTGGAGCTGCGGAGCACAGGGGACGTCCGCAGTTCTGGGGGATCCAAGTCAGCCTAACAAGCCTGTTTCCTCTTCTGGGGTTTGCACTTTGCCATCTTGAGATGCCACGTGCACGAGTCAGTAACACACATGGCCCAGTGTAGGACCCAGAGCAAGGCCCTCTGGGCAGGGCTCCCTCCATCTCCTCCTGAAGGCGTGTGTGTGCCTGCATAGGTCTGCAGGTCTCCACTGCAGGAATGTCCCCAAGTCTGTGTCTGTGCAGCAGGGGCTTGGACTGGCCACACCCAGCTCCCCTTTCCCTGGCTGGGGCTTTGGTCTCGGTGTTTAAATGCCTTACACCTCAACTTTCTCATCTGAGAAATGGGGATCATTTTCAACACCTTTCTCACAGCATTATTGTGAGGGTCAGACGAGGCCATGTTCTAGAGGTCTATACATAGTGAAGGTTAAATCAGTGGCAGCTGCTGTGTCCCTTCCCCCGAGTTTTACTCTCCCTTAGCCTCAGTTTCCTTATTTAAAAATGGGTTAAAAACAGCAAACTCCCAGTGGCCACTGGGACCCAGTACGTCAGTGTCTGAGATGGGACTTTGCGACAGTTTCATCTTCCAACAACTTCCTGTGAGCCCCAGGAGTCTCTGCGTCTCAGGGTGCAAGGACAGGATCCCAGGGAGATTCAAGAGCTCCTTCCAGGAACGTCTGAGCAAACGGATCCCATCCCCTCCCTGCCTGGACACAAACAGTGTAAACACCAGCACAGCGCTGGGCTGGGCGTGGCTCTTGCTTGTCCTCTCTGGGCACCTCCCAAGGTCCCCAGGGCACAGCAACAGTGGGGTGGGGTCTCGGGGAAGCACAGGGGGTCTGGCCTCTCCAAACCTCAGAAGATATGTTTTTTTAAGTGTATATAAAAAAAATATATTTGTGTATATTGACTTTTTTTTTAAACAGCTCTATTTAAAGCAATACTGTTGCCTTTGCTCTCTCTCTCTTCCTTTATACAAAACTGCTGAACTATTTGGGAGCCAGTTGCAAACACTGTGACACTTCACCCCTAAATACTTCAGCATCTCAAGTCCAAGAAGGCCTTTCTAACTTCATCATGCCCTGGAAACGTAGCTGGCATGATCTCTCAGATCCTATGCAGCCCATGTGCAAAATTCCCCGCTTCTCTCTGAAACCCTTCAGAGGTGAATCCCACACCAGGCTTTTTTTTTTTTCCTTAACATGGACCATTTTGAAGCATCCAGAGCAGTTGTTCTGCTGAATGTCTTCCAATTTGGGTTTCCTTTATTCTTCCCTTGTGACTCAACTCAGGTTAAGTGTCCTGGACAAAAGCATCTCAGAGGTGACACCGTGAACCACCTGGAGGAAACTGAGGCTCAGAGATGGAGTGGCAGGATCATCACTGCCAGGCCTGGCCGCTCACCTGCTGCTGTGTGGGCTCCAGTGGGTGCTGTCGGCCACCTGCAGGTCTGGATGGCAAGGTTCCCCCTTGCAGCAGCAGCCATCTGCTCAAGGATCTCTCTCTTTTGGGGACTGGGGGCTCCTTGAGGTGGCACCTGCCTTTTGCTTCACCTCTGAGCTGGCCAGGAGCCAGCAGGGAGCAGAGAGGATGCAGGATGGCTGGCAGCAAAGGGTGGGGTCCCCAAGGAGCTTATCGAGGGTGTCCCCAGGGTGCCTGAATCTCAGATCAAGACATGTGTGGGGCGCAAGCCAGATCTTGGAGGACTGTGGGCAGAGCGGAGCCAGGAAAAGTCCAGACTGGAATCAGCACATCTTTTTCCTAAGAAGAGACTCAAGAAGGATACAAAAGGCCCAGGATGAGGCCCCTGGGATATAGATGGGCCTGCTGTCTAGCTGGGACCAGCCTGTGTTCCTCCCCTGCAGCCCCCGAGCCCAGAAAGGAGGTGGGGGCAGGGATTGTATCTCCAGTTTTCCAAGGTCTTCTCTGAGGGCAGAATCCCAAAGGTGACCTGTGTGGCTGAAAACAGGAGGGAGCCCTGTCAGCTTGGCCTAGGGGGTCTGAGGCCTCTGGGGCGCCTTCACAGAACCGTCCCTAAGGCGGTCCAAGTGTGCGGGGCCACCACAGCTCAAGACAGCCAGCACCCCTCCACTTTCACGCTTTTGCTCACCACCCTGGTGACGTTCTCAGGACCAAGGACCACTCCAGAACAGCAGCATCAGCAACATATCCTTAAGTCCATGGAAACTTCTCCTCGGCTTTCTTGAGGCCAGGACACCATTACCTGCAGGGACCAGGACAGGGCCCCAGGCCAGGTGCACTGAGGCCTCCAGTCATGCTGGCGGTCGGGGGGAGAAGAGAGGAGGCCACTCATATGAGAGCCGAATGGGTTGTCAGTCGCTCAGTCACGTCTGACTCTTTTGTGACCCCATGGACTGTAGCCCGCCAAGCTCCTCTGTCCATGGAATTCTCCAGGCAAGAATACTGGAGTGGGTAGCCATTCCCTTTTCCAGGGGATCTTCCCAGCCCAGAGATTGAACCCAGGTCTCCTGCACTGCAGGCAGATTCACCATCTGAGCCACCAGGGAGTGGCCAAAGGGTCGCTGCAAAACTTAGAGAGCAAACAACAGGTCCGATGTGACTTCACCAGAGCTGGAACGCCAGAGCTGGAGCGTATCTGTGCTTCAAAGGGCTACATTCCCATAAGGGTGCAAAGAAGCATCAGACTAGTGAGTCCGATGCTGATGTCACCCAGGCACCCAGGGAGGCTCTGTTGGATGGGGGCCAGTCAGCGTGAAGAGGGAGATAAGGTCCCAGACAGGAGGTACCCCCTTTTCTAGGCATGTCCTTAAAGTGGAGCCTCCCCCCTCCCCACCCCGTCCCCCGTTTCCCCTCCCCCATGGCCCTGGCTGGCTCCAGGCCACAGAGCTGTGTGGTGAGGCATGAGCGCCTTGCCCTCAGAAGCTGCTTAGCTCGGGAAGCTGGGTCAGCTGTCTGGCTCTGGGCCACAGACATGGGCTCAGGTGGGGGTGGGTGGGGGTCACCATCAGGTGCCCTGCTGGGCTGACGACTTTAATTAATCTGCAATATGTCCTGTTTTGGACAAAGGCAGTCTTCCCAGGCAGACAGGGCTGGTTCAAATCCGCTGTGTGCCCTTAGGCACACAGTGAGCCTCTCTGGGCCTCTTCATCTTTAATGTGCTACAGCTGTCCAGTGACAACAGAGCCAGCTTCTTTCTCTTCCTTCTCCTTTTCTTCCTCCCCCGTGACCCCTTGGGTCAAAGTTATTTGGCAGTCCCCATAGGGTGCCCGTGGCAGACAGTGTGGGGCCAGCCCAAGCCCACCAAGCCCAAGGAGAGGTCTACACCTGCCAGATGGGTAGAAAGGCCCTGACCAGCTGTGGCAGTCAGCCTGGAGCCAATTCCACCAGGACAAGTGGGACTTACCCCCTTCTCTCATCGCTCCCTTTATCTACACTATCCTTCTCTCCTTAATCATATCCCAGTTCCTCCAGCTTCATTTTGGTCCCATTTCACCAGCCTGGAGATGCTGGGGTGGTGTGGTCGTAAATGGGGGTAGACTGCATCCCAGGCCCCTCTATGTGCCCCTGCCCTTATCAAGGAGAGGGTCTTTCTTTTGTCCCTTGTGAGCTTGGTCACTGCAGGGAAGACGCCAAGTGGCCCTCTCAACCCTCCCCACCTCATCTTTCTCCCTAGGGGTTTGCTCTGATCTCTGATTCTCCAAAGAAAATTTCTGGGTGGAGCCAGTGAAGTCAGCTCTGCCACCAACAGGCTGTGGAGGCTGAAAAGGCCAAGGAAATCATTTTTGTGCCTGGTGAAACATTATCATCCATCCATCCATCATTCATTCATCCAACAAAACATTTCTTGTGTGAAGAGCCCCCTGTCCCGCCTGCCTCATATCACTGACTGCAGCCTGTCCAGGCCTCCTGGGCAGTAAGTAGCTGGGCTGCCTGAGCCAGAATCATCTGGGGTATGTGCTGGTCATGCCCACATTTCCCAGGCCACTGTCCAGCATGGGCTTTTGCTGAGGGCCCCGAGAAGCCCTCACTGTGGTGAAGTGCTGTTGAGGACCCAGCCATCGGGCACTGTTTCCTCGCTGCTCCCAGGGATGCAAAGTCCTGAGCAGAGGCCTGTTTTGTCCAAGCACTGATTCTCCACCCAGCCCCAACAGGATGAGGCCCAGAGCTCTACAATGATAGCGATGGGGACTGTGCCTCTTTACAGGACAGGAGTCTCAGGAGCAAGGTTCCCAAGCATGAGGCACCCTCTGCCTTGGGTAGACCAGCAAGACCTTGGTCATCTTCAAAAAAAGAGCTCTAAAGTGGAGGAGGTGGCCGTGTTGCCACCTGCAGCCCCCATGGCCATTCTCTCCTCTCTCTCCTTTCAGGTCCCCTTCCCCCAACAGGTCTCCAAGTATACAGTCAGGGTTCCCCTTCTCACACCTCTGCTGTGTAAGAGAACCCAGCTGGAAGCACCCCAGTGGACTCCTTGGGGCCCAGGTAACATGGCAAGACTCGGGTGGGAGTGTAGAGGTGGCTCAAACCCTCCCCAAGCACCCTCTCCACTGCCAGCACTGCACTCAGCACTGGGGCTGCAAAGCTCCTAAATTGCGTAAGGGACCCCCCAGCCCCAGCACATGTCATTCATGCTAGTGGTTTTCAGCCGTGCCCCCCGCACCCTATCAGCCTTCACCCAGGCCCCCTCCTCCCAGCTGGCATGATTAGCAATGACTGTATCGTTGGGAAAATTATTAATTTCCATCCATCAAGTTTACTTCTGGGAAAGTTTGCCAATTAACTCAGCAGGCCAAGGTGCCCAGAACAAAAGAGAGAGGGAGGCAGAGGCCTGGGACAATCTTTGCAGGGGCGGGTGGAGTCCATGAGCCTTAGGAGTCTGGAGGGTGAGGAGGAATTAGGAGGCTGCTCCCCAGCCCCTGGGCACCCACCCATGGGATTGAGCAGAAGAAGGGGCCAAGGCTGCCTCTCTCCTGGTCTTCCTGGCTGTGTGCTAAAATCGGGCTCTGTGTGTGTGTGTGTGTGCATGTGTGCGCACGCATGCATGCACATGTTGGGGGTGGGGAGGTTGACAAGCTGGGCTGGGAACCCTGGCTTTGACGGTGTCCACAACAAAGTCACTCGTCTAACACTGGGTCTGAAAGGCAGAGGCCGATGGCCCAGGATCCCATGACCACCAGGGATGGAATGGGTTTCAGGCTTTCTGATGTTCTGCACAACAGTCCCCAGCCATGGTCCTTCCCATACTTTCTTTCCTGTTTTTTGTCTGAAGCCAGGGCCCTCCACCTTCGAGGCCGACTTCCAAACTCACCCGAAGGTGTCCTCACCTCTCAAGTGTCCGCTGCGGTCTGTGGCTGGGCTCGGAATATTGCTGTCATAATCCTGGGTTCTCTAAGTGCCTGAGGACTGTCTGTGGGTGGAGGGTGAAGGGGTGCAGAAGGAAACCAGGGAGACACACCTACAGAGAGTGTCTGGGCCCTCAGGCCTTAGCAGTGCATGTGGTGTCTGGGTTAGGCACACAGCGCTGGGACAGGACAGCTGGACCCTCCAGAGGCTGTAGAAACGGACATCTGACCCACTCATAAGGGTAGGAAAAGGGGACAGAGCCATAGCTAGGCTCCTGACACAAGGAGCCTCCAAAGGCAACAGGCAGGCTACTTCGGGACCTGAGGAACCTGCCCAGCCGTGAGTGGGGCGGGGTGGGGAAGCCTCTGTGCCCAAGGTCCCAGGGTCCCCGGAGATAGTCTTGCCCAGCACGCTTCTGGATGTTTGGCTCAGGAGTGCTTCCCCAGCCCACTCTGCAGCAGCCAGGGACAGAAGGGCGAGGCCTTGGAGTCAGTTTCCACTGCTTTGTAAAAGGCAGCCCAGAATGTCCAGCTCTCGCCAACCTAAAGCCAGGGCCCACTCCTTCAGTCTCCTCTGTATTTTCTGCTGCTCCAGGTCTCCTTTCATCTCAGTCACTCCCTGTCCCTCCAAATGGATGGGCTGCAGCCCCAACCCCGTCAGTGATACCCAAGCTGCCCCCCCTCCATGAAACCCCATAAATACTTAGAAACATAAATTAAAATAAATTGCATTTTTAAATTGCAAAATCAGGGCCATTTTATCGCTTTTATTGCATAACAACCATTAATGAACTATAGTCCCTGCCACCTTAATTGCCTGGAGACTAAAGTTCAGTTCCTGTCTTCGTGCAGGCTGGGGACCCTGCGTCACAGAAGCCACGCACCTGGTGTCACACAAGGGTAAATACATTTACGGGCAGGATGAGGGGCTTCAAGAAAGGTCCTGGGGGCTCTGTGGTACGGCCCCTCCTAAGTGAGGGGTCCAGTGTTCCTGGAGACCACTGGACATGAAGAGGCCTCTTCCCCTGGCCCCCCCTCCCCTTTCTATCAAAGGACGGGGGTGGGGGGGGATGCAGGCCCAGGCTGGGCTGTGTAATAGCCCCAGCAGCCCCTTCTACCTTTACCCCCACACCTCCAGTGCCAGAGAAGCCCAGTGAGGCTGATACAGGGAGACCCAGACCAGCCACACACACTGCAACACCTGCTGGCCAGCCTGGCTTTCCCTGGCCCCTCCTGGGCTCGGCCTCAGCTATTTTTCTGGGATTCTTGCCTCAGTTGGGGAGGGGGCCAGGAGGGTCAGAGTTCCCCTCTGCTTTCCACTCCAGGTAGCAGGAGTCCCTGGGAGTGAAGCTGGGATCGGGGTCATGTGTATAGTTAGCAGCCAGAGTTACGTTGCTCCCCCCCCTCCCCCGCACCTCCTCCCGGGTCAGACAGGTGGACCCCAGACTGCTGCTGTCCGCTTGAAGCCAAGGTTCAGCCCTAATGGTGGGGGAGCAGCATCAGGGAACAGGACTTCATGCCCAGCACAGAGAGTGCAGAGGCCAGCAGGGGACTGATGGCCCAGGGAGGGACCAGACTCCCTCCTCAGTCCCCTCATCCCATCCCCCAGGGCCCAGGCCCATTAATCTTTAACAGCCTCTGGTCTATAGCTGACCCCCAAAGCAAACAGGGATAGGATTCCAGGGGACAAGACACCCGCCTCCCTGCCCCCAGTGCAGGGGGCGGTGCTGGAAAGCTCTACCTCTTGTCCCTACCCCCACGGATGCTGGGGGAGACTACTCCCCAGTTCAGAGCTGTGACCTCTCCCAGGAGTAATGGGGGCAAGGGCAAGACCCCAAGGTAGATTTGGGAGTCAGATTCGAGGTAGATTTGAGAGGCTCTGAGGACCGAGAAGGGGGCTGGGACCAGAGAAGGGGAATTGGTTCCCACTCCCCACAGAAGTCTAGCATCCTGAGGGCAGAAGCATCCCTGGAGAAAACAAGGGAGGGGGCACTTCCTCCAGAAATCCGCCAGGCTATTGTTACGCTTTCTGAGACCAGGGAATTTTTCCAAGAGGTTGCGACAACCAAAAAAAATAATAATAACGCCCCTCCCCCAGCAGCAGGAATTCTGAAAAAAAAAAAAAAAACCAGCTGCTGCCGCTATCAGGCCGAGGAAAAAACAAGGTCAGACGCTGCGGAGATTTAATTTAAGGCGCGCACCCACAGCCCGCCAGCCACGCACCGGAACGCAGGCCGTCCTCTGAGCGCAGGGTGCGGGGTTCCCGGCCGCGGGGACGCCAAGCGGAGCTCCCGGGGGCCTTTCAAGCCCCGGGAACACGGGCTCGCGCCTGGCTCCCCCGTCGGAGGCTGGGTCTCGGGTCAGAGATCGACCTGGTAAAAGGTGGACCGCACTCAGGGCTGCCTTCCGCCCTCCTCGGGGAGGGGGTTGGGGCTCATTCTGGGCTAAAACCACCCAGTAAATGGGGGAGGGGGGAGAGAGGAGAAGGGGACGATGCGGTCGGGAGAATAGAGCCCGATCGTAATAAGAAGTGACAGCAGAATGGGCCGCGGGGGCTGGTGGGCCAGGCCCGGGCAGGGCCACCAAGTCCCCCATCCCCCCACGGTCCTCCGCCAGCCGGGCGGGCCGCGCCGGTCTCCGCCGCCGGGAGCGACTGTCAACTGCTGGACGCGGAGGGGGCGGCCTCCGGGATCTGCACGGAGGCGGGGGGTGGCGAGCCCTAGACAGTCCTGCGCATGATGCCCACTCCCCACAGGACAAGGCGGGTCCCGGAGCCAGCCTCTGCGGTCGCCCTAGGCCAGACCTTGTGGTCGAGGCGGGCGCGGAGCGGGCCCAGCGGGAGTGCAGTTGTTTTGCACAAAGTAGCGTGAGACTGTTCCATTCCCGGTATCCCGCCGCGGGCTCTGCCAGGGGAAGGCGCACCTGGCTTTCCAAGGGGCGCTTTCTCCATCCCACCAGCGCTGTCGGGGGAGGCTGTCCGGTGCCGGGGGCAAGCGGAGGCTTCGGCCCTCCGCGGGAGCTCCGAGGGCCCCAAGACTGTGGTGCCTGGGCAGGCATTTCGACTTTTCCAAGGACTCCGAGGAGCGGGGCTCCCATCCTTTCCGGGTAAATGGCACTGCGTGCGCGCCACCAGCAAGGCCCGCCGGCTGCCTGGCCGGCACGGGGGCGATGAAGCTGGCTGCTTCGCAGAGCCCCGGGCCGGTCGCGAGTGGCTTTTCCCTGACCTCCCCCTCCCGAGTGTGAGTTCCTGTTTCACCCGCAGAAATCAACAAACAAATAATTCTCGGTATTTCCCAAACTGGGGAACCGAGGGTGATGAAGAAGGATGGAGAACAGAGGGGACAGGGTCGAACCTGTTGTTTTTTTTACTTTAAAAATTATATATTTTATGTCACAATCGCTTTTCCTTAAGACCACAAACATCCAATTTGGCTTGGCGTAATAAAATCAGCCGGAGCTCCCTTAAACGGAGCCATTCCGGTGAATTAAGTTGTGAAATCTAATCTATTATATCCATAAAGGAGAATGCTTTCATTGTAAATTCAGGTTATAAAGAAACTATACCTGGGCCGCCAGCTCTCCTTTCGGATTAGCTACTCGAAGCCTTATCAAATTACTTCAGAATGTTGGGCTACCCTCTCCATATCTCATGGCAATAGAAATTAAACGTTGCAACATTTCTTATAACCCTATGAAAAGGTCAAAAACTGCCACAAGGCGGTATACTTAAAAAAAAAAAAAAAAAGGACCCCCGCCAACCACTTCCCGGCATTGGAAAGCTCGGTTACTATTTTCCCAATTAATTCGAGTTTTTAAAACGATCTAAACGGGCTTCTTTCACGTTCTCTCCCACCCAGGCTGGTCAGGGGCACAGCTCCCGGGTGGATCGCACGTGGGCCCCAAGACCTCAGATGCTAGGACCTCTGGAGAAGGGTGCAGAGATCTCCAGGCTCAGCTGAACCTGCATCAGCAGTCCCCACCCACAGCAGGCACACCTGAGCCAGGGAGGGGGTCCTCAGAAGCCAGGCTGGCTCTCCCGACTTTGGTGCCTAGTGCACAGGCCAGGATGCCACTTGTCTCAGCAGTGGACGGGCCAGACAAAGAAGTCGCTAGTGAGGGGTTACCGCCCCCCCAACACATGCCCTTTTTTGTCCTCCCCACCACACCCCTCCTATGGCAGTTCAGGTAGAGGAATACAGCACCCTTGTAATATTTAGTTAGCAAAATAGGTGAGGGTATTTGCTGCCCTTCCTCGGATGGGGGTCTTGGGCCCTGGTCACTCGCTGGCCAGACCACCCCTTTTCCCCTACCACAGCTTCATCCATTTCTGAGAACTCTGAGCCAGGCAGAAATTAAGGCCCCTGAGGGCTCTGTGAGAAGGAAATCGGTAAGTTCCCAAATTCCCAGGGAACCAGAGGACACAGCTTTTGTCAGGCCCGTGAAGATTTATGAGGCTCCACCAGAGTGTCGGCCAGGCCTCACTGAGGCCGCCAGCCAGCGTGCCCCGTCTAATCTTTGATTTCCATCTAATTATTTTTTTCCTGCCACTTTCAACTCAGAGTCCGGAGTGGCGAACAAAGGGAAGAAGATGGGGGATGGGGCCACCAGACAGTGGCATGGGGTCGGTTCGGGATCCCTCAGGACCGTGGGGGGGCCCCCCTCAATGCCCCAGGCAGGCAGATGAGGGTGACTACTGGAGCTGGGACCATGGAGGGACTTGCTCTCTGGCTAGGCTCACCCCCAGTCACTGGGCCAGAGTTAGTGGGAGTAGGATTCTGAACCCCAAGCAATCCGCAGGGAACTAGTGCACCACGGGGAAATGCTTCAGGGGAAGAATACCTGTTAACGATCACAGAAAGAAAAAAAATACTTTCCCCTAAACTGCAATTAAGGGGGCTATGGAAGGGTTCCAGGTCCAGTATACCCAGCCAGAGGACACACAGAAGGCAGGAGGCAGGATTTTTCTTCCCTAACGGAAAAATGCCTGCCCAAGCCGGTAAGAAAAAGTGAAGCTCGCATTTTTCATGTTAAAATTAAAAAATCCAAATGGAAAATGATTTTAGTGGTCACCACCCATAAGTCAACTAAAAACAGGCATAATTAGAGTGTAAGGAATCCAGGGGACCATAAATCTTCGTTGCCTTTTCCACTCGAATCGGGAGCCTTTTATGGCTTGTTGAGTTTTAAGTATTTCGAGAGAAGTGAGGTCCCGGGTTTTGGTGGACGCGGGTCTATGTCGGGAGCGCCACGCCGGGCGAGCGGGGACGGGCGCCGCCGGGACACCGCGAACCTCTCGGTTCTTCCGGGGAAGGTGGAAGCTGAAACTGCGTTTTATCCCCAGGAGAGGCCTTTCCCGCCCACCGGGTCCCTCGCTCCCGAGCCCGGTAATCAGGCTTCCCCAGAGCGGTGGAGGCTCGCGAACTGGGTATTGGTACACATGAGGACTCTGGGGAGTTGATTCCTTTTCTTTCCAACCCAAACTCCGATGGGAATATTCGCTGGTGCGCGGGAACTGGGAGGTTTTTACTTCGGGCCCGATTTGAATCCTTTCACCTGGGCCCTTTGTTCCGACTTATGGCGGGGTGGGGGTGGGGGTGGGGGTGGGGGAGCGGGCACCGTAGAAAATGACACAAAATTAACCCCTCCCTTTTAACCATCAAATCCCTAATTTTCAGTCTTCCCTTAAAGGCAAGCAATACGTTTCACTCTATGGGGTATTTTTCCCCACCGGGTGGAGACCAAATTGCCAATTTCTCATCGATCTAGCCCTCTGCTTTTCCTGAAACAGTCTCCAAACAAAAATATCCCATATCCAAACATCACCTAAAACTCCATTAATCAGGTAAGAAAATGGGAAGAATGTGAAATGTGCATTCTCTCTCTCAAAGTCTCCCTAAATAAAAGCGCGCCCTTTCCTTCAACTGTCTCCACCATTCCCCTTTGTGTAAAGGCTGTCCCATCCTAAGAACTGGGGCGGGGGAAACTAGACATTCACATTAGGAAGAGTTCTCCCCAGGAAACGATTCTCCTAAGACTTCTTTTGTTTGAAGTGGGCATGGGGGAGGGGAAGGAGTCCGCCCCAGGCCAGCTAAAGGGCCTCCCCAAACCACCAAAAAGCAAAACCCAAGGGCCTCCCCTAACAGGCAAGTCTGGGACTCGTGTAGCTAACTACTGGACAAGGGGACCTGTCCGCCTAGCGAGGGACCAAGGTTGGGTTTCCCCATCCCGAGTTTCCAGCGATCGTCTCTCAGAACTGAGCGGCCCCGCTTGAAAATTCCTTGGGTTCCAGGGGGTACGGGTGGGAGAGACTGCACAAAGCCCCATGGCCCCAGCCCCGGGGCCGAGGAAGGGCGCGTGGTCTCCTCGGCAAATTAAACGCAACCTAGAGGAAACGGGACAGGCTTTTGCAAAGAGACATTTGCTCCGAGCCCCAAGGTGGAGTAGGGAACAGTCCTCTGACCGAGCCCACAGGCACAGACTAGGCCAGTGTGTACCCCGACTTCAGCGGCCCTCCCCGAGCCCTGCAGAAAGACACGTGTGCAGCGAAAGGCTCTTACACACCAGCCGGGTTTTTATTTGTTTCCTACCCGGAGTGCGCTCTAGGCGCGCGGGAAAAAAGGAAAACGCACGTACCTGGCGGCGCTCAGAGGGCGGCCTCGCGGGCCCGCCGCTGGCGAGGGGGCCGCCAGAAGCCACTCCCCGCCCGGCCGGTCGCCCCACGGCCCATCCCTCCCTCCCAGGCGACGCACCCCGCCGAGCCAACTCTCCAGGAAGCGCGACGAGCTTCCCGTCCGCGCGCCGGACACGTCTTCCAGCGCCAGGGCCCGCATCTCCTCCCTGCGAGCGGACGCGCAGAGGAACCCTGAGGCCCGACAGTTCCGGAGAGGGGCTACGAGGCCAAGGGGCAGCGCGTCCCGCCGCTAGGCTGCGGCTCCGGTTGCACGTCCAGACCTGGGTCCGGGCGCGTCCTTCTCGACCCAGGTTCCCGCTTTCCCACGTTCGCGGCTGAGCTAGCGGAGACGGACGCGGAACCCTCGGGGAAGACAAGGAGGCAGCGGCGGCCGCGGTCGGCGCAGGAGCCCCGGGGCGGGAGGGGTGCTGGGCGGAGGGGCGGGCGGGTTCCCGCCGCCCCGCGCCCTGCGGCCGCCGCCCTCCAGGAGCGCTCGGCCCCGCCCCCGCGGAGGGGCCCCGCCCCCGCCTCCACCCGGCATTGGAGTCCTCCCCCTCGAACACCCCCGCACTCTCCCTCCTCGCCTTAAACCCCTCGCCTCTCCCCGCTCCCCGCCCCCGACCTCGAGCCCCCCTGTCCTCCCCTTCCAGCGCGGTTCCGTGCCCCCGCCCCTCGCTGCTTACCCCCCCCCATCCTCGCTCTTCCACCCCTCCCCCACTCGCTGTCCTCCCGCCCCGCCTTCCCCTGCTCAGTCCGCGCCCCCGCCCCCGCCCCCGCCTCCGCCCCCGCCCCCGCCCCCGCCCCCGCCTGCGCGGGTGTTCCCCCGGTTCCGGCCCCAGCTCTCTTTCTCCCCTCCCCTCTGGCCTCCTCCACGCCTTCCCCATCCGCTCCCGGCCCAATCGCCGCCCGCCGCCGCCGCTCCCTTTGTCTAAGCCGCGGCCGCCGGCCAATGGGATCTCGCGGAGACGCGGGCGGTGCGCGTCTGAGCCAATGGGCTGGCCGGGCGGGTCGAGGAGGAAGGCGCCGCGGACTCCGAGTCCGGCAGGCCTGCGCCGGGGCCCAAGCGGAGCTTCGAAAACGGCTGACTCGCCGCCCAAGACCCCGCGCTTTGTACCTCCGAATCCGCCCTCCGGAAAAATGCCCTGGAGTGCAGAGGGGGTGGGGGTGACACCGCGTAGCGGCTCCGGAGCAGGGGGCCCAGGGGATTTGCCTAAGAACCGCCCGTCGCTTTCTGCCCCGGGGTCCGCCCCCATATCTCTCCGGGGACTTGAAATGCAGCACTCTGGAAGAGAAAGAGGATGCCCTGAGAGCGTCCCGGGGCTCCGGAGTGGGGCGCTACTCAGGGGCCTCGCCACCCGGAACTGTCCCCTGGGATAGGGTTGGGGCCCAGGAGCCAGTCCTGGCCTCACTTCTTGCCTGGCGTCTGTCTCAGGGTCACCGCAAATGGGTGGCCCCTGTCGTCCCGGGCTGGGTCATACTGAAGGGAGGAAAGACGCCGCCCCGGGACTCTGAGATATGGACCCTCCACGGCTGGGGCTGCAGATCTGCTGCTCTTTGCACTCTGCCCACAGGTGGGGCTCTTCCCAGCTTACGGGTGGAGGAGGGGTCACAGCCAGGGCCTCTGCCTTTGCCCTCACCTGAGCCCTATGGGGATGAGCATAGTTCTCACCCTTTAATTACTTCCCTGCTGCCGCCCCAGAAAGGAGGAAGGTAATCCCAAATTACTAGTTCCCATCTTTTCATAAAAAGCAGGTTGGCTTGCTTTTAGAGAAGTTGAGCCCAGTGCAGTCCTGCACATTCTTTGAAAGCACCAGAAAGACAGGAGAAGGAAATACAACCGGTGGTCCCAGGCCTCAGGAAGGGTGGTTTCTAAACTTTTCTTGGTCTCCAAGTAAGTAAGTATTAGTTGCTCAGTCGTGCGCGACTTGGCGATCCCATGGACTGCAGCCCACTAGGCTCCTCTCTCCATGAGATTTTCCAAGCAAGGATAGTGGAGTGGGTTGCCATTTCCTTCTCCAAGGCATCTTCCCAACCCAGGGATCAAACCCGGGTCTCCTGCACTGCAGGCAGATTGTTTACCTACTGAGCTACAAGAGAAGCCCTTGGTTTCCAAACCTCTGTTCAAATTTTGATGACAAATAAGAGTAGGAACTGAAGCAAAAGAGCTGAGCTGAACCTTATGTGTGGGTAAGATGGCAATGGCAGAGGGACCTGCCCTGTCACAAATGTCCTGGGACCTGCTGGATTTGGCCTGAGAATTGTCAGTGTCCACATCGCTGGGCTGCTGCCACCAAAGTTATGGTTCAGTTCCCTATTGCTAAAGCCACTAGTCAGTGACCATCAAGGCACCATCTTGGAGTTCTCCCAGTGACCCTTAAGGCACCACCTTGGGGTTCCTCCTGCCAGGGGTCATGGGGATCCCGAACTAGGCCTCAGGAGGCCAGCAACAGCCAGGTGGAAGCAGGCAGCCCCTTTCAGCAGCCTGCCCTGGTCCAGACCCAGGTCCTGTAACCGGCAGACCCATCACAGGTCCTTGGAAATTCTGCTCCCAGGAACTAAGCATTCAAGGCTTGAGAACTGGACTGGTTTAGATGCCTCAAAGAGGTTAAAAATCAAGTTGATGGTCCAGATGCTTCCTAACAGTCTGTACTCTACCCTCAATCCCTAGAAATGACAGAAAAATGAAAAAAACTCACTAGAACCAGGAGAACAGGAAGGGTTTCCTTGAAGCCCAGATAGCCCAAGAAATCCTAGGGGTGGTGGGTGGTTGCTCTGGCTCCAGGGAAGAAACTGCTGGCAGTTGATGGGTGGCTTTGAGGCAGCAGCTGAAGGGTTAGCAGCAGACAGTAGACAGAAAATCACATTAATGAATAACACCTAGAAGAGCAGGGAACCACATGTCCCCAGAACTGTCACTGATGCCCCCAGAAGCTGGTCAGACCCATAAACACAATTTCAAGGCCAGCAACCACTTGTTGACAAACGGGAAAGCTTGCATATGAAGAGCAAGCCACAAATGAAGGATTTCCCACCAGGTGGGGCTGAGATTGCAGCTGTCCACCCCCTGCCCCCTTCCTCCCAAATTCCTTCCCATGTGCTAATGGGACACCACTGGTCCAAGGAGGGTGAGGGAGCCCTGGAGCAGTCCTAAACCCACCCACATCTACTCTCAGAGCCGTGAGTGTGAGCATCAATGACTGTTGTTTAAGACACAGAAGCTTTGGAGTGGTTTGTTATGCAGCATTGTTGTGGCAACAGCTGACTAATACGCCCAGTCTAACTAGTGCAGAAATGGGCACCCAGGGAGCTGGTGTGACAAAACTCTAAAATATGCGGTGTTAGCTTAGTGGCTGGCTTGTGGATGGTAGGGAAATGGATATGGTGAGCTGGAAATAATAACGTGCTTGCCTTGTTATGCCAGGGCTAAACATTTGGGGAAACTGGGGAGGTGATAGGAAACAGCCAGGAGAAATGTAAATGAGGAAAAGTATTTTAAAGATATTTCCGAAAATCAAGTCAATGTCTTAGGACATGAAAAGGTTTGGATGCCAAAATAAAAACTACTCGATAGGTGGGCTGAGAAGTAGAGTGGACATCTAAGTGATGAACTAGTGAGCTGAAAGGTCAAACTGGGGAATTCTCCAGAACACAGAGTCAGAGACCAAAAGTTATAATGTAAGAAGGAAACGTTAAGAAATGGGACATGAGCCCAGTTTTCCGTCTTCAGTTATTGTAAAGGAATTCCGAAAGACAGAAGAAGGAAAGGAATGCTTTGGGAAAGAATACGCGGGAGCAGCCTTGGGCTGAAGGGGACACAGGAGGACACTTTAGAACACAGAGGAGAGAGGGATCAAAGAAAAGCTCCCAGAGGGGAAAAAAAAAAACAAAACACACATTACTCCGAAAAAAAAGAAAAGGATAAGCCTGACATGAGACAGCTGCGAGTTCCAAACAATGGAGGGGCACCTTTACATTTTGGAGGGAAAGTGATTTGAGCCTATAATTCTCGACCAGGCCTAACAGCCATTCAGTTAGGAGGAAAAACACTTTTTTGGGTCGTGCCAAGTGTTAGGAGAGTTTATTTCCAACAAATACCATCCAAAATAATTACTAGCTCAGATACTTTAGCAAAACGAAAAATGAACCCGAGAGGAAGACATGGGCTCCAGGAGCCAGTGAAACTACTTTTATCAGGGGACGAAGCCTGGAAAATACTCTCAGCAGTCTGGGAGGAGAATCCAAATGATCTCATTCTGGGCAGTGGAAGGGAGAGGATGGGGTGAAATAAAACTGAAAAGTGGTGTATCTTGTTCATGGGGACAGACACGGGTGGGGAGAGCTAAATTCAAATATGCATGTTAAAAAATTTCAACTACTAGATAAATAGAAATATAAAACTTCCAAACCATAAGAAGAAAGAATTGGAAGGAAGACATTTTGACTTACCTAACAAGAGTAGGAAATGGGGGTGGATGGGTAAGAACAGCAGGACACTTATAAAACCTGAAACCAGGTCACAGGAATAGCTTTAAGTATATCAATAATCACAATAAGTGCTAATAAGTTAAAGTCTTGAAGATAGAGACACTTGGGATAGATTAAAAGTTGATATCTGGAGGGTGCTATCAGTGAAGCTGACCCCCAACAATGACTGGTCTGGGCCAGGGGTGGGTGCCTAATCTTGACTCATGGATGGTAGATGAGGGGGCTGGGGTCCCTGGTCTTGGATGGAACCACGTTATCACACCTTTCCTTTATTTGATCTCCGACTACAATTTGACATTTTTTTCATGAATCCTGGCTCAATCGAAATGACAATTATTTTCAAATCATGCTGCAATGATTCCAGGTATCTTGAAGTAGTTTCTATCATGAGTACATCAGAATTTGGGTAGTTATTTAATCCGTTAATGAGGAAGCACAAATATCACAAATTTTTGTAATATAGTAATACATTATATACAAGACATACACAAGTCATAAAGACTTTGATGATTATTTTATCACATGGTTTATCTACAGCTCAGTGAGTATAGAATCCACCTGCAATGTAGGAGATTCCGGAAGAGACCCTGGAGGAGAAAAAAGCAACCCTCTCCAGTATTCCTGTCTGAAAATATCCCATGGACAGAGGAGCCAGGTGGACTACAGTCCACAGGGTCGCAAAGAGTCGGACACAACTGAACACACACACGTGCACACATGTGTTCAAGACATGTTAAATTAGCTTTGATTACAGTCTTATCACATGATTTCCTCTATAACCCCATGCATTTTATGTATTAAAAAAACTTATTCTATGGGGGCTTCCCTGGTGGTCCAGTGGTTAAGAATCCACCTTCCAAAGCAGGTTTGATCCTGGTCTGGGAAAGGAGAAAAGGAAAGATATAAGCATCTGAATGCAGAGTTCCAGAGAATAGCAAGAAGAGGTGATAAGAAAGCCTTCTTCAGCGATCAATGCAAAGAAATAGAGGAAAACAACAGAATGGGAAAGACTAGAGATCTCTTCAAGAAAATTAGAGATACCAAGGGAACATTTCATGCAAAGATGGGCTCGATAAAGGACAGAAATGGTATGGACCTAACAGAAGCAGAAGATATTAAGAAGAAGTGGCAAGAATACACAGAAGAACTGTACAGAAAAGATCTTTATGAGCCAGATAATCACGATGGCATGATCACTCACCTAGAGCCAGACATCCTGGAATGTGAAGTCAAGTGGGGCTTAGAAAGCATCACTACAAACAAAGCTAGTGGAAGTAATGGAATTCCAGTTGAGCTGTTTCAAATCCTGAAAGATGATGCTGTGAAAGTGCTGCACTCAATACGCCAGCAAATTTGGAAAACTCAGCAGTGGCCACAGGACTGGAAAAGGTCAGTTTTCATTCCAATCCCAAAGAAAGGCAATGCCAAAGAATGCTCAAACTACCGCACAATTGCACTCATCTCACATGCTAGTAAAGTAATGCTCAAAATTCTCCAAGCCAGGCTTCAGCAATACGTGAACCGTGAGCTTCCAGATGTTCAAGCTGATTTTAGAAAAGGCAGAGGAACCAGAGATCAAATTGCCAACATCTGCTGGATCATCAAAAAAGCAAGAGAGTTCCAGAAAAACATCTATTTCTGCTTTATTGACTATGCCAAAGCCTTTGTGTAGATCACAATAAACTGTGGAAAATTTTGAAAGAGATGGGAATACCAGACCACCTAACCTGCCTCTTGAGAAATCTGTATGCAGGTAAGGAAGCAACAGTTAGAACTGGACATGGAACAACAGACTGGTTCCAAATAGGAAAAGGAGTACGTCAGGGCTGTATATTGTCACCCTGCTTATTTAACTTCTATGCAGAGTACATCATGAGAAACACTGGACTGGAAGAAGCACAAGCTGGAATCAAGATTGCCAGGAGAAATATCAATAACCTCAGATATGCAGATGACACCACCCTTATGGCAGAAAGTGAAGAGGAACTAAAAAGCCTCTTGATGAAAGTGAAAGTGGAGAGCGAAAAAGTTGGCTTAAAGCTCAACATTCAGAAAACGAAGATCATGGCATCCAGTCCCATCACTTCATGGGAAATAGATGGGGAAACAGTGTCAGACTTTAGTTTTTGGGGCTCCAAAATCACTGCAGATGGTGACTGCAGCCATGAAATTAAAAGACACTTACTCCTTGGAAGAAAAGTTATGACCAACCTAGATAGCATATTCAAAAGCAGAGACATTACTTTGCCAACTAAGGTCCGTCTAGTCAAGGCTATGGTTTTTCCAGTGGTCATGTATGGATGTGAGAGTTGGACTGTGAAGAAGGCTGAGCGCCGAAGAATTGATGCTTTCGAACTGTGGTGTTGGAGAAGACTCTTGAGAGTCCCTTGGACTGCAAGGAGATCCAACCAGTCCATTCTGAAGGAGATCAACCCTGGGATTTCTTTTTGGAAGGAATGATGCTAAAGCTGAAACTCCAATACTTTGGCTACCTCATGGGAAGAGTTGACTCATTGGAAAAGACTCTGATGCTGGGAGGGATTAGGGGCAGGAGGAGAAGGGGCCGACAGAGGATGAGATGGCTGGATGGCATCACTGACTCGATGGACGTGAGTCTGAGTGAACTCCGGGAGTTGGTAATGGACAGGGAGGCCTGGCATGCTGCGATTCATGGGGTCGCAAAGAGTCGGACACGACTGAGCGACTGAACTGAACTGAACTGGGAAGATCCCACATGCCATGAGGCAATAAAGCTACAACTACTTGTGTATGTTACAAATAACTGATGAAAAGCTAAAGGCAAAGGAGAAAAGGAAAGATACACCCATTTGAATGCAGAATTCCAAAGAATAGCAAGGAGGGATAAGAAAGCCTTCCTTGGTGATCAAGGCAAAGAAATAGAGGAAAACAATAGAATGGGAAAAACTAGAGATCTCTTCAAGAAAATTAGAGATACCAAGGG
Source organism: Ovis canadensis (assembly GCF_042477335.2). NCBI lineage: Eukaryota > Metazoa > Chordata > Mammalia > Artiodactyla > Bovidae > Ovis > Ovis canadensis. Next base: position 59,582,066 of record NC_091255.1, on the reverse strand, counting down.
AACATTTCATGCGAAGTTCAGCACAATAAAGGACAGAAATGGTATGGACCTAACAGAAGCAGAAGATATCAAGAAGAGGAGAATACCAGACCACCTCACCTGCCTCCTGAGAAATCTGAATGCAGGTCAAGAAGCAACAGTTAGAACTGATCATGGAACAACAGACTGGTTCCAAATCAGGAAAGGAGTATGTCAAGGCTGTATATTTTCACCTTGCTTGTTTAACTTATATGCAGAGTACATCATGAGAAATGCTGGGCTGGGTGAAACACAAGCTAAAATCAAGATTGCCTGGAGAAATATCAATAACCTCAGATATGCAGATGATACCACCCTTACAGCAGAAAGTGAAGAGGAACTAAAAAGCCTCTTGATGAAAGTGAAAAAGGAGAGTGAAAAAGTTGGCTTAAAACTCAACATTCAGAAAACCAACATCATGGCATCTGATCCCATCACTTCATGGCAAATAGATGGGGAAACGATGGAGACAGTGACAGACTTTATTTTGGGGGTCTTCAAAATCACTGCAAATGATGACTGCAGCCATGAAATTAAAAGATGCTTGCTCCTTGGAAGAAAAGCTATGACCAACCTAGATAGCATATTCAAAAGCAGAGACATTACTTTGCCAACAAAGGTCTGTCTAGTCAAAGCAATGTTTTTTTCCAGTAGTCATATATGAATGTGATTGTTGGACCGTAAAGAAAGCTGAACGCCAAATAACTGATGCTTTTGAACTGTAGTGTTGGGAGAAAAGTCTTGAGAGTCCCTTGGACTGCAAGGAGATCCAACCAGTCCATCCTAAAGGAAATCAGTCCTGAATATTCATTGGAAGGACTGATACTGAAGCTGAAACTCCAATACTTTGGCCACCTGATGCGAAGAACTTACTCATTGGAAAAGACCCTGATGCTGGGAAAGATTGAAGGCAGGAGGAGAAAGGGGATGACAGAGGATGAGATGGTTAGATAGTTTCACCGACTCAACGGACATGAGTTTGAGTAAGCTCCAGGAGCTGGTGCTGGACAGGGAAGCCTGGCATGCTGCAGTCCATGGGGTGGCAAAGAGAGATGACTGAGTGACTGAACTGAACTGAGCCCACGTGCAGCAACTACTGAAGCCCGAGCCCCTAGAGCCTGTGCACTGCCACAGGCGAATTCACAACAATGAGAAGCCAACACACTGTGACTAGAGAGTAACCACTGTTCTCCAAAATTAGAGAAAGCCATGCACAGCAACAAAGACCCAGTGCAGACAAAAAAATAAATATTTAAAAAAGCCCTTATTCTAAGTAGGGGTCCACAGACTTCAATAGGTGCCAAAAGGGGCCCAGGCGCTGACCCAGAGCCAGGTTGGGTGGGCAGGGGGCACAGCACATGCAAGGTGACGTACGCTGGGACTCCAGGACAAGCTCCTGGTTTTCACACACACTGCAAGAGGAGATGCCCTGGGGCTTTCCTGGATGCTGTCTGTCTGGGCAGGAAGCCCGCAACTCCAGGCACCTCACTCAGACTGAGAGCAGAACCAATGCCTCCCAACCTTCCTGAGCCGGAGCAAGGCCCTGGTTCTAAGAGACAGTGTTGGATTCTGAGTCACACTTGCCCACCTCTGTCCTGCAGAAACATTCAACTCCATTATTGTCGATTCCAGTTTGAGGCAGAGCTTCTGCTACCCGTACACCAGTGTGAAAGAAAACACCACAGAGAAAGGGGGAAAGGTGATACCAGGGGAACCTTCTGTTTCTTTGCCTGGGTGTTGATTGCACCAGCGTGTTCATTATTCCAGACTCCATGCTGCTGCTGCTGCTAAGTCGCTTCAGTCGTGTCCGACTCTGTGCGACCCCATAGACGGCAGCCCACCAGGCTCCCCTGTCCCTGGGATTCTCCAGGCAAGAACACTGGAGTGGGTTGCCATTTCCTTCTCCAATGCATGAAAGTGAAAAGTGAAAGGGCTACACATTTAACTTGGGTGCATTTTTACTTATGTATGTGCTGTACTTCAACACAATCAGTGCAGCAGTGTGACAGTTCTGAATGTCGTTGCATTGTATACTTTAAAATGATTACAATGATAAATTTCATGCACAACAAAAAGCAACTAAAAGGGACTTTCGTGGTGGTCCAGTGGCTAAAATTCCACTCTCCCAGTACAGTGGGTCTAGGTTTAATCCTTGGTCAGAGAACTAGATCCTGCATGCCACAACTGAAGACCCTACTTGCTGCAACTAAGACCTGGTGCAGCCAAATAAAATGTGTATATAGAGGACTTCCCTGTGGCTCAAACAGTAAAGAATGCAATGCAGGAGACCAGGGTTCAATCCCTGGGTTGGAAAGATCCTCTGGCAAAGATAACCACAATCCAGTCCAATATTTTTGCCTGGAGAATCCCATAGACAGAGAAGCCTGGCAGGCTACAGTCCATGGGGTCGCAAACAGTAAGACATAACTGAGCAACTAACACACACACACACACACACTCACACATATAAGGAATTGTATGCACGTATATGGAAAGAAAATATATATTCTTCTTTTACATAAAGGAATTCATATAGAATTCAGGTAGAAATTGTAAAAAAAAAAAAAAAAGACCGAAAAAAGCAAACAAAATTTGAAAGATTACAAAAACATGCTATATCAGACAAATGCTAACAAGAGACAAAAAAAACACAAAGCAAAAAACATTTAAAGAGACCACTGCCCCCAAAACACCCCACTGTTTCTCATTTTTAGTCCCATCCCAGAGATATGTGTCTGTCTACAGTAGCTGTTTCTGTAGTTTCAGTTGTAGAGACCAGACAACATATAATGAGCGGCACAAGCAGAGTTTGTTGGTGGAAGAAGCGCAGAAGGTGGAGTCCACAATTAAAACACCGTTGTTGGAGGAACTCATCAGAGATACTTCGACTGGTTTTTGGTGGCATCTGGATTGTCCTCATGGTTGCAAGATGGCTGCTGTATCTCTGGTTATGTAGTGTTTCCAAAAAATGAAGACGGGGGAAGGGCCAAGGAATAAAGCCTAAACCTTATCTCCACAAATCTTCTCCTTCATTTTTAGGAGATGTCAGTCTACATCTCCTTGGCCAGGACTAGGTCATATGGTCACCCTGTGTCTTCCAGGGAGACCAGGGATCTGGGCATTTCCTTTCTTTTAAAACATTTTTTTATTTTTGGGTGCCCTGGGTCCTTTTGCTGTGCATGGGCTTTTCTCAAGCTGCGGTGAGGGAGGGGTACGCTCTAGTTGTGGTGCGCAGACTTCACATTATGGCGGCTTCTCTTGTGGAGCACAGGCTCTAGGCACTTGGGTTTCAGTAGCTGCAGCACGCAGGCTTCAGGAGTCCCAGCTCCCGGGCTCTAGCGCTCAGGCTCGGTAGTTGTGGCACACAGGCTGATTTGCTCCGTGGCACGTGGAATCCTCCTGGATCGGTTATCGAACCCATGTCTCCTGCATTGGCAGGCAGATTCTTAACCCCTGGACCACTCGGACATTTCCTTTCGATAGAGGAGAAGCAGATAAAAGAGAAAAGACTGGAGTAGGTGGTGAACATCTTTCCATAGTCTGTCACGCCACTTGTGAACTGCTATGGACCAACCAACATAAACCCTCAGAACATATAGAGTGAAAAAATTACAGCATGCCTATATTAACAAATCCACATTTAGTAGAAGACCTTAACACATCAGTCTCAGAAACTGAGAGACCAAGTAAACAAAAAACAAATAAAATATAGCAGATTCTGAAAGCACAGTTAACAAACTTGATCCAACAGATCTGTATAATAGAACTTTGTGATTGATGAACAGAGACTGTATTATTTTCATACATATGGACCAGTCACAAAAAGTGGAGCATTTTGGGGGCCACGGAAATCTAATAGATTAACAGAGCAAAAATCATACAGTTCACGTTCTTTGACGGCAATAAACTCATTTAGAAATTAAGAGGAAGGAGATAATATTAAAAATATGCACATTTAAGGATACCCTTCTAGGTAACTCTTGGCTAAAGAAGAAAATCAAAACAGAAATTGTGGCGAGGGGGTGGGGAATAGAAGAAACGAAAACACTGTATCTGAAAACATATGAGATATCCCAAAGGGAGAATTGAAAATGTATACCCCTTAATATAGGACTTCCCTGATGGCTCAGCAGTAAAGAGTCTGCCTGCAATGCAGGAGCTGCAAGAGACGCAAGTTTGATCCCTGGGTGGGGAAGTTCCCTGGAGGAGGGCATGGCAACCCATTCCAGTATTCTTGCCTGGAGAATTCCATGGACAGAGGAGCCTAGTGGGCTACAGTCCATAGGGTTGCAAAGAGTCAAACATGACTGTAGTGACTTAACACACATGCACCTCTTAATACACTTATTGGAAAACAAGAAAGATTGAAGAGGAATACACAAAGCTTTCGACTGGTGAAGTTTGTTAAAAAAAAAAAAAGAGAACAAATTTCAACATTTTAGTTAGAATTTTTGTGTCTACATTCATAAAGAAAGTTGAAATAGAGGTTTCTTTTCACGTTTCTGCTTTGGATCTGTAGAAGAGTCAGGAAATATCCTGTCTTCTTCTGTGCTTTGGAGGAGTTTACCTGTATGATGATTGTCTGTTTCTTGAGAATTTTTGAAATTTAATTAATTATTTATTTAGGTTGCACCGGGTCTTAGTTGCAGCACACGGAATCTTTGTTGCGGCTTGCAGGATGTTTAGTTGTGGCACTCGAACTCATAGTTGGGGCATGAGGGATCTAGTTCCCTGATCAGGGATTGAACCCGGGAGGGCCCCCTGCATTGAGAGCCTGGAATCTTAGCCACTGGACCACTGAGGAAGTTCCTGTGCCCTGAGCATTTCGGTAGACCTTGCTTTATGACTATCTGGGCCTTGTCACATTTTAATGGATTAATTCATGACTACCTTTCCACGAAAGGTGGTTGTTTCTACTTCTTCTTGAGTCAGTTTTAGCTCCCCCCCCCTCCTAGAAAATAGTCTAATCTAGATTTCTTTTTATTTTGTTGGTGCAAAGGTGTACTTAAGATTATCATGAAGTGAAGTGAAGTGAAGTCGCTCAGTCGTGTCCGACTCTTTGCGACCCCGTGGACTACATGTAGCCTACCAGGCTCCTATGTCCATGGGATTTTCCAGGCAATAGTACTGGAGTGGATTGCCAGATTATCATAATAATAAAAAAAAATTCTGGGACTCCCCTGGCAGTCCAGTGGTTAGGATCCACACTTTCACTGCTGAGGGCCCAGGTTCACTTCTTGGGAAAGGAACTAAGGTTCTATAAGCTGTGTGGTGTGGCAAATAAAAATCATAATATAAATAAACAAGTTCTGCATTTGGATTTTTGTTCACTTTTCTTATTCTGTGCCTGTGTGTGCGCATGTGCACCTGTGCTCTTGATTTTTCTTCCCACTAGCTCAAGAGGTGACCTCACTCCATCAATTATATCTTCTCTGCTATATCCTGTCATCTCTTTCTTTCTCAACTGGCTTTTTATCTTCATCATGTAAACATGCTCAGATTTCTCTCATCCTAAAAGTAAACTTCATCATCAACAGCAAACCAGCCAACCAAAAACCCCTCCTCTAATGCTGAATGCCCTTCAGCTGATGCTTTTTCTCTCTCTTCCCGGCAAAACATCTGGCAAGGGTTGTCTACACCACTGCTTCTGTTTTGTTTTGTTTTCCCAATCCTATGCAGACTGATACTTCTGTAAAATATAATAAAACAAATTAGTAGAAAAATGAAATTAAAACCCCAAAGCCATCCCAAATGCAGGCCCTAATTTTTTATTATTGGATTCAACAGACATAAATTACTGTCCGAGTGCTATAAAAATTGCTAAACGGTCCCTCTCAGTTTCTGTACTTATCTTGACTTGGATGTGACTCACATGGGGCCCTGGTTTGCAGTGGCACATGGAGGGTGCTGCCCATCCAAGGCCACCCACACTCTCTTGAATCCACCACCATCTGGCTTCTGCTTCCGCCCTCCTTGTTCAGGAAAAAGTCTCCAAACACGTCCTGTGGCTTTTCAGCCCTTATCTCCCCAGGCAATGCTCTGATCTCCGGGGCTCCCTTTCTTCATGAACCATTCTCTCCAGTCTTCCCATCTTGATGTCCTCCCATGGGTCTTTTTTCCTTCACCCACCCTTTGAAATGTGGTGCCCTGGACCCATTTCTTCTCTCTGCAAACTTTCTCTGGATCATCAGATTGCAGGTTGCATTTTTGACCGCACCTCTGCACTGAGAACTCCCAAATTTGTACTCTAGCCGCTTTCACTACCACCTGGTCCATCGGTCACCCCCATTTGGATGTTGATAGCACCTCACGGTCAGCGTGGCGGCATCATTAGAATTTTTGGTGCTAACTTGGAAGGATGTAGGTTGGCTGATAGACAGGAGGGGAGAGCTGTACACCCAGGATTCCAACAGGACAGGAAGCAAGGATACTCTTGAAATCCAAGTGGCAGGAATCCATGAGTCTTCTGGTTGGGCTTCACCATAGGATATATCATCTCTGTTCCAGCTAGTAGCACTGCGTAACAAACAGTACGCAGCTCAGTGGCTGAAACCACCATTTCATGATGCCCACACGTTCTGTGAGTTAGGAACTTGGACTGGGCACAGTGGGGATGGCTTCCATGCTATCTGAGGCCTTGGCTGAGGAAGCAACTAGGTGTGACTTGAAGGGCTTGGGGACTGAAACTATCTGGAAGTACCTTCACACATCTAGTGGTTGAGGCCCACTGTAGGCTGAGGCCTGTCCTTATGGCCAGGGCTTCCTCACAGCATGATGGCCCTAGGGGTGTCCTACATCCTAGTTCAGGGCTCCAAAGGCTAGTATCCCAAGAGAACCAGATAGAAATAACAAGGGTTTTCTGAATGAGCAAAGGCTGTCTGCGGAGTCAGCCCTGATTTGAGGAGGTGAGGGAACAGAGATCCATGGAAGGAGTATTCGAGAATTTATGATCATGCTTTTTATTTTCAAACCAACATATGAGGGAAATGTCCAATTTTCAATCATTGCACAAGAGTCAAAACTCCAGGGAAGGAGAGTCTAACTGCTGAGATTCAGTCTATGCATAGAAGGATCCCCAGAAGAGTTCATTTAAAATTCATTTAAAATTTGGTCTATGAATTTTGGGGGAGGGGGCCCAAGAAGCTCATATAATATGCTCCTTTAGTGAGCCTGATGCAGGTTCCCACAGGAACCTCACTTTAAGAGACAGCACTTTTTCTTTTTATTTTTTTTCTTCTCCCAATCCATGAGTGATCCAGGTCACCACACCAACCCTCATGCAGTACTGGGCAAATGAGTGATTGAGAGGTGGCTCCCAGGACCTGGCTGAGTAGGGTGGACTGATGAACAGTCTATAAGCCAAGGGTCTGTGAGAGTACGGAGCAGAGGCGTGAGATGCAAGATGTAGGCTCTGGGCAGAGGGCCGTTGGTCGCTGGCTGCTGGCCTTCCTCCCTGGCTGTCCTGGTGTGCTGACCTCACCTACGTCCCCTCCTAGCCTTGTGCTATGAGTAAGGTCTCTGGACCCCCAGCTCTAGCCCAGTGCCTGCTCACAGGACATTCTCAAATAACATGAGTGCACTGGAATGATATGGTGCCTTGTGGTCTAATGGAGGTTGAGGGCTTGAAAAGACAGTATTCTTCTCTGGAGACCCTGAGCTCTTGTGTTTCTGTTTGAGCAGGAACCAGAATCAACTTTGGAACTTGCTGGCACAGAGTCCAGCTCTTTGGTTTTTTTTACTTAAAAAATATTTTTTGGTCATGCTACACAGTATGTGGGAATCTTAGTTCCTAAACCAGGGATCAGCCTGTGCCCTCTGCATTTGCAACTGGGAGTCTTAACCAGTGGACCACCAGCGAAATCCCAAGAGTCCAAATCTTTGGCAATTCCAGTCTAGAGGCTCTGGAGGACTGGGAACTGGCTTTTGTTTCTAAGCATTTAAGGTTGTATTTAAGTGTATGCAAATGTATGCAATAAATACAGCAATATATATTTAGCAATTATCTAAAATCACATTATTTTATATAATATTATATGTAAACAATATCTATACAAACAAAAAATCAGTTAGGATTGTTTTGGGTTAAGCTTTTTATTTTGAAATAATTATAGATTCATATGCAGTTGTCAGAAATAACACACAGAGGGATCCAACATACCCTTCACCCAGTTTCCTCCCATGGCAACATCTTGCAAAATTATACTATAACATCACAACCAGGATTTTGGCATTGATACTGTCAAGATACAGAACATCCTGTCACCACAAGGATCTCCCAGTTGCCTTTTTATAGCCACGCCCACTCCCTTCTCCCCCACCGCCTTAGCCCCCTTCACCATTCTTTCCTCCATTTCTGTAATTTTGTCTTTTCATGAATGTTATGTATGTGGGCTCTACAGAATGTAACCTTTGAGACTGGCTTTTTTCACTCAGCACAATTCCCTAGAGATTCATGTGGGTTGCTATGTGTGTGGACAGCTCTTCCTCTTTATTGCCGAGATGGATTCAGTCCCCAGCGTGGACAGATCAGTTTGTTTAACCATACACCCCTGGAAGGTCATCTGGGTTGTTTCCCGTGTTTGGCCCTTTCAAATAAAACTGCTCAAGTTCAGGATTTTGTGTGAGCATCAGTCTTTACTCCATGGGATAAAGATTCAGGAATGCAAGTGCAGGATTTAAGGTAGTTGTATATTTAGTTTTTTGTTTTTTAAAGTATATGTATTTATTTGGCTGTGTTGGGTCTTAGTTCCCCTGTGACATGTGGGATCTTAGTTCCCTGACCAGGGATAAAACCCACATCCCCTGCATTGGCAGGCGGATTCTGAACCACTGGACCACCAGAGAAATCCCAGTCTATTTAGTTTTTAAGGAAACTGCTAGACCATTTTCCAGGGAGGCTGTATGTGTCACGTTCCCACCAGTAACGTGTGTGTGCGATGCAATTTCTCGACATCCTCACCACCATTTTCTTTTGTGACTATTTTTTATTTTTGCCATTCTGATAGATGTGTACCAGTGTCTCAAAATGGTTTTAATTTGCATCTCTGACAATGATGTGGTCCATCCCCTCCTGTGCTGTTGCCATCTGTGTGGCCTCTTCAGGGAATGTCTGCTCATGTCTTTTATCCATTTTCTAATTCAATTGTTTGCTTTTTTGCTGCTGAGCTTTAAGAATTCTTTACATATTTTAGATACTAGTCTTTGGTCGGATTTGCGGTTTGCAGAGATCTTCCCCCAGTCTGGAGCTCGTCTTTTCATCCTCTGAACAGGGTGGGTTTGGGGTTTGTTTTCTTTTTTTAAACTTTTTACTTCTGAATAATTTCTAATGTACAGAAGTTGCTAGAATAGTACAAAGAGTCCCTAGATACTGCTCACCCAGATTCCCTAAGAATTAGCATTTTACCACTTTTTCTTATTCTAATTTTTGTTTTTAATTTTAGGAATCATTTGAGACCAAGTTACAGCCATGAAGCCTGTTATCCCTTAATGCTCATCTGCATATTTCCTGAAACAAGCACCTATATAATGATCAAAATCAGGACGTTAATATTGATATGACACTGCCCTTTATCACGGACTTCCCAGGTGGCTCAGTAGTCAAGAATGCATCTGCCATCGGGAAACCCAAGAAATGCAGGTTCAATCCCTGGGTCAGGAAGATCCACTGGAGAAGGACATGGCCATCCACTCCAGTATTCTTGCTTGGAGAATCCCATGGACAGAGGAGTCCAGCGGGCTATAGTCCATGGGGCCACATGGGGACACGACTGAAGTGACTGGGCACACCCTTTATCACAGACTCCAGCAGAGTTTCACAGCTTGCCCCCAAAAGTCTTATCCAGATGCCAATCCAAGGTCACACGTTGGATTGTGAGGGTTATCTGATTGTGACATCTGTCACCCCATTGATCGCCAGGGTTGATTCAGCTGATATGGCTGGCTAGGTGGGTGTCCCCTTCCTCCCTCCGTGCCCCATGCGTGTCCCTCCCAAAGCTGCATGCTCAGTCAAAGAGGATGACCATCACCGGTAGAGGAGGACTGGTCTTCGGGCAAGGGTATACAGGTGGCTGCGCTCCCCTGCTAGAACCTCTCAGGTTTCCTCAGTCTACTTAATTTTGGAATCAAAGTCTTTCTTTGTGGTGTTGTCACTTAGGCTTGAGAAAGCTTGTGTTCCACACTTTGGTCTGACAGTTGGGGTCAGCACCTTGAAATTCAGGGAGGAAGGCAGAGCATGCGTGGAGAACAAGTGGAGGGGCACAGTCAAAATGGCCCACAAGGGGGTTCCAAGCTCACTAGCCCCTTCTCAAGACCACACAGACCCCAAGTTAAGACTCTGAACATTGCTGTCAACTGATACAACAACCCAGAAGTTCAGAAGACCAGAGGGTCAGTTTTTAAATATTTATCTTATTTATTTGACTGTGCTGGGTCTTAGTTGTGGCATGTGCAGTATCTTTTAGTTGCTGCATGTAGTAGGATCTAGTTCCCCCACCAGGGATCGAACCTGGGCCCCCTGCACTGGGAGTGAGGAGTCTTAGCCACTGGACCACCAGGGAAGTTGCTAGAGGATCACTTTTGAAAAATCTCATTCAAAATCTGATTTTAAAAATCTCTGTCTTTAGAATTGGTCTTTATATTTCATGTGGAGTCCTATACCAAGGTCATAGGTACCAAAGTCATAAGACAAAAATCTCTGGAAGCGACCAAGCCCCATACCAACTGTTGCCATGAGTCTCCAGATCTAAACCAGCCCAGTTCCCTGACCCCATATTAAGTAAAATTCCCACCCTATAGCATCCTAACCCATCACCTAATGCCACCATTCCAATAGGAATTTTCTCTGTCTTGAGGCTATAAAAATTGGCTACTAGCCTGCAAAAGGGTTCAGCTCTCCTTTGAGCCAGCCTGCTGTTCTAACAGCATCTCCCACTCTAATAAACTTTATTCTCCTCTCATGTTGCCTCATGTCTGGAAATCCTTTTCCAACCCGCGCACGGACCACGACATTTCATGACTGTGATATTTTTGAAGTGACTCTGTAAAATATCCCTTAGTTTGGGTTGGTGCCTAGATTCCGCTTCTGCACTTTTGGCAAGACTATCTCAGAAGTGATGCTGTGTTCTCCTCACCGCATCTTATCTGGAGGCATGCAATGTCTGATGTCCCAGTGTTGGTGGCAGTAACGTTCATCACTCAGGTGAGGTCATGTCTGCCAGGTTTCACCACTGTAAAGCTAATTAATAAGAATTTGAACTCACTAGTGAACAAGGGATAATGAGTAAACACTCATGAGGAGATACATAGAGTCCATGTAAATATCCTGTTTCCCATTAGCCTTTCACCAGCGGTTTGAGCCTCTGTCGCTGATTCTTTCCTGAATCAATTATTACTGTGCTCTTCGCTAAATGGAAGTTTTCTAATTCCACTATTCTTTTTACATTAAGAGCCAGCTTTCTCTCCCATTTATATATTCATTCACTCATTTATATCATGAATTATTTACATCATAAAGATAATCCATTATGATTTGTATTTGGTTGCTCACATTGTTCTGGATTTGGTCAGCGGGAGCCCCTTCAAACGACTTCCCAGCTTTTGACACTCCCATCATTCTTTGAATGCTTCCTTACTTTCTGCCACCACAAGATATTCCATTTGGAGCATTCCTTGTCCCAGCCCTTCTTGTTGTTGTTGTTTAGTTGCTAAGTTGTGTCTGACTCTTTAAACTGCAGCGCACCAGGCTTCCATGTTCATGCCATCTAACTATCTCATCCTCTGTCACCCCCTTCTCCCCTTGCCCTCAGTCTTTCCCAGCATCAGGGTCAGTCATTTCTCAGGAAAAACAAACAAACAAACAAACAAACACCTGGTTCCGTCTAGTGGATAAATGGCATTTAGAAACCAAGGTCTGAACTTCCCTGGTGGTACAATGGATAAGAATCCACCTGATGCAGCAGACATGGTTCAATCCCTGGTCTGAGAAGATCCCATACGCCACAGAGCAACTAAGCCCATGTTCCACAACTACTGATCCTGTGTTCCAGAGCCTGCCTGCTGCAACTACCGAGCCAGCATACTGTAGCTACTGAAGCCCATGTGCCTAGAGCCAGTGGGTGGTCTGCAACAAGAGAAGCCGCTGCAATGAGAAGCGCGGGCACCGCAATGATGTGTAGCCCCTACTCGCCACAATTAGAGAAAGCCTGTGCAAAGCAAGGAAAACCCAGCACAGCCAAAATAAGAAAAGAAAAGAAAGCAAGATCTGGGTACTAGGTGCTACGGTGATTTCATTGTTTCTGGGCGCTTTTGGCAAACAGAGCTTAGACACACCCCTCTACACACATCTGTTTCTATATTACAAAACATGAGTTCATACCAATGCCACAATTGTCCAGCTCCATAGAACTAATTCTAGGCTTCTTACTGCCCACATTTGAAACTCCCTTTCTTCAAAAGTGAGAAGCCTGACACTTACCTATTGCGCCGTCCTCTGTCTAGCTCTCCAACTACATGCCTGAGTAGGCCAGGTCCCTGGCTCCAAATTTAAAAAAAAAAAAAAGAAAGAAAGAAAAGAAAAAAGAAATGAAAAGCAAAGTAGAGGAGAGTGTATTACTTTTCTGTGGCTGCTGTAACAAATTACCACAAACGGTGGCTTAGGACAACAGGAATCTACTCTCCCACAGTCTGGAAGCCAGAAGTCCAGAATCAAGGTGGCAGCAGGGTTTGTTCCTTCTGGAGGCTTTGAGAGAGAATCTGTCACCTTTTCCAGCTCTGGTGGCTGCTGACAACCTTGGTGTTCCTTGGTTTATGGCTACATCACTCCAGTCTCTGCCTCCATCGTCATGTGGCTCCTCCCCTCTGCGTGTCTGTATGAAAAAGTCCCTCTTCCTACAAGGACACCAGTCATTGCATTAGGGCCCTGGTTTAGAATGCTGACTTCCCCTTCTAGTTCAGTTGCCAACATAACCACAGGGAGGTCAAGTAATCTTAACTGGATCATATCTCCAAAGGCCCTGTTTCCCAGTAACTTCACATTCATAGGTGCGAATGGTTAGGTCTCAGGCAGTTCGGCCCACAGCACAGTGGAATCTGCATTTATGAGAAGCCCAGGGGCTCACTGCTCTCTCAAGACCTCTGGGCTCGGTGTCTGAGTTCAGTGGGAGGAGGCCCTGGAACCAAAGGGCAGAAGCGGTGGCCTTGAAGCAAGGCTATAGAAGGAGCCAGAAGAACCACAGGCAGCGCTCACCCGGAGCCCTGGAGACAGGATGGGCTGTGGGCAGGGTGGGCAGGGCATGGGAACCCTGTTTGGGACAATGTTGGATAACTATACCTGGAGCCCAGGAACTGCTGGCTCGGGGACCCTCTGCATCGCAGCTAGCCTTGAGCCCCAAGACCCAGCAGGTTCTTTCAACCTTGGTGCTGCAGAGGCCTAAGGTCTGGGGTCTGGGTGGGCCAAGACAGGCCTGAGAGGTTCTTTCAGGCTGGAGGAGTGGTGGGCAGCAAGCTGGCCAGGGGTGTCTGCACAGGTTCTCTCAGTCCTAGCTCTGCTCCCAGGTGTGACAGCTGAGTGACCTTGGTCAAGAGCTGAACCCTCCCTGGTTGATTCCTACCAGCAAGATGAGTGGCTGAGGCTCCCAATGTGGATGGCCACATGTCCCCCTTCCCCTGACATTCAGGCTCTGTATGGCATCAGGGCCATTTTGAAACCCACCCCAGTCTAAAGCTTAAAGGACAGCCCCAGTCCAGCGAGGATGTGCTTTGAGCAGAAAGATGTCGGCTGCTCAGGCCTGTTGGGGAAGAGGGGGCCGTATGTCTGGAGGGCAAGCAGGAGTGTTCCCCAGAGGCGCTGTTAAGCCCTGGCTAGCCCCTGGAGAGAATGGGGGTTCTGGAACTTTCTCTCACATGTGAGGGTGGGTTGGGATTGTTTTCAGGTGTTAGCAGCATCTGGAATTCAAGAGGGAAACCAGAAGATGCTGAGCCACTTGGAGGTGGGAGGGTGGGTGGCGGGGAAGCTCTCACCAGAGAGCTGGGGCTCAGAGTGAGACTACTGCCAGTCTAGGCACTGGGACCAGCCCCGGGTTCTGCCCCCTACACAGTTCTTTCTGGGGCATGGATTTGGGGGAGGGGCTGGAAAGGGCTGGAGCATTCCTCATCCCTAGCGCATGGAGGCGCCTGCCCTCCTTGCTCATGGGTTCATTTGTTTGATGAATTTGTCATAACTTGAAAGGCCCTGGTTTATAACACTAACTTCCTGTTCCAGCTCAGTTGCCAACATAACCACAGGCAGGTTAATTGCACGTCCATCAACCCGCCTGGGGCAGCGGCCCGGGGGAGTCCCCTCTCTACCATGTGGCCCCAGCTCAGGTGTGGGCCCAGCCCCCTGGCAGCTCAGCTGTGTGAACTCCCAGGCCACATCCACACCCCAGAGAGCCCCATCTCATGGCTCCAGAGCTCTGTTTCTCCAAAACTTCCTGTGAAGTGTCCCGGATTGGGGTTCACTCTCATTGTTTGCTGGACAGAGAATTGGGACAGCCTTCTGAGAGAATCACGTAGCAATAGTTGTCCCCAAAATGTGAGTGCTCTTACCAAGCAACTCTGGTTCCAAGGATTTTCCAGGAGCTGACCCCACCAGGAGTCAGATGTGGAGTCAGGACGATCGCAGCCCCTAGAATTGGGCTAGGGGAAGCACCAGTCTCGGCACTCCACTCGGGCCTCCGAGGGCCCGGGGGGAGGAGGGGCAGGGTCAATGACTCCACTGTTCAAAGCTTAACCTCAGATACCTCCCTCTACCTATCTCCCCATCAGTGAAATGGGCGTGTGAGCCCTGCCTCACAGATGGCAATTCCCACAGGTGTGAGTTTGGAGTGTTCATGTCTCATTCCATCTGCTCTTGAGGAGGATCCAGGGCCAGGCCAAGGCGAGAAGCTGAAACCAGAATTTGCAGGTTTGCATGCATGGGTGTATAAGTGTGCATGTGTGAGCACATGTGTTCATATGTGCACATGTGTGAATATATTAATTGGAAATTAATGTTGGGGAGAGGAAGATGGAGGCCTGTGACCATTGGAAATGCTCCCATTCCCTAGGTGTGGGTCACATAGTATTTCTGTTGGATGGCAAAGATCTAGAAGGTGTGTCAGGGAGGAGACAAGTAGCAGGATGACAGGACGAGGAGGTGATTAGATGAAAGAACAGCCCTTCTCCAGGGAGAAAATCAACTGCTGCCTGAACCCCATAGGAACTGCCCCCAACCCAGGCCTCACCACAACTCAGAGCGCCTCTCCTCCTCGGAACAGGTCTGGGACCCTCGTCCTCCCTGACCAGCTGGTGGTTGCTCCTCGACAGCAGGTGCTCCCCTCTGCCCGGGCTTCGCCCAGAGTGGACAGGAGAATTGGTGCCTCCTGCAGTCCTGTCTCTGTGGGCCCTCTTGGACCGCAGAGGAGGGAAGGGTTGACTGGGGTCTGGGGCAGCCTCTCTCCTCGGGCAGCAATGAAGCATGAAGCAGACAAGGTTAGGGAGCCATCGGCCTTTTGGCCACTGATATGCCATTCAAACCTGTGAATGCAGGACCTCAGGTTCATTAGTAATGCAAATCACCCAATAGGAGAAAGAAGCAGAAACTGGGCTGGGTCTGGCCTGCCAAGTGTGGCAGCTGCCTGCCCCCCACCCTAGGATGGGACCCCACTTCTATTCTCTCCCAGGCGTCCTTGCCTCTGGCTCAGCCCATTCCCCAGGGATCCCATCACTCAGCCTTGGCCTCCCCACTAGAGACCTTCCCAGGTGAGGAAGGCCATGGACACCTGGAGGCAAGGTAGATGGAAGGTGAGAGGCTCCTTGACCCACCTTTTCTGCATCTGAGGGCTGGGCTCAGTCAGCAGAGAAGGGGAACAGCCCCCATAAGACTTCTCAGAGTCCTTCTTGGCCATGCGGATGTCTGTCTACCCTGAGTCAGAGGCCAGTAGCAGCTCCCTCTGAATCTTGTCCAGCAGAACCCAAATCCTGCATTTCTCAAGGTTTGAGGACCTGGGTGTGCGGCAGACTTAGGTTAGGTTGGTGTGGACGACCTGGGTCTGAGTCCTGGCTCCCCTCCTTCCCTCCTGCCTGTGTGACCAGGAGCAGGAGTGAGGGAGTCGGGGGTGCAGTGCCCCTCAGCCACCTGGGTTGGGCTGGGGGTGAGCAACCAACCCAGACAGATGGCTGGGGGGCACTGAACCCTGCATGTCTCTCAGCAGCGGACCCTGACCCCTGGGTGAGCCTTTCCAGCAGCCCCTGAACCTGCGGGGGAGCCAGGCCTCAGCCTAGGAGACCAGGTCCCACAGAGCCACTGTCACAGGGCATCCAGAGCCCTTGGTCTTAGCAGGGCACATTCAGAGTATGGGCCTCTGGCGGGCAGGGGCCTGGCCACTAAGGGCTCACTGTTCTGTGGGGGTCCAGGATAAATGTGCTCAGTCACCAGCCACACCCCAGCTTTGGTGGAGTGGGAAGGACTTCTGGGAGCTGGTCTGGGTTTCTCCTGGGTGCTGTGGATTAAGGGACAAGAGCCCAAGCAGATGGCACCTGCCCTGAGTCCAGCTGGTGGCCTCCATAGGGCCTGGGGGAGGGGGTGGAGCTAACTGAGGCGCCCCAGGGCCTATGACTGCTCATGGGGTCTGTGAGGTGAAGCTGGGGTCTCAGGAGAACCATGATCAATGAGCCAGGCAGGCTCACAGAACAGCCAGTAAGGGAGCAGGTGCCCCAGATCTCCCCACCAGAGTGGCTCTAGGCCTCACTGTCACCCCCTTTGCTCACTGAGAGGGAACAAGGCTTACTCACTTCCTAACCCAGACCCACTACAGTGAATTCAAGCCATTAGCCCCACAAATAACCCTCAGGGTGCCGCCGCCCCCCGCCCCCCCGGCCTGTCCTGCCCTCTGGAAACCCCTGCTGACCCACAGGTTCACTTGCTCTGGAGTCACTGCACCGTCTTCCAGCTCAGGGCGGGGGGAGGAGGCGCTCCAGCAATTGTCCCCCCTGTAGGTGGGTCTCCCTGCTCTTCCCACGGGGCTGAGATCCAGGCCTGCCCAATGGATGCCTAGCATGGGCACCCGCCTCTGGATGACCAAGAACTCAGCAGAAGCAAAGCACATGCTAGAGCCAGGCCAGGACTGGGGTGCTGCCATGAGTGGCCCTTGTTCTCAGCCGGACTTGATGTGGGAGGGGATTCTGTGGGGAAGGCTACTCAGCCTTCCCCCTACCTTACCCAGGACCACCCTCTCATCTCCCCCAAGAAAAAGAAAGTCAAAGTCTCTCAGTCATGTCTGACGTTTGAGACCCCATGGACTGTAGCCTGCCAGGCTCCTCTGTCTATGGCCAGAACACGGGAGAGGGTAGCTGTTCCTTTCTCCAAGGGATCTTCCCAACCCAGGGATTGAACCCAGGTCTCCTGTATTGCAGGCAGATTCTCTACTATCTGAGCCACCAGGAAAGCGTGTCCCCCAAAGGCTGCTGCTATTTAAATATGGAAAACATTGAATTTAACAACATGCTGTTTTGAACCTTGGGACTTGACACGGATTTTTAACCCTTGCTCTGCTTGTCCCCCTGAACCCCAGGCACAGAGCTGGCGAAAGACCATGCATCCAACACCCACTCAAGGGTTAACAGAGGCCAAAAAGCAGCCACTCTAGTTCTGAAGCGCCCCCAGCCCCAGGCGCTGATCTCTAGTCCCGTGGTCACCACGGGAGTGTGGGTGCAGACAAAGCTGTGTTCATCCAGCCCCGGGTTTGATGATAGCAGCACAAGGACCCCATTCTCTGCTGTCCCCAGCTGCATCCCCTCCCCAGTGAGCCTGACATCCCGAGAGGGCCCCGGAGGGTGCAGGCTCAGCTGCTGGGGCTCCGGGAAATTCATAAGGGGCCTGCGTTGGGAAGCCCGTTCTGCCTGAATGGTACAGACAGCTGCAGGTCGCTCATCACGTCTTCAGTGGGAAGCTGCCTGCATTTTTACAACTGATTTTTGAACCTAAAAGTGGAGGTTCACATCCAGCCTGTTAAATGTAATCTTGTTGGTTTCAGTCCAATGTGACCTTCTGGAATCTGGCTTCCAGATTCTTGTCATATATCAGCAGTTCTTCCCAGCTGCAGCAATGGGGACCAGCTTCGCAATGCCTTCAGCCCAGTGACTCAAACAGGCTGGGCTGGCAGAGCCTGGAGAGGGAGCTTTCCAGGGAGAATGGGGCCCTGGTGGCATCCTTCTGTGGGTGCTGTGATCCAAAGCACCCAACTATGGGCATGAAGCCCACCTTTTTCTGTTCTCCATCTACAAGGGTGGGCTTCCCTGGTGGCTCAGACGGAAAGGAATCCGCTTGCAATGCAGGAGACCTGGGTTTGATCCCTGGGTTGGGAAGATCCCCTGGAGAAGAAAATGGCAACCCACTCCAGTATTCTTGCCTGGAAAATCCCCAGCTGCTATACAGAGGAGCTTGGCGGGCTTAAGTCCCTGGCGTAGCAAACAGTCAGACATAACTGAGCGACTAAGCACAGCACATCTCCAAGGGTAGGAGGCACGTGGAAGTTAGGACACAAGTCTGCCCCCATGAGCCCTGGGGCTGTTGGGGACCGAAGACCAGCCAATCCATGTCTTGGCTTTGCAGAAGAACCTGGGGCCCAGGTACTCAGCCCTCGGGGGAGAACATAGAGTTATTCATTGTCTCAGGTGCTTTACGCATCTCTAAAACGGGTATGATCATCATGACATCTGTTTCCCAGTCTGTCCAGAGATTGTTAGGGACATCATCTGGCACCCAGGTGCACAAGTTGTCATCTAGGCCAGAGGGGTAGACCAAGGCTTGGGGACCTGCTTCACAGAGCCTTCAGCCCAGTGACTCAAACAGGCTGGGCTGGCAGAGCCTGGAGAAGGGGCTTTCCAGGGAGAATGGGGCCCGTCTGTAGGTGCATTCATCCAAAGCCTTACCCTCTGGATCCCAATCTGGACCCCCAACCAGGACTCTATACATTCCCCTGGGGCTGCCCCTTGCTAGGCAGTGCTCAGGGCAGCCAGCCTGCCTCCTTGGTCGGTGGGGTTGTGTTCTCTCTTGCCAGCATTAGCACTTCTTTCCCCCTGTGGCCCCACTGGGGCTCCCTCATTCATTCTCTCTGTGAGAAGCACTCCCTTCAACCTCCTCTTGTTAAAAAGTGGATCCTTGGCCCCAGCTGTGTGCTCCAGCAGGACAATGTATCTTGTGCAAGTCTGGAGGTCACAGGCAGCACGTGGCCAGGTGGTTGCTAAGTGGGGACCTCCTCCGGGCCAGCAGGCAGGGCAGGGAGAGCCCTAGTGTAAATTTTGGAGGACAGAGTGGAGGAAGGGCGAACGCTTCGAGGGGCCGATGAGGCTGCCCAGAGTCCCTGGCGTGACCTTCTCAGCCAAAGGGACAAAGGCCGGCAGGGCCGCCGGCGCCTTTAAGGACGCAGCACGGCGGGGTAGGTGCCAGGAGGCGCCCGGCGCGCCCCAGGGGAGCCGTGCCGCGGGAGGAGGAGCGCGGGTGCTCCGGGCCAGAGGCCCCAGGCGCGCCCTGCGTGGTCATTTGCCCTCTTTCCCCCCACTTGCTTGGGGTGGGGGCTGGGTGGCCCGGGTCCTCCCCTCCTCTCCTGGCGCCGGCCCGTCTTGGTGGGGGCGGGGAACTCCGCTCTGGAAGCGGAGGGGGGTGCTCATGGAGGGGGCTGAAGATTGGGTAGCGGACGGAGGGCCGGGGCCGCGTGGAGACCCGTACCTGGGCCGGGGGCCCTCCGAGCAAAAGGGAGAGATGCTTGGCTCCCCGCTCCGCCCGGTGCGAATGGAAAAGAGAGCAGATTCAGCCCGAAGCCCAGCAGAGAGGCGGCGGGCCGCAAGGGATGGGGATCCGGGCGAGGGTCGTGCTCCCTCCTCCCGTGCGCCGGCTGGGAGCCCGAATTCGGGAGGAAGCATTGGCGCGGGGCTCACGAGCGCACCAACTAACGACCACTCTGCCTCGTGTCCCCCAGCCCCTCCCCGAAGGCGCGGAGAGTCGGCATGGGGTTGGGTGGAGGGGGGAAGAGATTAGATTTCGCTCCGCTCTCATCAATTTTCTGTTTAATGTCACCCGGCCCCATTGTGGGAGAGGGAAGCACGTCACCCAGGCCATAAATTGCGATTATGGGGCCTCCGGCCGCCTCCGCGTTCTAGGGACCCGGCGGACTCGGGCGAGCAGGTCGGACACCGGCCGCCCGGACCGGAGCCGGAGTCGCCTTGGAGCCGCCGAGCGGTAGGTGCTGCGCGCCGCTTCTCCCGACGCGGGACCCGGGCGCCCGGCTCCGCCCGCCCTGCGGCGCCGTTTCCAAAGGGCTTTTGTTTCTGGCTGGGATGTAGGGACTTTGATTTTTCCCCACCTGCCTCAGGAGGGTTTTTACATCGAAAATTCCTGCTAGTTAAAAAATACAAATGCAAACCAAACAAAATCAAATTCCGGTGGAAAGAAAAACCTCTCTTTGCGTCTGCGTTTCCACCCGCCAGAGTAGAAATCGGCCGGCCAGGCTCGAGGTTTGCTTATTGAAACGAACCTCGGCCCAGAGCCTGCCAGAGATCCAGTCCTGGTGGAATGTGCTCGAAAAGGCTCCAGCGGAAGTGGCTGGCGGGGGTAGGCGGCGCAGGGCCCGGCGTGGCGCTGACCCCAGGGCAGGCTCCTCTGACCGTCCGGGCTAGCGTTGTTGAAACGGAGTTTTCTGGGGCGTCATCCTTTGGGAAACTTTCCTGCTTCCTCCCATTACCGCCTGTAGCGGGTATTGTTGAGTCATGAATTGAGGTGGAATATGTATTTGTGCAGGTCAGAAGAAAACAGACCTATTGAATGATTTTAATTAAATGGTGTGACTGTCCTGTTAACAAAAGAGGCAGTGGCTGTGCTTAGACCAGGCCTGATGGGTGCTGGTGTAGCCGAGCCCAGCTACCTGCCTTTGAGGACTGGCAGGAGAGTGCTTTGCTGCAGGCCTTAGCTGCTCTGTGGGAATTTTGATGGGAATAATTTATTTTTGGTCTATATATGCGGCAGGTAACCAGGCCAAGGACTCAACACCCACCTTCCCCAGAAATAAGAGAGAGGAGGAAAAGGTGTGTCTGTAGCTTTCCCAGGCCTCATGCCCAGCCTTGGGTCCTTCCCAAAGGCAGCCTGGGGAGGGACTGCCCCCTCCCCACCCTTGGCCATCAGACACAGGAAAAAGTCCAGAGGACAGGATGGGGCTGTGGCCCTGCCCAAGGACAGCAGGGGGTTTGTGGGGGTGGGGGCCCAGATTGCTGGGCTGGTGTGTGAGTGGGGAGCTTGGCAGGCCCAGCTTGAGAGCAGGAAGAGAATAGGATGGTGGGATGTGTGGTCCCAGAGACTAGAACTGCCCAGGCCTGTTTGTTTTGTGATCAGAAACAAGTCTGAATGGGTAGCCCCTTACCCTCTGGAGCCCTCTGCTGGGGCAGAATTGGGAGGGGGGTGTCTGGGAGGGTCTGGGGCTTTTCTAGGTCTGGGAATTGGAAGAAATCCAGTGGGGAAGCTGGCTTCGAGGTTCCTGCCCATCATGGGCACGGTGGGAAGGGGCAGGTGCTGTTCCTGCTGCCTAGGCTCTGAAACTGATGCCCAGAGGAATTTGCTGAACGTGTGCGGTGGAGGAGTTGGTGGGGGGGGGGGGGTCGCTGACAGCTGTGGCCCCATGGATCCAAGGTTGCCAGTCCCAGTCCCTGTCCTTTCGGTTCTCCTCCTGGCCTGGCTGGACCACTCTGGCTCTGCCTGGGCCAGCTGGATTTCATCAGAGGAGACCCTGACCCCCAGCCTGCGCCCCTCTCCCAGGGCCCTCCTGCTAGTGTGAGACCAGACCCGGGAAGTCCAGCCCTGGAGGCCCTGTCCAGACTACCTTGACAGCGACACGTGTAAACACACCCAAACACTGCTGCGAAGGCGCAGAAGGCTGGGGCAGCAACTGCTTACTCGGCACTTCCTGTGGCTGGCCTGTGAGGTCCCGTCTGGAGGGAAGCAGGTGTCCTTCCAGGAAAGGTGGCAGTCAGGCTCTGGTTGGGGGGTGTGCCTGGAAGCACCAAGTAACCAGTAATCCACCCTTCATTAGGCCCTGCAGAACTTTTGTCCCCCAAAGGGGCAGTTCCAGCCACTAAGTCTCCCACACCTATTTGTGCAGGCCAAGCCTGGGCTCTCAGTAGGGTCCTTCCTGATAAGCAGGAAAACAGAGGGCCCAATTTGGGTCATCCTCCTGTAAGAAGACTCCCCAGTGCACCCCACCCCTAATTGCAGCTTTACAAGGGGAGTGGAGTTCTCCCCAGAGAACCTGCTTCCCACTCTCCCAGTCACTCCCAGACTTCCTGTGGGGCAAGAGCAGGGCTGTATTTGGGGAGGACAGCTTAGCACTACTGATTCAAGACTCCCTGAGGGGTCCCCTGCCTTCCTTCAGCCTAGATGAGAAAGTGGCCAAGAGACTGGAGGGGCAGGACAGAGCAGAGTAGGGAGGCTCCCCTCTCCCGCTTCCCCTGGGGTCCCAGGAGTCCCCCACTCCTATTATTCCCTTTAACACTAACAACAATCATGCAGTCACTAATAAAAAGTCAGGGAGGAGCCTGGCAATAGGATGCTCCTACCCGTTTATGAAAATCACTTCAATTTAACCCAGATGGGCCTCCTGGTTGATAACCTCACACAACCAGCACCCTGAATTATACTTTCCGTGTGAACACACTGGCTTATATTTAGCCACAAATTACGACTGTGTTTAACAAGCACCTTTCCGGAGCGGAGGGGGCTGGGCCTGACTTGGTTGGACAAACCAGCAACAGAATTATACTCCCCCCAAAAAAAGGGAGGGGTCCCAGGAAAGCTGTTCATCTGACTTCAAAGTCTGGCTCCCCTGCTGCTCTTGTTGCCTTTTAAAACTTCCAGCCACATCCCCAAGTCTGTCTTGGAGCCTGTCTGTGGTCTGCAGAGACCAGCTGTGCCTCCCTGACATTCCAGGGGCTCCAACTGAGCAGGGCTCAGGCCTCAGCATGCAGGCCCTTTGCTCAGGTGGGAGCTGGGACCTCTAGGAAGGGATTCAAGGTAGCACACAGGGCTCAGGAGATGCTAGAGGAAGGCCTCATGGGAGGCATGACCGGAGGACTCTCCCTCCTGGCCTGGCTCCTGACAACTCTTCATCCTCTTGACCCTCGGCCTCAGAGTGGCCCTCTCCCCTGCCATGTGGCCCTCTGGGCCCCCACAGGCCCTGCTAGATAATGAAGGGGCTGTGACTGGAGATTTTGTTTTTGGTGGGGGCAGCCCCCTCCCCTTGGTAGTGGCAGGGGGTTCAGGGAGATCTTCGTATTCCTTTCTCCTCCAAAATAGGCCAACTCCAACAAAGCTTAAGACCCTAAAGACAGAAGATGGCCAAAAAGAAGGCCACTCCCAATCTAGCCACAAATTCCCCGTGCAGCACCTTGGGGAGGACCCTCGGGATGGGGTAGGGACTTCTCACTCCACTCACAGCCAAAGCTGAAGGCACCTGGGCAGGTAGGGGTGCAGGGTGCTCTGATGGCTGCCTAGTGAGTGGAGCCAGGGTGGGGCCCTGGGGTTTCTGAATCCTGGGCTGGGCTGGCACCCTAGAACCTTTCCCCCATACCCCTGCCCCCTTCAGTCCACCAGCCAACTGCCCTGGTGAAAAGAACCACTTCGCACATCTGTGGCAGAAGGTCTCATTCAGGGGATGGGTTGGGGCCTAACCCTGCTTCCTGGGGCTGGAGGGGTTCAAAGGCTGAGTTCCTCCAATCCAGGCATCTCTGGGAATGGTTTTTTTTTTTTTCCTACCCCACTTACTTGAGAGGAAGAGTGCAAACCTCTGACCCCTGCATCAGACTCTGGGCTGAGATGGGGTAATGCTGCCCTCCAGCTAAGGGCAGGTAGGGGGGTGGTTTCTGTGAACCATACCCGGGGCCCTACAGCAGGCTGGGCAAGTGCAAATCAGTGACCCCAGCACCCCTCCGGACAGGCCTGTCTGTCGCCGAGCCCAGCCTCTGGACCCGGCCCTCTGTGCCTCTGGTAGGAAAAATTAAGAGTCAATTTTTGTCAAGAAATTGTTTCTAATTTGCCCTTTGACTAATGGCACAGGGAACAATGGAGAGACACCCGACACACAATTACCCAGCGCGCAGCTCTGCTGCTCTCTGGCCCAAGCAGGCGTTTATTTGGAGCAGAGACTAATTCACAATTTTATGTAACTCGCCCAACACCTCCACCCCCTTGCGTTAAAAAAATGATTATTTATTTCATGATTTCAGACAGCGCTGGATGGCGGTCTTGGTCTTTGGGGAACGAGGAGCTCTGGATTTGCAGCTGCTCTCAGGGGAAGTGGGGGCAAGTGCCGGGAGGGCCCCCACGGCTTGGTTAGGTTCTGGGGTGACAGGGGCCCCCAGGCTGTGTGAGGGAAGGCAGGCTCTCCAGAGCACTGGTCCCAGTGTGTGCTGTGAACGTATTGGTGTATGGGTATGTGGTGTGCTGTATAATGCTCAAGCGTGTACCCGTGATGTGTTTGTGTTATGTGTGTGCACACATGCATGTATGTGGATGGGTGATGTGCAAGGGTGCATGCCCAGGTGTCAGGGCACAGCTGGCTGCATGGGGCCATAGGGCAAGCTTGGGTACCTGCCAGGGAGGAAGCAAGCTGGGGGTTCAAGGACACCCCTGGGTAGTGTTCCAGGCTGGGGCAGGGCATGTGGGCTGGGCAGGGTGTGTGGGCCTCGCCTGACTGGGAGCCCATTCATTTGTGAAACTGTGGGCAACTGCAGAGACCTGGACACCCTAGCTCAACCCTGATCTCACATTTCTATCCCCCCTCCTTTCTCCTTCCCCACCCACTCCCTGGCTCCCTCGTCCTCACCAGTGGAAAGCTGGTCTGCAGATCCCTACACCATGTTCCTCTAAAATTAAAAACATTTGTTAGCTCTGGACAGCAGGCAGAATAAAAAAGGAAACCGGGGAGGTTTCCTCTGAGCTGATAGTGCGGCCAGCCAAACATGCCCCGGCCGGCCGGAGCCTCGGTAGGCCGCGTCTTCTGAAGGGGAACACGGGGAGCTTATTTTGGTACTGCGGGAGCTGCTGAGCGGCCAGGCGCCCGCGCTGGGCAGCTGCCAGCCCCTGCCGCATCCAGCAGGCCCGTCTGCAGCTATTTGCTGTAACAACTGTTTTGAAACAGTATTGAAGAAGAAGAAGAAGAAGAAAAAAAAAACCCACTAGATTTATTTTCAAGTGATGCTGGGGAGAGGAGAGGGGAAGAAGCCAAGCAGACAGGGGGCTGTGCTTCACCTACCCCAAGCGGGCAGCCTCTATCTCCCGATGGGCCAGGAGGGGCAGGGGACAGCAGTGAGGTTCTGAAAGCCAGTTCTCTCCCACTGAATTAGGAATTTGGCGATGGTGAGCTGGAAGGATCTGAGCCAGCCTTCCGGAGGGCGGGGAGGACCCGAGCCGTGCCATCCTCTGTCCTTCCATCTCGCTGGCAGCCTGCACATCTTGGATTATGCCTAGGGTGGGGCCCATCAGCCAGGCTCCAGGACCCTCAGACAATATTTTGTTTGTGGGGGATGGGAGTTTGGAAGCCTCTCCTCACACACTCGGACGGAGAGTGGGGGCCTGGAGGCCCTTCCCCCACGTGGTGGTCCAAGGCTGAGCCCCTTTCCGACTCCAGCGCACCCCGGGGGCCCCGCGCTGGCAGGCGCTCAGGGAGCTAGGTGCAACTACAGGGATACTGAGGGTAGGCAAGGTATTCTTTCTCTTGGGTTGAGGATTTTTCTCTCATACATTTTCTCATTTTTAAAAATTTCAAGTGGAGCTTACAAACTTCAGTTATAAGAAAAAGTTTCTGCGCCAGAAAACAAGATCATCAGAGACAGTAATCCGGAACCCAGATTCCAAACGTCCGGAGGCGAGGAGCACCCTGCTGGGGGTCAGGACTCCGAGGGCTTCGGGAAGCTGGCGGGACTCCTGGGCGTGCGGAACAGGCAGTCTCGGCGTGCCAGGTCACCGGTTCCGAGGAGGCGGTGCGAGGCCGGTGTGCTCCGGGACCGGGACCGCACAGCTAGCCGCTCCCAGCCCTAGCTCCGGCTGCTCCTGGCCCTGCGCTGGATCCCGGAGCCATGGCCACCCCTCCTGCCCGCCCACCCTTCCGAGGACGCGATTTCTCCGCAGCCGGGCCGGTCTCAGGCTGGCTTTGCACGGTGTGCATGGGAAGCCGGCCGCCCCCGCACGCACCCGCTGGGGCAGGACCTGGAGGCACCCGTCCCCTCAACTCGCTCCGGAGCCGATGCTTTGACTTCCTCCGGAAGCCACGGCCCAAGCCCTGAGGTCTGCGCCAGAACTGTCCCCCCCACCCCACCCCACGCCCCGCATTGGCGGCTGCGCCCAACCCGCGCCGGCACCCGCCCTGGGGCCCGCACCCGGGACCTAATTCAATCGCCCCCGGCCTAATGAATAGCCGTGCGCTAATCGGATCTCCGAGCGCTTTATGGATTTATACGTGCCGCCTCCTCTCCCGCTGGCGACGCGCGCCACCCCGGTGGCTTCCGAAGGCACGGGCTTAGGGACTGGCCAGGGGCTCAGGCCGTGGGGGACAGGGGTCCTCGTCACCTGGCAGGGGTGTCGCTGGAGCCGGGACTCAGGACCGCGCCGGCCGAGTCCTGCGTCCTAGGCCCGGGCCGCGGAGCGAGGCGCTTACCTGCCAGCCCCGGACTCTCCGGAGCTGCCCGGCCGCGCCGCCCAAAGCGGGCTCCCACTTCCGGAGCCCAGTCCGCGGCCCAAGCCCCTACCCAGGTCAGAGATGCCCGCGGGGGAAGGCCGGCCGGAGCCTTGCGCCGGGCTTCCCCTTTCTCTCTGGATTCCTTTGATCCGCAGGCTCTTCGCCGCACCTCGGCTCCAAGGCTGCCAGGGTCGGCCCGCGGGGGTCCTGGAAACGGTCCCTAGCTTATCTCCTTTCATCAAGCGGCCTGGGGCCGCCTTGAAACCGCGGAGCCAGTAATTGCTTTTTTCAGGAGGCCCTGTGCGGACTGGACAACAGCCAATCAGCGCCTTGTTTACACTCGGTGATTGACAGCCTGCTGGCCGAGTGCCAGCCAATCCTGACGGTCCCTAGGGAGCGGGCGGGGGGGCGGGGAAAGAAAGGTGACAACAGAAGGCCTCTGGCTTAACCCGTTCCTGTCCCTACCGGTGGAGAAGCAAATGGCAACCCACTCCAGTATTCTTGCCTAGAGAATCCTGTGGACGGAGGAGCCTGGTGGGCTGTGTCCATAGGGTCGCACAGAGTCGGACACGGCTGAAGCGACTTAGCATGCATGCATGCATTGGAGAAGGAAATGGCAACCCACTCTAGTATTATGGCCTGGAGAATCCCAGGAACAGAGGAGCCTGGTGGGCTGCCGTCTATGGGGTCGCACAAGACTGAAGCGACTTAGCAACGGCGGTGGCAGCGGCTGTCCCTACCGGAATGAGCCGGTGGATACCGCGCGGGCCCGAGTTGGTTGGCATCTAGTTAAATACCATTTTTTTCCCCCTGAGGGGGAAGCAGAGCTGCACCTGGAGGAGTGAAAATAATGTATCCATCGCCACTAAGACATAGACTTGACTCCCGAGCATAAATAGCATCGTTGGGAAACCAAACTCTAACAGAAATATTTGGAGAATAACCTAAAAAATAGTTTACATCTGATTACGATGAAGATATTTGTTTAGGGGCTTTTTTATTTAGGGCAAGAATTTATCATATGCAGGAGAGCGATATTGAAAAAATACTGTACATATCAAGGTGAACATATTTTTAAAATCTAGTTGCAGATGAAGAAAGGGCAATCTTTGTCATGGCCATAAATCCCCGGTTTTCATTTTCATCAGTGCTGGGTTGCAAAAATATAGCCATGGGGAATAAAAACAGGGTCCGCAGATACGTGGCCAGAGACACAAAACCTTCTCCCCAGATTCTGATCCCTGGGGCAAGAGGAGGAGAGGACAAGGCTGGCGACTCAAGAGTCCGTGGTACCCAGACTTCGAGAGTGTAGGCATTCCTGAGCTTGGTCAGAGCAGGTGGAGCCTCGAAGTGGTAGTAGGGCCAGGCAACCCGAGGAAGCCTCTATGCTTGGATCTCGGGCCTACCTGTGCCGGGTTCAGCCACCTGCCAGACATCCCAAGTATTTTAAAAAGCATCTGCTTCAACGCGTGTTGCTGTATCATCTGGCCTCTGTGCACTGGACGCCAAACGTTAGACCTGCTGGGTTAAATTAAAAAAAAAAAAAAAAGCAAAAGCCTTCTCCTCGGCGTGGATAAGCGCTCCCACTCGGCCCTGCTCCCTCTCCCGCCCTGCGCCAATACATTCCCATTCAGCAGCAACGATCTGCGCAAAGGAGCTGCGCAGTCGCCGGGCTTGAATTAGGCGCCATCGGGCTCGGTAGTAGCCCTGCTGCTCCCTGATTGGCAGCTCCCTGGCCCGGCGCCAGCCTATTGGGAGGCCTGTTTACGCCGAATGAGTGGCACGAGCTCCCGGCCGCGGAGGGCCGCGCGGCCAATCAGCGCACCGGCTGCTCCGGGCTGAGTGGCACGAGCTTATTAGTATGCAGGGCCCGTGGCTCGCCGCGCCGGGCTGCAGGTTTGAGAGCCGCTCTGGATGGGCTCGCTAGAGTCGTTGTTGTGGAAGCGGTGCATTTACAGTGCAACAGTCAGCACATTGAAAATACCAATAGGAATACAAAACAAAGTCACATTTACTGGTTTAATTGTATTGCATTCAGTTGTATCCAGGAAACAACCTCCAGTAAGTAACTGAAATTGCTTTCATTTTTTTTTGTTTTTGTATTTTTATTATTATTTTATTTTTATTTTGGCTTTGGGGATTTACATTTTTTTTTTTAGTAAGAGAAATTCAGGGTTGCGATGTTAAGAAGTATATATCTTCCCTTTTTAAAAATCCGTTATAATGTCGAACAGGCTTTTTTTTTTTTTAATGGACTATATGTAAGAGAGATTTTTTTTCCCCCTCTGAAAAATCTTATCGATCGGTTTAAAATTCCCCCTGTAATGCGTCCTTGCTTTGCTCTGAGCGCTTGTTGTGTCGATCGACACCCAGCATTAAAAATAAATAATCGCGACAGGACAGGGACCGCCAGGCTGCGTCCGGCGAAAGCCGCGCGGGCCGCTCCGGCTAGACAGCCGGCGAGGTCCCGGACGCAGCCAACGCGCTCCGGCTCTGGAGGCACCACGAACGAACCCCAATTGTTTGCACCCCCGCACCACGTTGCTCCCCTCCCCCGAGCAGCCTTGGGTCAGCCCCGCCCGGTCGCTCCACGGCGCCGGGAACCGGCTGGCTCGCGCTGGCCGAGGCGGCTGAGCCGCCTACTAGAGGGTCTTGCCGGCCGTCAGCCGCGTGCGGGGCGAGGGACCGGGCGGAGAGGGGTAACGGCGAGGTTCGTGGGGGTTCGCTTTCCAGAGCCTAATTCATTTCAGGACATTTCAGAAAAAATTTTCCTGGGCGGCTGAGGGTGGCGGAGGGGGCCAAGCGAGGTCAGCGCAGAGTGGCTTTCTCACCGAGCGCATTCCGGGCGGCATGCAGGGCTCAGACCACCACCCCTGAGACGGCATCTGCGGGCGGGTGCGCCTTGGGTTGCGGGGGCCAGGAGCGGCCACGGACCTCGGTCCTCTCCTGGCGGAGGTAGGGTGGGTGTCGGGCGCGACCGTTTCGCAGGGAGCGGGTTCTACGGCGGCGCCCGAGCAGCACGCGCCGGGTGTGCGCGGGCCCCAGCCCAGCGTGCAGGCCCCACAGCGCCAGCGCACCGGGAGACGGCGCTGGAGGATGCGGGCGGCCGAAGCAAAGGGAGGGTTTTCGGTGTTTAAATTAAAACCGAAGCAAAACCGAAGGAGCCGCTCCCACAATCCTGGAGCGCTCGAGCCACACGCAGAGAGACTGGCGACTCCTGGGATCGCGCCGCGGAGTCCTAGGGAGGACCCGGCGTTTCGAAGTTCGACTGTTTCCAAAATACCCTTGTCAGCGATTTTCCAGCCGGCGCGGGGGCTCCCGGCACGCCACCGCTTTCGCTCCGTGTCCTTTCTGAGTCCGGCCTGACGCGAGCTGCGGTCTCTCTTGGCGCTGGGGGTTGGAGGCTAGGAGCCCTGGGATTCGCAGCTGGCGGCGCCTGGGATCCGAGACTCCGGGCCCAGGCGGCGGAGGCCGCGCGTCGCCGCCCCTCTCCCTGCCGGGCTCGTGCTCCGCAGGCCCCCGGGAGCCGCTCTCTGGCGGACTGGGAGGCGCGGCGCGGCCTCTTCCCCGGAGCAAAGAACACAAAAGAAAGCCCCTCTGACCTGGTGAGAATCTCCGCGGCACGGAGGGGCGACAACAACCCATCCCCTTCCGAGTAAAAAGTCTGGCGGGCTGGTGGGGAAGGATCGATCCAGCCCACAGAAGGTGAAGATTAAAGCTGTTGCTGGTAGCCAAGCCCGCGTCCCGAGAATCGAGAGCAACTCCCTTTCTCGACAATTCTGGAATTTCTTATTGGAAAAAAGAAACCCCACAAAACAAAAGCATAGTATACGCGGTTCCCCGGAGGCCGCTGGGAAGCCCCCCACCCCCCGTGCGCGCAGCCGCGGGCCTTCGGCGCCTTTGAAGCCGCAGGTTCTCGACCTCCCTCCCCTCCGTCTTTCCCTTTGTCCCGCCCCGTGCCCCCCGGCTCGCAGCTCGGTGCTGCCCGGAGGCCCTAAGCCCCGCGCGGGCAGCCCCTCCCTCCCCTGACCCCAGCCCGGGCAGCCCCCTCGCCCGGCGCTCTCCGGGTTCTGAGGCCAGGCGTTCGCTCAGTAGGCCCGAGCGGCGGCGAGCCGAGTGATTTGTTAGACCGGGGTAGAGAGCTGAGGATCCCTAGAGGAGAGGAAGCCCAAAACCCCTTTGTAGGAAGTTGAGAGACAAAGAGAACTCTTTGTGTAGGTCCCGTTTATTTACAATGCAAAAGCTCTCCGAATAAATATTAAAAAGCTTATCAGCTGAGCAAATATGTATTCGCTTAATACATTATGTTTTTGGTTATAGATTAAATCAAACACAAAACAGTCTGCAAATAAGACGTGTAGAACCTGTAGCATTAAATATAGTAATTTAAAATGGTATTCACAAAATGGAAAACATCTTAATCGCTTTGTTGTCACTGTGGGACGACTTTTTTAAAAAATCCGAAGACTTTCTGCAAAGTTCACAGTTAAGAATGTTGAGCCTGCCCATCTCCCTTTTGTTCGAAGTGATATCAAACGTTAAAACAATGCAGATTGAGGAAATGAGAAATGTGCAAAATGAAAGAGGTCCACGAGGGAGCACAGCTGTTCAGTTTATGTTGCTTGCGTCGTCGTTTCACACTCAGCGTCTGAAATTGTCCCCAATTTCGCCTCGGAGTGGACTCTCCGCTTTGGGTGGGGGTGGAAGAGAAGGGAGGTGGGGGACATTACAAATGGCTCAGCCGAGAGGTGGAGGTGGACGAGGGGAGGCCAGGGGTCCGCTGGGACCTGGGCATTGGCGAAGGTTGCCCTGGGCCGGGCCAGTTGTCCGCGGCCCTAAGGCCGAGCCCGGCGTCGCAAACCCCACGTCCCCGGGCCGTGCGGAGAACGGCCTCGGCTCAGCTGGCGACCTGGGGCAGGCGCCGAAGGGAGAAATTCGTGGCCGATTTGGAGCGTTGAGGAAGAACAATTTCTGACTCTCAAAGAGGCCCCCACCAAAGCCCCAATCCACAGAGGAAGATCCTGGGCGAATTTCACCGGGGGGCGGGGTGATTGAGCCTCGCTAGGAAGCTCCCGGCTCCGGGACGGCCGGCCGGGCACTGCGGCGTGGCGGCCCAGGTGACGCCGCCGGCGGACGTAGAGCCCCTGGGGCTCGGGGAGCTGGCCCGGGGTCCAAGCTCGGCATTGCGGGGTGGGGGCTTGGTCCTGTTAGGGCTGTGGCGGGGCAGGGGTGGGAGGGAGGAGCGGCGGGTTCAAAAGAATGGACCAAAAGACGCATGGGGGGGGGGGATGGGAGAGGGGAGAAAAGGAAGGTTATAAAAAAAAAAAACTCGAGTTACAATCAATAAAATTACTCGCTTAATTAGCATGGTTATTCGGTTAAGCAGAATGCAGTAAAAGCTGGACCTCGGAATGGAGAGAGAAGAAAAAAGCGTGGACCCCAGGCCTTTCCTCAGAGACACCTTTGGGCAGCGGGGGAGGGGAGAGGGTGTGCGTGTGTGTGTCTCTGTGTGTGTGTGTGTGTGTGTGTGTGTGTGTGTGTGTGTGTGTGTGTGTATGCGTGATGGCTTCGCAGATTTGGGTTTTTATCACCCAACGGAGCCAGCAGCCTTTCGCCGCGGTGCCCTCGCCGCAGGGGCCCGCGAAGGGGAAGCGGCGAGCAGTACGGCCGGGTTCCCTCAGGCTCCTCCGGACCGAGCGTGGCAGGGACGGTGCGTGTGCGCGGGGGGATCGGGGCGACCCGGGTGGCCCACGCGCGCGCGTGCAGCGGGGAGACGCGCTGGGCGCTCGGGGCCCGGCCGCCCGGCCTGGCGGGACTCGGGCCGGCGGGGTGGGAAGGGTGGCAGGCTGGCGGGTGGGGGCGGGGACCCCCAGGCGAGCCGAACCCCCAAGTCACCTAGTCTCCTCTGCTTGCATCCGCAGACTATGGATCCGCACGGCGGCTGCCGGCTCGGCACGCGGCCGCCCGCCGAGGAGCCCAGTCCGCCCGCGTGCTGACCGGCCCCGCCGCCGCCGCCGCCGCCGGTGACCCCAGACACCGCCTCCTCCGCGCCGCCTGCGCGCCACCCGCGCGCCGAGCCGCCCCCGGGCCCCGGCCGTGCTGCTCCCGGGAGGCGGCGGCGGGCCGGGGCCGGGGCCCGGCATGGATGGCCGCGACTTCGCACCGCCGCCTCATCTGCTGTCGGAGCGCGGAAGCCTGGGCCACCGCAGCGCCGCCGCCGCCGCGCGCCTCGCCCCGCCCGGGCCCGCCGCGCAGCCCCCCGCTCACTTCCAGCCCGGAAAGTACTTCCCATCGCCGCTGCCCATGGCTTCGCACACAGGTCAGTGCCGGCCGGGCGGGCGCGGGAGAGGAGACCCTGCCGCGAGGTGGGGACGGTCGAGGGTCGGATGGGAGCCTGCCCCTCCTCTCTTCGAGCGTTTGCGGAGAAGCCTTCGGTTTCATTTCCCTGCTCCGGCACCGGTGGCGGCCCGCGCGTCCTGCGGGGGCCCCCCGAGCCGGATCATCGCGGTTTAGAGCGCCCTTCCCCGGGGTCCCCCAGGGTCTCGGAGGGGCAGCCCCGGAGCCGGCTAAAAATAAAGCCTTTCCTCCCCTGCACCCTCCCCCACCCCTTCCTGCCGAAGAACTAAATTCCGCGGAAACCTCATTTCTGCATTCTGCATTCACATCCTTAAGACATTCCGGGGCTGGGACAACGAGGCCACTTTCTGCGGGAACAAAAACGGCTGTTGTGACTTGGGGAGGGGAGTGCCGCGGCCTCTCGGATTAGGGCGGTGTGTGCGCGGGGTGAGCGTTAATAGGGACTGCTGGTGTAAGACGAGCAAATCCTGTTTCTATATAAAGCCTTGAAGTGTCAGGGCGAGAATGGGTTTGCAGGGGATGCATTTGCTTTAACAAGTGCCTCTGGTATCCTGCTAAAGCCGGACAAAGCGTGGCCAGATCGTGGCCCAGCCTCTCGGCCTGCGGGAGGGCAGCGCCGGCGCCGGCTCGGCTGGGGGCGGCGCGGGGGCCGCTGCCGGATTTCGGTGCAGGCGAGTTCGCCGCAGATTTGCTCCAAGAGAAGAGAGCTGGGGCCTCCCTGCACTCCAGACCTCTCCCGGGAGAGAGCTGTTCCTTGGCAGAGCTGACGCAGATCTCCAGAGCGGTCCCCCTCTGGGGTGGCTTCGATACTACTGTCGAGCCAGGTCAGAGGAGAAGCAGGGGCAGGCAGAGGGTGGCAAAGGGGCCTCTACCTCGCCGAGACCCTGGAGGTCACTGGCCAGCGCCGGCTGAGCTTGCAGGAAGCCTGAGTGGCTGCGCGTTTGGGGACCCGCTGGTCACCCTGGAAGGTTGGCTTGCTTTTGTTTACAGTTTGTTTTAAACATTAGAAATGTTGTTTGCCTCTTTTTTTGTTGTTGTTGTTAATTTGGCAGTAACAGTTATTATTGCTAGCTTGATGAACTGTGAATACTAATAAAATTATATCTGCTTTAATGGGATTACAATTAGTGTGTGGATTAAAACGGATGGCAGAGTCAGGCTAGAAGGGAAAATGTCAGAAGGGAGGGCAGTCAGAAAGAAAAACATAAATTTCCTAAAAAGAAAAAAAAACGAGAAATTGCTTAATTACTAATGGGCTTTTAGCATTTACCACATGAGATTCAAAAAGTTAGAGCAAGCTAGGAGTGGAGGGGCTGGACTCAGCCTTCTCCTGGAATCAGCACTTCGCCCTCGTTTCCTCTTCCAGTGTGAGCCTTCTGCAAGGCTGCGTTTTTCCTCTGCCTCGCTCTTCCCTCTTCCTTGCTTCTTTCCTCTTATAGATTTATAACTCAAAAGAGCAAAAGCACTTGCCTGGGCAATCAGTGATTTTAAATATCTGTCCTTACGGTCCCTGTGGTTGTCTCTCCTGCTCCTGCATTGGAGATGCTGCCTGCCCAGCTCAGCTCACACTGAGGGGCTGTGGTTGGGGGCTGGTAGCGGTAGAGACAGTGCCACAGCGTCCCTAGTCCTTTCTGGATGCACCCCCCGCCCCCCCCCCACCCCGTCATGCCGTATGCCATGCCCTCTAGCCTGGAGGGTAACAGAAGCAAGGGTTCAGAAGGGCCCCTGACACCAAGGCTGTCCCAGTAGTGCACAGGCAGGCTGGGGCCATGCCCTCCTGGGGGCTGGGGCGGTGGTGGTGGTGGGGCATGGCCAGGCTGGATTCCCCATCAGTTTAAGTCACTGCTGCCTCCCTTGTCCCTATTCAACAGCCCACACCCCTCACGAGATCCTGGTCAGCCGCCATTTCTGCTTTCTGCTCTTATATCCAGATGCAGGCACCACCAGGCCAGGTGGGAACAGGGTCTGGGTGACCCGAAGCATTGTCTGGCTCATTCCAAGTTTGACCATGTGGTTCTTGGATCGTAGGCCATGGAGGGACTGGAGAAATCAGGTGGGCGCTGGCCTGGTCTGTGTCCTTGACCCAAACCCTACTCACCTCCCCCATATGCAGAGTGTTCTAGAGCTCACTGGAGGTCCCCAGGGTACCCTCAGAGGGGGCAACTGGGGGCCCACATGTCTGCTGCTCCTGGAAGCTGCTTCTACCTCCCTGGGGGACCAGAGAGATCTATTGTGCCTGGAGATGTTCAACCCATTTGTGATGGGAAGGCTGGCCTAGAGGGCGTCCAGCTAGAAACATCTGCCGCTGAAAGGCTTTTGAAATTGCTGAAAACCAGGATCTTGTATTGGTTTTAAAATTTAGCTACATCAATTAAAAGAAAAAAAAAAGAATTATACCTCAGACTACTTTGCTTTGGTCTGTACCTATATATGATCTAGTTTAAAAAGGAAAAAGTATAATTAAGTTAAATTTTTTTTTTTCTTTTTGCATCTCGTGTGCGGATTTCAAAATGGCCAGTTTGGCGGACTTTCTTCCCATTTCCGTGACGGCCTCAGGTCCATAAGCCAGGCTGCAGCAGCCCAGCCCACCCCTCCCTCCACTGACTATCCAGCTGAAAGGAAAATTGCACCGAGCTTCTTCCTATTTGTTCGGCTCTAACATGGGAGTAGGATCCAGCCACCGGAGATCGAGTCCCTGGCCTCAGGATTCCTCGTCTTGGCCCACCCCCAGCCTGGGCCAAGGTCTCCCTCCCTGCACTCCTCCAGTGCTGCCCCCACCCAGCGCTTTCAAAATGTCAGCTTGAAGGACCCCGTTGGGAAGTTGGGCTCCAGGGCTTCTCCCGTTGTTTTTCTAAAAATGAAAGTGCGGATAGCTTTATCATTGGGCTGTAGGGTTTTATGGTAAAGTGCTGTTCCAGTAACCTTGTCACCAAAAGGTGCAATTAGAATGTTTGGAATCATTATTTTTAGTGCAGTGTTAGATTTTGTCTCTAATACAGATGGTCCGGAGGCAAAGCTGTGAAATCTAGGGCGGGGGGAATGAAAATCGACAATACACCAACCCAAGATTTTTCATCAGCGCTACTGCCTGGAGCGATTGGGGATCGCGCCTCTCCTCGGAGGGAGCCCGTCTAGTAGGAGGCAGCCCTGCCCGGGAGAAGCCGGGTCCCCGCCCCCTCTTCCAGCCGTCAGCTACAGCTACTGCCCTTCATCCTTCTCTGTGTGTTGCCCTTGGGGCCAAAGGAGAATCACTGGGTCTCCACCCAAGCAAGGCGGAGGTTTCAGCAATGTGACTGCGGGTGGGTTCTCCTCTCCACCCCTTCTCTTGGCTTCTTTGGCGTGTAAATGGTCTGGCCTGGAAGCCAGGTGCCCTGGGCCTGTGGTTGTTGTTGGGAGTATACAGGGCGGCAGGTTCCTTCTGGTGGGAGAACCACAAACTTCTCTCCTGCTAAAAGTGCTTCTGATCCTCAATCTCAAAAAGAAAAACGCAGTGGGGGGTGGGGTGGGGAAGATAATTTCCTGGTGTGAAAAGACCCCATCAAAGGATCCCCCTCCTTTCTCATGTGATATTTTTTCGTATAGGAAAAAAAATACAATTTCGTAAATACCTCGTTAACTCAATGACACGATGGAGTGTTTCGGCAACCGTTACCAACATTAAGTAGGTGTGAAAAGAGTTACTTTCCGAAGACTCTACCCGTCCTGCTCTGTAAGTGGCAGAAGCAAACATCAAAGCCACGGCTGCCCTGTGGAGCCCAGAATCCGGCGGCCGCGTGGACTGGCCAGGCTGCGGCCGCCTCACCCACCCCAACGAAGCCATTTTTGGAATGTGGGTTTTTTCTCAGTGGGGCTTGTACTGCCCCCATGTCTGATTATTCCTACAGGGATATTCCTATAGGAATATCCAGGTCACGTGAGCACTAAAGCAAATTAGCCATAGAGGCAGGGAGTGGCCTTGTGCGGATCCCAAATCACCCCCAAATGCTCCCGTTTATTCTTAGAAATCTCCCTCGTCTGCTGTGAGACTGGGTTCAACAGCCCGCACAGACAGGACAAAACGCACAGGAGGCTGTTAGAATAACATGGAGGGAGCTAAAAATACCCCTCAGAAACACACATAAAAAAGCCAAATCCAACAACAGAACGAGCTAAAAATATTCCAGGCTTTGGCAAAGAGCACAGAGTTAAATAAATTATACAAGAGCCATTCATGGGAGCAAGTTGACTTTCTCTCTTACGGGAACTTGGTTCAAGCTAATAAAAATAATAATTTACTGGCCACTGAGCTTTGCTTGAGTTTAGATTTAATTGGTGGGGCTTCTGGCATTTGTCACTTCTTGGCGATTAGTGGGCTTGCCCTGGCCTGGGGTGGGATGGGGAGGGGGTACTGAGTCTGGGTCCCTGGAAGCAGGGGCAGGGTTCTCCGCCCCCCACCCCACCAGAGGAGCAGGGCCTGGGTACAAGGGCAGGATGCCCAGGAGGCCGGAGAAGGAGGGAGGCTGCAGGGGAGTGGTCAGGGAAGGCAGAAAAGGGACAGGCAAGGCGCCGCTATTTTAATTTGATAAATGATCGTACACCTTTAAGAGTGTGTTTTAACAATCAAGATACACTCCAGCAAGTTGATAGGATGTTCGCTGTCAACTTACATATGTCATCAGCGCGGGCTGTGAGCATAAATAATGTGCGAGAGTGTGCGGGATGCGCTGCAGCCTCTCCGGGAGGACGGCAGGTAGCACCCCTGTCTCTCCTGCGGTCTGGAGGCAGCTGCCAGAGGAAGAAAGGCATTGGGGAATTCAGGCCGGGTCTTTCCTCTCTGGGGAGTTCCCAGATCTCCTCACCAAAATAAGAGCTCCAGACAGTTTGTTCAGGGAAACCACTGAGGGTGTGATCTGAGGCTGGAATCCAATATTGGCTGGTGTCTTTTCAGGGCAGATGTCTTAAGTTCAGCCATTTCCCAGGAATGTCAGACTTCCACCTTGGGATTAGGGTCAGAGTAATCTCCTTTGCTGTCTCTGCTTTTTTGCTTGCTCTTGATGGGATGCCCACCCCACCCCCCGAAATCCCAGCAGGCCCTCTCAACTCCCAAAGGACTACACTTCCCAGAATGCCCCTGGTCTAGCTCCAGGGTCTGAGCCTGGGACCGGCCCTAAGCTGGGAATTCCCAAGCTCAAATAGAGTTCAGCCAGTACCACTGGGAATGAGTGCTTTCTGGGTGGAAAGAGGCCTTGGTCACTACCCCCAGGGTCCCCTTGCCCTTTCTTCTGAAAGAGGCCTCTGGGCCCCCCACCCCCGCCTGCCCTCTTCCCTACCATAAATATCTAGGCCCCCAAAGATAGGAGCTGCCCCTCTATCCCAAGGACTTTGTGCAGCAGGGCAGGCAGCTGCCTTGATTGGCGTGGCCAGAGTCTCAGGGGGATTCCCACCAGTTGCCCTGATCTCAGCCCTTTGCACAGGGCTTTCTCAGAGGGGCCCTGGACACTCTGGCCAGAGGTCAGCATGGAAGGGATTTGGGGACTCCACCTGGGTGGCCTCAGGGCTGATCTCTGCTTAGAGAGTCCAACAAGAAAATCCTGCACAGCCTCTGGAGCGTCGCCCCTCTTCCCAGCCTCACGTCACCAGGCAGCAGTAGCCCTGTCAATGCCATATTGACTAGCATCCGCCTTGGATGACTTCTGATGACTAGAAACCATCCCCCCAGGGTGGAGGTGCTGCCTTAGCCCCTCGGAAGGGGGCCCGTCATCACCCATCCAGAGAAAGTTCTCACTCGGGCCACTACCAGTGGCCTCTTGGAAAGGTGGGTACCCCTTGGAAAGGCCATCCTCGGAGGTCTTTGCTGGGCCTTGTGCCAGAGCTCTCAAGCTGATGCCAGGGCTTCAGGGTGTGGCACCTGCCCTGTTTGGCAGTAGGTGCCTTGCA
Organism: Ovis canadensis; assembly: GCF_042477335.2. Taxonomy (NCBI): domain Eukaryota; kingdom Metazoa; phylum Chordata; class Mammalia; order Artiodactyla; family Bovidae; genus Ovis; species Ovis canadensis. Next base: position 59,543,043 of record NC_091255.1, on the reverse strand, counting down.
CTGCTGGGCTCCACCTGCCTCACCCGCCAGGGGACGGCTCCCCCGGGGTTCCTTGGTCCCTATTAACCTCTGGGGCCTTCTTTCTCCCACCGAAGGTTCAGGATTAAAAGCAAACAACAAGATCACAACCAGCATGCACTGTCTAGAACACATCCCTGCAGCTCCGGGCTGTGCCAAGGAAGGTTCGGGCCTTGCAGCCTGTGCTCCGGGGCTGCTGCTCCATCTCGGCTTTGACGCCCTGCCCGCTGACGTTTTTATGGGATAATATACCGTTTAGATCACGCAGGCCTATTTGTCAGTGGGCCGCCCCTGTTTGTTGTAATATATAATATTACTGCCTCCCGTGGCCCTGCCAGCAGCTGCCACCAGAGGATGGGGACCAGTCGGGAACTGGGTGTGGGATTGGAAAGAGGGGGGCGCAGGGTGGGAGTTGCCCCAGCCCCACATAGGGGCTTGGAGTGGGTTTGCAGCAGGCCGAGGGCCTGGCGGGGAGGCATCCAGTGCCCAAGCAGGGAGCCAGCCGGGCTGGCATCCGAGGGCTGCTGCAGCTGTCCAGACGATTAGGTTCCAGATTGGATAAGCCAGGAAGCTTTTTTTTTTTTTCTTTTCATACTGACCTAGAGCCCGGGTGGAGGAGGAGGAGGGAATGAACAGGTGGGTTGGGTTCCCTGCCCCCTCGCTGCCTCCCCAGGGCCCCCAACAAAGAGTCCAGTGTCTTTAGATCCAAAGATGTTTGACACTGGGGAAGGGGGACCCACTGTGTGCCTGGAACAGAAGGGAAAGTTACAGCAGTCCTGTTCATCCAAGTGCAGGGACTTGGTTTCCAGTAGAAATTACCAGAAATGCAGGGGAGGGGCAGAGGATGCCTGTGCTGCCGAGAGAGGCCCCTGCGCGGCAGACTGGGGTCCCCCAGGGTGGCCTGGGGCTGTCTTCTTGGGGCACCCCGCCAAGTGAGAGAGAATCATCAGCCACATTTAAGTGGTGGTTTATGGACTAAACCACCCTCTGCCATCTCCTTGAGAAGAGGCAGTCTTGGCTCTATCCCTGTGCTCCTCCTTCAGGGAAGCCAGGGCCTCTCTTCCTTGGGACTTTGTTCTCAAAGGCAGCTCTGGGGAGGACACCATGGCCCTAATATCACACAGCCAGGCCAGGGAGGGCCCCCTCCCCTCAAGGCAGGTGTGCTGGGAGCCCAGCTGGATGGGGGTGAAAAGAAGGCAGGTTGGGGACAGTGGGATGAGACTCTAGGGGTGGGACCCAGGGTGGGGATGTGCTGATGGGGGTGGGGAAGGAGCTGCACTTCCAGGCTGCTCTCCACCAGCATCTCAGGGCAGCTCCATGTGGCAGGCTCCAACTTAGCACCAGGCTTGCTGCCTGGCCCTGCTTGTGTCCCCTTTGGGGGCAGAGGCACAGACCCTGTCGTCGTCCCGACAGGCTTGCAAGCACATTAACTGGCCGAGCTCACACATGCATGGGCACTCAGCACGCCTGATCACGTGTGCTCATACCCTGAGGTATGTCGTTACACTCACATGTGCTCACACTCATACACAGACTCAATGGGCCTTCAAGGAATCACGTCCCAGTTGGCCTGGGGGGTAGCCAGCGGGCCCAGTGATCAGAATGTGTGTTCTGGTCTGTCTCCACTTCCCACCTCCTGCTCCATCCTGCAGCTCCTGGCCAGCTGCCGGAGGTGGAGCCTAAAGGTCCCCAGTGACCTTGGTTGACAGACTCAGAGCCCGGCGTGCCGGGGTTGGTGCTGGTGAGCTGCCTGCCCCTGCTTCAGCCCCCTCCTTCCCTCTGTCACCATGGAACCCATCTTTTGGTTTCCACTGAACTGGAGCTGGTCCTTTCCCAGCACCTGCCCCAGGCTTCTTCCAGTGAATCTGTTCCGTTCATTTCTGTCACTCAGTCATGTCCGATTCTTTGCCACCCCATGGACTGCAGCACGCCAGGCTTCCCTGTCTATCACCAACTCCCAAAGTTTGCTCAAACTCATGTCCATTGAGTCGGTGATGCCATCCAACCATCTCCTCCTCTGTCGTCCCCTTTTCCTCCCGCCTTCAATCTTTCCCACCGTCAGGATCTTTTCCAAGGAGTCAGTTCTTCGCATCAGGTAGCCAAAGTATTGGAGTTTCTGCTTCAGCATCAGTCCTTCCAGTGAATATTCAGGACAGATTTCCTTTAGGAGGGACTGGTTGGATCTCCTTGCAGTCCAAGGGACTCTCACCAGTCTTCTCCAACACTACAGTTCAAAAGCATCAGTTCTTCGGCTCTCAGCCTTCTTTATAGTCCAACTCTCACATCCATACATGGCTCCTGGAAAAACCATAGCCTTGACTAGACGGACCTCGGTCGGCAGTCATGTCTCTGGTGAGCCCACGCCCAGTTCCTCTAGGAGGTGCTAGTCAGCTTCCCTGCCCTTTCTCGACTTGCAAGTCAGTCCCAAGCCTGTGTGAGCCTTCAGCCCTGTTTCTCTTTCCCTCAAGGTCTCCCTTCCCCAACACCACCCCCCCACACACCTTAGGTCAGCTCCCACCCCCTACTCTCGTCATTCCATTGTCCCCAAGCGTTCCCAGTACTCAGCATCTATGCCCAGCCACCCACAGGCTCCGGCCACCTCTGCACCCCTCTTTGCTGCCTCAAGTACCTTCTCTGTCCCATTCCCCTGCCTCTCTTGGAATCTTCCCACCTGGGCAGCCCCCACAGTCACCAATGCTCAGATCCCCGTGACCTCTGGCCCTGACCGCCCTCGGCAGTCTCTCTCACCAGGGCTTGCGGCAGCCCCATCCTCCACCACACGGATCCACCTTCTCTGAGGGGCGGCAGGGTCCCGAGGCTTGGTGTCTCTGCCTTCCATCCCTCTGTTTCCCCGGAGCTGGGCGTGGCTGTCACGGGCCTCCCTCCCTGCAGGATGGCTGGGGCAAGAGGGGATATGCGTGTCCGTGCACACTGAGGCAAAGCACGCGCATGTCTTTAGACATGGAGAGGGGGCTGTTCGGTTTTTCTCCTACCAGTGTGCCGCCACACTGGAAAATCGAGAAGATAATGCTCTGGGAGAACCTCGTTAGAAAGAGAAGGGCAGGAAACACAGGGGTCTGGATTGGCCCTTGTCTCTAACCTAAAAACCGCCCCATACCTGACCACACATGGTAGACAATCATGCTGGCAGCGTCTCCAGCCTGTGTGGCCACCTCGCAGGGATCAGCTCAGCATCTCCTCACCTTCCAGAAGCATCTTTTGTCATCTTCAGAGGCTCCCAGACTGTGTTTTAAAAAGGTGTCAGAGCCAAACAGATTGGCAGAAAGGTCAGTCTCCTCCTTCTTAGCGCCATACTCGATGGCAGGGGGCGAGAGCGTGGCAGGGAGTGGTCCACTGGGCAGTACAGCCTGGCGTCATCTGTATGGCACCAGGGCTGGCCCCTGGGTGCACATGTGAGGTCGGGCTGTGGAGAGAAGGGGCCGGTGGGGATGGAACAAGGCTCAGGATGGGGACTGTCCCTGCAGAGACTCCCCTGCCCCATCCCACTCCAGTAAAGGAGGGACCTGATGGAGCAAAAGCTGGGCACCAAGTGGGGCCGCTTCCTGTCTGTCTCTTGACTGTCCCTGGCACCCTCTGCAGGTGGCTCTCACCATCAGCAGGAGATTCTGTGTGTGATGGGGCACCTACGATGGATCAGAGGGTAGAAGCCAGTGGCCTCACCTGGGCCCTAGGGCCTGGGGGGCAAGGAAGGACACATGCTGGGAGAGCTGCCCCCTCCGCTCCCCTCTATGGTGGCTGTTTGGGTGACCGAGTAGGCAAGAACTGGGGGTCAACCAACAAAAGAAAAATAAGGGCTCAGGAGAGACGAGGGAGCAGGGCTGTGGCCCCTCACCCTCTGCTCTGTGCGCCTCCCTGGCCGGCAGGTGTGGCGGCGAGGGGCTGTGGGCACCCGAGCGTTGCATAGCCGGGTGGGGCCCCCACGCTGCACCACTGTGTTCTCTAGCATTTATGCACAAGGAGGCCTAGGAGCTGCTCCAGGTTCTCAGCCTCAGCGCCCAGCCTGGCAGGAGTGCATGGCTGCTTGGGGCTGCTGGCAGTTAGTGGGACCCACTGCCTGCACGTCTCCTGGAGGCTCTTTCCCACAAGCCCTGCCACTCCAGATCCTGGTCGCTTCTCCTTGCCCAGGCAGCGCTCATGTCCCTGCAGCTCTCACTCGGTGGGGCACGGGCCCTGATGCCTACTCTCATCACCCCCTATATGGTCCTGGCGGCCGGCAGGCAGGATTCAGGACCCAGGCTCGGACACGGGTGCAGTGAGGACAGGACTGGGCTCCTGCCCGTGGAGCCTCCTGGCCTTGGCAGCGCCACACGGAAGGGTGCCACCAGATCCCTCTGTCCCTGGCTCGTGGGCACAGCCCTCCTTGCCCTACACAGGATGCAGGTGAAGGAGCTGGACCTGGGGTCCCCCAGGACGTCCTAGTCTATCCGATGGGGCAGCTGCCCTGTCCAGCTGACCTGCCACATGCCTGGCCAGCGGGTCACTTGGGGCAGTTTGCCTGAAGCCAGTCCCTTTTTCAAGACATTTTGCATCCCTTTGGGTCTCCTAAAAATAAGCTTTTAATTTGTTTTAAATTAATATAAAAATTAAAGCTCAATTAAATTGTAATGCATCTTTAGGCAAACTCTTAAAAAGCCCTTAACAAGTGTGAATACAGGTAAAATCAAGAAAAGTTGGAAGGTGCACACAAGCAGCAGCGTCTTTCTACCTGTCGAACGTCTGCTCCAAGATACAGGCCAGTGAGATGGTCCCAAGCAGCCGTGAGGCCAGTGTGGGTCACCAAGAGGCCTGGGGGCCATTGTTGAAGGCCCGGGTGCCTGGGCAGCCTGTGGCTTCCTTGGGTGCCAGGGTGAGGGTAGGTCACCACGGCTGCTCAGTGACTGTCTAATGAATGAGCTGGGTTAGAATTTCGTTCTCCGGCCAGAACTCCGGACCCAGGCTGTGGCTTGGGTGACAAGGATGTTCATGCTGTCCGGTCTGGGCAGCACTTTCTCCCCGTATTCCCACATCAGTTGCCTGCCTTAGCGAGGTCAGCAGGTGCTCCGAGCTTCCCTGGGCACTCGCCCTGGACTACCTGGAGCCGATGGAGGTTCAGGGCAGCCCAACCATGCCCTGGGCCCTCCTGGGGAGTGGGCAGCTGGCCCAGGTACCAGCTGCTGGACTAGGTGGCTAGGAGGGTCATGGTGCATCTTGTGGTCTCTAGACTGGGGTGAGGGGCACCCTTTGAAGACTTTGTGCCACTCGGGCAGCCCAGCACAGAGCCCCCTCCTCTGCTCTGGCAGCAGAGCCTTTGCCAAAGACACTTGCTTCAAGCCCAGCGTGTGAATCGGGTGAGGGAGTCAGTCCTCAGTCTCAGGGCTGAGTTTCCTGCTGTCTCCTGCCCCTGAAACAGGTGGGATCCAGGTGGTGGAGACTCAGCAAGCCAACTTGCTTGCCCTGTGGTCGTATCGGGAGACAGGAGCTCAGGCTTCTGGGCTGGAGATCCAAGGCTGGCTCTCTGCCTGAGCCCCCCTACCCCCTGCCCCAGCACGCCCTGCAGTAGGGCTGGGTGCACAGGCTGTGGGCTAGCTGCATGTGCCAGGGATCTTCTCTCTGTTGGGAGCTCCTGCGGAGCTGCCCTGAGCCTGTTTCCCCTACCAGCTCCCCAGGGCTGGCTGGCACTCCATCCCTATTTGGGACCCTCGATCAGTGGGATGCCCTTCTCCACTCCAGAAACAGCTCTCCTTGCCCTGCTCATTTTGACAGTTCCCAGAAATATTGTAGTTGTACGTCAGAGAATTGAGGTTTTCTCTCTACTTACACTCACCATCTTTAGAAATTAAAATACTTTATCTCTGTACTTTGAAGGGAGTGGGGTGGTTTGTCAGAGCAGCGCTGTTAGAAGAAGCTACAAGGATACAGAGCCCTGGGTGCACCCTGCCCTCTGCCCCATCTCCCTTCTCATGTGGGGCGGGTAGCGCTGCCCCCGGGAACACATTGTGGGGGATCCTGCTCCCCAGCGAGCTGTCCCCCCACAGTGCTCCTCTTGCCAGGAGCCAGGAGCAGCCCCAGCCCCAGTGCTAGGCCTTTTCTTGCTTCTGGTCACGGACGTTAGAGTCTGGTGGGGAAGCCAGGTCTACTGCGAGTCTCAGAAGGCAGGGATGGGCTGCAGAGGGTGGCCCATCAGAAATTCAAGAACGTGGGCTCCATGGAGGTCTCTGCCTGGAGAGGCACAGCCCTGCCCCCAACCCCGCCCTCTGCTCCCTCTTGCCCTGCCTGCTCACAGCTGAGACAGGGGTGTCCCAGACCAGCTTGAGGTGCTGAGTGCCGGGGTCCAGCGGATGAAGTGTAGAAGAACAGGGTGGACCCCTATGACCCTGTCCAGGGGCTCAGGTGTGTGTGTGTGTGTGTGTGTGCACACCCCGATGTCCACGCTGGACTGCAGCCCCTAGGGCATTCATCTCTTTGCAGCTGGCTTATTTCAACTTGGTGTGATGCTTTGGCTGAGGCTCCTTCTCTGGCTGGCGGGGTTTGGAGGGGGTGGCGCTGGTCACCTCCCCACACCGCCGCCCCCTGGCCTTCAGAGGTGTCCTGGAGGGGGAGTGCTGGCCGCTTGCCAGGGAGGATGTGAGAGGGAAGCAAGGCGGAGACCCCAGAAGGTGCGAAGAACAGGAGGAGGGGGGGCAACCCTCTGAGTCACTCTCTCAGCCAGAGTTCGAGGGCGGCCCCAGGGGGGAGTGTTGGCCGCCCCCCTCCCCCTCCAGCCAAAAAGCTAAATTTACCCTTTTAATAAGAACCAGACTTATATCCGGTTTTCCTTTTCTTTTATTAGTTCTGGGCTGTTGGTGGTTGGGCCTGTCCCCCGTCATCATTGCCTCTACACTTGTGGGCCTGGTGGCTCAGCAACCACAGAGTTCTCCTATTATGGCCTGAGAGATGCTGCCTTTGGGCCAACCGGGTCTTCTGGAAGGTTCTCCTGGACCAGCGGAGAGGGGCTTCCCATGTGACGCCTGTGTGTTCTGGCAGACACCCCTCACTGGGGCTGCTCCCACATCTCAGGGCGGGGCTGGCCCCCACATGCCGCCTCCCACCAGCACCCCTCTCCCACTGCTGCAGCTGTCTCTCTTCCTGCCTCCAGCCTCTTCCTTCTCTCCTGTCCTTCCTCCCTCCCTCCGTAGGCCTGTCTTGCATCCTCTTCTGGTCCCTGCATCATCGCGGGGCTGTGGACGGCAGCTGGGGTCATTGGATGGCGTCCTCAGGGACTCGGGCTGGGGCAGCAGAGGATGGCCGAAAGCAGGGCAGGTTTTGTGTCTGTTGAGACCCAGCAAGTGAGGGGAGCCAGACAGGAGGCCCCCGATTCGAGGACAGAGGGGAGTGCTCCAGATCCCGACAGTTTCTGCGTTCTGAAGAGCCTGTCAGTAAGACCAGCCCTGTTGGGAGGGGGTCTCAGATCCGAGGGGGCTTCTGAGCTGCTTCTTCACTGTAAAGGGATTGGGTGTCTGCGGGAAGATGGCCACGCAACCTGCCTGCTGCCCCCAGAACCCATACCACTGCTGGATTCACTTTCAGGTTCAGGTGGCTATGGGTTGAGTCGCTGGGCTGGTGAGGGGGCCAACTCCCAGCCAGCAGGGAGTCGGGGGTCTTGGGACCACAGTTTGGTACAGGCTTAAGGCTTGAGTTGCCCTTCCACCACGAGTAAGCTGGATGAGCACCCCCCCCCCATGGTGGAGAAGGAGAGGGGCGTCCTGGCGTCTCTCACATGCCACCATGGGCGTCGCATAGAATCCAAGGCTGGGAGCCTTTTTCAGAGTCTGGGCCAGTAAGGAGACTGGTTTGGTGGAGGTGTGGCCCTGGGAAGCAGCGTCCCTGAGGGCTGGCCCGGCCTGTGTGTGAGTCCCTCACATGGGAACAAGTCACCACCTCGCACACACTCAGAGCCAGGTGTGTACACCCATGTCCTGAGCGCACACTCAGAGCCCTGGCCCCAGACCTCCATGCACATCTGTAGCCTGTGTGCGTGACCATTGCCCATATGCACTCTCAGCCATGCACACAGGCCGACACACCCTGAGTGCCCACATACTCACTTCACTGCCTGCTATGCCCACGTGCACACATACACACACACATATATTATCTCATGCCTGGGCCACTGATGGATTCCAGCCCAGTGGGGAGTGTCCCTGGTGACATCAGCAATTAAGCCCGGAACACGTGTGCACCCAGAGCGGATCTGGTGGCCGGCAGTGCAGCGTAGCCTCTACAGCCCGGCCCCTGCTCTGCGCAATTTGGGTTTCCGGTGGGGCAGTCCAGAGCAGCCCCTCCCACCTGGGCCTGGTATCCCCAGTCCTGTCTCTCTCCCCACTTTCTTCTCCTGGGTGGCCAGACAGATGGACGCCTACCCGCCTGCAGGCAGGCTGGACCGAGGTCTCGCCACCTCTGTCCACGCGGACACCCGGGATGGACATCCACCCTCCCCTTCCCTCTCCTGGAATGAGAGGAATGTGAACAGTCCACGTGGTGGGCTGTTACCCTTCCTGCCGCCTCCTCTCCAGTTGACTCCCTTGGCGGGGCCTGGCCTAGCACCCGAGGGGCACTTTGGCCTCCCAGGCAGGCCACCTGTTGCGGCAGTGTCTCAGCTGCCCCTGAGGTCCTGGGGGAGACCCAGGGATGGCCCCAGGGGAGCTGGATGTCCCCAGCACCCAGGCAGGCTCTGCCGGGGGCTGGGGGCGGTGGGGTGCCTTGAGCAGGTGTGAGCCACAGGGCGGGAGCGGGTCTGGGTAGCGGGCGGGTGCAGCCGCCAGACACAGCACCCCTGGGGAGCCTCGTGCCAGCGGCCCATCAGCTGTGCCTCCAGCAGTGGCAGGGGAGCTGGAAAGGGCTTGACTCTCAGGAGCTGCCGCCAGCCATCACAGGGAGGCCTTTTGTATGTGTGCTTTTTTACAACCCATTTCACCGTTTCCAGAAAAGGTAGCTCACTTAAGTCAAAACAAATGCTCCCATGCTGTACTCCGGGTGCCCACTCCCGCTCCCGCGCTCTCCTAGGCCCTTCTATGTCTGTCCCTCCATCCTGCTGGCTGATGGGGAGGTAGAGGCTGGAGGCAGAGGAGGTGGGCAGGCCCTAGGTCTTCTAGGCCCCCAGGGCCAGCCTCTGGAGTGCCAGCACTTTGAACTCTGGTGACTTTGCTGCCCATCAGACACTCCCTGGACTGGAAGCTCCTTGGGGCACCCCTGGACTCCACGGCAGGGGCCCCCTCAGCACCCCTCTGGCCTGCCCAACTTCTGTTGAACGTCTTGGCTGCAGCAGGTGGGCCTGGCAAACAGGTTGGCAGAGGAAGGCCCCTTCCCCCTGGTTTCGCCTGGGGGCATGTGGGGCAGCCTCGGGCATGGCCAGCACAGAATGGTCCTATGAGCGCAGGCTAGGCATTCAGGGGATTCCGGCCCAGCCCTGTCCAGCTGGAGCAGCTGGAAGTCGCCACACGGCCAGGGCCCAGGTACGGTCTGTCTCCCGGTCCAGGTTGTCTGGGCCTCGGGGCGTGGGAACGAGTAGGCCTCCGGGGGTGAGGGCCGGGCCTGAGGAACTGGGCCATGGCGGGGGGTGAGGGGTGTCAACCAGCCCTCCCGGGCATTCTGGCTTCCGGAGTGGTTTTCTCAGCCAGCCCGGCACCCGGGCCAGGCCTCCGTGGTGTCCCAGGCAGAGCTGAGGCGGCGCTGGAATCGGGGCTGGAGCCCTGTGTCTGGGGCTGCAGACCTTGGCCTGGGCCGGCCGGGCAGTGGGGACGGCGGGCTGGGGGCTGGTGTGTGGTTACAGAACCGTCTGCCTCAGTGGCCCTGTTCAGGTCTTAGTCCTGAGATGATGTTCAACTTGGCCAGATGGCTCTGTTGTGAGCCCCTAGAGGACGCAGAGCACTGGCCACCGTGACCATGCTCCCTGGACAGGCCACATCCAAACCCCAGAGGCTGCGGGGCCAACAGTGATGATGCCTACCCCTTCATCAGTCCCGCGGTGGGCCGGCCACCTGGGATCACAGTGACCTGCATTAATACAAGGCTGTGAGAAGGGCTAGGGCAGACAGTGCCAGGGTTAGGGCTCCTAGCCCCTGGGGGGCTCTGAGCCGAAAGCCCCTCTGGCCCTTCCTGCTGCTTGGGGCTCCCACTGTCCCCTCCCGGGTTGCTAACCACAACACTCCGTGGGCAAGGACCTTGCCAAGAAGAAAGAAGTCTCCAGCCCAGTTCCCGGCCAGACTTGGCTGTGCAGCTTCAGCCCTGGCCGGGGCCCAGGCCGCCTCTGCTCAAGCTCTGTCTGGGACTGGCTACTGGTCGGCGGGCGGGGGCTGGGAGGTGGCAGCCAGGTCTGCCCATGCCTCTGCTGGCTGGGCACAGGGCCATGGCCAAAGTCCTTGGAGGTGGAAGTGACATGGGAGCATGAATGCTCTGTCTGAGTGTCAGGGGTCAGATGGGGTGGGGGAGGCTCTGGGTGCCAGCCATCCCCTCCCTGACACCCATCATGGCAGTGCCCACCTGGCCAAGCCTGTAGGACCTGCGGCAGCTTGCAGATTTCTAGCCCAGGACAGCAGGAGGAGGCTGACCCTTTTGGAGCAAGGCTCATGGAACCCACCAACTGAGCAGGGCCCGGGCTGGGGGGCCCATGAGGGAAGTTGGCTTTGCAGCTGCCCAGCGCCCATCTCCCAGGGCTGGCCTGCCAGTCAGGGAGTATGAGAGCCCCTGGCGGGACCTGCTGCTGTGGGCTGGGGCCTTAGGAGAGGACACCTGGGAACCTTCAGGTGGCCCACCAGGGCGAGTGCCTGAAAAGTGGTCCCTGGAATGTGTGTTGCTGTGTCCCAGAGCAGCGGGGTCCCTGATATCTCTGTTTCCTTCCTTGTTGTATCTGTCATTTGAATGTCTTACAGTGGAGATATAAAGACATAATATTTATGTGATAAGGCTCTTCCGTTTTCAATGTGAAAGGAAAAAGGAGGGAAAAGACACCCTCCGCCCCCGAGATAAATGGTCCGGCCTGAGGCCGGACACTGGGGCTGCAAACCGCCCACAAGGCTGGGGAAGATGGAGAAGCAGGGGCATCCCCAAAAGGCTTGGAGCAAAGGAGGGCCCTGGGGAACCTTGGACCGAAGTCAAAGGGCAAGACTGGACTGCCGTCCCAGCCACTCACTTCCCACACTCAGGAGCAAGGGTTCCTTCCTTATGGACTCAAGAAAGGCTCCAAGAGGGTCCCCCAAATTGGGAGAGTGGCTGGCCTAGACAAGGTGGGCGCACAGCAGGAAGCCCAGCCTGTCGGTGTGTCCCCTGCCCCGTGGAGCTGGGACCAGGGCTGCTGAGCTGCAGTGCCTCTCCCCGCCAAAGCGCCCACGCAGTGGGACATCCCCTTCTGGGATGGTGTCAAAACAGGCACCCTTAAGAGTGCCCAGCCAGGGCCAGGGCCAGTCTCCTGGGGGAGGGTGACAGGAAGTCCCACGTCTCCCTCACCCCAACCCAGTTCCAGCTTAGAAGACTAGTCGAACATCCCCCTCTCGGCCTCAGGGATGCTCCCCACTTGCCCCTCCAGGGTGCCCGGGTGCGGGAGACCCTGTGAGGGGGCCCACCTCTGAGCCTCAGTTTCCCTGCATCCAGACTGGAGGGGCCCTATGGGATACCAGGCCACTCCTCCCGCCCAGCCTCAGGCCCACCCACCGCCCCCACCCGCTGGGCTGTGGGAGAACGCAAGGTTCTCAGGCCAAGCTCCCAGAGAAATCCTTTATCCAGACCGACTTCTGGACTCGGTTGCTTCCCACTGTCCCCAGGAAGAGCAGGGCGGAGGGACTTCCCTGGGAGGGTGCGGGGGTGGGAAGGCCTGGGGGACATGGGGTGGGCCTGGGCGAGGCAGGAAGAGGCCTCACTCATCCCACAAGCATGGCCCCCCCCAGGGTCCCTGGAGCCCAGCAGGAACCGCCCTCCATCTCCTGCCTGCTCTGCGCGCCCGCCCGGGAGGCCAGCACTTCCCTTCCCAGCCCAGAGTCTCCTCCTCTGGCTGGACGTGCCTGTGGTCTGGCCAGGGCCCATGGCAGTCCCAGCCCTGCGGTCTGGGAAGTCCCTGGCTCTTGGACACCTTCGCCCCCTGCCCCTGGGTCCTCTGGTCCTTTCAGGGTCTCCCTTTGGCCTGATAGCCACCACAGAGGTCAGCTCACACCCTAGCACCCGGCCAGCACTCACAGACCCTTCCGCTGAGGCTGGTTCCTGGGAGAGGCCTTTCTCATCCACAAGTCTCATCCTCGAATGGGAGTGAAGGGAAGTGGAGGGGAGCTGCCAGGGTCCTGGTGGGGCAGCCCCTCCCTCTCCCCTGCTCCAGGGCCTTGCCGCCTCTCTGCTGAGTCACCTCACGTCTGGGAAGCTCCCAGGGCCCAGCCAGGCTGGATGAGACATCACAAATTTGCAAATTCCCCTTGCCTCCCGGGTAGGGAAACAGCTGCCCTGACTCACCTTGGGCCGGGCCTGCAGCCTCCTGGAGCCCCCAGAACCCTTGCAAACCCTGCCAGGCTGCTGCATTCAGCCTAATGGGATGGTGAACCCCCAGAACCTTGTTCCCCATCCCCTGAGATGGTCCCAGGCCAGGCTCACTGCCCATGGAATGGAGGTGACAAGGTGCCAGGGGGCCGTGCCGGGGTAGGGGCTGAGCGGTGCAGCCCAGACCACCCACCTGGCACCGGGGGCTGCACTGCGCAGAGTGCACGGTGTACATCATTCCTAGGCAATCCACTGGTTGCCATGGTAACCTGGAGAGACTCGAACAGCCTGGCCTTGGCCACTGGACAGGGCAGAGAGGGGGACACAGTGTCAGAGGGTGCAGGTAGGCAGGCCATGGAGGCTAGCTGCTGGGCGAAATGCCGAGTATCCTGAAACATAAATGGCTGACTGCGTCTCAATGCCACCAGGAGGGCCTGACCCTGAAAAACCCTGGGGACATTAAAGCAGATCCTGCCGTGTCCGTTCTCGGGCTCCTCCTGTGGTTCTCTCTTGCTCTGCCTCCGTTTCTTCTCTTGATCACCTGATAGAGGGCATCCAGTGTGATGAGATGGTTAACTGGACCTGGGGAGAAGGTTGAAGACCCTGCTTGGGGGGAAGGCCAGAACCCTAGTGCCACCTGGGGGGAGAACAGAGACGGCTGAGACCTGCTGACCCTGGACCTTTTCGAGAGGTGCACTCTGGCAGGTCTGCCAGCAGCTAAGAAGCCTGGGGGAGTCAGCCTCCGAAGTGAAGACCCGCCCATAGGGTCGATGTTTCCCTCAAGCCCTGGGTCCCTGAATGTTTATTCCCACAGTACCTGGCACCTGGTTGCTGGGGGTGGTGGGCGGGGTGGAGGACAGCTCAGTTGAAGTGCCAATCTTCAGGGTTTTGCAAGAACAGGAGGGTGTCAGGGCCTCCAGGGCCCGAGCGGGCAGCTTCTCCCACCTTGGCTTCTTGGCTGTTTGAAGACAAAAGCCCGGGAACCTTGGGGCCTGAGAGTCAGCCCTGGGAAAGGGCTCCTTAGTGCTTGTCCCTGCCCAGACTCACTCTCACCCACTGTGTCCACAGCTAGCAGCCGCCTGATGGGGAACTCTCCAGCCTCCTCTTTCATGGGCAGTTTCCTCACCAGCAGCCTGGGCTCGGCGGCCTCTGCGCACCCCAGTGGCCCCACCCCGTCCCCCTCGGAGCAGGCCTACCGGGGCTCACACCCTGCCACCTCCCAGATCTGGTTCTCCCACTCCCATGAAGGTAAGTCAGGGGCCCAGGCTCCCAGCCACACCCTGCTGCTAGAGCCACTGGGTTCTTGATCATGGTTCCCAGGGCCTATGGGTAAGCAAAGGGCTCCCCTGCTGTGGCTGGCAAACCATGCCAAGCACCGGGGCAAGGGGCTGCCTCCCTGTCAAGGACACTCCCATGGGGGAGGTGGTAACTGGTTGGAAATAGAGTGTGTGGGCAGGGGACAGCCCTGCCAATCAGTGGTCCTGGCCAGATGTGCAGCAGAGATGGGCAGAGAGGGAAGAAGGGGTGGGGCCGGGAAGGCTCAGGGGAGCTGAGGAAATGTGGAACACAGCTGTGCTGGCCGGGCAGCCCTGCGCCCACCTCCCAGACTCGGAGAGGCATGGGCTCCAGATGTGTCAGCTGGGAGGGAGTGGAGAGGAGGAGAGAGCTGTCAACAGACTCAGGCTGCCACCCTGGGGGCCTGGCCTAGGACGGAGTCCCTCTCTGGCCCCTGCCTCCCCCTCAGTTGCAGCCTTGTACACACAGTAGGTACCTCATACGTGTCGCTCTTAGGCCTCGTGGCTGGCTGGAGGGCCCTTGCAGGGCCTATTAGGATGTTGAGGTTCCTCTTGGCACTCTCAGGGAAGGTCACCACCCCCACCTAGCTCTGCACTGTCGGCTCAGCCCCTGGGCACCATTATGTGGGCAGTGACCCTGAGCCCTAGTGTCCCCAGCCCGAGGTTGCTGATATCCAGTAGGCCACCACAGCATAGGAAGGGTTAAGCCCGACGGCGGCTGGCACGCGGAGAGGTAATTGCAGTTGGCAGCGGGCACAGAGGGCTCTGCGCTCCTGGCACCAGCACTGCCGTAACTCAATGACTGCTGAGCGGCGGGCGTTGTGTTTGCAGAGCACGCGGACCCACACACCGCGCCCGCTGCCGCCCGCGTTCCAGGCGGGGAGATTAGCGCCCAGTGCTGCTGGAGAGCGAGAGAAACCTCTCTTTGTGCAACAAGAAAGGGGCTGTTTTCCAAACAGGACAGGTGACGAGTGAGGGACAGTTGTTAAAATAATCTGGGCTTTAAGTGCTGTGCAGAGCGCACATGTTGGGTAGGCGATAAGGAGCAGCTCCCTTCCCCAGTGGAAGGGCAACCAGGCCGAGGACCCAGGTGGGCAGAGCAGACACCTGGCCCAGACCCCTCTCCGCCTGCTTCCCACCTCTGCCTCTTCACAGCCTCCCCAGGGGACACCTGGTGCAATGGTGTCAGGCCCCGGATCAGGGCTTCCCGGGCTGGCCATGCCTGGCACCCCTTGCTCTCCTGCTCCTCCCAGCTCTTCTGCCTTCTGCATTTGCTGGGTGAACTCCTGAACCTGGCAGGAGCGTCTGGCTTCCAAAATGTCTGTGGGAGGGAGGAGAGGGCCGAGCGCCGTGGGGCGGGCAGGGCATACTCGCAGCAGCCGTGTAGGACAGCTTCCACCAAACCCACGGCCTCCCCCGGCCGCTGCTCTGCCCTGACCTGGCCATGGGGGCGTGGGCGTGGCCAGGCTGGCTGCCACGGTGATCCCTGGTCAGGGTCAGGATGGCAGAGCTCTGCGTCAGAAGATACATATCCCCCTGCCCCTCCGGCCCACCCTTGAGGACCTTGCGGGCAAAAAGGGCGGTTTGTGGGCAGTGCCACCTGCCCTGGGGCCCAGGGAAAAGGCTCCCTGTCCTGCCCCTCTGGGGGCTGCTGGGGAGGCGGGGGTGGGCGGGTGGGAGGCAGCCCACAAATAGCGCCCTCAACGGCCTCCAGACACTCACTTCCCCCAGCCAACGGCTGCCTCCGCGGAGTTGCTCACAGTCTGCGGGTCACCCCGCCACCCGTCGCCACAGCCCCAGAGCCACCTGGCAGGTTGCAGTTCCCACCACCCAGTGTGAGGGGACCAGTGTGTGCAAGGGTGCCAGCCCCCCAACCCACCCCTTACCCACTGTGCATGCCAGGGAGGCAGCTGCTCCGAGGCAAGGACATTGGAGCAGCCCCGAACCGGCCCTGGCGCCTCCTTGGGCTGAGGACACCCACGGTCTCGTGGGGGAGGGCGTGCATGTGGAGGCGGTGGGCTCCGTGGGCAAATGCAGGTGGGTGCAGGACAAGGGGAAGCCAGGAGGCCTCTGAGCCACCCACGTGGAACACAGGCTCCGGAACACAGGTAGAGGAGAGAGCAGGGCCCACCCGGGACTAAAGATGAGTTCAGGGGAGCAGCGGCCCCAATCTGCCAGGTCCCGCCTGAGGGTCACTCGTGTGTCTGTCCTGGGGACCCTACCACCTCGCAGGCCTGTGCCCTAGTCTCCCCTTCTCTGCCTGCAGTTGCGCTGCCCGGCCTGGGATCCCCTTTCTACGGGGTTCCCCTGCCCTCCTCTCCTTGCAGCCTCGCTCTGACAGGCCACGTGGTGCGGCTGCCTCACTGTGAGCTCCCAGCGTAAAGGCCGGCGGGCGGGCGGGGCCGGGACGAGTGGCAGCGCTGGCTGGCTGGCTGCCCTGGCAGCGTGCCTGGCTGCTAGTTTGACTGGGTGCCAGCTGGCTGCCCGCGTGCAGGGGCCTGTTTCTCTGCTGTGTGTGTTCAGGGGGAAGGGGGGCCGAGGTGGGGCGGGGGGCACGCGACATGGCCGGAGAGCGGGGGCTGGCGGGCAGGGTGGGCTGCCTGGGCGGGCTGCTCCGTGGTCTGGCCTCATCCTCATCCTCTTGCCGCCCCCAGGATGGGCGGGGAGACAGGTGCTTGGCAAAGCAGGCTTGCTACCCGCCCCCTCCAGCCTGGGGATAGTCAGGGCTGGGCCCCTAAAGGAGTTCTTAGCTTAAGAGCAAGGAGGCCAGGATGGTGGGGAGGGTGTGGGAGAGGGATGGGGAGGGATGTCAGTGGGGGGCAGGAGAGAGGATGGATCCTTCCACTTCAGGCAGGGCCCCCAGCTCTCCGTGGGTGGACCCAACCCACCATCTGGGGGACAGCCACCAGAGCCGGGGCCAGGGCTTCCTGCTTCCCTGGTGGAGCAGCTGGGGTGCAGGGCAAGTACCCCAGAACGGAGGAGCCGCCCCAGAACATCTGGCCTGGGGCAGAGCTTGTCTGTCCAGGGCCTCTCGCCCCACCCCACCCCCGGACCCCCCACCCCAGGCTCGACCAAGTGAAGGGTCCCGCCAGAGATGAGACTTTCCTTTCCGGGGCCTAGGGTCAGGGTGGGCGGCGGAACTGACCTGAGGCAAAGGGGTGAGCCAGTGTAGCCGGCCTGCCCTGGGTGGGTCCCCATGGGGGTGGGGTGCAGCACAGCTGGCCCTATTGTCAGCAGGCCGGGCCCCCTCCCTCCCTCCTTCCCCCCCCCCCCCCCCCGCCTCCCTCCCCCCACTCCCGGCTGCCTGGTGGGACCACCCACAGGGCGATGAAAGGGGATTCTGTTCCTGGGGGCTCAGCTGGGGAGGAACGAATGGGACTGCTGGGTTCCCACAGCCCAGGCCACTTGTGGTCTCTTGTGCCACCTGGAGGGAGAGCCTCCGGAGGCAGCGGGCACATGAGCCAGCGCTGGCTGTTAGCCGGCTGGCCTCTTTGTCAGTTGCACCCGCCCTGCAGGCTATTTCTCCTTTGGGGCTGGGCTCGCCTCCAGTGGTGCAGGGGTCGCACCTGAGCGCCACTGGGCACTCCCTACCGTTTCCCAACCCCCTCCTGGCTTCCCTGAGCCCCTCAGCTGTCCTTCTGTCCGCCTCTAAGACTTCAGGGTTCACCAGGGCTTCTGGGAGCACGTCTATGTGGGGGACAAAGGTCCCAGCTGGTGTCACCGTCTTGGTGTGGTGATGCTGTCGAGAGGAGCCCTCCGCCTGCCCTTCTCTGAGGCACATCCCTGCCCTGGACCTTGTCCTTCTCCCCTGGCCGCTGGCCGCTCCAGCCCCTTCTCCTGGCCTCAGTTTTCTCGGTGGCCAAAATGGCCTCTGAATTTGCCCGCACGGGACCACAGATGATCACCTCCTCTCCCTGCCCAGCTCAGTAAAGATGCCCCTACATGTAGGCAGCATTCCTCACCCTGCCCACCTGGTCCTGCCAGTGCCAGAGGGCAGGGCTGAGTCACTGGGGGCAGCTGACCACCCTGTGATCTGGGGACAGTGTAGGGAAGGGACCAAACTCCCCAGATCCAGACATGGGGGATCAGGGCTGCCCTGCCAGACAGGCCCTCTCCTGCCAGCATCATCGTAGCCAGAGGGAGGCCTGTCCCATCTGGACCTCTGACCCCCTCCAGAGCTTTCTCGGGGCTTTGCGTGGCCAGCCCCCACCCCCCACCCCGCCCTGCTCCCTGTGACCTTGGCCCCTCACCACGCTTTGCCTCTGCCCATCTCCCCATCCAGGTCCCAACCTCCAGGGACCCCTCTGTCCTTGCATGTCCCGTGTAGCAACTGTCCACTGCTATGCTGGGGGCCTGGGGACCTTCCTGGGCTGCTGTTTGCAGCCGAGGGTGTATGTGAGCTACACTGGGTCTGACGGGCTGGGGATGGAGGCCCAGTGTCACATCTGGGTGTGGGGCTGGCTTGCACTGTTCCTGTGGCCCCAAGCCCCCAGGATCCCCCAAGCACTATGATCTATGTGTATCTTAGATACCCCGGCATGGGGTACGGGGATCTTAGAGCATCCACCCAGGAAGACAGGGTGCAAGAGGTGTGGTCAGGGGTAGCGTAGGGCTCTCTCCAGCCGAGCTCCCTGACAGAGGTGTTGGGTGGGGTGTTGTGAGGGTTTCGGGGGGTCATGCCAGTTTGTTCCCAGCTCCAAGCTCTGAGACTCTGTCTCTCCCCCAGCTTTAGTCCTGCAGCAAGCCCTGGTCCCCAGCCCTCCCTGGCCCACAGGTCCTGTTCCCCTGGAAGGGCTGCTGCTAAGGCCTGCGTCTCAGCTCTGTACGGCCTGAACCCAGCTCCTCCCTGCACAGCACTCGCCAGGAGCCCGGGACTGTCCATGACTGCCTGGCTCCTGGGCTAGCTGCCTGCTGCTTTTGTTCCAGAGGTGTCCGTGGGAGCCTGGCACCTTCCCCTGGCTCTGAGCCACTCCACTCAGCCTGGGAACAGACCAGGCAGCTGGGCCCCAAACCTGGGGCGACTGGGGGTCAGTGTGTGTGCCTGGGCCAACTTTAACGGGCCACAGTGGCACAGAAATCATCTTGTGTCAGCCTTAGGCCCCAGCCCCAGCCCCCAGCTGCAAGAGGCTGAGAGATCTGGGCACTCCCTGAGAGGCCCAGCTTCCAAAGCCATCTTCAGCCCATTAAGGGGTCTCACTTGGCTCCTCCCAACGAAGTCCAGGGTGGTGGATCTTGGGAGCTGCACTGTCATGCCCAGCCTGGATTACCAAGGGTTCTGACCACTTGAGTATGAGCCTGAAGGGGCCTATGGACGGAAACTGGAATATCTGGCAAGGAACAGGGAAGACGTGGGAAGGAGGCTGTTGCAAAGTTACCCGCTTCAGATACTAGAGCAAGGGTGGTGGCGGGTGTCCTCCCAGTTTGCTGCCAGTGACCTTCCTGTGCCCAGGGCAGGCATTATTAGTCGATTGCAGCACTTTCTAAGCTGCGTGTAGACACAGCCTCAGAATTCTTAACCCAGCTTTCAGTGTGGTCACTACTGTTTAGTAGTCTTGTGTACCACAGTGGAAATCCACTGACACCCTGAGTGAAAAGGATGTCACAGGAAGAGAGCCAGCGTCCAGTTATTGTCGGCATGGCAGAATTCAGAGGGATAGACGTGTGCAGGGCTCCAGGAACAGGGCTCTCTGCCTAGGTGTCTGCGGGGATTGTCATGGGTAGAGTAAAGATGGGACCTGTCAGGGTTGGAAGGACACCGGTCAGTGGTGGAGTGGTCTGGGGGCTGCTCTACCCAGAGGGGCTTTCCCCTCTTCTGAGCCCTGGAGGGTGGCTTGACCCACGAGACAGGCAGTTGAGATGGTTCAGCTCGAGTTTTCTGGAGCGCCAGCCTGCCCCGCCCCCACAGTGTGGCCGGCTATATAAAAGCGTGATTCTTGGCCCCACTGATTAGGGACTCAGCCAGTTACGTTGTGGGGAGCTCCCCTTGGGACTTGATGTCAGACCCTGCTGGCAGCCCCTGGCCACAGCTCAGTGGTGGGGAGAACTTTCTAGCAACTCAAGCCTCCAGGGAGGTGGCCATGTTTTTTGTCAAGGCGTCATGGGGGGTGGGGGGCGTCTATTGCAGAAGGCCTTGCCCTCATGGGTGTGCGGGGAGCCAGCGGGGAGCCAGGCCAGGACCCTGATGGCATGGGGGTGATTAGAGCCCTGTGCGTCAGGCCGCTGGCAGTTTGCTAAGCCTGCAGGGTCTGCACTGAGCTCTGGGGGTGGGGGTCTCAGGGACCCTGTGGTGGGAGTCCCCTGACTCACCCCACAAGGGATTCTGGTCCACTGGTTGGCTGGTCACAGGCCACACCCCACCCCATGCCCAGACCTGGCCAGGAGACAGTCAGCCTTCTGAGACACAAGAGCCGGTCCTCTCCTAGGAG
This sequence comes from Ovis canadensis, assembly GCF_042477335.2. NCBI lineage: Eukaryota > Metazoa > Chordata > Mammalia > Artiodactyla > Bovidae > Ovis > Ovis canadensis. The sequence continues at coordinate 59,522,810 of NC_091255.1, read as the reverse complement.
GGTGCGCCCTGCAAGGACCACGGGGAGGTGTTGTTGCCTCCCCAGCCTTTGGGTCTGGCCTGGGGCAGGTGGGGCACCTTGGGCTGCTGGGAAAGTTCTACAGCAGAACCCAGGAGAGGTGAGGTGCCATGCAGGTGGGGTGGGAACTGACCCCACCAGGCAAGGAGGGTGCACGTGGGGGGCCAGGGCCACCCCTCTTTCCTCTCCAGCTGAGAGGCTTGCAGCAGGCCTGGGGTCCTCCCAGGCACCTTCTCTGGTGTGGTGACAAGAGGAGCCTCCTACCCCATGGCACCCCTCACTTATTTCCCCTGTAAAGTGTCCCCACCCTCCCTCTCACCCTTCCATCTTCAGACCTTGCCCCACCAGGGGCGGGCTGCCTGCTGGCTCCTCTCCTCCTTAGCCCACTCCCCAGAAACACCCCTGACCTTCCCGGATGTGGCCAGCAAGGGCCCTGGGGGATGCTGGCAGGGGCTGGGTATCCCAGAATACCAAGGACCTGGTCTGCTGCCCCCGCCCAGCTCAAGATTGCCTCCACCTCACTGAACCCCATTAGGTGCTGATGGTGTCACCTTTTTGACCCTGTTAATGCTCATGTCACAGGGTGGGGTTAAGTCTCCTGGCAACTCAGAGCGTGGGACCAGACTGGGGGGAATCTCAGTGGGGTGGTGGCTGAGGCCCAGGGCTTCTCCCTAGAACTGAGCAGGGGCTTCCAGGGCTCTGACTGGGGCAATCACAGTAGCCAACCTCAGGGAGTGTGAGAGCCTGGGAACAAGGGGGTTCTGGACCATGCCACCCCGAAGGAGTGCAGGGTCGAGGATCTCTGGCCCTGGGTTCCAGGGTATCTGACCCATCCTCGGCTCCCGGAGCCCTCTTCAGAGCCCACCACCACCACATTCTCTGCAGAAGCCCCTTTGAGGACCTGAGGCATTTCCCAGGCCAGCTACAGCAGCCCTGGCTTCTGGTCACAGAACAGCTGCTCTGATTCATAAAAATCATTTTTTATTTTCCTCTTCAATTCAGAGAGTAGGGTCTTGTTGGGAAGAAGAAAGGGTCCTTTCTGTGGCTGGACTGGGAGGACTTTTCTCCTTCCTCCTTCTCTGCCCCCCACCCAGATGCCCACCCGCTCTTCACACTCCCCCTCCCTGGCCACCCCACTCAGCTCCGGCCCTTGCCCACTCCCATTTCTTCTTCCATCTCCCCACCCTTACTCCCCCAGTCCTAACTCCCCTTCTGGGGTCCCAGAGGGTGGGACTTTATGCAGACTGGAGATGGGGGGAGGAGCCCCCGTAGATTCCTGTCCCCTGATCCCTGGCCGCCAGCTCAGGGTCAGACGTGGAGGGACGGGCGTGGCCATCACCCTCCCACTGCCCCCCGAAGGGTGTGGCAGGAAGGAGCCCACCACTCGGCCAGCTGAAGGCCGAGGGCGGGTGGGCGGGAGGCCCAGACCTCCTGAGGGGTCACAGGGGGGTCTGTGCCTGGGAAACGGGCGTCTGGGAAGGAGGAATTTACAGACTTCTGTTTACCAAAACGAGGCCCCGTAAAACATTTAACAGCAGCCAATTAAAGGGGGACAGCTGTGGCGCTTTAACCGCTCCCCTTACTACACACACAGGCCTCTGCCCCCCTGCCCTGGCCCGCCCCCACCCCCGTCGGGCTCGCCCAGCTTTTGTCAGGTCTTCTAGGAGCTGCATTTCATCTCGGAAACATCTGCTCCAGATGTGTCTCCACTCACAAACCAGGCGAGGCGGCCAGGCTCCCTGGACTCAGCTGTGCCCTCGGCAGGAGGGCGCTGCAGAGGGATGGGTCTGGTGGGCAGTGGGCACCTCCTCTGTGTCCTCCCACGGGCCCGGGGATGTGAGCCCCTCCGTGGGGAGACGCCCAGGGACTTCTCAGAGCTTTTGGAACACACGTGCTCAAGGGGAACCTCTGAACGGGACTGGTACGGGAGCGTTCTGCAGGGAGCACTTCTTGAGAATGGGTGCCACGGCTTGACCTCAGATCTCCTGATCCAGAGACCATCCTCCTGCATCATTAGGGGCAGGATGGTGGCTATGTTGAGGGGGCCACCAGGACCAGGGTTCAGGGTGCACCCTTTGGACTGGGGGCCTTGACCCTGGGGGCTCCGAGACTATTTGATGCCTGTGCGTTTCCCATTCTCTCAATGCTCCTCGTCCATCCCTACCTCTTAGCTGGGTTCCATAGCCTGACCCCACATTGGCATGGCTCCCCCCTCCCCAACCTCAGGCCTGCCAAGGGGCTGCTCCTGGGCCCCTCATGCAGCAAGCTCCAGGGCTTACCCACATGCACCCACAGAGATCGAGCCGGCCTCCACCCTCCATCTCAACAGCCTCAGCACCAGGCAGGCCAGCCTCAGGGCCTCTGAGGACCTGGGGCCTGGAGGCCTGTCCTGCAGCTCTGAGCCTCTCCTTCTGGAAAGGTGTTGGTCTCATGGGTTCCATGGAGCATGCGGCCATGAGTTGCCACAAGGAGTTTCAGTGAAACAGCAAAGGGCTTCTGTGCTAAGAGGAATTTAGAAAACAGTAAACGAGCAGGTCACACGGAGCTAGTTCCCTGCTTCAGACTTGTCTTAACTTTGTCGTGATGCATTGAGACGGAAGTTGGCACCCCTGCTCCCCAGGCATGGGGCTCCCAGCTCCCTTGTGTCAAGGCATGGCTTATGACCCGGCTCGAACACTCGCCCTGGGACCCGCCACCCTCCCCTCAGAGACCCTGCACCAGGCCCTCCTCCCTGTGGCCACTGCTCCCGGCGGAGACCCTGGGATTCCTTCCCACTCCCTTGTCACAGCCCAGGCGCCTCAGAAGTCAGGTGGGAAGCCTCTCCCAGCAGCCATTCGCTCTTGGGACAGCCATGGGGTCCCCGGGAGAAGCTCCTCTGGGACTCATTTTCCATAGGGAAAATGTTAAGAGCATTAGCTCAAAGCAGGAATTTTGGAGCAAGACAGCATCCTGTCCAGCCCAGCCCAGCCGGCTCAGCCATCCCAGCTGTAGGCCTCCACCCGCCCCCTCACCGCTGGGCCTGGTGGGGAAGGACCAGCTGTGAGGAGCTGCATTGCAGGTGGCTGGTGGCTCTGGGCATCCAACAGACACGCCTGCCACGGCTGTGCCTGCTCTCAAGGTGCCAGTGCCTAAGGGGCCTCCTTGGCCAAATGTTCGCTCTTTCTGTCTTCATCACTTCTGGGAGGCAGGATGTGTGTCCCAGGTGGCCAGAGCGAAGTCCAGGGTGTAGCTGGTGGTCCTCTGCTGGGCAGGGCCAGTCCAAGAAGACAGTCCAGGCCCCTTAAAGGGACAGAGTGGGGCCTGCTTGACCTGACTTGGAGGCTCCAGGCAGGGTCTGGGGCTGGGGACCAACGTGGGAAACTCTTCTGGGGGGCGATGCTGCCATGGCTGGGGACCAGCTCATTTTGCAGATCTCAGAGCACTAAGGAGGCCCGGCCAGTGTAGAGCCTGGTGCCCGTGGCCTCCAGCCAGGCAGAAGCTGGCCACACCCAACCAAGTCAGCCTCAGGGTGCGGGTCACTGAGCCCAGAGTGGCTTGCTCACCTGGCAGCTGCGATGGTACAGGCCAAGGTGGTGTCTGGCCCCGCCTCTCTCCTCTCGGCCTGAGCTGTGAGGGCCTCCATGTCCACTGAATGTGACCACCACATCTCCCACCTCTCCAGAGCCCCTTTTGTTGGCCTGTCTTGAAGCTCTCACACTGCTAAGTGCTACTGGGAGAGAAATCAAAGGCTCCCTCCTCCATCCTCCCCTCTCTCCCCAGCCCATCAGCAATTCAATTTGTGCCACACCGGAGGGATGGTATTAGTCGAGTCAGAGTTAATATGATGTATTGATGGGTTGATTTCCCACCGGCGGGCTGCACGCCGGGCTCCGCGGGGCGTCGCTCCTGGGCCACCCGCCGGCTTCTCACCTCCCTGGGGTCAGGGCAGGTGCAAGCCTGTGGCCCAGAGGCACCTCTACCACAGTCTCCTTGCTTCTCTAGCTCCAGGGTACCCCAGATTTTCGGGGAGTCTGGCATCCACCTTCCTACCCATGAGCCACTTGGATCACCATGGAAACAGCAATGTTCTCTATGGGCAACATCGTTTCTATGGAACCCAAAAAGGCAAGTGCTGGCGTGGGTCTGTGAGAGATTGCATGGGGCCTGGGACACAGTGAATCCTGGAGGGGTGGAGGGCAGGGCCAGGGGCTTCTGGGGCCCCAGATGAAGGTGGCCGGCCTGGATGAACCCTTCTCTCCAGGTCTCAGGCCACACTGTAGGGACAGGGGCTGAAAGAGGATGGGCCTGCTTCTCAGGCCCCCAGAGAATTTAAAATGCGGGGCCCAGGACCATGGCCAAGCAGCTGGTTGCATGCTGGGGTCAGGCGAGCATGCTGAAAACACAGCCATGCTCCGTGAGGTCTCATCACCCAAGTGGAAGCATCTCAAACAACCGCGGCCCTGAAGGAGAAGCACCCAGCTCCCTCAGCACCTGGCCTTACCCTGTGGCACCCCCACCCCGACCCACCCAAGCAGCTCAGGGGTCCCAGGGGCAGCTCAGGGGAGAATACCATCTGATGAGGGTAGGGGAGCCCCTAGAAGCCTGTACCTCTTGCCTCATCGAGCTAGACAGCACAAGGCCCAGGCCCCAACCCACACCAGGGCTTGAGGTCAGAGGGGTCGGGGTGGGGGGAAGGGGGTGGAGGCAGCAGCAGGGGCCAGGGGCAATGGTGTGCCCCCAGCAGATGGAGGGACTCCTGCCCCATTGGCAGGAGATGTTGCTGGAGCGGGTACGCTGAGGTTGGAGCTTTGCTGATAGGAGCATAGGGCTGGTGGAGTCAGGAGGGCATTCCGTAAGGAGAGTGTGTTCACACCACATGCCCACACGCACACGTGTGTGTGTAAAGGCCCAGCCTTCAGGGCGCAGATCCCATCAGGGAGCCCATGGGAGATGTAGCCACCTGGAGAGGAGACAGGTGTAGGGGGTCGCCTGAGACCTTGATGCCGGGTGTCCAGGATTTTTCTTGGGTGGGGTGATACTTCATCTGCGTTTTAGAAAGATCTTCCGGGGTGGTGCCCAGGAGGCTGGGGTTAGTTACCTTGTTAGATGACAAGTGATCTGGACCATGGGATCCCATGGGGGGCCTGGATGGAGCACGAGGGTCAGGGGGCCCCAGACGACCCCCATCTATGGCCCAGGCTGCAGGAAGGAGTGCACCTGGGGGTGAGTTCAGCTTCCATGCTGAGGGGCTGGGGGGTGGGGGCTGCCTTCCCAGGGGGTGACTGCACACTCGTGGTGGTCATTGCCAGAAGGGTGGGTTGAAAGGTTGATCTGGCTCAAGGAGAGGCGCCACCCGGGTGAAGAGGGTAAATAAGGACAGATCCAGCTCCAGGGAGCCCAGGGAACCCTAAGAGTGGGGCTCTGAGTGGGGGCAGGGGAGGGGCCCACAAAGTACCTGGCAGGCTTCAAGCAGCAGCAGCTAAGGAGGAGAGAGTCCTGAAGGGTCTCAGGGAAGGAAGGGGACCCCAGAGTGGTGACCCCATGAGGCAGGTTGGCGGTGGGCCTGTGCCCAGTCCTCCTGCCCTCCCGCCACCGTCCTCCCATTTCCTCACAGCCTCCCACTCCGTGACATTGGGGTGTCTGTGTCCTGGAGCCTACCTGGCATCTTTGTCCAGGCGGGGCGGCTGAGGCTGTGGAAGGCCTTACTCTCACTTGCCCCAGCCCAGGGCTGGCCAGCTTGGGTCGGGGCTGATGAGACACTGCCTGCAAATGGGCCAGGAGCACTCCTCGGCCGCATGAGGGGTTTGGACAGACACTGGATGCCCAGGGAGCCAGTCTCCTTGGGGTTGGAGCCCAGGTGCTCTGCTGCCCAGAGGAGAACCCCGCGCAGGCCGCAGCCTGAGTCCCTCCACCTCCCACATCAGCCTCCGCGTTTGCTGCTGCTGTTTTGACAGCGCTTGTCAAGAGCAGGCAGGTGGTCCCAGCCCCAGAAATCCGACCCAGAGCTAGGGACCCCCTCCAGGATGTGGGCCGCCGGCTTCCAGGAGCGCTGGCCGCCTCCTTGGCTTTCACAGTGTTGTGGCAGAGCCCCACCCAAGAACACTTTGGTTTTGGAAATTGAGCTAATTAGGTTTAGCCCAGGCTACCCTCTTCCCCCTTGCTTTAATTAGCAGGAAATTGACAAGGAATTTACACGACTGAGGACAGTTTTACAAGTTCCAAATGTTTCTTTTGTTCCCTCTCTAGGCTCCAGGCCATCCCGGCTGCCCATCCGCCACCCCAGCTGGGTGTAGAGGGGGTCGGTCCCTCCAGGTCCCCAGTAACCGAGCCCCAGCTTAGGGAGCAGTGGGTGTCTGCAGGGCTGGCCAGGGACCCTGGTAGAAACCAAGGCACCTCAGGTTAGGGGGGGCCCAGGCTGGCCCCATGCAGGGAGCTGGGGGAACACCCCCAGCCACTCAAGCAGGATGGGCCTGAGCTGCAGAGACATCGAGAGCCCAGAATGTAGGGGTGGCCGTCTGGACCATTTGCCTTTCTTCCTTCCTTAAAGGATCACCCTAGCCCCTGGTGCAGAAGGCTTGGGGGCCTCTCAGAGTATTCAGAAGGTAGGTGGGCTGGGTCCTTCACTCCTGGCCCATTCTCAGACGCATGTCCGCCCAGAGCCTCACTTCCTCCTGGGCGGGGGTGTCTTGGCACTTACAGGGGCTACTAAAGGCCGCCAATTTTGCTGTCCACAGTACGCTATCCTGCTTTCAGGGGCCTGCCTCAGATAACTCTCCACGTGGCTGGGCGTCCTGAGCTGTGTAGTAGCCACATCATAGCACATGCTGTCCACTTTTAGCCATCCCCCAACTATAAGCCCCTGGAGAAAGAAATGGAAACCCACTCCAGTATTCTTGCCTGGGAAAATCCCACGGACAGAGGACCCTGGTGGGCTACAGTCCATGGGGTCGCAGAGTCGGACATGACTGAGTGACTAAGCATACAGCTATAAGCCCACAGCCTCCTTAGCCTTTAGAGTTCTGATGGCTGTTTGTAAAGACCTGATCAGTTTGCACTCCTCCAGCATCATGTGGGGTTGGGGGAAATACTGCAGCCCCAGACTCCACCCCCGTGAGTCCAGCGAGGACACACTGCCACCTGCTCCCGCCCTTCCTCCACTAATCCTCAGGGTCCAGCTGGGCATGGTAGCTGTGCTCTTTTCAGCGTTCCCCTTCTAGGGGTGAACATAAGTCAGAACCTCTGGGGCATGGGGAGTCGGTATTGAATGGGGACAGAGAGCTTCAGATTGGGAGCATGAAGAATTCCAGAAATGGACAGGGATGAAGGTTGCACACCATGAACATAGTAGCCACTAAATGGCACACTTTAAAATGGTTAAAGTGGTGATATTTATGTTAATACGTTTTCTACAGTTATAAACCTTCCCTGGAAAGTACCAGTGGGTCAGGGTCAGCCGGTGATAGTGGGGAGGCACCTGGAGCAGTGTCTTGGGGGCACTGAGCCCTCCGGCACCTGCCTTGAGCTTCTTGTTGACCTCAGCTCTCTCGACACGCAGATAACTTCTACCTGCGCAACCTGGCCCCCCAGCCCACGCTCCTGCCCGCCAACCACAACTTCCCCAGTGTGGCCCGGGCCGCCCCCGGCCACCCCATCGGCTCCTGCAGCCGCGACCGGGGCGAGGCCAGCCACCTGCAGAAGGGCACCAAGGAGTTCGACCGCTTCCTCATGGGCAAAGAGAAAGCCGGCAAGGCTGCAGAGGGCAAGGAGCGGCCAGCAGCAGAGGAGGACGTCGCCCGGGGGCGGCATAAGCTGGTGCTGCCCATGCCAGGGGACTCTCACTGCAAGGAGGGCAGCATGGCCCGGGGAGCCTGCGAAGGCCGCCCCAAGCACCTGGCCTCCTGCCTTCTCAACACCAAGGTGCTCGACGGCGAGCTGGGCCGGTCTGCGCTGGCCAGCTGCGCGGGGGCCGTGCTGGGGCGGCCGGGTGTGGGCATGCCGGCCTCTGGACGCTGCGCCAAGGAGGCGGCGGGCCCCACGGAGCCTGGGCCAGCCTTCAGCGAGTGCCTGGAGCGGAGGCAGATGCTACACCATGCCGTGTCCTACACAGTGCCATCCGGCCTGCCCGCGGGGCCGCCCCCTCCCCTCAGCACAGCTGCAGCCGGCCCCTTCCCCTGCCTGCAGCTGCATGGGGGCCCGGATGGGCTCTGCCCCTTACAGGACAAAGTCCCCCGGGACCTGAAGGCCAGTGGGCCCACCTTTGTGCCTTCCGTGGGACACCTGGCCGACAAGAGCCGCCCCTTCCAGGCGGCCGAGGCCTGTGCCGTGGTGGGTGAGGGCAAGGATCGGCACCTGGAGGCAGCTGCCGCGCCTGACCATGCTGCGCCTTACGGGGTCTCCTACGCCCACCTGAAGGCCGAGGGCAAGGGTGAGCGGCGGTCCGGGAGCTTCGAGGCGGCCCTCAACCCCCGGCTGAAGGGCCTGGAGTACCTGGACAGTGCCGGCCCCGAAGCCCCCTTCCCCGGGCTCCCCAAAGCGGGTCTGGACAAAAGCGGCTACTTTGAGTTGCCTACCCCCTCGCAAGACTGCGCCCGGCCTAATCACCAGGACCCACTGGGCGGGAAAGTCACCCAGGCCTGCTGCACTTTAGACAAGGCTGCCAGCAAGGAGACTCCTGTGGGTGCCCCCGGGGCCCAGAAGGTGGCTCGCATCCGGCATCAGCAGCACTTGGTGGCCCCTGAGGTAGAATCAGGGGGCAGCGGGGCCGAGGCCAAGCGCAAGTCTCTGGAACTGGCGTCTCTTGGCTATGGCGGGCCACCCCCGCCCCCATGGAATGTCCAGTCAGGCCAGGGGGCCACCATGGCCATTGGCGAGGAGCGCAAGGCGGGCGCCTATCTAGACCCCTTTGGTGGCACCCTGCAGCAGGCTGCCCTCCTGTCACAGGACCTGCCTGCCCCTCCCGACGAGGTCTCGGCCATGAAGAACTTGCTCAAATACAGCAACCAAGCGCTGGTCGTTGGCCAGAAGGCACCCTTCGTGGGCCTCGGAGGCCTGAAGGCCAGCTGTGCCCAGCAGGATGGGAAGTTCCCAGCCTCCAAGGGTGCAGGCCAGGCCCCAGGCGAGGTGGAAAGGCCAGACTGTGCCCGAAGCCGGGAGCATGATGCCACTCACAGTGATGGGGAGGTGCGGCAGCCTCCCGTGGGCATTGCGGTAGCCTTGGCCAGGCAGAAGGACACGGTGAGCCGGTCGGAGTCGGCCTACAGTGCCAACACAGGGCGGCAGGGCCGGGCAGCCCCCACCTTCAAAGGTACGGACCCTCCACGGAGAGGGAGGCGGGGTGGGCGTGTCACTGACCTGCCCTAGTCCACTCACCTAGGGCTCCCAGGGCTGGACCCCAGGCTTTCGCGCCCATCACCTCCCCACGTCTGCAGTTTTTCCCAGGGCTGAGCTGACCTGCCCTGCACCTTTCCCGTGAGGTTCACAGGGCAGGAGACCCCCTCAGTTCATCAGTCTCCTGGCTCGAAGTGGGGTTCCTGCTTGCTTTAGCTGTGGCTCCCTAGCCAACCCAACCCTTGTCCCTTCTGCCATCTCCCACCCTTGCAGCTGGCGGTGGGCCCCGCTCCACCCACCCGTTAGACCTGGAGGCCGAGGAGGAGAGGGCCCGCCTGTGTGAGGACCGCCTGGGGCTCGCCGGCCGCGAACTGCTGCTTCAGTAAGAACCAGGCTGCACCTTTGGTCTGGGGACTGGGCCACGCCCCTGGGGGTGCCCAGTGGTGCCACATGGGATTAAGTGGCCACAATGTTAGGTTTTGTGACTTGTCTCCAGGCACAGATATGCACCCACTCCCAGGCTTTGCTGGGGTTTCTGCCCACTTTGGAGGGAGTTCTGCTAACTTCCCCTCAGCTGGGGGACCAGTGCTGGTGCTGAGCGTGACCCCACAGGGTGGGGTGGAAGACCTGGGCTGGGGGTGGCTGGCGGCCATGCGGAACCCTCACCCACCCCCATGATGGACAGGGACAACAAGGACCTCGTGGAATTCGCCCGGATCCACCCATCAGGCGGCTGTCCTGGGGACCTGGCCCCCCATCTCATGATCACCGGGGGATCCTCCCTGCAGAGCGGCCAGCTGGCCGGGGACCCGGCCCCCCATCCCCACCCTGCCCACCCTCCCTGGCTGCCCCGCACCCGCAGCCCCTCCTTGTGGATGGGAGGACATTCCTACGGTCAGTGTCTGAGGGCAGGCAGGGGACAGGGCAGGACAAGAATCCTGGTGGGCATGGTGGTCAGTGCCAGCCTGGGGCCCTGTTTCCTCCTGTGCTCTGTCTGACCTCATTGCCGTGTCTCCACAGGCCTTGGGCACCCTGCCCTGCACCAGAATCTGCCCCCCGGCTTCCCTGCCTCCGTGCCCGGCTCCATGCCCCCTGTCTTCCCCCTCTCCCAGGATGCCCCCACACAACTAGTCATCCTGCCCTCTGAGCCCACACCCCACACGGCCCCCCATGCGCTTGGTAAGGGCCTCTCGGGCCAGGCTATTTGCATGTTGTGGGGGGATCCGAAGCGGGTCTGAGGAAGGGAGCAGCTCCCATGGGTGCTGGGGAACGGGCAGCGAGGCAGGCACCCAGCCAGGGTCCGAGAGACAGGTGTGAGGTGAGAAGCAAGAAGTGAGGGCTGGAGGAGGCCCGCTCGGTGGCTGGGATGTGGCCCGGTCATCCTGTCTCCACCAGAGCTGACCGTTCTTCTGGCCCTGCCTGCAGCTGATGTCATGGACCAGGCTTCGCTGTGGCCCCCCATGTACGGGGGCCGGGGCCCCACCTCCCACATGCAGCACCCGGGCCAGCTCCCCGTCTACTCGCGGTCCCAGTTCCTGCGGCAACAGGAGCTGTATGCCCTGCAGCAGCAGCAGCAGCAGCAGCAGCAGCAGCAGCGGGCCACTCAGGCCCTGGAGCTGCAGCGAGCCAGCCAATTCCAGGTACACCCCGGCCATGCCCAGCCAGGACCCAGGGCACCACTGACTCCCTCTGTGCTTCAACCTGGTCCAGTCCAGGAGTCCCCACTGCCCATTCCCCCCGCCTCTGCCCTGCACTACAATGCCCTGAGCATTGGGGACCCCAACTGGGCTGAGCCTCTGCCCCACCCCAACAGCAGAAGCCTGAGGACCACCACCTGGAGCTGGAGGAGCCCGCCCAGGACAAGGCCTTGAAGTCCACCCACAAGCCAGTTGCCTTAACCCCCACGGCCAAGGGCACCCCCTCACCCGCCACCGCAGGCCCTGCCAAGCTGTCACCCTGCTGCCACTCTCCCGCCCCGAAGCCCACCCCTGCCAGCTGCCCTACACCACCACCGCATCCTGGCGCCCCGTGCACTTTATCCGTCTGCCCCACCGGCAGCCCCGGGCTAGGCTCCAAGCTGCCCAGCGCCGAAGACAAGAGTGGGGAGGGCCAGCGGCCCAGAGCCGACCTCAACACATTGGAACCAGGTGAGAGCGGGCGCACTAGGCTGGCCTTCGCCTGCCTCCCCCCCACTCAGGCCTGTCACCTGCCTGGTGGGCTGAGCTGAGTGGGGACCAGGCTACCTGGCTTGGCCCTTGCAGGGCTGACCTCACCTTCCCAGTCCCCCTGATGGGGCCCGGGACAAGGTGGCCTGTCCCCCTGCTCTTTCCCTTCCTCCCTCTCCGTGTCCTTCTGAGAGACCCATAGGGAAAGCACTCAGGGTCCCTGTCCCTGGCAGATGGGGCAGGGTGAAGGTCAGGCCCAGCCAGCTGGCGCTAGAGCCTCGAGGATGAGAAAGCGCCTGGCCTGCCAGGGATGGTGGCAGGACCACAGGGCAGCAGCCATGAAGCTGGGCAACACGGAGCTCATTCTCACTGTGGGGGCCCAAAATGCCACGGCTTGAGCCTGAGGCAAGGAGGAGCAGCCTGCGGTGAAGGGTCCAAGCCCAGCCTGGCCGCTGCAACCGCTCTCCCGCCCGCTGCCCGCCAGCTCCCCACAGCTATTTGATTCTCTCTGAATTAGGCTAAGAGTTTATAGTGGAAGCCCGTGTGGCAAACATAAAACCCGTCCCAGTTCCACAATAAGGAGGCTGAGCCAGCCGAGGTGGTTGTGTGTGTGTGTGTGTGTTTTAGACTTTTTTTGCTTTCTTTTTTTTTATTGTAGTTAATGGGGCGTAATGCCTCCAACAGGCTGCCAGCTCGTTCTGGTTCAGGGAAAACCCTGATTCAAGTATCTTGTTTTAAAATCCCCCCTTTTCTGGTTAGCCACACCACACATGCCAGAGGTGGCCTCTAGGAACCCCCCAGGGGTCCCCCCAACCCCGCCAAGGCTGTGGCAGGAGCTGGGGAGCTCACAACCATCCTGGTTGAGGAGGGGGGCCTAGGAAATCGCCCCTCCTGCCCCCGGTGCTCTTCTGCCCCTTTCAACACACCATGTCCCCATTCCTGCCTGTCACGTTTCACAAGCAGAGGGTTGGCTGGGGACCCTCCCCACAGGTGGAACTGGGGCGTTGGAGGCCACCCTCGTCCCCAGCTGCTCTCCTGACCGCGCTCCTCTCTTGCAGACCTGCCTCCCGGATACACGTGCCCCGCGGCGGCCAGCTCGGGCTTCTCCCTGCCCCGCAGCGTGCACTCATCTGACCTCTCGGACCCTGAAACTATGCAAACTGCCCCCCTGGGGGCCCAGCCTGAGCTGGCCAGGACGTTCCCACCTGGGGAGCTCTGCCTCCGCAGCCCCCAGAAACTGGAGGAGCCTGGGCTGCCCTCAGGGACCAGGGAGGCCACCCAGGACCTTGCCGCCACCCCCCACCCTGCCGAGCGGGGACCCCCGGGGAAGGCAGCAGACTCCAGTCCACTGGAGGGGGTGCGAGAACTGCGGTGCGGGGCTCACCTCGAGGGAGGGGGCCCTGAGGCCTCTGGCCAGGCTGATTCTACTCAGGGAGGAGGGGCCCAAGAGGCAAGGACCACGGAGGAGGGGCGGGAGGAGGGAGAGCTGGGGCCCTCGTTGGGGGCCGGTCCCCAGGCCATGGAGCAGCCAGCGAGGAGCCTGGGCGCCGTGGATCAGGCTGAGCCGGGCAAACAGCAGGCCCCTACAGAAGCAGAGGCGGAGGAGGTGGCCAAGTTCGAGGAGGCCGAGCTGGAAGAGGAGGAAGAGGAGCAGGACTGGGGTTCAACTCCTGACAACAGCCAGCTGCCCAGGGAGCTGCCCGGGCTGGACGCTCTGGTGGCAGCCACCATCAACCTGGGGGACCTGCCTGGCGTCAGCCCACTGGACCCTCTGCCCCCCGCAGTCCCTGGGCCACCCAGCACAGCTCCCCTGCCCCGTAGCTCAGGGATTCATGGAATTGCCCTGCTCAGCGAGCTGGCCGACCTGGAGATCCAGCAGCAGAGGACTGAGCCAGCCCTGCAAGGTGAGCCCCATCCCTCCAGAGCCCTGGGAGCTGGACCCTCAGGCACAGACTCAGGGTCAACCTTCAGCCCCACTCAGTTGTCCCCACAGTGTGGCCCCAGGTCAGGAAACCAGGCAGGTGCGCCCACACCTCCAGCATCACCTCCAGCCCCCCCTGCAGGTTGGCCGTGAGGGCAGGGCCTCAGGGCCAGGCCTGTGGCCCCGATGGTGGTGTCAGGAAGACCCCTGGGATTCTCACGATACCCTGGGGGGCAGGGGGTGTGCTCAAGGTTGTCCCCATTTTATGCACAAGGATGCCAAGGCCCACAGGTTGAGGGGTGGGGGGCCCAGGTCACTAAATGGTGATCTCACAGCCAGGAAAGGGGAGGAGAGATGGCGCTCTATCTGCAAGCTACCACCACCGTGGGTTCTGCAGCTCCCGAACCTGATACCTGCATGGGGTCCAGCTAAAGACACAGTGACCCTCGCCTCCCAGGCCCTAGGGAGGTGAGGCCCCCTAAGCCTCACCAGGCCCCCGGAACTGACCTGCTGGGAAAATTGCTCCTGGGCTCCCTGCATCCCACCCAAGGGCCAGGCCTCTGCTTAGGCCTCTCTAGACCTTAGGTCCCCCCGAGGGACTCCACCCAGGCTCTCCCAGCTGGAACCCCAGGGGGGCAAGGGGAAGCACCCCCAGCCAGGCACTGTACCAGGTTGACGTTTATAGAAAGAACCCAACAACATCCTCAGCTGGCCTGCCCGTCTTCTCAGCATAATGAACTCTCACAGCCCACAGCCAGCCGCCAGCACCTCTTGTGCTCCGTGGAGATAAGCGAAAGTTCTTGTTAATTTCCCCGAAGGCCTCTGTGTCACTCCTCTGCTGTCTGACCAGAGGGGCCACCACTGTGCTGGTGAGGAGAGTGAGCCAGTGAGCCCTTGCTGGTCATGACCCCTGGAGAGGTGAGGTGAGGTGGCCCTGGGCAGGGGTCTCTGCTGCCCAAGTCACCTTGTGAGTGTGGCTGGCGTGAGGGTGCACTGAGCCGATGCCAAGCACCATGTGTGTGGCCGCCCAGTCGGTGCCTGTGAATGCCTGCTGGACCCATGCCCATTCATTGAATGGATGCTCACGTGTAGACCACGTGTGTCCCATTGTGGGCGTTGCAGCTGCCAGTCCAGGCCAGGCCCTGCTGTCACTGCTGGGTCTCCACCCCACCCTCCCCTTCTGGAACCTGCAAGCCCCACTCTCCCCTCTTGTTTCTCCCAAGCCCCCCACCCTCCCTTCATAGAGCCCTCGGGTCTTCACCCTCCCCTTGTGCCGCTCCCAGGCCCACCCCTTCTCACTGTCCCAGTTAATTGGCCGGTGTGCGCAGCCTCTCAGCTCTGGAGCTGTTCCCTACAAGCTCAGTGACTGCCTTGCCTGAAATTAATTAGGAAATCAGCTTGTTTTCAGAGCAAAAGGGAGGACTCACAGAAGGAGAAGACAGGAGAAGAACATCCTGGGAACAGGCTGGGATGCGGAGGGGAGAGGGAGGAAAAAGACCCCAGAGGGTCAGCAGGGCCTCCCGCCGCCCTCTTGTCCTTGAGTACATCCCCCTGAAGTATATCCCAGGCTGGGGAGAGCTGCTGAAAGGCCAGACGGGGACCCCTGAGAAGTGGGAGTGAGAAAGGTGACGTGGCCCCTGGCTCCGTAGCCGGGCCCCAGGCCGTTTGCTCCCATGCTGGAAAGAGCTCTGCTCTCACTGGTGTGGGCGTCGAGAGCCCTCACTGCCCCCACCAGTAAGACTTGGCCCAGGACCCTGGCTTATCCCCCATCTGGGCTCAAGTCCAGGGAGCTCAGTGGGCAGACTGCCCAGCCCGCAGACCTCCATTCCAGCTGGGGCAGGAACTCAGGCCCCAGACAGAGCCCTGAGGTTGGGAGGAAGTTGGACACCTCTGGCCATTCGCTTATCTGACCATGGATTTTTAGGCCTGCCTGCAGGGGCCCATCCCCGAGGCTCCCAGAGTGCCCCCCTCTGCACTTGGAGTGGCCATCAGGGGCCATGCTGCCCACTGCGCTTCCCATCTACCCTGGGATTTTGTGAAGCCCAGGCCCCGTCCCAGAGTATGGTTGCCCCTTCTTTCACGAGGGACCCGCCCAGTTTACATGATGAGCTGAGACCCTCCTTTTGATCCCTTTTGATCTGCTACACTCCTTCCTCCCACCTGCTCCTGGCCCCAAGAGCTTCTACTGGCCTGCCTGGTTGGGAGGAAACCCAAGTCTTGGGCCTTTACTGTACCTTTGGAGCCTGAACCTGCCTGGAGAGCCCAGCCCCACATCCCTCCTGGGACACAGGGTGTAGACCTGGAGGCTTGGGGGGTTGGACTATTGTTGTCTGCCCCTGCAGCTCCCTGAATCAGAGAGCAAGGCAGGGTCTCGTTTGGAGCCCAGCACCACCAGTACCCCTGCCATCTCCTTGAGCCCCCCATTCCTGCCCCACCCAGAGCTCACCTGCAAAACTTTGCCATCTTAGCAGGCTTAGCCTGAGGAGTGAGAGGCAGGGAGGAACAGGGAGGCTTCCCAGCAGTTACAGTGACCTCAAGGGACAGGCAGACCCTGTGGAACTTTTAGCTGAAATGGAATTTGCACATATCAGTGCCCCAGCCTGAGGTGGGAGAAGAAAGCCCCCGCAGCCCCTTCCCTGTCTTCCCAGGGCACCTTTGAGCCAGCACCCCACCTCTGGCCTTGACCTAGCACTTCATCCAGAGGGTTGAACTTACGGTGTCCACCTGTGCTTTGTCACATTACTGAGAGTGGGTCACCCTGATGACTCTATCAAGGCTGTGACGGGGCACCTTCTCTATTGTAGTTATTCAGCGGGAAGTGTCTGAAATGGTGTGATATCTCATTCCTTTTCAAAGGTTGGATTCACTCATTAACATTTATATCAGTGTAACTTGTGGATATTTATTCACTTCAGTCCATTATAACATGTCACTGCCACCGTTTAATCTGGTGATTGACCTGTCTCAGGTTTGGCCCCTTCAGCTGGATCGTTCTCTGAGCACATCCTGTGTTCCCAGCTCGTACCCGAACCTTCTTGGGCAATGTCCCCAAGAAGGCTGATGCCTTTCCTCAGAGGATATTAGAAGCCACGTTCAGGGTGCAGGTGTGCTCATTAGCGCTAGGGTGTTGCTGCCCTCAGGTCTTCTTCGGGGGCAGAACTGGCTGTGTGTTCTAGACGTCATGACTACCCACTATACACCTCCAGCCCTAGGGACACTATCTGACTCCATAGGGCTCATCCTGGCCGGTCCCTCCCCAGCGATAGCTCATAGGATCTGCCCACCTGCGTGTGCCTTACCCCTACCTCCGTCTCTGCCACCACCCCCTCCCCATCATTTTATTCAGCCCCAAGTCTTCACTCCAGGCCTGTCTCATGAATGGACACTGCCCTCCACTGGCTGGGCTCTGACCCCGCACTGGACTGTCCCTCCCCACCCACCAGGGCTGTGACACTCCGTGTTTTCATGAATCTGGAAGAAAGCAAAAATGCAAGGCAGTTGCTGCTAGAGCATAATGAACCCTAGACCTTAACAAAATCGTTTGGTCACTGTCCTGAGGATTTGTGCCATTCCAACTGGCCTGGCCCACGGTAGCTGAGGGTGACATCTCCCTCACCCAGAGCTGAGGCGAGGGCTAGGTGTCTGACCCAGGGACTGTCTCATTGTTCCCGGCCGCCTCACCCTCGCCCTTGGCCTGTGTGTCTCAGAGCCAGACAGCCTATGGGTGAGGTGGTGGTACGGGGTGGGAGCATGATGCAGGGTGGGGTGAGGGGTAGTCTGGGCTGTGCTGAGATGCAAGGTGACATCAAGAGACTCTCTGAGGGACAGTGTGTGGCCTGCTCTCATCACACTGACCCGCCTGTCCCCTGCAGAGGAGGAGGATGTGCTGGCCTTCAACCTGCAGCGCCTGGCCACTCTGGCCTCAGCCTGGTCCCTGGTCGAAGCCGCTAACTTGGACAGCCCCGCCTCCTCGGCCCAGCCTCCAACTGCTGACCCCTGCAGGGCTCCCGCACTCACCCCCCGCATGCAGATCCTGCGGCGCAAGGACACCTGGACCCCCAAGACCAAGCCTGTGAGTGGTAGGGGGGCCCTGGTCGCCCCCATTGCCCGCTGCCGTGACGGTGGGCGGGGCCTCGAGTGCCCAGTCTGGCCGCCTGCCCACCCCATCATGGTCTGCCCACCTGGTGGGCTCACAGGGCCCTGTGCCCCTGCCCACTAGGTGTGCCCACTGAAGGCTGCCATCGATCGGCTGGACACGCAGGAGGTGGAGATGCGTGTGCAGCTGGCGGAGCTGCAGAGGCGCTACAAGGAGAAGCAGCGGGAGCTGGCCCGGCTGCAGCGCAGGCACGACCATGAGTATGGCCCAGGCCGGCAGCAGGGTGGAGAGGGTGGGAGTGTGGCTTGTGGAGATGCTCCCATTTCAGGGCAGAGGTGGGCATGGCCCAGCCCAGGGCCATTGCCTTGTGGCCAGGGGTAAACCTGTGTGTGATGGGCTGAGCGGGGGCCAGAAGGCGGGAGGCCTGGGAAGGTCCCCAGAGGCAGTGGAACCGTGAGGCAGTCACCCAGCAGAGAAACCAAGATGCGGTATGGTGTGGGAGGGAAGAAGTACGCAGCAGAGGCTAGTGCAGGACAGAGGCTGGTCCTTGGGTAGTGGGGCAAAGGGTGAGGGTAGGGCTGTCAGGGGGCCAGGGCAGGATTGGGCTTTGGTGGGCAGAGGGCATCCCAAATGTGTCATGGCAGTGGTGGCAGCTCACCTGACCGGTGTGTGCAGGGTGGCTGGAACTGGGAAGCAAGGATGGTGGGACCCTGGCTCAGCCATGCCCTCCACGGGGCAGCCAGGCTCCCCAGGCCCAGTCTTGGGACAGCTGGCTCCCACCATATCCCCCAAGGGCAGTGACCTCTGCTGGACACTAGTCAGGGAGCCAGGAAGGGCATCAACCTCTGACCACCCTTCCTGCGGCCCCCAGGAGAGACGAGAGTTCAAGGAGCCCTGCCAGGAGAGGGCCTGGCCGGCCACGGAAGCGCAAATACTCCAGTTTGCTGCCTGCCCTGCGCCCCAGTGACAGCAAGAAAGTCAAGTAAGTCCTGGGTGCAGGGGTTCCATGGGGTGCCTAGGGCTGAGGTTTCTCGATGAGGCTGGGCAGGCCCAGGTGCCCTTAAGGCCTGACCAGTGGGGCTGGGCTCCTCTCTGGCTCCTGGGGCTGCAAGAGCCCCCCCCTTACAGCTTCTCCTGAAGACCCAGAACCCCAGGCCAGCCATGATGGTGAGCGCAGCAGTGTCCAGAGCCCTGAGCTCAGTGCAAACAAGACCCACCTCCTGGGCCTGGCGCGTGGCCACACCAGCCCCACACACCTGGCCGTGGCCAGGGCGGTGGCATACCCCCTGCCCGGCCCCAGCCCCCGCCCGGTCCCACGAGTGCGAGGCGGCGTTGCGTAAAAGCCTCTTTATCTGCACCGTATAGAGTCGTTGGTCACGCTGCGGTGCTGCGCACGGCTGCCGGCACGCGGTTATTATCCATTACCCGCCCGGCGCAGTCGTTGGCGCACTCCCGGGCCTGGTATAATTGTCCTTCTCGGCTACAAATTGCCTCTCCCGGCAGGCCCATTTGCATAAATCCTCGAGTTCCTCCAAACACGATTGGCGCTGCGTGTGCGCACTGCATCAATCCTGATGATTTGGTAATAATAGTTAAATCGGCACTAAATGGTTCCTTCAATTAAGACAGAGGCAAAAAATTAATCTCAGGGCTTTATGTCACAAAACATTAGCAAATGCGGAGAAGGTTACAGGGAGGGGAATTCGCCTCGGCTGCGGGCGGGGGAGGCGATGCACCATATGGCTGGGGGGAGCCTCCCGGGGCTGTCCCTCCACCCTGCCCAAGTGTCACCCAGAGTGGGCTCCAGGGGGCTCCCTTTGAGGACTAGCCAGAACTGTGGGGGCTGCTGGCTAAGGCCAGGGCCTGGCAGGGGGCCCTGTCAGGGATCCTCTTGTCAAGGCTGCCCCACACTTGTCTCAGACCCACCTGGCACCAAGCGCCAGCCCGAGCCTGGAAGCTGAGTCCTGGTGCTTGCATCTGGCCACTTCTCCCTCTGACCTCAGAAAGCAGGCCCTGGTTAGCAGGGGAAGGAAACCAAAGCCCGGGCCCTCCCTTAAGAACTGGGGTTCCCTTCCACCTCTCCCCATTTCAGGCTCCTCTCCACTTTCCATCCCTCTTCTGGGCCCCTACCCTGCAGTAGCTGCCGACAGTTGGGCCCAGGCAGGAAGTGGGAGGGCCAACACCCAGGGGCCACGCGTGGCTCCGGCTGGCTTCCTGGCTGGCCTCTCCGGGCAGGAAGGTAAAAGTTGACTTCTGGCCACACAAGGCCAGGGCTGGGTCAGGGCCCTCGGCCTCCATCTGGGACTCATTTTCATTAATGCTATGTGGGTGAGGGAGAGGGCAGGTGAGAGGCCCAGCCCCCAGCCCCTGTTTGGCCAAGGATAGAGCAGAGCTCACAGCCTTACACCTGTGGGACACAGGGAACCAGGCTCAGAGTCAGCAGCTCCCAGAGCCCGGGAGCCAGGTTGGGGGAGATTCAGAGTCCCTCCCATGAGACCAGGAATTGAAGGCAGGGGACAAAGTTCTGAGGGGGTCTGAGCCCAGCAGTGGGGGTCCCAGGGGCTAGGAGGCGGAGCCTGGGCACGAGTTTCTCTGGCCGCTGCCCCCCATCCCTTTACTGACCGTGGCAGAGATGCTTCAAGTGGACCCCATTCTCCGCAGACTCTCCTCACTCCCTCTTTTTCCCTAACTGCAGTAGCTGCTGGCCTTTGGACTCATTAATGGCCAGGCCTGGGACCAGCACGATCCCACCCCCACCTTGCAGAGAGGCACAATGAAAGGCACCCCCACTTTCCAGGTAGAAAGACTGAGCCTACAGCCCAGAAGGCCACAGGCCAGGTCACACAGTGGCCCAGCTGGCTGCAGGGCCGTGGCCCCTGAGCAGTGGGCAGAGGGGGCCGACTGGGTAGCAAGGGCCCCAGGGGCTCAACACTGGCTTGGCTCCCCCTGCCCCAGCAGTTCTGGGTGCTTGGAGGAGTCTGGCCCAGGGACACAGCCTTGGCCAGGAAAGAGGCAGGGCCCTCACAGGGGGAAGTGGGTTTGCAGCCTTAGAGCTGCACCGCACACCCGACCCTGGCTGCCACCGCAGGGCCTGTCATGGGCACGAGGCCCGGGTGCCCAGGTGTGACCTCTGCCCCCGTGCTCCCAGGGCAGTGCGGTCTAGCCTGAGCCTGCTGTGTGCTGAGCTGCGGGGCGGTGATGATGAACCTTCGAAGAAGCGAGGCCGGCTGGAGAAGGGCACCTACGTGGGCCTGCAGCCCGCGTCTGCGGTGAGTCCCCGCTGCAGCCTTCCCCTTGGGCTGGGTGCAGGATGTCAGACAAACAGGACAGGGAGCAGGCGGAAGACCAGCCCCAGGCTGAACACAGCCACCTCACCCCGCCCCGCATCACCACCCAGCTGGAGTCCCTTTGCTCAGATGAGCAGAAGAGGCCCAGCGAGCTTTGTATGCCTCACACAGAGGCGGGCTCCTAAAGGTATGAGAGGAGCTGGTTGTGCTCCATGACACCCGCCTCCTCTGCTCACTCCAACGAGAGGAAAGGAGCACATAGGTGTCGTAGGTCGCAGGACACACTGCCCTGGTCACAGGTGGATGATGCATACCTGGTGCATAGCTGATGTAGTGGGTGGGCCAAGGACAGCTATTCCTCCCTTGGGACGGGCTCCCCCGTGTGCCAGCCCCCCCATTCCTTCTCAGTGCAGTGGGTACATCCTACCCCACCCCTATTATAGGGTCCTGGGAGGGACAGGCGAGAGGTGGGTCAGTCTGTTTTCACCTTGCCTGACCCTCCCCTAGCAGGAGGCTGGTCCCTCTCTCCAGGACAGGACAGACACTTGGGTCCTTGGCCTCTCTCCCCAAACCTGAGTAGGTTGGGCGCCTGAGGAGGCTGTGAAATGGGGGACAGAGAGGCAGAAGTTTAGACTCCACTGGGCGGGCCCTGTGCCTGGGGGGCCAGGGCCCTCTCAGTCATTTTGGAGGGCAAGCCCAGTGACTTGCCACCTCCCAAGCCTACCTACCACTGGTGGAAGGGCAGCCGGAGGTCGCAGGGCCATGGCTCAGGGTCGGGGTCCCAGTGACTGCAGCCTCCACCTGCCTGTTCACAGGAGAAGGTTCGGTGCAAGAAGAGCAGCAGTCAGGGCGACCTGGCATCTGCTGTGGCCCACAAGGTGGCCCAGCTGAAGCCGAAGGTCAAGAGCAAGGGGCTGCCCACTGGCCTCAGCCCCTTCCGGCGGAAGGAGGCCACCCCAGGGGGTCGCATCCGGAAGAAGCTGTCACGAGCCAAGAATGCCAAGGCGTCTGGGGCAGCCCGGCACCCACAGCCTGATGGCGGCATTGGCGGCAGGGAGGCACCTAAGTTCCCAGCCCAGCCGACGGCAGCCGCAGCACATGAGGCAGGCAAGTTGTTGGTCTGAGCAGTGCGACCAGGACCTCCACGCTCACGAGGGGCTGGGGGATGGGGTGGTCAGGAGCTCTTAGAGTGTGCCGGACCCAGGGAGACCCTCTTGCTGGCCTAGGATGGATTCTCTGTGTCCCGCCTCCACACAGGGGGCCATGGGGAGGAAGCAGACAGCTGGATGCATCCTGGAAAGAGGGGTTAAAAATAGCCCTTCTGCCTGCTCCAGCCAGCCTTCCTGCCGTGTCCGGCCAGGTGACTGGAGAGGTTATCTGGCCCCCAGCAGACACACATGTCCAGAAACGGGCCTGGAAAAATAGATCCTTCCTCTCTGCCAGCCCCTGCCCCCTCCTCCAGGTCCCGCCTGGGAAAGAACAAAGGGAAGGAAGAGGAAGCAGGAAGCCAGAGGGCGTCTGGCAGGAGGACGAGGGAGGGAAAGAATCTGCCCCTGGGGATGGGACCCTCAGCCCTGCAAGGTGGGCGCCCCACTGTCCAGGGCGTCAGAAAGGGAGATTGAGACAGAGGGAGGTCCGAGAGGCCGCCCCTTCTCCTTCCTGGTCCAGACACCCTCACCCAGACACCTGGCCCTGGTGTCTGCCCTTGAAGCAGCCCCCACGTGACAGTGACGGACTCTACTTGGCCCCCGACACATCCGCACACATGAACCATCCACTGCCCTAGCCGCACCCCAAAATGGCGCTGCTCTGATGCCAAGTTACCTGGACCATCCACCTCCCCACAGACAGCGGCTCGGACAGTGAAAACTGTGACAGTCTGCTCGAGACAGAAGAACCCCCCAAGGAGCCCGGGTTGGTGCTACACGCTGGGGCCCGCGTGGCCGTGCTGGGGCCCTCGCCCTCCTCCGTAGTCAAGATGGAGGCCAACCAGAAGGCCAAGAAGAAGAAGGAGAGGCAGAGCTTGCTAGGTACCCTGGGGGCTGGGGGGGCTGGGGCAGGCCAGGCCGGTAGGGGCCCTGGAAGGCAGCTGGGGCTCCTGCGACGCCTGCCCTCCCTCCCTCCCTCCCTCCCCAGGGGCCTGCCGCCTGTCCAGCCCCGAGAGTGAGGTCAAGGTCAAGCGGAGGACGGTGAAGACCAAGGTGGGCAGCAAGCTGGAGCGGGCCCCGGGACGCAGGCCCCCAGGTGGGCCTGGCAAGAAGAAGGCCAAGGCCAAGGGTGGCCTGCGGGCAGAGCCGGGGGCCGCGCCCAGCAGGGAAGCCCTCTGCGGCCCCGCCCGGGCCTTTACCTGCCACGAGGAGGGCAGCAGGCTGGCCAGCGAGCGCCTCAAGAGAGCCACGCGCAAGAGCACGGTGCTCCAGCCGGGGCTGCGGGTGAGGGCCGGCAGGCGCCCCGAGGTCCTGGGTTCGGTGGGGGTGCTGGATGCAGAAAGCCTTTGGGGACCCTCACCCTACTCTTCTCTACTTGCTACACCAAGTCACACCCTGGGACTCATACTTGGGGTCTGTCTGTGTCACTCCATGGGCACACCGGGGGCAAGGAGGTTTGAGCCACTCTCACCTCACCCCTCTCCTCCAACAGCGGAAGAATGGGGCCCTATCCATCGCCCTGTCGCCCCGCAACGCCAAGGCCATCCTGGGGAGGGGCCGGAAGGCGGGCAAGGTGAAAACCAAGGCCATCGGCAAACAGGTAGCATCCCTGCCCCAACCCCAGGGGACCGACCGGCCCTGACCCCCCCCACCCCCCAACCCGTCCCAAGGGAGCTGACCCCTCTGGTCCCCAGGGCAAGGGCCGGGCTGTAAGTCGGCTCCTGGAGAGCTTTGCGGTGGAGGACGACTTTGAGTTTGAGGACAGCAGCTGCCTCTCGGAGGACGAGGAGGAGGAGGAGGCCAGTGGCCCCCTGAGCGCCGAGCAGAGTGCCGCCCTGGGTGAGCAGCCAGGAGGGGGTGCGGAGCATCGGGGGAGGGGCGGTGGTGGGCAGGTGGGGGACCGGGCACTGACGCCCTGGTCTCCCCAGCACGCTCGTGCACCATTCATAAGGAGGACCTACAGGACGGGCTGCCTGTGCTCATCCCCAAGGAGGATAGTCTGCTGTACGCAGGCAGCGTCAGGACCCTGCAGCCCCCCGACATGTGAGGCCCCAGCGTGTGTGCAGGGAGGGCTATGGGCAGAGGCGTCTGCAGGCCTGTCTCATGCACCTCTTGCCATGCACCCCCACCCCCACCCCCAGCTACAGCATCGTCATCGAGGGCGAGAGAGGCAACCGGCAAAGGATCTACTCGCTGGAGCAGCTGCTGCAGGAGGCGGTGAGCAGACTGCCCCTGCTTGGCTTAGCACCCCAGGGAGGTGGGCCTGACGGCACCCGGCCCCTCCTGGGCACCCCTTGGCCAGCCCGCTTACGGCTGCCAAACTACTGTTCCCGCAGGTTCTGGATGTCCGACCGCAGTCCAGCCGGTACCTCCCGCCCGGCACGAGGGTCTGTGCCTACTGGAGCCAGAAGTCCCGCTGCCTGTATCCAGGCAATGTAGTGCGAGGTGAGCACTACCCAGGGACCCCCACCGAGGCCCATCAACTCCTCCCCTCAGGCAAAGCTACAGACGAGAGGCCCCTCTGAGACCCCTAGGGTGCCGGGAGGGACCCTGTCTCTCAAGGAAGGCTTCCTACCAGCCCTGCTTCCCAGGCCGAAGTGGATCGGATAAGACAAATGATAACCTCAGCTCCTTGGTCAACAGGAAAAGGCGAGGGGCTGCCTGGGTGGGGAGAGGGTAGAGCCTCTGGCTGGCCAGAAGGCCTAGCAGAGCCCCGGACCTGAGGGTTATGAACTGGTCACCTGGGCACCAGCTCTCCTGGGGTGAATCCTTCTGCTCCCTGCTCCCCTGGCACAGGATGTGGGGACCCTGGGGTCAGACAGGTGGGTGGGCAAATCGGCTGGCAGGCCTCAGCCAGGCATGTGTCTGCATCCGTGTGCCTGTGCACAGGGGGAGGTCGGGGGCCCTGCGTCCCTGCATGTGTGCCCTGGGATGCTGGTGATGGATGGCGGTAATATTGCCTCTCTAGCGGCACTTCAGGAGGTGGAGGGGAGGCGGGCTGCTCCCGGCTGCCACGGCAGCTCCAAGGTCAAATGTGATCAGGGAGCAGAATGTCCCAGCATCATTTGTCAGGCGCTCCGGAGCCCATCCCATCATTCTCCTGTCCCGGCCACCTGGCCAGCGGGGAGAGCCTCTTGGGCCTGGAGCGGAGGGCAGTATACTCAGGTGGGCCCTGTCTCCAGGAGCCTCCAGTGATGAGGAAGAGGATCTGGACTCTGTGGTGGTGGAGTTTGACGATGGGGACACTGGCCACATCGCTGTCTCCAACATCAGGCTGCTGCCTCCAGACTTCAAGATCCAGTGTGAGCCCCCGGGCCCTCCAGGGTGGTGTTCTTCCTTCCTGGGTCAGCCCATATGGCTGGAGTTCGGGCGGGCTTCTCCTGGGCCCAGACATTAGCTCCCTGGTCTCCCAAGAGGAGGCTCACGGGGAAGAGGTCACCCCAGCGGCACAGCACTGAGGCCCCTGGTCCACCCTGCAGGCACAGAGCCCTCGCCAGCCCTGCTGGTGTCCAGCAGCTGCCGGAGGACCAAGAAGTCTTCCTGTGAGGCGCCCCCGCCCAGTGAGGCCACCGCTCCCAGCCTGTCTCCTAAGGCTCACGATGGGTCCGAAGCCTCAAAGACCTCTGGGAAGAAATCCACAGGCAAAGACAAAGCTGGTACTCACAGGACCTCGGGTGGGGAACTCCCTCAGGAGTACGGGGGAAGGAAGGGTGGGCGGGTGGTTTCTCTGACTCTACCTGGCCTCTCCCCAGGCAAAGCAGAGCTCCTGACCTCTGGTGCCAAGCCCCCTGCGGGGGCCTCAGACCACTTCTTGGGCCGCCGGGGCAGCCCGCTGCTGAGCTGGTCAGCGGTGGCACAGACCAAGCGGAAGGCAGTGGCCGCAGCAGGCAGCAAGGGGCCGGGCATGCTGCCGAACCTCTTCCAGCTCAACGGCAGCGCCAAGAAGCTGCGCGCCCGCGAGGCCCTGTTCCCCGTGCACAGCGTGGCTCCACCCGTGTTCGGCAACGGCTTCCGCGCTGACTCCTTCAGCAGCCTGGCCAGCTCCTACGCGCCCTTCGTCGGCGGGGCTGGGCCTGGCCTGCCCGGGGGTGCCCACAAACTGCTCCGGGCCAAGAAGGCTGAGGCTGAGAAGGGCGGGCGGCGGCGGGCAGGCAGCGAGTTCCTGGTCAAGCTGGACCATGAGGGCGTGACCTCTCCCAAGAGCAAGAACTGCAAGGCGCTACATGCTGGTGACAAGGACTCGGGGCCCAGGCCAGGGAGGCCCCTGCCCAGCCCCAGCTACGGGCACCCAGCCCTCGTGGGCAAGGACAGGAAGGGCCGGGCGCCCGTCCACCCGCTGTCCATGGGGCTGGCGCTGCGCAAGTTCGCAGGCCAGGCTGAGTACCCGCTGCCCTGTGACAGCGACTGCCACAGCTCCTACTCAGACGAGGAGGAGGACGGGCCTGGCCTGGCACCCGGCGTGCCCTCCCGCTTCCTCGCCCGCCTGTCCATGTCCTCCTCGTCCTCGGGTTCGTCCACCTCCTCCTCCTCGGGCTCCCTGTCCACCTCCAGCCTCTGCTCCTCGGACGACGAGGGCTCTTCCTACACCTCGGACGAGGAGGACCCCGCCCTGCTGCTGCAGACATGCCTCACCCACCCAGTGCCCGCCCTCCTGGCCCAGCCCGAAGCCCTGCGCTCCAAGGGGGGCGGCCCTCACCCGCATGCCCAGCGCTGCTTCCTGTCCAGGGCTGCTGTGGCCGGTGGGGGAGCAGGCGCAGGCCCCAGCGGCAGCAGACCCCGGCTCAAGCGCAAGGAGGCTCTGAGCTTCTCCAAAGCCAAAGAGCTGTCCCGGAGGCAGCGGCTGCCCTCCGTGGAAAACCGGCCAAAGATCTCAGCCTTCCTGCCCGCCCGGCAGCTCTGGAAGTGGTCGGGGAACCCCACGCAGGTAGGTGGGCCTGGCCCGTGCAAGTGCCCTCAAGACATGCCATCTGTCTCTCCTGCACACTGTCTCTCTGTCATTCTGCCCTGTGTCCCTTGCCCACCCTGTGCCCCTGGCTGTCTCCTGCAGAGGCGTGGCATGAAGGGGAAGGCCAGGAAGCTGTTCTACAAGGCTATCGTCCGGGGCAAGGAGACGCTTCGCATCGGGGACTGCGCGGTCTTCCTGTCGGCCGGGCGGCCCAACCTGCCCTACATCGGCCGCATCGAGAGCATGTGGGAGTCGTGGGGCAGCAACATGGTGGTCAAGGTCAAGTGGTTCTACCATCCAGAGGAGACCAAACTGGGGAAGCGGCAGAGCGACGGGAAGGTGGGGCCGCCTGGCGGAGGGCAGGCGTCCCAGGGGTCTGGGCAGGCTCAGAGTGGGGAGCCTTGGGAAGAGGTATCCTGGCAATAGCACCAGTGGGAAGAAGGGGAATGAACATCCCCCCTCCCTGTCCCCACACCTCGAGTTGCCAAGGGTCACACGGGCCCCACAGGGAATAACATGGCTGAGGGCTCAGGCGCAGAGCCAGGCCACCTGGATCCCTCCCCAACTGCTTCTATGACTGACTCCTAGTGGAGGGGGTGACAGTTTCACCTCGTCGGGGGCTGTGACCCACGGCAGCACATAGCACCAAGCAGGTCCCGCCCTCAGTAGCGCCCCCTACAGCAGGCCCTCTGGTCCCTGCCTGCCCAAATCGACCTAAAACCCTAAACACCCCCAGCCCACTGTCCTGTCTTCCCTGAGAACCGTGTTTGCAGATGGTGCAGAAAAAAGTGTTTCTCCCACTCTGCCCGCCTGCTGGGGCTCCAGGCACTGGCTCCCCCGCCACGCAGTTACAGTCTTATCCAGAACTGAGGGTCCCGGGGTTGGGTGGGGTGTGCTGTCCCAGGCCAGACCTGACCCCAGGCGCTCCTCGCCCCGCTCCCTGGCAGAACGCGCTGTACCAGTCCTGCCATGAGGACGAGAACGACGTGCAGACCATCTCCCACAAGTGCCAGGTCGTCGGGCGCGAGCAGTACGAGCAGATGACACGGAGCCGCAAGTACCAGGACCGACGGGACCTCTACTACCTGGCGGGCACCTACGACCCCACCACGGGACGCCTGGTGACGGCCGACGGCGTGCCCATTCTGTGCTGACTCTGCGCCGATGTCCGCAGGTGACCCACCCGCCTAGTGGTGCCCGGCGTGCGAGCCACAGGCACGAGAGGACACAGCCCCACGCCTCTGAGTCGGAGGCTGGCCCACACCTCGGAGGGGCAAGTCTGAGCAAATATGCAAACCCACCAAGGCAAGATCCAGGCTTTTTTTAATAATTATTATTTTCCCTGGAAAGCAAGAGAGCTTTTAGGTGTCGGAACCCAGTCCCATCCGTCTGCTGCAGAGGGTCAGCTGTGCCCCCATCTGGGACCCGCCGGCCCTCTCTGTTTTCCCGCATCGGCAGTTCACAAGAGATTAGAATCCAAGCCATATTTTCCCTAGTACCTCCGACTGTCTCCCACCAGGGAAAGCAGAAATCAGGTGTGTTGTCTATTTATTTCTCTATGTAAATATTGTATTCCTTGCGGGGAAGTTTTATGGAAAAAAAGTGGAAAAGGATTTTTTTTTTTCCCCACACGCGTGACAAGGGTGTGTGTGGGTGAGTGTGTGCGTGTGTCTGTGTATGTGTGTGTGTAGAGATTTTGTTCTGGGGGGTTTTCTTTGAAAATGCACTGTTTTCCTCAGCCTAGCTGAGTTCCAACTGGGGCGTCTGTGACGACAGAGGCAGCTGGGGCGTGGCCCGAAGGGCCAGAGGCCACAGGAGGGATCAGACAGAACCCTAGATTATACCTGCT
The DNA here is from genome assembly GCF_042477335.2 of Ovis canadensis. Taxonomy (NCBI): domain Eukaryota; kingdom Metazoa; phylum Chordata; class Mammalia; order Artiodactyla; family Bovidae; genus Ovis; species Ovis canadensis. Next base: position 59,494,075 of record NC_091255.1, on the reverse strand, counting down.
GACCTCTTGGGGGGACTAAGATGGAAGTCACACTCGAGTTTATTTCCTTTTAATTCATCTCCTGGGAAAAAAGTATTGGGGGAGATTGATGATGAGGGTCCCTCGGCGGGTAGAAGGGAAGCCAGGAGCAGGCTCCCTGGCCCAAGAGTGTGACTGCAGCCATAAGTATCTTACCTCTGTTTAAAACAAAGCAAAAATGAACAAATGTTTTAAACTATCAATACGAAAGGGTGATGTTTTGATTTCCTGAATATTCCAAGTTATTTCCGATTTCCGTTTCAATGATCAGCTTGCCCAGCCTCCACTCTGAGCAGGAAAGGGACTGGCCTTCCCCAGCTCATGTGAAGGTTTGCAGGCCCTTTCTGCAGCCATTTGGAAGGGCTGATGGCCTGGCAGGCTAGTGCTTGGGGCCCAGAGCAGGGTTCCTCCTGCCCACGCCCCAGCCTCGGGTACAGGAAGCACTGCTCTGCCCAGTGCTATAACTACTGTTGTGCCGCATGGGTGTCCCAGACCCTCAGCACCACCCCGGTAACCCTGGAGAACACGTCACCCTTTCACGTCTCCTGAGGCCAAGAGGGACAGGCAGAGCAAACCAGGCCCGTGACCCAACAGCCCTTTCCCTCCCCGCCAAAAAAACGCACTGAGGGCTTCATGCTCCCACGTCACACTGAGGGTCCCCTGGCCTCACTGAGAGCCCCAGGAAGGCCCCCCAAGTTAGCCACTGCTCCTTCGCACGGGCTCTTGTGTGACCCACAGACCCACACCAGGCACCTGGAATATAAGTCGGGCTGCCTGGGCCCCCTTTTCTTTCCAACCAGGAAATCACCCCGCCCACCCGGAGGGCCCCTCCCCCTCCCTGGAAGCTCCAAGGAAAGTACAGGGACAGGGAGGGGTTCCCCTGCACCCCAGCTTTCCTCTCCCACCCCAACTCTCCCCTTTGTCTCGGCTCGAGTGCAATATTTTCATTTCTGGTGGTCGTCCTGGAGACGGCGGCCAAGGTCCTGCTGGCAGCTGGGGAAGTGGAAAGATGCCGTGGAGAGGACACGGCCAGTTGCCAAGGCGCATGTGGGGAAGGCCCAGCCGTGGAAACTAGAACCTGAGGCTACTTCCAACCCCAGTCTGCAAGGCAGGAAGGGACAAAACAGGCAGCCTTTTCCTGGCCCTCCCGTTGGTTCTTCTCCCTCATCTGTGTGGACTTCTGTCCTTTGCTTTTCTCTTCCCATCTCCTCTGTCCGTGTGTGCGCGGACAGCGCGGCCCCCCACCATGGTTAAAGCTGGCAAAAGCACGACTCATGTAAATGTGTAAACTAAGAGGATGGTTGATTTTTTTTTTTCAATGTAAACACTAAAAACAAACAAACAAAAAAAATGCAAAGGTTTTATGAACAGCAAACTCTATGTAAAGGCATTTTAGTATTAAATTTTTTATTGATAACTTGCTTAAGAATAAATATATAAACTATTGTACAGGTTTTCAGTGGTCCAGAATCCTAACTGCACCCCAATGTCCAATGTGTGTGTTCCAAGGGGACTCCCTAGAGGCCCCAGAGGCTGGGGTCTCAGCAGACAAGGGACTGGGGCAACGGCAGGGCCTACCGTGCAGCAGCCTAGCAGAGCCAGAATTGGGGGGGGGGCTGGGCCTTTGAGAGGCACACGCAACCAAAATGGCTTTGGAGTGGCCTTGGCTTTGAGATGCCGCCCCCCCCCCCACCCCTGCCAGGACAAGGCTCCCTCTCTTGATAGATCTCTCCCAAGGTGGGTCAGATGTCCAGCCTGAACATGTGGCCAGGCCGGGTGCCCCTGGAAGGGAGGAGGGGAAGGTACAGGCATGGGAGAAAAGGTGGTCCCCAAAGTGGAGGGGAGGGGTCTGGGCAGACCGGACAGCAGACACTCTCCTCACCGAAGGCATGAATTTACTCATTTGACAAATATTTTCAGCTATGCAGGAGTCACACTCAAACAGCAGTCCTGATTGTTCAATGGATGCTTGGTCCCCATCAGGGCCTGGGGGATGTTGGGCAGGGGTACATCTCAATGTGAGCCCCCCCTCCAGAGAGCTCCGCTCAGTGAGGCTGCAGCCCTGAGGACCCCCCAGGAACCCTAGCTAGGGGGGCACTGTTTTCTCTTCACCTCTAAAGACCTCCTGGGGAGGATCCCTTCAGCTGAAACTGGGACCCCGATGAGGGGAGCTCAGGTCAGGGCAGTGTGGGTAGTGGGGCTCTGACCCCAGGGGTGTCAGGAGCTGCGGGCCATTTGCACAGGGGCACACACATGCTGCCAGCCCATCCACTCTGGGACTGCCCTAGGCCAGCCCTGACCATGCCCTGTTCCCCTTTCTCATTTCCTCCACAAAGCCCAAGGCCATGTGACCAGCCAGGTGTGACAGGTGAGGCCTGACAAGTTCTTCCCTTGGGCTGGCCCAAGCCCATCAAGGAAGGTGATGAAAACGGGGCTCCTGAGAAGGAGGCCTGGGGCCGCAAGAAGTTGGGACAATCAGTCCGAGCTCCCAGGTTGAGCCATGCCTGAAGGCAGACAACCTAGCCCTTAGATTCACCGAGTACATGAATTAGCAGCCCCCACTCTGCGCAGGTCTCCAGCTGCTCAGGAGGGAAGCCCAATTCCAAGGGCTGCAGCAGGGGGAGAGAGGGCAAGCCCAGAGGAGGCCTCAGGGACTAGGATGGGTGGCAGAAGGGGTCTGAGCAGGGGAGTGCTAGCTGACCACGGTTTCTGGCTCAGAGACCCTCCAGAGTCAGGGGAAGTGGGGACTGGGGGAAGCAGGCAGAGACCCCTGTGAGCCTGAAAGTGTGTTTGGTTATGTGCTGGGGCAGAGTCCAGGCAGGACCATGGCAGGCGACAGGGAGATGAGGAACATGGCTGGCTGATGGCCAGGAGGTACAGAAGGGCAGAAGCAATAGCTGGATTGTGGCCAGGGCCGGAGCCTGAGTGCAGGACGGGTCTACACTGTCTGCTGGATGATGGGACACACAGAAGTCTCCAGGCGGAGTCCAGAATCAGATTGAGATCCCCCACTCTGACCCCACAGTCAGACTCAACCAGCACCTTGGGGAGATACCAGCACCCAGAGAAAGACTCTAAGGGACTGGGGTGGGGACAGGAGTTCAGGTTTGGGTTAGAGAGTGAGGGGGCCCTGAAGACCAGGAAACTGGGAGGCATGCCAGTGGGCACAGGAACGTGGGCAGGTGGGGGAGAGCCGGGAGGCAGGGGACCACGGCAACACAGGTGAGGACCACAGCCGGACCAGGTGAGCCTCCAAGGATCCGTCCCCAGCAGCCCTACTTTCTCCTCCCCTCCCCCAACCCCTCCCTCGTCCTGCCTTAACTCCATGTGGCTCTTGCCTTCTAGAACCTCCTGCCCTCCAGAACAGGGCCTGGCAAGGGACGGGGGCTGGGGGTGGGGGCACATGAGAGGCCACAGAGCCCCAAGGGTTAACATGCGAGACTGCACTTGGATCAAGACAAATGAGCCATTATGTGAAATGCTGAAGCAAGATAAGTGATGGCATTGGGTGAGTGAGATCAATAAAAGTGATGTTTTATCAGGTAGAAATGACAACCCGGCTGATCGCAATTCGTTTTTAATACCACAAACCAATTGGGGACAGGGGCTTTAATTGTTCTTGCCCGGCTGGGGCGAGGTGGCTGGGGGCTGGGTGGGGAGCAGACCCAGGCCAGGGACAGGGAAGCTCGGCTCTGCAGCCTAGCTATCGAGGGGTCACCCAGGCACTCAGCCGGCCAAAGGCCAGTGGCCCGTTGGGCTCTCAGCGGCCTCCTGAGTCTGTGCAGCTTCGAGAGGCCCTGCCAGGCGTGGAGAGACCCACCTCTGGGGCCCCTGGGTGAGGAAGTGGGCCAAGGCGGCACCAAGAAGGGTGACCCTTAGGGCTCCCTTGCCTCCCAGAGAGAAGCTGGGGTCTCGACCTCCATCCATCCTGCCACCCACCCTCTGCTGCCACCCCTTCCCCTTCCCCAGCACTCCGCGTGACAAGCCAGCACCCCTCCCAAGCCATTTCTGCTCTGAAAGGCCACCTGCTGAGACCCAGGATGGTGACAGGAACAGGGCTGCTGGTGCACAAGCTCCAGGCAGGCAGACGGGCTGGGGATCATCAAGGCAAGCCCCCACCCAGCGCCCCCGGGGTCAGAGTGCCTCAGGCCTCCAGAGAGAAGGATGAGTGGAGGTGGGCCAGGCGGGGTGGCCAGTGGGAGCGCAGCCCCGAACCGCAGAGTCCTTGTCTGTGAAACGGGGTCCCCGACTCTTGCCAACTGAGGAGATCGGGGGAGGTTGGTGGGAGGTAGCGGGGGATGTCTGGACCCACAGGTGGGCCAGGGTCTTTTCCATGGGCCACACGCCACTGCCCAGGTAGGAAGGGACTGACCAACAGAGCCCTGGGCTGAGCTCTTCACGTGAAAGGGCTCCGAATGTGGGGACATGCACAGGCCCGAGCTGGACACTGTGGAGCTGGATTCCACGCCCCTGTCTACCTCAGGGGCCTCGCTCTCCCCTGCCTGGAGACACCTCAGTACCTAGGAAGCCGCCCCAGCTTCTCCACTCAAGGGCCTCCGGCCTGCCCAGTGGCTCCGCTGGGAATTGATGAGGCTTCCCTCTGGGTACACTAGGGGTGCTACCTACCCTTCCCCAACAAATATTCACGGGGCCACCTAGGTGTCAAGTGTGTATCCCCCTGCTGCCCCAGGCGGATCCCCAAAGCCACACCTCTCTCCCTCCAAACTAGCCTGGAGCCCTAGGGGCCCCACACAGCCCCTGGCCCAGCCCTGAGGATGGGAGGAGCATGGAGCTTCTGGGGCCAGCACTCTAGGACAAAGAGGAACCGAGGAAGAGAACTGGGGTGAGCAGAGGAGGTGTTCTGAGCAGTGTCCTGGGGCGGGGTGGCAATGTTCCTCCTTCCTTTCCACCCCTCTTCCCCCTATTGGCTGCCCCTTCCCCAGGCCCCAGCTCCCAGAACTCAGCCTGTCAGGAGTGCGGCTTATTCGTCAAGCTCTCTGTCCTCCTGAGGCCAGCCCAGGCCCCCAGGAGAGTCTCCACCAGGCCTGCTGGGGTCCAGTGCATGGGAACTGGCTCTCCCCTGCCTGGCGATGGGATGCCGGATAGGGTGACGTGGGCCCTGACGGACAGTGCTGGGGCCCCTTCCCTTCACCCTCCTCACCAGGAGCCCAGACCAGCTCTGGTGGGAACGGAAGTCAGTTACTCAAGGCACAGAAGAGTCGGCCACACCTAGCCAGCCTGGTCAGCACGGCGAGAGGCCGCTGCAAAACACGGGGATCAAGGCCGGAGACCGAACCATCTGGGGTGGGCAGGCTGCGGCTCCATGACTGCACATTCTGCTATCTTGACGCCTCCTCCTCAGAGGCTCCCATCCCCACTTCACACCCTCAAGAGACCTGGGAGGGCCCAATTTGGGCATAAAGAGGATAGGCTGGACTCCAAACTGCCCCTCTGTGTGTCGTGCTACATTGAAGGGATGGAATCTGGAGCCAGCGCTCTCCGGGCATTTCCATCAATTCTGAAGTTCAGACACATTTCAACGTCTATTCAGCCTACTCAAATCTCCAGGGCTGAGGACAAGGCCCTCCCCAGCATCCAGAAGCAGAAAGAGCAGCCAAAGAACTGTTCTGTCGCTTTGCTGACGGAGAGTGAGCCGCTCAGGGCCCAGAGAAGGGCTTGGAACAAGCTCACCACACAGCTGTGGGCACCTGACGCCATGCAGAGCTTGGAAAAGCTTTTCTTAGGTTCAAGCTTGGAAAAGCTTTTATTTTCTTAGGCTCCGAGTTCCCCTGACAGTGTCCTTTGCCCCCTTCCACTGCTTAGACTGAGCTTTCAGGCGCTCTCTATCTCAAGCCACCCCAACCTCAGGGTCAGTGGGGCCTACTTGAATGAGTGTTTCCAGCCTGACTCTGTGGGGCTCCCGAGGCAGATTGCATCCGTCTTCAGAGAACAAACAAGACTGACCCAGCACCCCAGGCTTGCCGGGCCAACACCCATTGCTCAGGGAAAACCTTCACCAGTTCTGTCTCCCTCGATGGAGAAGGACAGGGGCCCCTGGTGACACCCAGGGCTGGCGGGGAAGGAGGCAATGCCTCCCACCCTTCCCAAACATCCTAGAATCCGCCATCCTGCCCATCAGAGAAGGACACGGCCTACATCTTTTCTCACCTCCCGCAGATGTGATCTGCTCCTGGCAGGAACACAACTTGTTTCCATCTGTCTGCTCACCCAACCATCCGTCTACTATTTCAGCAAGTATGTGCTGAAGACCTACTGTGTGCTGGGCCCTCTGCCAGGTACCACGATGCAGCATGGAGGGGATGACACAAAGTGCCCGCCCTCTGAGAGCCTGAGCCCAGCCAGGAAGAAGGCTGGCCCAGAAACCACAGCATCCAGCAAACCCAGAAGCTGTGCACAGGGCGCCAGGCAGGGAGCACAAAGCAGCTGCAGGCTGAGAAATCCAGGTCAAGGACCCAGTGGGAGGGAGGGGAGCTCCTCTCCCAGGAAACACAGCCCCTGGCAGAAGCACTTCTAGGGGCATCCACAGCTGCTTCCTTTAACTGGTTTAATCTGAAGAAAAACGTTTCAGCTGAAGAAGCTTTCAGAGGAAGGCTGAACTAGGGCTTTGCTGGGTAGGAACCATCTTCCCCTGGCCTCACCTTGAAAAACAGCAATGCGGAGAACAACTCAAGACCTGAATTCTTAGCCCTGGGGCAGACTGGCCCTGAGGCCAGTAGGAACTCTGCTCTTTCTGAGCCTGGGAGTGGGGACTGGGGCTCCACTGAGAAAAACCGCTCCAGATTCCGGTGGGGTGAGCTAAATGTGAGGCCTCCCACAGCCCCTCTGCCCCAAGGTTCCCAGCAGTCAGGAGCCTCAGGCTCCCCAGCCCTTCCCACAGTGATGGAATGGTCCAGAGGCCTCCTCAACGATTTGGTTTGCTGAGAGGGGAAAGTTAAAACCACTCTTTTTATTTGGGAGGTTTTGAACAAGTTAAAGATCTTGCCCCTTGTCAGGAAATCTGTTTTCACTTATAAGAAACAGACTCAGGGGCCAGCGGTGAGCAGGGGGAGTGTCAGGAGACTCCGCACTGACAGGGTAATTATATTTTTCTCTACTGGACCTTCTGCCGACCCCTCTGATCCTGGGCAAAACACCCCAGGCCTGGGGTTCCCCGAGGTCCCTGCAGTGGCTCCCTTCTTGGAGTTTCGATGGACGCAGTCTGGAAGTGGGTGTGGAGGAACTCTGCTGGAAAGGGACACGAGCCCAAGGACAAGACAGCGCCGGGGCAGCCTCTGCTCAGGCCATCAAAATTTCCGTGGGATCAGCAGGGAAACCACACCACCCCAGCCCTGCGGGACTCCCTCCTAAGGCCTCCTTCCTTTGGCCAAAGTGGAAATGCCAAAGCCCTTGAAGCCTGCCCAAGGCCAATGTCCCGGTGGTCCAGAAGGCCCTGACCCAGCAGAAAGAGCCTCCCCTATAGCCCATGACCAAGATGACCGCACCAGGGACAGCCACAGTGGGAAGAAGCCATACTGGCAGCCAGGCCTTACTCTAGTCATGTAACCTCAGCCTAGCCAATCAGAGTACCCCTCCCACAGTGATTGGTTTTGGAGTGTGCATGTGACCCAAGCTGAGCCAATCAGGGCCTGCTCCTGGGATTCTCAGGAGAGCTGGAGATAGGAGCATAGCCTTACTTTAAAAGCCAGGTGGGATGCATGAGCTGCAGGTGCAGGTGAAGCCTGTATCTCCTGGCCTGGTACTAGACCCCAGCAGGACCAACCTCTGACTGGACCGGGTCACCAGATAACATACGGGATGCCCAGTTTAATTAGACTTTCGGATAAACAACAAATAACGTTTAGTATAAGTATGGTCCATGGTAATAGGGATATACTAAAAATTATTCAGTGTCTGAGATTTCAGTTTAACCCAATATCCTCGGACTTCCCTGGCAATCCAGTGGTTAAGACTCTATGCTTTCTCTGCAAGGGGGGAGAGTTCAATCTCTGGTCAGCAAACTAAGATCCACATGCCATGTGGGATATAATAAAATAAAATGATAAATTTAACCCAACATCCTATATTTATTTGCTACTGCGGGATGATGGGTTGAACTTGAAACCCAACTGGTGCTCCCAACACAAACTGGGTGCTCCCCAGCCCACCTGGCCATAAAAAGGTGTATCCAGCAGCTTTTTATCATGGGACAGGAAGGGTACACACTGAAGAGGCCAAGCAAACCCTGAAGGCACGGAAAGCCACTGGAGCCTGCTCCTGCTGAAAACCTAGTTCTGGCTTGGGGCAGGGGGAAGGGCAGGAAGCACTGCTGTCTAGCCCAGATGAGGGGCTGATGGCAGGGTTGGGTGAGGGGGGGGGGGGTTGCTGGGACTAAGAGGGCCAGCTCTCAGGTCCTCTCCTTTCTGCCTGTGTTCCTGTCCAGCACCAAGAGTACACTGATCATCCAGAGCTTGGCCACTTGCCTCCGGTCCTGCCTTGCCTCCTATCCCCTGAGAGATGGGGTCTGGAGGGAGGGTGGTTATGGCTGCTCCTGTGTCCTGCTTAACAAGTACGGAGACAGCCCTGGGCATTTAAGGAAGGGAGTGATGGGGGCTTCATGGTCTTGAGCCTCCTTCACCAGATGGTAGAAATCTAGAAAGTTCTTAGCAGGGTCTGCTTCACTTGGCCTATCTCCCAACTACAGGTCCTTGGATAAGCCACTTGCCTCTCTGAGACCTATGTTCCCTGTCTGTGAAAATAAGATGAAACGTGAGGAGAGTTCATTGGTAGAGACTCCAGCATGTTCTGTGTACCCCATGGCCTCTGAGCTGCTGGGCCTAAGCAATGGCACTATCTGCAGAGAGGGACAGAGACAAAAGGTCATTTGTTGCCTTCAGCATCATCTCTTCGTTTCCAGTTACCAGCAGGGGCAGAGACTGTGTTGCCCCAATATGTCTTCTCCTTTTTCCTCAGTAATAGAACCACAACCTATAACTGGGCACCTGTCTATCCAGAGTTAAGATCACATTTCCCAGCTTCCCTTGCAGCTATTGCAAGTTCTGGCCAATGAGTGTGAACAGCAACATCACGTGCAATGGGAAGTGTCTTTAACACAGGGGCTATGCTCTTCTTTGTCCCTTCTCCTCTCCTGCTTGTTAGAATGTATGTGATGGCTGGTGCTTGAGCAGCCATCTCGGATCATGAGGAAGATTCCATATTTGAGAATAGTAGAGCAACAAGACAGAAGGAGAAGGAGCCTGGGTTCCTGATGACTGTGGAGTCTCTGGAGGCTTTTTATGAAATGTTTCTCTTGTTTAAGTCACTGTTATTTTGGAGTGTCTGTGGACATTAATCCTCACTGAGTGTTAGATCTTGCTCAGTCCACCCCAGTCTCTCAGGCTCTCATTTCCTTGCTGCTTGTCTGTCGGTGCTGAGGACTTCCACTTCCACCTCCTGCGATTCTGCTGGGACACCTCTTTTAAGAGTCCCTGGGGCAATGCGATCTCTAATGTGGTTTGTTCTCAGTCCTGATGTCATTGCCAGGTCAGGCCCTCTCACAACACAAAGCACATATCACAGTCTATAATTATGTATTTATTGTGGATTTCCTTGATTGCCTGCTTCCCAGGACTGTCATTAATGTGAGGGCAGGGTCCCTGCCTGTGTGGGTTTACCATTATGTCCCTGCACCAGCTCAGGGCCTGGGCTCAGGTGTGCACCAGTTGGGTGCTGGCCCTGCTGACACCACTCAATCCTCCTCCTCGGCTCCACAGCCCCTCCTGCTCCCCACCCTCCTCCAATGCTCAGAGTCCCTTCCATAGCTCTCCTTGCTCTGCACCAGTCTTGACCTCCAAAGCCCAGAGCCTTCCAGCTATCCACATCACCACATTTCAGTTTCTGAGTTCTGGCTTCAGATGTGAGGAAAGAATTGACTCTAGAACTCCAGAAGCAGCTCCAGGGCTTGCTGACCATGCGTCTTCACTTCTCAGACCCTCCCCCCACTCTTGTCCCATAAATGGGGATAACACCACCCCCACCCAGGTAAGCATCCTATTCACAAGGGCATTAGGAAGACTGGGAGGTGCGATGTGTTCCTCCAACCCCCAGTGGCTAACAGTAAAAGACAGACAATCTCAAATGCTGACACAGGCATGGAGCCACCAGAACTCACGACACTGGCAATAAGAAAAGCAGTCTGGATTGCCATTTGGAGAACTAGCGGTATCTGCTAAAGCTAACACTGCCTCTTCAGCAGCCCCACTGCCAGGCACAGACTCAGAAGACCTGCACTAGAATTTAGTGGCACTCTAAATTTTGGAGATAACTTACACATCCATTAACAGGACACTGGATGAATAAACTGGCATGCCCATACAACAGAATAAACTGGAAGATGCTGAAGAACACAGCTCAGCCATGTATAGCAAAGGAGGAATCACACAGCTTATGTTAAGGAAAGAGGACAGCCTCAGGACAGGTGGTGTGGCTCCATTAATAGGAACATAAAGATCAGGCAAAAGTAATCTCTAGGGAGACATTTCTGGGTCTGGGATGAGAGGTGGCACTGGGGAGACACTGAAGGGGCAGTTATCTGGGTGGGATGGTGGCTGCATGGTGAACACAAATGGAAACTCCATCCACCTTTAAAACTGAGATTGGTGCTCTGCCTCGGGATTTCTAGATGATTTTTTTTTTTTCTTTTTGGCTGCATCACTCAGCATGCACAACTTCCCCAACCAGAGATCAGACCTGTGGCACCTGCAGTGGAAGCATGGAGTCGTAACCATTGGCTCAACAGGGAAGTCCATAGGTGAACTTCTAAAACAAGGAGGAGTGGTCCAGGAACACAGAACATAGGTTCACAGGAAAGTCTTGTCACTGAAACCCCAGACCAGCTCTTGTTGCTCCTCTTCTCTCCCCATTTCTGTTCGGGACTCACTGGCCTCCTGCCCTCTGGGCTCTGCCAATTCCCTGGCCAAACCCCACACTCCCTGCAGCCATGTGCTTCTGTGCTCTCACACTCCTTCTGATTCGATCTCTCTCGTTGACCTTGACAGGCACCACCACCCTGGCCTCCTTGGCCTTCAGTCAGGACTGTTCTGAAAGCCCTAAAGGCACCTGCACATCCCCACCCTGCAAGCCAGAAGGTGCTCTTAAGGACACACCCTCCCCACCCGAGTAGCATTCCGTCCACCTGCCCCGGCTTCCTTCCTTCCTCCCTCTCTGGAAGGAGGATCCAGGTCTGAAACTGGCACTCCTGATTTCAGGCCATCAAATCCCAACTTCTGATCTCAGCCGAGTCAGGGATGGCAAATTGGTCATCTTATGTGCTAGCTGCAATAGATTAGAGGGTTGCCTGGAGAATGTGCTGAGAAGGATTCTGAGGCCACCTTGGGCTCCACAGGAAGGGGTGGTTGATGGATGAGTGACACGTGATGGAAGAATGCGAGGCCACCTTGCTGCCCTGTGGGCCACCTTCACTCTACAACCCCCACGGCCCCCAGACAGGCTCCCCAAATCCCGCCAAACCCAGTGCCACCTCCTTGACTACAACGAATGCTTATAATGACAGCTCACGTGTATTTATTGAACCCATAATTACCACATGCAAGACTATGCTAAGCACATCACATACAGTCTCTTTCAACCTGCCCGACAATCCTGTTATTACCACCATATGACAGGTGGGGAACTGAGGCGGGGTACTTGGCCCAGGCCCCCTGACTCCCATGTAGTGGGGTGCACACACAGCCAGACTTCCCAGAACCACCTCCTTGGATCTTGAGGTTTCACCTCTGTGCTCTTTGCCTTTCTTCACCTTCTCCAGTGCTCCAACGCCTACCTGTCCTTCCAAGCCACCTAAAGCACCATCTCCTTCCATCTCCCCTCCCCAAACTTTTCAGGGGTCCTTGGCTCAGACTGCCTCATCCTGAACTTGTTGGACCACGAACTTCACACCTGGAACACATCCTTCCCTCCTTGGAGCCTCCTGGGACTGAGACCTGGCCAGGCAGAGAAAGGCCCCCTGAAAAGTGTGTGAACACTCCTTGTCTCAGAGCAAAGCCTGTCAGACCATGCCAAGGCAAAATGCAAAGGTCCTTCCACCCTCTAGTATGTGCTGAGTACTGTGGATGAGGCAGGCACGTGAAGAGACAACAGTGAGCAAGACCAGTCCCTGACCCTGGGACTTATGGTCCCAGCGGTGCCCTGTGACAGCCGCTTAATGAAAAGAGAGCATCAGGGAGGGCCTCCTGAAGGAGGCACTTGAACTGTGTGGCCCACGCGCACTGACAAGCATGCTCTGCACCCACTGCTCTGCCCTGTGTTCAACTCACTGCTTGCATGTTGTCTTCCCACTCCTAGGGCTTGGACTGGTTCTGCACCAGAGAGGAGGCCGAACCCCGCCCCACTCATTTCTCAACAACCTCAGCATAGGCGTGCACTTACATCCTGTGTCACTGCCTACAAAACAAAACAGCAATGTTTCTGAGATGCTTTTATTCACACTTCCCAACAGGTGCTGGACACCTCCCCATTTCCCTACCCCAGCTGCCCTGCCTTGTGGCCCAAGGCTGACCTGTGGGCGCCGTGTTAATTGGAATTCAGCCAAAAAGGAGCTGGCAGATGAGAGGCGCAGGCAGGAGTAAAGTGAGGTCAGTATATATATCACCTGGCTCCTCCCGGCCAGTCGCTGTATCCCTCCCTCCAAGGTCGGAGCTCCTACAGGATGGGCCTCTCCTGTGGCTACAGCTACCCTTCAGGTCAAAGTGGTAACAGCTCCCCTTTGTTGCTGGCCCTGGGCAGCACCATCTCTCCTTTAATTCATTCATTTTCCATTTATTCAACTCTCCTCAAATACTCTGTCTGAGGGTGCCATAAAAATGTAAGACCACATCAACTGGCCATAAAGAACATTCTTGTATGTTCCACTTGGAGTAGCTTGGAGGGGAGACTAATGGAAACTAGGGGGAGGCTAGCCTCCAAGCCTCCCCTGGGGCCACCACTGTTTGTGTCCCCAGGATAATAGTAGAAGGTGTCAATAACTGACTCAATCGATATATGAATTGATCCCGCCTAGCCCCTTTACCACCCAACAGCAGACTGCCTCTTCCTTCCTTCCACCCGATCCGCTTCAGCCTTCATGGCCAAGCCCAGATGGCACGCTCCTTCCTTCCTCGTCCCCTGAGGTCAGGAGAGTACAGCGGTGAGTGGCTCAAGCCCCCAGGGAAGGTGAGGACCCGCGGCTGAGCAGCAGAGTCAGAAAACCGGGTCTCCAGGGGCTTCCGCCCTAACAGGCTAGGTGGATTTGAAGCTGTCACTTCACTCCACGTGTGCAACGGGAGCAACCACGACCCTAACCCTGCACAGCAGATGACCCAGAAGATGGTACAGTGCTTTGCGTGCAAAGGGCACTCGGGGACCCTCGGGACGGTGGGGGGTCCTCAGGGTTGGGGGTCCTTCAGTCGGCGCAAGTCGCTGCACGGTTACCCCCAGCACACCCAACTATAAGTACTCAGCCCGCCGCGGCCGGAGTACAGCGGCGCACGCCGCCCCACGTGGGGCCGCAGGGGCTCGCGGCCCCGGCGCCCGATTGGTCTCCGTGCAGCCAATCAGAGGGCGTCGTTGACAGTGGCCTCGCCAATTGGCTGCGGGGAGCCTGCCAGGGAGGGGCGGGGCCTCCTTTTGTTCTTTCCTCCGCGGCACCGCGAGCCCGCCTCCTGGGCCCCGCCTCGGGGGTCCGGTACCGCCAGCGTTCCACCGTTGCGCGTACCCCCATCCCAGAGCTCAGGTTGGGGCCACTGGGGAGCTGCAGGCTGCGGCCGCGGACCCTACTAAGTGGCCGCTCCAGGGCCGGCCTCCCCTTCAGTCCCGTTTCCAACCACCCTCCCCCAGCATGCTCACACACAGGAGAAAGAACCCGCAGCCTGAAACACGGCCTGTGCTGGGACTGACCTTGGGCAAGCGCTTTCAGTTCGGTCCCTCAGTACACTTACCCTTGCTTTCTCCCTGTTTCCTAGGACTTGTGGAGAAGAAGAACCCATAAAAAATGAGCTCAGGCTCTTTCTAAAATGTACCCAGTGAGTGATAGAAAGTCTCTTGATTTTTCCAGAGGGAAAGTTTGTCGGAGACCAAGTGTCCGGATGTTGCTAACCTGAGACCGTTTTCAGAGTGACAGTCTTCTTCTAATCAGAGGGGATGGTTGGGGGATGGGGCAAAAGCCCCTGCCTCAGCCTGGCCAGCTGTGCAAACTCTCCCTAAATCATCTCCCTCTTCCATCACTTCACAGTGGCCTCCCTCTGGGGTGGAAAGTGGTGGCCCCAGGAGCCAGAGGCCCTTGCAGGGAGAGGGCTCTGGGCTGGGTTAGGGGGTCAGGGGTCCAGGTCTAGTCCCTTTCCCTCCCAGCCCACCACCTTCCCCCAGAAACTGCCTGGAGACATTTCCCAGTGCGATGGTGGCTACATACAAATCTCAGGAGGCAGTCAGCCTGCAGTACTGGCCCGGCTATGGACACAGGGCTCCCAATCTCTAGACTCCCCTCCCACTCAGAGTTCCCCTGTGCCCCTTCTCCCCAACCCACTGAGAACCAAGAGTCTCAGCATCTTTTCTTCCATGAGGTGTCAACCAAGAGGACCACCAGGACAACAGGAGGTACAGGGCCCCTGCAAGGGAGGAAGTCAAGCCCCAGGCACTCCTCAGCACCCACTCCAACCCCCATTGATCTGGAAAAGCCCCCAAACCACTGCTGATGGAGTCCTAATGGTGGCTTAGGGACAGCAGCTTGACAAACACAGGAGTCACCTCCGAAATCACCTGTCCAAGACCTAGGAGTAATGTAATTCCCTGAGATAGACTGGAATCTGATCCGTGTTCAGAATGCCTCCACATGCCATCAGTGGAGGAGTCCCTCAGCCATCATGTGTGACTCCTTGGTTCTGGTGTGTTGGGCCAACCACTACAGCTCCCAGCAAGCATCATGGGGTTCAGAGGCCTCCCCTGCACCCTGGCTGTAGTGGCCCTGGAAGGACTTCCAGTCTCAGGGCCTTGGCAGGTGTCTGCTGGTTCCCTGGGGGTGGGGTGCTGGGAGCCTGACATCTGTGGAGTGTTTTTACTGTTGGACAAATTGAATCAATTAAACAGGCCCCATCAGGGTGGCCGGGAGCCCAGTGAATGGGAAGGAGGAGGGGAGCAGAGCCAAGGGGGCAACACAGCCTGTCTGTGGGAGCATCTCACCAGCAAGGGTTCAGGGTGAAGAGGCAGGTGGAACATACCCCCTTCCTGGCTGTTTGGGGCAGGACCCTCTATGCTAACCACAGAGAAGGAAGGTCTTGGAGAAAAAGCCAGCCAGGGGTGCTGGGGCAAGTTACAAGAGGTGACCCATTTCTCTACCCAGAATGCAGACCTTCTGGGCTTCTCAGCCATCTGCCCTACAGATCCTTGGGGGCACCTCCTCAACACTGCAGGCTCCTTTCAGTGGCATTTTGTTACACTTACATGGAGGCCTTCGGAAGCTGGAGGCTCCACCCAAGAAAGAGGAGGATGCCTAGGGAGGTTGGAGGAGCCAGCAGAGGGAAAAGGAAACAGACTTTGGAGGTGATAGCGAGGACCAGGCATCCACCTGGAGCGGAAGCCTCCACTTGGGCAGGCCCAGAATGATTTAGGGGCCGGCTGCTCTGTGACCCAACTGACCCAGGGCTAGCCACTGCTTGGGAGGCCGAGCAGCTGCCGGAGCGTCCCACTACCAGCCCTGCATCCAGTTCCCCGACTCTAGCGAGGGCAGCAGGGCCACCTTCTCAAATGCCCTTCCCCCAAGTCCTGAGTCCTGGGGCAGTGGTGTCTCCTGAGGCTGCAGCTGCAGCGTAGTGACAGGGTTTCTGTGAGTTGGGCCAAGATTCCCTTCCCCCGCCCCCAGCTGCCACCCTGGCACAGGCTCTCTCCAAAGTACCTTTGCTCTGCTCTTCAGATGCCATGGTGGTGATGATGTCACTGTCACCCTGGACAGCCAGACCACGTCTGTCCCTTGATGTCAAATGACTTACTGGGCCACCTGGGGCAGACAGCATCTCATCAGCAGCTTCCACGGAGGACACAGCGGTCAGCAGGAGACCTCCATGGGGCAGAGGCTGAGAAAGGACACTGACCAGTGTCTGGGCCCGGGAACTGGCTGAGGGTCCCACTTCCAGAAGTTAGCCTGGGACCAGGGTCATTTCACTGGGAGGTGAAGAGGAGACCCTTGCAGCTGCCACAGCCCTGGGACAGGGCCACCAGTGTGATAATTTCACTGTGGATGCTGTCCTTTCCTGGAGAGGCCACTAGCACCCAGTCTGAATCCCCGGGGGTTGCTCTAACCAGAAGCCCTGCCGGGGGAGGAGACGAAAGGAGGGCCAGGAGAGGGCTGCAGTCCTTGTTTTGGTTCTTGCTTGGCATGTCACCTGCTGAGGACCCCCAAACTCAGACCCCTCGCCTCCCTCATGGGTCGAGTTTTGAGGCATAGAGGTGTTGAGTGTGGGCCACAGGGACCCCAGAGGGATGCCAGGTCTTGGCCATCTAGTTGTCTTAAGGGGAAGCGAGTGTTCAGGTCATCTGGCAGGCGGCCCCTCAGGAGGTGGGATTAGTGCAGGTTTGCTCGCAGAGGAGCAGTTAACAGGCAGGCACGGGGTCCTGGGAGGAAGGAACTGCGTTTGCTTTCTCCACTGAGCCTTTGCTTCATTTTCGCCCTGGACCTCACCAGCTGCAGTGCAGTCTCAGGGCGAGAAGTCGCCGCCCGCCCGCTCCCACCCTTGGTTCTACCGTCCTGACGTGAACCAGGAGATCAACCTCCTTCGCCGCCGAGGGCTCAGTGGTGGAGGGCGAGGGAAGCCAGCGGCCGGCAGGAGTGGTGCTGGTGCGCCCTCCAGCGGCTGCAGCAGGGACGACGGCAGACCTGTGGACCCGAAGAACAGGCGGGGTTGGGTGGCGGTGGGGGTGGGGCGCATCGGTTGTAGGGGATCCAGCCTGGGGACGCTCTCGGCGCCCCGTATTCTTGACTGGATCTCAGATAACTTGGGAACCAAAAAGGGAGCTGCCCCGTGAGGCACTCTGCTCCTCATAGCTCACCAGGTGGGGTGAAGAATAGCACACACACCAGGTAAAGCATCGGGGTATTAGCCACCCCCACCTCCCCAGGAGTAATCAATACCTCCAAACTCAAATCCTGCCACACCCAGGCCCAGAGCACTTTGAGAGCAAAGAGAAGGCAAATACTGTTTCGAATATAACTCGCATACTCCATACAATTTGCCCCTTTAAAGTGTACGATTCCATAGTTTGGGGATGTTGCATCATTAATTTTTTAAATTGTGGTAAATATATATAACAAGATCTGTCATTTTAAAACCATTATCAAGTATACAGGTCAATGGCATTTAGTACATTCTGTGTTCAGTAACCACCACCACTATCCATTTCCTGAGCTTTCGCATTATCCCAGAGAGAAACTCTGTACCCACTAAGCAATAACTCTTCATTCTTCCCTATCTCATAACCTCTGATCTACTGTCTGTCTCTCTGAATTTGCCAAGGTTAGGTGTTTCATGTAAATGAAGTCATACAATACTTGTGCTTCTCCCTGATGGCTCAGATGGTAAAGAATCTGCCTGCAATGCAGGAGACCTAGGTTCGATCCCTGTTCTGGAAGATCCCCTGAAGAAGAGAATGGCTGCCCAATCCAGTATTCTTGCCTGGAGAAGTTCCATGGACAGAGGAGCCTGCTGGGCTAGTCCATGGGGTCGCAAGGAGTCAAACACAACTGAGTGACTTTCACTTCACTATTCAGTATGTC
Source organism: Ovis canadensis (assembly GCF_042477335.2). Lineage (NCBI taxonomy): Eukaryota > Metazoa > Chordata > Mammalia > Artiodactyla > Bovidae > Ovis > Ovis canadensis. The sequence continues at coordinate 59,476,242 of NC_091255.1, read as the reverse complement.
ACTCAGCATGTCTTCAATGTCCATCCATGTTCCAGTGTGTGTCAGAACTTCAGTCCTTCTCATGGCTGAATAATATTCCTTTATATGGATAAACCATATTATATCCATTCATTTGTTGATGGATCTTTTCCCTACTGTGATAATGTTACAAGATACATTGACTTACAAGTATTCGTTTGTTCGAGCCACTGCTCAAGAGGAGTGTGTACCTAGAAGTGAAAGGAAATCTATCTTTAGCTCTTTGAGGATGGACAAATTGTTTTAGGTAAGGCTGCACCAGCAATGGCACCCCACTCCAGTACTCTTGCCTGGAAAATCCCATGGATGGAGGAGCCTGGTGGGCTGCAGTCCGTGGGGTCGCTAAGAGGCAGACACGACCGAGCGACTTCACTTTGACATTTCACTTTCATGCATTGGAGAAGGAAATGGCAACCCACTCCAGTGTTCTTGCCTAGAGAATCCCAGGGATGGGGGAGCCTGGTGGGCTGCCGTCTATGGGGTCGCACAGAGTCGGACACAGCTGAAGCGACTTAGCAGCAGCAGCAGCACCAGCACTGTATGAGGCTCAAATTTCTCTGCAATCTCACCAACACTTGTTCCTTTCATCATCATTAAAAGAAAATTTTAAAGTAATATTTTCTTCTTTAAAATTATTTATCTTTGGTTGCACTTCATTGCTGCACTCCGGCTTTATCTAGTTCTGGAGAGTGGGGACTACTCTTTAGTTGTGGTGCATGGGCTTCTCATTGTGGTGACTTCTTATTGCAGAGCATGAGTTCTAGCTAGGGGTACAGGCTTCAGTAGCTGCAGCACAGGGCTCAATAGCTATGGCTCTCAGGCCTAGAGTGTGTAGGCTTCAGTTAGTTGTAGCATGCAGGCTCTGTAGTTGTGGTGCATGGGCTTACTTGCTCCTCAGCATGTGGACTCTTCCCGGACCAGGGATCAAAACCATGTCCCCTGCATTGACAGGTAGATTCTTATCCACTGCGCCACCAGTAAAGCCCTAAAGTAATATTTTCAATACAAAACATATCTGTTGAAACTAATTTGTAAGCCAGCTTCCCAGGTGACTCAGTGGTAAAGAATTCCCCTGCCGATGCCAGTTCAATCCCTGGGTCAGGAAGATTCTCCTGGAGAAGAAAATGTCAATCTACTCTAATATTCTTGCCTGGGAAATCTCATAGACAGAGGAGCCTGGCAGATTAAACAATGTATAAGCTACAGAGAAGAAAAAGTTTGTATTCATCTCCAACTCCACCACCTAGAAAAGACCACGGGTAATCTGTGGTGACACTATTGGTTTTTGGAAATGTCTCATCTAACTTTCTAAGGCCCAGGGCAACTCCCGGCCAGCACTGGGTGGGGCGGGGGCTTCAGGTCGAGCCGACTTCGATTCTGTGCACAGGTCCATTACTTGCGGGGCGGGGGGGTGGGGGTCAACAAGAATCGTGGGCTCACTTCCCTTACTGAAGGGCGGCAGAGGAAGGTTAAAGAGAGACCCCAGGAACCATACAGCTGGCTCCCATCAGACCCAACACCCGAGCCCTCCTGCCATAGCCCCTGCGGCTGGGCGATCCGGGAGCCGCGCACCCATTGGCCAAGAGCACAATCGCTCGGACCAATCACAGAGGCGGTTTCCCGGCGCCTAATGCAGGCGCGCTGCAGCGGGCGCACGCGCGCTAAACCAAGCACGCGGCGCCGCCCCCGCCGTTCGGGGGCTCGCCGCAGTGACCCCGCGGGTTCTGGTAGGGTTCTCGTGCCGCGTGCGAACCAGTTTTCCCTCCCGGCTTTAGTCCCGGGGAGCGCGAGCAGGGGATCCTGCAGATGCGCCGTTTCTCCCCAGTCGTGCAGAGTCCCCTGCCCTGACCGATGGTCGGTGCTCGCCTGCCCTCTCCGAGGCCCCGCAACCCACGCATCCCGCGGTCCCTTCAACTAGGATCGGGAGGTGAAAGCCCCTATTGCCGCAGAACTGTCGTTATTGTAAGAGAATAAACGCTTCAGTACAAAAGGGAGACGCAGAATTTATGAGATGGCCCCCTCAGAGCCCGTGGGCGACATCTGGCTGCGAGAGGGGTCCCTTTATCCGTAGACAAAGGAGCCTCTGGGCCCCCGAGGCCGCAGTGGCGGGGGTCCCTGTCAGCCCTGCGTGCGGTCGTGGGGAGGCCGCACTTGGGAGTGGCGAGGGCTCTCGGTGGCCGATTGCGTCCCGGCACCCCCGTCCCGTCTTCAGGCTGGCCTTCCCCCACCCCCGCGTCGGGCTTCCCCTCCCTCCCCTCCCCTCCCGCCCTTTCTCCCTTCTCCCCTCCTCCCTTTCCTCCCTTTTCTCCGCCCTTCTCCCTCCCCTCCCCCTGCCCCGCAGCAGAGCGGCAAGGTTAAAAGAAAAGGCTTCAGGAGAATTTTCATTAAGTCATCTCTGCTTCGGGGAATAACTAATAGAATCAAGGGCGGCCGCGACCCCGCCCCTCTTCTGGGGAGATAACATATCACGGGTTCTGAAGGGCCTTCGGGGGATCAGGGCTCTACCTGGACAGAATCTTGTCCCTTCCCTGGGGAGCCTGGCCCCCGGAGAACCCCCGCCCCCTCCCTACCCGTCCGGCCGGATCGCTCAGCGCGACCGAGGGAGGGTGCTACTGCTTCCGCCCCAGGCCAGCGCAGGTGGCCGAGGCGGAGCTCTGCACAAAGGCCGCAGGGATCGAAAGCCTCAGCCCCTCGCATGTGACCGACCCCTAGATGACCGAGATTGAGGCCCCAGAGCAGCCCCCAAGAGGCAGGCCAGGCCCGCAGCACCTCCAGAAAGGAGAAGGGGCTGAATGAGAGGGATAGTGAGCAGGTGCTGTCTCCCACTCCCTCCTGGGAACAGACCGGGCTGGCAGCACCTCGCCCCTGTGCACAGTGCCCCCCACCCCCCAGCTGCAGGGACATACGACGGTAAAATCCATCACCGCCATCTCTCTACCCTTCCTGTCACCTGGCCTGGGTGTTTGCTCCCCAAGAGCTTCCTGGGTATGGATCAGAAACCCCAACTCCCAGAGAGTAGGGAGAACAGAACAGACTGGGAGGTCCTCCCAAGGGCCTGTGGACCCAGCGCTGGGCGTGATCTGCCTCAACATCCTTAGACCCCTGTAAGTCACTGTTTCCAGCTGTTCACTCAGCCCTGAGAGAACCCGCTGCCCTGATCATCTGAACTCCCTGTGGAATCCACCAGCATCTCATAACCCCAGACTCCAGATAGCTTCTCCCTATAGTTCCTGGAATTCACCCAGACCTGCACTCACCCCCGGGGCCTTCGCACTGTCCATCTCTCTTTGCCCCTCCATCTCCTCCTTTTAATCTTTGTTCAAATGTTGTCTTCTCAGAGGGCTCTCTAACCCCCTACTTAAAATTTTCACCTCCGCCCCAGTCCCTGTGCCCTCCGTCCCAGTTCCTGCTTTGCTTCTCTATAGCTAGCATCCGCCTCCAATGCAAAGCAGTTTCCTTGTTTTAAGAGTGTTTCCCCGTACTAGGGTGTGAGTTCTTTCTGCCATTGTGTTTCCGGCTATATCCTGCCTGGCCCCCAGGAGGCCCTCTCTAAGTATTTGTTGACAATAAAATAGTGAATATAAATCCAAAAAATCTGCAGACCACCTTTCAGATCAAGGCTGACCCTCCTCCCAGCTACACACCAGAGCTGTGGCAATAGGCCAGGCCACTGTGTATAACATACGCGAAGAAACATTAGCGATAACATTCTCGACACAGCAGAGAGTCTTTATTAACCATAGAGGAGAAACAGCAGTACTTCAATAGAAAATAGGCAACAGTTATGATAAAGACATACCACAAAGGCCCCAAACAAATGAAAAGACGCTTCAACCCTCCAAAAATTAGACATGCACATTCAAACAGCCAGGAGGTGTCATTTTTCACCTACCAGACTGGCAAACATTTCAGCATTTCAGGGTGGTCCTAGCTGGTGTTGGTAGGATGCGGGGGTAGGGGAAAGGATGGGGGTTGGGGGAAGCCCACAGTAGGAAGGAGGAGGAAGGAGCTGTGCTCAGGCCCCAAAGAGTAACCACACAGGAGAGTCTGGCCTGGCCCCAGGGTAGCCAGTGAGACCTCCCCCAGGACGGAAGGGCGCCCACCCCTTACTCCTTCTCATCTCTTCCCAAATGGCGTTGTATTTGATGTTTCCAGACACCAGCTGGAAGGACACACGCCTCTTGGCCTGGCCAGTAGATGCCAAGACTGAGTGTTGGCTGTGTTCACAACCTCAGTGAAGGGGCCCCCAGGCACCCTGTGGTTGGTTCGAGGCTGCCAGAACAGCCCCAGAAATGCTTATTAAAGAGCCAATAAATCACACGGCTCCATCCACCTCCCCACCCTCTCCCTTCCATGTTGCTGCCTGACTTTTTTTTATATTGATGCATTTAATTTATCTTTAAAAACGGGCCAGACCGCTTGTTTGATTTCCACAGGGGCCTCGTGGGGCAGAGAACAGACAAATTATCTCCTGACCCCAGCTGTCTGATGTCAGGGGTCCCCGGCACTGAAGGCCCGGTCCCTTCTCCTGCATGCTCCTTGCTTTGGCTCTGGGCCACTCCCCTTGCTTTGACATCAGAGCCAGTGCGGTCCTTGGCAGCTGGCTTATTCCCCCATAGCTGCGGACACCTATAGACTTCCGGAGACTCCTGCCAGGTGGCAGTCCTGGCCCAGGCCTCTCTGGTCCATGCCTCCCAGGGATATGGGAACTCCAGGCCGGGGAAGGGCTGGTGAGTGCTGACCCCTCTTTGGGCCTGACAAAGGTTGCGGGGACACCTTGGATTATTCCTTTGCCTGAATCATCAAGACAGACTAGATCCATGAGCATCACAAAAAGGGATTTATTTGAGCCAATGAATATTTTCAGCAAAAATAAATCTGGAGAAGGAATCCAAGGAAATTCTTTGTCAACGCTGGACAGGCTGAGGCCATCTGAGCCCGTAGAATGTCCCAAGAAAGGATTCCGGAAGAATGCCAGCAGAAAAGCCTCAACCTGTTTCAGGTGGACTTAAGGCATCTTAACAGTAAAGCTGGCTAGTTACCTCTCTACATAAACACATAGGGAATTCCCTGTGGTCCAGTGGTTAGGACTCCACACTTCCACTGGGGAACTAAGATCCCACAAGCTGCATGGTGTGGCCGAAAAACAAAACAAAACAAAACAAAACTCACAGATGGGCAGACACGCGACAGCAGCCATGACTGCCTCCAAGGTGGCCCCATGGCCCCACCTCCAGGTCCTCAAGCCCCCAGCCCCACTCACACTGGACCAGGGCAGGTCTGGCGGCCAGCAGAGGAGGGCAGAGCAACAGCACTTCTGAGAGCATGTTGTGAGACCATGGCTCTCTCCATCACCTCCTCCTCCTGGCAAGGAACACAGGCTTCTGCCAACAGCCACGTGAGCTGTTGGCAGTCCCCGTTGAGTCTTCAGAAACCATGGTCCCAGACCACAGCTTGACCACAACCTTGTGGGAGCCCCTGAGTCAGGACCACCCAAGGAGGCTGCTTCCTGACCTCCGGATATGGTTGTTTTAAGACGCCGAGTTTTGGGACAGTTGGTTACCCAAGAGAGAAGACCCACCTGCCCCCAGAAGCAGCAGACAGTACAGACAGCCTGGCGTCCTTAATGAGTTGGTTATGAAAACAGAAAAGGAGGGAAAGGAAGGGATTCTGTAGCTACACAGTTTTCCTTTCCTGACAAAGGACAGAGGGTAGAGCCTGGATTTGGCATCAGAGCCCTGGGTAGAGCCCTGCAAGTCCCCATTCCCTGGGGGCTACTGGGCAGCTCTATGATCAGCTCTCCATCCTGGCATACTTGCACATGGAGTTCCTTCCGCCCAGAAAGTTCTCAACCTTCCTGTGCCCTGCAAGGCCCTTCCCCTGTCCACCTTCCAGGGAGTTTATACCTGCGCAGGCATTCCCTCCCACCATGGAGTCAGGTACCCCCTTGCAGCAGGCATTACCCAAGTTCAAGGACTTGCTTGAACCGCACCAGGCATCCAGTGGGTGCTTAATAAATGTTACTGACTCAGAGCAGGCAGCCTCAATTTTCAGTCTGTTTTACATCAGAAGGAGAGGGTGTTGAAGGGGATAATAGCACTTAAACAGGTTAACACAACAGTCCCCACAGAACTGCAAGGTAGATACTCCAATGTTACCATGGTGACTAAGGCTCAGAGAGGCCTAGGAACTCACCTAAGATCACATAGCTGTGGCAGAGCTGGGATTCAGGTGCTCAGACTGGCACTGAAGCCATGCTCCTAACTCCTGTCTTCGCTGCTTCTTGCCTGTTGGGGTGGCCTCCCACCATCTATGGCTCCCACATTAGCCACCATGCATTAGGGTTCAGGTTTGGCCCAGTGGTTTCACGTTAGGTAATCTCTCTCTCTAGGATGGTAGAGTGATGGGGAAGCACTAACACACACATCATCATGACGGCGTGGATTATAACCACAATCAGTGGCATCAACCACATTTTCCAAAGAGGAGAATATGTGAATCCTGGCCCAGTCATCCCTACAAAGAATGTTTAATAATCTAGAGAGATGCTTGGGTTAAAATGGTTAATGAAAAGAGCAGATAAGCCTGTGGTTGTCTTGGCAATAAGTCTAAGAAAGTATTATTTACTGACATCAAAAAAACAGCTACACAGGCCTGCCTGATTTGCCCCCACATTTTTTTTTTTCCTTTGGCAACGAGGTGTGTGAGATCTTAATTCCCTGATCAGTGATCGAACCCAAGGCCGCTGCATTGGGAGCATGGAATCTTAACCACTGAACTGCCAGGGAAATCCCAAGACTTGCCTGACTGAACTTAGTTGGCAGAATGATTTGGAAATTTGGAAGAGTCTCCACATTTTTTCTTCGTATTTATTCTTTTTTTAAAATCCAGGTGTAGTTGCTTTACAATATTGTGTTAGTACAATGAAGCAATTGGGAAAGACTGAAGGAGGCAGGAGGAGAAGGGGATGACAGAGGATGAGATGGTTGGACGGCATCACCGACTCAATGGACATGAGTTTGAGAAAATTCCAGGAGTTGGTGAAAGACAGTTGCGGTCCATAGAGTCGCAAAGAGTCGCACACCACTGAATGACTGAACAACAAGGAAGCGAATCAGCTATATGTATATTTATACTCCCTCCCTCTTGGACCTCCCCTGCCAACTGAGTCTCCAGATTTAAACAGAAATTACCCCACGAAAATTAGGGAAAGTCTTAAAATGCAAATACCCTTGAAGAAGGCTTGAGGTTGGTTGGCCAAGAGCTTTGAGGAAATGAGCATTTCCAGACAAGCTGACAAAGATGCATAAATAAGAAAGCCCATTACCGTGTTATGTGAATTAGTAACAATCTTAAAGCCACCTTAGTAGCCATCAGTAGAGAGGTAGTTCAGTTCAGTTAAGTTGCTCAGTTGTGTCCAATTCTTTGCAAACCCAGGACTGCAGCACGCCAGGGTTCCCCGTCCATCACCAATTCCTGAAGCTTGCTCAGACTCACGTCCATCAAGTTGGTGATGCCATTCAACCATCTCATCCTCTGTTGTCCCCTTTTCCTCCCACCTTCAATCTTTCCCAGCATCAGGGTCTTTTCCAATGAGTCAGTTCTTCACATTAGGTGGCCAAAGTATTGGAGTTTCAGCTCTAGCATCAGTCCTTCCAATGAATATTCAGGACTGATTTCCTTTAGGATGGACTGGTTGGATCTCCTTGCAGTCCAAGGGACTCTCAAGAATCTTCTCCAACACGACAGTTCAAAAGCATCAGTTCTTCAGCCAGCACTCAGCTTTCTTTATAGTCCAACTCTCACATCCATACATGACTACTGGAAAAACCATAACCTTGACTAGAGAGACCTTTGTTGGCAAAGTAATGTCTCTGCTTTTTAGTGTGCTACCTAGGTTGGTCATAGTTTTTCTTCCAAAGAGCTAGCGTCTTTTAATTTCATGGCTGCGGTCACCATCTTCAGTAATTTTGGAGCCCCAAAAAATAAGGTCTCTCACTGTTTCCATTGTTTCCTCATCTATTTGCCATGAAGTGATGGGACTGGATGCCATGATCTTTGTTTTTTGAATGTTGAGTTTGAAGTCAGCTTTTTCACTCTCCTCTTTCACTTTCATCAAGAGGCTGTTCAGTTCTTCTTCGCTTTCTGCCATAAGGGGGGTGTCATCTGCATATCTGAGGTTATTGATATTTCTCCCAGCAATCTTGATTCCAGCTTGTGCTTCATCCAGCCCAGCATTTCTCATGATGTACTCTGCATATAAGTTAAATAAACAGGGTGACAATATACAGCCTTGACATACTCCTTTCCTAATTTGGAACCAGTCTGTTGTTCCATGTCCAGTTCTAACTGTTGCTTCCTGACCTGCATACAGATTTCTCAGGAAGAAGGTGAGATGGTCTGGTATTCTCCTCTCTTGAAGAATTTTCCACAGTTTGTTGTGATCCACACAGTCAAAGGCTTTGGCATAGTCAATAAAGGAGAAGTAGATGTTTTTTCTGGAACTCTCTTGCTTTTTTGATGGTCCAGCAGATATTGGCAATTTGATCTCTGGTTTCTCTGCCTTTTCTAAATTCAGCTTGAACATCTGGAAGTTCATGGTTCACATACAGCTGAAGCCTGGCTTGGAGAATTTTGAGCATTACTTTGCTAGCATGTGTGATGAATGCAGTTTTGCAGTAGTTTGAACATTCAGTGCCAAACAATGCCGAAGAGAGGTAGTTAATGATAAATTTCCACAGCAGAATACTACATAGCCATGAAGAAGTTACATTCAGACATATTGACATGGAAAGATGTCACTAGCATGTCAATAAAATAAAAATCAGATCATGGAAGAATATAACCTTTATGCCTAAAAATATGTCAATATATATATATTACAAAACATAGAACTTCTACTTTTGGCTATCATGGGATAATTGGTTGGGATTTGCTCTCCTGCCATAAATGACTAGAAAACTGGAAAGAAAAAACATGAGGCAACTATTTTTAGACATTGGACAGTAGCCATTCCAGGTCTGTGATCCCTAAGGGAAGATGTGAGCCCTACAATTATCTTGGCTCTCTGTCTAGAGGGACTTTCTGGAGTGAGGCACAGAACACGAGGTCATGTGAGTTGAGATACAGAGACTGGAGTTTGGAGCGGATGCAATGTTTGGCATGTGCAAAGCAGAGTGTCTAAGGAGGTGAGTGCGCAGAGAACGAGCTCTGGAAATCTACATAGGTGTCCCCTTAATTATGAATTTTAAACTGTGCATGTGGACCAGGAACCCCGTGAGACTCAGCAAAGAACAACTCCCAGAGAGCTGTGAAGCTGAACCATTCCCAGAGCTCCAGACCAAGACACATGTGAGTTCCCAACAGACCTCATTATTAAGCATCTAGGGCCCTTCATGGAGATCCCCTAAGAGTCACACCAGGAGTAGCGCTAAACGAGAATTAAAGGCTTATCTAGACTCAGCCTAACAAAGCTTCAAAATTGCCTCCAAAAAATCAGACTTCTCTGCAAGTAAGTTGACTTCCTGTGGGAATGAAATTCAATACTCCAAAAAAAAGGACAATAAAATCCAGAGATTCAATAATGTAACACTTACGATGTCCAACTTTGGATGAAAAACCACTAGACATGTAGAAGCAGGGAAGTGTGACCCATACCAAAGAAAAACCAGTCAGCAGAAACAGGCCCAGATATGAGATGGTGGAATTAGCAGACAAGGATTTTAAAAGAGATGTTACATATTCATTCACAAATGTAAAATAAAACATGAACATAATACAGAGAATGAGATGATCTAAAAGAAACCAAATGGAACTTCCAAGGCTGAAAAATACAATATTTAAAATTAAGAATGAATCCCATAGGGAATTCCCTGGGGGTCCAGTGGCTAAGACTCAGTGCTCCCCATGCTGGGGGCCCAGATTCAATCCCTAGTCAGGGAACTAGATCCCACATGCCACAAGGAAGACCCTGTGCAGCCAAATAAATAACATGAAGTTTATAAAAAGGAAGAAGAATGAGTTACATGGACTTAACAGCAGAAAAACAAAACAAAATACCAAAGACCTGGAGGATACAATAGTAACTATCCAAACTAAATCACAGAGAGGAAAAACACAATGTATCAACATTTTGGGGCCGCAGCCAGAACAGTGATTAGAGGATATATATATACAGTTTTGGGGTTTTTTCTTAGTTTTAAATGTTTATATTTTTAAAAGAAGTCCCCAAATCAATGATTTTAAGGCATAGAAAAGAGAAGATTAAATCCAAAATGGAAGGACAAAGAAAATAGGAAAAATCAATGAAAATGACATAGAAAATGAATATGCAGGAGAGAGAAATCACTGAAAGTAAAAACTAGTTGTCTGGGGACTTCCCTGGTGGTCCAGTGGTTAAGAATCCGCCTGCCAGTGCAGTGGACAGAGGTTCAATTCCCAGTTTGGGAAGATCCCACAAACTGCAGGGAAACTAAGCCTGTGTGCCGCAGCTACTGAAGCCTGTGCACCCGAGATGCCGTGCTCCGCAGAGAAGCCATCGCAATGAGAAGCCAGCCCACCCAACCCAGAGCAGCCCGTGCCTGCCGCAACTAAATAAGACCACAGATAGCAACAAAGACCCAGGCAGCCAAAAATACGTAAATAAAAATGTAAAACATTTTTTAAAAGCTAGTTCATTGAGAACTTTAATAACTTTGATAAAACTTTAGCTATACTATTACCGGCTGAATTGTGTCCCCCCTCAAATTCGTCTATTGAAGTGCTAACCCCCAGGACCTCAGCATGTGATTGTATTTGGAAATGGGGGGCTTTAAAGAGCTCATTTAACTTATATGCAGAGTACATCATGAAAAACGCTGGGCTGGAAGAAGCACAAGCTGGAATGAAGATTGCTGGAAGAAATATCAATAACTTCAGATATGTAGATGACACCACCTTTATGGTAGAAAGTGAAGAAGAACTAAAGAGCCTCTTGATGAAAGTGAAAGCGGAGAGTGAAAAAGTTGGCTTACAGCCTGACATTCAGAAAACAAAGGTCATGGCATCTGGTCCCATCACTTCATGGCAAATAGATGGAGAAACAGTGGAAACAGTGAGAGATTTTATTTTTTGGGCTCCAAAATCACTGCAGGTGGTGACTGCAGCCATGAAATAAAAAGACACTTACTCCTTGGAAGAAAAGTTATGACCAATCTAGACAGCGTATGAAAAAGCAGAAACATTACTTTGCCAACAAAGGTCCATCTAGTCAAGGGTAAGGTTTTTCCAGTAGTCATGTATGGATGTGAGAGTTGGACTATAAAGAAAACTGAGTGCAGAAGAATTGATGCTTTTGAACTATGGTGTTAGAGAAGACTCAGAGTCCCTTGCACTGCAAGGAGATCCAGCCAGTCCATTCTGAAGATCAGTCCTGGGTGTTCATTGGAAGGACTGATGCTAGAGCTGAAACTCCAATACTTTGGCCACCTAATGTGAAGAACTGACTCATTGGAAAAGACCCTGATGCTGGGAAAGATTGAAGGTGGGAGGAGAAGGGGACGACAGAGGATGAGATGGTTGAATGGCATCACCGACTCAATGGACATGAGTTTGAGTAAACTCCAGGAGTTGGTGATAGACAGGGAGGCCTGGCATGCTGCAGTCCATGGGGTCGCAAAGAATTGGACACAACTGAGCAACTGAAATGAACTGAACTGAAAGAGGTAATTAAGCTAAAATGAGGTCAGGTAGATGAGCCCTAATCCAACGTGACTGGTGTCCTTATGAGAAGAGATAAAGACAGACACACCCACAAAGGACAATCCAGTGAGGACACAGGGAGGGAAAGGACCATCTACTTGCCTAAGAGAGTGGCCTCAGGAGAAACAACCCTGCCAAAACCCTGATCTCATTCTGTTGGCCTCCAGAATTGTGAAAAAATAAATATCTGTTGGTTAAGCCCCTTGGTTTGTGGTAATATGTTATGGCAGTCCTAACAAATTAATAAAAGTGATCAAGAAAAAAAAAGAGACAAATCACAAACCCTGACACCAAAAGTTGGCAGAGATACTGCAAGAAAAGACTAGTGCATACATGTGAATATCACTTAAAAACACAGATACAGAAACACTTAACATACTAGCAAACTAAAGCAACAATAGACAGAAGAATCACGACCAAGTGGGGTTTATGCCCAGGAATACAAGACTGGTTTAACACTCAACAATCAATCACTGTAATTCATCATGATAACAGAATAAAGGGGAAAAACTGATCTTCTCAATGAGGCAGAAACATCATTTGACAAAATTCAACACCCATTTCTGATTGAAAAAAAAAATCATGGGACTTCCACGGTAAGCCAGTGGTTAATATTTCCCACTCTTAATACAGGGGGCATGGTTTGATCCCTAGTTGGGAAACTAAGACCCTGCAAGCCACACAGTGCAGCCTAAAACAAACAAACAAACAAAAACAGCCTCATATCAAAATAAAAATAGAAGGGGAATTCCTGAACCTGATAAAAAGTATCTATGAAACACCCACAGCTGACCACACTGAACGATGAAAGACTTGAGAGCTTTCTAAGATAAGGAACTATTGTTATCACTCCTGTTCAGTCTGTTGAATTATCATACTGGAGATGCTAGCCTGTGCAATCAGACAAAAATAATCATTAAAAGCAAACATATCTGAAAGAAAAGTAATAATAAACCGTTCCTTGTTCATGACCAGGATCTGGTCATGTGTGTAGAACGCCTACTTCTGGAATTAACAAGTGAATTAGCAAGATCTCAAGATGCCAGACCAGATGCAAAAATCATTTGTCACTGTTTCTCGCACTAGCAGTGAGCAACTGGAAAGTGAAAAGAACCAGATCATTCACAAGGATAGCCCAGAACATCAAATACCTAAGAATAAGTTAGAGCTATGTAACACCCATCAACTGAAAACTATAAAATCTTAACTGAGAGAAATGAAAGAAGACCTACATAGATGGAGGGAAAGAAAACACTCATTATTTGGAGGACTCGGTATTGCTAAGATGTTGATTCTTCTCAAACTGAACTATAGATTTAATGCAGCCCTAATCAAAATCCCAGAAGGCTTTTGTTTATAGAAAATGACAACCTGATTCTAAAATGGATATGGAATGCAAAGAACTTAGAGCAGCCAAAGCAATTTTAAGAAAAAAGAACGAGGTTGGAGGACATACACCACTTGATTTCAAGACAATGTAAAGCTGAAATAATCAAGAGAGTTTGGTCCGAGGAGGATGCATATATATGTCAATGGGGCAAGGTAAAGAGGTCAGAAGTAAACCCACGCAGTCAGTTGATTTCTGACACATATCAAGCAATTCAATAAAGAAAGGAAAATCCTTTCAACAAATGGTGCTTGAGCAACTGGATATCTCTGAGGGAAAAAATGAACTCTTACTGTACGTCATTCACCAGTGATCAACTTTTTTTTTTTTTTTGCCTCGCACCATGGTTTGCAGGAGCTTAGTTCCCTGACCAGGGATGGAACCTCAGGCCATGGCAGTGAAAACACTGAGCCCCAGCTAATGGACTGCCAGGGAATTCCCACACAATCATCAACTTTAAATGAATCATGGATCTCAACGTAAAAGTTAGAACTCTAGCACTTATGGGGAAAAAAAAAAGTAGGACAAAATCTTGATGGCCTTACAGTAGGATGTAAAAATCACTAATGATAAAAGGAAAATTGGTAGAAGCTCCCTGGTGGCCTAGTGGTTATGAGTCCGGGCTTTCACTGCCGTGGCCCGAGTTCAATCCCTGGTTGGGAACTGAGATCCTGCAAGTCACACAGTGCAGCCAAAAATGAAAAAGGAAAAATGGGTATATAAGACGTCAACAAAACTTGAATGTTCTATTCTTCAAAGTACACTGTTAAAAAATGAAACAGCAAGTTACAGAATGAGATAAAGTACTTGCAACATATGCATCTGATAAATTATTAGTGTCCAAATAGACAGAGAACCCTTACCACTGAATAATAATAAAAAGACCAACAACTCAATAAAAATGGGCAAAAGAATAGACTATATACTTCAGAAAAGAAGACACAGAATAGACCAATAAACACATAAAGAGATGCTCAACATTATTATTTATTAGGAAAATGCAAATTAAGACCACATTATGAGACCACTAACATCTAACAAATGACTAAAATTTGAAAACATTGACAACACCGAATGCTGGCAAGCATGTGGAGCAACAGAAATTCTCCTTCATTGCCAGCGGAAAATTCAGAATGGTACAGCCACTTTGGAAAACAAGTTGGCCATTTCTCACAGGGACTTCCCTGATAGCTCAGTTGGTAAAGAATCCGCCTGCAATTCAGGAGACCCTGGTTTGATTCCTGGATCAGGAAGATCTGCTAGAGAAGGGATAGGCCACCCACTCCAGTATTCTTGGGCTTCCCTTGTGGCTCAGCTGGTAAAGAATCCGCCTGCAATGCAGGAGACCTGGGATTGATCCCTGGGTTGGGAAGATCCCCTGGAGAAGGGAAAGGCTACCCACTCAGTATTGTGGTCTGGAGAATTCCATGGACTGTATAGCCCATGGGGTCACAAAGAGTTGGACACGACTGAGCAACTTTCAGTTCACTTCACTTCGTTTCTTACAGAGATAAACACAATCTTACCATACAATCCAGCAGTTATACTCCTAAGATTTTTGCCTAATGGATCTGAAAACTTATGTCCACACAAAAATCTCCAAAAAAAAAAAAACAATGCTTATAGCAGCTTTATTCATAATTACCAAAATCTGGAAACAAGCAACATGTCTTTCAATAGGGGAATGGAAGGCTTCCCTGGTGGCTCAGTGGTAAAGAATCTGCTGCCAACGCAGGAGACACAGGTTCAATCCCTGATCCAGGAAGATCCCACGTGCCTCAGAGCAACTAAGCCCCCGAGCCACAGCTATTGAGCCTGTGCTCTAGAGTCTGGGAGCTGCAACTACTGAGCCCATGGGACACAACTACTGAAGCCCTCAAGCCCGAGCTCTGCAGCAAGAGAAGCCACCGCAATGAGAAGCCTGTTCTTGGCAACAGAGAGTGGCCCCACCAGCCACAATTAGAGAAAAGCTGGCACAGCAGTGAAGATCCAGCACAGCCAAAGATGAATATATGAATAAGCAAATTAATAAAATTATTTTTAAAAAACATTTAGGAAATTAAGGGAACCCAGGAAGGAAGGCAGAATGTGGCAAAAGAAGGTAACAATTACAAATGGATGAACCCGCCTCACTAAAGTGGGTGGGGGAAAGGTACTGACCTAGGTAACTTTGGGAATGGGAGGATCCCTAAGACTAAAGGCAAAAGAACAGCACATAGCCCCATACTGTAGCTGGTAAAGTTGTACTGGTACAACTGGATTAATTCTGGTACTGGTTAATTCTGAAACGCTGCACAGTTCAGTTCAGTCGCTCAGTCCTGTCCGACTCTTTGCAACCCCATGAATCGCAGCACGCCAGGCCTCCCTGTCCATCACCAACACCTGGAGTTCACTCAAACTCACATCCATCGAGTCAGTGATGCCATCCAGCCAGTTCATCCTCTGTCGTCCCCTCCTCCTCCTGCCCCCAATCCCTCCCAGCATCAGGGTCTTTTCCAATGAGTCAACTCTTTGCATGAGGTGGCCAAAGTACTGGAATTTCAGCTTTAGCATCATTCCTTCCAAAGAACACCCAGGACTGATCTCCTTTAGGATGGACTGGTTGGATCTCCTTGCAGTCCAAGGGACTCTCAAGAGTCTTCTCCAACACCATAGTTCAAAAGCATCAATTCTTCAGTGCTCAACTTTCTTCACAGTCCAACTCTCACATCCATACATGACCACTGGAAAAACCATAGCTTTGACTAGATGGACTTTTGTTGGCAAAGTAATGTCTCTGCTTTTCAATATGCTATCTAGGTTGGTCATAACTTTCCTTCCAAGGAGTAAGCGTCTTTTAATTTCATGGCTGCAATCATCATCTGCAGTGATTTTGGAGCCCCCCAAAATAAAGTCTGACACTGTTTCCACTGTTTCTCCATCTATTTCCCATGAAGTGATGGGACCAGATGCCATGATCTTAGTTTTCTGAATGTTGAGCTTTAAGCCAACTTTTTCACTCTCCACTTTCACTTTCATCAAGAGGCTTTTTAGTTCCTCTTCACTATCTGCCATAAGGGTGGTGTCATCTGCATATCTGAGGTTATTGATATTTCTCCCAGCAATCTTAATTCCAGCTTGTGCTTCATCCAGCCCAGCATTTCTCATGATGTACTCTGCATATAAGTTAAATAAGCAGGGTGACAATATACAGCCTTGACATACTCCTTTTCCTGTTTGGAACCAGTCTGTTGTTCCATGTCCAGTTCTAACTGCTGCTTCCTGACCTGTATACTGTACAGGAAGACCTTTTTTTTTTTTTTTTTGAGCTTCAGTTTATTGCACATTGTTTACAAATCAAAGGTTTGCGGCAATTCTACCTTGAGCAAGTCTGTCGGCCCCGCTTTCACAACAGCGTTTGCTCCCTTCGTGTCTCTGTCACATTTTGGTTATTCTCATGATATTTCAAACTTTTTCATTATTATCATATGTGTTACAGTGACCTGTGATCTTGTGATCTACTACAACTCACTAATGACTCAGATGATAGTTAGCATCTTTTAGCAATAAAGTCGGAGAAGGCAACGGCAACCCACTCCAGTACTCTTGCCTGGAAAATCCCATGGATGGAGGAGCCTGGTAGGCTGCAGTCCGTCGGGTCACGAAGTCGGACACGACTGAGTGACTTCACTTTCACTTTTCACTTTCATGCACTGGAGAAGGACATGGCAACCCACTCCAGTGTTCTTGCCTGGAGAATCCCAGGGACAGGGGAGCCTGGTGGGCTGCAGTCTATGGGGTCGCACAGAGTTGGACACGACTGAAGCAACTTAGCAGCAGTAGCAGCAGCAATAAAGTATTATTTTAATTAAGGTACATACTTTTTTTTTTATAAGACAATGCTATTGCACACTTGAAGCTTCTCTGGTGGCTCAGATGGTAAAGAGTCTGCCTGCAGTGCAGGAGGTGTGGGTTCAATCCTTGGGTCAGGAAGACCCTTTAGAGATGGGAATGACTACCCACTCCAGTATACTTGCATGGAGAATTCCATGGACAGAGGAGCCTGCCGGGCAAAGAGTCAAAGAAGACTGGGTGACTAACATATGTCACAATAACTACAGTATAATGTAAACATGTTTGTAAAGATGTTTTTGATGTGGACCATTTTTAAAGTCTTTATTGAATTTGTTACAATAGTGTTTCTGTTTTAGGTTTTGTTTTTTTGACCATGAGGCATGTGGAATCTTAGCTCCCCGACCAGGGATTGAACGTGTACCCCTGCATTGGAAGGCAAAGTCTTAACCACTGGACTGCTAGGGAAGTCCTAAACATAACTGTTATATGCACCAAGAAAGAAAAAAATTCATGTGACTGACTTTATTGCAATATTCGCTTTATTTGTTGGCCTGGACCTGCAATATCTCCATTCTGCCTGTACATATACACTGGAATTGATGATTAAATGAATGTATGGTGGATGCTGGGGCTTCCCTGGTAGCTCAGCTGGTAAAGAATCCGCCTGCAATGCAGGAGACCCTGGTTTGATTTTGGGGTCAAGAAGATGCCCTGGAGAAGGGATAGGCTACCCACTCCGGTATTCTTGGGCTTCCCTGATGGCTCAGATGGTAAAGAATCCATCTGCAATATGAGAGACCTGGATTTGATCCCTGGGTTGGGAAGATCCCCTGGAGGAGGGTGTGGCAATCCACTCCAGTATTCTTGCCTGGAGAAACCCCTGCACAGAGGAGCCTGATGGGCTACAGTCTACGGGATCACAAAGAGTTGGACACGACTGAGCAACTAAGCACAGCACAGCACAGCATAGCATGATGGATGCTGGAATCTAAGTTGCTCATTGTTAGAGAAAGAGGTTACAGATAAATGAAGGCAGAAGAGTAGACTGATCCAGTGGTAGCGATTAGAGTTCGAGACATCAGTAGGAGCTCATGCTTAACTTAATACAGATACAGATGGTTTTATATATATTACGTGTGCACACCAAACCCAGCGTCATGAAGCTTTTGTCCTGTTCTCTTTTTTAAAAAAATTATTTTAATTGGAGGCTAATTACTTCACAATATTGTAGAGTGGTTTTTGCCATACATTGGCATGAATCAGCCGTGGGTGTACATGTGTTCCCCATCCTGAACCCAATTCCACCTCGCTCCCCATCTCATCCCTCAGGGTCATCCCAGTGTACCAGCCCTGAGCACCCTGTCTCATGAATCAAAACTGGGCTGGCGATCTGTTTCACATATGCGTCCTGTTCTCTTCTAAGAGTTGTGTAGTTTTCGGTTTTACGTATAGGTCCTTAATCCATTTTGAGTTAATCTTTGTAATCTTTGGTGTGAGGTAAGGGTCCAACTTCATTCTGTTGCATGTGAGGATCCTGTTTTCTCAGTACCATTTGTTGAAAGGAATATACTTTCTCCACTGAATGGTCTTAGCAACTCTGTTGAAAATCATTTGGCCATATATGGGAGGGTATATTTCTGGGCTCTTCCCATTGGTTTATGTCTGTCTTTATTCCAGAACCAACCACACTGTTTTGATTATTTGTGCTTTGCAGTTAACTTTCGAAACCAAAAAGTGTTCATCCTCCAGCTCTATGCTTTTTCAGGATTGTTTTGGCTATGCAGGGCGCTTGAGATTCTATGTTAATTTTAGGATGGATTTTTCTGTTTCTGAAAAAAAATGTCATTGGGACTTTGGTAGCAATTGCACTGAATCTGTAGATTGCTTTGGGTAATACTGACATTTTAACAATACTGTCTTCCAATCCATGAACATGGGATGTATTTGTGTCTTCTTTCATTTCTTTAAGCAATGTTTAGTAGCTTTCATTGGACACATCTTTCATCTCCTTGGGGAAATCAGTTAGTTCTTAAGTATTGTATTCTTTTTAATGCTATTGTAAAAAGGATAAATTTTATATACTGTGTATATTTACCATCATTTAAAAACAAAAGCACCTCACAGACCAGGGAGGGAGACAGGTAACATAGGCATTGAAGTGGTAGGATAGGTGTACAAGGGGTGGGGCAGGGCTGTGCAGGGATTTCATGGTACAGATGCACAGGTGGTGCACTGCACAATTCTAGGGGTAGCCATGCGTATATACATTGATGCTGTATCAGACTGCTGAGGCTTCATTATTCTGCATAACCAGTGATTCTGTAATTTCACCAGCTTACAGCAGTAAGGATTTGTTTCTTGCTCAAGCTCTATGTCCAAACATGTTAGCACTGATGATATCTCTCAGGCCTCCAGGCTGATGCAAAAGCCCCTCTCTGGAACACTGTGGTCCCAGAGCAGAGGGAAAAGAGAGCAGGTCCGCCCTACATAGGTTCTTACAGCCCCTTCACTCCTATTTCATTGTCTAAAAATGTGTCCAGGGTCAAACTCACCATCAATAGGGTAGGAAGTGGAACAGACCCCAGAGAGGGGCAGCCTCTGAACCCTGCACTGAGACAGGTCCCCCTGGAGGGCACCCCCTAAGGCCTCAGCAAAAAGCTGAAAGAGGAAAGGGAACTTCCATCGGGAAAAAAATCTGAATGGCCACTGGTCGATGAGGGTGAAGTCTGCAGACCAGCACAGCTGTAAGGGGCTGTGGGCCCCCCAGGGGCTCTGTGTACAGCAGGCAGCCCCAGCTGGGGTGGCTCACGTGCCTCTCAGGAGGAACACCCCAAGGAGAGCTCCCCAGGGCTGAAGTTTGGTGCCTCTAACCAGAAAAGGGTCCTGGGAAGCCACAATCGCCAAGTCATTAGAGACTGGTCTTTCCAGTGCGAATCCTTGCAACTCCCTCCTTGAAACACTTTCCATCCTCTACTCAAATACTGATCATTCATGATAAAAGGGCCTCGAACTTGAAGTTGCATCCGACAAACACGACATCCACCTCTTGCCAGGGGATGCTAATTTTGAGTTGGCATCATCACTGACCGTCCACCAGGCACGTGGATGGGCTCCTCACACCACAGGAAGGCTGGGCACCCATGAAACTCCTGCGTCACTCGCTGTCCTCCACCTGTCTCAGCATCAGGACACCAGGGGCCCTGGAGAAGAGCCTCTCAAGGGTTCAGCTCACAGATTTACTCAGGATGTGTTTCTCTGAGGGGACAGCCCTTCCAGAAGCTTCCATTCATTAAGCTAATTGGCATTAAGACATCGGTCTTTGAGGTTTTCTTGCCTTCCCTAAGTGGCCCACAGAATGTTCTCTCATCTGTGGTCCTTCCGTGGTCTGGAGATATATATATACATATATATTTTAATTAGCCTTTATGTCTTTTTAAATATTCATTTGGCTGCATCAGGTCTTAGCTGTGGCTTGCAGGTTCAGTAGCTCTGTGGCATGTGCGACCTTAGTTCCCAGACCAGGATCAAACCCACGTCCCCTATATTGGCCTGCAGGTCTGTGGTCTGCAGATTTATCCCGTTTCCCCACTTCAAAGATGCTGCATTCCAAGCGCTGGCTGGCTTTGTTAATGACGTTCTCCCTTGAAGAGCTCCTTCTTTCTGTAGAAGTGGGCAGAGCTGGGAATTGCCTGGCACTCCAATGGTCGAGAATCTGACTTCCAGTGGAGGGGATGTGGGTTCAGTCGGTGGCTAGGGAACTAAGATCCCACTTGCCAAGGGGTAGCTAAGACCATGCACCGCAACCAGAGAGAGGCCCAAGTGACACAGCTAAATCCTGATGCAGCCTCAAAAAAGAGGCAGAGACAGAAGTGGGCAGGGCTGTCCACCTCTTTCTTTGGTTTGAGCAAATTGTGTCCAAAGTCATAGTGACTAGTCCATCTTTTCCTCCAGCTTCCTCTCCTGTGCAAAGCATAGCATTTTGCTGTACTCTGCAGGCAGAGCTGACAAAGGTGAGATTTTCCACAGAGGCTGGAGGAGGGCCTCCCTCTGGGGTGAAGTCTCTTTTCACAGATGGCACCGTGCTGAGCTCTCCAACAGGTCCAGCCAACGACGCCAGGGGCCAGGCTTCCCCGCCATGCTCCTTCCTCCAGTGGGTACAGTGATTGGGTTTGACATCTGGTAACTGTCCCCAGAATGCCACAAAGAAAGGCCAGTGTCTTCTGTGTTGCAGAAATCTTGCTACACCCAAGAGCAGAAGGGCAGGTGACATGTGCCCCTTTCACGCATGGGTATGGTGGCTGGCCTCCACATGGAGCAGGCACTGTTCTCATTTGCAGAGGGGACAGAGACCCAGAATAGAGGGCCATGCTCACTGGGCCCAATGCAAGGAAGGGTTTATGGAGCTGGGATTGTGGTCACCCAGGTCACCTTTCTCCTCCCTGTTCCTAAAGCTGTTCTCTCCTCCACCTCGCTCACCTGAGTCCGGTCTATCCTGTTCCCTGAATCCAATCAGGCTTCAAATCAGATTTTCTTGTTCTGAAAGTGGAATGCTGCCTAGGGCAAGAGAGTCATTTCTGACCCATCACTCTTGTGTTCCATGAGTAAATCACAGGGCTGCTGTGAGCAGACAGGAGCAAAGCAATTGGAGGTCTGGGCTTGGCAGGGTCCACATTTTTGTTCCCAAGAGAGACTCCCCATCTCCTTCAGTCATTTGTTCTTAGGGCCCCTTGCTCCTGACCCAGTCTAACAAGGCCTCCCTCCCCTAGACCTGGAAGCCCCTCCCCAACCACAAGGTTAAACTAGAAAGCACTATCAGCCCCCGCAGGTGAAACTTGCTTCCCAACAGCTGAGGCATGCAATCTCCAGATACCTAAACCATGTTCTTCCAAACCCTTAAAAGCTTTTTCAATCAGTTTAGGTCTGACCCAACCTGCCAAATTTGAAAATCTGAAATAGCTGTGGAAGACTCTGCCTGCCCTTAGGGAAAGTTTTCGGGTATTAGTCAAGGAATCTAGAGCCCAAGTCAAGTTCACCCCACCAGGTGACCCTTATCAGCAGACTGAAGGTTCCACAGCTCACCAAGAAGGCTCTAATCAACCCCATGGTTGTTTCACTGAGTGCACCCCCACCTGTGCTGAGAAAGTCACGCCCTTTCTGCTTCTATGGGAGAGCATCTTTACACCAAAGTGTAAGATGCTGCCCTCCTCCCAGCCCCCTTGGGGGCTAGTCCCACCCAAGCTTTCCTTTTCCCTGGAAGCCCAATCTGACACGGACTCTAGATGCTCACAGGACCCCTGTTCACCTCTGGTTTTGGAGAAACCAGTTTTTGTTGCCTAATTTGAGCTTGAGGCTGTTACACCCCCACACAACCCACCACTCCCCACTGATCAAACACAGGCACTGATCGGTTTACTGCAGCACTTTTATTTCCTCACAATGACGCGTTGCTGGGGCCTAATGTTCTCACATGACAGTAGAAAATCAAAGTCTGTTGTCATCTCTTAAAAGAATTGAGAATTGCGTACAAAAACCTTACATAAATTAAAAGGATGAATAAATTTACAGGTGTGAATGCAAACTGTTTCCAACTCAAGGCAAGTAAAAGCCCATGGTGTTCTGGTGGGAAATCTTCAGTAAGAAAGGAAAAGCAGGTCCTACGGCTTGGACCTTCCCAACCCCATGTAAGACCGGCCAAGACAGAAATGACAACTGTTTCAGGACTCTTGCCAGCCTCTAGAGAAATCCTGGAATAGGCAGCTCTGACACATTAATACCCTGCACAGACTGAGAGACTTGCAGTCTCCCAGATTCTTATCAAGCCATTGGATTTCTCTTCCATAACATTCTCACCTCAGCTACAGAGGTGAGAGAGCCAAATATAACTAGGGGTTTAAATCAAAGATATGCACAGGGTATTAAACATATACCAAGGTAAGAGTTAACTTGAATACAAGGTCAAAATCAGCAACAAGTTCTACAATCCAGTGCTGATATCAGATACAAGCTTCAAGGACAAATTTCTTTTCAAAGGCTTATTCCAGTTTCATGAGGCTAGCATGAGGTGTATACATTTGCCAGGGCAAATTTATACTTCTGAATTAACTCATGCAGCAAATGCTACGCATCTGCTCGCAGTCCGTTTAGAAGCATTTGCGGTGGACAATGGAGGGGCCAGACTCATCATACTCCTGCTTGCTGATCCACATCTGCTGGAAGGTGGACAGGGAGGCCAGGATGGAGCCTCCGATCCACACCGAGTACTTGCGCTCGGGAGGAGCGATAATCTGAAATGACAAGAATGGGGCTTTAAATGGGTGGCACCATCTTAGCCGCAAGGCCCCTGGGCCCAAGGCCACAGCCGCCTCTGCCTCACCTTGATCTTCATCGTGCTCGGAGCCAGCGCGGTGATCTCCTTCTGCATCCTGTCGGCGATGCCAGGGTACATGGTGGTGCCACCAGACAGCACCGTGTTGGCATACAGGTCCTTTCGGATGTCCACGTCACACTTCATGATGGAATTGAAGGTGGTCTCGTGGATGCCACAGGACTCCATACCTAAGGGACAAAGCTCACCCTCAGAGATCCCACATTCAAGGTGAAAAGCACCTTGACCCTCGGCAGCCTCAAAGGGAGGTCAGTCATGCTAACCGCCAGACACCTACCCAGGAAGGACGGCTGGAAGAGCGCCTCGGGACACCGGAACCGCTCGTTGCCAATGGTGATCACCTGACCATCGGGCAGCTCATAGCTCTTCTCCAAGGAGGAGGACGACGCAGCAGTAGCCATCTCCTGCTCGAAGTCCAGGGCGACGTAGCAGAGCTTCTCCTTGATGTCACGCACAATTTCCCGCTCGGCTGTGGTGGTAAAGCTGTAACCACGTTCCGTGAGGATCTTCATGAGGTAGTCTGTCAGGTCCCGGCCAGCCAGGTCCAGACGCAGGATGGCGTGGGGGAGGGCGTACCCCTCGTAGATGGGCACCGTGTGGGTGACCCCGTCCCCAGAGTCCATGACAATGCCAGTGGTGCGGCCAGAGGCGTACAGGGACAGCACAGCCTGGATGGCCACATACATGGCAGGAGTGTTGAAAGTCTCGAACATGATCTGCAGGAGACAAAAGGCTCCTTTAGTCAGAGGAAGGGACTGGGGGCCACCCCATGCTCTCACACCATGCCAGCATGCCACAAATGTGATGTGTGGAGAAAAGAAAAGGAAGCAAGCAGAAACACAAATAAGAAACCTTGAGACTTCAGGAAGGAAATGCCAGGAGAAGAACAGAACCCTGGAAATATTGAAAGAAATACTTGAATTTCAGAAAACAAAACTGAACATGAAATGACTAGCGAAATAGATGAAATGGCTCAACCCACCCGGCTGTGCTTACCTGGGTCATCTTCTCACGGTTGGCCTTGGGGTTCAGAGGAGCCTCCGTCAGCAGCACGGGGTGCTCCTCGGGGGCCACACGCAGCTCGTTGTAGAAGGTGTGGTGCCAGATCTTCTCCATGTCGTCCCAGTTGGTGACGATGCCGTGCTCGATGGGGTACTTAAGGGTTAGGATGCCACGCTTGCTCTGGGCCTCGTCGCCCACGTAGCTGTCCTTCTGCCCCATGCCCACCATGACGCCCTGGTGTCGGGGACGCCCAACGATGGACGGGAACACGGCCCGGGGGGCGTCATCCCCAGCAAAGCCAGCTTTGCACATGCCAGAACCATTGTCGATGACGAGGGCGGCAATTTCTTCTTCCATGGCGATCTATTCAAAGATGAGACCCACTCAGGCGCGCCCTGATGCTCAGAGAACGGCCCCAGCAAAGGCCCTCCCCGCGAGGCGTTCCACCTCCCCCCGACCCGGCTGCAGAGTAACCGCCTGGAACCGGGACCGGCTTTTATGTAACGCCCCCTCCCACGTCGTTCCGCGGAGAGAAGACCGGGGGTTCTCAACACTGCCGCCCGGACTCGCCCTGCCCCTTCCCCCAGCAGCACACCCGCTGCGCCCTCCCCGAACCAGCTGGGGCGCGTCCCAGCCCACTTACCCCACCCCACCCCACCCGACCACCCTTTGTTCCCGGGGTCGAGGTGGCCAGGCCTCTAGGGCCGGGAGTAGAAAATGGAACTGCGAAGGGGTGCGGGGGCCCGGATACCCGGGCAGGCCGCCTAGGCCTGGTCGCTTACCGATGGAGGAGACGGGCCGCGGGGTGCGGAAGAGCGAGCAAAGAAGCGCGGGAGGACACGGAACGCGAGCCGGCTGCGGCGAGTGAGACCGTCCGCGGCCTCCCCCGCCGGTATTTAAGCGAAGCGGGGCGCGCGCGCGAACCGGCGGCGCGCGCGGCCCCAGAACATGTCCATATATGGCGATCTTTCCGAACGCCGGGCGCCCATTGGCCCGCCCGAGAGGGGCACGTGGGGCCCCTCGCCCGGTCCCGCCCCCCGCCCGCACCGCCCCCAACCGCCCCGCCCGCGCTGCCCCCGGGCGCTGGAGACCCCCAGAATGAGACCCCGCACTGACCGGCGCGCGGGCAGGATGGGTGGGCGCCCCCGGGGGGCTGCAGGGGTGGTCTCAGAGGAGGCCGGGAGCTGACCTGGGGGCCCCGCCCCGGGACTGTCGCGCGCCGTGGGGGAGGGCCTGGCTGCACCCCGAAACTGCCTGGCCCGGGGCTGGGCGGCACCCGGAACAGGGTGTGTACCCGCGGCCTAGCCGCGCTGGTGGGCTTTCCTCCCCGCGACCCCTTTAATTTTCCCCTCCTAGTCTCTGCAGGCCATCAAGGCGGGTTCCCGGCACCGGGCTGGGGGAGGGGAGGGTGGTGGTCCCGGCCGGCCTCCCTTGCGGCACTGTGGGCCCGGTGTTCCAGGGGAGTCCTGGGGAGCCGTGACCTCGACACTGTCTGGATG
This sequence comes from Ovis canadensis, assembly GCF_042477335.2. Classification (NCBI taxonomy): domain Eukaryota; kingdom Metazoa; phylum Chordata; class Mammalia; order Artiodactyla; family Bovidae; genus Ovis; species Ovis canadensis. The sequence goes on along the minus strand of NC_091255.1, from coordinate 59,450,378 downwards.
GGAAGGAGCCGCTCGTCCCCCACCGCAGCCAGGACCGCCTAGGTCTCAGCGTCGGAGTTGAGGCACCGTGGTCCCTGACAGTACAGGGACTGGCCCGATTCTACCACACCCAACGCATCCTGCCCCTCAAACCGCAGGCCCGATTGTCCCCAGGCGGGGGCTCCACTCTGGGTTTGGGGTCACCCTGTCCCCTCTAGGGAGGGGGTGGAGCTTTGTTTCATTTTAATAACCTTTCATTTTAATTCCCTTTGTAGGGAAACAGGCAGGGAAGAAGTCTTGACTGCCTAAAAGGTCAACTCCCCCGCTAAACTTGAAGGTGGCACCCTCTCTTCTGTTTAAGTTATGTGTGTGTGTCTGTCTGTGTGCGTGCGTACAGTCGCTCAGTTGTGTCCCACTGCTGGACCCCTGCTGCCCTGGGGCTGTGGTTTTCCCGGGTCCAGGGCGTGCCCTTTCTCCCAGGAGCTGGCACTTGAAGACTTGTCACCTCTGGCAGGGTCCTGATGACCCCCTTTGCCGCCAGTATTTGGGTTATGTCTAGAGGGAACTAGGTACCATGGTTTCCTTGGACTTGTAAGCTTCAGGATTGCTCCGTAATGAATGAAAACAATCAGAGGAGATATGGGGAAGAGCAGTGGCCAAGAGGGATGGCAGTGGTGCCAGGCAGAGTGAGTCTGGGGACTCGTCCAAGGTCCAGGTGCTCTGGGCTGGCGTCTGATGGGGGGCGGGGCCGCGGGCCCCAAAGAGCTGGGCAAGGTCTGGCGTCTAGCTGATATCCACATCTACCTTTGCGCTAGGCAGGTAAAGCAGGTGCCCAGCTCACCTGCGGACTGCAGTCACCCAGATGCCAAAGCCATGCCTATGGGCACCCTTGCTGCCAGGCCTAGCTGGGTTCCCGACTCCCAAGACTTTGCAAGGGCGCAGGGCAAGGCTGCTGTCCATCAGGTGTGTGCTCCACCCAAGAGAGAACCTGGGGCTAAGTCTCCCTCCAGAAAAATCCACCCTTACAGGCGCCCCTGGGCACAACCACGGGGCCTTCAATCCCCAGGTGGGGGAGTGTGTGAAGATGACTGCAGTACTTGGGGGGGGTCCCCAAGATGTCACACAGGGCAAGTGGGAAGTTTCCAGTATCGTCCAAGGCGTCGCGCCCAGTGTCCGCCTACCCCGCATTCCACTCAGGCGCTCTCGTCTGCGGGGGCCTCCCCTCCCCGGAGGCCTCCCCTCCCCGGACTCCAGTTCCCTCCGGCACTCCTTTGTCTGGTGCGCCCGGGCTGCTTCGTAGGACAGATGGGGAGGGGGCGGAGGCCGTTGGAACTCTGTCCCCTTCCCCACCCACCCCCCTGCTGCCATCTTCCCCACTTTGCAAGGGCGCTGGATGCACAAGCCAAAGGGTCGTGGGGGGAAGTGGGACCAGGCCTGGGTTCCCGGGGGCTCCCACCCTAGGCAGCCAGCCCCCCACCCGCAGGGCCGGCCAGCGGCGGAGGGGAAGGGGCGCTCTCAGCCGGCCTGGCGCGGGGTGGGATGAGCTGGGGGAGCGGCTTCCACTTCCGCGGCTGTGTCACCCGGCGCGGGGCAGGGGGAGGGGGGTCAAGGTGCGGCCGCAGGTGCGCAGGTGGGGGGCGGCGGCGCGCAGTGCGGCCATATTTGGCCATTTCGGCGCCGCCGGAGCCCCACCCGCCGCCCGGGCAGCCGCAGCCCGGCAGCCCTGTCCCCGCCCGCCGCCGGCCCTGAGTCACCGGCCGGGCGGGGGGCGGAAGTAACGGACTAGGGGCTCTGGGCGCGCTCCTCGCCTTATTTAGTCAAGGAGGCCGCGGATTGGCCGGCGAGACAAAGGGGCGGTGGCGGGCGGCCCGGGCGGGGGCGAGGCGGCCCCGGCGCCTTGGAGGGGACGCGGCGGGGAGGGGGGCCCGCCGTCACCGCTCCCACCCTGTCCGCGGGTCCGCGAGACCCCGCCGCCCCGCGTCACACCCGGCCGCGAGAGCGAAGGGTGGGGTGCGCGTGTCCCCAGAGGCCAGGTGGCGCGGGCGGGGGTGGGGGGGTGGGGAAGTGGAGCTGGAGGTTTGGCTAGGGCGTGGAGGGGGCGACCCCTCGCCTGGGAAGCAACCCCCACCCCGGAATCAGCAGTAAGAGGACGCTGCGGGTCCAGGGACCGAGCCCCACAGAGAGACCTCCAAGCCCTGCGCAGGGGGTTGGGGAACGCCGCATTCTGTGCTGTGATTTTTCTGTTTTGCAACTGGCAGTGCGAGGCCTCGCCCAAGGTCATCTCAGGGCTGTGCTCCTGGAAGCGAAAGGCCGCCCCCTCCTCCCTCAAGATGGAGAAGCCCAGGAATCCCTTGGGAGGGGACCACACGAATGTGGCAGCCCCTGGCTCGGGTGAGCAGGGAGGCCCTGGGAGGAGGAGCGAGAGACAGCAGCTGCACTTCTGCCCAGAAGCGGGTGTGTCCTATCGTGAGGATGGAGGGTGGTCAGAGAAATGATGTGATTTTTTTTTTAAAATTCGGTGCTGGGCTTGGTGGATTTATCGTGTGCTTGCTGCATCTCGTTTCATCTTGTGGCCATTTAACGGCTGAGAAGACACTGGTGCAGGGAGGTGGCATTACCTTGCAAGGAAGTGTGGCCTGACAGACTTAGCCCCAGGCCTCCCCAGCCCTGGGGCACGGCCAGGCAACCCCAGCTCAGGGTCTTTCTTTTCTTTCTCTCTGACAGCCACACCAGTCTGTCAGTCTCCCTGCTCCAGCCTCCAGGGATCCTTCACAGGATCAGGGTCACCTCTGTACCTGGTAGCGTAACCTGCAGCCCATCACCCAACCCCTGCCTCCCGCCTCTCGCCATCTCCCACTAGCCAGTTACTTGCCAGGCAGCATAGGGACTTGGTAATAAGTCCCCCTTTCTGCCTTTGCCTCTGCCACTCCACCTGCCAGGAATGCCTTTCTTTTCCCTCCCCCCATATGCAACGTGGGAGTCTGAGTTGGATCCTCGAACAGGGAAAAAAAAAAAAAAGACAGTAGTGGAAGAACCGGTGAAATCTGAGCAAAGTCTGTGAAGTTTAATGAATTAAGTACCAGTCAATTTCAGTACAACAGTTGTACCATGACTTGTGTAAGATGTTAACATTAGGGGAAACCAGGTGGAAAGTCTACAGAAATGCTAATGCTGACTTTGGGGCCTTTGTGTCAGTCTAAAATTATCTCATAATAAGAACTTCATTTTTTAAATGCCAGGGAGGGCTTCCCTGGTGGTCCAGTGGTTAAGACTCTGTGCTTCCACTGAAGGGGGCACAAGTTCAGTCCCTGGACAGGACATGTAGGGAAGTTCTGTGTGCCACAGTATGGCAAAAAAAAAAAAAAAAATCCAAGGAGAACCACAAAGTTTTCCTACCCTCAGCTCACTGTCCTATTCTCCTAGGCTTGTGGGTCAAATGCAAGATGAGTGTTCTATCACATAAAGCCTTCTCCAGGGTGCTGGGCTGGCTCCCATGGCAACAGGCACAGCCCCTGGAGTGGTTCTGTCTGTTTGGAACAAGGGTCCCCAGACTGCCCTGGTAAGCAAAGTCAGGTTCCTGCTGGCTTGGCCCACCTACCTCTAAGTTTCAGATCAATAAACAAGAGTCAGGCCACATACTTCTGTCTCTGGTCTAGGTGTCTAGAGGGGTTTGTTCTGCCGGCCCTTTACAGACAGGCATACAAAGTCCAGCTGTCCCAAGGCACCCCAGGAGCCCAGGGCTCCAGCCCCAAGCCCTGTGGAGCCTCCATGGTGGCCAGATGCTTGGGTACTCAGGCATTGGTGAGTTGTCAGGTGCTGTATGCTCATCCTTGCCATTTGTCCTGTGCCAGGATGCACTGGGCCAGGCCTCTTCACGTGTCATCCAGTTGTTGCTGCATGAGGCAGGTAGACTGAGGGTCACAGGGTGTCCCCCCCAATGAAGTTGGGAGGTCAGGTACACAGAGACACCCAGGCCAGGGCTTCACTGCTCCGGCAGTGGAGAGCTTCGGCTATCTTACAGACAGGCCCTGCTGGAGTTTCTGGGAGCTTCCCATCTCACTATGATGCAATGGGAACCGAGAAGGCCCTTGGAAGAGTACTGGGCTGGGAGTCCGGACCTGAGTTCTGGGTCTCAATTTCTGTAAAGAAGATGGGCCAGTGATGTGAGCGATGTTTGACCCACCAGAGGCTCTGAGGGTGGTGGCCCTCCTGCACTGGACATAGGTCTGGGGACAGGATGCCCCTGGATGGCTCAGTGAACTTTCCCCAAGCCTCACTACTGAGGTTTTCCAGACCTCTGGCCTCAATGTCCCCAGGCATTCAGTTTTCTTTGATGAGTAAGATGTACTCACTCAGCACCTCCATGTGTCAGACCTGAGATTCTCTGGAGCAGCAGTCTCTGCACTCTGCTTCCAACGGTGCACCCCCAGGCCTCATTCCCCTGGGCCTCCAGGGCCAGTGACAATGCTCTCTACACCACTGAGCAGCCTGCTGACCTGGCACAGAGGTCCAGAAGTGGTCACAGTCTGCTTTTCACCTTTGCTTGCACACATGCCAAGAGCACACTTTGCCCACCCGTGTGAACCCTGCTCCCTATGGTTAGGACTTTTCATGTCTGCACAGTTCTTACTCTTAGTGAGCTGTGTCCACAAATTGCCAAAAGGAACCAAGGATTATACCCAGAATTCTGGGCTTCCAGCTGCTTCATCATAGCCCTACCTCAGCATGTGGCTAAAGACAGAAACCAGGGTGCCTGCCAGACCATAGCACTCTGCACATCCTGGTCCTGTGTCTGTCCAGTCCAGCTGCCAGCCTTCTGTTTCCCTCCAATTAATGCTACAAATCCCATCACCCTGCCCCCCATGCCACCCACTGCCTTGAGACAGAAATTCAGCCCCTTACCCTGTTGCTGGGGGCTCTCATGGCAAGCTCTGATTGACCCTTCCACCCCCTCACCTCACACACCACCCACTCACAGCCCTCCAGCCCAGGACCAGCATCTGCCCAAAAAGATTTTCCCATTGGCTGCTGCCTCTGCAGGCCTCCAGGTCATCCCCTGGCTTTGGGACAAGTCCCCACCTCCCACCTGAATGCTTGTTATTCAGTTTGTCCCCGCCCTTGGCCCCAGAGTGTGGTTCTCCTGAGGCAAGGTGCAGCCGGTGTCCCCTTATACTTGGGAGGGAAGAAGGAATGGAGGGGGAGGGTTTCCAGCCAGCGCTGCTGGAGGGAAGGGCCTTCCCTGAGAGTCAGAAGGGGGACAAGGGAGCAGCTGTGCAGAATATGACTCTAGAGCTGAGAGGGAAAGGAGACCCAGCCAAGGCCTGACTGCCCCCAGGAACCCTCTTCCAGTAATGCAGCTGGTAGGCGCATGGGGCTGCCGGCAACAAGGGTGGGGCCCACCTCCTGCACCTCTCGCTTTGGCCCCAGGCTGCGGGGAGCTCGCCCAGCCAGCCGAATTCTCTTGAGCTGGACTAGGTCAGGACTGTCCCAACAGGTGTCCCCACCCCTGGGAGGCGGATCAGGGCAAAACACAGGGAGGAGGCCGCTGGTCTGGTTCTGTCTGCTCCCCTCCACTGCACCAAAGGCTGCAGCTGGGGTGCGCAGAGTGGTGCGGGACGAGGTCAGGGCTGAGGTCGAGTCGGGTCACCCAGGCCTTCGCGGCACCCCTCTTCCTGGGCTCAGACTTCCCGGGGAAGCCGCGCTCCGGGGGCGGGGCCTATAGAGCCCAGCCCAGCCCACTCCGGCCCCGCCCACTCTGGACTCTAGCTGGCCGGGCCCAGGGCCGCTTGTCCTAATTTGGTCCCGGGCCGGGTCCCAGGCCTCGAGTCCTAGCGTGTCCCTCCCTGTCCCCCGGCTCGCCTCCACCTCCGGGAGCCTGACCCCAGCCCCAGCACCGGCTTTCCCTGGGCCCTTTGGGGTCAGCGCCGGAGTCCCGGGAGAAGCTAGGTCCAGCGGGAGGCGGAGAGAGTGCGGAAGAGGCTGCCGCCGAAGCAGCGCCAACTGGGCCCGGAAGCCTGGGGCACCCTGCCACCCACGGCCATTCTGCGCCCCCTCTGTTAGCGGGTTTCAGATCTGGGGCCGCCCGTTCACCGCTCAACCCGCATCTCCGCAACGGGGTGCGGGCAGGGCACCGCACGCGTGGCCCTGCAGACTGGGCAGGTGGGCGCCAGTGCCCGCACGCAACACTCACCTCTCCCGATCAGTCACGGGCTGGGTGCGGGTCATCCCCTGTAAGCCGCGAGTTTGCAGGCTTGGGCCAGGAGATGGCGCTCTGGCCGGTCGCGGCGGCCCGGAGCGTCCAGCTCTAAAACAGGTCACTGTCATTCCCAGGTGGGCCGCCAGGTGGATCCCGCTATCGCGGCAAAGTGCCCCGGGTCGAGCGAGGACTGGGTGAGTGGGCCGCACCTGTCAGCCCCACCCTAAACCTCCACCCGGCTGGCCCGGGCCTCCCGCACAACACCGGCAGCCACTCACCCGGGCTGGGGAGGTCGCTGTCGGTGGCCGCTGAGTCACTGCCGCCCTAGGGTGACAGGGAGCGGCTTGGGAGTGGCCGGTGACTCCAGTCAGTACTGACGCAGGGAGACAAGGTGGGATTGGGGTCAGCCTGTACCCAGGGCAAAAGAAGAAGGGAGGGCCAGGGCCACCACTCAGGAGGCAGGGCCAGCCCACCCCTGTGTCCCTGTAACTTCTGTTCAGGGAGCAGACAGCACCCACAGACGGACTCCAAAGCTAGGGCGGACTCTGGGCCTGAGTGTGTCTGTTGAATACACAGCTGGTTTAGATGGCAGCTGCCATACTGTCTGCTCACTGGACACGCTGGGTTATTTCAGCAGCTAGGCCACCTGGCCAGATGGCCTTAGATAACCAGTTCGGAGAGAAGGAGGAGGCTCAGAGAGGCTGAGGTTGGTTTGAGAACACACAGGATGATTGGAGGGGTGGGACTCTGAGCCCCTCCCCCAACTACACACATCCTGCTGGCACCGCCAGGCCAGGGTTGGGGGCCGAAGGGGTGTGTGTTCAAACCACTTCTCCAGAAGCCATGCAAGGGCTGTCAGCTGGGGAGCTAGGTCATTTGGGGTTAGGTTAGCCCCAGGAAGGTGGGAGTGGGAGCTGGTGGAGGTGCACCCTCTAGGGAACCTGGAGTGCCACACCCGGGCAACAGCAAGACCCAGAACGCCCTGGGGTGGGTGGGTAGGGAGGGAGTTGAGGGCAGACTCACGAGGTCTCCCTGAAAGTCGATAGGTAGGGGGCAGAGAGAGCCAGGTTGGGGTCAGGTCATTCCTGGGGAAGGACAGAGGACGCCCATGGGCATGTGGCCAGAGTGGCACCTCTGCCTCCCTGGGTGACAGGTGAGTCACCCTACCTGTGTGTCCACCAGGGCCTGTGTGAGTGAATTGTCTCAGAAAGCTAGCCCCCAGGAGCAGCCCTGACCCACAGGAGTCAGCCAAGTTTAGCAGTACTGAGCAGGCTCACAGATCCACTCCTGCCCACAGCATTTTCTTCCCTACCTTGCCCAGACACAGACTGAGTGTGGGGCTGGGAAGGGGCAGGCCTAGGGCCTCTAAGTAGGAGCAAGTTGGCATATCTGCCGGTGCCTGTGTGTTACCTACCTGGGAACAAGGGAGGGAGTTTCAAGATGAAAATGTTCCCTCAGATTTTTTGGATGAATGTTCAGCATGCAGGATCTTATTTCCCTGTTAGTTGCTCAGCCGTATGTGATTCTTTGTAACCCCACGGACTGTAGTCTGCCAGGCTCCTCTGTCCATGGAATTCTCCAGGCAAGAATACTGGAGTGGGTTGCCATTCCCTTCTGTGGGAGATCTTCCCAATCCAGAGATCAAACCCAGGTCTCCCATATTGCAGGCAGATTCTTTTACCACCTGAGCCACAAGGGAAGCCCTATAATACTAGAGTGGTTTGCCATGACCTCCTCCAGGGGATCTTCCAGAATCAGGGATCAAACCCGCAGCTCTTCTATCTCCTGTATTGGCAAGCGGGTTCTTTAGCACCTGGGAAGCCCTAGTTCCCTGACTAGGGATCAAGCCCGCGCCCCCTGCATGAAAGGACGGACTCTTCTCCACTGGATGGCCAGGGAAGTGCTATGTTCCCTCAGGCTTGGAAGGCTTGACTCCCTGGCTCTTCCTACTGCTGCCCTTGGGATATGGTTGTCACTTGAGCCCCACCCAGAGTCCATGGTTTTTTGTGGTTCTCCACAAGAGTTTGTTGGGCTTCCCAGGTGGCGCTAGTGTTAAAGAAGCTCTCTGCCAATGCAGGAGACTCAGAAACGTGAATTCGATTCCTGGATCAGGAAGATCCCCTGGAGGAGGACATGGCAACCCACTCCAGTATTCTTGCGTGGAGAATCCCATGAACAGAGGAGCCTGGGACCCTGGTGGGTAGCAAAGAGTAGGACACGATTGAAGTAGCTTAGCATGCATGCCCAAGAGTTTAGGCTTACCCCTTTTTTCCCAGCTGATCTGAGATTTCTGGGGTACCAGTACTGAAGACTTCTCATTCTTATCTTGGCCATTACTAAGCCCTAGGCCCTCAATGTCCTTCAGTTCTTCGGAATTTTCTCATGCTATTTCTTTTATATTTTCCCTCTTTCCTGTTTTATTTTTTCTATTCTTTGGTTTGGGGTTTTCTATTAATAGACTGGTCATACCTCCTGGTTGAATCTTTTAATCATCTTATTTTTTCTTCTATCTCTATTTTTTTTAACTTCCTGTAATGTTTTTTGACTTCTGACCCTGCAGTGAAATTTAATTTTATTTACTTATTTTAGTTACACTGTGAAGCATGTGGATCTTAGTTCCCTGACCAGGGATTGAACCCATGCCCACTGCAGTGGAAGCGTGAATTCTTAACCACTGGACCTCCAGGGAAGTCCCTACAGTGGATTTAAAATTAGTTATTATGGTTTAAAAAAATTTTTTTTGAGACACTTTCAGACACACTAATTATTTTTACCACTTGTCACACTTGTCTTATTTTCTTTTTATTTTCCTCTTTTAATTTCTAAACCATTTGGGAGTTGGTCTCAGGCATTCTGACCTTTACTCCTTAATATTTCAGTGTCTTTTTCCTAAGAACAGGGACATTGTCTCATATAACCACAGTACAGCAACCAAAATCAGGCAGTTTCACATCAATATGACACAGTTCATCTAATCTGCAATCTAAATTTCAGTGATGACAGTTATCCCAATAATGTCCTTCACAGAATTTTTTCCTGACCTAATCCAGGATCTGTATTGCATTTAGTTATCCTAACTTATGACACACTTAATCCCCAGAGCCTCACTCCTGTTCTCTGTACCATTTATAGCATATCACCCATGCTGCTGCTGCTGCTAAGTTGCTTCAGTAGTGTCCGACTCTGTGGGACCCCATAGATGGAAGCCCACCAGGTTCCCTCATCCCTGGGATTCTCCAGGCAAGAACACTGGAGTGGGTTGCCATTTCCTTCTCCAACGAGTGAAAGGGAAATTGCTCAGTCGTGTCTGACTCTTAGTGACCCCATGGACTGCAGCCTACCAGGCTCTGCAGTCCATGGGATTTTCCAGGCAGGAGTACTGGAGTGGGGTGCCACTGCCTTCTCTAGCATATCACCTATAGGTGAGAAGATTTTTATCAGAAGCAGACCAGCACTAATGCCTCAAGCTGAGTGGCTTGGCATGGTCCCCATGGGAACCATTTGATGAAGGTGCCCATGTGCAGAGCCTGTTTGACTGTAGGACCAGGCAATGAACCATTCCTGTTTTGGCCTAGAAGTCAGAGACAGAGCTTAGTTCTTTTTGGATCCCCAGCAAGGTTTCTGGCACACAGTAGGTACTTAATAAGTGCCTGTGATTGTTGGACATGAAGTGTCTGATTCTTTCATGATAGCCTGAGCCTCTGCAGATAGATTTGGCCTTGGCATGGGTGTTTGGCTGAGAAAAGAAGAGAACCTAAAGGCAAAGGAGAAAAGGAAAGATACCCCCATTTGAATGCAGAGTTCCAAAGAATAGCAAGGAGAGATAAGAAAGCCTTCCTCAGGGATCAATGAAAAGAAAGAGGAAAACAATAGAATGAGAAAGTCTAGAGATCTCTTCAAGAAGATTAGAGATACCAATGGAACATTCATGCAAAGATGGGCACAATAAAGGACAGAAATGGTATGGACCTAAACAGAAGCAGAAGATATTACAAAGATGTGGCAAGAATTCACAGAAGAACTATACAAAAAAGATCTTCATGACCCAGATAACCACACTGGTGTGATCAGTCACCTAGAGCTAGACATCCTGGAATGTGAAGTCAAGTGGGCTGTAGGAAGCATCACTATGAACAAAGGTAGTGGAGGTGATGGAATTCCAGTTGAGCTATTTTAAATCCTAAAAGATGATGCTGTGAAAGTGTTGCACTCAATATGCCAACAAATTTGGAAAACTCAGCAGTGACCACAGGACTGGAAATGGTCAGTTTTCATTCCCATCCCAAAGAAAGGCAATGCCAAAGAATGCTCAAACTACTGTACAACTGCACTCATCTCACACACTAGCAAAGTAATGCTTAAAATTCTCCAAGTCAGGCTTCAACAGTACATGAACCGTGAACTTCCAGATGTTCAAGCTGGATTTAGAAAAGGCAGAGGAACCAGAGATCTAATTGCCAACATTCGTTGGATCATTGAAAAAGCAAGACAGTTCCAGAAACACGTCTACTTCTGCTTTTTGACTCCAGCAAAGCCTTTGACGGTGTGGATCACAACAAACTGTGGAAAATTCTTCAAGAGATAGGAATACCAGACCACCTGACCTGCCTCCTGAGAAATCTGTATGCAGGTCTAGAAGCAACAGTTAGAACTGGACATGGAACAACAGACTGGTTCCAAATAGGAAAAGGAGTATGTCAAGGCTGTATATTGTCACCTTGCTTATTTAACTTATATGCAGAGTACATCATGTGAAATGCTGGGCTGGAAGAAGCACAAGCTGGAATCAAGATTGCCAGGAGAAATATCAATAACCTTAGATACGCAGATGATACCACCCTTATGGCAGAAAGTGAGGAACTAAAGAGCCTCTCGATGAAAGTGAAAGAGGAGAGTGAAAAAGCTGGCTTAAAACTCAACATTCAGAAAACCAAGATCATTGCATCTGGTCCATCACTTCATGGCAAATAGATGGGGAAACAATGGAAACAGTGAGAGACTTTATTTTTTGGGCTCCAAAATCACTGCAGATGGTGACTGCAGCCATGAAATTAAAAGATGCTTGCTCCTGGAAGAAAAGCTATGACCAACCTAGATAGCATATTAAAAAGCAGAGACATTACTTTGCCAACAAAGGTCCATCTAGTCAAGGCTATGGTTTTTCCAGTAGTCATGTATGGATGTGAGAGTTGGACTATAAAGAAAGCTGAGCACCAAAGAATTGATGCTTTTGAATTGTGGTGTTGGAGAAGACTCTTGAGTCCCTTGGACTTCAGGGAGATCCAGCCAGTCCATCCTAAAGGAAATCAGTCCTGAATATTCATTGGAAGGACTGATGCTGAAGCTGAAACTCCAATACTTTGGCCACCTGATGCGAAGAACTGACTCATTTGAAAAGATCCTGATGCTGAGAAAGATTGAAGGCAGGAGGAGAAGGGGACGACAGAGGATGAGATGGTTGGATGGCATCACCGACTTGATGGACATGAGTTTGAGCAAGCTCCAGGAGTTGGTGATGGACAGGGAGGCCTGGGTGCTGCAGTCCCTGGGGTCACAAAGAGTCAGACACAACGGATTGACTGAACTGAACTGGTGTCTGTGTGTGTCTGTGTGCAGGCATCTGTGTGTGTGTTTGTGTGAAGGTGCACCCGAGCAGAGTCTGGGCAGAGGCTTCTGTGGTCACCTGCAAAATTGTGAGCTCCTGACTGTCCATGCCAAATATTGACACACCTTGGGCACTGGTGTGTCTGGAAACCCAGGTGGGCAGTAGGCAGTCATATTTTGATGAAGCTGACCTGGTCCTCACTCAGTCCCACACAGCTGGGACTCACTCGGATAATGTGAATGCTCCTCTTATTCCAAGAATGTGCAAAGGTCCTGAGGTGTGGGTGCTGGAAGATTGCCCAGTGGTCATTGCCCTCAATCCTGTCCTTGTGGTCCCTTTGGAAACTTTTGGCCTTGCTGGAGCCCAGAGGCCTCTGGTCTTTCCCTCCCCTCTCCTGCCAGATATAGCCCTCGTCTCCACCTCTCCCCAGCCCCCTACCTTATGGCTTTACAGGAGACAAAAACCAGGAGATTCACCAACTTCGTACCCTGTCAGCCCCAACTGGGGGTCTCCCCAGCCCAGCCAGTAGGTCTCTGCTTAAAGTGGAACCGCCAAGATGGTGTGTGTGTGGGTGCATGTGTGTGCGTGCATGTGTGTGTGTGTGTGTGTGTGTGTGTGTGTGTGTGTAGATGAGGGTCTTGGGAGGAGGGGTCAGTGGGGGAGGTGAGAGGTCTTAAGAGATGGTGGTGGGTGGAGCAGGCTGGGCACCCTCAGTGTTTGCCCACACAGTGCAGTCTGAGATGTGGGCACCCCCTCCCTTCTGCCCTGCTGAGGGGAGCTGTCACCCTAAACCGCCAGCAGGCCTCCAGTAAACCAACCTAGGCCCCCGCCCGCCCGTGTAAGTGGAACTGCGGGGCAGCGTAGAGCTCCGCCATGAAAAAATCATGAGGACACCAAGCTGTGGGCCTGTTTCAGGAACAATGCAGGAGGCTGGGCCCTGGGCGCCTGCCGAGCTGGACCCCAGATGGGCCCAGATGGGCCCAGGAGTGAGGAAATCAGGGCCTCGGGCTGTGCCCAGTGGCACCTGGACCACCAGAACAGCCCTCACCTTGTGGGGCCAAGGAGTCCGGGGCAGAGGGTTAAGGAGGGACGGCAGAGGCCTGGCATGGGAGGGATGGGGTGCCTGGGGTGGGGGGGTGAAGAACACCCAGGGCAGCAGCTGGCCAAGGCCTGGGGCTGAGGCTCTGGGGTGAGGTGCCAGTGGTCTCCTCTGTGAGGAGAAGTTCCCAGACTCACTGCCCTGTGGGCAGGGGCCTTCTGCTGTTGCTCAGCGCCGGGAGTACAGACCTGATTTGGGGAAGGTGTGACTGTGGAGGTTCCTTAGCCGGTGGGTCTGCCCTGGCCCCCATCCTGGGCCATTTCTCAGTTTCCAGGGCTCGAGGCCAGCTGAGGCAGGGACGGCCCCCTCCCCCAGCCTGCACACACACACCGCCTGTGCCAGCTCACACCACCAGCATCAGCGTTGCCCGGGCACTGAGCCTGGCGCACGCGCTGGTTGCCATGGCAGCAGGCAGCGTGCTGGCAGGAACCCAGGCTGGGCTCTAGCATCAAGAGCTGGCTGTCTAGACGTGCAGAGGTGGGGGTGCTTTCCCTGGTAGCCCCGGAGGGGCCTGGCTACGGGGAGTGGGAAGGTGGTCCCTCCAATGGCTAGGACTACCCAATCCCCAGCATTCTAGGAAAGGAACAGTTTCCTGAGAGGTGCCGGGTGAATGTTAGGGGTCTAGGGGGCTTTAAGGCCCTCTATGCGCCTGGTCCCACCTGGACACTAAGAGGGGCAGGAGGCCAAGGATTGGCCCCAGCCTTGTCTGCTGGGGGCGTCTGATAGATGAGGCCATTCCCACCTTCCGGGGCCAGCTGTGGCCCGAAGGGCCCATCTGGCTGTGCCCATCTGCAGATGGCCACTCCCAGTAGTAGGGGCCAGAGGCATGGCTCGTTGCAGGAAATGGCGCCCTCCTCCAGTTAAACATATTAAAGTTGATGTGTTAGGCGGCCTGACATCTGTGCTCAGGCCTGGTCCTGGTTGCAGATGGCAGCTCAGGGTGGTGAGCACACACTGGGTTCATGCCCCCACCCATGGGAAGGGACGGGGTCAGGTTTAGAAGTGAGCAGGATAAGTGAATGGGGCTCCGAGAGTGGCAGAGACCTTGGATGTCCCAGGGTGCAGGCTGGCCAGGGCAGTGGTGGGCACATTTGTATGCCCCAAGTGGGTGGCTGTGTGGACAAGTTCTGGCAGGGGGCACGGGGTTCTGTGGGAAGGGTGCTCCCCATTGCCTGCGGATGCTGCCCCGGTGTGAGAAGCGCCCCAAAACAAACTCCCTTAGGCCACCCATAGCCTGGTCACCCTGCTGGGCAGCCTCGAGGGGGTTCTGAGGCTGGGATCCAGAGTAGCATCTCTGGGCTGGGGCTGACCCAGCAGGTGGCTGTGGATCACTCTGCCCAATTCCTGCCTGTGTGTACTACACACACACACACACCCACACACCCACACACACACCCACACACACACCCACACACACACCCACACACCCACCCACCCAGACTTGCAGGCATCCTGCCCACCTATCAGCAGATGCTGGGCCCATCACACAGGAACACCCACATCAAACATTCACAGGCAGTTATTAAGTACCTACTGTGTGCCAGAACCTTGCAGGGGATCCAGAAAGGAACCATGACCCAAGCAGGCAGCTGGGCGAGGCCCTGAGATCCTGGTTTGGGGAGGGAGGAAGGGAGGGAGGAGGGACCATCTGTGCAATCCCCCTCCCTCCAAGGAAGCCTGTGCTGGAAGGCCCGCCTCTCAGAACCCACCTCCCCAGCCCCCAGGGCCTGAAATGCCACCTGGTGGCTCACGCCCCTGGATCAGTGCCGGGGAGCCCCACCCTACCCCCACTTGGGGCTGTGGGACCTGAGAATTGAGAGGCCATGGGCACTTCTGGCTCTGCTGCTGAGAGGCTGCCTGGAGCCAGGCCTGCTTAGCGCCTGGTGGCTGGGCTTCCTCCTGCAGGGCACGTGATGCCCATGAGCGCCCTGCCAGCATCAGTCAGCGTTAATGAGGCTGTCGTGCTAATCGGGCCCGGCTGGGCTCCTTCAGAAGGCTGGCTGGGAGTTGGCAGTGCAAAAGGAGAGAACAGTGCCCATGCCTGGGGTGGCCACGGGCACAGCTGCCCCTCAGGCTGCCCATACACATGGGAACTGAAGTGTGGACAGCATCACGGCTGGTACGGCCAAACCAGGACATTTCCCTGGCATCAAGGGCTGGGCAATGCAGTCCCCTGGGAACGTGGGGGGATTTCATGTGGGCATCATCTCTGCGGAGGGGGTGCAACCCCAGATTACATCTCCCTTACCATGGGGTGTCTGGCACACAGCCTAGTCAGTCAGTGTCCCATAAACCCCTATTGGCCACAGAGGTGGACGACACTAGCCAAGACCAGTTCCTTGCTCAGTATGCACCGTGCTGTCATGGGGATTTGTGTGCAGACCTATCTCCCTGAACCCCAGTGTGAACCCCTCAAGCAAGGGGTCAGGTCTCCTGGTCTCTTGCTCAGTGTGCACATGCCTGGGGAGGTCACTGCCCGGGATTGGGGACATGGAGGAAGGACTCCAGAGCCATGTGCCCATCCACCCCACCCACCTCCTGGGGCCTCTGCACGCCCAACCCGAGGCCCCTTCATTCTGTTGGACCCCCATATGGCCTTGAAAGGGATGGAGGGGTGATGCCTGGAGCATCAAGGGCAAGACTCAGGAGGCCAAGGCTGGAAGTGCCCTGTGGCTCCCACTCCTGGTCCCCAGGGAGGCCTGAGGGTCACACGCTGTGATGAGGAAGAAGACACCAAGGCTGGCCTGGGCCCAGGGCAGGTGGCTCTGGTTTCACTACTTGGCTCCTGGCCCCTGAGGCAGGTGCAAGAGACAGACAGGCAGGGCGAAGCTGAGGAGGCCCACCGCAGCCCCCTAAGGCAGCCTCCTCAGGCTCAGGGTTTGGGGAGGTACAACAGGGTGGGACCCCAGAGACTGAGCTGGGAGGTACCAGGGTCAGAGGTAGTCAGCTGTGGCTTCTCCTAGCCTGTTGCCCTTATCCTTCTGCTGGGAAGGTTTTGCCCTATGTGATCGTGGGACCCGGCCCATTAAGGATCCCACAAGGACTCCACAGTCAGGCCAGTCGCTCTATGCAGTGTGAGTGGCAGTTCAGGGGTCCCCAGGGCCATCCATCAAGGCTGGCTTCACCAGAGCCCACCCATGGCAGACAGAGCAACCTCATGGGCCCTGAGAGTTGCTCAGGGTACAGGGGTCGGGTCCGAGCCTGGCCCTGTGACCCCAAGTCCAAAGGCTTGCCACCTCCTCGTGCTGCCCGGGATGACGCCTGCTCCGCGTGTGCTCCCAGACCACCCTCCCACTGTGCAGCCCGCGAGGTGGGCATGCTTGTCTCCATCACACAGCTGCCACCTCAGCCCAAACCGAGGGCCCTTTCCCCCGGAGCCCAGCAAAGCCAGGCTGCCTAGCCAGTGTGAATCTGGCTGAGGAGCTGCCTCTTCACACCTGGCATGGATCTGGGTGCCACGAGTGCTAGGATGAGGGGGTTGCCTGGCCCGCTTACTGGCACCGACAGCCCTGCCTGCCACTTTCCCAGCTACAGGCCACCCTTGGGAAGCATCAGACTTGGGGCTGCAGGCTGTGACCCAGGGGCTGCTGAGGAGGACATGCAAGGCTCAGCCGCAGCCGCCCGGGTAGCAGCAAGGAATCAGAGAAGCGGTAACTGGATCTGGCAGCTGAGGGTGGAGGGCTGCGATCGGGTTGCGGCCACACGCAAGTTTTCCACCAGGCAGCTTTCTCTACCCCAGGAAAGAGCTGGGCTGGGCTGGCGAGTCTGTGCAGTGGGTCTGGGGCCCGGAGGTGGGGGGCAAGGAGAGAGGCCAAGACTGGGGGGTGGGTGTCCAGAGGGTGGGGCACAGCACCGGAGCCAGAGCCAGGCAGCCGCCAGTGAGCACAAGGAGGTGGTCAGCCCTGCGGTGAGTGGCACTCTCCAGCCCCTCCGGCCCCGGGCTCTGGCCCCTGGGCAGTCCGGGAGTGGCTGAAATCCAAGCTGGGGTAACGAAAGGCTGTTCCTAAGCCGGCACAGTTCTGATCCGCCCTCCCACCCGCCCTCTGCTGCCCGCTGGCCATGTAAGAGCTCCCCGGACCCGCCACTGCTGGTCAGAGGCAGCTTCTGAGAGGGCAGCGGGTCCATGACGCCAGCTGGGCCTGGGGGCCGCTGGCCAACCCAGACGAGCTGGGCCTCTAGGGGACCTCAGGGGTCGTGAGCACAGAGAGAGCTTCCCGGGCCCCCGTCGGGGACCTCAGCCAGGCCAAAGATGCCTACCAATGGCCTGCACCAGGTGCTGAAAATCCAGTTTGGCCTCGTCAATGACACTGACCGCTACCTGACGGCCGAGAGCTTCGGCTTCAAGGTCAACGCGTCGGCACCCAGCCTCAAGCGGAAGCAGATGTGGGTGCTGGAGCCAGACCCAGGGGAAGGCACTGCTGTGCTGTTTCGCAGCAGCCACCTGGGCCGTTACCTGTCGGCCGAGGGGGACGGTCGTGTGGCCTGCGAGGCGGAGCGGCCGGGTCGTGACTGCCGCTTCCTGGTCCTGCCGCAGCCCGATGGGCGCTGGGTGCTGCAGTCGGAGCCGCACGGCCGCTTCTTCGGTGGCACCGAGGACCAGCTGTCCTGCTTCGCCACGGCCATCACCCCGGCCGAGCTGTGGACAGTGCACCTGGCCATCCACCCGCAGGCCCACCTGCTGAGCGTGAGCCGGCGGCGCTATGCGCACCTGTGCCCGCGGGAGGATGAGATGGCAGCAGACAGTGATACGCCCTGGGGTGTGGATGCACTCGTCACCCTCATCTTCCAGAACCGGCAGTACTGCCTCAAGTCCTGTGATAGCCGCTACCTGCGCAGTGATGGCCGCCTCGTCTGGGAGCCCGAGGCTCGCGCCTGCTACACGCTTGAGTTCAAGGCGGGCAAGTTGGCCTTCAAGGACTGCGATGGCCGCTACCTGGCACCCGTGGGCCCTGCGGGCACGCTCAGGGCGGGCCGCAACACACGGCCTGGCAAGGACGAGCTCTTCGACCTGGAGGAGAGTCACCCACAGGTGGTGCTGGTGGCCGCCAACCACCGCTACGTGTCCGTGCGGCAAGGTAATGGGGTGCGGGGCCTGTGCGTGTGTGTAGGGTCATGTAGCAAGTGGCTCCGGGTTGAGGGGTGAGAATACACTTGTAGAATACAGTGGGCTATAGGCCAGGTATGGGGTCCCTGTTGAGCCTCAAGCCCGCTGGACAGCTGCTGAATGCAGGATGGGCAGCGCCCAGGTGGAGGTGGTTGAGGCCCAGGCTCACCGTGATGAGGGGCAAGAGGGCAGGCCCCATCCACACCGGGCTGCCCCCTGACCACCCTTCCCCTTTTCTTCCATCACCCCACTTCTGAACTTTACAGGAAATTGGGGCTGTGACCAAGGGCAGGGAAGGCAGGCAGCAGGAACGGAGTGGGACGGGGTCCTGGGGGCCCTTCCAGTCCAGGGAGATGCAAGTGGTCCCTCCAGAGCCTGGGCTCCTTGGTGGGGAGACACTCTCTGTTCAGCAGGTGTCGCGTGGCTCCCCCCAAGTCCCCGATCATCGGTCACCTGCTTCATGTGACCCGTGGGCCCTTCTCCACATGATCACCTGCCTGTGGGGTGAACATGGACAGCTCCTACTTCCCCTCAAGGAAAGTGAGGTTCCAGAGTGGCTCCATGCCACTTGGACTCCTGGCTCTGTGCACCCAGAAGGGGTGGGTGTACCCGGACCCAGCTCACTGCCGCCACCTGGTCCCAGCCCTGAGCACATAGAGGGGTGGCCCAGCTGTGGCTCTAGGGGCTCCTGCCTGTCGTTTGGATCTTCAAAGCCAGTGCAGAGTAGGGACCGGCATTCAGCAAACACCCCTGAATCCTTGTGGAGTGTGGTTGGGCCCTGGGGTGTAAGGGAGGACAGACAGCCCCAGTCTTTCCCGTCACAGGTCCTACTGTCTGGCCACACTGCTTTCTGGCCTTGACCAAGGCCCATATGCTTGGTTTGCCAGTAAAAGGTGGGCAGTAGTGGGGAAAGCTTTCTCTGTGAGTCAAAGGAAATGCTGGCTACAAAGCATTTGTCCTTGTTCAGCTTGTGAGTGAGACAAGTGGTAGTGGGGATAGTGGTGATGCTGGTGGTGCTACAAGCGGTGGTGGTGATGGTAAGGGTGCCATGGTGATGGAGATGATGCTGGTGGTCCTGCTGGTGATGGTAGTGATGGTGATGGTGGTGGTGGTGAGGGGGGATGGTAGCCGTATAAACCATTTTTCATTCTTTGGATTACCCTGCATCTGACCTGATCCCTTTGATGGGGAAATTCCCCCACAAAGGAACAGATTCACCCCCCTCCCCACCAACACCACTGTGAGGCCAGAGGTACCTACATTCACCTCCCTGCTTTCCTTGCATAAGCCTGAGGGCATCAGACCTGGCCCTGAGATGTTCTGATGTTGACTTTGCTAATCAGTGATTCAGGGAAGCAGAGTGTGGCATCTCAGGCTGAGGGGGGGATAGTGCTGCTAGGTTTTGAGGCAGCTGGAGTGGTGGCTTCTGCAGAGTGGGCTGGTGGTTCCTTGGTCCCTGTCATTTTGCTGGCCAGGTAGCCCCCAAACTTGTCTCCTTCCCCCAGGCCAGGGTGTTGGTGAGCAAATTGGCTTTTGCTGTTGATTTTTTTTTTTTTCCTTTCCCAACCTCCATTAGCCAGAGTCTGCTGTTTCTGCTATGCCCACTGCCAGCCCTCACTCATGTGGCATTGCTGCTGGGCTGCCCAACAAGCAGTGTTTGCTGCTGCAAGTAACAATGGCTGCTTATTGGCTTAAGCCATGAGGACGCTAATACCTTGCCTAAGTGGAGGTCTGGAGGCACAGGGGTGGTAGGGTCCCAAACAGGCACCACATCCAGCTCAGTGGCATCACCAAAGCCCTCTGCTTTTTCCTCTTTGAGGAACTGCTCTCCCAGGACAGTTCTGCCCTCAGACTGGTGCCCCTGTGGTTACAAGATGGTTGCTACTATCTGGGACCTCATGTCCAAACAGAACAAAGTCCAAAGGGAAGAGGGGCACTGGCTCTTCTTGTGGCTTTGCAGGAGTAAGAATATGTCTCCTGTAAATGCTCTCAGACACCCCTTCTTGCTCACACATCCACCACTTGATCAATCCCTCCTGGGACAGTAGGGTCCATACTCTTTGCCAGCACCAGCCAGGACTCCATGAGACCCTGCTGCTGCAAGATCAGGGTCCCAGGAGCAGCCGGCTGTGTGAGACCGAGCCCCTGGGCTGTATCCTGTCTGGAGAGGGTGTGTGGAAGGAGATGCTGGGGACACTAAGAGGCTTGACCTCAGAGATGGGGGTGGAAAACTTGCAGCCACAGCCTCAGACCCCTGGCTTCACTCCTCCCTTTAGTACCTGTCGGATGGCTCCCTCACCTTCTCAGGTCCTACTTCAGGGAGGCCATCCCTGGCCAAAACCCCAGCAGTCATGGGCACTGGACATACCATTTTTGTTGTCCACCGCTCCCCTTGGGCCAGCATCTGGAGAACAAGGCCCACTGTTTTGGTATTGCTGACCACAGGCTGGGGGCAGCAGGAGCTCACTTTGTGCAGCACTGCTGATGGGATGGTGGGGTTGGCAAAGAGAAGGGGTCACTTTCTTGGGGTCTGATCAGTGATCTGTGTAAGAAGGGAGACAGACTCCAGTCTGGGGGACAAACAGGACAAAGCCATGGGCACCCCCTCCAGTCTGGGCCCTGTGTGCTGCCCCACTTCCTTCCCAGGGGGCAGGGCAGGACAGGATGTGGCCCTGACCCTTCAGCCCTGATGGGGGTATGCCCCACTCCCTTCTGCTCTGCTCACTGGAGTTGTTGGGGCTCTGCCTCAGGGGAGCTCTGTGATCTGCCAGTTGCGATGGAACACGGATGTGGTTTATGGGAAGATACCAGGGAAACTCCACTGCCTGACTGCTCTTCCCTACCCTGGTCACAGATGCCCCATTCATCTCCCTCCCAAGCAGAGTCCCAAGTAGCTTTGCCCTCCCTCCAGGGTCCTGGGAGACCACACACTTGTGTATGAGGGGCTGAGATGACAGGGGGCCAGTCCCAGCTCAGTGCCCAGGAGCAGATCCCAGGACCCCGCTGTGTCCTGAACCATGCTAGGGAAGGACAGGGACCCTGCTGTGTCCACCCAGCAGCTTAGGGAGGAGTTATAAATAGAGGCTGCTGTAAGTCCTGGGTCCAGAGAGCAGGAGCAAGCAGATTACCTGCTGATTAGCTGAGGCAGGGGATTTGGCGGCACGGAAGGGCCTGGCTCCTGGGGCTGTGCTGGAAACCCGGCCTCTAGGAAGCGGTGTGAGTGCGTCCACAATGCGCCTGCACCGCACTGGAGCAGAACTCCAAATCTTCTCAAGTCCAAAGGGTTCTAGATGAGACCCCCGCTGACTTCAGGGATGCCCCAAGAGCATGCCTTCCCATCCCTCTGCTCCTCACCCCACCCAGGGTGAGGCGTGAGGGGCTTCCCATCTCCTCCCTCCAGGGGTCAATGTCTCAGCCAACCAAGATGAAGAACTGGATCACGAGACCTTCCTGATGCAAATTGACCAGGAGACAAAGAAGTGCACCTTCTATTCCAGCACTGGGGGCTACTGGACCCTGGTCACCCATGGGGGCATCCAGGCCACAGCTACACAAGTGTGAGTGCACCATCCTCACCTCTGTGACCCCTGCATCTCCACCATCACCATCACCTCTACACACACCACTTCTGTGGCCGTCACCACCACCTCCTCCACCATCACCACCACCACCATCATCTCCATTTCCACTACCACAGGCATCACCACCTCCACCTCAACCATAGGGACCACACAGCCGCCCAACCAGGGAAGAAGGCTGCTAGCTTGCAGGGCAGCTCTTCATGGTGGTGGGTGTAGCAGTGGAAGTCAAGTGCCTTGAGCGGGTGGTCCTGGACTTGAAGGGGATGCGGGAGGTCTGACCCTGAGTCCCCGTGTCCTGCTTCTCTGAGGGGACCTTGACCTGCCCCTTCCAGTTCTGAGAACACCATGTTTGAGATGGAGTGGCGGGGCCGACGGGTGGCCCTCAAGGCCAGTAACGGGCGCTATGTGTGCATGAAGAAGAATGGGCAGCTGGCAGCCATCAGCGATTTTGTAGGTGAGCACTCCCCTCCTGCCCTGGGGAGCCTGGGGCTGGGCGCTCTGCCTGGGGACAGTTCCAGCTCAGCCCATCTCCACCCAGGGCTGAGCCCTCTCCCTCCCCATGGAGCTGCTGCTGTCTGCGACAAGAGTCTTACTTCCTGTTCCAGCCCATTGCTCTTGATGTGGGGGCTCAGATCCAGAGCACCCCAATCACTGCTGCACTTCTGGGGAACCAGGGGCTCACATAAGCAGTGGGCAGATCCAGGCACACAATCGGGGCAGGTCCTGGCCTGGCGCTCTCGTGGGGCTGCTGGAAGGTCCCTCAAGCCCTTGTCTCGCCAGCAGGGGAGGACGAGGAGTTCACCCTCAAGCTTATCAACCGGCCCATCCTGGTCCTGCGCGGCCTGGACGGCTTCGTCTGCCACCGACGTGGCTCCAACCAGCTGGACACCAACCGCTCGGTTTACGATGTGTTCCACCTGAGCTTCAGCGACGGCGCGTACCAGATCCGAGGTGCGGGCAGGTGGGATGGGGCTGGGGAGCAGCGGAAAGGGGGGTCCCGGAGAGAGTGGGGGGCTGTGCCCAGCCTGGATGGGGGAGCGAGCCACCGGCCGACCCCTCTCTGGCCCACCCCAGGCCGCGGCGGCGGGTTCTGGCACACCGGCAGCCACGGCAGCGTGTGCAGCGATGGCGAGCGCGCCGAGGACTTTCTGTTCGAGTTCCGCGAGCGCGGCCGCCTGGCCATCCGGGCCCGGAGTGGCAAGTACTTGCGTGGCGGCGCCTCGGGGCTGCTGCGCGCGGACGCCGACGCGCCGGCTGGGGTTGCGCTCTGGGAATACTGAGTGCCGCCGTCTGTCCCCCATTAAACCATGTCTGTGACCAGCGGCTGGCGGGTCAGTGGCGAAGCTCGCGGTGCGTGGGGAAGGGTTCGCATCCGCCCGCCGCAGGCCCTCTGGGCCTTTCCTGCGATGGTCGCTCGACCGCCAGAAAATCCAAGATTGGCGCTTTTCCAGCCCATTGAACATCCGGAGACCCCTTCCTGGACTGCCAGTCCCGGGCCTTCTTTTGTCTGCATCACTCCTTGGCACATAGCTCCTCCCCAAGCTTGGGGGCGGGGGTGGGGAGAGGACCCCCATTCTACTCAGCAGGACAGGGATGGGAGTGGGATAGTTGGGAGGAGCCTCATCCCAGGCCCCAGCAAGTCAGGTAGGTTAGAGGGTCTTCAGGGTCTTCATAGCACACATCACTGCTCCCTTCCCCAGGGGCAGGGTCTTAGGGAATCCTGGAAGCACCTGATGAAGTGACTTCCACCCCTCCCAGACAAGGTTATGTGCAGCCAACCATGGGGGAGAGGGCGCTTCTCAGCCTGTGCACTGGCCTGCTGCCACCCAGCGTAGGAAGGGTGGACCACCAGGACAAGGCCCATGGTTCACCCACAGGTCTCCCCAAACCAGCTGGCACCCAAAACACCCCAGTCGCCAAGGACCCCCACCCAGGCCAATACCTCCTGGAGGTACTGGGCAACCTGGACCACGGGAGGTGGGAGTGGGGTGGGAGGTGTGCCCCTGGGATTGGCCTAGGCCTTGAGGACTGGGTGATGGAGGGCTGAGGGGACAGCCTGAGCAAAAGTAGGGGAGACCACGGGCCTCAGCGACCTTTCCCCTCAGCCCCCACCCTCTCCCACCCTGGGCAGCCCCCACTCTTGCCTGGGGCCTGAAGCGCCCCTTCCAGTGAGTCTGGCCAGCGTGAGGCACTTTGGGAAAGGGGGGCAGCTGGGACTCCTCTCCAGGGCCCCGCTTTGGCTGGCTCCCTGACTCACCGCTTCCCTTCACCTTAGCGATGAAGAAAAGCTGGGTCCCACGTGGGCCAACAGGTCAAGGTGGGCTCTGATGGACACTGGCCCAGAGGGGACAAGGGGACTGCCCTGTGTGCGGTCTGCACTGCCCCCTGGTGGCCTGGGAGACAGGAGGGTTGCCTGCTGGGCACTCTTGGCACCCTTGTTCAAGTGCTCCAAGTGGGCGCCAAGGAGGGTCTCCTGTTTGCTGACCTTGGCTGGACAGGGTACTTGGCCTCAGACATGCTGAGTGGAGTCTGTGCAGCCCAGGGCAGTGGCTGGAGACGGGAGGCAGGGAAGAGGGCTTGCGGGTCCCTGTGGGCTGGCCTGCCCACTTCCTCCCCCCCCCAGGAAGTGACAGGAAGACAACCCTCAGAAACAGCCACTAAGGGGGTGCAGGCCCTTCCCTGGTTGGGCCACAGCTCCCCTCCAGGCTGTGTAAGGACCACCCAAGCCAGCAGGGACCGGAGGCCAACTGCTTGCTCATCCTTGAAGGCAACTGTTACACTGCTCCCAGCACACACGGGGACAGGAGGCACAGGACAGTACTGGGTGGGCGGAAACTCCTCCCCGTCCTCCCTCCTGCTCAGAAGAACACTCCAGTGCTGGGTCTGTGTGATGACCCCAGATCCCAACTTGGAGCACACTACCGCCCCTCTCCCTCAATGGAGCATGACGAGGAGGTGCCCGTGGTCCTCCTGGGGAGGGGCCCTCATGACCTAAATGGCCCTGCAGGGACCACTTCACCCCAGTGTCTGAGGGTTCCCTCTGGCCTGAGGGCCCCAGAGAGGCCAGTTCAAGGCTCCTCTGGGGAGTGCAGTGGCCACCAGCCTTGGCGGGGGCTTGGAGCTGAGGTGAGCCCAGGAATCCAGGTCAAAGCCGCCACCAGACCACAGGGAGGAGGCTTAAAAAACAGCCCAGGACAAGGCAGAGCAAGAGAAAGGGTCATTTTTTGAGGCGGGGTGCCCCGCAGGCCCTGCATGCACAGCAGGAGAGCACCGTGTGAAGTCCCGGGGGAGAGCCACCCTCCCCCAAAGCACCGGAGCCACCCCAGGGCTGCTGTCGGCCCCGAGGGACCCTTGGAAACAACGCACAGTGCTGGGCGCTGGGTGCGGCCCCGGCCAGAGGCATCTAGTTGTTGAGTGTTGTGGCCACAGGGCACCTGCAGGAAAAAACCCCACCCACCCCTATCCCCACCCCCACCCCGAGTCTTTGTGCTTTGGTCACAGGGAGCACCCTCCCACCTGGCGACCCCAGTAACTGCAGAGAAGCAGAACCAAGGCACCCAGAGCAGGCCCGCTGTGCAGGTGTGGACAGTGCTGGACAAGAGGTCTATGGGAAGGCGAGTGGTGCTGCTAACAGGGGCAGCCCCAGGCTCTGGGCACCATGGTGGGAACCAGACAACCGCTGAAACGCACCTGCCTGAGTCTCAACCCCGAAGCCCTGTCTCCGGGGCCCCTGCAGGCTGTGAGGGCAGCAGCAATCCTGCTCTGGAGTCTAGACCCCATGGCCAGGCCCGACTTCTGAGCGGAGTGACGTCGGTGATCCAGCCCCGACGTTCTGGGTGGGCGGCGGCCCAGCGGCGTGGAGGTTGAGTGCAGAGGCTGTGGCAGCTGCTGGAGGAAAGGAAGGAGTGATATGGGAGGCCGAGAGGGCCCCCGGCCTAGTGGGGTCATGGATTGCCTGGCTATCCTGATACAACGCCTACATGACCCGCCTCCTCTGAGCACACCCACCCCGGGGGGCACCGGGTGGCCATCTGGGGGGCTGGCTGCATTCACCCCAGACCTTCCCCAGCTGTAACCAGGCCAAGTGCCTCCTGGGTCAGGAGCCAGCTTATCTCCATAAAACCATGGAGATACTGTGAGCTGTCAAGGGTTCAGAGGCTGGGAAGGCCCCGGGCAGGGCGGGGTAGGGGTTTGGGGAGGGGGCTGCCAGTGTCCCGGGCAGGGCGGGGCCTACCTGGCGTCACAGCAGGAGGAGGCTGGGGCTGCGGAGGCGCCTGTACACCTGCAGCAGCCTCTGGGCGGTGACGCAGGAGCTGGCTTCATCCTCCGTGCACAGCCGGTCCCGCAGCGTCTGCACCTCCCGCAGCAGCATCTACAGGAAGGGACCGGTGGCGACAAGCTAGGGGCCACCTTCCTACTGGGCACGTCGGCAGGCCCCTCCAAGAAAGGGGGACACCCACCACTCAGATCCCACCCAGGCTGTGGCAGGTGGCCCAGGAAACACACTCCTCTGTGGCCTTAACATGATGACCCCTCGGGACAGGCGGTGTGGCTGGGCTGAGGGGAGACCCCGTCCCCAGGGGACGGGAATGTCCTGGCCAAGGTAGAGCAGTGTAACTGTGCCCACTCTGCCCTCCTCTCGCCCCTGCAACAGGAGCCCAGAGCTGACTCTGGGCTGAGCGGACTGGGAAGCCCTGCCAAGCTGGGCGATACTCAGGTGCTTGTGTGTGTGACCCCAGTGGAGCCCCAGCGGGTAGAAGGTTCAGGGCACAGACCCCCGAAGGGCCTCACCTCGTGGTTGGCCTGCATCTGGTGAAGATACTGCAGGCGGAGATCAGGTGGGCTGGAGCCCCTGGCAGCCTGCTCCACCACCAGCCTCTGGAGGGATACAAGGGGTAAGTGGCTGGAGAGGGCGCCCCTCCTGTGTGTCCCCAGACAGAGCCTAGGGCTCCTGGCACCGGCCTGCAGAGCCAGGCAGCCCTTCCCGCTAGCTGAGACATCCATCAGGCCTCCCTGCCTCGCCTCTAGTTAACCTCCGCTCCACAAGAGCCCCAGCCTGATGGTCGTTTACTTGGAAGTAACGTTCCTGATTCCCAGGGAGGATGCTCCCAGATGGATCCAGGCAGCAAGGCTCCCACTGGTCTCTGGGGCAAAGAACTGAGAAGAGACCCCAATACCTCGAGAGACGGCAGGAGGTGCCACCAGAGGCAGAAACTACACATCTGACAAGGTCCCCAAATTCTGAGTGGCCAAGTGAATGAAGAACATTCTGTCATAGGTGCACGATGTGGCAGACGGAGTGCAGAGGTCTGCAGCCCACGAGAAGATTCCCATCAGGGGAGTGCCCGCAGCACTCCATTAGGGGCTGACTCAGGCCTCCCAGATTCACACGTGGAAGGTCCAGCCCCCAGCACCTCAGGTGATGGTGTTTGGAGAAAGAGGGTCTCTATAGATAATCAAATTAAAATGAGGTCAGGTGTGTGGGCCTTAATCCCACAGGACTGGTGTCCTGCTAAAAAGAGATTAGGACACGGACATGCCAAGGGAAGATCCCGTGAGGACCTGGGGAGGAGTTGGCTGTCCACACACCCAGGAGAGAGGCCTCGGAAGGAATCACCCTGCAGACACCCGGCCTCCAAACTGAACCCACTGTGTCCCGTCCGTGGCACTTGGTCACCTGGTCCTAGCAGCCCTGGGATGCTAACTCCCCTTCTTGTGGGAAGTCTGGTCAGCATGCTCCCCACCGCCCCAGTTTCTCACAACTGTCCACCTATCAGCTGCCACGCTCGGCAGGTCTGCAGACGGCCCTGCACGTTTCAGGCCCAATAAGAGCAACCACGTGGCACCTTCTGGGGTGGAGGGATGCAAGGGTGGGAGCTCCGCTCTGGGGACAGAACAGATCCCTGAACCCGGGTGTGAAGCCACGGCTGTGCCATGCAGGGCTGTCACAGCACGGCTGAGGGGGACCTCTGGTCAGGGCTTGGCCCCCAGGCTTGCCTGGGCACACAGGTGGGTCTGTTAATTGAACAGCAGCCTCGGATCCCTGCTGGAACTTGGACTGCAGCTCTCCGACTCTTGGGGTCTAGGGTGGGGTCTGGGCATGCGCACTGGTGAGTTCCCAGGTGAGGCTGCCACAGAGCCCACATATAAGGAAAAGCATGGGAATTGGCTGATAGCTGCCAACCCAGCCTGCTCTGTGCAGCCGAGGCCACGCACACAGAACAGGTGGGAGAGGGGCCAGCAGGCCCTGGGCCCAGCCTGCCAAGCCACCAGCTCACAGATTTCCCTGGGGGACACAAAGACCTCCCCTCAGATCCTAGAGTCGTGGCCCCAATAGCCCCACAAGGCATCGAAGCGGCAGTAAGCGGCCCCCAGGGCTGTGTGTTTGTGAGGGGCTGGCTGCCAACTCTCTCTTTCTTGGCAAAGATATGGAAGTTCCGACAAGCACTTTATCCCAGGACCCGAGCTGGACCTCTCCACACTACTGTATGGAAATTTCATGCTGACAAGTCACAGGTGGACTGTCTCCCTGTAACCACGTGTGCTCATGGACCACTGGGGGCTACTGCCAGGAGGGTGAGAGACAAGTCCCTCACCACCTCCCAGCTGGCCAAGCTCATTTGCAACCCCAGGCAGGAAGCCAAGCCACCAAGGTCCTGTGTCCCCACCACCCCACAGAGACTTCCCAGGCAAGCCCATGAGGGCCAACAGACCTGCAAACGCCCGACAATGGCGTGATGTGCCCTGCACAGGTTGGCTAGAGAGGAGCTCTCCACCTGGATCTCCACGGCCTGGACGGGGCCCGCTGGGCACAGGTCGGTGACGGCCACCTGCAACGCATGAGGAGCCTCGTTGGCTGTCCACAGCCTCGTCTGGCCCGAGGGCAGCATGGCCTGTGGGAGCATGTGAGCTGGCTGAGGCATGTGAGGCCTGGGTGGCCCCTCCACATCCCATTCTGGGCAAAGCTTGGGGGGCCCCAGGCCTCGATCTCCAAACCCAGCACGAGTTCCCACCTGAAGAACCAGCTAGCCAAGCAACAGCAAAGCTGCTCATCTGGAAACATCCGTCCAGGAAGAGCCCTGCTCCCTCTGAGTCCAGGTGTGTGGCACGTACAACAAAGGCAGTGATGGCTGTGGCTGCATCACCAAGGACGGCCTACGCCCCAACCACTCCAGGGCCCACCCTGTGCATTCCAAGTCACCCCACAGCAAGGTCAGGTTGTAAAAAAACAGGGAGGGGGCTGGGTAACGGAGATCTCTGCCCAGTGCCCTCCAACCAAAGATAAAACCTGGCAAAGATGGGTGATAGCCAGGACACAAGGCAAGACCCCAGGGACCTTAGGAAAGATGTTGTCCCTGGAAGTTCTTCCTCCTGGGACTGTGGGATGGCTGGGCACCCCACCCTCTCCACCACCAGGCCCCCGGGACACCCAGCGTGGATGCTGCCTAGTGTCGGTGGACCTGAAAGGGCCGTCAGTGGGCAGCCTCCACCCACCACCCTCAGAGGGGTGTGCTGGGTCACATGGGATGCTCCGCCACAGCCACCAATGCTGCGGCCCGAGGGTCAGCTGGATGTGACCCCGAGGCTGCCAGGAGGGTCTCCGGAAGGAAGGTGTGTGCAAGGACTGCACCCAGAGAACTGAGCCCCGCCTCAGTGTCTCAGTGGCCCCTGGGTGGGGTGTCTGTGACAGGGCCCAGCACTCTGCGGCTCTGGGGGCTGCGTGGCTCAGGGGCTGGAGGGCTTGTGCTGCTGCTGGCGGCACAACTGATTGAGTTGCTTGGGCCACTATGAACTCCAGCTGGACGCAGGGCCAGGGCCACGCATGGGGAGTGCTGGTCAGGGTGGTCCTCATGGAGACCTGGCTGGGAGGCTGATGCAGCTTTCAGCCCTACGAAGGCCACCCCATCACAGCCTGCCTCTCGGACGTGGGTGCGTCGGACTTCTCTGGAAGGTGGGCCCCAGAATCTGATTCCTCTTGAGTGGCCAGGGACCCCACTCAGAACTGCTGCTGTCAAGGCCAACGTCTCCCCGTGGGGCAGGAGAGCTGACCCCTGCTTGCCTCTCGGATGATGAGGTGGACATCGGTGCCATCGGGGGCCACTCCCTGGACAGAGGACAGCGCCTGGGCCTTTACGATGTCGGCGGCAGCATTCTCGGCGAGGAGCCACTGCAGGGTGGCACAGCCCAGGGACACGCCTGGAGGAGAGAGGTGCGCCAGTGAGGCTGGCCGGATTCCAAGGGAGGGAGGAAGGGCCCTGAGGCTGCCTGAAGCCAGTCAGTGCCACCAACCTGCGTGACTGTCCCCTAAGGCGGCCCTGAGCAGCTCTGCCGACACCTTGATGGTGGCCACTGACGGGGGCAGGTACTTGGCCCGCAGGGACTCGGGTCCTGCCGGCTGGCTGCCCGGCACACGGCAAGTTCCCAGGAAGGTGTGGATGGGGTCCCTGGCAGGGCCCAGAGCCTGCGTGTAGGGCACGCCCAGGCTGGGGAAGCGCAGGCCCTGCAGCATGTCCACCGTGTGCTCGCTCAGGGGCAGGCACACACCATCCTGTTCGGGCAGGACGATGGGGGTGCACTCGGCCGAAGGGGGGTCCTTGAAAGGGTCCCGGGGGGTGAGGGCCCTGCCCACGACCTCCCGGAGGCTGTAGAAGAGCGCGCAGGACACGGTCACGGGCAGGTCGAGGGCACCGTCCTCACCAGGGCCCAGGGGCAGCGTCACCTCGCGCCGACCGCCGGGGCCGAGCTGGTCCACAGGGATGGTGTAGGTGACGGCTGAGCCAGCCGAGTCCAGGTCTAAGGCCTGGGAGCTGCGGAGCACCTGGATGCACAGGGCCCAGCCCCGATCCAAGCTGAAGCCGCTGCTGTTCTCCAGCAGGCAGGTGGCCACCAGCACGTCCTGCAGCTGCAGGCGGCTCCAGGTGGTGCTGATGGTGCAGGAGATGGGCCGCGGACCCTCCCGGCTTGACAGCAGGGCGCAGCTCACGTTCATGACTTCGTTGAGGCAGGTCAGGGCCTTGTCCCGCTGGTCAACTGCCTTCTTCAGAGAAGACACTCTGGAAACAGACGTGGCTGCTGAGGGAAGACCCAGACCTCATTCCTCCTTAGCATAACGTGAGAAGCCTTCACCTCAGGAGCTCCCGGCCTTCTCACACGACTGTCTAACCCAACCCTCCTCTCCAGCAACAAGAGAAGAGAGGGCGCAGGATGGAGCTGAGGCAGGCTGGACTTGGTGGCTCGCCCCTTGGGCTCATGGAGCCTATACCCCCAACTGGGCCATTGGGCCAGGAGGTGCCCATGGTGGGGCTGGCCATCCCTGCTGTGCTCCCTGATGTGTTCCAAGTTGGCCCAGATGCTCCTCTGCAGAGCCACCGTTGACAGCCCAGAGGGTGGCATGCACCCTAGAAATGGTCCTAAACCACAGGGGCCTGGTGTCTGCGCTGGCCTTTACTATCACCTTTGGTCAGGCACCACGACGTCTGGGGCAATCTCGGGGGTCAGAGGCAAAGTCACAGGCCCTGTCCGGACCAGTGCCAGCGCCAGTGCCAATGCCTTGGACACCTCCTGGATGCCATGCCGGCCTCTGCCCAGGCCGCAGCCCACTGCTCACCTCTCAGACACGGTGCCAATTCCAGACAACAACTGCTTAATTTTCTGGCCAGCCTTTGCTGAGGTCACTCTGGAGGGCTGAGGTGCCTCATCATGTGGGTCCGGGCGGCAGATCATCAGCCGGCCTTTAGCAGACAGGGCCAGGAGCTCGGCACCCCCTGCAGGAGAAGACATGCAGGGCTTGGGTGGCAGGCAGGGAGGGGCACACGGCTGGGAACAGGCTGTGAGGGGCCTCCCTGGCAGGGGGTCAGCCAGCAGAGGCGTCACATTGTACGTGGACTAAAAGGAAACAGATGAGGGCCATCGAATTAGCAGGGTGCATACCCCCTTCAACAGCCTCCGCCTTGAGTAGAGCTGCTCTGAGATTTCCTAAGAGAAGTAAGTGCTACTCAAGCCCAGGCCTCCTTCACTGACCAGTCTGCACTTGCCGGGGCCTTTCTGGAAGCCTGCCGCCTCCCCAGCAGCGTTCTGCCTCTGTTCCCACTCCTGGACACCAGAAGCTCCCTGGGAAACAGGTTCCATCTCCTGCGACCCACTGGTTGTGCAGGACCAGTACCACTGAGGCCCTGAGCCCTGCCCAGAGGTATGGCACCCCCATTGCCTGCTACAGGCAGCCCTTCTTTCCCTGGGGGAGACAGCAGTTTCTTCCCATCGAAAGCATTTCTTTCCTGTCGGGTATGGTCCACGGCAGGCCTTACAGTGCACTCATGGGCCATCTTAAGGGGAATATACGGTGTGGGGAGGGTGGCTGTACACCTCCCCCCACTACTGGGCAGACATGGCTGAAATCCTCTCTGGCTCTGTCCAGAGAGAACACACATATCAGAGCTCAGGGATGCGCCCTCCCTGCCCCCCACCTTCAGGGCAGGGTGGGCTCCTTGGAGGCCACTCGGTAAGTGGAACAAATGTTTTCCAGCCTTCAGGAGAAATGTAAAGGCTTGACCTGAACCAGTTTGAGTTTCCCTTGGACCACCTGCCATGTGAGACTTGTCACGGGAAAATGCTCTTACCAAGGGTTGCCCAGGTGCAGACCCTACCCAGGCAGAGGGGCACAAACCCCATCCCGAAACCCACACAGGACCCCAAGACCAGCATCAACCACGAGGCTGTGCCGGCGGAGGGTCGGGCTGCCCGGGGCGGTTTTAAGGAGAGCAGGAATGAGGTAGGGAGAGGAAGATGGCCAGTTCACAGGGAGGAGATGCCAGGGCGGAGGCTCCACCAGCCACCGCGGCTTTGGTTTTTAGCTTTCGGCCGTGGCTCATACCTTCAGGCACGCTCGATGACACACACAGAGTGACGAGGCTGCAGATACCCAAGTTGTCTGGATACAGTAGAGGGGGCAGGCTTCCTGGGGCCCCGTCACTCTCCGTGGGGTCCAAGGGGGAACCCTCCTGAGCCAGGTTGACTACACAGAGGCCCGCGGAGGTGCTGTGGTACACGTGGCTGCTCCTGTCGCAGGCTGCGCAGAGCACGGGCCCCGGGACGCTGTACTCCCGCAGCTCAGGCACCAGGTGCCCTGCCTCATCCCAGCTGGCCTTGATGGCCAGCGTCCGGCCGTGGTGACCGAGGGCCACCAAGCAGTCGCAGTGTATGTCTTCCACGTCCTCGGCCAGCGGCTCTGTCCTCAAGGCGCCAATGAAGACGACAGGCTCCTCCAGGTGATGGAGGATCTTGACAAGGGCCTTCGGATCACCCAGGGCTGACGTGGAGGTGACCAGGGTCTTGATGATCACACAGCAGAGCTGGCCATCGGGGAGCCCACAGAGGACCACAGGTGACTCCAGGAGGGCGGCATCAGCTCCAAAGAGTAGCCCAAAGAGGGCCCCCTCCAGCATGACCCCCTCAGAGCTCCATGAGTGGCCAAGTGGGGTCCTGGAGCCAGGCGGTGATGCACAGCACAGCACTGGGAGGAAGCAGGGGGCTGCGGACGCCCCCTGGCTCTCAGCTGGGGGGGTGCAGGTGGACAAGTCCACCTCACCAATCTGGCCTCTGGGCCTGGGGTCCTCCCCTGGAGAGGGACGCTCAAACAGCTGCATCTTCCACTGGGTGGGGCCCAGCGCCAAGGTGATGAGTGCATCATCAAGGACGGTGAAGGCATGCAGCGAGGCATCCGGGAGCACACAGGACTCTGGGTCCACGTGGATCACAGGGACAGGGGGCTCACCGACCTGCCCGTCGTCACTGTCCTGGTTGTCCCCGCCATCCTCCTTGTCTCGGCTCACAGACCTTGTAGAACCCAGGGAACTGGCGGTCACAGTGCTCACAGGCGCCCTGCAGGACAGCCTGCCACTGGCATGACGGGTGTGGGGTCTGCACAGGGGGCGACCTCAGAGGCTGCCACCAGGGAGCAGCTGGCATGCCACAGTGCCTCCCACTTGCTCCAGGGACTGCTCTCCCCCACCCCGGTCACCCAGGGACACATGCATAACAGCATGCATCAAGGCTTCCAGAAATGGGGTTTGGACAGAAAATTCTCAACAATGCAGAACTGTCAGGCCCCTGAGTCCTCACCTGTGGTGAGTGCTCATTCTGAACCCAGTCCAGAGGTGACCAGACCATATAGGTCACAGGGGCAGTGTTTGAGGATGACAGGGAAGTACTACCACTCAGAAACAGTGACAAGCCCATCTAAGGGTATGTCAGCCTCAACCTGGGAGAGGGCAGTGTGGGCCCAACCCAAAGCAGTTCCCGCCAGCGACCAAGCCTCACCTGGTCGTCTGGTCCAAAGACAAGCAATAGATGCCGCTCTGGGCGCACAGGACATAGAGCACCTTGTGAAGGGCCAGGAGCTCCAGGTGCCACACCTGACCGGGAAACTTGTACACAGCCTGGACGACCGGGGAGAAGGACAGTGCTGGGTCAGGGGCGTGGGGGCTCAGGTGAAGCAGAGGACAAACTCCTCAAATGCGCCGGCCGCTCGAACATCCACGCCCGACCCTGGCCCCTCCAGGACCCCGGATCCCTCCCGCCCCAGCCCCCCATCCCCTAGGCCCCCAGTCCCAGCCCCTCCCCGGTGTGCCCGGTGCTCACGATCAGCAGCCGCCCTTCCCGGTCGTAGACATAGACCAGCTCTCTCCCAGTGGACAGGAAGATCTCCGCCCCGTGGCACAGCACGCGAGGCTTGCCCGCCGCCAGGCCCCCGAGCGGGCAGCAGAAGCCCGCCAGGTATTCGACCCGCGGCCTGGGGTCAGCCATCGTGGGATCGCCCTGGAGCCCGGCCACTGGCGGGGGCTCGGCCTCGCGGCGCGGGAGCCGGGGGGCGGGGCCCTGCGCTTTACGGCCGCCTAGGTCGTAGCGCGGCCTCCGCCGTACGGCGGGGCCGGGGGCGGGGCCGCTGAGCGCCGAGTTTCGGGGGCGTGTCAGCGGGAGCCGAGTCCTCACGCCGCCCGGATGAAGCTAGCGCACACAGAGCTGTATGGCAAAGGGCCAACGTGTTTAAAGCCAAACGCGGGAAGCACAAGGGCCTGGCCTCTCCACTCCTCGCCACTCGGGGGCTCCACTGGGCCCGCCCGAAGTCGAAGGGCCGGGCAGGCTCTCGAACCCGGGCTAGTACACGGGCTCCCCCAGGGCGGCGACCCCTCAGAGCACGTCTCTTCCGAGCGGACAGTCTCTTCCGCTCCTAAAGCGACTGTCTAGCGTTTGGGGGCTGGGCCTGTGAAGGGGGCGGGCAGCGCCAGGTCTTGACACTTTCGCAGCCGGGGTCTCTTCCCTCTGAGCTACTGAGCCACAGCCACGCCTACCCCGTCCCCGGGACACTGCCGCCTCTGAACCTAACATGGACAGACGGGTCTCTTGGATGTGTTGGTTTGACTGGACAGTGGGGAAAAGGGGTAAGCCAGAGGAATTCTGGGTTGAGGGCAGAAGACCATAAAGAAAATCACTGGTTAGGCCTTGGTAAGGGGGGCGGGTACAGCTCACCAGCAGTCATCCTGGTGGTCAGGGTGAAGACAGGGCAAGACACCTCTTCTCCCTAACTCTATCCTCCATGGCTTTGGGGAAGGGTCTGATCAGATGGCCCAAGAGTTCTCTGAATAGAGACCGAGATCAGAGTGACACTGAAAGATGCCTGCAGATAGGTCAGTTACACTCCTCTCAAGGCCAAACATCTATGAATGAAAGAGGCATCTGCGGTGGTGTGGCCAGACAGGCCAAGTTGAAGGGGCCCAGCAGCCAAGTGTTTTCTGGGCTTGAGTTAAGCTGACCTCACCAATGCTGATTTACCTACTGAAACAAGAAACCAGTGGCACAAGTTCTAATCCCCCTTGTTGAGGTTGGTGCTCAACCCCTAGGGCAGTGGAAAGCCACTGTGCTTCTGGGTTGGACCCAGCATGAGCGCACCATATGCAGTCTGTCCTTTGCCCTAAGACCAGCTCCCACTTGGCTTTTGGAATTAGAAGTGAGGACTCCTCTCAAGACACACGACTCTGAATTCCTCCTCTACCCCCCTCACCCCGCCCCCAAGTGCAACCTGTTCTTGGCTTGTGTTATGACCACCAATCTTTGTGGGTGACATGCCCATACCAATTTCTACTCTGATCCTCCCAGACTTCCAACACCAAGGGAACTATACTGAGATTGTCCCAGAGAAAATGACCATATGGGCAAGTGGACTGCAAGGAGATGGGCTAAGCCAGTCAGGCCTCACCACCCTGCTTCTGCTTCAGCCCTGACTGGCCAGGCACTGTGAAGTTGGTCACTGCTCTGCCCCACTCCCTTCGGCTTTGGAGGACTAACAGGCTCCTGGCCCCAAACCCAGGCAAACCCCACACTCTGTGATACTAGGATTTATGACCATCAACAGTCTATCCTGAACAGTGAGGGGTCCCTGAATGCTGATCACCCTGGAGGGTAGACATGAGCAATGGGCTTAGCCAGCTCAAGAGGTGATGCAAAGGCAGAGACCCCTCGTGGGTGTCCCCGGAAGGCCTGTGGCAGGATGTGAGACAGCAGAGCATGCTGTGGACAGTCAGTTGGTCTCTATGCCACATGGAAGCTGTATCATCTTCCAAGGACAAACTACTGACAGACAGCACTGGGGGCGTGGTCGGGGGGGACAGGACACAGCATGTACAGGCAGTGCCAATTGCTTCCCATAGCAACATGGAACACCAACATGTTGAACGTGCCAAGAAAAGGGGTGGCAGGACCCTGCGTTCTATTTCCAAGCAAAGCAGTACCTTCCATTTGCTTGATTTCGAGAGGAGGGGGCTGTTCCAGAACCTTGTTACTTCATAGAACCAATAAGGTCAGCAGCCTGAGCCATGCAGAAGGCAGAACACTGCCAGTAAAAGCAGGTAAACTCAGGGACAGGGCTGGAGCCGGGAGATGAGGCCACTCACCCCAGTCCAGAAGCTAAGCTGGGCCTGCCTCACCTAGGGCCCCTTGGACATCAGTGGTGGCGTTTCTCATATATGTGTTCAAGGAGCAGTGAGTCGGTGGCCAAAGGACAGTCGGCTGTAAGGTGTGTGTGAAGGCTCGACAAGTAATTCAGGCCAGGCAGCATGTCCTCTCCAGGCCTTGCTCCCCCTGCATCTGTGCAAGTTCTGGGCTTTGTCCTCCACCTGCTGCCTGGCTGCCTGCACCTGACCCACCAAAGGCCAGGAGCAGCCACATGGCTGATGGTGGGAAGGGTGCAGGAAAGGCACAGAGGCGGCCAGGCTCTGCTCTTCCCATGGACATCATGCTGGGAGCACAGGGCTAACGAGCCTGGGCAGGAGGGGGGTCTCTATCCTTCATACTCTAAACACATCAGCAGAGGACAGTGATGTGTGGAGAGGAAGTCGTCAAGTCACCCGACAAGGTAGGCAGGTCAAGATCAGGGCAGGGAGAGGCCTCAGGGCCCAGGAAGGACAAACGGGGCGCTGACAGTCGCTTCAGGTGCTTTTATTGGTTCACTTGCAGGGCTGGAGTCCAGGCAACGCTACTGCAAACCCAACCGACACACACCTGCAAGACCCAAGTGGGAGCACGGGGAGCAGACTGGTCAGTGGAGGCTGGGCACCTCGTCACCCTTCACTGAGTTATGGCGCCTGGTGGCATGAAAGGGTGTGTCCACATGAGGGCAGGTAGGATGCAGGTGGGGCTGGGGGCCCCCTCCCTTGTGTAAAAGGAGATGGCTAAGCTGCCTGGGCCTGAGTCTGCTGGCAGGGTGCCCCCACTCCTTATGCTGACCCCTGACTGTCTTTGGACAATAAAGTGCATTACTGAACAAAGAGTGACTCAAAACCAGAAGCAGAGAAATCACAACACTTTTTCTTTAGCTAAAAGACAGATGGAAATGAACTATGCAGATGCCAGAACTTCAGGGTGAGCGGGATATTGGTCGGAGAGAAGGTAAAGACCAGAACAGGTGGAGGAGGAGCGGCGGGGACCGCGTGGCCTGAGGTTAGTGCGCTCCCACTCCTCCTGCAGACTCACGTCTGATCAAAGGAGCAGGTGACCTGGGCCAGAACACGTGCCCAGCTTTCTGGCCGGCGGCCACAGATGAGCTGGGGAAACGGGGCTCTGCGCCTCGTGCCCCTAGAATAGGTCCAACCCACTGGCCGCTTGAGTGTCCTATGCCAGGTCAACCCGGAGGTGCCAGGCACACCCCTGCCACAAGTGAACACAACACCCAGGTGTGCTCTGTTCACAGGCCAAGGGTGAGGGAGGGCCACAGAGATTTGCATCCTGCCCTGGGACAGAGATATGAAGTCCTCAAGCAGCCTGTGTCTGGGTCCACCTCTCCTGGGGATGGGTGCAGTGCAGCTCAGAGATACAGGGTTTTTTCTTAAGGCAAAGAGGCATCAGGACATCCACAGCTCCTGGGGAAGGGCCAGACTGGAACCCAGCTGTAGAAGAAATGCGGGACCCTAGAGCATGTGCAAGGTCTGACCACCTTTGTCCTGGGATGGCCTGGACCCACACCTCAGCATAGGACCCACTTTCCAACAACCCAGCAGCAGCTCCACAGCCCTCTACAACCAGGTTCCTACTCCCTGACCTGGCTTGTAATGTGGCCTTGTCAGAGGCCAGGGTCTAGGCAGGACAAGAAGGAATGGTGTGGGGACAAAAGGGACCAGAGCTTCCGGCCCTGCCTGGGGCCACCCAGCTCACCCGATGCAGGCCTGGTCAAGTGTTGGCTGCCTGAGGGGCTGCCTGCTCAGTGGGGGACACTGCCAGGCTCCGGCTTGGTCCTGGGTCTGCAGCTGTGCCAGCCGTGTGGCCTGGCAGGAAAGTCTCAGGCACTGAGGTTCACTTGTGAGGAGACCTGACTGTGGGTCCCCCGTCCACTCACCCAGGCTGCACACACCTCCAGGAACTCATTAAAGGAGGGACGAAGGTGGAAACTAGTCTCTCTCACTCCCCTTTTACGCAGTTTTTCTTTAAAAAAAAATAAATAAAAGTCTTCTGGGCAGGAATTACTGATTAACTGTTATTACAACCAAAGCAGACTTTAAAACCCCCCATGGACGCTGGGTGGGAGCAGGAAAGGGCGGGCAGCAGATTCACCTGCAGACCAGGCTGACAGGAGGCCATAAGCCCGTGGCCACACATTTCCACTGCATGATGGCTACCAGAAGGGGAAGAGGTGGCCCTCACAGGCAGGGTCTGCCCCAGAGCATCAGGGTACAGAGGTCACCAAGAGCTCCCAACCAAAAACATGGGAGGAGCAGGAACAAAAAGCATCCAAGGAAGGGGAAAAGAAAGCTGGATGGTGGCAGCGAGCCCTCCCACCCCCTCGATTCCAGGTGATGATTCAGAGGCACCTAGTCCTTCTACCACAGTGGGGGCTGCTGTGGGGCGGCCGGGTGAGGCCACACCATGCCTCCACCAGGAGACTGGTTTTAGCCCGCAGAGCACCAGCCTGATTCCCTCTCTCCAGGGAAGCCTGGTGCTGAGAAGCTTCCTGGGTCAGAGACCCCAGGGCAGCCGCCCCCGCCTTGCCTTCAGGGCTGCTGAGGTGGGGCACGGTCACAACAATCTCGGCTTCCGAGAGGGCTGGGGTGGGCCCAGTCCTGCCAGCAGGGCCCGGGAGCCCTAGGTCCTGGGGAGGCTGCACATCTCGCAGTGGCCGGTGCCCGGCTGGTTCATGAAGGTGCAGTGCTGACAGGCCCACATGGCAGACGAGGCGGCATGTGTGGAGCCCCCGACGGCTCCGTACTCTTGGAGGCCTGGAAGCTGCACACCAACTGTGCCTGTGGGGCAAGAAGAGAAGCAGTATTCATCCATTTTGCACAGGGAAGATGCCCCACCCCGTCTGAGAGTTCTGCACAGCTGCTCATCAGGACAGGAGTGGACCTGAACAGCAACTGCCATGGGCGTGGACGAACGCGGCTTGAGAGCCCCCACCTTGGGTCCCCTGCTCTCTCTCACACACAGAGCCCTGCTAAGGAAAGCTGCTGTCTGCTGAGCAGGAAGCTGCCGGCTGTGGCCACTCACGCACCTGCCCACTGCCCCCAACCAGCTGTGTCAATGGCTCCTTCCTTTTCATTGCTGAGGAGCAGTACGTGGTATGAAGAGCATCTCTGGTTATCTGTCTCCCTCCTGATGCACACTTGGGTCACTGCCAGTTTTAAGCTATTGTGAACAAAGCTGCCATGAATATTCTTAACGCAAATCTTCGTGCGGATCTGTGTTCGCCTGTCTCTCGGGTAGCAGTGGGCTGGCTGGGTCATCCTTACCCGGGCGCGGGAGAGGCTCCAGCTGCTCTGGGAGTGTGTGAGCACGCCATGCAGCCAGTGTCCGCATCTCATCTCACAGCATGTAATGGCAGCTTATTTACTTTCCACTTTTCTGATGACTGATGGTGACCTTACTGAAGCTCTTTTTGTGGAACATTTTCTATGGCTTATCTTCTAGTCTGTACCTTGCCTTTTCAAATTTTAGACAACATTTCTTCACGAGCCCAAGTGTTTCATTCTGATAAAGTCTACCTGACCAATCTTATAGTCAGTGTTTTTCTGTCCTACCTTCAAGGTCCTGAACATGTTCAACTTTTTTTTTTTAACATATATCTTTATAGTTGTAGATCTTACCATTAGGTCTATCAGCCTGTGATAGACCTAATGTCCCAGCCTGTATTGATTTTTTGTTTCTTTGATTAAAAAAAATAAATCTTTAGCTTCTGCTGTTGCAGCACACAGGCTCAGGAGCTGCAGCTCTCCAGACCTAGAGCTCATGGGCTTCAATATCTGTGGCACACAGGCTGTTGCTCCACAGCATTTAGAATCTTCCTGAACCAGGGATTGAACCCTGTGTCCCCTGCACTGGCAGGCAGATTCTTAGCCACTGTACCACCAGGGAAATCCTGTGTTGATTTTTATATATGAGGTGTACTGCAGAAGTCCAAGTTCATTTTACCCACACAGATACCCATTTGCTTCAACATGTTTTCCTAAAAAGGGTGTATCTCACGTAATCATTCAGGTGCCTTGTTATCACCCAGTTCTCAACTCTCCATCTGGCCCATCAGCCTATTTATTCTCATGCCAAAGGCACCCTGTTTTAACCATGGCAGCCTTACTATTGAAAACAGACAGTCCACATCCTCCAGCTTCATTTTTTAAAAATATATTAGTTACTTGGCTGCACCAGGTCTTAGTTGTGGCACATGGGACCTTCGATTTTCACTGCAGCATACAGGATCTTTAGCTGTGGCATGCCAACTCTTAGCTGCAGCATGTGAGTTCTAGTTCTCTGACCAGGGATCGAACTTGGACCCTCTGCGCTGGGAATGCAGAGTCCAATGGCACCCAACTCCAGTACTCTTGCCTGGAAAATCCCATGGATGGAGGAGCCTGGTGGGCTGTAGTCCATGGGGTCGCTAAGAGTCGGACACGACTGAGTGACTTCACTTTCACTTTTTACTTTCATGCATTGGAGAAGGAAATGGCAACCCACTCCAGTGTTCCTGCCTGGAGAATCCCAGGGATAGGGGAGCCTGGTGGGCTGCTGTCCATGGGGTCGCACAGAATCAGACACGACTGAAGTGACTTAGCAGCAGCAGCAGCCACTGGACCACCTAGAAGTCTCTTCTTTTTTCATGATTGTTTTCTAGGCCCTCTGCATCCCCAGATAAATTTTACAACTTTTCCCTCCTCTCTTCCCTTGCAAAATAAATATGTCTAAGGGGAATGATGATTGAGATTGTACCAATTAATTTTGGGAAAACTGACATCTTAGAAATATCTTGCCTTCCAGTCCAGAACAGTGGTATTTCTTTACGATCTATTTAGCTCTTCTGGCAAAGTGTCAGCTTTCAGCAGAGAGCTCTTACATGGCACCGGTAGACTGTGTCATGAGATCGCTCGTGTTCTGTGACCCTGCATCTGCAAAGGGTACTCCATTGCTAATTTACGTTACCAACCCCTGTGCAGTGAGCAGAGTTCTTTGAGTAGTGTATCTGTTGACAGCATTTGACAACCACACAGCACGTTTTAGCAAAGTGACAGGCACTTTCCCAATAGAGGCTCTAGGCCAGTGGGTCCAGACCATATCATCCTGCTGCTGTGAGACTGATGCTTGAATAGGTTTGGGTTTCTTCCCACCTAAGTATGAGGCGTGGAGCCAATGGGACCCAGCTCCTATGGGGTCACTAGCTTTTCATTAGTTTCTAGTAAGGATGGCAAGGCACACCACATGCTCAGACTGAATCCTTTCCTGATCTAGTTTTCTTTTCTCCCAACTGGGCCAGTGCTTATCTAGGAAAACCTCTTGGTCAAGCCACTCTCCTTTCCCAGCTTCCCTGTGTGCTCTTTCTGGAGCTCTCTTTATAGAGAGGGTTCCAAACCACTAAAGCTGCTGCAGTCAATGTTTCTGTGTGAGGCATCTGAAGAATAACACCAGGAGCTGGAAGAGCCCAGTACGTGGGAGAGCCGGACCAGGAGCTGAGACCCTGGCCAGCAACTCACACTGTCCACCCAAGGACATGAGGCCATGGGCTTCACTGTAGGAATTTGGTGATGACATTGGGTCCTCTGTTTCAGAACGTGAGGGCAAGAATTAGATGGCACGTCCAGCTCTTTTACCATTTGGCTGTCAGAATCATATAAAAAGAAAAACAGAACAGTAACACGGTGAATTCCAAGGCTCCTCAACCCCTGAACTTCCAGGTACTCAGTGTAGAGAAAGTAAGAACCCCATGGGGTTCCCTGTGGCTTGGGTTCCACTGAGGGTTTCCTGACTAACTCTGGCCCTCCAGATTGAGAAAATGTTTAAACACTTTTTAATATGTACTTTCAGGTGTGTTTTCAGGGGGCATTGCAGTTCTTCTAAAAGCCACAGGGCAAAGGGCCACCGGGGTCACCACCCTCTCGAGCTCTTGGCAAGGGCGCTGGGAGTACGGGAGCAGCTGGATGGAGGCTGATGGATGGAGGCTCTCACTCTGAAGACACAAGATCCCCTAATTCTATTCTCTTTTCCTCCTTCTCCACCAAGAATACTCTGAGGATTGATGGGGAAAGGGGAACAGAAAAGCCTGAGGAGCCCAAAAGCTCTCTGCACTCAGCACTTAGGTGAGTGTGAAATTCCTGTTCACCTAAAACAATGACTTTCAGACTACTCCTAAGATGCTTAAAGAATCATGTACAAAAATCCATAGAACTGTGTACCCAAAATGTGTGGCCTTAACACATATGTTACAGTGATAAAAACACCTGTGGGCCCCAGCAAAGGTCTGTCTGTGCTTGTTCCACTGCCCATGATGCCATCAAGATACATTTGGGGTCCGGTTTCCAGGGCCCAGGAAGAAGTACTGGGCCCTGAAGGGCAGGAGTCTGAGCCCTGGTCATGGGGATTGCAGGAGGGGAGGACACTTACTGCAGAGCTGCTCAATGGTGGCCCATTGCTCAGACTTCTTCCAGGTCTGGGCAAGCTCCTCGTTTCTGGTCCTCACAGCCTCCAGCAACAAGCTAATGCTGTCCTGCAAGAAGCCAGAAAGATTCCAACTCGCTTCACTGACAGTGGACAGACTTGCTCACAAGATTTTCCTCCCCAATATCAAGACACACTTAAGGGAGAATTGTGAAAATCTCCCAGGCTGTCACATGAAACGCGAAACAACACACACTTAGTCTATAAAGGCAAGTGCTAAATTGAGCTAAAGTGTAAATTCTTCCCAGAGAGCCCCAAGGTGAACACTGTGCTGCTCTCTCCTGGGCTGCCTGCTCCACCCCCTAAGCAGTCACAGCTCACAGGCCTTCTCCTGAGGGCCTGGGCAGACAGGCAGGAGCCCCGTGGCCATGAGGCCCACCCTCATCCCTCTCGCCTCCCTCAGTCCTCTGTCTTCATCGCGTCTATATCTCAGTGCGCTTCGCAACCCAGAACTCCAGGGCAAAAGTGCAGAGAACTGAATAGCGTTTATAATTAGAAACTTACAAAGCCTTCCAGGGCCTCTCAGGCAGTACCTTCAGAAAATGCTTCCTAACAGATGACTGCAACAACAGCACAGTTTCCAGTGAGAAGGCCCTAAGCTCTCACCACCTTCCCAACCGGACAGGCAGCAGCTGAGCCTGGGACTGGAGCTGCAACTCTCTGGGCTAAACAGGGAAGGCAAAGCTAGTGTGAAGCCTCAGGATGCCCAGTGTCAAGTATCACAAGTGAGCAGTCTGGACAAAAACAAACACAAGATCAACCCAGCAGGACACAAGAACAGCTACAGAAAAGCAGTGGGAGGAAGGGGCCTCGCCCTTCTATTCTGTCTCCTTGTAGAAATGCGTTTCTTTGGGTCTCAGGCAGAAAAAGGGCCAAAGTAAAAGGACAGCCACAACACAACCCATGCAAGAGGCTTCCTGACTGGACCCGCTGCTCCTGTGCTGCTCAGAAAGCAGCTGCCATCTGTAACACTTCGCCCTCATCTCCCCACAAAGTATGTCTTAAAAACGCCAACTGTGCAGCTGTGCGCCTGGGGCCTGGATGCTGGCCAACCTTCTGGGCCAAGGTGATAAACCAGAGCTGATTCGGGAGAAGGGGGGATCAGGAAGAAGCAGAGGCTGGGGTTCTCAAACTGTTCCAACAGGAATTTTTTAACTGTGGATTTCTAATGCTTCCCTCAGAAGCTAAGTGGCCTCTGCGTCCCATATGATTTGTCCTCTGTCATGGAGGGCTGACACTTTTGAACAAGCTATTCTAGTGCAAACTCTAAAACTGAGAAAGTCACCTATCCAGGCCCTTGTGCAAAGTTGCTGCCCATAGGACAGGTTAAGGGGGCCTTAGCTGCTCCGGTGCTGCCCAGAGTACTCCAGTCTGAGGACAGAAGCCCACCTGGC
This sequence comes from Ovis canadensis, assembly GCF_042477335.2. Classification (NCBI taxonomy): domain Eukaryota; kingdom Metazoa; phylum Chordata; class Mammalia; order Artiodactyla; family Bovidae; genus Ovis; species Ovis canadensis. The sequence continues at coordinate 59,405,961 of NC_091255.1, read as the reverse complement.
TCGTACCTGCAGAGGCATGACGTCGTTGGTGACCAGGAACAGCAGGAGGTGGAAATCCGAGATAGTGTCCAGGAACACAGATGAGGTGTTCTGGGACAGGTAGGTGGCCAGGCTGTGGAAATCCTAGAGATCCAGGTAAGAGGGGGAGGAGGAGGAGACAGACACAAGCACCCGTTGGTCCCAGGTCAGAGTTGGAGGAGAGCCACTGTCCTACAAAGACGAGACTGAGCACATTGAGCGCTGAGGGACGGCCCACCCCCTCTCCTTCTAGAACCATTTACTGGGAGCCAGGGGTTGAGGAACACAGCTGCAGAGGAAAACTTCCAGGAAAACACTCGGGACATGACTTATGGAAGAGTACTGACCCAGCTGTGAGACACATTCAAACTCACCTCTGGGGTGGAGTGGGAGTGGGGAGGGCCACGTGGTGCTGCGAGAAGCCCTGTCTGTCCGGGTGCACTGTTGACCAGGGCAGCAGAGTGGTGAGGAACAGGAATTGGGGCAGAGGGATGGGGGGACTATATGACACTAACACTTTCAATGGGACTGAAGCAGGACGTTCAAGGGTGCTACCCCAGTCAGTGGCCCTGTTCCTCCACCAGCACCTGGCCAGGTGGGCGGTGAGGAAACCAAAGTATCAGAGAGGTGCTGGACACGAGTCACTGTTTCAGAAGAAATTCTCAATGCAGACATTCTTTAACCAGGCCCCTTTCTGCAGTGCCTGTGATCAACTTGGGATGTGTGCTCACAGGCCACTGACGTGAGGACAAGGCAGTCATGGCAGTTCTGACTAGCCTGATGTGCAGGTGAGAGCCGAGGTGGCCAGGCCACAAGAGGCCCCATGGCTTGGATGGTGCCAGAGAAACGTGGCAAGGTCACGAGGTAGGGGGCAGAGCACACAGCAAAGCAACACACCGCCACAAAAGACGGCGCTTAACAACAATCAATAACCTTGCTGGAAGAGGACATGAAGTGACCGATAAAACAGGCCCCCTGAGAATGGTCCTTCCGGCAAATCCACAGGCCTGAGGACTTAGCGGGATTTGCCTCTATGCTCATCCACTGCCCCTGCCCGGGAGAGGGCTCATGCGATCAGCAGTATCTTAGAAAAAAGCCTAAACAGGCTTTGTCACAAGAACGAATGAGCAGAGTCAGAAACCTTGATACTTTCTGGAAAAATAATAGTGACACTAGATAAACAAGCAGCAGCGACTTTATGTTTCTAAAGACAAAGAGCTTACCTGTGTCTCACCCAGTACATCCCGGTTTTCAATGGGAAATGGATTTTGTGAAATAGAAAAAGTATAAACTGGATCCTTGGGGAAAGTTGTTGTGATCTAATGAACAAAAACACAAACCCATGATAAATTAATTGTGTCGTAAACAGGGATGTGGGCCCTAAGCACACCAATCCTTGGAGCCCCGAGCTGCTCACAGGAGCAAAGTCCTAACTGTTCTACCCTGAATGGGATGCTTAGCTCCTAGGACAGCCCCTAAATGAAAATTCTGAAACTGTGACTCTCAGAGGCAAATAAAGAATCATTTTTCATAGCTGGTAAGACTGTGGTACCCGTGGGCAGTTTCCTAACTCCATCTCCACTGGAACGGCCTCTCAGCTGCTCTCCCGCTGCCAAAGGGGAGCTAGAGGGTGGGCCACGGGAGAGAGCAGAGGCATGAGCGCCATCTCAGGAGCCAACTCTGTTCCAACCACCATGTCTGGAGGGCAAGTGCAGAACCAGCTCCTGATGGTTTTGAAAGCCACGGTGCCCTCCAGTGAGCTGGCTGAGGCCCCTTACAATTCCCAGGCACCACTCCATGGAGCTAGGGCATGACCAGGCAGGAAGAGAAGCAAGGCTGGGGAGATGCAGGGCATGGCTCTCCCCTGAAGATGGCTGGAGTCAGGAGCTTGCATCCAAAGGGGAGCTGAAGCCCTGCAGTGCCTCAGACGTGCTTCAGAAACGAAGAGAGGGCATTTAAAATTCAAAATCAATAGAAGCTACAGGGACAGTGGCAAATGTGCAAAAAATCAATACAAATACAGTTTCTCATTCCTCCTGGCAGGTGCCCCACCCCCAAACACACCCAAGTGTGCACCACCATCAGCCATCTTTTGGTTGACGCAGCTCTTCCCCTGCAATATGACACTAGCAGCAGATTACACCTCGTCCAGATTTAGCACAGCTATTCTGGTTCCTTCGGGACTATTTCTAAAGAATGAAAATGTGGCTCTGGCCTGTTTTCTGCATCAGTGAAGGCAGCGAGCTGTGCCAGGCTGGCTGGCCCAGGACCCGCTGTGCCCGTGCCAGCGCTGTGACAGTGAGCTGAGCCGTCAGCAGCGCCTTCACTCGAGCCCTGCTGGCCTTTTATGGATGAGACCACGTGGCCTCGGGGCACAGGGTGTGAACTCAGCACAGCGCCAAGTCCTCCTGTGAGGCCTCGCTTGGTTCATCTGAGAGATACGGAGACCGGAGAGCCCATGCCTCCTAAGGCTGTGTGAGGATCAAGTGTGCCCAGACGTGTGGAGCCCGCAGAATGGGCAGCACACATGGGGCTCAGTCTCAGCTGCCGTCACGATTCTAGAGATGGCGGAGGGGCCACCTCACTGCAGAGACAAGGCCTGTGGCAGGCTCAAAGCCCTCCCTTTGGAAGGCAGATATCGGAGTGGACCAGCAACAACAGAAAACCCACTAGTAAGTAAATGTAGAATTAAGGGAAGTATTTGTTAGACCTGTAACTGCCCCTTGGAGAACTTCAGAGCCAAGTTCACATAGCAGTCTGACTATCCCAGAAACCCAGGGGAGAGGATGCAGGGTGTCAAGCACTTCATTTTGTGCTCAAACCCTCTCCCCACCCAGCCTGCCTGGCAGACACCCCCCTACATGCGAAGCACCTCCACAGAAGGCCTGAACGGCCACATGGCCACGAGGCTTATTTAAAGTCACTGAATGTGCTGATCAGGTGGGGGTGTGGGATCGGGTGAGGAGTGAGCACGCCTGTCTGGACATCTGCTCCAACCTCCTTCCACAGGAAGAGAGCACGTGAGCATCACAGGGTAGAATGTTTCCCCATCAACCAAACGCTACTGCAACAGCACTAAGGCAAGAGCTTAGCTCCTTCGTGAAAGGGAACGGGTGGGGAGGCCACTGGGAAAGAAGACCTCAGGAAGCTGGCTTTAAATCACGCAGACTCCTCCTAAGTGTATGCTCTATCAATCTGTTTTCATCTTAATTACACCCTAGGTAGTCTAAAAAGCAGATGCCTTTATGGCCTAGGTAATAAATATGTTCTCGGGAGCTGTCAGTTGGAATGGAGCGTTGGCGGGCTCGGCTCACAGGGACCCGCTGCTCCAAATGCAATGATACTTTACAGCCTGAATCACATGCCTGTCCAAATGCAGCCTGAATTCATCCTGGCAGGCAGCAGTTAGGAAATGAGCCACCTCCTGTACCCTGTGGACAGAGCGCTGACTGCAGCAAATGCATCAGGCTCTGGTCCTGCAGCATGTGTTGCCCTCTGCCCATGACCACATCTCCGTGAGGAGCCTCCAGAAAGGAGCCGAGGCTTGGGGAAGGTGTGCCAGTAACCAGGAGCCTTCCTGGCTCCTAAAGCGCCCTCCCAGAGACCGTGCTATCCCTCACTCAAGGGCAGAGTCCGGCTGTGTTCCCTAAGGATCGACTTGCAGCAGCCCACCAAGAGCCTGGCTGTGGCAGCCGTTGTGGCAGCCACTGTGGCCAGGGCAGAACCTGCACACAGAGCCAGGGAGAGGCTCGCTGACCTCTGGGGCTGCTTGGCCCACTCGGCAGTCCTCTGCTGCACTGTAGGCTGGGAGAAGTGAACCCCTTAAGCTGTTTTTAAGGAAATAAAAAATGAAAAGCCCTTAAGGTTTCTAGCTTTTCAGGGATGCCAGAAGCTCAGTGACTCAAACATCTCTGGGTGGCTATTCTGTGCAGGCAGAGGGGCAGGTGTTCAAGCGGCGCCCTCTCAAGGCCTCCCCCAGCCGTCCTGACCTCCGCGGGGAGATGACACACACTTACGTCTATGATCAGATACTCCACAGGCAAGGGGCGGGCCAGCTGGGTGATCTCGTTGCCAAACTTGTCTATGTCCTGAAACAGGAGACAAAGGTCCAGGGTGTGAGTGCTGACCTGTGATGGGTTTTCCGTCCACATGCTTGTCTCACTCCTTAAATTACTACAATTCCTGTTGAAGTGTTTGAAAAGCAGAGAAGGAAATGGGTACATTTTTGCCATGACTCCACCTTCCAGCATTTCTTGGAGGCCACGACTCAAGAAAGTAGACTTGCTCTCAGCCACAGGTGTCTCGCCCCCCAGCCTGGTGCTGAAGCGGTGGGAGATGGACCCCAGCTCCCTTGGGGACAGATTCCTGGAAACAACCCCCCGCCACCAGGCCACATCTGTGCCCCCCGCCTTCTCTATAAGCTCTCCCAGTCTCATATCTGAATGCTAACTCTTAACAACCTCCCTCACACCTTTGAAAACCCAACTTCATGGAAACTTAATCCTTACACATTAACAAAATAAACACACACACACACACGAGTACACATACTACTACGCAAACATGAAAACCCCACCGCCAATCTGTCAAAGTCTAAACTTGTTTTGCTTTGTCAGATACACGGAACATAAAGTTTAATTATGGGGAAAAATGGCCAGCATATGTTCATTAATCATAAAATGACAATTAGATCTGATTTATGTCAAACATGCTGAGTTCAAACAGAGCTCTCGAAATAAATTCATAAGAACCAAAGCTTTTCATTAAAGATTCCGCAAGAGAGGGTCATATTTTCTATCTAACTCATCACTTAACATTATATAAATCATTCACTGAGTCATATATAAATTAGACATCCATAATTTCCAATTATGGGACCTTACATAAAAGTTTATGTTTATTAAAGCTCTCAAACCCTATTGGAAGCCAAGCAGACCACCCTGGGACATGCAGGTGACGCAGTGCCACCCCAGCACATCACACCTTTTGGGGATGTCAGAGGCCCACGCCGTCTTTTGAGACAACGTTCACAGGCTGTCCTGCGTTAAACCAAGTCTGTTATCCTAACGAGATGTCTAGAGGCTCCATGCGGCCCTGCTCCTTTTTTTTCTTCCAGATATTAAACTCTTTGGTCCACAGCACATCTCAGATTACCCACACCTTCCCTACCTTTTCTCAGTTCACAACCCAGAGAGCTGCTAGCAAGCATGTGCCCCACTGCCCTTCCAGAAAATGGTTCAAACACATCTAGCCAGCCACACAGGGAGTAAGAGCACCAGCAGAGGACAGGTTCCTGGAAACAATGCCCATTCTGTCTGTCTGCTCTCCTCGGAAGCTAGAATCCTGTCCCCTCCACCTGGGCAAGAGTCCTTGGTCTCTCCGCACGCTCACTGCTGCAGCATATGAAGTAGGCCTGGCTTTCGGTGGCTCTATCAGCTTTGACACTGGCAGCACAAGACATGAGGCTTGCTGAATGGGTCCTGGGCCCCCAAAGTGGTAGTTTTTCAATGGAGGAAACATGGTAGGAGGCAGGAATCAAACCCAATCAAACTACATCACCATTTCCAAAAATACATGCTTGCCCCTACAAGAAACAACCTGCAACAACTCACACATAATTAGCCCGTCTGGAATTCATCTTCAAATCTAATTAAGCTCTAATATGCAGAGACATTTTCACAGCACCTGTTCGCTTTAATCTTCCCCTCTAGGGATGTTGCTTGCTAAATGCCCCCCTCTCTTTTTTTTGTGTCATGCGATTCTCTTTCAGATTTAACTACCCCACTGTACCCTTCTGCTCCCCAAGAAAATAAAGGTGCTGCATCCCCCTCTCTTCCCCAGAGGAAAAGCAGGTACTTTCTATCTCTCCCCCATGCTTTCACGCAAATGTTTTTGCCAGCCAAGCCCTAGCCCCACACACCATTTTAAAAGGCAATTACTTTTTATGGGCGTTAGCAAATGTCAGGCAGAATACACTAGGAGGAAGACATCTTAATCCTAAGTTTGGCAGCCACCAAAGTGTCAGCAGTTTTATCTCCACCTGGAGCAAGACACTGGGAGAGTCAGAAATCGAGGTCCCTGACGCCTTGCTACCTCCCATCGGTCATGTCTACGAAACGTCAATGAGAAATCCAGGGATCTCTGTCTGTGTTAGCTCAGAGGCAAGCAGGCTTTGTGCCAGGACAACAGCAAAGTCCACTTACTGGGTGGCACCAGCTTGCTTTGGAAAAGGTAAATGAAATCCTTCAGGTAATGCTTTTCTCCTTAAAGAACTTGCAAGAAGACAGTAAGTGAAACGAGCAGCTTGATCTGAGACTTCACAGGATAAAGTAAGAAAAAACAACATTTTCAGGACAAAGTCTCTTAAAGAATCACCATTTAGGAAGCAGTCCAGTTGATAAGCACCTAAAGAGCACCTGTTAGAAGCAAAAGACCAGCAGAGCCTGGTCCAGGCTTGACAGCGTGTGGATGTACCCAGCAGGCCCCAGAGCATGTGGAGGGCACAAACGGGTGTGAGGACAAGCTGCTCTGCCCGAGATCTAACAGCCAGGAGGGGCAGAGGGCGGGGGGGGGACAGCAGCTGTGTCCACTTTAGACTCCAGATCTCAGTTCCAGGACTCATGGGCTCTGCTCTTCCGCAGTCCTGCCACCCAGGGTGTGCACGTCCAGCTCCATTTCCACCCCTGTGGGGATCTGACCACAGACTTGTCATCTCCAGCTCAACGGAAAGAATGAAAGCCAAGCTCACAGGTCTCAGAGACCACAAAATCCTTCTCCCTAGACTGGGATGTTATACTCGTATGTTGTTGCTCAGTTTCTGCTCTTGCTGGCAAATTCTTGGTTCCTTGATACATTTTCCTGAATAATGCTGGAGGCAAACATAATCTCCTGTGATGAAAACATTTGTTTAGAATTTCCTGGCAGTCCAGTTGTTAGGACTTGGTGCTTTCACTGCCAGGACTCAGGTTCAATCCCTAGTTGGGGAACTAAGATCCTGCAAGCCAAGTGGCACAGCCAAATATAAAAGAAACCTTTAAAAATAAATAGGCAAAAGATAAAACATTTGCTTTAAAAAGTTGAATAGTGCAGAGTCTCGCCCTAACAAATATAAAACTGTTATTATGAAACTACAATAAATAGGTAAATAATGGATAAACATTACAAATCTCAATGCAAAATTAAATCAAAAAGCACTGAAACAAAATATAAGTAAATAGATAGCTTTAAGTAAAGAATTAGCTAAGTATGATGACAAAAGCAGGAATTACAATTTAAAAAGATTAAGGTATCTCTGAATCAGAAAATGTTAGAACTTCCTTTGTATGTAAAGTTAAAGAAATGATATATATGACAAAGGGTTTACGTATAAAGACCCCTCAAAAATGAATGCAAAAATGATGAATCGCTTTACGAATACCTCAGGACACAGAGAGGCAATTCACAGAGAAAACATCAATGCACACAAGAGACTTGGGGCAGAGTGAGTGCAGAGCATGGGGTCCCGAGAGCAGGGCCCAGGCAGGCGAGCGGATGAGCACAGGGCTGGTCTGCAGCACAGCCTGCTGTAGCCTTCTTGGGGGAACTTTGGAAGACCACATGAAACCCCTGAAATATAGGTTAACCTTTGACAAAACAATGCTGGTGGTTTGCTCGGAATGTCCTAAGTAACTCAGAACACACATGGAGTGAGCTCCGCGATGAGTCACAGAGCACGGCTAGTCAGTGCCAGATGCTACGACAAACCCATGTTGGGCTGAGGACAGGTGGGTAAATGATGGGTGGGACAGAGAGGACTCCACAGGCCCCCAGAGTGTGCTGATCCCCTCCACAGCCATGACACCCAGTTGTCTGTGTGCTCTCTCCTCCCCACCGCAGCCACCTGTCAGCTCTTCCAGATCCTCATCACTGAGGCCACAGCCACCTCATGCTGGGAGGATCCACCTTGCCACCCCCCTGCCTGGGCAGCCACCTAAGAGCAGCATTCCCTGGGGTCTCTAAGACCCTCCCTGTCCACAGAACAGCCCACCTTCTCTCCTCTACTTCCAGGGCTTTAATCTGGGGTATCTCGGCAGATAACCCTGAAGAGGCACTCTTGGTTGGCACCTCTCGCCTTCCTTCCTGTCCCACCGCATCCAACTTCAAGACACGGGCACCTCTCCCCACCATGACAGGAGGTGCTCCCCAGCCATTCTTTCACTGGCTCCACAGAGCTTCCCATGACAAACAGATCAGAGCTGCAGACCAAGGTGGACCCTCAAGCCCTCCAGCCCTGTCCTCTGTGCTGACCCGCATACAAATGTGTGTACATACACGCACCAACATCTACAGCAGTTGGGATTTTTACTATACATACAGGTACCTTTTATTCTTTAAATATATTTATTTATTGAGCTGCGCCAGGTCTTAGTTGTGGCATGTGGGATCTAGTTCCCTGACCAGGGACTGAACCCAGGCCCCCTGCACTGAGAGCACAGTCTTAGCTGCTGAGCCACCAGAGAAGTCCCATACAGATACACTTTAAATTTTACTTCATGAGTTTTATCGCGTATCTTCACATAATTTTCAAACACATTTTTAGTGATCACAGAATATCCCACCATATAGATGTATTATAATTTAATGCTCCCATTACTAGACTTTTAGATTGCTTTAAGTTCTTGTTACCACAGATAACACCATGATGAACAGCCTTAGACAAACACGGGTATGTGTCCTGTTTACAAGGTATATTTTAAATCAACCCCAAAGCCCACAGGAGGACTAAAAGGATTACTTAAATGTTTGCTTTCATAGGTCTCTTTGCTCAAACTGATATTTTCCTGAAATGTATGAGAAATGAGTGTCTCAACTCCTACAGGGCTATAAACAATTCTGAGAAGCCCTTCTAGCCTGCTCTCACTAACAGGCATGTAAGCAATCTAAGAAAACAGCAGCATGATTAAGGAAATAATATGTTCCAGGACAAAAGGGAGCTCTCTTCTTAAGGGGAGGAAACTTACAACAAGAAATGGAAATAAACAGCAAATTTCCAACATGATAAAGGGTACAAAGAAACAACACACAAAAAAGCCCCACAGCAAACTCACAGTTAATGATGAAATCCTGAAAACACATCTTTTACAATTAAAAACCAGACAAAAGCACTGGTTACTCAACTCTTCCAAAAGCCCTCGCCAGCACGAGGAGCCAAAACGAAGGGAAGAATCAAAACTCCTGCATAATGCAGAGAACCCAGAACACACATACCAATTAGAGGAACAAGTAACAGAGAGCTGAACTTCCAAGCCGGTGCTTACTGCAGTATGCAGAAAGTATAAAGTACCCAGGATCAATCTAACAAACAATGGACCAAACCTTCAATGAAAAAAATCCCGACTTTCTGAGAGACGTCAAAGGTATCGTTCCTGTGTGTGTGTGTGTGTGTGTGTGTGTGTGTGTGTGTGTGTGTGTGAGAGAGAGAGAGAGAGAGAGAGAGAGAGAATCACATCTGGGTGAAACCTGCAGGCTGGTCCGCAGGGCGGGGCTGCAACGGATTGGGGAAGAGTGAAGTTACAGTGAGTCGGACAGTGCGGTGCTGGTGCTGGTTGAGCAACACCGGCCAGGGGACAGAAGGGAGGACAAAGGCGAGGCCACGGTCACGGAGACGACTGCTAATGGAGAAGCACCACAGATCAACAGAGAAAGACAGCTTTCCCAATAAATGGTGTTCAGACAGAATACGGCTACAATAAATTAAGAGGAAAACTGGGCCCCTACCTTGGAACACACATTTGAAGCAATCCTAGGTGGGCTTAAAACTCAAAACCACCAACCTTAGAGAAGACAAGATAACAGATTTTATGATTCAAAATGCCAAACCGTAGAAACCTGACCACATGGAAATGTAAGCTTTGTGCTTCAGTGACACCACGGGAGAGAAGAGGCAGAGGTGTCACACTCCTGACATGGTCAGAGGCAGGGAGAAAAGAGACTGAACCACCCAGGGAGGAATAGGAAACAGATACAACCAGCACGGCACAGGAGACAGGACGGAGCAAACAAACGGAGGAACAGGAGCCTGGCCTCACTTATGATCAGGATGGCACAGTGATAGCTCAAGAAAACGCCCCATGGGTGTCTGAATGGTGAGCAGGACTCGGGCCCAAGGCTGTGGTGCCTCGTGTGGCATTCTGCTCACGGTGGACTCGGGCCAACACAATGGCCACACACAGGTAGGTCTCAGGCTGCTCCAGGGTAAGGGAACACGGCCTGGCTCGGAGGACACAAGAGCACAGTTCTGGGTCTACTGTGTGCAGCAACATGTAAAACTCACAGTACCTGGTTTAGGAAAACATACATAGGAAGTAAAACTGGAAGAAAAGCAAGGAAGTCATACTGCACCCCTTCTGGAAGCAGACAGGAAGACCCAGCAACTTCAGAGGCCACAGGAACGTTCTGGTTCTTAATTCTGGGGATTGGTATTTCTGCTTTTTTAAATTTCTTAAACATGTTTTTTAAATAATCTTTTATATCTACTCAGTATATAATTTTTAAAATTCTGGAAAAAAAAAAAGAGATGGCAGCCTGATGACCTTGTAGCAATGTGTCCACATACACAGCGCACCAGGCTTCACAGGTCTTTGCAGCTAACAGGGAACAGCTTTCCATGAAGACACCAGACCCCATCACTGTCCCCAGACTGGCAAGCTGTCCCCAAAAGGCTCAGGACCACAACTAGCAGGATCACCAGGTCTTAGGGTCTATAAGTGAGTCATTCTGCATTCCGAAACGTGCCATACAAACATATCTCGTAAGACAGGAACTTCTGGGGAGAAGATTAAACCTTCACAGAGGTCCCGAGCATGGTGTGATTTTGATGTGTGAATGTTTAATAATGGTTTAAAAGTATTTATTCAGAGTACCTGATGCACACAGAATTTGTGTACGGGCAAAATCTGTGTTATCAAGCCAGAAATTGTTACTGAACACCACAGGAGAGAAGAGACAACAGATTCTTAATCAAGACTCTTTGGAAATGTTTCAAGAATGACATGGAGAACCTTTTCGCAGAGCTCCTTATTGTTCCACTCTGAGGCGATGCCTGAGCGAGCTATCACAGGCCAGCCTCACTGTGTCTCTCCACTGCCACCAGCCGAAAGGAGCAGATACAGCATCAAGGCCTGCCTGCTCAGCGAGCATTTCCTGACAGGCTGCTACAGAGCCAAGACAGGCTGCTTGCTACCATACTGACCCAGTCTTCCTGGCACAATGACAGTCCCCGCCCCCACTACCCTCAGACCATGCAGAAGCTGAGATTCAGAAGTAGAAGGCAGACCTTCATTCCAAAGAGCTGAGGGGAAGACCAGGGGCAGGGACAAGACCCTCAGGCCCTTGCATTTTTCCTTTGCTCGTCACCCACTGCCACAGACACCCACAGCAGGAAAGACCCAGCTTCAGACAGTCTCAGTCCCACTTCTAATCCCCAAGGAGGTGAAGCCTTTGTCACAATCATGCAGTGTCTAGCCTTCAAGTCACCACCAGGATGAGGCCCTGGAGCCCCTCAGCTCTGGGTGCTCTCCTGGGTGTCTGACATGTCCCATAGGTAGTGGGGTGTGTCCTTGGCACTGAATGCTATTCAGCAATGAAAAGAATGAAGCACTGCAGACTGCAGGCATGGATGAACCATGAGACACTGTTAAGTGGTGAAAAGTTAAGTCACAAAAGACCACACACTGTAGGATTCCATCAAGGAAACCAGAGAAAGCAAATCAGCGGTTGTCAGGTGTTGGGGGGACTGGGCTGTAACTGCTAAACGATGCAGGGCTTCTTTTTTGGGGACAAAACTGTTCTAAAATTAGACGGCGGTGATGGCTACGCAACCCTGCAAATATCCTAAGAGCCCCTGAGCTGGGCACTTCAGTGAACTGTGTGATGTGCAAACTACATCTTGATAAAGCTATTTAAAAATACAGCCTTGTTGGAACAATAAAAACAAATAGAACAATGACTAGACACTGCTTAGTGTCTAGTCACTGCACACACTGATACAAAAAGAATGCTAAAAGAATCAAATCATTTTAAAGAAACTGGATCGTCACTCTCTCTGGGCTTTCACTGCTTGCCTATTTTCGGGTCCAGGCCCCTTCTGCCAGCAAGTCTTTGAGGCCTAAGTGCAGTGAGACCACAAGTAGAACTGTGAACCTAGAACTTGTTACGTGGTAAAAACGTCCTTCAGCAATGGAGACGAAGTACTTCTCAGACATATGGAAGCAGCCCTGTACCACAAGAAATAAAGGCTCCTCCGGAAAGAGCAGTGCCGGATGGAAACTGGCGTCTGCCCAGGACGGGGGACAGGCACAGAGCCGGACTGTGACCACAAACAACTCCCTCGAGGCGGGCGGGAACCAGGTCACTAGCCTGCAAGGAAGCACCCAACGCTGACTATCCAAACCAGATCACAGCTTTCTTTCTTTTCTGGGAGGGGGGAGGGGTGTGGCACGCCATACATCATGCAGGACCTCAGCTCCCGGACCAGGGATGGAACCTGTGTCCCCTGTAATGGAAGCCCAAAGTCTTAACCACTGGGCCGCCAGGGAAGTCCCCACAGTTTTCAATAAAAGTCATTTTTATAGTTTTCACAGGAGACAGATTTAGAAATGGATGACTGGGTCTCCTCAGGAGAGCCTCACTTCTGCCAGGCAGCTCCAACCTTCACTCCTGCTGAGGCCCACAGGCACCAATTCTCCTTTTCAAAAACTGAAAGAGTCTGTGTTGCAATGGTCTCACTTGTTATGCACCCCAACTCCAGGGCGCAGCATCCCCACTTCTGCTTATAAGCCCTGACACCACGCAACCCTGCATAGTTAACAAAAGCCCTGGAAAAGGTACAGATTCCTTATCCACAAGCTGGCCTCTAGATGACCATGGTGGACCCATGGCCAGAATGCACCAAAATTAGTAGCAGGACAGGTCAGCGTCCACATTGCTCTCCATCCACTTCTCTCTTCTGGTACCATCGCATTTTTACCTTATAAAACACATCAGGCACGTACTGCTCGCTGCTGGACTCCTTGGCATAGCCGAGCTCAGGGGCATCCTTGCAGGGCAGCAGGCATTCATCTCGGACCAGCGCCATGCACTGATTGGACACCTGGTACCCTTCAAAGTGGACCTGGTTGTCGGGGCCACCTGCAAGAGAAAGACCTTCAATGAGAATCCACTGGAGGATGTTCAAAACAAGTGTCACTCTTCATCTCGGATCTGCAGAACCAACTCCCGTGTATGTGTCTTGGGTAGAATCAAAAAAGTTCGACTGCAGCTTCACGAGAGCTGTGGGCACAAAGCCTTGAACACAGGCTATGGAAATGCCACTGCAGCTCCTCAAACAGGCCCACCAGCGACACGCTCTCTCAGAACTGGAGGTATGACTGTTAAACCTTCTCTAACACCCGTCCAAAAGCACGCTTGGGCTCTTGGATTTTAGTAACACAGGGATATGAACAACAGCGCCCCATGTTCCAGCAAATTCCATTAAGTGAATGCAGGGAGACAGATGGGAGTGAATGGGAGAAGACAGAAACTTTTCCTAGCAAACACAACGCTAGTTATCTGCACACTGCAGAGGGCAGTCCTGACCTCAGACATCTGGACAGCCGGCACATCTGCGAGGCAGGCGTGGACCCTGCCGCAGCACTTAGGAGGCCATACTCCCTGTGCCAAGCCGTGCCCTCTACTCTAACCTTTCTCAGGTCCTACTCCACAGAAACCTGCAGCAGGGTTACAGTTTGAGACGAGGGTAAAACCCATGGAGGAGGTCAGGGAGGACCAATCATTTGGCCATCTTCCTCCCCTCCGGAATCAGGGTCACACCCTGACAACTGCGATAGCTTTGGAGAATTAAAAAAAAAAAAGTTCTCAACATCTCTAACTTAGTTTCTTTATAAAAGCAGAGTATGGTACCGATCAAGGAACACCACCCATCGCCACTCCCAGGAAAGGGAGAGAAATTATGCATCTGAGCATCTCGCACTACCAAGAAGGACAACTCAGCCCAGATCTGAAAGGACTCTAACTGTAGATCTTATTATAAGTGATTTACTACCTTACAGTTTTAAAACCTGTCAGTAAAGTGCCAATTTCAGATGCAAAAATTCCACGGACAATCTGTAATTTCCAAATTCTCAACAACAGGTATGACTCAATAACTGAAAGTACAGGCAGCTCCTGACTTGGAAACTATTTATAATTCTAAACTGGTACCAGTTCTTTGGGCTCATCAAATAATTCCCTATAAAAATAGTAATTAAAGGGGTTAGGTTACCATGGGAGCCCATGGAAGCCTAAAACAACAGTGCTCACAAGAAGCAGTTCTGAAAATCTGCGGAGGTGACTTTTGTTTTTCTTAACGAAGTGGGGCAGGGTGGGGCGGGAGCTGCTAGTTTTAGCAGGCTAGAGTCAAAGGTGCCGGATGTCCTGCTGGGTTCATGGGAGTCCCTCACGGCAAAGAACCGCTCCACATCACACCTGGCCTTGAAATGTCCTGTGCACTCTCCTGTAGGCAAAACTCGCATTTGTAGAGACCTGGGATTAGAATCAACTGCATTTTATACACAGCCACAGAAATAAACACTCATAGCTTTAACAGCGTATCATCTATGAACAGGATACCATATAAGCTGAGGAAGGGCCCTGCCTGGCTCAGAGTTCTATGGAGGGCTGCTGGCTGAACGTCTAGGAACCATGTCACTGATGCCTACACAGGGCCAGCCCACAAGGCTGGCAGCCCTCCACAGTGCTGTCCCCAAGCACTTGCTGGCTCATGGAGTGTACTGTTATCACACGTTCCTTCACTATTATTTTTCCTTAATGTTACAGTCATCCTACAACTCTGCTTTCTTTTTAGAATCAGGTGTGTAGGCTGGTATATTACCTATGAACTTTACTTTCTGATAGTAAAGACGAGTCATAAATGTACTAAAGAGGAGGTATCAGGTCTAACAAGTTTGAGAACCACCGGCCTAAATGCCTAGACCCAGAATCTCAGCCTAAATGAAGCGAGTGGGGGTTTATGTGTTGTAGGGAGTAGAAAGAGAATACTTTCCTCCCCTGTGTCAAACAGAAAGCTGGCTTGGCAAAATTCTGGTAATGTACAACCTGTCTCTTCTCTGTTCTCCCCCTTGGCTCCTGCTGCCCTGAGTGTTCTCATCACAATAGGTTCCCTGCCCCCATGAGGCCCTGGTAGAAGGACTCTATGCTACAGAATTAAGTGTTTTCACTAATCCCTGTCCAAACTCCCATCCACTTCCTTAGGCAACTGACCCCATTAATTCACGTTAACATGTGAATGATGCTGCCATAGCCTCTTGTGCCCCAAAGTACATTCATTTCAAAGAGAAGGTGCCTGTCACTCTAAATGGATCACAAATCAAATGGATCTTAAAACTTCAGACAGCATGAAAGATGTCTTCCTTCATGATTCCCATGGCAATAGTAACAGGCTCAACTGGGATTAATAGGGGATATAGTTACTTATGGAAAAGGAAATGGCAACCCACTCAAGTATTCTTGCCTAGAAAATTCCATGGTTAGAGGAGCCTGGCAGGCTACAGTCCATGGGGTCATAAAGAGCTGGACACGACTAAGCACATATTTATTTATATGCTTTAGGATGTTTGTAAACTGGGTTTTTAAACTAGAAGAAGTGTGATAGCCATGAACGAACTGGATTATCACCTCTGTGATGGAAGAACTCAAGGCTTCACAGGATCAAGGTTAGTGTTTAATAAACTGACCAAAGAGACTGTTTTTAAGAGTTGGTTTTCCAAGTTTCAAATTCCTACTCCTTTTGAACCATATGGTCTTATACTTGGCTTTTTTCTAGGACAGCATCTCAAGTGTATTATAGATTTGGTGGCACTTTTTTACAGGCCATAATCTTTTATTACTATGTATTCATGACGTATGGGCTTCCCTTGTGGTTCACCTGGTAAAGATTTTGCCTGCAATGCGGGAGACCTGGATTCGATCCCAGGGTTGGGAAGATCCCCTGGAGAAGGAAAAGCTACCCACTCCAGTATTCTGGCCTAGAGGATTCCATGGACTGTATAGTCCGTGGAGTCACAAAGAGCTGCACATGACCGAGCGACTTTCATGACATATATGTAACATGTAATACAACATACACAATATCACAAACACATTCATCACTCCCAATAAAAGCTTTATGGAAAAGATTTCTTAAACTGACACTTCCACTTCTTCCGGTAAGCGGCCTGAGGTGACTCCTTAAAATGGTGCACTATTCACTTGACCCAGAAAACCCCACAAAATCATGCAAATCAAGAGGTTCAAATCTTCGTGTACACTTTAAGAACACTCGTGAAACCGCCCAGGCCATAAAGGGTATGCATATCCAAAAAGCCACCAAGTATCTGAAGGACGTCACGTTAAAGAAGCAGTGTGTGCCGTCCGCCGCTACAACGGTGGAGTTGGCAGGTGTGCACAGGCCATGGGGCTGGACTCAGGGTCGATGGCCCAAAAAGAGTGCTGAATTTTTACTACACATGCTCAAAAATGCAGAGAGTAATGCTGAACTTAAGGGCTTAGATGTAGATTCTCTGGTCATTGAGCACATCCAAGTGAACAAAACCCCCAAGATGTGACGCAGGACTTACAGAGCTCACGGTTGGATCAACCCCTACATGAGCTCTCCCTGCCATATTGAGATGATCCTTACTGAAAAAGAACAGATTGTTCCTAAACCAGAAGAGGAGGTTGCACAGAAGAAAAAGATATCCCAGAAGAAACTGAAGAAACAAAAACTTATGGCCCAGGAATAAATACCGCAAAAAATAAATGCAAATAAAAGTAAAAAAAAAAAAAAAACAAAAAACACCTGACACTTCCACTCATAAACAAACAAGTAACAGAAACAGTATATTCGTTTTCTCTTACTTAACCAGAGCCATCCTTCGTTATTAGAAAGGGGCAAAGGCAGCCTAGAACTCCGATCTAGAACCAAGTGAACCTGGACTAAGGCTAAGACAGTGGACCAGAGGCCACGATTCTAGTATTAACAGTTTGGGGCAACGCTGAGTTCAGGATTTCTGCCACAAACCAGAAAGAAGAATTTCATGTCTCACAGGCCCATTAAGAAAATCTATTGTAACTACATTAACAATGCAGGGCTTTTCTGGTTGCTCACCAGTAAAGAATCCACCTTTCAACGCAGGAGACCCAAGTCTGATCCCTGGGTTGGGAAGATCCTCTGGAGAAGGAAATGGCAACCCACTCCAGTACTCTTGCCTGAGAAAACCCCATGGCAGAGGAGCCTGGCGGGGTCACAGGCCACAGGGTTGCAGAGAGTCAGACATGACTTGGTGACTAAACCAACAACTGGGCAGCAGAGCAGGCTAAACACAGACTTGACATGATTTAATCCTTTCTTTCCTGTATCCATTCAGGCCTGGTGCCAGGGTGAGGCAAAAAAAAAAAAAAAGTGCCTAAAAAAGAATGCAAAGAGGAACAAAACCTATTGACAGGGTAGCAATGGTTATAATATAACTCTGCCTCCATTTATACCTGTAGCCACTGCAGTAACAAACTTGGATCCAAAATGTCCATCTGGAGATAGTCGACATATGTTGGGATGCTTATTTTGGAAGTCTCCTGCAGTGATACATTCTTCTGAACTCAGGAAATAGGTGTCCTAAGAAAAGAGAACCAGCATATCAAGTTCTACAGCATCATGTCAAAATATGCTTCTATTTCTTCTTTAGAAAACAGTAAGAACTAAACTGTGACACGTCACAAACGACGGTGAAACAAGCACCTACACTTCCTGTTACCAACCCCTCACAGAGAACCACTTGTAACCAGTAAGGCCAGAAGCACAGGGCAATTCACCTCATGGGCTGACCTATGAAAGGCAGAGCTTTATAAAGGTAAGGAGGGTTTTGATTTCCAACACAGAATGAACAGACTCAGCCTTAATTTACCAAGAACAATGTGTTGAAAATGATGTGTTCTAAAAACGTAAGCTGTGCGGGGATACCCAAGAGTGCGGCCCAGAGCTGGTCTGTAACAGGTCCCGCCAAGCAAACATCCCCACCCCACCTCACCTTATTTCGACTGTATCGAACTGTACCCTTCCGAGTATCTTCTGAGACAAGATCTGTAAATATCCAGCCAACCTGCATAAGAGAGAAAAGTACCTTCTGAGTCTCTCCCTGAAGCAGATGACAAATGCCTTCTAGCCTCTGCCCAGAGAGGAGACTCCTGGGAGTCAGTCCTTTCTTTCTAGGTGAGTCAGCTCCTCAGCTAAGCCACTGTCCAAACCAGGGTTCTCAAGCAGTACTCAGCCGACACTGGTTGAACTCCCCCTGATGCTGCCGGGTGGAGACAAGAGCAAAGGAGCAAAGCTCATTTATGTGTTAGAAACTAAGACTCAGCGCCATCTCTGGGCCCAGCACTGTACTAGGTGCAGGGGACTCTGGGCTGGACAAAACTAACAGAGTATCAGTGAAAAGGGGATTGGAGAAACAACGAGCAAGCAAATACAGACAGTGCCGCTCCAGATGCTAGGGCTTTCTCCAGACAGGAGAACATACTCCCTAGAGAATGCACTTAAAATAAAAGAAAACACACAACAGAGACTTCACCCAGCTGCTTCTCTGAGCGCCAGTGCAGGGCTGAAGGAAGCATCTGAAGGTACAGGAATCTGAAACGCCAATCCCAGACCTCGGCATAGTCAGCCTTCCCGGCACGTCCTGCTACAGCAACAGTGCCTGTCTATGCGCTCTGTGAACCCTGGCCCTCCTGTGCCCATGAATCTCACAGCTGGTTACCCTTCCTGAACCAGAACCTGGCTGGGAGGTCGAAGAGCGGCGACGGAATCCAGATACACACCTATTTCAGTCCTTCAAAGAAGTGACCTGGTGTCTGTGACCCTCTCCAGTACAACCCTGACATGAAACTCTTCAACTCCATCTCCTGCAGACATGACCAGCCAAATCAAGAGGCTTTCATTTTCTTTAAAAATGTCCAAATGAACAAAACTCCCAAGGAGGATGGCAATGGAGAAAATGAGACTTAAGGGATAAATGTAATTTAACCATTAAACAAAACAGAATCAAAATCAAGCTGAGATAAGGGCTAAGGAATTAGTGTTTGGAGAAAGGCATTTAAGTAATTTCAAGATCTTCTACTCTACCATGAACCAAACATTTATAACAAAAATGGGTTTAAAAAAAAACATTGATTTCTCTTTTCAACATGAGAAACTTTCAGAATTTAAACCAAAATATGCCCCTAAATCATGATACTGACTCCTTGTTAGAAACAACAGGAGTCTTTTTTCTTAAAATGAAGTAGTAACTTTGCTCCATAGCATTCCTGGGTTAAAAGGCACATTTCCAGTCTTCCCCCATTTATCTGTACAGAGTCTATTTCTCTCTGTCTAAAATGATTAGGAAACAAAGGATAAAACTTACATAGCTATTAATAGTGAATTTTTAAGATGTGTTCAAATTCACATTTCAACATTATCTATAAAAAGTCATCTTTATAGTTCCTAGGAACTCTACCAAAGATGTGAGATAAACTAGATGAACAGGTTCAAAAAGAAAACCCTCTGTCTTCTAACTGCCCAGAAAACTAGCAAGGCTTATATGCTCAGATGCCTCAATTACAAACAGGAGGTTCAATGAGGACTGAAGAGGAACCACCAGAATCTCCAAGTGCAGGGGAGAGAAAATGATCGGTGCAGACAGACACATGAAGGGAGAGCTCACACCCAGAAGGATGTGCCTTAGCAGACAGGTGGGACACAGAGCCTGGTGTCAGGTCCCCTGCAGCAGAAGTAGGGGTCTTGCTCCTGCTGCTTTTCCTGGCCCACTTTGAGGCAATCCGCAAGAAGTATGTCTGGTGGATTTACACATAATAGTCCCTACACTGGCATCCTTTTTTAGGCACCCAATAAATACAAGCGAGGCTTCAAAACGTGCAGGGCCTGCATCTGACCTTGAGCAGCTGGGGGTTCAGTCCCGGATCAGGCCTGGCTACGTGACACACCTAGATGTCCCCAACACAGAGCCCAGGTCCTCCCTCAAGGAAAAACAGTCTCAGTACCTTCCTCAGGCCAAGTTTGGCAGCAATTTCATCAACCACCTCGGCCTTTGGGTCTTCAAGAAGCTCCAAGCTATTCTGTGTACCAATCTGTGGGGGTATTAAAGAGAAGGCGGATTTAGAGGAGGAGTTCAGAAAAGCAGCAAGCAGCTCTGCTCCATTTCTGGTTGGTTGTCACAAAGGAGCACCGATCTCCCTTGCCAAACAGGAGATTTTCAACAGTAAAAAAAGCTCAATCAGATCCACAAGCCAAGCCCTCCAGGCTCTTTCCTTCCAGGGCTCGGCTTTGCTTTTGATCAAGATTCAGAGAACATGGAAGAGGCAATATTCAGGCTGGTTCACGTTAGCAGCTCCACATGAAACGTGTGGTTGTTCAGGACTAGAGAAGGCTCTCTACACCTTAAGATTCCTTGGTTTGGAATAGAAGTTAGTTTCAAAACTCCCTTGGATAAATAGTTTAACTCCAAGTAAACTTGGCTAGATTAGGCAAGGTTAGAGTTACAAAGTAACATTCATCCCCAGAAAAAACAGCTTTGGAAAACCTGCACACAACTTATACAGGGACAGTGCTTAGCAACCTGCATACAACTTCTACAGGGACAGTGCTTAGCTTCATGGGCAAGGCAGAATAAGAGAGCACAGAAGATAAACACACTCTAAGCCAACAAAAGGGCACCTGAAGTGGGTATCCTGTTGACTCAGCTTGGGGCAGTGGGGGGATTGGGCTGGCTCACATGCAACCTACACTGGCCACAGGACTCCACTTCTTGCAGCAGACAAAGCATGCTGAAATCTTTAATGTGCACCAAAATGCAGCTCATAAGTTAAGCATCATACTGAGCAGAAGACACAGCTATGAAACAGGAAAGTGAAGGTAATTCCAAATTGAGTTATGCTAATTGGGTATATCCTTGTAAATTAGTCAAATCCTGGCAAAATAACAAAAGAACTTTATGTTGCTGGGTATGACCCATATGGAGATGATTACTACATCCAGAGCACAGCTCAAAGTACAAACTCAGAACAAACCTAAGGATTTTTGTTTCATGACATGTGGCATCATGAGCTTCAACTTCTAATGAGCTGGAGGTTATTAGAGGTCACATGTTTCAACCTCCAGGATCCCCAATTTGGGAGCTCTGATGATGCTGTGAGTAGTTTTGACGCCAAAGGCTTCTGATTCCATTTTTTGTTCAATCATACTCTAAACAGAACTGTTAAACTACTTCATGAAAGGACCCTCCTCAAAACTGAACTGGAACATCACGTGCTTCCAAAAGCAGATCCTGCTTACAGAGCACATTCAGCACCTGAAGGGTTGGACAAGCAGGGTCTCCTGGGTGAGCACCTACTGCCATCTTCCATCTCCTTACAAGTGAACCATCACAGAAGGCCTGGTCCAACAGTTCCTCTGTGGCTCTCAAAAAGTAACAAGAATGTCAAGGGAGTAGACGACACACAATCTGTGTAAATATAGCCAGGGAAGAACTGATATCTCTACAGGAGCTACACACTGCACAGGCCACAAGGCCTGCAGTTCCAGACCCTGGTTTATTATAAAAAAAAATGAACCAGTCATGGCAAGATCTCCAGAACACAGCACAAGGCTAGAGAAGGCTCTCTACACCTTAAGGTTCCTTTGTTTGGAATAGAAGTTAGTTTCAAAACTCCCTTGGATAAATAGCTTAACTCCAAGTAAACTTGGCTAGATTAGGCAAGGTTAGAGTTACAAAGTAACATTCATTCCCAGAAAAAACAGCCTTGGAAAACCTGTACACAACTTCTACAGGGACAGTGCTTAGCTTCACGGGCAAGGCAGAATAAGAGAGCACAGAAGATAAACACGCTCTAAGCCAACAAAAGGGCGCCTGAAGTGGGTATCCTATTGACTGGTAAGGAGCCATGACTGGTTCACTTTTTTTTTTAATAAACCAGGGTCTGGAACTGCAGGCCTTGTGGCCTGTGCAGGTGTGTGGCTCCTGCAGAGATACCAGGAGTATCTCTACACACGTGTATGGCATGATGCCCACCAGAGAGAAAGGAGAAGACAGTAGTATCTATGTACCCACTTATACTAAAAAAAAAAAAATCAAACTTTGCAGATCTAAGCCAAAAATTGTTTAAAGTGAGGGATACCTGTAGGGGAGGGAGGAAATCAGATGAAAGGGAAGACGCTGTTTGTAGATCTCACTTTGCAAACATGCAAATTTCTTTTCCAACATTTTTTAAAATAAAAAATTTCAGGCATACAACAAAGTTTAAAGAATCAGTAGTGAACACCTATATACCCACCACCTAATTCAGCCTAACTTTACTATGTTCCATTTGTTCCTCTGTTCATGGCTCAACGCACTGCATTTTTGTGTTTTTGCATCACAGTAACCTGCAGAAATAAGACCCTCTCCTAACAATCTCAACACATCATAAACCAGGATGCAATACAGCTCCAGTCTTCACTTTTGTAGTAAACTTATTATATATAATAAAACAATATATTACATATACATATCACACAACCATATAGAAGTTTTATGTAATTGTACAACAAATTTAAATACATATATATAAAACCAATCCCTAAATACTGAAAATCAAATGAACATAAATGTTGGTTATAACCTGTTGGTGACATAATCATACAGAGAAGATCTTCCAGGCAACTTTAAACACAGAAACCAACTGCTGGTCCCTAGTGGGATATACCCTAGGGGACCCTACCCTTCCACCTAAACAATTCTAAACTGTTGTCAGTCCTACACCAGTGGTAATCTTGATACTGTTAGTAAGTTACATGTGTGGCATAAGATAAAGAACTAGAGTAATTTTGTGACTCTAATTTCTTAATTCCTAGGATAGGTGATTGTAGGCATGAGCAGAGGAGACAGGGAATCAGAAGAGAGCAACTGTGTGACACTTTTGGGGGAACTGACAAAAGTGGGATAAGATGGCAGATTAGATCTATATCAAAGCTCAACTTACTTAAATTGCTCAAATGTGCTTGTAATATAAGAGCGTGTCCTTATTCTTTGGAAACATACACTGAAATATTTACGGGCTATGCTCTTACTCTCCAAATGTTCTTTTTGAGTGTGTCTGAGTGTCTACAGACTGTGGCAAATGATGCAATAAGAAAAGCAACAAGCAATCTGAAAAAGGCATCCCATAGAGCCGTCAAAATAAAGCAATAGAGACCCACAGACTGTAAATCCTGTTCACGTCTACCTGAGGAGGCTCATAAATTGCAGCTACTTCAGCCCTGATACCAAGAGGAATGTCTTTGTGCTCCGTGTACCGTCCATACAAGTACCCGAAGTGCTGGTTCCCCGTCTTCCTCCAGAAGTCAAGGAAGCGGTCAGCAACTGTATGATTCTCAAACATGATGTTGTCCACATGTCTGTATTTCTGTAGAGTTAACAACAATAGGTTAAATTCAAACACTCGATAAAAAATAATTCTTTTAGCACAAACCGTTCATAAGTATCTTTCACCTAGCTTTTTAAACACACAGACTTTAAAAATGTGCTCTGCCCTTAAGACTACTTCAGATTTTAGCAGGTAGAAGGGGTAATGGTGGGATTCCTCAATAAATTAATTCAAATTTATCTCACTGGGGGACATCCCTAGCAGTCCAGTGGTTAAGACTCTGCACTTCCACTGCAGGGGGGAAGTGTTCGATCCCACATGGGATGTCACCTAAAATGCAGGTTTTCACATTTTCTAAATCAAAAAAAGTTTTCAAAAAGAAATTAAGACAGAAAGAAAGAAAAAAAGAGAACTAGAGTGATGGATGGAAGGAAGGAAAGAAAAGGAGAAAGGTTCTCAGACAGTCCAGGAGATTATGGAATTCTAAGCAGCTAAACACAGGCTGGTAGTGGCCAGGGAAAGATGAGGTGAGCTATTCTTGGAGGGCTGGACGATCAGAGTGGAAAAAGCCAGAATAACTACACAAAATTTTCCCTGAGTTCCTTCTTGAGCCAAGGCTCCTTCCTGAGCTCAGTTCCCTCCTTAACCTGGCTTGGAAAGATGTCCTGAGCTAGTCCCAGGACAGTTCTGTTCATAGCTGAGCCATAGCCAACTTCCAGAGCCACAGTTTCTTAAAAGGCAAAGTCACAACCACTGAGCATTTTAAACAATCACCAAGAAAAGTTTGCCTCCACACAAGCCAACAAGACAGAAAACTGAAGGCTACCCTCTATGCTTGAAGGAGCTAGAGATCTTTCCTCAGCCATGAACACAAATATACTGCTTTCTGCATCCAGATGGACACAGACATCTCACCTGTCTGTTCAGCGTGATGGCACTCGGCTGGCACTTAGTACAGATGCCGTTAGGCCATGGAAGGTGTCCCTCACACCCTGATTTAATCTTGCAACTGATGTTCTCCAGGGCAACAAATTTCCCCCTGAACAAGAAAATGCAACTTAATTAAACATTACAATGGTGAAAAGTTTAGCAGGAGGCTGGAAATAAAATGTAAGATACCTTACACTTCCTGAATAGAGTTCTTAGGAGCCAAGCACGTGGTAGCAACAGCAGGGAAAATGTGCTAAAATTTATTCTAATGGAGTTCTAGCTTCTGTCCGGTACACTTAAGACTGTACAGGATTCAGAACTATTTCTAACAAAAACAGTTTGTTTTCACTATCACTAACATCTATGAAGATTTTCAAGAGTACTGCTGAATATCTAGATTTAACCTATGCCTCAGAGAAAATGAAACTCTTTTTAAATTTCATTGACTTAACAGAAATATTTACGTAATGAGTCTAGTACTTAAGATTTCTGTACAGAATTCTTATCCATAGAAAAAATGTGATTAGGATACATAACAAATATCGCCACTCTGCTTTTGGTCAGTGAGGAAGTCCTGGGCCCCACTATGGACTTGGGGTGAGCTTGCACGAGTGCCTGCAACCTCCGTCGCTTTCCTGTTCACAAACAGCCCAGTGATCAGCACTGTCCCCACAAGCCAGTGGCATCACAAAAATGATGGCACTTGGAAGCAAGGGTTACCACCAAGGTTATGTGTTAACAACAGCGATGAGCGAGCCCTTGACCTAGACTGGCAAAAGGCCAGCAGACCTCAGCACACTCGTGCTCTGGTCCAGACAGCCTCAGAGCTTACCCCACGGACAAAGCAAAAATAGGCTTCTGGTAGATTTTTTTTCCCCTTGCCTAAGTTTTTTTTTAAGTCATTTCAGGATGTCAGCAGGCTGTCAGAGAAAAACTACAAGCAGGCAAACATGACATTCTTCATGAAATGTTGCTGACTTGGGTTCAACCACCGTCTCCTCTTGCTGCACAGACAGGAATCATAAAATCCTGGTAAGACGTCCGTTCCTTTTTGGTGAGGTGAACACATCAGCAGGATGGGGCTGCATGACTTGATGTAATTCAGAAGAAATCAAAGTGCTCTCAGCTTGCCACTGTCACAGCTGCTCTCTAAGAGCCAGCTGTCCCCGCTGCCTGCCTCCACCCTCACTGCCCGCCTGGCCGAGCCTGCAGACAGCAATGCTGAGGCACCAGAGGCCAAGCCAGGGATAACACCCTACCTCGGCCTTACTATGGCTGTGAAGTTGAGCTGCTAACGAGGCAGGCTCCAGGGCAAAAGGATGACAGGGGCTATGAAACAGGGGAGCCAAGAGGATTGAGGGGAGGTGGTTCAGGTTTTCCAAAAAGCAGAGGGAAAGTGGGCTCAGACTCCACAGACACAGGACTGGCCACTGTCATGCCTCATCTCATCCATTTTCGCAAACAACTAGCTGCCAGAACACGGCATACCCGAGAGAAGGTTGCCAAGGTACCCCGGGGCCGTCACAGCAGCCACCGCCAGCCGGGCCTCTGCCCATGCACTGGGCACTGCGACTACAGCAGGTACCAGAGTCTCCACCCACCTGTTTCCTCTTCTAGAATCAGAATAAGATTCACAAATTCAAACAATGCATGCCCAGACTCTTATCTTTACTTTTCTCACTCATATGCCAAGGGGCTTTAAGCAACATGTGCAAGTGACAGAAAATTAACTTCTGTGCCCCAAAGCCACATGGGTGCCACCCCCACATTCAAGCTGCTTACTTGTCAGCCCCTCCAGTCAGCTTCCGGATGTAGGCGTGGAAGGACATGTGCTTCACGGGAGGCTCCAGGTGGTTTAGGTAGTCCTCATCAAACGGCTGCCAAAACACACCGTCAACAGAGTTACGCACCTGCGACCGGGGTCACGGCCACAGCCTCCACCTGCCAAGCCCTGAGGCAGGTGGGCAGTAAGGGAGAACTGGTGCTGGGTCCTCACTATTGTTCTAGGTCAGAACCAAGTTTTCTGTGTACCAGTTATCTTTAAAAGATTAAAATTAATCTCTATTAAATATAAAATGATGTAAGTCAAGTAAGTATCAAGTAAGTTTTGCAAAAAAAAAAAAAAGCCACAAGATAAAGCAAGAGGAGCCTCATGAAGAAAATCAGGTTGGCCTTCATGCCGTAAATTCAGTGTTAACCAGTCACAAGTCAGCATTATTACGGTAACTCTCAATCTCACCAGGACAAATCAGTAGAGACGTGAGATTCAGGGCAAAGTAAATCAAAACGATGATGAACACAAAAACCGCCAGGCCCAGCTTTGTGTCAGGTTTTAAAAGGACTGTCCAGGGAACCCAGTGTAAATGCTGCCCCTTTATCACAGCAATACCCTGTTCCAGCTGTTCATAATCCACCCAGAAGGTCACTCCCATAAATAAAGGCTCATCCTCTCAGTGCAGCCTGCACTAGGGGGAATATGAGGCCCAGGGCAATAAATAGAGAAGTTCCTTGAACCACTCCAACCCAGCCCAGGGACTCAGAGGTGTGGAGACAGCCCTGGGAACTCCCTCTGCGTGGACTCTCACCTCGAGAGGAACGCAGTGCACGCACTTCCCCAGAGGCCCGTGCCGGCACCTAGAGCACAGGGGAGAGAAACGCACAGCGTCAGCACGCGCTCCTCCGCCTCCCTGCATGCTGATGCTCACAATGCACCTCATACCTAATGCAATGCTGCCTCACCCACGCGAAATTATCTGAAATGGTACATGGTGAAGAGCTTCTAACAGTTCAATATTTTGGTGTGTATTAAAACTGTTGACCTGTGCATCAAACCTGTGATTCCATGGATATTAACTGCTTAAAATGACAAAATCTAAAAAGAAAAGTGAATGAAGTTAAAGTTAATTTAAATAAAAATGTTAGGTAAAGACTAAGAAAGTTGGTATGTGGATGTGGCAAAAACCCTGAAAATGGTACATAAATAGCTCAAGTATGGAAAACACCCACTCTGCATGCACATTTTGGAAAAAAGGATGAAAGGATCACTTGGCTTTGTGGGTTTCAGTCTGCACAGGGTAGGACAGTGGGGGTGTGGGAGGGTGGCGAGGCTGCTGACGGGTGCAGTCACAGCACTGTCCACGCGGGGTGAGCTCTCAGGTGCACCTCGCTCTGTATTTCAGAGCAAAAACCGCCTGGACCTCCCAACAGGCAGGCTCTTCCAGGTAATGCACACGGAGGCACACGAACTCTGAAAAAGATTTCTAACGAGGCCTCACAAACACTGATCAGGGTGGGAGCAACCCTGGATCCCTGGGAGGAATGCAAATAGGGGCGGAGAGCTAACTGATGGCCACAGCCACAGAGTGGTTCCATGCCAACTGCATCTCAGCACTCTCTGGGGCCCTCTGATCGGAGACATACAAGTTCCTAATGCAGCATGCTGAATTCCAATATCTCAATGCCATGCTTGCAGAGTGATGCAGTTACACACTCCACTGCAGAGACAACTTTCACTCAGTTTTACATCAGAGTGTGAACTCAGATGTTTCTAACTAGTCTCCTTACAAAGGACAGCCAAAAATCTAAAATAAACAAACGTACACAAGCATAAGCACTTTATACAATCCTCAATGAAAAGTGAACATTCCGAAGGGAGCAGCACCTTTAGCAAATGAAACATCTCCTAGAAGAACGCAAAGAGCGCACTGAGTATGGGAGGTTGAGCGTCGTCCATGAGAATTAAACCAGACGATGTGAATGAGGACCTGTGCCGGCAGGTGCTGAGGTCCCACCCCCTCCATCCCGTCACACTCACTAAAGCCCACTCTGCATGTGCATCCAGGTATTTCAGGGGCACACCACAGAGAGGACTTGGTTTAAGGCTCCTCCCTTCTTTCAAATCTCTTAGTTCTCACCACTTAAAACGTTTAAAATACATGTGGAGCACAGTTTGAGATTCAAACAATGAGAAAAACCTCACAGTTATAACTTAAGTGAGATGTAAGTTGAAAACAGATGGTCAAACTGGAAACTTACATTTCTTCATCAGGACACATTACAGACATTTCACTTGACTGACCCTGTGGCCCCGAGGGCACTTACAGCTGCGGATCGCGGCTCCTGTAGATCTTCCCATCCTGCCTGCTGAGGTACTGGTCAATCTCATCTTCCACCACATTGGGAGCACCACAGGCCTTCAACCCCTGAGGGGCTGACGTCTCCATCTCAGATGACGGTCCCGCAAGGTTCGAGGGAAACAGAAACAACAGATCTCCATGCCTGTTCAAACAACAAATGTTAAGTTGAGGCTGTCTTCTTTTCTCCACAACCTGAGCTGCACAGAAGATCAACTCATGTGAAAACCTCTGATGCCTGCGAACAGCCAACACCAACCACCCCAACAGCCTAGACAGCAAGGCTTCCAATTTTAAGAGAGTAGAGTGCTCCTTTCCTGTCTCCTCTGTGCCTGTTCACCTTATCAAGGCCAGCAGCAGGCTCTCTGGACTGAAACATAACTTCCTTACAACCAGACTGCAGGATCTATGCTGCACAGGCACAGACACACCTAGTTTCACACAGAAGACGCACGACCTCAGCAGACACTGGAGCAGCACAGCCTCTACCCTCGTCCTCCTCCTGTGCTTGGCGCCCACTTCCCCTCATTCCTTCCATGGCCCTCTCTTTAGCTCCCTCATTTACCTCCCTGGGGCATCTTCCTTTCACTTCTCTCTACATCCACACATGTGTCCCTAACATGCATGTCACTAATGTACAACCCTGAGATGATTAGACACACACTTTTTGCATTTGCTGTTCCCACACAATCCCTCCAAAGATGGTCTGCATCTAGTCAATGTTCCGCGGTGAAACCACCCCACAGTACGCTTTGCTGCTCCCGCATGACAGGCAAGGCTCTTGAGAGACCTGCCACCACCATGCCACCAAGAGATGGCACAGTCTCCCGGCCGCAGGGCAGATTTCCCAGAGAAGGTACATTAGACTTTAGGAGTTTTATTTGTTCTTAAAGCTGCTGATGTACTGCTTTCTACGATAGTTCAGTTCAGTGGCTCAGTCGTGTCCAACTCTTTGCGACCCCATGAATCACAGCACGCCAGGCCTCCCTGTCCATCACCATCTCCCGGAGTTCACTCAAACTCACACCCATTGAGTCAGTGATGCCATCCAGCCATCTCATCCTCTGTCGTCCCCCTTTCCTCCGGCCCCCAATCCCTCCCAGCATCAGGGTCTTTTCCAATGAGTCAACTCTTCACATGAGGTGGCCAAAGTACTGGAATTTCAGCTTTAGCATCATTCCTTCCAAAGAACACCCAGGACTGATCTCCTTTAGAATGGACTGGTTGGATCTCCTTGCAGTCCAAGGGACTCTCAAGGGTCTTCTCCAACACCACAGTTCAAAAGCATCAATTCTTCGGCACTCAGCCTTCTTCACAGTCCAACTCGCGCACCCATACATGACCACTGGAAAAACTATAGCCTTGACTAGTCGGACCTTTGTTGGCAAAGTAATGTCTCTGCTTTTCAATATGCTATCTAGGTTGGTCATAACTTTCCTTCCAAGGAGTAAGCGTCTTTTAATTTCATGGCTGCAGTCACTATGTGCAGTGATTTTGGAGCCCCCCAAAATAAAAGTCTGACACTGTTTCCACTGTTTCCTCATCTATTTCCCATGAAGTGACGCGACCAGATGCCATGATCTTCATTTTCTGAATGTTGAGCTTTAAGCCAACTTTTTCACTCTCCTCTTTCACTTTCATCAAGAGGCTTTTTAGTTCCTCTTCACTTTCTGCTATAAGGGTGGTATCATCTGCATATCTGAGCTTATTGATATTTCTCCCGGCAATCTTGATTCCAGCTTGTGCTTCCTCCAGGCCAGTGTTTCTCATGATGTACTCTGCATATAAGTTAAATAAGCAGGGTGACAATATACAGCCTTGCCGTATTCCTTTTCCTGTTTGGAACCAGTCTGTTGTTCCATGTCCAGTTCTAACTGTTGCTTCCTGACCTGTATATAGCTTTCTCAAGAGGCAGGTCAGGTGGTCTGGTATTCCCATCTCTTCCAGAATTTTCCACAGTTCATTGCGATCCACATAGTCAAAGGCTTTGGCACAGTCAATAAAGCAGAAATAGATGTTTTTCTGGATCTCACTTGCTTTTTTGATGATCCAGCAGATGTTGGCAATTTGATCTCTGGTTCCTCTGCCTTTTCTAAATCCAGCTTGAACATCTGCAAGTTCATGGTTCACGTCTTGCTGAAGCCTGGCTTGGAGAATTTTGAGCATTACTTTACTAGAGTGTGAGATGAGTGCAACCGTGTGGTAATTTGAGCATTCTTTGGCATTGCCTTTCTTTGGAATTAGAATGAAAACTGACCTTTTCCAGTCCTGTGGCCACTGCTGAGTTTTCCAAATTTGCTGCATATTGAGTGCAGCACTTTCACAGCATCATCTTTCAGGATTTGAAACAGCTCAACTGGAATTCCATCACCTCCATTAGCTTTGTTCGTAGTGACGCTTTCTAAGGCCCACTTGGCTTCACATCCCAGGATGTCTGGCTCCAGGTGAGTGATCATACCATCGTGATTATCTTGGTCATGAAGATCTTTTTTGTACAGTTCTTCTGTATATTCTTGCCACCTCTTCTTAATATCTTCTGTTTCTGTTAGGTCCATACCATTTCTGTCCCTTATCGAGCCCATCTTTGCATGAAATGTTCCCTTGGTATCTCTAATTTTCTTGAAGAGATCTCTAGTCTTCCCATTCTGTTGTTTTCCCCTTTCTCTTTGCACTGATCACTGAGGAAGGCTTCCTTATCTCTTCTTGCTATTCTTTGGAACTCTGCATTCAGATGTTTATATCTTTCCCTTTCTCCTTGCTTTTTGCTTCTCTTCTTTTCACAGCTATTTGTAAGGCCTCCCCAGACAGCCATTTTGCTTTTTTGCATTTCTTTTCCATGGGGTGGTCTTTTTTTTTTTCATGGGGATGGTCTTGATCCCTGTCTCCTGTACAATGTCACAAACCTCAGTCCATAGTTCATCAGGCACTCTATCTATCAGATCTAGTCCCTTAAATCTATTTCTCACTTCCACTGTATAATCATAAGGGACTTGATTTAGGTCATACCTGAATGGTCTAATGGTCTTCCCTACTTTCTTCAATTTAAGTCTGAATTTAGTAATAAGGAGCTCATGATCTGAGCCACAGTCAGTTTCCGGTCTTGTTTTTGCTGACTGTATAGAGCTTCTCCATCTTTGGCTGCAGAGAATATAATCAATCTGATTTTGGTGTTGACCATCTGGTGATGTCCACTTGTAGAGTCTTCTCTTGTGTTGCTGAAAGAGGGTAGTTGCTATGACCAGTGTGTTCTCTTGGCAAAATTCTATTAGCCTTTGCCCTGCTTCATTCCGTGAGCTATCCCACGCCCGAGGTCAGGGGCGGCGGCCAAGAGGAACATCCCCACGGCCAAGGAGCTTAACTGGAGCAGCCGTGAAGAGATACCCCACGGCCAAGGTAAGAGAAACCCAAGTAAGACGGTAGGTGTTGCAAGAGGGCATCAGAGCGCAGACACATTGAAACCATAATCACAGAAAACTAGTCAATCTAATCACACTAGGACCACAGCCTCGTCTAACTCAATGAAACTAAGCCGTGCCCTGTGGGGCCACCCAAGACAGGCGGGTTATGGTGGAGAGGTCTGACAGAACGTGGTCCACTGGAGAAGGGAATGGCAAACCACTTCAGTATTCTTGCCTTGAGAACCCCATGAACAGTATGAAAAGGCTTTCTACAAAGGCTGCCATGATTCACACTGCAAAGGGCAATATTTGGTTTTTGATCATTTTCAATATGAACAGCGTCCTTTCCCCATCAGACCCACTGCAGACTTCAGCAGAGCCTGACTGCCCACCTACCACCATGCCTGAGGCCAGTGAACAGTCCCACCTGGGAGCACTGCAGGTCCTGAGACAATCAGCCAACCCGTCTGGGAGGAAAAGCTGTAGCATCACCACTGGGTTAAGTATTTCCTTGCTCTCAACAAGAGGCACGTGCAGAAAGCAAGACTGGAAGCACAGCCTGCAGCCTCCAACCAACCAACCAAGAGAACAGGCACCTAAGCCAGGATGGGGAGGCTGGGCTGCAGCTCTTCAATGGGTCTGCTTGGGCCTCTTTTTCCTCTCACAATTTAGGGTGATAAGACTGCCAACTTGTAATTGAAGATGTCTATGTCTAACAGCAAATGAGATATTCCTAAACATCCTCCAGGTTCAGGATACTTGGCTCAACTATCCATCAGTTTTAACAAACACACTCTAAAAGGCATTGTGGAGCTCTAAAGAAGGGAACTCTCAAGGGTCCAAAAACCCAGAGCAGCTCAAATAAGAATAGTAAGGGAACCTACAGCCAGCTCATGATGGGAACCTTGAAGCTGGCTTATAGTCGTTTTCTGGGCGACAGAGGTGAGGCCTTGAGCCTGCCTGCCCAGAGCGAGTTGCTGAGCCCAAAATGCCACACAGAGCCAGATGTCTGAAGATGTCTCAACAGTTTGGAAAAAACCTACCAGCTGACAAAACAGACCAAGGAGAAATCCCATCTGCCTCCATCCACTACGCTGTAGGCAAAACTGTCTGAGAGTCTGAAACCAAAGGCCTGCTCTTGCAAGCATCCAGGGTACAATCAGGGATGCTACCTGGTTCAGGAACCCAAAGACAGAAATTAACTTGAGTGCTGAGCCCACAACGCCCCCTTGTGCTTATAGAAACAAATGCTTCTCAGTAAGTAAGACTCTGCGACCCCATGGACTGCAGCCCACCAGGCTACTCTGTCCACGAGATTTTCCAGGCAAGGATACTGGAGTGGGTTGCCATTTCCTTCAGTAGGAAAGCCAACAACCCCAGATCCTTCAGGCTCCCTAAGACCAAGTTTGGCCAAATATAAGCTCTCAAAAAAAGGTCACCAAATGTACAAGAGAAACAAACCACCAGGACCAAGAGAGGGCAGGAAACAATCAAGAGATTTAGATAGCCAAAGATTTCAGGTGTGGGATTCAAGACAAAGAATATATACTTATGAAGGAAATGTCAGCTGGAAATGGAATGAAGAATTATGAGCAATAAGAGGCTATCTGCAATAACCAGGGCCTCCAAGAGTGGGCAGAGGGGCCACAGACTCAGCAGTTCTTCCCAAATCCCCTGCTTACAACAGGCTAGACAACACCAGCAATAGTGCAACAGGATCCTCACAAACCCTAAATACACTCAGGCAAGACAGACTCCAGACACCTCAGGACCTGAGAGGGAAGCACCAGGTGTGTGACAGGCCAAGGCGGAACCCCAAGGAACCCAGGAGTCTTCACTGGAAGCCTGGGGGCCAGCGTGAGAGCAGAGCAGGAGCCGGGAAGAAGCCCCTGTGAGCATATGAGCTAACAGCCAGGGCTGAAAGAAATCAAATAGGAAAAAGTAAAAAATGTAATCAACTGAAATAATAGAGAGACTGAAAGAGAGGTATTATTTAAAGAGATAATGGGGAAGAATTCTCTAGACCTCACCTGCAGATACAGAAAGTACATTTTACATCAGGTAGATGTAACATAGCAACTAACAAACCATCAAGTCCACACCTGGACAGATCAAACAGAAACCACAGGACCCAAGACCAACAGAAGATCTTTAAAGCAGCCAGAGGGGGAAGAAAAGAACCTACAAATGAATAAGAGAATTAGAACAGCCAACTGAACTGTGAAAATGGCAACAAAGGCAGTGGAGTGAGACTCGCAAGGAACTCTGGGTGACCGACTCTTACAGACGTGGTCAGGTAACTCTCAAGCAGGGACAGGACGTGGTTCTCATGCTGCTCAGCAAGCATCACAATTATCACTGAAAAGACACGCCCTCCAAGTGTGACCGCACTGCAGGTAGACAGCTTTGCCTAAAGGGTACTTCATTCTGCAGCCCCCCTTTCCTGGCATCCAGCTGTCAGAATAGTTCTGAGACACATAGCTGCCACTTCCACAGTGCTTGTCCCGTGTAGGGACCAGACAAGGGTGGAGGGGCCCAGTGAGACTGGATGACTATTCAGGCACACAGCCAGGAGTAGTGGGTGTGAGTCCAAACCCAAGTAACACCCACAAGAAGTGATTCTCAAGATGTGGAAACCCTTTGCAAGCTGGGAGGAAAGTCGGCCCACAATGACTGGAAATGAATATACACAAGACAAGACTTCACATCATCACAGCAGCAGGCAATGAGCAGGTGCTAAACAAGTATCCGTTGAAGAACAAATAAATTCATGTTAAAATTGCATTTTTCCCCCTAAGATATACTAATTGTGAATCTAAAATGGACCACACAGATTGCCAAGACGGCCTATTATTCTGACTGGTAAAAGGCACACAGCCAAGTACCAACAAAGCTCAGCCCAACCCTCAGCAGTGGTCACAGCAGCCAGGCTACCTGTACCCCAAATAGGAGAATTCCCTGCCCGCTACCTAAGGACAGCAGAAGACCTGAAGGGTTCTACTCACTAATCCACGAGCAGGTGTGCCCACACAGCTCAGACAGGGGTGAGCAAGGCTTTTCCATAAAGGGCCAGACAGTAAAATATTTTTGGCTTTGCAGACCAGACAGCCTCTGTCACAATCACTCAGCCCTGCCCTTGCAGCATGAAAACATAAATGAATGGACATGGTTGTGCTCCCATAAAACTAAAAAAACAGAAGAGGTCTCTGCACTCAAGAAACTTCTTCTGACATTACCCATCAATTCTAAGGCATTCCAGGGGTCTTGCCAGCAAGAAATACAACACAGACCTACCAAGCAGGTCTCAAGGCAGAACTACACACAGAGTTACATTCAAGGTCCTTCTCTGCAGTGAAGCAGCTGAGTGTGCAGCTGCACACACACTATAACTCCTCCTCTGTGACGCATATCCCTGAATTCTGCAAGTCAAACAGATCGGCTCGACAGTAACTGTAGATTCGGCATGGCTGCCAAACACCTGGCGAGGAGCACGGTCATCTGCACTTTGGTCTGCGTTCAAGACCGTAATCACAGCAGCAGAAGGAAATGGGAGAACTTAGTGACTTCAGGTGGGTAACTAGTGCCAGCATGCCCTCCCCACTCCCCATCTTCTCCCCTCGGGCACTCACTTGATCTTCAGCAGGTTGAGGGATTTGTTAGATGACGCTGTTATTTCTCCAGTCTTGTTTCTATTGATGTAAACTGAGAAGCCATTATTTTGGAAGCCAAACTCCTTTGCGACCTAAAACAAGCCCCAAACAACAGAGATTTAATAAAATATTTAAGGGAATTCCCTGATGGTCCAGTGGTTAGGACTCTGAGCTTTCAGGGTTAAGGACCTGGGTCCAATACCGGGTTGGGGAACTAAAACCTCACAAGTCACACAGCACAGCAAATAACATACCAAAATATTTAAGTCTCACTACTCTGACCACATATATACATGAGACATTCCTAGTGAGTTTAGAAACTGCTCCTCGTTAAACAAATACCTCTTGTTATTTTGCTTTCTTATGAGGAAACTCAAGTCTGGGGCCAAGACATGGAGCTCAACTCTTAGCGTCATCTGAGACAGGGAATTTTGGCAGAGAAACAGAAATTATAAAATATAATCAAATGGAAATTCTACAACTGAAATAGAAAATTCACTGGATGGGCTTATCATCAGAAGGGAAATGACAAAAACAAAACAAAACAAAAAAGTCAATTAAAGATGGGTTAATAGAGATTACAATCTACAGATAGAGATTTGAAAGAATGAACAGAGCCTTAGGGAACCTCCGGAGCAACAGCAAATGATCCTCCAGAGAAGAGACTAAGGCTAGAACTGAAAAATATTTGAAGAAAGAATGGCCAAAACCCTCAAATTTGATGAAAAACATACGAGTAACAAATCCAGGAAGTTCAGCAAAACCAAAATAGGATAAATAAAGAAAAAACTATGTCTGGGCACACTGTCATCACACCGCTAAAAACCAAAGATCAATGGAGAACAGAAGACAATGGAACAACATCTTTAAAGTGCTGAGGCAGGAATAAAAATCTGTCAACTCAGAATTCTCCATCTGGAGACAATACCCTTCAAATACAAGGGCAAAATGAAAACATTCTCAAGTTGACAAGACCCATGGGCACCTGTTGCCCACAGCCTCCACCACTATAAATGCCAGAGGATGTTCTTCAGGCTGAACACCAGACAGAAACTCAGAAGCAGAGGACACACAAAGATAAGAACTCCAAATCACACAACAGGCAATCATCACAGAATCACCATGAGAATCCTGAGAGAGCAACAGTGCTGGTCAGGAACAGGACCAGGTACTTTCTTGGCAGTCCAGGGGTTAAGATTCCATGCTCCCAACACAGAGGGCATGGGTTCAATTCCTGGTCAGGGCCTAAGATCCCGCATGCTGCGCAGTGTGGCCAAAGACACAGAAACAGACAAGACTAAAGACTTTGACCTTTTTCTGAAAGCGATAAACTGAAATTAACAAACTGTGGCATTTTATCTGTTCTGCAAAACCATAGTTTTTCTATAGACAGAGCATTGCAAGCTATTGCCAAGAATAAGAAAGAAGTCTTGCACCAGGAACATTGTTCCTGTGTGAGTTAGGATAGCACCCCTGGGATGTAAGGCAATCTCTGAAGTGGTGCAGGGTATCATGTGGGCAGTCCTGTGGGCAGAGGGAAATCCCTATGACCACATGACTGAGAACTGTGCTTTCTATCAGGACCAAGAGCAGCAGTATTTTCAAATACAACAGCCAGCAACATTACTTCACACATGCTGAATCCCACTTTGGGGAGATGCAGAAATATATATACTAGGTTCTATATGTGCTCCTGTGAAAATAACTGCTTCTGCCAACTCTGAATTCTTTATCTAAAGATACAGAAATCAAACACAAGACATCAAGCATCAAAAAAAAAAAAACCTTAGCAGAGTCTTACAAGAGCACACTTAAAATCTTAGAAACTGGGACTTTGCTGTCAGTCCAGTGGTTAAGACTCTGCCTTCCAATTCAGAGGGCACAAGTCCCCAGCAGAAGAACTAAGATCCCACATGCCACGCAGTACAGCCAGGAAAAAAAGCTTAAAAACTTCATTTCAAATCTGAGATAATCTTGATGTGTGACTACTGTAATAAAACCAGAAACATGGTACTGTGTAAGATGAATACAAATGTTTATAATGGAAAATAAAAAAAAAGAATACATGGCATGATTTAAGTTCAAAAACAGCCAAAACTAAAATTTAGGGTTTAGGAATGCATAGAGGTGGTAAAACACAGAAAAGTGGGGAAGCAGCTCCCATCAGGTCAGAAGAGGAGTGACAGGCTGAGAAGTGGGAAGGCTGACCGACGGTTCCTGGAGGCTGGCACTGCCCCAACCCAGACCTGGGTATTTGCTTCACCATCAGTCTTTTTGACTGTTCACATTTTTCAAGCATCTCTTAGCAGGTACTTTAATTCACAGGTTAAAAAAATGTATAATATTATAAAGAGAAAGGCTAAGAGGTCGGTTAAGAAAGGACTGAGGGAAATTTCCTGACAACCCAGAAGTCAGGATTCTGCGTTTTCATGGCTGAGGGTGCACATCTGATCCCTCACTGGGGAACTAAGATCCCAGAAGCCATGAGGTGCAGCCAACAAAAAGGACAGAGGTAGGATCTGGGGTGACTCAGTGAGGGCCCTTTCAGCAAAGTGACAGCAGCAGAAGCAAACCCTGGGATCCTGGAGATGAGGAAGGACGCTGCCAAGCAGGACAGCCAGAAGAGCCTGTCCTGGAGGGGTCACGGTCTAGTGATTCACAGAGAAGGAATTCTTCAGGGAGAAGCATTAGGTGGCCTCAAAGGATCCGGTAACTCAAGAGTCTATGAGAGATTTTCATTGCAAGATGTCTTATTACACTTACAAAACCAATCTCCTTAGAGAGCGTAATGCCACATATTAAATCAGGATCAAGGGTATCAAGTGTGGGGATGGGAAGTTGGAGCCAACAAAGTTCAGTGGTTAACATACTTTTCAGGCAAGTTTGTGAGGCGACAGGAAGGCCATTTCAAAGCCCACTTACAGGGCACAAATGCATAGCCAAATTATTAATTATCAAAAATCAGTATGGGTCCACTCATATGACACACCTAGAGAGACAGAACGCAGGGTGGTTACCAGAGCTGAAAGGGAGGCGGGGAGAAAAGTTTGTGTTTAATGGGAACAGAGTTTCAGTGTGGGAAGATGAAGAAATTCTGGAGATGGATGGTGGTGATGGCTGTATAACACCATGAATGTACTTAATGCTACTATACACTTAAACATGGTTTGCATGGCAAATTTTATGTTATTTTTCTTATCACAGTTAAAGAAAAAAAGATACAAATCTACATTTGTTGACATACAGTCATGTCCATAACCTATTGTGAAGTGAAAAAAGGTTACAAATGATCACAAGGTGAGATGTGAATTTCTCTAGAATGGGTGCATCTTACTTCTTCTGCCTGCAGGGCAGGAGGATTGACATATGGCTCACTGCCTGGACTTGTGTAACTTGTCACCCAGACAGCTAAACAACCATCACCCCTCAACACTGCCATCAAACAATCCATTCAATGATCAATCAAGGAAGAAACAGGGATCTTGGTTCTTGAGCCTTGTCGGTAAGGTGGAGAGCATCCAAGCACCAGCACCGGAAACACAGGCGTTGGTGGCTAGCTCACTGATCTTCCTGACAGGGCAGACAGTGACCCCTTCAATACGACATAACATGGTCACTTGAGTCAAAAAATGATTCAGGAAGGTTGGACTCTGAATGTGAGGTCACAAGGAGAGCCTATCCAATTAATTCCAGTTGGATTTTCCTCTTTACGAATGCATAATACATGACTAAAACACATTATTTCCAAATCAGTCTTTAAAAAGCACTTTACATATAAATTAAAATGCAGGCAGGCCAGTTTTTTTTTTTCATTTTTTGTACTAAGTTGTTTCAGTCATGTCCAACTCTTTGCAACCCTACAGACTGTAGCCCACCAGGCTCCTGATAAGATTCTCCAGGCAAGAGGATCAGAGTAGGTTGCCAATTCCTTCTCCATTTTTTTCTTTAGTGATCCATAA
Source organism: Ovis canadensis (assembly GCF_042477335.2). NCBI lineage: Eukaryota > Metazoa > Chordata > Mammalia > Artiodactyla > Bovidae > Ovis > Ovis canadensis. The sequence goes on along the minus strand of NC_091255.1, from coordinate 59,366,407 downwards.
ATGTTTCCCCTTAACCTCAGATTTGAAATAGAGCAGTAGTATAGTGCGCTCCTATTCTGGTGAAAGTACATGTACATGCACACACAGGAATGTGTGTGCACACATGCCTGCACATGTGTGCACATAAAGACATGCTACAGTAACAGTTACTTCTGGCCAGTAAGATTTTGAGTTATTCTTATTGCTTCTTTACACTTCCCTGTATTGTTCGAGGCTTTTATAATTAATCCATATCATCTGCATAATCAGAGGAAAGGATTTTCACTTGAGGGGAAACATCTCGGCGTAATAAATGTTTGTTTTTGAGTATTCCCCAGCAAATTTCTCCTAAGCAATGACTACTGTGGTGATAATGGCTTCAGAAATTAGGTCAACACTAAACTGTACCTCCCTGACTCCCACATCCAGTGACAGCTATTGTGTCTATATTCCCTATGCAAGGCAACAAGTAAATACCCAGAGGGAGCACTAGGATTTCAGGATACTTCTGAGGCAAATAAAAGTCAGAATAATCCTGTATTTTTAGGTTTCTCTTAAATCATTTGAATTTAACCTGTCCAACAACTCTATATTTGATGCCAAGCACAAAAACCTCAAGTTAAAAACAAAATCATATTTCTACATGGTTACTAGAGATATAAGAAATTTTCATATAACAAAGACTCGGAAAAGTAAAGAACAACTGTAGGCAGTCTTCTTAATCTCACGTTTATCCCCATAACTGTCCAAGCAATAACTACTTAATGCTTCATCTCTGTCTCAGACGATCTCTCAAGAACTCAAGCTTTTAGGGTATCCCAGCACCATCACCAGGAGTGAGCTGACAATGGTCAGCTGCTACTAAAAAAGCAAAGAGTAAAATATTAAAACAGTAGGAAAAGGCAACCCACTCCATTACTCTTGCCTGGAAAACTCCATGGCAGGCTACAGTCCATGGGGTCACAAACAGCTGGATATGACTGAGCAAGTAAGCACACACGCAGGATATTAAAAAGTCCTTAAAGACACAGAGATTCTCTTTTCTGCTGTCTATTGCATCTGGGTCATTTTTCTTTTTTTTTGTAAATATGGTCACTTAAGCAGCACTGTTGGGATCAGAATAAAAACTACTTTTCAGAGACCAAACTTCTCAGGTAAGTGCTATGACTTCCTTAACAGATCACAGTGTAATCCTCAGCAAATCTCCTTATTCCCTGGACTTCAATTTCCATCTTTGTGAAAACAAAAAGATCAGACTACCTGACACTGAAAATTTCCTCTGGCTTTAACAGTCTGTGACCTTTTTTTTTTTTCTTATGAAAAGTGATTTTAATTAAAAGTTAATAGTTATCTACAACAAATTCAAATAATAAAGAATGTATAAAGTAGAGGTTGGCAAATTTTCTCTGTAAAGAGCCAGGCAGTAAATATTTTCAGCTTTCAGGCCATACAATCTGTCACAACTACTCAGCTCTGCCCCTGGAGCTCAAAAGCAGCCAGACAGTACATAAGCCAAAGAGTGCGGCTGAGTTCCAATGAAAACAGGCGGCCAGCCATGAACCATGCTTTGCCGACCTCTAGAATGAAGCATCAAGCAAAAGCCACTCTCCTTCCTTTGGCATCCTCTTCTGGAGCTACCCCTTTTAGGTCTGGCTTATGCTCTTTAAACCACATTCTCACATCACAGATTTGTATATGGCGCTTTACCTAAGTTTTTAAGAAGAAAGTGGGATCGTTCTATACATGTTAATAACTCCCCTTTGCTAAAGAATGATTCAAGTTCTTCACTCTCTGATTTTTCACTCACAAATATTCCTCCTGGGAAATCCTTTTACACTGACCTTTGGGCCCTCGGTCCTGCGACGGTAAGCAGTGGTCAGCTGCGACACATCTGATCCTGTATCAGTCCCACCAATCAGGACAGAGAAAACCAAAGCAAGAGACTAAACTTGGGAGTGGGGAGGAATCAAGAAAATGAGGGAAAGAGAAAAGGTACAGACTAGGAAGGGAACAACAGTGGAGGATGAAGAAAGGTCAATACCCAAGCCACAGGTACCTTTTTCAAAAATGTTGCAGCTGTTTCTCTCTTTGTTGCCGTGATCCGCTTCACCCCATCTGGGGACTGGACACGTATTATCTACGGTAAATGAAACAAGGTGGTTACTGTGCAGACTTGGAAGGTCCTGACCTATTACTGAAACTAACATTTGCAGTCTCTTGGCATGAGTCACTGAAACTTAAGAGTCAAACTTCGCCTTTCCTCTTGCATATTGTAACCCAATGTTTCTAGAAGATGAAGCAGAGGTCTGAGAGTCATCAGCACAGGGAAGGACATCCTAAGAGGGCTGCCCTAATAGTCAACTCGTATCATTTCACTCAGAAAAATACAGCTTCAATTTTTAAAAAATTTATTTGGCCATGCTACATGGCTTGTGGAATTTTAATTCCCCAACCAGGGCTTGAACCCACACCCTGCAGTGAAAATGCAAAGTCCCAACCTCTGGACCACCAGGGAATTCCTACAACCTCAACTTTTAACCATTATTTATAAAGAATATATCTGAAAGATCAACATTTTTCTCATGTTAACCCAAATTTTTTTTTAATCAGCAGGAAAAAAAAAAAAGAATCATGAACAATTGAGTTGTTTAAAAAAAACTTTGTTCCCAGACCCATACAGACTACTTTTAAAAGATCGCAGAATTCAATATGGAACTCCTTAGCAGACTATCGAGGGTTAGGACCCGCAGTGAAAGCCAAGGGCACAGGTTTAATCCTTGCTTAGAAACCAAGATCCCCGCAAGCCATGAGGCCAAAATAGAAAAAAAAAAAAAAACCTAAAAACATTAAAGGACTGCAGGAAATCTAATTTGTTATTTACTTTCAATAAAAAGAAGACAAGTTAGATTTTAATACCATGGTAAAATTTGTCAGGGTTTTAAATATTTTCATGGCTAGCCATGAAATGGTTGTCAGGTCTGGAAGACAGCTGGACAGAGCAGCACTTTCTAGATTTGATTTTCACCCTGACAGAAGCCCAGTGAAAGTGAGCTGCTATGTCCAGGCCAGCCATCCGAGGTCTTGCCTCAATGGGGAGCATGAAAAGGCACGCCCTGCCAATAGCAAGACAGAGATGTTCCAACCACCTGAGGGATGGGAGGAGCCACGAACAGAACGTGCCAGAAAGTACTCATGTTCTTCATCTCAGCAACACTGCACTGTGTATTGTATTCAAAACAACACTATACAGATGAGAAATGTCATAAGCAATTGTTTTCGAAAGGCTTTCATTGATATAGGGCAAAATGCCACAATGGCTTTCGATCTGGTCGATTTTATCAAATTAAGACTAATGTACGGACTTCCCTGGTGGTTCAGTGGCCAAGACGCTGGGTCCCAATGTAGGGTGCTGGCGTTCGATCCCTGGTCTGAGGACTAGATCCCACATGCCACAACTAAGATTCTGTGCAGCCAAATAAACAAATATTCTTTAAACAATAATAATTTAGATTTTCCTAAATTATTCCTACATTTCCTAAAAAATAGCTTGCCTCTGTCTTTCCCTGTTTTGGTTTTTTCGGCCATACCTCTCAGCATGCAGAACTTTCCCAACCAGGCATCAAACCCCTACCCCTACAGGGGAAGCAAGGAGTCCTGTCTCCACTACTGGACTGCCAGGGAAGTCCTTTCTCATTTTCTGGTAAATTGTGTGTGTGTGTGTATTCAGTTGTGTCCGACTCTGCAACCCCATGAACTGTAACCCGCCAGGGTCCTATTTATGGAATTTTTCAGGCAAGAATACTGGAGCGGGTTGCCATTTCCTACTCCAGGGGATCTTCCTGACCCAGGGATTGAATAACTTTTGCTTAACTGAAAAGGTTTTCCCCCCATGTTGTATTCAATTTTAAGATTTTGTTTTGAATAGTCCTTATGAAATCCCAATTGTTAAGAGTCTATTTTCTTTATTTTTGCTTCTCAATAACAGGTTTAACTTTCTCACTCATCTGTGTGTACCACAAACAAAAAGTCTTTTGACTTTTGATTTCTAGTATACTCTAGATTCAAGATCTAGAAAAATGTTTTAATACACAGCCTGGACATGAGGTAACCTCCCACTTATTTGTTTCTGCAATCTGTCTCCAATACTGAGGCAGGTTAAGCAGTCAAGTGCCCTGCTTCTCTTTGAGAGATGTAGTGACTGTGGCTTTGAATGTTCACATAGGACCAAGAGCGTGACACTCTACTTGAGGAGTTAAAGGTCAGGATTACATGTTTCTAGAGAGTTCCAAAGCTTATGAAGTTATTCTACTTGTTTGTTTACAACAAGATACAGAAGTTGAGGTTTCCAAGCTAAGCTCAGTATTTAACTCGGAAAGACAAACATAACTTATACTGAGGGAAGTTATGGCCTGGCCTTCGACACAGGCTATAAAGTAAAATACACAAGAAAAGACAAACCAGGCAACAGAGACACATTAACTTCTTGGTAACCTAGGTCTCCCTAATTATGAGAAAGTGAGCCCAGAATACTTCTTGGGGGAGTCAAAGAATTAGTGAGATAAAAATCAATTTTTTCCACAAAAATTTTTAGAAGACTTCTTCTAAATAAGTAAACAAACTTTTGAAATAAATTTCAGAATGATCTGTTTCAATTCCTCACAATGTGAGAAATTCAGCAAGAGATCCATGCTATCAACTAGAGCTTTGCCTTATACATAGATACAAAAGTGGCTTTCTCTGAAACTCACTTATCCACAGGTATTTCAATTCAGTTAAAAATACTACAGTAAAGAGAAAGTTTGGAAGCATATTTGAGTGCTAACTCTTAACCTATTTCTAGGATGAGTTACCAACAATTGGTGAGAAGTCTTATTTTAAAACGAGTTAGTTGCTCATTTCTCTTGGGCCATTTATTCCCTCTGCTCATCTCTAGGCTGGGAAACATGGAGAAGGAGCCAGGGCCCCTGAATAGAGAGCAGAGTTAGGACTCACTAGAGGAAAAGTCTGAAAGTCCCAGAGCTGGAGGTTCCTGCAGACCTGACCATCCAGAGAGAATGCGTGCTATTCCCAACACCTGACAAAACTGTTCGAGGCCCTCCCAAGGCCAAGTTCTGAACATGACTTGTCACCCCAAACTGCCTTTGCTTCCCCCAGGAAATTCCAAGTGGTCCTTAAAGTTAACCAAAAAATTCTTCTGTCCAGCTGGTCTGTTGAGTTTTTTCCGGCTACACTGACTTCTGAGAGGAACTTTTCTCAAGTTAAAGGATGGCCAGTTTTTTTCTGATTTTCACTTAAAAAAAAAAACAAAACTTTAAGGGCACGTGTGTTAATATCTAACTTTGGGTACAAAATGAGATCTTTTAACATCCCTTTACAGACAGGTAGCTGTCAAGGTCTCCTTGCCATCCGCCAGTCCACCGTCTCCCTTCTTCGCAGCTTCCTCTAGCGGGGAGAGGGGCCCCCATTTGTAGAAAATGCTCTTTTAGTGACCTGTGACAAGGCAGTCACTGGGGCGACGGCAGGAGGCAGGAAAGACGGATAGGAGGCGAGGAGGGGTCGTAGCCCCCGGCAACCAGGAGCCCCTCTTCTAGGCGCGCCTGGCGAGACCCCGCGACCAGGAACAGAGCGAGCGGCCGGCACAGCCCACACCCTCAGACCGCCCGGCCTCCCACTCCAGCCGGGGACGGGAGGTGCTGAGAGGAGGTCGGGAGCCCAGTCGGCTGGCCGGCCCAGGAGGAGGAGGGCGGGCCGCTGCGCCTCTCCGCAGGCCGCGCCGGCAAATATGCTGCCTCATCCCGGCGCCCTCCCGCCCGGCCGCCCCACTCACGATGCTCTCGGCCATGGTGGCCGCTCCCGTGTCCGGGCTCGAGCCCCGGGCTGCCGCCGCCTGCCGCCCCACGGGCCTCGCAGCCCCGACCCCGGCCTCAGCCCCGGCCCCGGCCTCCCGCCGCCGCCGCCACCGCCGCTCCAGCTTCGCCGCCCGGCCGCCACCGCCGCGACGTCCTGTGCCTCACCCGACGCGCTCCCCCGGCCGCGCGGCCGCGCAACCAGGTTCCGGCCCCGCAATCAGGTTCCGGCCCCACCAACGGCCTGCGCCTGCGCAGGGCGGCCCCGCGCTGGGCTCTGCGTGGAGGGGCGCCCCCAGCTGACCACGCGGTGGAGAGACGCTGCGCTGCAGCCCAGATGGACCCATCAGAGCGCATCTCATCCACCGACAGAGATCGGTGGGCTCGAATTGGGCGCCTTGCTGGTCACACGGAAATTCTATTCTAAGTGTGTTAGGGAAGTCTGGGGAAGTGAGAGTGGAGGACGTATGCTCTGTGTAACATTGTAGGATTCTTCTAGAAACTGAATGGAGAATCGTGCAGGTGGAGAATCAGGGAGACCCTTGGGGAGACTGAGGCTTATTTAGTTCAGAGGGCAGAACACGGTGGCCATGAGGGGGCTGGAGGCGGGACAGACATTGGCAGAAGAGTTGATAGGGTTGCTCCTATCAAGGGGCAAGGTTTGTGGTTTTTATCCTGCTGACACGCATCCTGCTTTCTCACCCTGTCCTGCTCTTCTTGTACAGGACGGCCTCTTTTTGCTTCTCATACTGACTGTATCCCTTACACAGAAGGACAAAACTGTGTCCTGGTGGTGATGTCTCCTAGTGTGGTCACGTCCAAGCATTGACAGACATGCTATTCTACTCTACACCGCTTACCTTTTAATCTCCATTGTGTGACTGTGAAGGTATTACATTAATGTTTTAAAGTTATACTAGTAGTTATATTTCTGGGGCTGCCATGACAAAATACCACACACTGAGTGGCTTAAACTTATTTTCTCACAGTTCTGGAGGTCAGAAGTCGGAAATCAGGCTTGGTTTCTTCTGCGGCCACCCTCCTTGGCTTGCAGATGGCCGTCCTCGTCCTGTGTCTTCCCTCTGTATTAAGTGCATCCCTGGAGTCTCTCTTTGTCCCAGTTTCCTTTTCTTATAAGGACATTAGAGGAAGGCCCGCCTTAATGGCCTGATTTTTTAAGTTAATTACCTCTTTAAAGGCCTTACCTTCAAAGTCTCATTCTAAGGCCCTGGGGTTTGGACTTCAACATAGAAATTTGGAGGGGGACACAGTTAAGCCCATAACAGTGGTGGTAACTACACTTTCATCCAAAGGCTACCCAATATTGGAACAGGGCTGCGATGGAGCCAGAGAGGTGACAACCATCTTCCGGAGGCCCTGCTTTGAAGCCTGATGCAGTAATTGATGATGCCGGACGTGTCCTCTCTGAGGAAGAGATGAGCCACAGTCTGGCTACACTGGGCCTGACCTCCAGCTCCCATCCTATCCCTGACCTTCTGCCCGTAGCACAGCAGCCTGAGTGGTTCTTTTGTCAAATTGGAAGCACCTTACTCAACACCTGTCATCTCCTCATCTCACTTGGAGAAAAATTTGAAGACAGCCATCCTTCTTCGGACTTTCCAGGCTTGTTCCCACCTAAGGTACTACATGTGCCCGAAACGCTTTTCCTGCACGTCAGCCTGGCGTGTGCCGAGGGCACTGCCCAGACCCCCACTCAGGACCAAAGCTGCTGGCAGCGCTGGCTGAGCTCCCCTTTGGGGACTTAGCTTACTCCAGATCACAGTCCCTTCCCCCAGGCAGCTCATGCCCAATAACGGCAATGGTTAGCAAGGCCCAGCCCCATGTCTCAGTCTGGTACAATTCTGCAGGCCATCCCAGCTGCGAGGATCCCTGAGGCCTTTATTGGGATTGTCTGATTGCTCACCTTCTCCCTCCGGCTGTGCCATGCTGCTTCCATTGCAGGTCTGGATCCTGAGACACTCCCAGGTGACCTTCCTGAAGTCATCTTCACAGGGGCCTTGCCCCAAGAAAATCTATGAGGCTCATTCCCTCTCTTCCTTCAGCTTCTTCTCAGTCCTCTTGTTCTGTTCTTTTCCTTTTAAAAAAATTTTTTTAAGTATTTATTTATTTATTTGGCTGTACTGAGTCTTCATTGCAGCACCAGGGATATTAGATCCTGGCATGCCTGGGTCTTTAGTTGCAGCATGTAAACTCTTTACTTGTGACATGTGAAATCTAGTTCCCTGACCAGAGATCGGAGCTGGGCCCCCTGCACTGGGAGCACAGAGTCTTAGCCTCTTGACCTCCAGGGAAGTCCCTCTTTTCTTTTTTTAAATTGAGATGACATTCACAGAACCTACAGTTAACCATTCTAAAGGGGAAAACTCACTGTCCTTTAGTGCATTCCCGAGTTGAACAATCACCTTCTCTATCTAGTCCTAAAGTTTTCATCAACCCCTAAAGGAAACCTCTCACTCATTCAGCTGTGGCTGCTGTTTCCCCCTTCCCCAACCACTGGCAACCACTAACCTACCTCCTGTCCCTATGGCTTTACCTATTCTACAAGTGGAATCACATAATATGTGGATTTTGTGTCTGACTTCTTTCACTGAGCATCATGTTTTCAAGGTTCATCCATATTGTAGCCTGTGTTAGAGCTTCTTTCTATTTTATGGCTGAGTATGGTAGACTTCCTGATGGCTCAGTGGTAAAGAATCTGCCTGAAATGCAGGAGCTGCAGGAGATACCGGTTTGATTGCTGGGCTGGGAAGATCCCCTGGAGGAGAGCATGGCAACCCACTCCAGTATTTTTGCTGGAGAATCCTATGGACAGAGGAGCCTGGTGAGCTACAGTCCATAAGGTCACAAAGAGTCAGACATGACTGAAGCAACTAAACACACATGCACACGTATTCCATGGCATGTATGGAGCACATTTTATTTGTCCATTCTTCATTGATGGAGGCCTGCGTTGTTTCCAGCCTTTGGCTGCTATGATTCTGTATATCTATGTATTTATTTGAGTCCCTGTTTTCAGTACTTTTGGGTGTATACCTAGGAACCAGACCCTTACAGTGAGGCCTTCCCAATCACCTTATACAAGAAGATAACATCACCGCTATTTCCTTTCCTTGCTTCATGACACTCGTGACCATATACAACAGCACATATTTGCTTGTTTCTCCACATACTCTCTGACTTCCCCTGTACTTGAATGTAAGTGCCTAATGATGGGGGACTGTCAACTTTCGTCACTACTGTACTGCAGGGCTCTGTACTGCAGACCAGTCCCAGACAGAATAAACTCTGTGTCAGCCATTTGTGCTCACAATACTGCTGTGTAGTGAACCCTCCCAAAATTCAGTGGCTTAACACTCAGCTGGCCTTCTGCCAGAGTTTAGGCTGGGCTCCAAGGAGTAGTCATTATGGGAGCAGCTAGTGAGGAACCTGAAGCGAAAACACAGATGGGAGCTTCCCTGGTGGTTCAGTGGTAAAGAATCCACCCGCCAATGCAGGAGACATGGGTTTGCTCTCTGGTCTGGGAAGATCCCATATGCTGAGGAGCAACCAAGCCCGTGTGCCACAACTATTGAGCCTGTGCTCTGGAGCCTGAGAGGCACAACTACTGAGCCCACGTGCCGCAACTTCTGTGCTCTAGAGCCCTGGAGCCACAGCTTCTGAAGCCCGTATGTCCTAGACCCTGTGCTCCTGTGCAACAAGAGAAAGTGAAAGTTGCTCAGTCCTGCCCAACTCTTTATGACTTCATGGACTATACAGTCCATGGAATCCTCCAAACCAGGATACTGGAGTGGGTAGCCTTTCCCTTCTCCAGGGGATCTTCCCAACCCACGGATTAAACCCAGATCTCCTGCATTGCAGGCAAATTCTTTACCAGCTGAGCCACCAGGGAAGCCCAAGAATACTAGAGCAGGTAGCCTATCCCTTCTGCAGGGGATCTTCCTGATCCAGGAATCGAACCGGGGTCTCCTGCATTGCAGGTGGATTCTTTACCAACTGAGCTATCAGAGAAACCTGTGCAACAAGAGAAGCCACTGCAAGGAGAAGCCTGCATACCACAGCTAGAGAGTAGCCCTTGCTTGCTGCAACCAGAGTAAAGCCCACACAGCAACAAACACCCAGAGCAACCAAGCATAAAGTGTGTATATATATATATATATATATATATATATATTTTTTTTTAAAGAACAAGATAAAGCAAATAAAAATAAAAAGTGCTCCCTGGGCCATACTAGTCTGGAATTGGACACCAAGAAGACATTTCAGGGGATGACATAGGTCAGGGAACATCAGTGCCAGGCTGATCAGGGCCCAGCCAGCAGCCCAAGTGTCTGGATTGTAAAGTGGTGAGTGAGGAAGGAAAAGAGATGGGCTAAAACATCAAACAGAAGAAGCTGAGAAAGGGAGTGGGGAGGATGGTAGAGATAGGACAGGGCACACAAATCCCCCAGAGACCACTCTTTCTCCTGCCATGCAAACGTGTTTGCAGAGGGGCTCCTGGCAGCCTCTGTTTTCCACGGTCTCAGGGCTCCAGCAGCCAAGAGCAGCATCCACACACATCACAGTCTCATGCATGCCATAAGCTGGACTCAGGAGGTATGGAGGTTCATGCCCAGGGTCTTGAAGAGTTGGTGGGAGCTAGGGTCCCGCTCTGAGCCAGTCTTCCTACTGCATCCAAGCAAGGCAGGCAGGGTGAGAAGGCAGAGGATGCAGGCTCAGGGAGCCTGGAGCACACCTCTGTCTGTTCCTTGCTGCATGGCCAGGGTCCTTCCAAGCTCTAGGGCCCAATAGTGACCTTGACAAAGTCCTGCTGCTGAGAAACTCAGAGGGTGAGGGATCCCAGGTACCTTAAAACCAAGAGGGATGTAATTTACCCAGTGATGTGTGAAAATGAAAAGACACTTCAAATATACACGAGTACATTTGTATATAATTATGGGCTTCCCTGGTGACTCACACGGTAAAAAATCTGCCGGCGATGCAGGAGACTGGACTTTAATCCCTGGGTCGGGAGGATCTCCTGGAGAAGGGACAGGCTCTGTATTCCAGTAGTCTTGCCTGGAGAATCCCATGAACAAAGGAGCCTGCCGGGCTACAGTCCATGGGGCCGCAAAGGGTCGGATACAACTGAAGCAACTAGGCACACACACGCACACACACGTAATTATATGTATATATTTATATATGTATGTATATAATTATGTTGGTCAGTCGCTAAGTTGTGTCCGACCCTTTGCAACCCCATGAATTGCAGCACACCAGGCTTCCCTGTCCTTCACTATCTCCTGGAGTTTTCTCAAACTCATATTCATTGTATATATTTAATTTATTTCTTTCAGTGAATAAGTCAGAGGATAAACTGGCATTTAGCTGTGGGCTGGTCTCCCAGGCTATTACTGGGGCCCAGGATCTGATCCTCCAGCTGAGCTGAGGGGCAGCATTGAATCTGCCAGGCTGTCCACACCGGGACCCTCTGGCGATGACCACGAGGCCAGCCCCCTGACAGCTCCCACGTCATGCCTGCACAGAGCAAGGCCAAGAATCTGGGTTCAGGGAGAATTCTCTGCATTTCGACAAGCAGAGGCTGTGTTAAGCCCTAAAATATGACTCCTCACATGATCTGGTCGTGACCACGGCATCCTGGTGGGGCTCACAGCTCACAGAGCAGCCAGGGCCACAGGCAACACTGGCCTGGTGTCCCAGCCAGAGAAGCCAGCAGGGTCTAGCACACCTGTCCTGGGGAAGGATGGAGGAGGGGGAAAGGAGCCCCCTGCTGTCCCAGGTAAGCAATGGTGTGGCGACTGCCAGGGTTGGGGGTGTTCTCTCTCCCCCACCCCACCCAGAGCCCTGCTGTGTACTGGGGAGGCGGATGCCCCGCTGCTAAGATTGGGGTGGGGCTTTACTAATCAGGTGCCTTAACCACCCCCAGCACCCTGTTCCAACCCTGAAAGGTGACCCAGCATTGCCCTTGTGTTTAACATGGCGTGGGGTGCATCCACACCCCAAGGATAGCACACACCCAGGGACCATCACCCAATGGGCCACCCCCACATTTTCCCTGCCCCCCCTTACCTGTGACCCAGCCCTCATCGGCCTTCTCATCTCCCTGTTGCCCCCGTCTAAGGCTGCCATCCACTCAGCCCCGTATGGCCCCTAGACAAGAGATCTGGAAGGTCTCCCTGTGGATCTAGGTGATGGGAGGGTGAGCTCTGGCTCGGTGCAAAAGGGGCTGAAGGCCAATGTCATCGGCAGCTTGTCCTTTTGCTCTTACTGACTTGTCGAGGTCTGGGGGATGCTGATGAATAACCCCTCTTTCCTCTGCTCTGATGTGGTCAGACAGGTGGGGAGTAAAGGGCTGATTTCTTCCTGGGATACTGGGGACTCTGCCCAGGCCTGAGGTCTTAGCTTCCTCATTCTTCCCGCAGCCAGACTTCAAGGGCCTGCTGCCCCTTCCCCTACAAAAAGGGGGCAGAATCCCTCCCACACCTGCCTGCCAGTGGAGGGGTTGGGGAACAGGCAGAACTGAGGTGGAGACTGTCCGTCAAGGGACAAAATTCCATCGATGAAACTGGCAGCTTCTCCCAACCTCATGATCAGTGATTCAGGCCTCTGTTGGGGAACTGATAGGAGGGTGGGCCCCCACCCCCACCTTTAGCACCCCATTATTCTTTTCCTGGGTAAGGCCAGGGCCCCCAGACTTGGCTGAGTGTCCTCCTGGAGGGCAAGGTGGAATCTTTGGGAGGCCCTGCACCCGCAGAGCCCTGGTTTCCTGGCCACACCCATGTCCCCGGGCTTCTAGGATCTCTGAACGCCCCCTTCCACCTCCGCTGTCCAGCTTCCTCCCCCGAAGGCTCTGACCTCGCTCCCAGCTGAGTGTCACAGGGACTGAGTGAAGGGGGTTGCACTGGTGAGAACTCCCTCTTCCTCCTTCCCCTGCAGGAGGCTGGAGGTCAGGAACCACCCCTCGCCAGGAGCAGCCCCCTCACTTCCAGTCGCCCAGGACCAGCTCCCTGGGAGGACCCGGCCTGGAGGGCAGGCCTTGGGGGGTTCCTGGCCTGCTTACTCCCCTCAGAAAGCAGCTGCCTCAAGTGCCTACTCTTCTTGTCCAACTTCCTCTTCTCCCTGCTCAGCCTGCTGGCCCTGGCCATCGGGCTCTGGGGCCTGGCTGTCAAGGGGTCTCTGGGGAGTAGTTGGGGGTCCCCCCTGCCTGCAGACCCCATGCTGGGACTGGTGCTGGGCGGGCTGGCGGTCAGCGCTGTGAGCCTGGCAGGCTGCCTGGGTGCCCTCTGCGAGAATGCCTTTCTGCTGCGCTGTTTCTCCGGGGGCGTCCTTGCCTTCCTGGTGCTGGAGGCTGCAGTGGGGGCCCTGGTGGTGGCCCTCTGGGGCCAGTTACAGGATGGCCTGGAGCACGTCCTGCGCCTGGCCATCACCCACTACCAAGACGACCCAGACCTGTGCTTCCTCATCGACCAAGTCCAGCTGGGGCTGCAGTGCTGCGGGGCGGCCACCTACCAGGACTGGCAGCGGAACCTGTGAGTCCTCGAGCCCACGAGGGAGGGGCCGGGCTGCACTCACATGCCCATACTCACTTGTACACACATTCACCTGTACAGGCTCCTCACCCATATATACTCACACGTGTGCACACGCTCATGCAGGCACATTTGCACATGTACACGCTCGGGCCCAGCCAGGGCCATATGGTTATGCAGGGATGTTAACAGAGAAACTCAGCTGGCAGACATAGAAAATCATTTTTGGAGATTGTTGTTTTGTTTTTTCCAGTGAGGATATCACACAAGACATCTCAGTGTCAGTTGAAAATAACTTAAGTTAATCTAGCTTCCCTTGGAGAAGGAAATGGCAATCCGCTCCAGTGTTCTTGCCTGGAGAATCCCATGGATAGAGGAGCCTGGCAGGCTACAGTCCATGGGGTCGCAAGAGTCGAACATGACTTAGTGATTAAACCACCACCAGCTTCCCTTGTGGCTCAGCTGGTAAAGAATCCGCCTGCAATGCGGGAGACCTGGCCTAAATCCCTGGGCTAGGAAGATCCCCTGGAGAAGAGAAAGGCTACCCACTTCAGTACTCTGGCCTGGAGAATTCCATGGACTGTGTAGTTCATGGGGTCGCAAAGAGTTGGACATGACTGAGCGATTTTCACCTTCACTTTAGGTTAATCCAAGACATCCCTCCAGACCATGACTCCACAGTTTTCCCTCTACTGTGTGTGTATGTATGTGCACACGTGTGTGTGTACGTGCGTGTGTTTAGAGTCACATGGAGACTCTTGAAAACCAGCCACTTACCCAAGCCTCCCTGAGACGTGCTGAGCCCTTCCTTCCGAGTACCAGGCACCCTAGAAGCACTTGCAAGGCTTGTTCTCACTGTGGCCATCTGTGGCTTTGGGTTGGTGGCAGCCCTTTCTGATGTTATGTTCACCCAGCCTACCGGTCTCCAAGCCCCGGCCTTAGTGAAGCCCACTCTTCGAGGAGATGAGACTGTGCCTGTATGGGGCGGGGGGCGGTGAGGGATGAGCCTGCAGCTCACAGGGCCCTGGACGCTTTGACTAGATGTCTAATCAAAGCCGGGGGCACCTGAGGGCTGCCTGAAGCAGGTGATAAGAGCGACACTCCCTCCAGGCCCTGTGAGCTCCTCCCAAGCCTCCTGTCCCTTGTCGCTGTCCAGTGCAGCCCCTCACGCCCCCACCACAACCCACTGACCCCCACAGAAGCCTCTGCCAGTCCTCAACCCACCTTCTCCGGCTCCAACCCTGATGCTCAGACCAACTCAGCAGCATCTGTGGGGCGAGGCCGTCTTCCTTCCAGCTCCCATCAAACGCTGGCCTCCCTCCATCTGTCTTGTGCAGTGTGAGCCTTCTAGCCAGGAAGCATGTGCAGAGGCCTGCCTGGTGCGGGATGAATTGTAGAGAACTGGATATTGTGTGTGTGTGCGTGTGAGCATGCACAGGTGTGATGTGTGTGCCTCTATACTTGCATGCCAGTGTGGATTCATGCTGTACGTGTGTGCAGTCATGCCTCTGTGCTTGCATCATACACACATGCATGCCTACGTGCCTATGCATGTGTGTGGCCATGGAAGTTTGGAGGTGGGTAGGAGACATTCTGGGAAGCTCAGTGGTAAAGAATCTGCCTGCCAATGCAGGAGACACGAGTTCAGTCCCTGGGTAGGGAAGGTCCCCTGGAGAAAGAAATGGCTACCCACTCCAGTATTCTTGCCTGGAGAATCCCATGGACAGAGGAGCCTGGCGGGCTACAGTCCATGGGATTGCAAAAGACTCGAGCACAACTTTAGTGACTAAGCAACCACAAAGAGACAGTTCACACTGGGGTCCCAGACCAGGGGACCTGCCCTCCAGACTGACACTGTGCGCCCTTGCAGGTACTTTAACTGCAGCTCCCCTGGCGTCCAGGCCTGCAGCCTTCCTGCCTCCTGCTGCATTGACCCCTGGGAAGGCGGAGCCTCTGTCAATGACCAGTGCGGCTTCGGGGCCCTGGGCCTGGACGAGGACGCGGCCCAGAGGGTGGTGCATCTGGAGGGCTGTGGCCCCCCGCTCCTCCGGTGGCTGCGCAGTAACATCCAGACTGTGGGCTGCTATGCCATCGCGGTCGTGCTGGTCCAGGGGCTGGAGCTCCTGCTGGCCATTCAGCTGGTGAGGGCCCTGACTGTCCACAAGGGGGCAGCAGGGAGTGGGGGCCTGTCCATAGGAACCCCAGACCCCGTGTCCCGCCCTCTGCCAAACTGATCATGGGCTGACCAGCTCCGGGGACAAAAGACCAGAATACAAGGATGGAGTCTGGGGCTGCAGGCCTCCCTTTCCCTCCCGGGGCAGATGTCAGAGTAACCTGCTTGGGTGCTTAGGGACACGCGCCCTGAACCCCCAGGCCACCTCCGCCTACTGACTTCCAGCTTCCCAGGGTTCCCTTTCCCTCACACTGCCTGCTTGCTTGCAAACGCTGCTGTTCCAAGGGTAAGCTGACCTCGACGACGGCCTGGCCAGCATCTGCCTCCCATGGAGGGTGCCAGGCAAAGCCACCTGGCCAGCAGGGAGAGCGGGGGGCGAGAACTGGATGAAATCCTGCTGCCAAGCCTCCACCTCTGAATTTCACCTTGACCCTCACTTCCAATTTTCACCTCTGACCTCCACTTCCAACCACCTCCAAGTCCCACCTCCAAGCCCAGCCTATGAAGCCCCATGTCTTCACCATAGCCTGGCACCTGCCCTCCTCTGGGGTCATCTCCCCCTTTCCTGTCCGTTGAGGCTCAGGCCTCTCCCTCCAGAGTCTTTTTTTGTTTTTGGCAGAGTGTAAGTTTTATTGCGATGTATCACTCATACAGTAAATTGCACCAATCTTAAGTGGGCAGCATAAGGCTTCTTACTCAACGACACACCTGTGCACCCCCCACCACTACCAGGTCTAGCTCCAGCCCCAGCAGAGTTCTTTGTCCCTTCCCCAAGGTCACCCCTGTTGGAACTTTTTTACCTTCAGGTTTGTATGGCTTTTTCTGACCTTCACATAGACGGGATCACGGGGCCCCCTTCTCGAGAGTCATTGTCCAGTCACTCTGCTGTGTGAACAGAGCCCCACGTCTGTGTGGACATGCACTTGGGCAGTTTCCAGAAGGTGACTGCTAGTAGGGACAGTTTTGTGCAGGTCTATGTGTATGTATGACAGCGTGCCCCGCTGTGAGGTCAGGAGTGGAGTTGCAGAGTTGCTGGTGGGCATCTGTCTGGCTTTAGTGGACACTAAGGGTGGGCAGGGGGGCCCAGTTTCCCTGCACCTGTCTCCTCACCTGTGGGGAGCAAACAGGCTTTCTCTCCCTCTGACCCGAGCTCCCATCCCTGCAGTACCTGAGGCTGCCTGCCTTGCCCCGATCCAGCCTTCAGGAGCCTTCTCAGCACCCAACGTGTTTCCTCCCCTCAGCCTGGCCGAGGCCCCGCCATCCCTGCCACCTGCGCCTGCGCCATCCACTCCTACTGAACAGACCCTACCCTCGGGCCCTGTCCCCACTGACAGCACACCCCAGACAAGTGGTGGGGAGCAAGGCTAACTTTATTTGAAACAGAACAGCGAGCGTGGGCCACGTTGGAAAGGACAAGCTTCCTACTGGTGTGACTGGTCCAGGGGGTTCTCATTGTCTGACGCCTGCAGGACTCCTGCCATCCTCCTGCTGGCCCAACGGCCTCAATTGGGAAAGGCTAGTGAGGGGACCCCGTCCTCACCCCCAGACAGGCAGGCCAGGAGGCAGGGTGTGGCAGACACCACTGGGAGGCCTGCCCTAGCTTTCCAGCCTGGGAAGGAGAGGGTCTGTGGACCAGTGTTTCTGGAAGTTAAGCAGGGTCTGGCTGCCCCGAGAGGGTGTCCTGAAGGGACGTGGTGGGCTCCTGGTAACTAGCGTCCAGGAGGCTCGAGGCTGCTGCCCTGTGAGGGTCTCCAGACACAATCCAGACACTCTGGACTTCCCAGGGGCACAGCTCTCCTCACAGGAATCTTGAGCAGGGGGTCACGGCGGGCAGTGGAGTAGAGGGGCCAAGGGCGGGGATCCAGGGCTAGATGATGCCGTACTGGGCCAGCTCGTGCAGCTCCAGGTGGTTGAAGGCCTCCCACGGGCAGATGACGGTGATGTCTGCAGGACAAGGGGGCAGTAGGTTGAGGGTCCCATGGCTGCTGGCGCCACCATGCCCTCTGGGCCCTGTTGTCCACACCCCAGTGGTGAGGGTACAGGGTCCTTGGGCATAGAGCCCTCCTCTCAGGACACACCACCTTTGGGGGGTATCAAATGGGTTTCCTGCCCAGGAAGAGAGTGGGTGCAGCAGGCCTGGAAGAGGCGGGGTGGAAGGTGGGCCTTGCTGCTGGTGAGAGGGGTTGGGGTGGGGACAGCAAGAGCTTTGTTCCTCCCAGCCCCTCCAAGCACCCACTGAAGGAACGACCCCACTCTGAAGCTTGCAGTCGGGAAAGGGAATGAATCACAGCTAGGGGGAGGTGCCCTCTGCCTGGGGTGGGGGGCTGGGCCTCAGGCACTCTGGGTGGTGGGCGAGCAGGGGGACCTAGGTGGACACTTGTGGTTGTCATACCTGTTCCCAGGCCTTCCATTCCAGGGATGTCATCACCAAACCTGCAAGGACAGAGCAGTCAGGGCCGGTGGCCAGGAAGAGAGGAGGGGTGTGGGGGACGTGCGTGTACTTGAGTGCAGGTTCCTGGGAACGTGGTGTGTCTGAGTGTGTCCTGGGTGTGTACAGATAGGGCTGCGTGTGTGGAGATGCACATCAGTTAGTGGGGTGCTGGTTGAGTGTCTGGGTGATGGCGTGGATGGGTGTGCTTTCCAGACCTTTCAGCAATAACAGCTAAAAAGGACACCCCTCCCCATCCCCAGGGAATGGGGACCCTGAGACAGGCCAGCTCAGGCCCCCAAGAACTGCCCCACCAGCTTAGGAGGATGGGATTGCCTTCCACCAGAAAAGGGTGGTGTGAGGCCCCACCCAGCCCCCCACCTGCAGTGCAGCCCCCCTCCCTCCTGTACAGCTGGTGGGCCCTCCACCCCCTCTCAGAGCCACCCCTCCCACAGCTCTGCTTACCCTTGGACACCTTTCTTGGGGGGCTTGCTCTTGAACTGCCTGGTTTGCCGCTGCTTAAATTTCGGGGGCCCTTTCCTGGGAGTGACGGGTCCCCCCATCACCCTGGTGGCCGACCGGATCTCGGCCTTGGGTGGCTCCAGGTTCATGGCCAGGTTGGCAGAGATCCCGCAGCGACCTTCAGCTTTTGGACTGCCTCACGCTCTGGGCCCTCCTGCTTCCGACCCTCCTCGCCAATCTCAGCTCCCTGGAGCAGAGGAAACCCTGCAATATGAGACCCACCGGTTCCCAGTGGGACTTGGATGGCAGTCCCCTGACCCGGGGAGCCTCTGCCAACTGCACTTGGGGCCCAAATGAGGACCGGGAAGGGGGTGAGAGCGCTGGGTGGTCCCCAGGGGCAACCTCCTTATGGCTTCCTCCTTCTGCATTCCCCATCCCAATCTCTGGGGTGGAACACTCAGCCTCATTTATGGTGGCATGTTGGGCACCCAATGGCGCCTAAAAGTAGCCTGAGAAATGGGAGGGCAGGGGAGGGGCCTGTGTCACAATGAAACCCCCAACCGGGCTGTGTAGCCTTGGTTCCAGCAGCGTCTTCCCTCTGTTGGTAAACATAACCCCTCCACCTGCCACCACTCGCTAGGTGCCAGCATCACCTGCTGGTGTCCTTGAACCCACTGCACGGAGTGGCCTCCCTTCCTCCTCTCCCCCAGAGCTTCCCCCTGGATGCCCTAAGCCCTGGTGACCTTGGCCACGGGAAGCTCACCTTCCTTTAAGCCTATTAGCACCAGGGGTAGACTAATCTCTCAGGAAGCACTGTGAGCCCAGAAGGTTCTGGGGCTAAGTACATGACACAGCCAGGAGCCGTAGCTACCCTGGCACTGGATGCCCCAGGCATCACCTCTTGGGGCCCCTTTTCTTGTCCCCCATTTGTGGGCTGCAATGCCTGACTTCTGTCTGGGGCCACTACCCACTGCCTGCTAGAGTTTAAGGGCTGAGACCACTTGGGAGGCAAGGACAGCTGGTTCTGTCAAGACCAGCGAGGAAGGCCTGGCCATGAGGACCAGGGCACCTAGAGTTGGATGGGCCCTGCTGTGGACCTCCCCTCCCTAAGTTTTGGCCTCTGTGCTGGGACCAGCATCAGCCTGAGAGGAACCGGGGGTCAGGGGCCAGATCTACACTGGGTTCAAGGTGGACAGCAGCAGGTCTGGTGGCCCTGGTGGCTCAAACCCCACAACACCCACTCCTCACGGCCCAGGCACTGTAGGCCCAGCCAGACCCTTTCCCCAGTTCCAGGCCATGGGCCTGGTGCGGGCAGTTCTTAGACCTGATGGAGCTCCAACTATCAGATGCTACCCCATGGAAACCGCTGCCTGAGCTTCCCTGGCTCCAGCCTGGCCTGTAGCTTGTGCCCATTTAGGTTGGTTGAGTGTGTGTGGCCTGAAGCTCCGAGACCATTGCTAGCCTCGGGGACAGCCTGCACCACCGTCTGACATGGGGAGCAGAGGATGTGATAGGCTGGGCATCCTCTCTGAACAGGGTTGTGGGTGGCTTCCCATAGACCCAGACCTCAGGACGGTGGTGAAAAGCCCACCAGCTCCCCACCCTCTGGGCAGATACCCACTAACACCCTTGGGTAAGTGGCCACCGGGGAAGGCAACCTGAGAAGGTCGCTACTCACCAGGTTCCAGGGCAGCAGGTCTCAGGGGACCATGGGTGTGAGTGGCAGGCCTCCCTCAGCAGGGCGCTGGCTGGGCATTTATCCTGCAGCTGGATAAGCTGATTAGGACTGTGCCTGACACCACACTAATGAGATTGTGGGGTTGGGTAGCACTACCGAGGACTCCCCCGAGATGGGGGAAGGGGCTCAGGTGTGGTCAAGGGAAGGACAATCTGGGGACAGGGTCAGGGCAGGCAAGGGATGTATGATCATGAACAACCAGCCTCTCCTGAAGCTGCTTGTTTTTTAAAAAAAATATTTATTTGCTATGCTGGGTCCTAGTTGTGGCATGCGAGATCTGAAGTTGCAGCATGGGAACTCTTAGCTGTGGCATGTGGGATCTAGTTCCCAGATCCGGGGTTGAACCCAGGACCCCTGCATTGGAAGTACGGAGTCTTAACCCCTGGACCACCAAGAAGTCCCTGAAGCTGCTCATTTTTGAAGCAAAGATGATACGGCACTGGCTGCCATCTCAGGCCTCTCTCCACTTTCAGTCCTGACTGCTGAGGAACCCCTTTCTGGCCCCCAAAGCCAGGTAGCCTGGTCCTGATTCACTTTGGTGGCCTCACCTCTCATCCCTCCCTCCTGCTGTGTGTTCTAAGGAACTCCTTCCACCCAAGGGCCTTTGCACCTGCTGTTCCCACCAAGTGATGCATTTTCTACATCTCTCCCCTTCCCCTAGCTTCCTCCTCCTGGGACTTCACAAAGATCAACCCCAGGTTCATATACACATAGAAAATCTTTCTTTTTTTTCATAAATATGTTTTATTGAGAAAAGTACAGTAAACTTCTTCTTACATCTCTGAGATTAACTATCTCTATGTTGTAGACCCCTTTGGGGCCTCAGGCCCACTAAGGTCTGTTGTGCTTTTGTCTCCAGGGAAATCTTTTCCTGGGCCATTTTCAAATCTGTAGTACATGATTGAAGTAGATGGTCTCTAACATAAAGTGTAACAAACCTGTATTGCTACTATCATGTTTCTCTGAAAAAACCAAAACTGCTTCTGGATATCATTAGCTGGCCAAGACAGCTGGCACTACTGGGTATATCCTCAGGCATTAGCACAGCAGCATGTCTTGTGGCTGTGTCGTTTCATTCTTTTGTCCACAGATCTGCCTTTGTGGAAAATGCTGGCTTTACATTGAAGGCCTCTACCTGGGAAGGCCTGTTTTATCAGCTCAACTCCTTCATGACGTCAGATCACAACCCTAGCTTTTCTTTTAAATGAGGAGATAAAATAGGCATAAATTCGTTTAACCCTGTCCATCCAGGCCACTGGTATCAGAGCTTGGAAGTCTGCAGTTGGATGGATGGGACACTTCCCAGGCCATCTGTGGGCATTTGTGCCCACCAGTGGTTTGCTAATGGCCACCTCACAGGACCAGATGGTCCTCCCTCTGCCGCATCACTGACAGTGGCTGACCAGAGCTGACCTGTGGGTGAGACTTCTGGGATGCTGGGACATGGAAGGGGGCCCCTGGTGTCATTGTCACTTGAATAGTCAAGGAAACAGGTTTATTTTCACCTTCACAGATTGGTGAAGGCTGCAGGTGCCCCATGGACATATGATAATATGGCATAAGCCTACAGATGATGACACAAAAGCCTGCTGTCTAACCACCACAGAGAACGTATTTATTCTCAGGCAAAGTCAATGAACAACTCTTCCTACTCCTGCCGACACCAGCAGCACGAACGCGCCGTGGATAAAGGTGGTGGTGAGGGATTGAGTGTGTCAGGGTGAGGGTGTCTGGCCAGGTGGCTCAGCCTCCTCTCCTAATGCGGAGCTGGATCTCCATCCGGAGGAAGGCCTTGAGGTTCTCATCAGTCACGTGCTCCTCCAGGGCGGCCAGGGCCTGCTCCCCGCCATCCTGGCAGTGCTGCAGCAGCGCATCTGCGTACTCCACCCACACACAGTTGGGGCAGCCGCTCATGCAGCAGTTGGTGGGCGGCTGGAGCTCAGGTGGTGGTGGGGACAGGGGTCCCGAGGGGCCCCCACCCGGCAGGGAGGACTTGGGCTGCCCGGTGCCTGCTGCACCTGCTTGGGACCCCACTTCCACATGGTTCTTCCCAAACTCTCTGTGGGCTTCACGGACTTGGATCCTGTGAAGAAGGTTGCCGCCTCCAGGAAGCTTTTGGCACCAGTCCCAGCTGGACAGCGGCCACTAAGGATGCAGATAAGCACATGAGTCTCTAGGAAGCTGGTAAGGCCCCACTCGCCTCCTGCTCTGGGTAAACTTTGGCTTCCTGTCACTGGCAGGGGACTCCATGTCTTTCTCAGCTTCCTTAATTCCTGCATGACCTTAGACAAGTTACTTCGTCTTTAGACTCAGTTTCCCATTTGTAAAATGGACCTGACGCTTGGGACGAGGATGACCCATAAGTTCATGAGAGAGGCTGGGTTCAAGGCCTGGCACTAGGCAGGCACTCCAGCAGATGGTGAGTGGAGAGACTGTATCTCCAGCTAAGATGCCTTTGCCTGGTGGTCAGGACTGTGGCAGAGGTGGAGGCTTGTGAGCTCCAGGCCAAACAGCCACCTCTCCCTCTCCAACCAGTACTCCCACATTTCCCTCCCGTGACCATCCTGACTAATCGCATCACCCCTTCATCCCTCTTCCTTCTGTCACAGGAGAAGCCCAAGTCATTCCCAAGGTCCAGGGCGCAGCCTTCTCCTCACCTGGAGCCCCCACCCTGGTCCCTTGCTCCGTCTCCAGGGCACTGAACAAGGGCCCAAACTTTATTTCTCTAATTTCTCCAGCGAGGAGCATCAGCTCCTATTCACTGAGGTTTCCCCAAAGGCCTTGCACACAGCAGCTGTTCAACAGGTACTGGACAGGGGGAACGAGCGCAGAACCCGCCGGCACTACCCCGAGATCTGATCAGCGGCCGGAAGAGCGGGGCTCCTCGGCCCCTATGTGGCCCAGCCTCCCGAACATATCCCGTCCCCGTCCCCACTTGTACTTGCCCTGCCGAGGATAGCGGCAATCACCGCCCGGCCTCCCCCTGTTACCCTCCTCAGCAGCATTGCCCGCGGCCTGGCTCACTGCGCACGCGCCGCAGGCGGCCGTGAAAGGCGGCCGCCCTGGCCAATCCCGACCCGTCAGGGAGCCGTACGGCGCCGATGGGCGCAGGAAGCGGAAGTGGCGGGCGTAGGGCGGGACCGCGCGGGAGTGCGGAAGTGGCTGTTCTTGTGAACCCCGTGCTTGGAGAGATGGCCGGACTCCGGCGCGGAGCGGCGACGGCGGTGCCGGCGGGAACGGCAGGGTTTGGGAGACCAGGGCGACCGCAGGGCCGGAGGCAGCAAGAGTTGGGGAAGCAGCGCTCGGCACCACGGCCGGGACCGCGCAGGTGGGTGCGGATCTCACTGCCCTGAAGACACCTCGGCGCCCCTCCGCATGCCGGGCACAGCTCGCTGCCGGGTCCGGGCGGTGGGCGTCCCGGATGGTCAGCTGGGTCGACAGAGGCGTGACGGAGTCTCCGGTGTGGCACATGTCACCTTCCGGGCGCCGTCTTGTCATCCTGGACAAAGTCAGGTCCTTCCATGCAGGGTCCTGGGAGGTCCAGGGACAGTCTCTGGGCCGGCTAGGACGAGGTCGTGCTCCCTTGAGCGGCACGCACGACAGCGGCCAGGGTTACTCTGCGAAGTTTCTTTCTCCAGGCTGAGCTTCGGTTTCTCGGATTCTGTTTATGCTCCACTTGAGACCTGTTTCACCCCCGTGTTCTCCTTCACAGCAAAGAAAAGAAGAAAGTGAATTGCAAGCCCAAGAACCAGGATGAACAGGAAATTCCTTTCAGGCTGCGAGAGATTATGAGGAGCCGGCAAGAGATGAAAAATCCTATCAGTAACAAGAAGAGGAAGAAAGAGGGTAACTGCAGGCCTATGCTGGGTGGCCATAAAGCCTTGTGTGTTTGAATCCACTTAATTGCACAAGTATTCAGTGGCGTTTCAGGCAAAAGAAATCTGCCAGGCCCGAGCAGTTCAGACGGTGCAGGAGCATGTGGAAGGCTGACTGAAGGCTGGTGTCACCAAGGCCAGAGCGGCGGGTGGCAGCAGGTGATAAGGTGGTTTCAGGTGAGGCTCCAAAAGGAGCCCCTGGGGCCTCATGGGCTAAGATGGAAGTGTTGATTTCTACCACTGCCCCCCAAGAGTAGTGGAGACAAATCAGAGTGGACAGTCAGTTCAGATTTACTTGAAGAAAAAGGTCGCCTATGTAAGGATTGAGGGGATGAGAGGACGCTGCAGGCCAGCCTTACTATGATGATGGTTCCTTGGACCAGAGTGCAGAAGTCATGGTGGAGAGAAGTGGATGGTCTCCAGAGGTTATGGAGGGAATTGATCAGACCCTCTAGGAAGCTCATTTCCACGCACCCCCACCCCGCCCCTTTCCCCAAGGCCAGCTAGGGCGCCCACCTGTTGGCTTCTCCCTGAATGCTGGGGGAATTGGGTCCAGAGTGTTTGTGTTTCATGTACACGTATAGGTGTATGTGTTCCTAAACATGACACTGATTTTGCAGCAATGCTATTTTGTCATTTCTTTGTAAACCTTAGTCTTTTTGTTGGGGATTAGATGGCTGCCAAATCAATAGCGAAGTAAAGAATTGAGGAAGCAGAGGGGTAGAGGAGGTCACTGACCCAGATGGATGATGGCACATTCTGAACCACGCCCTATAGAGTCAGCACTTTTAGGGGGTTAAATTATTTTAAAAAATATAAACTTACGTATATGGTGAAATCAGTTCTGAAAGGTACGAGGTGAGGCGTCTTTGAATCCTGTTCTCTCCACCTAAAAGAAATCACTGTTCATCTTCTTTTTACCTTCCCAGGGGAAATGTTATGCCTATTTTAGTTATTCACATGTTAGCCTTATACATATTTCACATTTCACATATTAGTAAAAGCTATACTTTCGTTCTGTATATTGTTTGGTGTCCTGGGTTTTCCCTTCCAGTGGATTTTGTAGATCTCCATGCCCTTTCCCATAACTCCACGAAGCTCTCCTCAGCAGCTGTGCAGTGACACCTCTGGATGAACATAAAGGGAATCATTCAGCTGGTCACCTAGTGATGGATACCTAAGGTTTCGTCACTTTTTTCAGCTGAGCTACAGAGGATGTCTTTGATGTGTGCCAGTGAGCTTTGGGGATGCCACCCCAGGGTGCCCCCAGCTGGCATCTTAGAGATTGTTTAGTTCGCGTGTGAGTCTGCTCTTCCCTTTCTGCAGCCTGGGGAGGGGAGATGAACATGCGTGACCAGCCCAGCACCACCCAGTCCACCCCCCTGCCTTCATCACTCCTCTCTGAGGTCTCCCTTTGTCCTCAGCCCAGGCAGCTTTCAGTAAGACATTGGAGAAGGAAGCAAAGGGAGTGGAACCAGACATTGCCATACCCAAGTTCAAGCAGAGGAAGTGGGAGTCCGACAGGGCCTATGTCCGGCGCATGGAACAGGAGGCCCAGCATGTGCTGTTCCTCAGCAAGAACCAGGCCAGCCGGCAGCCCGAGGTGCAGGCTGCTCCCAAGAAGAAGTCAGAGCGGAAGAAAGCGTGAGTGGGGGCTGGAGGGGCTGGGAGGCAAGGCTGTGGGGTTCCTCGAATGTCTTCTACATTGACAGCCTCTCGTTGACAAGGGGCACCCTCCCCACCCCGTGATTCAGAGCAAGCAGGACCTGGTGTCAGTCGCTGTTTTTCTCTGCACCTCAGCCTCTTGACCTGGGAGGCTCTGAATCCACAGAACTCTGAAGGCTTAGCTTTGTGCCTCTCTGTGGAAAGCATCAAGGGATCCAGGAGCCAAGCGAGGGCTAGCTGTTCCCTCCAGGCCAGTAGTTATAGGGAAGTAGAAAAAAAGGTGAGGCTCCTTCCCAGGAGTGCTTGCAAGCCACCAGGTGGACTGTGCCTGCCCCACAGAAGTCAGTTTCCAGGATTGACCTTTCCAGCCCCCAAAAGATTTGAGAGCCTATAGCTGTGTCACTTGGACAAGTTCTGTGACCTCTCAGACTCAGCTTCCTAGTGGAGATACTGGCACCAGGAGGAAGCCCACCACCAGCTGTCCATCCCTACTCTCAGCCCTGGAGAAGTCTAGGACATAAGCTGTGTGCTACCTTCTTGAGCCTGTGGGTGGGGGCTGAGCACTGGTTTTAGCAAACAAATGCTTTTTGCAATGTGTTTCTACCTCTACTGAAACTTTAGTCATGAACCAAGCCAGGCTTTCATCAGAAATTTCTCTGAAAGCAGGGACTGCCCAGGCAGCCCAGTGCTCCCACTGCAAGGGGCATGAGTTCCATCCCTGCTTGGGGGAACTGAGATCCTACATGCCATGTGGCGTGGCCTAAATTTAAAAAAAAAAAGAAAAGAAGAAATTTCCCTAAAGCTGTAAAAGTTTGATTGTTTTCAGCTTTGTGGAGTTTCTCCGTGTCCACTTATAGTTCACGTACTCATATTAGCCAATGAAAATTACATCACATAAAACCTGTCCCAGGTACCAGTAAAAGCCACAGTGATCTCCAGCACTCATTGGACGCTGATTCCAGAAACAGTAAGGAGCCACATCACACATGCTACTGTGCAGGGCCCTTGAGACTCAGCAGCATGGTTGACACTTGGGGCAGGTGATTCTCTGGGGTGGGGGCTGTTCCATGCCCCGTAGGACAGTGAGCAGCATACCTGGCCTCCACCCATGAGGTGCCAGGAGCACCCCTGCCACACACACAGATTGTAATAGCCCAGGACATCTCTAGACATTGTCACGTGGCTCCAGGGCTACTGATGCTGAGGACCCTTGACTTAGAACTTTGGGAGGGTCTGCTGGGTTCAGGAGTGCTCTCTGTGGGTCGTGAGGTTTGGAGGCAGGCCCCTGGGGTCTGCTGTGGAGCATTCTTCGTGAGCAGGGGTGACCTCTGCCTCTTCCCGAGTCCTGTGAACCGGGGGTTTAGGAGTAAGAGGAGCACTGTGCTCTCTTCCCAGGTTCCAGAAGCGGCGATTGGACAAGGCCCGGCAGAGGAAGGAGGAGAAGGCAGCAGAGAGGCTAGAGCAGGAGCTGCTCCAAGGTAACTTTTCTGGAAGCAGTTGTGTCGGGGTCAGTGGGTGGGCTAACATTGGCTCTGGGTGCCGTGGCTGCGGGGCTTGTGTAGGCAGCAGGCTTCAGCTGTGCTCATCTGCCCCTCCAGACACAGTGAAGTTTGGTGAGGTCGCATTGCAGCCCCCAGAGCTGACCGCCAAGCCCAGGATGAGTGTGAGTAGGGACCAGGTAAGCAGGGGTTCAGGGAGTTGCCCTTTTTGCCCCTTGATGCTGCTGGGTTCAGGGCATATAGGAGAGCACCGTGTTCTCACGGACTGACTTTTAGACTTTTGGACTGACCTAGACCCTTCCTTAACCTCCCCTTCTTCCTGTACCTGTGCCTCACCCTCCCTCTCTCTGTTCTTCAGCCTGGCAAGAAATCACTGATGCTGAAGAAGCTTTTAAGCCCTGGCAGTATGTCCCAGCCTCTGACCACCTCACTGGCCAGACAGAGGATTGTGGCGGAGGAGAGGGAGCGGGCTGTGAACGCCTACAGGGCGCTAAAGAGACTACAGCAGCAGCAGCAGGGGACTCAGTCACTACAGCCACCCCACCTCCCTCCCGGGAAGAAGCCAGAGACGCAGCTGTAATGACGAGGGACCAGAGCTGCTGCACCTGGGCTGGAGCTGGACAAGCAGATGGCCTACAATCGAGAGTCCCTTCCCAGGACATGTCCTGGGACTCAGGTGGGGGAGCGGGCTCCTGTTTTTTCTCTCTAGAGATTGCTCTTTCAGGAGTGACCATCTGCTGGACCCATATCTCGCACAGAGCATCATCTGTCTCCTGAGCCCCCATAGATGGAGCCACCACCTGGGTGAAATGCAGTCAGCGTCATTCCCTTAAGCCTAGCGTCACATGCAGCTTTGTTCTGAACACACAGGTCCAGGCTGAGACACAACCCAGGGCCACTTTAGGGAGGGCCAATCCCATAATCCTGTCCCTAAATGCCTGTGAGTTGTAGACACTGCTGACTCAGTAAGCGAGGCTCTACGAGATTCGACAGAGCCACACGGCTGGAGCCAAAGCCAGACAGCAGGCTGGTGTGGGGCAGGGGCGGGGGGTCAGCATCTAGGCCACCTAGATGTCCTCATGGTCCCCGCAGGGCAGGTGGAGCCATCCCAGCTTATGTTAGGGTGCGAAGGCTAAGCCACCCACACCACGGTTGGGGAGGCTGAGTGCTTATATCATCAGGGTCTCTGGGGAGGACATGGCGGGGCTCTCCAGCAGATCAGGAGTGGCTAGACAGCAAGGACAGGAGCCCAGCTCAGGGCTCTTGAGATCAGAGGAGCCATGTGAGTTCCTGCTAAGGGCAGGGCCTGGCAAGGTTTGAACCTCCCACAGGTGCCAAAGGAGGGAGCACCTGGATTTATCCTCCTGCTCAGGGGTGGGATACAAGTGAGAGCATGGGGATGTGGCTTACAGGCTGCTAGCAGTCGAACATGGAGGGACAGGGTCAGGGCACTCACAGCCTTGTTGGAGGTTGACAGCCGCTGGGCTGCCTTGCTCTCTACAGCTCAGGCTCCTCAAGCCAGCAAAGATGGCCTGGGCACCTCAGTCAGTGCTAGGCCTCAGCACTGGCTAGGGCGGCCCAAGAGAATGAGAGTGGAGTGGTATGCGATCTATTTTGCTCTTCCCCAAGTTTGTATTTTATGCAGTGAAGTTTATTTTTGAATTAAAAGATTGAAGTTCTGGAAGCTGTACCTGGAATCAGGGCTGTCACTCTCTGGGGTGTGTTTCTGCATGGTGGGTGGCCCCAGCCCTTGCATGGGTAGCCAGGTGCTGGCTGGCTGCAGTAGCCAGGACTCACCCCCCATCACATGACAACTGGGGCGGGCAGCGCAATCTCTTCGTTCAGTGCTGACATCCTTCTTACAATCAGGTTCTGAGACAGGCAGGGCAGTGAGAGCCAAAGAGTGAGGTGGGGCTGCTGAGAAACACTGGTGTTTCCTGGACGCACTGCAAGGACAGTATGAACGTGGGAATGAGGAAATAGGTCATGGTGAAGGAAGTTTGCCCTTGGTCACATGAAATGTGGAAATTATATTTCCTTAGACACTTGTTGGAGTGCCTCTAAAAACTGGTCAAGTCAGCTCAGCTGGCTTTACCATCAGAGATGTCACCAGGCCCAACCTAACCCGTCAGCGATGGTGACCAGGCTGGGGTCATCCCTCAGAGATGGGCCCCCAACCGGGCATCACCCCTCAGGAATGGAGCCCAGATTCGGGTCTCCTCTAGAGATAGAACCCAGGTAGGATCAGCCATCAGGACCTCCAGCCTGCGTTAAGGGTGTTGACTCTTAGCATGAAATAAGATCTTTGGCCAAAATGAGTTTGTTGGAATCAGAATTTCAATCCAGAACAAGCAAACTGTGTGGCAAGTTGGAGGAGACAAAGGGGAAGGTCAGCTTTTACTAGGTTTTAGGAGGAATCGACTGAGCGACTTCCTTTTCACTTTTCACTTTCATGCACTAGAGAAGGAAATGGCAACCCACTCCAGTGTTCTTGCCTGGAGAATCCCAGGGACGGGGGAGCCTGGTAGGCTGCTGTCTATGGGGTCGCACAGAGTCGGACACGACTGAAGCAACTTACCAGCAGCAGCAGCAGGAGGAGGAATTGATGCTTTTGAACTGTGGTGTTGGAGAAGACTCTTGAGTCCCTTGGACTGCAAGGAGGTCAAACCAGTCAATCATAAAGGAAATCAGTCCTGAATATTCATTGGAAGGACTGATGCTGAAGCTGAAGCCCCAATACTTTGGCCACCTGATTTGAAGAACTGACTCATTTGGAAAAGACTCTGATGCTGGGAAAGATTGAAGGCAGGAGGAGAAGGGGACGACGGGATGAGATGGTTGGATGGCCTCACTGACTCGATGGACATGAGTTTGGGGAATCTTGGCAAGTTGGTGATAGACAGGGAAGCCTGGTGTGCTGAAGTCCATGGAGTCGCAAAGAGTCGGACATGACTGAGCGACTGAACTGAACTGAGGAGGAAATTAGGAGGGATCTGGTTTTCCATTGGCTGCAGTGAGTAGCTTGTTTCTGAGTCAGGAAATCTTCCCGCTGGGCCTGTGAGCTGCGGTGCTGAGGGACGCATGCGTGAGAGAGTGTTCCCTTCAGAGCTTCGCGACCCCATTCTGATTGAGCTTTCCTTTGCTCATTTCCGCATTTCCCCCTCCCTTTTGATCCGGGTCTTTCCTTGAGACCATCACTGATCAGTTTTAGCAGAATTGTGTTTTGTCCCTCAGTGCCAGGACCTTGCCTGGACATCGTGTCCCACATCAGAGAGAAAGTGCATAGTGATTGACACTGAGTGAGGCCACATTTGAGTAATAAGGAAAGTAGAAGGAGAAACTCTCAGCCATTTTCCCTCTTAAAATCATATCTTGTAAAGAAGGTACAAGCATCAGCAGTCATCTCAAGGCACTGAGTCACCATCATTCTATTTAGTGTGCATTTCTGCAGGGGGTTGACAAGAAACATGTACAAAGTTTTAAAATAGGGAATTCCTGGTGGTTCAGTGGTTAGTACTTTGCACTTTCCCTGCCAAGAGCCCAAGTTCAGTCCCTGGTTGGGGAACTAAGATCATGCAAGCTATGCAGCATGGGGAAAAGAAAAAACAACAGAAACAAAAAGCCAAAACTATGCAAAGCAGAATGCAAAAGTAATATATGACAACTAGCTTGTGTGATGGTTCTAAACCATGACCCTAGACCTGAAGGTAGCAGAATAAATCAAAGGGCCAAGGAGAGTCAGGTGAAATTTGTGCTTGTTCCCTCATCTTGTGAAATTGAGTTTCTACTTCTCCAAAGGTGTTTATCCAAGTAGTAGTAGTAGTAGTATTTGCTATTGGACAAATGCCTCCGTATTCATTAAGTATGAAATCAAAGTCTGTGTGGTTGTCTAAGGTTACTTTAGCTGATGAATCAAGTGATACATGCAAATCATTGTTGCTGTTTGGTCATTAAGTCATGTCCGACTGTTTGCAACCTCATGGACTATAGCACACCTGGCTCCTCTGTCCGTGGGATTTCCTGGGCAGAATACTAGAATGGGTTGCCATTTCCTTCTCCAGAGGATCTTTCCGACCAGCGGATGGAAGCTGCATCTCCAGCGTAGGCAGGGTCCTTTACCATTGAGTCACCAGGGAAGCCCTGCCAATCATTACCAGGAATTATACCTGTGAGATGGTGGGCAGCTCTGTGAAACCCACTTGCCAAACCTCGAATGGTCTGTCAGGCAATTTGGAGCATCTGGGAGGGAGCCGTGTGGACAGTTTTTCTGGATTGCATTTTTAGAATGTGACACCAACTCTGGATCCAGTATCTTCCCACATAATGCTGCATAATTGCCTGATATCGTCTGCTGAGAATTCATTACTTGGGAAAGCAACACTGAAGCCTGCACACTGGTGTTCAGATTCATAATATCCAGCACTTTAAATAGCGTGTCCACCTGCCCCCTCACTTTATCACCACCAGTCTGGTGTAAGGGCACGATCTGTTCACTCCTGTTGGAAGAGCGCTAAGTGTTGTGGGTTCAGGATCATTTTTTCTTGATTTGCTGAGGTTTATTGGAGACCTCCACAATTGGGAATCGAGCTCTGAGGCAGGGACTGTTCAGTAGTACTGGGGTTGAGCATTGAGAATGTAGCTCCAGTATAGAAAATTCATTCCCAGTCTAGAGAGTTGTTTCTGTGAACCAATTAAGAGGGAGACTTGGAAAAACTGATTTCCTGGAATCCCATCACTGAGAAGTAGGAGGACACTGGAAAGATGGATTGGGTGACTGAAGTTGTCCAGAGCGCTTTGGTGTCTCGAAGTCTTTCTTTCAATGTCCTGGCTTCTTAAAATAATGATGAAGGCTGGGAGGACTTTGCTTAGGGGACTCTTACCTGTTGAACTGAAATATTAAGGATTTTAATGTTTGTTTTTCTTTCTTAGTAGACTCATCTAGGGTGCAGGCTAATCGGTTTGCCAAGTTAACTACGTCTTCAGAGGATAGTTTCCCATTCTATTCTAGTTCTCTTAACCAAGAAAGTCCTGGTTTGGCCTGTTAATGAACAGAGTTGAAGGCCATCCTAGTGGATTTGTTATCCATAGGGAGACCAGCATTCTTCTGAAAAACAATCTGGAATCGGCCTGTGATGGTGTGATTTATGTATAATATACATTTAGTCTTCATCCTCACTTTTGGCACAGAGCTCCTAAAACCCTTGGAATTTTCCGATTAGAGCAACAAAGATGTCTCTTGTTAGATGAATGAGTTGGGTTTTGGACCCCGCCTAAACATCGGGGCTAGCTGCCAAGAGAACCAACATGATTAGAGGGTTAGAACTTTTCAGTGCCCATTACCTCCAACTGCCCAAACTCCAGGGAGGGGAGAGGGCCTGGAAGTTGAATTAATGATTCAATCAATTATAAAACACAAAGGGCAGAGTTTAGAGAACTTTCAGGTCGGTAAACATGGCAACATGGGGAGTGTTCACTGGAGGGGGCATGGGAACTCTGCCCTTTGCCCATACCTTGTTCTAGGGCTCTTTTTCATCTGGCTGAGTTATTTTCTTTCATAAAAAGTGATCTGGTAAGTAAACTCTCTGAGTTCTGTGAGCCACTCTAGCATATTAGTTGAACCTGAGGAGGGCTGTCTTGGGAATCTGATTTATAGTCTAGCTGTCAGTCAAGAGCAGAGGTAACAACCTGGGCTTGCAGTTGGCTTCTGAGGGCATTTGTGCAGCCTTGCACCTCATCTTATAAAAACAGAAGGCATATAACTGCCCTTCGGGACATGCTAAATGGAAACCAGTAAGGGTGGCTGAAAAAGACCCTGATGCTGGGAAAGGACCTGCATGCTGGGAAAGGACCCTGCATGCTGGGAAAGATTGAAGGCGGGAGAAAGGGACGATAGTGGATGAGATGGTTGGATGGCATCGCTGACTCAGTGGACATGAGTTTGAGTAAACTCCGAGAGTAGGTGATGGACAGGGAGGCCTGGCGTGCTGCAGTCCTTGGGGTCACAGAGTCGGACATGACCTAGTGACTGAACTGAAGGGTGGCTGAACCCAGTGTGGGGTAGAAGGTGGGGTGCCATGGTGGCCCTGTGTGGAGGGCAAGAGCCTGTAAGCAACCCCCTAGGGGCAGCTGCTGGGACTTTGGATGGGAGAACTTCCACTTGAGGGGGGTTTACCACCTTGCCACCTGACAATAACTGAAGCTGCCCCAGTGACTGAAGGATATAAAATGATCTTAAGCTCCAATAGCAGTGATGTCTCGGACGATGTCGAGAGACACTCTAATGCAAGTGGCAGTGCCCAGAAGGTTTCCATATAGACATGGAAGTGGAAATGGCTTACACCGGACCAAGCTGCCTGCAGGACGCGAGGAGGTGCAGGAAGCCTCTGCACCCGGGGCGGACTCTGGGACCACGAGGAGGTGCTGGGCTCTACTTGGGAGTCACTCGGACAGTGCCCTACAAACTGCTCTTGACTGACTGACAAAGAGCTGTTCACTTTGTAAATGGCAGTTCCAAGTTGAATGGACAGCATTTTGTTTGGAAACCTTCTACGTAAAGACCAGCAAATGGAGACTGATTGAAATAGGTTAAAAAGGACCAGCTTGTTTGGGCTAAATTACATGCATTTTTCCTAGCAGTGATGAAGCACTGAGCTGTAGAAGCCCCCATGTTTGAGTTTTTACTGACTGGGGTAGTGGTCAATGGCCTGGCCATATGCTCAGGCAGGAGGGCAGTGGCCTATTTAAGGATGTCCATTTGGGCACAGTCCTATGGAAATCAATGATGACCATTTGAGGGGTGTGTTAGAGTAGGACATGTCAGTGCCTACCAGAAGAGCCCCTTTCCAGGTTTGGAAGGTGACTGGAACAAAGATACCCCATGTGCTCCTGTGAGATAACTACCTGGGTCCATGAAATCTGTGGACATGGGTGTTGCAGCAACACTGAGATGGGCTGAATGTAGACAAACAGGCAGACCTCATTTTATTATGCTTCACAGATAACTAACTTTAAAAAAAAAAAAGGAAGGTTTGTGATAACTGTATCAAGCAAGTCTATAGGTGTCATTTTCCAAAAGCATTTGCTCACTTCATGTCTGTGTGTCACATTTTGGCAATATTCACAATATTTCAAATTTACACACTGGGGAACCAAAATATTTGTGTGGCTGACTTTATTATACTTGCTTTATTGTGGTGGTCTAGAGCTGGAATACCCAGCATCACTGAGGTGCCTGTAGACCTCTTGCGCCCTCTGAGAATCCAAAATGCTGATAACAATTGTTCTGTCTGCCAACGCGAGACACTGAGACCATGGATGTTCACAGGTGCACTGGTGGGCAGGCCCTGAGCACAGGGTCAGCTCAGACTGATGCCAGCAACCCAGGGCTACAAGGGGTTCTGACAAGGAGAGATGCCAACTCTGGACTGTGCTTTGCTGCCCTGGTGGTAGATGCAAATGCTCAGAATACTATGAAAGAATCACAACAGAGGATTTTGCACCAGTTTGGGCACCTGACCATCACTTCATCAGACCAAGAAACTCACTGTGATGTCTACCAATGGACAGATATTATTCTAGATGTTTCTGTGAAGGTGTTTTTTAGAGATTAACATCAGTAGACATTATGCATAAAGCAGATTACCTTCCATAATACAGGTGGACTTCAGTTAAGACCTTAATAATAGAAAAGACTGACCTCACCCGCACAAAGAAGGCTCTGCCAGCAGATGGCCTTCAGACTATAAACATACCGTCAACCTGCTTCACCAGCCTGCTGCCCAATCCTGCCGATTGTGCACTTGCCAGCCTCCACAATGACATGAGCTCGTTCCTTAAAATAAATGTCATTCTTTCTTTCTCCTGTTCTCTATGTTTGTATTAATAGACACACATAGATGCTGGATCGCAGCCCCCACCCCCAGCTGTACCATCCAAAATATTTCTAGAGTATCCACTGGTGGCCAGACTGTCCCAGTTAAGAACTACTGTGTATATAAATCTTGTTTCTTGTGGCTAGTTTGTGGTCTGCTTCATCTATGTCATACATTTCTTGACAGTTTACTCCTGAATATTAAAAACTATCATTTTGTGAATGAAAGTCATGATTCATTAAATTGTCTAACTTTATTGATATTTAAAAAATATTTTATTTTACTCATTTTTAACAGGTGGGCAACTGAATTATCTTAAACATATTGTTATATACTTATATTTCATACAAGTATAATGTATACAAAAAATATATTGTTGATGGCACTAGTGTTGCTCTTAGCGTGGGGGTCAGGAGGAGGCAGTCTTTGCTATGGTCCTTCCTTGGCTGATACCTGGGGGACTCTTGCCCCCTTGCCCACCCACCCTCCCAGCCAGTCTAGGAATGAGGACACCAGAGGGCAGCATCAGCACTTTTGAGAACTCAGTACTGACTTCAGGGAGCCCTGTGGCATCCACATGGACTCTGGGGGTCTAGGGTCCATTGTGTTGACGAGTTCTGTAGGTGATTCTGAGAAAGCAGAGTGGGGAGAACACAGAATGGATGGGCTCCTCCGGTGGCCAACCTTGGGGTGGTGTCGGGGCCTAGTGGGACCGCAGCATTCAGAAGCTCACCCTGCAGTCTGGGCGAGTGGGGAGTGTGCACAGGTGGCACATTCTCCAGGGAGAATGACCAGCCCCTCACCAGATTCTCAGGTTCCAGACAGCAGAACAGCTCAGAACCTTGCTCCATCCCAGATGGGAAGATGCGTTCTGCGCAGCCAGTATGCTTTCCTGGGTCACAGTCACAGATGGTCCCCAGTGGGGCTCCGAACCTCTACCGCGGCCATGTTCAGGCGTTACAAACACTGCAAAGCACTCTTCGACGGCCTTAGACAGACCC
Source organism: Ovis canadensis (assembly GCF_042477335.2). Taxonomy (NCBI): domain Eukaryota; kingdom Metazoa; phylum Chordata; class Mammalia; order Artiodactyla; family Bovidae; genus Ovis; species Ovis canadensis. Next base: position 59,330,320 of record NC_091255.1, on the reverse strand, counting down.
AGCCAGCCAGTGGCTCCCTCCAAAAACCAGCTATTCTCTCCTCCAGGTCTCAGGAAGGCTGTCTTTAAGATTCTTCAGGATGGCTTGCCCAACCCCAGGGCCTCTTCACAGAGTGTATTTACTCCATCTGAGAGCTGTTTCTCAGAGCAACTGGGGAAACTGAAGCAGGCTGAGGATGTAGGTCAACTTGGAGCCCAGACCCCTCAGCCCACTCTTCTGGAGTGTGTACTGAGCCCCCTGCCTGGCCCCTCTGGGCCTAGACATCTGGCCCTGGGATCAGAGTGGGTGAGGCCAAAGCACAACCACAGGGGTGGCCAAGGCAGGCCAATGTGAACAGTTCTTGCCCTAGAGAAACCGCAGGGTGTTGGAGCCCTGGGTCCCCACAAGGCTAAAGGAGGCCATGCAGGCCTTCCAAAGGCCCTTGGAACCCAGTGAGCTAGACCACCAGCTGAGACAGGGGAAGGTATTGTAGGAAACTCACAACCACACTCAGAAGCAGAGGATTTCTTACCAGACTGCAGCAGGTTTAATAGCAGCCCCAAAGGTATGCCCAAGTTGTAACCTCCAGAACCTACAAAGAGGACCTGATTTGGAAAAACAATCTTTGTACATGTAACTGTGGATTTTGAGATAAGCTCAGTCTGGATTAAGGTGGGCCCTTGTTCGTGCTCAGCTGCTCAGTTGTGTCGACTCTTTGAGACCCCATGGGCTGTACCCTGCCAGCCTCCTCTGTCCATAGACTTTCCCAGGCAACAATACTGGAGTGGGTTGCCATTTCCTACTCCAGGGGATCGTCCTGAGCCAGGGATCAAACCTGTGTCTCGTGCAATTCCTGCATTGGCAGTCTGATTCTTTACCACTGTTTCGTCCTCATAGGAAGAAAAGATCATGTGAAGACAGAGGCAGAGAATGTCCCTGGTGGTACAGTGGGTAAGGCTCTGCCTGCCTGTGTGGGGAACATGGATTCAATCCCTGGTCTGGGAAGATACCACATGCTGTGGAGCAACTAAGCCTGAGTGCAACAACTACGCCCTAGAAACCTGCACCCTAGACCCCGTGCTCCACAACAAGAGAAAAGTCAAAGTATTAGTCACTCAGTCATGTCCAGCTCTTTGCACCCGATGGACTATAGCCCCCAGGCTCCTCTGTCCATGGAATTCTCTAGGGAAGAATACTGGAGTGGGTTGCCATTCCCTTCTCCAGGGGATCTTCCCAACTCAGGGGTTGAGCCCGAGTCTCCTGTATTACAGGCAGATTCTTTACCGTCTGAGCCACCAGGGAAGCCTGCAACAGGAAGCCCATGTGCTGCAAGGCAGAGTAGCCCCAGCTCTCTGCAACTAGAGAAAGCCCTCAGGCACCAACAAAAACCCAGCACAACCAAAAAAAAAAAAAAAAAGACAAGAGTCAGGGATTCAAGTCCTGCAAGCCACAAGCCAAGGACACCATGCAGCAACCACAGCAAGGAATGGATTCTCCCTTGGAGTCTCCAAAAGGATCACCCCTGCTGATACCTCAGTTTCAGACTTCTGGCTTCCAGTCCTATGACTGTTAAGTTTATGTTGCTACAAGCCACCGTTTATGGTGATTCATTACAGGGGCCCTAGGACACAAACGCACCAGCAATAGACGTAGGTGTTTCCTGCAAGCTCTCTTAGCTGAGAACACAGCGGGCCATGGGGGAACTGTGGCCTCAGGGTCTGGCCATGAGCTCACCAGCACCTCCCATACTCCATGAGAGCCTCTCTCCACCCTGGCCTACCTGTGGGATCCCTGACCACGGAGGCACCTCTGGGTAGTAAAGGTTTACTGTTTCTAACCCAAAGCCTGGTTTTTCCTACCACACTGACTCATGTACCTGACGCCGTCTGTGGGGTATCCCACCGTTAAGGTGCCAGAAACTTTACAGGTTGGAAAGCAGATCTCCTGGGGAGTGGGGAACAATTCCCCTAAAACCATCCCAGGATGGTACAGGACACAAGCCACCTGGCAGGCCTGTCCTCCTCTCCCAATCCTGGAGCCAGAGGGCAGATATCAGGCGTTTCTGTAACCTGGGTGACAGTTTATCCATCACTGCAACTCAGCACAGAACCCCGTCTTCCAGGGCTTAGCGTGCTTTTACAAAAAGCAACAGACAGCCGATGGCCAAGCAGTACCGCCTCTGCCTTCTTGTCACAGAGCAGGCCGGCCATGCTTCTCCACCCTGCAGTCAACCATTGGTTCTGTGGGTGTCCTGGAGCCAGCGCAGCACGTCTGACAAGCCAGTGCCTTTCCAGGCACTAATTTCTAAGGTGGTGATGTTCTGCTTGGCACAAGCAATGAGGTCCGGGAGCCTGATTAATGACTTCATCTCTTCTATGGTCATGTAACAGGGCAGGTCACTGGAGTGAAAGCAGCAGGTATCAGAGTGGGCTGCCAGAAGCCCACCCTAGCCATCACTGTGCCCCTCCCACCCCCCAGTGAGCCACCCTCTTGGTTACCCTCCACAGGAGCTCCGCCCTGGGGCACACCTGCACTCCCGCTTGCCTTACAGACACGTACATTTTATTGAAGAGAATCAGAACTGATGCATTTGCAAGTTCTTCTGCCGATAGGAGATCCAGGAGCTGCACACAGGATGCCGAGAGCTGGGTGGGGTTAGAGGCATCCACCATGAACTGGAAAGAAGTGAATGGAGATTAGGGCCCCCCGGGATGAAATACCATCCTTGCCAAATCTCTATTCACATCACAAGCCTGGCTCAGGAAGAGCAAGGAAGGCTTCAGGAAAAGCAGAGGGGAGCGAGCTATGCAAGAATCACCAGTGTTATTTGTTTCCACCTACATGGAAGTTGCTCTACTTGTGTAGCCATTACTTTTACAAGGAAATGTCCCAGAATTTGGGGCATAGATCTTGCAGGATGGGATGAACCAGGCCATACATAATTAAAACATAAAACATACAAACACACCCAGAACAATAAGACAGTGAGTGGATGACATAGTTATCTGCAGAGAAGAAATACTGTCTTCAGCAACCCTTCGGTGAGCTTTCACATTTGCCTGGGACCAGCAGCATTAGGGAGCAGCTGGAGTCCCAGAAGGAAGCAATTCTGGCCTGGGCCATGTTTCCTTGACTAGCATAGCTGCCTGGGAACCCAAATTCCATCCCACACAAAGTGAAACTGGGGACTAGACAACACTGAAATGGGGACTTGCTTCCCCAAAGGAAGAGCAAAAGACTAGGACCTACCAGGAGAGAATGACAGTTTCCATAGTAACTGGACCAGATGGGGCCCATGCAGCCCCCCAGCTCTCGGATGGTGATCTTTTTTTGAGCCACAATGTCTGTTAAATTGGTACCCACCTGTGGAAAAAACCGGGATGTAGAGACCACCACAAGCGCTTTCCCACTGGCAACTCCTGGAGAGCAATGTGCCCAGCCCTTTACACTGCGACCTAACCACTAACATAGGTCTTAAGTGTTTAGGCTTTAAGGCAGAACCCACAAGGGAGGAGGTCTAAAGATGCTCCCTGGGGTGCAGGACCCACAGGACTGGCTGTAACACCCACCAAAGGGATTCGCCCTGTGCGGGGAGCAGCAAACTCAATCTGACCAGTGGTGAGGGGCAGGAGGCTCCGGATGCCCTGCGAATTCTGTCCCGGCGGAGCCAGGCTCCCCGCGGTGACACCCACCACCTCCGGAAAGGTGTCTTGAACACACCCACCAGTCAGACCGCTGCTTCCATTTAAAGGAACCCAAAGCTCTGCTAATCTCAAGGGGACCCACTTCTAAACCTGCAGGACGCCTACCGTGGGCCGCGTTGGGGGCGGATCGCCCAGGTCGCCCTTCCCATCCCGGGAACTCAACTGTGCGAGGCAGTCAAGGACTGTTGAGTGGGCCAAGGAGGGCGCGCCGGCCGGACCCCGCCCCCAGCCCGAGGGCCCCCGACGCACCCCGACCCGCTCGCCGCCAGCGCCCCTCGGATCCCCACGCCCCTCCGGACCCCCTCCACCCCCTGCCCGGCGCGGAAGGATAGTCTGCAGGCGTTTCACCAACAGCGACTTCCCCACCCCCGTGGCCCCCAGGAGGAGACACATCCCCCTTCCTGCTCCACTCGACAGCCTTAGCTCCGTGACCCACGCAAGGCCCACCCTCAGCCCCGCTCTCATTGGATAGACTCCGCCGCCGGGGAGCTCATTGGCTCCCGACATTGACCGTCTCAGTAGGCGCCGTTTAATTGGCGCCCAGCGTCTGGGGCGAGTGGAAAGACCCGCCTCCCCACGGCTCGCGGGCTGGCCGGCGACGTGCGCGTGCGCGCGTCTGAGAGGCAGGCGGAAGCGGAAGTCGGGGGCGCGCCGGCCAGCAGTGGGGGTCTCTGCGGCGTCAGGTTGGGGTCCCGGGTCGCCATGGGGCGCGGCAGTGGCACCTTCGAGCGTCTCCTAGGTAACGCTGCCCCCGCTCTCTGGTGGGAAAGACCCCCTCCCCCAGTGCTTCCGGGAGACCGCCGCGCGACTCGGGCCCTGGGCGGGCGCGCAGGCGACATAAGGCCCGGCGGTCCCGGGCGCAGGGCCTGGCGCCGACCGATTGAGTGAGGGTCCGCGCAGGAGACCGGCCAGGAGCTTGGGGAAGTAACTACCAGCGTCTGGCCAAGCGGGCCTCACGTCCTGAGTTACGAGAATGGATGACTCAGTGAAATAGTAAAGTCTCAGTAGACCCTCTCTCCCCGCCAAAAACCTAGGTTGCGTGGAATTTGAGAATTCCGACCCATACGTGGGCCCCAAGGGTGGAGCCGGCAGTGTCTTCCCTGGGACCTGCCAGCCCTTCGGAGCGCTGTTTCCCCAGGGATCCAGACCTGCGCCGTATGTCCCCACTGGGCTCCGAAAAGAAGCGCCGGGGCTAAGAAGGCGTTTCCTTTGTTGGGGTGGATAGCTGATCTTTCTGAACCTCCTGGAAGTCACAGGATTTAGGAAGGAAAATCAATGTTTGTGGACAAGCTCACTCTCCTTCAGGAAACTGTTCTGTGTTTGGGACAGGCGCTCTGGGTAGTGGAATGGTCAGCCTGAACCTAGCCTCCTTTTTCCTCAAATGCGATTTCGGAGGGACCTCAGATGAGGCCTCTTCGTTGCTCCTTGAATTATCTGGGCTGAGGAACTCAGCTCATGAGATGGTTCAGCCCTTCAGCGATCAATCCAGGAGTCACTGTCAAATCCTTTTTGATCTTCTGCATGACTCCAGGGACCGTGGTCTTGACTGAACTGGGAGAGCAGCCCCTGAGCTGCTCATTTGTGTGTCTGAGGCCACAGTGACGTAGACTAGAGGTGGTCGTTGGGGAATACTCCTTGGCAGGTCAATCCTGTCTGCGCTCCACAAAACACTTGAGGCAGAGGACTGGGGTCTCTGCTGTATGTCTCTCCAGCAGTGCCACAGCTGAGAGCTAAAGAAACAGGCTAAGTTTCTGAAAACCAGGGACTCTGAGGGATGAGGCAACAGAGCTTAGTGTTGACTTCTGGTTCCACCCCAGCAAGCTGTGTGATTTCAGGCCTAGTGACTTTACCTCTCTTAATTTCTCACCTTAGTTTCTTTGTCCGCAGAGAGGGTGGAAATATCCCCTAATATTTAAGGTTTGTGTGAGAGTTGAGTGAGTTCGCATAAAGTGTTTGGAACAGCACTTGTGTGTAAAAAGCCCGAAATGTCTTTCAGGAAGGACAGTGCTTTCCACGGTTGTCAGGTGTCAGGAGGATGGTCACGTAGTTTTCTGTTTGGTCCAGATGTCTAAAATGGGAAGGGGGCAGTTCCTCCTGCCTGTTGCTGAGCTGGGGATCCAGCTAGGGGATCACCCAGCAGGATGAGCCGCTGTAATGGTGTGTTTCTGCCTTAGACAAAGCGACCAGCCAGCTTCTTCTGGAGACTGACTGGGAGTCCATCCTCCAGATCTGTGACCTGATCCGCCAGGGGGACACGCAGTAAGTGCACCCTCGGGAGCAGGGGGGTGGCCGTACCGTGGACTGGGGTTGCTTGGTGCCCACTCATCTTCCAAGATCCTGCCCTGATGAAAGCTGAGCATGTTAGGCCCGGATGGAGTACTGTGTGGTCTGTATGCTATGGCTCTTGAGATCTCAGGACAGTTAAAGGACTTTTTCTATACAGTTTGGGAGTGCATGGTTACCTGGACGTTTGCCTAGGGGGTCTCAAGAACCAGATGGCCAATGGGCTTTTCCTCAGTCTTAGAAGCTGTTCTTTTCTTCTTTCTTTTTTTCCTCTGTTTGCTTTTACCAATGCCTTTTTTTCTGTCAGGGCAAAATACGCAGTGAGTTCCATCAAGAAGAAAGTTAATGATAAGAATCCCCACGTGGCCTTGTATGCCCTAGAGGTAATCAGACCCTGTACTCCAGTCGGCCCTGGTTGGGGTGGCAGCGATGGGCGCACTGCCAACAGTGGAGGCACCAGGGACAGAGGGCTGGGCTGGGCTGGGAGCAGTGCTTCCACTCTTCCACCTGAGACTGACACGTGTATGCCCTGAGGTTGACTCCAGTGTCTGTCCTTGGTGATAAAACATGGAGCTAAAAGGAGCAGGTGTAGCCCTGGCTGCTGCTAGCCTTGGAGACTGCTCTGTGGGCTTTCCTATCCAGCTGGGTGGTCTGAGGGCCCTGTTGAGGCCCACCTTCTTGTGGGGAAGGTGGACCTGTCCAGGAGGGAGAGTTCCTGCCCTGACCTGCAGCTTAAGTCTTCCCCGCCCTGGGGTCTGCAGGTCATGGAGTCTGTGGTCAAGAATTGCGGCCAGACAGTCCATGATGAGGTGGCGAACAAGCAGACCATGGAGGAGCTGAAGGAGCTGCTGAAGGTGGGTGCTCTTCAGGGAGCAGAGGCCCATGTGGGGGTGCGCCACCCCAAGGGCTTCTTGGGGCTTTGCTGGCACCTGTGTCAGGAACAGTGCCAAGGGCTGGAGGGCAAGTGTTTGTGATCCCTGCCTGGAGAGGTCAGGCCTTCCCAGAAGCTAGGCAGGGCTGCATCTGGGAGTGCGGAGAAGACCCCACTCCTCCTGCAAGGTGAGGAAAACTTCCTGGAGGGCAGGAGCTGAGTCTGAAGGGTAGGGGATGCTCACTGAGTAGCAGAGAAGGTGGGGAGGAACAGTGTGTGTGTGGCCATGGCAGAGCATGTGAGTGGAGACCTGGGGTCCCCAAAAGACTTGCATAGAGCAGGGAGGCACGTGAGTTTGATGTGTTTGTGGAGGCAGAGCTGGGGAACAGCAACAGAGAAGGGATGCCAGAACCTGCCCCCCGCCCCACCCGCCAAGGCAGAGGAGGGAAGTCCTCCAGGGCCTCAAGAGGTCATCCGAGCAGGGCAGGTTCGCTGCCCACCTATAGGGATTGTGATGTGGGCAGTGACACCAGGGGGTTGTATGATGTAGAGTGGGTGGTACAGCCATTCTTGGAGGTGAAGGGCATCCCGTAGAGCTGAGGCCGCCCTAGGTGGCAACCTAGGAGCGCAGCTCCGGCACCAACTCCACCGCCACTGTGACCTGGGCCTGTTGGGCGCCTGTGGGCCTCGCAGCCTGGAGCCCATCTGAGGCTGAGCTGACAGCAGGACTTTTCCAAGCCCTGACTGGAGGCCTGGCCAGCCCCTCCTCTGTCCTGGGTGACAGAAGAATAATTAGAACCTGCCCTCTTTGTGTGGGCATGATCGTGTCCTGTTCTCACGGCACAAGGTCTGAGTCCTTGGAGGGCTGGGGCTACCTGGAGAGGGGTCCACTGACTGGACCCAGATTACAAAAAAGAGCAGGAACTCTGGCATGTGAGCTGTGGTGGGTGTTTCCTCAAAGCAGCTTTCTCGACCCATTGTCCTGAGCATTGTGTGTGTACATCATCAAGAGAGCTTTAGAAGTGGGATTGGTTGTGCTTTAATCTGCTGGAGGTGGTGGCCTTGTATGTGGGGAACTTTCTGGAGCCATTCATCCCCTGTCTGGGCTGCCTATGACTGGAAGGAGGGAGCTGGTTGACTGTGCGTCTGCACCTTCAGCCCAGGCTCGGTTGGCTCTGCCTGTTGGTGGCTGGCCTTAGCCAGCCCCAGAGTGGGTCTCAGGCTGAGGGGCTCCCTAGGTAGTCAGGGTCCTGTAGAGCACAGGGGTGAGATGGGGAGAGACGGGTGGTGATGAGACAGTAGGGGTGGGCGAGCCTTCACTTGAGGGATTCCCCAGGTTCTCTAGGCGTTTAGAGACCAGTGCAGGCCCTTAGCTGACAGACAGGGGGAATGGATTTGTCTTTGGGGATGGGGTTCCTGGAGGAGACCTGGATCTGGAGAGTGGCTCCCTGCATGGCCCCGTCTCCAGTTGCAGTCTGCCAGTTGCTTCCTTGTTCTGGGATATCTCTTTGGCACCTCCATCTCCTCATCTTCTTCTTCCCTTGCCTACAGAGGCAGGTGGAAGTAAACGTCCGGAACAAGATCCTGTACCTGATTCAGGCCTGGGCACATGCCTTCCGGAATGAGCCCAAGTACAAGGTGGTCCAGGACACGTACCAGATCATGAAGGTGGAAGGTGAGTCACGGGGGTGGGGGCAAGAGGGTCCAGTCCCGGGCTTGGGACACACCATCAGGAGTTGAGGGGCTGCCCTGCACCAGGTTGGCCCAAGGGAGGCTGTGCTGGGGACGGCACTGTGCTCTGAGTCTAGTGGACTTGGAGAGTCTTAATCGGGGCTGTGGCAGCTGAGGCAGGCTTCTTCAGGCCCAGTGTGTGTGCCTCCCTGTTGCTGTGCCTGTGGAGAGATGTTGGGGTTCTGGCAAGGAGAGCGGTGGATTCAGGCCATGTTTGGAAGATTTCCTGGTGCTCCCACCCGGCGTGGGTGAGAGGGCAGGCTGGGTCCTCTCCCACCTGTGCCGCACGGCGGGACCAGGTCTTCTGACCCCAAGATGAGCCATGGAGTGGGAGCAAGGGCACTGCCTGTTGGTTGCAGGGTGGGCAGGACTGTGCAGACACTATGTGATGAAGGACCATCCAGGTCAAAAAGCTGGTCTCAGACTCTCAATTCCTGAACTTCAGAAATGAGAGGGAACATCCAGAGTTTACGGAGGGAATTTCCAGGCAGTCCACTGGTTAAGATTCTGGACTTTCGCTGTCAGGGACCCAGATTTGATCTCTGGTTATGCTTCCCTGGTGGCTCAGAGGTTAAAGCATCTGCCACCAATGTGGGAGACCCGGGTTTGATCCCTGGGTCGGGAAGATCCCCTGGAGAAGCAAACGGCAACCCACTCCAGTATTTGTGCCTGGAGAATCCCATGGACTGAGGAGCCTGGTGGGCTGTATCCACGGGGTCACAAAGAGTCGGACACGACTCAGTGACTTTACTTGCTTGCTTACTTTGGGGAACTAAATCCCACAAGTCACACAGCATGGCCGAAAAAAAAAAAAAAAACAACCAAAAAACAAAGACTTACGGAATTTCAACGGGTCCATGGCTCAAAAGAAAAAGCTCTGGTTTAAAAGCTCTGGGAAGTGTGGTTGGCTGGAATGCAGGCCAGGAGCCAGACGGGAGGCCCAGGAAAGACCCGCGAGGCCTTGATGTGGTGGGAGCAAGGCTTGGCTCTGTGTGTGGTCCCCAGGACTGAGCGGCCACGTGGAGCCACCCCAGCTGTGGGGCAGGCTGGCTGAGCTGCGCCCCAAGACGTCCTTGTGCAGTGTGAGGTCACTGTGCCTGCCGCCTCAGGCTCTGGGCCTCTTCTGTCTGCTCGGGGAGGCAGACGCCAAGAACTGGGATGTGACTGCTGGAGGCCTCAGGACTGATGGGTAAGAACAGGTGAGGCTGAGGGCCTCACACACCAGGGCAACATTCAGTGGTAACAGGGGCCTCCTTTTTCCAGGACACGTCTTCCCAGAGTTCAAGGAGAGCGATGCCATGTTTGCTGCGGAGAGAGTGAGTTCACGGGGTGCTGGGTCCAGGAGTTAGGCTGCTTGCAGGAGGCAGAAGGGAGACCCTGGGATCTGGGCTTGTTGGGAGCAGGTGAGCTGCTAATTGACCTCAACATGAGAATGCCCGTTAAGTAGAGTATGCAGCTTTGTCTGCAGGTAGAGAAAGGAACCTGGTTGAAGGTGCCTTAGGGCTGTGGTTCCCAGTTAAATACTTCATGTCCCCGACGTTGTGGGAAGTCTTGCAGTCAGGTCTTTAGAAAGAAAAGAAGACCATTTTGGAGGGAGATCCTTCCTTGAGTCATGTCTGCAGTGGGTTGGCTACAGTCCCTGCACCCCTTGTGGAAAGCGGGGTGGCCAGAGAGGGAAGGGACGTGTGACCTGACTCTGCCCGTCCCCAGGCCCCTGACTGGGTGGATGCCGAGGAGTGCCACCGGTGCCGGGTGCAGTTTGGGGTTATGACCCGCAAGGTGAGTGCGCCTACCTCAGGGAGGGCCCCAGCTCCCCGCTTGGCTGGGACAGACCCCAAGCCTCCCACTGTCATCCCAAGGCCACTGTGCGCACGGCAGGCCCTTTCTCTCTGGACTGGGACCTGGCGGCGTGGGGAGAGAGGTCATCTGGGGTCTGTATCCAATGGTCAGTGCCCTCAGGCAAAGTTAAGGCAAGGCTGCACTCCTGGGGAATGCAAGCACCCCATGCCCAGGGGTTTGGGTCTGCGTTGCCTCGGCCAGTAGCCCCCTGGCTGAGTCTCCTCAGCTGACTTGACCTGTCCGGCTTGGACCCTCCTTCTGCTCACTGAAGCCGTGGCCAAGGCTGGGGCCTGGGACATCTGAGCAGACTCCCCAGACTCAATGTCCAGCAAAACTTATTTATTAGGACAGCTTATGTGTTCTTTTGTGAACTTTTTTTGTTAATTTGACTACTTTTCCTCAAAGTAGAGGCTATAATTGAGAGCTTGTGAGTGTGCCCTGTTCCCCCAGATCCTTTGTGGCCTCCCAGGCTCACCTTCTGCCCACCCCAACCTGGGAGGCCCAGCCTGGCACTTCCTGCAGCAGGTGGTGCTGGGCAGGTGGTGGTCGTGAAGAGTGGCTGACCAGGCCTCCCTGACCCACCCTGTGTCACAGCACCACTGCCGGGCGTGTGGCCAGATCTTCTGCGGCAAGTGCTCTTCCAAGTACTCCACCATTCCCAAGTTTGGCATCGAGAAGGAGGTGCGGGTGTGTGAGCCCTGCTACGAGCAGCTCAACAAGTGAGTCCCCGGGACACTGGAGCTAGGGCAGTGCCAGGCAGGGCCCCTAGGTCTGAGTTCTGCTGGCCAGTTGCTCAGGTTTGTTTATTAAGTGTTGGGAGAAGAGACACAGGAGTTGCCTGGAGACCCTCACCCCACGACAATAAATTGCCTTTCTGCAGCCCCATTGACTCTGTCACACGCACACACCCTCACTCCTCTCGCGTGCACACACACACACGCACACACACACAGGCCCTCACCCCATGCGCGTGCACGCACACACACAGGCCCTCACCCCACGACAATGAATTGCCTTTCTGCAGCCCCATTGATTCCATCTCTCTCACACACACACACATACACACCCCAGGCTTGTGTGCCCACACACACCTTGTATCCTGAACCAGTCAGGAGTGAGCCGCAGGCACCCTGTCCCTCTCCCCTCCACTCCCATGTGTGCCTCCCAAGGGGAACTGTTCCCGCGAGCCTGCTGGTAGCTGTCGAGTTGGGGCATTTGGCATCAGTGTGGTTAGTCCCTGTTCAGGGTTCCCAAGTCCCAGTAACGTCCCATGATGGTTCGGTCCTGTTAGGACCCAGCCACCTCCTCAGCTCTCTAACCTGGTAAGTTTCAGCGTCTTTTTCTTTTGTGACAAGGACATCACTGAGGGGCCAAGGCTGAGGCACATCTCTAGGTTTGGGTCTGGGGTCTCCTTGTGGTGACAGTCAGGCTCTGTGTGGCTGGCTCAGGAGCCCATGTTGTCCATCTTCCCAGCATCAGTGATAGGATCTGATCTCCTGGGGAAGTAGTATCTGTAGGCCACTCCACTGGGAAGTCTTTTCTGTGGAAAGCCACAGCGTGGCAGGTGTTTGAGCCCCACTTCCAGGAAAGGGGCTGTCTTTTAGGCCAGTGACTTGCCCAGGGCCCTGCAGCCCAGAGGTGACAACTGGTTTGTGGGTCCAGCTTTTCTCTGGAGTGTGGTCTGTGGAACCCCCGTCTTCCGTCCCTGAGGGTGTCAGAGGGGAGCCCCAGGCTGTTTCCAAGAACACATGGGGGTGGGATACAGCGCCCAGTGACACATGGCATCCTGTCTCCTCCAGGAAAGCGGAGGGAAAAGCGGCCTCGACGACGGAACTGCCCCCGGAGTACCTGACCAGCCCGCTGTCTCAGCAGTCGCAGGTACTGCCCGGGCCTCTGGGGGCGCCTTGACCCTTGGCCCCGCTAACCCTGTCCTGTCATCCTCAGCTGCCCCCCAAAAGGGACGAGACAGCCCTGCAGGAAGAGGAGGAGCTGCAGCTGGCCCTGGCCCTGTCTCAGTCGGAGGCCGAGGAGAAGGAGCGGATGGTGAGCGGGGGGCAGCCTTGCTGAGTCTGGGGGTGCTCAGGAAAGTGCGGCGTGCACCTCGGACACCCTCCTCCTGGTCATCCCGCAGAGGCAGAAGTCAGCCTATACCGCGTACCCCAAGGCAGAACCCACACCCGTGGCCTCCTCAGCGCCCCCCGCCAGCAGCCTGTATTCTTCGCCTGTGGTGAGCCTGCCCTTCAGCTCAGCCCCAGTGGCTTAGACCCCCTTCCTGTGGGATGGGGGGGTAGGTGATTGTGCCTCAGCAGGGATGCTTGATCTCCTGGGCAGGGGCAGAGGCAGCCTGGTGCCCACAGGTCTCAGATCCCTGGTCAGGACCCCAGTGGAGCAGAGGACACTGCAAGGGCTGGAGGCCTCACCGTCGAGACCCCAGTGTCTTCCATACCCCCCCCCGAGCGGGAGGAGCTGGGGACACCTTGGGTCAAAGGTGCTCTGTTTTTCTAGCCTCCTGTGAGGCCGTCACAGGGTCTGTTTGCTGGAGGTGGACCGAGTTCTTTCTGTAAAAAGGAGGAAGGTGGCAGGTGGGGCAGAGGTTTAGAAAGTCATTTGCAAACCCTGCAGGGCACTGTGGGTGGAGCTGAGAGAAGCCCTGCCAGTTGCCCACCCGACCCTATGTTCTGTGGGAGGGCTGGTGGGGCAGCACCCTGCATCCCATCTACGGTTACGGAGCCCCTTGGCGCTTGGACAGGCTTTGGCCAGTCTGCAGGGTCCACTCATGGCTCTACCATCCAGGCCTCTACTCAGGCCTATGGCCTCTCATATCCACCATGTCTCCCCAGAACTCGTCGGCGCCTCTGGCTGAGGACATCGACCCTGAGGTGAGGATACCCCAAGTGTGGTGCTGTCACCTCGCTGCCTCCCGGCCCTTGGGAGTGACCCCCTCTTGCCTCTGCAGCTTGCGCGGTACCTGAACCGGAACTACTGGGAGAAGAAGCAGGAGGAGGCTCGGAAGAGCCCCACGCCGTCTGCGCCAGTGCCTCTGACAGAGCCCACGGCCCAGCCTGGGGAGGGACATGCAATCCCTGCCAACGTGGAGGTAAGGGGCCACTCTCAGTCTTGGGACTGTGGTCCCTTGGGAGAGGGACACCAGGATAGGCAGAGATGGAGTCTCACTGTCTGGTCTTTTCCAGACTTCCCTCGCAGAGACAGACCCTCAGGCTGTAACTGCAGCCGGAGCTGCCTTTAGTGAGGTAAGCCATGACTCCCTCCTTGGGCTGGGGCAGACTTGGCCTCCCAGAGTGCAGAGCACCAGACTCACGGTGACCTCCCAGAGGTGGGCTGTTGTCACTTACAGCTCTCCATTGAACGTCTCTGGGTTGGCTGTAGGCTCTGCTCAGCTCCTTGCTGTCTACCCCAAACAGGCTGGAATATTCTGGGGCTCTGCTCTTTGGTGCCCAGTGGAGTAAGAGGCCAGGGCCAGGACAGCTTCGTCTTGGCCACGCTGTGCCTGTGGGCAAAAGCCGAGCCTTCCTGGGCCTCCGTTTCCTCCCTTATGAACTGGGTGCTGAGGGCACCTCTCGCAGACCCCCCAGGAGGACCCAGTCAGTCGTGCAGCAAGCTCAGAGCTCAGCACCTGGCTCAGCCAGACAGAGGGACCCTGTCCCCACTCGGGCTGGGGGTGTGGGAGGTGCTCAGGCAGACTCCCTGTGCCCTGGCAGCAGTACCAGAATGGGGAGTCGGAGGAGAGCCACGCACAGTTCTTGAAGGCCCTGCAGAACGCCGTCACCACCTTCGTCAACCGCATGAAGAGCAACCATGTGCGGGGCCGCAGCATCACCAACGACTCGGCCGTGCTGTCCCTCTTCCAGTCCATCAACACCATGCACCCCCAGCTGCTAGAGCTGCTCAACCAGCTGGATGAGCGCAGGCGTATGTGCCACGCGCACCCTCCCAGATGGCCCTCCAGGCCTCGGGGGCTCCCATCAGGGGCCTGCCACACTTGCTAGGGGCAGTGGGTACCTACTGGGCCAGGCATTATTGCGCCTGGGGTGGTGTGGGCAGGGCTGCCGCGAGGGACCTTGGGCTCTGCATGAGGGAGTCCCAGTGGCAGGTGTCCCGCTGAGCACAGTGAGCTGGAGGGAGTGTGTATGTGTGTGTATGTGTGCCCATACCTGTGCATGTGCGTCCACCCGCCCTGGAGCCCCTATGCCAGCTGCACCCTGCCATCTCCCAGGCCGGGCTGGGCAGCAGTGCCCACTGCTGGGCAGCTCGTGTTCCAGCCAATGCCAAGGCCCCCCAGCTCACCCCTTCCCCACAGTGTACTACGAGGGACTGCAGGACAAGCTGGCGCAGATTCGTGATGCCCGGGGGGCGCTCAGCGCCCTGCGGGAGGAGCACCGGGAGAAGCTTCGCCGCGCAGCCGAGGAGGCCGAGCGCCAGCGGCAGATCCAGCTGGCCCAGAAGCTGGAGATCATGCGGCAGAAGAAGCAGGTGTGGTGGTGGCGGCCCGCCTGGCCGTGGGGTGTGGGGGCGGTGGCAGCCTGCCCGGCCCTGACGCCTGCCTCGTGGCCCCCAGGAATACCTGGAGGTGCAGCGGCAGCTGGCCATCCAGCGCCTGCAGGAGCAAGAGAAGGAGCGGCAGATGCGCCTGGAGCAGCAGAAGCAGACCATCCAGATGCGGGCCCAGATGCCAGCTTTCTCCCTGCCCTACGCCCAGGCACGCACCCACCACACGCCCCGGTCCCTCTGGGCACCCTGGTGACGGACAAGTGCCCTGAAAGCGGTCTCTGTTTCCAGCTCCAGGCAGTGCCTGCGGCAGGGAGCGTGCTGTACCAGCCCTCCGGCCCGGCGAGCTTCGCGGGCACCTTCAGCCCAGCCGGCTCGGTGGAGGGCTCGCCCATGCACACCATGTACATGAGTCAGCCGGCCCCGGCTGCCAGCGGCCCCTACCCCAGCATGCCAGCAGCCGCAGCAGGTAACGGAGTGGGCTGGGGCAGGAGGGTTGGGGGGCCAACAGCCAAGACAAACCCCAGACCAGTACTACCCTTTCCTCCTTTTGTTGTTTTGGTGTGATCACAAACTTACAGAACAGTCAGCAGAGCAGTACACAGCATTTTTCAGATTCACACTCTCTCCCCACATTCAACCCACACTCACTCTCTTCTGACCCAATTTAGGGGGAGTGGCGGGTATGACACCCTTTACTACTAGAGGCCTCTGCGTTTGCTAGACCAGGATGCTCCACAGGGCCTGGGCACAGGCACCAGACGAGGAGCCCGGAGGCCCTGATGTGACTGCATCCGCGGCTGGCTCGTGCTCACACGGCCCCAGGGCCTCACCTGTGCCAACAGGAAACCCGCCCCGTTTAGCTGTCCTCCCTCTTAGAATGTTCTGTGGGCTTCTGTGACACTGACTTCCCAAAGACCGCTGGCCTGTCGTCTTGCAGACCACCTCTCATTTGGGCTGTGACTGGTCTTCTGAGAGTGTGACGTTCTGTGGGTCCTTTCCTGTCTTTGTTGATTTCACTTACTATTATTTTGTGAGAATGTGAAACAAACTTGTTTCTGTAAGTCACAAGGAAAAGGGAAACTCAAACCCCTGTCCCTTACCCCATCCTCAGAGTTCTGAGCTCTCTCCTCTTTGCCTGCAGACCCCAGCATGGTGAGCGCTTACATGTACCCAGCAGGGGCGGCTGGTGCACAGCCAGCCCCACAGGGCCCCACAGGGCCCACCACCAGCCCAGCCTACTCATCATACCAGCCTACTCCCACGCAGGGCTATCAGGTAGGTGGGGAGGCTGCCCCTCCCCTACAAGGCCCCTAGGCCCAACTGTCTCCCATCACCCTCTCTCCTCCACAGAATGTGGTCTCCCAGGCCCCACAGAGCCTCCCAGCCATCTCCCAGCCCCCGCAGTCTGGTACAATGGGCTACATGGGGAGCCAGTCAGTGTCCATGGGCTACCAGCCTTACAGCATGCAGGTGAGAGGCTGTTGGGGGGCCTCAGATGGGAGGAGCAGGGCCTTTGGGGGTGGGAGCGTGCTGGGCAGGCTCCACGCTCTGCCCACTGCCCCATGTCCCCTCCAATGCCTCTCTACTGGTTGGCATTTACCCGGTTACAGAGCTGCTTTCTTAGCATGGGGCTGTTTCATTGTCCACAGAATCTGATGCCGACCCTCCCCGGCCAAGACGCGCCTCTGCCGCCCCCACAGCAACCCTATATCTCAGGGCAGCAGCCCGTGTACCAGCAGGTGAGCCTCTCCTGGGACCACTGTGGGTCATGACGGGACAGGCTTCACTGTGGACCCCTCGTCTGCAGTGGAGCTGTCCTGGGAAGTGCGGCTGGCGTGGGCCAGGACTGCTGCTCTTCAGGCAGGACCAGGACAGACATGTAGCAATAGCTGTTGGGTGTCAAAATCATATGTTTACTTAAAAGCCCAAGGTCCCATCTACCCAGCTCCAGAGACATGAATCTGGAATGCCTGGGGAGTGGGCTCTGCTGGGGACAGGAAGAGGACAGGGAGTTCATGATGACTGGAGGAAGGGAAGGGGAGGGCTTGAGGGGCCTAAGTACCGGGCCAGGCTGGTTTGTGGAGTGTTGGAGAGGAGCTGGTAGAGGATGGGGAGGCTGGGGCCTGGAGAGGGAAGACAGACCACTGGCCTGTGTGTCCTCCCACAGATGGCGCCCTCCAGCGGCCCTCCTCAGCAGCAGCCCCCAGTGGCCCAGCAGCCCCCAGCACAGGGCCCTCCGGCACAGGGCAGCGAAGCCCAGCTCATCTCGTTTGACTGACCCCGGCTGGGAGCTCCCCATCTAGAGTAACACTACGGTTCTCCAAAACTGCCGCCTCCATCTCTAACTAGCGTGGTCCTCCTGCCTCGAGCTCTCCCCTCTGCGTGGGCGGGGTGGCCCTTCACTCCGGCCCTCCTCCATCTTTGTCCTTGCCTGCCAGCTCCTGGTCCCTCTAGGCCCCATCCTTGTCTCTGGCTCCTTAAGTTCGTGTCTGACTCCTTTCCCCAGGGCTGGGCCTCGGGGAGGAGGGTGGAAGGGAAGGACCTTCCCTGAGAGGAAGCCCCCAGCCCAGTATGCCAGGGTCTGTGAGGGCTGGCCAGAGTGGGGTCTCTGCCCCACACAGCTCATGCCCTCCCATCCCCACCCGGGAGACGTTGAGGCCATGGTCTGTGACTAGCGTGAGTGCTCCCCGGAGTTCTCCAGCATGGCCCCCCAGGCTGTCAGCAGGGATGCTCTTGGCCCTCACAGGAAGGGTGGGGCCTGTCTCCAGCTTCTCTGCTTCTGAGCTGCCATCTTATCCAGTGCCCTGAGTAGATGGAATGGAACAACGATAATAAAAATGTCTTTCAACAAGTATCAGGGTGTCTGCTCAGAGGGAAAGTGATGGGCAGCTGTTTCAGTTCTGGGTGGGTGTGTGGGTGCCTCCTCACAGGCCAGCTGCCCCTTGCCCCAGGCCTAGCTCCACAGTAGTCTCAACTGGTGCACGCTACTCAGCCTTGAGATCGGTTGTCTTCCTCCCTGAGATTGAGCACCAAGGACCTGTGCTCTCTCCACCCAGCTGCCCTGACTCCTGGGAGAGACGTGTGGGGCCTGGGCTCTAGTCTGAGTCTGCACTGTCAGAATTGGAGCCTAGAAGAAAATGTTTATGACAACATACTCATGGCCTCTCACATCCAGGGTTCTAAGTGTGCAAACCTCTTGGGTGACTCCCCTTAACTCTTCTATGAAGCAATGCAGTAGTTTACCGGGCTCAGAGCTCACGTCAAAAACAGGCTCAGGATCACAGAGATGCTGGGCAAAGGGAAGCCCAGCCTTCTTGTACCTAAAGTTAGGATTTATCCCTGGGCTCTTAGAAAATCACCTATGGTTTCTAGGACAGAAGGAGAGGGGAATGTCCCCTGCTGCATTTAAGGAGCAAAGGCCCTAGGACCTGAAGGGCTGGGGACACCCCATGTGCCAGATATTTGGGAGCTGAACTAAGAGGCAAGAGTGCAAAGGATCTGGGCAGCTGGAGACAAGAGTTCAGGCTTACAAATTCTCCCAAGGACGCCATCCTCGACCCCTTCCGGGCTCAATCACAACCCTTAGCAGACGCTGCAAGCAGAGTTTCTAGCTAGCTGCGGGTCTGGTTCAGGCGGAGGGCGGTGGCTTCGCTACTGTGGCGGCCAGGACGGAAGGACCAAATATGCTCCCGAGCTGGCCTGCAAGATATCCGTTTAGATACAGGAGACCGAGGAGAAGGCGGCCCAGAGGGCCGGGGAGCTCCCTCCCGCCAGGTGACCACAGGCCACGGGCGGCCGGGCCCCCGGAACAGACTTTAGGAGGAATGGCACTAGGGATGCCCGGGCGTGTCCTGCGGCAGCACAAACGTCATATGCCCGGACTCTGCTGCAGGTGTCACTGGGCTGTTCAACAGGGTCAGGTCCCTGCCCGTCGTCCCTAGCGTATCGAGGGCCCAGTCCGCTTCCCCGACTCGAACGAACCCTGGCGCTGGGTCTCAGTCTTCTCTTGGCTTCATTCGCCCCTCGGCAGGTAGGGCCCAGCTCAGCCGCCGTCGGGCCACCGTCCCCTCAAAGAAGCTCTGCGCCTGCGCCGCCCGTTGTCTTTTGCATAATCTCGCGGAGCGAGAGGAGGCAAGTCGAGTTGAGGCTAGAGCGTCCTCCTCCAGTTTGATGCGAGGCTGTCCTGGAGGCTAGAGCGTACTACCCAACTTTACGCTTGGTAGTCCTGGTGGCTAGAGTGTCCTCCCCAGCTCGTCCGTCCGGTGGCCCCGGCGGCTAGAGCGTCCCGCCTACTAGGATCCGCGTGTGACCTTCTCTCCTGTGCAGCGATGCTGCCGTCGGCCACAAGCCTCCTATGGGGGCCCTGTCTCGGGCTTCGAGCCGCTGCGCTTCGCCTCGTCAGGTACTGCGGGCCGCTGAGGGCCGGGCAGGCTGATAGGATAGGGCCCTTTGCCCGGCACTGAGGGTGCACGTTGGGGCGGCTCCCGCGCTCGGGGGGCTTCCCCCGACTCGGCGAGTCCCTACGTGCTTGGTAGGCACGGGGCCCCCACTTAACGATCCCCTGACCTCACGGGCCGCCGATAGTTCTAGGGTGGCCCCGGATGACCTTGGACCGGTCCGTGCTTTTCTCCGGGCCTCAGTTTCCCCGGCAGCACAGTGGCGTGGTAGGACTCCCATGAGTTGATGTGGCGTTCTACCGCCAGGGACCGCAGGTTCTGAAAGTTTGAGTGGCAAAATGCATTCAGGTAATTGCTTTACGTCCATGGACTGGTAGAGTTCATCCAAGCCGGAAACGTCGTGGGTAGCGTGTCTGCAAACAGTTATGTGGGTTTCCAAGGCCCTTTGAAGGATGTATAAAATGGCTGGGAAATCCCTTTTGTTATCCACGCGGTCCCTGGAGTCTGAGAACCTGGGTTGGGACCAAGGAGCTAGGTCTTCTGAGCTCATGGCACCTACCTGCCTGGCCCATGTCACCTGCCTGTGCTAGGCTGACGACTCTGTTTTAATGGGGTTCAGGCAACAGGTACCTCACGTCTGCGCTGTGCGGCTTATGAGATGCAGCAGCCATCGAAGGGGGGAGGCCCTCACTGGTGCCCCCCTGGATAACGCCCCCAAGGAATACCCCCCCAAGATCCAGCAGCTGGTCCAGGACATTGCCAGCCTCACGCTGCTGGAGATCTCCGACCTCAACGAGCTCCTGAAGGTATCAGTGCTCAGGCTGGGCAAGGAGTTCTGGGGCCCCTTGCTGGGGTATTTGGGAGTTTGGTAAATTATCCAAAGTGTGCTCCATAAATGCAAGGACCTTGCCAGGCGTGTTCCTGAGCATGTCTGGGTGGAACAACCAGCTCCTGAAACTATCCTTCTTTGTCTCTGCAGAAAACACTGAAGATCCAAGATGTCGGGTTGATGCCGATGGGTGGCATGGTGCCTGGGACTGCCCCTGCCCCAGCAGCCCCAGAGGTGAGCTCAGGCCGGTGCATAAAGCGGTGTTTCTCTGGTGTCCAGCTGATATCTTGCCTGAGCTCACATGGCCAGGTTTCTCTCCTCATCCCTCATCTTGGTCTTGTGTCAACCAGGCACAGCCTGTGGGTCTGTGTGGTTTCTGGCTGTGGGCACCCCGGCACCCTCACTGGCATCTCTTCCCTGCCAAGACTGTGCAGGTTCCTGCCCATATGAAGACCATGTTTGTGGTGGAGGGGAACAGCCAAAGGCGAGGAAACAACAAAAAAAAGAATTTGTATCAAACAGAAAGGGAAAAGAGTAAGGAAAAAGCTCTTAAGGGAGGGAGCGGGTTACAGTTTTAAGAAAGGCTGCAGGGAAGGAAACTCTGAGGAAAGACTTGAGGAGCTAAGGATGAGAGTGAGGCAGAGGGATAGCAGGGCCATGGATATCTCGGACTTATCCACAAGGAGAAATAACGCAATTATTGATATGCATTTCCCAGCGTCAGAAATCATAAAGGTTTTGCCACATTTGCTTCACCTGTTCTTTGAAGCTTGAGACAGATTTCTGATCTCTTCTGCCTCGTGTGTTCCACCATCCATCTCTGAAAGCACGTGTTTCCTCGTGTTACCAGGAGCTGTTTGCACAACAAATGCAATTAGCAGGGCTTCCTACCCTAGCCTCTTCAAGTTTTGCTAATAGTTCCAGACTTTTTTAAATAGTTTTTTTATTTATTAGTCTTAGTTGCGGCACTGTTGTAGAGGCAGGAGGGCTTCGTTGCCCCAAGCCATGCGGGATCTTAGTTCCCTGACCAGGAGTCAAACTCTTGTCCTCTGCATTGGAAGGCATATTCTTTAACCACTGGACCACCAGAGAAGTTCCATTTCTAGACCCTTTTTTTTTTAAAAAAGTGTTTAGTTTTGTTTTCGGTTGCACAGGGTCTTCGTTGCTGCTTACAGGCTTTCTCTAGTTGTGGAGAGCGAGGGCCACTCTCCAGCTGTGGTGCTCTGGCCTCTCACTGCGGTCACTCCTCTTGTTGGTGGAGCATAGGCTCTAGACCACGGGCTCAGTAGTTGTGGCACATGGGCATAGTTATTCCAAAGCATGTGGAATCTTCCCTGACCAGGCATCAAACCCATGTTCCCTGCATTGGCAGGCAGATTTTTATCCACTGTAGCACCAGGAATGTCCCAGACTTTCTTTAAAACAGTCACTTTACTCAAATCCAAAAGAGATCTCTGTGTTGCATTTGGTTGTTGGGTTTCTCAAGCCTCTTAAATCTGGGTGGCTGCCCTCAACCCCCTTCCCCCAGCCATCACCTACTGAGGAAACCAGGTCAGGGGTCCTGTGGAGCTTCCCACATCCCACATGTGTCTGATAGTGCCACCAGCCTTGTCCACACTCCTTCCCACACCATGAACTGGAAGGTGATTATACAGGCTAAACATCTGGGGCAAGGAGAGAATTACTGTGTAACTTGTCTAAACTGGAGTGCTTTTAAGAATAAAGGGGGTGCTGTTCATAATTAGGCAGCACACCCAAAGTAGAACTGCCCCAGGCTGTTGGCCCATGTAGTCCCTGGTCTGGGGGTGCTGTAGTCTTCACTGCTGGAGCTCTGTCATGCCCAGTTGTCCCATTATTGGTCACCTGGTGGAGCTGAAGCTGGTCGTACATTTGTCATCAGTATGTAACCTTGGGCTTGCACTACTTTTCTGTAGTGTTATCTGCAGAGTGCTTATGGTGTCATTTTTCCTTGTCTCAAAAGTACAGTTTTTAAAGGACAAGGAAACTAGAGTGCTGGGTGGTGGGGGCAGAAGGTAGTTTTAGAGCAGCATCTGGAGAGATGGAATGGATTAGGCGAGGAGAGCACCCAGTTTGGCAGCCTAAGCCCACTTGTCTCACTGTGACCTCCTGGCAAAATTGTAGGCTTTGTCAAGCAGCCTGCCTGGGTCTTGCGTTTGGGTTGCAGGACAGGGTGGCCTGGGAATGAATCTGCTTGCTTCACCCCGTCCTTTCTCACCTTGCCACCCACTTCCTCCCTCCTTCCCCCAGGCAGCAGAAGATGATGTCCCCAAACAAAAAGAACGGACACATTTCACTGTCCGCCTGACAGAGGCAAAGCCCGTGGACAAGGTGAAGCTGATCAAGGAGATCAAGAACTATGTCCAGGGCATCAACCTCGTCCAGGTGAGGTTCCGTGTACCACACAGCCCTCTCCCACCGCCACTGACAGCTCTCAGGCTGACCCAGGCCCAGATTGGGTTCTGACTTTACTCTCTGGCAGGCAAAGAAGCTGGTGGAATCCCTGCCTCAGGAAATCAAAGCCAACGTGGCCAAGGCCGAGGCCGAGAAGATCAAGGCGGCCCTGGAGGCAGTGGGCGGCACTGTGGTTCTGGAGTAGCCGCCCAGGAGACTGTGGACAGGGTTCCCGGGCCCTGAGTGGGGCTCCGCCTGCTTTGCGCCCAGCATCCAGGCTCAGTGGATGGAGCAGCCTTGGAGCAGAACTGGGCATCCACACCACGAGGCCAACTCCATTCTGGGACAGACGGATGGACCTGCTGAGATGGGGAGGGAGGGGCAGCCACTGAGTGTGCAGCCCCAGGGAGAAGGACTCCAGAATCTACCAGGAGTGTACACGCCCCCCGTGGCCGCTGGGAAAAATGCATTGTGTAGGCCCTGTGTGTGGAGTCGTGTGTGTCGGTTGGGCACCACGTGCAGCGGGCTGTCCTCTGAGGTCCCAACGCATACTTGTCCTGCTTGTGGGGGTGGCAGCTCCTGCGTGGCTGGCACTAAATCTTCACCTGGGAGCTGGTGGGGGTGCCTTTGGAACTCCTTGTCTTTAAGTGTTGGTGGTCTTTAACAGCAAATACAGACCTGGGCAGGTGAGAGTGAGGTGTGTACCATAGCTGGGGCACAGAAGGCAGGAGGGTGCGCTTTGCAAGACTACAGCAGTTGGGGGGTGTCCACTGCTCCCTTAGAGGGGCTCAGGGAGCTTTGTCATAGAGCCAGGGATTTGGTAAGAAGAGGTGACCTGGTGCCAGAGTGACGTTTACAGGTGGCAGTGATCACCCAAGCTTGCAGGCTCTGCCTAGTGCTCTCTTTTCTCCAAGGACCCTTGGCTTCCTTCTCCTGGGGAAGCGCCATCACTGGCCCATGGCAGGAGGCCCCTGGAGCTGAGGGCAGGCAGCTGCAGGGCTTTTTGAGTATCCACTCTGGGGAGGCCCATAGTTCCTGTGACTTGTGGGGACCCACCCCCTCTGGCCTGGGTCTTTAGGTCCCACCTGGAGTCCCCTCCCTTGGTTTGTGGGACCAGAAGGGGACACTCGGTCTGGGAGTGCTACCCTCTGGGTGAGATGGCTCGGGATAGGTCCAGGAGCTGCCAGGCTCCCAGATAAAGAATCCCAGGAGAGGGGAGGCGGCCCCCTGACTGGAGAGCCCACTAGCCAGGCCTGGGGCTCATGAAGTTAACGACTGGCCGGCACCAGATCTCTGGGTGTGCCTTCACTTAGCAGAAGGGACAGCTGGCTACCTTGGGCAAAGTGTTGGCTGCGGATCTGCTGCCGTTTCCTAGGGGCAGGGAGTGGTCCAGGCTCAGGAACACCCCTCAGCCCAGGCCTGTGTGGTCACACCCCACCTCCCGCCCTATGGGTGACCTTTAAAGGCCGCTTATCCTCTGAGCTCCTTCATCTTTTTCCAGGGCAGGTAGGGTGATGACATGGGCTCCCTTCACCCCACCCAAGGAGCGGTCACTTTGTTCATGGTAGTATTTGCTAAAGGTGTGTCTACCTGTGGGACCATCAAGCCCAACTTCCTCCCGCATTGCTTAAAACAGACAGGATGCTGCCATGGTGCCCCCACCTGACCTCACAGTCCTGTCTGAAGGCGCTGAAGATCCTCAGCCTCCCCTTCTCAGGCAGCCCCCTGGCCCAGGCCTCTGGACCCTTCCAGCGCCCCCTGACCTGCTCTAGCCTGTGGTAGCTCTAAGGTGTCTCAGACCTGGAAATAGGTTGGGTGTGCCACGGGGGATCACCCTGGGTCCCTGAAGCCCACTTAGCCCTTAGGCCTGGTGTTGGGAGGTGGGTCTGCTGGGCATCCTGAGTTGCCCTGCTGGCACCCACAGAAGAACTTAGAAGATCCCTTCAGAGCCTGGTAGGAGTTGGCCTTCATGCAGGCTCATGAGATGATCACAGAGGACACGGCAGTGGCAGAACGAGAGCTAGCCATGTGCCTCTCACCCCATAGACACCCGCCACGTCCTCCTCCCTGCCGATTCCAGGGACGTATGCCAGGCCACCCACAGGGCTGCATCCTCCCTGCCCGGAAACCAAGAAAGTGTAAACGCTGCAGCACAGACACCAGATCCCTGAACAGGGATCCCTGGCTGCCAGGCCAAGCTGTTGGCCCAAAGTCCCCATCCCTTCAGATTTATGCACAAGTGTTTGGGATCCTTTTGAAAATTTGGGATCTTTTTGAGTTCCTAGACCTATAGTTTGCAAAATCCACCTTTTTCTAAAAAGGGTGCCCCACTCTTGGGGCATTCCTGTTGTTCCCAGGATTTCTCCTATACTTCAACTGCCTTTTCAGCACACCTCTACCACTGGCCCCATCCCAGGCTCCTTGGCAATTCTGGGCTGGAAATCTCTGTAGCCAGCTGTTCACCCTCCCAACTGATGACAGAGGGCAGAGGCCTCCTTTGGTTCTAGAAGGCAGTTTCCTTAGTTTCCAGGAGGCCGCTTTAGGCAAATAGGGTTTGCTCTGGCAACTTTTGCCTCCGACAGAGAATCCCTGTTTGCTTAGGCTGGGCTGGACTTGTGATTCCTGGTGCCCCGTGGGTCCAGGGACCAAGATTTGCTTCCCTGGTGCCCCTCACCCTTCTCCCTTGGGCTGGGGGCTGCAGTGGCTAAGCTGGGACAGCAGGACATGGGGCCTTTACTAGTGCAGGGGTCTCTGGCTCTGCCTCCCCTGAGATCCATGGGGCCCTGTCCAAAAGCGGCCCTGGGGACCCAGATTTCTCTGCCCCGCAGGCGCGCCTTCTGGCTAGCAGCGCACGTGCGCTTCCAGTTTGCTGGGAGGTGCGCGGCTCCGGCTAGGCCGGGACAGTTTGTTGACTACCGCCTCCCAGGAGCCCGAGCCCTCACGCCCAGAATCCCCATCCTGTGCCGCCTCAGGGTAGCTGCCTGGGGGCTGTCTGGTCAGAGCTGGCCTAAGGCTGGGCGTTCGGGAGAGATGGGTAGGCGGGGCGGCTAGTCTCCGAATTGCCTGTAATCCGCAGGTTGTGATCCGTGGAGGTTTTCCGCTGCCCCTAGCAGCTGTACGTATCCGGGGCCTGCGCCGCGGGGCTAGGCAACCAGGGGCAAGTTCCGGGCCGCGGCAGCGGCAGGGCGCTTATGGGAGGCAGGCCTCTAGGAGGGGTGGGGGCTGGCCGAGCGCCCGAGCTACTCGGGCCGTGACCTTTGCAGACGTGCCTTAGGCGCCGGGGCCGCCCCGTGGGCTGGCCGGCGCAGCATAGGGGAGGCCGCAGGTCCCTGAGAGGAACGAGGAAGGTCTACCTAGCAGGCTTCCTGCGGTCCGGCCAGTGAGGGGGTCCCACTGAGCCGCCTCCACTGGAGCGGCTCGCTGGAGCCCACAGCGTTAGCCTACCGAGCCGCGGGCGCTTTAAGGCTCGGGACCCACCCTCGGGCTTGGGGGCGGGGTCTCTGAGACCCCGCCCGTTAGCTCCCGCCCCCGGGCCGCGCGGGTGCATTGGTTGTCTGCAGCGAAGGCGTCCGGCGAACCTTTGAACGCGCGGCGGGCGGCTACGAGGACCGGGCCGGGTCGGGCAGGGGAGGGGCTGGAGCTGGGCCGGGCCGGCGTCTGGGTTTCACAGGCCGGGTCGGGGCTGGTAACCTGCGCTCCTTGGCGGCGGCGGCGCCCGGGCCATGGCGGATGAGGTGCGCGTGTCGCGCTGGTACTTCGGTGGGCTGGCGTCATGCGGGGCCGCCTGCTGCACGCACCCGCTGGACCTGCTCAAGGTGAGCACGGCTGTGGGGAGGGCCTCGGGCCGGGCTGTCGCCCCCGCCCGGAGGCTCTGCGTGGAACGGGCGGCAGAGGTGCCCCTTGGCCCCCGCTCTGCTACCTGTGTGACCTTGGGCTGGTCTCCCTCCCAGCTCTCCTGAGGGTGCTTCTCAGTAAGCGCAGCTGTCGGCATCCCAGCAGGACCACGCGCTCCCTCTGCCTAGTGGGTGCCCACCAAACACACCAGTAGACGGAGGAGGGATGTGGCCTGCGCTTCTGCTTTGGGCTGCTTCCTCCTGGGAGGTGGGTGAGCATCTGGAAGCCATGGTCCCAGCCTGCGTGCAGGTCCTGCCCAGTGAGGGTGATTGTTTCTTCCATCGAGAAGCAATCACACTTTCTACATTTTTTTGGAAAAAAAAAAAATTTGCCTATGGGGCAGAATAAGACAGAGTTTCCCTTGTCTCTGAGGCAGACCAGTTTTTTGCTCCTTACTCACCACAAACAACAAAGAAAGGCCAGAAACTCAAAGCATATTTTGGCAAGTGGGCCCTGGGCCACAGTACGTGGGCTGTGGTCTTACAGAGGCTGTTGGCAAGAGCGGTCATTTGGCCATCCCCTTCCTTATTCCCACCCAGAGCAGCCTGAAACCCACGCTGGCCCCCTTGGAGGGATTGGCACCTGGGTCTTGGGCTGATCCAACTATCCCTAAAGCTTTGGCCTGGCCACCAGGAAAGGCAGGATTAGTAGACGTTGGGGGTGGGGCTGAAACTGGCAGCCCCTCCAGCATTTCAGAGACCTGGGAGGGTCCTCTGTGGCTCCTGGTAGCCGCCAGGGCCTGTGACGTGGCCTGGCCAAGCAGGGCCAGGTATTAGGTGCTTTGGGCTTGTAGGAAGAGGAAACCTTTCTCATGGGCACTTTGTTTTACTTTCTGCCCATGCAGGTCCCTGTGTCCTCCTCCCCCTCCCCCATCACAGGCCCTGGAGGGTCGGACTGGAGAAACAGCTTTCAAGGACTCTTGGAGCCTTCCCTGGCCCCAGGCCAGCCTTTTCCCTTGTTCAAGGCTCCTTTGGGCGTCACTGCCCCTTGCCCTACCCCCAGGTGTTATTTTCTGCTGCACACTTAGCGTGGGGGTGGGAGTCTGGGAGGTGGCTGGCCACAGGAATGTGGCCGCCCTCTGGCCCAGGGAGCACATGGCCTTGGGCTGGGCTGCAGCAGGCAGTGTGGGCAGCCATAGAGGCCTCCTCTCGGCATTGTCTTTGGGAAAAAAAGTATCTTAAAGCTCCTTGATCTCTGCCTTTGCCCCACATCTTGGCTGAACCCTCACAATGGCTTACCTGCATGGGGTGCTGCTGTGTGGCCACCCTGCCCCCAGGCCCTAGGTTCCCGGCTCACAGCCAAGAGAGACTAAGGCAGCAGAGCCAGTACCTTGCCCCCGCGTGTCCGGGCAGGACGTGTAGAGCCTGAGAGTGTGCTTCAGGAAGGGACTCCGAAGTGCCCCTCCCCCTGGGTGCCCCACGGAGCTCCACCCACCTCTCCCGAGCCTCCCCTGTTTCCTCAGGACATCTCTGAGTCCCCTAATTCTGTTCTCTTGGGAGGCTACCAAGTGGGGCTCTGGAGTCTCCCGGTGTCCTCATCTAAAGGATGGGGCTGATGACTCCGCTCCAAGGCAGCTGGAATTGCGCTCCCATATTGGCTGGCGTTGTCTCCTGTGAGGTGATGGCGTGGAACAGAGCTTGGCACCAGACGTCCCAGCTGGTGCCTTCAGTTCAGTTCAGTCGCTCAGTCCTGTCTGACTCTGCGACCCCATGAATCGCAGCACACCAGTCCTCCCTGTCCATCACCAACTCCTGGAGTTCACCCAGACTCACTTCCATCGAGTCAGTGATACCATCCAGCCATCTCATCCTCTGTCGTCCCTTTCTCTTCCTGCCCCCAATCCCTCCCAGCTCAGTTTCCTGTCTCAATACAGGCGCTGGTAGCACTTGTGGCAAAGGGCTTTAGAGCAGAGCTGGCCAGGGCGGGCTCGAGGTGGGGTGTGGCTCTGAGTGGTGGGACCCTCCCCCACAGGTGCACCTGCAGACGCAGCAGGAGGTAAAGATGCGCATGACGGGCATGGCGCTGCAGGTGGTGCGCTCTGATGGCGTCCTGGCGCTCTACAACGGGCTGAGCGCCTCCCTGTGCAGACAGGTACCTCTGGGGGGCCCCATCTCCCAGGGTAGTGGGTGGATGGAGACTCCTGGCCAGCGATCCCTTCCTTAGGACTGATCCCAGAGCCCACTCTCAGCCCACGGAGGCGGAGGGGTCGCTGGCTTCCCTCCTGCCCACCATAGATGCCCTTTGGGCCTGGAAGTTACTCTCTCATTCTCAAGACTTCTTACAAGGACAGAACTACAAGGCCTGGGGGACCAGCAGCCCCCCGGGGTGGGCGCAAGGCATGGCTTCTGCCTTGCACAGAGTCAGCCCAGCTGGCACAGCTGGCCCGAGACCTCCACCTACAGATGGGGAAACTGAGGCTTGCAGGGACATGATAGGGGATGAGGAGGGTGGGGCCTGGACTCAGTCAGCCCTAGGTTTTTTAAATGGCTCAGCTGCTTGCTGGCTGTGTGGCCTCTGGAAGGTTCCTGGGTGTCCCTGTGGCCCACATGGTGAGGTCCGTACACCGGAGGGCCAAGGATGTGGGAGTGCCCAGCACCATCCTTCCTCCTGCACCCTCTGAGCTGGGCCCCTTCTCCCCAGATGACCTACTCCCTGACTCGGTTTGCCATCTACGAGACCGTGCGGGACCAGGTGACCAAAGGCAGTGAAGGCCCCCTGCCCTTCTACAAGAAGGTCTTGCTGGGCTCCATCAGCGGTGAGCAGCCAGGAGGGAGGGGGTGGTGCAGGTGAGGCAGGAGGCATTGTCAGTGGTCATGTGTTGGCTGTTGTGCCAGGTTGCATCGGCGGCTTTGTGGGGACCCCTGCGGACATGGTCAACGTCAGGTCAGTGCGGCCCTGAGGCCCGGGTTTTGCTGTCCCCCAGCGGGGCCAGGTTGGCTCACTAGGGTCTCAGTGTGTTCCGCGTAAAACGTGTCACTCAGATCTTGGGGTCTGGGGCGCAGGAGGGTGGTGCTGAGCCTGTGATGGGGCAGCCCTGGGTAGGGCCAGCTGCTCACTCCCACTGGGGTCTGTGGGGTGTCTGGCCCTGCCCTCTTGAACTCTCTGCTTGTTTTCAGGATGCAGAATGACATGAAGCTGCCCCAGAATCAGCGCCGAAAGTGAGTCACCCGGTGTGCCCATGGGTTTGGGGACCAGGGCTGAGAAGACCTCTGAGCAGCTCTGCGGGACCCAGTGGGGAGTCCTATGGGCCACCACACCTGTGGGGTCACATGGAGCAATGGGGCAGCTGGTGGATGTTGGAAGCATACATTGTGAGGGGCCTTCCAGCATCTCTGGGTCCTACCCCTGTGGGAGGACCCAGGGTTGGGGCCAGACTGGGAGGTGCGGGGGCTGGTCACTCTCTGCTCCCTCTTATACTTGCACATGCTTCACGGAGGGTAAGTTAGAAGCTTATGTGGTCTTCAAAAGGGTTTGGGAGCTGGGAGGTTGTTTCTGTGATAAAAACATCATTGTGTGAGATCTGAGACACCGTGGGTTCTGAGACCCTGTTTATGGACAGATACCGTAGTTAAACCCTGGGCGCCAGCATCAGCCAATTCAGGGAGAAGTGTGGGCCCAGACGATCCCGCTGTCCACTCTCTGGCCGGAGCATAGGCCGTGGGGAGGGCAGACTGAGTAGGTCGGGAAGGGGACCTGGCAGGGCGTCCCTTCCTCCCGCCCTCAGGAACAGCCTGCAGGCGTGACCAGCCTCGGAGCTGGCAGCCCCCCAGTGAGGGGGTTTTCCTGTGGAACCCAGGGGATCTTTAGGCCCTGAGGTCCCCTGAGCAGTGAGACCACTCTGAGCTCTCAGAAAAGGCTGATGTCCTCTGGCCCTGTGATGCTTTGGGTTCCTCCTGGCCTGTGATGGGGGCATGGCTCTTCGTGGGGAGGACCTTCCTGTGGGAGCCTGTGGTCAGAGCTTCACTCTCTGTCCCCCGACAGCTATGCCCACGCCCTGGATGGCCTGTACCGTGTGGCCCGAGAAGGTAAGACAGGAGGTGGGGGCCTGGGACAGCCTCCAGGCCTTGGGGGATGGCTGGGGAGGTGCTTCGGGCTGGGCACCCAACCTCTCCTCTTCCCCCGACAGAGGGTCTCAAGAAGCTGTTCTCAGGCGCCACCATGGCATCCAGTCGAGGGATGTTGGTCACCGTGGGCCAGGTAGAACTTCGGCTTGGGGCGGCATTCTCAGGCAGCATCTGGGGGTCAGGGGCCCGGAAGGCAGCGGGCACTAACACACGTGGGGCTGCAGATGTGGGCTCAGGCGGGTCTGGGCCTGGTCTGTCCGCCCCTGTATGGTGTCTGTAGATGACCCACAGAGCCGGTACTTGGTCCGTCCAGTTGGTGTCGTTGCGGGCCCCACTGCTTTCCCCTGAGCTGTCCCTTGTGTCCTGACCGTCCCCGCTTCCTGACAGCTGTCCTGCTACGATCAAGCCAAGCAGCTGGTCCTCAGCACAGGCTACTTGTCCGACGGCATCTTCACGCACTTTATCGCCAGCTTCATTGCGGTGAGTAGTTGGGGGGTCCCTGACCAGCCTTGACAGCTGGGGGCGCCTGGGCAGAGCAAGAGCTCAGAAGGGTGGGAGGCTTTGGTGAGGGTGGTAGCTGCCCCTCTTGGGCTCTGCATTAGTGGGAGGAGCCCATGGATCCCCAGAGCCCAGGCTGGGACTGTTCATGTTGTCCCCATGGCCCTGGGGACACCTCCTGGGAGTCCAGACAGGCCTGCGGAGGGGAGGTAAGGGGTGCCCTCCTGCCCTCCTGGCAGATCCATTGGTGACAACTTGCCCTCCAGGGTGGATGTGCCACATTCCTGTGCCAGCCCCTGGATGTGCTGAAGACCCGGCTGATGAATGCCAAGGGCGAGTATCGGGTGAGTGGGCTTCCCGCCCTGCTGCTGGCAGGTGAGCCTGTGTCCCTGGGCCGGGGTACAGACGAGGCTGTGTCCCTCCCAGCTGCCATCAGGCCTGCAGCCGCCTGGGCCCCAAGTGTATTTTTAAGTCAGGTTCTTTGACATGGTAACAGAGGCAGCCTGGTCATAGCAGGGTGGCGGGTCCAGCGCCTGGGGCCAAGCACCTGTCCAGGGCTCCCTCCATTACGCATGGTATCTTCTGTGTCTGTGGCAGCCGGCCAAGAACTGTGGGTTCCTGGCGGGTCAGCCTGGCCGTGGTGTGCTTTTAAATTCTAGTTCTGCCTGGCTAACGGGCGAGGGCAGCCCTTGACCTTTGTGCCCACCAGCCCTACTCCCCGTGTTTACGTTTGAACTTTCAGGTCTGCTGCTCTGCACACTTACGCCCACTATCAGTGTGAGCAGCTACTGGCACTGGTGGCGGGGGAGGGGGTGATGAGGTGCTGGGGGTTCCTGCCTTTCGAGGAGCAGCTTTCCGTTTTATTTCATTATTTGGTGTTTTTTTGCAGGGTGTTCTGCACTGCGCCATGGAGACAGCGAAGCTGGGGCCGCTGGCCTTTTACAAGGTTTGGGGCCGGGGGGCAGGGTAGGGGGTGTAGGGTGGGGGGCTCTCCCTCCAGAGCTGTCGTCATGCTCCCCTCCTTTCTCCCGCAGGGCCTCGTGCCTGCTGGCATCCGCCTCATGCCACACACTGTGCTCACGTTCGTGTTTCTGGAACAGCTTCGCAAGCACTTTGGCATCAAAGTGCCGTCCTGATGTGGCGGTGGGAGCAGCTGGGTCATGCCCAGCCCCCTGCGCCAGTTTATTCCAGAGTCCCAGAGGGTTGGCAGCTGAGCACTGCCCTGAGCCCAGCACTTGCCCACTGTGCTCCGGCCCCCTCCTCCCTGGCCCAGGACCCCCACCCCAGCCTGCCTGGCCAGCCCAGTGACCGTTGTCCCCTCCCAAGCTGCTGGCTTCACCTCCACCTCCCGCTGCCACCACTGACTCTCCCTGCCTGGTGTCCAGCGGCGCCCTGTGCACAGCAGTAACTCTCTTGGAGGGTGTAGGCCCCGGGTTGGGTGTTCTCTCCCCAGGTAGGCAGTTAACCCTGGAGCTGGGAGGGGTGGGCTGGGCAGACTTTTAGGGGCTGGGGTCTCCAGCCCCTGAAGTCTCTTCCTTTCATGAAGCCCAGGACCCCCAGGAGCTCCCACTGAGGACCCGGGTGGTGGAGTAGGGGGTGTGAACCCCCAGCACCACCCATTGAATGGTGTGTACACTTGCACTTTCATCCCAGCAGAGGGACCATAGCTTTCATGATGTTCTTTAAGGCAGCTGCGCCCCACAGCTGCCAGGTCAGGGCAGAATGAGTACCCAGGAGGAAGGGCCTGCGTGTGACCCTCAGGCACCCCACCCACCCCTCCTAGTCCAGCCCACCCCCACTGGCTTTAACAAGTGAAACTCGCTCAGTCATGTCCGACTCTTTGCGAGCCCATGGATGTCCAGTCCATGGAATTCTCCAGGCCAGAATGCTGGAGTGGATAACCATTCCCTTCGCCAGGGGATCTTCCCAACCCAGGGACTGAACCCAGGTCTCCTGCATTGCAGGCGTATTCTTTACCAGCTGAGCTACCAGGGAAGCCCAGCTCTAAACAGTTAGTTTCACCAAAACCTTTCAGCGCCAGGAGGAGGCTGCTGTCTTTGGGGCTGTGCAGTGACCCCTCCTGGCTCCCTGAGCAGGAGTGGCATGTCCATGGGGGCTGACTGCACCGCAGTCACCTGCAAGGTCTCCAGGAGCCGGTCAGCCAAAATGCCCAAAGCAGCCTGCAAAGGAGGCTGGGGGCTGCATCTGTCGGCCTCCCCCAGTCACATGGGCACTGTGCCACTGCCCCACACCACCAGCAAGTGGCCAGCAGTCCCACATTGCCCTGCAGGGATGTTAATAAAGGACGGTGAAGTGCTGAGTCTGGTTCTGCATCCAGGGCCCTAACCAGTCTGCCTCGCAGTCAGGGCCTATGAGATCCTCCTTAGCACCTTTCGAAAAGAGCTCTAGGGTTTATCGAGGGGCAGGGGCCAAAGCAGGGGAGAAGCCACCGCTCTGACTGGATGCACTGGGATGGCCTGTGGGCAGAGGGCTGGGGGAAGAGCAGGGTATGGGGCTGGTTGAGGGACTCAGTGTTGCGGTCCCGGATCCAAGTCACTGGACACCCCCACCCAGGGCTGCCCCTTCCCAGCAGGCACCTGCCACTACAAGCCCCTCGAGACAGTTCCTGTGGTAGGGGCAGGGGGTCGGTGCTGCAGCCTGGTCTCCCTGGAGATGCCCCTTGAGTCAGAGCCCTGGCCTTTTGGATACTCACCTATCATCCAGCAAACACAGACTGGACTGGCATACCCAGGTTCTGTGGGCTACAGACCCTCAGGCTGGGGCAGGAGCTGGTGTAAACACCACCTGTGACCGTTTGCTGTCCCAGGACAGGTGGGAGCCACCCTGGGGCTCCTGTTGCCCTAGTCGGGAATGAACAGAAACGCCCCAGACGGTTCAGACATCAGTGCCTCTGACCCCGTGCCATGAAGCAAGGAGGAGCGTTTCAAGCAGATAAAAAATTTTAAGTCATGGTTATGGTTGCATAGCTCTGTAACCTGAAAATTACTGTATTACAACAAAGCTGTTACTTAAACAACAAACCACCCACATGCCCACCCGAGCCTCAGCAGTGAGTTTTCACCAGGCCTGTGTTCTCCAAGCCCTACAGACCCTTTCCCACCACTGGATTATTTGGAAGCAAATCCCAGATGTCCTGTCGTTTATACTTACCAAGTCTCTGAAAACGGTCTTTAAAAAATTCGAACATAACTGCAATAATAATTCACTGTACATATAATGGCCCATGTTACCATCATCAAATTTCCGGGGTTACCACGTGCATGTCATTAAGTAGTTGGTTTTGTTTGAATCAAGTCCAG
This sequence comes from Ovis canadensis, assembly GCF_042477335.2. Taxonomy (NCBI): domain Eukaryota; kingdom Metazoa; phylum Chordata; class Mammalia; order Artiodactyla; family Bovidae; genus Ovis; species Ovis canadensis. The sequence goes on along the minus strand of NC_091255.1, from coordinate 59,295,990 downwards.
CTGAGGTCTACTCACGTCTCTATGGTGCATGTCCCCTCCTCGTCCTCTCCGCGAGAGAAGCCAGGTCCTGGATCCAGCTGCTTCTCCCGTCTGATTTGGCCCCTCCCTCTGTGAATTTCCTAAAACTGGCAGAGAGACCTGGATTAGAGTCACATTTCTGGGTGATGGTGCTGGGTGTAGGGTGCAGTTTCCACTGCAGTGTTGGGCACAAAGCAGCCATGGGTCTGGAAGCACACCTGGCTGTGGACCAGACTTCCTGAGCCCTGGGCGGGCAGGCAGGCGGGCGGGCGTGGAGCACCCAGAGCCTCACAGAATGTCCAGTCTGGTGCCCCAGCACCCAAGCTGGAGTCCCACTGAGGTGGTTGGAACCCAGAGTCCAGGAAGTGAAGCGGGCGGGGCGGAGGCACATGACTGGTTGTGGGGCAGGCTGCCACTTTTCTCAGACCCCTGGCAAGTTGAAAACAGCAAATCTCAGAAACAGCCACACAGGGCCACATTCTCTGCCCTTAAAGCTGCTTTGATTGGAAGCATTGGGATCCTCTTTACTTGCCTGCAAGAGTGCCCAGGCAGCCTGAGAAGATGGCATTTCACCAGCCTCTTCCCAGCCCAGCCAGCTTACGTGGCGCTTCCTGGACCAGTGTCAGGGGACGAAGGGCCCCATGTGGTTTGGGGAGGGCGGGGTGCAAAGGATAGTGAAGGGATGCAGTATTTACTGGTGGGCCATGGGAGTGGGCACAGTACCTGCCTACCCACCCTGCAGGGGCCCAGCTTCCTGGATGGGAGCAAGGGGAAAAACGAGGCAGGCAGAGGAAAGCAGGAAAAGGGGCAAGTCAGAAATGAGGCCCTTCCCTAGGGAGTTCTCCACCTGTGTTGGCTCAGAACCAGCCTGAGAAGGCGAGCAAAATAGAGGAGCAGCCCCACCTGTGGGTCACCTGACTCCAGGTAAGGAAGTGATGGATTTCACGCTGGCAGGGAAGCAAGCTCAGCATTTCATGATTCAATCTCCACCTTTCTTCCTTAAAGACAATAGTTCACAAAAAGTTACACACCAGGAGTCCATTGTCAAGAAGTCTGAGCAAGGGTGCCAAGACAAGGCAGCAGGGAAAGACACCTTTTCAGCAACTGGACAACCACACGAAGAGTGAGCGTGGGCCCTCCCACACACAGGCAAACGTTCCTCAAAATGGACCACAGAGCTGAAACTATAAAATGGGTAGAAATGGATAAAAACCACGGAAAATGAGAACAAGCAGAGCTGTGTGCTCGGCTTGCTCTAGCGGGGAGGCAGCCCCCTCACTTGCATGTTGGCAGAGCCTCAAAGACAGGCAGAGGAGAGGGTGGCTTCATCACGAGAGGGGGGCTCAGGTGCACCCCAAGTGGGAGCTGTGGGCGTGGGGAAGCTGTGGGGGGCCGACGAGGTGCTGCAACCCCTGTGGTTCGTTAGGGGAGCATACTTGGCTGTCTCTGGTTGGTGCTGAGTTGGAAGCAGAGGCAGAAATTAGGGAAGCTGGCAGTTATTGGCCAAGTTTGGGCCTATTGCTACAGGGGCTTAGAAACACTTGGCCACGAAAAAACTTGCACAGGAATCTTCAGGGCAGCATTTTACTCATTACAACGAAAAGGTGGAAACAACCCAAATGCCCATCACCTGATGAGCAGATAAGTCAAATGTGGTATATCTGTATAATGCAATACTATTTGGCCATAAGAGGGAGTGAAACACTGCCCCGCTGCAACATAGGTGAAACCTGAAAACACGCTGAGCGGAAGAAGTCAGTCACTAAAGACAACGTATTATGTGATTCTGGCTACAGTCCATGGGGTTGCAGAGTAAGACGCCACCGAGCTTCACTTTTTCATTTGTATGCAGGGTTTAGAACAGGGCGAGAAGTATTGGGTTGGCCAAAAAGTTCATTCAGGTTTTCCCACTTGATCTTATGAGAAACTCAGAATGAACTTTCTGGCCAACCCAATAGATCAGTGGTTGCCAGGAGGTGGGGGTGGCATGGGGTGTAGTGGGGTGGGGAAATTGGGAGTGACTTCAGACGGAGACAGATTTTTTTCTGGAGTTATGGAAATGTTTCAGATGTAGGAGTATAGGATGGTTGCACAATTCTATGAATAATACTAAAATTCATTGACTTGTACACTTTACCTTTTAAAATATTTATTTAGCTGCACTGGGTCTTAATTTTGGCATGTGGGATCTAGTTCCCTGAACAGAGATCGAACCTGCACACCCCTGCATTGGGAGCACGGAGTCTTAGCCACTGGACCACTAAGGAAGTCCCCTGAATTGTACACTTTTAATGGAGGGATTGTATGGTATGTGGTGACTAAAATTTTCTCTCCTTGACTAAACTCTACCCAGGCTTGTCTCAAAGCCTTCTTCTGCATCAGGCCTAGAAAGACTCGGCTTCTGACAGCTCAAACGGCATCCCTGGGGCAACCCCAGTCCTGTTTAGAGCGCCCACCTGAGGCTGGACATCTCAGGCCTCTGTGAGAACCCAGAGGCTCATTTCAGACAAGTGCTGTTAAGGAACTAGATGGGGTCTCCCAGCCTCCTGCTTGCTTTATTAACTGTCTGCTGCCTGACTCTATTGCCTGAGCTCTTAGCCCTCCCGATTCCCATATTCTCACTTTAAAATGCCAGTCACCTCCGCACAAGTTGAAATTGAGTTTGGTTCATGCTGGAATTGCCCCTCTGGGAGCATAGTGCTGATTAGAACCCGTCCTTTGCACTTCGGCATCTGGCTGTGTTGATCTCTGTGGTCTCTCTGTTGACACGCCAGACTGTGTCTCAGTGAGGCCCTCTAGTGCTCCGTCCAGCAGGCTCCATCCCTGGGTCAGGAAGATCCCCTGGAGGAGGGCATACATGGAAATGCCAGTCTTCCAGTATTCTTGCCTGAAGAATCCTATGGACAGAGGAGCCTGGTGGGCTACAGTCCATGGGGTCGCAAAAAGTCAGACAACTGAAGTGACTTAACATGCACTCATGCAAGGAACATATTAAATGAGGAATGCTGTGCGGTGCCTGTAGAGGCAGCAGTCAGAGAGCCACACTGATGTGATGGACTCTGGGGACTCGAGGGTATCTTTGTGATGTATACACTCCTAAGGACCTATCCTGCTCCAGCCCTGTTGATCCAGCCCTTGGTGGAATTCTGGATCCTGGAATGAGGCTGCTGGCATTGGGGACAGCTGGAGATGAGGTGCAAATCTTGCAATCAGCCTAAAAGAGCACAGAGGGCTGGATGGGGCAGGTAGGAGTGGTGGCCTGGGAAGGGAGCTGACCTCCACCAGCTGACCCGGGGACAAGGCTGGGCTGTCCACGTCTCTCCTGCCTCAATCCCTTGTTACTGAAACTGGTCATTCTGCATGTTTACAAATAGTTTTTTCAAGAAACCCATGCACCACAATACAAATTTGCACACCCAGCAGGGTTTTCAGGGGACGGATTACTTCCTTCCCACCAACCCCGGACCCTGACCCCTTCCTAGAACAACCACAGCCACTAGGTCTTTGGGTATTTTCCCTACTTTGCTTGAATTTAACAGGGAAAAAAAGAAAAACAGAAGTGAGGGGGCGGGAAATGCCAGTCTTCAGAAAGTATTTATTTTCCACCAGAGATACTAGTTCCCCAAAGAGGATGGAAACACCAGAAATTGGAGTCACGTGGTCTTGTTCCCTTCCTACTCCCCTCCTTGTGACACCACCCGCTCCCCACCTCCTAATTGCTGACAAGCTGGAGGGACTGGAAGGCACCCAACATAGCACCCAGGGGCCCAGTACCACCTCTGGGAGGCCAGTCTGAGCTCGGCTCCCACAGCTGCCCTCCCATCCCAGGGGTCGGGCAGCAGCCTGGCTGGACCACCCAACCCGGGAGGTGGAGGGGGGCGGTGTGTATACAGCTTGTCCCCATGGCCACATTGCCAATCCTACTGGTGCTACAAGCCGGGAGTCTGTCCTGAGAGCTCAGACCTATGCTCTGTGGCCAACAGGACCCCTTAGCAGGACCCGTTCTCAGCTGATTGGAGTGGGACCTGCCCTCTCCTTACCCGCACCTGTGACCCTCGAGGACACCTATCCTGTTGGGTCCCACCCTCACAGCCACAGTAACTGGGAAGAAGAACCTTGTATTCTATTACAAGTTAATCGCTAAAGGAATGTTGCCTATAAGCTCAAATTATATGCATTGGCCCAGCTTCCAGGTAATGAGCATTAAGCTAAAATACCTTTGCTTAGTTCACAAGAAATATCCTGACCAGGCCCACCTGTGAATGACTGCAGGGAGAAAGAAATGAACACACCCCCTCCAGAGGCTGATGGGAACCAGGAAATGTTTGACTGTAACTCCCTTCCCATTTAATATAAAAGAAACCTGAATTCTAACTCAGGTAATGGTTCTTTGTGGGGAGGGGTGAATGAGCCTACCATCTAGGCGATTTGCTGGCTTTCCAAATAAAGTCATATTCCTTGCCCCAACAATTTGTCTCTTGATTATTGGCCTGTCAGGAGGCCAGTAGTACGAGCTTAGACTTGGTAACAACACAATAGTTTTACATCATCGAAGTCTAAACACTCAAGGCTGTGTCTTGTATTTTGTCGTGCAGAGGGTTTGCCTCCGTTCCGTTTGTAAAAGCTGAGCCCTGGTCTTGATTCTGCTCCAGGACACCCAGGTCCCCTCACCCTCCCTGGGGGGCCTGGAGGGCCATCCAGTGTCCAGGACCGAGAGGGGCTGTCCTGGCCTCCCGGAGGAGGCTTTTGAAGGCCCTGCCCTCTCCCTGGCCTCTCTAGCAATCTTCTTGCTTGTCTAGACTGCCAGGGTTTCTTTTGTGGGTGGTCTTTCCCAGAAAGGCTGGGTAGGATTGGAGGTCTGGGGTCTGCTCATTACTCCTGAACCACAGCTCAACTTCTGTAAGCTTCCAGATGCCACCTCCCCTGTAAACGCTGACCTGATTCCCCACTCTCTCTGGGTGACAGCCTCATTCTGGGTTGAACCCTAAATAGTTCTTTGGCCTTGAACGTCAGTAACAACCAGGGTCTATTTGCCTCAGGGTCAACTTGGCCAAGTTCCTGGAGCCAGGTGTGCCCTTGGTCTGTAATATCAGCTCCTCCACATCCCCGCCTGGCTTCTGCTGTGCCTTTAAGAACATTCTGCCTCAACTTAGGGTCACCTCTGACCTCTTCTCTGCTCTGTCCGGGTGCTTTTAGTCTGTGACCTGCTGTCACACCCCATGCCCTCCAGCCCTTTGTTCCCTCTGCCACCTCCTCCCCCATGGGTGTGTCCCCTCCTCTTTGAGAGCAGATGGTTAATTGGAGTGATTCCTCTAATCCTCTCTGCTGCCTTTTGCCCCACTGGGTTAACTCCCCAGATTGGGTGTTTGGTGCACCCGACCCAGGCTGCAGACTTTCTTCTTTCCTTTCTTTTTCTGCACCGCCCCTTACCTTTCTTGTTTCTGGCACCCTGTTTGAAGGTCAGTCTGCCCCTTGTCTGGACCCTGCCTTATTTCTGGCCCCCCTGCTCTGATATAGTTCAGTCCCTGGGCTCCTGGATGACTGACCTCCCTCCATCCTGGCCCAGGGGCTCCCAGGGGACCTGCCCCAAGACAGTGGAGCCAAGGGCAGAGCTACCTGGCTGCCCAGTCCCAGGCTGGTGCCCAGGGTGGGGAGTTCCTCGGCAGCCTCATGAAGCAGGGCTGTGGCCACGGACCCCCCTGCCCCAGGGGGTCAGGGCCTGCGACCAGGCACCTACTGCCAGGAGCAGAGGCCTCCTCGCCTTCCGTGAGTCAGTTCCTGCTGGCCCAGGTGTTCCAGCTGCTAGCCCTGGGCCTGCCGTGACACAGCTGAGACCTGGCTCCCACGAAGGAGCCAAGGGAGGCCAGTCACTGACCACGGGGCCTCCCAGTGGCCTCCCTGTGGTTTGGGCCTCTCACAGCACAGCTACTGGGTTCCAGAAGGCCCTTCCCAAGAGCCGATGTTCCAGAAGGCCACCTGAGAGGTCAACAGTTTCACTGTCGTGTGATTCGTCCTAACGTGATGAACCGTGCGCAGTTGCAGCACACAATTTTAGAAGTTTGTGCAGACAACACACCCTGAAACTGTCACCCCAGGCCAGATTGCAAACATTGCCCTCAAATTTTCCTCTGGCCCCTTTTTGCCCTCCCCATCCTCGAACAATCACTGACAGGTTGTAGATGTCTAGAGATTCATTTCATGGATTTCTTATGCACTTCTATACTCTGTACTCTCATATAATGAAAACACATAACATGCTCTCTTTTTGTCAGATTTCCTTGCTCAGCATAACAACTCTGAGATTCATTTAAGTTGCTCAGGACGTTTCACACCAGGGACCATGCCACTGCACGGATGAAGAGACCTTAGTGTGCCTCTCTACTCACCCACTGACGGACAGCAGGGCTGTCTTCAGTTTTGGGATATTACAAACAAAGCAGCCATGAAGATTTTTGCAGTGTTTGTATGGACATGTATGTACTTTCATTCCTCTCAGTAAAAATCACTAAGAAAGTGACAAACTGTTTTCCATAGTGGTTGTACCATTTTCACCCACCAGTAGTAAAGGAATTTCAACTCCCTCCAGTGCTTCGTAGAGTCAGATTATTTTTTTATTTTTCATATTCATTTTGTGAATTCATTTTCATATTGTGGAGTGGGATCTCATTGTAGTTCTAACTTGCATTTTCCTAATGACTAAATATGTGGACCATCTTTCATGGGCTTATTTATTTGTCATCTACGTATTTTCTTTGGTAAGGTGTCTTTTCAACCACTTAGGCCAATTTTTTTTTAAAACAATTAAATTGCTTTCTTATTATTGAGTTTTTAAAAACATAATCTCACCAAGCAATTTCAGTTTTCTTTGTGGGAAGATTTTTATTTTATTTAAGTCTCCACTACCCCCTCCCTTTTTTTAGCCTCTTGGCATGGAGAATATTAGTTCCCTGATCTCGGATCGTACCCTCTAACCTCAGAAGTGAAAGCACAGAGTCCTAACCAGTGGACTGCTAAGGAATTCCCAAGGGAAGATTTTAAACCAACAGTTCCATTTCTAAAAGAGATAGAGGGCTATTCAGGTTACCTTCTTATTTAGTGAGTTTGGCAATTTGTTTCTCAAGGCATTTGTCAAAGGTATTGGCATAGTGTTCATTATATTTCCTTAATATTCTTTTAATCACTAGATTAATTACTAATCATTCATGTTTTCCAAGTTATGCATTTAAGGCTATAAAGTTTTTCCTCTGAGGCTGAATTGGGCTCTATTCCACAACCTTTACACCAATAGTGTTCTCTCATATTTATTATATAAAATTTGTCATCTGCTCTTTTACTCAAAAGTTAGTCATCTGAAGACTCTTATTTTTAAAACTAAGACAAACCCATAATTATAGCTGGCAACATAACCACCCCTCTCTCAGTAGTTGATAGAAATCTAGAAAATCAGTTGGGATGTTAAAGACTTCAATATTATCAACCAACAGAATCTAACTGGCGTTTATCGGACATTCACCCACAAGAGCAAGACACAACACAGAGTTCTAGTTGCCATATGATTGTGGTCACAGCAAGCCATCAGGAATCACCTGAACGCACCTTTTGCTAAAATACCCAGGGAATATATCCCATGGTAGCCAGAAAATAAGCATCAACAGATTTAAAGGACTGAAATCATAGAAGTTGTATCTCTGACCACAGTGGAATCAAACTAGACGTCTTCAACAGAAAGATACCAAGAAAATTCAAACACTTGGGAAAAACACATGTCAAAATCATTAGCAGGTCAAAAAAGGACATCTCAAGGGAAGCTACTAAATAAGTTGAACTGAATAAAAATGAAAATACGACATATAAAAATGTGAAAAATGTCTGGGCAGCAATAAACACGGGGTTTAGAGGGGAACTCATACCATTAAATGCTTATATGAGAAAAGACTATATAAGAATGCATCTTTCAAATGAAAAAAAAAATGTAAGCTTCCACCTTATGAACTAGAAAAAGAAGAGCAAAAATAAATTGAAAGTAAACAGAAATTCTAAAGGCAGAAACCAATTAAGTTGTAAATAGACAAAAAATAGAAAAAAATCAAGGAAACAATGTATTTCTTTGAAAAGATTAATCAAAATGACAAACTCATAGCAAGACTGACAAATGGGGACCTCACTGCAGACCTTGCGGACACCAAACGGGAGGTAAGGGAATCTTACAAACAACTGTAAAGCATAAGGTGATGATTCAGATGAACTGGAACAAGTCCTAGAAAAAGTACAAACCACCACAACTTATCCAGTTTAGAATGGATCTTGGGAATAGCCCCATAACTATTATGGACAGTGAATCCATGATCTCCCAAAGGTTTGGCTCTCCCAAAGGAAGACCCAAACAGCCCAGGTGGTTTCATGGAGAATTCTATCAAACATTTAAAGAAAAAATTTACACAATCTCATCCATAAAACAAGAGAAGGAAATACCTCCCAATTTATTTCGTGAAGTTAGTATTGTCCAGATACCATAACCAAATAAAGACAATACAAAATAAGAAAACGGGAGACAAACTTCTCTTATGATATCATGCAAAAACCTACAGCTAACATTGTATACTTAACAGTGAAAGACTGAATATTTTCCCTGTAAATTAGAATGAGGCAAGGCTGTCCACTCTCACCATCCTTATGCAGTGTAGGATTGGAGGGAGCTTCTAGCCAGTGAACGAAGGCAAGAAAATATAAGGCATTCATACATGAGAAGGAAGAAATAAAACTGCCCCTATTTCAGATGTTACGACTCTCAATGTAGAAAATCCCAAGAACACTACAAAAAAAAAAAAAACCCTCCTAGAGTTAAATTTTCTTTTTGTATAAAAAGAGTTTGGATTTTTTTTAAGAATGCCATATTCCTAGAAGCTAAGACGTGCACTCTCCTAAATAACAGCTGCTAAAGAGATAATCACAATGGAAACTGAAAATTTTTGAATTGCCCAACAATGAAAATATGACATGTAGAAATTTGTAACACTGAAGGGACACTTATAGCCTTAAAAGCATTTATCACAAAACTGAAAGGGTTAAAAAAAGTATCTAAGTATTCAATTTAAGCAATTACAAAAAAGAGCAGAGTAAATCCCAGAGAGCAGAAGGAAGTACCAAAGGTAAGAACAGAAAGGAAAGAAATGTAAATTGACTAACAAAAACTCAGAACTGGTACTTTAGGGGACTTCCTTGGTGGCCCAGCGCTCCCAATTTAGGGGATGCACGTTCGATCCTTGGTTGGAGAATAAAGATCCCACCGGTCATGCAACATGGCCAAAATTAAATGAATAAATTAATTAACTTTAAAAACTGGTACTTTAAAAAGACGTGTCATGTCATCATACCACTAACATGTCCAACAAGGACAATGAGAAAGGACGTGAATCTGCAATGAAAGAAAAAAACATATAAAAGAAATATTAGATATTGAAATTATTAGTGAATCCTACAAACAACTTGATACCAATACATTTGAAAGGGAAAAAGAAATGCGTAACATTCTACGAAAACACAGAGAGACTGAATATACTGGGACCATGACTGGTAGCAGGCTTCCCAGGTGGTGCAGTAATAAAGAATCCGCCTGCCAATGAAGAAGATGCAAGAGACGCAGGTTCAGTCCCTGGGTGGGGAAGAGCCTCTGGAGGAAAAATTGGCAACCCACTCTGGTGTTCTTGTCTGGGAAATTCCATGGACAGAGGAGCCTGGAAGGCCACAGTCTAGGGGGTCGCAAGGAGTCAGACACGACCGTGCGCGCACACACACACACACACGCACGCACACACACACACAGCTACTAGATATGCCAACAGAACTCAGCCAGCCCCAAACGGCCAGGACTTGGCCAATACCTGCCAGCTTCCCTAATTTCTGCCTCCACTTCCGGCTCAGGACCAACCAGAGAAAGTCAAGTACGCTGCTGTAACCAACCAGATGGGTTGCAGCACCTCCAGTTGGCCACCCACAGCTTCCTCAAGCCCATAGTCCCTTTTGGAGTGCACCTGAGCCCCCTGAGCTCCCCTTTCACGATGGAGCTGCCCCCTCCTCTGTCTGCCTTGAATCTCTCCAGCATGAAAGCGAGGGGGCTACTTCCCTATCAGAGCACGGTGAGCACATAGCCTCTCGTTCTCATTTACATGGTCTTCGGTTACTGCCACAATGTTTGACCAAAACTCACACACAAGCACACCAGATATGGCTGGTTTCACAGGTGAGTTTTTACTGTGATCGTGGAACAGAAAACTCCTTGTCTTAAAAATTTCAGAGGCTTCCTGGTGATCCAGTGGTTAAGACTCTCAACTTTGAGGGGGAATGAAGAGGGAGAATGGGTTTGACCTCAGATCGGAGAGGACCCCTCATGCTACCTGGCACAGCCAAAAAAATGTTTAAAAAAAATCATGGAAGGCTAGCATGATCTCAACTCCAAAACAAAAGTTAAAAGACCAATCTAATTCCTGATGGTGAATGCATAAAACCCAAAGAAACTGTTAATAAAGTCAGCTATACAACAAAAAATGTTAGACCTCTGACCATGCTGGGCGTACAGTGGGATTTCAATGTCAGGAAACTGATGAATGTACTTCCCATTACAGGTTAAAGGAAAACAAAATCCATGATCATCTTAACAGCTGCAGAAGGAGGACTTGAAACAATTGAACACTCATTTGTGATTTTTTAAAAATCGTCTAGCAACCCAGTAGTAGGACAACAACTTGTTGATCTGATAAAGGGCATTGCCTTAAAAAGATACAGTAAAATTAAAGACCACAAATTATGGGAGGAAAGACAGACATTTGATCATACAACAATTTTTGGTATTATGCATGGCAAAACCTTCTATAAAGAAATACATACAAACATGCACAAACAGATCAGGGAAAACCTTTGCAAAGTATATGGTAAAAAGTTCCTAATATACTAATTGTTCTTACAAATCACTAATAAAAAAATCCACCTGATAGGAAAATGGGCTAAGATTACAAAACTTTTCTGGGCTGTAGACCCTGCACAGGGCTTCCCCGGTGGCTCAGTGGTAAAGAATCTGCTTACAATGGAAGAGACACAGGTTCGATCCCTGAGTTGCGAAGAGCCCCTGGAGGAGGGCACAGCAGTCCACTCCAGTATTCTTGCCTGGAGAATCCCCACGGACAGAGGAGTTTGGTGGGCTCCATAAGGTCACAAAGAGTTGGACACAACTAAAGTGGCTGAGCACACACGCATGAAGACCCTGCATTAACCAGGAATCTTTTGATTACGTAGTACAGAAACCCAGTTCAGACTGATTTATGCATGGGGGAATGTATTGACTCACCTGGACATAAGGCATGACTTAATCCAGGTGTGTCATCCATCTCTCTTCCTGTTTCAGTCTGACTTTTCCCCGCATGGCTTCATTCCTGGGCAGTCTCTCCTCAAATCCTGGCCACATTGTGCCAGCTCAGCGTCTCCATGGAGAAAATGAGAGCAGGCCTGGGTGGCTTCTCATTGTCCCCACCTGAGCCATTTGCCTCCATGAATCAACTTCGGCTGCCAAAGACAGACTGGCTGGCCGAGTCTGGGTTTCTAACCTCCCCTAGACTAAGAGTGGGGAGAGAGACCCCAAAGGGAAACCAAAATACTCTTAGCAGAAAAGAGCCGAGGACTGCAGAATGTTATTCGGGCAAAAGGGAGCTCAGCCCATCCCAATCCTATTTAGAAATTAAAACAGGTCTGGATGGCCTTTTGCTCAAAGAATTTCTTCTTCTACTGAATGATTTGAAACATCTATTGTGTGCTTTTTTTTCCATGAAAAAAAAATATGTATTAGGTTTTGTAATCAGTCCCACAATCTATTATGTACTTTAAAACACAGAGTACTTGCGTTTCTGGTGCCTCCAGACGTGGATTCTAATGAACTAATTGCATAAACGTCATGGAAGCAAAGTAGGAAAGGACTTCTGGGAGCCTGCCTGTGTTTCTGGGAGGAATTCTGGGAGGACCGAAGAAAAGCAGGAGGGAGGCAGGAGAGCTCCATGTGGAGAACCTGGTGCTTGCCAAACCCCTGCAGTGGGCGGGAGCCTGGGGGCTGAGTCCCAGGATGGAAGCCAGTGGGTGGAGGGTGGAGGGCAGAAGGGGGGCCAGCAGGGCCTGGGCTATGAGGTCAGACCCTGTTAGAGGGCCCTGATCAGGGCTGTGACTGGATCAGGCATGGATATTAAAGGATTCTCAGGGCTGGCAGTTCATCAATTAAATATAGAGTTACCATGGTTGTCACTGTTTAGTCACTAAGAGTTGCTATGAAAGTGAAAGTATTAAGTCACTCAGTCGTGTTCAATTCTCTTGGACCCCATGGACTATAGCTCGCCAGGCTCCTCTGTCCATGGAATTCTCCAGGCAAAAATACTGGAGTGGGTAGCCATTCCCATCTTCCTGACCCAGGGATTGAACCCAATTCTCCCACGTTGCAGGCAGGTTCTTTACCAGCTGAGCCACCAGGAAAGCCCTGAGAGTTATCATATCACCTAGCGATTCCTCTTCTGGGTTTATTCCCAAGAGAAATGAAGACGTGTCCACATGAAAGGCTGCTAAATGGGTGATCACAGCCGCCCTATCACAGTCGCCAAAAGTCCGTCTGTGTATGAAGGGATAAACAAGTCGTGGTCCATCCATTCAATAGGTGGACCTACCCAGCTTTTAAAGGGAATGAAACCCTCACACCTGCTAAAACACAGCTACACCCTGAAGACATTCAGTTCAATTCAGTTCAGTCACTCAGTCGTGTCTCTTTGCGACCCCATGAATCGCAGCCTCCCTGTCCATCATTAACTCCCAGAGTTCACTCAAATTCATGTGCATCGAGTCGGTGATGCCATCCAGCCATCTCATCCTCTGTCATCCCCTTCTCCTCTTGCCCCCAATCCTTCCCAGCATCAGGGTCTTTTCCAATGAGTCAACTCTTCACATGAGGTGGCCAAAGTACTGGAGTTTCAGCCTCAGCATCAGTCCTTCCAATGAACACCCAGGACCAATCTCTTTTAGGATGGACTGGTTGGATCTCCTTGCAGTCCAAGGGACTCTCAAGAGTCTTCTCCAACACCACAGTTCAAAAGCATCAATTCTTCAGCACTCAGCTTTCTTCACAGTCCAACTCTCATATCCATATATGACCATTGGAAAAACCATAGCCTTGACTAGATGGACCTTTGTTGGCAAAGTACTATCTTTGCTTTTGAATATGCTATCTAGGTTGGTCATAACTTTCCTTCCAAGGAGTAAGCATCTTTTAATTTCATGGCTGCAGTCATCATCTGCAGTGATTCTGGAGCCCCCCAAATTAAGTCTGACACTGTTTCCACTGTTTCCCCATCTATTTCCCATGAAGTGATGGGACCGGATGCCATGATCTTCGTTTTCTGAATGTTGAGCTTTAAGCCAACTTTTTTACTCTCCTCTTTCACTTTCATCAAGAGGCTTTTTAGTTCCTCTTCACTTTCTGCCATTAGAGTGGTGTCATCTGCATATCTGAGGTTGTTGATATTTCTTCTGGCAATCTTGATTCCAGCTTGTGCTTCTTCCACCCCAGCGTTTCTCATGATGTACTCTGCATAAAAGTTAAATAAGCAGGATGACAATATGCAGCCTTGACGTACTCCTTTTCCTATTTGGAACCAGTCTGTTGTTCCATGTCCAGTTCTAACTGTTGCTTCCTGACCTGCATACAGATTTCTGAAGAGACAAGTCAGGTGGTCTGGTATTCCCATCTCTTTCAGAATTTTCCACAGTTTATTGCGATCCACACAGTCAAAGGCTTTGGCACACATTAAGCTCACTGAAAAGAGCCAGACAAACTCATAGAGACAGAGAGTATGTTAGCACTTGCCTAGGGCTGGGAGGGCTGGAGGGCTGAGGGATTGGGGCTAGAAGGCAGGAGGTTTCCTTTTGAAGTGATGAAATGTTCTAAAAATTAACTGTGGTGACAGCTGCATGGCTGTGAGCACACTAAAAACCACTGAACCGTGTGCTTCGGATGAGTGAATTATATGGTATATGAATTACGTCTCAACAAACAAACAGGGACTCAAAAACAAAACAGGGACTTCCCTGATGGTCCAGTGGTTAAGACTCTGCCTTCCAATGCAAAGCACACGGGTTCCATCCGTGATCCAGGAAGATCCCACAGGCCACGAAGCAACTAAACCCATGAGCCCTAAAACCCACACGCCGCAGTGAAGAGTAGCTCCCACCTGCCACAACTAGAGAGAGCCCGTGAGCAGCAACGAAGACCCAGTGCAGCCAAAAATAAAGAATGATTTACTAAAAAAACAAAAAAGGACAGTCCTCGCAGGTAAGTTAAAAATGCAGAAGCTGGGTGGAGTGGGGGACCCCCTGGAAACAGATGCAGTCCACTGCTGACTGGGGCCACATCCTGGGGGGAAGAGGCCACTACTCTCACAGAAGTAGCATCTTCCCCAGGCAGAATGACAGGTAGAATCTGTGAGGCTGGGACAGAAGGAGCCCCCCCCCCCGCCCCCACTTCCGCATCCCATCTGCCATCTGCCCAGTTGCTTTTGTTTTTTCAGTCTGATGGGTTTAATTTTTATTGTGAGGTAGTTCAACCAATCTCAAGTATTTTCTGACATAAATTCAATGGAAGTTTCAATCTTGCCTCTTTTTGTGTGTGTGTGGAGTATGGTTTATTAAGCTGTGCCTTAGTACAGGTTGCTGGGGCTTGCCCATGGTGCTTTTAATGGACAAGGCCCTGATGTGCTGCCAACTTTTCTTGAGCAATGACACCAGGAAGTTGACAGCTAAGTGGATGTTGTATACAGCTCCTCATCTGTCATCTTCATTTGCCCAATAGCCACTGCCAGACACAGCAGCTTCTTCATCTGGAACTTGATTATGGATTTCACTTCATCAGCTTCAGCCACCATGTTCCCACTGTGGGTCAGCAAGGATGGGAACTTGCCAGCCTTGCTCAGGTCTGGGCCCAGGATTCATGGGATCTGCTTAATCAGAGAGAGACCCTGAAGCCAGAAAGACATCATACCTTTTGGCCAGCTTCTTGACCAGTTTCTTGCTCTTGTTGAGTTTCTTCAGCACCTTGCTGTCCATGTGGGGGATATCCAAGCCTTGGCCTTATCACAGTGCTGCACATATATCCCCTTCCTCTTGGACCTCCCTTCCACCGCACCCCCCCCATCCCACCTCTCTAGGTCATCACAGAGCACTGAGCTGAGTTCCCTGGGCTATACAGAAGGTTCCCACTACTATTTTACACATGGTGGTACATATATGGGGCTTCCCTGGTAGCTCAGATGGTAAAGAATTACCTGCAATGCAGGAGACCCAGCTTCGAACACTGGGTCGTGAAGATCCCCTGGAGAAGGGAAAGGCACCCACTCCAGATTCTTGCCTGGAGAATTCCATGGACAGAGAAGCCTGGCGGGCTTCAATCCATGGAGTCGCAAAGAGTTGGAAATGACTAAGCAACTAACACTTTTTTCGCTTTCAGTGTATGTATATCAATCCCAATCTCCCAATTCATCCCACCATCCCCAGTTGTTGGACCCCATCTGTGTCCCACCTAGAAAGTCAGCCCCTTGGGAGGAGGGCTGAGCGCTTTCTCTGGCTGTGTCTTTCCAGCCATGAGGTCCTTTGGGACCTGGCTCAGCTGGGCTCCCTGTGGTTTGCTCAGTGAATGAACGAGTGAACGAGATGAGTGAGTGGGTGAGGGAGAAAATAGGAGAAGCGGCTGGGCCTGGGTGGGTCCACCCAGCAGGCTGGTTGCCAAATGGAAAGCTGGCCACTCCCCGAGTGGCCGCTGGGTGGCAGCCTGGTGACACTATGGCCTGGAGAGCTCGGAGCAGGAGGTGTAGGGCGGCCCAATGATGGGGGGGACTGCTGCCTAGCAGGGGCTAATGGGGCTCCCCTTTGCCAGGCTGCCTTCCAAGTTGAAAGGAGGGTGACCAAACGAAAAGTTGCCTGGAATGTTTTCCAGGAACAGCAGTGGTCTAGAAAGTATTAATACAAAACCTCAAAAGGCGAGGGTCTAGATCCCATCAAAGCCAGGGTAAAACCCAGCGCCTTCAGAGAGAGGGCAGCGGCCTGGCCCAGGTGGGAGGAGAACTCAGGTTTCAGAACAGGGTCTCCTCCAGACCCTCAGGCTTCCTGGAACTCAGCCAGCCTTAGGGAGAGGGGATATGACCGAGGTCCATGGCCGGATAGTCCACAAGCATCGCCAGTGCCCAGTGTGGGCTACTGGGCTGATGGGAGAGAGGATTCAGACATCAGAGCCTTACTTATGAAGGAGGGGGCAGGCAGGATGGGGGAGGGCAACCCACGTGGGCTCACAGGGTACCACGATCAAGCCTGGAAGGGCCAGTGGGTGACTGGGTGGAGAGTGCAGAGCCACTTCGTGTGGTCTAAGAGCTGGCTGGGAAAGAGGTAAGGGGGCAAGACCAGACCCTGTGGCCAGTCTGTCCCACGGGGAGTATCTGTCTGTTCTGAATGTTGCTGGGGACAGTGGGTGTTCTGCAGCAGGGTCTCGATCCCAGCTGGCTTGGGGGCAGAGTGTGGAAAGAAGGCTCTGGCTGCCTCTGGTGAATAATTTTGGGATGTGATGGTGGGGTTCCAGTGGAACAAGGGAGGGCTGGGAGGAGAGAGGGCTTCAGAGGAAAGCCATTACTGTAGGCCCTGGGGGCACTGGACACGTGGTGCAGTGAAGGGGTGCTGAAAGCGGCCTGGTCAAGTTTCCGGTGTGGTCTCCCAGGTCTTTGCATCTTTCCTTCACCCTCCAAACCCCCTCTCTGCCCTGTGGGCGACCAGCTCCTTCCTCACATAAGCCAACTGGGCCCAGTTTTATTTTCCGGACCCTAGGAGGGTGACCAGGAAGCCCAGGACCCTGGTGGGGCTCCCTCTCTTCCAGCAACCAACACAGAGCCCCAAGTGAGGGGAACTGGAGGACTAGCCACCCTTGCCCACACTGCCACACAGGGCCACTACAGGGGCCACACCTGGCAGCAGTGGTTAGCTATCTGGGGACACTCTGCACCCTGGTGGGGGCAGGGGGACTCACCTCCCACAACAGGTCCCAGTGGCCAGGCTCAGCCCTGGACCCCATCATCCCTGGAGGTCTGGTCACTGTGGGCTCTACAAGCCACCTCCTCCAGAGGGTCCACCAGGCCCCAGTGAGGGTCAGGGTCAGGCTGGACCCTAAATGTTTTTCCATCCATTTATCCTTCCAGCCAGCCAGTTGAGTTTCCAGCTCACAACCGGAAACATCTTTCCTGTTTCCCAATATTAGAGTTGGCGGCAGCAGCCGAGGAGACAGGGCCCCGGGGCAGGGGAACATGCCACCACTTCCCCTCTGATGAGGACGCAGGAAGCACGCTCCCAGGGTGGGTGCCTGCAGGACTCAGCGGAGGCCGAGGGAAGAGCTAGCCTGCTGGGCTGCTGCGCTCAGGCCCCCAGCTTGGTCGAGTTGGTTGTCTGGTTGAGCTCACGGCTGGTGCTGGCGGCAGTCATGCCCCGGAATTAGACTGGGGTATGAATTTGCTGTATGGCTCAGGAAACTCAACAGGGGCTCTGTATCAACCTAGAGTGGCGGGATGAGAAGGGAGATGGGAGGGAGGTTCAAGAGGGAGAGGATATATGTACACCTATAGCCGATTCATGTTGAGGTTTGACAGAAAATAACATTCTGTAAAGCGATTATCCTCCAATAAAATAAATAAATGAATAAAATTTTTAAGAGTCAAAAAAAAAAGGTGTGACATGTACAAGTCTCCCTGCATCTTAAGACTTAAAATTTTTTTCATTGTGGTAAAATACAATAAAATATAACAAGTAACATAAAGATAAAGCCCACATGCAAAAAAAAAAAAAAAGCCCACACGCAGCAACCAAGACCCAGCAGAGCCAAAAACTAAAATAAATAAATAATAAATATATTTTTAAAAAAATAGTGATGCTATGAACATGAACATACACATATCTGTTCAAGCCCCATATTCAGTTATTTTGGGAATACACTTGCTGGATCACATGGTGATTCCATGTCTAACTTTTTAAGGAGGCTGCGTCTTAGGTCTTTAAGACTCTGGATGCCCCCACCCAACAGGGAGGCCTCATGGTTCCTTCGTGTCTTGGTCTCAGGGTCAACACCCTCATCTGCAACTCTGGAGATATCTGAGTGGTCTCCTCTGTCCTGGGTCAAGGCTCGGGTCTGGAGTGTCAGGGAAGGGTCATCCACCCTTGACCTTTCTAGGGGATAAAAGTGAAGCAACGCCCTCACGGGCTGCCCACCCCCACTCCCTGAGGGGGCTCCTCTAACTGCCCCAGGACCCTACCCTGTCATCCACGCCCTTATGAAGTCCTCTCTCCTGAGTGCAGACTCGACTTGCCTCTAGAAGGTGACAAAGTGACAGGATGTCCGTTGTGAGACTGGACATTAAAGACTGGCTGCCATCTTGCTCTGGCACCGAGGAAGGAGCCGCTGTGTCCAGCCAGCACCCAGCAAAGACCTAAGGACGTGACAGCCATGCCAGGGGGCCTGGGAGCTCCTCCCAGGGCTTTCCTTATTGATCTCGTCAGCTGCAGGTCCTCTTGCAAATACATCCCCCAGCTCTCCTGTTTCCCGGACTCTGTCATCAGTCTCCCACGAGCCATTCCAACAGCCTCCTAGGACCCAGTCCAGGTGTCCTTGCCAGGATTTGGAAAATACCCTTATCGCTACCTTCCCCTTCCCCAGGCAAGTTCCACCCCTCCCCGCCCAGATCCTCAATATCCACTTCACTGCTCCCGGGTCCTGCTGGTACAGGCCTGCCTGGCCACAGCTCCCGGGAAAATGCTCCATCTCTGCCCATCATCAGGCCACACGAGACTCACCCCTCATGACGGTCAGGGGCTTGGAGGGGTGGCAGGCGGACCTGGGGAAGGACACCTACCTGGTGACGCCTGTGTGGCCTGGGCAGCAGTAGGCTGGTCTCCTCCAGTCAGGCTTCTGGCCACTTCTGCTGCCAGCAGTTTCGGAAGGTCTGAGTTCCGGGGCTGAGGGTTTCCACCCTGATACCCGATCTGGGTTGCAGGGTCTACCCTCTGCTATGAGTCCTGACATTGGCCCAGGAGACAGTGAAGCACAAACGCCCTTTCCTTTGCGGCCCCACACCTCCCCAGAATCAAGTCTTTGACCCGACTACCTGCAAACCTGCCCTCTGGCTTTAGGAGCTGTAACTACGTACTGCCTGATGGCTCTATGAGTGTCTTGGGCCTGCCACAGCGGCTGAACGGACTGGGTGGCTTGAACTGCAGAGTTTTATCAACTTACAGTCTGTGGGACTTCCCTTGTGGTCCAGTGGCTAAGACTCTAAACTCCGAGTGCAGGGGGCACGGGTTCAATCCCTGGTCCCCGATGTCACAACTAAGAGTTTAAGTGCCACACTGACGATCACACATGCTTCAATTAAGACCCAGTGCAGCCAAATATATATATTTATGTATTAAAATTCACAGTCTGGAGCCCAGATGCCCAAGACCAAAGTGTACAAAGCTGGTTCCTCCTAGGACCTCTCCTGGGCATGCAGGCACCACATTCTCCCTGCGTCCTCACATGGGTGACCCTCTGTGTGTGTCTGTGTTCTAATCTCCTCTTCTTATAAGGATACAGTCAGATTGGGTTAGTGTCCATTCTGAAGGCCTCATTTTACCTTAATTACCTCTGAAAACCCCCATCTCTAAATACAGTCTCATCCCAAGGTGCTGGGGGTTAGGACTTTAACATGCACACTTGGTTGCTGTTGTTTTTCCATAGCCCAGTCGTGTCAGACCCTTTTCGACCCCATGGACTGCAGCTCGCCAGGCCTCCCTGCCCTTCACCATCTTCCGGAGTTTGCCCAAGTTCCTGTTCCTTGTATCAGTGATGCCGTCCAGCCGTCTCATTCTCTGACACCCTCTTCTTCTGCCCTCAATCTTTCCCAGCATCAGGGACTTTTCCAGTGGGTTGTCTTTTCTCATCAGATGACCAAACTACTGGAGCTTCAGCAACAGTCTTTCCAGTGTGGTCCTTCCAGTGAATAATCGGGGTTGATTTCCCTTAAAATTGACTAGTTTGATCTCCTTGCTGTCCAAAGGACTTTCAGGAGTCATCCCCAGCATCACAGTTCAAAGGCATTAATTCTTTGGTGTTCTGCCTTCTTTCCAATCCAGCTCTCACAACTATACGTGATCACTGGGAAGACCAAAGCCTTGATTATATAGACCTTTGTCAGCCGAGTAATGTCTCTGCTTTTCAACACACTGTCTAGGTTTATCATCGCTTTCCTGCCAAGAAGCAGTCGTCTTCTGATTTCATGGCTGCAGTCGCGATCCGCACTGATTCCGGAGCCCAGAAGAGGAAATCTGTCACTACTTTCACCTTTTCCGCTTCTATTTGTCATGCAGTAATGGGGCTGGATGACATGATCTTAGTTTTTTCAGTATTTAGTTTTAAGTTGGCTCTTTCACTCTCCTCTTTCACCCTCATCAAGAGGCTCTTTAGTTCCTCTTTGCTTTCTGCCACTATACACATTTTGGGGGGATACAACTCAGCTGGAAACAGAGGGCTCTGGATCTCACTGTGGCCCTGAGCTGGCTGACCAGAGATTTCTTCGAGGCTTCAGGCTGCTCGATGTCCAACCCTTACAACTTCTGTTCCCTCCCCCGCATCACTCCGATGCTGAAGACAAGGCTCAACCAGTGGGCCCCTGCACACCCGTGGCTCAGGCCAGTCCACCCAAGGTGAGCAGCTGTTATGACCCCATCACCAGCACCTTGAGGAATGGGAATGGTGGATAAACCCCAGCTTTGTTGCTCCAGGGTTCCATCAATTCTCACCTCTCAGAGGCCAAGGCCGTCATTCAGATAAGACATCAGATTTTCTCTGTAGGAAGTCCGTGGCATCCTCTGCAGGTGAGCTCTGGGGCCAGCTGGGAGGATGGGTGACCGAAGACTGGGGAAGCTAGTTAAGGAAGGCCAGCTGGGCCAGCCTGTGGACCAGTCTGCACCACTGGGAGGAGACAGCCCTGGAAGCAAAGGGGAACCACCGGAGGTTGTAAGAACACGGTGTGGTGGGAAGAGTGAGGACAATCCATACATGCTTACGCTTTGGGGCGAGTCTGACGCGAGCAAAACCCCAGGCTTCATTCCCTACACTCTGGCCCCCAGCCCTGCAGGACCCCTCCCCATCTTTTCCAGCCTCCTTGTCACCCCCTTCTCCATTTCACTTGGCCTGGGCTCATTCTGCAGGAGCCCTTGGGTCCCGCCTCCTCCATTCCCACCTCACCTGTGCTCTGCATCCCGCCCTGATGGCCCAGATGCGGGCCTGGGCTTGTCTGCCCCCCTCACTCTGAGCACCTGGGTCAGGGGCCGCAGCCCCGGTGCCCCTTCCTGTTGCTCCCATTGCGCTAAGTGATTTGATTTGATTGAGCCATGCCGGATGCCACCTAATGTGACTTTGCTCAGCCTGATGACCTTGATGGTGGCTCAGGGCAAGAGTCAGCCAGCAAGACAGAGGCCAGGACCCAGAGGGCAGGGGTCACCTGGGGAGAGAACGACAGCCATGGAGGGAGGACACTGCACCCCTCAGTCAGCCCAGGTTGAAGACTCTGGACTGGCCACTTGGCTTCCAGAGCCGCAAGCTCCTCATCTGTAAAATGGGAGTGGGGATCCCAGCCCTCTGAAGAGACTATTCTCTAGGTCCAGTGTCCCATTTGGTCAAGACAGAGGGTTCTGGGCCTCCTCTGCCCTCACCTTGGCTGAGGGTCCCCAGGCCGGCTCAAGTTCTTCAGTTACCTTTTCTTAAAGAGGCCAGATCCCCACCACCACCCTCCAGGGAGAATTCAGAGAGGCCGTGTGGGAGACATAGAAAACAAACTTGTCCCTACCAGGGGGAAAGGAAGGAGGGAAGGATAAATTGGGAGGTGGACTTCCCTGGTGGCTCAGATGGTAAAGAATCTGCCTGCAAAGCAGGAGACCCAAGTTCAATCCCTAGCTCAGGAAGATTCCATGGAGAAGGGAACAACTCACTCCAGCACTCTTGCCTGGAGAATCCCATGGACAGAGGAGCCTGGCAGGCTACAGTCCATGGGGTCACAGAGTTGGACACGACTGAGTGACTAACACTTACTTACTTGGACTATTTACACACTACTATAAATAAAATATACAGAACCTACAGCGTAGCACAGAGAACTCTCCTCAGTGCTGTGAAAACCTGTGTGTGTTCAGTCACTCAGTCGTATCAACCTCTTTGTGACGCCATGGATTATAGCCCACCAGGCTCCTCTGTCCATGGAATTTTCCAGGCAAGATACTGGAGCAGGTTGCCATTTCCTTCTCCAGGAGATCTTCCCAACTTGCATCTCCTGCATCGGCAGGCGGATTCTTGACCACTAGCCCCACCTGAGAAGCCCTGTAAAGATCTATATGGGAATAGAATCTAAAAAAAAAAAAAGTGGATATATATGTAGGTATAACTGATTCATTTTTCTGTGCAGCAGAAACTAGCACCATATTGTAAATCAACATTACTCCAATTAAAAAAATTTTTTTTTTCTTTTAAAGAAAGCATGTGGGTGGGCATTGGTCCAGGGCCCAACTTGCAAAGGACCCGGGTGAACACTAGGGGTAAGCTGACCCTCCCAGAAGATGGGCAGTGAGTGGGGACAGGTCTAGACAGAGGCTGTCTAGACTTGGGGGTGACCGTGGCTGGTTATGGTGAGCCTAGCTTCTCCCTGTTCCCGGCTCCCCCACACCTTTGCGCATACCCCCTGCCCTCTGGAGGTGGGGTCTGGGCATGGCGCATGTGCACAGTGGCCACCCCAGCCTCAGTTTATCTGGAGGTCACAGATGGAGACTGGAGGTCAGTTCGGAGTAGGGTGGTCCCTGGCAGCAGGAGGGCAGCCATGGTGTCCAACAGGCAGAGGAGGCCTTCGTGGAGGGCAAGGAGAGGCAGCCTCCACCGGATTCATGGCTGTTTGAATGGACAGGCTTGGAGGGGCGCTCAGGCCAGTGACCACCTGCTACCACGGCAGTGAGACCTGGGAAGACCGCTGAGGCCAGAGAGTGGCAGGGCCGGCAAAGTCCACTTGCAGGAGTTTCTCTTGTAATCAAAATCAAGATTAGGGGAGGAAGAGCTGGCAAGTCAGAAAGGTAGGAGGATGAAAGGGAGGAGGCTCGGAGAGGAGGGGCCTCAGCTCAGACCCGCCCCAGGAGGAAGGCTCCACTCCATTCCAGACATGTTTCCACCAACAGTGACCCAACACCTTTTTCCTTTACTGTAAGAAAATACTGGGAGTTCTCTGGTGGCCGCATAGTTAGGATTCTAGACTTTCACTGCTGTGGCTGGGGTTCAACCTGTGGTCAGGGAACTGAAATCCCAAAAATGCAGAGTCCTAAGCGCTGGACCCCTGGGTAATTCCAGCAAAAGAAAGTCTTTAATCCTGCTTTACCATCTGAGCTACCAGGGAAACCCTAAATCCTGCTAGAGATACTACTAAAAAATCGGCACAATAATTTCAAACAGCAATGGGGCAATATCTAGGGAAACAGCACTATGTCTATTTTAAAAAGTGAATGTGTAGTTCAAAACCTTCCTACAAAAAAGACAGTCTGGACCCAGATGCTTCAGAAATGAATTCTATCACTGTCTAAGGAAGTAATGGGCTTCCTGGTGGCTCAGGCGTTAAAGCGTCTGCCTGCAGTGCAGGAGACCTGGGTTCGATTCCTGGGTCTGGAAGATCCCCTGCAGAAGGAAATGGCAACCCACTCCAGTATTCTTGCCTGGAGAATCCCATGAACAGAGGAGCCTGGTGGGCTGCAGTCCGCGGGGTCGCAAAGAGTTGGACACAACTGAGCGACTTCACTTCACTTCACTTCAAGGAAGTAATAATACCAATTCTATACAGACTTCCAGAAAACAGAAGAGGGAGGTGTACTTACCAGCTCATTTTATGAGGCCAGTATCATCTCGATACCAAAGCCAGACAATTTTCTTATTATAAGAAAATAAAATTACACACTAAAATCCTTAACGAACACAGATGCAAAAGCTCTTCATAAAATGTCAGCAAATCTAACCCAGAAATACATAAAAAGGAGAATATTTCATGACCAAATGAAATCCCAGGAATGCAAGGTTGGTAAACGTTTGAAAATCAGTATTATTCAGTACAACAATAGAGAAGGACAAATCTCACAAAAAACCAAAGACATCTGATAAAATTAAACATTCATTCATGATTAAAAAAGAAATCTCTCAGCAAACTAGGAGTGAATGGAAACATTCTCAAATTGATAAAGGGCAACTCTGTAAAACCTATAAATAACATCAAACTTACTGGTGGAAAATTGAATGCTTTTCTCCCAACAATTGGGAATAAAGCAGGGATATGAGCTCTGATCGCTTTTGCTCAATGTTGTACTACAGGTCACAGCCTGTACAATAAGTTACCAAAAAATAAATAACCATGCATACAGATTGTAAAGGAAGAAAACATCCTTTCTTACAGACTGCACGGTCACCTCCATAGAAAAACCCAAGGAATCCACACACACAAGTAGAACTAATAAATGAGTTTAGCAAGGTCATAGGATACAAAATTAGCAGACGCAAACATCAGCTGCATTTCTATACAGTAGCAATAAGCAACTGGAAACAGAAATTTTACAAAATTATCCTTCACTATAGCATCAAAAATCATGAAACACTCTTCCTAACAACAACAACAACAACAAATCTATATGACCTGTGTACTGGAAATGATCAAACATTGCTGAGAGAAATTAAAGAAGACCCGAATAAATGAAGAGATACATCCTGTTTGTGGCTGGGAAGATTCAATGTTAAGATGTCTTTTCTCCTCAACTTAACGTATAGATTCAACTGAATCTCAATCAAAATCTTAGCAGGCTTTTTTTGGTAGCAATTGACAATCTGATTTTAATATTCAAATGAAAATGCAATGAACGTATAGTACAAAAACCTCTTTGAAAGAGGTGAATAAAGCTGGAGAAGTCACAGTACCCAATTCCAAGACATGCTACAAAGCTTCAGTAACCAAGAGAGCGTAGTATTGACACAGAGAACAATGAAATAGAAGAGAGTTCAGAAAGAGACCCACAGTAAGGGTCAGGAGATTCTTTTACAAAGGCGCTGAGGTAACTCAGTGAAGAAAGACAGTCTTTTCAGTAAATGGAGCTGGAGCAACTGGGTGCATTTGCCAAACAAACAAACTCACATTGTACCGCATGCCAGGATAGCTTACCATAAATCATAGATCAATGTGTAAGAGCTGAAACAACAAATCTTACAGAGAAAACATGGGAGAAACATAGCCACCTTGGATTAGGCAAAGATGTCTCAGATGGGGCACAAAAAGCACAAGTCCTGAAACAAAAATATGATATTTGGATTTCATCAAAATTAAAAAACGTCTGCTCTCTGAAGATCAAATAAGAAAGTAGGAGAGCAAGTCATTGAACAGGAGAAAATATTTACAAAACATGCATCTGGTGAAGGACTTGCATTGGAACATACTGGAAGTGGAATGGCTGAAAAATCAGAATCAACAATTCAAAAACCCTGAAGAGCTTGAGGGCCTAGAAGGCTGTGGGGGCGATGGCAGCTCTCCCTCAAGGCCATTGGAGATGCAGGACAGTGAAGCTGCTCACGACAAGAGCTTGGAGGTTTCTTATAAAGTCAGACATGGGCCTGGGAACCACAATCCCACCCCAAGGTATTTCCTCTGGAGAAATGAAAACACATGTCCACATAAAGATCGGCACACAACCTTTTAGGGGAGACGAATTGACAAAATCTGAGAACAACTTGAGACTTCCATGGAGATTAAGGCTCTGTGCTTCCAGGGCAAGGGGCATGGGTTCAGTCCCAGGAAACTAAGATCCTTCATGCCATGTCGTTCAACCAACACACACACACACACACACACAAACTGGGAACAACCCAAATGTCCATGTCCACCAACTGGATGGATAACCCAAATCTCAGGCCACCCATCCGGTGGAACAAGACTTGGCGACAAACAGAAGTAACCACTATTACAGGCTATATCACTGGTGGATCTCAAAAACTTTGCCATATATGAGAAGCCAGATACAAAAGACTGCATATTCCATTTATATGTATTCTTGGAAAGGCACACCCACAGGCCCAGAAATCAGGTCAGTGATGGCCAGGGGCCTGGAGGGTGAGGATGGACTACAGGGGGTCATGAAGGAATTTAGGGGCAACAAAAAAGTCCTATACGTATTTTTATAGTACACTTTTGTAGCCCACCCCCAATGTTTTTAAAAATTTTGTTTATTTCCTTTTGGCCATGCTGGGTCTTAATTGTAGCATTCGGGATCTTTGATCTTCATCGCAGCACATGAGATCTTTAGTTGTGGTGTACAACTGCTTAGTTGCAGCATGTGGGATCTAATTCACTGATCAGGGATCAAACCTGGACTCTCTGCATTGGAGGACAGAGTCTTAGCCACTAGACCATCAGAGAAGTCCCTATTTTTAATATATTAGACCAAAAATGGGAGAGTTGAGTTTTTCGTAGGTGTTTACATGTCTACAGGGTTTAAGTAAAGAACTCCATTGTGATCCCCTCAAATAATTACTAAATACTCACTCCCCCACCTGGGTCAGCACAAATGCAGCCCCAAAGCATATTGCTGAACAGAAAAACAGATATATCAGAACTGGTGTTTTAAGAACAGGCCATGGAACTGTAAATCAACAATACTTCAACAACAACAAGAAGAAAAAAAAACCTGCCACAGATAACAAGCATCATTTTTATATTTGTGCAGCAGCAGTATGGAAAACTAAGGGAGAAACACCCAGTTTGGAGCAGTGGGAAGTTTAGGGGGAGGGTTAGGCAAGGTCTGGGAACATCCAGGACTTTAAGAAGAAAATATCTACAGTAACCACATTCTTTCACTCTATCTCCTCATCTGCAGTATTTTCTTTATCAGAACCTGACGTCACAGCAGGAACATGCAGATCTGCTGGGTTGTGTATTGTCCGCCTCCCTCTCCTAAGACGTCAGCTTTCCTCCGTCTCCCAGCATCCAAGACACAGTAGGTGGTGCTCTATCGATAGTCTGGATTGCCTTGATTTGCTCTGTACAGCATTATCCCAACTTCCCGGCACCCCAACCAGGGCCCTCGTGCCCCCTTCCCCCACCTCAATCCAGAGGCATCATGACCTTCTGCATTCGTACCCTTATTGTGGAAATTTTGCTGGTGAAAGGGTCAGTGGGTGACCTGGGGCTATGATTACATTTCCTTCTTGATAGAGTCTCTTGGTGTTTCTAGACGGTGCTGGACAACAGAAATATTTTTCATCACAACGGTGAACCAACATGTCATTTCAAACATTTTGTAACCACATTTAAAAAGGAAAAGGAACTGGTGAAATGAAGGCTTCCCTGGTGGTACAGCTGTAAAGAAACTGCCTGCCAATGCAGGAGGCATGGTTTGATCTCTGGGTTGGGAAGATCCTTTGGAGTGGGAAATGGTAACTCACTTCAGTATTCTTGCCTGGGAAATCCCACAGACAGAGGAGCCTGGAGGGGTACAGTCTATGGGGTCACAAAAGAGTTGGACACGACTTAGTGACTAACAACAATACCTTTTATTTAACCCAATTTGTCAGGAAGAGGATTGCTTCAACATTTACCAGCACACACGATTCATGACACTTTATGTTCTATTTTTATACTAAGCTTTCAAAATCCAGTGTCTTCTTGACTGGATGGTGCCCCACTCCATGCTGGGTGGCTCAAGCTTGGAGCTTCTTAAGAAGAACTGCATGGGAAGTTAAGAGTCCTCTGGTTTCTAGAAATGTCCTATTTCTGCCCTCGCAACCTGTGGCATGACTTGGAAGATGGTGGTCCTAGTGCAAGGACGTGAGGTGAGAAATCCTGTCACTGGGAACGTGGCTCCCTCAGCTGCAGCCAACAGGTCTGATGCCACGCTGAGCAGCGCCCATCTCCAGGAGACCTCTGTTCACACTCTAGAAACTTTCCATATCTTCTCTTTATTCTGAGACGTTTGAAACTTCATGAGGATGCAACATGGTCGAATTTTTTAATCCGTTAGCTGGTTTGCTGTTTTTATTGTGCCAGGTAGTTGGCAGACTTTTCCACTACGAAAGTTCTAGGAAGAACTTAGTATTATTTCTTCACAATTGTCTTCCTCCTCCGCTGGTCTTTGGAAACTCTGTCCCTCTGACCCTCCATACGGATCCTCCACCATCCCTTATCTTCTCTTTGCTAGTTTCTGTCTCTCTGACTTTTGTTCTTTCTTCTGTGAAATTTCCTCACCTCCTTCTTTCAATCCTTCTACCAAATTTTTAAGTTTTCAGGTATTATTTTGTACCTTTCAAGGACTCTTGTTTTCTTCCTGTTTTCCGAAGTGCCCTCTCCTAGTCGCATGGATGGCTTGTCTTTCCCTATCTGAGGAAGATCGTCTGAAGTTTTTTTCTGATTCCTGAATTAGCTCTTGTTTTTTCTGGTGTCCTCTTTTCTGTTGGTTCTCCATCTCTCAAGCATGTCTGAGTGAGGCACCAGGATGCAGTTTGGGGCTCATTCCCTGGAGTGGTAGGGGGGCATACCTGAAACAGCTTTGGACTGTTCCCTTTTCTGATTCCTATATCCTGTGAATGGTTGAGTAAAGTCTGACAGATCCACACGATGGAATACTAAGTGCCCACATACCATGGTGTTGAGAGGACTTCTTATGAAGATGGGGAAATGCTTATGTTACCAGCTATGCGGGGATACCTTGACATAAAACTCTATCAAAAGCAATGAATTAAGGCACAGTAAAGAGATCTGAAAGGAACCACCCTGTGACGTTAACAGCTGTCTCTCTGGGGGTACCATCTCTTTTCCCTCTGCCCCCTTTTCTGCAGCTCCCAAATCCAGGGTCCCTCTTGCCCTGGGTTTCTACCGAGAACCACCCTGTCTGGCCACGAACCACCCTACCTGGCCATGAACCACCCCGTGTGGCCACCTCTTTCCTAGCCGCTTATCGTCTTCCCGCCAGAACCTGAGGCTGGGGTGTCTGCTTCATCGGCAGTACTAGCTCATACCACTCAGCCAAATGCCTAAACTGAACTCTGGGTGTGCCTCCAGAGCCCACAGCACAGACAGAGGGGACAGCACTCCCGAGGCTGCAGAGGGCAGCCCCCCGCCCCCCGCCTGCCCTGGCACATGGGAGCCACCACATCTCCAAGGCGCCAACGGGACTCTCAGGGACTCAGTGGTAGACAGGCCCCTTCCTCAGTCCCCAGACCTCCAACACTCCGTGGGAAGGCCCAGCCCCCTTCGTTCCCAGTTTCTGGTCTATTTATGTCTTATGAATTCAGTTATGTAAATAAAGGTGGCCCAGCCCAGGGAGGGGCCCTCACCCCCATCTGTTTCCTCTCCCTCTGCCTCCTGCTCCCCGCTGTGTCCATACATTTCAGGCATGCCTCCCACCCCCATATCATACACTCTACATTTATTCTTTCTCATCTCTTCCTGCTAGAACCCAACTGGGGGCACCCAGAAGCTCCCCCCAGACTGCCGGGCCTCCACCCAACCGAAACATCTTCAGGAAAATAAGGTCCAGAGGGCCTCTCTGAAGATCACACAGCAGGGATGACCTTCCCAGCTCCTCAGGTTAATCCCACATCTAGGAAGAACCTCTAGATTCTCCCCTGAGCCTCACAGACACCCAGAGTGGTGCCAGTTACCCGGCTCACAGTGAGGCAGGAGCCCAAGGTCACAAGCAAGATTCCACCTACTCAGATCAGTGTGGTCCCTATGGGTGCCCCACCCCCAGAGAGGTGGGAGGAGAGCTGGAAGAGAGGGGCCAGAGGAGGGGAGAAGAGCGTGGAGGATGGTGGTCTTTTGGGACCAGTCTCAGAAAGCTCCCCGCCCCCAGCACCTGCCCCCAGCGCTCACACAGTCAGCCCTATGCAAGCAGAGCTCTACTTTCTGACCTTTGCCTTCTGGCATTGCCTGAACCAAAACAGGCTGCTCTGGGGGCAGGGTTCCAGGTGGGCTGGTAAGAATGGGGGTCTGGAGGGCACTCTCAGTAATACTCCTCCATCCTGAGGCTTCAGACAGTGGCAGGGCAGGTGTGTAGAGGTCAGGTTACCAAGCACCGACCACCTGTGGGCATGTCATGAGGTGCTGGGACCAGCTTCAGCTCAGCTCTGGGGGCTGGAGGGTGGGGGAGCCATGGGTAGAGGAGAACCATATGCTCCAATGTCCCCCCACCCCCAAACAGAAGTAGAATTTAGAGAAGGGCCCCAAAGGTAAAGGACAGCATCTAAGAAAGAGCTGACCCAGTGGGTCAGGGAAGGCACCCAGGACAGCAGTTGACAGTGGATTCCAGAGAAACATGAGAGGGAGAATTAGGATTTGATGATGGGCTGGAAACCTCAGGATCCCTGCCGGGTGTCCAGCTGGTGGGTGGGCGGAGGAAGTGCATCCAGGAAATGGCAGCGGGCCAGTGGAGAGGGGTCCTGATGTGGCTCTGGGCATCAAGCAGTGTGAACACCAGGAGACCAGGGTGGTACGCAGGGAACTGTCCAAGGGAAAAAGGAGGAGAGTGCAGAGAGGAGGTGATGGGAATGCCAGCCTGGAAACCACATCCATGGGAGAATGTTCCATAGGAGGGCATGACCATCAGGGTCCCCGGGTCCTGAAGTGCCAGCAAAGATGAGGCCCCAAAGTGTCCATGTGGTTTGGTGACACTGAGGTCACTGGAGACTGACCGCTGGGGTGTGTGTAGGGGTGCAGGTGAGGAAGTGGAAGGGGTCCTAAAGCAGCAGCTGAGATGCTGGCTGGCTTTAGACCGGAGGGGTCAGGGGAGAAGAGGACATCAGCAGGAGGGTGAATCTGGGATCTGGCGTTAGGAAGGAGAAGTTTGTGGGAAGGAGCAGAGCGTTGTCCTCTCCAAGCAGGAGAAGCGGCGGCCAGGCACTCTGGGCAGCCTGCTTGGTGAAGAGGGTGGGGTTGGGGGCTGTTGGATGAACTGCGCTGGAGGGGGCTTAAGGGAGAAGACTCGGCACACCGGGCTTAAAGAAGCATCCCAGGGGCCACCCCTTCCCCGCCTGGCGTGGGCTCGGCCCGTGGAGGGCCTTGGCCCCCGCTACAATCCAGCTTGCTCTGGGCGCTGGAAGGGTCACCTAGGAGCCACGTTGAGGGCTAAGTGGAGCAGCAGTCCTTCCCGCAATCAGCACCCGGGAAAGAAGTGACGAGGGCCCAGAACGCGGAGGAAGTGAGAGGAAGGGGCAGGGGGCCACAGCCCGCATCTCCGGTCGCGCGCCTACCACGCATCCCACCTGTCCGTCCACCGCTCCATTCCCGGCTGGGAGCTGCAATCGGCAGTGGGGAACCCGGGCGGGGGTCTCCCCACTGAGCTCTGGGTGGGGAGGTCTGCGGGGCGGCGTCCTCGGGGAAAGGCCCGCAGTATAGGAGTCCGCGAGGCAGGTGCCGGCTCCGGCGCGCAGGGAGGGGTCTGTCGGGCAGGGGCTCCGGGGCGGCGAGTCGCTCCCCGCGGCCGCGGCAGGAGCGCGGAGGCGCGGGCAGGGGCTCGGAGCGGCAGGCGGGGACCCTCGGCCGCCGCTCCACCTGCCGGCTGCTCCTGCCCCCGCCCCCTCCCTCCCCCTCCGCCGCCGCCCAGCGTCGCCGCCGCCGGAAAGTTAGCGTGCGGCTGGCGCGGGGCGCGGGCGCGGGCGCGGAGCCGGCGCTGACCCTGATCAGGCAGCGCTGCGGGGCCGAGCGGCTGCGGGCCCCCGACCCGTGCGCGCGGAGGACGGCGGAGAGCGCGGAGAGGCTGGAGCGGCCCGCGGTGAGCACCTGGGACGGGCCCGAGGGCAAGTTCCCGGCCAGGGGCCGAAGGCTGGAGCGCGGGACTGGCTGGCGCGCACCCCTCTCGTGGGTGGGCGGTCTCGACTCCCGGGTATCGCCCTCCTCATCCGTCGGACACCCCCTTCCCAACCCCAGGATGCGCCCTTCCAGCTCGGACGGGTCAACCTGGTTCCGAACTACCCGGAGGGCTGAGGGTCTCAGCGCTTCCTCCGTCCTCTCCTCCCCCGGGGAGCGCGTCCCGGGGTCGGGGAAAAGAGTGGGGTGTCTGTGGCCGCCGGGCGCTGTGTCCTGCTGCCTCCCTCCACTCCCTATTCCTCCCTCCAGCACCCCTCTTTTCCCCTCCTTGCGCATACACAGAACCGCGGAGACACCCCCAAAGGCGCGGGGATGGGCGCTGGGCAGCCCTGCTTCACTCCAGCAGCGGCTGCTCCCCAAAGCTGCCCAGCAGTGTCTTGGTTACCCGGGTTTCCCCGGAGGGGCCGAGGGGCGACAGCACCCAGCCTGACACATTCATCTGCGGAGCCTACACTTATCACTCTGATCCGCAGAGAGGGTAGGGCACTGCCCAATCTGCCCTTTCCTCACCCGGCAGCCCCCACGCACAGGCAGGGCCACAGGGTTTCTGCCTCTACCAGGAACCCACTGACTCCTGATGTCTGAGCACCTGCCTTCTCCGGGGACCCCTCGGGATGTTGTCCACCTTTCTGTGCTGGGGCATGAGGGTTGGTGGGGCAGTAGCACCCTGGCCCACTTCCAGGCCCGCCCTGCCCCCACTGAGTGGGAGAGGACGCAGGAATCAGGCTTTGTCAACAACCTGTGGCCGGTGATCTGATCTCACCCTGGGGCCATGACCTTCTGCCACTTGCTCTGGTTTCACAAACACCCACCAAGCCCATTCTCATCAGAAGCTGGCAGGCCCCATTCAGAAGCTGGGGTGACCAGTGCCCGCCTCGTGGAGCCCAGCCATTCTGTGGGGGGAGGGGGTGTTTTCCCCACTTCCAGGCCTGGAGTCTGGGACATCCCCAAGGGAAACTGGGGAAACGGCTGAGCTTTGAGCCCCCAGGAGTGGTGCATTCTGCCAAGCAGGGGGCAGAACACATGCCCCCCGCCTCAGCCTGTGGAGTGGGGGAGGCTGGGAAACAGAGGAGGGGGTGAGCTGGGGCTGGGAGAAACCTGGCCTTCTGTCCCACCTCATCAGTGTCTAATCCTGAGCTACCTGTGCCGGGCAGGTGCAGTCCAGGGCCAGAGAGGGAGCTGGGCCTCCAGGTCGGTGAAGGGAGAAGGCTTGGTCCCTTGCCCTTAGTCCCCCACCCCCCACTGGCTCCCGGGCCGTGCCAGGAGAGTAATAAGGTGGAAGACAGCAGCCCTGCCTGATGCCACAGCCAATGGGAGGCATGGAGGGGCACCTCTGCATCCAGGTCTCAGTCCTCATTCATTCAACAAATATTTATCCCTGGGCCTGCCAGGCTGCCTCTGGGGTTGCAGTGCCCCCCACGGTAGGGAGGGGGCCTGGACCTGATACTCTGTCCTCCTCTTCAAGTGGCAAAGCTCATTTACTCTTTGGTGATGCAGAGCCAAGGATTTTACAAGTAGGAAGCCGAGGTTCTGAAAAGTTCAATTATTGATATTTGCCCTTGGTCCCAGGACCAGAAATGGGCCCTGCAGTGTCCCCCTCTCCTGTGGGGTCAGCCTTACACCTGGGCGCTCAGGGCAGGGACCTCAGGACCTCAGCCTTGCACACAGCTGAAAGTCATCCCGTACCCAGCCCTCATGCAGAGAGGTGCCTTGAAATCTTGCCCATACTCCCCCTGAAAGGCATGAGGGGCCTCATCCATTTTTGCCGCTTCTTGTGTTTCTATCAGAGTCTTAATGACAGCGGTCATCCTCCTCGTAAATTGGTGGCGGGGTGCTGATGCCCTGATCCCTAGGGCCCTGGGGCCTGGGTGCCTTGAACTGGTTACCCAGCCTGGGATCTGTAGGTACTGAATTGTGTGGCATGAATCTTCAAGGATTCCCAACCCCATGTGCTAGACCAGAGTAAAGGGTATGGAGAATCACCCTCCGCCCTCCCCTGCCCTGGCTGGGGCCCCAGGGCAGCCCATCCTTCCCTGCCCTCTACCCTGGGGCTCTGCTTCTCTCTATGGTTCCCAGACTGACTGACTCCTACCTGGAAGGCAGACTGGCCCAGCTGTTGCCCTGCCCACCTTGAGCTCTCCTAACAGCCCTAGGAAGTCAGCAAGGTGAACTTCCACTTTTCAGAGGGGAAAGTCAAGGCACAGCTGGGCCACCCCCCACCCTCCAGCTGGGCTCTGATGGGGCCAACATCTTGCTTTGGAGCTCCTCACTGGACGAGTCCGGCCGTATCACGCTCCCGTCACCACCGGAGGCAGGGCCTCTGGGCTGGGACAGCTTATCGGGTGGTATCTTTTCTCCCCTTGTCCCCTGCTTGCTATGCACCTTCCGCTCCGCCTCAGCCATCCTTTGTCACTCTCTGCCTCCCCCGCCCCTCCAGCCTCTAGTTATCCAGGCTGCCTCTGTCTCCCTGGGCCTGCCCACCCGTCTCCCCTTCTCCCGCTGCAGGGCCTCACACAGCAGGCTCTGTGGCCTGGGTGGGCAAGGGCAGGGCAGCAGGCTGTTTGATAAGAATCAGGAGATAAGGCCTTTTGGGCTAGGGACACCTGAACCGCCCCTCGTCTTCCACCCGCCTGGGGGGCTACTCCCTGGGAAAGCCCTCCGGTCCAGCTCCTCCAGAGCAGCCCTAAACCTTGGCTCCTCACCTAGACCAGGACCTGCAGACCAGCGACTCCTGGGCCCTCCCTCACCAGGCCTGACCCACACCCTGGCCCAAGGGTGAGGAGCCCCACGGCAGTCTGTGTGGACCCACCACATGGCGTCCCATGCAGGGTGAGGAGTGAATCACAGGAGAGTCCACGTGAACTGGCCCCCTGAGGGCCCATCTGGACTCCAATGGGAGGAGACTGAGATCCAGGGTTGTCCGGGAACCCGCCACCTTCGGTCATAGCCTGTGCCCCTCCTCCCTACCTCCTCCCTGGCTTCTCCCAGGCACCGCCTTACAGCCAGCCAGTTTCGTCCATCTGTCCATCCATCGGTCCACCACATGCTCACTCTGTGGCAGGGTACCTGGTGGGAGGGGCCCATCCACAGCCCTAGAGGGGCTCGCGTAAGGGAGCCCCTCGCTTTGCCCTTGTGGAATTCAGTAGAGCAGAAAACGGACTCTGGAAGCACTGACACAATGCCTGATGGGGCCGCTGATGCCTCAAGCGTGGCTCTGGCCAGGACCAGGCACCTCAGGCCCCCCACTGCAGGAATCATGAGGGCAGCGGTCCTGCGTCTGAGCCCCCGGCAGCCCGGCAGTGCTCATCTTAAAGGAACACACTGCGGCTGCCTGCATGTTATGGCCCAGGGAACCCAGGAAGCCCGTCTTGAGTCTTAGGTGGGGTCCAAGGAAGCCCCTAGACACCCCAGTCCTGGGCAAGGGAGTATGCCTGTGCCAGGGACCACCTTAAGCATATGCCTGGCACTTCTGGCTCCTGGCAAGGCTGGAACCTGGCCCAGAGCCACCTCAATAACCACATCCCTGGGGACTAAGTGATGATGGATGGTCCCGGCACCCTACCCGGGCCTGCCAAACTGACTTTCCCAGGGGCTAAGAATAGTGGGAAGGATAGCAAGGGCTGAAGGAGGAGGTGGGCAGTTACGGAGGCTGCTTCCCCTCCTGACATCCTTGGTACCAGGCAGGACTGCAATCACTTAGCTAGCATGGAGGGGAGGGGCTCTGGGGCCGGCCCAGCCCCCAGACAGACAGTCACGGGCCGTGAGAAAGCAGCTCCCCTTGGGTGTTGGCGCCAAACCCCCAGGCACGGGGCCAGACCTCAACCCCCAAGTGGCAGAGTGGCCACTTCTTGCATCACTTCCCTCCCAGCTCCCACTCCATCAGTAGGATTTGGAGACTCCGAGGGAGGGGTGGTTTTAGGCAAGCAGGACACCCTGCTGATCACGAGAGAAACCAGCTGCGCCTCTTCACACCAGAGCCTGCCCCCCACCGCACAGACCCTGCTGCTCTGATACTCGCAACCCCAGAGGAGCGTGCACCCGTGAGGACCTCTTTGTCCCAGCTGTGCAACCCCAGCCAGATGTGGGGGGCAGCTGCCCAGAGGCATGCCCCCCATCCAGCCACGCTACCCCCACCTCTTCCTGCTGCTGCTGCTGCTGGCCTGCCAGGTGAGCACTGCCCGTCCCCCATCCAGCCCCCGACCCCCACCAGGCTGCCTGCTCCCTGTGCTGATGCCAGTCTGTCCCCTCTGTCCATCCATTTGTTCCCCACCAACCCCCGCAGCCAGAGACCCCCTCCGCTCAGGTGATGGATTTCCTGTTTGAGAAGTGGAAACTCTATGGTGACCAGTGTCTCCACAACCTGAGCCTGCTGCCCCCGCCGACTGGTGAGCCCTGTCTTCGGCCCGAGTCCAGTGCCCTCCTCATGGGAAAGCCCTGTGCCCCCAACCCCCACCCACCCATTTACAAGTGAGGAAACTGAGCCACAGAGGAGCTAGTGACTAGCCCAGGGCTACAGATCAGGGTATCTAAGAAATGGAAGAACTGCCCCAGAACTGGGGTGCTTCACCACCCTCCTCTGCTGCTGGGCACCAGCCCTCCACACCTGAGGCCTGGACACAGTTTTCGCTCCCATGGAGGCAGTGTGTGGGGGAAGTGAACCGGGAGGGGCAGGCAGAGGGCATCGGGCCTGGTGACGCGCAGGGAGATGGGCCATTATTTAGAGTGCTCAGGGAGACCCAGCACCAGTGTTCTGGACAAGTTCTGAAGATCACTTGGGTGCAGAGAGAGAGAGACTAGGGCAGGAGAAGCGGCCTGGGAAGCCAAGCCATTGTCTGGACGAGGAAGGGGGCTGGTGTTGGGCCCAGAAGGATGGCAACAGAATTGGGGTTCAGCCTCCAGGGACAGTAGTACTGCCAGAGGGGCACTAGGAAGAGGGGAGACTCCCAGGGTGAGAGGCGGGGCATCCAAGGGGAGGTGGCCAGGCATAGCTGGAGCTTAGGACCAGGCTGGACAGAGGCGTCCGGGGCAGGCAGGATGGTCAGCACGCACTGGAGGGAGCAGAGAGCGTGCCACAAGGGCCGTGGGTGCCAGGCCCTGCTGAGGAGTAACCCGGCCCCGCCTCTGCAGAGCTGGTCTGTAACAGAACCTTTGACAAATATTCCTGCTGGCCGGATGCCCCTCCCAACACCACGGCCAACATCTCCTGCCCCTGGTACCTGCCCTGGTACCACAAAGGTAACCGCAGGAGGGATGTGGGGGGTCCCCCGAGGGGGTCGAGCGTGGGGGCGGGGCGCTGACCAGAGCCTGCCCCTCCCAGTGCAGCACCGCCTCGTCTTCAAGAGGTGCGGGCCCGATGGGCAGTGGGTGCGTGGGCCTCGGGGGCAGCCGTGGCGAGATGCCTCCCAGTGCCAGATGGATGACGAGGAGCTTGAAGTCCAGGTCAGTCCGCGGTGGGTGCCACGGCGTGGGGGTGGGGTTTGGGGTCGGGCGAGGCGGCCCTCTCCAGCCCCGACTGGCCACTGCCGTTTGCAGAAGGAGGTAGCCAAGATGTACAGCAGTTTCCAGGTGATGTACACGGTGGGCTACTCCCTGTCCCTGGGGGCCCTGCTCCTGGCCCTCGCCACCCTGTTGGGCCTCAGGTACACCCACTGACTCACCCGGGGGTGGGGGGCGGGGCCACAGTGGGCAGGGGGCAGGGACTAACTCGCCGTGCCCGCAGTAAGCTGCACTGCACCCGCAACTACATCCACATGAACCTGTTCGTGTCCTTCATGCTCAAGGCCAGCTCCGTGCTGGTCATCGACACGCTGCTCAAGACGCGCTACAGCCAGAGGATCGGGGACGACATCAGCGTGAGCGTCTGGCTGAGTGATGGGGTGAGTGCGGGGTGAGTGCCGGGGCCCGGTTTCTTGGCCTCCGGGCCCCGGGGTGGTAGGTGGCTGGGAGGCCTGTGCTCACGCTGCCCCCGCGGCCAGGCAGTGGCCGGCTGCCGGGTGGCCGCGGTGTTCATGCAGTATGGCATAGTGGCCAACTACTGCTGGCTGCTGGTGGAGGGCGTGTACCTGCACAGCCTGCTGAGCCTCGCCGCCGTCCCCGAGAGGAGCTGCTTCCCCCTCTACCTGGGCATCGGCTGGGGTGAGTGGGCTGGTGTGCGGGGGTCAGGGGTGAGGGCAGGCAGCCCAGGGCCCCGGGACCAGAGCTGTTCTTTCCCCGCCACAGGTGCCCCCATGCTGTTCGTCATCCCCTGGGCCGTGGTGAAGTGTCTGTTTGAGAACATCCAGTGAGTATCGGCTGACTGAGGGTGGGCTGGAGAGGGGCTCACCTCTGCTGGCTGGGAGGTGAGCCCAGCCCTGCGGGGAATGGCCATGTGGCTTCAGGGTGTGAAAGCGGCTCGGGGGCCTCTGGCCAGCATCGGTGGGGGGTGGTAAGCAAACCTGGCGCCTGTGGTAGAGGTCATTGGTCATTATCTCCCTTCTTTTCCTGAGGCACTAATTAGATCCCACAGAATCTGGGATGGCGGGGGCGGGGGGCGGGGGGTGGTGCACTGGGAGGCTGCCAGGACACAAGCAGTCCCTGCCTTGTAGGTGTTGGACTAGCAATGACAACATGGCCTTCTGGTGGATTCTGCGCTTCCCTGTCTTCCTGGCCATCGTGGTGAGGAAACAGGTCACCTGCTGGCACCGCAGGGAGGGCTGAGAGGCTGCTGGAGTTGCCTCCCCCTCCCCGCGCCAGCCTCCCGCTTCCTCCATCGGCCTGCAGCAGCCCAAGGGGACAGACGGCCCCCTGCCTGGGTGGGCAGGGAGGAAGACCTGGCACTCTGCCAGGACACTGGCTGGCGCCCTGTGCCTCGGGCCAGGCTTCTCATCCTTGAGTGGGTGCCCACAGCCCTAGGCCCCGGAAGCCAGGGCCTGGCTGGCTGCCCAGCCCACCTCCAGGAGGGATAGGTCAGGGCCAGGGGCTGCCCTGAGCTGTGTCCCCCACACACAGATCAACTTCTTCATCTTCATCCGTATCCTTCACCTCTTGGTGGCCAAGCTGCGAGCCCACCAGATGCGTTATACTGACTACAAATTCCGGTGGGTGTGGGGTTGTGGGGGGGTAGGCAGCTTACAGACCCGGACACCCCTGGGGGCCAGAGGGGGTATAGGTGGGTGTGGGGCACCAGAGCCCTGGTGAGGGCCTGGGCCAGGTGGCTCAGGTTCCACCCCCACAGGCTGGCCAAGTCCACACTGACCCTCATCCCCCTGCTGGGAGTCCACGAGGTGGTGTTCGCCTTTGTGACCGATGAGCACGCCCAGGGCACTCTGCGCTCCGCCAAGCTCTTCTTCGACCTCTTCCTCAGCTCCTTCCAGGTGCCTTCCTGCCCCATAACCGCCCAAAGCCCAGGCCCTGAGCGGCCCTGACCCCACCCCTCTCCCCAGGGTCTGCTGGTGGCCATTCTCTACTGTTTCCTCAACAAGGAGGTAGGTGGTGGGGGGCGGGGGGGGCGGTGTTTTGGGGGGAGTGTAGACACCCTCACCCTACCCCTCAGGTGTGCAAGCCCCTTGTGTCCACTTGCACTCACTGGGCTCAGCTGCTGGGATGCTGGGTGTCAGGCCTGCAAAGTTGGGTCAGCCTCAGCCCTGCACCTAGAGAGGGAGAGGCTCCCAGATGTCCTGTTTTCTGTGGGGACAGAGCCTGTCTGGTTATATAACCAGGGCACCACACTGCCCTTCAAAGCTGGCAGCTTGGGGATCCTGGGAGGGTGGCAGGGGCAGGCCCTGGGTATGGCCCGACCTACCTGCCTACCCCAGGTGCAGTCAGAGCTGCTGCGGCGCTGGCATCGCTGGCGTGAGGGCAAAGCACTGCAGGAGGAGCGCCACGCTGGCAGCCACATGACCAGGCCCCTCGGGGGCCCCCCCAGTGAGAAGCTGCTGCTTGCAAGGGGCAGTGGCAGCAATGGGACTAGCCAGGACCCCTCTACCGAGACCCACTTGGCTGGTGGCCTTCCTGGATCGGCCGAAAACCCCCAGTGAAGCCCCCAGAACTCCCGCTGGGGCTGGACTCAGAGGCCCAGAGAGGCCATCACCAGAAATCTGGAACTGATGTCCAACAGAGGCTAGAGTGTGGAAGCAAGACAGCACCCCTGACCATACATTTCCCAGTGTCGTGGTCTGAGGGGCACCTGCTCTGTGCCCATGGGTGGGGGACGGCGTGTGGTGGGAAAGCTGTTCTGCGAACATGGGCCCCTTTGTCATCCTGGGTGTCAGCGTGCCCACGTTCAAGGAAACGTGTCCTCCAACAATAAAGAGCTCTGTGTACACCCTGGGTAGAGAGCTGGGCTGGAGAAGGGCTGGCTGAGCCCAGGGCTTCCCCATGAGAAGGGAGTGGCCATGGACAGCCCGTATGGGCTCACCCCCTCTGGACTTTTCCTCGCTACCCCATCATACCTGTGAATTGGAGCTGGAACCCCTGAGGATGTGAGTGGTGGCTGGAAGTGCCCCACCTGCATGTGCTGCCCCCAGTCCACTTTAGGTAGGCTTACCCCCACCCCCAGCCAGAGTGGCCAGTGCCCATTCAGTCTTGGCTCCCCCACCCTTGGAGGGTCACCATTCGCCTGCAGAGAGAAACGAAGGGAGTTGACGGCCGAGGGGTGAGCCACTGACATCACAGTCCTACCAACCCCACATGAATACATCTTGGCTCCCTGCTGGAGCCGCAGCCAGGGCTGGACTCAGGTCCAGTGAGGGCATCACTGGACAGGCCAGAACTGGATGTCCTCTATGGTCTCTGCTTCCACCCCAGCATCGCAGTCCACCTTGCCAACTGAAGCAGGGAGAGATGAACGCCCCAAATTGAGACCATCCAAGTGCAGACACAGCCGCTTTCCTGACTGTGGCACAACACAACAGTCAGTTCACAGGAAGTCCCTGCAGTCCTTGCTACTCCAGGACAGCTGTGCACGAGGGTGTTGTCTGTCATGTGGTGGGTGGGCACGCTGCTTGGTAGTCAGTGAGGGCTGATCTTCATGCAGAGTCAAGATGGGCACGCCCTGAGTGCAAGCTGTGGACCCCTGGGGCACAGTGCACCTGATGCAGAGGGTAGCGGCAAATGCAGGAGCATCAGGACTATGGTCATGCTTCACGAGCTGCCCCTGTGGCTGGCGCCATGATGCCCAGTGCAGGGAGGTGTGGAGAAGGGAGGAGCAGGGGTGCTGTCAAGAGAGGAATGGGCAGCAGGAGCCAAGAGCAGAAGCCAAATGGGCCAGCCAGGTGGCCCTGCTTCTAGGAGCTGGTGGGAAGTGACTGCTGGTACCTGGGGGAGGGGGTGTTCACAGTCCCCGCCCAGACACGTGGGCTGGAGCTGCTCAGGCAAAGCTGGGTTAATTGGGGCAAATGAAAGGACAGGAGGCCTCTCAGGAAAGGTAAATAGAATTACTCACCTCCCAGGCACTGGGGCCCTCCTGAGGGGGACCCTGACCTCCTGCCACGGGATATTGCAGGGAGGGAAGGGCAGAAAGTGCGTTGCAGTGGACTGGGCTCTCCTGTGGCCCAGGTGGGATGAGACGTTGCTGTGATTGGTGGGGGCTGCAGGGCAGCGTGGCTGGCTGCACCTCTGAGGACCTGAGACCCCTGACCTTGAGGCTTCAACTACTGCTTGTCCCAGGCTCCCCAGCCTCTAGCATGCCTCTGAGCCCCTGTCCACGGGTGCGCCCCTACCCGTCCTCCATGCCCAGAAGCCTTG
The DNA here is from genome assembly GCF_042477335.2 of Ovis canadensis. Classification (NCBI taxonomy): domain Eukaryota; kingdom Metazoa; phylum Chordata; class Mammalia; order Artiodactyla; family Bovidae; genus Ovis; species Ovis canadensis. Next base: position 59,254,249 of record NC_091255.1, on the reverse strand, counting down.
TGGGCACAAGCTAGCACAGGGAGGGCACAAGTTCTCCTTCACGCCAGCTGAGCTCAGGGCTGGTGACTGCCCTACGGGTGTGCCACTCACCCAGGGGCCTCCTGACAGCCCTCCCCATCCTGACTCCCTCTGCCCTTGTCCTCCTTCACCTTGTCCCTGTCCCCAAGGGAACTGGAACAGGCTGGTGAAGTCAAGGGTGGAGACGGGGTGGAGGCCGGGCAGGGGCTGGACTCATCCAGCCAATAAACATCGATTCTGACCAGGCTGCCCTGCAGATGGGGTAGAGGGGCTACCAGTGGGGGAACCCACTTTCCAAAGCAGGGCCCAGCACCCACACAGCATCACCCTGCATTCAGGAAGATGAACATTCCAGGCTCTCTGCCCCTTAGCCATTTCTGCTTTCTTTCCCACCTCCACCCGAGCCCTTCATCTCACGCCCTTCCCCCCCAAAAAAGCATGGGAACTACCCAGCATGTGTGTGTGTGTGTTTGTGTGTGTAGCACTCAGAAGGACTACAATAAAGATCACACCTAAGGGAGTGATGGGCACCCCCAGGATGGCACTAGTGCGCCAGGCAGAGTGAGTCACTGGGGGAGGCCGCCTTAAGCAGGGCAAGTTTACAGGAGAGACACCTCAAGGGGATTAAAGTGACTGAACACACTGAGAAGAGATTTAGATAACCTGGTGGAGAGTTCAGGTCTTTAGCGTTAGTACACAGAAAACTAAGCAAATGAAAAAAGGCGGCAATTAATAACTTCAAGAACAGAAAGCTGAGCAGAAATCAGTTTACCACATGGCTCAGCTCTGAACACATAGACATCGTAATTTAAATACTCAACACTGATGTAACCAAAGTTATGAGAGAAAAAAAAAACTATCTAGGGAGGACAGTGGATGGTAAAAACATGTGTGTAGTGCCAGTGGTAAAGAATCCTCCTGCCAATGCAAGAAACGTAAGAGAAGTGGGTTTGATCCCTGGAGTCGGGAAGATCCCCTGGAGAAGGAAATGGCAATCCACTCCAGTATTCCTGCCTGGAGAATCCCATGGACAGAGGACGGGGCTACAGTCCATGGGTTGCAGAGTCAGACATGACTGAGCACGCATGCAAATGAGTTGGGCTGGGGGTAAAAAGCAAAGGGGAGAACCAAGAAGCACAGTTCATGTATGATATTGAAAAACAGAAATACAAAAGTATCAGCAGAAAAGTTGAAAGTGGTTGCCTCTAGGTGAGTCAGAGGTCTGAGGGCTGCACCTGGCCAAACTCTCTGCGTGCCTGGGCCTCCTCCTGGTCACTGCAGCAGCCTTTAGTCCTGGGCCCTCCCCGGCCGCCCTTTCTCTTACCTTGCTCTCCACTGCTCTCAGTCCCCTATCCTGCTTCCTCCTCCCTTCCCTGAACGCAGGGACCCGGTATCAGGTCCCACCCTTCTCCCTTCTTCATCAACATTAAAATTACTCCCAACCTTTATCTCCAACCTGTGGCCCCTCCAGATCCACACTAGACTCAGCTTCCCACTTGGCACCTCTACATAAGACATCCAATGGCATCTCGAATTCCACTGCCCACGTTATGCTCCTTACCTGCCCCCTCCTCCAATTCACCAGAGGCAGCCCTCCTAAAAGGTCTCCCCACTTCTACCCTGAGTCTTATGGCCTGTTCTCAACAGCAGCCAGAACAATCCCTTTACACCTGAAGTCTGCTCCAATGAATCCCATCATGGCTGTCTCACCTCAGTTGACAGAAACCCAGGGAACAGAGGACCTGTTAACACTACAATGATGCAACCAGCCAAAACCGGAATTTGGGAAACTCCAACATCTGGTATCCAGGGAGTCTTCGATCATAAACGGAGGGAAAACGTAGGAGGCAGTACTGTGACTAAGACAGACTGAAGGGACCCATCAGGCTGATGCAGCTGAGGCACTTGGCCTTTCTGAGTCTATAACCCTCGAGGAATACATTATTGTCGACAGTAGGGGACTATGGACTGGGTATTACCTGACACTGGGGAATTGTTTATGCTCAATACACACGAACATGCTCACAGTACATGGCTCAGCAAGTACATGCTAAACTCAGATTTGATAAACAAGCTTAAAAATCAGATATGGCCAGTCTCCTACAGCAGGTCACCATTCCCTCATATGGACGATCAGGGCAATAAAATCGCCCCCTCCCTGAGGTTTCATGGTAATAACCCCATCCCTGACCAAGTTGCCAGCACAGCATAAAAGCAGAGAGAGATGTGTGTGGCACTGCCAAGGGTAGAACGTGATGGAGATGTGGGTAACCCGTCCACCAGGACACTCCCTCATCTCCTCTGCTCTCACTGTCTGATGGTAGGGGAGGTGTCTCCAGCCACTCAGGGTTGACCAGGCAGCCCACCGTGCTGGTGAGGATTCTATCACCACTGCCCTGGAGTTCAACACCGGTCCCCCACAACCCCGGCACGGCCCATTAACCACATTCCCACCTCTGAAGACTCCAGGCCTGGGCCTCTTTCTCAGAAAACCTTAAGTTGGCGGGGACAGCAGCAATGAAAAGGCCTCGAGGCTTGTCCCATGGGCCCACCCACACAGGGGCAAAGCATCAGTGCTGGCAGGCAAGGCCGGGGAGGGTGGCTACAGACAGCGGAGGCCCAGACGCTGGGGGCCCGGGGTGCCACCATTCCCACTTTCCAACCCCACAGGACGGATGACAACCCAGAGAGGGCTGGGAGCAAGGTCGGGTCGATTTTTAACCAACGCAACGTATTAGATGTTTCCAGTGTGCTGCCAGGGGGCCTGAACACCCCTTCAGGGGGAGGCCTTCCAGTCGCCACAGCCCAAATCCCCACTTTAAATGGGAAACAGGCAGCACAGCAGTGTTACATGTCCCGGAGTAACAGCAAGGCCAGGTCCGTGGCTGCAGGAGGGCAGACATCCAGGCCCCCGCAGTCTTGTGGGCCAAGGGCCCTATCAAGAGCATCCATGAGGTGACTATCGTGGCAACAGGCCCTAATACTCAGCAGCCACCCAGAGGAAGGCGCTAACCTCCACTTCAGAAAACTGAGGCTTCGAGACTCAGCAGCTTGCTCAATGCCACACGTGCAGCAGTGGCTTGGCTGGGTTCAGGCCCACTCCTCCCCTTCCCCAACGGGGGATCTCTGCTGGCTGACCATCACCCCATCCTCAGTAGTCTTGGACATGCTGGGTGGAAGGTACATATGCCCGTGCGCCCACTCAGCCTCTGGCCACAGGGCCCTGAACCCCGGCCAGACCACACCCACCTCCTTCCAGCCACAGGCACGGGGGCTGTGCGGGCGACCCAGCCCAGCAGGCACTCAAACCCTTGGCAGGATGCCCCACAGGTCCCTGGGGAGCAAGCAGGCCTGTGTGGTTACAGGAACTTGGCTCAGGGCCTGGCACCAGCCAACGCCCACTGGCTGCTGCTTATTACATGAACCATCCTTCCTGTGCCCTCATCCCTGGGGAACCCCCTCCAGGAGAAGACGTCTCCCAGAGCCACCTGTGGGGCCGCTGGGGCCCCAGAATACTCTAACAGGAAAGGCTGTTCCTGAAATAAATTCCGGTTTGGCTTGTCCGCCAGGGCTACGTCCAGGTCTGAAGGTCAAGTGCACTGGGGCTCTCCAAGTCCAGCAGCCACCCTCCCTGGACAGCAGACAGGCCACCCCTCAAGGACCCAGTGCTGCTGAGGGATGTGTTACCTCCAGGGCCCCCACCTCCACCTCCCACTGCCCTCCAGAAGCCCAAGCCCCCTGGTGGAGCCCAGGGATCAGACGGAACTTCTGGGCCTTGGGCTTCCAGCCCCGTGTGGGCAGCCAAGACAGGGGCCTCAGAGACCAAGTTGCCAAGCCAATGCCACCCCACCTTTATTTACTGGTCCTCAGGTTCCAGTCAGACACCTGGATCTGCAGGGCACAGGAAGAAAAAAAACGGCCCTGAAGACCCTCCCAACTCACCACACAGAGCAGGACCCACTGCGTAGCCTCGTCAGCTCAGGCCAGCCCCACGCCCCTTCCCAAGGGTGGGCCAGACCTGGCTGCCTAGAACCCTTGGAGGGGGCACCCAGCAGTGTGCCAGGCCCGGAGAGCTGGTGTCATCCTGAAGCTGACAAGGAAGGGGCCAGGATGGACAGTGGGGTGGGGGGTCGGATGCTCCCCGTGCCCCGGCCACAGACGCAGCAGGGGTCGGTGAGGAGGGACCCACGCTGGGTGTGGGTGGGACCACCCTGCCCTGGCTCCTGGCCACTTCAGGACAAAACCAGCCCAGTCCCACAGCACAGGAGACAACAAGGAGGCCCTCATCTCCCTCCCGATCCTGGAAGTGGCCAGGGGTCAGGGGTGGAGGCAGGAGAAGACGACAAGAATCAGGGTCGAGGCCCTGGGGGCAGGCAGGACCAGCAGCTCCAAAGGTCCAGCCAGGCCCCCGGGGGCGGGGGGGGCGGGCATGGGCTGGCAGGGCCGAGGCCCTCCTAGGGACAGGGGTAACCTGAGATACCCCGAGAGGAAAGGAAAGGCTCGGGGAGAAGGGGCAGGCCTTGGCCATCAATCATGCCTGTCCTGGTCCTGGGATTTTCGGCCCACTGGGAGCAAGGCCCCCTCCCCCTCCCAGGAGCTGAGCCCACAGGAGAGGCGGTGGCCAGCGGCAGGCTGCACCCAGATCTCCCGGAGGCCGGGGGAGGGGCACTGGCGCGCCTTAGGACTTCTTGGCGTCCTGCGTGTTCCGGCGCTTCAGGTCGCTCAGGTCGATGGGCTTGAAGGCTGCCGAGGGACAGAATGGTCAGTGGTAGGTGCAGGTGGAGAGGCAGGGTCTGTCCCTTGTCCTGCCCTTGCCTCTGAAAGCCCTGGGATCCAGGCCACTGTACCAGGCTGTCTTGGAAGCAGCCGGTGGGTGGGCCTTCCTGCCCCCTGGTTGGCCCCTCCCGCCTAGGGCAAGCCCAACTTACTCTTCAGGCTGGGGTTAGGGACCTTCTCCACGTACTCCTCCACCAGGCCCCGCTCGCTGCCCGACATCTGGCTGCGCAGGTCCCGCTCCACACCCTGCCAGGCTGCAGGAAGCAGGGGTGGTCAGGGCCCCTACCCCTGGGCCTGCCATCCGGCCCCGTCAGTGTCCAAGGGGATGGCACCCGCTCCTGCCCTGTCCCTCCCCTCCGAGTGGCCCCGCAGGTCCCCTGAGCCCAAACTCCCACTTCAACAGTTTCTGGCCCCCAAGTCCAGCCTGCTCCTAACCTGAAGTTGTCCTCAACAAACCCTGCTCCCTCGAGGAGCCCTGCCCAAGCCATGCCCCTTTCGGCCTCATGGTACCATGACCAGAGCTGCAGTCACAGAGGCTTCTGAGACCCACTAGGGTACAGCATTTCCTCCAGGTGGGCGCCCCATCTTTCCCACGTCCTCCGTCCCCCACCTCCCAGCACAAATGCTGTGCACACGTGCTCACACCTCCACCATACCACCTCCAAGACACCCCAGGTTCCTCAGGGTGCGCCATCTTCCACAGCACCCCTCTTCCCAAGCAAACACCCCTGACTCCACACATTGCCTCTTCTGGGATGTTGCCGTTCAGGAACACCATAGTGCTAACCATGCACACCCATGACCAGAACTGGGTCTCCACACCCCACAGCAGTACAGGGGGCAGAGGGGCTCAGGGGGGCTGGCTGCGGACACCCCGTGTACCTTCGTAAATGAAGCGCACATTCTCCTCGTGGGCTGGGGTGAAGATCTCACTGCTGTTGGGGGGAGAGCGGGGGCTACTGTTCCTCTTGCCGTTGTAGACAACTCTGGAGACGGGGGAACTGGGGGTAGCCCGGCCCGTGAGGAAGGGCTACAGGGCAGGACCCCCCCACACCTGGAGGTCACTCCACTACCTAAGACCCACCTGGTCATCGCTGGGGTGTCTGGTCCTCGCACTCCACTGCCGGATCCCCTCGGCCTCTGGAAGGGAAGCCCCATGACACAGGAGTGGGATAGAGGCCACCCTGCCACCCTCTCCAGAAGGGTCCAGGGATGAGAAGGGCGTGGGGGCATTTGCCTCTTCCCTTTAACTGTGATCTCCCTGCCTTCCAGAAGATAGAGTCGAGCCACAATCCAGCTGGCTAAGGGTACAGTACCTTTAGCCAAATGCAGCCAGGGGCCACCAACAGGCCCGAGTCAGCAGCTTGAGCTCCAAGTGGACCCCGCGCTTATACCACCACAGCCCAGGGAACACATCTACCCCAGGGTCAGGAAGCCCTGTTGATATTCCCAGTTCAAGTCTCCGAACACCACTCCTGATAGAGCGCGGGGCTGCAGGAAAGGCCTGCAGTCGTCCAGTGCCCTCACGGCCTACAGGACCTAGTAGCTTGTTTCCACTGAGCCTCAGTTTCCTATCTGTAAAATGGGGATATGCTTCCCAATGGGAAAAGTGCCTGCCCGGGTTCCTGGTCCCCAGGATGTGACAGGAGGGCTGAGGGAGGGCTGTGAGCCTGGAGGAAGCCATCAGGCCAATCCTAGTGACTGAGACTCTGGGGTGTGTCCTGTTTACAGGCTCTCTTAGCACAGGAACCAGACAGCCCTGGATGGGGGTCTATTTTTAGACTCACTCTCAAAACTGCCCAATTGGACAAAGTCCCCTCTCTGGCTGAGGACACACACCACAGGGTGAGGAAGCCAGTTGCACAGGGCTAGTCCCAGGCCTGGCCTTGCCCCTGAGTAGGCCAACCCCAGGTGCTGGGGATGGGGGAAGCCTGGGAAGGGCCTGTGAGCACAAGTGCCTCCCCTCCCCAGCCCTGGAGTCTGGGGGCCCCAGAATGCTCAGAGCATGTAGCCACAGCCCCTCCTGAAGAGCCTGGAAGATGAGACCCAGTGGATACTTCCTCTCTGGCTCCTTTGGCATCTAAACACCTGCACAGGGGGACTTCCCTAGCAGTCCAGGGGTTAAGACACTGTGTTCCCATTGCAGAAGCCATGAGGTCGATCCCTGGTAGGGGAACTGAGATCACACATGATGCACAGCCCAGCTGGGGAAAAAATCTGCACAGGTAAAACAGCCTACAAGTTGAGGTAGTAACGACAAAGCATAAAGCCAGCTTCCCGGGGGGTACATAGAAGCCTACGCCCTCCCAGGAGACGGGCCCTGCTCCTCACAAAGGGACTTCTCCCTTCTTGGACTCGAGGGATCTCACTGCCTATGATTCTCCTGTCCAGGCACCAGTCCCACAGACACCAGAGCACAGAGGGAAAGCCCTCTCTGGCCTGAGGGTGCCCTGGGGAAACTGAAGGAGCTCAAGAACACTCACGTCTCAAGGGGCTGTTGGCAGTGCAACGAGGTGGGAGGCTTCAGTTAAGCAACAGGAGGGAGGTGCCTGGAGGATCAGCCAGCCACCACCCAACCCAGGCTGGCCCCTCCTGCCCAGGCCCCCTCATCCCTCCTGCAGTCTGTCCTCTCAGACCTCGGGGGCCACTTCTGCAGGGTACCTGCCTTCCCAGCTTTGCCCATCTCCAGGGCTTCTTTCCAGGGCAGCCTCGGCCTTGGCCTCCTCTGGTCACAGCCTGAGGGCTGCCTGGCCTTTATGGGTGCCTGACTTTGGTCCAGGGCCCCCGTTCAGTCTCAGGCCTAACTCAGAGGCCAGCCCCTTCCAGCTCCTATTGCCCTGATTGCGCACACACACACGCACACATGGCTCTGGGGTTCTCTGAGCGCCTCACCTGCTTCCCTTGGTCTCCGCATTCCCAAGGCCTGGCCCCCAGGCCCCTGGAGCATTCGGTCTCCACAGTGGGAACCCACCCTTGCTGCCCCCACCGGCTGTGCTTCCTGACCAGAGGCTAGAATGCCCCACGAGCCATGGAGCTATGTACCTGTCATCGGGCACCTGTCCACACAGATGTGCTACTTGAGTTAACGAGGTTTCTGGTGCCCTGGACAGAGCGGCCAGGAAGTACCTTGGCCAGGGGCAAGACACCCGCAGGCTCTCATGTCCTTGGGACTTGAAGAATGAGTAAAAGGACTTTTTAAAAAGGAGTTATTGTCTGCCTCCTCTCGATGGGGTGGTCACACCCAACCAGGTCTGTCTTTAATGGCCTGTATCCTACCATCCTACCAGCTGGTTCCTACTCATGAGGAACCCCGGAGTCCTCCGTCTTCTCCCTCCAGGGGCCTTTCTCCTTAGGACCTCAGGCTGGCCCCGCCCCGCCCACATGGACACCCTGCTTCCTGCGGGATGCAGGGACACCCAGGCTTCACCTGAGTGTACCAGCAGCTTCCCACGAGGCCAGGGCCTGCTGCTCCCCTGAAGACAGAGGGACAGTGAGCTGCACTCACTCACCTTCATCACCTCCTCCAAGGAGTTGGGCCCCCCATGCTGACCCCAAAGGAAATTTCCTGGAAAAATCTAACAAATATGCATGCCCCGTGACAGCTATTCCAGTTCCAGGATGTACCCAAAGGAAAGGGCCTGGTGGCTACCGAGAGGTGCACAGGGGCAACCAGAGAAACAGCACTTGTCTGGGCCGAGGGAAGAACCACTGAAAGGGGCCCATATACACTGGGCCTGTTTCCGCCCTGGGAGGTGACAGTTGTAAGTATGAGCCATGGCAACGGCGGGCGAATCATACCACTGATGCTAAAAACAGAAGCCTGGGGACACACGGCTGTCCAGTGGAGAGGGCCGAGCCGCAAAGGCGTGGACAAGGGAGACAAAACAAGGTCAGGGAGGAGATGTCTAAGAGGGCAGTTGGACTCAAGGAAGGCCAGGGCAGAGAGGTGACCGCTGAGCCACCATGACAAAATCTCCAATGACCTAGCAAGAAGGGGCTCAGCGGAGCAAGGGGAGGAAGTGGGACCTTCGGCCAAGACTGCCCATCCCTGACAACTGGTTGTGAAGAGAGGCGTGAGGCCTGGGCTGACAGTGGTTGTGTGTCGTGAAGCAAAGGGAAACTCGAGCACATTTACTGTCTGAGCAAAGTGCTGAGCAGGGCCTCTACAGAGGTGACTGCAGAGGAGCCAGGCAACCAGCAGGCTGGGGAGAATGGCACGCCTGGAAAAGCGCCAGGGACACCTAACAAGGCCCAGTAGGCCACGAGAGTCCCCCGAGGTTGGAGTTTCCAGTCCATCTGGCCAGTGGGGAGGGAGTATCTACTTCTGCAAACATCTCCCTCCTCTTGTTTGCTTTCCGACTTTTGTTTACCATGATTATCAGGGACAATTATTTCCTGAAGACTGGAGCTCAAAACCTCGCTACATATACTACATCCCATCAACTCTGAAAAACTTTTTTACCCTTTTAATTGCTTTGATATCAGGTTGTATCTGGCAACTGCCAGCACAAAGGTTAGCACCGTTTTTTCATGCTCGGTGGAGCTTGTGAGGCCCAGCTCACACTACTGAGGTCTCAGATCTGATGATGCAAAGAGGTTCCCCTAAGCCCACAGACCCCAAGCCTCCACCTACGTGTATGTGCTCTTCAGTTACTTCTTCCCATTTCCACAAATCCAACATCCACTGCTCACTCTCCAATTCATGTCGGGACAGTACCCTGCACTACCCTTCTCCATCCCTGGTACACGTGATGCCAGTGTGATCTTCCCAAAACCTGCCCCCACCCAAGTCACTCCCCACTCGGACACTACCAGGGCCTTCTACTGCCATCAAGCCCTCAGTCTGGCCATGATCTAATTTACCAGGTGTGGGTGTCACCAGCTACTGGGCTCCTAGCCCATCCCAAACCCAGTCTGAGCCACAGAGTCACCTCTGCTGCTGCCAGAGTCACAGAGAACCACACAAACTCCCCTGGTGTACTCCACAGGCCCTGACTGTTGTCCACAACAGCCTAGCCCATAGCAGCCAGTGGGCTACATGCTTAGCACCCAGCAGGGTCCAGAACCACTCCGTGACTGGGGGTCATCCATCACTGCTCTGTCACCCCTGGGCAGGTCTCTTCCCTCTATGGGCTATGGAATCCCCATCTGAGCCAAAACAACCCCCAAGAATGTTCACCAGGCCTTCCTGCTCAAAGGGACCCAAGTACAGCCACATGAGGCCACAACCTCAAACAAAATCTCTCTGGCTGCTTATCCAACGAGACAGTGGATAGGGCAATCATAGAAGGAATGTATCATGCAACTGGGCATTTCTGAGCGTAAAAGGGCTGCTCTTGATTATGAAGTGTGAGCCAGGACAGCCTTGGGCAAACTGAACGCAGAGTTTCCTCAGGCATGGTGTAGACCCACAAACATGAGACACTGTGGAGAGGCAGCAGCCAAGGGCCAGCTGTGGCGCAGCCAGTGCACTGAGCCAGGGAGAACACCAATAAACCCCACTTTGGAGGTTTAGTGGATGAAGCAACCTGCCACTCAGCAGAGTGGGGTCTGGGCCCCAAGAGACTCCCAACCTCTCAGCCTCCCAGGCCACAGAAATCAGGGCTAGGCTAGGATGGCTGAGCTGCCCTGAGCACGCCAGAGACTGCCTCTGCCTTTGCTTGTACCCCTGGCAGGTTCCAGACCCCTTGGCACAATGTGGTTCTGCTTAGAGACAGGGAGGGACTCTTCCTGGATGGATCTATATAGCACCTTGCTCTTTCATGGGGAAAAAAGGGCTTCAGAGACCGCCAGGGAGGAGGAATTCGGGAAAGGGAGCCCAAAGCCCAGTCTCCAGACTGCCAGTCTTGAACTCTTTCCCCACACACAGCCATATGTCTAAAGGCAGGAGGTGAGATGATATTCTGTTGTCTGGAAAAGTGACAATGGATATTCCGGAGTTAGAATCAATGATGCAATTGCAGGCACTCTGTGTTACTTTAAAAATTTTGATAGGTACTCAAATTTTCTCAAGACTCCACTTCCCCTTCATATTCTGTGTCTTTGGGGCTCTCAACAGCCCAGTTTCTACCAATGAGACTTTTAAAAGGCAATCAACCACTCAAGCAAGTACCAGCAGGACACTGCTGTTTTAGATACCAAATGGGCCTGGCGACCCTTGAAGAGACCCAGGCGAAGCCTCTAAGCACTGCACCACCCCTCTCCCTCTTTCCTTGGTGACAGCAGCAGCTTCCCTCCCAAGCAACAAACCCCAATGTATGCATTCCCCTTCTTCCTCACTTGGCAATCTCGCCAGCCCTTCCACTCACCCCAAATCAAACCTTCTCCTTCAAGACTTGGCGCCTGACCCTTCCCTCCCCACCCGCACTGCTTTCTAAAAGCTCTGGACACTCCCGCTGACACCTCAAAGGCTTTTGCTCAAAATGTCCCATCTGCCCAAAATCATCGCCCTGGCCCTGGGGGCCCGGCTCAAGACCATCTTCTCTGGGAAGTCTTCCTAGGAGGCAGGTGGGGGATACGACTTGTGCGCCTCCGCGTTACCTGAAGTTTCTCACAAACCTGGGTTGCTTCCTTCGCGGCCTTCCCATGGCGGTCCCCGCCCACCCCGGCATCCCCCGGGGTTCCGGTGAGCTCCCCGAGGACTGGCAGTCTTTTATCCCCTTCCGTGCCCTGACACTGCCTCGCCCGGCTCGGAGACCAGGAGCGAGGGATACGCGGGACGGCGGCGGAGGGCGAACCGCGGGAACCCGGCCGGCCGCGCTTCGCAGTCAGGAAGCATCGTCAGGGCTGCTCCCCGGGCGACGAGGAGGCGGCAGCTTCAGGGACGGAGAACGGCGGCCCGCTACTCCCTCTGAGCCCCTTGCCCCGCGGGCCCGCCCCGCCTCGCCGCGCCCCTCCCTAGCCTCCGCCGCGGCGGGCCGGGAACCCCGCGACCCAGCCCGGGGCCCTCCCCCCTCGCGGCCGCCGCGCCAGGGCGGGTCCGGGCCGCGCCCGCCCCGCCCCCGCCGCTACCGCCTCACCTCGCCCTCTCGGCCGCCGCCGCCGCTGCCAGGGGCCCGGCCGGAAGTGATGCGTCGCCGCCGCGCACGCGCACTGGCGCAGGTCACGTGACCGCCGGCGCGCGGAGGGGCGGAGACTGAGGGCCGGGGCCGCGGGGCTGGGGCCGAGAGGCTGGGGTCTGGGGTTCCTGGAGTTCCTGCCAGCCGGGGACGAGGGATGTCGAGGCCAGTCTCCTGGGCCAGCGGGGTCGGAGTTCTGGGACAGACAGGGCCTGGGGGTAGCGGGATCGATGGACGGCAGGGACCGGCGGTCGGGAGCCGCGAGACTCTAGCTCCTTGCTCCGACACTGCAGGATCCCCAGACCAGAGTGGACGGCGGTTGTCCGCGGACCACCAGAGCAACCGGAGCCGAAGGACTGGACAGGACGATCTCCAGTAATCAGGCCATCACCACGGGCTTAGGAATCACGTTTATTGAAAAAGTAAAAAGTATAGCAATAAAAAAAAAAAATTTCACCCGAAGAAAAACCCAGGCCGCGGTTGGGAGAGGGGAGGGCTTTTGCCCTTGTGTGGGGTCCCGGCCAGTCTGGCCGGCCCATAGCCCAGCTGGTGGGGCACTCCTGGCTTCCGGGGGAGATGGGCACCTGACTTCTCCAGGCAGAGCTAGCGCCCTGGGAGGGCAGGGCTGGGCTCAGTCCATCTTAGTCCCTTTGAATAGCTCCACCAAGTCCTTGAATTCCGGGTCAATGAGGTCTGAAGGCAGATCTCCATCGTCGTTCGCAGCTTCTCTGTCCGCCCCCAGGGAAATGAGGTACCTGGGTGCAAAGGGCAGCCCTAGTTGAGGAGGAAACGTGGCCCAGAGAATGCTCACCCCTGCCTGAAGGTAGCAGCCTGCGGTTCTGAGATCTACCTGTTTTTTCTCTTTCCAGGTGAGGTGAGGAGAAAGAAACCGACCCTTTGGAAGTTTCGCTAACTTTTGCAGTTTGCTCTTGGGAGGCAACAGGGCAGAAAGGAGATTACAGAAGCCCTTAGGGTTTTTAGCTACACTAGCAGGGCCACCTTTGGGGGGACTACATCCTTGAGGCCACCCTCTCACCTGGCTATATCAGGGTATCCGTCACTGCAGGCGATGTGCAGGGGTGTCCAGCCTGTCTCGTCTCGCTGATGAATGTCTGCCCCGTATTTGACTAGCAGCTTCACGCACTCGAGGTTTCCAGAAAGCACCGCTTCATGAAGGGCAGCCAGGCCTGGACAGGACAGGAGGGGTCAAGGCTCAGGCCTTCCCCTGCCACCCCACAGAGCCTCACTGGCCCCGCAGGCACTCACCCGAGGGGTAGATGGTGTCCAGGGAGACTTTCCGAGTCCGGATGAAGCGCCCCACCTGCTCCAGGTCGCCTTGGCGGATGTGGTCCAAGAACAGGACGTCATTAGGGAAGTGCACACTGCGATCAGCCAGGAGTCTCCGGCGCCGCTGCCTTGGGCTGTAGCGGGCATAGCGGGCTGTTCTGCTGGGCATCCTGGCAGCAATGGTTTGGGCCACCCCTGTGGGGACCCTCCTGCTCGGGGAAGGAAGGTGCACGGACCCGGACTGTGTGCAGGCTCTTCTGACTGACAGTGACCTCCAGCACTGCTGCCACAATGCTCTCCGTGCTCCTGTTGGCCAGGGCACCTTCTTATATAGGACCGGCAGAGCTATATAAAGCTGCGCAGTCATGCTCGCACCCGAGGGGCTGAAACTGAGCCGCTCCAGCTCTGCCCTCAGGATCATGTTTAGTGGTTCATCTTTCAGCCCACCTGTCGCTGTGCCTGGCCAAAGGGGTCAGATCCTTCCTGGCCACTGCTCCCTGCCCCACAACTGGACCTCGAAGGTGCTTGACAGAGGGCAGGAGAAGCACTAGAAGGGCAAGGCCCATAAGCAAGGCAGACAGATAACCAAGGTCATTGAGGACCAGGGTCTCCCTCCGTATCGAGAACTTGGGGAGAAGGGCATGATATGTGATAAGCACAGCTACCTCTGCCCACTGGGAAGGCAAGGGGATGCTTCCCCAAACCTGAGGGAACACAGAAGAAGCTGTACAGAAGGCCCAGCCCAACCCATCTCCCTGTCATTTGTCACTTTCTATCATGGCTTGTATCACTCTCAGGGCAGTTTTCCCAAAACGTGGGCTTCAGTGGCCCTGCCCTTCTGCTTGGAAACCTCCCGAATTAGAATCAAAGTGCAGAACTTCCCTGGTGGGTCCTGTGGCTAAGACTCCCTGCTCCCAATGCAGGTGGCTGGGTTTATCCCTGGTCAGGGAACTAGATCCCACATGCCATGAGGAAAGATCCTGCATGCTGCAAGGAAATAGAAGATACCACATGCCACAACGAAGACCTGGTGCAACCAAATATTATTAAAAAAAAATTTTTTTTAAGTTTTATTTATGTATTTTTGGCTTCACTGGGTCTCTGTTGCTGCTCGCTGGCTTTCTCTAGTTGCGGTGAGCGACGGCTACTGTTCATTGTGGTCCACGGGCTTCTCATTGCAGAGGCTTCTTGTTGCAGAGCATGAGCTCTAGAACACATAGGCTTGATAGTTGTGGCTCACAGGGCTTATTTGCCCCTCTGCGTGTGAAATCTTCCCAGAGCAGGGGTTGAACCTGTGTCTCCTGCATTGGGAGGCAGTTTCTTAACCACTGGGCCACCAGGGAAGTCCAAATTTCTCTTTTTAATAAGGACACCAGCCTACTGGTGTCCAGGGAGTAGGGCCCACCCTACTCCAGTTTGACCTCATCTTAACCAGTGACATCTGCAGCGATTCCATTTCCAAATAAGGTCACATGCTGGAGTACTGGAGTTAACACTTCAGCGTATAAATATTGAGGGGCGCAGTTTGGCCCCTAACGCTGGCAAGAGACCTGGATGCTGGAGATGGGCCAGCAGTCTGTAGTAGGGGGCAGGAACTTGGTTATGAGAAGCCGTTGCCCCACCATGTTGATCTCGTTCCAACAAAATCAACAAATTCATCAACACTCAAGGTGCAAAGCCCTGGGCCAGAACACTGCACTGCCCTGATGGGGTTTCTCCTCCTGCCTCTGCTGCTGATGTTCCCTGGGAAACTCCGCCAGGCCCAGGTCCTGCGGGGCCCCAAGGGAGGGGCGGTTCCCAGGGCTCCTGCATTTCGGGCTCAGAGTGTAGTGCTGGGCGATCCTAACTCTTGGTCACTTGCGTCACTTATGAGTAGCTACAATTTCTATCAGCGTGTTTACACGAAGCCCAGAGACAGAGTACCATGCTGTACACAGAGACAGAACTTTCCTTTGATGTGAAGATTGCTTTTTCTGCTGTTGTGGAAAGTTCTGTCTGCCTGCCATGCTCAGAGGATCAAATGAAAGAACTCTGGATGAAGAAGCTGCCACCAATGGCCTGTTTTTTCCCACCAGTGACAGGCTTCAGGCCAGACAGGGCAAACCATAGGCCCAACCAGGGTGGGCCTATTAGTGACCCCAAGAAGGACCCTTCCACTCTGTCCTCCTAGAGGTGAGCTGAGAGAGCTCAGGATCTGGGCTGTGGGGTTTCTGTTTGGATATTTGGATCAGAGAAGGCACAGATGCCTGAAAGGCATTGTGGTGACAACTTGGGAAACATGTCCTCAAAGCCATGGACACAGCCTGTAGCAACTTTTGGCAGAAGCCAGCTGTGAGCAGTCTAACCTGCTATTCTCACAGCCACACCAGCACCAAACCTGTATTTACACAGCTTTGTCCCTGAGCCTCTGCCCATGTGAACTTGTCAAGTGACCTGGTTTGCACAACTTGAACATTCTGCTTTCAGGAGAACTGATGCAAACCGAAACAGTTAATGGAAAACGCTCACTTTGAAAAGTCCGAGGAAACTCAACTAGCAGAGGTCTGCCTCCAGTAGAAAGCAAGCCAGGGGCCTGGAGGGGAGTCTGTGCGGGCCCATTCGGCCGCCTCCCGGCAGATGCCGAAGCCAGACCTTCAGGGTCCAGTACACAGGCCCAGCAGCTGCTTTTTAGGTTCCAGGCCAATCGCTTCCTACCACCTGGAGAGAGGAAGAGAGAGATTGGGACGCCCTAGGCTGTTAAGCCCTGACTGCCTACCCCAGAGCCCACGAAGTTACCTTGCTAATCCACCAGCCCTGCCTGGTCTGGGACTCCAACCGCCGCCTCCCAGCAATCCCAGACCCAGGAATGTGCTAATCAGCTGCCTGGGCAAAAGGGGAAAGGTATCGGTGACTCACTCCCCCTGCTAGGAGCACATGACATGACGACGTGCTCTGGGCAGCAGTGCCTGCTCCCAAACTTTCTGCGCGGAGGGCCAGGCTCTGCAGAGCTGGTCAGCGGGGTCACCAGCGTCCATCACTGGGCATAGCCCACCCCTCGCAGCTGGGACTCCGGACAGCCCGGCTCTCAGCCCATCCTGGATCCCCTTCTCGGGAATCCACACATGTACCTCTGGGAACCCTCTCCCATTTTGGAGAGCAGGGCTAACATCTCCCCGGAAATCTCCCACAGAACCTCCAAGTGCCCGAGCTCACTACTTCGCGAATACATGTCTCACCGTGTCAGCAGGACTGGACCGAGGCACAACACGCACAGACCCTGGAATAGCCCCAGCACAGGCCACCTGAGAACCAGGGAAGGGAGCCCCGCTGTGGGCTGAGCTGGGGAGCAGTACTCGGATGACAGGAGTGTGTGGACAAGCTGGGGCTTAGCTGCTGCTGCCCAAGGTGCTAACATCAGGTTGTTGCTGAACGCCAGCTGTATATCACATGCCCAGGTGGGAGAAGGGAGCAGCCCTGGGGTTTGAGGGCACAGAGCAGACACACAGGCCTCTGGCTGGAACGTAGCTGTGGTCATGGGGGAAATAACACACACACCTCCCCGCAGACTGAGACCACCGAGGGAACCACATTCATAGCAAGTCTCACAGTCACATCTGCCAGACATGCCCCAGCCATCTCCAAGGCCCTGGCAGCATCAGAACTAGAGGCTGCAAATCGGGTAAGGCACGCATCCTTCCTACGTGGGCAGCATGTTAGAGGGACTGATGGGAGCATGTGGAGTGACAGCCTGGGCTTCTTGGAGACCTAGCCACATTTGCTGTTCTTGACCTCCCAAAGTGGGCTGGGTCTCCACCCGTTCCCTCCAAGAATGACATCAGTGTCCCACTGTGCCTACAGACATGTGCACAGAACAGACAGGAAACCCTGCCCTGGGCAGAGGTCCCCTGTCTGGGGACTGATGCCCACCCGAGCCCTGCTGGCCCCTGTGGATGTCCCACTCAGAGCCCTCGTGGAACCCCAAGGCCCAAGAGGTGTCCCCAGGCCAGGTTCAGGTGCCATGAGCCACTGTAGCCAGGATTACAGCTTTGAGTCATGGTTTTTGAATTTTTAGTCTGGGGGGTGCAGGGGGAAGGAAAGGTCAGCTGAACTACTCTTCCTTATACAAATTATGCGTTAAGCAGAGGCTCTAAGGAGTCAAATTACATTTTAAAAACTAAGAGATTGGCTCTCAACATCAGATTCTTTTTTACACAAAGGTCTAGTGATAGGTAGCACTTAAAAATTATTTTTATTTACTCCAGCTATGCTGGACCCTAGTTGGAGCAGGCAGGATCTCTTAGTTGTGGCTTGTGGGATCTAGTTCCCTCCCCAGGGATCAAACCCAGGCTGCCTGCATTGGGAGCTCGGAGTCTTAGCCACTGGACCACCAGGGAAGTCTCTGAGTACAGCATCCTTGGTCTGAACACCCCCAATTTCTCATCCAAAGCTGCAGTGGTTCTAGGCTGCGGGGGCAGGGGGTACTCTTGCACAACAGACCTGTGCTCCCCTTGCTGTCGTGTCCTGACATAGCATGTTAGCAGAATCCATGCTTTGACCATTGGGTGCCCACAGCAGGTAAAGCTGCAGACCCCCATCACAGGTGAGCCAGCGGGACAGCATAGGAGCAGGGCCAGGAGGCAGCCCTCCCCCTACCCTGACCACATGCATTAGGTGACTCGTGGTGTCAGCTCCACACCCATGGGATGTGTACATGCTTCTGAGTGTCTGCCACGCTCCAAAAAAGATGGCTCAACAAGAGCAGCCCCAAGCTCACCTCCTCTCCCTAGAATGTCGGAATTCCAACCCCCATCCCCGTGCCTAGAAGTTGTAAGGCAGAGATGACAAAAGGCAGAAAATTTTAACTTTATTTGGCCAATGTGTCCAATTCCAATATTGTGGTAGAAATGCCTGAAGAACTGTCAACATGTGATTCAGCTCAAGCATCCTTGGCTGTCTCCCAGCCTGGAAACGAAGGGTCCCAGTTCTGCCTGGTGCAGGCCTCAGGCCACCCTGGACATCACAGAGCAATAAGGACCCTGGCTTGGGGACGGAGGGGGCTGCTGGGCTTGTCCTGGGCCCAGCCACACCCTCCGCTCATGGTGGGGGGGTGGCCTGCAACAGAGACTGGAGTCTCCATTTAATCAAACGATGCAGGAGCCACGCTCCACCATGGCAATACCGCATGAGGTGAGGGACCCGTCCAGCCTTGCCTGGTTCTGCCCCACAGAGGGCAGGAGTCCCAGGGAAGCCTGGCCAAGGTGGAGCACACACCCTGACGTCCAAAAATGTCTAAAAATCCCACAGACGGAATTTTCTTAAAGTGATAGTATAAACCTAACAGGAATGAGAGACATTGCCAGCGTGAGATTCCAAAACATTTTAGCGAGCACTCTGGACAAAACCGTGTACAAAAAAAGTACATCACGATTTAAAAAAAAAGGCCCACCAAGATGGGCTGGGCTGGCCTGGAAATAAACCCCTTTCCAAAAGTTGAAAAGCAAAGGAAGACGGGTTTAGATTTGCACGTGTGTTAGAGTGAAGTGTGGCTTCAGAAAAGTTCCCTGCATTTCCGATTGACGCTCCCTCGCCGGGAGGGTCTGCGGGCGTCCGGAGGCTGTGCTGCTGGGTGTGCAGCCCACTGGGAGGTGCCGGGTTCGGTGCCCAGATCTGGCTCTCTGCATTACAGTTCATCTTTCACAGCTTTTTGATCATCATCTTCCTCCAGATCAGGCTCTTCTGCTTCTTCGAGATCTTCTAGATCCTGGGACGTATGATGGAAAGGAAGGGATGTGAGAAGTCCAGGCCGGGCCAGCTTGCTGAGGCCTCCAGCCCACAGTGAGGACACGAGGGACCAGTCTGGCACTCAGACACAAGCAGCCAACTGTGGTCTCTATGAGCAGATTCGTGGATGTGTGGCGTGGGCTTCCGGACGACAGCGAGGTATGGGGGCTCCTGCCCACAATATAGGGTAGAAGCAGAACTGGTGCCCTGGGAGTTCACCCCATGCTGTCGAGCGGGTGAGTGCTTAAATCTACTCCATCCATGGCACAAGTATGAAGACTGAGCAGGGAGCCACTGGTGTGTTATGTCCACCCCTCAAGTCCTGGAGCTCAAGGGGCTGGTGACAGCCCACCAATCACAGGAGCGCACGCCGCCCTGGCGGTCCTCACTGCCCCCACTGCGCCCTGCAGCCAGGTCTGCCCCTCGTCCCACATCCCTGCACTTCCGGGTGGACCCTGTGGCCTGAACTGACCATTCCCTCCACCACCAGACCCAGCCCCACCCTCTTGGCTCAGGCGCACTTCTGCCATCCCCTCCACTCCTCCCAGCTGATGTGAAGAGGACCGAGCTCACGCCGAGCAGAGCACCTCAGCCGACAGAGAACGTGCTGGATGTGTCTGCGAAGATTCCTGAGCAAACAGTGGCGCCTAAAGACCCTTCCAACCCCGCCTCCCGCCCCATGCAGCACTGCGTGGCAGCACGCCCCACAGCTCGCCAGGTCCAATGACTACTTACATCATCATCTCCGGCCCCATCCTGGCCACCACTCTCCAGGAACTTCTTAAAACCGTCCAGTGTCCGCTCCCCGTTGTAGTCGATGACCTGCAAGAAGGGGGGATGAAATGTGAGATGCGGTCCCCCTGACAGCCCCCCAACGCCTCCGCACTCCCCTCAGTAGTGGGCGCACCGTCCTATCGGCGCTGGCGGGGAAGAACTTGAGCGTGGGGAAGCTGTGCACTTTCACCGCCTCCACCTCGTTGGCCGTGGAGTCCATCTTGGCGATGACTATGTTCTCGTGGTCCTTGTACGTCTCTCCCAGCTTATCCCAGATGGGGGCCAGCTGCTTGCAGTGACCGCACCACGGGGCATCTGAAAGAAAGCCGTTCTGCGTCTTGCTGGGCCGGGAAGTGCCCCGCCCCAGCAAGCCCAGAGGAGTGGAGGGCCTCACTTACAGAACTCTACGAAGACGTTCTTTTTCTCATCAAAAGCAACCTCTTCAAAGTTCTTTCCAACCAGCACTTTGACAGGCTGCTTGTCCCAGTCGTCAGGCAGCTCCTGGCTCATCAGGTGGGGCTGGAGGGCGAGTAGAGAAGAGTCAGGCACGCGCAGTTGCCTGGGGACCCCTCTGCCACCTGGTTGCTCTATGCGCCCCAAGGATCCTCAGCAACCCCACCCCGGACAAGGTGTGCACCTTAATCTTGCCCTCCAGGAAGCGGTGGCAGAACTCAGTGATCTTCTCTGCCGTCAGCTCATCTGACTCTGGCTTATATTTGGTCATCTCCTCCTCCAGCGTGATGAGGCGCACGGCCGGGCACTCCTCTTTCTTCAGGCCGAAGAATTCCAGGATGCGCTGGTTGTCAGTGTGGTCGCTGTCGATGAAGATAAACAGGATCTTGGGAGAGAAAAGGCACGTTGATGGCAGTGCACAATGAGGGCTCCCTATACTTCCCTGCCGCCCACTCCCCAACAACCAGGACCCCACACTAAAACAGGCTGTCCCAAGGCAGAAGGAACCCTCCGATCAGCCTTTGACCTGGGGGTGCTGAGCTGCTTGCGGACCACAGGGAGCACACACCTTGCCCTTGAAGCTCTCAGCTGCTTTTTTGAAGTTGCTCAGCTTGCCCTCATAGTCAGACACGCTTTTTGGCAGGAACAGCAGGATGTGAGTCTTGATTTCCCCTCCGAAGATCTTCGGGGCTGTCTACATTGGAAACACAGGTTACTTGGTCTGAGACACAGACCAAGCTATCAACACGGGCTATTCTCTCCTTGGCCCCCAGGCCACCAAACACCTGGCCACCACACACCTGGTCTCTGTAAGTCAGGGTCCCCAGGACCAAACATCAGGACCCTCCCCAGCCGGGGCAAAATCAGCAACACAGACACACCTGCTCGGTGAACTCGATGACCAGGGGCAACTGGTTGTGCTTGATGAAGTCCAGAAGCTTCTCCTTGGTGACCTCCCCCTCAAAGTTGTTCCGGCCTTCGTCAAACTGTGGACAGAAAAAGGCGTGGGTGCCAAGGCTCTCCACAAAGCCCCCTGTGGCCCTAGCCAGCTGACCATGGCCAGGAAGGCAGTCTACGCCCTCATTTTCCTGTATGGGTTGTGACAGCAGTGTGGGGGGATGCCGGCAGGACACACACGTCTCCATCCAAAGCAAAAACCAGGTGATGGCTGCCGGAACACATCCTCTGGGCACCAGGCAAGAGTGAGGTCACCAGGAGTGGCTCCCCACGAACACCAGCAGGCAGCCTCCCGCAGGCTGAGACCACAGCAGCTGGCTCAGACCCTGCCCCGGCACGTTCCTGACAAGCCATGAGAGCCCACGTCCCGGGTAGGGTGCCAGAGGACTCCCTCATTGCCAAGTCCCTAAACCTGCAGCCCTCCAAATGTGGGCCTCAGCCCTGTGGACCCAAGGCCCTTCCAGGGCGGCCGCAAGGTCAGACTGATTTTCACAACCACGCTCAGATGGCAGGTGCCCTGTCATGCACTCCCCCCCAGAGTATGCAGTACGGCGTGTGACACTGCGTCAGAGTGAAGGCAAACAGGAGAACCCAGCTGTCTTCTGTTCGGACAGACGTTAGAGACCAGCAGAAATCTAAAACACTACCCTAACCACGAAAACACTGTCTGGGAAAAAATTAATTTTCATAAAAATGTTTATTATTATTTTTGGCCACACGATGCAGCATGTGGGGTCTTAGTTCCCCGACCAGGGATTGAATCCCAGATGGATTCCTAACCTTGGACCATCAGGGTATTCCCCCCAAAAACGTCTCTATTGGTAACATGTAATATTTATTATTGTTATCTTAGAACGAACAGGATTTTTTTTTTAAATTTCTCAGTTCTAACACGTCTAACACAATAAAAATGGGTAGGTATTCCACACCAAAAAAAAGGTTTTTGGGAACTTCAATAATCTATTTAAAAAGAGTTTCAAAGTCCCACAAAAAGCGAAGGCTGAGGCCACAGAGCTGAGAGGTGTGGCCCCAGCTCCAGATGGGTGGGCAGACACAGCTCCCTTCAAGGAAGCTGAGCGGTGCCTCAGCCTGTGCGGCTGGTCAGCCTGGGCCTCCCGTCACCTGTGTGAACTCAGATGGGACCTATAGAGAGAAACCACTCACGTTCCCTGCCTGGCCATTTCCCTCTGCATTTTCCCAAAGTAACTAGCCACTTCCCATCCTCACCCCCTCATAAAGAGCTAAAGCTGGCTCTGCCTTCCCCACACCTGTGATGGGAAGGTGCAGAGAGACAAGAAGGACATGGAGGCAAGAGGCTGGCCATGGCCAGGCTCCATCAGGCATAAAGAGGATCTCCCGTTAAGAGGCTAACTGACAGCCATCCCCGCTCCTCCAAAACCACCATGTCTCTATTGGGACACAACCTTGGTCGAGGTAACGGTGCACATTACACTGTGTTCAGTGTCTCCTCTGGTGAAAAACAGCCCTTGTTTATCTGGGGACAGCTGCAGGAGATCTTGGGGCCCTGGGCAGAAGCCACCCCACCAGGCTGCAATGAATATGTCACAAAAATAAGGCCCCACCCCCACTCTTAAGCCCCTGGCTTGAAAGATGAAAGAGAAAAATTAACACCAAACAAAGACACAGGATGATCAGCTCTCAAACCAGTGGTCCAAACAGACCCAAGCTGGGACTCGGACTGAGAGCTGCACGTAGCGGCTGGCCATTCTTGGGAGTCCCATCTCTCAAGGCTGCCCACACAGAAGACCCTGCTCACACTGAGGAACTAGGCAACAGCCTGAAGGAGCAAGTAAAGGCAGAGAATGGGGCCAGTGGGCCAGCGGGGAATCTGCACTTTCTTCCTCTCATCCACAGAGCTGTCTGCCCGACTGCAGTTGTGACCCCAACTGACGCCTCAGCACAAAGCCCGTGGGCTCTGCCAGGCTCTTGCTCACAACTGCTCCAGGGAGCATGACATTCCAGCATGGCTGCCAGAAGCCAGCAAGTGGGAGAGGGCAGCCCCCCTCACTGTTTCCCTTCTCCCTGCATAGATACCAGAGACTTGAGGCCAAGAAGACATGAGCAACCATGACTATTCTGTAGAACAAAGAATCATCCTTCTTAACCTCCAAGGACATGTGATCACCAGAACCAGCATCAATCCAGTGTGACAAGTGCCACTCCAGATCTCAAGAGTAATGGAAAAGGACAGTGTGGATCAAGCTGATGAAAAGAGGTTTGCAAGCACCACAGGCCTGAATCTCCCCATCCTTCACCCAGAACTGCAGGACGCACCCAAGACGTTCTATTCAAGGCCCCCAGGACCTTCATTCCACTCAACTCCATCCAATTTGGCTGGGTCTTCTGCTAATCAGCTGTTAATAACAGTTTCCTGGGTACCTTTGGGAAGGCAATTAACTAACTCAGCAATTCTGTTCCCTTTAAGGGATAGGGTGAGAATAAAGAGAATGTATATAATACCTCTTGTTTTGAGGAAGAGGAAAGGACTTCAGAAATAGTTGAACGCAAGCTACCCCAGAACCCAGTGCACCTGGGAGGGCTGCCCTCCCTACCCCCAGGTGCTAGAGGCTCAGCAGTACCCCACCCAGGAGTGCACACAGCGGGGGGACTGGGCCTCCCAAACACTGTGTCCTTTCTCATCACTCAGTTTACCACTTTGCTGTAATGCTACAACTACCTTCTAACCCTGGGAACAAAACAGGACAGGAGTCCAAGGTCTAGCCCCTCTCCCTGAAGATATACCTCCAGCGCCAGCTCCCCCCGTTATAGCCTTCCCTCCTCCACTCTGTACCCAATCCGGGGATAGCTGTGTCCCAAGGGTGGCCATGCATGCTTGGCCAGCCCCAGACCCACTATCTGGTGGCTAAGATAAAAAAGAGACCCCGATCACCCACCAACTGCTGTGTACACACACCAATCCCAGCTGTGTCCCAGCAAGAGTGTGGAGAAGTCAAGACACACACGGCCCCTTCATGACCAAGCGTAACAGACACGGGGCCAGGGGAGCCTGCAGAAGCCCAAAGAAGCCCTGAGGCCCAGCTTACAACAGAGTGGGAACACATGCCACTAATACCCCACTGTGGAAGCAAACAGAAGTGACAGCCGCACGGTACCACAAATGTAATGAATGCCGCCGAAAACTTAAAAGTGGTTAAAATGCTAAACTTTATCACGTCTGTCTCACCACAGCTTTCCTTTAAAAAGCTAACCCTCTGAAGCTACTTGGCTTGCATAAAACATCGCAATGGGGCCAACACAGAAGCTGGACATAGGGCCCACAGCTGAAGGGCTGAAGGCCACAGTCTAAGAGGCTCCTACTACCTGACGTTGCAAAATGGGCCCTGATAACAGGCGGGCTGCAGTCCAGCAGCCAGCGCCGCCTGGGCAAGGTCCTCAAAGGCGACACCAGCCGGAACTTCAACTCCCCACCCCGGGGTGCGGGGGCGGGGGCGGTGGTAGAGCACTCACCTTCTTAAAGAGGACAACCCCATCCTTGTCCAGCTGGTATTTGGAGAACACGTCACTGTTAGATGTGATCCCGAACGGGATGTCATCAATGGCCTCTGCTGCCAACAAGAACTGCTTTGCGGAGTCTGATTCCACGTCCTGGAGAGAAGAAGCAGAGGTGGCCACCGTCCCAACACTGAGGACCCCTGCCCTGGTCAGCAATGGGCGACACCCCAGTGCCTAGGTCACAGCAGGTGGGAGGAAGACCCAGGGTGAAGTTAACGAGCCTCTACCTTGAAGAAGCCGATGACGGCCACCTCACTGGACTCCACCAAGGCCTCTGCAGCAGCCCCATCGGACAGCGTGCTGGCGGCAGGGCCCGTGCGCTTCTTCAGCCAGTTCACGATATCATCGGCTTCTCGGCCGGCTGCGCCCAAACACAGGCAGGGTCCACTTGATATCAGGGAGGCACCCACCCTCCCCACCTATCCTTATACGAGCTCTCTGCCAAAACCAGAGCAAAACACCACCTTGCCATAGGAAAGGCATCTTGTCTACATACCTACCTGAATTCCAAAGTTAAAAAGGCTTGTATGTGTATATGGCAAATCGTGAATGTGTTTAAAGAAGGGGAAGGCAGCAGTGACCTCTGGATAACAGATCATAAATCACCTTTTTTTCCCCTGTAACACTTTTGCATCTTGTAAATTTTCCTTGATATTTAAATTCACTAAACACACGCGTACTTTCCCCCCAGTAGTCTCACACTAGGCTTTGTCTCATTTAGCGATGTGGTAGGGTTGGAAGAAAGGGCTGCTTAGCAAGACAGCCTCGAGACCAGCTTCCCCCTGAAAAAGCAGGTTGGGCTCTACTGCCTCGTGCACCCAGACTGGTCAGGTGTCCTCAACCTACACACCTCCTGGACCGGCAGGAGGAAGAGATCAGCCGATGCACACCATCACGGCAGATCAAATGAGAAGGAAAAAATCTGCTCCTCCCAAGACTGAGACCAGTTGCCCTTTATCCCCTCGTGTGACTACACAGTCTGACCTAGAATAGGGTTGCCAAATCTCACATTTAAAAGGACTCTGCCTAGAATTAATAAAAGCTGTGCTATCAGTTACGGGGGAGTCCGAAAGGATTTTCTCATCGACAAGACCTCAGTGTTAGTGACAGGATTGTGGTTACTCTGCATATGGCACTCCCATTCCAAAAGTGAACACAAGTAAAAGTGGGAGCAACAGAACAGCAGCCTACTGAGATCAGAGCTGATGTCAGAATGAACAAGACGGGCTGCTTGAAAGGATTTGGGCGGATAAGCCACGGAACCAGTTTCACAGACAAAGATTCCCCTTTTGTCGCCAGTACCGACTGGGCTACACAGGGGAGGCGGCTGAGCAGCAACTGAGGGAGGGGCCAGTGCAGCTGGGCTTGGATTTGAGCTCTAATATGACTGCCACAAGCCCCAGCTTGGTACCTGCTGATCTCTGTCTGCCCCTCCTCTGTGAAAGGCCCTCACACTTGCCCTGGTGGCAGGCACACAAGAGAGTGAGCAAAGGCTGAAACGTGTTGCTCCACTTGCTCAGCCTCCCCTCACCCCCATACTGGTCAACCTGAGGACCAGCTTCAGCCGGCTAGGCACCTTGTGAGATGACCCTCTCCGCTTGAGAAAATGTTCCTCACACAACCATGAGGCTGAACTAGACCCTAGAACCCAGTCAGAGAACAACTTCTCCTCCATGCCTGTTATCTTCCAAGACCCTGTCTACCGGGAAAGAAAGGACGGTGCCACGTTCTCACCTGTGTACTCTTTGGGGGAAGCTGTGTCTCCATTCTTGAAGAACTTGATGGTGGGGTAGCCTCGGACACCATACTGCTGGGCCAGGTCAGACTCTTCAGTGGCATCCACCTTGGCCAGTCTGATCTCAGAACCTTCGGCCTTCAGCTTCCCAGCTGCTTTGGCATACTCCGGGGCCAGAGCCTTGCAGTGGCCACACCACGGGGCGTCTGGGAGAGAAAGCAAGACCTAGAAAGCAGCACTGACCCACTCCACCGCCTCCCTTCCCTTTTCCTTTGGTACCTCCCTCCATGAAATCTTTATTTCTGTACCAAGATAAACGCTCTGAATGCAGGGGCTGTGGATACTCTTGAGCAGTATCGGATAGGGGGCATGAAAGACAAACCATTAGTTCCTACTCTCCCTCATCTTCAATGGTTAATAACTTCCTACTACCTGCAGGCAGTTAACGCAGTTGGGTCCCATAATT
The DNA here is from genome assembly GCF_042477335.2 of Ovis canadensis. NCBI lineage: Eukaryota > Metazoa > Chordata > Mammalia > Artiodactyla > Bovidae > Ovis > Ovis canadensis. Next base: position 59,227,431 of record NC_091255.1, on the reverse strand, counting down.
TCCCTTTCGGAACCAGAGAAATTAAGAAGCTAAAGTTAAAGCCATGGCTGCTGTATATTTACTGACGAGTCATAACAATGAGACACACATCTGTGCACACCAGCCAGAGGCTCACATCTAACACAAGTTCTTTAGATTCTCTCTCAACTCAGGTTAGCAGCTGTGATTTCCACCTGAGATAGTCAGGGCTCATACACTTACGAACACAAACAAAGGTTTTGAATTCTGGTGGGCAACACTGTTCATCAGAAGACAGCTGTCCCTGGTGAACGGTGGTGTGGGCAGGGCTAGGGCTCTCCAGGAACTGATCCAGGTGAGCAATTCGGAGGCTACCCCTTGCATAGTCCTTCGTATTTGTGGCAGTTTATAGAGTCGACCCTACTTAGGCGAACAGAGGGATCCTGCCATGTGGACGTCAGGCACAAAGGCACATCCAGGATGTCTGCCCTCGGTCATTAAGGTCCAGCTGGGCACGAGGGATGCCACCAGGACGAGGGCTGCGTAGGGACGCTGACAGCAGGTCTGTGAGCTGTTTCTGCTTACAGATGGGCCTCTCCAGGGGATAGAAGTCAGCGCGTCTAGGGGTAGCCCGCTGACACCCCTTTAGACTCCAACCCATCTCTGGCGGGGCCAGGGAAGGAAGCGTGGGGAAGGGCGCCCAGGTCCCCCATCCTCCAGTCCCCCTCCGTCCCCTAGTCCACCCTGGTGCCCCTGGCCCCTCCTCTGTCCCTGCTTCGTTTCCATCCCGCGAGTGGCCGCGAGGCCCGGCCCGGACGGATGGACGAGCTGGAGGCACTCACAGAACTCCACCAGCAGGTACTTGTGGGCCGCCAGGGCCTCGTCGAAGTTGCCCTTATGGAGCACCAGGACGTGGTCCTCCTCGTCGGGGGCGCCGGCACCCGCGCGGAATAGCGCGGTCAAGGCCAGGCAGAGCAGAGCGCGGCGCAGCATGTCGGCACAGGCGCGGCGCTTCAGTTGGCGCCGCCAGGACAGCAGGCCACGAGAGCGCGCGCCGCCCGTCCCGCCCTTATAAGTCCGGCCGCCGCGCGCGCCGCCGACCGTGCCCGCCTCCGATTGGCCTGGGGGGTCCGGGGCCCGCCTCCGCTGCACTCGCATTGGGGGCCCACACAAGTCACGGCCCCGGATTCGGAATTGCTACTAGTACCTCCCTCGCCCTCGCTCGGGATTAGTCGAGGAGCTCGCGCTCGCACTCTCTCCCGGCATCTCATTGGCTCCTGAAGAAGAACTTTCTCTCTCTCGACTTGTGACTGGTGGTTTTCTCATACACCTTCCCCGGGCCTGGAATGGCTGCTACCTTCGGGGACCCGGGTTCTGCGGCTCCTGATTGGCCAAGACGTGCGCGCTCCCCGCGCGATCCTTTGTCGAACGTGGCAGTGGGGAGGATTTCTCAGCTGAGGGGCGGAGCCACGCTTGCGCCTCCGAAACCCCTCGTGTTGCTTTCTGACTGGACCGCGTATCCCCGCCTGACACCGCCCCCCCCCCGGCTCTGCAGGCCGGAAGCTGGGTTGACGCGCTTCCGGCGCGCGTGAGGCCCGTGCGGCGCCTGCCGTGGCGGCCGGTCTCTTGTGCAGGCGTTGCCGGGGTGACCTCCGTGAGTGGCCAGGGCGCTACTCGGTGGCGGCAGAGCGAGTCGCAGGGGCAGCGCGCGGGGGGCCGGGGACGGCCCCAGGCCGAATGCGATGTAGGAGCCAGCAAGGTCCACCGGAGCTGTGCCCGGAATGGGGCCACTCGCCTGATGAGAGGCTCCGGTCCGGCACCGTCCAGTGTGGGCACCTCCCTTCCTCCCTACCGGCTGCCTCCCACGAAGCGGCCTCCAGGAAGCTTTCAGGCGACCGGGTAAACCTGCGCCGTCCGCCACGGGGTTGGCTAGCGGCCACAATCACCGAGCTCTACAATGCAACCGGGCAGTGTGACCCGGAGTGAGTGTAACACACAGTGAACACACAGATTGAGGATGGAAGAGGAGTGTACGATATTTCCTTGATGACTTTTTGTATGGATACGTTGGAATATTTTGTTGGGTTAAGTGAAAGTATTAAAACTTCAGATTTCTTTTTCTTTAATGTGACTTCAGAGCAAATAACATACGTGGCCGGAATGTTAGCTTCTGTCCAGCAGCGCAGTTCTGGACGGAGCAGCGCCTTCCCCTCAAAGGCTCAAAGCCCAACCCCCAACCCCGTGGACGCTCTCTTCCCCTTTTGTGTTCGCTTCCTCGGTTGTGAAATGCCACCCCCACTAAGACTCATCATCAATTTAATAACTTGGCAGGAGAGAGACACTGCTGCATTAAATGTACACGTTGGCTATAGTAACATCTTGGTTTTAAAAATGGTAAAACAGAAAAAATATGCTTTTGTACTTTAGAGAGTTTGCATTTGTTGACACCTTGCTCCTGAGGGCATGTGTTCTCACATCCTATGCAGTGTTCCTTCTAGAACATGAATTTCGGAAGGTCAAGACCAGGTTCTCTGTGCCCCTCCCCCAGTGCCAGTAGAGAGCAAGAGTCAGGAGGAAGTGGTTGTACCTCCTGGGGGGTACTTTACAGGAGCTGGGCCTCCCAAAACAAAAGGCTGTGAATAATGTGTCTGCAGCCTCCACCCCACTTCCGTGTTCTGGCCTGGGTGCTGGCCCACTGAGCAGCAGGCCGGGCTCATAATAAGCATCACAGGCCTGCTCTGCTCTCTGAGAACCGGTGGGAACTGCCTCATGTCTCCTGCCCAATCTTCCCACATTTTTGTGATTGCCATGACTGTTTTACAGACCACAATTTGGGGCCTGAGACAAGGGATCTTTGTACCACATCTCGATTTCAGAGGCACTCATGAAATCTGAGTTTAGATACCTAAATTTGGGGACTTTATAGTTTTTTCAGCTAACAATGAAGATACACTTGGTGAGTTTGGAGGGCGCTTGGCCTCATAGCATGTGGTAAATAGTTGAGACTACTGGAACCAAGGGAAGAACAGACCAGATGCAGAAGAGCAAGGTTCTGAGCTGCTGGCGATGGTTGAGCCTCACTGTGGTTCAATTTGAACTTCCTGGTCAAAACCATCTTGATGCAGGTGATGACAGGGCCACTGTTCTGCAGCCAGATGGACACAGCCAAGTCATCCTTCGGTGAGGACCAGGGCCTCACCAGGGCTCTGGTGTGGGTGGGGGCATGATACTTTGACACTTTGTCTGCATTGATGTACCTTCTCAAAGCACAGTTATCCATCATGAATCAGCCTGTGCACTGACCTGTGCAGGAGCAGGGAAGTGGGGTTCCCCCAAAGTGGGAGGGAGGCCAGGTATGGCGGTAGCCCCAGTCTCCAGTTTCTGGGGTTGGTAAATAGCTGGGTGAGGTGCAGGGGTGCAGCCTGTCCCCCAGAACATAGGCCAGGTTCAGTGTACACCTCTGCAGGCCTTGGCCCTGAGGGAAGAGCTAGTGTCTTTTCCTAAGGCCACTCACAGGCCTTTCAAGGGCAACTCTAGGAAGAGGTGATGAAGCCATGGTCACTCATACCAGTGCCCTGAACTAAGTGTGTCCTTGGAGGGCAGAGCCTACCCACCTGGTAGCTGTGGCTCTGGCATCTCTGAACCCAGCACAGTCAGCTCAGGATGACCTCCAGGGGTCTCACACCTAGAGAAGGTGCTCACTGGTTAAACAACTGAGTGATCAAGCGCTTTGATAAAGACTACTCTGAGTTCTCTGGGCGAGGTGGGCGCGGGCAGCGTGGCAGGTAGCTGGGTGCCATTGAGCAGATTCAGCTATGGAAGGTAAACCATCGGTGATATCCAAACAGAAGACTGCAATGGTGTGTGGAGTCCCCACCCAGGGGGTCTACACAGCGTTTAGCAGTCACATCCTGGTGGTGGTGACCCAGTTGGGGAAGATGGGTCTCCCTGGAACCCAGCAGTGTGACCAGTGACGTCGGCAAGCTTATGCTGACCACGGAAGTCCTCTTCGGGAAGGATGAGCCTCTCATCCGTGTCTTCGCAAAGAACCTGGTGGCATTTGTGTTTCAAGAAGCTGGAGAGTTCTCGCCCTGGACATGAAGGACAAGAGCACGGAGGTGGTGAAGGCTCTGAAGGAGGTGATTCAGACGTGCCAGGTGTGGTGACGCTGGCGTGGTCACCCCTGCTGTCCAGGAGGGCCACGCGGAACTCAGACACCCTCTCAAGGATTTGAAGGTCCTCCTTTAGTTAGGAGGAGCTCTCTCTGGCTTTGGCCCTTGAAGTTGGAAGAAAAACACATCAGGCTGACCTTGGTTTGGAGGCTGACGTCCCCTGTGGAGGGAGGACAGGAAACATGTCCTGAGAAAGCTGCGAGTCCTCCTCCCCAGGTCCAGGCAGCTACACGTGTGAGAATTGACAGAATGAGTCATGGCCCTCAATTGTTGGGGGAAATTTTTTTTATTATTAAAAATAAATGCATATCCTCCTCCAAAAAAAAAAAAAAAAGAAAGAAATAGAGTTCTCTGGACTTTCCTGGTGATCCAGTGGCTAAGACCAGGCTTCTACTGCAGGGGACACAGACTGGATTTCTGGTCAGGGAACTAAGATGCTGCGTTCCACATGGTGTGTGTGGGGGGGGGGGGAAAGCAAGCGCATCCTCAGAATAAAACAACTCCTTTTCAACCCAACTGGAGGTACTGAGTTAACAGCAAGCTCACGAACACCCAGGAATCCTCTTTACTTGCAGATTTCTACTACGGAGCAGCAGCATGGGGCTGAGGGCTGTGCTATGGGCCGCAAAGGTTTGCACACAGGTGAGCTGGGACACAGGTGGGATATAGGAACCAGGTGCAGTGGTGAGGGAGGCCGTGGTAGACTGAAATGGACTTGGATTGTAAAGCATGACAGTGCTGGGTGTGAAGATTCTAGTAAGCTGCAATAACTCGTGAGTAGTCACATGAAAGGCGCTGATCTGGTGCCTGTCGCCACACTCCTCAGTGGAAGAAGGGTCCCTGTGGGGGATCGCTGAGGGGCCAAAAGCTTGGGGATGACTGAGTGCCATAGACAGGAGGGAGTGGAGAGGGTCACAGGTGCTGGCTCATAAGGGCGGGGAGGCCAGGCTCAGGAGCACTGAGCTGTACAAACGGGTTTGGGGTGGAACCAGGAGGATCAGGTTAGACTTGGGACCCAAGAGACACGTCATGCAGGTCCTACTGGTGCCACCTCATGTTAGCCTTCACCAGGGGAGGAACCAGAACAAAGTCCTGGCTGCTGGCAGGGTGCCTGTCCAACCTGGCACTTGGGGTCTGAGTTCACAAATCAAAATCAAGCTTGAAAAATCCAAATCAAGACAGTATTACTAGCCCTTCTGGCCTGCCAGAGCCTCTGAAAGCCCTTGCCCAATAAACCAAGTTGCTGACAGCACAGGTTAACCCTAGCTTTGAAGATTTTCACTGGACATTTTAGGAAGTGGATTGGGAGAGTTGGAGGGGCTCTGGCTGGCCCTGGGGCTCCTCTGGCTGGCTGAGACTATAGCTGCTGCCTGGAAGCCTTTCACATCCAAAGGTAGGGCTGTTTCAGAGGTAGGGGCATCCGAGTTTTGTTGAGAAAGGCCTTGGGCCTGGGGACCCTGGGCTGTGCAGTCTGTCTTCCCCTGCCTAAGGCTGGTGGTCCCAGGAGAGGTTGGTTAGGGTCTTTGTCCCCTGTGGCTGTGACTCTTGGATTTGTGTTTGGGCCAGCTGCTGCAGAAAGTGGCAGTTTGTGCTGGTACCCAGCACAGGGACCCACCTCCAGAAGCCCACAGGGGCCGTGGGGTAAGGAAAGCCAGGCAGTAACCAGCCCTGTGGGAGCCATCCTGGCATGGCATGTGGTCACTGGCCGGGGGGGTGGGAGTGAAAGGGTACTTCCTGGTCTGCTTCAGCTGGCAATAAATCCTTCAAGGGCTCACCCTGCTGCTAAGAACTGGGAAAAGTTGCAGCCTCTGGGAGGCGTGGCCAGGGCGGGCACACAGCAGCAGCCTAGGTGTGGCACAGTCTTCTCACCAGCTGAGCACAAAGGGAGATTTCACCCTAAAAGTTTTGCCACTGAGCCCTGAAACGGGGTTTCTGGACTCAACCTTCTATCTGGATGGAACTGGGGTTTCCTATTTGCCTTCTCCTTCTTCAGTCGGTAAGGGGTCTCTCAGTTCCTGGGTGCCCTTGGGGGTGATGCTGAGGTAGCACCATCCCTGCCACCCCAAGGTCCTGGAGAGACCCTGCCAAATAGCGGGACTGGCAGTGGTGGTAGTCGGTCCTTCAGGGCTCCCCAGGCGCTCTTCTGCACCTCCATGCAGCAAGGGTCCCCATCTCCCCCCATCCACCCCACCTCAGCAATCCCACCTTTGGACCTCTGGTCTTCCACACCACCCTCTCCACTGGCCCTGCTGCCAACTTCTCCACCCTCCCATTCAGCTGAGTTCCTGTTCTGGTTTCCTTGGGACCCAGTCATTCTATTTGTTCCCAAGTCTTCCGCATGGTTCCCCTTTTTTGAGGTTGGAACCATTCCCTCCCAGAGGCTCAGACAGGGCCCACAAGCGGTGTGCAGGAGTCACCTGGACACCGGATGCCCCACTGGACCCAACTGTCCCCGCCCCCTTTCCCCGGCAGAACCCACCCAGCCAAAAGGACAGCACTAGCCTGGTGGGCTGATGCGTCTGAGTAAGGGCTGTAAACCTTCTCCTTCACCAGCCTCAGACAGTGGTGACTGCGCCTAGCCCCTGGCCCTCCTGCAGTGCCCCGGGGAAGCAGAGCAACAGGGTCCCCATTTCCCCTTCCCCACCAGATGAGCAGCAGACACCCTGGCTCCTTAGGGGGAAGTTTATTTCCCGGTCAGAAAAGGAGAAGCAGGGACAGGCTCCTGTGCATTCTAGGCCCGGGCCTGACCGGGGAGGGTGGGGTCGGGTGGGGTGGGGGCAGAGGGGACGGCTCCAGCGGTGCAAGCTTGGTCCCACGGTTGTCCTGGCTGGGTCCAGGGAGGGCCTGCTGGGGATGGTGGCACCGAGCCCGGGGGCAGAGGGGCAGGCCAGCGGGCCCAGAGGACGGCACATATGGAGGCAATAAATACTGACGGGCCAGGCACACAACTCCAGGCCGGCAGGCCAGGAGGGACAAGTAAGGCTCGGCCACTGGCTTTGTCTGCCGAGGGCTCTCTCTTGGGGCCGTGGGCTCTAGGCACTGCCCACTGGGACAAAGAAGGCAGAGGCGTGAAGACACCGAGCCTCCCAGGTGGGACTGGAGGCCACTTTTGAGTTTTGGCAATTTGGCTTTTCCCAAGCCCCTGGAGCTGTCCCCGCGGGCCTGGACAGGCCAGGGCAGACTAGGGACCAGCACATCCCAGAAGCCTTCCCGGGCCACAGGGATCACAGACGGGGTAGGGATTGAGGGGGAGACACCACATGCTCATGCAGACACAGGGTTAGAGGTTAGTGACGCCCCCACAGCACACGTTCCACATGTTAAGGCATCATGGTTAGACCGTTACTGACAGTGATGGATGGACTGACCGGGGAGAAGTGAAAGCTTGAGGACAACCGGCCCCACGAGGCCCTACGCGGTACACCCCACCCCTACCAGGAAGGGGGCGACAGGAGTCCAGGTAACATAACAGAGAAGGCCCAGGGGACCTGAGCACCCTGAGCCCCACTGCGATGCCTGACTCCTATGCCAAGGACTCAGGTCGGGTCAGGACAGTGGGGGAATCTTGAGGGATACAGAAGGGGAGGTCGAGGCCTCCCTCCCCACAGCACAGGCGGAAGCAGCAACACTAGACCACCGAGGAGGCTGGGGCCAGCGGGCTGGAAGGGCGGAGGAGGGACAGGCCAGCCAGGAGGCAGCCCAGGGGCAGTGGCGGCAGTGTGGGCGGGCCCTGTCAGCACTTTGGTCTGGGGTCGGGGGGATGGGGTGGTGGGGTGGGGCGCGTCCGTCCTTCCGTCCGCCCGCCCTGCCCGCCTCCCGGCTCAGTCCTTCCACTCCTTCTTGATGGTGAGGTTCCATTCCCAGGACAGGTGGTCAGTCCTGTCGTCGTCTGTGAAGCGGGACTTGATGTTGTAGCTGCCTCGAGCCAGCATGCCCTTGGGCGCCTCCTCCATGGGCGTCAGGAACTCATACTCCTCCGCCCGGGGCCCATAGCTCCCCACCATGTAGTCAGTCTTGTCAACTGCGGGGCACGGGGAGGGCGTCCGTCAGGGAGCTGAGGCGGGCCTTTCCCCGCTCCCTCCCGGCGCCCCTTGAGCCCCCGGTGGCCACCTCCCTCCTGGTGCCCCCGCACTCACTCTTCACGCCTTTCCTGTACGTGTGCTGGATGTACTTCATGCCGGACACAATCTCTCGGTTCACCTGCAAGGAGGCACACAAGCGGGGCTCAGCCAGACTCTCCAGTCCGAGCCCCCAGCATCTCCCCAAGCCTCCTCCTTACCCGGAAGGAGATTTTTATCCGATATTCCACACCCTCCTTCAGCACAAAAGACTGCTTCTTGAAGCTCTCCAGATCACCTGCGTTTGAGAGGAACGCCACACTAGGAGGTTCAGGTAGGGGAAGCCACTCCGGCCCTGGTGGGGTGCCCCGTCTGCCCCTCTACACACACACACCCCCGGCATCCCAGGCCACACCAAACACACACACCCACACCCCCACACCCACACACACACACCCCTTGACATCCCAGGCCACACCCCAGACACCCACACACACCCCACCCTCCAATCCCAGGCCACACCAAAGCCAGAGCCTTATTAAAATCACTTGGTTGCACTTCCTAGGCTCCCCACAAGAGGGCGCCAGCACCTCAACAAATTATTTTTAGGGGAATTAGCAGGGTGCCAGGCAGCCCCAGCGAGGAACCTGGAAATGCCACTCACCTGTCAGGTCCAGCTCCAGGGGGCCCGGGGCAGTGCTACACACCAGGGTCAGTCGGGTCACCACAACATTGGGGACATTGGGGTCTGCAGAGTGACAGCAAGTTAGAGCTCCGCCAGCAGGGGAAATAGTGGCGGACACCCAGAAAAGCGACAGGTGTCCACACACCCCACCGGGGCCCACTTACCGGCAGACACAGCCACGCGGCCCAGGAGGGCCTCCTTGTATTTGCGCAGACTCTCGTCGTCCTTGTCCAGCTCCTGGATCTCCTGGATGCTCTTCTGGGCCGGGGGCTTATAGTTGACCGAGTGCTCGTCCTCCTCGTTCTCTGCCGCAATCTGTGCCAACTGCTCGGCTGTGGGCTCCTGCTCAGCCATACTCACCTCTAGCTGGATGTGAGACACCTGTGACCAGAGTAGCAGGGGCTGCGGCAGCCTGGAGGGACCCACAGTGTGTCCCCACCTGCCCTTCTGCAGGACCTGCAGGTGGTCTGCACTGGCTCTCTGCAAGTGGCCAAGCCCCCAACCTGGGTCCAAGGGGAGGTGCACGTTCTCTAACAGGAAGGCAGTGACAGCCAGAACTTCATGAAAGGCCCAGACACAGGCTCCTGAAGCCCAAAGGGGCCACTCACCTCCTCGCCCTGCCCACCTCACAGGACCTCACCCCAGCATCCAGAGCTAAATGAAAGGAAAGCAGGCACAGCTTCCCTGCTGCCCAGGAAGCAGCAGCACCTGGGTCCAACCAGGAAGCACCAGGACCAAGTGCTGCTTCTTGTTCTGAGCTGCCTAGGCCCTCTCCTCAAGGAAACCCTCTTGCTGGGTTCTCTCTGACCAGCCTGTTCCTTCAAAAATGCCCCAGCTACAAACCAAGGCCTTTGTGCAGGACATGGGTCAGTCATGTCTCCCTCCAGTCCAAACACAGGTCTCCCCTAGAGCTCAGATGACGGGGCTAGCCTAAGTCCCACAGGTAAGTCCTGAAATGGCCTAAAAGACCCTACCTGTCCGACAAACCAATCTCTAATTGTGAGGGTCTGTGACCTAGAATTTGAGAACTGCTGCAGCCATGTGATGGGTAGTCTCAAGATCCTCCTTCCGCCCGGGCCCCAGAAGAGCCCAGAGCAATGCTGTCAAAGCGAGAAGTGATGGGGCAGCCATAGGACTTCCTTCGCTAAGGATGACCGTCGCACCCCGCAGAATCCCTGAGGAGTACCTGAAACCGACTCAGACTAGACCCGGCGGTGTGGGAGGTGGGTCAGGGCCACCGGTTGCCAGTAAAGACAGCCAATGCCGGGACGTGCGTGAGGACCCGATCTTACAAAGGGCCGCTGGGGACCCGGAACCGCCCGGCCGCCACAGGCAGGGTGGGGCCGGCTCGTTTTTTCCAAGCTTCCCTGCAGCTTCCTCTGGAATTCCTCTAGAAGGCTCACGCCTTAACGTCACTCAAGCGCGGCCGCAGGCGACAAAATCATTTAAGTGCGATGGCGAGGCCCGCACTTCCGCAGGGCCTGCAATCTGGGCCAGGCGAGGCCCGGCAAGCAGGGTGGGGCGCAGGGACCTCACCTCCCAGGGGAGGAGGCGTCCCGCCTGGCCCTGGTCCGCGCGCACCAGCAAGCAGGGGGCTGCTGAGTACGAGCAGCGACCACAAAAGAGGTCTGCACAGACCCCGGCTCCCGCCCCCGACACACGCGCCCCCGCCTCCAGATCCCCGCGCCCCCGATCGCACGTGGGCCCGCCCTGCGCCCGGGGCGCCGCCCGCTGTCAATGCCGCCCCCGCCCTGCGCAGATTCCCTCAGCGGGACTGGCGGGCGGGGCGGGAAGCGAGAACAAAGGCGCGGCCCCGGCCTCCTTCCCCGCGGCCGCCTCGCCCGCCGTGCCCACCGCGCTCGCTGGCCTCGCCGCCCGCACTCACCGGAGGATCGTCCGCGCCGCTCTCGCGCTCCCTCCCGCACAGAATGACGAACGTCGCCGCCCCGCCCGCGCGCGCCCTGCCGGCCACTTCCGGGGTCACGCGACTTCCGCTCGCGCCGGGCGGGCCGCGGATAGCGCATGTGCGAGGAGCTGCCGGCAGCGCGCCGCCGCCATCTTGCGGACCGGCCTCGTGGGCGCGTCCGTTTGGGCAGCGCGGCAAAGGAGACTTGTCCGGTTGGGGCTCCTGTGCTCTTTGCCACAGGCTTTTCTTAGTCCCGGGTATCCTCAGGAGTCTGCCGGCAAGCTGAAGGGCGGGGAAGTGAGATGGTCTCGCTGAGCGCCACGAGAAACCTGAGCGCGGCATGGTATTTCTGCGAGGTGCTGGGACGCGCGTGTGTCACGGGCGCGTCTCCGTCAGCGGGCATCTCTCCCTTCGAGGGCCCGCTGCCATCACGCCGCGGGAACGAGCCGGCACAGCCGATCCCATCAAGTAGCCGAGGTCAGCGAGTGGCAGCTGTCCGGCCTTAGGCTGCCTTCGCGCCCACTCGCCGATGTCCGCCCTCCCGGAAGTTATCGTCGGACGTTCATCCACGTGTGTCCAAATAGCTCTCTCCAGGCCTTTCCCCTTCCAGCCCAAGTCACCATGCGGTCGCCCTTTTGGGAGCTCCTAGCCCAGACGCCACCAGGCGTGGCGACTATCGGACACATGCCCACGCCTTCAACCAGCGAGCATTTTGCAGCGCCAAGCCGGGCCTATGATTTGTAGCCAGGCTGGCGGAGTCTGCGCTGCCAACGCCGGTCTAGCATGCATCTCTTCTTCCTTCGCCTCCTCCTCGCGGAGTGCAAGACCTCAAATGCTTCACACCCGAGTCATCACAAACACACACCCCTGGATTGCACGTGGTGGGGGCGTTTTAGGTCACAGAACCTAATGTGAAATACTGACCTTGGTATCTTTTGGAAATGTCTTAACTTTGGGGGAATATTTGCAAGTTTTCTGTAATGAAGAGTCACATGGTCAGCTTAACATGTAGCAAGTTGAGTTGGCCAAAGGCAGAGCATTCCAATCTTGTATTTATTCCATACGCACTTTTGAGGCTTCCTGTTGGCGCACCTGAAAACTGCCCGGCTAGTCCCCGACGCACTCATCCTGCATCCTGCTACATTGCCCAATCGCTGACCGAGCAAAAGTTTGTTTTTCGATAACCCAAGTGCTTTTTGAAAACTATCTAACTCTGTTATATTAGTCACCTATTGCTGTGTAAAAACATAACCCTGGAATTTAGCAGCTTGAAACGACCAACATACACTGTCCTTACCGAGGATCAGGGAGAGCTCCGCTCGGTGGTTCTGGCTCGTCTAGTGAGGTTGTGGTTGAACTGTGAGCCAGGGCCCTGGTTTCAGGATCTGCAAGCATTCCAAGCTCATGCACGTGCTGTGGGCAGGAGGCTCTGATCCTCACAGGCTGTTGGCTGGAGGATTTAGTTCCCTGCTGCCCACAGCTTCTGGCTTCTCTGTAAGGCAGCTGGCTTTTGCGGAGTGAGGCCTCAGAAAGAGAATTCGAGCCAGGGAAACAGCAAGTGCGCAAAACAAAGCCACAGTGTCCCTCACAACCTAGTAGCAGAGGTGCCGTTGCTTCTGCTCTTCTGCTGGGCATGTGGAGCTTCCCCAGTACAGTGCTGGAGGGGAGCATGGGAACATGAGGACAAGGAGATGAGCTGGGCCATTCAGCCATCTTGGAGGTGGCCCACCACATGGATGGAGGCAGAAAGAATGGGAATATGAAGCCCAGAGTATCTGCCATCAGCGTCTACAGGTGCCCTCCAGCTTGTCTCCAACCCTGTGCCCCGTGTGCCCTCATCTCCTTACCACGTGGAATAAGTTTGAAGCAAACCTCAAATGTTACCTCTACCATAAATATTTCTACACACAATATTCTAAGTAAAAAGGTCCTTTGGGAGTTAATAACAGCGGTACCATCATCCCATGTATGTAACAAATCACTCCAGAACTTCCTTGGTGGTCCAGTGGTTAAGATTCTACAGGGGGAACAGGTTCAATTCCTGGTCAGGGAACTAAAATCCCATATGCTGCTTGAGGTGATAAAATGAAAACAACAACAAAAAGATGACCGCGTTGCATAGCGCTCAGCCCGGGCTGTTGACACAAGGACTTTCCCACACGGCTCCTGTGGAATTTTGGCCACTGGGACTTCAAAAACAAATGTTCCAAGAAACCTGTTTTCTGTGCCTGAAGGAAGGGCAGGGCCCAGCAGTAAGAGCAGGTGAGAATCAGGAATAGAGATATATGAAACAGTAGCCAATATTCAGTTCACAAATCACTCAGTTTATTACATACAATTACAAAGGAGGGACAAAGGGGTAATGAACCACTCCAGGGAGAAGCTTGAAATGGAGGCCTGTCAGCAAGAGCAGCGTCTTTGGTCCCGGGGCCATAGGTCTCAAGGCAAACATGAATGGGAAGTTGCCTTCTGCTCCAGCAGGGCCTCTGGCAGTGTCCGAAATAGTTGGAACAGCTCTCAACAGTGTGGAGTAGGTTCCTCCAGGGAAGAGTTTTCAAAGTCACTGGGCATAGTGGTCTCTTACGGAGCAGCAGTTAACCCTAGGGGGAGGGGTCTTGACTCTTAACAGTTGTTCTTTTTCTTCAAGTGACATACATCATCCTTCAAGCTTCTTATCTAAAGTAATACTCTTAGTTTATCACTTAAGATACTCACAGTGCTACAGCAGACATTTCAAAACAACTAACATGGAAGTTCACATTGGCCAGTGTGACTCCATTTTTAACTACTTAACGTATCTTCACATAGCTTAAATCCCACGAGTTTCATACAAGGTGAGTAGGAATCATAACAGAACAGATTAGATCCCACTTCTCAATGGGAAGACAAGCAAAGCATGATGTGTGGCCTTCTACCATGCACTGCCTCCCAGGACCCCTCAAAGTCTCATCCCATCATGGTTTCTAGTCAGGACTCGTGAAGATGAATCTGGGGGTGTGGCTTTTCTCAATCTGAAAATGGGGGCTGAAGACCCAGAAGACCTGCTTTGTGGCAGGAGGCAAACATATCATCTCACTCCCTGACCATCAGAATTGTGATCATAATAAAATGTGTGTTTCACACCAAGTTTTGTAGTAATTTATAGAGCAGTAAGTACCTGGAATACTAATCAAGAAAATTAACAAATTCTGTTTTTTTTAAATTATCTGTATTTAGTTTCGCTTGCACGGGGTCTTCATTGCTGCTTGTGGGCTTTCTCTGGTGGCAGGCAGGGGCTCCTCTTGGTTGTGATGCATGGGCCTCTCCCTGCGGCGCCTTCTCTTGTTAGGGAGCACAGGCTGTAGGTGCAGTCTGCAGTACTTGGATCATGCAGGGTTTAGTTTCTCCCTAGCATGTGGGATCTTCCTGCACCAGGGATTTGTCCCATGTACCCTGCATTGGCAGGGGGGTTCCTATCCACTGTACCACCAGGGAAATCCAACAAATTTATCACTAAAGATAGAAATATTATTTTCCTCGACTGTACTGCATCGTTTTACTTTTGGTGAGAGCTTTGTACATGGCGTTAGTTGTGCTCATGTCTTCATAATAGGATCCTCGTCTCTGCTCCTTGCAGTGTCTTGTTGAAAGACCAGGGTCACTGGTCCTTCGAGTCTCCCACAACTGTCTCTGGATGGCAGCACAACCCCCAGTACTAACATTGTGTCCCTGCTCTCCATCCTTCCTGAAGGTGCAGGTTGGACTGGCAGGAGCTGGACCCTTTTGGAATGTGACACATTTCTAGGGGGGAGAGGGATGACACTGTTTTGAACCTTTTGTCAGATTAGCAAAGAATTTTAAGAGATGTGACCTGACGTGGCATGGCCATACCCAGAGCACCCAGGCTGGGGAGGGCTGTGAAAGTATACCTTGAACCTTAACAGTGTTCTGAGGAAAGAACTGTGGCTGTGTGCAAAGATTTACTTACAAGGACTTTAAAAAATATTTATTTGGCTGCGACAGGTCTTAGATGTGACCTGCAGGATCTTTGATCTTCCTTGCAGTGTTCAGGTTCTTTTAGATGTGGCTTGTGGGATCTAGTTCCCTGACCAAGAATTGAACCCAGACCCCTTGCATTCGGAGCAAGGGGTCTTATAGCCAATGGACCACCAGGGAAGTCCCAGACAGAAGGACATTTATTTCAGCATTTTCACAGTATCAAACGTTTTCATAACAAGGATCTGAAAAGCAGAGTAGATCACTGAGCAGACCCAGAGCATCTACACTGTAATAAATAAAATGTATTAATTTAAAAGATCTGTGATTAATTAAACTTTTTACATTATTCAAATGAAAATATTTAATGACATAGAAAGTCAGCTTTACTGAGGTAGAATTTACAAAATCCATCAGTTCAAAGTTGACAATTCAATTATTTTTTAGTAAATTTGTAGAAGGGCATAACCTTCAGGCCAAGAAAGTTTCCTTTGCACTGTTTGTAGTTGACACCTACTCTAAGCCCTCTTTCCCCGCAGACTCTGGCAACCACTGTCCTGCTTTCTGCATCTGCACATTTGTCTTTCCTGGACCGTTCATGTTGGTGGAATTACACAATATATAACTGTTAGATAGGTAGAATAGGGAAAAGGAGCCCCAAATGGCGGCAGCTAAAAGACAAGGAAGGGAAAAGCCCGCAAAGATAGAACAGAAGAAGGTCAAAGGACAGTCCGAGGACCGGAGTGAAGACTGCAGGGAGAACAGCACTCCAGACTAAGCCCGATTTGCATAGGGCAGGCCCAGGGGGAAGAAAAAAACAGAAAAAGAAAAAGAGGAGCCAAAGGGCTCTCTCTCTAGCTTGCTCTTTCTCTTGCTCTCTCTCTCTCTCTCTCTCTCTCTCTCTCTCTCTCAATCTCTCTCTTTCTCTCTCAGGCTCTCTCTCTCTCTCTCAGGCTCTCTCTCTCTCTCTCTCCCCCTGCCCGCCCCCCCCCCACCCCCACCGCATGCACGGTGGCGCTCTCCTCCACCCTCTTCTCTTCTTCGAGGATGGATTCACCAGCTATCTTCTAAATAAAATAGAACTGTAACAGATTTGTCTAAGAGCTATAACACGATCTGTCCAAGACCCGAGAGCTGTGACACGCCGAGGGGGCTTTAATGTCCATCACTCCAATCTTTGTTGTGCCGAGACAAAAACCCAGGAGCATACACTAGCCTGACATAACCTTCTGGTGTCTTGTGATTTCACCTAAGGTTTCGCACTCCATCCATAGGGTAGAATGTGCACTTTGTCCTGTTTGTTGTATAAGTATAGCATGTTTTGTTTTGTATTCACTTGTCAGTTGCTGCAGTTTTGGTTTCCTTTTTGTCTGTTATGAACATTTGCAGTGTTTTTGGGTTTGTTATCTTGGGTAGATTGCCAAGAGTGGACTTCCCCATGTTGTCCAAGTTGTGTGCATGCGTGCTAAGTCGCTTCAGTTGTGTCCAACTCTTTGTGACCCTATGGACTATATAGCCCACCAGGCTCCTCTGTCCATGGGATTCTCCAGTCAACAATACTGGAGTGGGCTGTCAGGCCCTCCTCCAGGGGATCTTCCCAACCCAGGGATTGAACCCGTGCCCTTATGTCTCCTGCATTGGCAAGCGGGTTCTTTACTCCTAGTGCCAACTGTTAAGCCTTTTTCCAAGGTAGGAAGGTACCATTTTACAATCCTGACAGCAATGTGGGAAAGTTCCAGTTGGGCACACCCTGACTAACACTTGGCATTGTCTATGTTTTTGTTTAAAGCTGTCCTAGTGGGTGGGACATGATGTTTGTGGCTTTGATTTGCATTTCCTTGATGAAGAGTCTTCTTTGGTACAACATCTATTGAAGTTTTTTGTCCATTTAAACATTTGATTGTTCTATTCAGTTGTAAGACCACTAATGGGTCCTGGATAGGAGTCCTTTGTCAGATGTATGTCTGTTACTTGACATTGTCTTTCTTTGTGTTTTGTTTTTAAGATATATTATTTCATTTTATTTTTATTATTATTCTTGTCTGTGGTGGGTCTTGGTTGCTGCACTCGGGCTTTCTCTACTTGTGGTGAGTGTGAGCTACTCTCTAGTTGTGCACAGGCCTCTCATTGCAGTGGCTTCTCTTGTTGGGGGGCATGGGCTCTAGGCGCAAGGGCCTCAGCAGTTGGAGCACGTGAGCTCAGTAGTTGTGGCAGACTGGCTTAGATGCTCCGTGACATGTGGGATCTTCTCTGCCCAGGTATAGAACTGTGGTTCCTTGCACTGCAGAGTGGATTCTTAACCACTGGACCACCAGGGAAGACCAACATTGATTTTCTTAATGACATCATTTGAAGGGCAACCTTTTAGTGAATTCTAACATCAGTTTTTTTTCATGGCTCATGTTTTTGAACTCTTTGCCAAAGCCAAAACTGTGAAGGTTTTCTCCTATAGTTTCTTCTATTATATGTATAATTTCAGCTTCCATTTAAGTCTACACTCTATCTTGAATTAATGTTTGTGTATAATTGAGTTAAGAGTTGAAAAGACTAATAGTTTTCACCCACTGAACTGTCTTGGCACCTTTGTTGAAATTTTATTCACAAACTTAAGGCTTTATTTATAGACTCAGTTCTGTTTTGTAACCTATATGTCACAACCTCTTGATAACCATAGCTTTGTAGTAAGTTTTGAAACCTGGCAGTGTAGGTTCTCAACTTTATTCTTTTCAAAATTGTTTTGGGCTATTCGAGGTCCTTTGAATTTCCATATAAATCTTAAAATATGTTTTCAGTTTCTACAAAAGCACTTGCTGGCAGGGATTGTTGTTTAGTCGCTGAGTCATGTCCAACTCTTTTGCGACCCCATGGACTATAGCCCCACCAAGCTCCTCTGTCCATGCTATTTACCAGGCAAGAATACTGGAATGGGTTATCATTTCCTTCTCCAGCCGATCTTCCCAAGGCAGGAATCAACCTGTGTCTCTTGCATTGGCAGGCGGATTCTCTACCACTGAGCCACCTGGGAAGCTCCATTACACTGAAAAATCCCATGGACGGAGGAGCCTGGAAGGCTGCAGTCCATGGGGTCGCTGAGGGTCGGACTTGACTGAGTGACTTCACTTTCACTTTTCACTTTCATGCATTGGAGAAGGAAATGGCAACCCACTCCAGTGTTCTTGCCTGGAGAATCCCAGGGACGGAGGAGCCTGGTGGGCTGCTGTCTATGGAGTTGCACAGAGTCGGACACGACTGAAGTGACTTAGCAGCAGCATAGAGCAATTTGGGGAGAGTTGCCATTTTAACAATATTAAATGTTTCAACCCAAAACATGAGATTTCTATGCATGTATTTATTTATTTAAAGAAAAAAATTTTTGTTTTTTTACCAAGCCGCATGGCAAACTGGATCTTAGTTCCTTGACCAGGGATTGAACCTGTGCTCCCTGTAGTGGAAGCAGGGACTCTTAGACTGAGTTGTATACATATATATATATTCTTTATAATATTCTTTTCCACTATGGTTAATTCCCGGAGAAGGAAATGGCAACGGCAACCCACTCCAGTACTCTTGCCGGCAAATCCCATGGTCGGAGGAGCCCGGTAGGCTGCAGTCCATGGGGTTGCTAACAGCTGGACACGACTGAGCGACTTCACTTTCACTTTCATGCATTAGAGAAAGAAATGGCAACCCACTTTAGTATTCTTGCCTGGAGAGTCCCAGGTACTGAAGAGCCTGGCGGGCTGCAGTCCATGGGGTGACAAAGTCAGCCACGACTGAGTGACTTCACTTTACTTCATGCTATATCCCTCCGCCATCCCACCCCAGGCATCCATTTAATCTTTAGTCTATGGGGACTTCCCTGGTGGCTCAGACGGTAAAAGCATCTGCCTACAATGCAGGAGACCTGGGTTCGATGCCTGGGTCGGGAAGATCCCCT
This sequence comes from Ovis canadensis, assembly GCF_042477335.2. Classification (NCBI taxonomy): domain Eukaryota; kingdom Metazoa; phylum Chordata; class Mammalia; order Artiodactyla; family Bovidae; genus Ovis; species Ovis canadensis. The sequence continues at coordinate 59,208,740 of NC_091255.1, read as the reverse complement.
AGAGAAGGAAATGGCAACCCACTCCAGTACTCTTGCCTGGAAAATGCCATTGTCAGGAGGAGCCTGGTGGGCTGCAGTCCATGGGGTCACAAAGAGTCAGCCATGACTGAGTGACTTCACTTTACTTCATGCTATATCCCTCCGCCATCCCACCCCAGGCATCCATTTAATCTTTAGTTTCTTTCTGTAGAATTTCATAGTTTTCAGTGTGCCTGTGTGCAGGTCTTGTACTTTTATTGTTAAATTTGTTCCTAAGCCTTTTTTTTTTTTTTGGTGCATTGTGTGGCATGTAGGATCTTAGTTCCCCTACCAGGGATGGAACCCACACCCCTGCATTAGCATGGAATCCTAACCACTGGACCACTGGGAAATTTTTATGTTATTTTTAACATAACAGTATCATTAACTTGCTTACAAAATTAACAGTGCTTTCCTAATATCATCTAATAGGTCATGTTCAATTTTTCTATCTCAAAGCTCTTGTCTCAGGGGAGTCGAGGAGAGTCGATTGGGAGTTTGGGATTCACAGATGCAAACTACTACAGATAGAATGGGTAAATAGCATTCTGTATACTGTATAGCACAAGGAAGTATATTCGATATTCTATAATAAACCATAATGGAAAAGAATATGAAAAAGAATATATAGGAAAATCCCTGGCAGTCCAGTGGTTGTGCATGTTCAGTTGCTCAGTCACATCCAGTTCTTTGCAACCCCATGGACTGTAGCCTGCCAGGCTCTTCTGTCCATGGAATTTTTCCAGGCAAGAATACTGGAGTGGGTTGCCATTTCCTACTCCAGGGAATCTTCCCAACCTAGGGATCGAACCCACGTCTTTGGTGTCTGTCTCCTGCATCAGCAGGCAGATTCTTTACCACTGTGCCCCCCAAGACTGCAGTTTCACTGCTGAGGGCCCAGGTTCAATCCTTGATCAGGGAACTAAGATTCCACAAGCCCTGTGGCACAACAACAATACATATATAAAGCAGAATCATTTTGCTGTTTAGCAGAAATTAACACAACATTGTAAACAACTGTACTTAATAAAATACCCTAAGAAGGAAAAACAAAAACAACCCTCTCATTTCAGTTGGTTTATTCACATCAGGATCCAGATGGAGGCCGCACTACACAGTTGGATGATGTGCCACTGACAGGCTTATTCTCATACCTGTCTGAAGCCACACATCAGTGAGATTCTGACTGCTAACTGGAGTGACCCTGCAGGCTGAGAGCTCACTCCAAAGACTGCCCCAGCTCCAGGCACCAATCATGAGTTACCCACATTTTTTGCCAGCAGACTACAAATTCAAAGGTTCCCTTCACTGCTTCCTCAGGTTCAATAAACAACTCAGAACTCAGGAAAACGTTTACTTCCAAGTATCCATTTATTATAAATGATACAACTCAGGAACAGCCAAAGGGAGGGGATGCTTAGGACAAGGCATGGGGTGGGGACTTGGCTGGTGTTTCTGTGCTGCCTCCAGGTGCACCATCCTCCCAGCATTATGCTGTGTTCGCCAATCTGGAAGCTCTTTAAACCCCATGGTTTAGAGGTTTTTCAGTACAAGGCATGATTGATTAAATCATTGACCACTGGAGATTAACTCAATCTCCATCCCCTCTCCCCTCTGCAGAGGTCAGAGGGTAGGGGGTGGGGCTGAGAGTTCCAAACCTACATCTCTCTGTTGACCAGCACCCACCCTAAAACTGCATAGGGGCCCACCAAGAGTCATTCATTAACATAAATTGAAAAGGCCTTGCTATGAAAAACAAAAGATGATCCTATCACTCAGGAAATCTCAAAGGATTTAGGAACAAAGGACAAAGATCAATTTATATAGTTATTATACCACATTCACTTTTGATTCCTTTTCTATGCTTGTGGCACTTCAGTGGGGAGGAAGCCAGGACACCCCTGGTGAGAAGTTCCCGTGGGCACTTGTGGATTTGCCAGGTGAATCCTCGGGTGTGATGTAGTGTGGTGTGTCTTCTGTTCCCCTTACATCTCAGGGGATTTGAGCTCCAGGTCAGTTTGAGGAAGTGCTATGGGTTTCCCAGTGCTTCATCTCAGGGGACACTCTGCTGGTCCTACCTGCAGTGAGGTATGGTAGGCTTCTGGGACTGCCTGGCCCACTATTGTCTATCGTCACATTAGCTGCTGAGGACTCTTCCCAACACACGTCACTTTATTAGGCATCACAAAATGGCGATTTTTTTTCCTAACACTTTTGTGTTTCTTAGCTGGATTTTTTTTTCATATTTATTTATTTGATTGCGCCCAATCTTAGCTGCAACACATGGGACCTTCAATCTTCATTGTGTCCTGCAGAATCTTTAGTTCCAGTACATGGGATCTACGTCCCTGACCAGAGATGGAACCCAGGCAGGCTCCGTGCTTTGGGAGCCCAGAGTGTTAGCCACTGGACAACCAGGGAAGTCCCTTAGCTGGAATTCTTTTTAAAAAACCTCCAGTCATCAGCTACTTAATCCCTTCAAACTACAGTTTGTATAGAAAAAATATTTGTTTCTTTCCTTTTATTGGCCAATTTTTAGAATGAATTAGTGCCCACATAATCCCCAGAGGTGAACAGTAGATTTTTTTAAAGTATCATTATGGACTCTTGGATGTTTATTTATTTGAACAAAAAAATAAAAAAATATTAATTTTATGAAAACACTAATGGTAATTTGAATGGCTTGTTAATGATGGGATTTGTACATTTAAAAAACTGGAATGCTCACGGTGACTTTTATATATATACTAATTTATAGTTCGTTAACATGCTAAAACATTGTATAATTTGTTTCTACAACCTGCACAGATAACATAAAAATTAACCCTAGCATAACTTAGACAAGATGATATTTTAAACTAATGAGATTATCTCCCAGTACTCTGATGGCTTATTTTCACATTAAATCTTTATTGACCTCTTTCGTCTAGGCCGCCGACATGCCATCCAGACTAAGGAAGACCCGGAAACTTAGGGGCCACGTGAGCCACAGCCACGGCCGCATCGGCAAACACCGGAAACACCCGGGAGGCCGAGGTAATGCTGGTGGCATGCATCATCATAGGATCAACTTCGACAAATATCACCCAGGGTACTTTGGGAAAGTTGGTATGAGGCATTACCACTTAAAGAGGAACCAGAGTTTCTGCCCGACTGTCAATCTTGATAAATTGTGGACCTTGGTTAGTGAGCAGACACGAGTAAATGCTGCCAAGAACAAGACAGGAGCTGCTCCTATCATCGATGTGGTTCGATCAGGTTACTACAAAGTTCTGGGGAAAGGAAAGCTCCCAAAGCAGCCTGTCATCGTGAAGGCCAAATTCTTCAGTAGAAGAGCTGAGGAGAAGATAAAGAGTGTAGGTGGGGCTTGTGTCCTGGTGGCTTGAAGCCACATGCTGGGAAATTTATTAAATGTTAAGTGCTTTTCAAAAAAAAAAAAAAATCTTTATTGATGTATATTATTTATTGCTGCATACATGCTAAATCACTTCAGTCGTGTCTGACTCAGTGCAACCTCATGGACTGTAGCCCACCAGGCTCTTTTGTCCATGGGATTCTTCAGTCAAGAATACTGGAATGAGTTGCCATTTCCTCCATGGTATCTTGGAGAAGGTAATGGCACCCCACTCCAGTACTCTAGCCTGGAGAATCCCATGGACGGAGGAGCCTGGTGGGCTGCAGTCCATGGGGTCGCTAAGAGTCCGACATGACTGAAGCAATTTAGCAGCAGCAGCAGCAGCAGCCATGGTATCTTCCTGACACAGGGATCGAACCTACATCTCATATCTCTTGCGTTGGCAGGTGGGTTCTTTACCATTATTGCCACTTTCCTCTAAATGGTCAGTTGATTCCAGAATGACTCATTAATAATGACAGGTAATTAATGTAAACCATATAAACTTTTATGAAAATTACACAGTCCTATGTAATTCCATAACAAGTAATAAATGTAAATTACAAAAAAAAATCAGGATATGTAGGAAAGGCACAATAGAATACAAAGTGTAGCAAAAGAAACTAATTGTAGTACAAATTACTCTGAAGGGGGTAGAAGAGAAGGGCTAGCTAAACAACTTTGGAAACTGGTACTTTCCCTGGAAATCAGTACTCTGTGGCTCAACACATGGATGAACCCAATACTGTACACGAGTTAGTAAATGCTTCTAACAGGGGTGTATATTAGCAGTTCTAAAATCAGACTAGGTGGATACTTAAAGGACTGACATCATTTAAGCAAATATCATGTTGATAATGAGAGCCAGGTTTCTTATTGCCAGGGAAAGAATTTACAAATAAGGGGAGATGAGAATGAATCCTATGGAATTGAGTTGGAATCAGAGAACAGTAAAAACTCATGTTTTTTTAAAAAAATGCACACATACAGCTAAAAACAGAGATAAATATTGATATATATGCACGAATTAGTATATATATTTCCTAGCTTTGTCCTGAGAGGGCCCAGAAGCAACAACAACCCAGTAGCAATGAGCACACCCAACACCCAGATCTTGGTTGTTAAATACTAGTCTCCACGAAAGGAGCCAGGGAATAGAAGGTGAGCCTGGAGCCTCTTCTGGGGCCGGAAAGTCTTTATATATACATATATATGTATACATATATATATAAGTATTCACTTAGTCTCAAAGTTCTCAAAAAAATTTATAGATTACAAAGGAGAGAAGGATAACTCTGTCTTCTTTATGGAGAAAGCTGGCAGCTCCCACTGAATCATGCAAGCAAGGTTATAAGATGGGTAATGAGAGAGACAGCCCACCATGCTGTACCCCATGGGAAACCCTTTCAGTGATATTTTTGCTTGGAGTAGGTAACCTTGGTCTAATCTTAACGAAGCAAGACACCCCCAATGGGACTGACCTTCACAAAGTGCCAAGGTCATGAGAGACATTTAAAGGCTAAAAGCACTACCAGTTGCAGCTGACCAGACATCCTTAGCTCAAGGCAGTGGTCCAGACATTCCTTTCCTATGTAGCCAGGGAAAAGCATTTACAACATAGCCTATTAGGACAGCTGGCTAAACTTGAATAAGGATATGGTTCAGATAATGGTATTGTTATAGTGTTCACGTCTGATTATGGAAGATGATGCCTTTGTTTTTAAAGACACACATGTGGAAGGATTTAGGGGTAAAGTGGCACCACGCTGCAACTTACTCTCTATCAGTTCAGAAGAAACAGAGAATGACAAGGAGCAGGGTTCCATCTGGTGGTCTGGGTGACAATCCAGGAATTCTTTGTTATCACTTCTTTTCTATACATCTGACTATATTGTCACCCTGCTTATTTAACTTATATGCAGAGTACGTCATGAGAAATGAACTGGATGAAGCACAAGCTGGAATCAAAACTGCTGGGAGAAATATCAATAACCTCAGATATGCAGATAACATCACCCTTATGGCAGAAAGTGAAGAACTGAAGAGCCTCTTGATGAAAGTGAAAGAGGAGAGTGAAAAAGTCGGCTTAAAGCTCAACATTCAGAAAATGAAGATCATGGCATCTGGCTCCATCATTTCATGGCAAATAGATGGGGAAACAGTGGAAACAGTGACAGACTTTGTTTTTTGGGGCTCCAAAATAACTGTGTATGATGACTGCAGCCATGAAATTAAAACTCCTTGGAAGGAAAGTTATGACCAACCTAGATAGCATATTAAAAAGCAGAGATACTACTTTGCCAACAAAGGTCCATCTTGTCAAAGCTATGGTTTTTCCAGTGGTCATGTATAGATGTAAGAGTTGGACTATAAAAAAAGCTGAGCACCGAAGAATTGATGCTTTTGAACTGTGGTGTTGGAGAAGACTCTTGAGAGTCCCTTGGACTGCAAGATCCAACCAGTCTGTCCTAAAGGAAATCCGTCCTAAATATTCATTGGAAGGACTGATGCTGAAGCTGAAACTCCAATACTTTGGCCACCTGATGTGAAGAACTGACTCATTTGAAAATATCCTGATGCTGGGAAAGATTGAAGGCGGGAGGAGAAGGGGACGACCGAGGATGAGATGGTTAGATGGCATCACCAACTCAATGGGCATGAGTTTGAGTGAACTCCAGGAGTTGGTGATGGACGTGGAGGCCTGGAGTGCTAATAGTCCATGGGGTTGCAAAGTGTCGGACACTGAGCGACTAAACTATCAAAATTACAAACTGACACTTAAGAACATTCCCAGTTAAGTGGAGAAGTAGGCTGATGTTAATAGAAATGATTAGGGAAGGTCAAATCGGGGTCTCCTGCGCTGCAGGCTGATTCTTTATCAACTGAGCTATTAGGGAAGCAAACTTTAGTTGCTTTATGATCCAGCAATTCTACTCCCAAACCACTGAAAACTATCTCCACATAAAAATGTGTACCTCGATGCTCACAGCAGCATTATTTCAATAGCCAAAAAGTAGATACAACTCAAATGTCCATGAATTGATGAACAGACAAAACAAAATGTGAACTATCCACCACAGGCTTATTTGCAGTAACAAGGGTTTCATTTGGACTGGATACTGACACAGGCTATAACAAGAATGAACCTCAAAGACACCATGCTGAGTAAAGAAGCCAGACACTGAGGTCACAGACTGTGTAAATCCATCTGTATGAAATGTTCAGAATAGGCAAATCCACAGAAAGTGGACACGTGAAGGCTGAGGAACGGGAACAGAGGCATGATGGCTAGTGGGTTTCTTTTTGGGGTGATGAGAATATCCTGGAATTTGAATGTGGAGGTGAATTTGTGACTTGGTGAATAGAGTAAAATTACTGTAAACGGGTTACCTCCATGGTATGTCAACTATATGATAATAAAGCTCTTATTAAGAAAAACAACCTGCAGTAATAAGAGTTTCATTTGGACAGTGCTGGGAAGGTTATTCTGTATACATCGTTACCTCAGAGTTTGTACTGTGTTATTTTTTCAGGATAAAAACCAATGTTCTGAAGAGTATTTCACATTCCACACTCATTGAAACAGAAACACAGGAGCCCACTCCATGGCTCTGCCTTTTAGGTCATTGTCTATGGATGTCCCCCACGTCAGCCCCTAAATGCTCCATCCTGGCAGCTCCTCCCCAGGTCAGGCTGCACCTCTGGTAGATGCCCTTCCTTTGAAGCCCAGCACAGAGGCCCCATGACCTCTGCCCTCTCCACCAGCCACAGTGGGGCTCTGGCTTGTCCCCTAGGACAAGCCCTAGGGTGTTCTCACCCTAGGACCTTTACACTTGCTCCTCTCTGCCAGCGAGGCTCCCCTCCGAATATCCACGTGCTCACAACCCCACCTCAGCAGTAAGGCCTTTCCCTACTCCTGAGCACCCTCTGTTTGCCTCCATAGCCTTGTTACCACCTGACATCTTGTATTCCACTTTTCCTGTCTTTCCCCCATTGGAATGTATATTCCAGAACAGAAAATGCTCTATGTCCTGCCGCTTCACTTATTTCTATTGTAGTTGTTACACTGTTATCATAATTTCTTATTTTTGTTTCCTGTATTAGAGCCTTAGCTCCCTGCAAGCAAGAACAAAACCCTTGTTGTTTACAGAAAGCAACATTCCTCTTCTGGTATTCCAGACCACGTCTGAGTGCGACAACCGTTCAAGACTCTGGCACCCTGACTGCTGCTGGGTTTCACACAACCTGCCAAGGGACAGGGCTGTTCCTCCTTATCCAAGTTGCTCTGTAAACCACGTGTATCTTTGCTCAACCAAGCAAAGCAGAACGCATCTGGAGCTGAGTGGCTCCTCTTCACACAAGCATCCTGTCAGAGTCCAGGAGCCCATGCCACCCTCTTCCCTGGCGCTGGCTTCCTCAACATCTTCGAGATTCCTCAAGACTGACTGACTGTCCAAATGAGGCATGTGCCCACTCCTGGACTGATCACTGAACTTTCCACTCAGACCACAAGGTGGAGGTGAGCTGGGGTACATTCCAGTGGCCTGCAAGTGGGACAGCCCCATCCACCTGGTCTGCGAGACTGCAATCCAGCATTTGAGAAAAGAACATGAAGGAGAAACTGAGCAAAAGCACCAAGTCCATCTCATCCGTTCACTCACTCGGTCTGTACTTTCAGGGATGAAGTGCTGGCCATTGCAGGGATACCCAGCACTGCCCTCAGGTAACCAGAAGCCTGGTTTGCCTTGTAGCACTGACCCTGCACACTTACCACCCAAGAGCGCTTCCTCCCAAGAGCACCCCCACATGAACAGCAAAACACATGGCCCTCCAGCCCTTGAGATAACGCATGGTTTCCCATTTCACAGTTAGAGATTGAGGATTAAAGTGGTGGTGGGGGGACTTCCTTGTGGTCCAGTGGTTAAGAATCTGCCTGCCAATGCAGGGGACAGGGGTTCAATCCCTGGTCAGGGACAATTCTACATGCTGTGGGGCAACTAAGCCCGTGCGCCACAACTACTGAGCCTGTGCTCTGGAGCCCGTGCTCTGCAACTAGAAAGTAGCCCCTACTCGCTGCAATTAGAGAAAGCCCATGCCCAGCAACAGACCCAGTGCAGCCAAAAATAATTTTAAAAATAAAGTGATGGGGAGGTTTCTCTCAGCTCCCTGCCAAACTGCAAGCTTTTCTGACTTTGTCACCTTCCCACTATATGCTTCCAGCAAATATGTCAGCCCTCCCTACTCCTGTCACCTCCAGCCCCATATCCCTACCTCTACCTGCAGTGTCCACACATCAAGTTCCAGCTCACAGACATCTAGCTGACAGCAACACTTGCCTGGGTCCACATCTGGATGCTTACCCATATCCGGTGTTCTGCCTCTTAGACCCAACACTGAGCACAGCCTGTCCTTTGCCTGCTTTCTTCCTGTAACTTTCTCTTCACTAGTGACACCCTCCACCCATGTGGCACCTTGGCCACCCCTTACCATGCCCCACAAGCCCCCCATTCCCAGTCATCGCTCCCTCCAAACATCAGAGCCAACATCCAGAAAGCAGTCTCCTTGCCTGGCATGTGCCTGCTTAGCTCAAGGCTACCTCATCAGACAGGCTGCCTGGCTCTGTCCAGATGGTCTGACCTCTACCAGCCACCCCTCACCACACTGCAGCTAAAGCTGAGCCCTGGCTGATCCCTTCCCATTAAGACTGGGCTAGAGGTAGGGATGAGTCACCTCAACCATCTTTCCATCGGTGCCTGGCATGGCTCAGATGGTTCAAATGGCAGCTGCTGGCTCTGCAGTGACTGACTGTTACAGGGCCACCCCTTAATCACACCCCTTCCTTGTGACTCACTCCAGCCTCATCCCAAACATGGAAGCCATCTGAGCTGCGGGCCATGGTAGCTGCTTCCGGAAGAGCCAAGGCACTGGTTGCTGTTAAGGCTGGGATGACTCTCCTGGCCCATACTTACCCCTCCCCATAGTCCCTATTCTCAAAAGTCTGTCACCATCCCCTTCTCCTCCTGCCTTCTGTCTTTCCAGCATCAGGGTCTTTTCCAATGAGTCGGCTCTTTGCATCAGGTGGCCAAGGTACTGGAGCTTCAGCTTCACCATCAGTCCTTCCAGTGAATACTCAGGGTTGATTTCCGTTAGGATTGACTGCTTTGATCTTGCTGTCCAAGGGACTCTCAAGTCTCCAGCACAATTTGAAAACATCAGTTCTTTGCGGCTCAGCTTTCTTAATGGTCCAATTCATCAAAGTGATGTCTCTCTCTGCTTTTCAATAAGCTGTCCAGGTTTATCATAGCTTTTCTTCCAAAGTCTTTTAACATCAGAGCTGCAGTCATCGTCTGCAGTGATTATGGAGCCCAAGAAAATAAAATGTTACTATTTTCACTTTTTCCCCTTCTGTTTACCGTTAAGTGATAGAACCAGATGCCATGACCTTCGTTTTCTGAACGTCGAGTTTTAACTTTTTTCACTTTCACCCTTGAGACTTTAGTTCCTCTTCGCTTTGACATTAGAGTGGTATTATCTGCATATCTGAGGTTGTTGATATTTCTCCCAGCAATCTTGATTCCAGTTTGATTTATCCAACCTGGCATTTTGCATGATGTACCCTGCAGATAAGTTAAATAAGCAGGGTGGCAGCATACAGCCTTGATGGTACTCCTTTCCCAATTTTGAACCAGTCTGTTTTTCCATGTCTGGTTCTGTTGCTTCTTGGCCTGCATAGTTTCTCAGGAGACAGGTAAGGTGGGCCATCTCTTTAAGAATTTCCCAGTTTCCCTCTAGCTGGGTTGTAGGCATAACTGAGTGGCTCAAAGGCATGTCCTAGGAGGGGAGGCCCAAAGAGATGTCCATGCCCTACACCCCAGGGATCTTGGCTCCTCCTGAACCATAGGAACTGCATGGCAGGTCACACTAGCATTTGGGCAAGTAACATGACCATCCTGCTCTAGTCTGTCCCAGGAGGGGGTCCAGATGGGCACCAGTGTCTGCCTGTCCCCCCAGTTCCCTGTGGGTCAAATGAGATTCTACCACAGCTCCCACTAGCTACATCTCCAAGTACATAATTAAGAAAACACGGAATACAGTGATCTTTCCTTCGTAACACAAAAGATGAAAAACACGCAGGGATTATGTTATAAAGTCGGAACTACTAAACCCAGATTTCTGAGAACCAGAGTCCGAGAAAGAAAGGAACAGCTCAACTCAGTAGTCACCTGAAATCGGCCAGAAGCACAGGGCACCCCACCTTGCCCCACCCCTCACCTTGCAGTACAGGCAACGAACAGGTGGCTGCGTGTGGAGGACCACTGCTCCACATCCTCCCACCTAGGGGGGATGAGGGGGTGAGAAAAAGGGGTTTGGATCTGTGGGAACAGCATGGCAGCCAGCATCCTCCTGCAGAACTCCAACCCACAGGCCAGGTGCCATGTGCCTGGCAGGCCTGCCTCATTTCCTCCTCAGCTCCCATGTCCCTCCCGCCTACCAGATCACACCAGCATTCTGGCCCAGGTCGAGAATGGGATGAATTAAACAGTTCCAAGAATGGGATGAATTAAACAGTTCCAGTTCTACACACATTTCTATTTTATTATGGCAAAGGTGAAAACGCCACCTTCTCCACAACAACAACCAGTAAAAGTTATCCCAAAAATAACTCAGTACAAAACAGGTCTGTTTCAGAATTTAAAAAAAAAAAAAAAAAGGAAAAGAAACCTTTACATGAATCTTAAATCCTATTTTAAAACATAAAAGAAACAAATCCATCATTGGCCACACAGCCCCAGTCTGTCACCCCCTCCCGCCAGGGAGCACGGACGAGACTTCTGGGTCCTGGTCCATGCACGGATTTGCTGGTCTGTTTAACTGGTGTCCATCTGAAACAGAGGAAGAGAGGTGCTCACTCAAAATGAGGCCCTCCTCCAGTTGGTCTGGGACTGACCCTCACCCAGCCCTCCTCTGTGACTTACTCTTGCATTATAAGCATCCAGCTGGGCATCTAATTCTTCTGCGGAAAGCTGCTGCTTTGAACTCCTGCCGGTGCCTCTGCCTCTGCCCCGGCTGCCTCCACGGGTGCCTCTCCGGGTGCCGCCGCCACCACCGAAACCTCCTGAACCACGGTTTCTAGTCATCCCACCTCTGTTTACACTAGCAAGAAAAGGAGACTTTGCTCACATGCCTGGGAAGACCTGCAGCATGAGGAGACACCCCCACAGGCCAGCCCTGACTAGAGAGGCCCCGAAACTCACCTCTGTGCAGGTCTCCGCTGCGTGTCAATCTGTGAGGTGACGAGCTGAATGTTCATGGGGCGGCCTATGGCAGAGAACACAAGAGGGCCAGGTCCTATTAGAGGACTCTGAAGCCTGCTAGGGGTAGCACCCTGGCCTCCATGCAAGCACTGGAAAGGGACACTGCATCTTGTTGCTCCCGACGAGAGGACAGCCTGGAAATGCTGGTGGGAGAACAGCCCCACCAGCGCCTCCTCGCTCCTTCTCATCCAGTGCAGGTGGGTGTCTGTCGGGCGTCCAGGGTGCCCAGGAGCAGAAAGGTACCTTTGTCTTTACGACTACAGCCCCGCACTCAAGAGTTGTACTATGGTGGTTCTGAGAAGGCTTCACAGAAGTGAATCTTCCGGAAGGAGCTGAAGGAGGGGAGGGACGTAGCTTGCTGGATGGGGATTCACAAGAGGTTGGTCCAGATGTGGGGGGCAGCATGAGAGGTGGCAGTGTGGAAGAGAGACAAAGGGGCGAACACAAAGTGTCCTCAAGCAGAGGGGACCCTACTCTTGCAGGGATGGGGCCAGCCTCTGGCTCCGCAAACTAGCTACAGCGCTGCAGCCTTTCTGGGTCCAATCCCAAACGCACCATCCAAAGGAACGCCGTTGTACTGTTTCATAGCTTTTAGTGCATCTGCCTTCCGCTCAAAGTGCACGTCAGCTGTTCCTAAACTGCGGCCAGATCGGTCGTAGTGCACAGCCGCCTTCTTCAGAGTTCCAAATTCAGCAAAGAGCTCCTGAGAGTCAGAAAGAGCAGTTGTTAGCACAGCAATTTTTCTTCTGGTGGCCCAGGGACACTCCCTGGAAGTGTAAACTGCTTTGGGGTATTTCCCTGGGAGGAAGACATACACGTGGTGGGGCAGGGAAGTGGCGGTGGGACCTGGGGTATGGGATGGGACAGGTGGGACAGCAATTTCCCGGAGCAGCTGGGCCCGAGGGCTCCTGCCCACTTGGGAACCTGACATCTATACCACGATGCAGGTGAAGGATCACAAAGCCCACCAATGAAGGGCAAAGATTTAGTTGCTATCTTCTTCAACAAAGGAATATTTACAACACACCCAAGGACTGTGCCAAGAAGCAGCCAAGGCCAAGATCACAGAGCAAGGGGCTCTATCCACTTGTGGACCAGCTCCAAGGGCCCTCTGACTGGGAGCCCTGACCCAGCCCCTCCCCCAGGGCAGATTCTGGCTCACCTTTCCCTCTCCTCCTACTCAAGCCTGCCGCAAAGCCTGAAGTCAAGCGCTGCCATGGAAACTGCCCTGACCTCAGGCAGGCTGGGAGTTGGAGAGGGAACCCAGAGTGTGGGGCTACTCCGGCCGCAGGCACACAGCGGGAAGTGGAGTTCACCAAAAGCGGTTTCCAGTGGATGCCAGAAACCACCTTAAAAAAAGTGTTGAGACACTGTGAGTGCTCACTGGCCTTGCTCTGTCCTCCCAAGGCAAAGTAAATGGCTGGGCTCTGGGAAATTGAACCCAGGAAGGCCCAGTACCCTGCCCAGCCATCTCCTGGACTGACCCCCAAGATGTCATTACTTAACCATTTTAGGCAGCAAATTTAAAGGCCTTTAGGGTTCAACCGAAAAAAAAAAAGAAAGAAAGAAAAGGAAAAAAAGAAAAAGGGGAGGAAAGAGAGGCAAAAAAAAAGAGGCTTCAACCAAAGATGTTTGAGAATCATGTCACTAACAAAACCCAGGGGGTGAGGATAAGTGAGAAGACAGGGGATGAAATTCCAAGTAAGACATGGGGCTTAAGGCAAATGGAGCCAGAGCGGCGCTGGCACCATCCTGCTCTGTGCTATGTCAGTTCTACAAAGGAAGTGCTTTCTCCTCCCAACAAACCATTAAAACAAGCAAAACGTAAAGAAAACAAGTAGCCTAGCTCTTCCAGGAACAGAATCGGAGCACAGTCAACCAAGCTTCTGCCAGAAGAGCTTGGGCAGAGTGCCTTCATCTACAAAACACGTTTTAGCAAGGAAGAACAGCAGCGCCCCAGACTAAGCTGGGGCCTTGTCTTCCAGCACAAACTGACACATTGGTCAGGCTTTCAACTCTAGCTCAACCTCTGCTCTGCATTCCTGGAGCCCATCACAGGGAACAGTGGCTGGCCTTTCGGTGCCTGGGAGAGCTTATCGTCCCAAGGTGTGCGTGTGGGGGATTCTGGGCCAAGTCCCAAACGCCACAACCGATTCCGTGCGGAGTGACCCGCCCACCAAGAAACTCCAGTCCCTTACCTGAATATCAGCGTCGGACACTCCAAAATCCAGATTTGACACCAGCAGTTTCCCACCGGTCTCCACGCCGGCACCACCCCCAAAACCGCTATCGAAAAGGTCATGCTGCCATTTGTCAGGAAGTTGTTTCGGCTGAGGGAAAAGAAAACACAAGAACAGAAAAAGGTCTGTGAGTCTCACTCCAGGGCTCGCCCTCGCCCTCACGGCCACAGCAAGAGCCTCCCCCCATCTCGGCGGGGAGGCAGGCGCTGAGAGAGACCCGCAGCCCCCGCTTCTCGCCCGCGTCAGGCCGTACCCGGCCGCCGCGGCCACACGTCCCGCAACTTCTCGGTTCCCTTCAACCAACTTCCCGCCACCGGGGCGGCCGCGCCAACGGCCCCTCAGCCCCCAGCGCCGTGAGGCCGGGCGCCCTGTTAAGACAAAGGCCGCCAGGGTCTCCGCCTTGGTGCCCGGCAGGCGAGCGACCTTCCCGCCCGCCGAACCGGCCGGCGCCCGCGCCCCCCGGCCCAGTCGGTCAGTCGGTCGGCCGCCCGGACGGCCCGCCGGTCGCCCGTGCGCCGCCCTGCCGGTTCGCTCCCTCGCCGCGGCCCGCCACCCGGTCTCCACACTCACCCTGCTGTAGGGCGCCGGCCGGTTCCTGCCGCCGCCGCCCGCCGCGCCGCGGGCGATGGCCGGCCGATTCCGAATGGGTCCGCCGCCTCGGTTCACTCGCGCGGCGGCCTGGGCTCCGCCGCCGCGGCCACCCTGGGAGCCGGCCCGGCCGCGGCCCCTGCCCCCGCCGCGGCCGCCTCGCTGGCTCCGGTTCAGCTTAATGATGTCGTCCAGAGACATATCCATTTTGTCGGCCATGGCGGGCGCGGAATCGGCCTCGGCTCGAGCCCGCGCGTCAGCACGTCGGCGCGTCACTTCCAGCGCCGCTCGCGGGTTTTCCGGTGCCGCGTCCTCAGAGCGACCGCGGATTGGCTGCGGGCCTTCGGCGTCTCAGGGGGCGAGGTCGCGCGTGCGCGCTGAACCAAGGAGCTCGGCGGGCGCCTCTGAGAAGTGCCGAGCCGCGGCCACAGGCGTTTATATACCTTCCCGCGCGGGGCCGGCGCTGCCAACTGAAGGCGGGTGGTGCGGCGCGCGATTAGATCGGCGGGGGCGCGGCCGTTGGGGGCGTGGCCGAGCGTGGCGCCTCTCCCTTGCCCCTCCCCCACCGCACCGGGAACCCGCACCCTAGTCCAGCGGCGGGAGTGAGTGCGGCCCGCGCCAGGGTTGTTTCCGGGGTGACCTCGTAGGGAGCGGGCTTGGGTCTCCATCTCTCAGCCCCGTCAGCCCTTTCGGAAGTAGCGCACGGCGCGTTTCTGCGGTTGTTAAAGAAAGCCGACGAGCCCTTCTGCGGACGCCGAGGCAGAAGTGCGGTGTTGGCGAAGGACCAACACCGGTCCTCCCGGTCTTCCCGAGGACCCGGCCCCCGCCCCAGTCCCCTTGCAGACAGCCTCTTACTGCCTTTCGGCGGCCACTGTTGCCTACGCTCGACCCTCGGGGCTACGCCCCTTCTTTGGCTTCCAGGTGCCGTAGCTCTGCAGACTCAGCACAGCCGGGTGGTCTCTTCCCTCCTCGCAGGCTCCTCGCGCCATGAAGGTGAAGATCAAATGCTGGAACGGCGTGGCCACTTGGCTCTGGGTAGCCAACGACGAGAACTGCGGCATCTGCCGGATGGCCTTCAATGGCTGCTGCCCGGACTGTGAGTGTCCCCTGCCCGCTGTCTCTCGAGCTGTGCCTATCATCTGGCCTTGGCGTGTCCCCAGAAGTACTCGCAGAGCGTTTCTGGGGTTTGGTTTCCTCTTCCCAAGAAAAGTTGACAGAGAAAAGCCAGGCTATTTGGGCCCATATTTGTACAAAGATCCCGTCAAAAGTTTTGTAAGGAAAAGAGCACAGTTTCCTATCCTGATAAAAGTCACTATGAGACCCGTGGAACACAAAAATGTGTTAAGACATTGTATTTGAAAATTTCAAGTCAACAAAAAATTGTGACGTTACAAGGTTTCCCCCTCAATCCAGCACATAAATGATGAATAACACGTTTTCATATCTGGCTGTTTTTGCCCAGCTGTTTTAAGGTAAATGCTAAATATCTGCTGCATTGTCAGGCGGGTTCCTTATCACTGAGCCACCAGGGAAGCCGCAGCAAATGCTAAATGTGATGTCCTACATCAGTGCTGACTTTTACCAGCACTGTTGTCACTTTAGACAATATACTGCCTTACTGTTGCCGGTCATTCCTAGTCCTTGTTCAGGTTTCTTTAGTTGTCCTCAAATGTCTTTTTATTGTTGGGTGGTGTGAGCCAAGACCCAAGGTGTGATCACTTTTTCCCTTCACTACTTAATCTAGAATAGTTTTGCTTCAACTTCTCTATCGCGTTTTATACATCAAATTATTTGTTTTTATTTTTCTTTATTTATTTTTGGCTGCTTAGGGACCTTCATTGCATTGAGCAGGCTTCTCTCCAGTTGTGTTGCATGGGCTCAGTTGTCTTGTATCATGTGGGATTTTAGTTCCTAGACCAGGGATCAAACCCACATCCCCTGCATTGGAGGGCAGATTCTTAACCACTGGACCACCAGGGAATTCCCCGTAGACATCTGATTTCTTTCAGAACATGTTGTCTTGCAAAATGCCTGACCTCAGGTTTTATCAGATTTCATCTTTGCGGTGTCTTTTGCATTGTTCCTTTGTCCCCAGTGTGTTCTGTGAAGCGAAAGTATTTGGGTCAAAAGGAGATTTTCGCACCAGTGAATTTAGTTTTTAGTCAGACACAAGTGAACCAGAAGCAGTAGGAAGGGTCTTAAGGCTTTGCCTAGGGGACGAAGGTGTTCCCAAGAGAGAAGTGAGATTTGGGGACCACTGAGAAGTCAATGACCAGGCCTGTCCTGTGGGGCTGTGAACATCAAAATAGTACTAGATCTTTGCTTCTTACAGTGAAATTCAAATAATTGATTTTAGTGCAAATATAATTTTATCCTAGTCTTAAATCTTTACATCTGGAAGAGGAAATCTCATCACCCATGGGCTAATCCATCCTGATTTAATCAGGCTGGGATATAATCTTAGGAAATCAGTGATTGGTTCTACTTGATGAGGTTTTATGTAAAGGGAGAGAGAATAGAAGCACAAGGTCTGGCTTGGTTTAATCCGTTTAAAACCGCCCTTTTTTTTTTTGGTTCAGTCGGGTCTTGTTACTACATGCAGGCTTTTTCTAGTTGAGGCAGCACTACCCTGGTTGCCGTGGCTTCTCTTGTTGTGGAGCACAGGCTCGAGGCGCACAGGCTTCAGTAGTTGCATTGCTCGGGTTTAGTTGCTCCACAGCGTTTGAAATCTTCCAGGCCCAGGGGTTGAACCCGTATCTCCTGCATTGGCAGGTGGATTCCTATCCACTGTACCACCAGGGAAATCCTAAAACCACCCTTTGTCAAAGGTACAACACAGGTTATGGGTAGATACTTTCAACTTTCTCAGCAGCAGATGTGGCTTCTGAAAAGAAAAGTCCTAGGGTAGCATTTATGTGGTCATGCCCTTGACCCAGTGTGGGTGAGTGAGCCAAGTGTCAAAGATGGCACCAGGGGTTGCATGCAGCTTGTGGAACCCAGTGTGTGGGGCTGCCTGAGGTGTGCTGGGTGCTGGGAAGAGGGGGGTTGAGGCTGAACTTTGGACTTGCTGGTTGTGAGCCAGCGGTAATGATCAAAGTGTTTGGTCAGCCCAGGGCCCCTTCTATACAGATCAAGTGATGTTGGACTTCCCTGCTGAGATGGAATTCCTACGAAAAATCCAGAGTGACTCAGACTGTGATAAACCTGCTCCTTGTCTCAGGGCTTTGTGAGTGAAAGTCTTATGGAGAGGATCCCGACGCTTAGCATGAGTCACTGTCAGCATGGAAGGTGGTGTCAGATTCCCCACTAATGGACGTGATGGCTAGGGTACCCCTGCCAGCAGGCTAGTAGGCCCCTGCGCATCCTCTTGCATCCTCTGTTTGAAAGGGCTCTAATGTGTTAGGCGTGATTCCAAGTGTCGTTCTGCTGAGGTGGGAAAGACCCTGGGTGGGGGTGGGGTGGGGGTGGGAACCAAGAGAAATCAGGTGTCACACCCTGTGGGCTCCTGGCACAGGGCCGTCCACCTCACCCCCCCCACCCTGGCCTGGGAAGCAGAGTGAGCTAGATAGTTTTGTATTTGCCAAGTAAATTGTTTTTTGGTTTTGTCATAAAAGATTCAGAAAAGGAGTGATGTTTTGTTTTAGAGGGGATTACTTTTAAAAGATTGGGGGTTTGGTGGGGAGAAAAGATCCATGTATATGTATAACTGAGTCCCTTCACTGTTCACCTGAAATTATCACAGTGTTGTTAATCGGCTATACCCCAATACAAAATAAAAAGTTAAAAAAAGATTGAGAAACACTGCCCCAAACAAGAGAGTAAGAAGATGGCAGTGCCCATCTGTCTGACTCCGTAGGGTGAATGTACCACTGTGGGGCAAGGGCTGCTCCGGAACTGGGAAGGAGGTGCAGGTTTTCAGCAGCCTTTGAAGGATATTTAAGACCTGGCACCCACACCAGCTTCCTGGTCGGCATGCTGCCTTCAGGCAGTGGCGGCTGCCCTCGTGAGTCACGTGGCCTGTCTGTCCCTGGGATGTCGGTGGGTGATAGAGACTGTGGAGCACTGTGAGGTTTGGACAAACGCTCAGGTCAGTTTTCCAGCTCCCTGTGCAGCTCAGAGCAGGTGCTCCATTAGGTCTTGAGAGCACTGTGGCTTCACCGTGGTGTTATCTTTTAACACATTGTACAGTCACCTGTCCCTGTGTCTGGTGTCAAGAGAGAAGACCAGGACCACAGGTGACCAGGCCAGCACTTAGGAACTACTTCGTGGACAAGATGTCTCCTGTTTACCCCAGCTTATCTGGCTGGTGCACTGTGTGCCCTAGTGACTTCTGGATTTGGCTCACGATTGATAGGCATGAGGGGCCCCATGGCAATGCTTTAGGGGAATGGCCCCCCTAGAGGGTGGCGGCAGCAAGCTGCAGCTCCCGCTGCTCATGGGGACCTACCTGCTGGGGGAGGACATTGTGCTCTGCCAGCACCAGCTGCGTGATGGGGTTTTCTAGATTCTTAAAAATCAGACTTGTTTCTCTTGATGCCAGGCCCTCTTCACAGTGGTAGCACGTGCAGGTGGGCTGGAGGGCCAGCACCAGGTTCTCTGGGCTGCAAGTAGGATAGAAATGGGGAGGAAACGGGAGGCAGTGCCACTTCACTCCCAGCGGCCGATGGGCTGGGCCATAAGCCCCTGTGTCCCCGACCTGCTCCCTGGTACTGAACTGGGTCCCTACTGCCTGGGGATGGTGACATCTAGTTTCTAAGGCCCTGGCTCACCTCACCTTGAAGAGGAATGGTTTGCCGCTCAGAGGCGGGTCACCTGTGCAGGCGCCCTGACACACTGATGTAACCTTCTTGGCATCACGGGTGCCAAATGGCAGAGCTGCGGTGTGTCTGCAGATGGGCCCAGGCCCTGGGAGGCCAGTGGGCGGGGGTTCAGGCCCGGCCAGAGCTCTTCGTGCTGCTGAGCTCCCGCGTGGAGGCAGGAGCAGCCCGGGTGGTCTTTGCAGAGGTTCATGTAGAGGCGGCTGCTTGGCCGAGTCTGTGGTTTCCTTCCAGATTCCTGTCCTCTCTGAGCCCTGAGGCCACCCTGGGCATGCTTCCTCCATCGGACTTGTCCTGTGCTCTGGGCGACTCACAGGTCCTCTCGTCCCTCGCGCAGGCAAGGTGCCGGGTGACGACTGCCCGCTGGTGTGGGGCCAGTGCTCACACTGCTTCCACATGCACTGCATCCTCAAGTGGCTGAACGCGCAGCAGGTGCAGCAGCACTGTCCCATGTGCCGCCAGGAGTGGAAGTTCAAGGAGTGAGGCCGTCCGCACTGCCCGATGCCCCTGCCCTCACCCTGAGATGGCCTCACCCCCGCAGTGGCTCTGGGTGGCTGTCTCCTCCATGGGGACAGTCTCCTCTGGCCTCTGACAGGGTTGAAATGAGGACTGGAACTGTGTTTGTTTTCTCCCATCACAACGTTGACATTTTATCAAATAAATAAAACTCATTAAACCACCTAAGCCTGGCCGGAGGCTGCAGTTGCTTGTTTTCTTGGTGCTGAGGCAGCCAGTACGCATACTGCTGTGTGCGCCAGTATGAAAACTCATGAATAAACATCCCAATGTGATGCCGAGAGGCCCTGAGTCACACCCCTGGAGAAGACTGAGCCAGGGATCAGCCAGAGGAGCCAGGGTGGGAGGAGTGGGCTCGGGCTGGAAGAGCCTGGTGGGGCCCCCCTCTTCAGGGTGGTCGCTGGGACCCTGGCTGGACACAGCTAGCAGGCACTGCCATGCTTCCTCCCTCTGGAAAGCTGTCCCCAAGTAGGTGCTGGCTGTGCTAAGAGGGCTTTGTTGAGGCAGCTGTGATCGGTGGCCTCAGTCCCTTTCTCCCAGCTCCTTGTCAGGGCCAAAATGTCCTTGACATCAGGACATGTGTCCACAGGTGTCTGAGGGTCTCCCCATCTAGGGAAGTCAGCCCTTGGGACATCCTTCAGGCACCTCTGCTCCACCTCAGCCCCCCTCTAGGGCGGGGGCAAGGAACCCAGCCCTAGGATTTTGAGCAGCTTCTGGATGGCAACCACTGTAGGCTGCATGTCCTGTGAGCATGGGCTCCTTCCAGTCTATTCTCGATGACCTCCCCCTGCACCAGGGGTCACTGCCCTGTGTCCCTGTAACGCCTTCTGCCCAGTGGGTAGCTGGTTTCTGAGCATCAGTCCCCAGGGGAGAAGGCAGGGCGGTACATGGTCTGGACCATTGTGCCTAGAGGGAAGGAACCCTCACGGAATCTGGAGGTCATATGCTCCTTGCCCAGGAACCCAGCCGCCAGGGCCCTTGTCCTGGTGTCTGTTCTGGGAAGGCACGTGGCCAGGGTGTTTGGAAAGTGTGAGCAGGAGGAGGGGCAGCTGAGTAGGCCTCATGTCACCTGCTATGTGCCCTCCATCTGGGGCTCTTGGACTCAGCCTCCTGGGTGATCCCATTTAGCTCTTGGGCTCTAAGCAGTAACTCTGAATTCTAAATGCCTATCTACAGTGTGTCTGGATCCGTGGTCACTGACTTCACAGACCAGTAGGAAGACCAGCCCTCACTGGGAGGTGGGCAGTGGCAGCTGCAGAGGATCCCACAGGGTGGCCTGGCCTCCATCTGGCCTGCCCCTGCTCGCCTTCCCTCCCTGGAGTTGTGCCTTCCCTGGGGAATTCTCCCTTGTGCCAGGAAGTACCCACATGCCTAGGGTGCCAGGCTGTGAACCGAGCCTCCAGGCTTTTAGCCCTGGCACACCGGGACAGGTGCCCTCACCCCAGAAGTCTAGAGCTTGCCACAGGTCATACAGTTCTCTAGGCAGGCCACTCCCACTTCGCTGCCAGGTGGGCTCCTCTCCATTCCTTACTGGGTTCCAGCCTGGTCCTCCCAGGGCCTGCGTGGTCCCCTCAAGCAGGACACAGAGCTGCCTGCCAGGCCCAGCACACACCCAGAGCCCAGCCATTGCCTCCCTCCCAGGAAGCTCAAGGGCTCTGCCAGTTCCTCCCATAATCATCTCAGCTCTTCCTCTGCCACAGTGGCACAGGGTCACAACACCCACCTCTGCAACAGCTTTCCCCTGGCCTCCCCTCATCTGTCCTGTGAGCCATCCTGCCAGCTCTGTTTGAGGACCAGATCAGTGGTGTAAATCTTCTCTCATAGGTGTGAAACCTACCTCTGCCCTCCCCACCCCCGGCCCTCTTAGATTTCAGTGCCTCCTCCAGAAGCCAGGTCCTCTGGTCAACTCCCTTTAGGGTGGGAACTGCTCCTTCTCTCCGGGGTACAGGGAGACAACTGCTCCTTGTCTCCGGGAAACGGGGTACAGTCCCCGGGGGATGACTCGGAGCTGGGGTGCCGTCGGACTCGTTGAGGGCTCTGCAACACCGCCGCCCCTCCTCCCACTGAATCGGGACTAAGGTCTGTGGGAAAGGCCCGGGGGCTGCCTCCCACCAAAAGTTGAGTGGGCCAGAAAAGGGGAGGTGGGCATGGGTGGGAAGGAAGGGGGCGTCGCATCCCCCTCAAGCCCTGGAGCATCTTTATCCAGCGTGCCCCTGTGCCCAAGAGGCTCTGAACCCCGCTCGGGCTTCTCCCTCCAGGATACGGAGGCCCGTGCATCCCGGTGCCCGCCCTCGCGCCCCGCCCCGCCGCAGATATAAGGCGCGGGTGCTGCCGTTCCGCAACCCGCCGCCCGCTGCCACCGAGTGCCCCATGGCCGGGCCCGCGATGCTGGTGGCCGCCGCTCTGGCGCTGTGCTTACTGCTGGCGTCCCCCGGCCTCGCGTGGTACAAGCCGACGGCGGGACCGGGGTACTACTCCGTGGGCCGCGCCGCGGGGCTGCTGTCCGGCTTCCACAGGTCGCCGTACGCACGGCGCTCTGAGCCCCGCGGGGGCACGCGATCCCTGGGAGGAGCCGGCACCTTCCGAGAGATGCACCCCAACCTGCGGAGTCTCGTGAGTAATGGGCGCTGCTGGGTGCGGAGCGCTGGAGGGTGCGGGCACCCCCTTATCCATCCCATCTCGTCCCCAGGCCGTGTGCGTCGAGGAGGTCACCCCCAACCTGCAGAGCTGCGAGCCGCTCCCCGATGGCCGCGCCACTTTCCAGTGCAAGGCTGACGTCTTCCTGTCGCTCAGCGCCTCGGACTGTCGCAGCAAGTGAGCCCCGACCCCGGCACCTGGACCCGGCCTGAATGCCCCGGGCACCCATGGGCCCGCCCCCGCCCTGGCGCTAGATGGCACCCAGCACCGCCCATCCATCCCCATAGTAAATGGCTTAATGAATAAATGACTTGCAGCCTCTGGAAGGTGGGCACAGTGGGTGGAGTGGGCGTCTTCTTAGTCTCCACACCCATACTCTGCTCACCTAGACCTGCAGACAGCAGCCAGGTTACCAGGTTGCACGGAGACACCTGTACAGGAGCTCCCAAGAACCACTGCTGGTAAAATGCTGCTGGAAACTTTCTGTGGGCCTCAGGCCATATCAAACCCAGACATCTTCTGGAGCCCCGCATCTGGCTCTGCAAGGCTCTGCTCCATGCCCTGCCTCCTCCCTGCTTTGTTCAGGCAGCTCCTGGATCCTCCTAGGAGGTGCTCCCTGGGTCCCCTACTAGCCATCAAGTCTACCACGCCAGCTCAAAAGTCCTACCTTGTAATAAGCCTCCCCTAAACACCCCACACCAGGACGCCCTCCTGCCTCAAATGCTACATTTCTTGAGGCCTCCCTTACTAGAGGGGCAGCTCTTGGAGTGACTTTCTTGGAACACCCCCAAAACACCTCAAAGTACACAGCATGGGGCAATACTTGTGCCAAATGAATGAATGATAGGCTGGGCCCAGCAAGAGGGAGAAGGCAGCTAGATGTGTGGCTCCGGGGCTGGGAGGGGCTGTAGCAGCGGGGGGATGACAGAGTTGAGAGCTGGGCACACCCCAGCTGAGTCCTGAGTCAGGCAGCTGGCTCCTCCCAGGCCTGGGAGCTTTGTTCATCCCAATCTAGACCCGCAGGAAAGCGGTATCGAAAGCCATGGGTGCTGCCATACCTGGAGAAGGGAGGGGCTGGGCAGGACCATGGCTCCTGAATACAACTGCCTTGTGCCAGCCCAGCACCCCTGCCCCACTCAGGCTAATTCCCTAAATCAGTTGTTGGGATCTCAGTAGGTTGATTTACACCCTGGCCCCCAATGAGGCTGACCTGAGTCCCTTAGCCTGAGCTCTGGCCCCAGAGATCTGGAGCTTGTCTCAATGACGTCCCCCACCCCATGGCCTTGCCATCAGCTGGGCCTCAGGGGACCCAAGGGAGCTGGACCCACCAGCCAGCCCTCTGCTGAGGCTGTGGGTGGGACCCACAATCCTGTTGTATCTGGGTGGGCAAGTCTCCGGAGGCACCCACCTCCTGGACACCCAGGCTCCAAGTCTTCTCTAACCACGGTCCAGCCGGGGGGGGGGGGGGGGGGGGGCTGCCTTGTTGCTGCTGCAGGTTGTCCCCTAGTCCTCACCTTGGAGTGCCACCCAGCAGGGGGTTCTGAACAGGCCTAGGGCTGACTCTGGTCTCAAGAGGAATCCACTGGCTGTGCCTGTATCCCCCCTCGGCCCCCGCCAATCTACAGGAACTGGCTGATCACTTCTGCTGGGGGACTGGAGTGAGAAGGCTAATACCACTGGGTTCCTGAAGTTGGGGCAGGGGTTCGGGGAGGGCGCTGTGCCTCTCAGCTTAGTGTGCTGCCCCTACTGGGAAAGGGAGGAAAGGAAGTGGGGCAGGGGCTGCCCCAAGAGGCTATGTGCACTGACAGTCCCCCCAGCCCCCTTACTGCAGCTGCCCGCACAGGTTCTAGACTCGATCTTAAGAGCCAACAGAAAGGACAGGCCCACCTTCCAGGAGTGAAGGCTGGCCTAGGACTCCCACGGGGCCAGGCCACAGGGTGCTCTGGCCCCATCTGGCCCAGCAGCAGCAGGGCACAGGCCATTCTGGAGAAAACTGAAAGAGGACTGAAAGAACATCCCAGTCCTCACTCTTGAACACCAGAGCCATAAACCACAGCCACTGTGCCCCTCCTTTTCCAAAAAGAGGTGACTGGGGTCAAGCACCCTGCAGCCGCTATACCCCTCCAAGTGGGCCCTGACTTGGGTGCAGGAGACCCTGAGATTCTGTGGACTTGGCCAGGGAGCAGCCCCCAACTCCTTCTTGGATCAGAGAGCTCTATGGGGACTGCAGGGTGTCAGACTCTCATTTTCCTCATGACAGACCCTGAGGCCAAAGACACCCTGTTGGCCCTTGCCTCTCTCCCTCTTTTGTTTCCGGCCATTGTGGGAAGCGGCCGCGGAGCCTGGATCTAGGGCATTTCTTGCTGTGGCCACCCACCTCCTTGTCGGGTGCCGGGGGGGCAGGGCCAAGGTTTTCTGGTCCTGCCCTGCAGGATGGACAGCCTGATGCAGAGCCCCTCCCAGCAGGTTTATTTGGTTGCACACCCCGCCAGTCAGGTACAAAACCAAGAACAGTCTCTGGGGAGGCTGGTCCAGGAAACCAGGTGCAGCGTCTGGGCACCAGGCCCTGGGGCAGAGGCCGCCCATGTGGGAGGTGGCCTGGTCTGCACCCCGAGGAGGAAAGGGGGAAGCCCCCTGGGTCACTGCTCCCTGAAGCTTGTTTGAACTGAGGCAAGGCAAGTGGGAAGGCCACCTCGAGCTGGGCAGTGGAGGGCGTACAGGAGCTTCCCGGGGGGCAGAGGGTGAGCAGCAGCAGGGCCAGGAGGATGGAAGCTGGGTTTTCCATGGCACGCAGGCTGGCACCCCTCTGGCTGAAGGTGTTCCCTGCCCATCTTGCCGGCTGGGCTGCTCCACTGTGCTGGAAGACCTCTCTGTGCAACTCGGCAGGAAGGGCAGGATGGCCTGCTGCAAGACAGGTACCTTGCAAGCAGGGTGACAGGCCATGTCCTCCACACCAGCCCTTCCACAGCTGGGTGGTTGGAGAAGAGGGCACTGCAGCTTTGTTAAAAACTGAGCCAAGCTCTCAAGGCAGGGTTGGGAGAGGGCCAGCCCCTCAGAGGGCCCCTGGCATCCTCCCACCTCTCGTCAGAAGTCACAGTCACTCTCCCTTTCGGGCTGTGCTTCCTGCCGCCTCATGGCCTCCTGAAAGGCCAGCTCCTTGGCTTCCTTCTTCTGGTTCCGGGCCTCGTATTCCAGCCTGGGGGCCAGATGGGGTGAGGTGTGCACCCAGAGCCAGGGCCTCAGTGCCACCCTGTGCCCCCAGCACCCCAGCCACGACTCACCTGTTCTTGATGATGCGCTGGACGATGAGGTCTGTGGTGAGGTCGTTCCCACTGTCAACCTGGCAGAAAATGCCCCTCCTTTTGGGCTCCTGGAGGCCAGAAAGAGGGGAAGGAGGTGAGAGCCCTCCCCTGAACCTTGGGGAGCCTGCACTGCCGCCCTGGCTCCAACGGCCTTTCCCCGCCACCCCCACCATGGTAGGCGTGATCACTTGCGCTCAGTTCCCGCCTCCTTAAACCATGAGGCCGCCAGCAAGGCAGCTGTCACCTCGCCCATTTCCCAGACAAGCATGGTGAGGCACAGGGGCATCAAGTGGCTGGGAAGCACCAGACAGTGGCCACCTCGTGTCCACTGAGGGCCCTCTAGGACCCACCTCGTATGGGTCAGAGCCATCCTTGTCAGGCACGACCTCCGTCTTCCCGTGACACACCAGGTCCACCTGGGGAGGAGGCAGGGGTCAGGGAGCCCTCCCAGCATCACCCTACATGGCTCAGAGCACTGGCCTGGCCCCACTCGGCCCAGGTCCTCCCTGGAAACCGCCCACCAGGACCCCCACCCTCACCTTGAAGTGGTCCAGGAGCTCTGCTGTGACCGAGTACGGGGCCCCAATCACCACTTCAGATACGTACTGGGTGGACAAGAAGCACAGCTGGTCAACTAGGACTTGCCAGGCAGCAGAGTAGGGGCTGAGAGGGGGCATGGTGGAGCCCCAGACTCATACCCCTGGGAGGGTTCCGGGGCGGGTGGGGGGTGGGGTGATGGGGAGGAGCAGCTCCAGCCTGGGAAGGACAGGCTGCTGGTCTGCCCACCGGCTCTCACCCGGCAGGCCAGCACACTCAGGGTCCGCTCATGCAGGTTCATGATGGGGTAGTTCTTCCCCTTGTAGTGGTTGACCTCCTAGAGCCAGAGCAAGGTTGAGTCAGCTGGCAACCTCGGGGCCGGTGTGTTTGTGTGTGTGAGGCTGTGCTCCCTCCCAATAATCCCTCGGGGACGTCTGCCAGTATGGGGAGGCCCTGATGGGAGGCTCTCCCTGGGTTTCTCCCTGGGCAGAGGCCCAAGTTCACCACCTCTTCCTCACTTGTGCCCAACCCCATCCCTGGGAGCCCTTCCAGAGTCCCCACACTATCAGATGCCCTGGGGTGAGACCTGGTCAAAATGCAAGCCAGCGATGACGTAGGGCCTCTCGGCCAGGCCATACACCTTCTCCAGGAAATCCACATGCCCAATGTCTGCGCCCAGGTTAAGGACCGAGGAATCAACACAGAGCAGCCATCCACAGGAGCAGCGGCTCAGTGAGGTCCCCTCCCACCCGCCTGCTCACGCTTCTCCCTGCCAATGGCTGTGTCCCTGCACCCCACCCCAGCTCAGGATCCTCGAGAGTCAGGGAGGCCCCTTGGGGCCCTGGGACCCACTGGGAGGAGCAGACAGAAGACCTGGGGGCAGGGATAAACCCCACCCAATCCCAGAGGATACGGAACAGGTCAAAGGCGCCAGCCACATAGATGACCGTCTCCCCAGGCTGGGGTTCCTTTCCCGAAGCAAACTGGATGATCTTCTGGGATGTCTGAAGAAACTGGGACACCCCCGTCCAGGGGTTCCGCCCCCCGGGGCACTGCAAGCCGAGAACAGACTGGTCAGTGACGGAAGCCTTGCAAGCATGTCCTTTGCCTGTGACCACCCTTGGGCCTGCCCACACCCGCCTGTCCATCTGCTCTGGGAAGCACAGGTGTGGGGTGGAGGGAGCAGGTACAGGGGCGACAGCCAGGACTCCAAACCCCTAGCCACTGCCGGCCACTCGCTTGTTCGCTCTGCTGTTGCTCCCAGGCAGGCATTTCAGGCAGGGATGCTGAGGGCCAGCTGGCATTGCCTGGTCCGCACTGAGACCCTGGTGGGTGGGGCACCTGTGGCTGGCAGGACTGGGGTCCTGCCCTGTGGCCACAGCAGGCACTGCAGCCAATAGCACCTTGGCTCGGCAACTGGCCCGCCAGGAAGAGGCCAGTGGACACAGCCCTCGTGGGGACCTGGCACCCTGAGGCCACCGTCTGGTCACCTGGGAGGAGCCTTCTGAGCAAAGTGTCTCCCCGGCGGGTGTCGGGTGAGGGGGCTACAGAAGGAGAGAGGACCAGGCCACCTGGTTAGAGAACCCTCATTCACACGGTGGCCACTGGGACCGGCCAGCCAGCAAGATTGGCGGTCAGTACCCAGAAAGCAGGGAGCAGGGCAGAGAGCGAGACCCCCTTTCCCCAGGGGGTGGCCTGGGGGTCAGGCAGTGGCCCAGACAGTACAGGAGACACTTACCTTGCCAAAGCTGTCTGCATACTCCCGGTACTCGGAGGACATCTCCTGCACAGAAGGGTACAGGGGTGAGAGGCCTGGCCCTCCAGACGCAGCCAACCCCAGGACCCCAGAGCTTGCTGCTGCAGCGCCCTCTGAGGGGCAAGCGTAGGGTAGGCGATCCCTCCCTCCCAGCCCCACTCTCACCTGGCTGCTGTGGTGCGCCTTGGTCACCAGCAGCATGCGGCCAACGAGGTCTGTGGTGGACACCCCCTGGGTGCGCTTGCATTCTCTGGGGGCAGAGGTGGGGTTGGGGCTCTCATCCTGGGACACACGTACAAGGCTGCCTCCTAAGGGCACCTAAGTTGCCCCACCCAAGAGTAAGGGCAACTCTGTTTGTGGCTGAATCTCCCATGGTCCATCCCTGGCGGCCTTGCTGTGCATAGACCATGCACTTCCTCGCTATTCTTGGCCAGAATAGAAAACCAAGACCCAGAGAGTGGAGGGACCATGGTCATTTTATCAACCAAACGACATGACTGGACAGAACAGGATTATCAAGCCTCAAGTTCGCAGACCATCTGAGGGGGTGGCTCTGATCCTGTTCGGCCTGCTGATGCCCAGGTCTTACCTCACCACACACTCTGCCAAGGGACTCTCAGGCCTTACTTAAGCCCAATTCGAGCTGCCGGCCATGCGGCCTTTTCAAGAGTTACTCATAAAAGCCAGCTCTCCAGTCGAACCCCACGTCTCCACTGCTCTGCAGCCACCTGGGGCCAAGTGGCTCCCGTACTGGGTGACCCAGGTGCATGGTGCCCCCCCAGTCATCGCACCACACCCTCACAAGTCACAGGAAGCACAGGCTGCAGCCCGGACACTGCCCTCACGAGCAGAAGGCGCTCGAGGGGCCCCAGGAAACCCACTCCTCTAAAGATGGGCCAACTAGCAGCTAGAGCTTACCTGTACCTTCCGGCCTGCTTCACTTCCTCGTAGGTGTCCCGGCCATCTACGGTCAGCGTGATGTCATCTAAGGGGTGACAAGCACACGAGAACACAGAATTTAACCCAAAGCCACGAAGACCTCCAGGCCCATACCTTCACTCCAGGCCTGCCCCGGTGTGCGTACACTCCTTTCTGGAGAAGGACCCAAAGCTTCCTCAGACCCTCAAAGGCTCCATGCTCCCCCAAGTGTGAGGCAGCCATCACCTCCAGACACCCCTCTGATAGTCAGGTCCTGAGCTGCTTGAGTCCCCAGTCCCTGGGATCAAGTCCCGTCCACTCACTGCCGTGGACGCAGAAGTCACAGTTGTACTTGTCCAGAGTCTCCAGCGTGGTGACGTAGGGGGCTGCCGGCACCACCTCGTCCACCCACTTGATGGCCTGCACCATCTTGTACCTCTCCTCCTGAGTGAACACCGGGGGGCCCTTATGCTTGGCGATCTCCTCTAGGGAGAGAGAAGAGGGCAAAGGACAAGGTGGGTGACTCCTGGAGGGCTGGCCACAGGCTTGCCGGCCCCTCCCAGCACTGAGCAGGGTCTGCAGCCACACAAAGGCTTGTGGAGGGAGGCTGTCTCTGACCGGGCCCTCAGCCCATGAAGTTCCAAGCAGCCCTGCTGTCCTCTGGTGCAGGCGCTGGGGATGTACCTGCTGGGAACTGCATGCAACCCCCCGCCTCAGTCCATTAAAGTTCCAGGTATAGCCCGGGTTGCCTTTGATGGCTGGGTACTCTGTACTCAAAGGCCTTGGGAATCAGAAAGTGGGTAGGAAGTGGGTGGCATACCCAGATGGATCCACTGGACACCCCCTACACCCAAGCTCATGACAGGATACAAGACGGGAAAGCTGTGGGCGGCCTGGCCTGGGCTGGGGTTAGGGTGAGCCTGCAGAGCTGTGCTAATGGGGAGGATGGCCTAGGCCCGCCCTACCCTCCACCAGGACCTGTGGGGTCTGTCACAGGCACCGGCGTTGGGGGGGGTGGGGGGGGCGGGGAGGAGCAGTGGGCACAGCAGCCCGGCTTACCATCAGTGTGCACACCCACGATGAGGTGGTCACCCATGGCCCGGGCCTGGCGCAGCTGGTTGGAGTGGCCATAATGTACCATGTCGTAGCTGTGGAGAGCACAGGGCTGTCATCCCCGTGTTGGGGGTGCAGCCTTGTTCCTCTGCAGTGTCATCAGGAAGCCCACCAAGAAGCCACCATGGGAACTGCCCACAGGGTCCCAGTTGGGCTTTCAGAGAGAGGGGTGCTCAGTTCTCCTTATCACCAGTCCCTGGGCCCAGGGTCAGATTGAGCAAGTGTGGCTGTGCACAGGGACAGGTCTGGGGACCCTGAGGGCTGGTGAGGACACAGAACAGTCCCTGCTCCCCACACCTGGAACAGCGTTCTGCCCTTGGCTCCCATGGGCAGTCCCTTTAGGGTGTAATATAAACGTGATAATTTAAGGGTACAGTGCACTCTGTACTACCCTGAGACAACCATGCAGTCCCTGGAGCCAACACATAACGAAGTCTAACCAATGATCAAGGGCGATTGCTGGCTTTAAAAGTTCTGCCTGCTCCTCATGGCCTCTGGAAACTCAGTGAGGCTTTGCTCCCTGGAACCAACAACCACCTCCCTGTCACCTGGGGTTCTAGAGCATTCATCCTCAAATTCAGGTCTGGTTAAGAGAGAACGCTTAGCTGAAGGCCACACATAGCACCACAGCTCCACTTGAGTTGTCATGGGGGTGGGGAGACCCCCACTTCTCTGTGGGCTCAGGGGTGGACCCTCATGCTTGCTCTGCTTCCTCCCAGCCTTGTATTGCCTTCTGAGTAGGTGAAGCTGTCCCTGCTTCTCCAGGTGACCAAGGCCACCAGGTATACAGAACCATTCTACTCAACATCACTTGCTAACACCACCACGGTACACCGGGCCCCAACAGATGAGCCTGTGGGGCACAGTACTCTGGTCCTGGGCTAAGGGAAAAGGAGAGTCTAAATTCAGGAGCCTGGCTGGCCTTTGTGCCCATCAGACAGGCTGGGCAGAAGGAGGGGTGCATAGCACAGAATTCAGGGTGGTCCTGGGTCCAGGCCGTACCCCAGTCACTGTGGCCTGCTGGGGGTGGGGCCAGGCCTGGCCAGGGCCAAGGTCAGAGTCCACAGACAGGAAGCCACACCCCCTCCCCAAGGTGACTCAGGTGAAGGCACAGAAGTATGGCAGCCCCGCAAGCTGGCTGCTGAAGCCCTGGGCTTGCTTTCTCTGCTTTCATCAAATAAAGGTCTGAGAAGTATTCAAGGTGGCAAGTTATCACTAGATGTTCACTTTCCTCTTGTCCCCTGGCAGCCTCAAACCTATCTTAACACCACCACTCCCAATTGTCTGGCTTGCCAAAGAGAGAACAGTTTGGCACTGTAACTCTCCTCAGATGGATCCAGGAGCCTGAGGGCCTCACTAGGGTCTTGGCCAATGCCTGCACTGACACTTGCCCAAACACCCACGAGAATCTTCCAGGTTTTGTCCTGGGCAAGCTGGGGACTGGACAGGGAGAACTCTGGGAAGACATTTTGGGTGCACGGCTCCCTCGGAGGAATAGTTCCTAAGGCACTGAAATGATTAAAGTCACCAAGGTTGGACCCGCAACTCTGGCCACTGTTGTGCATAAATCAGGCAGGTGGGACCGCCTGGCTGGGTCTCCCGCTTAAAGGCAAATGTGGGCAAAGGAACACCCAGGAAAGGCGCTCATATAGGGATCCGCAGAAAGCCTCCAGCGACCCTCAGCCGCGCTGCCCGCAGCAACTCGAGTCCAAGGCTTCTTCCGCAGCCTGTGACTCCTTTCTCCCGCCGCCCCGAGCTCGCCGGCGGCCCGATTCCGGCGAAAGCGGCCACAGAGGTCGCCGCCGCACCCCCGCCCCCGCCCCGCGTCCCCCGCCGCGCTCACCAGCCGTCGCACCACACTCGCACGGCGCGCCTAGCCCTCGGGCCCGGCCGCTTGGCGTTGCCCGCCTCCCCGTGCCCGTTCCGGATCATGGCCCGGGGGCAGCGGCGAGACACTGTGCAGCCGGCTCCCGACTCCGAGCCGCCGCAGCCCGCGCACGCACGCGCCGTCACGCGGGCCTCACCCGCCTCGCGCGGCCAATGGCGAACGCCGCCCCACCCCCGGCGCGAAGCCCCGCCCTCTCACCACACATGCGGCCAATGGGCAACCCCACTCGAGCCGGGTTCCGCCCCTCCGCTCCCGGCCAATGACCTGTGTCCAGCATCCCTTAGCGCCCACCTGGCAGAGGGGCGGGGCAGGACCACGTGGGGCGCACCCGCCCCTTCAGGAGTCTCGGCAGGCGCCTGCTCCCACCCACCGCTTCAGGAAGGTAGTCGATGACACGGGGAAGACAGTGCAGAGATGTTTAATAACAATAAAAAGGCCTGCTGAGAGCCAAGGCTCAAAAATCACCCCTTTGCAGCATACTCAATACAGAAAAAGGCTTCTATAAACTTAACGTTTTCAGTAAGAAGTAGTAGAAATTGGGTTGATGCCCCTGAGACTGGCCTGGTGAATGAGGTAAGGCAGCCTTGTGCTTCCTCTTAGCTGGCCAGATGTGAAATAACCGGAGTTCTGTTATCACAGAGGGTGTGACTGCCACCTCTTTAGGAAGAGGCCGCTTGAGCAAGGCCTCCTCCATCATTAGGCTCATGCAGGGGACAACCACAGCAGTGCAAGGGGGCTTCCCACGAGGACAAATGGCTAAACATGTCAGGGTGAAAATGTCACCCCCAGATAATTCTCAGGGGGCAGTCCTGGCATTAATGGTGCCACCTGCCCCTGAATAAGAGTCCCGGCCATTTTCAAAGTGCCATCATTGTCCTTGGTCAAGCACCAGGTTACGTTACTTTCTTCCTTTTTGTGCGTTTGGTGCAGCCTCTGCCAAACCAGCCACCCAGGATGGGGGCTGAGCTAAGTGGTGCACCCCGGTCCCCAGGCCCAGGTTCCTCTCGGCTTCTGCACAGTGACTTGCGACTATGGCTGCCTTCTTCACCAGCACGCAGGGGAGTCGCCAGGGAGAAGATGGGGTCCTGCCACCTACGGAAAGGGAAAGCTGGGTCAGGTGTGCCACGGAGCCCCTCGCAATCACAACCCGCCCCAGGACGGGAAAGCTGACTGAGGTCACCCTGCATCCCTCCCGTGTCTTAACTATGGCTGGGCTGTGTTCAGTGGTAGCTCCAGAACATCTGTGAGAGAGGTAAGTTCCCCCAATAACTCAAAGGCCAGGACCCAGACTAGCCTGTCCTCTGCAGAACTCACTCCTCGTTGGTGATTGAGGGGGCTGTGCACACAGGGGTTGGGGAG
Source organism: Ovis canadensis (assembly GCF_042477335.2). Classification (NCBI taxonomy): domain Eukaryota; kingdom Metazoa; phylum Chordata; class Mammalia; order Artiodactyla; family Bovidae; genus Ovis; species Ovis canadensis. The sequence continues at coordinate 59,175,342 of NC_091255.1, read as the reverse complement.
GCACTAACCCCAGGAAGGATGAGTCACTAGCCAACCCTGGGCCCCACCTTTCACTCATAAGGCCAGGGACAGGCAGACCAGACCCTCTTCCCCTTCCCAGACTTGACAGGAGGAAAGCTGACTAGGGAGGCGTGGCCTAAACACTACACCGTGACGAGATCATGTGTCTGAGATGTAGAACCACATATTATAAACTTAAGATACAGATAAGCACTGATAAAGAAAATGAGCTAAGTTAATGTGAAAAAAAAAAGTACAGTACACAATAGGCCCACATTACAGAACACCACAAACATAACATACAAGAATTGCCAGGCCCAGAAGGTGAAGGGATCCTTAATTCTTGAACCCTTTGATTAAAAGAAGTTATTGATTTCCCCTATAAGACCCTGGAAATTCACAGAGAAAGAAAGTGTAAACTTTTTACTCAATACACACACCACGTCTAAATTATCACAAATTCTGTATCAAGCCACAATTTGTTTAAGCTTCCCCAAAGTATTCCAGTTCCCCAAGCCAAGTGCACCCAGATCCTGAAGAGCAGAGTTGCTGAGAGCACATCCCTTCAAGGCACCTTCCCGTCCAGGCTGCCTGAGGGGAAGGGGGGACATCCAGGCATACCCTGGCAGATTCCCTCTCCCCGCAGGAATCACACCAGCCAGGACATCTCAGCCAATGCTGGGGCTGGGCCCTGCAGAGGCCACCATGCCACAGTCACGCCTTAGATGCCAGCTGCCACACCTCAGAGCTTTCTCTACACTCAGCTCACAGAGGACGACAGACACGGCCCATCCACACGGGGCAGGGAAGTGGGGGACGCGCCTGTACCCCTCACCTGCTGTAACGGGGGATCTCCAGGCCCAGTTCATCCATGAGGAGCTGCATGACGTCATCACACTTGCCGTGCAGCTTCAGGGCAGCCCAGTCATCCTTCGGGGTCCACTGGGGACAGGAGAAGGTAAGTGAGGACAGCACCTCACTCCTTCCCAACAGCCTGCTGGCCTTGGGCTCTGCTCAGCCAGACCTCCACAGTGGATGACTGTGGGACACAGATGTCCTAGGGATGGCTGGCTCTCCTGTTCTAAGGCCCAGGTCTGAGGAGGCGGCTCTGAGCACCTGAGTTACCTGCAAGTTCACAATGTAGAGCTTGGGCCGCCGGCTGGGGGGCTTGGTCATACACCAGAGGTGTGGATACTTCTTTAGAACCTGCAGGAATGGACAGACGGACAGACGACACACAACCCAGATAAGGAGGCTACAGGAAGATGGGGTCTAAGGTTGAGCTGACCAGATGCAGGCAGGTTCACCCCATTCCCATCCATGGTGCTATCTGCATACCTTTAAGCTGGAGCCTAAACACAGGATGGTGTCTGCTTTGCTGGCAGCCTGGGTGGCTGCCTCCCAATTCAGAGGCTGCCCCAGAGTCCCCCTCTCCCCAAAGTGCACGATGGTGTCCCTGAGTTGGCCTCCACACTTGTGGCAAGTGCGGCCGGTCTGGTGCCGGTGTAGGGCAGTGCGCTCCGTCACATCAAACACCCGCACATACTCCCTATTGGGAGTGCAGGCCGTGCAGACCTGAGGAAAAGTAGGGCCCGTGAGTGGGAGCCGCTGGCCTGCCCAGGCCCGAGTCCCTGAGGGATCGCTCACTTCAATGTACATGTTCCCGTGGAGCTCCGACATGGCTGAGCGGGGCAGCCCGCTTCGCAGGTGGAGCCCGTCGCAGTTCTGAGACACCACATGCTGCACCTGGAGGGGCAACAGTGGCGGTCAGCAGGAGGAAGTGGGGGGCGGCACTCAGGTGTCAAAGCATACCAAACCCTGCCAGTCCCAGAGCCCCCAGCCCAGCAGAAGCTACAACCTTGCACAAAGCACCAAAGGCAAATCCAGAGCAGCAGGCTGGTCGCAGCAGGACCCAGGAGGCTCTGATGAGGAGGGCACCAGGCCCACCCCCAACGACTCAGAAGCACTAGGAGCCCCCAGGAGGGCAAATGTTTGTACCACCTCCTCTTGGCTGAAAAGGGGCTGGGGACCCAGACTGATGCTTTAGGTCCTTGAAGCCCTAGAAGTTGGACCCCTCTCCCATTTGGCAACAGGTGCTTAGCAGAGGATCTCCAGAGACTTCTTACTAGTTTGCCCTGTTATCTAGGTGGTTCCTGAGGTCTGTGGGAAAATGCAAGAGAAACCCAAGAGGAAGGGGCTACCCTCGCGAGCTCAGGGCCTAGGTGGACTCTCTGTGTGATGATGATTCAGCAAATAGGCTGCCCTCTACTCTTGGAATGGAAACACAGGAGGAATAGATGGCAGCTCAAACCAGAATCTAAACTGCTTAGTGGGTGCTCATCAGGGATACCACTGGCTGATAGAGGTAGTATGCAGCTGTCACCTGGGCACCAAGGTGGCCCTCCGGGTCCTAGTCACGGACCCAGTGAGTACAATCAGCCCTCTATATCCGAGGGTTCTACATCCGCAGATTCAACCAACCAAAGATCAAAAATATCTGGGGTGGGGTGGGGTGGGGTGGCGGGAATATTCGGAGGAAAGAAATCTATAAAGTTCCAAGAAGCAAAACTTGAACTGGCTACATACTGGCAAGAATCTACATAGTATTTATACCAGTTTAAATAGCACTGATATTATATTAGGTTTTATAAATACCTCATAGATGATTTATAGTATAGGGGAGAATGTCCAAATTACACACAAACACTACGTCCTTTTTATACAAAGGACTTGAGCATCTGCAGCGTTTGTTATCTAAGGGGGATACTAAAGGATGCCTGGACACTAGCCACCCTGGGCTCTTACCAGCTTCTGCTCATGTAAGCGGGCGATGCTCATGTGGGTGAGGGTTGGCTCAGCCTCACTCAGGTCAGCAGCACTGCCAGGTGGAAGGGAAGCAAAGGTGAGGGGAGTTGCAAGGACAGGTACATGTGCCCCTGTTCAACCAGGTAGGAATGCTGTGCTAGGTTACTCACCTAACACTTCTTCCTTTCTGAAGCAGTGTCCATACTCCATTAGGGCCCCGGTAATCTGGGATAGAGGCTGCCTGCAGGTTCAGAAAGGAGATAAGCCCAGTGAAAAGATCACTGGAGGCACTGATAGAATTCCCAAGAATTTCTCTCAGTACTTCCCAGGCTGGCCCGCAAACTGGTCAATTCGTTCCATAGGCTGAGCATTTCCTAGTCTAACACCCACCCAGATGGAATGCACCCCTAGTGGCTTCTCTGCTCTGCAAGGACCCCAGCCCGCTGTACCACCCCACCCCCACACCTGTTCCAGCTCATCCTTCTAAGCTCCAAGGAGCCTTGTCCATGCTGGGAGCCTCTTTACCAAGTAGTCCAGCCTGGGCTCTGTGGACAGATCTGTCCTCATAGTGAGGGGAAAGACTGATCAGGCTCATCAATGTGTCCCCAGGGTCTAGCCAGTACTCAAGGTTTAGCAGATAGTGAACCCATAAGTGGAACACTCCACCCTCCAAGTTCTCACATCCTGATGCTATAAATGGTTCTTGGCCTACCTTTACAAAGGCCAACCTCTTCAGACAAGATAACCGTTACTGAATTTCCCAAGCTCCCAATCCACTGAAACAGAGCTACCCCGAGGGAAGAAAACAGAGTGTGCCAGGATCAAGGCATCCTGTGCTTCCCCAGGCTGTGAGTGACCTCCCTTGTGGGGAGCCTTGTCTCTTCTCAGGTGCTTAAGCTCAGAAAAATGCCCACCCTGACCAGTAATTCTTATGCACATGGAAAATGGGAACCTCAAACAGTAACACTCAGAGCAAATTAATGTACAGCATACGGTTTTAGTAGCTGCTTACAATTCTTTAAAAAGTGATGTCACTGCTTTCACATGTGCCAGGGTTCCAGGTGTTGGTAAGTTAAAGCGGTTAACATACCTTACACATTCTCGCTATTGGGCCTCTTCAGTCATCCCTGCATGGAGAGTCTTACTTCACAAGTGCCTGTAAAATCTTATCCACCCTTCAAGGCCCAGACTCAATGCCATGCCACCTCCCACAGAAAAATAATCAGATGGGTTTCCCAGCTGAAACCAGAGGGTGTATTTGGATTTCCATTCTAGGGGCCTAGCACAGCCAGCTTCACATTAGTCATTTGCTTATACGGTTTACTATCACCACCTATGGATTCTTGACGGAAATCCTTGCTTATTCACCTCTGCTGGGCCTACATGCAGGTCACACTCAACTTGCACCCAGCAATTAAAGCGCGTGCTATCCACACTATCCAAGCTAGTCACATTCGGCTGCCCAGGTAGTTTCTCTATAAAACTTACCAAAAGCCGTAGCATTTCCCTTCCTTATCTAGGGCACTCTAATGCGTACTGCCTTGTGTTTGTGTTCTACTTACCTTACTTCAACTTTCAGAGTGAATGGGGAATGAGAAGGTAGTTCGGGGCTTAGCTTTGCCCACATAACCTTCGGACAAGCACCAAACCATCAAGTCCTGTTTTTACCACTCTTCCTTTCCTGTTTCTAACTGGGTATAATGCAAACTTCAAATATTTAAAAACGTCTATCCACTTAACGAAGGTCCAAATGGAGTCATTTCGAGTTTCTCTAAAAAAGTAAAGACGCTCAGGAGGTGCTTTTGCAGTAAGCTTTTGCAAATCGGTACCATTGCTTAACAGAATACTGTGTTCAGCGCCGGAGTCAGACACCCAGAAGGGGGCGCCCCCCGCCTGCCCAAGCTCCAGCAGTCCGTGTTTCCCAGGACCTGGGAGCCGATCCAGGGCGCAGTCGTCCCCGCCTCGGGTCCCTACCGTGCTGATCCCCGCGCCCGTGTAGACGACCAGGTATTTGGCATTGCGGACGGCGCTGGCCAGCTCCCGGACTTTCCTCTGCAGCTCCTCCGGGTCGTCGCACACCTGCCAAGACACCAAGGCCGGTCGTGAGCCGGCCCCCGCCCGCCCGCCCTCCCGCGTGCCCGCCCAGCCTGCCCGCGCCCGAGACTTGCCTCCTCCTGCCGCCGCTTCAGGCCCTCGCGCCGCCTGCTCCGGCCCTGCAGCTCGGTCACCAGGTCCTCGCTCTCGGCCAGGAGCCGGCCCTCCTCGGCGCTGCGCTCGGTCGCCGCCTTCCTCAGGATGCGCGACACCTGCAGGCGCGGGGCGGGCGGTGAGGGCGGCGCGGGCTGGGGACGCGGCGCGGGGCGGGCGGCGGCGTACCTGGCGGAGGCGCTCTCTCTGTTGCTCCTCTCGCAACCTCCGGACCCGCTCCGCTGCCTTGCGCTCGGACCGGCTGAGACCCCCGGCAGCCATCGCTCCTGAGGAGACTCGCGCTTCCGCTTCCGCCTCCCGGCAGTCCACGCACCAGCGCATGCGCGCAAGGCCCGCCCCGCCCTTCCGCCCCGCCCGCTCGTTGCCCCAAGGAAACACCTGCCAGTCTCTTTAAAAGGTGTTTATTGATCATATACAAAATAAAGAAAACCTTATATATCACAAACATACACTATGTACAGCAATAAATACCCGGGGCCTGGCCCTGTGCCGCCCCTCCTGGACAATAATTTAGCAATAAATACTGCACAGGGCAGGGAGGGCACGAGGCCGCGGCCGCCCAGGTCAGCCAGGGTGCCCCAGTGAGGCCCTTCCCCACCTGGATCTTCAACAACCCCCGCCCGCCCCGGCAGATCCCAGCGTACCCTCGCCCGCCCCCACCCCCCCACTTCCTGTCTTTAGCCTTAGGCAGGGCAGGTAGGATCTGATCAACTCTGCTCGGCCCAACTTCTCAGCGCCAGGAGAGCAGCAGAGCTGGACACACTGGACAGCCCTTATCCTGCTGCCCTAAGATGCCAGGAGAAGGTTTTCTGTACCCAATCCCGTTTGGTTAAAGGCTTCAGGGACTAGCAGTTTGAGGGGATGTGGAGAGGGTGGGGCTGGGACACAAGGTTGTTAGAGGGGTCCCCCTTCACAGGTCACTAGGGACAGCTCTCCTAACACCCACGTACCAAGGCTGCTGCTCCAGGGTGGGGTGGAAATGTGTGTGACTGGTCCAACAAGTATAGCACATGCTCAGGACACAGACCAGAGCAAGACAAGTTACCAGTCTCCAGGGCACACCCTTGCCTCTTCCCATCAGCTTCAAAACCAGACAGCTAACTGGAAGGCAAAAACCTGCCAGAAAGAATTATTAGGTGGCTTTTGGGGGAAAAAATCGTTAATGTGTTGGTTCCTTTCACCAAACCACAGCCTAAAAAAGTAACTTACAAGATCCTAGAGCGGAAACAGTGCTGCAGGCTGTGGCTTCCCAGCTGTGGACGGAAGCTTTGGCCAACCAGCCACTCCAGAGAAGGAAGCAGCAGTTGACACCATGGGGCTTGACCATCTGTCCCAAAGCAGGCTGCAGTGGATCAGAGCTGCAGGCTCAGGCACCGACCACTGAGGCTGCCGCTGATGGTCAGGGTTGTGCCCAGACCTGGAAGCCTGAACCAAGAGTAGAAAAGCCTCCAGGGAGACCTGGCACCTGGCAGAAACCAGCATACCACCCAGCAGCCACAGCTTCTCCAATGCAGTGAGTGCTACCTGGAGCAGTGGCCAAGAGCCACGGGGAGGGCTCCCTGGAGCCATAACTTTGGGCAGGAGCTGACCTGTTCCCAAAGGGTTCGCCTCTGAAATCTGAGTGTCCATGTTGGGATAAGGGAAGATGGGCGAGGGCAAAGTGTAAAGGAAGGTGCACATTATGGTTTACTTAGCGGACAAGTTTGGGAGAACTGGCCTGGGCCAAAGTCCTCAATTCGCTGTGTCAAAAAGTTGAGGAGAAAGAGAACACGACACACTCACAGTAGGAAAAATGAATTAACAAGAATCAAAAAGACACCAAACAGCCACATATGGACACAGGATCTACTGTCTAGAACCAAAGTGAAGTGGGGGAGGGGCAGAGCAGCCCCAAGAGGCTGGCTTAAAGGGAGCAGGATGCTCCCCAGATCCAAGGAAGAGTCGCTCCAAATCCAAAAACCTCAAAAGGAAGCATAGCCTCACTAACTCCAGACGTGTCTATAAACCAAACCAAGGACCTGTAATTCTGTTCAGCACATGCCCACCCTCAAACCTCCTTTCTCCAGGTCTACAGCATGGCAAGAGTGCACAGAGATGGAGGCCCCACCTCTGAACAAAAGTGGGGACTGCACTTGGACAGACAGCCTGTCCCTCCCCTTGCCCAGGACAGGGCATGATCTCTCTTTAGAGATTCTTATGATGTGATTCCAACTTGCTGCTACAAGCAACATCAACCACTCTCTTCTGGACCTTAGGTAGACAAAGCCAGACTGCAGGGAGCCAAAGGAAGCCACTAAGTGATTCAGAGTCAATGGTCAAAATCTCCATTGCAGGCCAACCTGGGTATAGCCAGGAATGTCTCTGAGTGTCTAGGGTCAAGATCAAGCCCATCAAGACAACAGAAGTTGACAGCCCCAGTTCCCCAGAGTTTGGGTATGCTGCGTCAAACTCTGGGATGAAGATTCTACTGTCCACAAGGTTAAACCCTGCCAGGCCACATTGTTTTTCTTTTCACCAGCCCACTTCTGTGCTTTTTCGAGTGTTTCAAGGCCCCCAGAGAAGCCAACCAGCGACCCCAAGTAGTAGCCAAGCCCCACATGGCCAGAGCCAGGGGAGTAGCCTCTTGGGGGGAGGGAGGGGCAGGCACCACAGGCAGCCCCCATCACGTGCCTACAAGTAGCGGCCCAAGCCAAGTCTGAGACTGGCTGCCTCACTGAGTGGCCACGATGGGAAGGTGGGCTCAGCCCTGGGGAAGCACCTCCACAAGCCAAGCAGCGGATCCCTGGAAGACACAGACCCCAAAGGGTGGTGAAAGAAGGCCCAAAGCCGAGAGCTGCCAGCATGTTTTGGGGGAGAGGAGGGACAGGACCTGGCCCTGGAGACCGTAGCCCTTGTCTGGCACTGGTGGGAACCCCCAGGCCTTCAGGCAAGAAGGGGCTGCTCCAGGTGGGCCCCAAAACCACCTGGCTCTGCCTGGGAAGCACCGTCCCGCAGCATGGAATCAGCTCTGGGATGAGTGGGCAGTGGGTCCCCTGGGCTTCCCCTGCTGAGGCCCACCTGAAACCCACAGAAACAAATCTCAGATCGGTGGCTGGAGCCCAAACACGGTGACTGGAGGCCAGAAGGAAGACAGCTAGGGGCAGCTTGGCCCTGGCCTGGTGGGCACCCACAGTGACTCCTTGATCCCTGCGAGCCCCCACCCAGGGCCAGAGGCCGAGGATAAGGAAGTAGTGCGGGGGGCGGGGGGCGCCCAGGATGGCCCCCAGTTTCACCTACACTGCTGCTGGACCAGCCCAAGCCTGAGACACACATGCGAAGCCGAGGGTCAGCCCGGGGTATGGCAGAACCCTGCAACTGACCCCCCTGACCCCGGCTCTGGGGCTCAAGTTGAGTGCCAAAGCAGAAGAGGCAGGGCTGGCGGCACAGACCCCCAAGCTCCACAGGAGCAGGCGCAGCCTGGCACGACAGCCTGGGCCTGACAAGTCAGCAGAAGCAAAACCACAACCAAATCCAAAAAAACAAACACGGGAGAACAGACACAAGAAGTGACACCCACAGGTCAAAGGTCACCAGAAGCACCAGCACGTGACGCTGCACAAGACCTCACCAGGCACGGACGACACCACGGCACCGGCAAGAGACGGAAGCAGGAAGGGGCAAGGGAGTAAGTCACTTTCGGTACAATTGCAAAAGAGATAGCAGGGAGGACGTCAGGACGCGCCTTCCGGTCGCTCGCGGCTTGGCTTTTTTTTTTGTCTTTTTTTTTTAAACTAAGTTTTATAAATAACGTCTGATAACTCTGTGTATATAAAAACTAAACTCCAACAGCCACAAAGACTTGTCTGTAAGTTTACAAGAAAGGATTTTTTTTTTCTTTTTTTTTAAACTAGCAAAGTTTCTATTATACTTTCTTCCCTTTTCCATGTATATGGTCAAATGTTCTTGCTTTTTTTTAAAAAGACAGTTTTATAAATACTCTGCAGCTTTTTTTTTTCTCTAGCTTTTAAACATATAATTTAATAACTTCGTAAAAGGAACTTCTCTCTTTTAAATAAAGGGCTATGTAACCACACAAACAGGTCATGTAAACAGTGACACGGGACCCATCGAAGGACACTGGACACACCCTTCACGCTCACAACCAGTGATTTGGTCTTGTTCAGTGCAACACGTCAGGCGTGAGTGCCAAGGCCCCTGGCCCACAGCCACACAACGCCCCATCCCCCTAGCGCCAGACTGGTGGCCCGCCTATCCAGGGCTCTCGGGAACAGCCAATTCTGTCTAGGCCTGCGGGCTGGGCTGAGAATGAACCTCCTGGGCTCCTGCTAACCCAGTGGCCAACAGAGCCTGTGGGCCACTTCGTAGTGAGAACAGCCTCTCCTGCCCTACAGCCTTCCGTGTTCGGGGACACCCATGCCCCGGAGAACCCACTTGATCTTACTCTGTCCACTCCCACAGGCTGACTCTGGACTCCAAGCCCATCTGCCCGTGGTACACAGGGGGTGGGGGCGACCCCACGTCACCGCCAAACTGACCAATCCCAACGTACAAAACACACGATGACAAAGACGAGATCAAAGGGGCTCAGCCCAGCGCCCCTGGGGTGCAGGTTGTGCTTTGCAGGGAAGGGAGGAGGTAGGAGAGGAGGAAAAGGAGAGAAGAGGAAGAGGAGGAAGGAAGAAGGGGACAGGGCTGCCGAATTTGCCATGCGCCTACTGGCCCCTTGCAGACCCGCCTGGCCAAGTGTGTCCCTACGACCGGGCGTCCGTCTTGGACTTTACTATTGTGATGACACTGGTGGCAGCCACCTTGCCAGGGACGAGGGGCCCCAAGCCAGCAGCAAGGGGACCCCGAGCTGGCGCCACAGGGCTTCGGGCTACGGTCCTGGCGAAGTTCTGCAGGGCCTCGTACTTAGAGCGCAGGGCATCGAGCTCCAGCTTCATGCTGGCGTTCTCGGAGGCCAGCTTCTCCACCTCCTGCTGCAGCTCCGCCTTCTGCTTCTCCAGCTCCTCCTTCTGGGTCACCCTCTTCACACGGCAGCTGGCAGCGTAGCCGCGGTTCTTGAGCGTGCGCCGGCGCTGCTTCAGCTGGATGATCTCCTCCTTCGACAGGCCCCGCAGGTGCTGGTTCAGCTCCCGCACTGACATGGTCACCAGCTCCTCGTCAGTCAGGCTGGTGCCATTCTCTCCCGGCTCCCGCTTCACCTGAGGAGGGCACAGCGCATGAGGTCATGGGCCAAGTGGGGGCCATCCGGCCCTATGCCACCCCAGCCCTGAGATGCTGCCCACCCTATCTGCTCACCTTCAAGGCCTTGTTTCCTTTATTGGGGGTCGTCATAACCCGGAGGGCACAGCAAGCAGGCACTCTGCGAGACAGGGAGTGAAGGTCAGGACCCTGGAGACCACTCCCTTTCCCTCCCCAATCCACACAGACCCTTGAGCCCCCCTGACACCCTCTGTCTACCCAGAGGAAGACACCCATCCACCTCCCACCCCAGCCTCACCCCTTGCCTGCCCCTTCCCTTTGATACCTGGCCTCTCCCGAGCTGGGTTGCTCCCTGTCCACCCTGCCCCTAGGGAACTAGGTGGGAGGCTAGGAGGGTCAGATGGGGGAAGGGGAACTGAAGGGCTATTAGGGAGGCAGAGGCAAGAAAAGGGGCCGGGAGTGGGGTGGGGGGGGTAGAGATTAGAAGGATGCGGGAGGGGCCAGCCTAGAAGGAAGCCGGGAGCTTTAAAAATAACCCCAGTGCGCCCCAGAGCAAGGCTGTTCCTGGCGAGTCATGCTGACTCAGCACATCGCTCCCGCTCTCTGCTCTCTCACCGGCCTGGCACTCCCCGAGGCCGCCAGCCAACACAGCCCCAGGGGACTGGCAGCAGCAAGCTGCTGGGGCGGTGAAGACCAGCCTGGCCAACAGCAGGTGAGGGTCGGAGCCAGGGTTCTACCTCCCCTAAGCCGCCTGGGACAAAGCCCTGCTACCGTGAAGGCTCAGTGGGCTGTCCCCACTGGGGACTGGAGCAGAGGGGAGGATGCAGGAGACTGCCAATTCTCCTAGACTGCTCACTTTGAAGAGTAGCAAGTGGAGTTGTCCAAGCCGCTCTGATTGCTCTGATTTTGTCTTTAGCACAGGTGGGAGCTCCCCACCCTCCTGGTGGCAGAAACTCCTGCCAGGGGAGCCCAGCCCTGTGCCCCTCCGCCCTCTTTGTCCACCTCTGCTGCTGATGGAGTAACCATCCTGTGGCTTTGGTTGCAGCTTTTTGTACCCCTGCCCCACCCCATCCAGGGTATTTCACAAGAGTGCCCACAACTGACCCCCCAGGGGCCTGCTCAGCCCTTTCTGGCCAGTGACTGTTCTCTGGCAGGGAACAAAACTCAGAGGGCCCCCTCACCCACCCATTGGTCATCTTTTCTGCATCCTGCCCTCACTTTCTGCAGCCCTGCCTAGGACATTTCTCCCCACTGAGTCCTGGATTCCTGGCTCAGCTGGACCACTTCTGTCCCCTTGCTCCCTCTGTGACCTTCCAGGTTAGATGCAGGGAGGTAAATGGAGGCCTAACCAGGATTGTGGTGCCCTCCTGGAGAGGCTATGGAGCCACCGCTCTTCCAGAGCAGAGGGTGGGGCAGAGGAACCGGAGGTCACAAGGTCTTCAGGGCCCCATGCCTACCGCAGGAGCCAGGTCCTCCAGGTGGAGCCAGAAGGGCTCCCCGAGCCCTGAGTCCGGGTCCAGGGTCTGTCAGCGCGAAGGAAAAGCCCTGGCACCAGCTTTTCCCACACGCCATCCTCCATCCACCCCCCAACCCTCAAATGCTGAGCACACGGTGACTTCCTGAAGAGATCACACAGAAAAGTGCCGAGCGTGGCGGCTGGGAGCTGAAAAGTGCCTCCTCGGCAGATTTCACCCTCCACAGAAGCCCTGAACTCAGCACAAGTGTAGCCAATCGCCTCCTAATCAAAGGTGTGCCTGTGTGCTACTCGTGAGGGGGAGGGGCAGGTCTCAGCAAAGCAGGGGCTTCTGACCTCCTGGCCTGGTCTCCGCTACCCGAGGACTCTCACTACTGGGATGGAGACAGCTTTTGGGCATGGGCTGGGACTGATGGCTCAGGACCGTCAGTCCCAGCCCACCACAAGAAACCAGAGGGAGGGCATTTCAGAGGTTGGATCAAGGAGAACCTTTACCCTGCCTCTCATCTCTGCTTCCACTAAGGCTGAGCACACCTTGTGGAGAAGGCATGGGTGGTCCCAAGGGCAGGAACCCACCAAGGTACCCAGGGCCACTCATTCAAGGTGAGAGCCAGCCAGAAAGGGGAGAGAGCTCCATCCTCTTTCCCAGGTGTGGACAGCAGACAGGAGGCTAGTCGCCCCTGCTCCTTCTCCTGATCACAAACACCAGTGGCTAAACTGCCCTGGCAGGTGTGGCGTTGGTCACTCTGGCACCCTCACCTAGCCCACTGCACTCCCACCCTGCCCTTTAGACCAACCTTCTCCAGAAGCCCTTTGTAAAAAGTCTAAAACTTAATTTCCACCAGAGCATAAGTAGCTGAGAAGAATCTACATGTTCCTGGGGCATAGAATTTCAGCCAAAAGATCAGCTTAAGTGTTAAAACACCTGGCATCTATAAGCCCAGGGCTGGAGGGGAAGGACAAACCACAAGGTCAGCCTTGGCTAGCCATGAACCTCTGGGCAAGAGCAGTCAGCTCTGGTCTAGACAGAGTGCTCCCCTAACCCTGAAGACCAGGAACCACTCATACACCCAAGAAAAATAGTTCAGGCCACACCACCCTCAGGCTGTCACTCCCCAGGAGTCCCTACCACTGGCCTGATACCCAGAAGGGCCACGTTCTTTGCTAACCTGCACAGTACTGAGCCCCAACCTCAAGTGGAACCACTCTGGGGTGACGGGGATGCGTCAACTCCTGCCATCCACACCAGTCCACCCTCAAAGTTACCACCACTCAGACCCCAAGGCCAGGCTGTGAAGAAAGCCAAAGCCTGTTCACCAGACACCTCACTCCCCTCAAGTCTAAGTCCTTATGCTTCCTCTCCTTTGCCAATTTCCTGGTAAAGCTGCACTGACTTGCCCCGTGAACTGTCCACTGTCACCTAGGACTCAAGTACAGGCGCCCCTCCTTCTCCCACTGCCTCACGTCTTCCCACCTGAGACAGCTGGGCCTGGCCAACCACGCCAGCCACAGGGAAAGCCTACTTCCCAGCCCGCTAGGACGGCCCCCCCCAAGCTCCTCCCCTCTTCTCAGAACTATTTCCCAGTTTGGGGAACTGTCCCAGAGGCGGGTCAGGGACCAGCAGCCTGAGAAAAGCTTGCCTGGGAGGGGATGGACACACCAGGGGTTTCACCCTCTACCCCGGGATAACCTGCACCGTGACTGCTCCGTTTACTCCTCACCCTCCTATCGTAAACTCGTATCAGTCCAAACTTAAGCAGGCGCCCCAGCCTGGGGCCTGGCCCCTTCTAACTTCCCACGGTTTCCCTCTCACCCCTCGTTTCCCGGCCTCTCAGGCCCCTAGCTGAAATCCCCCCAGGCATTAGGACAAGCATCTAGTGACCTCATGCTGATGACTCAGCAAGTCTCCCTCTGGGCTCTGGCACGCGTGTGACGGAGTGAAGCCGGCTCGGGCAGGGTCTTCCCAGCCCGCCCCCCACGTGCCGCCTCCTGCCCCCGGCTTGCTAAAGACCCCGCGCCAGGGAAGCCTCGACACAGACACCTGATGAATCAGCAGCTCAGGCCGGGGCCGCCGAGCTCTTCCGCGGAGCCCTGGGCGCCCTGCTCGACCCCACCCTTTCCTCCCGCCACCCAGGCCGCCCCTCCCTCCAGGACGCCCGGCTTTACCTAGCCAGCCCAGAACAAGCCCCGCCCTGCCCCTGAGCGCCCCTGCGCCCACCCCATTACCCCCGGCTCAGAGGCCAGGAACTGCCCCTGACCGGTGGGGAAATCGAGGCATGGGCCGCCAGCAGGGCACAGGCAGACCCAAAGACCTAAGTACCCGGCCCGCGCCGCCGGGAGGAGCCGCAGCCCCGCGAGCACCCGTCCCCGGCCTGGAATCCCTGGCCACCCTCCGTCCGGCCCTAGCCGGGCCGCCGCCGCACTCACCCACCACACTGCGGGCCCGGCGGGCCGAGGCCGGGGCGGGGCGGGGCGGGCACTCCGAGGCCGCGCTGGGCTGGCCGAGCGAGTACTCCGGGCCCAGAGTAGGGGCTCGCCGCCTGCGCGGGCCGCGCCGAGCGCGCTGGGAAGGCCGGGCTGGACCAGGCTCGGGGCTCGGGATTCTTCGCCGCCGCCGCCGTCGCCACCGCCGCCACAGCCACCGCCGCCGCCGCTCCACAGACGTCACATGATGTTTGGTCACGTGGGCTCCATTCATGAAGCAGCGACGCGACCGGCTGGGGCTTAAAGGGGAAGGTGCGGCGGCGGCGGCGGCGGGGGCGGGGCACGCCTGCACTGCGCTTGCGCGCCCAGGCGCCGTCGCCTGGGCAACGCGCGCCGCTCCCGGTGGGTGAGGTCTCGCGGGACTGGCCCAGGAGCGCGCTCCCGGCCAGCCACGCCCCTTTCAAGGTGGGGTCTGGCTATCCTGCTCAAATAGTCTCCTGTGCCTTGTGTGCAGGACAATTCAAAGGCCACGTGTCCAGAGTGCAGGTGCGGATTAGAGGTCCCACGCATAACGGAGAAGATTCTCACGGTAGTTCTGATGCCGCCTGTCAGACTCTGCATGCACTGCCTCGATAACTGGAGCGGGCCTCAGCCCTGCCAGGAACGTTGGCCTGGCTCACAGAAGACCCATATACTCCCGGAGGTGAAGGGCTTGTCCAGGATTCAAAACTTAGGTCTGTCTGCCACTTCCAGCATCCTTCCAGTAGTGTAATCTGTCTTTACCCAACATCCTGAGACCTCACAAGGACTCAAGTGGTCCCTGGAACACGTCTGGCTCAGAGTGGGTGAGGGGTAAACATCTGTTGAATTAACAGTTGATGTAGGAATTGTACCTTTCCTTTCCTGTTTCATCAGCATCTGGCTGGAACTCAGGTCACCGATCCATGTCTGCTCCTGAACTTTCTCTAAGTTCTCACGGCTCTTCAAAATTCCCAGAGAAAAAGGTGACAAAAGGCAGACGGGAAATTGAAGGGATCCAATTTCTACCTTGAAATTCTGGATTTACCTTCTTAAATGAAAAGCCAGGAAGGGGGACCTACCCTGCCAGGAAGGTCAGAGGGATCAGGTGAGCTGAAAGAAGGGTGAGTGAGAGGTTGCCTGTCCTCAGGGGAATTCAGTGCCACTGATGGAGGCCAACCCAGGAGGCCCCCAAAGCCTGGAGACAACAAGGTGTTAGCAGCTCTCTCTCCCAGACTCTAATTCCCTCAGAATCCCACAGGACCTTGTCACCTACTTTGCAGGGTTGCATGTGTTTGTCTTATCAGCCTGTCTGTGTTCTTTAAGGGCAAGGCGTGTCCCCTGTACTGGGTGTAGCCTGAGTCTCACAATGTACTAGACCACCAAGACTTGCCCCTGAGGCCAAGAAAGAGGTCTTGGACCTCTCGCATCCTCACCACCAGCTTCAGGCTCTTCTGTCCCTGCTCATACTTGCAGGGATTTCCACAAGTGTCACGTTTTGCAGGATACCAAACACTTCATAGCATTCTCCCCACATCACACCCTTTCTCAGGCTTGTATGACTCTGCCACACTTCCCCACCTCTGGCCTTTGGTGGTTGGAATCAAGGTTCACAGACCTGCTGGCTGAAACCCAGTGTGTTCTTCACGGGGTAGCACAAAGCTTGTTGCAAAGCTCGTCTGGATCCCTGTGCCTCCTCCGAGGCTGTGACAGGTGATTCCTTACTTTGGAACCATCTTCTGGCTTTCTCCAAACGCCAGCCCAGGGCATGTGTGGGAGCAGCAAGACCCCCTCATCTTATTGGTAGACACCTGACACACAGGAGGTGCTCCAACAGTGAGACTGACTTTGACTTGAAGGGAACAGTCAAGAAGTTTGGTCCTGGGCAGATGTGCGGTCTGTGGGACCATCTCTTCCAGGACATGTTTCCCCCAAGGGATGATGCCGGGGCCTCCGTGCACTGTCAATTACTCTGCCAGGTGAGGCCCATAGCCCACTCATGCTTCTACCCACCAGCATGGAGTGCCAGGGGCTCATGCCCTAGGGAGGCCCTGCAGGGATTCCAGGCCTCAGGAGGGCCTTGGGCACTTGGTACGTGGGGAGTGACTGGGACTCTGGAGGCCACCCTGACAGGGATGAGGGGGTATAGTCTTGCCCCTTGTGTGTGTGCGTGCTCAGTTGTGTCCGACTCTTTGTGACCCGAAGGTCTGTAGCCCACCAGGCTCCTCTGTCTGTGGCATTTTCCAAGCAAGAATACTGAAGTGGGTTGCCATTTCCTCCTCCAGGCGATCTTCCCAACCCAGGGATCGAACCCGAGTCTCCTGTGTCTCCTTCACTGGCAGGCGGATTCTTTACACCTGAGCCACCAGGGAAGCCCTAACTGCGGTCATCTTGCCCCGTAACCGCTGTCTTTTCTGTCTCCCATAGATTTGGAAGGCCATGTCCTTGTCCCCAGAGTGCTCTCTTTACCCACCACATTTGCACAGGGCTTTGGTTCTAAGTGGGCCCAGGGGAAGGAAATGAATCAGAGCTGAGACCTTGCAATGCGGTTCCTGGAAAACCTCTGCCCAGGGGCTCTCCTGGTCCCCTCCCCTCACCCTCCCAGGACCCATTGCTTTACCTGGATGCCCTCCCACCAATACCCTACAGATGCCCAGTCTTGCTCCTCTGACACACTCCCTTAGGTGTGTGTGAGTGTGAACCTCTGGAGGCAAGGGGCCTTGTCTTTATGCTTAGTAACTGTTCATCAAACAAATGTGAGCTCTCTTGGCCCCAGAAAAGGTTCTGACCCTCAGCAGCTCCTCTGATCTTGTGGGCCTCTGATGATAGATAATTTTAAGTCAACCTGACTGGGCCATGGGGTGATCAGATACTACTTCTGCAAGGGTATTTTTGTATGAAAGTAACATGTACATCAGTAGACTTCAACATTAGACCAAATTAACATTTTAATCAATAAAGCAGATTGCCCTCCTTATGTGGGTGAGCATCACTGGAGCAGTTGAAGGCCTGAATAGAAGACTGACTCTGCAGAGTAAGAATTGTCCATCAGCCTACTTCAGACCTCACCTGCCTACATCAGTTCTCCCTGCCTGATGGCCTTCAAATCAAAATACTGGTTCTCTGCGGGTCTCCAACCTGCCTGCTTGACTCCATAATTGTGAGCCAATTTCTCATGATAGATCATGATATGAGCTTTGCAACATATATAAAACATGATAAACCCTGTTATATATATATATATATATATATATATATATATATATATGCCATCTCCTACTGGTTATTCCTTTGAAGAACTCTAACACATCTTCCTAAGGGGCTCCTTCTTTATCTGCCCTTGGCCTTGCCTGGGTGAGCTGGGGAGACATCTGTCTCCACCAGCCCCCACCAAACCAAAAGGTGCAGAGTGCTGAGGCTGATACCCCTCCCCACCACAGCAGGGCCTGCCAAGACCAGCTATGGTGCCAGCTTCCAGTCATTCCTCTAGGGACTTTCCCCAGAAGCCCTCTTGTCCTCTGCTCACTGGGAGACTCAGCCCCACCAGCCAGGCTGGCTGCCTTAGAATGTAGGGCTCTGGAAATGTGGGCAGCCAGCCTTCAATGTTACACCGGACAGCGATGACCCTCCGGCACAGGTGGGAGCCTCCCTCCCCACGAGGGGACAAAGTTGCAAGTCCAGGCATTGGGGCTGGAAACCAATTTATTTAACCTAAAAAGTTGAGACAGAGCTGACAGCGTCTGTGGGTCAGGCTAGGAAAGGGAGATGATGGCGTGAGTGTTGGGGCCTCGGAAGTCCAACCAACTGAAGAGCCTTCTTCTCAAATGTCCTGCTGGCCAAGAACCATGCGCCCTTCTGCGGGATGTTAGGGACCCTCAGGTCCTTCCCACACTGAGGAAAGAGGTGTGAGTGGGGAAAGGGCAGATGCTCTCCTTGGGTAGGCCTTTGTGGTGGGGGTGGGGAGGGGTGGGGCCTTGACCTTTGTACTAGAGCTGAAACCAGCTAATGCTGAGTGGGGAGGGTAAAGCCCCCTCAAGCCTCCTGAGCTTTGGAGGAAGGTGGTCCTGACATGGTTTGGGGACGGATGAATTGGGAGGCTGAGGCCAGAGAATCCTTGCTTTGGACCAGGACGCACTTGGGGGACCATGCAGGTTCCCACTGGGAGGTGATGTGACCTGTTCCTGGCTATGACTCGCAGATCCGAGTGGACCAAGCCATGGGCAGTATGGATCAACATGAGGACACCCTGTGTAGCCTGGGGCTAGATACTCCCAGTGCAAGAGCTGTGAGCCCAAGAGAAGACGGAGAGTGGCCCACAGGCAGGTCGGACCCCTCAGTCCTTCTTGCCTGCTGGGGCCATGC
The DNA here is from genome assembly GCF_042477335.2 of Ovis canadensis. Taxonomy (NCBI): domain Eukaryota; kingdom Metazoa; phylum Chordata; class Mammalia; order Artiodactyla; family Bovidae; genus Ovis; species Ovis canadensis. Next base: position 59,156,846 of record NC_091255.1, on the reverse strand, counting down.
TGCGGGGCAGTAGCTTGGAGTAGCCAGAAGGTGCCAGCGAGGCGCCAGGAGGGGAGTCCAGTTTCACCTTGTCCAGGATGGTTTTCTTGATGGCAGCTGGTGAGACCTTCTCCTGGTCGGCCATGGACTGCAGCTCTCTGGGAAGACAGGAGGGATGCATCCAGGGCCCCATCTCCTTCCAAGCTCAGGGGCCCAAGAGGGAAGTGGGAGGAAGTCCATGGCTTCCAGTAGGGAGCTGCTGCACTGTCACTCCCACCTCAGGGCCTTTGTCCCTGCAATGCCCTTTGCCAGTGACCCCTCCCCTACACTACCATCCATCTGCCGCTCACCCCATTCAGGTCAGCTCAGGGTCACCAAATCTACCAGCAGCACCTGAGACACAGAACCGTCTCGGCCCTGAGCACGGGACATGGGCCTCATCTGCCTCCCTTGCAGGCTGGCACCCAGAGGGCAATGCTATGTTCTAGTCTCACTGTCAGACAGTGGTAGAGAAACCTGGGGGCTTGGACTGGAGGGCAGGCGGGATGCTGAGAAACAGGCCTGTCCATCCCGCAGACCTGAACTTGCAACAGGGACTCTGAGCCAAGATGCCACACCTGGTCTGTCCCCTGCTCTTTCAGCTTTCACTGACTGTGCTGACGTTGTGCCAGTACCTCTCATGCATCTCTTACTCTCCCCGCAAGGCCAAGAGGAAGGTGGTATCGTCAGCCCCACAGAGATTTCCTCCTGGCCTGCCTCCCTGGCTTGGATGACCACCCCGGTCAAAAGGCCACAAGTGATGAAACAATGAGGAGCACAGCCTGGGCCCGGGAGGCAGCGCCTCCTCACAGCATGATGGGGGATGGTGAGGGGTGCTGTACACTGCAACCCCAGGGCTCCCCGTGCCCTGCCCACTGCCAGACCAAAGCTCGATAACCATCTGCTGAGCCAGTGACAGAGTGGGTGGGCAGTGGCTGAGGCCCACCGTGTGCGGATGCAGGAGGCCTCCACGGCCTTGATGAGCAGTGAGCGAAAGCCCCCGCTCTCCAGCACGTGCAAGGCGTGGATGGTGGCCCCGCCTGGTGAGCAGACGTTGTCCTTGAGTTGGCCTGGGTGCTGTTCAGAGTCCAGTAGCATCTTGGCAGCCCCCTAAAGCCAGACAGAGGGGCTGAAGGTTGTGAGGGTACTGACCCCCCCTCCCAGCCACACCCACTGACTCTCCAACCATCCCCCCAATGCACCAGTCTTGATCCTGGCAAGGAGTGGCCCCCACCAGAGGGTCAGGAAAAACACTAACCAGCAGAGCCTGGGCCCCGAGGCGGACTGCCAGGCGTCTTGGAAGTCCCATCTTCACGCCTCCATCAGCCAGTGCATCCAGGGCTGTGAATGCCTGCTGGGAGAAAGTGCTTAAGCTGCTGTCCCAGGCCCATTCTCATTTTTCTGCAGGCACTGCTTAGAACAGCAACCCCAGGGAACCTCATGGCTCCCCGTTCCCTACCCACTGCCCAGCCAGAGCTCTATGAACAGCTGCTGTGTGAATGACCGAGTTGGTGGGCAGTAGTTGAGAACCACCGTGTGCAGTGGGTCTGTAGTAGCTCTGCTCGCAGGAGCCCAGAGCAAGGAGGAGGGTGGAAGATGGGAGACATGCCCTGAGGTCCTGGGAACTGCCTACTTGCCCCTGCCCTTCCCCAGTTCTCACGTAGGCTGGGCCACTGCCGCTGAGCCCTGTGACGGCATCAATCAGGTCCTCCTCCACCTCCGTGCAGAAGCCCACGCTGCTCATGAGCTGCTCCAGGAGCCTGCCGTCCTCCACCTGGGCGTGGGTGCCTGTGGCATACACTGTGGCCCCTTCCCGCACTACGACTGGCGTGTTGGTCATGCAGCGGATGACTTTGGGAGCTGGTTGGAATGCTGTCAGCTTCTGGAGGAGAAACCAGCTGTGTGTCCATCCCAGCCCCTTGCCCTGCGGGCTGTGCTGGATGTGGGTGTGAATGTGCTCACCCAACTCACCCAACCGAACACTTCCTGAGCTCTACGGGCTGCACCAGTGCACCCACTTCACAGGTGGGGACCCCGGGTGTGGAGCAGGCCAGGACTCCTGAGCCCTCTGCAGTGCACACATCTGCCCCATCTCCAAACCCTCGAGCCAGCCTCGAGCCACAGTGCCCACCTTCTCGATGGAGCTGATGGTGACACCGGCTGCACAGGACACCACGATGTGCCGAGCCTCAATGTCCGCGGCGATCTCATCCAGGATGAAGGGGATGATGTGTGGCTTCACGGCCAGGAAGAGCACGTCGCTGTGTTGCACAGTCTCCTTGTTGTGGTGCGTGAGGTTCACCCCCATCTTCTGCAGGGAGCGCCCAGGCAAGCTCAGCTTGTGATTCGTGGCTGGCTGGCCCCCGCAGGGTCCCCCCCAGGCCAAAAACCCCTCACGTAGCCCCTCATCATAGAGGATTCTGGGAATGTCGGCATGGCAGGGCTAGCGGCTCAGGGCATGGGGCGCTGACATTCTCTGCCACTCCCACCCCAAGGTGGAGAAGCATTCTGCTCTGAAAGGTAACCCTTTTGTGGATGGAAAAGGGAAACTGCCTGCTGTCTGGGCCACCTGGCTCTGTAGCCCCTAGACCCCTGCCCTGTGCGCTGCAGGTGTGAGTAGTGCTGTAGATAGTGGTCTTAAGCTGGGAAACTGCCAGCACCCTTGGAGCCCTCACTCAACCATGCCAAACTGAAGCTGCGTTCAGCCCTTGGATTTCAGTCCTGGCCCCCACACTGTGACTGTGATCCCTGTGGGGGCTCCACTCAGGGAACCGCATTCCTGACCAGCACCCTTTCCCCACCAGCTGCGCATGTGCCCGATGAAGGTCCCAAGAGCCGAGAGAGGGAAGCCATCTGCAGTCTGAGAGGCAGAGTCTTTAAGATAGTCTTGCCCAGGGACCGTCTTCTCATTGGCACGGGGGACTGTAGCATGGTGCCGCCCACTGGGGCCCCTACTCCTAGTCTTCCAGGGTCAAGGCTGTCACTGGCTTCCAGAAATACTGACCAACCTCCAGAGGGACAGCCGCCCAGTCACCCTCCAACCCTGCACCTACCCTGAGGGCAGAAACGGTGGCCATGTCCATGTCTGGAGAACTGGCCATTATCTTGTGGGCAGCCACAACACCTGCAGGAGACAAGAGTCCCTCCCTCAAGGCCAGGTCTGGCATCCCTCCCCCACATTCCCAGGAAGAACAGAACCCCCCCCCTACCCCCCACCCCCACTCCAGGGTAAAACAGCAATCACCGCCTTACTCTCAAGGCTACCGTTTCCCACAGGGCTCAAATGAGGCATGTTATCCCGACTCCCTCTTCACCTCCCAGCCTGGGGAAGGGTAACCGGCCCACCCTCTTACGTTTGTCCTTTCCTGGCCGTAGAGCCTACCTGCTGCTGTGAAGCCCTTAGCCAGGGCAAAGGCCAACTGGCCAGCGCCGATGAAGCCCACACTCATGGTGTCTGGAGGTCTGCGCCCACCGCCCTCTCAGCTGGCACCGGCTCTGCAAGAACAAGGCGGGACGATGGGGCAGAATCCAGCCCAAGAAGTTAGGCAGACAGTGCCAGCTCTGGCCACTCCACCGCCAACGGGAGTCCCCCGCCCCCGCCCTATCTCAGCCAGTCTAACTCTCCCCTAATCCGGTGCCCCGCCCACCGCGGCTTCCCGATCGGTTCCCGAGGGTCCCGGACACAGGGAGCAGGGAGAGGCGCGCCCGCCTCCGGAAGAGGTCGGCAGCTGCTTGGGGTGGGGAGGCGAATCATCTGCTCCCCGACGCACCCACGCCCGAATCCCTTCCCCACGCCCACACCTCCCCAGGTCCGAGCCCCCTCCAGGCCGAAGGCGAGGGCACGGACCCACATTTCCCTCCCGGAGTACCACCACCCGCCCAAGCCCGACTTCAGCCTGGCCCCCGATAACCCAGTTACCCTGTACGTGTCGCCCCCAAGTCTGCAGCGCCGCGCCCGCCACGCGGCACCCACTCCCTGGGGCCCCACCTCCGCCGCCCCAGCCAATCCGCGGCGCGGCCGCCTTGGAGCCGACCAATCCAGGAGCGCGGGAGGTGCCAAGGGGCCGTTGCATCATCCGCTAGCCCCGGCCCCCGGCCCCCGCTCCCTAGGCCCAGTTGCCCCTGCGCTCGAGAACCCGCATCCCGCTACCCCCAGCCAGGGCTCCGGACTCTTACCCACCCGAACCCGGACCGCGCTTGGGGACCGAGAGCGGCGTGGGAGGGGCGACAGGAGCCAGGTTCTCAAAGAGTGGCCCTGGGCTTCGGCTCCCCTCCTGGGGCCCTGTAGTTTGAACACGGACGCGGCTCTCGCTCGTTGTGAATCCAGACATGTTATTAACTTGATCGTCGAGTATGGAAGAGTACAACTAGCTAGGATTTTTTTCCTTTCTTTCTTGTAATGCTTTTTTTTTTAAAATTACTTGCTAGGCTTCTTGCTTTATTTTCGGGAAGCGGGGATTGAAAACAATTTATCAAATAGCATTTAAGGTATAACACTATTTTGATACTGTATTTTGTCACTGAAATTTTTTTTTTAATTGTATCGGAGGTGTGGAAACTGGAGAGACAGCCCCGGGCTTTCTCAGAATCTCAAAACTGGGAGGCACCTGGGAAGTCCAGGTCCCTCCCCTTTCCTTCCTCACTACAGTTTCCCCTCTGTTAGTCTCAGGCTCAGGTGCCCTTTTAAAACTACATGGCTCTGGGGGTCACTGGCCTATTACCATCGTGACCCTCCCCAAACACTCTCAGGGTGGGTAGTGGTCAACCAGTGGATAGAGGAAGATGACCTCCTAATGGCCCAAGTTCCCACAGAGCACCCCATATCTCTTGACATCTTGTCTGCAGGGTCTGTGAAATCTTTCAGCCCTGGATTTTCAAAAGATTCTCAAAAGATCTCTAGTTATCTTTGTGAAGGACATGCTCAGGGCTCATTTGAACTGAGCTTGCTTTTGTGGTTCAGAATAGTCTGGAGTCCCAGTCAGTAGCAAAGTTAAGAGCAAAAGTAAGAAGCGATCCTCATTGACAACCCATCCCCTACCAGGGGAGGGGATGAGCTGCTTTTTTTTGTTGTTGTTCTGTATCTTAAATGATGACAAGCTGTTCTGAAATGTAATTTCAATGCATTTGGATGTTTGTGCCCCAGAAAGCAGGGCTGAGTTCTTGACATAATAATGACCAACACTGACACCACGAGACCACTGTGCAGTGAGCTCGTGTACACAGCAGATGTTCAGGCCTCCTTGTGTTTATCGTGGTGTTCAGTCCTCACCCTCTGAGGGAGGAGCTGTTGTAAGTTCCAGTCCAAAATGGATTGCTCAGGGAGTGGCCCAGGCTCAAATGCATAGATGCAAAGCTGGGGATCCTACCATGTTTTGACTGTATGTTATTAGAGAGGGAGCCTCCCAGGTGGCTCAGTGGGTAAAGAATGTGCCTGCAATGCAAGCGACCCAGGTTCGATCCTGGGTATGGAAGATCCCCAGGAGGAAGGCATGGCAACCCCCTCCAGTATTCTTGCCTGGAGAATTCTATGGCTAGAGGAGCCATAGAATTCTACATTCCATGGGGTTACAAAGAGTCAGACGTGACTGAAATGACTTAGCATTCACGCACGCACATATCATCAGAGAACAAAGTCTATCCTTTAAAAAATATTGTTTTTCATGTGACAACAACACATAACTCCTTCCTCCAAAAAGAAAGAGTCCTCTGATCCAAGGAGTGAATATCATGAGGACATTCCCCAGTACAGCCTCCTGGGAGACAGAGGACATCTGCTACGCTTATCTTGAGCCCTGGAACCCCTCTCCTCCTCTGTCGCCCCGCTCAGGACCTTTGAAATTTAGAGTGGATGGAGCTTTGGGAGCAGAAGAGCACAGGGCAGTGAACAAACTGGGGATGCGTGACAGATAACTCATTTCAGAAACTAGGTTAGAAAAGAAAGGAAAACTGTTAAAGGCCTCCCTGTGGGCTGGGAAGGGTGTGGCCTGTAGGCGCCTTTGTCACCTAGCAACATGCTCCCAACCCCCACCCTCCTTAGCCAGCAGGGCCGTCAGGACACCTCGGGACACAGGGGCTCCTGCCCCCTCCTGGATCTGCTGCTGAACTTGGGCCTCTGCAGGTGAAGGGCCCCTGTGCGTGTGCCCTCCCTGGTGGGCAGACAGGCCATGTCTCTCTCACTGTGCATGGTGCCAGCACAGGGAGCCCTTGGACCCTGTGCCTAAAAGCTGCTTGGGCTCTGCTACCATGAGTGTAGTGGCCCCTCTGCCCACTGCCATGCCCAGGACCCCTGGAAACCCCAGTGGTGGTGGTGAGTGCTGAGAACTCCCCACCCCCATCTTCCCCTTGTTGTCACCCACTGCTTCTTGAGGAGGCTGCCCCCCGCCACCCAGTATCCCAGCACCCCCCTCCCCGCCCAAGGCTGCCTCCTTCCTCAGCCAGGTCTAGTCTAGGCTCTTCTCTGGGAACATTCTGGCAGATGGCCCAGGAGGTGCAGGTGGCCACCACCCCCTCTGGCCACCACCCCCTTAGCAGAAACTACTCAGTGCAAATCAGTGTTGGTGTTTATTTCCTGCTCAAAGCCCTGGCCCAGGCTATGGGCTGAGCAGCTACTGTGCTTGGGCAGCTAGTGGTCTGCTCCAAGCTGGCCCAGTCTGGGCCATTGAGTGGGAGAAGCTGGCTGGAGTGTGGAGAGCAGTGGCCCCAGCAGGCTCTGGTGGTCAGCTAACAGGCAAAGGAACTCTTGAGCGGAGATCATTGGTCTGTGAGCACCAGGGGGTGTCTGGTACCCAGGTTCGTGTCTCAGTGGCCGCCCCAAGCTGGTCCTCCTCTGGATCAGGGCTGCCCCAGGCCAGGCCCCCTGGGTCCTTGGCAGGTACGGCAGAAGCTGCTACTTTGGGGTAGACGCTGGGGGCTCAGTGGTGACTCCCTGGTGGGTGAGAACCCAGTGTCTTCCTAGCGTGCTGTGCCCTTAGCAGTATTGCTGGCTGCTATGGGCCCCTCCAAGCCTGCTCTGTCTCTAGCTTGCTGAGGCTGCCCTATGCGACCACTCTAGAGTCCTTGTTCGGCTTCCGAGGCTGTGGCCACCAGAGGTGGGTAAGGCAGGGTCCTAGTTCCCGGCTCCTTCTCCTCATGTGGGCACAGATACCCCAGCAGAAAGGCATCTGCCTGGATCTTTCCAGGGTTCCAGAAACTGCCCCTCCCCAAAGCCAGAGGAAGCACCGGCTTCCCACATCCCTCCGCTGACCTGGCTCTGGCACTCATCCTGGGTTCCCTTCTGACCCCTTCCCACACCTCTGGGAATTGTCGCTTTTCAACTCTACTTAGGTGACTCAACCTAGATGTGGTCTCCAGATACTGATGGGCTTTTGGGGCAACTTTGTAATCCTGGTCTCAAGGTTCCCATCTGCATAGTGGCTCACAAGAGTACCTGCTTCGAAGGGTTCTCATGTGTTACAGGAGCCAGCACTAAGGGAGGGCATGCCAGGAAATGGAGAGAGAGGAAAAGAGAGAGAGACAGAGACAGAGAGATAGAAAGACAGAGAGATAGAGTGGGAGTTGCCTGGCGAGACTCCTCCCCGGTGACCTGTTCGTGGCCTCCTGCCCTCCCTGCCTCTCTGCCCCCTCTCTGTACCTCCCTGAGCTGCACCGCTGAGCACTGCCAGAAGCCGAGGCATGGCTCTCTCGGCTGCCTCCTTCCAATTCGTCTTCACGGGTATGGGTTCACCTGGGTCCTCTCATGATGCGAGCCCCTGGAAAGCAGAGGTGGGCGGGCTGCTGCCACCTGTTATGCTAGAAGGTGGGCACGAAGCGGATCCTCTGGGAGTAGGCCAGGTCGGCGACGTAGAAGAGTAGGTTGACGTAAGTGAAGATGGCCACCACCAGCTGGCTGTCCCAGGGGCAGCTGCCCCTTGGGCAGTCGGGAGGCCGCCCAGGCTCACCGTACTTGGGGTCGAAGCAGAAGACGGGCCAGATCACTGCAGCGCTGAGGTAGAGGAGCGTGGCCAGGAAGGTGTACACCACCACCACACGGTCGAAGGGGCAGCCCAGGCCCCCTGTGTGACCCAGCACACTCAGGACCACCACCGCCACTGTGGCCAGGAAGCAAAGGCTGTAGACGGCCACACACCACTGGGTGGCCACGTAGCGCCCATAGCGGCTATCATGGACCAGCGCCCCAAATATGATGCAGGCCACGAAGGCCTGGACGATCTTGAGGAGGCCTGACACTGTGGCCATGTAGCTGGCTACCTGGCCTGGCCGGGCCCGGGTCAGGGCCACCTCCGTAGCATAGGCCAGGAAGAGGAGCCCGGCGAAGATGCTGGCTGCCAGGCGGAAGTTCCTGGCCGTGCAGCCCTCGGGCTCGGGCGGACACTCCAGCCGAGTGAAGTACAGTGGGTAGATGACCGCTGCTGTAGCGGATAGCAGCGTGGCGAGCATGGCGAAGGCCGCCGTGAAGTTTCCCCAGGACAGGTGCAGACAGCCGTGTAGCCGGGTGAACTCGCAGGCCACCACCAGGACGGAGAGTGCAAAGCAGAAGCCCCAGGCTGCCACGCAGAAGGTGCCCTGCACGCCTGAGAAGCCGCCCCGGTGGGCCACCAGGCTGAAGGTGGTGCAGCCGAAGATCAGCTGCAGCACGCGGGCCGTGCCCACGGGAGACGTCACGGCACCCAGGTGCAGGTAGCCGCCCCCGGGGGGCTCCATGGTGCTGCCCATGTGTCCGGCTGTGTCCTCGCCTCACACAGCGCCCGGAAACCCTGGGGTCTCTCTCAGCTCCGTCTCCTGCGGCAGTGGCAGGTGCCGGCAGCCTGCAGTGGCGGTGGCAGTGACGCCGCCGGTGACATTGCAGCAGAGCAGGCTCTCGGCCGCCTGTGTGTGTGGGGGGGTGCCGAGGCCCCCCCCAGCGCTATAAATAGGCGACCGGGATCAGAGCCCCGGAATAGCAGCCTGAGTGCCTGTCCCCATCCCAGAGAGACATCTGACCCTTGCGTCCCGCCAAGCCCAAGCCGTAGCCATTAACCCCTTGGCTGCTGGGCCTCTGAAGCACCTGCTTCTGTCGGTCAGTCAGCTCTGCTGCCTGGGGAAAGGGGGAGGGAAAAGAGCAGAAGGGACCAGGCGCCCCAGCTCAAACAGCTTCGGCGGCAATGGTGGGGGAGGGGCACAGAGAGAAGAGGGCAGCAGCCACTCTGAGGCAGCGATCTATCTGGGAGGCCCACGGGGCTTGGTTCAGAGCTGGGATGGTGTCAGGACCCCATTGTCCCCGTCCCTCAGCCAGCACTCAGCTCTGATTCCTGGGAGGTGGTGGGGAAGGGGAGTGGAGACCCTCCTCCGGAAGGTGCCCACCCTCATTCTCTTCACCCTGACCTGGGGGCTGAGTTTTAGCTTTTATTTGTGGGGATTATAATGGAACTTTTTACTTGATCCTCCTAGTCATGTAAACTCTTAGGAAAAACTCAACTCTCCCATTTTAGCCTAAAATATTAACAATAGGGACTTCCTTGGTGGTCCAGGGACTAAGACTCTGTGGCCTCCTCAATGTAGGGGCCCAGGTTTGACCCCTGGTTGGGGAACTAGATCCCACACACCACTGCCAAGAGTTCGCGTGCCACAACTAAAGATCCTGCATGCCGCAACCAGACCTAGGGCAGCGCAGCCAAATAAATAAGTATTAAAATAAAATATTAAAAATATATGAAATGTTTTTGAAAAGGAAAAAAAAAATTTTGACCGTGAAAGTAGTTTTTGTTCAGGCCCAATCAATTCTATCACCTGGGTTCAGTTGCCTGAATATTGACTTTCTATTAGGTATTATGTTACCTAGAGATGATTCAAAGTAGTGAGGAGAGGAATTACCTGGTGTTCAACTGATTAGAACTTGGCACTTCCGCTCTCGTGTCCCTGGGTTGAATCCCTGGTTGGGGAATTAAATCCTGAAAGCCACAAGGTGTGGCCACTAAATAAATAAATGAAAATAAAATAAAGTGTACGAGAGGAAGTGCATAATATTATGCCATTTTATACAGGGACATGGGCATCCATGGATTTTAGTATCCTGGTGGTGGGACTGGGGGTGGTCCTAGAACCTATCCCTTCTGACACAGAGAGGCAATTATAAGTACAGTCTTATGTGTATTTCCCCCAACTTTCCATTTAGAAAAGTTTCAGATTTACAGATGAGTTTCAAAATAGCACAATGAACACTCGTATGTCTTTCACCCAGATTCAAGAATTATTAATATTTTGCCCTGTTCATGCTGTTTCTCCAGACCTCCATTAACAATTAATAAACATTAATTCTGGCAGTGTGACAATTCTCCACTAGATACTTCCATGGACACCTAAGAGTGAGGCCGTTCCCCTGCAGAACCTGAACTCAGTGGCCACACTTGGGAAATTGAAGAATGATCACCTAATGCACAGTCATGTGCTTCCCTGGTGGCTCAGTGGTAAAGAATCCACCTGCAATGCGGGAAACCTGGGCTCGATCCCTGGATTGGGAAGATCCCCTGGAGGAGGAAATGGCAACCCACTCCAGTATTCTTGCCCGGAAAATCCCCATGGACAGAGGAGCCTGATGGGCTACAGTCTATGAGGTCGTGAAGAGTTGAACATGACTGAGCGACTAAGCACATCATACGCGTTCTTTCAGTTTCCCCACCTGTCCTGAAAATACACCTTATAGCAGTTAAAGTTTTTGTGCCAGGATTTAATTGGAATTATACATTGCATTCGGCTGTCATGTTTCTCACTTTCCTTTATTCTAGAATAGTCTCTCTTTTTTCAAATATATATTTCATAACACTGATTTTTTAAAAATGTCCCAGCTGGCAGCTTTATTGGTGGTCTTTCAGTGTGTTCTGTCTGTTTGCTCATGTTTAGATCCTGGCTAAATGCCCTTGGCAGGAAAACCATGTGAGAGATGTCACCTGTCAGGAGAATCACAATGGCTGTACATCCAGAGTAAGAAGTTTGACCATCTGGTTGGGGTGGTGTCCATGTCTCGTACTCTGGTGATTCTCCCAGGCATCCTGGCATCCCTTTATGCTTCTTATGGGCAATGTTCTCCTTGAACACACACCCCCTTTAAAAGCTGAATTGTGCTGGTCATCTAACGTGATTGTTGGCGATGTTTCCAGAGCAGTTAACATGATTGTAAACACAGGATTCCTGTTGCTGTTTGGGGGCTTTGCAGGCTCTCTGAGACACTGTCTAGACACTGCAGTGGAGCAGAGTGGGCAGTGAGGTCTCACCAGGCAAACTTTTTATGGAGCCCCTTAGGAAGGATAACCCACCTCCTCTCTCTAGGCATTCACAGCTCCAGGGTGCTCCTGACCCTGGACAAGGGAATGAGGGGACACGGGGCCTTAGGCTTCAGGGGTACAGACAAGCTGGTTCCAGACCTTTCTGCCCTCTGATCAGAGAAACCTGAAAGGAAGTCTTACACAGAGCGGATGGTTTAGTTTATCTCAAGCACACATGTGCCAACTTCAGCCCAAGTTCATAGCTCAGTGAGTCCTAACAGTGAACATGCCCACATTTCTCAACCACACAAACTGTCCTTGGGTCATCAGCCTTGCAGTGCTCTTGGCCCCTGCTTCCATTCCCTTCATACCCCCAACCAAAGGGGTTCAGGTTGTAGCACCTGAAGGCTTGGGCACTTTGGGGTGTCAGGGTGCTCAGGGATACTAGCACACCTGTGCAGGTAGGAAGCAGCCTCTCAGGCGCTCTGTGGCCAGCGTGGCGGGTGAGAGAGGCACCTGACTGGCCTTCTCCACCAGAAGTTGGTCCCCTTCCTCAAAATCAGACACTGCCCTGTGCCTGCATCTTCTGGCACAACGAAGCCTGGAAATCAAATTGAAAAATGGGTTGACAAATGCTGGGCAGAGGCGAGGCATGACAACATGACCATCCTGGGAAGCCAGGCCGAGAAGCTCCCTTGAAAGTGGTTGGGGCCACCAGGTTCTGAGTGAGGGTATGGAGCCCAGGTGAAGTGGCATCCTGGGACCCGTGTCCGTGGCTGTCCGGCAGTGCCCAGGAATGCCAACTAGCCCTCCACCTGGCCCCACTCGAAGTCCAATCGGCCCTTCGGAGCCTGGAGTCTTTCATCTGGGCCTGACCAGGTGAGAGCTGTGGCTGGTGTAGCTGGCCTGCAGGCCTGAACATGGCAGTGGGTGCTGTCCTGGGGATGGGGGTCAGTGTGTGGGTGTGGAGACCTCAGTGAGGGAATCTCAGATGCTAGTCAAGCCAGAGTCAGTACCATATGTTGGAACTCTCTGGGAAGCAAGGTGCCCACCTTTGGCATCCTTACTTTCCTTCTCCATGTGAGGAAACTAAAGCTGCTTGGCCTGAGCTGCCCAGCTTCCAGCAGCCACCTTGTGCTTGCATGGGTATGCCTAGAACTGCAATCAGCCATCTGGCTTGGGCCTGCTAGGGAGCTATGTCCAGACTTGAGTCCTCTCCTGGGCCCAGCTTTTCCTGACCCACTTAAGTGACTGCTGTGCCCACGTGTGGGCTTCCCAGGTGAACAGCAAGGTCCTACTGTATAGCACAGGGGACTATATTCAATGTCCTGTAATAAACCATAATGGAAAAAGAATACATACATACAGTCATCAAGACAGTATGGTACTGGCACAAAAACAGAAATAAAGACCAATGGAACAAGACAGAAAGCCCAGAGGTAAAGCCCACACACCTAATGGCACCTTATCTTTGACAAAGATGGCAAGAATATATAATGGAGAAAGGACGGTCTCGTCAATAAGTGGTGCTTGGAAAACTGGACAGTTATACATAAAATAATGAAATTAGAACATTTCCTATCACCATACACAAAAATAAACTCAAAATGGAGTAAAGACCAGAAACTATAAAACTCTTAGAAGAAAACATAGGCAGAACTCTGTATGACATAAATCACAGCAAGATCCTCTATCACTCACCTCCTAGAGCAATGGAAATAAAAACAAAAATAAGCAAATGGGACCTAATTAAACTTGAAAGCTTTTGCACAGCAAAGGAAACTATAAACAAGGTGAAAAGACAGCCCTCAGAATGGGAGGAAATAATATCACATGACGCAACTGAGGAAGGATTAATCTCCAAAATATACAAGCAGCTCATGCAGCTCTGTACCAGAAAAACAAACAACCCAATCAAAAGTGGGCAGAAGGGGTTTCCCTGGTGGCTCAGTGGTAAAGAATCTGCCTGGCAATGCAAGAGACAGATTCGATCCCTGATCTGGGAAGATTCCACATGCCGCAGAGCAATTAAGATTGTGAGCCACAACTATTAAACCTGTGCTCTAGAGCCCACATGCCCTAGAGCCCATACTCCACAACAAGAGAAACCACAGCAATGAGAAGCCCGTGTAGCGCAACTAGAGAGTAGCCCCCACTTGCTGCAACTAAAGCAAAGCCGTGCAGAAACGAAGACTCAGCACAGCCAAAAATTAACAAATAAATAAAATCTTTTTTAAGTGGCCAAAGACCTAAACAGACATTTCTCCTGGGAAGACATACGGATGGCTAATAAACACTTGAAAAGATGGTCAACCTCGTTCATTATTAGAGAAATGCAAATCAAAACTACGATGGGGTATCACCTCACACCATTCAGAATGGCCATCATCAAAAAATCTACAAACAATAAATGCTGGAGAGAGTGTGGAGAAAAGGGAACCCTCTTGCACTGTTGGTGGAAAGCAAATTGATAGAGCCACCGCAGAGAATGGTATAGAGATTCCTTAAAAATACTAGGAATAAAGCTACCATATAACCCAACAATCCTGCTACTGGGCCTATACCTTCAGAAAACGATAACTGAAAAAGACACGTACCCCAGTGTTCATCACAGCTATGACATGGAAGCAACCTAGATATCCATTGAAAGAAAAGTGGATAAAGAAGCAGTGGTACATATACAGAGTGCAATATCACTCAGTCACAAAAAGGAATGCATTTGATTCAGTTCTGATAAGACGGATGAACCTAGAGCCTATTATACAGAGTGAAGTACGTCAGGAAGAGAAAGACAGATAACGCATATTAATGCATATATATGGAATCTGGAAAGGTGGTATTGAGGAACCCTTCTGTAGAGCAGCAATGGAAACTCAGACATAGAGGACAGAATTACGAAGGAAGGGGAAAGGAAAAGGTGGGACAAACTGAAAGAGTAGCTTTCAAATGTATACATAACCATATATAAAATTAGATAGCCAGTGGAAATTTGTGGTATGATGCAGGGAGCTCAAATCTGGTGCTCTGTGACAACCTAGAGGGTGGGAGGGGGTGTGAGGTGGGAGGGAGGTTCAGAAGGGAGGGGACATACATATACCTATGGCTGATTCATGTTGGTATATAGTAGAACCCAACAGAGTATTTTAAGCAATTATCCTCAAATTACAAGTAAATAAAAAAGGAATACATACATATATGTATAACCGAATCACTTAACTATACAGCAGAAACTAACACAACATTGTAAATCAACTATATTTCAATATAAAAAAGTATCAGCTCCTTTTCTGAAAGAGGTCTTGAGAATCTGAGAACAAATCACAGCAAAGTCATCTTTCTTTGCTTTGCCAGTCGGGTTCTGCCCACCCATGAGGCCCCGGGGGAGCTCTGGGCCCCACCGTGGTCAAGGGAAGCGCTTCGTGGCTGGACCTGTGGTGAGGATCCCTGGACCCTGCCATGGGCCATGCTTCTGGGTCTAGACACCGACTCCCAGCTGGTTGGCCACTGGGCTGCTTGGCGAAAGTGTCTTCTGCTTTTGAGCTTTTGCTAATGTGTCACAATTACAGAAGCACAGTGATTCTGGATTGACAGCTTCTCATACTATGGAAATGCCAACAAAATTTTAAGTGAGTTTGGCTGGAAATCACCTAAAGTTCAACAGTAGGGAGTGGTGAGTAGACTAAGGAACATCTGTGTGAGGTACACTCAGGCTGCCTTGAGGTCACCTTGTAAAAGAGCAGGGTGACGAGGCAGGAGACCACAGGGGCAGTGCGGGAGACTAAAGGACCCGTGGCACATCTGCATCCGAAGATAGAAAGGCTGGGTAAACGCCTGAGAATGCCCTGCCATCACCTCTGAGGTGTGGGGCAGCGGGTGCTTCTGCTCTTTGGATTTTCAATATTTTCCCAGTTTTAAACGAAATAGCTACTACTTCCTAAACCAGGAAAAGAAAATAATTTTAAAAAATAAATGAAGTACATTTTGCTACAGTTCTAAACATGGTTAGGTTTACATTCTTGTATACATTTAAAAAAAAAGCTTCTTTAAATTTTTTTTAAATAAATAAAAAATATAAATAAAGAACTTCCCTGGAGGTCCAGTGGTTAAGACTGCACTTCCGCTGCGGGGGCCATGGGTTCAAGCCCTGGTCAGGGAACTAAGACCCCATGTGCCACACAGTGTGGCCAAAAAAAACACTTGCTTTTACAAAATTTTAAAATAGACTTTATTTTCTAGAACAACAGTAGACACACAGAAGAAATTGACTGGAAGAGCTCCTATATTTCTCACATCCAATGTGTTCTATTGGAAACATCTTTCGGAACATTTGTTACAATTAATGAGACATTGGCATATCATATCAATACATTATTATTAGCATTTATTCAGGCTTCCTCAGGTTTAGCCTCATGCCCTCCGACTGCTCCAGGACCTGTCGTGACCTCACATGACGAGTAGTTGTCACGCCTCCTTCAGCTGCTCTTGGCCAGGAGGGTCTCTCAGACTTTCTTGGTTTGAATGACCCCGATGGTTTGGAGGAGGGCTGAGCAATGATGCACAGACTGTCCCTCTGCTGGCCTGTCTGATGTTTTTCTCGTTATTATTCTGGGCTTGTGGGTTTGGGGAGGAAGACCACAGAGGGGAAGTGCCCTTCTCATCATGTCCCATCAGGGCTGTGCTCTCAACCTGACTCCTCACCTTTTGCCCTTGATCACTTGGCTGAGGTGTGTCTTTCAGGTGTCACCTCTGAGGAGTTCCTCTTTCTTTCTCCCCCTTCCCATCCTGTTCTCTCTGGGGAGGGGACCCACACTTGTGGCCCACACTTAAGGGGAGTGTATTCTCCCCCTCCTTGAGGGGACAGTATCGACATAAATTACTTGGAATGCTGCAAAGAGGTTGGTCTTTTCTCCCCCACTTAGCTTTCTTCAATTATTTACTTATATCAGGATCGACTTGAGGATATTCATTTTATACTTTGGGTTACAATCCAAAACTACATTCTTTTATTCTGTTGCTCAAAGCCTTCCAAGTGTCCCCTGACATACCCCATCAGTGGGGGTTGGGGTTTGTTTTCAGCACCTCCTCACTGCAGGCACTGCAAGATATCCCGGTTTCATCCTGCGCATTTCTCGCCAGCCTTACAATCAGGGGTTTTCGAAGAAGCCCTGGTTCCTGTTACTGGAGACGGTGTAAGAGACCAAGATCTGGACTTTTCTGGTGGTTCAGTGGTTAAGAATCTGCCTGCCAGTTCAGGGGACAAAAGTTTGTTCCCTGGTCTGGAAAGATTCCATATGCCTCGGGGCAGCTAAGCCCATGTGCCACAACTACTGAGCATGCACTCTAGAGACTGAGCGCAGTACTGCTGAAGTCTTCGGGCCCTAGAGCCCATGCTCTGCAACAAGAGAAGCTACTGCAATGAGAAGTCTGAGTGCCACAGTGAAGAGCAGCCTCTGCTCACTGTAACTAGAGGAAACCCTGGCAAAGCAATGAAGACTCAAAGTAGCCCAAAAAATTAAATTAAAAACAACAAAAAAAGAATTGGCCACTTCCACTCCAGAGGGCATGGGTTTAATCCCTGGTTGGGGAACTGAGATCCTACCTGCAATGTGGCTCAGCCAAAAAAAAAGAAAAGAAAAAGAAAAGAAGTTGGGATGTCAGGGTAGACAGTTCTGTCTATCACGTTGATCATGCACTGAACACTACATGTTTGGCATCACTCACTCTCCTTATGGATCCCAGGCTCATTTTGCCAATGGTACCCACAGTACTTTGGCCACCTGATGCAAAGAGCCAAATCATTAGAAAAGACCCTGATGCTGGGAGAGATTGAAGGCAGGAGAAGGGGACAACAGAGAACAAGATGGTTGGATGGCATCACTGACTCAATGGACATGAGTCTGAGCAAGCTCTGGGGGATGGTGAAGGACAGGGAAGGCTGGTGCGCTGTGGTCCATGGGGTCGCAAAGAGTCGGACACGACTGAGCGACTGACCAACACCACTTGCAGTAAGGCGCAGACGCTGGAGGTAAGCCAAGCCTCCTTCCTTCTTTATCAGGAACATGGGGAGAAAGGAGTTATTCATTTGGTGAAATCCCATTGGGCCTAACCCACAAGTATAATGTTCAGTGGGACTGGCACGCCCAAAACACAAAAAGCCACCCTGTTACTCTTTTCAGTCTACCTCATACAGAGTAAGGCACCTGTCTGTGCTGATGTCACCACCTGCCGCCCTTCTCCGCACAAAGAACTGGCCTCCAGCCAGCGCCTCTGGGGTCCCTCCCCCAGAGGCCCAGCTTTGACCGAAGCATGGACCCCTCCCTCCATGCAAGTCTCCCCCAGTAGGTGAAGGCCAGGCCCCTTTTGGGTCCTCCCAGCCCCCATCAGGCAATGGCATCCCACTCCAGTACTCTTGCCTGGAAAATCCCATGGATGGAGGGGCCTGGGAGGCTGCAGTCCATGGGGTCGCTAGAGTCAGACACGACTGAGCGACTTCCCTTTCACTCTTCACTTTCATGCACTGGAGAAGGAAATGGCAACCCACTCCTGTGTTCTTGCCTGGAGAATCCCAGGGACGGGGGAGCCTGGTGGGCTGCCGTCTATGGGGTTGCACAGAGTCGGACACAACTGAAGCGACTTAGCAGCAGTAGCAGTAGCAGCCCTCATCACTGACTCGATGGACGTGAGTTTGAGTGAACTCCGGGAGTCGGTGATGCACAGGGAGGCCTGTTGTGCTGCAATTCACGGGGTCGCAAATAGTCGGACACGACTGAGCGACTGGACTGAACTGAACTGAGCCCCCTCTCCCACTGGAAGCCCACTGTCATGCTGGGAACCCTGTTCATGCCCCTCCAAAGAGGCTGTTCCCCAAGCCAGCAGGCACCCCAGGGTCCCCCTTCTTTCATCTCCAGCCTTTGGCCACAGCCCTCCCTGACCTCACTGACTCACTGGGTCAGTGAGACTCTGTGGCCTCCCATGGGAGCTGTCCAAAGAAGAAACCACAAGAAACTGGGCCATTTAAGCTCCCCTTGGGGAAGCCAACTTTGGTGGGTCCAGAGCTGGTCAGACATTAGGGCATACTCCCAGTCTTGGGGGGCCGTTGAGAAGATGGGGTCTCTGTGATGCTCCCTACTCTGAGATTGAAGCTGCAGGCTGCCTGAGAGAGGCTGGGTGGTCGGAGGCTAGGAGCAGGGTCCAGGCATGAATCCTTCCTCTGTCCCTTCACATAGCCTCTTCAGGCCTCAGTTTCTTTTTTAAAATTTGTATTAAGATATTTGGTTGTGTCAAGTCTTTCCTCTATCCCTTCGCATAGCCTCTTTGGGCCTGTTTCTTTCTTTCTTTCTTTAATATTTATTAAGATATTTGGCTGCATCAAGTCTTTCCTCTATCCCTTCACAGAGCCTCTTTGGGCCTCAGTTTCTTTTTTAATATTTATTAAGATATTTGGCTGTATCAGATCTTAGTTTCAGCATGTGGGATCCTTTGTTGTGGCTGGAGGTGGGGGGGTGGGGGCTTACTGGCCTCAAGGCATGTGGGAGATCTTAACTCCTCAACTAGTGATCGAACCCATGTCCCCCGCATTGGGAGGCAGAGTCTTAACCACTGGACCACCAGGGAAGTCCCAGGGCCTCAGTATCCCAATCTGCAAATTGAGGCTTGTAATAAGACCTACTTGTTGGGCACCTGGGGGAATCAGGGTGTCCTGTGTGTGGGGCACTTGGTGCAGGGAACGCTGAGGAAGCCAGGTCTGTTGGAGAGTCATGACCTGGCTACCTTCCGAGGGGGTGCTTATCAGTATGTCACAAAACCCACAGGGGCTCACTATGCCACCTCGAGGTGCCTCCATGGAGATGCCAGCCTGTGAGCCTGTGTGCAGTGGCGCTGACACAGACTAGTCACGCGGCCCTTTGTACCTGAAGAGGGTATAAAGCACAGAGCTCACTGAAGACTGGGAATGTTCTCTTCAGCCCCAAGTTGCAGCGGGAGGTAGAAACCAGGCAATGAGTGTGTGGTGTGCAGTCACATGTGGAAGGACAAGATTGTGTGTGTGTGTGTGTGTGTGTGTGTGTGTGTTTATGGGGAGGCTGTGTCCTCTGGGACTAACCACAGAAGCAGAGCCAAGGGCTGGCCTAGAGGGAGAATTTTCACCCTCCAAAATTCTGCCTCTTTCAAATTCTGGACCATGTGCATGTGTGATGTTGTGAAAATAAATACAATACAAACTTCAAAGAACGTGCTAGCTGGGTAGGGAGTGTTTTGCGATAAAGTTTTGAAAGTGGAGGTTGCTGTTGGAGACACAACATTGTAGATGTACAAATGCCGAGTCATGCCCTTAGAAATGGAGGGGGTGTGGCGTGAATGTCACCCCAAGATCAAAATAAAGAAGAAAGGGAGCTTAAAACCATGCTGGGGGCTTGTCTGAGATAGGCCCGTTACTGCTGTGTGTGGAAAGGATGAACAGAAGGAGCAGGGGTTGGAGGTCAGGAGGCCCCAGAGTCCTTCTCAGCTTCTCCCTGCTGCCCTGGGTTTGTAGGGGGTCCGGGTCAGGTCGGGGTGTGAAGCAGGCAAAGTGCCCCCTCAAATAAACACGTCTACAGGGTGAGGCTCTTTTGTTATCTTTTCTTCATTATTTAAAAAAAATATGTTACAAAACAATATCATTCACTATATATTTGTTATTTTTCTTTTTTTAAAAAATTAATAAAAAAGTCACTTTATAAAATAATACAAAAGGGCAGAAGAGGCTGGAGGGCTGGGCTGGGGGAGGATGCCTTCTGGGCTGGAGGCTGAGGAATCCAGTGCTTCTGGCTCCCTACCATGGGTTGGAGGTGGAGGGAGTGAGGGGGGTTAGGAATGAGGGGATGGGGATGGGGGGGTGTCAGGAGGGAGGGGCGGGAGGGGGCCAAGGACCACAGCCAGGCTGATGGCAGGTCCACCATCTCTGGCTGGGGGCCCTCAGAGGCAGTAGGAGAGAGACAGTGAAGGTTGCCAAGGGAGGGCGTCCAGACCCAGGGCGGGGACAGCCAGGGCCCTGCGGTCCTAGGAGAGCGGGAGGGCCTGGAGGGGAGATGGCCAGGGCGAGGGGCCCTAGCTCCCGCTGCTCAGCATCCCCAGCAGTTTACTGGGCTCCAGGCCCTGCTGCTGAGCCACCGTCTGCACGTCGAAGCCCATGTGCATCAGGAACTGGGCCACATTCATCTCCTGCCCCGTGAACTGGTCCCGGATGGTGGGGCACGAGGGGTTGCAGTGGGGCCAGGGGCAGCTGTCCACCAGGTGGATGGGGCAGCCCTTTAGGGGGGCTTTGCTGGCCTTGTGGCTGTCGTGGAGGCTTCGGTCCCAGCAGTGCAGCGCCCGGGGCAATGAGGTCCCCTTCACCTGGACGTCTGTCCAGTGGCTGCAGACAGAAACCCAGGTTGGGGATCACTCGGGTGTGGCCAAAGCAGGGGACGGCATTGCCACCACTGAGTTCTTGCCACACAGCTGGTTGTGCAAGTGGTTTTGAAAACCCTCAGAAGAAGCCAGAGCTGGGGAGGCTGGTGGGCAGGCCTAGGCCTGCCGGGGATGGGGGCGTTGCAGATGTCTGGATCGAGAGCCATGGATACGAGCTGTCCTGGGGCCAGGGGCCACTGACCTTCGGATGATGATCTCGTGAGAGAGGCAGGCGGGGGCAAAGCTGGCCCTGTTGGGGAGAAGGCAACCTGTGAGCAACCACATCCCACCTCAGCTCCTTTCGCACCCCAAAGCGCACAGGTCACAGCTCCTCTCCTGGGAGGCTGTCCCCTACCTGGCTCCTACTTCCCTCCTGCCACTTGCTGGGTTGGCCAGTGGCTCCCCCCAGGCCTTATCCCCACCAGCTCCCAGGTGCCCTACTAACCCCTGTCCCTTTCTGCCTCCAAATCCTGCTCAGAGTGGGGGCTCTGCTGGACAGGTGAATATTTGTTTTTTTAATAGACTTTAGTTTTTCATAGAATTTTTAGGTTCACATTGAAATTGAATGGAAGGCATAGATTCTTTTTCATCCCCTGCTCTTATACATTCACAGCCGCCCCCATCATGAATATCCCCCACCAGTTGTTATGTTTGTTATAATCAAGGAACCTAGATGATACATTATCACCATCCAGAGTCTGTAGTTTACATCAGGGTTCATCTTTGGAGCTGTACTGTCTATGAATCTGGACAAATGTATAATGACACGTGGGCTTCCCTGGTGGCTTAGATGATAAGAATCTGTCTATATGAAGGAGACCAGGCTTCAGTCCCTGGGTTGTGAAGGTCCCCTGGAGAGGGGAATAGCTACCTACTCCAGTATTCTTGCCTGGAGAATTCCATGGACAGAGGAGCCTGGCGGGCTACATGTCGCCGAGTCGGACATGACTGAGCGACTAACACTAAGACTGTAATGACATGTGTCCACCATTGTGGTACCATACAGAGCAGTTCCTCAGCCCTAAATATCTACTGTTCTCCACCTATTTATACCTCTCTCTCCCAACCCCTGGCCACCACTGATCTTTTTACTGTGTCCATAGTTTCGCCTTTTCCAGGATGTCACAGGCGCTTCCCAGGTGGCACAGTGGTAAAGAATTCGCCTGCCAATTAAGGAGAGGCACAAGACTTGGGTTCAACATCATGGAGTTGGAATAACACATGTGACCTTTTCAGACTGGCTTCTTTCACTTGGTAATATGCATTTACAGTTCCTCCTCTTTTGGCAGCTCAGGTGCTCACCCCTCTCTAGCACTGGGTAGTACCCTTTTGTCTACATTGACTGCAGTTTATCACCTCAAGGACCCCTGGGCTGCTTCCTGTTTTCCATCTTTGCGGCCTCTCTTTTCAAGTCAAGTGGTTTACTATGGATCTGGGGGGCCAAGTGGGGTCCCCACACACTCACGGCACATCCTTGAGTGTGTTCCGCAGCTCACGGCCCAGGTTCTGGATATACAGCCACTGGCCCTCCTGCACCGGCTGCCCCGTGAGATGCACATTGTCCACAGTCAGCTGGGCCTCGTCAAACAGCCACTGCACCACGAAGACTGGGCCTGCGGGGACGGCTCAGCTGGGCCTCGCCTCGGAGCCCTGCCCCCCGCCCCAGGCTCCAGGGGCGGAGGCCACCGCCAGCTCCACAGCAGGCTCACAGGCCGGCCAGGCTCTGGCTGCAGAGTGCTGGCGACTAGCTCCCCTGGCATGCTGCCTGGAAGAGGTGTCTCGTTCCCTCCTCCCACCTTGGCCTGGCTCCCAGGACTCCGCTTTGACCAAAACACGGCGATTATGTCGCTTTGAGTGTGGTGCTGGCGAGGGACAGCCAAGGCCCCACACAGGGACAGCACTGGGATTCAACTCCAAGGCACGTTCCTCACTGTGGGTGTGGTCAGCGTAACCAACCATCCTAGTTTGCCTTGAACCGAGTGGACTTCTAGTGCTAAAACCGAGAAAGTCCCAGCCAGGCTCAGATGACTTTGTCAACCCTTCTTGGGTGTGGCAGTGGTCTCCAAGCCTCGCCTCTGAGGACTGGACTCCAGGCTGGGTTTCCAGCAGACACAGAAAGGCTTGCACACCCCCTGCCGCCCGCCCCCTCCGCCGCCCTGCATGCCCACTCACAGCGCAGAGTTGGGTAGACTTTGTAGCCAAAGAAGCAGTTCCATTCCTCGCCCTCCTTGAACTGGCGCCGACAGCGCTCCGGGACCACCCCATTCCAGTACCTAGGCCACACACGGCAGGTTAGGCTGCTCACCCACCTCCCACCCAGCCCCCATGAGCTCCTCCACCCCCCGATGCCACCCAATCCCAGGCCCTCTGCACAGAATGGGCCCTCCCTCCTGGGGCACCTGATGCCCCGGCGGATGGCCTCTGTGGGCGCGCAGGTGATGGTGTCGATGCAGTCTGTGCGGCGGTACTGCTTGTTGTCCAGGAACCAGCCGGAGTCAGCCAGGCCCCGCACCTGGATGGCTGGATAGCCCAGCTCCTCCAGCTGCTCGGCCACACGGTCCACGTTTAGCAGCACCCCCGTGCCCCCCGCACTGCAGGGAAGGTGGGAGGTCAAGCCGGGCAGATTGAGGAAGGACACTCACCCACCAGGCCTGCCCAGCCTCAGCCCATTCCCCAGGGCACAGGGAGCCAAGAGCCTTCTGAGCTGCCACCACGTTCTGGGTTTGTGTGTAAGGCCCCTGGACCCTTCCAGGTCTTGGAGGCAGAGAAGGGCTGGCGGAGCTCCAGGCACTGACACAGAGCTAAGTGTTGGGTCATCTCACTTCCTCCCACCCTTCTTTCCCTCCCCTGCTTCTCACTCTCTGACTCGGTTCCCTTATCTGAAAATGAAGGTGAACTCTGTGGTCCAGGCCCCTCTGTCCATTCCTTAGACGACCCCTGAGTCCCTTACATGCCCGCTGGGATACAATGACCAGCGGGTATGATCTTGCCTAGAGGGACCCCAGCCCTTGGCGGTGCATTGGTCCACAGCTAGCCCTTAGTCAACTGCCTAGGTCACTGTGATCCAAAGCCTCCCTCACACCCAAAAACCACGGAGCCAGAAGTGACTGCAGGACAGCTTCCAGCCACATGGCATTCAGGAGCCAAACCTCAGAGATGCCCCATGTTGCTGAGCCTCCTGGCCACGCGTCTGCCCTGGCTCAGCCCCATCTTCTCCCTTCCATCCACACTCCCACCCCAGCCCCTGCCCAGCCCACCTGCTCCCTGCCAGCAGCAGCACCTTGGCCCCACTCAGCCCTTTGCCCAGGAGCTCTCGCACAACCTCCTGGATGATGAGGGTGCCCATGAAGGCGTACTCGTCTGCACAGAGGAGAGCTGGCTTCAAGTGGTGGCCTGGACAGCCAGCCAGTCCTCCCATCCCCAGGTTGGAAGGAGGTCAGGTATAGCTGGGTGTCTGGAGGGTCTTCCATGGGATGGGAACAGGGGCAGGGGTAGATTGGAGGAAGGTGGGTCAGGTACGCAAGACTGTGCTGGGGGCCCTTCCCCGGGGAACACCTAGAAGTGAGGAACCCCCTCCCCCAGGGTCAGGCCAGCCATGGACAAGCCAGGCAGTGGGTGCTGGGGGCAGGCACCCTGGGACACACTATTGAAGAGTTAGAGGGAGACACAAGGCTGAACGTCTGTATTTCCCCAGAAGTGCTGTCCTCCCTGCCCTGCCACTGTGGGGGCGGGGGGGAAGGGAGCGGAGGGGGGAAGCATGGGACTCACTCTTCTCAGACTTGGACGAAGCCCCACTCCACACATCGCTGGAGCAGTAGGGGATGAAGCTGTGACACACGGATGGTGTGAGCCTGCCGTGTTCCTCTGTTGCCCGAGGACCCCAGGAAGGATCACCCTCCTCGGGAAGGACTCCTGAGGACAGGACCTCCCTAGGAAGGACCTCTCCCAGGACCGGACCCCCTTAAGGACAGGCTCCCCCAGGATAGACTTCCCCTAAGAACCTCTTAGGAAGAAGCCTCCAGGAAGGACCCCCAAGACAGGACTCCCCCCCGCCAGGAAGGACCTTCTGGCTCCCTCTTACACCATGTTGGCGTTCCACCAGTGGGGGTTCTCCTCTGGCTGGGAGGACAGGATCCCTGTGCCTGTGGCCGGGAAGGACAGAGGCAGTGGGTCTTTCTGGTGGGAGCAGGGCATGCAGGCAGGGGTGAAGACTACAGGAAGGTAAGCGGATGTGGAAGGATCCTATCAAGCTCCAGCAAGGAGGTGGGTGGTGACACCCACCTGAACTAAGGTTGTGGGGGAAGTAGGGAATGGATGGGTTTAGCTACTCCAAGGAGTCTCCATGACCAGGATGCCCAGCCGGGCTGTGACTTTTGGACATGACCCTCAACCTCCCCCCTTCCACCAGCTACTTTGACTAGGGACCAGCTCTGTACTGTGTAGCCAGGGTGAGCCCTGGGAAGCTGCCTGTGGAATAAGAATGAAATGTTAGAGTGAATGTTCCCTAACCTTGGTGGGGTGGGGGATAGATGGGGTGGGGCCTCTCTGGGGCTCTAGGGAATGAAGGAGAAAAGGCTTCTTCCAGGACTTCCAATTATGAGCCCCTTTCCCTTCCCCTCGCCTCCTGGGGATTCCTGGGCAAACCCTGGCACGCTGACCTGTGCGAGTGCGGGGCCAGTCCTTGGAGCTCATGAGGCGCCGCATGGTGTCATATCGGGAGTCGCAGTTCTCCCGGTTGAAGCAGTACCAGCCTCCTGCGGGCACAGCCCCCAACCTCAGGATCTAGTGCCGAGGAGACCCTCCTCCTACCCCGCTGCATCCGCACCTGACACTCACCTTCCAGAAAGAGTAGCCATCGCCGGCTGCCCTTGGATTCCTTCAGGTAGTAGCTGCAAGGGAAGTGGGTGGAGTGCGTGGTCATGGGGCGGGGGGCGAGCGGGGGCTGTAGGGTCCAGCTCCCGGGAGATAGGGGTCATTCCACCTGTCGCCGGGCACGCGCCGGCCGCACGGGGGCGCCAGCGGACAGGCCCCCGCAGAGCGCGCCCGGCCGGGCGAGCGGCGGTCAGTCCCGGGAGGTGGCGCTCGCGAGGCGGGGAAGGGCGGCGAGGGGCTGTGTGGTCCGTGGAAAATCCCCACGGCCCGCCCCGCGCGGGACCCGCTGTAACCTCGGCGCCGGTGGCCAGGCGGGGTGGGGTCTTCGCCAGGGCTCAAGATCCTCCTGGGATGCGCAGTGGGGCTTGGAGAGTGAAAAGCACTCTCGAGGGTGCGTGGGGCAGGAGCACCGGGGTCGTACAGGCGGGCATGGAGGGGCGAGGGCGCCATCGGAGCGGGGTCGCATCCTTCCTACCAAGGCCGGACCTAACGTCGTGTTCCTCAGGCTGTGCAGTCACTGAGGGCATGGGCACCCCTAACCCCTCCCCAACCCTCAGCCTCGCATCCTTCCATTATCTGCTAGGGGCTGGAGAGGGGGTGAATGCGGCACCCAGGTCCTTCTGTCCCACCTGCGCCCCCTGCCTATTCCTCCGGCTGGCTGGATCTCTGGCAGTCCCAGCAGCAACACGGAGCAGACGGGCGAGTTGAGCTGGGATGGGGGTGGAGGTACGGACGCCAGGCGTCTCTCCGCCCCCCTGTGTCACCTCCTCTTGCTGGAGTCAGGGCCACTCGAGGACTGCCATCTCCCCGCCCAGGGAACGAAGAACGCGAGCACAGGGACTGGGTACCGGTGGCCGACGGGTCAGTGCCCGGGGCTGGCCCAGGACCAACGCTGCCCCAACCCCCGCGCAGCTAGTTGCCTAGCAGGGCCCTACCCGGAGCCAGCACCTCCGAGGCCCGACGGGAGCCCTTTCCCCTGTGGGCGACCACCGCTGCGGCCAGCAGGGACGGTCCAATGCAGGCTCCGTGCGTCTGAGCGGGGACAGGGAGGCGGGTGGTGCGCACCCGCTGGCGACCAGGCAACCCGCGGTCCCGGGACCACAGACGGGGGCGCGCTGGTCGCGGCGGGCGGGTGCAGGCCTTACCCGGCCGGGCTGCCGTCGTTGCAGGTCACCGACGTGTTGAGCAGGAGGTGCAGGCGCAGGTCTTCGTTGAGCTGCTGCGCCGAGCAGGGGTACAGGGACTGCGCCAGGCTCTTGACCTGTGCCATGAAGCTGTCCATGTTGCCCTCCACGGCCGTGAAGTCCAGAGGGAAGCTCTCCACCGGCTGCCCGGCTGCCGGGGCCGCCTCGGCCCGCGGCGGGGGCGGCGGCGGGGGTGGCTGCTGGCCGCGGCGCCGCCAGGTCTTCCTGCCCTCGCCGCCCCCGGCCCAGTGCAGAAGGCCCAGCAGCAGAAGCACGCGCACCCCTCGGCCCATGGCCGCACCGCTCGGGCCCGCGGCCACCTGCGGAGAGCAGGCGGCGTTGAGGCGGCGCGGCGGCGAGGGCGCCAGGCCGGGGGCGCCCGGGCCGCGGCGCGCCTGCTCGCTCGCCCCGCTCCCCGCGTTGGGCCCGGCCAAGGAGGCGCGGGCGGCTTGGCGTCGAGGCTCTCGGGGCCGGGCGCCGTCGGCCTGGGCAGCTGGGACTCCGCGCGCGGCCGGCCGAGGGCAGCGCAGGGTCTGGGTGCGCTGGCTCTGGCCCGCGCCAATGAGCGGCGGGGGCCGAGCCTGGGCGTAGTTTGCGGGGGCCGCGGCGGCCCGGGTGCCCGCGCGTTAGATGTGCCGCCGCCGCCGCCGCCCCGGCTCGGCGGAGGGGGAGGGGGCCGCGCTCGCTCTTTTCTTGGCGGAGGCATCGCCTTTTCTTCCCAAACCGCAAGCCTGACGGAGGGGCCTGGACTACCCCGCCGCGGCCGCCGGAGGCGCTCCCGGCCCGGCTCCGTGGGGGGCAGCGCGGCCCGGCGGCCCCGGCGGCTCATTCACCGCGGCCAGCCCGGCGCCGCCGCCCCCGCCCCCGGGCGGCTGGAAGGGGCGGCGGGCGGGGGCCAGGGGGGAAGGAGCGGGGTTTTCCGCGCGGGGGCAGCTCGGTTGGCCACGCGGCGGGTCGGCCCGACGGGCTGGGGGCGCAAGGGGAGCGCTCACCTGAGCCGCCGGAGGCCCTTCGCTCCCGCCGCCCAGGCCCAGAGCAGCGGCGGGCGACTGGCACCCCGGTCGGCACTCCCCACCCCGAACCGGCTCGGAGTCCCGCGCTCACCGCGGCCCGCGCGGGCGGCCCCGCGGCCCCGGCTCCTTGGCGTCGCTCGCCCAGCGCCAGCCCGCTGTACGCCCGGCTCGGCTGCCTCCCCTCTGGCGCTGGCGCGGAGCCGCCCGGGACTTTTATCCAGCGGGGCCCCCGGGATCAAAGCGACGGCGGACACAGGGCTCCGCGCCGAGGGGCCGGCAGCAGAGGCGCCGGGGCCTCCCGGAGGAGCGGACAGGTGTGGCGCGAGGCCCCGGCGCCCTCGGCGACCTGCCGGAGGGACTGGGCGCCGCAGCACGGCGCCACGGGGGAGTCGCCCTGTCCCGCGCCTGGGTGGACAGATTCTGGGCGGCCCTCGGAGGCAGTGGGGGCAGAGGGGGCGCCACCACTTACCGAGGTCGGTGGGCCTTGGGGTGACGTCCTGGTTCCTCCCCGCGTGTTCTCTGGCTTTGCATCCTGTGCCAGGGACCCCCAAGAACCTCTCCCCGCCCCGGCCGGCACCCGGGCGTGGGCCAGGATGGAAGAGCTGCCGGCTTGGTCTCTGTTCAGTGACCTCCGGGCGGTAAAGTGTATCTGTGCCTTCTATCTCACCTTCCCAGCGCTCCTCACTGGGGTCAGAAGGAGAGTCCTCAGAATCCAAAATGGGGTATGTGTGGGGGAAAGCTGCTTACTTAGGGGCTTGTTCCGGGCTGCGTGGACAGACAAAAGGAAAAACGGGGCATTTATTTGCCCTGCACACAACACACACAAAGCACCATAGACAGCTTTGGTAGATAGACCTCTCATTCCCCTCCCAGCCACAGCATCGCGGATGTCATTAAGCCATTTCAAAGATAAGAAATAGACCTTGCCTTTCAGAACAGGGGTCTAGAGCTGGGGCACAGCTTCCTGAGCTCCCTCTTGACTTGGGGCAGTAGAGAAGCTGTGTCCCCAGGGAGGCAGGCACCTGCAGCCCCTCTGAGGCAGGAGAAGAGAGGTTGCCAGAGCCTCTGGCCACACCAGGGACCCCTGCCCCTGCCTTCCCCTCCTGCCCTGTTGGCCCCGAGCACTGTCCTCAGCAGTCCCTGGGCTGGGTAATGAGCTGTGGGGTAAACAGTTACCACACCCACCCTGCACACACACACACAGCAGCCTGCTCCAGCGGTCTCTCAGAAGACACAGTGAGAGACCAGACAGGGCCCTTGAGAGCTTCTCTGTGAGGCTGAAACTGTAACTTCAACCTCGAAGCCTGGTATCAGGCTGAGGTGCCCCAGAGGTCAGCCTTGGCTGGAGTCACGCAATGGAGAAGAGGGCAGATTGTGACAGAGGGCCTCCCCACAAGAACCCATGGGGCAGCTGGGCACCCGTTTTCCTGCTGAGGGGACCTGAGACTCAGAAGTGCTAGCAGAAGAGCTGAGTGTGAACTCTGTTCATTCAAAAACCCACACTTGCCACACTGCGGTTTGTCAGGTCAGTATACAGGCTCTCCATAGGACTGGCCAGAGGCAGGCACTTCAAAGACAGATTCCCCCATTTGAAGGTGTCCCTAGGCATTGGGGAGAACGTGCCCCAGGAACCTTCTCCGTCTAAGAGTCTGTTATTCTAAGTCCCAGGCAGGGAAATGCTGCTTCCAGCCGGATGGCAGGATTGCATAGAGTTCTGCTTCACACGGACCTGGCTCTGAGCCATTTCCTGGCAGGAGATCCTGGGCAAGCTCCATGACCTCTCTGTGTGCCTCCGTTTCCTCTTCTTTAAAGCGGGGCAACGACCGTACCTCCATCAGAGGGCTGTTGTGGGATTACGGGAGCCCATGCGTGAAAGTGCTCAGCGCTGCGGGAATGGCAGTTACGACTGCCAGTGGAATTCCAGTGTGAGGGGGGAGCTTGCATGCTGCACTCACTGGCATTGCTGTAATGAGATTTAGCCTGCACTTTGACCAAAACGAGTTCCTGTTTGCTTTATTCAACACTACTAGCAGTAGTGAAGAGCCTTCCCCAGAACTTCCCTGTCCTTCCGTGTCTCTGCCTTTCCCACATCCTCTTCTTTAAAGCTTTAGACCCCGGACCCCAACTCTTGGGGGCAACAGCTCCTGAGAGCCTTCTGGAGCGGTTCATACCTCCTTCTCCTCTCGACTGTCACAGACTGGCTCTGTTCCCTCAAGGGCCAGCTTTACCTTCTGCACCTCGGACTCCTCCAACTTAGTCTTCAGCTCCCAAAATCTGGGAGGGAGATTCCCAGGACAGCAGGTTGGCCTCAGTTTCCAGGCTGCCTGCACCTAGCCTAGAGGCTGCTGTGGCCCTGACACGTGGGAGGAAAGGGATCCTGGACTGAACAGTGGAAATTCAGATAACACCTCACACCCACTAGGATGGCTGTGATAAAAAAAATATGGAAAGCAGGGAATTCCCTGGGAGTCCAGTGGTTACGACTCAGTGCTTTCACTGCCAAGGATCGGGATCAATTCCTGGTCAGGGAACTAAGGTCCAGCAAGCCATGTGGTGCAGCCAAAACAAAAACAAGCAAAGGAAAACATTGAAAACAATGAGCATTGGCGTGGGTATGGAAACACTAGAGCCCATGCATTGCTGGCAGGAATATAAAACAGTATAGCTGCTATGGAAACAGTTTGGTGGCTGTGCAGTAAGTTACATACAAAATCATCACATGGCTCAGCAATTCCACGCCTAGGTATAATCCCAAGAGAGTTGAAGACAGGTGTTCAAACAAAAGCCTGACCATCACTGTTCACAGCAGCAGTACTCACTGTAGCCAAAAGGGGGAAACAGCCCAATGTCCATAATGAATAAAATGGATGAAGAAAATGTGGTCCATCCACACAATGGACTATTATTCAGCCATGAAAAGGAACAAAGTACTGACATGCTTCAACATAGATGACCCTTAAAAACAATAAGCAAGTGAAATAAGCCGGAAACAAAAGGCCACCTATCTTATGATTCCATTCACATGAAATATCCAGAGTAACCAAATCAAGAGATAGAAAGGCCTTTCTTGCTCAGTCCTGTCTGACTCTTTGCAACCCCATGGACTGTAGCCCTGCCACGCTCCTCTGTCCATGAAATTCTCCAGGCAAGAATACTAGAATGGGTAGCCATTCCCTTCTCCAGGGGATCTTCCCGATCCAGTGATTGAACTCTGATCTCTTGCATTGCAGGGAGTTAACTTCCGGGGGACAGGGAGGAGCCGGGAGTGACTGCTAAAGGGGACAGGTCTTCTTTCTGGGATGATGAAAATGTTCTAGAATTGACTGTGGTGACGGTTGCACAACATTGTGAATGTACTACGTGCCATGGGATTGCGCACCTTAAGGTTTTCTTTGTTTGCTTGTGTTTTGGTTTTGGTTGTGCTGGATGTCCAGTGCAGCATGTGGCCTCTTCCTTTCAGCACTGGGGCTTTCTCCATGTGCGGCCCATGGGGTCTTCTCTAGTTGTGGTGCGTGGGCTTAGTTGCCCTGTGGCATGTGGGATCTGAGTTCCCCGACCAGGGATTGAACCCATGTCCCCTGCTTTGGAAGGCAGATTCTTAACCATGGACCACCAGGAAAGTCCCTAAAGTGGTTCTATATTATGAATTTTACCTAAACCCCCCCCCAAAAAAACCCCAAACACCTAAGGGTCTGACCAGTGGTGGTCAGCAGGCTGGGCCTGAAGCACCAGGTAACTGGCAGGGAAGGAGGGTAGGTGAGTGAATGTGGTGGGCTGGTCCCACCCTGGAGATTCTGTTGGGACATGGGATATGCATGCCACTATTCACTTATTAGACAGATGTCTATGGGACCCACACAATAACAGATGTAGCCGTG
This sequence comes from Ovis canadensis, assembly GCF_042477335.2. Lineage (NCBI taxonomy): Eukaryota > Metazoa > Chordata > Mammalia > Artiodactyla > Bovidae > Ovis > Ovis canadensis. The sequence continues at coordinate 59,125,218 of NC_091255.1, read as the reverse complement.
GGGCTGAGAGCCTACATCTGCCCCTGCTGGGCCTGCAGCTGGTTCTCTGAACCTCAGGCTTATTATCTGTAGGGTGGGGATGAGAATACTACCTGCCTTCCAGGGTCATAGGAGCATGAAATGGGGCAGGACTTGTATAGGCCAGTGAGCACGTGATCAATGATAGTTGTTGCCCCCCAGTGGATGCCAACCATTCTTCAGGAACCAAGGCAGACGCGGTCCTGGGCACAGGGGGCTTGTGTGATGTCTGGAGGGCTGACACTCAAGCTTGAGGAGGAATAGCGGGAACAATGGCCCATGGACACCAGATATGCTGGACGTGGGACTCACTCTTCTGCCGACCCCGCCCCAAACCATTGCCATGTCCAGGTAGTTTCTGCATCATTTCTGTCTCTTGGCTTCCTGGTTCCCGTTCAGGTGGGCGATAGGTGCTTCTAGCCAAGCTTAGATCCTGTGCATGCCCAGGTCCAAGGAGGCCTAGGAAAATGAGAGCCCAGAGGGGAGCCTCTGCCTCTTTTGAAGTGCCATCTTTAGATATAGGATGGGGGTTCAGGGGCTGGGCCTTTTGGGAGGAAGTTGTAGGGGAGGGAGCACAGAAGGAACTGATGAGACTGGTCCATGTGTGGCACGCGGGCATGCTCAGCCACTTCAGTTGTGTCTGACCCTGTGCGACCCTATGGACTGGAGTGTGCCAGGATCCTCTTTCTATGGGATTTTCCAAGGCAAGAATACTGGAGTGGGTTGCCAAGCCCTCCTCCAGGAGATCTTCCTGACCCAGGGATCGAACCTGTGGTATCTCCTGCGTCTTCTGCATCGCAGGTAATTTCTTTATCACTGAGCCACCCAGAAAGCCCTGTCCATATGTGTCCACATGTGCCCAGTTTCGGAAGGGGGCATCAGAGATGGAACATTTTGGGAAACAAGACCTAGAGCCCGAGTTGGGACAGGCTTGGGGTCCCTGCTGGCCAGCAGGCCCTGGGGAGGAATGTATGGTGGGGGGAAGTCAGTGGTGCAGGGGATCCCACCTGTTGGACTGGGCCTTCAGGGTCTCAGGATGTCCAGCAGCTCCAGACTCAGTGTCTTTACCTGGATATGGGTCGGCCCCGTATCACACAGCCAACTCCCTCCTGGGGATCAGCCCAGGGGCCTGAGCCCAGGGCTCCAACAGCACAAGGCTGCTCTGGGATGCAGCTGCTGCCTGCCGTCTGGGGCCCAGCTGTTCCTTGCTGGCCTCAGCCGCCCCGCCTTGCACAACCACCTGGGCAGCTCTGCATCCCAGCTGCTGGCCTCTGAGGCCCAAGAGGGCAGGAAAGTGGGGCAGACCACCACAACCCCCACCAGTGGCTTGCCCTGAATGGAGGCCCTACTCCCCAGCCAGCCAAGAGCCCACAGCTAGCTTTGAGCTGGGGGAGGGGCCTCAAGTCGAGGTCATGCAATCGCAGAGCTTGAATCCGCCTGGTTTCCCGACCCCTGCTCTCCATCAGCAGGAACCGCCTTCGCTTCACATCCTGGGGCCTTGATGAGAAAAGCCCATCACTTGGAGCTGTCTGGTACAGGGGCTGGGGCCACCTGGTCAGTTCCAGGCCTTTGCAAACAACTCTGAGGCATGATGTCAGAAGTTGTCCTCTCCTGTCTGCAGGTGGCCATTTGTAGGCCTGGCCTGAGCAGCCTTGGGGTCACCTGCAGAAAGGACCCATACGCCCCTCACTGTAGGACTGGGAGCACGTGGGAATCAGAGCCCCCTTTACTTAGGGGTGAGGAAGATGAGTACCAGACGTGCCCGTCACTCTGCTGCAAGCCCTGCCCTCCCATGCCTGTGAATGGAGGACTGATAGGGTTTTCTGGCCCCAGGCTTGACCCCAGCCCACCCTCCCCACACAGCCCCACCTGGCTGGTGGGCAATCCTGGCTGAAGGACTGTCCTGGATGCCAACCCACAGCTGACCTGGGCTAACTATGGAGTGTCAGGGTCCACTGGGGTCCCCCTGGGACCAGCCACATTCCAAAGCTGAGGGGAGGAAGGCAATGGGGATGGGAGGGGCTTCCTACACATCTGTGGAGACGGGGCTTCTTGGGGGTGTCACCAGAGTGTCTGCAAAGTGCCAGGGCATGCTCCTCACTATATAGGTGAGAGGGCGCGGGGGAGGTCAGGCTGCCCCAGGCCTGTGGAGAGGGCCAGAGACAGCTCCTCCTTAGCTTTCCCAGCTGCTGGCTCTGCTGAGCCCTAATGAGCTCCAGCCGGCTGATCCCCATCCGAGCAGCCTGCAGGTCCTCAGCGCTGGCTGCAATAGCGGCTGCAGGCCATGTGACCTTCGGCCCTCCCTCCCTCTCACCCTGTGATCCGCACGTGGCCTCTGGGGAGGCAGAAACAAACCCTCAGATCTGCCACTGGGAACCTTTCAGCGCCAGCGACTTCAAAGGGGGCAGCAGGGCGGCGGGGGCGGCGGATGCTTTTCTTAAAGAGCTACACCACTTTTTAATTCAAAGCAGATCCTGGGAACAGCTGTCAAGCCGCTGCTTGGGAGGGATGAGGAGGTGAGGAGGAGCAGGAAGGTGGCTCCCCTGTCCTCTCCAAATCCCACTGTGTTTGCTTACAGAACTGACTGGAGGGTGGGGCGGTGGGGACTATGCTGAGCACTTTCCTCACACCATCTTGCAGAAGCACCACCACCCTCCACCCAGGAATCAGGATCCACTTCTCAGAGGAGGACACTGAGAGCCAAGCAAGCTCCTGAGTGAAGGGTGTTGATTCTTCTGCCAGCTGGTGGCAGCTTAGAAACGGAACTAATTTCATGAAATTAACAGTGTGATCTCCTTTGCAGGTGTGAGTAGGAGCCGAGATTCTTACCTGTCCAGGTGTCTGCCTGGCCTGGAAGCCACCGAGACCAAATGTGGGGCAGCTCCATGCATGGTGGTCCATGCGTGGGGGTCCCTGACGATCTCACATGCACTCACCAGAGCCCTGTCCCAGGCTTGTCTGCTGGGGGTAAGGGGGCAGATGATGGAAACAGCTGCTCATGGGACTCCACAATGTGAGGTCAGCAGTGGGCAGAAAACGAGAAAACGAGGCAGAGGGCAGCAGGTGGGAAACTGTCAGGGAAGCCCCCCAGCAGATGACCTGTGGGCATCATCCTTCTGATGGGAGGCAGCTGAGGAAAGGCCTGGAGAATGGGCTGAGCAGGCGGCCGTGAGGTGGAGAGTGCTGAGGGTGGACAGCAGGCCGCCATCAGGAACTCACATTTTTTTTTTTCTTTGGCAGTGGAAAGCCTGAATGATAATACAGATAATTGCCCAGAGAATCTATGCTGGAAAGTAGATTTAAAACTTATTAAATTTAAATTGCAATTTTACTACAATTATATCTGTCTATATAATCTTTATGTATATTTTAAATGCATTCAGCTGTAGTCTAAGCACAGAGTGAGGCAGGGCTGATCCTCCCCAGGTCCAGCTCAGAGGAGCCTCAGAAGCCACTTGCTCTGAGAATGAGCCACAACTTTCCCAAAGAAACAGGTGGAAGGAGCTTTAGTCCCCAGGTCAGCCCAGCCAGGGGCTTTTAAACCTTAACCTACAACCTGAAGTTCTAAGAGAACTAGTTTGGGACATTGTTTCTTTGGAAGATACAGCCTTGGTCCCATTAGGGGCACTGGGGAAAATAACCGCTATTACTGGCCCCTCACCCCCACATTCAGGTGGGTTCTGGGCCAATGTTGAAGGGAGTCTGGGCAGCCTGGGGTGAGGACTCTGGCCTCACCTTCTGACCTGGCTCAAGATTTCCCACAGACACTGAGTGGAATCGCTGCCTGTGATGTTTGTCTGGCTTACCTGCACTGAGTCTCCACCTCCCTGGGTCTAGCTTTACAGATGAAGAATAGAGGCCCAGGCAGCCAGGAGATGTCAAAGCTCTGCTTGGTGTAGGGAGGGGAGCCTGGACCCCAAGCCCTGACCACTAACCTATATGACATCAGGACTTCATGCTCTGGATGTACCGTATGGTGGAGTGGAGCAGAGTTAGACGAGGTTCCAGAGTGAGTCGTACAGGCTGCAGAGAAGACAACAAATGAGGGTATGTTCTGTGTTACCTGCTGTGTAAAAAGGAGGGAGAGAATCTGCATCTGTGTCCACTTAGCTTCTGATACATGCACATGCTCATCTTTGCAGAAAAACAGGAGGGCTACTGCGGAACTGGAAGATTACTTCCTATGTGGGTGACAGTTGGAGTGATGAAGAGGGAGTGACCCTTTTCTGGCTATGGGTCATTTTATATTTATAACTTTTGAATCAAATAATATTTAACTCAAATGAATATTCTCCATAATCAAAATATTAAATAGAGAAAGAATGAAAAAGACCCTAAAATTCAGTCATAAATGATTTTTTGATTCCTTTATTGTATATCAAATCAACATAACCACACAGAAAAAAAGAGAATTCAAACAGCTTTGAACACCATATTCTGAATTTCAGTGTGATATATTCTGAGGACAAAAATAATTACAAAGAGATCTTGAGATTTCCTTAGTAGGTTTGGTTAGTAGCAGGATTGTTATAGTAATTCCAAAGCTATTTGGAGGGCATTTTGGAACAGAGTAAATTAATAAATATGTTGATACCACTGAAAAAGGGTTCTTACTGTGGATAAGGGTTTATCTGGTTGTGCCTTTTTTTTGTATATTGAAAATGGTTTAATATTTACAAATGCATACAGTTCAGTTCAGTAGCTCAGTTGTGTCCGACTTTTTGCGACCCCATGGACCGCAGCACGCCAGGCCTCCCTGTCCATCACCAATTCCTGGAGTCCACCCAAACCCATGTCCATTGAGTTGGTGATGCCATCCAGCCATCTCATCCTCTGTCATCCCCTTCTCCTCCTGCATCAGGGTCTTTTCAAATGAGTCAGCTCTTCGCATCAGGTGGCGAAAGTATTGGAGTTTCAGCTTCAACTTCAGTCCTTCCAATGAGCACTCAGAACTGATCTCCTTTAGGATGGACTGGTTGGATCTCCTTGCAGTTCAGGGGATTCTCAAGAGTCTTCTCCAACACCACAGTTCAAAAGCATCAATTCTTCTGTGCTCAGCTTTCTTTACAGTCCAAATCTCACATCCATACATGACTACTGAAAAAAACATAGCCTTGACTAGGCGGATCTTTGTTGGTAAAGTAATGTCTCTGCTTTTTAATATGCTGTTTAGGTTGGTCATAACTTTCCTTCCAAGGAGCAAGCGTCTTTTAATTTCATGGCTGCAGTCACCATCTGCAGTGATTTTGGAGCCCCCCCCAATATAAAATCAGCCACTGTTTCCATTGTTTCCCATCTATTTGCCATGAGGTGATGGGACCAGATGCCATGATCTTCGTTTTCTGAATGTTGAGCTTTAAGCCAAGTTTTTCACTCTCTTTCACTTTCATCAAGAGGCTCTTTAGTTCTTTTTCACTTTCTGCCATTAGGGTGGTATCATCTGCATATCTGAGGTTATTGATATTTCTCCCAGCAACCTTGATTCCAAGTTGTGCTTCATCCAGCCCAGCGTTTCTCATGATGTACTCTGCATATTAGTTAAATAAGCAGGGTGACAATATACAGCCTTGACGTATTCCTTTTCCTATTTGGAACCAGTCTGTCATACAATTCAGCCAAGTATAAATACGGAAGGAGGGAAGAAGAGGAAGAATAAGGGGTGGTGAATTCAGGATGCTAGCACTGTCTCCTAGGGGGTCTACAAAGCAGAGGCATCCCGGTAGCAATGAACACCTTCAACTCCAGACCTTGGTCGCTAAATCCCACTCCCCTCTAGCAGGGACTAGGGCTTCCTTGGGAAATGGCATTCAGGGCTGGGGCAGGGACAACCTGGGTAAGCTTAAGACACTTTCTTGTGGCTGAAGTGAGGAAGTGCTCAGAGAACAACAGAAACATCAAAAAGATGCAGGAAAAGTGTGAGTGCTACAGGTGACTGCTGAGTAGCTCAGATTGTTGTATCAATTAAAGATCTCCCAATGTTGTATCATAGTTTGGTGGTGAAGTAAGAGTGGCCCTTCTTCAGAAATACATACTGAGGTATTTAGTGGCAAAGGTGTACAATGTCCCCACTTACTCTCAGATGGTTTCAGAAAAAAAAAAGATATATATACACACAGTGACAAAGAGAGAAAAAAATATACATAGAGAGAAATGATAATGATGAAGCAAATGGGCAACATGCAAACAAATGGTGTGTCTAGGAGGTATGCATGCAGGAGTTAGTTTATGTACTGTTCTTGTAACTTCTAAGTTTGAAATAATATGAAAATAAAAAGTTACTGTCCTCCCTTCCCCAAAGAAGCACAGGAGCCAGCTTGAACGGAGGGTCTAACTGGTCAAATGTGGATCAAATTTTAGCATCAAAAGCATAACTGAATGAAGAAAAAGAATCCATGCGTTCATGCTAACATTTAGGAATTTTAAAAAATTCTCAATCAGAAAATGCCTGTTAAGTATAGAGGGAATGATAAGGTTGCAAGACTGATTTTGCACCATAAATGTAATGATGGATTCAGGCAAGGACTATCAGTTGGTGCTAAAACCACTGGGTCAGTGGTTCTTAGAAAAACATCATATTTGTGCTCTCAAAGAATTACCTCCACACACAGCTCATTCAGTTTACAAGGTACCTGGAATGGGGAGGTTCAATCTTTGCATTCTTACTAATGGGACAAACTGAAACCCTAGAGCTTCTGAGAGGCTGTCATCTACACTGCCTCACTGCCCTGAATGTTTAACTCCAGGAAAAGACCATGCAGATCCAGCCTGTGGGCTCTAAAATATGTGAATGTCATGAAAAATAGAAACAAAACAAAAAACAGAGGCACTGTGGTTATTATTATTATTATTTTTGGCTGTGCCACACAGCTTGTGGGATCTTAATTCCCTAACCAGGGATCAAATCCATGCCCTCAGCAGTGAAAGTGCAGAGTCCTAACCACTGGACCACCAGGGAATTCCCAGGACTGTGGTAGATTAAAGGAGTGTAAACAGGCCCAACAACCAAATGCAATGTGACAACCAGCTATAAAGGACCATTTTGGGACAAAGGAAATTCTAACGTGGACTGTGTAGATATATCATTAGATAATATCATTATATCCATGGTTGTTGCATGTGGTGACGGGTTATGATTAAACAGGAGAAGGTCCTAGTTCTTAGGAGCAGCTGCTGCAATATTTGGGGAGAAAGGGCCTAGATATCATCAACTTACTTTCTTTTTTAACAATACTCACTCATTTATTTGGCTGTGTCGGGTCTTAATTGCGTCACTTGGGATCTTTCGTTGTGGCACACGGGCTCCAGAGCATGTAGGCTCAGTGACTGCAGTGCTCAGTAGCATGTGGGATCTTAGTTTGCTGACCAGGGAGTGAACCTGCGTCCCTTGCATTTCAAGGTGGATTCTTTAACCACTGGCCCACCAGAGAAGTCCCTCATTAACTTACTTTAAAATATAAATACGTATGCACATATTAACACAGAGAGAAAAAGGCAAACACTGTCATTTCCATACAATTGCAGCCTTTGGGGACCAGCTCTTTTTTATTTTCTTTCGCCACGTGATGTAGCATGCAGAATTCCCCAACCAGGGATAGAATCCGCACCCTCTGCAGTGGAAGTGTGGAGTCTTAGCCACTGGACCACCAAGAAATTCCAGGACCAGCTCTTTTCACTCAGCGTGACTCACCCAGGTTGCAGTCAGTATTCATTCCCTTGATTTCTGAGCAGTGCTCTGAGTGTGGATGTGCCGCATTGGTGAAGGACATTTAAGTTCACTCCAGCTTTCGACTATTAGATAAAGCTGCTGTGAATATTAATGGACAGATATGTAATTTTTTTTAATGGCAAATTTGGAAATAAAAAATAAGAGCTACAAAAAGAAACTGAACTATGAGCACCAAGAAGGACTCCCCTTTAGGACCTTGCATGATTCCCAAAGATAATCTTTGACCCCACAGTCATCTCTGTGACCCCTATTGTGATCCCACTCTCAAGGCTGTAACCAGACCCCCCGTAGGAGGCCCTGAGGCCATGAGGGAAGGTGCCAAGTTGCAGTGAGGAGCTCAGGAAGGCAAGCGCAAGGAGGCAGCCTCCTCATGGAGCAAATGGAGGCGTTCTAATGGAGGAGTTCTGACTCAGGCTTGTGAGTTCTAATCTGTGGCAAACTTGCCACGAAACAGGTAAGGGTCCTTCCTGCTGTGGTGAGGAGCTGGTATGTCAAGCCTGAATTTTTGCCCCTGGCCTGAAATTATCCCTTGTCCCAGGGGAGCCTCTGCTGGGCATTTCCAGCCTCTGGAGGCTTCTCAAGCTGTGTCCAGCATCAGAGGTCGGCTCTGGGGCTTGCTTCATGGATGCCTCACAGACTCTGGTTTGTAGTGCTTCGTCTTCAAAAGGTCACACCCAGCCAGGCTACTAAGGGAGGCGGGTCTGCTCTGTCTCTCCCGTCTCCTAATGCCACCACCAGGACACAGACCCCATGGAGCCGATCTGCCTGGCGGGCGGCAGCAGCCAGAGAAAGCACATGTGGGGGACTGCGCATACGTTTGTCTCCCCATCAATAGTCATTCCTCTCACAGATGTTTGCAGAACTCCCGCCCCGTGTGAGACTCCGGTCTGCGTGCCTGCCAGTGGATAGCCAGGCAGACAGGGCTGCCCTGAGTGGAGACAGCCAGTAAACAAGTGAGCAGGCACGAAAGGCCTGTCCCAGCAGATGGGGCTCTGAGGAAACCCTGCAGTGCTGAAGAGGCCAGGTTGGGGGCAACCAGGGACCTGGCAGCCACAGAACTGCATGGGAGGCCCTGGCGGGCTGAAGGGTGGGTTAGAGAGCTTGCAGGCAGTGATCAGAAGTGCCCCCCAGGAGTCTGCTCCAGGTCTTGTGTACTCAGCTACACATGGATGGTGTGACCCATGCGAGCAGGTGGGAAGGGAGGGGCAGGTCAACTGAAGCTGACTCTGAGCCAGAAAACTTCTCTGCCCTGTATCCTGTGCGGCTCCTCTCCCCAGAGGGGACTGGCTGATAGTGACTAATTTGGGGGCTGGGTGAGGCACTGAGGTTGCACAGTCAGTCCAGTAGGACTGTGAGGCAAACTGTGAAGGCTGGCCCTGGAGCTGTGGCTACCCTGAAGCTTTCCCGTTTTCTCGCATACACATGCGGTCAGTATGAGGCTGCCGGTGAGACGGATGTGTCAGCTACACGAGGGCGCCTTGCAGCACCCACTCCTGAGAGGTGGCAGGATTCACATGCCGCTCCTCCCGGTACCTTCCACTGACTTGGGCAGCTGGAATCGGAGGACAAGTTCTGTCACAGGAAACGGTGAGAGCACGGAGAGTCAGAATGCTCGTCGCAGACTTTCACCGAATCTGCTCTCTGATTTGGAGTTTCTGGCGGGCCCTTCTCCAAAGCTGCTCCCAGACTTTCACACCACCCCTCGGCCGGCAGGCATTCACTCCACAGAGGTGCGGGAGCCTGGCTTCACCCCTAGGGACCATAGGGGGCAGGAAAAGGGGCAGTGGGGCCCAAGACGGGCCGGAGGGGATAGGGAGCCCAGGGCACCCCAAGCCCGGACCCAGGGCCACGTGGCCCAGCTGGTGTGACCGCGCTCAGGTGTCGGGCGCGCGCTCGGGTGTGGGGGTGGGCCAGCAAAAGCGTCGGGGCGTGGCCACGCAGGGGCGGATCCGGAGGCGCGCTGGCCCCGCCCCATCCAAGGCCCCGCCCCCGAAGCCGCGAGGGTGTGCGTCCGGCTGTTGCGGATAAAGTTGTTTGACGCCGGGCGGGCGGGCAGCGGGTCACGTGAGCGGAAGATGGCGGCCCCGGCAGGCGGCGGGGGCTCCGCGGTGTCGGTGCTGGCCCCGAACGGGCGGCGCCACACGGTGAAGGTGACGCCGAGCACCGTACTGTTGCAGGTGCGGCCGCGGGCGGGCGGCGGGCGAGCGAAAGGCGGAGACGCGGCGGCGGAGACGTGGCGCCGGCGTCTCCTGCGGTTGCTGCGAAGGCCGCGGGGGCGGGGCCGGGAGGGAACCTTGGGGCGGGGCCTGCTGCGGCCAATGAACGGCCTTATGGCGCGGCGGGCCCTCCCTCTTCCGCGTCCGGCTCCGGGCGCATGGGGATGGGGGCTGGCTATCCTCCTTGAGGGGATGGGATGCCTTGGGTCGCGGCCCCCGCCACCCCCATCCGAGCCCGCGGCGCTTCGAGCCCAACTCCGAGGGTTCCAGCCCCATGTCTCCACTCTAGGGTCACCTTCCGGCTCGGTGCGCTGTGGCGGCGTGTGCTGAGTCACTTGCTGCCCTTAACCTGGCAGCTGGCCCATGTCGAACCCGTTATGTTGGAAATGCTTGTTGGGCCCTGTTATGTAGGGGCCGGCGCGAAAACACGGTGGGGATGGGGGCTGAGCCGATAAATGGCAACTCAGTGTGTGCAGAGCATGATGAAAGAGGGGTTTCTGTCGAGTGGGGAACCCAGGACCTCCGTGAGTTGGCTCTCTTTGGAGTTTGAACATTATTCTCTGGGGGTGGAGGGGCGTCCCTGAGTGTGTAGGAAGATATCTGTGGTGGCCAGTTGTTGAGGGCATGATGTGGAAGGTCTTGCAGAACTGAGTTGACACAGCAGGCCCAGTGAGGAGAGAGTAAGCAGGATTTGCAGGTGAGGTGTGTGGAGCTGCTGAGTGAATGGTCCACCACTTGTATTACAGGCTTTGTCCTGTGGAGCCAACGGGCTCTGCAAGAGGTGGACTGTGTGCCCTCAGCTGCCTAAGTGGCACTTGCCTGCCCCCGCCTGGGGCGACCAGGCCTGACACAGTGGCTCACACCCTCATCTCACCCTTAGGTCCTGGAGGACACGTGCCGTCGGCAGGACTTCAACCCCAACGAGTACGACCTGAAGTGAGTTTGCTTTGGCCAGGCCACGGGCTCCAAATCCATAACCCACCCTTCACCCAGGGCCCTGCTGGGGCTTCAGCCCACGTGGGTTTATTGTCTCACCTCCTGGAGGCCAGAAGCCCCTGATGACGGGGTTGGTGGGGCTGCATCCCCTCCAGAGATCTGGGCGAGTACCCTGTCTTACCTCTTTCAGCTTTGGGGGACTCGAAGTGTTCCTGGGCTTGTGGTTGCCTCCCTCTTATCTCTGTCTCCCTGATCCTTGTGTGTTTGTGTCTCTTGAAAGTGAAAGAGGAGAGCAAAAAAGTTGGCTTAAAGCTCAACATTCAGAAAACGAAGATCATGGCATCTGGTCCCATCACTTCATGGGAAATAGATGGGGAAACAGTAGAAACAGTGTCAGACTTAATTTTTTGGGCTCCAAAATCACTGCAGATGGTGACTGCAGCCATGAAATTAAAAGATGCTTACTCCTTGGAAGAAAAGTTATGACCAACCTAGATAGCATATTCAAAAGTAGAGACATTACTTTGCCGACTAAGATCCATCTAGTCAAGGCTATGGTTTTTCCCGTGGTCATGTATGGATGTGAGAGTTGGACTGTGAAGAAGGCTGAGTGCCGAAGAATTGATGGTTTTGAACTGTGGTGTTGGAGAAGACTCTTGAGAGTCTTTTGGACTGCCAGGAGATCCAACCAGTCCATTCTGAAGGAGATGGACCGTGGGATTTCCTTGGAAGGAATGATGCTAAAGCTGAAGCTCCAGTACTTTGGCCACCTCATGCGAAGAGTTGACTCATTGGAAAAGACTCTGATGCTGGGAGGGATTGAGGGCAGGAGGAGAAGGGGACGTCAGAGGATGGGATGGCTGGATGGCATCACGGACTCGATGGGCCTGGGTCTGGGTGAACTCCGGGAGTTGGTGATGGACAGAGAGTCCTGGCGTGCTGCGATTCATGGGGTCGCAAAGAGTCGGACATGACTGAGCAACTGAACTGAACTCTTCTGTCTCTTATCAGGGCACTTGTCTCTGAATTTAGAGGCTAGCAGATAACCCGGGATGATCTCATCTCGAGATTCTTAATTACATCTGCAAAGGCCCTGTCTCCAAATAAGGTTACATTCATGAGTTCTGGGGGTTTGGCTATGGATATGTCTTTTTAGGGGCCATATTCCAACCACGGCAGAGGGCTTTGAGCCTTTGGTTGTGTAAGTTCCTGGTGAGGCTCTGAGGGCAAGAAGAGGTGATCATGGAGAAATGGGAAGAAACCTGCAAACAGCAGGTAGCTTCTGGTGGCCTCAGGCCCTGGAGCACCAGTCTTCGTGTACAGGCATTTTTCCAAAAAGAGGGCTTTCACCAGATTCTGGAATCTAGGGCAGTGAAAGAGTCAAAACCCCACACGAGTGGGTGCGGGTTTCTGTCGCATATGGGGAGCTTCCTACCTTAAGCACATCCATAACAGTATGGCTGTCCTCACATCAAGGGTACACAGGAGCCAGAGGTGTGGGAGACTGCTCTGCTAGACCTGGCTCGCGCTGCCTCTCACGTGGGGCTCTATAGAGGAGGTCTGAGCAGGCATGCCTCCGTGTCATCCCAGATCCCTGCCTCCTGCCCAGCCACGGAGAATCCCAGGGCCTGTACTGGGCCTTCCCCTGGCATCCTGTCACAGAGCTGTGTATTCTTTCTTTGCTCTCCCTGAACCTGCCTGAGATTTCCATGTGGTGCCTGGTTGGACTCTTACAACACGTATTGATTTTTCTCTTGTTTTCTTTGTATCCACTGACTGTGTAATTTGTTTAAAAACTGCTGCTCCTGCCAAGGAAGGCAGCCTCTTGCCCACGTGTGTGTGTGTGTGTGTGTGTGTGTGTGTGTGTGTGTGTGTACTTCATGAGGCCCCTTCCCTTCATCTCCAGGGCTCCGAGCGCCTCCCTTCTCGAGTTTTCTGTAGCTTTGCTGTCCTGTCTTGCACTTAATGTTGAAGTTGTTGTGTGGCAATTTCTAAAGTGCTGAAGATGGGTATCAAAGTTCTTTCTTTCTTAGGTCTTCCAGACGCCCTTTGCATGTTCAGAAAACCGTTGTTTCCAAAGGCATCTTGGTATTCATGCTGCTGGGTGACCACTTCCTTGTGTATTCAAATCTCATGTTCTCTTGCCAGTGCTGTAGTTCCCCCTCTTCCCCTAAACTTTCATTAAAAATGGAGCTCAGGGTCTGACTTCCGAGAGGCATAAATAAGTTCTCTTATTCACTCTTCTGGTGATTCATTCTGGCCGCTGTCTGTGTCTTATAAAATCACGACCGCACGGCTCCTGTTTTCTGTTATGGGCAAGAGCTTTCCTCACTCCCAAGTGATCTGTAGGGTTAACAGTGGTGGTTCTCCTTTCCATAGCATTCGTGGGAGCAGAGAGGATCAGGGGAGGGCCCAGGGTCAGGCAGGCTCCAGGGCCACCTGGCTACCACCCTCCCTCCCCTACCCAGGTGAGACAGTGTCAAGGCCTCCAAGTCCCAAGCCCCTTTCTGTCCCTCCTCTTGTCAGGTGTGGGTATCTGACTCTTTCAGTCCACAGACAAGATATGATCTGAGCTGAATATCAGGAGCTGTATAGTGTGGTCCTAGCACTGCCTTTGGGTGGCCTGGGCTACCTGTAGGTACTTCCCATCTTGGTTTCCTGTTTGTGATGCAGGCTGATCCCAACCCTGGCCATGCTTCCTAGGAGGGCTGGCTGCCAGTGGAGACCAGCAGGTGTCTCGGAGGTCACTGGATTCTCTACCTGTCCTCTTGGCTGTGGGTATTTCCCTCCTGACTCACTACTTCACTTTCCTCGCACCAGTTCCTTGCAGGAACCATCCGTCTTTGGATCCAGGAGCTCTGTAGATGAGGGTTAGAGGAGGCTGTGGGCCCATGCGGGCCTCTTCCTTGATCTGCTGGAGGCTCTAAGTTGCCAGGTCCCCAGCTCTAAAACATGCAGGACATGGACAGAGAGATGATGGGCCACTCCAGGGTTGGAGGACCTGGCTTTGTGAGCCAGGAATGGTGGTCTCAGCCCTTTACCCCCATATTCCAGCCACTGTGAGGGCCTGGCTCTCCATGGGGATTTTAGGTCAGGTCATTCCATTTGTGATTCTCTAAAACCTTTGCCTCTGTCACTGGCTTTTGGGGTTGTGGCCCTGCTTCCAAGGATAGCAGGAAGCAGGGCGGACGGGAGCAGGTCATTTTGGCCGGTGGCCTGCAGTACAGGGGCGTGGCCGCAGTGGCTGGAGTGCTGCAGCTCCGGGCAGTAGCAACAGGGCTTTGTTCCATTAGAACTTTTCTGTGCAGAGCAAGGTGCATGCCCTTCAGTCGTGCCCACCTGTGCTTTCATTTTCTGAGTTTGTAGTTGGACTGATCACTGCTTCATGGTCTGAGGGAGCAGGTGCTTGCTTTGCCCCAGAGGTGACCTGTGTTCTCACTGTTCCTGCTCGAATTGTATCAGTGCTCACTCTCTTTCCTTCAGAAGATCCACTACTGGAGTCAGGGACCCACCCTGTCTTTGCAGGCTCTCAGGCCGACCCTCAGTTCTTGCAGCTTTGCCGCCAGGGACTGTGGAAGTGCTGGCCAGACATGGGCGTCTGCTCACACGCTGCTCCTGGCAGTGCTGGGCTGTGTTCGGGTCAGGGGGCAGCCTGAGGCTTTGATCTGTTTTGCAGGTTTCAGAGGAATGTGCTTGACCTCTCTCTCCAGTGGCGATTCGCCAACCTGCCCAATAACGCCAAGCTGGAGATGGTGCCCATCTCCCGGAGCCGCGAGGGGCCCGAGAACATGGTAGGTAGCTCGGCGGCCGCGCCTCCCAGCTCTTCTGTTCAGACCACTGGGGCCGAGCAGATGGGTGGGGTGCGTGGGCTGCGCATGTGAGGCACTCATCCCCATCCTTGGGTGAGACTGGCTTCTCTCGGTCAGGCGACAGCCACTTTTCTATTCCCCAAACTGATGATTGGAAATGAGACTTTTCATTCTTTGTGCTGACTGTGTTTTGGGGTGGGGGCGGTTACTTATGTCCATGTCGGCATGCTGGCAGCGTTCACCGTAGAACATCGCCAAGAACCTTAGAGCCGGCAGGACTCTCTGTGTGGCGTCCAGTGCAGCCTCAGCTCTGGGATGAGGACACACAGGGTGAGGCGCAGGCTTCCTCTGACTGGGCGCAGCAAGAGCACAGCCTGAGTCTTCTGACCGCAGCTCACTGGTTTCTACCAAATCCGCAGCTTTTGCTTCCTAGGGATTTAGCAAACGGTGAGAATCATGGTGATAGCTGCCCTCTTGTGCTCAGGCAGGTCCTTTAAGAACGAAAGTGCAAATCCTCCCAATACTGCAGGGAAGCAGTTTTCATCCCGGTTGAGAGACCAGGCTAGAGCCTCAGGGGTGTGAGCTTAGCGCCCACCAGAGTCAGGCACCTGGGGCTGAGCCTGATAGATCTCTTTTTCCATTACAGTTGTGGTTCGCAGCCTTTGATGTGGAAAGAACCCTGACTTCCATAGGGGATTCCTTGGGTGTGGCTGGAGACCCCCTCTCGCTCTCCCACAGAGCGGTTTCTCCTTTGTCTTTTATTGGGATTTAATGTAAACAATGGCAACCCACTCCAGTACTCTTGCCTGGAGAATCCCTTGGACAGAGAAGCCTGGTGGGATACAGTCCATGGGGTCGCAGATCGGACCCGACTGAGTGACTGACACACACAGTGTAAATAAATGTGCCCTGGAGAAGCCCCTTGGCCAGAAGGTCAGGAGTAGCTGCGACCTAGAGAATCACTGCACTGTGGCAATGGGCTGAGCAGGCCCTCACCTGGGGACTTTGAGCTTTAGTGTGTCTGTCACTTGACAGAGGGACCAGAGTATTTGTCCCTCTTGTGGGTTAATAGACTTACGTCTCTATTTTGGGAGATAATTATTAAAAGCGTCTCGTGAAACAGTATGCTCACTTATTTAAAAAAAATTCAGCAAACACAGTACCTTCCGCCTGTGCCCTGAGGACCAGACCTGGGCAGGGTCCAGCCAGGACAGTGCTCCTCTTCCTGACCTGGCTCCAACGTCTCACCCCTCAGGTGCGCATTGCTCTGCAGTTAGACGATGGCTCTAGGTTGCAAGACACTTTCTGCTCAGGCCAGTCGCTCTGGGAGCTTCTCTGCCACTTTGCCCAGATCAGGTAAGTGCTGATGAGCAGGTTCTGGGCTGTGCCTTCCTCCACCAAGGGGATGTTGCCACGGTCACTGGGATTGATCCAGAGCTGCAAGCCGGAGCTGTGCTTCGGCCTCCACCAGCTACTGCCGGTACCACCTTCGGCCTACACCAGTAGCTCGTCTGTCTTTATGGATGTCCTGGTGTGATGGCTGGGCCTCACCCTCCTGAAAGAGCTTGTGGGGGACCCAGGTGACCCCCTCCAGTGTGGTGAGCATTGAATAGAGAAGTAGGGTGCTGACAAATGCTACAGCTATGAAACTCCCTTGTCATGAGAATGGGCTGTATT
The DNA here is from genome assembly GCF_042477335.2 of Ovis canadensis. Classification (NCBI taxonomy): domain Eukaryota; kingdom Metazoa; phylum Chordata; class Mammalia; order Artiodactyla; family Bovidae; genus Ovis; species Ovis canadensis. The sequence goes on along the minus strand of NC_091255.1, from coordinate 59,108,836 downwards.
TAGAGAAAACACTTTAATGACAGTTGCCATGGTTCAGTTTCTGTCTCGTGATTAACGGTTTAAACTTTGTTTCTGAAAGTGTCAAAATGGTAGTGTTTTAAGTTTTGATTTTTCTTTGTGGGCTGGAAGTCTTTGTCCACTTTTAAAGGTCTCCAGCCACAGAATGGAAGGGACCATGGAAAGATATAGTGGTTGCTGTGTGGCCTTGGGCAAGTTGTTTGCCCTCTCTGGGCCTCCCAATGGTGATATGATGATATGAGTTGATATTTCTCAAGTGCCGAGAACTAGGTTTGTCTCTGTGGAAGAGGGGACTCTGGGTGGGGTCCTCACAGTGACAGGGTGGAGAGGGCGAAAAGGGGAGGTGTGGGGGGGGGCCACGGCAGGCGCTGGAGGAGATGAGGTCCTAGATCCCCGCAGACTCCACACTGCTGATGCCGGAGGTGGTTCCCTGGGTAGGGTGGGGCTCTGCCCACACTATCCCGAGAACAGGGATAGGTGAGCGTGAGAATTCTGGAGGCTCCTAGTGTTGGGGGCACGGGTGGCTCCTCAGATCACCACCTGGTTACTGATAGCCAGCTGTACCGTGACCAGAGTCCCAGTGTAATTGGGAGCTCACAGCCAAGGGGCCCAGACATTTGAGTGAGCCTGACGTGAGAGTCCAGTGCAAACAGGAAGGGACAGCAGCTGTCAGGACAGGCCAGAGCATTTGATCCTTTTCTTAGAGGATGGGGAGGCTGTTGGAACTGGGGAGCTGGATGCCATTAAAAAGGAGGGTTCAGAAACAAGAACTCTCGGAAGCAGATGAGGAAGCCGCAGTAGAAGGTGCCGGGGTCAGCCACAGCTGTGGATCAGATGGCAGGATCCCAGACACATGCCAGTGCGCTGCATGTCTGGGAGCGCTGGAGCCATTCTGCTGAGGCACCCGAGGGTTAGCTGGCCTGGCTGGTCTGTGGCCTGCCCAAGCGCATTCTTCCCGTGGTAGCAGATGCCTGAGGGCACATGGGGCCCCAGAGGCGTGGGAGCAGGCCTTGGACCTGGGGTGCAGAATCGCTGCCCTGCCTCCTCCTGGGAGGAGCCACAGAGCCAGTGGCCAGGCACGAGCACAGAGGCCAGAGGACGGGGAGTCCGGACAGGCCAGCCTGCCAGCTCCCGCTGCCTCAACTCTAGCAAGAACACAAAAGCGCAGGAGGAAGCTGGTGGGGAGTGGTCCTGGAATCGAAGGGCATGCGTTTCCAAGTGACAGGCTGGCTGTGCCTGGGCCAGTGGGGCCCCACCTGGTGGCATCACTGTGACTCGTCAGGAGCTGGGGATGCGGGGATGGTTCCGCACTCTCAGGGGGCTGGCGGGCTCGGGGTCAGGCTATCTGTGGTGGCACCAGGATGGTGGCCGCACAGTGCCTTCAGAACACTGTAGGAAATGCATTTGTTCTAGAATTCTGTTTTGCTAGACAGTTCTGGGGATGAGGATGAAACAGAGCCATTTTTAGACACACAAGGTCACACATGCACCACGTGCACTCTCTGAGCAAACTGCCGACGGCTCCATCCTGAGATCTATTCTGGAGGCAGAGTTGCTGGACCTGTAGATGGCACTTGCCAAGGCTTCGTCTCCAGAATCGCAGATCTGGGCCTTTGCTTGGAAGCTGGCATTAGCTAACTGTGAAGCAGGGTTCAGATGTGGGAGGGTGGGTGGCGGGTTTGGCCCCAGAGCCATGGCCAGATGCCCAGTGAACTGGTGTGCTCACGCTGGGGCCGCTAGAGGGCCCTGCTGCTGGAGTTGGGGGCGGCCACCTGACAGGTCCAGTGTGGTGAGGGAGCTCCAGCTGGCTCACAGCAGCTCCCTCACTGGCTGGGTGGGTGAGCGGCTCTGGGAATTCCAAGTGTCCATGTGCCCGAGAGTGGGACAAGCAGGAAGTTAGTTTTTCTCACTTGACACTTTCAGGAAGTGGTTAGTGTCCCTGAGTGACTGGTGCCATGCATGGCCGGGAGCTGCGGGTTTGAGCTCGGCATCCCAGGTCCACTGTGGGTCGGGCGGTGGGTCCTCTGCTTGGGGATCACTGTGGACAGTGGCCCAGCCCTGATGGCGGCATCTGGAGCGACAGACTGTCCACGGGATGTGCCATGTGGGCCACATGTGCGGGACAAGGAGGTAATTCAGAATTTTCTGGTAGCCACATCAAAGAAAAGTAAAAACAGGGGCAATTAATTTTAGGAATATAATTAACTTGACTCAGTATATCCAAAATATTATCCTCTGAACATGTAATCAACAGGAAAACGGAGATATTTTACATTCTTTGTTGGTAGGAGGTCTTTGAAATTCGGCGTGTCTCACACTTGGAGCTGGCCACCCTCTGGGCCGGCTGCCCTGTGTGTGCTCAGCACCCGTGAGGACTGGCAGCTGCTGCGGAGGATGGCACTGGCTCCATGTGGGCTGGCCATCCCCCTCTCTGCTTCCCAGGTGTCTGCGGCAGGGAGGCTCCAGGCGTGCCATGCAGGCTCGGTTCTCCCCTGAAGCCCATTGCCCCTCGGCACCTGGCCTGATTTCATGGCTGAGCTTGCTGGTCCATCTCAGCCATGTTCACTCTGTGGATAGGAAGAGCAGGGATTCAGGGGTCCTTGGGAAAGACAAGCTGTCTGCCTGTTCTTTTGGGATTGTACAGCCCCCAAGGCATTGCGGGCTGCAGGGAAGGGCTGCCTGTGAGGTTAGGGACCAGCTGTGGTCACGCAGAGCCCAGACCAGGGCCTTGTGGGCGGTTAACACAAGGCATAGATGCTGGGCTATTCATTCCGTGGTCTCAGGCGGGCCTCCCTCCCCGCCCCCAGCCTTGTTTGGAAAGGCCAGAGGCCGCTTTGCTCTCGAAACTTCCCATTCTGTCTGCTCAGGGGAAGGAATCCCTGTGATTTGGCCAGTCCTTGTCCTTCTTGCTCCATCTGGCGCTACCCTCATCTCTTTATGGGCTAGGTTGCTGAGTGTGGTGGGTGTGAGTCACCTGGCCCCTCAGGACATAGCTTCGCCCACCCTTGGGCCTTCTGGTGGCCTCAGGGCCCCCTCTGAGCGTGCAGGCACGGCTGTTAGTTTGGGTTGGTTTCTGTCAGTTTTGGTTCTTCTTGCATGGGAGTGTTGTGGTGCCAGGCTTGTGTCAGAGGCACCTGAGTTTGTACCAGCCCCACTTGGTCAGGCCCAAACGCGAACGTGAAGTCCCTCAGTCGTGTCCAGCTCTTTGTGAGTCCCCATGGACTGTCGCCTACCAGGCTTCTCTGTCCATGGGATTTTCCAGGCAATAGTACTGGAGTGGATTGCCATTTCCGTCTCCAAGGGATCTTCCCAACCCAGGGATCCAACCCGGGTCTCCCGCGTCGTAGACAGACGCTTTACCATCTGAGCCACCAGGGAAGTCCAAACAAGTGACAAAAACAGAAGGGGCTCCAGATAAACTGCCTTGCCCCCCCATTCACAGCATCACTTCCCTGGGGGCCCTGCCGGGAGCCCACGTCTGTGGCGGGGCACTCTGTGGTGGGTGAAGGACAGCAGGACCTGCCTGGGCTGGGGAAGCTGAGGGCAGTTCCAAGGGCACAGGGGTCCCCGGGAGGGCCCTGCTAAGTTCCCTCTGAGAATGAGGATCTTCAGCGAGGCCTGTGGCAGGGAGTGGCGGCTTCAGCTCGCCAATGAACTGGAACCTCTTGGTCCGCTGTCCTCGGCTGGACACAAGAAGGCTGCTAATTGGCCAGGAAAGTCTGGAAGCGATCGCGGCTGCCACTCCCCTCAGCGTGTTTAGGGGCCTCCTCTCAGATCCCACATGCGGGAACCCGATCCCTCTGGAGGGGCCGACATCAAAGCAGGGCTGCTGTTTGATGTCCAGAGGCCTCTGAGGACAGCAGGCAGGCAGGCCGGCCTTCCCGGGTGCGGCCGTGCTCTCGTCCCTGTTTGTGATTTGCGGTTCCCGGGCTGCCCTCAGGTGCCGCGGGCGAGGATTTTGGAGGGAGGACGCGTGACCGGAGCCCCCAGGAGCAGAGAGGGCTCTGCTGTCTTGCAGTGGGCAGTCAGCCAGCTATCTGAGCCTGGGCAGCTGCTGTCTCTGTTGCCGTTGAAAGGAGCAGGACCTCTGTGTCTCCCCTTCCTTCTTCCTCTCTGGGCCTGGGATCTTGTTTGCTGGAGTATCTTCCCTTGCTCCTCCTCTGTTTTGGCGTCAGGATGAATAGCGTGTGGGTCTGGCAAGGGCTGACTCTCTGGCACTTTGGGGTCTTGTGTTTTCCTGAGGCCTGGCTCTGTAAAACGTGAAAGCAAACAAGAGAGATGGGAGAAAACGTGCTGAACCCGCCCAGAGGACATGGGTCCTCTGTCACGGGTCTGGGGTGGCCCAGGCAGTGTTCCAGTGTCCGTACGTTTACCAGCTCAGCACCTGTGTCATCCGGTCCCAGCCATTTCTGTGCTTGAGCCCTGGGGCCCGGCTGGGGCTGAGCTGCATGGCCTGAAGGGGCTTCAGGTCTCCTGCTTGCTGCACGTCACCCTTCCTGGAGGAGAGGGACAGGCCTGGGGCACTGCTGGTGGGTCTGGGATGGGCCTTTATTTGGGGGCTGATTCTGTGGTTGTGTCAGGAAATGCAGAGATGAAGAAAAGAACTTGAGTCGGTTGTCACAGGCCTGCCATCAGCAATTTAACCATCCAAAGCCAGGGCTTGGCCACCGTGTGCTTAAAACCTCGGTGGCCATCGAGGTACAGGCCGGTGCAGGTGGTATGGACTGTCCTGAGAACGTGTGCCAACCGTGCACCTACATGCCCTCCACCCTCCAGCGTGCCAAGCTTCCCTAGGGCCCTCCCCTCCCATCTCAGGGTCTGCTTTACAGGTGGCCGGGCCTGTTGCCTGCCTCCCTGTTAGTCCCGGGGTTGTCCCACTCTCTCCTTGGAGTCCATATGATAGATCCATGCCAAATGATCCTGGCGTCTCTGGTGGCAGCAACCCGCTCAGGGGACAGGTTCAGATAAAAGCTCAGATCATGGTCCCCCAGGACTTGTCGTCACCGACCGTGGGGACAGTTGCCAGAGACGTGAGGCACATCCGGGAGGTGACTGGTGCTGCCCGTCTCCCTGTTCCGTGTCCTTTCTTTGCTCTGAGCCCGGATGCTAGGGGCGGGTGGGAGACTCCGCCAGGCTGATGACCAGCTGTGGGGCGGCCAGGGTGGGCGGGTCCCCATGGCGCTGGCCAGGGTGCCATCCTGAGGGCAGCAGCGTCCCCAGGCAGTGGCTGCCTTTGATGCTTTCTTCACTCTCCTCACAGGGAGTGTCTGGAGCGGCCGTGTGAGGCCAGCCCGGTCTGCGTGTATATGAGGGATGAGGTAGGTGAGCTGCGGACCCGCCCGCCTGGCCCACACCCCGCCGCCCACTCCTAGCTGCCACACAGGCCCAGCCCCACTTTCCAATCTGGAAAATTCACTCCCTCAGACCTGCTTTCAAAGCAGCGACCGGCAGACTTGGGCCCTGAAAGCATGATGTGTTTCATGGAAAAAAGGCAGGACGCCGGCTCCGCTGGAACCGACCGCGGGCCGCCCGGGCTGCTCCCAAACCTCCCTCAGAGCCCTGTTTGTTTTCTCAGCTTCTCTCAAAGCCCAAGAGTCACAAAAGTGGTTTCATTTTAATAAATATTTGCTTTGCTCCCTGTTTTGATCTTTTTCAAAACCGAGTGTGGCGTGGTGCAGGCTTGGCCTGGCACCGAGGCCCTGCCTGTCCCCGCCCGCCTGCCCGTGACGGGGGACCCTCCTGGCGCTCAGTGCCCTGGCTCACAGGGGCTTTTTGTTTCAACCCTGGCCAAGTGCCCTTTCCTGGCCCGGGGTGGCCACTGTCCCCGAGGGGCCTCTGGTATGGATGGGCCACACCCACGTATTTATCCCAGCTTGAGGTTCCTGATCCAGGGCTCAGCAGGGTGAGGGTTCCAGGGCTCTGAGGGGGAGGGACCTGAGTGGAGACATCTTTTGCAGGAGAGAGACCACTGGGCCTTGGGCACCTGGGCCGGATTGAGGCCATCATGGGCCTTTTGGGTGCTGGGGCTGGCAGGGCGACTCCACAGTGCTGGTGACATAGTGCCCAGGTTGGGGGAGGCAGCATGCGGCAGCCTCAGTGGATGGGGAGCTTCATCAGCACGGGGTCAGCAGGATGTCCTGTCCCCCCTCACAGGTGACCGGCAGAGCCGCCTTGCAGAGCACAACGCTACAGTCACTGGGCCTTACTGGGGGCAGTGCGATCATCAGGTGAGGCATGTCTTTGAGTCTGGTTTAGAAAACAGGGGTCTCATAGGAAAGGGAACAGGAAACATGGGGATGGCCAGACCCTCGCCAGTGGCTTCTCCCGCCCACAGCCTGGGGGGCTGGGTACCGGTGCAGCATCAGGTGGGGGATCGGCCCTTGGCAGGGTTGCCATGGTGACCCTGTGCCCGTTCCTTCCCCTGGGAGGTGAGGTGTGTTGGGAAGGGCTGTGAGGTGCTTTCGGGGCACTGGGTTCAGTTTGGTAGTCATCAGAGGCTAGGGGGCGGCACCGTGAGACCCAGGGCTCCACGTGTGGAGTTTCACTTGCTTTCTGGGCCTCTCCACTCAGGTTTTCCATGAAGCGATGTGACTCTGCCAGCAAACAGGAGCCTGGGGCCTCCTGGAGCAAAAGCCCAGGAAGCCCGACCCCCTCCATGTCGGCTGACCAGGCAGCCAGCAGCCCTCTGCTCCCACTGAATTCGGCGGGGCTCAGCCAGGGCGATGTGAGCCGTCAGGATGAGGCAGTGAGCCCAGGTGCCAGCTGTGTGGATGGCTTAGGCCCGAAACCAGTGGATGCTCAGGCGAAGCAAATCTCGAAGGAGCCCCCACCTGCCCCTTTTGTTCCTTTCTCTGGTGGGGGACAGCGACTGGGGGGCCCCTCCGGGTCTGCAAGGCCTCTGATGTCATCTTCAGCCAAACTGCCAAAGTCCTTCTCCAGCCCTGCAGGCCCCTCCAAGCCGAAGAAGTCGAGGCCTGGCCAAGAGCCCCAGCCAGAGCCAGAGCCGGTAAGGGGTGAGCTGGGCTGGGCACTGGGGTCTTTTTTCTTGACAGCACCTGACCTCTTGGCTGGTCAGCCTAGGGTACAGTAGGGTCACTTGGGTACGTTTCATCTTCTCAGGGAAGTGATGTTTTGGCTTTGTTTTGCTTGAAATTAACTTTCTTGAGGCACCATTTTAGATATACTGTTGATGGGTTTTGACAAACCTGTGTGTCCCTGTGGCCGCATCACAGTCGACAGGGCCATCCTTCCAGAGCCTCAGAGCTGGCACCTCGCCTTCTGCTGGGCTGGTGGGCTTGGCCGGCACTGATGCAAAGGTGGTTTGGCCTTGATTGTGGCACGCCACCTCTACTCCTGAGCCAGGCGTTCGCCAGCTCACCCGTTGTGTCCCATCGCTGGCCAGCAGAGGGTGAGTTTGCTCACTCTTCACAAACGTTGTGGCCTTGTGGTTGGGCCTTGGACATCTCTTCTGGACATTTCTGGGAAGTTCCTGGTGGCCACCTGAGCCGTGGTGGGGAGGAGGGTGCACGGCCCTCTCTGAACTCGGATGGAAGGGTCCAGGCTCTGGATTGTCTCCGTGACGCCATTTTCCTGTCTGACCAACTCTGTTGAAGTGTTGGGTTGGCCCAAAAGCTCATTCGGGTTTTTCTGTAAGATATTATGGGAAAACCAGAACGAACTTTTTGTCCAACCCAGTACAGCTTACTGCATAGACACCTGCCACCAGGGCAGCGTGGGGCTTTTGTAGATGTTGAGGCTCTCTGTGGGCACCTTTGAGCTGTCGTGAGTCTCACACCCTCCCCTGCAGTGAGGCCCGCTCCCATCTTTTCTCTGACCACACACAGACATGCACAGTGGCCGGGTCCCTGCATCTTGGATCATGCTGAGCAAGGGGACCCCCAGGTGGCCAACACCTCTGCAGAAGTCAGGCATGTGGCCAGTGTCGGCCTCCCCACTGTCTGATGGTGCCAGCCTCCAAGGCCATCTCTGGTCTTCTGTAGGTCAGGCCAGCCCTGCCCTGGTCAGTTGCAGCCTTGGCAGAGCTCCTAAGAGGGAGGACAGGCGTGACTTCTGTTGGATCCAGTGCTTGAGCTGAGTGCTGATGCAGGGCTTTCCCCTCGGAGTGCCTCTGGGACTTTGTCCAGTGGGGCTTTCATGAGCCGTAGGGCAAAGCTCCCATGGGCTTGTGTCCCTCTGTGTGACTGTTCCCTCAGCAGTGCTGAGACCCTGTTTTCAGGAATGGCCTGTTGTGGATTTCTTAGTGTCTTGGGTTCCTGGGCACCAAGGAATGTCTTGCCCTGGGACTGTCCTGGGCACCCTGCCTCCTGGGCTTGGCCCCTAAGGAGGCTCTGTGCGTTCATCCAGAGTCCAGCTTAGGCCTCTGGCTTGTGGCTGGAGAGGGTCTTTCCTAATGGAGACCTTACGGTGGCGCCGGCCTGGGTTGGCAGCCTGGGCGGCAGGTTCTCACCTCTGGAGCCCTTGCGGTTGCACAGGTGTGTGTGGGCATTGTCTGAGACGCTACTGCACCTTCGGAGTGGGGCCCCCAGGTTCTCCACCCTCCTCTCCCCTTCCTTCCAGCCAGAGTGACTCCGTGTGCCCACACTCCACTCAGGGTCCACTTGAGGTTTTATGTGATGAGAAGGATGCCCCTGCCAAAAGAAACTGCTCTTTACAAATCACCTTTCCAGGTGATGGAGAGCCATTGGAGGATTCCCTGCTTGGACTGGGAGCTTCTGGAGTGAGGGTGGTGAGGCTCCACCTGGGCGGTAGGATGCTCACCTGCTTTCCTGGTTCCAGCAGTTTCTCAGTGTCAGTTGGAGTCTGCAAATAATGTCAGGTTTATCTTTTTCTTTGAGGTCCTTCTTCCATTTGTTTTTTTGCTTGTCGTATAGCAGTGATTGGGTTTCTGGTGTCTGTTGAATATCAAATTTAGTGAGCATTCTTGTCTTGACCTTGATCTTACAGGGAGTAACCTTAGTTTATCTGTGAAGTATGCTGAAGACAGTGAAAAGTCTTTTATTAAATCGAGGGTTTCTGTTTCTAATTCTCTGAGAATTTTTCTTTATCATCAACATGGTTATTTTATGAACGGCTTTTCCTGAATTGAGGTAACTCCACACCTTATGTCTGCTTCAGTTCATTTGCATGATGTGAGTTTGGGTAGATTTCCCCCATCAAGCCATCCTTGCATTCCAGGGCAGTTCCAGTGATGTGTTAGTGCTGGAGCCTGCGTGCACCCTGTCTCTTCTAGAGCCCCCTCCTCACTCTTGCTCCAGGTCACACACCGGAGGATGGTGGAAAAGTAGGGGCACCTGTGTTGTGGGGAGGTGGGGCAGCTCGGCCATGAAACAGAGCCCAAGTCCCTGCAGGGGAACAGGCTTCGGAGATCTCCTCCTGCTCCCCGAGTCACCCTTCGTGTGTTCTTGCTGAAATGGATGGTGGTGGGAGGGAGGTACTGGAGGTGGGGTGGGGACTGAGCCAGTCCCAAGCCCCATGAATGGCCATCCTAGGGAGTTGGTGGTGGCACCCTGGCCTTTCAGGGACCCCACTGGCTTCTACACTGATGTTTGGGCTGCATTAGATGGTGGTATAAAGCCCCCAGTCTCATCACCTGGGCCCAGAACCAATGGTTGAGTGCAGAGCCTTGTGGTTGGGGTGAACCAGGGTCGGGCTCCTGAGTCCCTTCAGGCCTGCCCTTTAGGGGAGGGGTCCCTGAGTTTGGGGGTCAGAAAGCTAGAACTGGGGCTGGCTGTCTCCTCCTCCCAACCTAAAGCCTGTGGCTCTCTGCATCTCCTGGGAACCCCTGACACCCGTGGCTGTGTGGGGAGTGGCTTGGGTTGGTGCCGGCCTGGTAGTGGTTGCTGTCAGGCGCAGGTTCCCAGTGCATCCCCGAGTGCTGACCCCAGGGGCCCCAGGAAGGAGAGGTCCTGGGAGGGTCCGCCTGGCCGCCAGCAGTGCGTGTCTTTGATCTGGGAGCCCCAGCAGCTGGTTGATTGTGGAGCGTCCCCCGCCCGCCCGCCTGCCTCGCGCCTCCTGTCACACTGACAGCCGCGCACCCGGAGGCCCGGCTGGCCACATGGTGTCTGCTTTGTGTCCCCTCGAGTCCTGGGGGAGGGGAGAAGGGAACAAAACAGAACTTTTGGGGGAACTTCAAAGGTACATTTTAGTAATCAAGAAGAGTTTCCAAGTTTCCCATTAATGTTTTGCCTGTGTGTGGTTTTGGATTTGAATGAAGAGTCAGAAGAGACAGGATGAAATACAGGCAGGTCCTCGGCTGAGGCCCAGGATGGTTTACAGACCCGGGCGGCTCCTGCCTTTGATGTCAGAACATTAATTATTAGAAGGTAGTTTTACTGGCCGTCAGAACCGGGTGCGGGGAGAGGTTGGGGCTGCCCGGCGGCCCCTGGCCTGTCCTTTGAAGTCCTTCCGCTGGCCCGGGAGCCTGCCCCGCAGCTCTTTGTGCTGCTGGGCCATGCTCCCAGCAGGCGTCCCCTCACGCAGCTGGCACAGGGGTTCGTGATCAAAGGCTCCGACCCCCTAGGCAGGGCTGGCTGGCCACAGTCCCCCCTGCCTGTCCCCCACCCTCCGGGGGGTGGTCTCTTCCCTTGGAGACGTGGTCCCGCGGACTTGCTCCGCACCTTGCACCCACACCTTGGAGCAGGCGTCAGCTTCATCTCTGGCTGTCCCCGGTTACTGGAAGGTTTAGAACACACGGGACTTGGGGGACCCTGGCCAGGACCTGGGGGCTGGAGTGGACTGGGAGCAGCGCCCCTTGCTGGCTTGCCTCCCTCCTTCTCTTGGTCTGGGGTGTCTGTCCATGACAGCCCCCAAGAGCACAGCTCACTGTCTCCTGTGTGTGAACCCAGGGTGGGGTATGAGCTGTCCCTGATCTGCTGGTGATTGTGGATACCCGCGGGCGTCAGCCTTGGCCTTAATTGGGATGTCCTCTAAGGGTTTTTGGCAGCTAGGTCAGCCACTTTGAAGGCCCCAGCTGAGTCTCAAGGCGGTTTCTGAAGCCTGGTGACCGGCAGGTGCCCTCCAGCTGTCCCTGTGCTGTGTCAGCCGTGACTGGACTCGGGGGAGAGACAGACACCCAGCCTGCAGAGCCGTGATGGAGAACAGACGGGCAGAGCACCTCAGCCACTGGCACATCTTCTGGTACCCAGAGCTGCCCACAGGGCCAGGAGGCCTCTGATTGGGCCCCGGGGGCTCCCTGTGTGGGATTGCTCCTGGCCCTGGTCCGCTGTGTGCATCCACCCCCGGGCCTGCTGGTCTGGAACATGCGTCTTCCCCTGTGGATGAGGAGAGCTACCCCATGCCCCGCGTCTGCTTATTTCAGTCCTTTGGGGGTCCGTGCACTGCACAGAGAGATGCCAGCTTCAAACTGCCCGTGTCGCTGTTGCAGCCCAGCATTTCTCTTTTAAAGATCTGCTCTGTTTCTTCCTGCTCGGAAGGTGGGCAGAGTCAGGTGTGGACCTCGGCCCTGGGCTGGGGCAGACCTGGCTTCAGCCTGTGTCACAACGGGCCCAGCGGGTGAGGGGCTCAGGTTCAGTGTGGCCTTGCCCGTCAGGCCTGGCCTCACATTGGCACAGCGCGCGCTCCGGAGGGCGGCCGGCTCTGAGAGTGACGGAGGCTTGGCCCACGTCCCTCCCGCGTAGTGATTCATTTCAGCTCCAAGCCTCAAGGGGAAACGCTCCACATTCCCTGTTACCAAAAAGCATTGTCAGAGGACAGTCTGGGCAAGAGGGAGGCAGGAGGGCGGGAGGGACACAAGAGCCCTCACAGGGAAGCTGGAAAATCTGGGGTTGAGGTCACCTCCAAATAGTTTTTGCATTTTTTCTCCCTGTGTCATCACGTCCTGGAAAATTACTGTCAAGAAAATGAAACCTCAGCGGGCAGTGAGGCTGCTTCTGACACGAAGGGACCCTCGTGTGCCCAAGTGGGTCCTCAGCCACTTGTGCAGCGGCCCCTGGAGCATGTCCACCAGCTGTCGGGGGACGCCATGGGCCCAGATCTAGGCCTGGTGCCCTGTCCCCTCCAGGCCCAGCCCCTGGCTGTGCCTGTGGCCTTGCTGACCTGGAGTGGTGCTGACAGTGGGCAGTGCCCTCACTTCCTCCCCTCGGGTCTCCCTCGCGGGGTCTGTCCCCCTGTGGCGGCGGCTCTTTCTAAAGGCACAGGTGGCCGTCACAGCTGGTGGCTGGTTCCCAAGTCCCCATGGCTGAGTGGCCCAGGCGTCAGCCCGGTGTCTTTCCAATCTCAGGCATTGCTCGGGGCCTCCTCTGAACGTCACCCGCAGAGAGTGCTATCACCCCACCTCCAGAGGGTCTCTTCCCTCCCCAGGTGCTGTCTGTTCCCCGCACCAGTTTCATCCAGTTTGCAGACCCCCTGACTCATCCCCTCTTTCCATCTACCTTCCTCCTTTCTGGTTTTCTGGGTGTTGTCTCCAACTTTGGTGGAGGCTGAGACAAGGGAATCTTTGCCAGGGTCACGTGTTTGCAAGAAATGAGGGACCCCCGCGGGGTGTTTCACCAGCAGGGTTGGGTCCCTTAAGGCCCTACCCTTGGAGCCTGCAGACACCCACTGTGCCTCCCCTCCGGATGGTGCCTGTTTGCTCACCTGTCAGGGGCAGTTGTATAGACCCCCCCACCTCGCAACTCCATGGACTCAGGCCCCAGGCCCTGGCTGCTGCCTCATCATTCTACTCATCTTCTTGCTGACAGATGCCCACAGCGTTGAGGCCATCAGGGAAGAGACCAGCTCCTCTGGCATTCCGGGGGTTAAGGGGTAAGGGAGTCAGAACCAGTCTCTGCCCTGAATACTGACAGCCTTCAGGAGCTGGACTCTGAGCCAATGATGGAAAACTTGCGGTTTTGCCAGGATGACCCAGGCCTGGTGACATTGGGTTCTTGGTGGAGGCGCATCCTCTGAGCGGCTCCCACAGGCTCTTGGAGTAGACCTGGAGTTCTGGGCTGTGAAGACAAGCTGTCAGGCGTACTGAGGAGGTTCCAGGCCTGCCACCCCACAGGGGGCGTTTCATCTCGGAGCCCCATCCCAGAATCGGGGGCTCTGGCCCTCGACCACCACACAGGAGCCCAGTCTCCGTGGTGAGGGTGCCAGGGCCCTCTGACAGTGGCCATTGTGTGCCTTTCTTTTTCCTCCCCTAATGGTCTCATCCTCGGCCTCTAGTCTCTATCCAAAAACATCTCCATAAATCCATCTAGGATGGGAGCTGTGTGCGTAATAACTGCCCATGACCACGGAACAGCGGGTGAAGGGACAGCAAATGAGGGCCAGATTGCCGGCAGAGCATCCGAAGTGAGCGGGGCCAAGGCTTGGCCTCCCCCGGTGCCGTGTCTGCCGTACTTCCTCCCACGTGGAGCTGCCAGGTCCTCTTCTCCTTTCCTGGTCTCTCTCCTCTTTGCAGTGGGAATATCTCCACTGGGCAGGCTGTGTGGAGGTGTTTGAGGCCCCTGGCTTCTCCCTTGGTCATTTGGCAGGACAGGGTGATGCGTCCTACCAACCAGCCATGGAAATCCACTCTTCTCATGGGACGGGGCCCTCCTGGGGCCGGGTCAGGGTGGCAGCTCTGGGACTTGGGTGGTCTGGGCTCTGATGGGCGGCATCAGACCTCTGGCTCCTCTGCCCAGGAGCAGGGAGTTTCCCCAAGGTGCAGGCGATGCGGGCGGGTCAGAGTCATCCTGAGGTGGCCCTCTCCTGGCCCTCTGGCTCCTGTGTGGGACCCTGGCTCCAGGCTGCTGTCGGATAGAAAGACAGGCTTCTAGAGGCTTCTAGAGCAGAGCTGAGGCGTGCGTGGGAGGAGGGGCATGAATTGAGGGTGGATCCAACACTGAGAGAGAGTTTTCTCAGTTTACTGTCTGACTGAAGGTCAGTGGCCCCTGAGCAGCATGAAGCCAAAGGCTGATGTCGCCTATGTCCTTGTTCTGAAAGTTGTGGGAGGGCTGTGGAAAGTGCTAGTGGCCCGCGGTCTTCCAGGTCACCCCTGGGCTGTGCACCGGAAGCACCCAGGATGAGGACGCCAGAGTGGCCCCACGCTCTCCGGGTCAGGCTTCACCAACGTGTCCCCCGGAGATCAGGGGCACTTCTGGATGGTCAGGCTCAGCTCCAGGCCACAGACCACAAGTCACCCGATGGCTGGATTCTCAGGGCAACTCACTCGTGTGCCCACACGGGGCCCTCTGAGGGCAGGACTGGGGCAGGGTGGCCTGTGGGCTCTGTGCTCGCGCGTCCAGGGGCCTGGCACTGGTGGACACTGCAGTGCCCAGCTCAGGCACATCCATGTCTGCCCTCCCCCTCCCCCAGGAGCCCAGGCAAGTGCTCGGCCCTTCTGGAATGCAGGCGCCGTGGCTGTGGGGGGCAGCCTGGCGCCTGGCATCTTGTTATAAAAAGCTTGGCGTGGACTGCCTGTGGGCTGCAGGAGGGTTGTGGCTTTGAGGGGGCAACCCCTGGGGGCCTTGGTCAGCCACCTACCAACCCCACTGCCCGGGCCTCAGCCAGTCTTTCCTAGCCACCCTGCCACCAGTGCCCTAAGATCAGAGGGGCTTCGTGGCGAGAGCCCACCGCCCTTTGTTACGAGGCGTGACGCAGCTGTGCGCTCAGGAATGGCAGAGACCTGCCGGCCTGGGCAGTCAGGGCCTTGGGGGTGGCTGGGGGAGCAGCCCTGAGCTACCTGGCAGGTGCGCTGGCCAGCCCCAGGACGGTGAGTCTGACCTTCAGAGCCAGAGGGGCTGGGTGCAGGAAGGGACGATGAGAGAAGCCTGCCAAGCCTGGCGTTGGGTTTCAAAGGCAGAGGGTGGGATTCCTGTGCAAGGCTGGGGCGTGGAAGAGAGGGCAGGCAGGAGCAGGAGGCAAAAGAGGCCTCACCCCAGACGTTTGTGGACAGTCTGTGCAAGGGAGGGCAGGACCTGGCGTGGGCCCCGTGGGACACCTCCATCTGCCCGGGCTCCATAGGCAGCCTCAGCACCGCGAAGGTGTCTTCCCCCGTCATCAGTTGGGCCACACCCGGAGGCACCGCAAGCAGAGTGAGCCCTGCCTTGTAATTTCCGTTGCCGTTGGCTGCCAATTAGGAGAGAGGCTGTCCCTTCTTGTGTCCCCGTGGTGGGCGGAGGGAGGGGCTGACTGCTCCCCCAGGGAGGGGAGGTGGGGTCAGTCTAGCCACGGGGCCAGCGGCTGGCAGGTTTTTGCCAAACCTCTAATTTAGGGGCTGTTGCTTGTCCTGCCCCTCCCGTGGAATCCCTGACGTGGCCCTGACCAGGGTGCTGCTCTCCAGTTTTGTTCCCCGCTTTGGTAGACTGTGATAACAGGTGGCTTCCTGGGGCTCGTGGGGAGCCCTCGTGAAGACAGGATGCGAACAGAGATGCTGCCGTTCACTCACTGTCCAAGTCCCCTCAGTAGTCAGGGTGCCCTCTGACCTGGCTGCACAGAGACCCTCGGGCCCTGCGCCCTGTTGGTGAGGGTCTCGGCATTGTCACTGCTGAGCAGGCGGGCCTGGGGGGAGGGGCCCTGGTCTTGGAGAGGCTCGGGCGCCCCACGCCCCACCCTGGAGCCTGGCCACGGGCTGACAGGTGGGGCCGGCAGCACAGAGCTCAGCTGGGGTCTGCATGGCCAGCCCAGCCCCGGGCCTTGCATCAGCTGAGCTCTCTGCCTGCCCAGCCAGTGGACCGAGACCCCGTGGTGTGCCACCCGGACCTGGAGGTGCTGCTCCAGGCCTGGCCTGCGGAGCTGCCTGACGAGTTCTTCGAGGTGACTGTGGACGACGTCAGAAGACGCTTGGCCCAACTCAAGAGTGAGCGGTGGGTGTGCCCTGGCCCCTTCTGAGACACCCATGCGCTCAGCAGCACCTTGGAGGGTGGGGGGGCCCAGGCAGGGGTTGCTTAGTCCTTTCTGACCCTGTGAGGGAGAGCAGCTCATGGAGCCTGAGGGAGAAGCTGAGTCCAGCTGGTGTGGGCCTCCGTTCTGGCTGGGGAGACCTGGGACCTTCACCACTCCCCGCCCCCTCCCCAGGAAGCGCCTAGAAGAAGCGCCCTTGGTGACCAAGGCCTTCAGGGAGGCTCAGATGAAGGAGAAGCTGCAGCGCTACCCTAAGGTACCCAGGGCAGGGGGTGCAGTCTCCACACGGCTCTGCGCTGGGGCCTCTTGCGGTTCCCACAGCCCACAGGTCACTGGCCATGGTCTCCTGTACTTCAGCCCAGGCCGGCAGGGCTGCGGTTTGTTAATGAACCAGTCAGCCCTGTTTTAAGATGAAAACTGGCACTGTGTTTTCACAAGTGCACGTGGGTGCTTGTCTGGTCCTTCCGTCCAGCGCGTGGCCAGGAGTTTCAGGGGGCAGCCAAGGTGAGGGGGTGCTGGCCCAGTGTCGGGGAGGCCTGGACATTGTGGGCCCAGGGGTGCAGCTGCCTGGGTTGGACTCCAGCTGTCCTGCTGACAAACCGGCTTGTCCTGGCCTAGGTGGTCTTGAGGGTCCTCTTTCCTGACCGCTACATCCTGCAGGGCTTCTTCCGCCCCAGCGAAACTGGTGAGGAGCCCCGTCTGGGCGGCCAGGAGGGTGGGAGGCCCCACGAGCCCCTCCAGGCTTCTTCCGTCTGGGCTCTGGGGCAGGCAGTGGGCACGGGGCTGGGGGCTGGCTCTCGCCAGAGGCCCTGCAAAGCAGCTAGGCAGTGCCTCTGGAGCTGGGTGCCCTTCATGCACCCACCTGTTCTGGGCATTGGTGGGACAGAGGGGCAGAGAAGGTGGGCTCCCCTACACCCAGTACCGGGGTCTCTGGCCTGGGACTGCAGCTCACCTGGAAGAAAGACAGCCATGCCACCAGTTCTGAGTGGGGTCCTCCGTGGCCTGGGGGGAGTGAGGTTGGACCTGGCTCGTCCCGTTGCAGAGGGGGCGTGGCCCAGGAGTGGGGTGCTTGCTTACCCACTCTTCCTCCTGCAGTGGGGGATTTGCGGGACTTTGTGAGGAGCCACCTGGGCAACCCGGAGCTGCCGTTCTACCTGTGTGAGTGCTTCCTCGGGACCTCCTTTCAGCGGCCCTGGCCCCTCTCATTTGGGGCTTGAAGTAGCTTTTCCCACAGAAGCAGCAGCGGGGCTGGTGGGTCTTGCGCTGGGGTCTGAGCATGAGCTAGGGGAGTAGGGGAGGGAGGGTGACCATTGCTCTGCTCAGTACACCTGTGCCCTCGGCTGCCCGCCTGCCCTCGGGGAGGTGGGGGCTGGGGGCAGGGGTGTCAGGGAGAGCTCCTGGCCACCTTTGGAGAACATCCGGGGGTTGAGGGGTCAGGTGTTCCCCTGCAGTGAGTCTGCCCCTGGTCCTCTCCCCAGCTTCTGGCTGGGCTTTTGCAACAGCACAGAGACGGACAGGGAGATGTGAGCTGAGGGGGCTGCTTCAGAAATCCTCTGACTCATTCTCAAGCCTGTTCTGGGAGTGGGGTCGGGGGTGTAGGGGCAAGCATGGGCAAAAGGTGGGGGTGGTGATGGGGGGAGGGGAGGGGCAGGACACTTCCTGGTGCAGACAACCACCTCTCCACAGTCATCGCTCCTCCAAAAACCATCCTGGACGACCACACGCTGACCCTCTTTCAGGTACCATCTGGGGCTGGCCTGGGAGGGACAGTTGCGAGGGAGGGTGGGTGAGGCCACAGTCAGAAGTATTATAAGGCCTTGTCGAGGGGTAAACTTGTACTAGAGTGCCTCTGAAGGCAGTTTTGGGGCTTTCCAGTCTCTCATGCCTCCTGCTTCAGTGGGGATGGGCTTGCTCAGTTGGCTGCCGCCGGCTTGAGCCAGGGCTGCCTCTGGATCTGGGTGAGAAGGGGCTGGCACAGGGGGCTGCTCAGGGAGCCCCCGAAGGACCAAGGGTCAGAGGCCTCAGTTCAGGTGGCCAGCCGCCCAGGAGGCCCCTGGGGTGCCAGCTGCCGGGCAAGTTTGGCTGCAGACTGGAGGGGCTGTTGCCAGGCCTGCTGCCCTGCCCCTGCCTGTCCCCTGGATCCCATGGCCTCTGCTGGGAATACCGCGACGGGCCCTCCCCAGGCACTGGGGCCCCCCAGAGCTCCCAGGGTGAGGGGTGTGGATCCGGTGCCCTGCTGGGCTGCAGTCCAGAGCCAGGAGGAATGTCCTGTCCCTTCACCCCAGGAGAGCAGCCCGGGGCCTCCCCAGCCCTCTGGCCTAATGGTTTCCTCTTAAAGTCTCTTCAGATATTTTAATTAGTAACAGAGGCTGGCCTTTGTTAAATGGCCAGTAGGCCCTGCAGAGGTCTGAGTTGGGGCAAGGGGATCTGCTTGCCACCATCTTGGGGGGATGGGGCCAGACCAGCAGAGAGGCTAGAAGCCCACCAAGGAAAGGAGTCGAGGTTGGTGGGATCAGGGTGCTTCCCTGCACCCCCACTCCCCCTTAGCCCCCTAGGAGCCCCAGAGGCACTGGGCTGCCTCCTTCTATCCCCACCCGCCCTGCCTCCCTCCCTCCCCACTCTCCCTCTTTGGCCAGCCTGTTGATAAACATTGAATTTGGAAGATGCTTTGGGATGGAGGGAGGCCAGCGTCCAGGCACCCCCCTCCAATTACGAACCCTGGGGTGCCGCCTGTCCCACCCACGTGGCCTGATTCCTGGTGACACTCTGCCCCCTGCTACTAGCAGCCGTCTCCTTTCATCTGTCAGCTCGCCCTGGAGCCGTGGGGCCTCCGCTCGGGGTGGTGTCCCTGCCCGCCCGCGATCAGAGAGCTGGCAGGGCTAGGGGAAGGAAGCCTTCCTCCCACCCGCGGGTGAGCGGGCGCGGAAGCTGCCGGCTTTCATGTCCCTGGCAGGGCCTCGTGCTGGCTGCCGGCTGCCCTGGAGGCTGCCCGGGGCCAGTCCTGCGCCCCGGGAAGTGACAGCTCAGGGTGGGTGTGGGGGCTGGAAGCCTAGCTGCCTGTTTTGGCCACGGGGCCAGGAGAGTGACTGTTCGTTGGGCAAGACGAGTGAGGTTGAGGATGGGCGGTTGCCAAGGATGCCGTCCGTGGACACAGAGGTGCCCAACAGCCCATGTCATATCTGCTTCCTGGGCTCGAGCCCTCTTCATGCTGGTGCAGCCCCGAGCCTCAGGGACCTCCCTTCGCTCCTGTCAGCCCCCCGGCACTGCCTCACCCAGAGCCCCAGCATCAAGCCCCACCCCTTGGTGATGCCCTTAGAGGGCCCCGAAGACCACCACAATCTATGAACTTTGTCAGCCTGAGCAGAGGGGTGCGCCTCCCTCCTGGAGCCATGGTGGTCTTCTGTGCTTTCTGTTCACCCTTTTTTCCAGTGGGGTTGTCCCCTGGGATACAAGCAGGCGGGTGGGGGGCTTCCAGCAGGTGCAGAGGGCAGGCAGGGAGGCCAGGTTACAGAAGAGCGGCCTCTAGGGGCCCAGAGGGGTCCTTCAAGGCTTTAAGCTCTGCAGCCCCTAGACGGCCCCACTGGGATGATCCGACCAGTGCCTTGGGTTGGCCAGGTCAGCGTCTGGCCTCACTGGGCCACCTGAGAAAGGGTGAGGCACTGTCCTACCTGTTTCCAGCCCCTCCAGATTCCGGTGCCTCCAGGGCCAGGGGCAGCCCCCGAACACCATCCAGGCCATCCCTCCACAGTAGGCTGGGATCCCAGGCCTCAGAGTGGGGTTTCAGAGTGTTCATGGCCCTTCTCTGTCCCTCTGTTTTGCCTGCAATCCCAGCGTTCCTGGTCTTTGAAACTTCCTTCTATGAATAAGTCCCCACCCAATTTCAAGAGTTCAGAGCTGAGAGGACACACTCAGCTGGCAGCTGCGGCCCTTCCGCTGAGGGCTGAGGACACGGCCGTGGGTGGTGACCTTGCTGTTCCTCAGGCCAGCTCTGGGGGTTGCAGCCACTCCTGCCTCAGATGCAGAGGTGGGAGTGGAGGCAGGTGATGATGCTGGGGGGCTCTGGGATCCTCTCCTACAGCCCTGATTTCTGCACCATAGTCTGGCCTCCTGCCTGGGAGGCCTCCAGGGACGTTTCAGGGGCTGTGTGATGCGTCCTATGCAGGTGGGGCCAGTCCTTGAGCGGAAATCTTGTGCCACCACCCCCACGGATAGGATGCCAAGAAGAATGTGGGGACCCCCCTACCCTGCAGGAGGGCCTTCTCGCTGGCTAGCACTGGCTTTTCCTCATAAGGTGACCTAGTGCCGAGTCAGGGAACCCTTATGTGAGCTTTCAGGTCAAGGCAGTAGGCCTGGGGGCACCTCTGGGCCCAGGCTCCCAAAGCAGCTTGGCTCCAAGAGGCCCCCTGCCCACTTCCCCATGCCTGGGCCCCACTGGAGAGCCCTGCACATGGCACGCCCACCTCCCATCCAGCTGCTCCCAGGGGACCGGGCTCACCTGTCAGCCCCTGCAGAGTCCCCCCTCCATTCTTCGGGCAGCAGAGGTCGGGGGGGCTGGTGGGGGTACAGTGGGCTGTGCCTGTGTTGGCGGCCACCTTGCGCCCCATGCCCCCATCCCCATCCGTGCACTTCTGTTCATCTGCATCTCCTCTGACCTCTTGATGTCTCCTGTAGTCTCTGGTGAGGGTGGGGGTGGCCACAGCCTTCAGAATATAAAGTGTTGACCCTGGGACCTGGGCAGGAAGGGGAGGTAGTTAAAAATGCCAGAGCACGCACACCACAAGAGCTTCCTGTTCAGCTGGTGCTTGGGGCTGGGCCCTGGCAGGACCCTGTGGTTTGATGCCCTGGCCTGGCTCGCACTGGGGTTGGTGCCAGAGGAGGAACAGGTGAAGCTGGGCAGTGGGCGGCGTGATGGGAGGGGCCTGATGGGGCTGTAGGCCTCCTCAGTGGAGCCCTGGGCCTAACAGATGCGGTGCCCGTGAGGCCAGCACGGAAGCCCTGCTCCTCCCTGCCATCCTGTGCCCCACGGTGCCCACTTGGTCCCTGAGCTCCCCTCCGCCCTCCCTGCAGGCGAACCTTTTCCCCGCTGCCCTTGTGCACTTTGGACCTGAGGAGCCGACAGGTGGGTAGGGTCCCCCTCTGCCCACCAGCGCCGGCCAGCCCTGGGCCCCACATCCCAGCTCCTGAGATGCTCCAGAGCAGAGGACTTCGGGTCTGGGAGGGAGACCTGTGGCCCCAATACCCCCATACCCTACTACTCCCCAGGGCCAGGCCATACTCCCTCCCAGAGCAAAGCAGCTGTAGGCAGGTGGGGTCCCCTTGTCTGTGGCCTGAGGGTACACTGGGCCTCCTGCAGGCATCTACCTGGACCCCAGGCTGCTGGAACACACCGTCTCCCCGTCTGCAGCTGACGTGCTCGTGGCCAGGTGCGTGTTTGCAGAGGGTGGGGGAGCACACTGGCACAGCGCCCACCCTCTGGCACCTCGGCCCTTGTGCCTTTGTTTTCAGGTGCATGTCCAGGGCTGCGGGAACCCCACCCCCACCGCCAGCCCCTGACACTGCACCCCTTGAGTTGGAGCCAGCTGCTGAGGAAGGGACAGTGGGGCCCCCTGAGCCCAGCCGGGGGACAGCCCAGCCTGTGAGGAGGGATCTGGGCAAAGTGCCCAAGTGGTTGAAGCTGCCAGGTACCCTGGGGGTGTGGCCGGGCGGGGTGGGGCTGTGGGCAGGAGCCCAGGGCCCCGAGGTCACCCTGTGTGTTTGCCTTGCAGCCGGGAAGAGGTGAGAGCCGCCAGAGGTGCCCACTCTGCCAGCCACAGGACCCCTTCCCACCCTGAGCGGGAATAAAGACGCGAGCCTCTCTTGAGACCCTCCTGTCATCTTTTCCAGGGGAGGGTCCTTTGGTCCTCTGCCCTGTGCCAAGCTCCCAGCCAAAGGCCCCCTAGCCTAGCTAGATGGTGATATGTGAGCCCAGAGGCTGCTTGCTGGGGCTTGTTCTTGTTAAGGACACAGGTGTCTTCCTTGAACTGCCTGCCCTTTGGTTTTGAACCTCACTGACGTTAACAGCCCCCCCCCCCCCCCAGTGGAGGACACGAGTCTGGGGAGAAAGGCCTCCGGGCATCGCCTGCTTGGCTGCAGCTCAGGCCGGGCCCCCAGCCCCTGACAGGAGAGGATGTTGCCTCCACCCCCGGAGGGCGGGGCGGGCAGGGCCGGCCTGGGGTTTCCCGGGACCCCACCCGCCCCACCGTCTGAGTGCACTTCAAAGTGGCTGGGGGGGGGGGGGCACAGGCCCTGGCACTTGTCGCCAGCCTCTCCCCTCAGGTCTAATTACTTCCACATGCGCCCAGAGCTTTGAAGCCCTGAGACTCCTTGTGGGAGGGGGGAGAGGAAGATGGGGGGCAGAGGCGGGGAACGGGTGCAGGAAGGAGCCAGCGGGGCTAAACTAGGGAGGGCGGACGGGCTGGCCCCCTACCTATGCCACCCTTTGGCGGTGGGGGGAGGTGGCTCCTGGGTGCCCATGGCAGTTGGGCAGATGTCCCTCCCCAGCAGGCCAGATCCCGCTGCTTCATGAGAGTCCTGACTCTGAGGTCACTGGGCCCAGAGCCCTCGGGGTGTTTCAATCCTAGGTTGACAAGTCCAGGCAGCTTTCAGAATTAATGGGAGGTAGGTGCTGGGGGGTGTGGGGGGTTGGTTGCTGGGCCTCAGAGGGCAGCCAAGCCTCCTGACTGGGTTCCTAACAGGTCCTGAACAGCCCTGACCTGCCTGGCCTGGGCCCTGGGGGCAGTGGTCCTTTCCACTGGCGTGACCCTTCTCCCCCCAAACAGCCCTGCCCACACATCCCTGGGCATCCCGGCCAGTCGGTGGCACCCCACGCCCTCGGCAGCCCCGGGCAGAGGCACCATCCCAGGTGGGCAGCCACACGTGCGAGGGCTCCGATTTCACAGCCCTCGAGCCCGGCCCACGGCAGGGTACTCACACATGCTCTTTGTTACTCTGTCCTCTCCCAGCTTTGAAGCAACTTGACTTTGGGTGATTAATGGCAACAGGAGGCTGTGCCTGGGGAGGTGGCTCTGATTTATTGATGTTGCTTTGTTGAAAACAAATATATAGCTCAGGGAAGCATCTTTTGAGGGGAGTATCAGATGGCTAGAAGGTGACACGCTAGCTTTGGGACCAGTGGCAGAACCACACCATTCTGCGTGTTCGTGGAGGACACATGGGCTACCTGTTCAGGTGGGCGGGTCTCCCGCACCCGCTTCCCAGTGACCAAATGCTTCCCTCACACCAGCGGGCGCCTAGCTGCCCCGGGAAGTGGGGTGGGCACCTGGCCCCTGATCCTGTCAGCGACCCCTCCCCTCCATATGCTGTGTCCTGGCCGTCAGCAGCAGGCAGAAGGAATGACCTGGGGAAGAGGGGTGGTTTGCTGGGAGCTGGAGAACGTTGTGGGTCAGCAGCTTCTGTCATGTCTGCAGCCAGAGGCCATGACTCCCGACAGGCGGCCACAGTGAGGGTGGAAACCCTAGAAGTCCAGAAGCTGTGGGGGAGAGGCGCGCTCAGAGCCTATGGGTGTGGGCCACCCACCCGTTCCCGGCCCAGGCCCTGTTCCTGGAGGCCCACTTACCAACTGAGGCAGCACCTTCTCCAGCTGTTCCACGTCCACACGGGCCAGGCCCTCTGCCTGGGCCTGCCGGACGCTGCGGATGGCCGCTTCTGCCGTGATGGCCGGGGGAAGTAAGGTAGAGAAAGCGGGGGGGGGGGGGCTTGAACCCCAACCCCCCTGGGCCACAGCCCTGGCTGTTCCCCCACCCCTGTGCCAGCTGACAGCTCAGAAGACTGAGGCTGGGGCTTCTGAAACACAAGTTTTCAGGGACAAGGTGCTTGTGGGAAAATGGGAAAAAGGTGTCTTGATAGCCTCACTGAAAAATGTAAATGGATCACGAGTGGTCCAGACAAGCCTGGGTGGGACCCAGAGGACACTATCGGGTCCCTCTGCTCACCTACAACGAAGATCTTGAGCAGCTCGGCCATGAGCTGCAGCGCATCCCCACTGACTGCAAGGCGAAGGGAGCAGGTTACAAGCATTAACTCTCCCTGCCGCCCCACTCCGCCCTCACCCCTTCGGACTTGGCTCAAGCTCAGGCTGGTGACCTCCGCCCTCTGTCTGGTCCACCCAGCCCTCCCTAAGGCCCTGGCTCCCGCAGAGCTGCAGTGCAGGGTCCCAGCACCCCACCCCTGCCTCGGGCCCACACACCTTTGGTCTTCTTGTCTTTAAAGTGCAAGTGCAGCAGTTTGCTCACCAGCTCCTGGGGAACGGAGGGCACATCAGTGAGCCACTTCCCCCACCCCTCCTGCTGACCCTTTAGTCATTGCATTGCGGATGGGATGGGGTTATAATTTCCAGCTGGAAATGCTGTCTGTGGGGCTGGGTCTCCCCAGGGTGGAGGACTAGGCATGGGGGGCTACCTCCCTGCAAGTGCCTCCAGGAGAGCCAGAAATCAGATGCGTGTGGCAGACATGAGGAAGCAGCCCAGGTGCCTGCCCACTGCTCTGGGGCTCCAGTCCTCACGGTATCCAGAGTGGTCTTGTGCTCCTGCCCCCAGAGACAAGTTGCTTTCCCCACAGTGGGCCCCTCCACAGGCCTGCCCATGTCACTAACACTGCCTGGCTTTGCCAGACCCTGTTCTGAGCACAGCGCCAGCTCCACCCCAGGTCCCTCCTTGGGGCCTACAGCACAGCATGGAGAAGGGGATCTTCCTGTAACGGGGAAGGGAACTGTGAGAACCCTAGAGCTGAGCAGGAGCCAGGCTTCTTTGTCAATGGGCAGTCAAGGTAGGGGACCCAGGAAGGTTGCTGAGGGTAGGGACTAGCTGGAAGGAGCTGTGAATGAGGAGCCCGCAGAGCGCCTGGGGAGGTAGGACAGCAACAGTGGGTGCCCAGAAGCCGGGTGTCGTGCAGAGGTGAGCTGAGGACCCACCAGGCCTCCAGCCTTGGCCATGGAGATGGCACTGCCTCACCCAGTGCAGCTCAGCAAAGCTGGAGAGCAGAGGGGAGGGAGTGGACCCCGCCAGAGACCCAGCTCCGGAGGGGAAGAGTTTGCCACAGGTCACTCGGGCAGCGCTGAAGCAGCTTCACCCTTCCAGCTGTGACCACGGGAGCCTGGCGCCATCTGCTGGTCCTACTCGTGTCCGACTCTTTATGACCCCATGGCTGTCCATGGAATTCTCCAGGCAAGAATACTGGAGTGGGTTGCCATTCCCTTCTCCACAGGACCTTCCCGACCCAGGGATTGAACATGGGTCTTCTGCATTGCAGGCAGATTCTTTACCAACTGAGCCACTGGGGAAGCCTGTGTACCTGGAAAATACCAGGAAGGGCCCAGAAGGCTCTACCGCTCCACCGCTCCATCAGCTCCCAGACCCAGGCGAAGAGCTAAATCAGTCAGATTGCTGCTGGGGGGCAGCTGCATGGGGTGGTTTGTGACAGAGGGATCAACACCAGCTGGGAGCGGAGATTCCCGAAACTTGCAGAGGGGAGGATGGGACCTGGGACGTGGTCAGCCTTTGTCCCACTGTGTGGAGGCAACACAACCACTTCTCCTCCAGGTCACCCTCACGGGGACAGCCCTGGTCATGGGGAATGGCCACAACCCCAGCTCTCGGTGATAAAGACCGAAAATCCCCACTAAAGACAGGCTGGACAAGGCAGCGCTCACAGGGCGCTGGGATGCTCCTTCCCGCCCCAGGTTCACAAAGGCCTGACATCAAGGGCTCAGTGTCTTCTAACCTTAAGGCAGAGTAACAAAGAGACTCAGATCACTCATAGCTGGCAGGCCTCCCTATCCATCCACCCAGGGCAGCACTCACCAGGTGCAGGGCAAAAGGAAGTGGATGGCCTGGGTTTGACCCTAGTTCTGCTGATTTCTCCCACTGGCAAGTAGGGACAGTACTAGGACCCATGTCCTAGGGTGTTGAGCATTACACGGGCTAATTCATGCCTGGTGCATATCCAGTGCCTGACTGTGCTGGGTGTGTTGCTAAGAAGAGTACTCGTAGAGCCACAAACACACCAGACAACCGAGCCAGCCCGGCTAAATCAAGACGCAAAGCACAGGGCTGGCATGACAGCAAAAAGGCCAAAATACACAGCTTTAGAATACACAGCCGAGACTACCAGCGAGCTGGGCCGCACTGTGCTCTGCGCTAAAGCCTTGAGGGAGGAGAGTCCTGCCGATCCCGTAGCAGCGGGGCGAGGGGCAGGGGTCGGCGGCCCAGGCTCCTCTCCGAGTCTCCCTGCATTTGTGCCAGCACCTACCCCTGCGGGATTTCTGCAGACCCTCTCCGTCTGGCCACAGACCAGGGCGCCTATTCAACCTTCTGCTACCGGGCCACGGGACCACGGAGGACGAAGGGCGCTCGGGATGGGGGTCATTGCCGGATTCTGGAAACCGGCTCACCCTAGATGGCACCGGGGGCGCCGGCTCAAGACCCGCACGTGAGTCAGGCAGGGAGCCGGGGTCGCAGCGTCCCCGCCGGTCCGTGCGCGTCCCCCAGCCGCGGAAACCTCGCCCGCCGCCCCCAGCCCGCCCAGCCAGCACACCCTCTCTCACTTTCCGGAAGACAGCTCCGGTTTCCTCCATGACTGCCACAAAAGCGCGCGCCCTCTGGAGCCCCGCCCCCGCCTCCCCAGCCAATGAACCCTGAGCGCGCCCTCTGGATCCCCGCCCCCGAGCCGCCAGCCAATCGACCCAGAGCGCGCCTCCCGGAGCCCCGCCCTCGCACCGCCAACCAATGGGCCCGCCGCGCGCGCCCGCTCCTTCGCCTTCATTGGCCCGTGGTGAACGCCCTCCTCCGCAAAGCGTCCTGGGAGTCGTAGTTTCTACCAGGCCTTCCCGGCGCGCCCTGCTCTTCCTGGATACTGAGGCGCGCGGAGGCCGCGTACACCTGCGGCGAACGAGCCAGGGTCAGCTGCAAGAGGGCTAGGACCTTGGGCCCGAGGCCCAGGGGTACGTCCGACGCCCGGACAGGCTCTGCCGCTGGAGGCTCCACCCCGAGGACGCCCACCTCCTCGGTCCCCCGTTCTTGCCGTCCCCTGAGCATCAACTGCCCCCTCCCTCCTGGGGCCTCTTGCCTGTTGGACCAACTCAGTTTGTTCCTTGTTCCTCGCCTGCTGAGGACTTAGGGTCTTTGTGCCCCCACTTAGCTGCCGGGGTCTCTGTAGGCCCCCATGGGAGAGGCCTTGCCCTACTGCCTTTCCCTGGCTTCCTGGCTCCAGCTGGCTTCTGGTGAGTCCTGTCTAGGAATTTTGAGGGAAGCCCTTCCTGCACTCCACGGACATGGAGGAGTTCCGGCGCGCCTACAGCCGGCTGTGCAAGGAGAGTGGAACCGAACCCCAGGAGACTGTCCTGCAGCAACTGCACCAGCTGCCACAGGGCCGGCTGGACCTGGCCACACAGAGCCTGACAGTGGACACCTGCAGGGCTCTGGGCAGGCTGCTGCAGAAGGAGTCACTGCTGACGGAGCTCATCCTGAGTGACTGCATGCTGAGTGAGGAAGGTGGGCACCAAGGGCCGGCAGCGCCCAGGGCAGTCCTTGCAACTTCAGAGTTGGGGCTGGGTTCAAGCCCTTTGCTTCAAGCCCACTTCCCCTGACTGCTTTTGCACTGCTGTTTGTTAGCTACATATACCCCAGTCCTTGGTGCTTGGCACCTCTAGCAAAGAACTCTGTCCCACCTGATCTCTTTTTTTTTATTTTTGGTGAAGTTTCTCAGTTTCATTGTCATTAAACCAACACCTTTGGAGACCTGGGCGCAGAAGGAGATTTCTCTTTTTAATGGGAAAGCCCTTAGCGTCCCCCAGCTTCAGAGAGTCCTGCCGTGCTGATGAGCACAAGGGTCAGCAGCCTGACTTGGCACTTGGAAGCAGTTTCAAACCTGACTCAGAAGTGGGGTGACTTTTGGCATGAACCCTGGCGGGTGGGGGCCAAGTGGACTGCCATCCTTCCCCTGTGCCTGGGGAGCTGCCCCAAGATGGAGCCACCAGGGGTGGGGAGTGACTGCCCTGCTCTCTTACAGGGGCCACACTGCTGCTGCAGGGGCTGTGTGTCAACACTGTCGTGCGGTTTCTGGATCTCAAGGTGGGTGGATCTGGACTCAGGGGCATGCCACCTGAGTGCAGGAGTAGAGAAGATGCAGGTGTCCCGGCCACCAGGAGTCTGCCTGGTGGCTAGAGGCCATGTCTGTAAGCGCTCTGGGCACACAGGCTCCACACTGTTTTCTCATGGTCTCATGCATGTGTGCTGGTGTTCTGAGGGTGGAAATGTGAGTTCCAGAGGATTCTCACAAGCACACTGAAAGATCCCGCATCAAAAGGCCACTCTGGTCAGGGAAGGCAGAATCTGAAAGGAGCCACACGTCTGTCCAGAGCTCACCGTGGCCTCACCCACTGCCTGACCAGGGTATTCAGAGCCCAGCCCAGGACACCGGGGAGTGACTGGATGGCCTCTTCCTGTCCTAGGGCAATAACCTTCGAGCAGCAGGGGCCGAGGCACTGGCAAAACTCCTCCGACAGAACAAGTCCATTCAGAGGTAAGGTTGCCATTCAGAGGTAAGTCCCAGCCCCCAGCTCTTCCCCTAGCCCCTGCTCTCTCTCTCTCTGGTTCTGGGTTGGCTCTCCAGGGGACATTTTTCTGCAACACGAGAGTTCACACCTTCATGGCAGTCTTTTCTGTTGGGGGGTAGGTGGGTATAAGTTACTCAGTTTCTGCCAGAGACACCCCAAGCCTGTGCTCCTCCTTGAGCCCACTGGATCCCATGGGAGGAGGATGTCCTTTAGGGTATGCACCTCATGTCCACCCTTCCTGCAGCCTCACCCTGGAGTGGAACAACTTGGGCACATGGGACGAAGCCTTTGCCACCTTCTGCGGGGCCTTGGCGGCCAATGGCGCCCTGCGGCAGCTGGACCTCCGCAACAACCAGATCAACCACAAAGGTGCCGAGGAACTGGCCCTGGCCCTGAAGAGCAATGCCAGCCTCCAGCAACTGGGTGAGGCTGCCAGCGCCAGCCTTCCCCATCCTCAGGGCAGGCAGGGAGGTCTTGCATCTCAGCCCTCCCAATGCTTCCTCTGTCCTCTCCCAGAAGGGAGGGGGTGGTGAGGAGGGGCACACCGAGCTGGGCTCCTGATCTGTGGCCGATCACCGAAAGTACCAGCGTCTTGGGCTGGGCCAGCCCTCCCACCCCTGGCAACACCACATTTCCTTCCAGACCTGCGCTGGAATCACATTGGCCTCCTTGGGGGCCGCGCCCTGGTGAACTGTCTCCCCAGCAACAGAACCCTGTGGAAGCTGGAGCTGGCTGGGAATAACATCCCGGGCGACATCCTTAGAGCCGTGGGTATGGGCACATGGGGCAGCTGGCAACTTGCACTGTTTGAAGCAGGGCATAGAGCTGATTCCCTGTTGACGGGATCAGCTGACTCACCCTTTAAAAGCCACATTTTGGCCTTTAACCTTTGGGGCAGAACCCACCGAGGGAGGAGAGGCTTGGGCTGGAACCATAAAGGCATCACAATGGTAGAGTATTAGAAACAGAGGGAGCAGGGAGCAGACACCAAGGAAGAAAGGGGCGAGGTGGGAGCCCGCAGAGTGCCAACGGCCCAGGTTCACCATGGTCCCCTCCTCACACCACGGTCCCTTCCGTCATGACCCCCAGCTCCTCCATCCCAGGCCTGCTGAGCACTCTGCCACTCCGCATGGCAACTTGTTCCACTGGCAGCACCAGCCCCTTGAGGGCCCAAGCTTGGGCTGGAATCTAGTGTGTGGTTACCATCTCCTGAGTCTGCCCAACTCATGTCCTCTCCTGTTTCTTGGTTCTTGCACCTGCCTCTGAGTCACCCCAGTTGACAGCGTGGCCGCTTCTGGCCGGTCCCTCTCCAAATGCTGCCTGGATCTGTCCAGAACATGGGAGCTGAGCATGACATTCACCTCTTAAAAATCACATGTTGGCTTTTAAGCTTTGGGGCAGAATCCAAATGCCCACCTTTTATGACTGTTGAGCAGCCTCTTCACCTCTTCCACGAGCCTGTCCCCCCGACCCGGTGCCTCCCCTGCTCCTCGCTTCACTGTTGCCCCATCCCCTAGCCCCACCGCCTCTGAGCCTCTCACCTGCTTAGTGCACTGAGGGGTCTGATCTGTGCGGCTTCCAACAGAGCAAGCCATGGACCACAACCAGGACCGGCAGACTGTCTTCCGGGAGAGTCAGGCTCGTGCCCAGGTGCTCAGCAAGGAGGTGCGGCACCTCCGGGAAGAGAAGTCCAAGCAGGTAAGGACAATGCTGCCTCTGACTGCAGAGCCTCGCCCCGCCCTGGCTGTGTGGACAGAGCTCCCTCAGCCCCCATGCCGTGGCCTTCTTCCCTCCCTCTGAGCCCTGGAGCCTCTCCAAGAAGCCAGTACCTAGGCCCGAGGCAGCCTCTTTTCTGATGCTTTTCAGCTGGGTGGGTGGGCTTCCCCTCTGGGCCTCCCTGTCTGGCAGCCACCCTCTCCTTGGATGAGGCTCAGCTCCTTGGTGTCCTGCTGCCTCAGTAAATGTCGGCCTCCTTTCTTGCCAACCGTGGGGCATGAGCAGGCTCTGGGCTCTGGGCTCTGATGGGCTCTGCCTGGCTCTGTCCCCAGTTTCTGGACTTGATGGAGACGATCGACAGACAGAGAGAAGAGATGGCCAGGAGCAGCAAGTGAGCTTGGCCCCGGGCCCAGGGCAGGGCGGCAGTGCAGTGGGGGAACCTGGGAGTCTGAGTCCTGGCTCTGGCCTTGGAGTGACCTAACATGTGAGCCTGGTCCTCTCCCCACAGACAAGGATGTGGGCTGTATTTCCTGAGGGAGTTGGCTGGAGGCTTCGAGGCTCCACTGAGCACTGCCTTAGCCCGCACCTGGGCATTGTGTGAGCATGAGGGGCAGCAGCCGCTTCAGGGAGGGGCTCAGACGACTCGGCTTTGGGCCCCTGGGACCCTCTTCTCTGTCCACAGGGCATCGGCTGCGCGTGTGGGGCAGCTTCAGGAAGCCCTGAACGAGAGGCACTCCATCATCAATTCCCTCAAGGCCAAGTAAGGAGGGGCAGAGGGCAGGATGGGAGTATGAGGAGGTTTCAGAACACTTTAGAGACCTGCCCACAGGGCAGGAAGACCATCCTAATAGGGACTCAAGTTCCACTGCACAAAGGAAGTCAGGGAAACCACTAGGGTAGTTACTGAGAAGGCTTTCTGGGAGGAGCTCCAACTCATCCGCTTGCAAAGCCGGGCACTGGGCACTGAGGGAGGGAAGGTTAAGCTTCGTCCGCTTTCCCCAAGCCCCACCCCAGGCTCCCCAGAAGCCTGGTCCCACTCCCCCACCATCCCCTTCCCTGGTTTTGCAAAAGCAAGTTCTTTTCACTGGCATCAGACAAGTCTCTGAGGAGCCTAGACTAGCTCAAGGGGCACTAGCAGGGGCAGTGGCCTGGCAAGAATGACCTTAGCAAAGGCTAGAGGTTGGCTGGGGTGGGGATGGCCCTTCCCTCCTTGCAGACTGCAGATGACGGAGGCCGCCCTGGCTCTGTCGGAGCAGAAGGCCCAGGACCTGGGGGAGCTCCTGGCCACTACAGAGCAGGAACAGCGGAGCGTGGTGCAGAGGCAAGCCAAGGAGCACAGGCTGGAGCAGCAGGTGGGTGGGTGTGGGGTGGGCAGGCCGGGGGTGCGTGGTGGCAGATGGCCACCGACACCCTTTTGCCATGTCACCCCCAGGAAGCTGCAGAACGGGAGTCTAAGCTCCTCAGAGACTTGTCTGCTGCCAATGAGAAGAACCTACTTTTGCGAAACCAGGTATGGGGTGGGGGTGGGAGTGGGGCCAGCCCCTGGGAAGCCTGGGGTGGGGCTTCGGGAAAGCAGAACGTAGCTTCCTCCCTCCGTGCCGACTTTGCAGGTGGATGAGCTGGAGCGGAAGGTGAAATCTCAGCAGGAGCAGCTGTTCCTGACCAAAACGGAGCTGACCAACACGACGGCTGAGCTGAAGATGCGGGCCATCCAGGCTGAAGGTCAGCACAGCCAAGCCTGCTGCTGGGGCCTGAGGACCAGGGGCCCCCTGAGGAGTCCCACTCACACGCCTCCCCTGTGCTTCCAGAACGCCTGGAGCTGGAGAAGAACAGGTCCCGGCAGAGCTTGGAGGACGCGGAACATCTGCGCTTCAAGGAGGTGCCTTATCAGTTGTGTCTTCTGGGCTTCGTCCTCCCCGCTCCCCCGGGGCATGCAGATACCTCAGTGGGGCACGGTGTTCCCCAGGCAGACTCCTGGCCTGGCTTCCCTCAACAACCTTGGGCTGCTGATGACAGTCCCGGCAGATGTCAGACCCAAACCCTCCCCACCGGTTTCTAGAAGGGACCCTGACTGACTGTGCCCGAGCCACAGTGCAGGCTGCACCTGGGGTGCACCCCTGGGACCTGCCCTCCATCCTAGCTTCCTACGAAGCCACTTGGGGTAGCCTCCACTCGGAAGGAACAGGGTGCCCAAGATTCATCTGCCCCCCAGGGTGGGGATCCCATGAGGGGAAACCTGCGGGACCAGACTGCCAGCCCTGTCCTCGCCCCGCACCTGGGCAGGTAGAGCACATGACTCGCCACCTGGAGGACAGCGAGAGGGCCATGCAAGAGAGGGTGCAGAGGCTGGAGGCTGCGCGGCTGTCCCTCGAGGAGGTAAGCTGGGTGGCAGGCTCGGGAGGCTGGGTGTGGCTAGAAGGGGTCCCCGGGCAAGGGCCGAGGACGGGTGCAGCGGTTACAGTCTGTGGTGTAGGAGCTGAGCCGGGTGAAGGCCGTGGCACTCAGTGAGCGAAGCCAAGCCGAGGAGGAGCTCATCAAGGCCAAGAACCAAGTCCGCCTGGAGGAGGTGAGCGCAGGGTCACGGCGCACTGCTTGCAGCACCCACGGAGGAGAGAGCACTGAGGGGCTGGCATGAGCTGCCGGGCTTGCACAGCCCTTTGGGCTTAAGTGGGTATGACCAAGGCTGTCTCCTGGCTCTGTAGGGAGGGACAAGGGAACAGGAGTTCCAGGGGTGCAGAAGAGCCAGACGAGGACACTCAGCCCATCAGTACTACCTCCAGCGCCCCCTGCAAAAAGCCAGTGTGCTCCCTCCCCACGCTGGGGAAGGGGTTTGTCCCAAATGTGCAACCTGTGACCACTTGGTGGAAGCGGGGTCCAGACAGCAGGATGGTGTCAGCCTGGCACACGGGGGAGGCTCCTCATTTGAGTTGAGCCCATTCAGAGCAAGACATGTGTTAACTGTAGTGACAAAGTGGTTTCCACATTGCAAATATAAGCTCCCTTCAGCCTGAAGGGACAGGGGTCACTCCTCACAGGAGCTCAGAGCCACAGGCCAGAGAGCAGCTCACCTGTCCTCCTCCTGGGCCCACAGCAGCAGCACCAGGCTCACCTGGAGGAGAAGCTGCGGCTGCTGGCACAGGCACGGGACGAGGCTCAGAGCACCTGCCTGCAGCAGAAGCAGATGGTGGCCGATGCCCAGGTGCGGGCCAGCCAGCTGGGCCTGCAGGTGGAGAGCCTGAGGCGGCGCCTGGAGGAGCTTCAGCAGGTAGCTGGGACACTGAGGGCTCCCCGTGATGCCCCTGGACTGCCCCACCCCCAGCCACCACCTCACACTCACCCCTCCTCGCCTGGCAGGAGCTGAGCAACAAGGACCAAGAAAAGGTAGCTGAGGTGACGAGGGTGCGGCTGGAGCTGCAAGAGCAGAATGGCCGCCTGCAGGCCGAGCTGACTGCCCAGGAAGCACTGAAGGAGAAGGTGGCGGCCCTGGAACGCCAGCTGAAAGGCGAGCTGAGCCCCAGGTCCCCCCACCCCCTGGCATCTCTGTAGGGCCTTTCTTACTAGGCCATCCCACAGGAGGAGGAGGAGGGCCGGGAGAGCTGAGCTTGGCCTAGGTCTTCGCTCCGGGAGGTGCTGCTGGTAGGGGAGGCTGGGTGTGTGTACGCGCAGAGGATCCTGAGCAAACCCCACCCCGCCAGCCCCCTGGGGACCTCCTGGGCCCCCTTCCTCACTGAACTTCCTCTCCTGCAGTGATCGCGAGTGACCACCGGGAGGCGCTGCTGGACAGGGAGAGCGAGAATGCCTCTCTCCGAGAGAAGCTTCGCCTTAAAGAGGCTGAGATCGCCCGGATTCGGGATGAGGAGGCCCAAAGGGCCAGCTTCCTGCAAAATGCTGTCTTGGCTTATGTGCAGGGGTCCCCCCTGAGGACCTTGAGCCCCCAAAAGTGAGGGAGCAGGGAAAGTCTGAGAGCGGCAGGAAGGTGGCATCTGTCGGACATGTGTCTGGCTCCTGCCCCTCCCTTCTTCACCAGGAACAGGCTACTGGCAAGTCTGGGCTCTTTGCACAGAGTCTACAGCCAATAACGTGGAAAATCAGTGCTGGGCAGGATCTGAGAGCAGGACAGCTGCAGCTTACAACCAGGGTGCCTGTCTGGGTGGTGGGGTGGTCAAGAACCTGGCTGGCGAAGAGGGCCTTCCCCACTCTGTCATCCCCATCGCAGGGAGTGACATGCCTGAGAACAGACCCAGGAAGGGAGGAGCAATGTGTGAGCTCTCCCGGCCCCACCCACCGTGGTGCAGTCACCTTTTATAACCAGAGCTCTGCAGACCCAACTGCTCACCCTAGGGTATTTTGAAATACAGAATTTTGCACTTTGTGATACATTTTGGTTCCAGTGCCTTTCTCCCATATCAGTCTGTGCTCCCAAGCCCGGGCCCTGCAGGAAAGGCCGGCTTTCCAGGTGTGGCTGGGTCACCCCTTCTAACTGCTACCAGGTGGGGATGGTCTGGCTACTGCAGCGGACAGGAAGGGATGGGGGCGCAGCGGGCTGCTGGCCTTGAGGGTCTGTGGTGACTGACAGCAAATACCCGAGTTTTCACCAGCTGCCTTTTGGTTGGAAGGTAGGTGGGCCCAAGGGGTACTTTTGCCCACCGACCGCAACCTGTCCAGGTGGGTGGGAGCCGCCTGTCTGCGCTGCCCTCGCCCCATGAAGTGGGTCACAGGGAACTGGGGAGAGCCAGCCCGGGCTCAGACTCGCTGAGGGGTTCGTTGTGTCCCGCCCCTCACCAGATTTCTCTGCAAAGCGCATCTGCCCGGGTTCGGGGCCGGTCCGCGCCCCCCGCCCGCCCTGCCGGCCGCGCTCGGCTGTCTCCGCGCCCGACGCTCGGCAGCGCTCGGCTCTCTCCGGCCGCTCGGCTCCGCGCTCGGCTCCGGTCCGCGGCCGCTGCGGCGCCGGGCATTTCTCCGCAGCTCGGCTCGCGGCCGCGCCCTCCCGGCCCGCGCCCATGCAGGCCATCAAGTGCGTGGTGGTCGGCGACGGGTGAGTGCGCGGCGCGGAGGCCGCTCGGCCGGGCTCGCCCGGCGGGGTTGGCTCAGGGGATCCTCCCGGGCAGGGCGCGCGGCTCCGGGGCGCGGCCAGGGCGGAGGAGGCGGCGCGCGCACGGGCCAGGGATCCCGGCTGGGGGTCCAGGCGCGGCGGCCCGGATGTGCCCCCGACCGGCCTGTGGGCGTCCGGGGACCGGGCAGGGGCGGGAGGACGTGGTGGGGTGGGGTCCCGGCTATTCGCCGGGCGCAGGCCTCCAGCCCAGGCCCACCTGATGCTGCCAGCTGCCCGCGGCCCCGCCCGGCCTCCGGGTGGGTGGGGCCAGGGCTCTCACCTGGGCTCAACCCTCAGCGGGTGCCACCCTCCCGATACCTGCCTGGGGCGCTGAGGCGGCTTGCCGCAGCCCGCACCCACCACTCTGTCCCCAAAGCCCACCTGCCCTGGTCTCCCTCCTGTCCCTCTTTCACTGCGGATCTGCAGGGCAGGCACCCCTGTCCCCACCCTGGGACCGTGGGAGGGGGGCGCCCTTGCTGAGCGGTGGGCAGAGGTGGACCTGGGCGCAACGTGGGCTCGCCCTCTCTCCACAGCGCCGTGGGGAAGACCTGCTTGCTGATCAGCTACACAACCAACGCCTTCCCGGGAGAGTACATCCCCACAGTGTGAGCAGGCGGGGTGGGTCCAGAGGTGGGGAGCAGAGGGTGTGGGCGCCTGTGCAGGAAGCTCCTCTGGGCTTTGAGGTGCGTCCCACGTGGCCCTAGTCTGGGCTCCTGGGGTGCAGCAAGGTGCTGACAGAGCTCCAGGTCTGTGCAGACTGAGAGCCCAAACACTGGCTGATCTCTCTGTTTCTGCAGTTTCGACAACTATTCTGCGAATGTGATGGTGGATGGGAAGCCCGTCAACCTGGGGCTGTGGGACACCGCCGGGCAGGAGGACTACGACCGCCTGCGGCCCCTCTCCTACCCACAAACTGTAGGGACCGCAGCGTGCCTGCAGGGGCCGGGTGGCTTGGGTAGAGGCCCGGAGGGCCTGGTGCGTGTGTGTGTTGGGGGCTGAGGCCATTCAGAGCCTTTTGACCCTTCCCACATGGTCCTCTCCTTCCTTCCCTTTCTCCCAAGGACGTCTTCCTGATCTGCTTCTCCCTGGTGAGCCCAGCCTCCTTTGAGAATGTTCGAGCCAAGGTAGGGCAGGGCAGGAAGCCGGGTTGGGCTTCCTGGGAGGGGCGGAGACTGCCCAGAGAACTTGTCCTTACAAGGCAGGGTCTCTTGCTTGAAGGCCTGACAGAGGCAAATTGTCCTTTGGAGGCAGAAGAGATGCCTATTCCACTTGGGGTAGGGCTGGTGAGTGCAGCTCTCAGAGAAAGGAGGGCCCTGACTGAGAGGCCCTGATGAGCTTGGAAGCTTCTTGGCATATTTTTGTTCTTGGTCATTGCTTTACCAGACCTACTGGTTGCCCTGTGAAGCAAGAAGGGCTAAGTGTGGGTCTAGGCACGAGGAAGGGCCCCTTGAGAGCTGTGGCTTGCTCTGGGCCAGGCGGAGGGCAAGGCCCCAGGGGTAGGGATCAGAGCCTCCATCCCCACAGTGGTACCCAGAGGTTCGGCACCACTGCCCGCACACGCCCATCCTCCTGGTGGGCACCAAGCTGGACCTTCGTGACGATAAGGACACCATCGAACGACTGCGGGATAAGAAGCTAGCGCCCATCACCTACCCCCAGGGCCTGGCCATGGCCCGAGAGATCGGTGAGTGGGCCCGTCTAGGCCTGCTGGTGCAGGGAGGAGAGGAGTGTGCTCTGGGAGCCACAGTGTTAGCCTGTGCTCCTCCCGCCCCATGATCTCTCCTAACTGCCCCCTTTCCTGGCCACCCCCAGGCTCTGTCAAGTACCTGGAGTGCTCAGCCCTGACCCAGCGGGGCCTGAAGACAGTGTTCGACGAGGCCATTCGGGCTGTGCTCTGCCCGCCTCCCGAGAAAAAGCCAGGGAGGAAGTGCACGGTTGTCTAGAGCCCCCGCTTCTGGAGGAACAGCCCCTCCCTGCCTGTGTCTGTTGTGCTGAGATGTGTCCTTGAGTCTGCTGTGGGGGGTGCTGGGGGTGGGGAAGGGGAAGAAGCATGGGGATGAGGCTGCTGCTCCCGGGGCGCCGCGGGGACCATGGGGTCCTGTCTGCTCTGCCTCATCTTCGTGGGGACGCAGCTCCAGCCTCCCCTGGCCCCCACGGGAGGCTGGAAGGGAGCAGGGTCTCCCTCAGGCTGTAGGGGCGGGTCCGGGGCAGCCCCAGGATGGGCTTCCCAGATGGGGGAGTTTGGGGGGGGTGGGTTCTGTCCTTGTGCCCCACGATGGGGTAGCCCCTTCTTATTTTATACAATAAACCTTCATCTCCTGTTCTCGACTCACTACCTGCCCTGCCCAGGTCTCTCCCAGCCTATTCCTCCACCCGGGGGTGCTAGGCCCCCAACCCCTGCCAACCAAGGGTACAGAGCAGGTGAGCTTAACACTCCCCACCCCCCAGCCGAAGGCCAGTTGAGCCCTCTCAGTCTCCATAGGAGGGACCCAGATCAAAGTGAGAATGAGTGTGCTTGGCCCCTTCTGAATAAAGCAAGCTCCTCCTGTGCTCACCTCAGGCCTCTGGGAAGGCACAGCACCCTTCAGCAGCTCCCAGGGGTGGCACAGAACAGTCTGCAGTCAGGCCCTAGGGGGCCCTGTGGAGCCCAGGCCAAGGCCAGGGGTCATTCAACTGAGTGTTCACGAAGACACACCGTCAAGAGGGAGGGCGTCCTGCAGCTGTGGAGGTGTGGAGAAGATAGGAGGGGTGGCAGACAGGTCAACAGGTTGGGTTTGCTGGGCAGACACGGTGGGAGGTGAGGGGTGGGCCTGGCCTGTCACTAGGACTTCACCCCTGGGGCCTGCAAGGCACCACTCTGGGCAGATCTGTGACATGAAGCTAAGCTCCCCCGCAGTGGTGTGCAGAGGGTGGACTGCTGGAGTTCAGGAATTCTGCTAGCCAGTTTTTAAGTAACCACTATTAAGAATTACATAAACGTGAAATCAGTTGTATTTTTAAATGAAATTAACAAATACTCAACATTTGTTCCATGACTTCCTAAACATTTTTGTACATGTACTGTTAGCTGTGCTTTGGGGTGTAAGCCTTTTGTGTCTGTGTGGTGAGGACAGCATGGAAAAGTGGAGGACAGGCATCTCTGTGCCAGCTCCACCTCAAGGACATCACACAGGAGGGAATATGTCACCATGAAAGTTGGCAAATTCTACAGCTGGATCTTGCGCTGGACTGTGCCCAGTACATGGCGAAGGACTCACAACGCTGAGGGAATATTCTCTCCGTAACTGAAAACCACCACCTGATTCAGCAAAGAAGTCATTCAATCGTGAACAAAGCAGTGAAGTTCCAGCATGCAGCCTGCTCAGCTCACTTTTGTTTTCTGCGCTGACTTAAGGAACACCAATGAACATTCATGTTAAAAACACCACCACTTCCACCCTAGAGGTCTCTGGACAGGGCCGAAAGCCATCCTCAGTCAAATTCACTACCCTCCTTAGAAGCTGGCCTTCTGGAAGGTCCTACATGTCTGCCAGGGACTTAGGCCCGAAAAACTCTGGCAGAAGAGCCAGGCTGCCACTGACCCAGGATGAGAGCTGAAAGGGTGTCTCTACCTGGGACTCATCCCCATGCCCAGCTCTGAGCTTTGCATCTTCCGGCCACATGACTGCAGCCTAGGTGTGAGTGTGCAGGCTGGACGGAAGAATCATGTTTACTGAAGAGATGGGGAAGGGGGATGGGGGTAAAGGTGGGTTCAGCATGGAACAGGGGTGTGTGGGGATGGAGGGGGCGCTTAGGTAGCCAGGAAGCCCCCATCCACCGGCACAGTGGAGCCTGTGGTCATGCTGCTGCGGTCACTGAGCAGGAAGAGGATGGTGTCCACCACGTTCTCCATCTCTGCGGGCAAGGTGGCGTTCAGGACGTGCATGAAAGGAGCTGCCCTTCGTCCCTTCCTCCCACCCCTCACCTGAGCAGGCCACTGGCATGACTCCCAGCCGGGCTCCCGCCCAACTCACCGGCAAACCTGCCAAGGGGGATGCGGTCCAACATGGCCTTGGCCTTCTGAGGGTCACTCCAGGCGGCCTGGCCCATGGGTGTCATCACCACCGTGGGGTTGACTGCATTCACACGGATCTGCACTGGCGCAGGCAGGGGGGCAGCTCAGGGGACTGAGGCTCTCTGAGCACATGGATTGGGTGAGGGGAGGCGTCCCACTGGGGCTCACCTTGTGTGGCCCGAGCTCCACAGCCATCACTTTGGTCAGTATGTCCAAGGCACCCTTAGTGGAGCCTGTGAGGAGGGACGGCATGTGTGGAGCCTGAACTGCCTGCTCAGATGGGGGGTGGCAGGGGGTGGGGGTGGGTGCAGGGCACAGCCGGGGCTCACTCACAGTAGACACTGTGGTTAGTCAGTCCCCGTTGGGAGGCCTGGCTAGAAACATTCACGATGACTCCTGGGGCTCCCCGAGCTATCAGGCCTCGGGCCACAATCTGAAACCGCAGAAGAAGGATGAGGCAGGGCTGGCATCACCCAGCAATCCCCACTCCTGCCCTGAAGCCAGCGCACCTGGGACACCTGGATGACCGCCCGAAGGTTCACATTGAAAGACCTGGAGGCAGATGGACAGACCCTGGTCAGGGACTGAGGCCGCTGCAGCAGGAGACAGCCCTTCCCCAGGGGCGTTCCTCCACCCCACCCTGGCTTACATGTCATATGCCTCCTTGGTGACCTCCAGGAAGGGCTGGAGAAACGCCACGGCTGCATTGTTCACCAGCAGGTCCACAGGGCCAACACCTCTCAGCGCCTGCTCCGTGGCCTCCCAGTCAGCTAGGTCCACGCACACGGTCTCTGTCCCGGGGCACTGTGTATATTAGGTGGTAACGGGGCACGTCTACCACAGGCTCCATGCCCCGGGGAAGGGACAGCTGGGCCTCTCCCATTCAAGGGAGAGGGACTGTGTTTTCGTGACTTTTCA
Source organism: Ovis canadensis (assembly GCF_042477335.2). Classification (NCBI taxonomy): domain Eukaryota; kingdom Metazoa; phylum Chordata; class Mammalia; order Artiodactyla; family Bovidae; genus Ovis; species Ovis canadensis. The sequence goes on along the minus strand of NC_091255.1, from coordinate 59,068,582 downwards.
GTCTCACAGGGGTAGGGGGTTAGGGGGTCTCAGGGGAACCAGCCGCCTTTTTGGGGCTCCCAGGGTGCTGTCGGGAGAGAGTTAACTTGGCGTTTGGGCAACTCAACTCGGGGCTTCAGCATCAGGGATCTAGCCCCGCCTCCAGCCAGTCTACTTCCTCCCAGCGCCAGAGCGCCTCTGGCCCAGCAAAGCAGCCATTTCTGCCTCCTCCTAAGTCCAGGGAGAATCGTCGTTCTTCCGCGCGTCCGGCGAGGGGCGGGGGTGCTAAGAGTCCTTGCTGAGCCCCAGCGCCCAGCTCCCGTGTGTCCCTGCTGGGCCGCCCTCAGCTCCCCGCTGCTGCCCCCTGGGCCGGGACAGGGCGGCGCCTACCTCGCGGACCAGGCTGTCCAGGTCGGCCTGGGTCCGGCTCACGGCCACCACTCGGGCGCCAGCCGCGTGTAACGCCTTGACAGTACTGCGACCGATGCCTGCGTGGAGCGCGGATGAGTGAGGGTACCCATCTCCGGCCACCTTTGCCCGCCCCCGGCCACCTCCCCAGGCCCACCTTTGCCCGCCCCCGTGACGAGCGCCCGGCGCCCCGCGAGCCTCAGATCCATGATGTTCCGGCGGCCACAGTGCGAATCTCGAGCGGCGCTCCTAGGTTCAGAAGGGCGCGGGGCGGGGCACGGGGCGCGGGGCGGGGCACGGCGGGCCAATCGCAGGGAGGTATCCTTCCGCGGGCGGGGATATTCAAATAATGGTCTCCCCGCGAGGGCGATTGGCCGAAAGGAGTGGGCGCGGCCGAGGTGAGACACACTGGGTCCTCGCCTGACCCTAAGGCAGAGTTTAAACATCAAATTGCCTTCTTTGCGGTCCTTCAACCCGGCGGGAAATAAGGTTAGCGGGCCCCGTCAGCATTTCCCCCCTGCCAAGTAGGCTATTACAAAATAAATAAATAAAACCAGATATGGTCATTTTTACCGGAAAGAAGGTGAAAGAGTGCTAATCCCTTTTTTGTTTCTGAGAAGAAAAGTTTCCCCAGACCTGGGAGTAGCTCAGGCAAGCTCACTTGTAGTGCTTAGAGCGAAAGGGTTTGGACAAGCCTTATAAGCCTGAAGAAGAACTGATGCGAAGAACTGACTCCTTGGAAAAGACCCTGATGCTGGGAAAGATGGAAGGCAGGAGGAGAAGGGGATGACAGAGGATGAAATGATTGGATGGCATCATCGACTCGATGGACATGAACTTGAGCAAGCTCCGGGATATGGTGCTGGACGGGGAAGCCTGGTGTGCTGTAGTACATGGGGTCACAAAAGTTGGACACAATTGAGCAACTGAACTGAACTGGCTCCCAGAGGATCACGGGACAAGGAAAGGATTTGGACACCATTCTGGGTCCAAATTGAGACTTAAATTGAAGAAAATTGGGAAAACCACGAGACCATTCAAAGTGAAAGTGAAGTCACTCAGTCGCGTCCGACTTTTTGCGACTCCGTGGACTATAGCCCACTAGGCTCCTCTGTCCATGGGATTCTCCAGGCAAGAATACTGGAATGGGTTGCCATTTCCTTCTCTAGGGGATCTTCCCGACCCAGGGATGGAACCCAGGTCTCCTGCATTGCAAGGTAGACGCTTTAACCTCTGAGCCACCAGGGAAGCCCGTAGACCATTCAGGTATGACCTAAATCAAATCCCTTAGGATAATACAGTGGAAGTGACAAACAGATTCAAGGGACTGGGTCTGATAGACAGAGTGCCTGAAGAACTATGGTCGGAGGTTCGTGACATTGTACAGGAGGCAGGGATCAAGACCATCCCCAAGAAAAAGAAATGCAAAAAGGCAAAATGGTTGTCTGAAGAGGCCTTTCAAATAGCTGTGAAAAGAAGAGAAGTGAAAGGCAAACAAGAAAAGGAAAGACATACCTATGTGAATGCACAGTTTCAAAGAATAGCAAGGAGAGATAAGAAAGCCTTCTTCAGTGATCAATGCAAAGAAATAGAGAAAAACAATAGAATGGGAAAGACTAGAGATCTACCAAGGGACTATTTCATGCAAAGATGGGCACAATAAAGGACAGAAATGGTATGGACCTAACAGAAGCAGGAGATATTAAGAAAAGCTGGCAAGAATACACAGAACTATACAAAAAAGATCTTCATGACCCAGATAATCACGATGGTGCGATTGAAGGAGGAAACAGACAGAACAGGCTCCATCTTGAAAGCAGGACTCCATCTTGGGCCCGACAGTGGACTTTGAGCTTTATGTCCAGTATCTATGGAAATGACATACCAACTGGAAAACCAGGCCCCCTGAAGGAACAGCCCTAGGGCTCGTACCTAGACTCTCCATCACCTGAAAGAATACCCTAATTATCTGTGTAACCAAATAGAATCATACATTCTATTATGCTTATTGGGGTATGACCACAGGCCTATTGATAATTATCTACTGTTAACTACCTAGGCTTAAGGCATATGAATCACAGGTTAACTTTGATTGTATCTTTCTTTTCCTTTATTCAAACTAGTTTCAGGGATTTGGGGAGGTGGGTTTGGCACATACACTTAGGGTATATAAGGTTTTCAGAAAAACTGGTCGGCGTCCTTGGCTAAGAGGAGACTCTTCCTTTGGTCTGCGGGTGTAATAACCTGCACTCCACTATCTGCATTGTCCTTCTGAGGGAGCTTGTTTCCCGGAACGCATGGCTACATTTGGTGCATTGGCTGGGAAACGCCTCACTTTGAGGAGACAAGTCCCCTTTGGGACTACTCCAAGGGCTTGCAGACTGAATCTTCTAGAGGAGGGAAGGCACCTCGCCCTTCTGGAAGGATTCTGCTTCCCAACACCCGGACCTTTCATGTTAGCAGGTAGTGGACGGCAGCAGGGGAACGGAGCGCTCAGGTGAGGAGGAACTCACCTGGAGGGTGGAAGAGGGGGCTTGATCACCCCCCTGGGAGGGACTAGAAGGGACACAGACCCACAGGAGCCTGGAATAGGCAGGTGGCAGCGATTGCTTGGTATGCAGGTTAACGAGCGTGTTAGGGCTTAGGAAGGAAATTTGTGAATGTCATTTAGGAGGTAGTGTCCATGCTATCTTGGGGAAAATTATTACCAAGCTATCTCCAGGAGATTGTTAGGAGAAAGACTTGGTCTTTGTGTGCTCGTATTCTTCCCTCCCCAAGAAGGCGTCCCATCTGCTGTGAAATTCTTGACCCCCTCGGAATTGTCAGGCTAGAAGGAGGGGGATACATAAGTGAGTATGAATTGGCTTTTCCAGAGACAGCCTGGGATGTGGGATATTTAACCCATCTGTGTTTTTATCTGCTTCTTATCAAGCCCACCAAGGCAGAATGGACTTTAAAAGCTAAGGGGGAAACAGTTTTGGACCACGTGGTGTTCTGGTTCGGCTGCGCTGACCGGCAGGTGAAGACACGCTGATCCCCCTTCTCCCTCTGAGATCTGGCGGGTAAGGCTCCTCTCACCCCAATTAGGAAACCCCAATGGCAATTTAAGTGTTTCATTGAGTGGAAATATCAGAAGTACATATGGTACCAAGAACTTCATAGACAGAACAAAAAGGAAAAGTAGAAGACAGTCTGAGAAGGTAAGCAAGATGGGAAGAAATGAATCTAAGGCAACTGTATTGGAGTGCAGGATTAAAAATTTAAAGAAGGGATGTGGAGGAGACTATGGGGTGAAGATGAAGCCTAACCGCCTCCACATACTCTGTGAGGTCGAATGGCCCCCTGTGGGAGTAGGATGGCCCCCAGAGAACACCATGAACTTAAAACTGGTGGAAGCAGTCTGTACGGTAGGAGAGCCAGGACACCTGAATCAATACCCATATATTGACTCATGGCTAGGCTTAGCTCAAAACCCTCCTACTTGGACAAGGTTCTGTATCCAGAAGGGAAAGGGAAAAATATTAATGGCACAAAAATTGACTGATGATAAAAAAAGAAGTTCTACAGGATTTGGACGGGGATGACCTGACCCCTTCCCCATACTCGATAATGATGCGCCCGCCACCCAGTGCTCCACCAGGACCAGAGGCCGCCTTAATGCCCGATCCAGGGCCAGGTGAAGTTCCTGCAGCAGCCGCTGCTCCTCCGCCAGCTCTCCTGGAGATCGTAGAGCCGCCGTTTCGGCAGGCTCCTATCCCAGCGATGGATACCTCTGGTCAGCGCCCCCAGGATTCTACCTCAGCTGGACCTCCTAGATTGTATCCACCTCTCCCAGTGAGTACTGATGGGAAGGGGGAAGAAAACACAGAAATTAGACAGAGGCTGTGCTCCACCAAAGAGCAAGGGGAAAGAAGCCCACTACAGATGCCCCTCAGAGGGTACGACAGCCTCCAGTTCAGGATGAATGGGGCACTACCATCCACCCCCCGTAGCCTAGTATTACCAGCCATTTTCCTCTATGGATGTATTAAACTGGCAGAGACACACTCCACCATAATTAGGCTAATAGACACTACTTCTCGAACCCACTGCCCTGCATGGGATGACATAATCCAACTACTAGTCTCCCTTTTCAGCACTGAGGAAAGACACAGGATCCTAACTGAGGCCAGAAAATGGTTAAGGGAAATGGCATCTGAGGGTACTGCAAACCCGCAGCGGTGGGCAGAACCAGCCACCCCCGATGAGAGGCCCGATTGGGACTGTAACACAGGAAGGGAGGGGCCACCTGGAGAGGTATTGGGTGACTCTTTCACAAGGCCTCACAAGGGGGGCCCGAAAACCTATGAATATGGCAAAACCCTCCAAAGTGATTCAAAGGGAAACCAAATCACCCTCTGAGTTCTATGAAAGACTGTGCGAGGCCTATAGAGTTTATATGCCAATAGATCCGGAGGCCACTGGGTCTCAGATGGTGATAAATGCAGCCTGTGTGTCTCAAGCTTACCCTGAAAATGTAAGATGTGGGGCACCAAGTGACTCATGAATTTTTATACATCCCTGAATGCCCAGTACCTTTGTTGGGAAGAGACTTGCTGTCTAAATTGAGGGCACAAGTGGCCTCCCCCCACCCACAAAAGACACACTCTTTGAGTGGGCTCAACCACCTATTTACTCTTCCTCTTGGTAACCCCTCAAGATGAATGGGGGTTGCTCAGTCTCCCAGGAGGGAAACTGGACCTGGACTGGACCTAAATTGTTGAGAGAGAGAGAGAGAGAGAGTTAACTAAACAATTCCCTGAGGTCTGGGCAGAAGACAACCCCTCCGGCCCCGGGCTTGCAAAACAAGTCCCAGTGGTAATAGAGCTCAAACCCAATACAATTACATCAGCACTCACTCGCCTGGGGCCTGCCAGACCTTGCTAAGCTGTTGACTCTGCACAGGACTGAAAAGGACAAGGTGGCTATGGGAATGTTGTCCCAGACTATGGGGACGTGCGACAGACCCGTGGCTTATCTCTCGAAACGGCTGGACATTGTTGCCACTGGGTGGCTGGGATGCTTACAGGCAGTTGCTGCTGTTGTCTTACTGGTCTGGGAGGCAACCAAGCTGACTTTGGGCCAAGATTTGATCATAAAAGTCCAGCATGAGGTCAACACTCTCCTGTGAGGGGACCCCCATAAATGGCTGTTGACATCCCAGATTACTCAATACCAGGGACTGTTATGTGAGAACCCCCATGTTACAATTGAGGCTTGTCAGGCCCTGAATCTAGCCACTCTCCTTCCTGTGGGAGAAGGTGGGCCCTCACATGATTACAAGGAAATCCTAGAAGTTTATGCCAGCAGACCTGTCTTGAGAGACCGGCCAATCCCAGACCCAGATTTGGTCCTGTAAACCAATGGCACCAGCCTGGTGAAACAAGGACAATGACTGTTGGGATATGCAGTAGTCATGGAAGAAACCATCGCTGAGGCTAGCTCTCTGCCATCACACTGGTCTGCTCAATGGGCCGAACTATATGCTCTAATCCGGGCCCTCCAGCTGTCGAAAGGTAAGAAGACAAACATTGACACTGACTCCAGGTATGCTTTTGCCACACTACATGTACACAGGGCTCTGTATAAGGAGAGAGGCCTTTGACAGCTGGTGACAAAGATATTAAAAATAAGGAAGACATTCTGACCCTATTAGATGCTGCCTGGGAACCAGAAAAGGGGTTGCAGTCATACACTGCTGAGGACGTCAAAAAGAGGATACTCCCCAGGCTCCGGGAAACAGACTGACAGATAAGACCGCTGAACAAGCAGCCGAGGGCTTGGGGGTGACAAGTGAAGCCCCTATTAAAGCTCTCGTATTGGCAGAGCTGCCTGACCTAACACTGGACTCTCCAAAATACAGTGAAGCCCAAAACCAATTAGCCAAAGTGGAAGGGGCCATCGAGACTGAAAAGGGACGGTGGGAATTGCCAAGTGGCAAATTATTGGTACCAGAGGAATTGGCACCCACTCTGGTAAGCCAAACACACCAAGCGACTCACCTAGGCCATGATAAACTGGAAGAGGTAATTCAAAAATATTTCTTGGTTCCGCACCTCTCTTCCCTATGCAGGACAGAATCTCAGAGCGGCACTGCCTGCTCACAGGTCAGTGCTGCCTCTTGGCACAGAGGGAAACCTCTGGGGATTCAGCTAAAAGGCAGGCTGCCCTTTGAACACCTGGAAGTGGACTTCACTGAAACGAAACCTCACCAACACTACCTGCTGGTCATGGTATGTACATTCTCAGGATGGGTAGAAGCTTTTCTTACTGGGGCTGAAAGAGCATCAGAAGTAGCCCAGTGCCTGCTTAGGGAGATAGGAGATAGTTCCCAGATTTGGATTTCCTACCAGCATTGGATCAGACAATGGCCTGCCTTTCGTAGCTGATTTAGTACAACAAATAAGCAAAACTTTAAACATCAAATGGAAACTACACACTGCATATATGCCCCAGAGTTCTGGGATGGTGGAATGAACTAACTGGACACTTAAAGAGACACTCTCCAAAATGGATCATAGAGACTGACTGCTCCTGGGTGGACTTGCTTCCAATGGCTCCGCTAAGACTCAGGATGACCCCACGGTCCCATGGCTCTTCTCCATACGAAATTGTATGGGAGGCCCCCTCCCATAATAAAACAGCTATCAACAAATTTGCCTCGGGTAAGGGGAGATGAGATTTCACAGCAGATGGAACAACTGGGTAAGGTAATAAATCAGGTAACTAAGTTTGTACAAGAAAGGGTGCTGTTCCCCCTTGGGGAACAGATTCACAAATTTGTGCCTGGGGGTCAGGTGTGGTCAAGGACTGGAAACATGACTCCTTGGCCCCACATTGGAAGGGTCCATATACTGTTGCTCTAACCAGCCCGACTGCAGTTAAACTTGCAGGTGTCACTCCCTGGATCCACCACACGAGGGTGGAGAGAGCATACCATGCAGACCCGGAGGACGCTGAGTGGACTACACAAAAGGACCCTACTGAGCCCCGTGAAACCAAGATCGTCTTAAAGAAGAAAAAGAGGTGAAGCTCTACAATCAACTGCTGCTACAAGGACTTGCTGGTATCATCGTGAGACTAACCATAGTTTCAGTACAAAGAGAATGAAAACATTCCTTTCTGGACTTCAGTCCTATCTTGGGTGAAGGGGGATTGGTAGAAGACTATATTTAGCATTGTTAGAGTTCCCTTGATAGTTCTGCTTTGTGGACCCTGCATTTTACAATGTATTATGAACTTTGTAACTCAAAGGTTGGTGTCGTTCTCCCAAATTGGTGGTCAGAGAGCCAGGGTCCAATATATCCCTATGAATGATGCTCATACTATGAATTAAGAGCATCAAGAGTGGGGAATGAAGGAGTAAACAGACAGAGCAGGCTCCATCTTGAAACCAGGACTCCATCCTGGGCAGGACTGTGGGCTTTGAGTTACATGCCCAGTATCCATGGAAACGACATACCAACTGGAAAACCAGACCTCCAGAAGGAAGAGCCCAGGTCTCGTACCTAGACTCTCCGTCACCTAAAAGAATACCCTAATTATCTGTGAAACCAAATAGAATCATACATTCTATTATGCTTAATGAGTATGACCACAAGCTTATTGATAATTGTCCACTGAGATCCAACCAGTTCATCCTAAAGGAGATCAGTCCTGGGTGCTCATTGGAAGGACTGATGTTGAAGCTGAAATTCCAATACATTGGCCACCTGACTGGAAGAGCTGACTCATTTGAAAAGACCCTGATGCTGGGAAAGATCGAGGGCAAGAGGAGAAGGGGACGACAGAGGATAAAATGGTTGGATGGCATCACCGACTCAATAGACATGGGTTTGAGTGAACTCCAAGAGTTGGTGATGGACAAGGAGGCCTGGCGTGCTGCGATTCATGGGGTCGCAAAGAGTCAGACACGACTGAGCGAATGAACTGAACTACCTAAGGCATATGAATCACAGGTTAACTTTGATTGTATCTTTCTTTTCCTTTGTTCAGACTAGTTTCAGGGAATTTGGGGAGGTAGGTTTGGGCATATACATTAGAGTATATAAGGTTTTCACAAAAACTGGTCAGGGTCCTTGGCTAAGAGGAGACTCTTCCTTTGGCCTGCAGGTGTAATAACCTGCACTCCACTATCTGCATTGTCCTTCTGAGGGAGTTTGTTTCCCAGAATGCGTGGCTACAGCACGATCACTCACCTAGAGCCAGACATCCTGGAATGCAAAGTCAAGTGGGCCTTAGGAAGCATCACGACGAACAAAGCTAGTGGAGGTAATGGAATTCCAGTTGAGCTATTTCAAATTCTAAAAGACGATGCTGTGAAAGTGCTGCACTCAATATGCCAGCAAATTTGGAAAACTCAGCAGTGGCCACAGGACTGGAAAAGGTCAGTTTTCATTCCAGTCCCAAAGAAAGCCAATGCCAAAGAATGCTCAAACTAGGCACAATTCCACCCATCTCACATGCTGGTAAAGTAATGATTAAAAGTCTCCAAGCTAGGCTTCAACAGTCATGAACTGTGAACTTCTGGATGTTCAAGCTGGATTTAGAAAAGGCAGAGGAACCAGAGATCAAATTGCCAACATCTGGTGGATCATCAAAAAAGCAAGAGAGTTCCAGAAAAACATCTATTTCTGCTCTATTGACTATGCCAAAGACTTTGACTGTATGGATCACCACAAACTGTAGCAAATTCTTCAAGAGATGGGAATACCAGACCACCTGACCTGCCTCTTGAGAAATCTGTATGCAGGCCAGGAAGCAACAGTTAGAACTGGACATGGAACAACAGACTGGTTCCAAATAGGAAAAGGAGTGCGTCAAGGCTGTATATTGTCACCCTGCTTATTTAACTTATATGCAGAGTAAATCCTGAGAAACGCTGGACTGGAAGAAACACAAGCTGGAATCAAGACGGCCGGGAGAAATATTAATAACCTCAGATATGCAGATGACACCATCCTTATGGCAGAAAGGGAAAAAGAACTAAAGCCCCTCTTGGTGACAGTGAAAGAGGAGAGTGAAGAAGTTGGCTTCAAACTCAACATTCAGAAAATCAAGATCATGGCATCTGGTCTCAGCGCTTCATGGCAAATAGACGGGAAAACAATGGAAACCTTGGCAGGCTATTGTTTTGGGCTCCAAAATCACTGCAGATGGTGACTGCAGCCATGTAATTAAAAGACGTTTGCTCCTTGGAAGAAAAGTTATGACCAACCTAGACAGCATATTAAAAAGCAGAGACATTACTTTGCTAACAAAAGTCCGTCTAGTCAAAGCTATGGTTTTACCAGTAGTCATATATAGATGTGAGAATTGGACTATAAAGAAAGCTGAGTGCTGAAGAATTGATGCTTTTGAACTGTGGTGCTGGAGAAGACTCGTGAGAGTCCCTTGGAGATCCAACCAGTTGATCCTAAAGGAAATCAGTCCTGAATATTCATTGGAAGGACTGATGCTGAAGCTGAAACTCCAGTGCTTTGGCCACCTGATTGGAAGAACTGACTTATCTGAAAAGACCCTGATGCTGGGAAAGATTGAAGGTGGGAGGAGAAGGGGACAAGAGAGGATGAGATGGCTGGATGGCATCACCGACTCAATGGACATGAGCTTGAGTAAACTCTGGGAATCGGTGATGGACAGGGAGGCCTGGCATGCTGCAGTCCTTGGGGTTGCAAAGACTCGGACACGACAGAGCCACTGAATCACAGCACATTGGAGGACACAGTGGGTGCGAATGACAGGGCACGGTTCTCCTGGCACCCACACATTGGGTGTGGATGTGGAGGAAGGTGGTCTGGTTAAGGGATGGGCCGGTGGAGCACGTGTGGGAGTGCAGGCCAGTCGGGCAAAGCCAAGGTGTGGCCCTGCCCTCTCCCCTTTCCTGGCCGCCCCCAGGCTCTGTCAAGTACCTGGAGTGCTCAGCCCTGACCCAGCGGGGCCTGAAGACAGTGTTTGACAAGACCATTTGGGCTGTGCTCTGCCCGCCCCCCGAGAAAAAGCCAGGGAGGAAGTGCACAGATTTCCAGAGCCCCCGCTTCCAGAAGGCCCCTCCCTGCCTGTGTCTGTTGTGCTGAGATGTGTCCTTGAGTCTGCTGTGGGGGGTGCTGGGGGTGGGGAAGGGGAAGAAGCATGGGGATGAGGCTGCTGCTCCCGGGGTGCTGCGGGGGCCATGGGGTCCTGTCTGCTCTGCCTCATCTTCGTGGGGACGCAGCTCCAGCCTCCCCTGGCCCCCACGGGAGGCTGGAAGGGAGCAGGATCTCCCTCAGGCTGTAGGGGCGGATCGGGGCAGCCCCAGGATGGGCTTTCCAGATGGGGGAGTTTTGGGGGGGGTTCTGTCCTTGTGCCCCACGATGCGGCAGCCCCTTCTTATTTTACAGAACAAATATGCTTCATCTCCTGTTCTTGACTTACTACCTGCCCTGCCCAGGTCTCTCCCTGCCTACTCCTCCACCCTGGGGTGCTAGGCCCCCAACCCCTGCCAACCAAGGGTACAGAGCAGGTGAGCTTAACACTCCCCACCCCCCAGCCGAAGGCCAGTTGAGCCCTCTCAGTCTCCATAGGAGGGACCCAGATCAAAGTGAGAATGAGTGTGCTTGGCCCCTTCTGAATAAAGCAAGCTCCTCCTGTGCTCACCTCAGGCCTCTGGGAAGGCACAGCACCCTTCAGCAGCTCCCAGGGGTGGCACAGAACAGTCTGCAGTCAGGCCCTAGGGGGCCCTGTGGAGCCCAGGCCAAGGCCAGGGGTCATTCAACTGAGTGTTCACGAAGACACACCGTCAAGAGGGAGGGCGTCCTGCAGCTGTGGAGGTGTGGAGAAGATAGGAGGGGTGGCAGACAGGTCAACAGGTTGGGTTTGCTGGGCAGACACGGTGGGAGGTGAGGGGTGGGCCTGGCCTGTCACTAGGACTTCACCCCTGGGGCCTGCAAGGCACCACTCTGGGCAGATCTGTGACATGAAGCTAAGCTCCCCCGCAGTGGTGTGCAGAGGGTGGACTGCTGGAGTTCAGGAATTCTGCTAGCCAGTTTTTAAGTAACCACTATTAAGAATTACATAAACGTGAAATCAGTTGTATTTTTAAATGAAATTAACAAATACTCAACATTTGTTCCATGACTTCCTAAACATTTTTGTACATGTACTGTTAGCTGTGCTTTGGGGTGTAAGCCTTTTGTGTCTGTGTGGTGAGGACAGCATGGAAAAGTGGAGGACAGGCATCTCTGTGCCAGCTCCACCTCAAGGACATCACACAGGAGGGAATATGTCACCATGAAAGTTGGCAAATTCTACAGCTGGATCTTGCGCTGGACTGTGCCCAGTACATGGCGAAGGACTCACAACGCTGAGGGAATATTCTCTCCGTAACTGAAAACCACCACCTGATTCAGCAAAGAAGTCATTCAATCGTGAACAAAGCAGTGAAGTTCCAGCATGCAGCCTGCTCAGCTCACTTTTGTTTTCTGCGCTGACTTAAGAAACACCAATGAACATTCATGTTAAAAACACCACCACTTCCACCCTAGAGGTCTCTGGACAGGGCCGAAAGCCATCCTCAGTCAAATTCACTACCCTCCTTAGAAGCTGGCCTTCTGGAAGGTCCTACATGTCTGCCAGGGACTTAGGCCCGAAAAACTCTGGCAGAAGAGCCAGGCTGCCACTGACCCAGGATGAGAGCTGAAAGGGTGTCTCTACCTGGGACTCATCCCCATGCCCAGCTCTGAGCTTTGCATCTTCCGGCCACATGACTGCAGCCTAGGTGTGAGTGTGCAGGCTGGACGGAAGAATCATGTTTACTGAAGAGATGGGGAAGGGGGATGGGGGTAAAGGTGGGTTCAGCATGGAACAGGGGTGTGTGGGGATGGAGGGGGCGCTTAGGTAGCCAGGAAGCCCCCATCCACCGGCACAGTGGAGCCTGTGGTCATGCTGCTGCGGTCACTGAGCAGGAAGAGGATGGTGTCCACCACGTTCTCCATCTCTGCGGGCAAGGTGGCGTTCAGGACGTGCATGAAAGGAGCTGCCCTTCGTCCCTCCCTCCCACCCCTCACCTGAGCAGGCCACTGGCATGACTCCCAGCCGGGCTCCCGCCCAACTCACCGGCAAACCTGCCGAGGGGGATGCGGTCCAGCATGGCCTTGGCCTTCTGAGGGTCACTCCAGGCGGCCTGGCCCATGGGTGTCATCACCACCATGGGGTTGACTGCATTCACACGGATCTGCACTGGCGCAGGCAGGGGGGCAGCTCAGGGGACTGAGGCTCTCTGAGCACATGGATTGGGTGAGGGGAGGCGTCCCACTGGGGCTCACCTTGTGTGGCCCGAGCTCCACAGCCATCACTTTGGTCAGTATGTCCAAGGCACCCTTAGTGGAGCCTGTGAGGAGGGACGGCATGTGTGGAGCCTGAACTGCCTGCTCAGATGGGGGGTGGCAGGGGGTGGGGGTGGGTGCAGGGCACAGCCGGGGCTCACTCATAGTAGACACTGTGGTTAGTCAGTCCCCGTTGGGAGGCCTGGCTAGAAACATTCACGATGACTCCTGGGGCTCCCCGAGCTATCAGGCCTCGGGCCACAATCTGAAACCGCAGAAGAAGGATGAGGCAGGGCTGGCATCACCCAGCAATCCCCACTCCTGCCCTGAAGCCAGCGCACCTGGGACACCTGGATGACCGCCCGAAGGTTCACATTGAAAGACCTGGAGGCAGATGGACAGACCCTGGTCAGGGACTGAGGCCGCTGCAGCAGGAGACAGCCCTTCCCCAGGGGCGTTCCTCCACCCCACTCTGGCTTACATGTCATATGCCTCCTTGGTGACCTCCAGGAAGGGCTGGAGAAACGCCACAGCTGCATTGTTCACCAGCAGGTCCACAGGGCCAACACCTCTCAGCGCCTGCTCCGTGGCCTCCCAGTCAACTAGGTCCACCACACGGTCTCTACCCCGGGGCACTGTGTATATTAGGTGGTAACGGGGCACGTCTACCACAGGCTCCATGCCCCGGGGAAGGGACAGCTGGGCCTCTCCCATTCAAGGGAGAGGGACTGTGTTTTCGTGACTTTTCAGTCTCACAGGGGTAGGGGGTTAGGGGGTCTCAGGGGAACCAGCCGCCTTTTTGGGGCTCCCAGGGTGCTGTCGGGAGAGAGTTAACTTGGCGTTTGGGCAACTCAACTCGGGGCTTCAGCGTCAGGGATCTAGCCCCGCCTCCAGCCAGTCTACTTCCTCCCAGCGCCAGAGCGCCTCTGGCCCAGCAAAGCAGCCATTTCTGCCTCCTCCTAAGTCCAGGGGCAATCGTCGTTCTTCCGCGCGTCCGGCGAGGGGCGGGGGTGCTAAGAGTCCTTGCTGAGCCCCAGCGCCCAGCTCCCGTGTGTCCCTGCTGGGCCGCCCTCAGCTCCCCGCTGCTGCCTCCTGGGCCGGGACAGGGTGGCGCCTACCTCGTCGCGTGTAGCGCCTCGAGAGTGCCGTGCCCGATTCCTGCGAGGAGCGCGGAGTGAGGGTACCCATCCTCGGCCACCTTTGCCTGCCCCCGGCCACCTCCCCAGACCCACATTTACCCGCCCCAGTGACGATCGCGGAGTTCCGGAGGCCACACTGCCAATCTTGAGCGGCGCTCCTGGGTTCAGAAGGGCGCGGGGCGGGGCGCGGGCGGGGCGCGGCGGGCCAGTCGCAGGGTGCTGTCCCGCCGCGGGCGGGGATATTCAAATAGTGACCTCCCCGCGGGGGCGATTGGCCGAAAGAAGTGGGCGCGGCCGAGGGGAGGCACACAGAGTCCTCGCCTGACCCTGGGGCAGAGTTTATCAAACTGCCCTTTCAGCGGTCCTTCATACCGAGGGGAAATAAGGTTAGCGGGCCCCGCCTACATTTTCCCCTTTTCAAGTAGATTATTACAAAAATAAATAAATAAAATCAGATTTGGTAATTCATACCGGAAAGAAGGTACCTCGTGAAAGAGAACGCAGTGCTAACACTTTTTGTTTCTCAGATGAAAAGTTTGGCTAAAAGGATCTCGTGATCCCCTCCCCCAGACCTGGGAGCAGCTCACGCAAGCTCACTTGTAGTGCTTTGAGCGAAAAGGTTTGGACAAGCCTATAAGCCGGAAGAAGAACTGATGTGAAGAACTGACTCCTTGGAAAAGACCCTGATGTTGGGAAAGATTGAAGGCAGGAGAAGGGGACGACAGAGAATGAGATGGTTGGACGGTATCATCGACTTGATGGACATGATCTTCAGCAATCTCCGGGATTTAGTGCTGGACAGGGAAGTCTCGGATGGTGCAGTCTATGGGGTCAAAAAAAGTCGGACACGACTGAGTGACTGAACTGAACTGATAAGCCTGAAGCAGAGGCCAAGGACAGCAGAAGTGCACTTCAGCTGCAAAGGGTGTTGAGACACTAACTCATCTGACCCACCCGCAGAAGGTCACTAGTACTTCAAAGACTAGGATAGGTTGGCATAGGCTAGACTTGGGGTCATCAGGGTACCAGTGGCCCGAAAAGGGCAAGCATTGCTTCCTGGAGCTTTAGGGTCAGTTAGAGATATATGTGTGCTCACATGTCCATGCATGCACTGGTTCCACTGTTAAAGCTACTTTGTTCTGTGGATTATGGTGGGAAAGTCTAGAACCTGCCCTGAGGGCCTTCTTTGGCCAGGATTATGTAAGCAGCTGGTGACTGCAGGGCCCCTGGGTCATGTGGCTTTGGGCCCAGAGGGGTGGATTGTCTGGAGGAGACGGTGGCCTGGGGTCAGCAGGAGGCACAGATTTGAGAAGCCCCTGGAGGATCGCCAAGTGAGTTCTCCCTACCAAACCTGGTCATGTGGTACTGCCCATCCCCTCTGGGCTCCCACCTAACCCTGCCTTCTGCTCCTAACCTTGGACCCTGCCATCTGCCTGCCAGAAGCCAAGGGGCAAGGAGTGGGGGGGGACAGTCCCCAGCCTGTCCTTCCTGAGAGGCACATCAGCTCAGATCTCTTCACTGGCTTTTCCTGGCCCCCCAGAATGGTGTCCAAATCCTTTCTTTGTCCCGTGATCCTCTGTGGGCCAGTTCAATTCAGCTCAGCTGTGTCTGACTGTTTGCAACCCAATAGATTGTAGCATGCCAAGCTTTCCTGTCCATCAGCAACTCCCAGAGTGGGCCAGTTGCACTGATCCAAATCAGTTTTGGCACAGACCTTGCTCTGGAAGCCATGAGGCTGAGCAGAAGTGCCCTTTGCTCTCTCAACCCAGCACTACCAGTGCCTGGATGGCCCCACCCCAGCCCTTTGTCTCTTGCCTCCTTGCCCAGGGTTGTACACTGCACCAGGCCAGCTGACTGACCACCTCAGGCCCTCATCACACACTCAGATGGCATGGGTCCTGCAGGAAGCTGACTAGGGCAAGCACAGCTGAATCCCAGCAGGCCCTGGGAGACCCTCTAGCTGCCCTAGCTGCAGGGCTCTTGTGTCCAGGGTCAGGCCAGGAACAGTAGGCAGGACAGCAGCTCTGGACACTGCCCCAGCTGGGGCTGCCCTCCTCATGGATGGTCTTGAGGGGGAAGGTGTGCCCCAATGTGAAACTGGGTTTCTCACGGTTGGAGAAACCAGCCCCCTGCCTCCTTCACACCAGGGCTGAGAGCTCAGGACCATCTTCCCTAGGGATGGTCCAGAGCATCTCCCTGTAGCTCCTCAGATCCTCTTCCTTCTCCAGCGGAGGGTAGTCACAGCAGGGGGTGCTGGGCTGAAGGTCAGAGCCAGAACCACAGGGAAGGAAAGTTGGGTGCAGGCTGCCAGGCTGCCCTCTGCACAGAGAAGGCTGGGTGTAGCAGGGCCATGGACAACAAAGACAAGGAAACACAGCCATTCAGATCAAAGTCACGGGTCAGCTGTGGAATTCCTTTGGCTTTGGATCTGCCCCCTCTCTACCTCTTGGAAGATTTTGTGTGGCTCAGTCCCTGATCCTCCCCTCCCTGCCCTTGGGGCAAGCCCATCCAGAGCCCTGGCAAGGCTACTAGTTTAGGAGAGACCCCATGGACTGTAGCCTACGAGGCTTCTCCATCCATGGGATTTTCCAGGCAAGAATACTGGAGTGGGTTACCATTTCCTTCTCCAGGGGATCTTCCCGACCCAGGGATCGAACCCGGGTCTCCCACATTGGAGGCAGACGCTTTAACCTCTGAGCCACCAGGGAAGATCTAATAGTTTCAGGAGAACTTCTATTTATTTAAGCAAATCCACCCTAGCACATTGGACCACACAGTGGGTGGGATCGACAGGGACTGGGTCTCCTGGCAGTCCACACATGTGGTCTGGTTCGGGGGTGGGCAGGGTGGGGCAGGTATGGCTTTGCAGGCTGGTGGGGCGCTGCCGAAGTGTGTCGTGGAGGTGGGACCAAACCGTGGGCCGGGGCCTGCAGATGGTTGTCTGGGCGTGGGCGTGGATGGCGTCGGGGGCGTGGCCTAGGGCGTGGAGAAGCGTTCGCCTGGTGGCCCTGGAGGCCTGAGGGCGAGGCGGCGGGGCGTGGAGGCGGGGCGTGGAGGCGGGGCCAGGCTCGCCGCGCAGCATCCCGCTGGCGCCCAGAGCGTGGCGCTCTAGGAGGCCAGGTACCCGGCGTCCACCAGGATACCTGACCCGCTGGTGGAGGCGCTGCGGTCGCTGAGCAGGAAGAGGATGCTGTTGACCACGTCTTCCACCTCTACAAGCGGGTGGCAGGCGGGGTCAGCGCGGCTCGGCCCGGCTGGCTCTGCCCAGCCTCCCCATCCACGCCCGCCACTCCGCGAAGCCCCCCTGACCTGCGAACTTCTTCAGCGGGTGGCGCTCCTTCAGCTTCCGGGAGAACTCAGGGTCAGCCGAGACTTTTTGGCCCATTGCTGTCAGCACCACCGTTGGATTCACGGAGTTCACCCGGATCTGGGGCCGGAGGGGCCAGAGGGGCCAGCGGGGCCGCCTCAGACGGTGTAGGAACCCCGCCCTCACGGCCCCCACTGAGCTTGCTCACTCACCCCTTGAAGCCCCCTTCCCCCGTTCTGATCCCCAGGCCCCAGCCTTGCCCACCACCACCCACCTGACCCCTACCCTGCGTGCCTTCTTAGGCTTGGGTTCCTGGCACCCCCAGGGCCCCCATGCCTACCTTGTATGGTCCCAGCTCCAGGGCCATGGATTTGGTCAGCGTGGTCATTGCACCCTTGGTGGAGCCTGTGAGGAGAAGGCAGCGCTGAGGATCCTTAAGGTTTCAGCAGGCTTTACATGAGGCCCAGCCTGGGAGCCCAACTGCTCCTGCCCGGAATAGGGGCTCAAGACTGGGCAGAGGGACTCACTGTAGGCAGCTAGGCTGGGGAAGGGGACATGGGCCACCATGCTGGAGACATTGACAATGGAGCCAGGCACTCCACGGTTGATCATGCCCCGGGCCACGATCTGGAAGCCAAGACGGGAACGGCCTGAGCCCAGCGCACCCCTACCTGGGCCATGTCAGTGCTGAGCCACAGCCTCCCCTGCCTCACCTGGGACACCTGGAACACAGCCTGCAGGTTCACACTGAAGGACCTGGGGAGACAGCAGACAGTCAGACCACGGTCACACCCGAACCACGTCCTGGACAGCTCTCTCCCGTCGACTTCCTTCCCTCCTCCTCACCTGTCAAAGTCCTCCTTGGTGACCTCCAAGAAGGGCCTCATCAGTGCCACGGCTGCATTGTTCACCAGCAAGTCCACGGGGCCCACATCGCCCAGAGCCTTCTCCGTGGCCCCCCAGTCACCCAGGTCCACGCACACAGGCTCTATCCCGGGGCACTGTGGGGAGGCATTGGCCGGTGACCAAAGGGGTGGTCCTGGTAGGCTCATGAGGCATCCCCAAGCGTCATAGCTCCAGGGCACACCAGGCCTGCACACCTCACCTCCTTGGAGAGGCTGACCAGGTCAGCGTTGGTGCGGCTCACGGCCACCACTCTGGCTCCTGAGGCATGAAGGGCCTTCACCGTGTCCCGTCCAATCCCTACAGGGGTTCACCAGGCAGGAAGATGGCCCAACAAGTCTGGACCAAGACTGCGGGTGGCAGCTGCAGATATGCTGCTCAGGAAAGAGTGATGAGAGGGTGCTGGCCAGAGGGGTGTTGGCCCAGGAGGTGGCAGGAGGCAGGGATCTGGACAACCAGGATCCAGCCAAGGGAGGCCCAGAGGGCAGCCCCTCCCTGCTGGGCCCATGGAAGAGGCTTTGGCTAGACGCGCCCCCATCTGCCCAGACTGAGTCTGAGGGCCGTCCTCTCTGGAGGGCTCTTGCATTGGCCAGGGAGAGGCCAGTGTCCTGTCCCAGTGGGGCCTGCTGGATGGTAGGGAGCAGCACAGGCCCACTTTGGCTGGTTCAGTGGCTGGAGTTGGGGCCACTTGCCGGCAGGGCAGGCTGTGACAGGCATAAAGGGAATGTGCAGGCCCCAACACGAGGCTCTGGGTTTGCGCACTTTGCTCTCTAACCTCAGTTCCTCTCACACCTGCCCGGATCACACCCACCTTTTCCTGCTCCTGTCACCAGGGCCCGAAGGCCACTGAAATTCAGCTGCATGGTGCTGCTCCAAGCCACTGTTCAACTGGAAATGAGGGTGTGGGGACTTTATAGGCCGGGGCTGGGGCAGGCTGGGCGGTTTGGGGTGAGGCTGGCAGGAGAAGGGGAAGCTAGGGGCACTGGGCGGAGCCAGGCATCAGCACAGCTTCTGTTTCCTGTTTACAGAAACCTGCCTCCCTGGAAGGGGTCACCTTCCTTGCCCACAATCCAAAGGGGCCAGCCAGAAGCTCCATCCTGGGTTTGGGAAACAAGCTAGAAATAAACCCTGGGGTGTGGAACATGTCCCTGGCTGGCTGGAAGCAGATAGCCTGGAGCTGGTCCCTGCGAGCCCTGGGTCTGGTGCGCTGGGGTGACGGCCAAGAAACACTATGCTTCAGGCTGGCCCCCTGCACCTGCCGACCTGGATCACACCATGCCCCAGTCTAGGAGCCACTTTGGCCTCAGGAATCTTCTTCACCTGCCCCTTGCCAGCCCAGACTCACTTCTCAGACATGCCTGTGGGCCCTGGCCACCTACACCCCACTCTCATTCAGGGCTCCTGCCAGAAATCCCATCCCACCTCTCTGAGATGTCCCTGACTCCTGGAGGCCTAGATGGGCTTGCTCTTCTGATCCTGTGAATTCATCAGTGACTAAAAGGAAGGCAGTCCCTGCCCTGCCAGGGACTCAGGTAACACATCCAACCTGGCTTTCTTCCCTCACACTTGTTAGAAACTCATTCTTTTTTTATTTCTTGGTCTTGCTTGCAGCATCTTCGTTCCCAGACCAGGCACTGAATCTGGGCCTTGGCAGTGAAAGTCCTAACCCCTGGACCACCATGAAATTCCCAGGCCATTCTTTTTTTTTTTCTTTTTCAAATGAGCAATAATCCCACACTGGATAAACCTCATTGGCTATGGTACTGCTGCCGTGCAAAGCTAGAGAAACATTCTTAAAAGAGACTCAGGATGCAGACTGGAAGTAGAAAACTGACAATCAATTCTGTGCATGAGTGAGCTGGCCCAGAATACTCAACAGGGGACGCCCTGAGCAACAGAGGGCTGAGTCCTCATATACAGTGTGACCAGCAGGTTTCTTCACAGACCGGACCACAGGACAGGGCACACCTGCTCCCAGCCCGTTCCTGAGCCCTGGGAGCTAACCTCCAGGTGGCCTGATGAAAAGGAACGTCCGCTGGCTGTGGCATACTCCAGCCCTACCCGCCCCCACCCCACCCCGCCCGCACTGCCTGCCTGATCTACTCTCAGAGGTCCTTCTGGCAAGTGTTCTCCCAAATGCCTATAACTTAAAAAGTCTCCCTACCTCCATCAATCCCCACCCCAAACAAAGCCCCACTCAACCAAGGCCATCACTACACTCTAGACCCATTTTCAAACGCTAAAGACAAAATTTATTTTGAAGTAATTCAGTTGCGAGGATAACAGGAACTTTTCTCCTTGAACCATTTGAGAGAAATTTGCAAAACTAGCATTCCGTCACCCCCAGATAGCTTAGCGTCTGTTTCCTTTGAACAAAGACATTGTCCTATACAACCACAAAAACACACAATAAATACAACAAAATCTCAACATAACACACACCACCACCACAAATATACAACATAACAATCAGAGTCAGGAGAATAACACCATGTGTCCCTACCACGTGTCCTCAGCCCTCATTCAGCTTTCATAAGTTGTCCCAATGATGTTCTCTATGTTTCTAAACGACATAAAGCTTTATAAAGATTTAATTGATATATATAAGAATACATAATTTAATGTATACAGTTTAATGAGTTTGGACAAAACACCTGGAAACCATCACCACAATCAGGGTCATGAACATATCCATCACCCTCAAGTTTCCTTGTGCCCATCGTTGATTTTTTAAGATTATTTTTTGATGGAGACCATTTTTTAAAGTCTTTATTGAATTAACTACAATATTGCTTCTGCTGTATGTTTTTGGGGTTTTGAGGGTGCTTCCAAGGCATGTGGGATTGTAGCTCCCTGACCAGGGATTGAACTCACACCCCCTGTGTTGGAAGATGGAGTCTTAACCATTGGACCACTAGGGAAGTCCCTGCACACTGGTTTTGTGTTTGTGGTGAGGGCACCCCCCTCACACAGAGTCCCATTGGTTAGTACTAACTGTGAGCTACAGGTCTCTACAACCTGCTTGTCTGGCATAGCTGAGACTCCCCATTCCAGTTCTTTATGGCCAAAGCATCCAGTTCAGGCTCATATATTGTCTTTGGAGGTCCTGTCTCTAGTTTCCCTCACTCTGGAACACTCCTTAGTCTTTCCTTGATCTTTATGACCTTGATACTCTTGAAGAATATAGATCAGTTATTTTTAGAAAGTTGCTCGATTTCGCTTTGCCCAGTGTTTCTCTGTAATCATGCAGGCTGTGTATCTCTGTCATGAGCACCATGGTGACAAAGCATCCTTACAGCATCCCACTGGTTGGCACCATTTTGATTGGTCCCATCGCTGGTGATGTTAAATCCGATCACAGGATGGAAGCAGACATCACTAGGACACCACTTTAATCACTGTGTCTCCCTTCCAGGTGCAAAAAGAACATGATTGCTGTAGCTTCACATCTGTTTCCCCCAAATCCCAGGCAGAATGTCCCCCGTGTTCCACACCAGCTCAGAACCATGCAGAGAAAGGACTATGGGACCCTAGGTTCAACCTTGCACAATATACACTGACCATTACAAATCCACCCCAGTCCCTCTAACTTCAATTCCAAGTAAAGTCAATAGCAAAGACTGCCTGACATAATGCAACCACCAACACACAACCAAATGCATGTTACCCTCTGACCATTAGATGACGAAGTCCCTTTATCCATCTCTGGGTGATATTCATTCTTCTTCCAGTGGAGCCACACTCTCTTGTATATTCTGTAACTTGATTGTTGACCTAGAAGGATAACCACTATTAACACATATTATGGTAGATAGTGAGGGAGAGGGAGAAGAGAAAAAAAAATTGGTTAATATGTGCACAAATGTTATTTGTGAAGGACAGGGAAGCCTGGCATGCTGCAGTCCATGGGGCTGCAAAAAGTCGGACACGACTGAGCAACTGAACAACAACAACAAGTATATTTGTGTCAAAAGGAGGATGAGATAATTATAGTTTTCTTTCCTGCAACTTGGACTGCAAGGAACCAGACAATCCTAAAGGAAATTAGTCCTGAATATTCATTGGAAGGACTGATTCGGAAGCTCCAATACTTTGACCACTTGATCCGAAGAACTGACTCACTGGAAAAGATCCTGATGCTGGGAAATATTGAAGGCAGGAGGAGAAGGGTACGACAGAGGATGAGATGGATGGATAGCATCACTGACTCGATGGACATGTTTGAGCAAGCTCTGAGAGTTGATGATGGACAGGGAAGCCTGGTGCACTGCAGTCCATGGGGTAGCCAAGAGTCAGACATGACTGAGCGACTGAACTTTCCGCAGCTGGTCACATGGTCACATGACCATAACTACTGCTTATCTTCTACGCTGCTCCATATTCTTTTTTAAAAAAATTAATTATTTTATTTGACTGCATTGAGTCTTAGTTGCAGCACCTGAGATCTTCCTTGCACCATGTGGGAGCTCTGGTTGGGGCACATGGACTCAGTAGTTGCAGCAAGTGGTCCTAGTTGCCCCAAGGCACATGAGATTTTTGTTTCCCAACCAGGGATTGAATCCAAATCCCCTGCACAGCTAGGTGGATTCTTAACCACTGGACCACCAGGGAGTCCACCTGCCCAATATTCTTTTGTTCTCCTCTGCCAGGTAGAGTCAGATCTCTTAGGGTACAACATTTTGATCACTGCTTTGGGTCTGCTTACCATTGTGGCATGGCTTCCCTGGCGGCTCAGAGAGTAAACAATCTGCCTGCAATGCAGGAGACCTGGGTTTGATCCCTGGGTCGGGAAGATCCCCTGGAGAATGGAATGGCTACCCACTCCGGTATTTCTGCCTGGAGAATTCCATGGACAGAGAAGTCTGGCGGGCTGCAGTCCATGGTGTCACAAAGAGTCGGACACAACTGAACAACTAATACACACACACACCATTGTGGCAAGTGTGACCAAGTTGTCGCTGAGGATTAAGCCTGTGGTGCTGAAGTGGAGTGGGACCCTATGGTCTTTGCCCCATCCCCATGTCCTCAGCCTGTCTTTTGTCTGTGGAAAAACTTTAACCAAAGAGTCAGTTTAATCAGAGAAGTAAGAAAAGGCAGAAACAAAGGAAAAGAATCCAATGAGACTAGATGGTAATAGTTTACTCATTAAGCATAATTTAGTTTCTTTAGTTTCTCTTCAAGAGCTAAGAGATTACTCTGAGCATTATCCTTTGAGCTGTTTTATAGATACTAAAATGTTCACCAGGTGAAAGAAGTTAACTACGTGATGACCAGACTGTAACCATAACATAAGCTGCCACAGTTCCAAGCGCTGGCCTCAAAGAAATGGGAACAAACCTACCCCGGAACTGAAAATTAAGTGTACTTAAGACTAATAGAGCTGACTGCGCTGCTTCTGCATGTAGCTCCTCCTTTCACCTATAAAAACTCTTGCCAATTGATCGTCAGTGCAGAGGAGTCAACCTGTGGATAGGAGTCTGCCTTCACCCCAAGGACTGCCAGCCTCCTAAAGAAAGCAGACTTTCTTTTCCACCAGCCTTGCCTCTTTATTGGCTTTAGAGTGGAGAGCAGCCAATCCACACTTGCGGTAACAGAATGAACAGTCTGGGTACGCCTGTACGGGAGCTCTTCTGCCTGCCACACGCGTCCATGACCCCGAACAGCAAGGACAGTTGCCTTTATTTACCATCCAGTAGAAGGTCCGTCTAGTCAAGGCTATGGTTTTTCCTGTGGTCATGTATGGATGTGAGAGTTGGACTGTGAAGAAGGCTGAGCGCCGAAGAATTGATGCTTTTGAACTGTGGTGTTGGAGAAGACTCTTGAGAGTCCCTTGGACTGCAAGGAGATCCAACCAGTCCATTCTGAAGGAGATCAGCCCTGGGTGTTCTTTGGAAGGAATGATGCTAAAGCTGAAACTCCAGTACTTTGGCCACCTCATGTGAAGAGTTGACTCATTGGGAAAGACTGATGCTTGGAGGGATTGAGGGCAGGAGGAGAAGGGGCCGACAGAGGATGAGATGGCTGGATGGCATCACTGACTCGATGGACATGAGTCTGAGTGAACTCTGTGAGTTGGTGATGGACAGGGAGGTCTGGCGTGCTGCGATTCACGGGGTCGCAGAGAGTCAGACACGACTGAGAGACTGAACTGAACTGAACTATGAAAGGCCAGGGTCGAAAGGGTCAGCCTTTGGGTGCCCACTGAGAAAGGCCAGGGTCTGGGCAGAATGGCCACAGGGGCTTCAGGGAGAGCTGGGCACCCAAATTAATAGGGGCAGGAGGCACATGACAAGGGTGCCAGGCCCCACCCTGCAGCCCAGGCTGGACAGGGCTTGATGCCATGTAGAAAATTCCACATCTGGGAGATGGACTGAACCCTCTGGACCTGGACATCAAGACTTTCTCCCAAATAGTGCCAGGTGTAGCCAGGGTCATGGGTAAGTGGGACTCCCCCATGCCTCATCCAGGTACTGCGTCTTCTTGCTATTTAGGCTGAGCCATCACTCCTCACTTAGCTGTATTGTCTCCTACCCCACCCAGAGCCACAGCTGTGGCCCCGGCACTGCCCACTGCTCAGCCCAAAGCCGTCGCTTGCTCCAGACCTTTCCTCCTCCTCCACTACTCACCTGGGTTGCACAAGGCTCACTGGTTCTACCACACGAGGAGCCTTTTGACTGCCTGGGTCCCTGTGTCTCGCTCCCAAAGGCCAGGTCAGCTCCGCTCATTGCCCAGTGCCTGCCCTGCTTAGCCTTGCAAGCCTCCCTGCTGGCCTGTCTTCGCCTCCTGGCTCTGGGCCCCGCTCATGCGTCAGCTCCCTCACGGGTCAGCCCTCTGGGCTCCCGTGCTCCTGAGATGGCTCTCCCCTTCCTTGTGCTCTCACTTGCAGTCACCTGAAGCCCCAGAAGGCAGGGGTGCTTTCTCCATCACCATTTCCCCAACACCTGGAAGAGAGTGTTCTTCCAACCCATGTCTACAGAGTGAACAAGTGAATGAAAGACATAGTCTAAAACAATTGGTGAAGCCAACTGGTAGCCACACAGAACATGGGCCATGACCTACACCTGCACAGGGAACTTGCGGTTGAGTGGGTGGGGAGAAACAGGAGCAGGGAAACGAGTTGCAATAATAGTGATGAAGTCTTTCACTGCTAGGCCCACATCCAAGACGGGTGAAAGTGGCTTTATTATTGCCAATAGGACTGTTCTCAAGAGAGCACTGCTGACAGTGTGGCCTCCGAGACACAGGGCATAAACCCTTAAGTGGAGGTTAAGAGGCTGCTCAGGGAACCTTTTGGATGAAGCAAGAAGCTGGTGCAGCTGAGCGTGACCATAAGGGAGGGAGAGAAAACCTGTTCAGGTCACTGGCTGAAGGTCATCGTTCCTCTCACGATTCCCGTGTGCACCCATGGCACATGCAAGTGTGAGCATATGCACTCAGGCATGCACATGGGCACACACACAGGGAGTCACATGTGTAGTCACGTGGACACACATAGGTGTAGGCACACATGAACACACACACGAGCACACGTTCGTCCCACTGGCGTGATGAAGAGGACCTGAATGTCAGCAAGTTCGTTCTTCTTCATTCAGGGAAAAAAAAAATTACTTATTTTACTTGAGCCAGGTCTTAATTTCGGCATGCGGGATTTTGGGGGGGGTGGGGAGTTTGAGGCCTATGGAATCTTTATTTGCAGCATGTAGGATTTAGTTCCCTGACCAGGGTTTGAACATAGGCCCCCTGCACTGGGAGGGCAGAGTCTTAGCCACCGGACCACCAGGGACGTCCCAGCGGGTTCATTCTTGATGCTGGGCTGAGCCAATAGCCAGGCTGGGCTGTGTCTTTGTCACTGTGTTTAGGGTTCTCCTACCGGGCAGCCACGAAGGAGGAGACAGAATCTTGGCACTCCCTGGAACCAGTCACACTGGCTGGATCTTGGGCAAGGATGACTGACAGCACACTGGCTGTGGTGAGGGTCCTGGGGATCCTGCTGGGCCAGATTCACACTGGATTCTGAGAGTTAGATCCGGTCCTGCGGTCACCATAGGTGGGGGCTAAAATAGTCCATCTCATTGGTATATTTTGTTTTCTTCTGGACTATGAGGGGATTGAAAGGACCTAATAAGACCTTCTGACCCTCCACTTTCCTGAACACTGTACTGGTCCTTCTGGCTCTCCGGACAGCCCTTGCCTGGCCAGCAGCTGGCAAGGGCCAAGGTACCAAGCTGATCAGGAAGGGGCATAGCACTCCAGGTGAGATCCCGGGTGCAGGCCTCTGGTATTCACCACTAGGAGTGGAATCCGGGGCTCAGGCCACCCCAGGAGCCCAGCTAGGGGCCTCTTGCCTCTAGGAGTGTCTGTGCGCTCAGTGCCAAGCCTTTCCTACTGCAAGCACCCTCTTGGGGGCAGGGGGCATTCAAGCCCACAGACACCACACAGAAAGGGCTTCCCGAAGGCCTCCTTTGTGGACCTCAGGCCAGTGTTTGTGGCCACCTCCAATCAAGTGGAATGTCACTGTTGGACCATGATGTTTCTGGTCCTTCCCATGTCAGCCTGGTGACTCTTTTCTTCACCCCCAAGGATGAGTCCTTCCTGTGTTGTTGGGGCAGAGGGGACAGCCAGAGGGTATGGGAACATGCAGGGAGGGGTGAAGGGGCTGTGCCCAGACCTGATGGGATGGGGGGAAGACTCACAGTTGCTGAGTCTCAGTCTTTCTCAGGATGTGCCCCTGTTCTACCCCACATCAGCCATCTCCTGCAAGCCCCAACCCCTCTCTGGGGGCTTTGTCCTCCAGGAAGCTGACTTGTTCCCACCTCAGTACCAGGATTTTGAAGAAATGAGGGGGAGGCTTAAGTGCCTGGGTTATTGTGCAGGAATTCCACTTCCCAACGGCTCCTCGATTCCTAGGACCCACAGAAGCTTCTCTGATGGGAAAGGGCCTGAGGTTTCTGCCCATAACATCATGGCATTATAGCCTGGGTGTGGACTGGGATAGGCCCTGCTCTCTTTCACCTTGCTAAGAGCTCTCCTAAGCTCTTCTGGGTAAGGAAATACTCCTGGGAGAAGAGAGCTTCAGAAGTAAGGTGATACCTCTGGGAAAAGCCACCCTGGCTGTTCCCAGGGTGATTAGGCCTGAGTGGCGAGAGCCGCAGAGCTAGGGAGGGATTGTCAAGTTTCCTGTTGGCAAGCAGTTTTCCCTTTCCCCACCATGGGGAACAGGGGCCCCACACTCTCCTGGAGTCAGCGGCTCACGGGGAAGTTGACCCCAGCCTGGAGGCACAAGGTCCCAAGTACTGTGAGCCCAGAGCTGAAGACCCTGCTCTCCAGGCAAGGGAGGAGGGTTTTCTCCGACAGCAGTTCAGATCACTCAGTCCTCAGCAGTTCTGGCTGCTCCCTCCACACCCTGGCCTCTCACAGACACAGGGAAAGGGTGACCCCTTCCTCAAGGCGATGATGTTCCTGGGGAGCGGCCCAGATTAGCTGCATTACTGCCTCCCCAGGCTCCACCAGACCCTCCCACCAGCTAGTGCCTCCTTGTGGGACTGGCTCCCCAGGAACTGCTATAACTTGCTCCCTGGGAGCTGAGGAACAAGTCAAAACACAGACTGAGGTGTACAACACACTCTCCTCACTGTAAACTAAAAATACGTGCGCAGACATCTGCTTCCAGTGGGGATGTTGTAACTGGCACCCAGAGTAGCCTCCCTGCTGTAAATAACCATGAATCTTGACATCAGAGGCCCAGTAGTTATTCCCAGGAAATAGATAACAAGCATCACAAGACTTCCAGCTCTGGAAGGTGGAAACCCTGAGATGAGACCCTCAGATGCTCTAGCTCAGATGACGCTTGCCCTGAGGGACGGGGAACTGGAGTCCAAACAGAATGCATGGTCCTGCCGAACAGCGGAAGCAGATCAGGGCTCGAGGAGCTGAAATCTTCAAGGCACAGCAGTAGAGAGGAGGCCATGCCCAAAGGTCTGTGCCAGCTCCTTGAGTCAATAGCTGAGGACTGAGCTGTGTGTATGCAGGGAGAGATGACCCAAGAGAGAGTAAGGGCAGAATGGAGCTACTAGGGGTGATAAAGGGCTGGAGGCCCAGGAGTTGTGGCCCCACCTTCAGGATTTCCACCTTCCAGAGCTGAACACAGCTCATTAACAACTAGTCTACTCTCTACACATCCAGCTGAGGCCTCCAAAGTCTGATCCTTATGATTCAGGACCAGTTGAGGTAAACTTGCTCCAGTCGTAATCCCCGAGACCTTGATAAAATGCACCGAGGAGACAAGAATTTGGAGGCTGAATCCCACTAAGTTAGAGGCCCTTGGGAACGCCATAGAATTTCCACAGATTATCCCAAAGAAGCACATGACCAAGCCCAGACAAGTACAAAGTGATTGCTCAGTAATTAAACTATCTGGGAGAACAAACATGAACACTTCAGTGGAAAATAACAAAATCCAGACTCTCTCTGGCATGTCATCCACAATGTCCTATATACAATGAAAATCGTCTAGCCATGAAAAGAAATAGGAAAATGTTACTCAAAGTCGGGGTGGGGGGAAGCAACCAATTAAAAATGGATCTGGCTTTACCAAGAAAGACTTTAAAGTAGCTATTATAAATATATTCAATGAATGAAAGGGAAAGTGGCCTCAGGGATAGGTGGAACCAGAGTGCTAACTCAAGCGCGAGGGAAGAAGGCGTGCTGCTTGGCTCTGGTGCAGGCTTAGCGGCCAGCCTTTGGTGCAGAGATTAGATATGGGGCGAACCTGGTGCCCAGCATGGATCTGTGAAATTAGATGGAAGTGACAGCTTGGGATGAGATTTGGAACCCAGCCCACGTGTAGAAAAGAGTCACCCTGACTCAACACCTTCCAGTTTGTCCAACTTCTGTTAGAGCCAATTTCGACTCCGTGTTGAATGCGTTTCTTTGACCTTGTTATTGTGGTTGTTCAGTCACTAAGTCATCTCCAACGCTTTGTGACCCCATGGACGGCAGCATGCCAGGCTCCTCTGTCCTGCACAATCTCCCGGAGATTGCTCAAATTATTGGCCATGGAGTCAATGAGGCTGTCTAACTGTCTCATCCTCTGCCACCTCTTCACCTTTTGCCTTCAATCTTTCCCAGCATCAGGGTCTTTTCCAATGAATCAGCTCTTTGTACCAGGTGGTCAAAGTATTAGAGCTTCAGCATCAGTCCTTGCAATGAAGATTCAGAGTTGATTTCTTTTAGGATTGACTGATCTCCTTGCAGTCCAAGACACTCTTAAGAGTCTTCTCCAGCACCACAATTCAAAAGCATCAATTCTTTGGCACTCAGCCTTCTTTATGGTCCAATTCTCACATCCATATATGACTACTAGAAAAACCATGGCTTTGACTAGATGAAAGTTGATGGGCAAAGTGATGTCTCTGCTTTTTAATATGCTATCTAGGTTAACCATAGCTTTCCTTCCAAGGAGCAAGCAATCTTTTAATTTCACGGCTGCAGTCCACTTCCACAGTGATTTTGGAGCCCAGAAAAAGAAAATCTGTCACTGCTTCCATTTTCTCCCTCCTATTTGCCATGAAGTGATGGGACTGGATGCCATAATCTTAGTTTTTTGAATATTGAGTTTCAAGCAAGCTTTTTCACTGTTCTCTTTCACTCTCATCAAGAGGCTCTTTAGTTCCTCATCACTTTCTGCCATTAGAGTGGTATCATTGAGTATCTGAGGTTGTTGACATTTCTCCCAGCAATCTTGATTCCAGCTTGTGATTCATCCAGCCCAGCATTTCATATGATGTACTCTGGATAGAGTTTAAATAAGCAGGGTGACCATATACAGCCTTGTCATATTCTCTTCCCAATTTTGAACCAATCCGTTGTTTCATGTCTGGTTCTAACTGTTGCTTCTTGACCCACATACAGGTTTCTCAGGAGACAGGTAAGGTGGTCTGGTATTCCCATCTCTTTAAGAATTTCCCACAGTTTGTTGTGATCCATGCAGTCAAAGGTTTTAGTGTAGTCAATGAAACAGAAGTAGGTGTTTTTCTGTAATTTCCTTGCTTTCTCCGTGATCCAACGAATGTTGACAATTTGACCTCTGGTTCTTCTTCCTCTTTAAAACCCGGCTTGTATATCTGGAAGTTCTCAGATCACATACTGCTAAAGCCTAGCTTGAAGGATTTTGAGCATAACCTTGCTGGTATGTGAAATGAGCACATTTGTGCTGCAGTTTTGTTGCAGGAAGGGGGGATCCCTTCCAGGGCCCAAAACTGGGTTCTTGTCTAACAGTCAGAAATGAATTGTCTGAGGAGACACATGTGCTGACAAAGCAAGAGATTTTATTGGGAAAGGGCGCCCAGGTGGAGAGCAGTAGGGTAAGGGAACCCAGGAGAACAGCTCTGTCACATGGCTTGCAGTCTCGGTTTTTATGGTGATGGGATTAGTTTCCGGGTTATCTTTAGCCAATCTTTCTGACTCAGAGTGCTTCCTGGTGGTGGACACCTTGTTCAGCCAAGATGGATGCCAGTGAGGATTCTGGGAGGTGGTCAGACATGTGGTGTCTCCTTTTGACTTTCCCTGAATCTTCCGATTGGTGGTGGCTTGTTAGTTCTGTGTTTCTTACCAGGACCTCCTGTCATAAAACAACTCATGCAAATGGTTACTATGATGCCTGGCCAGGATGGGCGGTTTCAGTCAGTGTGCTTCCCCTAATAGTTTGAAAATTCTTTGGTATTGCCTTTTTGGGGGCTTGGAATGAAAACTGACCTTTTCCAGCCCTGTAGCCACTGCTAAGTCTTTCAAACTTGCTCACATATTGAGTGCAGCACTTTAACAGCATTATCTTTTAGGATTTTAAATAGCTTAGCTGGAATTCTGAGCTAATTCTGAATTATCACCTCCACTATCTTTGTTGTTAGTAATGCTTCCTAAGGCCTATTTGACCTCACACTCCAGGATGTCTGGCTCCAGGAGAGTGACCACACCACTGTGGTTATACCTTTTTTTGTACAGTTCTTCCATGTATCCTTGCCACCTCTTTTTAATCTTCTCTGCTTCTGTTAGGTCCTTATCATTTCGTCCCTTATTGTGCCCATCGTTGCATGAAATGTTCCCTTGTTATCTCCAATTTTCTTGAAGACATCTCTAGTCTTTCCCATTTTATTGTTTTCCTCTGTTAATTTGCATTGTTCATTTAAGTAGGCTTTCTTATCTCTCCTTGTTATTCTCTGGAAGGCTACATTCTGTTGGGAACTCTACATTCTATCTTTCCCTTTCTGCTTTGCCTTTCTCTTCTCTTCTTTCCTCAGCTATTTGACTTAGACTTTAACCTTAGCTTTTCATTGGTTTTTTATTATAATCATACATAATGGCCTTCCTCAGGGAACCCTGCCACTCTGCCTGACTGTTAAACTAAAGTGCCTTTGTTCAGCTCACAGAGAGACAATCTAACCTTGCCTATCTGTGAATGGCTACAGAAAGAAGAAATTAATACATCCCCTCCCCGAAGTTGGCCATTCCAGGAGACATTTGCTAGATTAATGGCCTTTTTACTTTACTTCCTCACTTCTTCCCCTTCTCTGTTCTGTAAAAGAACCTGGCATCCAGGCCCCAACAAGGTGGTTGTTTTGAGGCATTAGTCTGCCATCTTCTCAGTCTGCAGGCTTTCCATATAAAGTTGTATGTCTTGCCTCAACACCTCATCTGTAGATTCACTGACCTGTTGTGTGGTGAGCAGAGTGTAACAAATTTGGCTTAGCCAGTCAGGAGGCTTGCTGCTCATAGATAGTTGGCTTTGGTCAAGGACTACTGAGGCAAGGCCCTAGCAGCTTCTGGGACCATTTGTCTTGAGGATCTTCCCTTCAAAACTCCCTGCAGTGGCATTGACTGCCCTAGTGCTTGGCAGTTGAAGCAAGGGAACTACAAATTTCTGCGAGCTGACTGGTTCAGTCTTATAGGGTAAGCCTACCCAATTAAGTAGCCAGCTCATTTGTTTGTCTTGGTTTTGTTTTGGTTTTGTGTATCCTTTTGTGTTGTGAGTTGACAGGCTTGATTTTGTAGGTTAAGTTGCTCTAGTGTGCACACCAGGAACATATTCGCCCCTCAGTTTGGGCTTTTCCTTTATGGGACAAGCCAATTTGGTTGGGGTACCCTGTTGGAGAGGAGAATTGTTTTTGGACTGTACCTGAGTTGGAACTGGTTCACTGGGAACTAATTCGTTGTTTTTGCTGGGTAAGTCTACCCCATTTGGGAACCAGTTCATTGGCTTCGTAGGGTAAGTCTTCCTGATTTGGGAAACAGTTCTTTGATTTGTAGGGTAAGTCTACTTCATTTGGGAACCAGTTCTTTGATTTTGTGTGCATTGATGCTGGAGTTTGTTTGTGTTGGAATTTGTCTACGTCTTTTGTGTTTTGGTGTTATCAAACTTATAAAATGAGAAATACCCCATTTATCCAGAAGAAAAAATCCTTTGGGGGCATATATTAGATATATTAAGGTCAAAACAGTGATGGCCCCTGAATGGCTCATTCAATTATGATATGATCTTGCAGTTAGAAGCATTTTGGAAAAGAGAGGAACACTCTGATAATAAATGTAGTGACACCCTTGGACTTGTGGTGTTGGATTCTAATTTCTCCAGAGGAGTCTCAGGTAACTTTGACAGTGGAAAACAAATTGATTGACTTTCTAATAGATACAGGTGCCACTTGTTCCATGGTAAACATCAGTGTGGACCAGAAAACATCTTAGTCTATGCCAGTCACAGGAGTCCCTGGGGAAATTAAAAAACCATTTGCTTTTATAACCTCTAGAATGCCAGTTAGGGGATTTCACCCTGCAACATAGCTTCTTATATATGTCAGAGTGTCCAATCCCCTTTTTGGGGATAAGATCTTCTTTGTAGCTAAATGCTCAAGTAACTTTTTCCACCAGAACAGCTGGAAATTAGGGTTCTACCGGGGCATTTTGACCTTGTCGATTTGGGAATTGTGCTTCCATTTGCGGAAATTGGGTTCCACTTGGGGAACCTCAGGTTCCTGTTTGGGGAACTTCGGTTCCAATTTGGGAAGTCCTCTCCTATGAAGGGAAATTCTGTTCATAAGGCACTTTGGACAAAGGTGACAGATCTAATGGGACAGGGAAGTCACATTGGGGCATTTTGCCATTTGACTTTGAATGTGACTTTTCTGCTGGTGAGGTTTTGGTTTCCTTTGGTTACTTTGGTAACTCATAGACATCTGGTACTAACTGCTCAAGCTAAAATGGGAAGCACGTCCTCTCAGGCTCCACTCCCACCTGGGAGCCCTTTTGTTGTTTAGTTGCTGAGTCATGACTCTGTGACCCCATGGACTGCAGCATGCCAGGTTTCTCTGTCGTCCACTATCGTCCTTGGGAAATTTTAGATAACTGGTTGAAGCCTAGGGAAGAGTCTCAAAAGTGTTTGTAAGTAGATTACCAAAAGGAGATAAGTGAGGAAAAGTAAAACTCTCCAACATAGGTATATGAGTATTTCAGTCCTTCAATATCATTGAGATAGCCACTCGGTTATTTGAAAAAAGAAAAAAACAAAACTGCCCTTGTTTTACAAATGCAGTCTTTATGCAGGACCAGAAGTGTGACTCCAAGAATAATGCAAAGGCCATCAGTCCTTTTATAGCTCCCCAAACCTTCCCTGTTAATGCAGGCTCCTCATTGGTGGCATCTCTTGTTGCAGAGCACAGGTTCCAGGCAGGCTTCAGTAGCTGCAGTTCCCAGGCTTTAGAGCACAATAGCTTTTTAGGCTCAATAGTCGGGAAGCACAGGCTTAGTTGCATGTGGGATCCTCCTGCACCAGGGATTGAACCCATGTCTCCTGAATTGGCAGGCAGATTCTTAATTACTAAGCCACCAGGGAAGCCCTCTGCCATCTTTTTAACATGCAAACTTTGAAAAGAGGGTCAAGTAATTTAGAACTTGAATTGTTTTCCATAAGTATCAGTGAAAAGGGAAGAAACTTAAATTTTTTTAATTTAAATTGTTACTTATAAACTAGTGAGTTTTATATTGTGATATTTGATTCATGACTAAGTTTGGACAGTGAAGCGATGAGATCTCTCATTGTGTCTGTCTGGATGTATGTATGTCTCAGAATGTGCCTTGGATATTATTGCTGTGGTTAATTTGTAGAAGAGCTCTATTTAATTGGTTTAAAGAAAACTAAGTGCTTACAAATCAAACAATCCTAAATATAAGAGAAAGTAAGCAAAAATGAGTTTCAGGTTCATGTGAGCTGGGAAACAATATTAAGTTAATACCTGGTATTAATGTTTGATGATGCAAATTTATCAGTAAGGAAAGTAACTTGATGTGATGAAATTTCAAGGAAAGAAAAGAGATAAGAGCTTTGGGTGAGCTTTGAGAAATAATTATATATTGGAATCTTTCCAGGGGTACATATCAAGGGAATGATTTCAATGAGCCCTGACTCTTGAATCTTCCCATCGTCAACTACAAATCAGCACTTGCCAAGAGCATTTGCCAGTGACTGAACAACTACAAGGGCCTTTGCCATCTGCCTCTGCAGAGATTGAACCCTGTGCTGCTGCAGCTGCAGAATTTCGATACCCATGAGGGGAATTCAGGGTGGAGAGTGAGGCACGCTCTGCTCCAGGGAAACTGGTGGAACAGGTCTTTAGATAGTTCGATATTTTCAGGAACTGATTTCATGAACCCAATCCTCGAATCTCTTCGTATCTAGAAAAGCACTAGATCCCTTTATGGTGGCATCAGCTCCTGTGATTAGCAGAAAACCTTTTGTAAAATAAGCGCTTGATTGTATTGAATACCCCCTTTATCAAAATCTTATACATTGACCTTCCCCCCACTGCCTCTTTGGAGCAGTCTCTCAGAGCTATCTGAGGTACTGTCTCCCGGGCTACAGTCCCCTTTTTGCCCCAGATAAAACTTAACTCGCAACTCTTATGTTGTACACCTTTTAGTTGACACCATACATAGAAAAGTGCTAAATTCCTTAACTTGAGATGTTGCCTTCTAGGTTTGAAGTCCAAAAAAATTTCAACTTTTAGGTTGTGAATATTTTTAAGTCTACAGTTATAAAGTAGACACTTTCCAAAGTGGAATAAAAGAAGAAAAATCTCAACATTTGGAACACTGGCATTGATAACAGAAAGATCCATCTGACGAAGCAGTTGGAATGATCGTCACTCTTTTTTTCCACAAGACGTGGAATGGACATTGACAGTGGAGGATTGTTACAGGGAAGAGCCAATTTTGACTCCATGTTGGATCTGTTTCTTTGACTTTAACCTTTGCTTTCCATTGTTTTTGTTAAAATCATACATAATGGCCTGCCTCATAATCCTGCCACTCTGCCTGTTAAACTGAAGTGCCTTTATTCAGCTCACAGAGAGATAATCTTACCCTGCCCACCTGTGAATGGCTACAGAAAGAAGAAATTAATACATCCCCTCCCTAAGTGTGGCCGTGTCAGGAGACATTTGCTAGATTAATGGCCTTTTTACTTCCTCACTTCCTCCTCCTCTCTATTCTGCAAAAGAACCTGGCATCCGGGTCCCGGAAAGATGGTTGTTTTGAGACATTAGTCTGCCATCTTCTCGGTCTGCTGGCTTTCTGAATAAAGTCGTATTCCTTGTCTCAACACCTCACCTGTAGATTCATTAACCTGTTTTGCAGTGAGCAGAGTGAGCTCGAACTTGGTAACACTTCCAAAGGGTCTTCTGCCCTTGCTGATTTTTCAAAGTGCAAATACTTTTCCCTCCTTCTCTTGAAAGATATTAAAATAATGACTTTCCCCTATAACTGTGTGCAGCACCCAGGAGCTATAATAGGGAAGAGCCTTGTATCCTTTGACAAATCAATTACCTAAGGCATATTGCCTATTAACTAAATTACACGTAATGGCCCATCTCTGGGAACCCTGCCTCCCAGGTAAAGAGCATGAAGCTAAAATACTTTTGTGTAACTCTCACAAAATATCCCAACTAGGCCCATCTGTGAAAGGCTGTAGGCAGGAAGAAATTAACACATCCCCTCCAGAGGCTGGCCACAACCAGAACTTTCTCCCTCCCCTTTCAGTTTAAGAAGCTTGAATTCTAACTCTGGAAAGATGATTCTTTGGGACAGTAGCCCACTGGCTTCTCAGTCTGTCGGCTTTCTGAGAAAAGTTGCTAATCCTTACTCTCAATTTACTGGCCTGTTGTGCAGCAAGCAGTTCAAGCTTGGACTCAGAGCCACCCTCTCAAGCTGAGGGGCTTACCTTCCATATCTTCTCTATTTTTTATATTCCTCCTGTATGGTCAGGCCACTCAAGATGACTGTTCTCTCGCTTTCTGTACATCCCCTTTCCAACCAGTGCCTGCTTCACGTATAACCTAACACAAGACTGACCTTCCTACATACTTGCC
This sequence comes from Ovis canadensis, assembly GCF_042477335.2. Classification (NCBI taxonomy): domain Eukaryota; kingdom Metazoa; phylum Chordata; class Mammalia; order Artiodactyla; family Bovidae; genus Ovis; species Ovis canadensis. The sequence continues at coordinate 59,032,095 of NC_091255.1, read as the reverse complement.
CCAGGCTTCAGCTAGTGATTGTTCTTACTAAAGGATTGGTGAGGGGCATGCCCCTTTACTGGTTTCCCTGGTAACTAATGAGCCCGTCTGTTGTCAATTCCCCTATAACTGGCAATCTTCCCTGTTCCCCCCATTCCCCAGGAGAGAAGTCTGCCACCATTTCCTGCTCTCTGTCAGCTGCACATGGTAGGGTGTTACTTCGGACCTGGAAGCTCCCCAATCTGTTAAACCGCTGATGGCTCTGTTGCTGACTCTTGGCTCTTCTGTCTTGAAGCTGGCCAAGCACAGCTCTTAGGCCTTTGGAATACAACCCAACACCTTTTTTATTTAATTTTTCTTCTTCCCCTTAGTGCGTGTGCTAAGTTGCTTCAGTCGTATCCGACTTTGTGCGACCCTATGGACTGTAGCCCACTAGGCTCCTCTGTCCATGAGATTCTCCAGGAAGAATACTGGATTGAGTTGCCAGGCCCTCCTCCAGGGAATCATCCACACCCAGGGATAGAACCCATGTCTCTTATGTCTCCTGCATTGGCAGGTGGGTTCTTTACCACTGGGGCCACCTGGAAAGCTGTGTCTCCCCTTAGTACTCCTTCCAAAAACAGTTTACACTTATGGACCTTGTTTCACATTCCATATAAGTTATGAGTGATTCTAGCTGCAAACAAGGTGACTAACACTGGCTGAAATATTTCTGTCATAATAACAAGTGCACAATGAGTATCTGGCACCAGCAACATCAGAGACCCAGTATCTTTCCCTCAAACAGAGTAGGATCCTGTGGGGCCCTCCCAGGTACAAATCCTTTCTCTATTCCCCGTTTCTTGTTTGTAGGAAATAGACTTCATTCAGCCTCCTTGGCCTGGTATCCTTGAGCCCCAAACCACTGATTCAAACAGTAGTTAAGGCAGGGAGCTGGTTTTAGAAAAGGCAGAGGAACCAGAGATCAAATTGCCAACATCCTCTGGATCACTGAAAAAGCAAGAGAGTTCCAGAAAAACATCTATTTCTGCTTTATTAACGACGCCAAAGCCTTTGACTGTGTCAGTCAGTCAGTTCAGTCGCTCAGTTGTGTCTGACTCTGCGACCCCATGAATCGCAGCACGCCAGGCCTCCCTGTCCATCACCAACTCACAGAGTTCACTCAGACTCACGTCCATCGAGTCAGTGATGCCATCCAGCCATCTCATCCTCTGTCGTCCCCTTCTCCTCCTGCCCCCAATCCCTCCCAGCATCAGAGTCTTTTCCAATGAGTCAACTGTTCGCATGAGGTGGCCAAAGTACTGGAGTTTCAGCTTTAGCATCATTCCTTCCAAAGAAATCCCAGGGCTGATCTCCTTCAGAATGGACTGGTTGGATCTCCTTGCAGTCCAAGGGACTCTCAAGAGTCTTCTCCAACTCCACAGTTCAAACAAATCAATTCTTCAGTGCTTAGTCTTCTTTACAGTCCAACTCTCACATCCATACATGACTACTGGAAAAACCATAGCCTTGACTAGATGGACCTTAGTAGGCAAAGTAATGTCTCTGCTTTTGAATATGCTATCTAGGTTGGTCATAACTTTCCTTCCAAGGAGTAAGCGTCTTTTAATTTCATGGCTGCAATCACCATCTGCAGTGATTTTGGAGCTCAAAAAAATAAAGTCTGACACTGACTGTGTGCATCACCACAAACTGTGGCAAATTCTGAAAGAGATGGGAATACCAGACCATCTGACCTGCCTCTTGAGAAACCTATATGCAGCTCAGGAAGATATAGTTAGAAGTGGACATGGAACAACAGATTGGTTCCAAACTGGGAAAGGAGTACATCATGGCTACATATTGTCACCCTGCTTATTTAACTTATATGCAGAGTACATCATGAGAAACACTTGGCTGGAAGAAGCCCAAGCTGGAATCAAGATTGCCAGGAGCACCACCGTTATGGCAGAAAGTGAAGAGGAACTGAAAAGCCTCTTGATGAAAGTGAAAGAGGAGAGTGAAAAAGTTGGCTTAAAGCTCAACATTCAGAAAACGAAGATCATTGCATCCCTTCATGGGAAATAGATGGGGAAACAGTGGAAACAGTGTCAGACTTAATTTTGGGGGGCTCTAAAATCACTGCAGATGGTGACTGTAGCCATGAAATTAAAAGACGCTTACTCCTTGGAAGAAAAGTTATGATCAACCTAGACAGCATATTCAAAAGCAGAGACATTACTTTGCCAACAAAGGTCCATCTAGTCAAGGCTATGGTTTTTCCAGTAGTCATGTATGGATGTGAGAGTTGGACTGTGAAGAAAGCTGAGCGCCGAAGAATTGATGCTTTTGAACTGTGGTGTTGGAGAAGACTCTTGAGAATCCCTTGGACTGCAAGGAGATCCAACCAGTCCATCCTAAAGGAGATCAGTCCTGGGTGTTCATTGGAAGGACTGATGTTGAAGCTGAAACTCCAATACTTTGGCCACCTCATGCAGAGTTGGTTCATTGGAAAAGACCCTGATGTTGGGAGGGATTGGGGGCAGGAGGAGAAGGTGATGACAGAGGACGAGATGGCTGGATGGCATCACCAACTTGATGGACATGAGTCTGGGTAAACTCTGGGAGTTGGTGATGGACATTCACCAACTGCGTGGTGTGATTCATGGGGTCGCAAAGAGTAGGACACGACTGAGCAACTGAACTGAACTGAACTGACTGAGGTCAGTCATACACCTCTGTAACATCAATGCCACAGAGCTCAGCAAACCCATGGGTCTCTTTGCATGTTCCAGCTTCCCTGGCTGTTATGGTGGCCATGTGATTTCTTTCAGCCAGTGAAATATCAGAAATTAATGTCACTTCTGGGCTTAGGTGGTGTGAATCTGGTGCCTTCATTCCGCTTTCTCCTCCATTTCACCTGGACAGTCTGAGCGGGACTTAAACTACAAGATGCTGGGCTCTGAAGATAGAAGCAGCCTGAGTTCCTGATTCACCAGTTAGAAGAGAGCCGCCCGTACATATCACAGTGTGACATGGACAAATTTCCTTAGAGGGCTTAGCAGTTTCTGCAGCACAGCCTAGCTCATTCTGACTAATACTTTCTCTAAGTTGGCTTTTTTTTAATGATAGAAAATTAATTAGTAAACTAATGCTGGCACCATTTGCTGAAAAGACTTTTCCCCTTAAATTGCTCTGATGACTCTATTGGGAGCTCATGATGGTAGAAGCGTGTATCTGTGACTGGGTTCTGCTGCATGTCCCATGGATCCATCTGTTGGTCCCAGTGCCAGCACCACAGTCTCCATACCGTAGCTCTGTGAAATAAAAGTCATATTTTTATGGCAAGACCAGAGATATTTAAACAAAAAATCTTCTCGGCCCTTTGGCCTACCTTCTCCCCTCACTGTGCATCGTGTGTCTGCAATAGGCATCACGCAAACGTCCCCCATCAGCAGGAATACCGGCTCAACTACAAAGAGCAACATTCTCCCAGCATCAACTAGACAACTCCTGAAGAGACGGCACTCCTTCTCCACCTCGTATGGGGTCACGTGACTCACTAGCATGACACTTAGATCTGGATCATGTGAACTGTCAATCATACATCATTTGGGGGTCTTCCCTGGTGGTGCGGTTCAGTTGGTAAAGAATCTGCCTGCAGCACAGGAGATTTGATCCCTGGATTGGGAAGATCCTTTGGAGAAGGAAATGGCAACCCACTCCAGTATTCTTGTCTAGAAAATGCCACGGACAGAGGAGTCTGGCAGGCTACAGTCTATGGGGTCGCAAGAGTCGGACACAACTTAGTGACTGAACTGCTGGCGGTGCAGTGGTTAAGAATCCACCTTGCAATGCAAGCTCCACGGGTTTGGTCCCTGGTCAGGGAACTAAGATCCCACATGCAGTGGAGCAACTAAGTCAGAGCACTGGAACTACTGAGCCCGAGAGCCAGGACTAGAAAGTCTCTGTGCCACAAGCAGAAGACCCCGCGTGACGGAATTGAGATTCTGCATGCCGCAGCTGAGACCCGATGCAGCCGAATAACTGGCTAGTTAATAAGTATTTTAAAAATATGCCATTGGATGTATGGCCCTCTGTCTCAAAAACTTATATAACTGTGCCTTGACATCTAACAGATGGCTCTCAGAGCTTTCTGAGATGCTCTTCCTGGGTTATAATCCTCAAATTTGGCTCAAAAAAAATTTCCATTTCTTTCATATATCAAGAGATTAATTTTTCATCAACATCTCATAGTAGGTTTTGACGTCAGGCTAAATCCTTTAACTTTGTTCTTTTTCAAGTTTGCTTTTGAAAAAAAAATTATTTGGCTGAGCTTGGTCTTAGTTGTGGGTTGCAGGGTCTTTGATCTTCTTTGCAGCATGCAGGATCTATTTCCCTGATCAGGGATGGAACCCCAGGCTCCCTGCCTTGGGAGTGCAGGGTCTTGGCCACTGGACCACTAGGGGAAGTCCCTCGTGTAAAATTTAGATTCAACTGGTCAATTTTTTTGTAGTGTGTTTGTCTGATTTTGGTACCAGAGTAATACTGGCCTCATGAAATGATCTGGGAACTGTTCTCATCTATTTTCTGGAAGATCGTTAAGATTGATGTTATTCCTCCCCCAAATGTTTGATAGAATTCACCAATGAAACCATCTGATCCTAGAGATTTTTTATGGACTATTTTTGTCAAATTCAAATTATGTAATAAATATAGGACTATTTCAATTTTAAATTTCATCTTGGTTTACGTTTTAAATAAAATCTTTATTGAGACATCACTCGCATATCAAAAAGTGTACAGTTTTGAAGTGTATAATTCACTAGAGTTTTTTTTTTGTTGTTGTTATTACATTGACAAAATTATGTAACTATCACCAAAATCTAATTCTAGAATAAAGTTAGGTCCCATTGAGTTTCTTGCTTTACTCTGCACTGCCCTCTGCTGTCTTCATCCTCTGGGTATCTCTGGGGTGGAGCCTCACCTAGTTCAACCTCAGTTGGGGACGGCTGCATCTGATGACTCAAAATTTTCACCATTGTTTGTCTGAGAATGACCAGGAAAATAAGTATTGGTTTGAGGGTTACAAATAAGTTTTATTATGTGAGTGAATTTGGAAACACGGAGTATAAAGAGGATTGACTCTTTTCAATGGAAGCTCAGGGCTTCCCTTGTGGCTCAGCTGGTAAAGAATCCGCCTGCAAAAAAGAATCTGCCTGCAATGTAGGTAGACCTGGGTTCAATCCCTGGGTTGGGAAAATCCCCTGGAGAAGGGAACAGTTACTCACTCCAATACTCTGGCCTGGAGAATTCCATGGATTGTATAGTCCATGGGGTCGCAAAGAGTTGGACAGGACTGAGCGACTTTCACTTCACTTCACTTCACTTCAAAGGAAGCTCATATGCGTCAGCGGTTACATCCTATACACCCGGTTCTCTCCAGCCTCGAGAGCTGGTTCATTTTGCAGATCATCATTCCTCTGGCATGCAGTGATGTGGGATGGACTGATGCTTAGCAAACAGTTTTCCAAAAAAATGTCAGATGAAGGGCTAAGTACACACAATTTAATTCTGAACCTTAATTACCAAACTTTTAACTTTTTCTGATTATACATAGTGTATGTCTATCATACAACATATTTTGATACTGGTAAAATATCAAAAAATAGAAAGAGAAAACAAGTCAACCCTCAAGGAAATCAATCCTGAATATTCATTGGAAGGACTGATGCTGAAGTTATAATACTTTGGCCACCTGATGTAAAGAGCCGACTCATTGGAAAAGACGCTGATGCTGGGAAAGATGGAAGGCAAAGGAGAAGTGGGTGGCAGAGGATGAAACAGATGCATCACCAACTTGATGGATGTGAATCTGAGCACACTTTGGGAGATAGTGAAGGACAGGGGAACCTGGCATGCTGCAGTCCATGGGGGTCACAGAGTGGGACACGACTGAGCAACTGAACAACAAAGGAAGAGGAAAAGAGCATCTTTACCAATTTTGCATTTTTTTCAGGCACAATCACATATAAACATTTTTGTGTTTTCTTTGAGGCTTTTTTCTGTCTGAACAACACATGGACCACCCATTCTGGCAGACCATGCTGCAGCCTCGGGATGCCTGCCAGTCCCACCACTCCTTGGAGGTGGTTCGGAGGCTTGGGGGTGACTGTTCCTCTGGACCCGGTAAGAGAGGAGTCTGTACCTCTGAGGTGGCCCTCGCCCAGAGATCCAGGCCTGAAGTGGCTCAGCCAGGGGAGGGACATTTTGGTCCAACTGATGCTGTCCTGGTTCTGTGCTGTGGATGCCCAGTGGACTGGGGTCCGGCGGGCTCAGTGCGTGTCTAGGGCTGTTACATAGTCCACATCTGGGAACACGATGGTAGGGGGTGGCTGCTGCACATGGACACTTCCTAGTGACCTGCTGTACACCCTTCTTCAAGTAACCTCGCTCGGCCTGACCACCAGTGAGTGCTGACTCCAACCTGCTTACCGGGTGTTGCTGGCCTGTGCTGCGCACGTACACCTGCCCACATGTATATAGCAACGTGCATTCATACCCACATACATACGCACATTTACACAGCAATTCACAGATACATGCAAGTACACGTGTGGACACCCATGCACACAGGCACACGCACTCATGTGTGCGTCTGTTCATGCTGGCACAAACACACACACACATAGTTCCACAGTATGCTGAAAAGGCAAGTCTTAACAGGCAGTCTGCCTTCTGGAGCAAGGTTTGTCTTGCTTGCATCATTCCCCGCAGGAACCACACCTCCACACCCCACATACTCTTCAGCTCACACTGAAGAGCCCAGTGGGCAGCTTTAGGCTCAGCTGGGCCGGCAAGGCTGTAAGGAACACAGATCTGCCTGGGAGGGAGCTGGTCTCGGGCAGTGCCTTCATGGGAAGGAGCTAGATGCTGTGTGGCCCTGCCTGGAGCTGAGCTGCCAGGTGTCACTGGTTAATTAACACAATGACCAACAGAGAGTAACAATCCAGCCTTTATTCACTTGTTGCAATAGCAGCGCGAGAGACCAGAAGGCAGGTGCTGGTTCCCCTTGTTCTGTTCCCTCCTCCTGTGGAAAGGCACTGTCAAGGTCAGCGTGGGTCAGCTGGTGGGATGGGGATGTCTCACTGCAGAGGGGGCCCCAAACAAAAGGCTCCTGCCGTTTCATGGACTTGCGGCCCCCGGGACGGGGAAAGGATGGAAAGTACTGAGCAATGAGTCAGAGCGGAGGAAAAGTGTCTTTGAGATCCCTCAGGAAGGACCTCTCAGCCAAGAGAAGGTGGCCTCTGAATGGAGACAACCTGGCTAGGAGTAAGCTGCACCCAAGAGCACAGCTGTCCAGAGGGTCTGCAGCCTTGCGTGCAGTTCCCCGTGGAGGCAGAGGCCCTGGCTGGGCTCCAGTGGGAAGGGTGGCATCCCAAGAGAACAGTAAGTAAGGCGTCCGGCAGTCACCTCTAGGGGGCAGCATCTCGCACACCACCCTGGCCTAGAATCCTGTCTCCCGCAGGTGAAGGAACAGGATGGAGCCCTGGGAGGCGGATGCCAGCCCCCTCCCAGACGCCCAGCACTGTCCTCCTCTCCCACAGCGCCAGGTCACCCGGGCCCGCCCGGGGCTGTGGGGAGGCCTGCTGGGCGCCCGTATCTCCCTGGATGAGGGCCCGGCCGTCGCCGCCTGGAGTAGCCAACTGAGCCCAGGAGGGGGCAGCACTGTTCCAGCACTGTTCGCCCACTTGCACCTGGGGCAGAGCCAGGCTTTCGGGTCTGGGATCACCGAGGGGCGAGGTCGCTCTGCTTCTGCACGGGACACCAGTCCGTGTCCGGGTAGAGAAGGCAGTGGATGGACTTAAACCTGGGAGGGAAGTGGGGGTCAGGCTGCGGGAGGGGTGCGCTGGCCCTAGCACTCCTCCCCACGGCCCGCTCACCGCGTGGGATCCTGCTGCAGGCTGAAGCCCCCAGCCACGTTCACCACGTTATGTGGGTTCTCGGGTCCCCCGTAACTCAAGGTGACCTGGGGGAGGAGAGGAAGCAGAGTCACTCTCAGGGCCGGCGCCTCCTATCTTGTTCTCCAACAGAGACGGTGCTTGGCCTCCTGGATTCCAGGGACCCCACTGCCCCACCCGGAGTCAGCATTCTTAGGGCAAGCTCAGAAACACCACGGAAAGGTGATGGGGCCTGATGGGGGCTGAGCAGTGTGGCCAGCACAGCAGATACCTGGGGGAGGCCGCTGGCACACATGTAGGGGCGAGAGGTCCTGAACCCCCTGCCTGGGCCAGGTCTGTAACACTAGTCATGCCCAGACCACTGTCCCCAGCCCTGCTACCCAGGGCTGCCCTCTGGGAAGGTGCAGCAGCTGTTCCTTACAAACAGGCCCTCATGTGAGCCTGGGGGTCCCCCATGGCTGGGACTCCGGGTCCCAGCAGCCTGGATTCAGGGTCCACGAAACTTTGCTGTCATGCTGGGACCCACGGCTGTCTCACCAGAATCTCTCCCTGAGCCCTTGCTCAGCTGGGGGGAGCCACGGGGCCACGGCCCCCGTGCAGGGACGGCCATGGACGCGGCAGGGGCCCAGCTGGCCTACCTGCTGGAGCAGGGTGTCGGGTGACAGCTTCTGTAGGTTCTCCAGGTGGGAGTGGAATAGCGAGCTGTGCAGCAGGCGAGCGCCCAGCAGCCCCTCCACGATGTAGCCCACCGTGCAGTCGTCTGGCAGCCGTACCCGCTCGGCTGTGCTCATGAAGCCGCCCAGGCTGGGGAGCAGAGGGGGGACAGGTCAGCGACTCTCCAGCCTTGGGGAACCCCAACCCCCAACCCACAGCAGCCAGCACCTGCGTCCCCCCCGCCACGCCTCCGTCACCTGGCCCATGGGCTCATCTTGAGAGCAAGGCCTCTACTTAGGCAGAACCCGGCCCCACCGGTAGCGAACCAGAACTTGACCGTGGTCACCTGAAAAGGAGGGAGCCACTAGTCAGGGTCCCTCACCCTAACTCTTTATCTGGACACCCTGAGAACTGTCCTTCAGCTGTCCCTTAACTGCTTCCAGGCCCGGGGGCAGAAGCTCCCCAAGGCACAAGAAGACAGGGGCTTCCACAACTCAGTTGCCTGAGGCTCCAGCCCCTCCTGTCTTGCCCCAGTTCCCAAAACACCCCATCTGGGTGGACTGGGCATCAGCCCTAGCCCTTCCTTGCTGGGGTCTCTATACTCTCAGCTGCCCCTCCCCGCTTCGCCCCAGCACGCACGGTTCCACCTCCCTGGATCCTCTCGGTAGCCTCGATGGGGTGGTCCAGGCTGGGCCGCCCCAGGTAGATGTCCTGGCTGGGTGAGAAGGTGGACAGCAGCTGCAGCAGGCCTTTGGGGTTCACATAGTTGTCATCATCCACGTGGCAGAACCACCTGGGAACGTGTAGAAGTCTGGAGCCAGGCTGGGCCCTGAAGGTGGGGGCAGGGAAGCCCCTGACCCATGTTGGGGCCCAGCCTCCCTTGGCCCTGGGCCACCACATACTTGCGTCCGGACTCAATAAACTTGTCGTATTCCACTGACATCTTGCAGCACAGAGCCTGGCGGGTGTGCACGGCAGAGCAGTTGGTGTTGATGACGTGGCCACCTGCCCATTGGAGAAACGGAAGCTTGAGGGCTGGGGTGAGACCTGCTGCCAGCACACCCCACTAAAGTTGGGCTAAATGCCGCTGGCTGGCCGGCACGGGGCCTGTCCTGTTCAAGACCATGATGTCGGACCCAATCACAGTCCTGTCTTGGCCTTGCTCAGTTGACCCTGTTGCCGCCATCTGAGGTCCAGGCAGATGACAACCACTTGGAATCCCATGAAAGCAAACCCACCAGGAAACAGGACTGAGAGGCTGGACCATCCCCATCAGGGTAGGCCTGGAAGGCATGGTTCCCTGCTGGCCCTTCTTCAGGGGACGTGGCTCCAGCCAGAGGCCCTGGGAAGTCAGCCAGTAACCAGAGCGCAGCTGGAAGGGTGGACCCTGGATGCCAGGCTCTGTTCTCTACCAGCTGTATGACCCTAAGCAGGTGCCTTAATTTCTCTGGACCTGTGTACACAGCAGGGGGCTGCGTGGCATTGGACCGAGAGATAGCTGAGGAGACCCTTCAGACACGGCAGCTGGGCTGGGCTGGGGAGGGCACTCACCTCCCTGGAGCTGTAGTTCAGGGTCGTCCCCGTCGGTAAAGATAAACGTCTGTAGAGAGATGGCCTGTGAGGTTTCAAGGGGCAGCCCTCCACCCCAGGGACTCTGGGCCTGGCAGGGCCTTGGCCTGGTGAGCAAGGGTGAATGAACCTGGACAGGCAAGCCTGGGCTTGGGGATCCAGGAGAAGGGAGGGTGGTGAACCTGCTCTACCCGCAGCATCCCCAGTGCTGCCAGGGCCAGGCTTGCTCTTGCTGGAGGAGTTTCTGGGGTCTCAGCCCAGTGTCAGCTGGGAGAACCCACTCAAGACTAGAGCCTGAGAAGGGGCAGGAGAGGGTGGGCATTGGGGGTCCTGGGTCCCTGCGTTCTCAGGCATGGGGCCTGACAGCCATGTTGGGGACACATCTGTGGGTAGGGGGTCTTGGGGTGGATCCTGGGTGAGGTCCAGGGCAGGGTGCAAGTTGAGGATGAAGGAGTGGGGATCTCAGGGCGTGCGAGTTTGCCAGAGGCGGGGGCTGGGCGGGGGGGTGGTGTCCCGAGTCAGCGGGGGTTCCGGAGTCGGCGGGGTCCCCGGGCGAGACCCACCTGCCGTCGGGCCCGGGAGATCCAAGTGCGCAGCAGTAGCCCCAAGCGCGGCCCGTGGTTTTTTCGGGTGGTCTTGACTGCGATGAAGACGTCTTCGGGCCGCAGGCGGGGGGCGGTGGCGGGCCGGGCAGGGGGCGCGCGCGGGCCGGATCCGGGGGCCAGGGCCCGGGTCGGGGCTGGCGCGGGCGCAGGCGCGCGGGGCAACGGCAGAAGCAGCAGCGCACCCAGGGCCGCGGCCAGCGCGAGGCAGGCCCGGCAAAGTGCCCTCCGCGCGCGGCTCATGCGGCCGCGGGACGCGCGGGCACCGCCCGGCCAGGCGCGCCGCGGCCCCTTTAAGAGCCGCCCCTCCCACGCCGCGACCCGGAAGTCGCGGCGCGCTGCCCCGGAAGTGGACTGTGCGCCGCGGCGGGGTGGGCGAAGATGCCGCTGCCGGTTCAGGTGTTTAACTTGCAGGTAACGAGCCGCGGCCGGCGGCCCCTCCGCGTCCCCTCCGCCGGGCCGGAGCGGGGCCGGCCGTGCGCGCCCCTCGCGCGGCGTCCTTCTCGCGCCCGGCCTCCGGCCGCAGCGTCCCTCCCGTCGGCCCCGGCAGGCCCGGCGCGCTAACGCTCTCTCTCCTTCAGCAGCCAGCCAGCTCTGTGTCAGGGTCGGGGGGTGCAGAGAGTCAGGACAGAATGCAGGGTGGCCCGGCCCCCCGCGCGGCCGCGTCGTCAGTGGCAGATGTGCACTGCACCCCTCCCAGCGGTAGGTCAGAGCTCTTCCTGCCGGGCACGGCCGGGGACTTCAGCCTGAGCGCCAGCCTGTCGGCCTGTACGCTGCTTTATGAGGTACCTTCCAGGACAGGGGCCGGGACCAGCCCGCCCGCCCGCCGGGCTGCGCAGGGCGCCCAGGTGCCCCACTCCCGCCTCCCGGCCGCGACTGCGGCCCGGTCCAGCCGCGGGACTTGCCCGGCGCTGCGGCTCCGGCTGCTCGGCCGCGCCGGGGTCGAGGCCGCCCGTGGCTTGGAGGAGGCTGCTGTCAGGATGGTGGCTGGGAGCGCGTAGCGACCCTTGGGGGTCCCTGGGCAGTGGTCCTCCGGCATCTGGTTCCCGCCCCAGAGATGGGCCATCATGGTCCGGCCGAGCGTTCAGCTCTTGAGCCAACAGTCTGGCCAGGAACCCCATCCCTGGTGTGGCGGCGCGGGACTTGGTGGGCAGTGGGGAAGGTCTTGGGACAGAATCCCGCCCGCCTGGGAGATGGCGGGCAGAGCTGAGCTGGGCACAGTGAGGGCCTCTCGCCCTCCCTGGGCTTCTCCCCCTCAATGTGCCAAGGTGACTGCCCATGTTGCAGGGGGCCGTGGAGCCCATGCAGATTGACGTGGACCCCCAGGAGGACCCGCAGAATGCGCCCGATGTCAACTACGTGGTGGAGAACCCCACCCTGGTATGGAGTCTGGCGGGCTCTCCTCCGGGGTGGGTCAGGGGCTGGTTGGAGTGTCAGTCCTGTCGGGAAGTCCCAGGCTAGGCTCCCTGACCACATCTTTTTCTAACTCAGAAACCTTTAGACTCTTGTTCAGTTGCTCAGTCGTGTCTGACTCTGCCACCAAATGGACTGAAATATCTAGTTGCCCGTTTTAATGGGTTGCTGGCCTCCTCCAGACCCTGCAGCTTCTTCTCCCCCACATGGAGAAGCACCTTGCGCCAGGCCTCTGAAGGTCAAGTCTCATTGTGAGGACAGGTCTTCCTTGGGCCCACCTTGGGAAGCCCTGCCTCCTCATTGCTCACCCACATGGCTGTGACCATTCACCCCCAGGGCAGAGCTTTACTCCAGGCCCATGCACTGGCCCATCCTGAGTGGTCTTTCCTCGGACCCCAGACAGTGGTTGATTTGGTGTCCACATATCCCGGCTCCTGATCCACTGGCAGGGGCTTGGGGTCCAGGGTCCCAGCTTGCACAATCCACCTCTGCCCCCAGGATCTGGAGCAGTATGCGGCCAGCTATAGTGGCCTGATGCGTATCGAGCGACTGCAGTTCATTGCTGACCACTGCCCCTCTCTGCGAGTGGAGGCCCTGAAGATGGCCCTGTCCTTTGTGCAGAGAACTTTCAATGTGGACATGTATGAGGAGATCCACCGCAAGCTCTCAGAGGCTGCCAGGTGAGGCCAGGGCTCAGCAAGGTGGGGCAGGGACAGGGTGTAGTGTATGGCCAGCCCAGGCAGGGGCCTTTCTTGTGTTCCTGCAGCATTTGGCTCCAGAACACAGTGATCTGGCTTTCTTGTTGAAAAGCCAGGAGGGGGTGGGGAACGGCTCACTGGGCGAGATTCTCACTCTCCCTGCTGGGCGTTCAGGCTCTCTCCACATCTGCACGCGTGTGTGCGCGTGTGCAGTTCTGACGCCGGGCAGAGCCTGTGGAGATGGCAGCTTCTTGCTTCTCGGCACAGCCGTGTGACTCATTTCTTGCTGGGCTTTCCCGCCAGGCTGCGGGCTCCTGCTGTCACAGCTGCCCCTGTGCCAACTGGGCGCTCTCCCGATGGGGGTGAGGGCCGCTGGGAGGCACCCGCCCCCCCTGCACGTGGGCCCCTGATGGCCAGGTCCTCCCTCAGGGAGCTGCAGAATGCGCCTGATGCCATCCCCGAGAGTGGCGTGGAGCCCCCACCCTTGGACACAGCTTGGGTGGAGGCCACGAGAAAGAAGGCCTTGCTGAAGCTGGAGAAATTGGACACAGATCTGAAGAACTACAAGGGCAATTCTATCAAGGAGAGCATCAGGTATGCCCAGGGGGCTGGGAGGTGGGCTTCATCAGGAGAGCTTCAGGTGTGCCCTTGGAGTTGGGGGTTGGACAGCCAGTCCTATGGCCCAGCCAATGACCACTTGTGCCTGGACCCACAGGCGTGGACATGATGACCTGGGTGACCACTATCTGGACTGTGGGGATCTCAGCAATGCCCTCAAGTGTTACTCCCGGGCCCGGGACTACTGCACCAGCGCCAAGCATGTCATTAACATGTGCCTCAATGTCATCAAGGTGGGCCCAGGGTGGGTGGCCCTGGGGCAGCAATGCCAGTGGGCCAGGAGGGGGCGCCCAGGCTGAGTGCATCCCATCTGCCTGCCAGGTCAGTGTCTACTTGCAGAATTGGTCTCATGTGCTGAGCTACGTCAGCAAGGCAGAGTCCACCCCGGAAATCGCCGAGGTAAAAAGATAGCTCTCCACCCCTCAAACCCTGATCCAGGAGCCCTGACCACTACTGACCCTGGTGGGCCCCATCCTCCTGGAGTCTGCCTCTGCTCCTCTTAGGCTGGAACTGGGTGCCTGGGAGTTGATGCGGGTATGGAGGGCATGGGTCGCTCACTTGTGCCACCTTCTGCAGCAGCGTGGGGAGCGTGACACCCAGACTCAGGCCATCCTCACCAAGCTCAAGTGTGCGGCAGGTAAGGACCCTGGGGCATAGGGGCAGGAGGGCACCCCAACTGACCCCAGCCCAGGAAGCACATAAGCCCCAAACCTGTGCTGCACACACCTGACACTTGCCCGACTCACGTCCCCCTCGGGGAGGTCGGGGGTAGTAACCCGTGGTTGGGGGTACAGGCATTGCCTTCTGATAGCTGCCATCCTGGCTGGTTACCCCCACTTCCATCCCCGTGCCCCCCGTCACCACTATTCCCACCCCGTCAGCTGAACAGCTCGGGTGCCCTTTGCAGTAGTAACAGCAGCTGCTCGGCCTCCTTGGGTGCCTTGCTCTCCCAGAAAGCTGCTGATGCTGGCCGACAAGGTTGCCTCTCCCTCGCCAGCGTTTCTGTCCCAGGTGCGCCTGTTGATGGGCAGCTTCCTCTGGGCTTCATCCTTCCTCCCCCTGCTGCCCCCCAGGCTTGGCTGAGTTGGCAGCACGCAAGTACAAGCAGGCTGCCAAGTGCTTTCTGCTGGCTTCCTTCGACCACTGCGACTTCCCTGAGGTGAGGGGTGTGAGGGTGTCTGGGGAGACCTCACTGGGACTTGGGAAGCAGGCTGAGGGCTCAAGAGTTGGGCTCTCTGTTGGGGGCTTATCCTCATGAGGTCCTGGGCATTCTGAGGGGCCGATGGGTGAGCTGGGGTGGGCCTGGCCCAGACTTCCGTGCCGCCTGCCGCTGGCCCCAGGCCTCTGATCACCTCCCTTGCTCCGCAGCTGCTCTCCGCCAGTAACGTGGCCGTGTACGGCGGCTTGTGCGCTTTGGCCACCTTTGATCGGCAGGAGCTGCAGCGCAACGTCATCTCCAGCAGGTGGGTGGAGGGTGGAGTGCTGGGCCCTGCAGCCCCGCTCCTGTGCTCCCGGCTGCCTCCAGGGCGGGTGGGTGGGCAGGGCCAGCTCTGAGGAATCTGGCATCTGCAGCTCCTTCAAGTTGTTCTTGGAGCTGGAGCCACAGGTTCGGGACATTATCTTCAAATTCTACGAGTCCAAGTATGCCTCGTGCCTGAAGATGCTGGATGAGATGAAGGTGAGGGGCCTGGCCTGGCCTGGCTGGGAGGGTGGGCAAGTTCAGAAGGCCTGGGGCAAGCTGTCCCTGATTGGCTGTCCTCGCCAGGACAATCTGCTGCTAGACATGTACCTGGCTCCCCACGTCAGGACCCTGTACACGCAGATTCGCAACCGGGCGCTCATTCAGGTGAGCATTCTGGTGGAGGCTGAGGCCAAGGCAGGGCGCTACGAAGGCATCTTTGGGTAACTCATGTCCCCTCTGCTCTGCAGTATTTCAGCCCCTACGTGTCAGCTGACATGCGCAAGATGGCCACAGCCTTCAACACCACAGTAGCAGCGCTGGAGGATGAGTTGACGCAGCTCATCCTGGAAGGGCTCATCAATGCCCGCATCGACTCCCACAGCAAGGTGGCCAGACTCAGGGCCGTGGGGTGCAGGAGGGGGACCTTGGGCCCCACTGAACCTTGCACCTCCACAGATCCTGTATGCCCGGGACGTAGATCAACGCAGCACCACCTTTGAGAAGTCTCTGCTGATGGGCAAGGAGTTCCAGCGCCGTGCCAAAGCCATGATCCTACGGGCGGCCGTTCTGCGCAACCAGATCCACGTCAAGGTGTGGGCAGGGACAGCCCTGGGACTGGGGGTTGGGACGGGTGCACACACTTTCCTGGTCTGAGCCTTTGTGTCCATTGCAGTCCCCTCCCCGGGAAGGGAGCCAAGGGGAGCTGACACCGGCCAACAGCCAGTCCCGGATGAGCACCAACATGTAAGAGCAACCTCTGTCTCCAGGATGGTCTGCGCACCCCCACCCTGCCCACCCCCACCCTCGGACTCCTGGGCCTCTCACCTGCTCCAGCAGCACCTCCGGAGGTGTTGCCTGTGGCCCACCTGCAGGGGTCTGGCTGCAGATGACGCTAGTCCTTGGCGCCCCCGCCTGGGCTTTCATGTGCCCAGACTCTCATGGCCCCTCCCCCTTGCTGCACCTTGTCAGGGGCCCTGGGGAGGAGGTGGGCTTTGTGAAGGAGAAGCTGACAGGGCTCACCCACATGGCACCTGGGCCCCCCACCTGGCAGCGCGGCCTCCCAGCCTCCATGTGGGCACATCATTTGAGGTTGCAGCGTTGTTGAATCTTAGTCCATTAAAGGGCAGCCTGAGAACAGCCCCTGGCACCACTCCTTCCTGTCTCCGTGGGGCCCCCTTCCTCACACTCTACTTGGCTTTGCAGGGCTGAGGTCAGCGCGTGGCCCTCCGTTAGGCAGGTCTCCATGGCTAAGAAGATGAAGGCAGGCGGTGCCTTGCCCACTTCCCCTGTTCTAAGGTCGGCCCCTACTGGCCTCAATATTCAGGTATCAAAAACGTCCCATCTTTGAAATGGTTTATTGTTCATCTTGAACACACGCGGGCTGTGAGGATGGGCAGGTCCAGCCTGGGAGCCTGCTCCTCGGTGCAGCATCTCCGGGCCCCCAGCATGGGCCGAAGGGAAGACCAGCTTATCCTTCCGTGTGAAGTAGCAGGAGGTTCCCTGAGTAAAGGCGTTTCCTTAAGTGGGACGTGGGTTGAGGCTTCAGCAGCAGGCCTGAGGGGGTGGCACATGGGGCTACAGCTGCCCTTTTTAGGCAAGGGCACTGCCCACAACCTCAGGGAAGCCACCTGGTTCTCCAGGCCCAGCCTGCTGTGGTTCCTGCAGCCGTGGCTGGGCACCCTTCCAGGCCAGAGACCTCTCCAATTTGGTTTTAAAAAGCAGTCCGTGACCTGGCAGAGGGGCAGGAGGAGGGAAATGGGGCTCAGGAGGCTGAGGCTCCACTGCCCACTGGGGAACGGGGTGGTGCTGATGGCGGCAGGCGCTCCTCACCTGGGCAGTCAGCGGTCTCTTTGAAAGCTCGCTTCTTGCAGCAGCCCCGGCATAGGTTAAACACACACCTGTTGCCCTGGACACAGAAAAGCTTGTGAGCCAGGGGCTAATACCCGTTCCTTGGCCACCCTGTAGCCTGAGTGAGTAGCCAGGAGCATGGAAGAGCTGTCCTGAGGCCAGGCACAGCTACTTTACAGGAAAGAAGCCCCCCCTACTGTGGGCTGTGGCCTGACTTCCATCAGCACAGACCGAAAAAGGACTGCCCGTCAGGTCCCCACCCATCCTGGGGCTGGGCCCTTCCCTAGATGTTAACAGCCAGGACAGATGGACTCACCTTTGGGTTTCCACACTGATCACACTTTGCGTATTTTGCTGAGAAAAGAGCAAAAGGAGGCACTGTTTGAACTAGGCGAGGCCACCCACCACTGCCACCTCTCACATGTAGCCCTGGATAGGCGTCCCTGCTCCCTTAGGACGGGCAGAGGACACAGCATACATGGTCCTGCTGGGAAACCTCATCCCACCCACCCAGGACCCATGGGTTCCATGCCCCGTGCTGTGTGCCTCCCACCTGAAGGTCCTTCCTGGGCACGGCAGCCCCTAGCGCTACTCCTGCCTCTCGAGCTGCTTAGGGCAACAGCTGAGGGACTGTGGCAGGCAGGATCGCTGGCTGGCTGTGGCCTCGGGGAACCCACTAGTCTCCTTAGGGGCTGCAGGGCCCTTCCTGCTGTACTGCCCACAGCTTAGGAAGCAGCAGAGCCACCCGACCGTGGGGGACCTGTTAGGGGCTGGCCTTTTCCCCAGACTCCAGTGGTGGGAGCCACTTACGCTTCAGCGAGGGGTCAAAGGTCTTGTGGGGGTTCCTTAGCTTCTTCTTCTGCTTGTTCTTGGATAAGACATCCGTGGTGCCCTCCTCCTCCTCCAGGGCCCGCTTGCTGCGGGCACCTCCATTCTCCTTGCTCCCCTCCTTGGGCCTGAAAGTGGGGATGATGGGCAGAGCTGAGGGACACCCATGAGAGGCAGCCCACCAGTCACAGTCCCTAGATGAGGATGCATGTGCAACTCTGCTGAGGCCCGAGCAGCCAGCACAGAGGCTGGGACACCAGTGTCTGAACCCTGGCTAGGGCTGTGGCTACAGAGGACAGCCCAGCCTCACTTCAGAAAGTCCAGATGAAGCTAGAGAGGGTCTAGCTGATCCCAGGACAAATCCACTCAGGGTCAGAGGACCTTAGAGAAGCCTCATATGGAAAAAGAGATTTAAATAAAACAGCACAGGCTTACAAGGAAGGAGGCCCCTAGTTGCCAAGGGATGGAGCTGAGCCTCCAACAGGCCCACCAAGGCTGGGCAGCAGGCAGAAGAATCCCCTCCTCCGGGTAACACCTCCCACCCAGGTCAGCCCATGTGCAGGAGGCTCACCCTGGCCGGAAGTAGGGCTGGCAGATCCAATGAAAAAAAGGCAAGCCTCCTGAAGGCTTCTCTCCCTCCTTCTGCCTGGATATATCCTCCTGGAAAAGCCCAGAGGGCCCTCAGTAAGAGGCCCGAGACCAAGTCTCTCGCACCACACGGTGGCCCAGCACCTACCTGACACCGCAGCTTCAGCTCCTGGCTCACTGCAGCAATGCCCTCCAGGGTCTTCACTTTGGCGAGCTCCTCTCGAAGCTGCTGATGCACCTGCAGCCTGATACAGACGCCCCATCGGAGAGCCAGCTCAGCCCCCACCTCCCAACTGCTGACCCTGAGCCTTGGGCACAGAGGGGCACAATCTCTCCTCCCACCCAACCTCACCACGTCACTGTGGTCCTCCCAGACCTGACCTGGTGGCAGGTGGGGGTTTTGTGAATGTGGACAGCTCGTCTTAAAAACCGCAAAGGCCCCAGGCAAGGCTCGATCAGACAGCCTCTGCCATGGGAGGTGACTCACGTGTGGTGCCACAGCTTAAAGAGATGGGCCCGGACGTACGAGAGGGGGCAGGGGTGCTGCCGCACGATGTCCAGGTACTCCTCGGCCAGCTCCCACACGGCGGGGCTGCGGCCCTCGAACAGGGCAGGGTTGTGCAGGTTTCCCTCTGCAGGGGAAGGTGACGCAAGGCTCAGGGGCCCCCGTGCCTGGCCATTCCCGGGGCAAGGCTGGCCACTGGCCTGAGAGTGCTGGCCAGTCAGGCAGATGGAGGCTCCTCAGCTGGGCCAGTGGTGCCACGATGTGGACGGACCCCCCAAGCACCTGACGGTGGACCAGCTGCAGGCGAGGGCACAGCCTCACCTGCACTCATGACCCCTTGTACCCCTGTGTCCTGGATGCAGCGCTCCACGTCCCGCAGGCACTGGATGTTCCCGTTGGCGAACACAGGTATGGCCACCGCCTTCCTGTCAGGGAACAGGACGAGCAGATACTCAGAAGGATGCTGTTTCCCCCAACCCTGGGGGCAGTACCAGGCCCCCAAACTCCATCCTCCCACTGTGCTGCTCACCCTCAGGCCCTGTGCCCTCATCTCGTGCCCAGAGGGCTGAGGGCCTCGCCTGGGGGCTGGGCTGTCTCCCCGCCCTGGGTTCACTCTGTGTCCACTCACCGCACAGCCTTAATGTGCTCCCAGGACGCGGTGCCTGACAGGGGACCCTTCTGCTCCTTGGTGCGCCCGTGGACAGTCAGCAACTAGAGCATAGGAGCACCTGGTTCAGCTCCACTTGCAACTGCAGCCCCCAACACTCCAGCGTACCCCCTGCCTTTGGCTTTTCGGGCATCGGCTTCCCTCATTCCTCTGGGCCACACTTGGGCCAGCTGACGCCCTGGGAGTGCTGCCTAGGACTCCCATGTCAGAGCTGTCCTTCTGTCCTTTCAAGGGCCAGTCCTCTCCGCAGTGGCAACACTCCTGCTGCCAAGGTTAAAGGTGTGAGGGAGGAACAAGCACCAGCCTGACCCCAGGACTGGTGGGGGTGGGTGGGGAGGTGATTCAGGCCCAGCACCACCCCTAGGCAATACTGGCCTCTTGGACGCAAGCATGGGACTTCGCTGCCTGCATCAGGCCTCACCTAAAGGTCACTGATTCCTGCCCATCCCAGGGGCAAGCCCTCAAGGGGCGTTTTTGGAGGTTCAGAAGCAGTATGGAGCCCTGGAAGCCCACAGTCCTCACCTGGCAGCCAGCCTTTTCCAGCATCTGGGCATATCTCACGGTCTTGTCAATCTCTGGGAAGACGCGGATCTTGCATGTGACAGGAACAGAAAGCCTTTCGTGGGCTAGCAGAACTGGGGAAGGGCAGAGTCGGCTCCTGAGAGAACTGTGCTGCCACCTTCAAGCAGGCTGTGGGGACCCATGGCTAAGCCCCAAAAGAACACAGGCTCCGCAGACGCCCCGCACTGCTAACAGGGAGCTGTGAGTTG
Source organism: Ovis canadensis (assembly GCF_042477335.2). Taxonomy (NCBI): domain Eukaryota; kingdom Metazoa; phylum Chordata; class Mammalia; order Artiodactyla; family Bovidae; genus Ovis; species Ovis canadensis. The sequence continues at coordinate 59,011,735 of NC_091255.1, read as the reverse complement.
TGCCTCAGACAACACTGGAAGAGGTGGTCCAGGCAAGGATGCCTCCCTCTAGTGCAGTCTTATTTGGTTCGAAGGAGGGCAACAGGTATGGGACAGGCGACTTCACAGCCGCCCTCTACAGCAGGAAGGGGGAGGGCACACCGCCAGGAGGACTCTGCCAGCTACTGTTCTCTCCTGAGCCCTGCTAGGCTGTCTCAGGCTTGCCACCCAACCACAATGTGGCCCCAAGTCCCCGAGGGCAGCACAGGGCCAACTCACTCATTCTCTGGAGCAGGTCCCACTCCTCCTGCAGGAAGGCGCCATAGTGACCTGCGAGGAACAAGCACAGCCTCTGCTCCCTCCCCCTGCATCCACACTGGCCTCCACCTGCCTGGCCACGTTCTTTCAGTTGGGCGGCCTGAGCTCAAGGGTGCTGAGCTGAGTGCCCACCCCACATGGTCTCTGACCAACCAGGAACTCCTCAGGCCAGTGAGGGAGAAAGGCTGAGATGCCAGGGCAGTGGCCACTGGTGCCCGAGGCAGCACAAAGGTAGAGGAGGGACTCTTCAGCAAAATACATTTATCCAGAGGGAGCCCAGCAACTTCCTGAGCATGGAGGAAGTGGCCAGCCCCTGACGGCCAGGTGAACCTTGCCCCCTACCCCCAGCGACCGAGAAGGGCCGCCTTGCAGAGGGAGGAGCAAAGAAAGGGCCGACGTCAGAAAGCTGCCAGAGGAAGGGCCAGGCCCTCAGCCAGCTCACCCACACACCTGGCATCTCTGCACTCCAAGCCTTGCGCTAGCCAAAAGCCGGTACTCAACGCAGAACCCCAGAACAGGAACTCTTACCTCGTTTGGCGATCATCTGTGGGCAGCCCAAATTCAGGTCGATGGCATCACAGTAGTCCTGAGCCAAGAGAGCTGCCTGGACAAACACCTCTGGGTCATTGGCACAGAACTGGAAGAGACATGAAAGTTGCCACAAGCCCCAGCCAGGCCCTGGTACGAGGGCTGCCCAGGGGTTCATAGGTGACCCAGTGAGGGTGTGGCCCCAGCGGATGACTGCAGGATGGTATCCTATCTTAGATGTATACAATATGACCAAGCTAGAGACTTCCCTGGTGGTCCAGTGGTTAAGATGGCATGCTTCCACTGCACGGGACACGAGTTCAAATCTCCGGTTGGGGAACTAAGATCCCACATGTCACACAGTGTGGCACAAAAAAAAAAAAGGGCAACGTGACCAAGCTAGGATGCACCCCCATACCACCAGCAGGGCAAGTTACAGATTCACACAGTCCTCCCAGATGTAGCAGAAAGCCAGGATCACTGACTTTGCCAAGAGCAGAGCTGTTCTGTCTGTCTGATAAAGAGGGGGCACTTGGGGTGATGTCAAGGGGGCGGGAGGGAGGGCCTGCAAATCTTCCCCGGCACCCAAGCCATCCATTTGCCAAAAGTCTGAGGCAGCTACTGGGGAGAGGTCAACCTCTGCAAGAACCAGCCTGCTGTTGCCCCTCTGATCTCGGAAAGTCGGGAAGCCTTTTCTGGAAAAGCCCAGGAAAGGGTTCTCGGCCAGCGTTGGAGGCTGGGCCGCTAACCTGTACAATGAGAGGCCGGTCCTCAGGGCACACATCACAGTACAGGTTCTCCTTGCGGTAGTTGGCATCACGGACAAAAACCTGGGCATGCAGCATGGGTGTGTAGCACAGTTGGGCCCCATGTCGGCGGCTCAGAAGCCTCCAGGCCAGCTCACTTTGGTCCACCATGGGGGCCACCACGTGGCGGGCCCCCCGAAGGGTGCGGCTCCAGAACTCGAAGCCTTCCAGCTTTGGCATTGCCTTCACACTGAAGGGCAAGACCACGGGCTCAGCCGCAGCCAGTGGAGCGCAGGTGCAGGAGGTGACCCCCTCAAGGCTGCTCTAGCGCTGCCTGACGGTCACAAATGCGGGTGCTAAGGGTGTCGGCTGATGCAGGACAGGAACTGACGCCTCATTGCCATCGCCTTCCAGTGGAGACCGTGGACAGGTTACTCAAACTTTCTGCGCTTTAACCTCTCACTTCTTAGCGGGATTAAGATGTCTGCCTGGCAGGACTGGCATGAAGAATAAATGGAACAGTGAGTGATGTCCTGTCAGTGCTTTGCCCAGGGGAGGCCATCACAAAAGGCAGCTACAACCCACAAGGCCTGGAGACCCCCACCAAGGCAGGACCACCCTGTGGCGACCCCACCAAGGGGCACAGGGCAGTCACCTGGACACTCTGCCCTCCTCTGGGTGTCAGATGTATAAAAGCACTACGAGGACGTTCCCTCTGGCTTATCTTACCCATGCCTGGCCGACCTTATCAGAGACACTGTTCCCTACAGTGACTTAACAGGTGGTAGGTAGCCTGAGGCTTACAATCGAAACCCCAAAGGAACAGATCGTGACGAGGGGCTCACTGTCAGAGAACACCCACCTCCTGTACTACTTTGGGAGTTATTAAGCAGGGTCATCGGCTTAACAACTGCCTAAGCGCCCAGCTGTGGGTTTATTTTCGGGAACTGTGAAGCTACATGTAAAAATCAAGATGATGCCCACAGAGGCCTGGACACGAGGCGCCGAGCGCGGGGCCTTCCACCTCCACCCGAAGGAAGACCCCCGGGGCCCCAGAGAACCGCGGGTCAAACCTGAAGGGAACCTACCTACCTGGGCGGAGCCGAGCCACCTGAGCGCCCGAACCGGGTCGCGGCTCCTTTCTACGCAGCTGGGCCCTTCGGAACAGGGGGGAATAGCCAGGGGCCCACTAGGGGTCCCACCGGGAGCTCCGGGGATGCGGCTAGGGTACCGCGGAGTGAGGATCCTGGGCTCGCAGCGCGACTTGAGACCGCCACGCTGGGGCCGCCACCCGGCCGCCGCCGGGCCCAGGGCTCCGCGCTGGGGCCGCCGGGAGGTGCTCCGCCAGGCCGTTCCGGGCGGCCCGCGGTGCTGCGAGAAACGCATTCCCGGGAAACCGCGCCCGGCTGCTGAAGGGCCCGCCGCGCGGCGGAGGGGCTGTGTGCGGAGTCGGGGTCGTAGACTAGAAGTCCACTCCTCCCGGCGCGGCGGGGCAGTTTCGCAGAGGTAGGGCCGGACAGGGGCCGCCGGGACTCTCCCCTCGCTTGCGGGGGCTGGTTATCGCCCGGTGCCACCGTACCCGAGCTCCCGCCCTCCCCAGCAGATGCTCGGGGCTGAAGTCCTCTCTTCGGCCCCCACGCGGAATCTCATAAAGATCTTCGAAGGACCAAAAATCTCTGTTTTATTTCGGAAAGCAAACACCGCGTGAAATTCCTGTCCCGCGGCCCCCAAAGCGCCGCGCTCGGCCTCCCAGACCCACAGAATTCTTCATGGTAAACTTAAGACGTGCGAGAGCCACCGGGTTAGCGAATATAATAACAACCTTACCTCCTGCTCATTCTCCTAAATACTCGCTTCCCTGTCCTAAAGAAACCGACTGATCCTCGTTTCCCCCTTCTCCCTCCCTTTCTCCTATTACCTTTGGTACAGAAACCTCTACCTCTGATTACTGAGTGTCGGTCTTCTGTATCCGCCAGAGGGTTGTGAATATACTTTCTTCCTGTTCACCTGTCTTTTGTCAATTTAATTTGCAGGACCCCTAAACAGTCCCAAAAGGGAAGAGGGAAAGTTTTTCCTTTAGCAGAACCAAGTTTCATTTTATCATTTCATCCTTAAGTATCTCAGTATCCCCCAAAGACAGGAATTTTTAGAGCAGTATCATTAACACACCTGAAAATCCCTATGTCCTAAGATCAAATATCCATCCTTGTGTGTCCAGTATGGCAGCCAGCTGTCACATCTTGAGTGCTGGAATGTGGTCTGAATTAAGACGTGCTATAACAGGAAAAAGACACACCAGGTTTCAAAGTCTTAGGGGAAAAAAAGTAAAAGTTAATTGATAATTTAAAAAATATTAATGATATGTTGAAATTATATTTTTTATATTACATTAGGTTACATATGAGTGCCTAATATGGCAAAATCCCTGGTAGCTCAGATGGTAAAGAATGTGTCTGCAATGCAGGAGACACCGGTTCGATCCCTGGGTGGATTCCCTGGAGAAGGGAAAGCTGCCCAATCCAGTGTTCTCACCTGGAGAATTCCAAGGACAGAGGAGCCTGGTGGGCTACAGTCCATGGGGTCATAAAAAGTCATACAGGACTGAGAGGCTAAGACTAACACTTTTCCTTTTTTTCTTTTTTCAGGTTAAATATATTATTGCAATTAATTTTATCTTTTTAACTTTCTTGAAATGTGGCTACTGGAAATTTTACATTTACATACGTGGGTGGGATTTGTGGCACAGCAGATTGAGGAACTCACCAAATTTCTTCCCAAAAAAGCAAAGATAAAACTGGACAAAAAAAAAAAAAGGACAGAATTGTTAAAAGCAACCATTTCAGGACTCTGGAAGTTGATCAAATTTCGTACCATATTTGAAAAGCACTTATTTAAAAAAAAGAACCGCACATCTATGAGAAGACCAGTGGGAGTCTATGATTTCAGTATTGTACAACTTTTATTTCCTCCCTTCCACTGGTAACTCCACCAGAGCCTGGTAGGCCTTGAGGGCTCCTAGTTCCTACACACTCTGGAGAGATCTGACTTGACTGGGAAATTAGGGAAAGCCCCAGAGAACAATTGTAATCACATAGCAGACAACAGGGTGAAAGTATTAGCTGCTCAGTCAAGTCCAACTCTTTTCTACCCCATGGACTGTAGCCCTCCAGGCTCCTCTGTCCATGGGATTCTCCAAGCAAGAATACTGAAGTGGATAACCTTTCTCTTCTCCAGGAGATTTTACTGACCCAAGGATTGGATTGAACCTGGGTTTCCCACATTGCAGGCAGATTCTTTACTGTCTGAGCAACCAGGGAAGCCCCAAACAACTGGGTAGAAACCTGTATCTTGGCTGCCTGATACTGGTTGGAGAAAGCAGTATTCCAGCCATAAATTTAACAAATTCAGTAGATGAGCTAGCCATGATGGGTCTTGATAAGATAGTGATTTGCTAGGCTGTGCGTATAGCAAGGAAAGACCAGAGTTGGCCACAGCTAAATACACCTGTCTGACTGAAGAAGAAAGAGGCTTTGTGCAAGGAAAAAGGCGGGCCCAAACAATAAACTGCTAACTGCAAAGGGTGGAGGCCTTACCAGTTCAGTAGACTTAAGCATAATCACTAACTAATAACTGGCTGGCCATTAAACTATAATGGCCCAGGGATAAGTCTTAGGAAACCAGGCTTGCATATAAAAAAAAGGTTTTATTTTTGGCCTTGCCACATGGCTTGTAGGAGCTAAGTTCCCCAACCAGGGATTGTACCTCAGCCCTCTGCCATGAGAGTACAGAATCCTAACCACTGAACCACCAAGGAATTCCCTAAAACAAAAAAGATTTTTTAAAAATTTAGTAGAGGACTTACCTGGCAGTCCAGTGGTTAAGACTCTGTGCTTCCAGTGCAAGGGACACAGGTTCCATTCCTGGTCAGGGAACTAAGATCCTACATGCCTCAGTGTGGCCAATAAAACCAAAAAAAATCCAGTAGAGATACCAGTGGCCACACACTGTAGGGGAAACAGACTGTATAGAATTCACCCAGGTTGGGAACTGAGCAAACAAATACCAACATCAATAAACACATACAGTAAGGCAGGGAGGGGGTCAGAGTCCAGAGCTACTTACTACAACATATTATAAATGCCTAGTATTTAAAAAAATTTTATAAGACAGTCAAAGAAACAAAAAATTTAGGACATACACAGGAAAAAAAAAAAAAAAGGTTCCTAGAAACTGTCCCTGAGGGGGCTCAAATGATGGAGTTAGCAGGCAAAGAATTAAAGTAGCTATTGTAAATATGTCCAAAGGACAAAAAGAAACCATGGTTAAAGATTTTGTTTTCAAATGTGATGGTGACTCATCAAGTTAAGATTATCAATATCTTTAAATGATTCTTAAAAAGCCAATGGAAATTATGAATTGGAAACACAATAACTAAAATGAAAATTTCAAAAAAAAAGAAAATGAAAATTTCACCAGAGGGCCTCAACAGCAGACATGAACTAGCAAAAGGAAGAACCAGTGAATTTGAAGATAGGTCAGTAAACATCCAATCTGAAGAACAGAAAGAAAAAAAGCATAAAGAAAAATGAACAGCACCTCAGAGACCCGTGAGATACCATCAAGAATACACATATAATACATGCACGTCCAGGAGAAAGGAAAGAGGAAAAAGAGCAGGAAAAGGTTTTTTGAAAAAGTAATGGCCTTAAACTTTCCAGATTTGATGAGAAAAACAATTTACTAATCCAATAATCTTAATAGGATATATAGAAAGATATTCACACCTAGACACGTGACAGTCAAACTGCTAAAAGAAAAACACAAAATCTTGAAAGCAGTCATCAGCTTGTGATTCATCCAGCCTGGCATTTTGCATGATGTCAGTTCAGTTCAGTTCAGTTGCTCAGTTGTGTCCGACTCTTTGCGACCCCATGAATCGCAGCACACCAGGCCTCCCTGTCCATCACCAACTCCCGGAGTTCACTCAGATTCATGTCCATCGAGTTAGTGATGCCATCCAGCCATCTCATCCTCTGTCGTCCCCTTCTCCTCCTGCCCCCAATCCCTCCCAGCATCAGAGTCTTTTCCAATGAGTCAACTCTTTGCATGAGGTGGCCAAAGTACTGGAGTTTCAGCTTTAGCATCATTCCTTCCAAAGAAATCCCAGGGCTGATCTCCTTCAGAATGGATCTCCTTGCAGTCCAAGGGACTCTCAAGAGTCTTCTCCAACACAATTCAATTGCATGATGTACTCTGTGTATAAGTTAAATAAGCAAAAATCACATGATCGTCTCAATAAATTCAGAGAACAAAATCCAAGAGCTAGTCATGATTAAAAAAAAACAAACCTTGATAAACTAGGAATAGAAGGAAAATTTCAATTTGATAACAAGTATCTACAAAAAACTTACAACTAATATCATATTCAGTGGTGACAGACTGAGCTTTTCCCTTAAGATCAGGAAAAGGTAAGCATGCCAACACTTACCACTGTAATCCAAAATAGTACTAGGAGTTCTAACCAGTGCAATAAGACAAGAAAAAGAAATAAAAGGCCTTGTGATGGCTTCCCTGGTGGCTCATGGGTAAAGAATCCCCCTGCCAATGCAGGAGACATAGGTTTGGTCCCTGATCCCAGAAGACCCCACGTGTCATGGTGAAGCTAAGCCTGTGTACCACAACTACTGAACCTGTGTTCTGGAGCCCCAGAACCTCAGTAAGGAGAGCCTTTGCACCACAACTAGAGAGCAGCCACAGCCCTCCTCAGCTGGAGGGAAGCCCGTGCAGCAACCAAGGCCCATGACAGCCAAATATAGAATCAATATTTCAGAAAGGCATTGTGGCTTCAGTTTTTATTTCCCCAGTGACTAAAGATATTGAGCCTATATTCATGTTTATTGGGATGTTTGTGTATCTTATTTTGTGAAGTGACCGTTCAATTCTTTTGTCATTAAGAACATTGAACTATTTGTCTCATTGTGCTGTGCTACGTTCGTACTGCGCTCAGTCGCTCAGTCGTGTCTGACTCTCCGCGACCCCATGGACTGTAGCCAACCAGGCTCCTCTGTCCATGGGATTTTCCAGGCAAGCATACTGGAGTGGGTGGCCATTTCCTGCTCTCCGGGGGATCTTCCCGACCCAGGGGTCGAAACTGTGTCTCTTGCGTCTCCTCCATTGGCAGGTGGAGTCTTCATCACTCTGCCCCTTGGAAAGCCCCATTTGTCTCGTTACTGCTTCCTAATGGTTCTTTATATAATTTTGGATATAAATCTTTTGTTAGATATAGGAATGCTGTATAGTTCCTCTGAGTGTGATGGTTGGTTCTAGTTTTGTTTTCCAAAAACAACAAGGATCTTTTGAGGAGCAGATGAATTTGATGATAACCAGTTAAGCATATGTTTAGCCCTTTTTATGGCCTAAAAAATCTTTGCCTCTGCAGAGATCTTGAAGATTTCCTATTATATTTTCTTATAGAAATTTTATAGTTTTAGATTTCATTTCCAGGATATAATCCATTTTGAATTAGTTTTTGTACAGGACGTGCTTGTGGTTGTTTCCTCCCATCCCCGACACGTACCTCTAGTTGTTCCAGCACTGGTTAAAGGACTCTTTACCCCATAAATTATCAGTGTGATGGGTACCTTTTTAAAAAGCATCTGTATATGTGAGTGTGTTTTTGTGGAGTCTCTCTTCTGTTTCATTAATCCATATGTCTAGCTTTACACCCATATCACACAGTTTTAGTTAATATAACTTTATCGTAAGTCTTACAATCAAAGGTGTAATTCCTCCAGCTTTGTACTTTCCAAAATTTATTTCGTCCATGTTAGGTTCTTTGCATTTCCACTTAAATTTTAGCATCAGGTTTTCAATTTTCACATTAAAAACAAAAACGAAAAAACACCTGTGGGACTTTTAATCAGATTACGCTGGATTTATAGATCAAGTTGGGGAGAGCAGAAATAGGAACAATACTGACTCTTTGAATACATGAGTTAGGCACATTTCCCCCTTTATTTAGATTTTCTTTAATTCCCCTCAGCAAGGTTTTGTAACTTTCTTTCAAGTCATTGCAGATTTTCCTGAATAATTGTTCCGCCATGGGCTCTGTGCCCTTGGGGACTTGAAAAATTCACTTATTCATGACTGTGCTGGGTCTTCATTGCTTCCCAGGGCTTTCTCTAATTGCGGTGAGTGAGTGTCCCTCTCTAGTTGTGGTGAATGGGCTTCTCACTGCGGTGGCTTCTCTAGATGCACAGCAGAGGCTCTGCAGTGCACGAGCTCCAGCAGCTGCGGCTGCGGGCTCAGTAGTTGTGGCTCGTGGGCTTGGTTGCTCTGTGGCACATGGGATTGTCCTGGATCGGGGATGGGACGAACACACGTCTCCTGAACTGGCAGGTGGATTCTTTACCACTGAGCCACCAGGGGAGCCTCAATTTTACTCTTGAATATATAAAATATTAATGTAATCCCCCAAGTCAAAGCCATATGGAAAGACTAGCTCGGAAAAATGTCCTACCAACCCTTTCTCAACTGCCCCTGGGTTTCCTTCATCCTTCTTGCTCCTTTCTGAAAAAATAAGCATAGGTGCACATGTATATTCCTATTTCTCCTTCTCAAATATACAGAGATATCATTATTTAACACTTTCTCACATAGTACTATGTCCAGAATACCATAATGATCTCCCTCATTCTTAGTGGGAACGGGCTGCTGCTTAGTATGTCAATCAACCGTTCAGTTCAGTTCAGTTCAGTCACTCAGTCAAGTCCAGCTCTTTGCGACCCCATGAACCACAGCACGCCAGGCTTCCCTGTCCATCACCAACTCTTGGAGTTTACCCAAACCCATATCCATTGAGTCGGTGATGCCTCTGTCATCTCATTCTCTCGTACTCTGTTGTCCCCTTCCCCTCTTGCCCTCAATATTTCCCAGCATCAGAGTTTTTTCAAATGAGTCAGCTCTTCGCATCAGGTGGCCAAAATATTGGAGTTTCAGCTTCAACATCAGTCCTTCCAGTGAACCCCAGGACTGATCTTTAGGATGGACTGGCTGGGTCTCCTTGCAGTCCAAGGGACTCTCAAGAGTCTTCTCCAACACCTAAGTTCAAAAGCGTCAATTCTTCGGCGGTCAGGTTTCTTCACAGTCCAACTCTCACATCCATACATGACCACTGGAAAAACGTTAGCCTTGACTAGACAGACCTTGTTGGCAAAGTAATGTCTCTGCTTTTTAATATGCTGTCTAGGTTGGTCATTGTATGGATGTGAGAGTTGGTCTGTGAAGAAAGCCAAGTGCCGAAGAATTGATGCTTTTGAACTGTGGTGTTGGAGAAGACTCTTGAGAGTCCCTTGGACTGCAAGGAGATCCAACCAGTCCATTCTGAAGGAGATCAGCCCTGGGATTTCTTTGGAAGGAATGATGCTAAAGCTGAAACTCCAGTACTTTGGCCACCTTATGCGAAGAGTTGACTCATTGGAAAAGACTTTGATGCTGGGAGGGATTGGGGGCAGGAGGAGAAGGGGACGACAGAGGATGAGATGGCTGGATGGCATCACTGACTCGATGGGCGTGAGTCTGAGTGAACTCTGTGAGTTGATGATGGACAGGGAGGCCTGGCATGCTGCAGTTCATGGGGTTGCAAAGAGTCGGACACAACTGAGCGACTGAACTGAACTAGGTTGGTCATAACTTTCCTTCCAAGGAGTAGGCGTCTTTAATTTCATGGCTGCAATCACCATCTGCAGTGATTTTGGAGCCCCCAAAAATAAAGCCTGACACTGTTTCCCCATCTATTTGCCATGAACTGATGGGACCGGATGCCATGATCTTCGTTTTCTGAATGTTGAGCTTTAAGCCAACTTTTTCACTCTCCTCTTTCACTTTCATCAAGAGGACTTTTAGTTCCTCTTCACTTTCTGCCATAAGGGTGGTGTCATCTGCATATCTGAGGTTATTGATTTTTCTCCCGGCAATCTTGATTCCAGCTTATGCATCTTCCAGCCCAGCGTTTCTCATGATGTACTCTGCATATAAGTTAAATAAGCAGGGTGACAATATACAGCCTTGATGCACTCCTTTTCCTATTTGGAACCAGTCTGTTGTTCCATGTCCAGTTCTAACTGTTGCTTCCTGGCCTGCATACAGATTTCTCAAGAGGCAGGTTAGGTGGTCTGGTATTCCCATCTCTCTCAGAATTTTCCACAGTTTATTGTGATCCACACAGTCAAAGGCTTTGGCATAGTCAATAAAGCAGAAATAGATGTTTTTCTGGAACGCTCTTGCTTTTTCGATGATCCAGCAGATGTTGGCAATTTGATCTCTGGTTCCTCTGCCTTTTCTAAAACCAGCTTGAACACCTGGAAATTCATGGTTCATGTATTGCTGAAGCCTAGCTTGGAGAATTTTGAGCATTACTTCACTAGCATGTGAGATGAGTGCAATTGTGCGGTAGTTTGAGCATTCTTTGGCATTGCCTTTCTTGGGGATTGGAATGAAAACTGACCTTTTCCAGTCCTGTGGCCACTGCTGAGATTTCCAAATTTGCTGGCATATTGAGTGCAGCACTTTCACAGCATCATCTTTTAGGATTTGAAATAGCTCCACTGGAATTCCATCACCTCCACCAGCTTTGTTCGTCGCGATGCTTCCTAAGGCCCACTTGACTTCATATTCCAGGATGTCTGGCTCTAGGTGAGTGATCACACCATCGTGATTATCTGGGTTGTGAAGATCTTTTTTGTAGAGTTCTTCTGTCTGTTCTTGCCATCTCTTAATATCTTCTGCTTCTGTTAGGTCCATACCATTTCTGTCCTTTATTGAGCCCATCTTTGCATGAAAATTTCCCTTGGTATCTCTAATTTTCTTAAAGAGATCGCTAGTCTTTCCCATTCTATTGTTTTCCTCTATTTCTTTGCATTGATCGCTGAGGAAGGCTTTCTTATCTCTCTTTGCTATTTTTCGGAACTCTGCATTCAAATGGGTATATCTTTCCTATTCTCCTCTGCTTTTCATTTCTCTTCTTTTCACAGCTATTTGTAAGGCCTCCTCAGACAGCCATTTTGCATTTTTGCATGGGGATGGTCTTGATCCCTGTCTCCTGTACAATGTCACGAACCTCATTCCATAATTCATCAGGCACTCTATCTATCAGATCTAGGCCCTTAAATCTGTTTCTCACTTCCACTGTATAATAATAAGGGATATGATTTAGGTCATACCTGAATGGTCTAGTGGTTTTCCCCACTTTCTTCAATTTAAGTCTGAATTTGGCAATAGGGAGTTCATGATCTGAGCCACAATCGTTATGGACATGTGATCTCTGATATTTTGCAATTTCAAATAATACTGCAATGAATCTGCTTGTGCACATGTGTTCTGTTTTCTATAAATATTGCTGTAGGTGCACATTTAGGATAAAATACAAGACATGGAATAGCATGGGTAATCTTTCTGTAGATTGCCAAATTCCTTCCAGAGGGTTTGTGCTGTTCTGCATTGCCACCAGGCATGCATGAGTTCCTGTCTCCTCTTGGCCTCACCAGCCAAGAATGTAGGTGGTGGTCTCTGAAATTTTGTCTGTCTGATGGGTAAGGAATGAAATAGTCCAGTGTGGCTATATTTTGCATTTTTCTTAGAATAAAAGAAGTTAAGTGTCTTATTGTATGTTAGGCTTCTCAGCGACTTTTATCTGGCGTCTGTGTATATGGATGGGCTTCCCAGGTGGCTCAATGGGTAAAGAATCCACATGCAATGCCTAAGATGTAGGAGATGTGGGTTCGATGCCTGGGTTGGGAAGATTCCCTGGAGGAGGCCATGGCAACCCACTCCAGTATTCTTGCTTGGAGAATCCCATGGACAGAGGAGCCTAGTGGGCTACAGTCCAGAGCGTTGCAGAGTCAGACGTGATCAAGTGCACTCTCATACATACATATACATAATTTTTTAACAGCTTTATTGAGGTAGAATTAATAGTTTAAAACTGCATATAAGGTGACAATAAGTTTTCTAAAATTTTTATTTTTGATTGCACTGGGTCTTCATTGATGAGCATGGGCTTTCTCTAGTGGTGGGGTGTGGGGGCTACTCTAGTCGCAGAGGCTCCTCTTGTTGCAGAGTATGGGCGCTAGAGTGCACAGGCTTCAGTAGCTGTGGTTGCTGGGCTCTAGAGCACAGGCTCAGAAGATGTGGTGCATCGGCTTAGCTGCTCCGTGGCGTGAGAGATCCTCCCAGACCAGCGATCGAAACTGTGTCTCCCGCACTGGCAGGCAGATTCCTCACCACTGAGCCATCGAGGGAGCTCTACGACTGGGTTTTGTATATTGGTCTCTCCCGTGCTTTTCCTAAATGCACTCATGAGTTCTAGATTTGTAGATGTCATCAGCTTTGCTTTGAAAACAATGACATCATCTACAAATAGGGGAAGTTTCATTGCTTCCTTTCTAATCCATATGCCTTTGATTTCCTTTCTTGGGTTTACTGAACTGGGCTCAACTTCCAATACAGTGTTGAGTAGCAGCGGTGAGACTGGGAACGTTTTGTTCCTGATCTTGGACAATATATCATCTTTCACCATTAAGTATGAGGTTAGCTGTATGCTTTTCATAGAAATCTTTGATCAGGTTGAGGACGTTTCCTTCTGTTCCTAGCTGGCTGTGAGTTTTGCTCATAAATGGTTTTGTATTCTGTACATCTGCATTCAATAGATGTTTTCTACATCCACTGAGATAATAATTTTTCAAAATTAATATGGTGAGTTATATTGATTGAATTTTGAATGTTAAACCAGCCTTGCATTCTTAGGAAGATCCCATTTTGTCTTATTATACTATGATTCTACTTGCTAAAATTATTTTTAGAATTTTTGCATATATGATCATGATAGATATTGGTAGTTTTCTTATAATATTTTGTCAGGTCTGGGTATCAAAAGTAATGTTGGCCTTACAGAAGAGTTGTAAATTATCCCCTTGATGCGGACTGAATTGGGTCTTCCCCTCCCCCATTCAAGTTGAATGTGACTGTATTTGGAGGTGAGGCCTAGCAGGAAATAAAAAGGTTAAATGAAGTCATGAGGGTGGGGTCCTGATACAATAGGATGGATGTCCTTACAAGAGGGAAAGACACTACGGCTTGTGCTTACTCTGCCAAAGGACATAGCAAGGCAAAAAGGCAGCGCTCCCCAGGAACCAGATTGGCAGGAACCTTGATTTTGGACTTCCCAGCATCTTGAACTGTGAGAAAAACAAATTCCCGTTGTGTGAGCCACTCAGTCTACAGATTTCGTTATGGCGCCCGAGACTAGGACACCCCAAAACGTTTTATATAAGTTGAATTCTTTTGAAATTATTGAGGCTGGTTTCCTTTCCAAAATTCTGAAAGTCTGAATAGAACTGGTAACATTTTCTTGTTAAATCCCTGTCACTCACTCCTGTTAAACAGTGGTAGAATTTGTTATTCAGTCCTGGAATTTTCTTTGTGGAGAGATTTCTAAAAACAAATTTATTTTCCTCAATAGATGGAGGATTATTCAGGTTGTCTATCTCTTCTTCTTTCATTGGAAAGGACTCTGATGCTGGGAGGGATTGGGGGCAGGAGGAGAAGGGGACGACAGAGGATGAGATGGCTGGATGGCACCATGGACTCGATGAACGTGAGTCTGAGTGAACTCCGGGAGATGGTGATGGACAGGGAGGCCTGGCGTGCTGTGATTCATGGGGTCGCGAGGAGTCGGACACGACTGAGTGACTGAACTGAACTGAACTATTTCTTCTTGACTTTGTTTTTCATGGAATTTGTTCATTTTTAAGTCGTCCAGTTATCTGACATAAAGTCATTTGTACCCACGCCCAAGGTAAGAGAAACCCAAGTAAAATGGTAGGTGTTGCAAGAGGGCATCAGAGGGCAGACACACTGAAACCATACTCACAGGAATCTAGTCAATCTAATCACACTAGGACCACAGCCTTTTCTAACTCAATGAAACTAAGCCATGCCCGTGGGGCAACCCAAGACGGGCGGGTCATGGTGGAGAGGTCGGATAGCTCAGACGGTTAAGCGTCTGTCTACAATGCGGGAGACCCGGGTTCGATCCCTGGGTTGGGAAGATCCCCTGGAGAAGGAAATGGCAATCCACTCCAGGACTACTGCCTGGAAAATCCCATGGACAGAGGAGCCTGGTAGGCTACTGCCCATGGGGTCGCAAAGAGTCGGACACGACTGAGTGACTTTACTTTCACTTTCATCACTTCCCACTGGAGAAGGGAATGGCAAACCACTTCAGTATTCTTGCCTTGAGAACCCCATGAACAGTATGAAAAGGCAAAATGATAGGATACTGAAAGAGGTACTCCCCAGGTCAGTAGGTGCCCAATATGCTACTGGAGGTCACTGGAGAAATAACTCCAGAAAGAATGAAGGGATGGAGCCAAAGCAAAAACAATACCCAGCTGTGGATGTGACTGGTGATAGAAGCAAGGTTCGATGCTGTAAAGAGCAATATTGCATAGGAACCTGGAATGTCAGGTCTATGAATCAAGGCAAATTGGAAGTGGTCAAACAGGAGATGGCAAGAGTGAACGTCGACATTCTAGGAATCAGAGAACTAAAATGGACTGGAATGGGTGAATTTAACTCAGATGACCATTACATCTACTACTGCAGGCAGGAATCCCTCAGAAGAAATGGAGTAGCCATCATGGTCAACAGAAGAGTCCAAAATGCAGTACTTGGATGCAATCTCAAAAATGACAGAATGATCTCTGTTCGTTTCCAAGGCAAGCCATTCATATCACAGTAATCCAAGTGTATGCCCCAATCAGTAACACTGAAGAAGCTGAAGTTGAACGGTTCTATGAAGACCTACAAGACCTTTTAGAACTAACACCCCAAAAGGATGTCCTTTTCATTATAGGGGACTGGAATGCAAAAGTAGGAAGTCAAGAAACACCTGGAGTAACAGGCAAATTTGGCCTTGGAATATGGAATGAAGCAGGGCAAAGACTAATAGAGTTTTGCCAAGAAAATGCACTGGTCATAGCAAACACCCTCTTCCAACAACACAAGAGAAGACTCTACATATGGACATCACCAGATGGTCAATACCGAAATCAGACTGATTATATTCTCTGCAGCAAATGATGCAGAAGCTCTATACAGTCAACAAAAACAAGACCAGGAGCTGACTGTGGCTCAGATCACGAACTCCTTATTACCAAATTCATACTGAAACTGAAGAAAGCAGGGAAAACTGCTAGACCATTCAGGTATGACCTAAATCATATCCCTTATGATTATACAGTGGAAGTGAGAAACAGATTTAAGGGCCTAGATCTGATAGATAGAGTGCCTGATGAATTATGGAATGAGGTTCGTGACATTGTACAAGAGACAGGGATCAAGACCATCCCCATGGAAAAGAAATGCAAAAAAGCAAAATGGCTGTCTGGGGAAGCCTTACAAATAGCTGTGAAAAGAAGAGAAGCGAAAAGCCAAAGAGAAAAGGAAAGATATAAGCATCTGAATGCAGAATTCCAAAGAATAGCAAGAAGAGATAAGAAACCCTTCTTCAGCGATCAATGCAAAGCAATAGAGGAAAAGAAAAGAATGGGAAAGACTACAGATCTCTTCAAGTAAATTAGAGATACCAAGGGAACATTTCATGCAAAGATGGGCTCAATAAAGGACAGAAATGGTATGGACCTAACAGAAGCAGAAGATATTAAGAAGAGATGGCATGACTAGACAGAACTCTACAAAAATATCTTCACGACCCGGATAATCATGATGGTGTGATCGCTCATCTAGAACCAGACAGTGTTGGAATGTGAAGTCAAGTGGGCCTTAGAAAGCATCACTACAAACAAAGCTAGTGGAGGTGATGGAATTCCAGTGGAGCTATTTCAAATCCTAAAAGATGATGCTGTGAAAGTGCTGCACTCAATATGCCAGCAAATTTGGAAAACTCAGCAGTGGCCACAGGACTGGAAAAGGTCAGTTTTCATTCCAATCCCCAAGAAAGGCAATGCCAAAGAATGCTCAAACTACCGCACAATTGCACTCATCTCACATGCTAGTGAAGTAATGCTCAAAATTCTCCAAGCTAGGCTTCAGCAATACATGAACCATGAACTTCCAGGTGTTCAAGCTGGTTTTAGAAAAGGCAGAGGAACCAGAGATCAAATTGCCAACATCTGCTGGATCATCGAAAAAGCAAGAGCGTTCCAGAAAAACATCTATTTCTGCTTTATTGACTATGCCAAAGCCTTTGACTGTGTGGATCACAATAAACTGTGGAAAATTCTGAGAGAGATGGGAATACCAGACCACCTAACCTGCCTCTTGAGAAATCTGTATGCAGGCCAGGAAGCAACAGTTAGAACTGGACATGGAACAACAGACTGGTTCCAAATAGGAAAAGGAGTGCATCAAGGCTGTATATTGTCACCCTGCTTATTTAACTTATATGCAGAGTACATCATGAGAAACGCTGGGCTGGAAGATGCATAAGCTGGAATCAAGATTGCCGGGAGAAAAATCAATAACCTCAGATATGCAGATGACACCACCCTTATGGCAGAAAGTGAAGAGGAACTAAAAGTCCTCTTGATGAAAGTGAAAGAGGAGAGTGAAAAAGTTGGCTTAAAGCTCAACATTCAGAAAACGAAGATCATGGCATCCGGTCCCATCACTCCATGGGAAATAGATGGAGAAACTGGAAACAGTGTCAGGCTTTATTTTTGGGGGCTCCAAAATCACTGCAGATGGTGATTGCAGCCATGAAATTAAAAGATGCTTACTCCTTGGAAGAAAAGTTATGAGCAACCTAGATAGCATATTCAAAAGCAGAGACATTACTTTGCCGATTAAGGTCCGTCTAGTCAAGGCTATGGTTTTTCCAGTAGTCATGTATGGATGTGAGAAAGGCTGAGGGCCGAAGAATTGATGCTTTTGAACTGTGGTGTTGGAGAAGACTCTTGAGAGTCCCTTGGACTGCAAGGAGATCCAACCAATCCATTCTGAAGGAGATCAGCCCTGGGATTTCTTTGGAAGGAATGATGCTAAAGCTGAAACTGCAGTACTTTGGCCACCTCATGCGAAGAGTTGACTCATTGGAAAAGACTCTGATGCTGGGAGGAATTAGGGGTAGGAGGAGAAGGGGACGACGGAGGATGAGATGGCTGGATGGCATCACTGACTCGATGGGAGTGAGTCTGAGTGAACTCTGTGAGTTGATGATGGACAGGGAGGCCTGGAGTGCTGCGATTCATGGGGTCGCAGAGTCGGACATGACTGAACGACTGACCTGATTAGCCTTCTTTTTGGCCATATTATGCAGCACACAGGGTCTTAGTTCCCAGGCAACGGTTTGAATCCACACCCCTTGCTATAGCACAGAGGCTTAACCTCTGGACCACTGCAAAGTCCTTAGCCTTTTAATATATGTATAATCTTAGTTGAGTCACATCTGTAATTTCTGATAGGAGTCTAGCAGGGGGCCTACTCTCCTTGCCCAATGTAGTCCTGGCTCACTGCAGGGCCCATCTTCTCCCTGTTCCAGCTCACCTCTGTTGGCCCGGAAGCCTCCAGCCCAGCGGGTCCACCTCCTCCCTTGGCTTGGAAGGGCTCAGCCTTCCCCAGGGCCTCCCTGCCCCTCTTACTCCCTCTCATCCAGCCTTCATTTCTCCTAAACCTGTGTGGACAGGGAGGCCTGGCGTGCTATGGTTCATGGGATTGCACAGTCAGACACGACTGAGCGACTGAACTGAAACCTGTGTGAGTCAGTGACGGTCAGTCTTCCACTGGACTTGGCCAGTTAAGCAAACACTCATCTAAGTGTTGCTGTGAAGGTAGTTGGTCCATGTGGTGCAGGTCTACAACCAGCTGACTTCAAGTAAAAATTACTCTCAATAATGTGGGTGGGCATCCTGCACTCAGGTGAGGTCAAGGAGAGAAAACCCAAGGTTTCCCTGAGAGAGAAGAAATTCTGGCAAGGCTACCCTGCGGGGGGGGGGGGTCCTCCACAATTATGCCAGCCGATTATCAGACTGCCTGCCTGTCTCCTCCTGGTCAAGTGTCCCTGATCAAGGGCCTCTTCCCTGGAGGTGTCCAGCCTGTTTCCTGGAGCCAGGTATCGCCCACCCCCCAACACTCCTGTGGGGGGCAGAGGGTGGTACTCCCTGGGGCGTCAGGACAGTGGAGGCTCACAGAGCTGATGAGCAGGCAGGATGAAAGGATACCCAGACGCCAGAGCGAAGGAGGGATTTAATCATGGGAGACAAGATCTTTACCGGGTTGGTGTAAAAATGAAACAGAATACAGACATGGTTCTTTACACAGACAATTACAGTAAATTTCAAAGCCCACGCAGCAATTTGAACCTTATTTCTTGAAAAAAGAACACAGACAAATAGGGTGGGTGCCCAGCGCCCAGGGCTGCTCCGCGCGACCTCCGGCATCATGGGGCCCTGGGCCGGGCTCCCGCGGCGCCGGCCTCACAGATGGATCGACCAGCGTCTCCCCTCCCCACCCCCCGCCCCCCATGGCAACGCAATAAATAGGAGAAACAGAAAAACGACAACCACACCAGTGCGGCAGAGCCCGTGCGGTTCTGGAAGCTCGGCCCGGCTAGCGGCTCAGCCGACTCTTCACAGACCAGGCAGGTCTCCGAGTCGGCGGCGCCGGTCTCGGCCCCGCGCCCAGGGCAGCCGCGGGGTGGGGTGTGTGTTTGTGCGTGGGGGTGCTGGTCCTATGGGCGCCTGCACGCGGGGTGCGGTGCCAGGGGCGGCGGGTGGGAGGCCGGCCGGTGGCCTAGCCCTCCCGCACGCTAACGCGAGGTTCGGCCAGGGAGCTGTGAATAATACTAAGGATGGACTCCAGGCCGCTGCCCTCCAGCAGCGTGCGGTGGTCGCCCTCGATGATGTGCACAGACACCTTGCCGTCGCACACCTGGGACAGATTGTAGTCGGCACCCAGGCCCTCCCCGTAGGCACCACCCATCTTGGCGCGCAGCAGCGTCACGTTGCCGTGGTAGGTGGCCCGCGGCGCGTACTGCTCCGCGGCGCGCAGCTTGTGGTAGAAGGAGCGCGCAGCAAAGCTGAGCGCGTGCCGGTCCAGGCCTGCGTGCCTCTGCACGATCAGCTCGACGGTGGCTGCCACACGCGCCTCCAGATCCCCGAGGGGCAGGAGGGCCTCCAGCACCTGTAGGACAGGACAGTGAGCGAGTGGCGCTGGGGAGCGCCGGGGCATCGGGAGGCCGGGCCACTCACCCTGCTGTGCTCCGCTTCCATGAACTGCCGCATGAAGAAGCACATGGCCTCGGCCTCGGCCTCTGCCTCGCAGCCGGGGTTCATCTTGGCCCGGTAGCTCTGCAAAGGGAGGAGGAGGTGCTGCAGTGGCAGGTACAAGGGCTGGGCCTGCGGACCCGGGGACTCCCGTCCGCTGCCGCCCTCACCTGAGTGTAGGCCATCACGAATGTGTGGGAGCCGTCAAACAGGAAGAGGCTGTTGTTTGTGGGGCCGGCGCTCTGCTGGGCCTGCAGCTGTGAGCACATCTCGAAAGCCACGCAGGCCCCGTAAGAGTAGCCGGCGATGCGGTAGGGCCCCTCTGGCTGCACCTGCCTGATGCACTCGATGTAGTAGGCAGCCAGGTTCTGGATGCTGTCCAAGGGTGCCGCTGTGGGCACAGCATGAGGCTTAGCCCTGTCTGCAGGTGCCTTGCCACCCCCAACTCCCTGGGGGGCAGCCCAGTAGGCCCCTGACATACCTCTTGTACACTGCAGGCCATAGGTGGGGATGCTGAGCTTGGCGGCCAGGCTGTGGAACACGGTGGTAGAGCCCTCGATGGGGTGCACCAGGAACAGGGGCCGCTCGGAGCTCTGCACCGAGTTGAGCCGTGTCAAGGTCGGGCCCTCGGGGTTCACCAGCAGGGTGCTCAGGTTCAGCTGCGTCTGCGACTGGGCAGGGCTGCTCAATTTGTGTGTGGAGTTCGTCAGCTCTGTGAAGAGGGGCAGATACCAGGGATGATACCATAGGGTCCCCTGCCACAAACACACAGACACGCACACCTGTCGGCCGCGGGTGGCCAGGGCACTGGGGGCCCAAGGAGGGCTCTCAGGAAGGGGCCAGATGGACAAGCCCTGACCTGCTTGGAGGCCAAGAGCCCTGAGCGGACAGTGCTGCTTCGGGGACACCCCCTCCATACCTACCATCAGCCGTGCCAGCCTGTGCGGAAATCTCCTGCAGCTTGCGGATGGTGAGCTGCCGGATTTCCCGCATGGACAGCGTCAGGTTGCGCTCACGCTCCAGCGTCTGGCGCACCTCCACACCCATGAGTGAGTCGAGGCCAAGGTCTGAAAGCGAGCTGTCCGGGTTGACGGTGGCCAAGTCACGGATGCCTGGGGGGTGAGGAGGCAGCTCAGTTGGCAATGCGGGAGGGGCCCTGGGTGGGTATTGTACCCTGGACATGAGTTTGAGTAAACTCCGGGAGTTGGTGATGGACAGGGAGGCCTGGTGTGCTGCGATTCATGGGGTCGCAAAGAGTTGGACACGACTGAGCGACTGAACTGAACAGATTGTACCACGGGACCCACAGCCCCCACCCAGCTCTGCAGACCGCCTGTGCCTCTCTCTCCATAAGCAAGCCCAGCACGCCCCCCTTTGGCAGCCTGGAAGACCAGACTCGGGAGTGGCTGCCGGTGGGGAGGGGGCAGGATGCTGCCTCACCCAGGATGTGAGCCACAGCCTTCACCAGGTCCTGCTGGCTGCCGCTGGGGCCATGGGATGCAGCCTTCTCTGCCAACACAAAGCTGCTCAGGACGGGGTGGGGCTGGTTCAGGAAGAGGTCTAGCACCTCCAGGCAGGAGGTGATGCGCTGGGGCAGTGTCCCGCCGATGGCCTTGTCGTTAGTGCCCTTCAGCTCCACGAGGATGCCCACATCAGCAATTGCGCCCCACTGCACGGCGAGGCCTGTGGGTGGGCAGTGGTGCCGCGGTGAGTCAGGGTAGCTGTGAGGGTGGCACCGCGCGAGTCGGGGAGTGGTGGGTGGGCCCACCTGGGAGGCCGTCGTGCTGACGCTTCTCGCATATGCGCTCCATGGTGGAGTTGGCGAACCCATAGTTGGTCTGGCCGGCATTGCCACGCCCGCAGCTCACCGAGGAGAAGACCACGAAGTAGTCCAGCTCCGGGCATGCCTCCCGGGTCACCCTGTGGGTTCTTAAGTCACCCCCAGCCGGCTTCCCCAGCCCACCGGCTGTCATGCCCAGGACTCCTGCTTGTCCACCATATTGCCTCCCCTTCCCTGGACTTGCGGTCAGACCCCAGCAGAGGCCCATGGCCAGGTCTCCAGGTCACCAGTGTGAGGGCTGTGCAGGGAGAAGGAGGGAGAGGAGAAGGGAGGAGCCCACCTGTCCAAGTTCAGGGTGCCATTGTACTTGGGCTTGTTGACGTCCTGGAAGAACTCAGGGGTCTGGTTATCCAGCATGGCGTCTCTCAGGACCTGGGGTGAGGGGATCTTAGCACCTGCCTCGGCCCCAGGCCTTTGGAGGGCTTCTTGGGAGGGGCCCTTCCCTGGGCAGCCGGCTCCAGCCCCTCTAAAGCCGTCCTCACCACGGCCAGGTTGAAGACGCCTCCTACGGGCCCAAGCTGGGCGGCCTCAGTGATAAGCCTCTGGGTGCCATCCAGTGAGCTGACGTCTCTGGTGGACACCAGGACCTGCACACCCTGGCGTCTCCACTCACGGACCTGCCTGGCTTGGTAGCCTGTGGGACACAGACAGTGGGAAGGGATGGGCAAATGAAGGTCTGGTCCCAAGTCTAGGTGCCTTGAGAGCACCATAAAGAGGTCTGAAGAAGGCCCTTCCCACTGCCCCACCCTCGGGCCACTCACCTGTGCGGATCCCAGAGCGGGAGGTCAGCACCAGCTTCTGGGCCCCTCGCTCCACGAGCCAGTGGGCCAGCTCTAGGCCAAAGCCACCCAGGCCCCCAGTGATGACGTAGCTCTTGTGGGCTGGGCAGAAGGTCTTGCACAAGGCCGCCATCTGGGTGGGTTTGGTCCCGTGCAGCACTGCCTTCTGCTCTTCCTCACGCACCTGCAGCCCAAGCAGGGCCCCTGTTCACGCACTGCTGGCAGGGGCAGGGGCCAGAGACCCCCAGGGCACCCCACTCACCTGAATGACCACTTTGCCGATGTGTTTGCCCTGGGCCATGTAGCGGAAGGCGTCCTCCACCTGGGTCCTGGGGAACACTGTTCGCTTGAGGGGCTGTACCACACCCTCCCGGATGCCCGCCTTCAGCAGCGATGACACTTCCTGCCACATGGTGCTGTTTTCTTCAAAGAGTGCGTCCAGTAGGATCCCGTGGAAAGTCACGTTCTTCAGGAAGATGGCCATGCCTGGACAGGTGGGCGGGCAGGGGGGCCTCACCACATAGCCCACAACCCCCCACCCTGCAGATCCCCACTCTGCCAACAGCCCCCTGCCCACCCAGCCGCCCACCAGGCCTGCTGCCCCATCTCACCCAGAGGGTGGTTGTTGGAAAGGTCAAATTTGCCAATTTCCAGGAATCGACCATGCTGGGCCAGGCACCGCACACTGGCCTGCAGCTTCTCTTCCGCCAGGGAGTTGAGGACGAGGTCAACACCTTGGGAGAGGGGAGCAAGCAGGGTCCCCATAGTGAAGATCACAGCCCGGCCAACCTAACACAAGTCTGAAGGGCTGGACCCTGTCCCAGCATGGGCCAGCGTCTCCTCCAGCTTGGCTGGTGAGTGGGGGATGGAAGGAAGAAGGGGCCGAGGATACAGGTCGATGGTGGGTGGTAGGTGATGGGGACCACTCACCCTTCCCGGCTGTGTGCCACAGGACATGCTGCTCAAAGGATGTGTCCCGGGAGTTGGCAAAGCTGGTTTCGTTGAGCTGGGGGAACCTGGACTGGAGGTATGCCCGCTTTTCAGCTGACCCTGGCAGAGAGAGGCACACCTGGTGAGTCTGGGCTTTGGCAGCGTTGCCAGGCGGACAGTCGTGGGCTCTGGGAAGAGCTGGAGGCTTACCCACAGTAGTGAAGACGCGGCAGCCCAGGCTGAGGGCAATGGCGATGGCAGCCTGGCCTACGCCGCCAGAGCCCGAGTGAATGAGCACGGTCTCCCCTGGTTGCATGCGCCCGCGGACAATCAGCGCGTAGTAGGCTGTGCTGTAGACAACGGGCACCGAGGCAGCCTCCTCGAGGGTCCTAAGGGCGCAGTGCAGGGATCAGCTCTGGCCTGATGCCTGGCCACGTCCACGTCGGGCCCCAGGTCCCAGCCCTGGTGACTCACCAGTTGGAAGGCACGTCCCACAGGAAGCTCTGAGGCACCAGAGTGGAGGTGGCCAGGCCTTCGGCGGGTACCAGCCCCATCACACGCTTCCCGCTGGCATCTCGGCCAGAGAACTCCATGCCTAGCATGCAGTTCCGAGAGGCCCAATTTCCTGGGAGCAGATGGCGGGTGAGTGAGCCCCTGACCTCACTGGGAGGAGCCTCCCAGGTTCCTGAGCACTGCGGGGCGAGGACCCCTCTCGTCCCAGGCCCTGGCCCCGGGGAGGGGCGGGCTTTATTCTGGTCCCCCTACTGTGGGCTGCCTGTACCTGGGATGGCGTCGGGGGACAGCTTGCCCGTGGCCAGCATGATGTCGCGGAAGTTGAGAGAGGCGTAATAGATGGTGCAGAGCTGGACGCCAGGGCCCGTGGACTGGCTGTGGCGCAGAGGGGAACAGACCCAGCGGATGGAAGACAGGTCCCCTCGTGTGAGTACGTTTATGAAGGCGTGCTCCGTCTGCTCCTCGGGCTTGTCTAGGGGGTGACAGGAAGTGGAGCCCTAGGATCGCACATGGCCCTGACCTGGAGCAGGGCTTCCAGCCAGAGTCCTCTTGCCCTCTCCTCAGTCCACCCACCTGGGAGGCGAGGAACCCGGAGGAGCAGGGCAGTCCCGGGGGGCTCACCTTGTTCCAGTGGGAAGTGGCGGAATGCTCCCCAAGCCCCATCACGGTAGACGTTCATCACCAGGTCACTCTGGAGCACCTTCTGCAGCTCCAAGGACTTCGGGGCTATCTCAGGGATGGGGGCCGTGCTGTTAAGGTTAGACACCAGGACGCACCTGTGGGCAGCCAGACAGGTAAGGGGAGGCTGCGGTGGGGTCTTGGGGGCAAGGGGCACGTGGCACAGTGGACATCTCACCGAATCCGGTGCCCGTCAGGCTCTTTCCGGAGACAGTTCACCAAGCCCACAACCCCTGAGGTGGTGCAGCCAACAGCCATGAGCCACACGGGCTGGGAGGAGGAATCGGCCAGGATGTTCTGTAGAAGGATGAAGAAAGGGTTGACGAGGGAAGGGTTGCCTGACGGGGTGGGCTCCCCCGGTCCTAGCATTGGAGCCGAGTCAGCCCGGCCTGGTGGGGGCTGAGAAGGACTGACCTTCAGGGAGTCAACCCACTGGAAGCTGGTATCCTCCACAGGCAGGAAGATTGGGCTGTCACGTGGGGCCAGCCGGCGACACAGGAAGAGCACCGAGCCGTAGAAGGACTTCTTCAGGGCCACCAGGTGCAGGGACGTGCCAGCAAACAGGCTCTCCCACTCATCCTGTGAGTTGAGGGGGTCAGGGCTCGGCAGCCTCCTGGCCCGCCCACCCTGCCCTGGCCCCGCCCACCCTGCCCTGGCCCCGCCCACCCTGCCCTGGCCCCGCCCCCCAACCCGGCCCCACCCCTCTGCCCCCCACCCCCGTCCACCCAATCCCAGCCCCGCCAGCACCTGGCTCAGGAGGTGCCGTTGGCCCTGCTGTGGCTCAGGGCAGGTGAGGAAGGTGACAGTCTCTCCCAAGGGGTGTCCTCTGAGCAGCGTATGCAGCAACAGGAAGCCTCCCTCCTTGAGGGCAGCCACCATGTTGCCGACAGCCGTGGCCGGGTCACCGAGGCTGGCTAGGGCATAGTTGCACACCACGAGGTTGGCCCCACCCAGGTTGCTGGGGGCCGGGTCCGAGGGGTCCCACTGGCCCTGGGTTATGTTGAGCTGCTGCAACTTGGCCTGGGCAGCCTCCAGGGCCTGGGGGTGGCGGTCAGTGGCTATGTAGTCCAGCTCCAACAGGGGCTGAGTGTTGAGCAGTGCGGGGATGCGGGAATACAGTTGGCCGTCACCAGCTAGCACCTGGGATGGAGTATCTTCTCGGATCAACTGCCGCTGGGCAGGCGTCCCCCCTCCTCAGCTGGGTGTTTCTCAGAAAGGCCCGCCCACCGACTCTGCAGAGGTCATTGGCCAGGGCTGCCCTGCCCACCACACCCCTGGAACCAGTCCCTCCCTTCCCAGAGCCCCCTTCCCCTTTGGTATCTGGGCAGCCTCAGCACCATCACGAGCTGGGCGACCTCACGTCTGAGAGGCCCTGGCCCTCCCTGAGGTTCGGGACTGCCTGTATCTGAGTCCTTGTGCACTGGGCCTGTGGCTGTGCGGGGCACCCACCTCCACCACCTTCATCTTGAGGCTGGTCATGTTCTCCAGGGCAGTGTCCACGCACGCCTTCAGTGCTGGGGAGTTGAGGAGCCCACTGAGCAGTGGGTCGTCACACAGCAGGGCTCTCTCCTGGGCTAGGATCTCGCCCATCCCCATCTGCAGGTTCCCGTTGAGTTGCAGCTGGCAGGCGGTGGCCAGCAGCTGGGGCAGGCCTTGCTGTGGGGCCTCCTGGGGAGCCTGGGTGCCGTCCAGCCCAGGAACCACCATCTTTATCCCCTGCTGGGCCACCTTGGTCTGCAGCGCCTGTGCCAGCCCTGGGGAGGGGAGAGTCGCATGTCAGGGAAGAGCCTCAGTTGGGCTGGGGTTCCTGAAGCTCCCCCCACCAGGAACTGGTGACTGCTTGGAGCAGAACCCACTACCTGGTTTTGTCCACTGATGGAAAATAGAGGGATGGAGTGGACTGTCCAGTCCTCCAGGGCTGGAAACTGGCATTGACCATTGGTACACTAGATGGGCAAAGGGGACCCTGCCCCCCATGCAGGTGTGAGCCCCACAGAGTGTGGGTTCCTCAGAGGGTGGGTTCCGTGCTTTGCCGGCCCTGGCTGCCCCTCCCCAGCTCCCACCACCATCCCGCACCCCTCAGCTTGGGTGTGAGCCCTGGGTAGGGGGTGGTCTCACGCCTGAGCAGCTGGCTGCTGGCACAGACAAGAGGGGCGAAATCTGTCACCTCTGTGCCGAGGCCCCTCTGAAGACATCAGCTCCAGGTTGGGGGAAGACAGGGGCACTCACAGGGGAAGGCGGGTGTAGACCCCACACGTAGGAGAGGCTGTGAGGGGATAACGGGCCCAGGAACTGGGAGCTGGACCCCGGCATGAGGATTTTGGGTGCAAGACTCACCCACACACAGCTGCAGCTCCTCCTGCAGGGCCAGGTTCCCGGCCAGGCACCCGCTCTCCACGTGTGGGGTGAAGCAGAACTTCTCCAGGATGGGCACCGGCTGCTCCTGCTGATGCCGGGGGGCCACCGAGGTGTGGATCCTTGAGATGTAGACACCGCCGGCCACCGTGGTGTCCAGACACCTGTTCATTACCACGTCGGCCACTGTGGGGACACGCTGGGTGAGGGTGGACAGGGCCTGGCACGGGGAGACACGCGTGCGGGGCCAGGGCAGGGCTGACCTTGTGTCCCGTCCTGCAGCGTGTACAGCTTCTGCTGGTGGGTAGCCGGGTGGATGTAGATGGCGGTGATGCGTGTGGGCAGGCGCAGGCCGCGCTGGCCCGGGGCCAGGATAGACATCTGCAGCATGGTGTCCATGAAGGTCACCCAGTTGTCCTTCCAGAGCAGCTGGCCCATGTTGCCTGGGGAGAAGGGGCTGTTGGTTCAGCCAGGCTGGGTCTCTTCCTGCTGTGCGCCCTCTCCTCCGTGTGCCCCAACCTGGGGGGCCCCTCATGGCCCCCTTACACCAGGCAGCAGGAGTTGGCCCCAAAGCACAAAGTGGGGCCTCCCTTGCACCTACCTTCAGAGCTGGTCTCGAGGATGCCCTGGAAGTTGGGGCCGTAGTTGAAGCCCTGCAGCTGCAGCTCCTTGTACACGTCACCACAGCGGAGGTGGATGGCAGTTGTGGGGTCCACAGGGGTCGCAGGTTCTGCACCATACCGGTTGTCAAAGAGCTTGGGGTCGGGATCTTCCCACTGGTATACCTTCCCTGTGGGCGGGGTGGCAGAAGGGCCTGAGTGAGGGCAGGGCTGAGCCGGCAGCCAAGGTCCATCCAGAGACCCCCGGCAGGGACCTGTAGGCTGGTCCGGGGCCCCTGCTCACCGCTCACGATCAGACTGCCTTTCTCAGACACCTCAAAGGTGCAGGAGGCTTCCAGAAGCCGCACTTCCAGGAGCACAGTCCCTGTGGGCAGCAGGAGCGGAGATCAGCTGCAGGGGTCGGAGGCTGGCCCTCCCGCCCCGTAGCCTGAGCCGCCCTCCTCACCTGTCTTCGGCAGGAGGGTAGCCTGGTGCAGCGTCACGTCCTCGAATACTACAGGTGTGTGCTCCATGTCCTGGTCCAGGGCTCGGGCCAGTGTCTTCCAGACCAGGCACAGATAGCCAGTGGCCGGGAAGAGGACGCGACCGTCGATGCAGTGGTCCACCAGGTAGTGGTCAGGGGACT
Source organism: Ovis canadensis (assembly GCF_042477335.2). Lineage (NCBI taxonomy): Eukaryota > Metazoa > Chordata > Mammalia > Artiodactyla > Bovidae > Ovis > Ovis canadensis. The sequence continues at coordinate 58,983,543 of NC_091255.1, read as the reverse complement.
CGGGGCTGATGTCTGTGGGGCCTGGGCCTTAGTGCCACCTCTGAGGAGGGGGAAGCCACTCTGCCCCCCTGCCCGCCTGCATCGCAAGGACTCACCAATCTTATAGACAGTGGCAGAGGAGCTGCTGGAGCCGTTGGGGAAATCCTCAGCGGCGGGCACATCCCAGGTCTGGCTGTGGTCCCACTTGATGTGGGGGGAGATGAGGGGGGTGCCCCGGGGAGCCGGGAACTCCACGGGTGGGAACAGCCCGTTGGGGTTGACGTCAATGCTGGAGGGTGCGAGAGGGGAGCTGTGACTGCCCAGCCCCACCCACGCTGACCCACGGTCAACCCGTCTCCCCTAGACCCCGGAGATGGCCGAGACGGGGGGGGGGGGGGGGGCATGACGGGGGGGGGGTGGAGGTGGCCCAGCACCCAGAGGCCCGCTTCCTGGGGACCATCTCAAGGCCGCCCTGTGGCCTGGCTGCTGAGGAGCCTCCCAGGTTGAGCAGGGAGAGCGGCCGCACCCGGTCAGGTAGAGCTGGCCTACGTTGCTGAGGAAGAACTCTAGGTTGTCCCTGTGGTCCTTCTTCATCAGGGGGATGATGGTGCAGCTGGGCTGGAGGCCTCTCTTCAGGATGGCCTGCAGAGGTAGAGGCAAGCTGGGCCTCCCCCTGACCAGTGCCCACTGGCCCCCCGCTCAGCTCCCCAGGCCCGGCCAGCCTGCCGGCCCTTCGGGACCACATGTACCTGCAGCAGGGCATGGGGCGCAATCTCCAGCACCACAGCGTTCTCGGGCACGTGCCACAGTGCCTCCTGGAACAGCACGGGGCTCACCAGGTTGTTCACATTGTACTCGGCCGAGAAGGTGCGGGCCAGGCTCTCCTGCCACTGGGACTCGGGGATGGAAGTGCTGAGCCAGCGTGGGGAACGCAGCCGGGGCTCCCTGATCACCTACGCGCAGGGGCGGGCAGGGTCAGCCCGAGGGAACTGGGGCCTGCCTTCCCCGACCATCCTCAGGGAGGGCCCCTGCCGCATAGCGCGGGGACAGCCGCCCACCTTCTTGAGCTGCTGAAGCAGCGTCGGGGCGATGGCGTCCATGAAATAGGAGTGGAACGCCATGCCGCCCGTCTGCACCTCCTTGGCGAACACGCCCTCCTGCTTCAGCTGCTTCACGAACTCCAACATGGAGGCCTGGGGGGGCGCAGACAGGGAAGGACGGGGGCGCTGACGGCAGTCTGGGTCTGGGCCGGTGCCGTGCTCCCCGCGCAGAGCGCGCCCTGGGGGGGGGGCGGTGGGAGGGGACTTGGGGACGAGGCCTCGCCTCCCAGGGCCCACCTGAGGTCCTGAGATGGTCACAGTGTCGATGGAGTTGTGGCAGGCAGGCACGATGCCAGGGGGGCAGCGCTGCTTACACTCTTCCCAGGTCAAGCCTGGGAGCAGAAGAGAGCCTCAAAGGGTGGCATGGGGAGCAGGCACCCTCACACAGCCCTCCCCGGGGAGGGGAATGCTGCCTGGGTGGCCCTAATGACAGCTGCCGAGTGGCACCTTTACGAGGCAGTTTCACCCTTGCCGTTGTCTGGTCTCAGGCGGAGGTGTCATTAATGCTGTCCTACGGGCGGGAGCCAGTTTCGGGTCCCACGCCTGGCCCACCAGAGAGGGCTTTGGCCTCACTCTCCCAGCAGCCCCTCCGGCTCTCTCTGGTCTCCTCCCGTCCCCAACCCTGCCTGTCCCCAGTGTGAGCAGGCCCATTCCTCCGCCTGCAGCATCCCCACCAGGAGTTCATGTGAAAATCACGCTGGCCTCCACTGACACCCGTGGGCAAGTATGCTGGGCTCCAAGGCCACCCGGGGCATAGCGGGGCAGGCTGTCTGGGTCATTCTCACCCCGTGGTGAGGACAGTGGCTGGCAAGCCGCCCCCAGGCCCTGGCCTCTGCCCAGCGCCAACACAGAAAGGTGCCAGTACCGATGACCACCTCCCACAGAGACTCTCAGGCCCAGGGGTGGAGCTGGATGGGGGAGCAGAGGGCAGCACCTACCTACAGCCGCCATGGCCCCGGGCGGGATGTTGGCCTCCTTGATGCACTGACCCCTCCAGTAGGCAGAGAGGATGGCCTCCTCCTGAGAGATGCAGCCGTCGGCATAGGCACAGGCCACCTCACCCAGGGAGTGCCCGATGATGCCGTCGGGCCGAAGGCCCATGGAGGTCAGCAGGTCTATGAGGGCAATCTGGGGGTGGGGTGGGAACAGGATGGGTCAGGCCAGTCCCGGGGACCCCAGGCTCACTGCCCTGCCCACTGGCTCACCCCAAACCCCAGGGGCACACCTGGAAGGCAGTGAGGCTCACGAAGGAGACGACGATGTCGTCAAAGATGTCGTCTGTGCTCAGCAGCAGCTGTGACACCCGCAGTCCCAGAGGCTTCACGGCCTCATCTGAGCGCAGGATGGAGTCACGGAAGCTGCTCAGACGCATGAGGCTCAGCCCCATCCCGCGCCACTGTGTGCCCATACCTGTCCCGGAGGGAGATGTCAGGGCAGCGCTGTGCAGTCCCAGCCCGTGCGGCCCTCGGGGACGACCTGGGGTGGGGTGAGGTGGGGTGGGGTCGGGGCTCACCGGAGCAGATGAACCAGAGTGGGCGCTTGCTGGTTGGCACCTGCTGCACCTCCTGACTGCCTTCCTGGCTGCCCAGCACGGCGTAGCCATGGAAGGGCATGGCTGCTGGGGAGGGGGCCGCGATGTCATTGAGCATGCTCACGAAGGCCAGGTTCTGGCTGTGCTGGAGGCCTAGCTCCAGCAGACCTTGCACACCCTCCAGGGTGCGCCCACTGGCCAGCAGCAGATGGGGCAGGGCAGCATGTGGGCCAGGAGGTGGCGGTGGCTGGGAGTTGGGCTGGAGGATGACGTGCACGTTGGAGCCACCGAAGCCAAAGGAGTTGATGCCCACGATGCCCCCGAGGACGGGCAGGGGCCGGTCCACCACCTGCAGCCGCCCATCCTGCAGCGCTGGGATCTTGGGGTTTGGGTTGTGGAAGTGCAGGTTGGGGGCCCAGAGCCCGTGCTCCAGGGACAGCAGCACCTGTGGGTGCCTCACAGTCAGCAGGGCGGCCGGCCCTGGGCTCCCTGCCCCTGCTGGTCGGGATGGGCTTCAGGTACATCCCCTCCTGAGGACCCTCTGTGTCAACCCAGAGGCCCCGCCCACTGCAAGCAACCTCGTCTCCTCCCCACTACCCCTGCCCTGCAAGCTCGCCCTGCTCCAGTGCGGAGGTATGGTGACCAAGCCACACGCTCTGTTTCCTCTCAGCCTTAGGCCTCACCCGGGCCCTGCCACCTCCCGGCCTGATTGGCTGTGGGTCTAGACAAAGGCTCCTCAGCCATTCCCCACCCCATCTCCCAAGCCAAGAGCTGCAGACAGGTGGCTGTGGTGGCCCAGGCAGCTGAGACCACCAGCAAGCTCCCATCACACCCAGAAGCTCAACCAGTGGTGACCTGGGTCCTCCAAGCTACCAGCTGGTCAGGAGGCCACAGGGAGGGCGAGCCTGGAGAGGTAGGCTGCCCTGTTGCTTCTGCTCCCTCTGGCTGGCCCCTTGTGGAGCAAGTGCTGGGTGAAATGTCTGGCCCTGGGAAGCCGGGCAGGGGCTGGCCACATGCTGGCGGCCCGCTCTCTGGGCCTCAGTTGGCCCATATCCCACAGCACAGCCTGGAGGGACCCTCCCCCAGCAGGCCGTAAGAAGCTGATGGGCAGGGACAAGATGGCCCTAGACTCGCCTGCCTACCTTGGCCAGCGCTGCGAGCCCTGAGGCAGGCTCCGGGTGTCCCATGTTCGACTTGGTGGACCCAATCAGCAGAGGGCCTTGGCGGCTGCCACACAGGGCTTGCACGATGCCATTTAGCTCCTCGGGGTCGCCCACCTGTGGGGAACTCAGGGAGGTCAGGACCCTGCCCTGGTGCCTCTCTGGCATGGGATGTGGGATGTGAGCAGGGCTAGGGGTCTCACCTTGGTACCGGTGCCATGGGCTTCAATGTACTCCAGGGTCTCCGGGTCCAGCCCGGCCGGCTTGTACAGGGAGCTGATGAGCTGCTCCTGTGCCTCTCCGGAGGGGTACGTGACGCCTGGGGGCAGGGCCAGGCCTCAGCACTCCCAGCCCCGCCTGACTACCCATAGCCCCACTCTCGCCTGCCCCAGGCCAGCTCCCACCTTGCTTTTTGCAGCCATCCGTGTTGGTGCCAGCGTTGAGGATGGTGGCATACACCCGTCGGGCCAAGGACTTCTTGGTCAGAAAGACGGCCATCACAGCCTCTGCGCGGCAGTAGCCATCCCCTGGGGGCGGAGGGCACCTCAGGCTCACGAGCTCAGGCAAGGGCTCAGGGGCTGGTGCCAGATAGAATCGAGGGTGGGGGCACTGCCCGGGGCCCCATGCCCAATGCCCTCACCTGATGCATCGAAGGACCTGCAGGTGCCCTCAGAGCTAAGCATGCCCAGCCTCATGAACTGCAGCGAGGTGGTGGGCTTCAACAGGATGTTTATGCCGCCCACAATGGCCATGGCACACTCCCCTCTCTGGATGGCCTGGTAGGCCCTCTGCAGGGCCAGCAGGCTGGAGGAGCAGGCCGTGTCCAAGGTAATGCTGGGCCCTGCAGGCAAGGACACAATGCAGCTGTGGGACCGCCTTCCCCCCCCCACCACCTTGGGGCTCCGACAGCTCTACTGACTGCTCTCCATGGGGAACCCACAACACCAGGACCTTGCTCCTGCTAGCCTTCCCGGGGAAGGTGTGGTCAGAGTCTGGAAGGGTCTCAGCTGTCATCCGGCCCCTGCCTGCCTCCCCCGACCCCGGGCCTGAGTCAGAAACAAAAGGGCTGTGTGGGCACCTACCTCTGAAGTCAAAGAAGAAGGAGAGGCGGTTGGCCATCATGGCACGCTGGCAGCCCACCATGCTGTAGCCTACGAGGGTCTCAGGGTCTCGGCTCAGAGCCTCTGCAGCCTCAGAGCCACTCACACCCACCCAGACACCGGTGTTTGTCCCCCGAATGGAAGCTGGGTTGATGCCTGTGGGAGGCAGAAGTCAAACTTGCAGCTGTGCTGTGCCCAGCCTGCTGTCGAGCTCTGGGAGGTGAGGCGTTGCCCCTTGGCCTCTCTGGCTGGGGTGACTGTGTGCATGCTAAGTCGCTTCAGTCGTGTCCAATTCTCTGCAACCCTATGGACTGTAGCCTCCCAGGCTCTTCTGTCCATGGGATTCTCCAGGCAAGAATACTGGAGTGGGTTGCTGTTCCCATCTCCATGGGATCGAACCCAGGGTTCGATCCTACGTTGCAGGGGAGAGGAGCTCCACCTCACCTGACTCGAGTGGCTGGGGAGTCAGGGAAGAGACAGTGGAGCCAGAGTGGGGTGGCCAGCCCAGGTAGGGCTGACAACGGATCATCAGGTCACAGGAAACTGGGGCCAGGGGGACAGGCGGGGTGCCAGATGGTGCTCCGGTCTCTGGGTCAGGCAGAGGCCAGAGACAGCCGGAGGTGGGGACAGAGGATAGTACTGTCCCCAAGGCTACTCCCCTGGGCACTGGTACTGCTGGCAGGGTCTGATGAGCCCTGAGAGCGGCCTGCCCTGGGCGGGCCAAGATAAGAAGACAGAGACAGACAAAAGGCCGAGTGTCCAGGCTTGGGAAGGAGCGAGGGGCACTGGCCAGCCCCTGGAGAGCAGCATACAAGGTCTCCGGGTGGGGCCTGGGCAGTGGGAAGGCCTCCGCCTCCCTGCCCCTCCCCCCAAGCAGTGCCTGTCCAGGACCCTGTCACACTCAAGGGTCCCATGTCACACTCAAGGGTCAACCCCAGGGGCTACTTAGCATCTGCTGCAGGACAAGAGACCTGTAAGGCCAGGGTACCCGCCCTGCAAACCACAGGTGGCAGTAGGCAGGTCCTGGGTTGCCCCGTCGCCCAGCTGCTGAGGGGCCTCAACCCCATGGCCAACCTTCCCTCTCCCACTCAGCACAACTTCCATGTTCCCCAGTGTCCCCGGGACAAGTCTGTGCCCTTGAAGCACTTTTCCAAGGCTAGGCACAACCCAGCAGAGGGGAGTGGAGGGTGAGAGTCCTGGGGCCAGATCCTTCCTCCTGCTCTGCCTGGCACTGGTGTCCTGCCCTCGCCTCCAAGATCAGCCATGCAATGGGGAGTGAGGAAACTGGGGCGACAGGACATGTCCAGGATACCTCTGGTGTGCAGTTGTGAAACCTGAGTTGCCTGAGGCCCACACCTCCCCACCCCGTTGGCCCCAGCCCGGGACTCCGCTCCCTCCTCAGTACCGTCCATTTTGGATGTTTTGTTATGAATACACGATGCTTTTTATAAGCAAAAAGGGAGGTTTTCAAGAAGGGCAGCAGGAAACTCAGGGACAGGTGCTCTGCAGCCTCCCAGATGGCCCACCTGCATCCACAATGGCCTCGTAGGTGACCTCCAGCAGCAAGCGGAGCTGGGGGTCCATATTGTGCGCCTGCTTGGGGTGGACACCGAAGAAGGAAGCGTCAAACCGGGACAGGTCCTTCAGCTTGCCTGACCGCCGAGGCAGGCCATATAGTCCTAGGGAACACACACAGGTGGAGAAATCAGTCATAGGACATCATGGCCCCGAGTGATTGATTGCGGGGGAGTCCCTGCTGCAACAGAGAGCTGAAGCTCCCTGGGATGGGTGGGCCCACTTCTGAGAGGGGCCCTGGGGCAGGGGGAACCTCATGGGTGATGGCCCCAGAGCAGAGCACTGTAGGGGGCAGCGCTGCCTCCTCCCACCTCCTGCTGTCCTGACCTGGCTGGAGACCTTCTGCCTGGCCCCATCCCAGCCTGGCAGCTAAGGCCAGCCAGGCTCTGCCACACTGACTCACACCCTGTAGATCAGGTGGAGCCGCTCTGCGGGAGAACCTACTGGGCGTGAGGGAGTCAAACCAGCTTCCCGGGGGAGCCTGATGTCTTATCTGACCGCCTGGGACAGCACGTGGGCGGGCAGTGGCTGGCCGGAGGTGTTCACCCACCTGGCCTTGCCCTGGCTCCACCCCCAAGCAATGCTCCTGGTCTGTGAAAGGGACAAAGGCTACGCCCAGGGAACTCCAGACTCCCACAGTACCTAGCCCACTGGCCAGAGGTCCCAGGTTCCCCTAGCCCAGAGCCTTCTGGTACCGTCTCCAGAAAGAGGCTATAACATGGCCTCACCTTAGGTGACCGTTGGCTCTGCCACTGGGACCAGAGTGCCGGCCAAAACAGGCCTGCCTGGTAACCTGGGAGAGTGCGTCCACAGAAGCGGTGAGAAAAGAACCTCTCAAGTAGGCGGGGAGCCCCAGGCCCACTTACCCGCCTTCCACCGCCTGTCATCATCTGTCACCATGTCCACGCCGCCAATGAGATTGGCCCAAAACTCCTCCAGGTTCTCCGACTCGGGCAGCTTCCCGGACATGCCAGCGATCACCACCTCCTCCATGGCTGCTCTCTCTGCAAGGAGGGTGGCGTGGGGGCCCGGACACTGGTCAGCCTGCGCCCGGGCACTGCCAGTCCACAGCCTCGCTGGAGACCCAGCTGCTTCCCAACCCTGGCTTCCTGATCCCCCTCCTCCATCTGGCCCACCCAAGGGTCTGAGAACAGCAGCTCAGAAAGCCCTGCAACAAAGATCCACATGGCCGGCTCTGGGGCTGTGCCCCTGCTGGGACGCTGTGTGTGCACGTGTGTGAAGTGCAGGTATGGTGGTTGGGAAAGGGGAGTCCACTCTGGTCCAGCCTGCTGACACCGCGCACTGGGCTCTCTGGGCACTGGCCTTGGCCTGGGGTGACCCCACCACTGCCCTGCTGCAGGAGACTCAGGAGGGGCCCCATAGTGGAAGGCAGGGCCCAAACCCTTCTGAGGAAAGGACTGCCTGGCTGCCATCCTGTTAAGAGGTGGCCCAGGGAATTTAGTAGGCGAAGGAGAAAGGGCAAATATGGGGGTGGGAAGAAGTGCCCACACTGACTAGTTGGTTCTGCGCTCAGCATCCTGAGCTGCCCTCCAGGCAGGAACCACAGCTTGGGCTCAACAGTGCCAAGACCTGGAGGGGCTCTGGGGAAAAATTGGTCCCTGTCTCACAGTGGGCAGCCCCAGCCTGTATGGCCCCTCCAGCAGGCTCCAACCTGGAGAACCACTCTCGGTCAGCTGCCAGGCAAGCACTACCCAGACCCACACATCTGCACAGGTCGAGGCCTCAGGGCCGCGCTTGCCTACTTCCTGATCCAGCAGCCTGCCTGTCCACCCAGACCCAGGTCTCCCAGCACCAACGAGGGAACTTCGTCTACCCTGAGCCTGTGGGCCCAGGGCTCCTGTGCAGTCCCTGAGGAAGGGGGCAAGGCCAAGGTTGGTCCTGCAAACTTCCACCAAGGCTCCAGGGCCTTATGGCGCCGATGACTGGTGAACTCGCCAACTACCGGCCCTTTAGGGTTTCTCTGAGCATGGGAAAGTAGGAGTGGAGAGCGTCTTCCTTGGGTGGCCTGATCGCCCTGGCGTCCCGGCAGAGGGAGCCCCCTCCCCCAGCGCTGAATAAAGAGCCCTTTGCCGGCCCAGAAGCACCAGCTCCCGGGGCGGCTGCTTCTCCAGAAAGCGCCCGCTCTGTTCTCCCCCTACTTGCTATTCACGCGGAGTCCGGCAGGACGAAGCAAAAGGGTGGAGACCCCTGCGGCGCTGGCGAAACCGCGCGCGCCGCCGCGAGGTTGTACCCGGCAGGAGTGGTTCTCCCCCCGGAACTTTGGGGGCTCCAAACGGAGCCCACGTGGTGGAGAAGCCGTCCTTATACGGCCCTGCGCCTCCTCCATCCATGTCCTTCCCCTCTTCTCAGGCCCTCCGGTCGGCCGAGACGGCTATCCTGCACCCGAAGGCAGCGGGATGCCGCGGGTGGAGGGGCTCGGCGGCCAAGCCGGAAAAGGAGGCCCTCCAGGGCGTGGCGGCTGGGGGCTCCAACAGGCCCTCGAGGGTCTGCAGCCTCCCGGCCCAGCCCAAGACCAAAATGGCTGTTCGCGGCGTTCCCGGGCGTCCGCCCCTCGCCATCTGCCCACCTGCCCCGCCGGGCTTAGGCACGGCGCGAGGGCCCTTCGCCGCCTAGCCTCGGGGGTCTCGTGGGACTCGAACATACAGACCGGAGGCTCGGACCCCGAGACCAGGGCAGGCTGTACGAGATGAGCCCTCACCATCAGCGCGCCGGACCATGCGCACCCAAGGCCAGAGGATGCGGGCCGGCGGCGCCCCCTCGAGCCCGGCCGCCTTGCTCCCGCCCCAGCCCCTGATCCAGTCTGGCCCCAGGACCGGGTTCCCAACTCACAACTTCCGACCCCGGCCCGGCCTGGCCGCTTGTACCTGGTATGGGCGCGGGCGGCTCTGCGAACGGCTGAAGGAGAGCGAGGATGGAGCGCGCGGTGGAGGGGAGGCCGCTACTGTCTCTCTGGCTCCCTCTAGGCCCGCGCCGGCGCTATTTAACCGCGGCCATCCCCGTGCGGACACGCCACATGGGCTGACAGCTTGGCTGCGCCGCCCAGGCCAATGAGCGTCGGGGCTGCGCCCCGGGACCAGGCGCGCCGCCGCCAGTGGGGTGATGCGGCGCGCCGCCGCCGGGAGCCGGGACCCTGCGCGGGGGCGCGCCCGGGTGGCGCCGGGTTGGGGGCCCCGGACTCGGGGGGCTCCGGGGCGGGGCACGGTGTCACCCCCGCCCCCCAACTTCCGTTCCGTGCTCCACGCCTCCCGGGGCCGCCCCCACCCCCGGGACCGCGGGGGCCACGTGTGCACGGCGCGCGGTGGAAACGGAACGGGCGTACTTCGGTCACTCTGAGGGTCATACTAGGGCAACACTGGGGGCTAGATGGACCCCCAGGCGTACGAATTGACCAGCCCGCGTCCGGGCTGCGTGGGGCCGGGCCGGGGGCGTGGCTCTCTCTGCAGCCACAGCCAATTGGGGGCCGGGGGCGTGCGCGCTGGCCCAATGGCGCCCCTCGAGTGGGCGTTGCTAGGTGATAGGGTGATGGGCCGGGCTGCCCCAGGAGCTGCGCGGGCCGCAACGGAGCGAGCGCGGTCATTGACCCGGCCGAGGGTGCCCTGTGCGGGGTTACTGTCGGTCACTGCAGCACAGCGCCTCCGGTCCTCCCTGCCTCGCCGCCGAAATTCGCGGGGCGAGTGCGGGAACGCGGGGGAAGCTCCGAGGCCTGCAGGGGCCTTCCGCAGATGGCCGCGGGGACGGGGCGCGGCCATCTGGCGAGCGGGCTATGCACGGACACCTCTTGGTGTGGTTTGAACAAAGGAGTCTCCCTGGGCAGAGGCACTCGCGCGCGCACGTGGCCACTTTCACCCACCGGCACGCACACGAACCAATGGAAGTGCGTTCTCTCCTCGCCCGCACACCCTCCTTCTGTAATTCCCGTGCTCAAACGTTTATCGATTTTATACACACACACACACAAATCCTTGACTTTCCAGACTGAAAACAAACAAGACAACACGGATCGGGAATCACGAGCCCGGGAAGGACGGCCTGGTGGCCACGCCCTGCACGGCCCTTACTATCTCCTGGGACCACTGATAGACCCTTGTGAGGTCAGAAAAGCCCTGGCAGAGGTGCCCGGCCGATTCCTCTTGTAATCAAACGCTGCTGCTCTCCTCCCCTGTCTCGGAAACTGAAGACTGTGGAGCATGGCACTGGCCACAGATGTTCTGGGCAGGACAGAAGGGGACTGCCCCGCCAAACCAGGTAACTTGGCTTCAGGTGCCCCTCCCTCAAACCCTACAGTGCTCCAGTGGCAGCTCATCCCTCCTCCTCTTGTCTTCCTCTTGGCGTCATCACTGGGGACTTCTGGTTTGCACTTTTGGTTTGAAAGAAAGAGCAAGACAGGAAAAAAGGAGAGAGGGCAGGGATATCCCGCAGCTCAATTGCTGTCCCAAATAACTTTGTGGGATTTTCTTTTCCTTCCTACTTAAGAGCTTTTCAGACACCCGGTATCCTGGATCAGGAATGGGTAGACCATGCTGCACAAACACCCTCAACTCTTGGTGTCTTAAACTATCCCAGGCTTACTTCCCGCTGGTCAGTGGGGCTCTGCTCACTGCAGTCTACCAGGGGCCCAGGTGACAGGACGATTGCAGGCTGGGTGGCTGAGTTCGAGACCCTTGTTTGCACCACAGAGGGATGGGGACTTACGGGATCTGTTTCTAGCAAAGGAGACAGCTCACTTTTTCAGCTAAAGGAAGTCACATGGCTACATCTCACTTACATGGCCATGTGCCAGACAAAACAGAGTATGGAGACCCTGCCACCCGGCAGCAAAGCTGCTCCTGGCATGCTCCTTCCTGGCACACTGGAAGAGACCTGCCATTTTCTCCGCAGCTCCCCAAACACTGTGTGCCCAGGATAAGCAGTGCATCAGTGGTTAGGACGTCAATGTGCCTCTGTAGATTTTTATCTTCCCTCTTTTCACAGAAATCAAAGCCTGAAAGCTAGATAAACAAGATGACATTCATGAAATGTATGCTTTTCAAAGGGGCTTATGGGGGGCTCTGCCCCTCTGTAAGCCAGGCTAAGCACCCCACTGTCCTGTGGAGGGGCCGCTCACCTCCACACCTAGCCAGCGTGCAGACTGGCAGTACACATGTCTCGAGGGGCTGCCCTCTGCTCCTCTTGGCAGAGGGGATGCTGTGAGTGAGGCAACGCTCTTTTCCACTGAAATGTGCCCCTTGGGAGGGCTGCCAATTGGCCCCAAGCACAGTAGCTGCAGGTCTTGTTCCAGGCCCCAGGAGATGACCCTGAGGACCCTGTGGGCTGCTTTGGGAACCCCCTCCCAATCCCCTCACTCCTTGTCCAGGACAGACATGCCCTGCAGAGCAGGCACACAGCACTCAGGGCTAGGGGTGAGCTTTGCAAAGACCTACTGTGTGCCCCGTAGTTGCCCACAGCTTCTCTGTTGCTGTCTGATTTCGGCTCAAGTGGGGGGCCTGAGGCTGGCGAGGAGGCCAGGAAGCCCCTCCAGGGGCTTGGGCCCAGAACAACTGACCACGTGGACACAAGCACAACATATGCCAAGTGCCACCTCGGTGCCAGGCCCAGCCCTTAGCGAAGCTTCCTGGACACACAGCCACCTCATGCCCGGGCCCTACATATGGGGCCCCCGGCGTGACACAGGGATGGTGCAGCTGGGTTGAGAGCAAAAGGCCAGGACAGTCAACCTGCAGCCTCTGGGCTGGAGGTGAGAACGCAGCTCTTGCCCCTGTCAGGCCTTCCTCAGGCACTGCCAAGAGCAGGGCTCCCGTGGAGCTCTGAATGCCCGACCTGCGTCCCCCGCCCTGAGTCGGGCGCCCCTTCTGTGGATGGCTGGGCTTTTCTGCCCACCTACAGGGTTCCCTCAGTCCCCACGTGGACCAAAGAAGGCTCAGCCCTGGTCACAGAGTGAATCCTGAAACCCGCAGGTTGGTAGCAGGGTCCGTGGAAAGTTGAACAGAATTTTATGCAACGAGATCTCTTGCTCACTTGTCTGTGACATCAGTCCATTTCAGGACTGTAACTGACTTTCTATTTTAAACTCAGATATAAACGGAGTAGGGTGTGTGATGGTACCAAAAGCACTCATGGTCGTATCTTTGAAGCACAAGAAACCGGGCCATGAGAGCCACATGTGCAAAGCCCTGGGAATCTTTTACTGTCCTTCCCGAGTTTGAAGAAGAATTTGGGATTCGGTGGTCACTCTGTGAGGTGCCTTAGCAGTGCACCACCCCCACTGTACACACACACACACACACACACACACACACACACACACACACACACACACACACGTGCGCGCAGCCCTGACCTGGAGACAAAAGCACCGAGGAGGAGGCGGCCGGGAAGAAGACTGACAGGTTGGATGGAAGGGAGCAGGAGGGGAAAAGGGAAGGCGCTGGGTGGGGAGAGGAGAAAGGAGGGGATCAGAATGGGGAGAGGGCGGCGTGGGGTGGGGCAGCGAGGAGGTCAGTCCTTGGAGTTGTAGTTCCGAATCTTGGGGGGCCGCTGGCAGCCTTTATGTTTTGGAGGATGAGCCCTGGGGTGTCTAGCAGGCTTTCCCCTTGTCTGGGCTTCCATCTTCATCCCTTCAACACCAAAGGCTGCCCACGTTGTGATGGGGCTCCCCTCGGGGTGCCGGAGGCTACAGGCTGTCGGTACTGGGCGCTCTAGCAGGTGAAGAGAAAAGAGAAAGGAGGGTGAGTCATCATGGGGCAGGAGGATGCAGTGTGCAAGGACAGCTGGGTTCACTGAGTGCTGACTGAGCTTCCCACCAGCAGGAACCAGAGATCCCGTGCCAGCTTCCTGTGGGAGCCCATGCAGGCCAGTGTCCTCCGGGGCAACAGCTCTATCTGGAGGTCCTGGCCCTGGTGTCCCGCACAGAGGGTCTGCGTGGACATGTGCTCTCCAGGTGTTCTGCAGGACCTGGACCTGCCCCTCCACTGGGCACACAGGATATTTGGCTGTGAAAACATCTCCTGTCGTGATCATTTCGTAACGGGTCCCATGGAGGTTCCGAGGTTAATGGTTGACTCATGGCACTTCCCAGGCTGTCATCCACCCTGTGCCCTCTGGCCATGCTTGCGAGCATCTCCAGCGGCACAGCAGCCCTGATGCGCGTGGCCAGGCCCAGGCCAAGGACCCTGGAGCTATAGCACATGCTCTAAGTGTGGGCCACTGCTCCAGGGCAGCCCTCCCAAAATACTGGCAACAATTGTCTTTGCACGAGGGCATTCTAGGTGATGTTTGAAAAGTCCCTTGAGCTTTTCACTGTTTTCCTAGTTTTTAAAACTAAAAATGTACTTCTTTTTTTAAAAAAATATACCAGGCAGATGTTATTAAAAAGCAACTGTGAGGCTACAAGACTGTATTGTACAACATGTGGAATATGGACAGTATTTTGTAATAACTGTAAATGGAGCATAACCTTTAAAAGCCGTATAAAAATAAATAAAAAATGAAAAAAATAAAAAGCAGTGGTGAGATGATGCAAGCTCAGCGGCAGCTCTCCCTCCTGGGCTGGCCCAGCATGCAGGGTTAAGACTCTGTGCTTCCAATGCAAGGGGCATGAGTTCGATCCCTGGTTGGGGTCGCAATCCCGCATGCCATGTGGCTCAGCCAAAAAAATAAAATGTAAAAAATAAAAGAACGCTGACACAGGGCGTCAAGACAGGATAGGTGGGGCCTGGCTGCCTGGTACTGGCATCTCACACATGTGAGACACACTTCAGGGACACACACCATCTGCCCAGTGTCACCGAGCCCACCACCCTGGGCCTGGCGGTGTGACACTGAGCAGTCTGGAGGGGTCCGCCCAGCACATGGCCACGAGCTGCACAGGTGGACGTCAGGGACCAAACTGGCCCAGACATCTGGGGAAAGGCCAGCAGAGCAGCCGCACAGCCTCTGGAGGGAAAGAACAGGGTTGGCATGGAGCTGGGTGGCAGGAAAGGCCGGGACTTGGAAAGCACACACAGGGCTGTGAGCCAGGCTTCTTGCACTGACTCTAGCACCACGAGCTGGGCACTGGCCAGGGGCACCCAGGCCCTGGTCCCCTCTCTCGTCTTGTGCCCTTTCTGCTCCTCTGGCCTCTGGAGATGTCTGAAGCTGCTTCTCCTTTCCTGGGGGCTTCGGGGGTCACACCCAGTGGCCTCGCCTTGTGCCCTCAGACCCAAAGCTGAGCCAGGTCCTGCTCTCCCCCTGCCCCCAGCCTGCCAGCGCCAGGTCCTGGAGTGGGGTGAGGATGGGGGTCCCTGGACATCCCCAGGTTTCCCTTTACTTCCTGTGCCCATGGCTGCTCCTCCCTCATTGAGAAAGCACCCATGTCTTTGGTTCTTCAACCCTGGGTGAATTCTTCCTCTCTACACAGAGACCTTCTCACCCTAGATGCCTTTACAAGTGCTTATAAAGGGATCTCTGGTCAGCCCTATCCTGCTAACTTGGTTTCCTCCTGGAAGGCCATTGCCATTGGGGAGGGTCAGGAGCCTGACCACTGCGATGCTGGGGGTCCCTCCCTACAACTTAAGGGACCAGCCCCTTCAAGGGTTCATGGGCATAACCTGAGTCCATCCCACTGTCTGCCTGGGGGATGAGGCGTAGGGAAAAGGGCCAGCCTAGGGCCCAAGACCTTTGCTTGGGAGGCCGTGCTCCCTGTGGCCAGTGGTTAGAAGCTGATTGCTAGTTCAGCCGGATGCCAAGCAGGTGGTTCCAATGTTTCTGCTGGAAGCACAGGCCAGGCTGACCAACTTGTCTGCCTAGGAGCAGGGCCTCTGAGCTGAAAGGACGGCACAGCCAGGCTTGCAGGGCACTGGTTTCTGTCTCTCTCTACAAAGTCGCCCTGAGGGAGTGACTGGCTCCTCCAGGACAGGCGTCCAGAGCATGGCAGTCCTGGCTCAGGCATGAAGCTGAACAAGTCAGGCATGAAGCTGAACAAGTCAGGCCTGCTCACCTTAGGACACTTCCTGTGCCCGAGTGGTGGTCTCTGCTTGAGTGATCTGTGCCCTCACTCAGACCTCACTTAGCAGGTGGGGTGGGGAAGCAAGGCCCCCGTGGTGCTCTCTGCCGTCTCCTCCTCGCCTGACCTGTTCTCTCTTTCTGCTCTGGGCTCTGATGAGGCTTCAGGGACATTTAGGGGCATAGCACTTACCTCCTACGGGCTGCTGGTACAGCCCCAGCCTTTGAGAAGGTTCAGTGAAATGCCCAAGACCTCCCAGTATGAACCTGGGGGCAGGATGGGGGCCCGGCAGGGGCTGGCTGAGTCGAGGGGGTTGTGGGCCTGCCCTTTTGGTGGGTGGTCTTCCCTATGACCTTCCCTTACTAACCTGGAGCCTGGCACATCTCATGGACCAGAGCCCTGCAGGGAGGAGGGTTAGTCTCCTGTCTTGGGGCCTCCTGGGGCTCTCTGCGCACAGGGGCCTATAGGAGTCTCAGCTCTCTGGCTGCTTGGAGCTGCTGCCCAGCTCCCTTCTCAGTTGTCTTCCCATCTGCCTGCCCATCAGGGTGGCTCTGAGCACAGGCACGTCAGGCCTCTAAAGGCAACTGGAAAGGCACTCCCTGAGCTCCTGAGAAAGGGGATATGGAGCCATGTCCACCCTGGTTCTCCAGAACCTTCCGTGGAGCTGGGGCGCTACTTGAGACTCAGGTCCCAGTTGTAGCCTAGGCCACAAGGGGCAGGACCCCCTCAGGCTCACTTCAGTCTCGCTGGTCTTGCTGGGCCTTCCCTTTCCACTCTAGGGTGATCCCCTCTGGGTGCTGATGGCCCCTCGCTTCTGCTGAGACCTCTCTCCTGCTTCCCTGGGAGCACCTTGAGTCCCCAAGTTCTACATTTCTCAAGTTGGGGGAATTATACCCACTAGGACTCCTCACCCTCACTCTGGGCATCCTTGTGAATCAGTGGTTAAAAGTTAGATTCTGTTACAGTCCCCGCCACAAATCCTGCGGGATAGAGCCCCAAGCCTTCAGTGTATGAGAGGTGTCGATGGTGAGTGACATGGACCCCTGAGCCTGTCCTGAGCAGCCCTGCCTGCCTGAGAACTGCTGCAGGCCCCTGGTGCAGAGGCTCTGGGCTGATACTTCCAGGCTTGACTCCCTTCAGCAGCGTGGAGGAGGGGCAGGCAGGAAATGCCAGATCCTCAGGGCCCTGCAGCCACTCCCAGCCGTGGGCTGGGGGCACTGACCAGACAGCCCTGGTTAACAGACCAGCATCACCACTCCTACCCCCCACCTTCCTGAAGTTAACGCCTGACGCCAACCCCTAATTGCTCCTTCTTACCATCATTTTTTGGGGGTACCTCCTCCCTGGTTCTGGGCTCACCCAGGACTGTCTGCTAGTGCCCCTCAGTGTGGCCCTGCGTGGCTCCCCTCCTGGGCTTCAGGAAGTGCCTCAGGCAGGGGACTTAGAGGGGAAAGGCTCTGTGGCAGAGGAGAGCCGGCACTGCCTCCGTCGTGACCCTACCCCCTCTCAGGCCCTGTCTGGGGCCCAGCTCCTCAGAGGAGAGGGGCTGGGAAAGGCCACATCGGGTGGGTGGGCAGAGGGGGCAGGCTCTTGAGTGCAGGGGCTAAGTGGGGGAGGGGGAAACAGCGCCAGGACAGAGGTCAGGACGGTGGGGGCTGGGGACGGGGAGGCGGGGGAAAGCAGTGGCTGGGCCTCCAAGCCTGGCTGGTTCCCCTACTGGGAGGGTGGAGGGCAACTGAGTGCCCAGGCTGCACCCAGACAACGTGTGTCCTCTGTAAGGTGGTGTGGGGACACAGCAGGGAGGGCATGATGCCATTCGAGGTGTGGGTTGATGTTGATTTGCCTTCTTTTCATAGAGGGGCTATCCTGGTGGCTCAGATGGGAAAGAATCCTCCCGCAATGCAGGAGACCTGGGTTCAATTCCTGGGTCAGGAAGATCCCGTGGAGAAGGGAACGGCAACCCACTCCAGCATTCTTGCCTGGAGAATCCCACGGACAGAGGAGCCTGGCAGGGTCGCAAAGAATTGGACGTGACTGAGCGACTAACACACTTCTTTCCATAGAGATCCAACAACGGAAACCAGATGAACAAGGTGACTCATGAAAAGGCGCACTTTCACACGGGCTCGTGGAGGCTCTGCCCCTCAGGAGGTCAGACCAGGAACCCAAGAATCCTAGGGTCCTCCCATGGAGGGGCAACCCACCTCTGCACCTTGCCAGGGTGAGGACTGGCAGTACACATGCCTCGAGGGGCTGCCCTCTGCTCCTCTTGGCAGGGGGGACGCTGTGAGTGAGGCAACACTCTTCCTTTCCATAGAAATGTGCCCCCTTGGGAGGGCTGCCAATTGGCCCCAAGCACAGTAGCTGCAGGTCTTGTTCCAGGCCCCAAGTGACGACCCTGAGGACCCTGTGGGCTGCTATGGGAACCCCCTCCCAATCCTCTCACTGCTTATCCAGGACAGATATGCCCTGCAGAGCAGGCACATAGCACTCAGGGCTGGGGGTGAGCTTTGCAAAGACCTACTGTGTGCCCCGTAGTTGCCCACAGCTTCTCTGTTGCTGTCTGATTTCGGCTCAAGTGGGGGGCCTGAGGCTGGCGAGGAGGCCAGGAAGCCCCTCCAGGGGCCTGGGCCCAGAACAACTGACCACGTGGACACAAGCACGACATGTGCCAAGTGCCACCTCGGTGCCAGGCCCAGCCCTTAGCAAAGCTTCCTGGACACACAGCCACCTCATGCCCGGGCCCTACATATGGGGGCCCCCGGCGTGACACAGGGGTGGTGCAGCTGGGCTGAGAGCAAAAGGCCAGGACAGTCAACCTGCAGCCTCTGGGCTGGAGGTGAGAACGCAGCTCTTGCCCCTGTCAGGCCTTCCTCAGGCACTGCCAAGAGCAGGGCTCCCGTGGAGCTCTGAATGCCTGACCTGCGTCCCCCGCCCTGAGTCGGGCACCCCTTCTGTGGATGGCTGGCTTTTCTGCAGGGTTCCCTCAGTCCCCACATGGACCAAGGAAGGCTCAGCCCTGGTTGCAGAGTGAATCCTGAAACCCGCAGGTTTGTAGCAGGGTCCGTGGAAAGTTGAACAGAATTTTATGCAACGAGATCTCCTGCTCACTCGTGTGTGACATCTGTCGTTCAGGATTGTAACTGGCTCTCTATTTTAAACTCAGATATAAACGGAGTAGTGTGTGTGATGGTACCAAAAGCACTCGTGGTCGAACTTTTGAATCAAAAGAAACCAGGCCAATGAGAGCCACATATGCAAAGCACAGAAAATCTTTCACCATCTTTCCCAAGTTAAAAAGCAAACGCTGGGCTTCCCTGGTGGTCCAGTGGTTAAGAACCTGCCTTGTAATGAAAGGAACACCAGTTCGATCCCTGGTCGGGGAAGATCCCACACACCTCGGGGCGGCTAACCTGATATACCACCACAACTGCAGCCTGCGCATCCTCAAGCCTGTGCTCCACAACAAGAGAAGCCACTGCAAGGAGAAGCTCACACACCACAACTAAAGCACAGCACCTGGTCCCCGTGACTAGAGAAAGCCCATGTGCAGCCACAAAGACCCAGAGGACCCAGCGCAGCCAGAAGTAAGAATAAATAAAACAAACCCCTCATTTCCCAGCATGTTTCATTGCTACTGTGCTTACTTGAAGAATGAATGGCATTCTTATAGGATGTTAACGGAGGGCATAATTTGGATATGTTAAACTTACACATAAACTTCTACATCTTTGTACTGAACTCTGTTAAACACAAAGTTTAAAATCCCTACAGGGATGCAGGCAGGAGGGTTTCTCAAACAAGTGGGATAAAAATTCTGGTTCCGTCTAAGGAGCCACATTGAGAATACTCTTGGGAGAAGTGCTTCCATATGGAGAAAAACAAACATGGAAGAAGGTGCCGGACACTTGAGAAATAGGAAAATCAAACCTATACAAACCCACAACAACCCCAAATGAGAATTCCAGACATTGTGGCTGTGGTGGGGGTGGGATGGCCAGATGTGGGGAGAAAGGGAGCGCATAGAGAACATGCCTATGGAGGGGAAACCCGGAAGTGGTAACAAGTGTGAGAAATCAATAGGGCTGCGTAAACACGTGTGAGTGAGTGAGATTATCCTTGGGCAAAAGGAGAATGTGTAACTTACAATGCAGCAGAAGGAAACTTGATTTCTCCAATGAAAGGTAGGAATGTAGAAAAAATAAACAGAAATAAAGTAAACAGATGAGAAATAAATACCATGGAGAATTAAGCCCAATAAATGAGTTAGACTCACCAATGAAGAAAAATTCTCAAATTGGATTTATTCAAAACAAACAAACAAGATTCAGCAAGATGTGTAAAGATGTTTTAGACCCATTTAAAACAAAAGACAGGGAATCCCCTGGTGGTCTAATGGTTAGGGCTCTGTTTCCACTGCAGGGGGCCTGGTCAGAGAATAAGACTTCACATGACTTGTGGTGGCATGGCCAAGAACAAAAACAAAAAAGACATAAAAATTGAAAACAAACAAACAAAAAAATAAAATTAGGCACAAACTGTTGTAAGGTGTAAAGAATTCTGAGTTCTGGTGAAGGGACAACTTCAAAACATACCAAATAACATCTGAAAGAGCTGCAAGGCAAAGTCGATAATCCAAAAACAGGTAGGTGGAGGTTTTAATCACCCCTATTGATCATAAACCCATACAGAGATGGCAAAGACTTAGTCAACGGAATTAATTAGTCTGAGTTATTAGACACAGAGATGTCTAAATTAGTAGGCAGACAGTACACTTTCTTTTTTTGCCAAACACAGAACATACACAGAATCAGACCACATATACTCTTTGCGGCCCCATGGACTGTAGCCCACCAGGTTCTTCTGTCCATGGGATTCTCCAGGCAAGAATACTGGAGTGGGTTGCCATTTCCTTCTCCAGGGGATCTTCCTGACCCAGGGATCTCTTATGTCTCCTGCACTGGCAGGCAGGTTCTTTACCACTACTGACACCTGGAAAGCCCCTCAGGCCACAGGGCAAATCTCCATTCATTCCAAATAGAATATTAATACAATAAAATTAGAAACCAACATCAAAATCTCCCCAGATCCCTTCTGCTTGGACACTAACTTATTTCTGAATAATCCTTGAATTATGTAGGAAACCATATGGTGAATTCAAAAAATATTTAGAATCGAATCTCAGAATTTGTAGGACAGAGCTCAAGCGGCTGCCAATACACTTATCTGGAAATACTACCGTTCCATCTACCAGGAGATGAGCTAGCCTTCAGGGGGAGAGACTGGAGAAGAAGGAACAGGACGAACTTGGGAACAAGAAAAAGGAAGTCGCGGCATTAAAGGCAAGATTCAGTGAAATGGAAACTCCAAGAAAACAAGCGGCACAGAGCGTCAACAGAACTCAAACTGTTGTCTGCAGAGATGAATAAGATTAACCTCTGCCAAGATGGATCCCCCCCCCAAAAAAAAGGGAGAGAAAATGAACATGGCAGGGAAATAACTGGGTAAAAATGAATGTTATAAACACCTATTCACCAGTAAGTTAATAAAATCTAGATGAAATGGAAAGTTCCAAAACCAGTACCAAAAAAAAAGCACTTGAAATATCCAATAATTAATAAGAAAATTGAAATGATGATCAAAAACTTCCCTCCCCAAAGACTTGTGGCTCAGATGGCTTTACAGGAGGTTCTACTGAATTTTCAAAAGAAGAGACCCAAATTTCAAGGAATAGTCAATTTCTATCTTATTCCAATTACTCAGAAAAGTAGAAAAAGGGCTCATTTTATGAGGTAATCTACATTTCTAAACCAGATAAAGACAACCCAAGGGGAAAAAAAAATCACAGAAATATTTAACTTATAAATGTAGCTATAAAAACTATATATATCAACATTAGCAAGCCAAATTAGTATTAAAAATATATCAAGTATAGTTTATCCCAGTAATGCAAGGCAGGTTCCATATCGGAAAATCTACCACCATA
The DNA here is from genome assembly GCF_042477335.2 of Ovis canadensis. Lineage (NCBI taxonomy): Eukaryota > Metazoa > Chordata > Mammalia > Artiodactyla > Bovidae > Ovis > Ovis canadensis. Next base: position 58,962,111 of record NC_091255.1, on the reverse strand, counting down.
TTTCATCACAATAAGCAAAAAATATATATATGATTATCTTAATCAATGCAGGAAAACATCTGATGAGTGAAAACACTTATTCATGATGAAAACTCTTGGTAAATCAAGGATGTAAGGGAAATTTTTTAACTTGATAGAGGTTATATTTAAAAATTCACAGCAATCACTTTAGTGCAAAATGAGCCTCAATCTCTTCAAGTCAGAGAATGAGACAAGATGCCCCTGATGACACTCCTGTTAACACAGTTTCAGGGCCCCAACCAGCTCTGTAAAGAAATCAAATGAAACAGGACTGCCAGCACCGAAGGGAAGAAACGGTCACTGACTGAAGATAGCAGGATCACGCACTTAGGGGAAAAAGCACTGCAAGACGACATGTTCGTGCTTCCCTCATAGCTCAGTTGGTAAAAAACCTGCCTGTAACGCAGGAGACCCGGGTTCGATCCCTGGATTGGTCAAGAAGACCTCCTAGAGGAGGAAATGGCAACCCACTCCAGTATTCTTGCCTGGAGAATCCCATGGACAGAGGAGCCTGGCGGGCTGCAGTCCATGGGGTCGCAAGAGTCGGATACGACTTAGTGGCTACACCACCACCGCCAAGGAAGTTCAGCAGGGAGGATGGACAGATGAGCCTGCTGTGTACTACAGAGCACTTCTCTGAAGAACTGTGACCTTCTAGCAAATAGGATAAAGTATTGGAAACCGCAAGAAAACTCTATAAGTCAGCCTGCCCTATTTTGAAAATGAAGTCTCACTGGAACACAGCCCGATGCGCCCCGTCATGGCTGTCTGCGGCCAGAGGGTGGCTGCTCTTCCCACTGCTGCTTCTGCTACGAGCGCCTGGGGGCCCCCCCTCTCTTCACAAACTGTGAAATGTGCAGTCTTCTCCAGAGAGCAAATAACCCCTTATGGATAAGAAGAAAACAAAAACAGAAGTGGGTGGGTTTGCTCTATACACTGATTCTATACCTTTTTTTTTTAAGTTGAGTTACTATTTCTTCAAACAAAATCTCGAGTGCAGGCTTGCGGGAAAGGATAGCCCTGGCTGGGATGACTGTAGGATGCCAAAGGCTCTTCTACCCCTCCCACCTTCAGGGCTCTTGAGGCCCTTCCAAAAGGCTCTGGGGCCCTGCTGGGAGGGCACTGTTGACAGTAATGACCTCCCTGAGGAGTCCTGAGTGCCCACTGGAGGATAATTAAGAGGGCCTGAGTAAATTGATACGAATTACAAGAATTCTGCAAGGATCTGCAGTGGCATGAGGCAAGTTGACACTGGGTGTCTGTCCTACTTTGGCTCTTCTTGATTTTGCCTGGAACAGACACAGATAACCCAGACTAGAAACCAAGATCAAGAGGGACCATGCAGCGGGAGACAGAACATCGAGAGCAGAAGGCCAGAGTTCTCCAGAATACGCTGCTCCCAGCTGCTGTCTGGGTGATGCTGAACATAGGAGATCTTTAGCTGTTTTTTTAAAAAAATAACTTCTATTGAGCTATAATTTATATACAATAAAGCACACCCATTTTAAGGGTACATTTCAATGGGCTGTATAAAATCTATACATCTATGTCTATGGAACATTTCCTTCAACTCCAAACATCCCTACTCCCAGCCTGAAGCAACCACCGATCTGCTTTTTGTCATTACTAACTATGTAGGTCATTTCTGGAGAAGGCAATGGCACCCCACCCCAGTACTCTTGCCTGGAAAATCCCATGGGCGGAGGAGCCTGGTAGGCTGCAGTCCATGGGGTCGCTGAGAATTGGACATGACTCAGTGACTTCACTTTCACTTTTTACTTTCATGCATTGGAGAAGGAAATGGCAACCCACTCCAGTGTTCTTGCCTAGAGAATCCCAGGGACGGCGGAGCCTGGTGGGCTGCCGTCTATGGGGTCGCACAGAGTCGGACACGACTGAAGTGACTTAGCAGCAGCAGCAGCAGCAGGTCGTTTCTAGAAGTTCACATAAAAAAAGAGTACCCTAGGGGGGTTCCCTGGTGGCTCAGAGATGAAGAATCCACCTGCCAACGTATGAGACACAGGTCTGATCCCTCATCTGGGATCAGCTAGGCCTGTGCCCCACAACTACTGAGCCAGAGTCCACAAGCCTCAGAGCTGCAGCTGCTGAGCCTTTGCGCTCTGCAGCCTGTGCTCCCCCAGAGAAGCCACTGCAGTAAGTTCGTGCACTGTAGCTAGAGCGGCCCCCACTGACCACACCTAGGCGAAAGTCCGTGCAGCAACAAAGACCCAGCACGGCCAAAAATACACACACACACACACACACACACACACACACACACACACACACAAAGTACACTAGGGACTGCTTGATGTCTGGTTTTTCCAGAGATCAAAGCAATGTTTCTCAGGTTCATTGCTGTTGTCACGTGTACTGGTAGTGCTTCTGCTTGTCGAGTAGTAGTTCAGCACACTTGTTTTGTCCCTCAGTCGTGTTCGACTCTTGCAACCCCATGGACAGTAGCCTGCCAGGTTCCTCTTGTCCATGGGATTTTCCAGGCAAGAATACTGGAGTGGGTTGTCATTCCCTTCTCCAGGGGATCTTCCAGACCCAGGGATCCAACCCTCGTCTCCTGCATTGGCAGGCGGACTCTTTACCACTGGCCATCAACGGATAAACGGAGAAGCAGCACGTCACACTGCTCCACAGCGACCTGCTTTTCCATTTATCTACTGATGCATGTTTGTGTTGTTTCCAGTCTGACATTCGTGTTAAGGCCTTTGGGGCGTCGATGTTTCTCTTGCATGGTTACCATGGAACTGAATGGCTGAGTCGTGTAGCACGTTTTTTGCTTTTTGATAGGTAAGAAGTGGATTTATTTTAAGAGAAACACACTCCACAGACACAGCGTGGACCTTCTGAAGAGGCGAGAGCAGCTGCAAGTTTGTTTTTTTTAAGAAACTGCCGAACTGTTTTCCAAAGCAGTTGACCACCCTGCGTTCTCTCAGGCAGTGTAGTTCCAGTGGCTCCATGTGTTTGCTACCCCTTGATATCGCCATGTTATTGTTTTGGTTGTCTGAGCGACTGTGTAGTGGCACCTCAGTTCAGTCGCTCAGTCATGTCCGACTCCTTGCGACCCCATGAATCACAGCATGCCAGGCCTCCTCACTGTGGTTTAAATTTGCATTTCCCTGATGACTAACACTGGGTATCTTTCATGGGCTTGCTGGCCATTTGTATCTCTTCTTTTTTGAAGTGTCTTCTGTAGTATTTTGGCTATTTTAAAAATTGGGCTTATTTATTTACCACTGAGTTGTAAAGTTTTTTATATATTCTGGATCAGGTCCTTGATATGTGTTCAAATATTTTCTCCCAGCTTATCTTTTCACCTTCTTGAGAGTGTCATTGCAAAAGCAGAACTTTAACACTTTGATGAAGCCCAATCCATTAGATTTTTTTCTTTTAAGGTTGAGACTTTTTTCTATCCTAAGAAATTTTTGTCTATCCCAAAGTCACAAAGATATCCTATGATTTCTTCTAGACATTTTATAGTGGTTTTTTTTTTTTTAAATATTTATCTATTTGGTGATGCTGGGTCTTAGTTGTGGCATACAGGAACTTGGATATTTACTGTGGCATTCAGGATCTTTTTTTAGTTTCAGCATGTAGGATCTTTAGCTGTAGCGTGTGGGATCTAGTTTCCTGATCAGGGATCAAATCTGGGGCCCCTGCATTGGGAGCGCAGTCTTAGCCACTAGACCACCAGGGAAGTCTCTTTCTACCCACTCTTGAATTTGTGTTTTTTTTAAACCCCATTTTATCTCTGCTACAACCCTATTAGCTATACATCTTTGTGCTTTTTGTTTGTTTTGTTGTTTATGGCATATACATTTTAATTTGTCACATTCTACCTTGAAGTAGTATTATACAAGTTCATGAACAGGAGCCCGACAGGAGTGTACTTTCCTTTCCCTTCCCCATCACTTCTGCCGCCTTGTCACACATTTCACTCGTACGTGTGTCACAAACCCCATCATACACTGTCTTCGCGTGTGCTTTAAACAGCCAGTGATCTTCCAAAGAAAACCGTAAGCCTATTTCCATTATTTATCCACAAACTCACCTGCTGCCTTTGTATTTCTCTCTGATGACCCCAATTTTCATTTGCCATCATTTCCTTTGCCTGAGGAACGTCCTTTACTATTTCTTGTAGTGAAGGTCTGCTGGTGATGGATTCTATCTGGTTTGTCTGTGAACGTCTTTATTTTGCCTCCATTTTTAAAGGATCTTTTTGCTAGATACAGAATTCTACTTTGTGAGCTCCTTTTCCTTTCAGCTTAGAGATGATCGATGATCCCTTGTCGCCTGGTAGCTATAGTTTCTGAAGAGACGTCTCTCATAATTTTTACCTTCATTCATATTTAAGTAACGTGTCTTTTCTTTGACTGCTTTTAAGATTTTACTTTATTGGTGATTTTCAGAAACTTGATTATGATAGTCCCTGGATTGAATTTGTGCTTGTGTGTTTATCCTGGTGCTTGGGGTTGACAAATTGTTTGAATCAGTGAGTTAGGAGTTTTTGTCAAATTTAGGGGGGGGAAAAAGGGCATCATTTCTTCAAACACTTTTTCTGCCCCTCTTTCTCCTCTCTGTTAGACTGGTGGGTGTTCTCCTCTAGGTTGCCAAAGCTGTTTTCTATGCCCTATGTTTTCTCTCTGTGTGTCATTTTGGGTTGATTCTGTTGCTATGTCTTCAAGTTCCTTGTTTTTCCTTCTGCTATCTCTATTCTACTGTTAATCCTACCAATGTGTTTTCCTTATCAAATACTGTATTTTTCATCTCTGGAAGTGGGGTTTGGTTCTTTTTTATAGTTTCAGTTCTTATCATTGTTTCCCTTTGAATACCTGAATATAGTCGTAACAGTCATTTCAACATCTTTGTTTGCTTGTTTTCTCATTTCTGTACCTCTTTCCATTAATGGTTTTCCTCTTGGCTTTGGATCACATTTTCCTGCTTCTTCACAAGTCTTGAAATTTTTAACTGGCTATTGTACATTTTAGGTATTGTGTTGTAATCTTGTCTTTTTAAGAATGTTGAGCTTTGTTTTACAGGCTGTTAGGTTCTCATTTCATCATTTCAAAGACTGTTTTTGAGCTTTTCTAGGGTAAGTCTAGATGAGTCTGCACTTCAGAGACACATAGCTCTATGATCAAGGTGTGCCTTCTCTGAGTCTCCAATGAATGAAGGCTGGAGATTGACTATCTCCCCATCATCTTAGAGGTCTCGAAATGGTTACGCTTACAAGCTGCTTATCTTCCCTTTGCCTGAATTTGTGGAGTTTTATTCTGCACATCAGTGAACTAGGATATGTAAAGAGGTAAAGACGGTAAAGAGGTAAAGACTCAAGACAATTCCTACAAAGATTTCTGGAGCTCTCTTCTGCCTACCCCACCCCCCACACCACCCTCTCCCCGAGAATCTTTCCTGCAACTTCCAGCCCCTCTGCCTTCCCAGACGCCTGTTCCTGCTTCCTCCACCAGAGAAGGCACTGCGCCCTGCTTGGTGCTCCCATCCCTGTGACTGAGCCCAGAAGATGCCTGGGGCAGAAAGCCAGGGGGCCCGACAGGTGCCTCACTTGTCTTCCTCGTTCAAGGATCGAGGTCCTCTGCTACCTATTTTCCGATGTCTGAAAACAGCTGTTTCATATATTTCGTCTATGCAGGGGTGGATGTTAATGTATAGTCCTTAGCCTGGCCAGGAGTAGGAGTGAGTGCCAGTCATGCTGTGGCCCCAGAAAAAACAGCACTGAAGTAGACGCCAACTTGGCTACATCAAAGTATTTACTTTGTTTTAAAAGTTATTTCAACACAAGTTTTTTTCCCAAGTGGCAGGAAAAGCTGTTTCATCATAACAACTTCAAAAAAGAGCTAACAAAGATCTATTTGACTGTGTGTGTGTGTGTATGTGTGTGTGAGCGTTTGTGTGCAAACTCAGTTGTCTCCGACTCTCTGCAACCCACTGGACTGTAGCCTGCCAGGCTCCTCTGTCCATGGGATTTCCCAGGCAGGAATACTGGAGTGGGTTGCCATTTTCTCCTCTAGGGGATCTTCCCAGACCAAGGATCAAAACCTACAACTCTTGCATCTTCTGCTTTGGCAGGTGGATTCTTTACCATGGTGCCACCTGGGAAGCTCTTATTTGACTATGTATTTCTCAAAAAGTTTAGAGGATACTCTACGTCCTAAAAAGTCTCAGGTTATAATAAGCAGGAAAGGCGAGAAGCTGGAGTTGCTCACCTAATTCAAGATACTGCACGGCTCCCTTCTTGGACCAGAACCCTGGTTCTTAGACTTCTCTGGCTGCAGTTACAGAAGATGCTAAAGGGTGGTGCAAGAGTAGTAATGTGCACAGCCAAAAGGATAAATGTGATGCTGGCAAACAGGGCAGGGCCCTTTCGATCCCCCCTGCTCCCCAGCGAATGCTGGAGGAGTCCTGGTCACGTGCTCAGTGAGCCACTGGTGGTGCCCCCTTGGGCAGCTCCCATCGCCATCCGCTCCACAAGGTCACTGTGAGAGTGGCTGCTGAGAGCATGGGCAGAGCCGCTCTGACGGCTTGTGTTCCCATTGTCACATGAGTCTCACGCTGGCCTCTGTCCCCATGCGTCAGGTCTGCCCGTCTCTGAGCTGGGTCTGCATCTCACTGTGATACACTAGAAGCCTGATGTCCACTTTTGAGTACAGATTCTCAGTCCCTGGTTTGCATACAGGTATGAGGACCACAGATGGGGAAAAGAGAATATAACACTCCAGGTGTGTTTGCCCTGTTCTCTGACTATTCTCAGAGGTCGCCTGCCCTGAGATTTTCACCTTTTCTTATCACAAATCCAACCACAAGTGGCTGCTCCTTCCGTCCTTCACTCAGTGCAATGCTGGGGTGCCTGAAACTGCTCTCCTCACTCAGCCCCTGGGTTTACTGAGAAACATAAAGTTTCTGTGGGGAGGCCAGATGGTGATGCTCCTGGTCTTGAGAGCATGCAGGCAAGGTGACTCTAAGGTCCTGTGTTCAGAGTATGTTTGTACGTCCTCAGAGCACGGCTAAGCTGGCAGACCCATGGTTGAATCAGTCTGCCTTCAGAGAAAGGTCCCAAACGCTGCTTCTGAGTCCAAGCATCCTTCAGGGGAGGCCTGGAAAAGTCTCCACTCAAAAATACACAATACGAGGGTAAGCTGGTATCCTCAGGGCCCACTCAACCCTATTCAGTGACTGGTGACACCCTGCAAAATGGCTCACTAACCACAAGGATGAGACCAAAGGGACCTGTATGTTGGTTCTGCAGTCAATCACACATGACTCTCAGAGTAGGAGAATCTCAGTTTGCTTGGCAGTCACTTTATTCTGGGTCTGGGAAGGCGCTTTGCTGGAGGCTGTCTCCTGGAGCTGGAGGCCACACAGACCATGTACCACTGGGCATGGCTGGATCTGGCTCCCAGGGTTTTCTGTAGCTTACAGACTGAGCTGCAATTTGGCCTGTATATTTTAACTAGTTGCCAATATTAACAAGCTGAAACATTTCATATAAAAAAATGGGGCTTTCCAGGTGGCTCAGTGGTAAAGAATCTGCCTGCCAATTCAGGAGACATGAGTGTGATTCTTGGGTCAGGAAGATCCCCTGCAGGAGGAAATGGCAACCGATTCCAGTATTCTTGCTTGGAAAATTCCATGGACAGAGGAGTCTGGGGCGCTATAGTTCAGGGAGTCACAAAAGAGTCAGATACGACTAAGTGGCTAAACACCATATGAAAAAACAAGACTTCTAACACCTCTTAAAAAATGGGAAGATCTGGTTTATTGAACCCGCACTGCTGTGCAGGGATTGCCATGGGGTAGCATCATCAACTGCTTCTGCTGGACAGGCTGGCTGTTCAGGCCCCCACGACCCGCTGGCCAAGTACTGCCCAACAGTCAACATGGTCCTGCCTCCCTTCACTCAGCCACATGTTGCCTGGCACCCAGGGCACTATCATCTGGGACCTTTTTCAGTTCTGTGGGCTCACGGGCAGGAGTTGGACAGTTTGGATTCTGATTCTGATTCATGAACTGGGGGCTGTGTGACCTTGAGCAAGCAGCGTTAACATCTCTGGGCCTGGGTCTCGTCATCTGAATGTCAAACCTCAGCCTCCAGGAGCTGTTGGGAAAGGATCCACGGTGGCGGGCAGAGTGATATCTGGGCTGATGACAGCACTGGGCCCTGTGTGAGCAGACACTGAGCTGAGAACAGGAAGTGGTTGGTTACTTGCTTCCTGGATCCTCAGAACAGCCTGGCAACTAGGATTTAGGTGCCATCTCTACGGTGAGATCTGCATAGAAATGTTCTCATTACACAGAGTTTAAAAATAACTTTGGATTAGCAGCAGTTAACAGGCTCATGCATGCTTCATCTTAAAATCTTGTGCAACCCTTGTTAAAGGAAAAAAATTAATTTCAGGAGAAACTAATATGATTTTCAAAAGAACAAACATTTAAAGAGAAAAAAACCCCCGACCCTTTAAAAGCTTTGTCCCCTTTCGTTCATCCTCAGTGAGTGGGGAGGACCCAGGGGGAAGAGCCTCTACCCACGAGAACGTAGGGCTCACAGATGGACTGCTCAGGACCATCTAAGACCCCCTGGTAGAAACTTGTGGAGTGCCACAGGGGCGCTGGGCGGGGCTGGCAGCGCTCAGAATGCTGAAATGGGGGAAGGCGTGTCCAGCCCCCAGGGCAGGGAAAGGCGGCTCCTCCCTTTCTGAAGGAATGTTTGCATTTCTTGGGAGTTTCTGCCCATTATCTGTGTGACCCCTGGGACAACCTTGGCCCCTCTGGACCATCTGCCTGAGGATAAGGTCAGGCGTCTCTGCTCTGGAATTCCAGAGGGTGGGGAGAGGGTTGGGACTTGAGAACGCTGGCCTGAGCGGTGACTCACTGCCAGAGGTCTTGGAGTCTTCCTTTGGAAAGAGGACCCACTGACTAGATGGCATGGGTTTATGGTGGGAGTGGCTGCCTTAGCACAGGTGGGCACCTGGCAGGCACTCAACAAACATTTGCTTCTAGCTGGACTCTTAAAAAAAAAAAAAAAGATTCCGACTGCATTTATTTGTAAAAATCATGTCCAGCTCCTCCCCCCATCCTGCACCCCATGCCCTCCCCAGAGCAGGGGCCACAGCCTCTTCTAAAGCACTTTTCTACCCTTGGTGCTCTGACTTCAAGACCACAATGAATACGTGTTTTCTTCTGTTGCCACCTTTCATGGTCACCTTAAAAAAGGGCACAAAACTGAACAACACACAAACCACACGTAAAATGCCCAATCTTACCCACAATTTAAAAACTGCAAACTAAAACCCATACTGAAATACTATTTTTTTAACCTATCAGACTGGCAAAAAAAAAAAGCTTGATAAAAATCTACCAGTACAGGTATGAGGTGACGTGATTTATACCCTGTGGCCACGAACATGAATTGCACCAACTCTCTGACGGTGATTTGGTAATACCTCTCAGAGCTCAGACCACTCACATCTTTGACCCAGAGATTTCACTCCTAGACACTCCCCTGACTACACATTCCCATAAGCAACCACCCACGCCAGCAGACTCATGGCAGTACTGAAAACTAGAAGTGACCCAAGTGTCCATGAATGTCAGACAGGTAAAAGGAAGTACTCACACTCAGGAGCACTGAACTACTTACTGAAAAGATCTGTGAGCTCAGTGTCAACCAAAATGGAGAAATACTACATACAGAGACTTAAACAGCAGCAAGAGGATACACACACACACATTTAAATATAAGCTTCCATAGCCACAGAGTACAAAGCTGGAGAAGAGCAAGGGAACCAGACAGAAGGCCAGGTGGGCAGGGGAGGGGTGGCGGAGAGGGCTGATTTCCACTGAAAGCCCTCTACGCTGTTTGGTTTATTTCTTAGCCAAACAGAGTGCCACTCATGCTGGAAGAGGCCTGGAGCCCCTCTGCTTCAGGGAACACGCCACGGTGTCGTGCTGAGCTGGGCTGCCTGCACACACAGCACGGACACTAGGGAGGCCAACGACTCCAACAACCCCTGGGACAGTCACCAATAAATGCCCTCCAAGAAAGCCAGGCAGCTGCGCCTCCCCCTCCAGGCCCGGGGTCAGCTCTCCAAGGGCTGCTTTGCTGGCAGGTCAGATGCCCGTATTTTCTGGTACTGCCTTGGCTGAGTGTTTTTGCCACCGTGCATATATCTGGTCAACTTGGATGAGTTATTTATACATGGCTGACTTTCGTCATATTGCTTCAAAATGTCTTTCTAGTTGGGTTATTTTTGAAGTTAAAAAAGAAATATCTTAGAAATCTGTGATTTTTAAGTTACATCTAAGATTTTACAACTGATATAGTCATTTGTAAATAGTTATAATTCGATGTAGTTTTAGGTTTGATTTAAGGCATTTAGCTGGGCCTGGGCTGCATTTTACTGCATGGTCTGGATGCATGCAGTGAGGACAGAAGCATGCTGCATCCCCAACCTGCTGTGTCTGGGGCTCTGATTTGCAGACTCTGGAAGGAAGGGCTTCTGCTCTGTGCCTGCCCCCCAGCTATCAGCAGACTGGGTCTCCCTACTCCCTCTTCCCCATGCATTTTATTGCTCCCAAACTTGAAAACCCACTTCTTTAGCTTCAAGAGAAATTCTGTCCCTATTTCATTGAATTACACTAACTGTTTACTTCAATTAGGAGAAAACAGCTGTCTTTATAACATTTAATACTCCATCCAAGAAGAGTCTGTCTTTCAAATCTGATACTTCTTAGACAATGCATGGTGGTTTCTCTAATCACACACACTTCCTGAGCCTCTGGATCCTTGTGCTGTGGACACAAGGCCTTGCTGGACTCCTATTCTTCGCAGTTATCTCTCTGCACATCCTGACTGAGCACCTATTGTGTACCTACCTGTCTGTGCTGGCCAGGGGACAAGGATCAAGGAAGCTGCCCCGACCTCCACATTTTTCCAGCAGAGAGGAGGACAGACTCAAGCTAAATGAGAAAAACAGCAAGTGATCTGGGACTAGCATTAAGTGGGAAGAAGACAAGAGGCAGGCAGGGGGTGAATTTTGGAGGAGGTGAAGAGGGAGGGCTTCGGAGAAGAGGCGGTTGCTAGGGAGAGGAAGGTGGAGCCCACGTGCACAAGGGGCTGCTTGCCTGTACAAGGTGGGGGGCGGGGTGGTATCCTCAGGTGCAGCAGGGAGCTGGGCTGCTTGCGTCTGGGGAGGAGGGGAGATGGGGTCAGAGTCCCAGAGCCACAGTGGGCAGGAAATGGTGGGGGGCAGGAGGGAGAGAGTAGGGAGTGAAGTGGGGGAAGAAGGGGTGGGGAACGTGAGAGGAGGCTAGGCATGGAGAGACCACACCCATCAGATCCAAGATCCAGGAGGATGGAGGCCCTGGAGGCCTCCAGGAGGTTATAGTGGCCCTGGGGTCTGGGGTGTGGCAAGGCCCAGGGTGTCAGGCTGCAGCCAAGTGGCAGCTCTGTGTGCTTGTGGTGAGATGGAGTGGGGCAGGGCAGGGCAAAGGCGGGGCGGGGAGGTGGCGAGGCAGGGGCGTGGCGGGAGGTGGGGGGTGGCGGGGACAGGTAGGGCAGGTAGGGGAAGGGCAGAGGTGGGAGGGTCAGCTCTGGTCTCACTTCAAAACCAAGAGGAGTGTGGCTTTTCAGCATGAAAACCTCCCTCCGTCCTGAGAAATACCATATAGTTCTTCATGTTATTAATGCAGGTGCCACAACTTGGCAAACTATTTCACTATCACTTTTAACTCTGTTCATGACTGCTAGGTCTCACAGTCTGCTATTCACAATGTGCTGAAAATGTTAAAAAAAAAAAAAAAAGCAGAGGGCAAGACATTCCACTTTCCAGAATGGAGCTTCCAGACTGCTTGACTGAGGACCAATACCCACACCATCCTTTATCATAAATGCTAACATGCTTACATCTTAACCAAAGTTGTGGTTATCATTTGAGTCACCAATAAGGTTTTAAAAAGTACTCTTTACAAAGTAGACATATCACAGGTAGTTAAGTTATGCATGCTCAAACATTCAAGATTATAAGGAGAGCATAAAGAAGCTTTGTGGGAGCTTAAAACAGCTAAACTGCATTAATTTCAATCTTTCTTCCAAATCAAACCAAATCTTTCACAGGGTGAACCAAAAGCCTAGGCAGTAATCATTCCTAGTTTTTTACTGCAAAGAAAAAGAAGTAGCAACTTCAACTGCTATGGGAAGGTGTCTCACCACCTTCCCCTGCGCACTCAGCTATAGCCCACTTATAGCCCTTTCTCAGCTTTCTTGCCAAGGAATCCTGACACTGTTTACTTCTACGCTGCAAGTTCTCAGGGTCTAAAACAGTCTCCCAGTGACTGGTCAAGAGAGGCCACATGACCCCGGCAGCCAGTGAGATGGAAGAGCGAGTCCAGGAGCTCTAGGGAAACGTATCCCTTTCTAACTAAAAGGAAGAAAAGCAGGAAGAGAGAAATAGGTCTTCTGATGTGATGCCTGGAACTGCTGCAGCCATCCTGAAACCATTAGGAGAAAAGCGCCTCAGAGAAGTCAGCTTTTGAAAAAGAGGAGCCATTTACTTTGGCCTTGACATCCTGCTGCTGTACGTGCACACTGTCAGAAAGGCTACGCAGATGCTAGCTGCTTTGGCTCCTCCTCCTCATTCAGTGACCATGTGTGATTATCTACGGGTGCCATGATGAGATAACGGTTGCGAAGATGCCTAATGCCGCTTTCATCAGGTTGTGCTGTAACTTGAAGCCAAAAGCATTTAAACTAATACACACAACCCCTGCCTCCCTACCAGGCCAATTCCACTGCTCTGGGCTGGCACTGGCAGTGACGCTCCTCTCACTCCATCACGGTCATCACTTTCACCTCCAGCCACAAGTGAGCTGTTCTTGTCCTGATCCAGGCCCTGCTGTCCACAAGGCCCTGCTGGGCTGATGGCACCACCCTTACTTGTCCCTGCTTCTCTTGTCAGATGGGACCCTTCTTTTTTTTTTTCCCCCCTAATATTTATTATTTTATTTATTTGGCTCTGCTGGGTCTTAGTTGCAGCACGGGGGATCTTCAGTTGTGGTATGTGAACTCTCAGTTGCGGCATGTGGGATCCAGCTCCCTGATCAGGGATGGAACTTGGGCCCCTGGCATTGGGAGCTCAGAGTCTTAGCCACTGGGCCACCAGGGAAGGCCCTGTCAGATGATAGTTCTGCACTTCTCTTTCTACCTCCTCCTCCACCTCCTCCCCCTCTCAGAGTCCGGGGCTTTGCCCTGTACTTGAAAGGAGGACCTGCCTCTTGAGAAATCTGTATGTAGGTCAGGAAGCAACAGTTAGAATTGGACATGGAACGAGACTGGTTCCAAATTGGGAAAGGAGTATGTCAAGGCTGTATATATTCACCTTGCTTATTTAACTTATATGCAGAGTACATCATGAGAAACACTGGGCTGGAGGAAACAAAAGCTGAAATCAAGATTGCTGGGAGAAATGTCAATAACCTCAGATGTGCAGATGACACCACCTTTACGGCAGAAAGTGAAGAAGAATTAGAGTCTCTTGATGAAAGTGAAAGAGGAGAGTGAAAAAGTTGGCTTAAAGGTCAACATTCAGAAAACGAAGATCATGGCATCTGGTCCCATCATTTCATGGCAAATAGATGGGGAAACAGTGGAAACAGTGGCTGACTTCATTTTTTTGGGCTCCAAAATCACTGCAGATGGTGACTGCAGCCATGAAATTAAAAGACGCTTACTTCTTGGAAGGAAAGTTATGACCAACCTAGATAGCATATTGAAAAGCAGAGACATTACTTTGCCAACAAAGGTCCGTCTAGTCAAGGCTATGGTTTTTCCAATGGTCGTGTACGGATGTGAGAGTTGGACTGTGAAGAAAGCTGAGTGCCAAAGAATTGATGCTTTTGAACTGTGGTGTTGGAGAAGACTCTTGAGAGTCCCTTGGACTGCAAGGAGATCCAACCAGTCCATCCTAAAGGAGATCAGTCCTGGGTGTTCTTTGGAAGGACTGATGTTGAAGCTGAAACTCCAATACTTTGGCTACCTGATGCGAAGAGCTGAGAAAAGACCCTGATGCTGGGAAAGATTGAAGGCAGGAGGAGAAGGGGATGACAGAGGATGAGATGGTTGGATGGCATCACTGACTCAATGGACATGCGTTTGGGTAGACTCTAGGAGCTGATGATGGACAGGGAGGCCTGGTGTGCTGCAGTCCAAGGGGTCGCAAAGAGTCGGACACGACTGAGCGACTGAACTGAACTAAACTGAACTGAAAGGAGGAAATAAAAGGAACCAGTGGGGACCTGTTCTTCCCACCACCAGACCTGTTGTCGGGATGGTTCTCCTCCAGCCCCTGCAGGCTTCTGCTCTGGACTCTCTCACTGGGTGTCTGCATGGCTGACAGCTTCAGAAGATGAGAGTACCACTCCCTTTGGGGCAAAGGGCAGATGTGCCTGTAGCCCACTAGAAAAGATTCGGGTTCTGTCCATTTGGGGCCACTCAGCTGAGACTCCTGACCTGGCCCGTGGGACAGGGGTTGAGGAGACCCTTTGGCTGTCTGCTGTGCTGCAAGTGGCGAGTCCTCCTCATCTTCTGCAGGCGTCTATGAGGCTGTGGCGACTTGCTTGTCAGGTGTGGTCAGTAAAGTTCCCAGTCTGGGTGTCCATCGCCTTCCTGCCTCTGGCGTGTCCTATTAAATCCGAGCTCCTCAGTACACCTCGCTTCTCTCCTGAGTTTGCCCTCCTCCCCAGCCACAAGCATCCGCTTGTCTCTCCCATTGTCCCCACCTGCATACAGGCAGGCCACACCTTCACAGTTTCCTCCAACGTTGCTTTTTTAAAACTACATTTATTTATTTATTTTTAGCTGAGCTGGGTTTTCATTGCTGCGGGAGCTTTTCTCCAGTTGCAGAGAGTGGGGGCTACTCTTCGCTGTAGTGTGGAGCCCGGGCTCTAGGCTGAGAGGGTTTCAGCAGTTGCGGCATGTGGGCTCAGTAGTTGCAGCTCTTGGCTGCACAGGCTTGACAGTAGTGGTGCCCGGGCTGAGTTGCTTTGTGGCATGTGGGATCTTCCCAGATCAGGGATTGAACCCTTGTCTGCTGCATTGGCAGGCGGATTCTTTACCACTGAGCCACGAGGGAAGCCCCAATGTTGCTTTTTTAACTGCTGCTTTTCAGAGCAAGACCTCTTCAGTAAGCAGTCCACCTATTCTTCCCCAGCCTCTTCAGCTAGGAAGAGGATGGATGACCATTCCACTACTCCACTAAGACCGCCACAGTGACATGGAACACTTTTCTTGCCCTGACCTTCCCTGACCTCTCTGCCCAGTTGACCACCCCCTCCCTTTTAAAACTTTTCTTTATAAAAGATACCCAAACTACATCAAGCACATATAATATACATGTATTGTTTAAAGAATTTTTTAAAAATAAAGAACTAAACAAAAACCTGTGTACTCAGCTTGAGAAACAGCATTACTATCACTTGTGTTTGTCAATGAAGTTTTATTGGTACACAGCCATGCCCATCACGTACATGTTGTCTGCAACTGCTTTTGAGCTGCAGGTGGAGATTGCAAGAGAGACCATTGGGTCACAAAGCCAAAAATATTCACCATTCGGCCCTCCTTCACGACAAACTTTCCTGATGCCTACTCTGGATTTTTTTTTTTTTTCAGTGAGGGATGTGTGGGCAAAGTTGCTCAGTTTTTAGTGTCTGAAAAGTCTTTGTTTTGCCCTCTTTAGTGGGATTCTAGGGTGACAGCTGTCTTCCCTCAGCTCAGACAGATACTGTCTCCCTGTCTCAGGCTCCCCACTGTGGCTGGTGAGAAGTCCAGCATTCCTCAGGCACATCTCTTTGAGGGTAACTTGTCTACTTCCTCTGCCAGTTTTCAAAACAATCTCATCACCTCTGGTGCTTTGTTAGGACCGATCCAGGTGTGGGTTTCAATTATTTGGATTGGGATTTGATAAACTTCCTGGGGTTGAAATTAGTATCTTGCCATACTGCTTCAGCCCCATCCCTTCAAATGTGGCCCCTGCCCATCTTCTCTCTCCCGCTAAAGCTCTGACCAACATGAGTCAGACGTTCTTACTCTAGTTGCCAGGCTCCTGACCTGTTTTTCTTTCTTTTCTATTTCTTTTTTTAAAAATCTGTGTGTCTCTGGCTAATTTATTCACATATAACATCATTTCATGAATTCTGTAGTACATACCCTGCTGTTAAGCTCATCCACTGAATTTTTAATTTCAGTAATTATAATTTTTCATTTATTAGACCTCTATTTGGTTCTTTTTTTAAGGCTGCTTGGTCTTTCTTTATATTTCTTTGGCTTCTTGAATGTATTTTCTTGCTGGTGTTTTACTTCATTATGAAACACAGTTACTTATACCCTGACATCCCAGGTCTGCTTCTGTTGGCCTCATGCCTGGTGCCTTGCACCCTGTGTTTGGGATCTTATTTTTCATAGGAATCTGCTCTGTGCAAATTTTCTACGGCCTGGGATAAAGGTGATTCCCCTTGAAGTGAGCTGCCACTTGCTTTTGCTAGTTCTTGGGGATGCCACCAGCTCACAATCACTTGAAATGAAAGTTCTAGGAACCCAAGGGTTAACTGGGACAAAGCCATGAGGACTGACTCTTGGTGGCAAATTATTAACATACGTAACAATCTTCCCTTTGTCACTCAGTGCCAGATCACGTCCTCAGTCCTCATGTCCCTGGCCCCTGATGGCGGTGGGGGTCTACCTGTCCACCTGCACACAGAGACTATGGTCCTTGGAGTTTCTGCTTTGGGAGGTGGGGGGGATTGCGCCATCACATTCCTGCCCTGGGTGGGCCTGGGTTTCATCACCATCACCTGTTTTCTGAAGCCAGAGAGATGACACCACCAGATTTCAAGACTTCAGGCTGAAGTCCCTGGTCAAAGGCAGTCTCAGGTTGCTCCTCTCAGCCTTTGCTTGAGACTTCTTTACCGTCTTGCTATTTACTGATGCCTCACAAGCGTGTCTTTACTTTTTATTCAGCAGTTTTAATTGTTCTCAGTGATAGTGTTAATCCAGCTACCCAGCCTGCTACATTATGAGAAATAGAAGTTTGGGGTTTTATACTCAACTAAAACATGTAAATATGAGACAAATCAAAATACTCTGTCACACAGAGGCCTCAAAGTTTCCTATATAAAACTTCTCTTTTATAATTACCTTGGAAGAAGAAAAATACATCTAAGAGGCTACTATGAGATAGCTGGAAAGCAAATATGGATAAATTATAAAGGACTTAGTCAAATTCACTTTTGTTTAAAAGACAATCACCTCCTGCCCAATAGCTAATGCTTTCATTGATATCAATAGAAAATTAGAAAAATATAGAGGTTGATAAATTTAAGAAATGGATGGGTAAAATGAAAATAAGTGGAATCTTAGTCACTGAGGAAGAATAAGCATAGAGAATGTAACTTAAAAACAGGCAGAAGGCAATGGAAACGTGATCTCCCAGATGAGACTGGAGGAAATAAAGACTTTTAAAAGCACGCTAAAGACAAAACCCAAACTAAGCTGTTGGAGGACAGCGCTGATACAGGAGCATGGTAACGGAAGTGCAGGAGACACTGAACAGAAACAGGCTTTCAGACCGAGGGAAAGGAATCACAAAAGGGCACCACGCTTTCTACAAGCGGGTGCCGCTGGCGGAAGCAGGCATGTCAGTTACTGTAGCTGGAGCAAAACTGTACTCTCAGGAGAGCTGATACCATGGTGACCTTAGTCTCTAACCAAAATGCAAATATGTTAGGAATCACTAACTAGGACTTCCCTGTTGGTCCAGTGGTTAGTATCTGCCTGCCAATGCAGGGGACACTGGTTCAAGCCCTGGTCTGGGAAGATTTCACATGCCTCAGGGCAACTAAGCCTGTGTGCCACAATTACTGAGCCTGTGTGTAACTACTGGAGTCAGCATGTCTGGGTGGGAGGGGAAAGAAGCTGAGCTTCATGAAAATGGGCAAAGACAAGTCAAGGCTAAACTTACTTAAAAACCACCAATAAGAAAACTGCTAGACAGGACAATGTCCCTGGTCTCTTTTCCCGCACACATTTCCTACAGATACTTGGTAGAGGGAAAATTACTTCTTTTAAAGATGAGGGGGAATAAAGGTACAAAAGTACTATGAGAAAAAAGGAGGAAGGAAACCAGCAAAATGGCAATGAACATTTACCAAAAACTTCCCATAGAGTCAATGAAAAGTACAGCAAAAACTTTCCTGAATTTAAAATGTACTGAATGGCTTCTCTGATAGTTCAGTGGTGAAGAATCTGCCTGCCAGTGCAGGAGACAAGGGTTCCAACCCTGATCCAGGAAGATCTCACAGGCCTTGGAGCAACGAAGCCCATGTGCCACTTCTATCAAGCCTGTGCTCTAGACCCCAGGAGCTCAGCTACTGAAGCCCGTGCACCCTAGAGTCTGTGCTCTGCAGTAAGTGTGTGCAGTGAGAAGCAACCACAGAAAGAAGTCCAGGCACCTCAACTGGAGAACTGTCCCAGCTTGCTGCAACTAAGAGAAAAGCCCAGGCAGCAACGAAGACCCAGCATGGCCAAAATAAGTAAATAAAATTATACACGTATAAGACAGTATGGCTTTAAAAATATATACACTGAAGCAGCAGCTTCTCAGATTCATGAGCTTGGGCAGGAGATGTGAGGAGAACAGACCAGTCTGCATCGGAGGAGACTACTTGAAGGCATCACAGGGGTGACTGCTGCCCCAGGGAGCAGAACTCAGACTAATAGGAGGACTCGGCTCCTTCCGGACGCAAGACCCAAGATTAACAAATCCTGAGAAGAGTCGCACAGAGTTTTGGGGCTGGCACTAAAGGCTGTACAGGAAAAGTAAAAAATAAATTAAGTGAGAATTACCAGGAAAACTCTAAGAAGCATAATTGGAGAGTCAAAGTCAGTAGACATTATGAGGGACCAGGAAGTGGTAACAATCCAAACAGCACTGCATGTGCACGGACTGAGACCAATGAACCATGGGAAAGAACAAGAGCCCAGGGACTCAAGTACACACGAACATTTAATATTATAGTGAAAGTAGGATTGCAAACAAGTGGGGAAATGTGAGTTACTCAGTAATTGCTGGGGGTGGGGAAGATATCTGAATTGCCAGATATCTGGCTCCTATTTCATAACCTACAAGTGTGATAAAATTCCAAATGGATCATGGATTTAGATATGAAAAAAGGAAACTATAACTGTGTTAGAAGAAATCGTGGCAGAATAATCTTTCATCTTGAAATGGAAAAGACCTAGGTACAGCAAAAACCCCAGAAAGGATTAAAAACAAGAACATAAGTTAGACTACATTTTAAAAAAATGTGCATGACAAAAAGCCACCATAGGCAAAGTAAAAGAACAAATGAAAAACTGTAGGAAAATATTTGCAATTTATGTCTCAGAAAAGGTCTAACATCCATTAAATATAATGAGCTCATACAAATCAACAAGAAAAAGATTATAAACCCAATAAACCAATAAGCAGAGAGCTGAAGAAAAGGAAAAGACATAATTTAAACATGTGAAAAGATGCACAACCTCCTAACAGGTAAAATACGAAGTAAATCGATACCTATCAGACTGGCAAAGATTACAGTTCAATGACACTGCTGAAGATGGTCTGGAGAAAGACACCCTCTCAGCCTTTGCTGGGTGGGTGTGAACTGCTACTGTCTGATGGAGCCCAACTAACAACATCTTCCCAAACTAGACAGGCACATGTGGTGGTGGTGGCTTAGTTGCTAAGTTGTGTCTGACTCTTGCGACCCCATGCATTGCAGCCTGCCAGGCTCCTCTGTCCATGGGATTTCCCAGGCAAGAATACTGGATCCCCTGGATTCCTTCTCCAGGGGATCTTCCCGACCCAGGGATCAAACCTGTGTCTCCTGCATTGGCAGGTGGATTCTTTACTGCTGAGCCACCAGGGAAGCCAGAAATGCACATACCTTTGGACAGAACAATCCCCTCTCTGGGAATTTACATTTATACTTTAATTCATGCATTACAGCATGTACAAGCTAATTCACTGTAACATTATTTGTAATGGCAAAAGATCGGGAATAACCTAAAATGCCCATTGGCACACTGGGCACAGTGGGAGGCAGTCACGCATCAAGGCTGAGAATGAGGATGCTAGCTGCATACTGATCTGCAAGGGGCTCCAAGCTCACTCCCCCTACCCGTCTTCAAACAGCCTCCCCTTCACCCACCATGCTTGCTACACCTCAGTCTCACGCAGTTCCCCCAAAGGTGGTGGCCCCTCAGATGAATTTTCCTGATTACCTCACAGTGACATTAGCGGGAGCAAGTTTTCCAGGGGGCCAAAGACACACTCTTCATGGGCTGCCCGGCCTCCTGAGGCTGAGCAGAACACAGAATGCTTGCCCCCTCTAGAATCACACATGAACCACACTGCACCCACCCCCTGCAGGCTGAGGGTCCTTGTGACCCGTGGTCTCCACTCTCAGTAGATGCGGTCATGTGGTCAGCTGGATGTGGGCCTGGGAGACACACGCCTTCCCTGGGGGACACTCAGGCACCAGGTAAAAGAGGACAGGACTGCAGTTCTCATGGCCAGTATCTGGATTGACAGAGTAGCGGCCTACCTGGAGGTAAGTCATCCTGGGAAGTGAGGCCAGAAGGGCTGGATCCCAGGTCCAACAACTTCCATGTGTCCTGGAGGGAACTGCTGGCGAGTGACGAGGACGTCCGGGTGTGGTGGCCAGTTTCCTCCTGGAATTCTTGAGCCAGGCGTGGCTTTGGGGACCGATTTTCTTTCTGAGGAGCTGATCTGCAAGTCACTGTGGAGCTCCTGTGCTGTCTCTGTGAAAGAGAGTAAAGAGAATTATCCTTGAAAGCCACGCTCTCTCCCTGCCCTCCCGGGGTGATAAGACAGTGAACCTGGCCCAAGAAGCTCTGTACATTCAAACATGGAACATGGGGAATTCCTTGGCGGTCCAGTGGTTAGGTCTCCTGACTTTCACTGCCAAGGGCCTGGGTTCAATCTCTGGTCAGGGAACTAAGACCCCACGAGCCATGTAGTGCGGCCAACCTCCCCGCCAAAGAAACAGGATCATGAGGGAGATGGGCCTGGAAATCAGGGCCAAGGCCCTGAGGTGAAGACACTCAGGCAGTGGCCATTCTCTGCAACACTAAATGCTCCAGTTCTGGGTGCTTCCCCAGCAGAGATGTGGGCCGCATGAAGAGCTGGCCCTAGTGGGTCCTGCATACCAGTCCTGGACCTGCCGTGCAGCCTGGCCGAGCATCCTTTCTGCAGACTGTCTGTGCCAGGCGGGCTTGGCTCTTTCCTGAGCATTCGGAGAAACATTCTTTCTTGGCTTTCCTAGGGTCCTGTTGTGGAAATTTAAGTACAAGAAACTCAGTGTTTGTGGGGATTTGATGGGGCGTGTTACTGAGTTCTCAGTGTTTGTGGGGCTTTGATGGGGTGTGTTACTGGGTTTTCCCTCAGGATTAGGAAGAAACACCTTCCCCACATTTCTGATATTAGGGAGTCGGCTCTGTGATGAGCCAAAAGTGGAGAACGTGCTTGTGCTTCCACCAGCCAGTACAAACTTAACAGGCCTTGAGATGGTGATCCAAGTCCCTTTCCAAGTACCTGCCAGTCACATAACCTTCCTGTGGTGCCCCGCCGGGCACAGGGTGAGGTGCCCTGCAGCTCTCATTTGTGGCACATCTTCAATGTACAGCTGAGGCCACTTTGGCCCCCTGCGGCCTGAACACTCACATCTGCCCTCTGAGGGGAGGCCTGTGGAAAAGCAGTTGGGAGGGGGAGCTGAGGAGAACCGAAGCCCCGGACTGTGCAGAGGGCCCGGTGCAGAGGGCCACCTGCGGGGGCCGCTTCTCCTGCTCAAGCTTACGTTTGGATTGTGAGCTGAGTGATGCACGCATATCTTTCGGTTTTAACTTTCAGTGTCTGGCTGGCAGTGATAGTGAGCAACTTTCTCATGTTTGTTGACTGACTCAACGAGTTTCTTCTTCAATGGCTTCTGAACGTTGCGTGTGTGCATGCTTAGTCGTGTCCGACTCTTTGTGACCCAACCCTATGGACTGCAGCCTGCCAGGCTCCTCTGTCCATGGGATTCTCCAGGCAAGAATACTGGAGTGGGTTGCCATTTCCTCCTTCAGGGGATCTTCCCGACCCAGGGATCGAACCAGTGTCTCCTGCGTCTCCTGCATTTGCAGGTGAATTCTTTACCACTGAGCTGCCTGGGAAGCCCCTTCTGATTGTTATCCTTTGCTTATTTTTCTACTGGTTATCTGTCTTTTTCTTCTTGAACTATAGGCATTCTTTTCTGTACGTTCTTCCTGTTTCTTCCTACACAGCACCATTTACTAGTAGAAGTAAAGAGGAACCAAAAAAAAGAGGATCTCAAAGAGTTTTCCTTTCTCGAATTTTAAGATGAGTTATTTCACTGGATGTAATGAATAGCTTTGTAGTTTGAAAGAGATTGATAAAGTTTAATAAACTACTTTACTAGAAAGAAATGGAGGTCTAGATAAGAGTATACGTGTTTCACCACAGAGGGTAGCAGGCACATTTATTTGATGATTTGGGAGAGATTTCTTCTAATAACACACATTTAGAGACTGTAATTAATTAAATTAATTTAAATTAGATTAATGCAGACGACTTGAAAGGTACAAGCAGCTCAGATAGGCAGCTACTTCGATGCTTTATTACCACTTTCCATGAATGGCGAAGAGGGAAGGACTCTGAGTGTCTGTGTGCACGCACATGAGAGGAGTCTGGAACAAAGCCTATCAGGTTCCAGCAGACCCGCCCAGGTGAGGCCCAGCCCAGGGTGCCTAGGCCTCAGTGATCCTGCATTTCTTCTTTCTATGCTCTTTCCTTCTTCCCAAATACATCCTCCACAGGCTTTTTGTCAGTGGAGGAGTCTGCTGGTGGGAAACACTGGCTTCCTGGGCCCCTCTCAGAGCCAGCCCTTCTGCTTCTCAGGCCAGTGTCTCCTGGTCTGGCACACTGCCTCCCTAGGCTTCTCTGTCCCCCCGACCCATTCCTGGCTGACCTTGTGCTAGTGACTGAGAACCCCTGCACTTTGCTGAAGACTTCTTTCTCAAACTCCACATCTAGATGTGCGAGCTCAGACTGAATGTAGGCGTGGGAATGGCAAAGGATCATCTCATATTTAAGTCCATCCATCAAATCTCCATTCCCAGCTGCTGCCCAGGCCTCAAACTCTTTAGGGAATCCTGACTCGCATGGCGCCCAACTCCCACCCATTATGATCCAGCCACCATCCCAGCCTCACTCCTCCTTACCAGCCCCTCATCCCACCCTCACCCACCTGCGCCTCTTACCCAGGATGGAGCTTGACATGTCATCTAATGGTGTAACAGGCCATCTATCTGTTACTTGACTATTTATTTTAAATAAACTGAAAAGACAAACTACACAGTGTACAAGTCATCCAACAGATAAGGATTAGTATATATAAAGAAAAGTACAAACACCCAAGTAGAAAATCAGCATAAAACATGAATAAATAACCCACAAGAGAAGAAATACAAATGGATGATGAACAGATTAAAAATTTGAACACTCTCAGGATATAAGAAATGTTTAGAAGATGCATTTTAAACCTCTTATATTGGTAAAGATTTAGAAAACAATACCTAGGTAGGTAAAGCTATATAATAAAATACATATACGATATACTTCATAACTTTGAAAAACTAAGATCATGGCATCTGGTCCCATCACTTCATGGCAAATAGATGGGGAAACAGTGGAAACAGTGACAGACTTCATTTTTGGGGGCTCCAAATCACTGCAGATGGTGACTGCAGCTATGAAATTAAAACATGTTTGCTCCTTGGAAGAAAAGTTATGAACAACCTAGATAGCATATTAAAAAGCAGAGACATTACTTTGCCAACAAAGGTCTGTATAGTCAAAGCTAGGGCTTTTCCAATAGTCATGTATGGATGTGAGAGCTGGACTCTAAAGAAAGCTGAGCGCCAAAGAATTGATGTTTTTGAACTGTGGTGTTGGAGAAGACTCTTGAGAGTCCCTTGGACTGCAAGATCCAATCAGTCCATCCTAAAGGAAATCAGCCCTGAATATTCATTGGAAGGACTGATGCTGAAGCTGAAACTCCAATACTTTGGCCCCCTGCTGTGAAGAACTGACTCATTTGAAAAGACTCTGCCCATCAATCTGTCCAGAGAAGACTGAAGGCGGAAGGAGAAGGGGACAGAGGATGAGACGGTTGGATGGCACCATCAACTCGATGGACATGAGTTTGAGTAAACTCTGGGAATTGGTGATGGACAGGGAGGCCTGGCATGCTGCAGTCCATGGGGTCGCAAAGAGTCGGACACGACTGAGTGACTGAACTGAACGGAATACACTGATAAGTTACTGCTAACTATGCTGAAGTGCTGAAAACTGGAAGCTTTTAAAATTGTGTTCACCGTATTCTAAAGTTTCTGTTATTAAAATGCAGTATTTGAGCAATCAGTAAAAAGTTTATTAGAAAAAATTTCTTAGATAAAGGACTGTTACCTGAGTTGTGAGGCAGGGTTGCCACTGTCCCAAGCATACATCAGGAGCCTCACCTGAGCCCTGCGCCTCAGGGGTGCGGAAGGGGTGATGAGGCAGCTTCCCTATAAACGAAATGAGGGAAAGGGAGTTTATCCGTTGTGTGCCTATCACTTGGGTTCCTCCCATGCTGAAAACAAATACTCAAGAAGAACAGCATGTGCATCTTTAAAACCAAAGTCACTTCTCTTTTAAGAGAATTTGGGTGGGGGTGGTGAATGGACACGTGTGAACTGTGCAACACACGCCAGCATTTCAGCAGACTCCAGAACACACAGAAATATTCCACAAAGGCACATAGCCTGACACAGCTTCTCAGAGTGGCAGACATGAGCACATCCATTAACAGACCCAAAGACATACCCTCTCTGCAGCATGGAAAAATAAGAAGCAAAAGTCTACACGTGTATGCTCGAGGAGTATTCTTGTAATCAATGCTTCAGCAGTCTGCCTTAATCAGATATGACCTAGGCATCAAATGAACATTCATTTGTTAACTCAGTTTGGGTCATGTTACCTGAAAACCTTAGAAATTTATCTTTAAGCTGACATACTACACGAGAGAAATTACCATTGAAATAAGTTTTTCAGAATAATGAATTAATTTGGTTAAATACAAGGTTATTGAGGACCCCGACTTTTTTTTTTTCTTTTTTTGGTGTGTGTGTGTGTGTGATTTATGTGAAAATTAATCATGGGATCCTCACTAAAATGGAGTTGGGAGGCCAGAAGGGGAGCTCTCACAGAAGAGACCACCTTGCATCTCTGGAAGGAAGTAACACTGCTGGCAGCTGGAGGAAGATTTTATCCCTGCCTGGCAATGGCCCAGCCAATAAAAGCCACTGTGCTTTGAAGTTCCAATTTGTTCCAAAGGACTCTGTTTTTAACAGCTCCTCCCAACTTCTCCTTCTCTATAAAAGAGGTTCCTCTCCTTTGCCTCAACATACTTGCAAGTGGTTCATTGTAGCTGCATGTCCCAAATTGCAATTCTTTGATGCTCCTAAATAAAGTCTTTTGGTGGGTAAAATTACTGGTTGTTTTACTGTTTTTGGTTAATAACTATTGCTATTTACAATGTTGGAAACTGAAGCAGAGAAATTTTTCAAAAGCTTATTTCCCCATTCATTTAAAGATAACGACGATGGGCATACTGCGTGTTATTAACATCTGAGTAGTTATGAAATTAGTTTTGCCACCATGGTCCTTCTGAGATAAGGCCTAAAGTAATGTATGTTTTTTCCAGGTGATAGAAAGACGTATGAAGAACAATATTTGGAAATGAATATACTTTCCTTAGTTTATAATACCTAAGTTTAAAGGTTATCAATTCTGAAGTTACAGAAATGGGTAACAAGCCAATGAAAAGATGTTCAACATCATTAGTCATTAAAGACACGCGAAATCAAAATCACAGTGAGATACTACTTCGCACTTACTATGATGGCTAAAATAAAAAAGACAGAGGACCTTCTCTGGTGGTCCAGTGGTTAAGAATCTGTGCTTCTACTGCAGAGGGCACGGGATCAATCCCTGGTCAGGGAAGTTCCATATGCTACAGGTACAGCCAAAAAACACACAAAAACAAAAAGACAGGAAGTAAGTGTTGTTGAGGATGTGGAAAATCAGAACCTTATATATTACTGGTGGGAAAGCAAGATGCAGCTACAGTCAAAAACAGTTTGGTGGCTTCTCAATGAGTTAAACATTGAATTACCGTGTCACTGCAGCAATTCCATTTTTGGGTATGTATCTAAAGAACTGAGAACAAGTCTAAACAAAAACTTGTACAAGAATTTTCATAGCAGTATTATTCACAGTAACCGAAAGACAGAAAAAAGAACAAAACACCCCAAACGTCTATTACTAATGAATGGATAAACAGAGTGTAGTCTGTCTACACAGGGAATATTATTCAGCCATAAAAAGGAATGAAGCACCAATACACACTACAATGTGATCAAACCTCAAAAACATTATGTTCAGTGAAAGAAGCCAGACATAAAAGGTCACATGATGCATGCTTCCATTTACATAAAATGTCTGCTGTTGCTGCTGCTAAGTCGCTTCAGTCGTGTCTGACTCTGTGCGACCCCATAGACGGCAGCCCATCAGGCTCCGCCATCCCTGGGATTCTCCAGGTAAGAACACTGGAGTGGGTTGCCATTTGCTTCTCCAATGCATGAAAGTGAAAAGTGAAAGTGAAGTCATTGAGTCATGTCCAACTCTCAGCGACCCCATGGACTGCAGCCTACCAGGCTCCTCCATCCATGGGATTTTCCAGGCAAGAGTACTAGAAGACCAGAATAGTTTTCTTTACTTTATGTTGACTTTATTAAGTTTCATTATTAAAAACAAATAAACAAAGCTATCTCGCTTATGGGAGAGCTAAAGTTCTTTCAATGACATTAACTTCTGTGTTTATTTTAAATGCTTATTGTCACTTTCACTCGAGTAGACAAATACTGTTGTTTCCCAGGCATCCATGATCCTATTTTAGTGTTCAAATCTCCTGATAGCCTTTGATAATTTTCCTTTTCAAACTGAATCCTAGGGGTAAAAATGAGATAAAACTTCCAGGATACTCTTCTCACCTAAAATTATCTTTGTGCCTTGGAAAAATCACAGATTTGTTCTTATAATAGAAGTGTTAGAAATAATTAGGTTTATTTGAAGTATTATTATCCATGAGTTTCATGAGAAGAATTGCTGAGTCCAAAAAAATGTTCAGCCAATCCCATTTTATATTTGTTGGTAAAATGTTGTTCATATCATGTGTTTGAGGAACTTTCTAGAGATCTGTCAGGGTCCTGGGTGCCTGTCAGGTTTTTCTCCATCAGAGTCCTAAAGTGTCTGCCCAGTGCCATGAGGGAACAGGGACATAGAGCTTAAAAGTTGGCAGACTCAGTCACTGTTTTAAATATTTACTTGGTCACAACCTTACTTCTTTAACTTGAATCCAGCGTTTTGGAGGCCAGGAGTTTGCAGCTGTGCCTTCACATCTCATAGTTAATATGCAGATGGTCAGGACCTGCCCCACAACTCCTGACTCTCTGCTTGATATTCTTGGTATATTCATGGTACATTATGTTTCAGGATTATTTTGTGTTATATCTCAGGAATTTTCTCTCTATAAAAATTATGTTCATTGATATTTAGAAATCAGATAAAGTGTTCACAGTCTTCTTTAAAAACAGGCATAAACATCTTAGACTTTTTTCGGGGCGTGGCTTTGTTTTGCACTGCACAGAAACAACCAAATATAACTTCTCAGCGGCACTTTTATTGTTATGAACTCCCATTAGATCTTTCACTTTTGAAAATTATCAGTAGTATAAGTTAACCACGGCCATATTATGTCTTTGTCATCCATGTGGACAAAAAAAAATGTGGTCTGCCATTTCAATCAACAGAGAATACTGCCTGCCACCAAGCAATCAGCCGCTGCAGCTGTCCCAACTGTGCACCCTAATGGGATTCAGAATGGACAAAAACAGGATATTGGCCCTAGATAGTTCAGATGCACGTCAGAGGAACGGTTTCAACGGGCCCAGATTCTTGCATCTTCCCATATATAAAAAGGCACTAAAATCCTTGAGATGTCTGGTTTTTTTGTGATTAATAGTAATCCTTCGATGCTTGGCTACATATATATTGTTTTAGCAAAATCTCCTTCATATCCTGTTCTCCTTGACCTCTCTGGAACAGTCTCTCAGAGCCATCAGATAGGCTGCCTTCCTGGACTGTTGTGGTTCAGCTGCCAAGTCGTGTCTGACTCTTTCCAATGGACTGTAGCACATCAGGCTTCCCTATCCCTCACCATCTCCTGGAGTTTGCTCAAGTTCATGTCCATTGCATCAGTGATGCTGTTCAACCATCTCATCCTCTATCGTCCTCCTCTCTTCCTGCTTTCAATATTTCCCAGCATTAGGGTCTTTTCCAATGAGCTGGCTGTTTGCACCAGGTGCCCAAAGTATTGAAGCTTCAGCTTCAGCAACAGTAGACTGTAGTCCTCAGGAATATTCTTGAATAAAACTGAATTCTCCACTTTTAGATTGTGCATTTTCTCTTCAGTGAACAGCTACAAAGAGTTTGTTTTACTTTAATGAAAAGAAAAAAAAAAGAAGAAAAAAGAGAGTCAGGCCAGCACAGTGGGAAAACACTGTGTCATGGGCATTGCTTAGACCACCGTGAGGCCAGCCAGTGGCCTGACTCAGGATTTCCAGAACTCTAGTAAAGAAGCAGATGGATTGTTGAGATTTCAGAACCAAGACGGAGTGGAATAAGGATTAATCACCTAGGACTGAAGGGACCGATGAGGGACAATGCAGCTGCTGCTGGGAACACTGTTCATGTGACTTTAATGCTCTTTCTAGATACACAAGGAACCCTTTCTCTTTCCCCTTAAGCTGTCTGTGGTGGTTTTAGTGGCTAAGTCGTGTCTGACTCTTTGCAACCCCATGGACTGTAGCCCGCCAGGCTCCTTTGTCCATGGGATTTCCCAGGCAAGAATATTGGGGTGGGTTGCCATTTCCTTTTCCAGGGGATCTTCCTGACCCAGGGATTGAACTCGTGTATCCTGTATCTCCTGAACTGGCGGGTGGATTCTTTACCACTGAGCCACCTGGGAAACCCTTAAGCTATCTGTAGTCCATACAAATTTAGTGGCCTCTGGTTTTCTAAACTGAAATGAAACATTTCTAAGTGGTATCTTGGTCTCTTAAGTCTAAGTTCTCAGAACTTGTTAACTCTTGTTGAGTATTCTTCCTTTCCTGGCAATATAATAATTTGCGTAGGTTCAAAGGAAATCTTGTTTCTACCTGGATTTGACTGGCAACATGGATTGTGCAGCCAAGGCCTTGCCTGGTGGCCACAGGGAAGAATGATACTCATTCAATCACCAGAACCCAGCATGTGTAAGGATCTGCAGCTCAGGGATCGAGGCTCACAAGGCCCTCCCTGGAAAACTGCCAGGTGCCAGCCTTATAGGGGGATAAGGAAGTTCATCTCCTAGCAGGTCCAGGAGCCTCAGGATATTCTGGAAACCTCAAGAAAAAAGGAATTTGCTTGAAATAATCTCTGGTGAAACATGGTGGGTTCTTGGCTTCCTGGACTCAGGACAACAAATAAGACGCTTTCAAAAGTCCAACCTGAAATCCTGACGGGAACTTCCAGCAAAGCAAACTCAAGAGGGCCAACATGATGGATTAACACTCTGACTGCACATACAGAAACAATCAGGCCAAATGAGACCAGCCTTGTTTCGTGATCAAGAATAATCTTTCAGATGAATTTTATCAAAAGCTGAGAAACTAAAGGGGGAAAAAAAAAAAAAAAACTATGGAAACTGCATTGCCTACTGCACATCCTGAGGAGCTATCAGGGTCTTGCCTCTCACGGTGCCTGAGTTACAACTCTGGAAGCCACTGGACATGCAGACTATGCCTTGTCCCTTGGCTTTTTCATGGGCTCCCCCTCCTCCCTTTAGAGAGACTGGTTCTGCCTCTATTTGCAATTCAATTCCTTTACTCCATATACATTTGCTCCTTTGATTTTTCCTTGAATTGTTTATAACATTTGACTGGTTTCCTCACTGTTCAATGAACAGGGGAAAATTCTAAAACATGTGCTGGCTTTCATATCTGTTTGACAGTCATATCTTACTTCTCCCTGAAGATTATCTTTTAACACTTGTTAAAGAAATATTATTAAAATGTTATCAGATATCAGAAAGGACACTGACTAATATGAACTTTGATGAACTATAACTGGCATGAGCACTTCTGCTCTAAGTAACATGGCGTGAAAACTGACACAACACAGTGGTAAGGAAGGGAAGGAGAAATGGACAGAATACAAGAACAGTGCAAGATTTTAACGCAAAAATCATTCTTGGCATTTCAGGTTGATGAGTATACAAAAGTTTAGAAACAGTGTTAATCATTGTATTTAAGCTGAGGTGTCCCAGCACTGGAGCCTACAGGCTGTTGGGTGGGGCTGGGTCTTGGTGCTGGGGTGGTGGCTGGCCTCCAGGAGAGCTCACCCTGGTGAGTACCTCCGCCACCAGTGTCCTTGTCCCCACAGAGAGCCACAGCAGCCTCCCACCTCCCCAGAGACCCTCCAAGACCAGCAGGATCACCTTTGGTGTTCTGCTCATTTGTTCATCCACATGAACCTAAAATCCAGTTTGTCTAGCTCCACGAAAAAATGTTAGAATTTTCATCTATTTGAGAACTGGATGTCCTCAAAAAAGTGAACTCTAGTAGACATACTAGAGTATGGATATCCTATCAGTGGAAATACTATATCTCTGTTTATCCAGGTCTTCTTCAGCATCTTTAATAAAACTGTATTCTTTTTTTTTTTTTTTTTCAAAAAAGGCTGCTTAATAGAATACAATCAAAAGTAGACTTCAATTCTTTCTTCAATTTTGAAACTCTCTCTTGTGAAAATTAACCAAGGGTAACTCAACAGTGGAAACAGTATCAGACTTTATTTTTGGGGGCTCCAAAATCATTGCAGATGGTGATTGCAGCCACAAAATTAAAAGACGCTTACTCCTTGGAAGGAAAGTTATGACCAACCTAGATAGCATATTCAAAAGCGGAGACATTACTTTGTCTAGTCAAGGCTATGATTTTTCCAGTAGTCATGTATGGATGTGAGAGTTGGACTGTAAAGAAAGCTGAGCGCCGAATAATTGATGCTTTTGAACTATGGTGTTGGAGAAGACTCTTGAGAGTCCCTTGGCCTGCAAGGAGATCCAACCAGTCCATTCTAAAGAAGATCAGCCCTGGGTATTCTTTGGAAGGAATGATGCTAAAGCTGAAACTCCAGTACTTTGGCCACCTCATGCAAAGAGTCGACTCACTGGAAAAGACTCTGACGCTGGGAGGGATTGGGGGCAGGAGGAGAAGGGGACGACAGGATGAGATGGCTGGATGGCATCACTGGCTCGATGGACGTGAGTCTGAGTGAACTCTGGGAGTTGGTGATGGACAGGGAGGCCTGGCATGCTGCAACTCATGGGGTCACAAAGAGTCAGACACGACTGAGCGACTGAACTGAACTGAACTCACTAAGACAGGAGTCAGGAGGCCAGAAGCGGAGCCCTTATTCTTAACCTCACTCATGTAAATACAGATCCTAACAGAAGAGACTATGGATCTCCAGACGGACGTGACATTGCCTTACTGCCACAAGGAGAAGGAAGATATTCTCTTTGTCTGGCAGCAGCCCAGACAATGAGAGATCATTACAGTTCAGCCAATGAAAAATCACTACACTTTGAACTCCCAGTTTCCTCCAAAGGACTCTGTAACAGCTCCCCACAATGTCCCCTACTCCTCTATAAAAAGGT
Organism: Ovis canadensis; assembly: GCF_042477335.2. Taxonomy (NCBI): domain Eukaryota; kingdom Metazoa; phylum Chordata; class Mammalia; order Artiodactyla; family Bovidae; genus Ovis; species Ovis canadensis. The sequence goes on along the minus strand of NC_091255.1, from coordinate 58,930,089 downwards.
TTTCTCTCTTTTGCTTTATCTGACTTGCATGTCAAGAAGCAACAGTTAGAACCAGATTTGGACTATTTGCTTTACAGGACTATGCAGGTCAAGAAGCAACAAACAGTTAGAACTGGATATGGAGCAACAGACTGGTTCCAAATCGGGAAAGGAGTACGTCAAGGCTGTATATTGTCACCTTGCTTATTTAACCTCTATGCAAAGTATATCATGTGAAATGCCAAACTGGATGAAGCACAAGCTGGAATCACGATTGCAGGGAGAAATATCAATAACCTCAGATATGCAGATGACACCATCCTTATGGCAGAAAGTGAAGAGAAACTAAAGAATCTCTTGATGAAAGTGAAAGAAGAGAGTGAAAAAGCTGGTTTAAAACTCAGCATTCAAAAAACAAAAGATCATGGAATTCAGTCCCATCACTTCATGGCAAATAAATAGGGAAACAATGGGAACAGGGACAGACATTATTTTCTTGGGCCCCAGAATCACTGCAGATGGTGATTACAGCCATGAAATTTAAAGACGCTTACTTCTTGGAAGAAAAGCTATGACCAACCTAGACAGCATATTAAAAAGCAGAGACATTACTTTGCCAACATAGGTCCGTCTAGTCAAAGCTAGGGCTTTTCCAGTAGTCATGTACAGATGTGAGAGTTGGACTATAAAGAAAGTTGAGCACCAAAGAATTGATGCTTTTGAACTGTGGTGTTGGAGAAGACTCTTGAGAGTCCCTTGGACAGCAAGGAGATCCAACCAATCCATCCTAAAGGAAATCAGTCCTGAATATTCATTGGAAGGACTGATGCTGTAGCTGAAGCTCCAATACTTTGGCCACCTGATGCAAAGAACTGACTAACTGGAAAAGACCCTGACGCTGGGAAAAATTGAAGGCAAGAGGAGAAGGGGGCGACAGAGGATGAGATGGTTGGATGGCATCACTGACTCGATGGACATGAGTTTGAGGAAGTTCTGAGAGTTGGTGATGGACAGGGAGGCCTGGTGTGCTGCAGTCCCTGGGGTCACAAAGAGTTGGACACGGCTGAGACTGAACTCACTGACTTGCATGTGGTTCACCACAGTTGTATGTCCCAAATTGGAATTCTTTGTTGCTCCTGAATAAACTCATTTTGCTGACAAAAAATAAGTTTTAGGTTAACACTGGTGGTCCCACCGAGATCCACAGCAGACTCCTGACAACCCTGGGGCTGGTGAGCAAAAGGGTGTGTACTCACTAAGTCTACAGGGCTTACTATTTTTCTAGTCACCCCTGGAGTTTAAGGGGAAGGTTTTCTCCTGGATTGGAGCTCCACTCTTAGTGCATTTAGAACTCTCAAAAGCTTTATCTGGGATATGTTTAAAGGCTTTACCCTTTTTGTTAAGGCTTTGCTTTGTCTGTGAGCACTCATTTGGCACTTCAGCCTTACTTGAAATCAGGCTGTCCCAACTGGAACTGTGCTGGCCTTTGGTCCAATTCCTTTTGGAATTGGGCTGTTCCTATTTGGAACTGTGCCATTCGGCCTTTGGCCTGATTCTCTGGGGATCAAGCTGTCCCAACGGGAACTGTGCTGCTATTTGGCTTGCAGGCTGTTTAAGAATTGCTCCCTTTGCTTTAGAGAGAGAGAAAAAAAAGAAACCTCCAGAAAACGGGATCCCAGTTATCTAAACTGTCTTGAGGGTACCCCACATTTAAAGACCCTGTCTGATTTTATGTTTAAAAACCACAGTCCCTTCTCATGCATGTTTCTAAAGAAATGGACAAATTTTAACCCAAAGTAATTTAGAACATCACTGGCCATTATGGAGAACTTTCAGACTCCCCAAGCTTCCCTTTCTTAAAACTACTAGACAGCCATGACTCTGAAATTATCAAAATTAAATTGGGTGCCTCTGTTGATTGCTATTTTGAGGCTTCCAAACATTATCAGGAATTTAAAGTTGTCTCTCTGCAAATACAATAATTATACCATCCGAGGCAAACAAAGACAAAATGGCTCTGAAGCCTCAGGCTCATCCCCCCCACTTCTTTGTCCCTGGTGTCAGCTCATGCATCCCCCGACTCCCCCTCCCCTTGCTTCTTTGTCTCAGTCTCTGCCACCCTCTATCAGAAACTGCCCTTTAAAGGGAAAACTTCTGGGGCTTCCCAGGTGGTCCAGTGGTAAGACCTCACTTTCCCAATGCAGGGGGCCCAGGCACAATGCCTGGTCAGGGAACTAGATTCCACACTCTGCAACTAAGAATTTGCATGCAGCAACTAAGAGTCTGAGTAACACAACTGAAGTCTCACATACTACAATGAAAATCAAAGACCTTTGAGTGCTGCAGCTTAGATCTGGCACAAATAAATAAATAAAATAATTAACTAAAAAAATACAGAGAAATCTTCTGAGGGTCCAAATAGACCCATTACTTATGTAAGTAAGACCCATTACTTATGTTCCCTTGACAAAGGCTGAATTGCCACACACAGTTAAAAGTTTCCAAAAGTAACTGAGGACCTTGGTAGATTTGCCGGAGAATTTAGCATAGTTATTCAAACCTACCAGTCTGGTTTCTCAGATTTATATCAGTTAGTTCACAAGCTTTTTGAGCGGCAAGCCAAACACTGAATAAAATTAGACTGAAGGGATCACCCTGGGTAGGCCTTTAGAAAAACAAACTCCTAGCTTCTAGTAAAAGAATCTGCCTGCAGTGCAGAAGACACAGGTTCGATCCCTGGTTTGGGAAGATCCCCTGAAAAAGGAAATGGCAACCCTCTCCAATATTCTTGCCTGGGAAATCCCATGGACAAAGGAACCTGGAGGGCTACAGTCCATGGGGTCACACGAATCAGACGTGATTTAATGACTAGACCACCACAGCTTCTGTTAAGAGGTCAGAACGTTTGGTGAAAACCCCCACAGCAGTTACAATTGCCTTTCCCAAGCCTGTTGATGGGAACTAAATTCAAGTTTGCACACAAAAATCTGATGAACCTGTTCGTGACTATTTAATTGACTCCAAATTGTCTTAAAGAAAATGCTGGTCTTCCTTCAGATGTTGAAATCACTTGGATAGCCCTTATCGCCTCACCAATGGGATGAACCAGGATCATTCTCTTTTAGTTAGAAGGACAAGGGTGGAATGGGAGATTATGTCCACTCTAGGTTTAGTTAACTTGGCAAATCAGCTGACTCGAATCCTAGGTGAGTCAAGACCACTAAATTCTTAATCTTTAATTTCTGAAAATGAAGGCGCCTTAACAAAACACTTCTAGTTTCTGTTATTACTGTAAAGAGCCAGGACACTGGAGAAAGATTGCTAAAAGTGTGTTCTGGGCATCTTTAACCCTCTAACCAGACCCTCAAACATCCTCTTAACTCCCTGTGAGGGGCTCTGAGGAATGACTGGGGCTCTCTCAATCCTCTCCTTGAATCAGCTTGAAGAAACCACTCTCCAGACTGTGAACGAATCTCTGTCTTTACAGACCCCAGATCACACTCTCGGTGCTCACCCCCACCACCATAAAGAAAAATACTAAAATGGTCCAAATAGTGAGGTCTCTAATGAACCTCAACAGGGTCCTGTTTCTGAACCTCTTCCCTTTTGCTTAGACCATTTAAGAGGTACACACCCTTTTCTCCTTAGCTCCTCCACCCCTATTAATTTATAAGGCCAGGGCTTCTTAGAAAAGTATCATGCTGGAATTTCTTTCTCCCAAAAAGGGAGAAACAGTTCTAAAATTTGACAGTTGCCATCAAAATAACCAATCAGGTGAATTAAACCACCCTGTGACTTCTTTTATTTGCTCTGTCTCTGATAGTACTGGAGCTGCTTCTGAAACACTGATCGTTTGTCTCTATTGAATCAGCTACCGCCCTCCTTATGGGCAAACTGTCCAATTGATATTGGCAAAATCCTCCCATCAAGAGTCAAATAGATTCCCTCAAATGCCCTCCCCAAGTAAATAAGCACTTCAACATATAAAGTCTGTAACAGAAGAGGCTATTGGGGCTCAGGGCCTCATTATCCCCTACAGTGGTTCTTGTATTACTCCTATTTCACTTGAGAGAAAACTCAAGTTCTGTTTTTTTTTTACTGGATTTGCATGTGGTTCACCATAATTGCATGTCTCGAACTGCAGTTCTTTGTTATTTCCAAATAAACTCATTCTTCTGGGAAAATAACTGGCCTTTTGTTTTTTAGGTGAATACTCTTAATCAACTTGAGTGAAATAGAAAACCTGAGTCTGTAGTGGTAGAATATCTAGCAACTAGTCATCCTGATAATATTATCCCTCAAAACCTCTGGGGTGGGACTTCCCTGGTCGTTCAGTGGTTAAGACTCTGTGTTCCCAATGCAGGGGACCCAGGTTAGATTCCTTATGCAGCAACTGAAGATCCCTTGTGCCACAACTAAGCCCCAGTGCAGCCAAATTTAAAAAAAAAGCAAAACCCTGGGACATGGCAAAATTGATACTCAGAAAGGAAATTCACATCTTAAAACTATGCAATTACTAAACAAGAAAGGATAAAATAAATGCTTAAGAAGTCAGGGAAAGAACAATAAAATAAACCCAAGGAAAGGAACAAATAAAAATAAAATGGAAACTTCTGATAAAGACATAGAAAACCACCCATTGACTCCAAGCAGTCATCTTTGAGGAAACCCCCTGGAAGGAAGCAAAGAAATTCTAAAACACACACGTTAATAAACACATTTAACGTGCTCTAGGAGACATCACAAAGAAATGGGAAGATGTGGAATTTAAAAAAACAATGACTGGGCTTCCCTGGTGGCTCAGTGATAAAGAATCTGCTTGCCAATGCAGGAGACACATCCTCTTTCCTGATTTGGGAAGAACCCACATGCTGCGAACAACTAAGTCTGTGTGTGTGTGCCCTTAGTTGCTCAGTTGCGTCTGACTCTTTGGGACCCACTGGAGTGCAGCCTGCCAGGCTCCTCTGTCCATGGAATTTCCCATGGCAAGAATACTGGAGGGGACTGCCATTTCCTACTCCAGGGGATCTTCCCAACCCAGGGATCGAACCCGTGTCTCTCGTGTCTTCTGCATCTTCTGCACTGGCAGACAGATTCTTTACCACTGCGTCACCTGGGAAGCCCAACTAAGCCTAAGTGCCACAACCACGGAGCCTGTGCTCTAGAGCCTGGGAGTCGCAACTGCTGAGCCCACCTGCTGCAACTACTGAATGAAGTCTGTGAGCCCGTGCGTCGCAACATGAGAAGCCACCGCAATGAGAAGCCCCTGTACTTTAATTAGAGAAAAGCCTGCACAACAACGAAGACCCAGCACAGCCATAAATAAACCGATTTAAAAAAAAAAAGACAAATAGTTGAGAAATTTAAAGAACGGAATAAAACCCAAAAACCCCAACCAACCGTAGGTCTTAAGATGTATAAAAAAAAAAAAAAATACTGATTCCAGAGCAGGTTAAATTAAAGCAGAACAACCCTCATGTAGACACAGGATGATAGAACAGCACAAATGGGTTGGAAGAAAAATCTTAAAGCAGCCACAGAGGAAAGGCAGGCCACCTACGAGGAAGAGGCTCATACTGACGCTGGCTTCTCACAAGACAGCAGGGTACTGTCTGATAAGAAAGTTGTAAGAAAATGCCAATCAGAAGTCACCTTCCAGCTATGCCATCGTTCTAGGAAGTGGTCAAAATGAAATCATTTTATGAAGACAAAGTTTACTGCCCACAGGCCCTTCTTGAAGGAAAGAACAGATCCCTGAATATCAGATCCTTTCCCTCCAAGGCCCTCAGATCACACGCGTGAAGCTGTGCATGACCCAGGGCTTCCAGGGGTTCGAAGACGCAGAGTGTGGCAGGGTGCTGATAGCAAGGGGCTAACACACCAAGAATTCATAAAATGTGACCGAAAATCACTGCTTCTCAATTAATATCGTTTACAGGACTGGAGATGCACATGTGGAATCATAATTAATAAACTAAATGTAAAGAGGTATTTTCCTATTTATGCATGTGTTCCCAATAAACAGTAATGGGTCAACCAGCTAACCACCTAGGAAAAAATAAAATAAAGCTAGATCCCTAACTTGTTTCTATTTTACCAAATCATTTCTAGATGAATCAAAGATTCAGCAGCAAGAAAGTTAGGGGAGAGCACAAAAGAAATTCAGCAGAAAAATTACATAATGAGATACAAATGGCCAACACACACACCCACATCCACACACAGAAATGTCAAGAAATACAAATTAAAACAATGAACTAATTTTACCTAAATAAACTGGCAAAAACCAATTTCTAATGAATTTTTAGCTTCTGTGAAGCTGTGGTCAAATAGGCACTTCACTACTGTAAAAAAACACCCAAATGCACTTTCCCTGGGGGCAGGGTGGGGGTAGGGGAAGATGAGGAACAGTTCACACTCTCCTGAGAGGCTGGTTGGAGCATGTCTGCCAGAGCCCAATGGACAGACATGTGACAGCAACAGTCCAGTGCCTGGAGTCTCCTCTGGGGCCAGCTCGGTGAAGGCCCCGAGGGAGGGTATGCAGAGCTAGGCAGGAATCACTCAGTTTTAACATAAGGGTGCATGTGTCAGCGTGAACAATAAAACACACATGCAGCAAAATGCAGACAGGTTCTAGTTGGCAATTTGTGCTTTCCAGTGTAAATTAACTATCTCTCAGCATTCATTTAAATTTTTATAGTGAGCAAGTAGCCTTTTCAAAATCGGGGCGGGGGGGGGGGGGAGGCGGGGCGGGAAAAGAGCCTTTAAGAAATGTTAGGTATTAGAGAATACATATTGTGTGATCCCCACTCTATGACATGCTGGAAACGGCTAAACTACAGAGACAGGGGAAAGATGAGTGGTTGTCAGAGGGCAGGAGAGAGAGAAGGTGACCAGGTGGAGCGCACAAGGTTTAAACCCACAGAACATACACCATGAAGGTGAACCTTGATGTAAAACTGCAGGACTCTGGGTGATGCTCTGTCAAGGCAGTTTCACTGATTGCAATGAATCTACCATCTAGAGTGGATGTGGGCTCAGCAGGAAAGAACATGCTTGCAGTGCAGGAGACCGCCTGCAATGCAGCAGACTTGGATTCCATCTCTGGGTTGGGAAGATTCCCTGGAGGAGGAAGTGGCAATCTACTGCAGTAGTCCTGCCTGGGAAATCCCAAGGAGAGAGGAGTCTGGCGGGCTACAGTCTATGGGGTTGCAAAGAGTTGGACATGACTTAGCAACTAAACCGCACCAAGTAACTGTGGGTAACGGGAGGTATGCGTGTGCAGGGCAGGGAGTGTATGGGAAGTCTGTTGTCTTCTGCTCAGTTTGGCTGTGAATCTAAACTTACTTGCCCTCCGAAATAAAGTCTTCCAAAATTGTCAGATGTTAGGATCCTGATAACCAACACTCTAAAGAATCCCAGCTGTGTACTGGATTAAGAAAGCATCACAGGCTGTTCCAGTTTTGGGGAAAAGGAGAATTGGCAGCAGGAGGAAGAACAAAGCAGGGGAGAGGTGGGCCGAGTTGAAGTCCACTTGGTCTGGCCTCATGGCCTGTCCTTTTCTGCTTTTCCATTCTGCAGGCCGGCTCAGGCTGTACTGGCATCTGTCATGGTCTTGGCCTTACCCCAGCAGATGGTGTGATGGCCTCTGTCTCAGAAGTGAGGGGTGAGCACCTGCAGCTAGGCTCATGGGAGTGCAAATGGGGCTGGGACACCTGAGGACAGGTGACGCCCCAGCACTGCCACCTACCTACTCACTTAGAGATGAGATAGGAGAGTGAAATTTTGAGTCAGGGCCACATGCCCAATCACACAAGCTGGTAAATGCAGATCTTAAGGCCTGGAACTGGAGAAGGGGTATGTGGCTGGGACAGGAGCCTGATCCCAGGCCGTGGGGGAAGCAGGATGAAACCAGGACCAGTGAAGGGGCGGCTCCGCTAGCTCCCTGGGAGATGAAGTCCGCCCAGAGGCAGACAGGTGAGGACAAGCCCTGGGGTTAACCCTGCCTGGTGGTGCTGGAACCAGAGGGAGCCCAAGTGGGCGTGGCTCTTCCTTGGCTGGATGGTCTCGCATTTTCAATATTGTCAAGTGATGACAGCATACTTCTGTCATGGTTGGTCACTCTGTACCACTTAACGACCACAGTCACACGATTGATGACCTGGATAAATCAGCTTTGTTAAAAAACATGCAGACAGACCAGCCTTGGTCACAACCTTTGCTGTCTCCCTATGTGGGAGAGCAGAAACCTACCGCCACATGGTATTGGGGGAGGGTGGCCTTCTCAAAAGGGAACCAATGGAGTGTGCTGGGCATTCTTAAAATAGTTTTTTTCTTTTTAAAATTAATTAATTTGGCTGCTCCGGGTCTTCATGGCTTCATGCAGGCTTTTTCTAGTTGCAGAGAGTTTGGGGGCTACTCTCTAGTTGCTACACTCGGTCTTCTCATTGCGGTGGCTTCTCTTGTTGTGGAACGTGGGCTCTAGAGCATGTGGGCTCAGAAGTTGCGGCACACGGGCCTAGTTGCTCCAGGGCATGTGGGATCCTCCCAGACTGGGATCAAACCTGTGTCCCCTGCCTTGCAAGGCGGATTCTTAACCATTGGACCACCAGGGAAGCCCTGTGCTGGGCATTCTTACAAGCCACCATGATGCACAAGTTCATAGAGCAAACCCCTCACCCCTCGCCTCTCATCTACTGTCCTCCTCGAAGTGTTAGGACGGAGGTGCTTCCTGCCAGCCCGCCCTCTGTGTGCACGCGTGCACACACTGTGTATGTTCACCTGGGCTCAGAGCACACTGTTCTGCGGGCGCTCTTCTCATAGGCTGACCTGTCTGGGCTGGCACACACATCATGTAGTCAGCAGGCTGAGCCTGGTCCAAAGTGTCCAAGCCCAAGAGCAAACAACACAAAGTGAGGAGTTTTGAAGTCATTTGGAAGGGTCACATTTTATTGTACTTAACAAAATAATTATCCACAGTGGACTAGAGCTGAAGGGGGAAAACGGGCTCTCTCTCTCGTTTGAGAAGTGCCATGCAGAGATGGTGCCCGATGGGGGTGCGAGAGACCCGTGGGCATGCAAGCGGCCCACACGCTCTCTTTTTAAAAATGTGCTTACTTATTTTTGGCTGTGCTGGGTCTTTGTAGCTGTGAGTGGACTTTTTCTTGTTGCAACGTGCAGGCTTACTGCAGTGGTTTCTCTTGTTGCAGGGCACAGGCTCTAGGTTGCACGGGCTTCAGCAGTTACAGTGTGTGGGCTCAGAAGTTGCAGTTCATGGGCTCCAGAGTGCGGGTTCAAGAGTTGTGTGGCAGGGGCTTAGATGCCTCGTGGCACGTGAAGTCTTCCCGGACCAGGGATTGAATCCATGCCCCCGTATTGGCAAGGGGACGGGACCAGCAGGGAAGTCCACCCCACATGCCCCTGAGGGTTAAAGCAGCATCCACGGTCTGATTCCAATGTCCCACACAAGGACCCCAGACCTTCCTAATTGCTTTCTTACTGTAACAAAAAACACCGCCAAACATCCTTGCATATGCATCTTCTTCAGATTTGTGAGAAAATATTTTAAAAAGATCTCTAGGGGAAGATTTGTGTATTCAAAGGGTATGATGATTTAAAAAGTTGTGAGATGCAGGCAAACTGCCCTCTGAGACGCTTCACCAATGACAGCTCCTGCGACGGGACTTTTTATTCTGGGCGTGAACTCAGCGCTGACTTACTTGCCCTCTTCAGACTCCTGCAGAGGCAAGTGGCATCCACAGCCTTGTCATGTCTGGGGATTTCTCCTGGACGTTCTGTCCAGCACTTTGCCTGTCATCAGTGAATGCCCACGTTGGGTACTGATTATTTTTTATCTGTCAGGTATGTTGCAAATATTTCTCCCATCTATTGTCTTTTATCTTTGTGTACGATGTCTTTTTCTTACAGATGTTTTAGGATGTGATGACATCAACTCTGTTGATTTTTGCCTTTCTCACTTCTAGGTGGTTTTAGACATTTTTTTTTACCGTTATTTAGGGAAGCCTTCATCATACAAAGGTGAACTGAGCCAGTGTGTGCACAGCCAATGGGGGAAAGGGCAGTTTGAGCAGAATCCCACATCCCTGCACATATGGAAGTTTTAGGAAATGAAAGAGGGATAACCAGAGACGCAGACGAAAACAGTTACAGGCCACTATGTGCTGCTCTATGGCAGTATTTGAAAGACTAGGGACTTTGGAGAGATTTCCAGCAAAATGCACATGTCCAGAAGTGATCCAAGAAGAGGCAGAAAATCCATACAGACAGATCACCAGAGAAGAAAAACAGAAGATATTACTAAAAGTCTACCACTAATGAAAACAGCAGGCATGGAAGGCTCTTCTGCTGAGGTCTCTGTCAGAGAAGGCTGCAAACTTGGCCGCGAGGAATGCGTAGTTTTCTCTGACACTGGGAGGCACAGGAGGGCAGGCCTGGCAATAGAGGATCTGCTCCTTTGTTGGATGGATGGGCGGATGGATGGATGCGGGGTAGATGGGTTGAGAGACGTGTGAATGTGTCAGTGAGTGGATGCTGGATAGATAGGTAGGTGGATGACTCACTTACATACTTGGTGGCTGTGAGGCCAGCTGATTAGACTAGGAAGTCACCATGAGGGGAAAGACAGGTTCATTGGAATAAAAGGTCGGAGGGGGAGGGAGGCATGGCTGTGCCTCCCTCTGGAAGCCTCGGGGGCTGGAAGGGCAACTGAGCAGTGGCAGGGCTTGGCACAGAGGCCAAGGTCAAGGAGAAGCAAGGTTCAGATGTGGGAGGGAATGCAGTGGAATTAAGAAATGGAGCCGTAAGTGAATGGAGGCCATGAAATGACAGGCGTGTGGGGCGGGGAGCACATACATGGCATGGCCTTTAAAAGTAAAAACAGGGTTTTTAGTGAACTTGGCAGAAGATGGCCCAGAAGTGCCCCTAGGGAACAAGCAAAGCCAAACCTTCCCCTTCAACTTGTGGAGCAGAAGGAGGACTGAACGGAAGGAGGGCTTTGTCCAACGGGTCCCAAGGGAAGGAGCCAGCTCCGTGAAAGATGCCCACTGTTGCTGCTTGCACACTGATGACATCTAGAAATACACTGAGCGCTGCTCACCCTTCTTTCAGGGGTGGGTTCTTAGAAGGACAGAGCCTCTGAGGGAAGTCTCACCCAGGTCCCCTACCCACAAAAGGTGGATGTGTACAGCGGTCTCCAAGTACAACTGGGGATCACTTCACATGGATGGTTTGGTTGACCTCTGTGTCTCGGGCACCTGGCACATAGCAGCCACTCAGCAAGATGTCTGCTGAAAACACAAGTGACTTGTCTGCTCCTCCTTAGATTTTCCAGGGTCTTCTACACCCTCTCCTCTCAGTTCCACAGTCTCCTTTGTGCTCCTGAGTCCAACTTCCAATCACTTGGTAATTTCAGGAGTCAACATATTAAGGCTAAATATTAATGTATTCAAAACAACTATTCTCGTTCACGCAGGTAAATGCTGGAGAGAGACCAGGGTGGATGTTCTGTCCCGTCTCCTCCCCTTCAGTGGGAAGTACTTTCTGGACACTGCAGTGGTCGGGGGTGAGAAGGAGCCGGGAGGGAAGCCGGGGCTCTCGTTAGCCGAGAGAAGCATTTTGTGGATACCCTGTTGCTCTGAGCACTTTACAGGCACACTGGGGTACTCTGCCTCCAATAGGAAATGCAAGTCAGAGACCTTGCTCCTCAAGTTGGTGAGCTGTCATGGAGAGAGGGGTGGCTTAGTTTCACATCAACAACAAGGTGAAATCCCAAAGACCCGAGATTTGGAGATCATCACAGTTACTCAAAGCTGTGGCTGGAAAAGGACAGAGGCAGGAGCCACAGAAGGTGAGGGGGAGGCTGCGAGAAAGGGGCTGGTGCCCTGGCTGCAGGAAAACCAAGGGGTTTAAAGGCAGGTAGGCTAGTGCTCTGAGACGCCAGGAGAGGCTCAACGTCTAGTAGCTCTAGTGGGTTAACCGTGGGACCTCAGGCCCGGTCCATGGGTCCCTTTCTCAGGAACCAGCACCCAAGACCCCCGCGACGGGCAGCCTGGGCGTCTGCAGCCCACGGTCCAGGCTTTGGCCGCACTGCACACACTGCCGCTTTTATCCTGAGGAGGCCAAGGCTGTGGCTGGCCTGGGAACACGGCAGCCTTTGCTGCCACCACAAAGCCGCATAGAAACGCCAGCTGCTTCGCTAACCTGTGGCATTTTTCTCATAAAATGCTGCCAGAGGGGTGGGTTCACAGGACTCTCACTGCAGAGATCAAACCAAGTCCTGTCTGTTCTTCCTTCTGTCCCCACCCCAATCCTGGGCTGGGCCTCCCCTGCCCAGCCCTCCACCCAGCCCTCCTCGGGCCAGCCCTCCCCTGCACCCTGCACCTCCATCACCAGAGCAGGGGTGGAGAGAGGGGGAATGACCCACCGGTGAGGTGCCCCAGCTCTGCTCGCAGCCGGTTTCCCAGCTCCAGGAGCTGCTCCTTCTCCAGGCGCAGCCGCAGGATCTTCCTGGCAGCCTCCTTGAGCTTCCTCTGGAGTCGGGGCACAGACAGGACCTGCAGGGGCTGCGTCCCATGGTCCTCTGTCCTTGTGGGTCCGCCGTCTGCAGGAACCTGCGAACAAATCCACACGGCAGAGACCATCAGACGAGCCTGGGGTTGTTGGGGGGTGGTAGGAGGAAGTGGGAGTGAGGGTGCGGACAGCAGGAGCCACTGCCTGACCAACTGTCCCAGAACCCACACCACTGGGTGACGTCCCTCCAGCCTAACAGACAAACTTGCATCCCTGCAACACGCATCCACAACAGCCTTTGCTCTCATTGGGGTGGGGGTGGGGGGGCGCACGGGGCAGGGCGGGAAATTGGGGAAAGTATGTGATGAAGGTTGTCAAAGCTCCCAGGCCAAGGCTTGCCTGCCCTTGCTTACTCTGTGGCTCCCCCACCCCCTCACTACCAGTGCTTCTGTGTCTTGCCAGTAAAGACAATGAGGAAGCAGCCCAGGCCCGGGACCCATGAGGGCTACACATGTGATCATCGCCTCCTCTGCTGGCCCCTCTGTCATAGGCTGGGTGCCTGCTGTCTGCCTGGTGTGGAAGGGGGCCAGCGGAGACCCAAAGTGAGGCCTGTGAAGGTAACCCAGCCTCGGTTACTCTTTCTCCAGCCCTGGACGTCTGTGCGGCTGGGCCCCTCTCCAGTGCCCCCTCTGCCCTCACTCGCTCAGCACGTTGCTTCCCCTGCCTCCTCTCTGACTTAATCTGTCCAGACTCCTAACTCACTTTCTCCACCTGTCCTTCAGACTTCCCTCAACCATCACAGGCTGGCCCAGGTTTCCCACTGTCCTGACCCTGACGAGAGTACAGAGAGAAAGCAAAGGAGGCCAAAGGCAGGAGCAGTGGCTACTTGTGGGCCTTGCCCGGGCGGCACCATGTGGCCCTTCAGTCTGCCACTGGCCCAGCTGTCCCATTTCCCACTATCCCACGGTCCAACCACATGGCTCTTACACACACATGCTGTCCCACATAGAGGGGTTTTTGGAACGGGGTGGGGTATGGGGATAAGAGAAAGGGAAAAAGAAGAATGTGTGTGGCTGCCTTTGTGCCGGGCAGGGGCCCAGGAAGAGCCAGTGGTGTCCAAGGCCCCGAGGGAGGCAGGTGGCCTACTTAGGCATGGCTATTGCTAACACCTATGAAAAGCTGCACTGTTGACCCAGCCAAGCGAACTGGTGCCAGAACGACGAACCTGCTCTGTGTCCCTGGAACAGACCAGCACACCCTGTCCTGGCCCAGTTTCCTGGTGAGTCTTTTCAGGGCTGGCATGCACCTGTGCCCTCCTATGGTCTTGGAGCCACAGTGATTGCACAGCAGTGCCTCCAGCACATGCCTGGCATGTGGCGTGAAGGGGGCATATGGAGGTGAGATGGCAAAGGGAACATCAGAGAAAGGCCTTGGCTCAGGGTCTCTCAAGGGCACAGGACCAGGACTGGTGGGAGACCTGGAGTGTGAATTCACACACGGGGCTGCACAGGCCCCAGGCGGCTGACATGACGACCCCTTTGGGAAGTCATACAGCCTCCAGGGGTGCAGCCCTGGGGTTGGGGTACCAGCCCAGTCAATTCTCCAGGCTTGGTCCCTCTCTACAGGGATATGCTGTACGATTATCTTGTGTTATCTGAAGTAAAATCCTGAAAACAGAGACTTTCCAAACCTCAGAACACTTAAAAATCTAAAAATCTCTTCAAAAGCAGCACCCCTGCACCACCACTCCATCCCACCCCTCATCTCCCGCCCAGCAAAGATGGCCATTGGCCTGAGCCGAGGAACCAACGCTGCCCAGGACGTGGCAGCACTCCGGGCTGGGGAGTCCTGATCTTGAATGGTCCATGTTCTTTCACACAGTGACCGCATGCGATGAGCGGGGGGCTGCAGCTGGGGCCCCCGCTCCTAAGCTCAGTTCCTGGTAAGATGAAGCTTATTTTGATGACTCTACAGCCTCAGCCCACAGTGACACAATGCTAACAATGACCTGAAACACCTAGGAGCTTCTACACTGCTACATTCAGGGGCCAAGGTCCCACCCTGTGAAGGCCACATCCGCCTGCCCCTACCTTGCTCGGCTGCCAGTCCCAGCATCTTGGCCAGAATCCACGCAGCAGAGGGGAAGCTTGAGGATTCCTAATGACTCTGTTCCCCAGGGAAGGGAGTGCCTGGGCTCCCCCATGCCCCCCACCCCTTCCTGAGAAGCCCTGTGGGGAGACTGAGGACCAGGGAGAAGCAGCGGGGCTCCAACAGGAGGGAGAGCACAGCACTGCCCCCTAGTGGTCGAAGCCGGGAGAAGCCCAGTAGGCATCTCGGGGTCTGGGCAGAGGGGCCCACGGGAGGCAGGGGTCTCGGTGAGCAGATAAACAGGGAAGTGTGACCATGCAGCCTCAGGGGAGCTCCGCCGTCTGCAGGGCCCTTCTGGGTTGGAAGTCTGGACTTGATGTGGCAGAATCTCATCCCCAGGAAGAGGCTGCAGGGGTGGCCTAAGGCCCCATGCCCCTGTCTCACTGCTGGTGCTTCCTCCCCTCTCCACATACATCTCTCTCTGAACCATCTGAGGGTGAGTTGGAGACATTGCACCCCTTTATGCCCCGATACTTCAGTTGGTACTTTCTAAAAATAGGGACATTCTCTTAGTAATCAGTTAAGAAAGCTGCCCAGATGGCTGACCCAACCCATCTTGAAAGCTGCACAGCCTCTAGGGGTGCAAAGGTTGAGGTGGTGGGGGAGTGGCTAGGCCATCCTTTCTCTAGGCTTGGTCCTCCTCTATAGGAACATGGCAGAAGTTTTACAGGGCCATGGCATTATGACCTAATGCACAGTCCACAGGCACCTCTATCAGCTGCCCAGAGGACATCCTTTATGGCCTGTTTCTCCTGCCTGGGGTCCATGTCCTGGGTCCCCTTAGTCCTTGACAGAATGGACAGGCTGCATGTTTAGAGTCCCTCGCTCAGGATCTGTCCAAAATCTCATACTTGGGAGTCAGGAGTGAGGCTGTCCCTCTCCTGTCCATTGGCCCACGATGTCTGTCTGTCCCAGTGTTGGCAAAGGAAGCTGATCCCTTGGAAGTGGTGTCCACAGGCTGCTGCACTGGAAAGTTACTGTCTTCCCTTCACAATAAGAAGAACTTGTGGGGAGACTCCTCATAAACAGCTTGTCCAGAATTTCGGCATCCACTGACGACTTTCCCATGGTGTCACTTCCTTCACATCCTTAGCTGATGTTCTAAGTAAGAAAGAGTTTCCCTCTCTCCTTCCTTCCCTTGTCAGCTTATTTGCATCAGCATGAATGTAAATTTTGGTAGGCAAATTATAACTGTGATTTCATGATTGATTAGTCTGGATCTGGTCAGTGGGAGCCCTTTATGCTGGCTCCTGGCCCCTTGTCATATCCCTGTGGCAGTGGAATCGGCCTCCTACCCTGGTTCTTCTCTACAGAGCAGAAGTTCAGGAATGCGATCTAGGCACTGGCTGTGTGCTCACCCACCCTGGGGAGCCACTGTTCCTTGGCTCCCAGTGGATGGAGCCAGGATGTGTGAACACCCCTTTCTTCAAAGTAACCCACGAGTTTAACCTCCAACCCCAATTTGTGCCCCAGAGGTACCTCAGCCCTCCCCACCACCGTTTCCCCAAGTCTCGGAAGCCTGATGCCCACAACCTCTTCTCTGGGCACCCAACACACAGCTGGGGAATTACAAGTGGAGCCTGGATTGGGTGGGCCTAGTCTGGGCCAAGGGTTCCCTGTACGTCCAATTTTTCACCCTAGGAGTGACCTCACCAAGGTCATGGGACACCTAGACCTGGAAGGAGGTGGGACCCTGACAACTGTGCAGAAACTACTAGACCCAGAGAGCTCACTCAACACCCACCCTGGGAGAACAGCGGTGGGCCTCAAGTTGCTTCAGATCCCAGGCTGACTGCCAAGAGATAAGTACTTCAACTTTAATTTCCACTCATTTGCAGGGTTTCTTCCTCTTTCGCTCAAAGCGGGTGGGGTCAGTGAGTTCTGTGAGGGCTGCTAACAGGGGAGCTACGAGGGCCACTGGGGCTGCAGCAAGCCCCTGGCAGCACCTGGAGCAGCCGTGGCCGTGGCAGGAGAGCAGACACGTCACCGCTGGCGACTGCTGCCCAGCTGGGCCTGGAGCCACTGGACTTGACTCCTGAGACGCAGGGCTGTGGAGCTGTCTGAGGCTCCTGGGGATGCATCCACCTACCCGTGGCACAGAGGGTTCACTTTCCACTTCCAGTGTCCCCACAGCTCAGACTCCCTCAGCCTCCCCCTCACCAGCCCCTAAAGCCACTCCTCATGTTTGCCTCCGCCAAGGCACAGCGGCCCCCCACCGTGTTCACTGGGCCAGACAGCGTCCTGGGCTGCGTATTCTCCCTTCGAGGCCCTTCACAGCCCCCGATAGTGGGTTCTGGAGTCGGGTCCCCTGTGTGTCCCTAAGTCACTCTCCTAGCTTGGTCTGTGGGATGAGAGCTACTCAGCAGGGGGTGGGGTGGGTGGGGAATACAGTCAATGCTGTTTCTGCCTGAGGCCTCTCAGCACCTTCATCTTATTGTCCCTAACACCTCCCACTTACGACTGTCACCATCTGCAAACAGGTGACACGGGTAACTGCAGGTCACCATCTGTGATCGCAGGTACCTGACAGGTCTCAGGACGTGTGTCACGTGATGTCCTGTGACAAAAGCCATTCTTTGCAGCATTTCTATAACAGTGTTTAGGAAGTGGTCAAGTAGCCTGTCTGGTAGGCACGCAGGGAAAACGTGCTGTGGTAGAACTCACGCCCTGGCCTGGGACCTTGGCCTAAACCCAACCACGGAACTGGAGGGGGGCTGGGTGCCAAGGGCCTGACCGGGACCAGGGCACTAGGTGGCCTGCTGGCCAGTGCTCCAGGCAGTATCTCAAACACTCTGAGAAGCTCATGAGATACACAGGGTCCACCCCGGGGGTCCTCTGGAAGGAAAAGTCACCTTGTTACATCCATTTCAGGGCTTCCTAGGCCCTTGAAGCACATGGTCAAGGCCTCCTGTTTCAGAGGACACAGAATGGCCCCCTTCATGTGTGCAGGCTCCCTACATAGTTTTAAATGAGGGATCTCAGCAACCCGCAGGACAAGGGCATGGTGGCAGCCCTTTACAGCGTCTGCAGAGAACAGCCCAGACAAAGCCACCCCAGCCAGGGAAGAAGAGGGAGGGAGGGGAGGGCTCCCCACTGGCCAAGACCGCACCCCAGACCAGTCCCGCACAGGATGCAGAGCACCACGGGGCACCCACCTCTCCTCCAACAGCTGCAGTATCTGAGGCCTTTGGTTGCTGCCTGCCGGCAGCGCCCCCACTTTCCTTCCTAGCTGACCCGAGATGCTTCTCCAGCTCGGCCACCTGCTTCTGCAGCTGCAGAGCCTCCACGTGCACCTGGTCCAGCTCGTGGGGAAGCTCTCGCTGGATGGTGTCCACGTCCAGGGGTTCTTGCAGCACCTGGGGGGCCATTTTAGAGGCAATGTTAGGAAGGAGGCAGGCTCTGGGAGGGGGTCTGGAACAGATCAGCAGGGAGGACTGGGAAGCAGGAGAAGGGAGGTACTAGGTGGCAGGAATACCAGAAAGATCAGAAGGACACATGCTGGTCAGCCTCCCCTCTCTGGCTTGATTCCAACCTCCATAAGACTGCGCCCCTGCAACCAAGCCACTGCACTTCTGCATGAGCAGCCTGGGTCAGCTGCAGGGTGGCCAGGAGGTACATGAGCAGAGTCCAGGCCAGAGCTCTGGGGCCACCCTGTCCTTCGGCTGCCTCTCTGGACATCTGTTCTCCCGGCATAAAGGGGGAAAGACAGGCAAAAAGAAAGACACACTTCTCTACAACCTCAACTTTCCCATTTTATTCTCAGGAAGATAAGATACCATCTTCCTATTCTGGAGGCTTCCACCAGGCTTCCACCTGGTGACTCAGCTGGTAAAGAGTCTGCCTTAGTGCAGGAGACCTGGGTTTAATCCCTGAGTCAGGAAGATTCCCTGGAAAAGGGAACGGTAACCCATTCCAGTATTTTTGTCTGGAGAATTCCATGGAAAGAGGAGCCTGGCAGGTCATAGTTCATGGGATTGCAGAATCGGACATGACTGAGTGACTAACACTTTCCTGTTCCAGGGATTTCAATAGCGAGTTTGTAATGAATACTTTATTCTTTTTGTCACATACACCAAAAAAGGTGATCATCTGATAAACAAACACTGCTGCTGCTGCTGCTGTGTCGCTTCAGTCATGTCTGACTCTGTGCGACCCCACAGACGGCAGCCCACAGGCTCCCCCGTCCCTGGGATTCTCCAGGCAAGAACACTGGAGTGGGCTGCCATTTCCTTCTCCAACGCATGAAAGTGAAAAACGAAAGTGAAGTCACTCAGTCGTGTCCAAGTAAAAACAAATAGAAAACACTTTAGGGTAGACTTTTTCCCTCAGGACAATCAAATAATCTGTGATTACCAAGACAAAATCAAAAGTTCTTATTTACATATTTATTTTCTGTTTGTAGCTTGTGGGGTGTGTGAAATCCTCATGGTGGAGCAGAACTGGGAAAGGGCACAGATCTGAAGGACCCCTGCCCTCATATGTGACACAGGTCTGCAATCCCAGAAAGAGAAAAGCTGTCAAGTTCATTTCCACTGCAATAGCACAACTGCTCTTCAGTCAAGATAAGGCATCTGATTTCCAGGCACTGCCCGCTCCCCACAGAAGACAGAAAGCTCCGAGCAATGTCTGTCACTAGCCAGGAGTCCTGTTCCACAGAAGATGCAGAGTCTGTAGGATGGTGTAACCTACATACTTATGGACTTGAAAGGACATGGGAAAAGGGCCCCATGGGAAAGAAACACCACAAGGCAACATGGAGGTGTGACACCACCAACATCAGCAGTAAGAGCTGTGCTCCCAGGGACATCATCAAGACCATGAAAAGCTAAGGCAGGGAATGGGAGGAAAAGTCTGCGAATCACGTATCTGACCAGAGACTCGAACCCCCAAAATACAAAGAACTCTGATAATTCAACAGTGAGACGACAAACAGCCCAATTAAAAATGGACAGAGGATACTCATGGACATTTCTTCAAAAAAGACATACAAATGGCTGATAAGCACATGAAAACATGCTCAACGTCATTTTTTATCAGTTCAGTTCAGTTGTTCGGTCATGTCCGACTCTTTGCCACCCCATTTCTTTTATCAAGAAAATGCAAATAAGCCACAGAGAGGTCCACCTCAAACCTGCTAGGATGGCTAGAGTCAAAAAGACAGAAAGCAGTTGCTGCTGGTGAGGATGTGAGACACGGGGGCCCTCGTGCACCTTCTGGGAGTGGAAAGTGCGCAGCCACTGTGGAAATGTTTAGTGGGTCTCCAGAAAGTTAAATGTAGAATTACCCTGCGACCAGGGATTCCACTCCTTTGCGTCTACCTGGAAGAACTGAAACAGACACTTGGACAGACAGGAGTCCACCACATTGACAGCAGCCAAATGGCGGAAGCAACCCAAGTGTCTGGCAGATGAGCGGGTACACCGAATGTGGGGTTCTCAAGAGGAAGTTCCAACCCCTGCTTCAGTATCGATGAACCCTGAGGACGTTATGCTGAGTGAAAGCAGCCAGTCACAGAAGAAGAAACACTGAGTGATTTCACTCATAGGAGGCTCCCAGAGGAGCCGGCTTCACAGAGACGGGAAGAGTAGAGTTTACCAGGGCTGGGGGCAGGAAACAGGGAGTTAAGAGTTTCATGGGGACAGAGTTTCTGTTCGAACGATAAAAATGTCCTATTGGGAATAGACCCTGGTGATGGGTACACAATACCGTGAATATACTTAATGTTACTGAATTGTACACGCAAAAATGTCAAATTTTGTTATGTATATTTTACCAGAATTTTAAAAAAAACACTAAACAAAAGAGGTATCATGAGATAATAGCAATAAAGCGCAGGCTGGGTCACCAGCCCCAGGTGCCAGGGTGGAGATGCACTGGAGTTTGACCAGTTGTCCCACCTCCACAGGAAGGAGTGGGTCACCCCAGCGCCTGGTTACAACCTGTCCCCGAGAAGGCAGGGCCAAGGGGACTGCAAGGGCCGGTGCTGGGCGAAGCATCTGGAGTCACAGACAGTGGTGACCAGCACATGCTGTTGCCTCAGCTCGGTGCCGGGGCTTGACGTGGGTCCCTGGACTCGCCCAGCACACCCTGGGTGGGCAGAGACAGGCCCTGCGTGTCAACGGTCAGCACTGTCCCCCCTGCCCTGGACTCCCCTCTGTCGTCTGCCCGGTCCTCACTGTGTGCCTCCCAGGGACACATGAGAGGCGAGCCAGCTGCTCCCAGCAATAACCCCGTCCTCACAGGGAGCCGGAGGCACAGGGAGGCCACAGCAGATTCCTGGGGTTCACTGCCGCCCCGGCAGTGCCCTCAGCTGGGAGACCTACTCAGTCGAGCATCAGAGGGTGGCCATACCTTCTGTCTCAGTCGTGCTACCAGGAAGCTCAGGAGATGCACTCTGTCTCCAAGCCTTCTGAGTGCCAGTCCCATGGACGCTCTATCGACTGGCACAGCTCCTGCAGAAAGAGCGATTTTGTCAGAATAACATTCCTACCATCCTGGGGGAGCTTCCAACTGCCTCGAGAAGGACATCTGTGGTGTCCAGGGCAGAGGTGCGTAGGTATGTTCTTCTCTGCCCTCCTCCAAGGATGGCTACTTGTCACTGCTGGTCCACTGGGACGTTGAAGACATTCTAAAGCTAAGTGGATGCAGCTGGGTGCCCACAAGGACTGAGATGAGATGCACATGAAGAACAAACTTTATGCCAATAAAGTAGGAGTCTTTGCAGAAGAAAAATCCAGCTTTACCAGCTAGTGTCTGTTAGAGGCCGACCTGTGTTGACTCCTAGTCATTTGGCTAGGAATAACAAAAATGTCCACACAATCCACAGGTCAAAGAAGAAATCACAGTGGCTATTAGAAATTACTTTGAACCGAATTACCATAAAAGCACGGCTTATCAAAACTTAAGGAATGCATCTAAAGCTGTCCTTTCAAAAGTATTTACAGCCACAGCAGATTTTTTTAGAAAAGAAGGATGAAAGATAAATGAGCTGAATGTCCATTTCAAAAACGAGGGAAAAAGCAAATAAGGTAGAAGAAAGGACAGAATAAGCCAGTATTAGATGCATTGGAGAAGGAAATGGCAACCCACTCTAGTGTTCTTGCCTGGAGAATCCCAGGGACGGGGGAGCCTTGTGCGCTGCCGTCTATGGGGTCGCACAGAGTTGGACACGACTGAAGCGACTTAGCAGCAGAGGCAGATGCTGAGGAAACACAAAACAGTGTGTGACAGCGGATGACACAATGCTCAAAACATCCATGACAGAATCCAAAATCACTCGTTATACCAACAACAAGGAAGATTGTACCTTGAATGATAAAAGTCCATATCAAGAAGACAGACTAAAGCAATTCCAACAGGGAATATAATACAGTCTCAAAACAAATGGAATATTGGAAGTTTCAGCAAAGGTATGAAAAAAAAATTTTTTTAATGGAAATTTTAGCACCGAAACCATAATAAAAATCTCACTGGATGGGCTCAACAGAAGAAAGAATTGGTGAACTTGAAGAAAAAACAGAAAATTTCCAATCTGAACAATAGAGAAAACAGATTGGAAACAGACAGACAGAGCCTCAGTGACCCGGGGAGAAAAACAAAAGTTCTAATACTCTTGCCACTGGAGTCCAAAAAGGAAGGACAGTGTGGAGCTAGAAAAAATACTTGAAGTAATGGTTGAAAACTTCTCAAATTTGGTTCAGTTTCAATGCCAAAAGGATAAGCCAAGGAAATCTATGCCCAGACCATCATAATCAGATTTCTGAAACTAAAGACAAACTTTGAAAGCACGCAGAGAGAAATGATTGAAAGGCAATAGACTTCTCATCAGAAACAATCATCTGATTTCTCCCCAGAAGAAAATGGTTTAAGTGCTGAAAGCAAAGAACTATAAACTCATAATTTTATACCAGGGAGTACACTCTTCAGGGATGAAGGTGAAACAAAGACATCTCGGATGTAGGAAAACCTTGTGAGTCCATCATGGCAGCCTTGCTGAAAAGGATCTGCTGAAACAAGCGCTTCAGACAGAAGGAACCTAGAATGAAGAAAGAGTCACAGAAAGGATAAGGATTCAAGGAAAGAACGGACCATACCTCTCCTCCTGAGTTTTTAAAATTATGTTTGACAGTTGAAAGCAAAAATGAGAATCCTGTCTGATGTGGTTCTCGATGTACACAGGGGTGGTATTTGCAACAAGAAATGGGCTGTTTAGGCCTGACTGGTGGTAAGATCCCCACATTCCACTTGAAATTGCAAAGTGCTGACACTAGGTGACCGTGATAAGTAAGCATACTGTAATTCCTGGGGAAAACACTAGAAAAAGTACCTAAAGAGATAGACCAAAAAACCAGATCAAAATAGAACACTAAATAATGTTCAAGTGGGGTCGCAAAGAGTCGGACACGACTGAGTGACTGAACTGAACTGAACTGAACTGAACCCAGTGGAGGCAGAATCATGACAAACAACACAGATTCGTATTACAATAGGAATAGGAAGAAATTTCCTTAATCTGACACAAAAAAGTAATGATTAAACTTAAAAGTGTTGAAAATTCTTCTCTGGGATCGGGAAGAAAGTCAGCTATGATCAACATCATAATAAAGAGTTCAGTCAGGGGAAAATAATATAAGAAAAAAGAAAGTAAAAGATATCAGCATTGGAAAAGCCAAAAGTAAGACTTCCACTACCTGGGACAAGATGACTATATACGCAGAGTGTCCTGCCTGCCTTTTTCTTTACTTCCTGAACAATCGAGCCCATAAATCATCAGATGGGCGGCTGGAAGTTACCCTCCGGGGCTGATCTGCCTGAGAGCTGCAATCCAGCTGGTGAGGGAATTGGGATGGAGGGCAGCCTGGGAGTCAGGGTGGGCCTGGGTCAAAGGGTGGGGCCTCTATGTGGGAAAAGGCCTCCGTCCATGCAAGGGAGGGTGCTCACACCCAAGAACTGGATGGAAGAAGTAACGTATGGAGGACAAGGAGCCAGGCTTCTCGTTGGAAAAGGAAGCTAAGAGAAATGGAAGTGGAGACCAGAACAAGCCTGTAAGGCTGGACCAACCATAGAGGAACAGACTGATGAATAAATTTGTCTTAAACACTCTGAATTTCTGTTGCCTTAGGAGATGGATCCAAAATAATACTGCTAAGGTTTATGCAGAGGGTTCTGCCTATAAGTTTTCTTCTAGGAGTTTTATGATTTCTGGCCTCACATTTAGGTCTTTAATCCATTTTGAGTTTATTTTTATAAGTGGTATTAGAGAATGTTCTAATTTTGCTATTTTACATGTAGCTAGCTATCCAGTCTTCCCAGCACCACTTATTGAAGAGACTTTCTTCTCCCCATTGCATATTCTTGATTCCTTGATCACAGAATGAAATTTGGCCATTTGCAACAACATGGATGGACCAGAAGGGCATTATGCTAAGTGAAATAAGTCAGAGAAAGATAAACACAGTATGATGTCTATGTGTGAAATCTAAAAAATATAACTAATAATATAAAGAAAAAGAAACAGACTCACAGACACAAATAACGCTTAATGTGGGGAAAGGGAAACACGGAAGGGTGAGATAATGGTAGAGAATTTAGAAGTACAAACCATTATGTATAAAGTAAGTAAGATACAAGGACATACTGCACAGGAGATGGCTCATTGTGCAGTGTGGGCAGGAACCAGAGCAATGGCTCTCTCAGCTGCTAGTTCAGTTTTCAGTTGCCCAGTCGTGTCCGACTCTTTGTGACCTCAGGAATCGCAGCACGCCAGGCCTCCCTGTCCATCACCAACTCCCGGAGTTCACTCAAACTCACGTCCATCGAGTTGGTGATGCCATCCAACCATCTCATCCTCTGTCATCCCCTTCTCCTCCTGCCCCCAATCCCTCCCAGCACTAGGGTCTTTTCCAATGAGTCAACTCTTCGCATGAGGTGGCCAAAGTATTGGAATTTCAGCTTTAGCATCATTTCTTCCAAAGAACACCCAGGATTTATCTCCTTTAGAATGGACTGGTTGGATCTCCTTGCAGTCCAAGGGACTCTCAAGAGTCTTCTCCAACACCACAGTTCAAAAGCTGCTAATGGGGGAGGAAATCATGTGAACAGTCTGGTCTGACCATCAACCAAAACATGCTGCTGCTCAAAAGAAGTCAGACGAGAATACACACTTGTAATTCCACTTATCTGAAAATTCAGCCATAGGGTGAGGAGTCAGGAGAGTGGCTGGCTCGGCAGGAGGAGGTGGGGCTCCTGGGGCGGCACCTTTGTAACGTCTTCTTGGGCTGTGTTACTGGGAAGTCATTAGAGCACACAACACAAGACGAGGACGCTCACCGGTGGTATCTGCGGAGGCCGGGACGCTGGGTTGAGCACAAGCACGGGACAAGGATGTCTTCGAAGGTTCTAACACATCTAGTTGCTCCTCCAGTGTTTTAAATTTATGCTTTAGATTTTGCATTTCTGCTTCAAGGGCCAGAACGTAACCTTCCAAAAAACACAGTAAACACATAGGCAGGGGCGTTTACACTCTCACCCTTTATCTACCTCCTGCGGCCCCCCAGTCCAACCCTCAAGACTGTCCCATGCTGTCTGTCGCCAGCTCGCCATGCTCTCCGAGTGGGCCCCATTATCAGGAGCCCTCAGTCTTGCGATCCCTGATGCAGACGTGACAATCCCATCCTGAGCGCAGCCGTCAGAGGTGCTGCCCCTCCACTCACCATCCTTTGAGTCCCTGCCCTGAACAGCAGGAGGCGAGGCCACCTTTGTGGCTCAGGACGCTTCCCCGAGGAAAGGCCTGGTCCTCCAGGAGAGCGCAGTGCCAACGAGCCCCTGGCCCAAGTCTGTCTCTGGTTTCCAGCTGTGTCACGTGTGCATCCTTCCCTTTCCCCCTCCACGAACCAATACAAAGTCTTTATCGTACATAAAAAATATGACTTAAGATCCTTTCTCTTGGAGGGAAAGCAGCTGTCATACTTTGGCATAATCTATAATGAGGATGCTCATTTTTAAGACTCCAAGTGAAGCCTATTTATGGACCCAGTAGAGATGACTCCTCATCTTCCCTCTCCCCCTTGCTCACCAGGAACCGCAGAATCTGCTGCTGCCTTTGGGTCAGGCTGGTTTGTTTGTGAGGGCTCCCCTCCTAACCGGGCAGAAGGAAGAATCTGGTCACTTAGAGCTTCCATTTCTTTCCTCATTTGTGCAATAACATTTCGCAAACTTGTGTTCTGCTCTTTTAGCTGCTGGATCTCACTAGACGGAAAACTTTTATTGATTTCTTCTCCTTGATACCTTAGAGGCCTCTGCCAAATACAGAAAAAAGAAAAAGAAAATGGTTAGAGCCAAGAACCAGTGATTGCCTTGTGCGTCTGAGGCTGGCTGTGTCTGTGTCTGCCAGCACCCTCCAGCCCCCCTGTCCCTGCTGCCCCTCATCTGTCCTGGAGGTGGGTAATGTTGGCAGAACTATGAAAATGCTTTTTCTTTTATGTTTCATAAAGACAAGACCACTGTTTTTCAAAGATAATTTTTATTGAGAGATTTGGGGACTCTTTCTTTTTAGTAAAAAACTCATCATTCACCCGTTAGAGGGGCAGTTATTTAAAAAAAAAAGAGAGAGAGAGAGAGAGAGACTTCCCTGGGGGTCTGGTGGCTAAGACTGTGCTCCCGATGGAGCGGGCCTGGGTTCGATCCCTGGTCAGGGAACTAGATCTCACATGGTGCAACTAAGACCCAGTGCAACCACATAAAATAAATAAATATAACAAAAGATGGACAATAACAAGTGTTGGTGAGGATGTGGAGAAAATGGAACCCTTGTACACTGTAAAAGGTAAAAGTACTCAGTGGTTTCTAAATGTGAGATGTAACACAGTACAGCTGCTGTGGAAAACAATCTGGCTGTTCCTCAACAAAGTAAACCCAGAGCTAGTACATAACCCAGCAAGTCCACTCTTGGGTACAGACCCGAGAGAAGTGAAAACACAGATCCACACAGAAACCTGCAGACGTGTCTGGAGCAGCATTAATCACAGTAGCCAAAACGGAAACATCCAAATGTCCACCAACAGACGATGGACAAAGTTAACAGCATGAAACATTATATAGCCATAAAAAGGAATGACGTTCTGACACACACTACAACATGGATGGAACATGAAAACATCATGCTGAGTGATAGTCGAGGACTTTAAAAGCAGTTTGCATAAATATATGCCAGGATTTAAAGAAAAATATGAAAAAACAGAAATGGGAGATATCAAAAAGAACAAAATAGCATCTACAGAGATGAAAAATACATTGTCTGAAGGAAAAATTCACTGGATAGGATGGGATTAAGAGCAGATAAGATACTACAGGAGGAAAGGCTAAGTGAACATAAACACAGAGCAGTAGAAAGCCTTCAAGCTCAAGAACAGAGTGGAAGACAAAAGAACAAGTAACAGCAGAGCCTAATGACTGCAGAACAATGGGAAGCAGACATACACGAACCCAGATCAATGAGGGGGTGCAGAAGGATGCAGAACGTGTTGGCAAAAAAATTTCAAATTTGATGAAAACCTGAGTCCACAGATCCAAGAAGTTCAACAAACCCAAAGTAAGATAAACACAAAGAAAGTCACACCAAAGAGCACATCATGGTCAAACTGTTTAAAAACAGGGATGAAGGAAATCTCTTAAAAACCACCAGAGGAAAAAGGGCACATTACATTCCTGCGGAAGGACAAATAAAAGAAACTGCCAACTTCTCATAAGAACCAATGAAACCTAGAAGACTTCCCACTAAGATACCACGCCGAGAGGTCCGGCCATGGAGTTGAGCTGGGGTGAACATTGGGTCAGCTTTATTCCAGAGAGCACTAGGGTGAACTAATGTAAAATTTCTGCAGTGGTATATATTACTTTTGTTTCCAAAGTGAAGCTATTTCTTCTGTTACCGCTAGTCCCCAGCTTTTCAAGCCACCTCTGGCTCCGCTATGCACCTGCCTGCCTCCTTCCAGCCACTGCTCTGGCCCCACTGCTGCTAAGTAGCTTCAGTCGTGTCCGACTCTGTGTGACCCCATAGATGGCAGCCCACCAGGCTCCCCCGTCCCTGGGATTCTCCAGGCAAGAACACTGGAGTGGGTTGCCATTTCCTTCTCCAATGCATCAAACTGAAAAGTGAAAGTGAAGTCACTCAGTCGTGTCTGACTCCTAGCGACCCCAAGGACTGCAGCCTTCCAGGCTCTTCCGTCCATGGGATTTGCCAGGCAAGAGTACCGGAGTGGGTTGCTATTGCCTTACTACTCCTCCTGCAAACATCCAACCTCCCTCTTTGTGCCCACTGGGCTGTTCGCCACCTTCTCTGCGGCAAAGCCTTAGGCTGCACCTGCTCAGGCAGACAGTAGAGTGGTCAGGGCTGTGCCAACTGGCCGGCACTGCTCACATTCCCCCTCTGCCACCTGTGGGGAAGGGACTACCCCTCTTAGGGCCTCAGCTTCCTTGTCCTGAACAACAGGATCCACCTCAAAGTTGCAGTGCAGCCCATTCCCAAGGTGAATCTTCTGTCCCTGTGGCTGTGGCTGCATTTACCCTAGCAGCCTGCCTGGCGGTGGTGCCTTGGTCTCTGTGGGGTGATCACTCCGGCCCTGCCGATGCGCCATCATCGAAACTAGTGCCAAGCAAAGAGGAAGCTGTGGCCACAGCCAAGAGGCTGCCTGTCTGTGCAGTGCAATCAGTGGTGGGCTCAGCGCTTCCCAGGAAGCGCCATGTCTTCCTCCCTGAGCAGCCTCTGTCTCGGCTTCAGTGCACGACAGACGCCCCTGCTGCTCCTACTTAGTGTCTGCCAAGGGCCCACCTCTACAGAACTCAGCACCAACCGCCGCCTGCCAGCCGACATCCGCCGCCTTACCCGGCCACACCCTTAACCTGGTCACAGTATTAAGGCCCTGAAGGGGGGACACAGGTGTTTTGCTATTATCTAGAGGATTCCAGACTTCACTCCTCTGGGTCAACAGAAACTTGCACAGCATCCTCCACCACCCCAGGTCCCTGCTTGGTAAGGAGGCCACATCTCTGTGTTAAGACCACCAGGCCAGCTCACCTTCACTGGTGCCCGAGGTGCTGCTCTGCCACGCCCCCTCATGTTGCCTCCAGGGCCCCCTGTACAGAACAGAGGTGCACATCCCCCCGACTCTGCATGCGGCACTTGTTTCTGACCCCTCAGCCATTTCTAAGGTTCCTGTTCACTTAACAAGGCAACTAGGTACTGACAGGCCTCCCTGACCAGCGGAGCTGGTGCTTGGAGACAAATGTCTTCTTTTAATTGTCAGCCTGGCGGTAAAATACAAAAAAGAAAAATTTGGGTAGGGAGGCTTATTAATAAAAACAACAAAAAAGAAGCATTTGTTTTCTACCTAGAGAAGGCACCCATGCAAAAACCACCAGCGATGAGTCCCCAGGACCATAGGTGACCCTGGAGACTAGGGTTGGCCCCTCCTTTCCTCCTGGGAACACCAGTGCTCCCAAGCCTGACCACTGGCTGAGTGTGAATCTTCCCAGAGGTTTGTTAACAGACACACCTTCGGGAGCTTGACCCCTAGGGCATTAAGCCTAGTATGCCTGCTGGGATGCTCTCATGTGATCTTAATTAATCATCCATCTTAACTAATCACATCCATAAAGACCCTATTTCCAAGGAAGGTTGCACCCTGAGGCACCAGGACTAGAATACGCCTTTCGGGGCCACCATTCACCTTGGGGTCGTCCCATAGCCAGTGTCAGGCTCTGGCTGGCACACAGCAGCACGGGAGTCTGTGCTTTTTGAGAGGAACGGCCATCGTTACATATCGAATGGTTCAGTCACCACATGTGTAGAAGCGTGTTTTGGGATAAAGCTCTGACCTTTTGGTTCTCTGTGTTACCGTCTGCCATGGTACAATATCTGAATTTGAGGTTTTTTGATATTTCAGATACTAAAGACACAAAGAAGATTGAGTGCAGATTCCCATTAGCTGGTTGAGCTTTGGTCTCACCTGGTGTGAACAGTCATCTTAAAAGAAACATGGCTGCAAAGATCTACCTCCAGTGCTGATTCTGGTTGGCGTGCTTCCCCTCTGGCGGGGGTAGCGGGTATCTCCAAGGAGCCCGGGAGGAAGAGCTGCAAGGGAGACTCAGGAGGAGGGCGGCCCCTCACCTGCGCCTCCTCCTCAGGGAGTAGCCCATGTGTCCGCAGAGCCTGCAGGGCCTGGTCTCTCTCTCGGGTCACGGCCTTCAGCACCACCTCTCGGTCACACAGCCGCCGCTCCGTCTCCTGGAGCTTGGCAACAACCTGGGGAAAATGCAGACTCAGTTCATCTTGGGAGGATCAGAAGGGAGCGGTGCCACTTTCAAGGTCCAGACCAGCTCCCTACCCTGCTGGGAAGCAGAGGGCAGACACGAGGGTGAGAAACCCTAGGAAATATGTGGCCGTCAGAGCCAGAGGAGCCCAGCAAATGCTGGGGCCACCTATGCATCCAGCTCCAGAGGCAGCTGCCTGGCCATTAGAGACAGGCTGTGGGCAGGGACTCATCATTGCAAGTCCTGCTGATATAAACCAAACTGCTCAGTGAGGCCAAGTGCCTTCAAGTGCAAAGGATAACTTGGTGAGGGCCCAAGCCAGCTCCATGCTGCAGTGGACATACCCGGCCCTTTCTTCTGCAGAAAGAAGTCAGACAGCCCAGGGGAGTGCAGACCTGATCTCTGGCTGCGGTCAGGCCCTGAATCAGGTCCTCGGCCTGCTGGTACTGCTCCCGCTCAACACCTTCACAGCGGCGCTGCCAGTCCAGCTCTAGCTGCACCTTGTCACGCTCCAGGCTCTGCTCCCTCTCTACCGCTAGAGACAGCTGCTGTTTGTATCTGCGGGGGTAAAAAGTGCCAACATTAACACTGTCCTGAGGTTCCTTTGGGCTGTGATGTAGCTGAGATGGGAGGTGTCCCTCCTGGGCTCCCTGGCCCAGCCGACACCTTCACACAGGCTCAGGTTCAGAGGGGAGCAGGCGGCCAGGCCCCCCAGTCCTGAGAAACTCAGCACCGTAGGAGATGAGGTCAAACTCAGTAAGAGACAGGAAGAAAGCCAGCAAACTCAAACAAACAAGAAAACAGCCACACTAGAGAAGTGCGGGAGGGTTCCCAGCAGAGCACACAGAGCTGGAGGGTCAACAATAAGCTGAAAGGTCAAACGTAACTCAGTGTCCATCTACTGGGGGTTGGGAGAGATCAGAATGGAAGGAGGAAAGAACCACGCAAGTAGGAGGAACTGGTAGGGTCCGCCAGGGAGCACAGTGTCCTTAGGAATCATCAGAGGATGTCCAGGCGCCCAGTGGAGACCCTGGCGTGCGTGTGGCACAAGGGCTAGACTGGCCCTCGCGGGAGATCTCACGTGCACGTGTGTGCTCAGTCACGCCTGACTCGCTACGGCCCTGGACAGCAGCCTGCCCGGCCCCTCAATCCACGGGATTATGGTATTTTCCAGGCAAGAATCCTGGAGTGGGCTGCCATTTCCTCGTCCAAGGATCTGACTGGGGGAACCAGATCTCCGTGTCTCCTGCATTGGCAGGTGGATTCTCTACCACTGAGTCACAAAGAGACCCTAGAGCCACCATAACAAAGATTTAAAGCAACCTTTAAATGATTAAGCTGCTCTGCCGCTGCTGCTGCTGCTGCTAAGTCATTTCAGTTGTGTCCGATTCTTAGCGATCCCATGGACTGCAGCCTACCAAGCTCCTCCATCCATGGGATGTTCCAGCAAGAGTACTGGAGTGGGGTGCCATTGCCTTCTCCGAGCTCTCAGTGGGACTAACTAATTAGCTACCTACAGCTGAGGAGCGGGGGCCTATGAAAGGAAGATGACCAACCTAGAGGCCTGCTGACACAGTGGCCACATATCTGACAGCCATGGACAGCTGTGACATGTGTAAAGCAGCTCCTGTAAATATCTTCAGAGATTAAAAGCAACCACACACACAGTGAGGAGATTAATGAAAAGTAAAATGTGTGAAATAAAAACTTCACCAGCTTTGGGACTTCCTTAACGGTTCATGTGGCTAAGACTGTGCTCCCAATGCAGGGTGCCCGGGTTCGATCCCTGCTCAGGGAACTAGATCACACATGCCGCAACTAAAGATCCTGCACGCTGCATCTAAGACCCAGTGTAGCCAAATAAATAAATAAAAATACCAACCCCCCGCAAAAAAACCCCTCACCAGTCTTTCTAGCAGATGAGACCTTGTGGGCAAAGTCTTTGAAGCTAGCAAAAGAACATCAGATTAAAGCAAAGAAAAGAGAAGAAAGACAATAATAAGGATAAGAATAGATACTGAAGTTGAAAACCAAAAAACCACTGAAAAAAGTCAAAGAAACCACATGCTGGCTCTTTGGAAAGATCTGTAAAATGGATAAATCTCTAGCTAGACTGATGAGAAGAAAAGAGAAAATATGTATCATCAATATGAAGAAGGGGAGAGGACCTTGTCACAGACTTTACACATATTAGAGAGACAGTAAAGAAATACTATAAACAATTTCATGTCAGTAAAGTAAACAATTAGATGAAATGAACAAACTCATTGAAAGACAAATTACCAAGTGACACACGCACAAAATAGAAAATAGAAAATCTGAAGGTTCAAATAAATATCCAAAGAAACCAGACACAAAAGAGTATACGCCGTCGGATTCTATGCAGATGAAACTCCAGAACAGGAGAAGCCCACAGTGGCAGAGAGCAGTCCACAGGGTGCCAGGGAGGGAGGGGACTTTGGGCGATGGAAGGGTTTTACATGGTGACTGTACCATATACTTAAGTGTGTACTTGTCAAGATTCATCAACTGTACAGTTAAAATGGGTACGTTTATTATATTTCAATGATTCCTTAGGAGAGAGAATATTATCTTTCCTCAAGTGTTCTGGCTGATAGGAAAAGACACCAAGACACTAGAACAAATCAGAACTCAGAGATGATTCCTGACACAGGACGAAATAGCCCTGGTGCAGACTGGTAACTGTGCTCTGTGGGAAAGACCACCTCTGGCCACCCACCCTGCCGCCCCCATCTTCGCCCCCTTCCTCCATCACACACACCTTCCAATATCCTGCTGGCATCTGGTCAGCTGTGCCTTCAGCTTCATCTCCTCTTCCTGCAGTGACTGAACCTGAAGGTCTTTGGAGATCATCTCCTTGGATAGCTGAGCAATCTGGGCATCCCAGCTAGACTTTAGAGCTGATGCATCTTCCCGAAGTCTAAACCAAGAAGGGAAGCGATGTGAATGTGGGCGTGGTTCTCACCCAAGCTCTCTTTTACAACACACACACACACACACACACACACACACACACACACAGAGTCCTCAGAGGAAATGCTGCAGATCAAGGTCTCTTCTACACACATCAGGGCACAGACTTCCCTGCCTAGATTAAGAAATAGTCCTACCCAAGAAGAAATATCTACCCATCCCTCCCACCGGCCCAGGCACTGACTAACACCTGTAGCACGCCAAGCCCACACCGAGTGTGAGGAAGTAGGGGCCAGGAGATGTCTCTTGGAGCCAGAGATCCTGAGACAGCACCGTCTGACACACCTGGGCACCCTTTGCCATGCCTAGCCCAGTCCTTCCCCATAGAGACATTCAACACGTATCTCCAAACTGAATAGTAAGATAAGCTTCTACATTCATTGGTAGAATCTCGAAAAATCTGATAAATCTCCCAAGAAGCAAAACTTGAGAAAAACATCTAGAGATATTGACTAGAGTAGCTATAATATTAACCACTCAAAGCTTACAGGGTAGTCACCCTATTTGCAGCTCCGGCCTGTTTCCCTCCTAAGCTGCATTCAGCATGCTGTGGGGTAAATACTGTGGTCATGCACTGGCCACTGCCCAGAGCCAAAGGTCCATGGTTGGGCCATGGACTGCAGCACAGAGGTAGACAAGCCATGGGAAGGCAGATGGCCATCAGTCTACAAGGTCTTAGACCAAAGTCCTGACTGCAGTTGCCTTGAGACTTAAAAAAGCTCCATCCAAACAGGGGCAGAGACAGGAAGGAGAGAGGAGCAGCTGCCCTCATGGGAAACTTCTTTCAACATTTCAGCTTAAACAGGCCTCAACATAGAGGCTGGTGTGCTGGTTAAAATGCCCTTGGCAAAGGGTCAGCCAGCCCCACAGGAATGAGACGGCTCTGCTCTGCTCTTCCTACCCTGGCCTGTGACCCCCAGGCCTATGAGCCCCTGCCTGAGGAACCCTGTGCTCTCCCCTCTCTCGGGCATCCCAGTGCCCTCGCACGCTGGGCATAGACATGCGGGTAGCTGGGTAGGGCTCTCTGCTCACAGGCAAAGCCCACTGCAGTGGGCAGAGGCTGGTGTGAGGGGTTCCCACAACCTCAGTCCTAGTCAAGCCAGGATTATCATCACTCTGAGTAGCAGAGTTCTCTGTTCATAAAGTACTGCAGTGAAGCTCATTTAGGAAAACCCTTTAAAGACCAAGGTGGGAATGAAGAAGGGGAATGAGTATGGGGAAATGTACAAAACCCCACAGTCCAGAGGAAAGCCATGCTGCTCGGTAAAGCATTAGGATTCTTCAGCTCTATTACTAACTTAGGAAAAGGCACCCTCTTTGAACCTGCCTAGATACAGTATGTAATAAAAGTGTCACATTCTTAAAGGATTAAGACCTGTCAAGTGTGAGATTTCCAGTGTTATTCTTAGCTATTAGAAAAAGTCATTTTTCTTAGTATGATTTAAACAAATTACTTCTAGTATGTCCAGATTCATACTGATCTCTTACCTAAAATAAACCAGCTCATCCTAGTAACACAGGGGGCTACAAAACGTTGGAAACTTGAGAACACGTCCAGCTCAGACACAGCGCTGGTGTCAGAATAGAGGCTGCAGCTGTTCCTCTCCCGGTCCACCCAGTACCCCTTCTCTGGGGCAGTGCCTGCTCTGGTCCCATGTAGTTGTTGGGGTGATAAAAGTAGTAGGTGGGGGCCCAGGTGAAGTGAAAGTCACTCAGTCGTGTCCAACTCTTTGCAACCCCATGTGCTATACAGTCCATGGAATTCTCCAGCCCAGAAAACTGGAGTGGGTAGCCTATCCCTTTTCCATGGGATCTTCCCGACCCAGAAATCAAACTGGAGTCTCCAGCATTGCAGGTGGATTCTTTACCAACTGAGCTATCAGGGGGCCCAAGAGCCTGTAACAAAGCTGCCCCCAACCCCATGAGCCAACCTAGAGCCAAGACCACATGGGGCAGGATGTATAGGCGGGCAGGGTGCTCATGGAATCCGGGCTTTACCCTGGCAGTGTCCCACCAGACACTTAGCCTCAGAGCCTCGAGTGTCCAGTGTCTGACATGACAGAGGGAAATGAGAGGCTCTTCTCTGTTCTGCGTGTCACTAAAAGACAAAAGGACATGAGATGCCTAGCCTGCCCTGGAATTCCAAAGCACTGCTTCCCCTCTACCTACTCACTCGCCAACTCTGCTCCAAGGTCCAAGGAAAGGGAAGCAGCTGACAGCCCTGGGAAGTCGACTGCCCGGGCCCCATGCATCAAGCAGGATGTCTGTTCTGAGCTTCCCGTTATAGTCCCTGACCTGATCTTTCATGATTCCATATGTGTTGGGCTTCCACAACTATAAGAGAAGTTGCTGGAGCTTGAGAGCCATATTTTTATTTCTTCTTAATTTCTACTGAATTCTCACGAGATGATTTGCACACAGCAGGGGCTTTGTATGTGGCCATGAATGGGATCCTGGTTCCCGCTCCACTTTGCCGAGACCAAGACAGCACAAGTAGGCCTGTGTTCTGGAGAGCGGAGAACTTGCCCTCGTTGAGTCCTGGCCTCCGTCCAGCATTTGGACCAGCACTGCCCAGCACTGAGCCGAGGGCCATTCAGGGCTCCGAGGCACGTGGCCAGTCTGAATTGAGATATGCCTTTAAAATTTAGCATCAAAAAATGCAAAATACCTCAATAACAATTTGCTTAGGCAAGTTTAGGCATCCATCTTCATTAATATTTTTAAATTGATTACTTATTTTTTTCTCAAACTTAAACTTTTAATTTTGTATTGCAGTATAGCTGATTAACCAATTACTTTCCCATGTGGAGCAGTGGTAAAGAACTGGCCTACCAATGCAGGAGATGCGGGTTCAGTCCCTGGGTCTGGAAGATTCCCTGGAGGAGAGCACGGCAACCCAATCCAGTATTCTTGACTGGAGAATCCCATGAACAGAGGAGCTGACAGGCTATAGTCCATAGTGTCACAAAGAGTTGGATGCGACTGAAGTGACTTGAGCACACAAGCACACAATGAGATGGTATTTTGGACATACTGGGTTAAAAAATGTTATTGAAGTTAATTTCATCTACTTCTTTTTGCGTCTGAGCTGTGACTATGAGGAGGTTAAAGTACCCTCTGGCCCCACCATATTCCTTTCGATAGGTTATATGTCTGCATGGTTATACGCACACAAGGTTCTCACAATATGGTCTCAGCTCATCATTTCTCTACCCTGCTATCCACAAATTAATGGTCACAAGAAAACCAGCACAAATAGGCCCAAAGAGGCAACAAAATCATAACATGGGCCATTTTGTTGCTGACTTGTAAAGAGTACGTCTCGGTGGGAAAAGACGCTGATACAGACACTAAGGCTTCTCCTGGGAACCCACTGATGCTGCTCGTCACGGCCTCTCGACTGTCCAGTGGGGAAGCGGGAAGGAACATGATGGCGGACCCGCCAAGAGGAGAGAGCAGAGG
Source organism: Ovis canadensis (assembly GCF_042477335.2). Taxonomy (NCBI): domain Eukaryota; kingdom Metazoa; phylum Chordata; class Mammalia; order Artiodactyla; family Bovidae; genus Ovis; species Ovis canadensis. The sequence goes on along the minus strand of NC_091255.1, from coordinate 58,893,669 downwards.
AGGAGGCCTCCCCACAGGAAGGCCTGTGCACCCGGACCCTGGGCTCTGAGTCACTGTCTATGAGCAGGGCCCTGGAAGAAGTCTGTCCAAACCAAACAAGGAGTGGCTGGGAGACACACACCCTTGAGATTGAGCTGCCTCATCCCTCCAGCTATTGCCGCCTAGGTTTAACAGATCAAACAATAAGACGCATGACTCTAAAGAAGCTATCCTTAATAAGCTTTGACTTCCTGGTATTTTATAGTTCAAAGCCATTTTCCCCTTCAGTAGAAATATAACTTGGTAGAGAATTCTCTGTAAAAAAGAGAGACAGAAATAGTTCCCAAACAAAGGGGAAAACCCAGTTGCTAAACAGCAGGATTTGCAAATGACTTATTTGTCTTAATCATTTTCCGTAAACACAGCTTCTCTGAAGATCACTTCCTTACTGGCTGCCAAGAGGCTGAGTTCAGTTACTGCTTCAGTTACAATGATCCTTCAGAGACACCAAACACAGCGGGATAGAGTGGTTGTGTACGGCCTGGCTTAGATGTCAAAAGGAAAACTGGGTTTGAAAAGAAGTTAGTTTGGAATTCCCCAGCAGTCTGGTGGTTAGGACTCTGTGTTTTTTCACTGCCAAGGGCCTGGATTCAATCTCTGGTTGGGGAACTAAGATCCTGCAAGCCATATGGCATGGCCAAACAAATAAATAGTTTAAGTAAATTTTTTAAAATTTTTGGTTGTGCTGGGTCTTCATTGCTGTGTTCGGGTTTCCTCTAGTTGCGGCGCACAGGCCTCTTATTGCAGTGGCTTCTCTTGTTGTGCAGCACAGTCTCCAGGCGCGCGGGCTTCAGTAGTTGCAGCAGGCAGGCTCAGTAGTTGTGGCTTGAGGGTTCTAGCGCAAGGGCTCAGTAGCTGTGGCATGGGGGCTTAGTTGTTCCTCGGCATGTGAAATCTCCCTGGACCAGGTATCAGACCTGAGTGCCCTGTATTGGCAGGCGGATTCTTATCCACTGTACCACCAGGGAAGTCCAAAAAGAATTTTTAATTAAAAAATAAAAAGAAATAAAAAGAAACTAGTTTATGGAGAAACTGGAACCCTTGTGGAAAACGGTGTAATTACTGTGGAACACAGTTCCTCAAAAAGTTACATCTAGCGTCTCCACTTCCAGGTACACATCCAAAAGAACTGAAAAGAGACCTGAGCAGGTATTTGCTCACCCACAGTCACAGAAGCACTAGTCACAGCACCTAAAAGGTGGAAACACTCCAAATTGCCATCAACGGCTGAAATAATAAACAAAAGGTAGCTGTATGCAAGCAATGTGATGTTACTCAGCCTTAAAGAGGAAGAACATTCTGATGCCTGCTATAACAACGTGGATGAACCCTGAAGCCATCACGCTGAGTGGAATCAGTCAGTCAGAGAAGGACAGACACTGAAGGATTCCTCTCGTGTGAGGCCCTTAGGGCACTCAGATTCACAGAGATGGGCAGTGGGATGGTGGGTGCCAGGGGCTGGGAGAGGGGGATGGGGAATCATTATTGAAGAGGCACAGCTATAATTTTACAAAGAAAAGGGTTCTGGAGACGAACGGAGTGACAGTTGCTCAGCGGCGTGAATGTGCTTAATGCCACTGAACTTAAAAATGGCCAAGGCGGTGAATTTCCTGCTGTGTGTGTTTTACCATAAATAAACAGACGCACACATTCATACATACGTCCACACACGCTTTCAAATGAAACAAAAGGAAAGAGAACGGTTAAGAAAAGTGACAGGAGAGCTGCAGCGGTGACTCCCAACACCCGGTGCCCACTTCCCTTCATCTGAAACAGGAAGCTAGGCAGCCAGGCCCTTGGCCCGGGCTCACTTGTCAATGGCGGCGTCCTTCTCCTTGGCGGCGTCCACCTGCCTCCACTCGGCCCTGCGGAGCTGTACTTCGAGGTTCTCGCAACGCGCCTGCAGCTCCAGGGCCCTGGCCTCTGCGGCCTGTAGCTGCTCCACGTGGGCGCTCTTTGCTGCCATCAGCACAGCATCCCTTTCCCTGGCCAGATGGTCCAGCTCCTCATGCCTGAAACACAGGGAGGTCCCCAACAGCTCACATGGGCCCCGTTCCGGACCCCCGAGCCCAGAACCTCCCTCGTCCTGCTGGAGGGCTGCATACGTGTCCTTTTAGAGGCACTTTTGCCCACTTCTCTGCTCCTCATTCCTCACGAGGAACCACTAACTGAGAGATTTTCAGACACTGGCCCCCCTCCCTCCCACGCTCACAGACCTTGGGAAAAAGAGACTTGAGCAGATATTTGTGCCTTGGGAAAAAGAATCCAGAACAGGTGCTTCTGCAAAGCACCACCAGCAGAACCCCCACCGACTAGGGAAGAAGAATGCAGGCGCAAACTGCCCTCCCTTCACAGCTACCCCAACTGCTGACCTGCTTTCAACCCAGAATTGGAGACTTCCAAGAACTGGGGGCCTTGGGAGGCAGGCTGCATGTCTGCCTTGGTCGGAGATGCCAAACCTATCGAAACTCTGTCAATGGAACAGATATTCGTCTCGAAAATACAGGTGTTGCTGACATGCAACACCATGCTGATATGATGACTTTTTATGCTTTTATTCTGTTTGGCTTCAGTGAAAAGTAAAAAGCCGTAAAAAATATAATTCTACAGCATTCTCTTCAGATTTCCTCAGCGTTGTTTGATGAGATGGTTAAGCCTTACTTAATCAAGTCATGTGATGTACTTTTCATTCCAATTACGATCAGTCCTCATCTTACTCATCTTGCAAACTGTTCAGTATTTTCCACCTTCTAGTAGCAAAAAAATATATACATAGCAGCTGCTGTACCTGTTAGTTTCTGGTAAGATATACCTTTCTTTTTCACCAAATCACAAAAAGTGTTTGATCATGACAACTAGTGAAGGGAAGGAGTTATCTCTGAACGCATCATCTTGTGATCACTGGTTAGTTATTTTCGAGAGGCAAACACCAAGACTCCAGGGCACAGACACCACTGCCCACAGCAGGGAACACAGAGTCCTTGTCACCTTGGCTAAATAAATAATGCCACCTGGGCTGCACATGACTCTGCAGGGCCATGCAGTGTGACGACACAAAACATCTGTGTGCACCCTCCTCCTGTGACTTGTGTCAATGGGTCAAGTATATTAGCGTTAACCTGGACGGCTTTCAGCAAGTCATTTCACCACACGTGTCCTATAATTCTCAATGTTTTGATATTCCTCCAAACACACACAAATATGCTCATTAGAACTGAAAAGTGACGGGTGATCCTAGAAGAGCAGGCCTGACCCTGCTGACGTCCCACAGAAGGGCGGGCTTTGCCTCCAAGGTGGTCAGGGGACTCTATCCCTACACTGACACTGGAGCCAGAAAACACTCACTTCCTCCGAAATGTCTCCTCTTCTTTCTTCCTGGTGAGCTGCATAGAGTGAAGTTTACCCTCTAAGTCTTTTATCCTGAAAAGAAGCAAATGTTAGTGGAAAAAGCACATAAGAGGCTACTGCAAAGCCAACCTGGAATAACCTGGGACAGGCAGATGCCTCGGGGCTAGAGCCCAGACTGCTCGCCGGCCACGTCCACCCACAGGGAGGTGGGGAGGCTCCGCACCGGGCGTCCTTCACGGCCACCAGGTCTCGGAGCTCCCAGTCTCTTCGCTGCAGCCTGTCTTCCAGCTCCGCATTTGCCACCTCAGCGCCCTGCAGGGACTCCGCAGCCTTCGCCCCAGCCTCTCTCAGGGCTGCAAGCTCTTTGTTTAGCAGTTTAATCTTTGAGGAGAGGATTCAAAATGAGGATGTAAGTGGAACAAATAGAGGTGTTAAGAGTTAAGTGTTACTATCTTATCAGAACAAGGAGAGATGAAAGACCGGAATTTGAGAAGCAACAAAACAGTGAGAATCTCCTCACATGCTCTCACAGCCTTGAGAGCAGACCCCCTTGTGAATCCAAGTCGTACTCCAGCACCCCAACTAGGCCATGATTTGGATACTGGAATTACAGAGGCAGGTGGAGATTGTAAGAATGTGGGTGCCTGCTGAGTGATCCCACTCAAATCCCAGCCACATGCTCAATTTTTAAATAGCTTCTCTGGGGCCTTGGCTTCCTTGACTATAACGTAGGGGTGATGGTACTGCTGCTCCCAAGTTTGTGTATAACCTGTGTACAAGCTGTGATGCCCTCCAGGGACAGGTGTTCAGGGGACCAGGACCGTCTCACGGCAGCTAAAGGTGGGAGTGAGGCATGCCCTGGCCCACCTTTCCCTGCTCTTCTCCACAGGTGTGCCCACTCCACTGTGAGGCAGAGGTTAGCCCCATGCGTCCCGCTTGTCTTCTGTCCCCTGGTGCTCAGAAGTCCCCAAAGAGGCCTCATGGGGGTCACCTTGCGGCAGCCCCAGCCTCAAAGTCCTGCTGGCCCTGGGTGACAGGGACAGCATTCTTCCAGGGGGAAGTCAGAGAGACTCTTGTTCAAGGGTCACACAGGGCCCAGGGCTGCCCCTTGGACTGTGGCCCTGTGGGAGGTTGGCAGCCTGGAGGAGGCACCTTGATATCACTAGGGCAAGCATCCATCCACCTGGCTGGATGCTGCCCAGGTGTGACCAGCTCAGGTGGCAGGACTGGGCCAGACGTCAGCCCTGTTTCTTTGTCCCCTGAACACCTCCCCCTCCTCTCCTGGCTGGTCCCTGTCTTGGTGCTAAAGGCCAGGTGTGTGCGCTCCTCACGTGTCCCCTGGCCAGGTCAGTGCTTTAGAGAAGCCATGCTTGTGGACGGCAGCCAGCACCACAGCTGGGAGCACCAACAGCAGAGAGGCCTCCTTCTGAAAATAGGGGGCGAGTGACACCTCCTCACAGGTCCCTTCCGAGGTGTTACGGGATTTCACAGGCCAAGGACAGGGTTTGTGGGATGGCGGTTTCTCCTGGGGGAGGTTCTTCCTCAAAGTCAGAGCAACCAGACCCAGACTGGTGGCACCGGTGCTCCTCCTGCTGGGCAGAGTGGCCGTCACTCCTGGCTAGGGCCCCGGTGGGCATGTGGCAAGCATGTCACCTGCATGATAGAGACCCCAGCCCAGGTACAAAGGGGGAGGGAGGCCTCGGTGTGGACCCTAACTGGCCAAGGGCTTCCCACTTATGCCGAGGACACAGTCACAGTCCGAGGGGCCCGCTACCTTGAGTTCGTGTGCCAGGACAACACTGCTCATGCTGTCAGCCCGCAGGCGGAACTCATGCTCCCGCTTCTGCATTTCAGACTCAAACTCCTGGAGCAGCTCCTGGAACAGAAAAGGGCTGCTGGCGAAAGGAGCATAGAGGGGCCGGCAGAGGCCCACAGGCTCGCTGAGGGTGGGAGGGACGCAGAGGGCCTCATGGAGGACGCGGTCAACGGTGGGACTGGGGCCTGTAACACCTGATGAAGGTCATCGGAGAGCCTGTGTTTTCACCCCGGGCGTAGGTTTGTCTGTTTCCTCCATGATCCTGTGGGGTTTGGCTCTGCCCAGAAAGAGCAGCTAGCAAACCCACAAGGAAAGGTTAGCAGAGGCCGGTGAACCCAGAACCACCCCTCCTAGCAGTTAAGCTGCTGGTTCCGTCTATGTCTCTAAAAATATGCCATTCTTCCCCATCAGTCCTCCATGCTGCCTGCCGGGTTCCTGAGCAGCCCCACCCCACTCCCTAGCCCAAGGTCATGGCTCCACCCCCTAGCTCTGTGAATGCCTCACTCATGGGCTGAATCCGAAAGTCCCTAAATTATTATAGTAGTGATTCACTGCACACCCAAGAGTGTACAATTATGACGGTTCCCACCTCATCGTTTTTCTGAGTTTTCAATTCCCCTCCTCCCCCTCCCCCGCCACTCCTCTGGTTCTCTCCTGTTTCCCGAGTGGTGTCCACTTCCCAGGACACACCCCACAGTATGATTCTTTCCCCTCCTGGGGTTCCTCTCCCTGGGTTGCCCCACAGCCGGTATCCAGGCCTGCTCTTCACAGCTCCCCAGGAGGTCCCCAGGATCCCTCGATGCCCTCTCCCCCTCTCTCCGAGTACTCTTGCAGGAAAGGAGCCCCCTTCCTGCCTCAAGAGCTCGCATCAGGGTGAGAGTCCCAGGATCCTCGGCCCCAGTGGGCCTTCTCCCAGTTGTGGGAGTGGGAGCCACCCCCTGCCCCACCTCGCTCAGGCTCATGGGCTCCATGTGAGGCTGCCAGCTGGGCCCTGTGACTGGAGCCACCCCGTCCTGGGGATCCAGGGAGCCCGCCCAGCTCAGACCCTCCTTCTCCCGGCAGCCTTCTCCACTCCCTCCATCTCTTGGTTCTCAAAGTTCTAAAATCAGAAGGGAAATAGAGGCAGCTAAAGGTTGAGCCCTTGGCCCTGAACCACAGGTGCTGCTCAGAGCTCACTCAGTAGTTACACTCCAGTAACCTCCTGAGAAAGCGAGGCATCCACACACCCCCCACTCCAGGGCCCTGGCCTGGCATCGCTGCCCTACAGGGCTGAAGGCCTTTTCAAGTCTATCCCAAGCTGCGGCGGAGGAGCTGGGGCCAGGCTCTGCCTTATAGGTTTTCTGGATGTTTGTAGCATCTCCTCGTTGTTTCTCTGACACACTTTCCTTCAGGGCGGGCAGGGGTTTCAGTCTGAAGTCTCCACCCTAAGAAGCAACTGCACCGTTCACTTGACAATCTGATCCCTTCCCATTCTTTGCTATATGTTTCTGGACTTTATATTGTTAGATGAATCCTGGACTTATCTTCCACGTCTCTTAAATTTTCTGTTGGACTTTCTGTGTCTTTTTTCTATCTTCTGAATTTATTCCTTTATATGTACTTGTAATTGTCAAAATTCTTTCTTGTTCTGACTGGCCCTTCCTCCAAGCATCCTGAGTTATGGATGCAAAATACATTCCTGGGGGCACTGATCACAGAAGCCCCCACAATGCGCCTTGAGGCACTGAAAGTGAAGATACAACGGGATGAATGGCTGGTCCTGTCCTGTTCCCAGCCCATTCTCCCTCCTCCCCGCCAACCCCTGCAGACTGGAACTCTCACCTCAGGGGAGGGACAAAGGAAGAGCCCTGTGGGGAGGAGGGAAATAGCCAGCCTCTGCCCCAGGAGCAGGAGGGCAGCTATTCTCCAGACCCTTCCTCCAGGACCAGGCTGGTGAGAGCTGCAGTATCACTGGCACCGCCTGCGGGGCCTAGGAGGCCATGGCACCAGAGCCACCTGTGCAGAAAACTAGCCCAGCACGGACAACCAGACACCACACACAGGCAAAGCTGGCACGGCGGGTCCACAGGGCCCACCCTGCTGCCCCGCTCTGATCACACAATGATGGGCTTTAGGGTCACTGTCTCAGGAATCACCTTCCCTGTTCCTCTGGGCCTCTTCTTGGGTTGCTGGCCTTTCTCTGTCTTGTAATCCTGCCTCAGTTATACACTCCTACTCAGGAATGACGCAACAAATAGTTCACTAGGATGTTGAAATTAAGACTTATGAAAAGGAAAAGGTAAGGCAGAGAATGGGAGAAAATATTCAAAAAAATATATACTTAAGGTCTTATTTCTGAAGTACACATGAAGAACTCACAAATCAATAATAGGAAGACAACCTAATTTTTTTTAAAGTACAAAAAAGCTGAACAGACACTTCACAAGGATATATGAATGGCCAATAAGCACGTTAATAGATGCTTAAACGCTGATCATCAAGGATAATTGCATTCAATCCCTAGCTACACACCCACTAGACTACTAAAAAGGAAAAGGCTAACAACACTAAGTGCGAGCAAGGACGAGAAGTGACCAGAACTCTAATCTGCAGCTGGTGGGATGTGACCCTATAACCATCCTAAAGGACAGCTCAGCAGTTTCTCAAAAAGTTAGACAGAGCTGTAGTACACTTCCCAGAAGTTGCACTCCTGGTCGTGGAGCCTGTGTCCATTCAAAGACAGCCAAGAATGCTCACAGCAGCCTTATTCAAACTGGCCCCAAACTGAAAAGACCCAAGCATCCAAAGTGTGAGCTGACAGAGAATGCCTACTGGCACCTCCACGCAGCACACAGCACCAGCAGGCACCGAGAAGGAGCAAGCCGCCAACCGCATGACATCCACGCACCTCAGACACGTCACGGCGAGAGAAGCCACACAAAAAGAGAAAACAGCTCGAGGCTCCGTTCTCACAGGACTCTGAGAAGCCAGTTCTCACTGCAAGTGGAAGGCAGCAGGCTGGTGGGACCAGGGCTGGGGGCGCTGCTCCCTGATCGCAGAGGCACACAGAACTTTGGGTGGCAGTAAAGTTCTGTCTTGGCTGTTCCCCTGCTACCTTGGCTGTGTTTAACCTGTCAAACTGCACACAATATGGTTGCGTGGACTGTAGGAAATGACAGCTTAATGAAACTGAATCTTGCCAGAGCTGACTGAGGGTGCTGTCTCCCTAAGGTTAGACCTACGCAGCAGGCACTTGGGCCCACACAGCTGCCTTCCTTCCCCCATGAGTGATTCAATTCATTTCAGGAAATTTGTGCTGAGCTTCTGCCTGGGGAAGGGCACTTCCCCGGCTGCTGGACACTCTATCTGCATGTGAGCAGGGGTTCGTGGCCCCAAACACAGACTTCCACCTGCACACGCACGGCCCTCAACATCCTGAGGCCTACGATTTCTGAGTCTGTAGGTCCACGGGGTGCGTCTCCCACAGGTCCCCTCCCCCTGCTACCCTGCCCCGGGGAAGGCGCAGGCTTGTCCGGGTGCGGAGGCCCTTCTCCTGCTCCTGCCGCTGCTATGGGTTCTCACTGTCCTTAATCCTTTATAGTCCTGTCTCCAGCGGTGTCCGGAGAGCAGACACGCATGGCTGATGTGGCCTTTGAATAGGAGGTCTGGATAGAGACGCACAAATCACAGCGAGGGACAGAGTCAAACTGAAATGCATGTCCTGGAGTTAGTCTGAATCTAACCATCTCTCCTGGCCTAAAACATCACAGTGACATAACCTGACGCTCGTCGTTAAGGTGAGCACAGGTTAACACAGAGCGGGAAGACAGGAGGCCCAGCCCATGGAGGAGCTGTGAGGACAGGCTGAGCCCGCCCAGCGCAGTGCGTGAAAAGCGCAGCACACTAGCAGGATTCCAGGTTTCTGACCAAGTAATGAGGGCCCTGCTTCTGAAGAGAGCTGGACAGACTCAGTTACCAGAAGGAAAGAGTCAGCGGAGGCTGGGCTCAGCCAGAGCGTGCAGGCAAGAACAGGTGTGTCTCTGCCTCCTCCCTGAGATAAATGCGTGGCAGGCTCCCTCCCCTCCTCTGAAAGTCGAGGCTGGGAGCCTCAGAGACACTGCATGGTACAACTGAAAATATACATTTTTTAAATCCCTTGAGAAGCCAGATGAAGTTTAAGGGGGTCACACGAGTAACCCTTGTTGGGATCAGAATATGAAAATCATTGAGACTGACTGCTCAGTTCAGTTCAGTAGCTCAGTCATGTCCGACTTTTTGTGACCATATGGACTGCAGTACACCAGGCCTCCCTGTCCATCACCAACTCCCAGAGCTTGCTCAAACTCATGTCCATCAAGTCGGTGATGCCATCCAACCATCTCATCCTCTGTTGTCCCCGTCTCCTTCTGCCTTCAATCTTTCCTAGCATCAGGGTCTTTTCCAATGAGACAGTTCTTTACCTCAGGTGGCCACAGTATTGGAGTTTCAGCTTCAGCATCAGTCCTTCCAATGAATATTCAGGACTGATTTCCTTTAGGATCTACTGGCTCGATCTCCTTGCAGTCCAAGGGACTCTCAAGAGTCTTCTCCAACACCACAGTTCGAAAACACCAATTCTTTGGCGCTCAGCCTTCTTTATAGTCCAACTCTCACATCCATACATGACTACTGGAAAAAAGCATGGCTTTGACTAAACGGACCTTTGTCGCCAAAGTAATGTCTCTGCTTTCTAATAAGCTGTCTAGGTTGATCATAACTTTTCTTCCAAGGAGCAAACGTCTTTTAATTTCATGGCTGCAGTCACCATCTGCAGTGATTTTGGAGCCCCCCAAAATGAAGTCTGTCACTGATTCCACTGTTTACCCATCTATCTGCAATGAAGTGATGGGACCAGATACCATGATCTTAGTTTTCTGAATGTTGAGCTTTAAGCCAACTTTTTCACTCTCCTCTTTCATTTTCATCAAGAGGCTCTTCAGTTCTTCTACGCTTTCTGCCATAAGGATGGTGTCATCTGCATATCTGAGGTCATTGATATTTCTCCCGGCAATCTTGATTCCAGCTTGTGCTTCATCCAGCCCAGCATTTCACATATAAGTTAAATAAGCAGGGTGACAATATATAGCCTGACATACTCCTTTCCCAATTTGGAACCAGTCTGTTGTTCCATGTCCAGTTCTAACTGTTGCTTCTTGACCTGCATACAGATTTCTCAGGAGGCAGGTAAGGTGGTCTGGTATTCCCATCTCTTTAAGAATTTTCCACAATTTGTTGTGATCCACAAAGCCAAAGGCTTTGGCGTGGTCAATAAAGCAGAAGTAGATGTTTTTCTGGAACTCTCTTGCTTTTTCAATGATCCAATGGATGTTGGCAATTTGATCTCTGGTTCCTCTGCCTTTTCTAAATTCAGCCTGAACATCTGGAAGTTCACAGTTTACGTCCTGTTGAAGCCTGGCTTGGAGAAGCTTGAGCATTGCTTTGACTGCTAACACTACAAAACACTGAAGCCTTTGGTTGCTGCTCACAGTTGTGCAGGCTGTGGCCGCCAGGGGGCAGGGAGCCCGCGCACAGGCAGAGCCTGGCCCAGACCAGTAGGTGAGCACTTAGGGTCCTTGGTGAGGAAACAAGAAACCCATTGCACTCTCCGTCCCCACTTCACCACAGAGGTACAGGGCTCAGGCCTGCCTTCTGACCGCCTTCCTCTCGTTCCTGGAGGCCTCTCTCCTGCTAGTCCCCAGGCCACACCCCTGCCCTGTGACGATGTCCCCTAAACTTCGCTGTTCTTGAATTCAAGGCTCAGCCTGGACAGCTGGCTCCTCTGTCTACAGCCACCCTCTGGGGAAGCCCCAAGCTTCCAGCTCTGTACCTTGTAACTACCCCTCTCTGCCCTGACCTCCCAGCATGTCTTCCTGGGAGCCCAGGAGCCACCTCCCTGTACCCAGCCTGACCAAGTGCCCTCCCCATCCTCCCTGTGCAGTTCCCCCATCTCAGTACATGGCAAGTCATCCCGCCAGGCACTCAGCCCCAAAGCAGGCATGTCCTTGGTGCCTGCCTCTCACCCCATCTGATCTATCAGCGTGTCCGCTGGCTCTGCTGTCTAGGTGTATCCAGAACCTGTCAGTGGCTCAAGTTCCCCACCTCTCACCTAGGGCTGCAGCAGCCCTCTTGTGTCTCCCTGCCTCCCCAGCTCCACAGTCTGTCCTCAACCCTACAGAAGAGGCTCTTTTAAAGAACTGACTTGGCTCACAAGCCCCCAAGAGTTTCTCACCTCACCTGGAGCAAAGGTCATTCTCACGAAGGCCTCATAGCCCTCACCTCAGCCTCCTTGAACTCGAACTCTGTTGCTACCTGCAGACTCGGGCTCACAAGTTCTCTTCTCAGGGTGCCCTGACTTGCCTATTAAAAGACCAGTTCCACCTCACCCTGCCCCCATGTCACACAGGTGATGTCCGCAGGACGCTAAAGCCAAAGACTATACTGTTCAGGTGTTCACTGCAGCCCCAATGAGGGCCAGCTCACAGCCAGAGCAGGTGGGACTAGTGCTCAGCCCTAACCTCAGGGCCCAGGAACGTGCCTGGTGAAATCTCTTTGTTAAATGAATGAATAAATCAATAAGTCATTGTTTCTCCTCTAGAGGCTTCTAATCCTGGGACTGCTAACCAATAACAAAAAAAACAAGTGCATAGTCTACAGCTTGCAGACATAATAAACATTAAACAGACTAACTCAGCTCCCGTCGTCTTACATTTCTTTCCTCAAGGTAATGATCAACATTACCATTGAATCAATTCTACCTTTGACAAGTCAGTAATGAACACAAAGATCTTCAGAAAAAGGAGACCGAAAACCAGCTCAAAGGAAGCCACAAAGCCGATGAGCGCATAATACCCTTCCTTCAGTCACAGGGTCGGGCACGGGCAGTAGAGCCTCAGGGCTAGCATGGGCCCCAGCTGGCCCTGAACCACACTAGGCAGCAAAGGCTGCCCAGGTTCGCAGCAGCAGCCCTGGACACAGCCTACAGTTGGAGAGTCTAGACATCAAGTTTCCTTCCTGCAAGAGACAGGGCTGGTATGAAAACGCACATCTGAAGGGGCCTTCCTTGTGGACAAGGGGGCTCAAAGCCTGAACAAGCCTGAGTCACAGTAAGGACTTCTTTGAGTGTGGACAAGCTGGGAAGTCACCCAGAGACCCAGCCCAGTGACCACAACACCCACCAGGGCCACCGCTGCCTCCACGTGCCACTGACTGCCCTGCTAACAGGGATGATTCCACCGCCACCCAGAGCCCTTCTGAAACTCCGTCTCTGGAAGAGACTCCGACACCACTTGAGGAAACTTCATGACCTAGATGAGTCACAGCTGGTCTCTAGATTGCCCGGCTCAGCCCTCAGTGACCTCGGATGTTTCCTAAAGTCAAACCACCCAAAAGAGGCAAAGATCTTTGGTCCCCAAGGACTCCAAAAGAAAGTCCTCTGCAGGAAATGTCAAAGGCTCTACAGAATGTTTGGGTGATGGCATCATTGTGGACAATGAAATTCGAGCTTCCAGAGGGGAAGGAAAGGACAGGGCCTCCTCCTGCGCCTGCGGTGGTTAATAGATGCGGCCAGGCCTGAAAGCTCGGTCATAAGGACAGTTGCGTCCATGGGTATCTTCCATTCCGATGGGCACAGCTCATCAGGATGCTGTCCTATCTCAGGGCACTGACGCCATGCTATGGGATGGAGGGCCTGACACTCGGCCTCAGTCCACCAGCTGGCCGGTCTGCCCTCCTTGAGAACTGCTGACCCCAGTGCTAAGAAAGGACAAGCCAGCACAGGCACAAAGTTCATATCCGCCCCGTGGCACATCCACTGGGAGACCAGGATCCAAGGTCGGATCACTCAGTCACTATCACTCCAAGGAGGGCAGAAGTGGGGACACAGCCAGGCTGACTTCCAGCTCCAGCTCCTCTCCAATATCCCGGACACAAGTCTAAAAATAAGTCGTGAGTCGCTAACCCACGGCAGGAGGACAGTGCCTAAGAGTTCACACGCTGGAAGTGTCTTGGACTCAAATTACGGCTCCTCGATTTACTGAGGGGGATCTTGGGCAAGTTACTTAATGTCTCGACCTCGGTTCCCTATTTGCAAAATGCAGAACAAAATGGTGTCTCTGTTGTATTGAGCAGATAAATCCACACACATGCACAAGGAGCTACATGAGGCAGTTTCCATAAACACCTGCTGCTGCTACGACAACGCAAGCTCGATACATCCTGGAAGAACAAGGGGACCCATGTCGCTGTACACACGCAGCCCTGCCAGACTCAGCCCTAAGTATGAAGGATGTCCTTCACCCAAACTCCAACATAGCGAAGCCTCTCAGACGTGGAAGCTGAGCTTCAGGGACAATGAGGAGAAATTTCGGAGACAGGTTTAAGTGTCTCCTGTCAGTTGACACAGCTATATTTAAACTTAGTGTCATTTATTGCTTGTTGAAAGAAATACAATTATCACAATTTGAGTTCCCAGCTCTCTTTCACAGTAAATAACTCTGACTTCATAATACTTCTTTCTCAAATAAATAAAGGATGAAATGTTTATTCATTCCCAAGGAAGGAGAATTCTGGGGGAGTTAGCACAGAGGAAGATTTAGATACCCTGACACATTTCACCACAGATTACCACAAAGTGGAAACCTGTGATCCCAGGCTGATACTATACGACCAACAAAACAACAGTGCTGAGGAAGAAGCAGATCCCCCACCCTACCTGCCGCTGCAGGCCAAGTTCGCCGTCTAGCTCCTTGAGCCTCCTCTCCAGCTTCCACTTCAGGTTCCCATACTGCTCCCGCTGCTGATCCAGCTCACTGTTCCTATCACTATGTTAAAAAAAAAAAAAAAGCTCAGCATTAAGAAAAGTCACACTGAATAGTCTCCAAACTACACATTTGCAGGGTCTCCTTTGCAAACGTGAGGTGACAGGTAATGCTGCTTCTTTGCAGGAGTGGCTTTGGCAGGACCCAGGGGACCCACATGCTATATCCGGACAGGTGACTGTCTGCAGAGGAGAACATGATGTGGGACCCAGGCTCTAAGGACAATCCCAGAAGTGCCCAGGATACAATCAAAAGTCACCGGTCATACCAGGACTTCCCTGGCAGTCCAGCGACTAGGACAGCTTCTGCTGTAGGGGGCGCAGGTTTTTGTTCTTTGTTTGGGGAATGAAGATCCCACATGCCGAGCAGTGTGGCCAAAAAAGAAAAGAGAAACACAAAAGTCACTGGTCATACCAACAACCAGGAACTCTCCACTTGAATGAGAACACACAATCCACAGATACTAACACCAAGATGACACAGCTGCTGATATGATCTAACAAAGATTTTAAAGCAGCCATCATAAAAATGCTCTGACAAGCAATTTCACACAGCCTTGGGACAAACAGAAAACAGAAACTCTCAGAAAAGAAAAAGAAAATATAACAAAGAATCAAATGGAAACGTGAGAACTAAGAAGTACAATAACCAAAACAAAGGACACTCTAGTTGGGCTCAAAGGCAGAATGAACACGTTACAGAAAAGAACCAGAGAATGACAAAAGTTACTTGACCTGATAACAGATAGAAATATGCTGAAATAAATGAGCGGAGCCTCAGAGCCCCGTGGGATGATAACAGAAGATGTAGCGTTCACATTGTCCTCACCGCAGTACCAAGATGGAAGGAAGAAGAGGGTGGAGCCAACAATGTACTTGAAGAAATAATGGTTGAAAATGTCCCAAAAGTGGTGAAAAAGAATGAGCAGAAGTTCTGGGGAGACACTTCACTAAACAATATAAAGCACGCCAAGACTGCAGCAGAGCATGCAGCTGAGGCCTGTCCTTTCTCATCGTGAGCAGAGCCCATGCGCCTGATGACAGCTTCAGGGTCTCAGTCGACCTGCCTCAAGTCGGCTCTTAGTTTCTGATTTAATATATATTTCACATCATTAAAACAATAAGTCCCCTACATACGAACCTTCTAGAGGCGAACTTTCCAAGATGAGAACAGGTGTTTGCAAGTCCAATCGCATAAGCCAGTTCCTGTGTCTGGCGTTCTCTGCCATGTGCGTGCATCCTCTACACGTGGCGTGCTTTCGGGTACTTTACGGTACTGTATAGACTACAGTAGTACGGTATCTTTATTTCAACCCCAGGATGTCCAGAAGCAAGCGTAAAAGCAGCAGTGATGATGTGGCTGGTACTATACTGTAAGATTAAAAATGTTTTCTGGGACTTCCCTGATGATCCAGTGGTTAAGAATCTGTCTTGCAATGCAGGAGAAGTGGGTTCAATCCCTGGTAAGGGAACTACGATCCCACGTGCCTCGAAGCATGTGTGCCCGTGTGTCACAACTATTAAGCCTGTGCTCTAGGCCTGAGAGCTGCAACTATACTGAAGCCCTCGGGTCTAAGATCTCATGCTCTTCAACAAGAGAAGCTACCAGCATGAGAAGCCTGAGCACCACAACTAGAGAATAGCCCCTGCTCACCATAACTAGAGAAAAGCCCTCACAGAAAAGAAGACCCAGCTCAGACAGAATTAAATAAATAAATATTTTTTAAAGAGATTGTGGCAATTTATGTCAGAGTGCTCTGCCTATGTTTCCTGTAGGAGCTTTATGGTGTCTGGCCTTACATTTAGGTCTCTAATTCATTTTCAGTTTATTTTTGTATATGGTGTTAGGGAGTGTTTTAATTTCATTCTTTTACATGTAGCTGGTCCAGTTTTCCCAGCACCGCTTATTGAAGAGGCTATCTTTTCTCCATTGTCTATGGACCAACAAACATATGAAAAGATGCTCAAAATCACTAATTATCAGAAAAATGCATATGAAAACTATAATGAGGTGTCACCTCACACTGGTCAGAATGGCCACCATCAAAAATCTTGACTCCTTTGTCATAGGTTGGGTGACCATAGGTGCATGAGTCTATCTCTGGCCTTTTGATCCTACTCCACAGATCTGTATTTCTGTTTTTGTGCTAGTACCATCGATTCTTCATTGCTGTAGCTTTGTAGTACAGTCTGAAGTCAGACAGCCTGATTCTGTCAGCTCTATTTCTCTTTCTCAAGACTGCTTTGACGATCCAGGGCCTTTTATGCTTCTATACAAATTGTCGTTTTATTTTGTTGCTGTTGCTATTCTAGTTATGTGAAAAACGCCATTGGTAATTTTACAGGGATTGCATTGAATCTGTAGATAGCTTTGGGTGGTATAGTCATTTTCACAATATTGACTCTTCCAGTCCAAAAACATGGTCTATCTCTCCATCTGTTTGTGTCATCTTTGAATTCTTTAATCAGTATCTTATAGTTTAATTTAGTACATACAGGTCTTTTGCCTCCTTAGGTAGGTTGATACCGAGATATTTTCTTCTTTTTGTTGCAACAGTAAATAGGATTATTTCCTTGATTTTTCTTTCTGATCTTTTGTTGTTAGTGTATAAGAATGCAAAAGGTTATAGAGTATTAATTTTGTATTCTGCAACTTTATTAAATTCATTGATTAGCTATTAGTAGTTTCCTGGTGGCATTTTTAGGATTTTCTATGTAGAGTATCGGGCTTCCCTCGTAGCTCAGTTGGTAAAGAATCTGCCTGCAGTACAGGAGACCCCGGTTCAATTCCTAGGTCGGGAAGATCCCCTGGAGAAGGAAATGGCAACCCACTCCAGTATTCTTGCCTGGAGAATCCCATGGACAGAAGAGCCTGGCAGGCTACATACAGTCCATGGGGTCGTGAGAGTCGGACACGACTTAGCGACTGAACTACTACTACTTCTGTCTAGAGTATCATGTCATCTGCAGACAATGACAGTTTTATTTCTTCTTTTCCAATTTGGATTCCTTTGATTTCTTTTTCTTCTCTGATTGCCATGGCCAGGACTTTCAAAACATTTTGAATAACAGTGGCAAGAGAAACCATAAACAAGATGAAAAGACTACCCTCAGAATGGGAGACAGTATTTGCAAACAAAGCAACTGACAAAATATTAATCTCCAAACTATACAAAATAGTTCATGCAGCTCAAAAATAAAAAACAAATGGCAGGAGACTTAAGTAAGACATTTCTCCAAAGACGACACACAAGTGACCAACAAACAGATGAAGAAAAGATGTTCAAAAGTCACTAATTATTAGAAAAACGCAAACCAAAACTACGAGGAGGTATCCCCTCACACTGGTCAGAAGGCCATCACCAAAAATCCACGACAATAAATGCTGGGGAGGGGATGAAGAAAAGGGAACCCTCCTGCACTGTTGGTGGAAATGTAAATTAATATAGCCACTATGGAGAATAGTATGGAGATTCCCTAAGAAACTAAAAATAGAACTACCATATGACCCAGCAATCTCACTACTGGGCATATACCCAGAGAAAAACATAATTCAAAAAGACACATGCACCCCAATGTTCATTGCAATACTATTTACAATAGTCAGGACACAGAAGCAACCTAAGTGTCCATCAACAGAGGAAGAGGCAGGGACTTCGCTGGTGGTCCAGTGATGAAGACTCTACGCTTCCAATGCAGGCGGTGGGGGTTCAACCCCTGACTGGGGAACTAAAATTCCACAATGCTGCATGGTGCAGCTAAAAAGTTAAAAAAAAAAAAAATTTTAAATGACAAAAAGCCAGCCAAGCAAAAAACGCCAGAGAAACAGATAAAGAAGTGGTACGTGTATACAGTATAATATTACTCAGCCATAAAAACGAACGACATTGGGTCATTTGTAGAGACATGGATGGACCTAGGGACTGTCACACAGAGTGAAATAAGTCAGAAACAGAAAGGCAAGTAACATATATTAAGATTATATGTGGAATCTAGAAAAATGGTAAAAACGATTTTATTTGCAAAGCTGAAATAGAGACACAGATGTAGAGAACAAACATATGAATACCAAGGGGGAAAGCGGAGGGAGCAGGGTGAATTGGGAGACTGGGATTGACTGTATATACTCTACTGACACTACGTATAAGATATCTAGTGAGAGCCTACTGTATAGCACGGGGAGCCCTACCAGAGCTCCGTGGTAACCTAAATGGGAAGGAAAAAAAATATATATATATATACACACACACACATATATTCACGCTGCTGTACAGTAGAAACTAACACTGTAAATCAAATACACTACAATAAACGTTTTTTAATGTTTTATTTTTTGTTTGTTTGTTTTATGTATTATTTGTGTGAAGGGTACTATAAACCAATCACAGTAGAGCAGTACTTCTACTACGCCCACCACAGATCCCCACCTAAGTGCTGCTGCCACTAAGGCAGGAGGATGCTCTGACGAGTTACCGGCTGTACCCGGACTAACTTTGCTGGACTTACAAACAGGCCCTCAGAACAGAATATCATTCATATGTAGAGGACTTACTGTAATTATAAGCTCAAATATGTTTTATTACACTAATTCAGATTTGTAACTCATGGAAAAAATTTCAAATAGTTAAACCAACCTCCACTAATTTCAGCTGCACTAGGACCCAGAAAAAAACATCCAGGTATGGCCTCGCCTGCCTTCCTGTGACAAAAACTGAGCAGGTGGGAGCCCGGCAGCCCTGTGGGTAAGGAGGCCCACAGAGGGCAGGGGCGTGGGGTCCGCTGGCCCTCACCTGTGGACTCGCTCCAGCTCCAGGCGGTGTTCCTGCAGCCTCTGCTGGTACTGCTGCTGCAGGTCCTCTAGCCGCCGGGCCTCGCTGGCCAGCGCCTGCTTCAGCTTGGCCACCTCGATCTTGAGCTCGCTCACCTCGGCCTGCCTGGCCTCCTCCAGCCCTCGGGCCTGGGCAAACGCGGCGTCGTAGTGCTCCAGCTCCCGGTCCCGCTCCTCCAGCACCTGCAGGTTGTAGATGAAGTCCTCCCGCAGGCGCCGCAGCTTCCCCTGAGCCTCCTCCAGCCGGCGCTGCGTGTCCTGCAGGGCTGCCTCCTGCATTTGGGAGCGCTGGGCCTGCAGCGCTCGCCACTCCTCCTCCTTGCGAGCCAGCAGGGCGTTCAGGTCCTGCTCCGAGGGTGGGGGCATCATGTCAGCAGCTGCAGCAAAGAGAAGGTGGGCACTGGGTTCACTGCTAGGAAACCTGTGCTCCACAACACCCACCTCAGACCCCCACCTTAGTGCCTGCTGCCACCAAGGCAGGAGGATGCTCTGACTAGTTACCAGCTATCTGGTCATACCCTGAATCCTGGAGAGCCAAAGGCAGCTCCCCTAGGGTCCAGCAGGGCAAGGGCACACAGACCCAGACTCCAAAGGCTCTTTCTACCCTCTCCTCACCCTGCAGGAGAGGGAACACACAGGAAGTGCAGGATCACAGAGGGAAGAGGAGAAGGAAAGACAGGGAGTGTTGCTTGCTCACTTACAAGAGCTGCTGCTGCTGCTAAGTCGCTTCAGTCGTGTCCGACTGAAGGGCAAAGAGGGGTCGCTTCAGCGACCCCATAGACGGCAGCCCACCAGGCTCCGCCGTCCCTAGGATTCTCCAGGCAAGAACACTGGAGTGGGTTGCCATTTCCAGTTTAATGAAGTGCTCTCTCTATTTTGTAAATAAAAACCCGAGGCTGCTCCAGCCAGCCCCATGTGGCTCCGGAGAGCCAGTGCCCCTTCCCACCCCTATGTTCTACTCCTGGAGCTGGAATGAAGCTCTGGAGATCCACCATCCAGGATCATGCTCCACTGCTCTTGGGTCCAATATATTGTGCACAGACATGTTTTTAAAAACACAATAAAGTGCTAGGAAAAAAAGGGGAAAAAATACATAATACACTACTCCAATTTTTTAATTGTTAGATTCAACAGCATAAAACCACCTTGTCAAATTTCCAAGTGTCTGGAGATCTGTTGCTTCCCATGTCCACTGAGGATGCCCACACATGGGGCAGGGCTGCTGAGAGTTGCTCCCCACCTGGGCACCTCCATGACTATCCTGGTCCCAGCACCAGTGGAGATGGGGTGGATTCTCATGTGCAAAATCGCTTGTGGGGGCGTGGAGTGGGAATGGAGTGGGAGTGATATCTCCCTGGTTGACTTATGCAGTGAGTCTGAGGCCATGGGTCATGCCCCACCAGCTACACAGCAGGCCCAGAGGGATGCAGGCTGGCCCAGGTGCCATGAGCATCTTCTGGGACAGAGGGTGGAAATGTGAGTGATGCCTGGCTCTGAGAGGGCTTTTCCAGAAAGTCCAGGTGGGGTCTGAGACAGGCATCTGGCCGTTAACTTCTGTGTATCATTGTCCTCAAAGCATCTGAAATGTCTGATTAATTTTAAGTGGGTCTTTTTTTAAGATGAAAAGACATACGGTCCCAGGCCATCTCAACCCACAAGGTCAATACACATTCACAGAATTCCTCCTGGACAGAGGGAGATTTCTAACAGGAACAGGATTTCAGGGGCCTGTGAAGACACCCTGCGGGTTGTGAAGGTTCCATGTAGCCCCTCCCGTGAGGGGTACCAGCAGCATCAATACTGGTCTCCCTTGGTCAAAGTAAAGCAAATATCCATAGGCAAACTCAGAAACAAGAACAAGAGAACCTGAGGGTCTTTTTGTTTGTTTGTTTGTTTACGCATTACATTGACAGTAAACACTCCCCGAACCAGAAAGAACACTACTTTTTTCAGACATGAAGTTCATTTCACTCCTGAAATTACTAACAAAAACCAACAACAGTTCTACCATAAACCCTTACTTTCCAAAACTCAGTGGAGGTAAGAAAGAAATGGACAAACTTTTCATGTTGTTCAAGGCTTTGATGGCATCAGGTTTCTTGTGATGGAATGTTCTGAGGGACCTCAACTCAGACCCCTGCAGAGCTGCTGCCCCCAGCACCGCAGAAACAGACAGTTCTGTGTCCTCAGATAGCCCAAGCCTTGCTTAGTAGATGAGTTGTGAACTCTTTGCCCTGTGAAAGGTGATCACTAATAGTATAACACATAAAACTCTAGAGGAAGACAACAAAAAAACAAAAAACAAGTCCATACATACCCCACCAAAAAATTATTGTAATAAAAATTATTACTATAACATGCTGGCAGCAATATTAAAAAAAAAAGTAAAGGAGAAATTGTCAGAATGGTCTGGGTTTTGATTTAGAGGCTCCCAAAATATTCCGTCAGGACTAAAGAAACAGTAAGGGTGTGTTTTCTGGAAGATGTGTGCTGTGTGCTGGGCTACTCCAGCGGACAGTGGGAAAATGAAACAAGCTTTCCAGACATTTGTTTCTCTGAGCTGAGCACAGCAGTGGTCAGAAAACAGAAAAATAAAATAAGAAAACACAACATGAAACACATTAGGACTGGGCAATAAAGGCCAGGTAATTATTGAGTACTAAGGGCGGCTTGTTAGAAGGCAAAGCACAAAGGAAGACAGGATCCATCATCGGATTTGCATCTTTCATATGGAAAAAGTAAGGCGGTCTCCCAGGTGAAGCCACTGGCATTTACTAGATCTAGACAAATTCCTTATGTAGTTCTTCCTATAAGGGCAACGAATGGTGCAGGGCACAGCCTGGCAAGCTTTGTTCCTTTTCGGGCCAGTCAGTAAATATTTGGGACTTTGTGGGTCACAGGGTCTCTATGGAAACGCCTTAACTCTGCATGAAAGCAGCCGAAGAAGACAGAAAATGGGCAGGTTGAGTCTGGCCCATGAGTTTGGCCCATGGCCTGCTGTGCTGACCCCCTGAACCCTACACAGGAGATGCTCTTATCAGCAACTGTGTGACAAATACTGTCATTTCTTAAGACTGGTCATTGCACCCCTAATCCTCAGGGGTCCGAGATGAGCTCAATTCGGACACAAATATCCATCCACAGCTCTTGCCTGGTGTCCACTGGGGATTTGGGCCAGGCTCACGGAGGGGGAGAGACACAAGCACTTCCAGCCCAGCCAGTCTCAGGGTTATTGCACCAGAGAGGAGGCACAGAGGGGAGTCCCCGCCACACCCCTCAGGGAGAGGGCACAGGCACAAGAGGCTGAGAGAGCGGGAGGAGAGCGCAGGGCCCTGTGATGCTGCGATAGAGTAACAGATGTAAACACTGGGCTTCATCCACGGTTCCTGGCATCAGGCTCCTAAAACCCTTATTTCCTAAATGACAGGAGCTAAACAGGTATCTTTAGTTATACTGAGTTTTTGTTCCTAGTTCCTAAAAAAAACTGGATGAAACGATGTCCCCCATTATTCATAAAAAACCTCTTTCAACCACACCTCAGTCAGTTAATGATGTGAGTTTGGAAAGCCCTTGGATAACCAATGAATGAGGGCTGGTTGCCAGCAGAACTAACCACAGTATTAGAGGGTTGAAACTTGCAGCTCCACCTCCCAACTTTCAGGGAACTGAGAGGAGCTGGAGGCGGAAATCAATTACAATGGCTAACGGAACAGTCCTTTGGCCACCTCATGAGAAGAGTTGACTCACTGGAAAAGACTCTGATGCTGGGAGGGATTGGGGGCAGGAGGAGAAGGGGACGCCAGAGGATGAGATGGCTGGATGGCATCACTGACTCAATGGGCGTGAGTCTGAGTGAACTCTGGGAGTTGGTGATGGACAAGGAGGCTTGGTGTCCTGTGATTCATGGGGTCACAGAGTCGGACACGACTGAGCGACTGAACTGAACTGAACTGAATAGCCTGAATAATCTGGTCAGGATTGTCAAAATCCTGCCAGATTGGCCTCCAACCCATGATTTGCATAGGACTGCCAAACAATCCGGAGAAGGGGATGGCACCCCACTCCAGTACTCTTGCCTGGAAAATCCCATGGATGGAGGAGCCTGGTGGGCTGCAGTCCATGGGGTCGCGCAAAGTTGGACATGACTGAGCAACTTCACTTTCACGCACTGGAGAAGGAAATGGCAAACCACCCCAGTGTTCTTGCCGGGAGAATTCCAGGGACGGGGGAGCCTGGTGGGCTGCCGTCTATGGGGTGGCACAGAGTTGGACATGATTGAAGCGACTTAGCAGCAGCAGTAGCAGCAGCCGCCAAACAATCTAGGCACAAGTGCATTTCTTTAAAGGAGGTTACTCAACCAAAAGACATCTTCCAAACCCAGATACCCAAAACCCAAAACCTGTCTGTTTGCTGCTAAACAAAACTAAGCACCATATCTCAGCAGCACCTTTCTGGGGAGATTCAGGGGCTAGTCCCTGGAAAAAAATAGACCGGGCAGCTGCTCAGACTTGTCCACAGTCTTTGAGGACAGGCAAGGGGCCAACTAGCCACAGGTAAAAAGTCCCTCTGGACTTAACCTCCTGGCTGGCAACTAGGTTCATTTTGCTCCCATACAACAAAACTCCCTTAGACAAAAAGGTTTGCAGTCTTTATTTGCAAGACAGTCAAGCGACCAGTGGATTTCAAATCCACCTCCCCAGAGGCAGCTTGGGGTATTTATGAGATCAGGAATAAAGAGGCAGGGGGGTCAGAGGTGTGGGGAGCGTGAGGAAAGGGGATTGAAAAATGGGACTTCCCTGGTGGTCCAGTGGCTAAGACTCTGCGCTCCCAATGCAGGGCGCCTGGGTTCAATCCCTGGTCAGGGAACTAGATTCTGCGAGCAATGACTAAGACTCAGTGCAGTCAAATAAGTCAATATTAAAAAGAAGAAGAAGATTGGTAATCAATCTTCACAGTCATCCTAGTTATTATTATCCACAGTATCCTAGTTACACACTAGGATACAGGCCTCTGCATGCTTTCGTAAGCTTATTTTAAATTCATTAACTCATGTGGCTGCATCAGGCCTTAGTTGCGACATGCAGGGTATTTTATTGCGAGGTGTAGGCTTCTCTCGAGTTGCGGTGCACGGGCTCCGGAGCGTGCGGGCTCAGTAATTTCAGGGACCAGGGGCCAGACCCTCAGGGAAGTCCTCCCCTGCACGTGTTGAGGGTGGGGTTTTCGACTCTCCAACGTCAAAAGGTCACCAAGCGGACATTCCTACTTGTCCTTTTGGAGGGTCAGCGATCCTATCCAGTCTTAACTGGCTCAGCTCAAACTAGATGCAGCTGACTCCAAGTCCCGGAAAACAACTCAGGCAAACATTGTTTAGGTTACATGTTGCTGGCAGGATATCCAAGTCTTAAAACCACCTTGATCAGTGATGGCAGGTGAACGGGCTTGACTAATTATTACGCGTGGTTTCAAAAGCACCCATAAAAATCCTTGAACTACCAGATTTGGAGAGCCTCTAGGCTGGTGAAGGTGTGGAGACATGGAGGACAGCATGCTGGGAGAGAGGGGGTGCGAGCTCCCAGCCCCTCCCGCTCACCTTGTCCTGTACAGCTCTTCCATCTGGCCGCTCAGAGTTGTGTCCACTTACAATAAACCAGTGATCTAGTACGTGAACACTTCCCAGAGTTCTGTGAGCTGCTCTGGGACATTACTGAACCTGAGGAGAGGGCTCCTGTCCTGATTCAGAGCAGCCGGGAGAAGCACAGACGACAACCTGGACTTGCCATGGGCATCCCACGGGGCAGACACTAATCCCCGGCAGTCAGTGTGGAAACTGAGTAAGATAATGCGTGTGCTGATGATGCGTGGCGGAGGAAGCACCCCCCCCCCCCCACCAATGAGGGGCCTCAGGGAGCAAGCAGGCCTTCTGACTGAAAGCAGGGAGGGAGGAGGAAGCAAGTGTCCTGACAGCGCTAGCCTAACCAGGAGCACGTGGTGGCCTCCCCCCAGGGCTCTGCAGCAGAGGAGAGCTGCACTGGGGTGACCTTGGACAGAGCTGCAGCCTCCACGCCCACTCCTGCTAGGCAGTCTCACCCTACACACAGGCACCTGATGGAGACCCCGGGGCCTGCTACCCTTGATTCTGTGTGCCCCTGCCCCCGTAGCCCTCAGCTTGTCAATGGCACTCCCCTCCAGAACTAGCCTGGACTTCCTGCTGTCTCTCACCCACCAGGCCGCCCTTCAGCCACCATCATCTCTCACCTGGAGCCTCGCTGACTCCAGACCCTGAACTGGCGCCTCTGCTACACACCTGCCCTTTTATGGCCACCAAAGGGATGGGTTGGGAAAAAAAAGCCTTCCCTTCCCAACACACCCACAAGGGCTTCCTGTTCCTCAGTCCACTTACAACACCTGGATCACCACCTTCAGGGCTGGGAGGTGCCTAATCTTTCTTGCCAGTCAGCTGCCCCTCTGCCTGGAAACTGGCATATAGGCTCCTTCCTGTCACTGAGACCAACTCAAGTGTTACTCCAGGAAATCCTCCCGAATAGAATCTTCAACCAAAACTGGTGCAAGGACGGAGCCCTATTCACATTCAAATTCTCTGCTTGGCACTTATCAGGAGACGGTGGTTTACTGCTTATGTGTCATTCTTTCCTACATGTTCCACATGGTATTCCATACTTGGAACTCCAGCACACAGGAGGCGCTCAAAAGTATGTACTAAATAACTAAATGGAAAAAAAAAACTATCCCAGGACAATCATAAACATGGGGCTCTGGGGCTAGAGCAGAGGAACTGAAGGAAGGCAGGTATCTCTGCTCCCCAGGGGCCTTCCAAACCCTTCCTCCTCCAAAGGCTCAGCTTCCTTAAAGTGCCCAAAGCCCTGTGCGCTCCACCACAGAGGACAGCCCTGCATCCACTGAGTTTGCCTGGCCCACCTCTGCCACCCCATCCATGGCTTCCCCCATTCCAAAATACCCTATCCCCCCATATTCTGATCGCCAGCCCTCACCCTTCAGCTCCAGTCACTCTAGATGGACAATTACTTGAGCTTTACAGGTGTTATTGGAGGTATCAATGAACTACAGGAAAAGCAACATTCACTTTAACAAGTTTTGAATTCAGTAAAAAAGCTGGAGTTATTGGCTTCAAGTTCAATCAGGTGCTAAGTATTTCCCCGAAGCAGATAGCTGAGAGGATTCCCCAAGTATGTCCTGCCGTATGTCCCCGGTACATTGTTCTGTTCCCCAATTCCTGGCACACTGAAGCAGAGAACAAATGCTTGCTTCTATTCCACGGATGTGTATCACTGTAGCCAGAGAAACATGATATTAAGTAATGTAAAATTCGCACAGACATAGCAAACTCTTAAATCCACTCATTTATTCATTTAACAAGTATTTATTCATCACTCACTACATGTCAGGAGCTGTTTCACCTGCTGGAGACATAGGGGCCAGGTCCCCACCCCAACGAGTTGTCATCCTTGCTGGGACAAGACAGAGGTGCACGGGAACAAAGGCAGGAGGAGGTAACTTCTGGGAGTGGCTGGAGGCCCCAGCCTCCAGCAGGAAATGGCAGGAAGTGGCTCTGCTTAGCCTTTACAAGGCTCACATCCTGCTCAGCTGTGGCCCCTGCCCTGGTGCAGGGGGCTCAGGACCACTGGGAAACCAGGGTTCGGGCAGGTCAGGTTGGCCACCAAGTTCAGGCAAAGTCCAGTGTGAGATACTAAGGCGACTCGGTGACCTCCAAAATTTCAGGTTCACCCACGCTAATTGGACATCTAATGGCTGGCCCTCCACAAACCACAACATATGCACAAACCCGACTGCCTATGGTGGGGCTGTGTGAGTGTGAGCTGGTGGGTGGCCTAGTGAGTTCTGGGTCTGGCACAGGACTCACCTGTCAGCAGAAATCATGCATTCACAGGCCACCGACATACCTCTGCACGATAACAGGTAAAGAATCAGTTTTTAAGCAAATATACAACTTCAAAGGATACTGATGCTACTGTTATCGTTGATGAAGTGCCCGTGAGTCATCACTATGGTTCTTTATGGAGACAGCAGGCCAAGGTCTGTGAGGTCAATAGGAATCCCTCTTCTGAGGACTCTCGTAGGCTTGCCTCTTAAATGCACCGATCGCACAGTCACCCATGGGAATTACGTTTCTAGTATAAAAATCTGATCACGTGATACTGTGCCCACAGCACATGGCCTTGTTGAAAAAAAAGTTCAACCTGTTTGGCACAGTATATGAAGACACCTAAGGGGCTTCTCTGGTGGCTCAGTGGTAAAGAATCCGCCTACCAATGCAAGAGACACGGGTACGATCCCTGATCCGGGAAGATCCCACATGCCTCACAGCAACTAAGCCTGTGTGCCACAACTATTGAGTCTGTGCTCTAGAGCCAGCGAGTCACACGTGGGCCGAACCCACGTGTCGCAACTGATGAAGCCAGCATGTCCTAGAGCCCATCCTCCACAAGAGTCTAAGCCACTGAAATGAGAAGCTCGCACACTGCAACCAGAGAGCAGCCCCGGCTCTCTGCAACCAGAGAAAAGCCCACAGAGAGTGAGAACCCAGCACTGCCAAAAACTAAACAAAATCCCCGGAAAAAAACGAGCTGCTACTGTGCGCGCTCCACTGCACCCCGACATGCCCGGCACTCGAGCTCCTTTCCTTCCCACTCCAACACAGACAGCCTGCCCTGCTTCCGTTATAAATCCTAAAAGCGCTGAGGCTGAGATGAATGGCTTTTATTAAACACCGGATTCAAAATCTGGACCCAGTCTGTCTGTCAGCCAGCAGGCATCCCCAGCAAACATCCAGTTTCCGGGAGGGACCAAACAAAACTGGGGAAACTGGTAGGTGGTAGGTGGGGAGCCTGCTGTCAACTCAGCTTGGCCCACGGCACTCACGGTCTTCAAAGAGAACCAGTGGGCTCAGTGCGACTATGCTAGGTTGTCTCATCACTCTGATGTTCTCATCTGTAAAATGCTGAGCTTTCTAAACTTCGTTTTTTGTTTTTTGTTTTTTTAATCTAAAGAAGAGTAATCTGTCAGTTCTAAAAGGCACTTGGAAACCCCTGGGTTTTAGGAAGAGGGAAATTACTCCTCATGAAAGCCTTGGTTTCCCAAACATGGAAAGTTTGCAGGCTACAGACAGACACAAGCAGCAGAAGCCCCATCTGGAAGAACACCTCAGTCCTGAGTGAGTTGGAATGCACGCCTGATGCAGCGACACTGCCAGGCTACACAGTAGACAGCAGACAGTGTGGAAGAGCTTGGGCACTCACTCACTCTCTTACCCAAAACCCAGCAGTGGGCTGCAGCGGTTGACCATCCTTGTCAGATCAAAGGGACCAGTGAGAAAAAGGCTCAGAAGTCGGCGTGTCCAGGCAGTGAGAGACTCAGAGGTGTCTCTTCACGGATAACAACAGGGAAAGGGCTGCGAGGAGGACCCATGGCCAAGCATCTCCTGACAGCCAGTATCATACTTAAAAAGAGTTTGGGGCAAAGGATGAGTCCTAAGGAATTATGAAAAGGAGCTCCATAGAAGAGAAAATGCTTTCCAAGCCAAGTGGGCTCTGCAGAGGGGCCTGCCCTGCCCTGCTCTGCCCTGGCAGGGCCCCACCTCTCTGGCATGCTGCCTGTTGGGACTGCGAGCCAGATGTATAGGGCAGGAGCCTGGAAGAATGATTCTGTCCTTGCCAATCTCAGCCCTTGCCAAGATGACCAAGTCATTAGAGCAACACACGTCCAAGTCAGAGAGGAACTCACAGGCTACCTGACTGCAGACATCACAATGGAACTGATCATACTTTTTGTTCATCTGACCAAAAACTTGGAGCAACTGTTTTAGAGTAAACATTGACAAGTACTTAACTGAAAATACATTGCATGACCTCAATTAAACCTAAGCAGTTACACAAAACGCCGTTTGTAAAGGCTCAAAGTCAGATACAGAATGTCGTCTTACTGGTGGCTCTGTAAATATATTTAATAAGCTCAATCTATGAAAAACGTTTGTGGGACTTGAAAGAAAGTCCAGAGGTGGCTCATCTCTGTATTCGGGACAAAGGATTCAAGGCTGGCACCCTCTGGAACCCCCGAGTGAACCAAGCTCAGTACAGGTGATTATTCAGGGGATCGAGAGGGTGAAAATTATGGGCCTGTGACTCCTGTCCTTCACTGACCGCCAAATAGTACCCACAACCATTTGTAAAACCTGAGAAGAGCAGCAGATGGATCTTAATTCCATCACTGGAACTTGCTGGGGATGAGGGATACTGCTCACGTGAGGAGAATATAGCGCTTTTTTAATCCGAATTTATAGCTGCCAAATTCCCATGCCTCCCCCACCCCACCCAAAAAAGCAAATAAATGATAGGTGATAAATTGAACAGTCAGTAGTTAAGAGCTGATAATCTGCTCATACTTTTAGAACCACATAAATGTTTCACATACCAAGACTTAAAATCAATAAGGACTTGGGAATTCCCTGGCAGTCCAGTAGTTAGGACTCTGTGCTTTCACCGAGGGCCCAGGTTCAATCCCTGGTTGGGGAACTAAGATCCCACAAACTGCACAGCATAGGAGGTCGGGGTAGGGGGTGGAATCAATAAGGACTCAAAGTGAAATATAACCAGAAACAAATGAACCTAACTTTATTACAAATTAATAACATAAATACACTAAGGCAACTTTGTAAAATAGATTTTGACTATATATTTAAAGAAAAAAACAATCACATGCAAATATCATACTCTACTTAAGTAGGTTTGTTTTTCACAGAAATATGGCTTGGCAATACTGAAACTATATGTGGTCTAGGACTGAGCAAAAACGTTAAGCATACTGAGGACAATAGGGCTCCCCTGTGGCTCACAGTAAAGAATCCGCCTGCCAGTGCAGGGGATGTGGGTTCGATCCCTGGGTGGAGACGATCCCCTGGAGAAGGAAATGGCAACCCACTCTAATATTCTTGCCTGGAGAATTCCATGGACAGGGCAGCCTGGTGGGTGATAGTCCTTGGGGTTGCAGAGAGCCAGACATGACTGGGGGACAAAGACCAGACCAGACTGAGGCAACAACGGGAGCCGGAGTTGGAGAGCAAAAAGGGAGGTATTAATAGAAGGAACCCTGTGGTGACGGATTGAAATTGGAGGTATAAACTCAGTTTTGAATACTTATACAGATAGATATATGGATATAGAAATAGATAGAGATGTATAGGGTGTACACAAATTTATGCTTCCTAGTGCTGCCCATTGAGAAAGCCAAAAAGTAATAACCCTCCAGTAGCAACGAGCACACCTCCAAAGATCTTGGTTTCTTAAAAAAAAAAAAAATCTTCTAAATTAAAAGGAACCAACACACCTCAGAGAAATTTCTGATTCCAGGTTAGGTCAAGGAAAGCACAAGATTGAGTCCAGAATATCCTATGGTACCAGAAAATAAGGAAGTGCTCAAAATGTTGGGGATAGGCTAAAAAGGACACGGAAGCCAACCTGAATGGGCCAAATCTGCACAACAGAGCAACAAAATAAATGACAGTAATGGATTTCTGTGTGTGCATGCTCAGTCTTGGGTGATTCTTTGCAACCCCATTACTGTAGCCAGCCAGGGTCCTCTGTCCATGGAATTTTCCAGGCAAGAATACTGGAGTGGGTTGCCACTTCCTGCTCCAGGGGATCTTCCTGACCCAGGGATTGAACCCCCATCTCTCTTGTCTCATGCACTGGCAGGCAGATTCTTTACCACTGAGTCACCTTGGAAGCCCTTAGTAATGGTCTATAACCTATGAAATAAAATTAAAATGTCCACGCCAAGATAAATAACTGAATAACTTAAAATATGGAAGGTTCTTCCTTACAGTAGAATTCCAACTTGAAAGTAAAAATAATGGAAATGAAAAAATCACTCTGTGGCAAAAGCAACACTTACAATTGTTTCAGAAAATGCTCACTTCTGGATGCTAAAATTAGTGATTTTAAACAATATATTTACACACTTTCAAAGTAACTCCCCACGGGAAAAATGGTAACTCGATGATGGAAACACCTTGTAGATATCCCCTAACACAAACGACCAAAGTTAGTATCAGCAGTAATGGAACAAATCGACATTATATGACTCCTGATAAGATGCAGAGAAAAACACAATTTCACAGGAAAGGTTTTTCTTACCAAAAATGCATAACTTAAAAGTAATCATAAGGGAACATCAGAAAAACCCAAACTGAGGGGCATTCTACAAAATAATTGACTCATAAAAGTCAAGGAATGACTGAGGAAGCACTTCCGATTAAAGAATAAGAAAGAAAACACGGACGGTCCTGGATTGGATCTTGTAAAAGAGAAAAGTCATCCGTGGGATAATTGCTGAGTCTGAATAAATCCTGTACATTAGATCATGGTTTTGTATGAGCTAAGTTTCCTCAGTTGGCTAAAAAGAACTATGGTAACATAAGAGATTAACATTTGGGGGCACCTTGGTAAAAGCACCGAGGCAATCTTTATACTTATTCTGCAACTCTTTTGTAAATCTCAATTTTTTTTCTTTAGTTACTCTGGACCAGGCTGCCTGGGTCTGAACCTGTCCTCACTGGCTGTGGAACCGGTAAACTCTCCCATCTCTGCGGCGCCCACGTCTTCAGGTTCCTGAAGGAGTCGAACAACAACGCAGAGCACTCAAAGCGTGGCGCCAACGAATGCCCTAGCCTTCCCACCTCGCATGCGACACCCGCGCTTCAGACAAGAGCCCGGCGGGCTCTGCGTACCGGGCTCCGCGGGCCCGGCACCGCTCTCGCGCCCACAGCCCTGCAGGGTGGCCTCAACGGAGTGCGCGGCGTCTGGCAGGACTTGGAGGTCTCGGGTTTTTCCAAGAAAAGAGACGACGCCCGTGAAAAGCGACCCAAAGGGCCACAGCTTCTCGCGTCGCCGGCCCCTGAGGCCCCTTGGCGCCCCGCCGCGTCGCCCCCGCGCCCGCGCCTCACCTGGAACGCTGGCCCCGAGCAGCCTCTTGTCCCTCCGCGTTGCCATGGTAACCTGAGTCTGTCGGCCGCCGTCCGGGCGCTCTTGGTACAGCGCTCGGGTTCCGCCGGCCGGAAACGGGAGCCCTGACATCTGGTTCCGGATTCTTCGCGCCCCGCCCGCGCGCAGGTACACCAGACGAGGAAGGTTTCGGACTATCGGATGGCAGGTGGCCGGGTTCCGCGATCCCGCCGGTCTCGGAGCCCGGAAGCTGTTGGCGGCTCTGACGGGTCGGGGTGGGGCTTACGGGGAGCTGTACCTGGGAGGGGAGGGGCCCAGGCTGCACGTGGGCGTGGAGCGGAGTAAAAGTCCGAGACAACCAGAACTGCGTCTTCACGCGTGGATCCTCCGGCAGTGAAACAGGCAGACACTGCGAGGGGGACCCAGAAGAGGCGGGCAAGCAGTGAGCTCTGCGTGTCCGGGATTAGCGGGGCTCAGGATGGCAGGTTGGCCTTTCTGGCCAGCGCCCTTGATCTGGGCGCTGTTGCACCGTGTGCTTGGCTTATGAGAATTCATGTTTGTGTGCACTCATAACCTGTGTGCTTTGGTGTTTGTGTGTCCGAGTTACGGGTTAAAAAAAAAAAAAAAACCACCTCACAGAGGCAACGAGCAAACCAATATGTCACTGCCCCCATACTTAGAGATCCTCTTCCCCAGTATCTGAAGGTCTACTGGAGCCGAAGAGGACCAGTTGTCCGAACAAATGTTCAGCCTGCCTGGGCAATCGCACCGTGGAGCTCCAGGAAGTAATGGGCACAGAGGCAGTGGTGGCAGCAGAGAGGGGGACATAGTCTTTGGTCCAGCCTCTCCTCTCCATCTGTGTTTTCTCCACCCTGATGGCATTCTAGCTGCACAGGGCCAGTCCTCAAGCTGTTCCTACCAGACCTCTCAACACAGTTAATAGTAAGAAAGGTTCTGCTTTAAAAGGCAGCTCTTAGAGGGAGGTCCAGGGGTTATTAAACATCAGGCAGATCAATAATTCAAGCCTCCTTGAAAATGGAAGAAGTGATCCTATCAGTGCACAGAAACCATGTGAAAATAGCCCTGCCTTCCTGCCTGGGGAAGCCACAGAGGATCCGCATGACCTTTAACCTATATCCCATAGGCCCTGGGCAGCCTCACTGCCCCCAGCCCAGCTTCAAAGGGCAGTCCAGCTTCAAACCCCAGGCCCACTCCTCTTGTTACAGTTTTCTGGGACTCTGTTTGCTCTTCTCCATAAAGTAGAGATAATGCCTTCCATTCCCCGTGCATTTGAGGATCAGAAACAACATATGAACTACATGCGTGCTGGGTCAACCCCAGTGAAGGGGCTCTGGGGTGTGTGTGTGTAAACCAAAAGGGCCAAGAGGATACACACTTTTGAATAAAAATAAACCCTAACAACAAACAAGAGTTCTGTACCTCACCATCCACGTTCTGAAACCTGACCAACCCCACCATGACCTTCTCCCTCCAATTACCCCGACACTAACCCTAACCTGAGCCCTGACCTTGACCCTAACTCTGTGACTTCACCAACACGAATTCTACCCCCTAACCCTGACCCACCCAACCATAACCCTGTCCCTGCAATAAACCCCATCCTGACCCTAACCCTGGGTACTAACCCTAAGGGTGGCCCTCGATTCCTATGGTGGGGCCAGCTCCTACCACTTCAATCGCCCAATATCCCAGAACCTCTGATTCCCTCACCTGAGCCCCAAATAAGGCTTTTGGGGTGCTGGGCCAGAGAGGGACAGTACTCCCCTGCCCCTGCACATCACGCGCCCCCCCCCACCCCCACAGAATGATAGAGGCTGGTGGTGGGCCCTCACCACCCTGGGAAGGGCCTTGTCACTTCTGGTGGGCCCACAGCCCCACTAGGGCCTGCAACTTTGTCCACTTGGGCTCTGGAGCTCGGCCTCTTAACTGTGCCCCATGTCCAGGAGCTCAGTAGATGCTCGTGGAAGGGGAGAAGGGACACACTGATCACTCTCTACCCAGCTCCCTGCCCGATCTTCCCACAGGTCAGGCCAGACCCAACATTCTCCCAGTCTGTCTCCCCCGACCTGCCCACCATCCTGCCAGTCAGACCAGACCCCCTCTTCCACCCAGAGTGCCCTCTACCCACCCTGCAAGGCAGGTGACTCTTCAGCCAGCCTGCTGCATCCACACTGTAGCCAGTGCTGACGGACCGTGTGTCTGTCCTGGGGCCGCACAGTGACCACAAATGGGGCATGAGACAACAGTTTGGGAGGCCACAAACCCAAATCAAGGTGTCTGCAGGGCTTTGCTCCCTCCAAAGGCCCTGGATAGAATCCTGACCCACCCTTTCCAGCTTCAGGTATCTAGTGGCGCTATCCTTGCTGCCCCTCAGCCCACTGGCACATCACTCCACTCTCTTCCACCTTCATCACGTGGCCTTCCTCCCAGGTCTGTCTTCACAGGTTCTTTTTCCAAAGACACCAGCCCTGTTGGGCTAGAGCCACCCTGCTCCCATGTGACCTCATCTTAACTAATTACATCTATAAAGATCCTATTTCCAGTGACTTCCCTGATGGTCCAGTGGCTAAGACCACAACTCACGATGCAGGGAGCACAGGTTCAATACCTGATCAGGGAACTAGATCCCACATGCTGCAACTAAAGAGCTCTCATGCCACAATGAAATTGAAGATCCTGCGTGCAGCAACTAAAACCTGGAACAGCCAAATATATAAATATATTTTTAAAAGTCTCTGTTTCCAAGGAAGGTCACATGCTGAAGTACTGGGACCAGAACACATCTTTTTGGGGCCACCATTCAACCCACTACAGACTGCTTCCCCTGGGATGATAGCTATCCAGGGCCAGTTCCCCACAGGCCACCCTATACTCACAGATGTGGTAACAGAACGGTGGAGGTTTAGGTTAACTCCTTGCCCAGCACCTCCGTGACCAGCAAAGCCAGGATCAAACTGCCCCTGCACCCCAAGCATACAGTGGGAGCCTATGAGGGTATAATGCCTGTGGGATAATAAAAACATTGCAGGGCCACTGAAGGGCTGGCAAAGAGCTAGTGCTGGACCTTCCTGAGAAGCCAGTGGGCTCTGAGGGGCCCTGCTTCCCAGTATGTCATCTGGAATGGCACCCATATCTCATGGAGCCCTCATAGCCACGCTCAAGTGATTCTAGAACTCTCCACACTTTACAGATGAGGAAACTGAGGCCAGGGGTCCTCAGGAGTGGGCCAAGGCTGCCAGCCTGGGGAGGGGGTGGTCAGCCATTCTGCTCCCATTGGCGCCCCGCTCCTGCCACACACACCTAAGCTCAGAGCAGATGTCAACACTGGGTGGCAGGATAGCTCATTGTGGGGTGGCGTAAAGCAGGATGGCCACCCATCAAAGGGCTGGACTTGAGCTTTGGCCCCCAGATCCTGGAATGTTGCCTGTCCTGTTCCTGGGTGATCATTGAGTGACCCCTGTGTGGGCAGACTGGCCTGGCAGCTGGATGCCCTCCCAGGACAGTGCCCCCTAGTGGTGGCATAAAGAACAAAGCGCTGCCTGTCGAGGTCCCCGTTCTGACTGCCCGATGACTCCAGGTCCTTCCTGCAATTTTTGCCCACGGCACTTATGGTGCTGGGAGCTGACCTCACAGTGGGAACCCTACTGCAGGCCTCTCATGGGGTCCCCAAAATCACAGGGATCTGGGTGGGGCCAGCTTGGGCACATGGCCTTGAGCAAGTCTTTCCCCTCAGATTAGGAAGGTGCCTGTGCTGGGCTCCAATGAACTGCCCACTTGCTCACAGGCCCCAGGGCAGGAAAGGCCAGGCTTCTACCTGCTGCCTGGGCCTCTGAGTGCTCCAGTGGACTTCCAGAAGGGGCTGGGCCAATCCTTGTGGTCCCAAGGAAATAGGGACCAGTGGGGGCTTTGTGGGAGATGTCTTTCACCCCTCCCCCAAGTATGTGCCAGGCCATGGTCAGCCAGCTGGATGGTCCCTGCCCGCGTCCCCAAACAAGCGATGCCTTGTGAACTGGGCAGCAAACTGGGGCAGGGGAGGGCATCTTCATGGCCCACAACCAGGAAGGGCCTCTGGTGGCAAGCACAGCACTCCTGGAAGAGATGAGTGGAGAGGGGGCCCAAGGTAGCCATTTCCTAGAGGTCAAGGCCTGGAGGCAGAAGCCGGGCTCTGGATGTGGGCAGGACAGAGGAGGGTATTCCTTGTGAGACCGATGTCAAAGGGACAAGCTGCCCGATGAGTGGGAACCAAGACGGGGTGTGCCTCACCAGGTCAACTGACTCCCACAGCTGCCTTGCCTGGGGGGCTGGTGTCCACCTCACTTTGCTGTCCACTGCAGCTCGTAGGGTGGTTCTGGGCTGGGGGGTTCTGGGCTGAGGAATTCCAGTCACCAAACCCCCAGAGACCATAAGGTCCACACTCTGGGGTGAAAGTGAGGAGTCCAAAGGTGAGGGAGGCCAGGAGCTGGAGTGGCCAAGCAGAGTGGGGACAGGACCCACTCACATGCCTTCTTGGAAACCACCCGCGAGCTGGCGCTCAAGGGGCGAGGGACTGGCTGTGTCCTGCCCGCCCCTGAGCGCCCCCAGGCATTCCGCCTAGCTGTGCTGAGTCACCGGGAGGAGGAGGGCTGCGGTCGGCGCAGGAAGGTTGAGCAAGGCCTTTCCTCTCAGTGGCTGCACCAATGCTCAGCCTGGCACGAAGCCCGGTCCACTCTCTCAGCCCCTCAGTGGCTCCTGGCCTGGCTCCTTGCCAACACCTGGCCATGTCCTCCAGCCGTCCATGCCGGCTTGGTGAAAGCCAAGCGCAGGGTGGGCTGTGACATCCATCCCCCACCTCAGGAGGACTTTCCCAGGCCTCTAGGGGCCAGGCAGGGGCTGGGGCATGACCTCAGTCCCCTGGGGCTGAGATGCTCCAGGTTGAGATTAGGGGGTGAGTGGGGAGCTATAAATCTGGATACCACTTCGGAGAAGGCAGCCCAGGTGAGCCAAATTGGAGCCCTAGACAGCAAGACCAATGATCAAAAAACCCACACCCAGCTCACCCCTAATCAAGCAGGCAGATCCCCGGCAAGGGTAAGATTGAGAGAGTTGGCCAAAGTAAGGTCAGGGGCTGAGTGCATGGCCAGGACTAAGTTGTCTGGGCCACCAGGCAGCCCATCTGAGTGAGACCTGAATGGTGGCCGATGAAGAGAGATAGAGGCCTGGGCGGGGGCGGGGTGTGTGTGGCGGGGGGCGGTTGGGAGGCTCCCTCTGGCCGCTGCATGGGAAATGGGCTACGGGGGTGGAGAGGAGGCTGGACGGTGTGTGGAGGCGCCCTTCCCTGAATGTCCTCACTCACCTGCATTCATGAAGTGCCTGCTCTGTTCCGGGCACCGTTCCAGACACCAGAGCAGGCAAAGCTCTCCCAGGATTGGGGGGCCATGGCCCAGGTCTGAGGCGCTGCAGGACTTACCCGGGCTCAGGTATGGGAGTGGGGGAAAGAGAGACTCTAGGGGGAGGCCCACTGTGCAAGGGGCCCAGGGCACTG
This sequence comes from Ovis canadensis, assembly GCF_042477335.2. NCBI lineage: Eukaryota > Metazoa > Chordata > Mammalia > Artiodactyla > Bovidae > Ovis > Ovis canadensis. Next base: position 58,856,268 of record NC_091255.1, on the reverse strand, counting down.
AGGGTCCTCAGGGAGCCTGGGAAGCAAGTGTGCCTTGGGGTCACGAACAGGAGGATTGTCTCGGGGGCCCTGAGAGGGGACAGAGCTACCCCAAGATGGCCAGAGAAAGAGGATGGGGTCTAAGAAAGCACCACTGCGCTTGGGGGTCAGGAACTGGACAAGGAGTGTGGAATATAAGCGTTTGCCAGGTGCCCCCTGGGCAAGGTGCCCCCTAGGCAAGATACCCAAGTGAGTGGGAGTCTGCGCTGTGTTGGGCTTAGCCAGCCTCCTCGGCTGCCCAGACCTGGGAAGGGGCCTCGTGCCCCACCTGGAGAGTGGGTGCAGTCGCAGGTTAGCCTGGCCACGTGAGCAGCCGCTGCCAGCACAGGTTGTGTGGTTGCCAGCTCTGTTCCAAGCCCCTGGCTGAGATGGCTGTGCCAGACCCACCAGCAGAGGGACTCCCTCCGCCAGCCCCCAGTGGTCTTCCAGCCCCCAGTCCTTCCCTGGCTGGCCACTCCACTGCTCTTAGCCACGCCTCATTCAGGCCCCAGGTCGGGGCAAACAGCAACAGGTGAGGCGGGCGGGGGCACAGGGAGGTGACGTCCCACAGCAGCAACCCCTGAACCTACAGGACCTGGAGGGAGGTCGGCGAGCAGCAGATAGAGGAGCTGTCCATCGGGTCCCTGGACTGAGTGGCCTCCAGGAGGAAAGGAGGGAGGAATGGGTAGTGGGGACCAAGGTTGGAAGGGCTGCCTGTGGGGCCTGGAGGGCACAGGTCTGGGAGGACCCAGGGAGAGGGCAGTGTGTGGATACAAGGAGCAAATAGGGAGATGGGGGGGGCGGGAGGTGGTCCAGCCAGTAGGGAGCTCAAAGTGACAGTTCCAACCCCTAGGACCTAGATTGGTTCCAAGAAGGGCCACAGGGAGCCCTGACCCCCTTCCTGCCCCCAGCCCACAGCCCAGGATGGGGCAGAGATGGCAGAGCCCCAGTGGCTACCTGTGGGACAGGTGGAATGAAGCAAGTGGGAGGAAAAGTGGGGGTGGTGGTGACTGGATCCAAAGGGGTGGGGAAGCAGGTAGGGGCAGGGAGAGAACAAACCCTGGGAGCCATGCCCTACCCAGACCAAAAGGCTAGCCATGCCTCCAGACCCAAAGGCTGAACTAAGAGGGGAAGGTTGTACCCCCACCTCCACTGGTTCCCTATCCCAGGGAGAGATGGGTCTCTCTGACGGCCTTGCCTGACCTGGTCTGTCTTCCCCAGGCTGGATCAGCCCTGCAGAGCCATTGGCCTTTGCTGTGGCCAAGGCTGCAGACAACCCACAGCCTTTATGCCACGTGGGCTACTCCTCCCGCAGCACCCAGGTGAGCCTGCCTCCTGCTCCATGCCCATCACTAAGGCCTCCAGCTTGAGACTGATGATCTACCCACCGAAGTGCAAGTGCTGGAAGGGACAAAGGACTGGGGCAAGGCTCTACTGCCCCAGGAGTAGGAAGGGGAGACCAGGACAGCCTCTAGACCCAAAGGGATGTCCTTGCTCAGCAACATCTACTCCAGTTTAAACACAAGAGCAGGCTTATTTTTTTTTAATCTATTATTGTAATTACAAAAGTAATAGATCAACAAGTGGTGCTGGGACAACTGGATCTTCGTGTACAAAATAATAAAGTCTAATCCCCATCTCACACCATATACAAAATCTACTCAGCACTCAATAGCCAACACCTAAGAGCTAAAGCCATAAAATTCTTGGGAGAAAACATAGGGGTACATCTTCATAGCAATGAATTATTAGCTATGACACCAAAAACACAACAACCCAAGAAACAAATATAAGACTTCTCTGTATCAAAAGACTATATAAGAGAGTGAAGAGACAACCCAGGAAATAGGAGAAGCATATATATGATAAGGCTCTAGAACGTGTAAAGAATTCTTACAACTCAACCAAAAGAGACAATCCACTTAAAAAAATGGTACAAGACTTGAATAGATATTTCTCCAAAGAAGATATACAAATGGCTAATAAACTCGTGAAAAGATGTTCACTGTCCTTAGTCATTGTTGTTGTTCAGTGGCCCAGTTGGGTCTGGTTCTGCAGCTTCATGGACTGCAGCACACCAGGCTTCCCTGTCCTTCACCATCTCCTGGAGTTTGCTCGAACTCATGTCCACTGAGTCAATGATGCCATCCAACCATCTCATCCTCTGTCACCCCTTTCCTATCCTGCCCTCAATCTTTCCCAGCATCAGGGTCTTTTCCAATAAATTGGCTTTTCAAATCAGGGGGCCAAAATATTGGACATTCAGTTTTGGCATCAGTCCTTCCAATGAATATTCAGGGTTGATTTCCTTTAGGATTGACTGTTTTGATCACCTTGCTGTCTAAAGGACTCTTAAGAGTCTTCTCCAGCCTCACAGTTCAAAAGCATCAATTCTTTGGCCCTCAACCTTCTTTATGGTCCAGCTCTCACATCTGTACATGACTACTGGAAAAACCATAGATTTGACTATACGAACCTTTGCCAGCAAAGTGATGTCTGCTTTGTAATACGTTGTCTAGGTTTGTCATAGCTTTTCTTCCAAGGAGCAACCATCTTTTAATTTCGTGGCTGCAGTCACCATCCATAGTGATTTTGGAGCCCCCCAAAATAAAATCTTTCACTGTTTCCATTTTCCCTCCCATCTATCTGCTGTGAAGTGATGGGACCTGATGCCATGATCTTAGTTTTTTTAATGTTGCGTTTGAAGCCAGCTTTTTCACCCTCCTCTTTCACTTTCATCAAGAGGCTCTTTAGTTCCTCTTGGTTTTCTGCCATTTGAGTCGTGTCATCTACATATCTGAGGTTATTGATATTTCCCCCTGCAATCTTGATTCTAGCTTGTGTTTCATCCAGCCTGGCATTTTGCATGATGTCATTAGTCATAGGGAAATGCAAATCAAAACAATATGACACCACTTCCATAAGATACCACTTCACACTTAGTAAGATGACTTTGAGTTTTTAAACATAAAAACTAACAAGAGTTGGTAAGGATGTAGAAAAATAAGAACTCTTATATATTGCTGGTGGGAATGTAGAATGGTATGGTTAGAAAACAATTTGGCAGCTCCTTAAAGAGTTAAACATAGAATTATCATATGATCCAGCAACTCCTCTCCTAGGTATATGCCCAAGAGAAACGAAAACATAGGTCCACACAGAAACTTTATAGGAAAGTTCATAGTGGCATTACTCACAACCTCCAAAAGCTGGAAATGACTCAAATGTCCATTGACAGATGAATGGGCAACCAAATGTAGGTTATTATTCACTCATAAACGGGAATGAAGTTATAAAGACAACAATGTGGATGGACCTTGAAAACACTGTGCCGAATGAAAGAGACCAGACACAAAGGCCACATACCGTGCGATGCTTTTTACGTGATGGATGTGAAATAGGCAAATTCACAGAGACACAATGCAGGTTAGCAGTTCCCAGAAGATGGAGGAGGAAGAAATAGGAAATGATGACTTAATGAGTATTGGATGGGTTTTTTATGGGGTTTTATAGGTTGATGACCCCTAGAGTAGGGAATGGCACCCCACTCCAGTATTCTTGCCTGGAAAATTCCATGGGCAGAGGAGCCTGGCAGGCCACAGTCTATGGGGTTGCAAAGAGTTGGACACGACTGAGCAACTAACACACACATGAGCCACAGAATTAAAAGACGCCTGCTGCTTGGAAGAAAAGCTATGACCAACTTAGACAATGTATTAAAAAGTAAAGACATTATTTTGCCGACAAAGATCTGTATAGTCAAAACTATGGTTTTTCCAGTAGTCATGTATGGATGTGAGAGTTGGGACTATAAAGAAAGCTGAGTGCCAAAGAATTGATGTCTTTGAACTGTGGGGCTGGAGAAGACTCTTAAGAGTGTCCTTGGACAGCGAGGAGATCAAACTAGTTGATCCTAAAGGAAATCAACCCTGAATATTCATTGGAAGGACTAATGTTAAAACTGAATGTCCAAATACTTTGGGCCCTGATTTGAAGAGCCAACTCACTGGAAAAGACCCTGATGCTGGGAAAGATTGAGGGCAGGAGAAGAGGGTAACAGAGGATGAGATGGTTGGATGGCGTCCTCGACTCAGTGGACATGAGTTTGAGCAAACTCCAGGAGATAGTGAAGGACAGGGAAGCCTGGCGTGCTGCAGTCCCTGGGGTCACAAAGAGTCAGATGCGACTCAGCAACGGAACAACGACAATAACAACATCTCTCACCTATGGGTATAGAGGGGACCTCAACACCAGGCTCCTTGTCTTCTCTTGTTGAGATCTACCCCGGAGCTGAGTCTCCACATATATATATATAGAGAGAGATGTGGGCAGAGGGAGGCAGGGCATTTTGACACCAGTGTTTTGACAGAGTCCTGCAGAAGGGAAGGCATGGCTAAGTACCAGACGCTTTGAGACAGCTCAGACCTGCCTCCCCCTGGCCAGGATCCTCCCGCACTCACCTGGGCCCTGAGCTCTGGCCCCAGTCCCACCTGGGGAGGAGCCACATTCCAGGTAACAGCGCCACAGCAGGCTCACTGCTCTCCCCTGGAAGAGGGCACAGAGAGCACACGCAGAGGTGCAGAGGCCTGGAGGAGAGCCTGGACGGAAGAGTCCCGGGAGCCTCTCAATCTGGCAGGGGCGGGGCGGGCGCTGCTCTGCCACATCCCCGGTCTCTACCTCTCACAGACATGCCATCCATACCCGGCCAGGCCAGTGGCCTTGTGCCCACTCCCCACGCCCTGCCTCTGCCTGCGCTGCTTCCTCTCTCCCACATCCGGGCTCAGGTCTGCACTTGAGTCCTTCCTCCCACAGGGCCAAGCCCGTTTCCTCATCTATGATGGGGGAAGGGGAGAGGAGAGTTCCTGAGAACATCACAGGGTACCACAGGGTGTGGCAGTGGCCTCAAGGCTGAGGCTACTGTCCTCAGAGCCCATGGCCTTAAGAATTCCCCTGTTTGCCCCCTGTGTGTGCCCCAACCTCGATGCCCTCACTGGCCACCCAAGGCAGAGCTCAGTTGAGACGGAGGTGGGAATCAGGGGTGCAGGGTGATGGGCAGCTTTGGGAAGAATGGAGGGAGATGCCAGGCTGGGACAGGCCTCGATCTGAAACCCAGCAGATAGATGTTGGTGCGTGAGGGGGGGGGCAGGCTTGTCCCCATGGGAGCCCTGGCCTGGACCCAACCAATCCCGCTGCACGACAAGGCAGGAGGGGGATGTCCCTGACAGGTGAACTGGGTGAGCTTTCAAGCCCTGCCAAGAGTGGTCACTTTACAGGCAGGACACTGAGGCCAGAGTGTGTCAGGGTTGACCTGGGCCACCTGCGCGGCTCCCTCTCTGCTGGGCCCCTTCACCCCACGAGAAGAGTCTTGGGCACCACCTGCCCAGTGGCCCTGCTGACCTTGGGTTCTGAATGCGCTGGAAGCAGCATCTACCCCATCTCAGTCCTGTCTCTTAATGGCATGGGCACTGTGGCCACCGAGGAGAGGGGCCATTGGCCTGCCCAAGCCTGCTACCCCTGCCTGGACCCAGCCCCCCACAATGCGCTGCTGTTCCTCACCTTTCAGGTGATACCCTCCCTTCCAGGCCGTTGAAGGGTCAGGAGGAGTAGGCAATGGGGCGGCCCCTCTTGGGACTGAGCTTGGCCCAAGGAACAGCAACCAGCCAGGTCTGCAGGAGGAAGTCAATGGCTATCAGGGAGATCACCCACCAGGACCCAAGGCAGAGCCCACCTGACCCCCAGTCACAACCCCCAACTCAAATTCCTGCTACAGACACCCCAATTTCCCCATAGAACCCCACATCAGACGTTCCCACCCCATTTGTTGTGGTTCAGTTGCTAAGTCATGTCCGACTCTTTGTGACCCCATGGACTGCAGCATGCCAGGCTCCCCTGTCCTTCACTATTTCCCAGAGTTTGCCCAAGTTCATGTCCATTGAGTTGGACATGAACTATCTAACGATCTCATCCTCTGTTGCCCTCTTCTCCTTTTGCCTTCTGTCTTTTCCAGCATCAGGGTCTTTTCCAGTAAGTTGGCTATTCCCACCCCCCCAGACACCTCCAAACCCTACCCATACCCTCACCCCCATGCCCAACACTGGGTGGGGAGGGCAGATGAATCAGGCTGGACTGGGCAGGGATCTGGCCTCTGTAGCCTGTTTCTATCTCTGCCCATAGCCTGGGCCAGCCAAGTGGTCAACAGGTTAGTTTTTCAGGGCTCTTGTTCTGAGAAAAAGCTGAGGGGCAAGCAAGGAGGAAGGGGAATGGCCTGCCTCAAGGAGGGGCCCGTGCACCACTGGCCTCGAGTCTTCTGGAAAGGTGGGCTCCCCACCCTGCATCGTGGAAGGTGTGGCCCAGGGGCGCTCTGAGTGAGGACCGGCTGTGACAGTCCTGTTTCCAGGTCCCTAAGGACGGTGCGGTACAGGAGCTAGACCCCACAACAGGGGGCCCTGGCTCAGCCATCAAGCCTGTCCCATGACTTGGCTTTCTTCAACTGACCCAGCCTACACTGGCCCCGATCCTGACCACAGGGTGGTGGCAGCCAGTGCTGGGTGGCACAGGCAGGCCTGGGGTAGGACGAATGGACTGGGTGGGGCCTGGAGTCGGGTGGGGAGCACCCAGGGCTCAAGGATGGGCCATCTGTATGGCCCCATCAGGCCCAGGAAGGCTTCCCCTTGCCTACAGTCAGGCTCTGTTGTAGGAGCAGGGGGCCTGTCCCACACCCTCCCTGGGGGTGCTGCTGCTAAGACCCTCAGAAGTCTCTCCAGGTTTCAAAGATAATTTTTGGAGATAGTGGCACAATGGAGCCTGGTTTCCACCCACTCAGACGCCGGGATGAGGATGGGCCTGGTAGACTTCTTCTCCCCTTGGGGACGGTGGAACACAGCCCACCCCTCAGGAGCTGCAGCAGCTGGGGAGGGGGTGCAGGCAGCCCTGGATGCTCCTCGGTGCATGTTCCAGGGCCTGATGGGACCTGCAGCTGTGATTTGGAACAACTAGAAGAATTAGAATCCAGGAGATGGGGCAGGTGGGGGCACTGGCAGGGGCGTGGCAGGGAGGGTGCAGGTTGGGTCATGAGGGAGAGTGTCCCCCACCTCACCGGGAGCTGCTGGACACCCCCAGGTCACCTACCTACTTCCCTTTCCACCCACTCCTTTCTCAGAAAGGGGCAGCCTGGTGTGGGGGCTAGCCCAGGGTGACTGTGGGGGGCCAGGCACTGGAGGAGGCCTGGGGCGGGCTGCCACTGGCCTTTTCTGCTCCTCCACTGCACTGCAGAATGGCACCCACTCCTTCCCTCCTGTGCTTAAGGCTCCTGGTCTGGGAAAGAAGACTGAAGCATGCAGGGGGAGGTCGGGGCTTGGAAGGCCGAGGGTCTCAGGTGGCGGAGGTTCCTGGCCCTCTGTTCCAGGGCCTTGGTCCAGGGGAGGGCCTGGGAGGAGTCTGCTCTGCCCTTCCACTGACTGGCAGCAGGTTGGTTTCCCACGCAGAGCCACACACAGCAGCCATCACTGCTACCCGGCTTTGGTCTTCCTTCACATTTCCAGTCAAGGCTAGGGGGACTTCCAACCTCTGGGCGAGACAATCCCCCTACTGCTAGGGGGTAGGGGGCGGGGGCTGGTAAGCAGGTGCCTGATCAGCCTGCCCCCTCTCTCCCCTCTGGTCTTCCATGTCTGAGGGGCCCTGGGTCTGAGAAACTGTTCTCTCCCTCCTTGGGGCTCCTGCAGGGACCCAGTGTCCCTGGATAACCATCCCCAGCCCTCCCAGATGGACCCTTGGGGTCTCTCTCCTTCTGCAGGAGCAAGGGTGGACCCCAGGAACTCTCTCAGAGCACTGGGTGGGGGATCTCCCCGGTCTCAGATTTCAGAGAAGACCCAGCCCTAGTCTAAGGGGCGCTGGGAGCAGTCAGGAGGACCCCAGCCACACCACATCTGTCTCCCTTCGTTGGCTACTCTGAGCTCTTCCATTTGGGGGCAGGAGATGGGGGTTTGGGGGCTGTAGGCCTGGGGCTCTGGTCCCTGTGGTGGTGGTGGGGCACCAGCTCCCAAGTCTTATGAAGATGGGGTAGGGCATCCAGGTGATGGCAGGAGGGGCCCACGCAGGGCAGGGTGTGGGTCTAAATGATCTGAGGCAGAGCAGGGAGATGCCCCACCCCAAAGGTTGAAGTCTCAGTACAGGGGTGGGATTCTCTTCTGTAGCTCTGCCCTGCACCCGCACAGATGCCCTCCCAGGTTGGTGTACCTTCTACCTCCAGCTGTGAGGAAGCCCGTGATCGTTGTTGGTTGGTGCAGGCAAGTGGGGGTATCACCTGAGACCCTATGGGGACCCTCTTCCTTCTCATGGGCCCCTACAGACACCCAGGGTCCAGGCCAACTCAGTGGGGCTTCTCCTGGGAGGGCTACGCAGAGCTGCTGCTGGAGGGCTTGGGCTGGGCTCCCTGCTGTCTTGTATGCATGCCTATGTGGCAACCTCTCTAGCATGTGGGGGTGAGGGTGGTTGGGCCCCAGGCCAGGGTGGCAGCAACACCTGGCCCAGCCTCTGTGATTGCTAGGGCTCTTTGGACAGGGGATGGTGCTGGGGTGGTCTCCCAACATTCGGGGAAAAAAAAAAAAAAAGATCAGAAGTCCTCAGTGGACTTGGTGTCTCCAAAGGAGTGGTTGGATGGTGAACTCTGGGCTAGAAGGCCCACACCACCCTCTGCCCATCCTTCTTTACTGTGCCAAGAGGGGTTAGCCACCCCACTGGCCTCTGGAGGGGGTAATCCTCCAGAGGATGCACCCAGGGATGCTCACTCTGTCACCCTGTCTGGGATGAACAGGAATCTTTGAGATAAACCCCAGAGACACCATTGCTTGGCCTCCTGAAGTCCCTGAACACTTGGGTGTCTCGTGGAAAGTGTCCTGTGACTTGAGACCAGTCACCAAGCGGTGTCCTGGGCCCAGGCCACTCTGGTTCCTCTTTAAACCTTAGTTCTTTCCATGTTGCAGATGAGAAAAAGCGGGCTTGAAGCACCTTGCCTAGGACCGACTGCGATTAAATCTCCCCTTAAGTGAGGGTCTGCGGAGTATGGTGATGGGGAACACGCCTTGGGGCCCCACCATCCCCCAGCACAGCCAGGTTCTGGAGCAGCGGTTGTATTTGACTCCACAGGGGAAACGGAAGTCAGAGAGGATGACATCTTTGACCAAGATCACTCAGGCGGGGTGGGGGGACGGGCGATGTTCGCCTTCTCCCTCCTCCCCAGCCCAGGAAAAGGGGCGCCGCCCGCCTTGGAGAAAGCAGAGGTTTCGGTGGGGGCTCAAATCCCAGGGGGCTTGGCTAGGGTGGCCTGCAAAGTCTCAGAGCTGAGTTGAGAGGTGAGAGTCCCACGGGTTCCGCGTGCTCTTGGTGGTGTGGGGTGTGGCTGGGTGCGCCCGCTCACTTGTCAGCGCGGCCCCGGGCGCGGGGGGCGACAGGGGTCGGTGCCTCGGAGAACGCGGGACCCAGTGCACTCGGTACCAGCCCGGGCAGAGAGAGGCGAGACCGCACAGAGTGGGAGACGAAGGGGCGGGAGGGGGCTGCGGGCCAGGGCTCTCAGCTCAGCGCCAGGGGTTGGCGTGGCTGGGGGGCCGGTCTGAGGGCGCGCGGCAGCGGAACTGATCCGGCGAGAAGGCTCAGTCCGCGCCGCTGTCTGCGCCGTCGGGGAGTACTGGGTCGCCCCTCCCGCGGGGTCCCGGCGGGGCGGCGCCAGGCAGCGGTGACGTGCACTGGGGAAGTGCCGCGCGAGCGGCCGGAGCACTGAGTCGCCCCCGGCGCGGCGCCTGGCAGCGAGGCGGGCAGAGGCGCGCGGCTACCGAGCGGCAGCAGGTAGGCATGGCCCGATGCTCCGCGGCTCCGGGACCGGGACTCTCCCAGCCGCCCCGGTGCTGAGTCTGCTTCCGGACTGGGGGCGATCTGGGGGTCCGCGCTTTTTGCCCTTCTGGTTTGGGGACACGCCGGGCACATACGAGCTCCCCACCTCCGGGGGGCCTCACTGAGGAGCCCAGGGAGCCAGCCGCACCCCTTTGAGCCCTCGGACCTGGGTTGCACGACCTCGGCTTCCCGGGCTCCTCCGGGCGCCCCTCCGTCGAGCGACCCTCGGGGGCTGGGCACCGCCAGGAGGCGGCTCTGTGGGGCGGACGAGAGGGTTCCGGGTATAAATAGCTCAGTTCGCTGCGTATGGCCTGGGCGCGCCGGCTATATTTGGTGGAGCTAACGCCTGGCCCGGGCCCCCTTCCCGGGGGGGGGGGGGGGAAACGGGGAGCACGTATTCTCCGGGCCGAGGGGTGGGGTGGGGTGGTAGTACCCGAGGGCTCACCTCCTTCCTGTTCTCACCGCCGCCCTAAACACTCACCAACCCACACCTGCCCTCAGGCAATGGGTTCTGATTGAGACCTGGGTAGATAAATAGGGAACCCGCTCCGGGATCAGACTGGACTCCCCGAGCTCACTTCACTCCCTTCCCAGGTCCCCAGCTCTGGCAAAACCAGGTGGGGCCTCGGGGCCTTGGTTTATTTATCTGCAAAGTGGGTTGACAACTCATCCACCTGGATGCTGGCCCAAGCCAGTAGCCAGCAGGCCTGTGAATGGGAGGGAAGCAGTGGGGGCAATGGCCTCCGGGTGTGTCAGGGAGTGCTGCCTGGATTCTGGGTGAGGCGCAGGCACAGCCCCTAGGGCCAAAGTGCTTCTCTGTCCCAGAGGCACTAGGCTGTATGTCCAGAGGTGCTTGGGACGACAGGATCACTCTGGGTTATGACCATGGCCAGGCTGAGTGGTCCACGGGACAGAGGATGGCAGCTGGACCTATGGCCTTTATGCAACCTAGGTCAGAGAGGTTTATCCAGAGTCAAGAGGAGGAGTGGGTGTCGTGGGGGTTGGAGGGTTCTGGGGTCCAGGGCCTCATTCTGAAGGCTCAGGAAGTCTTCGGCTGTCAGATGGGTGGTGGGAGGGACGGGCTTATGGAAGAGTGTGTCCTGGAGGATGGACTCAGCCCCTTGACTGATGGACAGAGGCTTGGGCTCAGCTTAAGGAATTGCTCCCATGGTGTGAGGTCTGCCCCCAAGGGGTTCTGAGGATGGCGGTGGCAGTGCCCAGACAGGTCTGGCACCTTCCTGCCCAGTCTGTGGTATAGTCAGTGCCTAGGTTGGACATTGGGAGGCCCAAGGAGATCCCAAGGCAGGCTCTGTAATGACCCCATGTGACCTTGGGCAGGGCGTGATACCCAGAAGGTAACTCAGCTCTCACTCACTACAGCTGGACACCTCTGCTTGAAGGGCAGCGAGGAGAGGCAGGCGTTCATGCTCCTCAGGAAACTGACCAGGGAGAGCGTGTGGAGCAGGGTCTGTGGGGCCCCACTCTCTGGCTGGTGGTGTCTGCAGGACAAGGCTGCCTTGCTCCAGGGCAGGACTCGCAGGGACCTAGCAGGTGTGGAGGGGCCGGTGCCGCCCCTTCGAGGTTAGGAGCCCAGTAGAGCGACCCCAGGGCCCCTCGCGGCCCTTCTGCGAGGAAGCCAGTGGAGAAGACAGCCAGGCAGAGCCATCAGTCCATTGGACGCCCCTCCGGATCAGGCGGGATCAGGCGGGATCAGGCCTCCGCCGCTTCGGGCACTGGGCCCGGACGCAGGGGCGGGGCGGGGCGGGGCGGGAGCGGACAGGGCCTGGGGCTCCTGCCGGCGTCGTCTCGGCGAGCGCAGACCTCCCGGCTTCAGTCTCCATCTGTGCGATGGGCCGTGCGAGGAAGCCGGTCACGGAGACCCAGGGTTCTCAGTCAATGTTTCGAGCGCCGGGCCGCGCCCACTTGGCCCAGCTCCAACGCGGGAACAATGAAGAGTGCCCCGCCCGGGGGGAACCACGGGGTCCCCTTTGGCGCGCTGGGATGCCCAGTGTGGCTCAGGGGTTCCTTGACCCTGGGTGGCCTTACGTGTTGGCCCTGCGCTCTGGCCAATACGGTAGCGGACAGGGAGGGCGTCTACTCCAGGCAATACGGCAGCGGCTCCTCCCTTGGCGCGGTCACGTCCCCCACGTCCCGCGCGCTGCCTGGCAGCGGGGCTGGGGCGGGGCCGCCCGGAGCATCCTCTCTTCCCACCCCCACCTGCCCCCAGCGCCCCCCAGGGTCGGCCGGACTCCCACCTGCCCAGCCGGAAGCTGAAATAGGAAGGATCATCCATCCTGCTCCCTGGGGTGGGGTTGGGGGACGGCCAGGGTTCCACTTCCCCCTCCCCAACCGTTCTGATCTCAGCCAAACCCCCCACCTTCTACTTGCTCCAAAGCCCCCAGGTGGTGGTGGTGGGAGCTAGGAACCCAGTTTTGGTGGAAGGGTCCCTTCCTGGCTGGTGGGTCTTGCTGACACAGAGATCACCTTCTGGGCCTTGGTCTTAGGTGACAGTTTAGGGCTGGGGCGGGGGTGCGCTGCAGGAAGTTGAGTGGGACAAGGTGGCCACGTGGATGGGCAGCCTAGGCAGGGCCAGGCTGGGCAGGGTTGGGTCCAGGCCTGAGGGGGGTTAGCTTGGGCCTGCTCAGCTACCTTCAGGCCCTTCCCCATTGCCCTCTGAGCTTCCTAGAGGAGGAGGCCCCCCAACAAGGTAAACAAAAAAACATCCCCAGGGCCACTGTCGAATGGCCTTCTTGTCATAACTGGGTGATGGAGGTGGAGAATGACTCAGAGCTAGGGGCTGGCCTGGGCAGCAGTGTCCAGTCTGGTGAATGAGAACTTTGTTTCCACCCCACTGGCCCCTACAAGACATGAGCCCACAGGAGAGCTTGTGGGAGCGCTGGGCATGTGCGTGGTCAGAGAAGGTGGGGTGGAGGGCCCAGGCCAGGCTCAGAAGGCCTGGATCAGACTTTCACCCACTGCCCAGCTCCCACCTCCCCAGAAAAAGCCTCAGGCACCTCCCTCCAGTCACAGCTCCAAACACCAGCGCTGAGATGCATCCTGTCCCCACTCTTGGAAAGGAGACAGGCACTCTGATCAGAGTGTCCTGAATGCTCTGGTTACCTGTGCACAACAGGGACGGCAGGCAAAAGAAGGGGAGCCCCTCCCTCCTCCTGAGGGTACAGCCACCCCCATGGGCTTCAGGGGCCTTGAGGCCTGAGGAGCCAGGAGCTAGCCTCACTGGGCTGTTTCCCTGTTGCTCAGGCATGTCTTCCAAGCCTCCTGGTGCAGGAAGAGTCAGGAAGGAATGTAATTGCCCCTTTCTTGCCCCGCCCACCTGGAGCTGGTCTCCAAGGACTAGAGGTCCAGTCACGTAACTGGCCAGGCTGGAAAGTGCACCGACGAAGCACATGGGACAGGCCACAGGCTCTGGGGCTGGAGGCCCCCTACACTGAATGCCCCTTTCCTGGTTCATGGCCTGCCCTGGAGGCTGAGAGGCCACAGACCCAGGACCCGAGGTGGGTGAGGGAATTGCCAGTATAGAGGCCTAAGGGGCAGCAAGCCTGTGGCTGGAATGGAGTGGCAGAAGGGGCCCGGGAGGCCACCAGGACATGGTCAGGGCTGACTCTGAGGTGGGAGCATGGGGTCAGGTTGGGAACACGCTGGTATGAGGTTTGCACTAACTTTTTGGGTGGAGATGTAGGGGTTGGGGTGAGGCTGGGCACCCTCACCACCAAGGACATTCAAAACTGGTGAATGTAGTCAGAGAAGGGGGCCATGGGAAGAGGGGTGATGCCATGGGAAGTTTGGAGCCTCACGCCAGCTAGGACCCTCACCCAGAGAGCCAGTGGGTCCCTGAGGCAGCAGCTGGCAGGGGCCCCTGATGTAGGAGGGCACGAGGGATGGGTCATTCAGAGGGATCTCTGTACACGTGCCTCTTTGGGCCAGGACCTGGGAACAGCCCCTGGAGCCTCACCTGACCCAGAAGTGGGCACACATACCCACCTGGGAGATCAGCTTTCCGAGGCCTGGAGGGTGGGTTATTTCTGGGCTGGGAACGTGGTTTGCGTGCTTCCCTGTGAGAGTAAATGTCACTGAAAGGACAGCCGGCCGGCACGCGCCAACAGATGTGCTGGCGCCACCTCCCTCTGTGCTGTGCTGAGGGTCCCCGACCAGTCCCGGAGGGGGCCGCTCCTCCCACCCTAGGTTTCCCTTGGAGTGTCAGCCAGCCTGTGCCCCAGCCTGCCTCCTCCACAGGATAGGCTGGCCTGAGGAGGCCATTTTGCTCTTGGAAATCTTAGCTGCCCCCACCCCTCGCCATAAATACACAGAGCACTTCTGGGTGAATCCCCTTTGCCCCCAACCTTGAGACCCCTGCTCTCCATCATCTTCCCCTGCTTGCACACCCTCCCCCACTGCAAATTGAAGTTCACTAGAAATCTCCCTTCGAGAACGATCTGGTGTGGGGAACAGGGTGGGGGTCATCTCAGTGTGGCTGCAACCTGGGCTGGGGGCTTAGCCGGGAGAAAGCAGTGTCTCTGGGGTGTTCAGGGGATGGTGGGAGAGATGACCATATAGGACCTTGATCCAGGCGTGCGAGATGGCCCCCTCCTTGTGTGAGCCTTGGCCCCTACAGGTCCTGGAACACGCTGTACCCTCCTGCCTCTGGGCCTTGGCACCTGTCCCTCTGTCTCCTCACCCTCCCCAGTGCTCTTTCTCCTCAAGATCCTGGAGGCCTCCAGGGAGGACCCAGCCCTGGCGGGCAGAGAATAGGGCTTCAAAGGTTGTGGTGCCCATGATTCCCCTGGTGCCCCCGGTCTGACTGATGGAACCAGGGAGATCTTAGAGGGAGGCCCTGTCTTATAACCGTGGGTTTAAAAGTGTCTGGCTATTCCTAATTGCTCACCCCAGACACACTCTCCTCTTTGGCCTCCACATGATCCATTTGATTTACTTTACAAAGCTCATAACCTCAAACAAGCCAGGATACTGAGGACAACCAATCCCTCAGTGTCCCCGTGACCACAATCACGACCACTGTCTGGAGTCCTCGGTCAGGGATTCCTATGTTTTCTGCCTTAGTGTCATTGCATCGCGGAGCATTCACATTCCTAAGAATATACTTCGTTGTTTTTTGTTTGTTTTAATATCACTCAGCTGCACTTACCTTAGAGACCCTTTAAACTTAATGCTCACAAGGGGAAGGGCAGAGGTTCAGTGCCCCCACGGCACCCAGTGAGTTTGGGATGACATTTGTCCACTTGTCCCATGCCAGGCTCAGGCATGTGGCCATGTGATCCAAGGCAGGGCTCTGCAGAACCTGGGGTGGGCCACTCTGGAGCTGTGCTCAGACTGTCCGGGCGCAGAGGCCCTTGTCTTTCCTCCAGTCCTGTCCCAGGTTCTGTGTGGCCTCAGATGCAGAGGTGGCCACCCAGCGGGCTGCACCGGGTCACGGGGCTGTGCCTGCATTTGCGGGAGGATGAGGGCTCCCTTGACTGGGGTGCCCCCGTGTACCTTTTGGCTGTGTCCCCAGATGGCTGCATGCCTCTTGGCCTCAGACACACCCTCCATCCTGCTCACTGAAGTCCAGGTGTCTTCCGAACACCGGGGTCTGAGTGCAGGGAGAGGTGAGGGCTTCTCTTGGGTTTCCCAGTGGCGCCTGTGGCCCTGGCCCAGCTGAGAAGCAGCGCAGGCTCTGAAGGTGGACCTGGCAGATGGGGGTGATGGCAGGGCTGCTGTTCTGCTCCAGTGGGCTATATCTGCCTTGTCATCACCCTGATAGCCAGCTGGCTCCTGGGGTCCAACCATCAAAGGGTGGTGCTCAGACAACAGCTCCTGCTTGCAATCATCTACAAAGCCCCTAACCCCGCCCCCGCCCAGACACCCTCTGAATCAAAGCCCAGGATCCCCCCACTCCACTGCGGGATCGCAACCTGGATACCCCTTCCCCATACTGAATCAGAGTCTGGATCCCTCCAGACTACTGAATCAGGGGCCCCGGAGGGCACAGCCCCTGTGGCCAGGGTGCTGGGGGGCAGGCTGGAGGTGGGGGTGGGTGGGTCTTATTCCCCACATTCTTTTGCTCTGCACATTGAAGCTGTGCTCAGACAGGCCGGGCACAGAGGCCCTCGTCCTCACTCCAGAGTCCTGTCCCAGGTTCTGTGGAGCCTCTGATGCAGGACTGGCCACCTGGAAGGCTGTGCCAGGTCAACAAGGATCCGAGGAAAAGGGGCAAGGGGTGGAGCCAGGACAGATTACGAAATCAGGGCGGGCAGGCTGATAGGAGGGCAGCGGCGCTGCTGTGTAGCTGCCCTGGTCAGGAGGTCCCTGGGCATCACGCAGGTAGGAGTGTTTACACCACGGAATCGGCAGATACTACCTATCAGGGCTTCCTCCACCAGGGAGCTGGCTTATAGCTCACCACGGGTGGGGAGACACGGAGCTTCAGTGGGCAGCAAGTGGCTGGATCCACCAAGCCCTCCCTTGCCCACGCCTGCAGCAAAGAGGCCTACTCTGTCCTTGGAACAGCTTCTGTAAGGTGAGGCTGATTTCTGGGATTTGGGGATTTCTGGAGCGAGGATCGGGGATGAAAATGGGTGGGGAGAGGAGGATCTCCAGGTGGAAATCAAGTTCCTGGGCCTCAAATGAGCTAAGTTCCTGGGGTTTAAAAGAGGGAAGTTGACCCCAGGCTTCCGCGGGTTTGGGGCTGACAGTGGGTGTGGCCAGCTTCCACTGGGCAGCCTGGGGGCTGCAGTGGTTTGCTCTGGTGGGCTGGATGGAAGCGGTTCTTCCCACCGTTCCCTCACCAGAAGAGCTAAACTCCAGCGGCCGGACAGAGGTAGGTGGGTGATAACAGGATGGGACAAGTCGGGGCCAGCACAGTGACCCCCAGCCTCCCCGTCTGCTCCCCGACTCAGTCCCTGCACAGCACTGTGTGTGCCTCCTCAGACTCTCACTTCTGGTGCAGTGTGATCAGAGTGGGAAGGACGGGGAAGCCCTGTCCTCCTGGGAGTGGGAGAGCAAGGCTGGCCACATCTAGACTGAGGTCTTGAGGGACAGCACCACAGACCAAGCCCCAGGCCCCACCAGTCCTGGCTTCACTGCCCGAGGTGCTGGTGGCTAGCACCACGCGGCTTCCCGACACAAGGTCAGGCAGGAGACCAGAGCACGGCTGATTTCCCCACTGGGGTCTGCCCTCCTCAAGAGGTAACCTGAGACCTGGCTGAGCCCAAAAAAGCTACTGCCCTTTAGAGCTAGTTGTGTGGGAGCAGGCCAGGCCTGCGCAGGGGAGGGAGGAGGAGCCGCAGCTCTGGTCACCCCACACCCTGATGCCCTGCACCCAGTGCAGGTGAGGGGCAGAGGCAGGGTTCTCAGGTAACATCAGGTGGCTGGCCCGGCCCAGAGCTGAGCTCCTACTGGTGGCTAGGGCCTGAAGGGAGGGGCGGCCTGTCGGGTGCCCGCCCTCAGCTACACCTGTGTCCCCACGCTGCTGGGCTGTAGCTGGGTGACTGACAACTGAGTCAGCCTGGCTTCCTCTTTCTCAGGGACGCGGAATCAGCCCTCCTGGTCATGGGAGGGGCAGTGATCGACGATGGCCCGACCGGCATCAAGGCCCCGGATGGGGGCTGGGGGTGGGCCATCCTCTGGGGCTGTTTCGTTATCACGGGCTTCTCCTACGCCTTCCCCAAGGCGGTCAGTGTCTTCTTCAAGGAACTCATGCGAGAGTTTGGGATAGGCTACAGTGACACGGCCTGGATCTCCTCCATCCTGCTGGCCATGCTCTACGGGACAGGTGAGCAGGGGCTGTCATGCCAGGTGACCACCTCTGAGAGTTCACCAAGTTCACTTCTGGGCAAAAAGCCCTGGGGGCTGGGGGCTGGGTGGTGCATCCAAGTGTCCGCAGCCCTGGTCCCTAGAGGCAGCCGGCGGGAAGCCTTCGAGGGGGCTATGGTCTCCAGAGGGCAGGTTGGCACGGCCAAAGCTGTCTGAGACCCTGTCCAGAGGGCCGTATCCGCACAGTCATGCTGGATCCCAGAGCCATCCTTGCTGCCTGCCCAGACCAGTCAGGAGAGATGCCCCCAGTGGGGACCATTCCTTGTGAGCCATGCTTTACTTAGGAACTGACACGCGACTGCGGTGCCCCTGTGTCTCCTGCGCCGGGCTGTAGGGGCCTCGGGGAGGGGCAGGTCTCCCTGGGCATGGACAGCCTTGGTCCCGCGCCTTAGCTGCTATCCCTCACCCTCCAGGCCCACTCTGCAGCGTGTGTGTGAATCGCTTTGGCTGCCGGCCAGTCATGCTCGCAGGCGGCCTCTTGGCGTCCCTGGGCATGGTGTCTGCGTCCTTCTGTGGCAGCATCATCCAGCTCTACCTCACCACAGGGGTCCTTACTGGTGAGTGAGGCCCCGCCAGGAGTGGAGTGGCTGGGTGGCAGTGGTTCCTGTTGATAGAAAAGATAGGACCTCCTGGGGGAGGCCAGCTGTGGGGTGTCCCTGCCAGGCGCCCATCTGTCCCTTGTTCCCCGTCTCTCCCAGACACGTGGGCTGGTGTTGGGGGCTCTGAACACACACTGAGTCCCCTCACTTGGATGCCTCAGGTCCACACGTGAATCATTCAGGCTGGTGCCCGTGCCTGGGAGAACCTGGGCCGGGACACCTGACTCACCTGCCTGCTCCCCTCCAGGCTTGGGTTTGGCGCTCAACTTCCAGCCCTCACTCATCATGCTCAACCGCTACTTCAACAAGCGGCGCCCCATGGCCAACGGGCTGGCGGCAGCAGGCAGCCCGGTGTTCCTGTGCGCCCTGTCCCCGCTGGGGCAGGTGCTACAGGACCACTATGGCTGGCGGGGCGGCTTCCTCATCCTGGGTGGCCTGCTGCTCAACTGCTGCGTGTGTGCCGCACTCATGCGGCCCCTGGAGGCACCCCGGCAGAGTTCGGGTTCGGGGCCTGCACCCCAGCGGCCGCCCCGGCGGCTGTTGGACCTGAGCGTCTTCAGGGACCGTGGCTTCGTCATCTATGCCCTGGCCGCCTCCATCATGGTGCTGGGGCTCTTTGTACCACCTGTGTTCGTGGTGAGCTACGCCAAGGACCTGGGGGTGCCCGACACCCAGGCGGCCTTCCTGCTCACCATCCTGGGCTTCGTCGACATCTTCGCCAGGCCCACCGCCGGCTTCATCACAGGGCTCAAGAAGGTGCGGCCCTACTCTGTCTACCTCTTCAGCTTCGCCATGTTCTTCAATGGCTTCGCCGACCTCACGGGATCCACGGCCAGCAACTACGGTGGGCTGGTGGTCTTCTGCATCTTCTTCGGCATCTCCTATGGCATGGTGGGGGCCCTGCAGTTCGAGGTGCTCATGGCCATCGTGGGCACCCAGAAGTTCTCCAGCGCCATTGGCCTCGTGCTGCTGCTGGAGGCCATAGCTGTGCTCATTGGGCCGCCGTCCGGAGGTGAGTGCTGGTGGGGGGTGCGGGGGGGTGGGGGTGCGAGCGGCCTTCCCTCCCTGGGCCTGGCTAGGCCCTTGGGCAGTTTCCACACCTGCTCTTCCTGGGGAGGGGACTCACCCGGGGGAGCTCTTAGCTGGAAAGGCCTCCACCACCGCTCCCACCCGTCTAGCCAAGTCACCATGTATCTCTGCACATGGGCAGCTGACCTCAGTGGGGGAACACAGCCTCTTGCACATCCCAGGACCCGCTTGGTTTCATTGTGGGAAGAAGCCCATGGGCCTGAGCCATGGTGGAGGCCCTAGGCTAGCCCTAGCCCTAGCCAGGCTCTAGGGTGGAGTCCTGGTCCTCCTTTCTGGCTGTCCCCATACCCCGGGGACACTCAGAGCTGAGGCCAGGGTTGGCTTCTGTTACCCTGGACTTTTGCTTTATTTTTTGATAGCTGAGAAGATAGGGGTGGGGATGTGGGAGCAGCGTGGCCAAGGCCCTGCCAAGTCTCTGCACCTGGGTTTGGGTCTCTCCAGCCAACCCTGTAGGCCCTCTACCTCCCACTTGACCTTGGGCCTTTCACTCTTCCTGCCTGGGGTGGGGGGGGCCAGGGTTCTGGTGTGAGAAGGTGCCTCAACTGGGGTCCCAGGGTCCTTCTGGGGTCCAGGTGGTTCCTGTGAGGGCCACTGCGACAACAGGCAGCAGGGTCAGACTCTTCAGGTGGCCTTGGATGAGGCCCCTACTCAAGGCTCTGCTCTAAACCCTTGTCAGATCCACTCTGCTTTAGCCTCTGGGTCTCTGCTGCCTGGGGCGGGGTTGGGGGGTGGCGGGCAGTGAGGGTGGCTGCCTTACAGGTCCCAGGCTATCCTGGTGACTGGGGGTGGAAGCTTCAGCCCTGGGCTGACCCTGTCTCCCTGCACTGCAGGCAAGCTCCTGGACGCGACGCACGTCTACCAGTATGTGTTTATCCTGGCGGGGGCCGAGGTGCTGGCCTCCTCCCTCGTGCTGGTGCTGGGTAACTTCTTCTGCATTAGGAAGAGGCCTGAGACGGCCACGGAGGAGGAGCGCCACAAGCCCCCAGAGGATGTGAGGGTGGACTCCCGGGAGGTGGAGCAGTTCCTGAAGACGGAGCCTGAGAAGAACGGGGAGGTGGTTCACACCCCGGAAACGAGCGTCTGAGCCTGGGGAGGACGGCAGGGGTGCAGGGAACTGGACAGAGACCGTCAACGCTCGTATTTATTTCACAAACAGGACCAGCTTGGGCGGGGCCTTCGGCTCCGCGCCGGCTGCCCGGGCAGTGGATCATCACCCGATCAGTGTTTTTCAGGGGAGGTGGCGGGGTGGGAACGTGTCATTCCGAGGCGGATCTGCGGTGAAGCCAAGCCGCGAGGTTATGAGCCGTCTGCACCAGGGACCCCACCTGCTGACCCCAGGGAGCCCAGTGCCCACCGCTGGGCTCAAGGACCCAGAGACCCAACGCTTTGGAGACAACACAACTTTAATCAGGGGGTGGGGCCAGGGACAGCTATGGAGCGAGCACTGCCACAACAGGCCTCCCCACGTGCCCATGAGTGCCCTGTCCTACTGGGTCTCCCGTGTGCCTCAGCCCACCCCTTTTTTGAGCATCTTAGTGGACAAAGCTCCCTCCTTCACCTCTGAAAGGTTTGAGATAAACCTGCTCTTACTTAGGGACAGCGGTCTAACCGTTGACCCCAAATGTCTTTCTCAAAAGACAGCCTGCTTATTTTTACAAAGTGGTTTCAGTCCTCGTCAGCCACGTTAGCCTTCTAAATACTGCTTGTTCTGGACCCTGTCCTGTTGGACCTCAAATGGCTCAGCGTGTTCACACAGCACCCTGGTGGTCGGCAGGGAAGGGGCCACACAGCAGGGATGTGGACACCTAGGCTGGGATGTACATGTGGTTTCTGTTCACTGGTGTGTGTTTGAAGAAAAATGGTCTGCCTGCTTTTGTTTATTCACCCCTTGGTTAGCTGACAGTCATCCCACGTGGTCAGCGCCCAGGGCTGGTGTCTGGTCCCTGTCCTTTTCGAACAGCCCTGCTCAGCCCTGCCCTGGGTACCTCACACCCACCTGCCCTCGTGGCCAGCGGCGGCCTGTGTGGCTGGGAGCCCGGTCAGAGGCCGCTGGGGCTGCCTCAGTAGGTGGTGCGTCGAGGGCGCTGGGGACGGCAGCGGGCACCCTGGCGGGCCGCGTGCAGCCGGAGAGATGCCACATCCCTGCTCCTCTGAAACGAAAAGCAAGCAAAAGCTCACGTCCTGGGCCCCCCTCCCCAAGAGGTGTTGCCCTAAGGGGGCTGCTGGCTCCCTCCTCCATCTGGCCCTTAAGCTCTATGAGGGAGCCGGGCGCCTGCCTACAGCACCCTGCCCCATCTCATCCTTTCTGTCCTTCCCCTCTGCCTGGGCTGTGGGCAGTGCAAGCAGCTGCAAGGGTCAGGTGGTAGCCCTGCATCCACTGACCTCACCCTGTGCAAGGTGGGCCAGGCAGGGGCCAGCCCCTGGGAAAGCTGAGCCATGAGCACCCAACTTGTCAGCCCCACCTGTGGTCTCTGAACTGGAGTGGGGCAGGGAAAAAAGCACGAGTGGGTGGCCTGCTTGTGCCCTTCCCCCAACCCCCCCCAGCCCTCATCACGACACCCCGTTCTCTCCTGGCAAGACCTTGGCCTGGCTGTTGCCAGTCACTCAGTTTTCTTGGGTCTCTTGGGACCAGCTGTGGGGGTGATCAGGGCCCCTGTATTCCACACCACCACCCCTTCACTCTCACCTGAAGCTGCCTCACTCGTCCCTACTCCCATCTGGGACCCTCTACAGCCACACTGGGTATACCGTTCAGTGACTGAGATGGTGTGGGAGTCCCTCCCCTGGGGGTGGGACCCACGGCTGGTCTGGTGCTGGATCCATGCACCCCACGGTACACCTGAGGCCCCCTGCCCCCACATTAGCTGGTTAAAGCATGCAGGGGCTCTGCTCAGATTGGAGACTGACCTGCAGTCTAACCCTAACCCTGGGGACAGGGTGACCAGATAGTTCGGTCTGCCTGGTTTTCTGGTTCCAGGCATTTCCAGCTGTGCCCAAGACACAGAGAAAGAAAACTTCATGTCCTCAGGAAGCTGTGGCTGCCAACGGCCAATGGCCCTAAAAGCAGTTAGGAGAGCGGTCAGTGCTCTGGAATGGACAGGGCTCTCCCTAGTCCTCCAGACGTCCCACCAGAGGAGGCTCACACCCAGCTTCCCATGAAGACACAGATGCGTGTGCTAAGTCCACTCTCACAGGCCCTTAGCAGCTCCTTGGAAGACACATACACATCTGCCTAAATCAGAAGTGGGGGGCACATGAGCCAGGCGCCCTGCCAGAACTTGGGGCACCTGCCACCCTGTGTGGAGAACACCCTGGGACTCATGTGCAGGCCCACACTGGGAGAGCCTGGCAGGAAGGCAGACCCCGCTGTCAGTGGCTGCCCAAGGGTTCTGCCAATGGCAGTCTGGGATGCAGCTGCCTAGACCTGCAGGGCCCCCTCATGGCTCCCCAAAGGACACTCCCCTGTAACCCTAAACATCCCTGCAAACAGTGGTGCCAAGGGGTGTGCTGCTTTCGTAGCTCCCAGCCAATGGGGGTGGGCATGGTCCCTAGGAGGAGCTCCAAGCACCCCATTCAGAGGTGACAGGGCCTGGGGGCAGGGAGGAGGTGGAGGCTTGGACCCAGAGCTTGCTCTCCTGAGCATGGAGCCTGCCAGGCAGGTCAGGGGGTAGAGTTCTCCATGTTGGGAAGACAGAGGTGGTGAGGGGGCTGGGGAACAGGGCAGGCAGGCTCTGAGTGAAAGGGGCCAGAGTCCCTGTTCTGCCTGTGACCTCCCTCCTGGCAGGAGAACAAGAGGTGGTTCAGGGTTCACCTCATCACCATTTCAGCTGAGTCCAAGTGTCAGCAAGCTTAGGGGAGGAGGGGGAACCCATAAAGAAGAGCTCAGGCTCTTTCACATCCTCAGGGACCATCTGGCACAAGCCTGGCACACCTGGCTTGTGAGCAGTAAACACAAACCAGTGGCGGGTAGGAGACCCACCTGCCCCACCTGTTTCCCATGCATGTGGGTGGCATCACCAAGACTCTCCCTGTAGCACATGCAAGGCTGGCATACTCCGCTCCAGGACAAGTGGGTGTGGACCAGAAGGTGCTTAGTTACCATACATCTATGGGAACACATCTGTGGCCCCAGTTCAATAGGGAAGGACTTTCCTGCGGGGCCACACCTTCTCACTCGGCTCCGCCTGGAGCTCCCAGGGGTAGGGGTGTCTTGGTCTCCAACAACTCCGGGGGCAGAGGGAAGTGGAGGCCATGAGCCCAACAGCTGGAGAGATGATGCCCCCTTCCAGCACTGCCTGACTAGAAGGGACAGCACCTGGGGCGTGAGGGATGCAGGCTGGTGCTCACACTGGGATGACGACAGCCGGGCCCAAGCCCCTGTCCCAGCAGGGGCCCCTTCATGGGTACCATGAGCACCCCCCACGGGCAGTAGGAACACGGCTACAGGCCAACTACCATGCTCTTCACTCCCCAGAGAACACAAGGTGAATGGCAGCATGTCCTTCCCACAGAGGTGGTTAAAGCAGGGGATGGGTGTGTGCTCACGGCCTACACCCGCAGCAGCTCAGCCACATCCCCGCCACGCCCCAGGGGCTCATCCCACCTGCTCCCGATCAGCTTATGAAAGTACACCAACAGGCTTCCAAGGACAGACACGAATGCCCAGTCTCAGAAAATTAGTTTCACAAAGTTAATCTACACAAATCAAAACTCAAAACTGATGAAATAAAGACCACATGGCAGGGGCAGGGAAGAAAGGCAGAAGTCGTCATGAATTTATTATTTACATGGTGGTTAAGGACACAAATACAGTGGTCATACAAAAGCGCAGTTCAGAGACTGGCCACTGATACACAGGTTGATACAGACATTCCAACTATGTTTCCTGCAAGTCAGGATGGGGAGTTAAATATGGGGCGACGGGGCGGGGGGGACACAACTGTCCACAACCACACTGCTGAGGACTCAGGGTTGGAGTCCACTTCTAAAATGCCATCTGGCAATTTCAGGTGAAAACCTGGATGCAGAACATCAGGGCCGCAGCTGCTAACAGCTCTCCAGGAGGGGGACGCCCACCTCTGAGGAAGGCACTGGGCCACGATGAAAGCCCCCCACTCACTCCAACCAACCCGAGCTCCCTCTACACTCCCAGAAACACAGCCCCACCTGGCCAAGTGTCCACACCCCGAAACACTTACAGAGTAGCCAGCTCAGGATTCAGAAAGAAGCAACCAGCTGCGTTCTGTGCCATCAACACAGCCGCCGGGGCCTCCTAGGACCAGCGTCGCTGTGCTGGGACTTTGGGGGCAGGAAGGGAGAACACAGACATGGACACCTTTCAGGTCCCTAGCTTCCCAGTGCCTGTTTCTAAACAGAACACACTGCAGGGCAATGATGGGAAGAAATGTGAAAGTACCTATGAACATATATATTGCACCTCACTTCCAGAGACGGAGGCTCCTGTCTACCAGCCGCCACTACCAGCTGATGCCTCTGCTGCTGCTGCTGCAAAGCGAGGGAGGGTGTCTCAGGAACCCACCTGGAGCCTGGTTGCCCCGGAGGGTCTTTCTGGGGAGACTCAGCCCTGCTCTGCCTCTTGGCCTCTGTGGGGTCACTATGTCTCAGGGAAGGTCACAAAAGCATGTTATCTTTTACTCTCCTGGACATCAAGTCGTCAGAGTCACCTGTTTCTTGGCACTTCAGAGTGGATTCCCTTGGGCCCGCTGGCCTTTCTGGGCAATGCTGGCACACAGGGCGGACACCACGGCCCTTGGTTTTGAGCAGAGATGTTAACCCAGACTGGGGGCCAACCTGCACTGGTAGTATCGACAGCCTATTTAGAAAATCTCCTAAGTTCGAAAGCACTGGGGCAACCACCACCAACATAACCAAACATGACTCCAGGGAGGAGCCCAAGTCTCTGAAATCCTCTCCCGAGGGATCAGCAACATGACGCGAAGCCGTGGCTTCTGCAGTCTTCAGGCTCAGCTTCCTTCTCGTCGTGTCTAGGAAGGTCAGATCCATGGGCTGCTCTGTCGGGAAGCACCCGCTGCGCCTGTGCGTGTGGCCAGCACTTTCTAACTGCCCTGATGATCCAAGAATCCCAGCGGGTCTGCAGTGAGCGGGCATTTCAGTTTACAGTGGGGAAGGGAGCGTGACAGCCAAAACTAGATTAATGAAGTCACGAGACACACGGCACACGGACACATGTTACTTACACACGCGCATATACGTGACAGAACTTCTGATGAGAAAATCCCTTCTCCACAGTGGACCACATAACAAACCACGAGACGCAGACCACAGAAACCCACGTGTGCTCTGCTCCCTGCCTCACTCCTACACAAACTCCACACCAGCACCTGCTTCAGAATTCTTTAAGTCAGCATCTTTAAGACCGCAAAAACAGACATGAAAGAAACAATAAAAAGACAGATTTCTTTACACAGATTTAAGCCAATAATTTTTAGCAAAATGATACAAAACTGTCTTAACCAAGTAGAAGATTGGTAGTTACAGTAGACTCGGCAGGGACACGGGTGCGCCACCACGGAGGGGACTGAAAGGCTCTTGGATGGGAGTTTGATTCTCTCTGCAACCGTCTCACTGCTTTCTTCCCAGCCCCGCTAGAACCGAGTTCATGGGGGCTCAGTGCAGCCCCTGGCGATGGCAGCGCTTGGAGTCTGTCCGGTTGGATTTATGTTTTGTTTCCCCCATGGGCGTCGCTGGGTGGGTGGCCTGGAGAGCTCCCGGTGTTAACATTTCGGTTCTAGACCGGGGGCGTGTCACTAGTAACAGAGTAGATCAGCCATGCATTGTCTGCCCTCAGCAAAAAGGAGAGTTCTCATCGGTGCACGACAGACTGCAGACCACTGGACGCCACCCGACCGGGAATCTGTCGGAGCCAAAGCACAGGAGAAGGTCAGCGTGAGGCCAGAGGAGTGGAGCCAGTCAGGCTTGAGCACAAAACACCAGTGACAGCGCCCGGGGAGGAGGAAGGGACAGATGCCACCTAGCCCCTTTGGACACGTGCCCCCCAGCCGCTCTGGAAGGTCCCTCGAGGCCAGGACACGTGCAGCAGAAAGAGTGACAGGAAGATGGGGAAGGAAGAAGAGCCATGCAGGCAAGGAGGCCGCGGGGCCGCGAGCTCATGATCAGTCAGACCGGACGGAGTCCAAGCGGGCAAGAGATGCCCAGCGCCCCCTTCCTAGGAAGTAGCCTGGTGTTCTGAAATAGAGGACCAGGCCCCGAGTGGGCACTGGGACTCCACTTGGGGGAAGACGTGAAAAGCGCTTCCCATCAAGATGTCCCCCAAGAGTGCAGTCACGTTACAACTACAGCCGGTCTGCCCCGCGGTGCCGAGTGGACAGAAGCTGCAAGCCCTCAGCTGGGAGGAGCCACAAGAGTCGCCACCAAGAGGGGAGCTGGGCTTGGGAGGCCCAGCCATGCACCAACGGCAGGGAGCAGGCGGCTGTGGCTGATGGGTTAATACAGACGAGAGCGTGGACAAGATGCTGGGCAGAGACCAAGTTCGAAAAGAAAAGCAAACGAGGACAGAAATCAATGCTAAAGGAAGAGAGATGACAAAGCCAGGACAGCAGAGACCATCAGGAGTGTCTCACGCAGCAAGAGCGCAAGAGGCCCCACCAAGCGTGGCCCCCACAGCCAGCACAATACAATACACGTCCGGCGACCAACCTGGGACCACAAGGCCCCGAGCCTTCTGGGGCCACTGGAGCCAAGACTGGGCTCCTGCTCCCCATGCCAGCTCCTGACTAGAGACCACGGCAAGGGCCAAAGGCCAACGGAAAGGATTCTGGGGTCATCCCAGACTGGAGAGCCCACCGTAGCTGCTCTGGAATCCACGTAAGGAGACGACCTGGGCCGGGGCCTGGCTCTACCTGGGGCACCTGGCATGCAAGCCCGACCCACTGCGTGCTCCCTCAGGCCGGCGAGTGGGCGGCAGCTCCCACCCGGCCCGGCGCCTGCCAAGGAGCCCCGCCGTGAGCACACTCACCCAGTGCTGCCTTCCGACGGGGAGACGTGCAGCTACTTGCCGTGATGTTCGAAAGGAATGCTATTCTGAGGTGGGGGGAAAAGACAGCTGTTGGTAAGGGTTCCACTGGCTGGACCAGCATGTAAGGCCCTCCTGTTTCCACAAGTGCTGCCTTGCCTCAACCAGGTCCAGGACCCCTGGCTGGGGCTGCTCGAGGGGATCCCGGGACCACACAAGGAACTGGGTCCCACCTTTCCAGAGTGGCCCCTGCTCCTCGAGGATGGATCCATCAGGGAGGCCAATGAGGGAGATCCTTCCCAACTCCTCAAGCAGTAAGAGAACTGGATGCCCGGACAACAGCCCCTCCACAAGCTCTTGGCATCAGGGGCTCCTGAGGCTTGTGCTCGGGAGATGGAGAGGACACCACCTCCCCGTGACACAAGAACTGGATGTATTTTCTCACTGACACACGGAAAAGGACAGGGCTGCGGACCTTATTTGGAGAGCCAGAATTAAAACAAGTCAGCCCATCCGAAGGAAAAACTGGCACCACGGGTCAGCATTATGTTCTATTCACAGCACTGGATGAAAAAGACACTTCTTACAAAGAGAAACATCACACACAGGTTCAGCCGCCAGAAGCCTTTCAGTCTCTATGACATCCCAGCAACAGAGGCCAGATTCGCAGGCTGGGGTCAGGGGTGTGGGGACTGTAGTCCCTGGAGAAGGACAAGGGGGTGAGGAGTGGTGGCTAGGGCAAGGGACGTGTCACGTCCTCCCACCCCCAGATGGAGAGGGTCAGCAGGGCCGTCCCCCAAGCAGCCGAGTGGCTCCAGGCGCTTGTGTGCTGACGATGAGCTACCTCCTTGGCCTAGGTACACTGGCGCAGGATGCAACCTCTCCTTGAGGAAAGGAAGCTGGTAAGAGGAGGCCGGGCTCGGTGCACACGTGGTGCTGGCCCCTGGATCCGTGTGTCATTGGCCCTATTCCTGCTTGCATCTTTTGGTGGGGGTTGGGGGTGGGGTGTGTGAATGGAGGCCCACAGTCATAAAAGCTGGAGCAACTCTGATCACACCCTTGGTGGTCAGCAGTCTTTCAGAGTCTCTTAAGGAAGAGCACCTGGGGGATGATCAGGAAAACCTGAAGGAGAGAGCTGTCCAGCTGCCCTCAACATGAAGATCATAAGGAAACTCCCAGGGTAACTAGGGTGCTTCTTTTGGAAGGGACACACACAAATTGAATCTCTTCAGAGACTGGCTCCCCCCACCCCACTGTTCAGGCCCTCCTCTTCGTATGGAAAGCAGAGAGAACCAGGGGGCAAAGACATGCAATTGTGATGGAAAGAT
Source organism: Ovis canadensis (assembly GCF_042477335.2). Lineage (NCBI taxonomy): Eukaryota > Metazoa > Chordata > Mammalia > Artiodactyla > Bovidae > Ovis > Ovis canadensis. The sequence goes on along the minus strand of NC_091255.1, from coordinate 58,827,505 downwards.
TTTACAGGAAAGGTCTTGAAGCTGTGTGTTGTCAACGTTCAGGGGTCATGGGCTGAATGAAGATGGACACAAGGTGGCAAAGAGGCTAGATTAAAACCCATAACTGCCTGGCACTCTCAGGACTCAGCCTCTTCCACTTCCCTCAATGATCCGCAAAGCAAAACACGTTTTCTTGTGTTAAAAAAGAAGTTAGCCTGCCCCTTCCTTGTCCTTGCTGGCTGAGGTGTTCTGGAGCCCTCTACCAGGCCCGCCTGGCCAGGCATGGTGAACACCTCCAGGGACCTGCTTCCAACTGCTAGCTCATGCATTCCAGGGCTTGTGGGAAGAAACCTGTTAAGCCCCTTCTGTGCCCTGTGGTGACAGAGGATGATTGTGGGGCTGGGAGTCCTCAGAGGTCCAATCTCATTACTGACCCACTGAGCCGCATAATTTGAACTACCTGCATCTTCAGTCTCTTAGAGAAAGTTACCATGTAAGAAAAACCCATTTCTAGTAGACTTGCTAGTAAATTACTAGTAAATTTGGCAGAAACATTATTTCACTTGATTAAAGTGTGCCTGGGCACACCTTGTTCCTCTGCCACAAGATCAGCTGGATGCCACAGGACTGAGGTTCTGGGAGTTCTCACAAAATGCTCGATCCACCAAATTCACCAACGTTCTACGCCCACTGCCCAGAAAGCACCGAGGAGGGCAGGACGCAAAGTGTAAACGTGAGGCATCGTGGTGAAGCACAGGGCCGCTGCCCCAGCACACGGCCGGGACCTGGGCTTCGGACATTCCTCAACCCGCCACCTGCCCATCGAGAAGACACCAGGGGGTAGTCCCAGTTCCCACGGGACACTGGTTGAAGCAGGAGAAATGGTTCACTTGGGTTGTTCCTGACCCCTGTCTGCCCCTACTGCCCTGACTGCAGGAGACCCTGACGCGACTTGAGGAAAAACGTTCGCATGTGGGCAAAGAGCTGCTCTGCTAAGGGAGGCACGGTAGCAAGCACAGAAGGACAGCGAGGAAAGCCACAGTGGGAAGAGGATACGGGGGGAGGGGGGGCCCTGGGACCAGGCCCTGCACCTCTGAGCACACTTGCCGCGCCAGACAGAAGAGACATCAGAAGGGGCACCAGAAGACAGAAGCCCTCGCCCCGAAGCACACTGCCAAGCGCTGGGCTCTAGAAGGCCTCTGCCCACAGCATTGCAGTGACGGCCGGCAACACACCACCCCTGCCACCCCTGCCCTGGCACTCTGCTGGGGGAACAGCTGGTCAACAAGATCGAGGACAGAGTCTTCAAGGCTGGATGTGCCCACAACAAATGGCGTGAGCAGGCTGGAAGCACCAGCCTGCACAGGGAAGATGGCCAAGGCTCCAAGGCTGCCCGGGGGCTGGGAGTCATGTGGAGGGCAGCAGGAGAGAGAGGGCCCTGTGGCACGTCCCAGCACAGCCTGAGGGGAGGGGTGTAGAGCCCTTACCTCACACAGCTCATCAAGGAGGCTCTCAACCAAGGGGCCAAGCTGCATTGAGGGGTACAACGTTACCCCATCAGTTAAAACACCAGAATATGGGAAGAAAGGGAAGGAAGGAAAGAAGGAATGCCTTTGAAACTATGACCTCACTCTGCTTGGAGCCCATAAGACCAGACCAAATGTGGAAAAGTCAGAGGCCCACAGCACCCGACCTGGGCGAGCTCAGGTGCTGGCCCACGGGGTGCGTACCTGTGAGGTGGACATGCGGGAGGTATCTTGCCGGCCCGTGAGGTCAGATGAGGAGATGTTGACCGGGGCACCGCGGTGCAGCCGCATACTCACTTTCCGCTCTCTTTCCATGCCGGACACGGGCCTAGGAGAGGTGTTCGCTGGAGGAGAGGGAGACAGGGGCAAGCGTGAGGCCTCAGAATGCAGCCCCACACTCCAGCACAGGGTCTCTCCTTGAAAACCACGTCTAACAAGGACCCTCAGCTGCCTCAGTTTCAGGCACAGGACAGCTTACTGCACCCTAAGATTAGGCCGGCATCACAGGTTGATCCCTGGGAGTAAAGCACCAGGAGTCTAGTGGGAGGGTGGCTGGGGCCTCTGCCTACAAGGCCTGTCTTGACAGGCAAGGAAGAGGCTAAATGTTGTGTCATGAGAACAAGAGGCAAAGCAACAGAGCTCACAGGGAACATAATCCTTCAACAGGCCAACTTCTGAGAAATAGATATTATGGAAGGCACTATCCCAGGTGGTTCCCTGGCGTGTCTAATTTCGGAAGTAAAAAATGAACAGAACGAGGACGCACACGCTTCACCCACAAGGCACACTGCCCAGACCCCATGAGGTCACACACTGGAGTGTCCGGAGCAAGCGACACACAAAATAGAACCCCTATTGCCTGCAGCGCGGGGACCAGGGTGAGCTGCAGCCCTGGGACCACTCACCAGTGTGTGAGGTAGGGGTGAGGGGGGTGGGAGGAGCCACCTCCTGTGTCCCCCTCAGCCGGCCCGAGGCCGTGGAAGGGAGGCCGCGGGTGGCTGGATTTCGGGAGTGTCTCAATCGCTCCTCTCGGTCCCGGCGTTCCCGCTCAGCATCGTCAGCTGCCCGGCTGGCTCCCTATGGAGGAAAGAGGGCGACACCAGAACTGAACTGGGTTTGGTGAAAAACCACCTGAGGCCCTTGGCCACCACTCGAAAAAACACGGGGGCATGTGTAACAGGCCCCCCCGAAGTCTGCAACCTCTGACAAGTCAGGCATTCCTCCCTCCAGGGGCGCGCTTGACCCGTCCCACGACCGAGGGCGAGCGGAACCAGGCTTGTCTCCTTTCCCAGCAGAGGAAACCTCTACCCACTCGCCTTATCACTCCTCAGAACCCAACCACCAACAGCATCTGGCAGCCCTCATCTCTGCGATTATTCATGTGGGGATGGGAACCAGCGATGGTCAGAGGCGGCCCAACGTGGCAACAGCTGGGGGAAGGTACCCATGCGACAGGCAGAAAGAAAGCACTGCATTTGGTCAGCTGAAGAGTCTAACCAGAGCCCAGACGCCTGGCTCGAGTCATCCTGCTAGTGTGCATGAGACGAGAATAGCCACCAGGCTCGTCCCAGGTGGCGAGGCAGTGGGCACCACTTCAGCTAAACTAGCTGCTCCCAGAACAGCTAGTCAACACTTTCAGGGAGAAGCACAGGGACCCTGGATTTTAAGTGGTGACGCCAGGGTACCTGTCCTAGTAAAGGTTATGTCCTAATCACCAGCGCCGTAAGGCAAGAATCTGCAAACTGCAGCCCATGGGCCAAATGCAGCCACACTCATTTGTGCAAATAGTTTTCTTGGCACAGTCATGCCTGCTCACTGACGCACTGCTTTGGCGGCTGTCCAGTTATACACAACACAGAGTCGAGCGGTCACAATGCCATACAGATGGCAGAGATAAAACCATTTATTGTCTGGCCCTTTATAGAAGAGGTTTGCCGAATCCCTGTAAAGGGTGACGATGTAAGAACAAAGAATTTGTTACAGTGGCTCTGGCAGGAAGTGCACCCTGATGTGCAGACTCCAAGGAACCTGCAGCACTGCCCCCGAAGGTTGTCCTTCGAAGGCCATCCTAATAAAGAGGTCTGGCAGGATGGCACGGGCCAGGTCCAGGGCACGCTGGCTCTGTGGGCTGGCACCAGCTTGAGGAGGCTGTGGTTCTCTGCCCTGATCTGGTCCGTGTGAGCACCCATGCACCCGTGAGGCCACGGGATAAGGCTTCCTGTTTTGCACTCTGAGGAGGAGGTTCTGTTCCTCCATCAGATTTTGTCACCCTAGAAACGTGCCAATTTTTGTTTTAAGCTCACAGAACACATTTTTAATGAAAGAGGAAGTGCAAATTAAAACAAAAAACTGGGATTCTGGCTGTAGTGTCAAAGATTAAACAAACTCCTACAACAGACTCAGAGACAGGTGGCCTGTTTTAGAGGAAACAAACTGAAGTCCAAGCTCCCACTCTATCCCACCCCGAGCCCCGACAGTGCACGTGCACACAAACACGGGCTCATAATAATGAACAAACTGGGTGACGAAGGAAACCAAACAGTAGGTCTAGCTCCTCACAAGGCCACATGGAGACCTAAGACACGGTACCTCCCAGGCCACCCAACCCCTGGGAGGCTGGGCCTCAGCACAGCCAGGTGAGGAGAGGAGGGGAATGTCTTCACCCCGCCCGGTGGGAGTCACATCCCCTTGACAAGGAATTCACAGACCAGCGCAGTCACAACATCCTGAGGACCGCAGAGTTCAAATGAGAGCCCTGGTCTGGGCAGACTTGCACTGTGGACTCCATCGTGGCCCTGAGGTGCCTCCTTGGCTTGCCCGCTGGCATTTTGCTTCTCAGAACCCCTTGTGCTCCCCATGTGGCAGCCATGCCTCCTGAAGCCCCACCGCCTATAGCTCCCAGAAAGGGATGGCAGCAGCTGGCAGCCTTTTGCTGACAGGCAAGCCCCTTCCATGCTGAGTGGTCAGTGAGCTGGGGGCACACTTACAAATTTGAGCATGTTCCAGTCGAACACGTAGTCATAGGAGAAACCCTGGCGATGGAACAAGTTCCTGAAGAGCTGTCTCAGGTATGAGTAGTCAGGCTTATCGTCAAAACGCAAGGAACGGCAGAAATTTAGGTACGTGGCGAATTCAGCTGTAAACACCAGAAGATTCAGAGGTAACCAGCAGTATTCCTGCCTGAGAGCCAGAATGGTGTCTGTCCACAGAACCTCTGACCACTCACGGCCACAGAGAGAGGCTGCGAATGCTGGAGCCTGAAACATCAGGCATGCTTTGGGGAAAGAGGATGAGAAAACTGAGCACCACAGAGCATAACAGCTTCATCGGAGACACTTATCCCAGGAGAAGTCTCACAAAAACAAAAGGAAAACTCCCTGAGTTACGGCTCAGGAAGGCAGAGGAGCACCAGGGACAGAGGCTGTGGCCACTCGGAGGGGAGGCCACCTGCCCAGTCTTCAGCTCCCTAACTATGCAGGGCGCTGAGGGGGCTTTGGACAGCCAGCCTCTGGGGGGCTTCCCTAGTCCTTCTTCCAGACCTCACAGGCCCCTGCCCTCCCACAGAACTACAACTGGCTGACTGTCCACCAGACACTCACAAGGGTAGCCTTTGCACAACACCTCGATGGGAGTGGACATCTTCTTTTCACTGATCCTCTCATACTTCTGCCTCTTGGTAGCAGCCTTCAGGCCCTGCCAGGGCAGTGAGCCCAGGTTGAAGTACATGAGCACGTAGCCCAGAGACTCCAGGTCATCCCTTCGAGATTGTTCTGGATAGAGAGGAGAGCAGGTCAGGGTGGTGTGCCTGAGCATGCACAGCAACACCCCACAGATGCTGCCTGGGGATAAACTCAGAGCCTCAGAGAAGGACACGTGGAGTCTTTGCTTCTGCAGAAGCAACCCTGCTGTGCCGTTAGGAGATGCACTGCCACCCATTAGGAAGCCCCAGCACATGCTGTCCCTCACGCCTCACAAGGTCTGCAGGCCCAGATGCCAGCCTTTGCTACGAAGGTTTGGTGCCAGCCTCCATACCCAATGTGCCACAACCAACCCTCAGGGGCCCCAAGAGGCTGCAGGACAGCCAGGGCGGGAGGGCTCACCGATGCCAAGGTGTGTGTTGATGGAGGCGTACCGCGCCGTCCCAGTGAGGTTCTTGTTCTCACGGTAGGGGATGTGCTGGTGGGTGCGGGCGTCCCGGTACTTCTTAGCCAGCCCGAAGTCAATGATATAGACCAGGTTGCCCTTCTTACCCAGCCCCATGAGGAAGTTGTCCGGCTTCACATCTCGGTGAATGAAGTTCTTCGAGTGTATGTATTCAATACGACTAATCTGCAGGTGGAGAAGCAGGGGTGACAGGTTGAACCCCAGGCTGCAGCCTGGCAGAAGGAACCAAGGGGAACCCTGGCCCACTTGCAAACATGCCCTGGCCTCCATGGGTCACTATCTCTTGCACAGTTAACAAGCTTCTGTTTTCTCCGTATGCACGCATGGCACAAAAAGGAAGCAAACAACCCTGAAGGCCTCATCAGACTGATCAATCAATCCAGCCCTGTGCTGAGCACGTGGGCTGCCCTTCAGTGGAGAAAAATGAAGTCTTACCATTTGGTCAGCAAGGAGTAGGACGGTTTTGAGACTGAACTTCCTAGAGCAAAAGTTGAAGAGGTCTTCCAGGCTGGGTCCCAACAGTTCCATCACCATGACGTTGTAGTCCCCCTCAGCCCCGCACCACCGGATGGTGGGGATGCCCACTGCAAGAAAGTCTGCGTCAGTCCGCCTCCCGTGCATCTGCACTGAGGATGCCCGTGCCTGTGATGCTGATGGGGGGCGGCTGGGCAGGAGCAGTGAGCAGTGACGTGGGGAGAGGCTGGAAGGCCAATTTCACAGTGGGGGTGGAGTGAGGGGCTCAGGAGGAAGAGCCTCACTGGCTCCCACAACCGGGTCCCAGTCTCCCTACGACTGACATCCTGCACCAGTATGGTAAAGCTGTCACAGCTAATGACCCAATGCCGATACACTGTCATTAACTGAAGTGTATACTACTCAGGCTTCCTCAGGTTTAACCTCATGCCCTCCGGCCGCTCTAGGACCTGTCCCAACCTCACATGACGAGTAGTCGTCATGTCTCCTTCAGCTGCTCTTGGCCAGGAGGGTCTCTCAGACTTTCCTGGTCTGAACGACCCCAATGGTTTGGAGGAGGGCTGGGCAGTGATGCACGGGCTGTCCCTCTGCTGGCCTGCCTGTTTTTCTCGTTGTTAGTCTGGGCTTGTGGGTTTGGGGAGGAAGACCACAGAGGGGAAGTGCCCTTCTCATCACGTCCCGCCAGGGCTGTGCTGTCGACATGACTCCTCACCATGGCTGTACCCCTGGTCACCTGGCTGAGGTGCGTCTGTCATGTGTCTCCACTGGGGAGTTCCTCTTTCCTCCCCTGCCCATGCCATCCTCCCTGCGGAGATGTCATCACACGTGGCCCTCACTTATGAGGGCTTTTGGGCTCCCTTCCCAGAGGGCAGAGCATTTATATGTACGACTTGGAATGCTTCCACACAGATGTGTCTCTTCTCATCTACTTACTTGCTATTTTTTCCCATCAGTATGAGCCCACGAGTGTCTGTGTTACATTCTGGTCTGTACTCCAACACTGGATCACTTATTCTGTTGCTCCAAGCATCCCAGCCTTGCCTGCTTCTCAGCGAGCAGCTCCTGGGGCCCTTTAATACCCCACCACTGCAGGCTGTTTTGAGCACTGCATTCTTTTCTGGCACTGTAAGATGCTAAATACTTTTGATTTTGATATCAACAGGGCAACTTTTCTCTTTTACAAATAAATATTTTAAAAATACATTTTACACATGACATGAGAACAAACTTAACAAAGTCCATAGGTTATAAGGCATAATGTGACAAAAGCTTGTGGCCTATCATGAACACAGAAGCCCAACAGGCCCCGAGCACAAGAACCATAAAGAGCACAACACTGACATACGTGACAAACTGCTCACTAGTGACAAACAGAACACCTTGAAGGCAGCCAGAGAAAAAAGCAGAGTGGAGGAACATCTTCCAAGAACTGAGAAAAGAACTGACAATCTGCCGAAAAAAACCTCAGCAGAGACAAAAGGAAGATATTTTCAGATATACAAAGGGTGATGAATCAATCACCAGCACTGTGACATGTTAACAGGATGTCCTTCAGGCAGGAGGCAAACGATGCCACATGGAAGTGTGGGGCTACAGAAGGAATGAAGAGCACTGGAACTAACAACAGAAGTACCTTAAAAATTTTTTAAATTTAAAAAGTATGACTGTTTATGGGACTTCCTTGGTGGCACAGTGGTTAAGAACCTGCCTGCCGATGCAGGGGACACAGGTTCTATCCCTGCTCCAGGAAGGTTCCACCTGCCAAGCAGCAACTAATCCCACGCGCCACAACCTCTGAGCCCATGCCCCAGGGCCCGGAGTCACAACTACTGAGCCTGTATGCCATGACTCCTGAAGCTCAAAAGTGCCCTTGAACCCACACACCGTAACCACTGAGCCCAAAATTCTGTAACCGCTACTGACGCCTGTATACCTAGAGCCTGTGCTCCACGACAAGAGAAGCACCACAGTGAGAAGCCCACGCATGGCAATGAAGAGCAGCTCCCGCTCACCTCGACTAGAGAAAGCCCACGCAAAGCAACACAGACCCAGAGCAGCAAAAAATAAAATATGAAGACATGACTGCTTAAACAAAAATAACAATGCACTGCAGTGTTTACAACATGTAAATAAAACACATGACACTATCACACAGGCAGGCAAGGCAGTAGTCCACAAGGTCAGGTTCCTCTGCATCCTGCTGGAGATGACAGACCCTAACTGAATCACTAGAGCAAAGACAGTGAAAAAATTCAACAGAGGAGGTCATCACAAGAAAAATCATTTAGAAATGTTTGAAAAAAAAAAAAGCATAAAAAACAATTCAAAAAAAGGTTAAAAAGGAAGGAAACTGAAGCAAAGACCAGATGACACAAAAATAACAGCAAAGCCAATCCTGTCATTAATCACACTGAATGTAAACCCCACAGGTAAGGCACACTTCCTCAGACTAGACGGAAAAGAAAGGACCCACACCAAACACTCTTCAGGTACAACTAGGTCACAAGGAGGACAGTGCACCACACCAGCATCAGACGAGAAGGGCTGTGTCAGCATCAGCCATGGCAGACTTGCGCAGAAGTCTGTCCAGGGACACTACCAGTCATCTCAGTGATAAAGGCAACAGCTAATCAAGAAAACATATATTCTAAGTGTTCACACAGCTAACAACAGAGCTTCAAAATACATGAAGCAATACTGCAAGGAGAGAGACAAACCCACAACCTGACTAGAGACGTCAATCACCCCTCACAGCAGCAGAACAAGCTTTTTCCCCCCAGGGCATTTATCAAGACACATCACATTCTTGTCAGAAAACAAGCTTCAATAAAGTTAAAAAGATTCAAGTTATACAACATATTTTCTCAGAAAACAGTGGAATTCATTTAGAAATAAATAACAGTTCTATGGGAAAAAATCCTCAAATACCTGGAAGCTAAATAATACAGTTCAAAATAATTTATGGATCAAAAGGGGAATTAGCATTTTGCACTACAGGAAAAAGAAAACTCATCAGGATTTGAGATGTTGCTATGGTAGGGGGAAAACTTTATAGCCACTAAATGCCTATACTATAAAAAACACATCAATGATCTCAGCTTCCATCTTAGGAAAACAGTTAAACCCTAAGCAATCAGAAGTGAAATAAAAGATCACAGCAGAAACGAATGAAACAGAAAACTAGGAAACAAGAGAAAATGACTGAGACCAAAGCTGGTCCTTTGAGCAGACTGTTGATAAGTCTCTAATGAGACTGCAGGGGAAACCAGAGAAGACACGAATTACCAACAGCAACAATGAGGGAATTCCCTGGAGGTTCCCTGGTTAGCACTCCGTGCTTTCACTGTTGGGGGGCCAGGTTCTATTCCCGGTCTGGGACCTAAGATCTCACAAGCTGCATGGCACAACCAAAAACACAACAAAATGAAAAACAAATACAACAAAACAAACAGGAATGAGAGGCAACATCCCTAGATTCAGGCTTTCCAGGTGGCTCAATGGTAAAGATTCCACCTGCCAATGCAGGAGACACAGGAGACGTGGGTTCAATCCTTGGGTTGGGAAGATCTCCTGGAGTAGGAAATGGCAACCCACTCTAGAATTCTTAATAGGGTTTTGAAAACCCCATGGACAGAGGAGCCTGGGGGGCTACAGTCCATGGGGTCACAAAGAGTCAGAATGACCGAGCAATTGAACACGCACAAACATGGGGCAATATAAACAGCTTTATGCCAATACATTCAGTAACTTAGGTGAAACAAACAAGTTATTTGAAAGATATGAACCAACAAAGCCCTTGTATGCTGCTGGTGGGAACATAAGTACAAGCGGTCTGGTAGTTTCTTCAAAGAGAAAAAACATTCACTACTTTTGGTTCAGCCATTCCATTCCTAATCACTTACCCAGGAGGAAAAGGATATGAATGTCCATATATACACGAAAGTTCACAGCAGCTTTGTTTGGAGTGCCTGACACCTGGAACAAATCCAAGTGCCCATGAACAGGTGCAGGGATAAAGAAACTAGGCATCCAAGGGAATAACTCTCAGCAATAAAAAGGAGTAACCATTGACACATAAATTCTCAAAAGAAAGTACACACAGTACTACTCGTTGCACAGGAAGCTCTAGAAAATGCAAACCAACCTATAGCAACAGAAGCAGATGACAAAAGCGGGGGTAGAGGAAGCACAAAAGGACCCAACAAGCTTTGAAGAGCAACAGATATGTTTGTCACCTTGATTATGGCAATGGTTTCTTGAGAGGACAGACATGGTAAAATTCTCAAACCACCACACTCAAAACACATGCAGTTTGATTCCTCTCAATAACACTGATTAAAAAAAAAACAAACCAAAAAACCAGAATGTTTTAGTTTTCTCTTCATGCTAAAGTCACCTGAGCCATCTGAAGTGGATTTTGGGGTGAGGGGAGGCAGGCCTTTCAGCAACCTCAGCCACGTGTGTTCACAAGGCCTCCCACACTGGCCATTACACCTCCTCCACTGAGGTCAGAATCCTGTGCCCACAAGGGTCTTTCTGCAGCTGAGTGTGGCGGCACGGCACTGCAGGCGACATGTGTGACACAGTGCACACAGTCCACACCACACTGGTCCACCTGCCTGTCCCAGTAATGTCCTTCACAGCAGTCCCCCTGCCTAGGGCACAATCTAGAACCATGCACTGCCACGCAGTCGTCATGGTTAAGTCTACAACAGTTTTTTAATCTTCTATCGAAGAAATTTTTGAAGAGTTCAGGTCAATTCTGAATGGTCCTCAATTTTGGATTTGCCTGATTGCTGGTTCTGATCACCTGACAGATGGAAATCTGCCAGATTTCTCCAACAAAAAGTACTTTTTCTTTGTTACTGTAAGTTATTTTGGCTGTGCCTGCAGGGCATGTGGGATCTTAGTTCCCTCACCAGGTTCTGGACCTGGGTCCTAGGCAGTGAAAGCACGGAGTCTTAACCAGTGGACCACCAGGGAATTCCCCTCTATATTATTAATACATAATCTGCAACTGATCCTGAAGCTGAAACTCCAATACTTTGGCCACCTCATGCAGAGCTGACTCACTGGAAAAGACCATGATGCTGGGATGGGTTGGGGGCGGGAGGAGAAGGGGATGACAGAGGATGAGATGGTTGGATGGCATCATGGACTCGATGGACATGAGTTTGAGTGAACTCTGGGAGTTCGTGATGGACAGGGAGGCCTGGCGTGTTGCAATTCATGGGGTCGCAAAGAGTTGGACACGACTGAGCGACTGAACTGAATCTGTGAGGGGAAAAAAAGTAATCTGTGGATGAAGCTTTGAGGGCAGTGTCAATGCTTGAACTTCTATCAGGTTGGTGTAAAAGTAACTGTGGTTTTGCATTGCTGAACGTTGCTGTTTAATAATGGAATACATTCTTCAATGCGGTTATGCTACGCATCATTTTAATGTCCATTTCTCACTTTATGTTTTTTTGCTAATGTATTACTTGCTATTTATTTTACATTTATTTTAGACCATGGAAATGATGCTAGACAAAAAGCAAATTCAAGCAATCTTATTTGAGTACAAAATAGGTCGGAAAGCAGCAGAGACAACTTGCAACATCATCACATTTGACCCAGGAACTGCTAATGAATGTATGTGAAGTTCTGCAAAGGAGACGAGAGCCTTGAAGATAAGCGTAGTGGCTGGCCACCAGAAGTTGACAGTGACAAACTCAGAACATCATCAAAGCTGATCCTCTTAAGAGTACACGAGAAACTGCCAAAGAACTCAATGTCAACCATTCTGTGGTTGTTTGGCATTTGAAGCAAATAGGAAAGGTGAAAAGGCTTGCTAAGTAGGTGCCTCAAGAGCTGACCGAAAATTTTGAGAAACTGTTGTTCTGAAGTGTCATCTTCTCTTATTCTACAAAACAATGAACCATTCTCAATCAGATTATGACATGCAATGCAAAGTGGATTTTACACCACAACCAGCAACAACTAGCTCAGTAGCTGGACTGAGAAGAAACAGAAGTTCCAGAGCTCTTCCCAAAGCCAAAACTGTACCAAAAACAAGGTCATGGTCACTGTTTGGTGGTCTGCTGCCCGTCTAATCCACTACAACTTTCTGAATTCCAGTGAAACCATTACATCTGAGAAGTATGCTCAGCAAATCGATGAGATGCACCGAAAACTGCAATGGCTGTGTTGGGCAACAGAATGGGTCCAATTCTCCAAAACACACCCAACTGTACCTCGTGTAACCAATTCTTCAAAAGTTGAACAAACTGGGCTACAAAGCTTTGCCTCATCCACCATATTCACCTGATCTCTTGTCAACCAACTACCACTTCTTCAAGCATCTCAACAACCTTCTTTTGCAAGCAAAATGCTTCCACAACCAGCAAGAGGCAGAAAACGCTTCCCAAAAGTTGGTCTAATCCCGAAGCACAGATTTTTATGCCACAGATTTGAATAAACAAACTTATTTCTTGTTTGCAACAATGTGTTCATTGTAATGGTTCCTGTTTTGATCAATAAAGATGTCTTTGAGCCTAGTTAAAGTGATTTAAAATTCAGGGTTGGCAGTTATTTACTTTTGTACCAACCTGGTATGTTTGTATCCATTCAATCACCCTTTAAACCTATCAAGTAACAAAACAGTGTCCACAAAGTGGCGAGTTTCCATTTGATTGTTCCTTCTGCCCCTTAACTTTGTGCATGCGCCTCTGTATAGAACACTGTAGACTCATGAATTGTGTGTGTGGAGAGCACTGTGGACTCATGAACTCGTCCCTCTTCCATGCATCATATAAATTTTAGGCTTGTGTGTGTGGGTGTGCAGAGTATTGTGGATGCATGAATTCTCCCCTCTTCCATGTATAACATAAATTTTAGGACTATTTGTTCTGGTTCTGTGAAGCATGTCATGGGTTAATTTGATAGGGGTCACATCCACTCTGTAGATTGCTTTAAGTAGCATGGCCATTTAAACGCTATTCATTCCTCCAATCCAAAAGCATGGTGTATCTTTCCATTTCTTTAACTCATCCTCAATTTCCTTTATCAATGTTCTGTCGTTCTCCGCATATGTCTTTCACCCTCCTCGCTTAGGCTTATTCCTAAGCATTTTATACTATTTGGTATAATTCTTAGAGGACTGTCTTTTCACCTTCCCTTTGTGTGATTCCACTGTTAGTGTAAAGAAACGACACAGACTCCTCTATGTTGCGCCTGTGCCCTGCTGCCTTGATGAATCCATTGTCAGTTCTGGTAGTTTGTGTGCGAAGTCGGTACACAGGGTTTTCTACACGCCTACCTGCACATAGGACCATTTTACCTCTTCCTTGCCAATTCGGATACCTTTTTTTTGTCCAAAAGAACTACGTTGAATAGAAGTGCTGAGAATCTCTTCCACATATTATAATCCGTTATTCATGATGAGGCTTTAATTGAAGCCACTTCAAGCGCGTTCCTCTGTCCTCGGGACTCCTGCCAGAGTACCTGTTAGAGGCTAAGCATGTCTTTCCTTTCAGTCACTTGCTTCAGACTCACCGTCCCTCTTCCCGTCTCACCCTGGAATCTGGGCTCCTCTTGGTGGGGAGTGATACTAGAAGCTGCCATCTGGGTGCCGGCTGAGTGTGTGGCATTTACTTCTCGGTCAACCTGGCCCTTCACTGCTCTTCAAATCTGTCAGCCTGTCCTGTGGGAGGAGGGCCCTGCTGGACTGTGAGTAGAATCCCCTGAGCCCTCTCTCTGAGCAGCTCTGGGACACAACATCTTGCTGAGTCATCCTCTCCGTGAACAGAATGTCTCCGCTTGCTTGAGTCCTCATCAGTATCCCCCAATGCATTTTCTACATACAGGTCACACCTGGCTTAGGATTTATTCCTCTGTACCTTATGGTTTGTCTTTCACTACTGTAAACAGTATTGTAAGAACAACACTTTGGCCTCTGGACTTCTCTGGGGCCAACAGCCACCTGACCAGGGATCTAGGTTCTTTGTCCAATAAGATGTCTGCAGGTGGCTGTGCCAAGGTGCCAGTGGGTCACTATGTGCCAGGTTTAGCTTCCCATCCATGACCCCTGGGGTCATACCTGACCTCCAAGTAGATGTCTCTAAGCCCTAGAGTGAGCTGTACACAGAGGGCTTATGGAACCTGAAGGAGGGCAAAGCAGTGGAGCTGACCTTTGAGAAGTCCCCCAAGTGAATGGAGTCTCTCCAGTCACCAGTCCTGGTAGGTGTTCTGTAGGTGGAGTGAGAGGCACCAGGGGGCTGAAAGCAGCCATGGTAGGGGCTATCCTTTTGCAATCCAAGGTTTGAGGAGCACAGTGGCAAAAGCAGGGAAAGGGTGAGTAGGGACACTGCCATGGATCTCAGGCAGGGTTCATGGCATCCCCCCACTTCCTTCTTGGCACGGGGAGGGGTGAGACAGAGGAAGAACGCTCTGGGCAAGTACTTGCGGGCTGGGGGGACATACCTCCAGAACCTGCATATCTCTTGGTCTCCACTCCCAAATTTCCAGCTGTTGCAAGTGGCCAAGACACGGAAGTGTTTTCCTGTGGAAGGCTATGTAGTAATAACACTTCCTGCATCAGAGAAGGCTGAACACAAGACCACAGGACACGCCACTCTCTCTGGGAACCCCTCTCTCAGGGCTGAGGCAGGCCTCCTCCGCCGGCCTCCTCCTGACCTGTTCTTGGGATAGGACACGGGACTGAGGACAGGCAGAGGCGGCTGGCAACAGCTGCAGACCTGCTAGCCCTGTCCCTCCACCGAAGCCAGCACCACTTGTTTACTGCTCCCCAGGGCCCACCTTCTCAGGATGCCAAGCTGCACTAGCTATGTGCAAATGAACCATCTGCATTTTAACTTTTTCCTTCATAGAAATGCTCCACTGTGTATTTCAGTCTCGAGCAGTCCATTCTCTACCATCAATGCTCCACTGGAGACAAGGTTTTAACTGTTGCCCCATGTGGAAATCAGTTTGAGCAGGAAATGTGGTGTAGACGGGTCAGGAGAGGCAGGACCAGGTGACAGCACCAAGAGGAAACCATGGTTGGGTAAGGGCTGTCTATACGTGTGATGAGGGATTCCCGTTTCGGACCTCCGATCCCAGGCAAAGACTTGCTTCACCTCCCTGAGCCTTCATCAAGGTTCCTGTGTGTGTAAAAAGTGGGTTCAAAGGGTACCTCTATCTATACGCAGCTCGAGCTTCCAGGTGAAGATGAAGCAAAATCCTTAGGCTTTAATAATGCTGAGCTTTCCTGCCTTGGCTTCTCAAGACCACAGGCAAGGGCTTCTTCCTAGTGTCCGGTGTCAGCAACCTGCCCCCAGCAGCAGTGGTCAGTGTTGTGGCAGCTGAAGGCAAAGGGCTCAGTTCCCGAGCCGGGACTCTCTGTGCTGGAACGGGGTGGCTGCACTGGAGCACGCGGAGGGATGCGCGTCTGAGGCTGGGCTCTGTCGCCCCAGTGTCTGCCCCTCCACTCACTCTCTGCTGGGGCTTCACAGGAGTTCATGAGTCACTGATCTGGAAATAACACCAGGTAGCTTAGTTGGTGTAGATATAAGGCAGTGGCCTTTTCCCATGTTCTTCTGGGGTTTTGTTGTTTGCAAGCTTCCTACTGTATTCAAAGAAGAGCCAGATAAAAGGCTGTGCACCAGGCAAAGGATCTGAGACACAAATCTGGGGGTCCCCAACCCCCATCTCAAAACGGGTCTTAAGACCTTCTTTCATGTTCCCTTCCCCCATTTCAGACCAAATCTTCTGTACTAAAAACTTGACTCCTACTCCCTTCTCCATCCTTACCAACACACCTGTACCTTAGTCTGTGGGGGTATCTCCACAACTCAAAATGTTTGTCTAGAAGTATTGAAGCAGCCAGAAATATTTCATTCCTTGTTCCCAACTCCAAGTCAAGGCTGTTACTTGACATGATTCATGACAAACGCACTGCTGAATTTGCATGGATCAAACCTACTTTAATCTCAAATCCTAGGCAAGAGAGAAGCAAGGTGGGTGGGGGGGCTTCTTTGTAGAAAGTGAGGTTGGGAGACCACTCAGGGGAAGATGTATGTATCTCAAGGTCACTCAAGAGCTTTTGTGCAAGTATAAGAAACGTCTATCCAAGTGGCCACATGACTGTCTCAGTTCAGTTCAGTTCAGTTGCTCAGCCGTGTCCGACTCTTTGCAACCCCATGAATCGCAGCACGCCAGGCCTCCCGGTCCATCACCAACTCCCGGAGTTCACTCAGACTCACGTCCATCGAGTCCGTGATGCCATCCAGCCATCTCATCCTCTGTCATCCCTTTCTCCTCCTGCCCCCAATCCCTCCCAGCATCAGAGTCTTTTCCAATGAGTCAACTCTTCGCATGAGGTGGCCAAAGTACTGGAGCTTCAGCTTTAGCATCATTCTTTCCAAAGAAATCCCAGGGCTGATCTCCTTCAGAATGGACTGGTTGGATCTCCTTGCAGTCCAAGGGACTCTCAAGCATCTTCTCCAACACCACAGTTCAAAAGCATCAATTCTTCCGCGCTCAGCTTTCTTCACAGTCCAACTCTCACATCCATACATGACCACTGAAAAAACCACAGCCTTGACTAGATGGACCTTTGTTGGCAAAGTAATGTCTCTGCTTTTCAATATGACTGTTCAACAGGAAACAAATATAACTCCGTGTTCTCTGTTAGACACCAAAGCTTTGTTTGAAATCTTGAATTTATGAGGAAGGAGTAGTTTGTCCTCTCCTGGTTCCCCTTCCCCTTACTCTCCAGCTACAGGAGACTTCAGCCTTGGGGCTGCAGGGACTTCACCCCTGGAAAGCAAAGACTCAGTGGCTGACTCTGCTGTGCCCCCACTTCCTTTCTCACTCGCCATGTCCTGTCACATGGGCTGGCTCTTTTCCCTGTCAAATGTAAAGAATAAAGACTCGCTTGCATTGAGGGGAAAAAGAATTATATTTCCTATCTGACTGTTGTTGGTGTAATAAGAGAACTAATTTTATACTTTGATCTGAAGTGTCTGGCTCACCACTCTAACTTGTCTTGCTCGTTTCCTACGTAGGAAGTCAGATCATGCACAAGTAAATTTTCTTTCTTTCTTCTCCATCCTTATTCTTTGAAACTTCCCCCTTCTCTGCTAGCTGAGACATGCCAAGTCACACTGGAGAAAAATGATTAATGGCAAGGTTGAAGATGATGTGGATCTAATAGGAGCCCCCTGAGACTGTCCAGGTGAAGGCAAATGTGGGTAACCACCTGGGAACACATCCCTGTGGCTGGGGTGCCACCCTACAGGCCGAGCACCTGGCTGCTTCACAGAATGCCTTTCCACCAATAGGCTCTGCACCAGCGGGTATGGGCAAGGGAGTCACTGTGGCTCCATGCTTAAGAGCAAAACCCTAGAAGCCAGCCAGGGCTCCTCCTCAACACAGGGAGGTCTGTTTATGGAGACACAAGAGCCTATAAACCGCAACGAAATCCATCGAACCACAACTGTGTCAACGTTGAAGAACCTCAGGAACACAGCAGGTTCAAGAGGAAAATTGTAGAATACACACAGTAAGACTGTATTACTCATGTTCAGAAACGTGTGAACCAGGGAGGCGTGGGGCACGGACCTGCCACTCATCTGCTCTGAGGGTCTGTTTCACTGGCAGCACCGTCTCTTACTGGCGACACCAACACCACCTTATCACCCTAGGATAAGACGCAGTAGAAGCAGGGTGCTCCTCTTCTCCGTTCCCTGGCCAGAGAGGAAGATGCTACGCAGCCTGCTTCACCCTTAGCAGACTGTCTTGCAAACTAAACACTGAGGTCCAGGCAACAATCAACTCTAAAGCCACTCACAAGAATAACCCCGCTCCCTGTGCACAGACAGCTGCTCCATGACCTCAGAGGTGTGATGCAGCGAGACCAGAAAGCTGAAACGCACCTGGGATGCCAGAGTGCCGCTCCTGGGGCTGGGGCAGGACATGTGAGGCTGCAGGTGAGAGACACAGCCACGGGAGTGCCACCTGGTGACCAGCCACGCCAGGGACACTCAGCTGCCCCTGCTCACTCACCCTTAACACGGGAAATGGGTCACTTGGACTGTTATGTGCAGGTCTGGACACTTAAAACTTTTTCCCTCATTCAGTCCAAAGATAACCAAAATACATGCCTGGGGATGAAAAACGAGGGATACCGCTAGGTAAATGCTTTCCACTGGATTTGTGGAAAGTTTCAATGTAAACATAGGGACTCAGTATTAATGCAAATACAATTGTTCATGAAGTGTTTGGCAATTCAACCTTAAAACAACTGTAAATACAATGGCCAAATGTTTCTGGGCAATGTCATTAGATTTTAAAAAACTAACTTCTTGCAGGATAATGGAGAAAAAAAAATAGAAACACACTAAGCAAGGGCAGACAGGCTTTGGGCAGCTGTAGAGAAGTCCTGGGGTGGGCACACAGGTGCCGAAGGCCTTCCTGCTCTCTCTCTCAAGCACATGGGAGTTCTGGGGGTTCGTTTTAGTATTCCAATAGCCACGAGCTCTACATGTTCTTAGGTACTGTAAAACCTTTCCTAATAAAAAAGATCATAACTGTCTTAAATATACTGTGGGAACTGACCAGGCATGTAAAATGAGAGTGAACTTGGGTGAGAGGCCACCTGTTTCTACTGCCAAGTCACTGGTGGCATTCACCCACCATCAGTGCAGAGCTCCCACCCTTTACCCCTGGCCTGAATTCTCATACAAAGGGCCCACCCTCTCCTCCCAACCCGCCACAAGCCTCGACCAGAAGTAGCTCTGACCTAAACAAAAGATCTCCACTCGAAGGTTTCCCAAGGAGAATGTGGTCTAAATATACTTTGTGGGGTTCTTAGGACTGGAAAGTGCAGTCAGCCTCTAGGTTCTGCCTGGCAGTCCACTTTGTTTTGATAAAAACTGGGTGTCCACCCAAGTCCTTCACCAACATAATTAACTTAAAATTATTTCTGCTATTTCAAGTTTTTTAATCTATTGCACCAACTAGATCTGGGGCTTGTTCCTGATTGCTGACCCTCATGGAGGGCTGCTCTGTAGGAGTGGTCTGGGAGCTACAGTGTTCATGTTCAAATCTGTGTTCTTTAGAAACAGCCTCAGTTTCTTCATTCATTATATGAGGGTGATGATACCTACTGCACAGGACTGTGGTGGAGAACGTGCCAGCACATGTAAAAACACTTTCAACAATACCTGACACTAGTGTGTCTTTTTTTTTGCTTTTGCTTTTATTGAAGTAAAATTGGTGTAAAACATATTAGTTTCAAAGTGTATAATTTCATCTTTGTATACACTTATAAAAGATGATCACCACTGTAAATCTGGTTACCAAATGCTACCATACAACTGAAACTTTTCACCCACCTCATCCACACCCCAAAACATGTTGTTGTTGTTTTTAAATGCCAACCCCTCCCCTAAGTGGCCTGAGTGAGCCAGCACAGCAGCTCTCTCTAGTGGAGTACTGCAAGGCCACTGTTAACAGGCAGCAACCCAGGCAACACTGTACTACAAGCTAGAGAGGGCAAAGCAAGCCCTGGGCTACAAGTTTTCTCCTATGATGCTGTCAATTTATCAATTGTCTGCAAAGAAGCCCAGAGCTCAGCATAAAAAGAAAAAAAACCATATCAGAGATGCACCACCTAAGATGGATACAGAAGGCTGGCCAACAGGAGAGCTATGAGGTTTCCAGGCAGAGGCCTCTATCTCCTTTGCCATCCCAGCTAGGACAAGCTCACAAAACAGTACCAGCATGGAGCTCTCTGCTCCCGGACAGAATCAGTTTTCTAAAACAAACATTTACATCTTGATAGAATTCACCAAGTGTATATCTGAAGCAAGAGTAAAACCCGATCTACGTGTGGCTAGGGTCAGACAGAAGAATATATTTTCTAGAATTCTGGTGGGTTTCCATGATCCTACGGGAAGGGCATGGGAAGACTAACGTAAGTGATCTTTTGCATTCTAAAATAGGGGGTCTAAGCGGAAAGTACACGCAGGGGCGTTTAGCAGCATCTGCAGACATTTCTGATCACCCCAACTTGGGGGAGGGGGTGAGGGCCTACTGGTACCTAGGATGCTGCTCTCTGTCCTCCATGCAGGAGACAGCTTCCATTGTAAACAGTAATGCTTCGGAGGAGAGACCCTGTTCTAACCCAAATAAACTCTTTTCTGTTGAGGCAGGATCTTAGTTCTCTGACCAGGGATTGAACCTGTGCCCTTAGTGGAGAAAGCAGAGTCCTAATCACTGGACCACCAGGGAATTCCCTTTGTTGAGTCTTAATCTACTCCATAGCTCCTCCCTGACATTAGTTCTTCTCCTTCCCTCTGTCCCTGGGCACCCAGCTTCTGAGTTCCCAGAGATGCTGCTCCTCAAATGCACAGGCTTTTCAGTCAGAAGGTTTCATCCAATCCCCATCACCAAGCTCCTTCCACCATGAAGGCCATATCTCAAGTCACCTGTTCCTATTCAGAACCACCTTAAAAGCTGTGTAGACCACACCTGGTGCTTGAGAAGCTCATTGAGGGCCTCCAGAGGGTAGACACACCGGTAGGGTCCTCTGTCAACTTCTCCTGGGCACTGGAGGGGCCAGGGAGTCTCCTGTCTATGTGCCATCCGAGAACCTACAGCTTTTTCTGGTCTCTTAATACCAGGGACAAGAGGCACTGGACACCCCCTCTGCAATCATCTCACAGGACTCTGAACGTTGTTTAAGATGTATATGTTGCTAGAGAGACTCCTTGTGCTATGTCAACAGAGATATGGTGGTTTCTGGTAGTAGTAGCACAGATTTGGTTTCTGGTAGTAGTAGCACAGATTAAACTGCTTTGTGAAGCAAAGATGCCAAGAAGTCACCTCACCAGTCCTCCCTTTCCACTTGACAAAAGTGCCAGCACAGACTCTGAAGACAAGCTTTCCTTTGGCAAAGCCCTAGGAGCCTACCCCCATCCCCAACTCTGAAAGTATCATGGGGGCTTCTGCCTTGAAGGGAATAACAGAGCTATTCTTCATACACAAAGCCCTGTCCCCAGAGAAATTCAAGACATTCAGGGTTGTGCCAAGGCTTTCCAAGCTCTCTGGGGAGCAGCACAGGCACACCCTTCAAAATGCTGCAGTGTCTTCAGGACTGAGACCCCCAATAAGACCCCTTCCTGCTCTATTAGCCAAACATCCTCAAAGTCTAGAGAATTCTAAAAGGGAGACTCTGAAATCAGGATGGGTGTTCTCTGACATCAGATACCCTCAAGCCCAAGGAGAGGTTTCACAGAAGCGAGACAGTAACTGAGCTGGAAGGGGTCTCACTCAGGAGGAAGAGTCTGTGGACCATCCCAAAGCTGCCAGCGTGACAGAGACAGCACAGGAGGATCAGCAGGAAGCTTCATGTCAGTGCTGACATAAGCTCGTGTTCAAAGACACCAGTACATAACAAAACCTAAGAAAGGGAATATTCATGCAAAGAGCATTAAATGATGTTGGTCGAGTGAGGCCCTTTGCAGGCCTCTCAGATGGTATCTGAAGGAAGCCACAGGATGGGGTCAAGGGTATGAATGTTCCTGCACCCTTTCCAAATCAACCAGACTGTGATTCATGACATCTGCCATCTCCCTTATCAAACACCACCTTGGTTTTCTTAATAGGTAAAAATCGTTACCTCCTCCCTGCATCATTTTGTAGATTTTGCTCTCAATGTGGAGCTGAGGGTGTTTGGTTTTGACACATTCAAGCTTGATGGCAACTTCTTCTCCTGCAGCAATGTCCGTACCTTGGCAAAGGAAAAAAAACACAAATGTTAATCATCTGGTATCTCCCACCTAACCCAATGTTACAACACATTGGAGAAACCAGTGCTATGAGAATCTTCTGAGGACAACCAGCTGATGGATGTACTCCTCTTTCTACTACAAAATGGTGTCAGCAGCAGACAAATCCTTGTGGGAAAATCACCTTATTTTCACTTTTTAAAACAGGAGTATGTAACATGTATAGAAAAATCTTACATGGCATTGCATCACCCACTTCCATATGGTCCTCCGCTCATCACCAGAGACCCGGAGACAGGCTGTACAGTTCTCTCCACAGGACCTCTACTTGGTCTGAACCTTCTCACCCAGCCTGCTGGTCAGCCTTGCATTCACCCATCCTAAGCTAGACCATAGGGAGTCCCAGGGCAACACATTTCATGTCGACCCCATTTCTCCATGCTTCCTTGAGAGGCCTCAAGGGTGTACAATCCTCTCTCCAGAGGGAAAGCTGGGTTTCCACTGAATAACCACATGGTCTAAGCCCATCTCAGTCCATGCGGCCCAAGTACCAAGCCACAAACAGCAGGGTGGTTCTCAAGGGGGCTTGGTTCCCACGACACGGCAGGAGCCATCATTTGCCCAACACAGGTCAGGCCCAGGGAGACCCAGCACATCCCTTCCCTCCCAGGGACCAGAACACTGCTCTGTGTCTCCTACAGACACTGGATCTGGACTGGGTTTTGTCCTCAAAGCCCTAATCACACCAATGCAATACATACTTGTCACTCATCTTTTGCCAATTTTGTGCAAACAAACTAGCAACATATCTGCTCACACCTCCTGATCACCAGCCCATGACTGAAGATCAGAGGTTTAACCTCACGATCCCATTCTCTTCTTTACTACAATGTGGACTTACATACGTGACAACTACTACCCATGCAGGCTTATCACACAAATGTTCCTGAGTGCCAGTCTGACTCAAAGCTATGCTGCAAGACCCCCCTTGCCCTCCCAAGGCACATTCACTAGAGAATAGGAAAAGCAGTCTTAGAAAGCACATACCTAGGTCTCCCCTTGCTTTCCTCACCAGTTCTAAGTTAAAGCACTTTAATTCTTCCCAGAAGTACGGTTGTTTGTGAAGGAATTAACACTGGCTCCAGCAGCCCAGACGAAACCTAGACCCACGCTGGGCAAAGCAATGTTGCCTGTCCCTGGGAACTCAAGTTTCTCTCTCCATCTGAGTTCAGAGGGGAGACCAGGAGTCTGTTTCTTGGAGTTGTGGGGATGAATGGGTTGCTGGTTACAAAGCACACTGAGACTCCGGGACAAAAGGCAGAGTAAGGTCAGCAAGCACTATAACAATGAAGACCTGCAGGAGAGTTGTCTGCTTGATATTCACGAACCCAGTAAATGCCCAAGAAAGAGAAACTTTCTCCTCTAGTCTGCTCAGACAGGTACTTGAAATGTATCCATTTCTAGTGGCCCTAGGTACAAAGCTGGTCACCAGTGCTGGGGTTCCATGGGAATAACTACCATTTGATCACTGTCAGTGACCACCTTGAATTGAAAAACTCCATTTAACATGCCACAAAAACTCCTGGGCACTGCGAAGAAAGATAGTTAATACATTTTGTGCTTCCTGCCTCAGACTGGGATAATTTACATAATCACAAGAGAAATGATGTCATTTTAAAATGTACTGTGTAAATGGAAAATGACCTCTGAGTTCCTGTGAGGACCTGGAACTCTGAACTGAACTTGCCAGCCCATGAGGAAGGGGTGACTCATCTTTCTAGTTGCCTCAGCTACTCTCCCAAAGCAGGAGCATCAGAAAGTCTCTGACTATAGCACTCTTGCTCTTTCAACTGTGTCTGTTCTGTCAACCTTGCCAAGAGGCATCTCAATGACAACACAGCCTGAGCCTGCACAGGCTACCTACTGAACGTGCACCTTCAAGAAGGCTGAGAACACTTCTAGCTCCACTGTATCATGGTTGATAAAGCTAACATCTGAGTCACCCTGCAATACTGACAAATGACCACAGGCAACTCTGAAACACAATTGAATTCCAGCCTCCCCTAACATCACACCAGCAACAAAGCCAGCCTCCCCCAAGACCACACAGAGCAAGAGTCAGCTTCACCTAAGATTACACCAGGAAACAGCTCACCTCCTCTATGATTACACCAGCAAACAGAGTCAGCCTGCCCTAGAATTACACCAGGACACAGAGTCCATCCCCGCCACGATCATATCAGCAACAGAGTCAGCCCTCTACAGCATCACAGATGTGAACGGTGCCCTGAGTCTGATGACTGAAAGAGGAAAGGCTGGACATGGGTTCTCTGCCAAACAGACTTGAGGGCAGCACCCACTCCAGGCTGTCTCCTCTCAAAGGTCTTCACCGCTGGGTGAAGAAGCAGAGCTTCAAGTTCTGTATGTTCCATGGGAACTAAACGTGAGAGACCCCTGAGCAAAACTGAGGTGAACCACCCTGGAGCCCTGCAGTCCTGTCCCAACCCCCCTGGCTGACAGCAGCCGCTGTGCTCTACCACCAGTGCTGGCCCACGTCTTGTCCTCAAACTGCCACGAATCCACAAAGGGGAAATACAGGATAGTGAGGAAGCACCCAAGAGCTCTGATGGCAACATGACACTGCTGCATTTTAATCTTATTTAACAAAAGTGCTCATCTGCCACAACTGGAAATGACAAAACTTGGTTCTTCCACAACAGGTAACTTTTATAAATATTTCTAGATGGGGAACAAAAAAATTTGAAAGGTATTACTTAGCTCTGGGTTCTAGATTCAGAGCACGTCAAAACCAAATGGCACATCATGATTACTCTTAATGTTTGTTTATAGTGAGATGTTTTATCCCCCAACAACCTCAGCTCTTTTGCGCAGTTCCACTGCTGGTCAGACAAGAGTTCCCTCTCACTAGTCTATGTTTAGACACAGGTTAATGCTGGTCCTAGGAAAACAAAATTATGTCCCTCAAGTTGACAGCAAAGACAGAGAATAAATGAAGTGAACTTAACTCTAAGCTTAGCCCTTTCCTGGAAGAGAAAGGTTAACTCACATTGATGGCTGTCTTATCTTAAGAAATAGGGAGAGGCCTCTCAACAGCAGGTCAAAAGTTACTCTTGCAGGACAACCACTGACAAAGCAGCTGACCTGGTATCTGCAAACACTCAAGCCACCACCGTAAAGGACACAGGCGTATGACTACAAGAGCTGCATACTGGCAACAGCTTTCCTCTCCTGCCCAGTCAGCCACCATTTTGGAACCTCTACTGCGTGCCAGACACCCCACTGAAGAAAAATGAAAGTCAGAGAAGTGAAAAAACATGAAAACAAGTATGAAGAGGTTACTAAGCTTTAGCTCCCCCAAAGTGTCTGTGTATATGATAAAGTCAAACTGCAAAGTCCACCTGGGTTGAACACTGGACAGATGAGGCCATCCTCTGACAAACTGATTGTCAGGATCAAGTACAAATGCCAACAGCTGGTAGGAAGAAAACCTCCTCCATTACACCAATCACAAAGCGGGGTGGGTCCAAGGTACTGTAATCACCTCTACAAGCCAAACATGGACAAGAATAGAGCTCCATGAGAACAGGGGGCTCACAGTTTGGGAAAGACTGGAACAAACTGCAGGGCACTGTGCTGAGTGCGCATGTCAGCACAGCAGGCTGCTGGGAAGGGAGGCCAGCTCTGGGCCTTCTTGGTTCATAAGGCATTTAGCAAGCTGAAGGACAGCTCTTAACCCTCAGCTTCAAACATCTGAAAGCGCTACAAAGTCCAAGAAGACCCCAAACCCCACACTCAAAGCAAGGTGGAGGAGGAGTCGTCCAGAGTGATCTGACCTATAGCAAAGTGACAGCAATTGGAACAACTTTTAATTGTCATCATACTATAATTTGTGGGACATAATTTTAAGATGAGAACCAAATTCCTCATTCCTCAACTAATGACTAATTAATTGCCTAAAAAATGGGAAAAAAAAAAAAAAACCAACAAACCCAGAAACAACAGTGGTACAGATGACTCAATACATCCCATGGTCCTTGGACCATAAAAAAGACTGAGAGCTGAAGAATTGATGCTTTCGAATGGTGGTGCTAGAGAAGACTCTTGAGAGTCCCTTGGACTGCAAGGAGATTAAACCAGTCAATCCTAAAAGAAATCAACCCTGAATATTCATTGGAAGGACTGATGCTGAAGCTCCAATACTTTGGCCACCTGATGTGAAGACCCAACTCACTGGAAAACACCCTGATGCTGGGAAAGACTAAAGGCAAAAGAACGGGGTGCAGCAGAGGGTAAGATGGTTCGATGGCATCACCAATTCAATGGACATGATTCTGAGCAAACTCTGGGATATAGTGGAGGACAGAGAGCCTGGTGCTGCAATCCACAGGGTCACAGAGTCAGACACGACTTAGCGACTGAACCACCTCTGACCCACTTTTCCAGTCACATCTCAATCTAACAAGACCATGTCACATTTTTCTCAGTGAGGTAGCATGTAGCCTGAAGCCACCACTACATGGTGCCAAGAGCCAAGGCTGATGAAAATAACTGGTTGTATCCAACTGCACACAAGTAACTCTAAGTGTACTCCAATGGCTGGGCCATGTGGGTACTCATAACTAGCGCTCAAGAGGCACAGTCAATCCATCTTAGGATAAATGTGAAGGAGAAAACTGAAGACAGATCCCTCTGGGACCAGTCAGCATGATGATCTGTATCAAGCACCACTGGTGTGTCCAGAACAAGGTGAGGCCCAAAGGACACACTTGTGAATAAGCCTACAGGGTCTCCTGCAAAACTCTCAACTTCTTTGTGAATGACCTGGTGACAGTGTTCCACACTCTGACTGAACAAAGTTTTGGAAAGCAGAGGGCTGTCTGGCAAGGTTTCAGACCAGAGAACACAAAGTTTCAAAACACTGACTTTTTCCTATCAGTGTAAAGGTGGCTAATGGATTGGCTTTTCAGTATGGCTCCTAGATCCTAGGTTAAAACTTTTGCCAAAATCTATTGTTCTATAAATAAGGCAAACAGCATGCATTTACCCAGCACTTTGCCTCCCAAAACACTGCTGAGAAGGCAACTGCTGACTACCGGACATAAATATTTAAACAGCAAAACCCAAGTGTCTCTAAAGTGTATTCTACTCAGCAGGGCAGTACAGCACACACGGATGTGACAGGTTTCCCTGTATGGTAAGGGTACCAAAAACAGTTAGGAACTCCCCTAAGTGCTGATTCCTCTTACACTGTCAGCCCAGGAGGTTGTGCATCCTTTTGGGAACTATAGCCAAGGATGGGGCAGTGAGCACACGGACTTGGGACCATCTGAAAGGCATAACCCAGAAGCATTACTGACAAACGAAGCTATTCCTGACCCTCCCTGACACCAGCCAAACAAAAACACCAGAGCGGGCTGCGCAAGCACAGAGCATGTTTACCCCCAAACTTGCGCAATGAGAGTCCCTCTGCACACGCACCGCGTGCCAGGCTGGACGTCCCCAAATGTGGGGGTAGGAGTAACTTATATACAATTATTCCTTTGGGAAAACCCAATAAGGTATTTTTAAACTTTCAACTGTAAGACTCAAGACCACCTTTTATTACACACAAGTATATGCGCTTTCTTTCACTGGAAATCTGAAGCCATCCGGAACGTTCTAATCTTTCCCCTCGTCTACCTGGAAGAATTTTCATAGCAAAAGGGTAAGCTAATGAGTAGACCTTTGCCACTTTATTTGCCTCTAAGTCTGCCAACACCCTAACGCTGACTTTGTCCAGAATCACCTGAATGTCATTCTCGATTAAGCCGAGGTACCTAGTACGGAACTTGGATGCTCAACATGTTCTCTACGACCACTCGACTGGCCCCCAGGCGACCCTGTGCGCCACCTGCGGTCTACGACCCAGGCTCCGAGCCAGAGGGGCTGGTCAGCTGAGGCCGCACCGTCACGAGGAGCGCCGAGGAAGCCTCGGCCAGCCCCGGACTCTTCTCGTGCCCGCCGCACGGGCGTAGGACGTGGGAGCCGCACTAGCCGACGGCCTTTGTCTGCCTGGGGGGGCCACTGGGAGCGGACACCAGGCGGGGCAGGCAGAGCGGGCAGCGAGGGCCTAACCGAGGCTCCCGGCCACTGCTCAGAGGCCGCGAGCTCAGGTTAAGCAGGTGCCCTCGGAGTGGGGTGGTGGGGTGGAGGGGCGAGGGTCAAAAAGGCCAGAAGTTCCTGCCTGGGGAGCTGGGAGATCCGAACCAGCGGGTACCCGGCTCACCGCCCGCGGCGAAGAGGGTCGGGCCTGGGGTTCGAGTCGTCGGGGGCGGGGTCGCCGGGGCGGAGGCCGGAGCGGAACCGGGGCCGGCGGACGCCGGTTTGGGGTGGCCCGCGCCGGGGGGAGGGGCGCCTCACCGAGATAGATGTCTCCGAAGGAGCCGCTGCCGATCTTCCGGCCCAGCCGGTACCTGTTCCCCACTCTAAGCTCCATGACGGCGGCGGCGGGACCGGTTTACTCCTGCCCTCCCGGCCGCTTCCTGGGTCTGAGCTCGGGGAGGCGGCGCCGCTGCTGCCGCTACTGCGGGTCCGGCTGCCGGCTCCGCCCCCCTCACGGCCCCGCTTTCACCATCGCTTTTCGGTCGCCCCGCCGCTCCCAGCGCCTCAATACGGGGCGGATGAGACAGTTCGAGCGCCGCCGCCCCTGTCCCGGCCCCCGCCGGCCCCGCTCGCCCTCTCCCCGCCGCGGATGGACTCGGATCTCCCGGGCCTAAATCTCCCTTCAGCTGCCTGAAGGAGCCGCCGCCATCGCGCTGTGACGTCACTTCCCCTAGCAACCCAGTGGGGCGGGGCTGTGCTGGCCGAGGGGCGGGGCCGCGGCTTCGGGCGGAGGGGCAGGCGGCGAGACCGCGCAGCCTAGGGGCAGGGCTAGGGGCGGGGTTAGGGGCGCGGCCGGGGCCTCGGGAGAGAGCCTGGGTGAGGGCTGGGCCTGGAGCCAGTGCTGTGTCGCGTAGTCGCGACTCACGGGTGTCTCAGTCCTCCCCTTTCCTTGCCCCCTGCCCACCCCCGTCCAGCAGTCCCTGGCCGAGAGCCCCCTGCCTGGTCCCTTTCCGCATGCAGGATCCACGTGCTCTCGCAGGGACTTCGTTTGTCCCCGCAGGTGTCTGGGAAGCCAGCGTCTCCTCGCGACAGGCATGGGACAGGCTTCCAGGCACTGCCCTTTGCCGGAGGGAGAGAGGGGACAGCCTGTCTCTCCAGGCCCCAGACCCACGCCTTTGGGACTCTCGGCGGCTGGGGTGGTGGGAGTGGGGACGCCCTTCCCTGCACAGGTGCCTGCAGGAAGTGACACAGGCCGGGACACAAGTGTGCACAGGTTTCTTGGGCTGGCCAGGGCGTGCACTGTGCAGTTCCCCTCCCACCCTATGAGCCAAGCCCCGGGCCTACAGCAGGCTCAAGGGCCGACAGCAAGCTCAAGCCTCTGTCGGAAGGAGGAGCAGTCCTAGGACCTCTGGCGTCAGACTGAAAGGTGAAGCTGACGTTACCGTGGTTCAGAGGATGAGACCTGCATCGCCTGCCTCTCCAGTTCTGTCTCCTGGAAACTGGATCTCCGTTTTCATTTAATCTGCTTTGGCTCTTCAGAGAGGCCCCTGAACCAAAAGGAAATGAGTTTCACCTGGATTCTTCTCTCGGCCTATCTCCTACCCCAACCAAAAAGAAGGAACCATGAACAAGCTGTTATTGCATATTTTTGGACAGCCAACAGACATACTACTCTGAGCACAGGGGTTACATAGAGGTGTGAGTGAGATAGCTGCACAGGCTGTTGATTCTGGATCATCATCTCTAGTTGCAGAGGAGGAAACTGCCTGGTCTCTCCATTCTCAAGTCTTCCCTCTCCACCACTCTGCCACAGTAGTGCAGCCCCTGTTTGAACACTATTGGTGGTCAGGTTGGAGGAGCAAGCATCAGTTCCTGAATGTTACATAGTAGTGCCGGAAGACAGTATGAGAGGCTTCAAGGCAAACTGGGGTCAACCACTAATGAGTGGTGGGCAATCAGGACCATGTCATATCCATGCACAGTGGTGAACCTAGTTTCTCAGTCTTAGGGGGTTGGGAAGATTTTTGGCAAACTAGTGAAAAATAGCCTTGCTGGCAGAATATGCTGTTGAGGTGCCCAGTCCCCCCATCAGAGAAACCATGAGTGCAGGCTAGAAACAGAAAGGGGCCTGGCCCCAGCTTCCTGGAAATACTGGACTGGCCACTCCCTTAGCTGCCCTGTGGCTGATTGCTGGTCAGCAGTCCCCTGCTGGGGCCTCAGTGTCCTTTCTCAACAAGAAGCTGCAGCTCTTTGGGCTCCTCTCATGCCCCAGGATTCTGCCTGCTTCTCCTTTTCCCTCCGCCCCCAGAATTGGTCAGGGTAATCCCATGGCCATCTGCTGTGTGTGCCTCAGTTTCCCATTTGTGAAGCACCCTTCCACGGGCCAGGGCTTGCAGAGGCTGTGCAGTGAGAGCTGCTTCCCCACTTCTGGCCTCCTGGGACGGGGCCTAATACACCTTTGGGAATCACAATGCTCTCTGTGCTCATGTTCTGCCCTCTATCCCTGCTCTTGTGTGACCCTGAGAAGGTGAAAGTCAGTGCCCTAGACCCTCCCTTGGGGCATGGTATCAGGACCGGGAATAACATGGCCGGAAAGCTGGCATGTGGCCTGGAGTCTGCCACATACGTGAGTGTTCTTTTTGTTGGAAATGGCCTCATTAGCATCCCAGCTCAGGCTGATTCCAAGCTGACACCCAGGTTGCACCTGGCATATAGTAGGCACTCAGTAAACCCTGACTTCATGAATGACTCACATGGATGAACTTCCAGCTCCTAGGCCAGGCCACTTCCAAGCAGAACTGCCAGGTTCAGACCCCACTTTCACAGCCAGGGTGGGTTTCAGTGCGCCCCTCCAAGACTCATGATTCTGCTTCCAGCAGGGACACTGACTTTACCAGCACTCCCCCGCAAAAACTCACTCACACTCAGGTTGCCCCAGGTGTGTTCCTCAATGGGCTGGGGGCCCATCTGCCTCTGCCCAGCGTCTTTTTATTTTAATCTAAAACTGCAGAAGGAAAGTCTTATCCAAAAGGCTGGGGAGTGGGGGCTGGAAGGCTGGAGGCCTTTCACCCGATCCTCTCCCTCCTGGCCCCTCTCTGCTGCCCAGATTTCCCCATGGGTCCCTGACACTGCTTTCCATCCCCTGCGTGTCGCTGTCAGAGCCCTGCGTCTCTCTGTGCAGACCATCCCCGCTCCACCTGGCACTGCAGTTTTAATGCACTTCCAAACACGTGGTCCCCTTTGCTTTAACCCAAACTCCCTGTGACTTCCTGGGTAGGTGAGGAAGCTTCTGAGGGAGGGGGCTGCCCAGCCTGTCCTCTGCCCTCACGTGAAAGCAGAGCGAGAAGGAAGCAAGCTGAGACCTTGTGTGTTTCGGTATGCAGAGGGTTCCTGGGCTTCTGCTGGGTACGACTGTGCGCCTCTGTGAGTGGCTTTATCAAGATCGAGTTGATAAACCGCATTTCACCCTTTCGGAGTATACAATTCATGCACAGTCCAGTGGTTTTTAGTATATAGCAACCACCATCACAGTCAATTTTACATTTTCATCACCCCCAAAAGAAGCCCATACCCCACACCTACTCCTGCATGTCCCATGCATGAATGAAGCCATTGTGTTCTCTGAGGTCAGACCAGGGCTGACATCAGGCTGCAAAGGTCTGCATTTTCCTGTCCCCTGAGAGCACACACCTCCCTTATCCCATCCTGGCATCATGCTGTGGGTTGTCAGACCCTTTTGAGGGAGAGGGATAGATACACACCGCAGTCTCCAGAGACACGAGGCATATGAATGTGCCTGTGTGCTTGGAAGGACACCTGACCTGGGCCTGGGTAGGATCTGGGAGATGCTCTGGGTCCTCTGGCTGCTGTATCTCACTGTAGCCCCATACCTCCCAGCCACTGCCTCTGTTCTCCTTCCTCCTCTGGCTAGCTGCTCTGGCTTCAGGTAATTTCTGTCCCTGAGCTCCCCTGACCACCCTGCTGTGCCATCTTCAGCTGACTGACTGCTCTTGGTCCTTGGTTCTTTTTCTGCCCCAGGTCACGGGTCACTGGCAAGAGTCAATTAATGGGTTAGGTGAGAGAGTCAATTCCTAGGTAGGTTGAAAAGAAGTCCAGGGTCCCCAAGGAGGAGAAAAGGGTCTGGGGCTCTCAAGGAGAAAAAGACAGATGTTTTATTCTACATT
The DNA here is from genome assembly GCF_042477335.2 of Ovis canadensis. Lineage (NCBI taxonomy): Eukaryota > Metazoa > Chordata > Mammalia > Artiodactyla > Bovidae > Ovis > Ovis canadensis. The sequence goes on along the minus strand of NC_091255.1, from coordinate 58,795,303 downwards.
GCTTTGTTTTCAGTTCAGTCGCTCAGTCATATCCGACTCTTTGCAACCCCATGGACTGCAGCACAACAGGCTTCCCTGTCCATCACCAACTCCTGGAGCTTGCTCAAACTCATGTCCATTAAATTGGTGATGCCATCCAACCCATCTCATCCTCTGTCGTCCCCTTCTCCTGTCTTCAATCTTGCCCAGCATCAGGGTCTTTTCTAATGAGTCAGTTCTTCGCATCAGATGGCCAAAGTATTGGAGTTTCAGCTTTAGCATCAGTCCTTCCAATAAATTTCCTTTAGGATGGACTGGTTGGATCTCCTTGCAGTCCAAGGGACTCTCAAGAGTCTTCTCCAACACCACAGTTCAAAAGCATAAATTCTTTAGCCCTCAGCTTTCTTTATAGTCCAACTCTCACATCCATACATGACTACTAGAAAAACTATAGCTTTGACTAGATGGACCTTTATTGGCAAAGTAATGTCTCTGTTTTTTAATATGCCATCTAGGTTGGTCATAGTTTTTCTTCCAAGGAGCAAGTGTCTTTTAACCTCATGGCTGCAGTCACCATCTGCAGTGATTTTGGAGCCCCCAAAGTAAAGTCACTGTTCCCATTGTTTCCTTATCTATTTGCCATGAAGTGATAGGACCGGATGCCATGATCTTCGTTTTTTGAATGTTGAGTTTTAAGCCAACTTTTTCATTCTTCTCTTTTACTTCAACAAGAGGCTCTTTAGTTCTTCTTTGCTTTCTGCCATAAGGGTGGTGTCATCTACATATCTGAGGTTATTGATATTTGTCCCAGCAATCTTGATTCAGCTTGTGCTTCATCCAGCCCAGGGTTTCTCATGATGTACTCTGCATATAAGTTAAATAAGCAGGGTTATTTAAATATATAGCCTTGACGTACTCCTTTCTTGATTTGGAACCAGTCTGTTGTTCCATGTCCAGTTCTAACTGTTGCTTCTTGACCTGCATACAAATTGCTCAGGTCAGGTGGTCTGGTATTCCCATCTCTTTCAGAATTTTCCACAGTTTGTTGTGATCCACACAGTCAAAGACTTTGGCATAGTCAATTTTCTGGAACTCTCTTGCTTTCTTGATGATCCAATGAATGTTGGCAATTTGATCTCTGATTCCTCTGCCCTTTCTAAATCCAGCTTGAACATCTGAAAGTTCATGGTTTATGTACTGTTGAAGCCTGGCTTGGAGAATTTTGAGCATTACTTTACTAGCATGTGAGATGAGTGCAATTGTGTGGTGGTTTGAGCATTCTTTGGCATTGAATTTGTTTGGGATTGGAATGAAAACTGACCTTTTCCAGTCCTGTGGCCACTGCTGAGTTTTCCAAATTTGCTGAAATATTAAAGCAGCACTTTAACAGCATCCTTTAGGATTTGAAATAGCTCAACTGGAATTCCATCACCTCCACCAGCTTTGTTCGTAGTGATGCTTCCTAAGGCCCACTTGACTTCCCATTCCAGGATGTCTGGCTCTAGCCCAGTAATCATACCATGGTGGTTATCTGGGTCATGAAGATAAAAGGTTTTTTTCTACTTTGCTTTGTTTTAGTCAATATACCAATGTATCTTTCTCAAGGACATGCTTCTCCTTAACAAGTTTTTCTGACTAATCTTGTTATCTTAAGACATATGTTGTGGGGGTGGGTCTGGTAAGACCTTTCTGTTAGTTCTGATCTTGTTAAGATGTATGTTGTAGGAGTGGGTCTGGTAAAGTATACAAGGCCTTGGTAAGACTAGTAAGTGGGAGCACTTTCTGTCCTCAGAAGCTTTCTCTGTCCCTTTTTCACTTTAATAAAACTCTGCTACACGAAAGTTTTTGAGTGATCAGCCTGGTCCCTGGTCCTGAAGCTAAATCTTCTTCAGAGATCACAAATCCGACTTTGTTCACCATAAGCTATCATAGGGGCCAAGGCTATTTGCAAATTGTATCCACCTGTGGTTTCCCCTTGGTCAGAGCTTGGGGCGGCCCAGGGTCACCAAGGAGGGGTTTTGTGGCCCAGGCTCACACCCTGGAGGGAAGGCTGACCTGATGACCACCTTCCTTGACTGGCTCCTACCGGAGCACCCAGGAGTGATTCTCCTCCTTTCTGCTACATGTCAACAAACCATAGGAATGCTGATTCATGTTGTTCCCTTAGAGATCATCATTACATCATTACAAGATGCAGAAACAGGCCCAGAGAGGCCATCTGACTAAAATTCTGAGATTTTCCAGGGCACCTGCAATTTTGACGTCTCTGTGATTTTAACAAATGCCAAGAGATTCAAGAGAGGATGGGATAACCAAAAGACAAAAGCAACCCAAGATGGATAAAGGGATAAACAAAATGTAGCATAGATAGACAGGACACCTGGGAGATATTTCAGGTTCAGGTCCAGGCTATCAAAACAAAACAAATATCACAGTAAAGTCAGTCACCTGAATTTTGGGGTTTCCTAGTGCATTTGAAGAAGGCTGAGTGCCAAAGAATTGATGCTTTTGAACTATGATGCTGGAGAAGACTCTTGAGAGTCCCTTGGACAGCAGGGAGATCCAATCAGTCAATCCTGAAGGAAATCAACCCTGAATATTCATTGGAAGGACTGGGGCTGAAACTGAAGCTCCGATACTTTCACCACCTTATGCAAGGAGCCAACACATTGGAAAAGACCCTGATGCTGGGAAAGATTGAGGGCAGGATGAGATGGTTACATGGCATCACTAACTCATTTGTCATGAGTTTGAGCAAACTCCAGGAGATAGTGAAGGACAGGGAAGCCTGGGATCCTGCAGTCAATGGGGTTGCAAAGAGTCAGACATGACTTAGCAACTGAACAACAACAGTGCATATGAAAGCTGTGTTTACACTTTTTCCAGAGAGGAAATGTAGATGGCCAACAAGCAAGTGAGAAGATGTTCAACATCACTAATCATCAGGGACATGCGAGCAAAACCACAACAAGATACCACCTCACACCTGTCAGAATGGCTATCATCAAAAAGAATACAAATAACAAATGTTGGTGAGGATGTGGAGAAAAGGGAACCCCGGTTCACTGTTTATGGGAATATAAATTGGTGCAATCACTGTAGAAAACGGTATGGAAGTTTCTCTGAAATCTAAAAATAGAGCTACCATGTGACCCGGCAATTTCACTTCTGGGTGTAGAATATAAAGAATATGAAAACACAAATTCAAAAAGATACAGGGACCCCAATGTTCATAGCATTATTTACAGTGGCCAAGATATGGAAGCAACCTAAGCGTCCATCAACAGATGAATGGGTAAAGAAGATGTGTATACAATGGAATATTACCCAGCCATTAAAAAGAATACATTTGAGTCAGTTCTAATGAGGTGGATGAAACTGGAGCCTATTATATAGAGTGAAGTAAGCCAGAAAGAAAAACACCAATACAGTATACTAACACATATATATGGAATTTAGAAAGATGGGTAATGATAACCCTGTATGTGAGACAGCAAAAGAGACACAGATGTATAGAACAGTCTTTTGGACTCTGTGGGAGAGGGCAAAGGCAGGATGATATGGGAGAATGGCATTGAAACATGTAAATTATCACATGTGAAACGAATCGCCAGTCCAGGTTCAATGCATGATACAGGGTGCTCAGGGCTGGTGCACTGGGATGACCCAGAGGGATGGGATGGGGAGGGAGGTGGGAGGAGGGTTCAGGATAGGGAACACATGTACACCCATGACGGATTCATGTCAATGTATGGCAAAACCAATACAATATTGTAAAGTAAAATAAATAAATAAATAAAACTGGAAAAAAAGAAGATATGTATATATGTATAACGGACTATTGGTGGCTCAGAGGGTAAAGCATCTGCCTGCAATGCAGGAGACCTAGGTTCAATCCCTGGGTCAGGAAGATCCCCTGGAGAAGGAAATGGTAACCCACTCCAGTATTCTTGCCTGGAAAATCCCATGGACAGAGAAGCCTGATAGACTACAGTCCATGGGATTGCAAACAGTCAGATAAGACTGAGCGACTTAATAACAAAAAAAAAAGAAAGAATTAAATCTTGCCATTTGTAACAACATGGATGGCTTGGAGGATATCATGCTAAGTGAAATAAGTTAGACAGAGAAAGACAAATACTGTAGATAGCACCTATATGTGGAATCTAGAAAATATAACAAACTAGTGAAAAAAGAAACAGACCCACAGAGATAGAGAACAAACTAGTGATTACCAGTGGGGAGAGGAAAAGGAGAAGAAAAATATAGGGGTAGGGGACTAAGAAATACAAACTATTATGTATAAAGTAAGAAATATGGATATATTGCACAACACAGGGGATGTAGCCAACTATTTTATAATGTAAAATAATAGCCATTTATTTTATAATAGCTACAATTGGGGTATAACTTTTAAAAATTGTCAAACACTGTATTGTACACCTGTAGCATATAATAATGTACAACTATACTTCAGCAAAAATTATGTTTACACTATTCTATAGTCTATTAATTGTATGAAAGCATTATGGCTAAAAATACCCCAATTTTATTTTAAATTTTACTTATCTTTTGGCCACACCACACAGCATGTGGGATCTTAGTTTGCAGACCAGAGATGAAACCAGCGCGCTCTGCATTGGAAGCGCAAGGGGAAGTGCGAGGTCTTGACCACTGATGGCCAGGAAAGTCCCTATACCTTAATTTTAAAACAATGCTGTTGAAAAATTGTGTCCATAGACTTGCTCGACACAGAGCACAAATGTTTAAATTTGTAAAAAAAAAAAAAAAAAAAAAAAGCAGGACTTCCCTGGTGGCACTGTGGATAAGAATCTGCCTGCCAATGCCAGGGGCATGGGTCCAATACCTGGTCTGGGAGGATTCCACATGCTGTGGGGCAATTAAGCCTCTGTGCCACAGCTAGTGAGCCCAGGCTCTAGAACCTGCAAGCTGCAACTGCTGACCCCGCCTGCTGCAGCTACTGAAGCCCTCGAGCCTAGAGCCTGTGTTCGGCAACAAGAGAAGCCTCTCAACAGTGAGAAGCCCGCACACTACAAGGAAGAGTAGCCCCCACTCACCGCAACTAGAGAAAGCCTGCCCAAAGCAACAAAGACCCAGTGCAGCCAAAAATAAAAATAAATGTTAAAAATGCAATATCTGCAAAGCACAGGAAAATGAGGTGTGCCTGTACGTACTATAGAATATCATTCAGCCTTTAAAAAGGGAGGAAATTCCAACAAGTGCTTAGCGCGGATGAACCTTGAAGACATTATACTGAATGAAATCAGCCAGTCACAAAAGGCCGAGGACAGTCTGATTCCATGCACATGAGGTCCCTAGAGCAGGCAAATTCATAGCGACAGTCAAGTAGAAGTTCCCAGAGGAGGGAGAGGGGAAGTTAGTGTTTAATGGAGACAAAGTCTCAGTTTAGGAAGGTGAAAAAGAGTCTGGAGATGGACGGTGGTAATGGTTACACAGCAGCATGAATGTACTTATCGTACTTAATGCCACTGAACTGTACGCTTAGTGGTTTAAATGGTGAGTGTATGCTATGTATATTTAACACATAAAAAAAAATCCATGGATTGAAAAAGAGACAGAGGGGAAGAGGGGCAGAGGAGGTTCCAGGGGACTTGGGACCCTTCATCTTAGAAGGCTTGCCCCCTTCAGCACCTGCTCTTTCTTACCCCTCCCCTGCACACAGCCCCACCCACCTTCCCCGCCCGCGGTAACTCTGATGGCTCCAGTCTTTCTTGCTTTCCTCACTTGGGTGCCAAGAGCTTCACACAGCTGCAACAGTATCGTGCTGTGTGCTCGGGTCTTGCTTGTTCGTTTGTGTTTTAACTCTGTAACCGAGACTGTGGATGAGGCGACAGGTGCCGTGGAGATGGTGCCAGGAAGGGGGCAAGTGGGCCAGCCCAGGGCAGCCAGCCCAGGGCAGCCACCAGTCCAGGACACGATGGTGGCTTCGTCCTCTTTGCTGGTGGGACCACAGATGCTGAGACCAGCATCCCCTCCCATCAGACCCAGCACCAATGAGGCAACGATGCAGGGGGACAAGGACCCGAGCCCAGGAGTCAAAGAGGAAGATCTGCCAGAGGAGGCCGTGCAAACATCCCACCCCTCTGCTCCGACGAAGAAAACCTGTGTGCACACATCTGAACACACACACACACACACACACACACACACACGTGTGCTCACATGCAGAGCGGACTCCCTGTAACTGAACTAGAAAAATGAACTGAAGGAGAGGTGGCTATCAAAGAACACCTGGATGTCCAGGTAGAAGGAACACCTCATATCACAGAGGGAAAATGTAAGGAGAGGCAAAGCACACAAGAAAAGGTGAAAGGCTTAGACCTCAGTTGTGGATGGAGTCCCAGAGGGGCAAAAGCAACAGGTGGTCAGTGCAACCAGGAGCACTGGGTAGGTAATAGAACATATCCCAGAAGATCCAAGGCTGCAGGCATGCTAGCCCTGGCGAGCTCCGGGCAGGCCAAGGTAGGCCCCACCCAGCCACATCCTGGTTAAACTCCTAAACCCCACGGGTAAAGAGATTTTCAAAGCTTCATTGAGAAAGAGGTTGCTGACAAAGGAAAGACAGTCAGTGGCATTGGGCTCCTTATGTGACCGGAAACCTGCAGAGGCGGGGGAAGAGCATCTTTGAACAGCTTGGACCACTCCCAGAACTCATGTGCCGGCACCTGACAACCTGAGCCCAACCAGAAAGGGGCCCAGAGAGGCCTCCTGGTAAACAAGAATGAGACAGAGCCAGATCTCTGGGTGGAGACATAAAGGAACCACGAGAGCTGTGCTGAACTGTCTTTCCCCGTATCCGTACATATGCATGCCCGCACAGACAGACGCATTGTGCGCGCCTGCGTGTGTGCACCTGTACATAGGTGTGTGTGTATATGCACACCACAATCACGGATGCGTGTGTACCTGCACGCACACATGTGCACAGACATACATGCAGATGTGTGCCCAGATACACATGTGCACATACATGTGGTTTGCATACATATATTCGCATGCATGCTGGCATATAGCTGGAAAATAGGTAGTGGTCATATCTGGGGACCTGGGGGAAGTAAGTGTTAAAAATAAAGATCCTTGATACATAGAGGTGGCTGCCAAGAAGTCTATCAGCAGACTGAAAGTGAAGGTTAGTCACTCAGTCACGTCTGACTCTTTATGACCCCAGGGACTGTAGTCCACCAGGGTCCTCTGTCCATGGAATTCTCCAGGCAAGAATACTGGAGTGGGTAGCCCTTCCCTTCTCCAGGGGATTTTCTTGACCCCGGATTGAACCCGGGCTTCCCATATTGCAGGCAGACTCTACCGACTTAGCCACTGGGGAAGCCGCTATCAGTAGGCTAGCACTACCAGATCTGAAATTGAGGGGAAGGGGTCAGGGAATAGGCTCCTCCCCAGGTCTCATGATATGTGATTAGGAGGGGGAAACAGGAAAGATTGTTCCACAGATTTCATCTTGTTATGGGGTGCAGGGTGAGGAGTAGAGCGTCTTGGTGAGAAAAATAGTTGGTGTCTTCCTTTCAAATAACAGCAGAAAAAAAAAAAAACTGTGCTTATTAACATCAGGAAGGGGAAGGAACATCATGGATGAATGGAAAATACTGCAGGGCTTCCAGGGCAGCAGCAGAGTGCAGGGGAGCCCATGTGGGGAGAGGAAGGAGCAGGGAGGGCCAGGAATGGCTGGGCAGCCTGAATCTGGGGGCCAGAGCAAAGAGCAGCTGCAGCTTCCTCCCCACTGTCCCGAGCCTCCTCTGAGAAAACTGCTTTTCCAGGCCCGATGGGTTTTCTGGGCAGATCCGTGGTTTCTGGCCTCTTAATTTATCAAAACCTAAGTCCCAGGGGGCTTCCCTGGTAAAGAATCTGCCTGCCAATGCAGGAGACACGTGTTTGATCCCTGGTCTGGGAAGATCCCGCAGGCCTCTGAGCAACTAGGCCCATGTGCCACAGTTACTAAGCCTGTGCTCTGGAGGCTGCAATTACTGAAGTCCTTAAGCTCTAGAGCCCGTGCTCCCCAACAAGAGAAGCCACTGCAGTAAGAAGCCTGGGCACCACACTAGAACGTAGCACTCGTTCGCCACAACTAGAGAAAGGCCCAAGCAGCGACGGAGACCCAGCACAGCCAAAAATCAATAAAAAACAACAACCCCAAGGTAGTCAGCCTTCCAGAGATCCCAGGTCCAGTCTCTCGCTGGCCCAGGTTGCCTACAGCTCTGGGTACTGGAGTCCCTTCATCTCCTGTGTCTGCTTTTTTACCCTGGTGGTTGGAGCTGGAGAACTGATGCTTTCAAACTGTGGTGTTGGAGAAGACTCTTGAGAGTCCCTTGGACTGCAAGGAGATCAAATCAGTCCATCCTACAGGAAATCAGTCCTGAATATTCATTGGAAGGATTGATGGTGAAGCTGAAGCTCCAATACTGTGGCTACCTGATGTGAAGAACTGACTCATTGGAAAAGACCCTGATGCTGGGCAAGATTGAGGGCAGGAGGAGGAGGGGATGACAGAGGATGAGATGGGTTGGATGGCATCACCGACTCAAGGGACATGAGTTTGAGCAAGCTCCGGGAGTTGGTGATGGACAGGGAAGCCTGGTGTGCTGCAGGGGGGTGTGCAACCATGGGGTCGCAAAGAGTTGGACACAATTGAGCAACTGAACTGAACTGAACTGGGGCTGGAGGAAGAACAGGGAAAGTGGGCAAAGTTCTGGACCCTCAGTGCTCTCTGTGGGGCTGGGTATGCCACCCACCAACACCTGCTCTCTGACCGACCTTCTCCTGAGTCCCCACAATGAACCAGTGTTTCTTGCCTGAGTTGGGGAGGGGGGCGTGCTCCTAAGTTCCCAGCCCCTTTCTGGTAGCCACCTTCCAGTCCCCAGCCCTGAATACTTTGAGATCAAATAGGTACAGACTGTCTCAGTCAGGCCTGGATGGATAAGCTGAGTAACGAACAGCCCCCAGACCTCAGCCCCCAGGGACAAAAAGCAAGAGTTTCTTGCTTATCCCCCATCATGGCTGGGAGGAGACTCTGCTTGTCAGTCATTCACAGGCCCAGAGAGATGAAGCAGCCGGTTTCTCAAAAGGGAGAGCACATGAAGAGACCTCTGTGGGTCAGCAGGGGTGGGAGTACCACTTCCACACACAATTCACTGTGGCCCCTCCCCATCCAGGGGCCCGGCGTGCAGTCCAAGAGCTGGGAACTCTCTCTTGGGGCTCTCATCTGAGCATTGGGAAGAGCTGTCTGAGAGCTGCTCTTCTGGGCCTTCCTAGTGGGGAGGAAACTCCCCTTGGGCTAGCTGAGGGCATAATGGGTCCAGGGTTCCACTGCCACCAGGACAAGCACAACCAACCTTCCTTTTGCTCCCAGGGTAGAGGGGGAGGGGAAGATCAGCCCACAAGAAGTGCTCACTTCCTCACTCTTCCCTGAGACCAAGGTGAAGCTGTGCTTCCTTCGTGGGAACACACACATTGGCTGATGGAAACCACCTTTGACCTTTAAACAGTAGGCCTACACATCAGCCCTCTCACTCTCTGCTCCAAGCTCCGACTCTCCCGGGGTGCGGTCCAGAGCCTGGACTGTCTCCATCACCCTGGGGTCACCATGCAGCCTGCTCTCAGCCTCTCCCCTTCCCTTACTTTAAGAGCTTTGCTCCCTGTTACTGAAAGGCATGTCTTTTCTGCTAACAGCTTCTCCCTGGAAGCAAGAGGAGACCCTGGGGTTAGGGCATGATTGTAGGGCTAGCATGGGGATCATGGGGACCACGGCAGGGCCTGCCTCAGGGGCCACAGACCAGGCCCAGAGTGCAACCACTCTGCCTGTGCTTTGGGCCTGGCTTCTCCAGCTGCATCCTTGACTCCCAACCTCTGGGGCATCTCAGACAGCAGAGTGCCCTCCAGGCAGGGATGCTTTCTGCATCTCAGTCCAGGGCCAGGCCCTCCTCAGGAGCCTCCTGCTCAGATCCTGGTGCAGGTTCTGTGACCACCCCTTGCCGCCAGTTAGTATTATCATCCCCACGTAATTAACCAAACCTGCCCAGTGAATCCCTATCTAGGGGACCGAACCCACCATTGGGAAGTGAACTGTGGAGCTCCAAGACAGGCTCCAGACGGGCATAGCAGGGCACTGGGCTATGGTCTCTGGCTTCCAGCAGCGTGTGTGTGTGTGTGTGTGTGTGTGTGTGTGTATGTGTGAGTGTTTCCCAAACAGCTAGCACGCAGCCACCGGCCAAGGAAAACTCCACAAAATACTGGGGTCATCCAGGGTCCCCGGCCTGACAGAGGACCCCTGGGATTGGACAGAACAACCTTCCAGGCTCTGGGTGCTCTGTGACAGCCTCATGACTCATCGGGTAGAGGTGTGCAGCCCTGACCCACACCAGGAAGGAAACGGAAGTGAGTTCATGCCGCCAACCAAGCTCCCACAGTCAGCCCAGGCCCAGGCCAGACTGGGGTGGAGGCCAGAGCTGGGCTAGGACTGAGGGGTATTTGCTGTAGAGGCAGCCACTAGCCATGCATAGCTATTTAGCTTCATTAAAATGAGGTAAAATAAAGACCCAGTTCCTTGGTCTCACTAGCCATGTTCCATGTGCTTGGTGATGCCTGGATTGGACAGCATAGAACAGAGTATTTCCATCATTCCAGAAAGCTCTCTTGGGCAGGGCTGCTGGAGACCAGGGGCCTCAACTGGTGTGGGGATGGGGTGGTGGTGGGGCAGCGTTTGGCAGTGTTGGGTTATCACAATCAGGGGGTCACTGGCACCTCATGGGTGGAGGACACTCAACATCCTACAGCGCATAGTGTACACCCCCCACCCCCCAGTAAGAATGATCTGGCTCCAAGCGTCTCAGGGGCCAAGGTGGAGAGCTCCCTGCCCTAGACGGAGCCCAGCGCCTGATTAGCATCTCTGCCCACTGACTCCCACGTGGGTCCTTTACCTGGGCTAGGTGAGGGTGGGAGCTTGGAGGAGGCCTGGTGGATGGATGGCTCTACTGTGCCAGCCTCTGGTGGGGGTGGGGGTCATGCTCAAGGACATCCACAAGTGTGTTGCCCTTCTCTCTGTAAGGCAGGGGACTGGACATTTGGAGTTCTGAGCCTCAGCTCTGTGGAGGCGTGGGGAGGGGCACACTCAAGAGGCGACCAGTCACCTAGGTTGGGTATGGGTCATGTCTTCCGTCTTTGTGTTAGCAGGCCCAGCTCGGGAGCGCCCCAACCCCGCCCCAGCCTCTCTGGAGGGCAGGGACTTGGCTACACAGCCTCAACAGGTCCTCAGCACTTGGACAGGACAGACAGAGAGCCTGCAGGCGCTGAGGCAGCAACCTGGCTCTGAAAGCAAATCAACACTGACCTTTGAGCCCAAGCTCCCCACCCGCTCTCTGCGGTTCCCTGTTTACTTTTCAGCCTGGGGAGCTGGTTTCCAGCCTGGATCCTTGGCTCAGGCAGGCCTGTAAAGAGCAGGTACTTCCCAGAGCTCGCACTGCTGTCACCCAAGGTCAGTGGATGCAAGAGGGTTCCCCCAAAGTGGTCCCCAGCCCTATTCCTGGACAGGAAGCAGGTCCCTACAGCCTCTCGGGGGTCCAAGGGCAGCACCCCTTTGGCCCCCAACCCTGCCCTGGCATGAGTAGAAGGGTCTCTGGAGGTAGCCCCTTCTGCAGGAGGCCTTTCTCCTGGGTTCTCACCTCTACTCTTGGCCCAGAGCCTGACCCCACCACTCTCTGTCCACAGTCATCTCCTGTAGGCAGATCGAGAGTGTCCTCTAGTTGGGGTCTAGACCAGCTCCTGCCCCTACTTGTCCATACCGCTCCCTCAAGAGCCCTCTCCTCCTCACCCTGGGGATGGGCAGGGCTATAGATGCTGTCCCAGCTTCCAGGAATGGCAGCCTATGGGCAGGGAGTGATGCCCACACGGCTGAGGCACCTGTGGTTTTAGCCTGGACAGAAGGAAGTTGGGGTCACCCTCAAATCCCCTTTCTGATGAGCTGCAGCTGCTGGCTTTTCTCTGGCCTCGGGTGGTCTCCCCTTTCTTGTGGGCACACTGTGTGCCTCATGGACAGGCCAGCTGGTAGAGCCCAGACCCCTCGCCTGCCAACCTCTGCATCTCCAGCTGTGCTATGTGACTGGGTAGTGAGTCACTGGGCCGAGATTCTGCCCCAGGTGGGCAAAGCCTTTATGGATGCCACCAGTGAGCTGGTGACCACAAGCACGTCCAGAACACCCCTTCCTCTGGGGCCTCACACACCTGGAAGGTTCCATGGCACAGTCCTTGACAGGGTGGGGGCTGGGGCCTCTGACATCAGAGGGGCCCTCCAGCCAGAACACCCCACCATCTCAGCTGGCAGAAGGTGTCTGGTTGAATGACCCAACCCTGGCCAGTTTGAAACCTGTTCCCTTGGGAGGCCTCCAGGAGGGGTGCCCTGGGAACTGGGACAAGAGCTGAGGATTCTGGGGTCAAATCAAGGCTAGACTTGGAGTGTTCTCAAATGAGGCTGAGGACACCTGCCTAGGAGTACAGGGCAGAGGTGGAGGAGAATGTGGTGCAGGGTCTTGCAGTACGCAGGATGCACAAACCCCAGGAAAGGGCAACAGTCACGACTGTGGGAAATAATCTCTGTGACATTGAGAGAGGGATGGGGTGGGAAGGGCAGCTGACTCAGGACCATCTCTGCTCCAACCAAGCATGGCTTCCAGAAATGCAGTTTAACTCATGGCAAGCCCAAGAAACAAGAAGGAGAAAACACAAAAAGAAATTGGAAAGGGCAGAGATCAGTGGAGGAGGGAGAGAGTAGGAAGAGCGGAGATAAACAAAACCCTAAGCTGGTTCTCTGGAAGAACAATCACATGAAGACACTCTGGCAAGAAAGAAGGGGCGAGCACGACACTGCGAATAAAACATACAAAGAGGGAATAAATGCAGACACAACACAGATTTTAAAATAATAGAATTAGGGACACTCATAAACTAATAAAATTGAAAACCTAAATGAAGTAGATAAATCTTAGAAAAAAAATATAATCACAAAAAGAAGGGCAAACAGCAATAAACTAAAAAGTGATGGTCCATGCCCTCCTCTCTCTCAGTCTGGAGGTCAGGCTGCTTTGTGAGTTGAGTCCCACCCTGATTCCAGGGACCAGTTAATTCCTGCTTTGGACAAAATGTTCCAGAAAGTGGAAGAGTGTGGGATGCGTCCAGCTCACTGTGTCTGGCTCTGAACCAGACAAATGGGAAGGGAAAACGAGAGGCCCATTCACTCAGGAACGTGGGTGCAAAACATCTGAAATAAAATATTCGGCCCAATTATAGGGGGCTTCCCTGGCAGTCTGGTGGTTAAAAACCTGTGCTTCCATCGTAGGGGGAGTGGGTTCTATCCCTGGTCGGGGAACTAGGATCCCACATGCTGCGAGGTGGAGCCAATGAACAAAGTTCATGATTATAAGTGAGAAATAGACCTTATGGTCTGGGTTTCTCTAGTTTAACACCAAACACATCAATCCAAATTCATTCCATAAATAAAGGAGAAAGATTCTATGAATAAATTGATAGGGACAGAAAAGCACTTGACATGTGTCTTGAACAGATTTAGTCTATTTTGTTACTGATTAAAAAGCTGTCAGCACAGTAGAAACAGAAGACCAGGGGAAATCATGCCCCCAATCCTATAGTACTGGTGGCTGGAGAATGTATGGTGGCTCAGACCAAGACCAGCCCAGAGACTACAGCATCCAGCTGTCATGCCCTGCTATTGAATGAATGTTGCACCCCCCCGCCCCACCCCCCCCCCCGCCCATGCCATTTCCTATGTTGAAATCCTAGCCCCCAGTGTGATGGTGTGAGGAGGTGGGACCTTTGGTGGGGTGAGTAGGTCAAGACTGAAGGTAAAAGAAGGGGCGGCAGAGGACAAGATGGTTAGATGGCATCATCGATTCAATGGACACAAACTTGGGTGAGCTCCGGGAGATGGTGAGGGACAGGAAGGTCTGGCATGCTGCGCTCCAGGGATGACAAAGAGTTGGACATGACTTAGTAACTAAACAACAACAACAGGTCAGGAGAGCAGAGCACCTGATGAGATCAATGCTCTTCTAAGAAGAGGCCTGAGAGCTCACTCTCACTCTCTGCTTTCTGCCAAGTGAGGACACAAGAAGACGTCTTTGCAAGTCAGGAAGCGGCTTCCATTAGACGCCAGGTCTGCCAGCGCCTCAATCTTGGCCATCCATCTTCCAGACTGTGAGAAATAAATGTTTGTTTCTTAAGCCACCCAGTCTGCGTGTTCTGTCGTAGCAGCCTGGACCAAGGCATGCAGACAGGTATTTACCCAACAGTTAAAAACTTACATCCAACCAAAACCTTCTTGCAAATATTTTTAACAAGTTCGTTTATAATTGCCCCAAACTGGAAATAACCAAGATATCCTTCACTATATGAGTGGATAAAAAACTGAAACATCCACAGAATGGAATATTATTTAGGAAAACAAGCTGTCAAGTCACACGAAGCATGGATAAATCATAAATGCATGTTACATTGAAAAAAGTCCGTGTGAAAAGGCTATATACTGTATATTCCTTTTATATGACATTCTGGAAAAAAGCAAAAAGATTAATGATTACCAAGGGTAGGGGTGGGGATAGGGAGAGGGAAGAAGAGCTGAAGGACAGAGGATTTTTAGGGCAGTGAGACTACTCTGTATGGTAATGTAATGGTGGACACATGAAAGTGTACGTTTGTTAAAACCCAGAGACTATATGAGGCTTAAGGTATGCAAATTTAAAGGGATCATTTAAGAGATGGGGATCTCCAGATGGAATGACAGAAGAATCCAGCTACATTACAAGTTGTTGTTGTTCAGTCACTAAGTCATGCCCAACTCTTTGGGACCCCGTGGACTGCAGCATGCCAGGCATCCCTGTCCTTCACTATCTCCTGGAGTTTGCTCAGACTCATATCCATTGAGTCGATGATGCCATCCTACTGTCTCATCCTCTGTCACCACTTCCTCCTCCTGCCCTCAATCTTTCCCCGCATCAGAGTCTTTTCTAATGAGTGAGCTCTTCACATTAGGTGGCCAAAGTATTGGAGCTTCAGCTTCAGCATCAGTCCTTCCACTGAATATTCAGGGTTTATTTCCTTTAGGATTTACTGGTTTGGGCTCCTTGCTGTCCAAGGGACTCTCAAGAGTCTTCTCCAGCACCACAGTTTGTAGCTGAGACCATCTCACTGAAAGGGGTGAGGGAAGGTGCTGACCTAAGTGACTTCGGGAATGCGTGGGTCTCTAAGACTGAAAGTAAAAGAACAGTACGTAGACCTGTACTGTAGTTGGTAATGTTGTTTCCCACTGGGACCAGTTAACTCTGAAACCACCATGCAGGCACATTGCAATTAAACTATTGAGTGTATGATGGTAGATTCTGTGAGCCGCTTCTCTCTGTTGGAGTGGGAGTTTATAGACAGGGCAGGGAAAAGGCTAGGAGGAGGTGATAGAATTAGAGACATCAATAGGAATTCATGCTTATTATGGATACTTGTGGGAACATGTAGAAATATTTATAGATATGTGTATACATACACGTTAGTACACTGAACTGTGGCCAAAAATCTACCCCCTCCACCCTGCCACAAAATTCATAGATTGCAGCCCTAACTCCCCAAGTGATTGTATTTGGAGACGGGGTCTTTAAAGAGGTAATTAAGGTATTTAAAGAGGTTAGATTGGGCTTCTCAGATGGCACTAGTGGTAAAGAACCTGCCTGCCTACTCAGGAGACATAAGAGACTAGGGTTTGATCCCCGGGTCAGGAAGATCTCCTGGAGGAGGGCATGGCAACCCACTCCAGTGTTCATGCCTGGAGTCCACAGGGTCGCAAACAGTCGGACATGACTGAAGCAACATAGCACTCGCACAAGGTTCAATCAGGTCATAAGGGTGGGGCCCTGATCCAATGGAACTGGTGTCCTTACAAGAAGAGAAAGAGACACCAGGAGTGGGTGAGTAAATAAAGGAAGGGCTGTGTGAGGACACGGGGAGGAGATGGCCAAGGAGTGCCAAGGAGAAAGGCCTCAGGAGAAACCAAACTGCAAGCACCTTGATCTTGAACTTGCAGTCTCCATCTCAGTGAGAAAGCAAACTTCTGTTGTTTAAGCCTCCCAGTCTGTGGTGCTTTGTTATGGTATCCCTAGCAGGCAAATATAGCTAGAAAGGGAAGAAGTGTGCAAAAACAAAGTGAAACAGTCACCCACATCAAAGGGGCTCTGTTAAAAGGGACACAAAGCAAAGGAGTTCCCAAGCCTGAGGCTGGAATAGCTTGAGCAACAAAATAAACAACAGGGAAGCCCTCAGATGAAAACACGCAGTGTAAACATAGGTATCCATGAGTCCATACGGATAGGAAAATGGCTGAATAAATACAGAAATGAGGAGAAGAGACAAATCTGTGTGAAAGACTCTGAAGGTACATATGTAGATGCTCTGCCCTCTGGGAGGGAGACCAAACCCTCCGTAAGTGTGGGCCACAAGTGTGGGTCCCCTCTCCGGGGAGAACAGGATGGATAGGGGGAGAAAGAGGAACTCCTCAGTGGTGACACCTAACAGACACACCTCAGTCAGGTGACCAAGGGCACAGGAAGAGTCATGTTGAGAGAACAGCCCTGGCAGGATGTGATGAGAGGGGCAATTTCCCTCTGTGGTCTTGCTCCTACAAACCCACAAGCCCAGAAACACAACAAAAAAGCAGCAGAGAAACCAGCAGAGGGACAGTGTGCGCATGCCTGCCCAGCCCTCCTCCAAAGCACTGGGGTTGTTCAAACCAGGAAAGTCTGAATGACCCTCCCTGCCAAGAGCATCTGGAGGAGACGTGATGACTACGTGTCATGTGAGGTTGGGACAGGTCCTGGAGCAGCTGGAAGGCATGAGGTTAAACCTGAGGAAGCCTGAATAGAGTGCATGCGTGCCAAGTCGCTTCAGTCGAGTCTGACTCTTTGCGACACTATGGACTGTAGCCCTCCAGGCTACTCTGTCCATGGGATTCTCCAGGCAAGGATACTGGAATGGGTTACCCTTTCCTCCTCAAGGGGATCTTCCCAACCCATGGATCGAATCCAGGTCTCTTAAATCTCCTAGACTGGCAGGCGGGTTCTTTACCACTAGCGCCACCTGAATAGTGTGGACCTTAGTTAATAATGTATCAATATTGACTCATGAATTATGAGAGATGTATCATACTCATTCATGGAAGCTAAAAATAGATGAAAACTGGATGTGGGGTATATGGGAACTCTGTATTCTCTTCACAGCTTTTCTATAAACATGTTGTTGTTGTTAAGTTGCTAAATCATGTCTGACTCTTTCACAACCACATGAACTGTAGCCTGCCGGGCTCCTCTGTCCATGGGGTTTCCCAGGCAAGTACACTGGAGTGGGTTGTCATTTCTTTCTTGAGGGGATCTTCCCAACCCAGGGATTGAACCAATGTCTCCTGCTTAGCAGGGGGATTCTTTACCACTGAGCCATCAGGGAAGCCCTTTCTATAAACATACATGTGTACTATAATAAAATAGTTTATGGAATTCCCTGGTTGCCTAAGTGGTTAGAATTCTGGCCTGAGTTCATCCCTGTTTATGGAACTGAGATCCCGCAAGCCACACGGTGCAGCCAAATAAACAGTCTATTTTAAAGTTTTTTTTTTAAAAAAAGGATATTTGCTGTAGGCTTCGTGTTGTTACCATAGCAAGTTAAAGATCTTCTTCATTATTCCTAGCTTGCTAATAATTGTAGTAAGAGTTAGCGTTTAAATCTATCATCTCTTGAGATAAAAAAAAAAAAAATCATGCGCACATACCTCTGCAGGGCTGCCTATGAGGTCAGGCATATGAGAGCAGAGAATGAATGAGTAAAATATAAATAGATGAAACAAGAGAGGGCCTTGCAAGCACTTAGGAAACATGATCATCTTCCATGACCTGAGACGTGCGATGAACCTGACCCTCAGAGAAAGACGGAAAGTGGCTGTGAAATTGGAAGGCTAGCCTGCAAGCTGTATAGCCCCCTTTACTTTCTGGTGAGCTTGGTAGGGCCTCCCAGCCTGTTTACTCTGCTGTGAAGGAGAGCAGGGAGGAGAGGCACCAGACTTAATCCCCATCAGCGGGACCGTAAGTGAAAGGAAGGGTCACTGAGCTGCTCAGAGACCAGTACTACATCATGAAATTGTGGGAAATAAATAATCAAAAACAACAAAATTGAAATGTGATTTAATAGGCATACTGACTGCAGCCATGAAATTAAACAATGTTTATTCCTTGGAAGAAAAGCTGTGACAAACCTAGACAGTGTGTTGAAAAGCAGGGACACCACTTTGCCAACAAAGGTCCATATAGACAAAGCTATGGTTTCTTCAGTAGTCATGTATGGACATGAGAGTTGGACCGTAAAGAAGGCTGAGCGCCAAAGAACTGATGCTTTTGAACAATGGTGCTGGAGGAGATTCTGGAGAGTCCCTTGAACTGCAAGGTGATCAAACTAGTCCATCCTAAAGGAAATCAACCCTAAACATTCACTGGAAGGTCTGATGCTAAAGCCGAAGCTTCAATCCTTTGGCCACCTGATGTGAAGAACTGACTCATTAGAAAAAAACCCTGATGCTGGGAAAGATTGAGGGCAGGAGAAGAGGGTGACACAGGATGAGATGGTAGGATGGCATCATTGACTCATTGGACAGGAGTCTGAGCAAACTCTGGGAGATAGTGAAGGACAGGAAGTCTGGCATGCTGCAGTCTCTGGGGTTACAAAGAGTCAGACAAGACTGAGCGACTGAACAACAACAAATAGGACTATTTTTAAATATAGAGAGAACTAGAAAATATGGAAACAGGATCGTTGCAGAAAAGAATACATTCATGAAAGGCATTCAGGGCCTGTGAGACCTGAAGTCACCCTCACTCCCTGCTCCTCTCCCTGAGCTCCTGTACCTTCTTCCATGGAGGGTGTTCCAGGGATAGTCCCAGAGGACCCACACACAGCCAGAAATTGCTGGATGTCTGTCTCTTTGCAGTTCCATTTTCTTGGAAACTATATCCTGTGGAAGTGTGTCCTATGGGCAGATCTCACACTCCAGTCAGTGCTTTGGTCCTCCTCCTCAAGCCAGAGTGCTTGAATACTCCCCTTTGAGGGGGCCAAATTTAGCCAACAAATATAGGATACCCTGTTAAACTTGTACTTCAAATATACAAGGAACAATTCTTTAGCATGTGCAATATAGGTAAATCTATATGAACCAAAAATAGATTAGTGGTTACCTAGGACTGGAGGGCGGAGAAGGTGATGGCACCCCACTCCAGTACTCTTGCCTGGAAAATCCCATGGACGGAGGAGCCTGGTGGGCTGCAGTCCATGGGGTCACGAAGAGTCGGACACGACTGAGCGACTTCACTTTCACTTTTCACTTTCAGGCATTGGAGAAGGAAATGGCAACCCACTCCAGTGTTCTTGCCTGGAGAATCCCAGGGACGGGGGAGTCTATGGGGTCGCACAGAGTCGTACACGACTGGAGCGACTTAGCAGCAGCAGCAGGACTGGAGGGTGGAGAAGGCAATGGCACCCCACTCCAGTACTCTTGCCTGGAAAATCCCATGGACCGAGGAGCCTGGTAGACTGCAGTCCCTGGGGTCGCAGAGTTGGACATGACTGAAGTGACTAAGCACGAAGCAGGGCTGGAGGGACTGGGAGGAAAATGGCTGCTAACAAGCGCAAGTTTTTTCCCATCTGAAATGATGAAAATAGAAATTCAACTCTAAATCTGACAACCACTAAACCGCACACTTTATTTGTTTATTATTGATAACATTGTTACCGCTACTAAAAGCCTAGACATTTTTCAGGAGACTGTGAGTGTTCTCACACTTTCTCAAACCACAACTGCTCTTAACACCCTGAACCCTCACAGACAAGGGTTGCCGCATAACTAGAGAAATGCAAATTCTAGAAAGTGATCATGGAAAGGAAGCTGGTTCAAAAGCGCACACTTTAAATAATGAATTTTACAGTAAGTGTATTGTCTCTCAATAAACGTCCGGTATTTAATCCGGAGCCCCCTGTGCTCCTTCCAGGGGCGCGTCCTTGTCACGTTGAGGGGGCCAAGGGGCGGTGGGACTGCGAGTGAGACCTGATGTCCGATCGCCTGTCTCTGGGTGGGTCCCCTGGGCTGGGCTTTCTCGGGACTGGCGACTCAGGACCTCAGGAGCACCACGCCAAGGAACCTGCTCAGACCCTGCGTGCCTATTAGGGAGACATTCCAAGTCGTCCTGCAGCAAGTGCCGCGTAGTCCAAGCGGGCGCCTCTCGCGTCTCCGCAACTCTCTAGATCCCCCAGGGTCCCGCCGGATCGTCGCCAACGCAAGAACTCACTTCCAGGAAACACACCTCAGGCGGCTGGTGAGAGTGTGAGCCCGGCCCAGCCTTAAATAGACTTTCCTGGGCTCTGATTGGTGATGTAGGATCATGTGTCAACCTCTGGCCCAATCGCAAAGGCCGCAGCTTGTGGTACGGTCATTGGTCAGGTCCAGTCACGTGTCTAGTGTATTGTCTACCCCGCGGAGGGTGGTTGTGGTTACTGCGGGCCGGAGGTCCAGTTGGACGGGTCCGTCCTAGGGATCCGGGTCTTGGGGCCGGGGTTGGGGGCCTGGCGTCGGGAGTCGGGGCGGGGTTCCCAGCAGCCTCAGGAGACTCGGTCAGGCAGGCCAGCTCTGAGCGCTCGAATCCCCGCCTCCTCTCCTCTAGCAAAGAGCTCGTCCAGGGTGGGCAACCCAGAGATCAGAGCACTGCCTCACCCCAACCTGCCCTTCAGTGTTTTGTTCAGTAGATAATTTCAGACTCAGCAAAGTCTATTTTCCAGTGAACACCACCACGTTAGTATTTACACCCACAAGCCCGCCTACTGTTAGGCATCTAAATCCGTTCAGTCAGTTCAGTTCAGTCACTCAGTCGTGTCCGATTCTTTGCGACCCCATGAACTCCAGCACACCAGGCCTCCCTGTCCATCACCAACTCCCGGAGTCCACCCAAACCTACGTCCATCGAGTTGGTGATGCCCTCCAACCGTCTCATCCTCTGTCGTCCCCTTCTCCTCCTGCCCTCAATCTTTCCCAGCATAGGAGTCTTTTCAAATAAGTCAGCTCTTTGCATCAGGTGGCCAAAGTATTGGAGTTTCTGCTTCAACATAGTCCTTCCAATGTACACCCAGGACTGATCTCCTTTAGGATGAATTGGTTGGCTCTCCTTGCAGTCCAAGGACTCTCAAGAGTCTTCTCCAACACCACAGTTCAAAAGCATCAGTTCTTCAGCACTCAGCTTTTTTTATATTCCAACTCTCACATCCATACATGACAACTGGAAAAACCATAGCCTTGACTAGCCGACCATTGTTGGCAAAGTAATGTCTCTGCTTTTGAATATGCTGTCTAGGTTGGTCATAACTTTCCTTCCAAGGAGTAAGCGTCTTTTAATTTCATGGCTGCAATCACCATCTGCAGTGATTTTGGAGCCCAGAAAAATAAAGTCAGCCACTGTTTCCCCATCAATTTGCCATGAAGTGATGGGACCAGATGCCATAATCTTAGTTTTCTGAATGTTGAGCTTTAAGCCAACTTTTTCACTCTCTTCTTTCACTTTCATCAAGAGGCTCTTTAGTTCTTCACTTTCTGCCATAAGGGTGGTGTCATCTGCATATCTGAGGTTATTGATATTTCTCCCAGCAATCTTGAGTCCAGCCTGTGCTTCTTCCAGCCCAGTGTTTCTCATGATGTGCTCTGCATATAAGTTAAATAAGCAGGGTGACGATATACAGCGTTGACGTACTCCTTTTCCTATTTGGAACCAGTCTCTTGTTCCATGTCCAGTTCTAACTGTTGCTTCTTGACCTGCACACAGATCTCTCAGGGGGCGGGTCAGGTGGTCTGGTATTCCCATGTCTTTAAGAATTTTCCACAGTTTGCTGTGATCCATACAGTCAAAGGCTTTGGCATAGTCAATAAAGCCGAAGTAGATGTTTTTCTGGAATTCTCTTGCTTTTTCTATGATCCAGTGATGTTGGCAGTGTGATTTCTGGTTCCTCTGACTTTTCTAAATCCAGCTTGAACATCTCGAAGTTCTCGGTTCACATACTATTGAAGCCTAGCTTGGAGAATTTTGAGCATTACTTTACTAGCATATGAGTAGTGAGATGAGTGCAATTGTATGGTAGTTTGAGCAATCTTTGGCATTGCCTTTCTTTGGGATTGGAATGAAAACTGACCTTTTCCAGCCCTGTGGCCACTGATGAGTTTTCCAAATTTTCTGGAATATTGAGTGTAGTACTTTCACAGCATCATCTTTTACGATTTCAAATAGCTCCACTGAAATTCCATTGCCTCCACTAACTTTGTTCATAGTGATGCTTCCTAAGGCCCATTTGACTTCACACTCCAGGATGTCTGGCTCTCGGTGAGCAATCACACCATCGTGGTTATCTGGGTAATGAAGATCTTTTTTGGTATAGTTTTTCCGTGTATTCTTGTCCCCTCTTCTTAATATCTTCTGCTTTTTTTAGGTCCATACTGTTTCTGTCGTTTTTCTTGTGCCCATGTTTGCATGAAATGTTCCCCTGGTAGCTCTAATTTTCTTGAAGAGATCTCTAGTCTTTCCCATTCTATCGTTTTCTTCTATTTCTTTGCGCTGATCACTTAGGAAGGCTCGGGGGAACCCTTTAAAGCAAGAAAATGCTACGCATTTTGGGGAAAGGGATGGGGACAAGCTCACCAATGGACTCAAGTTTCTGGAAATGCTCCAGTTTTGGTGCTGGCAATCGATTTGCAGGTGCTCCTTATTAAACCATTAACATAAAACTATATATTTCTAATATTATTACATTGCAAATATAAGCACATGTCCCCCCAAATACTTTAGCATGCATAGCATTAGCATGTAGTATTTGTTTATAGATTTTTAATGTTAAATTTACAATGAAGTACATAAATCCTAATCATAGTTTTGCTGAGCCTTAGCAAATACACACTACTGTGTGACCCAAGACACAGTCAGGACAAACAGAACATGCTCATCACCCCAGAAAGTTCCTTCTTGCCCTTTCCATTCCATGTCCACCCCTACTGTACAGAGACATTCACTGTTCTGAGTATTTCCACTATGGTCTTGCCATTCAGAACCATTTTCCACTATGGTTCTAGGAGCCATATAAATGAAGCACAGGGTACACACTCTCGTGTGAGGTTTTTTCACTTAGTATTATGTTTTTGCGACCACCCTCGTTTCCTGCATTGATAGTTTGCCATTTTGGTTGCGGGTAGGGCCCCATTGTAAACTCCCTGTTGATGGACACTCGGACTGGCTCGTTTTTTGGCGATTGTAAATTAAGCTTCTGCAAACATTCTTTTTGAAGCCTTCCAGTGGACATAGGTTTTTATTTCTCTGGACAGATATCCAGGACTGGGTCAAAGGATAGGAGTGTGTTTGTTTCACCAGAAACAGATCTTCTTCCACCATGGCTTTCAATTTTCAGGCCACTAACAGTGTATGAGGGTTCTAATTTCTCTATATCCTCATCAGTACTTATTAAAGGTGGCTTAGATGGTAAAGCGTCTGTCTACAATACGAGAGAGAGACTCGGGTTCAATCCCTGGGTTGGGAAGATCCCCTGGAGAAGGAAATGGCAATCCACTCCAGTACTATTGCCTGGAAAATCCCATGGACAGAGGAGCCTGGAAGGCTACAGTCCATGGGGTCGCAAAGAGTAGGACACGACTGAGCGACTTCACTCACTCACACTGTAGTTTTAATTTTCATTGTTCTGATGATGAATGATACTAAATCACTTCTTTCTTCTTTTGAAAATAACAAATCTTTTGTCCATTTTTTTTTAAAAACTGGGTTATTTAGCTTAAATTTGTTTTTCAACAGTGGTATTTTATTAATATTGGAAACATATTATCACAGGTAACTTCCAGGAAGGCATTTAAAAGGGATTTTTACACAGAAAAGGAATTTCCAAATACCCCTCCAAGTGTTCAAGCCCTTGTTTAAAGATAGCAAAAGTGTAGTGAGTCTAATGGGACCACCTAAACTTCTGTGCTGCAAAAGAGGATTTTCAGGCTTTTGGTAATTCTGAGCAGCACACCTCCCTCTGACAGCTTTAGTCATGTTGCAGGGAGGGTATTTGATAATTGAAGAGTAAGGAGGTTAGTGTATATTTTATGTAGCTTTCTGTCATGTAGGCAATTACGTTATTACATCTGGGGACTTTCCTGGTGGTCCAGTGGTTGAGACTTCACCTTCCAATACAGTGGGTGCAGGTTCAGTCTCTGGTCAGAGAACTAAGAATCCACTTGCCTTGTGGCTAAAAGACCAAAAACGTAGAGCAGAAACAATATGGTTACAACTCAATAGAGACTTTAAAAGTGGTCCACATTAAAAAAAATTAAAAAAAATATTGTTACATCTGCAAAAAAGCAGATATTCCAATTTCTGATACATTAGCTTATATCTGGGTGCTTTTGTTTTGTGTCCTTCAGTTGATGACAGCTCCCAATTTACTTTCTTGGGCTGGTTGGCTCTCCCCATCAAGGTGCAATGGAAATAACCCCCAAACCATGGACTTTGTTCATTGAAAGACAGTTGCATTCAGGTCCATGCTTTGGCTGACCCTTTTTCAAATGTGATCAAAAAAGCAAAAATGAGATAGGATGGAGTTTTCCAAGTGAGTAGTCTGATTTTTTCATTTAGAGCAGTGGGAGTTATTTGTATAGTCTGGAGATCATTCTTTGTCAGATATTAGTTTTGCAAATATTTTCTCCCATCCTCTGGATTGCTGATTGATTGTCTTAACAGTGGATTTTCTTGAACAGAAGTTTTTTTGGATTTCAATGAAGTCAAATTTCTCCATTTTCTCAGAACTAAGAAGCCTTTCCCTAAGTCAAAAGATATTTTCCTCTAAAGCTTTAGGGTTTTAGCTTTCACGTTTAAATCTACAGTGCATTGTAAATTAATTTTTGTACACAATGTTGAAACTGTTGGGTGTCATTTTTGGGGGAGTTCTGAAGAGCTATAATACTATATTCCTTTATGTCTCAGCACAGAAAAAATTCAGCGAAAGGCAAAGTGATAGATAAGAAGTGATTTATTAGAATAGGATGCTTATGAGGCCTACACACGGGTGGGCAAGGGGGTACAATGTCCTGAGAACTTACTGGGCTACAGTTTTATAATCAAAGGAAAAGTGGGAAGGGGGAGAAGTTCTTCTTGTCTTTCTTGAGTAGACATCATGCTTCCGCCATCAGTTTCTCCTCCAGGTTGAGCAGGGGAGTTTTCTTGTCCTTATATGGTCAAGCTGGGTCCACAGATTATTGTTTTCCACGTGTTCAGAGAGCATGTCCTAACTTATTGAGTGCACTGGGCAAAATGTAGCCCTCATTGTTTTATTGTTTGGGGGGCATGTCTCATGGTTCTGTTGTACAGTTTTGTTGCTAAGCAAGCCTGCTTGGTTTTTTTTTTTTTTTTTTTAAAAGCCTGCTTGGTTTTGTGGTTAAGCAAAACTGCTTTCTTGAGTAATCATTAACTTACAAGAGTCTCGTGTATTTCTTCCGCTTACAATTCCCTAATGGGATTAACTATTTAACCACCTATTTTGTCCCTTTTGGGGCTTCCCTGATTGGTTCAGACGATAAAGAATCCACCTGCAGTGCAGGAGACCTGGGTTCAATCCCTGGGTTGGGAAGATTCCCTGGAGAAGGGATTGGCAACCCACTCCAGTATTCTTGCCTGGAGAATTGCATGACAGAAGAGCTTGGCGGAGCTACTGTCCATGGGGTCACAGGGTCTGACAGACTGAGTGACTTTCACACTTTTCACTTTGTGCCTTTACTCCGTCATTAGCAGTGTAACATAGGATTCATTTTTTGCCACACGCATGTCTGGTTATTGTAGCATCATATGTTAAAAGATTTGCCTTTGTTTGCTTGGTTGCTCTGGCACCTTGGCAAAAAGTCAGATGGCATATAAAGTGAGCAGTTGCGTTGCGCCTCTCCTGGAGAAAGCAGCATTGGCACTGACCCTCAGTGTGTGGGGGAGGGTTGGCACTGGGCCCTGCAAGGAGCCCCTTCACTCATGGGCTGACTCCTGGGCTCTGGTTGGAGGGTCAGTGCCAAGGCTCGGGTCCCCCAAGGCTCCGCATCTGATAAAGACACAGAGGGGGATCTCCTCGCAGGCGTGCCCAGCTTTCTGGGTCTCTGTCCTCTGGGTGCTGCACTCACAAACCCTTCTGGAGAGTGTGGTCTGGTCCCAAGTCAGCCTCCTGGCCCTCCCTTGATCCTCAGTGGTCCCTGCAGTGCAGAGGGGGCAACCCCCAGCTCAGCAGGCTCCTCTACTTCAGGGGTGCCTCCAAAACAGTCTGGTCTGGAGCGGCCTGGATGCCTAGCTTCCCCATTCCCTCTGCCCCCTCAGCGCCTGCAGGTGGGTGGGTGTTGGGCTTTGAGCCTGCACACCCTCCCTTTTCTGCACCCACCTTCCTCCTCCCTACCCTGCTCCTTCTCCCCGTGCTGTTTCTCCCCCCTCCCCAGCCTGTAGTGACTCCCAGCCTGACCTCCTCCCCTTCCTGCATCCTCTCTCTGCCCTTCCAGGTGGCGCCCCCACACATCCCAGCTGCACCTTCTGGGGGCCAGGTGCAACATGGGGTCTCCAGTGCCTCTTTAGCACCTCAGGTAGAGGACAGTTCTAACTCCTATGAAACTTTAATTTTTACAGGTCTTCAAAGCACAAGGGGAACACAGATTATTTTTGTTTCCT
Source organism: Ovis canadensis (assembly GCF_042477335.2). Lineage (NCBI taxonomy): Eukaryota > Metazoa > Chordata > Mammalia > Artiodactyla > Bovidae > Ovis > Ovis canadensis. Next base: position 58,768,475 of record NC_091255.1, on the reverse strand, counting down.
TGTGTTATTTTTGTTTCCTTTATTCTATTCCAGATAGAATAAATCATCTCCTGGCTTGCAGTTACCACTGTGGTCCACCGATCTTGGTCTTACTTTTCCTGTATTTTGAGGCATTTTGCTACTTCATCATCCTAGGAATATTTGTTACCCAACCAAACTTGGGTCTGCTGCAGTCAAGCCAATCTGCTGACACCCAGTGGTGAAGGCAAGTGCAGCACTTATTGTCAGAAGCCTTAAAAGGGGGCTTTCCCAGGGGGCGCTAGTGGTAAAGAACTGGCTTGCCCATGCATTAGATGTAAAAGACTAGGGTTCGATCCCTTGGTCGGAAAGATCCCCTGGAGAAGGGCGTGGCAGCCCACTCCAGTGTTCTTGCTTGGAGAATCCTATGGACAGAGGAGCCTGGAGGGCTACAGTCTATAGGGTTGCAAAGAGTAGGACGTGACTGAAGCAAATTAGCACGCACACCATAAATAGAATCTGGGATAGCTAGTGCTGGGAGAGCCCAGACTCCTGATGGGTTTCAGGAAAGCCCTTTTAAAGGCCAGGTGAGGGGAGGGGCATCCCAGGGTGCCCCTCAGAGATCAGCTCGGGCATAGTTTTCTGATTGGTTGATGGTGAGGTAACTGGGAGGTGTCACAGGGGTTGACAGTATCCTTAGGCTCCAGAAGGCTTGGGGGCTATGGGCTCATGGACGTGAGGTGGGGGGTTTAGTGTCTGTAAAACTGCTCTGCTCAGTTACAGGAATAATTTCACCATTACTCATCAACTATTACCAACTGTGCCCACAATGACTAAGCGACCAAGAAAACAGAAGAGTGATGACGTCACCTGAGAGGATGATGCTGTTTCCTTCAGTGTCCCATGTGGCCTCGGAAGTGCAGACACCCGCTCTGTGGCTGCAGTTTGTTCTACTGAATGCAGTGGAGGGTCTGGAATCTCCCATCTGCTGCCCTCAACGCAGAGAAGCCTGACGTGAGAAGTAAGGGCCTCAGAAGATGCACAGAGCAGCGCCAGGCCTCAGCGATGGTGGGAGCAGATTCCAGTGTCTCGCCACCAGCCCCTGGACCATCTCGCATGACAGAACCCAGGACAACACTCTTTCATCTTTAGTGACGTCTGTGCTTTAAAATCACTTGATGAAAGTACGGAGGCTGTATTTAGGTTCTTATTACAATTTCTAATACAATTTTTCTTCTTGAAAAAGAAAACCTGGTCTAGGGCTGACGTGGGCCCCTGCAGGATTTCGGTTAAATGAACAATTAGTGATGCCTGTGCCCCATACCCGCGTGGCACATACTCAAACCTCCACATCTGCTGAGGTCAAATTGTCCGGCCAGTTTGAGGGGTGAGGTGTCGCCCACCTGTATGGCTGCATCAGCACGCCTCTCTTGGTTGGCAGTGGGGGCCACAGGTCCTGTATTTACAGCCACAGGTCTCAGCTGCTGGGAGCTGAGGGTTCCTTTGGTCTGTGTTTTTTGCTGAGTTCATCTCTGTTAATAAGACGTTGTGTGTGAGGGGTCTGATCCTCATAGCATTGCCAGTCCTATATTTCTGAGATTTCTGAGACTTTTGCTCAGTTGCAGGTAATTGCACTTGGCAGCTGCCCATTGCTTTTCTTTAACTGGGGGTGAGCATTTTCTTCATGCATCTACATCAGCTGTTACCTTGTCTGAGACCTGCCTGCTCCTTCCTCTCATTTTTATCCATTTCCAGAGTGCTTTTTCTCAGGAAGAAAATTGGATCCTTGCCCTCTGTCCCCTCCTGCTCCCCACATCTTGACTTTGGGGTGTGAGCCCTGCTGGCCCTCAGCCTCACAGGCTGATTGTTAAAGTCCCCAAACCCAAGACCCCCAAAGCATCAAAAATGTTGTGAGGATGCTCATTTCTTGGGGACAAGGCAGCAGTCTGGTGAGACCCTCTTACCGGTCCATAATCAGCATCTAGCCCACTGGGAAAGTCATCTCGAGGCTGGTGGTTCTCTGTCTCCTGTCAGAGGCCCCTGCTGAGCCTGGACCTCAGTTTCCCCACCTGTCAATGAGGGGCTGCACTCCAGGAACTTGGTGTTCCTCTTCTGGCCTGAGGTGTTAAACCAGGAACACTAGCTGGGCCGGCTCCCTGCCTTATCCTGGTCCTGCCACCAGAGGGCAGGAGGCTCTGCGCTTCACATCACTCAGGGAAGGCAGCTGCCGCTGCACACATGTGAATTGGTTAAGGCTCCTTGGGCTCCATAGCACCCACAGGGACTGGGGGATCTGGTTCAGACCCTGCCTGGCCACCACGCTGTACCAGGCTGGGTGCAGGGGCACCATCTGGGAGCTCAACACCTGCGAGCACTGAAGGCCCCTGAAGGCAGCTAGGGGCCAGGTCTGAGGATTCCAGCAGAGAGAAGAGGGTGGGTCACAGGCAAGCCAGGGGAAAGAAAAGGTGGGTGGGCGTGCGTGTGCAGGCTGTGTGTGTGCAGGCTGTGCCGTGGCCACAGCTACTCCTCAGGGCCCCTTTCCTTGTTCAAACCTTTCCTGCGGCTCCAGAGGAAGTGGGTGGAGACGGCTTCAGTCCCACAAAACCAGCCAGGGGTTCTGGGGGCAATGGGAGGATAGCTGGTTGAGATATTGGGAAGGGAGAGGCTATGACATGTGGGCCCATTTGGACCTCCTAGTCACAAGTGCCCAGAATGGACTGGGTGGGGCCATCAGGGTTTGGCCCAGACATGAGAGGGCAGAAATGGAGGCATCTTGGGGGGCAGATCTGAGATCAGAGCAGGCTCTCTGGGTGAAGAGTGGGGAGGTGACAGCAGCAGGGAACCAGAAGAGAACTGGGTGAATAGGGAGGGGCAGCACATGAAGGCGGGAGCCCGGGCCCTGGAACAGAGAAGAGGGTCCAGGCAGGAGTCCAGCTTGAGGCTGACCTGGGAGACATACAATGTCCTGGGAAGGGATGAGAGAGGTAGTCCCACTTCTAAGTGGCCTGGCTACAGGCAAGATGATGTGATGGTCCATGTCACAAGAGATCCCATTCAACACCAGCTATCCTTTCTGATGATGCCGATGAGGCCCAAGTGAGGGGCATCAGTGTGTCCTCAGGATGCCATGGCTGGAGGATCATAGGAGGACAGCTAATTTGGGAGGTTGACCACTGTTTTCCACCCCTGTAGTTTGATAAGTGACAGCCCCTTGGCAGGGGGAGGTCGGGACCCAAGGAGTTGCAAGAGTGGGCAGGGGATCTTTCCAGCTTCTGCTGGTCCCCCAGGAGACTGCCTACCTGTGGCATGTGAAGGCCAAAGCCTTGAGTCTAGGTGAAGTGAGAGACTCAGGCAGAAGGTGTGTGTGTGGGGGGAAGGTAGGTAGAAGGAGGTTAAGGTGGTTATTCTCTGAATATACCAAGTACAGCCTGGAACTTCTTGCTATGTACCATGTTCAGGAGAGAAAGTGGGGTTGCCCAGAATACCCTGCACCCATGGTTTGGCCCTCTGATATTCCCCCAGGAATCCCTGTTTCTGGAGATCATGCGACTCACACCCATGCCTGAGGCAGAGCTGAGGGTCCCTGCTGAGAGTCCCATGCCTTGTTACCCAAATTATATATGGTAAAATCACAAAATATGGGGTTTGGGGTCCCTCTTGAAGAGATCTTCCTTCTGAGGTTACCTATCAGGTGGGGACCAAGGTGGCCTTGAGCAGGTGGGACATCCTCTGGACCTCACGCTCCTGGCCTGACTGTGGGGGATGGCTGTTGGGTGCCTGGGCCTTTAGGAGAGCCAGAGAGTGCCATCCCACCATGAGTGGGGTCTTACAGGGTGGGAATCCTGGAATGATGGAGGGTGGTCCAGGCTGGAGAGTCCCATCCCACCACGATTGGTGGGGTCTTACAGGATGGAGATCCTGGAGGGGAGAACTGTGTTCTTGCTATGGAGGCACCTGGTGGAGGCCCCAGGAGAGGGGAGACAATGGTTGGGAATGGAGAGAACACTGCCCTGGAGCAGAGTATGTTCAGAGAAGTGCACCCCCAGGAGAGGCAGGATGTGGGCTCCCTGCCCACCTGTGAAAAACAGGAAGCCTGCCCTCCACAGCATCAACCTGTAGGCCCTGCTGGGTGAACTTGGCCTGCAGGAGCTGTAGGTCTGGGCTGGCTCCCCCGGTGGTGGCCCAGCATCATGAGGTCCTGGCAGGTTCACAGACAAGATGGGCTATCTCCTCTAGCCTCTGGGAGCTGTTCCTAGATCCTGAGTGACATTCCCACATCTGTGGGTGAGGAAGAGCTGGGTGGCCAGAGCGGGCTTTGAGCTTATGACACAGGGGACAGGTACCTCTTGGACTCAACTCAGCTGTAGCCCAGGAGGCTCCTCAAAGACCCCTGGGACCCAGGGTACCACATCTTGTTCAGAGTCAATCTCTTAGAAATAGAAACTATTCCACCACCCCGGTGGCCACTGTGGGTATGGTGATGACTGACAGGAGTCCAGGATGGGGTCCCTCAGCTTACTGGGGTCTTTCTCCATGGTATCTAGGCAGGTTTTCTCTGACTCAGGAAGCCCCAAGACCATGCTGAGCTGTGAGCACAGAGAGGGATGCAGGCTGCTGCTGCCAGGAGCTGTAGGGAAGGGCCTTGGGCTGTCGAGTGCCTGAGCCTTTAGGAGAGCCAGAAAGTCCCATCCTACCAGAGGGGTGGGGTCTTACAGGATAGGGATCCTGGAGGGGTGAACTGTGTTCCAGGCTATGGAGCTATGGGGAAGGGACACACTGGGGTATGGGGGGACTCAGGCCCAATGCTGTGTCACTCGGCCTTCTGAGTCTCCACGTGTCACATGTCAAGTGGGGAGAGTCCCCCATTTGCAGGTCTTTCAGTGAAGCAGAGCCCCCTCCCTTTCATTTCCTGGGGCTGCTGTGTCTGAATGGGGTTGGGGTGGGGCAGCAGGGGTTTTGATGCAACTCCTGAAATGCAACCACAGGACTTGGTGGTGACCCCTTAACTTCAAGGAGATGTGGGGTCTCTCCTTGGAACCAAGCAGAACCCTGCAGATCCCCCTCCCCAAATAGAAAACTAAACAGTTAATGATCAGGACAACAGAGTCACAGACAAAGAATCTGACAACACACTTTTGACTTGTTTTCACAGATACTGTAACTGCCACCAGAGGGAAAATCTAACTGTGTGATGACCAGACCACAGCCAAGAAAGAAGCTGCTCCAACTCGAGCCGTACGGAATCTGTGTGTGTATGTTAGCTGTTCAGTCGTGGCTGCTTCTTGGCAACCCCATGGACTGTAGCCTGCCAGGCTCCTCTGTCCATGGGGTTCTCCAGGCAAGAATACTGGAGGGGGTTGCCATTCCCTTCTCCAGGGCATCTTCCCAACCTAGGTATTGAACCTGGGTCTCCTACATTGCAGGCAGATTCTTTACCCTCTGAGCCACCAGGGAAACCCACTGAATCTATGGCTATCACAATTCTAAGAACTGGCCTCAAGAGAATGGGATTAACATTTTTTTCTCATAATAATCTATACCTTTTGTGGGCATCAAAATAATTGTAGCTTGCTCTGCCCATATATGTAAGCGGGCAATCCTAAAATTGTCAGCAAAGAGATGCTATAGGCCCAAGTTGACATCGTCCACTCTTAGGAATATGGTGCCTTATATCAGCATGAAGTTACAGAAGATGGAACTTCACCCGTAATTCTATAGAAATGGAATGATATTTGACAGTGGGGAATTGAAAGCAGCTCTTTTGCCTCATTTCCTATTTGCTCATTTCTGTTCCCTTCCAACCTTAAAAGACTAATTCTAGGAACAAGATCACTAGGTAACTTAAGCTAACTCTTGGCTTATGCTCTGCTGAATGCACACCATGTCTTGCCTAATCTGTTGATTTGTTTCCTAGATAAAAAGAAGTAAAAACGAAGAACTGAGGAGTTAAAAAATGACCAACTCTCACAATTCTGCAGGCAGATCACAAAGACAAGATAATGCTGAAAGAGAGAGGCAGCCAGTGCACGCAAAGGAGAATGATGTGGCACCCAACTTCCTGCCTCAGTGATTCACTGAGATTTTTTTCCCTTTTCTCCCCTTTAAAAACTGTCAGGGCTGATCAGCTATGCTGCTAAGTCGCTTTAGTCGTGACCGACTCTGTGCGACCCCATAGATGGCAGCCCACCAGGCTCCCCCGTCCCTGGGATTCTCCAGGCAAGAACACTGGAGTGGGTTGAATTTTCCTTCTCCAGTGCATGAAAGTGAAAAGTGAAACTGAAGTCTCTCAGCCGAGTCCGACTCTTCGTGACCCCACGGACTGCAGCCTACCAGGCTCCTCCATCCATGGGATTTTCCAGGCAGGAGTACTGGAGTGGGCTGCCATCGCCTTCTCCCTGATCAGCTATACCCCAGTACAAAATATTTTTGGTGTTAAAAAGAAATAAAAATAAAATAATAAAAAATAAAAACTGCCTTTTCTGAGCAGAATCTGCAGAGTTGGTCTCCGTACATAAGTCCACCTTCTCCCCGGATTGCCGGCTTTTTGAGTAAAGCAATGTTCCTCTCTACTACTTGCCTCTTGAATTATTGGCTTTTGAGGGGCGAGCAGCAGAACCTGAGATTTGTAACAACCTGCAAGGAGCCCTCCTTCCTGGGCCATCTGTCAGAAGTGGGGGCTCAGGGGGGCCAGTCACCCACCTTGACTTGGTTTTGTCACTTGAGGGGAGGCAGACTGTGGCTTTTTGAGAACTGAAATGCCTGAAGCCCAGGGCTTGAGCCTGAGAGAAGCAGAGGCCATGCATGTGTTGGGGGGCAGGTCTGAAGATCTGTGGGAGCCCCAGCCTGAGAAGACAGGCCACAGGCCCACGGTCATCCATCCCCAGGGAGACCAGCGAGGCTCAGGAGGCCCTGGACACCATCCACCAGAGAACAGAGTGGTCAGAATCTGAGGAGGAGGAGGAGGAAGAGGGGAGGGAGGAGGAGGACCCAAGAAGAGGAGGGAAGGGGAGGAGGCAGAGGGGAGGGAAGGAGGGTGAAGAAGCACCCAGAAGCCAAGACGGGTGGGGAGGGCTGGCCAAGGGCTCCAGAGGAGGTGGGGCAGGACCCAGTGAGGCAGGCATGGGGGTCGGGCCTGGGCCCGCCAGGACTGTGGCTGCACCAGTAGCTGGGTGGGAGCAGGGGGACAGGACAGGGTGCCTGAGGGTCCCTGGACCATGTTGAGGCTGTGGGTTTTCATTTGCCAGGGTGGCGGGGGCAGGGCTCATTTTATCAGTCTCAGGTTCCTGGGTTTAGGTGTGAAAGATAGTTGCCAGGATACATGTCCCAGACACCACTTGTGCTGTTACCCTTGTGGGGGTTGGGGGCTTGTGGGGAAGGATGGGGGCGGCTGCAGGACTGAGGAAGGCTGGGGGCGGATGTGAGGCCTGTGGTGTGGGGGGTGAGAATTTGGCGAGGGGAACTGCAGGCCTTGCCTCTCCTTCCTGCGGCCCTGAGAGAAGCCCCTGTCGTGGCAACCACAGCCTCTGCTGATGCGGCTGACAGGTGCCTGTGGGTAGACTGACATTTCAGTGGCTGCGCATCTCTGGGCCCGGCTCCTCGTGTTTACCCCCCTCCCCTTGCTCAGGCCCGTAGAGACCTGAGTTCTCCACGGGGAGAGTGAGGGCAGCAGATGGACTTGTCTATAACCCTGACCCTCAGCCTGGTGTCAGGCTGAGGCCCTTCTGTCCCTCTTGCGGCGTGATCCCCGGGTGTCCCCAAGCTGGTTCTGTGAAGCCTTGCAGCCCTCCCCCGGCCCCGGCTCCCTGAAGCCCCTCACGCTGTTTCTCTTACCCGCACTCAAGTGCTTCTTTCCAGACCGCTCTCCTGGCTCCTGGGAGCACCGGCTCCTTGGGGGTTGGGCCTTGCTTTACCGGTGTACCCACAGGGCCTAGATCTGCACCCTGTGGAGAGTGACCACTTGGTCAGTACTTGTTGCATGGACATGAGAATTGTTCAGTAAGAACAAAAACTGCCCAGGTTCTGCCTTTGGACCCCAAAGTGGGTACATCACTCAGGCACAGCCCGGCGTGTTCTTCAGGCCAAGCACCCACTGACCCTGACTTGGGTGTCCCCTCCTAGGAGAGCCCAGAGCTGACCCCACAGCAATGTGGTATGTGGCAGGGCTGGAAAGTTCCACAGTAGGCTAAGGGCTTGTGGTGGTCTCAGTCCTGATGGTTGAGAGGCCCACAGCAGACCCTCAAGGAAGCTTCAGGATGTGGGGCTGAGTTGGGTCTTTGATCTGGGATCCATGCTGCCCTTCAAGTATCTGGGCCCCATCTCACCTGTCATACAGAAATAACCATGTGTCTAGAAGTTGTATGTCTACGGTGTCTAGAAGTTGTATGTCTATGGTGTCTAGAAGTTGTGCGTAGGTGGTTTGAACTAGAACTCAGGGTGGACACCATCTCTTGGAAACAAACCAGCCTGTGGGTCCAGGCGGCTTTGCTATGTGGTCCTGACAATCAGGCCTCAGATGCTCCCGAGGCCTGGAGTGTCATGTGTGATGTGAAGCTGGGTGCAGATGTGTGACCGTAGTGATCCAGACCCCACCTCTTTCCAGACTGCTTGCGTGTCAGGCAGCCTCAGTCTGGCCCAGAGCATCTCTGAGGCCTGGTAAGAGGAAATTGACCTGACGATACATTTAGTTGGTTTGAGAGGTCTATTTATGGGTGTGCAGTGGCTCTTAAGATTGATGAAGATTTTGCTATCTATCTGGGAGAGGAATGGAGCACTGAGGGTGAATACGTGTGTGCTAAGTTGATTCAGTTGGGTCTGACTCTTTGTGACTCCATGGACTGTAGCCCACCAGGTTCTTCTGTCCATGGGATTCTCCAGGCAAGAATACTTGAGTGGGTTGCCATGCTCTCCTCCAGGGGATCTTCCTGACCTAGGGATTGAACCCACCTCTTCTGCAGCTCCTGCATTGCGGGCAGGTTCTTTACGGCTGAGGGCGAATGGTACTCCCCCAAATTCATGTCCACCAGGGACCTGTGAATGGAACCTGATTTGGAGATAGGGTCTTTGCAGTTGTAGTCAGGTTAGGATGAGACCATCCTGTCTGGCCTTCATCCCAATACGATTGATGTCCTTATAAGGAGAGACGATTTTGGATGCTGGGAGGAGGCCGTGTGGTGACAGGGGCAGAGGGTGTAGGGATGCAGCCTCAAGCCCAGGAAGCACTCATCGCCGGCATCACCAGGAGCCGGAAGAAGCCTGGGGCAGATTCTCCCTCGGAGCCTCCAGAAGGAACCAGCCCTACTTGGGTTTTGAACTTAGGGCCTCCTGAATTGTGAAAAAATTAATTGCTGTTGTTTTAAACAACCACATTTGTAATTCATTACGGCCTCCAGGTACAGATTTCATCCCTGCACGCCCCCTGCTCTGGGCAGGCTCTCTGGCTTCAGGACAGGAAGGTGTGAGATGCGTGGATCAAGGGGTGGACGAAAGGGACCCGTGTCCTTCGGTGCCTGGCAGCGTCAGGTGAGGTGTATAAACCGGGAGATTGTTGGCAGAGGCCGTGGCACTCGTCCATGCTGGTCACACACATGTCACTTCCAGGACTGCTCTCCACGATGCAGTCAGACACAATTATAACTGCACCCCCCGCCCCCACCCGTTTCTCTTTTTATGTAAGACTCTTGAAAAGTAGAATTTTCTGAAATTCCCGTGTTTGTAGGGAGCCAAGGCACTTGTTTCACATCCCCAGCCGGCCAAGCACATCCTGGTCCCTCATGAACATCTTGTCCTGGCCAGGCTCGTGCTTTCATAAGGATGATATTTCTCTGTGTTCTTTCATGGTCATTTGAAGAGGCCACCAAAGAGGAGGCAGTGAAATTATGCAGCCAAAAAAAAAAAAATAGAATGGTCTGCGGTGTCAGTTAATTTCAAAATATTGTTACTTGCTGGATATTTTGGATGATTTATAAAATTTGTGATTCCTTTCCTTGTTTCAAATAAGCATTTGCTTCTGTCTCTGGTTTTTTACTGGTGATTTCATGTTGGTTTCCTTAGAGAGTCCCTCTTGGCGTGCCTGAGCTCTGGCTCCCCTGAGCTGCACATGCTGCCTGAACCTTGGAGCGAGCCTCCCTGCCACACTCTGGGGCAAGCCCGGGGTGGATCTTGGGGCTGGCCACACGGCCTTCAGGCTGGGTCCCTGTCAGAGGCCCCTCCAGATCATCCAGGATAACTCACAACCTGGCCCTGCGCCCCTCAGAAGCTCAGGGCTGACTTCTCATGGGAACTGCTGTTTCGTGTGGTTAATGTTTGTCGCTCATGTCAACAGCGTTGAGTCTGCAGACTTCATTCTGTTATGTTTTAGCTCAGCTCCTCTTGACAGTAAATGATCGTTTTTAAAAGCTTTCCATATGCCGTGCCGTCATGTCGGTTTTCTGTTTGATGAGTGTGGGATTTCACGTTAACTACCAGCATAATTGAAATCTCAGGCGTAAGTGGTTGATCTATCTGTTTCTCCCAGCGGTTATGTCCTTCCTGTTCATACCTATTTTGCTAATTTTAGATACACGGGTGCGTGTTGGTTTGCTTTTGTTCTGTTGCTGCTTTGTAGCAGTACTGTTTCGTCAGAAAGTAGAATCGATAACTCTGGCTTTCTTGTAGTTTATGTTTGCTCTTTATATGTTTTCCATACTTTTTGTCCCAAAGGTGTCCCGTGGCTCTTTGAAGAAAATATAGTGTTGAATCTTTTCTTTTAAATCCAATTTGAGACTTTCTTTTAATTTGAGATTTTAGCCCAGGGTTTTGGGGTGGGCCAACCTGGAGTGGAAGGAGGGCACTCCTGGGCCAGCCGAGACCCTCCACTCCAACGCCTCTGCCCACCGTGCCAGCCCCTCCCCACTGGCTGCAGTCCCTGGCCAGCCCCTGTGTCAGGAGGGTCAGTGGCCATGCTCAGGCTTTGGGGGCCTGAGAGGGGCAGAGCCAATGCCTAGAAGCCCATGTTTCCATTGCTATCCCCAGTGCTAGGCCAGCCTGGGCCAAGCTGAACTCTGTTTCTCCAACTCTAAAAGCCCCTCATTGGAACCCCCAGAGCTTCTTTCTGAGGATGGGCGCTGCTGCCTGCAGTCGAGGCCTTTGCCTCCAGCTTCCAGGGGCCCAGCCCATACCAGGTGGTGGTATGGTGGTGGAGTGTTTGCTGTACAGAGGCTACTTTGAGGGCTGACCCGCGATATCTCAGTCCTCATGCCTCCCCACCCCCAGGCAGAGCAGACCCCGCCCTCCTTTTTTAATCGATTTATTTACTGGCCACACTATGCAGCTCTTGGGATCCTAGTTCCCTAACCAGGGGTCGAACCTGGGCCTTTGGCAGTGAAAGTACAAAATTCTAACCACTGGACTGCCAGGGAATTCCCTGCCCCCATTTGACACTGAGGAAATCGAGGCCCAGGGGTAGATGTGGGAGAACCAAGACCCAGAGCGCACTCAGGCTGTCTGTCATAACAGTAACAAAGCCAGCAGTATTTAAATGCCAATGTGGTTACGTGTATGTAACACATCCAGCAAGCGTGGGCTCGATGTGGGGCAGGGGACACATGGAGGAGGGACTCAGCCCTGGCCTCCCTAGAAAAGACAGAGAAGCAGACAGCTAAGGGTGATCATGTGAGGGGAGGATGGAGGGCAGCATGACCCCCAGCACAGACCACAAGGAAGGGCAGAGGATGGAGGGGGCACGACCACTGGTCACTGGGGTGGAGCCTGGTGGAGAGGTGCGTCTGATGACAAGGGCCTCTGGAGGTGGGCTGATGGGCTGATGGTGCTGTCTGCTTTTGTCTCAGGAGCTGGGAAGAGGCTAAAGCTACGGTGAGAGCTGAGGGTGAGGGCAGTGGAAAGGGCACTCATTGTGACTGGGAAACCACAGAGTCCAGCTCTTTGTAAATTATTATTATTGTTATTATTTATCTGGCTGTGCCAGGTCTTAGTCGCAGCACTCAGGATCTTTGATCTTCCTTGTGGCATGTGGCATCTTTAGGGATCTAGTTCCCTGGCCAAGAATTGAACCTGGGCCTCCTACACTGGGGGCATGGAGTCTTAGCCACTGGACCCCCAGGGAAGTCCTAAACCCAGCTCTTGAAGGGAGCATGGACCCACTCCCCTAATTTACAGATGGGAAAACTGAGTCCCAGAGGGGCAGGACTTGCCCAGTGACATGCTGCTGAGTGGTCAGGAGCGGGGACCAGAAGTCAGCAGGTAACAGGTGAACACTTGCTGCACTTGGCTCAGTAGGGCGGCCTGCCTTTCCTTGGGCCCGTGCTGTGTTCCTTGTCTCTGCCTCCCCATCTGGGTCCCAGCTGCAGGTCCTGGTACCCTCCACAAGAGCTGTTGAGATCACATCCCAAGCTGCTCATCCCAAACCCAGTGTGTCCCAGTGACTCCCTGCCCCAGTGACATACACCCCACAGCCAGACAGAACCACCTCTTCTGTGCTTCCATTATTTCATCCATGTAGACGTAATGGTGCTGTCAGGCATTTAAACAACCACATACACCCATCTGTACTTTATAAATGTGGGGTCACACATATACTCTGCACCAGCTTGTATCCTCATGGCATCTCGCAAAGGTCCTAGCATGAGGTTTCGCTCTTCATGGGGTCTTTTTAGCGCTTGCAGTGTGTGCGTACCAGAATCGGTAGAGCGGTTCTCTTATTTGGACATCTAGGGAGTTTCTCAGCGGCTGGTTTTGTTACTGAAAGCAACACTGCCATGGTTATCACCGTAATCTTGTTTCTGTGACCAAAGATCATGTCCCCAAGACTCAATTCCAGCTAAAAGGAATGTCATTACTTAAAGGCATTTTAATCTTTGCAAACCCAGTGGATGAAGGGCTTTCTCATTTCAGTTGGTGGGCAGCATGGTCTACCAGTTCGTGGCCCCAGGTCCAGGAGAATGCAGCTATAGTTCACATCCATACTGGGTGCATTTGTTTCCCCAAGGTCGGTTCCCCAATTCTCATCACACCGCAACATGAGCTCACACTGGGAGCAGCCCAGTTAAGAGCCCAGCTGCTCTGTTAAGACTCAGATCACTGCTCCCCTTCCTCAGTCCGCAACTTACCCTGTGGTGGAGGCCATTGAGGCTGGGAGGGCTCCAGTTGATTTGCACCTTCTCAGCCATTACATGGAGAAGGCAATGGCACCCCACTCCAGTACTCTGGCCTGGAAAATCTCACGGATGGAGGAGCCTGGTAGGATGCAGTCCATGGGGTCACTATGAGTCAGACACGACTGAGCAACTTCACTTTCACTTTTCACTTTTCACTTTCATGCATTGGAGAAGGAAATGGCAACCCACTCCAGTGTTCTTGCCTGGAGAATCCCAGGGACGGGGGAGCCTGGTGGGCTGCCGTCTATGGGGTCGCACAGAGTCGGACACGACTGAAACGACTTGGCAGCAGCAGCAGCAGCAGCCATAACAGGAATTGGAGTGAGTTTGGGTCCCCTGGCCCCTCCCTCCTTTCTGAAAATCTCACACAGAATCCTCTAGGCTGCAGAAATCCTCAGTGCCTCCAGAGAAGGTGTTAGGCAAGCCTCCCCGCCTCGACTCTGAACTCGCTGAGAAATAGACACTGGAGTCGAAAAGGGGAGAAGAGAAGTCCTTTATTTCTGGCAAGTCTTGACTGGGAGTCAGAGTTCAGCTCCCAGCCCCCCAGTTGGCCACTGCCCCAAGGCAAGTCCATCCTGCAGAGCAGCCTCTTCTGCCATGCAAAGGCCAGGGTAGCTGTGGGACAGAGAAGTTTCCTTCCCAGTGGTTCCAAGGTGCCAGGAGCAGCCTCAAGGGTAGGAGGCAGGCAAGGAGGGCTTCCTGGAGGAGGCTGTGGGAGCCTGACTGCTGTGGGAGCTTCCTGTGTGTTCGCTCTGGGTGGATGGTCGGCCCAGAGCTCTGCTGGGCAGAGGGAGGCCTGGGGCCCTGCCTGGCTCACTGGTACTGGTTGGGGATGGACATGGTGTTACAGCGGCTGTGGGACATGTCCTCATAGATCACGTACGCTGGGCTCTTATCCTTTGCACAGCAGAGTTTCTGGATCTGAAAGAAAGCCTGCTGTTTCCCACTGGGACAGCTCGCTCAGGAGCACCCTCTGTCTTCAAGGCATTTCCCCTCAGGAAGCTTTTATAATAGATTTGGGGGCTTGCATGAAGCCGTTCTAGGAGGGTCCTTAGCCAGCCCCTCAGATCTCCAGCGCTGCCCAGGCCTGGGTGAGGTGGGCAGAGTCAGGGCCCCGGGGGCAGCGGTGGGGATGTGGAAGGTGGAATTGACCTTGCACCCTGGCCCTGGACAGGGAGAGGGGCCTGGCTCTCTGGGGATGCAGAGCTGGAGGTGCTGGGCGAAGGCGGGGGTGAAAGCTGGAGGACCAGGGGTGAGCTGACCACTTCCAGGCCCCCGTTTCGGTTGGTCCCTCCTCTCCCGTCTCCAGCACACAATTGCACGTGGTTTTCACAAGCTCACAGGCCTCACTCATGCGCACATGCACACATATGTACATGTGTGCACACTTTCACAGTCACATGCAGCATGCCCATGTTCTCTGAAAGGATCTCTCTGGAACCCTCTGTGAAAAGTATTAGTCACTCAGTCGTGTCCACCTCTTTGCAACCATAGGGACTGTAGCCCACCAGGCTCCACTGTCCATGTGGATTCTCCAGGCCAGAACACTGGAGTGAGTAGCCATTCCTTTCTCCGGGGGATCTTCCTGATCCAGGGCTCAAACTCGGGTCTGCTACACTGCAGGCGGATTCTTTACCCTCTGAGCCACCCTGAACCTCGCTAATCCCCCTTAAATAGCTGACCAGGACCTGTGTTCCTGGCACCACAATCCTCCCTGCAGGTGGTTCCAGTTCTTGGGCTTCGTCTCACGCTGGGCCTCACCATCCAAACCCTCTAAGCTCCCAGGGCCCCTGACAGAAGGAGTCAGTGGGTGCTGGGGTTTCCCATGTGGCCAGATCCCTGAGGCTTACCCATTCTCTTTCCCGTCATGCTCTCTGAGAGGAGTGGGCTTCTAGGGACACTGGTGACACCCGAGGGTCCATACTGACCTGTGTTCTTTTCAGCATGCACACTGCTCCCAGTCCCAGCCCGACGAGGAAGAAGCCCACAGCCAGGGCCGTGGGGAAGGCAAAGTGTATCAGCCAAGACTCCTGGCATGTGTTCGCTGCCTGGGGCAGTTGGTCTGGGAAGAAGGAATGGAGAGAGGCATTCGGCAAGTGAGGGAGTCCCTGGGAACCTCTGCGGTTCAGGGCAGGGTGGGGCTTTGGAGTGTGTATGAGGGGTTGGGGGGGGGGCGGGAATCCAGGAGGCTTCCTAGAGGAGTTGGGCTCATGTTGGAAGGAGTAACTCAAGCAAACTTAGAGGGAAGTTTCCCACACAGGGGCAGATGGAGCCCAGGCTGGCGAGTGGCAGGTGCAGAGGTCCTAGGGCTGGCACACTCCCTACCTGTCACCATGACCAAGGTGCCGGGACCAAAGATCTCATCATCCATGATGGCCACGCAGGTGTAGTTACCGGTGTCGGCCAACTGCAGGTGGTACAAGCTGATGGTCAGGTTGCTTTGCAGCCCTGAGTAGGCAATGCGGCCCTGGAACCGCGGGTCCACGGTGGGCTCCAGCCCATCTTCATAGTAAATCACATCGCTGATGCTTGGCCACGTTTGTTTCAGGTAGATGCCACGCAGGGTCCCCAGCGTGGAGCAGGTGATGTTGACGGAGTCCCCCTCTAAAGCGATCGTTCTGAGGGGGGACTGACACACCTCTGCAAGGAGGACACACCACCATCACCACTGGCCTGGCCAGAAGGGCAGGGACCCATCTCTGTGCAGGGGATGGTGGCAGGGCAGAGGTGCCCAGGGACAGTCCACTGTTGACATGTCACCAAGGATGAGGCAACTTTTGGAAGCCTTGGATCAAGCGACACATGATGCCAGCACCCTGGGCTGTCCTCAAGTTCCAGAGGGATCCCAGAGGGCCAGGCCACCTGTGACCTCTCCCCACCCCGAGGGTCAGGGGAAGTCGGAGGTGGGGCCTCTTCCTTCCAAAGCACTCAGACCTCCAACCACTCTTTCCGGTTCTACACCTTCTCCCCCTCTTAAATGGCAGTTCCTGCAAGAGCCATGGGCACTGTCTTCTCTCTCTGTTTCTTTTAACACCAACTGCTCAGTTTCCCCACCATTTCCAGGCACCTGAAGCCAGTAGCTCCATGGGGTGGGCACATCCTGGCTTGTCCCTGAGACACCCCAAAATTTCCCTCGTCTGTCTAGCTGAGTCCAGCAGGGCCAGCTTCCAGGTGCAAACATAATCCAAACATGGACTTCTCCAGAAACTAAATTCTGCAGCTCTTTTTGGGGGGAGAGGGCACAAGAATTGTGCCTGCCGAGTTCTCCATCCCACTTTGTGGAACTAAGGTCTCTTTCTCACTGCAGAACTTTGCACAAAAGGCAAGCAGAAGGACGATGTTTTCTCAGGACAAAGACAGCCTTGATGGTTGTAGGAGAAAATTCAGATAAAGAGAAAGAAGAGTTTCAACCACAGAGACTCTGCACCCAGACATCAGCCACATCTTGATACCCATGGTTTTGGGTCCAAGTGTCCACGGCTGGACCTGACCCCTGGCAGGGACTGCCGGGGCCCCAAGGGAAGGTCTCCCTCACAGTCACCAGAGATCACCCCCTTCCCCAGAATGAGAGTCTGAGGTGGGGAGGGGAGGGCTGCAATGCGGCTGAGTGGAAGTGCTAAGCCTGCTGGGGGGTGTGGTGGGGGATGGGGTAATGGAGAGTCGGGAAGACTTACCTCGGTTGGCCTGGAGCAAGGGGAAGAGCAGGAGCCCCAGGAGCCCAACCATGATCACTGCAGGAGGAAGAGCAGGGCCCCTCTCACTGGGCTGCCACGGTTCTTCCTGTCTGTGGCGCCCAACTGCGTGCCACCACCACCTCCCAGGTGCTACTTTCAGGCGCGGTGGGAGCAAGATGGACCAGGAGGTAGGCAGGGGGGCTGCACACAGCGATGGGCGGTTGAGCGCTCCAGGAAGGCTTGCTGGAGGTGGTACCATGAGCGAGGGGACGTGCTGTACGCGAGGCTGGGAGGGGCAGCGCTCCTCCCCAACTCTTAAGTCTGAGCGCTCACATGTAGATCTGTGATCCTGCTCCTCTGCCCTACTTGCACACCAGGGAGAGGAGAAAGGAGGGCAAGAAAGGGCAGGGGCAGGACCGGGAGAAAGACAAGGGGGTCCCCAGGTGGGGATGGGGGTCAGCTTCCAGATGCCCCAGTCTTCTGGTTCACTTTCTGCTGGGACCTGATTTATGTCCAGAAACTTGGAGTATCAAGTCAGTCACCACTGCAGCCTGGGGCTGGGTGTGGTCATAGGGAAAGGCCTGGGGCATGTGCCCAGGTTGTGGCTGCCCGAGTGGCTCACGATTCTCCTTCCTGTGGGTGCAAGGGCTGGAGAGTGCTCAGCTGGGCTACCATCCAGTATGTTGGTGCACCGGGGTCCTGGTGAGCAGCCCCCAGGGCAGAGGGAGACCCATGCCTGGACCCTGAGCCCAAGGGCTTGGAGGTCCTTGAAGAGGAGACAGACTCTGGGCAACCAGGAAGAAGAAGACATTTCTCTGTCCTGGAAGCCTTGGGCTAGAGGGCCAACCTTCCAGTGTTGGCCCAAAGCCACACGTGCGTGTGCCGGGTGTGTGAACATGGCTCACGTGTGGCCAGACAGCCTTAAGAGATTTCCTCCCTGGAGAGCCCCTCCTCTGGCTGGATGCTCCTGTGCTGATGGTTCGGGGTCCTGGGTGGGGTTTGGGGTGGGGATGGATTAGGTTTGCTGGGTGACCTCCCCTGGCAGGGGCTGTCCACCTACCTACAGACACTTCTTGCGTGAGGGGTATCTATTTCAGGGGCAGAATCTTGCCAAAGTTCCAGAGGATCCTAGGAAAATTGTAGGCAGGAAGCAATAAAAGCATCGGGCTTGTGAAACACGTCCCATTCCAACCTCGTCCTGCCTTTGTTCATCACCAGCACTCCCTGGGCGCCCGCACGTGCCAGCGCCAGTGCCAAGGGCAGAGGGTGAGATGGATGAGAGCCTCGTGGCCTGGAGACGACTCCAGGGATGGACGAGCAGACCTGCGGCAGGACACACAGCACCTGGTGGGAGGGGCGCCGAACCTCAGGGGCCCCAAGAGTAGAGGACTGAGGAGGGGAGAGAGGGTCAGTGGCGAATCTGGGAACAGGGTTGCAAGCAGAGGCATCAGCACACGCATGGTCCCCAAGGCCAGAGAGTGCCTGGGGTTTCTGAGGGCCTGCAAGAGGGCCCGTGTGGCTGAGGAGGAGCAAGGGGGGCCTGGGGGGACGGGTCTCTAGGGCACTGCAAGGACTCAGAGCTAAACTACCTTTAGAGAAATCCTTGAATGTCCAGATAAGCAACAAGTTAAAAATTAAAATCAGTCAAAGACCCAGACACAGTATTTCTTTCTAGGCTTCTTGCCTTGGGTGTACAGGGTCTGAATGACTTAATGTGAGCCCATCCCACCGTAATAGCAATATTAAATGGCCTTTGAATGAATATCAGTGGCCTGATATTCATCATCTCAGGGTCCAATATTGAATGGCCTTTCAAAGCATCAACACCTTTGGTCTGTTTTAGGCAAAATGGAACAGATTTCCACGGCCCCCAAAGCATGGCGATCCCACATGCCGTTCCCACTGTGTCTTAGTGGCCTGGCCCAGGGGGTGGAACAAACCCAGCATTTCTGGCATGAACCTTTCTTTAACCTGGGAGAGGCAAATACAGTCAGTTCTAGACCTGGACTCTGGGGGCCAGCGAAGCTGTCGGGGTCGTTACCCACCTGTGGGGACGGTCGCCAGGCACCGTGCATCGTGTCCCATCCGAGATGCTTCACAGTCAGTGAGGACTACCAGATATCTGGCCTTCTGCGTGTTATTTGGACTCTTTTTTTAAAAAAAATATTTATTTATTTGGCTGTGTCGGGTCTCATGGGCTCTCTAGTTGTGGCATATAGGCTTAGCTGCCCCACGGCACTTGGGATCTTAATTCCCTCACCAGGGAATGAACCCGTGTCCCCTGCATTGCAAGGGAAATTCTCAACCACTGGACCACCAGGGAAGCCCTGGTTGGGACTTTGTAGCTTGTAAGACTCACAGCAGCTCCTTTCAGGTTTTTATTTTCTTCACTTAAAGATACATTGCTCAGCTCACTCGATGATTTGCTAGTCGGTTTAGCGTACTCATCCTGAGGATTAGCAATGTGGACGTTTCGCAAAGCACTGAAGGTAGCGCTTCTAGAAAATCCTTCTTTTATCACATTATAAGTACCTTTTACGAACATATTCAATGAACCACCAACCAGCTCTATCTTTAAAGGAACTTCTCTACACTGAAAAGAAAAGGCCACAACGAGAAACAGGCAAAGGATGAAATAAGAGGGCTCACACGTAAAGGCAAATATACAGTAAAAGAAGGAAACCATCCACACACACAGACAAGACAGCAAAAGCAGTAATCATGAGAGGAGGAGAGTACGCAGGCAGGATATTTGAAATGCACTGGAAAGGAGAGATCAGCAACTTAAAACAATCATGCACGTAAGTGTAGACTGCTGTATCAGAGTCTCATGGTCACAACAAACCAAAAGTCTGTTATCATAGATATACACACAGAAGAAAAAGGAATTCAAGTGCAGCACTAAAGTCATCAAATCATAAGGGAACAAAAGAGGAAAGGAAGAAAAAAAGACCTACCGCCACCCACCCCTCCAAAAAAAAAAACACACAATGGATACACTCACAGGAGTTATACAGTTTCTCTTGTAAAGACATGTGACATATACAGTTTAGGATACGGTTTGATATACATTTGGGAACAGGAAGGGGCAGCAGGTAGGCCAGGTGGCAAAGAGGGGAGCCCCAGGGCTGTGGGAGACTGGGGAGGTTGGACACAGATTCCACCAGCAGCCACCTGTCCGGCCTCCCATCCAGAGGGGCTGCTCTACCCTTTGGGGGTGGTAGAGGAGGCCCCGTGCATCATCTCAGGCCACTGATATCCTCATTTCGGTTCCGCATGTGCTTCCTGGAAGGTCCCTCAAACTGGTTCTTATTCATGGTCCAAAGAAAGAGGGTCCAATAGGGTCTTATTCATGGTCCAAAGACATGATTGGCCGACGACCCCAAACTGGGGCATCTCCCAGGTGACCGCAGCATGGCACTCCTGCCCTGGGGAGGAGCGCAGGCCTGGGTGGGGTGGAGGAGGGGGAGGGTCCTATTAGGTCAAATGCTTTGGAACTTGAGATTTTTGTACTTTGGGCCCAGGACCTACTAAGGACCCCTCCTTGGCGGGTGTGTTAGGGAGAGGCCAGAATGTTGCCAAGCTTCCTAGTCCTCTGCCTGGTTTTCCCCATGGCACTTCCCCATGGCTCTGCGAAGCGCAGTGCACTGGGTACTCTGGGCTCAGAGCCTCCTTACCTGGGGAGAGAGGAGGGAGGGAGGGAGATGAAGGGCACGTGCAGACACCACTCTTTCTGCAGGTGCATCTGCAGACACATCCACCACCCACACATCTTAGATCTCCTGGAAGGAGCAGGAAGCTCCCATGCCATCCTCCAGGGGGTCCTAGGGACGGTGTGGACTCAGCGGCCTGTCTGGGGTGGGGCATCTGCGTTCTGGGACTGGGACTGCATTTGCTGGTGGGGTCCTCCGGGGGAGGGGTTCTGTCTCTCTGGGACCTCAAACGCTCCCCACTCTCTCACTAGTCTTGATGGGTACAAGGCAATGGGGCAGAGTGTCTATGCCGGGTCTGAGATGACCCCACACAAGATGCCCTCCCCAGCCCACAGACAAGGCACAGTGGCCCATACCTGCCGGAGCCTGGAGAGTGGGGAACCACGCCTCTGGCGCCAGGCCAGCATGCAGATCAGCGCGAGGGCGAGGATGACGACCAGGGCGAGGATGGGGAAGACCACCTGTGTCTGGCTCTTGTCCTGGGATTCAGTCTGGAGACTGCGCAGCTTCCTCTCCGGGCCTGTGGGGAGGGGTCGGGCCCTCCCTCCTTTGTTCATCTGTGCAGGAGCCCCGACCTCCTTGGGGGCACCCTCGAGGGGGACATCGCCTGTGGTTGGGAAGCCCATGGGTGGGAGTGTGGCAGGGGGATGGGTGCATGGGATGGGCAGGGCTCCAGGCACAGAGGGTGAGGGTGCCTACAGAGGGAAGACCCGAGGGGGCTTTCTGGGGGCTCCCCTCCTGTAGCCCAGGATGAAGATAGGAACACCTACCTGCAGAAGGTGTGAGGAGCAGGTCTTGCGGGTCTGCCAAAGAGACAAAGGGCAGGTTGGCCCTGGCCAGGGCCTACCCTGACACAGCCCCTCCGCCCCAGGTATCAGATGAGCCCTGGATACAGGAGTTCATGAAGGCCTCACTGGGTTCCCTACACAGGGCCCGGCTAGGCTGAGGGGTGCCTTCTCAGCCCCTCCCACTGTCCCTGGTCTGGGGCAAAGCTGGACCCCTGCTTCCTATCCGCAGCGCTCAGGGTGCCTCTGGCTGCGTATGGACAGGCGAAGGGTGGTGGGGAGGAATCGATGGTGACTTGTGGAGTTTGCAGCAAAGCAAGGAGTGGGGGTGAGGGATAGGCCATGTTTAGGGAGAGAAGGCGCCAGCTCCCTGAGCAGATTGGGACAGTGAGCAGGCACACATGCCGGGGCTGCTCTGAGAAGCTCAGAGAGGGCACAGCCACAGCATGGGTGGGGCAGGGTGGAAGTCCTCTTCAGGCCTCATTTCCGTGGCTCTGGTCACCTCAGGTGGGCAGAAATCACTCCTCCCGAGTTGCTCTGCACTCCTGCCTACCAAAAAGAAAAGCTCTTGGGGATCAACCCACCCCCCACCGCCACCCCGCCCTGCTCACCTGAGATGTTCAGGGTAGTGGTTCTGATGTGTCTCTGGCGCCCCTTCAGACTCCACTTGTACTGCCCTGCCTGGGTGTCCAGGGCTTCTTCAGTTACTAGGTACGCCTCTCCCTCCCGAATCGAGAGCTGCCATCCATCCTGGCAGTAGTTTCCTGGGGCTTTTACATTGAAGATGAGCTTCGAGGGTGCCGTGGGGTTCGCTTTCAGGGAGATGTTGATGTGGGAGAAGGCGTTGGAGATGCTGCAGCTCATCGTGGCTGGCTGGCCCCTCAACACAGAAACCACACCGCTGGTGCAGTTGGGGTTGTCCCAGGCTGTGTGGGGGAAAGTCACGCGTGTGGGTCATGGCTGGACATCAGGACATCCACTGACTGCCCTTCCTGAGTTCACTGGCATGACCTGGAGCCTGGGCCCCTCCTGTCCTGATCTAGCTCTCTCCTCCCACACCCAACTTGCCCCTGCTGGGGTCACCCTGGCAGAGTTGGGACCATGAGACTTACTTCCACTCTGAGCACTCCTGAAGGCGGGCAAGAACAAGAGGACCCAGAAGATCCTGGGAGTGAGGAGAGTGGATACTGAGGTCAGCATGGCCAGCAGGACGTAGAGGAGTTTTAAGGGGTCCCTCGTCCTCCTTATTGGTTTCTGGGACACTCCCTGGAGGAAGGAAAGCTGATGAGTCAGAGTTCCCTTAGGCTACTTCAGAAGCCAGTGAGAGGGGCTGCACCCTGGCCAGGGTGGGTAAGGGTCCCCAAGTTCCTCCCTGACCACTGTGTCTTGACCGTTCTTTCTACCTTAAAATGTGTGCATTGGGACCACAGTAAGATAGATGAAAAACACAGATGAGACAGGAAACGGGTCCCTGGGAGACAAATCCAATTATATTGCTGGGGTTATCTTGAATTTTATATAAAACACGCAAAACACCCTGAACCATGTGTCCTGTAGAGACGGGCTGTGACACACAGAATCTTGTGTGGCCACTTGCACCTGACACCAGCCTGAGACTACCTTGGATGCTCCCAGCCCATCTTCGGCTCTTGCATTCTGAGGATTGGCATTTGGGACACTTGGTCCACTCTCCAGATTGGCTTTTATCAACAAAAGCATCTTCCTGTGGAGCTCGTGAGTTACAGTCCGGAAAGCTGAACTTTCACTTCCTCTGAAACAAATGCTCATCTCAGGCTTTGGCATCCAGTAAAACTGACATTTGGGCATCCCAGATGGCACAGTGGTAAAGAATCTGCCTGCCACTGCAGGAGACACAAGAGAGGAGGGTTCAGTCCCTGGGTCAGGGAGATCCTCTGGAGCCGGAAATGGCAACCAACTCCAGGAGTCTTTCCTGGGACATTCCATGGACAGACTCAGACATGACTGAGCGACTAATACTTTCACTTTTCATAATGACATGTAGCTACCGATAGGTACTACACAGAGGATGAGATGGTTAGATAGTATCAACAACTCAAGGAACATGAATTTGAGCAAACTCAGGAGATAGCGGAGGACACAGGAGCCTGGTGGGTTACAATCCATGGAGTTACAAAGAATGGGATGTGACTCAGCAACTGAACGACAACAAAAAGTAGCTTCTGTAGGGAACTAGGTTTAAAGAAGGTTGAGAAGTGCTTGCAAACGAGACTCTCAACCAGGGCTGAACATTCTTGCAAACGAGATGTTCTGCCCAGTGTAGGGAACTAGGTTTAAGGAAGATTGAGAAGTGCTTGCTAACGAGACTGTCAACCAGGGCTGAGCATTCTTGCAAACGAGATGTTCAGCTAAAAATCCTGTTTGTTCCCATGGGAAAAGAACATTGCTTGCACACAAGGATGTTTCTCTGATTCCTCAAAAGGAACAGACCTTGGGACAAAATGGATTCTAAGTTGATAAAGAAGTTCCCCAAAACAAAGTCTTAGCTGCAGTAAATAAGCCAAGGTAAAGGTTATCTCGCGCTGCGCATGTGCACTGTATAGTCTCTAAATCATAGTGCTTGGCAGCTTGCCCTGTAGGGGGTTGTGCAAAAGATATAAAATAAAGCAGCTGTAGGAAGCAAGTGTTAAAATATAAAGATTTAAACCACTCTGCAGTGTGGTGTTTCATTCCGTCGCCGGCAAGCTTCACTGCCCGAAAAATCCTCTGTGTTCCATCCATTCATCCATCCTTCCCCCCAGGTCCTGACAACCATTGATCTTTTTACTGTGTCCTGAGTTTTGCCTTTTCCAGAATGCCATGGAGTTGGTACCCTTTGGTTTTGAATTCCGTGTCTCTGATTTCTTTTTTCCGTTTTGCGCGGAAGTGGGCAGAAGGGCCAGGAGCAAAGGAAAGTGTGGATGGAATCGCTTCCAGGAGCTGGGGGCCATTGGTGACCAGCTCCAGTCCTGACTCCAGGAGACTCTGGGTCAAACAAGGAGAATGAAATGGCAAGGGACAGTCTCAGCCCCCAGATCCCTGTGACTGGTGCTGCTGTCTCCCGATTCCCTTGATTTTCTGAACTTGCTTCTATTCTATTTACCATCAGGACAGCCTTCTTTTCTCACATAAGTACAGCATTTGTAGTTGAGGAAGAAAGAAGTCACTGGAGAGACGCGTGTTCTGTGCACACACATGGATGTGATTTTACATACATGAATCAGCTTAGAGCCCACTCCTGTCTCTCTCTTCTCGCCCTCTGTACTGTATGTACTGGGGTGAATGTTGTTGTTCTTTAGTCGCTAAACCATGTCTGATTCTCTGCAACCCCATGTACTGCAGCCCACCAGGCTCTTCTGTCCATGGGATTTGCCTTACAAAAATATTGGAGTGGGCTGCCATTGCCTTCTCTAGGGGATCTTCCTGACTCAGGGATCAAACTCGCCTCTCCTGCATTGGCAGGCACTTTCTTTCCCACTGATCCATCAGGGAAGGGTGAAAGGTGGCCCCAAAATACACGTCCACCCAGATCTGTGAAGGTGACCTTCCTTGGAAAAAGAGCCTTTGCAGCCATAAATAAAGAGGAGGTCGTGTTAGAGCCGCGTGGGCCCCTGTGTAAGGTGCCTGGTTTCTTGTAAGAAGAGAGAAATTTGTCAGAAACAGACAAGGGAGAGGCCCAGAGCTGACAGAGGCACAGACTGGAGGGATGTGGCCACAAGTGAGGGGCCGCCAGAGCCACCAGAAGCTGGAAGAGACAAGGAAGGTATTTCCCTGCAGCCCTGCTGACGCCTTGATGTGGACTTCCGGCCTCCAACCTGGAGGAGGGCAAACTTGCTTCTTCTGATCCCTTGTTTGGGGTCCTTGGTCACGGCTGCCCCAGGACACTCACACTGGCCCCCTCCTTCCCCAGACCTCAGCTTTCCCCTCACTGGAAATATCAGGCACAAACCACAGACACTGGAGGGAGCATTCTGGTCATGTTCTGTCCACTTCTCTGTCTCGGTCTCACTGTGTAGTGAGTGTGCTGCTGGTGAGGTCTGCCTCCCTGGATCCTGAAGCCTGACTTCAGTGGCTGCAAGGATTCCCTTTGTCTTAGCTTGTGAGCAGCCCAGTCCCCTTGGCTTCTAGCTCCGCCTCTTCCTGGTGACACCTGCTGCCTTGGAGGGCTGACCAGCTCCTCCTGTTTCTGGCCCTTCGGATTTCCACATGGTCACTGCCTTTGCAAAGCCTTTGCTCCTCCTCCTGGGAGTGTCTGTCTTCTCCTTACAGCTTTCTAAGACTTTCACCCCTTAAAGAAACAAACTGCCTTCCAGGGTGAGTAGCTTTCCATCATCAATCCTCCCCAGATGATCTTTGGAATAAAGACCCCATGTGTTCATGTCGTCCTGTCTGTCTTTCCTTCAAAGCTTCAGGGTTTTGTTTTAAAGTAGTCTTCGTTTGTTTGTGTAGAGTATCCTTTTTAAAAGGCTTCCCAGATGGTGGAATATCCATCACGGTCAAATTTTGTCTATTTTTCCGCTCAGATCTTGAATATTCCTCAAGGTGTGTTTGCAAGTGGCATGTCACAGGTCTCATTTTGCTTCCTTTCCAGGAGGACCAGTGGTGCCTGAGGCACTGATGAGTGAGCACCCTGGCCAAGGCACCGGTACCACGTGGGGCTCTCCAGGCCCTGCCAGCTGCGGGGCACAAGCCACTATGCTGTCCATCATGCGTTTTCACCCCGGGAAGGCAGGCCCTCTCTATGGCTGTTTATCTTTCCTTGGACATTCGTTTTTCACAAGAACATTAACTCGGTTTTAATCTTTTTTTTTTTTTCAGAACCTAGAATCTGGTGATTAAGTGAAGAAATCAGCTGCCCTGATCCTGCCGCAACCTACTCAGCATAATACAAGAGAGGCTGAGATTTCACAGGTGGACACAATCCAGTCGCTGCCTTTCAGCAATTACCAGGATGGGGCATAAATAGCTCATCACTATTATTTGCTGCTGAGAATCTCATGTGATGGAAGGTTCTAGAAAGAGGTGTTGCAACTTCCTGTGCTGGGGCTTTTCCTGGCACCTCAGATAAGATCTGCTCAATTCTTTTCCTGAGTATTTTTTACAAAATAACTTTTCTTAAATTGGAAAGTTCTCATACACAGAATGGTGCCCAGCGACCCATAGGGCCCAAAGGCATCCTTGCTGGTGGTCGACAGTGACTCCTGGCCCCCTAGCCAGAGCCCTCGGGGCTGCCTGGAAGGAGACCCTTGCCCAGGGATGTCCTACCCTGAGCCTGCCTGAGCAAGCAAGAGATTGATCTTGTGTGCTCATCTCTGGCCACTGACGCATCCTAGAGGAAGCCTCGGGCAGGACCCCCAGTGTTTCCAGTCTCCTCAAGGTCTCCCCTCGGACTCCAGCCACTCTGCTGCTTCCACTGACCTCGGAACAGCCTTTGTACCCCTGTTCCCCATCGAACGTGGGCCTGGGTGTCCCAACGACAGGGAGGCAGGCCAAGTCTCCCCAGGCTGAAAATACGTTCCCAGGGAGGCCTGCCCACTGGCCCCAAGGCTGGAGCAGGCAGGTGTCCTCAGGGTCACATGGAGGGCTCACCCCCCAGGGAACCAAAGGAAGAATGCCACCTCAGCCTGTGCTCTGAGAGCAGTGATTCCTCACTGGGTGAGAGGGAGAGCCTCCTGCCAGTGACCTGGCATCATCACCGAATGCCCAGTGCAACCAGGAGACTTGGTGGGAAGGGCAGGTGTGCTCTCTCTGGGAGGGAGACAGCCAGGGGTCTATAGTATCCAGAAGGAAACTCACCCCCTCAGAACCTTTCCTCATCACCTTTTCCTGGCTTTCATCGTTTCATTGTCCAGCTTTCATCCTTTCCATAAATTTAGGAGTCGTGTTGCAAGTTCCTAGGACACTTTCTGGGATGTTGAGTGAAAAGTGAAAATGAAAGTCACTCAGTCCTGTTCGACTGTTTGTGACCCCATGGACTGTAGTCTGCCAGGGTCCTCTGTCCATGGGATTTTTCAGGCAAGAATATTGGATTAAGTTGCCCTTCCCTTCTTCAGGGGATTTTCTCGACCCAGAGATCGAACCTGAGTCTCGTGCCTCGGAGGCAGATTCTCTGAGCCACCAGGATGTTGATTGAAAATAGATGAATGAGTGGGTTCATTGACAATCCTGAACCACACAGGGTCTCACTCCATGGGGAGCCAGGACAAGCTAGCCTGTTGAAGACAACCCCTCTTCAGAAGCTACCAGAATCCTACTCCCACTCCCTGGGAGAACACCCTGTCACGTGCACAGAGGCACACACAGCATACGCACACACACAGACATACACACACAGCACGTAAACACATACACACAGACACACACACACAGACACACACACACACAGACACACACACACACAGTGCTGAGGGGAGGGCCCCTAGGGCCCCCACATGCCCTGCCTACAATAGGTGCTCAATCCCTGCAGACCTGCTCAGAATTCCCTGCAGGGCTGATGCCACATGAAGGGTGCAGTCAGTGCCCTCCAATGAGCTCTGGGCAAGTGCCCAGCAGAGCTGAATGAGTCAAAGTTCAACCTTGCTCTGCACCTGGACCAGGTGACATGGAGAGGGGGTGATACAGCAAAACAGTGTTTTTGTAACACTCGCTGATCTACCCAACTGGACTCTGGGAGGGAGCGTGTGTGTTGACAAGTAAAAGGAAAGCGAAATAGCAGCAGGTTAAAGTCCAGAAGCCAGGTGGGAGGGCAGCTGGTGTCTTCCAGCAGCGAGGGCATGGCCCCCTGAGAAAGGTGTATGAGGTCCCTTGAGCCTACGTCAGGCCCACCAAACCACCCTCTGCTCTCAATCTCTCATATTTTGTCTACTTGCCAGGGAAACACCCCAGAGGGCCTGTCTCGCCAGCCTCCCCACCCTGCCAGCCTCCCCACCTTAACCTCTGTGCTTTTCACAACACTACATATCCCTATGTCCTAAAAATTAGTTCTTCCCTGGTAGCTCAGCTGGTAAAGAATTCGCCTGCAATGCAGGAGACCCCCGTTTGATTCCTGGGTTGGGAAGATCCCCTGGAGAAGGGATGGGCTCCCCGTATTCTTGGGCTCCTCTGGTGGCTCAGACGGTAAAGAATCTGCGTGCAGTGCGGGAGACCTGGGTTTGATCCCTGGGTCTGGAAGATCCCCTGGAGGAGGGCATGGCAACCCACTTCAGTATTCTTGCCTGGAGAATCCCATGGATGCAAGAGCCTGGTGGGTTACAGTCCATGGGGTAGCAAAGAGTCAGGCACGACGGAGGGACTAACACTTTCACTTTTCACATACCCCTATGTCCTAAAAATTGTTTTATATTGACTCAATTTTTAAACAGTAGTATCTGTTTTAGCTTCACCTTAAATGCCCATTTGTAGTCACTAGATGTGCTATTTATAGGAATGTTCTCACAGATACTGAAATGACCAGAAGACTATGAAAGCAGGAGGTGTCACAGACTCTCTACCACCACCTGAGTCCTCCCGGGGGAGTGTGGCCTGTGCACAGGGGACCTGGGCCATCTTCTGTCATGTTGTCCAAGGCTGCTGAAGCTGTGGGCTCCCAGACGGGCCCTGGTGGGGACTCCCTGCCGCTCTTCCCGCTGCCCCCTACCTCCAGTCTTCCCCGAGCCTTCCCCAGGCCATGGCGGGGCTCTGCCCTCACACACACGAGCCTCTTAGTCCAACTTCATGCACTCCCTGAAGTTCTCCTCACCCGGAAAGGCTCTGGAGGTTTCCACAATCTGGACAAGGATGCCAGGGTCCCTTCCCACCAGGCTGTGCCCCCAAACTCCAACCACCGTGGGCCTGACTCCTAATCTTCAGACAATACAGCCTAGGAGCTGGAAGAACTCCAGGTTGCGGCTGATCCTCAAAACCATAGACCAGTCTCAACTAAACCAAATCTGTACAATGGAGACACAGACTTTTCCACCTTATAGAGTGCAGAAGGGCTGTCTGCAAAGAGCTGGACTGGGGATGGAGGAGCTGGGCTGGGATGGAGGGGCCATTCTGAGGACGGACGAGCTGGGTTGGGGATGGGAGGAGCTCCCCG
This sequence comes from Ovis canadensis, assembly GCF_042477335.2. Taxonomy (NCBI): domain Eukaryota; kingdom Metazoa; phylum Chordata; class Mammalia; order Artiodactyla; family Bovidae; genus Ovis; species Ovis canadensis. The sequence continues at coordinate 58,739,099 of NC_091255.1, read as the reverse complement.
TATCCTCAGGCACCTTTGCCGCCCTTATCAGTCTGGGGTTCCACTGTTGTCTTAGTTTTAAATATAGGTATACTTTTTGTAATATTTGCCACATATTTACATTTCAAAGTGATTCATTATCTGAAATTCAGATGGGTTTTTAAGTTTGGCATTTCCATTCCTCTGCCTGAGTCTTTCCTCTTGTCTCTTATGCTGCAAAGGACAGGAAAATTGGACAGAGAGAGAGGCCAGGGCACAACAGGGGAAGACACCGGTGAGAAGGCAGAGGGTCCGGGGTGGTATAGGAAGCCTGCATGTATGGGGCAAGACCTGGAGGGGGCCTGAGGCTTCTGGAGTTGGGAAAAGCGAGGCAACAATTCATCCTTCTCTCAGATCACCGTCACAGCTGCTGGTCTCTACATATATTAAGCTGGGGCACACAGCTGGGATTTGTGCTGTCACTGGGGACCTGATCGCATTTGGGAGTCAGTGGAACACATTGGAAAGTGCATGCCGTTGCCAGCACTTTGTCCTGCCACAGGACCTTTGGGAAACTGAGGCAGTAGGTATGTGGCTCGAGGCTTATCAGCTGACCAAGGGCAAGGGGTTCTTGGTCAGCAGGGATCTCCATTCCTGCAGCAGCTAGGAGAAGCTGGACCAGGTTTCCCACGCAAAGGCTCAGTGGTAACTTGTATGTACCTAGATATCTACATGGGAAGGTGAGCACCTTGCTGTCCAGGCAGGCCTTTCACCAAGAGTGTGGAGGGAGGTGACCAACCACCTTCAGAATAGAGCTGAAAGGGAGCCCCAACCCTGGCTCAGAGGGAAGAGATGCCCCAGTCCGGGGAGCCTTTGCTGTGTTCTGTCCCTGCTGCTATGGCCAGGAAGGATCCCTCATGGGCAGTAATAAGTTCCTGCAGTTCTGGGGGTTGAGTCTGTAAACCCTTGTGGGCTCACAGCCTCAGTACAGGCCAGCCCATCAGCTGGGCTACTTCTCACTCTCTTTCACAAGGCGCTTCCTCTGAGAATCCTCCCCTTCCTTGCAACAGCTGGTTGCACCTCCCAGGGGCCAGGGGAGGTGAGGGGGGCCTGTACCTCCCCACCACCTTCACTATTTAGACCCAGGGGATGAGAGCCTCCCAGGGGCTCTGGTTCCTCAGGCACTGCGGGTGGAAAGTGGCTTTCAAATAGCAGATCATTCACCAGTAGTGGGTGGTGAATTGAATTTAGATTGCTGCTGCAGCTTAACCAAAAATGAAAGGAGAGCGTAGAAAGAGGCGGTGGAGTGTCCCTCTCCCTCGACCTTAGGGGAAGTCTCGGAGGTTTCACTCTGTTTTAATGAGTGTTTGTGAGTGCTGAGTGTGCATGTGTGATCCTTGTGAGTGCACACAATTGTATATGTGCATGATAGTGAGCGTGTGGGCAAGTACGAGAGCCGCAGTGTTGGTTTGGATGTGAAAGTGTTTCGCCCCAGATGTGGTCCCGGGCAGCAGGGGCTCTGTTTGGATGGGTGGACGTCTAGGAGCTCGAGATGCCAACTCTCTGCCCTTCCACAGAGGGCCAGAGCCAAGCCTGGGGCCGCCCTGCAGAGACGCAGTTCCCCATCAGGACTGCGAAGTCTTTGTCATTTTCTCTCCCTCAGGGGAGGGCGCACAGCGCAGAGCTCAGCGCCCCATCTCCATCAACCCAGCCCCAACGTGAGTGCACTGCACTCTGACACCAGGAGCCCCGGCCACCGCCCCTCCAGCTCTCACCTGCGCCCCGGTGCCCCGGCTCCTCCACTCCCTCGGCTCCCCTCGGCTCCCGAGCTCTGCCTGCCCAGCCGGTCCACAGCTTCAGCCTGTCTGTGCGCTGGTTTGCGAGGCTGGACTAAACCCAAACCGAAGGATGATTCCAGGGCGGAGCCAAGCAAGGAAGAGGCGGGAAGAAAGATTCAGAATCCATGCACGTGAAGTCTGACACCCAGGTCCAACATTCAGGAAGGAAACTTCAAGTTATGGGAAGTCACTCAAGTTTCAGGAACTGCCCTGAGTTCAGGGGAAAAGGATGAGTTTCTTGATAGTGAATTCCTTATTATATTTTTATTAGCCGCGGGGCATTAGATGATTATTCTAAAGAAAACTGCAGGTGGTAGTTTTCCAGGAGAGCCAGTTCCTGGAGTTCTCCACTTTCAAGCTCCGTCTGAACATATCCTCCTTTGGGGAGCTGGCTGTGTTCACCCCGCTGCGTGGATCTGGGGACCTGCCAGTCCCCTGCTGTGTACATCACCCCCCACACAGACACTGGGCAGAGTCTGCCCACTGAGACTCCTCAGAGACTGATTCCAAGTTTCAGAATTGCAAACTGGGTCCATCCAGATAGAAGTCTTGCTGGGGACACAGGCAGGGATATGGAGCGAGAGTGAATAGGAGCAAATGGTAAAGAGTTTGAACTATAAATTGTCCTTCACTAGCCCTCGAGCAGAAGGAGCCCCTCTTCCTGGCTCCCTCCCCACGGAAGGTCTTAGCAGGCTGGGTGTGGAGACACTCTGTGGCCAAAACAGGCATCCCCGGGGCATCCCCGAGTGCCCTCATTCCCAGAGGGTGGAGTCCAATAGGTGCTGACCTCAGAGAAGTGCTGGAAGCCAGGAGTTTCCTTGCAGGGGTGTGAACGTTTCTCATGTACAAACAGTTTAGGTGCTTATAAAAATCACTCAGACAGAAGTCTCTTTTTGAGACTCTGAAAGTGGGGAATAAGGGGAATGTGTGAGAGCCAGAAGGGTGGGGAAGGACAGAGGTGTTTGAATCATTCTTTGTTCGACTCCAGGCTCCTTTTTTTCTTCAAATTGCTGGAGGCAAGCGGCTGCTCTTGACTTGAACCCGGAGTCCTTGGTCCACATCCAGCCTCACTAGCTTCCGGGCTCTCATCAGCAGCGCCCAGATTTCCTGCAGACCAGGAGGAGGGCTGCTGTCCTCACTCCTGCTGCCTAGCCTCCTGAGTGCAGCCTCCCAGCTCTGTCTTCCTTGTGGCAGAGGGGCAGGTGTGCAGCCTCAGCTGAGGGCATCATGTGTGCTGGGAGCTCACACCTGGGGCAGCAGAGTCAGGAGCCAAGGGTGACCTGAGACAAAGGGTCCCGTGCAGGGGTGGGCCTGGCTCTGCCCCCTCACCTCTAGGAGAGAGGCTTGGAGAGAGAGACCTTGCAGGGATGGTGTGGCAGGGGTTGGGGGCAGGAGAAAGAGTTTGTTTCTGTTCAGTGTAAGACATCCCTCATCAGACCTGTACTTCGAATAAAGCCCCTGGAAGGCAGGAGTGGGGTGTGGGCAGTGAGTCTGAAGGTCCTTCCATGAGGGTGCAGAAGCCTCGAAGGTGTATGGAGAAGGGAGACCCCAAAGTTATCGGTGGTTTGGAGGTGGGGTAAGGAAGCCCAGAGGCCCGCAGTGCCAAGTGAGTGCCGTGTGGACTGTCCCCTTCCACCAGAACTCAAAGTGACCTGCTTCAGGGTGTAGAGCAGAGTAAGGGGCAAAGAGGTGTCTCTGGCCACCAGGGGAGGGGCTGTGGACTCAGGCTGGGCAGGTACTCGTCAGGTGGGCAGAGAGTTGCTGGTGTGGGTGATGCCCGGCTTTCATGTAAGGAAAGGAAAATGCAGAACCAAGTTCTGGGGGATCCATGAATTTTGTGGGTGGCAGAGGAAGGGCCCAGACTGGACAGGACAGAACATTCCAGCTGCCCCACAAGGGGAGCCTCTAGATCTTCAAGGAGATCAAGGGCAAGAAGGGCCATTCTCCAGCTGGACTCAGGGCCTGAACGTTGACCAACAACTTGGTGTCTGTAGTGGGTTGAACAGGGCAAAGTCCTGGCTGTGCCAAAGGGGTAACCTTTGCCTGGTGGATAAATAAACCTCCGAGTCAGTTGTCCTCACAGGAAGGTGCACGAAAGTCAGTGTGAAATTCATCCTCCCCACAAGAGGCACGGAGGCCTGGGTCCCTGGCCCCATCCCAAGGGCCATCAAGACAGTGGAGAAGGGCCTCACATATGGTCCAGCCTGGGGACCAAATTGCCACACGTCGTGTTTGATGCTTGCCCACCATTCCCCTCTGTGCTGGAAGGAGGGTCTAGTCCCAAGGCCACCTTCCTAATCAGTCCTTGCTTCCCCTCACATCCAGCCTTGCCTAGGGTCTCTCAGCTCCTGGGGGCTCCTGGGAAGGGGCTGTTGCACCAGGAGGAGAGGAGAGTCCCACACACTGACAGACCTTGAGCATCGGCTGAACACTTAGGGTCTTGTACCTACAGAATGAGATCTCCTGGGACCTTGATGAAAATGGGTATCCTGATAAAGCATTTGAAAATGAAACTAGTTTATTGTTGAAAGTGAAGCACTGCAGATGGTGATTGCGGCAAGGAAACTGAAAAACACTTGCTCCTTGGAAGGAAAATTATGACCAACTTAGACAGCACATTCAAAAGCAGAGGCATTACTTTGCCAACAAAGGTCCGTCTAGTCAAGGCTATGGTTTTTCCAGTGGCCAATATGGATGTGAGAGTTGGACTATAAAAGCTGAGCACAGAAGAATTGATGCTTTTGAACTGTGGTGTTGGAGAAAACTCTTGAGAGTCCCTTGGACTGCAAGGAGATCCAGCCAGTCCATTCTGAAGATCAGTCCTGGGTGTTCATTGGAGGGACTGATGTGGAAGCTGAAACTCCAATACTTTGGCCACCTGATGCAAGGAGCTGACTCATTTGAAAAGACCCTGATGCTGGGAAAGATTGAGGGCAGGAGGAGAAGGGGATGACAGAGGATGAGATGGTTGCATGGCATCACCGACTTGATAGACATGGATTAGGGTGGACTCAGGGAGTTGGTGATGGACAGGAAGGCCTGGTGTGCTGTGGTTCATGGAGTCACAAAGAGTCGGATAGGACTGAGTGACTGAACTGAACTGAAACCACTCAAATGTCCCAAGAAGATAAGATAAATGAACTTGCTGTATCTCCCTGGGACTCCTGTTTACTTCCCAAAGGTAACATTTGTGGACACTTCCTGTTAGAGCTTGCTAGACAGCTCTTGTGTCTGTACAAACACTCAGGCTTGTCTAAGGCGTGCCTCTTTTCCTGTGCAACTTGGGACCCTATCTTTGAAGGGCACTGGGCTCCCTCAGTGTCATCCCTTTACTTCTCCTGAAAATTTCACCCTCAGATCATAGCATCAGCTACATCACGTGAAGGGTAGAGTTTCGTTTTCTCTTGGTTCTAGGAATTTGTCGATTTTAGTTCTGATTTCCTGTCTAACTACAAACAATCATTCAGCACATTCTTCATATTCCAGACGTGGTGGCATGCTTATCTTTTTGCTAGCAACTTGTGACTTCTTTCTAACTTCTGTCCTCATTCTCTGGGCTCCCTCACTGGGACATTTTGCCATTTTTGTCTCAGTTGCCACACACACACACACATACACACACACACACAATTTTTGTAAATGCCTCAGGTCCTTGAGACATCCCTGTATCTTCTGGGGTCCCTCCCATCAAGGTGGTCGGTGGGGTAATGGAGATCTTTTATGTACTTGCCAAATGTTTTCAGCTTGAGCTGATTTGTCAATGGTTGGGAGAGGTGGGTTGGAATTGCTCAGAAGACGGAGGATCATCCATTTCTCCCTGTAGTCCTAGCAATCTTTTATCATATATTTGGAAGCCATTCTATGAGATGCAAAAATATTTTAAGTGTTATACAGCGAGTCCCCTACATATGAACCCTACACATGTGTTTTGAGAGCACAGTCACAAGTCCTCTTTGTGAGTCCAACAAAGCTAGCCTCGGTACCCAACCAACACAATGGCTTTGTAGTGCTGCTATACTGCAAGCGGTTTGTAGTGCATGCGTGCTAAGTTGCTTCAGTTGTGTCCGACTCTGGGCAACACTATGGACTGTAGCCTGCCAGGCTCCTCTGTCCATGGGATTCTCCAGGCAAGAATACTAGAGTGGGTTGCCATGCCCTCCTCCAAGGGATCTTCCCCACCCAGGGACTGAGCCCACATCTCTTATATCTGCTGCACCGGGAGCCGGGTTCTTTACCAGTAGCGCCACCCTTGAAGACCAATCGGTTTATAGTACTTTTGACACAAATAATACATAACAAACCAACAAACACAAAAAGTGAAATGTTTAAATCTCACAGTACAGTCTGCTGAAAAGTGCAGGAGTACAGCACTGGCACACAGGGTCTGGCATCAGGTGAACAGGCAAGAGGAGTTACTAACTGGAAAAGGAGGGAGAGGAGGTGGGAGATGGTAGCGATGAAGGGTGATCAGCAATAGGAGACGGAGGGCAAGGGCATAGGTTCCAGTTTCTCACCGAATTCAATTCAATCTATCCTCTTGAAAAACAAATCAGTGATGTCTGGACACTAGATTGATGACTTGGTGACACCAGACTGCGCTTTGAAGGGCTGCTGCAAATGTTACGTACAGTTCTGTGTTCAGGTCTTCGCCTGAAATAAAGATACTGTGCTCTATATAGGACAGTAGAGCTGCTTGCAGAGGATGCTTGCTTATGACAATGCACGCCAGACGTGAATCAACTTCCGAGAATGGACACGTGAACACACGTTAGCATTTTTGAAAGCTCTCATTTGGAAGGTTCGTATGTAGGAGACTTACTGTACCTTCTTGGTAAACTGAGCCTCTGTCATCAGACAGTGACCCGCTCCACCCTAACCATCCAATTTCTCTTAGTCTCTTTTGTCTGATCGGTACAGCAACACTGTCTCTTGTTAGACTCTTCATGGTAGGTCATTTTAAAGACTTTTACTTTCAGCCATTTGTGTCCACATGGTAGGTGCATCTCTTGTAAGTAGAAGCTCTCTAGACTTTCATCCAACCTGACAGCCTCTGATAGGTGAGTCCTCTTTCCATGCATCTGATTATGGGTCCTTGTGCACCAGCCCTCACCCATCCTGTGCTGACACGGGTAGATTTCTATTCTCTCATTCTGGGTGAGCAGCTTCCCCGAGGCACGTGACCACATTCATGAACACATGTCTGCTGGCATCTCAGACACTCGGCACCCCCACTTCAGGGCAGGTCTCAGGGTGCAGACACTCCAAGGGCTCAGGGGCCTAAGAGTGTGTTTAAACAGGGCTTTGTGTTTGGGTTCACAGCCCCAGAATCCTGGCTTCTCGTTTCCTCGATATTTCGAAAGCCCTGGTCCAGGGCCATCTTCTATCCCGAGCAGCTGAGGAAGAATCCGATTGTTCTCATTCCTGGGTCCATCATCCTTTTGGGGAAGATTTAAACGTTTCCTCTTGTCTTTGGGTAGGAGTGCTGTGCTGTGCTCATTTGCTAAGTCCTGTCTGGAGTTTTGCGACCCTGTGGACTGTAACCCACCAGGCTCTTCTGTCCATGGGATTCTCCAGGCAAGAACACTGGAGTGGTTTGCCATTTCCTCGGCCCGCGGATCTTCCTGACCCAGGCATTGAACCCGTGCCTCCTGCATCTCCTGCTTTGTCAGGCAGACTCTACCACTGAGCCACCTGGGAAGCCTTTCCTTAGGGGAGGGGAGTGTTTTACTTACTTCCTCACCCTAGTGCCTAAATCCCCTTTCAAACCGAAATCTTGCATTTTCTTTTCTTCTTTTTTCTAAACTCCAAGAACTGCACATCCTTTCTCTTCATTTGCAGTGATCTCCCTGGGGCTCCTGCAGTCCAGATGTCAGCATTCACCTCACAGTCCTTTCACTCTCAGGTCCAGAATGTTTTCAGCCAAGCTGGCCGTGCCACGTGGCATGTGGGATCTCAATTCCTGAGCTAGCGATTGGACCCAGGCCGCAGCACTCAAAGTGCAAAATCCTTATCACTAGAGACCAGGGAACTTTCATGTTTTAGACATTTCTAAGTTTTGAAATGTAAGACTAAAAGTCTTGACCCATTAATAGTTCTCTTTCGGATGGAGTCACCGGAAGCATGATGTTTGCTTTCTGAAATGGCTGCATTCCTCCACCATCTGGTTATTTTGTCCCAAGCTGCCCCAGCCTTCAGTGCTCTTGGGAATTGTTTGTCTTTACACTTCCTTTTTTGAAAGAATCACATTTTCAGTATTAATCCTTCCTCAACCAACACCCAGATATGCCTTTCCTTCATCTGAATGTTCTTTTATTTTCTTCAAAATAGTATAACATTTTACTTATGGAAGTGCTTATGAACTGGGGTGCTTGATGCTGCTTCAGGGAAGGTGAGGTAGGTCTGGCTCTGGCCCCGCCCCCGACATGCATTGAGTAACTGGGTCCTGAAGGTATAACTCCTGCAGTGGCCCCTCAGAGTCAGGGAGGAGGCGGGCTCCACCAGTCTGGCTGAGCCACGTGGCCCCCACAGCTCCCTGCAGGGTCCGGGCTGCCCAGACCCTGGTGCGCAGCCCACCGCCGATTGGACGCTCTCCTCTCCTCTCTGGGGAGGAGCCCTGTCAGTGTACCTTGAGGTCACCTTGCTGATGGGGCAACAGGAATGGAGATTCAGTGGCCACAGTAGCCAGGGGGAGGCAGCTCTGCCTGGAAGGGGAAGGGCTCACTAGGTGATTTAAACATGAGAGCACTGTTTTCCCCTGATCATGACAACGTGTTCATTGCCCAGTATTTACAAAAGCTGTTGTTGTTGGGTTGCTAAACTGTGTCTGACTCTGTGAGCCCATGGGCAGCAGCATGCCAGGCTCCCCGTCCTTCACTGTCTCCCAGAGTTTGCTCAGATTTGTGTCCATTGAGTCAGTGATGCCGTCCAACCAGCACATCTTCTGCTGCCTTCTCCTTTTGACTTCCATCTTTCCCAGCATCAGGGTCTTTTCCAGTGAGTCAGCTCTTCCCATCAGGTGGCCGATGTATTGGAGCTTCAGCTCAGCATCAGTCCTTCCAGTGAATATTCAGGGTTGATTTCCTTTAGGATTGGCTGGTTTGATCTCCTTGCTGTCCAAGGGACTCTCAAGAGTCTTCTCCAGCACCACCATTCAAAAGCATCAATTCTTCTGCACTCAGCCTTTTTATGGTCCAACTCTCACATCTGCCCATGACTACTGAAAAAACCATAGCTTTGACTATATGGAACTTTGTCAGCAAGTGATGTCTCTGCTTTTCAACATGCTGTCTAGGTTGGGCACAGCTGTCCTTCCTTTGGAAAGAAGCAAGTGTCTTTTAATTTCATGGCTGCAGTCACCATCCACAGTGATTCTGGAGCCCAAGATCAGAAAATCTGCCATTGCTTCGATTTTTCCCCTTTCTTTGCCATGAAGAGATGGGTTCAGACACTATGATCTTAGTTTTAGGAATGTTGAGTTTTAAGCCAGCTTTTTCACTCTCCTCTCTCACCCTCATCAGGAGGCTCTTTGGTTCCTCTTCACTTTCTGCCATTTAGAGTGGTGTCACCTGCATCTATGAGGTTGTTGGTATTTCTCCCAGCAGCCTTGATTCCAGCTTGTGCTTCATCCAGCCCGGCATGTTACATAATTTACTCTGCATAAAAGTGGAATAAGAGGTAAATGGAAAGTAGGTCTCCTGGGATGGTGTCCCTAGAGGGATCCCCTGGTGTGCTTACAAGCGCTGTGGCTTAAGTATACGATGTACAGTGCAGTGAGGGGGGCTGGGGACCCCATCCCTCGGTGGCCCTGAGTGAGGCACCGCCTGCCTGCTTTCCTCAGTTAAACACCATCCTGCGACTGTCCCCCTGCCTCCACAGAGGCTTACCACCTGCGCTTCCCGCTGGTCCCCAAACAGCAAGTTCCCCTTTGTTCTAGTGCTTCTGAGCTGAGAGTGGGTGTCCTGCCCCAGGTGGGGCCCAGTAAGGTGTTTACCTTTGAAGGCAAGTCCTGTGCAAGCGTGACGAGCTCCCTGGCATCAGCTGGGGCGTGGCAGGCAAGTCACCGGTGGGGCTGCAGGCACAGGAGCTGGGGATCCCAGACGTGAGTCCCTGAGCCCACTCAGACCTTCCTGGGGGACTGGCTTGGTTACTCTGGGCCCTGGAGGAGCACCCTCGGAAACTGCCATGGTGCCAGATGACTTGGAGTGTTCAAACCTGCTCCCCACAGAATTCTCACCTGGAAGGTGGTAGGCATCCCTAGGAAGGGAATTTTGGGGGCAGGATAAGTCCATTTTTGTGTTGATTGGTTGATTTTGTGTTGTTATTTATTGATTTGTTTAAAGTACTCTATTCTAACAATGTGAATTCATTACCCAAATCAACTCTTGTTTATTCAACAAACATTTGTGCAGGGCTGAGTGGGAACCAGTGCCAGGAAGGGTGAGGCTTATGCCCCAATTCCGGGAAATCCCTGGACCAGCAGGCCAGGGAGGGACAGTGTAGTTACAAAAACATACATAAAAGTTAGAGCCCTTCAAAGAGGCTTCCCTTCATCCCACTGAGCCTGAGAGTGGCCCACACACCCTGGCTTCTGGATCTCTCTTGCCCCAGTCACCCCGCGTGACCCCCAGAGAAGGTGGTGGAGGAACCTTCACACACAGAGTCTGCTCTCTCCTTTCAACTTTCTGCCTCCATTCCCAGATTTCCCCGAGAATCAGGACCCTTCTCTGGGAACACTCTAACCACAGACCAACGAGAGCCCAGGATGCGGCTATTCTGATTCCGAGAGACGCACTCCCTCCGTGGGAGTTTCCGAGAGGCATCTCAGAAAGAGTGCTGCGGACAGAGGGAGACTCCTCAGCTGTTCCTGGGGGAGGCAGGAGCTGGCAAAGCCTTTCTTCAGGGGCTGCTTGAAATGCTCGTCGAGGGGGTGGGCCCCAGGGTACGTCGTGTGGCAGAGAGGGGCCCTGCTCCTGGAAGTGCCGCTGACCTGGAGGAGCCAGTGCTCCTGGGACCACCTGAGGGTCTGCGGGGAAGCAGAGGATCTGGTTGGGGCCCTCCTGTGACAGTAGCTGTATCAATTACAGGCTCCATACACAGCTCCTGTGTGTGGACGTGTCTGGTGTGGACTGAGGGGCTGTGGTGAAGCCTGGGCAGGTCTGACAGTACTGTCGGAGCATGAGCAGAACCAGGCAGCCTAAACCCCCAACTGTGCAGACAGCATCCTCCCAATTTCCCTTGGAATGCGTACCTGACTGCATGCTAAGTCGATTCCATGGCGTCTGACTCTTTGGGACCCACTGGAGGGCAACCTGCCATGCTCCTCCGTCCATGGGATGTCCCAGGCAAGAGTTCTGAAGTGGGTTGCCGTGCAATCCTCCAGAAGGTCTTCCTGATCCGATCCGGGGATCGAGCCTGCATGCGCTTATAGCTCCTGAATTGGCAGGCAGGTTCTAGTGCCACCTGGGAAGCCCCTTCCTTTTGAATCCATAGAAACATATACTTCCAGAAAAGCTAGACGAACATAAAATGTCATCAGGAAGTAAGTCTGAGTCTGGCTACTACAGGTTTTTACAGTTTCTTCAACTTTTTTTCCTCCAGAATTTCTACAATGATCCTGTGCTCAAGTAATCAGAGAATACTGTGTTCTTTAAGGAAAAACAACAATTTTTATTAAAGAGAGTGGGGTTGATGGGAGGAGAAGGACAGTAGGATGACCCCCCTTGGCTATCTCAGGCTTCCCCAAGGCCCCGGGGTGGTGGGTGGAAGGGCTGTGGCCACTCAGAAATGCCCATGGGCTCTCAGCCCGAAACCATGGGTTCTTTGAAGGCCATCATCTCCCCCTTCTGATGCATCCCATCGTCTCCCAGGGGAGGGGCTGTGGGACCCTGGCACCACCATGCTGCCTTTCCTGGGAGGACTATCACCCCAAGACCATGTGGAGAAGAGGGGGAGCTCCCAGGGATGCCTGGACGGTTACCAAGGCCAAGGGGCCATCCGTGAGTGACTCAGCTGAGGGTTGCAGCCTGCTGGGCTTGACCCTGCACACAAAAGAGGAGCAAAGAGTGTCTTGCTCACTCTGCTAAGGTTGGTCCTCTGCAGCCGCTGACCCACAGTGCTCTTCTGTGCTCAGACAGGAATCAGAGACGTTAACGGACTCTGTGTATCTGGACAAGCAGCCCCTTAGATGGTTAGATGCATGATTCAGGAAGAATGTTTATGACCCCGGCTGCTTGCATTTTCCCCCACAAAGAAAAGCACCGACACCCTTAACTTGAGATATATCTGTTCTTTGTGGCAAGCAGTAGAGCCACCTTTTCCCAGATGTATCTTCACCATCTGTGCATGCGTGCCAAGTCCTTTCAGTCGTGTCCGACTCTGCAACGCTATGGCCTGTAGCCATGGGATTCCCCAGGCAAGAATACTGGGGTGGGTTGCCACACCCTCCTCCAGGGGATCTTGCTAACCCAGAGATGGAACCCAGGTCTCTTGTGGCTCCTGCATTGGGGGGCGGGTTCTTTACCACTAGTGCCACCAGGAACATCCACCTGTACTCCTGGCCAGAAGCCCCACGAACTGGCCTCTCCCCTCTCTTGGGACGCATTCTCTCACTCCATCATAGCTCTCTCACTGTGTGGTTTTCTTTTAGTCAACTGCATCTCCCCAAAACACTCCCCCAACACCACCCTGTTCAGAGGCTCCCTCAGCCTTGAGTAGGTGTCAGAAGGTTCAAGGGTCTTCCCGTCCTCCTGGCCTGAGAAGATTGGCCCTCAGCTCCAGGACACTCCAGGAGCAAAGATGCCCCTCCTGTTCTCCCACTCTTCACCCCAATCCTGGGGCAGTTCTTTCTTCCTCTGTATCCTCATTTGAACTCTGACCTCCCCTCCTGGTAGAGGCTTCAGGGCCCAGGGCTAGAATATACAGGCCAGACACCACCAGGTCTGAGAGTGTCTAAGGGTCAAAGTTTAAAATTGGGTGTTTTCCCACAAGGGGCCCCGAGGAGGGCTGTGAGCTGGAGGCTGAGGGCAGGTGCCCTGGGGACACCTGGTCAGCACACACTTGAGGGTTCAGGTCCCCACCTTCCAGAATGTGCCAGAGTCAGCCTGAGGGGGAGGTCCACAGGCTGAGAGCAGAGCCCAGCCAGCTGCTCAGGCTTCATGGGAAACCCAGGGGACTGTCCACACTGAGGCTGGGCCTCCTGGAGTAGGGGTGAGGGAGGGAGAGAGCGTGCAGTTCCCTTCTTCGAGGGATCAGCAAACAAGGGTGTTTTGCTCTGACAAGGTCCCTGCTTTCCAGTGGGGTGAGGGACAGCCATTCTGAACACAGTGGGTTCTCCGTGAGTGCTGCTCAACAGCCAGGGGTGTTCCTGGGATGGAGGAACACGTGTTTACAGAGCCGGCCCCCTAGCCCCTCCGCACTTTGGAGGTGGCTGCTGCTGTTTTATTTGCTGAGTTGCAGCCAGCTCTTTTCCCATCCCATGGACTGTAGCCCATCAGGCTCCTCTGTCCCCGAGATTTCCCAGGCAAGGATACTGGAGTGTGTTGCCATTTTCTTCTCCAGGGATCTTCCCCACCCAGGGACCAAACTTGCCTCTCCTGCTAGATAGACAGATTCTTTATCTCTGAGTCACCTGGGAAGCTATTGGAGGCAGACTGCTAAATAAAGGAGGTGAGTATGGTTTTCGGAGAACTCGGAGTCCCACCTGCTTCATAAAATATGCAAACTGTTGACAAAACCTGGTTTGTTGCCATTTGGCCCAAATCTCGGGACCTGACTGGTGGCATGTGAATGGAGGCCCCACGCTCCTTCACACCATCGTTTTCTTACGTGGAGTATCGGCCACCCATTTCCATTTTGCTGTTGGATTTTCACTGGCTCAGCTGATAAGGGGTTTGACAAAGGATTCAGAGGCTAAAAGAATATGGGGATTGTTTGCTACTAAAGGAGCAGATGGGATTCCGTGGTGGCTCAGATGGTAAAGAATCTGCCTGCAATGTAGGAGACTCAGTTTCCATCCCTGGGTTGGGAAGAACCCCTGGAAGAGGGAATGGCAACCCACTCCAGTATTCTTGCCTGGAGAACTCCATGGGCAGAGAAGCCTGGCAGGCGACAGTCCTTGGGGTCACTACGAGTTGGCCATGACTGAGCGACTCTCACACACACTAAGAGCACGTGGACCCGGAACCAAGAGGCAACCTTGGGCCTGGAATACTCATCACTTCTGCACATCTCTGGCTTGCACTCTGCTTGGGGGAGGGGAGGTGGGTGGGGAAGGCACTTGTCGGGAGGGGGAGGTCATCCTGTCTCAGAAACCAGACTAGGGACTAGGCAGAGGCCTTGACAGAACGGCCAGCCCGCGGAGCAGCCCAGCCTCCTGCCTCCGTGTGCCCGTGAGGGCTATCCTGCCAGAAAGCTGAGACGTCTGGGAGGCAGGTGAGATCTTAGTTTTTTGTATGTCGTGTTTTAAGCCAGCTTTTTCACTCTCTTTTTCACTATCATCAAGAGGCTCTTTAGTTCCCCTTCACTTTCTGCCATAAGGGTGCTGTCATCTGCATAGCTGAGATTATTGATATTCATCCTGGCAATCTTGATTCTGGCTTGTGCTTCAACCAGCCCAGCATTTTGCACAATGTACTCTGCATATAAGTTAAATAAGCAGGGTGACAACATACAGCCTTGATGTACACCTTTCCCAGTAAGGAACCCGTCCTTTGTTTCCTGTCTGGCTCTAACTGGACAGGCCTTCTAGGCAGCTGCTGTCGGGGGGAGAGGGGGTGGAATCCGATTCTGAACAGGGCCCTTTGTTGGCAGGTCTGAGTCAGCATGCCTGGGGGCCCGGTCTGAGGGTCTGCTCAGGGTGAGGGAGCCTTGTGTGCCGGTGATCCCCTGTGCACACATGCACCTGCCCTGGTCTCCCCGTGGCTGCCCGTGCCCTCTGTTGGAAGAGTGGCCTCCTGGTGATGGTCTGCGGTGGGGGATCTGTGGATACAGGGGCCTGGACCCACACCCTGGGAGCCTGTGCAGGGGGCCTGTGCCCCACGGTCATTCAGGGCTCCAGGCAGCCAGCGGCCCCTCCACCTGGTGACACCATCAGCAGCGCACTTGGGCCTGCCCTGGCTGCGTGTGTCGCGGTCATGTTGCAGGGCAGGTCACGGAGGACAGGGAGCACCCTGGGTCACTTTTGCCCCGTGTCTCCTTCCAACCCAGATCTACACCTTTTTCTCAAAACAGACTTTGACACAGCGTGCATGTATCTTTTTCTTTTTGCCTTTTGTTTAATCTTTACTTAGACAGCTTTGAGACTCTGCAGAGTGACTTGACCTTGGAGCTCAGTGTGGCTGGAGCCCCTCATGCCACAGGAGTTGCCCCCAAGCACCTGGTGCAGTCCTGGTGGGCTCACTGTGCACTTCCGATAGGCCACCTGCCCTGTGACGGTGGCCACTGCCCTCGGGCTCGACTTGACCCACAGCCGGGTGCTCTCACAAACACGGGCTCACGTATGCTCACATGGTGCAAACCATGGAGCCACGGGGCTGGGAGCGATCTCTGCTGTCCTGGAGTCAGACAATGAATAAAGCTCCATGACAGGGTCAGAGTTAAAACTGTCAGGAGAACTTCAGAGTTTAATTTTAGAATTAAGCATGCTGAAGAGGAGAGGGCATTCCACCGCTCATAAACACACAGGAGACCACATCAGATCTCAGGACCAGGCTGGTGTGATCGACCCTGTCTCCTGCCTGTGCGTCTCTGGAGCACCTGGTCACATGTGGCTTTGGTTCCGCAGGTCTGGCCAGCTGCGATGCTGTGTGCTGCTCACCAGCCGCGGCTGCTCCTGGACCACACGAGGGGAGGTGTCCAGGAACCATGCCACACGCTGGCCCACACCTCACAAACCTGTTGGCCAAATATTCGTTTCAGGTGGGTCAACCCTGCTCCACAGGCAGGCGCTGTGGCCAGCCCGCCCAGGGGCAAAACCCTCCCCTGTGGCTGGAGCCCAGAGGGAGAGGGGCCCCAGTTTCAGGGGCTGATCATGGCCAGAGCTCTCTCTGTCCGCCTGCAGGACACGAGTCAGGGAGATCACGGTACAGCGCTGGGCGGATCAAGGCCAGAGACACCCAAAGACTCACGCTTTTCTTTCATTAGCGCTAAAGCGTCTGACTTTCTGATTCATGTTTCCTTTGAGAGGCTTCAGGTTAACCTGTCCTCATGGTGGAAAAGTGGAACTTGGGTTTCTATTTCAGTTCTGAGTCCCAGTGGTTGGAGGGATGGAAGATACTAGAACCTCAAGAACAGGCCCCCACCTGCTGGCCAGGAAAAAGGGGTCGTCAGGGCCGAGGCCCCTTCATAAGTCCTCCTGTGATTCCTCGGGCTGGCTGCTACCACCGTCCTGCCCTGGCCATCACCCCACAAACTTTCTTCATCTCTCTCTCCTCCTCCAACTCACGCCCCGACATCTGATGCACTTTCCCTGCCAGGCTTTATTTTGAGACATTCCTTTGCCCAGTTTCCTTAGGGGAGCCTGGAAAGCACACGTGGAAAGCGTCCCCAGGGCGAAGGCATGATGGACCTGTAAGTCCCTGACCTGCCCTGCAGAGGGCGCCAACTGCACAGGTGTGGCAGGGTTTCCAGAGACAGGGCGGCTTTAGGAGGAGGGTCTAAAAAAATCCACCGCAATCTACCGTGATACACTGGGATCATCATACATTGGAAAGTCAAGATCACAGGGAAGAAATGTAGAGGTTGGCAACCTATTGCAAAAACAGCAAGTTCCTCCTCCTCCTTCAAACACAGGTGACCAGAATCAGGGCAGCAGCTAGCCCGGCCCCTTTTTGCCATTTCTACCCTGTCTCTCCTGTTTCCTCCAGCAGTGGCTTGGAAGCCAAGCCTGGGGGGAGGCGGGGCAGCAATGGCTTTAATTAGTGAATGATTCTATCACCTCCTGCACGTCATTCCTGGCCCTTTTGGGTTTGGTTTCCTAACACCTGGGCAATGTGCTTCCTTGTCTTATTTGTCTGCAACTTAGTTGGAGACCACATACAAGGTTTAATAGCTTCTTTCTTAGTGGTTTTCCTAATTATAAGACTGTTTCAAAAGGGGAAACATCTTCTAAGACCCACAAATCTTGTTTCCCCAAGCCATTGATATAAATGACTTTTAAACTTTGATTACTGAGAGAATGGCATTTAAATTGACAGAGAATTCCTGCGTCATCTGGGTCTGAGTATGTGAGTACATTTTAGCTCAAATGTTCTGAGAATCCAACATCTAGAGTCTTGCTTTGCAAAGAGGAGCAGAATTTGCAGCTTTAACCAAGGGCCGTGCGTGGGGTGGCGGGCACAAGGCACGTTTCCTCCTCCCCAGGCAGGCCCCATCCAATCACAGGGACAGCGTGTCATTCTGCCCCATTACTCGGCCTGTTAGAAAAGCCTGGATATAAAGGACTGTGTTTTAAGGTGTGACCTCCACACACCAGGCCCGATTGCCCAGCCCACTCCCCAGTCACCGCTATGGTGACCTCCTTTCTACTGCGGCATAGACGAGCTGGGGTACTGACGACTGTGCTTCTAGAAGCTGGAGTGTTCCGAGGACTTGCTCCTACAATTCCTCTTTCTGCAGAATCAGGGAGGAATGAAAAGGAATTGCCACCAAACCCCAAGAAGCAAAGTCCACCCAAAGAGCACACACCAGCCACTGCCTCTACTGAGGTGTTTGAGAAACCACCTTTAAGAATCTCCAGCATCATGATTAGGGCACATACACCTTCTTAGCCCCTTCATGGATCACAGCCCTGTGGTGGTGAAGGGGCTTGTGTAACTCAGTGAAGCTGTGAGTCATGCCACAGGCGGCCACCCAAGAGAGACAGGACTCAGTGAAGGGTTCTGACAAAACTGGTCCACTGGAGAAGGAAATGGTAAGTCCTCCCAGTATTCTTGCCGTGAGGACCCCATGAACAAAGGGAAAAAGATATGCAAAGTATGCAAAGTATGCAAAAGCAAAAAGATATGATAGTGATGAGTGCCCCTCCCCACCCCACCCCCATCAGAAGGTGTCCAATATGACACTGGGCAAGAGCAGGATGAGCAGAGGGCAATTACTAAGAGCTCCAGAAGGAATGAAGACACTGGGCCAAAGTGGAAACGACGCTCAGTTGTGGATGTGTCTGGTGGCGGCCGGAAAGCTGGGGCAGAGAGTGTCATTTTCAGGACAAAAGGCCCAGGGTGTGGACCGGTCAACGCCAGACCCTGAACAGGCTGCAGAGATTTCTCCACAAGAGAGTGACCTTTGGCTGAGGATTCAGGGCCTTGGATTCTGACAGGGCACCTTCTGTTTCTCCAAGTCTCAGGGGGCCTGAGCCAGGCTAGAGTCCAGCTGAGGGGCCACACCAGCTGTGGGGGCCCTGAGCTCCACCAGTCTGGCATGAACTCGGCTGGTTTGAAGTTTCTCGGCACTGGCCTCGCACTGTTTTGGGGTTGGATGCCGTGTGGTAAGCATACATGTGTCATATGTGGCCTGGCACAGGATGAACCCTGGACAAGCATGACTGTTTCTGGAGTCTTAGTACAAAGATGAGCTCCAAGACCCAATTTAGAAACCACTGCCCGCCGCAGAATCACTTTTCCCGGCATCGCAGGGAGTGTTCGTGGGTACCAATGCTGCCAGGACAGTCTGTTGAGAATGCAGAGAATCTCAGTTGTCACAGAGAGAGGCAGAACAGTCCTCAAGCTGGTGCCACATCACATCTGGCAGGGTGACCTCGGAGCCACCCCTCCCCTCTCCATTTTGCTGGAAGATTTACTTTTGTTTTCGGTTCGAAAGATTCATTAACAAAAGAAACCACTTGTCACACAATAAACAATTTCAATATTTACTACAAGATTATTTGGCTTAATTTCAATATGTGGCCACTAAAGAAGAGAAATAGAAACAATAGAGAAAAGTAACAGCACTTACATCACCACATGGGGCCGACCAACATCCAGACTAAGACAGAGCTGGGAAGTCCCTCGACCACAGCCATATGGAGTCCCAAAGGGAAAACGTCCGCATCACGCAGGTGAGACTTCAAACTGCACTTTTGGAGGCTCCCGCTTATAATCCCAGGATGCCAGCTGATATCATCATCCGTGGGTGTGCAAAAATGCAGCTCTGGTTTTCCTTTAACTTTTACAATGTTGTTTGTTTCACCTTTGACTCACGAGATTTTCTGGATCCCTGGGAGTTGGCCAGAACTCCAGGGGCTCAGGAAAACCCAAGCCCCATTCCCTTTCTTATCCAAAGTGCCGCTTGACTTGCTGGTAACAATTTGTGTGTTTGCAAGCAGGCACATAATCCAGGCAAGATCAGAAGTCAGTCAGAGACCTTCTCTCCAGCAGCTGAAACCTGAACAAGACTTCCTCCATTTTAATTTCCTAACACTGTCCCCTGCCCATTTGCTGTTCAACCCAGCTCAGTGACATAACATCCTCAAACCCGCACCCCACTCACAGGCTTCTGCATGGCCTGGGTTTCCATCTGCAGGGGAAGGCTGGATGGGCCACCCCTTTGTTCTTCTTGATGCGTCTCTGTTTCACCCAGACTGTGGACATAGGCTACAGACGGGGTGATGATGTTACTGCTGTGTGTTTATTATTTGCACAGTAGTTCATGTTCATTTTAGAAGCCTTGGAAAACGCAGATAAGCAGAAAATCCTTCCCCAAAATGGCCTTGGCCAACATCTGGTTCTCAGTCCTCTAGGTTTGTGGTTCCTGCCTTGGGGTCCAGCCCTCTGCACCTCAGGGTCCTGGGGTTATTAGTCAAGTCTTCTATTGACTTTAATTCACTAGACCTGCCCAAGGCAGGAGGGACCTAGGAACCAAGGTACTTGCTCCAAGGCCCTGGGAACAGACCCAACACCAGGGGCGCATGCAGGCACACTCAGACACTGCCCACCCGCACTCACACACATGACCAGCTCACACTCACAGCAGGTCTGTGGGGCTGGGGTGGCAGCAGAGCTGGACTGGGGATGGCTTCCACATGCCCCCAACCCCCCAGACAGGGCTCTGCCGGGAGAGAGCAAAGGACCCTGAGGTTGCAGCCCCCTGACTCCACAGACCACGGATTAGAGGCCAGACAGCTCAGAGTCGGGAGTGCTCGGACGTTTTCAAGGACAGGCTCTTAGTTTCGGTTCTGATGAGAGCCAGGCCGGCACTGGGCTGGGGCTCCTTTCTGGAGGCTGCGGTTTGGGGTGGGGACACACAGGCCATGCAGCCTGAAGTCACCGCCAGGGGGCGCCATCGGGAAACAGTGAGTCAGCACCAGAGGAGCAGGCCTGGGAGCAGAAGCTGCCTCCCCAGGGCTGCGCCCCAAAGTTGTTGGGATCCCCAGGAACCTGAGGGGCCTGCACAGGCCAGTGGGGCAGGGCAAGGGCTCCTGGAAGCCCCCAGTTTCCATAATCCTTCACCACCCAAAGACTTATGGGTGTGATTCAGTCTTGTCTTTATGTGCTGGTTTTGTCTAGTTGTGGGTCTTTAAACAAAAGTGCAACGCACAGCAGGAACTGGGCACCTGAGCAGGGGCCTCGCCATATCTATGCTCCTGCTTCCAGGCGAGGTCCTCATTGGGCCAGGGGTGGGCATATTCTTCCCACATGGAGCTGGGAGCTGAGGCATTAGGTAAAGCAGGAGGCGTGTCTATGCCTCTGTTGGGCAGTTTGTGTGCCTGTCAATGTCCCCTCCGGGCACAGCCCCCTGATATCCCCTCACAGAGTCCTCTCACGGTTCCCCTCAACTTCCTCACATGGCTGTTCCCTTGATATTCTCCTCATGGCATCTCCTCAGGAGGTTCCCTCCTGGCTTTCCCGGATGACGTTTCTTTCCTCGCGGGGTCTCCTCCTTATTACCCCTCGTGGCGTCCCCTGAGCCTGTTCCCCTCGTAGTGTGCCCAGTGGTTTCCCCCATGGCGTCTCCTCACGAGGTTCCCTTCACGGCTGCCCTCATGGTGTCCTCTCGTGACATCCCCGGATGACGTTTCCCTCTTGGTGTCCCCTTGCGGCCTCCTCTCACGCTTCTCCCTTCGGAGTGTCTCCTCTTTGGGTCCCCTCATGATGGCCTTCGGGACGTGCCCTCATGGCGTCCCGCGCCGTGTGCAGCAGCGGGGTGGGTGGCGGTGACGAGAGCGGCCCTCGTGCGTCCCGCGGATCCTCCAGCGCAGGCGGGTCCGCAGCCCCCGGGCAGGGCCGTCACGGAGCGGAAGCGGAGCGCGTGCGACCTGCGCCTGCGGCCCGGGGCTGGCCCTCCCGGCTCATTCTCCGAACAAGCTTGGGTTTTCTCTGACCTCAAAACAAATAAACTAAACTGAAATAAATCTTAGAGATGGTTATTAACTGACAAATGTGTTATTCACCGAGCGCCTCAGCCAATCACTCAGATGAGAGCCGGTGACGAGCCCGGTCTCCACGAGGGCAGGCGGCCAGGCACTGAGGCCGCATTGCTATGGTTTGCCCAGAACGTTTAATCCTCAGCATTTTGTCCTAGCCTCCTAGAAAGTGTGTTTTGAAGGAGATGCTATTTTTACGAGGTGGTGAGAGAAAAAGGAAATTCTCCCAGCAGCGTCCCAGGTTTGCGCCTGTGGTGTCTGGCGTGTTTGAGTGAAGGTCTGGGGCTGAGGGCTCCGTGTCCGCGGGGCGGCCTCTCCATTTCACAGGTGGGGCCAGGGTGGGCGGCTTCTCCAGATCAGCATCACTCAGGCCTTAAGGATCAGAGACTTTCCTTAATCCGTGCACCCCAGAAGCGTGAATCAGTCCCCTCGGTGGCCTGGTAGGCATGGGTGGGTAGCTGGGCCCAGGTCACAGGGCTCAGGCCCCCTCTGTGCTCACGGGAACCAGGGGAGCCCCAGCCTGGCTCACAGGGCAGCATCCGTCCCTGCAGGTGGGGGCAGGGGGACACGGGAGACCTGAAGCCAGGGTGGAAGGTGCGCCTCCCCCAACCCCTGCGCACTGGGGAGGCAGCAGGCACCAGTCAGAGGGAATCTGAGCAGAGGCGTACTGCTGCCTTCCCTCCTTGGGAACCTTCCATCAGGGGAGCCTGTGGCCCCAACTCCAAAGGCACCCAGACTTCCATGTGTCTCTAGGCAGCAGGGCGGGGAGCGCTGACAGGGCCATACCCAGGGGCACACTGGGCTGGTGGCAGAGGTAACGGCCTGACTCTTGCTGGAAGAGACAAGACTGAGCTTTGTGCCGATGGTGGGAGCAGGGAGCCATCGATGGCAAACAACTCTCAGTGAGAGTGCTGACAGGCGCCCAGTCCCTTCCGCACCCTCACTTGCCTCCCACACCCAGCCTGCAGTGACCCTGCCTGCCTGAGGCACCCATGAGACAAGGGGCGTGAACCCACAGCCACTCTCTTCCTACATGGGGAGATGGGCATGCTCACCATGAACTGGGAGGGCAGGTTGTGAAACCAGAACCCTTTGCAAGAATAGGTAGCTTTCAGGCATGATGGGGAGATGGACATTTTGCTATATCTGGTTTCAGCTGCTAGCTGCCCACATAAACTTTATGAAAGAAAAAAAAAACCCACCAATATTGCTACATTCCAGGGAAATGAATGCATTAAACCCAGCTGGTCTGTGTGGCCATGGCATGTGGCTGGGAACCCCAAACGCTGGAGGAGGATCAGCCAGATACAAAGTCTTTTTTGAGGGTCACTCTGTGGCTCCCCTGGAAGCTCAGATGGTAAAGAATCCATCTGACAGAAACTTCCCTCCCACTTATAGATATTTGTGTCCCTTTCCCCTGATGCTGCAGGGGGCCCCATTTCTCAGTCTCTGGGCCACTCAGCATTCTTCCTCTCCAGACCCAAGACCTCATTCATTGTTAATGGCTACCGGGGCTGTTGTGGAGACGTCAGTCCCTCCCAGCCTCTGGTGTTGTAAGGAGGCCAGGACAATGGTGACCACCTGGGCCTCAGTCCATAGTTTTGGGACCCTGGGTTGAGGGGCTGGAAGCGTGGCAGCTATCCCAGGGCCGAGGCTCCCACAGCAGCCAGGCTCTCCCCAGGCCTTCTGGGCCCACTGGTGCCCGCAGCCCATCTTTGGGTGGAGGACTGTGGCCTAGAGGCTGAGTCCCCCTCCTCTGCCTTCCTCTTGGCCCAGGGTGAATAAAAGAGGATGGTGAATCTCTTCTTAAGCAGGACTGAGTCTGGGGTGTCTGTGGGTCTTTGGATCTTAACGAGGTTACATCAATCAGGCATCTGCAGGGCACAGCCCAGAGTGTTCTTCAGGCTGAGCACCCACTGACCCTGAACTGGGTGTGCCCTCCTTGTACAGCCCAGAGCTGACCCCACAGCCATGTGGTATGAGGCAGGGCTGGAAAGTCTCACTGTGGGGTAGAGGCTTGGGGTGATCTCAGCTCTGATGGTCGAGAGACCCGCAGCAGAATCTAGGGGAAGCTTCAGGACGTGGGGCTGAGGTGGGTCTTTGACCTGGGATCTGTGCTGCCCTATAAGGATCTTTGCCGTATCGCACCTGATGTATATGAATAGCCATCCACTCTACGGTGTCTAGAAGTTGTGTGTAGGTGGTTTGAGCTGGAACACAGGGTGGACACCATCTCCTGGAAACCTCCTATCCACTGGGCCCTGGTGGTTTTCCTATGTGGTCTGACAATCAGGCCTCAGATGCTCCCAAGTCCTGGAGCAGCGTCGTGTGTGATGTGAAGCTGGGTGCAGATGTGTAACCGCAGTGACCCAGACCCCGTGTCGCTCCAGCCTGCGTGCGCATCAGGCGGCCTCAGTCTGGCCCAGAGCGTCTCTGAGGCCTGGCTAAGAGGAAATTGACCTGATGATACATTTAGTTGATGTGATAGGTCTATTGATAGGTATGCCAGTGGCTCTAAGATCGATGAAGTTTTTGCTGTCTATCTGGGACAGGAATGGTGAGCTGAGGTTGAAGACGTATGTGCTTAGTCACTTCAGTCGTGTCTGACTCTTTGTGACCCTATGGACTGTAGCCTACCAGGTTCCTCTGTCCATTGGACTCTTCAGGCAAGAATACTGGAGTGGGTTGCCATGCTCTCCTCCAGGGGATTTTCCGGACCCAGGGATCGAACGCATGTCTCCTGAGTCTCCTGCGTTGCAGGCAGGTTCTTTAGAGCTGAGCCACCAGGGAAGCTCAAGGGCCAGAGAGTGCCTGGGGTTTCTGAGGGCCTGCAAGAGGGCCCGTGTGGCTGAGGAGGAGCAAGGGGGGCCTGTGGGGAAGGGTCTCTAGGGCACTGCAAGGACTCAGAGCTAAACTCCTTTAGAGAAATCCTTGAATGTCCAGATAAGCAACAAGTTAAAAATTAAAATCAGTCAAAGACCCAGGCACAGTATTTCTTTCTAGGCTTCCTGCCTTGGGTGTGCAGGGGCTGAATGACTTAATGTGAGCCTGTCCCATCGTGATAGCAATATGAAAATGACCTTTGAATGACTTCAAAACACCTTTGGTCTGTTTTAGCCAAAACGGAACAGATTTCCACGGCCCCCAAAGCATGGTGGTTCCCCGTGCCGTTCCCACTGTGTCTTAGTGGCCTGGCCCACGGGGGTGGAACAAACCCAGCATTTCTGGCATGAACCTTTCTTTAATCTCGGAGATGCAAATACAGTGAGTTCTAGACCTGGACTCTGGGTACCAGCGAAGCTGTTTGTGGTCGTTACCCTCCTGTGGGGACGGTCGCCAGGCACCGTGCATCGTGTCCCATCTGAGATGCTTCATGGTGAGTGAGGACTCCCAGATATCTGGCCTTCTGCGTGTATTTAGACTCCTTTTTTTTTTTAATATGTATTTATTTGGTTGTGTCAGGTCTCATGGGCTCTCTAGGTGTGGCATGTAAGCTTAACTGCCCTACAGAACTTGGGATCTTAATTCCTTCACCAGGGATTGACCCCGCGTGCCCTACATTGCAAGGCAAAGTCTCAACCACTGGACCACCAGGGAAGCCCTGGTTGGGACTTTTTAGCTTGTAAGACTCACAGCAGCTCCTTTCAGGTTTTATTTTCTTCACTTAAAGATACATTTCTCAGCTCACTCGATGATTTGCTAGTCGGTTTATGTACTCATCCTGAGGATTAGCAATGTGGACATTTCGCAAAGCACTGAAGGTAGTGCTTCTAGAAAATCCTTCTTTTTATCACATTATATGTACCTTTTACGAACATATTCAATGAACCACCAACCAGCTCTATCTTTAAAGGAACTTCTCTACACTGAAAAGAAAAGGCCACAACGAGAAACAGGCAAAGGATGAAATAAGACAGCTCACCATTAAAGGCAAATATACAGTGAAAGAAGCAAACCATCCACACACACAGACAAGAAAGCAAAAGCAGTAATCACGAGAGGAGGAGAGTACACAGGCAGGATATTTGAAATGCACTGGAAAGGAGAGATTAGCAACTTAAAACAATCATGCACGTATGTGTAGACTGCTGTATCAGAGTCTCATGGTCACAACAAACCAAAAGTCTGTTATCATGGATATACACACAGAAGAAAAAGGAATTCAGGTGCAGCACTAAAGTCATCAAATCATAAGAGAACAAAAGAGGAAAGGAAGAAAAAAAGACGTCCCATCCCACCTCCAAAAAAACAGCAACAAAGAATACACTCAGTGGGGTTGTACACGTGGGGCAGGTGGCGGAGAGGGGAGCCCCAGGGCTGGGGAAGACCAGGGAGGTTGGACACAGATTCCACCAGCAGCCACCTGTCTGGCCTCCCATCCAGAGGAGCTGCTCTACACTTTGGGGGTGGTGGAGGAGGCCTCATGCATCATCTCAGGCCACTGATATCCTCATTTTGGTTCCACAAGTGCTTCCTGGAAAGTCCCTCAAACTGGTTCTTCCTCATGTTCTAAGACAAGAGAGTGTCCATGATCAGTTGAGGACACCCCAGACTGGGGCGTCTCCCAGGTGACCGCATCATGGCTCTCCTGCCCTGGGGAGGAGCCCAGGCCTGGGTGGGGTGGTGGAGGGGGCGGGTCCTGTTAGGTCAAGTGCTATGGAACGTGAGATTTTTGCACTTTGGGCCCCAGAACCTGCTAAGGAGCCCTCCCTGGCATATCGATCAGAAAGAGGCCAGGAAGTTGCCAAGCTTCCTGGTCCTCAGCCTGCTCTTCCCCGCACGTCCCCTCTAAAGAGTCCAGTGCACACAGCTCCCCAGCCCAGGCTCAGAGCCTCCTTACCTGGAGAAGGGGGTAGGATGCGAGGGATGAAAGCCACGCGCAGACACCTTTGCCTGTAAGCGCTTCCTGTAGGAACATCCCCCACCCGCACATCTTAGGTCTCCTGGAAGGAGCAGGAAGCCCCCATGCCATCCCCCAGGGGGTCCTAGGGATGGTGCGGACTCCGTGGCCTGTCTGCGGTGGGGCATCTGTGTTCTGGGACTGGGACTGCATTTGCTGGCTGGAGTCCGGTGGGGCAGGGGTTCTGGCTCTCGGGGACCTCCAATGCTCCCCACTCTCTCACTAGTCTCGGTGGGTATGAGACCATGGAGCAGAGAGTCTATGCCGTGTCTGAGATGACCCCATCCCACCCAAGCCCACAGACGAGGCTCAGTGGCCAATACCTTATGTAGCTTGAAGTTCAGGGAGCCACACCTTTGGGACCACGCCAGTGTGCAGATCAGCAGGCTGAGGAGGACGACCAGGGCAAGGATGGGGAATATTACCAGGATCTGCCTCTTGTGTTCAGGTTTAACATCGAAACAGGGTGTCGATTTCTCCAGGCCTGTGGGGAGTGGGCGGGATCTCGTCCTTTGGGGGCACCCTCGAGGAGACATTGCCTGTGGTTGGGAAGCCCATGGGTGGGAGAGTGGCAGGGGGATGGGTGCATGGGATGGGCAGGGCTCCAGGCACAGAGGGTGAGGGTGTCTGTGAAGGGAAGACCCGAGGGGGCTTTCTGGGGGCTCCCCTCCTGTAGCTCGGGATGAAGATAGGAACACCTACCTGTAGAAGGTGTGAGGAGGAGGTCTTGTGGGTCTGCCAAAGAGACAGAGGGCAGGTTGGTGGGGGCCTGCCCAGGGCCTACCCTGACATATTCCTTCCACCCTAGGTATCAGATGAGCCCTGGATACAGGAGTTCATGAAGGCCTCGCTGGGTTCCCCGCCCAGGGACCAGCTAGGCTGAGAGGTGCCTTCTCAGCCCTTCCCACTGTTTGTGGTCCAGGGCAAAGCTGGACCCTTGTTTCCTGTCCTCAGCGCTCAGGGTGACTCTGACTGCGTATGACAGGCGAAGCGGGGGGAGGGAGCAATGGTGACTTGGGGAGCTTGCAGCAAATCAAGGGGTCGGGGTGGGGGGACAGGCCGTGTTTAGGGAGGGAAGGCGCCAGCTCCCTGAGCAGACCGCGACAGTGAGCAGCACACTTGCTGGGACTGCCCTGAGAAGCTCAGAGAGGGCACATCTGCATCATGGGTGGGGCAGGGTGGAAGTCCTCTTCAGGCCTCACTCCTGTGGCTCTGGGCACGTCAGATGGGCAGGAGTCACTCCTCCTGAGTTGCTCCCCACCCCCCTCAGCCAAACAGAGAAGCTCCTGGAATCACCCCTCAACCCCACCCTGCTCACCTGAGATGTTCAGGGTAGTGGTTCTGATGTGTCTCTGGCGCCCCTTCAGACTCCACTTGTACTGCCCTGCCTGGGTGTCCAGGGCTTCTTCAGTTACTAGGTACGCCTCTCCCTCCCAAATCCAGAGCTGCCATCCATCCTGGCAGAAGTTTCCTGGGGCCTTTACATTGAAGATGAGCTTCCAGGGTGCCGTGGGGTTCGCTTTCAGGGAGATGTTGATGTGGGAGAAGGCACTGGAGATGCTGCAGCTCATTGTGGCTGGCTGGCCCCTCAACACAGAAACCACACCGCTGGTGCAGTTGGGGTTGTCCCAGGCTGTGCGGGGGAAAGTCACGCGTGTGGGTCATGGCTGGACCTCAGGACATCCACTGACTGCCCTTCCTGAGTTCACTGGCATGACCTGAAGCCTGGGCCCCTCCTGGCCTGATCTTGGTCTCTCCTCCCACACCCGGCTTGCCCCTGCTGGGGCCCCACCTGGCAGAGTTGGGACCATGAGACTTACTTCCACTCTGAGCACTCCTGAAGGCGGCCACAAGCCAGAGGACCCAAAGCATCCTGGGAGCGAGGAGAGGGGATGCTGAGGTCAGCATGGCCAGCAGGACGTGGATGAGTTTTAAGGGGTCCCTTGTCCTCCTTACTGCTTTTGGGGACATTCCCTGGAGGAAGGAAAGCTGATGAGTCAGATTTCCCTTAGGCTCCTTCGGAAGCCAGTGAGAGGGGCTGCACCCTGGCCAGGGTGGGCGAGGGTCCCCAAGCTCCTTCCTGACCCAACTGTGTCATGACCTTTCTCGACACCTTTATAATGTCTGCAGTGGGACCACTGTCAGACAGATGAGAAACACAGATGAGACAGGAAATGGGTCCCTGGGAGACAAGTCCAGTTATATTGCTGGGGTTATCTTGAATTTTATATAAAATACGCAAAACGCCTTGAGCCATGTGTCCTGTATACACGGGTCGTGACACACAGAATCTCGTATGGCCTCTTGAACCTGAGACCAGCCTGAGACCACCTTGGATGCCCCCAGCCCCTCTTCCGCTCTTGCATTCTGAGGATTGGCATTTGGGGACACTTGGTCCACTCTCCAGATTGGCTTTTATCAACAAAAAGAGTCTTCCTGTGGAACTCGTGAGTTACAGTCCGGAAAGATGTACTTTCACTTCCTCTGAGACAAATGCTCATCTCAGGCTTTGGCATCCAGTAAAACTGACATTTGGGCTTCCCAGATGGCACAGTGGTAAAGAATCTGCCTGCCAATGCAGGAGACACAAGAGATGGATATTCAATCCCTGGGTCAGGGAGATCCTTGGAGCAGGAAATGGCAACCAACTCCAGGAGTCTTTCCTGGGACATTCCATGGACAGACTCAGACATGACTGAGCGACTAACACTATTGTTTTTCATAATGACATGTAGCTACCATTAGGTACTACACAGAGGATGAGATGGTTAGATAGTATCACCAACTCAATGGACATGAGTTTGAGCAAACTCAGGAGATAGTGGAGGACACAGGAGCCTGGCGGGTTAAAATCCATGGAGTTACAAAGCATCGGATGCGACTTAGCAACTGAACAACAACAAAAAGTAGCTTCACTGCCTGAAAAATCCTCTGTGTTCCATCCATTCATCCATCCTTCCCCCCAACTCCTGACAACCATTGATCTTTTTACTGTGTCCAGAGTTTTGCCTTTTCCAGAATGCCATGGAGTTGGTATCCTTTGGTTTTGAATTCCGTGTCTCTCATTTCTTTTTTCCACTTTTGGGGGACTGGACAGAAGGGCCAGGAGCAAAGGAAAGTGTGGATGGAATCGCTTCCAGGAGCTGGGGCCGTTGGTGACCAGCCCCAGTCCTGACTCCAGGAGACTCTGGGTCAAACAAGGAGAATGAAATGGTGAGGGACAGTCTCAGCCCCAAGATACCTGTGACTGGTGCTGTCTCCTGCTTCCCTTGATTTTGTATACTTGCTTCTATTCTAATTTACCATCAGAAGGACAGCCTCCTTTTCTCACATGAGTACAGCATTTGTAGTTGAGGAAGAAAGAAGTCACTGGAGAGACACGTGTTCTGTGCACACACATGGATGTGATTTTACATACGTGGAATCAGCTTAGAGAGCCCACTCCTGTCTCTCTCTTCTCGCCCTCTGTACTGTATGTACTGGGGTGAATGTTGTTGTTCTTTAGTTGCTAAACCATGTCTGATTCTCTGCAACCCCATGTACTGCAGCCCACCAGGCTCTTCTGTCCGTGGGATTTCTCGTGCAGGAATGTTGGAGTGGGTTGCCATTGCCTTCTCTAGGGGATCTTCCCGACTCAGGGATCAAACTTGCCTCTCCTGCATTGGCAGGCACTTTCTTTCCCACTGATCCATCAGGGAAGGGTGAAAGGTGGCCCCAAAATACACGTCCACCCGGAACATGCGAAGGTGACCTTCCTTGGAAATAGAGCCTTGCAGCCACAAATAAAGAGGAGGTCGTGTTAGAGCAGCGTGGGCCCCTGTGTAAGGTGCCTGGTTTCTTGTAAGAAGAGAGAAATTTGTCAGAAACAGACAAGGGAGCGGGCCAGAGCTGACTGAGGCACAGACTGGAGGGATGTGGCCACAAGTGAGGGGCCGCCAGAGCCACCAGAAGCTGGAAGAGACAAAGAAGGTATTTCCCTGCGGTCCTGCTGATGCCTTGATGTGGACTTCCGGCCTCCAACCTGGAGGAGGGCAAACTTGCTTCTTCTGATCCCTTGTTTGGGGTCCTTGGTCAAGGCTGCCCCAGGACACTCACACTGGCCCCCTCCTTCCCCAGACCTCAGCTTTCCCCTCACTGGAAATATCAGGCACAAACCACAGACACTGGAGGGAGCATTCTGGTCATGTTCTGTCCACTTCTCTGTCTGGGTCTCACTGTGTAGTGAGTGTGCTGCTGGTGAGGTCTGCCTCCCTGGATCCTGAAGCCTGACTTCAGTGGCTGCAAGGAGTCCCTTTGTCTTAGCTTGTGAGCAGCCCAGTCCCCTTGGCTTCTAGCTCCGCCTCTTCCTGGTGACACCTGCTGCTGTGGAGGGCTGACCAGCTCCTCCTGTTTCTGGCCCTTCAGATTTCCACATGGTCACTGCCTTTGCAAAGCCTTTGCTCCTCCTCCTGGGAGTGTCTGTCTTCTCCTTACAGCTTTCTAAGACTTTCACCCCTTAAAGAAACAAACTGCTTTCCAGGGTGAGTAGCTTTCCATCATCATGTCTCTCCAGATCGTCTCTGAAATAAAGACTCCATGTGGTTATGTCGTCCTGTCTTTCTTTTCCTTGAAGGCTTCAGGGTTTTGTTTTGAAGTAGTTTTTGTTTGTTTGTTTAGAGTATCCCTTTGAAAAGGCTTCCCAGATGGTGGAATACCCATCACGGTCAAATTTTGTCTATTTTTACGCTCAGATCTTGAATATTCCTCAAGGTATGTTTGCAAGTGGCATGTCACAGGTCTAATCTTGCTTCCTTTCCAGGAGGACCAGTGGTGCCTGAGGCACGGAAGAGTGAAGCACCCTGTCGCCCTGGCCAAGGCACTGGCCCCACGTGGGGCTCTTCAGGCCCTGCCAGCCGCGGGGCACAAGCCACTATGCTGTCCATCATGCGTTTTCACCCCTGGAAGGCAGGCTCTCTCTAGGGCTGTTTATCTCTCCTTGGAAATTAGTTTTTCATAAGAATATTAACATAGTTTTAATCAACGACTTCCTTTTTTTTAAAAAAAAAAACGAGAGTTTGGTGATTGAGTGAAGAGAGACAGCTGCCCTGATCCTGCCCCAACCTTATCAGCATAATACACGAGAGGCTGAGATTTCACATGTGGTCAGAATCCAGTACCTGCCTTTCATCAGTTACCGGGAGAAGGCATAAATAGCTCATCACTAAAGGTTCAAGAAAGAGGTGTTGTAACTTCCTGTGCTGAGGCTTTTCCTCGCACCTCAGATAAAATCTGCTCAATTCTTTTCCTGAGTATTTTTCACAAAATAACTTTTCTTAAATTGGAGGGTTCTCATACACAGAATGGTGCCCAGCGACCCATAATGCCCAAAGGCATCCTTGCTGGTTGTGGACAGTGACTCCTGGCCTCCTAGCCAGAACCTTTGGGGCTGCCTGGAGGGAGACCCTTGCCCAGGGATGTCCTACCCTGAGCCTGCCTGAGCAGGCAGGAGATTGATCTTGTGTGCTCATCTCTGGCCACTGACCGTCCTGGAGGAAGCCTTGGGCAGGACCCCCAGCGTTTCCAGTCTCCTCAAGGTCTCCCCTCGGACCCCAGCCACTCTGTTGCTTCCATTGACCTCGGAACAGCCTTTGCCCCCCTGTTCCCCTTCGAACATGGGCCTGGGTGTCCTATTGAATGGGAGGCAGACCAAGTCTCCCCACACCGAAGAATATGTTTCCCGGGAGGCCTGCTCACTGGTTCCAAGGCTCGAGCAGGCAGGTGTCCTCAGGGTCACATGGAGGGCTCACCCCCCAGGGAACCAAAGGAAGAATGCCACCTCAGCCTGTGCTCTGAGAGCAGTGATCCCTCACTGGGTGAGAGGGGGAGCCTCCTGCTGGTGACCTGGCATCATCACCGAATGCCCAGTGCAACCAGGAGACTTGGTGGGAAGGGCAGGTGTGCTCTCTCTGGGAGGGAGACAGCCAGGGGTCTATAGTATCCAGAAGGAAGCTCACCCCCTCAAAACCTTTCCTCATCACCTTTTCCTGACCATTGTCCAGCTTTCATCCTTTCCATAAATTTACGAGTCGTGTTGCAAGTTCCTAGGACACTTTCTGGGATGTTGAGTGAAAAGTGAAAATGAAAGTCACTCAGTCCTGTTCGACTGTTTGTGACCCCGATGACTGTAGTCTGCCAGGGTCCTCTGTCCATGGGATTTTCCAGACAAGAATACTGCAGTAGGTTGCCCTTCCCTTCTCCAGGGGATTTTCCTGACCCAGAGATCGAACCTGAGTCTCGTGCCTCGGAGGCAGATTCTCTGAGCCACCAGGATGTTGATTGAAAATAGATGAATGAGTGGGTTCATTCACAGTCCTGAACTACGCAGGGTCTCACTCCATGGGGAGCCAGGACAAGCTAGCCTGGCGAAGCCACCCCCTTTTCAGAAGCTTCCAGAATTCTACTCCCACTCCCTAGGAGAACACCCTGTCACTGCACACAGTACACAGAAACACACACACAGACACAGACACAGACACACACACACACAGAGACACACAGACACACACACACAGACACACACACACGCACACACAGTGCTGGGGGGAGGGTCCCTAGCGCCCCCACATGCTCTGCCTACAATAGGTGCTCAATCCCGACTGACCTGCTCAGAATTCCCTGCAAGGCCGATGCCACACAAAGGGTGCAGTCAGTCCCCTCCAATGAGCTCTGGGCAGGTGTCCGGCAGAGGTGAATGAATCAAAGGTCAACCTTAGTCTGCCCCTGGACCAGGTGACATGGAGACCACACGCTGACCTGCCTGACAGGACTCTGGGAGGGAGTGTGTGTGTTGACAAGTAAAAGGAAAGCAAAAGTACGAAACAATTTCAAGTCCAGAGGTCAGGTGGGAGGGCAGCTGGTGTCTTCCAGCAGTGAGGGCTTGGCCCCCTGAGAAAGGTGTGTGGGGTCCCTTGAGCCTACGTCAGGCCCACCAAACCACCCTCTGCTCTCAATCTCTCATATTTTGTCTACCTGCCAGGGAAACACCCCAGAGAGCCTGTCTCGCCAGCCTGCCTGCCGTGCCAGCCTCCCCAGCCTAACCTCTGTGCTTTTCACAACACTACATATCCCTATGTCCTAAAAATTAGTTCTTCCCTGGTAGCTCAGCTGGTAAAGAATCCGCCTGCAATGCAGGAGACCCCCGTTCGATTCCTGGGTTGGTAAGATCCCCTGGGGAAGGGATAGGCTACCTGTATTCTTGGGCTTCTCTGGTGGCTCAGACGGTAAAGAATCTGCCTGAGGTGCGGGAGACCTGGGTTTGATCCCTGGGTCTGGAAGATCCCCTGGAGGAGGGCATGGCAACCCACTTCAGTATTCTTGCCTGGAGAATCCCATGGATGCAAGACCCTGTTGGGTTACAGTCCATGGGGTAGCAAAGAGTCAGGCACGACGGAGCGACTAACACTTTCACTTTTCACATACCCCTATGTCCTAAAAATTGTTTTATATTGATTCAATTTTTAAACATTAGTATCTGTTTTAGCTTCACCTTAAATGCCCATTTGTAGTCACTAGATGTGCTATTTATAGGAATGTTCTCACAGGTACTGAAATGACCAGAAGACTATGAAAGCAGGAGGTGTCACAGACTCTCTACCACCACTTGAGTCCTCCTGGGGGAGTGTGGCCTGTGCACAGGGGACCCCTGGCCATCTTCTGTCATGTTGTCCAAGGCTGCTGAAGCTGTGGGCTCCCAGACGGGCACTGGTTAGGACTTCTGCCGCTCTTCCCGCTGCCCCCAAACCTCCAGTCTTCCCTGAGCCTTCCCCAGGCCATGGCGGGGCTCTGCCCTCACACACACGAGCCTCTTAATCCAACTTCATGCACTCCCTGAAGTTCTCCTCACAGGGAAAGGCTCTGGAGGGTTCCAGATTCTGGACAAGGATGCCAGGGTCCCTTCCCACCAGGCTGTGCCCCCAAACTCCAACCACCGTGGGCCTGGCTCCTCATTGTCAGACGATACAGCCTAGGAGCTGGGAAGAACTCCAGGTTGGGGCAGATCCTCAAAACCATAGACCAGTCTCAACTAAACCAAATCTGTACAATGGAGACACACACTTTTCCACCCTATAGAGTGCAGAAGGGCTGTCTGCAAAAAGCTGGACTGGGGATGGAGGAGCTAGACTGGGATGAAGGGGCTGGTCTGAGGATGGACGAGCTGGACTGGGGATGGGAGGAGCTCCCCGTGTCCTCAGGCACCTTTGATGCCCTCATCAGTCTGGGGTCCCACTGTTGTGTTATTTTTAAATATAGGTATATTTTATGTAATATCTGCCACATATTTACATTTCAAAGTGATTCATTATCTGAAATTCAGATGGATTTTTAAATTTGGCATTTCCATTCCTCTGCCTGAGTCTCTCCTCTTGTCTCTGATGCTGCAAAGGACAGGAAAATGGGAGAGAGAGAGGCCAGGGCACAACAGGGGAAGAGAGCGGTGAAAAGAAGAGGGTTGGGGGTGGTATAGGAAGCCTGTATGCATGGGGCAAGACCTGGAGGGGCCCTGAGGCTTCTGGAGTTGGGAAAAGCGAGGCAACAATTCATCCTTCTCTCAGATCACTGTCACAGCTGCTGGTCTCTACATATATTAAGCTGGGGCACACAGCTGGGATTTGTGCTGTCGCTGGGGACCTGATCACATTTGGGAGTCAGTGGAACACCTTGGAAAGTGCATGCTGTTGCCAGCACTTTGTCCTGCCACAGGACTTTGAGGAAACTGAGGCAGCAGGTATGTGGCTCGAGGCTTATCAGCTGACCAAGGGCAAGGGGTTCTCGGTCAGCAGGGATCTCCATTCCTGCAGCAGCTAGAAGAAGCTGGACCAGGTTTCCCACACAAAGGCTCAGTGGTAACTTGTATGTACCTGCATATCTACATGGGAAGGTGAGCACCCTGCTGTCTAGGCAGGCCTTTCACCAACAGTGTGGAGGGAGGAGACCAACCACCTTCAGAATAGAGCTGAAAGGGAGCCCCAACCCTGGCTCAGAGGGAAGAGATGCCCCAGTCCGGGGAGCCTTTGCTGTGTCCTGTCCCTGCTGCTGTGGCCAGGAGGGATGCCTACTGGCAGTAAGAAGTTCCTGCAGGCTTTAGAGCTGAGTCTGTAAACCATTGCGGCTCTCGTGGGCCATCAGTACCTGCCAGCCCATCAGCTGGGCTACTTCTCACTCTCTTTCACAAGGCGCTTCCTCTGAGAACCCTCCCTCTCCTTGCACCAGCTGATTGCACCCTCTGGGGCTGGGGAGGGGTGTAGCCTGTACCTCCCCACCACCTTCACTATTTTAGTCTCAGGGGATGAGGGCCTCCCAGGGGCTCTGGTTCCTCAGGCACTGGGAATGGAAAGCGGCTTTCAAATTGCAGATCATTCACCAGTAGTGGGTGGTGAATTGAATTTAGATTGCTGCTGCAGCTTAACAAAAAATGAAAGGAGAGCGTAGCAAAAGGCGGTGGAGTGTCCCTCTCCCCTGACCTTAGGGGAAGTCTCGGAGGTTTCGCTCTGTTTTAGTCAGTGTTTGTGAGTGAATGAGCTGAGTGTGCGTGTGTGACCCATGTGAGTGCGCACAAGTGTGCCTGTGCACGAAAGTGAGCAGTTGGTCAAGTACGAGAGCCGCAGTGTTGGCTTGGATGCGAACGTGTTTCGCCTCAGATATGGTCCGGGACAGCAGAGGCTCTGTGTGGATGGGTGGACCTCTCGGAGATCTAGATGCCAACTCTCTGACCCTCCAGAGAGGGGCAGAGCCTAGCCTGCCCCTCAGTTCCCCACCAGGATTGCGAAGTCTTTGTCTTTTTCTCTCCCTCAGCGGAGGCGCACAGCGCAGAGCCTGAGAGCTTAGCGCCCCATCTCCATCAACCCAGCCTCTATTTGAGTGCACAGAGTGGTCCAACACCAGGAGCCCTGGCCACCGTTCCTCAAGCTCTCACCTGCGCCCCGCACCCCAGCTCCTCCACGCCCGAGGCTCCTGCACTCCACCTGCCAAGCCGGTCCTCAGCTTCAGCCTGTCTGTGGCTGGTCTGTCTGTGGCTGGTCTGGTCTGCGTGGCCTGACTAAACCCCAGTGATGATTCCAGGGTGGAGCCAGGCAAGGAGGAGGCAGCTGAAAGGAGGGTTCAGAATCCATGCACGTGAGGTCTGACACCCAGGTCCAACATTCAGGAAGGAAACCTCATGTTATGGGAAGTCACTCAAGTTTCAGGAACTGCCCTGAGTTCAGGGGAAAAGATGATTTTTTTTGACAGTCAATTCCTTATTATATTTTTATTAGACGCAGGGCATTAGATGATTATTCTAAAGAAAATGGTAGGTGGCAGTTTTCCAGGAGAACCAGTTCCTGGAGTTCTCCACTTTCAAGCTCAGTCTGGACAGATCCTCCTTTGGGGAGCTGGCTGTGTTCACCCCGCTGCGTGGATCTGGGGACCTGCCAGTCCCGTGCTGTGTACATCACCCCACACACAGACACTGGGCAGAGCCTGCCCATTGAGACTCCTCAGAGCCTGATTCCAACTTTCAGAAATGCAAGTTGGGTCCACCCAGAAAGAAGTCACGCTGGGGACACAGGCAGGGGTAAGGAGCGAGAGTGAATAGGAGCAAGTGGTAAAGAGTTTGAACTATAAATTGTCCTTCACTAGCCCTTGAGCAGAAGGAGCCCCTCTTCCCGGCTCCCTCCCCATGGAGGGTCCTAGAGGGCTGGGTAAGCAGACACTCTGTGGCCAGAACAGGTGTTCCCATACCCTTCATTCCCAGAGGGTGGAGTCCAATAGGTGCTGACCTCAGAGAAGTGCTGGAAGCCGGCAGTTTCCTTGCAGGGGTGTGTACGTTTCTCATGTACAAGTGCTTTTGGTGCTTATAAAAATCACTAAGACAGAAGTCTCTTTTTGAGACTCTGAAAGTGGGGAATAAGGGGGAATGTGTGAGAGTCACAAGGGTGGGGAAGGACAGAGGTGTTTGAATCATTCTTTGACTCCAGCCTCCATTTTTTTCAAATTGCTTGAGGCAAGCAGCTGTGTTGACTTGAACCCAGAGTCCTTGGTCCACATACAGCCTCGCTAGCTTCCGGGCTCTCACCAGCAGCGCCCAGATTTCCTACAGACCAGAAGAGAGGAGCTGTCCTCACTCCAGCTGCCTAGCCTCCTGCGTGCAGCCTCCCAGTTCCGTCTTCCTTGTGGCAGAGGGGCAGGTGTGCAGCCTCAGCTGAGGGCATCGTGTGTGCTGGGAGCTCACACCTGGGGCAGCGGTCAGGAGCCAAGAGTGACTAGAGACAAAGGGGCCCATGCAGGGGTGGGCCTGGCTCTGCCTCTTCACCCCCAGGAGAGAGGCTTGGAGAGAGAGACCCTGCAGGGACTCTGTGGCGGGGGTTGGGTCAGGATAAAGAGTTTGTTTCTGTTCAGTGTAAGACATCCCTCATCAGACCTGCACTTTCAAAAAAGCCCCCTGGAAGGAAGGAGAGCGGTGGGAGCAGTGAGTCTGAAGGTCCTTCCATGAGGGTGCAGAAGCCTCGAAGGTGTATGGAGCAGGGAGACCCCAAAGTTATCGGTGGTTTGGAGGTGGGGTAAGGAAGCCCAGAGGCCCGCAGTGCCAAGTGAGTGCCGTGTGGACTGTCCCCTTCCACCAGAACTCAAAGTGACCTGCTTCAGGGTGTAGAGCAGAGTGAGGGGCAAAGAGGTGTCTCTGGCCACCAGGGGAGGGGCTGTGGACTCAGGCTGGGCAGGTACTCGTCAGGTGGGCAGAGAGTTGCTGGTGTGGGTGATGCCCGGCTTTCATGTAAGGAAAGGAAAATGCAGAACCAAGTTCTGGGGGATCCATGAATTTTGTGGGTGGCAGAGGAAGGGCCCAGACTGGACAGGACAGAACATTCCAGCTGCCCCACAAGGGGAGCCTCTAGATCTTCAAGGAGATCAAGGGCAAGAAGGGCCATTCTCCAGCTGGACTCAGGGCCTGAACGTTGACCAACAACTTGGTGTCTGTAGTGGGTTGAACAGGGCAAAGTCCTGGCTGTGCCAAAGGGGTAACCTTTGCCTGGTGGATAAATAAACCTCCGAGTCAGTTGTCCTCACAGGAAGGTGCACGAAAGTCAGTGTGAAATTCATCCTCCCCACAAGAGGCACGGAGGCCTGGGTCCCTGGCCCCATCCCAAGGGCCATCAAGACAGTGGAGAAGGGCCTCACATATGGTCCAGCCTGGGGACCAAATTGCCACACGTCGTGTTTGATGCTTGCCCACCATTCCCCTCTGTGCTGGAAGGAGGGTCTAGTCCCAAGGCCACCTTCCTAATCAGTCCTTGCTTCCCCTCACATCCAGCCTTGCCTAGGGTCTCTCAGCTCCTGGGGGCTCCTGGGAAGGGGCTGTTGCACCAGGAGGAGAGGAGAGTCCCACACACTGACGGACCTTGAGCATCGGCTGAACACTTAGGGTCTCGTACCTACAGAATGAGATCTCCTGGGACCTTGATGAAAATGGGTATCCTGATGAAGCATTTGAAAATGAAACTGTTTATGTTGAAAGTGAAGCACTGCAGATGGTGATTGCGGCAAGGAAACTGAAAAACACTTGCTCCTTGGAAGGAAAGTTATGACCAACTTAGACAGCACATTCAAAAGCAGAGGCATTACTTTGCCAACAAAGGTCCGTCTAGTCAAGGCTATGGTTTTTCCAGTGGCCAATATGGATGTGAGAGTTGGACTATAAAAGCTGAGCACAGAAGAATTGATGCTTTTGAACTGTGGTGTTGGAGAAAACTCTTGAGAGTCCCTTGGACTGCAAGGAGATCCAGCCAGTCCATCCTAAAGGAGATCAGTCCTGGGTGTTCATTGGAGGGACTGATGTGGAAGCTGAAACTCCAATACTTTGGCCACCTGATGTGAGGAGCTGACTCATTTGAAAAGACCCTGATGCTGGGAAAGATTGAGGGCAGGAGGAGAAGGGGACGACAGAGGATGAGATGGTTGCATGGCATCACCGACTTGATAGACATGGATTAGGGTGGACTCAGGGAGTTGGTGATGGACAGGAAGGCCTGGCGTGCTGTGGTTCATGGAGTCACAAAGAGTCGGATAGGACTGAG
Source organism: Ovis canadensis (assembly GCF_042477335.2). Classification (NCBI taxonomy): domain Eukaryota; kingdom Metazoa; phylum Chordata; class Mammalia; order Artiodactyla; family Bovidae; genus Ovis; species Ovis canadensis. The sequence goes on along the minus strand of NC_091255.1, from coordinate 58,699,961 downwards.
TGACTGAACTGAACTGAAACCACTCAAATGTCCCAAGAAGATAAGATAAATGAACTTGCTGTATCTCCCTGGGACTCCTGTTTACTTCCCAAAGGTAACATTTGTGGACACTTCCTGTTAGAGCTTGCTAGACAGCTCTTGTGTCTGTACAAACACTCAGGCTTGTCTAAGGCGTGCCTCTTTTCCTGTGCAACTTGGGACCCTGTCTTTGAAGGGCACCGGGCTCCCTCAGTGTCATCCCTTTACTTCTCCTGAAAATTTCACCCTCAGATCATAGCATCAGCTACATCACGTGAAGGGTAGAGTTTCGTTTTCTCTTGGTTCTAGGAATTTGTTGATTTTAGTTCTGATTTCCTGTCTAACTACAAACAAACATTCAGCACATTCTTCATATTCCAGACGTGGTGGCATGCTTATCTTTTTGTTAGCAACTTGTGACTTCTTTCTAACTTCTGTCCTCATTCTCTGGGCTCCCTCACTGGGACATTTTGCCATTTTGTGTCTCAGTTGCCACAGACACACACACACACACACACACACACACAATTTTTGTAAATGCCTCAGATCCTTGAGACATCCCTGTATCTTCTGGGGTCCCTCCCATCAAGGTGGTCGGTGGGGTAATGTGATCTTTTGTGTACTTGCCAAATGTTTTCAGCTTGAGCTGATTTGTCAATGGTTGGGAGAGGTGGGTTGGAATTGCTCAGAAGACGGAGGATCATCCATTTCTCTCTGTAGTCCTAGCAATCTTTTATCATATATTTGGAAGCCATTCTATGAGATGCAAAAATATTTAAAGTGTTATACAGCGAGTCCCCTACATATGAACCCTACACATGTGTTTTGAGAGCACAGTCACAAGCCCTCTTTGTGAGTCCAACAAAGCTAGCCTCGGTACCCAACCAACACAATGGCTTTGTAGTGCTGCTATACTGCAAGCGGTTTGTGGTGCATGCGTGCTAAGTTGCTTCAGTTGTGTCCGACTCTGGGCAACACTATGGACTGTAGCCTGCCAGGCTCCTCTGTCCATGGGATTCTCCAGGCAAGAATACTGGAGTGGGTTGCCACTCCCTCCTCCGAGGGATCTTCCCCACCCAGGGACTGAGCCCACATCTCTTATATCGGCTGCACTGGGAGCCCGGCTCTTTACCAGTAGCGCCACCCTTGAAGACCAATCGGTTTATAGTACTTTTGACACAAATAATACATAAGAAACCAACAAACACAAAAAGTGAAACGTTTAAATCTCACAGTACAGTCTGCTGAAAAGTGCAGGAGTACAGCACTGGCACACAGGGTCTGGCATCAGGTGAACAGGCAAGAGGAGTTACTAACTGGAAAAGGAGGGAGAGGAGGTGGGAGATGGTAGCGATGAAGGGTGATCAGCAATGGGAGACGGAGGGCAAGCTGCAACTTCATTCATGACCCATGGGCGTAGGTTCCAGTTTCTCACCGAATTCAATTCAATCTATCCTCTTGAAAAACAAATCAGTGATGTCTGGACACTAGATTGATGACTTGGTGACACCAGACTGCGCTTTGAAGGGCTGCTGCAAATGTTACGTACAGTTCTGTGTTCAGGTCTTCGCCTGAAATAAAGATACTGTGCTCTATATAGGACAGTAGAGCTGCTCGCAGAGGATGCTCACTTATGACAATGCACGCCAGACGTGAATCAACTTCCGAGAATGGACACGTGAACACACGTTAGCATTTTTGAAAGCTCTCATTTGGAAGGTTCGTATGTAGGAGACTTACTGTACCTTCTTGGTAAACTGAGCCTCTGTCATCAGACAGTGACCCGCTCCACCCTAACCATCCAATTTCTCTTAGTCTCTTTTGTCTGATCGGTACAGCAACACTGTCTCTTGTTAGACTCTTCATGGTAGGTCATTTTAAAGACTTTTACTTTCAGCCATTTGTGTCCACATGGTAGGTGCATCTCTTGTAAGTAGAACCTCTCTAGACTTTCATCCAGCCTGACAGCCTCTGATAGGTGAGTCCTCTTTCCATGCATCTGATTATGGGACCTTGTGCACCAGCCCTCACCCACCCGTGCTGACATGGGTAGATTTCTATTTTCTCATTCTGGTTGAGCAGCTTCCCTGAGGCATGGGACCACGTTCATGAACACATGTCTGCTGGCATCTCAGACACTCGGCACCCCACTTCAGGGCAGGTCTCGGGGTGCAGACACTCCAAGGGCTCAGGGGCCTAAGAGTGTGTTTAAACAGGGCTTTGTGTTTGGGTTCACAGCCCCAGAATCCTGGCTTCTCGTTTCCTCGATATTTCGAAAGCCCTGGTCCAGGGCAGTCTTCTATCCAGAGCAGCTGAGGAAGAATCCGATTGTTCTCATTCCTGGGTCCATCATCCTTTTGGGGAAGATTTAAATGTTTCCTCTTGTCTTTGGGTAGGAGTGCTGTGCTGCGCTCAGTTGCTAAGTCGTGTCTGGTGGACACGACTAGTCCACCACTAGTCCACGACTAGTCGCAACCCCGTGGACTGTAGCCCACCAGGCTCTTCTGTCCATGGGATTCTCCAGGCAAGAACACTGGAGTGGTTTGCCATTTCCTCGGCCCGCGGATCTTCCTGACCCAGGCATTGAACCCGTGCCTCCTGCATCTCCTGCTTCGTCAGGCAGACTCTCTACCACTGAGCCACCTGGGAAGCCTTTCCTTAGGGGAGGGGAGTGTTTTACTTACTTCCTCACCCTAGTGCCTAAATCCCCTTTCAAACCGAAATCTTGCATTTTCTTTTCTTCTTTTTTCTAAACTCCAGAAAGTGCACATCCTTCCTCTTCATTTTCAGTGATCTCCCTGGGGCTCCTGCAGTCCAGATGTCAGCATTCACCTCACAATCCTTTCACTCTCAGGTCCAGAATGTTTTCAGCCAAGCTGGCATGTGGGATCTCAATTCCTCAGCTAGCGATTGGACCGAGGCTGCAGCACTCAAAGTGCAAAATCCTTATCACTAGAGACCAGGGAACTTTCATGTTTTAGACATTTCTAAGTTTTGAAAAGTAAGACTAAAAGTCTTGACCCATTAATAGTTCTCTTTCGGATGGAGTCACCGGAAGCATGATGTTTGCTTTCTGAAATGGCTGCATTCCTCCACCATCTGGTTATTTTGTCCCAAGCTGCCCCAGCCTTCAGTGCTCTTGGGAATAATTTGTCTTTACACTTCCTTTTTTGAAAGAATCACATTTTCAGTATTAATCCTTCCTCAATCAACACCCGGATATGCCTTTCCCTTCATCTGAATGTTCTTTTATTTTCTTCAAAATAGTATAACATTTTACTTATGGGAGTGCTTATGAACTGGGGTGCTTGTTGCTGCTTCAGGGAAGGTGAGGTAGGTCTGGCTCTGCCCCCGCCCCCGACGTGCATTGAATAACTGGGTCCTCAGAGTGTAACACCTGCAGTGGCCCCTCAGAGTCAGGGAGGAGGCGGGCTTCGCCAGTCTGGCCGATCCACGTGGCCCCCACAGCTCCCTGCAGGGTCCCTGATGCTCCGGGCTGCCCAGACCCTGGTGCCCAGGCCACCGCCAATTGGATGCTCTTCTCTCCTCTCTGGGGAGGAGCCCTGTCAGTGTACCTTGAGGTCACCTTGCTGATGGGGCAACAGGAATGGAGATTCAGTGGCCACAGTAGCCAGGGGGAGGCAGCTCTGCCTGGAAGGGGAAGGGCTCACTAGGTGATTTAAACATGAGAGCACTCTTTCCCCCGATCATGACAACGTGTTCATTGCCCAGCATTTGCAAAAGCTGTTGTTGTGTTGCTAAGTCGTGTCTGATCTGTGAGCCCATGGGCAGCAGCATGCCAGGCTCCCCGTCCTTCACTGTCTCCCAGGGTTTGCCGAGATTTGTGTCCATTGAGTCAGTGATGCCGTCCAACCAGCGCATCCTCTGCTGCCTTCTCCTTTTGACTTCCATCTTTCCCAGCATCAGGGTCTTTTCCAGTGAGTCAGCTCTTCCCATCAGGTGGCCGATGTATTGGAGCTTCAGCTCAGCATCAGTCCTTCCAGTGAATATTCAGGGTTGATTTCCTTTAGGATTGGCTGGTTTGATCTCCTTGCTGTCCAAGGGACTCTCAAGAGTCTTCTCCAGCACCACCATTCAAAAGCATCAATTCTTCTGCACTCAGCCTTTTTATGGTCCAACTCTCACATCTGTCCATGACTACTGAAAAAACCATAGCTTTGACTATATGGAACTTTGTCAGCAAGTGATGTCTCTGCTTTTCAACATGCTGTCTAAGTTGGGCACAGCTGTCCTTCCTTCGGAAAGAAGCAAGTGTCTTTTAATTTCACGGCTGCAGTCACCATCCACAGTGATTCTGGAGCCCAAGATCAGAAAATCTGCCATTGCTTCCATTTTCCCCTTTCTTTGCCATGAAGAGATGGGTTCAAACACTATGATGTTAGTTTCAGGAATGTTGAGTTTTAAGCCAGCTTTTTCACTCTCCTCTCTCACCCTCATCAGGAGGCTCTTTGGTTCCTCTTCACTTTCTGCCATTTAGAGTGGTATCACCTGCAACTATGAAGTTGTTGGTATTTCTCCCAGCAGCCTTGATTCCAGCTTGTGCTTCATCCAGCCTGGCATTTTACATGATTTACTCTGTATAGAAGTGGAATAAGAGGTAAACGGAGAGTAAGTCTCCTGGGGTGGTGTCCCTAGAGGGATCCCCTGGTGTGCTCACTAGTGCTGCGGGTACGTACGCGATGCACAGTGCAGTGAGGGGGTTGGGGACCCCATCCCTCGGTGGCCCTGAGTGAGCCACCGCCTGCCCGCTTTCCTCAGTTAAACAGCATCCTGCTACTGTCCCCCTGCCTCTGCACAGGCTTACCACCTGCGCTTCCCACTGGTCCCCAAACAGCAAGTTCCCCCTTGTTCTAGTGCCTCTGAGCTGAGAGTGGGTGTCCTGCCCCAGGTGGGGCCCAGTCGGGTGTTCACCTTCGAAGGCAAGTCCTGTGCAAGCGTGACGAGCTCCCTGGCATCAGCTGGGGCGTGGCAGGCAAGTCACCGGTGGGGCTGCAGGCACAGGAGCTGGGGATCCCAGACGTGAGTCCCTGAGCCCACTCAGACCTTCCTGGGGGACTGGCCTGGTTACTCTGGGCCCTCGGGGAGCACCCTCGGAAACTGCCAGGGTGCCAGATGACTTGGAGTGTTCAAACCTGCTCCCCACAGAATCCTCACCTGGAAGGTGGTAGGCATCCCTAGGAAGGGAATTTTGGGGGCAGGATACGTCCATTTTTGTGTTGATTGGTTGATTTTGTGTTATTTATTGATTTGTTTAAAGTACTCTGTTCTAACAATGTGAATTCTTTCCCAAATCAACTCTTGTTTATTCAACAAACATTTGTGCAGGGCTGAGTGGGAACCAGTGCCAGGAAGGGTGAGGCTTATGCCCCAATTCCGGGAAGTCCCTGGACCAGCAGGGCCCGGAGGAACAGTGCAGTTACAAAAACATACATAAAAGTTAGAGCCCTTCAAAGAGGATTCCCTTCATCCCACTGAGCGTGAGAGTGGCCCGCACGTCCCGGCGTCTGGCTCTCTCTTGCCCCAGTCACCCCGCGTGTCCCCCAGAGAAAGTGATGGAGGAAACTTCACACACAGAGTCTGCTCTCTCCTTTCAACTTTCTGCCTCCATTCCCAGAATTCCCCGAGAATCAGGACCCTTCTCTGGGAACAGTCTAACCCCAGACCAACGAGAGCCCAGGATGCGGCTATTCTGATCCCGGTAGACGCCCTTCCTCCGTGGGAGTTTCGGAGAGGCATCTCAGAAAGAGTGCTGCGGACAGAGGGAGACTCCTCAGCTGTTCCTAGGGGAGGCAGGAGCTGGCAAAGCCTTTCTTCAGGGGCTGCTTGAAATGCTCGTCGAGGGGGTGGGCACTGTGGCCAGCCCTCCCAGGGGCAAAACCCTCCCCTGTGGCTGGAGCCCAGAGGGAGAGGGGCCCCAGCTTCAGGGGCTAATCATGGCCAGAGCTCCCTCTATCCCCCTGCAGGACACGAGTCAGGGAGTTCACGGCACCAGGGCTGGGCGGATCAAGGCCAGAGATGCCCAAAGGACTCGCGCTTTTCTTTCATTAGCGCTAAAGCCTCTGACTTTCTGATTCCTGTTTCCTTTGAGAGACTTCAGGTTAACCTGTCCTCATGGTGGAAAAGTGGGATTTGGGTTTCTATTTCAGCTCTGAGTCCCAGTGGTTGGAGGGATGGAAGATACTGGAGCCTCAGGACACACCAAAGGAAACCAGAGCTGGAGGAACGGGCCCCCACCTGCTGGCTAGGGAAAAGGGTTTGTCAGGGCCGAGGCCCCTCCATAAGGTCTGCGATTCCTCGGACTGGCTGCTGCCACCGTCCTGCTTTGGCCATCACCCCACAAACTTTCTTCATCTCTCTCTCCTCCTCCAACTCACCCCCTGACATCTGATGCACTTTTCCTGCCAGGCTTTATTTTGAGACATTCCTTTGCCCAGTTTCGTTAGGGGAGCCTGGAAAGCACACCTGGAAAGCGTCCCCTGGGCGAAGGCATGATGGACCTGTAAGTTGCTGAGCCGCCCTGCAGAGGGCGCCAACTGCACAGGTGTGGCAGGGTTTCCAGAGACAGGGCGGCTTTAGGATGAGGGTCTAAAAAAATCCACCAGGATCCACCGTGATACCCTGGGATCACGATACATTGGAAAGTCAGGATCACAAGGAAGAAATGTGGAGCTTGGCAACCTTTTGCAAAAGCAGCAAGTTCCTCCTCCTCCTTCAAACACAGGTGACCAGAATCAGGGCAGCAGCTAGACCAGACCCTTTTTGCCATTTCTACCCTGTCTCTCCTGTTTTCTCCAGCAGTGGCTTGGAAGCCAAGCCTGGGGGGAGGCGGGGGGCAGCAATGGCTTTAATTCGTGAATGATTCTATTACCTCCTGCACGACATTCCTGGCCCTTTTGGGTTTGGTTTCCTAACACCTGGGCAATGTGCTTCCTTGTCTCATTTGCCTGCAACTTAGTTGGAGACCACGTACATGGTTTAATAGCTTCTTTCATAGCGGTTTTCCTAATTATAACTGTTTCAAAAGGGGAAACATCTTCTAAGACCCACAAATCCTGTTTCCCCAAGCCATTGATATAAATGACTTTTAAACTTTGATTACTGAGAAAATGGCATTTAAATTGACAGAGAATTCCTGCGTCTGGGTCTGAGTATGTGAGTATATTTTAGCCCAAATGTCCTGAGAGTCCAACATCTAGAGTCTTGCTTTGCAAAGAGGAGCAGAATTTGCAGCTTTAACCAAGGGCCGTGCGTGGGGTGGTGGGCACAAGGCACGTTTCCTCCTCCCCAGGCAGGCCCCATCCAATCACAGGGACAGCGTGTCATTCTGCCCCATTACTTGGCCTGTTAGAAAAGCTTGGATATAAAGGACTGTGTTTTAAGGTGTGACCTCCACACACCAGGCCCGATTACCCAGCCCACTCCCAAGTCACTGCTATGGTGACCTCCTTTCTACTGCGGCATAGACGAGCCGGGGTACTGAAGACTATGCTTCTAGAAGCTGGAGTGTTCCGAGGACTTGCTCCTACAATTTCTCTTTCTGCAGAATCAGGAAGGAATGAAAAAGAATTGCCGCCAAATCCCAAGAAGCAAAGTCCACCCAAAGAACACACACCAGCCACTGCCTCTACTGAGGTGTTTGAGAAACCACCTTTAAGAATCTCCAGCATCATGATTAGGGCACATACACCTTCTTAGCCCCTTCATGGATCACAGCCTTGTGGTGGTGAAGGGGCTTGTGTAACTCAGTGAAGCTGTGAGTCATGTCACAGGGGGCCACCCAAGAGAGACAGGACACAGTAAAGGGTTCTGACAAATCTGGTCCACTGGAGGAGGAAATGGTAAGTCCTCCCAGTATTCTTGCCATGAGGACCCCATGAATGGTATGCAAAGGCAGAAAGATATGATACCAGATAAGCGCCCCACCCCACCCCACCCCCAGATCAGAAGGTGTCCAATATGACACTGGGCAAGAGCAGGACGAGCAGAGGGCAATTACTAAGAGCTCCAGAAAGAATGAAGACACTGGGCCACAGCGGAAATGACGCTCAGTTGTGGATGTGTCTGGTGGCGACCAGAAAGCTATGGCAGAGAGTGTCAAATTCAGGGCAAGAGGCCCAGGGTGTGAACCAGTCAACACCAGACCCTGAACAGGCTGCAGAGGTTTCTCCACAAGAGAGCGACCTTTGGCTGAGGATTCAGGGCCTTGGATTCTGACAGGGCACCTTCTGTTTCTCCAAGTCTCAGGGGGCCTGACCCAGGCTAGAGTCCAGCTGAGGGGCCACACCTAGCTATGGGGGCCTTGAGCCCCATGAGTCTGGCATGAACTTGGCTGTTTTAAATTTTCTCGGCACTGGCCTCACACTGTTTCGGGGTTGGATGCCCTGTGGTAAGCACACACATGTCATATGCGGCCTGGCACAGGATGAACCCCAGACAAGCATGACTGTTACTGGAGTCTTAGTACAAAGATGAGCTCCAAGACCCGATTTGGAAACCACCGCCCGCCACAGTATCACTTTTCCCAGCATCGCAGGCAGTGTTCATGGGCACCTGTGCTGCCAGGACAGTGTTGAGACTGCAGAGAATCTCAGCTGTCACAGAGAGAGGTAGAACAGTCCTCAAGCATGGTGCCCTCCCCTCACCATTTTGCTGGAAGTTTTACCTTTGTTTTTGGTTCGAAGGATTCATTAACAAAAGAAACCACTTGTCACACAATAAACAATTTCAATATTTACTAGATTATTTGGCTTAATTTCAATATACAGCCATTAAAAGAAGAGAAATAGAAACAATAGAGAAAAGTAACAGCAGATACATCACCACATGGGGCCGACCAACATCCAGACTAAGACAGAGCTGGGAAGTTCCTCCACCACTGCCATATGGAGTCCCAACTGGGAAAAGGTCTGCATCACGCAGGTGAGACTTCAAATTGCACTTTTGGAGGCTCCCGCTTATAATCACAGGATGCCAGCTGATATCATCATCTGTGGGTGTGCAAATTCAGCTCTGGTTTTCTTTTAACTTTTACAATGTTGTTTGTTTCACCTTGTGACTCACGAGATTTTCTGGACCCCAGGGAGTTGGCCAGAACTCCAGGGGCTCAAGACAATCCAAGCCCTGTTCCCTTTCTTATCCAAAGTGCCACTTGACTTGCTGGTAACAATTTGTGTCTTTGAAGTAGGCACACACTCCCGGCAGGTCAGAAGTGAGTGAGAGGCCTTCTCTCCAGCGGCTGAAACCTGAACAAGACTTCCTCCATTTTAATTTCCTAACACCGCCCCCTGCCCATTTGCTGTTCAACCCAGCTCAGTGACATAACACCCACACCCCTCCACCCCACTCATAGGCTTCTGCATGGCCTGGGTTTCCATCTGCAGGGGAAGGCTGGATGGGCCACCCCTTTGCCCTTCTTGATGCTTCTCTGTGTCTCTGCTTCACCCAGACTGTGGACATAGGCTACAAACTGGGTGAGAATGTTACCGCTGTGTGTTTATTATTTGCACAGTAGTCCACGTTCATTTTAGAAGCCTTGGAAAACGCAGATAAGCAGAAAATCCTTCCCCAAAGTGGCCTTGGCCAACATCTGGTTCTCAGTCCTCTAAGCTTGTGGTTCCTGCCTTGGGGTCCAGCCCTCTGCACCTCAGGGTCCTGGGGTTATTAGTCAAGTCTCCTATTGACTTTAATTCACTAGACCTGCCCGAGGCAGGAGGGATCTAGGAACCAAGGTACCTGCTCCAAGGCCCTGGGAACAGACCCAACACCAGGGGCGCATGCAGGCACACTCAGACACTGCACACCCGCACTCACACACATGACCAGCTCACACTCACAGCAGGTCTGTGGGGCTGGGGTGGCAGCAGAGCTGGACCGGGGATGGCTTCCACATGCCTCCAGCCGCCCAGACAGGGCTCTGCTGGGAGACAACAAAGGACCCTGAGGGTGCAGCCCCCTGACTCCGCAGACCAGAGAACAGAGGCCAGACAGCTCAGAGTCAGAGTGCTTGGACGTTTTCAGGGACAGGCTCTTAGTTTCGGTTCTGATGAGAGCCAGGCCGGTGGCACTGGGCTGGGGCTCCATTCTAGAGGCTGCTGTTTGGTGTGGGAACACACAGGCCATGCAGCCTGAAGTCACCGCCAGGGGGCGCCATCGGGAAACAGTGAGTGAGCACCAGAGGAGCAGGCCTGGGAGCAGAAGCCGCGCCCCAGTGTGGTTGGGATCCCCGGAAACCTGAGGGGCCTGCACAGGCCAGCGGGGCAGGGCAAGGGCTCCTGGAAGCCCCCAGTTTCCATAATCCTTCACCACCCAAAGACTTATGGGTGTGATTCAGTCTTGTGTTTACGTGCTGGTTTTGTCTAGTTGTGGGTCTTTAAACAAAAGTGCAACGCACAGCAGGAACTGGGCACCTGAGCAGGGTCCTCGCCATATCTGTGCTCCTGCTTCCAGCCGAGGTCCTCATTGGGCCAGGGGTGGGCCTATTCTTCCCACATGGAGCTGGGAGCTGAGGCATTAGGTAAAGCAGGGGGCGTGTCTATGCCTCTGTTGGGCAGTTTGTGTGCCTGTCAATGTCCCCTCAGGGCACAGCCCCCTGATATCCCCTCACAGAGTCCTCTCACGGTTCCCCTCAACTTCCTCACATGGCTGTTCCCTTGATATTCTCCTCATGGCATCTCCTCAGGAGGTTCCCTCCTGGCTTCCCCGGATGATGTTTCCTTCCTCGCGGGGTCTCCTCCTTATTACCCCTCGTGGCGTCCCCTGAGCCTGTTCCCCTCGTAGTGTGCCCAGTGGTTTCCCCCATGGCGTCTCCTCACGAGGTTCCCTTCACCGCTGCCCTCATGGTGTCCTCTCGTGACATCCCCGGATGACGTTTCCCTCTTGGTGTCCCCTTGCGGCCTCCTCTCACGCTTCTCCCTTCGGAGTGTCTCCTCTTTGGGTCCCCTCATGATGGCCTTCGGGACGTGCCCTCATGGCGTCCCGCGCCGTGTGCAGCAGCGGGGTGGGTGGCGGTGACGAGAGCGGCCCTCGTGCGTCCCGCGGATCCTCCAGCGCAGGCGGGTCCGCAGCCCCCGGGCAGGGCCGTCACGGAGCGGAAGCGGAGCGCGTGCGACCTGCGCCTGCGGCCCGGGGCTGGCCCTCCCGGCTCATTCTCCGAACAAGCTTGGGTTTTCTCTGACCTCAAAACAAATAAACTAAACTGAAATAAATCTTAGAGATGGTTATTAACTGACAAATGTGTTATTCGTGGAGCGCCTCAGCCAATCACTCAGATGAGAGCCGGTGACGAGCCCGGTCTCCACGAGGGCAGGCGGCCAGGCACTGAGGCCGCATTGCTATGGTTTGCCCAGAACGTTTAATCCTCAGCATTTTGTCCTAGCCTCCTAGGAGGTGTGTTTTGAAGGAGATGCTATTTTTACAGGGTGGTGAGAGAAAAAAGGAAATTCTCCCAGCAGCGTCCCAGGTTTGCGCCTGTGGTGTCTGGCGTGTTTGAGTGAAGGTCTGGGGCTGAGGGCTCCATGTCTGCGGGGCCGCCTCTCCGTTTCACAGGTGGGGCCAGGGTGGGCAGCTTCTCCGGATCAGCATCACTCAGGCCTTCAGGATCAGAGACTTTCCTTAATCCGTGCACCCCAGAAGCGTGAATCAGTCCCCTCGGTGGCCTGGTAGGCATGGGTGGGTAGCTGGGCCCAGGTCACAGGGCTCAGGCCCCCTCTGTGCTCACGGGAACCAGGGGAGCCCCAGCCTGGCTCACAGGGCAGCATCCGTCCCTGCAGGTGGGGGCAGGGGGACACGGGAGACCTGAAACCAGGGTGGAAAGTGCGCCTCCCCCAGCCCCTGTACACTGGGGAGGCAGCGGGCACCAGTCAGAGGGAATCTGAGCAGAGGCGTGCTGCGGCCTTCCCTCCTTGGGAACCTTCCAGCAGGGGAGCCTGTGGCCCCAACTCCAAAGGCACCCTGACTTCCACATGTCTCTAGGCAGCAGGGCGGGGAGCACGGACAGGGCCACGCCCAGGGCCACACTGGGCTCGTGGCAGAGGTAACGGCCTGACTCTTGCTGGAAGGGACAAGACTGAGCTTTGTGCCGATGGTGGGAGCAGGGAGCCATCGATGGCAAACAACTCTCAGTGAGAGTGCTGACAGGTACCCAGTCCCTTCTGCACCCTCACTTGCCTCCCACACCCAGCCTGCAGTGACCCTGCCTGCCTGAGGCACCCATGAGACAAGGGGCGTGAACCCACAGCCACTCTCTTCCTACATGGGGAGATGGGCATGCTCACCATGAACTGGGAGGGCAGGTTGTGAAACCAGAACCCTTTGCAAGAATAGGTGGCTTTCAGGCATGATGGGGAGATGGACATTTTGATATATCTGGTTTCAGCAGCTAGCTACTCACATAAACTTTATGAAAGAAAAAAAAAAAACCACCAATATTGCTACATTCCAGGGAAATGAATGCATTAAACCCAGCTGGTCTGTGTGGCCATGGGATGTGGCTGGGAACCCCAAACGCTGGAGGAGGATCAGCCAGATGCAAAGGCTTCTCCAACGGTCACTCTGTGGCTCCCCTGGAGGCTCAGATGTTAAAGAATCCATCTGACAGAAACTTCCGTCCCACTTATAGATATTTGTGTCCCTTTCTCCTGATGCTGCAGGGGGCCCCATTTCTCAGTCTCTGGGCCACTCAGCCTTCTTCTCTCCAGACCCAAGACCTCATTTATTGTTAATGGCGATCGGGGCTGTTGTGGAGAAGTCAGTGCCTCCCAGCCTCTGGTGTTGTAGGGAGGCCAGGACAATGGTGGCCACCTGGGCCTCAGTCCGTAGTTTTCGGACCCTGGGTTGAGGGGCTGGAAGCGTGGCAGCTCTCCCAGGTCCGAGGCTCCCACAGCAGCCAGGTTCTCCCCAGGCCTTCTGGGCCCACTGGTGCCCGCATCCCATCTTTGGGTGGAGGACTGTGGCCTAGAGGCTGAGTCCCCCTCCTCTGCCTTCCTCTTGGCCCAGGGTGAATAAAAGGATGGTGAATTTCCTCTTAAGCAGGACTGAGTATGGCGTGTCTGTGGGTCTTCGGATCTTAACATGGTTACATCAATCAGGCATCAGTAGGGCACGGCCCAGAGTGTTCTTCAGGCAGAGCACCCACTGACCTTGAATTGGGTGTGCCCTCCTGTCAAGACCAGAGCTGACCCCACAGCCATGTGGTATGAGGCAAGGCTGGAAAGTTCCACTGTGGGGTAGAGATTTGGGGTGGGCTCAGCTCTGAATGTCGAGAGACTGGCAGCAGACTCTCAGGGAAGCTTCAGGATGTGGGGCTGAGGTGGGTGTTTGACCTGGCATCTGTGCTGCCCTGCAAGGATCTGGGCCCCATCGCACCTGCTATATATGAATAGCCATCCACTCGACAGTGTCTAGAAGTTGTGTGTAGGTGGTTTGAGCTGGAACGCAGGGTGGACACCATCTCCTGGAAACCTCCTATCCACTGGGCCCTGGTGCTTTTCCTATGTGGTCTGACAATCAGGCCTCAGATGCTCCCGAGGCCTGGAGTGTCATGTGTGATGCGAAGCTGGGTGCAGATGTGTAACCGCAGTGATCCAGACCCCGCCTCCCTCCAGTTGGCTTGCGTGTCAGGCGGCCTCAGTCTGGCCCATAGCGTCTCTGAGGCCTGGCTAAGAGGAAATTGACCTGAGGATACATTTAGTTGATGTGATAGGTCTATTGATAGGTATGCCAGTGGCTCTAAGATCGATGAAGTTTTTGCTGTCTATCTGGGAGAGGAATGGTGAGCTGAGGTTGAAGACGTATGTGCTTAGTCACTTCAGTCGTGTCTGACTCTTTGTGACCCCATGGACTGTAGCCCACCAGGTTCCTCTGTCCATGGGATTCTCCAGGCAAGTATCCTGGAGTGGGTTGCCATGCTCTCCTCCAGGGGATTTTCCTGACCCAGGGATCGAACCCACGGCTCCTGTGGCTCCTGTGTTGCAGGCAGGTTCTTTACTGCTGAGCCACCAGGGAGGCTCAAGGGTGAATGGTACTCCCCCAAATTCATATCCACCCGGACCTGTGAATGGAACCTTATTGGGACACAGGGTCTTTGCAGATGTAGTCAAGACGAAACCATCCTGTCTGGCCTTAATCCTGATACGACTGATGTCCTTACAAGGAGAGACGATTTTGGATGCTGGGAGGAGGCCGTGTGGTGACAGGGGCAGAGGGTGTAGGGATGCAGCCTCAAGCCCAGGAAGCACTCACCGCCGGCGCCACCAGGAGCCGGAAGAAGCCTGGGGCAGATTCTCCCCCGGAGCCTCCAGGAGGAACCAGCCCTACCTCGGTTATGGACTTCTGGCCTCCAGAATGGTGAAAAAATTAATTGGTGTTGTTTTAACCCACTAAATTTGCAATTCATTCTGGCCTCCAGGTACAGATTTCATCCCTGCACGCCCCCTGCTTTGGGCAGGCTCTCTGGCTTCATGACAGGAAGCTGTGAGGTGTGGGGATAAAGGGGTGAACGAAAGGGACCCGTGTCCTTCAGCGCCTGGCAGCGTCAGGGAGGTGTATAAACTGTGAGATTGCTGGCAGAGGCCGTGGCACTCGTCCATGCTGGTCACACACATGTCACTTCCAGGACTGCTCTCCACGATGCAGTCAGACACAATTATAACTGCACCCCCCGCCCCACGCTGCTACCCATCTTTCTTTTCGTGTGAGACTTAAAAAATAGAATTTTCTGATATTCCCGAGTTTGTAGGGAGCCAAGGCACTTGCTTCACATCCCCAGCTGACCAAGCACATCCTGGTCCATCATAAACATCTTGTTCCTACCAGGCTTGTTCTTTCATTAAAATGATATTTCTCTGTGCTCTTTTGTGGTCATCTGAAGAGGCCACCAAAGAGGAGACAGTGAAATTATGCAGCAAAAAACAACAACAACAATGGTCTGCGGAGTCAGTTAATTTTAAAATATTGTGACTTCCTGGATATTTTGGATGCTTTAAAAAATTGGTGATTTCTTTTCTCGTTCCAAATAAGCATTTGCTTCTGTCCTAGCACTTGTACTGGTGATTTTGTGTTAATTTCCTTAGAGAGCCCCTCTTGGTGTGCATGAGCTCCAGGTTGAAGCGAGCCTTCCTGCCATACTCTAGGGCGAGCCTGGGGAGGAGCTGGGGGCCAGCCACATGGCCTTCAGGTCAAGTCCCTGTCAGAGACCCCTCCAGATCATCCAGGATAACACACATGCTGCCCCTTCCCCCCTCAGAAGCTCAGCACTGACCTTCCGTAGGGGTATCTAGTTAGGATAACACCGGTAGCCCCGTGATCCTGCTCCTCTGCCCCACTTGCACACCAGGGAGAGGAGAAAGGAGGGCAAGAAAGGGCAGGGGCAGGACCGGGAGAAAGACAAGGGGGTCCCCAGGTGGGGATGGGGGTCAGCTTCCAGATGCCCCAGTCTTCTGGTTCACTTTCTGCTGGGACCTGATTTATGTCCAGAAACTTGGAGTATCAAGTCAGTCACCACTGCAGCCTGGGGGCTGGGTGTGGTCATAGGGAAAGGCCTGGGGCATGTGCCCAGGTTGTGGCTGCCCGAGTGGCTCACGATTCTCCTTCCTGTGGGTGCAAGGGCTGGAGAGTGCTCAGCTGGGCTACCATCCAGTATGTTGGTGCACCGGGGTCCTGGTGAGCAGCCCCCAGGGCAGAGGGATACCCATGCCTGGACCCTGGGCCCAAGGGCTTGGAGGTCCTTGAAGAGGAGACAGACTCTGGGCAACCAGGAAGATGAAGACATTTCTCTGTCCTGGAAGCCTTGGGCTAGAGGGCCAACCTTCCAGTGTTGGCCCAAAGCCACACGTGCGTGTGCCGGGTGTGTGAACATGGCTCACGCGTGGCCAGACAGCCTTAAGAGATTTCCTCCCTGGAGAGCCCCTCCTCTGGCTGGATGCTCCTGTGCTGATGGTTCGGGGTCCTGGGTGGGGTTTGGGGTGGGGATGGATTAGGTTTGCTGGGTGACCTCCCCTGGCAGGGGCTGTCCACCTACCTACAGACACTTCTTGCGTGAGGGGTATCTATTTCAGGGGCAGAATCTTGCCAAAGTTCCAGAGGATCCTAGCAAAATTGTAGGCAGGAAGCAATAAAAGCACCGGGCTTGTGAAACACGCCCCATTCCAACCTCGTCCTGCCTTTGTTCATCACCAGCACTCCCTGGGCGCCCGCACGTGCCAGTGCCAGTGCCAAGGGCAGAGGGTGAGACGGACGAGAGCCTCGTGGCCTGGAGACGACTCCAGGGATGGACGAGCAGACCTGCGGCAGGACACACAGCACCTGGTGGGAGGGGGCGCCGAACCTCAGGGGCCACAGGAGTAGAGGACTGAGGAGGGGGAGAGGGTCAGTGGCAAATCTGGGAACAGGGTTGCAAGCAGAGGCATCAACACACGCATGGTTCCCAAGGCCAGAGAGTGCCTGGGGTTTCTGAGGGCCTGCAAGAGGGCCCGTGTGGCTGAGGAGGAGCAAGGGGGGCCTGTGGGGAAGGGCCTCTAGGGCACTGCAAGGACTCAGAGCTAAACTTCCTTTAGAGAAATCCTTGAATGTCCAGATAAGCAACAAGTTAAAAATTGAAATCAGTCAAAGACCCAGACACAGTATTTCTTTCTAGGCTTCCTGCCTTGGGTGTGCAGGGTCTGAATGACTTAATGTGAGCCCATCCCACCGTAATAGCAATATTAAATGGCCTTTGAATGACTTTCAAAGCATCAACACCTTTGGTCTGTTTTAGGCAAAATGGAACAGATTTCCACGGCCCCCAAAGCATGGCGGTCCCACATGCTGTTCCCACTGTGTCTTAGGGGCCTGGCCCAGGAGGTGGAACAAACCCAGCATTTCTGGCATGAACCTTTCTTTAACCTGGGGGAGGCAAATACAGTCAGTTCTAGACCTGGACTCTGGGGGCCAGCGAAGCTGTCGGGGTCGTTACCCACCTGTGGGGACAGTCGCCAGGCACCGTGCATCGTGTCCCATCTGAGATACTTCACGGTCAGTGAGGACTCCCAGATATCTGGCCTTCTGCGTGTATTTGGACTCCTTTTTTAAAAAAAATATTTATTTATTTGGCTGTGTTTGGTCTCATGGGCTCTCTAGTTGTGGCATATAGGCTTAGCTGCCCCATGGCACTTGGGATCTTAATTCCCTCACCAGGGAATGAACCCGTGTCCCCTGCATTGCAAGGGAAATTCTCAACCACTGGACCACCAGGGAAGCCCTCGTTGGGACTTTTTAGCTTGTAAGACTCACAGCAGCTCCTTTCAGGTTTTTATTTTCTTCACTTAAAGATACATTTCTCAGCTCACTCGATGATTTGCTAGTCGGTTTAGCGTACTCATCCTGAGGATTAGCAATGTGGACGTTTCGCAAAGCACTGAAGGTAGCACTTCTAGAAAATCCTTCTTTTGTCACATTATAAGTACCTTTTACGAACATATTCAATGAACCACCAACCAGCTCTATCTTTAAAGGAACTTCTCTACGCTGAAAAGAAAAGGCCACAACGAGAAACAGGCAAAGGATGAAATAAGAGGGCTCACACGTAAAGGCAAATATACAGTAAAAGAAGGAAACCATCCACACACACAGACAAGAGAGCAAAAGCAGTAATCACGAGAGGAGGAGAGTACGCAGGCAGGATATTTGAAATGCACTGGAAAGGAGAGATCAGCAACTTAAAACAATTATGCACGTATGTGTAGACTGCTGTATCAGAGTCTCATGGTCACAACAAACCAAAAGTCTGTTATCATGGATATACACACAGAAGAAAAAGGAATTCAAGTGCAGCACTAAAGTCATCAAATCATAAGGGAACAAAAGAGAAAAGGAAGAAAAAAAGACCTACCGCCACCCACCCCTCCAAAAAAAAAAAAAAAACACAATGGATACACTCACAGGAGTTATACAGTTTCTCTTGTAAAGACATGTGGCATATACAGTTTAGGATACAGTTTGATATACATTTGGGAACAGGAAGGGGCAGCAGGTAGGCCAGGTGGCAAAGAGGGGAGCCCCAGGGCTGGGGGAGACTGAGGAGGTTGGACACAGATTCCACCAGCAGCCACCTGTCTGGCCTCCCATCCAAAGGGGCTGCTCTACTGCCGGGGGCCAGCGTGAGGAATTACGCCCATGGCAAAGGTCATGAGGAAGGAGGCTTGGCATACGCAAAGGCGTGATCAAGCCTCAGGAAACCCCCTGTTCCCGAGCATCTAACCCCAAAACCAGAGTCTGTTTTATGCTCTCACCTACACCTCTGACTTTACGGGGGGCTCTCCCCCATAACCGTTTCTCTTGGAGAAGTAGTAAACGCGCAGCTCCAAGGCAATAAAAATTCCTGGGTGTGACAAGAGTGTTTCAGCTTACGGACTCCTCTGAAGGTTATCTAGCCCACCTGTATAGGTTTGTCCGGCCACATGTGATTGTTTACAGCCTCCAAATCTGAGAGGCATGAGATGTTTTAGACTTATTAAAGGCGAATTCTTTTGGGGAGTTAGAAATTATTAGTATAGTGGGTTGGTTAGGAATTATATTGGTGAAGGGTTCTTCATTTGTTGTGTCAATAATTGCTACTAATTCCCTGCTCTGGGTGGGACAAGGATGTCTCAGGTCAAACCTCTCTGCTGACAGACTAGCTTGTGTGACAGCATTATCCATACTCCTGCCACATGATTGTTTACTACCTCTCAACCATAAACAGCACAGAGAGTTTTGGAGTATTTTGAGAGTCTTAATTAGCATAGGACTTTTTCTCATTGTTGAGTCAATGATTGCCGCCAGGCCTCTATATCCTTAGGCACCTGGGAATATATTAATCAATGTATTTGGAATATAGCAAAGGAAATATAGTAGTTTTTGATGTTAGCAATACTAGACTTTTTGAGTTAATGGATTTTCTCTTTTGTAATAGATCACTGTACTTTGTTATAAATCGCTGTGTCCTTGCTATGTAAAAATGTAACTTTATCATAAGACTAAACAGATCTCAAGGGGAGCATTGGTGAAAGGATTTTCATTTGTTAGGCTGATGTTTGCTGCTAAATCTCCATGTTCCCTACCCTTATAATGAATATAACTAACATATAGGAGAAATAAGTATTAACCTTTAAGCATAGAGGAGAAATAAGTATTAACCTTTAAGACTAATCATGTTAACCTTGGGTTAAATAAATTCCTTTCTTGATTGTAACTCACTACACCCTCACCCTATAGGAATGTAACTTTATTTGGAGGGTGGTGCCTGGTTTAAGAAAAAACACCCTTGGAAGAAATAAGTTTTTTGGTTATCAGAAAGAAAGGATCATAAAATGTCAGCAGGTCTCACTCATGGCCAGAAGATGATGTAATATCCCTAAGACCTTTTTTTTATACATTTATGTGAAGCCCCTGATTTTGATAAAGGTCAGGACTGCTGACCCCCACGTGACTCTGTATTCATCCCTAAGTGTAACAAAAGGTATATAAGCAAACCCCAAAATAAAGAAATCGGATCAGTTTCCGGAAAGACTGATTCCCCCATGTCGCTTCTTTCTTGCTCCCGTTTTTCTGGCTGAATTCCCATCTGGAGCATGGATGCTATTCCACGTAATCCCAAGTTATTCAGCCTCCTTTTCTCCACTAATCTTCCTACTACACTATCCATTTCTAATCTCTCTATATCTGTGATTAAATATGTATTTTTCCAAAGACGCCGACTCCGTCCCCCCACCTTCGAATCACCCTGGATCCACCGGGGCTGGACCCCGGCACTCTACCCTTTGGGGGTGGTGGAGGAGGCCCCGTGCATCATCTCAGGCCACTGATATCCTCATTTCGGTTCCGCAAGTGCTTCCTGGAAGGTCCCTCAAACTGGTTCTTATTCATGGTCCAAAGAAAGAGGGTCCAATAGGGTCTTATTCATGGTCCAAAGACATGATTGGCCGACGACCCCAAACTGGGGCATCTCCCAGGTGACCGCAGCATGGCACTCCTGCCCTGGGGAGGAGCACAGGCCTGGGTGGGGTGGAGGAGGGGGAGGGTCCTGTTAGGTCAAATGCTTTGGAATGTGAGATTTTTGTACTTTGGGCCCAGGACCTACTAAGGACCCCTCCTTGGCGTGTGTGTTAGGGAGAGGCCAGAATGTTGCCAAGCTTCCTATTTCTCTGCCTGGTTTTCCCCATGGCACTTCCCCATGGCTCTGTGAAGCGCAGCGCACTGGGTACTCCGGGCTCAGAGCCTCCTTACCTGGGGAGAGAGGAGGGAGGGAGGGAGATGAAGGGCACGTGCAGACACCACTCTTTCTGCAGGTGCATCTGCAGACACATCCACCACCCACACATCTTAGGTCTCCTGGAAGGAGCAGGAAGCCCCCATGCCATCCTCCAGGGGGTTCTAGGGACGGTGCGGACTCAGCGGCCTGTCTGGGGTGGGGCATCTGCGTTCTGGGACTGGGACTGCATTTGCTGGGTGGGGTCCTCCGGGGGAGGGGTTCTGGCTCTCTGGGACCTCAAACGCTCCCCACTCTCTCACTAGTCTTGATGGGTACAAGGCAATGGGGCAGAGTGTCTATGCCGGGTCTGAGATGACCCCACACAAGATGCCCTCCCCGGCCCACAGACAAGGCACAGTGGCCCATACCTGCCGGAGCCTGGAGAGTGGGGAACCATGCCTCCGGAGCCAGGCCAGCATGCAGATCAGCGCGAGGGCGAGGACGACGACCAGGGCGAGGATGACGACCAGGGCGAGGATAGGGAGGACCACCTGTGTCTGGCTCTTGTCCTGGGATTCAGTCTGGAGACTGCGCAGCTTCCTCTCCGGGCCTGTGGGGAGGGGTCGGGCCCTCCCTCCTTTGTTCACCTGTGCAGGAGCCCCGACCTCCTTGGGGGCACCCTCGAGGGGGACATCGCCTGTGGTTGGGAAGCCCATGGGTGGGAGTGTGGCAGGGGGATAGGTGCATGGGATGGGCAGGGCTCCAGGCACAGAGGGTGAGGGTGCCTACGGAGGGAAGACCCGAGGGGGCTTTCTGGGGGCTCCCCTCCTGTAGCCCAGGATGAAGATAGGAACACCTACCTGCAGAAGGTGTGAGGAGCAGGTCTTGCGGGTCTGCCAAAGAGACAAAGGGCAGGTTGGCCCTGGCCAGGGCCTACCCTGACATAGCCCCTCTGCCCCAGGTATCAGATGAGCCCTGGATACAGGAGTTCATGAAGGCCTCACTGGGTTCCCTACACAGGGCCCGGCTAGGCTGAGGGGTGCCTTCTCAGCCCCTCCCACTGTCCCTGGTCTGGGGCAAAGCTGGACCCCTGCTTCCTATCCGCAGCGCTCAGGGTGCCTCTGGCTGTGTATGGACAGGTGAAGGGTGGTGGGGAGGAATCGATGGTGACTTGTGGAGTTTGCAGCAAAGCAAGGAGTGGGGGTGAGGGATAGGCCATGTTTAGGGAGAGAAGGCGCCAGCTCCCTGAGCAGATTGGGACAGTGAGCAGGCACACATGCCGGGGCTGCTCTGAGAAGCTCAGAGAGGGCACAGCCACAGCATGGGTGGGGCAGGGTGGAAGTCCTCTTCAGGCCTCATTTCCGTGGCTCTGGTCACCTCAGGTGGGCAGAAATCACTCCTCCCGAGTTGCTCTGCACTCCTGCCCACCAGAAAGAAAAGCTCTTGGGGATCAACCCCCACCCCCACCCCGCCCTGCTCACCTGAGATGTTCAGGGTAGTGGTTCTGATGTGTCTCTGGCGCCCCTTCAGACTCCACTTGTACTGCCTTGCCTGGGTGTCCAGGGCTTCTTCAGTTACTAGGTACGCCTCTCCCTCCCAAATCCAGAGCTGCCATCCATCCTGGCAGAAGTTTCCTGGGGCCTTTACATTGAAGATGAGCTTCCAGGGTGCCGTGGGGTTCGCTTTCAGGGAGATGTTGATGTGGGAGAAGGCGTTGGAGATGCTGCAGCTCATCGTGGCTGGCTGGCCCCTCAACACAGAAACCACACCGCTGGTGCAGTTGGGGTTGTCCAAGGCTGTGCTGGGGAAAGTCACGCGTGTGGGTCATGGCTGGACCTCAGGACATCCACTGACTGCCCTTCCTGAGTTCACTGGCATGACCTGGAGCCTGGGCCCCTCCTGTCCTGATCTAGCTCTCTCCTCCCACACCCAACTTGCCCCTGCTGGGGTCACCCTGGCAGAGTTGGGACCATGAGACTTACTTCCACTCTGAGCACTCCTGAAGGCGGGCAAGAACAAGAGGACCCAGAAGATCCTGGGAGTGAGGAGAGTGGATACTGAGGTCAGCATGGCCAGCAGGACGTAGAGGAGTTTTAAGGGGTCCCTCGTCCTCCTTATTGGTTTCTGGGACACTCCCTGGAGGAAGGAAAGCTGATGAGTCAGAGTTCCCTTAGGCTACTTCAGAAGCCAGTGAGAGGGGCTGCACCCTGGCCAGGGTGGGTGAGGGTCCCCAAGTTCCTCCCTGACCACTGTGTCTGGACCGTTCTTTCTACCTTAAAATGTGTGCATTGGGACCACAGTAAGATAGATGAAAAACACAGATGAGATAGGAAACGGGTCCCTGGGAGACAAATCCAATTATATTGCTGGGGTTATCTTGAATTTTATATAAAACACGCAAAACACCCTGAACCATGTGTCCTGTAGAGACGGGCCGTGACACACAGAATCTTGTGTGGCCACTTGCACCTGACACCAGCCTGAGACCGCCTTGGATGCTCCCAGCCCCTCTTCAGCTCTTGCATTCTGAGGATTGGCATTTGGGACACTTGGTCCACTCTCCAGATTGGTTTTTATCAACAAAAAGAGTCTTCCTGTGGAACTCGAGATTTACAGTCCGGAAAGCTGAACTTTCACTTCCTCTTGAGACAAATGCTCATCTCAGGCTTTGGCATCCAGTAAAACTGACATTTGGGCTTCCCAGATGGCACAGTGGTAAAGAATCTGCCTGCCAATGCAGGAGACACAAGAGAGGAGGTTTCAGTCCCTGGGTCAGGGAGATCCTCTGGAGCCGGAAATGGCAACCAACTCCAGGAGTCTTTCCTGGGACATTCCATGGACAGACTCAGACATGACTGAGCGACTAATACTTTCACTTTTCATATTGACATGTAGCTACCATTAGGTACTACACAGAGGATGAGATGGTTAGATAGTATCACCAACTCAAGGGACATGAATTTGAGCAAACTCAGGAGATAGTGGAGGACACAGGAGCCTGGTGGGTTGCAATCCATGGAGTTACAAAGAACGGGATGTGACTCAGCAACTGAACGACAACAAAAAGTAGCTTCACTGCCCGAAAAATCCTCTGTGTTCCATCCATTCATCCATCCTTCCCCCCAACTCCTGACAACCATTGATCTTTTTACTGTGTCCTGAGTTTTGCCTTTTCCAGAATGCCATGGAGTTGGTACCCTTTGGTTTTGAATTCCGTGTCTCTGATTTCTTTTTTCCACTTCGCGGGGAACTGGGCAGAAGGGCCAGGAGCAAAGGAAAGTGTGGATGGAATCGCTTCCAGGAGCTGGGGCCATTGGTGACCAGCTCCAGTCCTGACTCCAGGAGACTCTGGGTCAAACAAGGAGAATGAAATGGCAAGGGACAGTCTCAGCCCCCAGATCCCTGTGACTGGTGCTGCTGTCTCCCGATTCCCTTGATTCTCTGAACTTGCTTCTATTCTAATTTACCATCAGAAGGATAGCCTTCTTTTCTCACATAAGTACAGTATTTGTAGTTGAGGAAGAAAGAAGCCACTGGAGAGACGCGTGTTCTGTGCACACACATGGATGTGATTTTACATACATGGAATCAGCTTAGAGCCCACTCCTGTCTCTCTCTTCTCGCCCTCTGTACTGTATGTACTGGGGTGAATGTTGTTATTCTTTAGTCGCTAAACCATGTCTGATTCTCTGCAACCCCATGTACTGCAGCCCACCAGGCTCTTCTGTCCATGGGATTTCCCTTGCAAGAATATTGGAGTGGGCTGCCATTGCCTTCTCTAGGGGATCTTCCCGACTCAGGGATCAAACTCGCCTCTCCTGCATTGGCAGGCACTTTCTTTCCCACTGATCCATCAGGGAAGGGTGAAAGGTGGCCCCAAAATACACGTCCACCCAGATCTGTGAAGGTGACCTTCCTTGGAAAAAGAGCCTTTGCAGCCATAAATAAAGAGGAGGTCGTGTTAGAGCCGCGTGGGCCCCTGTGTAAGGTGCCTGGTTTCTTGTAAGAAGAGAGAAATTTGTCAGAAACAGACAAGGGAGAGGCCCAGAGCTGACTGAGGCACAGACTGGAGGGATGTGGCCACAAGTGAGGGGCCGCCAGGGCCGCTAGGAGCTGGAAGAGACAAGGAAGGTATTTCCCTGCAGCCCTGCTGACACCTTGATTTTGGATTTCCGGCCTCCAACCTGGAGGACGGCAAACTTGCTTCTTCTGATCCCTTGTTTGGGGTCCTTGGTCACGGCTGCCCCAGGACACTCACACTGGCCCCCTCCTTCCCCAGACCTCAGCTTTCCCCTCACTGGAAATATCAGGCACAAACCACAGACACTGGAGGGAGCATTCTGGTCATGTTCTGTCCACTTCTCTGTCTGGGTCTCACTGTGTAGTGAGTGTGCTGCTGGTGAGGTCTGCCTCCCTGGATCCTGAAGCCTGACTTCAGTGGCTGCAAGGATTCCCTTTGTCTTAGCTTGTGAGCAGCCTGGTCCCCTTGGCTTCTAGCTCCGCCTCTTCCTGGTGACACCTGCTGCTGTGGAGGGCTGACCAGCTCCTCCTGTTTCTGGCCCTTCAGATTTCCACATGGTCACTGCCTTTGCAAAGCCTTTGCTCCTCCTCCTGGGAGTGTCTGTCTTCTCCTTACAGCTTTCCAAGACTTTTACCCCTTAAAGAAACAAACTGCCTTCCAGGGTGAGTAGCTTTCCATCATCAATCCTCCCCAGATGATCTTTGGAATAAAGACCCCATGTGTTCATGTCGTCCTGTCTGTCTTTCCTTCAAAGCTTCAGGGTTTTGTTTTAAAGTAGTCTTCGTTTGTTTGTGTAGAGTATCCTTTTTAAAAGGCTTCCCAGATGGTGGAATATCCATCACGGTCAAATTTTGTCTATTTTTCCGCTCAGATCTTGAATATTCCTCAAGGTGTGTTTGCAAGTGGCATGTCACAGGTCTCATTTTGCTTCCTTTCCAGGAGGACCAGTGGTGCCTGAGGCACTGATGAGTGAGCACCCTGGCCAAGGCACCCGTACCACGTGGGGCTCTCCAGGCCCTGCCAGCCGCGGGGTACAAGCCACTATGCTGTCCATCATGCGTTTTCACCCCGGGAAGGCAGGCCCTCTCTATGGCTGTTTATCTTTCCTTGGACATTCGTTTTTCACAAGAACATTAACTTGGTTTTAATCTGTTTTTTTTTTTTTTTTTCAGAACCTAGAATCTGGTGATTAAGTGAAGAAATCAGCTGCCCTGATCCTGCCGCAACCTACTCAGCATAATACAAGAGAGGCTGAGATTTCACAGGTGGACACAATCCAGTCGCTGCCTTTCAGCAATTGCCAGGATGGGGCATAAATAGCTCATCACTATTATTTGCTGCTGAGAATCTCATGTGATGGAAGGTTCTAGAAAGAGGTGTTGCAACTTCCTGTGCTGGGGCTTTTCCTGGCACCTCAGAAGAGATCTGCTCAGTTCTTTTCCTGAGTATTTTTTACAAAATAACTTTTCTTAAATTGGAAAGTTCTCATACACAGAATGGTGCCCAGCGACCCATGGGGCCCAAAGGCATCCTTGCTGGTGGTCGACAGTGACTCCTGGCCCGCTAGCCAGAGCCCTCAGGGCTGTCTGGAGGGAGACCCTTGCCCAGGGATGTCCTACCCTGAGCCTGCCTGAGCAAGCAAGAGATTGATCTTGTGTGCTCATCTCTGGCCACTGATGCATCCTAGAGGAAGCCTCGGGCAGGACCCCCAGTGTTTCCAGTCTCCTCAAGGTCTCCCCTCGGACTCCAGCCACTCTGCTGATTCCACTGACCTCGGAACAGCCTTTGTACCCCTGTTCCCCATCGAACGTGGGCCTGGGTGTCCCAACGACAGGGAGGCAGACCAAGTCTCCCCAGGCTGAAAATACATTCCCAGGGAGGCCTGCCCACTGGCCCCAAGGCTGGAGCAGGCAGGTGTCCTCAGGGTCACATGGAGGGCTCACCCCCCAGGGAACCAAAGGAAGAATGCCACCTCAGCCTGTGCTCTGAGAGCAGTGATTCCTCACTGGGTGAGAGGGAGAGCCTCCTGCCAGTGACCTGGCATCATCACCGAATGCCCAGTGCAACCAGGAGACTTGGTGGGAAGGGCAGGTGTGCTCTCTCTGGGAGGGAGACAGCCAGGGGTCTATAGTATCCAGAAGGAAACTCACCCCCTCAGAACCTTTCCTCATCACCTTTTCCTGGCTTTCATCGTTTCATTGTCCAGCTTTCATCCTTTCCATAAATTTAGGAGTCGTGTTGCAAGTTCCTAGGACACTTTCTGGGATGTTGAGTGAAAAGTGAAAATGAAAGTCACTCAGTCCTGTTCGACTGTTTGTGACCCCATGGACTGTAGTCTGCCAGGGTCCTCTGTCCATGGGATTTTTCAGGCAAGAATATTGGATTAAGTTGCCCTTCCCTTCTTCAGGGGATTTTCTCGACCCAGAGATCGAACCTGAGTCTCGTGCCTCGGAGGCAGATTCTCTGAGCCACCAGGATGTTGACTGAAAATAGATGAATGAGTGGGTTCATTGACAATCCTGAACCACACAGGGTCTCACTCCATGGGGAGCCAGGACAAGCTAGCCTGTTGAAGACAACCCCTCTTCAGAAGCTACCAGAATCCTACTCCCACTCCCTGGGAGAACACCCTGTCACATGCACAGAGGCACACACAGCATACGCACACACACAGACATACAAACACAGCACATAAACACATACACACAGACACACACACACAGACACACACACACACAGACACACACACACACAGTGCTGAGGGGAGGGCCCCTAGGGCCCCCACATGCCCTGCCTACAATAGGTGCTCAATCCCTGCAGACCTGCTCAGAAGTCCCTGCAGGGCTGATGCCACATGAAGGGTGCAGTCAGTGCCCTCCAATGAGCTCTGGGCAAGTGCCCAGCAGAGCTGAATGAGTCAAAGTTCAACCTTGCTCTGCACCTGGACCAGGTGACATGGAGAGGGGGTGATACAGCAAAACAGTGTTTTTGTAACACTCGCTGATCTACCCAGCTGGACTCTGGGAGGGAGCGTGTGTGTTGACAAGTAAAAGGAAAGCGAAATAGCAGCAGGTTAAAGTCCAGAAGCCAGGTGGGAGGGCAGCTGGTGTCTTCCAGCAGCGAGGGCATGGCCCCCTGAGAAAGGTGTATGAGGTCCCTTGAGCCTACGTCAGGCCCACCAAACCACCCTCTGCTCTCAATCTCTCATATTTTGTCTACTTGCCAGGGAAACACCCCAGAGAGCCTGTCTCGCCAGCCTCCCCACCCTGCCAGCCTCCCCACCTTAACCTCTGTGCTTTTCACAACACTACATATCCCTATGTCCTAAAAATTAGTTCTTCCCTGGTAGCTCAGCTGGTAAAGAATCCGCCTGCAATGCAGGAGACCCCCGTTTGATTCCTGGGTTGGGAAGATCCCCTGGAGAAGGGATGGGCTCCCCGTATTCTTGGGCTCCTCTGGTGGCTCAGACGGTAAAGAATCTGCGTGCAGTGCGGGAGACCTGGGTTTGATCCCTGGGTCTGGAAGATCCCCTGGAGGAGGGCATGGCAACCCACTTCAGTATTCTTGCCTGGAGAATCCCATGGATGCAAGAGCCTGGTGGGTTACAGTCCATGGGGTCACAAAGAGTCAGACACGACGGGAGCGACTAACACTTTCACTTTTCACATACCCCTGTGTCCTAGAAATTATTTTACATTGATTCAATTTTTAAACATTAGTATCTGTTTTAGCTTCACCTTAAATGCCCATTTGTAGTCACTAGATGTGCTATTTATAGGAATGTTCTCGCGGATACTGAAATGACCAGAAGACTATGAAAGCAGGAGGTGTCACAGACTCCCTACCACCACCTGAGTCCTCCTGGGGGAGTGTGGCCTGTGCACAGGGGACCCGGGCCATCTTCTGTCATGTTGTCCAAGGCTGCTGAAGCTGTGGGCTCCCAGACGGGCCCTGGTGGGGACTCCCTGCCGCTCTTCCCGCTGCCCCCTACCTCCAGTCTTCCCCGAGCCTTCCCCAGGCCATGGCGGGGCTCTGCCCTCACACACACGAGCCTCTTAGTCCAACTTCATGCACTCCCTGAAGTTCTCCTCACCGGGAAAGGCTCTGGAGGGTTCCAGAATCTGGACAAGGATGCCAGGGTCCCTTCCCACCAGGCTGTGCCCCCAAACTCCAACCACCGTGGGCCTGACTCCTAATCTTCAGACAATACAGCCTAGGAGCTGGAAGAACTCCAGGTTGCGGCTGATCCTCAAAACCATAGACCAGTCTCAACTAAACCAAATCTGTACAATGGAGACACAGACTTTTCCACCTTATAGAGTGCAGAAGGGCTGTCTGCAAAGAGCTGGACTGGGGATGGAGGAGCTGGGCTGGGATGGAGGGGCCATTCTGAGGACGGACGAGCTGGGTTGGGGATGGGAGGAGCTCCCCGTATCCTCAGGCACCTTTGCCGCCCTTATCAGTCTGGGGTTCCACTGTTGTCTTAGTTTTAAATATAGGTATACTTTTTGTAATATTTGCCACATATTTACATTTCAAAGTGATTCATTATCTGAAATTCAGATGGGTTTTTAAGTTTGGCATTTCCATTCCTCTGCCTGAGTCTCTCCTCTTGTCTCTTATGCTGCAAAGGACAGGAAAATTGGACAGAGAGAGAGGCCAGGGCACAACAGGGGAAGACACCGGTGAGAAGGCAGAGGGTCCGAGGTGGTATAGGAAGCCTGCATGTATGGGGCAAGACCTGGAGGGGGCCTGAGGCTTCTGGAGTTGGGAAGAGCGAGGCAACAATTCATCCTTCTCTCAGATCACCGTCACAGCTGCTGGTCTCTACATATATTAAGCTGGGGCACACAGCTGGGATTTGTGCTGTCACTGGGGACCTGATCGCATTTGGGAGTCAGTGGAACACCTTGGAAAGTGCCTGCCGTTGCCAGCACTTTGTCCTGCCACAGGACCTTTGGGAAACTGAGGCAGTAGGTATGCGGCTCGAGGCTTATCAGCTGACCAAGGGCAAGGGGTTCTCGGTCAGCAGGGATCTCCATCCCTGCAGCAGCTAGGAGAAGCTGGACCAGGTTTCCCACGCAAAGGCTCAGTGGTAACTTGTATGTACCTAGATATCTACATGGGAAGGTGAGCACCTTGTTGTCCAGGCAGGCCTTTCACCAAGAGTGTGGAGGGAGGCGACCAACCACCTTCAGAATAGAGCTGAAAGGGAGCCCCAACCCTGGCTCAGAGGGAAGAGATGCCCCAGTCCGGGGAGCCTTTGCTGTGTCCTGTCCCTGCTGCTATGGCCAGGAAGGATCCCTCATGGGCAGTAAGAAGTTCCTACAGTTCTGGGGGTTGAGTCTGTAAACCCTTGTGGGCTCACAGCCTCAGTGCAGGCCAGCCCATCAGCTGGGCTACTTCTCACTCTCTTTCACAAGGCGCTTCCTCTGAGAATCCTCCCCTTCCTTGCACCAGCTGGTTGCACCTCCCAGGGGCCGGGGGAGGTGAGGGGGGCCTGTACCTCCCCACCACCTTCACTATTTAGTCCCAGGGGATGAGAGCCTCCCAGGGGCTCTGGTTCCTCAGGCACTGCGGGTGGAAAGTGGCTTTCAAATAGCAGATCATTCACCAGTAGTGGGTGGTGAATTGAATTTAGATTGCTGCTGCAGCTTAACCAAAAATGAAAGGAGAGCGTAGCAAGAGGCGGTGGAGTGTCCCTCTCCCTCGACCTTAGGGGAAGTCCGGAGGTTTCACTCTGTTTTAATGAGTGTTTGTGAGTGCTGAGTGTGCATGTGTGATCCTTGTGAGTGCGCACAATTGTATATGTGCAGGATAGTGAGCGTGTGGGCAAGTACGAGAGCCGCAGTGTTGGTTTGGATGTGAAAGTGTTTCGCCCCAGATGTGGTCCCGGGCAGCAGGGGCTCTGTTTGGATGGGTGGACGTCTAGGAGCTCGAGATGCCAACTCTCTGCCCTTCCACAGAGGGCCAGAGCCAAGCCTGGGGCCGCCCTGCAGAGACGCAGTTCCCCATCAGGACTGCGAAGTCTTTGTCATTTTCTCTCCCTCAGGGGAGGGCGCACAGCGCAGAGCTCAGCGCCCCATCTCCATCAACCCAGCCCCAACGTGAGTGCACTGCACTCTGACACCAGGAGCCCCGGCCACCGCCCCTCCAGCTCTCACCTGCGCCCCGGTGCCCCGGCTCCTCCACTCCCTCGGCTCCCGAGCTCTGCCTGCCCAGCCGGTCCACAGCTTCAGCCTGTCTGTGCGCTGGTTTGCGAGGCTGGACTAAACCCAAACCGAAGGATGATTCCAGGGCGGAGCCAAGCAAGGAAGAGGCGGGAAGAAAGATTCAGAATCCATGCACGTGAAGTCTGACACCCAGGTCCAACATTCAGGAAGGAAACTTCAAGTTATGGGAAGTCACTCAAGTTTCAGGAACTGCCCTGAATTCAGGGGAAAAGGATGAGTTTCTTGATAGTGAATTCCTTATTCTATTTTTATTAGCCGCGGGGCATTAGATTATTATTCTAAAGAAAACGGCAGGTGGTAGTTTTCCAGGAGAGCCAGTTCCTGGAGTTCTCCACTTTCAAGCTCCGTCTGGACAGATCCTCCTTTGGGGAGCTGGCTGTGTTCACCCCGCTGCGTGGATCTGGGGACCTGCCAGTCCCCTGCTGTGTGGATCACCCCACACACAGACACTGGGCAGAGCCTGTCCACTGAGACTCCTCAGAGCCTGATTCCAAGTTTCAGAATTGCAAACTGGGTCCATTCAGATAGAAGTCATGCTGGGGACACAGGCAGGGATATGGAGCGAGAGTGAATAGGAGCAAATGGTAAAGAGTTTGAACTATAAATTGTCCTTCACTAGCCCTCGAGCAGAAGGAGCCCCTCTTCCTGGCTCCCTCCCCACGGAAGGTCTTAGCAGGCTGGGTGTGGAGACACTCTGTGGCCAAAACAGGCATCCCCGGGGCATCCCCGAGTGCCCTCATTCCCAGAGGGTGGAGTCCAATAGGTGCTGACCTCAGAGAAGTGCTGGAAGCCAGGAGTTTCCTTGCAGGGGTGTGTGTGTCTCTCATGTACAAACAGTTTAGGTGCTTATAAAAATCACTCAGACAGAAGTCTCTTTGAGACTCTGAAAGTGGGGAATAAGGGGAATGTGTGAGAGTCACAAGGGTGGGGAAGGACAGAGGTGTTTGAATCATTCTTTGTTCGACTCCAGGCTCCGTTTTTTTTCAAATTGCTGGAGGCAAGCAGCTGCTCTTGACTTGAACCCGGAGTGCTTGGTCCACATCCAGCCTCGCTAGCTTCCGGGCTCTCATCAGCAGCGCCCAGATTTCCTGCAGACCAGGAGGAGGGCTGCTGTCCTCACCCCTGCTGCCTAGCCTCCTGCGTGCAGCCTCCCAGCTCCGTCTTCCTTGTGGCAGAGGGGCAGGTGTGCAGCCTCAGCTGAGGGCATCGTGTGTGCTGGGAGCTCACACCTGGGGCAGCGGAGTCAGGAGCCAAGGGTGACCTGAGACAAAGCGTCCCGTGCAGGGGTGGGCCTGGCTATGCCCCCTCACCTCTAGGAGAGAGGCTTGGAGAGAGAGACCTTGCAGGGATGGTGTGGCGGGGGTTGGGGGCAGGAGAAAGAGTTTGTTTCTGTTCAGGTAAGACATCCCTCATCAGACCTGTACTTCCAATAAAGCCCCTGGAAGGCAGGAGTGGGGTGTGGGCAGTGAGTCTGAAGGTCCTTCCATGAGGGTGCAGAAGCCTCGAAGGAATATGGAGAAGGGAGACCCCAAAGTTATCGGTGGTTTGGAGGTGGGGTAAGGAAGCCCAGAGGCCCGCAGTGCCAAGTGAGTGCCGTGTGGACTGTCCCCTTCCACCAGAACTCAAAGTGACCTGCTTCAGGGTGTAGAGCAGAGTGAGGGGCAAAGAGGTGTCTCTGGCCACCAGGGGAGGGGCTGTGGACTCAGGCTGGGCAGGTACTCGTCAGGTGGGCAGAGAGTTGCTGGTGTGGGTGATGCCCGGCTTTCATGTAAGGAAAGGAAAATGCAGAACCAAGTTCTGGGGGATCCATGAATTTTGTGGGTGGCAGAGGAAGGGCCCAGACTGGACAGGACAGAACATTCCAGCTGCCCCACAAGGGGAGCCTCTAGATCTTCAAGGAGATCAAGGGCAAGAAGGGCCATTCTCCAGCTGGACTCAGGGCCTGAACGTTGACCAACAACTTGGTGTCTGTAGTGGGTTGAACAGGGCAAAGTCCTGGCTGTGCCAAAGGGGTAACCTTTGCCTGGTGGATAAATAAACCTCCGAGTCAGTTGTCCTCACAGGAAGGTGCACGAAAGTCAGTGTGAAATTCATCCTCCCCACAAGAGGCACGGAGGCCTGGGTCCCTGGCCCCATCCCAAGGGCCATCAAGACAGTGGAGAAGGGCCTCACATATGGTCCAGCCTGGGGACCAAATTGCCACACGTCGTGTTTGATGCTTGCCCACCATTCCCCTCTGTGCTGGAAGGAGGGTCTAGTCCCAAGGCCACCTTCCTAATCAGTCCTTGCTTCCCCTCACATCCAGCCTTGCCTAGGGTCTCTCAGCTCCTGGGGGCTCCTGGGAAGGGGCTGTTGCACCAGGAGGAGAGGAGAGTCCCACACACTGACGGACCTTGAGCATCGGCTGAACACTTAGGGTCTCGTACCTACAGAATGAGATCTCCTGGGACCTTGATGAAAATGGGTATCCTGATGAAGCATTTGAAAATGAAACTGTTTATGTTGAAAGTGAAGCACTGCAGATGGTGATTGCGGCAAGGAAACTGAAAAACACTTGCTCCTTGGAAGGAAAGTTATGACCAACTTAGACAGCACATTCAAAAGCAGAGGCATTACTTTGCCAACAAAGGTCCGTCTAGTCAAGGCTATGGTTTTTCCAGTGGCCAATATGGATGTGAGAGTTGGACTATAAAAGCTGAGCACAGAAGAATTGATGCTTTTGAACTGTGGTGTTGGAGAAAACTCTTGAGAGTCCCTTGGACTGCAAGGAGATCCAGCCAGTCCATCCTAAAGGAGATCAGTCCTGGGTGTTCATTGGAGGGACTGATGTGGAAGCTGAAACTCCAATACTTTGGCCACCTGATGTGAGGAGCTGACTCATTTGAAAAGACCCTGATGCTGGGAAAGATTGAGGGCAGGAGGAGAAGGGGACGACAGAGGATGAGATGGTTGCATGGCATCACCGACTTGATAGACATGGATTAGGGTGGACTCAGGGAGTTGGTGATGGACAGGAAGGCCTGGCGTGCTGTGGTTCATGGAGTCACAAAGAGTCGGATAGGACTGAGTGACTGAACTGAACTGAAACCACTCAAATGTCCCAAGAAGATAAGATAAATGAACTTGCTGTATCTCCCTGGGACTCCTGTTTACTTCCCAAAGGTAACATTTGTGGACACTTCCTGTTAGAGCTTGCTAGACAGCTCTTGTGTCTGTACAAACACTCAGGCTTGTCTAAGGCGTGCCTCTTTTCCTGTGCAACTTGGGACCCTGTCTTTGAAGGGCACCGGGCTCCCTCAGTGTCATCCCTTTACTTCTCCTGAAAATTTCACCCTCAGATCATAGCATCAGCTACATCACGTGAAGGGTAGAGTTTCGTTTTCTCTTGGTTCTAGGAATTTGTCGATTTTAGTTCTGATTTCCTGTCTAACTACAAACAATCATTCAGCACATTCTTCATATTCCAGACGTGGTGGCATGCTTATCTTTTTGTTAGCAACTTGTGACTTCTTTCTAACTTCTGTCCTCATTCTCTGGGCTCCCTCACTGGGACATTTTGCCATTTTGTGTCTCAGTTGCCACAGACACACACACACACACACACACAATTTTTGTAAATGCCTCAGGTCCTTGAGACATCCCTGTATCTTCTGGGGTCCCTCCCATCAAGGTGGTCAGTGGGGTAATGTGATCTTTTGTGTACTTGCCAAATGTTTTCAGCTTGAGCTGATTTGTCAATGGTTGGGAGAGGTGGGTTGGAATTGCTCAGAAGACGGAGGATCATCCATTTCTTCCTGTAGTTCTAGCAATCTTTTATCATATATTTGGAAGCTATTCTATGAGATGCAAAAATATTTAAAGTGTTATACAGCGAGTCCCCTACATATGAACCCTACACATATGTTTTGAGAGCACAGTCACAAGTCCACTTTGTGAGTCCAACAAAGCTAGCCTTGGTACCCAACCAACACAATGGCTTTGTAGTGCTACTATACTGCAATCGGTTTGTGGTGCATGCGTGCTAAGTTGCTTCAGTTGTGTCCGACTCTGGGCAACACTATGGACTGTAGCCTGCCAGGCTCCTCTGTCCATGGGATTCTCCAGGCAAGAATACTGGAGTGGGTTGCCACTCCCTCCTCCGAGGGATCTTCCCCACCCAGGGACTGAGCCCACATCTCTTATATCGGCTGCACTGGGAGCCCGGCTCTTTACCAGTAGCGCCAGCCTTGAAGACCAATCGGTTTATAGTACTTTTGACACAAATAATACATTACAAACCAACAAACACAAAAAGTGAAATGTTTAAATCTCACAGTACAGTCTGCTGAAAAGTGCAGGAGTACAGTACTGGCACACAGGGTCTGGCATCAGGTGAACAGGCAAGAGGAGTTACTAACTGGAAAAGGAGGGAGAGGAGGTGGGAGATGGTAGCGATGAAGGGTGATCAGCAATGGGAGACGGAGGGCAAGCTGCAACTTCATTCATGACCCATGGGCGTAGGTTCCAGTTTCTCACCGAATTCAATTCAATCTATCCTCTTGAAAAACAAATCAGTGATGTCTGGACACTAGATTGATGACTTGGTGACACCAGACTGCGCTTTGAAGGGCTGCTGCAAATGTTACGTACCATTCTATGTTCAGGTCTTCGCCTGAAATAAAGATACTGTGCTCTATATAGGACAGTAGAGCTGCTCGCAGAGGATGCTCGCTTATGACAATGCACGCCAGACGTGAATCAACTTCCGTGAATGGACACGTGAACACACGTTAGCATTTTTGAAAGCTCTCATTTGGAAGGTTCGTATGTAGGAGACTTACTGTACCTTCTTGGTAAACTGAGCCTCTGTCATCAGATAGTGACCCGCTCCACCCTAACCATCCAATTTCTCTTAGTCTCTTTTGTCTGATCGGTACAGCAACACTGTCTCTTGTTAGACTCTTCATGGTAGGTCATTTTAAAGACTTTTACTTTCAGCCATTTGTGTCCACATGGTAGGTGCATCTCTTGTAAGTAGAAGCTCAGTCTCTGATAGGTGAGTCCTCTTTCCATGCATCTGATTATGGGTCCTTGTGGACCAGCCCTCACCCATCCTGTGCTGACACGGGTAGATTTCTATTCTCTCATTCTGGGTGAGCAGCTTCCCTGAGGCACGTGACCACGTTCATGAACACATGTCTGCTGGCATCTCAGACACTCGGCACCCCACTTCAGGGCAGGTCTCGGGGTGCAGACACTCCAAGGGCTCAGGGGCCTAAGAGTGTGTTTAAACAGGGCTTTGTGTTTGGGTTCACAGCCCCAGAATCCTGGCTTCTCGTTTCCTCGATATTTCGAAAGCCCTGGTCCAGGGCCGTCTTCTATCCAGAGCAGCTGAGGAAGAATCCGATTGTTCTCATTCCTGTGTCCATCATCCTTTTGGGGAAGATTTAAATGTTTCCTCTTGTCTTTGGGTAGGAGTGCTGTGCTGCGCTCAGTTGCTAAGTCGTGTCTGGTGTTTTGCAACCCCGTGGACTGTAGCCCACCAGGCTCTTCTGTCCATGGGATTCTCCAGGCAAGAATACTGGAGTGGTTTGCCATTTCCTCGGCCAGCGGATCTTCCTGACCCAGGCATTGAACCCGTGCCTCCTGCATCTCCTGCTTCGTCAGGCAGACTCTACCACTGAGCCACCTGGGAAGCCTTTCCTTAGGGGAGGGGAGTGTTTTACTTACTTCCTCACCCTAGTGCCTAAATCCCCTTTCAAACCGAAATCTTGCATTTTCTTTTCTTCTTTTTTCTAAACTCCAGAAAGTGCACATCCTTCCTCTTCATTTTCGGTGATCTCCCTGGGGCTCCTGCAGTCCAGATGTCAGCATTCACCTTACAGTCCTTTCACTCTCAGGTCCAGAATGTTTTCAGCCAAGCTGGCCGTGCCACGTGGCATGTGGGATCTCAATTCCTGAGCTAGCGATTGGACCCAGGCCGCAGCACTCAAAGTGCAAAATCCTTATCACTAGAGACCAGGGAACTTTCATGTTTTAGACATTTCTAAGTTTTGAAATGTAAGACTAAAATTCTTGACGCATTAATATTTCTCTTTCGGATGGAGTCACCGGAAGCATGATGTTTGCTTTCTGAGATGGCTGCATTCCTCCACCATCTGGTTATTTTGTCCCAAGCTGCCCCAGCCTTCAGTGCTCTTGGGAATTGTTTGTGTTTACACTTCCTTTTTTGAAAGAATCACATTTTCAGTATTAATCCTTCCTCAACCAACACCCAGATATGCCTTTCCTTTCATCTGAATGTTCTTTTATTTTCTTCAAAATAGTATAACATTTTACTTATGGAAGTGCTTATGAACTGGGGTGCTTGTTGCTGCTTCAGGGAAGGTGAGGTAGGTCTGGCTCTGGCCCTGCCCCCGACATGCATTGAATAACTGGGTCCTCAGGGTGTAACACCTGCAGTGGCCCCTCAGAGTCAGGGAGGAGGCGGGCTCCGCCAGTCTGGCCGATCCACGTGGCCACAGCTCCCTGCAGGGTCCCTGATGCTCCGGGCTGCCCAGACCCTGGTGCCCAGGCCACCGCCAATTGGATGCTCTTCTCTCCTCTCTGGGGAGGAGCCCTGTCAGTGTACCTTGAGGTCACCTTGCTGATGGGGCAACAGGAATGGAGATTCAGTGGCCACAGTAGCCAGGGGGAGGCAGCTCTGCCTGGAAGGGGAAGGGCTCACTAGGTGATTTAAACATGAGAGCACTCTTTCCCCCTGATCATGACAACGTGTTCATTGCCCAGCATTTACAAAAGCTGTTGTTGTGTTGCTAAGTCGTGTCTGATCTGTGAGCCCATGGGCAGCAGCATGCCAGGCTCCCCGTCCTTCACTGTCTCCCAGAGTTTGCTCAGATTTGTGTCCATTGAGTCAGTGATGCCATCCAACCAGCGCATCCTCTGCTGCCTCCTCCTTTTGACTTCTATCTTTCCCAGCATCAGGTCTTTTCCAGTGAGTCAGCTCTTCCCATCAGGTGGCCGATGTATTGGAGCTTCAGCTCAGCATCAGTCCTTCCAGTAAATATTCAGGGTTGATTTCCTTTAGGATTGGCTGGTTTGATCTCCTTGCTGTCCAAGGGACTCTCAAGAGTCTTCTCCAGCACCACCATTCAAAAGCATCAATTCTTCTGCACTCAGCCTTTTTATGGTCCAACTCTCACATCTGTCCATGACTACTGAAAAAACCATAGCTTTGACCATATGGAACTTTGTCAGCAAGTGATGTCTCTGCTTTTCAACATGCTGTCTAAGTTGGGCACAGCTGTCCTTCCTTCGGAAAGAAGCAAGTGTCTTTTAATTTCACGGCTGCAGTCACTATCCACAGTGATTCTGGAGCCCAAGATCAGAAAATCTGCCATTGCTTCCATTTTCCCCTTTCTTTGCCATGAAGAGATGGGTTCAAACACTATGATGTTAGTTTCAGGAATGTTGAGTTTTAAGCCAGCTTTTTCACTCTCCTCTTTCAGCCTCATCAGGAGGCTCTTTGGTTCCTCTTCACTTTCTGCTATTTAGAGTGGTGTCACCTGCAACTATGAAGTTGTTGGTATTTCTCCCAGCAGCCTTGATTCCAGCTTGTGCTTCATCCAGCCTGGCATTTTACATGATTTACTCTGTATAGAAGTGGAATAAGAGGTAAACGGAGAGTAAGTCTCCTGGGGTGGTGTCCCTAGAGGGATCCCCTGGTGTGCTCACAAGTGCTGCGGGTACGTACGCGATGCACAGTGCAGTGAGGGGGTTGGGGACCCCATCCCTCGGTGGCCCTGAGTGAGCCACCGCCTGCCCGCTTTCCTCAGTTAAACAGCATCCTGCTACTGTCCCCCTGCCTCTGCACAGGCTTACACCTGCGCTTCCCGCTGGTCCCCAAACAGCAAGTTCCCCCTTGTTCTAGTGCCTCTGAGCTGAGAGTGGGTGTCCTGCCCCCGGTGGGGCCCAGTAAGGTGTTCACCTTTGAAGGCAAGTCCTGTGCAAGCGTG
Source organism: Ovis canadensis (assembly GCF_042477335.2). Taxonomy (NCBI): domain Eukaryota; kingdom Metazoa; phylum Chordata; class Mammalia; order Artiodactyla; family Bovidae; genus Ovis; species Ovis canadensis. The sequence goes on along the minus strand of NC_091255.1, from coordinate 58,661,471 downwards.
ACGAGCTCCCTGGCATCAGCTGGGGCGTGGCAGGCAAGTCACCGGTGGGGCTGCAGGCACAGGAGCTGGGGATCCCAGACGTGAGTCCCTGAGCCCACTCAGACCTTCCTGGGGGACTGGCCTGGTTACTCTGGGCCCTCGGGGAGCACCCTCGGAAACTGCCAGGGTGCCAGATGACTTGGAGTGTTCAAACCTGCTCCCCACAGAATCCTCACCTGGAAGGTGGTAGGCATCCCTAGGAAGGGAATTTTGGGGGCAGGATACGTCCATTTTTGTGTTGATTGGTTGATTTTGTGTTATTTATTGATTTGTTTAAAGTACTCTGTTCTAACAATGTGAATTCTTTCCCAAATCAACTCTTGTTTATTCAACAAACATTTGTGCAGGGCTGAGTGGGAACCAGTGCCAGGAAGGGTGAGGCTTATGCCCCAATTCCGGGAAGTCCCTGGACCAGCAGGGCCCGGAGGAACAGTGCAGTTACAAAAACATACATAAAAGTTAGAGCCCTTCAAAGAGGATTCCCTTCATCCCACTGAGCGTGAGAGTGGCCCGCACGTCCCGGCGTCTGGCTCTCTCTTGCCCCAGTCACCCCGCGTGTCCCCCAGAGAAAGTGATGGAGGAAACTTCACACACAGAGTCTGCTCTCTCCTTTCAACTTTCTGCCTCCATTCCCAGAATTCCCCGAGAATCAGGACCCTTCTCTGGGAACAGTCTAACCCCAGACCAACGAGAGCCCAGGATGCGGCTATTCTGATCCCGGTAGACGCCCTTCCTCCGTGGGAGTTTCGGAGAGGCATCTCAGAAAGAGTGCTGCGGACAGAGGGAGACTCCTCAGCTGTTCCTAGGGGAGGCAGGAGCTGGCAAAGCCTTTCTTCAGGGGCTGCTTGAAATGCTCGTCGAGGGGGTGGGCACTGTGGCCAGCCCTCCCAGGGGCAAAACCCTCCCCTGTGGCTGGAGCCCAGAGGAAGAGGGGCCCCAGCTTCAGGAGCTAATTATGGCCAGAGCTCCCTCTATCCCCCTGCAGGACACGAGTCAGGGAGTTCACGGCACCAGGGCTGGGCGGATCAAGGCCAGAGATGCCCAAAGGACTCGCGCTTTTCTTTCATTAGCGCTAAAGCCTCTGACTTTCTGATTCCTGTTTCCTTTGAGAGACTTCAGGTTAACCTGTCCTCATGGTGGAAAAGTGGGATTTGGGTTTCTATTTCAGCTCTGAGTCCCAGTGGTTGGAGGGATGGAAGATACTGGAGCCTCAGGACACACCAAAGGAAACCAGAGCTGGAGGAACGGGCCCCCACCTGCTGGCTAGGGAAAAGGGTTTGTCAGGGCCGAGGCCCCTCCATAAGGTCTGCGATTCCTCGGACTGGCTGCTGCCACCGTCCTGCTTTGGCCATCACCCCACAAACTTTCTTCATCTCTCTCTCCTCCTCCAACTCACCCCCTGACATCTGATGCACTTTTCCTGCCAGGCTTTATTTTGAGACATTCCTTTGCCCAGTTTCGTTAGGGGAGCCTGGAAAGCACACCTGGAAAGTGTCCCCTGGGCGAAGGCATGATGGACCTGTAAGTCGCCGAGCCGCCCTGCAGAGGGCGCCAACTGCACAGGTGTGGCAGGGTTTCCAGAGACAGGGCGGCTTTAGGATGAGGGTCTAAAAAAATCCACCAGGATCCACCGTGATACCCTGGGATCACGATACATTGGAAAGTCAGGATCACAAGGAAGAAATGTGGAGCTTGGCAACCTTTTGCAAAAGCAGCAAGTTCCTCCTCCTCCTTCAAACACAGGTGACCAGAATCAGGGCAGCAGCTAGACCAGACCCTTTTTGCCATTTCTACCCTGTCTCTCCTGTTTTCTCCAGCAGTGGCTTGGAAGCCAAGCCTGGGGGGAGGCGGGGGGCAGCAATGGCTTTAATTCGTGAATGATTCTATTACCTCCTGCACGACATTCCTGGCCCTTTTGGGTTTGGTTTCCTAACACCTGGGCAATGTGCTTCCTTGTCTCATTTGCCTGCAACTTAGTTGGAGACCACGTACATGGTTTAATAGCTTCTTTCATAGCAGTTTTCCTAATTATAACTGTTTCAAAAGGGGAAACATCTTCTAAGACCCACAAATCCTGTTTCCCCAAGCCATTGATATAAATGACTTTTAAACTTTGATTACTGAGAGAATGGCATTTAAATTGACAGAGAATTCCTGCGTCATCTGGGTCTGAGTATGTGAGTACATTTTAGCCCAAATGTCCTGAGAGTCCAACATCTAGAGTCTTGCTTTGCAAAGAGGAGCAGAATTTGCAGCTTTAACCAAGGGCCGTGCGTGGGGTGGTGGGCACAAGGCACGTTTCCTCCTCCCCAGGCAGGCCCCATCCAATCACAGGGACAGCGTGTCATTCTGCCCCATTACTCGGCCTATTAGAAAAGCTTGGATATAAAGGACTGTGTTTTAAGGTGTGACCTCCACACACCAGGCCGATTCCCCGGCCCACTCCCAAGTCACTGCTATGGTGACCTCCTTTCTACTGCGGCATAGACGAGCCGGGGTACTGAAGACTATGCTTCTAGAAGCTGGAGTGTTCTGAGGACTTGCTCCTACAATTTCTCTTTCTGCAGAATCAGGAAGGAATGAAAAGGAATTGCCGCCAAATCCCAAGAAGCAAAGTCCACCCAAAGAACACACACCAGCCACTGCCTCTACTGAGGTGTTTGAGAAACCACCTTTAAGAATCTCCAGCATCATGATTAGGGCACATACACCTTCTTAGCCCCTTCATGGATCACAGCCTTGTGGTGGTGAAGGGGCTTGTGTAACTCAGTGAGGCTGTGAGTCATGCCACAGGGGGCCACCCAAGAGAGACAGGACACAGTGAAGGGTTCTGACAAATCTGGTCCACTGGAGGAGGAAATGGTAACTCCTCCCAGTATTCTTGCCATGAGGACCCCATGAACGGTATTCAAAGGCAAAAAGATATGATACCAGATAAGCGCCCCACCCCACCCCACCCCCAGATCAGAAGGTGTCCAATATGACACTGGGCAAGAGCAGGACGAGCAGAGGGCAATTACTAAGAGCTCCAGAAAGAATGAAGACACTGGGCCACAGCGGAAATGACGCTCAGTCGTGGATGTGTCTGGTGGCGACCAGAAAGCTATGGCAGAGAGTGTCAAATTCAGGGCAAGAGGCCCAGGGTGTGAACCAGTCAACACCAGACCCTGAACAGGCTGCAGAGGTTTCTCCACATGAGAGTGACCTTTGGCTGAGGATTCAGGGCCTTGGATTCTGACAGGGCACCTTCTGTTTCTCCAAGTCTCAGGGGGCCTGACCCAGGCTAGAGTCCAGCTGAGGGGCCACACCTAGCTGTGGGGGTCTTCAGCCCCATGAGTCTGGCATGAACTTGGCTGTTTTAAATTTTTTCGGCACTAGCCTCGCACTGTTTCGGGGTTGGATGCCCCGTGGTAAGCACACACATGTCATATGCGGCCTGGCACAGGATGAACCCCAGACAAGCATGACTGTTACTGGAGTCTTAGTACAAAGATGAGCTCCAAGACCCGATTTGGAAACCACCGCCCGCCACAGTATCACTTTTCCCAGCATCGCAGGCAGTGTTCATGGGCACCTGTGCTGCCAGGACAGTGTTGAGACTGCAGAGAATCTCAGCTGTCACAGAGAGAGGTAGAACAGTCCTCAAGCATGGTGCCCTCCTCTCACCATTTTGCTGGAAGTTTTACCTTTGTTTTTGGTTCGAAGGATTCATTAACAAAAGAAACCACTTGTCACACAATAAACAATTTCAATATTTACTAGATTATTTGGCTTAATTTCAATATACAGCCATTAAAAGAAGAGAAATAGAAACAATAGAGAAAAGTAACAGCAGATACATCACCACATGGGGCCGACCAACATCCAGACTAGCTCTGTCTTCCCAGACAGAGCTGGGAAGTTCCTCGACCACTGCCATATGGAGTCCCAACTGGGAAAAGGTCTGCATCACGCAGGTGAGACTTCAAATTGCACTTTTGGAGGCTCCCGCTTATAATCACAGGATGCCAGCTGATATCATCATCTGTGGGTGTGCAAATTCAGCTCTGGTTTTCTTTTAACTTTTACAATGTTGTTTGTTTCACCTTGTGACTCACGAGATTTTCTGGACCCCAGGGAGTTGGCCAGAACTCCAGGGGCTCAAGACAATCCAAGCCCCATCCCCTTTCTTATCCAAAGTGCCACTTGACTTGCGGGTAACAATTTGTGTCTTTGCAAGTAGGCACACACTCCCGGCAAGGTCAGAAGTGAGTGAGAGGCCTTCTCTCCAGCGGCTGAAACCTGAACAAGACTTCCTCCATTTTAATTTCCTAACACCGCCCCCTGCCCATTTGCTGTTCAACCCAGCTCAGTGACATAACACCACCACCCCTCCACCCTACTCACAGGCTTCTGCATGGCCTGGGTTTCCATCTGCAGGGGAAGGCTGGATGGGCCACCCCTTTGCCCTTCTTGATGCTTCTCTGTGTCTCTGCTTCACCCAGACTGTGGACATAGGCTACAAACTGGGTGAGAATGTTACCACTGTGTGTTTATTATTTGCACAGTAGTCCACGTTCATTTTAGAAGCCTTGGGAAACGCAGATAAACAGAAAATCCTTCCCCAAAGTGGCCTTGGCCAACATCTGGTTCTCAGTCCTCTAAGCTTGTGGTTCCTGCCTTGGGGTCCAGCCCTCTGCACCTCAGGGTCCTGGGGTTATTAGTCAAGTCTCCTATTGACTTTAATTCACTAGACCTGCCCGAGGCAAGAGGGATCTAGGAACCAAGGTACCTGCTCCAAGGCCCTGGGAACAGACCCAACACCAGGGGCGCATGCAGGCACACTCAGACACTGCACACCCGCACTCACACACATGACCAGCTCACACTCACAGCAGGTCTGTGGGGCTGGGGTGGCAGCAGAGCTGGACCGGGGATGGCTTCCACATGCCTCCAGCCGCCCAGACAGGGCTCTGCTGGGAGACAACAAAGGACCCTGAGGGTGCAGCCCCCTGACTCCGCAGACCAGAGAACAGAGGCCAGACAGCTCAGAGTCGGAGTACTTGGACGTTTTCAGGGACAGGCTCTTAGTTTCGGTTCTAATGAGAGCCAGGCCGGTGGCACTGGGCTGGGGCTCCATTTTAGAGGCTGCTGTTTGGTGTGGGAACACACAGGCCATGCAGCCTGAAGTCACCGCCATGGGGCGCCATTGGGAAACAGTGAGTGAGCACCAGAGGAGCAGGCCTGGGAGCAGAAGCCGCGCCCCAGTGTGGTTGGGATCCCCGGAAACCTGAGGGGCCTGCACAGGCCAGCGGGGCAGGGCAAGGGCTCCTGGAAGCCCCCAGTTTCCATAATCCTTCACCACCCAAAGACTTATGGGTGTGATTCAGTCTTGTGTTTACGTGCTGGTTTTGTCTAGTTGTGGGTCTTTAAACAAAAGTGGAACGCACAGCAGGAACTGGGCACCTGAGCAGGGTCCTCGCCATATCTGTGCTCCTGCTTCCAGCCGAGGTCCTCATTGGGCCAGGGGTGGGCATATTCTTCCCACATGGAGCTGGGAGCTGAGGCATTAGGTAAAGCAGGAGGCATGGCTATGCCTCTGTTGGGCAGTTTGTGTGCCTGTCAATGTCCCCTCCGGGCACAGCCCCCTGATATCCCCTCACAGAGTCCTCTCACGGTTCCCCTCAACTTCCTCACATGGCTGTTCCCTTGATATTCTCCTCATGGCATCTCCTCAGGAGGTTCCCTCCTGGCTTCCCCGGATGATGTTTCCTTCCTCGCGGGGTCTCCTCCTTATTACCCCTCGTGGCGTCCCCTGAGCCTGTTCCCCTCGTAGTGTGCCCAGTGGTTTCCCCCATGGCGTCTCCTCACGAGGTTCCCTTCACGGCTGCCCTCATGGTGTCCTCTCGTGACATCCCCGGATGACGTTTCCCTCATGGTGTCCCCTTGCGGCCTCCTCTCACGCTTCTCCCTTCGGAGTGTCTCCTCTTTGGGTCCCCTCATGATGGCCTTCGGGACGTGCCCTCATGGCGTCCCGCGCCGTGTGCAGCAGCGGGGTGGGTGGCGGTGACGAGAGCGGCCCTCGTGCGTCCCGCGGATCCTCCAGCGCAGGCGGGTCCGCAGCCCCCGGGCAGGGCCGTCACGGAGCGGAAGCGGAGCGCGTGCGACCTGCGCCTGCGGCCCGGGGCTGGCCCTCCCGGCTCATTCTCCGAACAAGCTTGGGTTTTCTCTGACCTCAAAACAAATAAACTAAACTGAAATAAATCTTAGAGATGGTTATTAACTGACAAATGTGTTATTCACCGAGCGCCTCAGCCAATCACTCAGATGAGAGCCGGTGACGAGCCCGGTCTCCACGAGGGCAGGCGGCCAGGCACTGAGGCCGCATTGCTATGGTTTGCCCAGAAAGTTTAATCCTCAGCATTTTGTCCTAGCCTCCTAGAAAGTGTGTTTTGAAGGAGATGTTATTTTTATGGGGTGGTGAGAGAAAAAGGAAATTCTCCCAGCAGCGTCCCAGGTTTGCGCCTGTGGTGTCTGGCGTGTTTGAGTGAAAGTCTGGGGCTGATGGGCTCCGTGTTCACGGGGCCGCCTCTCCAGGCGGCTTCTCCGGATCAGCATCACTCAGGCCTTTAGGATCAGAGACTTTCCTTAATCCGTGCACCCCAGAAGCGTGAATCCTAAGTCCCCTCGGTGGCCTGGTAGGCAGAGGTGGGGTAGCTGGACCCAGGTCACAGGCCTCAGTCCCCCTCTGTGCCTCACAGGAACCAGGGGAGCCCCAGCCTGGCTCACAGGGCAGCATCCGTTCCTGCAGGTGGGGGCAGGGGGACACGGGAGACCTGAAACCAGGGTGGAAGGTGCGCCTCCCCCAGCCCCTGTGCACTGGGGAGGCAGCGGGAGCGAGTCAGAGGGAATCTGAGCAGAGGCATGCTGCAGCCTTCCCTCCTTGGGAACCTTCCAGCAGGGGAGCCTGTGGCCCCAACTCCAAAGGCACCCAGACTTCCACATGTCTCTAGGCAGCAGGGTGGGGAGCATGGACAGGGCCACGCCCAGGGGCACACTGGCTTGGTCCAGAGGTAACGGCCTGACTCTTGTTGGAAGAGACAAGACTGAGCTTTCTGCCGATGGTGGGAGCAGGGAGCCATCGATGGCAAACAACTCTCAGTGAGAGTGCTGACAGGTACCCAGTCCCTTCCGCACCCTCACTTGCCACCCGCACCCAGCCTGCAGTGACCCTGCCTGCCTGAGGCACCCATGAGACAAGGGGCGTGAACCCACAGCCACTCTCTTCCTATATGGGGAGATGGGCACGCTCACCATGAACTGGGAGGGCAGCAGAACTCTTTGCAAGAATAGGTGGCTTTCAGGCATGATGGGGAGATGGACATTTTGATATATCTGGTTTCAGCTGCTAGCTGCCCACATAAACTTTATGAAAGAAAAAAAAAGAACAATATTGGTACATTCCAGGGAATTGAATGCGTTAAACCCAGCTGGTCTGTGTGGCCATGGGATGTGGCTGGGAACCCCAAACGCTGGAGGAATATCAGCCAGATGCAAAGGCATTTTCTAGGGTCACTCTGTGGCTCCCCTGGAGGCTCAGATGGTAAAGAATCCATCAGACAAAAACTTCCCTCCCACTTATAGGTATTTGTGTCCCTTTCTCCTGATGCTGCAGGGGGCCCCATTTCTTAGTCTCTGGGCCACTCAGCATTCTTCCTCTCCAGGCCCAAGACCTCATTTATTGCTACTGGCTACCGGGGCTGTTGTGGAGAGGTCAGTCCCTCCCAGCCTCTGGTGTTGTAGGGAGGCCAGGACAATGGTGACCACCTGGGCCTCAGTCTGTAGTTTTGGGACCCTGGGTTGAAGGCCTGGAAGCGTGGCAGCTATCCCAGGGCCGAGGCTCCCATAGCAGCCAGGATCTCCCCAGGCGTTCTGGGCCCACTGGTGCCCGCATCCCATCCTTGGGTGGAGGACTGTGGCCTAGAGGCTGAGTCCCCCTCCTCTGCCTTCCTCTTGGCCCAGGGTGAATAAAAGAGGATGGTGAATCTCCTCCTAAGCAGGACTGAGTCTGGAGTGTCCGTGGGTTTTTTGATCTTAAAGAGTTTCCATGAATCAGGCATCTGCAGGGCACGGCCCAGAGTGTTCTTCAGGCTGAGCACCCACTGACTCTGAATTGGGTCTGCCTTCCTTGTAGAGCCCAGAGCTGACCTCACAGCCATGTGGTATGAGACAGGGCTGGAACGTTCCACTGCGGGGTAGAGGCTTGGGGTGGTCTCAGCTCTGATGGTTGAGAGACCTGCTGCAGACTCTCGGGGAAGCTTCAGGATGTGGGGCTGAGGTGGGTCTTTGACCTGGGATCTGTGCTGCCCTGCAAGGACCTGGGCCCCCTCGCACCTTCTGTATAGGACAACCATCTACTCTTGGTGTCTAGAAGTTGTGTGTAGGTGGTTTGAGCTGGAACACAGGGTGGACACCATCTCCTGGAAACATCCTATCCACTGGGCCCTGGTGGTTTTCCTATGTGGTCTGACAATCAGGCCTCAATGTTCCCGAGGCCTGGAGTGTCATGTGTGATGTGAAGCTGGGTGCAGATGTGTGACCGCAGTGATCCAGACCCCGCCTCCCTCCAGTCTGGCCTCAGTCTGGCCCAGAGCGTCTCTGAGGCCTGGCTAAGAGGAAATTGACCTGACGCTACATTTATTGATGTAATAGGTCTATTGATGGGTGTGCCAGTGGCTCTGAGATCAGTGAAGTTTTTGCTATCTATCTGGGAGAGGAATGGTGAGCTGAGGTTGAAAACATATGTGTTTAGTCACTTCAGTCGTGTCTGACTCTTTGTGACCCCATGGACTGTAGCCCACCATGTTCCTCTGTCCATGGCATTCTTCAGGCAAGAATCCTAGAGTGGGTTGCCATGCTCTCCTCCAGGGGATTTTCCTGACCCAGGGATCGAACGCACGTCTCCTGTGGCTCCTGCGTTGCAGGCAGGTTCTTTAGAGCTGAGCCACCAGGGAAGCTCAAGGGTGAATGGTACTCCCCCAAATTCCTATCCACCCGGACCTGTGGGTGGAACCTTATTGGGACACAGGGTCTTTGCAGATGTAGTCAAGACGAAACCATCCTGTCTGGCCTTAATCCCGATATGACTGATGTCCTCATAAGGAGAGACGATTTTGGATGCTGGGAGGAGGCCGTGTGGTGACAGGGGCAGAGGGTGTAGGGATGCAGCCTCAAGCCCAAGAAGCACTCATCACCGGCGCCACCAGGAGCCGGAAGAAGCCTGGGGCAGATTCTCCCCCGGAGCCTCCAGGAGGAACCAGCCCTACCTCGGTTTTGAACTTCTGGCCTCCAGAACGGTGAAAAGATTAATTGGTGTTGTTTTAACCCACTAAATTTGCAATTCATTCTGGCCTCCAGGTACAGATTTCATCCCTGCACGCCCCCTGCTTTGGGCAGGCTCTCTGGCTTCATGACAGGAAGCTGTGAGGTGTGCGGATAAAGGGGTGGACGAAAGGGACCCGTGTCCTTCAGTGCCTGGCAGTGTCAGGTGAGGTGTATAAACTGTGAGATTGTTGGCAGAGGCTGTGGCACTCGTCCATGCTGGTCACACACATTTCACTTCCAGGACTGCTCTCCACGATGCAGTCAGACACAATTATAACTGTACCAACCCCCTTGCTACCCATCTTTCGTTTTCTTTGAGACGTGAAAAAGAATTTTCTGAAATTCCTGTGTTTGTAGGGAGCCAAGGCATTGTTTCACATCCCCAGCAGGCCAAGCACATCCTGGTCCATCACAAACGTCTTGTTCCAGCCAGGCTTGTGCTTTCATAAGAATGACATTTCTCTGTGCTCTTTTGTGGTCATCTGACCTCATGTGAAGAGTTGACTCATTGGAAAAGACTTTGATGCTGGGAGGGATTGGGGGAAGGAGGAGAAGGGGACGACAGAGGATGAGATGGCTGGATGGCATCACTGACTCGATCGACGTGAATCTGAGTGAGCTCCGGGTGTTGGTGATGAACAGGGAGGCCTGGCATGCTGTGATGCACGGGGTCGCAAAGAGTCAGACACGACTGAGCGACTGAACTGAATTGAACTGAATAGGCCACCAAAACGGAAGCAGTGAAATTATGCAGCCAAAAAAGGAAAAAAACTAACAATGGTCTGCAGTGTCAGTTAACTTTAAAATATTGTTACTTCCTGGATATTTTGGATGCTTTATAATATTTGTGATTTCTTTTCTCGTTCCAAATAAGCATTTGGTCCTGTCCTAGGACTTGTACTGGTGATTTTGTGTTAATTTCCTTAGAGAGCCCCTCTTGGTGTGCATGAGCTCCAGGTTGGAGCAAGCCTTCCTGTCACACTCTAGGGCGAGCTTGGGGAGGAGCTGGGGGCCAGCCACATGGCCTTCAGGTCGAGTCCCTGTCAGAGACTCCTCCAGATCATCCAGGATAACCCACAAGCTGCCCCTGCCCCCTCAGAAGCTCAACGTTGACTTTCTCACAAGTTGTCTAGTTAGGATAACAGCGGTAGCCCCGTGATCCTGCCCCTCTGTCCCACTTGCACACCAGGGAGAGGAGAAAGGAGGGCAAGAATGGGCAGGTGCAGGACCAGGAGAAAGACAAGGGGGTCACAGGTGAGGATGGGGGTCAGCTTCCAGATGCCCCAGTCTTCTTGTTCACTTTCTGCTGGGACCTGATTTATGTCCAGAAACTTGGAGTATCAAGTCAGTCACCACTGCAGCCTGGGGGCTGGGTGTGGTCATAGGGAAAGGCCCGGGGCATGTGCCCAGGTTGTGGCTGCCCGAGTGGCTCACGATTCTCGTTCCTGTGGGTGCAAGGGCTGGAGACCACTCAGCTGGGCTACCATCCAGTATGTTGGTGCACCAGGGTCCTGGTGAGCAGCCCCCAGGGCAGAGGGAGACCCATGCCTGGACCCTGAGCCCAAGGGCTTGGAGGTCCTTGAAGAGGAGACAGACTCTGGGCAACCAGGAAGAGGAAGATATTTCTCTGTCCTGGCAGCCCTGGGCTAAAGGGCCAAGCATCCAGTGTTCGCTCAAAGCCACATGTGCCTGTGCCAGGTATGTGCGCGTGGCTAACCCGTGGCCAGACAGCCTTAAGAGATGTCCTCCCTGGAGATCCTAGCAAAACTGTAGGCAGGAAGCAATAAAAGCGTCTGACTTGTCAAACACGCCCCATTCCAACCTTGTCCTGCCTTTGTTCATCACCAGCACTCCCTGGGCGCCCGCATGTGCCAGCGCCAGTGCCAAGGGCAGAGGGTGAGATAGACGAGAGCCTTGTGGCCTGGAGACGACTCCAGGGATGGACGAGCAGACCTGCGGCAGGACACAGAGCACCTGGTGGAAGGGGGCGCCGAACCTCAGGGGCCACAGGAGTAGAGGACTGAGGAGGGGGAGAGGGTCAGGTGGCGTATCTGGGAACAGGGTTGCAAGCAGAGGCATCAGCACACGCATGGTCCCCAAAGCCAGAGAGTGCCTGGGGTTTCTGAGGGCCTGCAAGAGGGCCCGTGTGGCTGAAGAGGGGCAAGATGGGCCTGGGGGGAAGGGTCTCTAGGGCACTGCAAGGACTCAGAGCTAAACTTCCTTAAGAGAAATCCTCGAACATACAGATAAGCAACAAGTTAAAAATTAAAATCAGTCAAAGACCCAGGCACAGTATTTCTTTCTAGGTTTCCTGCCTTGGGTGTGCAGGGGCTGAATGACTTAATGTGAGCCTGTCCCACTGTAATAGCAATATGAAAATGAACTTTGAATGACTTCAAAACACCTTTGGTCTGTTTTAGGCAAAATGGAACAGATTTCCACGGCCCCTTAAGCATGGCAGTCCCACGTGCTATGCCCACTGTGGCTTAGGGGCCAGGCCCATGGGGGTGGAACAAACCCAGCATTTCTGGCATGAACCTTTCTTTAACCTGGGAGATGCAAACACAGTCAGTTCTAGACCTGGACTCTGGGGGCCAGCGAAGCTGTTTGGGGTGGTTACCCTCCTGTGGGGACGGTCGCCAGGCACCGTGCACCATGTCCCATCTGAGATGCTTCACGGTGAGTGAGGACTCCCAGATATCTGGCTTTCTGCGTGCATTTGGACTCCTTTTTTTTTTTTTAATATGTATTTATTTGGCTGTGTCGGGTCTCATGGGCTCTCTAGTTGTGGCATGTAGGCTTAGCTGCCCCATAGCGCTTGGCAAGTGCAAGGCAAATTCTCAACCACTGGACCACCAGGGAAGCCCTGGTTGGGACTTTTTAGTTTGCAAGACTCACAGCAGCTCCTTTCAGATTTTTATTTTCTTCACTTAAAGATACATTTCTCAGCTCACTCGATGGTTTGCTGGTCAGTTTAGTGTACTCATCCTGAGGATTAGCAATGTGGACGTTTTGCAACGCACTGAAGGTAGCACTTCTAGAAAATCCTTCTTTTATCACATTATAAGTACCTTTTACAAACATATGCAATGAACCACCAACCAGCTCTATCTTTAAGGAACTTGTCTACGCTGAAAAGAAAAGGCCACAGTGAGAAACTGGCAAAGGATGAAATAAGGGGGCTCACCCGTAAATGCAAACATAGAGTAAAAGTAGGAAACCATCCACACACACAGACAAGACAGCAAAAGCAGTAATCACGAGAGGAGGAGAGTACACAGGCAGGATATTTGAAATGCACTGGAAAGGAGAGATCAGCAACTTAAAACAATCAGGCACGTAAGTGTAGACTGCTGTATCAGAGTCTCATGGTCACAACAAACCAAAAGTCTGTTATCATAGATACACACACACAGAAGAAAAAGAAATTCAAGTGCAGCACTAAAGTCATCAAATCATAAGAGAACAAAAGAGAAAAGGAAGAAAGAAAGGCGTCCCACCCCACCTCCAAAAAACAACAACGACAAAGAATACACTCAGTGTGGTTGTGCAGTTTTGCTTATAGAGACATCTGGTATATATGATTTGGTATGCGGTTTGGGAACAGGAAGGGGCAGCATGTGGGGCAGGTGGCAGAGAGGGGAGCCCCAGGGTTGGGGAAGACCAGGGAGGTGGGACACAGATTCCACCAGCAGCCACCTGTCCGGCCTCCCATCCAGAGGGGCTGCTCTACCCTTTGGAGGTGGTGGAGGAGGCCTCATGCATCATCTCAGGTCACTGATATCTTCATTTTGGTTCCACAAGTGCTTCCTGGAAGGTCCCTCAAACTGGTTCTTATTCATGTTCTAAAGACAAGAGAGTGTCCATGATCAGCTGAGGACCCCAGACTGGGGCGTCTCCCAGGTGACCGCAGCATGGCCCTCCTGCCCTGGGGAGGAGCCCAGGCCTGGGTGGGGTGGAGGAGGGGGCGGGTCCTGTTAGGTCAAGTGCTATGGAACGTGAGATTTTTGCACTTTGGGCCCCAGAACCTGCTAAGGAGCCCTCCCTGGCATGTGCATCAGGAAGAGGCCAGGAAGTTGCCAAGCTTCCTAGCGCTCAGCCTGCTCTTCCCTGCACGTCCCCTCTGCAGAGTCCAGTGCACACAGCTCTCCAGCCCAGGCTCAGAGCCTCCTTACTTGGGGAAGTGGGGAGGATGGGAGGGATGAGAGCCATGTGCAGACACCTTTGCCTACAAGTGCGTCCTGTAGGAACATCCCCCACCCGCACATCTTAGGTCTCCTGGAAGGAGCAGGAAGCCCCCATGCCATCCCCCAGTGGGTCCTAGGGATGGTGTGGACTCCGTGGCCTGTCTGTGGTGGGGCGTCTGTATTCTGGGACTGGGACTGCATTTGCTGGCTGGGGTCCTCTGGGGCAGGGGTTCTGGCTCGGGGACCTCAAATGCTCCCCACTCTCTCACTAGTCTTGGTGGGTACAAGACCATGGGGCAGAGAGTCTATGCCGGGCCTGAGACGACCCCACCCCTCCCCCGCCCACAGACCAGGCTCAGAGGCCAATAGGTTCTGGAGCTTGAAGTTTAGAGAGCCACACCTTTGGAACCAGGCTAGTGTGCAGATCAGCAGGCTGAGGAGGACTACCAGAGAAAGGATGGGGAATATCACCAGCATCTGGCCCAGTGTGTTCAGGATTAAGATCAGAACGGGGTATGCTCATCTGCTGACCTGCATAAATGTCCGGGCCCTCCCTCCTTTGTTCACCTTTGCAGGAGCCCCACCACCTAGGGGGCTCCCTCGAGGGGGACATGGCCTGTGGTAGGGAATCCCATGGCTGGGAGAGTGGCAGGGGGATGGGTGCATGGGCTGGGCAGGGCTCCTGGCACAGAGGGTGAGGGTGTCTGCGGAGGGAAGACCCGGGGGGGCTTTCTGGGGGCTCCCCTCCTTTAGCCCAGGATGAAGACAGGAACACCCAACTGCGGAAGGTGTGAGGAGCAGGTCTTACGGGTCTGCCAAAGAGACACAGGGCAGTTTGGCGGGGGCCTGCCCAGGGCCTGCCCTGACACAGCCCCTCCACCCCAGGTATCAGATGAGCCCTGGATACAGGAGTTCATGAAGGCCTCACTGGGTTCCCCGCCCAGAGACCGGCTAGGCTGAGGGGTGCCTTCTCAGCCCCTCCCACTGTTCCTGGTCTGGGGCAAAGCAGGACCCCTGCTTCTTGTCCCCGGCGCTCAGGGTGACACTGACTGCATATGAACAGGCGAAGGGTGCAAGGGAGAGAACGATGGTGACTTGGGGAGCCTCCAGCCAATCAAGGCGTGGGGGTGGGAGAATAGGTGGTGTTTAGGGCGGGAAGGCGCCAGCTCCCTGAGCAGATAGGGACAGTGAGCAGCACTCGTGCAGGGACTGCCCTGAGAATCTCAGAGAGGGCACAGATGCGGCGAGGGTGGGGCATAGTGGAAATTCCCTTCAGGCCTCATCTCCGTGACTCTGGGCACCTCAAGTGGGCAGGAATCACTCCTCCTGAGTTGCTCCCCACTCCTGCCCGCCAAAAAGAGAAGCTTGGGGGTCATTCCCCCCCACCCCGCCCTGCTCACCGAAGACGGCCAGGGTGGTGATTCTGATGTTTCTCTGGCGCCCATTCAGACTCCACTTGTACCGCCCTGCCTGGCTGCCCTGGGCTTCTTGAATCATCAATTGCGCCTCACCGTCTTGAATCCAGAGCTGCCATCCATCCTGGCAGTAGTTTCCTGGGGCCTTTACACTGAAGATGAGCTCCCAGGGTGCCGTGGGGTTCGCTTTCAGGGAGATGTCGATATGGGAGAAGGCATTGGAGATGCTGCAGCCCATCGTGGCTGGCTGGCCCTTCAACACA
Source organism: Ovis canadensis (assembly GCF_042477335.2). Lineage (NCBI taxonomy): Eukaryota > Metazoa > Chordata > Mammalia > Artiodactyla > Bovidae > Ovis > Ovis canadensis. Next base: position 58,646,204 of record NC_091255.1, on the reverse strand, counting down.
ACAACCACACCCTTGGTGCAGTTGGGGTTGTCCCAGACTGTGGGGGGACAGTCACACATGTGGGTTATGACAAGACCTCAGGACATCCACTGACTGCCCTTCCTGGGGTCACTGGCACTACCTGGAGCCTGGGCCCCTCCTGGCCTGTTCTAGGTCTCTCCTCCCACACCCATCTTGCCCCTGCTGCATTCCCTCCCACACTACTCCACCCCACCCGAGCCCCGCCGCCGGCAGAGTTGAGACCATGCAACTTAACCTCCACTCTGAGCACTCCTGAAGGCGGCCAACAACGAGAGGACCCAGAGTATCCTGGGAGCGAGGAGAGGGGATGCTGAGGTCAGCATGGCCAGCAGGATGTGGATGAGTTTTAAGGGGTCCCTTGTCCTCCTTACTGGTTTCGGGCACACTCCCTGGAGGGCAGGAAAGCTGATGAGTCAGAGTTCCCCTGGCTCCTTCAGAAGCCTGTGAGAGGGGCTGCACCCTGGCCAGGGTGGGCGAGGGTCCCCAAGCTCCTTCCTGACCCAACTGTGTCATGACCCTTCTCGACACCTTTATAATGTCTGCAGTGGGACCACTGTCAGACAGATGAGAAACACAGATGAGACAGGAAACGGGTCCCTCGGAGACAAGTCCAGTTATATTGCTGGGGTTATCTTGAATTTTATATAAAACATGCAAAACGCCCTGAGCCATATGTCCTGTAGAGATGGGTCGTGACACACAGATTCTCGTGTGGCCACTTGAACCTGACACCAGCCTGAGACCACCTTGGATGCCCCCTGCCCCTCTTCCGCTTTTGCATTCTGAGGAAGGCATTTGGGACACTTGGTCCACTCTCCAGATTGGCTTTTATCAACAAAAGCATCTTCCTGTGGAACTCGAGATTTACAGTCCAGAGAGCTGAACTTTCACTTCCTCTGAGACAAATGCTCGTCTCAGGCTTTGGCACCCAGTAAACCTGACATTTGGGCTTCCCAGATGGCACAGTGGTAAAGAATCTGCCGGCCACTGCAGGAGACACAAGAGAGGAGGGTTCAGTTCCTGGGTCAGGGAGATCCTCTGGAGCTGGAAATGGCAACCAACGCCAGGAGTCTTTCCTGGGACATTCCATGGACAGACTCAGACATGACTGAGCAACTAACACTTTCGCTTTTCATAATGACATGTAGCTACCGATAGGTACTACACAGAGGATGAGATGGTTAGATAGTATCACCAACTCAAGGGACATGAATGTGAGCAAACACAGAAAATCGTGCAGGACAGAGGAGCCTGGTGGGTTACAATCCATAGAGTTACAAAGAATGAGATGTGACTCAGCAACTGAACAACAACAAAAAGTAGCTTCACTGCCTGAAAAATCCTCTGTGTTCCATCCATTCATCCATCCTTCCCCCCAGGTCCTGACAACCATTGATCTTTTTACTGTGTCCAGAATTTTGCCTTTTCCAGAATGCCATGGAGTTGGTACCCTTTGGTTTTGAATTCCTTGTCTCTGATTCTTTTTTTCACTTTGCAGGGTGCTGGGCAGAAGGGCCAGGAGCAAAGGAAAGTGTGGATGGAATCGCTTCCAGGAGCTGGGGCCATTGGTGACCAGCCCCAGTCCTGACTCCAGGAGACTCTGGGTCAAACAAGAGATTGAAATAGCAAGGGACAGTCTCAGCCCCCAGACCCCTGTGATTGGTGCTGCTGTCTCCCGCTTCCCTTGATTTTCTGAACTTGCTTCTATTCTAATTTACCAAGAGAACGACAGCCTTCTTTTCTCACATAAGTACAGTATTTGTAGTTGAGGAAGAAAGAAGTCACTGGAGAGACGCGTGTTCTGTGCACACACATGGATGTGATTTTGCATACGTGGAATCAGCTTAGAGAGCCCACTCCTGTCTCTCTCTTCTCGCCCTCTGTACTGTATGTACTGGGGTGAATGTTGTTGTTCTTTAGTCGCTAAACCATGTCTGATTCTCTGCAACCCCATGTACTGCAGCCCACCAGGCTCTTCTGTCCATGGGGTTTCCCTTACAAAAATATTGGAGTGGGTTGCCATTGCCTTCTCTAGGGGATCTTCCCGACTCAGGGATCAAACTCGCCTCTCCTGCATCGGCAGGCACTTTCTTTCCCACTGATCCATCAGAGAAGGGTGAAAGGTGGCCCCAAAATACACGTCCACCTGGAACATGTGAAGGTGACCTTCCTTGGAAATAGAGCCTTGCAGCCACAAATAAAGAGGAGGTCGTGTTAGAGCCAAGTGGGCCCCTGTGTAAGGTGCCTGGTTTCTTGTAAGAAGAGAGAAATTTGTCAGAAACAGACAAGGGAGCGGCCCAGAGCTGACTGAGGCACAGACTGGAGGGATGTGGCCACAAGTGAGGGGCCGCCAGGGCCGCCAGAAGCTGGAAGAGGCAAGGAAGGATATTTCCCTGCAGCCCTGCTGACACCTTGATGTGGACTTCCGGCCTCCAAACTGGAGGAGGGCAAACTTGCTTCTTTTGATCCCTTGTTTGGGGTCCTTGGTCACGGCTGCCCCAGGACACTCACACTGGCCCCCCTCTTTCCCCAGACCTCAGCTTTCCCCTCACTGGAAATATCAGGCACAAACCACAGACACTGGAGGGAGCATTCTGGTCATGTTCTGTCCACTTCTCTGTCTGGGTCTCACTGTGTAGTGAGTGTGCTGCTGGTGAGGTCTACCTCCCTAGATCCTGAAGCCTGACTTCAGTGGCTGCAAGGAGTCCCTTTGTCTTAGCTTGTGAGCAGCCTGGTCCCCTTGGCTTCTAGCTCCGCCTCTTCCTGGCGAGGCCTGCTGCTGTAGAGGGCTGACCAGCTCCTCCTGTTTCTGGCCCTTCAGATTTCCACATGGTCACTGCCTTTGCAAAGCCTTTGCTCCTCCTACTGGGAGTGTCTGTCTTCTCCTTACAGCTTTCTAAGACTTTCACCCCTTAAAGAAACAAACTGCCTTCCAGGGTGAGTAGCTTTCCATCATCAGTTCTCCCCAGATGATCTTTGGAATAAAGACCCCACGTGTTTATGTCGTCCTGTCTGTCTTTCCTTCAAAGCTTCAGGGTTTTGTTTTAAAGTAGTCTTCGTTTGTTTGTGTAGAGTATCCTTTTTAAAAGGCTTCCCAGATGGTGGAATATCCATCACGGTCAAATTTTGTCTATTTTTACGCTCAGATCTTGAATATTCCTCAAGGTGTGTTTGCAAGTGGCATGTCACAGGTCTAATCTTGCTTCCTTTCCAGGAGGACCAGTGGTGCCTGAGGCACGGAAGAGTGAAGCACCCTGTCGCCCTGGCCAAGGCACCCATCCCACGTGGGCTCTTGAGGCCCTGTCAGCCGCGGGGCACAAGCCACTATGCTGTCCATCATGCGTTTTCACCCCGGGAAGGCAGGCTCCCTCTAGGGCTGTTTATCTTTCCTTGGACATTCGTTTTTCACAAGAATATTAACTTGGCTTTAATTTTTTTTTTTTTTAAAGAACCAAGAATCTGGTGATTAAGTGAAGAGAGAGAGCTGCCCTGATCCTGCCCCAACCTGCTCAGCATAATACAAGAGAGGCTGAGATTTCACAGGTGGACACAATCCAGTAGCTGCTTTTCAGCCTTTTCCAGGATGGGGCATAAATAGCTTATCATTATTACTTGCTGCTGAGAACCTCATGTGATGGAAGGTTCTAGAAATAGGGGTTGCAGCTTCCTGTGCTGAGGCTTTTCCTTGCACCTCAGATAAGATCTGCTCAATTCTTTTCCTGAGTATTTTTTACAAAATAACTTTTCTTAAATTGGAAAGTTCTCATGCACAGAATGGTGCTCAGCCACCCATAGGGCCCCAAGGCATCCTTGCTAGTGGTCGACAGTGACTCCTGGCCTCCTAGCCACAGCCCTCGGGGCTGCCTGGAGGGAGACCCTTGCCCAGGGATGTCCTACCCTGAGCCTGCCAGAGCACGCAGGAGATTGATCTTGTGTGCTCATCTCTGGCCACTGACCCGTTCTGGAAGAAGCCTTGGGCAGGACCCCCAGCGTTTCCAGTCTCCTCAAGGTCTCCCCTTGGACTCCAGCCACTCTGCTGCTTCCACTGACCTCGGAACAGCCTTTGCCCCGCTGTTCCCCATCGAACGTGGGCCTGGGTGTCCCATCGACAGGGAGGCAGGCCAAGTCTCCCCAGGCTGAAAATACGTTCCCAGGGAGGCCTGCCCACTGGCCCCAAGGCTGGAGCAAGCAGGTGTCCTCAGGGTCACATGGAGGGCTCACCCCCCAGGGAACCAAAGGAAGAATGCCACCTAAGCCTGTGCTCTGAGAGCAGTGATGCCTCACTGGGTGAGAGGGGGAGCCTCCTGCTGGAGACCTGGCATCATCACCGAATGCCCAGTGCAACCAGGAGACTTGGTGGGAAGGGCAGTGTGTTCTCTCTGGGAGGGAGACAGCCAGGGGTCTATAGTATCCAGAAGGAAACTCACCCCCTCAAAACCTTTCCTCATCACCTTTTCCTGACCATTGTCCAGCTTTCGTCCTTTCCATAAATTTAGAAGTCATGTTTCAAGTTCCTAGAACACTGTCTGGGATGTTGAGTGAAAAGTGAAAATGAAAGTCACTCAGTCCTGTTCGACTGTTTGTGACCCCAATGACTGTAGTCTGCCAGGATCCTCTGTCCACGGGATTTTTCAGGCAAGAATACTGGATTAAGTTGCCCTTCCCTTCTCCAGGGATTTTCCCGACCCAGAGATCGAACCTGAGTCTCGTGCCTCGGAGGCAGATTCTCTGAGCCACCAGGATGTTGACTGAAAATAAATGAATGGGTGGGTTCATTGACAATCCTAAACCACACAGGGTCTCACTCCATGGGGAGACAGGACAAGCTAGCCTGGCGAAGCCAACCACTCTTTAGAAGCTTCCAGAATCCGACACCCACTCCCTGGGAGAACACCCTGTCACGTGCACATGGGCACACACAGCACACACACACACAAACACATACATAGAGACACAGACACACACACACACACAGACACACACACACACAAACACACACATAGAGACACAGACACACACACACACAGCACACACACACACACACACAGACACACACACGCACACACAGTGCTGGGGGGAGGGCCCCTAGCGCCCCCACATGCTCTGCCTACAATAGGTGCTCTATCCCTGCAGACCTGCTCAGAAGTCCCTGCAGGGCTGATGCCACATGAAGGGTGTGGTCAGTGCCCTGCAATGAGCTCTGGGAAAGTGCCCAGCAGAGCTGAATGAGTCAAAGGTCAACCTTGCTCTGCCCCTGGACCAGGTGACATGGAGAGGGGGTGACCTCAGCAAAACGGTGTTTTTGTAACACACGCTGATCTATCCGACTGGACTCTGGGAGGGAGCGTGTGTGTTGACAAGTAAAAGGAAAGCAAAATATCAGCAGGTTAACGTCCAAAGGTCGGGTGGGAGGGCAGCTGGTGGGCATGGCCCCCTGAGAAAGGTGTATGAGGTCCCTTGAGCCTACGTCAGGCCCACCAAACCACCCTCTGCTCTCAATCTCTCATATTTTTTCTACTTGCCAGGGAACACCCCAGAAAGCCTGTCTCGCCAGCCTCCCCAGCCTAACCTCTGTGCTTTTCACAACACTACATATCCCTGTGTCCTAAAAATTAGTTCTTCCCTGGTAGCTCAGCTGGTAAAGAATTCGCCTGCAATGCAGGAGACCCCCATTCGATTCCTGGGTTGGGAAGATCCCCTGGAGAAGGGATGGGCTCCCCGTATTCTTGGGCTCCTCTGGTGGCTCAGACAGTAAAGAATCTGCCTGCAGTGCGGGAGACCTGGGTTTGATCCCTGGGTTGGGCTGATCGCCTGGAGGAGGACATGGCAACCCACTTCAGTATTCTTGCCTGGAGAATCCCATGGATGCAAGAGCCTGGTGGGTTACAGTCCATGGGGTCACAAAGAGTCAGACACGACGGAGCGACTAACACTTTCACTTTTCACATATCCCTGTGTCCTAGAAATTATTTGACACTGACTCATTTTTTAAACAGTAGTATCTGTTTTAGCTTCACCTTAAATGCCCATTTGTAGTCACTAGATGTGCTATTTATAGGAATGTTCTCACAGATACTGAAATGACCAGAAGACTATGAAAGCAGGAAGTGTCACAGACTCTCTACCACCACATGAGTCCTCCTGGGGGAGTGTGGCCTGTGCACAGGGGACCCCTGGCCATCTTCTGTCATGTTGTCCAAGGCTGCTGAAGCTGTGGGCTCCCAGACGGGCCCTGGTTAGGACTTCCTGCCGCTCTTCCTGCTGCCCCCTACCTCCAGTCTTCCCTGAGCCTTCCCCAGGCCATGGCGGATCTCTGAGCTCACGCACACAAGCCTCTTAGTCCAATTTTATATGGTCCCTGAGGTTCTCCTCACTGGGAAAGGCTCTGGAGGGTTCCAGAATCTGGACAAGGAAATGCCAGGGTCCCTTCCCACCAGGCTCTGCCCCCAAACTCCAACCACCTTGGGCCTGGCTCCTAATCGTCAGACGATACAGCCTAGGCACTGGGAAGAACTCCAGGTTGCGGCTGATCCTCAAAACCATAGACCAGTCTCAACTAAACCAAATCTGTACAATGGAGACACACACTTTTCCACCCTATAGAGTGCAGAAGGGCTGTCTACAAGGAGCTGGACTGGGGATGGAGGAGCTGGACTGGGATGGAGGGGCTGGTCTGAGGATGGAGGAGCTGGAATGGGGATGGGGGGAGTTGGTCTGGGATGGAGGAGCTAGACTGGGATGGAGGGGCTGGACTGGGAAGGAGAGCTGGACTGAGGGTGGAGGAGCTGGTCTGGGATAGAGGAGCTGGACTGAGGGTGGAGGAGCTGGTCTGGGATAGAGGAGCTGGACTGAGGGTGGAGGAGCTGGACTGGGGATGGAGGAGCTGGACTAGGGATGGGAGGTGCTTCCTGTGTCCTTAGGCACCTTTGCCGCCCTTATCAGTCTGGGGTTCCACTGTTGTCTTATTTATAAATATAGGTATATTTTATGTAATATTTGCCACATATTTACATTTCAAAGTGATTCATTATCTGAAATTCAGATGGGTTTTTAAGTTTGGCATTTCCTCCCCTCTTCCTGAGTCTCTCCTCTTGTCTCTGACGCTGCAAAGGACAGAAAAATGGGAGAGAGAGAGGCCAGGGCACAACAGGGGAAGAGGCTGGTGAGAAGGCAGAGGGTCGGGGGTGGTATAGGAAGACTGCTGCATGGGGCAAGACCTGGAGGGGCCCTGAAGCTTCTGGAGTTGGGAAAAGTGAGGCAACAATTAATCCTTCTCTCAGATCACTGTCACAGCTGCTGGTCTCTACATATATTAAGCTGGGGCACACAGCTGGGATTTGTGCTGTCACTGGGGACCTGATCGCATTTGGGAGTCAGTGGAACACCTTGGAAAGTGCATGCCGTTGCCAGCACTTTGTCCTGACACAGGACCTTGGGGAAAGTGAGGCAGCAGGTATGCGGCTCAAGGTTTATCAGCTGACCAGGGGCTCAGGGATTCTCGGTCAGCAGGGATCTCCATTCCTGCAGCACCTAGGAGAACCTGGACAAGGTTTCCCACGCAAAGGCTCAGTGGTAACTTGTATGTACCTGGATATTTACATGGGAAGGTGAGCACCCTGCTGTCCAGGCAGGCCTTTCACCAATAGTGTGGAGGGAGGCGACCAACCACCTTCAGAAGACAGCTGAAACAGAGCCCCAGCCCTGGCTCAGAGGGAAGAGATGCCCCAGTCCGGGGAGCCTTTGCTGTGTCCTGTCCCTGCTGCTATGGCCAGGATGGAGGGTCCCTGCTGCTGCCAAGTTGCTTCAGTCGTGACCGACTCTGTGCGACCCCATAGACAGCAGCCCACTAGGCTCCCCTGTGCCTGGGATTCTCCAAGCAAGAACACTGGACTGGGTTGCCATTTCCTTCTCCAATGTGTGAAAGTGAAAAGTGAAAGTGAAGTCTCTCAGTATGTCCGATTCTGTGCGATTCCATGGACTGCAGCCCACCAGCCTCCTCCGTCCATGGGATTTTCCAGGCAAGATTACTGGAGTGGGTTGCCATTGCCTTCTCTGGAGGGATCCCTACTGGGCAGTCATAAGTTCCTCCAGGCCTGGGGGTTGAGTCTGTAAACCATTGTGGCTCACACTGGCCATCAGTACCTACCATCCCATCAGCTGGGCTACTTCTCACTCTCTTTCACAAGGCACTTCCTCTGAGAACCCTCCCCCTTCTTGCACCTGCTGCTTGCACCCTCGGGGGCGGGTGGGGGCCTATTCCTCTCCACCACCTTCACTATTTAGTCCCAGGGGATGAGGGCCTCCCAGGGGCTCTGGCTCCCTAGGCACTGGGAATGGAAATTGGCTTTCAAATTGCAGATCATTCACCAGTAGGGGGTGGTGAATTGAATTTAGAGATTGCGGCTACAGCTTAACCAAAAATGAATGGAGAGCATAGAAAGAGGCAGTGGACTGCCCCTCTCCAGGTTTCTTTCTCTTTTAATGAGTGTTTGTGAGTGGTTGGGCTGAGTGTGCACGTGTGCCCCTTAGGAGTGCACACAAGTGCGTATGTGCATGAAAGTGAGTGTGTGTGCACAAGTATGAGAGCCACAGTGCTGGCCTGGACGTGAAACTGTTTCACGCCAGACATGGTCCAGGGCAGCAGGGGTTTCGTGCATATGGGTGGACATCCGAGAGCTTGAGATGCCAACTCTCTATCCCTCCAGACAGGGGCAGAGTCAAGCCTGGAGCTGCCCCACAGAGACGCAGTTCCCTACCAGGTCGGGAAGCCTTTGTCTTTTCCCCTCATTCAGCGGAGTCAGAGCGCAGAGTTGGGGGCTCAGTGCTCCATCTCCATCAACCCAGCCCCTATTTGAGGGCGATCCTGCACCAGGAGCCCCAACCACCACCCCTCCAGCTCTCACCTGTGACCCGGTAACCGGCTCCTCCACGCCTGCAGCTGCAGCCTGTCTGTGCGCAGGTCTGAGTGGCTGTATTAAACCCGAATGATGATTCCAGGGCGGAGCCAGGAAAGGAGGAGGCGGGAAGGATTCAGAATACGTGCACCTGAGGTCTGATACTCAGGTCCTGTATTCAGGAAGGAAACCTCAAGTTATGGGAAGTCACTCGAGTTTCCCATAAATGCAGAGACATTACTTTGCCAAGAAAGGTCCGCCTAGTCAAGGCTATGGTTTTTCCAGTAGTCATGTATGGATGTGAGAGTTGGACTATAAAGAAAGCTGAGTGCAGAAGAATTGATGCTTTTGAACTGTGGTGTTGGAGAAGACTCTTGAAAGTCCCGTGGACTGCAAGGAGATCCAACCAGTCCATCCTAAAGGAGATCAGTCCTGGGTGTTCATTGGAGGGACTGATGCGGAAGCTGAAACTCCAATACTTTGGCCACCTGATTTGGAGAGCTGACTCCTTTAAAAGACCTTGATGCTGGGAAATGTTGAGGGCAAGAGGAGAAGGGGACGACAGAGGATGAGATGCTTGGATGGCATCACCGACACAGTGGACATGGGTTTGGGTGGAGTCCTGGACTTGGTGATGGACAGGTAGGCCTGGCGTACTGTGGTTCAGGGGGTCACAAAGAGTCGGACACGGCTGAGCGACTGAACTGAACTGAACTGAACTGAACTCGAATTTCAGGAACTGCCCTGAGTTCAGGGGAAAAGACGAGTTTCTTGATAGTGAATTCCTTATTCTATTTTTATTAGACACAGGGCATTCGATGATCATTCTAAAGAAAACTGCAGGTGGCAGTTTCTCAGGAGAGCCAGTTCCTGGAGTTCTCCACTTTCAAGCTCCATCTGAACAATCGGATTGTTCAGGATTGAATAATCGGATTGAATTGTGTGATCTCAATTCGTCAACTAACGATTGGACCCAGGCCACAGCAGTGAAAGTGCAAAATCCATACCATTAGAATACCAGGGAATGACTGTGCTTTAGAAATTTTTAAGTTTCCAAATGTAAGACTAAAATTCTTGACCCATTAATATTTCTCTTTATGATGGAGTCATCCAGAAGCATGATGTCAGCTTTCGGGAATGGCTGCATTTTTCAAACATCTGGTTATTTTGCCCCAAGCTGCCCCAGCCTTCAGTGCTCCTGGGAATTATTTGTCTTCACACTTTATTTTTTGAAAGAATCACATTACCAGTATTAATCCTTCCTCAACCAACACCCAGATATGCCTTTCCCTTCATCTGAACGTTCTTTTATTTTCTTCAAAATAGTATAACATTTTACTTATGGAAGTGCTTATGAACTGGGGTGCTTGTTGCTGCTTCAGGGAAGGTGAGGTAGGTCTGGCTCTGGCCCCGCCACCGACATTCATTGAGTAACTCAGTCCTGAGGGTGTAATTCCTGCAGTGGTCCCTCAGAGACAGGGAGGACGTGGGCTCCGCCAGGCTGGCTGAGCCACGTGGCCACCACAGGCCCCTGCAGGGTCTCTTATGCTTCCGGGCTGCCCAGACCCTGGTGCGCAGCCCACCGCCGATTGGACGCTCTCCTCTCCTCTCTGGGGAGGAGCCCTGTCAGTGTACCTTGAGGTCACCTTGCTGATGGGGCAACAGGAATAGAGATTCAGTGGTCACAGAAGCCAGGGGGAGGCAGCTCTGCCTGGAAGGGGAAGGGCTCACTAGGTGATTTAAACATGAGAACACTATTTCCCCTGATCATGACAACGTGCTCATTGCCCAGCTTTACAAAAGCTGTTGTTGTTGGGTTGTTAAGTCGTGTCTGACTCTGTGACCCCATGGGCAGCAGCATGCCAGGCTCCCCGTCCTTCACTGTCTCCCAGGGTTTGCTGAGATTTGTGTCCATTGAGTCAGTGATGCCGTCCAACCAGCGCATCCTCTGCTGCCTCCTCCTTTTGACTTCCATCTTTCCAAGCATCAGGGTCTTTTCCAGTGAGTCAGCTCTTCCCATCAGGTGGCCAATGTATTGGAGCTTCAGCTCAGCATCAGTCCTTCCAGTGAATATTCAGGGTTGATTTCCTTTAGGATTGGCTGGTTTGATCTCCTTGCTGTCCAAGGGACTCTCAAGAGTCTTCTCAGTACCACCGTTCAAAATCATCAATTCTTCTGCACTCAGCCTTTTTATGGTCCAATTCTCACATTTGTCCATGACTACTGAAAACACCATAGCTTTGACTATATGGAACTTTGTCAGCAAGTGATGTCTCTGCTTTTTAACATGCTGTCTAGGTTGGGCACAGCTGTCCTTCCTTTGGAAAGAAGCAAGTGTCTTTTAATTTCATGGCTGCAGTCACTGTCCACAGTGATTCTGGAGCCCAAGATCAGAAAATCTGCCATTGCTTCCATTTTTCCCCTTTCTTTGCCATGAAGAGATGGGTTCAGATGCTACGATCTTAGTTTTATGAATGTTGAGTTTTAAGCCAGCTTTTCCACTCTCCTCTTTCAGCCTCATCAGGAGGCTCTTTAGTTCCTCTTCACTTTCTGCCATTTAGAGTGGTATCACCTGCATCTATGAGGTTGTTGGTATTTCTCCCAGCGGTCTTGAGTCCAGCTTGTGGTTCATCCAGCCCTGCAATTCGCATGATGTACTCTGCATAGAAGTGAAGTAAGCGGTAAATGGAAAGTAAGTCTGCTGGGATGGTGTCCCTAGAGGGATCCCGTGGTGTGCTCACAAGCGCTGCGGCTTACGTACAGGATGCACAGTGCAGCGAGGGGGTTGGGGGCCCCATCCCTCCATGGCCCTGAGTGAGGCACCGCCTGCCCGCTTTCCTCAGTTAAACACCATCCTGCTACTGTCTCCCTGCCCCCGCACAGGCTTACCACCTGCGCTTCCCGCTGGTCCCCAAACAGCAAGTTCCCCCTTGTTCTAGTGCCTCTGAGCTGAGAGTAGGTGTCCTGCCCCCGGTGGGGCCCAGTCGGGTGTTCACCTTGGAAGGCAAGTCCTGTGCAAGCGTGACGAGCTCCCAGGCTTCTGCTGGGGCGTGGCAGGCAAGTCACCGGTGGGGCTGCAGGCGCAGGAGCTGGGGATCCCAGACGTGAGTCCCTGAGCCCACTCAGACCTTCCTCAGGGACTGGCCTGGCTATTCTGGGCCCTGGGGGAGCACCCTCAGAAACTGCCAGGGTGCCAGATGACTGGGGTGTTCAAACCTGCTCCCCACAGAATCCTCACCTGGAAGGTGAGAGGCATCCCTGGCATGGGAACTTTGGGGGCAGGATAAGTCCACTTTTGTGTTGATTGGTTGATTTTGTGTTGTTCTTTATTAATTTGTTTAAAGTACTCTGTTCTAACAATGTGAATTCTTTCCCAAATCAACTCTTGTTTATTCAACAAACGTTTCTGCAGGGCTGAGTGGGAACCAGTGCCAGGAAGGGTGAGGCTTATGCCCCAATCCCGGGAAATCCCTGGGCTAGCAGGCCCAGGAGGGACAAGCAGTTACAAAAACATACATAAAAGTTAGAGTCCTTCAAAGAGGCTTCCCTTCATCCCACTGAGCCTGAGAGTGGTCCACATGTCCCGGCTTCTGGATCTCTCTTGCCCCAGTCACCCCATGTGACCCCCAGAGAAGGTGGTGGAATATCTTTCACACACAGAGTCTGCTCTCTCCTTTCGCCCCAATCCTGAGAAATCCCTGGACCAGCAGGCCCTGGAGGGACATGCAGTTAGGAAACATACATAAAAGTTAGAGCCCTTCAAAGAGGCTTCCCTTCATCCCACTGAGCGTGAAAGTGGCCAGATGTCCTGGCTTCTGGATCTCTCTTGCCCCAGTCACCCTGTGTGACCCCCAGTGAAGGTGGTGGAGGAACCTTCACACACAGTCTGCTCTCTCCTTTCAACTTTCCGCCTCCATTCCCAGAATTCCCCGAGAATCAGGACCCTTCTCTGGGAACACTCTAACCCCAGACCAACGAGAGCCCAGGACGTGGCTATTCTGATCCCGGTAGACGCCCTCCCTCCGTGGGAGTTTCGGAGAGGCTTCTCAGGAAGAGCGCTGCGGACAGAGGGAGACTCCTCATCTGTTCCTGGGGGAGGCAGGAGCTGGGAAAGCCCTTCTTCAGGGGCTGCTTGAAATGGTCGTCGAGGAGGTGGGCCTCTGGGGTCTCTCCTGTGGCAGAGAGGGGCCCTGCTCCTGGAAGTGCCGCTGAGCTGGAGGAGCCAGTGCTCCTGGGACCACGTGAGGGTCTGCGGGGAAGCAGAGGATCTGGTTGGGGCCCTCCTGTGACAGTAGCTGCACCAGTTACAGGCTCCATACACAGCTCCTGTGTGTGGACGTGTCTGGTGTGGACTGAGGGGCTGTGGTGAAGCCTGGCACGTCTGAGAGTACTGTCGGGGCATCAGCAGAACCAGGCAGCTTAAACCCCCAACTGTGCAGACAGCATCCTCGCAACTTCCCTTTGACCTGCCTGCATGCTAAGGCATTTCAGTGGCGTCTGACTCTTTGCGACCCACTGGAGTGCAGCCCGCCAGGCTCCTCTGTCCATGGGATTTCCCAGGCAAGAATTCTGAAGTGGGTTGCCATGCGATCCTCCAGGAGATCTTCCTGATCCAATCTGGGGATCGAGCCTGCATGTGCTTATAGCTCCTGAATTGGCTGGCACGTTCTAGTGCAACCTGGGAAGCCCCTTCCTTTTGAATCCATAGAAACATATACTTCCGGAAAAGCTAGACGAACATAAAATGTCATCAGGAAGTAAGTCTGAGTCTGGGAAATACAGTTGTTTTTTTTTACAGTTTCTTCATCCTGTTTTCCTCCAGAATTTCTACAACGATCCTGTGCTCAAGTAATCAGAGAATACTGTGTTCTTTAAGAAAAAACAACAATTTTTATTAGGTTAGAGAGAGCAAGGTTGATCGAGAAGGGACAGTAGAATGATCCCCCTTGACTATCTCGGGCTTCCCCAAGGTCCCGGGGCAGTGGGTGGAAGGGCTGGGGCCAGGCTGAAATGCCCACGGGCTCTAAGTGCAAAACCACGGGTCCTTTGAAGGCCATAACCTCCCCCTTCGGACCCATCCCTGGCCTTTCCCAGGGGAGGGCTATGGGACCCTGGTACCACCATGCTGCCTTTCCTGGGTGGAAGGTCAACCCAAGACTATCTGGAGAAGAGAGGGAGCTCCCAGGGGCTCCTGGATGGTCACCAAGGCCGAGGGGCCATCCCTGAGTGACTCAGCTGAGGGTTGCAGCCTGCTGGGCTTGACCCTGCACACAAAGAGCAGCAAAGAGTGTCTTGCTCACTCTGCAAAGGTTGATGCTCTTCGGCCAATGACCCAAGTGCACTTCTGTGCTCAGACAGGAATTAGCGATGTTAACGGACTCTGTGTATCTGGACAAGCAGACCCTCAGATGATTAGATGGGTGACTCAGGAAGAATTTCAGTGACCCCAGCTGCTTGTGTTTTCCCACACAAAGAAAAGCATCGTCACCCTTAACTTGAGCTGTATCTGTTCTTTGTGGCAAGCAGTAGAACCACCTTAGCCCAGATGTATCCTTCACCATCTGTGCATGTGTGCCAAGTCATTTCAGTCGTGTCCAACTCTGCAACCCTATGGCCTGTATCCCTCCAGGCTCCTCTGTCCATGGGATTCCCCAGGCAAGAATACTGGGGTGGGTTGCCTTGCCCTCCTCCAGGGGATCTTGCTAACCCAGAGGTGGAACCCAGGTCTCTTGCGGCTCCTGCATTGGGGGGCGTGTCTCTACCTCTACTGCCACCAGGAGAGTCCACCTGCTCTCCTGGCCAGAAGCCCCACGAACTGGCCTCTCCCCTCTCTTGGGACGCATTCTCTCACTCCATCATAGCTCTCTCACTGTGTGGTTTTCCTTTAGTCAACTGCATCCCCCCAAAACCTCCCCCAACGCCATCCTGTTCAGAGGCTCCCTCACCCTTGAGTAGGTGTCAGAAGGTTCAAGGGTCTTCCCACCCTCCTGGCCTGAGAAGATTGGCCCTCAGCTCCAGGACACTCCAAGAGCAAAGATGCCCCTCCTGTCCTCCCACTCCTCACCCCAACCCTGGGGCCGTTCTTTCTTCCTCTGCATCCTCATTTGAACTCTGACCTTCCCTCCTGGTAGAGCGTCCTGACCCAGGGCTAAAATATACGGGCCAGAGGCCACCAGGTCTGAGAGTGACTGAGGGTCAAAGTTTAAAATTGGGTTTTCCGCGGGAGGCTGAGGGCATGTGCCCTGGTGACATGTCCAGGTGCCCAGGCCTCAGCTGGTCAGCACACACCTGAGGGCTCAGGTCCCCACCTTCTGGAATGTGCCAGAGTCAGCCTGAGGGGGAGGTCCACAAGCTGAGAGCAGAGCCCAGCCAGCTGCTCAGGCTTCATGGGAACCCCAGGGGACTGTCCACACTGAGGCTAGCCCGCTTGCGTGGGGGTGAGGGAGGGAGAGAGCGTGCAGTTCCCTTCTTCGAGGGATCAGTAATCAAGAGCATTTTGTTCTGACAAGGTCCCTGCTTTCCAGTGGAATGAAGGACAGCCATTCGGAACACAGTAGGTTCTCCGTGAGTGCTGCTCAACAGCGATGGGTGTTCCTGGGATGGAGGAACACGTGTTTACAGAGCCAGCCTCCCAGCCCTTCCTCACTTTGGAGGTGGCTGCTGCTGTTTTATTTGCTGAGTTGCGGCCAACTCTTTTACCATCCCATGGACTGTAGACCATCAGGCTTCTCTGTCCCTGAAATTTCCCAGGCAAGAATACTGGAGTTTTGCCATTCCCTTCTTCAGGGAATCTTCCCCACCCAGGGACCAAACTTGCCTCTCCTGCTGGGTAAAAGACCCTGATGCTGGGAAAATTTGAAGGTGGGAGAAGGGGATGACAGAGGATGAGATGGTTGGATGGCATGACCAACTCAAATGACATGAATTTGAGTAAACTCTGGGAGTTGTTGATGGACAGGAAGTCCTGGAATGTTGCAGTCCATGGGGTTGCAAAGAGTCGGCCACGACTGAGTGACTGAACTGAACTGAACTGATGGGACCAGATGCCATGATCTTAGTCTTTTGAATGTCGTGTTTTAAGCCAGCTTTTCCACTCTCTTCTTTCACTTACATCAAGAGGCTCTTTAGTTCCTGTTCGCTTTCTGCCATAAGGGTGCTGTCTATGCATATCTGAGATTATTGATATTCATCCTGGCAATCTTGATTCTGGCTTGTGCTTCAACCAGCCCAGCATTTTGCACAATGTACTCTGCATATAAGTTAAATAAGCAGGGTGACACTATACAGCCTTGACGTACTCCTTTTCCAATGAGGAACCCGTTCATTGTTTCCTGTCTGGCTCCAACTGGACAGGCCTTCTAGGCAGCTGCTGTCGGGCGGAGAGGGGGTGGAATCCGATTCTGAACTGGGCCCTTTGTTGGCAGGTCTGAGTCAGCATGCCTGGGGGCCTGGTCTGAGGGTCTACTCAGGGTGAGGGAGCCTCGTGTGCTGGTGATCCCCTGTGCACACATGCACCTGCCCTGGTCTCCCCGTGGCTGCCCGTGCCCTCTGTTGGAAGAGTGGCCTCCTGGTGATGGTCTGCGGTGGGGGATCTGTGGATACAGGGCCTCCACTCATACCCTGGGAGCCTGTGCAGGGGGCCTGTGCCCAACGGTCATTCAGGGCTCCAGGCAGCCAGCGGCCCCTCCACCTGGTGACACCGTCGCAGTCAGCAGCGCACTTGGGCCTTCCCTGGCTGCGTGTATTGCAGTCATGTTGCAGGGCAGGTCACGGAGGACAGGGAGCTCCCTGGGTCACTTTTGCCCCGTGTCTCCTTCCAACCCAGATCTATACCTTTTTCTCAAAACAGACTTTGACACAGCATGCACGTATCTTTTTCTTTTTGCCTTTTGTTTAATCTTTACTTAGACAGCTTTGAGACTCTGCAGAGTGACTTGACCTTGGAGCTCAAGGTGGCTGGAGCCCCTCAAGCCACAGGAGTTGCCCCCAAGCACCCGGTGCGGTCCTGCTGGGCTCACCGTGCACTTCCGATAGCCCACCTGCGCCATGACGGACTTAACCACAGCCAGGTGCTCTCACAAACACGGGCTCACGTATGCTCACATGGAGCCACGGGGCAGGGAGCGATCTCTGCTGTCCTGGAGTCAGACAATGAATAAAGCTCCGAGACAGGTTCAGAGTTAATGACTGTCAGGAGGACTTTAGAGTTTAATTTTAGATTTAAGCATGCTGAAGAGGAGAGACCACATCAGATCTCAGGACCGTGCTGGTGTGATCGACCCTGTCCCCTGCCTGTGCATCTCTGGAGCACCTGGTCACATGTGGCTTTGGTTCCGCAGGTCTGGCCAGCTGCAATGCTGTGTGCTGCTTACCAGCTGCGGCTGCTTCTGGACCACACTGGGGAGGTGTCCAGGAGCCATGCCACATACTGGCCCACACCTCACAAACCTGGTGGCCACAGATTTGTCTCAGGTGGGTCAACCCCGCTCCACAGGCAGGCACTGTGGCCAGCCCGCCCAGGGGCAAAACTTCCCCTGTGGCTGGAGCCCAGAGGGAGAGGGGCCCCAGCTTCAGGGGCTGATCATGGCCAGAGCTCTCTCTGTCCCTCTGCAGGACACGAGTCAGGGAGATCATGGCACAGCGCTGGGCGGATCAAGGCCAGAGACGCCCAAAGACTCGCGCTTTTCTTTCAATAGTGCTAAAGCCTCTGACTTTCTGATTCTTGTTTCCTTTGAGAGGCTTCACATTGACCTGTCCTCATGGTGGAAAAGTGGGACTTGGGTTTCTATTTCAGTTCTGAGTCCCAGTGGTTGGAGGGATGGAAGATACTGGAGCCTCAGGACACACAAAAGGAAACCAGAGCTGGAGGAACGGGCCGCCACCTGCTGGCCAGGCAAAAGGGGTCGTCAGGGCCAAGGCCCCTCCGTTAGTCCTCCTGCGATTCCTCAGGCTGGCTGCTGCCACCCTGCTGCCCTGGCCATCACCCCACAACCTTTCTTCATCTCTCTCTCCTCCTCCAACTCATCCCTCCCTCCCCTGACATCTGATGCGCTTTCCCTGCCAGGTTTTTTGGGTTTTTTTTTTTTGAGACATTCCTTTGACCAGTTTCTTTAGGGGAGCCTGGAAACACACCTGTCCCCATGGGAGAGGGCATGATGGACCTGTAAGTCGCTGAGCTGCCCTGCAGAGGGCGCCAACAGCACAGGTGTGGCAGGGTTTCCAGTGACAGGGAGGCTTTAGGATGAGGGTCTAAAAAAATCCACTATAATTCATCATGATACCCTGGGATCAGGATACATTGGAAAGTCAAGATCACAGGGAAGAAATGTGGAGCTTGGCAACCTATTGCAAAAGCAGCAAGTTCCTCCTCCTCCTTCAAACACAAGTGTCCAGAATTAGGCCAGCAGCTAGCCCGGCCCCTTTTTACCCTTTCCACCCTGTCTCTCCTGTTTCCTCCAGCAGTGGCTTGGAAGCCAAGCCTGGGGCAAGGGGGGGGGGGGGCAGCAATGGCTTTAATTAGTGAATGATTCTATTATCTCCTGTACCACATTCCTGGCCATCTCGGTTTTGGTTTCCTAACACCTGAGCAATGTGCTCCCTTGTCTCATTTGCCTGCAGCTTAGATTGGAGACCATGTACATGGTTTAATAGCTTCTTTCTTAGTGGTTTTCCTAATTATAAGACTGTTGCAAAAGGGGAAACATCTTCTAAGACCCACAAAACCTGTATCCCCAAGCCATTGATATAAATGACTTTAAAACTTCGATTACTGAGAGAATGGCATTTAAATTGACAGAGAATTCCTACGTCGTCTGGGTCTGAGTATGTGAGTACATTTTAGCCCAAATGTCCTGAGAGTCCAACATCTAGAGTCTTGCTTTCCAAAAAGAAGCAGAATTTGCAGCTTTAACCCAGGGCCGTGCGTGGGGTGGCCGGCACAAGGCACGTTTCCTCCTCTCCAGGCAGGCCCCATCCCACCACAGGGACAGCGTGTCATTCTGCCCCATTACTCTGCCTGTTCGAGAGGCTTCGATGTGAAGAGATTCTGTTTTAGGGTGTGACCTCCACCCACCAGGTCGATTGCCCAGCCCACTCCCGAGGCACCGCTATAGTGACCTCCTTTCTACTGCAGCATAGACGAGCCGGGGTACTGAAGACTGTGCTTCTAGAAGCTGGAGTGTTCCGAGGACTTGCTCCTACAATTTCTCTTTCTGCAGAATCAGGAAGGAATGAAAAGGAATTGCCACCAAATCCCAAGAAGCAAAGTCCACCCAAAGAGCACACACCAGCCACTGCCTCTACTGAGGTGTTTGAGAAACCACCTTTAAGAATCTCCAGCATCATGATTAGGGCACATACACCTTCTTAGCCCCTTCATGGATCACAGCCTTGTGGTGGTGAAGGGGCTTGTGTAACTCAGTGAAGCTGTGAGTCATGCCACAGGGGGCCACCCAAGAGAGACAGGACACAGTGAAGGGTTCTGACAAATCTGGTCCACTGGAGGAGGAAATGGTAACTCCTCCCAGTATTCTTGCCATGAGGACCCCATGAACGGTATGCAAAGGCAAAAAGATATGATACCAAATGAGTGCCCCACCCCACCCCACCCCCAGATCAGAAGGTGTCCAATATGATACTGGGCGAGAGCAGGACGAGCAGAGGGCAATTACTAAGAGCTCCAGAAGGAATGAAGACACTGGGCCAAAGTGGAAACGACGCTCAGTCGTGGATGTGTCTGGAGGAGACCGGAAAGCTATGGCAGAGAGTGTCATTTTCAGGGCAAGAGGCCCAGGGTGTGAATCAGTCAACGCCAGACCCTGAACAGGCTGCAGAGGTTTCTCCACAAGACAGTGACCTTTGGCTGAGGATTCAGGGCCTTGGATTCTGACAGGCACCTTCTGTTTCTCCAGGTCTCAGGGGGCCTGACCAGGCTAGAGCCCAGCTGAGGGGCCACACCAGCTGTGGGGGCCCTGAGCTCCACCAGCCTGGCATGAACTCGGCTGGTTTGAAGTTTCTCAGCACTGGCCTCGCACTGATTCGGGGTAGGATGCCCTGTGGTAAGCACACACGTGTCATATGCGGCCTGGCGCAGGATGAACCCCAGACAAGCTTGACTGTTCCTGGAGTCTTAGTACAAAGATGAGTTCCAGGACCAATTTGGAAACGACCGCCCGCCACAGTATCACTTGCTCCTGGCATTGCAGGGAGTGTTCGTGGGCACCAATGCTGCCAGGACAGTCTGATGAGATTGCAGAGAATCTCAATTGTCACAGAGAGAGGCAGAACAGTCCTCAAGGATGCTGCCGCATCACATCTGGCAGGGTGACCTCGGAGCCACCCCCTCCCCTCACCATTTTGCTGAAAGTTTTACTTTTGTTTTTGGTTTGAAGGATTCATTAACAAAAGAAACACTTGTCACACAATAAAAAATTTCAATATTTACTAGAAGATTATTTGGCTTAATTTCAATATTCAGCCATTAAAAGAAGAGAAATAGAAACAATAGAGAAAAGTAACAGTACATACATCATCACATGGGGCCGACCAACATCCAGATTTAGAGCTGGAAAGTCCCTCGACCACAGCCATATGGAGTCCCAACTGGGAAAAGGTCCGCATCACGCAGGTGAGACTTCAAATTGCACTTTTGGAGGCTCCCGCTTATAATCCCAGGACGCCAGCGGATATCACCATCTGTGGGTGTGCAAAAATGCAGCTCTGGTTTTCCTTTAACTTTTACAATGTTGTTTGTTTCACCTTGTGAGTCACGAGATTTTCCGTGACTGGCTCCCAACCCCAGGGAGTTAGCCAGAACTCCAGGGGCTCCGGAACCCCAAGCCCCATTCCCCTTCTTATCCAAAGTGCCACTTGACTTGCTGGTAACAATTTGTGTGTTTGCAAGTAGGCACATAGTCCCGGCAAGAACAGAAGTCAGTCAGAGGCCTTCTCTCCAGCGGATGAAACCTGAACAAGACTTCCTCCATTTTAATTTCCTAACACTGCCCCCTGCCCATTTGCTGTCAAACCCAGCTCACTGACATAACACCCTCACCCCCGCACCCCACTCACAGGCTTCTGCATGGCCTGGGTTTCCATCTGCAGGGGAAGGCTGGATGGGCCACCCCTTTGCCCTTCTTGATGCTTCTCTGTGTCTCTGCTTCACCCAGACTGTGGACATAGGCTACAGACGGGGTGATGATGTTACTGCTGTGTGTTTATTATTTGCACAGTAGTTCATGTTCATTTTAGAAGCCTTGGAAAACGCAGATAAGCAGAAAATCCTTCCCCAAAATGGCCTTGGCTAACATCTGGTTCTCAGTCCTCTAGGTTTGTGGTTCCTGCCTTGGGGTCCAGCCCTCTGCACCTCAGGGTCCTGGGGTTATTAGTCAAGTCTCCTATTGACTTTTATTCAATAGACCTGCCCGAGGCAGGAGGGATCTAGGAACCAAGGTACCTGCTCCAAGGCCCTGGGAACAGACCCTACACCAGGGGCGCATGCAGGCACACTCAGACACTGCACACCCGCACTCACACACATGACCAGCTCACACTCACAGCCCCACTCTGTGGGGCTGGGGTAGCAGCAGAGCTGGACCGGGGATGGCTTCCACATGCCCCCAACCCCCCAGACAGGGCTCTGCCGGGAGAGAGCAAAGGACCCTGAGGGTGCAGCCCCCTGACTCCACAGACCAGAGAACAGAGGCCAGACAGCTCAGAGTCGGGAGTGCTCGGACGTTTTCAAGGACAGGCTCTTAGTTTCGGTTCTGATGAGAGCCAGGCCAGCACTGGGCTGGGGCTCCTTTCTGGAGGCTGCGGTTTGGGGTGGGGACATACAGGCCATGCAGCCTGAAGTCACCGCCAGGGGGCGCCATCGGGAAACAGTGAGTCAGCACCAGAGGAGCAGGCCTGGGAGCAGAAGCTGCCGCCCCATGGCTGCGCCCCAGTGTCCTTGGGATCCCCGGAAACCTGAGGGGCCTGCACAGCCCAGTGGGGCAGGGCAAGGGCTCCTGGAAGCCCCCAGTTTCCATAATCCTTCACCACCCAAAGACTTATGGGTGTGATTCAGTCTTGTGTTTACGTGCTGGTTTTGTCTAGTTGTGGGTCTTTAAACAAAAGTGCAACGCACAGCAGGAACTGGGCACCTGAGCAGGGGCCTCGCCATATCTGTGCTCCTGCTTCCAGGCGAGGTCCTCATTGGGCCAGGGGTGGGCCTATTCTTCCCACATGGAGCTGGGAGCTGAGGCATTAGGTAAGGCAGGGGGCGTGTCTATGCCTCTGTTGGGCAGTTTGTGTGCCTGTCAATGTCCCCTCAGGGCACAGCCCCCTGATATCCCCTCACAGAGTCCTCTCACGGTTCCCCTCAAGTTCCGCGCATGGCTGTTCCCTTGATATTCTCCTCATGGCATCTCCTCAGGAGGTTCCCTCCTGGCTTTCCCGGATGATGTTTCCTTCCTCGCGGGGTCTCCTCCTTATTACCCCTCGTGGCGTCCCCTGAGCCTGTTCCCCTCGTAGTGTGCCCAGTGGTTTCCCCCATGGCGTCTCCTCACGAGGTTCCCTTCACCGCTGCCCTCATGGTGTCCTCTCGTGACATCCCCGGATGACGTTTCCCTCATGGTGTCCCCTTGCGGCCTCCTCTCACGCTTCTCCCTTCGGAGTGTCTCCTCTTTGGGTCCCCTCATGATGGCCTTCGGGACGTGCCCTCATGGCGTCCCGCGCCGTGTGCAGCAGCGGGGTGGGTGGCGGTGACGAGAGCGGCCCTCGTGCGTCCCGCGGATCCTCCAGCGCAGGCGGGTCCGCAGCCCCCGGGCAGGGCCGTCACGGAGCGGAAGCGGAGCGCGTGCGACCTGCGCCTGCGGCCCGGGGCTGGCCCTCCCGGCTCATTCTCCGAACAAGCTTGGGTTTTCTCTGACCTCAAAACAAATAAACTAAACTGAAATAAATCTTAGAGATGGTTATTAACTGACAAATGTGTTATTCGTGGAGCGCCTCAGCCATCCACTCAGATGAGAGCCGGTGACGAGCCCGGTCTCCACGAGGGCAGGCGGCCAGGCACTGAGGCCACATTGCTATGGTTTGCCCAGAAAGTTTAATCCTCAACATTTTGTCCTAGCCTCCTAGGAGGTGTGTTTTGAAGGAGATGCTATTTTTACGGGGTGGTGAGAGAAAAAAGGAAATTCTCCCTGCAGCGTCCCAGGTTTGCGCCTGTGGTGTCTGGCGTGTTTGAGTGAAGGTCTGGGGCTGAGGGCTCCGTGTCCGCGGGGCGGCCTCTCCGTTTCACAGGTGGGGCCAGGGTGGGCGGCTTCTCCGGATCAGCATCACTCAGGCCTTTAGGATCAGAGACTTTCCTTAATCCGTGCACCCCAGAAGCGTGAATCCTAAGTCCCCTCGGTGGCCTGGTAGGCATGGGTGGGGTAGCTGGGCCCAGGTCACAGGGCTCAGGCCCCCTCTGTGCCTCACGGGAACCAGGGGAGCCCCAGCCTGGCTCACAGGGCAGCATCCGTTCCTGCAGGTGGGGGCAGGGGGACACGGGAGACCTGAAACCAGGGTGGAAGGTGCGCCTCCCCCAGCCCCTGCACACTGGGGAGGCAGCAGGCACCAGTCAGAGGGAATCTGAGCAGAGGCGTGCTGCAGCCTTCCCTCCTTGGGAACCTTCCAGCAGGGGAGCCTGTGGCCCCAACTCCAAAGGCACCCAGACTTCCACATGTCTCTAGGCAGCAGGGCGGGGAGCACGGACAGGGCCACGCCCAGGGGCACACTGGCTTGGTCCAGAGGTAACGGCCTGACTCTTGCTGGAAGGGACAAGACTGAGCTTTCTGCTGATGGTGGGAGCAGGGAGCCATCGAGGGCAAACAACTCTCAGTGAGAGTGCTGACAGGCGCCCAGTCCCTTCCGCACCCTCACTTGCCTCCCACACCCAGCCTGCAGTGACCCTGCCTGCCTGAGGCACCCATGAGACAAGGGGCGTGAACCCACAGCCACTCTCTTCCTATATGGGGAGATGGGCACGCTCACCATGAACTGGGAGGGCAGCAGAACTCTTTGCAAGAATAGGTGGCTTTCAGGCATGATGGGGAGATGGACATTTTGATATATCTGGTTTCAGCTGCTAGCTGCCCACATAAACTTTATGAAAGAAAAAAAAAGAACAATATTGGTACATTCCAGGGAATTGAATGCGTTAAACCCAGCTGGTCTGTGTGGCCATGGGATGTGGCTGGGAACCCCAAACGCTGGAGGAATATCAGCCAGATGCAAAGGCATTTTCTAGGGTCACTCTGTGGCTCCCCTGGAGGCTCAGATGGTAAAGAATCCATCAGACAAAAACTTCCCTCCCACTTATAGGTATTTGTGTCCCTTTCTCCTGATGCTGCAGGGGGCCCCATTTCTTAGTCTCTGGGCCACTCAGCATTCTTCCTCTCCAGGCCCAAGATCTCATTTATTGCTACTGGCTACCGGGGCTGTTGTGGAGAGGTCAGTCCCTCCCAGCCTCTGGTGTTGTAGGGAGGCCAGGACAATGGTGACCACCTGGGCCTCAGTCTGTAGTTTTGGGACCCTGGGTTGAAGGCCTGGAAGCGTGGCAGCTATCCCAGGGCCGAGGCTCCCATAGCAGCCAGGATCTCCCCAGGCGTTCTGGGCCCACTGGTGCCCGCATCCCATCCTTGGGTGGAGGACTGTGGCCTAGAGGCTGAGTCCCCCTCCTCTGCCTTCCTCTTGGCCCAGGGTGAATAAAAGAGGATGGTGAATCTCCTCCTAAGCAGGACTGAGTCTGGAGTGTCCGTGGGTTTTTTGATCTTAAAGAGTTTCCATGAATCAGGCATCTGCAGGGCACGGCCCAGAGTGTTCTTCAGGCTGAGCACCCACTGACTCTGAATTGGGTCTGCCTTCCTTGTAGAGCCCAGAGCTGACCTCACAGCCATGTGGTATGAGACAGGGCTGGAACGTTCCACTGCGGGGTAGAGGCTTGGGGTGGTCTCAGCTCTGATGGTTGAGAGACCTGCTGCAGACTCTCGGGGAAGCTTCAGGATGTGGGGCTGAGGTGGGTCTTTGACCTGGGATCTGTGCTGCCCTGCAAGGACCTGGGCCCCCTCGCACCTTCTGTATAGGACAACCATCTACTCTTGGTGTCTAGAAGTTGTGTGTAGGTGGTTTGAGCTGGAACACAGGGTGGACACCATCTCCTGGAAACATCCTATCCACTGGGCCCTGGTGGTTTTCCTATGTGGTCTGACAATCAGGCCTCAATGTTCCCGAGGCCTGGAGTGTCATGTGTGATGTGAAGCTGGGTGCAGATGTGTGACCGCAGTGATCCAGACCCCGCCTCCCTCCAGTCTGGCCTCAGTCTGGCCCAGAGCGTCTCTGAGGCCTGGCTAAGAGGAAATTGACCTGACGCTACATTTATTGATGTAATAGGTCTATTGATGGGTATGCCAGTGGCTCTGAGATCAGTGAAGTTTTTGCTATCTATCTGGGAGAGGAATGGTGAGCTGAGGTTGAAAACATATGTGTTTAGTCACTTCAGTCGTGTCTGACTCTTTGTGACCCCATGGACTGTAGTCCACCATGTTCCTCTGTCCATGGCATTCTTCAGGCAAGAATCCTAGAGTGGGTTGCCATGCTCTCCTCCAGGGGATTTTCCTGACCCAGGGATCGAACGCACGTCTCCTGTGGCTCCTGCGTTGCAGGCAGGTTCTTTAGAGCTGAGCCACCAGGGAAGCTCAAGGGTGAATGGTACTCCCCCAAATTCCTATCCACCCGGACCTGTGGGTGGAACCTTATTGGGACACAGGGTCTTTGCAGATGTAGTCAAGACGAAACCATCCTGTCTGGCCTTAATCCCGATATGACTGATGTCCTCATAAGGAGAGACGATTTTGGATGCTGGGAGGAGGCCGTGTGGTGACAGGGGCAGAGGGTGTAGGGATGCAGCCTCAAGCCCAAGAAGCACTCATCACCGGCGCCACCAGGAGCCGGAAGAAGCCTGGGGCAGATTCTCCCCCGGAGCCTCCAGGAGGAACCAGCCCTACCTCGGTTTTGAACTTCTGGCCTCCAGAACGGTGAAAAGATTAATTGGTGTTGTTTTAACCCACTAAATTTGCAATTCATTCTGGCCTCCAGGTACAGATTTCATCCCTGCACGCCCCCTGCTTTGGGCAGGCTCTCTGGCTTCATGACAGGAAGCTGTGAGGTGTGCGGATAAAGGGGTGGACGAAAGGGACCCGTGTCCTTCAGTGCCTGGCAGTGTCAGGTGAGGTGTATAAACTGTGAGATTGTTGGCAGAGGCTGTGGCACTCGTCCATGCTGGTCACACACATTTCACTTCCAGGACTGCTCTCCACGATGCAGTCAGACACAATTATAACTGTACCAACCCCCTTGCTACCCATCTTTCGTTTTCTTTGAGACGTGAAAAAGAATTTTCTGAAATTCCTGTGTTTGTAGGGAGCCAAGGCATTGTTTCACATCCCCAGCAGGCCAAGCACATCCTGGTCCATCACAAACGTCTTGTTCCAGCCAGGCTTGTGCTTTCATAAGAATGACATTTCTCTGTGCTCTTTTGTGGTCATCTGACCTCATGTGAAGAGTTGACTCATTGGAAAAGACTTTGATGCTGGGAGGGATTGGGGGAAGGAGGAGAAGGGGACGACAGAGGATGAGATGGCTGGATGGCATCACTGACTCGATCGACGTGAATCTGAGTGAGCTCCGGGTGTTGGTGATGAACAGGGAGGCCTGGCATGCTGTGATGCACGGGGTCGCAAAGAGTCAGACACGACTGAGCGACTGAACTGAATTGAACTGAATAGGCCACCAAAACGGAAGCAGTGAAATTATGCAGCCAAAAAAGGAAAAAAACTAACAATGGTCTGCAGTGTCAGTTAACTTTAAAATATTGTTACTTCCTGGATATTTTGGATGCTTTATAATATTTGTGATTTCTTTTCTCGTTCCAAATAAGCATTTGGTCCTGTCCTAGGACTTGTACTGGTGATTTTGTGTTAATTTCCTTAGAGAGCCCCTCTTGGTGTGCATGAGCTCCAGGTTGGAGCAAGCCTTCCTGTCACACTCTAGGGCGAGCTTGGGGAGGAGCTGGGGGCCAGCCACATGGCCTTCAGGTCGAGTCCCTGTCAGAGACTCCTCCAGATCATCCAGGATAACCCACAAGCTGCCCCTGCCCCCTCAGAAGCTCAACGTTGACTTTCTCACAAGTTGTCTAGTTAGGATAACAGCGGTAGCCCCGTGATCCTGCCCCTCTGTCCCACTTGCACACCAGGGAGAGGAGAAAGGAGGGCAAGAATGGGCAGGTGCAGGACCAGGAGAAAGACAAGGGGGTCACAGGTGAGGATGGGGGTCAGCTTCCAGATGCCCCAGTCTTCTTGTTCACTTTCTGCTGGGACCTGATTTATGTCCAGAAACTTGGAGTATCAAGTCAGTCACCACTGCAGCCTGGGGGCTGGGTGTGGTCATAGGGAAAGGCCCGGGGCATGTGCCCAGGTTGTGGCTGCCCGAGTGGCTCACGATTCTCGTTCCTGTGGGTGCAAGGGCTGGAGACCACTCAGCTGGGCTACCATCCAGTATGTTGGTGCACCAGGGTCCTGGTGAGCAGCCCCCAGGGCAGAGGGAGACCCATGCCTGGACCCTGAGCCCAAGGGCTTGGAGGTCCTTGAAGAGGAGACAGACTCTGGGCAACCAGGAAGAGGAAGATATTTCTCTGTCCTGGCAGCCCTGGGCTAAAGGGCCAAGCATCCAGTGTTCGCTCAAAGCCACATGTGCCTGTGCCAGGTATGTGCGCGTGGCTAACCCGTGGCCAGACAGCCTTAAGAGATGTCCTCCCTGGAGATCCTAGCAAAACTGTAGGCAGGAAGCAATAAAAGCGTCTGACTTGTCAAACACGCCCCATTCCAACCTTGTCCTGCCTTTGTTCATCACCAGCACTCCCTGGGCGCCCGCATGTGCCAGCGCCAGTGCCAAGGGCAGAGGGTGAGATAGACGAGAGCCTTGTGGCCTGGAGACGACTCCAGGGATGGACGAGCAGACCTGCGGCAGGACACAGAGCACCTGGTGGAAGGGGGCGCCGAACCTCAGGGGCCACAGGAGTAGAGGACTGAGGAGGGGGAGAGGGTCAGGTGGCGTATCTGGGAACAGGGTTGCAAGCAGAGGCATCAGCACACGCATGGTCCCCAAAGCCAGAGAGTGCCTGGGGTTTCTGAGGGCCTGCAAGAGGGCCCGTGTGGCTGAAGAGGGGCAAGATGGGCCTGGGGGGAAGGGTCTCTAGGGCACTGCAAGGACTCAGAGCTAAACTTCCTTAAGAGAAATCCTCGAACATACAGATAAGCAACAAGTTAAAAATTAAAATCAGTCAAAGACCCAGGCACAGTATTTCTTTCTAGGTTTCCTGCCTTGGGTGTGCAGGGGCTGAATGACTTAATGTGAGCCTGTCCCACTGTAATAGCAATATGAAAATGAACTTTGAATGACTTCAAAACACCTTTGGTCTGTTTTAGGCAAAATGGAACAGATTTCCACGGCCCCTTAAGCATGGCAGTCCCACGTGCTATGCCCACTGTGGCTTAGGGGCCAGGCCCATGGGGGTGGAACAAACCCAGCATTTCTGGCATGAACCTTTCTTTAACCTGGGAGATGCAAACACAGTCAGTTCTAGACCTGGACTCTGGGGGCCAGCGAAGCTGTTTGGGGTGGTTACCCTCCTGTGGGGACGGTCGCCAGGCACCGTGCACCATGTCCCATCTGAGATGCTTCACGGTGAGTGAGGACTCCCAGATATCTGGCTTTCTGCGTGCATTTGGACTCCTTTTTTTTTTTAATATGTATTTATTTGGCTGTGTCGGGTCTCATGGGCTCTCTAGTTGTGGCATGTAGGCTTAGCTGCCCCATAGCGCTTGGCAAGTGCAAGGCAAATTCTCAACCACTGGACCACCAGGGAAGCCCTGGTTGGGACTTTTTAGTTTGCAAGACTCACAGCAGCTCCTTTCAGATTTTTATTTTCTTCACTTAAAGATACATTTCTCAGCTCACTCGATGGTTTGCTGGTCAGTTTAGTGTACTCATCCTGAGGATTAGCAATGTGGACGTTTTGCAACGCACTGAAGGTAGCACTTCTAGAAAATCCTTCTTTTATCACATTATAAGTACCTTTTACAAACATATGCAATGAACCACCAACCAGCTCTATCTTTAAGGAACTTGTCTACGCTGAAAAGAAAAGGCCACAGTGAGAAACTGGCAAAGGATGAAATAAGGGGGCTCACCCGTAAATGCAAACATAGAGTAAAAGTAGGAAACCATCCACACACACAGACAAGACAGCAAAAGCAGTAATCACGAGAGGAGGAGAGTACACAGGCAGGATATTTGAAATGCACTGGAAAGGAGAGATCAGCAACTTAAAACAATCAGGCACGTAAGTGTAGACTGCTGTATCAGAGTCTCATGGTCACAACAAACCAAAAGTCTGTTATCATAGATACACACACACAGAAGAAAAAGAAATTCAAGTGCAGCACTAAAGTCATCAAATCATAAGAGAACAAAAGAGAAAAGGAAGAAAGAAAGGCGTCCCACCCCACCTCCAAAAAAACAGCAACAAAGAATACACTCAGTGTGGTTGTGCAGTTTTGCTTATAGAGACATCTGGTATATATGATTTGGTATGCGGTTTGGGAACAGGAAGGGGCAGCATGTGGGGCAGGTGGCAGAGAGGGGAGCCCCAGGGTTGGGGAAGACCAGGGAGGTTGGACACAGATTCCACCAGCAGCCACCTGTCCGGCCTCCCATCCAGAGGAGCTGCTCTACCCTTTGGAGGTGGTGGAGGAGGCCTCATGCATCATCTCAGGTCACTGATATCTTCATTTTGGTTCCACAAGTGCTTCCTGGAAGGTCCCTCAAACTGGTTCTTATTCATGTTCTAAAGACAAGAGAGTGTCCATGATCAGCTGAGGACCCCAGACTGGGGCGTCTCCCAGGTGACCGCAGCATGGCCCTCCTGCCCTGGGGAGGAGCCCAGGCCTGGGTGGGGTGGAGGAGGGGGCGGGTCCTGTTAGGTCAAGTGCTATGGAACGTGAGATTTTTGCACTTTGGGCCCCAGAACCTGCTAAGGAGCCCTCCCTGGCATGTGCATCAGGAAGAGGCCAGGAAGTTGCCAAGCTTCCTAGCGCTCAGCCTGCTCTTCCCTGCACGTCCCCTCTGCAGAGTCCAGTGCACACAGCTCTCCAGCCCAGGCTCAGAGCCTCCTTACTTGGGGAAGTGGGGAGGATGGGAGGGATGAGAGCCATGTGCAGACACCTTTACCTACAAGTGCGTCCTGTAGGAACATCCCCCACCCGCACATCTTAGGTCTCCTGGAAGGAGCAGGAAGCCCCCATGCCATCCCCCAGTGGGTCCTAGGGATGGTGTGGACTCCGTGGCCTGTCTGTGGTGGGGCATCTGTATTCTGGGACTGGGACTGCATTTGCTGGCTGGGGTCCTCTGGGGCAGGGGTTCTGGCTCTCGGGGACCTCAAATGCTCCCCACTCTCTCACTAGTCTCGGTGGGTACAAGACCATGGGGCAGAGAGTCTATGCCGGGCCTGAGACGACCCCACCCCTCCCCCGCCCACAGACCAGGCTCAGAGGCCAATAGGTTCTGGAGCTTGAAGTTTAGAGAGCCACACCTTCGGAACCAGGCTAGTGTGCAGATCAGCAGGCTGAGGAGGACTACCAGAGAAAGGATGGGGAATATCACCAGCATCTGGCCCAGTGTGTTCAGGATTAAGATCAGAACGGGGTATGCTCATCTGCTGACCTGCATAAATGTCCGGGCCCTCCCTCCTTTGTTCACCTTTGCAGGAGCCCCACCACCTAGGGGGCTCCCTCGAGGGGGACATGGCCTGTGGTAGGGAATCCCATGGCTGGGAGAGTGGCAGGGGGATGGGTGCATGGGCTGGGCAGGGCTCCTGGCACAGAGGGTGAGGGTGTCTGCGGAGGGAAGACCCGGGGGGGCTTTCTGGGGGCTCCCCTCCTTTAGCCCAGGATGAAGACAGGAACACCCAACTGCGGAAGGTGTGAGGAGCAGGTCTTACGGGTCTGCCAAAGAGACACAGGGCAGTTTGGCGGGGGCCTGCCCAGGGCCTGCCCTGACACAGCCCCTCCACCCCAGGTATCAGATGAGCCCTGGATACAGGAGTTCATGAAGGCCTCACTGGGTTCCCCGCCCAGAGACCGGCTAGGCTGAGGGGTGCCTTCTCAGCCCCTCCCACTGTTCCTGGTCTGGGGCAAAGCAGGACCCCTGCTTCTTGTCCCCGGCGCTCAGGGTGACACTGACTGCATATGAACAGGCGAAGGGTGCAAGGGAGAGAACGATGGTGACTTGGGGAGCCTCCAGCCAATCAAGGCGTGGGGGTGGGAGAATAGGTGGTGTTTAGGGCGGGAAGGCGCCAGCTCCCTGAGCAGATAGGGACAGTGAGCAGCACTCGTGCAGGGACTGCCCTGAGAATCTCAGAGAGGGCACAGATGCGGCGAGGGTGGGGCATAGTGGAAATTCCCTTCAGGCCTCATCTCCGTGACTCTGGGCACCTCAAGTGGGCAGGAATCACTCCTCCTGAGTTGCTCCCCACTCCTGCCCGCCAAAAAGAGAAGCTTGGGGGTCATTCCCCCCCACCCCGCCCTGCTCACCGAAGACGGCCAGGGTGGTGATTCTGATGTTTCTCTGGCGCCCATTCAGACTCCACTTGTACCGCCCTGCCTGGCTGCCCTGGGCTTCTTGAATCATCAATTGCGCCTCACCGTCTTGAATCCAGAGCTGCCATCCATCCTGGCAGTAGTTTCCTGGGGCCTTTACACTGAAGATGAGCTCCCAGGGTGCCGTGGGGTTCGCTTTCAGGGAGATGTCGATATGGGAGAAGGCATTGGAGATGCTGCAGCCCATCGTGGCTGGCTGGCCCTTCAACACAACAACCACACCCTTGGTGCAGTTGGGGTTGTCCCAGACTGTGGGGGGACAGTCACACATGTGGGTTATGACAAGACCTCAGGACATCCACTGACTGCCCTTCCTGGGGTCACTGGCACTACCTGGAGCCTGGGCCCCTCCTGGCCTGTTCTAGGTCTCTCCTCCCACACCCATCTTGCCCCTGCTGCATTCCCTCCCACACTACTCCACCCCACCCGAGCCCCGCCGCCGGCAGAGTTGAGACCATGCAACTTAACCTCCACTCTGAGCACTCCTGAAGGCGGCCAACAACGAGAGGACCCAGAGTATCCTGGGAGCGAGGAGAGGGGATGCTGAGGTCAGCATGGCCAGCAGGATGTGGATGAGTTTTAAGGGGTCCCTTGTCCTCCTTACTGGTTTCGGGCACACTCCCTGGAGGGCAGGAAAGCTGATGAGTCAGAGTTCCCCTGGCTCCTTCAGAAGCCTGTGAGAGGGGCTGCACCCTGGCCAGGGTGGGCGAGGGTCCCCAAGCTCCTTCCTGACCCAACTGTGTCATGACCCTTCTCGACACCTTTATAATGTCTGCAGTGGGACCACTGTCAGACAGATGAGAAACACAGATGAGACAGGAAACGGGTCCCTCGGAGACAAGTCCAGTTATATTGCTGGGGTTATCTTGAATTTTATATAAAACATGCAAAACGCCCTGAGCCATATGTCCTGTAGAGATGGGTCGTGACACACAGATTCTCGTGTGGCCACTTGAACCTGACACCAGCCTGAGACCACCTTGGATGCCCCCTGCCCCTCTTCCGCTTTTGCATTCTGAGGAAGGCATTTGGGACACTTGGTCCACTCTCCAGATTGGCTTTTATCAACAAAAGCATCTTCCTGTGGAACTCGAGATTTACAGTCCAGAGAGCTGAACTTTCACTTCCTCTGAGACAAATGCTCGTCTCAGGCTTTGGCACCCAGTAAACCTGACATTTGGGCTTCCCAGATGGCACAGTGGTAAAGAATCTGCCGGCCACTGCAGGAGACACAAGAGAGGAGGGTTCAGTTCCTGGGTCAGGGAGATCCTCTGGAGCTGGAAATGGCAACCAACGCCAGGAGTCTTTCCTGGGACATTCCATGGACAGACTCAGACATGACTGAGCAACTAACACTTTCGCTTTTCATAATGACATGTAGCTACCGATAGGTACTACACAGAGGATGAGATGGTTAGATAGTATCACCAACTCAAGGGACATGAATGTGAGCAAACACAGAAAATCGTGCAGGACAGAGGAGCCTGGTGGGTTACAATCCATAGAGTTACAAAGAATGAGATGTGACTCAGCAACTGAACAACAACAAAAAGTAGCTTCACTGCCTGAAAAATCCTCTGTGTTCCATCCATTCATCCATCCTTCCCCCCAGGTCCTGACAACCATTGATCTTTTTACTGTGTCCAGAATTTTGCCTTTTCCAGAATGCCATGGAGTTGGTACCCTTTGGTTTTGAATTCCTTGTCTCTGATTCTTTTTTTCACTTTGCAGGGTGCTGGGCAGAAGGGCCAGGAGCAAAGGAAAGTGTGGATGGAATCGCTTCCAGGAGCTGGGGCCATTGGTGACCAGCCCCAGTCCTGACTCCAGGAGACTCTGGGTCAAACAAGAGATTGAAATAGCAAGGGACAGTCTCAGCCCCCAGACCCCTGTGATTGGTGCTGCTGTCTCCCGCTTCCCTTGATTTTCTGAACTTGCTTCTATTCTAATTTACCAAGAGAACGACAGCCTTCTTTTCTCACATAAGTACAGTATTTGTAGTTGAGGAAGAAAGAAGTCACTGGAGAGACGCGTGTTCTGTGCACACACATGGATGTGATTTTGCATACGTGGAATCAGCTTAGAGAGCCCACTCCTGTCTCTCTCTTCTCGCCCTCTGTACTGTATGTACTGGGGTGAATGTTGTTGTTCTTTAGTCGCTAAACCATGTCTGATTCTCTGCAACCCCATGTACTGCAGCCCACCAGGCTCTTCTGTCCATGGGGTTTCCCTTACAAAAATATTGGAGTGGGTTGCCATTGCCTTCTCTAGGGGATCTTCCCGACTCAGGGATCAAACTCGCCTCTCCTGCATCGGCAGGCACTTTCTTTCCCACTGATCCATCAGGGAAGGGTGAAAGGTGGCCCCAAAATACACGTCCACCTGGAACATGTGAAGGTGACCTTCCTTGGAAATAGAGCCTTGCAGCCACAAATAAAGAGGAGGTCGTGTTAGAGCCGCGTGGGCCCCTGTGTAAGGTGCCTGGTTTCTTGTAAGAAGAGAGAAATTTGTCAGAAACAGACAAGGGAGCGGCCCAGAGCTGACTGAGGCACAGACTGGAGGGATGTGGCCACAAGTGAGGGGCCGCCAGGGCCGCCAGAAGCTGGAAGAGGTAAGGAAGGATATTTCCCTGCAGCCCTGCTGACACCTTGATGTGGACTTCCAGCCTCCAAACTGGAGGAGGGCAAACTTGGTTTTTTTGATCCCTTGTTTGGGGTCCTTGGTCACGGCTGCCCCAGGACACTCACACTGGCCCCCTCCTTCCCCAGACCTCAGCTTTCCCCTCACTGGAAATATCAGGCACAAACCACAGACACTGGAGGGAGCATTCTGGTCATGTTCTGTCCACTTCTCTGTCTCGGTCTCACTGTGTAGTGAGTGTGCTGCTGGTGAGGTCTACCTCCCTAGATCCTGAAGCCTGACTTCAGTGGCTGCAAGGAGTCCCTTTGTCTTAGCTTGTGAGCAGCCTGGTCCCCTTGGCTTCTAGCTCCGCCTCTTCCTGGCGAGGCCTGCTGCTGTGGAGGGCTGACCAGCTCCTCCTGTTTCTGGCCCTTCAGATTTCCACATGGTCACTGCCTTTGCAAAGCCTTTGCTCCTCCTACTGGGAGTGTCTGTCTTCTCCTTACAGCTTTCTAAGACTTTCACCCCTTAAAGAAACAAACTGCCTTCCAGGGTGAGTAGCTTTCCATCATCAGTTCTCCCCAGATGATCTTTGGAATAAAGACCCCACGTGTTTATGTCGTCCTGTCTGTCTTTCCTTCAAAGCTTCAGGGTTTTGTTTTAAAGTAGTCTTCGTTTGTTTGTGTAGAGTATCCTTTTTAAAAGGCTTCCCAGATGGTGGAATATCCATCACGGTCAAATTTTGTCTATTTTTACGCTCAGATCTTGAATATTCCTCAAGGTGTGTTTGCAAGTGGCATGTCACAGGTCTAATCTTGCTTCCTTTCCAGGAGGACCAGTGGTGCCTGAGGCACGGAAGAGTGAAGCACCCTGTCGCCCTGGCCAAGGCACCCATCCCACGTGGGCTCTTGAGGCCCTGTCAGCCGCGGGGCACAAGCCACTATGCTGTCCATCATGCGTTTTCACCCCGGGAAGGCAGGCTCCCTCTAGGGCTGTTTATCTTTCCTTGGACATTCGTTTTTCACAAGAATATTAACTTGGCTTTAATTTTTTTTTTTTTTTAAAGAACCAAGAATCTGGTGATTAAGTGAAGAGAGAGAGCTGCCCTGATCCTGCCCCAACCTGCTCAGCATAATACAAGAGAGGCTGAGATTTCACAGGTGGACACAATCCAGTAGCTGCTTTTCAGCCTTTTCCAGGATGGGGCATAAATAGCTTATCATTATTACTTGCTGCTGAGAACCTCATGTGATGGAAGGTTCTAGAAATAGGGGTTGCAGCTTCCTGTGCTGAGGCTTTTCCTTGCACCTCAGATAAGATCTGCTCAATTCTTTTCCTGAGTATTTTTTACAAAATAACTTTTCTTAAATTGGAAAGTTCTCATGCACAGAATGGTGCTCAGCCACCCATAGGGCCCCAAGGCATCCTTGCTAGTGGTCGACAGTGACTCCTGGCCTCCTAGCCACAGCCCTCGGGGCTGCCTGGAGGGAGACCCTTGCCCAGGGATGTCCTACCCTGAGCCTGCCAGAGCACGCAGGAGATTGATCTTGTGTGCTCATCTCTGGCCACTGACCCGTTCTGGAAGAAGCCTTGGGCAGGACCCCCAGCGTTTCCAGTCTCCTCAAGGTCTCCCCTTGGACTCCAGCCACTCTGCTGCTTCCACTGACCTCGGAACAGCCTTTGCCCCGCTGTTCCCCATCGAACGTGGGCCTGGGTGTCCCATCGACAGGGAGGCAGGCCAAGTCTCCCCAGGCTGAAAATACGTTCCCAGGGAGGCCTGCCCACTGGCCCCAAGGCTGGAGCAAGCAGGTGTCCTCAGGGTCACATGGAGGGCTCACCCCCCAGGGAACCAAAGGAAGAATGCCACCTCAGCCTGTGCTCTGAGAGCAGTGATGCCTCACTGGGTGAGAGGGGGAGCCTCCTGCTGGAGACCTGGCATCATCACCGAATGCCCAGTGCAACCAGGAGACTTGGTGGGAAGGGCAGTGTGTTCTCTCTGGGAGGGAGACAGCCAGGGGTCTATAGTATCCAGAAGGAAACTCACCCCCTCAAAACCTTTCCTCATCACCTTTTCCTGACCATTGTCCAGCTTTCATCCTTTCCATAAATTTAGAAGTCATGTTTCAAGTTCCTAGAACACTGTCTGGGATGTTGAGTGAAAAGTGAAAATGAAAGTCACTCAGTCCTGTTCGACTGTTTGTGACCCCAATGACTGTAGTCTGCCAGGATCCTCTGTCCACGGGATTTTTCAGGCAAGAATACTGGATTAAGTTGCCCTTCCCTTCTCCAGGGATTTTCCCGACCCAGAGATCGAACCTGAGTCTCGTGCCTCGGAGGCAGATTCTCTGAGCCACCAGGATGTTGACTGAAAATAAATGAATGGGTGGGTTCATTGACAATCCTAAACCACACAGGGTCTCACTCCATGGGGAGACAGGACAAGCTAGCCTGGCGAAGCCAACCACTCTTTAGAAGCTTCCAGAATCCGACACCCACTCCCTGGGAGAACACCCTGTCACGTGCACATGGGCACACACAGCACACACACACACAAACACACACATAGAGACACAGACACACACACACACACAGACACACACACACACAAACACACACATAGAGACACAGACACACACACACACAGCACACACACACACACACACAGACACACACACGCACACACAGTGCTGGGGGGAGGGCCCCTAGCGCCCCCACATGCTCTGCCTACAATAGGTGCTCTATCCCTGCAGACCTGCTCAGAAGTCCCTGCAGGGCTGATGCCACATGAAGGGTGTGGTCAGTGCCCTGCAATGAGCTCTGGGAAAGTGCCCAGCAGAGCTGAATGAGTCAAAGGTCAACCTTGCTCTGCCCCTGGACCAGGTGACATGGAGAGGGGGTGACCTCAGCAAAACGGTGTTTTTGTAACACACGCTGATCTATCCGACTGGACTCTGGGAGGGAGCGTGTGTGTTGACAAGTAAAAGGAAAGCAAAATATCAGCAGGTTAACGTCCAAAGGTCGGGTGGGAGGGCAGCTGGTGGGCATGGCCCCCTGAGAAAGGTGTATGAGGTCCCTTGAGCCTACGTCAGGCCCACCAAACCACCCTCTGCTCTCAATCTCTCATATTTTTTCTACTTGCCAGGGAACACCCCAGAAAGCCTGTCTCGCCAGCCTCCCCAGCCTAACCTCTGTGCTTTTCACAACACTACATATCCCTGTGTCCTAAAAATTAGTTCTTCCCTGGTAGCTCAGCTGGTAAAGAATTCGCCTGCAATGCAGGAGACCCCCATTCGATTCCTGGGTTGGGAAGATCCCCTGGAGAAGGGATGGGCTCCCCGTATTCTTGGGCTCCTCTGGTGGCTCAGACAGTAAAGAATCTGCCTGCAGTGCGGGAGACCTGGGTTTGATCCCTGGGTTGGGCTGATCGCCTGGAGGAGGACATGGCAACCCACTTCAGTATTCTTGCCTGGAGAATCCCATGGATGCAAGAGCCTGGTGGGTTACAGTCCATGGGGTCACAAAGAGTCAGACACGACGGAGCGACTAACACTTTCACTTTTCACATATCCCTGTGTCCTAGAAATTATTTGACACTGACTCATTTTTTAAACAGTAGTATCTGTTTTAGCTTCACCTTAAATGCCCATTTGTAGTCACTAGATGTGCTATTTATAGGAATGTTCTCACAGATACTGAAATGACCAGAAGACTATGAAAGCAGGAAGTGTCACAGACTCTCTACCACCACATGAGTCCTCCTGGGGGAGTGTGGCCTGTGCACAGGGGACCCCTGGCCATCTTCTGTCATGTTGTCCAAGGCTGCTGAAGCTGTGGGCTCCCAGACGGGCCCTGGTTAGGACTTCCTGCCGCTCTTCCTGCTGCCCCCTACCTCCAGTCTTCCCTGAGCCTTCCCCAGGCCATGGCGGATCTCTGAGCTCACGCACACAAGCCTCTTAGTCCAATTTTATATGGTCCCTGAGGTTCTCCTCACTGGGAAAGGCTCTGGAGGGTTCCAGAATCTGGACAAGGAAATGCCAGGGTCCCTTCCCACCAGGCTCTGCCCCCAAACTCCAACCACCTTGGGCCTGGCTCCTAATCGTCAGACGATACAGCCTAGGCACTGGGAAGAACTCCAGGTTGCGGCTGATCCTCAAAACCATAGACCAGTCTCAACTAAACCAAATCTGTACAATGGAGACACACACTTTTCCACCCTATAGAGTGCAGAAGGGCTGTCTACAAGGAGCTGGACTGGGGATGGAGGAGCTGGACTGGGATGGAGCGGCTGGTCTGAGGATGGAGGAGCTGGAATGGGGATGGGGGGAGTTGGTCTGGGATGGAGGAGCTAGACTGGGATGGAGGGGCTGGACTGGGAAGGAGAGCTGGACTGAGGGTGGAGGAGCTGGTCTGGGATAGAGGAGCTGGACTGAGGGTGGAGGAGCTGGTCTGGGATAGAGGAGCTGGACTGAGGGTGGAGGAGCTGGACTGGGGATGGAGGAGCTGGACTAGGGATGGGAGGTGCTTCCTGTGTCCTTAGGCACCTTTGCCGCCCTTATCAGTCTGGGGTTCCACTGTTGTCTTATTTATAAATATAGGTATATTTTATGTAATATTTGCCACATATTTACATTTCAAAGTGATTCATTATCTGAAATTCAGATGGGTTTTTAAGTTTGGCATTTCCTCCCCTCTTCCTGAGTCTCTCCTCTTGTCTCTGACGCTGCAAAGGACAGAAAAATGGGAGAGAGAGAGGCCAGGGCACAACAGGGGAAGAGGCTGGTGAGAAGGCAGAGGGTCGGGGGTGGTATAGGAAGACTGCTGCATGGGGCAAGACCTGGAGGGGCCCTGAAGCTTCTGGAGTTGGGAAAAGTGAGGCAACAATTAATCCTTCTCTCAGATCACTGTCACAGCTGCTGGTCTCTACATATATTAAGCTGGGGCACACAGCTGGGATTTGTGCTGTCACTGGGGACCTGATCGCATTTGGGAGTCAGTGGAACACCTTGGAAAGTGCATGCCGTTGCCAGCACTTTGTCCTGACACAGGACCTTGGGGAAAGTGAGGCAGCAGGTATGCAGCTCAAGGTTTATCAGCTGACCAGGGGCTCAGGGATTCTCGGTCAGCAGGGATCTCCATTCCTGCAGCACCTAGGAGAACCTGGACAAGGTTTCCCACGCAAAGGCTCAGTGGTAACTTGTATGTACCTGGATATTTACATGGGAAGGTGAGCACCCTGCTGTCCAGGCAGGCCTTTCACCAATAGTGTGGAGGGAGGCGACCAACCACCTTCAGAAGACAGCTGAAACAGAGCCCCAGCCCTGGCTCAGAGGGAAGAGATGCCCCAGTCCGGGGAGCCTTTGCTGTGTCCTGTCCCTGCTGCTATGGCCAGGATGGAGGGTCCCTGCTGCTGCCAAGTTGCTTCAGTCGTGACCGACTCTGTGCGACCCCATAGACAGCAGCCCACTAGGCTCCCCTGTGCCTGGGATTCTCCAAGCAAGAACACTGGACTGGGTTGCCATTTCCTTCTCCAATGTGTGAAAGTGAAAAGTGAAAGTGAAGTCTCTCAGTATGTCCGATTCTGTGCGATTCCATGGACTGCAGCCCACCAGCCTCCTCCGTCCATGGGATTTTCCAGGCAAGATTACTGGAGTGGGTTGCCATTGCCTTCTCTGGAGGGATCCCTACTGGGCAGTCATAAGTTCCTCCAGGCCTGGGGGTTGAGTCTGTAAACCATTGTGGCTCACACTGGCCATCAGTACCTACCATCCCATCAGCTGGGCTACTTCTCACTCTCTTTCACAAGGCACTTCCTCTGAGAACCCTCCCCCTTCTTGCACCTGCTGCTTGCACCCTCGGGGGCGGGTGGGGGCCTATTCCTCTCCACCACCTTCACTATTTAGTCCCAGGGGATGAGGGCCTCCCAGGGGCTCTGGCTCCCTAGGCACTGGGAATGGAAATTGGCTTTCAAATTGCAGATCATTCACCAGTAGGGGGTGGTGAATTGAATTTAGAGATTGCGGCTACAGCTTAACCAAAAATGAATGGAGAGCATAGAAAGAGGCAGTGGACTGCCCCTCTCCAGGTTTCTTTCTCTTTTAATGAGTGTTTGTGAGTGGTTGGGCTGAGTGTGCACGTGTGCCCCTTAGGAGTGCACACAAGTGCGTATGTGCATGAAAGTGAGTGTGTGTGCACAAGTATGAGAGCCACAGTGCTGGCCTGGACGTGAAACTGTTTCACGCCAG
Organism: Ovis canadensis; assembly: GCF_042477335.2. Classification (NCBI taxonomy): domain Eukaryota; kingdom Metazoa; phylum Chordata; class Mammalia; order Artiodactyla; family Bovidae; genus Ovis; species Ovis canadensis. The sequence goes on along the minus strand of NC_091255.1, from coordinate 58,605,698 downwards.
ACATGGTCCAGGGCAGCAGGGGTTTCGTGCATATGGGTGGACATCCGAGAGCTTGAGATGCCAACTCTCTATCCCTCCAGACAGGGGCAGAGTCAAGCCTGGAGCTGCCCCACAGAGACGCAGTTCCCTACCAGGTCGGGAAGCCTTTGTCTTTTCCCCTCATTCAGCGGAGTCAGAGCGCAGAGTTGGGGGCTCAGTGCTCCATCTCCATCAACCCAGCCCCTATTTGAGGGCGATCCTGCACCAGGAGCCCCAACCACCACCCCTCCAGCTCTCACCTGTGACCCGGTAACCGGCTCCTCCACGCCTGCAGCTGCAGCCTGTCTGTGCGCAGGTCTGAGTGGCTGTATTAAACCCGAATGATGATTCCAGGGCGGAGCCAGGAAAGGAGGAGGCGGGAAGGATTCAGAATACGTGCACCTGAGGTCTGATACTCAGGTCCTGTATTCAGGAAGGAAACCTCAAGTTATGGGAAGTCACTCGAGTTTCCCATAAATGCAGAGACATTACTTTGCCAAGAAAGGTCCGCCTAGTCAAGGCTATGGTTTTTCCAGTAGTCATGTATGGATGTGAGAGTTGGACTATAAAGAAAGCTGAGTGCAGAAGAATTGATGCTTTTGAACTGTGGTGTTGGAGAAGACTCTTGAAAGTCCCTTGGACTGCAAGGAGATCCAACCAGTCCATCCTAAAGGAGATCAGTCCTGGGTGTTCATTGGAGGGACTGATGCGGAAGCTGAAACTCCAATACTTTGGCCACCTGATTTGGAGAGCTGACTCCTTTAAAAGACCTTGATGCTGGGAAATGTTGAGGGCAAGAGGAGAAGGGGACGACAGAGGATGAGATGCTTGGATGGCATCACCGACACAGTGGACATGGGTTTGGGTGGAGTCCTGGACTTGGTGATGGACAGGTAGGCCTGGCGTACTGTGGTTCAGGGGGTCACAAAGAGTCGGACACGGCTGAGCGACTGAACTGAACTGAACTGAACTGAACTCGAATTTCAGGAACTGCCCTGAGTTCAGGGGAAAAGACGAGTTTCTTGATAGTGAATTCCTTATTCTATTTTTATTAGACACAGGGCATTCGATGATCATTCTAAAGAAAACTGCAGGTGGCAGTTTCTCAGGAGAGCCAGTTCCTGGAGTTCTCCACTTTCAAGCTCCATCTGAACAATCGGATTGTTCAGGATTGAATAATCGGATTGAATTGTGTGATCTCAATTCGTCAACTAACGATTGGACCCAGGCCACAGCAGTGAAAGTGCAAAATCCATACCATTAGAATACCAGGGAATGACTGTGCTTTAGAAATTTTTAAGTTTCCAAATGTAAGACTAAAATTCTTGACCCATTAATATTTCTCTTTATGATGGAGTCATCCAGAAGCATGATGTCAGCTTTCGGGAATGGCTGCATTTTTCAAACATCTGGTTATTTTGCCCCAAGCTGCCCCAGCCTTCAGTGCTCCTGGGAATTATTTGTCTTCACACTTTATTTTTTGAAAGAATCACATTACCAGTATTAATCCTTCCTCAACCAACACCCAGATATGCCTTTCCCTTCATCTGAACGTTCTTTTATTTTCTTCAAAATAGTATAACATTTTACTTATGGAAGTGCTTATGAACTGGGGTGCTTGTTGCTGCTTCAGGGAAGGTGAGGTAGGTCTGGCTCTGGCCCCGCCACCGACATTCATTGAGTAACTCAGTCCTGAGGGTGTAATTCCTGCAGTGGTCCCTCAGAGACAGGGAGGACGTGGGCTCCGCCAGGCTGGCTGAGCCACGTGGCCACCACAGGCCCCTGCAGGGTCTCTTATGCTTCCGGGCTGCCCAGACCCTGGTGCGCAGCCCACCGCCGATTGGACGCTCTCCTCTCCTCTCTGGGGAGGAGCCCTGTCAGTGTACCTTGAGGTCACCTTGCTGATGGGGCAACAGGAATAGAGATTCAGTGGTCACAGAAGCCAGGGGGAGGCAGCTCTGCCTGGAAGGGGAAGGGCTCACTAGGTGATTTAAACATGAGAACACTATTTCCCCCTGATCATGACAATGTGCTCATTGCCCAGCTTTACAAAAGCTGTTGTTGTTGGGTTGTTAAGTCGTGTCTGACTCTGTGACCCCATGGGCAGCAGCATGCCAGGCTCCCCGTCCTTCACTGTCTCCCAGGGTTTGCTGAGATTTGTGTCCATTGAGTCAGTGATGCCGTCCAACCAGCGCATCCTCTGCTGCCTCCTCCTTTTGACTTCCATCTTTCCAAGCATCAGGGTCTTTTCCAGTGAGTCAGCTCTTCCCATCAGGTGGCCAATGTATTGGAGCTTCAGCTCAGCATTAGTCCTTCCAGTGAATATTCAGGGTTGATTTCCTTTAGGATTGGCTGGTTTGATCTCCTTGCTGTCCAAGGGACTCTCAAGAGTCTTCTCAGTACCACCGTTCAAAATCATCAATTCTTCTGCACTCAGCCTTTTTATGGTCCAATTCTCACATTTGTCCATGACTACTGAAAACACCATAGCTTTGACTATATGGAACTTTGTCAGCAAGTGATGTCTCTGCTTTTTAACATGCTGTCTAGGTTGGGCACAGCTGTCCTTCCTTTGGAAAGAAGCAAGTGTCTTTTAATTTCATGGCTGCAGTCACCATCCACAGTGATTCTGGAGCCCAAGATCAGAAAATCTGCCATTGCTTCCATTTTTCCCCTTTCTTTGCCATGAAGAGATGGGTTCAGATGCTACGATCTTAGTTTTATGAATGTTGAGTTTTAAGCCAGCTTTTCCACTCTCCTCTTTCAGCCTCATCAGGAGGCTCTTTAGTTCCTCTTCACTTTCTGCCATTTAGAGTGGTATCACCTGCATCTATGAGGTTGTTGGTATTTCTCCCAGCGGTCTTGAGTCCAGCTTGTGGTTCATCCAGCCCTGCAATTCGCATGATGTACTCTGCATAGAAGTGAAGTAAGCGGTAAATGGAAAGTAAGTCTGCTGGGATGGTGTCCCTAGAGGGATCCCGTGGTGTGCTCACAAGCGCTGCGGCTTACGTACAGGATGCACAGTGCAGCGAGGGGGTTGGGGGCCCCATCCCTCCATGGCCCTGAGTGAGGCACCGCCTGCCCGCTTTCCTCAGTTAAACACCATCCTGCTACTGTCTCCCTGCCCCCGCACAGGCTTACCACCTGCGCTTCCCGCTGGTCCCCAAACAGCAAGTTCCCCCTTGTTCTAGTGCCTCTGAGCTGAGAGTAGGTGTCCTGCCCCCGGTGGGGCCCAGTCGGGTGTTCACCTTGGAAGGCAAGTCCTGTGCAAGCGTGACGAGCTCCCAGGCTTCTGCTGGGGCGTGGCAGGCAAGTCACCGGTGGGGCTGCAGGCGCAGGAGCTGGGGATCCCAGACGTGAGTCCCTGAGCCCACTCAGACCTTCCTCAGGGACTGGCCTGGCTATTCTGGGCCCTGGGGGAGCACCCTCAGAAACTGCCAGGGTGCCAGATGACTGGGGTGTTCAAACCTGCTCCCCACAGATTCCTCACCTGGAAGGTGAGAGGCATCCCTGGCATGGGAACTTTGGGGGCAGGATAAGTCCACTTTTGTGTTGATTGGTTGATTTTGTGTTGTTCTTTATTAATTTGTTTAAAGTACTCTGTTCTAACAATGTGAATTCTTTCCCAAATCAACTCTTGTTTATTCAACAAACGTTTCTGCAGGGCTGAGTGGGAACCAGTGCCAGGAAGGGTGAGGCTTATGCCCCAATCCCGGGAAATCCCTGGGCTAGCAGGCCCAGGAGGGACAAGCAGTTACAAAAACATACATAAAAGTTAGAGTCCTTCAAAGAGGCTTCCCTTCATCCCACTGAGCCTGAGAGTGGTCCACATGTCCCGGCTTCTGGATCTCTCTTGCCCCAGTCACCCCATGTGACCCCCAGAGAAGGTGGTGGAATATCTTTCACACACAGAGTCTGCTCTCTCCTTTCGCCCCAATCCTGAGAAATCCCTGGACCAGCAGGCCCTGGAGGGACATGCAGTTAGGAAACATACATAAAAGTTAGAGCCCTTCAAAGAGGCTTCCCTTCATCCCACTGAGCGTGAAAGTGGCCAGATGTCCTGGCTTCTGGATCTCTCTTGCCCCAGTCACCCTGTGTGACCCCCAGTGAAGGTGGTGGAGGAACCTTCACACACAGTCTGCTCTCTCCTTTCAACTTTCTGCCTCCATTCCCAGAATTCCCCGAGAATCAGGACCCTTCTCTGGGAACACTCTAACCCCAGACCAACGAGAGCCCAGGACGTGGCTATTCTGATCCCGGTAGACGCCCTCCCTCCGTGGGAGTTTCGGAGAGGCTTCTCAGGAAGAGCGCTGCGGACAGAGGGAGACTCCTCATCTGTTCCTGGGGGAGGCAGGAGCTGGGAAAGCCCTTCTTCAGGGGCTGCTTGAAATGGTCGTCGAGGAGGTGGGCCTCTGGGGTCTCTCCTGTGGCAGAGAGGGGCCCTGCTCTTGGAAGTGCCGCTGAGCTGGAGGAGCCAGTGCTCCTGGGACCACGTGAGGGTCTGCGGGGAAGCAGAGGATCTGGTTGGGGCCCTCCTGTGACAGTAGCTGCACCAGTTACAGGCTCCATACACAGCTCCTGTGTGTGGACGTGTCTGGTGTGGACTGAGGGGCTGTGGTGAAGCCTGGCACGTCTGAGAGTACTGTCGGGGCATCAGCAGAACCAGGCAGCTTAAACCCCCAACTGTGCAGACAGCATCCTCGCAACTTCCCTTTGACCTGCCTGCATGCTAAGGCATTTCAGTGGCGTCTGACTCTTTGCGACCCACTGGAGTGCAGCCCGCCAGGCTCCTCTGTCCATGGGATTTCCCAGGCAAGAATTCTGAAGTGGGTTGCCATGCGATCCTCCAGGAGATCTTCCTGATCCAATCTGGGGATCGAGCCTGCATGTGCTTATAGCTCCTGAATTGGCTGGCACGTTCTAGTGCAACCTGGGAAGCCCCTTCCTTTTGAATCCATAGAAACATATACTTCCGGAAAAGCTAGACGAACATAAAATGTCATCAGGAAGTAAGTCTGAGTCTGGGAAATACAGTTGTTTTTTTTTACAGTTTCTTCATCCTGTTTTCCTCCAGAATTTCTACAACAATCCTGTGCTCAAGTAATCAGAGAATACTGTGTTCTTTAAGAAAAAACAACAATTTTTATTAGGTTAGAGAGAGCAAGGTTGATCGAGAAGGGACAGTAGAATGATCCCCCTTGACTATCTCGGGCTTCCCCAAGGTCCCGGGGCAGTGGGTGGAAGGGCTGGGGCCAGGCTGAAATGCCCACGGGCTCTAAGTGCAAAACCACGGGTCCTTTGAAGGCCATAACCTCCCCCTTCGGACCCATCCCTGGCCTTTCCCAGGGGAGGGCTATGGGACCCTGGTACCACCATGCTGCCTTTCCTGGGTGGAAGGTCAACCCAAGACTATCTGGAGAAGAGAGGGAGCTCCCAGGGGCTCCTGGATGGTCACCAAGGCCGAGGGGCCATCCCTGAGTGACTCAGCTGAGGGTTGCAGCCTGCTGGGCTTGACCCTGCACACAAAGAGCAGCAAAGAGTGTCTTGCTCACTCTGCAAAGGTTGATGCTCTTCGGCCAATGACCCAAGTGCACTTCTGTGCTCAGACAGGAATTAGCGATGTTAACGGACTCTGTGTATCTGGACAAGCAGACCCTCAGATGATTAGATGGGTGACTCAGGAAGAATTTCAGTGACCCCAGCTGCTTGTGTTTTCCCACACAAAGAAAAGCATCGTCACCCTTAACTTGAGCTGTATCTGTTCTTTGTGGCAAGCAGTAGAACCACCTTAGCCCAGATGTATCCTTCACCATCTGTGCATGTGTGCCAAGTCATTTCAGTCGTGTCCAACTCTGCAACCCTACGGCCTGTATCCCTCCAGGCTCCTCTGTCCATGGGATTCCCCAGGCAAGAATACTGGGGTGGGTTGCCTTGCCCTCCTCCAGGGGATCTTGCTAACCCAGAGGTGGAACCCAGGTCTCTTGCGGCTCCTGCATTGGGGGGCGTGTCTCTACCTCTACTGCCACCAGGAGAGTCCACCTGCTCTCCTGGCCAGAAGCCCCACGAACTGGCCTCTCCCCTCTCTTGGGACGCATTCTCTCACTCCATCATAGCTCTCTCACTGTGTGGTTTTCCTTTAGTCAACTGCATCCCCCCAAAACCTCCCCCAACGCCATCCTGTTCAGAGGCTCCCTCACCCTTGAGTAGGTGTCAGAAGGTTCAAGGGTCTTCCCACCCTCCTGGCCTGAGAAGATTGGCCCTCAGCTCCAGGACACTCCAAGAGCAAAGATGCCCCTCCTGTCCTCCCACTCCTCACCCCAACCCTGGGGCCGTTCTTTCTTCCTCTGCATCCTCATTTGAACTCTGACCTTCCCTCCTGGTAGAGCGTCCTGACCCAGGGCTAAAATATACGGGCCAGAGGCCACCAGGTCTGAGAGTGACTGAGGGTCAAAGTTTAAAATTGGGTTTTCCGCGGGAGGCTGAGGGCATGTGCCCTGGTGACATGTCCAGGTGCCCAGGCCTCAGCTGGTCAGCACACACCTGAGGGCTCAGGTCCCCACCTTCTGGAATGTGCCAGAGTCAGCCTGAGGGGGAGGTCCACAAGCTGAGAGCAGAGCCCAGCCAGCTGCTCAGGCTTCATGGGAACCCCAGGGGACTGTCCACACTGAGGCTAGCCCGCTTGCGTGGGGGTGAGGGAGGGAGAGAGCGTGCAGTTCCCTTCTTCGAGGGATCAGTAATCAAGAGCATTTTGTTCTGACAAGGTCCCTGCTTTCCAGTGGAATGAAGGACAGCCATTCGGAACACAGTAGGTTCTCCGTGAGTGCTGCTCAACAGCGATGGGTGTTCCTGGGATGGAGGAACACGTGTTTACAGAGCCAGCCTCCCAGCCCTTCCTCACTTTGGAGGTGGCTGCTGCTGTTTTATTTGCTGAGTTGCGGCCAACTCTTTTACCATCCCATGGACTGTAGACCATCAGGCTTCTCTGTCCCTGAAATTTCCCAGGCAAGAATACTGGAGTTTTGCCATTCCCTTCTTCAGGGAATCTTCCCCACCCAGGGACCAAACTTGCCTCTCCTGCTGGGTAAAAGACCCTGATGCTGGGAAAATTTGAAGGTGGGAGAAGGGGATGACAGAGGATGAGATGGTTGGATGGCATGACCAACTCAAATGACATGAATTTGAGTAAACTCTGGGAGTTGTTGATGGACAGGAAGTCCTGGAATGTTGCAGTCCATGGGGTTGCAAAGAGTCGGCCACGACTGAGTGACTGAACTGAACTGAACTGATGGGACCAGATGCCATGATCTTAGTCTTTTGAATGTCGTGTTTTAAGCCAGCTTTTCCACTCTCTTCTTTCACTTACATCAAGAGGCTCTTTAGTTCCTGTTCGCTTTCTGCCATAAGGGTGCTGTCTATGCATATCTGAGATTATTGATATTCATCCTGGCAATCTTGATTCTGGCTTGTGCTTCAACCAGCCCAGCATTTTGCACAATGTACTCTGCATATAAGTTAAATAAGCAGGGTGACACTATACAGCCTTGACGTACTCCTTTTCCAATGAGGAACCCGTTCATTGTTTCCTGTCTGGCTCCAACTGGACAGGCCTTCTAGGCAGCTGCTGTCGGGCGGAGAGGGGGTGGAATCCGATTCTGAACTGGGCCCTTTGTTGGCAGGTCTGAGTCAGCATGCCTGGGGGCCTGGTCTGAGGGTCTACTCAGGGTGAGGGAGCCTCGTGTGCTGGTGATCCCCTGTGCACACATGCACCTGCCCTGGTCTCCCCGTGGCTGCCCGTGCCCTCTGTTGGAAGAGTGGCCTCCTGGTGATGGTCTGCGGTGGGGGATCTGTGGATACAGGGCCTCCACTCATACCCTGGGAGCCTGTGCAGGGGGCCTGTGCCCCACGGTCATTCAGGGCTCCAGGCAGCCAGCGGCCCCTCCACCTGGTGACACCGTCGCAGTCAGCAGCGCACTTGGGCCTTCCCTGGCTGCGTGTATTGCAGTCATGTTGCAGGGCAGGTCACGGAGGACAGGGAGCGCCCTGGGTCACTTTTGCCCCGTGTCTCCTTCCAACCCAGATCTATACCTTTTTCTCAAAACAGACTTTGACACAGCATGCACGTATCTTTTTCTTTTTGCCTTTTGTTTAATCTTTACTTAGACAGCTTTGAGACTCTGCAGAGTGACTTGACCTTGGAGCTCAAGGTGGCTGGAGCCCCTCAAGCCACAGGAGTTGCCCCCAAGCACCCGGTGCGGTCCTGCTGGGCTCACCGTGCACTTCCGATAGCCCACCTGCGCCATGACGGACTTAACCACAGCCAGGTGCTCTCACAAACACGGGCTCACGTATGCTCACATGGAGCCACGGGGCAGGGAGCGATCTCTGCTGTCCTGGAGTCAGACAATGAATAAAGCTCCAAGACAGGTTCAGAGTTAATGACTGTCAGGAGGACTTTAGAGTTTAATTTTAGATTTAAGCATGCTGAAGAGGAGAGACCACATCAGATCTCAGGACCGTGCTGGTGTGATCGACCCTGTCCCCTGCCTGTGCATCTCTGGAGCACCTGGTCACATGTGGCTTTGGTTCCGCAGGTCTGGCCAGCTGCAATGCTGTGTGCTGCTTACCAGCTGCGGCTGCTTCTGGACCACACTGGGGAGGTGTCCAGGAGCCATGCCACATACTGGCCCACACCTCACAAACCTGGTGGCCACAGATTTGTCTCAGGTGGGTCAACCCCGCTCCACAGGCAGGCACTGTGGCCAGCCCGCCCAGGGGCAAAACTTCCCCTGTGGCTGGAGCCCAGAGGGAGAGGGGCCCCAGCTTCAGGGGCTGATCATGGCCAGAGCTCTCTCTGTCCCTCTGCAGGACACGAGTCAGGGAGATCATGGCACAGCGCTGGGCGGATCAAGGCCAGAGACGCCCAAAGACTCGCGCTTTTCTTTCAATAGTGCTAAAGCCTCTGACTTTCTGATTCTTGTTTCCTTTGAGAGGCTTCACATTGACCTGTCCTCATGGTGGAAAAGTGGGACTTGGGTTTCTATTTCAGTTCTGAGTCCCAGTGGTTGGAGGGATGGAAGATACTGGAGCCTCAGGACACACAAAAGGAAACCAGAGCTGGAGGAACGGGCCGCCACCTGCTGGCCAGGCAAAAGGGGTCGTCAGGGCCAAGGCCCCTCCGTTAGTCCTCCTGCGATTCCTCAGGCTGGCTGCTGCCACCCTGCTGCCCTGGCCATCACCCCACAACCTTTCTTCATCTCTCTCTCCTCCTCCAACTCATCCCTCCCTCCCCTGACATCTGATGCGCTTTCCCTGCCAGGTTTTTTGGGTTTTTTTTTTTTTTGAGACATTCCTTTGACCAGTTTCTTTAGGGGAGCCTGGAAACACACCTGTCCCCATGGGAGAGGGCATGATGGACCTGTAAGTCGCTGAGCTGCCCTGCAGAGGGCGCCAACAGCACAGGTGTGGCAGGGTTTCCAGTGACAGGGAGGCTTTAGGATGAGGGTCTAAAAAAATCCACTATAATTCATCATGATACCCTGGGATCAGGATACATTGGAAAGTCAAGATCACAGGGAAGAAATGTGGAGCTTGGCAACCTATTGCAAAAGCAGCAAGTTCCTCCTCCTCCTTCAAACACAAGTGTCCAGAATTAGGCCAGCAGCTAGCCCGGCCCCTTTTTACCCTTTCCACCCTGTCTCTCCTGTTTCCTCCAGCAGTGGCTTGGAAGCCAAGCCTGGGGCAAGGGGGGGGGGGGCAGCAATGGCTTTAATTAGTGAATGATTCTATAATCTCCTGTACCACATTCCTGGCCATCTCGGTTTTGGTTTCCTAACACCTGAGCAATGTGCTCCCTTGTCTCATTTGCCTGCAGCTTAGATTGGAGACCATGTACATGGTTTAATAGCTTCTTTCTTAGTGGTTTTCCTAATTATAAGACTGTTGCAAAAGGGGAAACATCTTCTAAGACCCACAAAACCTGTATCCCCAAGCCATTGATATAAATGACTTTAAAACTTCGATTACTGAGAGAATGGCATTTAAATTGACAGAGAATTCCTACGTCGTCTGGGTCTGAGTATGTGAGTACATTTTAGCCCAAATGTCCTGAGAGTCCAACATCTAGAGTCTTGCTTTCCAAAAAGAAGCAGAATTTGCAGCTTTAACCCAGGGCCGTGCGTGGGGTGGCCGGCACAAGGCACGTTTCCTCCTCTCCAGGCAGGCCCCATCCCACCACAGGGACAGCGTGTCATTCTGCCCCATTACTCTGCCTGTTCGAGAGGCTTCGATGTGAAGAGATTCTGTTTTAGGGTGTGACCTCCACCCACCAGGTCGATTGCCCAGCCCACTCCCGAGGCACCGCTATGGTGACCTCCTTTCTACTGCAGCATAGACGAGCCGGGGTACTGAAGACTGTGCTTCTAGAAGCTGGAGTGTTCCGAGGACTTGCTCCTACAATTTCTCTTTCTGCAGAATCAGGAAGGAATGAAAAGGAATTGCCACCAAATCCCAAGAAGCAAAGTCCACCCAAAGAGCACACACCAGCCACTGCCTCTACTGAGGTGTTTGAGAAACCACCTTTAAGAATCTCCAGCATCATGATTAGGGCACATACACCTTCTTAGCCCCTTCATGGATCACAGCCCTGTGGTGGTGAAGGGGCTTGTGTAACTCAGTGAAGCTGTGAGTCATGCCACAGGGGGCCACCCAAGAGAGACAGGACACAGTGAAGGGTTCTGACAAATCTGGTCCACTGGAGGAGGAAATGGTAACTCCTCCCAGTATTCTTGCCATGAGGACCCCATGAACGGTATGCAAAGGCAAAAAGATATGATACCAAATGAGTGCCCCACCCCACCCCACCCCCAGATCAGAAGGTGTCCAATATGATACTGGGCGAGAGCAGGACGAGCAGAGGGCAATTACTAAGAGCTCCAGAAGGAATGAAGACACTGGGCCAAAGTGGAAACGACGCTCAGTCGTGGATGTGTCTGGAGGAGACCGGAAAGCTATGGCAGAGAGTGTCATTTTCAGGGCAAGAGGCCCAGGGTGTGAATCAGTCAACGCCAGACCCTGAACAGGCTGCAGAGGTTTCTCCACAAGACAGTGACCTTTGGCTGAGGATTCAGGGCCTTGGATTCTGACAGGCACCTTCTGTTTCTCCAGGTCTCAGGGGGCCTGACCAGGCTAGAGCCCAGCTGAGGGGCCACACCAGCTGTGGGGGCCCTGAGCTCCACCAGCCTGGCATGAACTCGGCTGGTTTGAAGTTTCTCAGCACTGGCCTCGCACTGATTCGGGGTAGGATGCCCTGTGGTAAGCACACACGTGTCATATGCGGCCTGGCGCAGGATGAACCCCAGACAAGCTTGACTGTTCCTGGAGTCTTAGTACAAAGATGAGTTCCAGGACCAATTTGGAAACGACCGCCCGCCACAGTATCACTTGCTCCTGGCATTGCAGGGAGTGTTCGTGGGCACCAATGCTGCCAGGACAGTCTGATGAGATTGCAGAGAATCTCAATTGTCACAGAGAGAGGCAGAACAGTCCTCAAGGATGCTGCCGCATCACATCTGGCAGGGTGACCTCGGAGCCACCCCCTCCCCTCACCATTTTGCTGAAAGTTTTACTTTTGTTTTTGGTTTGAAGGATTCATTAACAAAAGAAACACTTGTCACACAATAAAAAATTTCAATATTTACTAGAAGATTATTTGGCTTAATTTCAATATTCAGCCATTAAAAGAAGAGAAATAGAAACAATAGAGAAAAGTAACAGTACATACATCATCACATGGGGCCGACCAACATCCAGATTTAGAGCTGGAAAGTCCCTCGACCACAGCCATATGGAGTCCCAACTGGGAAAAGGTCCGCATCACGCAGGTGAGACTTCAAATTGCACTTTTGGAGGCTCCCGCTTATAATCCCAGGACGCCAGCGGATATCACCATCTGTGGGTGTGCAAAAATGCAGCTCTGGTTTTCCTTTAACTTTTACAATGTTGTTTGTTTCACCTTGTGAGTCACGAGATTTTCCGTGACTGGCTCCCAACCCCAGGGAGTTAGCCAGAACTCCAGGGGCTCCGGAACCCCAAGCCCCATTCCCCTTCTTATCCAAAGTGCCACTTGACTTGCTGGTAACAATTTGTGTGTTTGCAAGTAGGCACATAGTCCCGGCAAGAACAGAAGTCAGTCAGAGGCCTTCTCTCCAGCGGATGAAACCTGAACAAGACTTCCTCCATTTTAATTTCCTAACACTGCCCCCTGCCCATTTGCTGTCAAACCCAGCTCACTGACATAACACCCTCACCCCCGCACCCCACTCACAGGCTTCTGCATGGCCTGGGTTTCCATCTGCAGGGGAAGGCTGGATGGGCCACCCCTTTGCCCTTCTTGATGCTTCTCTGTGTCTCTGCTTCACCCAGACTGTGGACATAGGCTACAGACGGGGTGATGATGTTACTGCTGTGTGTTTATTATTTGCACAGTAGTTCATGTTCATTTTAGAAGCCTTGGAAAACGCAGATAAGCAGAAAATCCTTCCCCAAAATGGCCTTGGCTAACATCTGGTTCTCAGTCCTCTAGGTTTGTGGTTCCTGCCTTGGGGTCCAGCCCTCTGCACCTCAGGGTCCTGGGGTTATTAGTCAAGTCTCCTATTGACTTTTATTCAATAGACCTGCCCGAGGCAGGAGGGATCTAGGAACCAAGGTACCTGCTCCAAGGCCCTGGGAACAGACCCTACACCAGGGGCGCATGCAGGCACACTCAGACACTGCACACCCGCACTCACACACATGACCAGCTCACACTCACAGCCCCACTCTGTGGGGCTGGGGTAGCAGCAGAGCTGGACCGGGGATGGCTTCCACATGCCCCCAACCCCCCAGACAGGGCTCTGCCGGGAGAGAGCAAAGGACCCTGAGGGTGCAGCCCCCTGACTCCACAGACCAGAGAACAGAGGCCAGACAGCTCAGAGTCGGGAGTGCTCGGACGTTTTCAAGGACAGGCTCTTAGTTTCGGTTCTGATGAGAGCCAGGCCAGCACTGGGCTGGGGCTCCTTTCTGGAGGCTGCGGTTTGGGGTGGGGACATACAGGCCATGCAGCCTGAAGTCACCGCCAGGGGGCGCCATCGGGAAACAGTGAGTCAGCACCAGAGGAGCAGGCCTGGGAGCAGAAGCTGCCGCCCCATGGCTGCGCCCCAGTGTCCTTGGGATCCCCGGAAACCTGAGGGGCCTGCACAGCCCAGTGGGGCAGGGCAAGGGCTCCTGGAAGCCCCCAGTTTCCATAATCCTTCACCACCCAAAGACTTATGGGTGTGATTCAGTCTTGTGTTTACGTGCTGGTTTTGTCTAGTTGTGGGTCTTTAAACAAAAGTGCAACGCACAGCAGGAACTGGGCACCTGAGCAGGGTCCTCGCCATATCTGTGCTCCTGCTTCCAGGCGAGGTCCTCATTGGGCCAGGGGTGGGCCTATTCTTCCCACATGGAGCTGGGAGCTGAGGCATTAGGTAAAGCAGGGGGCGTGTCTATGCCTCTGTTGGGCAGTTTGTGTGCCTGTCAATGTCCCCTCAGGGCACAGCCCCCTGATATCCCCTCACAGAGTCCTCTCACGGTTCCCCTCAAGTTCCGCGCATGGCTGTTCCCTTGATATTCTCCTCATGGCATCTCCTCAGGAGGTTCCCTCCTGGCTTTCCCGGATGATGTTTCCTTCCTCGCGGGGTCTCCTCCTTATTACCCCCTCGTGGCGTCCCCTGAGCCTGTTCCCCTCGTAGTGTGCCCAGTGGTTTCCCCCATGGCGTCTCCTCACGAGGTTCCCTTCACGGCTGCCCTCATGGTGTCCTCTCGTGACATCCCCGGATGACGTTTCCCTCATGGTGTCCCCTTGCGGCCTCCTCTCACGCTTCTCCCTTCGGAGTGTCTCCTCTTTGGGTCCCCTCATGATGGCCTTCGGGACGTGCCCTCATGGCGTCCCGCGCCGTGTGCAGCAGCGGGGTGGGTGGCGGTGACGAGAGCGGCCCTCGTGCGTCCCGCGGATCCTCCAGCGCAGGCGGGTCCGCAGCCCCCGGGCAGGGCCGTCACGGAGCGGAAGCGGAGCGCGTGCGACCTGCGCCTGCGGCCCGGGGCTGGCCCTCCCGGCTCATTCTCCGAACAAGCTTGGGTTTTCTCTGACCTCAAAACAAATAAACTAAACTGAAATAAATCTTAGAGATGGTTATTAACTGACAAATGTGTTATTCACCGAGCGCCTCAGCCATCCACTCAGATGAGAGCCGGTGACGAGCCCGGTCTCCACGAGGGCAGGCGGCCAGGCACTGAGGCCGCATTGCTATGGTTTGCCCAGAACGTTTAATCCTCAGCATTTTGTCCTAGCCTCCTAGGAGGTGTGTTTTGAAGGAGATGCTATTTTTACGGGGTGGTGAGAGAAAAAGGAAATTCTCCCAGCAGCGTCCCAGGTTTGCGCCTGTGGTGTCTGGCGTGTTTGAGTGAAGGTCTGGGGCTGACGGGCTCCATGTCCGCGGGGCCGCCTCTCCATTTCACAGGTGGGGCCAGGGTGGGCGGCTTCTCCGAATCAGCATCACTCAGGCCTTTAGGATCAGAGACTTTCCTTAATCCGTGCACCCCAGAAGCGTGAATCCTAAGTCCCCTCGGTGGCCTGGTAGGCATGGGTGGGGTAGCTGGGCCCAGGTCACAGGGCTCAGGCCCCCTCTGTGCCTCACGGAAACCAGGGGAGCCCCAGCCTGGCTCACAGGGCAGCATCCGTTCCTGCAGGTGGGGGCAGGGGAACACGGGAGACCTGAAACCAGGGTGGAAGGTGCGCCTCCCCCAGCCCCTGCACACTGGGGAGGCAGCGGAAGCGAGTCAGAGGGAATCTGAGCAGAGGCGTGCTGCAGCCTTCCCTCCTTGGGAACCTTCCAGCAGGGGAGCCTGTGGCCCCAACTCCAAAGACACCCTGACTTCCACATGTCTCTAGGCAGCAGGGCGGGGAGCACGGACAGGGCCACGCCCAGGGGCACACTGGGCTGGTGGCAGAGGTAACGGCCTGACTCTTGCTGGAAGATACAAGACTGAGCTTTCTGCCGATGGTGGGAGCAGGGAGCCATCGATGGCAAACAACTCTCTGACAGTGCTGACAGGCGCCCAGTCCCTTCCGCACCCTCACTTGCCTCCCACACCCAGCCTGCAGTGACCCTGCCTGCCTGAGGCACCCATGAGACAAGCAGGGTGAACCCACAGCCACTCTCTTCCTACATGGGGAGATGGGCATGCTCACCATGAACTGGGAGGGCAGGTTGTAAAACCAGAACCCTTTGCAAGAATAGGTGACTTTCAGCCATGATGGGGAGATGGACATTTTGATATATCTGGTTTCAGCTGCTAGCTGGTCTGTGTGGCCATGGGATGTGGCTGGGAACCCCAAACGCTGGAGGAGGATCAGCCAGATGCAAAGGCTTTTTTGAGGGTCACTCTGTGGCTCCCCTGGAGGCTCAGATGGTAAAGAATCCATCTGACAGAAACTTCCCTCCCACTTATAGGTATTTGTGTCCCTTTCCCCTGATGCTGCAGGGGGCCCCATTTCCCAGTCTCTGGGCCACTCAGCCTTCTTCCTCTCCAGACCCAAGACCTCATTCATTGTTAATGGCTATCGGGGCTGTTGTGGAGAAGTCAGTGCTTCCCAGCCTCTGGTGTTGTAGGGAGGCCAGGACAATGGTGGCCACCTGGGCCTCAGTCCGTAGTTTTCGGACCCTGGGTTGAGGGGCTGGAAGCGTGGCAGCTCTCCCAGGGCCAAGGCTCCCACAGCAGCCAGGTTCTCCCCAGGCCTTCTGGGCCCACTGGTGCCCGCATCCCATCTTTGGGTGGAGGACTGTGGCCTAGAGGCTGAGTCCCCCTCCTCTGCCTTCCTCTTGGCCCAGGGTGAATAAAAGAGGATGGTGAATTTCCTCTTAAGCAGGACAGAGTATGGGGTGTCTGTGGGTCTTCGGATCTTAACATGGTTACATCAATCAGGCATCAGTAGGGCACGGCCCAGAGTGTTCTTCAGGCAGAGCACCCACTGACCTTGAATTGGGTGTGCCCTCCTGTCAAGCCCAGAGCTGACCCCACAGCCATGTGGTATGAGGCAAGGCTGGAAAGTTCCACTGTGGGGTAGAGATTTGGGGTGGGCTCAGCTCTGAATGTCGAGAGACTGGCAGCAGACTCTCAGGGAAGCTTCAGGATGTGGGGCTGAGGTGGGTCTTTGACCTGGCATCTGTGCTGCCCTGCAAGGATCTGGGCCCCATCGCACCTGCTATATATGAATAGCCATCCATTTCTCTGTCCTGGCAGCCTTGGGCTAGAGAGCCAAGCATCCAGTGTTGGCCGAAAGCCACACGTGCATGTGCCGAGTGAGTGCAGGTGGTTTTCGTGTGGCCAGACAGCCCTAAGAAATTTCCTCCCTGGAGACCCCTCCTCGGGCTGGACCCTCCTGTGCTGATGGTTCTGGGTTCTGGTTGGGGTTTGAGGTGGGAGCATATTGGGTTTGCTGGGTGCCCGCTCCTGGCAGGGGCTGTCCACCACCCTACAGACACTTCTTGCTTAAGGGGTATCTATTTCAGGGGCAGAATCTTGCAAAGGCCCAGAGGATCTTAGCAAAATTGTAGGCAGGAAGCAATAAAAGCATCGGGCTTGTGAAACACGCCCCATTCCAACCTTGTCCTGCCTTTGTTCATCACCAGCACTCCCTGGGCGCCCGCACGTGCCAGTGCCAGTGCCAAGGGCAGAGGGTGAGATGGATGAGAGCCTCGTGGCCTGGAGACGACTCCAGGGATGGACTAGCAGACCTGCGGCAGGACACACAGCACCTGGTGGGAGGGGCGCCGAACCTCAGGGGCCACAGGAGTAGAGGACTGAGGAGGGGAGAGAGGGTCAGCAGCGAATCTGGGAACAGGGTTGCAAGCAGAGGCATCAGCACACGCATGGTCCCCAAGGCCAGAGAGTGCCTGGGGTTTCTGAGGGCCTGCAAGAGGGCCCGTGTGGCTGAAGAGGGGCAAGATGGGCCTGGGGGGAAGGGTCTCTAGGGCACTGCAAGGACTCAGAGCTAAACTTCCTTTAGAAAAATCCTTGAATGTCCAGATAAGCAACAAGTTAAAAGTTAAAATCAGTCAAAGATCCAGACACAGTATTTCTTTCTAGGTTTCCTGCCTTGGGTGTGCAGGGGCTGAATGACTTAATGTGAGCCTGTCCCGCTGTAATAGCAATATGAAAATGAACTTTGAATGACTTCAAAACACCTTTGGTCTGTTTTAGGCAAAATGGAACAGATTTCCACGACCGCCAAAGCATGGTGGTCCCACGTTCCATGCCCGATGTGTCTTAGGGCCTGGCCCAGGGGGTGCCGCAAGCCCAGCATTTCTGGCATGAACCTTTCTTTAACCTGGGAGATGCAAATACAGTCAGTTCTAGACCTGGACTCTGGGGGCAGCGAAGCTGTCGGGGTCCTTACCCTCCTTTGGGGACGGTCGCCAGGCACCATGCATCGTGTCCCATCCGAGATGCTTCATGGTGAGTGAGGACTCCCACATATCTGGTCTTCTACGTGTTTGGACTCCTTTTTTTTTTTTTAATATCTATTTATTTGGCTGTGTCGGTTCTCATGGGCTCTCTAGTTGTGGCATGTAAGCTTAGCTGCCTCATAGCACTTGGGATCTTAATTCTCTCACCAGGGATCCAACCCACATCCCCTGCATTGCAAGGGAAATTCTTACCCACTGGACCACCAGGGAAGCCCTGGTTGGGACTTTTTAGCTTGTAAGACTCACAGCAGCTCCCTTCAGATTTTTATTTTCTTCACTTAAAGATACATTGCTCAGCTCACTCGATGATTTGCTAGTCGGTTTAGTGTGCTCATCCTGAGGATTAGCAATGTGGACGTTTCACAAAGCACTGAAGGTAGCACGTCTAGAAAAACCTTCTTTTATCACATTGTATTTACCTTTACGAACATATTCAGTGAACCACCAACCAGCTCTATCTTTAAAGGAACTTCTCTACGCTGAAAAGAAAAGGCCACAACGAGAAACAGGCAAAGGATGAAATAGGAGGGCTTACACATAAAGGCAAACATACAATAAAAGAAGGAAACCATCCACACACACAGACAAGATAACAAGACCAGTAATCATGAGAGGAGGAGAGTATGCAGGCAGGATATTTGAAATGCACTGGAAAGGAGAGATAAGCAACTTAAAACAATCATGCACGTATGTGTAGACTGCTGTATCAGAATCTTGTGGTCACAACAAACCAAAAGTCTGTTATCATAGATACACACACACAGAAGAAAAAGGAATTCAAGTGCAGCACTAAAGTCATCAAATCATAAGAGAACAAAAGAGAAAAGGAAGAAAAAAAGACGTCCCATCCCACCTCCAAAAAACAACAACGACAAAGAATACATTCATTGGGGTTGTACAGTTTTGCTTATAAAGACATCTGGCATATAAGATTGGATGCGGTTTGGGAACAGGAAGGGGCAGCACGTGGGGCAGGTGGCAGAGAGGGGAGCCCCAGGGCTGGGGAAGACCAGGGAGGTGGGACACAGATTCCACCAGCAGCCACCTGTCCGGCCTCCCATCCAGAGGGGCTGCTCTATGCTTTGGGGGTGGTGGAGGAGGCCTCATGCATCATCTCAGGCCACTGATATCTTCATTTTGGTTCCACAAGTGCTTCCTGGAAGGTCCCTCAAACTGGTTCTTATTCATGTTCTAAAGACAAGAGAATGTCCATGATCAGCTGAGGACCCCAGACTGGGGCGTCTCCCAGGTGACCGCAGCATGGCCCTCCTGTCCTGGGGAGGAGCCCAGGCCTGGGTGGGGTGGAGGAGGGGGCGGGTCCTGTTAGGTCAAGTGCTATGGAACGTGAGATTTTTGCACTTTGGGCCCCAGAACCTGCTAAGGAGCCCTCCCTGGCATGTGCATCAGGAAGAGGCCAGGAAGTTGCCAAGCTTCCTAGTGCTCAGCCTGCTCTTCCCTGCACGTCCCCTCTGCAGAGTCCAGTGCACACAGCTCCCCAGCCCAGGCTCAGAGCCTCCTTACTTGGGGAAGTGGGGAGGATGGGAGAGATGAGAGCCATGCGCAGACACCTTTGCCTACAAGTGCGTCCTGTAGGAACATCCCCCACCCGCACATCTTAGGTCTCCTGGAAGGAGCAGGAAGCCCCCATGCCATCCCCCCAGGGGGTCCTAAGGATGGTGTGGACTCCATGGCCTGTCTGTGGTGGGGCGTCTGTGTTCTGGGACTGGGACTGCATTTGCTGGCTGGGGTCCTCTGGGGCAGGGGTTCTGGCTCTCGGGGACCTCATACTCCCCATTGTCTCACTAGTCTCGGTGGGTACAAGACCATGGGGCAGAGAGTCTATGCTGGGTCTGAGACGACCCCACCCCTGCCCCACCCACAGACCAGGCTCAGAGGCCAATACATTCTGGATCTTGAAGTTCAGAAAGCCACGCCTTCGGAACCAGGCTAGTGTGCAGATCAGCAGGCTGAGGAGGACTACCAGGGAAAGCATGGGGAATATTACCAGCATCTGGCCCAGTGCGTTCAGGATTAAGATCGGAACAGGCTATGCTCATCTGCCGACCTGCAATAAATGGCCGGGCCCTCCCTCCTTTGTTCACCTTTGCAGGAGGCCCACCACCTTGGGGGCACCCTCGAGGGGGACATGGCCTGTGGTAGGGAAGCCCATGGGTGGGAGAGTGGCAGGGGGATGGGTGCATGGACTGGGCAGGGCTCCCGGCACAGAGGGTGAGGGTGTCTGCGGAGGGAAGACCCGAGGGGGCTTTCTGGGGGCTCCCTTCCTGTAGCCCAGGATGAAGATAGGAACACCTACCTGCAGAAGGTGTGAGGAGCAGGTCTTGCGGGTCTGCCAAAGAGAGAGAGGGCAGGTTGGTGGGGGCCTGCCCTGACACAGCCCCTCCACCCCAGGTATCAGATGAGCCCTGGATACAGGAGTTCATGAAGGCCTCACTGGGTTCCCTGTCCAGGGCCCGGCTAGACTGAAGGGTGCCTTCTCTGCCCCTCCCACTGTTCCTGGTCCGGGGCAAAACTGGACCCCTGCTTCATGTCCCCAGGGCTCAGGGTGCCTCTGGCTGCGTATGGACAGGCAAAGGGTGGTGGGTAGGAATCGATGGTAACTTGGGGAGTTTGCAGCAAAGCAAGGGGTGGGGATGGGGGATAGGGGCGTTTAGGGAGGGAAGGCACCAGCTCCCTGAGCAGATAGGGACAGTGAGCAGGCACACATGCCGGGGCTGCCCTGAGAAGCTCAGAGAGGGCACAGATGTGGCGTGGGTGTGGCAGGGTGGAAGTCCTCTTCAGGCCTCATCTCCGTGGCTCTGGGCATCTCAGCTGGGCAGGAATAACTCCTCCCGAGTTGCTCCGTACTCCTACCCACCAAAAAGAGAAGCTCTTGGGGGTCAATTCCTCCCGACCCAGCCCTGCCCACCTAAGACGTTCAGTGTGGTGATTCTGATGTGTCTCTGGCCCCCCATCAGAGTCCACTTGTACTGCCCTGCTTGGGTGTCCTGGGCTTCAACAGATAGTAGGTACGCCACACCTTCCCAAATCCAGAGCTGCCATCCATCCTGGCAGAAGTCTCCCGGGCACTTTACACTGCAGATGGGCTTCCAGGGTGCTGTGGGGTTCGCTTTCTGGGAGATGTTGATGTGGGAGACAGCCTTGGAGATGTTGCAACTCAGCGAGGCTGATGGCCCCTCACAACAGAAACCACACCCTGGGTGCAGTTGGGGTTGTCCCAGGCTGTGCGGGGGGAGGGCACACCTGTGGGTCATGGCTGGACCTCAGGACATCCACTGACTGCCCTTCCTGGGGTCACTGGCACTACCTGGAGCCTGGGCCCCTCCTGGCCTGTTCTAGGTCTCTCCTCCCACACCCATCTTGCCCCTGCTGCGTTCCCTCCCACCCCACTCCACCCCACCCCACCCCACCCGAGCCCCACCACCGGCAGAGTTGGGACCATGCAACTTACTTCCACTCTGAGCACTCCTGAAGGCGGCCAACAACAAGAGGACCCAAAGCATCCTGAGAGTGAGGAGAGGGCATGCTGAGGTCAGCATGGCCAGCAGGACGTGGATGAGTTTTAAGGGGTCCCTTGTCCTCCTTACTGCTTTTGGGGACACTCCCTGGAGGAAGGAAAGCTGATGAGTCAGAGTTCCCTTAGGCTCCCTCGGAGGCCTGTGAGAGGGGCTGCACCCTGGCCAGGGTGGGCAAGGGACCTCAAGCTCCTTCCTGACCCAACTGTGTCATGACCCTTCTTGACACCTTTATAATGTCTGCAGTGGGACCACTGTCAGACAGATGAGAAACACAGGTGAGACAGGAAACAGGTCCCTGGGAGACAAGTCCAATTATATTGCCTGGATTTTCTTGAATTTTATATAAAACACCCAAACGCCCTGAGCCATGTGTCCAGTAGAGACGGGCCGTGACACACAGAATCTCGTCTGGCCACTTGCAACTGACACCAGCCTGAGACCACCTTGGATGCACCCAGCCCCTTTTCCCCTTTTGCATTCTGAGGATTGGCATTTGGGGACACTTGGTCCACTCTCCAGATTGGCTTTTATCAACAAAAAGAGTCTTCCTGTGGAACTCGTGAGTTACAGTTCGGAAAGCTGAACTTTCACTTCCTCTGAGACAAATGCTCGTCTCAGGCATTGGCATCCAGTAAAACTGACATTTGGGCTTCCCAGATGGCACAGTGGTAAAGAATCTGCCTGCCACTGCAGGAGACACAAGAGAGGAGGGTTCAGTCCCTGGGTCAGGGAGATCCTCTGGAGCCGGAAATGGCAACCAACTCCAGGAGTCTTTCCTGGGACATTCCATGGACAGACTCAGACATGACTGAGCGACTAACACTTTCGCTTTTCATAATGACATGTAGCTACCGATAGGTACTACACAGAGGATGAGATGGTTAGATAGTATCACCAACTCAAGGGACATGAATTTGAGCAAACACAGAAAATCGTGCAGGACAGAGGAGCCTGGTGGGTTACAATCCATAGAGTTACAAAGAATGGGATGTGACTCAGCAACTGAACAACAACAAAAAGTAGCTTCACTGCCTGAAAAATCCTCTGTGTTCCATCCATTCATCCATCCTTCCCCCCAGGTCCTGACAACCATTGATCTTTTTACTGTGTCCTGAGTTTTGCCTTTTCCAGAATGCCAAGGAGTTGGTAACCTTTGATTTTTAATTCTGAGTCTCTGATTTTTTTTTCCATTTTGCAGGGTACTGGGCAGAAGGGCCAGGAGCAAAGGAAAGTGTGGATGGAATTGCTTCCAGGAGCTGGGGCCATTGGTGACCAGCCCCAGTCCTGACTCCAGGAGACTCTGGGTCAAACAAGAGATTGAAATGGCAAGGGACAGTCTCAGCGCCTAGACCCCTGTGACTAGTGCTGCTGTCTGCCGCTTCCCTTGATTTTCTATACTTGCTTCTATTCTAATTTACCAAGAGAACGACAGCCTTCTTTTCTCACATAAGTACAGGATTTGTAGTTGAGGAAGAAAGAAGTCACTGGAGAGACGCGTGTTCTGTGCACACACATGGATGTGATTTTACATACGTGGAATCAGCTTAGAGAGCCCACTCCTGTCTCTCTCTCCTCGCCCTCTGTACTGTATGTACTGGGGTGAATGTTGTTGTTCTTTAGTTGCTAAACCATGTCTGATTCTGCAACCCCATGTACTGCAGCCCACTAGGCTCTTCTGTCCATGGGATTTCCCTTGCAAGAATATTGGAGTGGGTTGCCATTACCTTCTCTAGGGGATCTTCCCGACTCAGGGATCAAACTCACCTCTCCTGCATAGGCAGGCACTTTCTTTCCCACTGATCCATCAGGGAAGGGTGAAAGGTGGCCCCAAAATACACGTCCACCTGGAACACGTGAAGGTGACCTTCCTTGGAAATAGAGCCTTTGCAGCCACAAATAAAGAGGAGGTCGTGTTAGAGCCAAGTGGGCCCCTGTGTAAGGTGCCTGGTTTCTTGTAAGAAGAGAGAAATTTGTCAGAAACAGACAAGGGAGCAGCCCAGAGCTGACTGAGGCACAGACTGGAGGGATGTGGCCACAAGTGAGGGGCCGCCAGGGCCGCCAGAAGCTGGAAGAGACGAGGAAGGATATTTCCCTGCAGCCCTGCTGACACCTTGATTTTGGACTTCCGGCCTCCAACCTGGAGGAGGGCAAACTTGCTTCTTCTGATCCCTTGTTTGGGGTCCTTGGTCACGGCTGCCCCGGGACACTCACACTGGCCCCCTCCTTCCCCAGACCTCAGCTTTCCCCTCACTGGAAATATCAGGCACAAACCACAGACACTGGAGGGAGCATTCTGGTCATGTTCTGTCCACTTCTCTGTCTCGGTCTCACTGTGTAGTGAGTGTGCTGCTGGTGAGGTCTGCCTCCCTGGATCCTGAAGCCTGACTTCAGTGGCTTGTAAGGAGTCCCTTTGTCTTAGCTTGTGAGCAGCCCGGTCCCCTTGGCTTTTAGCTCCGCCTCTTCCTGGTGAGGCCCGCTGCTGTAGAGGGCTGACCAGCTCCTCCTGTTTCTGGCCCTTCAGATTTCCACATGGTCACTGCCTTTGCAAAGCCTTTGCTCCTCCTCCTGGGAGTGTCTGTCTTTTCCTTACAGCTTTCTAAGACTTTCACCCCTTAAAGAAACAAACTGCCTTCCAGGGTGAGTAGCTTTCCATCATCAGTTCTCCCCAGATGATCTTTGGAATAAAGACCCCACGTGTTTATGTCGTCCTGTCTGTCTTTCCTTCAAAGCTTCAGGGTTTTGTTTTAAAGCAGTCTTCGTTTGTTTGTGTAGAGTATCCTTTTTAAAAGGCTTCTCAGATGGTGGAATATCCATCATGGTCAAATTTTGTCTATTTTTATGCTCATATCTTGAATATTCCTCAAGGTGTGTTTGCAAGTGGCATGTCACAGGTCTCATTTTGCTTCCTTTCCAGGAGGACCAGTGGTGCCTGAGGCATGGAAGAGTGAAGCACCCTGTCGCCCTGGCCAAGGCACCCGTCCCACGTGGGGCTCTTCAGGCCCTGCCAGCCGCAGGGCACAAGCCACTATGCTGTCCATCATGCGTTTTCACCCCGGGAAGGCAGGCTCCCTCTAGGGCTGTTTATCTTTCCTTGGACATTCGTTTTTCACAAGAACATTAACTCGGTTTTAATCAATTTTTTTTTTCAACCGAGAATCGGTGATTGAGTGAAGAGATGCAGCTGCCTTGATCCTGCCGCAACCTGCTCAGCATAATATAAGAGAGGCTGAGATTTCACAGGTGGACACAGTCCAGTAGTTGCCTTTCAGCAATTGCCAGGATGGGGCATAAATAGTCCATCACTATTACTTGCTGCTGAGAACCTCATGTGATGGAAGGTTCTAGAAATAGGGGTTGCAACTTCCTGTGCTGAGGCTTTTCCTTGCACCTCAGATAAGATCTGCTCAATTCTTTTCCTGAGTATTTTTTGTAAAATAACTTTTCCTAAATTGGAAGGTTCTCATACACAGAATGGTGCCCAGCGACCCATAGGGCCCAAAGGCATCCTTGCTGGTGGTCAACAGTGACTCTTGGCCTCCTAGCCAGAGCCTTTGGGGCTGCCTGGAGGGAGACCCTTGCCCAGGGATGTCCTACCCTGAGCCTGCCGGAGCACGCAGGAGATTGATCTTGTGTGCTCATCTCGGGCCACTGACCCGTCCTGGAGAAAGCCTTGGGCAGGACCCCCAGTGTTTCCAGTCTCCTCAAGGTCTCCCCTCGGACTCCAGCCACTCTGCTGATTCCACTGACCTTGGAACAGCCTTTGTACCCCTGTTCCCCATCGAATGTGGGCCTGGGTGTCCATCGAAAAGGAGGCAGACCAAGTCTCCCCAGGCTAAAAATACATTTCCAGGGAGGCCTGCCCACTGACCCCAAGGCTGGAGCAAGCAGGTGTCCTCAGGGTCACATGGAGGGCTCACCCCCCAGGGAACCAAAGGAGGAATGCCACCTCAGCCTGTGCTCTGAGAGCAGTGATGCCTCACTGTGTGAGAGGGGGAGCTTCCTGCTGGTGACCTGGCATCATCACCGAATGCCCAGTGCAACCAGGAGACAGTGGGAAGGGCAGGTGTGCTCTCTCTGGGAGGGAGACAGCCAGGGGTCTGTAGTATCCAGAAGTAAACTCACCCCCTCAAAACCTTTCCTCATCACCTTTTCCTGGCTTTCATCGTTTCATTGTCCAGCTTTCATCGTTTCCATAAATTTAGGAGTCGTGTTTCAAGTTCCTAGTACACTTTCTGGGATGTTGAGGGAAAAGTGAAAATGAAAGTCACTCAGTCCTATTCGACTGTTTGTGACCCCATGGACTGTAGTCTGCCAGGGTTCTCTGTCCATGGGATTTTCCAGACAAGAATACTGGAGTAGGTTGCCCTTCCCTTCTTCAGGGGATTTTCCCAACCCAGAGATCGAACCTGAGTCTCCCACCTTGGAGGCAGATTCTCTGAGCCACCAGGATGTTGACTGAAAATAAATGAATGTATGGGTTCATTCACAATCCTGAACCACACAGGGTCTCACTCCATGGGGAGCCAGGACAAGCTAGCCTGGCGAAGCCACCCCCTCTTCAGAAGCTTCCAGAATCCTATTCCCACTCCCTGGGAGAACACCCTGTCACATGCACATGGGCACACACAGCACACACACATACACCCAGACATACACATACACACGGCATGCGCACACAGAGACACACACACACAGAGAGACACACATAGAGACACACACACACACAGTGCTGGGGTGTGGGCCGCTAGGGCCCTCACATGCTCTGCCTACTATAGGTGCTCAATCCCTGCAGACCTGATCAGAAGTCCCTGCAGGGCTGATGCCACATGAAGGGTGTGGTCAGTGCCCTGCAATGAGCTCTGGGCAAGTGCCCAGCAGAGCTGAATGAGTCAAAGGTCAACCTTGCTCTGCACCTGGACCAGGTGACATGGAGAGGGGGTGACCTCAGCAAAACGGTGTTTTTGTAACACACGCTGATCTACCCAACTGGACTCTGGGAGGGAGCGTGTGTGTTGACAAGTAAAAGGAAAGCAAAATAGCAGCAGGTTGAAGTCCAGAGGTCAGGTGGGAGGGCAGCTGGTGTCTTCCAGCAGCGAGGGCATGGCCCCTGAGAAAGGTGTGTGGGGTCCCTTGAGCCTACGTCAGGCCCACCAAACCACCCTCTGCTCTCAATCTCTCATATTTTGTCTACTTGCCAGGGGAACACCCCAGAGAGCCTGTCTCGCCAGCCTGCCCACCGTGCCAGCCTCCCCAGCCTAACCTCTGTGCTTTTCACAACACTATATATCCCTATGTCCTAAAAATTAGTTCTTCCCTGGTAGCTCAGCTGGTAAAGAATCCGCCTGCAATGCAGGAGACCCCCGTTTGATTCCTGGGTTGGGAAGATCCCCTGGAGAAGGGATGGGCTCCCCATATTCTTGGGCTCCTCTGGTGGCTCAGATGGTAAAGAATCTGCCTGCAGTGCGAGAGACCTGGGTTTGATCCCTGGGTCTAGAAGATCCCCTGGAGGAGGGCATGGCAACCCACTTCAGTATTCTTGTCTGGAGAATCCCATGGATGCAAGAGCCTGGTGGATTACAGTCCATGGGGTCACAAAGAGTCAGACACGACAGAGCGACTAACACTTTCACTTTTCACACACCCCTGTGTCCTAGAAATTATTTGACACTGACTCATTTTTTAAACAGTAGTATCTGTTTTAGCTTCACCTTAAATGCCCATTTGTAGTCACTAGATGTGCTATTTATAGGAATGTTCTCACGGATACTGAAATGACCAGAAGACTATGAAAGCAGGAAGTGTCACAGACTCTCTACCACCACTTGAGTCCTCCTGGGGGAGTGTGGCCTGTGCACTGGGACCCCTGGCCATCTTCTGTCATGTTGTCCAAGGCTGCTGAAGCTGTGGGCTCCCAGACGGTCCCTGGTTAGGACTTCTTGCCGCTCTTCCTGCTGCCCCCAAACCTCCAGTCTTCCCTGAGCCTTCCCCAGGCCATGGCGGGGCTCTGCCCTCACACACACGAGCCTCTTAGTCTAATTACATGCTCTCCCTGAAGATCTCCTCACAGGGAAAGGCTCTGGAGGGTTCCAGAATCTGGACAAGGAAATGCCAGGGTCCCTTCCCACCAGTCTCTGCCCTCAAACTCAAGTGGGCCTAGCTCCTCATTGTCAGACAATACAGCCTAAGAGCTGGGAAGAACTCCAGGTTACGGCTGATCCTTGAAACCATAGACCAGTCTCAACTAAACCAAATCTGTACGATGGAGACACAGACATTTCCACCCTATAGAGTGCAGAAGGGCTGTCTGCAAAGAGCTGTACTGGGGATGGAGGAGCTGGACTGAGGGTGGAGGGGCTGGTCTGGGCTGGAGGAGCTGGACTGGGGATGGGAGGAGCTCCCCATATCCTCAGGCACCTTTGCCGCCCTTATCAGTCTGGGGTTCCACTGTTGTCTTAGTTTTAAATATAGGTATATTTTATGTAATATTTACC
The DNA here is from genome assembly GCF_042477335.2 of Ovis canadensis. Taxonomy (NCBI): domain Eukaryota; kingdom Metazoa; phylum Chordata; class Mammalia; order Artiodactyla; family Bovidae; genus Ovis; species Ovis canadensis. The sequence continues at coordinate 58,578,110 of NC_091255.1, read as the reverse complement.
ACATATTTACATTTCAAAGTGATTCATTATCTGAAATTCAGATGGGTTTTTAAGTTTGGCATTTCCACCCCTCTTCCTGAGTCTCTCCTCTTATATCTGATGCTACAAAGGACAGAAAAATGGGAGAGAAAGAGGCCAGGGCACAACAGGGGAAGAGAGGGGTGAGAAGGCAGAGGTTTGGGGGTGGTACAGAAAGATTGCATGCATGGGGCAAGACCTGGAGGGGGCCTGAGGCTTCTGGAGTTGGGAAAAGTGAGGCAACAATTCATCCTTCTCTCAGATCACTGTCACAGCTGCTGGTCTCTACATATATTAAGCTGGGGCACACAGCTGGGATTTGTGCTGTCACTGGGGACCTGATCGCATTTGGGAGTCAGTGGAACACCTTGGAAAGTGCATGTCATTGCCAGCACTTTGTCCTGCCACAGGACCTTGAGGAAACTGAGGCAGCAGGTATGTGGACTCGAGGTTTATCAGCTGACCAGGCGGAAGGGATTCTCGGTCAGCAGGGATCTCCATTTCTGTAGCAACTAGGAGAACCTGGACAAGGTTTCCCACGCAAAGGCTCAATGGTAACTTGTATGTACCTGGATAGTTACATGGGAAGGTGAGCACCCTGCTGTCCAGGCAGGCCTTTCACCAATAGTGTGGAGGGAGGCGACCAACCACCTTCAGAAGACAGCTGAAACAGAGCCCCAACCCTGGCTCAGAGGGAAGAGATGCCCCAGTCCGGGGAGCCTTTGCTGTGTCCTCTCCCTGCTGCTATGGCCAGGATGGAGGGTCCCTGCTGCTGCTGCTATTGCTAAGTCACTTCAGTCGTGACCGACTCTGTGCGACCCTGTAGACCTGGGCCCACCAGGCTCCCCCGTGCCTGGGATTCTCCAAGCAAGAACACTGGACTGGGTTGCCATTTCCTTCTCCAATGCATGAAAGTGAAAAGTGAAAGTGAAGTCTCTCAGTCATGTCCGAATCTGTGCGACCCCGTGGACTGCAGCCCACCAGCCTCCTCCATCCATGGGATTTTCCAGGCAAGATTACTGGAGTGGGTTGCCATTGCCTTCTCTGGAGGGATCCCTACTGGGCAGTCATAAGTTCCTCCAGGCCTGGGGGCTGAGTCTCTAAACCGTTGTGGCTCACACTGGCCATCAGTACCTACCATCCCATCAGCTGGGCTACTTCTCACTCTCTTTCACAAGGCACTTCCTCTGAGAACCCTCCCCCTTCTTGCACCTGCTGCTTGCAACCTCCAGGGGCGGGTGGGGGCCTGTTCCTCCCCATCACCTTCACTATTTAGTCCCAGGGGATGAGGGCCTCCCAGGGGCTCTGGCTCCCTAGGCACTGGGAATGGAAATTGGCTTTCGAATTGCAGATCTTTCACCAGTAGGGGGTGGTGAATTGAATTTAGAGATTGCGGCTACAGCTTAACCAAAAATGAATGGAGAGCATAGAAAGAGGCAGTGGACTGCCCCCTCCAGGTTTCTTTCTCTTTTAATGAGTTTTTGTGAGTGGTTGGGCTGAGTGTGCACGTGTGCCCCTTAGGAGTGCACACAAGTGCGTATGTGCATGAAAGTGAGTGTGTGTGCACAAGTATGAGAGTTGCAGTGCTGGCCTGGACGTGAAAGTGTTTCACGCCAGACATGGTCCAGGGCAGCAGGAATTTGTGTGTATGGGTGGACATCCGGGAGCTGGAGATGCCAACTCTCTGCCCTTCCACACAGGGGCAGAGTGAAGTCTGGAGCTGCTCCGCAGAGACACAGTTCCCTACCAGGTTGGGAAGCCTTTGTCCTTTTCCCTCATTTAGCCTAGGTGCAGAGCTCAGAGCGCGGAGCCTGGGCGCTCAGTGCTCCATCTCCATCAACCCAGCCCATATTTGAGGGCGATCCTACACCAGAAGCCCCGGCCACCTCCCCTCCATTCTCACCTCCGACCAGGTAACTGGCTCCTCCACGCCTGTAGCTGCAGCCTGTCTGTGCGCAGATCTGAGCGGCTGTATTAAACCCCAATGATGATTCCAGGGTGGAGCCAGGAAAGGAAGAGGCGGGAAGGATTCAGAATACGTGCACCTGAGGTCTGATACTCAGGTCCTGTATTCAGGAAGGAAACCTCAAGTTATGGGAAGTCACTCGAGTTTCCCGTAAATGCAGAGACATTACTTTGCCAAGAAAGGTCCGCCTAGTCAAGGCTATGGTTTTTCCAGTAGTCATGTATGGATGTGAGAGTTGGACTATAAAGAAAGCTGAGTGCAAAAGAATTGATGCTTTTGAACTGTGGTGTTGGAGAAGACTCTTGAAAGTCCCTTGGACTGCAAGGAGATCCAACCAGTCCATCCTAAAGGAGATCAATCCTGGGTGTTCATCGGAGGGACTGATGTGGAAGCTGAAACTCCAATACTTTGGCCACCTGATGTGGAGAGCTGACTCCTTTAAAAGACCTTGATGCTGGGAATGATTGAGGGCAGGAGGAGAAGGGGACGACAGAGGATGAGATGCTTGGATGGCATCACCGACACAGTGAACATGGGTTTGGGTGGACTCCTGGACTTGGTGATGGACAGGTAGGCCTGGCGTACTGTGGTTCAGGGGGTCACAAAGAGTCGGACACGGCTGAGCAACTGAACTGAACTGAACTGAACTTGAGTTTCAGGAACTGCCCTGAGTTTAGGGGAAAAGATGATTTTCTTGATAGTGAATTCCTTATTCTATTTTTATTAGACACAGGGCATTCGATGATCATTCTAAAGAAAACGGCAGGTGGCAGTTTTTCAGGAGAGCCAGTTCCTGGAGTTCTCCACTTTCAAGCTTCATCTGAACGGATCAGATTGTTCAGGATTGAACAACCGGATTGAATTGTGTGATCTCAATTCGTCAACTAACGATTGGACCCAGGCCACAGCAGTGAAAGTGCAAAATCCATACCATTAGAATACCAGGGAATGACTGTGCTTTAGAGATTTTTAAGTTTCAAAATGTAAGACTAAAATTCTTGACCCATTAATATTTCTCTTTCTGATGGAGGCACCGGAAGCATGATGTTTGGTTTCTGAAATGGCTGCATTGATCCAATATCCGGTTATTTTGTCCCAAGCTGCCCCAGCCTTCAGTACTCTTCAGAATTGTCTTCACACTTTATTTTTTGAAAGAATCACATTTTCAGTATTAATCCTTCCTCAACCAACACCCAGATATGCCTTTCCCTTCATTTGAATATTCTTTTATTTTCTTCAAAATAGTATAACATTTTACTTATGGAAGTGCTTATTTACTGGGGTGCTTGTTGCTGCTTCAGGGAAGGTGAGGTAGGTCTGGCTCTGGCCCTGCCCCCGACGTGCATTGAGTAACTGGGTCCTCAGGGTGTAACTCCTGAAGTGGCCCCTCAGAGTCAGGGAGGAGGCGGGCTCCACCAGTCTGGCTGAGCCACATGGCCACCACAGCTCCCTGCAGGGTCCCTGATGCTTCTGGGCTGCCCAGACCCTGGTGCCCAGGCCACCGCTGATTGGACGCTCTCCTCTCCTCTCTGGGGAGGAGCCCTGTCAGTGTACCTTGAGGTCACCTTGCTGATGGGGCAACAGGAATGGAGATTCAGTGGCCACAGTAGCCAGGGGGAGGCAGCTCTGCCTGGAAGGGGAAGGGCTCACTAGGTGATTTAAACATGAGAACACTGTTTCCCCCTGATCATGACAACGTGCTCATTGCCTAGCATTTACAAAAGCTGTTGTGGTTGGGTTGTTAAGTTGTGTCTGACTCTGTGACCCCATGGAAAGCAGCATACCAGGCTCCCCATCCTTCACTGTCTCCCAGAGTTTGCTCAGATTTGTGTCCATTGAGTCAGTGATGCTGTCCAACCAGCACATCCTCTGCTGCCTCCTGCTTTTGACTTCCATCTTTCCCAGCATCAGGGTCTTTTCCAGTGAGTCAGCTCTTCGCATCCAGGGGCCGATGTATTGGAGCTTCAGCTCAGCATTAGTCCTTCCAGTAAATATTCAGGGTTGATTTCCTTTAGGATTGGCTGGTGGATCTCCTTGCTGTCCAAGGGACCCTCAAGAGTCGTCTCCAGCACCACCATTCAAAAGCACTCAGCCTTTTTATGGTCCAACTCTCATATCTGTCCATGACTACTGAAAACACCATAGCTTTAACTATATGGAACTTTGTCAGCAAAGTGATATCTCTGCTTTTTAACATGCTGTCTAGGTTGGGCATAGCTTTCCTTCCTTCCAAAAGAATCAAATGTCTTTTAATTTCATGACTGCAGTCACCATGCACAGTGATTCTGGAGTCCAAGATCAGAAAATCTGCCTCTGCTTCCATTTTTCCCCTTTCTTTGCCATGAAGAGATGGGTTCAGCTGCTATGATCTTAGTTTTATGGAGTTTTAAGCCAGCTTTTCCACTCTCCTCTTTCAGCCTCATCAGGAGGCCCTTTAGTTCCTCTTCACTTTCTGCCATTTAGAGTGGTATCACCTGCATCTATGAGGTTGTTGGTATTTCTCCCAGTGGTCTTGATTCCAGCTTGTGCTTCATCCAGCCCTGCAATTCGCATAATGTACTCTGCATAGAAGTGAAGTGAGAGGTAAACGGAAAGTAAGTCTCCTGATATGATGTCCCTAGAGGGATCCCCTGGTGTGCTCACAAGCGCTGCAGCTTACATACAGGTTGTACAGTGCAGCGAGGGGGTTGGGGACCCCATCCCTCCATGGCCCTGAGTGAGCCACCGCCTGCCCGCTTTCCTCAGTTAAACACCATCCTGCTACTGTCTCCCTGCCCCCGCACAGGCTTACCACCTGCGCTTCCCGCTGGTCCCCAAACAGCAAGTTCCCCCTTGTTCTAGTGCCTCTGAGCTGAGAGTGGCTGTCCTGCCCCCGGTGGGGCCCAGTCGGGTGTTCACCTTGGAAGGCAAGTCCTGTGCAAGCGTGACGAGCTCCCCGGCATCTGCTGGGGCGTGGCAGGCAAGTCACCGGTGGGGCTGCAGGCGCAGGAGCTGGGGATTCCAGACGTGAGTCCTGAGTCAACTCAGACCTTCCTGGGGGACTGGCCTAGCTACTCTGGGCCCAGAGGGAGCACCCTCGGAAACTGCCAGGGTGGCAGATGACTTGGGGTGTTCAAACTGCTCCCCACAGAATCCTCACCTGGAAGGTGAGAGGCATCCCTGGCACGGGAACTTTGCTGGGCAGGATAAGCCCATTCTTCTGTTGATTGGTTGATTTTGTGTTGTTCTTTATTAATTTGTTTAAAGTACTCTGTTCTAACAATGTGAATTCTTTCCCAAATCAACTCTTGTTTACTCAACAAATGTTTGTGCAGGGCTGAGTGGGAACCAGTGCCAGGAAGGGTGAGGCTTATGCCCCAATCCCAGGAAATCCCTGGACCAGCAGGCCCAGGAGGGACAAGCAGTTACAAAAACATAGGCAAAAGTTAGAGCCCTTCAAAGAGGCTTCCCTTCATCCCACTGAGCCTGAGAGTGGCCCACATGTCCCGGCTTCTGGATCTCTCTTGCCCCAGTCACCCCGCATGACCCCCAGAGAAGGTGGTGGAGGAACCTTCACACACAGAGTCTGCTCTCTCCTTTTGCCCCAATCCTGAGAAATCCCTGGACCAGCAGGCCCAGGAGGGACATGCAGTTATGAAACATACATAAAAGTTAGAGCCCTTCAAAGGGGCTTCCCTTCATCCCACTGAGCGTGAAAGTGGCCCAGATGTCCTGGCTTCTGGATCTCTCTTGCCCCAGTCACCCTGTGTGACCCCCAGAGAAGGTGAAGGAGGAACCTTCACACAGAGTCTGCTCTCTCCTTTCAACTTTCTGCCTCCATTCCAGGAATTCCCCAAGAATCAGGACCCTTCTCTGGGAACACTCTAACCCCAGACCAATGAGAGGACAGGCCAGGGGCCGGGTTGCGGCTCCTTCTGATCCCGGGAGACGCCCTCCCTCCGCGGGAGTTTCCGAGAGGCATCTCAGAAAGAGCGCTGCGGACAGAGGGAGACTCCTCAGCTGTTCCTGGGGGAGGCAGGAGCTGGGAAAGCCCTTCTTCAGGGGCTGCTTGAAATGGTCGTCGAGGGGGAGGGCCCCTGGGGTCTGTCATGTGGCAGAGAGGGGCCCTGCTCCTGGAAGTGCCGCTGAGCTGGAGGAGCCAGTGCTCCTGGGACCACGTGAGGGTCTGCGGGGAAGCAGAGGATCTGGTTGGGGCCCTCCTGTGACAGTAGCTGCATCAGTCACAGGCTCCATACACAGCTCCTGTGTGTGGACGTGTCTGGTGTGGACTGAGGGGCTGTGGTGAAGCCTGGCACGTCTGAGAGTACTGTCGGGGCATCAGCAGAACCAGGCAGCCTAAACCCCCAACTGTGCAGACAGCATCCTCGCAGTTTCCCTTTGAATGCACACCTGTCTGCATGCTAAGGTGTTTCAGTGGCATCTGACTCTTTGGGACCCACTGGAGTGCAGCCCACCAGGCTCCTCTGTCCATGGGATTTCCCAGGCAAGAATTCTGAAGTGGGTTGCCATGCGATCCTCCAGGAGATCTTCCCAATTTGGGGATTAAGCCTGCGTGTGCTTATAGCTCCTGAATTGGCAGGCAGGTTCTAGTGCCACCTGGGAAGCCCCTTCCTTTTGAATCCATAGAAACATATACTTCCAGAAAAGCTAGACGAACATAAAATGTCATCAGGAAGTAAGTCTGAGTCTGGGAACTACAGGTTTTTACAGTTTCTTCAACTTTTTTTCCTCCAGAATTTCTACAACGATCCTGTGCTCAAGTAATCAGAGAATACTGTGTTCTTTAAGGAAAAACAATTTTTATTAGGTTAGAGAGAGCGGGGTTGAGGGAGGAGGACAGTAGGATGACCCCCCTTGACTATCTCAGGCTTCCCCAAGGCCCCAGGGCCGTGGGTGGAAGGGCTGGGGCCAGGCTGAAATGCCCACGGGCTCTAAGTGCAAAACCATGGGTCCTTTGAAGGCCATAACCTCCCTCTTCTGACCCATCCCTGGCTTTTCTCAGGGGAGGGGCTGTGGGACCCTGGCACCACTATGGTGCCTTTCCTGGGTGGAAGGTCAACCCAAGACCATCTGGAGAAGAGAGGGAGCTCCCAGGGGCTCCTGGATGGTCACCAAGGCCGAGGGGCCATCCATGAGTGACTCAGCTGAGGGTTGCAGCCTGCTGGGCTTGACCCTGCACACAAAGAGCAGCAAAGAGTGTCTTGCTCACTCTGCAAAGGTTGATCCTCTGTAGTCGTTGACCCACAGTGCACTTCTGTGCTCAGACAGGAATTAGCGATGTTAACGGACTCTGTGTATCTGGACAAGCAGCCCCTCAGATGATTAGATGCGTGACTCAGGAAGAATTTCAGTGACCCCAGCTGCTTGCGTTTTCCCAAAGAAAAGCATCTTCACCCTTAACTTGAGATATATCTGTTCTTAGTGGCAAGCAGTAGAGCCACCTTTTCCCAGATGTATCTTCACCATCTGTGCATGTGTGCCAAGTCATTTCAGTCGTGTCCGACTCTGCAACCCTATGGCCTGTAGCCATGGGATTCCCCAGGCAAGAATACTGGGGTGGGTTGCCATGCCCTCCTCCAGAGGATCTTGCTAACCCAGAGGTGGAACCCAGGTCTCTTGCGGCTCCTGCACTGGGGGGCGGGTCTCTACCTCTAGGGCCACCAGGACAGTCCACCTGTACTCCTGGCCAGAAGCCCCACGAACTGGCCTCTCCCCTCTCTTGGGACTGATTCTCTCACTCCATCATAGCTCTCTCACTGTGTGGTTTTCTTTTAGTCAACTGCATCCCCCCAAAACACTCCCCCAATGCCACCCTGTTCAGAGGCTCCCTCAGCCTTGAGTAGCTGTCAGAAGGTTCAAGGATCTTCCCACCCTCCTGGCCTGAGAAGATTGGCCCTCAGCTTCAGGACACTAGAGGAGCAAAGATGCCCCTCCTGTCCTCCCACTCCTCACCCCAACCCTGGACAGTTCTTTCTTCCTCTGCATGTTCATTTGAACTCTGACCTCCCCTTCTGGCCCAGCATCCTGAACCAGGGCTAGAATATACGGGCCAGAGGCCACCAGGTCTGAGAGTGACTGAGGGTCAAAGTTTAAAATTGAGTGTTTTCCGTGGGAGGTTGAGGTCAGGTGCCCTGGGGACAGGTCCAGGTGCCCAGGCCTCAGCTGGTCAGCACACACCTGAGGGCTCAGGTCCCCACCTTCCGGAATGTGCCAGAGTCAGCCTGAGGGGGAGGTCCACAGGCTGAGAGCAGAGCCCAGCCAGCTGCTCAGGCTTCATGGGAACCCCAGGGGACTGTCCACACTGAGGCTGGGCCTCCTGGGGTAAGGGTGAGGGAGGGAGAGAGTGAGCAGTTCCCTTCTTCGAGGGATCAGCAAACAAGGGTGTTTTGTTCTGCGAGGTCCCTGCTTTCCAGTGGGGTGAAAGCCAGCCATTCCGAACACAGTGGGTTCTCCGTGAAGGCTACTCAACAGCGATGGGTGTTCCTGGGATGGAGGAATACGTGTTTACAGAGCCGGCCCCCCAGGCCCTCCCCACTTTGGAGGTGGCTGCTGCAGTTTTATTTGCTGAGTTGTAGCCAACTCTTTTCCCATCCCATGGACTATAGCGCATCAGGCTCCTCTGTCCCCGAGATTTCCCAGGCAAGAATACTGGAGTGTGTTGCCATTCCCTTCTCCAGGGGTCTTCCCCACCCAGGGACCAAACTTGCCTCTCCTGCTGGGTAGACAGATTCTTTACCTCTGAGTTACCTGGGAAGCTTTTGGAGGCAGACTGCTTAATAAAGGAGGTGACTATGGTTTTTGGAGAACTCATTTTATTGCTTCATAAAATATGCAAACTGTTCACAAAACTTAGTTTGTTGCCATTTGGCACAAAATCTTGGGACCTGACTGGTGGCATGTGAATGGAGGCCCCACACTCCTTCACTCCATCGTTTTTGCACATGGAGTATCGGCCACCCATTTTCCATTTTGCTGTTGGATTTTCACTGGCTCAGCTAATAAAGGGTTCCAAAAAGGATTCAGAGGCTAAAAGAATGTAGGGATTGTTTACTACTAAAGGAACAGATGGGATTCCCTGGTAGTTCAGATGGTAAAGAATCTGCCTGCAATGTAGGAGACTCAGTTTCCATCCCTGGGTTGGGAAGAACCCCTGGAAGAAGGAAAGGCAACCCACTCCAGTATTCTTGCCTGGAGAACTCCATGTGCAGAGAAGCCTGGAGGGTGACAGTCCATGGGGTCACTAAGAATTGACCATGACTGAGCGACTCACACACACACTAACGGCACATGGACCTGGAACCAATGAAGCGGCCTTGGGCCTGGAATACTCATCAATCCTGCTCAACTCTGGCTTGCATTCTGCTGGGCGGAGGGGAGGTGGGTGGGGAAGGCACTTGTCAGGAGTGGGAGGTCATCCTGTCTCAGAAACCAGACTAGGGACTAGGCAGAGGCCTTGACAGAACGGCCAGCCCGCGGAGCAGCCCAGCCTCCTGCCTCCGTGTGCCCGTGAGGGCTATCCTGCCAGAAAGCTGGGATGATGGGAGGCAGGTGAGGAGGCCTGGCAGGGTGGGTGGTGCTGAGTTGAGCTCCTCCCTCACTGTTCACAACGGGTCCAGGTTTCCTGGTAGAGCCGAGCCTCTGCAGCGTCTGCACAGAACAGCTGAGTCAGCCAGACAGCCTCTCCCTGCCGACCCCTGGGCTCACAATGCTGCCCTGACCTATGCCCACTGTTCCGGGAACTGGTGCTGGTCTGACAGGCTGTCCATGGCCTCGCCCCTAAAATCAGAAGAATCTGGAAATGTGGGCACCTGCTCGAGGACGCAGGTGCTGGGTGTTCAGGCTGTGAGCCCAGACGGGGACCAGGCTCACTGCAGGAGGCCTCTGCCACCCAGACAGGCCTTCTCAGGATCCGTTCAGTCACTCAGCCATGTCTAACTCTTTGGGAGCCCATGGACTGCAGCATTCCAGGCTTCCCTGTCCATCACCAAATCCCAGACCTTGTTCAAATTCATCTCCATCGAGTCAGTGATGCCATCCAACTGTCTCATCCTCTATTATCCCTTTCTCCTCTTGCCTTCAATCTTTCCCAGCATCAGAGTCTTTTGCAAAGAACTGACTCTTCGCTCAAGGGGCCAAAGTGTTGGAGCTTCAACTTCAGCATCAGTCCTTCCAATGAATATTCAGGACTGATTTCCTTTAGGATGGACTGGTTGGACCTCCTTGCAGTTCAAGGGACTCTCAAGAGTCTTCTCCAACATCACAGCTCAAAAGCATCAATTCTTCAGTATTCAGCTTTCTTTATGATCCAACTCTCACATCCATACATGACTGCTAGAAAAACCATAGCTTTGACTAGATGGACCTTTGTTGCCAAGGTAATGTCTCTGCTTTTTCATATTCTGTCTAGGTTGGTCATAGCTTTTCTTTCAAGGAGCCACTATCTTTTTTTTTTTTTTTTTGAGCCACTATCTTTTAATTTCACGGCTGCAGACACCATCGATAGTGATTATACATCCCAAGAAAATAACGTCTGTCATTGTTTCCATTGTTTCCCCATCTATTTGCCATGAGTGATGGGACAAGTGACTGCAGCCTGGAAATTAAAAGATGTTTACTCCTTGGAAGAAAAGTTATGACTAACCTAGATAGCAAATTAAAAAGCAGAGATATTACTTGCCAACAAAGATCCATCTAGTCAAGGCTATGGTTTTTCCAGTAGTCATGTATAGATGTGAGAGTTGGACTATAAAGAAAGCTGAGCAGCAAGGAATTAATGCTTTTGAACTCTGGTGTTGGAGAAGACTCTTGAGAGTCCCTTGGACTGCAAGGAGATCCAACCAGTCCATCCTAAAGGAAACCAGTCCTGAATATTCGTTTGAAGGACTGACGTGGAAGCTGAAAGTCCAACACTTTGGCCACCTGATGCGAAGAGCTGACTCATTTGAATAACCCAGGTGCTGGGAAACATTGAAGGCAGGAGAAGGGGATGACAGACGATGAGATGGTTGGATGGCATCACAGACTCAAATGACATGAGTTTGAGTAAACTCCGGGAGTTGTTGATGGACAGGAAGTCCTGGAATGCTGCAGTCCATGGGGTTGCAAAGAGTCGGCCACGACTGAGTGACTGAACTGAACTGAACTGATGGGACCAGATGCCATGATCTTAGTCTTTTGAATGTCGTGTTTTAAGCCAGCTTTTTCACTCTCTCCTTTCACTTTCATCAAGAGGCTCTTTAGTTCCCGTTCCCTTTCTGCCATAAGGGTGGTGTCATCTGCATATGTGAGATTATTGATGTTAATCTTGGCAATCTTGATTCTGGCTTGTACTTCAACCAGCTCAGCATTTTGCACAATGTACTCTGCATATAAGTTATATAAGCAGGGTGACAACATACAGCCTTGATGTACATCTTTCCCAATAAGGAACCCGTCCGTTGTTTCCTGTCTGGCTCTAACTGGACAAGCCTTCTAGGCAGCTGCTGTCGGGCGGAAAGGGGGTGGAATCCGATTCTGAACAGGGCCCTTTGTTGGCAGGTCTGAGTCAGCATGCCTGGGGGCCTGGTCTGAGGGTCTGCTCAGGGTGAGGGAGCCTCGTGTGCTGGTGATCCCCTGTGCACACATGCACCTGCCCTGGTCTCCCCTTGGCTGCCCGTGCCCTCTGTTGGAAGAGTGGCCTCCTGGTGATGGTCTGCGGTGGGGGATCGGTGGATACAGGGCCTCCACCCACACCCTGGGAGCCTGTGCACGGGGCCTGTGCCACACGGTCATTCAGGGCTCCAGGCAGCCAGCGGCCCCTCCACCTGGTGACACCGTCGCCATCAGCCACTTGGGCCTGCCCTGGCTATGTGTGTCGCGGTCATGTTGCAGGGCAGGTCACGGAGGATAGGGAGCGCCCTGGGTCACTTTTGCCCCGTGTTTCCTTCCAACCCAGATCTACACCTTTTTCTCAAAACAGACTTCGACACAGCGTGCACGTATCTTTTTCTTTTTGCCTTTTGTTTAATCTTTACTTAGACAGCTTTGAGACTCTGCAGAGCGACTTGACCTTGGAGCTCAGTGTGGCTGGAGCCCCTCAAGCCACAGGAGTTGCCCCCAAGAACCCGGTGCGGTCCTGCTGGGCTCACCGTGCACTTCCGATAGCCCACCTGCCCCATGACGGACTTAACCACAGCCAGGTGCTCTCACAAACACGGGCTCACGTATGCTCACATGGTGCAAGCCATGGAGCCAACGGGGCTGGGAGCGATCTCTGCTGTCCTGGAGTCAGACAATGAATAAAGCTCCAAGACAGGTTCAGAGTTAAAACTGTCAGGAGAACTTTAGAGTTTAATTTTAGAATTAAGCATGCTGAAGAGGAGAGGGCAGTCCACCACTCATAAACACACAGGAGACCACATCAGATCTCAGGACCATGCTGGTGTAATTGACCCTGTCTCCTGCCTGTGTGTCTCTGGAGCACCTGGTCACATGTGGCTTTGGTTCCACAGGTCTGGCCAGCTGCAATGCTATTTGCTGCTCACCAGCCCTGGCTGATCCTGGACCACACGGGGGGAGGTGTCCAGAAACCATGCCACATGCTGGCCCACACCTCACAAACCTGGTGGCCACAGATTTGTCTCAGGTGGGTCAACCCCGCTCCACAGGCAGGCCCTGTGGCCAGCCCACCCAGGGGCAAAACCTTCCCCTGTGGCTGGAGCCCAGAGGGAGAGGGGCCCCAGCTTCAGGGGCTGATCATGGCCAGAGCTCTCTCTGTCCCCCTGCAGGACACGAGTCAGGGAGATCACGGCACAGCGCTGGGCGGATCAAGACCAGAGACGCCCAAAGGACTTGCGCTTTTCTTTCATTAGCGCTAAAGCCTCTGACATTCTGATTCCTGTTTCCTTTGAGAGGCTTCAGGTTAACCTGTCCTCATGGTGGAAAAGTGGGACTTGGGTTTCTATTTCAGTTCTGAGTCCCAGTGGTTGGAAGGATGGAAGATACTGGAGCCTCAGGACACACAAAAGGAAACCAGAGCTGAAGGAACGGGCCCCCACTTGCTGGCCAGGGAAAAGGGGTCGTCAGGGCCAAGGCCCCTTCATAAGGCCTCCTATGATTCCTCGGGCTGGCTGCTACCACCGTCCTGCCCTGGCCATCAGCCACAACCTTTCTTCATCTCTCTCTCCTCCTCCAACTCACACCCCTGCCCCAACATCTGATGCGCTTTCCCTGCCAGGCTTTATTTTGAGACATTCCTTTGCCTAGTTTCCTTAGGGGAGCCTGGAAAGCACACCTGTCCCCATGGGCGAGGGCATGACGGACCTGTAAGTCGCTTAGCCGCCCTGCAGAGGGCGACAACTGCGCAGGTGTGGTTTCCAGAGACAGGGAGGCTTTAGGATGAGGGTCTAAAAAAATCCACCGCGATCCACCGTGATACACTGGGATCATGATACATTGGAAAGTCAAGATCACAGGGAAGAAATGTGGAGCTTGGCAACCTATTGCAAAAGCAGCAAGTTCCTCCTCCTCCTTCAAACACAAGTGACCAGAATCAGGGCAGCAGCTAGCCGGGCCCCTTTTTACCATTTCCACCCTGTCTCTCCTGTTACCTCCAGCAGTGGCTTGGAAGCCAAGCCTGGGGGAAGGGGGGGCAGCAATGGCTTTAATCAGTGAATGATTCTATTACCTTCTGCATGACATTCCTGGCCCTCTCGGTTATGGTTTCCTAACAGCTGGGCAATGTGCTTCCTTGTCTGCATTCTTCATTTGCCTGCAGCTTAGATTGGAGACCATGTACATGGTTTAGTAGCTTCTTTCTTAGCGGTTTTCCTAATTATGAGACTGTTGCAAAAGGGGAAACATCTTCTAAGATCCACAAATCCTGTTTCCCCAAGCCATCGATATAAATGACTTTTAATCTTCGATTACTGAGAGACTGGCATTTAAATTGACAGAGAATTCCTACGTCGTCTGGGTCTGAGTATGTGAGTACATTTTAGCCCAAATGTCCTAAGAGTCCAACATCTAGAGTCTTGCTTTCCAAAAAGCAGCAGAATTTGCAGCTTTAACCAAAGGCAGTGCGTGGGGTGGCCGGCACAAGGCACGTTTCCTCCTTGCCAGGCAGGCCCCATCCCACCGCAGGGACAGCGTGTCACTCTGCCCCATTACTCGGCCTGTTCAAAAGGCTTGGATGTGAAGAGATTGTGTTTTAGGGTGTGACCTCCACACACCAGGCCCGATTCCCCAGCCCACTCCCAAGTCACTGCTATGGTGACCTCCTTTCTACTGCAGCATAGACGAGCCGGGGTACTGACGACTGTGCTTCTAGAAGCTGGAGTGTTCCGAGGACTTGCTCCTACAATTTCTCTTTCTGCAGAATCAGGAAGGAATGAAAAGGAATTGCCGCCAAATCCCAAGAAGCAAAGTCCACCCAAAGAGCACACACCAGCCACTGCCTCTACTGAGGTGTTTGAGAAACCACCTTTAAGAATCTCCAGCATCATGATTAGGGCACATACACCTTCTTAGCCCCTTCATGGATCACAGCCCTGTGGTGGTGAAGGGGCTTGCGTTACTCAGTGAAGCTGTGAGTCATGCCACAGGGAGCCACCCAAGAGAGACAGGACACAGCGAAGGGTCTGACAAAATTGGTCCAGAGGAGGAGGAAATGGTAACTCCTCCCAGTATTCTTGCCATGAGGACCCCATGAACGGTATGCAAAGGCAAAAAGATATGATAGTGATGAGTGCCCCTCCCCACCCCATCCCCATCAGAAGGTGTCCAATATGACATGGGCAAGAGCAGGACGAGCAGAGGGCAATTACTAAGAGCTCCAGAAGGAATGAAGACACTGGGCCAAAGTGGAAACGACGCTCAGTTGTGGATGTGTCTGGTGGCGGCCGGAAAGCTGGGGCAGAGAGTGTCATTTTCAGGGCAAGAGGCCCAGGGTGTGGACCGGTCAACGCCAGACCCTGAACAGGCTGCAGAGGTTTCTCCACAAGAGAGTGACCTTTGGCTTAGGATTCAGGGCCTTGGATTCTGACAGGGCACCTTCTGTTTCTCCAGGTCTCAGGGGGCCTGAGCCAGGCTAGAGTCCAGCTGAGGGGCCACACCAGCTGTGGGGGCCCTGAGCTCCACCAGTCTGGCATGAACTCGGCTGGTTTGAAGTTTCTCGGCACTGGCCTCGCACTGTTTTGGGGTTGGATGCCTTGTGGTAAGCATACACGTGTCATATGCGGCCTGGTGCAGGATGAAACCCAGACAAGCATGACTGTTCCTAGAGTCTTAGTACAAAGATGAGCTCCAGGACCCAAATTGGAAACCACCCCCCCTCCTACCGCGCCACATTATCACTTTTCCCGGCATTGCAGGGAGTGTTCGTGGGCACCAGTGCTGCCAGGACAGTCTGATGAGATTGCAGAGAATCTCAGTTGTCATAGAGAGAGGCAGAACAGTCCTCAAGGATGCTGCCGCATCACATCTGGCTGGGTGACCTCGGAGCCACCCCCTCCCCTCACCATTTTGCTGAAAGTTTTACTTTTGTTTTTGGTTCGAAGGATTCATTAACAAAAGAAACACTTGTCACACAATAAACAATTTCAATATTTACTAGATTATTTGGCTTAATTTCAATATTCAGCCATTAAAAGAAGAGAAATAGAAACAATAGAGAAAAGTAACAGCAGATACATCACTACATGGGGCCGACCAACATCCAGACTTAGACAGAGCTGGGAAGTCCCTCGACCACAGCCATATGGAGTCCCAACTGGGAAAAGGTCCACATCACGCAGGTGAGACTTCAAATTGCACTTTTGGAGGCTCCCGCTTATAATCCCAGGATGCCAGTGGATATCATCATCTGTGGGTATACAAAAATGCAGCTCTGGTTTTCTTTAACTTTTACAATGTTGTTTGTTTCACGTTGTGAGTCACGAGATTTTCTGGACCCCAGGGAGTTGGCCAGAACTCCAGGGGCTCAAGAAAATCCAAGCCCCATTCCCTTTCTTATCCAAAGTGCCGCTTGACTTGCTGGTAACAATTTGTGTGTTTGCAAGTAGGCACATAGTCCCGGCAAGAACAGAAGTCAGTCAGAGGCCTTCTCTCCAGCCGCTGAAACTTGAACAAGACTTCCTCCATTTTAATTTCCCAACACCGCCCCTTGCCCCTTGGCTGTCAAACCCAGCTCAGTGACATAACACCACCACCCCAACACCCCACTCACAGGCTTCTGCATGGCCTGAGTTTCCATCTGCAGGGGAAGGCTGGATGGGCCACCCCTTTGCCCTTCTTGATGCTTCTCTGTGTCTCTGCTTCACCCAGACTGTGGACATAGGCTACAGACCGGGTGAGAATGTTACCGCTGTGTGTTTATTATTTGCACAGTAGTTCATGTTCATTTTAGAAGCCTTGGAAAACGCAGATAAGCAGAAAATCCTTCCCCTAAATGGCCTTGGCCAACATCTGGTTCTCAGTCCTCTAGGTTTGTGGTTCCTGCCTTGGGGTCCAGCCCTCTGCACCTCAGGGTCCTGGGGTTATTAGTCAAGTCTCCTATTGACTTTAATTCAATAGACCTGCCCGAGGCAGGAGGGACCTAGGAACAAAGGTACCTGCTCCAAGGCCCTGCGAACAGACCCAACACAAGGGGCGCATGCAGGCACACTCAGACACTGCACACCCGCACTCACACACATGGCCAGCTCACACTCACAGCAGGTCTGTGGGGCTGGGGTGGCAGCAGAGCTGCACTGGGGATGGCTTCCACATGCCCCCAACCCCCCAGACAGGGCTCTGCCGGGAGAGAGCAAGGGACCCTGAGGGTGCAGCACCCTGACTCCGCAGACCAGAGAACAGAGGCCAGACAGCTCAGAGTCGGGAGTGCTGGGACGTTTTCAAGGACAGGCTCTTAGTTTCCGTTCTGATAAGAGCCAGGACGGCATGGGGCTGGGGCTCCTTTCTGGAGGCTGCGGTTTGGGGTGGGGACACACAGGCCATGCAGCCTGAAGTCACCACCAGGGGGCGCCATCGGGAAACAGTGAGTCAGCACCAGAGGAGCAGGCCTAGGAGCAGAAGCTGCCTTCCCAGGGCTGCGCCCCAGAGTCGTTGGGATCCCCAGGAACCTGAGGGGCCTGCACAGGCCAGTGGGGCAGGGCAAGGGCTCCTGGAAGCCCCCAGTTTCCATAATCCTTCACCACCCAAAGACTTATGGGTGTGATTCAGTCTTGTGTTCATGTGCTGGTTTTGTCTAGTTGTGGGTCTTTAAACAAAAGTGCAACGCACAGCAGGAACTGGGCAGCTGAGCAGGGTCCTCGCCATATCTATGCTCCTGCTTCCAGGCGAGGTCCTCATTCGGCTAGGGGTGGGCATATTCTTCCCACATGGAGCTGGGAGCTGAGGCATTAGGTAAGGCAGGGGGCGTGTCTATGCCTCTGTTGGGCAGTTTGTGTGCCTGTCAATGTCCCCTCAGGGCACAGCCCCCTGATATCCCCTCACAGAGTCCTCTCACGGTTCCCCTCAAGTTCCTCACATGGCTGTTCCCTTGATATTCTCCTCATGGCATCTCCTCAGGAGGTTCCCTCCTGGCTTTCCCGGATGACGTTTCTTTCCTTGCAGGGTCTCCTCCTTATTACCCCTCGTGGCGTCCCCTGAGCCTGTTCCCCTCGTAGTGTGCCCAGTGGTTTCCCCCATGGCGTCTCCTCACGAGGTTCCCTTCACGGCTGCCCTCATGGTGTCCTCTCGTGACATCCCCGGATGGCGATTCCCTCTTGGTGTCCCCTTGCGGCCTCCTCTCACGCTTCTCCCTTCGGAGTGTCTCCTCTTTGGGTCCCCTCATGATGGCCTTCGGGACGTGCCCTCATGGCGTCCCGCGCCGTGTGCAGCAGCGGGGTGGGTGGCGGTGACGAGAGCCGCCCTCGTGCGTCCCGCGGATCCTCCAGCGCAGGCGGGTCCGCAGCCCCCGGGCAGGGCCGTCACGGAGCGGAAGCGGAGCGCGTGCGACCTGCGCCTGCGGCCCGGGGCTGGCCCTCCCGGCTCATTCTCCGAACAAGCTTGGGTTTTCTCTGACCTCAAAACAAATAAACTAAACTGAAATAAATCTTAGAGATGGTTATTAACTGACAAATGTGTTATTCATCGAGCGCCTCAGCCAATCACTCAGATGAGAGACGGTGACGAGCCCGGTCTCCACGAGGGCAGGCGGCCAGGCACTGAGGCCGCATTGCTATGGTTTGCCCAGAACGTTTAATCCTCAGCATTTTGTCCTAGCCTCCTAGAAAGTGTGTTTTGAAGGAGATGCTATTTTTACAGAGTGGTGAGAGAAAAAAGAAAGTCTACCAGCAGCGTCCCAGGTTTGCGCCTGTGGTGTCTGGCGTGTTTGAGTGAAGGTCTGGGGCTGACGGGCTCCATGTCCGCGGGGCCGCCTCTCCATTTCACAGGTGGGGCCAGGGTGGGCGGCTTCTCCGAATCAGCATCACTCAGGCCTTTAGGATCAGAGACTTTCCTTAATCCGTGCACCCCAGAAGCGTAAATCCTAAGTCCCCTCGGTGGCCTGGTAGGCAGGGGTGGGTAGCTGGGCCCAGGTCACAGGGCTCAGGCCCCCTCTGTGCCTCACGGGAACCAGGGGAGCCCCAGCCTGGCTCACAGGGCAGCATCCGTCCCTGCAGGTGGGGGCAGGGGGACACGGGAGACCTGAAACCAGGGTGGAAAGTGCGCCTCCCCCAGCCCCTGCGCACTGGGGAGGCAGCAGGCACCAGTCAGAGGGAATCTGAGCAGAGGCGTGCTGCTGCCTTCCCTCCTTGGGAACCTTCCGGCAGGGGAGCCTGTGGCCCCAACTCCAAAGGCACCCCGACTTCCACATGTCTCTAGGCAGCAGGGCGGGGAGCGCTGACAGGGCCACGCCCAGGGGCACACTGGGCTGGTGGCAGAGTTAACGGCCTGTGCCGGGGTCCACCCCTGGGGGATCCAGGATGATTCGAAGGTGGGGACGGAGTCGGCGTCCTAGGAAAAAACTTTTTAAATATAGATATAGAAAGAGATCTAGAGACGGATACTTAGTAGGAAAATTAGTGGAGAAAAGGAGGCTGAATAACTTGGTTTACATGGAATACCAATCACCACCTACGTAGGCCACAGGCGTCTTTCCATTCTCCCGAAGGAGAGGAGGCACTGAGGCCTCCCAGGTCCCATCTAAGAAGTCCAGGCAAAATTAGCAGGCTTGGTGAGTACCCGCATTCCAGATGGAAATTCAGCCAGAAAATTGGGGAGCAAGAAAGAAGCAACATGGGGGAATCAGTCTTTCCAGAAACTGATCCCATTTTTTTATTTTTGGGTTTGCTTATATACCTTCTGTTACACATCGGGATGAATACCGAGTCACGCCGGGGTCAGCAGTCCTGACCTTTATCAAAATCAGGTGCTTCACATAAATGTATAAAAAAGGTCTTAGGGGTTTTACATCATCTTCTGGCCATGAGACCTGCTGACATTTTACGACCCTTTCTGATAACCAAAAAACTTATTTTTTCCAAGGGTGTTTTTTCTTAAACCAGGAGCCACCCTCCAAATAAAGTTGCCTTCCTATAGGGTGAGGGTGTAGTGAGTTACAATCAAGAAAAGAATTTATTTAACCCAAGGTTAACATGATTAATCTTAAAGGTTAATACTTATTTCTCCTATATGCTAGTTATATTCATTATAAGAGCAGGGAATATGGAGATTTAGCAGCAAACATCAACCCAACAAATGAAAATCCTTTCACCAATGTTCCCCTTAAGATCTATTTAGTCTTAAGATAGTGATAAAGTTACATTTTTACATAGCAAGGACACAGTGATTTATAACAAAGTACAGTGATCTATTACAAAAGAGAAAATTCATTAACTCAAAAAGTCTAGTATTGCTAACCTTAAAAACTACTATATTTCCTTTTCTATATTCCAAATACATTGATTAATAAATTCCCAGGTGCTTAAGGATATGGAGGCCTGGTGGCAATCATTGACTCAACAATGAGAAAAGCCCTGTGCTAATCAAGACTCTCAAAATACTCCAAACTCTGTGCTGTTTATTGTTGAGAGGTAGTAAACAATCATGTGTGTAGTGGCAGGAGTATGGATAATCCTGTCACACAAGCTAGTCTGTCAGCAGAGAGGTTTGACCTGAGACACCCTTGTCACACCCAGGGCAGGGAATTAGCAGCAATTATTGGCACAACAAATGAAAAAAACCCTTCACCAATATAACTCCTAACCAACCCACTATATGACAATTTCCAACTTCCCAAAGGAATTTGCTTTTAGTAAGTCTAAAACATCTCGTGCCTCTCATGGTTGGGAGGCTGTAAACAATCACATGTGGCTAGACGAATCTGTACAGGTGGGCTAGATAACCTTCAGAGGAGTCCATAAGTTGAAACACTCTTGTCACGCCCAGGAATTTTTATTGACTTGGAGGTGCACATTTACTTCTTCTCCGAGAGAACCGGTGGGAAACAGCCCCCCATAAAGTCAGAGGTGTAGGCAAGAGCATGAGACAGTAGACAGACTCTGGTTTTGGGGGTAGATGCTCGGGAACAGGGGGTTTCCTGAGGCTTGATCACGCCTTTGCGTATGCCAAGCCTCCTTCCTCATGACCTTTGCCATGGGCGGAGTTCATCACGATGGCTCCCGGCAGGCCTGACTTTTGCTGGAAGAGACAAGACTGAGCTTTCTGCCAGTGGTGGGAGCAGGGAGCCATCGATTGCAAACAACTCTCAGTGAGAGTGCTGACAGGCGCCCAGTCCCTTCGCCCCCTCACTAGCCACCCGCACCCAGCCTGCAGTGACCCTGCCTGCCTGAGGCACCCATGAGACAAGGGGCGCGAACCCACAGCCATTGTCTTCCTACATGGGAAGATGGGCACACTCACCATGAACTTGAGGGCAGGAGGTCTGAAACCAGAACCTTTGCAAGAATAGGTGGCTTTCAGCCATGATGGGGAGATGGACATTTTGATATATCTGTTTTCAGCTGCTAGCTGCCCACATAAACTTTATGAAAGAAAGTAAACAATATTACTACATTCCATGGAATTAAATACAGTAAACCCAGCTGGTTTGTGTGGCCATGGGATGTGGCTGGGAACCCCAAACACTGGAGGAGGATCAGCCAGATGCAAAGGCATTTTCGAGGGTCACTCTGTGGCTTCCCTGGAGGCTCAGATGGTAAAGAATCCACCCTCAATGCAGGAGACCCGGATTCGATCCCTGAGTTGGGAAGTTCCCCTGGAAATTGGAAAAGGGAATGGCTACCCACTCTAGTATTCTTGCCTGGAAAATCGCATGGACAGAAGAGCCTGGCAGGTTACAGTCATAAGGTTGCAAAGAGTCGGATAGGACAGAGCACACACACACACCTTTGCTTACATCTTTCCCACACAGGGTCACCCTAGCTTTCCTAACCATCACTAATCTAGAAGCTATAGATTCTTAGCCATCCTGGACAACTGTGCCTCATGAAGTAGGAGTTGCTAGGATTGATTTGTCCCTGAGAGGGACAAGACAAGGAGAAGCAACAAAGATTTTCTGCAGAAGAGCTCTGAACCACACCTTGTTGCAAACTTGATGACTTTATTTCCTTTAAACTGACACACAAAGAGACAGAAACTAAATAGCCAAACCATATAAAATAGCCAATCTTTGAAACAAGGTCTCTCACACTGCAGAGTCCTCAGTGCCGATAACCGGGTCCTGTGGAGCCCACTGAGTAAAGATAAGCACATATCCCTGTGGTCCCGACTCTACCACCGTGTTCCCAACTCTATCACCGTTTTCCCAGGAGTTACACTTCAGACATCCCTCCCCAGGGTAGGGCTGTTACATAGATCGATTGCCTGTTCCCTTCTTCACACATCACACAGCATCCTTTCACCCAGCACATCCCGAATAGCTCAGATTCCTAACTCCGTGACATCTGACAGAGAACTTCCCTCCCAGTTATAGGTATTTGTGTCCCTTTTTCCTGATGCTGCAGTGGGCCCCATTTCTCAGTCTCTGGCCCACTCACCATTGTTTCTTTCCAGGCCCAAGACCTCATTCATTGTTAATGGCTACTGGGGCTGTTGTAGAGAGGTCAGTCCTTCCCAGCTTCTGGTGTCCTAGGGAAGCCAGGACAATGGTGACCACATGGACCTCAGTCCCTCAGTTCTGGGACCCTGGGTTGAGGGGCTGGAAATGTGGCAGCTCTCCCAGGGCCAAGGCTCCCACAGCAGCCAGGTTCTCCCCAGGCATTCTGGGCCCACTGGTGCTGGAATCCCCTCCTTGGGTGGAGGACTGTGGCCTAGAGGCTGAGTCCCCCTCCGCTGCCTCCCTCATGGCCCAGGGTGAAAAAGAGAGGATGGTGAGTCCCCTCTTAAGCAGGACCGAGTCCGCAGGTAAAAGATCTACATTCTGCTCCAAAGACGAGGATTCCAGAATGCTTAGCTTCCAGTGGTGCAGGTCTTGCATCTGGGGTACATCTTGGAGTCTCACCACCCACCACTCATCAGGCTCCAGCAGCAGTTTCCAACACTGGCCTGGGGTCCTCCAGGCCCTTCTTGGCTTCATCTTCTGGAGGTAGATGACATCACAGCAGCTCACCAGGGAGAGGACCTGCAGGTCCAGTAACCAGGCCTTAGTCTCAGCAGGGTCCGTGTTTTGGGTGGTGCCCAGCTCCAGTACCATGGGCTCCCCCAGGGGCAGGTCCACTTTGAAAAACCCCCGCCATGGAGGAAGGGGGCTTGGCCAGTGGGAGCAGGTAGGGAGTCCCTCAAGTCTCCAGGGAAGGTCCTGGGTCCAGTCAGCATCTTCAGCACCCAGGCCCAAAGGTACCGCATCCTGAGGCTGCAGCTCGGTGGGCACAGTGTGATTGTGCAAGCCCACATCTTCTGACTCCACAGGGCCTGATGCCAGGGTGCCTGACCCCCAGCCCACAGCCCCGCCCTGTGCAGGCTGCCCTTGGCCCTGCCCCCAGCTTGGCCCCATCCCCGGGGATGACCCCTGCTCAGACCACACCTCGGAATCGTCCATCAGCTCAGAGTCCCAGTCTTCATCTTCCCAGTCTTCTGACTCCAGCATCCGTTTAAAGTCCAGAAAGGCAACCTTGAAACAAGCGAAGCAGAGCTTTATCTGGCTGCCATGTTGAAGCTGGTACAACCAGGACACATAGAGGTAGGACAGGCCCTCCGCCACATACCGCTTGCTGACTGGAGGGCACATGGCCAAGCGGCCTGCCTCCTGAGAGAGAGACAGCAGGAGCAGGGGTGGCTGTGATCTTAGGGGGTCTGGCCCACAGGTGGGGGCACAGTAAGGTGCAAGGGGCAGGGAGGAGGGGCAAGAGAACAGGGAGGAGAAAGATGAGGATCACCAGGAGAAGAATTTGGGATGGCGGTGGATGAACTGGGTCAAAATAGAGGTTGGAAGGGAAGAAACTCTGGAATTAACTTCAGCTGATGCAAGCGTTCTGTCCTCTGGGAGCTGCAAAGAAAAGCAGTGAGGTTAGGGGCCCCCTCTAACCTCAGGGGAGGTTAGGGCAGGCAGGTGGGAGCAGGTGCCCTGCAGGGAGGAGCAGGGCACAGGGGCCCTTGGGCTGACACCCAGCCCTTTTACCCTGTCTCTGCTCAGTTTAGCTGACCTGGGGCCTGTGGAACACACAGCCTCCTCTCACTGCGCCCCCCATCCCCCCATCTCAGGAATCCTGTTGCCCCAGCAGCCTCACCTGGGGGAAACTAAGGGAACCTGACAGAACCTGACTTACCCTGAGACAACCTGAGAGAATCTGTCAGAACCTGAAGGAACTTACCAGAATCTAACCAAATGGTTAACCTGACTTAACCAGATGGAGCGTAAAAGAACCACCGGCACCTGAGCTGGCCCGTCTGGCCCGGGGCCACACTGGAAGCTGGGGCTTTTCAGCCTCCAAGCCCCACACTCTGCCAGCCTGTAGGCCCCAGACACACTTCTTATTCCAAAGGGCTCTCACCCTCCCTGGTGGCTCCCTCCTGTGGGTAACCCTGAGGGGAAAGGAGGGATCAGAGCCAGCCTGAGCATTTAAAGGGCCATTCCCCATGGTGCTCTGGGCTCATTTGCCTATTTCCCATGAGCCTCAGCCCACCAGGAAATAAAACTGCTGAGTCATCCTCCCTCCCCACCCCCATCCCAGAAGTCTCCACAGCCTCCAGGGAGGGCAGTCTTATTCCCCTAACCCTGTCCCCAAGGTGATTGTGTCTGTGATGTTCTCTCCTAGAGGGTGAGAAGACTATCCCATCACTCTCAATCCACAGGTTTCTGAAATTGTGCAGGTGAGCGTCTCCCTCATGGTCACTGTCCCATCCCGGGTCCTGGGCGACCTGCTTGGTCAAGGGCCCTGTCCTTCAGTGGTGGAAATGGATTCCTCCTTGGTTAATTTTTTTTTTTAAATGAATATCAGAAACTGATTGCCAATAATTTACGTTTTAAGCACTGAGAAATGGAATATTTTCTGGCATATCAATAAACAAGAATGTCACTGCCATCAGTGGGTTGCAGCCCTCTGATATGAGCCAGTGAACCCTGAGGGAACTCAGGAAGGAGAATACCTGCCATCTAGACTGTAGCCAGCTCCCTACCAGTGAGCCCTGAGGAAAGAAAGCTCAGGGTGTGAAAACAGAGGAAACTGGCCCCACAGAGCTGAGGTGCATATCAAAGGAATGATTTCAGGGAGCCCATACGTTTGCATCTTCCCATATACAGAAACAGGCTAAATTCCTTAATTTGGGTTATCTGGTTTTCTTTAATTTACAAAAAAACTTTTGATATCCAGGCTCCCTGTCCTTTGTTGCAAAACTTCTACATAACCTGCTCCCCCACCTCTGCCTCCTTGGAACAAACAGTTCTCTCACACTTGTTTCAGATGCTACCTCCTGGGCTTAAGTCCTAAAAATTTCTGCTGAATGAAACATAACTTTCAACCTTCAGGTTGCATTCAATCGACGACAACGCATTTCTGTCTCTTTAGCTCTTCTCAAAGCTGAACACCAAAATAAAGTGTTCTTTAAACAAACACTTCTTTTGAAAATACATTTTAACCACGTTTTACACTTTGGTGGTTCATGGCTTCATTTTGTTCAAAGTCTTTAGTTATGATGAAATGTGTCCATCTGTTTTCAAGAAAATATTTTCTTGGTCTTTGTAAAGAACATCTTCAGTTCTCCAAGACCACAATGTTGGTTTTTTGTATCTTCATATTAATGCTTTCACATTTTTTAATTTCCTTTGCTTCTTAATTTTTAACTTAATTTAAATGTAAGTTGTTTTTTTAAGAAAAAAATTATAATACAAGAGAATACATACAGATATCCCCCACATTGCAAAAGTTCTCTTGATGCCACTTCTTTTTTATGAAAAGTGAAAGTGAAAATTGCTCAGTCGTGTCCAACTCTTTGCGACCCCATGGTCCAATCCCAAAGAAAGGCAATGCCAAAGAATGCTCAAACTACCACACAATTGCACTCATCTCACATGCTAGTAAAGTAATGCTCAAAAGTCTCCAAGCCAGGCTTCAGCAATACCTGAACCGTGAACTTCCAGATATTCAAGCTGGTTTTAGAAAAGGCAGAGGAACCAGAGATCAAATTGCCAACATCCGCTGGATCATGAAAAAAGGAAGAGAGTTCCAGAAAAACATCTATTTCTGCTTCACTGAGTATGCCAAAGCCTTTGACTGTTTGGATCACAATAAACTGTGGAAAATTCTGAAAGAGATGGGAATACCAGATCACCTGACCTGCCTCTTGAGAAACCTATATGCAGGTCAGGAAGCAACAGTTAGAACTGGACATGGAACAACAGACTGGTTCCAAATAGGAAAAGGAGCACATCAAGGCTGTATATTGTCATCCTGCTTATTTAACTTATACGCAGAGTACATCATGAGAAACGCTGGGCTGGAAGAAGCACAAGCTGGAATCAAGATTGCTGGGAGAAATATCAATAACCTCAGATATGCTGACACCACCCTTATGGCAGAAAGTGAAGAGGAACTAAAAAGCCTCTTGATGAAAGTGAAAGAGGAGAGTGAAAAAGTTGGCTTAAAGCTCAACATTCAGAAAACAAAGATCATGGCATCTGGTCCCATCACTTCATGGGAAATAAATGGGGAAACAGTGGAAACAATGTCAGACTTTATTTTTGGGGGCTCCAAAATCACTGCAGATGGTGATTGCAGCCATAAAATTAAAAGACACTTGCTCCTTGGAAGGAAATTATGATCAACCTAGACAGCATATTGAAAAGCAGAGACATTACTTTGCCAACAGAGGTCCATCTAGTCAAGGCTATGGTTTTTCCATTGGTCACATATGGATGTGAGAGTTGGACTGTGAAGAAAGCTGAGCGCTGAAGAATTGATGCTTTTGAACTGTGGTGTTGGAGAAGACTCTTGAGAGTCCCTTGGACTGCAAGGAGATCCAAGCAGTCCATTCTAAAGGAGATCAGTCCTGGGTGTTCTTTGGAGGGAATGACGCTGAAGCTGAAACTCCAGTACTTTGGCCACCTCATGCGGAGTTGACTCATTGGAAAAGACTCTAATGCTGGGAGGGATTGGGGGCAGGAGGAGAAGGGGACAACAGAGGATGAGATGGCTGGGTGGCATCACCAACTCGATGGACATGAGTTTGAGTGAACTCTGGGAGTTGGTGATGGACAGGGAGGCCTGGGGTGCTGCGATTCATGGGGTCGCAAAGAGTCGGACACGACTGAGCAACTGAACTGACTGAACTAGACTGTACAGTCCATGGCATTCTCCAGGCCAGAATACTGGAGTGGGACCCATTCCCTTCTCCAGGGGATCTTCCCAAGCCAGCGATCGAACCCAGGTCTCCCACATTGCAACCAGATTTTTTACCAGCTGAGCCACAAAGTCCTACGTTAAAATCCATTTCTGAAATCCCAGGTTGTTTCAGCTTATGAAAGGTTTCATAGGTAGGCTTTGCTTGAATAATGGGGGAAATCTGAGAATGGCTTTTAAAATAATTTGCTAAATTAATCACGTCATCTAGCCCTTCCTTCCAGACTTCCAACTGGTACATCCAGCTGCATCTGCATCATCTCCCCAAGGACGTCTGACGACTGTCCCCAAGTGAACGAGTTTTCATCTAGGCCCCTGGTCAAAACACCTGGGTCTGCCAGAAGACCCCCCCACCTCTGGAATTAGATGACAATAAAATTCCTTGGATCAGTTGTTTCCCAATTTTGCTGCATGTTAAAATTGTCTTGGGACCTTGAGAAATCCCACATCATAGCATGTGGCAGACACCCTGAGGTGACCCCCTATGGCAGTCATGACCTCCTCCTGACTGGAGGGGAAAATGTGAGTTGCTTCTAACCAAGGAAGTGGCAAGGTAATGGATGTCATCCACTTGATTACATTATTTTATAAATACATACATACTGCATATATTATATATGACATGTTATTTTCTATACATACGTATACTACCAGATATTTCTATCTTTATACATATACATATCACCTACATGTACACATGTGCAGACTCTTGCTTTGTCTCCCACGTACTTGAGGAAGGAAAGCTCCATGCTGTGAACTGTGGCTGGAGGCTGGAGGTCTGGGGCCCCTGACTCTCATCTGCTGGGCAGGGACCATGAGGTATAGGTGGCTACTTCAGGTGGTTTGGAAGAGCTGCGGACTTAGAGGCTGGGAACATTCTGTGACCTATGGGGACACCCCCTCTATGCCTGGGACACTCAGGGTGAGTTTTCACTTGTCTGCTGAGCCCACCGAGCCATCACTTCCCCAGCACTAGTCTGTCCTCTCTACACACCTTTATCTTTTCCTCCTTCTCAGCCACCCAGCAAAGAAGGCAATGGCGATCCACTCCAGTGTTTTTGCCTGGAGAATCACAGGGACGGGGGAGCCTGGTGGGCTGCTGTCTATGTGGTCGCACAGAGTTGGACACGACTGAAGCGACTTAGCAGCAGCAGCAGCAGCAGCCACCCGGAGTAGATGATTAACTTTAACTCAGGTCTCTGACATAGAGAAGAAACTCAGAACACAAAACTCAATCATCAGGGGAATCATTCTCCTATCCCCTTCTCAATGCCCTTGGTTGTCAGGCTTCAACTCCACATGGGACATCTTTATGGCAGAGTCTGTGCCCCCAACCCCTTACTTGATTCCACCTGCCCTTTCCAGCAGATGGACAGTGCTGAAGCCTGGGGGACTATGCCCCCACAGTAAGGAGGCCAAGGGCGGGCATCTGAACCCTGGCCTGTTGGAACTTCCTCTCGAGCACCCAGGCCCCTTCTGCCATCTGATGCTAGGGCTCACAATAGAGGGGTCTACCCTCACCCACGAGTTCTCATGGACTCCAGCATTCAAGGTGACAGCCTTGGCTCCTGGACCCTGGGTCTGAGCGGGGATGGCTACTTACCTGGCTTCCTGGCTGTGTGTGTGTGTCACACAGGGGAGAGCAAAGGCACTTAGACACTCAGTGGGCAGCACCCCCCCATCTTCCCATTCCCCTTCCCCTCCCAGCAACTCTAGATCAGAATAGAGGATTAGAGGACAGTCATCTCTCTTCCTGTGAATCTGGTGATTGGTTTTTCATTGATCTATTTACACATCTGTTCAACAGGCACTAACAACCCCTGACCCATGCCCAGTGCTCACCCCCCCAGGATGCCCAATTATCAGAAGAGGGGCCAGAACAAAGGGTCAGCATGGTGCCAGGACAACAGGAACAAGGCTCTGCAGCAGCTTCACACACTGGGGGCTGGCATGGCTTCTGGAGCAGTTCCCAAGCTGGGAGGGATGGCAACTCATTCTCAGTGTCATGGGGACGGGGGCACAAGCTTCCCAACATCTGCACACCCTTCAAAATGCTCAAGAGAGTCCACGGGAGGAATGATCTAGAATTTAGGACACCCTGGGGAGCCTCAAACCCAGGGATTCTCCTCTCAGGTCTCATCAGAAACCAAAGGCAGTGGCTGAGGGTGAAGACAATTATGAACACGAGAGACACAGAAGGAAATGATCCGGCATTACAGAAAGACCACAACTCATTTCCACAAAATGTCAACAAAGATACTGATGTTTACAGGAATAAGTTTAAAACTGCAAAACTGGATGTCCATTTTGGAACAATGTGAGGAGTGATAATCGGGAAACAAGATCAGTATCCATCGGTAGGAATGCTTGTGATGTGGCCACACCACAGAACATGAACAGCCACAGACAACAAGCTTCAAAGAAGATATGCTGTGAAGTGACAAGAAAAGATAGGTTGTAAATTATGTACATAGTATTGCTTTGATTTTTTAAAAGAAAAAATCTGTGGCTATCTGTACAAGTGTCAGATATGATGTGTGCAAGTGGATTCTTGCCTATCTACACATGTAAGTGTCACAAGCCTGGGAGACTCCGTGCCGTGGACACCCATGTTGAGTATCACATATCTTTGAGCATGTTCAGTTCAGTTCAGTCAGTCGTGTCTGACTCTCTGAGACCCCATGGATTGCAGCACGCCAGGCTCCCTGTCCATCTCCAACTCCCAGAGTTTACTCAAACTCATGTCCACTGAGTCAGTGATGCCATCCAACCATCTCATCCTCTGTCATTCCCTTCTCCTCCTGCCTTCGATCTTTCTCAGCATCAGGATCTTTTCAAATAAGTCAGTTCTTTGCATCAGGTGGCCAAAGTATTAGAGTGAATATTTCCAATGAATATTGGAATTACTCCAATGAATATTCCAATGAATATTCCAATGAATATTCAGGACTGATTTCCTTTAGGATGGACTGCTTGGATCTCCATGCAGTCCAAGGGACTCTCAAGAGTCTTCTCCAACACCACAGTTCAAAAGAATCAATTCTTCACCACTCAGCTTTCTTTATAGTCCAACTCTCGCATCCATACATGACTACTGGAAAAACCATAACCTTGACTACACAAAGTAATGTCTCTGCTTTTTAATATGCCATCTAGATTGGTCATAACTTTTCTTCCAAGGAGTAAGCATCTTTTAATTTCATGATGCAGTCACCATCTGCAGTGATTTTGGAACTCCAAGAAATAAAGTCTCTCACTGTTTCCCCATCTATTTGTATGAAGTGCTGGGACCAGATGCCATGATCTTATCTTTCTGAATATTGAGCGTTAAGCCAACTTTTTCACTCTCCTTTTTCACTTTCATCAAGAGGCTCTTTAGTTCTTCCCTTTCTGCCATAAGGGTGGTGTCATCTGCATATCTGAGGTTACTGATATTTCTCCTGGCAATCTTGATTCCAGCTTGTGCTTCCTCCAGCCCAGTGTTTCTCATGATGTACTCTGAATACAAGTTAAATAAGCAGGGTAACAATATACAGCGTTGATGTACTCCTTTCCTGATTTGGAACCAGTCTGTTGCTCCATGTCCACTTCTAACTGCTTCCTGATCTGCATACAGATTTCTCAAGAGGCAGGTCAGATGGTCTGGTATTCCCATCTTTTTCAGAATTTTCCACAGTTTATTGTGGTCCACACAGTCAAAGGCTTTGGCATAGTCAATAAACCAGAAGTAGATATTTTTCTGGAACTCTCTTGCTTTTTCGATGATCCAACCGATGTTGGCAATTTGATCTCTGGTTCCTCTGCCTTTTCTAAATCCTGCTTGAACATCTGGAAGTTCACAGTTTACATACTGTTGAAGCCTGGCTTGGAGAATTTTGAGCATTACTTTACTAGCATGTGAGATGAGTGCAATTGTGTGGTAGTTTGAGCATTCTTTGGCATTGCCTTTCTTTGGGATTGAAATGAAAACTGACCTTTTCCAGTCCTGTGGTGACTGCTGAGTTTTCCAAATTTTCTGGCATATTGATTGCAGCACTTTCACAGCATCATCTTTTAGGATTTGAAATAGCTCAACTGGAATTCTGTCACCTCCATTAGCTTTGTTCATAAGGCCCTAAGGCCCACTTGACTTCACATTCCAGAATGTCTGGCTTTAGGTGAGTGATCACACCATCGTGATTATCTGGGTTGTGAAGATATACCCATTCAAATGGGTATATCTTTCCTTTTCTCCTTTGCCTTTCACTTCTCTTCTGTTCACAGCTATTTGTAAGGCCTCCTCAGACAACCATTTTGCCTTTCTGCATTTCTTTTCTTTGGGGGTGGTCTTGATCCCTGCCTCCTGTATAATGTCACAGACCTCCAGCCATAGTTCTTCAGGCACTCTGTCTATCAGATCTAATCCCTTGAGCATGTAAAGAACGGAAACACCAATATCAGTGTGATTACCTCTGGGTGCGGTATTGTGAGTTATTGAATTTTCTTCATTGATTCCCATATTTGCCTAATTCTCTAGAATAAGTATGTGCTATGACTGTACCTCTGGAAGCCACTGAAAGCCCTTGGAAGTGTTTCAAGGGTGGTGGTAAGGTCTAGACCAGCCCCTTCTGGTTGGAGTCCTGAGCATGGCTCTTTTCACTGCCTGCCTCTCCCAGGCACCCTCCAGTGCCTGCCTGTCAGGCTGCCATGGACTGTGAACCCTCACACTTCCAGACTCCATTGAGGGATTGGCACTCGGTGAATGGACAAGACAGTAGGGTGAACACTGTCCCCAAAGGGCCATGACAGGGCTGGGTTCTCCTTCCCAGGGGCCTTTCATTGCCCAGAGCCCCTGAAGGTATGACTCTAGAGCCTCTGGAACCATCCTTAGGTTCTTTCATGTCAACCCTTGTGTCCGAAGTTCCACAGTAGCCACAGCCACCAAATCCATTCAGACTCTGTGCGGCTGTGTACACATCCATCAGCTATGCTGTTGACACAGTTACCTCCAGGCATCGGAGGCTCCAGTAGTTGCGGTCACCATAAGAGCCAGATTCAGGGTGAACATCCCCCCAGCAAGTGATCATCATGTCCTCCCCATGTTCCCACAAGCAGCGATCAGCCCAGCCCAGCCCTGGTCATGCACTGCTGGGAGGCACGTATCCCCTTGACACTGTCCTTGACACAGCTGTCTCCACTTCAGGGAGAGATTTGATAATGGGGCGTCTCGATGTCCCCTACTCCAGAGCCCCTCAGAACCATCCAGGGAGAAACACGTTCATCCTGTGAGTTTGCAGTGGCTACCAAATCATCACCACTCAGCAGCTTGAAACCACCTAATTTCTTCTCTTGAGTCTGTAAGTCTGGCATCTGCAATGGACCCAGGGCTGGCTCTTTCTGGAGGCTTGCAGGGAGAACCCCTCCCTCCCTGTTCCAGCTTCCAAAAGAGCCACATCCCTTGGCTTGCAGCCCCTTCCTCTGTCTCCAGGTCAGCAGTATAGCATCATCTCCTGTGATCTCTGCTTCCATCCTCACACCTTCACTCTCTGACTCTGCCTTCTGTCCCCCATCTTGTAAGGATGTTGGTGATGCCATTGGTCCCAGGTTATCCCTCCATACCATCTCAAGGCTCCTAACTTAATCAAACCTGCAAAGCCTCCAGTGTGTGTAGTGACATAGTCATAGGTCCTGGGATTAGTGGACATCTTTGGGGACATTGTCCAGCCATCTGCTGACCCATCCTATACTCTCACTGATTCCTGTCCAGCTCTGAAATTCTGGAAAGATCTTATCTCTCAGGACACATGGGAAGTGCCCTGACTTTCAGGAGCTGACTTCTTCCACAGGACCAAACTGGACACTCACATGTGTCCGAAGTGGGGGTTCAAGGCCACCCTCTGTTCCAAGTTCTGTGACAACTTGTCGCAAGCATCTTCCTAAGGGGCTGAGAAAAGCTAGGCTCTCGGAGCACACACCTCCTTTCCCTTTTGCTTTGGCCCTTCTCATGCCCCACACCTGACAGAACAATCTTGTTGTTCAGTCGCTAAGTCATGTCTGGCTCTTTGAGACCCCATGGACTGCATCACGCCAGGCTTCCCTGTCTCTCACTGTCTCTCAGAGTTTGCCTGGAAGATAGAAAAATCTGAAACGATGATAAAATCTCCCTTCAGTGTCAGATATGAAGAGGGTTCTACTGCCCAGAAGTTCCCCAAATGACATCTCTGCCCAAACCATCCATGTTTCTAAAGGGCATCCCGACAACCCTTGAGAAGAGAAGGAATTCATCCGATTATAGTCAGTTGGGGCCACAAGACCCAAAAGGCGCATTTGCTGTGAGAAGCAGTAGTAGAAAAGAAAATGAAGAATTAAACAGATTCCCTGCCTCTTCCTGGCCAGGGGCGCAAGTTGAGCCTCAAGTCTCCAACGCTCATTCCCCTCCTGCACACATCCTCTTCCTAGTTGGGATCTTGGGATCATAACGTCAACTCCTGTGGTGGCCCCACTGTGTCTGAGGCGCCCCTTTCCTGGAAACTCTGCAGCCCAAGTTCCTGCTATAAGACATGGCCTATTAGCATCATACAACAAAATCATTTACCTCATTCTGGTAAACCCTGGTGGCTCAGATGGTAAAGAATCCCCCTGCAGTGCAGGAGACTCAGGTTCGATCCCTGGGTGCTACCCACTCCAGAATTCTTGCCTGGAAAAGTTCATGGACAGAACCTGGTGGGCTACAGTCCATGGGGTCACAAAGAGTTGGACACGACTAAAGGACCAACACTTGCACTTTTTTCCAGGCCCATATCTGAGTCTGGCAGGTTTGTATGGAGGGCTGGGCATGTCTCTCCACACATGAAGGTCCAGCTGCAGTGACATAGTGCGACTGGATTCTAGAGCCCATTGGGACCCCTCCCACTGGGACTGACAGCCCACCTGCCCACCTGTGGGACAGTACATGCTGAGGTCCTGTCCTGGGCTGGGAAACTCAAGGGTTAAAAGGAAAGGACAGGTCATATGGATAGTTCCATGTTTAGTTTTGAAAGGAACCTCCATACGATTCTCCACAGTGACTTATCAGTTTACATTTCCACCAACAGTGCAAGAGGGTTCCCTTTTCTCCACACCCTCTCCAGCATTTACTATTTGTAGATTTTTTGATGACGGCCATTCTGACCAGGGTGAGGTGATACCTCATTGCAGTTTTGATTTGCTACTGAGGAACCTATTTCCAAGGCAGGAATAGAGACACGCACATAGACAGTACACATGAGGACACAGGGAGGGGAGGGAAGGGTGGGATGAACCGGGAGATTAGGGTTGACATCTACACACTATCGTGTATGAAATAGACAGCTAGGGGAACGTATAAAGCACAGAAGCTCAGCTCAGTGCTCTGTGATGATCTAGATTAGAGGGATGGGGAGAGGGGGAGGGGAGTCCAGAAGGGAGGGGAAGTATGTACGCAGATAACTGATTCACTTCATTGTACAGCAGAAACTAACACAACATTATAAAGCATATTCCAATTTTTAAATTTTTTTTAATGAAAACAAACAAAAGGGCTATTTCTCGCTCTGCATGCTCCATTTTAATGAGATATGCATGTGTGCTAAGTTTCTTCATTCATGTCCAACTCTTTGCAACCCCATGGACTGCAGCCCACCAGGCTTCTCTGTCCATGGGATTCTCCAGGCAAGAATACTGGAGTGGATTGACATTTCCTCCTTCAGGGGATCTTGCCGACCCAGGGATCAAACCCATATCTCTTTTGTCCCTGCATTGGCAGGCGTGTTCTTTACCACCAGTGCCACCTGTGAAGCTCTTTGGTGGAAGGGGCCAACAATTATCTCCTCAGCAGAGAAACACCTTAATTTCAGATAGTAAAAATCCAGGTCTATGTTAAGGAGAGTGTGACCACACACGGGGCGTGTCCCTGCAGTGTGTAGCACAAGAAGGGGCAAAATGTATAAGGAGGCACAATCTGCATTATATTAGCCCCCAGGAAGACCCTGAAGCTTGTGCTGCCCGGAGACCGAAAAAGGCACAAGGCCTACTTGAGGGGACGGTGTCCTTTGAGGTCAAACCTCTAATTGGAAGCAGCTACAGGCAGAAACGGAGAAGACAATGGCACCCCACTCCAGAACTCTTGCCTGGAAAATCCCATGGATGGAGGGCCTGGTGGGCTACAGTCCATGGGGTCGCTAAGAGTCGGACACGACTGAGCGACTTCACTTTTACTTTTCACTTTCATGCATTAGAGAAGGAAATGGCAACCCACTCCAGTGTTCTTGCCTGGAGAATCCCAGGGACGGGGGAACCTGGTGGGCTGCCGTCTATGAGGTCGCACAAAATCGGACACGACTGAAGCGACTTAGCAGCAGCAGCAGAGGCAGAAAGGATCATGGGGCCATGACTGTGTGTGAAACAGGCCAACAAAGACCAGTGAGGACAGAAGGGGGACAGACGCAGCTGAACTCTTTAATTACATTAACCTCTAATGGTAAGAGGGAAACAAATGAAAATGACTCTTATGCCTAGGTGCATACAATATGAAAATGAAAATCCAAGACTCTTGATATTTCTTCAGATTTGTCACAGCATTCAAAGTTCAATGTTCCTATAGAAGCATGTGCCTCTAAGGAAAATTGGAGCATGATCCTGGAGGCCCCCACTAGTGTGTGACCCCCATTTCA
The DNA here is from genome assembly GCF_042477335.2 of Ovis canadensis. Lineage (NCBI taxonomy): Eukaryota > Metazoa > Chordata > Mammalia > Artiodactyla > Bovidae > Ovis > Ovis canadensis. Next base: position 58,542,642 of record NC_091255.1, on the reverse strand, counting down.
CCCCAAGGGGTGCAGAGACAGAAACCAGTGGCTCTCTACATTACTTTTCAGTAAGCTCACGAACCTTATTCATTTTTATGGCTGACTTTGAGCCTTACTGGCCTAAGTTGGTCAGAGAATTGTTTGTTATGTGTCCTTGTCTTTGTGGCTTCCTGTTCCTTTTAGAAATACAACTCTAATTTTATCAGTAAAATCAGTTAAGAAAAAAAAAAAACAAAGAAAGAAAATCAACTGTCAGGCAAACTTTACAGAGCACATATATTCTCCACAGCAATGATGGTATCTCACATCCTCTGGGCCTCGCTGGGTGCCTGCTCCCTGTGGAAGCAGGGATCTTTCTTTTCATCAACAGGCAGCATCCCTCTGAAGACCTCTCTGTAGTGAACTTATGCAAGAAACTATTAAACCATTCATCTTCCTTATTCCCTGGGAGGAGGAATGAGAGGGGAAAGCCAATAAAAATCTAGTGAAATGCTTGGGGGAAATGATCCCTGGTTGGGCTTCCCTGGTGGCTCAGATGGTGAAGAATCTGCCTGCAATGCAGGAGGCCAAGGTTCCATCCCTGGGTCTGGAAGATGCCCTAGAGAACCGAACGGCAACCCCCTCCAGTATTCTTGCCTGGAGAATTCCATGGGCAGAGGAGTCTGACAGGCTACAGTTCATGGGGTCGCAAAGAGTCAGACACGACTAACACTTGCTGCAAATATGGAGACGGGAGGTGAGGGCTGGACTCTGCCTTATAATACAAGAGCAACGATGTAAATGTTTAAGATTCAAGTACTTGGACTTCACTGGAATAGGCAGTGATCCCTTCCTCGGCTTGATTATTACAATACTTTTCAAGAAGGTTCTATTTGGTGAGTCATTTGATTGTCTAAACACACTTTTCTTTCTTGTCAGGGCTTGATTCCAGCTGGGTCACTTGCCCACAGATCCAAGCCCACAGGATTTTGACGGCTTCGTGGGTTGGGTGGTTTCTCTGGGCATGACTGGCCGTCTTGAGATCAGATTCCCGGACACGCTGGCGGAGGCTTTGTCTGGGAAAGGCACTGGCCCACACTGGCTCTGAACCGGTCTGAGGAGACAGGGGCCATGCCCGGGAATACATCGGGTCAGGAACAGTGTGAAAACTGGCTATCCTGAGGATGGAGGTCACCAAGCCAGAGAAGGAGTAGGAATGTGTCCACCCCACAAACATCTCTGGAATGTTCTGAGCCTCAGGAACTGTGGAAGGCTGAATGGGTGAAACCAGTAACTTCTGCTGCAGCACGAAGGTGCAGGTGATCCGGCCACACATGGTGGGGCTTCAGCCTTCTTCCTTCCGAGGGTCTCAGCCAGTGTTTGTGCTCAGCTCCCCGGGCCATGGGGCCCTGAGCTGGACCAGGGCAGTCATCTTGGTGCCTTTCTGGCCTGTCAGCCCAGCTGACCCTCATCTTCTCTCTCACCCTTCTCCATTATGAGAACTCCTGTGTCTGGCGCTCCTGGGGCTGGTCTTTCAGCCATGGGCAGGGCCTGGGTGCCAGGTTCTGGGCCCTGCTGGCTTCTGGACCATGACCTGGCTGCATGAAGGCCACATGAGTCAGGAACTTGAGAGAGGCCCAATTACTCAGTTTGTGGCAGGTCACAGTGGGTTATCCGAGTCACGAGGGGACCATTGGTCATCTATGGGCCACGGCTACTGTGGGTCCTGTGGAGACTGGCTTGGGTATTGATTAAAATCAGACCTGGTTTACTAGCAAGAGAGGAGGGATCAAAGGACCCAGTATATGGGAAAAGTTCTAATATCACCCAGTGGTCTAGGTACTGGTTCTTTAACAGGACAGTATTTTGGAAGCACATGCAGAGATTGAAAAGATATCAATGCCTGTGTCCCATGTAAGAATTCTGATGTCACTGGTAAGGGGTGAATGTAAATTTTCTTTTGCTTTGTAGCAAATTACCAAACTTGGTGATTTACCAAATAGAAGACATTTTCTAAGTTTCCATGGGTTAGGAGTTGGGACATGCTCTGGCTGGCCCCCTGCCCAAAGTCTCAACCAAGGTGTTGGCCGTGCTGCGCTCTCTGCTGGCAGAATTCACTTCCTTGTGGTTTTAGGGCTGATGGCTTCAGCTTCCCTGGCCGTCAGCTGGTCCCAGAGGCAACCCACAGTTCACAGACAGCACGGCTCTTCTCCCTCTTCAAGGCCTCCAGGAGAGAGCAAGAGCTGGGTAAGAGTCTTACTTAATCTTAGAGTAACATCATTGCAGGAGGGACATTTTGCCCCATAATGTAACTTCATCAAGGCAGAGACACCCACCACCTTTACCACTGCTCTTGGTTGGAAGCAAATCACAAGCTCCACCACTAATCTCAGGGAGGGTGTAACTGACTGTAACTGAGGGTGTAACACACCTCGGGTGTGTCTGCCACATGCTATGACGTGGCCGCTGGGACTCTTCAAAGCTCCCAAGAAAATTTTAACCTGGAGCAAAATCTGGGAGCCACTGGGAGCTGAAGAACCTTTAAGTTGCCTGATTCTAGAGGTGGTCTTTTCTCCTTCCTGCAGGCATTGCCCAATTCAGGCTCAGCTGCCAACTACAGAGTCCTTCATCCTGGGATGCTCCAAAACATCTCGGGGGAGACATTGTTGGTGTGCTTGAATATATTTGTTGAAGTTTGGAAGAAGGGTTGATTTACACAATTAAATTGGCAAATCATTGTAAAAAGCTGTCTATCTACATTCTTAACATTGTTAAGGAAAGCAACTTCCATTTAAATTGCATTTTGTATACAAATGAAAGAGAAGTACTGTAGACTGAATTGGTCCCTTCAAAATTCATGTTGAAGCCCTAATCCTCACTATGACTACATTCGGAATAAGATCTTTAGCAGATAATAGGTGGCAGTGGTTCAGCTGCGAAATCGTGTCTGACTCTTTGCAACCCCATGGACTGTAGCCTGCCGGGTTCCTCTGTCCATGGGATTTTCCAGGCAAGAACACTGGACTGGGTTGTCATTTCCTTTTCCAGGGCATCTTCCTGACCCAGAGATTGATCCCGGGTCTCCTGCATTGGCAGGTGGATTCTTTACCACTAAGCAATCTGGGAAGCAGGAGATAATTAGGGTTAAATAAAGTCATCAGTTCAGTTCAGTCGCTCAGTCATGTCCGACTCTTTTCGACCCCATGAATCGCAGCACCCCAGGCCTCCCTGTCTATCACCAACTCCCGGAGTTCACTCAAACTCATGTCCATCAAGTCAGTGATGCCATCCAGCCATCTCATCCTCTGTTGTCCCCTTCTCCTCCTGCCCCCAATCCCTCCCAGCATTAGAGTCTTTTCCAATGAGTCAACTCCGCATGAGGTGGCCAAAGTACTGGAGTTTCAGCTTCAGCGTCATTCCCTCCAAAGAACACCCAGGACTGATCTCCTTTAGAATGGACTGCTTGGATCTCCTTGCAGTCCAAGGGACTCTCAAGAGTTTTCTCCAACACCACAGTTCAAAAGCATCAATTCTTCGGCACTCAGCTTTCTTCACAGTCCAACTCTCACATCCATACATGACCACTGGAAAAACCATAGCCTTGACTAGACAGACCTTTGTTGGCAAAGTAATGTCTCTGCTTTTTAATATGCTATCTAGGTTGGTCATAACTTTCCTTCCAAGGAGTAAGCATCTTTTAATTTCATGGCTTCAGTCACCATCTGCAGTGATTTTGGAGCCCAATAAAATAAAGTCATAAGAGTAGGGCCCTAATCAGATGGGATTGTGGCCTTATAAGGAGAGAGCTAGATATCCCTATCTCTATTATGTGATGACACAGCAAGAAGGTAGCAATCTGCATTGTCAGGAAGAGGGCTCTCACCAGAACCCAACCATCCTGCACCCTGATCTAGGATTTACAGTCTCCAGAACTGTGAGAAACGTTTTTACTATTTAAGCTACTCACTCTGGTATTTTCTTATGGCAGCCCTAACTGACTAATACAAGAAGCAAACTAACAAAAGTATTCCAGAATAAGAATTAGATGAAGGAAAGTAACATCATGGCTTTGGAATTGTGGGATATACTTAAAAGAAACACTTAACATTGGATTATCAGACTCTAAACAAGTCTGTGTTTTAAAGTGTCTGTTGCCTACATAAATATAGTCCACTGATCTTTGACAAAGAGGCAAAGGCAATACAGTAGAGAAAAGACAGTCTATTTAACAAATAGTGCTGGAAATAGTGGACATCCACATTCAAGAATATGAATCTATTCACAGATCTTGCACAAAAAAACTAACACAAAGTAGATCATAGGCCTAAATATAAAGTGCAAACTGTGAAACTCCTAGTAGATAATAGGATAAAATCTAAATGACTTTGAATACAGCAATGACTCTTTAGATGTAGCACCAAAGTCTCAATTTATCAAAGAGATCATTCATCAGCTGGATTTAACTAAAAATAAAAACTTCTGCTCTGCAAAAGACAGTCATGAGAATGAGAAGACAAACCACAGACTGGGAAAAAATATTTGCAAAAGACATGCATGTGTGCTAAATCGCTTCAGTTGCATCCTACTCTTTTTGACCCTATGGACTATAGCCTGCCAGGCTCCTCTGTCCATGGGATTCTCCAGGAATGAATATTGGAGTGGGTTGCCATGCCCTCATCCAGGGGATCTTCCCCACCCAAGGATCGAACCCACATCTCTTACATCTCCTGCATTGGCAGGCGGGTTCTTTACCATAGCGCCACATGGGAAGCCCTTGCAAAAGACACATCTGATAAAGAACTGTTATCCAAAATATACAAAGAACTCTTAAAACTTACCAATAAGAAAATAAACAACCCGATTTAAAACTAGGCAAACAACCTAAATAGAAACCTCACCAAAGAAGGTATATAGATGGCAGATAGCAGATGAAAAGATGCTCCCCATTATATGTCATTATGGAATTACAAATTGAAACAATATAAGATACCATTACATACCTATCAGAATGGCCAAAACCCAGAATACAGACAACACCAAATGCTGGCCAGGATGTAGAGCAACAGAACTCTCAATCACTGCTGGTGGGAATGCAAAATAGTGCAGCCATTTTGGAAGACTGGGGATTTCTTACAAAATTAAACATAACCTTATCAAGTGATCCAGAAATCCCACTCCTTTGGATTTGCCTAATGAGTTCAAAACTTTTGTCACACAAAAACTTGTGTGTGATTTTTTTTCACATGATGTTTATAGCAGCTTCGTTCATAATTGCCAAAACTTGGAAGCAGGCAAGAAGTCCTTCAGTAAGTGAACAGATAAATAAACTATGGTCCATCCAATCAATGGAATATTCAGTGCTGAAAAGAAGTGAGTTATCAAGCCATAAAAAGACATGGAGAAAACTTAACGGCATATTATAAAGTGAAGGAAGTCGATCTGAAAAGGCTATATGTTGTTTGATTCCAGCTATCCAGCATTCAGGAAAAGGCAAAACTACGGAGACAAAAAAATATCAGTGATTGCCAGGGGTGGGGATAGGTAGAGTTAAATGGGGAGAACAGGGACAGTAAAACTACCACATATGTATGTCATTAAACTTTTGTCTAAATCCATAGATTGGACAGCACTGAAAGTAAACCCTAACACAAACTGTTCACAATGAGTGATAACAGTGTATCACTATAGGTTGTTGATGGTTACAAATGTACCATGTGGTGTAGAGTTTGACAGTGAGGCTGTGCTGTGTGGGGCAGGGGTAGTATAAGAATTCTCTGTAACTTCTCCTCAGTTTTGCTATGAAGTCAAAACTGGTCTAAAAACAGTGGCTAATTTTTTAAGTGTTCATTTAAAGAGTCTTTATTTTAAAATTTGATTGAAGTATTAGTTGATTTACAATGTGTTCATCTCTGCTGTACAGCAAAGTGATCCAGTTTTATAAATAAATAAATAAATAAATATATATATATATATATATATATATATATATATATATATATATATAGGCTTCCCTGGTGGCTCAGATAGTAAAGAGTCTGCCTGCAATGCAGGAGACCCCAGTTTGACTCCTGGGTCAGGAAGATCCCCTGGAGAAGGGATAGGCTATGCACTCCAGTATTCTTGGGCTTCCCTGGTGACTCACATGGTAAAGAATTTGCTCACAATATGGGAGACCTGGGTTCGATCCCTGGGTTGGAAGATCCCCTGGAGGAGGGCATGGCAACCCATGCCAGCATTCTTGCCTGGAGAATCCCCATGGACAGAGGGGACTGATGGGCTACAGTCCATGGGGGTCACAAAGAGTCAGACACAACTGAGTGATTAAGCACACACACATACATATATATACACTCTTTTTCATACTCTTTTCCATTATGGCTTATCACTGGATACTGAATATAGTTCTCTGTGCTATACAGTGGGCTTCCCTGGTGGTTCAGATGGTAAAGAATCCGCCTGCAATGCAGGAGACGACGATTTGATCTCTGCATCAGGAAGATCCCCTGGAGAAGAAAATGGCAACCCACTCCAGTATTCTTACCTGGGAAATCCCATGGACAGAAGAGCCTGGCAGGCTACAGTCCATGGGGTTGCACAGTTGGACACAGCTGAGAGGCTTTCACTTTCACTTTCTATGCTATACAGTAGGACCTTGTTTACCCATTCTCCAAATAATAGTTTGCATCTGTTAATCCCAAACACCCAGTCCTTCTCCCCTACATCCCCCATCCCTCTTGGCAACCACAAGTCTGTTTCCTATGTCTGTGAGAGTGTTTCTGTTTGTGTTGTATTTCAGAGCCCACATATAGATCATATGGTATTTGTCTCTCTCTTTCTGACTTCCCTTAGTATGATACACTTTAGGTCCATCTATGTCGCTGTAAATGGCAATGTTTCATTCTTTTTTATGACCAAATAATAATCCATTGTATATATATATGGATTATTATATATATATGCTAAGTTGCTTCAGTCATGTCTGACTCCTTACAACCCCATGGACTGTAGCCCACAAGGCTCATCCATCCATAGGATTCTCCAGGCAAAGATCCTGGAGTGGGTTGCCATTTCCTACTCCAGAGGATCTTCCCTACCCAGGGATTGAAACTGTATCTCTTGTACCTCCCGCATTGCCAGGCAGATTCTTTACCACGAGTGCCACCTGGGATACATCTTTATCCATTTGCCTGTCGATGGGCATTTAGGTCGTTTCCATGTCTTAGCTATTGTGAATAGTGCTGCTATGAACATTGGGGTGCATGTTTCTTTTCATATTACAGTCTTCTCTGGATACATGTCTAGGAGTGGGATTGCTGGATCATATGACAACTCTATTTTTAGTTTTTTTGAGAAAACTTCATACTGTTCTCCATACTTGCAGTACCAATCTACATTCCCACTAACAATGTAGGATGTTTTTCTTTTTTTCACACCCTCTCCAGCAACTATTTATCATTTATAGGTGAAGAGCCTGTATTTTAAAAGTGAAAAGTCAGAGGGACAGAAATATGCCTAAATTGTAAATAACTGGCAATTGATCAGTTTCTGGAATTCATAAAGAAACTTTCATCAAGAGATACAAGAAAGAATCTATTTTAACCACAGAAAGACAGGCTCTGTGATCAAGCAGGTCACCCAAGGGACCCACAAAGGGGCAATAACCATAAGAGAGAGGATCACCCACACAATTTCAGAAACCTGCAGAATGAAGAGAACAATGGGAACAGTCTTCTCAGCCTGCAGAGGAGCAAATATCACAGGAACAATCACCCTGGTGACAGGGTTAGAGGAACAAGACTGCCCTCTCTGGGGGCTACACAGGCTCTCCTGGGATAGGGGAAGTGAGGATGACTCAGCAGTTTCATTTCCTGGTGGGCTGAGGCTCATGGGAAATATGGAGCCCAGAGCACCATGGGAAATGGCTCTTTATATACTCAGGCAGGATCCCTTCCCTCCTTTCCCCACGTGTAACCACAGGAGGGTGGTACCAAGCTGGGTGAGAACTCCTTGAAGTGAAAGAGTGGGGCCTACAGACTAACAGTGTGGGGCTTGGAGCCTGCAGTACCAATGTGGTCCAGCTTGGCCTCAGGCCAGACAGGCTAGCTCAGGTGGGGGTGGTTCAGTCAGGTTCCTTCAGGTTTTATAAGGTTCAGGTTCTGACAGATATCTCAGGTTCTGTCAGTTTCCATCAGGTTCTGACACATTGTGTCAGGTTCCCTCAGGTTCTGACAGCTCTATCAGATTCCAAGAGGTTCTAACAAGTTCTGTCAGGTTCTGTTAGATTTGGTCAGGTTCTGACCAGCTCCCTCGGATTCTGATATTCTCTCAGGTTCCAATAGGTCCCTTCAGGTTTTTTCAGGCTCTATCTGGTTCTGTTAGTTTCCCTCAGGTTTTCTCATTCTCTGGCAGGTTCTACTGGATTTGGTGAGATCTGACAGGACCCTCAGGTTCTGACCGATTCTCTGGTTGTGTCAGATTCTGACAGGTTCCATCAGGTCTGTCAGATTTAGTCAGGTTCCATCAGATAGGACAGATTTGGTCAGGTCTGACAGGATCCCTCAGGTTCTGACTGATCCTCTCAGATTCTGTTAGGTTCAGTCAGGTTTTGTCAGATTTGTTCAAGTTCTGACAGATTCCCTCAGGTGCTCACAGATTCTCACAGGTTCTAACAGGTATTATCAGATTTGGTCAGGTTCTGACCAGCTCCCTCAGGTTCTGATATTCTCTCAGGTTCCAACACTTTCCTTCAGGTTTTCTCATTCTCTGGCAGGTTCTACTGGATTTGGTAAGATCTGACAGGACCCTCAGGTTCTGACCGATTCTCTGGTTCTGTCAGGTTCCCTCAGGTTCTGTCAGATTCAGTCAGATTTGGTCAGGTCTGACAGGATCCCTCAGGTTCTGACTGATCCTCTCAGATTCTGTCAGGTTTTGTCAGATTTGTTCAAGTTCTGATAGATTCCCTCAGGTGCTCACAGATTCTCACAGGTTCTAACCAGTATTATCAGATTTGGTCATCTTCTGACCAGTTCCCTCAGGTTCTGACTTTCTCTCAGGTTCCAACACTTTCCTTCAGGTTTTGTCAGTCTCTGGCAGGTTCTATCAGATTTGGTAAGATCTGACAGGACCCTCAGGTTCTGACCGATTCTCTGGTTCTGTCAGGTTCCCTCAGGCTCTGTCAGATTCAGTTAGATTTGGTCAGGTCTGACAGGATCCTTCAGGTTCGGACCAATTCTCTCTGTCGGGTTCTGACAGATTTCCTTAGGTTCTGATAGATTCCCTCGGGTCTGACCAATTCTTTCAGATTCTGTCAGTTTCAATCAGGTTTTGTCAGATTTGGTCAGGATCTGACAGTTTCCCTCAGGTTTTCACAGATTCTCACAGGTCCCAACAGGTTTTGTCAAACTTGGTCAGGTTCTGTCACATTCGGTCAGATTTGTTCAGGTGCTCACAGTTTCCCTGTTTCTGACAGATTTTAACAGATTCTGTCAGTGTCTGATCAATTCTATTTCTGTCAGGTCCTGACAGTTTCCTTTGGTTCTGACAGATTCTCTGAGGTTCTGACATGTTCTCTCAGGTTTTGTCAGATTTGGTGCAACTCTGACAGGACCCTAAGGTTTTGATTGATTCTCTCTGATTCAGGTTCTGATCGGTTTCCTTAGGGTCTAATAGACTCTCTCAGGTTCTGAAAGTCTCCCTCAGGTTTTGTCAGATTCGGTCAGATTTGGTCAGATTCTGACCGATTCTCTCAGGTTCTGTCAGATTTAGTCAGATTCTGACAGGACCTTCGGATTCTGAGTGATTCTTTCTGGTTCTGTCAGGTCCTGGGAGGTTCCCTCAGGTTTTGTCAGCTTTGGTCAGGTTCTCCTCCCTGTGTGACTTGCTCCCACCTGCCTGCTGGGGGCGCCCTAACCTCACTGCTTTTCTTTGCAGCTCCCAGAGGACCGAGCCCTGGCATCAGCAGAAGTTAATTCCAGAGTTTCTTCCCTCCCAACCTCTACAGGTCCCTGTTGGATCGGGACCCAGTTCATTCATCGCCACCCCAAATTCTTCTCCTGGTGATCCTCATCTTTCTCCTCTCTGTTCTCTTGCCCCTGCTCCCTGACCCTTGCTCTTCACTGCGCCCCCTTCTGTGGACCAGATTCTGCTGCCTGTCTTTCAGGAGTCAGGTAGCTTGGCCATGTGCCCTCCAGTCAGCAAGCGGTATGGGGCAGAGGGCATGTCCTATCTCCATGCATCCTGGATGTATCAGCTTCAACATGGCAGCCAGCTAAGGATCTGCTTTGCTTGTTACAAGGCTGCCTTTCTGGACCTTAAGCAGCAGCTGGAGTCAGAAGACTGGGAAGACGGAGATTGGGACCCTGAGCTTATGGATAACTCAGAGACAGGGTCTGAGCAAGGGTCATCCCCAGTGATGGAGCCAAACTGGGCGCAGGGTCCATGGCAGCCTGCACAGGGCGAGTCTGTGGGCTGGGGATTGGACACCCTGGCGTCAAGCCCTGTGGAGTCAGAAGACATGGACCTAGATGATCACTTTGTGCCCACTGAGCTGCAGCCTCAGGATGCGGCACCCCTGGGCCTGGATGCTGAAGATGCTGACTGGACCCAGGGCCTTCCCTGGAGATTTGGGGGAATCCCTACCTGTTCCCACTGGCCAAGCCCCTCTGTTCCATGGGAGGGGTTTTTCAAAGTGGACTTGCCTCCTGGAGAGCCCATGGTATTGGAGCTGGGCACCACCCAGGACATGGACCCTCTTGAGGCTGAAGCCTATTTACTGGACCTGCAGGTCCTCTCCCTAGTGGGCTGCTATGATGCTGTCTACCTCCAGAAGATGAAGCCAAGAAGGGTCCAAATGACCCCAGGCCAGTGTTGGAAACTGCTGCTGGAGCCTGATGAGGTGTGGGTGGTGAGACTCCAAGATGCACCCCAGAAGCAAGAACTGCACCACTGGAAGCTAAGCATTCTGGAATCTTCCCATCCAGGGCAGATTGAAGAGCTGGTCCCTGCGGATTCAGCCCTGCTTAAGAGGGGATTCACCATCCTTTCTTATTCACCCTGGGCCAAGAGGAAGTCTGAGGAGGGAGACTCTAGGCCACAGTCCTCCACCCAAGGAGAGGATGCCGGCACCAGTGGGCCCAGAGAGCCTGGGGAGAACCTGGCTGCTGTGGGAGCCTCGACCCTGGGAGAGCTGCCACATTTCCAGCCCCTCAACCCAGGGTCCCAGAACTGAGGGACTGAGGTCCATGTGGTCACCATTGTCCTGGCTTCCCCAGAACATCAGAGGCTGGGAAGGACTGACCACAGAAGCCAGCGTAGCCATTAGCAATGGATGGGGACTTGGGCCTGGGGAGGAAGAATGATGAGCAGCCAGAAGTTAAGAAATGGGACCTACCGTAGCCTAACAAGGAAGCAACACAAATTTCAGTATTGAGGAGAGAAGCCACCTATCATGGAGTTAGGAGCATGAAGCCGACGAGGATGTGCTGGTATGAACAACTGCTGTAGAATGTGGCATGAAGAGCAGGGTGCAGAGCTGTGCCCGCAACTTGTAGAGAAATGCCGTGGGTGGGATACATACTCTCAGTCTTGGGTGACAGGGTCACCGGATGGTCTCTGGGTCTCCACAGGACTGCTCCGGAATGTCACAGCAGCACTGGATATTCTGGTCTGTAGTGAGAGAAGGCTCAGTTTTAAATGTTGGCCTTTTAATGCAGTTTAGTGGTTTTTTTAATTTAATAAAGTATTAAGAGTTGTGCATCAAAGCCCTGTCTTGACTCATCCTCAGCTAATCCTTATTGTCTCAGTGTCCTGGTCAAGTCACCTTTACAGATTTAAGTCCCCTGGGAGCAGGGGACAGAGAGGGGAGCAGCACAGGCCAGATGAGGATTATGGTCCGTTTTTTGGCTCATCGTGCTTACAGGTGTTTATCACATTATTTATAAACAACAAATACATACACACATGCTTAAAATAACAAAGGGCCATACTTTGAACAATGAGACTGTGTCAGCAAATGCAGATTTTAGTCAATCTAAATTTGTGCCCCTGATATTTAAAAACAAGCAAAAGCTAGAGGTAGAACCATGAACAAAAACTGCTAATAATGTTCATGACACAGGGGAGGGAAATGGGGGACCGTGTGCGTCAGCCTTTCCATGCTTTGCACAGACTTACAGGAGAAGGAAGCTTTGGAGGTCTTGTCAGCAGAGTGCTATGGGCCAGGAAGAAGCTCTTAACTGGCAACTTCTCTTCCTTATAAACAACCAATCTAGAGGGTTTCACAATCCTCCGCTGGGAGTCTTTGGTTGGCAGAGCCTCCAGTGATTCACAGATGAGCTGACATTCATCATTGAATGAGGGACATTCAAAGATGTCCCTTTCAGTGAAAGATGCCAGTCTAAGGGTCCACTCTAGGGGTGGGAGTTGGGGAGTTGCTGTTATGTTAGGTATTAACATAGCAGTAAGGTCCTTTCATTGACATCTGGGAACAGTCTTTTTCTCTCATATATTTCAGATGTGAATCTCCAGGCAGGTCTTGAAGACATCTGATGCTAATTAGATGGAGGGAAGGCATTGACACAGCAGCCACTCAAAACACTTCAACACGATCTCATAACTCTGTAGGCATTTATTGACTTGGAGTCTGTATTTGAACATACATCTGGCTCTTCTTCCAAGTAAAGAGCGTGGTCTTGCCTTCATCCCCTCCTTTCTCTGTCCCTCCAGGTTAAACAGTCCATTTATTATTCATGGATCCAGAAAACCCTTGCTTGAGGCAGGCTATTTTTCTTAAATGACCCAGCTGCGGTGATGCTGAGGTCAGGAGGAGGCAGCCCTGAAATATTGCCCAAGCAAGAGCCCTAGCTCTTTGCCAAGAGGCTACAGCTAGTTGCTCAGCTCTTCTCATCTGAAAATGGGAAAAACATCAATTCACAAGGTAATGGTGAGGATGAAATAAGATCAGGTGTATCCTAAAAAAAAAATTAAACATATAATTTCCATATGACCCAACAATTCTACTCCTAGGTATATACCCAAATAACTTAAAAACATATCCCGCATGCTTCTAGCAGCATTATTCATAATAGCCAAAAGGTGGAAACAACCCAAAGTTCATCAACTGACAAATGGATAAACAAATTGTGATCTAGCCATACAGTGGGGTGTTACTACTGAGTCATAAAAAGAACGAGGCTTCCCTGTTGGCTCAGTGGTAAAGAATCCACGTGCCAATGCAGGAGATGCAGATTCTATCCCTGGGTTGGGAAGATCCCCTAGAGAAGGAAATGGCTACTCACTCCAGTATGCTTGCCTGGGAAATCCCATGGACAGAAGAACCTGGCGAGCTACAGTCCACCGGGTTGCAAAAGAGTAGGACAGGACTGAAGTGACTAAAGCAAAAATGAAAAGGAGTGAAGTTCTGATGCTGCAACATGGATAAATCTTGAAGACTGTGATAAGTGAATGGAGTTGTCACAAAAGAGTTTGCATTGTCTAATTTCATTTCTGTGAAATATTCAGAATAGGCAAATCCATGGAGACAATAGCAGAGAGTGAGGGAAAAGGGGAGGAGGAAATAATTGCTTAGTGGGTATAGGGTCTCCTTCGGAGGTGACGGAAATATTCTGGAACTAGATGGAGGTGATAGTTACACAATATTGTGAATGTACTACAAGCCACTGAATAGTTAACTACGTTATGTGAATTTCACTGCAATTTAAAAAAATCAAATGTAAAACATGTAGAACATTGGCCCAGCGTTCGTTCTCTTTTCAGAGGACCTGTGAAGAACAGTGCCAACAACACTCCCCTACCCCAGCCCCGCCATGCTGCTCCAATGTGAATTAATCCACTCTTTCCATTAAAACAGCTACAGTCAGCTTTGGCCTTCAGTGGAAACTCTGGTCTTCCTACCGTATACAATTACAGGGTGATTTTCTCTCAAATCCAGAGCAGGAGCACAAATAATTATGCTTATTGCATTCACAGCCTGGGCGCCTATGGAGGGATATTCCTGTCAGGTGTCCCAAATAGCATTAAAAGTAATTTGTCATTGATCAGCAATTCAAATGTAACTGGATTCTGTATTTTATCAGTTGATGATGCGCTGGCCCCAGAAGGTCAGACCTGGTGTGTGTCTCTGTGAGGAACTAGGCTGAGAGCACTGGAAAGAGCATAGAACAGAGAGGCTGGGTCCAAAGGGAGGGGAGATGGCACAGGGCACATGGCATCCCACCGTCTGTGGTGCAGGCCCCTTCCAGAAACATCTACTGCAGAGCTGGCAGCATTCCCGGCCCTGGGAAGGGCCACAGAGAGGGTTGGACAACGTACGCCATGGTTTTTCCAAACCACCCTGAGAGCAGCTGCCCAGCAGGTGAGGTAGGGGTGGGGACCTATGACCCCAGAGCTTCTGGTATTTCTGAGGGAAGCAGGAGGACAGGACTGGCCAGATCTCCTTCTATTCTGCGCAGGGAAGGAGCTTGATGGACACGATCAAGATGTGTGTCCATGTTGCTGACCACAACCTGGCCTGGGGCCCCTCCCGCCTCTGAGGACCTGCTCTGGTCCAAGCCAACCCCTGCCCCTGGGGCCTGGGGCATCTTTGTGTCGCAGGAGCCTCTGTTTCTGGGGTGGTCCGTGGTCTCCAGTGCCCAGACCCTGGGCCCTTCGTGGAAACACTGCAGGAAGGACAAAGAGTCTCCCCAGATTGTCCTGCCACAGCAACGATTTCTGTGTTGGGGGCAACATGGGTGAAGCGTGTGCTTTCAGGAAAGGGGTCCCCGCCCCAACCCACAGACAGAAATCTGCTAATGTTTCTGGGGCTTCTTTAGAAGTTTCTGTGCTAGGCAGGGAAGACAACTAGGGACTGAGACTTCCCTATCCCAACCTCAGGCACCCCCACACCAGTTGAGGGCTGGGCTAGTCACTGTTAGCACCTGAGGAGGTGATGTAGGGTCCAGATGTTCCCGTGGGGGCCCTAGCATGGTGTGAAGGAGGCATGCACCCTCTCCCCTGCAGTCTGACCCTCTGAAGACCCAGGCCTCGGGGCCTCTGGGCCTTGTGCTGTGGCTGCTGATGGGCCACACCCTGACCTGCACAGGCCACGGTAGCACAGGGCAGATGTCCAGGCACCCAGGACCTCACTGCCCCAGGGGCCGGTTGACCATTCCTTGGCTTGAGCTGAGACTCTGGCCTGTTCCAGCTTTAATCTCTGTCTTCTGGGGGCTTCAGCCTTGTGCCTGGCAGGTCATACCACACGGACCCCTATGATTTAGGAGAATCACTTCCTCCTGCCACATCCTAGCAGTCTCACAGCACAGAGGCCCCTCCTCCAGGACCCCCTCCTGGACCAGCCCCCCTCTGTGGTTAGAGAGGATGTCCTTGTCTTCCCCTCACTCAGCCAGGAGTCAAACACAGCCCAGATGCAGCTGCCCTTCTGTCTTGGGCAGCCACATGAAAGGTGATCGTGGCTCCTCTCCTCACTAGACTGAACATTTCTTAAAGGCAGGGACTGTGGCATCACCTTCATCTTCATCGCCATCATTGTCTTGACCACCAGTGGTTACTGAGAGCCACCAGCACTTATAAGCATGCTGCTGCTGCTGCTGCTGCTAAGTCACTTCAGTCGTGTCCGACTCTGTGTGACCCCATAGACGGCAGCCCACCAGGCTCCCCTGTCCCTGGGATTCTCCAGGCAAGAACACTGGAGTGGGTTGCCATTTCCTTCTCCAATGCATGAAAGTGAAAAGTGAAAGTGAAGTAGCTCAGTCATGTCCGACCCTCAGTGACCCCATGGACTGCAGCCTTCCAGGCTCCTCCGCCCATGGGATTTTCCAGGCAAGAGTACTGGAGTGGGGTGCCATTAAACTCCTTTAAATCTCTCGATACTCAGATGAGATAAGGTCTACTTTTAGTCGCATTTTACAGATGAGGAAACTGAGGCACAGAGAGATGGTAGTTCCCCTGAGGCCATGCAGCTGCCCAGGGAAGGCACCCAGATCCACACCAAGGCAGCTGGAGTCCAGACGTCCTTGGCCAACTCTGTATCTGGTCGAGGGCTCTCTGCTGACTCTGGTCAACATCTGGCCCTAGGAAAGGCCAGATTAGTTGGGGTGTGTGGCGTGGAGCACCACAGAGCCTTTCAGAGGGTAAGTGAGCTCATATCGATCAGGTTAAGAGAAAAAATAAAAGTGCAAAAAGATAGGTACAGTATGTTCCATTTGCAAAAAATGTTAAAGCACATTATGAATTGCACATGGCAAAGACATGATCAAAAACAAAGTCTGGGAGTCACCAGGACAAAGTCAGGACAGCAGTGCCTCTAGGGAGAGAGGAGAATGAGAACTTGGAGGGCTGGGGATGCATTCTTTCCTTAAACAACCATTGGAAGCAAATATGGAAAAATACCATCACTTGAGCTAGACGGAGGCACCCAGGTGTGTGTTATGTACGGAGTGAAGGTTAAAATACTGCTGATAGCGGAGCTGCTGCTGCTGATGGTAGTGATGGAGGTGGTGGTAAAGTTGATGGTGATGATGCTCCTGGAGATTTCTAAACCTAAAGTCTACCTGAGTGTGCACTTAAATACTCCAGGAGAGACCTGTAGGAACAGGGACCCCCTATCTTGGATTCTACCTGCAGGAGAGGTGCCTCCATTAGTTTGGAGGCCCAGGCCCCCCACCTCACTGCTGTTTTCAGGGATGGGGCCCTGACCTTCTGGTTTCCCAAGGAGGCAGGAAGGAGTGTGATGGCCATGCTGAGGGGAGCGGTGCCTCTGTACCCTGCTACCTGGACAGAATCAGGAGTTAGAGCCCACGGAGAATGTGAGGATGTGGCCTTGGCTGTTTCAGGACAGAACTGGAGGCCCTGGGGTTTCTATCCCATCTCCTGCACCAACTCCCATTTTGCCATCCCCAGGAGGGCTCTTGGGACCTCTGCATCCAGCCTTTTCACTCAGCATACACAGTCTCATGGATTCTGAATTGGGGCCCTTTTCCACAGGCTACCTGGCCTGAGTGGCCCCCTGGGACCTGGGAGGCAGCAGCGCTGGACCTGCAGCGCCTCTCCTCTAGGCAAGAGGGCCACAGGGCTCCCCTAGGGGCCCCAGTGTCAACAGTGAGAGAGACAGTGTTGTGTGTACTTGACATTTCTCCCTCTCCCTGCATCCAGCTTTCCCGAACCTGAATATTTACAGTCGGGACCTCTCTGAACTTGCATGCACTTCAGTCACCTGGATTGCTCAAATGCCGGAGGCTCTCTGCTAGTCTACAGGGGCCCGCCTCCAGCTGGAGACCTGGACAGGTTTTAATTGGTTTGATTGCAATCCTCATCCCTCCAGCTGGGTCTCAGATCTTGAGCATTTGAGACAAGGATTGGGGAAATTGTTTCTGAAATTGAAATCAAGTAACAACATTAGCAGCGGCATCAAGGGAAGAATCTCCTAGAAAATACAGTTAGCTACTGACTGCAGAAGGGCCCTGGGCTGGGGGAGGGGCAGCCAAGCAGGTGTGTTCCTTCTGGGACCTCCTTCTGGGGCAGGGGCACTGGGCCCCAGACAGTCTCTGTCAGTGACTGGTGAGGATATGTGGGCCATTTCTGCCCAACTCTGGACTCCTTCCCCTCTTTGCTCTCCTGCAAGGGGCTGGCCTAGACTCTTACAGGTGCATTGAGGCCTGTTTTCCCTCCACCCCCAGTCCTACTCCCTCTTCTTTCTCTTTCCAAGGCATTTTTTTAGGGGCTGGGGGGACAGGACAGTGACAAGATGTGCCTCTGACAAGTCTGTGGTCAGGCTGGGTGGGGACCTGTGAAGAGACCCCATGAAGCCAGATTCAGCCTATGGCATCTCATTTTCCACCTAATATAGTAATCCAGTTGGAAAAGAGTTCTTGCAGAAAAATGATCATTTCAAAATATAAGGAACCCATTATATGAAGAGCAAAGCTTTAAAGTCACATTTGTGGAAAGTGGGAGCTTTATGATTATGATTTAATGGTCCATAAAGTGAATCAGAGACAGGCAGAGTTTAGTTTGCAAAGAACACAGTAGATCTCAGGGACGTGGTCCACTAAGCCGAGGACAGCAGCCCCAGCTCCCTGCAGGATCCTGACCCTTTATCCTCAAGTCCCAAGCCCCAAGCCCCAACCGCTGGAGCCATTCTGCTCCTCTCAGGTCCAGGCTAAGGACACAGTGCAACAGAGGAAGAGCTTCAGATAATCTCCCTGAAGATGTCCCTTGAGAGGACATATCAGCCACCAGCACCTTCAGGTCTCACAATATTTCCCTCTCCTTCCATTGGCTCCTGTCACTCACACTCAGGACAGCCCAGCCCCTCCCCTACCGTCCATGGGGTCTGTCTAACATGCATGCTGGATGGGTGTCTGTCCTTCCCTCATGGTGCAAACAGAGAGGAGGCCGTGGGCTGTGTGGCCTGTGGCTCTGCAGGACATCATGACCAGGAGATGGGCCCAAGGCTGATCTGAGATGGGCAGGGAGCTGACCAACACCTAAACAGATGCTGTCCTTGATCATCCATATTTCCCAGCCTGCAGCCATGAGGGCTTATGTCAAGCCAGGCTGCTCATGACCCCAGCAGCTAACCCTGGCGGTGTTCCTGGAAGCTTCTCTCTGTGACCTGGGCATGCCCTTGGTCACAGGGTGTTTGGACCAAAGACAGCAGATGAGCCTGAACACCATGAGGCTGACCAGCCTGAATCACCTGCCCACAGGACAGGAGGATGAGAGGAAGACCTGCCTATGAGTCAACCTGTCCGAGAGTAGTAGTGGGTTGACTCAGGCACACCCCCATGACAGGGGCCTCCAGGCTCAGGGTCAATGAGGAGTGGAGAGCAGTGCTCGGAGGGCCCCAGGGCCCCTGAAAATGGAGTCATCTGGAAAAGATCTGACAACTAGAGACAGGATTTTTCAAAGAAATAAAGGAAGGACCATGATGCATAAAAGGAACAGAAAATTATAAATCAAAATATTCATAGCAGCGCTAGTCACCATCACCAAAAGAATCCATCAGGGATGAAGGGAAAAACAAAGTGGTTTACCTTCAATCAGAAGATACTCTCCAGTCTTCCAAATACTTCACTCTTCAGTCTTCACAGAATACTCTTCAGTCTTGAAAAGGATGGAAGCTCTGACCCTTGCTACATGAAGGAAGCTCGAAGACATCATAGTAAGTGAAAGAAGCCAGACACTAAGGGGCAAATGGATGGTCCCACTCACAGGGAGTCCTTAGATTACTGGAATCCATGGAGGCCAAAGGAGAATGGTGGTTGTCAGGGGCAGGGGGAATGGGATGTGGAGTTGTCTAATGGGGACCATAAAAGGTTTGTGTTGATAAAAGGTTTTGGAAATAGTGACGAGTGCACATTATGAATGTCTTTAATGACACTGGGTCCTGGCCTCGCATGGGTCTCTCAGAACCACCCTCCACTCACTGCGCCCCCCCCCACCCCCCGCCGCCCCGCCAGGTGCAGAGGAGGGTCCACGGCTTGACTGACAACCTGAATCCGAGTCTGAGGCTCAGTGCCTAGGAAACTGAGGGGTGGTGGAGTACACAGGGCGAAGGGAAGCAGAGACACTCTGCGGTGGGGCCAGCCAGGCTGGACTGAGCTTCACCCCACGGATGCGTCTGGAGTCCCAGCTGCTCAGTGATCTGCCCGCTCGCTTTGCCACCCTCCGCTCCCGCCCCTGCTGCCCTCCCCTCCCCGGGCCTCCGCGGCTCCCCCCACCGCAGCGCATCCTCGCCCCCTCTCCAGCCGCCCCCCTCCCCCGGGTTATTAATATCCGGGCCGGGCGTAGGGCCGCCGCGCATTCCCAGCTGGCAGCTGGGCAGGTGGCGCCGGCGACAGGGGCCTGGGCGCAGAGCGCGGCTCCGCGGGTGAGAGCAGCGGGCGGGCTCCCCTCCACCACGCGCCCCTGGGAGCCCCCACGTCCTCTGCGCGCCCCTACCGGGTAGAGCCCTCGGAAAGGTTCCCGTGCAGCGCCGAGTGTTTGGAGACGCTTTGCGACTAAGCGCCCGTCCAGAGCACGACCCCAGGGGGCTCGGCGCCCGCACCTGACGGCCCGGTGACGGAGGTGGGCGCAGGCACAGCGAGGGTGCGGGGCGGGAGAAGGGGCCGGGACCCTCCCGGGGGCGGGGCGCCCTCCCCGCTGGCCCGCACAATCCTCGGCAGGATCGCTCGGCCACGAGGCCCTCCCAGCGGACCCCCGGGAGATGCGCGGCGCTTCGGAGGGTGGAGAGGGTGAGGTGTGCGCGGTGGGCTCGGCGGCTGTTTCGCGTCCCTCCTGGGAGGTCCTCCGCCGGGTTCGCGGCAGCCCCTGCGGGAGGGCTCTGGAACCCGGACCCACTGGGGGCTGCGGCCGCGGAGGGCGCCTCGGGCCGGTAGGAAGGATCCCAGCTCCCCTCGTCAGACCCGAGGCTGAGCCAAGTCCCACGGGCAGGGGGCCTAGGACAGCGTCTCTGCACCCAGCTTGCCCTTCTGCACCGAGGGCTCAGTTGGACGCCCCGAGTTTATCCATGTTAGTGCGAACGCTGTACCTGTAGAGGGAAAAAACCGGGAACCAGCTTTATCCGGCCACATTATCCCTGGATGTGGGGAGACTGAGCAATAAAGGGGCCTCTCCTCTCATTCAGGTATTCAAGTTTTAGGTCTTTTTTTTTTCTCATGAGGGTAGTTTTCATACAGTAAGCACGGGTCATGAGTGTGCAACTCCAGGAGTTTTTACATGTCCGTAGTCGCTAAGTCGTGACTGACTCTTTGGGACCCCATGGAATGCATAGCCCGCCAGACTCCTCTGTTCATGGGGAGAATACTGGAGTGAGTTGCCATGCCCTCCTTCAGGGGATTTTCCCAACCCAGGGATCAAGCCCAGGCCTCCCGCATTGCAGGCGGATTCTTTCCCATCTGAGCCACCAGAACACCTGTGTAACTAGCGCCACATGAGGACGTAGCAAAAGTCCATTCCCCGGAGTGCTCTCGAGCGCCCCCTACCAGTTGACACCCTCTTCAACCACTCATAGAGGTTTTGCCTCTTCCCCAGCTTCATTCAGGTAAAGGGAATTACAGTGTGTACTTTTTGGGTGCGGTTTCTGTTTCAGGCCCCCCACCCCCACCCCACTCAACAGAGCATATTTGAGTTTCATCAAGTTGTTCAATAATTTCATTTTCTTCATCGCCTTGGAGCATTTTTATTGGGGGGGGGGGCGGTCACAGTTTCTTTATCCATACTACTGTTCATGGACGTTTGGGTGGTTTCCAGCTTCTGACTGCTATGAACGTTCTCACTCTTGCTTTTTGCGGCCATTTGCCGTCTATGGGGTCGCACAGAGTCGGACACGACTGAAGTGACTTAGTAGTGGTAGTAGCACTAATTTTTCTTGGCATAAATCTAGGAGTAGAATTGCTGGATGAGAGGACAGACGTGTGTCCAACTTTACTAAGGGTGCCAGATTGTTCGCCACAAGCGGCTGCACTGTTCTTGTCCTCTGCTAGCAGTTCAGGAGTTCCTTTCCTTCATGTCTTCCCAGCAGTTTTACGAATTTCCTGTTGAAATTGTGTCGTTGTTTTTTTTTTTCTTCTTTCAGTTGAGTCATTGGTCTTCATTGATTTGTAGTTCTTTCACATATTTTGATTACTAGTTCTTTGTCTGATATGTGTCTTCTGATCATCTTTTCCCAGTCCATGGTTTACATCTTTTACTCTTTCAGTGAAGTTTTTAATTTTCATGAAATCCAATTGGTGGGTCTTTTACTGCAAGTATTTTTTGCCCTTTTTTTTTTTTTTTTGAGAAATCTTTGTTTACCCACAGTCGTGCAGATATTCTCCTATATTTCTTCCAAAGCTTGATTAATTAATTGATTTAATCTATTACATACAGGTACACAGTCCACCTTGAATTGTTTTCTTGTGTGGTAGGAGATAGGAATCAGGTTTATTTCCCCCATGTGAATAAAGGAAGATTATGAGGGCTTTCCCCTCTTTATCTAACATATTTTCCTATTTGAACTTTAAAGTTGGCAGATATTACTTTTGCAATCTGAACAAAATGTATTTTTTAAAAACATACAGGAGATCTATATGGGGAGGAAGACACAGGGGTCAGCCTGGCTTCCCTGCCCTTCACGGATGAGGAAGTGAGAAGGCCTAGTGAGAACTCCTGGTTCATCCAGGAGTGAACCATCCTGGTTCATGCCTGCTGTGCTCTGATTTTCAGGAAAGGCCATCTAGCTGAGAGGCCTTTGAACTTGCACCGTGGCCCATGGTGGGAATGCTACTGGGGCATGCATGGGGAGCAACTGGTCTAGGTGGTTCTCTGGTCCCCCTGGATAGCTGGGGAACTGAGGCAGGGTGTTAGAGTTCTGCACGGACAGTCCCCAAGGGGGCGTCACAGTTGGTGAGCACTGTCCCCGTGCAGGCCTCCCCAGCCTGGTGGGAACTGTGGCTTCTTATGGCCTCCTGGGAGTGGGAAGGGAAGGGGTGCCTGACCTACATCTTTAATGAGCATCCTCTCCCGCAGGACAAGCTTGTTGCCCACAGATGCCCCCTCTCTACCTGAAGGAGCAGCAGGCCCCAGCCCGAAGCCCAGTGTGAAGTGGCAGAGATGGCGCTGAGCCCAGAGCCATCAAGCAGGTTCCCGGTGCCAGCTACAATGGGCAGCGCCATGCCCGAGCTGCCTGGTGCCCTCAATGCGTCCCTCAACAGCTCATTGGCTAGCCCGACGGAGCCCAACTCCCTGGAGGACCTGGTGGCCACGAGCACTATCGGAGTGGTGCTCTCGGCCATGGGCGTGGTGGGCATGGCAGGCAACGTGTACACGCTGACGGTCATGTGCCGCTTCCTGCACACCTCTGCCTCCATGTACGTCTATGTCATCAACTTGGCGCTGGCGGATCTCCTCTACCTGCTCAGCATCCCCTTCATAGTAGCTACCTACATCACCAAGAGGTGGCACTTCGGCGACGTGGGCTGCCGCGTCCTCTTCAGCCTGGACTTCCTGACCATGCACGCTAGCATCTTCACCCTGACCCTCATGAGCAGGGAGCGCTACGCCGCCGTGGTGAGGCCCCTGGACACAGTGCAGCGTTCCAAGGGCTACCGCAAGGTCCTGGCACTGGGCACGTGGCTGCTGGCACTGCTGCTGGCACTGCCCATGATGCTGGCCATCCGGCTGGTCCGCAGGGGCCACAAGAGCCTCTGCCTGCCAGCCTGGGGCCAGCGCACCCACCGTGCCTACCTGACGCTGCTCTTCGGGACCAGCATCGTGGGGCCTGGCGTGATCATTGGACTGCTCTACGTCCGCCTGGCCCGGGCCTACTGGTTGTCACAGCGGGCCTCCTTCACGCAGACGCGACGGCTGCCCAACCCCAGGGTGCTCTATCTCATCCTGGGGATTGTGCTGCTCTTCTGGGCCTGCTTCCTACCCTTCTGGCTGTGGCAGCTCCTTGCCCAGTACCGCGGGGGCCCACCGCTCGCTCCCCGCTCCGCCCGCATTGTCAACTACCTGACCACCTGCCTCACCTATGGCAACAGCTGTGTGAACCCCTTCCTCTACACGCTGCTCACCAAGAACTACCGTGACTACCGCCAACGCTCGCTCCACGGCAGGGGCACCGGCGGGCCTGTGGGTGTCCGCAGCTTCCCGCAGGGCCACACCCACTGCCAGCGTGGCTCGGGTCGCTCCGTGTCCTCCAGCAGCCAGCAGGCCACTGAGACCATCGCACTGTCCCAGGCGATCCCCAGGAGTCTCTGCGTCTGAGAGTCCCCAGCCTCCCTGTGGGCCCTGGGGGTAGGCTGTGGGGAGTGGCCCCTGGAGCCCAGGTCCCTCCTGGACCACCCTCCCCACTGTCTGCCGCCCTTCCCCAGTCCTCTTCCAGAAAGCTCCTTGCTATCCCTCACCCCTCACTCCAGCTCCATCAGAGCAGCTACTTTCCTCATAATGCCCAGAAGTGCTCCCTACCCTGTCCATCTGTGAGGGTCTGCAGGAGGCTCGGGCCCAGGGCCAGCTCCTAAAGACCGTGGTGAGTGGAGTCTTCACCGGCCCCCTGCAGACTTGAGTGCATACCTGACCGTGTCGCCGCACAAGCTGCCTGCGTGGGACCCTCCTCCTGGCACAAGCGCGGCCCCGGTGGCACCCATTTCTCCCAACTGCCATGTGGTTCCATCCCTCACAGCTTCAGCACCTGGAACAATAAACGCTGAGCTCCCTGAGCCTTGTCTGCCACAGCAGTGTGGGTGAGGTATCAAGGGAGGCAGGACCCCCAGGACGTTCTCCTTGGAGGAACCCATCTGCCTGACCAGGGAGGGGACACGTCTGGCCATTCAGCCTTCCTGACATGATGAGTGGGTGCCATCCAGCCTGAGCTAGGCCCTGGGTGTGGGGCCTGAGACCCTGGGGCGAGTGAGGCAGGGAGCCCCCAGCCTCAACCTGCTCAGGGAGGATGGGTGGCTGGGACATCAGTCTAGGGCAGGAACTTGGAGCTCAAACTAAAACCATGAGCCAGAATTACTCTCCCATTTGCAGCTCACCTGCCTTTCCCTCCCCAGACCTTGGGGGGATGGGGGGGAGTGGATCATATACAATGCATGTAGGGGATTATCTCATGCCTCCTGTGTACAGCATCCCAGTTGGACCTCCTATGGACACCAAGACCATCAAGCCCTGCCCACAGAGAGCCCACTCACAGGGAAAGGTTTTGGACCTACCCCAACCCCTATCCCACACTCCCGCGACCAGTTCACTCCACACTGGGCCCCTAATTCACATCCCACATCTGGGCCCCAGCCACGGCTGCACACACCTCAGACTCAAGGCCTTGACTGGATCCTAATGTGTGGGCAGGTGGAGATCTGGCCCCTAATTATGGAGTGTGAGGCTACTGGCCCCACTTGGGACCCCCAATGTTTTGGGAAGAAAACAGCCCAAAGTTTGTACCTTGATCAAGGCCCCATGTCTCTGTTTCCTGAATCCTGATTCCAGGATGTACCCAGAAGGCCCCAGACTTGGAAAACAGAAACCCTCCCCTACCCTGAGTGTCCCTGCAATCCCCACTCATCTGCACATGTGAAGGTGTTCTTTGCACTATTTCTTGGCATGATACTGAAGAACTTACATTTTTGGCCCCAAATTTAAGACCTGAGTGCCCTCGTTAATGCTCCCAGCTGATCTTCTACTGCCAGGCCTGAGACAGCTGCGGGGGCTGTCTTCCCACTTCCCACTTAGAAGTGCCCCCACCATCCTGCCAGCCTCTGGGGAGCCTCATGATAACACCCTGAGTGTTTCAGAGTGCTTAAAAATGTCCAGCAGGCTCTCATGCCTATGTACTCACGCACACAGCCACGTGGAGACTCCTACTGGCCTACTATGGCTTGGCCAACCTCCCTGGACCCACTGCTCACAGCCCCTCCCTCTCCCCTCACCACAGGCCCCCAGGACTCACCAGTCAGGGACCGGTGATTTATGGAGGCCTAGTCTGGCTCAAGACCCACAGTCATCAGCCCATCGGGCACGGTGCCTGGCCCTTGGCAAGCCGGAGAGCAGAGAGCCCTGGGGTGAGGGGCCAACTGGGGTGAGCTTGTGTGTGGCTAGAATAGGGCTCTAGAAGCAGGTTAGGGCTCCTGTTCAAATGCTACAGCTTTATAGGGGGAGTTTTACACCATAAAACTCATCCACTGAAAGTACAAGTAATGATTTTCACTGAAAGGACAGAGTCATGTAACCAACATCCCAGTTCAGTCTCGGGGCATCTGTCAGGCCGGGTGTGCGTGCTCAGCCATGACTGACTGTTTGTGACCCCATTGGACTGTAGAGCCCGCCAGGCTCCTCTGTCCTGTCAGGCAGGGAGCTCCAAAGAAATCAACCAATAGGGCAGACGTATAAATATTAAAAGGTTCTTTAAAGGAATTGGCATAGTGATTAAGGGACTGGCATGTCTGGGATCCATTGGCGGGTGGGGCAGCAGGCTGGCAGGCTGGAAACTCAGGGAGAAGATACTGCAGCCTTGGGGCAGAATTCCTTCTTTCCCAGAAACCTCCGTTTTTGCTGGAAGACCTTTAAGCGCCTGGAGGAGCCCCACCCACCATGTTCCGGGAACAGACGCCCTTCTGTAGTGTGGGCAGAGCTGAATGTGCCCCCGTGGATGAACACGTGTTGGTTGTGGGCATTTGAGGTGCTTCCACCTTTTCCCTAAATGAACAGGGCCACCATGACCACCCGTGGGGCCACGTGTCTGCCACCCCTCCAGCCGCCCTGCGTGAGGGTTCCTGGTCTCCTGGCTTCTCCATCCTGCCCACCCTGCCCTCACTCTGGGCAGGCACCGTTTTATGACAAAAGAGCAGCTGTTCTGGGTAAACTCGGATTCGAAACAGGTGGCTCTGTGATGGCGACCGTCTCTCAGAGTCACGTGTCTGCAGGGCTGGGGCCCTAGGCCTCGCTCAATGGGTGGTGGCAGGCTAGTGGGGGCAGGGGCACCCCCCCTTCCCATCCGCATCACCTTGGCTTCCAACAGGAGTGAGTCCAGGCTTCCCTACCTCCAGCTCTGTCCCAGGAACCTGGGGCATCCCCACCTGGTAACGTGTACCGAGGGAGGGGCAGCCGGCAGGGCCCCTCAGGAGAAGGGGACATCATCATGGCCACCTTCACTGTGGGCTGTCCTGGTTCTACGGGTCATCTGAACCCTTATGACCAGTTTCCCATGTCCCCAGAAAGGCACTGGATAGGTCACCACCCTATCCCCACGACCTGGGGAAGGCCCTGACCAGGTCTCCTGTCCCCTGTCCCCAGGAAGACACTGACAGGCACACCCACAGGCCTCATATCCTGCTGGGAGGATGGGGCTTCTCCAAGTGCCGAGTATTTTCCAATAGTTCAAAGGCAGTGAGGAGGGCTTCGAACCCGGGGTTTGCTGTGCAAATTGCCTTGTGTTATCTGGAGCTTAAGACCATAGGGCTTTGCTGGAGATCTGCTGGTGTGGACACCATGGGAAGCAGTGCAGATGCCATGGGACCAGGTCATAGGGAACACAGCCAGGGAAGCCCCAAAGTGATGTTCACCTCTGGGTGCTGGCACCCTCTGACCTTAACCCCCACACACCCCAACCACAGTTGAGGCCTGTGGTGAGGGGCCTTGTCCTGGGGTGGGCTGCTCCCTGCCTGCCTCCTGTCCCTTCCCTGCCTGCCCCAGAATCTCAGTGGCACCCCCACAGGTGCCACTGGGCCTGGGCCTCTGCTCAGGCATCCTTCCCCCATTGTCAGGGTCCCCAGTGACCCAACAGTCTGCACTGGACATCCTGGATGACAGCCTCTGCTCCTCCTGAGCAGGGGACCACCAGGCTGTGCACGGAGCTGCTTTATACATGCAACTGGGGAGAGAGGGAGCGGGACACGGGCCACCACTCCAGAAAATGGTGACAGTGTCCCTCTCACTCTACAAGCATCAGCTCAGCAAACTGAGCTCCTGAAACCAGGTGGAGGTCTCCCCTGGGGCCTCCGCCCTGCTGGGCAGAGGGGCCAGTAGGGGGTGTGGAAAAGGCGGGAGGGAGAGAGGGAGGAGCAAAGGGGAGGGGTGAGGGAAGAGAGGAGGAGGGGATGGAGGAGAGAGGAGTGGGAGGGGGTGGGGAGTGAGTAGGCAGGATGGGAGGTGCAGCGGGAGCTCCTCTCCCACAGCACAGGATGTCAGGAGCTAAGAGGAGCTGCTGTCTGAGTCCAGCCCGGGCCTCCAGGGCAGCGGTGGTTAGCAGTGGGGATGAGCAGGCTGTCGACTGTCTGATGGATGAGCATTCAGGCTGAAGGTCACTCAGGGTGATGGATGAGGTCTCAGCATTTAAATGCCAGCCACCCAACCTCCAGACTTGCAGATGAGGAGGCCAGGCCAAGGCCAGGCTCAGCCCACGGTGCTCCTGACAAGGCACCACTGCACTGACTTGGGTCCCTGACCACTGCCCAGGGCCACCCCCAGCCCCCACCCTGCATCAGGGGAACGAATTTCTTTTCAGAGAAGATTGCTGGGATCCCTCTGTGAAACACTAACTGTGCTCCAATGGAATGTTTTGTGAATATGGATTTTGTTCCAGCAGGGTTCCCATGAATCTGGGTTAATAGGGTGCAGGCTGGATGGGGAGGTCTTTGCTGGGGTTGGTGCATGAAGCTCGTTTAGAAGACCTTGGGCACAGAGCCATGGGGACTGGGTGCCCAACTGCATGAGGGCCAGGCCTATGGGCATGTCTCCCCATCCCGTCTTCACCCCCTGCACCCTCTACCCTGAGTTTTCCCACCCCACTCCCCTCAGTTCCTATAGCAAAAACAAGGAGTGGGGACAGTGATCAGGCAGGCTGTGGGGCCTGCGACTAGGACAGTGGTGGCCGGCACCCACTGGGGAATGAATGAGTATATGAATGGACAAACTGTGTCCCTCTACTAGGGACCTGCTGCCCTCTCATATTCTGTCGTCTGTCTTCCCGGAGATGGTGGAAGGGGGAAGGAACCAGGGGCGGATGAGTGCACAGCCGAGTTCACAGCCAAGCTCACAGGAGGCAGAGGCATCCAGGAGCCTGGTGGTGGAGCCCCAGGGTGATGGATTTACCAGGTGCAGGCACATTCCTGCCCCGCAGGCCGGACAGTTTCCAAGAGGCTCAGCCTTGGCAGGGATTTGGTTGCTGACCCGCGGTCTTTTTCAGACCCAGGAGAGTGGCCTGTCCCAGTCCACAAACTTGTGCCCTGAGTCCCTCCCTCCAATCTCCCGTGGGTCCCCGGGGTAGGAGGTGGAGAGAGCCCAGTTCTTGCACCAGCACACAGAGCGCTCAAGTCACTGGGCTGCACGCCCAAGACTGCCGCACTTGGTGTAAATTTCTCATCAACAAAGAAACGCACACAGTGCAAAGTTTCCGCTACTCCTAATTTTTTCAGGAACTCATTCTTTGGGAATCGGATTGCACCTACAACCAGTAGACACCGCTGTTTACCTGCCCAGGGAGCTCTCTCTGCTTTTGTAGACCATCCTTATCAAATGGAGTTCGGGGGGTGGGCAGTACCAGCGACAGTAGCCCTGCCTGGTAGGGTAGCCCAGCCAATTTGTAGAGACCTGAACTCTGACCTGATTCCACGCCTGAACACACCCACCTGAAGGGCCAGGCTTGGGGGGCAGGATGCTGGGGCTCCTTTCCATCCTGGAGAAAGCCCTCGGCTCACAGGCACCTCCACTTACATACCCACCAGGCAAGAGAGAGGAGGGAGCTCAGCCAGCAGAAGGTGGGAGCCCCTACCCCAGGCAGGGGGTGGGGATGGCCAGAGTCTAGCCTGGGCCCTATACACCCACAGACCACCAAACTGGGAATCGGAGAGCCTCAGGGCCACCTGCAGGAGCAGGTTTTTCCATTGGAATTCCAGACAGATGACGCTCTGAGCAGGAAGACCGAGAGGCTGCCAACAGCCAGCAGCCAAGAGCACCAGACTCCTGCCTCTCCCAGGCTGGCCAAGGGCCCAACCCCACGCAGGGGGTGGGGTGGGGGGTTCTCCTGGGCCCAAGCGAGGAGAGCCCCATCCCCTGAGCTGCCCAGGGCGGGCCCCCAGGCAGGACAGCTCTGTCCTGCCACCTTTCCCCTCCTGGAGCTGTGGAGACGGAGGCATGGTGGGCCTGAGTGCTGAGTGGGATCAGAGCCAGGAGGCAGCTGGGTGTTCGGCGGCCCAGGAACTCCAGTCCACCCCCTCTGCCCTTCCTCCATGCGCAAATTCCCTGGTCCCCCAGGAGGGCCCCTCAGCGAGCTCACCATTGGGTCATTTTTTTTTTACAAAATTCTCTTTATTCCCACTTCAGCTGAGGAACCAGGCCACGCGGGATCCACAAGGAGCCAGGAGCACCCATCCTCGGCTCGGTGGGTCTATTCCCCTTTGCCCTTCATGGCCTGAGGCACCCCACAGTGTGATTGAAAGCCCAGAGCCTGATCTCAACCCAAAACTGTGTGTCAGTGTGAAATACCGAGGCTGCCTGGGCATCAGAGTTGGCTGCCCTGTGCCAAGATTCTTCCCCAGGGCCGCGACAAGTCGAGGCCAGGCCTGGGGCCTGATGGGGGATGGGGAACCTCCATTTCTGCCCTTGGTCTCCCAATGTTCCCCACTCCTCCCCCCATCCTGCATCCTCCCCAAGCCGCAGCAGCTGGGCAGAGCTAGGATGGACCATGTGTGCCCCACGATACGCCCCGCTGGGCAGTGGGCAGCTGAAGCCCGGGAGACGTGGCCAGGAGGTAGTCCTGGTGCGTGAATGATTACAGGGACGAGGGAGGTGCTGAAGGAGTAACATGAGCCCGCGTGCCCACCTGTGATGGGCATGGGGGGGCTGCCTGAGCTGACAGTGAAGTTGGGGTGCCAGCTGGGGTCTCCTGGGCAGGACCTGAACCTGGCTGAGGGGTCCGGATCCCCCTCTGAGGGGTCTGTGCCTGAAGCCCATCCCCAGGGGGCAAGACCCAGGCACCCTGGATGCAAGGCCTCAGCGAGGGTTCCGAGGAGCTGGTGGGCATGGAGGGTGGGGGGTCCCCAGGAAACAGCGACCCCACCCCCACCCTGCACTGTCCTCAGAGACACAGGCACAGGAGAACACGTGATAGGGCCCACACGGGGTCTCACTGATGAGACGGCTCATTATGTCAACCTCGCAAACAAAGAATAAATCACAGTGATCCGTGAGACTGACCAAATTGCCCAAACGGCGTCCTGTTATCTCACTGGCACCTATCTTCTCAAAGCTGCGAGATCACCAGATTCCAGACCTCCAGCTAGGTGACCATCCCTTCAGACAATTTTTCACTGGTGGGGTATAAGAAGGACTCTGTCAGAAAGAGAGAACACTGGTTCTCCTAAAGAGCCAGTCACCCTCTCTTTTCTCTCTAATAAATTTCCTTTTCTTGCCTGACTACCCCGCTCACTCTTTTTCTCTGCACTCACCTTACAACACCCACGGCTCGGCCCCTACTCCCTGCCACATCCCCCTCACCCCACAAACCTTGCTAGTGCCTCGGAGTCCCTACAGGGCAGAGAGAGGGGCAGGTTTGGCTACATGGGGTGGGCAGCGAGGGTGTTGAGGGGCCAGGGACTCTGGGAGCGGGCAGCAGGTATAAGCACATGGCCCGCTTTTCCTGGGAAGGAGGTCTTGGTCCAGGACCCACCTTGGGTGTGCAGAGATCCTGGACAGCATCTACCCACCTCCCCTTCCTCTCCTCTCCCTCCTCCTCCTCCTCCCTGTTCACCAGAATTTTTCAGGAATGAGGTCCTTCCTGAGTGCCCTGCAGCTGTCTGTTCTTTATCAAGGGGAATGAGAGGAGATGAGTAGGTGCCCCCCATGTCTAGGAAACCCAGGGACAGT
This sequence comes from Ovis canadensis, assembly GCF_042477335.2. NCBI lineage: Eukaryota > Metazoa > Chordata > Mammalia > Artiodactyla > Bovidae > Ovis > Ovis canadensis. Next base: position 58,511,325 of record NC_091255.1, on the reverse strand, counting down.
TGGCAGGGGCAAGGGGCTCAAGCTGGGCACCTGGCCAGGTGTGTGGCCACAGCAAGATTCCAAGCCCCTGCCTTCTGGGATCACTGGGATGGAGGGTAGTAGCCATGACTCCCAAGCTGCAGGTGGAAGTGGTGTCCCTGATGGCCTCAGGAAGGGGGGCTGACCTGCACCCCCAGCTCCACTGGGATCTGCTTGGCCTCAAAGGTGCTGAGACGGAAGGAACATCAAGGTGGGGCCACAGATCTGCAGGAGACAGAACACAGCCATCCACCCTCATCTAGACTCTTCCCATTACTCTGCAGGGCACGGTGTGCTGGCCAGCACTGGGGGTTCAGGTCCCCAGGGGTGAACAATTACAGAGGGATAACTAGGGGGCGGGGGGCACTGGGATGGTAGACGCCTGGAGGGTCTCTTCCGGAGAGGAATGGGGGCACTACACTTCTCCTGAAACTCAAGATCAAGATAAGAAACTGGTATTTACATGTCAGTGCATCCAAGGAGACCCCGAGATGGGTTGGATGTGGACTGAGGATGTCTCCCTCTTCCCCGGGGCCACCAGGAGTCTCCAGCCTGGAGTTTCACTGAGGTCTGGTTCACTGGTATTCTCCCCTGCTTGGCCTCAATCTGCTATTCCATCTCATCTGCTTTACTGCTTTGTAATTTGTCAATGTGTCTCAGACTGTACACATGCTAGAGGATAAAATCTTGCTGCCCCCACCTGCTGCCCCTCCCCTTCCACCCCAGCCCCTCCTTTCCAGGCTGAGCACTGCCAGGGCCCAGAGTTTGGTGTGACTGGCTTGGTTTCTGGAAGATGCTGCGTCACTGGGGACTCACATCACTAGAGTCTTAGGTCCTTGGTCTCCTAGTCTCAGGGATGAGCAGAAGTGTCCCCACACCCCTCCTCCCTGTGAAAACCTCTAGAAGGTGTGGGAGGCCCTGAGATGCTGTGACTTCAGATGGCAAATGAGCCAGTACCCAGTGGGCAGGGCAGAGATGCCACCAATTAGGGGGCTGGCAGTGGGGACCACTTCCCTAGACAGCATGAGCAAACCCTCAGCACAGCCCATAAGGCCCACCCAAGGCCCCACAGTGCAAGCCCACAAGGTGCCTGGGAGTTGGTGCTGCCTGGGGGCTGAGGGCTGGTGGGGACTGGGGCGGCTTGGTCCCATTCTCATGTGAACACTGTGTTGGAGAGGAGAAAAGGGAAATGAAGTGGCTCCAGGATTAGAAGATCCAGACTGAGAACCAGCATGGATCCCAAGACCCTTCAAGGCGCTTCCAGTTGTAATTCGAAAGGGAACAGACAGACTGGTGTTTTGCTCTGGATCAGCCCTGAGATGGGGTGGACAGCTGTGGAGATTTCTGTAAATCCTCCATCCCTCCAGTAACAGCCCTGTGGCCCCTGCAACAACCCCCTGAAGCCACCGTCCCCTGCTCTGCAGCCCCTGCCCATGGGCCTCACACAAATCATGGGGATGGTACAGCCACGTCCTTCCTGCCTGCTCATGCTGATGCCTGGTCCTGCCATCTGTTGCTGCTGAGCACCTTCCAAGCCTTCCCAAATCCCAAGACCCTCCTCCTCCCAAGCTGCCCTGAGGCCTGGGCACCACTGCGCTGGACAAGGCATCAGCTGCACCTGCCCACCTGGTAAGAAGGCGGAGGTGCCAGGCTGTGAGCGGCAAAGCCAGCCTCAAGGTGGACACAAGTGACCCCACCCTCCCTGCTCTGGCTGAGCCCAACTCTCGCACAGTTGGTGGGGCCACACCTGCTCTGCTCCCTGGCACACTGCGGCCACTTCTGCAATTTCTTGCCCTTTTCTCCTGTGCAGGGCAGGAAAGGTAACTTGCAGCCTGAGGGAGGAAGGCCAGCTCAGGTACCATCCCACTGGGTCAGCTCCTGACCTGATGTCTTGGCTTCAACTCTCAGTGGGGCTCAGCCGTGTTCAGGCCTGGCCCTGGTGGCTGGCTTGCCAGCAGAGCTGGAGCGGCAAGCCCTTCTTTCCAGCAGTGAGACCAACGCTCACTTTCTTTGATTCAGACACTAAACACTTTTTAATAGGAAATAAGTCACTCAGCAGAGGGTATATCAGGACCCTCACTTCTCCCTGGAACAGACCACGTCCACCCTTGGTCAGGACCTCCCTGCAGGACTGAGGAGTTCACGAGGCCCCAGGTGAGCACTGCTGGGGGCCACCCAGCACGTGCACATACATCTCCAGGGCTTACACACTTTTTATTTAAATGAAGGACATTCTTGTTTTCGCCCAAATCTTTATTTCTTTGTCCAAGAACCTCTGTGATGAGTATGAAGAGGATAAGTAGCAAAGACTGTCAATGAAAACCAGTATCTTAGTTATTTCTAAAACACTTCAACCACAACTAAACCATCAGACCCACATCCGCCCCACCACCACCGCCCTGAGATGTGTGGGCCATGGAACACCCAGGGATGTCTGCCCATCCTCAGATTGAGGGTACAGCGTCACTCAGATAACTCAAAAGTTATAGAACAAAGAGAGGCCCGCACTGGGCTTTCCTATCAGAGGTCACAGCATCCCATTCTGAGACCAGAGCAACCAACCTCTGAAAAGCCAAAATGGGAGAAATCAGAGGACAACCCAGACGGGAGGAGATAGCTTTTCCTGTACAGAATGAGGCCGCTGGTCCAACCTAGAGACAGTGTGTCCAAGCATTGTGATCCTAAGGTCACCCCGGTCTGCCACCCAGAGCCTGGGCTTCATCCTTCCCAGACCTGCCCAAAGTCCTTTAGAAACAGGAACCACGATCCAGGCTTCTGTGGTGATGGAGGACCCACCACCCCATAACCTGTCGTCATGATCCAGAGGGGAGCACACGTCTTCGTCTGCACGTGAAAGCTAGGCCCCACGGCGCTGAGACATACACATCATCGCCCGCCGGCAGGAGGGACTCCCGGCAGACCAAGGTGCAGACCCAAGGGTCCCAGCTTCCAGACCCTCACTGAAGCCTTACGGGCCTCACAAGGGCTCATCCCAGGGTCCAGAAACTCTGCCCCTCCCTGTAGAAGCCCGATGGCTGCAGAGCTTGGGGAACCCGTGGGGCTGTGGTGGCCAAGGGTGCAGCCTTCTCTAACAGGGGGCAAGGGTCCACACTGGGTGGGCGGAGGAGAAGGTGCTGTGGTTCCTCCCGGGTCAGGGTGGCCAGGACAGTCCTGCCCCCACAGCCATTTCTGGGGCTCTCTCAAGGAGGGTGGAGCAGCAGGTACCCAAACCCCAGGCCGGATGCTTTGTGGGGCAGCCCTGAAACCTTGCCCAACCCTGGCAGAAGCCAACTGATGAACACGACCCTCCCCCTGGGCTGTGCTGCCTAGGCCTCCCCCACAGCTGGTCTATTTACCATTCCTGGCTCCCCTGACCGTTACTTTTCCGTAAAAGGCATGGATGGCTCTGAGACAAGGAGGGGGTTGTAAAGACCTGAACTTGTACAGACAGACCCTCAGCTGGACAGGAGGTCCCAGGTGAGCTGGGGATGGCCACATTGGGAACACACTCCAGGCTTGTGTCAGGGACCCTGGCCGGTGATGGAGCAGAGCCCAGCCTGGCATGAACACAGTCTCAGGGTGACTCTCAGGGACCGGCAGCATTGGGGTGCTCTGCACAGAGCTACCAGAATATCAGATGCTCACCTCCACCCAGAATCCAGCACCGTCAGCCCTCCCAGCCCCACTATTGCTGCCCGTGGAGCCACCTGCCCCCCAGAACCTTCTCCAAGGTGTCATGATCATTGATTCTGCTTCCCTGAGCGGAGGCTGCTGGCCCTACTTGGCTTCGTCTGCACTTAAGTCCGTCTCCAGTGGCCAGGGAATGACCCTCTGTCTGCTGACAAATGGGGACTCCACCCCGGGCACAGGACTCCTTCCTGAGAAAGGAGGGAGTGGCTGCCCTGCCAGCTCCCAGGCCCCACGTCAGCACAGCACAGTCAACACTGATCCTTGTGAAGGGAAGCTGGTCCCCTCCATTTACTCACAGTTGAAAAATGATCAAACATTAGCAAATCAAAATTTGGGATGATTCATAAGGCACCTTGTTCAGTGGAAATGGTAGAAATGAGTTGAGCGGGAGGGAAGGGTGCATGTCCAGCATGGCTGCTTCCGGGCAGGGCTGCTGGGCAGGCCGCCTGGGCCTATGTGAGCGTTGGGTCTGAGATGCCGTGGTCGGGGTTGCAGGTGAAGGCAATGGTGATGGCATAGCGGGTGCCCCAGTGGACCTTCTCCACCCGATGCAGGTTCTCAGACCCGGAGGTGAAGAAGGATACCCGACCTGGAAGAGGGGAGAACAAAGCATGACCTTGAGGTCATACACATAGCTGGGCCCCAGAGGACCTGCATTCAGGCCAACTCAGGGACACAAGGAACCTGTGGGCTGGAGAAACCACTGACGTAGGAAGGCGGAGCTTGGAGTCAAACCTGCGGGATGAAGGATGCCCCAGTCCTGGGCACAGCCTCTCTGTGGGTCAGCCTAGAATTGCAGTGAGGCCCTGCCACCCACCCCAGGCGCCCCTACCAGCCATGTGACCTCCCCAGGCTCACCTGAGGATCTTATTTCTAATCACACATGGAACAAAACCAAACGCTGGAGGGTGATGACAATGTTTTAACAGAGAATTAGAAAAAAACAGGTCAAGGCCAACACCCAGCACCTATAGCTCCCTCCCAGGGCAGCTAAAGACAGGACACAGGAGGCGGCTTCTGAAGGTCCTGGAGTGGGCAGGTCCTCCAGCCATCTGTTCAGAGAACCCAGTGTCTATGTGCTCCAATACTTACCTGGCCTCGCATACACCACTGTAGATTTCTTTTTAGGACAAATGGAGTTGACCCTAATGGAGTCATTAGGGAGGAGCCTGGATCCCACAGATGCCATGTTCCTACCACATGGCCCAGCACCAAATGTCCCATGACAGGGGCTTCCCTGGTGATCCAGTGGTTAGAAATCCACCCTGCAATGCAGGGGACATGGGTTCAATCCCTGGTGAGGGAACTAAGATCCCACCTAAAACTAAGCCTGCAGGCCGCAATGAAACATCCCACATGCCACCACTAGGACCAGATGCAGCCAAATAAACAAACAAATTAATTAGTTAAAAAAAAATTTTCCATGACAACTTCATTTCCCTTCAAAGGTCACCGCCAGGAACTTGACTGCTAAATCTCTGAAAAGAGGAGAAAAGTCTACCCCAGAGTCCACTGTTTTCTGGTTGTAAACAAAAGAACTGTGCTCTGCCTGAAAAGAGCAGAACAAAAGAAAACATGTAACACACAGAAACCTCTGCGTGGGGCCTGGGGACACCCGGAGCTCAGACCCTCCTCTGGACCAGCCAGGCTGCCCCTGACCTAAAGGAAACACTCTTTCCCAGAGCAATCTGGAGTCACACCACTTCCTGAGGCCCAAGTTGTTAAAGGGCATTTTGTCCTTGGTTTCTCTAGTTTCAATCACACCTGAGACATCAGACAAGCAGCCAGGCCAGTCTGCACAGTGGGCTCAATGGCCTCCTTGCCCATCCACGCCATTTGTGCACCTCTAACCCTACACACATGGTTATCAAATATCACTGGCTTGCAGCAAGAGTGGGGGGTCTCTAGGGGCCCCCAGTGTTTCTTTCTTGCACACTTTGCAAACAGAGGCACCAAAGAACAGAGAAGAAAAGACTGAAGAAAAGTCAATATCCTCACGGCCTGTGGGACAACAGGAAACCATCCACCCCTCAGGCTGGACCTTTGGAGGGAAGAGAAGCTCATATTGGTGCAGGAAGAGGTGATTTGAAGAAATAATGACCAACACTTTCCCTACTGTGATGAGAACTTTGACTTTTAACCCAATAAGCTTGTCAGGATAAATACTTCAAGTGGGATAAATACAAATTCACACTGAGGAACATCATAGTCAAACTGATGAAGCCAGAGACTAGAGAGCAGCTTGCAGGTGCGGAGAGCAAAGAGGCAGCTACTACAGGGAAGGGACAGTGGTGAGGGCAACAAGGGAGCCAGAGGAAAAGGAAGATGGTTTTTTCAAAAAGGAAAAAACCCACCAATCCAGGATTTCACCTCCAGTGAAAATATCCTTTAGAAAAAAGCTGAAATAAGAATATTTTCAGAAAATCATCACCAGAAGGCCAGCACACCATGAAACGCTGAGGCAGAAGAGGAATGTACCTGTTGGAACCTGGATGCACAGGAGGGAATGGAGGAGGCTGGAAAGTGAAGAGGTGGGAAAACACTTGGCATATTTCCCTGTTAGTTTTCACAGGAAATAATCAACTGTAAACTCCGCATCCCAGGAAAGGCCACAGTCAAGCACCCCAGAGTCCACCTGTGAGTCCTACCTGCTCTCGGCTCCACCGTCTTGTTGGCCCCCTCCTCCATGAACACAAACCGCCCCCCACCAAAGTCGTCCAGGTAGTCGGAAAGGTATAGCAGCGACGTGTAGTCAAAGGAACCATAGGTCACCTGTGGGCAAAGCATGACGGTACGTCACCATCTGCTTGTGGGAGGGCTTGGTTCTCAGGGAAGGCCAGAACCCAGGCCTCACACTGCCCTTCCAATGGCAGAAAACCCTCTGCTGAGCACCAGCCTGCCAAGGTGACCAAGGCCTTGTCACCTTCTGGTGAATTCAGTTCCACACTGTCTGCAGAGCTGGATTTTCTACACAGACCTGGGCTCCCTCCACGTTCCCCACCGAGACCCCACGTGGGGCTCCTTATCTGGTATCAGGGCACCAAACAAATATCAGAGTGACTTAAACCTGAGAACAGCTCAGGGCAGTGCCCTTGAGTTGCTTCAGCAGTGAACCTCACATCCACTGAGCTGCACAGAACCTAAAAGAGACCGGGATGAGGGGTGTCCAGTAGCCTCACCCTCTCCTACCCACTCAGCTCAGATACTGCAAAGGAACCACCCCAAACTCATGTGAGCACAGTGGCCTGGGGAGGAGGCAGGTTCCGGCAGGTGGCAGGGATGGCAGAGGCTGGTGGGGCCTGAGCTGTCCTGAGTCGGAGGCTGGAGAGCTTCACAGCCAGGAGCAGATGCTTAACCCCTGGAGTCCCCTCATGGGAGGACATCTTTTTGCCAAATCCATGCATGAGTGACCCCTTGGCTATGACAACCACCCGGGTCCTATAGACCCTGTCACAAGACCTCCTAGCTCTAACACGTCTGAGGCCACTGTGCTCATCACTATTGACTTGCTTTCTCTGCCTGAATATCTTCCTTATCTTTCTTCCTTCAAAGGGGATCAAGGAACCAGGCTACCTTCAGTGTTGTCTCTCCTAAACCCACCCTTCCCACTATGCGGAGGGTTGCTCTTTCTTCACGCAGGGAAATTCTCCCAGACTCCATCCCAAACTCCCTTCCCCATTTGCTGCATAAACCTGTCTGTCCTCCGCACATGCTGTCTTTGCCCTCAACCCCGTAGAACCTTGTTTTCCCCTCTGCAATGTCTACGATGATCTTACACTGAAGGTCTCAGCCCTGGTTCCCTAATGAAATAATGCATCTACAGAATGATTATTCAGTGAGGCAATGGCTGCTAAACCTGTGAGGTGAGAGTGATCAGGAAGCTTGATCATGAATGGATGAGTTTGAACCCAGTGATCAATCATAAGCCCATGGGAGCACCTGGGGTGATGCCCAAACTTTCAGCCTGAGTCCCCTCGAACCCCCTGAGCTACACTGGCTCAGATGAGCCACTGGCCACATACAGCTGCTTCACTTTTTAAGTGAAGCAGCTTAATTAAATACTGGGTTCCTCAGTCTCACTAACCACAGGGAAGTGCTCCCTCCGTCAAGCTCGGACAGTCGAGATTAAATAAACACACCAATGTCTGACTGAATTTCAGGCAGAAGCCCAATCTGCGAGCTTCTGCCCAAACCCTCAGCTTATTTTTCACTTCCTTTGTTCCAGCATCAAGCAATGCAGAGATTATCTGGGTCACCTGAGCGCACTCACAGCTGGGGTGACCGCCAACAGCCCTCAGATGTTTCTGTGGCCAACTCTCCCCTGGCGCCATGCTGGGCGTACTGGCCAAGCAGGTCAGGGTGGGGCTGAGGGGCAGGCGGGAGGGGGCTTCAGTTGTGGCTGGTGAAGACCATTGATAGATTAGGTGTCACTGTGTCTAGGGAACAACAGGAGGTCAAAGAAGAGGAATCCACAGAATCCAGAGTGGTCAGGAGATCTTCCCCCTACAAAAAGGGGGAAAAGGGGGCCTCCTGGGCAGGGGAGGACGCATGTCCAAGGGGAGACCACCCAACAGAGAGGCTGAATCAAGGCCAGGTGAGGTGACATTTGATGAGGCTCACGGCTCAGGCAAAGACAGCTCTGCATCTGGGAACAAGTAGCAGAGGATGGGCCCCACCAGGCCCTCCCTGTTCCGAACACGCGTTTCATCAGCTTCTCTCACCTCACCACACGGGAAACAAGTCTTATTTCCTTGACAGCATCACCAGAGGGGAAACATCTGAAACCCCAACTACGTGAACAGACAGCACTTCAGTGGACAAGCCCCGGCTGCGCTCACCTTGTCCACGTGTGCGTGCCAGTATTCGTCGTGAGCCGTCCGGGCCTCCGTGCTGTTGATCCGGGAAAAGAAGGTGGGCTTTGTCAGGTGCAGTGAAGACGCACTGATGCCAAACGCCTGGGCGATCGCCAGCTGGACCTTCTGCCGCACGTCCCTGCCGAGAGGACACACGTGTCACTCAGAGCAGCTGGAAGAGGATTCTCCACAGGTCCATGGGACCCATATCAAACTATACCACAAAAAGATGTGAACTGGAGAAGGAGGAAAGGTGAGCAGATACACACGTGGGTTCACACACATGTGACAGGGTATCATGTGCAAAACCAGAAACCCGAGTGCCAGTTCTGTGCAGGACTCACCCCAGCACTCCCATCCCCCCACTACCTTCCCCACCTCTGAGCCAGGCACTCCTTCCCTCACCGGTACAACTGGAAGTCCTCTTCTGAGAAGATAGTTTGTATTTTATCCCCAAAGTATCTGTGAAAAGAATAATGAGTATTAACAAATAAGACATTTTATTACTGTTTCCTTATTTCCTTTGGGTCTTCCCCGGTGGCTCAGATGGTAAAGAATCTGCCTGCCAAGCAGGAGACTCAGGTTCAATCCCTGGGTTGGGAAGATCCCCTGGAGAAGAGAATGGCTACCCACTCCGGTATTCTTGGCCTGGAGAATTCAATGGACAGGGGAGCCTGGTTACGGTCCATGGGGTTGCAAAGAGTCAGACATGACTGAGTGACTAACACATTTCCTTTAAATTCAGTCTTTCCTCCAGTTAACCAGCAAGTCCTTGAGAATCAGCTGGTCCTTCTTATCTTGCAGCTGCTCTTTCTACAATAACCATGTGAGAAAAGGGAGGAGAGTGGGAGGGCGGTACCTGGCAGGTGAAACTTAGTTTCTCAGTTATGTCCAGCGCTTAGTGACCCCATGGACTGTAGCCCATCAGGCTCCTCTGTCCATGAGATTCTCCAGGCAAGAATACTGGAGTGAGGAGCCATTCCTTTCTCCAGGGGATCTTCCCAACCCAGGGATCGAACCCAGGTCTCCTGCATTCCAGGCAGATTCTTTACCATCTGAGCCACCAGGTGCAGTGACATTTATTAAGGTTGGGAGATCTCTTGCTTCTCCTGGCCCTCAGGAGGCAGCTCTTAGGAGCATAGCCTGCTGCTCACCTCTCCCTCCAACCCTATTCCTCAGCCCCTTCCAGACTAGACTGTTTCCTAAAGCAAGGTGAGTGAGTACCCAGCCCCTTGGAAGAGCTTAATCTCCCAGTCCTCACTTGGCCACAGCCTGATGGCAAATGTTGAGGTTTTCCCCAAGACTTGAAGCCCTTCTGATCCACACACACAAGCCTCACTCAGGTGTCCCCGGATAAAAAACGGGCAGACCCTCTCACCCTAGGTTCTCACCTGTACAGGTTCACAAAGTGCTTCCCAACAGACAAGGCCCCTGAGTGCAGGTCCAGGATGGACGCCTGGAAAAGATGTTGGCAGAGTAGCGTGAGGGCAGCCAGCAACGTTAAACACAAATTCCCGAGACGTATCCTTGCACACACAGGTCAGGGCGACAATGCACACAGGCTGGGTTTCAAGACATTTGGACAAAGGTGTGTGAGGTGCTGGTTAGTTTCTAGAACAGAGGCCCGGGAGTCATGCAGGTACACTTGCTTTCAGCCTGGCTCCTTTCACTGAGTATCACCTCCCTGTGACTAACTCACCTGGAGACGGACATGCGGGCTACTCCCAGTTCAGGGCTGTTGCAAATAAGGCAGCTCTGACACTGGCGGACAATGTTTTTGTCATGGGAGATGCTCTCGTTCTCCTGGGTAAATGCCCAGGAGCAGAATTGCTGGGTCATCACTCTTTGATGAACCACCAGTGTTTCCGACCCTTGCCCATCCTACCTCCAGAAGGCCTTCTCCGTGTCTTAAAAGAGGGGAGGGGGCATGAGCATGGACCTTTTCTCACTGATGCAATGACCATCCCAGGGGGTTTGTCTGAACACAATCTGGGCTTAAAAAATGTTAACTGCCCTTAAAGATATCAAACCTGGATGATTCACTGCAAGACAACTTTTCACGTAAATGCTGAGCAGAGAGTAAAAGATGAGTTCACACACAAATAGGTTTTAATAAATATTCCCCTTGAACTGAATAAAAATAAAAGGAGAAGCTTAATTTTCAGAACTCAAAAGGAAAGAGTCTACAGAACAAGAGTCATACAGATAATGACTGAACTATCCAGAGGAGAGCAGATATTCCCCCAGGACCCACACACTGGGTGAAAAGATCCCCACTGGGACCACATGAGAACTCCAACGTAGGGTGCTCACACACATGGACTCTCAAGGCTACCCAGGAAGCGGATGAGTTACAGAGCTGCACTGGCCTGTCTGAGTTCCCTGTGGTTGCTGTAAATGGCAGGCTTAAAACAGCAGGAATTCATTGTCTCAAGGTCTGGAGACCAGAAGGCTGAGATCAAGGTGTCAGCAGGGTCCCACTCCTTCCGAAGGCACCAGGGGAGAATCCTTCCTTGAATCTTTGGGCTTCCGGTGGCACCAGGGGTTGCTTGGTTTGGGGCAAATCACTCCACTCTGTTACATCTTCACATGGCCTCTTCTTCAGTCTCAAACCTCCCTCTGCCTTCCTCTTACAAGGACTCTTGTCATTGGATCTAGGGCTACCTTGATAATCCAGGATGATCTCATCTTGAGACCCTTAACTTAATGACATCTGCAAAATACCCTTTTCCCAGATAAGGTCCCATCACAGTTCTGGGTGGGTGCATTTTTCAGGGGCCACTGCTGGACCCCCTGCAGTCTCACTCAGTGGACAACAGTCCATACACTGCATCTGTGGGGGCCTGAACATCCTATACCCTCATTTCCCCTCAGAGGGAGAGCAGAGCCAAAGGGGTAAGACGAAAACTGAAGCAGGGACGACAGATAACTCACCCCTCCGTCGGATCCTCCCAGGGACAACCCCTTCTCGGCTATGCTGTAGGGGAAGATCTTAAGTCAGAATTCAGTTAACAGCACCATCTATGATACCTCTAGACACATACCAATCACAGCTAACACAATGTTGATGGATTGCTTAATGTTTATGACAGAATCACATGTTTAGACCAAAGGACTCGACTCTCAAGTTGAGTAAATGTGAGTATTTTGTCACCATCTCATTAACATCCTATGACACAGTTTGGGGACAAGTGGCCTTATTTTCCATCTTTAGTTCAGAGACCTGGTGCTGAGTTGAATGGGTTGCTCTGGGCTGGAAAGTCTCTCTCCTGTCATCACAGGCTGGAAGGCAGACTTTGTGATCACCAGCTCAGGAGGCAGAGGACATGTGGTACCCTGGGCTGGACCTCACAGGGCCACCCATATCAGTGAAGACGCAGGGGCTTCTGGTGCCTCTGACAGATGCTTCATGGCCACCCCGGAAACTGATTAGGGGCTGGATCCAGCCCTCACACCAGTGACCAGCCCCCCTACCCAACTGGCCCCTACAAGGTTATCTAGAAACAGGAGGAGAGTCTCCCCTTGGGACTCAGCTCAACACACAGACCAGACACTGCTCCATTAGGCACATGCCTGTGTCTAACTCCATGTTGGAAAACTCAAGAAGCATCAAGATCTGCTTCTAAAAGACAAAGAAGAATCCAATGCCAACTACTTATAAGTAAGACCTCCTGCCCGGTCATGAGTTATGGAGAGCTGGTGGGAGGGCTAATCCCAATCAGTTTGGGAGAGGAGACTGAAATATTGTCTAGCAACTGCCTGGGGCCACTGGGTAAACCCACTGTCTCTACACAAGTGTCCATTGGGCCCCTCAACGGCTGATGGGAGAGCATCCCCCCCACCTCCCCAACAGACCAAAACAGAGCATCCCCCACCCACCTCCCCTGCTGCCCCTGGAGAGGGCCTGGGCCTCCAGAAGGTTCCATCAGCAACCACATCACTGAGGGCAACAGCCTTTCCTCCTGGAAATCAGAAAACCCCATCTTGGCTTGGGAAGTATGCAAGGGAATTCTTAGGGAATTCTAAATGAATCTCTTGAAATCATCCTTTTAGTAGTAATTCTCTGCTCCCCACCCCAGCCTCACCCTCCCACTTGTTCAGGACAGAAGCTCAGAGATGCGTGTACCTACGAATCCTTCGGGCTTCGTCCCTGGTGATGACGGCATCGCTGATGCCCCGGCCACATTTCCTCGGGGAGCAGCCTAGAAAGAGTCAAGTCAGGATGACACACAGCCCCCACTGAACCCCGACAACAGAGTGGCATGCTGTTGTCAAGGACTCACATGTGGGCCCCCCTTCTCAGGGACAATGGAATTTTGTGGGATGGGGCCTTGCCTTTCACAGGATTAGGGGGCCAGGTTTGGAAATTACAGGCCACATGGTCAGAGTGAATTTCAGATAAGCAACGGTGACTTTCCAGTACATGCACGTCCCCTATGCCAAACTTCACTGTGAAATTTCTCATACAAATTTCACTGGGTTCCTGGCAGCCCCATGCCAAGCAGGCCACTCTGGAAGCACCAGGCACTCTGCCCAGAGGAGGCATCCACGACATTCTTGAACTTGACCACAAATCACCGACCTGACCACAGATCCAGACCTGTTGGCAAGTCCCTCCTGGATGACCAAAGCTGTGCCTGCAATTGTAGCTGCCATCCTTTTGCAGAGCTGCTCCAAGGTGCTCCCCACCCACTTCCCCCTGCCTCCCTCTGTCCTGCAGCCAGGACTGAGCTGCCTAGAGGGAGAAGGGTACAGGAGCTTAGATGGGGATGGGGCCAGAGTTGGGGTGAAAATAGTCAGGGTTGGGTGGGTGGGGCCATGGTTGGGGTGAAAGAGGCAAAGTGGGATCAGGGCCAGGGTGGACAGGATCAGGGCCAGGGGGGACACAGCCAGGGTCAGCACGACAGCCCCAGAGATAAAGTGGCCAGGGTCAGGGTGGCCAGGGCCAGGGTCAGATGGATGGGCCCAGGATGAGGCAGAGCACCAGAGATGGACGAGCTCAGCAAGCGCCTTGTGTCTTGGCGCAAAGGGCAGGCTGGCTGTCTCGAGCTGGGTGGACCACAGGATATGTGGCCTACGGAACACTCTCAGGACACGCTGGGCTGGCTGACCTTTAGCTTTCATCCTCCTTCCCCTCTTCCTGCCTGGAACGTGCCTGGAGGTGTCCTGGGACCACATAAACCGCACGCTGAGTGGGAGAGCTGGGGGCTCAGCGCAAAGGGCTCACAGGGAGCCAGGCTGACCTGGGGTGACTTTCTCTGGGTGGGTAAATGTCTACTTGGGGGTCATTAGGGGAGGGGTGCCTCAGTTCCATGGAGCTAAATATAACCCTACTGATACAAGATCTGTGTTCTATTAAAACACAAAAATGCTTTTTGTAAGGGTTACTTCCTAAAGGTCGACGATAGAGGCAACAACGACGATCACCAAACAGCAGCCTAGGGAGTGATATCATATAAACAAATACATTTATAGACAAAAGAATGATGAGAGGGGAAGAGACTGATAATAGGAACGATTCACCAGAAGATGCAGGGGCAACAGAAGCACCAAGTGACATCCGCTCAAACACGTGAGGCAGCCACCAGACCCACCATTGAGGTGGAGACCCCGCCTCGCAGCTCCCGATAGCTGAACAAGACAAGATGTCCGAGAAGACAGTTTGCCCAGAGGAGTGTAGACTAAGGAGCCACTCAGAGCTTCACAACAACCATTCAAAGACAGACATTTTTTCAGGTATACATGCAACATTAACAAAAACATATTAGCCCAACAGGAAAGTCGGTTCTATACCATACAGGTTATGGTCTCCAGCTACCGGGCAATTAGAGAGAACTCAAACCCCATCAATCTCGAAATCTTAAAATCCAGCAGGACACAACACGCTGAATATGAATGAGCGTTAAGAGTATCCTTTGGGCGAGAAAGTGAGTTGCGAGTGGTCGGTGATGTCCGTGCATGTACACAAGTGCACAGGACACAAGCTCGCAGGTGTGCCTCCCAGACACACAAGTCCGGGGCAGGCAGATCCCCTGTCAGCTAAGGGAGGAGAGAAGGGTGAGACAGGGGCAGTCCAGGGACTCTGATGCTGTGTTTCTGGTAAAATATATATAAAACCCCAAAGTTACCATTTTAGCCAGTTCACGGGCCTTAACTACATTCACATTGTTGTGTGACCATCAGCACCATCATCTCCCGAACTTTCTCACCTTCCCAACTGAAATCCCATCTCCATCTACACCAACTCCTCTTCTGTCTCATTCCAACTGTTTTTAATGTTGATAAATTATTAAAGGGGTAGGAAAAATAATGGCTCCGTGGTAAAGAATCCGCCTGCAATGCAGGAGCTGCAGGAGACACAGGTTTGATTCCCGGGTAGGAAAGATCCCCTGGAGGAAGGTATGGCAACCCACTCCAGTATTCTTGCCTGGAGAATCCCATGGACAGAGGAGCCTGCTGGGCCTACAGTCCACAGGGTCACAAACAGTCGGACACAGCTGAAGCGACTTAGCACAGGAAAAATAAACTTTGTCAAAACCTGGGACTTTATAGGGGAAGAGCTCACCAAGACAGAGAGAGCATGCCTACAACAGAACCTGTCCACTCTTGACCCCCAAGGGGAAAGGGAACCTCGGTTCCTCGGCATGTCCATTTCTGCCAAGGAGCCCACACACCTCCCTTCACTTTAACCCAACTTGTGCATATCACAACAGTGCCCCTTGGTGGAAGGACTCAGTAATCTTTTTCTTGGTTCAAGTTCAAAGCATTGCTCTGAATAGAAAAATAAATTAAATTTTGTCTCTAAGACCCAGTCACTCTGGCTAGGCTTTTAAAACTGCTGCCCTCCACAGAGCTGGCAGGTGCCAGGATGAGACAAACGCCATGGGGGAATGGACTCTGGTATCACGTTTCCTGTTGCAACATTTTCTGATGTAACAATCCCCTAAGACTGAAAGAAAATGCCTTTTCTCTGTTCAACTTGCTCATTGATATCTTCCCAATTCTTTACATCCTTCCAGGCAAACCACCTCTTCCACCAGATGGAATCCACCCTGAGGTGGGGGGCACCTCAGTAAAACAATGGCCACAGCCTGGGCAGTGAAGCCTGGGCCTGCCCCTGCACAGGTGGGGCCTGAAAGACACACACTCTCCAGAACAGGTGTGAGCTAACCAACGTGGGGGCGGTGGGAAGGAAAGCCACCTGCCCCCCCCACCCCACACTACTTTCAAACCGATTCCCACCAATTCATCAAAGTAAAAACAGACACATTTTGAACACACTGAATTCCATGTTAATATGCTGCTCTTTCCTGAATCACCTTGGCACTGCGTACCTTCAAATCTTCGGTGACTGTCATAATCCTCAGAGCAGGGCACCTCGATGAACCTGCCTGGCAGGATCTCACTGCGGTGAGCCAGGACCTCAGTGATGCCATCATCACCCCCTAGGCTGCCCCAGAACAGGCAGGCGGCGAGCACAGTGCAGGACCCCAGGACAGCGGCTCTCAACCACTTCTTGCGCACATCCCGAGGCACCCGGATACTCTTGGTGCTGAGAACAGAAAACAGCTGTGGTCACCTGAAGGCAGCTGCGTGTGCTGAAAACGCAGAC
The DNA here is from genome assembly GCF_042477335.2 of Ovis canadensis. Taxonomy (NCBI): domain Eukaryota; kingdom Metazoa; phylum Chordata; class Mammalia; order Artiodactyla; family Bovidae; genus Ovis; species Ovis canadensis. Next base: position 58,495,152 of record NC_091255.1, on the reverse strand, counting down.
CACAATGACCAGAGACCCACCCACACTTAGTTACAGCCTCAATCGGTTCCCACACTGGTCATCATCAGAGCTACTCTCCATCAATCCAGAGGCACTTGCCAGCATACAAGAACATGGTGGGGAATATGCCCCTCTCCCCATATGACCAGACAGGGCTGACTATGCCCCTGGGGACAAGACGAACTGCCAGTCGCAGTCCCTCCCAGCCTGGCCATGTCCATGGAGAACCATCTGGGAGATCCTGACAGAGCCTGTGACATCAGTCACATTGCCTGCATCCAAAAATGACTGACACAACCCCATGCATTGGCCCTAGGGTACACACTCACACACAAAGTGAACTAAGGTAGTGAAAGTCGCTCAGTCGTGTCCATCTCTTTCGACCCCATGGACTATACAGCCCATGGAATTCTCCAGGCCACAATACTGGAGTGAGTAGCCTTTCCCTTCTCCAGGGGGTTTTCCCAACACAGGGATCGAATGCAAGTCTCCCACATTGCAGGCGGATTCTTTACCAGCTGAGCTACCAGGGTGAACTAAGGTAAACATGAACCAAACTCATTTCACTGAAACCACCAGCCAGCCAGGAAGGGAATGCAAGCACAACGGAAATGATTCAACACTAAGACACTTTCTGTACCACTGGGATTCACACTGCCTATGCAGAATTTGCAGGCGTGTGTGTGTGTGTGTGTGTGTGTGCATGCACACGTGTATCTATGTGTCTGGATGGTGTATACCCACTCAAATGTGTGTCTGTGTACATGTGTATGTGTTTTCTCATATGTGTAACTGAGCAGTCGTGTACTCTTGAGAAAAATGTGTAGGGCTTGAAGGACTGGCAGAAATAAGAAAAGCGATCCAGACATTCTCCCAGGAGGTGCACCTCATGTCTTCAAGTCTATGATTAATTCCTGAAAAGCAGGGAGTTTGCCTTCTATTTTCATATGTCCCTCCACATTTCAAATTGCTATATATATAAAATCACACAGGCTTCCCTGCTGGCTCAGAGGGTAAAGAATCCGCCTGCAATGGAGGAGACCAGGGTTTGATCCCTGGGTTGGGAAGATCCCCTGGAGAAGGGATGGCTACCCACTCCAGTGTTCTTGCCTGGTGAATTCCATGGACAGAAAAGCTTGGAGGGTACAGTACACGGGGTTGCAAAGAGTCGGAGATGACTGAGCGACTAACACTTTCACACTTTTACTTTCTAACACACAAATTCCGATTAACTAAGTCTCAAAGTGGGCACAGCTGAGTCAGACCATATTGGGTGGATACATGCTCATTTTAAACAGGGAGCATAGATACCCAGGTCACAAAGACCCCCATCCTCACCCTTAGAACTGCTGTCTAGCCTCTAGCCCACCTGGTCTCCTCTAACTAGACAGGGTGGGCCCCTAACTCCAGTGGGGCCAAAATTTCTCTTCCCCAGTAGGGCAGGGAGACTGCCAGCCCATCTCAGCAGCAGGGGCTGAAATCCTACTGTGGGCACAAAGCTGTTGACACCTTCGCCTCGGACACCCCGGGTGCTGAGACAGAAAGGGACAGAGAGGGAGGTAGAGACAAGAGGGGAAAAAACACCCTCCTGGGCCAGATTTGGAAGCAATACTTCCCTGAGGTATCCTCAAAATAAGCACCCCTGTTCAGGGTAAGCTGGCCCAAATGCACACTGAGAATCTTGCCAAAACAGAAGTGGATTTGAAGCAAGGTCCATGGCCCATGGGGCAAGCACGACGAGAAAGTTATTTATCCTGAAGTGAATACACTCCGGCTCTGAAAGCTTTAGGCAGAATCCCCTCGAAGGCTACCTGATGAGATCATTTATTCATTCATCGGGTCCCCCAACGGAGAACCATATCGTGCACAGCCCTGAGAAAAGCACGCGGAGACCAGACGATGGGGACCTCTGAGTCCCAGTCCCCGTGCGTGGTCTCGGCACAAAGCTCTCGGTACAAAGCCCTCGGTACACACTGCGGCGGAGGTCAAGGGTTTCCCGACCGGCAGCTCCGCCCGACCCCGCCCAACCCCTTCCTGCGCGGTCCGGGAGGGATTCTGCAGGCTACGCCCTCCAGACGACCACGCCCCTCTAGGCGCCCGATTCGCCCAACCACAAACCAGGCCCCTCGCGGCCAGGCCACACCCACACTGCAGTGCCTTTCCGGGAAAGGCCCTGCCTGCACCAGATCCACCTTTTTCTGACCGGGCCATGCCCACAGCCACACCACGCCACGCCCCTGTTAGGCCCCGCCCCTCGGCCAGGCCCCGCCCATACCACCGTTCGCGCGCTCCCGGCGCTATCTGGTACCTGCTCTGGCGCCGGCGCTCCGCCGCCCCGCTGCCCTCCGGGGCCTTGGGAGCACCCCTCCGCTGAGGTGCCATTAGCCACGCTGCCGCGAAGCTAGGCCGAATGCGGGAGCCGCCACAAGCCCGGGACGAGCGCTGCGAGAGGTAGCGCGAGGCCGGCGCAGCCGGGCACGCGAAGCGACACCCTCAGCCTTCAACCTCCGGGCTGGTGACCAGGCCTGAGCAATCGGAGGTCGAGCGCCGAGCCGGGCAGGGCGGGGACCCGAGCGCGGACCTGGCTTGCTCCCCGCGGCGCACCTGCCTTGGCCGTACCCCGCCTCCCCTGACCTCCGCGGAACCTGACAAGCCTCCGAACCTTCTACTGAAGCGTGTCCTTGCCCCGCCGTGCGTGCTCTACCGGGGTCTCCAACTCCTCCTAGAGTCTGGAAGCCTTCTCCCCGCGGTGTCCAAGCCCTCCTCCCAGGGTCTCCGCACCCTCTCCTGTGGGATTTCCAACGCTCCTCTTCCTGGGCCCATGCCACACCTGAGGGCACTGGGTCCTGTTGGTGCTTTGTATCTGTGAGGCCTGCTGTTTAGTTTACAACATTCAATTTCCCGTCCAGTGGGCAAGAAGTAAGATCTTAACCAGTCCTGTCAAGATACCTAAGATTCTGAATGAGGGGAATTAGTGAGATTCATTCATAAGGATTAAGTCTGATGAAGGTGAGTAATTCATTGATACAGGGTTGGGGGGGGGGGTGGATCTGGACTCATTGAATAAGAAAAGTGATCTGCCCAACAGTCCCCAAACTGGGGAAATCAGATGCCATCGCCTGGCAACTTACCTAGAAGCCCAAGAGACTGGGACAATTGCAGATCTACCTACCAGGTTGTCTGATAACAATAGTGACAATTGGCCCAAGTCTGAAATAATCATATATATATAGACCTCGTGCAGGAGGGAATCAAAGAACTACACACTTGAAAGAGGGAATACTGACTTCTCTGTATCCTTTCCATTTAGATTTTGCAGCAACTTACTTTGGTAAACAACTCTGAATGTGTCTGAAACAGGTAAGATGTCGGTGTTCATTCCTGCTGTAGGGCTATAGAAAAGTAAGATTTCTCTCTAAACACAAGGAAGCACACCCAGGACTAATACAGACTTCTCAGCTCAAAAATTTTTCTTTTAACTCTATTCTCTGGAAAATACATTTGGGTTATAGTGGGGGAGGGGGTTGTTAGAGTTTTCTTTTTTATTATTTTTTCAAAATGTAAAGCAACTCAGCTTTGAAACATTTCAGTTTTTCAAAATGCTTTGTCTTAACTCATCCGCTTCTCAGATAGCAATTTAGGTAATTGCCTTAAGAACTTTGTCATTGAGATTGTTTTGAATATAATTTATTTTTTTCAATCAAACTGATTGATTTCTATGTGCATTATATTATTTTCTCTGCTATATTATAAAGTCCCTAAGGTCAGGGATTTATGAATCCTTGCACAGAATGAGTAGTTTGAATTGTGGAGCTGAATATATGACCAATATACAGAGATTTTCTTTCCTTTTCCTGTCTAATTCTATGTGTTTTATGCTTCATCCAGATACCTCCTCTAGTTTAACATAAACTAGTCAGCACTGATAAACTTGTGACTTACTTGTTTTTAAATTATCAATGGCCTATTTTAAATCCTAGACAGTTTTCTCTGACCTAGGATAAATTTTTACAGTTTCTCCCTCCCTGCAACCAAGCTGACTCAAACTCTAAAAATGCGAATTATTTTAAATACTGTTTAAAGTAGAATAAAATTGAGGATCAGTTTTCTACAGAAGCATCATATTGTGGGGCCTGAAAAATGTTTAAGAAATATTTGCCTGTTTTCACTGGCATAGTATATATAGGATAAGACAGTCTTTAAAACAGGCAATTATTTTGCAGTCATTTGTATTATTGTAGATTATAGCCATCTTATAAGGAAACCAGTGCTGTATGACAAGGGTCCTTGTATTTGAACGTGGATACAGACATCTTGATACATTTCATGTTGGTGAAATGAGTTTCCTCCTAGTTCATATCAGAATTGAAACAGACATTGGAAGGACATAACCATTAATTTCTTCACTAGGAAGAAGTGCCCAGAAAAGAGATTTTTTAGTTATATGACCTCAAAAAATAGTGAGATGTCAGGTTCCTCACCATTTAAGATGCGACTGGTTCATCTGGACCTGAAAGGAGCCCCGCCAAAGGTCTGCTACCTCTCGGAGGTAAGAGCTCCCTTTCTTCTTTAGAGAATCACTTTGCCTTGGGTTTGGTTATGAAGTTGTGAACAGTGTTCTGTAGACACATTCTTGGAACACAACCATGGGTTCTGAGTTGAGGCGTGATGGCAGCAGCATAGATCTTGAATTTCCCCCATATCCCCTCACAAAGCAGATAGCAACCAGGATAGCAAAAAGAAAAACAGAAAAGACAAAACCCCACAACCTCTGTTGTGAACCAAATCTTGTCTCCTAAAAAGATATATTTAAATCCTAACCAAGCAGACCTGTTAATGTGACCTGTGATTTAAAGATAGGGTCTTTGCAGATGTCTCTGACATTAGATGAAGTCATATGGGAACAGGGTGAGCTCTAATCCAATAAGTGGTATTTGTATAAGGAGAGGGGACAATAGACACAGAGGGAAGATGACATGAGGACAGAGGCAGAGACTAGAATCAATGCATCTGCATGCCCAGGAGGGTTAAGGATGCCAGAAACTCGCAGAATCCGGAAGAGACAGGGAGGCTGCCCCTTACAGCCTGGGAGGGAGCACGGCCCTGCTGACACCTAGATTTTACGCTTCATCCTCCCAAGCTGTGAGAGAATACATTCTTACTATTTCAAGCCCCCCAGTTTGTGATGACTTGTTATGGCAGCCACGAAAAGCATGTACTCTAAAACAAATGTAAGTTATCAGGGTTTCCCTGTGAATGCCAAAATCAAGGGGTGGGGCCAAACCACGGACAGACAGCTCAACACTCCTGTGGGGTTAGCAACTAAGACCTAGTGCAGCCAGATAAATAAAAATAAATATTAAAAAAAAAAAATTCTGATGACTTCAAGACCAGGGAACCCACAAAATAGCCCAACAAATAAAGGTAAGTCAGAAACTGGATGAGATGTCACTGGCTCCAGATTGAGGATGAGTGCTCAAACCTCAAGGCATTCCAAAATACTTTCCAGAAACTTCTTCCAGAAGGACAGAACCCCACACTCAGAATGCAATGTTGGGAAAAGACTCCATCTGGAACTGGGGAGTAACATCGAGGTAAAGAAGAGAGATGTTTCAAATACTGGAGGAACAGGATCCAGAGGGAGTGAAGACTGAGTGCTATGGAAGTAGCTGCACAAAGTCCATAACTGCTAATCCTTTATGTAACAGCTGCAGAGGGAGCCCGGGGCTGGCCCAGCTCCATCCCAAATATAAGAACCTGCTCTCCAAAATACAGGAAAACACATCTCACTGTAAAATGAGCAATAGGAAAGGAGTGTGGTGGTGCCATAGAGAAACATTGCCAGAAAATAGAGGACGATGATCTGAGTAACAGTGAAGGCGCACCAGCACCATGTGACCACAAAGCAGATGACACAGTTCTGTAATGTTTCAAAACAAGATCAGAGATACTAAGAAAGTGATAGAAGCTGTGGAAGAACAGCATGAGTTAGAAACGCCCAGGCCCACATGCTGCAACTAATGACCCCGCGTGCTGCAGTGAGCATCGACGATCCCCCGTACTGCTCTTAGAACCCACAGTAGCCAAATAAATATTTTAAAAAGCACAGAAAGCGACAGCCAGACAAAAGTAGATTGTGAAAAGATTGCCTCCAGACTCAGGAATGAATTATAAGAAAAAAAAAAAAAACAGACTAAACTAGAAAAAGGACAAAAGTGAATAGACACCATGGGAACCAGTATTGAGAAAGCAATGGCAGAAAAAAAAAGGCAAACGTAAAGAGATAAAAGTACGGTGACAAATGGATAGTTGTGAAAGACAGGCAAAGAAGACCCAGTTTATGTGTAGCTGGAGCCCCCTGCTGCTGATAATGGACAGAGTCAGGATCAGGCAACAATTTCTTATTCCTCCTGTTTCCAAGGATTTGCTGGGTGGCTCCCTCAGGCTGAGCTTAGCGGCCTGTCAGCCACCCAGAGCACCGAGGATCCCTACCAGCCCCAGTAGAAATGCCAAAGAGGCCACCCAGTGGTCAGATGGCTAAAGGCTGCAAGGGAAATCAGGAGCAAAAACGCTGTGGAAAATATGGAAATGCTATAACCATTATGTTTCATTTGTGCAAGTGACTGACCTGGGTTAGACTCCTTTCCACAATCAGCCTCCTCTTAAAATTTGCAGTCAATTGTCAATGACCCACTTTATAAATGATCCTAGCTAATTCCTGGTCTGAAGCTGATTTCCTTCTTCTATCCAGCATGCTTAAGAATGTTCCCATATTCCTGGGGAAAGAAAACTTTGACAGCAACATCAGCGAGAGTGCTACAAATTGTATAAAACCTGTAGTGGCCCTTGTCTGGAAGTGGGTTTATATTCTAAATACGTGCAGGAGCCCCCACCCCTGCCTGTGATGCCAGGCTAGAAGAAGATCTCAGGGTGTGTACAGTAGATACAGCCCTAAAAGTCCTGGAGGATGGGAGTCCATGTTCTTGAAATAAAGGTGGACAAAGAAGTGGGAGAGAACCAGGGCAGGGACCCCGTAAGCACAGAGGGACAACCTCTTTCCTCCATCTCCCTCTAGGCTTCTTCCAGGTGCTCACCACTAACCCTTCAGAGCCCTGTAGGCTCCCATTGCCCCAGCCTGCCCCTTCCCTGTGTTCTAGGAGGCCCCCATGCTACAGGTCTCATCCAGATGAGGTGCTGTCTGACCCTGCTTGCCCAGCCCTCCCTCCCCAGCTAAGCCACCAGGCAGCTGCTGTTCCATAGCAAGCAGAAACCCTGCCCCTTGTGTCAAATGAACACGTCACTACATTTGTGTTTAGTTGGCATAACACAGAGTACACATTTCAGGTGGAAAGTTTCCAGGAGAATTATCTGTCCAAAGATCAGCTATACTCCGTGTCCATCAGCTGAAAGAATGAGCCTGTGACCTGCATGTGTGTCGTTTTCCATTCAAATAGTCATTTTTTCATGACGTTTCTGTCTCCTCCCCAGATTTTCCCTTTGTTCCGTGCCCTGGGTGCAAATGGCGTCCTCATTGAGTATGAAGACATGTTTCCCTACGAGGGCCACCTGAGGCTGCTAAGGGCCAAGCATGCGTACAGGTACCTGAGCTGCCAAGCAGGGTGATGCCTCTGTAGAGAAAGTGGGATGTGCAGGGCAGCAACCTGGAGGGGAGGGGAGGGGAGGTAAGAATTGTTAAATGCATGTTTTTAATCATAAAAATAAAGCACGTTCACTGAAGAGAATTTGGAAACATTTAAAAGAAAGTAAGCATCCATATATTCAAAGCTATGGATGTTTCAGTAGTCATGTACAGATGTGAGAGTTGGACCATGAGGAAAGCTGCATGCCAAAGAATTGATGCTTTTGAACTGTGGTGTTGGAGAAGACTCTTGAGAGTCCCTTGGACTGCAAAGAGATCAAACCAGTCAATCGTAAAGGAAATCAACTCTGAATATTCATTGGAAGGACTGAAGCTAAAGCTCCAATACTTTTGCCACCTGATGTGAAGAGCTGATACATTGGAAAAGGCCCTGATGCTGGGAAAGATTGAGGACAGGAGGAGAAGTGGGCAACAGAGGATGAGGTGGTTGGAAGACATCACTGACTCAATGGACAAGAGTTTGAGCAAGCTCTAGGAGATAGTGATGGTCAGGGAAGCCTAGCGTGCTGCAGTCCATGGAGTCGCAAAGAATCAGACATGACTTAGCGACTGAGCAACAACAGCCACAAATGATCCCCCAGGAGGAAGCGCTGTGATATGTTTCAGCCTTGTCTGTGGAGATGAAATGCATGGAGGACACTTTGACAGGTGTCCAGGCAGGAGGAGGAGGGAGGGTCTTTAAGGCCCCAAGTGGGATCTTCACCAGAAAAGTGAGGATTAAAGGGGAAAGGATCAGTATCAGGAAAGTCAGATAGCTTGGTCATGGACGTACCCCATTTGGCTTTAAAATTATGGGTATCCGTGTAAACCAATAACAAATAGCCCAAAAGAAAACTGGACAAAGAACATTTTGATTCCCCCCAAAAGAAAGAAGTATATGATAATAATAAAACAATGAAATGCCATTTTGGCTACCAAATTGGAGAAGCTTTTAAAACAAAGTGATAGTGCTCTGTGTCCACGAGGGTGAGCAAAAACTAGCCTCCTGCTGGTGGGCTGTAGAGCAGCCTAACCATTCTGGAGGGTGGCTTGGCTCCGTGTGACAGGACTCCCAACAAGTGCCTGTGAGTGGGAAACAGGAAAGGCGTGATCCAGAGCATTAATGTGGTGTGATGACAGAGGTGTTCGTGTTTCTTCGTACAACGAACGTGTTCTGTTCCTTTGTTTTTAAAAGTGAAAAAGGTACCCGGGTTCCAGTGAAGCTTGAAAAAGGCATATTTAAAGATAGAACCTTATATAATCAGTTCATTTATAAAACTGATTAACTTTAGAGATGGTTCAAACACAGAAATTGAGATGAATTCGTAAATGACACCTCAGAGTAGAGTGGTCGGGGGCCCTTCCAGGATGGCATCCTCAGTAATCTCAGTGGCAGGATGTTGACCTGGACGAATACTCAGGGGTGCTGACAGTGACTTCCTTCCAAGGGTTTTATCCATTTGTAGATGGATAAACAAATACATGCGTACTCAGTCATGCCTGACTCCTTGCAATCCCATGGACTATAATCTGCTAGGCTCCTCTGTCCATGGAGGTTTTCCAGGCAAGAATACTGGAGTGGGTTGCAATTTCCTACTCCAGGGGATCTTCCCAACCTGGGGACCGAACCCACGTCTCTTGCATCTCCTGCATTGGTAGGCAGATTCTTTACCACTGAGCTACCTGGAAAGCCCCAGTAGATGGGATTACTAACCCCCTCAGATGAGTCACTCCACCTAGTCTTGGTACTCTATTAAAGGGGTCACCAGCCTTTTCTGTAAAGGGCCAGACAGTAGATATTTCTGTCTGTGCAGCCCGTCTCATCTCTGTTACAACTATTTGTGGGGCAAAAGCAGCCACAGGTGATGATAATGAGTGGGCATGGCTACGACCCAATAAAACCCTATTTGTGGACACTGAAGGATGAATTCCATACAATTGTTGTTCTTTTGTCACTCAGTTGTGTCCGACTCTTTGCCACCCATGGACTGTAGCCCGCCAGGCTCTCCAGTCCATGGGGTTTCCCAGGCAAGAACACTGGAGTGGGTTGCCATTTCCAGGAGATCTTCCCAACCCAGGGATCAAACTCATGTCTCCTGCCCTGGCAGGTGGATTCTTTACTGCTAAGCCATCAGGGAAGCCCTCCCATACAGCTTTTACAGGTCGCAAAATGTTATTCTTCTCTTGATTGTTCTCAACAATTTTTAAATGTTGAAACCATTCTTAGGTCATGGGCTGTACAGAAACAAGCAGTGAATCTACCCTCAGGCCCTATCTTCCCACCATCGTTCTAGACTATGATTCCTTGTGTGGCCCAGTTTCTGGTAAAATGACTTTAGCTTCGTGTAGAGTTTGGATCAGAATAGCTGGTAAGAAGTAAACTGTTACTTGATGACATAACAGAGCATCATTTTCCTGAACCGTGGCATGGAAGTCTTCTCTGAAAACTTACACCTGTTGGGCTTTTCAGAGTTAGTGACCCTACTAGTTTCCTCAGTAGCATCCCCCAGGAACCTGATAAGCGGGGACTGGGAGCCTAAATGGAAGCCAGCCTGCACCTCTTAGGGTGGTCTTTGTCTCCCTGCTGCTACTGCTGCTGCTAAGTCGCTTCAGTCGTGCCCGATTCTGTTCAACCCCATAGACGGCAGCCCACTAGGCTCCTCTGTCCCTGGGATTCTGCAGGCAAGAACACTGGAGTGGGTTGCCATTTCCTTCTCCAATGCGTGAAAGTGAAGTTGCTCAGTCGTGCCTAACTCTTTGTGACCCCATGGACTGCAGCCTACCAGCCTCCTCCGTCCATGGGATTTTCCAGGCAAGAGTACTGGAGTGGGTTGCCATTGCCTTCTCCTTGTCTCTCTAGCCCTTCGGAAATCAAAGAGATCCTGCACCTGGCCACGCTGAATGAGCTCGAGGTCATTCCGTTGGTGCAGACATTTGGGCACATGGAGGTAAGTGGGAGGAAGGGAAGTTACCTTGCACCCAGGTGTGGGGTTCAGGGGTGCACAGGCAGGGCTAGCGACCTGCAGGGAACAGCTCAGTGCTGCACAGAGAGGCTCTGAACAGCTGAGGAGCTGTTGTCTGATAAATCTAGCATCTAGGCCCTCTCAACATCAGTTTCCATAGACTTGTTTTTCCTTTGAGTGTCCATCCCACTTTCCAATTATTTGCATGTCTCAATTTTGGGTTGACAACTGGACATTTCAGATCATGTGTTATAGTGAATCTGACTTCTTCCCCCATGGGTAGTTGTAAATTGCCTGGATTTAATCTGTCTCCCCAGATGTGTGTGGCCACAAATGCCTCTGTTGGGTTTTTATTCTTGCTTTTATTTTTTGTTCTTAGGGGGTCACTCTTCTGTCTTGAAAGCTGGTGATTCCACGTAGTTTGGGCAGTAGTTGTGCCCAAGCCCGTAAGGCTCCACGTTGTGCCCCAGGGGCTGGGGTGCCACACCTAAGAGCTCAGCCACTGCTCAGTCTGACGTGGCTTCTGCTTTCCACCCAGACCTCTCAGGCCCCTGCGTGTGTGTGTGCGTGTGTGTGTGTGTGGCCCCAGCCAGCTGGTGTGAAGGAGAATGTGTGTCATCTCTGTGGTCCTGTGAGGACCACAGAATTCATAACAGTTTGCCACTCTTACTGACAGGTCTCCAAGAACTGGGTTTACCCACATCCAGCCACTGGTGGGCACAGGGGGTGGGGCCCTGGGCAGAAGCTGCAGAATCTCTGTTTTTACCTAAAGTTGTGGCAGTCTTTCATGAACAAACATTTCCCAGTTTGTTGTTCACCTTTGGTTGGTTTCCGGAGGCCTGAAATTGTTTTTGACAAATGGTTCCACTTTGTACTTGTTTTGTGTGTGTGTTGGGCAGGGCGGTGGGGAGTGGGTAGTTTGCCAGCCTCTTCACTTGAGCACGAAGTCCACCCACATGTAATTCTTCTGTGAAGGGGGACTGTCTTGTCTGCTTTCTCACTCAGCCTAGTTAGAGGTGGAAGAGAGGGGCTGTTGACCAAGCAGCCAGGTTGCTCAAAGCCCTGTCTCCTGTGCCCAGGGCAGCCCCGCTGGCCCCCCTGGGAACTCTAACAGACACGAGGCTGACAGGGTGCAGGGACAGGAGCCCAACTGCAGGGAGCTCGGGCACAGGCTTCTCCCCAGGGTCGCCAGCTTTCCTATTGTCTCCCTGCAGTTCGTGCTGAAGCACGAGGCTCTCGCTCACCTCCGGGAAGTGGCACGTTTCCCTAACACCCTGAACCCCCACAAAGAGGAGTCCCTGGCATTGGTCAGAGCCATGATCGACCAGGTGATGGAGCTGCACCCGGGCGCCCGGTGGCTCCACATTGGCTGTGACGAGGTGGGTGCCTCCCCTTGCCAGCAGGCGACTCCCCTAAGTCTGCAGCAGCCCCTTGTCTTCACCTCAAGGTCATCTGCTCCCACCTCGTGGGGTCTTCTCTTAAATAGAAAAGCAGCTCCAGGAGTAAAGAAAGGCTGTCTGAGGAGATGTGCCCCAATAAGGGCCGTGGTCCTAGCTGACAAGTGATCTCCCGTGGGCAAACCTGCTGAGCCAAGCAGGGTGCAGTGGGGTGCAGGCACCCACGGGACAGCAGAGCAGCCCCCAGTTACTGCATGTTCATGTCCTTGGGGCCAAGGTGGCCATGAGATTGAGCCGGTTACTTTTCTCCATCTGAAGCAGTGCAGTTTTAGACAGCGGGAGAAGGGAAACACCACTTTAGGGTCATGGAGCACTTTAGGGTCATGGAGCACCGGCTAGAAAGGCAGTTCCCAGGGGTGCCCCCCCTTGTCCTCAAGAAACACAGGATCTTAGGAAGATTATGAGCCACTGAGCAGTGACCCAAAGACCTCTGCTTGTCTGAGATCAGGCATCTGAGCAAGGACAGTGGTTTGTGGACATTTTATTCCAGAGTTTGATCCTCTTCAAAAAAACCTTTTTAAAAAAAAAAAAAAACGTGTAATATAGAATTTACCACTGAAAGCAATTGAAAGTGAACAATCCAGTAACTTTTTAGTCATTCTCAGTGTCGTGCAGCCCTCATCCCTGCCTAGGGCAGGGCCTCTCATCTCCCCACCCGCCCCCCCACCCTCTACCCCTGCCTCCATATCTCCTTTCCATCTCTGCATTATTCCCCTGCCCCAGCACCCCATAAATGAAATGCTGCTCCATCCATGGGCTTCTCTCCCTGGGCACCTTCTCCAGCTTCATTCATCTGCATGGCAGCTGAGTGATATTCCAGCGTGTGGACAGGCCACGCTCTGTTTATCCATCTTGTGTTGCTGGACGTCTGGTCATTTTACCTTCTGGCTCCTGTGATGCTCCTGTGCCCAGACTCAAGCGAGTCTTTGAGCTGAGTTTGGGTGTTGGTGCAGAAGGCAGGGGCGCCCTTCACTGCCCCCTCCCCATGGGCAGCTTCCCCGAGATTTCTCCCAGGCCACAGCATGAACCCGTGGGTGAGGCTGAGTGGTCCTGAGGCCAACCCACCCGTGTCTCCCAGGTCTACTACCTTGGAGAGGGTGAGACCTCAAGACAGTGGTTGCAGCAGGAGCCCAACACCAAAGCAGAGCTGTGTCTGTCCCACATGGAGGCGGTGGCCAGCCACGTGCGGGCCCGGTACCCCACCACAACGCCCCTGATGTGGGATGACATGCTGCGGGACATCCCCGAGGACCAGCTCTCAGGTCAGCGAGGAGCGGCCCTGGCGGGCGGTTGCGGGGGTCGGGGTGGGTAGTGGTGGTGGTGCAGGGCACGCTCAGCAGTGGGGCTTCCTGGTGCCACGAGGGGTGGAAGCCAAGTGCTCCAAGCCCCCAGCTGCTCAGGAGAGACCTAGACCCTGTTGTAGAGCTGCACTGAAGCTTCTAGTTCCAGACCATCCCTTTATTAGGACCACTTTCACGTGTTCTTATATGACAGAGCCATTTTCCTAAAAGGTCTTGCAGGAGTGTGGTTGTGAGAGACCTGACCTGGAGGGTAGCATGAGGCCCCAGGTGTGGGGCTCCGACCGTCAGGAGCAGGGGGTGGGTTGCGGAGCAGGGGCCCCCAGCAGACCATGAGCACGCCCAGTGCTTCTAGGGCCCTTGGCCTCACACGCCTGCATTGCCAGCCCTGTAGGGGGCTCCACTGAGGTTCACACTGGCTGGTTGAGGGAAGCAGAGGCCCCCCAAGCCCAAGCCCAGCAAGGCCTAGCTTGAGGCTTTGGGATGAGACGGGGAGATTGCCACACATGCTTCTGCAAGGTCCAGGTGTCCTGGCTGCAGCCATTACCACGTGTGGCCACTTAGGTTTTAACTCATTATAAATAAGTCCATTTAGCAGTGCATTCCTGCTGCACCTGGGCCTGCCCCGCGTGCAGACACGGTGCCGCTCCCTCCCTTAAGGGAGCACTGGAGCCGCTGGCCTGGGGCATGGCCCTAGCAACTCCAGCAGTGTCCAGTCACTTCCAGAGCCGACTGGCCTGGCGGCTGCAGCGTTTATAAGCACTTAGTGCAGTACTGAGTCTGTACTTAAATCCATTTTAATGCAAGAAAGGAGGGCTGAAGGGACCCGCCCTCATGGCCTCTCTCCACTCCCAGGGTCTAGGGTACCGCAGCTGGTGGAGCCTGTGCTTTGGGACTATGGGGCCGACCTGGACCTCCACGGAAAAGGTCAGTACCAGAACGGAGCCTGGCGGTCATGGGCTCCTCTTGGTTTTCCCCCCAGACAAGCATGTGTTTCGGGCTTCACAGCTACACCTCGTCAGGGCCTGCCACTCACACCTCTTACTTGCTCATCCAGTGCTCCTTGTGGAGAAGTACCGGAAGAGTGGCTTCTCCTGGCTCTGGGCCGCCAGCGCCTTCAAGGGGGCCACAGGAGTGAACCAGAGCCTGACCCCTATCGAGCACCACCTCAGAAACCACCTGCAGTGGCTGCAGGTGGCGGGCAGTGTGCCAGCGGACACGCTGCGGGGCATCATCCTGACTGGCTGGCAGAGGTGAGGCCACATGGGGCCCGGGGATGCCCTCGGGAGGGTCGAGCGGCTCCTGTCACTCAGGACACATGGCCCTCCCCAGCCCATCCAGTCTGGGCCTCAGTTCTTCTCGCCTTCTGTCAAGGGGAAGCAGTCAGCACTCTGAGGAGGGGGTGGGAGAACCAGCCACACAAAACAAGCCACTTGGGGTCAAGCCCCTCACACCACACTGCTGAGGGGATGAGGCTCAGGGTGTCAGCACCCCGGGGCACTGGCCCTCCTGGTGCACGCTCTGTCTGCACCATGCGTGTCTCTGCATGTTCACACCACCCCAGCCGCTTGGGAGAAGCGTGAAGACAGACCTCAGCTCATTCAGAATTTCACACCATCTGAAAAGTAGAGTGACAGGTTAACGCCTGGTCCCAGGCAAGTCCTGGCCTCAGGTCCCATCCTGAGGGGGAGGCCAGGTGGCCCCAACACCAAGGGCAGGAGGCCCTGACCCCACGGGAGGCAACTGGAGGCGGGGCTGGTGGCTGACCCTCAGCCCTCACTTACAGAGCTGAGTCAGAGATGAACTGCCAAGAATTTCAAGGTGGCAACTGCAGAGCATTAAGCCCAGGCAGGTCCCTCTGGGTGGGATCTGAGTGTGACTGCCAGCTGCATACCCACAAAACCAAGGAAGCTTCTGGAAGCAGCAGAAGCTTCTCGATCCCTGTCCTGTCTCACGGTGGCTCATGCCCGAGCATCCGCTGAGTCCCTCTCCCGCGGACTTAGGTACGACCACTTCTCTGTGCTGTGTGAGCTGCTGCCCGTGGGAATCCCGTCCCTGGCCGTCTGCCTGCAGGTGCTGCTGCACGGTATGGCCCCCTGCTCCTCCCAGGAAGCCAAGTGCCGGGGCCCCTAACTGCTGCCACCTCCACCTGGCTGGACTGTGGTCTTACAGCCTGGGTCTCAAGCCTAAACCCAAGACAGAGGCCAGGAAGGTAGGGGGACAGGCCCCTCAGGCAGAGTGAACCCACAAGAAAGTTCATCCTGGATAGGGTGCAAGAAAGGGCCCGTCTTCACTGGTTAAGTATCCTGAGTGCCCAGTGCCAGTAGGTGTGGCCCCAAGCGAGGGCAGCTCCCTCACTTCTGGTTCTTGTGGGAGCAGCCAGGTGCAGGCAGAGATGCTTAGAGATAGACGAAACCCGCAGGCATGCTTGATGGTGAAGCCATGGTTACATAAACTCCCATTTGAGACCAGGTGGGAATTTAATTGATGATATATGTGGTTTTGGAGCAGAAAGATGTCAAGGTGGTTGAGGAAAGTGAGGACTGAATAATGAACACGTTTAGGATTGTGCTGAGCCACAGGGATGTGGAAGGACAGTTACTGGGACTCTACCCTTTTCTAACCTTCCCACCAGGCTGCTGTGGCCTTGGGCTCATCCATCCCTGAGGTCAGCATGTGTGCAGCTGGACCTGGCCAGCGGTCCTTCTTGATGGTTTTGCCCACCACCCATGCCCAAAGGTCGGGAGGTCCAGCCAGCACAGGGTCCAGGCCACCTCCTGCAGAGGCCTCTCTGACCTCCGTCTATGGTTGGTTTCAGGAGACTTTGCTGAAAATGTCAAAGCAAGAGTGGAGAACTTTCTTGGGATTTCGAGCCTAGAGGAAATGAGTTTTAGGAGGTAACACCCTCACCCCCTGCCCTGCCTCTCCCCTCACATTTGGGCCCTTCCTCAGCACGGCGGCTCCCTGTGCAGTGAGGGCGCCGGCTCCTTCCCTGGCAGCAACATCCTGGCCCTCGTCACACAAGTCAGCCTCCACCTGTGCAGCTCCGTGGATGCGCTGCTGGAGAGGGACAGGTGAGCAGGCAGGGGAGCGACCCCCATCACTTCCTGGCAGGGCAAGGGCCAGCTAATACTGCAAGGAAGCTTCCTAGGTGGAAAACAACTTTTAAAAATCTACCAGATTTTCAAAGGTCTTATTTTACAACCACCAAGGCTGCCTTATGAGCCACAGTGCACCCACCCCACTGCAGGTATGTGACTGGCTGGTTCAGCCCCTACCATCGCAGGAGGAAGCTCATCCACCCCGTCATGATCGAGCACATCCAGCCCCAGGCACTCAGGTAGCCCACGGCTTGCCCCGCTGTGTCCATCCCCAGCACTGCCCACCCTCCACTGTGTACTGGTAGCCTTCTGGACGAGCTGACTAGGTATCACAGCCACAGACTCCTGGGTGACCCAACTGAATCAGCTGTGCCCTTAGGTGTTAAGAGAAGCTGCCTGAGAGGGTTGAGGGTCACCAGACGCCCTGAGCTGGGTCTAGGGCTCCTGGTAGGACCAGACTGCCTAGGGCTGTGGCTGCACATGTCACCAAGGGGACAGGGTCCCAGCTGGCCCTCCCCCCAGCTCTGTGAGCAGAGGCCAACACAGACTGTCCCCACTGAGTATAAGATGCCTTCAACTGTCACGGCAGGTTCACGCAGGAAGAAAAACCCTGCCAGCTAGTTGTGAAGTGCCTGCTAGTTTCAGAGGTCAAACTGACAGTCGCTCATTGATTCCCAACAACCTTATGAGGCTGGTACGAAGGGCCCAGTTCCACGGATGAGTAAACTGAAGCCCAGGATGTCCTGACCTGTGGGTTTCTGGAGGCTATGAGCTAGGCCCCAGGGCCCTCACTGGGCAGGCTAACTGTCCCGCTGGTCCTCAGTCTCCTGGCCAGGTGGAGCGCCCTCGCAGGGGAGCTAGAGGCTGCCCTGCAGCGCGTCTTCTACCCGGACACGGTGGAGGAGTGGCTGGAGGAGAACGTGCACCCCAGCCTGCGGCGGCTGCAGGCTCTGCTGCAGGACCTGGGTGAGGCGGCCCGCCCCAGGCAGGACTCAGGCCAGGACTCCTGAGCGGGGAGGCCAAGCACAGGCCTTCAGCAGCCCCACACCCTTGTCTAGCTGCACCCAGCCCCACGCGCTGCTCCTGAGTCCTGGACAGCCGTGCCAGCAGGCAGCACTCACAGAGTAAATATGGAAGGAAAAGGCCTTCTGGGCCTATGCAGTGATCAGCATTACAACTTTCTTTTGAAATAAAAAGGAGAGTGGAATGCAGAAATCATGTTACTAGAAATTTGAAAGGCTTCATTACTAACCTGGCCCGGGCTGCTTACAGTGGGGCCCACACAATTCTCCGGAGACCCTTCTTGCCCAACCCAGCTCCTAGGGAGCAGAGTCAGCCAAACACTCTCCCTCTGGTCCTGGAGCCTCCTCCAGCCCTGGGACGAACACACCAGAAACCAGTGTACGGCATGTCACACCTTTTAAGAGAAAGCACTCCAGATTTAACCATTTGGAAACCTAACTTTGGCATGTTTAAGTGACTGTCCCCATCGGTCTGGTTGGCAGCCATTACTTGGAAAGGAGAGGATCTCATTTCTCTGGAGTCCCCTGAAGTTGCTCTCACCCAGGCAGCCTCAGAACCCTGGGTCCATGGGTCTACCAGGCCATTCCCAGTGTGGAAGCCTTGTGGGTTTCCCCAGAGATGCTCTTGGCATGTGCTGTACCTTGGAGGGACCCAGGTTCAGAGAAAGCAGAAGAAAACCAACAGTGCAGGTGAGGGTCAGTGTGGCTGGCACCCAGATTCCATGGGGGTGGCTGTAGCCAGCTGCCTAGGCCCTGCTGAGGGGCAGTCATAAGCCTGGCCCATTCTGGCCACATACAAACAGGCTCAACTGCCAGGGTTTGAGAGAAGCTGGGAATATGGGTTCCAAGGGATGGGTGCAAGTTTTTAAATGCTGCTAGAAGAGAAAACCTCTGCCTACACTGAGAGCAGGGGCAGGAGGTTATCCTCCCTGTAAGAGCCCAGCTGCAATCCTGATTGTGATCTGGGCGAGGCAGCAGTGAGCGGTGGTATGAAGTGAGATCTTAATTCCCTACCCAGGAACTGAACCTGGATATCCTGGATGAGAACCAGCAGTCCTGGCCATCAGACCGGCAAGGGCTAGAAGGCTAGAAGTTGGTTTTCTGTGGATCTTTGCCCTGATGGAAAATGCATTTAACAAGGAGGCAAAAACTGTTAATGCAGGTACAAAGTTTATTGAGACTTAGCACAAGTGGAAGAGCACACCGAGAACTGGTTTGAGAAGCAAGGCAGAGACGCACACCCAGAGAGAAAGGGTGTGGGCGTCCCTCTTAGTGAGGAGGAGTGCTGGAAAGAGGCGGTTAAGTCATTTATATAGGTCAATTCTTCCAAGTCTTTACCTTCAGCCAGTTATCTGGTTTCTTTTCCACACCTGACCTACCCTGAGACGCTCCCTTGGGTGTGCATGCACCTCTCAGCCAAGATGGATCTCCAACTGAAGGCTTCTGGGAGGAGCAAGACTCATTATGGCCTGGCATTATCCCCTGACTTTTGACATCCAAGGAACCTTTCTGCGTATGTGCAGTGTCTCCCTTGTCCCAAAAGGAGGAGTGGACATCCCTTAATCCTTTACTCAGAACAGGGTTTTGCCTCTTTGTCCTTGCATGACTATTACCTTAAGGTGTTTAAAAGAGACAGACACTGGCTATTTACCCTGTTTCTGTTGTTACTTCCATTCTGGAGCGCAAACAGGAGGCTAGTTGTAGGTATACATCCTGAAGCCCACTTCTTCCTGCCCCACGAAATGCAATAGGAGGCCAGTTGTGAATGTCTACCTGGAGCCCAGCATCTGTCTCCTGCCTCAGCTGGACTCAAGATGAGCCATCTGGGGTTCTAGAGGCCTCACTATGGCAACAGCACACCAATCAAATGGGCCCCTTGGCATCCACCCTGAGCACCAGGAGCTCACAGGTGAGCAGCTCACTTCTGACTACTGAGGACGTCTGGCTAGTGGAAGGGATGAACATGGGGAGCAGGAAGAGAGCTGGGATCCATAGAACAACAGGCAGAGACAGCATCCTCAGAGGCTGACCCAGCCAGGCCCCACACCTGCCTGCCAAAACCTTGTTGCAACCCGCAGGACTGAGTCCTGGCAAAGACCCTGACCCAGAGAGCTCAGTCCTATGCTTCGTGCCCTGGGACCCCGGGCGTGCTTCCCATTTCAGAGGCCTTGAGCCCCACATGGCTAGCAGGTCTGGCCTGTCCACACCAGGCTATTGCCCCAGCAGGCTGATTCCAGGAAGAGGCAGATCAGCCCGCAGAGAAGGTCCCACTGTGGTTTTGCTTGGAGGACAGAAGCAAGCAGCAGGAATGGCTGAGGGTCCTGCCCTGGGGCTGCCAGGGACACAGGCAAGAGCCGAGAAGGAAGACTCCCAGGGGGCCCATCAGTCCTGCCGGGGCCCCATCAGAACCCTGCTGAGGGGCGCCATGGAGGTCAGCTCTGGTCTCCGGGGCCGTCGGCCTCACTGTCGCTGCTCTGAGACAGCTCCACAGGACTCTCCAGGCGGTGCAGCTCCAGGAAAGCAGTGATAAGCTTGGCAACAGCTTCCACATCGCTGGTCCAGGCCGGCACCAGAAGGGAGGACGGGTCACCGTGGCAAAGATCCTGGCCTCCCAGCAGGAGCCAGAAGACCATGCCAGCCTCCTCACAGGCATCGCCCTCCAGGGTTCCCGCCAGGACCCCACACCTTACCCGGTCCCCACCCTCACCTGACCTTAGCCCAGGCCTCTCTGCCACTGGGGACCCCTGATGTGCCCCTCCCCTCTGTCCCTGCAAGGACCCCTGATACCACCTAGCAGGTGACCCCCAAAGCCCCACCTCCTCCATGTTCCTGAAGCCTCTCTGCCCTGCCACAGTCCCTTATGAGGGCCACTTGCCTGGGGGCAAGGGCATAGTGGGCAGCCCTGGCCCATCATCTCCCATCCTCAGCTTACCTGCGGTGGCCCATGACAGCACTCTGGGTGAGGGGGTGGGAGAAGCCTGTGGCGAACCGAAGCACCACTACATAGCCCTTCCCGAAGTACCGGACCTTCTCCTCCTCCACATTCACGTCCCGGATGTCACTGAGCAGGACCACCACTGTGGGCGGGGCCGGGTCAGTGGCCATGTCCCCCGCCCACCCTGCCCCTCTCGCCCTGCCCCTCTCGCCTGGATGCTGGCACAGTGCAGAGGATCAGAGCCTGCTTGTCATGAAGGAATTCGTGTCACTCCAGGTCGGAGGCCCAGAAGATGCCGGGACCCAGCATTAGATGTCATAGGAAGTGACCACAGCACAGCGTCCTGTGACTGCCGATTAACACCCAATCTGAGTGAGAGGGAACATCTGGCAGGCCTACTGCCTTGAAAGGCCCACCTGTCTAACACGTCAGGGGCTGGCTAAGCATGGTACTGCCCAGCTTTCTGCTTCATTTTCCTCAACTGCTAGAAAATGCCTTGCTGGTCTCTAGTGGCCAGTCACTGAGCTGGGGGTTGCCAGGCAGTTTTCTTTGGGCCAAGGCACATCTGAGGACACAAAGCATCCATGAGGCAGGACACAACTCTGGTCACCGAGCAGCCAGTTTCCCCTTTCCAGGTCAGGCAGACGCTCACTGCCTTCTGTCCACCCCAGAGTAACCCATGTCCTGTTCATGCCCCACGCCTTACCTTGGTCATGGCCTGCTCTGCAGAGAGTCAGCAGCTTTCTATACAAGCTGAATGTCTTCAGCACTACCTTCCCGGTGCTCTTGTTGAAGACGGCTTCCTAGAATGCCAGCCA
The DNA here is from genome assembly GCF_042477335.2 of Ovis canadensis. Classification (NCBI taxonomy): domain Eukaryota; kingdom Metazoa; phylum Chordata; class Mammalia; order Artiodactyla; family Bovidae; genus Ovis; species Ovis canadensis. The sequence goes on along the minus strand of NC_091255.1, from coordinate 58,473,919 downwards.
CAAGGTGGTCACCTGGCTGCTGGCCTGTGGGCCAGTCCAATACACGCTAACTTGCCAACTGTATCCCCACCCTCCCCAGAGCAGACACAAGGAGGCAGCCCTCTTCCTTCCCATCCCAGTCAGAACCCCAGACCCCTGCAGCCAGACCCCTCCAGGGTCTCGGGTGTGAAAAGAAGCAGGTACTTCTCTCCACAGTTGAGAGAGGTGAGCACTGAGGATAAGGTCATCAAATGAGGGAACAGGGCAGAGAACAATACTGGGGCCAGGCAACCCAAAGGACACATGAGGAAGGACAAAAGGGAGGAGAGGGAGGTGGCCTCGCCCTTCTAGGAGAGCAGCTTCAGAAGATTCTGTGGCCCACAAATGGTCACAAATAGGCAATGTCCAGGGGCCAAGTCAAGCTGGCCAGAAACCACTGGGCTCACATTTCAGGATCGGGGTGGAGGGCATTAGGACCCTGGAGTCTTTCTTCCTTTGACGAGCCCTGCAGGGGAACCCAGGAGCCCCAAAGCCTGGGCACCCTTCCTGCATCAGCCTCACCTCCCAGTCCTCCAGGTTCTGCACGGCCACAAACAGACAGCCCGTGACGTAGAAGAGCTTCCAGCCCAGACTATCTGGGGAGCAAACACAGGAGACAGCCATGGGCAGGTAGCAGGGGGGCAAAAGTCAACATGCCTACAGGGGGTGCCTCCTCCCAAAACAGCTGCTTCCCAGACTCTGGGCAGGAGTGGCCCCTGAGGGCCCAGCTGACTGCCCATGCCTCCAAGGACATCCCACCCCTGCCAAGGCCATCCAGCACTGTGGGCCCTGTCACACAGGGCAGGATGTGGTCCACCAGCTCTGCCTTCAGCTCTCCACGTGGGTGACTCCTCGAGATTACGATCATGGCACCGTGTGTGAGAGCAGAGATGGGGGACTACTTCCAGGGAGCTGCTGAAAGCATAGACTATTCCTGCCACAAGACCTGAGGCAGACATGAGAGTGCCTTTCTGCATATTTTATGACATGAAAATGCTGATGTAAATGAATGCAAGCTGTGGGGGGCACACAAGCGCATGAAGGTGAGACCACGCCTGCAAACCATTTAGAGGAAGAAAGTCCAACTCCTTATGACCCCATGGACTGTAACCTGCCAGCCTCCTCTGTCCATGGGATTTCCTAGGCAGAAGTGGGTAGCCATTCCCTTCTCCAGGGGCTATTCCCAACCCAGGGATAGAAACCAGGTCTCCCACACTGCAGGCAGATTCTTTACCATCTGAGCAACCAGGGAAGCCCCATTTAGAGGCAGGGACAATCCCCCAAATCATGCCTATCAGATTACAAATGACAGGGTTTCCTTTTTTCTCTTATTTTCCAATCAGCTAAGGAAGCTCCTAGGGATGGGGCGGGGCAGGGCAGATGCCGTTCCTCACCTCCACTGTAGTAGGCAGCAGCCAGGCCGATCGACAAGATTCCTGTGGGGAGAAAACCAGTCCCTTTCCATTGGGCCACCACTAGCCCAGAGACCACCTCCTCCCATGACCCGCAGACCCAGGTAAGCAGCCCCCCCTGCTGCCAGGGATGGCTAAGAGCAGGGAGCAGGGGGGGCAAGAAAACCGCCAGGCTCAGAAATTGTGGAAACAACCAGGAAGTCTGTTTACAAGAATGTTCTACCTCAGTCACAGTATTCACTGGTCACATGTCTACGTTGAGGTTCCAGAGCTGACAGGGGAACCAGAAAGAGGAACCTGATGTGGGTCTCATCCACTGACAGCACATGGTGTGGAATGAAGACAAGACTGCAGGTGAAGAATCACGACCCCGCACGAGACGAAACAGGAAGAGTCCCGGGAAAGAAGGCCCAGAGCCAGGCTGCCGAAGGTGCAGCAGCACCTCCCCTCACACCTCAGTTCCAATCAACATGTGCAGCTGCCCAGGGAGTGCAGGGCAATGGGGATTGACAGGGTACAGGACCAGGGGCCTCCCCACCCTTACTCCTTACTGTCTCCATCACACAGGCCCTAACCTTATGAAAGCAAACAAAAAAGGAAATACAGGGACCTCATAGGAGCATGGAGACTATTAACCAAAGGATGTTAAATGGTGAAAAAACACAAGACTGACCCTCTGTAAAAGCACTCGAAAAGGATAAAAGCTGGAAAGACATAATAGTTGCTATTTCCTGGGGTAGTAGAACCAAGGAAAATTTTAGTTTAATCTTCATCCTTTTGTAAAGTTGGATTTTTAACTTGAGAAATATGAACATCCTTACCAACCAGCAGGGACCAGGATCTGATGCCTGGAGCCCTCTTCAGATGGAGGCGGGAGCTGGTGCGTGTCTCCACCTGCATATACATCCCTGGAACGTGCTGCCACCACCTTCAACAAGAGACCAGGGCGCCTAGGGAAGGACACAAAGAGACAGCTGGAGCCCTTGGGCCGCTGCTAACAGACAAGAACCCAGCTCCTCTCCAGGACAGGATGCCCAGCTGCCCACTGACAAGGTCCACACAGGTTCAGAAACCACTCAGCTTGTGCTGACTGCTGTCCTGTGGTCAGGCAAGTCAACCCCCTAGGGACCCATGTCCTCTGTAAGGAAGGTTCTTTGCACAGATATAGTGGTTGCACTGGGGCTATGTCCCCTGCTCTGGCTCACAAAGCTTCAACATTTGATCATCACCTGTCCACTTCTTACCTGGAAACCTCAGTCTCTTGGAAACCGTTAGCCCCCAGCAGCCTCCAAACTTCTGGCACCCTATCAGAACGTACCAGAACACCCTCATTTCCCTGTACAGGCCTATGAAAAAGAGAACTGAAAGTCTCGTCATGGTTTGATGAGAGGCACTGATCGAAAAGTCAGTTCCTGCAGCTGCGGAGACAACAGTCCGCACCCAGCGGAGGGTTTGGACGGCCAGGAGCACCAGCTTAATGAACGAGTCAGCAAAGGGGACTGATCTTCCACAAGTGGAGAATTCTGCCCTGCAATACGTTCAAAATGCTGGCTCCAGGGGCCCCGTTTTGGGTAGCTTTTCAGGTGTTCTCTGTAAAGTTGTCAAATTTCTGACAACAAAGAGTGGATTCAGTTCACACAAACGAAGCCAAGATCCTGCGATATCCCCGGCTCCCTCCCTTTGACACGCTTCGCCTGTTTCCACACGCGACTCGGCCGCCCGCGGGGCGAGATCACTCCTGTCACCTGCACGAGCCGCTTAGGACACTCTCCACTGACCCTTGCGGCCACACTGTGCACCCTTCTAGCCTCGAGCGCTGCCAGGCCCCCGGGGCATCGACCCGGGCCGGGTCACAAGACCGCGCTCCCGGAAGGACCTCGGCTGCGGGAGCCGCCCCTCAGCACACCCCGCGCCCCCCAACCCGCAACCGTGGCACAGCCCGGGCGCTCACCGCAGACACAAACCTGCAGGCGCGGAGGCGGGACGGGCGGGACCGGCAGGACTTCAAAACGCGCCGGCCTCCAACTTCCGGAGCTGGGGGCGGGACCAACTGACTTCCGGACCCGCGGGGGCGGATGGGACAGTAGACTTCCAGACTCGGGGGCGGGGCGAGGCGCGCGGGTCCTGACTTCCGGGGCTTCCATTTAGCCCTCGAGAGAAGAGGGCTGGCGGGGCTCTAGAATGAGGTTGACTACCAATCAGTAGAGATTGCGGAGGCTGTCATGGGTTTTGCGCACCCCGGCACTCAGCACAGAGCGCCTGGGGTTGCAGTCTTTAGAAGATCAGCGGAGGCAGGTGAAGTTGTAAGCACGGGACAGCCATTTAAGATGGTAAGGAAACGTGAAGTATATATTTAAGCTCACAACAGATACATACAAACATTATGGTAGGTTCTGTAAAAACTTTAATGGGAAGCATTAAAATAGAACTAAAATAGTTGTTCGTGGTTTGGAAAATTATAGTACAAATGTGAATTCTCCCAACTTGCTCTGTAGATTGAATTGCGAACCTAGTAAGAGTATCAACAGGTTGAAAAATCTGCACAGCGCTGCAAGGCACTGTGGAGGAGGGTAGGAGAGAACTAGAGATCCTTGACCCCCCCAAAAAAACTCAGTGTAGCTGGGAAATTCACATTTTCGTGAGGGCAGTTTTTCTGCTCCTCCTAAACTTGCCCCATTGTAGGGGAAGGAGGACTGTAGTAAGAGATCATATTCTCCAGGAATACCTTGAAATGGCCGCTTAGGTGGCCTCCCTGCTCCACTCTCCAGCAAAACACTCATAATGTACCGCCAGGGCCCCCAGATGAGGCCCCAAGTAGGACCCTGATTTGCCTATTTCCCACTAGAGGATTACCTGAAACAGGAGAGCCTCTACCGCACAGCCACTGCATCAGTGGCCTCCAAACTGGGACGGTCAAGATGATCTATAGAGTGCTGGAAGAACATACTAGAGCTTGTATTCCTACTTATCTTTTTATGTCTATTCTCATGTGTCCTATAATTTACATAAGACTTATACACAGTGTATAAAGAAATATACACACATGGGTATGCATAACCCTAGATGTTTTACCAATATAGGCACAATGTCAAAAATTGGGGGATGACTTTTCTATTTCACCAGTCTCTATGTACTCTGCCTGTGGTTCAGAATCACCTGGTGGGGCTACTGAAACACAGACCACTGGACCTGTTCCAGCAATGGATGGGGCTTGAAATGTACTCATGCTGGTGCCTGCTGCTCTGAGAACCACACCCAGAGAACTTAAGCTCAGAGCTGTAACAAAAGTAGGTTCTGCAAGAATGTGGCAGGTTCCCTGACCTGATGCCTCAGCCCACATTCTATTTCCTTGAAATGCCTTCTGTGGTAAGATTACCGCCATCTTGAAGGTCTATTTGAATTGCTTAGCACCTCCTTTAAGTCCTCTCTGCTTGTGATCTTAATTCCTTAGAATTTAGGGAGAACTGAATTGATACCCAGAAAATTCCACTTTGCATTACAGTCCTTGACATAATTTAACCTTTTATACCAGAGTACAAGCCATTTAAAAATGAAGCCTACACTGGCTTTCTATTAATGTTAAATGAGAGAACAAATGATGGCTGATTTGATTAAAATCCTGCTGAATATAGGTAAGAGCAAAAGACTGGAAATAAATACAAAATACACAAATAGGGGACTGAGTGAATAAAATCTGTACATTTTTTTCCAGTTATCAATACATTACATCTTTGTTTTAAATTCAGACTGCATTGCCCGTTCTATGAAAATGCATCTGAGCCCTTTTTTGTGTGTGTGCTCTCTGGCATGATGTTAAGCTTTGTCAATAGAAGGTGCTGGAGACACTTCAAGGGAGGAGTTTCTCTTCTCGGTCTGGTTCTGTTGTCCTTAATCCACAGTGCACAAGGTTTCTCTAGCGTTCAGCTCTTAAAGTACACACTGGCCAGCTGTACCCAGTATCCTCCACCTTCCCCAGCAACCCATTAGGTGGTTTTGTAGCAGAGTGCCTCCAGTGAGACTAAGAAATGTACAAGGAAATGTATCAAAAAGGAAAGAGACTATTAGTGTTGTGAGAAGAATTCAACAGAATAACCAAATAGTGGATAAGAGAAATTTCTCATTATGGAAGCAGTCCTGCTAATAAATGAAGAAATGATAGGATTAAAACATCAACCTAATCAAACTAGGCCATCTCATCAATGGTTGCAAATTAGCATCACAAAAGGACAGGCACTACAACTGCCTGATGGGATTTCACAACACCACCTAGGAAGTAGTCTTCCCTGGAATTTCCCTGGCAGTCCAATGGTTGAGACTGTGCTCCCGATAAAGGGGATACAAGTTTGATCCTGGTCCAGGAACTAAGATCCTGCTATGCTTTACTGAAAATTCAGAACAAGGGTATGCTAAAGAACACATGGATGCAGTCAGCAATTGCTGAAAACCCTGCAGTCAAACAATCTGAGAAGTGAAATTACTTAGCAGTGTAGACTCTTTGCGATCCTATGGACTGTAACCTACGGGACTCCTCCGTCCATGGAGCAACCTGATTTTTTAACAATGACATGCAAGGAGACATAGGGGTATGTGAATGGAAACTGCAGATTTAACAAACAAACCCCCAAAACTTTAGAACTGGGAACTCCCTATACAGTATTTAACAAAGTGAGACTAATTTTATTTCTAGAAACAAAATTTTTGTAAGAGAAACACACAAACCAATTGTAATACAGACTAATGAAACATTGAACCTTATTTAGATCCAGATTGAAACTAAAATTTAGAGACCTTTGGGGAAACCTGGACACTACACACAGCCCACCAGGCTTCTCTGTTCATGGAATGCTCCAGGCAAGAATACTGAAATGGATAGCCACTCCCTTTTCCAAGGCCTTCCCTGATAGCTCAGTTGGTAAAGAGTCTGCCTGCAATGTAGGAGACCCCAGTTCGATTCCTGGGTCAGGAAGATCTACTGGCGAAGAGATAGGTTACCCACTCCAGCATTCTTGGGCTTCCCTTGTAGCTGGTAAAGATTCCCCCAGCAATATGGGAGACCTGGGTTCAATCCCTGAGTTGGGAAGATCCCCTGGAGAAGGGAAAGGCTACCCACTCCAGTAATCTGGCCTGGAGACTTCCATGGATTGTGTGTAATCCATGGTGTCACTAAGAGTCGGACACGACTAAGCAACTTTCACTTTCATCCCCTTCTCCAGGGGATCCTCCCAACCTAGTGATAGAACCCAGGGGTCTCCTGCATTGCAGGTGGATGCTTTACCATCTGAGCCACCTGGGAAACCCCTTGATGAAATTAAATAATTGTAACTTGCCTTTTCCATACATGATGATATTGCATCATAGTTTTAAAACATTAACAAAATATAAATGACAACCTAAATTCTTTTAAGCTAATAACTGAAAATGTTTTCTAATTAATTAATTAAATTGGCTGTCTTGGGTCTTAGTTGTAGCATCCAGGATCTTTCCTTGAGTCACACAGACTCCCCAGTTGCGGTGCATGGCCTTCAGTAGTGGGGGCATTTGGGCTTAGTTCCTTGATCAAGGACGGAGCCAGCACCCACTGCACTACAAGACAGATTCTTAACCACCCAAACCACCATGGAAGTCCCTTGAAAATGTTTTCCAAGAGGAGGTGCTGACATAGATTTGAATAATACAATATATTAATATGGCAGCCAGATAAGTGAAGTGAGTGAAGTCACTCAGTTGCGTCCGACTCTGTGACCCCATGGACTGTAGCCTTCCAGGCTCCTCTGTCCATGGGATTTTTCCAGGCAATATACTGCAGTGGATTGCCATTTCCCTCTCCAGGGGATTTTCCCAACCCAGGGATTGAACCCGGGTCTCTCGTACTGTAGACATTTTACCATCTGAGCCACCAGGGAAGTTTTAACTGACAACAGGTTGTAAAAGAGCGGTAAGCACCAAAAACTATAATTTTTAAAAAAAAGTTTTAAAGGGGAATATTTTAAGGTTTTGAGACTTGGAATACCCTCGAATGTTTTGCTGACCTGTGACGCCCCCACACACCCCCAGGTGAGGAGGGAGAAATGTCCATTCCTGAGATTCCCGTGATAGAGACACCTATTTCCCAGGCGCAGTTCTCATTTCCGATGGTGCTGGGATGACCATGCACTAACTCATAAAATGTTGCCAGGGGACAAAGTTCAACGTCATCATTTGGTCCCGTATCCACCTTGATTTGCTAGAAGCAGCGGAAGGACGCAGGTTCGGCGACCTACGCTTCACACGTTCCTCGCGCTCCCGACTGCGCCACCGGCTCCCGACGGCGCCACGTGCTCCCAGCCCGACGCGCGTGCGCACTGCCTCCGCGCCGGACATACGTGACGCGCCTCGGGGCGGAAATGGCGGCGGACCGGGGCGGCGCCGTCTCTACCAGTCTAAACCTGGAAGGTGGCGTGGGTCTGACGCTGAGCTGACGCACCAGAACGTCCTGGTAATGATCTCGGCCCTCCCCCTGGGGTCCGTCAGCTAGGCCACTCAAAGCCGCAGCCAGACTCAGGCGCCGCGGAAACCCAAGGGAGAATCGGCTACGGCCTCCGCAAGGTCCCGACGGGGCGGGCCAAGCTCCGCCCCTGCGCGCTCCGACTGGCTCTAGGTCCTGATTTGCCCCTTTCCCGCGTTCTAATTGGCCTAAGCAGAGCCCAGTAGCGTGGAGCCGCACCGCTCTCTCCGCGCTCCTATTGGTTCAGGGTTGTAGCGCATCCGCTCCCAGAGCTTTCATTGGTCGAACAGAGCCACTAGGGGTAGGGCAGCACCGGAGCGACGACAACAAAGGGCGGCAGGCGGCTGTGACCGCGTCTCCCGGTGCTCTCCTCAGGCTGCGCACCCGGACCTGCCCGCCTGGCTCCAGATGAAGTGTGAGCACTGCACGCGGAAGGTAGGCTCCACGCTTTTGGTCCGGGGCCGGGTTGGGGGCAGGACCCGGGGCGCGGGGGAGCCTGAGCTCGCGGAGCCCGGAGCCTCGGGGGTATCGGGAGCTTGGCAGCTCCAAGCGCCTCTGCCTCCCTGTCAGAACCTCTGGGCGCTGGCCCGCTGCTCGAGTTTTCCGGGGGTGGAGGCGGCTGAGGGTGGGCTACCAACGCGTCCGGTTCCTGTTCCCGTTTCCCGGAGGCGGCGGTGATGTCGGAGCGCAGAAACAGCCTTTCAAAGTACCTTAGAAGCCAAAAGCGGCGAGAAAAGCCTACCAACATCAGCGACCAGTCCGCAGTCGTTGCAGACACCGTCCTTGGTGTGAATGAGGGACACGGTGATTTTAGGGGATTTTATGCCACCTAAAAACTTTAGTGTTTGACAGCAACGAAAACGATACAGAAGTGCAGGAAGGAAACGGGCTGGGCCTCCTGCCACCTGAGTAACCATAGTAACTGTGATAGCCTTATCCACTTGTTTCTACGCTGTAATGCCCAGGGGGTTGTCTGTTGGGTTTTTTTCAAAATTCGATCCTGTCATATTGTTCCATCACTTGCTTTTTCTTTTACTTAATGTTATACAAGAGATACATTTTCTGAGCAACATACACAGTCCTCGTTTGTTGTATTCTAAATATACACGCGTCCAGGTGGTCGGGCACCAATTTACCTGTCATGAGAGACCACATTGCTTCTAGCTTTCATTTCCTGCAAACAGTGCAGATACAGAGATGTGTATGGGTGTGTTTGTGTGTCCACAATTATAAGTGCTTCTATTTCTGTAGAAAAGATTTCTAGATATAAAATGAATTCATCAGCTAGTATATACAGTTTTCTTAATTAGATTAAAAGTTGTTCTTTTATATGTGCCTTTGCCTTTTCAAGGAATGTAGTAAAAAAACAAAGACCGATGACCAGGAGAATGCATCAGTCGATGTACCAAGTCCAGCCCAGGAGAATGGAGAGGCAAGTAGTTTTTCAGTTTTTGTGTCAACCTGGAGTAAACAGCTGCTGCTGTTTTTCTCCTCCTTGGGGGCTCATGTAACCAGGAACATCTTTGCTTCAAGAAAAAAAAAATAAGAAATGAAGGGGCTAAAAAACCCCTGCCAGGGGCCAAACATGCAGGTTAGTCAGTTGGAGGCATACGATCTTCAAGGTAAGAACATTTTCTTCTCAGAATGCACCAAGCCAAAGCATACCATGTTAGGAACAAGGCAAAATGTCATCCTTGGCTGTTTTTTTAGAAATAGTTTTGTAACATTTAAACCTCTGGGTTTTTTTTTTGGGGGGGGGGTTTGTCTGAAAAGTTAAGATAGGGCTTTAGGTAGGAATTTATAAAATAATTTGGATTTCATGAGTCTGTAAGTTTTATTTTTCTAATGGTTTCTTCTCTCAGTTCTCGAGTTTTTTAAGTTTTTCTTAGCTAGTAGTGACGGTTAACATTTATTAGATACATACCCTGAGCTAGGCAGTCGAGAAAGTGGTTTATACATGTGATCTCATGCCGTGCCTAGAATGAGCATTTCAGGTAAGCCCTACGGTTGTCTCCATTTTACAGAGGAGGACGCAGTGCTGGGAGGTTAAGGTTCCTTCTTCCCTTAAAAAGTTCTGGTCCACTTTTAGAAAGGGAAAATTGGCAACATTGGAGAAGCAAGCAGCAGGTGTCCTCTTTAGTCTAGTGGTCCTAATACAACATTGAGTCAGACAGGCGTTGGTCTGGTCCTCTCGAGTACCAGCTCTGCTCTGTGCTCTGGTGACTGTAGGGCTTAGTGAGCAGCAGGGGATAAGACAAGCACCCAGGACACTGAGGCAGAAGAGAGGCAGGGAGCACCGAGGGCTCTGCAGCCTCAGAGCAGCTGGCCCAAGGCCTCCCACGCCTGCGCTCTGTCCACACTACCTTGGACAGACATCTCACCCTGGGAGCCCCAGTTTCCTTATCAGTGACATGGGGAGTTGGGTTACTTCTCTCCGAGGGCCACGGTGGCCAGGAGTTAATGTGTGTACATAGCTTAAGTGGGCATCCCTCCAGCACAGTGGGCGGACTCCCTGACAGGATGAACAGGTCAGGAAGGTGACTACTGGAGTGGGCCCTGAGGGGTGGTGAGACCTGAAGGTGCTGGGTGTGGGAATGGGGTGAAGGCTCCCCACGCACAGGGAAGGTGTGAAAGGTAAGGAGACAGATCAGATGCATGTCTTAGGGCTGGTGGCTTAAGCTGGCTAGAGTAGGGGAAGAATAGGAAGGAAGCTACTTGGGAGGCCGAGGGTGGTGGGCCTGGATGGGCCAGCAGAGTGGCGGAAGCAGGAAGGGGGTGCAGCACAGGGAGCAGGGTGCAGTTTGAGCTGCATGGACACAGCTTTGCAGGATATCAGCCTGGATATTGGGAGGGAGAGAATTCCCTAGAGGCAGAGATTGGAGGGGATGAGTAGGGGCCTGATAACTGCTCAGAGTCACACTCTGAGAAGTGTGGCTAATTGGAGGGAAGGAGAGATGGACAGGCTTTTGCAGAAAATGCCCACGATTAGGACGGAACAAGAGAAAGGAAGGACTATGGCAGGCGGGAAGGAACCAGACCTGGCCCATGAGGGCTTCTAAGAGGATGAGCATGGCTAGCAGGCCGAGAGGAAGCCCTGCTTCCCCTGGCAGCTCGTGGTGTTGTCCTGGCACCTCTACAGGGGCAGTGGAGGCAGAACTCTCAGTGCAGCTCAACAGCGTCTGTTAGACGCCAGCTGTGTGCCAGGCCACATGCTTCAGACCCTTGGAGCAGCTGCTCTGGCCCCACCTCAGGGCTTGCTGGAAGGGCAGACTCTTGCCTCCCATCCGCACCTCATGAATTAGCATCTGCAGCATAACAAGGTCCCAGAATGAGCACTGCACAGTGACAGGCACCTGGGGAGGAGGGAGGTGACAGCGTGCATTCCTGTTCGGTGCTGCTGTAGACAGGAGGGCCAGCCTACCCCCCGAGTCCTCGCTTACCAAATCATTTTTGAAAGACCAATGTACAACCAACCATCAGGAGATTTCATTACGATTTCATTAAGTTGTGATGGCTCTAACAGGCTTCAGAATATTCGTATGCTCATCCACCACATATTTATTGAGCTCCTTCTGTATACAGGGGATGTCAGAGAACAGAAGGGCATGAGACAAGGTTCCTCCCTCAGAGCTTGCGTTTCTGGGAAAAGAGCCACCACATAGGTGCCAGGGGGTGCTCAGAGCTGTTCTGGTAGGTGTCCATGAGGGTTTGAGGGGTGAACCAGGCTCTCCAGGGAGCGTTTCCCTCAGGGAGCCTCAGGGCAAGGAGGGCCAGGGTGACTGGAAGTTAGAGTGGGGAGAGTGATGGGGAAGGGGACCTCCAGCAGCAGAGGTGTGGCTTGTCTTCTAGTGGACCTCAGCCTAGGGGAGTGCGCTGCAGGGACCGAGTGGGCGCAGGTGCAGCCAGGAGAAGACGAAGTAGCCGAGGGTTGTCATTTTGGTGTCCAGGGGAACAGAGTCACTGAGATGTGAGTTTGAATGTCCCAACTAAGACTTGGATGGCGTGACAACCCCAATGCCCACAGGTTAGCACTGAGCTATGCCAGTTCTAAGCCTGTCAGGGAGGCTTCTGAGGAGAGTCCAAGGACTAAGCGAGCTCATCGGGGAGTACAGAGCAGGCCCACACAGGAGCCCCCAGAGGCAGCAGGGAGGGATATGGGGGCAGGAGAAGCTGCATTTGATGGTGCCAGTCCACTCCCCACACATTGCCATCTATGGGAGCCTCCGAGAATTTGTGGCAGTTTTCTGTATTATACGTGTGCTGTTACTTTTCCTAAAGAAGCTAGTATTAAAGAGTTCTGTTGAAGACTCAGGCCATAACATCATCTTTTCTTTCACAGAAGGGAGAATTCCATAAATTGGCTGATGCCAAGATATTTCTGAGTGACTGCCTGGCCTGTGACAGCTGTGTATCTGCTGAGGAAGGAATCCAGGTTTCCCAGCAGAACGCTAAGGACTTCTTCCAAGTTCTGAACCTTAACAAGGTATGGCATCCTAGGCTCTCACTGGCACCAGAGGTGGCTGGAGGTCAAGGTGAGGCATGAAGCCTCTGCTGGGACTTAGGGAGCACATCTTGGCCCTGGCTTGTGTGCCCTGTGATAGCTGATTCTCTAACCCCACCCACAGTCACACTCCCTCACTGATGTGGGCAGCAACTGTGGCTGGCACCACCAGCCAGGCTCCCCTGGCTCGGGGGAGGCCTCCACATGCTTGGTCATGGGGTGGCGTGGCAGCCGAGCTGCTGCTGCTCTGCCTCTGGGGCTTTCTCAGAGGTTAGGGCCACAGTCCTTCAGCTCATTCCTACAGACCCCTATACAGATGGAACTATCCGAAGTCACCCAGGAAGACAGGTGAGAGGGAAAGACAGGAGAGACAGAGGCAGATGAGGCTGAAAAGCATGTCTTAGTTTGCCCTCAGTCTGACCTGGTGAGCAACCCTCACAGCTGCTTTCCAGGAAGTGTTTGTACGGGCTCTGAACACAGCACTGGGAGCTCTGGCCCACGGGGCAGTGCAGGTACCACGTGAGGCCCAGGTTGCTTGCTGGGTGTGCTGACTGCAAATAACAACTTTCATTCTTTCCAAACTGTATACATTTTATCTTTTCTGATGGTATGGTCTAGGACCTTTAAATCAACCTGAAATTACGTTGGTGGTAAAAATTATAGTACCAATTTTTTGTTTCTGATTTCGGTGGGAATGCTGGTGAAGTTTTACTATTAAGTAGATTTTTGCAGAATCTTTTACTATTAAAGAGACATAGATACTCACACCAGTCAGCATATCAGCTATAGAAAATGGATACCCAAGTCAAACTAGCCTAAAAAGGAAATGCTTAGTTATTTCATGAAACTGAAAGCTTAGGGATGGAAGAGGTTCTGAGTTTGGCTGAGTCAGTCACTCAGGACAGCCACAGGAAAAAGCAGTTCCTATTTCTCTGCTGGCCCAGGGGCTCTGAGGTTCCTGAGCTCTGGGGCTCAGGCTGATTTCCTCTTGGTCACAGATCAGCTCCCTCAGAGGATGTGAAATTTAAATGAGAATGAAGTGAGGGGTGAGCCCTTGAAATTCCCTGGGCAGGGTGTCAGAGGGACTGGAATTGCCGAGTCTGACTGCTCAAGCTGGGGACAGACCACCCTCTGTCCTTCCCCCTTCATTAGCATTTGAAATTTGTTCTCTCTTGTTCCTGCTTCCAAATTTACATTAGGATGCTCTTGGTCACAAACCGCAGAAACCATGCCTGGCTGACTTGGGCATCATAGGAGCTTGTCAGGGAGCCGGAGGTCAGTGTGTGCCAGGTTGGTGCCCTGATGGCCCTGTAGGTGTGGGCTTCCCAGGAATCACGTGAAGGTGGGATCCTATCCAGAGGGGACAGGCAGCCTCAGCATTGTCTCACCTGAGCTGCTAGGCAGGGGCAGGCGGACAGGACCAGACTGTCCTGTCTGTGGCCAGTCCATAGGTAGACTGCAGTGGATGGTAGCCACTGAACACTGCTGTCCAAGTTTCCACTTTTCCTGATGTGCAGGTGGTGTCTGACCTGAACACCCTCTGTCGTGATAATCCTGCATCTTCTCTCTGACCCCAGGTCAGAGGATCCCACTGCTGACTTTCTAATGCCCGGCATGCTCGCTCACACTGCTCCCCAAGGTTGCATCCTGCATGTCCGTAATGAGTCAGCACACCTCTGGACTCAATTTGTTCATATTTTTCTAGGGATTTCTTGAACTGCCAACATCTGGTTTTGGTTTCAGGGTGTTGATAGGCTGGTTTCACATTTGTTTGTTTGGTATTAGAAGAGTTCATAGAAGATGAAAATTATCTATGACTTAAAATTTTGCTAAAATTTACCACTAGGTGACCTGGGTTTTAGACCTCTTGGGGACAGACCTCCGGGCCCCATTTTCATGTAACTTCATTGTTATGGATTGTTTCAGTTATTTATAGGTACATAACTTTTATTTTTCCTTTTAAATGTATTTATTTTATCAAGATACTTGCATTTATATGTAATATTGATGTATATATTCAGTATTTCTGATTTAACATTGTGCTTAAAATTGACAAAATCTCTTGGGATGTCTCATTTTTCATTCTAAATTTTTTTCTCCTTTTTCCTTAATTATGCTTGCCAGTATCCTGTGTATTTTATTAGTCTTTCCATTGGGCATCTGTTACACTCTGTTTGTTCTAGACTTTTCATAAAAGTGTCTTACTTTCACTGCCTTTGTAATCACCGCATACACAGTGTTCTTCTGTTTCTCCTAGAAATGTGATACCTCAAAGCACAGGGTGCTGGCAGTGTCAGTGTGTCCTCAGTCTTTGCCTTATTTTGCTGCTAAATTCAGCCTCAGTGTGACTGATGCATCCAGAAGGCTCTGTGGTTTCCTCAAAAGTCTTGGTGAGCTGCCTTTTGATATTATTTATAGCAAATAAATTTGGTATAATTCGAATTTATAACTTGAGTTTTTATCTGCCCTTTTTATCTCTAGAGTTCAATTTTCAAGGGCACAGGATAGATAAGAACTTCCTTGAGAGTCTGGTGGAACGTAAGAGGACCATGCCTCTGATCCACGCATGGTAGGCAGGTGTCACTTACCCCCTTGCCATGCAGATGGGTGTTGTCTTACGGCCGGCGCTGGCCCCTCTGGGGACAGCAAATGACCATCTTAGGGCACGTAGCTGGGGACACCTGGGACCCACATTTGCCCAGCAGTGTCGAGTTGCTCGACTCACAGGGGTTACAGTTATCTGATGGAGGATCACATCTGCAGTGACTGGCGTCTGATTTCCCAGGAAGGTCTCTGAAGAGCAGAGGAGGAAAGGAATGGACTGTGTCCTTTGTGTGAAGAGTGAAAGCTAGTCATTTCAGTACCTGAGGACTCAAATGTGAATGAGTGCTAGAGCAATACCGCCTCATAAAGAGCGGTAAGAATGCTGCTGTCCAGTCTGTCGGGTCACACTGTAACTTCCCCCCAAATTAAAGCTTCCTGCAGGTAGGCTCTGAAGAGGAAAACTTGAGCTGTTCGCCAAGTGAGAGTTTTTGTTGTTCCTCAATGGCTTTTTAAAGATGTAAGTACCTTGGGCTTAGCGATAAAGCGACACGTAGACTAAATGTCCTCGCACCAGCCTGCCTGCCTCGCTGCTGCATGTTGCTGTCTGTGCAGAGCTGTTTCTTGGTGCACAGCATGCCACAACCAAAATTAAAGCCGCAGCTGCAAGCGAGGACTCCTTAAGTCATCCTTCATGCTTTTAATCTTAAAAAGCCTGAGCTTATCTGAATTTTACCAAAGATCAAAGTTTTAAAATGCTCTGCCTTCTCATAGTGAAAGGCCCTACTTTGGGGGGGGGGTATTTTTTAAAAATAGTTGGATGTTATATGTTAATAAAATACATCCACAGTGAAACTGATTTTTTTAAGGTAACTCTTTAACTTGATATAATATTTCTTTTTAAGAATAACTGGCTGCTCTTAAGGTTTAGACTGGTTGCAGATATTAAAATTGTTCGCTGTATTGACTGTAATTATTTAAAGCATATTTTTTTGTCTTGGGCTTATTTTCCAATATTAAGGACTTACTTGGAGCAACATAAATGGACTTGGTGGGTATGATAGCACCATATGAAATAAGTCAGACAGAGAAAGACAAGTACTGTATGATATCTGTTACAAGTAGAATCTGAGGAAAAATACAGCAAGCTCGTGAGTATAACAAAACAGACAAAGACAGATGTAGAGTACAAACTAGTGGTTACCAGTAGGCAGCGTGGAGGGGCGTGATAGAGGTGGTAGATTAAGAGGTACAAGCTTTTAGGTATAAAATAAGCTACGGGGATATATTGTACACCACAGAGAACCTAGCAAAAAAAAAAATTGGCGGGGGGGTGGGGGTTGCCACGCCATGAGACCTGCAGAATCTTATTCCCTGACAAGGGATTAAAGCTGGGCAACAGCAGTGAAAGCGCCAAGCCCTAACCGCTGGACAACCAGGGAACGCCCTATAGCAAATATTTTATAATAACTATAAATGCAGCGTAACTTTAAAAAATTGTGAACCACTGCTTTGCCCCTCTGTACCTTATACTGTATATCAACTGTAGTTTAAAAACAAAGACGCATACATTTATTAAGAAAAAGACAAGTTAGGGATTTCCCTGGTGGTCCAGTGGTTACGAATCCGCCTTGCAGTGCAGGGGACTCAGGAGCGATCCCTGGTCAGGGAACTGAGACCACATGTGCCTCAGAGTAATTAAGCCCGTGTGTGCAACTGCTGAAGCGCATGTGCCCTGGAGCCCTCGATTAGCAACTACTGAGCTGGTGCAGCACAACTGTCGAAAAAGAGGAAGACAGGTTAGAACTCAACATAGTAATTAATCAAGACCGTTGTAAAGCTGTGCTCAGCCAGTGTACTCATTTATTTATTTTAGAGCTATCAAAGACTATAACAGAGTGGAGTTTAATTTAGCCAGTGAATTGGAAGAATGATACCCTGTAAAATTACATTAATTTATGTATGGAATATGGCAAGGCGTCTGTGTAAAGATAGATGTAAAGGGAAAAGAAGCAGGAGAATATATGCTTTATGGTGAAAAGTGATACGTGCTGTTGTTTGAGAGAGCAAAGGGCACAATCCTATACTTGGGCATCTGGCGATGTCTGCGGAGTCTGCCCTTTCAGTTTGTCTTCGAGGCGAACTGAGGGTCAATCTCACATTCTGTGATGTGGAGCCCAACACCTCTCTCTTCCCCACAGGGGTGCATTATGTCTTTGATACAACGATCGCTGCAGATTTCAGCATCCTGGAGAGTCAGAAAGAGTTTGTGCGTCGATTCCGCCAGCACAATGAGGAAGAGCCTGCATTACCCATGCTGACCTCTGCCTGTCCTGGTGAGCATGGGGCTGCTGCTGGGTCTGCAGGGGCCCGATGCGCCTTTTCTCGTCAGTCTGCATCTGAGGGCAGGCCTGGGCAGTGGGCGAGGTCAGGGGCAGTGGGTCTTGGAGAGGAGTTTGGGCCTTGAGTAGTTTTATGTTGACCAACATATTTATTAATTCTGGGTGATTTAGTGGGGAAACCTGGCAGCTGAGTATTAATTGCTTATCTTCATTTATACATATTTCTGAAGTTTGAGACAAACATCATATGTTAAAAGAGAATAAATCTCTTTTCAAAGTATGATGTGTTTCATACATCCAAACAATTATAGATAATATGGTGAACATCCATGGATCCTTTACCAGCTTAAATAGAAATTACATAATAAAAAATATTACTTTACATTAATACTAGATTCCGTCTTAGAACACTTTTTAAACAAATCTTTAATTATTATATAGAGCCTGATATCTGAGGTACAGAAATTTTATCACAGGTTTTTTAATTCTGAAAAAATAGAAGGTTTTGGAATAAGAAAATTCTAAAGATGATAAGGGAAGGAAGGCTGTGCTATACTGGTAAGTGACGTTTAGTGAAAAATTATTTCTGAATCAATCAGGTCTATGAGAGTTGTGATCTACTTAATCTTGGGGTTTTGTTCACATTTCTATTCTCAGTTTATTCCTCCTGGTTCCAAATTTTTCTAGCATTTTATGTGTCACTCATCAGTCATTGGGATTATGAGTTAATAAGATGGAATGTTGATGTATGGTGACTTAGAATTTGGAAATACTTTCCATCCACTTGTAAAACCATGAGAGGAAACTTGCCATCTGTCTAAGAAGCACATGGATCGACTCATTAACTGGGCATGTTTTTCAGTGGCCCACAGGCTGGCAGGAGGTGCTCAGCATCAGGTGGGGCTTATCCTTCTGGAAAGATAAGCCCCAGGGGGATGCTCCCAGTTCTCCAGGCATGTCAGGCAGTGACTGTAACAGGGTCTGCGCATAAACTGACTAAATGCACTCTTTGCTGAGCCATGGTTTATGTCCTTGTAGGTGTTTGCACAGCTGCTGAGGAGTAGGTTTGCACAGTGAAGGCCTCGGGGAACCACCCAGCTCCCTAGAGGCCTTGCAGTGGTACCCCTGCCTCTGGGGTCCCAGTACCGGCTCCTTGCAGGGCTCTCACTCAGTGGCACACACAGCTGGTCACTGTGGCTCAGTCCCGCCCACCCAAGAAAGAGGCAGCATAAAATGACCTAGCCTGTGCCTCCGGAGCAGTGGTTCCAGAGTTCCCATCCACCTTCCAGTCAGCAGGATCACAGGGATTCCTGTGCTGTCCTGACACCATCCCAGCAAATAGTGATGGATCCCTTATGTGGGCAGCCCTGTTGGATGGAGCCTAAACGGCAGCCTTCACTCCTGGCAGGAACTAGCACCGCTGATGTGGGTAGTAGACAGGTGGTGGATTCTTGCAGAAAGCACATGCTGCTCTGTCCAAGGAGTGAGGGCAGCGCTGGTGGAGACCTGGGCCAGCTGCTGCTGCTGCGCACCAGCTGTCCCTCCTCCACCAGCCTGGCATTCGCTGCTTTCAGTGGCCTCCTTGAGCTCTTCAGGGCTCTCAGATGAGAAGGCTTTCTCCTCCTGGAACTCTTTGTAGCTAAGCCAGTCAAAGCTGTTCAGGTTTACACCCCCTCTCAAATTCCGGGAGATGAGGTGAGATCTGCTTTGAAACTAACTCTTTTCTAGGATTTGGCCCTGACGTTTTGCTTTCCTACGACAGCTTAGAGAAATTAAAGTAGCATCAGGGTCGGATGATGTGACCTGGTGCAGAACCGGGCTGTGGATGGCCCTGGACTGACTCACTGGCTTTCGCACGCAGGGTCCCTGTGCTTCCTCAGACTGCTTGGAGGGCAGCGTACCCTGGCTGGGGCAGGGACATCTGGGTGGGCCCTTGCTGTCCACAAGCCGATGGAGTGCCACCTCGCCAGCGCACCTTTGCCTGGTGGGGGTGGGTGGGTGAGGGCGTATTGAGCTGCTCAGCTGTGGATGTGCTCAAGGGCTTTGGGCTTTGTGAGAACCCACCAGGAGCACTGATTGAACTGGAGGGTGGGAAGTAATCTCTCCAACCCAGCAGGGAGAATAGAGAGTGGGCACCTTGTGCCAGGCACTTCTTGGAGCAGGTTTCTTCTCTGCCTTCAGAGAGGGTCCCTGAGAAGAGGTGGGTGATCTGACAGAGCAGGACATGGGTGCCCTGTCCCTGCTACGCTGCCACTAAGCTGGACGGCCAGCAGGGCTGACCAGGCCCCAGGCTGGTGCCAGTAGCAAGTTCTGATCAGGGGTACCAGAGTGCTTGCCACTCTGGTCTCGTGCCGGGTGCTGTGGATCCTGTCACCTGGTTCTTCCTCCTCATCCCTGTTTGGTCCTCTTTACTTGCAAGCCAGGAGGTCCCCCAGGACCCTTGCCTTTACCAGCCTGTGTTTTGCCTGATCTTGTGCCAGGCCTTCACGGCACACAGCCTGTACCTGGGGTCTGCCTGAGAGTCGAGTGTGCAGGTGCGGGCACTGGCACCAAGGCCAGGGTGCACAGGGGCCTTACAAAGCCAGACCTGTGGTGGGAATGGCCGTGGACCCCCAAATGCTCCATGGCCTTGGATGGTTTTCTTTTTCCTTTTATTTATTTATTTTGGCCATCCCATGCAGTTCCCTGTCGAGGGATTGAGCCCAGGGCCCTGGCAGTCCGAGCAGTGAGCTCTAACCACTGGACAGCTGGGGAGTTCCCTAGTTTTCTGTTTTACCATGGGCCATTCCATGCACGTGTGCAGAGGCTGGGAACGAGGGGAGCCATGCTCCAGCAGCATCTCTCTGTGGGGCTTCTGCTGGTGACAGTGGACATTCCCCGCGTGTGCTCAGGCCGGCGAGCAGGTGATGGCTGTGGTTTGAGCTCAGACAAGATTGGCTGGCTGGTGCCTGCTGCTCCTCCCTACAGGAGTGGGCCTGGGGAGGTGGGCTGTCCTGGGGATCTGGTGGGCAGCATGCCTCCAGGTTTGCTCACCATCCCACCCCTCTCATGATGCTGTGGTGTACATGCCAATCTGTCACGAGACACTCTCATTACCGTACCCAGCAGAAGAAGGGGGCGAGCTGTAGCCCCTGCAGGTTGAGCTGCTGGCTCTGTGGTCCACTGACCTCTCCAGCCTGCGTCCCCTCTGGGAACCATGGCAGCAGTGGTGCACTCAGGGCATGGTGGGAGTCAGCGGCTCAGGGGAAACGCTCAGCACCATGCTGGGCATGCCGTGGGCACACTGCAGGTCGTGCTGTTCATTGTGTTGCTTGAGAGGGTGTGGGTTTCTCGTATTTCATTGTCCTAAAAGTGGGAAGTTACTGGGCGGTTCAATTCCAATAGGTGAGTGAAGCTTTGTGGGCCTGGTGGCTGTTGGCCCCTGTCTGAGCTGTGGCCATCCGTCCCTGCTGGGAGAGCAGCTCAGCAGCTGGCAGGGCAGATCTGGAGCCAAGCTGCCCAGGACGGTGCCTCGTAGCTGCTCCTCCAAGCTTGTTCTCAATTTTGGGGAGCCTGCTATCTGCTCCTGCCTTTCTCCTGCTCTGTCCTCTCTGATCTGGGGCCGAGGGAGGCACCCATCCCTGGCACCCTCCAGCCTTGTGACACGTGCCCCTGGGGTTCCCATGGCCAAGCCTCTGAAGAGAGGTGGCTTGGTGGAGGGAGCCCATCATGCACGCCTGGGGCGGCCGGAAGATGAGGTGTCCTGGCTGTACTCTGGTGGGGCAGCTGTGAGGAGCTGACATGGACCTCTTCCCTCCTCAGGCTGGGTCCGCTATGCTGAGCGGGTGCTGGGTCACCCCGTCACCCCCCACCTCTGCACTGCCAAGTCTCCCCAGCAGATCATGGGATCCCTGGTGAAGGACTACTTTGCCAGAAGGCAGGTAAGCTGGCCTTTTCCCCAAGGGCAGCATTCAGGTCAGGCGACAAGCTTCCGTGTGAGGACAGGTGCTGATGGAACTGAGGGAGAGCAAGGGAGGGTGGAGGAGGTTCCCCCTGGTGTGTGCATGGTGGTCTTGGGCCCAGGTCCTGATGAGTGAGGGGGTTGCCCAGACACCCCCCTCCAAGACGGTCACTCAGCTGCTGGCTCCTGGTGGTGCCAGTGATTCTGGCTCAGCCAGGACATGGAGAGGGGCAGCCTGGTTGCATGGGAAGTGTCTGGAAAGTGTGGGGAAGTGGCCAAGCATTCATTTACAGCCCAGCAGCAGCTTGTGGTCACCATGTTTGTTTGATCATCGTGCGCTTGGTTCAGGGGAACAGGTGGCAGGCCTCTCCCTGTGAGTGTCCGGGCAGTGGGCCTGCAGCAAGGTGACACTGGGTGGACTTGGGGGCATCGCGGCTCAGGAACTTGGTCTGTGGGGGATGGGACTTGGACCCAGGAAAGCACCAGGCCCGTTCCGTTCTGGCTGCCTTCTCCCTTCTGCACGGCCCCCATCGTGGGTGTGCTCTTTCTACACAGAACCTGTCCCCAGACAAGATTTTCCATGTCATCGTGGCACCGTGCTACGACAAGAAGCTGGAGGCTCTTCAGGAAGACGTCCTCACAGCCTCTCGGGGTTCCCGGGGCACTGACTGCGTGCTGACCTCAGGTGAGAGCGGGGCCTTGGGAAAGGCCGCTGGGAGGCAGGCCGGCGTGTATCCAGGATGAGGGCCTGACAGCCACACCCACACTGGAGACACGTGGAGCTTCGTCCTTCAGAGCAAAGCAGAAAGCGCACGTGTCTCCAGGGACATTGCTGGCGTCTTAATGTCCCTTCTTTGCTTGTAGGTGAAATAGCTCAGATGATGGAGCAGAGTGACGTCTCAGTGAGAGAGGCCGCCCTGGACACGCTGTAGGTGCCTCTGCAGGGAGGGGCACTCTTGCACCCTGGGGGCTTCTAGCATGACCTTGTGGCCTCTGCCAGGTTATCCCAGGACCTTCCTCCTCCATAATGAGGCCACCTGCTCTCCTGAGGCATGGGTGTGGTATGGCCCCTGGTGTGGCAGGCTACCTTGTCGCCCCTCCACAACCCTTGGCTCTGAAGAGAGCATGGCCAGTACCATGCTGAGTGGACGCCATTCAGCCTGTGGTCTGGTGTGGATACCAACACCCTCCTCCCTGACATCACACCTGGGCCCCCCGGGGGATGGAGGCGGCACCCCCATACAGGGACTCCCTCAGGTCCCTTTGCCCAAGAGCAGCAGCGTGGGTTTCTGCCATCAGTGGTCGCCTCAACCACCAGCCACACTCCTGTATCCTGTGCCCCAGGGCACGGACTGCATGGCAGGTCCTCCAGGCAGTGATGTCAGGACCACTCGTGGCCCTGGTGTGGAAGGCAGACTGAGGTCCTTAGAAC
The DNA here is from genome assembly GCF_042477335.2 of Ovis canadensis. Taxonomy (NCBI): domain Eukaryota; kingdom Metazoa; phylum Chordata; class Mammalia; order Artiodactyla; family Bovidae; genus Ovis; species Ovis canadensis. The sequence goes on along the minus strand of NC_091255.1, from coordinate 58,451,249 downwards.
ATAAGCAGCTGGCGTCCTTACAGCCAGAGCCCATGCTTGGGCCGAAGCGGACCCAGAGGTCTCCCCCTGGCTGGCCATAGATGGCAGCATGCTCTCTTGTGTGCCCCTCAGATGCCCAGTTCTCATGCCCCAAGTTCTGAGGTTCTCAGGGTCGAGCCTTGATGCCTGTGTGTTCAGAGGAGTCACTTGAGCAGCGGTGGACACACTTGCAGGCTTCCTGTTGGCCAGTGAACTCCAGCACAGAGGACGTTTTTGCCCAAAGTCTAAGTACTTGTAAAGGGTTTTGCGACCTTGGATCATAAGACTTAGAGAGTCAGATTTAACTTTTGCCCTCGCTTTTCCTGCCTGGTGAGGTTTGGCAACGTGAAGGAGGAGGAGCTGAGGCGCCATGATGGAGCCAGCTCTGACGGGTACCTGGCACACATCTTCAGACATGCGGCCAAGGAGCTGTTCAACGAGGATGTGGGGGAGGTCACCTACCGGGCCCTGAGGTGCGTGGGGCTGGGGCGGCCTCTGTCCGTCTGCCTGTGTGGTCAGCACTGCCTGTCAGGTATAAACTCTATAATAGGACCCCACCCCCCGCAGCCAGCTGCAGGTCTGAGAGGGGAGATCCTATTTATAGAGTTCACACCAGTCAAGATCGAAAGGCCTCTGATGTGTTACTCACAGACTTAAATTTTGCTAACATCCCTAACCTAGATTGGAATAGTCCTCCGACCGCAGTGGAAGGACCCTGTGGGTCATAGTTTGTATTGTTGATTTCATAGGAACAAAGACTTCCAGGAGGTCACCCTTGAGAAGAGCGGAGAGGTCCTCTTGCGCTTTGCTGTAGCTTATGGCTTTCGAAACATCCAGAACGTAGTCCTAAAGCTGAAGAAGGGCAAGTTCCCATACCACTTTGTGGAGGTTCTTGCCTGTGCTGGCGGTAAGACTCAAGAGGCCAGGCTGAGCTTGGCCCCTCTGAGCCCTGCAGGAAATGAGGAGTGAGATATGAGGGCCAAAGGGTAGCCATTGGGTGCGGCCAAGGGGTCAGGGGAGGGAGGTTGGGAAATTTGCTGCAGGTTCTTTTAAATGAATTTTTACCTTAGAAATCACATTATCTACACGTTTGAGAATAAGTAGCACAGGTGGCGCTAGTGGTAAAGAACCCACCTGCCAGTGCAGGAGACGTGAGAGACGCAGGTTCAATCCCTGGGTCCGGAACATCCCCTGGAGGAGGGCATGGCACCCCACTCCAGTGTTCTTGCCTAGAGAATCCCATGGACAGAGGAACCCGGCGGGCTGCAGTCCATAGTGTCACAGAGAATTAGACACGACTGAAGCGACTTAGCACGCATGTGCACATGTATAGCACTAGTATGTAGAAGGCATGTTCTTCATGCAGTCCAACGTGTTTGGGTTTGGGCTCCCGTGTGGTTCATGGGTCCCAGGCCCCCATCTCTCCCTGATGCAGCCCACATGTGGACTCACACTAAGGCTTTATGCAGATACCGGTGATTTAGCTGTTCATTAATACTTTCTGTGCTCTCCTGGTTCTGATGAATTCCAAGAGAAACTGGAAATCCAGATGGGCGTGCATAGCCATCCAGTTCTAAAAGGTTGCCAAGTGATTTCAGCTTTAAGTAAAAACATTTCCTGGGTAGTATAAAGAGAGAATAGGAAGCACCTGGGGTTGTGAGCCTGTGCCCGGGGTCTTGGGGCCCAGGCTTTAGCCACAAGACACTGCACACTGCCATCATTGCTCTGCTCTTCCAGAATTGTCTCCCCTTTAAGATGAAAGCAAGGGAAGAGTAAGCTCCCTGTGTTTTTCAGGATGCCTTAATGGCAGAGGCCAAGCCCAGACCGCGGACGGACGCACAGACAAGGCCCTGCTACAGAAGATGAAAGGCATCTACGCTGACATCCCCGTGCAGCTCCCAGAGGCAAGCACTCACGTGCAGGAGTTGTACCAGGAGTGGCTGGATGGCACCGACTCCCCCCGTGTCCAGGAAGCCCTGCATACTGCGTACCAGGGCCCAGGGCGGCCCGCTGACAGCCGAGACATCAAGTGGTGAAGATCGAGGAGACTGGGAGGCAGGCCTGTCAGCTGAGGACGGAGGAGCTACCCTGTGTGGGTATCAGAGACACTTGAAGAAAACAGCTCAGCTTTCCTTTTACCACTTTGGTTTTTCAGAATCCTCTGCTACCCTCATTTGTCAGCAGCCCCCTCCCTCAGTTTGATGTGGTGCTATCTTCGTAATATGTGTGTAATTGGAATATTTTAACAGGAGAGAAGGGTTTCCAATCTGAGTTTCCTTTAAGACTTAAAAATTCCAAAGAAAAAGAATGGAGACAGATTACTGTCTTTTAGGCTTAAAAAAAAAAAAATCCAAAAAGTGTCCTGTGAAAAGTTAAGACCCCAGAAGTTGTGATTCACATACCTCAGAGATTTGCTGTGGAAATGACAGGAAGCAGGCAGGCTGCAGGGGCTGTGGGCCATGGTCTGTGGTCTTCCCAGTTGGCTCTGGTTTTCACAAACCACGTTTTTCTATTCCTGAGAATGGTTTTGCCAGAATGTGAATAAACTGCGTCCTTTTGGAATTGGGGGGCTCATATGAATCTGGATTTTCAGTTTCTCTAGAGAAAAAGTTCCAGCAACAGTGGGCCATGTTTCTCACTGCCTCAGTGGCAGCCGCCTCCTGGGACCAGCCCCTCTAACTGTGGGCCTGGCAGGCTCTGGCAGCTTATACCCCACACTCATGCTTTCACATTCAGGCTTTAGGTGAACTCACCTCGAGGCAGAGGGAGGCCTGCGAAGGGTGACAGGCATTACACACGGAAGGACGGGAAAGGCAGCTGACCTGCTTAGGCCAAACTGTGGTCAGGAGTCCGCCTGCTCCATTCTTCTCTGGGTGGGATCGGATAGGTGACAGCCATTCTGTCCCCAACCTCAGATGAGGCAGCTTCTCGATGGTCTTGCCTCTCCCCGACACCGCCCCGCCGCCCCCCCCCCATCGCCATCACCCTCACGTACTGGGGGCCTGGCTCATCCACGTGGCTCCTGACAGGATCCCCCCCGACCTGGCATGTAGTGCTCATGTGAGCTTGCCTTAAAGATAAATGGAAGAGAACAGTTTTCCCATGAACAGAAAGGGCTAGCAAAGAATCGGAAATTACAGAATCACAAAACCATATCAGGGCTCATCCTGTGAAACGAAGACGTCTGTGGATAGGCGTCCAGTTGGTTCTTCAAAGCACTTGAATTCTGTTAACATGGATGGTAGCAACGTTCTTGGATTCTTCAGTGCTTATGAAGCCTGAGCTGTTAGATTTCCTTCACTGACTCTATGTTGTATTGTACCTGTATACCTATTGGGGTTGAAAACTGGATATATTGTGTGAAATTGTATATTTTTTGCTTTCAACCTATGTACAATTAATTGGGTTTCTCTCCTCTGCAGTAACTGATTCTGGAATAAACGCTTGAGGAGTGTCTGAGTTTGGAGAGTGTGTGAACCAGACACTGACTCCCCAGTCAGGGGCCTGTGAGTGCCCTCCCTCACCAGCACCCCCAGGCGGCCTCCCTCGTGCTTGCAGAGCCAGCACAGCCCCAGAGGGCCATCTTTGCCTGAAACCTTCTGTGGGCCGGGGATGCCAGGAGTTGGGGTGGGTTCTTCTTGCCTCAAAAGCCACCTCTTCTGGCTAAAACGAAGGCACTCCTTGGCCAGGGGACCTGGTATTCTCACATGTGGTATCAGGTCCTACCTGCAGCTGACCTTTGGTTATGGCCGCGTGAGAGGAAAGTAGGACGAGGGTTTGTTTTCCTTCGTTATAACTCAAATTGTACGAGCAGTCAGAGGCAGCCCCACAGTCGGGCTAGGGTGGGGTGCAGGGGCTGTCTGCTAGTGAGCAATGCTGTCCTGGCATGAGGAGGGGGGTAGACTAGGTCCAGATTTGCACCACACCCAGCAGCTGCCCTCCAGGAGTACTGTTGCCTGGGTTCTGGTGTCGTGGGTACCTCCTGTGGGCTCTGATCATGTCTGTCGTGTGTGTGTTGGCCATACTGGAAAGTAGCTGCTCTCCTGTGCCCTGGACCAGTTTTCTCAGAGTCCAGATTTCTCAGCTCCATTTCTGCCTGGCCTCAGCTTGGGCCAGTACAACTGGGCAGCCAGTGTACATGCTGGTCCTTCACAGCCCTGCTGGAGTGAGGATTGGAGTTCCTGCGCTGCTCACACATCACTTTGCTGCTGGCCTTGGGTGTGGAGCAAGGGCGCTGCCTGTCTAGAGGCTCTTAAGCTCTGCCACTGACTTAAAGGTGTTCTGTGGCCTCACCTGCTGGCCCAAAGCTGAGCAACAGAAGCCTCTGGACACACCGCCTACAGTGAGACCTCAGGTCTTCACTCACAGTCTAGTCAGATGCATTAGGCTAGGGGACTGCAGCTCAGGCAGGCAACTCACATGCTTGAGGCCACTTGGCCACCAAATGTGGGCACCCACCTTGGGCCCAACTTTGGCACTTACATGCCACCTCCTTCCACACAGGCACTGGCCTTGCTCCTGATCAGTAAAGCAAGCAGTCTGTCTAAAGCAAGTGAACCCTCAACTCATGTTCATGGAAGTAGAGGACATGGCATCAAATTTGGGCAGAGGCCCCCAGACTTTCTGAATAAACATAAATCATGTGTTTTGGGATTTTTCTCTTTTTTTTTTTTGTCTTCGGTGTTTTTGAGTCATAGGTGTACTGTATTGGATAAAGAACCAGGCACTCATTGAAGGCTACTACTTATGAAGCTATGAAAAGCCTGCCTTTTTCATTGAGAAAAATAGTATCTTCTTTTCCATGTCCCTGTAAGAAGTGTTCCACATTAGTTTTATGTGGACGTTTCCAAAACCTTGATGAAAGAACTTGTAAGCACAGTTCTAAGGGTAAAGGGTAGTTACTATTAGTGAGTTATGCAAGTAGTGAATTGTATGAGACATACAGTACTAGTATTTCTAAAGCTACACTGAAGCTGCAAAAAAACCTGGGTTTATTCAAGGAAAAACTCTTCCTGCCTCCTTGTAAAGACTTGCTTTTAAATCCGATCTATATAGACGTTTCTTACACGCTGCATGAAAAATTTCAGGCATGATGTTCTTCCCTATGACAGTAGCCACCCAGGTGCCCAGTGGGCAGTACCTGAAAGGACCTTTTTCTGTGTTTGAACGAAGAGTAAACAGCCTGCACTGAAGGCTCATCAGTGGAAAAGGTTAAATAATTGTCCTGACGTGGGATTCTAGAGGTTAGAGTGCATGATGAACCATCTCAGGACAAGAGTATTAGCTCCTTTGGTCTCTTTTTTTACTTTACTTTTTATTTTTTTGGCCACATGGCACAACCTGTGGGATCCTAGTTCCCTAACCAGGGAATCGAACCTGGGCCCTTGGCAGTGAAAATGCAGAGTCCCAGCAGCTGGACTGCTGGGGAATTCCCCTGGTCTCTCTCTCTTTTTTTTTTTTTTTAAAGCCAAACTGGTTAGGGAGGACCTTAAAAAGAACAAAGACATCCCTAATGTGGCTTCTGGGGGAAGGAGAGCACTGGTGATCAGATGGACCAGGGTGTCAAGAGTTGCTGCCTGTCCTGTGCCAGATCATGTCCCCATGTCCCACTGCCTGGGACACAAGAGGGGAAGACAAAAATGGCCACAGGCAAAACAGGTTCTACCGAGATTTGAACTCAGATCGCTGGATTCAAAGTCCAGAGTGCTAACCATTACACCATAGAACCATATGCTATTATGTCCCCTTGCAGGTCACTCTTGACCTAAGTGCCCCTGGAACAGGACAAGAGGGGTACACAGGTCCCACTAAGATTTTGACGTATCTCTGGATTCAGAGTCCAGAGCGCTAATGGTGACGCCACAGAACTAGCTGCCACCCCTGGACACCAGGGTCCACAGCCCAACCTTGTCCCACAGCTGGGGACCCAAAAGCCATATAGCAGGCAAAAATGTGAGCTCATAGCAGAGGATGGTTTCGATCCATCGACCTCTGGGTTATGGGCCCAGCACGCTCCCGCTGCGCCACTCTGCTGTAACATATTCCTTTCCTGAGTCTATCTCTGACTACCTCAAGCTTCCCTGGGCACAGACCAGCAGACGAAACCGGGCTCAGGGAAGGACCATCTTGCCAGTGCCCATTTATGAATAAAGTGGATTTTTGCTCTCCCTCTCTCAACTGCTTACCCAGAGAAATTTCTGTCCTTTTCTGCTGTTTAGTAAAAGTCAAGCAGCACAATCTTTACCGAGTGTCCTTGGACAATAGTAGCAGGATCTGTATTGCAGTGATGCTGGCTGGATTTCAGAAAAGAGCAAAAGCAGCATTTCTCTCCATCATTTGAAAGATTCCCAATCTGTCCAATTGTCAGTAACTTTCGTTTAATCCAGTTTCTTCTCTTGACCTACTTCTTCCCCCATAGCCAAGGAAGCTGTTTCTTTCATATGAAACTGCCTCAAGTGTGACAAAATCTTGCTGTTCAGCATTCTAATTCGAAGGAAAACATTAAAAATAAATGTGCATTTCAAAGAGGTAAAAACTGTTCTCCCAAGAATATTCTGAATATAAATCCTTTCGTGGGGTGAGGGGTGGGGGGGAAATCTTTGAATTTGTGTTGAAACTTTTCATGTAAAAACTGTCCATGAAGCTTACTGTTGCAGATAGTAAGCTGTCTCCTTTCTCACACCAACAGAATCATCAGGAAAAAGAAATACAGAGACTGAAACTACTGGAATTCCATGGGCAGACTCTGAGCACCATACCAGTCAAAGGATTGGAACTATTTTTTTTTAAACTTATTTTATGTTAGAGTATAGTGCTAGTTTCAGGTATACCTCAAGGTGATTCTTTTATACAGTCATGTTTCTATTCTTTTCCAAATTCTTTTCTCATTTAGGTTGTTACATAATATCGAGCAGAGTTCCTGCAGAGTTCCAGTAGTAGGTACTTGTTGGTTATCCCTTTTAAATATAGCAGTGTGTACATGTCAATCCCTAACTCCATAAATATCCCTCCCCTGCCCCTTCTCCTCTGGTAACCATAAATTCATTAATTCATCCTATGTCTGTGAGTCTGGGTCTGTCTTGTAAATAAGTTCATTTGTATCATTTTTTAGCTTCCAAAGGGATATCAAGCCCAAGATGTCTAGGATATTGTTCGAGCCTGATAAATCTAACTACATAGGTACATCCGGAGGGAAAAAGGTAGCCACTGGGAGAAGACAAAGGGAACGCCTGTGGGCCGCACATCTTATCAATGCTGGGGGCAGGGCTTAGACAAAACCAGATTGGAGGATTCGGGTCAAAGAGCTTTCTGATGATGTGTGTGGACGGACTTTTCCGAATGGGTGCAGAATTTGAGAATATTCATGTTCCACGCGAAACCTCTTCCAAAGGTCTCCAGTGTGGGAAAGGCTGACCCAGGTTGCCTAGCTAGTCTGCAGATGTCTGTCAGACTCTTTTCAGCCATCCTGCTGATGTTTCACCGTTGGACTGAACTGGCTGTGGCGACAGGGAAGGAGACAACATGCAGTCTCCCACCAAGCTTGCCTTGGCTGACCCCCACGTACAAGTTATAGTGACCAAGCCTCCATCCCACTATCGGCTGCCGACAGAGCGGGCAGCCAGCCACCTGAGAGCTAGGCCACGTCGGAACAGACCCTAAGTCCGCGCGTGGACTTAATCTGCTTCCCCTTCGGGACTCCCACTGTCTTCACCACACCCTACACAACACCGCTCCCGGCAAACCAGGGGGCTTTACAGTGACAGGATTCTGCTCTTGCGAAAGGGTTTCTCTTTTCAGTACCTCACCGCCCATAGGCAGTGCCCTAGAAAGGCGAGACAGCGCCTGTGTCCTAGCAAAGCGAAGGAGCTCTCCGTTCCCGCTCGGGAGGAGGCCGCCTCGCTTTCGGCCTAAAGCTCTGTCGACCCGGGACCCTGGGCCCACGGCCAAGCCCGGCACCCGCTCCACTTGTCGGCGACTGAAGCTGCAGACGACGCCCGCCCGCCCGCGGAGTCAGCCGGGAACTCGCCGGGTCTCGGCAGAACCGGGTTTCTCCCTCACAGCGGCGCTGCCGGTCATGTGGGCGTGGTCACGTGGCCTGGCAGTCACGTGTTCTGAGGACGTCTGCGTGCGACGTCCGCGCTCCCCAGTGGGATGTGTGCGTTTCGCACCTTGCGGCGTGTGTAAGGGTATCCTGAGTGCTGCACGTTAGACAGCGTGACCTCCGGAGCTGCCCCTCCGCGGGGCCACGCTGACAGACAGCCTGGCCACTTAGATCCTGCGCGCTCCAGATCGGGCTCCAGGTGTCCCGCTCCCCGAAGGGCCCAGGATGGGTGGGGTCTCCAGTTAGTGAAGTTTGGAGATCCCTTTTTAACAAGAATGCGAAATTAGATATGAAGATGAATGTTGATTAGAACAAGAAAAGTCAATTATACACAGCTGATTAATATCACAAACTTAAAGCACAAAGCTTTTCTCTAGTTAACTGCCTAACACGCCTCATTTTTTTCCCCAATTTTTAAAATGCAGACCTTAATTACTCCTTCATATGGGAATGATTTGGTAATACTGTTTGTACAGGGTAAACAGAAAGATAATTCACTTTTGAGCGGGGTTCATCAAATTTTGCTCTTAGTAGTAGTTTGGAAAAGGTTGTTAGCCTTGCGTTCCTTTGGTAATGTTACTATTTTAGGGTTGCCCTCAGATTTGGCCAAACCAATCCTGTGTCTGGTACTCTTGCCTGGAAAATCCCATGGATGGAGGAGCCTGGTAGGCTGCAGTCCATGGGGTCGCTAGGAGTCGGACACGACTGAGCGACTTCACTTTCATGCATTGGAGAAATGGCAACCCACTCCAGTGTTCTTGCCTGGAGAATCCCAGGGACGGGGGAGCCTGGTGGGCTGCCGTTTATGGGGTCGCACAGAGTCGGACACGACTGAGTGATTTAGCAACAGCAGCAGCATCCTGTGTCTGGAGCCAAGGATCCACCTCTAATCTGTGGTGGCCTCCCAGCAGCTTGTTAGGAGCTTTGTGTCATGTATTCCATGATCTGTATTTCATGTCAGATCGGGAAGAAATGGAAAACACTTTCCATGTTTGCTTTACTGGTCTAAACTAATTGGATCAAGTGTGTTTCTGCCCTCCTTGCAGAAGGAGCCTACTCTGTTAATGTGATTCATGTGTGGCCAAACATGGACTTCCCAGGTGACTCAGTGATAAAGAATCTGCCTGCCAATCCAGGAGACAACAGGAGAGGAGGGTTTGATCCCTGGGTGGGGAAGATCTCCTAGAGGAAGAAATGGCAACCCACTCCAGGACTCTTGCCTGGAAAATTCCATGGACAGAGGAGCCTGGCTAGCTGCAGTTCATGGGGTTGCAGAGTCAGACACAGCATTCAAATAAGCATGCTTATATGCTGTGTGCAGTCCATGAGTTTTGATAGTTCTAAAGATATTCACTAAAACGAAAGTCTGATGTAAGTGATATCTGTCTTGTTGAAAACTGTAATGCAAAACAATACAGGCAATGTTTAGTCTTGGAATAGGCTAGCCAATATCATGTAACAGATTTCCTGTTAAAAAATAAAATATTTCAAGAAGCAACTTTTTTGTCCATTGTACCTTGATTCTTTGTAAATGGGATTACAATTTCGAAAAAACAGATTTTTCATTAAACAGACTTGAGGGAATTATTGTTCATTCTAACAGGTTTAGTGAAGCACCACAGTGATCAATGAAGTATATAATCAGTGGGTGGGGCCACCTGCTGTGTCCTGCTGACTGGAGGGTTGTGGTTTTCCTTTCTGTTACCATCATCTTCCTTCTGCTTTTTTTTTTTCCCCTTCTGGTTTTTTTTTTTTTTTGCTTCCTGTTAAGAAATGTTCTGACTCTCATAATACCTTTCATCTGTGTTATCATTTTTATTACCCATATTTTCTTGGCTATCATGATTCTTCCATGTTTTTTATCATTACAGTTTTTAGTTTCCATTGTGGTATGCTGCTGCTGCTGCTGCTGCTGCTGCTGCTAAGTCGCTTCAGTCGTGTCCGACTCTGTGCGACCCCATAGACGGCAGCCCACCAGGTTCCTCCGTCCATGGGATTTTCCAGGCAAGAGTACTGGAGTGGGGTGCCATTGCCTTCTCCGCCACTGTGGTATACTTTTTGATATTTTGAAGTTTCTGCCAGACCTTTTTAGTTTATTCCCCCCTTTTTTTCCTTCTTTCCAGTAAGATACTTCCTTCTGTTTCAATTTTGATATGATCGGTAATTCTTTAAAAGTATACGAAGTTAATCTGAATTTAAGGCAACTACAAGCGCAACTCAAATACATTGCTTATTGCCCCTACAAGTACTGAGCTTCATGACTATGTCATGAAATAATCATATACCATGTCCAGCGACTGAGTGGTGAATGAGTAAGGAGTTCCACCACAGGAAAATGAATTTCTTCAGGCCCTTGTGCTGTGTCATATGAACGCTGAAATGAGTTCATACTGATGTTTCCAGCTCTAGTCCGGAAACATGTGGTTTCCTCCAGCCCCTCCTTACTTCTCTGTAGCTCACTATCCAACATAAGAAATCTTCTTCGCCCACTTTTAACAACTGTGGTGTTTGATTTGTTAGAGGCAGGGTTTGTGTCGCATCTTTTTATTTCCTAAATGAAGCACGGTGTCTCCTGTGGAGGTAGCTCTGCATTGATGTTGAAGTGACATGTTTACCTTTGATTTTTGCCACCAGAATTCTCTACAGAAGAGTTGCATCAGCTTCCATGCTCATGTTCTGACTGCCTGCTTCCTCTCAATTTCTTATCCCTAACCCAGGGCCAGCAGGATAAGGGGCAGTTTTCATCTTGGTCCTCTGTGTTTCAATCCATAGGCTTTGGAGAAGTTTTCCGCCTGGGCCAGTGGACAGTAACTAATTGGAATATAATCACTCACTCATTAGGTCACTTTCCCAAACTTACTCTGCATCAGGCCAGCACTAATCAGGAGCTCCACCTCCAAGCTCAGGGTCCTGTTGGGATAATGTGCATAATGACTGTCCCAGACTGTGAGCTGGAAACCAGGAGGGTACAAAGCAGGTCCAAGGGAGGAGCAGCTCTCACTGTGCGGCAGGTGGCTGGGGTGGCTGATGGAGTCACCATGGGAGCTGGGTCTTCCATTCAGGTGGCTTGGTTAGCATGTGAGTGGAGGGGAACCCGGGGAAGGGAGCTGACTGTGAGGGAATTTGGGTTGCTGGTCCAGGTGAGGAGTGCTAAATCAAGGCTGCCTCCCTTTCCTGGCCTGATGAAGGTGGGGCCTGTGTCCCCTTTGCTCCCTGTGGGCCAGGGCATCCAGCACTGGGCTCAGCATGAAGAATGTTTGATGAGTGGACAAGCTAGTGAATGAATGAATGAAAAAATGAATGCATGAATGGGTGATGAGTAGCCCGTGAATCAAAATTTCCCCAGAGGTTTAGAGCTCAGGCAATGAGAGGACCAGGGATGCTTAGACAAACACTGAGAAGCTACAGCCCAGGTGGAGTGGGGCTGGAGATGGGGCCCCTGAGTCAAGGCAATAGAAGCTCCTTTATTCAGAAACAGCCTTTAGCTATTGAATTTTCTGTCCTACTGTGCTTTGGGGGACAGTAACATCCTTGACTGGTGATGATGCTAAGGCCACTGACCTGGCTGGGACACACTGGTCACTACAAGGGGCATGCACCTCATACCTTCAACTCCTGCCTCCAGGCCGTCCCTGGTGTTCTTCTCAAACTTAGGTAAATATGGCTTAGAACACAGAGGCATAGGGGACAGCCTGTGCAGGGCCATCTGCCCCAGGGCACATTCTAAGGGAGGGCTGCCTTTCCGGGACCATTGCCTTAATCCAGGAGGTAAGTACTGTACACATAGCCAAATATGTAATGGTTTCCATGATACCTGTGAAGAATTACATAGCGACACACCCACAGACCCGCTTTCTGCCCTCAGGTGTACAGAGTGATCATGCCTCCCCCAGTTTCCAAATCACCTAAGGGAGGTCTTTGGAGAAGAGATTTTGGTGGAGGATTAGAAACACACTTTCAGGTCCAGTTAATATCAATAAACTTAAGGGTATTTTCAGAATTTTCTTTTTTAAGATTTATTTCTGAAGCTTTCATTTTTTTTTTTTTAAAGAATGCAGTTCAACTAGGAATGTGTTTATTTTTCACCTATAAAATTCAATTTCCAAAAATCAGATGGAGTATATAACATTTTACCAATTTTTAAGTGCTCTAATGAAAATGTAATTTTAAATTGCAACTACATTAGTGAGACATGTGGGATTTCTCCAGCGGTCCAGTGGTTAAGACTCTGAGCTTCCAATGCAGGGGTCGTGGGTTCAATCCCTGGTTGGTAAACTAAGATCGCACATGCTGTGAAGTGTAGCAAAAAAAAGTTAAAAAAAAAAAAAAGTTAAAAAAAAAAAGTGTGAGACATGTTTATTACCTTTTTATTAGGGGAAAGGGCAGAATCCTAATAAATGGAAGTAGCTCATGTGAGCAGCTGAGTGAGTGTTGTTCTGGGCCTTTCCTGGTGAGTAGGTGGGAGATCAGCCCTATGGGGCACACACATCCTCATTACCACATCCTCATTACCCCTTCATTTCTTTCATGTGTGGCTGTCCTAGTATATTCAGCCAGCTGCCACTGATGTACATTACAGAACTGTGTGAATTTCCATTTTGAACCCTGCAGGAATCAACCAAGCACAACTGTGCTGGTAACTTGTAAATTCCTGCACCTGGAACATCCAGGTCTGAAGACACCACACTTCAAGCTTTGCTCTATTTGAATGACCTTTCTGTGGAAACTCAAAACACTTTCCACAAAATGCTGATACGAGGAAGCACAAAAGGTCTCAAGAGAGCCTGCACCACCTCCCTGGAATCTGGGAGGCGCTCCTGTCCTGCTGTGATCAGCCCCTCCATTTGTTTCTTACTTGCCTGTTGAAGGCGCTTGGGTTGTTTGAGCCTGACTTCCCTGATGGCTCAGATGGTAAAGCGTCTGCCTACAATGCGGGAGACCTGAGTTCAATCCTAAGAAAAGGCAACCTACTCCAGTGTTCCTGCCTGGAAAGTCTCATGGACAGAGGAGGAACCAGGAGGAACCTGGTAGGCTACAGTCCATGGGATCTCAAAGAGTCAGACATGACTGAGCAACTTCACTTTCACTTTGGTTATTATGAATAGAGCTGTTATGAATATTCTTCAATAAGCAATTTTGGAGGCATCTGCTTTCTTCTCTCTTGGGTAAATACCTAGGGGTGGAATGGCTAGAGCTACACTTATGTGGTAGGGGTCTGTGGTGTGTGTGTGTAGGACTTTATGTATTAATAAGGATTAATAATTAATACATAAAGTATTGATACAGCCCCACCAGTTTCCAAATCACCTAAGGGATGTCTTTGGAGAAGAGCTTTCGGTGGTGGAGGATTGGAAACATACTTTCAAGCCCAGTTATCAGTAAATTTAAGGGTATTTACAGTATTTTTTAAATTGGTATTATAAGATTTATCTCTGAAGCTTTTGATAATGAATGAAATTCAACTAGGAATGTATTATTCACCTATAAAATTCATTCTTTCCAAAAATCAAATGGAGTTTAAAACATTTTACCAATTTTTAAGTGACCTACTTATGTTTTCCAACCTTAATTGTATTTTAAAATTGTCATTACGAAAGTAAGACATGTGGGACTTCCCTAGTGGTCCAGTGGTTAAGACTCTGAGCTTCCAGTGCACGGGGCGTGGGCACTTTATCATTCTTTATCATTCATTCTCTTCCCTGGTGGCTCAGATGGTAAAGAATGTGCCTGCAATGCAGGAGACCCAGGTTCAATCTCGGGTGTGACGGGGAAAAAAAAGTTAAAAAGGTGAGACATGTTTATTATTCTTTTTTATTATGGAAAAGAGCAGAATCCTAGTAAATGGGAGTAACTCATGTGAACAGCTGAGTGAGTGTTGTTCTGGGCCTTTCCCTGTGATCAGGAAGGAAGATCAGGTTAGGAAGATCCCCTGGAGAAGGGAATGGCAAACCACTCCAGTATTATTGCCTGGAGAATTCCATGGACAGGCCTGTAGCCCACAGGGTCACAAAGAGTCACAACTGAGTGACTAACATTTTCTTCTTCACTTTATAATTCTTTATTGTTCATTCTCTAATTAATTAATCAATACTTTATGTATTAATAGGGAAAATGATCAGGGTTGATCTTCCGCCTACTCACCAGGAAAGGCCCAGAACAACACTCAGAATGTTCACACGAGCTACTCCCACTGCTTAGGATTCTGCCCTCTACCATAATAGAGGGCAGTAAAACAGTAATAAGCCTGTCTCATTTTTTTTAAACTTGTTTTTTGGCCACTCCGTGTGGCATGTGGGATCTTAGTTTCTAACCAGGGATTGAATCTGTGCCCCTTGCATTGGAAACTCAGAGTCTTAATGTAATAAGAAGCTGCCAGACTGTTTTGCAGTGATGGTACCAACTTATATTACCACTGACAATTTAGGAGAGTTTGCATTGCTTCACTTGATAAGGTTGCTTTTACTAATTTTTGCCATTCTTCCAGTATTCTTATGGTTTCAATTTGCATTTCCCTGATGACTAATGATATCAAACATCTCTCCTTGAGTATATGGATCATTCATATATCTTCTCTTGTGAAGTAGCTGTTCAAGACTCTTGCCTATTTATTTTTTCATAACTTTTATTAATTTTTTTCCTGTTATGGTTTTCACTTTCGGGGTCCTGCAACCCAAAAGATACAAGGATAGTTTCCTGTTTCCTTTTCGGAAGCTTGATAGTTTCAGCTATTACATACAGCTCTATGATCTATCTCCAATTAATTTTTCTGTATGGTGAAAGATACAGATTTCTCATTTGTGATTATGATGATTATTCAGATATCCCGTTATTCCAGCAATTTATTGAATAGACTTCCTAAAGAAAAAGTTTCTCTACACACAACACTTCTGACACCAAATGTATGGATTTTCCATACCAAGCAATTTCCAGTTCTCTGTGGACGCCAGGTGGGCCACCTACAATTTAATTCAGTTCTCACAGAACTACCTGGAGTTACTGCGGACCCCACAGGTTGAGGGCCCCATCCCACAAGACTGTCCCCACTTCAGACACCAATTATAAGCAGTAGGCCCGCAGGGTACCCATACTTAAACATTTCTATCCCACATGGCTACAAACAGGCGTTCCCACGACACCCTCAGGTTCAGTAATTTGATAAAATGGCTCACAAAACCCAGGGAAATAGTTATGATGATGGACTTATTATAGAGGACATTCTAAAAGATATAGCTCAACAGCCAGATGAGGAGATACAAGGGATATAGCCCAGAAGGATCTTCAATGGAGCTTCTGCCCGTGTGGGATCAGAGTACCCCTCTCCTGGCACATGCATGTGTTCACTGACCTAGGAGCTCTCTGAATCCCATAATTTAGAGACTTTTATGGAAGTTTCATCATATAGTCATCTTTGATTAACAATCTTCAGTCCCTCTCCCAGAGGACAGTGGTGGGGCTAAAACTTTGGCATCTAACGCTGGTTTGGTCTTTCTGGTGACCAGCCCCCAGCCATGAGCTCATCCAGAGTTGCCTCATTACAACAAAAGATGCTCCTATACCCAGGAAAATTCCAAGGGATTTAACAGCTCTGTGTCAGGAACCAGGGGCAGAGACCAAGTATATATTTATTATATCACATTGCCCTTTCCCTACAGAGTAACTTTGGCACCTCTGTTAAAATCAATTGATTCTATATGTGGAGGTCTATTTCTGGACTTTTTACTGTTCCACTGGTCTGTCTACTCTTACACCAATGCCACACAATTTTGATTAGTATAGCTTTATGTTGATTTGAAAACTATAGCTATACTGTATTTTATTAGCTTTTTGTTAAAAGCTGAATTAGAAAAGGCATGTTATATTCACTTGGTTACTATAGCTTTATTTTAATTTGTATTAATATAGCCATAAATCCTTCAAACTTAGTTCTTCAAGATCATCTTGATCCTTTGCACCTCTTTATGAATATCAGAATCAGCTTGTCAGTTCCTACAAGCAAGCCAACTAGGGATTTGAGTGGGATAATATTGATTCTATAGACCAATTGGGCTATATAACAAACTTAGCAAATCAATATTAAAGAATACATTGCTTTTGTTTAGTGATCTGTACCAATACAGTTAACTAAACCAATCAGGATGAACTTCAAGTTGGCAGGTTCTTCTCTGCATATAGGGGCTTCCCTGATAGATAGCTCAGCTAGTAAAGAATCTGCCTGTAATGCAAGAGACCGGTTCGATCCCTGGGTCAGGAAGATCCCCTGGGGAAGGAATAGGCTACCCATTCCAGTATTCTTAGGTTTCCCTGGTGGCTCAGCTGGTAAAGAATCCATCTGCAATGTGGGAGACCTGGGTTCGATCCCTGGGTAGGGAAGATCCCCATTCTATATATAGCCCATGGGGTCACAAAGAGTTGGACACGACTGAGTGACTTTCACTTTCTTTTTCTTTTCTCTGCATATAGTATGGCAGTGAAAAAAACAGTATTCATAATCATGATGATAAGGCGCCATGAGATCGTGAAATGCCTCCTGAATTGTCAAGAAAATACACATAAGGTTTGAATGTCAGGTGGTTGTGACTGTGTCACAATTATTTGAAATGTCATAGTCATATGCTACATTTGTCTTATTTTACTGAAGTATATATAATTGATTTACAACATTGTGTTAATTTCTGCTGTACAGCAAAGTAATTCAGTTATATAGAGACATACATTCTTTTTCCTATTCTTTTCTGTTATGGTTTATTGCAGGGTATTGAATAGAGTTCCCCAGACTGTACAGTAGGACCTTGTTGTTTATCCATCCTATATGTAATAGCTTGCATCTGCTAATCACAAACTCCCAGTCCTTCCCTCCCCACCCTCCCACCCCCTTGGCAACTACAAGTCTGTTTTCTACATCTGTGACTCTGCTTCACAGATAAGTTCATCTGTGTCATATATTAGATTCCACACATAAGTGATATCATCATGATAAATTTCAGTCTCTCTACCAAGTGGACCTCAATTCAGCTCTATGGTTTGACAAATATATGGAATACCTACTACCTGCTTGCTACTGTGATGCTGAGATAGGAACATAAGAACAACCATATTCCTGCCTCAGAGTCAAGGATGTTTGATCAAATGGAATATTTTTAAAAATTATTTATTTGGCTGTGCTGGGTCTTAGTTGTGGCACATGGGATCTAGTTCCGTGACTGGGAATGGAACCCAGGCCCCAGAATTGGGAGCACAGAGTCTTAACCACTGGACCACCAGGGAAGTCCCCAGAGAGAATATTTCATTCATCTCAGAATCCTGGGTAGCAAAAAGTTTATGGTAATATGAAATTTACTCCATGGTGTTTGTATTTTTTATAAAGAAGACAGTCAGAAATGTGAAAAATAACATTTATTCAAGGTAACACCTTTTGAATTTCCAGTGCTGATTATCAGCAGGGACATATTTTAATGAACATACCTTATATTTCCTCTGAAAGCTTGGCCATATTTGTCTCTCTGTAGAGTACATTTTTTTCCATGCAATTCAAAGTGCTGTCTCCATCTTGTCGAGATGGACAGGCTACCCCCAGCCAAGGACAGAGATGAAAGCGGCGCCTGGCAGCCCAGTCAGACGGATGGAGTGGCCTGATTTCCCGAGGCAGCTTCGTGCTGAGTGCCCATCACTGGGAGTGAGTCAGATATACAGCTCAAGGTCTGCAGTAACAGAGTCAAGGAGACAAGGCATATACCATAAACTCATGAAAAGTAACAGTACAGAAAGTAAGCAACGATGCAAGGGAGGCACTATGTTATTAATTGTCACAGAACACAGCAAGTTAGGAAGTCTGGGGCCCTGGAGAGCCTAGCAGAGTTGCCTCAGCACTGGAATACTTTCTGCAAGAAGCAACTGGATAGGTGGGGGGAGGGTGCCGGGTACAGGCAGCTGATGAACAAAGGTGGAATGCAGGGATCAATGGGCAAGTGGCGGTTAGGGTAGAGCTGGGTGCAGGCAGTGCCAAGGGGCTGGTGGGCACAGGTCCTCCAGGCCACCTGGGAGTAGTGGGAAGAACTGGGAAAGTTGGGCAGGAGCTGGACAGGGAGGAAACAGACTGCTGGGTCTGGCTTCCCTCTGGTGTCTAACCATGAGCTTCTGAAGGTTTTTTAGTAGGAAAATACATTCTCCGGTGATACATTCTCAAGATCACAGGACTTCTCATCACGAATTGTGCATATTATTCTGTTAGAAACCAGTTCCAGTGGTGGTGGTTACTCTGAATTTTTGTTTCTTAAAGAGTATCAAAGTTCACGATTATTTTATTGTCAGTATGCATCCTCTCTACTGTGAAGGGCACACAGGAAGCCTTGTTTTTGTTTCTCCAGCGAAGTAATGAAGGGCAGACTGGCTCTGCTGACATGGGCAAGTCAGTCAACCTCTCTGCCTCCTAGCAGTAATATGTGGGCAGTCAGAGCTTCCGTCAGTCAGAGGTGTATCGTGAGGATGGCCCGAGCTGGTATCGAGATGGTCCTTAGAGAAGTACCTGGCAGGCAGAGAATGCTGCAGGAGGGTTTACTGACCGAATCACAATTCTGATAGCACTTTCCCCCGTCAGGACAGCTCGGATAGAAACACTGGAAGTGTCAGGCCTTGTTCGAATCTTTCCTTCTAAAAAGAGGGTTTTCAAGAAGGGTAGCCCCAGAGCCTCCTCAGAATGGAGGGTTTGAGCTGGAAGAGGCTTCTGAGAGCAGCCAGTGTGGGGCCCCTTTTCCAGGTAAGGAAACTGAGAATGTGGCCTCGTGGAGCAGCAGCCTCTGAACGGCTCCCTGGCTGTCTCTCCCCTCATGCAGGGGCCTCTTCCCACCTCTGGGCTGCTGCCCTTGATCTCTGCCGAGGTCACGTCCCTCAGGCCTCGGGTCGGAGGTGTCCTCCTCCCTGACCCTCCTGCCTGCCTCTTCGTCCCCTCACTCTGCCCTCTGTGCTGCTCCCTGGCTGTGACTGTAAGAGCTCACGCGTGCACTGTGGGTCCTCCATAAGCCTCACCAGGCAGGGGGCCTGTGGTCGTGCTCTCTTCCCGCACTTGTGTCCTGCAAGGACACAGTCCCTGGATGAAAGAACAAAGCTTTGGAAGCCCTGGTTCGGGTATGTCTCCTTCACATCTCTTCCTTCTGTGGCTCAATGTAAACAGCAGCAATGCTGCCAGACCCTGAGGGCATCTCCTGGGTGCTGCTCCTCCATCTCAGTGGGTGTCGGGTGCTGCTTCCCTTTGGTCCTTCTTGCACACAGGCTGGAACGTGGCAGCCGGGGCCCGCTTACTGGTCTCTGTGCAAGCCTGTCCTGTGCCTGGTACCCAGCAGCTGTTCACTGAGCACTTGGAATGGATGGTGCAAGCCCCTCTGGTCTGGAGCCAGTGTCAGTAATTGCTTTCCTTCTCAGAACCATGTGGTAGTTACCATTTCCACTTGCCGGGCACTGTCCATCTTTTCATCAAGGAGCTTTATGCCTACATAGTAGGGACATCCTTGAGACACATCAGTGCAGTGGGACAAGCTCACCCTCTTTATACCTCTGGCTTGGGCTCCCTGGATGTGGTGGATACTCTGTGTTGATGAAAAAAAAAAATATGAAAAGCAAGGGAACGTTTCTAGTGAGCGGCCTTATATAAGTTCAACAGCATGCAGCACAGACTCTGAACTCAGGTCAGTTACTTCATACTTGACGGGACGCTCTTTCTTTGGATCAATTGTGCTTTGTTTGTGAATGAAAGGTTTCCCCCCTTATTATTTCCATTCTTGTCTCATCACAACCTAAAATCTCTCCCAAGTATGAGACTTTAACGGAAACTACATTTCTTCTGTCTAGGATACTCTGCCACACTTACGGCGCAAAGCAGTGTGAACCCCCAGGGGTTTGTACTATAACCGCAAACACATCTACGGCAAATGAGACAGGCAGATGTCGCATTCAGAGGGATACGTTAATTTCCATTTCTTTAGAATAGGTTGTTACACAGAGAATCCCAAGCGCCTGGCTCTGTGAGCGGAGCCCGATCTGCGGCCCTCGAGGCTTCCCGCTCCCACCGCGCCCTTGGCATTCCGGATGCTGGTCAGCGCCCTTGCACCCCTCCCCGTACCCCTTCCCCGCGCCCCCGTGGACCCTCCCCATCCTCCTCCCTTGCGGACCCTCACCCCTCCCCCTCCCCACCGCCCCGCAGACACTCACGCTGGGGTCTCACAGCCACTGCAACCGTGGAAACGCCTGGATTTCAGCTGCCAGCACGCGGCAGGCTCCGGCCAAGCCTGAGTGTACGCGAGTGACAGCAGCTGCAAAGCGCTGGGCCGGGTGAGGCGCATGCAGGCCCCCGCCGCTTGCCCGCGCCGACCTTGACCCCAGCCCGGCTCCCGCCCCCGCCCCACGCGCGGCACTGCGCGCAGTGGTGCCGCGCGTCGGCTCCGCGGCCTCCCTCCTCCATCTCGGGTTTTCCAGGCCGCCCGGGGCCGCGCCTGCGTCGGGCGCCGCGGCCGACGTGCAAGCGCACTGCCGGCGTGCCTCGCTATTGGTCGGCTGCCGGTAGCCCCACTGCCGTGCACCGCCCCTATAGGCGGCCGCGGCCGTCAGTCACCGGCCCGGCGCCGGCCCGCGGCGCGCCGCGCGTGTCCCGCCCCTCGCCGCCGCTCGTCGCTCGCCGGCCGGCGGCCTCGCTCGGCCCTCAGCTCCGTGGCGGCGGCGGAAGGCGGCCCGGGCCCTCGCAGGCCCATGGCGGCGGCCGCGGCGCTCCCGGGCGCGGGGGGGCCTCCCGCGGGCGGCGGGGCCGGGGGTGGCGGGGGCGCGGGCGGCGGGTCGCCGCCGGGCGGCTGGGCCGTGGCGCGCCTCGAGGGCCGCGAGTTCGAGTACCTGATGAAGAAGCGCTCGGTGACCATCGGGCGCAACTCGTCGCAGGGCTCGGTGGACGTGAGCATGGGCCACTCGAGCTTCATCTCGCGGCGCCACCTCGAGATCTTCACGCCCCCGGGCGGCGGCGGCCATGGCGGGGCGGCCCCGGAGCCGTCGGCGCAGCCCGGGCCCGACGCGGGCGGCGACTTCTACTTGCGCTGCCTCGGCAAGAACGGCGTGTTCGTGGACGGGGTGTTCCAAAGGCGCGGGGCGCCGCCGCTGCAGCTGCCGCGCGTGTGAGTGGGGCCAGGGCCTGGGGGCGCAGGCAGGGGTGCGGCCTGACGGGCGGGACTCGGACTCCGACAACCGACTCTCAATCCGCTCTGACCCACGATCCCTACCCCTACCCACTACCAGGAGGGACTCAGCCCCCCGCTAGCGAACCTCCCCTAGTCCTAGCCACGAATAGGGCACAGTCAGAACCCAGAGACTCCAAACCTCATTTCGACCCCGAGCCCTTGTCCATTCTCCCACAACCAGGACCTGGATCTCGATGTCTGGCCTTGTTCTTCCCTATGATCACACTAAGACCCTGACTCCATCATCCTGGCAGGATCCCATTCCATGACCCCAGTGTCCCGGCTTCATCCTTAGTACCCACGACCAAAACGCAGACTACGTTGCCAGCCCGGGACCCCCCACCCTCGCCTTCCCAAAGCTGGAGGCTCAGGCAGCTGTCCACGTGGGCTGAGGTTTTCTGGGGTTCTCTGTGCAGTTCTGAGAGTATGCACAATATTTTTCATAACTAGCATGTTAGGTAGTGTGGATTAGAAACGTTGGTCTGGGTGGTGGAACTGCCCAAAACAAAAATCTGTATGTTTTTGACTGATGATGGATTATCTGTTACTTTTTGTTTTACCTGTTTTCAGTAGTGTATTATTTCAAGCCTGTGTTTCTTAAGCTGCCAAGGACTTCTTTTTCTTATTGTGTATCTTTGTAGCCTAGAAAGTGAAAGCTCTTGAAGCATGATGAATTTTAAAATCTGTGCTCTGAACCCTAAATTTTTGGGAAAACTAGGTACTTTCAACATAACTTTTTGGAAAATCATTTAATTACTTAGAGATTATTATAAGGTCATATAGAATGTAATTAAGTGAGCTTCGTGGGGAACTATCAGTCCCACTACAGAGCATTTTAGCTTGGTTCTCTGATTTTGTGACGTTAGCCTTTAGTCTACTTGAAAAACAAACTTGCTGTCTAGGAAATGGTAATTATTCTTCAGGGACTTCGAGATTGTTTATAAGTAGAACCTTCTTCCGCAAACTGAAATTTTTGACTGCTTTTGGTTGTTGGAGATGGGGTAAGATTTGTTGCTTTCTTTATTCCTTGACTTTTGTACACGTGTGCTGTTACTGCTTAGCCTGGAAAGCTGTACCAGCTAATTCTTTAAACCTTGATGGGAATGTTTCAAATAATGTTATTTTTCAAACCAGAATGCTGTTTGTGTGTATTTATTCTATAGAGCACCTGAAATCAATGATAGAGATCTGACAGCTGCTGCTTAGGCAGTTTGTTTTTTGCAAATAACTTGGTGTCATAACAAAGAGTATTATTATAATTTTACTCTGAGAAGTTTGAGATTTTTAAAGAAAATTGTATTTTTGCCATTCAACCAGAACCATTTATTTGTGTTGACATACCAAACATGGCAATACAAGGACTTTCTGTGAGGAGGCAGAATTCAGACTTTTGAGGGGTGGAGTGAGCCTTTAAATGAGATGATTAAGAAAGGCAGTGGAGTAGAGGCCAGGCCTCTGGCCTTCATCTCCTGCTCTTGCACAGGGAAGAGTCCTTGGGCCACCCAGGCTGCTACCCGCCCTGGACTTCTTATGGCCCTGGGAACCTGTGCCCATACTGACAGAGGGGAGTGGGTTTTTTCATGAAAGGGGTTTTGGCATTTTTATAGTGTGAGATGAGTAGATAGCTGTTAGGATTTTGCAGTACCTCCCTTTTTGTAAGACATTATTTCTAAATTGTTGGGGCTTCCCTCATAGTTCAGTTGGTAAAAAACCCGCCTGCAATGAGGGAGACCTGGGTTTGATCCCTGGGTTGGAAAATCCCCTGGAGAAGGGAAAGGCTACCCACTCCAGTATTCTGGCCTGGAGAATTCCATGGACTATACAGTCCATGGGGTCACAAAGAGTCAGACACGACTGAGCGACTTTCTCTTCACTTTATTTCTGAATTGTTAGTGTAAGGGATAACAGGTACAGGTTAATGGAAGAAACTGTGAAGATGATTGGTACCAGCCAAATGCAGACAGACTGTTAAAAAAAAATTTTTTTTTTCAGTTAAACTCAGTTTTATGTTCTAAGTTCTTTTTAACATTGAAAAATCAAATTGTATTCATTTGAAAGCACCTGTAACTTAGAGTGACTAGGTATGCAGTGATCTTAGTTCCCCCTGACCAGGGGTCGAACCCGTACCCCCTGCAGTGGAAATTTGGAGTCTTAACCACTGAATCACTAGGGAAGTCCCCAGAGGTTGAAATATTCTTACTGCTTATTTCAGACTTGCTTACTGGATTGAAAAGTCACTGAGGAGTTTTAAAAATATGACAATCTCTGGATGGTCTCTAATTTGAATAATAATTTTATTCCATCTTTAAAATGAATTTGCACTTTATGGTATTCAAAGTTTATATACAGAGAATTTAGAAGAGTACATAAGCAGTTTAGACTTAAAGTATGGTTCACTATTTTATTAAAATACTGAATATTAATTTGGGAGGAATAGAGGAAGATAAGGCCTGTGATCCTGTGTGTTGGCTGTCATGAGTATTTTAAATGATTTGGATAAGATCTAAGTACAAGCACCTTCTCCATGGTGTTTGTAAGTTCAGTACATAGTGTGGACTGGTGTGTGAGTGGGTGTGTTGGCGGTAGGGGGGGTAGGCTGAACACATGAAGAGTTGCAAGCGTGTGGTTTTCCAGAAAACAAGTAATTTCCAAAAATCCTTAATTTGTAACCAAGTATGTAGGGCTGGGTATTCAGAAATGCAATGTTTTCCTCCCCAGGAGTATCTGACTTGTTGGAAGTTCAGCTCTTATTGGGACTGGGAGAGGGGGTTGTCTGTGGAGCTCTGGGCCAGGTTCCTGAAGTGGGCAAGTGGAGTGGCCTTGCAGGTGTGACTGGGGCCAGCTGCCTAGTGCTGGAGAGGTAGAACTCAGGCTGGAAAGGATTCTGGGGACAGGTTTGTGGAGTGTGAAGTTGCCTAGGCCTGGTGGGGGAGCATTTTCACGGTGGTCAGCGAGAGAATGAAGAATGTTTTTTTTTGTTTGTTTGTTTGAGGAACAAGATCCCTGTTTGTCGAAGGACCTGGTCTGGCACCTGAGTGAGTAGTAAGGTGTTCTAGGAAGATCTGTTAGGCAGGAGAGTCTGGGTTTGCTGTTGTTGCTCTTCTTGTCGCCCTGGTAGCAAACTGAGTAGAACTGATAAATAAAAATGAGCAACTCTTTAACAGTTGTGTGTACTTTGAAATGTCAAGTGAATTTGATGTATTTTTTAATCAGTAAGATCCTAAATATCTAATAGCCAGACTTATAAATAGAGCAAGTTGAATTTACTATTGCCCAGAGAAACTTAACATGCAGAATTGCCATTGTACCTATTTAGAAAAGTGACCCTGTTTCTATGCTGCATTAACTGCCTATCAGTTGGTGGTACGCCACCACCTCCTCTTTCTTATGTGGCATGTTTTAACTTGCAGATGAAGTTTGGTAATGTCACACTTGAAGACTTTCTCATTAAATCACAGAGAGCTTCCTCTTAGGTGAGGATGGGAGAGAACTGAGTAAACAGTGGCTTCTGGAGCCGTGCAGGTGAAGACTCCCAGGAAAGAAACTGAAGGAACCCACAGGGACTCTGACCTGCTTAGATGGTAGGGATTGGGCAGAATGAAGGTTCCCAGAGAATACCAGTCCCTGAAAGAGGGAAGTAGGAAGGGAGTGCCGAGAGAGGAGCGCTGTGGGAAAGGGACAGTGCCTCGCACGTCACCCTCCGTCACCAGGGTGTTTTGGAGGGTGAGGAAGGAGACAGGGTGTGACCTCCTGGGGGAAGGAGAGGGAGAGAGTGGAGGTATAAGAAGTGGTTGTGGGCAGGGCATAGATGTTGTAAGGACAGAGGTGAGATGAGGGTTAGAAGCAGAATAGAGTTCCCAGTAGGAGATGATAAAATGAGGATGTCTTCTTTGGAGACCTAAGCAGAGCCATTAGTGAGATCTGGCATGTTTTCTTGTCTCAGGGCTGCCAGACTGGCTGAAACACCTTCATTTTATCTGATCAGCTTGTGGGCAGAGCTAAGAGGTGCCGCCCCGGATTGCTGGGCTCCCCAGAAGTGGGCAACATGTAATGGCAAATCCATGACAGAGCAGAGGTGCTTTGGACTTTATAAAGTGCTCAGTGTACAAATTAGTTGCTTTTAAGAGCCACTATGTATTTTTTTTAAAGCTACAATGTTTATTCATTTGGCAAATTGAGATACATTTCTGTTATCCCTGATTTGTAGACATTGGGAGCATAGTGCAGCCATTTTAGCATAAAACTTTCTTTACTATGTTAAAAATAACCCAATAACCAGCTTACTTGTACTTTGCTGCTGCTGCTGCTAAGTCACTTCAGTCATGTCCGACTCTGTGCGACCTCATAGACAGCAGCCCACCAGGCTCCCCCATCCCTGGGATTCTCCAGACAAGAATACTGGAGTGGGTTGCCATTTCCTTCTCCAGTGCATGAAAGTGAAGGGTGAAAGTGAAGTCGCTTAGTCGTGTCTGACTCTTAGCAACCCCATGGACTGCAGCCTACCAGGCTCCTCCGCCCATGTACTTTACTAGTGCTTAGTAAGTTTTGTAGTGGTAGAACTCTGTTCATTTAAAATGTTTACTTAAGGAGTAGCTTTTGACTTTTAAATAGTTTGAATTTCTAACACATTTTGAGAAACAGGGCTCCCTGATGGGACCTGTCACCTGTAGTGGTCATTTGTGTGCAGCCAGTCGTATCAGGAGGAAGCAAGAATGGGCACTGGGGCTGGGCAGACTGGAGTCCGATTCCAGCCCTGCTACTTAACCTGTTTTAGTTTCCTTACTTTTAACAGGGATAATAACTGACCTTGTGTGGCATAATTGGCACCAGGCCGGTGCCCTTGCCCTTGCTAGACATCAGGGGCTGCTTGTATTTTATCACAGTGTCCTGGTATGGAGGGGCCTGTGGAGATCTAATGTCCCAGGAAATGTGACTTGGTGAAAATGTCCTCAAGGGGCCAGCACTCTCCAACTTGCTCATAGCTCCACACACGTGCACGCAGTAGATCGATGAAAGGCCTCTGGGAGTAGTGAGCAAAGTTTGAAATTTCTTTAGCCAAGAAAAGTTGTCTTTCCCCACCAGGACCTGAAGATAAAGCCAGGCTGAGCCAGGAGAGGTCTGTTTCAGGGTGCCCTCTCTCCTAGAGCCTCCGTTCTGGTTCCGCCCCACTCCAGTATGTCAACTTCACCACAAACCTTCCCTGTTTCATGGGGAAAGAAAAAGTGCCTCTGCCTTGGGGCAAAGTCAGGAAAGGGAACTGGTTAAAAGTTCTGTCCTGTTTGTGGTCTGATTTGAAGAATTCTTGTTCTTTAATGCCATTGGCCAAACTGTTATTTTGTTAATGAAGGGTGGCTTCTCTGTCCAATCAAAGAACTTTGCAATTTACTGTTTTTCTTTTTAAAATTGCCTTTTTATTGAAGTGTAACAAAGCATATATACTTTTGAAATTTGGGCCATGGGCTCTTTATTTCTCGTTTGTTTATATTCTCGGCTGGGCTGGCTCTCATTGCTGCCAGGGCTTTTTCTCGTTGTGGTGCGTGGGGGCTGCCCTTTAGTTGCCCTGTGCAGGCTTGTCATTGCGGTGGCTTCTCTTATTACAGAGCACGGGCTCTGGGTGCTTGGGCTCAGTAGTTGCAGAGCGCAGGCTTAGTTGCTCTGCAGCATGTGAAAATTTCCCAGACCAGGGATCAAACCCATGTCCCTTGCACTGGAAGGCAGATTATCAACCACTGGACCACCAGGAAAGTCCATGCTGTCTTTCTTAAAGGCAGAGAGGACCTGAAGCTGGGGTCCCTTGCAGGCCTCAAAGGGCAGCTCTGTGCTTTTCAGGCATTCAGAAGTGCTCTGGACCCACTAGAAGTGGTAGGTCAAGGAGCCCGTTCTGGAGGGCAAGGGTAAATGTTAATGTTCCCTCCTCATCACCTTGTGCTACAACTTGTCCTCTTGCTTGACTTTCTCCCCTCTTGGTCCTCCAGGGTAGGGAAGGTCCTACTTGAGTTTGTATCCTCTGGTAATGGCACGCGACCATCATTACTTAGTACCTATATACGTGTGCTTGTTGGCTACTGATTTAGGACATTACTGTTGTTTTAATATTCTCAGATGTTGATCATTTAGTGACAGGATTCTAGTTAGATGTGGTTCCCTCACTTATGGTCCCCTGTTCATCAGCAGGTCTCATCTAGATCCACAGTTGCAGAAGCACAGTATAGCTTCGTGATTGGTGGAAATATTCCAGAAGATGAGACTATAGAGTAACAGGAAATTTTTCCATTGTGAAAATTCAGCTATTCTTGTTTTGCTGAGGAAAAACTTATTATTTTTTTTTAATGGAGAAGAAAAAAAGAGGGTTTCTAAAATAAGGAAGCTTTAAAAAATATTATTATTACTCTTTTTTTTAATTTTGGGGTATTGAGTCTTCATTGCGGTACATGGGCTTAATTGTTGCTCTGCAGCATATGGTATCTTGGTTCCCCAATCAGGGATCGAACCTGCATCCCTTGTATTGGAAGGTGGACTCTTAACCACCAGGAAGTCCCTAAAATAAGAAAGCTTTTAATCAAAGCTGTTAGCATCTTGGATGATATTCTTATCTGTTTAACATTTTTGTGTAGCTCCTGCTTTCTTTTATGTTTGGATTTTGGAGAATTTTGTGCGCAGTCACTCAGTCGTGTCCAATTCTTTGCGACCCTATGGACTGTAGCCCACCAGACTCCTCTGGTCCTTGGGTTATCCTGGCAAAAATACTGGAGTGGGTTGCTGTTTCCTCCTGCAGAGGATCTTCCTGACCCAGAGATCGAATCTGCGGCTCCTGCATTGGCAGGCAGATTCTTTACCACTGAGCCACCTGGGAAGCCCTTGGAGCAGCTTACAATATCTTAAATGATAATACAGTAAGTCGTCTCCCACTTCTAGTCCCAGTTTTTAATGAGGATTGTTTGAGTTTGCTAATGAAATGCGTCAGGACAGGTTGAAGGCACGCATTGCCATTTCCATGATTCAAGCAGCTTGAGCACCGCAACAAGGTGTTACTACCATCATCCCGGGAAACGGCTGTGGGGAGATTAGAAGGCACCTCGTGGGAAGCTGCCTTGCCTAGCATGCCTCAGTTCCTGGAGTATATGCTTGGTGCTCTGCTGAGAATTCTGTAGGGATATTAGACATCGTTGGGCCTTTGCTGCAGTTTGGTGTCTGCAGAATGCTTCTGGATCTTACCCATTGAAAGAGATCAGAGTACGACAGTGACTCTCACTGGTGTACCCTTCCCTTCCCCAGGATATTTGGCAACATGTTAGGTTGGTGCAACTGGCACGGGATGCAACTGGCACCTAGTGGGCTGGGGCCAGGGATGCTGTAAAAATCCTATGATTTTGAAGGATAGTCCTCCTTCAACAGAGAATAATACCACCCCAAGCATCAGTGGTAGGATGGTGGAGACCCTGGAGCACAGTGATCGTAGCAGTTAGTAACAGTGGGATGTAATTTCTAGCCCCATAGACAGTGAGTTTTAATAACTTACAGTGGTACCTGTTTAAACCTTGAAGGTACCATAACATTTGTTTCTCATTCATTGACAGTGCCTTTCTGAAACGAAGCTTGAGGTGGAGAGGTCTGGCATAGAATCTCTCACTTTGCAACTTTGGAAGGACACTCCCAGGAGGCAATCCCAAATCTTACTTGGGTTGTAAGGAGATCAGTCTTAGTACTCGGGAGTAGACTGATGTTCTCAGCGTAGAATGTGTATGCTCACATGTATCCAGTTTCTTTAGTTAGGTTGATCAAATTACTGAACTAACGTTTATGGCTAATGCGAAAAGCATTGAGCTGTTCTAGTGGAGTTGTTCCGGTTTTTTTGTGGTCTTGGTTCTCCTGGAAAATGAACTGATGGTGTGAGGGAGTGTGAATTAGTGTCACTACAGCCACACTGAAAGACTGCTGTCAGAGGGATGCTGTTTTCTCATGGTATTTATTTAGTCTCCCACAATCAGCAGTATGAAACTTGTCTTTTGACTTAAACAGACAGGATACAGAAAACCCTAAACAAGTAGATCGGAGACTGACTTTGTGTTTTTCTGGTCTTTTTCAGACTGTAATAGCGTTTTGAGTGCAAAAGTGATATATTAAAAATGGTATGTTTTTGCTATTTCTAAACTTTTGGAGGATGTTGGGATTATGAGCATCAGTTTTACAGCTGTTTGAGCTGAAGAAGATTGGTCTAAATGTGAACTGTCCATTCCGGTTCCTCCTTGAGTCTTGTGTCCCCGCTCTACCTAGTCTCCCTCTGGACTTGCCCACGTGTGTTTTAAACATCGCACACATCCTGGACCTTGGCACTCCAGCGTTCTGTGGGCTGGGCTCGTTCACCCGCAGGTTGTACACTTACTGGAAATGTAGCCCGTGACCTTCAGTGACCTTGTGTAGTGCCAGGACAGTGAAAGGCCTCAAGGGTCTGTTGGTGAATTTGTTTATAGGCTTCGAGGTTTGTATTTGGAGATACTGCACCAAAGGGAACAGTTAAAATTAAATTCTTTCTTTGATTCTACAATTCACTGCATTTTCTTCTTGTTTATATTGACCACCCTAAGTGGCCTTTTTGTTTTTGGATTATGTGTTTTTTTACAGTTGATTGATACCTGGAGGGGGATTGATACGTAGAGGGGAAGCCTGGATACATGTGAACAGAAGTTCCTGTAGCTAAATAAAAACGTCCTTGCGGATGTGCATCGGTCATGCTGCATGGTAGCCTGCAGACCTGTTCTAGGGGCAGGTCAGACCATGCAGTGTTCTGCTCTCCAGCGCTGCTCCACACTGGGCAGGTGGAGCTGGTTGTACCTACGTCCCTGCAGATATGTCGTGACTTCTCCCACAGAGTAGGCACTCAGATCCTGACTCCTGTGGCCACATGCCTTGGGCTGGAGGAGGGCCAGGCTGCTGGTGGTTCTTGTGGCTGAGGACTGTTGCAGAGGCCTGGGAGACCCTTCTGGGATTGCCTGGTCCAGAGCACACCCTTTTCTGATGAAGTGGTCCAACTCCCACTCCCACCCTACCTCTGAAAGTTGTATCTTATTTGCCACCAACCTTTTATTTTATTCTCTCTTAAAAGTTGTTTTTCAGAGTGTCCATGTTCTTATTGATGCAAATTTACATTAGTCACAGTTTTGAAAAATATCTATTTCTTTATAACATATGTGAGTTCTAGTAACTAGGCATTCAGTGTTTAGGGTTTCTTTTCCTGCGTATCTCTAATGGGAAGAACTTTGTCTTTATATAAATAAATTTTTTAAATGCTTTTAGTATTTCGGGAATGGCAATTTGACCACTTTTGTTAAAGGACCGGCTTCTATACTTAAAGCCATTGTTTGTTAGAGTAGTGCGCCAAGCCTTGGTTATATTAGTAGTTATCGGAGGCCACCTCAGACCATTGAAACGGCATTCGGTTTAGGGGTCTGACCGAACCTGTGTGAGTCATTGCATTGGCTACAGGTCGGAGTGGAGCTCTACCCAGAAGGTTGGTTGAGTGTCCCTCAGCTCCTGGTGTCCAGTAGGCACTGGGTCAGCCTGGGTCTTCTCCCTGTTCTGTGGAGGGCAGCTTCCCAGGGGCTTCACAATAAGGATCACATCCCAGAGGCTGCCTGTCACTCCCCTCTGTGTTTCTCGCCACAGACCTCTCCTTGTAGGAAAGGTTCGGGGTGGGCTGAGGGTGGCGGGGCAGGGCACTGTGTGCTCATTAGTCTGCTGGAGCAGTGTCGTAGCATCGCTCTGGCTGAGGGAAGGCATGAGCCCTCACCCCGGTGTCTGAGCTGTCTAATCTCTTAACCTCACTGTCCTCTTCTATAAACATGGATATTATTGAATCAACTTCATGGAGATGTATGGATCACCCTTGGCTGATGCAGGAGCATTGCTGAATGAATATTAATGTTTGTTCTCTGAAGAAAACATCTTAAATTTCTTGTCTGAAGTATTTTGATTGGAGAGTTTAATGCATTTACATTTAAAGTAATTATTGATAAGGAGGGACTCTGCCCTTTTGCTACTTGTTTTCTTTTCTCTGTCTTAGAGTTTTTTGGTCCCTCATTTCCTCCCCAGTTGCCATCTTTTATGTTGATTTTGTTGTAGTCAGCTGTTTTGATTATTTTCTCCTTTCCTTTTGTGTCTGTTTTTTAAGCTTTATTTATTTGTTATTGGCTTCACTGGGTCTAACTTGCTGCGCTCAGGCATATTCTCTGGTTTTGGCTCTTGGGGGCTACTTTCTAGTTCTGGTGCATGAGCTTCTCGTTGCGGTGGCTTCTCTTGTGGAGCACGGGCTCTAGGCATACGGGCTTTAGTAGCTGAGTATAATAGTCATGACATGGAGATTTAGTTGCCCCATGGTGTGTGGGATCCTCTGGAACCAGGGATCAAGCTGTTTCCCCTGCTTTGGCAGGTGGATTCTTCACCGCTGTACCACCAGGGAAGTCCCATACCCTGTTACTTTTGAAGGTCCTAACTTCCCAGAAAAACTCCCCAGCTGTTGCCTTAGGCTGTGTATTGTGTGTTTGGACTGTAATTTTTTTCACCACAGGCTCTGACTCAAATTTCACTTTCAGTGTTCTCAAGCTTTTTCAGCTTGAGTTCTGAGGTAGGCAAAACAAAGAGGTGCCTGCATCACCCTTCAGGTAGCCCCCAGATGGGTTGGAACAGAAATATGCAGTAAATTGGGAATAAGATAGGTTCTGCTTCCTAAAACCAGGGACATGGGGAACTGAGATCCCACGTGCTGTGGAGCAAATAAGCCAAAGCACTGCAAAACTGAGCCCACACTCTTAGCCCACACGCCCTGTCAGAGA
Source organism: Ovis canadensis (assembly GCF_042477335.2). Lineage (NCBI taxonomy): Eukaryota > Metazoa > Chordata > Mammalia > Artiodactyla > Bovidae > Ovis > Ovis canadensis. Next base: position 58,419,090 of record NC_091255.1, on the reverse strand, counting down.
GTCTGTGCACTCCAAGGGATCAAGGTTGCCGGGAGAAGTATCAGTAACTTCAGACATGCAGATGACACCACCCTTATGGCAGAAAGTGAAGGAGAACTTAAGGGCCTTTTGATGAACGTGAGAAAGGAGAGTGAATAAGTTGGCTTAAAGCTCAACATTCAGAAAACTAAGATCATGGCATCTGGTCCCATTACTTCATGGGAAATAGATGGGGAAACAATGGAAACAGTGACAGACTTTTTTTGGGAGGGGGCTCCCAAATCACTGCAGATGGTGACTGCAGCCATGAAATTAAGACATTTACTCCTTGGAAGGAAAGTTATGACCAACTTAGCATATTCAAAAGCAGAGACATTACTTTGCCAACGAAGGTCCGTCTAGTCAAGGCTATGGTCTTTCCAGTGGTCATGTATGGATGTTAGAGTTGGACTATAAAGAAAGCTGGTGCTGAAGAATTGATGCTTTTGAACTGTGGTGTTGGAGAAAACTCCCGAGCCCCTTGGACAGCAGGGAGATCCAACCAGTCCATCCTAAAGGAAATCAGTCCTGAATATTCATTGGAAGGACTGATGCTGAAGCTGAAACTCCAATACTTTGGCCACCTGATGCGAAGAGCTGACTCGTTTGAAAAGACCCTGATGCTGGGAAAGATTGAAGACGGGAGGGGAAGGGGACGACAGAGGATGAGATGGTTGGGTGGCATCACCAACTCAAAGGACATGAGTTTGAGTAAACTCTGGGAGTTAATGATGGACAGGGAGTCCTGGCGTGCTGCAGTCCATGGGGTCACAAAGAGTTGCACACGACTGAGCAACTGAACTGAACACTCCAAGGAAAGACTCCCCATGACGTAAGATAGATCCCATGTGCTGCAACAAAGACCCGACACAGCCAAATAAATAGGTAAATATTATACACTTGAGTCAGATCCTGGTATGTCAGGCCTGAAGTCTGCAGTCCTGCTGTTTCTCTCTGCTCAAGTTTCCTCCTTTCCTCCTGTGAGCTGATGTCCATCTGGGACCAGGGCTCACCCTCTCCGCAGTCTGCTCTGCTTTGCTGAACTCATACAGTTATTAATCTGTCCCCTTCACTCCACTTGGACATTTCTCAGATCCATCCCTCACCCTTCCTGCTGCATAGCTCTTGCCTTAGGTATTTTCCACCTGGCCTTCTGGAGCACTTTCTTAGTTGGTCTCTAGTCTTGTCACCCTCCACAGTTTGTTTATATTTTTGTTTTTAGTATAATCTACAATATAGATCCTAAGTATAAAGCTTAATGAGAACCCACAGTGTAACCTGCCCTGAGTTAAGAAACACTGCACTGTCAACACCCTTCTAGAAGCCTGCCATGTGTTCTTCCCAGCCACAGAACCATGATCCTAAGTTCTAAATTGTAGAGTGTTTGTTTTCTTTTGGCTTCATGTACATGGAGTTATACAGAATGGAGTTCAGAAGGTGGTGTTGCCTTTTCACTGAATAAAATGTTTTTGAGATTAGCCCACATTATTGTACTTAGCTGTGGATCATTCATAGTCATTGCTATGTTTAATACTGTGAATATACTCCAATTTGACATTCTGCCATAGGTGGACATTTAGGTAGCTTTATTTTAGGCTGTTATAATGGATAATGCTGCTCTGAGTCTTTTAAGTTGGAAGACTTTTAGTTGAACAGTTGATGGAGATTCTGGTAGCTGTGTTTTGACAAGCACGTGCACGTGTCTGCTGGGTGGGCTCCAGTGGTTCACCATCGATGTGTGTGTGTTCAGCTTTCGTATGTACAACCACTTTGGAAAAGCGCTTTCTACATTTACACCTCTTTGACACTGAGTAAGATAGAGTTCAGATGTCTTCACAGCTTCATCAGCATTGGCATTTTCTCTTTTTCATTTTAGGTTTTCAATGGGTATGTTGTGGTATATCGTATTATGGTTTTAATTTGCGTTTCTCTGGTGATTGATGATGTTGATCTTTTCATGTGCATATTGGCCATTCAGCAGAGTATTTTGAGAAGATTTTCCTACAGATTGAGTGAATGCACACCTCCTGTGTGCAGCTCCCCTGGTAAGAAGCCTAAGGCGTGGTAGCGGGTGACACTGCATGAGAACTGTGGGTTCAGAGCACACACCTTATGGATTATGCCTTTGTTTTTCTACCCATAAAATAAAAGTTATCATTTTATAAAGTGCCCTTAAGAATGGAATGCCTTACTCCAGGGTTGAACGTATGTAAAAACTCTCCATTTAATAAGGAACTTGATCCAATCATATCTCTTTTTGCTATGTAATTGGCAGTTTTATCAGTGATTTATAAAACACAGGATGGAGGAAGTGGGTTAGGGAGGATGGGGGTCAACACTACAAACTTCTAGCTATAAGATAAATAGGTCCTGGGGTTATAATGTGCAACATGGTACCTCTGTAGGTAATAATACTGTTCATAAAATTTGAAAGTTGCTAAGACAGTAAATTTTAAAAGTTCTCAACACATACACAAACTGTAACTATAATGAGTTGATGGATACTAACGTTTCTGTGCTAATCTCTGCACTATATGCGTTTATCATTATATCGTACACCTTAAACCTAAACCATGTTATATCTCAATATAGCAAAAAGAAAATCCCTCCGTTCTAGACATTGTATTCCTTTTGTTTGGAACCTCAGAGGTAAAACAAAGGCAATGTTTTCTTTAGTATATTAGTCTCTATAATGTGTGTGTGTGTGTACTTACTCCAGAAGGAGATCAAGATGATCTTTTAGAGTTTGGAAGAAGATATACTTCTGATTGTTTTTCTCATCCTGTTTGGTTGCTATTTTTGTGTTTTTTAGTGTGTAATACAGTAATATAATTTATACGTATGTGAACGTATTATTGCCATTTTAATTTTTTCTTTTAAAAAACATTTTCTGAGATACACTTTAATAGGATAAAACAAAACTCTTTTAAGGGTACCTTTCAAAGGATTTTGATGGGTACTTATATCTGTGTAACGGAAACCCAGTTCAAAGTAAGAGAAGGTTTCCGTCTCCCAGAATCTCTCTCCTGCCCTTTTGCCCTTCTTCTGAAACTGAAAGCCCTGCTTTTCATCGCTAGACTAGTTGTATCTTTCCTAGGATTTCTTAAGAAATTATGCAATGTGTACTCCTCAGTTTGGCTTTTTTTGATTAACATGTTTTTGAGATTCATCCATGTTGCTTGTTTGGGCAGTTTTTTCCCTTTGTGATTGTTGATTGATATTTGAGAAGTATTCTTTTGTATAGACTTAACATCATTGGTTGATTCATTCACCTATTGCTGGATACCTGGGTCTTTTCCAGGTTGGACCGTTGGGCATGGTATGGCTGTGAACATTTGTGAAAGAGTGTGTGGACAGAGGGTCTCATTTCTCTTGGTCAAACACCTGAGGGTGAAGTGGCTTTACTAAGAAGCTGACAGACTCTCCCCAAGCAGTCCCACCATTTTATATTCCCACCAGCAGCGTGGGAGAGTTCTGGTTGCTCTGTAACCTTGCCAGCCCTTGATTTGTCAGTTTTTTAATACTGGCCATTCCGTGGATGTGCAGTGGTATCATGGTCTTTGATTTGCATTACTAATGATGTTGAACATCTCTTGATGTGCTTGTTACCCATTCCTGTATCTTCTTCAGTGAATTTCTCTTTGATCATTTTTAATGGGTTTGTGTTTTTAAGAATTCTTTGTATATCCTAAACACAAGTCAGCTGTAAATTGTGTGTACTGGGAATATTTCTCTGATTCTGTCCCTTTCCTTTTCATTTCTTGATTATATATTATTCATATTTTGACTCCTGCTTAATTTTTCACTTAGAAGCATGCAATCAAAAATATTTGGCGGCTGTTGCTTTTCTGCACTGGCAAAAGAAATTGCTGTGAACTGGGGAGAGGAAGAAGGGAGCCCAGGGCCTGTGCACGGCTCTGCTTATGAGTTTTATCTTAGTGAGGTGTCTGTTGGAGAGCCTGCTTTGGTTTCGTGTGAGTGTTATTTGGCAAGTTTGGGGTCATCTCAGTAGTCCTACCTCAGAGGAGTAACCGCTTCTCTGAGCTCCTGCCGTATGCTTAGTGTGCCTGTCTGCTGCTACTGTCAGTGACATGGCCGGAGGGCCGAGCCATCTGCACTCAGAGCGTGGATGTGGTGACTTGTGATCCAGGTGAGAGCAGGCTCATGGGATTATTTCTATATTGGTGGAAATCTTTGTTAGTCTAGAACATGTTTTGAATAACTGGAAATTAAAGTAGAATTTGTACTTTTTTTTTTTTTTTTTTTGGTCAAACTGCTGGAAGCACAAAGCATCACATTGGCTACACTGATATTCCAATACTACCCCCACCCTCAGCCTGGCATCAGGATTTTAAATGGATGTGCTCCTGAGTCAGCCTCCCCTAAACAGCAAATTGCCACTCAGAGTAGTAGATAAGGCAGTTCTTTCCAGTGCCTTCATTAATGGAATCACAGTGCAACAAATGGCCAACAGACAAAATTTTTCTCCAAGCCAAAGAAAAACTCAGAAGCAGTTGTGAAGGTGCTTGTCACATGTGTTGCTGGAAAACCCGACACCGGCCCTCTAAATTGGGTCAGGAATGCTTCTGGAATCAAGCCTTCCTCGTCTGTGGGTACAAAGGCAGATCTGCCTATGGAAATGTACCATTTCCCAGGATACTAGTACCTTAGGGTACAAGCCCAGCTCCATGCTATATGGGGTCCAGTGCAAAATGAAACTGTGGATTAAGAATGCTGCAAAAATCTATAAGGATGTATTGTACAGCAGAGAGAATATAGCCAATATTTTATAATAACCGTAAATGAAACCTGTCTTTAAAAATTGTGAATCACTGTGTCATTCACTTGAAACTTAAATAATACTGTACACCTCAATTTTTTTAAAAAAGCTGCAAAAGCTTTTCATTTCTTCTGTAGTTTCTCTCAACCTGCTGTGGTATTTTTGTTACTTGACACCAAGCTTTTTTAGGTGGAAGTGTACTTGTGGGGCAAGTGCAGACTCTCCCAGGAGCCCAAGGTGCCCCTGTCTAGGACTTCTTGGACAGTGGGTGTTCGTGGAGGGGAAGGGGTTGCAAGAGGCAAGATGTGTGTGAGTTGAGCTTCCAAGCCCACAGCTGCGGTCCATTGACCTGTTGGGCCTCACTTACATAACACAGACTCAGGTAATGGCTAAGGAGATTACCAGGTGCTGGCTACAAAATTCAGCCTTACATGTGGGCCCTTCTGAGCACAGCTCCCCTTTACTCGCTAACGACCCACATGTCCACAGTGCCCCTGTCTACTCACGTGCTGTGTGGTTTCCAAGTCACCTCAAGGCTAAACATGGAGTGAAAGTTCTTTACTCAAAGGTGAAACTCACAGGCCAGGACCTGAACTCGGGTTGCAGGTGTCTTACAGAATCAGGCTTTTGAGGCTCCGGCTAGAAACTCATGCTAAACCCAACAAAACCTACAATAGTGTGAGCTCCTTTAATAAAAACACCATTGTGTTTCATGAATTTTCATAGAATGTTTTCGTGTTTGTCAGGGTAAGAAGTCACGCCGAGGTAATAGTAGGTGTTGCTTGAGGTTTACTGCTGAGGTCCAGCAAAGTAACGCATGGACTGTTTAGGGTTCCAGGCTCCTCCCAGTATGGTCTTCATCGTCCTTTTACCCATCTTAAACTGGGTCAGGTTCTTGACCTGTGACTTGCTCTCTTTGATGGGTGGACACTGGCCTCCCAAAACCACTTCCTCTGAGGGAAGCCCTCTCATGAGCTGGTGAGCTGCCACTCCACACACCGTCTTCTGGGATGAAGGGAGTGCCTGCTAGGCTCTGGGTGGCCCATTCAGACCCATGTGGTGGCAGCTCAGGGTGACCAGCGGGCAGGACTGACTGGTTGTGTGGACATGTTGCTCCTGGAGCTACAGAAAAGGCAGCCTGGGGTGGGGGGTGGTTTATCAGTCACTGACAAATATGACTGTTAAGGGCCACAGTCTATTAAAGGTTGTAGTAAAAGTTTCAATCTTTCTGTTATAAATTAGAGGAAACTAGTAGAAGAGAATGATGAAAACGTATACATGGGTCCATTTAAAGTGCTTTTTGGCTAAGCCTCCGTAGGGCTTGGGAAGAAGAGGAGGAATTTTTCTTCCAGTTTTGCAAAAGATAAAGAGGCATGGCTTGTCGTAGCTGAGTTGGGACTGGAGCACATGGTCAAAACTCCCATGATAGGGTTCCTCCTTCAAGGTGATGCTTGCTTGAGTTCTGAAGGCTGTTCTCTAATACCAGACTTGCGAGCTGAATTTTTTAGGCTCCTTCTGTGATGTTGCGAATGTACCCTCTTAACCACTGAGGACAGCAAGTGTGTCTCTGTCTAGGTTCAGGAAGTGCTGGTTGGATGCCCCCTCTGGGATTGTGGGGAATGGGCACCTCAAAGGCCATGTGTCCACTTACACAGCCTGTTCCTCATCCACCCCATCCGTCTGCACCTCAGTAACTGGTAGCAACGCTCCCTCAGTCAGAAGCCAGACTGCGGAGCTAGTCGTCCTGCGGTCTCCTCCCCTGGGTGCTGCACACGTGGGTGTGTCAGCAGGGCCGTTTCTATTTCCGTCTCCCAAGCCAGTCAGACCTCATCTCCTCTCTGTCCTCACAGATCCTTGCGGTGTGAGCACCACACACCTCGGCTGCTTGGGAACCTCCTCACTCATTTCCTTACTTCCCCCCACCTCCCGATCCACCCTTAGGTGTAACTGATCCTGCTGCCCTCCTCCTTGGCAGTCACTTCTGTCCACCCTGTGTGACACACTGTTTTTGTTATCACAGTCTTTCCTTTGCCAATCCTGAGATTAAAGGATCGGATTCTCTTCCTCTTCATAGTAGAGTCTCGTTGTCAGCTGTCATAGGTGAGTGACAGAGTAACTGGCCTCTTACTTCTTCCCTTGGAGAGCAGTTCAGTTGGTGTCTCTGTGGCCAGTTGCATAGCTAAAAGGGCTTGAAATGATCTTTTCCAGATGTCTCTTGGGATTGCTAACACTAAGGAGGTGATGTTGTGTGAGGAGGGTTCTCGCTGGGGCCCCTCCTGCCCATTGACTGCAGGCGTGGCCACAGGACTCATTTATTCTGTCTGTCTGGAAACCATCGGTGTCCTCAGTGAGGTCATTGCATCGGCCTGGACCCCAGAGTGAGGGAAAAGTGGCGCAGAGCAGCCGTGTTTATGGAGTGAGTGGATGGCAAAAGCTGGACCCAGCCCTTTGGTGTGAGCAGCAGAGAGCTGGGGCCGTTTGCAGCACAGCTGGGCCTGTGCTGGGTGTCAGGACATTCAGTGCTATGCTCTGGGAACATGGTTGGGACATACTGTTCTGTGTGAATATTGATACATGTAGGATGGGACAGACACTCTTCCCAGGAGAGAAGAAATACAAACTATAGAATATGCTGTTACCACAAACCACAGCTTCTTGGGTCACAGTCTGGAAGCCCAGTGACGGGATAGCATGTAGACTCAACAGGCGTCAGCTGTGTTGGGTGACTGAGGGCACAGAAGTCAGGGTCTGTTGTGTAGATAGCCGTGACTCTGTTCGGTGTACTGCAGGACTGGGGTTGTACTCCCCTGCTTAGTTCAGGCCTGACTGTCAGGGACACAGGCTCTGGAGGAGGGGTGAAAACTGCAGTGAGGTGATGTTTCGTAACTATCACTAGATTATTCTTGGGATTTGATGGGATTCTGAACTGCATAGAAGAGAGCTAATGACGAGGGTGTATCCCAGAACCGGGCTCTCAGACCAACCATGGAGAAGGTCCAATCTGACAGAAGAATGGGTGGTTTCCACGCTCTTTATGTCTGTGCTCACCTTGTCATGGACAGTGTGCACAGCCTAGCCTGGTACAGGCCCAGTGACACCTGGGGTGATCTGTCAAGCTTTGCATTGGATGTTGTAGAAGTTTCCAAATTTTTTATTTTTTTTAAATTATGCAGATTTATTAAAAAGTTGCAAAAATAGAACAAATTTCTCATTTTTCCAGATTCCCCAAATATTAACATTGACCACATTTGCTTCATTGCTGTATTTTTTCCCTGAAATTTTTGAGAATAAGCTACATATAGGATGCATTTTTACCTCTGAAATATTTCCATGTCTATTTCCTAAAAAATTCTCTTCCATAACTATCGCCCAGGTACTGACACCACTTAGCACTGATACAGCACTTGACCGTAACTGGACGTAGCAGTTGTTTACTGACGCCCATTTTCTAGACTCAGGTCACCTATGCCTTGAACTTTCCTCTCATTTGTGACTTCCTCAGCCTGTGTCTTCTGTGAATTCATGTTTTAGAAGAGGATGGGCTAGTTGTTTTGTAGAATGCTTGTCTGATGTTTCCTCTTGGTGAGATTCAGATTTGTTATTTTGGCAGGAAATCCAGAGGTGAGGCTCTGTCTCCTCAGCCCTGTGGCGGGGGCAGTCTTCCTGCTTTGTGCCATGGCCCATGGGGGTGGCATCTGTAGACCTTTGCCCATTAAACTTCCTAAAATACTCTGAAAACCGAGGGACTCCAGAGTTATCCTCGTAACGACTGTCTGAGTTGCATTCAGACATGTTTTTTGAAATAGCTAGAAATGGAACCCTCTTGTAGGGAGATTTTTTTCCCAACTTAGAATGTGTGTCTATCTGAGTAGTTAATCTGTGCCACGAGAAAGGATGGCAGGAGGCTGGGGAACAAGGTGGCTGTCCCCCTGGGGCTTGCAGTCACTGTTAGTTAGCGTCAAGGTGGAACGCTGCTCTGCTCTGCTCCTTTCCCAGCGGCGCTGTGGGGCTGGACCACTGCTCCCGCCTGTCTTATCCTTTGTGGGGTAAAGAGCATGGGAACCACCCTTTCCCTGAGACCAGCTCCACCTCTGAAATGGCCCAACTGGACTTGGTTGTAGGGAATAGTTTGGCTGATTGGTTAATTGTTTAAACTTGCTTTGCATAGAGATATCACTAAATTTGACTTTCTATTTGATTGGAGATTTCAATGTGGCTAATTTCTATCTAGCTATATGATGTTAGTATTAAGTATTTGCAGCAAGGCCTGGCTTTGTACATAAAGAACAGATTTTCAGAATCCTTAGAGCTTCTTTGTGAATCAGGAAATTCAGATCTCTGGACCCAAGCCATTGGCTTGTGTGTCTCATTTGTAAGAATTTCCACTCCAAGAAAGATGCCTGTCACCAAATACAGGAGACTAAGAGAGAGGTGGAGAGAAGGGTATTTGCAACTCTGAATCCATATTAAAATTGTTAATGTTTATTCAAGTAAAAGAAACTTAGTTTTTATCAGGGTCCTTGCCTAAGTTTGAAACCATCAGCTGTTGTGTTGCTTCAGTTTTGATTTGTGACTCGAGGTGTGTGCCTTTTCAGTATCTGGTCAGATTTTGCTCAGTGCCTGCTCAGTTTTTGCTTAGGGGTTTGTGGTTCTGCTTTCTGCTGTCTGGCTTTTCTTATTGTTCGTTTTAAAATCTTTCCCTGAGACTTCCCTGGTGGTCCAGTTGGTTAAAGATTCGCCTGCCTTCCCATACAGGGGACCCATGCTCCATCCCTGGTTGGGGAACTGAGATGCCACATGCCCACAGGGCAGCTAAGCCCAAGCACCACAACTTCAGAGCCCACACGGAGTTTATTACAGATCTTTTAGGAACAATTAAAATGTTTTTATGGAGAAGGCAATGGCAACCCACTCCAGTACTCTTGCCTGGAAAATCCCATGGACAGAGGAGGCTGGTAGGCTGCAGTCCATGGGGTCGCTAAGAGTCGCACAAGTGAGCGACTTCACTTTAACTTTTCACTTTCATGCATTGGAGAAGGAAACAGCAACCCACTCCAGTGTCCTTGCCTGCAGAATCCCAGGGACAGAGGAGCCTGGTGGGCTGCCGTCTATGCAGTCGCACAGAGTCGGACACGACTGAAGTGACTTAGCAGCAGCAGCAGCAAAGTGTTTTTAAAGAGCACACGGTGTTAGATATAGTGATGGTACAAAGCAGCGTGAAACACGGATAGCATGCTCTTAATTTTCCAAATCAGTATAGTATCTTACAGGCTCTTAAACTCTTAGATGACCTGAAGTGCTTCATGGGAACAAGGACCAGCGTGCCCAGATGTAAACAACCTCTGGTGGTGGTGTGGGGCAGACAGAGTGCTGATACTCACCTTGTTTTGTCTGCTGTTTTAATGTTTTGCTGCTCTTTTTTCTTTTATGACACAATTAATTAGAGTTATCCCATTATTTTTTATTTCTGACTTAGAAAAGTCAAGCAGTGGCTTTTCGCATCCCCTAAAGGGGAACAAGGATGTGTTCACTAACTGAACCCCAAAGAACTCAAAAAACATTTTGAAGTACTTGGCTTTGAATGTAACCAACATAGAAAAATGAGTTACAATTATAACGTGAGTACCCATAGTAAAATGGACTGTGAACCCCCTGACGTTATCAACATTTTATCAATCTCTGTATCCATCTACAGATGGCTTTTTAAAAAATTTTTTTAAAGAAAATCTCTTTATTGAAGCATACTGCATGTACAGAAAAGTGTATGCTTCATACGTCTATAGTATAACTCAATGATTTTTCACTAATAGGAACTCACTCATGTAATCAGAACCCAGATTAAAAAATAGAAAGTTACCAGACTACCTGGGTAGCTTTTAATTGTGATTCATGGCTTACACACATGAGAAGTAGTTCATGTTTGGATATAAACAAAAATACCATTTTCACCTGTCAGGTGGGATTTGGGTTGATGGCAGCATCCACTGATGGCTAGGGCACTCTCACATGCTGTTTGTCAGAGGTTGTCGGCAGGTGGCCTGATGGTACTTTGTGTCGCTTTAGATGCTCTGTGTGTCCTTGGAGCCTGAGGTTTACAGATGATACCCATGCTGAGGAGATGATGGTTGTCTTAACTGAGGACTTTGGGAATAGGATACAAAGGAAGGAAGTCCTCCATGTGATGCTGCTTGCCCTGAAGGCAGCACTCTGTCCGTCTGTGCAACGGACCCTGTGGGTGGTGACACTGAGGGAACACACACGTGCCAGGGACTAGTGTGGAGTGTGTGGTCCTGTCTTACGAGAAGCAGAAATAAACCCCAAGGGACATGTAGGTGGCCCAGTCCCATTCTCACATCCCTGCGCTGGAATTGCGCACAGGGCTGTGTTGCTTCCACGGCGTGTGGAGGACAGGCTGGTGCATGTGCTGCTCCGCTGCTCCGGGCTGGGCTTCCGTGAGTTCCTGGGTGACAATGAAGCAAACAGCGCAGTGGATGGTGACTGTCCAGCTGTAGGAAAAGCAAGTTTTGACATCTTTCAGTGCGGCTGAAGGTAGCTTGGTTTTTTGATAAACATTTGAATGTGAGAAGCATCTGACTTAATCCTCATGGCACTCGTGGAGGGAGATGCTGTCATCTGTTCTGTGGATGAGGAAACAAGCACAGCCAGGTAACTGCTCTGCAGGATCGGAAGCCCTCCTGCTGGTGAAAATGCTTGTTCTCACAGCCGGCCTTCTTGGTGAGCAGGGACCATCACCTGAGGGTGGGGCTCAGGAGCCTCATAGGGGAGGAGAGGGAGGAGACTGCCTCACTCTCATCACTGTTACGTGTGTTGTATTACAAGGCCAGTAAGAGTCTTCATGCCCTTCTTTTCTAGGCCTGGAGTTGATTATTCGAATCTCATGTTAGCAACAAAGAGGCAGTTGTGGGCTTACCATTTATTGATTTATTCATGTGATTTGCTTATTTTAATTACATTTCTAATGTATCAAATGGGGCACTTTTTCACTAATTCAACAAGTGTGCACTGAGGCCCTTCTCTGCATTTATCAGGGTCTCTTTTGGTCTCTGGATTATAGCAGGGAACCCTGCAGGCAAGGACTTTGTTCCAGTGGAGCTTGTATCCTGTTGGGTGACAACAAGCAGAAATGGGGTAACATAGAGTCAAGTGGCCAGAGTGAAATGAACAAGGCAGCAAGGGGAGGGTGCAGGGTGATCAGGAAACCCTTGGATAGGTGACTGAAGGGTCGAAGGGGGCCCCTGGGTAGTGAACGAGGGGAAGAAAAGACAAGAGGCTGCGATGTGGGGTCTGACCTGAGGTGGGGTCCCTGGAGCACTGAAGTGGAGGAAGGGCAGCACCCATGGGACCTCATGTGAGGGGGACCTCAAGAGAGACAGGGCTTTGCCTGAGGGCAGGAGAATCAGAGTCTGGCTTTTTTCTGTCTTTGAACACCACATGCAGATCTTGGCTGCAGACAGACCAGGGTGGGAACCTAAGAGAGGGGCTGGGCAGAAGATGTCCTCGGAGGTCGGCAGCAGGTGAAAGGTGGACCCGGGGCTCCTCCTTCTCGTGATGGGGCCATCCATTGCCTGTGGGTGAGCAGCATTCCTGCCTGGCCTTCCTCACTCCATGGCTGGGGCTCGTCTCCCAATCCTGAGCCTGTCTCAGACCCTGCCTGGTGCAGATTAAGTGGTATTTGAGTCTTTTTTGAATCTGCTCTACCATTTTTTCCCCTATTGGGCTGGTCTAAATGAGGCTTTTGCTTACTAGTGTTTTTAAGTCATGAGACGATGTCTCCTTGTGGCATCATGTGTTAAGCAACCTGTAACACTTGAGGTGAGGTTGAAATGGGCTTCTCGCTGATTCTTTGGCGCAAGTCGAGGCTCCAGCATGTTTGGGGACACGTGGGCTCTGTCCCCTGCTGTGGGTGGGGCGTCCTGCCCCGCCGCTTGGCAGACAGGTGCTGACAGTTGGCTTTTCTTTTTTAGGTGCACGTTCAGGTTTCCGAGCACAAACATCAAGATCACGTTCACTGCCCTGTCCAGCGAGAAGAGGGAGAAACAGGAGGCGCCCGAGTCCCCGGTGAAGCCTGTGCAGGCTCACATCTCGCCGCTGACCATCAACATTCCAGACACCATGGCCCACCTCATCAGCCCCCTCCCCTCCCCCACAGGAACCATCAGGTATACAGCAGCTTCCATGGGGATGGGAGTCCCCATAGTGTCAGGGTGTGAGTGTGGACACGACCCTGTCCAAGTTTCAGGCCTTGCCTCTTGCTCTGGGACGTTCAGAAGCCATCATGCATCACAGTAGTGGACGGTAGTATATAGTGATGACGCCTTCCTTCCCAGGCACTGACCTGCATGGAGAGAGAGATGTTGAGGCACTTAAGATATCGTTCAGTTTCCGAACACCACTTACTCTCGGTTTCTTGCGTGTGAAACACAGTTCCCAAATGTTCCTGGTTTTCACTTGTGGATTCTTTTGAGTGTAAGTTTAGGAATAGGTGATTTGTGGTGTTGGTCTAAAGTGTGAGTCATGTTTTCAATTGCATTTTGGTTTGATACCAAGAGTATCTTGATTTGCCGCAACTTTATGTAAATTCTGATCACTTACAGTTTGGATTTCTGAGTTTGACCTCAGTAAGGTGACAAACTTGTGTTTGTCCTAATGTTTGTTCCAAGAGTGTCAGGAAGTAGAGAATGGTGCCTTCCGGGCCTGCTCTTCACCATGGAATCCAGTGCAACATGGTTACGTTGTGCTGAGCTTTCAAGGGGCAGTAGCTGAGGGTCAGGTCAGGAATCACCCAGGACCTGCAGATGAGACCCTGGGATAAGGCTCAGATGGTCAGTGTTCTTCCGTTCGGTTAGAAGAGTGAAGTATGTATTCAGGCATCTTCTTCAGTGTGAGTAGTATTAGACCTCGGTGCAGATGAACACACTCGCTTCTCCTGCGAGCCTAGCTCCTGCTGTCCACAGGGCCTGGCTGGGAGGCAGAGAAGGCATTGCTTGCCTTGTCCACTGTGGCTGACCCCACATGTAGCTGAGTGGGGAGGGTACAGAGGGGATGCTGCAGCTCTGAGTTGTAGCTTTCAGTCAAACACTTCTGTTTCTTATCTTGAAAACCAGCATGGACAGAAAGGTATCCCTCTGGAAAGGCCTCTGGAGGAAGTGTCAGGTAGACTGGCTGCTCGGCTCCGTGTGAGTGCAGCTGCTGTTGGTTGGGCCCCTTCTCTGACCCTGCCACAGCCGCTCTGCTGAGGATGCTGCCTCTGTCTCGCCAACTTAGTTGAATTTGTCTCTGTGTGACTAGATGGATCAGGTAGTAAGTGTGGCAGTGAGTAGGCAAATATCAGCAGCTGCATGGCCAGATTTTTATTCAGCATTGCATGAAAAATGTGCAGAATTCACGGAGGAAGAGGAGAACGCCCCTGTGTACCCACATGGGACAGCGGCCCACAGTGGAAGCAGCAGCCTTGAGGTCAGGCCACTGACACATGGCCCATAGGCACTCAAGGAACCGGAGGTTGTTGGAAACCTCAGAGTTTGGATCAGCTCCTGACCCAACCTCTCCTCACCTCCTGGCCTGTCTTCATCCTGTATTCCTTGCTCATCTTCACCCCACGGCCCTCCACCAGCTTTGAGCAGCACAGCGTCTTTGCTGCTGAGATGACTCATGGGGGAACCCACCACCGCCCAGCCAGGGGGACAAGTCACCTGCCCCATGTTGACCTTTCTGAAATGTTAGCTCGTTTTAAGATCATAGAGCGAGAGTTCCGTGCTTGTGGTTCTGCCGTCTGCCTTGTCCTCTCTTCAGTGCTTGGAGTTGTCCTGGCGCGCAGTACACTCTTGTTTGGAGGGTGAGTGCAAATACTGACGGTGCGTACTCTTGGTAGGGAGGCCAGTAGTGCTGCAGAGGGCACCAGGCAGTAGTGTGTTGCTCCACCTTCTGGCCCATTCCTTTCTAGTTCAGTTTTCAGGGGTAACTACTGTTTCTTAAATATTTTCTCCAGAAATTTCTTAAACATTTTCAATACTTATTTTTTATCCAAAGTACAAATGAGAGCTAAATATATACACTGTTCTATAACTTACTGGATTTTTAAAACAATCTTTTCTTGGCATCCTTCCATTTCAGTAGCTTGTTCTGTCTGTAAAGTATAATAATACTGTACAGAAAAGGGAGCATAAATTAAATACGTAACTTGGTGAATTTACAAATGAAGTGTCTTCTAATCAGCAAAGATCAAAAATCAAAACATTCTCAGTGTCATGGGCCAGCCCTACCTCATGAAAAAAAAAAAGTGCATTTTTAAAAGCAGGTTTCTGTTTCGGGTTTCTGTGTGTTTCCTGTGAGCCCCTCACAGCCTGCCTGCATGTGTATCTGTGTCTGCCACCTCCTTCCCTCTTTGTGTGTCCTGTCTTCAGCCTGGCTGCTGTTCCCTTCTCTCCCAGTTTCCCTTGACCTTTCTGGTATAGCTTGGAAGCCATTGTCCTTCGTTGCTGCCTGTCCTCAGCTCCTTGGTGGAGGGGGACGAGCAGAGCGGTGCTCTTTGCTCCTCTTCCAGGCTGAGCCCGAGAGCCGTCACGTATGGCTCTGTGTCCCTGGTAAGTTCCTAAGATGATACGTGTGGAAGCAAATACCTGATTTCTTGGAGTGATCTTAAATTTCACAAAGATTAATGATTCCATTTTTCCAGTGAACATACTGAAGTTCTTTTACTTTTAAAATTTGTTTTCCTTGAAATAAGAACCAGTTACCGAAATACAGTGTGAGGTATGTTCTGATAGGAACAACCTTTTTTTGTCCACAGTGCTGCGAACTCCTGTCCTTCTAGCCCCCGGGGAGCAGGGTCTTCAGGGTACAAAATGGGCCGTGTGATACCATCTGACCTCAATTTAATGGCCGACAACTCACAGCCGGAAAACGAGAAGGAAGCTTCAGGTGGAGATAGCCCAAAGGTAAATAAATATTTCATAGCTTTGAAACAGAACCCAGGGCCTGTTGGGTAGCAGCTATCTTTACCTGCATGTCAGGGAACACCCGCCCAGGGCCTTTCGAGAAGTGCCCGATTGCGTGGGTGCGGGGGGATTGCTGAGCGTGTTCTCAGTGCTGGGCTCGCAGAG
The DNA here is from genome assembly GCF_042477335.2 of Ovis canadensis. Lineage (NCBI taxonomy): Eukaryota > Metazoa > Chordata > Mammalia > Artiodactyla > Bovidae > Ovis > Ovis canadensis. The sequence continues at coordinate 58,403,169 of NC_091255.1, read as the reverse complement.
GTGCATTCTTCTGATCGTTCAGCCCTGGGCCGTCCTCGGTGGCAGCTGTGGGCCCAGGTGCTAGGGGTTTGAACCCTTGGTCCTCATGGGGTCAAGTGCCTGGTGTCCTAGGAAACTGTTCTTGGAGTTCAGTAGTGCTGTCCCAAATGCTGAAGGTTGCACATGTGCATGTCTGAACGTGTGTGTGCACACACATGTGCATGAACACACACACCTTGGGGAGGACACATCAGTCCCTTTCGGATGATAATTATTGGATGATTTACAGTAGGACCCTGCCTGTTTCTGTTCTTTGCCCCAATAATGCCCCTTCTAAGACTTCATTTAAGGGAAATGGACAGAAATCTCAAACTAAAGTTCAAACAAAACAGAAAGTTGGAAACAACCTAAATGCCCCTAAATGAAGGAACGTTGATTAAGTAAGGGGATCTTACATGACACAGTTACTGATATGAAAGTGCTCTTGATAGAACGCTGAGTGAAAAAAGAGAAGAAAACCAGACATAGTGTTACTTTAAGCATGCATTTATATGAAATGTGGTCTATTCATGTAGTAGGGCACGTCACACCCGTGGGAGTGGATATGTCGGGCTGTGCACCATCTGCCTGTCTACAGCAGCCAGGAGCCTCTTGCACAGGGTACTGGGCAGGCGCAGACACGGGGCACTTTCCGTAGGATTCCATTCTTGTCCATTTCCCTGTTTAAAATCAGGCAAAACTAAGTTGTATTGTTTTCAGATACATTCTTAGATGGTAAAACTTAAGTCACAGCTGGGTTCTGATTAGTACAGAATGTCAGGAGAAGTGGTGGCCTTCTGGGAGGTTGAAAGTGGGCGGGGGGCGGGGCAGGGCATGAGGAAGCTTCTGGGATGTGGGCTGTGTTCTCTCGACCTAGCATTGGTTGTACTGTTGGTCACTTTATAAAAATTTGTGTTTGGCTGATACGGATATATTGTGGGCTTTCCTATCTATTACGGTTTTTTTTTTTTAATGGAAATGTATAGAAGAAAGATAAAAAAAGAAACCCACACAGCAGCATAAGCACAGTAAGGAAGGCTTTATGCTCTTGCCTGGTAGGACTGCAGCTCAGTTGCTCCACCATCCCTGTCCTGTAACTCAGGGTGAGCACATTCAGAGGACGGACAGGGCAGTGCCTGGCCCAAGTGCTCAGGAAATGCCAGCTGTTCGAAAGTGAGGTGCTGGGTGATTCAGTCTCTCTGTGCAGAGAACATGCTCCAGCCAGCTGTGTTTCTCTCTAAACAATATCTAAATTGTTCGTTTCTTTATAAGGAGCATCATCTTGAAGGTATTGTTTTGCAGTTTACTGTTTGTATTCAATGTTATGTTTTATTGATATGTGTAGTTCACAGCCAGAGAGAGGTACACCCTCTCCCCAGTGGGCTTGTACATGTGTATGCGGTTCGGAGTCGTCCCAATGGCAAAGAGCCCTGGTGTGTCTGAGTACGCTGGGACCAGGAGTGCCGGCGGCCCTGCACACCTGAGCAGTGCCTGCCCGGATGCCTTGGACCCCGGTGTGGGGACCCCGAGTCTGGCTCCTGGTGCTCTCGTCTGCTTGGGTTTTCTTACAAGAGGCGCCCCTTGATGGACTCTTGGTGGTTCTGAGTGGACAGCACTCTCCTGCTTGGGTGTTCAGCGCTCTTGCCCCGTCTCCTTGTGAGCATGAGAGCCCCCACCAGGGCCTGGGAGATAGGCCAGTTCCCACCACTGGCCTGGCCCAGCTCTTCACCTGACTGTGAGATCAACATGATGAGCCTATGGCGTGGATCAGCATGCATGCTCTGGACTCTCCTGAGGTCCAGAAATTCTACTGAGTTTTTCCTCATTTTCTTATTCTTTTTGTTTTTGCCCTTGGGACTTTTCCCTTACGTGTTTTTAATGTTCTTTTTTCTGCTGTTCTACATGTCTTCATTTGTTTCCTCCAGATTTTCCAAATGCTTTCCCATCATATTACATCCACCACCACCACCACCATCACCCCACCCCACACACATACAGCCAAACCCAGTCCCTGGGCAGTGACAATACAGAGTCCTAGCCACTGGACAGCCAGGGAATTCACTTTTATAGGAAGGAAGACGAGTATTATCATAGAAATGCTTAAAAATGTCAAGAATCCTGAACTTCAGTAAGTTTAATAAAAATTTTGATTACTTCAATACTTGTTTTTTTTTTTTAACTTTAATACAGGATGATTCAAAGCCACCTTATTCCTATGCACAATTAATCGTACAAGCGATTACAATGGCTCCTGATAAACAACTCACCCTAAATGGAATTTATACGCACATCACAAAAAACTATCCCTACTACAGGACTGCGGACAAGGGCTGGCAGGTAAATCCTTTTCAGTTTGTTATTAAATGTTTCTGTTCCATGTCTTGTATATGCTGGTTGACAGCTGAGAGGGGCACGGAGTGGCTGTGTATGTAGCTGGGGCATAGGTAACGTGAGATGAGTGAGGGTCTCTCGTGCTGAGGGAGGAGGAGTGTCAGACACCTGCTATTGCCGTGCTCTTTCTAACCTCCTTATTAGCACACGGCACAAGGAACCATGGTTCTGAGGAAACCCCAGCCCTGTTTCTTACTGTCGTGGTCTTCACGGGTGGGAAAGGAATGGGTCGTTTGAGATGTTTCTCTTGGACCAGTGAGGGAGGGAGAGTTAAAAATCCTGCCCATCCTTTACTTTGGCGGTCTTCTGTCTTCCTCATTGACTTCTGAAAACATACATAGCTTTTTGAATTTTGCACAGAGATGGTTTTCAAACTGTTACTGAGGATCCCTTTCTTCAAAAGATGCCTGATGCCTCCTCCAGGTAGCCAGTACACAAAACATGGACACAGCGCTACTCACCTGGGGAGCCTGCCTACTTGTTGACTTGTGCTTACAGCCTGTTCCTAGGCTGTCTGTGAATCTGGGTCTCCTCAGAGGACATTCGGAAATCGGTGCATAGTATTTCCGTTGTTTAGCTTTTTAATTTAGTTTTTCAACCTCTACATTGTATGTTTTTCTTCCTTGTGTTTTTGAAGTGAGGAACAGTAAAAGCGTATCAAAAGAGAGAAGAAATATACGTTTACAAATGTTGAATTCATTAAGTAATCAGGAATGGCCACAGAATTCCTTTGACTGTTAATGAGTACATGATTCTTTGACAAGTACATCTGTTGAACCATAACCACAGTCAAGTAATCTGGCCAAGGGGTTGGGGAGTAAGCCATTTTCTGTTTAATGGAGGGTAAAGACTTTTTTCTTCTGTCTGCAGATCTATAAACATGTTTTGATAAAAATCCTGACTGTTTCCTTTGTAAAGGATCTTAGTCTGTAAAGGCTACTCTCCTGGGCTAGAGCATCTGTGTCCTGCCCGCCTTCCTGTTCACAGCCAGGTGGCATTTCCTAGTTGGCCATGAAGGAAATGCTGGCTCGGGAAAAACACTTTCATATTCAGCTACCTGGCAGGTCCCTTAAGATGATGTACAGTAAGTCCCAACATTAAGTCCCGTGCCATATTTTAATCTGTAACAGTGAGGTTGTGCTTCTAAGAAAGTGTAAAACAAAGGAAGCAGAGGCAGAGAATAGTCTGTGTCCATGGGGCACAGCTTCCTGTGCACGGGCAGGTGAGGTCTCACATAGTGCCCTGTCCAGGAGCTCGGGAGAGGTCCACGCACCTCACTGTGTGTAGAATTTTGATAATTTGAAATGCCAGTGAGCTGGGCTGTAATGGGAGTATTTCTGAAAAACCTGGCCAGACTTGAACATTCTGTTTCCCTCTTGGTTGTATTTCCTGTGCTTTGTAGCATCCATTTATGTGAGAACTGATACCGTGCATTACAAGGTTTTCTTGTTAGAGGCTGAAGGGCAACCTATTCTTGGCCTTAGTCTCCTGGGAAGTGAGTTAGGTCAGGAGGGGCTATGGTCACAGAGAGGTGAGGCCCACGGAGGTGACCCCTAAGCACAGATTGCTGCTGGCTCCTAAACTGACTTCACAGCCTACTTAGAACTGAGAGTTACAAACTGTCATTAACACTTTTTATTGAAACATCTTTTCTGCCCATATAAAGGTCACAAGGATGACTGTGCCTCTTGCCTGTGAAAGGCTGCTCCTGAGACGCTGTGTACCTGCCCCGGTTATTTTAGCGGGAAATGACTTTTCCTGCTCCAGCCTTCTTTAATTTATGGACGGGCACTCAGATTCCTGTCCTCAGCAGTCCTTGCTCTCCCCAGCAGGCTTGTTTGTGTCCTTTTCTGTCACTGGACTCTGAGCTGCCCATCCTGAGGGACTGCACTTGCAGTCTCTACACAGAAGGCTATTCCTGTTCCCTCTCTCCAGGCTGAAAACAAAAGGAGTTTGCAACCTTGTTTCATAAAAGACCCAGATCCTTTTTCTTTTAAGGGGGAAGAAAAAAACAAAACACCCAGCTGTCAACCAAAACAGGCATTTTTCAATTGGGGGTTTGCAGACTGCATCCTGCCACCCCCAGTGGGTCAGAGGCGGCGGCAGTGCTGTGCTTCTTAGAGCTTGAATCCTTCCCTCCACCTCAGTTTCTAAGATGACGTGTGTGGACTCTTCCCACTATACCAGTCCTGAGCACTTAATGGAAGTCCGTGGCTCCTTACTTTATGTATTTTGCAGTCTGCCCATGGCAAAGGTTTTTGATTAGTCTGGAGCAAATTTGACGGTAGAGCAAGATGGTCTGAATAATGCCACTAGCTGGGGGATGGCATATTTATCTACTTTGGTTGCCTACTTATGCCAAAATGTTTTACTTTGTTATGACTTATAATTTTACCCTACTCAGAACAGAGGTATTTGTTATGCCTGAGAAGTTTGAGAATTCTGGTTCTCTTGGCCCCTCAAAGGATCAGAGCTGGTTTCTGAGAGCAGAGGGAGTGACTTGTGCTCAACTGCACCCTACACATTGGACTCTCCTTTAGAAAGTTCTTCCTGTGAATTTCTCTGCAAGTTCTTACTACACAGAATACACACTGGCAAGTGCTCAGTGCTGAGTGGGGCTAACAGACAGAAACTGCGTTCTGGGCAGGAAGGCTGGAAGCGCTCAGGGAGGGCAGTACAACAGGCGCAAGTGACCGCCCCTGTGCCCTCCCCTCCTCAGCTGGGTTCCGGGAAGCAGCCTCTGCTGGGAGAATTTGGAGGAAAGAGAATGTGCAAAGTATTGCAGATCTTTTTCTTCATATTTAGTTTTAAATAATAACCCACCTTTTCTCTGAATACTTCATAACAATCTGAGTCACTGGAATCAAATTAGTGTCGTCTTAATGTGTGTAGCTTGATTTGATCAAATTACGAAGGCCTTTACTTTCACCTTAGAAATACAATTTCTGTGTATGTGTCAAATATTTCTTAATACCTCTTCATATTTTCTAGAGTCTTGTTGGCTGGAGAATCACAGGTGACCATTAATTGGGTTCATTTGTCTGTGGGATTGTTGTCAGAGTGGAGGAGAATTTAGGCCCTCTTTTGATGGTGCAGACTGGGTTCAGAACAGAAAATAACTCCCTGACCTAAGGACTGACCATACAGCTTGTGGTGGTGTGAGGGGTAACAGCCGCTATGTTGCTGACCCTGGTCCTGACTTTTGTCAGTGAGTAGAAGCCCTAGCGCCCCAACCCCTGAGGTGGCGTTTCCTGCCTTCAGATCGCCGCTGAGCTAACCTCCCTTTCTCCTCCTAACAACATGAATGTGAGCCTGCTTCACCCCGTCGGTGCAGTTCCCGCCTTCACGTGGGGCTCAGCACTGCCCTTGTCATGCTTCACTCAGCACGGGGGCTAGGCAGTCTCTTCCGAGCTCCTGTCTGAGTGCCGGCTTCCCGTGGTGCAGCGCAGAACTCTGCACCCTCAAATCCAGTTCACCGTGCGAGTGTCCTCCACTCTCATTTCTGGGCTGGCTTTTCTCATTCTTTTTTCTTAGGATCTGCCTTCTACTCCACACTCAAAAGGTCTGAGTGCAGACAGAGGACTGCTTTCTCTGTCTTGATGGGGACACCAAGAATAGATTAGATTTTCTGGAGGGATTTGCCAGTAGGGCTTGGTTGATTATCAGCCAGACCCTGTAATAGAACATCATAGCAAGTGTCTTTGTGGTTATGGAAATATTCTGAATCTAATATAATACATCTCCTTATAAACAGTCTTCACAAATCAGACAGCCTAGCCTGTCCCTTCATCTTGCCAATGAGATGATTGATGTCCATAGGCGTTGGTGGTTTGTCGTGGCCTGTGACTGGTGTGGTTCTTTTTTTTTTTTTGGTATGGTTCTTGAATAGTCCTGTGACTGGTTCGATTCTTGAATAGTCCCTTAGATTGGTTGCAAAGTAGTATTTGACTTACTTGGATTTCTGAGCCACCTCTGGCAATTCAGAATTTTAGGTTATGGCTGACAGTTCTATTAGAAAGTTAATTGGAGAACTTAGAAATAATTTTTTGATAACCCAGAATTTTAGTTTGAGTTGAAATTTTAGTAATTTAATCCATTAATTTTCAACTTTAACACTAACATAAGTTCACAAAATGATCTGAATGCGTGACTTCCATCCAGCTTTTCCTGAGCTTTTGGAGGTCTCCAATTTCGGTGCAGCGGAGAGGTCTCCTCAAGTATCCGTAAACTGTGAGCTGAGTTTTTTGTAACAGAAGGAAGAATGGACCTAGGGATTGAGAAAGTTTCTCCATGTGCTTCACGAGATTATTTTGCAGATCAAAGTATATGGAAGTTCTTTGACTGGAAGATGGTGTCAATAATATTTCTGAAACTTTGGCTTATTTTTTTTTTTCTGCTTTGCTAGTTTGCCAAATACCTTATAGCGGATTAATTCATTTTAAAAGCTGTGATGGATTCTATAAGTTAAGTTTGTACTGATAAAATATTTTAAAGGGATGGCTGTTCTCAACACTGTTCCTCTCCAAAAGGAGAGAGGTCACAGTGATAGTCCTTGATTTCCTACCTGGTAAAAAGGTAGAAGTTGATGCTTTTCCCATTGGAAGTAGCCTCTTTTCGTGTGGTATAGATTTCTCTCCTCTTCTCCATGCCCCAGTTCCCTTCCTTGCCTGCCAGTGCCCACCCTGCCATGCTGTTGACAGTGCCCCATGTCCTCTGTAGAAGCTGCCTGGCAGCCTCTGAGTGGTCATGCCCGCAGCTCCTCCTGCACTTCGGGGAGGGCCGGTTTCTTCCAGCACAGAGCTACAGGACCTTTTCAGGGCACTAAAACTGGGGCACACTTTTATTTCTCAGCAAAGAAATATATGAATTCTACGTATTTTTTTATGTTTCATAGAATTCAATTCGCCACAATCTCTCTCTGAATCGTTATTTCATCAAAGTACCACGTTCCCAGGAAGAACCAGGCAAAGGCTCATTCTGGAGGATAGATCCTGCCTCTGAAAGCAAATTAATAGAGCAGGCTTTTAGGAAAAGACGGCCTAGGGGCGTGCCTTGCTTTAGAACCCCTCTGGGACCGCTCTCGTCTAGGTAAGGAAAAAAGACAAACAAAAAGACCTCTCTTAATGGTCAGTGGATTTACCTTTGATGTATTGGTAAATTTTCCTTTTGAAAATGAAGGAATTACCAAATGCATTATGATTAAATGTTGGGCTGGGGATTTGGGAAAAAAAGAAGTGTTGGATGCCTCTCATGTATTTTTGTTTCTAGTGCTAAAACAATTCAGATTATAAAGTTTTTATTTAAATTGTATTCCTGTGTAGCATTGTTGCTTCATTGAATGCATATTGTCAATATGATGAGTTGGCAATATGATGATGCCATGTTGATAGTTTGTTCCTTTTCCTTGGCATGTGAGAAGCTCTTTAAAGCTACATCTTTGCTGTTTCATTTTTAGCTTCATTAATAGTTACTCTGCGTTTTGAAATGAAAAAAGAAATGGCTGTAATTTAAGTCTTGAGACCCAGCCAGCTCCACTTGCAGGCTGCCGGCTTCTGCTGCCTGGCTGTGGGTGGGAGCTGCTTAGAGAGGCAGCCAGTCCTGCCCCATGCTGTGTGGCCCATGCTGGGTGTGGAGCAGCAGCGTCCTGCACACGTTGGCTCTGTCCCAGCCGTGCCAGCCTTGTTGAGTGTCTCAGGGTATAGGCGTCACACAGAAAGTAAGACTTAAGAACTGTAGTTGGTTGGCAGAAGACAAATGACACCCCTTTTTGCAATATACACTTACTAAAAACAACGGGGTAGCTTGAGTGCTTTATTGTAAAAATCCATTGTCTTCTTTTTGGTCGTACAGAAGTGCTCCAGCCTCTCCCAATCATGCTGGAGTGCTGTCTGCTCACTCCAGTGGTGCCCAGACCCCTGAGAGCCTGTCCCGGGAAGGTTCGCCAGCCCCTCTGGAGCCCGAGCCTGGTGCCTCACAGCCCAAACTCGCTGTCATCCAGGAGGCGCGGTTTGCCCAGAGTGCACCAGGTAAGATGCACAGAGGGCAGGTGTGGTGGGAGAGGGACGGGTCAGATGAGCGTGTGATCCAGAGGCCTTGGAGCCTTTGAGCCTTGTGCCTGATAGGCTCTGAGAAGCTAACTGCACTGTGTTCTGTTTTTTTTCCCTAATCAGTTAACATTCTTTTGTGACTCGTATGTGTAGGTACCTGAAGAATTTTAGAATTAACCTGTTTCTCAATTGTTTCATCATTCATAAGTCTATGAAAAAGAATTCCCTCAAAAAGAAATAACATAAATTAGACAAAGTAGACACTGTCAGGAAATAAATGTCTATTTAGTAGGTAGGTGAATATTTCCTAGTGTACATACAAAGTTGTAATGTGGAATAAAAATGTGTGCCCTGGGGAATTAAAAAAAAAAAAGTAGTGTGAAAATGTGTTCAAGGTAATTCTGCTATGGTTCCTACTTGGTTGGCAAAATGTGCATTTTGATATTTTGGAGTTCCTGGCCATGCTGGCAACAACCCCTGCCAGCCCCCATCTGTAGTTCCTGCTGCTGGAGGCCAAATGCCCAAACCAGAAAGAGCAGAGGCTGGCAGGGCTGCTGGTGGACAGCTCTGTCTCCACGCTTCCTGCTTCTCCACACCTGTCATGAGATGGAGACTTCGATACCAGGGAGCATGGCCCCCTTCTTCAGGCCTCATTGGGCAGCTCCTTCCCATATCCTGTGTTGATGTTTTCCTTTTCATGAGGCGAGAACTGTGGGAAGAAGTGTTGTAAGAAATCGGAACAGGGACATCCCTGGCGGTCCAGGGGTTAAGACTCCACACTTCCACTGCAGGGAGCATGGGTTTGATCACTGGTTGGGGAACTAAGATCCCTCATGCCATAAGGTGTAGCCAAAAAAAAGAAAATCTGAACAAAGCAGAGATTGCATTTTTAGCAGTTAGATATACATTAAGTATCCCCATTAAATATGTCATTTCTTTCATTGTGAATGACTGCATCATTACCAGATGAAAGGGGCCACCTCCTGTTTTTTTAAATCAGCCTGTAGGTTGCAACTGAGGGGTCAGTTAGTTGGTTTGGGATACCTGAGCCTCACCTCCGCTCCCGTCCTCGGCAGGCTCACCTCTGTCTAGTCAGCCCGTCTTAATCGCCGTGCAGCGACCACTACCACCGACGATCAAGCCTGTCACCTACACTGTCGCCGCCCCTGTGACCACCTCGACTTCCCAGCAGCCCGTGGTGCAGACGGTCCACGTCGTCCACCAGATCCCAGCGGTGTCCGTCACCAGCGTGGCTGGACTGGCCCCAGCAAACACATACACCGTCGCAGGACAGGCTGTGGTCACTCAGGCAGCTGTGCTGGCCCCCCCGAAGGCGGAGCCACAAGAGAATGGAGACCACAGAGAAGTAAAAGGTAAGCAGTAGAGGCAGTCGCTTTGGGCAGTTTTTCAAGCTTTTAAAAACCTGCCAGGTGGGAGGCGGGTTCATGTTTGGGAACGCATGTAAGAATTAAAGATTTTAAAATTTAAAAAATAAAATAAAAATTTTTTAAAAAAAAAGGAAAAATAAAATGGAATACAATAAAAAAATAAAATCCTAAGATTCATCAATGTACAAGTAAAATACTTTGACCTCCTACAATTTTCATGGGAAAATACTTATTCTTTTCATGGGAAATAAGCAAATAAATATTCAATATAAAAAAAAAAACAAAAACCTGCCAGCCTTGTTCACCTGACCCTTTGCTAACATGTTACGTAACATTATGCTGGAGCAGGGATGTTCGCCACCTGGTTTGCTTTGCTTTAAATTAGTGAGAGTTCTGTAAGCTATCCAGTAATATTAGTTGATGTCATTTTTTTCTCTTTTCTTTGAATTTAGTGAAAGTAGAACCTATCCCTGCGATTAGCCATGCCACATTAGGTGCTGCTGGCCGGATCATTCAGACGTCACAGACCACCCCTGTCCAGACGGTCACCATAGTGCAGCAGGCACCTCTAGGTCAGCACCAGCTTCCAATAAAAACTGTAACACAAAACGGGACTCACGTGGTGCCAATCCCCGCCGCTGTCCACGGCCAGGTGAACAATGGTAAGCAGTGTCCCCCGTGGGTAACTGGGTGCCAGTAACGTGAATGAAGGTCCTCTGCTCTCCTTTTATGAAGCGTGGTGTTCAAGGTTTTCGTTCTGTTACAGTTCTCATTTTATTTTTTCTGAAGAAATGTTTGCATTTCTAAACTATTGGAAACGGAATAGGAAGTAGCTGGGAAGTAGCTGTGGGAATTGGCTCCCATGTAATTCCCATTGGAGGAACTATCTGAAGAGGAAAGCGTTTCTAAGTACCTAGAGAGATGAAAACACTCCCGCCTTTCGTAGCCATCTAGGTGTGGCCTGGAAACAGCCTGGCGGCTGGATGGTGGACCCTGACTTCGTACTGCCCCCTGGGGGCGTCTCAGCTGACTCCAGAGACAGTGCCCTCCCCTGGGGCAGGGGCTGCTTGAGAGTATCTGCTGTGCTCTTTGTTCTGAAGGCCCTCAGGAGCCCTGTTGACATGGTTCCACATGGATGTTCTGACATAGATGAGCTTAAGGGAGCTTGGCTTTTAAATCAGAAAACAGAGAACCTCCTTCCATCCAGTTCCGTGGAGCAGTGTGAAGGGTAGGAGTCCGGCTAGCTATTGAGTCAACTCAAGATTTTTGGGTCCTTGGAGCTTGTATGCAGACATCTTAGCAGTGGGTTTTCACTCAGGTATGTAAAGTGTGTGCTGTCCACATTGTGGGCTGTTGTGATTCAGCTGCAGGACCTCAAGCAGTAGAATCAGAAGCTATTGGCTCAAACTAGCTCTTTGTGCCCAGAGATAGGTTCTCTGAAAGAGGGCGGGGAACAGAAGGCTTGATTGTGTTGACCTCTGAATCCTTACTGAGCTATTAAGGGATGGAGACCTGGGACACCTCATGTGATTCCACTTCCCCCTGCTCCTCCCTGAATTTAACAGAGATCTGTAGGCAGATCTCTATTGTAACATTACAGACAAGATCTGTAATGTTTTCTAGGGAGGATTAACCACCGAGAGTTTTTTGTTTTTAAATAATAGATAACATGCCACCTGTGGATAAATTGGGAAATTTGCAACCAGTTGCCCATTTAAAATGCTTTCTTCCTTAAGCCATGTGTCTCCTAAGTAAGAGTTGCTCAGGCCTCATTTTTCTTTTCTCTGTGAGTAACTTCATTGTCACAGGCGGTCCAGATGTGGCAGACCTGGTGACCCTTGGCGTGGCTGGAAGCAGATGGTGTTGAGGTGGACGGTCCATTTCTGGTCTGAGCTGTTCCTCTCTGTCTTAAGTCATGAAGACATGGTGTGGGCCAGTGATTCCCAGACATATCATGTGCCTTAGAATCACTCAAGGGCTCTGTCCCAGAGTCCCCAGTTGAGCAGATCCGGCCTGGGGCTGAAGAATGTACATTTCTCACGTGTTGCAGGCCTTCCAAGAAGCACTGTGCATATCAGGAACCTTTTATGTCTGCCTGTCTAAGGAATTTAAAAAACTGAGTGTCCCTTTCACATATTTAAATTGGTATCTAAAATTTTTCTTCATAAATTTAATAAGCAAGTAATTAAATTTTCCACTATTAAAAATATTGATGTTTAATTTTTATTACTACTATTTTTCACTGCACATTGCAGCTTGTAGGAGCTTAGTTCCCTGACCAGAGATTGAACCCTCTCCCTTAGCAGTGAAAGCACAAAGTTCTAACCACTGGACCACCAGGGAATTCCCATTACTGATGTTTTAAAATAACACATCATTCGTTTAAATGTGCTCCTGGCTCTGAATACTGTCTTGATTTGATACCCACTTTTCCCATGTGACTCAGCTGGTAAAGAATCCACTTGCAATGTGGGAGACCTGGATTCAATCCCTGGGTTGAGAAGATCTCCTGGAGAAGGGAAAGGCTACCCACTCCAATATTCTGGCCTGGAGAATTCCATGGGCTGTATAGTCCATGGGGTTGCAAAGAGGTGGACACGACTGAGTGACTTTCACTTTTCACTTCACCCATATATCAGTCCACAGATAGGCAAGCTCATGCATCCTCATGGCTAAGTCCCATGTCCCCCACAGATTTTGTGCTAATGCCATATACTTTATGATTGAATGTCATTTACTGAGTACGTCTTTTCTCTGCAACAGCAAAATGTAGAAATATTAAAGATTTAATTATCTGTGACTATAAGGATTTACTTATCAATTGTTGTAACTGAAGAATTGTTCAAAACCAAAATTCAGTTCAGTTCAGTCGCTCAGTTGTGTCCAACTCTTTGCGACCCCATGGACTGCAGCATGCCATACCTCCCTGTCCATCACCAACTCCCCGAGTTTACTCAGACTCATGTCCATTGACTCAGTGATGCCATCCAACCATCTCATCCTATACAGTCCACTTCTCCTCTCGCCTTCAATCCTTCCCAGCGTCAGGGTCTTTTCAAATGAGTCAGTTCTTCGCATCAGGTTGCCAAAGTATTGGAGTTTCAGCATCAGTCCTTCCAAAACCAAAATTTTAATTCTTTAAAAATTGTATTTGGGAATTCCCTTGCAGTTTAGTGGCTAGGACTCCGAGCTTTCACTGCTGAGGGAGCAGGTCCAGTCCCTGGTTGGGGAACTAAGATTCTATAAGCTGCACGGCATGGTCAAATAAATCGATTTATTCATTCATTCATTTTTAGTAAAGATGCATTTCTCAATACATCTGGGCTTTAAAGAAAACCACACAATTATACTGATGATCACTGCTGGCAACAGTAAGGAAAGTGCTGGGTCAGCCCGCAGAGACCTTGTTCCTACTTAGAAGAAGGAAGGATAGAAGAAATGCTGAAACTCCTTCCAGTTTTAGTCATCTTTCAGCAAAAACTATTTTAAGTTATCTGTTAGTAGGAAATTTTATTGGTTCTCCATCAGTTTAGTCTCAATCTTTTACTTAGAAATCACTTGGTCCAGAAGAATTTGCTACCTAGTCAGTAGTAATTGAGGTTCACAGTGCCAGTGTTTTCACTCTTCCTTGGTTTCAGGCTCCATCTTGACATTTTCATTCCCGAACCAGCACAGTTGAGTGGCTTTAGAGAGGGGCTCTTAAGAAAGGGGAGGAGGGAGGAGGTGGCAGATCAGCTTTAGGAAGATTGTGCGGGCAAGTGGAGATGGTGGTTTTCCTGAAAACTGGTGTTGGGTGGATGCTGTATGACCCAGCTGTGGCCTCTTTTACTCTTGAAAACCACTCTTGAGAAAGGTGTGCCTGTTACTAATGAATTTTGAAAATCAGAAGGTTTGATATTTCAACTTTTTATTGTGGAAAATGACAGACATTCTGGAAATCAGGTCATAGCCTACCTTGTTCATATTCCCCACCTGCCCTGTCTGCTCCCACCCAGGTATGTCATTCCCTGTTTGAGCATGCATCTCTAAAAGATAAGAACTCTCTTTTAATATATAAGCGCAATACCATTATTATAGTTTTAAAAACAAATTCTTTTCTCCTTAGGATTCAAATAATATGTACTTTTTAAAAATTGTGGTAAAATATACATGAAAATTTACCATTTTAAAGTATGCTGTTCAGTGGCATTAAACACATTGACAGTATTTTGAAAACATCACCTCTAACTAGTTGAAAAGCATTTTCATCACCCCAAAAGGAAACCTCATACCTGTTAAGTAGTTACTCCTCATTCCCCACTTACCTTAGTCCCTGGTAACCACTAATCTACTTTGTCTCTGTGGATTTACCTGTGCTGGATATTTCCTGTAAATGGAACCATAAGAACTGTGGCTTCTGTTAACTGGCCTCTTTAACGTTTCGAGGTTCGGGCATGTCGCAGCGTGCATCAGTGCATCACTCCTTGGCTGAATGTGTTTCCGCTTTGTTTACTCATTCATCAGTTGGTGGGCAGTTGGGTTGTTTCCACCTTCTGGCTATTTGGAATAATGCTATTACATTCGTGTAAAGTATTGGTTTGAATCCTTGTTTTCATTTCTTTTGGGTGTATACCTAGAAGTGAAATTGCTGAGTTGTATGGTAAATCTGTGTTTACTTTATTGAGTAGCCATCAAACTGATTTCCACAACAGGCACAGCAATTTAACATTCCATCCTCAGTGATGTATAAGGGTTCTATTTTTCAACCTCACTTGATGTTTTCTCCTTTTATTTTTGATCATGGTCATCTTAATTGTGGTTTTTATTTGCATTTCCTTTGTGACTAATGATGTTGAGCATCGGACTGATGACATTGAGCATCTTTTCATGTGCTCTTTGGTTATTTTGTAGCATCTTTGAAGAAATGTCTAGATCCTTACACTGTTTTTTTCTAAAGTGGGTTTGTCTTTGTTGTTGAGTTATAGAAACTCTTTATATATTCTAGAAACTTAGGTCCTGATCAGATACAGGTATCCCCTGCTATCCAAAAGTAGAGAGTTCCCGTGAAACCTGAGAACATGTCTAGCTAACGGATGTACAGAATGAATCAAGATAGAGCACACATGCTCACAGAGCGCAAAGCTCTGCTGTCTTGATGCCGAGATGGAGTGTGGTTCCTGGGGAGGAGTTTGGCTGTGCCACTCACTGCTTGGGGTGCTGCTGACTCTAATGGCTTGCTGCAAAACAAGTGGTAAACATTATTTTTGCTTTTCCCCTTTCTCCATAGAAGTGAAAATCCTCTTTAGATTTCTTTCCATTAGTGAAAGTGGGTAGTGATGTAGTTATTTCATAAAAGCAAAGTGGCATAAAGGAAGCTTTTATAGAAGGGCGTAGGGAGGATACTTGTATATGATTTGCAAATATTTCCTTCCATTCAGTGAGTTTGTCTTTTCACTTTCTTGATAGTATCTTTAATGCACAAAAGTTTTTAAGTTTAAGTCCAGTTTCTTTCCCTTTCATCACTTGTGCTTTTGGTGAGAATTCACTGCCAGACCTCAGGTCATGAAGACCTACACCTTCCCCTGTGTTTTCTTCTACTAAGAGCTTTAGAGTTTAGCTCTTACATTCAGATCTTTGATCTATTTTGAGTTAATTCTTGTATCTCACGCAAGCGCCTGTTTTCATATTTTCCATGTGGAGATCAGTTTTCCCAGGACCACTTGTTGTAGAGACTGTTGTTTCCCCGTTAAATGGTCTTGGCTCCGCTGCTGAAAATCAGTTGACCTCAGATGTATGAGTTTATTTCTCTTGGTTCTATTTCATCGATTTTTATGTCTGTCATTATGCCATAATCACACTGTTTTGACTGCTGTAGCTTGGTAGGAAGTTTTGGGGTAGGAAGTACGAATTTTAAGATCAGCTTTTCCAATTCTGAGGGGAAATATTGGAATTTTGTTAGGATTACATTAAATCTGTAGATTGCTTTGGGTAGTATTGCCATCTTAACATACTAAGTTCCCTCATCCTTGAGCATGAAATATCTGTTCATTTATTTAGGTCTTCTTTAATTGCTTCAACAGTGCTTTATAGTTTTCACTATAGAAGTCCTACAGTGTTTAAGTCTTGGTTAAAATTCTCCCTATTTCTTTTTTGTTGTTGTTGTTTTGTTTTGTTTTTTTTTGTTTGTTTGTTGTTTTTTTATTTCTTTTGAATGTTTTTCTAAATGGAATTGTTTTCATAATTTTCTTTTGAGATTGTTCATTGCTACTGTATAGAAATACAACTGATTTTTTGCATGTTGATCTTGTACCCTGCACATTTGCTGATTATATGAATTTTTTATTTGGGGGTTTCTTTATGTGGATTTGTTAGAATTTCTATATATAAAGATTACATCATCTGCCAGTAGAGGTAGTTTTACTTCCTTTCCCATTTGGATGCCTTTTATTTCCCTTTCCCGCCCAGCTGCCCGTAGGACTTGATTAGTGTTGGCAAACGAGCATCCTTGATTTTGAGAGAAGCATCCAGTCTCTCAGCATTGACGCTGTCTAACTGTGGGTTATCATACATGTTATTATATTGTCCTTTAGTCTGTCAAAACAGTGTATTCTGTTAGTTGATTTTATATGTTGAACCACCCTTTCATTTCTGGGATAAATCTCACTTGGTGATGGTGTGTGATCCTTTTAATATGCTATTGAATTCAGTTTGCTAGTATTTAGTTCGAGGATATTTATATCAGTATTCATCAAGGATATTGGTTTGAGTTTTCTCATATGGTCTTTGGCTGGCTTTGGTATCTGGGTAGTGCTGGCCTCGTAGAATGAACTTGGAAGTCAGGCTCAGGCCATTGTGTATTGGAACCTCTTCTTGGCACTTTCTGGGGCCAGTCATACTGCTCCCCCCAAAGCCCAACATGCTGAGGTCACTTCTCAGCCTCTTTTGCACTGGACCACAATTCTGGTCACAGATTCAGTCTACTTTTGTGGAGATTCTGCTGCCCTTGACCTCCAGCTTGTGGGGTGGTGGTCTGGGGAAGAAAGGAGTCTTTACCTTGCTGACAGTGTTCCCCTATGAGCAGCATTTCACTTGTCATCCTAAAGAGCCTCTGCTATGCTCACAGGTACTGTTCCCGTCTCACAAAAACTGGCCCTGGCTGGCCCCCAGCCTGTGCTTCTCTGGGTCCAGGTCCTGGTGCTGAGGAAGCAAAAGGGTTTTGTGGAAACCTGGGCTGTCTGCCCAGTGGTGTGCTCTCTAACTCCCCCCGGCCTCCTCCGGGAACCACGTGTAGGTTGTGGATGGAGCAGGCAGGGTGCCCACGGGACCAGCAGCTGGTGCACGGGCAGGAGCTGCTTGGACTTGGGCCAGAACCTGGGGGCGCAGCCAGGCTAGCACTGAGGCGGCATCACCTCCGGGGCAATATTCCACCTCTGCCTGCAGTGCCCGCCTGGTGTGAAGCTGCTGCTTGGCAGGACCCCTGGGAGGTGGTCCCACACACGCACTTGAGCCTCCATACTTGGATGACATGTTTGCAGATTTCTTGCAGATCACTGAAATTTACTTATAACTCCCAAGTCGACACTCTGCGCTTTCACAGTCCTTTGCAGGCTTGTGCAGAGCAGCAAGGTATTTGAATTGGGCATGCTGGCTCCCAGTAGAGCAGGGTGTGGTAGCACCCATCCCCTTGTTTCAGCTCCCGCTATGAACTTGTGTCTTTCCCACTGTTTCTTTCTCTTTTAAAGTTACTTTTTCTTTGGCTGTGTTGGGTCTTTGTTGCTGCATGGCCTTTTCTCTAGTTACTGCGAGTGGTGACCGCGCTCTGGTTATGGTGTGCTGGCTTCTTTGCTGCAGTGACTTGTTGCAGAGCACGGGCTCCAGGGAGTGGGCTTCAGTGACGGTGGTGCACAGGCTTAGCTGCCCCACGGCCCGTGGGATCTTCCCGAAGCAGCGATTGAACTGGGGTCCTCTGCATCGCCAGGCAGATTAACTAACTGGACCATCAGGGAAGCCCCCACTGTTGCTGAGGGCCGTGTGTTCCATGTTTTGTGCTTCTTGGTGGTGGTTTTGCTATTAAAAGTGGGCTCTGGGCCTGGTTCTGAGAAGGCCTGGAGTGTTCTAGGCATGAAGGTTGTGATGTGCCTTATGGGGAAAATACAGGCATGAGTTCTGTGTTAATGGATAAACAGTATAGGTTGAGTTGTCTTTAATCAAAAAACACATAAGACAGGGTATGTGTCAATCAGCTGACAAGCCCCACCCTGTGTTCCCCCTGAGACAGTGGCTCACCAGCCGCCAGCCTGATGTGCCGTCTGGTCTGGCTCAGCTCGGGGCTCTGATTGACTCACAGCTGTGTAAGACACCTCTCAGGAGCAGCGGTGCTGGGCTGTAGCAGGAAATTTGTGCATGAGTTACACTCAGACAGGAGTGGAGCCCCTGCCTGAGGGGGGAGGGCACCCCAGGACACGGCCAGGAAACCATGCAGGATGGTGCACGGGCAGGGAGACCTATAACGCCAGGCCTGCTGCGGGAAGCAGGCGAGCTGGGGGCCGGGACAGAGACAGGTGTTCACAGCCCCTGGGGGCTTTGCCACCGTCCAGAGTGTAGCCACTGGCCTCTGCCTGTATGCGGACTATGCTAATGGATGGGTGGGGAGCGTGGGGGCTCAGGATGGTGCCTGGCGTCCCCTTGAAAGGTGACCCTGGAGTTGAATCCCCCTCCTGCTGAGGCACCATGTGACTGAGGGCCAGGCACCTCAACCGGAACACAGTGCTCCTCCTGCTTGGTGGGCACCTGTGTGGCGGCCTCAGTGTAGTGTGTCATCAAGGCCGCCCTCCCACCCTTAGAAAAGGAAGCCTGTCTTTCCAGGCAGGTGCCTTGAGCTCTGGTTATTGCCGCCATGGGCACAGGGAGGGCACGTTTTGATGCTTGTTGCTCACGGAGGGGCGGAGAGGTGGGATGAGTCTGGCCGTGAGGCGGGCTCTCAACCCAGGTCTCAGTCCCGGGCCCACACCTGCGGCTCACCAGTACGGCTATGGTTGTGCCGTTTTTCCAGTGACGCAGTTGGGTTGGATGTGGAGTCCTGGGGCAATGACGCGTTTGGGTTGGATGTGGAGTCCTGGGGCAGCGACACGTTTGGGTTGGATGTGGAGTCCTGGGGCAGCGACACGTTTGGGTTGGATGTGGAGTCCTGGGGCAGCGACGCGTTTGGGTTGGATGTGGAGTCCTGGGGCAGCGACACAGTTGGGTTGGATGTGGAGTCCTGGGGCGTGTGGGTTGGGTGTGGAGTCCCTGGGGCAACACGCATGTTTAGGTGGCATCCCACCTGCTCGCTGTGGCGCCAGTGCCCCTCTGCCGTCTTCCTTCTGAGACTTCTCTGCCCACTCTCAGGCTCCCTCACTGCCCAGGTCGTTTCCTTTGCTGTCACCTTTCCTGAGGGTTTGCAGATCAGTTAGTGGAAGACTGCTCAGCATGGCCTAGGAACCACACTGTGCCTGCTTCAGAATCTGGGGCCCGGGCCCCACCTACAGCCACACCTCCCATAGAGCAGGCCTTGCTACCCTGCCCCACCGCACCAGCCTGTTCTTCCAGTCACATAATTTTTTAGGCTTTGGCCATTTGGCCTGCTGCTGCTTCTGCTGCTAAGTCGCTTCAGTCGTGTCCGACTCTGTGCGACCCGATAGACGGCAGCCCACCAGGCTCCCCCGTCCCTGGGATTCTCCAGGCAAGAACACTGAAGTGGGTTGCCATTGCCTTCTCCAGTGCATGAAAGTGAAAAGTGAAAGTGAAGTCACTCAGTCGTGTCTGACTCTTAGCGACCCCGTGGACTGCAGCCCACCAGGCTCCTCCGTCCCTGGGATTTTCCAGTACCAAGAGTACTGGTGGGGGGTGCCTTCTCCGATTTGTCCTGACTTACCATTAACTCCATTCTGCTCTGAATCATTGCTACATCCTCCTGAAACAGCAATTTTATTCAAGCCAGAATTTTGTGGGACATCTCCCAAACTCGCCAGGGCTCTGTCTCTGCATGGACTGCAGCAGTGACGTGTGCGTCCTGAAGAACCCGGCTTCACTGCAGTGCTGCCCCCGCACCACACGGGTCCTTATTCCTGAAAGTGACGCAGCAGTCACTCTCAAGAGATGACAGCTGAGATGGCCGGAAGCCCCATGTTAACCAGGTCCAGCTGCCAGCCCCTTTGTTCCCTGAAGACACAATCGTATGAATTTTCCTATGCAAAAGCCTACCGGGAATTTAAGTGGAATGGCTTTGAATCTGGAGCTGAGGACGGGGGCGCTGGAGTCCTGGCGGTGCTGAACTCCCCTTTCTTTGACCTCAGTGTGTGTTCTGTGGCTTCCCATCTGTTTCATTTTGCAAACTACCCCCCACCCCCTGTCTCTTCACTTAGCTTCAAGTTCCATTTCTTGGGAGGAAATTCTGTCGTCCCCCTGTGCTAGCTAAAGCGATCTATTAGAAGACCCAGTCATAAAGCTTGGTGTAAAGCCCTTATGCTTATGCAACATGTAGAGCAAGCTGTCATGAGCTACCGCAGCGGTAACATCAAGTTACTAGCATCAGGGAGGCGGGACAGCACACACGCCCCTGCTGGGACTCGGGCCTGCTCGTGAGATGAGGTCACTGTTCAGGGTCTTCGTGTGCACGTCATTCTCCATATGGCCGCCTGCTGCTACGGTCCTAAACCTCCCCTGGGGCGCGAAGGGACTGGGTAGGGGGCAGGGGTCTTCCTGGACAGGATGCTGCCTCTCCAGGTCGCTCCTCCAGCCCACACCCTGCCCCACCCCCACCCCCGCTGTGGTAAATAGCCCAGGCCCAGTCTGCCTTCCCACTTGGAGGAAGAGCACTTCTAGGTGTGGGATGACCTCCTTCAGTTCATCCCTTGCGGTTTGGTTATGCAGAGCATGAGGCAGGCGTGATCAGAGGTGGAGGAGGCCCTTGTGCCAGCGGGAGTCCAGGAGGAGGAAGGGCCTCTCGGTGATGAAGACCAGAGAGAGGATGGGCTTGGGTGGAAGGGTATGGGGAAGCCAGCCTAGGGCTCGCTGGAGGTCCCTCCCCTGACAGACTTGGAGCAGGTATGTGGCTCAGATGCAGGCTTAGCTTGATACAACCCAGTCCCCTCCTGGGCTCAGGGGCCCTGTGTCGAGGAGAAGCCAGCACCGGCCCCTTGGCCAAAACAGTAAAGCCATCTGCCTCAGGCCTCCGCCCTCCCCCCTTCCCACTTCAGCAAGGCAGCCCACTATTGGAAGCAATAAACAGATGCTGTGCATTCACAGAAAGACTTGCTGTTCGCACAGTTAACATGAGGTGGGGTCTCTGATGCCCAGGGGCCTGGCAGGGACAAGCGTCCGCCCAGACGCGCAGGCTCTGACCCACTGTCTCTCCGCAGCAGCAGCAAGCCCCCTGCACATGCTGGCGACACACGCCTCCGCCTCCGCCTCCCTGCCCACCAAGCGCCAGAGCGGCGAGCCCGCTGAGCAGCCGGAGCTGAAGCGGGCCAAGACGGAGGACAGCGAGGGCCTCGTCATCGCCCTGAGTGTGGACGCGCCGCCGGCTGCCACGCGGGAGAAGGGCGTCCAGAACTAGCAGCCGGGAGAGCGTTTCTCACTTTAACGTCAACTCTGGTGCCAGAAGGAGACACTGCCTCTCACCGACGCTCGGAGCGTGTTCCCTCGGTGGGTAGAGGGCCCTGCGGTTGGACTTCACCTCAGCACTGGAAACACAAACCCAGGTGGCCTTAAAACTCCTTAAGTTAAAAGACTGAAGTCACCCCTGAACATCAGAACCACAAACAGCAAAGCCGGGCTCCGGCATGTCTCCCCGCCCAGTGTTCAGCTCAGCTCCCAGTAGAGACTCACGGTCCTGCCCCGGGAGGACACGCCCGGTGCGAGCGGACCTGCTGGGCCTGGGCCGGAGCCACCCCACCGCCCGCTGCCAGTAGGCGAGACAGTATTTTGTTGTTCACATGTGGAATTAGAATATTTTGAGGTGTACTTTCTTTCTTTACAAAATAATGGGGTCTTTGACATTTCAGATCACTCCATTTCTACTCTGGAAATTTTGGAATCACACAGGACCTTTTGTGTGGATTTCATTTGGGGAGAAGAAACAACGTAGTTTTGTTTGTTTCTGTTGTTTGTTTTCAGCCTATGGAATGATTTACTTTTGTCTGTCCTGTTTAAGTCAGATGGAGCTACTTGACATCTGCAAATTTCCCATGTTAGAGCAGTTACCTGATGAATTTAATCCTCCTCCATTTCCATGTGTAGGACGGACATACAGACGGACACCCGCGGGCCACTTGTAACCCTGACGGAAAGCGCTGCCAGGCTCCTGGAGCTGCACTTACCCATTTCTCTTTCTTGCTACTTTTTGTTGTTTGTTTCTTTGTGTTGACTTTGTCCCTGGCATAATTTTCCACTCTGAGTAAAACAAATCTCCTACGTATTGTGTATGTTTAAAACGACAGAACTGTTACTTCGTCATTTGGAAAAAAGATTCAACCTTTTATCACACCTTTTTCAAACAAAGGCCACAGATTTCTCCGTGACGCGTTCACTATTCTAGGTGCCGTCGCCAGCTCTTGGCATCGGCCAGCCGGCCAGCCGCCCCGTGATGTTGCGGTTTGCCCCACTCATGGCAGGAGCAGCTGCTGGGGTGGAACAGAAGCTGCCTGTAAACACAAGGGTCTGGGAAGCAAGCACCCTCCGTCCGGTAAGCGTTGGAAACACCTAGGTTGCTTTCTGATTTGTAATAGGAAATTCCCCTCAACCTTTTAGAACTGAATCTAATACTAAGGCTGATCTCTCTCCTGTAAAAAATAAAAGCGAGAGAAAAGGAAACAAAGGTGAGAGAATGAAAAGTCGGAGGCCCACTCGGCCTCAGCCTGCGTTTCTCTGGAAGAAAGCCACTCACCTTTCCAGAGGTTTCTGGGGTCAGAGCTGAGCAGCATGCAAACAGAAAGAGGGCTCTGGCCTTATTGTGAATTTTTAAATGTCATCATCATAACGTTATTTATTTAAATGTAGTTATTTTGGTATTTAATTTTTTTTAAAGAGAGAAAAAAGAAAAAAAAAAACCCTGTATTTTCCTGGTGGAATGAAATGGCTCAGAATGGTATATTTAGGCAATTTTAAAACATTTATTATTTACCTAAAGACCAAATATGATAAATCTGTTCTAAGTATTGTGTGTCAATCCACGGTATGGAGCTGTCACAATGTTATTGCAGATAATGCATATTAAAATTATGAAATTACTGCACACTAGCTGGATTTATAACTCAGCCATTTAAAAAAATAAAAACAAAACCATCCTGTGAATGAGACCACGTGTGTGACAGTAGCAAAATCTAACTTGCAGACTGAAGCACGGACGGATCAGAGCACCTCAGGGCAGCTGTCTGCATCTCCCAGGCACTGTACAGATACCTTGGAATGTATATTTTTATTTGTCTTTTTACACAGAAGGTTTGCAATTTGAAAAATAATTCAGATGTGCTGTGTCCTGTTTGTGGGGTCGGGTCACTCCACTGAGTGCTCCAGACCCGCCAGTCATGGGCCACTGCAGCCCCCTGGCCGTGAGCTCTGGGGAGGTGAGTGGACAAGACCACCTTGGGAGGGAGACGGCTCAGGCCACACTAAGCAGATGCCTCGTGTGTTGCCCAGGAGACCACCTCCACCACCACCCTGAGAGACCCTGGTAGACTTGCCCTGTGTAAGCCCAGTCTATCAGTTGATGATTTCTGAGCCTAAAATGTAGACTTTTGGGGTTTGGAGGGATTTCTGCTGGGTTTATAGGTAAGAAAAGTACCCTGCTCTCAAATCTAAAGGGAGAAGGATAGTTTTTGCTGCCAGGAGCTAAAGCATGTCTTTTTCAAAGGCGAGGCGTTCTCTTTCCTTTTTCCTGTTGTCTTGGCTCATTCATTGGCACATAGATATTTAAGAATATCAAGGAAAAGGCAGGGGGGAAAGACATAGATTAACTGCCCATGTCCTGGGCAGTTTAAAATGTTTGAATTTAGCTGTGAATTCCCTTTAACACCTGGGAGTCACTGAGCTTGTGTCCTTGTGGCCCCACTTGATGCCTGGTGCTACGTCAGCAGTCACATTGCGCTTAACTCCCGCCCAGCAGTCCACTGGTGGTTCCTAAATAAGTCATTTCAGAAAGTCTCTGCTTTGTCCTTTGCCAAACTTCCAAGCTCCCTCAGGGATGACAGACTTCATTTCAGCAGCTCTGCCCCGAACCAGACAGAAGTACAAAAGGGAAACTCTCACGTGAGCCAAGTGATGTGGCGTATCCCAGGGTGTCCGCGCATGATTTAGGGTTGATCTTCCCCTCGTGTCCGTGGAGTCTCCACTCAGACAGTTGAGCTCCTTAAATGCATCACCCCTCACATCGTCCTCTCCTAGAACAGCAGAGTAGGCGAGGCCACGGTCGGAAGGGGGTGGGGCGTGTCAGGACTTGGGATTTCTGTGCTATGTGACTACAAGGAGACAAGTGACAATCTTCAAGTCCTAACCTCCACTATTCTAGAAAGGATAGTGCTGATTTGTGTGCAAAGGTTTGAAATTTTAAAAGTACCAAGTTCCTGAAATTCAATAAAATATTTTTATTAATTTTAATTGAATACAGAGTATCATTGTCATTTTGATAAGCTTAAGCAGGCACTGCTTTTTTATATGCTCTTTTCCGAGCGCGCCAAAGGCCTAGGTAGCACTGGAGCGCCTGTGCCAAGACACTGCTATGACAACAGCAGAGCAGGCGCCTTGCCTCCACCAGGAGAGAGGGGGCCCTGAGTGTCTGCATGGGCAAAGGGAGCTGGGTCACAGGCAGTGCTAACAAAGACTCGCTGGCTTTTATCCATCCTGTCGGAGTTTTAAAACTAACTTTGAGGTTATGGTGTAGCTGCCATTTCTTCTGATTTGCTCCTGAGCCTGAGTGAGATACATTCTCCCATGAGATGGAAATTGTGTCTAAATTTAGAGGCACACGGGTACTCCAGTCCCCAAGTCACTATTAACACTTAGATTGTCCAGCTACCGAAAAGTCTGTGGCACAGATTGCTGATGTCCTAAGGGGTAGGAGGAGAAAGGACTACTGAAATGACGCCATAAAGGGCCTCTTTGGGAGATAACTGAACCTCAAGGACAGAGTTCACAGGGAGTTTTGTTCTTGACATTCATGTCCTAATGTAAAAACAGTTCATATTAGCATAAAAGAACTGTTCCTCATGTACTGAGACAGTCTTTCCCAACTAACGGAAGCATCCCTAAATATTTTTTCGGATCTGTTGTCCATGTTGTATTAATAGATGCTTTAGGATGTGTTAGGTCTTACCTCCCCCTTCTCACTCAGGAAAAGCTACTCCGATAGTTATTAGGGTCACCTTGTTGAAGTTAAACTGAGTCAAATAAGAGGGGACAGGTATCTTAGAGAATAATCTACCTTTACCCAAGGAAAAGATGTTATAAGGGACTGACCTGGTGGTCAACTGGCTAAGACTCCCAAAGCACTCCCAAAGCAGGGGGCCTGGCTGCTGTTCCTGGTTTGGTCCCACATGGCATAGCTAAGTTCACATGCCACAACTAAGACCTGGCACAGCCAAATGAATTACATACTTTTTAGGAAAGATGTTGAAGGAAGCCTTTAGGTATAGGAAACAATTCAGTTAACTGATAAAAGAGTTTCTTCATGTAGCAAAAGCCAAGCTATTGTGAGGAGGCCCACATTCAGGCCATATTTTGTCTGTAAGGAAGACATCGAGGGGCATTCCCTGGCACCCAGTGGTTAGGACTCCATGCTTCCACTGCCAGGGGCACAGGTTCAGTCCCGTCACTGAACCGAGATCCCGCATACAGTGTGGCGCAGCCCAGGCAGGAGAAGGAAGGGCAGGCATTGGGGCGTGTCATGACTCTGTAGTCACCATATAGTAAGTGGAGGCCTGAACATGGGAGGTAAAGGAATCCGTAGTTTGGAGTGGTTTCCATGGTGGCCTGCTGGCCAGCACTTCCCGTAGGTCTTTGTGGAACACTGTGCTAACGTGACACGTCTCTCGCAGCCTCTCCCTCCACGTTTATATGCACAGCAGTACAAAATTAGATTTTAACATGGGTCTCAGGTGACCTCTGATGAGATGACTAAAGCTGCAGGCACAAAATTTCTGATTTTAGAAATGTCCTGAGGTCCCACACTCTGCCCTATGTCTCAACCATTGGCTGAGTAAATAAAGCATCTATCACATCTCTGAAAAAAGAAACAGGAGCAGGAGTATTGAAACTGTAAGAACAACCGGGGTGGTGACCATTTTCTTGAATTTTTCTTCCCTCTTGTATCTCCTAGTGTAGACTCCAGGACAGCCTGAATATAAGAGCTGCATCTTAGGAACGAACAGAATACCCAAGAGAAGCCCTCTCCCCATGAGGAAAGGGGGGACCCCTGAGGGACATGGGGAGGGGAGTCACAAAACTCTACTTGTAAGCAGTAGCCCTGGAGACACTGAGGGCTCAGAAGAGGAGCCAGGCAAGGGGACTCCTTTCTGGTCCAGAGAAGGCCAGGGAGGGGGAGGGTAGAAGTACTTTTCTTTGGCCCCAAGAAGTGTACAACATCACACAGAGGCTAAAGCCTGAGCTTTTTAGCCAAAGGCCAGAAAAGGGGGGTACCTGGGAGACAGGACATTAGAGAAAGACTCCCTATGGCTAGGTATGGCATTCTGGGCTCACCCTCAGCTGCACACGCCTGGAATTGACCTTGAGGAAGCAAAGCAAAGGCTTTATTAATTGAACAAACTCCCATAAAGATTGGCCCCAGATAGCACTGCAGAGCTTGGCAAACAACTAACCCCAAACTACAGCCTACCGAGGGCAGGTCAGCATGTTTAGTCTGAATCTAGCTAGGTTATTTGCCTGCTTAGAGAAAGAAAAGATTCTACATTCACTAGAGGATGTAAACAGGACTCAGATTCATAAAATGAACAATGTCCAGAATGCACAAAAATCTCTTTGTGCCAGGAAAATCTCTTAAGGGGAAAGAAAGTTAACATGTCAGTTGGAAGTATGTTGGAATAATTGGAAAAGGACATCAGCTTTCTATGGCTGTAATTATTGTAATCAAACTCCAAAGTAAAGGCAGATGCTCTTGAAATGAACCAAGAGCTACAGAACTTAAAGATAACAACAAAAAAAAAAAATTACAACGAAAAATCCAGTGGATCAACAGAAAGATGCTTGGAAACAAACCTTAGGCTCAGGGACCCGTGAGATAATATAAAAAGATCTAATATACACTGGCTTAGTGAATTTCCGGTAAGAGGAGGAAGACATCAGTGCTTCAGACAAATATTTTTTAAATTAATGCCTGAAAATGTCCCAGATATAATTCTAAAGATTCACAGAGTTTCAAATAGGATATACCCAAAGAAAAACCATGTCAAGGCATTACCACTGGCCATGAAACAAGACATTTTATCTGGAAAGCAGCCAAAGAAAAGTAACTCGTGGCATACAGAGTAACAGTAATCTGAATACAGATTTCTCATCAGAAACCATGGAGGCCATATGCCTAGAAAATTTTTAAAGGGCTGAAAGTAACTGTCAGTCTAGAATATTATATCCATAGAAAATATCAGGAGTGCAGATGAAAAGATATTCTTAGATGAAAGAAAATTGAGAGAATTCCTAACCAGTAGAGATGCTCAAAGAGAAATGCTAAAGGACATTCTTCAGGCAAAAAGTAAGTAATAGCAGAGAGAAACCTTGGAACTTCAGGAATGAAGGAAGAGATCAACAGAAATGGTAAATATTTGGAGAAATACAATAGTTTTTCCTCTTAAATTCTTTAAAATATCCTAACCTCCCAATGTAAAAGGTTTAAGATTGTCCGGGTTTTCAGTGTATATACGTAATATGCATTGACGAAGGTACAGTATAAAGGAGGAAGGCAAAGGTCTATAGGTCTCTAGATTTCTATATTGAAATGGTAAAACGTTCTGAAGTAGACTGAAAAGCTAGCTTTTTGTGCCACAGTCCCTGGTGCAGTCACTAATAACAAAGATAAAGGAAAAATCCAATAGGCAAATTAAAATGGAATGCTAAATTTTTCTTGAAATAACACAAGGCAGAGAACAGGAAACCAAGGTGGAGGGGAAAAGCAACAATAATATGGTAGGATCTTATCTATATGTTGTCTACAAGAAACTAAATATGAAGACATTTCATATAGATTAAAAGTAAATAAACAGGAAAAGATAACCATGCTAACACTAATGAAAGTAAGAGTAGTTTTTCTGTTTTGGCCACACCATGCGGCTTATGAGGTCCTAGTTCCCCAACGAGGGATTGAACGCTCAGCAGTGAAAGCACAAAGTCCTAACCAGTGGACCGCCAGGGAATTCCCAGGAGTAGTTGTTTTGTTTTCAGACAGAGCAGACTTCAAACCAAGGAAAGTTATCGCCAATAAATGGCACTGCGTCATGATAAGAGGAGCAATTCTTCAAAACAACGTTAATTAAATGAAGCAAAAGCTGACAGAACTAAAACAGATAAATCCGCATTACATTTTGACACTTCAACACTCAACTCTAGGTGACTGATAAATATGTAGACAGAAAGCAAGTCTGTAAGCCCTGAGCAACCCCAGTCAATGTAACTGTGATTGATGGAGTGTTCTACTGAACAGAATACACATTCTTTTCACATGCACATGGGACATTTCACCAATATATACCAAATCTTGGGTAATGAAACACATCTTTACAAGATTTAATTAAAACCATACATAGTATGTATGCTCTTTGACAATTAGGGAAATCAAAGTAGAAATCAATAATAAAGGTATTTTTAAAATTCTCAAATGTTTGTGGATACTGGAAAAAACTTCATTTTTGATCTGCACAGCACACAGCATGTGGGATCTTAGGTCCCCGGACCAGGGATTAAACCCCTGTGCCCTGTAGTGGACGTGTAGAGTCTTAACCACTGGACCACAAGGTAAGTCCCATAGACAACAGATTTTGAGATAATCCATGATTTAAAGAGGAAGTCTTAGAAAACTGTAGCAGAATGAACATGAAATATATCAAATTTGTGAAAACAGCTAAAAGAGCTCATAGGAAATTTTATAGCACAAAATGCTTATAGAAGAGAAAACCTAAAATTTAGTCATCTACAGTTCTACCTTAAACTAGAAAAGAATGAACTAAACCCACAGCAGTCAATATAATTGAAAAGGGGGATAAGAAAAATATCAATGAAATAAAAACTGATTCTTTGCAAAGAAAAAAAAAAAAATTAGCAGATTAACTCCATCTGGAACGACCAAGGAAAAAGGACACAGATGACCAGGGGGCCGTTGTGATGAGCTCCAGTGATAGCAGCATTATTGGTGATCGCCCAGATCTGGAAACATTCCAAACATCCTTCAGTAGGTGAAGGAATAAACAAGCTATGCTTGTTAAGTGGAGCCCCACTTGGCAATCGAAGGAAGAAGCTATTGAAACAACTGGTGAATCTCAGAGGCATTTCCCACAGAATGAAGACTCTAGACTCAAGATGCAGACTGCATGCTGGGGGTTGAACTGTACCCCCTCCCCGCTAAATATGCTCAAGTCCTAACCCTGGTTGGGACAGATCAGTGGAGACAGAAAGGATGTTTGTGTTTGCCAGAGGCTGTAGGTGGGGAGAATGGGGGCTTCGGTACTGGATGATGGAAAGTTCTGGAACTAGGGAGACTGCACAACAATCTGAACATATGTACTCAGTGCTGTGAACTGTGCTCTGTAAACTGATCTAAATGGTCTATTTTATGCATACTGTACGACTTCTAAAAGTTTTACCTGGAAGAAGGTGGGGGTGAAAAATATGTGATGAGCTTACAGATCTGACCCAACACAGCCGCTGAGCAAAACGAGGGGTTGAAGGTTCAGGGGTTGGAGTGCAAAGGAGAGTGGGGCTTAACCCGTGTTCTGCCCAGGATCCCTGGGGAATTTGCTAAAGGAGGAAGCAAATTCATCCGCTCAACACCGGCCCCAGAGGTGGCTGCTGCAGAGTCAGGCACACCTAGGCCTTGAAATGACTGCAGAAACTGGGATGCAAAGGCTGTGTGTGTCTGCCCTTCACCACATCACAATTGAAAGCACCCTGAAGTGGAATTTTACGGAAAATGGCTCCAGCTGGATTTTCTTTGGAGCCTCAATCAAAACAGACTATACACTGGCCGTTGTGTACAGAGCAGATTCGGGACTGCCTGACCTCTTACAGATGTCCGGCCCCTGCCCCCAGTCTTGATCCCGACTGGGCTGTGATGGAATTAATCTCCCTGAAGCTGTGAGGTTGCTTGGCGGGTACTTCAGGTGCCTGACAGCTGTTCCATCCTCCCTTGTGGACCATTTTCGGAAGGCTTTGAAGGGTGTCCTCCAAGACAGGCTGACCTTCAAAAGAGCGGATGTTAGAATTCTGATTTTAACTTGAAGAGCTCTTCAATGGGAGGAACAGGAGACAACTCTTTTCTTGGAATTAGAAAAGTAGTTTGTAGTAGTTAGGAAAGTCTTATTCTTGCTCACAGTGTTAAGGTGGTGACTGTTCAGGGCTGGACTGGGAGCGGTGTCAATCTGCAATCTCAAGGCCATGTCCAGCAGGCACTGGGAAGACAGACACTGTCAGCACAGACGCTGTCCCCTGGGCGTGGTAGACCCAAGTCCAGCCTCTCTTGTGTCAGAACAGCAGGAATCACTGTGATTTTCTGGAGTCACACGTCTGCTCCGGAGATCAAGATATCTTCTTCCGTAGCACCTGCCCAGGAAAGTAACTGGCCCTTTGAGGTAACTAGCCCTCATCAGTTCACACCCCCCAGAAGACAGACAAACCGTCACGCAGACCGTACTCGATGACCCAGGATGAGGACTCTACACAGAGTCTATGATATTCTGCCAGCATCTGTGGGCAGCACAATCAGAACAGACGCCTAGGTGAAAACAGCCTTTATTCATGGTGACATTTCTCACAGATAAAATATATATAAATTTCACTAGGTGTTGCCGCAGATCTTTTTTGTAAAAATCCACTGTATGTTTCTATTTTGGTGGCTGTGGTATAAATACTTTTTAAATGGATGCCAAAACTATAAAATTACTAACTCGAAATCCATGATGCCAAAACGTGGCAAGGACTTTATAAGAAAATTACAGACGAGTATTTCTTATATACACACACAAATCCTTAAACATACAGCAAGTCAGATTTGGCAATAATAATATCTGAATAACAAGAGAAGGACAACGCGCCATGACCCAGGTGAGGTTTATCTCAGGACTGCAGAGTTGGTTGAACCCTCAGAAGTCAATGCGATTCACCATGTGAACAGAGCAGGAAACCATCTTACAAAACCACGTACCCATCTGCAGCGGCATGAAGCTGAGCACTCACACCCCCTTCAACTTGGTGCTCCCAGCAGCTCACCTGCCCTCCTCTCCTCTTGACCCCACCCAGCTGCATTACGGGGCACTGTTCAGGTGGGTCCAGAGCCCTGAAATGCTTTAAAGTGAAAAGACCCTGCATTCTGCAGGGAAACGTAACAGAATCCACAACATACATACCAACATCCAAGATACAAGCCCACAGTACTAGGACACAGTTTACTATGACTAGTACACAGAAGAAAAGAAAATCGACGAAGACCTGCTCTGAGAAGATCCAAACGGAAGAATGACGAAAGGTTTTAACTCCTGTACTATATGTATGCACAAGGATGTAAAAATCGTTCACGTGCGTGAGCAAATGAAAAAGCTTAGTTAAGGATTAGAAACATTTTAGATTCATCTAAAGTTTAAAGTATATTGTAAAGTCTTTAAAGAACAGTGGGCAGTAATAGGTCCTTTAGTGTGGTATTCAATGACATGATCCTATTTTTTAAAACAGGAAAAAATACTTTAAGAACTGTATGAACAGCCTTAATAATCATTGAGTGAGATAATAGAAGGTGTTATGCATGTGTACTTGAATCCCAACAAGAAAGAGACAACAGCAGCAGACTTATTTGAGGGAACAGCTAGGAAATCCCACATAAATCTAGACTCAAGCAGCTTAGCAAGCCCCGTGCATGATAAACACAAAGGATACCAAATGTAAACATATCATAGTTTCCAAGCTGTAATTCCATAAAACAATCCTTATCCTCTTGAAATAGAGGACATGGGAAGGACAAAAGGAAGACTCACAGCTTCTTTCCACTCAGGTTGAATGGCTTTGCCATTAAAACAAGCAAACGTGAATGACAGTGCTCTTACTGTGTTCTCTGTGACATTACATTACTGCTGGGGAGAAAATACTTAGCACATCCTGATACATTCTGTCCCTCAGCTCTTCAGAAACAGAAGCAATCATTTTCGAGTTTTTTAAATTCCACTAAAATTTTATTTTTACCTATTATTCCATTTGCTTTCATCTGGGGGGAAAAAAATGGTTGAGATCAGCAGAGCCATGTAACCAGAACACACTTCTTCATGGAGCAGTGCAGGAAGTCCCTGGGTAATAAACACATCAGTTGGTAGATGGAACTATAGTAGGGCAACTGCGCAATTTTCATCCAGAGTAGAAAACAGCGCTCAGGTAGATGAGACACCACACCCTGGGGCAGGAAGAGGAGCTGGGGTTGAGTCACCCTTGGCTTGAGCAGTGCCTGACCATCTGGTGCAGAAAGATGAGGCCCTTTCCTCATTACATGCTGGGCAATCACACCCAGACTGAAGGATGAAAACAAGACCCGTACATTGAACCCAGTGAAAAGCGTTTTGTTTTAATCACGAGCCAATACTAGAAATCATAACGGAAATAGGCTGAGCAATCAGACTATGTAAAGATTCAAGATACACAGCAAAGTAAAACCCCTCAAACTGAAACAAAGTGAAAAAAATGACATGGGGTGATTAAAGTCCTTATAAATAAAATACACCAACAGGAAAATAACCAAAGGCATGAGTAAGCAATATACAAAGTAATTTCACATGGCCAGCAAATGTATTCCAAAACGCTCAACTTGGCTAAAAATCAGAGATCTTTTTTCTCCATCAAAGATTAAAAAGCTTGTGCTCAGAGCCTTCTGGTGAGGATGAGGTGCTGGTTACTGAAGTTGACACAGTCGTGGCAGGCATGATACGTCCTACACATAGAGATCCTCTGGCCTGGCAATTCCAGTTCTGTTATCCAAAGAAACAGGTGGACAAGTGTATAGACATGTATGCACAAGGATTTCCATTTCCAAAATGTTTATGAAAGCGAAAAATAAAAGTAGGCATCTTCGGGCAATTATAGTACATCCTGACACGTTCTTGAATTGTGAAAATGTTAAAAGAATGGTCCCAATAATGCGATTGAGAATCACAGACTTCACCCCCGAAGGCACGGGGGTTCCAAAGGTCATCGTCTCTGGAGATGGCAACTCAGGGTGATGTTGATTCCCACTTCATATTCTTCTATATGTTCACCTTACAATGAACATTTTGTATTGTGATTAGTGTTTTTTGATCCATTCTGAAGACCAAAATTTCAGCACAAGTTCCAAAAACACTAAAATTGATGAAATACTTTTTACAGAAAGAAAACAGGCCAGGGACCAAGATGTGTGAAATCACCTACAAGTTTGATTTGGTTGCAGAAAGGAAATGCAAACATGAGAAGCTTTGGTCTCACAAGCTGCAGGGTAAGGAGGGGAGTGGGCCACGCCTTCCAGGCCACGGTGAGCACTGAAGACTGATGGGACTGAAGACTGATGGGACAGACGAGCCAGGGGCATGGGCAGGGGCGAGGCTGCAGGGCACAGAGGGCTCTGTCCCCAACTGACACACTGGAGCCCTCCCTCCACCCCCCCCCCCCGTTCATGACCTGGAGAGCAGGCAGGAGAGCCCAGTGTGTAGGGCCCCAAGAGGTGGTTCCTGAATGTTCACACGGGCATTTGGGGGAAAATTAATCAGGCTGGTCCAACCTAGCCACCAAGTGGGCCTTGGGGAAGCCCTGGACATGAGACTTTCATGCCTGCCCCTCCATATCCATGTTCAGGGGCTGGCAGGATGCAGCCGGCGGGGAATTAGAGGCGGCCGTGGCTTATAACATGCTTTCCCTACATTAGGCAACAATTCAGTGGTTATCAGTTTGAGAAACCAAGTCTGCTGCTGTCCCTAAACTGAGGAAGGTTCACCCAACAGCCCACTGGCCAGGGACAGCTCTTCCCGCCACCTCCCTGAGGGGGTGAAGTGAGGCCACATGCCCAGGCCCGAGGAGGGTGGACAGGCCACGCTCCCTCGGCCTTCCAGACTTCAGCCTGCCCTCCAGGAGCCTTACCAGGGCATTTCCCCGGCAAGATGTAGTACTGTCACCATCCCGAGGAGAAACCCCTGAGAAGACAACCAGAACCTCTTGATGGCGGTCACTCACACACCACCCAGGGTGTCCCTGTTCGGTCATTTTACAAAGCATGCAAGGCTGTGCCTGGGGTGGCAGAGCCCGCACCTGCTCCCACACTGTGGACTCTTAATGGATGTGCCAGAACAATCTGGATATGGAATGTTCCCGGGTACGGCCTCTCTCGGGGCCAGTGAGCTGACTCCTCACTCAGCCCAGCTTTCCTCACCAGCTTGTAGCATCTCCACACACCGTGACACCAACCTTTGCAAAATTCTCTTCCTACTTTAATGTATATTTGGATACACTAAAGGCATTGTACTGGGGAAAATGTAAACTAGTGATTACACAGATGTGAAATGCCCTCTTACTCCTGGGCCCAACGTTAAGGCTGTCAGAGACAGATGGGTGGCCCAACACCAGGCTTTCCCCCAAAGAGACCTCAGACAGAGCTTCCTGACCGGAGACAATGGACACTGCTAGGGAACACCACTCTCTTCCTCTCTGCTCCCGAAGCTGGGCTGCCCCCGGCCCCCATGTGGCCGTGGACAGTTCAGGCCACAAAGCACAGTGGGCCGTTCCTGCAGCCTGCAGTCCAACAAAACTGGGGCTGTGGTTTTATAACATACAATTCTCTTCCCTTGATGGGTACAGAATACAACAAAATTAGCCACGTTTATTTAAAAGAAACGTTACAAATAAGTGTGCAAAATTAAATTTCATGATTAAATACACATAAAAGTAACATGCATAATTTACATTGAAATCCACAGACAAAGTTAGTTGATTACATGACAGTAAAAGAACTGGCAAAACTGAGAACTTGCAGCTGCAGATTTTAATGTTTGCAACCTGAAATCAAAATAAAATTAAGTTTAAAGGGAAGTTAAGAAAATTAAATATATACCTCAAGTAGTACTAACAATATAGAGCCCATAACCTATTTTAGTTACCAAATGTTAAAAAAAAAAGTATGTGCCTCTCATTCCCAGAATGTTAGTGTGCAACTATTGTTAAAAACAGGGAGAGAAGACAGTGAGAGGGAAGTGGAAGCAGCCAGCCAAGCCCACAGGACCGGGCACTGCTTTTGTTGAGATGTGGGTTTCCCTTCGTATCCTCCGAATGAAGCAATGCATTCCTCTGTGACTCAGTTTTAAAGTCTACATGTGACTCTGTTCCCTGCGAGGAAAGGGGAACTCCCTTTGACCCAGAGTGTCGCCAGGAGGCCACAGGTGCGGCTCACGGGGTGGGCCTGGCGCTGCCTCAATCCCAATGGCTCCAACAAGAGGGGGACATGTGATATGTAACTCCTGAGGGAGACACCAAGCCTGTGAACTCTAAACTTTCTTCAGTTTAGACGGGAGAAGGGCCTCCTCCCTCCTCCTCCTAAGGCTGGCGGTGTGATAATCCCACTTATATCTGGTGAGAAAGAACCAAGATTGCTCGTGTGTTCACCTCTCCATCACAGACTCAGCAAAAAAGATGGAATCTGGCGCCACAAACGAATTTCACGTTGTCCCTCCTTTTCTCAACATGCCCCCAGTGTGTCTGGAGCCCTGGCTGCAGGTGGCGGATGCGGCAGAACCGCTGAAGCGAAAGGTGAAGCCGGCGGTCCGGCTTGAGTATCCCCGTGCCCTGCTGATTCTTCCTTTAACACTGGACTCAGGAGGCCTGCTTCAGAAAACAGCCACAAGTGGCTTTGCGCAAGGTCCCGGGCCGTCCCTCCAGCCCACTGTCACCAGCCCCAGGAGCTCGAGGGGCCACTGGGCGCCAGGGGCCACGGTGCTCGCGCTCCTGGTGGAGGGTCAAAGCTTGTCATCGGTCATCTCCAGGAACTGCGCGTACACATCCCGGACGCACTCTCCCTTGGGGTTGAACAGGAACTTGTAGTAGCTGCCGTCCGCACAGATCGCTGGGCAGAGGAGACCGCGTCACTCAGGGTGAAAAGCAAGCAGCCCGCACTGAGCTCGCCGCGCAGCCTGAGTGGAGGCTGAGCCACCCTCAGGTATCTGTGCGTGGCAGGGGCACGCTAGCCCGAGAACCCACTGTTCTGAGGGGTTGAGCTGCATCTACTCAGCTCGTGCAGCAACAGGAGAACCCTCTCAGGTCATTGGTTCCAAGACCAAATGATCTGCCCTGTCAACTTCCCAGGAACCCCCAGAAGGCAGGTAGCTGCGTGAACCCAGAGAGGGATGCACAGGACCCCCGGGAGAGAAGAAGGAAGACCAGTGAGGCCGGTGTGGCGCTGATCACACCCGGGGCCACTCTCCCCGGGAAGGACCACTTACCAATGACAGCGTTTGGCTCTGTTCCAAAGGCACAAATGCATGGAGAGCCTGAGGGGACCTGAAACTTGGAGAAACTCCACTTGGAACTGAAGTATTTTGGAAGGAAACTGGCTGATGCCAAACTGTGAGGACAAGGAAGCAAAGAAAGGAAGTGACGGTCACATGACAAAGTTAGACACAGCTCTCCTTACCGTCGGCTTAGCCTTAATGATTCAAATTCTACTTTTGCTTTTCATTTTTATTTTTCACACAAAATAACTAAGCTGTTACAAACGGCTCTATCAGAAACCCAGAAACCATCACCACCAGACGGGGCACAGGGCCCTGCTGCCACCACATCGACTGTCTGAACAGCCAACACGAGGATGACTGCTGGAGTGCAGGACCAAGCTCTGCCTCCCTAGAAGGCGCCTGGAGCCTCATCAGATTTCCTAAGGAGCTAATGGCAGGATGAGTCGTGATGCCAGTCTTAGCATCAAGTAATCTGCACTGGTTTTTAGAAAATCAAATGAAGGACCAACGAGAAGCATCCTGCCTGTGACTCAGACCCAGTGGGCGAGCACTCAGCCAAGGCTTCATCCTTCTAACTGGGAAACCTACCTCGACTGTTTATTCCTTTTTGGATCTTCAGCTGCAAAAATGTGCACCGTGCCGTGGTCACTGGACACGCAGATGAGGGAAGCGTCCTGATTGAAGTTGATGCTGCAGAGGAAGCGGATGGAGCTCGGGTCTCGGTCTTGTGTGGACTCAGGAGCGAGCCCTGACCCCAGCTCTCCCGCTCCAACACCCCGTGGTCAGGACGGACAGTCATTTTACCAGGGTCAAAACCAGGGCACAGCCCCTCCTCAGGTGCCAAGAGCAGACCACCTTGCCACCCCAGGGGCCCTGAGGCCACTGCCACAAGCTGGCCGGGAAAGAAAAACTCCCCTCCAATGATCTGGCCCCCGAGGTGGGGGGCGTCACTCGGACTGGCTGGATGGGCCCCAGAGCAGACAGATGGGAGAGTGGGTTGCATGACGGGCCCCACGGACACTACATGCAGATACTGGCTACATTTTTATCACTTAAGCCCAAGTGCAGCTCCACACTCGCAAAAGCCACAGACACAAGGACTGAGGTCCTGCCCAAGCAGGGGTGCAGCCCCCTCAGAGCTACAGACACTGTGAGATGTGGTCACCACCACCACAGAGAGACCAGGTCAGCCTCACTGGAGGCTGAAGTGACTAGGGACGGGCTAACAAGGCCTCCAGTGTCTGCTCGAAGACACTATCAAGAAAATAAGCTGAAGGGACAGTGGGGAGATGAAATAAAACAGGCAAATTCTGACAAATGCAGGGTGACAGGTCCATGGTAACTGTAATATTCTACTTCTGTGTATATCCCCATGATAAAGAGTTAAATCAGTAATAATAAAGTGAACTAAAAACCCAGCCCCTTCCAGTACAGCAGCCCCGCCCGCCTCATGTGCGTGGTCCTGCCTCTCCCGCCAGATCACACAGGGCCCCTTCTCTAGGGTGAAACAACGTGCTTTCTTACCAATAAATATTAGCTGCTTGAGATCCTCTTCGTAGTTCCTGGATTAAATGCCCTGATGAAGTATCAAATATTCGTATAAGGGTCCCCTTTGAAAAACAGTGAAGTGTTTCATTATCAAAGATTCACAACTTTTTAATTTTTTTTTGAAATGATTTTTATTCACAAACCCATTAGCCCATCGGAGTCTTTCCCAAACTCGCCCACATAAACTAAAACTCAACTTTCCCCGTTGTCACTGAGAACGAACCGAAGTCTCTTTAGTCTGACAGCAGCCGGCAGGGGCTGAGAGAGGGTCAGAGAGCCCAGGGCCCAAGCCCGCATGTGGCCCTCTCGGAGTCCTGTGCACACGCTCCCCTGGCAGACGCCCTAGGCTGTCTGGGTCCCCGAGAGCCGTCAGTTCACTTGCCACCCAGGGAAACGGCATCTTAATTCTAGCTCCCACAGCCAGTCAGAAAGAGAAACACTAACTCTGCTGCCAAACAGACGGAGCACAGCTGAAGAGAATGACTTTTGGACCCTCTGTCAGCTATGACCTGCTATCTGAGCAAAGAACCTCGGGGCGTTGAGATCTTCAGGGAAGGACTAGTGTGCCAGGAGCCCGCACCCTAGAGCAGGCGAGGTCACTCTACAGGCACGACCTCCAGTGGGACAGGGACACCCACTTACTTTCTCAGATGCGGTCGCAATTCTTGTTCCCTGCAGGTTGAGAGCAATGCAGCTCAGGACGCCCTCATGGGCGGGAATGTCCACTGGCGGCTTCTCGGTGCTGGCCAGGTCCACAAGCTGCACATGGCCTGTGTGCGTGCCTGGGAAGGCCAGGAGCGAGTTGTTACTGTTGGGGCACAGGACACAGAGGCCTAAAGACAGACAAGAAACTTGTCAAGGACTCAGGACCGTCCCAATGTTTCTGCTTTTAAACAACCACACCTACTCTCTGCCTTCCAGGTCTCATGAAAAAGTAAGATTTAGTCACAAAATCCTCTCCCAGTAAAGGGCAGCAGGGAGCCAAGCAGAGTTCACTCCCTCGAGATGGCTTCATGATTGGAAACATTTGCTGAACTTACTTTATCAAATGTATGTCTTTTGGGAGAATGCAAAACTGTAAAATCTAAAAATGAATCCATTAACAAATACATAAAAAAATCCCAAAACTCGACAATAAATTTAATGATAGATGGAAAACACTGTTACACACCGCAAAGGAAAACCAAAGACCTGGCGGGGGGGGGAGCTGTCCTAGGACCTCAGGCTGCAGCCTACCTCCCTCCATTGACAGAGTAAGCGCCGTCACAGTACAAATCTCCGCAGGCTTTTCTGAAGAAACAGGCAAGCTGCCACCAAGTTACAAGGAAAGTAAACGATCCTAGAATAGCTCCTTCAATTTTTACATAACAGGAACAAGATCAGAGGACTTAATTCTACCTAATTTCAAGAATTATCTTCAAGTTCCAGAAATCAAGGTGGCCTGATATTGGCATAAGGACAGAAACACAGACACTGGAGCAGAACAGAGTCCAGAAAAATCCTACACTTACTTAAAAAAAAAAAAAGTGTTAAAGTAATCCAGTGCAGAAAAAATCGTTTTTAAACAAACGGTAAAGGCACTTCTCTAAGCAAAAAAGAAAAGGTCACAAGTAGAGACATGAAAGCTGTTAAAGGAAAAAGCTCACTGGTTAAGGCAACTAACTACAGAGCAGTAGTAGTAAGATCAGCCACACACAAAGCCGGCGGGAAGGTTAAAAGACAAAAGCAGTAAAATCATCTGCATCTGCAAGGAGTAAAGGCTACACAAGAAGATGTAAAACCCAATGCCAAAACCAGAGACCCTGGGGAGAGGGAAGTAAAACGCAGGGCCGTTAAAACGCATTTGAAATTGAGAGGTCAGCCATTTAAAATAATCACACGCACACATACTGATTGCTATATATAGACCTCACAGTAACCACAAACCAATAACCTATAATAGACACACAAAGAAGAGAAAGGAATCCAAACGGAACACTCAAGAAGAAAACAAAAGAAAGGAATGAAGAGGACCTACTCAAACAACCTAAAACAGTTTGTGGCAGTAAGTGCCCACCTATCAATAACTACTTTAAATGGACATGGACTAGACACTCCATTCAAACACAGAGAGTGGATATATACCTGATGGAATACAGTGCAGCCATAAAAAAAAAAAAAAAAAAAAGGCAAAATCCTGCCATCTGCAACAGCACGGATGACATGCAGGGTGTTTTGCTGAGTCAGAGAAAGACAGCTACTGTACGTTAACACAATGAGGACTCTAAAGAATAATTAGAGTATGACCCCGCAATTGTACTCTTCAGTATATAGGCAAGAGAAATGAAAAAATACATATATCCACACAAAGACCTGCATGTAAACATACACAGCAGCTTCTCTTCCTAACAGCCAAAAAATCTGGTGTGGACCAACAGCTGTGATATACCCATATGATAGTATGTTACTCAGCAATAAAAATGAACACAACAATAACACACACACACAAATGAAGGCATCTAAAACATTAAGCTACGAGAAAGATAGCCAAGGCATCTGGAAAGGCAAGACCTGAGGGTCAGGTGGGGAACGTGCAGCCTGGGGGGCCTCGGGGGGTTGGGGCTGTTCTGCTTACTGTGGTGGCAGCCGCACGACTGTTTACAGTGGCTGGAGTTTATCACACGATACACTTAGAATGAGTGAATTTTATACCTCAATAAAGCTAGAAGAAAAAACCAAAAATTTTCAAAGCAAAGATGATACAATGAGTAACAAAGCCCCGTGCAAAGAAGAGAACAGGAAGGAGAGGCCTCAGAACTCAATGAAACCACGGATTCCAGGTTCACCATGGAGCTCCTGAATGGCTGACAGTCACTGTGAAGAGTCCCGAGAGACCCAGAAGGTTCTGGTAAGAGGCACGGTCTCAGTTCCACAGTGAGGAGGCTGGGCTGTGACCCAGGGCAAGTTCACAGGGGGCTGGGGAGAGCTTGCACCTCTCAGACCTTTCCCCAGCACCCCAGATGCTCCAGGACCCACCACGAGGGTGACGTCGCTCCAAGACCACCTGGAGGAGAGGCGCCCAGCACGGGTCTGCGTCCCACCTGGTCTGGACTCAAGAAGCCCATTTCCACCATCGGTCCTCCTCTGGATTCTTACCTTTAGGGTTATAGCAGGTTTCAAAGACGTGCAACTGATGGGGATTATGTGTGAATGTAAACACTTTGATCATAGAGTCCAAAACAACCACAATTCTGGAAAGAAGAAAACACCATCAGAATGTTCTCTCCCCCAGAGTGAAACTCAAACATTTTGTGGCTTTCGTTCTTATTATTTGGAAACAGAAACATTCCAACAACCACATACAAGAGGATCATTCCCATTCCTGACCCCGGGAGCGGGGCAGCGAGGTGTGCGAGGGAGGTCGGCAGGGAGCCCGACGGCAGGCCGCTGACACCAGGACTGATGCCCTCCCACTCGGAAGAGGCAGGTACAGCCTACAGTGGGGCGCTGGCGGGAGGGCATTCTCATCAGCCATTCTGTCTACAGGGTAAGAACCAAGTAGGACACAAAGCCAGAAATTCTATCTTAACAGACTTTTAGACATGTCTTGACAATTCAGAAATGTGAGAAAGCAGATCTTTGATTTGGCTCCAAGATTTGCATTATTACAAGCCCTAAATGTTGACATTCCCAGAAGATACAAGTCTACCTACACTCCATTCACACCCCACGCCACAATACAAATGGAAGCTCTGCTCCACTGCGATCAACGTACTAGGAAAAACTCCTGCGTTCTACTAAACACAAGCGGCAATGTCTGGGAGAGACCGGCTACTTTCAACAGGTGAGATTCAGTGACACTCTGTGAGCAGTTCCTGAGTGTTCCTTTACCTTCAAACTGAAACATTTATGAGGCATGATGTGGACAAGCGTGGGCAAAGAGGGAGGCAATTCAGGGGTCAAAACTCATGTCCTCAGCCTGCACCTGACGGGCAGGGCGGTTCCCCTGAAGGACTGACAGCTGGAGGCAGGGCCAGCCCAGGGCCGGGTCCACGGGGTGCACCCACTCCCACTGACTGCACCCACTCCCACTGACTGCTCACCTCCGAACAACCCCAGGAGGCAAATGAAACTCACTGACCTATGTTCTTGAGTCAAAAACTACAGCCTTATTTTTTATACATCATTTTCCCAAACACGTCTCTTCCTTCAGTATAAAATGATTTCAGCCATCTTCAGAGAAGGTGACTATTCTATCTTAAAAAATGAGACACCACACCTACCTATCTCGCCGTAACTTGGCAGCCTTGACTTCGGTAGAAAATTCTATTTCAATCACAGTTTTCTTCTTCAGGTCGTCCCAGATCATCACTGAAAGGAGAAAGACTCTATGAACACGACAACGGAGAGGCCAGGGGCTGGCTTGCTAGAGGCACTCCTGAGGGAGTCTTCGCAGTGGAACACCTGTGGGGGCGGGGGCAGTCATCCTCTGCATTTGTACACGTAAAGAAACTGAGGCCAAGAGAAGGCCGCCTGCCCAAGGTCACAGAGCGACCTGACAAAGGGCAGAGGAGGACTGGGATCTGAACAGTGTGGGCCCAGAGTCTTTCACCACCGGCCACACAGTCTTTCTCTAATAAATAAAAATTACAGACCAGCTTACAAAATAAGCTCCTAGGTATAAAGCTCTCCCAGGCCCAGCCCCCAGGTCTCAAGCCACGGCTCCTGCTCACCCGCTCGCTCCCACCCCCCACCTCACTCTCCCGCACGCCTGCTCACAGGGCAGGTGCCCAGCCTCTGCCTCTCTGCACACTCACGCGAACCTCTTCCCTAACAACCCTCGCCCAGCTTCCAGGCAAACTTCTCTCTCTCCTGGGTCCCATTAGACTGAGCCGAAAAGCAAGCCCTACCACAGGTACCAAGTGCTGGAGATAAGCCTGGATCAAGAAAGAAAGGGCGGTCTCATGAGGCAATCAGACACATAAAACCCGGGCCAGGGCTCTTCCGCCCCAAGTTCTCGCTCTGCTTCAAGCTGGAGAATGCCTTCTGCTCACAACACAAGCTTCCGTCAGGATGGATCAGCAGTTTACGTCCCAAAGGCTGAGATAACTTACAGACAACCCTGGAGTGTGTGTCCAGACCTCTTCTCTCCTCCACTTGAAAAGCTGGGTATGAGGCACGTGGGGTGAGGGAAATAAGCTCCCTCCACAGTCAGGTCACAGCTGACTGAGAATGGAAGGGAAAGAATGTTC
Source organism: Ovis canadensis (assembly GCF_042477335.2). NCBI lineage: Eukaryota > Metazoa > Chordata > Mammalia > Artiodactyla > Bovidae > Ovis > Ovis canadensis. Next base: position 58,359,868 of record NC_091255.1, on the reverse strand, counting down.
TCCTCAAGGTCTCAACATGTGACCAACAACAGTCCAGGCAGTGGGATTCAGGGATCAGTTTTGTTAGAATGGGTAAGTGTCATCTAAGTTTCAAATCAAGAAAGAAATGAATACCAGCCTACCAGAACTGCCAAAATTATTAACATAGAATGTATTTACTATTGAAGAGGTTAGTTATAATTCATAACCACTAAAAAATGAAGCAGTGTTTCTTGCTCCTTGAAACACCATCTGTGATAAACTTCTCCTGTCAGCTCCTCCTTAAAGGGCACCAACGTGTCAGTGAGTAGACGGTTACCTTATCGAAAACAGTATCTTTCCAAAACCAAATGGTCACAACTTTTCTGGGCAAAGGAGACTCTACTCTTGAACACAAAAGGCGATTCAGTGAACTTCCTCTGGCCCTGCAACCTAACACCAGAAAGTCTGTAACTCAACAGGAAACGGCTCAAACTAGACAGAAGTCCAGACAGAAGGATGTCAAGGGTGTCGCAAAAACAGGTGAACCCCATTTTCAGAAATGTTTGGAAACAGCATGATGAAGCCCCAGAGGCAGCAGCACAAATTGTCACTCACAAAAGAGACTTGGGCAGTGAGAGAAATCCAAGGACTCCAGTTAATGCCAACTCCCTGTGGCCTCTGAAGGCTGCAAGCTGCTTTGCTGCAGGGAACTGGAAATTTAAAATGTTCTGGGTAGGATTCTGTCTTTTAATAATATAGTTGTTAATAGCAAAAACAGTATTTCAAAATTCTGGACTCCCTTCTAAAAAGGAAAGGGCCGCTCTGCTACCTGAGCAGCACCCTGTCTGGGCCCAGCTGGTCGCCGTGATGTTCTCACAAACCAAAGCAGCTAGATTCTTTACACTGTGACACCATGTATCTTAACTGGCAATTAAGAAAATATTTAGAAGTGATTTTGACATTACCGAAATAAAGACCAAGCTCTTTTCTTAAAAATCACCTTTAGCACACTACAAAAAGCTTACATTTTACTCAAAATGTTCAGTTAGAAAATTGCTTTCTTCTAAGTCTGTAAAATTCCTGAGACTCTCTTACTTCAGAATTTTTTTTTTTTTGAGAGTAAGATGCTACAGGTGAGAGACCCCAGATTATCCAATCCACTGCTTCCTTGGGGGTGGGGAGCAGTGACCCCCTCCTCCCCCAACAGTGCCACAGGTGGGGCCAGGCTCTTGACTCCTCACCAATCATCGATGAAATTCTTCACATGACAAAGGCTGATCCAGCAGCAGGATCTGTGCCTATTCCCACGGAGCCCAGGTCAGGTAATTCCTGTTCCACCGCGAGACCTGCCCTTGGCCCCAGCACAGCTGCAGGACTGTCACTTCTGGGGGGCCTCTTCCAGGACTCACAGCCACAGTCCTGCCCGTCCACGCCACGCTGGCAATGACCTGGACAGCAGCCAGGCTCCCTACCCTTCGGCCTGTGTTATCAGGGCAAACCCTCAACCCGAGAGTGGGTTCCATTCCCCACATCACATCCGCACAACCCGCCAGGCTCTACTGAGAAACTGCCAGTCAGGCCCAACCCTGCCCAGGGCCACACAGAACTCTGCCTGCCCTCTTTCTTTACTTCATGGTCTCAGGCAGATCTCCAGCTCACCCCCATCTTTATTTTCTGTAGGGAGACCTCCCTTGCTATACTCCTTTCCTCTGCCACCAAGCCTTAAAAGAGATGGTCTCCATGGCCCCTGACGTGGTGGAGCCTGTTGCCAGTGGGCTCCAACTCAAAGCCCCCTAGGGGTGCAGTGGCCACCCAGGCCTCCTCCCGTCTCTAACATCTGCCTGATGCCCACACTTACTTCCCTCTCTCATGCCTCTTCTGTGAACACGGCTCCCCTTTCTTTTCTTCCAACCGCCGAGTCTGCTGAGCCTTATACTTAACTGCTTCCTGAGACTGTTCCTGAGAACTGCTGGCGTTGCTTTCCCAACCACACCCTCACCTGGCACCTAAAGCTCCGGGGTCTGTCCCCACCTTCTTCCCCTGCTCTGTTCTCCTTCACTGGGTTTCTTCCTTGTGCTTCTTCCTTGTGCCCCAAATGATACCTACATTTACAGACACATGATATTCAGCTGAACTTGTAAAGTTCCTGTTTCTCCTTTACTTTCAAAGAGCCACGCCCTTTACACTGCCATCTCTTTGAACAAAGGCTCACACATGCACACGAGGAAAAACATTCTTCAACCCAGAGCCCAGCTGCTCTGGTCTACACGTTTCCACGAGTCCATGGCTCTCCGCAGAAGCCACCTCCCCACACCTGGCTTCCAGCGAAACTCACGACACAGAACACCCACCGCAGAAGAACACCCAGGACAAAATGGGGATGGAGGGCCCCATCGAGTCAACCCGAGTGAAAAGCATGTGCTCTGTCCACGGGGAAAAGCGACTCTGGTCACATGTTTCTTCTCCTGGGAACAGCAGAGACCACTCTCTTTCTGGACGCTTCCGTCCCTTCAGGAGTCACAGGGCCACCAGGGGAGGTCCAGTGTGGCCAGACACAAAGATACTCTAAAAAGTTCAAGACAAGACTACATGTGAGACGCATTATTAAATGCAGGATTATTTTACCTACCTTTGTTCGGAGGGTATTTTGGCTTTTTCCCACCACCAACTAAAGCTAAATAGTTGCAGCGAAACAACATTTCAATATGGCCAACTCCTCCTTCTAGAAATTCTGAAATGATAAAAAGAAGTCAGTATGTATATTTTACAGTTTTTTTTAAAAAAGGTAAAAACAGTCAGCGTTTGATTTTTAATCAGCAATCTGTATCTACGATCAGAAATGAAAATAGTGACCAGCTAGGAAAATAATTAGCTTCAAACCTCTCAGCATCAAGAACTGTATTTTCATGTATAAACACTGAGCACCTAAGAAGCCAATATAGCCAAGTGTATGAAATATCCAAATTCATAGTTTAAAGTGCAGCAAAGTACCTAAGATCTGAGAAAGCATCTCAAATGGTCTGATGCAGAAGCTGGAATTCCTTTTCACCACTTTTAAACACTTCTTCCCCTGGAAGTCCCAAATGTTCCCAAATGTTCACAAATCATGTGAAGGGGAGTGTGTCAGCAGATTTTCAGGTGTGCTCCACGACAGAAAGAAGCCCAATCCTCAGGGGAGCATCAGAACCCCCAAAGGAGCACACTGCTCTCCGAGCAGTTCACGCCACAGCTGGGCGCCCCCACCCTGGCCCCTCAGCCCCCACTCTGGTCTGGCCTGACCACAGGCTCCTGGCACAGTGAGGGTACAGCAGAGGGCAAGCAAGGAACCCAAACCTTTGAAAATCAGAAGTTAAACTAAGAACGGACTCCTACCTGTCTAGTCGGAGCCACACAAGATGGACCCAAAGGCCATCAGCTCACTCGAGAAGTTTCAAATGCAAGGCCTAGCAGAAAGCCTAGAGAGGACTCTGCATCTAACACCATCCACAAGGAACACAGCTCTCCTTACAAACAGTTTACTGTCCTGTGGCACACCAGCCGCCTCAGGTGATCCTGGCTGTAACAGGATGTGGCCACACCCCAAACTCAAAGGACCACAATGCTTCAGTCCTTAAACTGCTCCCTGCTGGTGTGCGGCCTCAGACCCATGGCAGCCCAGGAATCCTCCGCCCCACAGGCCAGGCCTCCGCCACCAGGGGCATCGCCTGGCTCCCTGGCGCTCACCAGGTCCAGGGAGACTGTGCGGTGTGCTCAGCTGCTCAGTTGTGTTCGACTCTTTGCAACCTCATGGAATTTTCTAGGCAAGAATACTGAGTGGGTCGCCATTTCCTACTCCAGGGGATCTTCCTGAGCCATGGATCGAACCCAGGTCTCCTACATCTCCTGCACTGGCAGGCAGATGACAAAGGGGGAAGAAAATACAATGGAGAAAAGACAGTCTCTTCAATAAACAGTGCTGGGAAAACTGGACCACTACATATAAGAGGGTCTTCCCTGGTGCCTCAGCAGTAAAGAAGCCACCTGCCAATGCAGGAGACTCGGGTTCAATCCCTGGGTAAGGAAGATCTCCTGGAAAAGGAAATGGCCACTCACTCCAGTATTTCTGCATGGAAAATCACATGGACAGAGGAGCCTGGTGGGCTACAGTCCATGGGGTTACAAAGAGTTGCATACGACTAAATGACTGAACAACAAGTAAAAGGAGGAAATCAGAACACTCTCTAAAACCATATACGAAAATAAACTCAAAATGGATTAAAAATCTAAATGTAGGACTTTCCTGGTGGTCCAGTGGTTAAGAGCCACACTTCCATTGCAGGGGGTGTGGGCTCAGTCCCTGGTTGGGGAACTAAGACCCCGCTCGCTGTACAGCACGGGCAAAAAACCCAGCAAAAACCAAACCAAATGAAGAAACAACAAACACCTAAATGCAAGACCAGACACTATAAAACTCCTAGAGGAAAAACACAGGCAGGACACTTCCTGACGCAAATCACAACCATACTTTTTTGGATCCATCTCCTGAAGTAATGGAAATACATACAAAACTAAACAAATGGGACCTAATTAAATTTAAAAGCTCTTGCACAGCAAAGGAAATCAGAAACAAAACAAAAAGACAACTTACATCCTGGAAGAAGACATTTGCAAACAATGCTACCAAGACGGGATTAATTTCCAAAACATACAAACAACTCATAAAACTCAATAATAACACACAACCAAAACAAAAGACGGGCAGAAGACCTAAAGAGATATTTCTCCAAAGACAAACCAACAAGCACATGAAAAGACACTCGATGTCACTAGTCATTAGACAATGCAAATCAAAACCTACACTGAGGCACCACCTCGCACCAGTCGGAATGGCCATCCTCCAAGAGTCCACAAATAGTAAATGCTGGAGGGGCTTCCCTGGTGGTCCAGTGGTTAGGAACCTGCCTCCCAATGCAGAGGACGTGGCTGTGAGCCCTGACGGGGAACTAAAATCCCATATGCTGTGGAGCAAGTAAGCCCCGCAACTTCAGAAGCCTGCATGCTGCAACAAACAGCCTGTGCCAACATGCAAGATCCTGGGTGCTGCAACTCAGACCAAATAAGGGTTATTTTTTTAAATGCCAGAGAGGGTGTAGAGAAAAGGGAACTCTCCTACACTCTGAGTGGGAATGCCAACTGGTATAGCCACTATGGAGAACAGCATGAAGGTTCCTTTAAAAACTAAAAACAGAGTCACCATATTAACCTACAATCCCACTCCTGGGCATATAACCAGAGAAAATTCTAATTCGGAAAGATACATGCACCCCAATGTTCACAGCAGCACTATTTACAACAGCCAAGACACGGAAGCAACCTGACTGTTCAGCAACACACAAATGGATAAAGAAGACAGGATAGATACACACAATGGAATATCACTCAGCCATAAAAAAGAACAGAACGACGCCGTTTGCAGCAACATGGATGAACCCAGAGATGATCATACCAAGGGAAGTAAGTCAAAGATGAAGACAAATATCACATGGTATCACTCGTATGTCGCCACAATCATTAACCAGGCCACCACCAAAACAAAACAGAAAACAAGTGTTGGCAAGGATGGTGCAGGTGCTAGAGGCTGTATGGTGGCTTCTCAAACTACTGAACCCAGGCCGCCTGCTGCAGCGGCCCCTGTCGGCGGCGTGCATGCAAAAGAACTGAAATCACATGCCTGCTTACAGAAGCATTATTCACAACAGCCTAGAGGTAGAAGCGGCCTCTATGTTTACATAATATTATGTTAAACGAAATAAGCCAGTCACAAAAGGACAAACACTGCACAAGTCTACTTATATGAGGTCCCTAGAGACAAATTCATAAAGATAGGAACTAGGCTGGTGGTGGCGGGGGAGTCAGCATCTAATGCGGACAGAGTTTTGCAAGATGAAGAGTTCTGGGGGTCTGTGAGGAGGGCAACTGTTTCCTCAGCGCAGGTTCAGTAAGTTCTAGAATGAAATATATCAGGAGAAACCTGTAAATTATGCCAAGAGGTAACTAATACATTTTAAAAATACTCTCCAACCAAGGGAGAATGTTTCAGACTAATAACAACACTACGTGAGCACTGAGGCTTCAAACTCATTACTGCTGGACTTGTCAGTCGCAAGTCTTCTCAAGTTCCAAAAGCAGTGAGTCACCAGCAGATGTGACCAAGCTAACGGGAGAATAAAGAAATGCCAGGAGGCACAACAGCCTTGGAAATGTGACCTGGGCACAGTGAACCAATCAGGGAAAAAAACAAAAACTGAAGTACTTCACACAAAGAAATCACCAAAAATTTCTGTTAAAAGGAAATTACATTCTGTTTCAAAGGGCTGTTTTTTTTTAATTTTAATTTAAATGATATAGGTTGTGATTTTTCTCTAAGCCTCTTTCTAACAACAACAAAACAAAAAAACCCAGTGTTACATGAAATCAGAATTATTTTATATTACCTGGATGCTAATTTATGGCTAACATTTTGATGCTTTTTTTTTTTTTAATCAATGTCAAGATTACAAAGATGTTAAGGGTTAAGGATAAAGACAGAGAAGCAGTTTTAACCACTGGAAACAGTCGTGGCCTCTGGGATTTAACTTTGGAAAGAAAGAAGGGCAGATTTTTCAGCATCAACCAATGAGGCAGGGAAAGAAAAACAAGAGGCTTTCCTGGGAAGAGCAGAAGCAAACAAAAGCGAGACTCCAAACTCCAGGAGAATCAGAGGATTTTAGCTCCCCCAAACCAAGGGCCACAGCCCCCAAGTAGTTGGAGAGGAGGAGTCTCCTGAAAGGAAGCCCAAGGTTGCCACTAGAGCCCCAGAACCCCAGGGCTGGTCCTGAAAGATCCACAGGGGTCGCCAATTGGCGGAAAAAGCAGAGAGACGCGCCCATGTCTCTGAAAGCGGCCAGGCCCAGTGGCTGGCTGTACAGCGGACTAAAATTAAGGAGAGGCAGAGAACACAAGTCAGGCTCCTGGGAAACTGACCGGTGACAGCTTCAGGCACGAATCAATGTCTGACATGTCCTACTCTCCCAGCAGAATCTGCCTCCAAGCGATAAACTGGAGGGATTCCCTGGAGGTCCAGTGGTTAGGACTCTGAGCTCTCAACTGCCAACGACTTGGGTTCAATCCCTGGCTGGGAACTAAGATCCCAAGCAGCTTGGCCAAAATACACACACACACACACACACAGAAACTGAAAGAAAATGGGGGAGAGGGACGTCCTGAGTGTTGGCTTAACCTCCACTCCACTGAGAGGCTCTTGTTTGAAGGGGCAGAAGTCAGCCCTCCAGCGTGACATTACCCACCAGCCTCTTCCCACGGCATCTGCCCCTCAACCGTCAGCTTCTTCTTTCCTATTTCCCAGGTGTTTTAATAGAAATAGCTTAATTATTTCTCACTCTACAAATCACATATTATCACTATAAAAATGAAACACAGAACAGCGTAAAGTAGGAACAGCTGCAGGCGAGATCACGTGTGTACTTCTGGACTCAAACCAATGGCACCATCACACTAGTTTCCAACTTCTTCACGCTTACATTCCGTCACAGCTGTACTTCACGTCAGCACGTGCCACAGCATGTACCATCTACTGTCTTTTTCTCATGTTTTTCCTTCAGATAAAATCCTTTAAGTATGATCGCTGGATCAGAGCATGCGTGTGTGTGCAAATATAGAAAATGAACCATTTGTCAAATTTTTCTACAAAAAAGGCTGTACCAATGTAAACTTGTAACCTACACCATCAAGGCTAGGAATGTGCCTTTCCACACCCTCCCCAGAGCCATCGCTGACTTGGACCCAACCCCATACCCCCTACACCCACAATCAGCTCAGCCCCCTCCATCTCACATGCTTCCCACTTCTTTCTTGTGCCCTCACCCACCGCGTGCTGGACTGACCACACAGGCCATGGGGCCCACACGACCTGCTCTGAAACTGGAGGATGACGGGCCATGGGTAAGACCCTGAAAGACTGTCAGGTCAGGCAGGTGCTGAACTAGGCGGCATCGTGGACCGTGTGCAGACAGGCCACCTGTTATTTCCAGTCACTGGGTGGTCTCGCCAAGGACCCTGCCCACATTATTCATCTCTGCATCCTCCACCCCCAGTGCAGTGCTTAGTGGGCTCAGAAACAAGTGGCCTCACCTGCTGTCCCATCTGTCACAAGTCATCCCGTCTAGGCCTCCGTGTGCCCTCTGCTCCCCACACACGGCTACCCACGTTACACGTGTGAGCGCTGGCGGTGTGGAAGAAGAGTCAGGCAGCACCGAAGACAAGGGGCTTGAGCACCTTGCAAGTTCATCGAGCGTGGGCACCTTTGGGATGTGGGAGGGTTGTGTTTCTAAGTGAAGACGGGAGCCAACCTTTTAGTGCTCCTTTCATTTTTATAACCACATAGACATAATTTTACCCAAATGTATTACTCCTGACACATCTTTGTTCAAATTATGACGTGAACCTTCTTGCCAGGATATGCTTGGATGTGTGCGTGATATACGTGAATCAGAGTCCTACGCTCCGGCCCTGCAGCACCCTAGTGAGAACGCCACACAGGCTGTGCTCCCCGAGCTCCCATCCTCCCAAGTGAGCCGCTCGGCTCTGTGCAAGGGACACAGGACCTCCAACACCTTGGAGGAGAACGTTGCCTCTACTGGGGGCCCAGGATGCCCAAGAGGGCTTCCGGGCACTGCCAGCTCCATCCAGCAGTGGGTGTGACTGCAAGATGCCTGTGGATCATAGCCTGTCGTGCAGTGCCCCTACGCAGAGCCACGGTCACAGCGGAGGCAAGGCTGAAAGCCCAGGTCTGGGACTGACCCTCCAATGCAGGCACACTTCCTTTCTCATACAGGAAAGCAAGTCTGGACGATAAAACAGGAACAAGGTCAAGTCTCCTGCCTGTTTTGAGTTCGCTGCCAGAAATAAAGCAGCGGACCAGCCTGCAAGTGCATGTAGGTGGGGTCCTTAAACACACCATCAACAGCCACCACATGGCCCTGCTGGATCCCCGGCAAGTGCAAAATTCACCCAAGTGAAGCTCAGAGGCAGTCTGAGCCAGACACAGAGCAGCTGAGCAGGGACGGGAACAGACACAGCACTGCGACATGACAGTAGCAAGCCTTCCTGGAGGCTGAGATACTTCTTGTTTTCACTCACTGTTATAAGAAATCCTAGATCCACTGTAAACATTTCATTACTTAGGAAGCAACTTTTAATATGCCGCTCACAATTCAACTTTGACACTGAAGTCTAGTTCCTAAGTTTCTAGGTCAATTTCGGTAAAAAGCATCTGGAAATTTGCAAGGCAAGCTGTTTCAAAATGCTTTGGAACTATTTTTCTGTATACAACAGAACTGTCTTAATTTACAATGCAACTGAAACAAACAGAAGTCAGAACCTGAAAGACTAGAGGAGACTCCCACTATCCTGGCAGGGCTCATTAATTCCAAAGACCCACTCTTCAAAGGTAACACTGTTGCCACCAATGAGGAGCCAATAAGCTTACAAAGCACTTTGGGTGTGTGTCTCCCTCATCCTAATTCATCCATCTTTACAATAAACTTAGGAGGTAGGCAGTTAACATTTTCATTTTTACACAAAAACAAACTGAGGCCAAGAGAAGGTGAGTAATCTGCCCAAGGTTACGCCTGCCCCGTGTCACACAGCAGCCTGATATGGGGAAGAGCAGGACTGGGACCTAAATAGTGTGGGCCCAGACCTGAGCCTGTTACCACCTGGCTGCCCTGAGCCTTCTCTAATAAATAAAAATTACAGACTTCAGCTAACTCAATGGACATGAGTTTGAGTAAGCTCTGGAATCGGTAATGGACACGGAAGCCTGGCAAGCTGCAATCGGACACGACTGACTGACTGAACTGAACAGACTTCAGCTTACAAAATAAACTCCTAGAAATAAAGTATCACTTGCTGTTTTACATACCAGGGTTGCACAAAAGATTTTACTTGACAAAGAGGTTTCACTGCTGAAAAAAATAAAAATCTGAAAATCTCTGATGTAGACTATTAGTTGTCAAAAAGGAAGCGGGCTGATAGGGGAGCATAAGAATACAGTGACTTCCTCTTACAGATGAGAAACGGTTCTTGCATCAGAAAATATAACTTGCACACTGAATAAAAACCAAAACCATGACTGCAGGAAGAAAAAGGAGGTTTCTCACTGTTTATGATTTATCTGAGATTTGTTCATCTGTTGGCAGGTAAGGACCAGGAGTCACTAAAAGCTCAAGAAAAATACATAGAAAAGAAGCAAATGGGAAAAGTCTACCTATTAAATTACACATTTTTCCTGCCAGATGGGAAAAGGACCATCATTATTTTATTTTACAAAAAGAATTCCTGATTTCAGCTTGTGAAAACTTGTATTCCATGAAAACATAATTTAAGACACTGAAATTAAAAAAAAAAAAGACACTGAAATAAGAAAACAAAAGCAACTATAATTTATTGCCACAATAGTATTTTCGAAGAAAGAATTATTTTCAGAGTCAGCCCTACCCGTCTTGCCTAAGCCTCTCTCTTCGGCTCCCCACAGCTTCATGATGGACACAAAGCATGGAGAGGCCGGGGCAGCCACGCCTGGGTCTCCCAGCAGGGCGAGCCAGTGCTGGATGCACCAGGGTTGCCTGGACCCACAGAAGCATTGCTACACCCAGTCCGCAGAGCCCAGCGCTCGTAGAAGCTCAACACAAGGAAGAGCAGAGCTGCATCCAGGCTGACAGGCCCACAAACAACTTCTCACAACCCACTGCTCTCCAGTCTGAAGGACAGCACCTAGACGCTGAGGCCTGGGAACAGGCAGAAACCAAGAATGCATCACTCTTACCTTGCTTCTCTTTTTCCTTCAGTGGATCGGTGTTATAGACTCGGAATCCATTTTCCATCCCACACGCAAAGCATCCTAAAGTGTGAGAGAGACAAATTAATCACCTCACCGGGCTCTCAGCTGAAGACCCCAGGCCTGGAGCGGCACGTGCAAGGGGTCCAGAGACAGCAGCCTCTCTGAGGAGCTCTTGTGGATGCTCAGGCCACACGGACGCAGTCCGCACGCGTCATGATGACTCTCCTCGTGGACTGTTATCAAAGGGTTTGCACATTATTCCACTTGCCCCCGCAGGGCACTTCTGGCATCCCATGGACCAGGCTCTCTGCTCCAACACTTAACTCGGGCAAGAGGGGCTCAGCAGCTACCGAACCAGCCACTCTGCCACCCCACGTGTCCCTCAGCTCCAGCCTCTAAGGCCCACCACTGGCCTCCCCGTTCCCAACACACCTCTCCAGGGCTGTATCAGGCACCAAGCCCTAGAGAGCCAACGACAAACAAGACAGTCCGCAAGGACAGCCACAGAGCAGACACCTCAGCAGGCAGGGACACATCCAGGTGGGGAGAGGTGGAAGGGCTAGTATGGAGGGTCTTCTAGAAGGCAGCATGAGGTCTCCATGACCTCACTTCCACCCGGAACTAATCCTAACTCCCTAAACCCATCTCAGTCTCCATCCCCAGGGCACACGCCAGACTGTTAATGGTCCAACTGAAGAGGCTGTGAGGAAGTGAAGGAAGCACTCAAGTTTTAAGATGACCCTGTGATCTGGACTTCACTTGCCCAAGTGTGATCAAGACCACATTAATCTCCATCAACACCACCAAGTTCGACTGCTGGCTCATATGAAGCTTGTGACCAGAAAGAGAAACACCAAACCCTTCATTTCTTTTCCCAAGACAAGCTGCAGTGGCTGGACCCTCACCACGACACAGCACTGACCTGAGAGCCAAAGCCACCCTCAGAGTCTCTTCTGGCTTTGATCCGTGTTCCAGCATTGGGATGACATTATTCTAGTCTATCAACCACTCCACCCCCGCAGTGTGAAAAGCATGCTTCTGTTTTTCTTTGTCCAAGTTAGGCATAAAACTACAAGGACCGTATCAGCTTTCCCAGGAGTTGTAATCTGTTCTGTAATTAACTCTCAGGCTCTGAAATGAACTTTATCTGGGCCTGGAGTCTGACACTCACTGGAAAGTACAATGTTACTTATTATCTCTTATTCTGGGTTGTAACTCCCTCTTTGTGTTACTGGAATCATGTAATCTGGACAGAAGAATCAGAGCTTGGCTTTCTGGAAAATAAGGAAATAATACAAAAATTGAAAGTTTTCCTTTGTTTCTCAACTATTACACCTTCCACAAGTTTCAAGCCTGCACCGATCTTACTTGTCTTCACTAGAACACACATATTTCTGACAAGACTTGTACTAAATACACAAACAATCCCTATAAATCCATAAGAAAAAGGAGCTCATTTTCCAGTAGAAAAATGAGCAAAAGATTTGGACGTTTCACAAGAGAATATCCAAATGCTTACTAAAACCTACAGAATCAGGGAAATGCAAATACAATCTCACATATACATCACAATGAGATCTACTAAACATCCACCAAAATGGCCAAAATGAGTGTGCCGAGGCATGGGAATGGAGGGCAAACCAGGAAACTGTTTGCATGACTGCCACTGTCAATTCTACTCCTAGGTATACAAGCCTTGTAAAAATGACATGCATTCACTAAAAGACAGGTAAGAGAATGGTCACAGCAGCACCCCTATGCTCAAAATGGCCCCAAACTGGGAACCTACCCAAATGCCTACCAAAGGTTGAATGGACAAGCCAACTGTGATGTAGTCACACAGAGAAATATTGCACCCATGAGGATGACCTTCCATTATACTCAACAGTACGGGAAAAAAGCTCTTGCAAACACGATGCTGAATAAAAACGCCAGAAACAAAATACAGTACAGAGACAGGCAAAACTAGTCCATGTCGCTGGAAGTTAGGCTGGGCGAGTGGCCCGAAGGAGCACGGCGTGCCAAGGCATTTGGTTTCTTACCCTGAGTGCTGCGGAAGGTGTGTTCAGTTTGCAAAATTCACCAAGCTGAATACTTAGGATACATGCACTTTTCTGTAAGAGTAACGCACTTCAGTAAAAAGCTAGAAAAAAGGTCCTACAAACACAAGACTGGAGACCACTCTCTAAGAAGGCTAGGCGTTATCCTTGCTATTTTGCAGGGTGGGAGAAATAAATTAACTGATTTTAGTTGGTTATCACACGACAGTTGGCATGAACCTTCCCGTCCTTGCTATCTTAAAGCTAATCTACAGAAGTGTGTCCACTCAAACCTTCTGTTTCCCACGGGAAGAGAAAGAAAAGCGGCAGCCGGATTACAGAGAGGCACACATATCAACACTTCAGAATCTCTAAACTAATACAACTTATCTTTGGGAGAAGATAAGTCAAAAGTTCAAACAATTTAAAGTTATGAGCAAAGGTTTCTAAAGCTAAAGTTTCAATGAGAGTGCTAAAAATGCGGAATAAAAATTAAAAGTCAACAGAAAAACAAAATGTAACTAACTCAATAACCTGGCATACATTTTAATTATAGGGAATTAAGCTAAGGGTAAGCAAAATGTTAAGTATAAATGCATTTTTTTTTCCAGCAACACTTTATAAAAAATTATCAACTTCACTGGTTTCTAAAATAATTAGCTTTATTGTGAACCTCAATTATTATACCGAAACCTACTACAAGGATTCCTCATCTGGCCCTAAGACAGGTATGTCTGCTTAGTCGCTCAGTCGTGTGTGTATAGATCTTGGATTTAAAGGCCACGGAGTCAGTAAGCTTTGTGTTTCCGGTTTGTTTTTTAGAACTGCCTCTCCCTGCCCTTAATCAGTCATTTCTTTCCATTGAAAGCACATTTCTTAAGAAGTTGCTACACCACGGTTAACTCCTTAATGAGTTTTCAACTATCAGAACCTTTTCAGAAATCTACTGGCTCTCCTCTGGAAATCAAAATCCAAAGTGTTCAGCCACACACTGCCCGATGCCCAACTTCTGGCCCCCAAAGCGGACCCTACAACCCTTGCGGTCCCCAGCCCAGCCGCCCGCATCCCACATTTTTCCCCTCGTCCAACTCCACTCCTCCAAGAACTCTTCCCGCCCTTAACGGCTCCTCCCTGTAGGAAATCGCGGCCTCGCCTCGGTTCCCAGAACACACTTCACTGTCCCGGGGCCCTACAGTCAGAACCTTGGAGCCAGCACCCCACGCGCCCACGCGCTGACACAGCTGGGCGACCCCCGCCCGGCCTACGTAACTCTACCCCAAACTGGCTCCACAGACATGGATCCTGCAGTTCCTGCTTCTGGATCCTCTTCAAACGCGCTTCCAAAGCGAACCCTCAGAACAGACGCGGATCCCCCTCCCTGGGCTAGAGTGGGGCGCAGTCCGGCATCACGCAGGATTTCAGAAAGGCGAAAAAGGCCATCTCCCGAAAAGCCGGGCTGAACAGTCCGGTTGCCACCCAACAAAAGAAAAAAAGTGTGAGTTCCGCGGCATATTCTACGACAATCAGCAGAAAAGGTGAGGACCTTCGTGGACGAGGTCCTGGGCCTGCAGGGGCATTCTCACCTCGATGCGACCCCGTCCCGGCCGCTGGGGACCCTAAACCCGCAAGAAAGAACCGACGCCGCCCCGGAAAATCCCATCACTGTCCGACCTGGATGGGGGTGGGGGGTCAGGGCGGCGGGGAAGCGGCCTGGGCAGAGGGGAAAGGAGCGGCCTGGGGGAGGAGGGCGGCTTCAGGGGCAGGGGAGAGAACGCCAGGGGCAGGGGAAGAGGCCTGAAGCCGGTGAGAACGCCGCCGCAGGGCTGAGGGCGGGACCCCGCTAGGAGGGGAAACGGTGGGGGGGGGGGGGGCCGGGGCCACTGACGGGCTCTCCTCACCATGGTCCTGGTTGAAGCCGGCGTAGAGCAGCCCGTTGCCGTGCGGGTTGCAGGGCAGGAGGTTCATGGTGCCGCGGGATCCACCGCGCCTCAGCGCCGCATGCCGCTCCGGGAGGTCGACCGCCGGGATCGGTCTGGCCAGCGCCGATGCTGCCGCGGCCGGAAGCGAAAGGCCCACCGCCTGCGCGCGCAGCCAGGGAACCGCGGAGCGCCGAGCAATCCACCCACGGCCTGCCGGGGGGGCAGGGAACGCCGAGAGCGTCACGTCTCCGGGGGGCGGGGCCGCGTCTGAAGAGGGAGGGTCGACTCGGCTTGGGGGCGGGGCCTGACCTGAGAGGCGGGGTCGCATCTCGAGCGCGGGGCTAAAGGTGGGAACCACCTGACTGGGTACGTGCCCCTCAAACCTCAGGAGCAGGCAGGACCCAGACTCTCATACTAACTCAAGCCCGCCCCCCTCCGGAAATCATGTAAATTAAGGAAAGAGATTTTCTTATTTTTAATTGATAAAAGGATAAGTATCTCAGTATAAATAACAATGCTTTGTGGAGTTTTTAACAGGTGTGCTAGTAAAATGTTCGCGAAAAGAGCAAAATGGGTGGAAGTGAAGAAATGGAAGTACAAATGTTCCTTGAACAATGCGGGGCCAGTTAACACGCAGATTTTTTTTCAAGAGTACACGACCCTGGTTGGTTAGATCCGCAGCTGCAGAACCGTAGATAGCATGGATAAGAGGGAAGATTATAAATTAGACGCAGATTTCTTTACTGTGTGAAAGGCGGGTGTCCCTAACCCCTGTGTTGTTCGAGAGTCAAGTGTAAAGGAATGTCTAGACTCTCCCACCCCCACCCTCCACCTCCCCATAGAGAGACCCCCGCCACAGGGACACAGACTGCCCCCCAACCGAGGACCCAGAGCTACCCACAGACACAGCTGACATGGAACCCCCAAGGCACAGAGCCCCCTTCAGGACGCGCAGAACCTCCTACAGGGACACAGGGCTCCCCAGGACACAAAACCCCCCTAACAGGCACTAATCTGTTCTGTATTAAAACCCAGCTTTCTATTTGTTAAGAGGAAAAACACCTTCTAACGTTTTAACGGCGTAGGCCCCAGGAAGAGACTTCTCAGAATGCTTTTGGAATGTTGTCAGTGTCCCTGTGACCAAGTGTGTCTCCACTAGGGGCTGGGCATCCAGTGAGTTGTCTGTCTACTGTGGGGTTATTAAAAGTTTCTTTTAAAAGATAAAATGTACCAAGCAAGGCCAGGGAATTTAGCCACCAGTGGAAAAGAGTTGCACTCCATCTACCCATCAATGGACAGATACGCAACACCAGAGAGGCAAGAAGCGAACACCAGAGCCCCTTATGTCCACGTGGATGAACATCAAAAGAGTCAATTCCTAGGCAGGTTGATAAGTCTGGGGTCTCCGAGGAAGAGAAAGTGGTCTGGAGCCCTTGAGAAGGAGAAAGGGGTCCCAGGCCAGGGCTCTCAAGGAGGAGAAAAGGACATTTTTTTTTTCTACACTGCTTTGTATCAGTCAGTATAACAAAGTATCTTGCTCGAGGACATGTTTCTCCTTAACAAGAACCTTCTGACTAATCTCGTTATCTTAAGAAGTATGTTGTGGGAGTGGGTCTGGTAAGACCTTTCTATTGTTAGTTCTAGTCTTGTTAATTTAAGATGTATGTTGTGGGAGTAGGTCTGGTTAAAGTATATAAGACCTTGATAAGACGTGGGTTGGAGAAGGAAATGACAATCCACTCCAGTGTTCTTGCCTTGAGAACCCCAGGGACAGCGGAGCCTGGTGGGCTGCCGTCTGTGGGGTTGCACGGGGTCGGACATGACTAAAGCGACTTTAGCAGCAGCAGCAAGATGTGGGTGGGGCCACTCTCCGGCCCCCTTCTGATGTCTCTGTCAGAAGCTTTCTTTTTTTTTTTTTTTTTGCACCAAAGGCATATCCTAGCTTTATTAAAGGGCCCACGCTACAGTCAATATAAAAACACAAAAAGTCCTATCAGTTTAATAATAATAAAACCCCCAAAAATGGAAAACTGAGGGGGCAAGGAAGAGGCCCCTGGGCCAGGGGCATAGGGAGCCCTGCTCGTGGCACCAGGCCTGGCCTCAGAGCCCCCTGGTATTGCTGTTCCTACGAGGTCAGGGGGCAGCGATTGTCCTGTGGAGCCACCGTTCAGCTGGGTCGACGACCCTTACTTCTTCTGGGGTGTGCTCAGCTTCTGCATGCCCGGGATCTTGTCCAGCAGGCTCAGTGGGTTTGTTAACAGTCAACTAGCAGCTCCTTGACCCTGGCAGCCCGGGTATCATCGCTCTCCATGTCCAGGAGTCCATCCACATCGATTTCCAGCTCCGGGATCTCCTTTTCCTGGCAGTCGTAGAGGAGAGTGAGCTGCTCCAGAATCCACTCCTCCACGTTGAGGTGCTTCCGTAGCTCCTTACCGTCATGCTTGACTGTTACCTTCCCTTGGCGTCTCACTCGGCCCTCGTTGTCCGCGCCGCCCAGGCCCTCGCCTGCAGCCCCAGGGTGGCTCTGAAAGTGGTTGCGGGGCCCTGGGCCGCCACTCCCTGGTCCGGGGCCGCTGTCCGCGATGGCCACGTGTGCGCGTCTGGCCCCTCCCTGCGCACCGCTCCAGGACGCCCGCTAGCTCGGCTTGGGGCAAGGGCGGTGGCAGGGGGTGCCCAGGGGCAGCTACAGCATGCGGAGCCCCCGGGCAGAAGCTTTCTCTGTCCCTTTAATAAAACTCTTGCTATACAAAAGCTCCTGAGTGATCAAGCCTGGTCACTGGTCCCAAAGCTAAATCTTCCGGGATCACAAATCCGACGTCATTCACTGTAAGCTATCAACATGTTGAGCGAAGAAAGCAAGTTACAAAGCAGACCCACGTGCAGTTCCCTCTGCACAAAGCTCAAAGCAGGCAGACTCAGGAACCCGCTGTTGAGGGATGCATATGGACGTGGATGCAGACAAGTTAAGAAAACAGCACAGAACTGGCTGTGCTGTTGTGCTCAGTCGCTCAGTCAGTCTGACTGCCACCCCATAGACTGTAGCCCGCAGGCTCCTCCATCCATGGGATTTCCCAGGCAAGAGTACTGGAGAGGGTTGCCACGCCCCCCTTCAGGGGATCTTCCCCACTCAGGGATCAAATCTGCATCTCCCGTCTCTTCTGCATTGCAGCCGGTTTCTTTATCTGCTGAACCATCAGAACTGGAGGTGGTGGTTTCTCCTGGAGCAGGGTTGTCATCTGCAAGAAGGGAGGGCCCTGTGTGGTCAGCTGGAAAACTCCCCCCAAGGTTGTAAATGTGTCCCCTTATATGGCTGAAGCAACTCTGCAGATGGGATTATTGAATTTGAGATGGGGAGAGGATTGGGCTGTACATGCCATCCCTTGGGAAGAGGAAGACAGGGTGACCCTGGAGGCAGAGATTAGAATGGCAGCTTCTAGAAGCTGGAAGAGGCCTGGAACTGATTTCTCCTGGAGCCTCCAGGAGGAACCAGCCCTGCCCACACCTTGATTTTAGTGCCTTAAGACTAAGGGCTTCTGACCTCTAGAACCATGAGAGAATAAATATATATTGTAAATCACCACAGCCAATGAATCAGTACATCATGTAGCAGGCTGAAGACTGGCCCACAAAGATATTAGGTCCTCATCCCTGCTGCTGCTGCTGCTGCTAAGTCGCATCAGTCGTGTCCGACTCTGTGTGACCCCATAGACGGCAGCCCACCAGCCTCCCGAGTCCTTGGGATTCTCCAGACAACAACACTGGAGTGGGTTGCCATTTCCTTCTCCAATGCATAAAAGTGAAAAGTGAAAGTGAAGTCGCTCAGTCGTGTTCGACTCTTAGCGACCCCATGGACTGCAGCCCACCAGGCTCCTCCGTCCATGGGTTTCTCCAGGCAAGAGTACTGGAGTGGAGTGCCATTGCCTTCTCCGCCTCATCCCTGGAACCTGCAAATATTACCTTGTTTTGGAAAAAGAATCTTGGCAGCGGTGATTAAATTAAGGACCTGAGATGGGGAGATGACCCTGGGTTATCCGGATATGCCCTGAGTACCATCACATGTGTCCTTAGAAGAGGAAAGCAGAGAGAGGTTTGATACACTTAGGAAGAAGGCCATGTGAAGACGGACCCAGAGGTCAGAATGATGCAGCCACAAGGCAAAATACCTGAGGTCGTGGAAGCTGGAAGAGGCAGGAAAGAGCCTTCTAGAGCCTTCAGAGAGGTCACAGCCCTGCCCACACCTTCACATCAGCCCAGTGGTACCCATTTTGGACTTGCGGCCTCCAGAACTGTGGAAGAATACATTTCTACAATTGGTAAATTTGTTACAGCAGCCACAGGAAACTCAGAATACAAGAGCAGTAGGAAACTATTACAACAAGCAGAGGGCTCTGGAAATAAAGTTGTTTCATATGATAGAGTGTTTCACTAGTAAAACAATCTAGAGAACCTTCAAAAAGCTACCATCCTTACCCCTGATTTCTGAAGTGGACCAAGGAACAAAGATAAAATTGGGGCGGGGGCAAGGAATCAAGAAACCAGCAGGCAATGCTGGCTGGCTTTGAGCTACACAAGGCACTGTCCTGCAGTAGAAGTAGGAAGTCAGCTTCTGCCAGGGCAGAAGGCATTTTCCAGACCTGAGTATCAAGTCTACTCCTGGCCGAGACAGTCATCTTCCTGTCATCTCATCAGGTACAGAAAGCACCAGAGATTCTGACACACACAGTCTAGCCATAGCAGGCCCCGTAGGATATGACAGCTCCCTGGACAAGGCCACTCTGGCTTAGAGACACCGCATGAAAGCAAAACCTTGCATGAACACAGTCCAGAATGGAGCAGTGTCTGAGCCTGCAAAGACCAAACCCCATCATGGAGTCGGAGCTGCTGCTGCTCTTAGCAGAGACAGCTTTAACCTGGCTCAGTCTTCACACCTTCTAGGTAAGAGTTTCTAAGACAGTGATCCCAGAATCACCCCTGCTCCCTGAGAGCGTTGAACACAGCAAAGTGTTCTAGTACAAGTTAGTCTGAATCCTTTCCAACATCCTCTGGAAATGCCCCTGTTTCTCGACCTTGTGCGGTCTCTCTCACTGTGATGAGTCAGCTGAGTTCCTGATGATCTCTGATTGACACAGCAGTGACAGCATCTCTGGGCTGCCTTGCCTAGGAAGGGTAAAGGCTGGAGCGTCTCTGGGCTGCCTTGCCTAGGGAGGGTAAAGGCTGGAACAACTGCCTTCGGACCAAAGTGGACTATGGACCTCTTCCTTGTCTCTGTCTTCCTCTCCGCAGTGACTCAGAGGCCTCTGTGCCTGGGCTGGTTCCACTGTTCTCATGGGAAAGCAGAATGAAAGAAGCAATAGTCCACACTTGATTTCTAGACTGAGGTAGGGAGGGAACAGTAGGATTTAAAGCCAAAACTTGATGGGCAGAAATCAGCCTTATTTGAGAAGAGCAATATGTGAGATTTCAGAGATCCGAAGAAAGAGGGCACAGGCCTAAATAGTCCATCAAAGCTGGAACAGATGGAGCCAGACCCCGACTGTTGAGTTGAGGCTGGTTGGAGAGCAAAGGTTGGGGATCGAGGGTCAGAGGTGAGGAGGGGCAGGGCCAGCCCGACCCCCTCCTCCCAGGGCAGGGATCCCACTGGGCACCCGCTGCCTATGTGAGAGGTGGCTCCCATTACTACCATCAACCCATCTGCCTGCTGCCAGCAGGAGCATCTGCAATAACAACCACCCTGTTCTGAGGCTTTGTCAGCCTCAACCACTAGGTCAGCATATTGAGGATACCCCTGGTAGAGGTTGGGGCCCCACGGGAAGAGAGGTCCGAGAGCACATTGGGAGCAGGGAGTGAACACAGGGTTCCACCCTCCTGGTGTGTTAGGGCATATCCCCTGCCCCCCATGACAGCTCGGCTACCTCCCTCCAGTTCCCCGATACATGCAGCTTCATGCTTGCTTTTCAAATCCACATTTACTTTGATGACATGCTTCTCCCGCAAAGGGAAGCATCTCTATCTCCCTCTCTTTGGCAAAACAAATATTATCAAGCCTGTAATTGACATTTTTTGCAGATTCAATATTTGCCTGGATCATTCCTCATCAAAGCTGTAGACTCTCTGTCTAGGAAATTATTCTGCACTGCAGTAATTTTCACAGGGCAATTGAAGACATAATTGTACATAATACATTTTGAATCTAGATGCTTGAAAAGACAATTACAAATAGCTGGGACACAATTTGGTGTTCTTGTTTATACTGGGGGGTGGATTGCCAGCGGAGAAGCCACAGGAGAAAATGGTGAAGTTTGAGAACAGTTTCTCCAGAGTTCAGTTTACATTTCAATTATGATTTCTGTGTGCTCACCACCAAAACACACATACTTGTACTTAATACATTCTATAAAACATGAGTCATGCTTCACAAGTAAAGCTGTCACTTCAGTCATCTCTGACTCTTTGTGATCCTATGGACTGTACCCACCAGGCTCCTCTGTCTGTAGGGATTCTCTGGGCAAGAATACTGGAGTGGGTTGCCATGCCCTCCTCCAGGAAATCTTCCCAACCCGGGGATCAAACCGAGGTCTCCTGCATTCATAGGCAGGTTCTTTACCACTAGCATCACTGTATTAGGGTTTGTTTTTATTTCACAGGAATGCCACTTTGATAGCACTTTCTACTGTGAAGCATAACTTATTTTCTTGTGTGAGCCCTGGAGCTGCTATAACAGATTGCCACAAACTGGGGGGCTTAAAACAACAGAAATCTGCCTCTCACAGTTCTGGAGACCAGAGTCTGAATCCAGGGGTGGGCAGGGCTCTCTTCTGCCTCTTGCAGCTTCTGGTGACCCCAGGGGTCCTTCAGTTAAACAATGAAAAGGGACAGAAGGGGCCTGGTTTAGCCTTGCAACCAGGCATCTCTCCCCAGCCTCCTCCCCTCCACCTTGGGAACCTGCACCTTGTACTTCCATGTACCCTTCAAGGGTGGGGAGAGGGGCTTGTGTTCAGGATGGACTCCTCCTCATTTCTGCTGGTCGCAGTCGGGGAAGTGACACCCCACCACAGCTGTCTGGCTTCATGGTCAGCAGGTCAGCCCTTCACTCTCCTTTCTCCATCCGCTGCCCAACAGAGAGAAGGATGTGATAGTCCGGCAGCAAGTCCTCCCAGGGCCGAAGCCCCTTGCAGAGGGACCGTCCCCAGGCTTACCTGCTATGCCCTCACCTGCTCCCCTGTGGACATTTGTCCCTTTCATGCCCAGGGGGCTGGGTGACCAGCAGCAGCTACGCTCATTCCTCCTCTCCAGGCCACACCTCCACCATCTCTGAAGGTGTCACTTTCTCTGATTTCTAAAAACCTATAAATCAGGGACTTCCCTGGGTGTCCAGTGGTTAAGACTCCATACTTCCACTGCTAGGGGTGTGGGTTCAGTCCTTGGTTGGGGAACAAAGATCCCACATGCCAGGTGGCACAGCCCCAAAAGCAAACAAAAACTATAAATTACTAACAGAAAGCAAGGACAACTGGGTGTTTCCTCTTCTCTGAGAGTTATTTTTTTAATCCATTGTTACATTTTCCATCTGCCACAGAGAGTCAAGCCGTAGAACCAGGAAGGAGGCCCTGCCAGGAGTGTTGGCAGAGTCAGCTCCAATCTTGACGTCACTCATGCTGGGCAGTGATGCCCCACGCACTGGGGCCAGAGCACCTCCCACTCTTCCTGTACAGACACAGGCTGGACAGCTGCCCCTTGAGGCCCCACTGTCTGCCTCTGCGTTCTTTTCAGGAAAAGGCATCTTTTCACTCGGTGGTTCAGGTCAGGGACACAGCCCTGTTGCCAATGCCAGGTACTAGCACTGACTGTGGTAACTGAAACAGGCAATAAAGCAAATGGGATCAAGGGTGATGGAAGTACACAAGACCAGGAAGAAGCAGCCAACGAGTCTACCAAGAAACGAGTATGCTTTTTATTGTCAGGAAACATCCATTCTTAAACAACAGTGTTTGCTTCACTCTTAGCTGAAAATGGCTCTGAGTGACATTCTCTTGCCAGTCTGGACGTGGTGTAACCATGCTGCAGTGTGTTTGCTGTAACTAGAAATATCTTTGGCATTTTCTTCCCTTTAGCGTCATAACTTGTAAAACATTTGTACAAAAAAATGTAGATTTACAGAAAATATGCATATAAATCACTTATCCTAAAACGTAGTAAATAACGTAGCAAAAACTTGATCAAATCCGTTTCATACACAAGCTGGACAAATTGGCTGTGCGTAATCTCTAACTTATCTATGGCGTTTTATAAATTAGTGCTTCGACATTAAAAAGGAGGTTTATAAAAAGACCCCTCATAGCATCAAAAACTCTTAATTTCTCTCTCCATTTCCACTTTTTGTAGACCCTAGAATTTATACTCATCACAAACATATCACCATTCTTATAAAAAGTAGTTATTTTAAGAAAAAAGTTGCACTGCAATCATGATAGGTTACATTCAAAATTCCATGTTATCAAGAGTTCTTCCCTTTATAAACACATGTCTGAAATAAGAGCCCCATGCCCATCCATGCAGAAGTATCTGGTAAGCAGGGTACCAGCCTCGGTTTCATTGCTCGGGGCCACGTGGTCACGACACTGGCAGGCGTCTAGGTCCAGAGCGGCCTCCCCCTCCCATCTGTGCCCCTCCTCTGCCTTGCACCCTCCTCAAGAGACTTTGCAGTTGTTCCTGGAGCAGCGTCTGGGGGGGCTCTGGGGGAGGTGGGTGCCCTTGGCTTTTCGGAGGCTGGTCCTCTTGTGGCCAGAGCTGGTGGCGAGGGAGCAGGGCCGGCCGTGCGCCATCCTGGCACTCAGGCCGGTGGCCATCGAGAAGGACTTGAGGTGGCTCCTGAGGGCCGTGGGCAGCGGCAGCCTGTCCAGCAGGTGTGCAGGCGTGCAAGACACCACTGCCCGGCAGCACAGGTCCTGCAAGCTCAGGACTTGGGAAAGAAAAGGAAACCCGGTTCACTTGCAGTGTCCTGGGTGTGGGGCCAGCCCCGGGGCGGCAGGATGCCTGTCCACCCTCCTCTCTGGGACTCTGGGGCAAGACGTCAAGGCCCAGTCTCCCACCCTGTGCCTACAGGGGGCAATTAGAAATAGATGGTCCTGCTTTTGTCTCCTTAAACCCAGTTTGCCTCCAAACTTGAGACCACAACCGTCCCTCCCACTGGGTCTGAGAGATGAGTCCTGGCCTGCAATGGCCAATCACGTCTCCTCAGGATTCATGCAACCAGCTTTTGGGGCTTGAGGCCAAGGGCTTCAGGAAATGTGCTTCCCAACAGAGTAGCTGACCCAGAATAATGTGTTATCAGCTTTATAAAGACATACTGGAGAACACACCAGAAAAGCAAATGCTGTCACTTATATTTCAGCTACATTGTTCGTTTTATGAGTCAGAGCCCCTGCTCAAACAGAGCGGGACTCCCCAGGGGCCTGCTGGGAGCAGAGACTTCGTCTCACCCTTGGTGCAGTC
The DNA here is from genome assembly GCF_042477335.2 of Ovis canadensis. Lineage (NCBI taxonomy): Eukaryota > Metazoa > Chordata > Mammalia > Artiodactyla > Bovidae > Ovis > Ovis canadensis. The sequence goes on along the minus strand of NC_091255.1, from coordinate 58,335,578 downwards.
AGGGCACTCCTCAACCCCTGGAGCATCAGACAGAAGAAACACAACCCAAGGCTTTGCTTCCTTTTAGAATCAAGGTCCTAACAACTTTCAGAACAGTGCTTCTCAACTGAGGGCGATTTTGACTCCCTAGGACATTTGGCAAAATCTGGAGACATTTGTGGTTTTCACAAATGGGGGCAGGGAGACCAAGGGTGCAGCTCACCCACAGCATAGGGGATGCCCCCACTAGAGGACACACCATCCCATCTGGCTGTAGTGCCAAGGGGCAGAAGCTCTGATTTATGAGAATGGAGATAGCGACCTGGGGGCAGGTCCTGGGAGGCTGACCGCTGGAGGGGCTGCCGGGCAGCCCGGAGGAGCACCTACCCTTGCTCGGCCTCCAGAGCCGGTCCATCCCGTGCCGCAGCAGCACGATCCTGGCCAGCTCCATAAAGGACTCAGTGATGTTGAAATTGCACAGTGGGCTGACCTCGAAGAACGTCACACCCAGGCGCTCTGCGTAGGCCTGGGCCTGCTCCGTGGGGACCTGCCGCTTGAAGGCCAGGTGCAGGCGGTTCCCCACCAGGATCTTAGGGACCCCTGGGGCATGCTAAAGGGTGACAAAGAGGCAAGGAAAGTGGGTCAGGCACAAGCTTTGTTGTTGTAATGACAGGTGCCCTGGGGTGATATACATGTAGAACTTCAGAATATGTCCTTTTTTGAAAATAGGGGCTTTGCAGATGGAATTAGTTAAGATCTTAGGGTGGACCTGACATCCCGTCACTGTGACCTTATAAGAAGGGGAGAGGACACAGGACGCTCAGGGAAGAAGGCACATGACGGCAGAGCAGAGATGGAGTGAGGCGTCCAGAGATCAAAGGCCAGGGACTGTCAGCAACACCAGAAGCTGGAGGAGGCAGGAAGGACCCTCCTCTCAGACAGAGGGAGCCAACACCTTGATTTTGGACTCTGACCCCAGAACGCAGAGAATGAGTTTCCTTTGTGTTCAGCCACACAGTCTGTGGTGAGCTGTTACGGCCACCCCAGGACACTTACAACGGTGGATGGGACTGACCACTAGACGTCTCCATTGGCAGCTGGGCCGGTCAGGGCCGCAGATAGCAGCCTAGTTAGCACTGGTCAACCCACCTGACTGTGTGCAGGGCCTCGTCCTGTGCTAAGAGGTGACATGTCCTCCCCGCTGTGGCTGGAGCCTTGTGCCCTGGCTCCCCTGCCCACCCCTCCATGGGCCCACAGGGAGGGAGCCCTGCCCCGTTATACCTCATTGATCTCCTTAATCCACCGGTCGATGCCATCAAAGGACCAGCGGTTCGCGATGTCGTATACCAGGATCACACCCTGGGGAGACAACAGTCACTTGTGGAGAGACTGGCCAGCACGCAGGCCACTCAGGCACACACTCACAACGAGCTAAACAGTCATTCTACTTATTTTAATGCAAAACACATTTTTTAAAATTTATGTGCCAAATGTAGCAGCTATATGATCATTTCCAATGATAATTTCATAAGCTCATGGAGAAACCCTCAAATGCGAAGGTAAGTTGGGTAGTAGAACTCAGTTCCCCACATTCATGAGCTGGTCTAGGGACATGGAATGTGGGGGGACTGCAGAGCCCGCCCACCTGGACAGAGAGTTCCCACACACGTGCAGACACACACATGTGAGTGTGGTGCACACACAACCCACATGCCTGCATATTTATCTGTGTACATGCATAAATGCACGTGAATGCACACCACTCATGCACACGCGTGTACAAATATAACACATGCAACCACACCCCCCTGATGCTGAAGGCTTGGGAGTCACCAAACAGTCCACAGCACAACTTTAGACTCTGGCATCAGCTTATATGTGAGCTAATTGCTTTGTCCTCCAAGTATCCATTAACGAGCATTCCGAAAGTCATTATTAAAGTCAGTTTGACCTCCCAGTTCAGGGGATGTTACCTGTGCGCCCCGAGAGTAAGAGCGGAATATGGTACAAAATCTTCCCTGACCCGATGTGTCCCTGGAAAAGATGTTGGAGGCCTGTAAGAAGAAATCACTACTTCCTGACAATAAAGTTTTTGAACTTGGGAGCCAGAGCAAGTATATTTTATAATTGTCAGTCAGTGGCCATCCCAAAGGAAACTCCAAGCCCCCAGCAAAACGTTGGGCACATTTTCCCTGGAGAGATCCAGACCTTGAGATGTCCTTCTGGGCGCTTTCTCTTTTCTAATTATTTGAAAAGTCAACTAGAGAAAGTAATAATGGGTTGAAGTGTGATGTGTTAGCCACTCAGTCGTTTCTGACTCTTTGCGACCCCATGGACTATATATAGCCCGCCAGGCTCTGCTGTCCATGGGATTTCCCAGGCCAGAAGACTGGAGTGGGTTGCCATTTCCCTTCTCCAGGGTAACAGGTTTCCACATAATAATTCTGACATTTCAATAAATCTAATTTAGGTTTTTTACAAGTTGTTTAATTTGGAGATAAAGCTATCTTTGGAATGAGTCTACACTGAGGGAGAAATAGGCCAAAGGATTTGGTGGGGCCACTCCACTTCCAATTAGGTCAAAAACATCATGGGAATTCCCTGACATCCAGTGCTTAGCACTCCTCGCTTTCACTGCCAAGGGCACAGGTTCAATCCCTGCTCAGGGAACTAAGATCTGGTAAGAAAAGATCACATGAAGCCAGCCCTGTGGATACATCCCTATGTTCCTCAAAATGAGGAAGTGATCCTGGGATGCATTCATCAGGATAAAGAAGAATAGCACTTTGGGACAGACTCCACCGTCTCAGGGCATTTACTGAGATGGACCGACCACCCCAACCAGGCACAGGGGCTCCATTTCAGATGCCAAGGAAACAGGAGCAGCTGTTACAACAGCCTTCTGAGTCCAGGACAAGTTTGGATTGAGAGGGGAGCCCTCAGGAGGTCTCTGGGGAGGAAGGAAGGGAAAGGAGATTTGAGAGTCAGCAGGGACAGGGACATCGAGCAGACATCATGGAGAGAGGCTTCCTGGGTCCGCCTTGGGGGCTTACTTGCTCCTGGTTAAGGGTAGGTGGGGGTGGGAGAAGGGGCTCTGGGCCCTCTGGAGACACTTGCGGCCTTGAGAGGTCTGGCATGGTCAGGCGGGAGAATGGAACCATGCAGGTGGCCCAGGAGAGGGGATGACACAGGAGCTAGTGATGGTGGTCAGGAAAGCCACACGGCGTGGGGGCAACCCAGGGATTAGTCACAGCAGGAAAGCCCTAGTCACCCACCCCTAGAACTGGAGGGCCAGGGGTATCACACCAGAGCAACAGAACCAAGGCTGCCTGGAGTGGGGACCAAGAAAGAGACCCAATCCAGAGCTGGGCGACACCCTGGCCTCTTACACCCCACCCCTGTCCACCCTCCGCCCTGTTGAGCTTGGTCACAGCGTGTGGCCCCTCAGCACTAGCGAGGCAGAAGAAGAGTCCACGTGCTCTAGACTGACTCTGAGGCCCATGCAGATGTCAGCTCCCACGGGAGCTGTTGGGTCAGGCTGGGGCTATAGCAGTGGGTCTTCCCTCAGGTGCTACCAGAGTCCCCAAGGGCCAGGACAGCTCCCCCATCCCATCTTCAGGGGTCAGGAGGGACCCCTGACTCACCAGAGCTGCAGCTTCACCCGCCGGCCGTCCAGCAGGATGGTGGTGGTCTTGTAGTCGATGCCTGTGAAAGAGGGTCGAGGCAGCTTAAGTGCCAAGCACTTCCATGAAGTCTTGTTCAGGTAAAAGGTGCAGATCAGAGGGACAATCTCATGCTGGGGGAGAGAGGACTTCCCACTGGTGGGATCCAGCGCTCATGGGGCTGCTGAACTGGGCCCTACTTGGACCCTGGCCCACCAGCCTCACCTACCTTCTATTTGAAGCAGGGTCTCCAACCTCCGCTCCTCCCTTACCACCACTGCCTCCAGCTCAGTGCCCAGGTCCCTGCCACTACCTGAGCGGTGGGCAGCAGGAGCCCCAGAACCATTCTGCAGCGGGCTCTACACATGGCCTGCTGGCCCCAGGTTTGCTGAGAGACTGTGGGCAGCCCAGCCACACACAATTGTCTCTGCTGGACCCAGGGCTAGAACATGGTGCTCCTTTCCTCCAAGTTATCGCACTGTGAATGTAAGGTAAAAGTGTATAGAAAATGAAATTAGTTATGAAGTATTTTCTCAACTATACAAAGACGAAACATGTACCTACATGCACTAGGGTGATGAAATAAAGTTCCTGTTCTATGGCAAGATGAGAAAAACAGACATAAATAGTTTTTCTGCCCATATGGACTGCCTCCCTCCTCCGCTTTATGTATTGGATATCTGCATTGACCACAACTCCATAGGAGACAACATGCGTGCCTGCTAAGTCACTTCAGTTGTGTCCGACTCCTTGTGACCCCATGGAGTGTAGCCTACCAGGCTCCTCTGTCCATGGGATTCTCCAGGCCAGAGTACTGGAGTGGGTTGCCATGCCCTCCTCCAGGGGATCGTCCCGACCGAGGGATCCAATCTGCATCTCCTGCATTGCAGGCAGATTCTTTACTGCTGAGCCGCCGGGAAAGCCCATAGGAGAGAACATTCCTTCTTAATTTTGTAAACCATCAGGATGGCCTGGTCAGCACTTGATAACTCCTCAGGAGATAACCTTGCGTAATGTTGTGAGGGATCCTGATGACCCAGATTTGCTTTGGATGAGCAGACCTAGATTGTATCAACCTTCAACATGCCTTTTGATGTATATCCCTTTGTCTCAAAAACATTTATAACTGTGCTTTGACCTGTGACAGGCAGAGCAGTCCTCAGAGCTTTCCGAAAGACAGTCTCCCAGGTTATAATTCACAGGTTGGTGCAAATAAAATTTTCCATTACTTTCTTGCAAAACGTTAGTCTCTTAGTCATGTCCGACTCTTTGCAACCCCATGGACTAGGGCCCACCAGGCTTCTCTGTTCATGGAATTCTCCAGGCAAGAATAATGGAGTGGGTTGTCATCTCCTACCCCAGGGGATTTTCCCAACCCAGGGGTTGAACCTGGGCTTCCTGCATTGCAGGCAGATTCTGTACCATCTGAGCCACCAGGGAAACCCTTCATTTTCTTTCTTAGACTAATTGATTAATTAGTCTAATTTTCAGTGACAGTCATGGTGTAGTGACAGGATATCAGAGACACCCCCCCAGAGGACACCAGGGGTCTACCCTGAATGGGCACTTGGTATCAGCCTTTTGAGCCCCGCCAGCTTCTCGGTATTCCTCGGGTGTTCTGGTGAGCTCTCCTAATATCCAGATCTCACTGTTTAAGTGATGATCCTACAACTTTTATTTAAGGTCTTCTGTACTTGACTTGGAGTCTTAAGGGGCACTAGTGAATTTCCTTGGTAGAGTCCTAGGGAGGTCTGGGCAGGAAGCCCAAAGAAACATGGACAGCTGGAGTTTTGTTAAATTTGGCTCCAATTAAGAAGAAAAAAGAAAAAAAAAACCAAGTCGATACATGGTCTGACCAAACAGTTTGCCAGTGACACAAGACAGCTTGCTCAGCCCCAAGAACAAGGGACATCAGGCCGCCACAAGGTGTCCTCAGGTGACTGAGAACCTAACGGAGATGTCTGAGGATCGATCCTCCAGACGTGTAGCAGTGCTACTGCTGCTGCTGCTGCTGCTAAGTTGCTTCAGTCGTGTCCAACTCTGTGCGACTCCATAGACGGCAGCCCACCAGGCTCCCCTGTCCCTGGGATTCTCCAGGCAAGAATACTGGAGTGGGTTGCCATTTCCTTCTCCAATGCGTGAAAGTGAAGTCGCTCAGTCGTGTCCGACTCTTTGCGACCCCATGGACTGCAGCCCACCAGGCTCCTCCACCCATGGGATTCTCCAGGCAAGAGTACTGGAGTGGGGTGCCATTGCCTTCTCCGAGCAGTGCTACAGCAGATCCCAGATCCCATTACAAGGATTAAGTAAACGCTGTTCTTCTGGGGACACACGTGATAAAAGCTGATCACCAAGTACTCCAAGCACCACCCATGGTGGTTTTAGACTGTCAGAGGGTGAAACTGAGATAAGTAAAAAAGTCGAGCTGATCCTGGGAGTAACTCCTTGGAGAGCTAGACTCAGAAGCAGCTCAAAGCTCATCAACCACGCTGTCCTCAGAAAGTTGTTCAGATCATATCTCATCTCTGAATTAAGCAACCAAATCGATAATGGGAAACTGTGCTTCAGAGGCCAAACAGCTCATGGATGGAGAGCCACCTATGGGGACACAAGCTGCGTTTACATAGAACAGATGCTTGCAAGTGCTTACTTAATTGGGAATTAAAGGAAATCCTGCCCTGAGATGACCAAGTTGGGATTCTTTTTTCGGCATTCCAAAGCTGATTTTTGTGTGAACACTCAGAGGAAGCTAGCAGAGGATAATTTCGTACTATGTCAGTCAGTCTGCAGGACCCCTGCCTACAGGGTCTCCTGGAAACTAGAGTGATAAAAAGCTTTTCTTTTTTCTAAAGTTGGATTGCATGCATGCATACTAAGTCGCTTCAGTCGTGTCTGACTCTGCAACCCTATAGACTGAAGCCTGCCAGGCTCCTCTGTCCATGGGATTCTCCAGGCAAGAATACTGGAGTGGGTTGCCATGCTCTCCTCTAGGGGATCTTCCCGACCCAGGGATCGAACCTGCATCTCTATGTCTCCTGCATTGGCAGGCAGGTTCTTTACCACTAGTGCTACCTGGGAAGCCTTAAAATTGGATTAGCCGCAGAAAATATTTGTGGGGCTAGTTTCTTGGATCATTTGAATTGGAAAGGTTCCTAATTGTCAAAATTTCAAAAAACTCATCTTAAAATATTGTACCTGTTTTAATCTGTATGCAGAAGCCCCAAGGGGGGAACTTCCCTGGACATATAGTGCTTAAGAATCCAGATTGCAACAGAGAGGATGCGAGTTCTACTCCTGGTCAGGATAGATCCCACATGTTGCTGAGCAACTAAACCCATGCGCAGAAACTCCTGAGCCCAAGCACACAATGAAGATCCCGCCTGCCGCAATGAAGACCCGACACAACAACAACAAAAGAAGTCTTATTCATAAGTCTCCTGTCTTAAAGCAGGTTAAGGGCAATGCCAACGTGTCTGGTGTGGATGGCAGACTATTCAGCTTCACATTCTGAGGACACGTCATCCAAGTGTTTAGGACAGAGCACAGATTCCAGAGAGTGTTTAGGTCAGTAGTTTTGGATCTGGGCAATTGCATCTTTTTAAAATAAATGTTTATGTATTTAATTTTATTTATTTTTGGCTGCACCAACTCTTCACTGCTACACTTGGGCTTTCTCTAGCTGTGGCAAGTGGGCTTATTGTGGTGGCTTCTCTTGTTCCAGAGCATAGGCTCTAGAGTTCGAAGTCTCAGTATTTGTGGTGTGTAGGCTTAGTGGCCCAGCAGCATGTGGACTCTTCCCAGACTAGGGATCAAACCTGAGTTCCCTGCATTGGTGGGAGAATTCTTAAACACTGGGCCACCAGGGAAGTCCTGAAATTACATCTTGTAGCGACTACCAAGGACCTCTGTACAGTCCTTTAAATCCCTTCAAATGCTTATGTCCTTCCTTTTGCAATAGTCAGCAATGGGGCATATGGAGCATAAGACACCCACACACATACACAATAAATAAATAGAATATATACACATTTACTAAATAGAGTGAACATATGCATGATAAACAGGTATGACTGCATATAATATATACACATAATAAATATAATTACCTTATATATTTTTATATAAGCTACACATAAATTAGAGATACCAAGGGAGCATTTCATGCAAAGATGGGCACAATAAAGGACAGAAATGGTATGGACCTAACAGAAGCTGAAGATATTAAGAAGAGGTGGCAAGAATACACAGAAGAACTGTACAAAAAAGATCTTCACAACCCAGATAATCACAGATTAAACCCAGATAAACCCAGATGGTGTGATCACTCATCTAGAGCCAGACATCCTGGAGTGTGAAGTCAAGTGGGCCTAAGGAACCATCACTATGAACAAAGCTAGTGGAGGTGATGGAACTCCAGTTGAGCTATTTCAAATCCTAAAAGATGATGCTGTGAAAGTGCTACACTCACTATGCCAGCAAATTTGGAAAACTCAGCAGTGGCCACAGTTTTGAAAAGGTCAGTTTTCATTCCAATCCCAAAGAAAGGCAACGCCAAAGAATGCTCAAACTACCACACAGTTGCACTCATCTCACATGGCGGCAAAGTAATGCTCAAAGTTCTCCAAACCAGGCTTTAATAATACGTGAACTGTGAAATTCCAGATGTTCAAGCTGGTTTTAGAAAAGGCAGAATAACCAGAGATCAAATTGCCAACATCCACTGGATCATCGAAAAAGGAGGAGAGTTCCAGAAAAACATCTATTTCTGCTTTATGGACTATGCCAAAGCCTTTGACTGTGTGGATCACAATAAACTGTGGAAAATTCTGAAAGAGATGGGAATACCAGACCATCTGACCTGCCTCTTGAGAAACCTGTATGCGGGTCAGGAAACAACAGTTAGAACTGGACATGGAACAACAGACTGGTTCCAAATAGGAAAAGGAGTAAGTCAAGGCTGTACACTGTCACCCTGCTTATTTAACTTATATGCAGAGTACATCGTGAGAAACGCTGGGCTGGTGGAAGCACAAGCTGGAATCAAGATTGCCAGGAGAAATATCAGTAACCTCAGATATGCAGATGATACCACCTTTATGGCAGAAAGGGAAGAAGAACTAAAGAGCCTCTTGATGAAAGTGAAAAAGGAGAGTGAAAAAGTTGGCTTAAAGCTCAACATTCAGAAAACGAAGATCATGGCATCCGGTCCCATCACTTCATGGCAAGTAGATGGGGAAATAGTGGAAACATTGAGAGACTTTATTTTGGGGGGCTCCAAAATCACTGCAGATGGTGACTGCAGCCATGAAGTTAAAAGATGCTTACTCCTTGGAAGAAAAGTTGTGACCAACCTAGACAGCATATTAAAAAGCAGAGACATTCATTACTTTGCCAACAAATGTCTGTCTAGTCAAGGCTATGGTTTTTCCAGTAGTCATGTATGAATGTGAGAGTTGGACCATAAAGAAAGCTAAGTGCTGAAGAATTGATGCTTTTGAACTGTGGTGTTGGAGAAGACTCTTGAGAGTCCCTTGGACTGCAAGGAGATCCAACCAGTCCATCCTAAAGGAGATCAGTCCTGAGTGTTTATTGGAAGAACTGATGTTGAAGCTGAAACTCCAATACTTTGGCCACCTGATGCAAAGAACTGACTCATGTGAAAAGACCCTGATGTTGGGAAAGATAGAAGGCAGGAGGAGAAGGGGACAACAAAGGATATGATGATTGGATGGGGGCTCAATGAATATGAGTTTGAGTAAACTCCGGGAGTTGGTGATGGACAGGAAGGCCTGGTGTGCTGCAGTCCATTGGGTCAAAAAGAGTTGTACACAACTGAGCATGAACTGATCCATATTTATATAGAGAGAATATAGAAATATATATTTATGGTTCAGTGGTAAAGACTCCACTTTCAATACAGGAGACATGGGTTTGATCCCTGGTGGAGAAGATCCCCTGGAGGAGGAAATGGCAACCCACTCCAGTATTCTTGACTGGGGAATCCCATGGACAGAGGAGTCTGGTAGGCTACAGTCCATGGGGGTCACAAGAGTCAGACATGACTTAGCAACTAAACCACCACCAGCACACATAAAAGTTAACTTTGAAGTTGCTCAGATGGTAAAGAATCTGCCCACAATGCGAGAGACCTGGGTTCGATTCCTGGGTCAGGAAGATTCCCTGGAGAAGGGAATGGCTACCCACTGCAGTATTCTTGCCTGGAGAATCCCATGGACAGAGATCACAATCCTGGTGGACATGACTGAGGGGCTAATGCTTTTTTTGCGCGCGCACACACACACACACACACACACACATACATACACACAAATATTTAGTTTTTCCCTTGGAATGCTTAAAGGTTTTGCACTGTCTGCCTGAAGCAACACACAAGTACACTTGGGCATCTATTTTTGCATCTGGAGATAACGTGGGCTTTGACACATTTGTTTCCAGACAATGAGAGAGGATGCTTGCTACTCACAGGCTAGAGGGCTGTTTCACTTTTATCCTAAAGGAAGTTGATCTACTGCATGAGCTGGGCTGGCTCCTTTGATTTAGAAAGTCTCCTAGCGTACTGATATTTTAGGTCCACAATAAAAAAAGGTTTTCATAAATGTGAAAGCATTTGTTCCTGATGGTCTTCTTAAGCATACTACTAAAATGAGGGTTTTTTTTTTCGATCATATATAGAATTTTATTAAAAAGTCAAACTCATAGACACAGAATGCAGAGTAGTAGTTGCCAGGGGCTGGGTGGTAGGGAAAGAGGGAGAAGTTATTAAAAGCACATAAACTTTCAGCTATAAGACGAATAAAGTCTGAGGATCTAATGTATAACATGATGACTGTAGTTGATAACATTGTGCTGTATGACTGAAGTTTGCTGAGAGGGTGGAAGTCAGATGTTCTCATCCCTGTTGTCCCCAAGAAAAAGAGAGGTAGAAGATATGTAAAGTGATGCTTGGGTTAATTAACAAGATAGGGTAATCCTTTCACAATGCGTATGTGGGTCAGGTCATTGTGAGGTACTATTTAAATACCTTACAGTTTTTTCAATTATACCTCAATGAAGCTGAAATTTAAAAAAAAATAATAGTAAATAAAAATCATACAGATTTTACAAAAGAAAGAAGTCAGAGGCAGTTCTCAGTTATAATGTTAGAACATAATTATATAAGTGTGAAAGTCTCCATAGGCTAGCTTAAGCCTACAAGGGAAAGAGAGAAATTGTGCAGGACATTACATTATATTTAAAGGATACAATTAAACTTCTGTATCTTTTCAAGTTCAGAAGCCACAGACCAGCTTTCTTCAGGAACAGAAGATGAAGGATGTATGGGTATTTCTTGCTGACTAATCTGGGTCAGCCTTCTGCACCATGATATTACTGTTGTCACATATCTTTCATATGGTCTGGGATGTTGAATTTGAATTAACTGATTTTGTCCATCAGGAAAAGTTAACTTACACCAACCTAAGGTGAGACCTTGAGTTACCTGTCTCTTTTCGATAAAAGAGCCAAAATTCCAATTCAGGGTTAAAGTAATGCCATCTAAAAAGATAGCATGTACTTTGTCATCTGAGTATGCACGAAATCTTCCCACGCAGGGCACGAACGATTCTCTCAAAAGCAAAGGCAGTAGTACACTGCTGTCATTTATCCCAGGGCAGCATATACGATAGTTATGGCTTAAAGAAAGCCTCATCTTGGCACAAGGCTGAAGAATTCTGGTTGCCTGTTTAATTAGAGAACACACAGAAAATGGACTTCCTGGCCTATCCGGAGGAAGGTTATTTACTGAGTAAGTTTTCTCTTCTCTCTCTTCTGATTCTTCTTGAATGGAATAATATGTAAAATAGTTCCCCAAATAAGCTCCTTCTGATTTGAAAACAGATCCATCTCCAGGATAAATCTCTACTGAGTTCATATGTTTATGGGTTAGTCTATAGGTAACACCCTTGTACCAAACCACTTTGACTAGTCCATGGTAGGAATATTCTTCTTCACCAAACTGTTTCTGTGAAAGTGAATCAGAAAAGTTCCACCTGTGCAAGTGTGGGGCAGGACAGCTCAGTAACGGGGCCCTAGGAAGAACAGAAACTTCTTTTCCTCGTTCCTCAGAAACATCAGAAGTTAACATTCTCTTCTGGGTGATATCTGCATCAATTCCAGACATACTGCTGATTTTATTATGAAAACGAAGTGCTAAAGACAAAGGGTATTTCCATTCCTCCGGACAGGAGGCCACAGACCAGCACTGCTTTACCCATGTGTATACACGTGTCCTTCGTGCAAGGTGAAGACAGCACCTCCCTCCGTTTGGCTCCATTCACACAACTCTTCTCTGAATGTTCTTTGGATTTCATGATCTGATGATAAAGTTCATTTTCTTTATTCTTCAGTCTCTGTCCTGATAAACTTCCATGGGTACAGATTTTTCCAGTTTTTTCAACTTGTTTGTCCTTTTTGCCTTTATTATTTTTTTTAGACGCTTCTATAGATGAGTCTGGCTGCTGGCTTACTTTACACAAAAAATGTACTGTAAATTCATGCTGAGATTTGGGCAGGCAAAGGTATTCGTGACCATCTAAAGATGATATCCTCACAGTGCCGCTCTGCATACATGTCATGCCATCATCAGTGTCGAGACCGGGCCATCTCACTTCTGAGACATCAATCAAGATATGCGTTTTCATTTCAGATAAAAAAGGACAGGTAGCAAAAGAATTACAAAAATCGAGGGCTCGTTGTAACTGCTCTCGGTAAGCGCTGATCACAAAGTGTGTCCTTTGGCGAATTCTTTCTGGCTGTTGTTAAGGATGTGCTGAAACAGGAGGTGCCTTTTCAAATAAAAATTCAGAGCCACAGGGAGAAAGCTGCAGTCTGGAACCATCAATTCATTGCACTTGCACTGAATCATCTTCATAAAGTACCATTTGCACTCTAGCTGCCATTACTGTGACTGTGGGCAAAATGTCCTTCCAAGGCAAAGGCTGAAGGAAACAGCAAACACAGTGGCACCAATAGTTCTCTTCATGTACAAAAGTTCTATCAAAATAAATGGATGAACATAAGCACAACACACTGCCACTGAGCTTACTTTTTGGATGAAAAGTGATGATCTTACCCTGACCTGACCTGACTGCCTTGATTAATCCTGAGGGCTTTACCTCAGTAGTGTGGGAAGATAATTGAGAGGGAGAAGACAGCCCACCAAGTTATAACTGCCCGTATCATTTTAGTAGCTTTACTTCTGAAGTTTAACTTCTGCAAATTGGATGCTCAGGATCTCACTTCAGATAACAAGCAAATTCCATCTTTGCAAAAAGAATACAGTAAATCAGAGACTTCCCTGGTGCTCCAGTGGCTAAGACTTCGTACTCTCAAAGCAGGGGTCCCGGGTTTGATCCCTGGTCAGGAAACTAGATCCCACATGCTGCAATTAAGACCTCTGTTTCCTACCAATAAACTTCTCAGGTGTAGTATTCACTCAGTGTCAACTTTGTCTTTTTTTTTTTTTTGGCCAAGCTTCGAGGCATGCAAGATCTCAGTTCACTGATGAGGGATCCAACCTAAGCCCCCAGCAAGTGATGTTTCTCGATGAAAGAAAAGTCATAACGGAGAGGAGTTAAGGCTACAGGGAGGAGGTCTGGCGGTCTCTCGTCAAGTCCGAGTAGCCAGGGACAGCGGCAGCTGCGACTGCGAAGACAAACCGGAGGCAAAACCTAAAATGAGTTTTTCAAACTGTATTTGCTTTTTGTTTTCATGAGTTGTGGATGCACATGGTTTCAGGGGTCACATCATTCTCTAGGGCTTGGTGTGGAAAATGTACCACACCTGTGTTCCACTCTCCATTTGATGTATTTCTTTAGATTCACTGCACAGCTTGTAGGATCTTAGTTCCCTGACCAGGGATTGCACATGGGTCCATGGCAGTGAAAGCATCAAGTCCTAACCATTAGACTGCCAGGGAATTCCATTCACTCCCCATTCCAACCTTCACTAGTCCTTTCTTTTGCTGTGTCTCTCCAAACTTGTAAACAACGTACTTATATTCCTACTTCCTGACTTTTCAGTTTTAGGCATTAATCAAGTTTCCATTACAGAAGGTGAAAATAGAGTTCTCTTTCACTGATGTACCCCCTGCCTCTATCTCAAACACACACTGTCTCTCTCATTTATACACGCACACACGAACCGAGTCTCGTTATGTTGCTGTTTTAGCTAAATCTATATTCAATTTTACATCAATATGACCAAGTGAACACTGTCCAGAACTGAACCATGTGGAATACTGTGTTTATTTGTCCTTCATGTACAATTTGTTTTTGTTCTGGGTCCACCATGTGACATGTGGGATCTTAGTTCCCCAAGCGGGGATCCAACCTGTGTCCCCTACATTGCAAGATAGATTCTTAGCTGGATTTCCAGGGAAGTCCCCAACTTTTTTGTTTGTTTCTTCTGGAGTTAAAGATTGCCTTTTGGTTTACTTGCTTAGTTTTCTCTGCATTTATCACTAACTCCTCCCTATGATCTCCCTAGTCATCTAAATCTCTAGATGTGGGCCTATCTAAACTCAATGAAGAGTGACTGCCCTAGACACAACATAAATAAGTGTGCCCACAGCTGAGGTAAGAAATAATTTTCCTTCAGAAACACAATCTGACCTTTCCTCTGGCAGGGTATGAGGGGATCTTCTCCTTGATGCTGGCGTTTTGCAGTTCCAAACCTTATTATGGGGCACCTTTATTCTTCTTTGTTTTGCTGACCACTCAACAGGCTCTTTCACTCTGGAGATGCAAATCTTTCAATTCGGGGAAACTTTTTTTTTTTTTTCATATTTAGTTCTTTGGCTGCACTGTGTCTTCGTTGCGGCACCCAGGCTCTCTAGTTGTGATACATAGGCCTAGCTTCCCCGCAGTATATGAGATCTTGGTTCCCAGACTAGGGATCAAACTTTCATCCCTCGCATTAACCACTGGAATTCTTAACCACTGGACTACCAAAGAAGTCCCCGGGGAAACTTTCTTGAAATATGTTTTCCTCCTCTGGGGTCTTTCTTTGGAAATTTTATTTCTGCCATCACATTTGCAGTTTCCAAGATCTTTGTCGTTTTTGGATTTCTCCCTTTTGACATTCTGCCTCTGGTCACAGCTGCAAAGCTCCTACTGGACCAGCCCTTCTGCAGATAACAACTCTCAGCAGTGGACATGATATAAAAACCAGTGAGCTGACGACCCTGGAGAGTGACTGGCCAAGCAGGTAGGAGAGAGAGCGTCTTCACTGTTTTCTCCACATTGGCATCATAGCTTGCAACGATTGTATAGTTTGGAGTTGTCCAGGGCCAGCTTCCTCCCCGGGTGGAAATTAACCTAACACAGAAGAAGCAGGGATGGGGCATGTGCACAGAGCAGCTTTGAGGAGAAGGAATAGTGGAGAGTCCAGAATGGCTCAGCCTTGGGATCTAGACTGAAACCAGGCACACCCCTCAATCTGTCAGTTACATGAGGCCACACACTTCTCTTTGCTTAAGCTTCTTTGAGAGGATTCTTTTTTTTTGCACCAGAAGATGCTCTGACGGAAAACCCATGAAGCACAGTGACTGGAGAGAGAGACAGAGGAAACTTAACACACAAATCTTGGAAAAGGTACAGAAGTACCTTTTAACATCTTCCCAAAGCAGAGCATAATGCTCTCTACACCCCAGAGTCTCGCTAATAGTAAAAACGTATTTGGGCTTCCCAGGCGGTGCTAGTGGTAAAGAATCTGCCTTGCAAGAGACCCAAGAGACACAGGTTCAATCCCTGGGTCAGGAAGATACTCTGGAGTAGGAAATGGCAACCCACTCCAGTTTTCTTGCCTGGAACATCAATGGACAGAGGAGCCTGGAGGGCTACGGTTCATGGGATCACAAAAAGTCGGACAATGACTTAGCAACTGAACACCAAACATGTATTTGAAAGAAAATCTAGGGACTTCACTGGTGGTCCAGTGGCTAAGACTCCATGCTCTCAAAGCAGGCAGCCCAGCTTCAAATCCTGGTTGTGGAACTAGATCCCACATGTCACAACTGAGAGCTCGCATGTCACAACTAAGAGCTCACATGCCGCAACTAAGACCTGGTGCAGCCAAATAAATAAATTTTAAAAATCTAACTCATATTAAACTCCTAGAGAAGAACATAGGCAAAACACTCTCCGACATAAATCACAGCAGGATCCTCTATGATCCACCTCCCAGAATTCTGGAAATAAAAGCAAAAATATACGAATGGGATCTAATTAAAATTAAAAGATTCTGCACAACAAAGGAAAATATAAGCAAGATGAAAAGACAGCCTTCTGAATGGGAGAAAATAATAGCAAATGAAGCAACTGACAAACAACTAATCTCAAAAATATACAAGCAACTTATGCAGCTCAATTCCAGAAAAATAAACGACCCAATCAAAAAATGGGCCAAAGAACTAAATAGACATTTCTCCAAAGAAGACATACGGATGGCTAACAAACACATGAAAAGATGCTCAACATCACTCATTATTAGAGAAATGCAAATCAAAACCACAATGAGGTACCACTTCACACCAGTCAGAATGGCTGCGATCCAAAAATCTGCAAGCAATAAATGCTGGAGAGGGTGTGGAGAAAAGGGAACCCTCCTACACTGTTGGTGGGAATGCAAACTAGTACAGCCACTATGGAGAACAGTGTGGAGATTCCTTAAAAAATTGCAAATAGAACTACCTTATGACCCAGCAATCCCACTGCTGGGCATACACACCAAGGAAACCAGAACTGAAAGAGACACATGTACCCCAATGTTCATCGCAGCACTGTTTATAATAGCCAGGACATGGAAACAACCTAGATGTCCATCAGCAGATGAATGGATAAGAAAGCTGTGGTACATATACACAATGGAGTATTACTCAGCCGTTAAAAAGAATTCATTTGAATCAGTTCTGATGAGATGGATGAAACTGGAGCCAATTATACAGAGTGAAGTAAGCCAGAAAGAAAAACACCAATACAGTATACTAACACATATATATGGAATTTAGGAAGATGGCAATGACGACCCTGTATGCAAGACAGCAAAAAAGACACAGATGTGTATAACGGACTTTTGGACTCAGAGGGAGAGGGAGAGGGTGGGATGATTTGGGAGAATGGCATTCTAACATGTATACTATCATGTAAGAATCGAATCGCCAGTCTATGTCTGATGCAGCATACAGCATGCTTGGGGCTGGTGCATAGGGATGACCCAGAGAGATGTTATGGGGAGGGAGGTGGGAGGGGGGTTCATGTTTGGGAACGCATGTAAGAATTAAAGATTTTAAAATTAAAAAATAAAATTAAATTAAATTTAAAAAAAATAAAAAATAAAAATCTAACTCAGCAATAATGATCTAACTATTAATGTTTGGGACCCAAACTGAACTCTGACTCTGGTGGTTGTTCTCATCAGGGCCAACCCCTGCCAGCTCACCTGCGCTCGGCACACCAACCCTGATGCCTGGGACCCTCAGGCACCCTCCCCGAGTCCTGTGTGCTTTGGAGACCCAGGCCCACGTGGTCTCTATCAGTATTAATGTCCTTTAGTGCTGAGACCCATCCTTCTTCCTGCACAGACCCATCTGTGCAGCTGAGTACCCCATTCCCATGGCAGGCACCTCCTTTATCCCTGTAGCTGAGAATTTGGGACAGGGAAGAACAGGGGAGGTTGCGGGGGAGGGTCGGGGGGATGGGAAATAAAGCTTGAGGAAACATTCCTCCCCTTTGATCTGTAGGGTGGAAAGTGGGAGCAGAGATGGGCTAGCCCACCAGGGATCCCACAGGTTTCCCATGTAGGACTGTGAAGACCCTGCAAGGAGAAGCTCTGTGGCACCTGGGAAAATCCCATTCCTGATGACCAGCAGTTCCCTCCCTCTTCTTTATTTTTTTCAATTAAATTTATTTTTTATGAAAGGATAGTTGCTTTACAGAATTTTGCTGTTTTCTGTCAAACTTCAACATGAATCAGCCATAGGTATACATATATCCCCTCCCTTTTGAACCTCTCCCCGCATCTCCCTCCCCATCCCACCCCTCTTGATTGATACAGAGCCCCTGTTTGACATACAGCAAATTCCTGAGCCATACAGCAAATTCTGAGCCATACAGCAAATTCTCATTGGCTACCTATTTTACATATGGTAATGTAAGTTTCCATGTTACTCTCTCCATACATCTCACCCTCTCCTCCCCTCTCCCCATGTCCATAAGTCTATTCTCTATGCCTGTTTCTCCACTGTTGCCCTGTAAATAAACTCTTCAGTACCATTTTTCTGGATTCCGTACATACGTGTTAGAATACGGTATTTATCTCTTTCTTCCTTCCTCTTCTTGTGCCTCAGTTTCCCAGATGGCTCATGTCTGAGACCTGCCACCAGCCGTGGCCTCAGATTAGCACAAGCTCCATTCTTCCCCAGGCCTCTGGGTCCCAGAAGATAAACCCTCTATCAAGGCTGTGCCCGCCTCAGAGAAGCCCCCAAGTCACACCTATTCATGCCAGGTTCAAAGCCTCATTGTAAGAAGGGTCTCTTTTTTCATATACTTATTTATCGAACCGTTTTTTTTTTTAATGTTCCTCCATTTATGTGTTTGCTCTGTGCCTATTTATTGTACTTCCTCTTCTCTGACTCTGTTACTTTTTGGTTGATAGTTTTGACAGCAGCAGTGTCCATGTTAGGCTCAGAAGGTATAGCACACATTCGGTGCACTCAGCCAATTCACCAAGAGCTCTGTCCATCCGAATAAAATAAAAATACACAAAAGTTCCTAGAACAAAGCCTGTTGGAATGTTCACTGAGTGAATCAGAACGACAGAACAAGAAGAGAGATAATTTTAGCCTAAAAGAAAAAGCAAATGTCAACTGCCGAGCCACTCCTTACACTTTGAGGCCGCCGGATGTGTAAATAATCTATTTCCGCTCCTCCTGCACCTGCTGAATTCTATCTCTATGACTTAGAGGACCCAGACATGTAAATACTGGCTAAGTATCATTGACGAACGTATTCATCATGAGAACCTTACTTTTGAGAACATGTCTTATGTTGAGTTAAAATATCTGAAAGCAGAGTGCTGGCTGCCAGGGGTGAGGGAGGGTCCAGGTTTCTACTTGCAGGGGTGAGGAAAATGTTCTAAAATTAGAAAGTTACAGGGTTGTGAATGTCTCAAATGCCACTGAATGATTCACTTTAACACAGTTGCATGTGTGCGTGCTAAGTCACTTCAGTCGTGTCCAACTCTTTGTGACCCTGTAGCCTGTAGCCCACCAGGGTCCTCTGTCCATGGTATTCTCCAGGCAAGAATACTGGAGTGGGTTGTCATGCCCTCCTCCAGAGGATCTTCTTGACCTAGGGACGGAACTCGTGTCTCCTGCGGCTCCTGCATTGCAGGAGGATTCTTTCTCTTTTTCCTTCTTTTTTTAAAAAAATTTTTATTGGATATAGTCGGTTTACAATGTTGAGTTAGTTTCAGGTGTGCAGTAAGATAAATCAGTTATACATATACATATATCCACTCTTTTTCAGATCCTTTTCCCATATCGGTCATTACAGAGTATTGAGTAGATTTTCTTGTGTGATACAGCAGGTTCTTATTAGTTATCTATTTTATATATAGTAGTGAAAGTGTTAGTTGCTCAGTCATGTCCAACTCTTGGGACCCTGTGGACTATAGCCCACCAGGCTCCTCTGTCCATAGAATTCTCCAGGCAAGAATACTGGAGTGGGATGCCATTTCCTTCTCCAGGGCAGGCAGATTCTTTACTGATGAGCCACCAGGAAAAGTCCTTTAACATGGCTAGTTTTATATTATGTGAATTTCACCTTAAATACATATGTCCTATCCCGAGATGTACCCTGCCTGGTTTTTCAGATTAGGAGGGCACTTTGTTGGGAAATGCTGGGGTGCCTCACAGGACTGAGGGGGCTCAGGATGGGAGAAGCACAGAGACCCCAGGGCTGAGGTATAGGCCCAAGATTCACCCACGGCTCAGAGGCTGCCCCTGTGGTGCTGCCTCACGTTTCTAAGTAGTTCTAAAAATGTCATGTTTTAAATGGGGATCTGAAGTATGTTCATCACATGAGAATCCCACACAGAAAGTCCACACCAGTCCCGCTCTTTTTCAGAGTCTGTGCTCAATTGCTCAGTCGTGTCCAGCTCTTTGTGACCCCATGGACTGTAGCCCACCAGGCTCCTAGTGTCCATGGGGCTTCTCCAGGCAAGAATACTGGAGTGGGTTGCCATGCCCTCCTCCAAGGGATCTTCCCAACCCTGGGATTGAACCCAGGTCTCCCACATTTCAGGCGGACTCTTTACCATCTGAATCACCAGAGAGGAAAATGTGTTCCTTGCACATTTCTCCTTCCTGGTTTTTCTCTTTGAGAAAGCAAAGTGGGGACTTCCCTGGCGCTCTAGTGGTTAAGGCTCTGAACTTCCAATTCAGGGGGTGAGGGTTCAATCCTTCGTCAGGGAACTAAGATCCTACACGTAGTGTGGAAAAAAGAAAAAAAAAATAGCAAAGTGGTTCGACCCAGGTGTCTCCAGCCTCCTCATGGCCTGGCTACCCCAGCTCATCCACACAGCTCCCAGCTCTTAGCTGCCCCAGCTGCTCACTCCCCATTTGAGGGCTAAATTCTCCCATGCCTTCCCTGGAAGGGACAGGACCACTGTCATGCCCGCCATTTCCCCTAACAATCTATGTGCTAAGCTACTGCATTCAGGCCTTGTGAAATTCCGCAGCAAGGACAACCTTCACCGACCAGATACTGATAGGACCCAGGACATCACCCACCATGAATGAAATTAGGGGTCATCCAGAGTTTCCCCTAACTATCACTCGATATGGCCCAATGACGATCCCTTCTTTCCAGAGCCCTGACACCTCAGAGGGTCCCAGTCCCTTCAAATTGCAAGGCTGCCCCTGCCAGGTCTTGAGGTCACCCCTTAATGTGGGCACTGCTTAGACCTGGACTCAGGCCCCCAGCAGGGCTCAGTGGGCATGTTACTGAGTCTAAGCTCCCTCTGCTTGCCGCACAACAGGTCAGTGAATCCAAGAGACAAGGTGTTGAGGCAAGGAATATGATGAAAGCCAGCTGACCGAGAAGATGGCATAAATAAGTGGAGAGAAATAATGTGTTCATGGATCAGATTGATAGACCCAGCATAGTCAAGCTGGCTGCTGCTGCTAAGTCGCTTCAGTCATGTCCGACTCTGTGCGACCCCATAGACAGCAGCCCACCAGGCTCCAAACTGATTCATAGATTCAGTCTCAGTCAAAAATCCTGGTTGGATGTTTTGTTGGGGTAGATTGACAAAGTTAAATTTTATATGGAAAACGAAAGGAATTAGTATAGCTCTTGTGAAGCAAGGAAGACCCAGTGCAGCCAAAACTAAACTTAAAAAAAAAAAAAAGACCACCTAAAGAGACAAGTCATCTGTATTAGTAAACTGATGAAACGCTGGTAGCATTTTAAGCCAGCGTGCTGCAGTCAGACCTGCTTTAGGAGCCCCTGGATCCCCTGCAAATGGGTGGGTGGACTGACACCCTGCTCCTGGAGAGGAGGAGGGGGGAGGGTGACCCAGGTTGAGTGGGGAATTTGGTTGAGGCCTCCAAGGAGGCAAGCTCAATTCTGAAGAAGGTAAACCCTGAAGATGTCACAGAAGCTGCTGTCTTACATGACAGCCCCTTTAAATTGTCTTCTTTGTGTCTGACAAAATCTACATAACTGATATTTTTAGGTCCAAGCCCCCCGGGCATTGCAGCTCTTCTGTTTTTGTTTATACACAATTCACTCTTTGCCCCCAGTTAAGCTAAAGTAGCCTGGAAAGTGTGAAACAGAAGTTCACAGCAATCTCTTAAGGTGAAGTGAGCCCACCACAGCCTGCAAGTGCTCAGTAATACACCAGCCATTTCCATACACCTTGCTGCTTCTCTTCACCCCTAACAGCCGACACGTGGAACCTGAGCTCCTGGGCCAGCCATGAATAAGCAAGCAAGTGTGGCTGGCAAGACCCGGGCAGGACCTGGAGGCTGTGATTACCTGGCTGCTCTCACCTTGCAGCCACCAGGCGTCCCGTGACAGTGCCAAAGGACACAAGGGGTGGTGGCTGGGCCTCCGGCTCTGGTAGCTGAGTCTCTGACTAGAAGGGACCTGGACTGGCTTGTTCTGAGCCCTTCCCTGCCCATCGCCTAAAGTCAGGTTCACCCTGGACTTGGGGCTTGCAGGGGTTAGAGGTCAGACTAAAGGGGCTGTCACACTGCAGGGAGAAGATCCCACAAAGACACAGGAGAGGTAGGACTTAGCCAAGGGCTTTTAACGAGAAAATCTCATACAAATGCAATTTTATTGTTTTCAAATACGTGGCAGTATTTATGACATAATTTTTAAAACCCAGTGCATTAAGTTTACTGAGTGCTCACAAGTGGTACTGAGGGAGATGAAGGAGTTTGACCATGAGGAAGGAGGATAAAACACAACTCAACTCTCAGTTCAAACTGGAAAGTGATGACTTTATAAATCGTGCTTTGAATCTTAAAGTGGTTGCCCAGGGAGACGGGCAGAGTCCCTGTAAGCTGTCTGCAGCATCTAGAAGGTAGCAGGAGGGAGTGGGCATATCCTGGCAGAAAGACAGTCAAAGGCAAAGAGAAAGGACAAATAACCTATTTCACGCCATGGTTCTTCCACACTCTCAATAAGTGGGAACTGTTATTTTTAGCTCTTGGCAAAGATGAAATGGAGAAAGAAAGATGGGAGCTTCCTGCTGGGAAAAGGAAGCTGGAGAAATAGTCAAAAGATAGTAGTCGGAGAAACAGTGAGTCTCCTGTTGGGAAGGAAAAAAACTGAAGGCGGGAGATTGTAGCTTTTGATGTCAGTATGATCCACTCCCATCACTCATGAAATGAACAAAATGTAGAAACTCAGCAATCAGGGAAGGAAAGGGTATGAACCTGGCATCAGGAACACCCCAGCCTGGGCTCAGGGGGGACCCAAGATGAGGAGAAGACAGAGCCCAGCTACAGCCTTGATTCGCCACCTTCTGGATACCGACTGTTGAGGCCTTCTTTCCATTTCTGCCCAGGGCAGGACTTCCAAGGGGTGAAGAGCTGGGACTGAGCACCAACCCACTGGACAGAAGTGAGGCTCCAGGGCCAGTAAGGGCCCGGTAGGGCCATGAGTGTGCATGTCACCCATGGGACGGAAGGACAGCTCCTTGGGCAATGGGCCACCCCGTGAGAGGTCTCCACAGCTCACATGCACCCTCCTGCTCCTCCCAGAGCTCGGGTTGCAGGACAGGGTCAGGACCCCGAGGCCCCCACCCTCCAACTGTAGGCTGGGAGGCAAACAGAAGGTCCTCGGTGGAGAAGCCAGGCCTCACCAGACTGTGTCGGAGCACAGACTACGGGCAGGTGGGGTTGCCTGGGTATGAGATAGACACAGGGATACACAGCAGACCCACCTGCGAGCATGGAGCAGACCCGCCTACAAAGCAGAAAGCGTGCAGGTGGAGGGTGTCTGGTGCCCCGGCTGTGACAAGACTGACAGAGCAGTGGGGGCGGTGGGGGGAGGGGGTCTCTACTGGGTATCCAACTGGAAAAGAATGTGTCTTGACTTCCACCCCCACCATT
Organism: Ovis canadensis; assembly: GCF_042477335.2. NCBI lineage: Eukaryota > Metazoa > Chordata > Mammalia > Artiodactyla > Bovidae > Ovis > Ovis canadensis. The sequence goes on along the minus strand of NC_091255.1, from coordinate 58,312,253 downwards.
CCTCAGTCCAGTGGGACAGCATCCACCAATGTCAGAGATAAGACAGCGGAGCCTCAGAGGACACCCCCAGCCTGGATCAGGCAGAGACTTGTTCAGCACCCAGAGTCCCCCCCATGAATACCCATCATTTGATTATGTAAAAATGAAGGGTTTCTGTACTTAAAAATACTGTTAAAGGGATTAAAGGCAACACATCAACACGAGTAGATACTCACAGTACGAATTTCCGACAAAAAACTCACAGCCAGAATGTATTTTTTCAAACACCCGCACTGCCCAGTAAATTCAGCCTAATGAAAAATGGACAAAAGTATTCAATCTCATCAGTCATTAGAGAGATACAAATTCAAACTACACTATACTTTCCAGAAGGGCTAGAATGCAAAAGAACAAGAACCAAGTGTTGGTACGGATGTGAACAAACAGAACTCCCAAACTTGGTGGCAAGAGTCTAAACTGAAAATATTTTCAGAGTATCTTAAGTTAAACATATGCATGCCACAATACTCAGCCATCCCAGGTATATTCTGACAGAAATAGGTCTTTGGTATTGCAAAGACACACAGTGGACACGTTCACAGCAGGACTAATCACAACAGTCAGAAACTGGAAACCACAGAAATGCCAGCCCCAGGAGGATGGGTAAATAAACAGATCACGGTGCATTCACACCAGGGCTATCATAAACCATTCACAACCATATACGACCCAGGAGAGTCTTATACAAGGATAGCAAGAGAAGCAGTCACAGTACAGCTCTAATTTTTACACAGAATGAATGAAAAAGTAATGACCCGCGATGTCATATTTTGGGGTGTTGTGGCTGGCGGAAGGGTTGGGGGCCCAGGAACCTGTTGGTATTGGGCTTCCGGGGTGCTGGTAGTGCATGGGCTTGTTAGCTTTGTGAAAAGTCACTGAGCTATGCAGTTATAATAAGTACATTTTCCTATATGTATGCGTCATACTTCAATAAAAGTTTAAAAAGGAATGGAAAACAGAATTCAACTTGTAAGGAAATGTGAGCCCAGGAGCAGATGGAAATTCATCCCAGTTACTTAATGCAATGGAACAATCTAATAAAAACATGAAGTTGGTAAAATAGTTCAAAGGAGAGTTTTTTTAATGAACTTGTAAAGAAGTTTTTAAAAATTGAATAAGAGGAAAATTTTAAAAGTAAGGAAAAATTAGAGAATTCTCTGGTGGTCCTGTGCTTAGGACTCTGTGCTTTCACTGCTGAAGGGATGGGTTTGATCCTTGGTTGGGAAACTAAGCTACTCCAGTATTCTTGCCTGAAGAATTCCACGGACAGAGGAGCCTGGCAGGCTACAGTCCATGGGGTTGTAAAGAGCTGGACACAACTGAGCTACTAACAGGCAGAATAATGGCCCATCAAAGAGATCCATGTCCTAATTCACAGAATTTGTGGATATGTTAGGTTACATGGCAAAGGGGAATTGAGTTTTGCTAGTGAGGTGATCTTAAGATACAGAGATTATTCTGGATCATCTAGTGGCCCCAGTGTGATCACATGCGTGCGTGCTAAGTCTCTTCAGTCATGTCCGACTCTTTGTGACCCTACAGACTGTAGCCCTGCAGGCTCCTCTGTCCATGGGATTCTCCAGACAAGAATTCTCCAGGTGGGTTGTCATACTCTCCGCCAGGGATCTTCCCAACCCAGGGATCGAACCCATATGTCTTACATCTCCTGCATGGGCCGGTGGGTTCTTCACCACTAGCACCACCTGGGAAGCCCAGTGTGATCACAAGCGTCCTTAAAAGTGAAGCAGGAGGCAGAGTCCAGCTCAGAATGATGAGATTCGAGAAAGACCCCCCCCAGCCCCCACTGCTGGCCCTGAAGGTGGGGGAGGACCTACAGGCCAAGAGACAAAGGCAGGTTCTAGAATGCGGAAAAAGCAGGAAAACAGACTCACCACTAGAACCTCCAGAAAGGAATGCAGGCCTGCTGACCTTGATTTTAGCCTATGAGATTGGGTTGACTACCACCCCTCAGAACTGTAGGAGAATTTATGTTATTTCAAGCCACTACGTTTGTGGCAATTTGCCCAGCAGCCACAGGAAACTAATACAACTGGTGTCACTGAAGTAGAAACACCAATAAATGCACCAGAAGATGTTTTGAGGGCATAAAATAAATTTCCCTAAAATTGAGGGAAAAAATCTGCAAATTGAAAGTGCCAGGAATTCAAAATGAAGCTTTCAGCTCTGAGACATGGTCTGGTTAAGCTCATAAAATGAAGCAAAAAGGAGGATCCCGATCCCTTCAAAAAAAAAAGAAGGAACCCTTCAGAAATTCATGAAGAAAATGCAAATCACCTGTATGGGGAAAAATAACCCAGCTGACTTCAGGCTTCCCCACATCCAATGGCAGAGGATGGAGCAGCGCTTACAAAGGTTGAGGGAAAGAAAACAGCAGTTGAGACTATCACACCCAGCCAAGACAGTGTTCAAAGACAGAGGCAAAGGACAGTGACATGAAAATGCTTAGGAAACACTCATGAGCCCTTCCTGAAAAAATGATTGAAATGAAATTACCAATCAGAGGGACAGCAAAATAAAAGATTACTGGTGAACACAGAGTACTCTGAAATATTGAATTAACACTGAGCAATTGTGGGCACTAATAGCTACTAGCTACTTTTATGCATAGCTACTATGCAGAATTGGGTGTTTAAATCTGGGCAACCTGAACATAATAAAGAGGCTCTGAACTCAGGCATAGGGTGGAGGGAAATGGGTTGTGAGGCTGAAAGGCCCTCGCCTTTTCTGCTAGAAGCACCCACACTGTTTCAGAGTGAAGTGTATCTTTAAAATAATAATCATGATGATTCCAATTTCTTCCAATTTTGCATAATCTCTTTTCAGTTTTGACTAGTTTTATTTATTTATTTTTGGCTGTGCTGGATCTTTGGTGTTAAGTGGGCTTTCTCTAGTTGTGGCAAGTGGGGGCTACTCTCCAGTTTTGGCGTGCGGGCTTCTCGTTGTGGTGGCTTCCCTTATTGCGGAGCATGGACTCTGGGGCACGCAGGTTTCAGAAGTTGCAGCACCTGAGCCCGAGAGTTGCAGCTCTGGGCTCTAGAGCACAGGCTCAATAGTTGTGGCACACAGGCTTAGTTGCTTCAAATCATGCGGGATCTTCCCGGATCGGGGATCAAACCTGTGTCTCCTGCACTGGCAGGCGGATTCTGTACCACTGAGCCGCCAGGGCAGCCCCACAGTCTCTTTTCTTAATCCAAGAAAAATCTTTCAGTAAATCAAAAACCCACAGAGGGCGCATCTATCGTATCAGTTCTTTTCTGCAGTGTCTCAAGCCAAGCTGACAAGACCTTTTGTGGAACATGTCTTTTTAGCCTTAATCCTCTCTCTGTATCAAGGAAAAAACTTCAGGAGAAATCCCTAACCAGTTGTTAAAAGTCTCGGTTCAGTGCATAGAATGAACGTAACAGAGCAGAAGCACCAAGCCTCCATTCACACCAGCCAGAAGGACCTTTGTGCAAACGCTGGTCCACGTTCCTTTTTGCCCCCACGTTGTTCATCTGCTACAGAACAGAAAACATTCCACAGCCTGTTTCCCCAAACATACACAGCCCTGTATTTGCTGAATGTTTTGTTACTTCACCTCCGGCCCATCCATTCCCTGAGCCCCACACCAAGAGGATCCAGCTGAGGAGAAAACAGTCGCAGCTCCCCACTCTCATAGAGCTTAAACCCAGCACTGCGCTGTCCAGCACTTCTGCTGCCTCACAAGTGGCTGTCCAGCACTATGAGTGTGGCTAATGCACCCTTTCAGGGCTTCCCTAGTGGCTCAGTGGTAAAGAATCCACCTGCAATGCAGGAGACATGGGTTCCACCCCTGGGTTGGGAAGATCCCCTGAAGCAGAGCATGGCAGCCCACTCCAGTATTCTTGCCTGGAGAATCCCATGGATGGAGGCTATCATCCATAGGGTTACAAAGAATTGGATGCGACAGAAGTGACTGAGCACGCACACTTTTCGTTGTATTTCCCTCTAACATGCTTTAAGTGTAGAAAACTACATGTAGCTGGTGACATCATCTTGGACAGTCTGTTCTAGAATCAGAATCTGCCTTTTCATAGGACCAGGGCGTGACTGTTACATGCACTGCAGTGTGAGAATGGATCCAGGTTTTCACCATCAGCTCATGCCCCCATCTCAAACCTTCCCCAACTCAGCGCGCTGCCCATTGTCTTCTCAGTCCTACCCTGGCTGACCAGGACAAGAAGCACCCCCATGCTGGCTTGAACATTAAGATTCCATTGCCTAGGCTGCCTTCCTCAGCTACCCAGGAACCAGACAGCAAGCAGCAGCCTCCGTATTGGAAATGTGGCTCCTGCCCCTGCGATGTTAGCTTAGTGGTGAACATCCACAGCTCTCCTTCCACTGCTACTCAGTCTGCACCAGCCAAGCAGCCTTTGGTGGGTAAAGACCTGGGCACTGCGGGGAACACCTGGTCCTCCCGCCTCTTGGCCCAAGTTCCGCCCACTTTCCTCCCTGCTGCCTTTCTTTTCCTCCTAATGTCCACCCTCTTTCAGGGGCTGCTGCTCTCAAACCAGAAATTTCTTGGACTCCCTGTAGGTTGCCATCAGGTGCTCTGGTCTCCCCTCACTCTGAGACCCTCACTCTCTGTCTGTCCTTTCCTTCTTGCACCCCAGACCATGCTCCCTAGGGTCCACTAGCGTTCCTTGCCCTCTCAGGCCTGTCCACCAGGAGGATGAGCCCCTCCACGCACTGGGAACCCTGAAGAAGCCTCGAGATGTGTCCTCTGTGCTTTCTCTCCCTCCCTTTCCATCCGACCTACGCGCAGAGCCACCACCTGTGAGCCTGCCGCTGCTGTGCTCCGATCCCACGCTCCCAGCCCCTCGCGCCGGCGTCTCATCCCCACGCGTCCTTTCCAGACTCGCCGTGTGCCAAGTGCGACCGCCCGGCAGGACACCCTGGAGCAGCCCCGCCAAGCTTCCTCCCCAAACCCGGACTGTGTGGCCGTACGCTCTCCTCCGTCTGGCAGTTACCCCCAGGTCGGGAGGACCCCAGCTCCCCATTCAGCCGCTCGCTCCCGCCTCACGCCCGGAGTGCGCGCGTCCCAGCCTCACTCCCACTAGTCCCCTGGGTCCCCCATGTCCAGGGTTCGGGGTGTGCAGCCGGGGCTGCCCGCGTCTTGCGGGCGGGATTCAGGCAGAGACTCGACGGCCCTAAGCCCGGCGCTCCCCTTCCGGGTCCCGCGTCCCCTCTCTTTCACAGTCCCGGCGCGCTCCACCCCTCCTCCCCTCGCCTCAGCGGCCTCGCTTTCCCTCCCAGGCTCCGCGGCCCCCGCTCCCCTTCCTGATCTCCCTGCTCCCTCCGCCCGCGGAACGCTCCCCTTAGGGACCCCGTACCTCCTGGGCCTCTTTTGCTCGGCTCTTTGGCGCCCCTCGCCGGGCCAGTTACCCCTCTTCGCAGCCCCGGCGCTCTCCACCCCTTCTCTCCTCTCCTCCCTTGCACCCCTCCCCCGCCTAGCTCTCGCGTCTGCGCCCCTCTCCTCCCCAGCCCCCGCGCGCTCCACCGCCTCTCCTTCCCGGCCCGGCTCTCACCCGCGGGGTGGCCATACGGGGACTCGGCCGCACCGTCCTGCAGGCTCGCCAGGATCTCTCCTTTGCCCACGTCGCTGTCGCCCACCAGCAGGAATTTGAGCAGAAAGTCGTAGGCGCGGACCGGGCTGCCCCCGGTGCTCATCGTGCCGCGCTAGCGCCCGCGCCCATGCCCAGCCTACGGGACAGCGCAGAGGCGGTGGCCTGGCAGTCCAGCGCCGCGCGGGTCCAGAGGTCCCTGGAGCACTGCTAGCCCCTTGGTCCCCGCAGCCTGACAGCGCGCACTCGGGCTCCGCCCAGCCATTGGCCGGCCGCAGTTGCTAGGGCAGCTGTACGCTCTCATTGGCTGGCTGCCCATCCATCTCGCTTTCGTCTCCTCCTCCAGGCCGTTCCCATCCGCCCCTCCCGGAAACCTACGGTCTCTGCTGCCAATGGTAGACGGGAGGCGGGGCGGGGCGGGGCCAAGGTTGGGGCGGGGCGGGGCGATCAGGGGGCGAGGCTGGGTGATCACCCTCCAGCGTGGGCTCAGGGGCTGGGTGCCAGGGCTCGCCTCCCACCCAGAGTCCTCACTGGGCCGGGTGGGGTCGTCGCAAGGGCCGGTTCCGGTCGCAGACGCGTGGGAGGTGGCCTGATGTCAAGGGGCCGTGCCCCAGGCAAACTCGGGCTCTCGGTCGCTCCCACGGGTCCTCCCACCGCACCACGCAGAGTGCTGGGTGCGCGTGCTTGTGAGTGCCTGTTCACGTGTTTGTGCGCATCTGCGTGCCTCTGCGCGCGTGTGTGCAGGCGTCTGCGCACCAGTGCCTGGGTACGTCTTCAGGTGCTGGTGTGTGAGTCCGTCCAAGTGTCTGTGCAGATGCTGGGAGAGAGGGCCAGGTGAGGACCCTCCAGTTCCTGGGCTCCTTTCCGCATCTAGGGAGCGGTGGGCGCCGGGTGGGGGGCCTGTCTTTTGCGCTGGGTGTCTGACCAGGTGCGCGTTCCTTTACGCGCGGAATCCAGACAGCGCTAAGCGGCGCGCGCCGGCGTGATGGCGCTCAGTCTCTGGAGGTGCCACCCTGGGGCTTCATCGTGAGGCTCGCTGAAGAACTCCAGCGGCTGGGAGGCCCGCGGCCCAAGCCTCTCCCGCTCCATCCTTCCACCCAATGTTGGGGAAAGACCTCTGCGCCTCTGCGCGTGTGCAGGGAACTGCTGTAGCCCCCCACTTGAGGAAAGGGGGCAGAGGAGAGAGAGAAGAATTAAAAAATCAATTGTTTAACATTTTTATCGTTGTCATTTGAACTTCTTTGGACCTAAAAACAGGTTTCCTTTGGAACACTAGTTTACAACTTACTGCTTATTGATTGATTGGTTGGTTTATGTACTGGCGAAGCCACTATTTAATAAAAAAGGAAATACAGTAAGATTGAAAGATGGAAAGTGGACATTGGAAAAATACGCAGGAGGTGGAATTCTGTCCCCAACTCCTATTCTTGTAAAAAACAAACCAAAAAACTCAGGAGAATTTCTTCCCATCTCCAACTCTCAGCTCCACGGTCCCTATCAGCTGAGAGCCACTCGACAATTATCTAGTTAAGCAGGATCCCTCCTTCTGCTGGACTTCCCAAATAAAAGTAACCACCTAAGAAAAGGCTTATATCCTCATATGGATTTTCATATTTCTGCCCTAGGATAAAATAAGGTCCACCCAACAGTACCTGGAATGTCTCCACCAGAGGTGTTTATTTCACAAAAGGAGAAGGGTCCCCACAACTAGAGCCCCTCCTCCAGCCTCCTGGGAGATGATTCCATGGCTAGACACTGACTTCTGTGCCCCCAACCCTGGCAAATTTCAATCAAAGTCCAGGCAGAAAGTAGAGGAATCTGTATGCCACTTGCCCATCTGACAACTCAAGGCCAGGATTCTAGGCCCATCTACCTCTGACCATTGGAAAATTCCTTCCTGTGGCCAGGCTGAAATTGGCTCCCTGAACATCTCCTGACGTCCTGGAGCTGCTCCAGAGGTCAGGCTAAAGTAAAGCCCCCGGCTTCTGCTAGCACAGACACTGACTGGGAACAATGTAAGTAAAACAGAAAGGCAGACAAGATTATTTACAGATGCTTCTCCATGGATAAGAGGTAATTAGAAGATGAAGTGGTAAAGACATACTTAGGAGGATGGAGGGAGGCCACTGTGCTGTTGGTCAAGGAGGCTAGAGGGCCAACGGGTCCTTTACTGGACCCTTGACTGTCATTTATGCTTTTCTACAACATACCACCCTGGTCAGGGCTCTAGAAATTCTAAAGGATTCATTGAAATAAAACTACAGTTAGAGATTAAGCAACATTGTAAATCAACTATACTTCAATAAAAATAAAATGTAAAAAAAACCCACAAAATCCCTACAGCTGATTTTTGTTAGGATAGCATCAGGCCTCCAACTGTCTTAAGAAAACCAGTTTTTAAAGGCCAGAGTCTTCCTTCTCCAAAAATCAGAAAAAGCCCCCTTCAAATACTTGATCTCTTTCAAGTGGAGATAGAACCAATACTGTAACCACAAGATGTCGAAGACCCACTGGTGGCATAGTGGGGCCAGGATGGCATCATGACATGCCATCCCAATTTTATGAACTGCTTCAAGCTTCTTTCTGTGCTTCTAAATAACACGCCTTGTTTATCAATGCTAAAAGCTATACTGCTCAGCCTTGACTGTAATACTATAGTGGAAAACTGGAGACACTTGTTTGCCATATAATATATGATGAGGGTTATCCCCAAAAGATCTATTGAAGTCCTATCCCTGGTACCTGTGAATGTGACCTTATTTGGAAATAGGGTCTTTGGAGATATAATCAAGTTAAGATGAGGTCATCAAGGTAGGCCTTAATCCTATATGACCACGAAAGAGCCCATGGACCACACTTGAAAACTGCTGATCTGAGCCTGTCTGTCCCCTGGCTCTAACCAGTGGAGGTGTGGCCTAGCATGTGACTTTAGCGCAGGAACATGATGGATGTCTGCTGTGGGCTTCAAAAAAAGGGACACCAGGGAGCCAACTTCCAGCTGAAGCTAGTGACCACGAGGGCATCGTGAAGCCTCTTCGCTGGTCCACAAGCTGCAGACTTCTTGACATGTGACTGGGATAGTTCCATGGCCCTAGCCATCTCCAGATGGATGTGCTGTTGCTGGAAGTTAAAATAAGCCTCAGTAACATGCCCAGTATCTAGTTCTAGCATTTTTCTTTGGGGCAGAGCATCATTGTTCTTTATCTTCTTCCAGGCCAAGTGAGGGTCCACCCTGCCCATCCATGCACCTTCATCATATTTTGCTTAATTGCATCACCTGACCCTCATGAAACAATTGTCTGCCCCTGACCCTTGTCTGATCCCTCCCTGACCTTCACCCAGTCCTCACCTGACTTTGATCTGGCCCTCACCTGATCCCCTCGCACCTCCACCCCCACTGCAGTTTCACTTCAGGGTTGATGGTGCCACCCACACTTCGGACATCTTCCCTCCCTGAAGAGCTGCGCTCCCTGGCCTGCCCTGGCCACAGTGCTCAGGGGGCCGCCCATGGGCTCAGCTCTGTGTTCTGCTCGTCTCTGACTCTTTGCTGGGGACACCAATGTATTTCCGGAGCACTTGATGCCACTTCAGCCCTTTGCTTCACGCACACTCGCTCCTTCCCACTAGATCAGTGTCCACAGTGACACCTCCTCCCAGGAACCCTACTTCCACCCTCCTGACCTGCACTGGGGCTCATCCTGTCTAATTAAAACATCCGTTTGCATGTCCATCATCTCCACAAACAGCACCAACTATCCACAGTACAGGGAAAAGGCCAAGCAATTTCCAGAGAACTGCTCAAGAGTCACTATCCACACTGACTTGGCACAACACAGAAAAGTGAGACAGTCTTATTTTTCTGCCTGGCAGCTAAGTTTTCACTGTCCTATAGGGCATTAATCAGCTTTGTATCTAACTGAATGTTCCTGTTTTGGCATTCCTTCTCCCACCAACCGCTTGAGTTGGGGATTTGAAAACGTGATTATGCCTAGGGAAGTGGGCAGCTTCCTGACACAATGTGAGGCCCAAAGTGCTGAGTGAGTGAGTTGAAAACAGCATCTTCCCTGTCTCCCCGTCCATAGGAACAGGACAGTGGGGTCTTTCAGAAGCTGGCTGCCCCAAGCCCAGGTCAGGGGACACTCTCATCCTTTCCTGGGGTCCCATCTATGGCACCCGTCACTGTGTCATGGACTGTGTGTAGGGACCGAGCTTGTATCCCTCTCCAAGAAGCCACCCCACATCTCACAAACACTAGGGGCTGCATGAGGACTTGGACTTAAGGCCATGGTGGGCTCTCCCATTGCCCCTGAGCACAGATCTTGCTCACATGCCATCTTCTCAGTGAGAAGCTCCCTGAGCCAGGCAAGGATGCTGGGGGCAGGAGTGTGCACCTTGGCTACAGAAAGGCTGGAGTTGGTCTCACGCCAATTAGACCCTGAAAGAAGTGGTCCCTACACCCTGACTGCTCTGGGTCGCCAGGGTCATGAGATCCAGAGCAGAGATGGGAAAGGCAGACCTAGGACCCAGGGCGGTGAATGCAGAAGCGACCTGCAGCCTGCACTGCCCCCCACCCCACCCACGCCCTCATCCCCCGTGTGTTACTCTGAGCACTGAATCCAAAGGAACTGGAGCTGGGAATTAGCATGCACCCTTGGCTGCAGTGAGAAGACCTATCCTCCTGCTCCTGTTCTGGGCACCAGGGAGTGGGATGTGGGGAAGGGGTTGGAGGATAGAGGGGTGGGGGTGGGGAGGCAACATGGACACACTGCAGCCCAGGTCCTACAAGAGGCGGCCAGCCCAGTGCTCTGCAGAAAGGCCCCCAAAGTGCTTTTCTCCAGGAAAAAAGTATGCAGTCTATTGAAAGAGAACATTTTCATCCTGTGCCAAACCCACCACTTCTTCCCCTTTTGAGTTACAGAAAATATCCCTTCTCAACCCCAGAGCCTGAAGAACATTTCTTTTCAGAGAAAATCTATTTGATTCAGAATGCCAAGGGAAGAAAACAAGCAGCTTCTTTTGTGTAAAACTTCACCCTCGACCTTGTGCTTTTAAGTAAAAGCTCCCACACATTTGTGCTTCCTAAGGTTTCAACAAGCCATGTCCAGTTTTTGCATTAAAATCTCCGCACATCACACAAAGGCATTTGGGAAAATATATTTAGAGATGTCAGAGACAGAGAGATTGTTTCAAAAACTCAGCAGATGGCAGACCCTAAACTTCAGAAGTGTTTGGTAGGATATGTCTGCTTTTACAAGCAAACTTGCCTTTTTACGGTACTCAAGATGATGAAATAGTTGCAAGAAAAGTTAACATTTTTAAAGATGTTGAGAATTCCCTGGTCTAGTGATTAGGACTCATTGTTCTCACTGCTGAGGTCATGGGATCCATCTCTGGTCCAGGACCTAAGATCTTGCATGCCTTGGGGCCCAAAACCAAAACCATAAAGCAAAAGCAATATTGTAACAAATTTGATAAAGAGTTAAAAAAAATCCAGAGTGTCCAGGCCTGTGGCTGCTGGACAGTAAAGGTGTCTCAGAGTGTCTGTGATTGGCCCACATTAATCTCACGGCAACCTTGAGAAGTCGGGGTGTCATTCCTGCTGATACCAGGGAAACAGGGGCTAAGAGAAATCTTCAAGGCCCGAGGTCCTGCCTGGGTGTTTCACGGCTGGAACTGATCAGTATGGCAGCAGAGACCTGGTTTTGTCCTGTTTTCCTTTTTTAAGTGTGCTAAATTATATGTGACATGCAATTTATTATACCATCTTACCCATTTTTCAGTGTTAGAATTCGGTGCCATTAAGCACCTTGACATTGTTATGCAACCATCACCACCATCCATCTCCAGAATTTGTCATCTTGTAAAATAGAAGCTCTGTCATCATTAAACAATATCTTCCCATTCTGTTCTCCCTAGGCCCAGGCACCCACCAATCTATTTTCTGCCTCTATGAATTTGACCACTCTAGGGATTGCATATAGAATCAAACAGTATTTATCCTTTATCCTTTTGTGACTAAATTATTTCACTTAGGGTGTCTTCAATGTTCATACATGTTGTAGCATGTGTTAGAATTTCCTTCCTCTTTAAAGCTGAATAATATTCCATTGTACGGATAAACCACATTTTTTGTTCATCCGTTCCTCAGCTGATGGATATTTGGGTTGCTTCCACCTTTTGGCTGTTGTAAATAATGCCTCTATGAACATTTCTGTACAAATTTCTGTGCAGATTTTTTTTTTTTTTACAAATATACTTTTATTGATGTAAAAATTCACAAAATATAAAAGTAACCATTTCAAAGTATACAATTTGGGGACCGTTTACTACATTGACAATGTTATGCAACCAGCACTTCTACCTAGTTCCAAAACATTTTCATCATTCTGAAAGAGAATTCCCTATCCATTAATCATTCAGGCTCTATTCCCCTTCCCCTTCAAGTCTCCGTAACTACCAATTTTCTTTCTGTCTCTGCGTTGTTGTTGTTTAGTTGTTAAGTCGTCTCCAACTCTTACAGGACTCATGTACTGTAGCCCACCAGGCTCCTCTGTCCGTGGGATTTCCTAGGCAAGAATACTGGAATGGGTTGCCATTTCCTTTTCCAGGAAAATGTGTGTTTATTTCTTTTAGATGTATACATAGGAGTGGAATTGCTGGGCCATGTAGAAACCATTGTGCGTGCTTGAGGAACTGCCAGACAATGGTATAATTTCGGAAGCACTGAAATCATTATGAAGCTTGCACCGCATCTGTGTGGCACTGTACAGTGGCCTCTGGCCCGAAAGCGGGCCGGCAGAGGAGAGAAGGCGTGTCCGCCACCGCCAGGTGATAACGCAGGGAATCTTTTTATGCCACTTTATGCCATTCGTCTATGGAAAAGCATTTCTCAAATTTCTTTCCCTGATGCTCAAATAAAAATAGACCGAGGAACTAAAAAAGGACTAACTATATTTTCCGCAAAGGCAGGCACTTGCACACACCAATTAACTCTTCTTATTTCTTTCTCCTGCTGCCGAGAAGTAAATAGAAACTAACAGCTGAGCACAGATTCACACTGGGTGTATATTTGGTGATGACTCACCAAGAATTCGCAGCCAAGGTGCCAGTTGTTCTTGCGCCATGGAAAGAAAACCTATTTTAGACAAAACTGTAACCTCACAGATGCCCCCAGAAAGCACCAGAGCGGTAGAGAAAAAGTCCATATAATATAGGTTTCATGTCAGAGTGTCGCTCCACCCACGCACGGCCTGTTCGAAGCCCCGCCCACTGCCATACTCCGCCCACTCGTTGATATCCTATCCCGCCCACTCAGTGCTCCTCCCAGACTCCAACCTCGCCCCTGCCAGGCGCGACTGGCCCTTCCACCGCCTGCCAGACATCCAGGGCCGGCTGTGCTCGGGGCCGTCAAGGCTTGTGTCCCTTTTTGGCCGCCTCTGAGCCAGGCTTCTTCTGCACTGCCCCGCTTGTCCTCACAAGACAGTAGCCCGTCGTCATCATTCTTAGGACTGTTAACGTCAGGCCTACCTGGTGGAGGCATGGAGGGGACACCTGGCTCCCCTCTGCCCACTCCAGGCAGCCAGTCCTGGCTCTCTGGCCCAGAGCTGCCCCCAGCTCCTGCACTCCAACTCGGTGTTTGGAGGACGTGGAAACCCCTCCTCCGTTGTCAAGGAGAGAAGATTCAGATAAGAAATAAATTGGGGCACTTCCCTGGTGGTGCAGTGGATAAGAATCAGCCTGCCAGTGCAGGGGACACAAGTTTGGTCCCTGGTCCAGAAAGATTCCACGTGCTGCGGAGCAACTAAGCCTATGGACAGCAGCTTCTGAGCCCTCATGCCACAGCTGCTGAAGCTCAAGTGTCCTAGGGCCTGTGAGCTGCAACTACTGAGTCTGTGTGCTGCAACTACTGAAGTCCACGTGCGCTAGAGCTGCACACAACTACTGAGCCCACGTGCTGTAACTACTGTGCCTAGAGCCTGTGCTCTGCAACAACAGAAGTCACTGAAATGAGAAGTCTGAGCGTCACACTGAAGAGTAACCCCTGCTCGCCACAACTAGAGAAAGCTGGTACGCAGCAAGGAAGACCCACTGCAACCAAAAATAAAAACACATTATTAAAAAAAAAGAAAGAAATTGGGGGTCAGGGTGGGAGCTCTTGAAATATAAGCCAGTTTGTCCTTTACAGTAATTCTGAAGTTTTGCCAGCTGGAGCAATACAGTTTCTCCAGTCGCAAGTAAGCCCTGCCTGGGGAGAAAGGGAAGCTCCTGGCATCCACCTTCCCTGGACAACAGCCCCATCCCTGTCCTGCCTGCCCCTGCCCCCAGGTCCACGGCTGAGCCCCGGAGTGAAGGTCTCTGTGGCTATCTGGTGGAGGCTTCTGTGTGGAGGTTGACAAGGGCACATGGGGGCTGCAGGAAGGGAGGTGGACACCAAGAAGGAGGTGGGTGTGGGTGAGAGCAGGGACACGCTCATTCCCTGGCTGGGAAGGAGTCATCCTAGGGCGCTCTCCCTGACTCTGCTCTTTCAGTTAGGACTGTGCTGAGATGGGCAAAGCAGGATGCCCTCAGAGGAGAGGACCCCCAGTCCCTGCACCAAGGCCCCATGGGCTATGGAAGCCTTGAGGCGGATGGCAGGCCCCCGCAGGGCAAGTGCAAGCTGGAGGACAGGGAGGGCTGCTGCTAATGCAGACCCTTGAAGGCCCCCTGAGGACTGATCACTCTCTTGCAAGTGGGTGGTGCAGAAGGATCAGTGGTGTCTGGTCCCCGTATTGTCTCCAGTTCAGAGACCCTTCTGGGGAGTGGGTTTGTGGACTTTGAGGTCGGAAGGAGTCAAAGACTTGCCTGAGGTGAAATCCTGATTCCATTTTCCCAGCTGTGTGAACTTGGGTGAATGATCATTTAATTAGTGGGCTTCAGTTTCCCTGCTTCTTCTTTCTCTCTCTCTCTCTCTTTTTTTTTTTTTTTGGCCTTGCCAGTTGGCTTGTGGGATCTTAGTTCCTCCACCAGGGATTGAACCCAGGCCCTCAGCAGAGAAAGTGCAGAGTTTTAACCGCTGGACTGCCAGGGAATTCCCCTTCCCTGCTTGTGAGAAGTCTATGATCCTCACACTTGGCAAGTGTTTGGGGCAAGTGACTGGTATACAGCAAGCGCCTAGGTGTGTCATCAGCTGAGTCCCTGTGGAGTGTTGATGGAGCCTCCATTGGATACCCTTCATGCTCCTGCACACTCTGGTCCACTATGGTTTAAACTTTTGATACAGCAGCAGCTCACCCAACTCATTCTGTGTCAGTCATCACAGGCATCCCAGGGAGAGGTGAGGTAGAAATATGTTGCCACCAGTCACCCCTACCATGCCAGCCACCTCTGCCACACCAATGCCAGGGGCCCCTGGCTCCGCAGCAGGTGCCTGGGATGGGAGGAGTGAGGTTGGGACTTGCCATTGAGACAGGACAGTTGGATTGGGGTACACACATGCCCATGTACACAAGCACAAGGCAGGTCTCAGACAGAGGAGCAGACAGGGTCCCAGAGAGGGGGAGGCTGGAGCCCTCCTCTGGAGGACAGCCTCAGGGCACAGAGAAGAGAGTGTCATTTGAAGGAGTCGCACCGACTCTGCTCTTTCAGTTGGGACTGTGCTGAGATGAGAAGAGGGAGAAGCTGGAGAGAAGGAACACCGAGAAACTGCAAGGGCAGGATGTCACGAAGCAGGATGTTTGACTCAAAGGCAAGAGTATCTGGAAACGTATGGAGCGGTTGGATTAGCAAGGCCATGGTCCCATCTTCCACCACAGAGCAATCATGGGACATTTTCTCATGGATGAATAAGCGCATACAAATGATTAGCCTTACATCTAATGTATAATTAATATTTCTGCTTCAAATATCAACACGAATTTTTAAAATAGCATAGGCTTAAAAAGCACACAGTGAATTTACATCTTTATATTTGATTTAGGAAAATTAGACTCAGTAGATACAATGGCCCTGGGATAGCCTTTGTACCAGTAGGTGCATAGTCAGCAAAATTGTATGTGGACCAAAAGAGAAAGAAAAAAATGGACTGAAGGGTTAAATTGATGTGATGACAATAATTTCATTCAAATGAAAATTGAAAAATAAAATGGTGTATAAAGATAAACCATTTCAATGAGGTCAGAAATTAAATGGACTTGATAAAACTCACGCTTGAAAGTAATTTCTCAGCAAAGTCTCAATTAGTGGTGGCATAATTCTGATGAAAACTTTCCTGTTCATGGCATGAAGTTAAAGTGACTTAGACCACAGATACGGAGAAGGCAATGGCAAGCCACTCCAGTACTCTTGCCTAGAAAATCTCATGGACAGAGGAGCTTAGTAGGCTGCAGTCCACGGGGTCGCTACTAGTCGGACACGACTGAGCGACTTCACTTTCACTTTTCACTTTCACGCATTGGAGAAGGAAATGGCAACCCACTCCAGTGTTCTTGCCTGGAGAATCCCAGGGATGGCGGAGCCTGGTGGGCTGCCATTGATGGGGTCGCACAGAGTCGGACACGACTGAAGCGACTTAGCAGCAGCAGCAGCAGCAGACCACAGATAAAGACAGGTTGTAACAGGCCTTGACCCTGCACGCTGCTCTGCTACCTTGGGCAGATGTGATTCAGGTACTCCATAACCTTTACAAAATTTTTGAAATTCTCCTTACTCTCCTCTGAAGTGTCAGTTCACCTGCTACCATTTGTAGATTTTCATCTGCTCATTTTTGCTTTTTTAAATTGTGAAATACAGAACTTGCCTGGTGGTCCAGTGGCTAAGATCCTGAGCTCTCAGTGCTGGGAGCCTGGATTCAATCCTCGGTCAGAGAACTAGATCTCACTCACATGCTGCAACTAAAAGTTGGTATGCTGCAGCTCAGCGTTTGCATGCTGTAACTAAGACTCAGTGCAGTCAAATATTAATGCCTGTGGGTGTGCTAAGTCGCTTCAGTTGTGTCTGACTCTTCGAAACCTTATGGGCTGTAGCCTACCAGACTCCTCTGTCCAAGGGATTCTCCAATCAAGAATATTGGAGTGGATTGCATGCCCTTCTCCAGGGGATCTTCCTGACCCAGGGATCAAACCTTTTCCACCTCTTTATGTCTCCTGCATAGGCAGGTGGGTTCTTTACCACTAGTGCCACCTGGGAAGCCCCAGATATTAATAACTAAATATAAATAAATATTTTTTCAATTGTGAAGTACTATATATATATGGAAAAGTGCATGAGAACACACATATGTACCACTTAATAAATAATAAATACTTGAATTGTAAATCACCCCCACAGGTCAAGAAATACAGCATGGCTGGTGTGCCAGAGATTGCGCGCATACGTCCCGAATAACAACACCCTTCCTCCTGCATGACTGCAACTACTGTCTTGGAGGTGGGCTCCGCCAGGAACAGATAAGGTACAAGTGCCAATAGCTTATGTGAGGGTGACCCTGGGAAGACTTCTTGGGGGTGGGAAAGTGAAGCAGGAGGTCAGAAAAGAATGTTAAGTTGACTGGAATGCATCCTTCTGGGGAACTTTAGCAGTGGGGCAGCCTCAGAGATAGCTGCTCCTGGGGGCACTGGACTGGGCCAGCACCAAGGGTAGAGAAAACTCTTGCACCGTCCCAGGAGCCGGATCCTGGGATGCTTGGGCTGGTGAATGTCAGTGAATGTAGAAGGCGCATGCATGGGATACCAACAACACCACTGTCCTGATTTTTGTGAAAGACTATGGTGTTATCAGGGACTTCCCTGATGGCTCAGATGGTAAAGAATCTGCCAGCATTGTCGGAGACATAAACTTCATCAAATATATATAGTCCGGATCTGCATGTACAGGCAAGCACCAGGTCTTGTGTATGTGACTAGGCCTTCAACTTCTAACAGGACTCAAAAGCTTTCTGAAAGACCATCTCCCAGATTATAGTCCTCAGGTCGGCTCAGTTAGAATTCTCTATTTCCTCTTTAAATTGACTATTGATTAATTTTTTGTTGCTGTTGACAAACCAAAAAGAGCTTTTAGAGATTAAAAACATAATATTAAAAATTTAAAGCCTAGTGAACAGGTTCAACAGATTAGACCCATGATCCCTTGCAGAATTAAGAAAGAAAAAAATTAATCTTCCAAAGAGTTACATTACTGGCATCAGAAGTAGAAAAAAAATGATATTTACAGTCAGGCTAGCATTTCCAGCTTTGAGGAGGTCTGGTTAATGTATGGGCTTTCCAGGTGGTGCAGAGGCACAGTATCTGCCTGCCAACGCAGGAGCTGCAGGAGACGTGGGTTTGATCCCTGGGTTGGAAAGATCCCCTGGAGGAGAGCATTGTAACCAACTCCAGTATTTTTTCCTGGGAAATCCCATGAACAGAGGAGCCTGGCAGGCTACAGTCCATGGGGTCACAAAGAGTTGACACGACTGAGCATGCACAGTTAATGTATTAATATAATGCAGATGTACATTACGGAGGACCCAATACGGGCAGGAAGTATGTTATGCCTCACTTTTCTTGTTTTGCCTTAAAACATAGATTTTACTTCCTTGGGTTCTTTATAGAATCTGAGATTGGGCACTTAACGGAAACACATTTTTAAAGATGATTTATTTAAATTAAGAAAATTAATTTATTTTATTTTTGGTTGCTCCTGGTCTTCGCTGCTGCGAGTGGGCTTTCCCTAGTTTCGGTAAATGGGGATGACTGTTTGTTGCGGTGAGCAGGCTTCTCATTGTGGAAATGTCTTCATTTTAGAGCACAGGCTCTAGGCACTCAGGCTTCAGTGGCTGTGGCATGCAAACTCAGTACTTGTGACTCTTGGCTTAGTAGCTGTGACTCACAGACTGTGGAGCGCAGGCTCAGTAGCTCAGGTGCCTGGCTTTAGTTGCCTGCAGCATGTGAAATCTTCCTGGGCCAGGAATTGAACCTGTGTCCCCTGCATTGGCAGGTGGATTTTTAACCACTGTACCACCAGAGAAGTCCAGAAGTGTATCTTCTAATAGTTCTGGAGGCTGGATGTCAGGGTGCCAGCAGCCCTGGTTCAGGGTAGAGCTCCCTGGTGTATGTATGAAGAGGGATTAGGGGTGAATGTTCCTTGCTATCTTGTCATCTCTCCAGTGCTTTGTATACGTATTGAAGCCGTCTGAATCAGCATTTCTAGTTATTTTTAGCAGGAATGTTGGTCCGAACTATCTGCTTTTTCCTTGATTCTTCAAACTTCAGAACCTGAATTATTATTCACTCTTCCATTGTTTTAGCACATTTTCAGTGAATGCCCACAGCATGACTGGCATTGGTGAATCATGCTAAGTAAGCACTGGGAAACAATGGGGAATGTGATGGTCAGTTTTATGTGTCAGTTTGGCTGGGGCACAGTGCTCAGATATTTGATGTCAAACATTATTCTGGATGCTTCTGTGAGGGTGTTTTTTAGATGAGATTAACATTTAAACCAGTGGACTTTGAGTGACGCCAGTTACCCACTCCAGGGTGGGTGGACCATGTCCACTCAGCTGAAGGCCTGCTGAGAACACTGACCTCCCGTGAGTGAGAAGAAATTCTGCCAATAGGACTCTGCCCTCGGCCTCCAGCCTGCTGGTCTACTCTGCAGATTTTGATCTTGTCTCTCCACAATTAAGGACTTCCCTGTAGCTCATCTGCCTGCAGTGCCAGAGATGCAGGTTTGATCCCTGGGTCAGGGAGATCCTCTGGAGGAGGGAATGGTTACCCACTCCAGTATTCTTGCCTGGAGAATCCCATGGACAGAGGAGCCTGGAGCCTGTGGGGTCGCAGAGTCGGACACGACTGAGCAACTAACACTACACTACTACACTACTGCTACCTCCACAGTTGTGTGAGCCCTGTTAACCTAAAAAAGAAAACATCTTGTTGGTATACGAGCAAAATGGGTTTATTCAGGAACAGCAAAGCATTGCAATTTGAAAAAGAAGAAAGAAAAAGCTGCAGACAAAGCCAACAAACAAAGGAGAGGATTGTTATTTTATAGACAGAAAGGAGGAAGCTGGAGGGGTTGTTTTGAACAAAAGTCAACCCACTCCAATATCCTTGCCTGGAAAATTCCATGGATGAAGGAGCCTGGCAGGCTACAGTCCATGGGGTCAAAAAGAGTCAGACACAACTGAGCGACTTCACCACTGAAGAAAGTGAGAGTTGAGAGTAATCACTGGTTTTCATTGGCTGAGTAGACTGGGTAATTAATTTCTTGTAGGAGATACAAGAAGGCAATGGCAACCCACTCCAGTACTCTTGCCTGGAAAATCCCATGGACGGAGAAGCCTGGTGGGCTGCAGTCCATGGGGTCGAGAAGAGTCAGACACGACTGAGCGACTTCACTTTCACTTTTCACTTTCATGCATTGGAGAAGGAAATGGCAACCCACTCCAGTGTTCTTGCCTGGAGAATCCCAGGGACAGAGGAGCCTGGTGGGCTGCCGTCTGTGGGGTCGCACAGAGTCGGACACAACTGAAGCGACAGCAGCAGCAGCAGCAGGAGATAAAAAGAACACCTTTCCTGATGAGGCACTTAATTGAGGATTCTTACCTGTTGATGATTCTTCTTGTTGGGGTAATTGACAGTTTTTCCTGTTCTTGACCCTGAGTGGCCCCAAAGCAATGGCACTTGCTGACTCATCTTTACCTTCAGGCTGGGTCTGGGCGGACTATGTGAGAGCTCTCCCTTTTGGGCCTTCCCACTCCATTTTAAACAGGTTTCCCTTTATTAATTCTCATAGCCATTCCTTAAAATAAACCTCCCTCTATATATACACACACCTTGTTGATTTGATTTCTCTGAAGATTGCTGATTGACACATGGATTTGTAGACAAAGAATGCCACCTGCCATACCAGTAAACAAAAGATGTTGAGGCCATCAAGCCCTTAGCCACTAAAGCCAGCCCTCTCCCCACAACTGTGTACCCTGAGGAGATTCAGGATGGAGAACACAGCATACTGGCCCTAGACAGTTAGGGTGTATGTATCAAAGGAACGGTTTCACTAAGCTCAGACTGTTGCATCTTCCTATACATAGAAAAGGACTTCCCTGGTGGCTCAGCAGGTCAAGAATCTGCCTGCAATGCACAGGTTCGATCGATGGGTCAGAAAGATCCCCTGGAGAGGGGAATGGCAACCAACTCCAGTATTTCTTGTCTGAAAAATCCCATGGACAGAGGAGTCTGACAGGCTCCAGTCCAAAGGGTCGAAAAGAGTCAGACATGACTGAGGCACTAAGCAGACACATACACAGAATAGCACCAGATTCATTTACTTGAGATGTCTGGTTTACTGTAATTACCAGTAGTCTTTCCATGTTTGACCACTTGTTTCTTTCTTTCTTTCTTTTTTTTTTTGGTAGGGTTTTTTATTTTTATTTTTTTGGCAAAAACTTCTATACATCCTTACCCTTTCCTTCCCTCTTCTGAACAGTCCCTCATAACCACCTGAGAGGCTATCTTCCCAGCTTAAGTCCTCAGTAATGTCTCCAATCAAACATAATTCTCAACTTTTAGGCTGTGTTTGTTTGTTTGTTTTCAGTCGACAGAATAAAGACTTTATGCAGCCCTCAAAACTCAAATCATTAAAATCTAGTTGGGAGACAAGATAATTGGATGCGTGGGTGCTATGTCGCTTCAGTCACGTCCCACTCTTTGTGACCCCATGGATTGTAACCTGCCAGGCTCCTCTGTCCATGGGATTCTTCAGGCAAGAATACTGGAATGGGTTGCCAAGGGATCTTCCAGACCCAGGGGTCGAACTCGTGTCTCTCAGGCCTCCTGCATTGGCAGGGGGGTTCTTTACCACTAGCGCCACCTGAGAAGCCCTTCTGGATAACCACCTGCAAACAAACAAAAGACAGCATTCCGTAGGGCGTTACAGACGCGTCCAGGTCGAGAAAATCTCTGGGAGGGGTGATGCCCAGACCTGGAGCCGGTGGAGGTGATGAGGGGCCGGAGCAGGATGCAGTGTCACGGGCAGGTCACAGGTCAGGTCAGGGGAAAGGTCTGGGCGAGGCCTCTGGCAGGGAGAGTCACCAGGGTCTCGGGGATGCGGGGGCACCACACAGCCCCGCCCCGACCTCACGTCGCCCCGCCCCTCCATTCCCGCGCGCTCCGGCCGGTCCCGCCCCTCAACCAATCCCCGCGCGCCGCTGTGGCGTCGCGGCGCCTGCGTGCGGCCTGAGGCGGGTCGGCGGCCCCGGCGCGGGGAACATGGAGGAGCTACTGAAGCGGGAGCTGGGCTGCGGCTCCGTCAAGGCCACGGGTCACTCGGGTGGCGGATGCATTAGCCAGGGCCAGAGCTACGACACGGACAAAGGGCGAGTGTTTGTGAAAGTGAACCCCAAGGCAGAGGTCAGGGTCGCCGCGGGTGCGGGTTGGGGGGCGGGGCCGGGCCGAGGGTCTGTGTTCCCAGGCCTTCGTCCGGGCTCGCGGGTGGGGGCCGCTCTGGAGTTGGGGGTCGGTGTCCGAGCCTGGGCCGTTGGCTGAGGAGGCGCTCGGTGACCCGTGTGGTCGTCGGGCCGGCTTGGACTTTTTCGGCCTCCGCGGCTCAGCCCTGCGGCCCCTCGAACCCTCGGGAGGTCGGTCTGCGGATCCAGGCCGGTCCGGCGCGAGCCTCTGCCGCCACTGGGACGCTGTGGATGGTTTTCCTGCGCGACCCAGGTGGCCGCTGCCTTGAAAGTTCATCGTTTGGCGAATTTTGAATAAGGAAGGGTAACAGAAACCCCTTGTCTTGGGGTTTATTTGAACTTGCAGAGATCAAAACCCTTCCTGAGTATTGGCAGTAACGTAGCCCTGGCTTTCGTCCTCAGGGCTACTGTAACACTCCCGCACTCTGGGCCACTTTGAACCCGAACATGTGCTTTTCGGGATCTGGTCTTGGAGGCTGGACGTCCAAGAACGCGGTGAGGCCTCCTTTCCTGGTGTGGAGGGCACTTCTCCCTGTGACCCCATGTGGCAGAAGGCCCAGGAGAGCTCTCTGGGATCTCTTACAGGGGCTCCACCCCTGTGGCCTGGTCACTTCCCAAGGCACCGCCTCCTAACACCATTATATTGGGGGTTAGGTTTCAACCTATGAATTTTCCGGGGTCACATTCAGTCCCTAGGCCCACCCTTCCATTCTCTTTGTATCTGAACGTTTTCTCAAGCGTTCCCATATAAAATAGGTGAGCCTCCCTGCTGAAGTTGACTTACTCTGGGATGTCCCTTCTTTGCGCACTTTGGGTGGGTCATGCCTGTAGTGTTAGCTGGGAGGTCCTGGATGGGTCTAGTAGGCAGGGAGCAGGACTGGCAATACCTTGGTTCAAATAGGGCTGAAGGCAGTGACCCGAGTACGAGGTCCTGTGTGTTGCACACCCTCAGCGCTTCTGTCTTTTAGTGTGGGATGATCTCTTTCTGGATTGATGCTGTTCTCTCAAGACCACCTTTCAACTCTTTGTTCTACAGAGATCAGCTCCATATCATCCTGTACATCCCTTCTATAGGAATTTGGCAAATAATGGTCCTTGAAGTTGCTCTTTTCCATGGGTTTCCCCCAGGCAGTACTAATGCAGTGGAGGTGTCCTTCCTTCCTTTCTGTCACAGACCTTCTCAGAGTTCTTTTTCTATTATGTGGCTTCGTCCTTTTCACGTCTGTATTTTCACTGTCATTAGCATTTTGAATAATTCAAAACTTGGTATGGATTACAGGGAAGCAAATGCTTTCCAGCGATTAAAGTGGAACCACTGAGCAGTGCTTTTTAAACATTGTCTTTCTGCTAAATGTTTCTTCCAGTTGTTTTTTATTTTGTCATCAGGGTCTGTTTTATTTTTGCTAGTCTTCACGTAAGTTCTTTCTAACCCTTTGGTAGATAGTTGCAAACAGGTCTCTTTCCAGTTTGCTTGGATAGATACTTGTGTGAGTTACGAAGATATACCGCCTATAGCAGAAAGATTTGCTGATTGTATGGAAAACAGGACTCTCTTTCTGCTTTGCCTTTTAGGAGGTGAAAATGTCTTCTGGACTTCTAAGACAAGACTACATGGCTGATCTTCTGTTTTCCTTCTCACTCTCTGCTCGAATGACCTGGTCTAAGTTTTTCCTCTTCATTATGCTTATCTGTCCTTTGCATGCTTGTATATTTGGTTTTCTCTCATGTTCCTCTCCTAAGTCCTGGACCTTTTGTAACTCTGCACCCCAGCTGATGCTTACTTTGCCCTGGTCCCACTCTGGAGGAGTGGTCTTAGGGTTAGACATTTAGGACTGTGTGGTAGTAGACACTTCTGTGAGGGAGCCTTGCCTCTAGCTGGGTTCATGGACCCTTCTTCACCTCTCCCTGCTTTTTTTTTTTTAATCAAAAATTTTTAAAAATTCGATTCCTTCCTTTATGCTGCACAGCAGTGCTTTAGTACAAAGTACATCCTAGGCCCAAGTGTGTTCCTTCATCTTCAGAGAATGCTATGCAAATTCTTCTTAAGACACAGTTCTTATCTTACTTCTCAGCAACCTTAGCTCCCCAAGGTGGTATACTAATAATTTGTAAAGTGTTTAGAATGGACTGTGTTAACTGTTAGCTGCTAACTCAGTTAATTACAGCAGCAAACCTATGAAATTGGTACCGTTATTAACTCCATTTTACAGATGAGGAGACCAAGGCCACAGAATTAGTAACTGTGAGGGACAGAAGTAGAATATCCTGGGTCACTGTTCGTAGTGAACCCAAACTGGAACCCCAGCGTCCTTCATTGGACGAACACAGTTTAGAACCTTTGCTCTACAGAACAAGGACAATAAACTCTACTGATGCACCTGCATTACAAATGCAGCGTGAAATGAAGAGGCCTGACTGCCTCTGTGTAGATGACAAAACAGATGGACAGATGCACTGGCGGAGTGGCAGTGTCTGGGCGGAGAGGAGTGCCAGGCGGCCGTCATGTGGATGTGCTGACTTTGGGAGAATTAGAGTTGGATGCTTTTGAGTTTGCAGTGTTCTTCATATATGTCTGTAGAAATTTTACTCTAAAAAAACATACTTTAAAGAAGAGGAATTACCTAGCCTGAAAAGTTAGGGAAGATTTCTCTGAGAAATAAAAATTTTTATTAAGTTGAAATGTGAAGCGCGACAAGGAAGGGGCTGACTTAGCAAAAAGAATGGGGAGGGGTGTTCCATGCAGAGGTGACATGGCGTGTGGAGGTCTCCAGGCTGGAGGCGCCTGGGGATCTCTGAGGAACTCAGAGAGGCTATAATCCAGGAGCAAAATGGGTGTGTGCGCTGGCCTAGAAGTGTGGGGGTGGAGCCTGGGTAGGGGCCCAGATGAGGGTGCAGGGGAGTGGGCAGAGGCAGACCCTGCGGGGCTGTCACTCAGGAAGTGGGGTGACAGCTTGGAGTGTGTTCCGGGGTGAGATTTGCCTTCCAAAAGCAGGAGCAAGGACTTTTGAACTAGAAATGGGAAAGGCGATGGTGATGAAGTGGTGTCCGGTGCTAGAGATGCCGTAGCATTTGGTGGTCCACTCAGGTGAGGAGAGTCCCCAGCTTGGTGGCACATGCAGTTGAGGGCCGCCTGTGCCTGAGGGCCCAGGGGGACAGGATTATGGTTGAGGTGCTGTGTGAGGATGACACCTGCACCGTCAGGGGTGCACGAGGCGTAGGTTCCTCCCTCTGGAGAGACGGGGATCAGTGACAGCATATGTGCTCAGTCATGTCCAACCCCTTTGCAACCAGAGCCTGCTAGGCTCCTCTGTCCATGGGATTCTCCAGGCAAGAATGCTGGAATGGGTTGCCACACCTTTCTCCCGGAGATTTTCATGACCCAGGAATCAAATCCGTCTCCTGCGTTGGCAGGTGCATTCTTTACTACTGGGCCGCCTGGGAAGCCCAGTGACAACATAAACATACACAAAAGTGGCAAGCACAGTCCCTTTAATTCCTATGCAGCTTCAGAAGGTATAATCTGCTGTACTGAAAAGCGAAAAAGCTGTCTGTTCTGTTGAGTCTGCAGAGAGCCTTGGTTGTGGTGCTGGAGAAAACACATCCACACAGAACATCCACACCTTGCTCTTCCTCCCCCTCCCCTCCCTTGTTATTTCTCTGGCAGGCCAGAAGGATGTTTGAAGGTGAGGTGGCAAGTTTAATTGCCATCCTGAAGACAGGCACAGTGAAGGTGCCCAAACCCATCAAGGTGCTTGACGCCCCAGGAGGCGGCAGCATGCTGGTGATGGAGCATTTGGACATGCGGCATCTGAGCAGGTGCGTCCTGGCAGCTTCACCTCTGGGTGGCTTTGTCCTTCCTCTGAGTGGGAAGCTTGCATTTGGGGGTACAGTTCTGCAGGATGTGATAGAAGAAACCCGTGACCCCACACATCCCTGGGTCCTGCAGAATGAACGGCATGTACTCTGAGGGCCAAAGGCAAACAGGAGAAGAATCTCGTGCTGAGGTGCTGACAGAGGACTGATGAGATCCTCTGAGGATGCTCCTATGAGGTCCTCCATTCCCCCTTGCTTCACCAGAAGAGATTCTCTTCTCACTGCCTACCTGCTTCATGTTGCTTGAGATCTTTCAGTTATAGGTGGGTCCCCATTTGTGCCACGTGCTTAGTGGCTGCCTTTTGGTTTCACAGTCATGCTGCAAAGCTTGGCACCCAGCTGGCAGATCTACACCTAGACAACAAGAGGCTTGGAGAGACTCTCCAGAAGGAGGCTGGCATAGTAGGTACGGCTGTGGGCCCGAGGGGACACCCCCCCACCAGACAGAGGAAGACATCTGGCCAGTATGGGTGTGTGGGCAGAGCTGTGCTGCTGCTGTGGGTGGGCAAACCTGTGTTGCTGCCACAGGAAAGGAATGTAAACCCAAGGCTGCATATTTGGTGTGCAGTAAACAGTGAATATGACCAGTGTGTTGTCTCAAAAATGCATTTGAAAGACAGGAAATATTTCTGGAACTCGAAACTCCATCATATTATAATTCCTTTGATCTCTCACTCTCCAGAAGAAAGCCTGTTGAAGTTTCTCTGGCTTACCATACCGTGCCTTTTCTTCTAGGAACAGTCACACTGAGGCTCAGAATGAGAGCCCTCACGAGTGACCTTTTTAGAGCTTAGTGTGGTGGTGGCACTGAGGGTGTCTTCCAGGATTTTCATCCTTTGACATTGGATAATTCACGTGTAGCCCAGATGGTTTCTCCGCCAGGCAAAGTAGCAGACACAGCAGGAACAGACGACCAAGAACTTACTGTCTTAGGGGAATTCCCTGAAGATCCAGTGGTTAAGACTCTACAAGGGGCACAGATTCAATCCCTGGATGGAACTAAGATCCTTCATGACATGTGGCCAAAAAATAAAAAATAAATTAGAAAAGAAGCCTCATTGCCTCCACCCACATGTAGTTCAGGCCTTCAGGATTTGCTTTGAGTTTGGGAAGCTGCAGAGGATGACCATTTATAAGCACAGGGGCTTATCTCCCATAAGTGGCAGATGCTAAAGCGGCCACTGGAAGCCATTCTCTCCTGTTGGGTCATGGGGTGGATTCCCTCCTTATTGGGACACAGGGTTGTTGTTGCTCCTCTGATGCCTCTCCTGGGAAGCAGTGGGTGTCCTGGATCGTTGACTCTGATGAGGCAGGCTCTGTTCTGGGCCCTGATAGTGTGCGGAGGCCAGGAGCCTTGTCTGTCTCTGGAAGAGGACCCGAGGTGGAGAAGGGCACGCTGAGGTCAGGCCTCAGCGCTTCTCTGGGCTTCCAGAGCAGGCCCCCAAGGGAGCAGGGGGATTGTCATGTCTCTGGTTTCCTTTTGCTTCCAAGGGAGAAGAGATGAGCAGGTGGCGCGGCCCTTCGTGGCCCAGTTTGGGTTTGACGTGGTGACGTGCTGTGGGTACCTCCCCCAGGTGAGTGACACCAGCGCTTTGCCCGTATTTGCTAGTCGCGTCAACCATTTAGAAACAACCTCGCTTTTGGTGAAATTTGGTAAAAGGTCTTTCTGCTCCTTTTTTTTTCCTTTGCTAATGAAAAGAGGTCGACATGGAGAGTGTCCACCTCACATGCTAGGTCAGCTCAAAGGAGCCAGGAAGGACTAACAGGATGCTGGATACCAAGGGAGCTGAAAATAGAAGGTTAAACAGTGTTTGATTTTAAATAGAAGACTCTTAAAGGTAGCGTAATGGAAAGGAACTGTAACTTTGCGTTTTATGATTTTGAGGTTGGCTGCCCTGGGGGTTTCAGCCCAGGGAGCTATACTTGGGCCAAGTGGGTAGGGTGGTGGCCATGCCCTCCAAGGAGAAGCAAGCAGCACCCTGGGAGGGCCGCACTGAGTAACCTACAGGGCGCTGTCCACTCGGTTCAGATATTGAGGTGTTGTGGGAGGTTGTCCAGGAGCCTGCTGTCCCTGCATGTCCTCCAGACCCCAGGCTGCTGGGTCAGCTCCCCTGCTTCACACCTGTCCCTGTAGTGGCACCTCTGAGGGTCAGCCCTCTCAACCCTGTGGCACCTTCCACTGAGCTCTGCTGTCTCCCACACAGGTGAATGACTGGCAGCAGGACTGGGTCACTTTCTATGCCCGGCAGCGCATTCAGCCCCAGATGGACCTGGTAGAGCAGAGGTCTGGGGACAGGGAGGCCCGTGAGCTCTGGGCTGCTCTGCAGGTGAGTGTCCATCTCCCCGCACCGCCTCCGCTCCCGGCCCCGGGCTGTGCCCGTCATGTTCCGTAGGTGCTGTGGCCAACGCAGCCACCTTGGTCTGGGTCAGGACGGGAGGTGGGTGTGTCTGTGTACCAACCAGCCACGCTCAAAACAGCCCATGTGTCCCTCCCACACGCATCGATCACTTTGATGAGGCTGCATTTACCCTGGCAGTTAAAGATCCCCGACCTGTTCCGTGATCTGGACATCGTCCCAGCCCTGCTCCACGGAGACCTCTGGGGAGGAAACGTAGCGGAGGATTCCTCTGGGCCCATCATCTTTGACCCTGCTTCCTTCTATGGCCACTCGGAGTATGAGCTGGCAATAGCCGGCATGTTCGGGGGCTTCAGTAGTGCCTTCTACTCCGCCTACCACAGCAAAATCCCCAAGGCCCCAGGCTTCGAGAAGCGCCTGAAGCTATATCAACTCTTCCACTACTTGAACCACTGGAATCACTTTGGATCTGGGTACAGAGGGTCCTCCCTCAGCATCATGAGGAATCTCGTCACCTGAGCTCGGGAGGGAGGCTCGAGTCCTGGTCGCTAGACCCTAACCGGACCCCTGTGGCTAGCCTCTCCTACCCTGGAATAGCTTCAGACCAACTTTCCCAGCTTCGTAAATAATGTGACGTCTCAGGAGAAAGCTTTTATCACCCTAAAGTTAGACTTCATAGCTGGATGCAGCTGCAGTAGAAATTGGTGTGAACCAAGGGACCAATGGAGGGTGGGCTGCATTTAACCTGCAGCTGCCCCAGAGGTAGAGAAGGGAGGTGGCCAGAGTGCCAGGCGCTGCCACCAAGGGCATCTTCCCACCAGCTCCCCGTCTCTGCAGGAGTGACTGGATCCAGGGTAATGCTACTTGGTGGTCAGACTTGATTGTGGACGTGAAGGCATTGTCCTGGGGGCACCTCCTGATGACCAGTTCCAAACCAAATACACTCACTTTCCTCTCTGTGCTGCCGCTGGACCCGCTCATTTCTACAGCTTGTGAGCTGTCATTCATCGACATTGTAGAAACCAGTGCTACAGCAGTGGTTTCCCTCCTCCAGTCTTGCAGTGGTGAGAAATGTTCATGAATGCCACTGATGCTAACAAATCCTTTTGCATAAAAATGTGAATAAACTTCGAATGGCTTCAGTGATGTGTGAGACTGTATTTTCCTCATTTACATTCTCTTCTGTTTATTGGAGCTGTTTGCCAGGAAACTCTCGTAATGTGACAATAAGTAAGTACAACTGTTGTTTCTTAAAAAAACACTTTTTTTTCTTGGCTTTGCTCAGTAAGAGAATAGCTCAGAGCTTCCAGATAAGGGCAGGTGTGGCCTGAGGACTTGCTGCTACCAGTTTAACTGCTGTTGCTGTCACCTTATGAGATATTTGCTTAATGGTAAAGGGAGGTTGAAAGTGACTCTCAAATTGCATTTCAAGGAAGAAGCCGATGGGTGGCCGCTACTAGTTCTGGCTCGGGCCTTGGAGGACACTAGTGTTAGAGGGCACAGTTTCTCATGATGAAGGTCCAAGGGGATACATCCATGTTTGCCCCTCATCTGTCTTTTGTTTCTGGGTCAGGGCTCCTCAGTGGAATTCAGAAGTGGAACTGATGGCTTCAGAGCTTGGTTTTGGGGAGAGGATTGTGACTTTTTTTTTGGCTGTGTTGAGTCTCAGTTGCAGCACTCAGGATCTTTTC
Organism: Ovis canadensis; assembly: GCF_042477335.2. Classification (NCBI taxonomy): domain Eukaryota; kingdom Metazoa; phylum Chordata; class Mammalia; order Artiodactyla; family Bovidae; genus Ovis; species Ovis canadensis. The sequence goes on along the minus strand of NC_091255.1, from coordinate 58,282,264 downwards.
ATTGTGTGTGCTGGCTTAGGGGCCCCTTAGCAAGTGGGATCTTGGTTCCCCAACCAGGGGTCGAATCCGCCTCCCCTGCATTAGAAGCCTCGAGGATTCTTAACCACTGGACCATCAGGGAAGTCCCAGTGACCTTTTTTAAAAAAATCATTTCAATTGTTAACTCTTTTTAAAATTACTGTCATTTATTGATGTTTCTTCACTGTATTGGTGGCAGGGGCATGAGAAAATACATAAATAAAGTTTCTCCATGCACAAAGGTTGTCTGATTGACCGAAGATGGCACGGGAAGAATGTGTTTTGTTTGGAGGAAATTCCTCACTGTGCTCGGGGGCTGAGGTTGGCCCAGTAGGGCACCTGCAATGAAACTTCCAAGCAAGATCGGGTGCCCCAGATCAGACCCAGCCTGGGCCAGAAGGCATGTTGGGGAGAAACCTGCCCCCTCCAACCCCTCAGCGGCATCCCTGGCTCCTTTTCTCCCCCTGGGGCCCCGGCCCTGAGCTGAGAAGTCCCACCAGGTGGATGGAGGGGGGCCCTGTGCCTGGGGGTCCAGCAGTGAGTTCCCACCACCCTGCAGTCCCCATGTGTCCCTCTCACCTGAGTGCTAGTTGTCCAGACTGTGACTACTAAGAGCATGTAGTTGTCCAAAGTTTCAAACCTAGTAATTCCTAGACTATTGTTTGCCAGAATTTTAGCACCTTAATTATGACCTTGATGTGGCTTCCCTGGTGGCTCAGCTGGTATAGGATCTTGCATTGCAGGAGACCCAGGTTCAATCCCTGGGTTGGGAAGATCCCCTGGAGAAGGGAATGGCTACCAGTATTCTTATTCTTGCCTGGAGAATTCCATGGACAGAGGTGCCTGGTGGGCTACAGTCCGTGAAGTTACAAAGCTGGACACAACTGAGTGACTTTCACCCTGACCTGGAGGAACCTGCTGACTGTCTCCACGGGAGGTTCACCCCACCACCACCAGGTTTATCATGATGGCACGTGTGCTTCTGTGTTCACACCTGTTATTACACAGACGTGGCTTACCCGGGTGGTTTTGGTTCTGGCAGCAGCCAGACTTGAGTCTTCCTCAGAGAGAACATCCTGTAATGGAGACCTTTTGGGAGCTGCAGCCCAGTGCTCCTCCTCCTCTGTGGTCGACTGAGGAGAAGCAGAAGGGTCAGCAGGCAGACGCTGGTGGATGTGTGTTTGTTTAGTTAGAGGATCTTAAAGGAAGGGGCTCCATTTCACGTCCCTTGGTTCACACAAACCATCCAGTGGGTGGAAGCTCCAACTGGCTTTATGTGAGTCACTAGTAATGGGGAGGCTCCAGTGGACTTTCCTGCAGGCCACACTCCACCCTCCAGGTTCTAAGACGGGGAGGCAGCCTAGAGAAGGGACAGGACACTGGGGCCCCCTAACAAGGAGGATGGTGGACCGCTTCCAAGAGAGTCGTCCTGGGGCTGTGCCAGGTGCAGGGAGCGGCTGCTTCTGCCCTACAGTGGCTCCCCCGCCATGTCAGCCCAACATGACCAGGGATGAGAGCCAAGGCCAGAGCGCTCTTGGGGTGCTGCATCTTAGGGGGGCAGCCCCTCAGTGTGGTCAGGACAGGATGTCGGGTCATATCCCAGAGCTGTGGCAGGCACTCGGGTGACAATACTGTGGTGTTGCCCAGCTTTTGTGATGGTGCCAGTAGCTGTCAGCTGTTTTTTTGGTTGCGCTGTGCAGTGTGCAGGATCTCGGTTCTCCCACCAGGGATCAGACTTCCCATGCAGTGGAAGCGTAGAGTCTTAACCACAGGACCACCAGGGAAGTCCCTTCTGTCAGCTTTGAAGACTGCACTTTGCTGCGGTGGTTCATTCTAAAATAATGATTTTGGCATCTCATTTTGTACTCATAAGTATGTAAATATTCCTATATAAAGGGTTGCCAAAATTGTATAAACCTCAGGCCAAAGGCCACTGGCCTCTCCAGAGTTACTGTTGTGGAGTGTTCTGTTCCTTGAAGGCTTCTCGGTGCATCTGAGGAGAGGGTGGCACAAATGGGTTGGGGTGGGGCTGGTTTTGATAGAGAGGCGCGATCTCAAGGGGCAGGTATGTGGCTGGCGTCCCTGCAGGGTGGCCTACTGACCCCTTAAGTAAGGGGAAAATATGACTAGACCCTCAGGGGCTAGCTCTGGAGCTCCTGGACTCGTTGGTCACTGAGACAAGAGGCAAGGCCTGTGCCCTTTGGGGTGATCGAGCATCCTAGGAGGCCCAGGGAGGTGGGAGCTGCCCCAGGCACCCATGCAGGAGCCTCAGGTCTCGGCTCTGGGACAGTGACACTTATTTCTTACTGAAAATAGGAATATTATATCAAAACATCTGGTTACCTGCTATTGTCAGGGCATCAGCCTTTCAGAAGGAAGTCTTCAGATAACAGAAGTTTAGCTTTCCACCCAAAGCTACTTACTTTGTATCCTTTTGATGAAAGTGGACCTGAAACATGGGCTTTTCTACCTTAAGCAGAGGATGCCAGTGACTTTTACTGCCTTCCTGATCAGTCTTCATTGTCCAAACCATCCCCTTGTGTGCCTAAAGATGTTTCAGGTCATTTGTTTATGTTAAGGGGCCTTAGCCAGCTGAGTGCCCAGTTTATGTCCTTGACAGCATCTTGGATGTGGGGGTGCTGAGAGTCCCCCTCCCCAGTTTATGGCATGTCATCATCGTCATTAAGGTTTCGCCTACAACTTTTCCCTTTGTCTCATTTACCACTTCCCTTTGTCCCTGTATCCTCTCACCTTCCCCTCCTTCAGTTCTAACTTTCTGCTTCTGAAACATCAGAAAATCATATAACTGGTGGCGTCCAGAACAGACTCGAGGCAAGGCCTGGAAGTCTGTTGGGAGTGAAGTGTGTGTCTTCAGGGCTTGGGTTTTGAGATCATTCTTGGGCTCATTCTCAGTTTGTTGCTCAGAGTATGAGCTGAGACAACGGAGAGAATGTTTATAGAAGAGAGTCTGACCCGGGTGGGTATCCCTACTGTAAAAAGCTGGGATTCTGACAGGTCCTGTCTTGCTGTGCAAAGCCCCAGCTCGGATAAGTTGGTGGCCATGGAGGGCCCTGTCTACTGCTGTCTTGAGCCTCACATCTGCAGGGTGTCAGAAAAACACTTGTAAATGGTTGGGATTCTGTTATAGGATGATGTTATGGGATGTATTGGGCTTCCCTTGTGGCTCAACTGGTAAAGAATGAGCCTGCAGTGTGGGAGACCTGGGTTCAATCCCTGGGTTGGGAAAATCCCCTGGAGAAGGGAAAGGCTACCCACCCCAGTATTCTGGCCTGGAGAATTTCATGGAATGTATAGTCCATAGGGTTGCAAAGAGTCAGACATGACTGAGTGACTTTCACTTTCATGTGGGATGTATTCTGTCTGGGATTCACAGGGAATCTGGGATATGACAGCCAAAATCAGGGAGGAAAATGCTCATTTGGAAAGAAGTTCAGTTTGTTCCAGAGAACAGTGCACCCAACTTCCAGAAGAAAGTGCCACTTTGCTTCAAACAGACGTGAATCTAGCAAACACTTAACCTGCATCTCACAGGACTAAATGTCTATGACATCCTATTGGAGGAGTTAGGAACTGTCCTAGTGGACAGTCTTAGAAGCCTGGAGACCCTCCACTTCCGGTATAATGGAAACCAAGCTGCGCGTGGGGACAGGAGACCAGCTTGAGAGGGGACTTTTAAGTTTTACCTGAACTTTGACTCCTTCATTTCTAAAATGGGTTCAGCAGAAGACCCAAGTAGACATATCTCCAAAGAAGACATACAGATGGCCAACAGGCACATGAAAAGATGCTCGCTGTTGCTAATTATTAGAGAAATGCAAATCAAAACTACAGTGAGGTACCATCTCACACCAGACAGAATGGCCATCATTAAGTCTACAAATAACAAATGCTAAAGAGAACGTGGAGAAAAAGGAACCCTCCTACACTGTTGGTAGGAATGTAAATTGATGCAGTCTCTGTGGAGCACTGTATGGAGGTTCCTTAGAAAACTAAAAATAGAATTACCATGTGATCTAGCAGTCCCGTACCTGGGCAAAAATCTGGAAAAGGTGAAAACTAATTTGAAAAGATACATGTACCCCAATATTTATAGCAGTACTCTTTACAATAGCTAAGACGTGGAAGCAACCTAAATGTCAATCAACAGATGAATGAATAAAAATGTGGTCCCTATATACAATGGAGTACTACTCAGCCATAAAAAAGAATGAATAATGACCTTGCAACAAGATGGATGGACGTAGAGATTATCATACTCAAGTAAATCAGACAAAGACAAAATACTGTGTGATATCACTTATATGTGAAATTGAAAATAGGACAAATTAACTTACTTGTGAAACAGACATAAACAAATTTATGGTTACCAAAGAGGAAAAAGGATAGGAGGGGATAAATTAGGAGTTTGGGATTAGCAGATTCAAGCAACTATCTGTAAAATAGGTAAACAACAAGGTCCTATTGTATAGCACAGGAAACTAAATATCCCATAATAAACCATGATGGAAAAGAATATGAAACAAATATATAAATGTATAATTGAATCACTTTACTGTACAGCAGAAATTAACATTATCAACTATATTTCAATAGAATATAAAAAAATTAAAAAGTAAAGGGACTTCCTTGGTGGTCCAGTGGCTAAGACTCTGTGTTCCCAAAGTAGGGGACCTGGGTTCAATCCCTGGCCAGGGAACTAGATCCCAAATACTGCAGTGAAAATCAAAGATACCCCCATGCTGCAACTAAGACCTGGTACAGTCAAATTAAATATATAAATAAATATTAAAAAAAAAAAAAAGGCCTAGGTAGCAATACCCAAGGGGTTATTGGAGATTAACTCCTTGGTGGGTACCTTGCCAGTAAGCACTGTTCAGCATGTCTAGAGCCTGTCTCCCAGAGTGGGGTGAATGGGCAATTTCCTCGGTCTTCCTCCTAATGGTCTCCTAGTAGACATTTCTTTCAGCCACACCATGCGGCTCGTGGGATTTCAGTTCCCTGAACAGGGATCGAACCTGCCACCTGCAGTGGAAGCACGGAGTCCTAACCCCTGGGCTGACAGGGAATTCCTGGTCTTGCAGTGAAATTGCTTCCAAAAGTCCCTTTTGTGAGAACTAGTCTCCTGGCTGGGGTTTCCTCTTAGGCACAAGTGTGTGGACATACTGGAAGTTGTTCAGAAACAGTGATCAGGGATCAGAGTGGCAGGAACCTGTGGAGGGCATGGGACAGCCGCCTCATCACAGCCATCTCTGAATTTTGAAGCGACATCAGAATTCCCCTCTCTTTCCCAGAGTCTGGGTGAGGGGCATGAACCCGGAACACTTCCGCTGGAGGCCAGGATGGTGATCTAGCCTTGATACCTAGACGGCGTCCACTGGCCCTGCTGGCAGCCAGGCCTCAGGACCCCAACCCCTGTCCCAGCTGCCTGATTTCAGAATGGACTATTATAATGGCCCTTGGGCCCTGCTGTCAGCTGCCTCCTTGGTGCCGCTTCTCTAAATAGCATCACGCACCTCCCTCAAGCCTTCCGCCACATGGAGTAGCAGGGCACATCTGGTTGTGGGCTCCGTTCTTCTCACTGCCGTTGGACTTGGTACCCATGGTAAGGGTCTGGATGAGCAGGACAGTCATTCCTCTGCCTAGTGACCCCAGTATCTTGGCCCGGCCCGCCATCCTGATCACACCCCCAGACACCTTTCCTGAGGACTCATGCAGCAGCTCCCTAAGGTTGGGCTACACCTGGGGCTGGGAGGCGCCTTCTGCGCCTTTGCAGCCATCATTCTGCTTTTCGGGGAACCAGTAGCACAAGGAGACTGGCTGCAGTGGGGCAGGGGCTGCTCGGATGTGCCTGACTCACGTCTCCCAGTTGGTTTTCTGACCATAAACCAGAGGTGTGGAAGGAGGGTGGGCTGGTTTGCAGTGTCAGAGTGGTCTCCTCAACACCTGTCTTCGTGCTGAGGCGTCTGCTTTCAGGCCCGGGCTGCTCAGATGGGAGCTGGGAGGCCTGGGGGGTACCCCCAGTGCCTGGGTTGGGGACCAGTAAGATGGTGTGCCCCTGCCTGGCTGCCACCTGGCATGCTCAGACCCTGGTTGGGCAAACTGGCCATGGCCCAGAATGGGGCTCAGTCAAGTCCAGCGTCTCCCCCGAAAGGGGACAGGAGGGGGTTTGAGGGCAGAGCTCGCAGCCACTTGACCCCAGCAACTTTGGGACTGGGTTTAGACCAAAGATTTGGAAATCCAAAAGAACAGAGAAAACCATGGAAATCATAAAGAGAACAGAAAAAGCTGAAGGCAACCTTGTAGGGGTATAGGACCTAAGTTTCCATCCTGAAAGGGCTCACCTGCCCTGCCCAGAGGAGACTCACCCTGGCCACCTCCCTGAGGAATTGTCAGGTACTGGTGATAGAGGACCGAAGGACCTCCAGAGAGACAGAACAATGTCCACACAGAGAATAAGAATCCAAACGGCTTCCAGCTTCTTAACGGCACAAGAGCTGGAAAGTGAGGTTGCAGAGCCATCTCAGTGATGCAAGAATAGCCCAGAATTCCATACCCAGCGGGACTGGTCATCAAGAATAAAGACATCTGCAGAAGTGCCAGAGCTCAGCTCTACTGTCAGGTTCCTTCTCAAGATGCAATAGGAGATTGGACTTAACCAGGATGAGAGGAAGAGCTGGGAGGAGGGAGACTGCCAAGGGGGAAGTCAGGCCCTTCCTGCAGATGCCACACAATCTCCTGCCCACCTGCTCTTGGGCCTGTGTGTGCAAGGGCACGTGTATGCGTTTATGCGTGCCTGTGTGCGCAGGGCACATGTGTGTTTTGAAGCTCCCTTCCCAGGGCAGCTGGCGTCTGTAATCAGGAGTCCCACTCAGGGTGGGGTCAGTTGCCTGTGGTTCTGGTGGGGTATCAGAACCACAAGGACACACTCTATCTCTCATGGACACCAGGTGCCCTGATGAGAAAGCCCAGTGCCAGCAACTGGTGTCACTAGGCATGCCTGGGGCCTGCATGACATGGTGGAGACCCCCAGCCTTCTACAGAGCCTGTGAGACCTAGCTAGGCCTCTGACCTTCATCCCAGGGACCTGCAATCTCCCCTGGACTGTCCTGGGTATGGCTGGGTGGGAGGAGCCTGGGCCAAGGCCCCGGCAGGGTTCAGGGAACCTCAGTGCGGGGAGGTCAGGCCCGACAGAGCCCTGGGCAAATCCCCAGCAGGTCCAGGCGCAAGAACTGTAGACACAGGGGAGAGCACCGCCGCCAAGTTTGTCCCCTTTCAGAGAGCCCCGCCCTTCTCCCCTAGGGCTTAGGACAACCCCGCTTGGCCCTCCGGTGCGAGACAAGGAACGCTTGCCCGGCCTGACAGCACCCTGCCCTCACACCTCACCCCTCCCCGCCGGAGGCGGACCCGGAGGCAGGACACTGGGGCGCTGTGAGCCGCTGGGAGCCCGCAGGCCGCGCAGAGCGTGAGCCTCCCCTGCGGCGGACATTTGCCTCGGCAGCGTCATTGGTGAGCTAAGCTCGGGCCCGCTTTCTGCGCGGTCCCCGGCCCCTGTGTCTCCGTGTCCTCCGTCCCTCATTTTGCCACCCACCCTCCTCCGCCTCCATGGAGCAGCTGCTGCGCGCCGAGCTGCGTACCACGACCCTGCGCGCCTTCGGGAGCCCCGGGGCCGGCTGCATCAGCGAGGGGCGCGCCTACGACACAGATGCCGGCCCCGTGTTTGTCAAGATCAGCCACAGGACGCTGGTGCGTGCCCCTCACCCATCCCATCCCACCCCACTCCTCCCCCACGGCCTGGGTCCGCCTCCGGAGCTGGAAGCAGAAGGGGCTGCGGGGAGGGGAGGGCTGGGGGAAGTGGGAGAGGGGAGGAGCGGGGCGAGGGGACCCGGGGCGCAGGGGAAGGGGGCGCTGTGGTCTGGTTCTGGGCCAACCCTGGCGTCATAGCCGCGGGGTCAGCTTGCGGACTTGCAGGGCTAGCACCAGCTGGGGGAGGAGGGCTCAAGTGTTTTCTGCAGGATTCCACGGTTCTCTCTGCTGCGGGGTTAATTTACTCCCTTTTGCCTGGATGCACAGGCGTTTTACGTGTCTGTTTTAATTTCCCTACCCATCAAACACGGAGGTGAGGCTAGGGGTCCTGAGCTGCTTCTGCCACTCCCCTGGGGCCCAGCTCTAGTCTGCATTCCCCTTAGCGGCTGGGTCCTCCTGGGCAGATGGAAAGAGGCAGGAGGGACCCTTGCCCGACCTTGAGGGCCAGGTCCCTGCTCTTCTACTCACAGGCCTTGCTTGTGTTTGGACCTGATTTCCATTGCCATCCTAAAATATTGCTGTTACATATACTATCCATGTATATTTCCATAGATATATTCACAGGTGGAGAAAGTCAGTATGGCTGACTTTCTGTGTGTGCACCTACAGAAAGTGCCGAGGATGCCAAGGATGGCATTCCCTTAACTCTGGTGGGGGACTCCAGGGAGGCCCCAAGGGCCAAGCCCCTTTGAGATGCAGCAGTGGGTGGAGGGGCTGGCAGTGGAAGGGAGGAAATCCCAGGATGATCCCTCTAGTCTCCCTGCAGCACTGTCCAGGATGGCCAGTGGGTTGGTGTTGGTCTGTTCCCTGCTCCATTGGCGCTGGGAACTGTTCGAGTCTGGTTTCAGAACCCAAATAATTCAGTGCCACCTACCGGGAAGCGTTAGTGGGTTCAAGGTTCACACTGGCCCTAGAACCTTCACAGCTGGCTCCTAAAAGCTCTTCCAGGCTGGGATCCCACTATTCACCCTTGAAACCTTCAGTGCTGGCACACGGTAGGTGCTCAATCAATACACGAGAACAGGGGACAGGTGAAGCCCTCAGGACGTAGGCAAGCTGAAGCCCAGGTGTGTGCTGCCCCTCTGTGTTTAGGAGCTCACCCTGGAGCATGACTGAGGGTCGCTGGACACCCTACTCCATGATTCTAGGTGTGGATTGGCAGTTAGGACGTCTTGCAGGTTCTCCCTTCAGGTACTTGAATTAAAAGATGAAATTCTTTCCTTATGTGGACATAGATGTTTTGGTCTTGTTCACGAGGGTTAATTCTATAGCCAGAGATAGTCACAAATCATATTATAACAAACACATTTTTAACCCAGGTGTAGTGTACCTGAAGTGAGAGTTCACCTAATTTAAAATTGGGATATTTGTACAAAATGTTTTAGAAGTAGGAAGACCCCTGGGTCCCGGTGAAGGCTGTTCTGCTTCCCTGGGGCATGACTGTCTTCTTCCTGGGTGGGGTGGATGTCTCCTTCCAAGTCCCCAGGCCCTGCTGGGTGCTTGCCTCTGGGGACTGGCCCTGGACCCAAGTCCAGGCCCAGCTGATCCCCCCCAGCCCCTGGCTTCCCCTGCCCCAAGTGTGTGCCCCAGTCACATCCCCATGCTGCCCCTCATTTGCTGTAAGTGCCCCAGATATTGTGGGGGCAGGTAGCCTGGAAGGGGATCCAGGCCCTACCCTGGATCCTCCACTAACCTGCACTCCAAGTTGCCCCACCAGTACCCCGTGGCACCCTGTGGCACCCCAGCACCCCCATGGTCTACCACGACCCCCATGGCCTCCCAGCACCTCCCAGTATTCCCATGATACTCCCAGTACCCCAACAGGCCCCACGGTATCTCCATGGTGCTCCCAGCACCCCCAGCACCCCGCCCCCCCACCACGGCCTGTGCTTCCTCCCCTTTCAGGGCAGGCGCTTGCTGCAGACATCAGCATCCTGTCCACCCCAAGCTCCCTGCACCACCTCATCTTTGTAGCCCTGTCTTATCCGAAGGGGGCCACCTGCATCCTGCTCTCTGCAGGGCTGATGCCTTGCTCCCCAGTCAGTTTTCGGCATCTGGAGGTCCTGGGCACTTGTGATTCCTGGCTTCAGCCTGGCTGCAGAGCCACTGTTGGCTTCGGAGCTCACAGCCATGTTCTGGACGCAGGCCCGGCAGATGTTTGAGGGGGAGATGGCGAGCCTGGAGGCTCTTCGGAGCACTGGCCTGGTGCGGGTGCCTCAGCCCATCAAGGTGATTGACTTGCCTGGAGGTGGGGCTGCCTTTGTGATGGAGCATCTGAAGATGAGGGGCCTGAGCAGGTGAGAGACAGACAGAGAGTGTGCGTGTGTGTAGTGTGTGTGTGTATTTGAGAGAGAGAGACAGAGGGAGGGGGACCGAGGGACAGAGAGAGGGAGATGAGAGGCGGAGGGAACAGCCTCTTGCTGAGCTGCCCACATCACTCAGTGCAGGAGCAGAGGCAGGGCCAAGAGCCACACCTGCCTCCCTGTTGGAGACAGGAGCTCTTGCTTTCCACGCAGGGCCAGTCTGAGGCTAGTTTGGCTTCACAAAGCTACACCAAATAAGCACGTTTGAACCATCTGTTACTCTGTTTTTAGTGAATACCAGTGCCTGTTCAGTATGGGCAGTGAGGTCTGATCTAGTAATTATCTAAAATCTAATTATTAAAGTTATGCCATGCTAAGTCGCTTCAGTCATGTCTGACTCTGTGCGACCCTGTGGACTACATAGCCTGCCAAGCTCCTCTGTCCATGGGATTCTCCAGGCAAGAATACTGGAGTGGGTTGCCATGCCCTCCTCCAGGGGATCTTCCCCACCCAGGGATGGCACCTGAGTCTCTTATGTCTCCCGCACTGGCAGGCGGGTTCTTTACCACTAGCGCCACCTGGGGAGCTCCAAAGTTATGTATGTCTATTGTTTAAAAAATGGTGGAAGAGGCAAACTCTTGAAAAGAAGACTAGAGGCACATGGCATCCCAGCGGCAGGGAGCAGTCACAGCTATGATGTGTGATTATTGTTTTCTTTTTGTGATTTATATTTGTTTTTACAAAAATTGGGACCTTCTTTTTTTTTTTTTTTTCTTTTTTCAGTGTTTGATCCTTTATTCCTGGTATTTCCATAGGCTTCAAGAGAAGCCTACCCTTCTTGGGTGATTTTACACTATTTTGATGTTTTGGAGAAGATTATTGCCTACAGTTCACTTTTCACTTTTTAAAGAACAGAGAGTTGTTTTTAAGGTATTTAAAACATTTCTCAAAACGGAACATGTTCCCTGGTTGTTGTTTCTGATTTCAATTGGCTGCATTTTCTTCTATCCTCAGTCAGGCCTCAAAACTTGGAGACCAGATGGCAGATTTGCACCTTTACAACCAGAAGCTCGGGGAGAAGCTGAGGGAGGAGGAGAACAGAGTGGGTACGTTCAGAATGCTGTTGTGAACCCTTGACCTGGGTGCGTCTACCCTGGGTAGGTGCTTGGGGGGACATTTTAATAATGGGTTGGGTTTCATGCCACCTGCTCATAGACTACAGTGTGAAAAATGAGGTTGTTAAAAAAGTTTTGATGATAAGTTAGTAGAATTGGCTCATGACCCCTTTATACTCAGTCCTGTTGTACAGTGTGCTAGAGACAGGCATGTTCTGGCTGGTCTGTGTGTGGACCACGTCATCCCATGGTGACCTTAGCTGGTATCGCATCCCTGGAAACTGGGCAGGCTTGGGTCCCAAGGCTGGATTGTTGTGGGGCTCAGGGACCTGGGAAGATGTGGCAGGTGGTGTGCCTCCACGATGTTCTTGGAGTACATCCTCAGCCACCCATATCCTAGCAGTGTGGTCCTGATGCTCTGCTGAGGTCTGACATTAAGAGAAAGATGAGCAGCTCTTTCTATTAACAGGCCAGAGGGCTGAGGGTACCGGGCCCCGGTATGTGGCCAAGTTCGGCTTCCACACAGTGACCTGCTGCGGCTTCATCCCGCAGGTGAGTGCCTGGCGAGGGTCCGCCTGCTTAGCTCCTGGTGCTCCAGTGCTGCTCGTTCCACCCCTTGTGCATAACAGAGTTCCAGTTCCCTGGGCATCAGGAAGTCTGACTACCTGATTCCTGAAAGCAGAGTGTGAGCTGGAAGAGTTGATGTTGAGGTTCACTGTGCTGAGCTCAGAGGAGGCAAGGAGCTGTGGGGCAGGTGGAAGAGCATTCCAAGTAGGGGAAACAGCAGGTGCAAACGCTGTGGACAGAGGGCTGTTTTCCCAGGCAGAGTCACTAGGAGCAAAACCCTTATGAAGCTAGAGGCAGATTTGGGGATCTCAGTCAAGGGCCAGCCCTCAGATCTGGGGTACCTAGAACTGTACCCCGTGGTTTACCAGGATTACTAAGACCCTATGAATCTCTGCTGAAGCCAGCTCCCCCGGGGGTTACATAGCCATCTGGGGCTAGTGACCAGCACAACACTGGTTCCAGGCCAGTGTGTCCAAATGTGGCTTGTCCTGCTTCAGATGTTGAGTTTAAGAATGCAAGTCTACAAAGGCTCGTTTGACCTCATACATTGATTTTTCAAGAACTGAGGAATGAACTTGTACACAGAACCCCAATGTGTGAAGCTGGTGAGGATGAAGCTGGCCTGTTAGGGACACAGGCAGCCACTGAGCATGCCCATCAGAGTCTAGGATCAATGAACCAACTTAGGTTAGTTACAGCCTGGCTAGGAAGGGGTGGGAGACCTGGAAGGACCCCTGGTCCACCTCCTTGTGCGGTGACAAGATGGTATAGGACGTAGCATCCGATGGACACAGCCTGGAGGGTCCAGCCTGAAGTTTCAGGAAGCTTCCTACTCCTTGGGACGACTGATGGGGCAACCCTGAATGATGGTACCCTGAGCTGAGCCCCCTTGGGACCACTGGCTTTGTTAGAGTACTGACTCAGTTTCTTTGCTGCCATGTCCAACTCAGCTCCCTAGTTTCCATAGCAACCTCAGGAGGCAGGTTTTTACTGACTCATTTTATAGATGGGGAAAACGATGTGTGGAGAGAAGCCAGGCGGTGTCTCGTCGTGCAGCTGGTAAGTAGAGGGGCCAGCGTTTGGCCCCTCTGACTTCAGAGCACAGACCCTGACCACCACACATGCTGGTCCTCTGTCCAGGTGAAGCCTGGGTCCTCCCACCAGCCATGAACCCAGGTGGCCCTGCCTTGGTAGCACAGGGGAAGTTCGTATCTTTCTGTGGGTGAGGGGATCATGGCCCCTCTGTCCAGGGGGAGGGCTAGCCATGCCGGTCTCCAGCTCCAAACACAGTCTGTGTCTTTTATGACCTGGTCATCTAGGAGGAAGACCAAGGCTGGGACATGATGGGCCTAGGCAGGAGATGGGGCAGGAGGGCATGCCATCCCCATACCTTAGGACATTTGGGGAGGGGAACTCCCGTTTTCTCTTGAGGCGCACCTAGCAAAGGGGATGAACCCAGGGGTTCAGTGACCACAACCCTTAGCCCAGGATGCTGACCGGGGGCGCATGTTGTCTGGAAAGTTCTTCCCTTAAGGAATTTCATTAAGTAACCCTTTGTATAAAATAAGCTTTGCATCTTAAAAAAACTCTATTAAGGTATATAGCTGATATAAAATAAACTGCGCTTATTTAAAGTGTACAGATTGGTAAGTTTGGACATGTGTACACACCTGTGAACCACTAACCACAGTCAGGTCAGTGTGTCAAAAAGTGTCATCCCCAAATTGTCCCAGTGCCCTTTTGTAATGTCTTCCTCCTGCCCTTTCCTGCCCTGGCAACCACTGATCTGTTTTCTGTCACCATAGACTGGTTTGCATTTTGCATAATTTAATGTAAATGAAATCACATGAAGTACGCTGGCTTCTTTTACTCAGCACAGTCATTTCAGTAGTCATCCATGTTGTTACACATGTCAAAAGTCCATTCCATTGTACAATAAACAACAGTCTGTTTATCCATTCACTGGTTGATGGATATCTGAGTTGTTTCCAAGTTTTGCTTTTACAAATAAAGCTGCTATGCACTTTTGTGTACAAGAATTTGTGTGGACACATTTTGGGTGAATACCTAGGAGCCAATAACTAGGTCATATGTAGGTTCATATTTTGCTTTTTAAAAACATTTATCTCTTGTTTTGAGCTGTGCTGGGTCTTCATTGCTGTAGGGGCTACTCTAGTTGCAGTGTGCTGGCCCACTGGGCTTAGTTGTTCCGCAGCATGTGGGACCTTCCTGGATCAGGGATCAAACCCATGTCTCCTGCACTGGCTGCTGGATTTATTTATTTATTTATTTTTACCACGGAGCCACCAGAGAAGCCCCATATTTAACTTTTTACGAAACTGTCAAAATATATTCCAAAGTGGTTCTATCATTTTACATTCGCACCCCTAGTGTAGAGAGTTCCAGGCCCTCTGCACCCTCAGACACTTGGTATTTCCTTTGTCTATAATTGTAGCCATCCTAGTGATTGTGAAGTGGTATCTCAGTGAAGTTCTATTTTCTCTAATGACTAAGGATGTGGAGCATCTATTCAGGTGCTTATTTGCTGTATATTAGGGACATAAATGTTTAGGATTATTGTATCTTCCTCATTAGTTGACTCTCTTTCCATTGTGAAATGACTTTATAGTCAGTGTCTTTGCTCTGAAATCTACTTTGATATTAATATAGCCACTCCAGCTTTCTTTTAGCACAATTTATCTTTTCTATCCTTTTAACCTGTTTCTGTTTTTATGTATAAAGTGCATATCTTATTCACAGCTTATAACTGGGTCTTGCTTTATTTTTTCAACCTGTTGATCTGTCATTTAACTGGGGAGACCTGGGTTCGATCCCTGGGTTGGGAAGATCCCCTGGAGAAGGAAATGGCAACCCACTCCAGTATTCTTGCCTGGAGAATCCCATGGACGCAGGAGCCTGGGGGGCTACAGTCCACGGGGTCACAAAAAGTCAGACACGACTGAGCGACTTCACGTTCACATTCACATAGACCATTCATGTTTAATGTAGTTATTGATATGGTTAGGTTTGGATCTGTCGTCTTGTCATTCTTTTTTTTAATTTGTCTTATCTGTTCTTTGTTCCCCCTTTACGCTCTTCTGAATTAACCCTTTTTTAATGCTTTCATCTTGTCTCCCCTGTTGGCCAATGATAACATTTGCTGTGCTCTTTTAGTGTTTGCTCTAGGGTTTAGGCAGTTTCCACGCATAACTCTGTCCTGTGACCACCAGCTGCAGCACCAGCCCCTTACTTTCCCTTGTCACTCAGGTCAACGAGTGGCAGGACGACTGGCCAACCTTCTTCACCCGGCACCGGCTCCAAGCACAGCTGGACCTCATTGAGAAGGATTATGCTGACCGAGAGGCACGAGAACTCTGGTCACAGCTACAGGTGGGCACAGCAGTTATCCTCTGGGAGAAGGGCTGTCCTCTTACGAGCCTTCCACACATTTGTGTGGGGCCCTCTGCTAGAACAGAGCCAGAGAGGGGACCGCTGAACCTGGAGCAGGGCTGGGCAAATCATGGACACATAAGTGTCCTGACTATTGGTTCGATGCAGAAACTGAGAAGGGGGTGGCCCCTGAGAGCACCTCTCACTTCCTGGGTCATCAGATACTTAACCTCAAACTTTGCTCACGTGAAATGTAGGTGTTTGACTTGTGATTGGTGGCACTTACTACTACTTTCTTGCCTACTCTTATGCTGTTCTTTCCACCAAGGCACAAATGTCTTACCTTTTAGAGCAGGTGTGAACAGCAGGTGCCCCAGAGTGACTGGCTTCAAAACAGAACTCTCAAGATGTTAAAAACAGAACTCGCATATCAGTCCCTCATGAGCACGCATAAAAGAAATTTTATTGAACTCCTTACTGAAATAATCAGGCTACAAAAGAGGTGCAGATATGTATGTGCTATGAAATAAAAGAATAGCAGAGACAGTTTGCTAAGTTACATACAAAAAAACTTCACTCAGATTCATATTCTACACAATGGTAAAACCATAACCTCCGAGGTTCTCTACTATGACAATCACTAATGTTGCAGAGCTTTTAGACCTAAATTAACAGTAAATACCAAGACAAAATTACATTCCCCTGGAGTCAGAGGATCTTTATCTCTGGGCTTAGTAGGCAGTGGTGGTTGGACCCTGAGTAAACACAAGGTCCTCTTTACCTTATTTCCAAGTATTGGATGAGGAGACTGTGGCTCCCAGGCCTGTGATAACTCTATGTACCATAATTATTTTCTTAGGTGAAGATTCCGGATTTGTTTTGTGGCCTGGAGATTGTCCCTGCCCTTCTTCACGGGGATCTATGGTCGGGAAATGTGGCAGAGGATGACAGCGGGCCCATTATTTATGACCCAGCCTCCTTCTATGGCCATTCTGAGTTTGAACTGGCAATTGCCTTGATGTTCGGGGGGTTTCCCAGGCCCTTCTTCACCGCCTACCACCAGAAGGTCCCCAAGGCTCCAGGGTTTGACAGGCGGCTGCTGCTCTATCAGCTCTTTAACTACCTGAACCACTGGAACCACTTCGGTAGGCAGTACAGGAGCCCATCCCTGGGCACCATGAGGAAGCTTCTCAAATAGCAGCCTGCCTGTGTTCCCTGCCCAGCTGCTTGCCAAGGGACCAGGGTGGCTGCACCAAGGCAGTTTCAGGGACAAATAAAGCCCATGGGGGTGTCAGGGATGGAACTGTGTGTGTCTTAGTTTCACCTGCATTTCTGTCCTCCATGCAGCTGGGTTAGTTTACTGGGGGCCCAGACCACCTGCAAGTTCTCTGCCAGGCTCATCACCTAGTCCAATCTAGGGGGAACATGGAGTTTGGATACTTTCATGACAATTGTATAGAAATTCACACAGATCTGGGGTTTGGTTCGGTAGAAGTTGGTGTCACAGTCCCCGCCGTGGACTCAGGGCTCCTGTTTCTGGCTTAGGTAGAGTTGGGGACCATGGAATGGGCCCAGCTCTTGAGCAGTGGCTCTGAGGCTGTGTTCAAGTCCACCCTTACTGAGGTGGCCGGGTGGGAGAAAGCCCCCTTACCCTTCAAGTGCTGGAGCCACTGCCCCTCTCCCGTGCTCCATTTTGCAGTTGGTAGTTTTGGTCGACAAGAGGGGGGCGGGCGGCAGTCTTGGGTAGCGGGTGTGCCCTGGTAGGTGCACGGGGTGTCCAGGGTGAGCGGGGTGTCACCGTGGAGGGGCGGGGCTGCTGGCCCCGCAGCCACCCAAGTGTGGGTCTCTGAAGACCAAGTCGCCCACATCACCAATTATTTCGGGGCGTTACGAGCGCCCCGTCAACCCTTCTCTGTTAAGTACCTATCTTCCACTGCTGCCTGCGCACCTGTGGGCTGCTTTGTATTGTAGAAAAATTCCCGACACCTGTCCGCGGTCACCGGGAAACAGCGCGCATGCGCGGGGAAGGAGGCGCGGCCGGCCCGGAGTCTTGTGCTCCGCCCCCGCCCCGCCCCTGTCCCCTGGGCCCTGCCCCACCCGGGCTCGCCACGGCCTCCGCGCGCACTCTTTTGGTGGCCGGCGCGTTCCGTAGCGGGGGCTGGCGTGCAAGGTCGGAGTTCCTGGGGGCGGGGCTGGCGTTATTGCCGCCTTCTCAGCCTCCGGCGTCTTGAGCGTCCCGTGCCCAGCGCCGCGTGCCCAGTGTCCCACGCCCCGAGTCCCACTGCACGCACCTCGCGCGAGGGCGTAGTCCGGCTGCCGAAGATGGCCCTGAGCGAGGAGCCGGCCGCGGGCGCCGCGGAGGACCCTGCGGAGGACCCGGTGGAGGATGCCGCGGAGGACGCGGCTCTGGCCTGCGGCGCCGCCCTCGAGTCATTCGGCGAGAGCGCGGAGACGCGGGAGCTGCTCGGCCGCCTGCCGGCGGTGCTAGCTGACCGCTCGGCCCGGGAGGGCGCCCTGGAGCGATTTCGGGGTGCGCACGGGTCGGAGGAGGGGAACACCGTGCAGGGTGTGCAAGTCTCCTTTCCTGCGGCCCCAGACACGGGCGTGCCTAAGAGAGGGAGGGCAGTGGGCCTCCACCGTCACGAGGAGGGATGGTGGAGCTCCCCTGGGTGGGTCATTTCCCAGTCCTTGTCCCCACCCTGTCCTGGGACCACCGCAAAGCGCACTTGCTCCAAGACAGCTGTGTGAACGGGGCAGTGGGTGCAGGAGAGGCCCAACAGGCAGGAACGGGCGGGGGCCCCCACCCAGAGCCTTCTCCTCAGCGCCCGTGGCTCTGCCAAGACCATGCATGCAGCCCAGTGCGGTAGCGCTGCTCCGGGCAGCGCAAGATGCTTAGTCAGACCCTTGCCGTTGTCTATAACGGATAACTTACAAACGATTCCTTAAGATCCCGTGGTTAGATAACTATGTAGGGTTTTGTGATTCAGTAAAACCGTCCTTGGGGACCTTTGTAGCTATAGAAATTTCTACATGATTTTGCCTTGGTGGACTTGTGATAACAGTTCTTAACTTCAGGAAGGGCACTCACTTGAGCAACTCCTCCTTGGGTTCGAATCCTGCTCTGCCACTTGGGCTAGTTGCTTGATTGTGCCCGTTTCTCTGGCTGTCTGCTTGGGTTAGCACTGAAAATACCTCGGGCACAGAACTGTCCTGAGGGTGAGGTGAAAATCCAGGGAGCAATGAAAGCCGGCTTTCCCTTTCATGGGAAGTGGTCAGACGTGGAGGTGTGTGGCTCGTGAGAACTGCCATAGGCCAGGTGGGCGTGGGATCTGATGGGAACGGTTCTAGCTGCTGGTAGGAGTAGAAACCAGGCTGCCTGGGATAAAGAAAGCCATAGTATGAGGGGGTTAGAAGGGCACATGGCTTGATGTGTGTGGCAGAGGGAGCATGGAAGGTGTTTGTCCTAATGAAGGGGAGAACTCAGCTTGGCTCTCAGCAGGCAGTGAAGGAAGGAAGAAGTGAGGATCTGAGAGGAAGGTGGATTGAGCACACAGAGAGCAGAGGCTGGGGTAGTGTGGCCCTGAGGAGACGCGTGGCTGGGGGGCTCACTCCAGCTGGCCTGTGCTCTTGGGAGCTGCCTGGGAAGTCCGCATGGGAAAACTCAAGGGTTTCCAGGGTTCATGTTAAGTCTCACGTTTTTCTTTTTAGTAATAATGGACAAATATCAGGAGCAGCCTCACCTGTTGGACCCACACCTAGGTAAGAACAGAAGCTGAGGTTTTGATCATTTACAGATAATCATAAAGGCCTTGGAACGTGTGTGTGTGTGTGTGCATGCGCACGCACGTGCCTGCACACCAGCTGAGACTATCAGGATAAACTGCCCAGGCTGTTCTTGTTAGTGGGGCCAACAGTAGTAACACCTCCTCCTGGAAGTGAACTTGGGAAGGAGGAAGGTAGTGATAGTAACTTACGTTGAGGGAAACACGGGGTGGTGGTTAGGGTCACCAGCCCTGGGGCTGGACTGCCTGGATTTATATCCCAGCTCTGCCGCTGAGCTGCTCTATGCCTGAGTTTCCTCACCTGTGATGTGGGATCATCAGTGCTGCCTGCCCGCCGGGCTGTGGAGATCTCAGATCACCAGAGAGGCACCAATAGTTAGCCTCAGCGTGCACACAGGTGCCTTTTAAAAAGTGGGCTGGTGCTGTGTGTGTTGATTTTTCTAAGTAACCAGCAGGTTTTGTGGAAGGTCAGCATTCTGAACTCTGCACTGTCTTGGGCAGAATAAATGCATTTCATGCTGCGTGGGGATGGAGGGCATGGGTCCATAGTCTCTCATCCAGTTATGCCAAGTGCATGTCTGAGTTTCTTTCTCAGGAGCCTTTTTGCCTTGGAAAGTTTCTGGAGCTTGGTATTTTAGGAGGGTATGACTCACTCTTGGCCTTTTTTGTTTGTTTGTTTTCTTAAGTGTTTTTATTAAATTTTTTTAAGAATGGAGGATAATTGCTTTATAAAGCTGTATTTGTTTCTGCTGTACACCAACATGAATTAGCCATAAGTGTATGCATCTGTCCCTTTCCTCTTGAGCCTCTGTCTCACCTTGCCTCCCCCATCCCACCTCTCTAGGTCATCACAGAGTGCCGGGCTGGGTTCCCTGTATTACACAGCATGCCCCTAGCTGTCTATTTTACGCATGGTAGCATATATATGGAGAAGGCAATGGCACCCCACTCCAGTATTCTTGCCTGGAAAATCCCATGAGCGGAGGAGCCTGGTGGGCTGCCGTCTATGGGGACGCACAGAGTTGGACACGACTGAAGTGACTTAGCAGCAGCAGCATATATATCAGTGCTCCTGTCTAAATTCATCCCACCCTTCCCTCTCTGTGTCCACAATCCCATTCTCTTCTTATGTTAGGCATTAGCTGGACAATTTTACGCTAAAGACTTGCATCTTTTAGGGGGCTTTGCTTCTGGTGTGTTTTTGATCGCTTCTCTGCTCTGCCTTCTGGTGTGCCTGTGAACTGGGTATTGAATTTCTAGGAGTGATCCTGTGGGTCGCTAAGGTTTTTCCTTTATAGTCCTACTTTCAGATCTTTGTTTTTGCACATAGAAGCTGTTCTTGAATTATTTTTACAATCATTTTTAGTTTCTAAGAGTGCTTGTCCCTGGTTGGGTGTATTTCACAGTTGTCTTACTGGTCAGGTTTTCCTCCCTGGGGAGCACATGCCTGGCTGCTGTGTCCCTCAGCCCCCCGTGGGGAGGGGAGTCCCATGGCCCCATGGGGAGGGTCCTGTAGTAGGCTTCCTAACCCAGAATTCCCTTTTGAGTCAGGCACCGAGGCTGGCTTCCAGCCTTAAGCCTTTCAGCCTGCTGTCTTTGGGATACCTCTGTCCAGGAGAGCTTTGTGTCATGATGGAATGTTCTGGATCTGTGCTGTCTGTCTGGTAAGGTCACCACTAGGTACATGTGGCTGTTGAGCACTTGAAATATGGCTCGTATGTCTGAGGAACTGAATTTAATCTTATTTCATCTTATTTTTTGCTTGCTTCTTTGAATTTTAAAATTGATTTAAGTTTAAAAAAGAAAAAAAAAGCCCAGATGTGGCCAGTGGCTATAGTATTCTCCACTCTTGAGTAAGCCTTTAGTTTTCTGCCTGGATTGGCACAGGGCTGTGGTCTGGAGACCTTGGACCACTCCTCCTGTTTTCAGCCGCACCTCCGTTCTGTCCTGGGCTGTCCCTGGCACCTCAGGCCTCTGGCCTCAAGCTGTGGCACCGGAGCTGCTGCTGCGCTTTCCGTGGGTGGCTCAGTGACAGCTTGGGCATCATGCTGAAGTCTCTTGGCTGCTGTTTCTTCTCTTCCTTGTGGATTTTTTTCTCTTTGTTGATTTATCTCTGCTGGTCCCCAGGTTCTCCTTTCTCCTCTGGGGTCAGGTTTTCCTTGTAATTTGATCTTTTCATCTTGCTGGTTCAGACCAAATGGATGCAGACAACGGCTCCTCTGCTTCTGTTTTGTAGGTTGGAGCATTTTCATCTGGGCTTTTCCTGAACGGGATTCTGATAGGCAGCTTCTTGTGGGGCAGTATGACGAGTCGATGGACAGATTTTCTCTTAGAGCCGTTGGGTTGGTTGAGAATTCTTTATCACATTGAGGATGCTCCAGATGCCAGAATGAAGGCCTTTATCTGGGGCGCTCTTTTCTTCTCCAGAGAGCCCATTTTCCTAAGGGTTGGCTCAGAGCTTGGTCCCAGTGGAGTGCGTCTGGGGCTAGTGATTGCAGGCCCTTCCCCACCTTGGGCTGCACCGTGCCTCCTGACTCTGGGCTCTCCTTGGTTCTGCATTTGGGCGTCTATAAAGTGGGCTTCTCTGCCTGTTTAATTTGGAGCTGGCTTTTCCCCAGAAGTCTTTACATCTGCTCTCTCCCATTCTTGCCATTGATTAGGACTTTCCATTTTGTGCAGCTGTGCTTTAATTTTACTGGCTCTTAGGAGAAAGAGGAAGCAGATGTGTGTGGACTCCTGCTTTGTCCAGTTTTGTACTCTTCCAAGTAGCCTAAACATCCATGCACCTCTGCACAATTTAGAGTTTCAGGAACTCTAAAAGTGGAAGTGCTGCGCTTCTGATTTGTTGTTCAGTCCCATCCGACTCTTTGTGACCCCCGTGGACTGAAGCACACCAGGCTTCCCTGTCCTTCATTGTCTCCTGGAGTTGGCTCAGACTCATGTCCTTTGAGTCAGTGTTGCCATCCAACCATCTCATCCCCTTTGCCCCCTTTTCCTGCCTTCAGTCTTTCCCAGCATCAAGGTCTTTTCCAGTGAGTCAGCTCTTCACACCAGGTGGCCAGAGTATTGGAGCTTCGGTTTCAGCATCAGTCCTTCTAATGAATATTTCCTTTAGCATTAACTGGTTTGATCAGTCAGTTCGGGCTTTTGATACTTAACTTCAAATTCACCTTATGTTTTTATCAACAGTATATATCATTGCCAAGATGAGATTTGACTATTTGAAATCTTTACCAATGTAAAGTTAACCTATTAAAGGGGGTAAGGGCATCATGTGCTTTTATTTTGCATTTTGTTGTTTCCTAGTGAGGACGAATTTTTTTTAACATTTATTATTACATATGCACAATATTTTTCCCCTTTGTGAATTGCTCATTCATACTCGTTTACTCTTAATGTATTTACCTTGTTCTAAATGATTTTTAATGCTTCAGTTTAATCATCACAATAGCCTGCTAATACTTATGGAAGGTCGTTATTTTTGAAACTTTGTGGGTGTAGCCAGTTAACAACTTGTGATAGTTTCAGGTGCGAGCAAAGCAGCCATATGTATAATGTATCCATTCTCCCCCAGTCTCCCCTCCCATCCAGGCTGCCACATAACATTGAACAGAGTTCCCTGTGTTGTACAGTAGGTCCTTTTGATTATCCATTTATTTGGCTGTGTCAGGTACTGGTTATAGCCCCTTAGGTCTTAACCCACGTCTCCTGCTTTGCAAGGCAGATTCTTAAGCACTGGGCCACCAGGAAAGTCCTGGTTATCCATCTTAAGTATGGCAATATGTACATGTGGATGTCTCAAGCTCCCTAACTATCCCTTCCCCCACCCTTCCCTCCCTGCTAACAGTCGGTTCCTTTTCTAAGTCTGTGAGTCTGTTTCTGTTTTGTAAATTATTTCATTTGTATTATTTCTTTTTAGATTCCGCATATAAGGGATAGCATATATTTGTTTCTCTGACTTCACTCAGTGTGACGATTCTAGGTCCATCCATATTTCAGCAAATGGCATTATTTTGTCCTTTTTTATTGTATGTCTAGTAACTTTTGAATGGATGATTGACATTGTGATTTTTATGTTGGGTGGCTTTAAAGTTTTTGTCTTTAAAGAGTGAAGTTTAGCAGACAGTTTAGTTAATTGCACATCATGTATATCCTTTCAATCCTTTTTAAGCTTTGTTAAGGAAGATGTAGCTTTTTCTCTAGGTTTTCTCTAATTTAGTTTTACTACTAAGTAAAGAATTTTCTGGAATGTCTGCTGGTGGCTCTGGGTGTTCAACAAGGATTCTGCACTCTGGTCCGATGGAGTTTGAATGTCAGCCCTGTATGGGCTATGGGGCTCTGGACTCTAGCCACTGTGCGTGTGAAGATTCAGCCAGAGGTTTGAGGGGACCTTTCAGACTTCCAGAGCTCGTTTTCTGCTTAGCTTCTTCTGGCATGTTGCCCTGCAAATTTCAGCTAAAGCAGCTTCTGCTCTGCTTGAGTCCCCCCTCTCTGCAGTGGGTTCTAAAAATTATTTTCTAGTGGACAGCTTGCGCAGCTGTAGAGTCCAGTTGGTTGGTTACAAGTCGCTGTCGTCCTAGTGCCTGAAAATACTGAGTTGTCCAAAAAGTTCATTTGTTTTTTTCCATAAGTGGGCTCTAGTAATGCTTGGTTGTCTTTAACTTCATTTGAAACAGTTTTGTTAGATTATATTGTGACAGCTGTCATGTCAGCATCCATTAAAAAAAATTTTTTTATCAAAATTGGTGAGTTTTTATATAGCCATTTCAATAATGAAGATGGAAGAAAAACAACATTTTTGGCAAAATATGCTTTATTATTTCAAGAAAGGTACACGGTGGAAATAAAACTAAAGGTTTGGGCAGTGTATGGAGAAGGGACTGTGTGTGATCTGTCAGAAATGGTTTGCAAAGCCCTATGCTGGAGATTTCTCACTGGACAGTGCTCCATGGGCAGGTAGACCAGTTGAAGTTGATAGCGATCAAATTGAGACATTAATTGAGAATAGTCAGCGTTATACCATGCAGGAGATAGCTTGCTGCTAAGTCGCTTCAGTCGTGTCTGACTCTGTGCGACCCCATAGACGGCAGCCCACCAGGCTCCCCCGTCCCTGGGATTCTCCAGGCAAGAACACTGGAGTGGGTTGCCATTTCTTTCTCCAATGCATGAAAGTGAAAAGTAAAAGTGAAGTCGCTCAGTCGTGTCCGACTCTTTGCAACCCCATGGACTGCAGCCTACCAGGCTCCTTTGCCCATGGGATTTTCCAGGCAAGAGTACTGGAGTGGGGTGCCATCGTCTTCTCCGGAGATAGCCTACATACTCAAAATATCCAAATCAAGTGTTGAAAATCATTTGCACTTATTTTCTTATTAAACAATTTACAATGTTAAAAAAAAATCATCTGTACTAGCTTGGTTATGTTATTGCTTTGTTTGGGTCCCACATAAGCTGCGAAAAAACTTTTTCTTGACCATATTTCTGCATGTGATGCTGCTCTACTGAAATGTCATGAAAAGGTTCTGTTTTTAAAAACAAATTGTGATGGGCAGTGAAGTGGATACTATACAGTAATGTGGAACAAAAGAGATTATGGGGCAGGTGAACTGAGTGAACCACACCAAAGGCCGGTCTTCATCCAAAGGAGGTGATGCTGTATTTGTGGTGGGATTGGAAGGGAGTCCTCTCTTAATGAGCTTCTTCTGGAAAACCAAACAGTTAATTCTAACAAGTACTGCTCCCGGTTAGACCTACAGCAGCATTGGAAGAAAAGCATCTGGAATTAGTCAGCAGAAAACACATAATCTTCCATCAGGATAACACAAGGTTGCATGTTTCTTTGATGATCTGGCAAAAACCGTTAGAGCTTGGCTGTTCTAATGCATCCGCCATATTCAAGAGACACTGCACCTTTTTTTGGGAAAAAAAAAATTTATTTTTGACTTGTGCTGGGTCTCTGTTGCTGCGCCGGCTTTTCTCTAGGTGCAGTGCGTGGGCTTCTCATTTCAGTGGCTTCTGTTGCTGTGGGGCATGGGCTCTAGGGCGCACGGGCTTCAGTAGTTTCGGATCTCGCTCGAGAGCCCAGGCTCAGTAGTTGTGGCGTACCGGCTTAGCTACTCCGTGGATCGTGGGATCTTCCTGGATCAGAGATCGAACCTGTGTCTCCTGCATTGGCAGTCAGATTCTTTACTGCTAAGCCACCAGGGAAGCCTCAACATTGCACCTTTGGATTTCTGTTTATTTCAAAGGTCTTTACTGAATTCTCCTGATGGAAAAGATTTCAAATTCCCTGGAAGGCTGTAAAAGGCACCTGGAACAGTTATTTGCTCAAAAAGATAAAAGAGTTTTGGGAAGATGAAATTATGAAGTTGCCTGAAACATGGCAAAATGTAGTGGAACAAAATGGTGAATATGTTATTTGATAAAATCCTTGGTGAAAATGAAGATATGTCTTTTATTTTTACTTGAAAACCAAAGGAACTTTTTGGCTGACCTAGTACAATTGTTGGGTTGTCTAATTGTTGGTGGTGGTAAGATAGTTCCATATCAGTTATTCCCTTATAACTGGAAGTGGAAATCCTTTTAATCCTTTTTGTCTGTCTTATTTGTTGTTTAGAGCCCAGATTGTTCTAAACATAGTAGTTGTAGAGGTGTCTTCTGTAAAGCATGGTATTAGATATTGATTTGAGACGGAGTAATAATAATATTTTCTCTACATTTTAAAAGCAGAAGTGAATGTTATGTTAATTCTAATTCCCTTTTGGAAACTGAAGACGAAACCTTTTCTTTTGCTCTGTTGATACTTGGATTATAGAGATTTACTAATATTAAACTATTCTGATATATCTAAATAGCTCTTTTTCCTTTGGGCATTTTGTTTTAATGCCATGTTGATGTTTAATAGCAAATGTTTTATGTTTGTTTTTCCCTAGAATGGATGTTGAACTTGTTGTTGGAATTTGTGCAAAACAAGGCATCTCCTGCAGACCTTGTACATCTGGCTTTTAAATTTCTTTACATCATCTCCAAGGTAATATTTAGATAGCACATTGTAGCTGGCAAAACACTGTCTTGATAAACTTGGTCCAGAGGTACCTTCCAAAATGTAACCAGGAAAGATGTTTCTCACACAAAAGTTGTGGGTTTCATCGTTTCTCTTTTTACCATGTGCTGGGGATCAGTTGTTAGCAACCCAGGGGGTCCTTTAGCTGCAGCAGCCTTTTTCAGCATTGTTTTCATCATCTTGCACTTGAATGGATCGCCATCAGCTAACCAGAGAGGGAGGGAGAGGGTATATGTACACATACATACGTGTATATATATGTGAGTGAGAAAAGTTTCCTACGAGGAGAAGGCAAACAAACTTGGAAGCAGAAATGCTTCTCAGACATGAATGTGCAGATGGCTTTCTGGGGATCTCATGGGATGCAGATTCCTAGTTAAGTGGGTCTGGGATGAGGCCTGATACTCTGCATTTTTGCAGGCTCCCAGGTGATATGTGTGCTGGCCTGTAGATGCACCATGGGAGAGACTCGGCCCCTCCTGGCTGGGGTTTTGCCTCTGTGGGGCCTGCAGTGTGGCGGAGAGAGGCCTGCGTGCACACTGCTTGCCCTCGGTTGGTTGAATGTAAGGTCTCCTGAAGGTGTAGCGCCGCGTTTCACGGAAGCCTTAATGAATTTGGGACCTTTTGGGTTCTCGAGGACTTATTCCTCATAATCAAGGTAGAAGCAAAACTTGTTAGTTTGTAACATACCTGTATTTCTGATGAGCCAAGATTGGTTGGTCAAATTGGGACAGAACACATTTCTGAAATGATTCAAGAAGGAAAGGTGGCTTTCTTCTTGTTTAGTCTTACTAAGTTGTATCACTATAATATGTAATTTGATCATTGGGTGGCATAGGTGGTGATTTTTGATAATAGAGAAATAATCTTGCTACGTTCTGTATTTTCTACTTATATAATTCAGTATCTTTTTATTTGATAGGTTCGAGGATATAAAACATTTCTTCGTTTATTTCCGCATGAAGTGGCTGATGTGCACCCTGTGTTAGACATGTTTACAAATCAGAATCCTAAAGACCATGAAGTAAGCTCCCCTTTCCTCTCCTTGCTGATTCCTTGGTTCGCCTGCTTCTACACTGGCAGGTTCCTTTCCTGTTTCCTTCAATTTTATCTTGTGTTATTTTATGCCATTCCTTCTTTTTCATTTGTTCCTTTGATTTTGTCTTTTGATGTATGTTGCTTTAAATTATTTTCTTTTCAAAATGCCCTTTATAAAGAAAACTATACCTGAATATAGTGTGATGATAACTATATTATTATCCAAAATTTTTTTAACTTAAAATAGAACTATGTTGGGGGTCCCCAAGACCACTCCAAGTTTAGTGATTCCCTAGGACCACTACAAGAATTGGCATCTAGTTATCCTCCTATGACTTACTCCAACAAAATCAGCAGAAGGAGAAGGCATATGGGGTGAAGTCCAGAGGAAACCAGGCATGAGCTTCCAGTCTTCTCTCCATTGGGTTACCCAAGGCGCTTGTGATTTCCCACAGCACCAAGCTGTGAGAACACATGAGGTGTCCAACAGGAAGATCACAGGGGCCAGCACCCACGATTTCTAGGAGGCTGGTCATGTGGGTACTCTGCCAGGTGCCTATGAAAACACGGAAGGCGAACAGGTGTTGAGCATAAGCTACCTGGTGTGTGCCAGCGGTCTGAGCACAGAGTGAGCCTCATCAGTTAGGAGGCAGTGGGAATGTTCCCACAGGTCAGGCCCCCAGATGGCTGCCGATGGCCAGCCTTGCAGTTGTGTGTGCTGCAGAGGGCGCTTGGGCGCAGGACTCATTCAGAAGGGCACATGGGTTGTAACTTCAAACTCAGGAAATTGTCTTGCCGTTGTGTGTGGCCTGCTTTCCTCTGTTTCTCATGCCTCCGATAGGGAGTCTGGAGCCAAAGCGGGATCTTGTTTGGTTGACTCCTCTGTGGCAAGAAGTTGAGCATTTTTTTCTTTACTCTTAAGGCTTCTGTTTTTTTAATCTTTTACTCTGTTTTCCATTTTTCTTGAAATGCTGATTGCACGATGAAGGGTGCTAGGGATAAGAAGCGTTGCACCGACATGTTGATGATTTTTGTTTGTTCGTTTTGCTGTTTCTCTTGCCTGCTGAGGTAGCAGCCAGGCTGCGTGCCACAGGTCGTGTGGTGGAGCATTGTGTGTTTGCAGTCCTGGGTGGGCGCTGAGCGGGAGGGGCGGTGGGACCCCGTGGATGCCCTCCACACAGGAATCATGTCGCTCTGTCTCGGCCCCGTAGACCTGGGAGACCCGCTACATGCTGCTTCTCTGGCTCTCTGTGACCTGCCTGATCCCGTTTGATTTTTCCCGCCTCGACGGAAACCTCCTCTCTCAGCCTGGGCAAGAGCGAGTGTCCACCATGGACCGTATCCTCCAGGTAGCGGAGGTGAGTGTGGCCCTGCAGTAATGAGCTGCTGACCAGTGTCCTTTCTCGTGCCATCCTGCAGCTGGGACTTAATAGGTACACTTGTGACGCTTGGATATTTCTTCCGCTGTTGTTACTCTTTTTCAGTGAGGTGGAATTCCATTTCATAACTTAACATGAAGCTGATAATTTTTATAGGGATCAGGATGAATTATTTCAGCAAATCTCATTTCTCTGTAGATAATACAGATACTCTGATGGTAGCATAAAAGGGGTTTCAGGGGGCAGTGATAAGAGAAATTAAAGGTCCATTTAAAATCTAACTTTTAATTTTTATCACTGTGTAAATAGTACATGATCATCACAGGAAAATCAGAAAGTAAAGAAAAGCAGGAAAAATATTGAAGTGAAATCTCTCAGCTACTGGTGTTGAGAGATGACACTTGTATCTTTTTTTTTTCTTCAAGGTTCTCCTGATGCATGCATTGTGTGTATAGATTTAGGTTTTTGTATATTCTGCTGTGGAAGATATGGCCCTGAACTTGAATGACTTAACACAGCTCACATTCATCATCTCACGGTTTCTGTGAATTGGGAAATCTGGCCGTGGCTTCACTGGGCCCTCTCTCTCAAGGTCTTTCCAGGCTGCGGGCTGAGCTCGCCTAGGACAGGTCTGCTTCCAAGCTCTCATGGTTGTTGGCAGGCGTCAGATCTTGAGGGTGTTGGCTGAGGGCTTCAGTGCTTTGCTGGGTGTTTGCCATGCAGCCGCCCCCCCACAACAGTGGTGGCTTACTCTGTGGAAAAGCAGCAAGGGGCAGGGTCTGTAGCAAGGCAGAGGTAACATCATGGATGTGACATCCTACCTCCTGCCAAATTCTCTTGGTTAGAAGCAAGTCATTGTGTCCAGCCCACATGGGAGGGATTACACAGGGCGTGGGCACTGGAGGGCAGGATGCCTGCCACACTTAAACTAAGCTGCTCTGGGTGCCTGCTCTGCACCAGACGTTCTTCTAAGAGGCTTTTGATACATTAACTCCTTTCATCCTGCTTAATGAGACAGTTTGCTGTTGTTTATCCTCATTTTACTGAGGAGGCAACATGTATAAAAATAAATGCCTTTGCCAGCTCTCTTTCTCCCACATAGTGGATCCACATTTGAATCCAGGGGTTTGGCTGCCAGCCTGCTCCATGTGGCCCACATGTACAGGGCCCCGGGTGTCCTGCTGCTCTGGGACCTGCTTTTCCCTGGAGTAGTTTGGTCTGAATGTCTCACGTCAGTAAGTAGACATCTCCCTCAGAGTCGTTAAGAGAAAAGGTGCACCACTGTATCCTTATTTCTAAAATATTAGTAGTCTTTTCTAGATGGGTGGTTTGTTTCTAGCTGAGTTTGGTTACCCTCTGGGTGCTTGTCTCCTAAGTGGGATTGTCCAAGGAGAGGCCCAGTTTCTAGAGATTTGTCCTTCATAAGAAGGATCTTTTAAGTATTTTATTTGGGAAGCGGTTGAGACTTGGAAACCTCTTAGAAGTGTCAGAGTCACTGCGTTAAACTGCAGCCTTCCCGTGCTTGAGCCGGGCTTCCCGGCTGTTCTGAATGCCATGGTGCTGGCAGCCCCAGGCCTGTTCCATGCACACTCTGGGTAGCAACACATGTGCCTCATTTTTCAGTCACTTTTGCAAATGTACGTTTCAAGGAGTGTGGCCACATGCTGCGTGCGGATTGGGCTCTCCCCTGAGAGCGAGCACACGTGTGGCAGCTGCAGCCCTGAGCTCACGTTCATGAGTGGTTCATGCAGCTTCAGTGTCTGGCCTCTGCCGCTGAGCCTGCGCCCTGAGCAGTGTGGCTCTGCTGGGTGAGGGCCCAGGCAGCTGCGCGGGTCCCTGATGTTTATATCACGCGTGTAATGATGCCTGCCCTTTTACCCTTCCCTGTAGTCTTACCTGGTCGTCAGTGACAAGGCCCGAGACGCAGCTGCTGTCCTCGTGTCCAAGTAAGTGCTTTCTGAGTCGGTGTGCCATCTGTTACCTGTCTCTCTGTTGTCGTCAGAGAGGACACTCGGTTGCAAGTCCTGGGGAATCTTTGCTGTCCGAGGACTGTGCTGCTTTCCCTGAGGGAACCCAGCACTGGTAAAGGGAACCTGACCCTGATGTGGCCCCCGTCAGTGCTGGTTAGGGGCTCAGGGTTACCTGATGCCAGGTTAGTGGCTCGTGGGCCCATCAAGGGAGCGCAGATTTTGAACAGGTGTGGCAGTTTTGTGGGGCCAGATCTCTCCTCCAGCAGGGTGTCAGTTAAAAGAGCCTTTGGAAGTCACTTAGAGAGCAGTCCACACTGGTTTGTGGAGATCATGGGCTGTGATTGCGTCATTGTGGCTGGGGATAAAAATCCCCAAACATCGCATGTTAACTAAGAACAGTCTGTGCCTGAAGCAGGCACAGATGGATTTTTCTGATGAGCTGAGTAAGACGACCCAGGCAGCAGGGCCTGAGAAGTCTCAAAAATAAAAAAAAGGTGCCAGAGATGGGTATGAAAACTGAGTAACTTGTTTCATGGAATGTGAGAATGGAAGAAGGCAAATCTTTTGTATGATGTGATTTAAAGTATGTGTAGAGTGTAAACGAGTTAAAAAATTTGACTTTTATCCCCTCTCCATGTTTATGAAAGTTGAAAACTGGCTGTAAGAGCTTTTGGATGTCTTGATTGTGGCAGCACTTCAGAGTCACCTTGTCTTAGGTGTGTAGCCGTGATCTTGTGCAAGGTGGGAAGAGACATGCTTGATTTATGGGGCATTTAGGGACACTGAAGGAAGTATTTGTGGAAGTACTTGCTAAACCATTGGGCAGAGCCTGAATTCAAGAGGCTGATTTTAGGAGTGAAGAAGGAAGCATGTCTGATATACCTCCCCTGGGTGAGGAGAAAGTCAGCGACAGAGCTCTCTCATGGTTTTGACAAGGAATGAAAAAGCATGGGTTTCTTTCTAACTGTGAAAGTAATCATGTGTGTTTTGGAAGATTAAAAAGAAGTGCAGAATAAGACTCACATGTATTGTTATCCCCAGAGATGTAACTGCTGGGTCTTCTGTTCTCCACTGTCGGTGGGCGTGTTGATCCCTGGCACCGGGGCGGGGGAAATGCAGGTTTGTTCCAGGGGCCGGCAGGCTGGCCTAGACCTTTGGTCAGTCTTCCAGACGGGACGAAGGTGTGATGTATTCTTTCTCTAGCCCCATGCACGAGTAGACCTTTTGTTAGTAAAATTAGCACCGCTGTTGGACATGACTGAGCGACTTCACTTTCACTTTTCACTTGCATGCACTGGAGAAGGAAATGGCAACCCCCTCCAGTGTTCTTGCCTGGAGAATCCCAGGGACGGGGGAGCCTGGTGGGCTGCCGTCTGTGGGGTCGCACAGAGTTGGACACGACTGAAGCGACTTAGCAGCAGCAGCAGACACTCAACATGAAACTTCGTACCCTTTTGATTGGCTCTATTTTCTCCTTCCACGTTTGTTGAGATATAATTGACGTATGGCACTGTACAAGTTTAAGGCTTACAGCATGGAGATTTGACTTATATACATCATAAAATGATTATTGCAGTAGGCTTAGTGATCAGGTATCTCATGTAGATACAAAAGTAAAGATACAGGAAAAAATTTTTTTTCCTGTGATGACTCTGGATTTACTCTTTTTTTTTTTAATTGAATGAAAGATTTATCATATTCTGTAGTGCTTCCCAGTTTTCAGAAGTTTCACACACATAATTTCATATAATCTCATCATAACTCCTTTTTTCTCTATCCGTTATTGCCTCTCCCCCCCAGGTTTTACTCTCAACAACTTTCATATATGAATATATCAGTGTTAATTATATTTATCATGTTGCATGTTACATCTCTAGTACTTATTCGTCTTACAGCGGGAAATTTTTACCTTTTTGACTGCCGTTCCCCAGTTCCCCTCCCTGACCCCTTTCTCTGGTAGCCATAGATTGTTTGATTTCTGATTGATTCTTAGGGATGAATTCCTAGAAGAGGAATGAACATTCTAGGGGTTTTAAATGCAGCTACTGGAAAGGTTGATCAAGTCGAAAGTCTCCTTTTCCCCAAATGTTTGCTAAATTTGTTAAATGAAGCCTCATGTCTTTATTATCAGCAGTACTGATTTGGTAGCATTCTGCTGAGCTTGGCCTGGTGGAGTACTGCACTGTGGGGCGAGGAGGGCTGAAACCCTAAATGCTTCTTCTCCAGGTGTCCTCCAGAAAGGTGGTAGCCAGAGACCCCTGGTGGCCTGTGTGCTGCTGACTGGCTGCTCCTGCGCCATCTAGTGGTTGGGCGAGCTGGCGTTCATAAGGTTGCGGCCGGGTTTTTATTTAGCGCATTAAAAGAGCTCCAGCTGATTTAGCTAGACTGTAGGTGCACACCCAGTTTCCTTTAGCCGTAGAAAGGGCAGATGACCTCAGGTCTAGAGCTGCTCTAGCTGACCTGCCTCACAGGTGGGTTCTGACTCACCTGTCTGTCTTTGATGAGCTGTTACAGTGAGACCCTGGCTATGAAGAGTGGTCATCTGTGGCCTTTGACCCACTGTCTTCTGTTTTCTGGAGTTCCATGAGGGAGCTGCCTGTCTACCCTATCAGCTTTGAATGCTTCCCCTTACCATGTGTAGTTCATCTACAGCTGCATCGGTTTCCTTTCATCAACCAGAACCTTTAAACATGGGCTGCGCGTTCTGTAACTTTGTTACGTTGTTGCCAAGACATTTGGATATGAGCGTTACTTTACAGAAACTTGTCAATGGAAAAATAGGCCTTTATTCTTCCTGATTGTACAGAAACTCATCAATGGAAAAACATGCCTTTATTCTTCCTGATTATATTAGTTTTAAAAAGCAGATGTTTTTATCTAACTATGAAATCAATGTATGCTCCATGTGGAAAAGTTGGAACATAGAAAATTAGGAAAACCCCACCCATTTATAATCATAATACACAATACATGTGTTGTATTTTTTGGTTTATTTTTCTGTATTGTCACTGTATGGAATTTGCATAGCACAATCTCATTGAATTAACACTTGTTTTTCCACTTAATTTCACATTACCACTGATTAAATGGCTCCTTTATATTCCACTGTTTTTACTCTTAACCAGCTACCTCACGTCTTCCTCTTATCAGTAGTGATGTACTGACTAGCTTTGGGTGTAAACCTGTTTTGATATTTGGGATTATTTTCTTAGGATAGTCCCCTAGAGGCCGCCTTCTGAGTCACAGGACACAAGGACATTGTTGAATCTGTACACCAGTGACTCTTGGGAGCAAGTTTTCAAAATCTCTGCCATCACAGGCAGCCTACAGCACAACCCTGTTCCCCCAGTTGCATTGTGCATTTGTTTTATTTATTACTAATGTTTAGATTGTATTTCACTGATCGCTGGTGAGTTTCAACACATTAAGCTTATTTCAGACATCTTACGTCCTGTGTTGTAATCTGATTTCTAATATCTGTGGGTTTCTTGGTGCTTTTTCTGTGCTAGTGTGCACTTTCTCTGTGAAGGCTGTTAGCTCAAGGAGGGTGTGATGTTTTCTCCAGGTGGTTGGTAACCTTTTTTTTAAAATTATTGTTTATTTAAGGTTGTGCTGGGTCTGTGTTGCTGCATGGGCTTTCTCTAGCTGTTGTGAGCGGGGACTACTCTCTCGTTGCTGTGTGCGGGCTGCTTGTTGCAGCGGCGTCGCTTGTTGTGGAGCGCAGGCTCTCAGGTGCTCGGGCTTCAGTAGCTGCAGCACTTGGGCTCGGCAGTTGTGGCTCCCGGGCTCCGGAGCACAGGCTCGGTAGCTGTGGTGCACAGGCGTAGTTGCTCCATGGCACGTGGGGTCTTGCTGTGCCAGGGATTGAACCCACTCCTGCACTGGCAGGCAGATTCTTTACCATTGAGCCCCCTGGGAAGCCTGGATGGTAGCCTTTTAGTTCTTTGGACTGAAGTTTTTAATTCTAAGGTCAACATGGTAGCTATTTTCCTTTATTAATTTTTTTACTTTTATGCTTAAAGGTTTACTGTCATAAGAGATTTTACAAAGAACCATATTTTTCTTATTTCCCCTTGCTATTCTCTGGAACTCTGCATTCCAAAGTGAAAGGCAAAGGAGAAAAGGAAAGATATGTCCATCTGAATTCAGAGTTCCAGAGAATAGCAAGGTGAGATAAGAAGGCCTTCCTCAGTGATCAGTGCAAAGAAAGAGAGAAAAACAATAGAGTGGGAAAGACTAGAGATCTCTTTAAGAAAATTAGAGATACCAAGGGAGCATTTCATGCAAAGGTGGGCACAATAAAGTACAGAAATGGTATGGACCTAACAGAAGCAAAAGATATTAAGAAGAGGTGGCAAGAATACACAGAAGAACTATACGAAAATGATCTTTATGACCCAGATAACCACAATGGTGTGATCACTCACCTAGAGCCAGATATTCTGGAATGTGAAGTCAAGTGGACCTTAGGAACCATCACTATGAACAAAGCTAGTGGAGGTGATGGAATTCCAATTGAGCTATTTCAAATCCTAAAAGGTGATGCTGTGAAAGTGCTGCACTCAATATGCCAGCAAATTTGGAAAACTCAGCAGTGGCCACAGGACTGGAAAAGGGCAGTTTTCCTTCCAGTCCCAAAGAAAGGCAATGCCAAAGAATGCTCAAACTAACGCACAATTGCACTCATCTCACACGCTAGCAAAGTAATGCTCAAAATTCTCCAAGCCAGGCTTCAACAGTATGTGAACCAAGAACTTCCAGATGTTCAAGCTGGACTTAGAAAAGGCAGAGGAACCAGAGATCAAGTTGCCAACATCCGTTAGATCATAGAAAAATCAGAGAGTATTCCAGAAAAACATCTTCTGTTTCATTGACTAGGCTAAAGCCTTTGACTCTGTGGATCACAACAAACTGGAAAATTCTTAAAAGAGACGGGAATACTAGATATCTTACCTGCCTCCCGAGAAACCTGTCTGCGGGTCAAGAAGCGACAGAACCAGACATGGAGCAACAGACTGGTTCCAGATTGAGAAAGGAGTGGGTCAAGGCTGCATATTGTCACGCTCCTTACTTAACTTATATGCAGAGTACATCATGCAAAATGCCAGGCTGGATGAAGCTCAAGCTGAAATCAAGATTGCCAGGAGAAATATCAATAACCTGCAATAATCAATATGCAGATGACACCACCCTTATGGCAGAAAGTGAAGAGGAACTAAAGAGCCTCTTGATGAAAGTGAAAGAGGAGAGTGAAAAAGCTGGCTCAAAACTCAGCATTCAGAGAACTAAGATCATGGCATCTGATGGGGAAACCGTGGAAACAGTGAGAGACTTTATTTTCTTGGGCTCCGAAATCACTGCAGATGGTGACTGTAGCCATGAAATTAAAAGATGCTTGCTTCTTCGAAGAAAACCTATGACAAACCTAGACAGCATGTTAAAAGTAGAGACATTGCTTTACCGACAACTGTCTGTCTAGTCAAAGCTATGGTTTTTCCTTCCAGTAGTCATGTATGGATGTGAGAGTTGGACCTTAAAGCAAGCTGAGCGCCAAAGAATTGATGCTTTTGAACTGTGGTATTGGAGAAGACTCTTGAGAGTCCCTTGGACAGCAAGGAGATCAAACCAGTCAATCG
Organism: Ovis canadensis; assembly: GCF_042477335.2. Classification (NCBI taxonomy): domain Eukaryota; kingdom Metazoa; phylum Chordata; class Mammalia; order Artiodactyla; family Bovidae; genus Ovis; species Ovis canadensis. The sequence continues at coordinate 58,246,182 of NC_091255.1, read as the reverse complement.
TAAAGGAAATCAGTCCTGAATATTCATTGGAAGGACTGATGGTGAAGTTCCAATATTTTGGCCACCTGATGTGAAGAACTGTCTCATTTGAAAAAAAAACCCTGATGCTGGGAAAGGTTAAAGGCAGGAGAAGGCGCCGACAGGATGAGATGGTTGGATGGCATCACTGACTGGATGGACATGAGTTTGAGCAAGCTCAGGGAGCTGGTGATGGACAGGGAGGCCTGGCGTGCTGCAGTCCCTGCGGTCACAAAGAGTCGGACATGACTGAGCGAGTGGACTGACTGATATTTTTCTACCTTTTTATTGTTTCATACAGAATTATTAATCCATTTGGAATTTCTTTTGTTATAGGTTATATAACAGATTTTTTTTTCCCCTCTTGTAACTAAATTCATCATTTTACAAACATTTCCCTTTTCCTTTATTAATTTAAAAACACACAATAAGTTCTTACACAAAGTAGGGTTGTCACGTCACCTGTGCTGTTTCACTCTTGGGCCAGGTGCCGTGTGGTAGCAGTACCGGTGAGCGGTGTGTCCGTCCCACCAGTGTTTTGCACGTTGTCCCCCTGGTAGGTCTGGTCCTGTTGTTAGAAGGTTTTGCTGCTCACTCTCTGGCACTTACCTTTCTAGAGAAGGAAAAGGCGGCGGGGGCGGGGAGTCTCTGAAAACACTTGAATGTGTTTTCTGGGCTCCACATTGACAGTGGATGTAAGTTGTGATGTAAGTTTTCCTAAAAAGTAAGGAAGCAGAGGATTCAGAGATCTTTCAGTGTGTGCAGAAGGGTCTTTTTCTGGGCGTTACATCTGTGGTGTAGATGTTTTCCATTTTTGCTTATCTGTACTTTAGGACCTCTGCTGCCAACGTTACATTTTTGGTAAGAAAAAAAAAAAATCTACTTGCTTAAATCTTTCAAAGGAGCCCTGGGTGTTTTACTGTGATTTGGCTACTTACCTTGTATGATTTTGCCTAGGATTGGGAGTCAGCCACTGCAGGATGTGCACAGAACCTTGGGCTCCTGCTGACTCCGCAGGCGAGCGGGTGGAGGAAGCACGGAGTGTGGCCCCAAGTGGCCAGCGCCGTGACTTGTGTCTCTGAGCAGGGCTTTGGGTCCCAGCCGGGCTGCCTGTCGGCCCTGTGGGCCACTCTGCCTGTACCCTTGCCTGTCCCGAGGGCTGCCCCACTGCGAATGCTGTGCCTGCCCACGTGGTGTGGTGCATGCCTGCTGGCGTGGTATGGTGCTTGGCGGCTGGCTGTTGTCTTCAGCCTGTGGGCTGATTGGAGGTCAGGCTGAGGATCAGATCACTATGGGTGTAGCCCTCATCCTATCCGCACCCTCCCCCTCATCAAAGGGCTTTAAACCGGGCCAAGGACATTGAGATGTGTATATATCACCAATTATCCATTTTAGGTGATCCCCCTGAAGTGCAGATTTTGTGAAATTTGTGGCCCCTCTTCCCAGACCCACCGAAACAAGACATCTTGAGGGTGTGGCATGTGAGTTTTCCTTGGTAACCAGCCTCCTAAAGTTTGGTAAATCCTTGGTGACCGTGTCTCTGGGTGTGTGCCCTGTTGGGGGTGGCGGAAGACGGTAATGGCAGCTTTGTTTTTTTTGACCCAGAGACCTTCCACGTGGCTGCAGTATAATTCTAGTGCTGGGTAGTGGTGGCTGAGAGAAGAGGGGCCTGTGGGGGGTGGCTGGGGGGCTTCTGGTCAGGATGAGAGGGTCCTGCAGGGTGCAGAGGACGGTGCTGGGCTTGCCAAATGCTGCTCCTGGGGCGAGTGTGACCTGGCGTGTTTCCGTGGTATTGGTGCCCAGGCACTCTGCTCCTGGCAGAGTGAGCAGTCCTCACAGGTCACCTCCCTGTGCTGTCCCTGGGCCTCCTGTCCTCCCCTCAGCTCTTTCCTCCTTGTTTGCCTGCTTCCTGTGTTTCTGCCCCCAGACTGCAGGCTCCCCTGGAGGATGGGGGCTCGGCCTCAGTCCTGGAGCCGGGGGACAGGCGTGTGTGCTGGTTGGAGAGGAGCGAAGGGGGCCCAGGCTTCAGTGTGGGAGCCTGAGGCTGGCTGCTGGCCCAGATCAGCGTGCAAGAGGGTAGGCAAGCGCCAGCACGTGGGGAGGGCTGCGCTGAGCACGCACCTGTGATGGGAACAGTGGGGCCGTGGACACGGCCGGTGCTCCACGTGGGGCTCTGCAGCAGCCAGAGAGGATGGGGAACGAGTCCTGAGGCAGGTGCGGAGCGGAGATCGCAGGTGGCAGTGCGGAGTCCCATGGGGAAGGGATGCCAAGTCGGGCCAAAGAGTGGCCATTGCTGGGCTCGGGTGAAGGTGGGCCTGTGGTTCACGGGGCCTTGGGATGAGCAGGGGCTCAGGAGGCAGGAGCTGGGAGGGGAGGGACTGTGTGAAACTCCAGAGAGGTGGTGGTGGGAATCGCCACCCGAGGGCCAGGGTCTTCATTGGAGAGTGGTGGTAGGCCAGGAAAGGGTGGGCTCTTGTCAGCCGAGGCCAGGTTTGAGCTGTCACTACCTGTCTGTTCCCTTCCGGCAGGTTTGTCACGCGGCCTGACGTCAAGCAGAAGAAGATGGCGAGTTTCCTGGACTGGAGCCTGTGCACTTTGGCCCGCTCCTCCTTCCAGACCATCGAGGGGGTCATCGCCATGGACGGGACGCTGCAGGCCCTGGTAAAATGAACACTGCCCCAGTGGGGCTTCAGCAGTCTGGGGTTGTGGGAACGGCAGGGACAAGCCCTGTTTAATCCCTTGGTTTCATTGTGAAGTGGCTGGAGCACAGGAGACATTGAATCCCGACACGATGATCAACTCGATTTCTTTCCTCTGCTGCTTTGCGCTGGGCCCTGGGACCCAGGGCTGGCCCTGTGCTGTTGACGATCGACTTTCTGCCCAGGTGAAGGGGATGGACTGGTGATGCTGTGCGTCGCCGCCAGGGGGCACTGGTGCCTACAGAGCAGAGCCAGGGCCAGTGGGCGGGCAGGGGAGTGTCCTCCCCGGGCTTCCTGCTGCTTAGACATGTTACAGAGGAAAATGGTTAGAACCAGCGTGAAGGGAACAAGGCAGGTGATCTGGAATTTGTTCTTGTTCAGATGCCCTGGGTGTTCGCACCACGTGCAGACCGGACCCGCACCCTTTCCTGGCTCTTTGCTCGTCTTGTGGGACTTTTTCTAGTGTAGGCGGGGAGGAAAGGTTAGTTTAAATTCTTCAAGGGAGGGGATGCTGCCGCACCTGAAGCTCTGGGGTCGTGGCTCCCTTCCCTGGGCCCTGTGGTCCTTGCAGTGGGCGACTTTGTCCTTGTCTCTGAAGCTGGAGGGCCCAGGGCCCGCTTAGAGGAGAGCAGGGTGTTTTGGGCTGTGTTTAAACGGGGGCATTTGTGCCGTGACTCAGTGTGATGTCATCTTCTTGGGTGTCCTCCCATCTTCTCTCTTTGGCAGTGGCAGGTTCTGACAGTGTAGGAGGCGAGAGGGCCTGGGGAAAGTGGGGCTGATGGCGTGATAGCCCAGGGCAGAGGGTCAGGAGGTGGGAGAAGCAGAGGACAGCACTCTGCCCTGCCTCTTCCACTCCGAGAATGTTCTCTCATCTGTGTCTTTTCATTCACAGTGTCTTCAGGAAGGACTGTCATTTAAATGATGAGACTATCTCGACATTTAAAAAAAAACAAAACACCAAAAACCTTGAAAAATAAAACCTATCCTGAATTCCTGTAGTCTGTTGAGGTGATGTCTGTTTTTTCATGTGTCCTTTTATTCTGTAAATAAATGTAATATGTTATTACAATGGTTTTTAATAAGTTGAGATATAATTTGCATAGTACACCCTTTAAAGTTCAGTGATTATTTTGTACATGCACAAGATACAACTGTCACCATTGTGTAATTCCAGAATACTCTGATCACCCCAAAAGGAAACCCCACACACATGAGCAGCACCTCCTCATCCGTCGCCCCCAGCACCCCCAGTTCCTGGCAGCTAGTGGCCTACTTTCTGTCTCTCTGGCTTTGCTTATCGAGGACGTTTCATACAAGTGGAGTCGTGTACAGTGTGACCTTTTGAATCTGGCTTCTTTGGCATCGTGTTCCCGCAGGACTTCCACGTTGTAGCCTGTCAGTGCTTCCTTCCTTAATGCTCCATTGTAGTTACTCAGAATTCTGAGATACTCTCAATAAGGCTGATCTGAAAACTCCTGTGTAAGATTTTGTTTGAGCATATATTTTCCGCTTCCTTGCTACAGTAGTAGCAGTAGATTTTTTTAAGTGTAACAATTTATACTTCCTGTGTTTCTGAGGCCTTCTAGAAACTTTTTATGGCAGACCCACCTGTCATATTGACGAAACATGGGTATCAGCTTGTGGCTGCAGGCAACTCTCGTTCCAGCCACCTGTGTGGGGAGGTGCTTCAGGAGGACTCTGCTTTGTTGGGGGTTGGTGCTGGGGGAGGCTGGCCGAGAACGGTGCTGAGCGTGGAGCAGAGGGGAGGGAGTGGTCCTAGTCACCAGGCTCTCGCTGCAGGGTTCCTGGGTGGGCGTGTGCAGCGCATCGAGTCCTGGTGAAGAATGGGGTGAATAGGGCTGAGATGGTTTATTTGAAGGTTTGAGTGTAAGTGGATTCTTAGTTTTTTGGGGTGAGTCACATTGAGAAGTCTTAGGTCATAGAGAAACAAGGGTCTGATGAACGCCGCTGAGCCTGTCAGTCCACTTGGGCCTGCAGGGTAGGCCCGTCTGGACATGGGTGCCGCTTCCTGACTCACGTTTGTCCTGCTTTAGACCTCTTCCGCCTAGTCTGGAATCTGTGTCCTTGATAGGCTCCTGGGGTCTCCTGGCAGTGCCCCCTGGCCTGGAAGCCACCCCTCCTGAGGCCGTTGCTGCATCCGGGTCAGGGCACCTGGGCTGTGGGTGCCTCCTCTGCGGGGCTGGAGCCAGCGGTGACCACCCCCTGGGGCCTGCAGCTGGCGGGGCCTCTGTGGCCCTCGCCCAGAATTGGTGGCGGTGGGCTTTAGTGCTCAGGCCACCAGCGAGCGGTCCTGTGGCCTCCTCCAACTCAAGTCCTCGGGATGCTGGGGCCTCTTGGCTTGAGAAGGTCATGGGGTCACTTCCTGCCCAGTTTCTGCTGTGGCTGGGCCCAGAGGTCCTTTCTTTCTTTTTTTTTGAACATTTTTGATCCTCTCACTGCTTGTTTCTAGGTTGTTCCCAAGTTCTGCTCCTTCTTCCCGCGTGGGGCACAGGTGTTGGCGAGCCCGCTGCTGCCCTCCTGCCCCTTCACTGGCCTCAAGTGGGGAAGGGCTTTATACCGGGAGGCCTCCCCGTTTTACACTCAGGAGGAGTGAAGGCCTGTTGTGTCTTCCTCCTGAGGAGTAAAGTGATTTTCTCAAAGCCTTAGCAAAGTTGAACCTCACGTCCCTGCCCCCGTGTTGGCCCAGAGGAGGAAGCCCTGCAGGCCGAGGTGCTTTGGCAGCCACGCCCTGGTGCTCTCTGGGGAGATGTGCCCTCGGCGAGGGTATTGCCTGCTTCGAGAGTTCTGCCAGGGGAGGTGGCCCTGCTGTGCTCCCGGGGGCAGGCCCATCTCTTCTGCAGCCTCAGAAGCCCGGTGGTTCCTCTGGAGAAAAAAAAACAAAGCCCTAGGGTCTCCCTGGAATCATGTGCCTTCTTTCCTTTCTTTTGAAGGAGAAATCTGGTCTAATTGCTGCTGCTGCCGCTGCCTGCCTGGGCAGGAGGAAGCAGTGTTGGTGCTGAGCTCTCCCGGGCAGGAGCGGTTTCGCCATGAGCTCGTCAGACCTGAACGGGGAGGCTCGGCGTCCGCTGTGCATGACGAAACCTGCAGGTGTGCTGCGCTTCAGGATTCCATCTGCCTCCTTTGATGCACTTGGCTTCACTCTATCCACCTGCTCATTAGTGTGGGTTAGGCGAAACAGGTGGACTTGTAACAAGTACCGTCGAAACTGGGGCTTGATTTTTATTTCCCTAGAAGCATATTCCTCTTGCAGCAGTGATTTTTTTTTTTTTTTAAACTCTTGTGGGAGGGAAACAAGTATCTGGCGGCTTCATGTCATTGGAAGGCCCCTTAATTCTATCTCTTTGAAACATTCTTTGGTTTAGGCCCTCCTTAAGCATTAGGATTAGTGGAAATCTAGGAAATTCAAGGAAAGGAAACACAGTATTGAAAATGGAGGCTGGTGGCCATTTGGACTTGCTGCAGTCTGCTCGCACCGGCAGCTGTGCCCGCCTCACCCTGGCCCTGCAGGTTCACAGACCGACGGGTGGCTCTCTGTGCGCCCTGCCCTGCCACTCTGTGACCCCCGCCCTGGCACTGGACAGGGGTGCTCTGTCCTCTTTGCCAGCGTCTGGGGTGTATCCCCCCTTCACAGTGAGGCTTCTTCTGTCCGTTCTATCACTGTCAGAAGTACACCTTGTTAAAGGGTGAAACAGTCACAACATGAAAAGCCAGGGAGGTGGAGAGAAGGCGCTGGCTCACTCAGAACCTTTCTCATGAGGGTGTGATGCCTGTCCGTCCAGGGTTCTTTGGAAACAGCACCCAGTGGTTTCATTTAAGGTGTTTGGCCAGAGGACAGACGAACCTGCTTGGGATTTTAGTCACAGCACTTGCCTGGAGCAAGGTTCTGGGTGGAGGGATGTGGGGTAAGAACCCTTTGAACGTGGCCGTTTTCAGGGTGTGCACGTCTGTGAAAGGTTCCTGTGTTGTCGTCAGATTCAGCAGAAATAAGGCACCTTCAGTTTCCCCCTGTGTCTGAGACGTGGAGCAGCCAACTCCGAGGCCGCTTTCGTCTCACGTGACTCATTGTTTTCTGCGCGGCGGGCGGCCCAGTGCACGGGTTTTGTTAGAACACGCACGGTGTGAGGCTGGCCTCCGTTTCCCGGCGGCCTGGTTTGTACACCTGCTGTGTGGTGGGGTGACGTGTCCTGCAGGACAGGTGCGCCCTCGCCGGCGGCCCAGCTTGGGCCCACGCTTGCAGGGGAAGGGACTCGGCCATCGCCGCGCCCCCCCGCCCCCCCGACGCTTGAATGAGAGACAACACAGAGCTCGGTGCCCTGTGGGAGACAGACGCAGACTGTCTGGCCAATGTCCCTCCACCCAGGTGGGCGGTGCCCCGCCTCGAAGCCCCCACCCACCCGGCTGCCTGGCCAGCCTCCCCTGCCCTCCAGCGCGCTGTCTGTGCCTGAGTCTCCCTGACCTTCGTCCCTGGTTTCTGTCCTCGCTCCCAGAGCTCCGGCTCTGCTCACCTCTGGTGCTTCAGGCTCCACAGCTCAAGGCAGTGTCTGCCATGCTGTGGCTTTGCCCTTCTCCCGCCCGAGTTCTGAGTGCTGCCCCGTAGCAGAGGAGGGTGCCGGCCGGCGCTGTCTGTGCCCCCCAGGCCAGGTCCAGTGCCGAGCCCCACGGCAGGGACGTGGCGTGAGGTGTCTCCCTGGCCCAGCCCTCCTTTACTCCATGCTGGCTGCCCCCGCCGCCTCCCCCCAGCCTCCACCCAGGTCCTCGCCTCAAGCGTGGGTGTCTGCCCGCTGCTGCCCGCCCTCCACTCGGCGGCCCACCCTGTCTTGAGGGTCCTTCTGGGCAGGGGCGCTGCCTCTGGGTGTTCTGCGTCCCATGCTCGTTTCTGCTGCCCACGTGGCCTGCCCCGTCAAAGCCCTTCGGTTCAGTAGGCTCAGCTCTGCCCGTCTGGTCCCAGGCGAGGCTCTTCTCCCCTTTCTCCTCGTGTCTCCCTCCTCGTGTCTCCCTCCTGCACATAGTCCTGTCTTCCTGCTGGGCTCGGCTCCCGAGCTCGGCCCCTGCCCCTTCCTGCGTCCTAGCCAGCTCTGCTTGGGACTGCTCTCTGGGGAGCATGGCCCCTCCTCTGACCTCTGCGCTAGGAGCTGTGCAGGCTCCATGTTGATCGTTTCTCAGTTTCTGGGATCGGGGTCGTGTGTTTAGTATCCTTTGTATGTCGTGTGTTGGCCAATAGTTTGTGCAGTCAGTAGTTTTGGTACTCGTCAGTCGACTGAGAGTCTGTTTTCATCTGAGGAATCTTTAGCAGTAAAGTCAGTGGTCCTATTGAGGCCCGTTTGGGAGGGATCGGAAGTCCGCTGGTGTGGCTCTGCCCCCAAGACTGTCCCTCTGGTCTTTCCCATCCTCGGGGTTTAGCTTCCCAGTGTGGAGGTCGAGGTGCAGCAGCATCTTTACTGCTCTTCAGATTGATTCTGATCCTTTTAAGGGCAGAGCTTTGAGCTTCTTTAGCTTCATGGTATTTGAAATTCATGTATTAGGGGTGGTGGAAAGCCTGCCTGTGCCTTTGTGTGGCTGCTTGTGGTTTGTGGTGTCTGACCAGGCTTTGTCGGGGTGGCTGGGCCAGGTGAGAGCCACCTGAGTAGCTTCCCAGTCGTCTGCCCCCTGCTTGGAAAAACGGCTCCTCCGGGTGGTGAGGCCAGAGGTGGCCCAAGTGCTCGGGTCTGGGGAGGGGTCATTTAAATGGGACCATCAAAGTGCAGCTTGCTGTTAGGATCCTGACCTCTTCATGTTCTGCTCAGAGCGGTTGAGAAAGCTCGGCGGCTAATAAGGTGGTAGAATGCATCGTCACAAGCAGGTTGACGTCTGAAGACAGGAGGGCATGGTTGTCCGGTGTCCTCTGAGCTCTTGTGCGGCCTCCTTTTCCAGGTGGGACGCTGGAAGCTGTGGTCAGGGGCTGGGGTGGGGCTCCATCTGCCTGCCTGTGAAGGTGTGTGTTTATGGTTGGGATTTCACCGTTAGGTTAGGGAAAGATTGAACACACAGCGGGAAGATAAAGCTAGATGTGATTGTTTTGATTGTTTAAACATTTCTTTATAACTGTTAAGTATTATTTACATATTTATGTACTTAAAATCCTTTTAAGTTTACTTGATGTATTAATAAATGTGTTTTATCAGAATTGTAATTTTTCATTCTGGGTTTTAGCCAATAATAGTCAGCTGTTGATCCCAACCATTGAAAGCTCAACTTCAGCAATTAGAATTTTTCCATAGTTGAGGAAGTTTTTTTCTTTTCCCTTTAATGTATGTAGCCCTGAGGACGTGGAGAAGGCAACGGCAACCCACTCCAGTACTCTTGCCTGGCAAATCCCATGGATGGAGGAGCCTGGTGGGCTGCAGTCCATGGGGTCACTAGGAGTTGGACACGACTGAGCGAATTCACTTTCATGCATTGGAGAAGGAAATGGCAACCCACTCCAGTGTTCTTGCCTGGAGGATCCCAGGGACGGGGGAGCCTGGTGGGCTGCCGTCTATGGGGTCGCACAGAGTCGGACATGACTGAAGCGACTTAGCAGCAGCAGCAGCAGCCCTGAGGACACAGAGCAGGCACACTCTGAGGGGAGCAGCTGCCCGCTGCCTCTTGAAGCTGGAGGCGCCTCTGGGCGGGCTGGCTTGCCCTCCCCTCCCTCGGGCCGGTCCCTCTGCGTGGCCGCTGGGCGTGGCCTCCAGGTCAGCTCTCCTCTGTATTTCTTCGTTCTCCCTCATCTAGTTTCAGCTTGCTTTGATTTCTTAGGGAGATGACGGCACCTTTCATGTCCCTCCCTCCCCTTTTATTTTTGCAAGCCTCCAGGTGTGTGTGTGTATGTCAGGGTGGGCGAATGGAGGGTGGTGGAAGAGGGGTGGTGGTGAGGTTTCTTCTCTGACCTGTTGGGGGGGTCCCGGAGTGTGAGTTAAGAGAATCCCTCTGTACAGTGCCTTTGGGTTTACTTGAAGGGTGCTCAGCAATTAGCCTTTGTTGCCTTCCATGGAAGGTTTGGCCCTGCTTGGGCTCTGTGGCTCCCACGAGGACCATTGGTCAAGCTCTGAGTGGCAGCCAGCCTGGAACTGAAGTGTTGGTGCCGATGGTCCTTTCTGATCACGTGTTGTCCCCTTTGTGTGTGCACATCAGGAACAGTGGTACTGGGGCCCGATGCCCTCCTCAGCCTGGAAACTCAGCTCCTGGACTCAGGAGCACAGAACGGGGGAGGCTGCCCTTCCTGGCCCCGTGCCGTCTGCTGGCGATGTCCCGTCTTCTGAGGGACGGGGAATGGGCTGTCGTGCAGCCAGGTGTCCCGCAGTGCTCCTCAGCTCGCAGGATAGTTCTTGGGGACTCATAGCACCCCTGAGCCACATGGCATGGGCCCCTTTCTCCCGGAGCCTGGGATGGAGCTGCTTTTCTTGGCCTTGACTCGGTGGTGCCTTCAGGGGCCTCAGACCAGCATCTCCTGCTCGGCAGCCAGGCAGACTTGCTTCCAGCAGCTGACAGCCTGTGATTTACGGCTAGAGAACATGCCCTGGGGAGGGAAGCTGGTTGCACAGCGGGCAGAAGAGCCGGCTTGGGTGGGTGGTGACTGGAAGGTGTGGTGGTTGAGAGCGATTACTGAGAAATGCGTGTGTTTGCACCTTGTGCTGTGCCGGTTTCTGGAAGAGCCCGAGCAGTCACCTCGCCTCAGACGTGCGTGCTGCATGGTCTTGCCTCTGTGTGGAGTGACTGCCTCAGTGGTCTGCAGTGGGCGCGTGTCTTATGCGTCCGTGAGAAGTGGGGCACCCTCCCCATTTAGTGGCTTGGCTGATGGCTCCTCCTGACCATCTAAAGGCCGGACGGTTTCTGTGGGCCACTTCCTCCCCTTGCTGAGGGTCACCGTCCTCTGCGCACACTGGGTTGGACCGTGTGTTTTCAGGAGGGAAGGCCGGTGAAGACGGCCCCGTTTCCTGTGGAAAAGCAAAGCAGCCAATAAAACCAAAGCCCTGGCCTCTGGTTCTTGGTCCTGTTCACCCCTTCTGTGCTTCTGAGTGCACTCACGGGAGAATCCATAACTCCTGTGACCCTTCTCTTCGCGTGTACAGAGTCCGCCCGGTGACAGCTGTGGAGCTGGTCTGGGGCCAGGAGTAAGGAGAGGGCAGGCCTCACTGCACACCCATTGCTGTCCCTCACCTGCCTCGCATCCCTCCAGCTCTACCATGGCCTCCCCGGGAAGCCAGGCCAGGCCCTCGCATGGGACCCAGACAGCTCACACCCCAACAGTAAAGCTTATGGGACAAATGCACAGCCCCTAAACTGCTGAGCTCGTCACCAAGTATAGAATAAAGATGTGTTTTCAAAGGGGTCTCCTCGTTCCCTACCCCCTAATGTGCTGAGGATTCTCCACGCATGTTGTACACAATACGTTTGCTAGAATTTGTTATGAAGCCATGTGGGCCTGGGGTTTTCTTTCTGGAAAGATTGTGCAGTACTAATTAATTTTTTTTTTTGTTTTGTTACATAATCCAGGTCCATTCAGATTTTCTGTTTTAAGTCATTTCTGCTAATTTGGAATCTCATAGTTTGTCACTTTCCTTTGAGTTGTCTTACTTGTTGCCATAAAGTTTACAAAATTCCTTGGTTATCCTTTTGGTTTCTGTGGACTCTTGGGAAGTCCTTGAATTCCTGACGTTATGGATGCATGTTATATGTGTTAGTGTGCACCTGTGTGTGTATATTAAAATACACAACCACACACACTTGTGTTGTTGAACTGTTTTAAATCACTCCACTGCCTCTAAATACTTCAGTGGGTATTCCACATAATCAGCGGGCTGTTTTTGAGGACTGATTTTTAAAACAAAAATTTTTCCCCCACATGGTAATAATTCTGTTTTGTAACTTATGTTTTAACTGGAGGAAAATTGCTTTTCAGTATTGTGTTGATTTCTGCCGAAAGTGGAAGTTGCTCAGTCATGTCCGACTCTTTGCAACCCCATGAACTATACAGTCCATGGAATTCTCCAGGCCAGAATACTAGAGTGGGTAGCCTTTCCCGAATCCAGGGGCTCTTCCCAACTCAGGGATTGAACCCAGGTCTCCCGGTATGCAGGCGGATTCTTTACCAGCTGAGCCACAAGCAAAGCCCAAGAACACTGGAGTGGGTAGCCTATCCCTTCTCCAGCAGATTTTCCTGACCCAGGAATCAAACTGGGGTCCCCTGCATTGCAGGTGGATTCTTTGCCAACTGAGCTATCAGGGAAGCTTCTGCCATACAGCAATGCAAATTAGCCATAATTAATACATATATCACCTCCCTCCCCTCTCTGCATCCACCATGTCTAGATCATCACAGAGTGCCAGACTGGGATCCCTATGTTCTCACTAGCTATCTTATATGTATCAATATATATGTTGGTATATGTGTGTGTGTGTATATATCTCCACATGTATATGTAGCATGCATGCCTGCTAAATTGCTTCAGTCACGTCTAACTCTTTGTGACCCTATGGACTGTAGCCCACCAGGCTCCTCTGTCCATGGGATTCTCCAGGCAAGAATGCTGGAGCGGGTTGCCATTCCCTTCTCGTATATGTAGATATGTGTGTTGATGCTACTTTCCCCGTTCTGTCCCGCACTCGCCTTCTCCCACTGTGTCCACTGGTCTGTTCTCCATATGTCTGTCTTATCCCTTCCCTGCAAAAAATGGTTCTTCAGTACCATTTTTCTAGATTCCATATATATGCGTTAGTATAGGAGATTTTTCTTTCTGAATTCCTTCCCTTTAACAGGTTCATCTACCTCACTAGAACTGGCTCAGATTTGTCCTTTTTCATGCCCACATCGGAGAAGGCAATGGCACCCCACTCCAGTACTCTTGCCTGGAAAATCCCATGGACGGAGGAGCCTGGTAGGCTGCAGTCCATGGGGTCGCTAAGGGTCGGACACGACTGAGTGACTTCACTTTCACTTTTCACTTTCATGCATTGGAGAAGTAAATGGCAACCCACTCCAGTGTTCTTGCCTGGAGAACCCCAGGGACAGGGGAGCCTGGTGGGCTGCCGTCTATGGGGTCGCACGGAGTTGGACATGACTGAAGTGACTTAGCAGCAGCAGCATGCCCAAATGGTAGTACTTCTGATGGTAGAAGCCCTTGGAAGAGAAGGGAGGGTGGGCACTTTGAGTTCAGTGGTGCCCAGCATGCATTCGTGTCTGCTAACCTGGCTGTGTCTGCCCGCCCTGCCGCCCTGTGTGGCGGGGTCTCCACTCTTGCCACCCGGGCTCGGTGTGGAGCTTGGAGGGCAGGGTTCAGAGCTGTCGGTGGTTCTGGTGCTTCAGAAGTTGAGACAGAAGGTCTTCCTGGTGGTATTTTCTGCTTCACCTCCTAGAGCTGTTGGCGCGCTAGGGTGTGCTTCATGGTTTTAGAAAATTTCGGCAAAATTTGTGTTAGCAGTTATTCTTATACCAAGACATTTATTTGTGTTCTGAAGTGTATAATTGCTATCACCTTGAAAGTCGATTGAGACCTGAGTGGTTTTCCTAACTTTGTGCTTGTCGTGTTGTGGTTTTCATAACCTAGTGGCTCCGGTTCTTTGTGTGCAGCGGCACTGGCCGTGGGGATGGCCTTATGCTCCGAGGACAGAGGGGAGGTGGTGTGTGACCACGGTGCACTGGCGCCATGACCTGGGCTGGGCCAGCCCTGAGCACCCCTTCCCCCCAGCCCTGCTCTGCTTGGAGGAGAAGCCGGACCCTCAGTGAGGCCCCATCCTTGGCCGGGCACTCTGTCCTGGTTTGTACGTGAGGCACTTCAGAGCTGAGACCACCATGGCCAGGTTATTGTTGCGAACCCTGACATTTAGTTCTTTAAAGTTAGCAGTATCTAACAGTGGTGTGTCCTGTGAGCCTTATTGTTGGGGTCTGAACTGTCTGGGTCCCATGTGAAGAGCTGGCCTGGCTCCCTGGGGAGGCCAAGGTAGAGCTGGAGGGATGCGAGGCAGGTGAGGGCTGGCAGTGGGCTTCGAGGTGTGGCCTGCCCTCTCCTTACTCCTGGTCCCAGACTAGATCCGCGGCCACCAGCTTGGGCCTCTGTCCTTCTGAGCCAGTCCACTGGGCCTGTCCTGGCAGTCTGGGTGGGAGGCTGACGGCTGGCATTGAGAGGGTTGCTCTTGTGGCCGCTGCTGCTGGAGCAGGGTGCAGAGTGCTATGCCTGGGGCCGTGGGTGGCTCGCCTGGGGGCTTCCACATCCTGTTGAGACTCATCCGGCTGCTGGATGGTTTCCTCCTTCCTTTCCACAGAGCCACCTCCCTGACAGCTTCCAAAGTTCAACAGGAAGAAGCTCGGGGATCTGGGTGACTTTCCCACTTGTCATAAATGCAGATTGTAAAGGCAAAGATTTCAAGTGTTTGGGGAGTGGTTTACCAGTCCTGAAATGGGTATATTTCAGATGTGACCTGTGGATGTCTGGGGGTCCTTGTCCATTTATAGTGTGTGTCACGGAGGAGCGAAGTGCCCTGAACTTCCCAGTCTGATGGCTGGCTCATGGTTTTGGGGTTGCCTTGATGGGAAGAGAAGGGCAGAAAGTGCAGAGGAGCGCGTGACTTCTGCCGGGGGGCTTTGCAGCAGAGGTGCAGAGCAGGGTTGGTGTGGCGAGGATGTTTTCCCACGTGCTGGGACATGGTGGTGGAGCTGTCGGCTGCTGGCTAGGAGGTTCCTTGGTGCTTTGAGTACTGGGATGTCTTGGGCCTGTGGGTCTGAGCCCCTGTGTGCCTGCCTTGGTGCGTCCAGGGCTCTCGGGTGGTCAGTCTCCACATGAAACGCCGCTGACTAAGTGTCACCCTCTTCATCTCAACTCAGTGTAGCTCGTTGGCCGGCAGGACCTGGTATTGGGGGACAGGGTCCAGGGAAGTCAGGCCCATGCACCTTCAGATGGTCTAAGAAGTAGTCTCCTGTGCCAGTTAAAAGCTATTCCTGAAGGAGGAGTTCCTTAGCTGTTTTCTTAAAGGTGCTCAGCTTTAGAGCTCTTTGTTTAAGGGCTTGGGTACCTGTGTGAATTACCACAAGTCTTGCAGACTTGCTTCCCTGGTGGCTGAGATGGTAAAGAATCCGTCTGCAATGCAGGAGACCTGGGTTCGATCCCTGGGTTGGGAAGATCCCCTGGAGAAGGAAATGGCAACCCATTCCAATGTTCTTGCCTGGAGAAGTCCATGGACAGAGGAGCTTGGTGGGCTACAGTCCATGGGGCCGCAGAGAGTAGGACACGACTGAGTGACTAACACTTTCTCTGTGCAGACTTGAAACCAGAGGGTAAAATTTCAGGTTGAGGACTTCAGGGTTTTGATGGCCTGCTGGCCCCACGTGGGTGCGATGCAGGAGGGGCCCTTTCTCCTTTGCTGACTCAGGTTGAGGATGAGTTTGTGGGAGGCTTACCTTTGTGTGGGATAATTCAACCTGTAGTTCTTATCCTTTGTTACCTTCAGTTACACGCCGTTCCTGGAACCTGGTGCGATTTTTTCCTCCTTACAGGCCAGTGCCCTTACTTCAACACCGGCATGCGTCAGTGAGCCCCACCTCAGGCTGCGTCCCTGGTTTATGCTGCCCACTTGGAAGATTTTCAGTCTCGTAATTTCTTTCTTGTATAGCAAATTTTGTTACTCATGGCGAGTGTTTAGGATAAAAATTTTGGAAGATTGCAACTAGTTGTTTTGATAATTTATGTTTTAAATTTGTAAAGGTTTTTGTGATATTTTAATAGTTTTTTTTTTTTTTTTAGGCACAAATATTTAAACATGGAAAACGTGAAGACTGTTTACCCTACGGTAAGATTTATTTGTAAGTGAGGATGTGTTTGTGACATGAGTTTGCCCAAATTCTGATCAAATGTGTCTCACTAAGTTTATTCATAGGCACGAAAGTTTGTGGCTTGCTGTATTTGGATGTTGTCATAGTTTTTTTTTTTTTTTTTTTTTGGGTCTTCTCTGTGTGTGTATGTGTGTGCGTGTATGTGTGAATAATCTAAGTCTGGCCTCAGGCCTTGTACGGGAGGAGGTCTGGGTTCCTGATTGACAGGTCTCGATCCTGGGGACTTGGAATGTAGACCTAGCCCTGAGGTCTTCAGCTCACTTCTTGGGAGCCCAGCTGCATTCTTGCTGGCACCATGGCTACATCATGTGCCCTTTTCGTCTCATTCTCTTAATTTTAGATTAAACTTCAGCTTATGAAAACCTATATAGTCATTCTTGCTGCGGGAAAGCTTACTACCTGGAACAAGAGAAATTTCTTAGTCTGTGTGTTAGAAGATGCGTGGATCAGATTTGGGCAGTAGAGTCTGTTTATTTCTTGACATTTTCATCATGGGACATTTCATATACACAACAGAGGAGACACTGGTATAGCGGGCGCTCATGTTTCTATCACAAGCTTCAGGTTTTTGATGCATGGGCATCCTGTTTCATCCATGCTTCCCCTCACACACCTTCCCCCCCGCCCCGGACACCCTGTCTTCCCACTGGCATCTGTTCACTCTTTTAAGAAACATAATCTTGATGTCACGGTCACACCTGAGAACGTGAGCAGTTGACACTCAGCATCATCGTGTTTGTCCTCAACAGCCTTGCACATGCAGACCCCGACTCCATCTTGAGTTACCATCAGTTGTACCCAGGCTGGTCACTGTATGACGTTTGGGTCTTTTGGGGAGTTACCCAGAAGCCATCACAACTTGGCTTGAAAACCGCCCTGCTCTTGTCTCAACACGAAACATGGTCTTGTGTGCTCTCCTCGCCTCCGCCTTCTCCGATGCTCTCCTTATTACCCTGACCAGCCTTAGTGGCAGGGGGCCTGATCACACTGCTCCCCTGGTTGTGGAGATCCCTCCTTGTTCCTACAGCCTCACACCGAAGTCTGTCTGCGTGGTCCTCGTGGCCCTTAGTGTGTGCTCCACCCACCATGCACGCACCCAGCCCCTCTGCTCAAGTTGCTTCTCCCTCCCTGGGCTCCTCTGCATTCCACCTCTGGATGCCTGGTGGAGCAGGTCCAGCTCCAATGCACTTAGTAAATGACATGAGGTGAAGGGGTCTGCTCTGTGAAGCAGAGCTCAAGGGGTACAGCGTAGACGTAGGCCTTTGCACTGACTTGGAGGAGGGGGGCCCGGGAAGTGTCTGGCTTTGATGTTGTGCATGTCAGGTGGGGTTGGTGGGTTCGGGAGATCACACAAACCCTCCCAGCAAACTGAGCAGGGTGTTCTGTGTTTGCAGCTGCCACTGTTCTCCAGTGCCTGGACAGCTGCAGGCTCCCTGACAGCAACCAGACCTTGCTCCGGAAGCTGGGGGTGAAGCTCGTGCAGCGGCTGGGCCTGACCTTCCTGAAGCCCCGGGTGGCCGGATGGAGGTTGGTGGACGGAGCGGTGACCGTGCAGCCAGGGTGTCTGGAGGCTGGTGTGGGGCCCAGGGCTTCAGGCTGCTGGGCACAGTGGGCTAATCATGTGTCCTCCTGCTTCCATTCTTTTTCCCCAGTCCCAAGAGCATTTCTGATTTTGAAAGGAACAGCTTTTCTTTGGGTAATTTTCTGACTTCACATCTTCCAGGTAGAATTTTGAAGTGGGGCTGATGAGAGGGAAAGCTTGCCCCTCGTTCTGAAAGTGCCTGTCCTAGTGTAGGGCAGCGTCACTGGCGGGTAACACCGCAGGGGAGGCTCTGTTCTGGTCCTTTCAGTCCGGGTTTCAGGCTCACTCCTCAGGGTTTACTCAGAGCTGTCTCTTTCTGAGGATGGAAAAGATGTCTTAGTGGTCCAAGTGGGTCCCGTGGAAACAGCTTGTTCTGTTGTGCCGGGGTACTACATTTTTAACAGTCTTCAGTATTTTTTTAGAATTAATTTACTTTATTTGGAGGCTACTTTACAAGATTGGAGTGGTTTTTGCCATACGTTGTCATGAATCAGCCATGGGTGTACATGTGTTCCCCATCCTGAACCCCCCCTCCCACCCAGTCTTCAGTTTTATTTCAAGTATTAATATGTGTGTTTTGGGAGGAATTATTTGATTATGAAGAATCATTGATTATGTTTCCAGTTATAGGAAATTGCAGAGAAGTGTGTTATATATTAGGGATGTTTTACTAAAATGCCTTTTGAGTATTCTGCATATTGTAAGTATGTTCTGTAAGTTGTTTATGAAACTAATGTTAGTGTCTTCTTTCCAGATGCTGTAAAAGATTAACATTCTGTACTGTGTCAGCGTTCCCCTGAGAAACAGAACCAGTGTAGGAGTGGGTGTGTGTGTATGTGTGTTAAGAGACACAAGGAATTGGCTTGTGGTTGTGAGTGTCCAGATCTGGTAGGCTTAGAGACGCAGGAGGCGCTGACGTTTCAGTCTGAGTCTGAAGGCAGGAAGAATCCCTCACTGAGGGGAGAGTGATCCAGGCTGTGGTCCCCGGCCTTCCCCGGACTGGGCAAGGCCCACCACACTGGGGAGAGCAAGCTGCTTTACTCAGCCCACAAGGTAAACGTTCATCTCACCTAGAGTCACCCACAGAGACACACCCAGAATAACCTTTGGACAAATATCTGGGCCCTGTGACCCGGCCAGCTTGGCACATTTGAGTGAACCGCCGCAAGTACTCTAGGCGTTCACTCGGGAAGCAGAGGAATTCAGCATCACACTTCCGTTGTTCAGGCTGTACCTCCCTGGACACTGAGTGTGATCATTAAACGTGGTGGCTTCGGTCTTCTGTCGTGTTGTTTGCTTTCTCTCTCTTCCATCTTTCTTTTCATTTTATCCCCTCTGATGCACTTTCACGGTCTCTTGTAGATTCATTCCCTTTTTGGTGTTCGTCCCCTTAGGAGGAGTGAGTCTGTCTGGCAGGCGGGTAACTGGCTGCACTGCCCCTCTTGGTGACTTGCTGTCTGCGTGGGCCTGGTCAGTACCTCCCAGTGGGATGCGGCCCTTGCTCCTGCAGCAGCCGCTCGTGTCTACGTGTGGCCTTTCAGTCCCCCCTACTGGACCCACCCTTCAGTGACTGCCTGGTGGTACATGGGTACCTCTGGATTCTGGCTCTTGGCCTCTTACCTGCTCTCTGATGGCATGTCTGGATCTGAACGTGCCTCACAGTTGCCTGAGGATTCAGGGAGACGTATGCAGAATTTGGGGGGCTTTCTCAGGTCCCCTTCCTCTAGTGTCTGTCCCCACTTAGTAGCCATCTCGTCACAATTTTTTTTTCCTGCCCATCAGGACAGTGGCTCTCCGCTTGGGCTCTGCTTTCCTGTGCTGTGGTTTAGAAAGTTCATCTGGGAGGAAGCAGAGGGGAACAGTGGGTGCGCCTGAGGGCTTCTCTGCCGTGAGGGCTTGGAGCCTTGCCGTGGGTATCTTGTGCCTGCCAGCGCTGCTTTATACACTTTGTCTAGGTCTGTGGTTAAGGCGGGAGGGAGAGTCCAGTGGCAGCCTTTCTGGTCTCTGGTTGCTGGACAGTGATGAGGACTTTGCCTGTGAGGTGGTGAGCACATGTCCTCACTGGAGGAGAGCAGCGGCAGAGTCGGCAGTTGTCACCACGTGCCTGCTGCTTGCTGGCGCTTCATGAACACAGTCCTATGGCACCTGTGACCTTCTCCCTGATTCAGTTGCCTGTCGCTGCTCTGATTCTTTTGCATTTTTTCCCCCAGCCCAGGCAGTTGTCAGACACCCTCTGGGTGACCTGCAGTGTGGACTCAGTTCTGAGTCTGTGTCCGCGGAGACGGCACCGGATCCCACAGATGAAGGGCTCAGCCCCCACGACTGTCTCTCCCACCTCAACCCCGCCCCTCACTGGTTGCAAGTCCCATTTGTCACCTGTGCTTCTGACAGTTGGGCTGCTGGTTGGGAGTTCCCACTACCCCCTTGTTGGGTTTGATAATTTGCTAGAGTGGCTCACAGAGCTCAGAAATATTGTATTTACGAGATTATTGGTTTGTTGCAAAAGGCTCAGGAATAATCAAGTGGAAGAGATGCCGAGGGCAGGGCTCAGGGAGAGGGCATGGGGCTTCCGTGGGTTTTACTGGAAGCCTCATTGCATAGTCATGGTTGATTCTGTCACTGGCCATTGGTGGTTGATTGACCTTCCATCCTGGGAACTGCCCCATGGAATCTGAGGCCTCAAGGCCACAGCTAACAGTGTCCAGGTTGCCTCTATCTCCAAAGCCCCAGTTATCTCTTACCGGACTTGGCCTTAGGCTACGGCCCCTAGTCCATGCTGTAACTCAGCCTGTCACCGTTTATGCCGCAGGCCCTGTCCTGAGATAGAGGTGCCCCAGAGTCAGGCCCAAGCGTGCCTGCCCGGCTTCCAGGAAGGGAGGCGGTGTTCATGGGCCTGCTCTGCACAGGCCCTGGTCTGAGTGCTTTGTGCACATGCTCCCATCTGGCCTCATTTTACAGACAGGGAAACTGAGGCAACCAGAGGTTTGGGGACTGTGCTGTGGGACCCTTCACAGCGCCGTGGGAGATAATCCTGGTGACCTCAGTTTGTGGAGGAGGGGGGTGTGGTGGGCAGGAAGTAGTGAGAGCCATTCAGGAGCGGGCTCTGTGGGAGCTGGAGAGGACCAGCTGTGGCCCCTGGGGTGCGGAGAGCAGTGTCTGGCCCAGGGGCGGGGTGGGACTATACTCAGCTGGGACCTGGAGGCGGAGCCTATGGAAATAGGGTCAAGACCACTGGGCTCGAGCACGCCTTTCCTGCCATCTCGGTCGCGCACATGTTTTTGAGGTCAGCCCTCAGACACGTGAGGGTTTCTGAGTCCTCTAGAGGGTGAATCTGTTCTGAAGCTCAGATGAGGTGGTTATCTTTCTTTGACAGTCCATGCTGGCAACTGTTATTGCTCCGTTTCCTCCTGTCCATCCCATCCCTGGAAAGCACATGGAATTTTCACAGTGATGTTATTCATAAATTGCCGATTCAGTTGGGATTTTCTAGCTCCAAGGTGTCCCAGTGGGTCTGAGGTTCATTTGCTCCTTGCAGGTACCAGCGGGGCTGCCGCTCCTTGGCCGAGAGCTTACAGCATTCCATTCAGAATCCCAAAGAGCCCATGACACAGGCTGAGACCCCCGACAGCGACGGAGAGGATGACGTCCCCGCGGAGGTGGAGAGTGTGATCGGTGAGTGCGGGCCGCCTCATCTCCACCTGCAGGGCACCCAGTTTGACCTCTGGTCTTTGCAGGGCAGGAGGAGAGGCTGGGGGTTCCTGCACCCGCAGTCCCTGTTGCCCTCTGACGCGGCCTAGGTTGCTGTGGTCAGGGTGCGCGTGTGTGTACACCGCCACAGGCTCCGTCGTGCCTCTCTGTCCACTTCTGTGCTGCCTCTGCTCTCCAGCAGGGCCTCCACTGACTGGCCTGCAAGGCCCGTCGTGCTCACGAGGCCTCTGTGCAGCCTCTCCTAGTGGCTGACCGTTCCCAAGACCCGGTCCCCAGGAGAACTGCTCTCTGCAGCCTCCAGCAGGCACTTGTTTTTTCTGGGCCGCCTCCCTCTCTCGTGCTCTCCGCCCAGTGCCTGTGAGGATGGGTGGATGTGCTTTTTAGGAGCTATGGCAGAAGTTGGTCTTAAATGATGATTTGAAAACACACAGGAAGAAACGTCCTTTTCTTGTGATTAGACTTAAGGCTCTCCCTGTAATTCCCTTCATGGTACTGTTTGGAGTGGCGTGCAGGGTGGGTTACCTTACAGCTGGGAACTGAGAGCTCAGCTCGAATTCCGGGTGCTTCCATGCGGCTCACAGACTGGCCTTCCTGTGTTCTTCCAGAGCAGCTGCTGGTTGGGCTGAAGGACAAGGACACGATCGTGCGGTGGTCTGCGGCCAAAGGGTAGGTGCCTGATTCAGGCCGGGGCTGGGCTAGGGGCTGGCAGCTTATTCCCCAGATGCTTGTCAGTCTGCTGGGTCTTCTTAATCATGAAGAGCTTCTTGTGCAATTTGATAGCTGTGGGCAGCTCTGAGAGTTTTAAAGGGTAGACTGATTTTTTTTTTTTCCTAATTTATATTTATTGCTTTATGTCCTAATTTTCAAGAACATTGCTGAGGTTGGTCAGCAGCTCCTTCGTTTTCTTGCATTTTTGGCTGGAGTGAGCCACATTTGCCTTTTTTTAACCTTCAGGTGTTCCTTTCCTTACTCGTCCATGTCCTCATCACCGTGACCCTCACTTCCTGCCCCCATGGCCAGGGGTACACCCCTCATGTAGAAAGGGGTGCTGCACAGCCCCACTTAATCCCAGAGTCTGGCATGTCCCCTCTGCTGCACCTGAGGGAACAGCCAGCAGAGGTGCCCAGGCCCACCCAGGTGGGCCAGAGGGGCATGGGGGACAGAGTACAAAGGAAATGGTTATGGGGAAAATTAAAATTGATGGAAGTGCTGGTGGGCCCTCCCCCGAGAGTTCTGGGTTTCTGTGTCAACTAATTCATGTAGCAAGCACCAGGTAAAGGAGGTTCACATGGAGGCTTTTGGGTAGCTTTGAAGCCCAGAGTCTTGTCTGCTTGGAATGTGATGGGCTGGGAGGGTGAGTCTTCCTCGGGTGCTGCTGGCCGGGACACAACCCAGGCAGGTGACCTTATGGGAGCCAGCCCAGTTGGCATCCAGCATGGGGCTGGGACAGCCTGCTGGGCAGACCTTGGTGGCCTGAGCTGGGAGCTTTGACTGTCCGAGACAAACATGTGCCGTGTGGATTCCCCAGATTCCTGTCCTGTGTTCATGTCAGTGTGATGGGCCCCCTGATGGGGCAGGTGGCCTTTGTGGAACAGACTCAGCCACTTTGCCCTTCTCTGGAGGGAAGGACAATCTCTCGGGATGTTCCTAGTGTAGCATGGGCCCTCGACAGGCTGGTGATGCTGACAGATGCTGACGTTGCTTTTCCTTTTCAGAATTGGTAGGATGGCCGGAAGACTGCCCAAAGAGCTGGCGGATGACGTGACCGGGTCGGTGCTGGACTGTTTCAGGTGTGTGGGGAGATCACGGAGGGAGGCGTGTTTCTAGGGCATGTGAGGCTGACCCAGGACTTCGACTCTTTCTCTGGAGATCTGAACATGGCTGTCGTCTCCAGTTGGTTTGCAGTACTTTATCTCGTTAGCTGACTGATATTTTACAAACTTACTAAGTTTTAGTGATGCTTTCACCCCAGTGGGTGAACGTGTGCTCTGGGTCCTGGGGGGACAAGCTGGCATGGTGCTGGGGTCTCAGGCTCTCTTGTATTTTCAGTTTCCAGGAGACGGACAGTGCCTGGCATGGCGGGTGTCTGGCGCTGGCGGAACTGGGCAGACGAGGCCTGCTGCTCCCTTCCCGGCTCTCAGACGGTGAGTGTGAAGCTCAGTTTGTGTGTGCACCTTGGGGTGCTCCATCCAGCCCCCTCCTGGCATGGCCCACTCCCTGGAGTGACGTGAGCATCGTGAGTGTTGCAGGAGAGAGCCTTCTAGGCCTTTGTCCTTAGGCTTCTTTCTCACGTAGGCCTTCCTGAGGCCCAGTGTCTCTCCTCCCTTCTGTGCAGTTTCAGTATCCTGTTGGTCCTGATTTGGAGTGTTGTGAGCTCTTGTGACGTCTGGGATTGTCTCGTCCCCCAGAACCAGTTTCACCCTCGTGGGGGTGCTGTCGCCCATTAAGAGTGTGTGCATGGCCCTGGTTCTTCTCCTACAGTGACATCATGGTTCCTGGGAGCAAGACTCACGCCAGTGAGGGGATCGGAGGGGAGGGAGCTCGCAGTGGGCCTGAGCAGGGGGACAGCGTGGCGGGTGCAGACGGATCACTGATTTCGAGGCCTGCATGTCCTAGCTCTCGGACCCAGCTGCATGGAGGTGCAGCCTGGGACCAAGGCCACAAGAAGCTTGTCTGTGGTGGGTGGGGATGTCCCTGGGAGCAGTGGTGCCTGTGGATAAAAGGGACGGATACCTGTGAGGGATGAAGAGGGCCCTTTGCTGGAGTGTGTCTCCACAGGTGCCACGCACCCTGGGGATGACTTCTGTCCAGAGCGGGGACGTCTGTGCAGAGAAGGCGCTGGTCAGCAGCCAAGCGGTGGGGTTGCTGCAGGTGCTGGCTATGCGCCCATTGTTGTGAGGCGCGTGCAGAGCTCCTTGACGCTTGATTTCTGTGGGCTCTTTCAGCTTATTTTTGTAGCAGCTTTACTGAGATATAATTCATATTAACATATTGTAAACCTCACCCATTTAAGGAATTCAATTCAGTAGTTTTTAGTACGTTTATAGAGTTGTGTAACTGCCACCATCTGAGTCTGATTTCACTGTTCCTCAAAGAAACCCTGTACTCGGGAGAAGTCTTTCCCCATCTTCCCTCAGCAGCCCCAGTCCTGGGCACCCGCTGATGTCTTTCTGTAACTGCCTTTTCTGGATGCTTCATGTAAGTAGGATCTCCCATAGTGGTCTCGGTGTTGACTTCTTTCACTGAGCGTAATGTTTCTAACTTCACCCCCGTTGTACCGTGTAGCGGTGGTACTTCATTCCTTTCTGTGGCTGAATAATATTCCATGGTATGGCTGCACGTTTATGAATCCTCTCATAGTTGGGGCGTTTGGGTTTTTACCCTGGGCTACTGTGGATAATGCTGCCCTGAACATTTGTGCACAAGTGTTTGTGTGGCCGGGTGAGTTCTCATCCTCCAATCCCTAGGTGTAGACCTAGGAGTAGAGGTGATGGGCCAGCGCTAAACCTGCCTTCCACTTCTTGAGGAACTGCAGACTTCTCCAAGATGGTTGTTCCATGAGTAGAGGTGATGGGCCAATGCTAAACCTGCCTTCCACTTCTTGAGGAACTGCAGACTTCTCCAAGATGGTTGTTCCATGCGCCACCACTTGGCGTTCCTACCAGCTGCGTAGGGGGTTCCAGTTTCCCCGTCCTCTCCAGCTCTTGTGTTTCTCTGTTTTTTTTTTTTCTTTTTTAATAGCCATCCTAGTGGCTGTAAAGTGCTATCTTACTGTGGTTTTGATTTGCATCTCAACTGTGTTGAGCATCTTTTCATGTGCTTTTTGACTATTTGGCTATGTTCATTGGAGAAATGTATGTTCAGGTACTTTGTTAATTTAAAAAATCGGGCTATTTGTCTTTCTGTCGTTGTGAGTTCTTAATGGATATAAGCCTTTTATCAGATACATGATTTGTGGATATTCTGTCTCCTCTGTGGTTGTCTTGCCACTTTGCTGATGGAGTTTGATGCACTGAAGCTGTATTAACTTACCAGTTTTCTCTTCCGTTGCCTGTGCCCCTGGTTTCATATCTAAGAAGTCGTTGCCTACCCTGAGGCCACGGAGATGTACTGCTGTACTTTCATTTACTCTCGTTCCATCCTAAGTGACTTACACATTTACTTGTGAAAATAGACCTGTGAGAGTGTGTGTGTGCGCGCGCGAGGGTGTCATGGGTCAAGAGGAAGTCTCTGCCTCTGTGGTGCTGATTCCAGTTTAACTTGAAGGAGACCAGAGTCCTCACTGCTGCTCACGCCTGAGGCCGGCTGGCACAGTGTACGTGTCTGTCATATATCATGACGTCAGCAGCCTCCACCAGCCGCAAGCAGCCAGAGTGAGAACACAGAGTGGGGGATGAAGTGCATTGCTGCAGACGAATGTATTGTAGATGGAAAGTGTCAAAATGGGGCCCAAAAACTGTGAGACGTCACACGTGGGGAGTTGGCCTGTAGTCTTAGGTGCTGGCCACCTCCTGCCTGTGGCGCCCTCCAGATGAGCCAAGCCTTTCCGCAGACCCTTCGTGTGGCTGGTGGGTTGCGGAGCTGTGCTGTCTCCTGCCTCGGACGGGCTGTGCAGGCAGCTGCGGTCTTATCCTGGAGCAGGCTCCAGAGGTGACGGGTCTAACACCATTCGCTTTCCTTCAGCCCGTTCTCCTGCTCCTCAGACTGGGCCGTTTGAATTGCCCTGTCTTCAAGTTCTCTGATCCTTCCTTCTATCTGCTCAGACCTGCAGGTTGTTCTCCTTCCTTAGCTGAATTTTTCATTTCATTGGCTATATTTTCAGTTCTAGAATTTCTCTGTAGTCTCTTTTACAGCCGGTGTCTTTATTGACACTCCATGTTTGTACAGACATTGTTCTCTTGTTTCCTTTAGCTCTTGGAGCATATTTGAGATAATTGATTCAGAGTCAGTGTCTTGTAAGACGCCGTCTGGCCTTCCTCAGAGGTGGTTTCTGTCAACTTTTTTTTTTTTTTCACTGTGACTGTACCATAGTTTTTTGTTTCTTTGTATGCTTTGTTACTGTTTTATTGAAAACCGGGCGCCCTGACAGATGATGTGGTAACTCTAGAAATTGAGTTCTGCCTTGTCCGAGGTTTGCTGCGCTTGCTGTTGTTGAAGCTTGTTTAGCCGTCTCTTTATTTAGTGACTTTTTCCCAGACTTTTTTTTTGCAATGACTTTATTCCTTGTTTGGTCACTGAGGTCTCTCTTCTGTTGCTTTAGTGTATCACCAGTGACCTAACAGAGGTTTCTTAGATGCTGAAATTTAGTAGCCTCTTTGTTCGCTAAGCACCCTGTTGATTGATGCAGGTTTTTTTTTTTTATTAGATTCCAGAGTGCTGAAAAGCTAGATTCTGCTTTTACCAGCTTACTGGTTTCCTTGGTAGAGGGACCAATTCGTGGAGTCCCCTACGGCCATATTCTGTGACATCATCCAAAAACCAGCATCTGAATAGCATTCCAGTGTTACTCTGGGTCCTCTGAGAAGATGTGGACACCCAAGACAGGATTAAGTGTGCAAGTTATTTTATTAGGAAATGTTGGAAAGGCTGGCAGAGCCACCATCCAACCCCAAGAGCTGCGGGGCTGGGGTGTGGGTGGCGGAGTCCTGGTGGGCCGTGTGGTCTCAGGAAGGGCTTCTAGGGGAGTGGGGGTCCTCAAGCCAAAGTCAGCCTCAGACACATTCTCAGCTTCCTGGGATGGTCTGCAAGGCATGGCTGCTGCCCTGCCTCCTTGGTGGAGTCACCATGGGGCCTGGGGTCAGCCTGTGCCTGTGGGTGAGTCCTGCCTTGGCCACAGCCTTTGTGTGCAGAGTGCTGACCTCGCTTGTCTCCTTACTGCCCCCTCTCCATGGGCCTGTGTGCCTGGCTTTCCTTCTCCACTGCTCCTGACCTCTCCTAGCACTTTCCTGTTCTCCTGACTACTCTGCGCTTTACTGATTTTTAACCTTTGTGCAATCTTGAACTCTTGGACATTCCAGCCTGTAAGAAAAGTGATAGCCGTATCGAGACGTCTCTGGCTTAGTGCGTGGAGTAGGGGTTGTGTTTTTCTGTATCGGAATGTTTTTCTCCTTGAGTGAAAGTGTGTGCGTACTTCATTTCATACTCACTCCTCTCCCTGTCTTGGGAGTGGGGGCATTTTGGTTGAAGGTTAAACCAGGGGTAGAGGTAGATGGCTGTGGGCTGCTGGTAAGACTGTTACAAAGCAGGTTGTCAGTACTTTTGTTTCTTCAATGTGAATACAAGGATCCTTTTTAGAAGTTATTTTCAGCATTACTAGGATGTGTAGTAACCTAACATACAGTTTACCTATTATAAGTGTCTGATTCAGTGGCTTTGGTTTGTTACATTATCGATTTTCAAAAAACATTTTAGAATAAATATGACATCAATTCAGTTCAGGCGCTCAGTTGCATCTGACTCTTTGCAACCCCATGGACTGCAGCATGCCAGGCCTCCCTGTCCATCACCAACTCCCAGAGTTTACCCAAACTCATCTCCATTGAGTTGGTGATGTCATCCCACCATATATGACATAAACTTGCCATGTTAACTATTTTCAAGTGTACAATGCAGTGGCGTCAACTACATTTACGGTGTTGTATAACCATTATCATCACCATCTATTTCCAAATTTTTTTATGTTCCCAGATAGAAACCATGTCCCCCTAAACACTTAACTCCCCCTCCCTTCCCCTCCCCTCAGCCTCTGACACGCACAAGTCTGTCTGCCTCTGTGTCTGCTGCTCCGGGGACCTCATATAAGTGGGATTGTGCAGGATTGTCCTTAGTGTCCTACTTACTTTGTTCAGGATTCCAAGGTTAAGTTCAATTTGTAGCTCATGCCAAACTCTTTATGGCTGAGTAACAGTCCCCTGTGTGTATGGATGGCCTGTTATTTACGTCTTTATCTGCCAGTAGATTTTTGGGTTATTTCTGTCTTTTTATTATTTTGAATAATGCTGCCATAAACATTGGGTGCCTGCATCTGTTTGAATCCCGGTTTTCATTTATTTTAGGTGTATGTCTAGGGGTGAAATTGCTGGTTCACATGGTAATTCTGTATTAAAATCTTTGAAGACTTACCGCATTTTATACATGAAGGTCAGAGACAGCTCTGGAGCTGGGTTATATGTGAATGAAGAAAGGTACTGTCATTGATATATCAGCAAGACGGAATTTTTTTTTGCTGTTGTTGCTAAGCTCTAAGAACCCACTGTGCTTGTAGAGGTAGTTGCAGAGAGCCTGCATGGTTTCTGTGGCTGTACGTGTGCAGATGACCTTTTGGAGGAATTCCCTTAGGCGGGTTAATTTCATGGGGCTGCAGGCACATGTGGCTCCCACCGTGAACATCTGCAGGCAGCGCTGGGGCTCCCTGACTTGTGTGGCTGCAGGACTCTGAGCAGTCGTTAACTGTCTCCGTTTCTTCTTACTGTCATTTAAGATGGTGGTAGACATTCTTGGGTGAGCTTAGAATCTCTGGGTCCCCAAAACGGAAGTTTTATGTTCTTGCCTGTAAGGCACGAGGTGAGAGCTTATCTCTAGGGCCTGAGGCTTTGGGCCCCAAGCCTAGAACAGCTTCTGACCCTCTGCTTCCTGCAGGGTGTGGACTTGCTGGAAAGCAAGGGTACCCTGTTTTTGGTCTTTGTCAAAGCACATTGGTATACAGAAACACAGGAGCCCAGGCTTGCCAGTGAAGGCTGCGCATGTGTGCGTTGGTTTCAGGTCACGACAGCACATGTGTTGGATTGGTGGTATGGGCCAGGGACTCATAGGCCATCCTGGATGATCTATAACAGTTTGTAACAGCGGCTTCCTATTTACCTTAAGAGAATCAAGACCAGCTCTGCATCCCTGTTGTGGGTTGGTGTTGTTCAGTCGCTAAGCTGTGTCTGACTCTTTGAGACCCCATGGACTGCAGCATGCCAGGCTTTCCTGTCCTTCACTATCTCCCGGAGTTTGCTCAGACTCATGTCCATTGAGTCAGTGATGCCATCCAACCATCTCATCCTCTGTCATTCCCTTCTCCTCCTGCCCTCAATCTTTCCCACCGTCAGGGTCTTTTCCAATGAGTTGGCTCTTCGCATCAGGTGGCTAAAGTATTGGAGTATGTGAGTTGGTATCAGTGGTTTTATATAAATTTAACTTGCTAGAAAGCAGGTTGTTTGCCATACTGAATAGTGTCATTTTTTTTTTAATAAGCAGATTTTAAATTTATTTTTATTTATTTATTTATTTTTGGGCAACACTGGGTCTCCATTGCTCCCCGTGAACTTTTCTCCAGTTGTGGCAGGCAGGGGCTGCTCTCTCATTGCAACACACGGACTTCTCATTGCAGTGGCTTCTCTTATTGCAGAGCGTGGGCTCGTGGGCTCCAGCAGTTGCAGTGTGTGGGCTCTAGAAAGCAGGCTTAGTCTTTCTGGTGACGGGCTTAGTTGCCCCGCAGCACATGGGCTCTTCCCGGACCAGGGATCAAACCCGTGTCTTAGCGGGCAGGTGGAGTCTTAACCCCTTGATCCTCAGGGAAGTCCTTGTTATTTAAAACAAATTTCTCGTAAAAACTATTTGGCTGTACCAGGTCTTAGTTCCAGCATGTGGGATCTAGTTCCCTGACCCAGAGACTGAACCCAGGCCTCCTGCCTCGGAAGCAGAGTCTTAACCACTAGACCGCCAGGGAAGTCCCATGAATGCTGTCGTTTTAACAGAAAGCCTCTGCATCACTGCTTGGGATGTGTCTGGTGGGATCCAGGCAACATGATGCCTTGGAATACACCACACTCCATCTAAAATGCAGGGACTATATCCTTCGTCTCCTTGAACTTGTATTTCCATTTACTTTTCCCAGAGGATCTTTTCCTAATGTAACATGTTTCTGTGCTTGAGAATCTTCTGTTAATCTCTCTGTCAAGTGTCTTCAGCATGAGGATGTCTGTACGCAGACATCAGCTCTTCACATTTTGTTCTGCCAAAAGATACTAATTGTTTAAGAAGTTTTCTAGATTGAGTTTTTACAGAATTAGTTATTAGTATAATCTTGATCAGAACAACTGAAAATAATATCTTATTGAAACGCAACTATTAACCAGCTGGATTTTTAGTTCAGGCTGTCTTTCTGTGGTATGAATCCGCCTGCCAGCACAGGAGATGGGGATTTGATCGTTGGGTTGGATAGATCTCCTGGAGAAGGAAATGGCAACCCACTCCTGTATTCTTGCCTGGGAAATCCATGGACAGAGGAGCCTGGCGGGCTACAGTCCATGAGTTTGCAAGAGGCGGACACAACTTAGGGACTAAACAGTCTTTTGGTGAATAGTGCTTACATCTAGAACAAGGCAACTTTTTATTTAAAACTTTTACGTTTTTGGCTGTAAGCACTGAGAAGCCTTGTTATACGTGCATGTCACTGGGAACGGCAGGTGTTAGCTTTAGCAGTGCTTATTCTCATTGGATGGCTCTATTGGGACTGCCCCTGTGTTGGTCAAAGTTGTGTTGAAGCCTCCCGTCTTGTGGAGAGAGCTCACTCGGTCCAATCAGCTTAGCTCCATACCACCGTTTCTAGGCCCTTTCTTGACCCCCTCTCTCCACACGTTGTGTTTTTGAGAGGCACCCTCTGAACAGTGGGGAATGGCCTTTGTGAAGGGTGAGGGGCCCTGTGGCTTTTTAGGCAGTGGCTTAGGAAACAGGCCCTGGGCGTTTGGTCTCCACGGGTACCCCAGGCACGTGCACTCACCCAGGCTTGATGGCTGCTGGTGGACAGTGGACGCGCATGCACCCTCACACACACTGAGGCATCCTCACCCTCAGTTTTAACTGCTGCTGCTTCAGTTCTTTTTCTTTTTCATTGAGTTTATTTATTGTTGCAAAATATAACACAGCATTTATGCTTATCTTCTTTTTACGTAGCCTCGAATTTTACCTATGAGTTTATTGGAGAATTAGCAACATGTACATCATTTTAGGAAGTGGAAAACCAGGCCGAATGTGTCAGAAGACGCACCGTAATGTAGAGAAGACAGAGCACGTTGAGAATAGCTTCCCCAGCAATGCACTCTTCCCAGTGGAAATAAATTACTTGTATAAATAGCCTCTTGCTGTCTGTGATTCAGTCATAACAAACAGCATTTTTACATCTAGCACTTTAATGCTAGTACTGGAAATGTCTTTTCCTGGCATTTTTTCCCCCCAGTAATTGTTCTTTACTTTGAAACACATAGTAGACATAATAGAAAAAAACAATTAAAAATAAAAGTATTTTTAAAGAGAGTTCCTCTAAGATGCTAACACTTAAAAGTTACCTTTCGGTCCTGTGCATTTCATTTGACATTTTGCATCAGGTCCTAAAGTGTGAGTCATTCAAATATTTTACAGACAGAAGTAGAAGCACCATTTAACGTTTATGCTTAATATTTACAAAACTGGGTTGAGTTGCAGCTTTATCTTAAATTTTTTTTTTTTTTTCCTATTTTGTGAAGAAGACAACTGAGTTGTCAAGATTGACCAGACGAGAAAAATGAGGGCCGGGGTGGGGTTTGCTGCTGTCTTGCCTACATTGCAAGTCGTGTTTGTGGCCGCAGCTCTGGCCGCCAGGGAGCGGCTCTAAGACACCCGAGTTCTCTTCCGGAGTGTGAACACTCTGGCTGTGTCACTGGGCTTTGCCTTTTTGGATCCCTGCTGGCCCTTCCCCGCCTCCCTGGGGCTCGTCCTCTTTTGCCCTTTGGGTCTGAGGTCGCACTGAGCCTCCTGTCTCTCTAGGGCCCTGGGGGTGGGTGCATCTGGCTGGCAGGTGGGCTCGTGGGCCGCGGGCTCGACATTCCCTGGGCTGTAGGCTGCCAGTTGGCAGAGGGCCACAGCCGCTGTCTGCTTCTGCTCATCGCTGTCAGCTGCACGTATATCCTGGGCCTTCCCAGTGGGGCTGGGCACCGGGGCCTCCACAGAGCTGGGGTCAGGCCCATCCCCAGAACTTGCAGGTTCCCTCTGCTGAGTTGGAGAGGGGGTGGGGGCAGTGGCAGGCTCGGCCCCTCGAGGGGGGCTGCACATAGAGGGCCTTGAGGTCAGGGCGTTGCAGGGGTCCTTCACTGAGAGGTTGAGGGGTGCATCCTGCGGCTCCACGAATCCTCCATGGGCAGGGCTGCACGCGGCAGCCGGCTCAGCCTCTGGTTTTGTGGACAGGTTCAGCGGGGCTGCCCTGGAGCCATCCTCCGGGCTGGAGGGGGCGGCCTCCAGGCTCCCCAGCTGAGTTGGAGCGTCTGTGCTCAAGGCCTCGAGGCTGGAAGAGACACAGAGAGGGCGTCACAGGGACCTTGCTAAGGGACCCTGCCCACGGGGGGTTTGGGCAAGTGCCATTCCCTCTGACTGAGCCCAACCAGAGACATGACTTCAGAGGTTTGGAAAATGGACTCGCTTACCTTTTTGGAGATGCCGCTCTGCTGTCTGGGGCCTGGGCATGTGGGTGCTCCGTGTTCTTCTTGATGGGCTTGAAGGCTGCGAGGCCCTGGTCAGGTGGTAGGATCCTTCCTGGGGCACCGGAGGCGGGCCCATCTGGGAGGCCGCACAGGCCAGCGCACGGCTGGCTTGTCTGTGTGAAGTTGGTGGGACTCGGCCTTCCTGGGGAGCCTGTGGCCGCGCTGCCCGCGCGTGGGCTCATTTTGGTCCCTTCCGTGTCCCTCTGCCCATCTTTGGAAGGTTCTTTAGCCTCGGGAGTCGGACTCTCCTTCTCCAACTCTGTGTGTTTTTTGTGGGAGTTGGAGGAGTTTAACTTGGAGGGACTCAGGGCCTGGTAACCCAGGGCAGCTTCTTCCAGTAGATGCGAGCTTTGGTCCCGTGAAATGCCAGCCACGGGTGGGAGTCTGAGGCCGTAGGAGGAGAACGCAGACTCGGGTCTGTAAAATCCGTAAGGAATTGGCAGGCTGGAGTGATAGTGCTGGAAGAGTCTGTAATGGTCGTATGTGGAGGGAGCCGGGTTCAGGTGCTTAGGGATGGGCCCTGGGTGAGGCAGAAAGTGTCTTTGGTCTTGGGCCCCGTAGACAGACAGAAGGGGGCTGTCACACTCGGCTGAGTTCCCTGCGAGTAGGTAGGGTGAGTAGATGGTGGCCAGTCCGTGCTCTGTGTAAAAATGAGGCGGGTACTCTGTGATGCTGGGGTGCACATACGGGGAAGCGGCACCAAAGCCCTTTGTGGATGGGATTTTATGTGGAAACTCAGGTGTGAGGAAGGGTGAGCCAGCTCTCCAGGGGTAGCCAGGGGTGTGGAAGGCAGACTTGGTGTGGAAAGAGGTGGCTTTGGCAGGGGCGTGGGTCAGGGCCAGCGCTTCAGGAGTCTCCGTGAGCTCCTGGCCTTTGAGTCTGTGTTCCCCCACTGGAACGAACGCTGAAGGCCGGACAGCTCCTTCCAGAACAGGCTGGGTGCCCACGGCAGCTTCTGGGGCTGGGCTTGGGGGTGCTGCTTCCTTGTGGGGAGTGGGCTTCTGTCCGAGGCACCTGTGAGGCCCGCGTGTGGGCAGGTCCAGGTTTTCCTTGATGTCGTCCTTGGCGAGGCCGTGTTGGAGCTTGGCATCCAGGTGTGAGAGCCCGCTTGGGACAGGCTTGGAAGAGGTGGGCTTCACCACAGGGTCGGGCTGATTGGTTTGCTTAGGGTCCGAAGAGTTTGGTTTGGAGCACTTGGGAACGCGATCTTGCTCAGACACTAAAGTGATGGAGTTTTTACAAAGACCGTATTTCATGTGGTTGAAAAGATGTGACTTTTCATTGCAAGTAAAGGGACACTGGAAACACTTGTACTTGAACGGCTTTCCTGGGGGCCTGGGGATGTAGTGTGGCTTTTTTGGTTTCCGCTCTTTGAGAAGGCTCATTTTCTTCCTGTGATTTGGTGGTGTCTGAGCCTTGCTGGCTCCTGTGTAGCTCAGCCTTGGTGGCTTTTAAGGAAGCAGGTCACCGCTTTTCCTTTGCTTTCCTTTCTGAGCGCTTCTACTTGAAGCCGGCTTCACGGGCTGTGGGTGTGACCAGGGAAGTCTTGCTCATTTGGGGACCAGGAGCTGAAATGGAGGAGCAGAGCCTTAGAGTTAGGATGCTGGCTAACAAGCTAATGAAGAACCAGCCTGAGCTGCCTGGCTCACGGAGGAGGAGAAGCAAAGGCCCCTGCAGGTGGTGTAACTGCTGAAGTAGGGGCGGGTATGAGACGGGCACCAGCCGCCCCTCCGCGATGCCCCCGGTGCCACGCCTACAGTGCTCTCTGTTACCCTAGGGGGAGTGTGGTTGCAGAAGGGCTTAGTGGCGTTTCACAGAAAACCTGTAACTCTTGGGGTTTTGGGAACCTTTAACCTGTGATCTGAGGCCTCATGTGCCAGGAAGGTTGTGCACCCAGCTGACTGAGTGACTGCTGAGATCCCGCCCCTGTCCGTGTGCCTGGGGTTTCTGGACGAGTCCTGTCACCTGGACCGAGTGCTGAGCTCCAGTGCGACCTGAGAAAGCCTGGGCTCACACGTGCCTGTGACATTCACATTTGTGCTCACTGAGAACAAGGTGAGTGTGATTATAACATTCAGTTCATCTGCCCTATTTAATCACAGTGTTCTGTTCTACGAGGGAATATTTAAAAGAACAAGTGAAAATGCGACATCCCCTTCTGGGCAACCCCCCGCCCGCTTCTAAATTCACAAATGGAAAGTCAGCTTTGTGAGTAGTGTTTGTGTTGGCCCGCATACAAACAGAAGTGCTGTGTTTATGTTGATTTGAATGATATTAAGATGCGATGAGCCTGTGAGTAAGCAGCTGTCCTCATGTGCTTTCGCCTTCCACTGCCCACCTTGGGTAGTAGCCCATCCCTGCCTGTTCTGGCCTTACCCGAAGGCAGAAAAGCTTAGCAGCCCTCCTGGCAAGAGGAAACCAGAGTGAGTGGTGCCTAATTTTAGAAATGACTGGATTCTGAGAGGAACTCAGCCCAGCCTCTGACCTGTAGAAAGGGCCTCCAGATTTCTTCCCCAGGGTCCTCCTATCCCTGCCCAACCCCCAAGCTTAATCTCCCGAATTTCCTTCAGAGGTTGCTCTGCACACCCCTGAGCTCTCACTCTGCCTCATAAACTGAAGCTGAGAACAAAAGGCGTGAGGTCTGGGAGGATCTCGGCAGGGCCGGGTGCGGCTGCGCGTCCAGGACCAGCCCATGGGGTGACTGTGTCTTAGAGAAAGCCTGTGGGTGGGAAGGGCTGGGGGCGGTGGTGGTGAGGAATCGAGGCCGGCACTTTAATTTGCGTAAAAGAATGTCGAAAGGACTTAGCTTCTCAATATTTTTAAACACTTTAAAAAATAAACTTATAAAGGAAATAACGTGCAACTGCAGTTTTGTTTTAAGGAATGAGTAAATACGGTTAGTTCTGAGCCTTGTGAAATTGCTTGTATAAAGCATCACCTTCTAGACACCGGGTTGGTTAAAACACTGAGCTGGAAAGCAGCCCTTTAAAAACAGAGAAATATGCATGGGAAATCTAAGAGACTTGTTTTCACAGAATAAAATGTAGCTACCCTCTGTGCCGTCTCACACATTGGAGATGAGGTAATGGGTAGTTTGCGAGAGGAGGGCTTAAGCAGGGAGGGAGTGGGATTTTAATTTCACTTGGATATCTTCTTTTAAAAAAAAACCCAAAACTCTGATCTTACTCTCAGCAGACTGGTTCCTCTGCTCATTATTTTCATATTTCTTAAAAACACAAAGAACCACTCTCCCCCCAACAAGCTGCCTCTGTTAACCTGTTTTATTGTCCCATCCCCTTGAAAACCTGTTTCTGAGAAGTGGTTTGGGTGGCCTGCTGCCTTCTGTCGTGGGGAGAGTGTCGGCAGAGCAGGGTTGCTCGGGTGCATAGTTTGGATGAGAAACAAGAGTTTTGGCTGCCCCCTAATTGGAGAGGTGGGGTCCGCAGGCCCTCTTTGGGGGTGTTCATTGGTAGGGTACCAAGTGGGCAGCGGCCAGCCCAGCGGCACCTGGTGCCCAACTCTCGCTCGTCTTCCTCCGCTCCCCCTGGGAACAATTGCGGGAACTGCGCGCAGTGTGAAAGCCCAGCTTGGTTAAACATGTGGTCACAGCTTTGCGTCTTCCTAATTTCCCCTTTTATTAAGGGAAAATGCGAAATAGTTTACGAGTTCAGTCCATACCTTGTGGGGCAGGTGTGCCCTGGGCTATAAAAGCATTATTTCCTGCCTCCCGTCAGGAAGCGATTCCAGCCAGCTCGGGGCCAGCCTGATAAGTCAGGGCAACCTGTGCTGGCACGTCCCATTATGCTCCCTGATTCTGAAGGCGTGAGAACCTCTGCAAGTCAGGTTCCCATGATTGTATAGGATATGTTATGGCAGAGATCTGAAAACTGATGATTTCATCACTAGCTGGAAGCACGGTGATCAAAATGATGACAGTTGCAAAACGTCTCATCAAGTGTGAGCCCGAGAGTCCTGGTGGTACCAGGAGTGAGCACAGACACACATCTGCTGCACCAGCCCGGACCCGCGAGCCCAGACCAGCCGAAAACCCCTCGGGTTTAAGATGACGATGGTGTTAGCTTTAACAGCAGTATTGTCAGATAGTGCTCATACTTTGAGGCCAAAATATAAAATAAGCTCACTTTGGTTAAGTTTTCTCAAAGGTTTATAGGAGATCGGTTGTATGTGAGTTATCACAGCGTTACTCAAAGTAATAGTTTGGGCACTAATTGCTCTTGTGTTAATATGTACTTTTTTCAGTCAGAGGATCTTGTGCCCGCAGTTTTGGTCTGAACGTTTAGTTCTTTGGTCAGCGATCTTACAAGGACAGTGAACAGGTTTCAGGGGATGGTTTTCTTGGTGCCAGTGCTCCGGGAGGTGAGAGTATTCCGGGGCACAGCTGTTGGAAGGTGAGCCTGGATGGAGTCACAGGGGCAGCAGCTGTAGTAACTTTGAGTAAACTGACCTCTCCAGGGTTGCACAATTCACTAATTAAAACAAGGGAGTGCAGCTGCTTCAGACGCCGAGGGAGACGAACTAGTTCACTGGGTTATAAAAATGCAATCATGTCCGAGAAATAAATGGGGTAAGATTGAAGCTTCTGTAAGCTTCCAAAGGGGACAGCCTCTAGGAAGATGATGTCACTCTGTGGGTTCTCTCTTGCCCAGGTGAGGTTTACAGGGTGAGAAGCTAAAGCTGAGTGCCCAGGACCTCATTGGTCTGGCCATCCGCAGAAACAGGGTTTGCCCATCTCTGGTCAGTTTATATCTGCCAGACCTGGTGCAGGCTGGCAGCGGGGTGGGGATGGGGGAAAGAAAGGGTGTTGTTGCCAAAACAATATAATCCAGAATTTAAGTTTAGATTAGTAATCAGAGGTGAAGTTTTTCTGAAGGGGATAAGATTGGTGTTTCACTATCCTTGTCCTGGGAAAGCTGGTACAGTCTGGGGGCTGGTGGGGGGCGGGGGCGCAGGGTGCCATACAGGGAGAGGTGAACAGAGCAGGGTCCTCGGTTTGGCTTTCCTGGGAGAAGTGCAGCGTTAGCATGTTAGTTGAAAATGCAGATGTTAGCCTAGTCCTAGAAGGTTATTTGTGGGGCAGTGTCTTCCACCCTTCTTACACCTCTCACTGGGTCAGCAGGAGCCGTGGGGAGCCCTGCATGTTAGGTCAGGGTGCTGTCCTCGAATGCAGGGGGAGTCCCTGCCTGCCTTCCTGCCTGCGAGCAGCTGTTGGCACGAGGCTGGCCCTCAGCTGTGCCCTCAGCGGAGTCGGGTCCCACCCTGAGGGGTGTGGGTAGGGAGCAGGGCCAGAGGGACACTGTGGCCCCTGGCCTGAGCCCATTCTGTTTCAAAACACCCCCCTGTGACCCCTCACGTGCCGCCACCCCTGCCCATGTCCCACCCGGAGATTGGGGAGCTGGCTGCGGCGTCCCCTCCCACAGGCCTGGGTGGTGCTGCCCACACGGCGCTCTGAGCCACCTGTGGTTTCGTGTCCACGGGCTTTGCCTGTTTCAGAAGCACTGAGGTGCCAGCGCGCGTCTTGCAGTAGCCTCCTAAGTGTGGACAAGTGTCTCCGTAGTTGCCGGTCATTAGGGTGATAGTGAGTGGCCAGTGTGTTTAACAGTTTTCTAGAGAGTCTGAACTCCGAAAAACAGGCAAGAGAAAGATGTTTTCTGAACTTTGATAGGACACAATAGAGGTAATTATAGCTTAACTTTATGGGGCATTGCTGTGACGTGCCGGGTAGCTATGCATGTCACGCGTACTAACCTCTGCACTGGAAGAATCTTCCACCCTCCCCAGTGGTGTCCAGCTGCCTGGCAGGGAGCCTCGCCAGGTAGCGCGTTCTGAAGGGCATGCTATAATTACGATATTGTGATGTGGCATTATTGCATAACTCAAGGACACGCCATTGTCGCCTACCCACTGGGGTGTCGCAAGAACAAGATTTGTGAGTTTTACTCCCAATTGAGCTTTTCCAGTGATTAACCACCACTCCCTCCCAGACTTTCAGTTCTTTAAAATGAAGGATAAACATGAGGGCAACCATGACCTAGGGTAAAAGATAGTTTTCTGGGATATAGTTTGGAGAAATGGATCCAGGAAGACAACCAGGGGCTCTTTCTGGTTTCAGCCAGAGACCCTGGGTTACAGACAGTGTTCAGCAGTGAACGCACAGCTTTAATGTTCGGGCCACCTCCCTAAAGCCAGAGCTCCCAACTGCCCGCCTCCTCACCTTAAAGCACCAGGATAAAGCATTGGAAGGATTTGGCTAATACAAAATAAAAATCAGGGTAACAAGTAGACAGGTTTTCATTACTTTAAGTCTGATGTTGGCCAGTCTGACCAATAATTTGATCAGTAATTGTTTTCATGCAAATTTATGAGAAACTTTTTTAAGAGTAAGAAAATTCCCTTTTTGTATGTACAGAGATCCTCTTTAGTTAAGATGTTTTTTGTTTACTTGGTAAGCTTATGTCAAAACAGCACTTACTTTAAACTCCAA
Organism: Ovis canadensis; assembly: GCF_042477335.2. Classification (NCBI taxonomy): domain Eukaryota; kingdom Metazoa; phylum Chordata; class Mammalia; order Artiodactyla; family Bovidae; genus Ovis; species Ovis canadensis. The sequence continues at coordinate 58,207,310 of NC_091255.1, read as the reverse complement.
AAGGTTTGAATTTTTTTTCCTCTTTAATATTTAATTTAAAATTTTTGGGGAGAGAATACATTCACAAAGTTTGGAATTCAAAAAGCGTGAACAACTGCACGGTAAAAAAAAAATCTCACTCCCACCTCTGCTCCCCAGGTCTCTTCCACAGGGACTACCAATGTTAATCATTTTTTTAACCTAAAAGATTGTAAAATTAAATTATAAATTAAGATCTGCAACTATCTATGTATATATGTGGTCCTTTTATGTTGAAACTTGTTAATTTTTTAAGGTGAAGAACAGATAAGCATAACATCAAATTGAGTTTGAGTTTAAAGTTGTTGAATTTTATGGTAGAAATGAGAACTTCACATCCAAATAAACTCGTTTATACTCTTAGAATAAAGTGTAAGCCTTATTAAAAGTTTTGTAATAATGGTCTCCTTTCCAGCAGTGCACCTGCTGGGTCCTGAGTAATCCACAGAGAAGAGAGCAGGGCAGAGAGACTCCGGGCAGGTGATTCACTGAGCAGATAGTTTTAAGATATATCTGAGAGGAGTTTGGAAAGAAAACTTGCATTTGAGAAGAAATAGTAGGTACAAATAGTAGGTACTTACCAGAGGTGGGGAGGTAGAAGCTGTGGCTGCCGGGCCGGAGCAGGACCTGTTCTCACGCTCGCTCTCGCTGAAACTGGAGCCGGCTGTTCCAGTGGGAGGGATTTAATGTAGGAGTCGAGCCCTCGGGGCGTAGAGATGCACCTGATATTCCTCCCGCCCGCAGCTACGATTCATGTGTTTGCACCCACCAAGCCGGCCAGCCAGTGCCACCTCCATGCCTCACGGCAGCTCCCTGCCCAGGTTTCCTGAGTGCCATGGTAGTGCCGCCTGGCTCTTTGTGAACTCGGGGGTTGCACACGTTCGAGGTGAGGGTAGAGGCCTCCCAGAGGAGTTGTAGTGTGTGCAGGCGGCGGCAGCCGATGCTGACATTTAGCCTGAAATGCATCTCTTCTAACGGATGCCGACAGCCCCGGTGTCCTCCCCGTGAGGGTTTGACGGAACCTTTGTCACCCTCCACCCCGGGGACTGGGAGACCTGCCCGGGTCTTCCTGGAGAGCCGGAGGGGGGCCGCCTGGGCTGCCGCGGGGACCTGCCGGTGCACGCCCAGGACCAGCCCTGAGCAAGGCTGCCGTGCTGCGTGGCTGTGTGCTGCTGTTGGGAACGGCCTCCACGCCTGTCCTTGCTGCCCCTTTTTTTCCCTTCAGATGATTAAGACACTTAGTTTGTGATCCGGGGCACCCCCCACTCCCCTTCCACTGCCTGCTGTCGCGTCACTGGCTGCCTCCACGCTCTCTGGGAGGCTGCATGTGGTGCAGGTGTGGGGATGGGGGAACGGGTGTGCCTGGCGTGGGTGCCAGGGTGGGCTTACCAGCCCAGATGCTGTTTTAGTTTTTTCTTTTTAGGCTTAAGATTTTACTTGGCTTTACCTTCATGTTTAATTGAAAAAAAAGGTCTTTTAGTTATTTTCATCCAAATTAGATATCCACAGAATTTAGAGCCTAAAAAAATAGTCCTGTCTTACCACAAAAAAAAAAAAACAGTGGTTCCTGCTGCTCCCCTCACCTCTTGCTGATGACAAGCCACCCAAAACAGGTGGCTTAAAAACTTCCATTTTTATGATCTCAGATTTTTCGGGTCAAGAGTCTAGCCGGCTCCAGGCCGGCCTTGTGTGCTGTGGCATTAGTGGGCACTCAGCTGCCTCGTGTCCTGGGGGAGCAGCTGGTCCCTCCTCCTCCCTTTGTTTTCATCCAGAGGCCTCTCCAGGAGGGTGGTCAGTCTTACTCCATGTGGGACTCAGAGCACAAAGCACCACAGGATCCCACTTGGCTCTCTGGGTTTGAAGGAGGGGAGGGGCCCCAACCTCTCAGTGGGAGGGTGTCACTGGCTGCTCCCCTCCCATCCCCGCTGCCAGGGGCCCCACTTGGACCTTTTCTTAGCTGATGATTTTGGAAATGTACCTCCTTGATGACAAGTAACACTATTCTGTTGTTTGCTTTGTTTCCTCCACCCCCCTCACTGTGCCCAGTTTTGGGTGTTGTCTGTTGTCTTTATAGGAAATGAGAGTGTAGCCCTTTAACGCCTCTGCCTCCACGCCTGCCTTCCCTGTCATCTGAGATTCCCTCTGCCTCTTTCCTGAATTGGAAGCCAGGCTTCCTGGATCTCATACTGTCTTCTCTCTTGGGTTGATCCTTAGTTTGAGTATCAGTGAAGCACAGCCCTTTAGTAGGCTCCTTAGAAAGAATGCGAGAGAGGCAAATCTTTGAGACCCTGAATGATTGGAAGTGTCTTTTTTCTGCCCCTCTATCTAGTTGATAGTTTGGCTAGGTATAGAATCCTAGGCCAAAAAGTATTTACAGTCAGTGTTTTGAAAGTGTTTTCCATTGATATGGCTTTCAGTGCTGCTTCTGAAAAGTTTGATGTGATTCTGATCCCTGACTCTTTTCCCTGCAACATTTTAGTACAAAAAATTTCAAACATATAGATGAGTCACAAAATTCACATAAGTGAATGCTCAGACACCCAGCACTGGTTCTGCAGTGAACGTTTTCTCTCCCCTCCTCTTTTCCACATGTTGATCCATCTCAAGCATTTGTTGCATTTCAAAGACAGCCGTGTTCAGCAGGCGTGTTGTTAACTGTTAATACTTCTTTTGAAGGTAGAAGTCACACATGATGAGGGCACAGGTCCCAAGAGTACCCTTCCATGAATCTTGGGCATGCCTTCTGTTGGGAAGTAGAGCACTATGATCACTACTCGGAAGCAGCTGCTGGCTGGGTTTTCTTGCATTATAGATTAGTTTTACCTGTTGTAAAAATTTGTGTGAATGGTGATTCCTGGTTCTTCACGTGCCATTGCTTCTCTCCTGTAGGCTCTTTTCTCTGTTCTCACCTTCTTTAGCTTTCCCTTCTATCCTGCTGTTAAGATTTTTGGTCCCATGAGTTCGTGCTTGCTCTCTGAGTGCTCCTTTCTTGGTATCTTATAGGTAGTGGATGCAATAGGCTTCTCCAGTTTCTCTGAGAGTTTGAATGATGGCTTTTGACAGGTGGTGCTGTTCCTTCTGCAGTCTCCGTTTCTTCCACAAAGGTTTTCTTTTTTCATTGTGATTCCTCCTTCACCTGCTTATCATCGCCAGAGTTTACTCTCTTGGTGGGGCAGGGGGTGGTTAGGCACTTATTGAGTGTTAGCAATGTAAGGCCCTGTGCTGAGTAAACATTCTATCTCTATTAATCCATTTAATCACTGCAGTAACTCTTTGAAATGGGAACTTCAGGAGCCTGATTTGCAGAGTCAGGCAGCACAGAGAGGGTAAGTAACTTGGCCAAGGTCACCCAGCCTCAAGGACAACAGAGCAGAGTCCTCTCGGCAGTGAAAAGTTTGCACTGGGGGAGGGATGCCATGTTGTGAGTTGAATCAGGGACTTGTACTTTGTGGCTGCTTCTGAGTCTGGGCTCTATTCTTTCATCCTCCTATGACTTAGAGTAGTTATCTGACCTGGGCCTCAGCTTTCCTATGTGTAGCAGGTACCCTGGAGGCCTCTACTCCTGGATTTTTCTGGAAACTGATGGGTTAATTACAGTATCCCACCAAATTGCCTTTGTACAGTGGGAATGGTGTGTGTCACAGAACAAAACATCTTTGATGAAGGAAGCAGATTATTTATACTTTTGACCTTACAAGTAAATACCAGTTAGTCTTACTTTCAGTTGTTAGCGCTCCTCTGGGATATGGCATCCGGAGGAAAGGAAAAGGAAATGAAAACTCTACAGAAAACCCTAAGCATAATTTCAGTTTCTCGAATTTCGGTTGTTGTTAAGGACAGTAAGCCCTAACCAGCTGCCAAGACGACATTCATTGAGTTCTCAGAGATGAGCGTGTTCTTTTTCACTTGTTGGCTGGGTAGGTTTTCGTGGCTGGCATGTGCAGCTTTCTTTAGTTGCGGCAAGTGGGGTACAGTGTGGTTGCGGAGCACACACTCTAGGTACACGGGCTTCAGTAGTTGCAACTTGTGGGCCTTGGAGCACAGGCCCAAGGTCTTTCCTGGTGGCTTATGTTCATGCACGTGTGTGCACATGTGCTCACGAGGCCTTTGTTCATTGGTTGGAGAATGAGTCCAGGGGATCAGGACAGACACATTCCCAGGCCCCTGCAGGAGGCCCAGGACCAAGGCTCCGGGTGCTGCCCTGCCCCCGTGCTGATCAAGCCTTTGGCCTGTGTGATGCACCTCGCTTGAGCTGAGTGTAGTGTGTACAGGGGCTGGACTTTCGCCCTCCAGGTCTTCAGGGTCCTCCCCTGTCAACATGTGAGAGCTGGGCCTGCAAGACCAAGTGTAGGGAGCATGGGGCACATGCCGGCTGAGGTTGGGGGCTGGAACTGTGACTGTGTTTGTCAGGTGAGGTACTTGGTGTCTCATTAAAAAAGGAAATCCTGAGGGTATCAACTGATCTTTTGCTTATCAAATAGTTGGAAAATAGAAATGAAAGTAGAGTTTATTTGGCTGTCCAGTGAGGTAGGCCAGGGGATGTGGGAGTGTCCAGGGAAAGTTTTATTGTTGGACGTTTACCTTCCTTTGATGAGTAAGTGGAGGGCTTCATTTGTAACTTGAAGTCTGAGATGTGTAATGCATTACTTGAATTTTAATTTGCTTATGATCCCAGTAAGGTCGCTGTTGGAATGTTTATGGACAGGAGCTGCTCTGTGTTTTGGAAGGGAGTGCACCGGCCACTTCCAGCCCGGCCGCCCTGTGTCCTGTGCTCCTGGACGGTGGCTGTAGGGCTTCCAGTTTCGGTGTCTGTGGCCTGTGGGCAGCTTTTGTGCCGGCAGCTCCCGAGGCTCCTCCCTGATGACACCTTCCCCCAGGGAGGTGTGGAGCCCAGCCGAGCTGAGCTGGACCCAGGGCTCCTCCTCACCTGGCCTGCCTGCGTGGGGTCCCGGGCTGGGAGGAGGGGCTCTGCTGTGGGCAGGGGCTCTGAGCCCAGCGTGATCTGGGCTGTGGCCTCTGTGTCTCAAGTGAAACTTGAAACCATGAGCTCCGGCTTGTTTTGTCTTTGGCTGGGAGAATGATTCAGGTTTGTGAACTTGGGCCAAGATTCGAGGGTTCCCACAGTTTTCCTCTCCTCTTCCCCTCTGCCTGCCCGACAGTATCTGCCGATGTTTCAGGGTCCTCGCTGGTCGTTCATCAGGCTCGTTATGGTTTTCCCAGAGCAAGTGACGTGGTCCTTACCTCCTTTTATTGAATTTGTTATGTGCGTATATGTTTGTTTATTCATTAAACAAATTTTTTTCAGCTGTGCCACGTGGCTTGTGGGATCTTAGTTCCCCAGGCAGAGACCGAACACACGCCCCCCCCCACAGTGGAAGCACAGAGTCCTAACCACTGAACCGCCAGGAGATTCCCTGGATTTGTGTTTTAAAAGGGCTTTTTGCCTGATGTTTCTGGATATGTTCACAACCACATGTAGAAGTTGCTTAGTTAAAGTAAACAAGGCCAAGGAAAAGAATTAGCACACCGATTTGTTTTTGTCTCATGCTACATTTAACATCAGTGAGGACGCAGCAGCGAAAGCGCTGTGAACAGACTAAAGACAGTGGGGACAGGCCCCTGTAGTCGCTCCCTTGTTCTAGTGGAGCTGGGCTGCCAGCCCCCGTGCGTGTGGTGTCGCGTTGCTCCGCCGGCCTGGCTGACTTCCTGAGCTTGGCCTCCAGGGCCACCGTAGAGCTCCATCCGTGGCATGAATCTTTTCTCCTTTTATTTCCAGACATCGTTTCAGTTCTTTTTAAGATCTTCCTCGGGTCCTTCACTGGTTTTCATTCCTCCTCTTAGTATTCTGGGCCTCCATTTCCAGTGTTGCCTTTCTTTTAAGATTTACGCATGTATTTTTGGCTGCCCCGTGCCTTTGTTGCTGCGCGCAGGTTTCCTCTAGTTGCTTCTCTGGTAGTGGGGGCTGCTCTTCGTTGTGATGATGGGCTCTGAGGTAGCACTGGCTCAGCAGTTGGGGCGCAGGGGCTCAGTTGCCCTGCAGCGTGTAGAATCTTCCCACGGGGATCGTCTGCTGCCTTGGCACGCAGATTCTTAACCACCTAGACCACCAGGGGAAGCCCCTCCAGTGTTATCTTTTAGGTTCTGGTTTTATCTGGAGTGCTTGGGTTTCTGTCCGTTTGTGGCATCTGGAGAGACTCCCTCAGGTGTGTGCTTTTCCTGTGTGATTTTACCGTGACTGCTTTTCATGCCACCTGTTTCGAGGCAGCTGGTTATGGTTGTCCAGAACCTGGGGGACAGCTGGAGCTGGCTTCCTGTGTGTCCCTCAGCACAGGCTCACCCCCTCCGGGTGGCTCACGTGGCCCAGGTGGGGCTTTGACTCCTCGTGGAACTTCCCCTCTTCCAGGGTCCTGCAGGGCACGAGGCACTGCTGGCAGCTGTGCTTGTCCTTGTTTCCTCCAGGAGTTCGGGCTGGGTGGCCTGGAGCTGTGCAGGGTCTCAGCAGGCCCAAGGCCACATGTCCCAAGTCGACCTGAGTGTCAAACCCCACCCCCTGGCCGCAGGGCAAATGGTGCTCCCAGGCATGCTTGCCAGAAATAACCAAAACAGCAGTTTGAGAATCTTCATTGAGTACCTCCTGGGCACCAGACATTGTTCTGTGAGTCTTCTTGGTCACCGTGGGGACCGAAGCATTCAGGTGAGAAGGGGAGGGCTCGTCCAGAACCAAGGGAACGATGGCCCCCTCTTCCTCCAGCCCTGTGTTGGAAGGTTCCTGTCCACAGGCTGCCACCACACTGCCGCAGTGCCTGAGCTGGGTCCCCCTGCCGAGATCCCCTCCCCTTCTGGCTCTGCGGGAAGGGCGTGCGTGAGGCGGAAGTCAGGCGGTGGCCACGCACTCTGGGCCGGATCCTGTGGCAGTGCTTCCATGGGTGGTGTGTGTGGCCGCTGGTGTGCTGACACCACGATGCGGCTGCCCCCTCGCCCTGTCCTGTCATGGCTCCTCCCCTCCCCCAGGACTCCTCCCCAGCTCATCCAGACCCAGAGGCAGTCCCGTGGGGAGGCGGGCCAGCACTTCAGCAGCGTGACTGTGTCCTCCATGTTGGCGGCTGGGAGGCCGGAGGGTGGATGCGAGCATTGCGGCGCTCACCCAGAGGTCCCCTGTGTCCTGTCCCCTCCCCGTGCCCAGATCCCGCCGACACCAGTAGCAGAGACAGAGGGAACAGACGTGGGTAGCCCGGACACTTGGCGTCACCCTGACTGACGCAAGTTGCTGTTATACTTGAGGACATGAGAAGCAGAAATCGTAGGGTTCCAGGGAGAAATGGACGAATCTGTTGTCGTCCTGAGAACTCAGAACCCCTCTCTCCATTGCCGACAGTTCATGTATGAGAGAATAGTGGGATGAACTGGAATAGCAGGGAGCCTTGTATCTGAGACTTAGCAGGAGACAGGCCTGATTCTGTGGGTTCCTGTAGGGCTGTGCCACTGTGGCTGAGGGGATGCTTTCTTAGACACAGGAGCATTTACAAATGCGGTACGCTTACTAGTAAGGCTGTAAAACAAGTCTCAAGAAATTTTAAAGAACCACTGGTGTACAGACTACATTCTTTGACCAACAAAACAATGAAATTGAAAGTTGGATACAGAACGATGAAGGCATGAGTATTTAGTTTGAAAATATATGGATTTCTAAATAACACAGGAGTTAAAAAAGAAATCCCAGTAGAAATTCCGCAATGAAATTTTAAAGATAGAAATGAACAGTAATGCAATTATAAATCAGAACTATCCAGATGCAGCTAGCCGTGTACTTACAGGGCAATCTAAAACCTTAAGCAGGAATTGTGAAACCGTGGCCCGCGGGCCCAAGCTGGCCTTGGCCTGTTTTTGTATGGCCTTGGAGCCAAGAGTGGTTATTCCCCCCCCCCCGCCCAACAGTGGTTTCTTTTTGAAAAGGGAAGTAGTCAGTGGTCTGCAAAACCTCACTGTTTGGGCTCTGGCCCTTTGTAGAAACTGCTGCTGACCCCTACCTTATCCCTCTTCCAATGTTGTAAGGAGGAGAAGAAAGGCTCAAACTGCCAAGGAAAGAGCAAGGGTAGTAGCAGGGAAGACAGTGAAGGGGAGCAGGGGAGATGAGGGAGAAGACACAGGTCTGCAAGGATCAGTGGCCAAAAATGCCTCCCAAAGAGAGAGACCTCGGCTCATCAGCAGAGCAGGAGGGAAGCGCATAAACCACAGTAGACACCTGGATGGGGGCTGTGAGGCAGGTCCTGCAGAGAATGAAAGCCACATGTTCAGACTGTCTTTTGCTGGTAACTTTGATAGCTCAGACAAAAATAGACATTCTTAGAAAAATGTAATTTATTAAAACTGACCCCAGTAGAAGTAGAAAGGTAACTTATCTGTGCTTGAAGAATCCTTATTAGTTACTTGAGATAGTAACTGCTTATCTATGAGATTTTAAAAATAGGTTCATTGGGATATAATTTAATTCTGTACAGTTCACCCATTTACAGTTTACAAATTAGTGGCTGTTAGTTTATTCGCAGAGTTATGCACCACAGTCAGTTCTAGAACATTTCATTACCCCGAAAAGGAACCCCATGACCCTTAGCTGTCATCCAGAACCCCCATCCTCCTCAGCGATGCACAGCCACTAATCTACCTCCTATTGCTGTGGATTTGCCTAATCTGATTGTTTCTGATAAATAGAATAATACAGTATGTGGTTCTTTGTGACAGGCTTCTCTCACTTGGCACGATTCAAGGTTCATCCACGTTGTAGCGTGTGTATTTCGTTTCTTTTTTTTCTGAGGATTACTGCATAGTGTGGTGTATTAGTTTGCTCAGGCTGCTATAACAAAGTACCCAAGCTGAGTGGCTTGAACAACAGTTTTGGAGGTTGGGTGTCCTGAGGTCAGGGTGCTGGCAGGGCTGTTTCTCTCAAGGCCTTTCTCCTTGGCTTGCAGGTGGCCACCTTCTTGCTGTGTGTTCACGTGGTTGCCCTTTGATCAGTGTCTGTGTCCTGGATGGACGACAGCCCTCCTGGATTCGGGCCCATCCGTATGGTCTCGTTTTACCTTGATTACCTCTTTAAAGGCCCTGTCTCCAAATGCAGTCCCCTTATGAGTTATTGGGGGGATACAGTTCAGCTCATAGCAGAAGGACAGACCACACTGTCTATCCATGTGTCAGCGGATGGAGATTTGGCTGCTGTTTTATGTTCCCGCCAGCAGGGCATGGGTTCCAGGTTCCCCATATCCTCACCAGTCCCTGTCATTTTACATTAAAAAAAAAAAAAAATTGTAACCAACCTAGTGGGTATCTCATTATGGCTTTGATTTGCATTTCTCTGATGACTAATAACGTTGAGCATCTATTCAAGTCCTTTGCCCATTTTTAAATTGGGTTGTCTTTTTGTTGTTGAGCTATACAAGCTCTTTGTAGTTTCTGGATTCTAGACTCTTAAGATCAGGTAGACAATTTGCAAATATTTTCTCCAGTTCTGAGGTTGTATATTTTCTTGATCTTATACTGTGTCATTTTTGATGTAGAAATTTCACCCCCCTCTTTTTTTTTTGGCCGTGCTATGTGGCTTACAGGATCTTAGTTCCCCAGGGCTTAAACCTCCACCCTCTTCAGTCCCAACCACGGGACTGCCAGGGAATTCCCTCACCTTTGCTTTGATTCTCTCACTTGAGTTCTTTTTCTCTCTATGTGTGCAGTTTTGGGGGATGGGAATGTGTATATACATGTATATGTATGGTTTTTTAAAGAGTGTCTTTTTTTGGTTTTAAAATTTGGTAACTTTTTAAAATTAGTATTGAAATTATGAAAGAATTCATAGTTTGAAGGAAGTATTAAGCATGCCTGAGTGGTACGTGTTTAGAATTTATACTTGACACAAGTGTGGAAGCCATGCAAATTATAAAACAGCTTGTATCATATTACTGTATATTATTTTTAAGAGTTGAAATTCATAGTTTGGTTCAAACCCAAGATTGTGACATTTATGATTATAAAGTGATTGAGTTGTGTGTCCGTTATATATGGTGTGCTCAGAAAGTCACGTCTGTCCACAAAGTTTACTGTTTTAGACACTTTGGTAATATTTATGCTATTTTAATGGAAAATCTTGTTCTGAATCTTTTAGTGGGAAATTTTGCTGCCAGGAAGAACCCTTTGTCCACTGATGTATTTCTGCCTCTCCTTAATTTTGTCACCTGCTTCTGCTAGCAGCAGGCCTGTTTGGTGTTTGAAGTCCAGTGCAGGTTGGCTGATTCGCTTGGGGAGCTAGTTGTCACCCAGGGAGACGGCTGGCAGGTTCATTTCACGTGAGTTTCAGGTTTGCTCATGGAAGTAGCCTGTTAGCAGGTAATGCGTCTGGAAGGGCACCATGGCGCCAGGGCGAGGACACGGTGACGTTGGTTCAGTGTGCTCGGGGTGAGGTTGCTGTACCCTTGCCGTGTTGCCCTGTGCTCGCTGCCCCCGTGGGCGAGGCTGCCTGGCACACAACAGTTCTTGCTCCCATAGGAGCCTCTTCGGGGCTGGGCGGCTGCACATGCTTCCCTGCCTGGCTCCCACTGTGAAAGCCACGGGGCTGCCGCTCCGTTCTTCGTGCCAGTGTGGGCCTGTCCCTGGCCCCAGACTGGTCCCAGGCTTTGGGAAGGGAGCCCGTGGGAGTGCCCTGGGGAGCAGCCCAGTGGTCACACCAGGGGAAGACGCTCAGGCCTGATTTCTCACTCGGCAGGCCTGGTGCTGCTGCAGGGTTCTCCGCTTGCTCTGTGCTTGGGTGCTGTGAGAGTCGAAGCGTAGCTCTGGGCTGGGTCCAGATCTTCAGGGGGTACAGCGGGCAGCAGAGGAGTGCTAGGGGGCCCAAGAAGTGAGGGCGGAGCTCTCCTTGGGCTGTGTCATGAGGAGGGGCCCGTGGTGGGGATACCTGCCTTTATCTGGGCAAAGGGAGGATGGGGCCAAGTTCTCCCCGTCCCTGGTGGGACAGCCCCTTGCTGGGCGGGCACCACCATGCTTGAGGGTCTGCCTTCACTCTTGGAGGTCAACGTGGGAGGTCACTGGGGCAGGCCCGGCAATGTGGCTGTGTGAGATGCTTTCAACTGTGGTTGAAAGTCTGCCGTCCACACTCCCCTGTCCCAGCTCTCCAAGCCGGTGACCCAGGTGGTAGATGAGAGGAGGAAACTCTACGGAGAACTTACCCTCAGCCGGGCACAGACGTGTCATCAATCAAACACGAGCGACCCGTCGTCTGACATTCACCCTCCTTCCTTCTGGCCGTCTGACCCTGGGCCAGGCCTCCAGTCCAGTGACCCTCAGCTCGGTGAAGGGGGATCTTTGGCAGCATGGTCCTCCAGTCCTGCCAGTCCTGAAATTTGTGCCCTGGACACTCTTGGGGCCAGTGGCAGTCTGGGCACTGTGGCCAGGAATCCAGGGCTGTGAGTCAGTGACAGAACTGGTCCCTGACTTCCTGGTTAAGCCTTTAATTCTCCCGAACGCTTGTTTTTGCTTCTTTCAAGTTGTTGTACTTGGGCCACTCTGTCAGCAGCCGTGGGCGTTTCCTGTGCCAGCGGCACCGCTGCGCCCCCTCCTCTGTCCCGCCCCCTCTCATGCGTGGCCTTTGGCAAAGGGACTGGGTGGGCAGGCTCTGGGCCCCTGTGCTGTGTCCTAGGCGGGGGCAGAGAGATGGAAAGAGCCTGTGTTATCTTTCCCCGAGGAGGGTTATTCAGAGATCACGAGAGTTTAATTTGACAAGAACCATTACTTAGGTGGCCTGAAAAGAAAGTTCTGTAGACTGAGGCCGGGCAGGTCCTTTGGGGAGCCAGCAGCCCTGTGACAGCTGAGAACCAGGGGCCGCTCTGGCTCTGCTGCTGCTGCGAGAGCAGGGGAGCGCTTTTGTCTGCCGAGGATGGGACCTCCCCCTGGGGGTTCACATCTCACCTCCATTTTGGGTGTTGGGAGAGTGTGTTGCTTGTCCCCAAGTCCTGGCCCCTGGCATGCACAGTGGGCACCTGGACCAGGTGTGGGCGGCACTGGTGAAATGGTTTTGTGCCTGTGTTTTCCTGGTGACAGCTTCCCCTGGGTGCCCTTTGGCGTCCTCTAGTTCGAATTTAATAAACCGCAGCTGGGCGAGGAGAGAGCCCCTGTTCAGTGGCCTTGCTCCAGGCACTGTGGTGCTGCTTGTCATCGCTGCTGACAAAGTGACAGCTGCTCACGCACAGCCCTGACTCAGCGGGAAGTGTGTGCTGGCCGCAGGCTCTCTGCAGGGCGGGTGGCCCCGCGTTGGGTCCAGCGGGGACGAGGGGTGTGGGGGCCGCCTGCTCCCTCCTCCTGGGATGCACTTCCTCCTCGCAGATTGGGGAGTGGGGGGATGCCGGGGACTTAGAGGAGGTGTAGGATGTTTTGATCTTAGAGAAACTGTCTGAAATTTTGGGTTTTCAGTGTTGAAAAAAGGGAATCAGTCTGTCAGTAGAAGACTATTTTCTCTGAGGGTTATTTCTAAGCAAACAGTTGTATTTGCATTTAAGCATAGTTGAGTGATGTTTCAGTTTAGAAACTTTGTTTCCCAGCTAAGAGTTCAAGCAGTCAGTTCCCACGGTGGCCATGGACTCAGTCACCTGCGGAGGTTTCTACACGTCCAGGTGGCCACCCCAGGCTGGAGACCCTCCTCTGCAGGCGGTTTTGCCATGTGCTGTGGGGCGTGTGGGTTGTGACCAGCTGGGGAAGGCTCTTCTCCTTGGTGGTATGACTGGGATGTGGGGGCCGGTCACCTGGATGGAAAGTAGCTCCTTGCTTTCTCATGCTCCTTCTTTGGGGAGGCTCATTAATGTGTTTGGAGATGCAAGGATTGGACCTTAATCTTTTGCTGTGACTTGCCAATAGTCCAGGGGCCTGTGGTGAGAGAACCAAACCTCAGTTCTGCCTGTCCCTATACTTGTATTGTCCACAAAGCGTCCAGGCACTAGCCTTATTCACAGATCAAACTCATGGTCACAGTTAGTTTAGGCTAGGCAACAGGTCGGGGGGTGGGAGTAGGAAAGAGGTTTTCCTCCAAAGCATTAGACTGTCATTGATACACATAAAATTTGGAGAAGCTGAAAGCTTGTCATGGTAAGTGTATTTCAAGAGGAGTAGAAAGGGGTCTGTAATCCTTCAGTTATAAAGAAGATTATGTTTGTGGGAAACATTAGGGAATATTTCCAGGAGGAATGGCTTAAGCAGTTTAAAAAATTTCAAAGGATGTGTGTTGTTGGAGAAGGAGCGAGAGAGACACTCGGTTTTGTACCTCCTGTGTGCAATGCATCTTCTAGACAGTGTGGGCAGGGAGGCTGCTGTGGAGGCCGGGCTCCACATGCTGGCACCCTTGATGTATGCCTGAACCACCTTGAGGGGAGTAGGGCGTTAAGTGGGGGACCTGCATTCACCCGGAGGTGTGGTCCTCAAGCCTTTCAAATGCTGATTCACCTTCAGGGGCAGTTCAGTGAACTAACTCCTAACATGGCACCTTCGGGTTTAAATGGAGAAATGTGTCTGTCATGTACACATCCCAGTTCTCCATGCTGGCAGCCCTCCACGAGCTGTTTCTTAGGAGCGTCTTCCTTCGTCTTCCCGTGGGGTCGTCTTCCTTCGTCTTCCCATGGGGTCGTCTTCCTAGGCTCACTTCTTGGAGAAAGTGAGTAGAAGATGAGGAACCATCCACATGCCTTGGAACTTCATTCGCTCTTCCAGGCCTCTGTGAAAGGACCCAGCATCATGATTTCGTGGAGAGCGCAGTTTGTCTTCAGGATGTAAAACCTGCTGTGCCCTGTGCTGACGTCTTACTGGGACGTCACCCTCACAGCTGTCGTCCAGCCATCTTTGCTCACCTTCCGTGGCGGGCACGCTTCTGCCCTTCTTCAGTAATTCTTTGAGTCCCTGCGTGCGGCGTACGGCCCTGTGGGTACTTCCTGACAGAGGCCCAGCTGTTGGCTCCTGCTCCGGCCTGCTCGGGAGCAGCTGGCCCCAAGAGAGTGGCTTCAGGGAGGCCTTGTCAGTGTGCCTTGTTGCTTATCTTTTGTGTCGATGGTGGCAGCAAAAAAGGTGCAGGTCGTCCTGTGTTCTGGGCCTGGTGGTAGGGAATTTGGGAGCCCCACGATTTCCGTTTCCTCCCTGGAGGCCCTTCCCGCCGAAGGCTCAGGTGCTGTCTCGCGTACTCGCCTTGTGTTCAGTGTCATCCTCATACCCTGTGGAAGTCGTGTTTCGTTCGATAGGATCAGCAGCTCGTTTCCCCCGCGCCAGAGAGCTGGTCCTGTGGAGATAATCTGTTGACTCAAAGCTGGCCCCACCACGGTCAGAAGGGCCAGCCAGCACTGGGTTGTCTCATGGCGTGCAGACCTGTCATGCCACCCCTGGGGATGGCCACACGTTAGCTGTCCAGGGGGCAGGGTGTGGTGGGGACGTGGGCACAGACCTGGGAGGTCAGCTGCCTGGCCACACTGGTCAGCCCCTGTCCCCAGTCATGGCGAGTTGAAGATCCTAACACCCCGAAGTTTGTCCTGGGGCAGGGCCTCTGCGGCAGCACCCTGGGGGGATCAGATTCTAGAATCAGCCACCACTGTCCCCTTAGGAGGTGCTTTTGTTTACATTCTATTGAAACCTTAGTACGTCAGTGTATTTTAATTGATTTTTTTTGTGGGTTTTTTTTTTGGTGTTTTATTAAAAATGGAAAAAAAAGTTGAGTTATAAGCAGTCTGGTGCTTCCTCCCCTCCCCCCACCCCAGGCAGGCAGACCCCCGTTGAGTGGCAGGGAAAGGTAAGCCCCCCGGGAGGCGTGGGGGGTGCTAAAGCAGGGGTGCTGTGGCTACAAGAGGGGGAGTTTAATTGATTTTTTAAGAAAAAGACATGTAATTGTCTCTTGAAATAGGAAAGATACTCGTTTAGGTTATTTTACAATGTAGTCCAAAACGTGACATTTAAAAAAATTAAATTTTTAAAGAAAAGCACTCTTGATTGAAATCTTTGTTAAGTTTTGAACACCTGGAATCATGTGAAATCTGTGTTTTTGGAGTCGTGTTCCATTGTGGCAGGTCACAGAAAGCGGCTGAGCACGCCGAGTCCAAGGTTACTTGAAGGGTTACTTGGAACCATCTGGTTTAGAACAGTTTGTGTCTGTACCAGGTGGATACCAGATGTTTAGTATAAACAGTCTAACCAGGAGTTGCCGTGGAAAGCGCACCTGCTCGTCCAGCCTGGTGGAAACTTACCATGGTGGTCACAGGGGCATCTCTTACACTGGACACTTGCTTTCTCAGCCAGTACCTTCCTTAAGCCTCTTGGGAGCCCAGGGAGCTGGAGGGGAGGAAGGAGGTACCCGATGTCACCTGGGTGGACGCTCTGGTAGCACAGGTGGCGAGGAAGCCATGGCTCAGAGGTTCTCAGTCACTCGGCTTCACTGGTACTGTGCCACGGCCACCCTGGTGGTGAGGTAGGGGCACCACTCTGGGCTGGGGCTGCCGCTTGGGTACGGGGACTGCTGTGGGCTGGAGGAGGACCCCTGTGTGTGTCATGGGTCACTGCTGTGGGAGGACCTGTCTTCCTGTGGGTCAGATCTTTTTCTGCTGTTGGTCATTCTTATTTATTTTTATTGCAGCATAGTTGATTTACGATGTTGTGTTAATTTTTTAAAATACTCTTTTCCATTACGGTTTATCATAGGATATTGACTGTATAGTTCTCCGTGGTATACAGCAGGGCCTTGTTGTTTATCCATTGTGCATGTAACAGCTTACATCTGCTAACCCCAGCCTCCCACCCCTTCTTCCCTCAGCCCCCCTCCCTTGGCGACCTCACGTCTGTCTCTCTGTCTGTGCGACTGCTTCTGTTTTGTCGGCAGGTTCCTTTGTGTTGTGTTTTAGATTGTGTCGTATTCAGATTTAGATGTAAGTGATGCCGTGTTGGTCTTCTCTGTACCCTCCCACGTTTGGTATATGTGCTGCTGTAGCCAGCACTCTGATCGTGATAAGTGTTTACTCTTCTTTGATTTGGCCTCTTCTCTGATCCGTGTTCCACACAGGAATGGTTCCTGTTAATAAATGGAACATATGTATCTGATGTTGAGCAGGACCCCGCTGTGATCCTGTCTGAAGTGTCAAGACTCCTGGGACCCACGCTAGCTGGTGGACCCCAAGGAGCAGTCATCCTGGTCCCAGGGTCCTTCCCCTGGTCTTGGCCTAGTGGCTAAGTGGTGTCCTCTGAATAGTGGAAAGGGTGAAACCACATTTTAAAGTGTGGTATTGCCTTTGTTAACGATTATGAAGATTGTGAGTGATCATTACGGACATTTGGGACAGTGACATGAAGCAGCAGCTAAGGAAACCTGGAATCTCGCTGCCTGGAGGTCAGCATGTTGAGGTTATACCAGGTGGGGGCCATGAGCACCTGGGGCTCTCAGTGTGATGCTTGGGCTGGCTTTGCAGTCCAGGGGCTGGGCCATCTCTCTGTACCTCGGTTCCCCTACCTCCAGGGTCAGTCTAACAAAGGCCTGGCCCATAGTGAGTGCTGATTGTCACCAGTATCAGCACGTGAGCCATTGACGGCATGCAGCCTGCTTGAGGGTTCTGAGTGTCCTCCTGTTATTAAATGTTCTTTGGGTAGCAGCATGCGTTGCATTGAGTGGCCCTGTTGTATTTAAATAGCACGCCCCGTCCCGTCATGGCAGGGTTTGTTTCTGCGCTTACGAACCATGGTGGCAGCAGTGCCGCTTCTGTGCCAAGTTGGGGACATAGCCCAGGAGGCCCAGGCACACAGGGGCAGGGCCGTCTGCCGGTGCTGCCCCCATCACCGGTTACCCGTGCCTCCTGAGCCCATGGTGAGTGGCTTGCACACGGTGGTTCCCGCACTCTCCCCTCTGGACAGGTGCCCTGTGGATGGGTCATAGCCACTCGGCCTACTGCATCAACACACAGGTCTGGAGGTTTTGTTGAAAGTCTGGTTCTGCTCGTGTGATCTTCAGAAACGGCTCTCTTGTCCTTATCTTTAACATTCCTATTTTTCCCCAAGTTTCCCCATCTGCTGTTTCCCCCCTTTTTAGGTTGGAATATTCCCATGATATATGTATGTGAGTTTTTTACATGTAATCGCCATCACATCCTTATCCATCATACCATACTTACCTTGTTTGTTATTCGCTTTAAAACTTTATTGAGTGTATTGATCCACTGAGATTTGAGATGCTTTATGTAGGAATATTCACTAATCTCTTTGCACGAGGGGACAGGGTGCCGTCAGATGGAAGAGTAGGTGTTTGCCCCAGTCTTGCTTTGCAGTTGTGTTACGCATTTCACAAGGTCCTGCCCCAACACTGTGGGCTCCTGCTCTAAAGTAGTAACTTCCTGCTCTCTTGCCATTGTGTTTCTCTTTGGAGGAGAGCCTTTATCCAGGAAATCCTGGACTGCATGCTTCCACTGGGACCTCTCGTGTTTCTACGGCACCTGGAGAGGGGAATGTCCATTTCTGGCCTCTGGACAGCTGAGCCTTGCCTCGCAGCCGCAGCACCATGGGCAGTGAGGGGGGGTGGGTCTTGTTCACAGGGAGGACATGTGGGAGGGACCAGGGCCTTGGGACCAGTGTGGCCACGTGACTTTCCTGCGGAAAGGGAGGCAGAGGGCTTCACGGGTGCTCCCCTGTGGCAGGGTGCGTGTGCTGGGAGCACCTGGGGGAGGGGAAAGCAGGTGGTGTGCGGGCCAGGTGCCCACCCCAGCAACACAGGATGCCCCAAGACCCTGCTCCATCGTACCTGTGGAGATGAGCCCTGGCTGAGGTCTCCCAGGGCCTGTGGGGTGGGCATCCCTCACCCTCCAGGGAACGCCGGTGCCCAAGCCTGCGCTTGCCCCCGTGTGCAGAGTGGTTGGTGCTGTGGCTCGCAGTGCTGCCACAGGTCAGCCTTTGGGATAGTTTTTTCAGATGTCCTGTGGGAACTAAAAACTAAATGTCGGTAGAACCAGATTTTCTGTCCGTCATTTCCTTTCTCCCAGCAAATTCAGCATGTTTTTTTCCGAGCAAGTTGGACTGCATTCTTGAGGAAGGTATGATGGCTGTTTGTACTGGTGGCTGAAATAGAAGTTGAGTGGTGCTTGGCCACACCTGCTCCCGGGAAACTGGTGCTTTCCTGGGCTCAGACCAGGCAGGCAGGCTCCTGGCTGCATAGGCAGTCCCATCCATCATGTGCCGAGGCTCAGGGGCATCTTGGGAGACTCAGCCAAATGCGTCTGGGAGATGTCATTCTAGTACTACTTGGGAGATTTGGCGCAGTGCATCCTGGTAGATACTGAAGTGCATCTCAGGGGACATGGCTCAGTGATTCTGGGAGACTTGGCCCCACGCAGTGATATTCCTTATGTGATGAGTTTGATTTTGAAGTAGTATGTTGTTCAGTTGCTCAGTTGTGTCCAACTCTTTGGGACGCCATGGACTGCTTGAATTAGTATAATTACTTATCAAAACTCGTAACTTCTGAGCTGGCTGGCTGTATGGTGATTTTTTTATTTTTTAAGGATGCTGCAGAGAACGTCTGAGTTCCTCCTGACCCCTGGATGTACATCTGTAAAGCCCTGCAGTGGGGACTTGGTGATCTGAGGGTTAACTCGTTTCTCTCACCTAGAGGCTGCTTTGTCCTTAGGCAGTTGGCGTTAGACAAATGACATGCTGTCTAGAGAGAAGAGTATTTAAATTACATTGCTGGACTCTGGGTTGCCAAAAGGAAGCCCTCTGGGGAACCTTATATATTTGACATGTATTTGCAGTGTGTAATTGGAACCGTGAGAAAGGTTTTTTGTTCAGTGCGATTGAAGAGTTTCCTTATTTTAAACCTGTTGAATCTGGAAAGAGCTGTTAGTTTTTGAATTTTTTCCTCTGGTAATGGCTTCTTATAAAAGTTTAGGGCAAAGACTGTGTCTCTTTCATATACCACCCAAAGCTCGGTAATTACTCCGTACCCTGTGTGGACCAGGGCTGATCTGTCTCTTGTCTTCCTGTCCCCGGATGTCTGAACTGGAAGCCGAGCTCATCCTTCTGCACAGAAGAGCCTGGTGATGAAGGGCCGAGAGGTCGGGGGCAGCCACGGGCCCTGCCCAGCAGTCCCGACCCCACCCTTCTGCCCGCCTGGGGCCTGGTACTACCACCACCTTTGGATGAATTGAAGCCAAGAGCCTCATTTTCCAATTTTCTTGTTGAGGAAATCCGTCCTCTCTCTCTCTCTCTCTCTCTCTCTCTCCTCCTGAGCGGTTTTACTTTAGGTAAATCAAAGCCCTTTTTAGTGACCGTGAGGCAGGTGTCCCGGCATTGCTGTCAGTGGCCGTGTAGTCCCCTCCCAGACTCCAGTCCAGCAGCGAGGCCCGCGTTCATTGCTGGCAGCACTTCTTCCAGCCCATCCTAAAAGAAACCAGTCCTGAATATTAACTGGGGGGACTGATGATGAAGCTCCAGTACTTTGGCCACCTGATGTGAAGAGCTGACTCGGGGGAGAAGACCCTGATGCAGGGAAGGATTTAAGGCAGGAGGAGGAGGAGACAACAGGGGATGAGATGGTTGGATGGCATCACCGACTCGATGAACATGAGTTTGAGCACGCTCCGGGAGTTGGTGATGGACAGGGAAGCCTGGCGTCCTGCAGTCTATGGGGTCTCAAAGAGTCGGACATGACTGAGTAACTGAACTGAACTGAGCGCTTCTTCACCTGTACTTGGGCCTCAGCCACTGGTGTTTGTGGCAGGTGTAATAGAGGGGTCACCGGAGCTTTGTAGAGAAAGAATTTGAAACTGCCTGTGCCGAGAACTGGGCAAGGGACTCCCCAGGGGAGCTGCAGCAGTCTGGTCGCATGGGTGGGCAGGGCTGGCAGTGAGGCCCTGAGGCCCAGGCGGGGCTCCGGTCTCTGCTTCTCTGACCCAGCTGGGCGGATGCAAAGCAGTCAGAGCCCTCGCGTCATGAGGGCCAGTAGCTACCTGAGCACATCACCTGGCGCATGTGGGTGCCGGGGGCCAAAGCTGGGGTTTGTGGGGGCCGCCTTGCTACACAGAACTCAGAGCCCATGCTTTGTGCTGCCTTTTTCTCTCTCGAGTAGGGCTGAGCCTGAGGGCAGCATACGGCTCCCAGTGCCCTCTCACAGCCGGCCTCCTCCCCTTCCTTGAGGCAGAGAAGTGGGCCAGATAGCCCTGCGTTCGGACCTCCGAGCGTGTCGATTTTCCCATCAACAAATGCCGGTCAGCCCTGTGAGGTCTCTTACTGTGCTGAGGCAGACCTCTGTTAGTGGGCAAAGGTCACAGTGTGTGTCCCTTTCTTTGTCACTGGTTGACCTTAGAAGCCATCTCACTCTGGCCCTGGCGTCAGGCGCCCCCACCCGCTCAGAGGCCTCGGGGGCCAGCTGGTCCAGGGTGAGGCTGTGTCCTTGTGGAGCTGGCCTTCTCCCGGGGGTCCCTGAGCATTTCTCAGGGTAGTGGTTGGCTGTGACGTCCACCTGAAGTACATGTGGACAGTACTGACCGCTGTCATTCCTAGCTGTCTGTTTGGAAATTGATTTTGTCCAGTGGACCGATAAATTGGGACTCAGCAGTTAGCATCCAGGTTTCCCTCAGGCTATAGAGTTGCTGAACAGTCTTCCCCAGAAGTGTTTGGGCAGCTGGGTAAAGTGGTGATTTTAGAGAATGTGGCGAGGCAGTGACTCTTGAATTTATACGATGCGACCCGTCAAGGTGCCATAGCCTGTTAGTTTTGACATGCGTTGGGCCGTGAAAAGGCTACCCTCTTAGCACAGAGAGTATGACCAACGCTAGAAAACTAAGAGTAATTTCAGGTAAAGTAGAACTTCCCCAGGTAAGACAAATGAAGGCCAGTTTTAAGCATTACAGCTTTAGTTCAAGTTGAGATAATGGTTTTTTAAATGGCTAATTAGATTTAACCACTTTATCTGAAATAGCTGTGGTAGTGTCCTCTGGTTTGGTTTGGCATTTGTACATGCTTTGTATTTTTTATTTTATTGAAGTATGATTGATTTACACTATCATGTTAGTTTCAGGTGTAGAGCACAGTGGTTTAGGTTTTCATATATATACACACACACACGTATGTTTTTCAGATTTTTTTCCCCGTAAAGGATATTATAAAATATACTGAGTATAGTTCCATGTTGGTTATCTGTTTTATTTTTATTTAGAAAGCTATTTATTTTTGGCTGCTCTGGGGCTCTGTCGCGGTGCTCAGTGGGCGAGGGCTGTGCTCGGGATGTGCCGCGTGGGCTTCCCCTGTTGGAGAGCATGGGCTCTGGGGGCACGGCCTTCAGTAGCTGCAGCACAACAGCTCTGTGGCGTGGGCTCAGTAGTTGGGGCACACGAGCTTAGTTCTTACACTTTTAAACCCCATTTGTTGTTGTTTAGCCACTGAGTCCAACTGTTTGTGACCCCATGGACTGCAGCACACCAGCATAAAACTCTGTGCATGAGTGTTATGTATTTTATTTTCTTTTACAGTAATTTACGTGTCTCTAATAGACAAACCCTTCCCATATACATGAAATACACGAGTGTGATAAACTTAACAGGCAAATACCATACAACTGCAGCTCCTTTAAACAGTACAATGTTGTTCTCGAGGGTCTTAAACTCACTCGTCTCTTTATATAAAAAACTACAACTGCAGTATTAGAAACTCAGTGAGACATTTTAAAATGGAACCAGAAAGATAATCTGTATGTACTTCCAGTTATTTTAAATGTCACAGATGATTTACCTAATTAAACATATCTGGGTAGTTCCTGAAGTTAGCACAGAACGACCCTGGGCTTGCTTTACTTTGTCATCCTCGTTCTGAGGCCTGAAGCTCAGCGAGGTCACAGATGCCCTCTGAGCAGAGTTAGCGCACCTGTGTAACGGTGTCCACGCTCACTCCCCAGCTGGTGACTGCTTTTGGCCAGAATTAGAAACCCATGTGTTGTTCGTGGTCCCCTTGACAACAAGACTCTGGGGGCAGGTGGCCTCTGGGTCAGGTACTCTGCTCACCGGACAGTGTCCTGGGTGATGTTGCCCACCCTCCTCTCACTCCTCTGATGTGCCAGCCCTTTCCCTCGCTCCTGGCGGCCCCTGTGTCCCTTTGCGTCTCCTAGGACCTGGCAGTGTCCCTTGGGTGTGGCTGGCAGGCATGTTTGGGGGCAGCTGTTCAGGAACATTCTCACCTGAGTCGAGCTGGTGGACTCGTGAGTGACTTCCTGAGCAGGTCGTGAGTTTCCGAGTGCCTTGGGGTGGGACCGTGGTGTGTGTTGCTCGCGCCGGGCTCTGCGGGGCCACGGTGCAGGCGGGGTGGTGTTCCAGCGGGCACAGTGTCTGTGGAGTCAGGAGCGCTGCTGCAGGGCCGCCTCACAGTCTCTCTCTGCTATGTGCAGTGGTCCCCGTGATCCTGAAGGCTCTGACGTACGAGGAGAAGCGGGGTGCCTGCAGCGTGGGCTCCAACGTCCGGGACGCCGCCTGCTACGTGTGCTGGGCCTTCGCACGTGCCTACGAGCCTCAGGAGTTGAAGCCGTTCGTCGCGGCAATCTCAAGGTAAAGCCTGTTAATTTGGACTAGTGACAGCATTGGCTTGCCTGCTTCACTGTCTGCTCCTGTGCAGTGAAAACCAGCACAACCTCACGAAGCCAGCGCAATACTTTTCCATGGCTTCCTGGGCAGAGCATTGAGGGCAGTGGGCTGTGCCAGCCACATGGGCGTGGGCCCCACTTTTAGGATCCGATGTCTGCGCCCGGGAAAATTCGAAAGAGATGTGTCCCTAGTATAGTGATGTTAATTTTCTCCCTGTCTCCTGTTAGACTGAAGTGAGTCCCTTTGACATGAAAACGGAGTTCGGCTGTCCACTTCTGGTTGGTCTGTGTCACGCTGGAGGAGGAGCTGAGCACTGGGTTGGTCATGGATATAACACCAACCCAACCACTTTTACTCAGAGATGGATTTTAACATGATCTCCAGTCCTGGAAGCTGCCTCCCACCAAGGAGGTGCCCTGCCAAGAGCGGGAGACCCTCAGGCCTCAGAACGTATCCACAGGGCAGCTCTGTCTCCTCCTCTGGCCAGTGCAATGGGCTTCCCCATGGTCTGAGCACCAGCGGCGCCTGGGGGAAAGCCGCAGGGGACAGGGGCCGCTCGAGGGTCAGGAGAGGGTTGTCAGGCTCGCTTACTGCTCAGGTCGCGTGGCCAGGCTGTATCTTGCAATCTTGACCCTCATGTGAAGGGAAAGCCTGCAGAGCAGCCTGTGGATTCTGATCCTTGCTCAGGGAGATACACTGCTTCCTAGGAAGTCGTAAAAGTGCGACTTCTGGCCGTGTCCACCCCGGGAGGGGCAGGAGGGCAGTGGGCTCCTGAGAGGCTGTGGTGGGTGTCTGCGGCCTGAGGCCTGGCTGCGGAGACCCGGCTGCCCGTGCCTTTGTCCGCTGCTCCTGCCCTCACGTGTGTTCCCCGCTCTCTTGTTGGTCTGCAAAGGGGAGATTGTTTGCTGTTTACTTAATACTTGTTCTGCCTACTGCTTTCTTGCTCTGCTCCTCAGCTTTTTGGAAGCTGCTTCTGTAACTAGAATGAAAGCGCAAGGTGTATTTTGCTCGCTGTTTCCATCAGCAGCCACAGCATGATGAGCCTCTAGATGGGAGCTGTCTCATTCACAGTCGTGGCTTCCCACCCGGCTGAGGTCTTGTGCCCAGGGCCCAGGCAGGTCCAGCTCTGCACCTGTTGCACTGCCTCTGCCGGAAGCTGACATGCCCCGACTTCGGGGGACCTGGCTTCAAAGGGTCATTCCCATTTCAGAGTGAAATCATCTCGGCAGGCTTCTAACCTTTGTGGCTGAAAGCACTGAAGGTTGCAGGAACCTGGGCCCCTCCTTTCTCTGGGGACTGTCTTTGGCTCAGCCCAGCCAAAGAGAGAATCAGGACTGAGGGCTGAAGGGTCAGCAGAGGCACTGGGCACAGAGGTGGGTGGCCACCACTCATAACATCCTCTGCTTGGGGCAGAAGCTTCTCGCCACCCCATAAGTGAGAGCGTCAGAGTCACAAGACCTCATCGCCAACTTGGAGAGACATAGTGTGAAGAGTCCTGAGCCCTGTGGGCACAGATGAGCCGGAGAGCAGGGTTCTGTGCAGGCCCTGGACTTCGGAACGGAGGCTCTTTCAGCTGCAAGCAGACAACGTTGCAGTGTTCATCTCAGCAGAGGTTTTAATGCAGAGTGCCAGCCAGTGAGGGTGCGCAGGAGTGCTGGTGAATGTTAAGCCTGGCCCTCGTGTAGCGTGTGACGCTCGAAGCATGGCGTCCCGGTGTGGGCGATCCTTCACAGACTCCCATCCAGTTCTCCAGGAGGCTGAAGGGGCACTGCACATCTTACTCCAGGGCGGCCCCTGTTACTCAGAAAAGGGAAGACCCTGTCTGGTGAAGGGGTCTCATCCTGGAGCTTGTGCCTGTCTGGGGAAGGTGTTGAAGAGACCAGTGACCCCACTGGATAGAGGCCTCTGCGGCCAACCTTCAGGGCAAGGGTGCTGCGGGTCTGTGTGTACCTGAGGGCCTGGGCAGGCCCTACCAGGGGACCCCCAAGGGCTCTGGAATGTGGGGGGGCTCTGGAATGTGGGGGGACGGAGTGGAGGTGGGTGGTCAGGCTGCCAGGCTTTCTGAGGTGGGATTTATTTTAAGAAATGGTGCTTGGATTAAAGGACAGATCACATCTGCAGGGACTGGTGGCCACATCCATCCACAGAAACTTGTGTGGTTCACTCAGGACCTTTGATCTCGGGGAAGGCTGAATTTCCCTGACGTCTTGGGCACGCCCAAGCGATCGCTGATGAGTTTACAACTCACCGAAAGTGCAAGCTGGCAGGGGAGTGCAGAGACTCCTGCTTCACAGCCCTCCTAATTTCTCCTAATTGACCCTGGAGTTGGTGCCTTGTGGAGTTTCTGCTCAGAGGGGGCCCCTCTTGTCCCCTGCCCCTGTGCCCATCCCAGGACTGGATTGGCAAGTGCCCATTGGAGCTATGCCTGGCAGCTTTCTCAGTCCAGTTTGGCAGGTTCCTAGGGAGCCTGTGCTCCAACCCTTCCCGGTCCATCTCCACGGCAGGCCTGGGGGGTGGAGCAGGCGGGCTGGAGGGTGAGTCATGGTGCTATGTGAGCCTTCAGGACGCTGCTGGTGCTCGCCTCCCTGCCTCAGAAGTATCGGTTGGGGTGTGTCCTTCGAGATCTCCCTCCCTTGGTTTGTAATAAGTGACCACATTTTAATTGTCAGCTTTTAAGCCCATTCATCCTGGTACATGATAAAATCTTGAGATCTTCAACTATACTTTCACAAACTCTTCAGTTTGGATCCTGCAAAAGTAGACAGTTGAGATCAAACTATAATTCTATAAACGAACTAGACACATCTGATGGAGAGAGTCAGGCGGCGGTAATAACGAGGCAGGGTTGGGCTCAGCCCACACAGGGGGAGAGGCCAGAGTGTGGCTGGCCCCCAGCTCAGGCGGCCGGGCAGGGAGGAGCTCGGGTCAGCCGCTCACCTTCCTAGAGGAACGTGAGGAACTGTCCTTTCGCTTCACCTGTGGATGTATGCTCACCGTCTCTGTTTTAGAAATACCCCAAAGAAAGTTTTTAGGTCAGTATATGACATAGTTTGAATTAGTGTTGGTCGGTTTTGAAAACCTGTGTTTCCTAAGTGTTATACGCAGATTAAGAGATGGAATAATAATTTTGTGAATAGGTAAATCGGGCTTCCTGAGAAGCCAAGCATAATTTAGGGACAGAGAAACACGAAGTTACAGTGGTAGAGGATGGTCGTGTATTCTGAAACAACCTGCTCACCAGTAATCAAAAGCTAATTTGCAAGAAGAAAAGGGAAAAAAAAGAGCCCTGCTGCCAGCATATGCGTTGGTTGTCACCTTCTAGCGATTTCCTCACCTGAAACTCTGTTGTAAGCTGAGCTCCTGTTGACATCAACCCTGCAGGGCCCCTCCCGTGCTAGGGGCAGTGCCCGGCTCAGCCTCGCGGAGCAAGCTGGGCAAGCAGGGCAGCGTGGGCAGCGCCTGGGGATTGGCTCCCAGATCTCTTCCTCGAGGGCAAGCTTGTCCTGAAAAATCAGGAAATGGCAAGCATTGCTCAAAGCTACGTCTTGTTCCCACTCAGCGTTTCTTGATGGCAGACTTCCAGGGGGAAGATAACCTTTTTTGTTTCTTGAGAAAAATTAAGTGGCGGTTACTGACCAGAGTGTTCCCACCGTCCGCCTGTTAGGTCTCCCCTCGGCCTCCATTTTAGCTCTGCTGTGATTGAAAGCACTTTGCAGATGTCTTGTGTTTCACCGTCATGTCAGCTGGCTCCTGAGCTTTAATTCTGATATAGGGAAAAATTTAGCCACAGGCGGGTCTTGCAGTTTATTCCCCAAATAGTGTGACTTGTAGCTTTTAAGCATGGATGGGTAAGAAATCATCCATCTTGATATTTTGAAAAGCATATTTTGAAATGACATTTTGATATTTTGAAATGACAAGGTTACTGTTACTCAAGGGAAAAGGGATGTTTTGTTTTTTTATTGCCGCAAAAATATGACACGAACGAACAAAAATTGAGTTTGGGGTAAGATCTGCTCTTTGCTGTACCTGCTAAAAGCCAGGTGCCTGGAACTTGGAGCAGGTCTGGGCATGCAGCTCTCCTGACTTGGACAAGAAAGAAAATCCCTTTCTGTTTGACACAGACCATCCTTCTGTGTTGGGAAATCCTGGTGAAGTATCACCTGAACTCTCCCAGTGAAAGCAAGCAGGTGAAGATACCGAGAGCGTTCCAGGCCCAGTGGCTGCCATGTGCTCATAAGATACCGAGAGCGTTCCAGGCCCAGTGGCTGCCGTGTGCTCAGAATGGTCCTGAGCCGGCTGCAGCCTGGCCCCTGCACCCCTCTCAGAAGTGGGTAAAGAGAGCGCAGAGTCATGCTCTGCCCCGTTCTGCTGAGGAAAGCTTCACAGCCCACGGGACGTGGGGGCCTGGGGGGATCTCTCATGTTTAAATGTGACCAGTGTTGTCACGAGTACTGTCATTTGAAACATGCTAGTATTTCCAGATAAGCCAGTTTTGTTTTGAAAGTGTGAAATCAGAACAATTTTCAAAATTTAGTCCACAGCAGAACAGTATTAAAACCCTGTTACATTCACAGAGGTATACACAGTGGACTTGTTGAATCGAGTCTGCACTTAAAAGCGGTGCTTTTCAAGGGGTTTTGTTATGTTTGTCCTACTGTGTTCTGTGAAGGCTGGTAGAACGTGGATAAAGCAGTAAATATTTTAAGCCGTGTACTCACAAATGCAGAAGCAGCCTGATGGGGGTTTGTGGGCCCATCTGTAGTGCCCCAGGGCCAGGTTCTCAGGCTGTAGCCAGTGCCGGCACTTTGGTAACCGGTCTTTGGGCAAGCCTCACCCTGCCTGTCTGCGTCGGTGGCCTGGCCCCGGGGCCCTCCTGAGCTGTGGGGGTCTGCTCCTGTGACCACAAGGCCAGGGTATGCTCACTGTGAAGAAACAGGGGCCTTGCACCCAGAGGTAGACCGCTGCTTGCCATTCAGGGGTCTTTCTGCTGGAGTTCCCATGACACACAGTCTCTCCAGGAGTGACTGCTGTGTGGCTAGTGACCGCAGGAACTGAGCCAATTGGGCTGGGCCTTACCGCGGGGGGCGGGAGGGTGCCCACAGACCCACCTGAGGGCAAACACAGAGAGGTGTCTGCAGAGGAGTGTAAACGGAATCACCTGCAGTAAATGCCTGAGCTCGACCTGGACAGCCCCTGCTGCGCCCCTCGCAACTACCAGGTAACCATAGGGAGCGTGTGCAAAGAGAGTGAAGTAGGTAGAGCCCCTTGCCTGTGGCTGGAAGGAGGTAATCCACACGTGATGAAGCTGGGAAGGGCCCTTCAACACAGGAGTTCTTTACTGTCTGGCTTGATTACAACGTAAACATACAGTCTTAAAGCCCAACTGTCTCTGTTTGGCACCACAGGGCAGGCCCCCCCAGGCTGACCTGCATGGCGCGGCAGGTGGCGCAGAGGGGAACTTGGACTTGGCTCAGTGGTCTTGGCTGCACCAAGGTTGAAACTGGACTCAGTGTGTCCTGGGCAGGGCCAGCATGTCCACAGCTGGGGGTGGGGGTCTGGGGGTCGGAGGGGTTTGGTGTATAACTTAGCAGTGACCTTGCAGGGGTTATGGTGAACTATAGATTGGCAGGTGATTCTAAGTTTCTTCTCTGTTTTTTTCCATTTCTCTTTATTAATAAGTGTCCAATAATTTAAAAATTGTAATTTAGGACAAATAGATTGACAGGAAATTTCAAGAATTCAGTGTGTAATGTGAACTTCTGGTAGTGTTGGCTGGACCCAGAGTCAGTGAAAATATGCCCACATATTTCTTATGTCAGACATTAAAGGAAAGCGGGAATTCTTGGTTAGTATCTTTTCCTAGAATACATATGATCCTATGGAGGCGGCGCTAGTAGTAAAGAATCTGGCTGCCAATGCAAGAGATGCTGGAGACGCGAGTTTGATCCCTGGGTTGGGAAGGTCCCCTGGAGGAGGAAATGGCAACCCACTCTGGTTTCTTTACCTGGAAAATCCCATGGACAGAGGAGCCTGGCAGGCTACTGTCCATGGGGTCACAAAGAGTCAGACACAACTGAAATGACTTAGCATTAGCACTTACTCATATGTAAATATAATACTTAAAATTCCATTGATGATGAGAGTATATTTAGAGTAAAACATCAAATATGTTTTCACTAAGAACAGTCACGTGTCTATGTTAATCTCAAACTCCTAAATTATCCCTCACCACCTTTCCCCTTTGGTAACTGTAAGTTTGTTTTATATGTCTGTGGGTCTATTTCTGTTTTGTATAAGTTTATTAGTACCATTTTTTTTTTAAAAACTTACTTATTTTTTCATTGAAGGATAACAGCTTTACAGAATTTTGTTGTTTTCTGTCAAAGCTCAACATGAATCAGCCATAGGTACACGTGTATCCCCTCCCTTTTGAATCTCCCTCCCCATCCCACCCCTCTGGGTTGATACAGAGCCCCTGTTTGAGTTTCCTGAGACATACAGCAAATTCTCGTTGGCTCTCGGTTTTACAAATGGTGATGCAAGTTTCCACGTTGCTCTTGCCACGCTTCTCACCCTTAGTACCATTTTTCTTCCCTCTGTGTAAGTGATATCATGTGATATTTGCCTTTGCCTTACTTCGTTGGTAATCTCCAGGTCCATCCCTGTTGCTGCAGTTGGCATTATGCTTACCAGTTACAAACCAGTTACGGCAGGACCTCCTATATAGCACAGGGGATCATACTCGGTATGTTAGAATAATCTATAAGAGAAAAGAATCTGAAAAGAGAGGGGGTACACCCCCGGGTACAGCTGAGTTCCTTCGCTGTGCACCCAAAACTAACACAACATTGTAAGTCAGCTATACTTCAAAAAAGGAAAAAGCCGGTAGTTTTATAAGTTTTGGTTATTGAAAGATCACAGAATTACATGTCTTGGTCAGTTTAATGATTTCTGAGATTTTTGTTAACAAAAGCATTTAGATGTTGAAATGGAATCAATTAATCTTAAAATGGTCCTGCTAAAGTCAATGAATTTCCTTTAGTGTTAAGACTAGGTTTTTTTTTTTTTTAATCTCATCTTGGCTATAGTTTATAATATAGTAAAGAGTTGAGAGAGGAAAAGGAAACCGCTCTCTCTTGCCTTTATTAAAGGAAAAGGTTCTTCCCTTGAATAAGAGTTTTGCTGAAATTAATTTCAGCTTCAACTAGTGAAAGGACCCCAAATACTAATACTGGATCTTTAAAAATCTTTAGATTTTTAAAAAAAATCTAAAAAAAACTTTTAAGTTTGAACTAACTTTAGACCTAAAGAAGAATAGCAAAAATAATAGCAGTTCCCATAAAAGCCCTTCATCAGCTTCCCTGAATGTTGACTTCTCACAAAGGAGACCAAGGAATGAACATCGTGTGGGGCCAGGGATTAAACCCAGAGAAGGCGATGGCGCCCACTCCAGTGTTCCTACCTGGAGAGTCCCAGGGACGGGGGAGCCTGGTGGGCTGCTGTCTGTGGGGTCGCACAGAGTCGGACACGACTGAGTGACTTCCCTTTCACTTTTCACTTTCATGCATTGGAGAGGAAAGTGGCAACCCACTCCAGTGTTCCTGCCTGGAGAGTCCCAGGGACGGGGGAGCCTGGTGGGCTGCTGTCTGTGGGCTCGCACAGAGTCGGACACAACTGAGTGACTTCCCTTTCACTTTTCACTTTCATGTATTGGAGAAGAAAGTGGCAACCCACTCCAGTGTTCCTGCCTGGAGAGTCCCAGGGACGGGGGAGCCTGGTGGGCTGCCATCTATGGGTTGCACAGAGTCGGACACGACTGAAGCGACTTAGCAGCAGTGATTAAACCGCAGCTGCTGTTTGGTGATGTGCCATCTTGGTGTTGGATTTGGGGTGTGTCCCAAACTCACCGCCCCCGTTGAAGTCTATGAAATTAATGTTTAAAAAACGATAAAGCATTTTTGGGGTGCTTTGAGACTCTGTAATAACTGCCCAGTGTTCACACTCAGTGCCCATCAGCTACTGTGCCAGGCCAGCAGCGATGGTGGTGGTTTCATAGGAAATCGGGTCCCTCTGCTTTCTGCTCCTTTGTTGACTTACATCAGTGTGGACCGCGGCTTGTCTTCTAGCACTGTTGGTTATTTTGTTGTCAGATTGCAGTGCGTTTAGTTATTGGGAGCAATTTCAGGTTGGCTTCTGTGCCTTTTTTCTTTTTCCTAATGGTTTCTCAATTTCTAGCACAACAAGATGCCCCAGGCTTTTCTTTTTTCCTTGCCCCGGCCTTAGAGTCAGCCACCTCCAGGAGTCCTTGTTCCTCTTAGTGGAGAATGGTGTTTAGAATCCAAGACTTGGGTTCCACGCCCACACCCACTCCTACACTACCCTTTGTACCTCCAGCCTGGCCAACTGCATGGACACCTGCGATTCCAGCCCAGGCCTGCCCGGTCCCCTGACCTCCCTCCTGTGCGCAGTACTTCTTCATCCCGGCTCCCTCCCCAGCGTGTGTGTGCAGTGGTTTCAACACTGCTAACTCTCCCTGTGAGAAACACAACTGCTCCAGGGGCGAGTGCTCCTCTGTGTCCTCCCCGTCCATTGAGTGGGGTGCCCCTGGCTAAGACAGGCACATTCCCACTGTCCCAGGGGCCCTGCTGCCTATACTTTTTAATTTGCATTCAGGAAATTCACCCGTCATGAACAGCTGTTGACAGATTCGTAGAGTTGGGTCCCCCGATTTCATTACCAAACAGAATGGCTGTCAGATAGGAGGGCAGCATCTCTTTCAGGAGATCTCCGTGTGTCTGAAATGACCCCTTTTCAAGCATTTCCTCTGGGGGCTGATGTGAGATGCCAGTTCACAGGTCACATCAGCAACAGCGCTCTGCCCCAGTTTGCTTTCTGTTGTTGCCGAATCCCAGTAGGCACTTGAGCTCCTCCTGATGTGTCCCTGATGGTTGAGGGTGACGATGTAGCGAAGGAAGGTTTCAGTGAAGCTGGTGGACAGTCTGAGCCCAGGGGGGCTTCCTTCTTGCCAGCCGTGGTCAGAGTTTGACTTGGGGAATAGGCCTCTCAGAGCAGCTCTCCGCTTGGCTGCCATTTCTGGGGAGGTGCAGGGCTCATCGCTGCTCTTGCTGGCCTCCTGGGCACCCTTGTTTCTCTGTTTGTACCTGTGGTCCTGCCCCCAATACTGCTGTCCTCGTCCTGCCCTACAAGGCCCATGCACGAGGCCACCCTCCCTGTGAGCCTGCTGGCTCTGGTGGAGTTGGGGTTGGCCACCCAGCTGCCCTATGAGCATATCTGCCACTGAGGCCCCGAGCCGTGGGCGGGCTCACGGGCACGTGGAGGAGGGAGACTGTGGGGTCAGCGCCCCGGGGTCTGTGGAGAGTCCCTTTCATGAACCTCCTCGTCTCTTCCTCACAGCGCGCTGGTGATTGCCACTGTTTTCGACCGAGATGTAAACTGCAGGAGAGCAGCCTCTGTAAGTTGTCCTGTTTGGGTCTTTTCTTGAGGGTGTGGGTGGCTCTTACCCGTGACCACCTCCCCCGAGAGGCTGTTGTCACCGGCTTGGGAAGCAGGAGCGAGGCCCAGGGGCAGGGGGAGGATGGCTCCCACTCCCTCTGGGTCCCAGCGGGGAAGTGGGCTGTAGCCTGTGGCGGGCGGGTCACGATGGGTTGCCGGCCTTCAGGTGGAGATGCAAGGGGGTCCTGGAGGGGCGAGTGTGGAGTGGGTGCTGCCGTCTGAGTGAGGGTGGGGCCTGGGATCAGTGTTGCAGGTGTGCCCTCTACTCGTGGGTGATGTGGAATTGCGATCTCTGTCCTCAGATGTCGGGGCGTCAGGTCACAGAGCTCCCCATGGCCTGCCTGCTCTCTGTTCTCTGAAGTACGTGGGTTCCTTGAAACTGTGTTTCAAGCAAAAGTTTTCCAGGAAAGCCCAAGACCTTGTCTGTGTCCTGCAGTTTCTCTTCTGTCTTGAGCATCAGTAGGAAACCTAATGATTCCTTGAAAAATCTTCACGTTTGTGCCTTGATATTTCCCCCCAGGCAGTAATTGTAAGACTCCTTGAAATAAAGTAAGACTCTTGTTAAATCTGTGTTGCTTGTTGGGGAGTTCCCTGGTGGTCCAGTGGTTGGGACTCGGCTTCCACTGTAGGGGGCCTGGGTTCGATCCCCAGTATCTTCGCAAGCTGCGCTGCAAGGCCTTAAAGAAATTGCCTTTTATATTTTCTTTCTGTTTATTGGAACCTGAGAACTAATTTTGGGAAGCAGTAATAAAATCAAAGCACTGATGCTTTTATGATATCCTAAGGAAGAGGTGGAATAGAAGAACAGAATTTTTTTTTTTCTTTTTCGAGTTACAATTAAAATCCTTTAAAATTAGTGGAAGTTCTTTGCATTATACACCACCTAAGTGACCCCTCCTTACTTAGTGGCGCATGTCTATCGCAGTGAAAGGTGCTTCTGTTTGAAGCTCATTTGAAAAGGTAGGGCTCAAGTACCTAATTGTCGGGGATAAAATTTCTCTTATCACAAAGCTGCTTCCTTGTGACGATGTATTTGGCCCTTTTGGATTCCGGTTTGTGCTCTTGTTTCTGTGCGATCCACGGGACACCACACCCAGTGACCTGGGGCCTTCTCCTCTGGCACCAAGGTGTAGGGGGCGCTATGAGCGTGGTGAGCTGCCGTCTTTGCACTCTTGTTGTTTGGATGCTTTTTTGATGATTCAGTGGATGTTAGCAATTTGATCTCTGGTTCTTCTGCCTTTTCTAATCCAGCTTGAACATCTGGAAGTTCATGGTTCACGCACTGTTGAAGCCTGGCTTGGAGAATTTTGAGCATTATTTTGCTAGCGTGTGAGATGAGTGCAGTTGTGTGGTAGTTTGAGCATTTTTTGGCATTGCCTTTCTTTGGGATTGGAACGAAAACTGCCCTTTTCCAGTCCTGTGGCCACTGCTGAGTTTTCCAAATTTGCTGGCATATTGAGTGTGGCACTTTCATAGCATCATCTTTCAGGATTTGAAATAGCTCAACTGGAATTCCATCACCTCCACTAGTTTTGTTCATAGTGATGCTTCCCAAGGCCCACTTGACTTCACATTCCAGGATGTCTGGCTCTAGGTGAGTGATCACACCATTGTGGTTATCTGGGTCATTGAAAAAGCAAGAGAGTTCCAGAAAAACATATACTTCTGCTTTATTGACTATACCAAAGCCTTTGACTGTGTGGATCACAACAAATTGTGGAAAATTCTTCAAGAGATGGGAATACCAGACTACCTTATCTGCCTCTTGAGAAATCTGTATACAGGTCAGGAAGCAACAGTTAGAACTGGACATGGAACACCAGACTGGTTCCAAATAGGAAAAGGAGTACGTCAAGGCTGTATATTGTCAGCCTGTTTATTTAACTTATATGCAGAGTACATCATGAGAAATGTTGGACTGGATGAAGCACAAGCTGGAATCAAGATTGCCGGGAGAAATATCAATAACCTCAGATATGCAGATGACTCCACCCTTATGGCAGAAAGCGAAGAAGAACTAAAGAGCCTCTTGATGAAAGTGAAAGAGGAGAGTGAAAAAGTTGGCTTAAAGCTCAACATTCAGAAAACGAAGATCATGGCATCTGGTCCTATCACCTCAGGGGAAATAGATGGGGAAACAGTGGAAACAGTGTCAGACTTTATTGTTTTGGGCTCTAAAATCACTGCAGATGGTGACTGCAGTCATGAAATTAAAAGACGCTTACTCCTTGGAAGAAAAGTTATGAGCAACCTAGACAGCATATTCAAAAGCAGAGACATTACTTTGCCAACAAAGGTCCGTCTAGTCAAAGCTATGTTTTTTTCCAGTAGTCATGTATGGATGTGAGAGTTGGACTATAGAGAAAGCTGAGCACCGAAGAATTGATGCTTTTGAACTGTGGTGTTGGAAAAGACTCTTGAGAGTCCCTTGGACTGCAAGGAGATCCAACTAGTCCATCCTAAAGGAAATCAGTTCTGAATATTCATTGGAAGGACTGATGCAGAAGCTGAAACTCCAGTCCTTTGGCCACCTGATGCGAAGAACCAACTTATTGGAAAAGACCCTGATGCTGGGAAAGATTGAAGGGGGGAGGAGAAGGGGACGACAGAGGATGAGATGGTTGGATGACATCACTGACTCAATGGACATGAGGTTGAGTAAGCTCTGGGAGTTGGTGAAGGACAGGGAAGCCTGGCGTGCTGCAGTCCATGGGGTTGCAAAGAGTCAGATGCAGCTAAGCGACTGAACAAGAACATACAGTGTGACCTTTAGGACTACCTTTCCTGCAGCACGATTCCCAGAGTCCAGCCAGGCCTTGGCAGTACTGGCAGCCCCTGCTTCCGGCCCATCCCTGGCTGAGTCGCGTCCCCTGTCCGGCTATGCACATCTGCTGTTGGGCCTCTGGGTTGTTTCTGCTTTGGAACTATTCATTAAGAATTAAGCTGCTAAAAAAAAAAAAAGGAATTAAGCTGCTATGACCATTCATGTACAGGTTTTTGTGTGAATACAATTTCTATTTCTCTGGGATAAATGCCAAGAATAGGATTTGGGGGACATATGGTAGTTGCACGTTTAGATCTGTATGGAAGGGCCTTGCTGTTTTCCAGAGGGGCTGCACCACTGTCAACCTGCCCTCCATCGTCTGTCAGTGATCAGTTTTCCTACGGCCTCCCCAGCATCTGGTGGTGCCATTATCTTTGTGTTAGCGATGCTGCTTAGATACGCGGCGATAGCTCACCCTGGCTTTGACTTGTGTTTCTCTCACGGTGATGCCAGTGATGCTGAGCGTCTTTCATGTGATATTTACCACCTGTGTCCTCTTCGTTGAAACGTTGGTTTGCGATATTTAACCACTGATGCTCCTTGTGTGCATTTGGTGGGTCTAGTGATTAAAGTGACACAGGACAGATTAACAGGGGAAAAAAAACAAGTTAATTAGTACAGACGGCGGTCTCATAAAATAGGCCCCCTAAAGTGACCAAAGCAGGCTGCTTATATATCCTTTTTGGACAAAGAAACAGTTATCTGTGAAGATTTAACAGAAGGGGCTGGTGAAGGAGTGGGAAGATTTATTTCCATAACTGGTGATGAGGATGCTTTCTTGCCTCCTGAAATGGGGAATGTACCCTCAACCTGAGACATTTATTCTTGCTTTCAGAGTCGGGGTGTTTTAAATACCATCCCCCCCACTGGCCATTTGTCAAGTAACTTTAACTCGGAATAAGAATATATGGCCTGGGTGGGCTGCTTTCAGCTCCAACAAAGTCTTTTGCCTCCCTTTTGTATTGGGTTGTTTGTTTTTATTGTTGAATTTGGGAGTCTCTGTATTCCAGATACGAGTCCTTTTTTCTTGGGCAAGTGGTTTGCATGTTCTTCTTACCAGTTGGTTGGTTTCTGTTCATCCTCTTTACAAGTCTTTCACAACAACAAGAGTCTTTTAATTTTGATGAGATCCAACTCACTACTGTTTTCTTTTATGGATCATGTTTCTGGTGTCAGGTCTGAGAATCTGAGAATTCATTGCCTAGCTCTTGATCCTAAAGGTTTTCCCTGTTCTGTCCCATTGATCTATGTCTGTCTGTCTGTCTGTGTTACCACGACTCCATAGTAACCCTAACACTGGATAGAGCGAGTCCTCTCATTCTCTCCCTGACTCCCCCCCCCCCCCCCCCCCCCCCCCCCCCCGCCAAATTGTGTCACCATTTTAGGCCTTGTGCTTTCTCCTAAAATGTTGTGTTTTTTTAATCTTTTAAACGATGTCACCAGTATAGTAAACGTGTTCCTAAATATTGCATGTTACATAAATTGACATTGTATCTTTTCTTCATTGCCTTTTGGTTGGTTTCATTTTTGTTTTTTATTTTCTTTAATGAATTTATTGCAAAAGCTGAAAAAGAGTACATAGCAGAAGTCCAGTCTCCCTGCTCCCAGTGTGAAAGCTGCCCGAGTGCCCTCAGGGAAGGGCGATTCTGGCTGTGCCTCCCTGAGGCCACCGCATGCTTGGTCTTGGAGACAGCCAAGTCCTTTGCCGTCCTCTGTCGCCTGCGGGGGGTGCTGGGCGCCCATTTGCCGTCCTCTGTCGCCTGCGGGGGGTGCTGGGCGCCCATTTAAGCATTATGTGGGGGTCTTTGTGTTCTGCTGTCTTGATTCCTTGTGCACGGCTAGGCGAGCTCCTCCCAGCACTCCCAGGGGATGATGATGGTGTGTGTGAGATGAAAGTCCTGGAGGTTATGACCTCATTCCCAAGATGCTCCTGCTCCAGGCATTCAGCCTGTGTCTGTAAGCAGATTTGTGCCTCCCAGGAGCTCCCTGAAGCCACTGGCCACCTGACCTCTGCCCTTTGACCTATCTCTGGTGGATGGCGCGTGGCGATGAGGTTGCATTGTGTACACTTGATAGCTGGTGGCGAGAAGGTCCCTGAAGGACAGGGAAGCCTGGTGTGCCGCAGTCAGGGGGTCACAGAGTCTGACACGACTGAGCGACTGAACAGCAAACAAGAAGGTCTGTCTGAGGACACCTCATCCTAAGTGAAGGTCTGGACCTTCTGAACAGCCCCGCTCGGGGCCTGAGAGCGGGACGTGGAGCGTGTCCACTGTCGTCCTGGGGAAGACGGCGTGGGGAGGCCAGGCACGCAGTGTCGCCCCCTATGTGCTGTCATCACAGGTCCCCAGTGAGATGACTTGGGCTTTGGGCCTTTAGTTCACCTAATAGACTTGGCTTTATTCCTGTTTCTGTATCTAGGGCCTTGAATCAGGCTTTGGTGTGAAAGTCAGCATCGGCCGCTTAGCAGATTTTATAAACTTGAATTCTTAGCCTGTGGTTTGAGAGCACACCAGGATGTAAAAAGAGAAAGATAAAACCACCCCTGAGGCTCTGAGTGGCCAACAATGAGACCTTTATTTAAAAAAAAAAATAAGGTCAT
Organism: Ovis canadensis; assembly: GCF_042477335.2. Classification (NCBI taxonomy): domain Eukaryota; kingdom Metazoa; phylum Chordata; class Mammalia; order Artiodactyla; family Bovidae; genus Ovis; species Ovis canadensis. Next base: position 58,169,749 of record NC_091255.1, on the reverse strand, counting down.
GGCTCATTTGCTCTGCACCGGCTTTGCTGCGCGCCCGTCACCAATGGCCAGCGAGTGCGCACCTAAGTCACCACTCTGTGTTTCTCTTCCTTAGGCTGCTTTCCAGGAGAATGTGGGACGACAGGTATGGTTGCTTTTAAATATCTTCATTCCTAAAACTTCCTGTAGATGTAGAAGTAAAAATAGTAGAGCCGCCGACATGGGTAAAGAATTGACCTGAAATAAGCTAGTACTTCACAGGGTGACTTCTGGTCACAGGTTCACTCATAACTCAGCTCAGGTGAGTGTTGACACAAGTTTCAAACAATTAGTAGCTGTCTTACAGGAAACTTGAATGTGTAATTTTCACAAACGTCAGAAATCCCTGCCTCGTGCGTTGCAGAGACCCTTCTGATGTCAGCAGTTGCCCCTGGGCGCCGGAGGGGTTTGGGCAGAGGAGCTTGCCTGGGCAGGGGCAGGGACATGACCCCTGCCTATCCCCTTCGTGGAAGGAGCCAGCTTCCTCATGCCAGTGCCCCACGGCCCCTCCTGACGCAGCATCCTGCCCCAGACCCTGAATCCCTTAGCACCGGTCAGCCTGGGCTGGGAGTGTGGCGTTTGTCCCCAAGTCATGCATACTGTATGCGGTGATGACCACCCTGGGACCTGTGGCCTAGCTGGTGGCAGATGGGGGAGAGGTCTTCTTAGCGGAGATACCAAGCTGAGCTCTGTTGAGAAGGACGCCAGGAGAGGGGTCTGGGCTGGAGGTGAGTGAGTTGCAGGTGTGAGAATACTGGGGACAAGCAGTGATGGGCCTTGGGGTCTTGAGGGGCACAGTTCAGACTGCAGGACTGAGGGGAGCCCACGCAGAGTGGCTGCTTGGCAGGTGGAAGGGCAGGAGTGGTGGTAGGTGGGAGAGGTGGTTGTCCTCGAGAGGGAAGACTTGGATGAATACAGGATTCTAAGACTCCTGCCTGGACATCTGGAAGAGACTGTGTGTGCAGAACTCTTGCCTTGGGTGATGCTGAGTCCGTCAGGGTTCTCACAGCAGGGTCGGCCTTGCAGCTGAACCAGAGCCTGTGTTCGCAGCACTGGGCCCACGGCCTCTGGGATGACTCGCCTTTCCTGGGCCGACAGGGAGGGACCAGGGTGAGAGGGCTGATGCTGCAGCTTCCACAGGGATGACCTTGGTACACGGTGGGAGGGTCTCCTGGAAGCATGGCGTACTGGGCATGGAGGTGCTTCCATCCATGTGGCCCGGGTGTTGGAGGGGTCCCCCAGCCCTTAGGGTGGAGCCGAGAAAGGAATCAGTGGGTCTTCAGGCTCGACCAGGTCTGAAGGCGGCCGACCTACTCACCTCCCATCGAAGGCCGTAGAACCGCCAAGGGGCAGTGAGGAGGGTGGATTAGCTGGGAGTTCTGTAGCCTGTATTGTGAACTGTGGCCCTGCACGTGGAGGGGTCAGGGCCTTGGGGTGAGCTGTCCAGTTCTGAATGCAGTGTTAAGGCTAAGCTGATGCCAAGGTGGTTTCACACGAAGACTTGAATTCCATAGTCATTGCCAAAGGTAGAGGGAACCAAATCGCGCAGCTTGGATTTGAATTTGTGCTACATTGAGATTGCTGAGGTGCCACCTCATCCTTCGGGGGTGTTTTTCTGAGGAAAGACCCTAGTAAGGGCTCAGCCTTTCTTCCATTGCTGTGAGGCGACTGAGACCCAGTGTGCTTGAGTGTCACCTAGTCCTGCCTGCCTGGAACCCCAAGAACTTAGAAGAAAGAAAGCTGGTCACTCAGCAGCTGCCAGCCTCTGGAGGGGGGCTGGCCCGAGGAGGCCCTGGGGCGTCGGGAGGCGTCTCAGCGTTGGCCGGGCCGGCAGGCTTGCGCAGTGGAGCAGAGGGCGCCGCCGCCTCCTGCAGCCGCAGTGGCCTCTCTCTAACTCGGCCTCAGGCTGGTGTGGGTGGCCTGGGGCCCAGCAGGAGTCAGCCCGGTGCGCGGTTGCCCCTGGGGTGTTGGGGGCCCTCCCCTGCACTGAGCTGTGTAGGGAGATGGATTGACTTTTAGGTTCACTCGAGAACCAAACCTCTGATCCTGAGGTCGTGTCCGTGACAAACTTGCCAGGGTCCATTGACAGTTTGGAGTCAGATTTCAGGTTCAGTTCTTCATGTGTGGGGCTCCCTCAGAGAGAGAGAGTGGAAGATCAGCGGGTCGTGGGTCCCCGTGCGCAGGGCTTGCTCAGAGTGAGGAAGCGTGCCAGGGGCCCAGGCCTCCCCGGGTCCTCTCGTGGTTAGTGGCAGCACCGCAGTCCCTCCTTGGTTGCAAGGTTGTCATTTGTGTCCTTTTAGGGAACGTATTGTCTCATTTTCAGATTTTCAAGTATTGTCACCAGAGAGTGGTATCAATAGTAACTTGCAGACTTTGGGGTGGGGTCTGGGCCTAGGCTGGGAACGTGTCCCTGGGTGTGGCCAGTGTCCCTGACCTCCCAACCGTCTGTTTCAGAGTCTGGTCCTGGTTGTCAGCTGTCGGGCCCCCAGACATGACCTCCCAGTTTTTATCTTCTTCATCCTCCCACCAGCTGTGGGTGGGGGGGGGGGGTGGGCTCCTGTCCAGGATTCATAACCCAGGCAGGTGCTGGCCCCCCTCAGGGGTTCTGGAGTCCTGGCTGGAGGGGCACTGGTTGAATGAAATCTGAACTTGAGTTCTGCTGAAATCTGATGTCTTTCTGTGATGTGTGGTTTAAAGAAAGGGCTCTTACATTATTTCAAAGTTGAAATGCTAGAATTATTAGGGAAAAAATTTTTTTAAGTGCTTCAGATAATTTTAGCATAGTGTCCAGCCTCGGAGAGGCAGTCAGTAGTCCTTGACTTGAAAGTCCTTGGGTGAGCTTGGTTAAGGCATGTAGTTTTTGCTGTCAGTTTAGTAACCAAGTCTACGTTCCCCAGCACTTCTCAGTTTGTTTATAAACCTAACTCATGTGCATATGGTTATCAGACTTTGAAAATGCCTTTTTTATTCATTGAAATAATTTTTGTCTCTCCCCGCCCCCGCCACTTTTTCTTAGGGTACTTTCCCTCATGGGATCGATATTTTGACCACAGCTGACTACTTTGCTGTTGGTAACAGATCTAACTGTTTCCTGGTTATAAGGTAAGTTTTAATAGTCATTGTAAAATACAGTGTTTTCTTTGAATCGCAGATCAGTTTCCACCGTTTGGTCTCTTGAGCCTGGAAGATGCGCTGAAAGTAAATTTATGTGTGAAAAGATTGAAAGAGTAATTGAGAACTGTTTTGAAAGGTTTCTTTCTCACTGATGGGACAGAGTGCCTAGTGTATGAGTCCGTTTACATAAAACTTGACAAAATACGAAAGAATCCAAAGGAGGACAGTAGCACGTAGGCAGGGGGCGGGGGGGCGGTGCTGGGGAAGGGGGTGCTCACCTTTTAGAGGTGTCCACGGTTTGAGGAGCACTGCTGCGGTGGTGATTTTCTTCTTAGACCATCATTCCATTGAGAGCATGGTCTTTTACAGGGAGTCACCACGAGCCAAAACTGTGTTTGCTTTCTGTGTGGCCACTGCTCCGCTGGGGAGCTTCTCAGAATGAACCCTCAGATTGAAAGTGACTGTTCCTTTATTGTTTCAGTGAAGCAGTGTTTCCCAAGTGGAAGTTATCTCTAGCTTCTTTATGAGTAAAACAGAGGTATTTGAGAAATCAGGTCAAGGATTAAATATTTAATGTCCCTAACTGCAGTTTTGCAGAAATCGCGTCAAAGCTTACATAATTTAAATACATAAGTCGTGGGGCAGTGAGTTCAGTGTCTTAGTTAATTAACCCATTGCAACCCTAGTACTGGATGGGCATGATTTCATGAAGTGACTTATTTGCCTTAAACTGGGAGAGGAAGCACACCAATGCCTTTTTAAAGTGTCACCCGTTATGTGTCTGAAAGATAGATTCCCCAACACCCCTGCTGTGCAAACCGTGCAGAAACTACATTTCTCCATAACCAGCATGGACAGATTTTTTTTTAAAAAGATGTAGCATTTGGCATCTTTCCCAGAAACAATCTTTGCCCAAACAGACTGTATTCTTAGCATCCTTTCCACCTTTCCTCAGCATTTAATGGCCTTCTTTGCCTTCTCAGTTCTTTCCTGTTTTAATTCTGTTTTCTTTGATTGTTAATCTTTGAACATGTATTATATATGGAGAATCTCCCACCTTTGCCCAAGTTTCCTGGCTGAAAACTTACAACATTTGGCCTTGGCATGCTTTTCTTGTGGCTGAGGTCTCTTAGTTGGTCTGCTTTTCATAGATGGGCTGGCTTGGGGTCTGTCTTTTTTTACAGAGAGTTCTGCACACTTGCCTGGACAAGAGGGAGTTTATGCAGATGGGTCCAGCCGTCATGGACCTGGGGGCTGTGGCTGCACCCCATTACCATAGGGCACTTTGGGGGAAGCTCTCCCCTTGCCCCAAGGCAGGGCTGACACCCAGGGTCCTATGCCAAAGGAGCCTGGTGGGGCTGGGAGGACAGCCCTGCAGGAAAGAGTCCAGAGAGCAGGGCCCAGCCCGGCAGGGTGGGGCTTCTGAGCCGCAGTGGTCCTTGAGTTGTCTTGAGGTCAAGGAACCAGGTTTGATGGTCAAATCTACATTTTGAACATATCACTGTAGTTACGTTTTGGTAACTGGAAGCAAGGAGACAGGGCCGCTCCTGAGGTGGGGGGACATGGTCAGGAGACAGCTGGGGTGCAGGAGTTGGGTCACCAGGAGAGTTGGGGTGTTGGGTGCACCAGCGAGGGAGAAAATGCCTTGGGTTTTGGGGAAGTTCAGCTTCACCCATCATGAGGGGCTCATGGTACATCTTGAGTGGATGTATGGGCTGATGTGTGGATGGTTCTCCTGGAGATGGGAGTGTCTGATGCAGACTTGAAACTTGTGGACGAGGACCATCGGGTGGGGAGACTGACTCAGAGCTTTGTCACAGTACTGGTGACACACGGAAGATCGCTTGTGTTTAACGTGTAGATTCCGGTCAGTGTTGACGGGCACAGATCTCTGCCACCAGAACACAGATAGCGAGAGACCTGGCTCCACAGGAGCTCCGGGTGCCCCTCCTCCAGTGGCAGAGAATCTGCCTGCTGGTGCAGGAGCCACGAGACGCGGGTTCAGTCCCTGGGTCTGAAAGGTCCCTGGAGTGGGAAATGGCGACACATTCAATCCCACAGGCAGAGAAGCCTGGCAGCCTAGAATTCAGTGGGGTCTAAAAGAGTCAGACAGTACTGAGCACGCACGTAGGCACTCCTCCAGGCACCGGTCTGTTCCCGTCCCCCTGGGTCGCTTGGTGGCTGGAGCCGTGTGGTGTGGACTCCGGGCGCTGTTCCGGCCACCTGCGCTCCGCCTGCCTCCTTGGATGTGTCCTTCCTGTGCCCGTGCCTTCCTCGTCCCTTCACGTGATGAACCACGTCTGTCCATCTGTGAAGTGGATCTCAGAGTTCCAGGTGGGGGCTTCGATCATCTTCGAGTGCGTATATATATGTGGGGAGGTGCTTTCCTTTATCTGGTTAAACACTGGGAGTGGAGTGGCTGGACACTGGTTTTTTAAGAAGCTGCCAGATGGTTTTCCACAGTGACTACCTCATTTTACGCTGTCCTCGCCGGACCCTGGTCTGGTCAGGTTTTTGTTTTTGTTTTTTAACCTCAGCCATTCTAGTGAATGTGCAGGAGAAGCTCGTTAATTTGTTTTTTCCCAGTGACTAATGACATTGAGCATCTCCCCATGGGCTGTATTTGACCAGTCTTTTGCCTGCTTGTCTCCTGGGCTAGTGGTTCTCGTGTTGCTGAGACTTTGAGATTTCTTCTTGTGTTCTGGATGCAGATCCTCTCTCAGGCCCATGATCTGCTCGTTTCCTCCTTGTCTGTGGCCTGTCCTTACAGTGTGCTGCGTATTCCCATGATGAAACCCTTTGTTAAAAATCAGCTGAAGTTTTGTTCTCCTCTTTTATTACATTTGATTTGCATGCAGTAAAATTCACCAGTTTAAAATAGGTACATAATCACCTCTGCAGTCAACGCAGGGAATGTTTCTGTCACTCCAGAAAGTTCCCTCAAACCCAGGCCCTGACAGCCTCTGAGTTGCCTTCTGTCGCTGGAGCTGGCCTTTTCTAGAGCGTGTAGGACAGTCACGTGGTATGTGGGCTGCTGTCACCGTGTGTCATCATCCGTCAGTGCTGCTCGGTACTGGTCCACTGTACGGGCTTGTCCCTCTCACCAGCTGGTGGCCGTTTGAGGCTCTCGACTTTGGACGTGTGCGTCCGGGTGGCGCGTCTCTTTGCCCAGCTGTTTTCTGCTGTAGTGTGACGAGCAGCTGTGAGCACTGTGTAGGTGTGTCTTCTTGGAGTTGTGAGTTTCCTTAATACATCGCTGGCACCTCAGCACTGTGCACCCGTCTAAAGATGGACTCTGTCCTATTTCGCTTTCCAGCCGTTTGCACGTTCCTGTCCCGTACATGCTCCACACTAGGGGAGCCCTGAGCGCACTTTTCCCTCCGCCTCACTCAGTGAGCATCGTGCTGCCCACATCCCCTCCTCCTGCTCTCATTCCGCACGTCCAGTTGGTGACCTAGTTCTGTCACTCCTTCCTTCCTAACGACCCTCAAACGTTCACCGCGCGTCTGCCCAGTTGTCACCGTGGCCCAGCTCTCACTGTCCTGTACACTTGCAGAGCCTCCGTGACCACCCCTGTCACTGGTCTGAGTGCAGGACCGAATGCTTTCTCTGCCGCGGCCCCAGCCTGCCTCCTGGCCCCCAGTGGGTCACGCACCCTCCTTGGCTCTCCTCCCTGTAGTCCTCGCCTTGTGGTGGGTGCCCCTCATAGTTTGCACTTGGCCTCCGTGCCTGAGTCCCTGTAAGTGCTGAGCGCCACCTGGGCTGGTGGTTCCAGCAGTGCGTCTTCTCCAAGGTCAGCCGCTAGTTAGTGCCAAAGCTCAGACTGGAATTCAGGTGGCCAGCCCCTGTCTGGTTCTTCCTGCGAGGCTGCTGGTTTGTCTGCCCACTTCTCTGGGAGCTCAGGTTGCTGGCCTGGCTTGGGTCTGTTTGTTGGGTGGGCCCAGGGCCCCCTAGGTTATGTGGGACCAGGAGTCACATCTTGGCTCCATTTCTGACAGCTTTCATTGTCCTGAGTTTTCTGTTTTCTTCTTCTGACTCTCACTTAAGTGATTTCTTCATTTTTAGAGGGTCTCTCAATCTGGCTTGTTGCTGGAGAAGCCTCTGCTTTTCTTCCTCTCATGCCCGGAGCACAGATTTCCCCTGACTTGACTCTCCCAGAGCTCATGCCTTGTAGCACAGGCATGCCCACCTGGCACCCGTGTTCACCCTGTGTACATGCAGTGTGCCCACACAGGGTTTGGGTAGAATCCTGTTCCCCCTTCTTGGCCTTCTGTGTCATCCACTGTATTTTTCAGCCTCTGTGTAACACGTGGGTGATGGACAAGTCCATAGTGGGGCTATGTAGATGGTATGGCAGGTTCAGACAATACGTGTAAGCAGTTGGTGTTTTAGAGGCATTAAGTATAAAAGTGCGTTTTTTGGAGTAAGTAATACATGTGCATGGTATAAAATTCAGAAGGTGCAGGAGTTGTTTAGGGAAAACGAGGGCATCTCCCCTCTCCTCTGAGGCACCTGGTTGACCCCCAGTTCCTGTGTCTTCTAGAGAGATTCGGTTCATGGCTGTGGGCGTATTGACTTCCCTCTGTCCATGCTGAGCAGTGGCACACGGTGCGCAAGGTTGGAGCCACTGAAGTGCTCATCCACGGAGGATTGGCCAGATACAGGCACACCGTGGGGATATTGTGGGTTCCGGGCCAGACCGCTGAAACAAAGCGAGTATCGTGTTAAAGTGAGTCAGATGAATTTTTTGGTTTCCCACTGCATATGAGAATTATCTTCAAGTCTGTGAGGGGTTAATAGTTAGGTATCTATAAAAAAAAAAGTCCATGCTTTAATTTAAAAATGCTTTATTGCCAACCACTGCTAACCATCATCTGAGCTTTCAGCGAGTCATAATAACGTGAGCCGTCACTGTTCACAGATCACCATGACACATATAACAATACTGAAAAAAAAGTTTGAAATGTTGCAAAAATTACCAAAATGTGACACGCAAAGTGAGCAGATGCTGCTGGAAAATGATGCTGATTTGTTCAATGTAGAGTTACCATGTATCTTCAATTTGTAGAATGTGCAGTGTCTGTGGAGTGCAATAAAACGAGGTCAGCCTGTAGTAACCAAGTTGGGCTGCCAGTAGTAAGGAGCAGCTCTGCGCGTGTGCCATCACAGCAGAGCCTGGAGGCCGTTTGCTGCCTGTGACGTCCTGCGTTTGGAGAACCTTCCATGTTTTTATGTGGACTGTGACCTGTAGATCTCCCCCTCCTGGCCATTGGCTTCTGTCTTTTGCTGTTATGAACCCTGTGGAGTGAATGTTCTTGTGTATATTCTCACCTGTGTAGTTATATCTGAGTGAATTAACCAGAAGTGGAACTGCTGAACCAACAGGTATTCTTCTTCCATTTCCTGGGCAGTGCCACTTGCTGTCTCTAGAGGCTGTGCCAAGATGCTGTCCCTGGCAGTGTTTCTGGGTGCTTCTAGATCCTTCCAGCGGCAGCTGTAAAACCCTGATTTTGGCAGTTTGCCAAAAACTTCGGACAAAACTTTTACTTTCTGTTTCCCATTGAATGAGGCTGAATGTTTGAGCTGTATCTTTTCTGTAAACTTTGGTGATTTTTCTCCTAGGTGATGATATTATTGATTTGGAAATACTCCATGTTACAGAAGTCTCTTGTTTGTGATAGCAGTTGCAGATATTTTTTTGTTTTATGGTGTGTTTTTCCCAGCAGCGTTCATCTCCTTTGGTTGAGTATTTTGAAGGTACCAATTTCTTCTTTTTTGGCTTCTGGGTTTTGACTCATAATTAGAAAGGCGTGTCCCACTTGGAAATTATTTTTAGAAGTTCTGCTATGGTGTGTTCAGATGTAGCTTTTATTTTTAAGGCGTAATTACGCTTCATCAGCTGTCCTCATATGAAGCGTACAGTTCAGTGAGTGCTGGCAGCCTGCACACTTGGGTGGCCAGCGCTGCCACTGAGAGGTAAGGAGCTCAGCTCTTTGGCCCCAGGCTGCTCTGCCCATCACCGTAGCTCACTGATGCCGTTTGTAGAATGTTGCACAAGTGGAATCAGAAAGATCAGATTCTTGGACCTGGCTGCTTTCTCTCAGCACGGTGGTTTCAGAGAGCCACACTTAATGTGCGTGTGCTGGTAGCTTGTTCCTCTTGATTACTGAGCTGTCTTGAGTCCGCCACTGTGCTGCACTTGACCTGTCAGTCCTCCTGTTAGAGACAGACATTTAGGGGGTTTTCTCTTTGGGGCTCTGGTGAATGAAGCTGCTTGAAGTCTTTATTTATTTAGAAGTCTTTTTGTGGATTTATATCTTCACTTCTTTTAGATAAATACTTGAAAGGGGGTTTATAGGAAACTTAAAAGATTTATAGGAAACTGCCAGTTTTTGAAAGTGGTTATATCACTTTATGTTCTCAGAAGCAATGTGTGAGTTCCTGTTCCTGCACATTCTCACCATCTCTGAATATTGTTTTTTTCCAGCATGTTTATTGCCGGCTTTCCTGAGTACACACAACCAATGATAGAACACCTGGTTACCATGAAGATCAACCATTGGGATGGGTAGGTTTTGTGTTTTTGTGTTTGCCTAATTAATTTATCTGTCAAATAAGAATTCTTGTTATTTCCCAAGGGAGAGATTAAATTGAGCTCGTAAGCCTTTAATACGTTTTTTGATTATAGATTTCGTAGTTTTGAAGGAACTCTTGAGAAGTAATGTAAGTTCCACTATTCACACCTGATGTGTTGGTTAATGGTCTACCTGGAGACTTCAGTGACATCTGCTGGGTGTGTAAACATTCCCATGTCACGAGGGCAGGGAACGTGGGCTGTGGGATCCACTTACCCTCTATGGCCACGGCCTCCCACCTTGCATCTGCTCCATCTGGCCGCTCAGCCGTCTCCTCCATCCTTCCTGGAGCCAGGCAGGCCTTTCCTTTTTCCTGATTACGGAGCAGTTTCAAGGTGTCTTCGCATTTTCCAGCAGTTAAACGTGTCCATCCAATGGGGAGGGCCATTGTATGACCCAGAGCGGGTTATCAGCGCTGCCATCAGCACCTCTGGGAAAACGGCTTACTTTCTCTTGGAAAGCTCTGCGTAGCGCTCAGGCCAAGGTCTGAGGGACACAGACGCCTGTGTGTGTAAGGAGCTTCTTCAGGTTCTGCATCTGGAATCCCAGCTTAGAGTGGTTGTTGCTTGTGGTCAATAGGACATTTAAAACCAGAATTGCAACTATGTGACCCATGGTGTTAGACTAAACTTTTTAGCTGTTGAAATCTCCAGCTGTTGTTGAAATGTTCATTTCTTCTTTCGACTCTGTCTTTTTTCCTTGGTGTATTCTGGGTGAGACTCTGGTTAGGTGCATATACATTTCTGACTTTTTTTGTATCTTCCAAACGTATTGTCTCTTTTCGTTTCATGTTAGATTTCTTAAAGTGTAATTTGATATTATTGTAGCTTAAGGGTCGGCAAGCTTTTTCTTGCCGAGAGTAATATTTTAGGTCATTGTCCCATGTATTTTATTGTTTTTTTCCTTTATAAAATCCTTTAAAGATGTGAAAACCATTCTAAGCTTGGGGCCTTACAGAAAGAGGCCTGTCACAGCCCCCGTCACCTTGCACCCCTGTCTGTCTGTGGGGGGATGGCAGATGGTGCCTCCTTTACGTCCAGCCTGGCGACCAACGCCTTTTATTTGAGGGCTGTAGTCTTTTCACATCTGATGTGGTTATCCATGTCGTTTAATTTACACTTGTCATTTTACTGTGTGGTTTCTGTTTCTTCCTCATTTTTTAAATTGTTAATTTTATTTAAAACATTCTTTGTGGAAGTATTCTTTTTAGTATAAGCTCTAAAACCCTGAAATTTCCAGGATTCATAAATGGAGGGGAAATTGCAGTCAGATTTGAAGGTCCTCATGATAATACCTGCTCAGGTTTTTTTCAAATGTTAGGATTCATGGAACAAGATTATGCCTAATTTTTAAATGATTCTTCAGAGGCGGAGAAACTTCTGCCTTTCTCTGTTTTTGGCCTGGATTATATCCATAAAGAGATATGAGCTAAAAGTTGATAAATGGGGTCTCTTCAATTTCCTGTGAATACATGGCTTGTGGGAAATGGGGAGCGTTACAGAATTCTTCAGCGATGTAAATATACCTTCTCCAGTGTAGATATTCTGTTACACTTCTAATAGTGTATACTTTTGAAAGGTATTATCCAGTGTTTTGGGTTTCTTTTGTCTTACTGTGTAGCACAGGAAACTGTATTTAATATCCTGATAAACCATGATGGAAAAGAAGATGAAAAAGAATATATATGTGTAACCGAGTCACTTTGCTATACAGCAGAAATCAGTACAACATTGTAAATCAACTGTGCTTCAGTTAAAAAAAAATTAACATTTTCTGATACTTGGACATACTCACCCCAAATAATTTATGTATCAAGATAAACATAATTAAAAAATTTTGACTGTGGTAAGATGCACATAATATAATGTCTTAATCATTTTTAGTGTTCAGTTCAGTACGTTCCCTTTTCTGTGCAACCAATCTCCAGAACCTTTTCATCTTGCAGAACTTAAACTCCATACCCATTAATCACTGACTCCCCCTCCCCCTGGCAACCCTGTTTGTCTCTGTGGATCTGAATCTTACAGGAATCTCATGTGGACTCCTGCAGGGTTTGTCCTTTGGTGCCTAGCAGATTTCACTCACCATACTGTCCTCCAGGGTTCAGCCACGCTGTAGCGTGTGTCAGAATCTCCTTCCTTTGTGAGACCAAGCAGGAGTCCATTCTGTATACTTGACACATTTTCTTTATCCACCATCCTTGGGTTGCTTCCACATTTCAGCTATTGTGAGTAATGCTGCTATGAATATGGACGTATAAACATCTCTTCGAGACCCTGCTCTCTGTTTTGGGGGTATATACCCAGAAGTGGGATCCATAGTTCTTCATAATGGTTGTGCCATTTAACATTCCCAATCCCAGTGCACAAGGATTTCAGTTTGTGCAAATCCTCACCAGTACTTGTTACGTTCTGTTTTTTCTGAAGTGTTGATCTTTATGGGTTACTTCGTTTTCATTGTTGTTGTTGGGTTTAAGAGTTCTTTATATATTCTGGATGTTAGTCCCTTATCAGATACATGATTTGCAGATATGTTCTCCTATTCTGTAAGTTGCCTTTTCTCTCTGTTGATTGTATCCTTCGATACTTGGAAGTTTTAGATTTTAACACAGTCCAGTTTAACTATAATCAGTTTTTCTGTTATCGGTATATATAGTTTTTCCTTTCCTGTGCTTTTGGTGTTGAAAAACATTTTAGAAAAAGATCTAAAAAAGTTTAGATTTGGCAAGAAAAACATCGCCAAATATAATGTCATGAAGCTTTCCCCTTATGTTTTTTTTCTAAGAGTTTTATAAATGAGGTCTGATATTTAGATGATAAAAAATATTGTTTTTAAATACAGAAAGTTTATCTTCAAAGTGCACTAATTGGGAAGATCACTGCTGGGTTGGGGCTGGGGGGCATGCGTGGAGGCGGGCATCCATCTCACAGGTGACCCTCTGGGTTTGATCAGAGCCTGTCTGGCCCCTGGCAGGCTTGGTTTTTTAAACCACTCTCGGGTCGTCCTTCAGATCTATGTGTTGAGACGTACCAACTGTGCCTTGATTGGAGATATTTACACTGATGTGATGTGCACCTCCTGTTGATGAGCTTGAGCCACTGGAACTTCCCTCATTCAGCCTACGGTCTTCCCGGTAGTGTTTACCAGACTCTGGCACTCCTGTCCTCTGTGTCCCTCGGGGTGCAGGAGGTTAGACCCGCTGGGCCATCCGGCGCTGGGCCATCCGGTGCCGTGCAGATGGCAGCTTTGTCCTGACACAGGCTTGCATGTAGTGCCGCCTCTTGGTGAAGGCTCTCTCCCTCGTTTACGAACAGAGGTTCTTATTTGCTAGTTTATTTGTATTTTTTCTCATAGCGTTTGGCTAAGTGGGCCAGGCGACAGCTCCTGCACACAGTTCTCTCTGAGAGAAAGCCAGACTCCTCAGCCTGCAGGACTAACAGTGTTGTCTGCCCTGCCCCCAGGACCATCAGGGAGCTGTCCGCCAAGGCGCTGCGGAACCTGGCGCAGCGAGCGCCTGAGCACACTGCCTGTGAAGGTAGGTGCTCCCCACATGCCCTCACGCGTGCATATGCGTGTGCACCACAGACGCACGCGCACACACCCAGCAGAAAGCCCCGGAGGCCCCCTCGCCGATGTTAAGACCTGAGGGTTTCTCTCTTGCTGGGAAGGGTGTGAAGAACTGGTCTGTGCTTCATTGGGGACAGAACACGAACCAGGTGCCCCAGCCCCTGGGAGCACAGGTGCTGTGAGCACCAAGGTGTGCATGTCCCCGGGAGCCCCAGGGTTCATTCCTCTGCCGTCCCACCAGAAGGGGTGGATCTGCTGTGCACTGTGTGCGTTTCAGGATGAGCCTTGAAACAACAAATGAAGCAGCTCATAATGTAACATACAAAACAGTGAGCTGCCTCCCTGGGGCTGTGGGGGACTCGCTGACTTCTGGGCTGGGCCTGAGTGCGCTCAACTCAGGAACAAGACGGCCAGTCTGAGTTAATGACATGCCCTTATCGTTAAAAAAGACCCTGTATTTGTTCCATCGTGTCTTTTCCATTTGGAATCAACAGGCATCTGATTTCAATTCAGCAAACAATACATAGGTTTCTTCGAATTGTACTTATTCCCACTGACGTTTATTAGAGAGGTAACTGTTGTTGGATTACAGTTGTTCAGTTGGAGTTACTGCTGATTTTACTCAGACACTCTAGGATTTTACATGAAGACTGGCCTTTTCAGCTTCGTGGTCTCTTAATTAATGTCAGAAATCTCACCTGGTGTTTACTTTCCTTCGATGATAATCCTGCTGCCTGAATGAAGGGGACACTTTCTTCCCAGTTCAGGAGTGCTGACCACTACCGGCTGCCGCATCTGAGTGCCTGTGACGGCCCCTCCCAGCAAGGATGCCCTTGGCCTCCATGGCCTCTGCGTGGCTGGGACTGTGCTTTTCCTGGCTGGTGGGGCTGGACGGACAGAGCCTCCGTGGTTGTGACTTCTCACCTGTACTCCTGGCCAGGCTGCAGGGACTCTGATCCTGCTTTCTGTCCCCAGAGCACAGGCTCTGAGGCTTTCTCTGCTCTGAGCAGCAAGGAGGAAACTCCTGGCTGAGCCAGCGTGTGTTGGCTGTAGGGTTCTGCAGCCCAGCCTCTGTCCTCCCTGCCCCCCAGCAGAGCCCTGGGGGTCCCTGAACAATAGGAAGGACCTGGAAAACAGTCTGTTTTCTTTCTTCCCTGCTGTCTGTCCTCGCCCTGAGTTACCAGCCTGTCTGGAGCCCCGGAGATGCGTGCTATTTGGGACTCTTAAGTCACATTCGTCCTTCCTGTTCATGTGTCTGCCGATGGGGGTCGGCGTGTTGGAGGCCCTAGTTTCGCCCTGGTTGTGGGGTAATGGTAGAGCTGAGCGGGTGCGTTCCTCCCCTGGACCCTGAACCCGCGCGTCTGACAGTCACCCCGTGTGCCTCTCCCACTGTGCCTTGGCAGTGTTCCCGCGTCTGCTGTCGATGACACAGAGTCCAGACCTGCACACTCGGCACGGGGCTGTGCTCGCCTGCGCAGAGGTCGCCCGCAGCCTGCACATGCTGGCCACGCAGCAGGGCAGGTAGGAAGCCCTCCATTCGCACCTGTCAGTGGTCCCCTGTCCTCTCTAGGGGGTCCCGCCTCACTGGGCTTCTCTTGTCACCAAACAGATTGTGCAGCAAAGACACGCTTTCCAGACTTGGTGTGGAGTAGCCCGTGTATTCAGTATTCTGTGTTCATGTATCAC
This sequence comes from Ovis canadensis, assembly GCF_042477335.2. Taxonomy (NCBI): domain Eukaryota; kingdom Metazoa; phylum Chordata; class Mammalia; order Artiodactyla; family Bovidae; genus Ovis; species Ovis canadensis. The sequence continues at coordinate 58,154,729 of NC_091255.1, read as the reverse complement.
TTTGAATAATTTAAAATACCAGAGGATATAAGAGTTTCAACCAGGAGCCTCTTCTGTTGGCGCAGTTGGTGTAAATAACAACAGACGCAGTATGGGGGGCTGAGAACGTCTGAACATCGAGAATGTTTTGTGAAGCAGCTGCTCCATCCTCTTACTTTCTGACTAACTTTTCCTCAAAGATACAGCTCACCACACACTGTGATGTCTGTGCCATGGTTCCTGAACTCCACCTTGAGGAATACTGTGTTATATAAAGTCGATTCCTGTCCCTCGAGGTGGTTCCCTGGGGGCACGATGATGGCAGATCTGAGTTGACCCTACTTCTCTCCCCAGGGCTCCTGAGAATTTCAAGCCCCCCCCACCGCCCCAGACTCAAAACCATGGTCCTCACCTGTGTTTGAATTCCTGCAGGCCCGTCTCGGACTTCCTGGACGAGAAGGCCATGCGTGGCCTGAAGCAGATCCACCAGCAGGTCAGTGTGCAGCCGCTGGGGCCATCTCTCTCCCAGGTCTCCCGGGGCCTGGGGGCCTCCCTGCCCCCACGCCCTTCCTGCTCCTCAGCTCCAAGTGCAGCCTGGCTTTGGGCACGAACCCTGGGGGTGAGCTCAGGCTCTCCCGTGTGGCCAAGTGTCCCCTGCTGGGCCTGGCAGGGAGTGCCAGCCTCTCATCTGGTCCTGCTGCACTGCCTGGCCGCCCTCCTCGCTCGGGGCGTCCTCTCGGGATGGTGGGCGGGTGGTGGCTCACAGAAGGCCTTGCACCCCCACCTTTGCCCCACGAGGGGAGCTCCACGTCTGCAGTCACACCCCGGCTTTGTGTATGCACTTCCCTGGGTAGGAGGTGTGTGTGTTTTTCTGGGTTTTGAGATTCTCAAAGGCTTTTTGTGACTCAGAATTGGTGAAGTATGAGCTGTGGGTCTGAATGTTATAGGATAACATGAAAGTCACTCTTGAGTGTTAAATGGCTTTACCGTTTGTCGTTCTGGGTTGAGTTCCAGTTTAAGAGTTTTCTTTATGTGGTAATTGACCATTCTGACGTCCTTCCCTCATCCCGTTGGTGCTGTTAGCTTTCCTTTCCATTTTAGCAAAGGCATTTCGTCTGTTTGGGTGCATTTCTCACCTTTAAAGACGCCTGTATGTATGTCTGGCTGTGGTGGGTCGTCGCTGCTGCACGCGGGCTTTCTTCTTCCGGTGAGCGGGAGCTGCTCTTCGACACCGTGCTCGAGCTGCTCATGGCGGTGCCTTCTCTTGGTGCGGGGCGTGGGCTCCAGGGCGCTCGGGCTCCAGAGCTTGGTCTTGGGAGTTGTGCTGCTTGGGTGATCTTCCCTGACCAGGGATTTAACTCGTGTCCCTTGCATTGCAAGGCGGATTCTTAACCCCTAGAAGAAGGGAAGCCCTCATTTCTCACCTGTAGAGTGGAGTCTGGTGCTACCTGGACACTGTGGAGCCAGGTTGATGCCATGTGGTGCTGTAGAAGGTTCAGTGTGGGGATCACCCCGTCCTCGGCTTCCTTTTTCTGTAGAGCCTGGATAATAGCGGAACCTACTTGCTCGAGTTTCTGTGAGAACTGAAGAATGTGTCTGGAGAGTTGGGTGGAGTTTTTGGCACAGCATGAGCTTTCAGTGAGTCGGGGCAGGGACGGTAGTTAGTAGTGATGCTGAGGTGCTTCTCTGAGTTCCTTGCCAGGAGAAGGGCCAGCAGGCTTAATTTTCTGCCTGAGGGGCTGTTGGGGGGCTGGTCTGGTATCCAGGCATCTCCCCGCTGTCGCTGGCTGGTGACCCTCTTTCTCCCCGCTCTGACCCTCAGTTTCCCTACCAGGCCAGGGAAGGAGGAATCTGGGCATCTTGGGGATCAAACGCAGTTGTGCAGGAGGGTCTTAGCGAGGGAGGGGCTTCTTAGCGAGGCACTCCTGGAGAGTGGAGTGCATTCCATCAGCCCTCCTGGGAGACGCCCACCTGTGCTTGTCTCCCTGTTCTCCTGATGCTCGTTGATGTTATATACCTGCTGTGTTATATTTTTAAATCCTAGTAATTCAGATGACTAATTTTCAATTCTTTATTTTTAGCTTTACGATCGTCAGTTATACAGGTAAGATTTACATACCTGAAGTTTTATGTTTTGTGAAGAAAACGCTGGGCCCCTAGTCACGGGCATCTGCTGAGTGGTCATGGCTGAGTCATCGGTGTATCGTATTTGAGCGAGTTAAGAGCCGTGAAAGGGGTGGTTGGGTTCTGAGCTTCACAGACAACATGACGAGAAGCTTCCTCCTTCGACTGTGGAGTCTGACAGGCTCGTAGCTGTGGACAGACCACCCGTAGCAGCGGCCCTGCCTGGATCTGCCTTCTGCCCTTTGCAGCAGGCCCCCTCTGCCCTGGTGGCTGTGGTCTGCCCTCTGAATGTCATGTGGATAGAACTTACTGTGCAGTCTTAGGGTCTGGTCTTTCTCACCGAGAGCGCTGTTTCTGGGATTCACTGTGTCGTTGGTATACAGCGGTATGTTCTCTCATAGAGCTGTTGCTGGTCAGCGACCTGTGTGCTTGGCATCTTCTTGCCAGGTGATGGGCATCTTTCAGCTTTTGAGGATAAAACTTCTATGAGTATTGGCATATGAGTCTTGGTGTGGACGTGTGTTTCTGTTTTTCTTGGGTGATTACCTGTGTTAGGACCCTCTATGGTCAGTGTGGAGGTGGGACGAGGTTCCGGGGCTCTTTGGTGGTGTCTGTTTCCTGTTTAATGGTCCTTCCCTTAGAGACATCCTGCAGGTAGTAAACTCTGCTGGGCGATTCTCCTGCTGGGTGGGTGGAGCCTGGTGTGGACCTGGACCTGTGGGTGCGGCTCTGCCTCCCGGTTCCTGCTTCTCGGGCGGAGGCCTGGAGGGAGTTCCCATGGGCCCTCGGCTGTCCCACCAATGCTGCCTGCCTGCTTTTCATCTGTTTTAAATAGAAAGAAAGGAACTACTCATTTTCTCATACTCGAAACGTGTTCACTTGGTCCTGATGGCGCGGCCCGTGCTCCGTGGACTGACCGTGGATGAGCAGGGAGGGAGCTGCGCGCCGAGGGGACGGAGCAGTGAACCGCTGGCCACCCTGGGCCATCGTGCTTTTGTCGTGTGTGGCTTTCTTTGGGGCTGAAGGCGTCTGATGATATCGTTAGCATCTTACAAACTCCAAATGCATGTCTGTTCATTGCCTCTAAATGTTCTTTTCTAGTGATAAATCTCAAAAGTAGAAAATAAGCCCCTTCCTTGAGGCCAGCGTAGGGAGATGATGCACGTGGCATCTGGTGTAGCAAGGGCTCTGGGTGGGACAGGCCTGGTGCCTCAGCAGTGTTTGTTCCCCGGGTATGACTCCCACACAGACCACAGAAGGGAGGGCACGTGCCCCACAGGACCAGACTGCAGGGGCCTGAATCTGAGCGTCCAGTCCTGACCTGTGAGATCCAGCTTAGCCCCACTGTTTCCTTTGACTGTTTTCTCATTGTGAGTTTGGGGGTCCCCGAGACCACTCCCAGGCTCAGGGACTGGGCTGGCAGAAGGACTTGGCACTCAGCATAGCTCTTGATGTTGTGAAAGAAATGAAAGTGGAAGTCACTCAGTCATGTCTGACTCTTTGCAACCCCATGGACTATACAGTCCATGAAATTCTCCAGGCCAGAATACTGGAGTGGGTAGCCTTTCCCTTCTCCAGGGGATCTTCCCAACCCAGGTCTCCTGCATTGCAGGCGGATTCTTTACCAGCTGAGCTCTTGATGCTGTGGTTGTGGCTTATTGCTGCAAAAGTGTTCATTCAAATCAGCAACCTAAGAGGCCCAGAGGACAGAGTCCACGGTAGACGAGGCACAGCTTCCAGGCTGGGTCCTGTCCCCGTGGAGTCACACCGAATGCTCCTGATGGCTACTCGTGACACACACACAGCTATTGCCGCCCAGGGAGACCACCCCACCAGCCTTGGCATCCAGGGTTTCCACTGGGCTGAGCTGATTCTCTGTGATGTCAGGTCCCACCACAGATGGCACTACCAGTGTTGACCTCCCACAGGGCCCCCAGCCCAAGTAAACGGAGGATCCTGCCTGGCAGAGCCTTCTCGGGCTCGGACCCCCATAGTTGGGACAAAGCTCCAGACCCTTCCTTCTTGGCCCTGACCTCCAGGAAGCAGCCTTGCCTGTGGAAGTAAACCCTCTCTCCTGGAAGGGACCCCTTAGGTCAGTCTGGTGCTAGAGCCTTGGGTCCCACATGACCTGAAGATCCCTCTTACAATGGCAAGGGACACAGGGCTGGAGCATCTCACAGGTCTGACAAACTGACAGGGCAGCCCTGTGACACCCAGGGGTGGTCAGTGCTGGCTGGCTTTTGGGGGCTTGTGCTGGGAGGACTGCTGTGTGCAGTGGGAGCTCTGAGCACTCGCTGTGTCGGGCAGGTTGGAAGGAGAATCCCTGCAGGGGAGGGGCAGGAGGGTGAGAACTCCTGACCAGGCTGCGTGGTGCTCCTGACTGGGAGTGCCCAAGCTCTGAAACCTGGCAGGCACTTCCCACCAGCGGGCCGGGAGCCCTCGCTGAATCTCTTCTGACACTTGAGTGCGTGGGGCCTCTTGCTTGTGATGCCATGCCCAAGTCCCTACGTGCCACCTGGCAGCGCCAGGCCCTCCTGCAGGAGTGGCAGCAGGCCATCCTTGGCAGGACAGAAAGCCTTGAAGAAGCATGAACTGTGGGGAATCGGAAACGGCAGGCCATGTGTCCAGGGGACCTGGATCTTGATCTTGGAGGGAAGTGCGAGTTGCGCGTGGGGTTTGCACCAGCCTTCTTCTGGTCCCCTGGGGGGTGTGCTCCTGCCCCTCTGTGAGTGAGGAAGTCGGCCCTTGGGAGGCCGCCTGCTGTCCTGGGAGCCACGGCCTTGAGGCCTCGGGGGTGCTGGGTCCCGCTGGTCTCTTTGGGGCCCCTCAGGCTTTCTCAGCAATCTGAGCGACTCTGGGAACTGCATTCTCTTGGGTGGACTGTGCTCAGAAATCTTCCTGGGGGAGGACGTAGCAAGGACTGATTTTCCCTAACCCCGAACATTTTATCTTGTTTGGGGTCTAAATAAAATTAAAAGACTCGTGCAGTGAATACCTGTTCACCCTTCCCCGACCTCAGTCAGTTATTCATAACATCTGGACCGTTTGTTTTCTTTCCCTCTGTATACATGTATTATTTGTTTTCTTTAGTAAGTTGTGGGCCTGTTACTTCCTCTTTAAGACTTGAGAAAGCATCAGGGAAGAGCAGGGCCTTTCTCCTGTGCGATCGCATACGACCAGCGTCCCCAGCGCACCGGAGGCTCCGTGGGACCTCCGGGACCCGTAAGCGGAGGCTCCTTCAGCTTGTCTTCAAGTGCTCTCTGTAGCCGCCCTTCCCCTTGAGCTAGGGCCTACTCCGGCGTCTGTGCTGTGTCTGGCGTTACTCAGTTAGCTCCCTTTCTGTTTCTCACGGTGCAGCCTCTCTTCAGGCCGGGCGTGCTGGGTGACATCGCACATCCCGGGTTTGCTGGGTTACTCCCTGCGTGACTGGATCTGGTTTGCCCATGGCGCGGCTGGCGCGGACCCTGGTGTTGCCTGTGAAGTCGGTGTGTTTGCCCCCTGGTGGAGACGCTGAGCTGACCCCTGGGTTTAGGGACGACCTCCAGAAGGTCAGACGTGATGGTGAGAGGCATGCACCCCCTTGCAGCTAGCGACTGGCCTGACGGGTGGTTTCAAGACTCACGGATTCTGGATTCCAGCGCCTGCCTTGCCTGAGCCAGTCATCACCCTGCGGTCTGCCGGTGGGTGCCTGGCTGATTCCCTCATTCTTTCCATGTGCATTTTCTGGGACTTGTCTAGAAAGAGCAGCGTCCCTCCCCACTCCCACCCTGCTGTCTGTCTTTCTGGTGTATCACTATGGACTTGTGCACCCCCACCCCCCCCACCGCCCCCTGCCACCACACACACCATGTTGTAATTCAGTAGCATCCTTGTTACTCCTCCTGTGACTTAAGCTGCCCGTACTTGGCCCACCTCTATTTGAATGGCCTCCTCTGTCATTTTCACGCTTGTCTCTGAGCAGGGTCTCTTTAAACCTCTTCGTTTTTATTGCTTTGGTTTCTGTCCCCATCACTGATTGCGTTTGGTGCACTTTCCTTTTCAGATCTGTGGTTTTATTTCTTGAGGTCCTGTCTGTGTCTTGCTATGACTCAGTCTCTCTCCTCCCCTCCTGGGACGCGTGCATGAGCTGAGAGCTGTTCTGACGACCCTGCATGTGTATTCCGTCCTCTTGGGGAGCTGCTGGGTCTGTGTGGGTGGTTTTCTTGGGGTCATGGCGTGTGTTCTGGACTCTCAGTGGGGAGCTGGGCGCCAGCTGCTGCTGTCCGGTGCTGCTCGCTTGGTGGGCGCAGTTGGATCCTTTCACAGCCAGCTCTGGAGGCTTGGTAGGGCCGAAACAAGTGGGCCGGCTGCTCAGGTGGTCCTTCCGAGGGGTCTTCTGGTGCCTCGTGCCTAAGGAGGCCAGTGCTCTGACTGAGGGGGGCTCCTCCCCGCCTGTATGGATTCCCGCGCGTGCCCCGCCTTCTCCTTAGGAGTGTTTTTCTTTTTTCAGGCTCAGGTGGTTTCTCTTCTCGAACGTGCAGCTCAGGGTCAGCGCTGGGGGTGCTGCTCCGCGTCCCCTCAGATTCCGGCCGCCGTGGCCTCCCCACCTTCCATCCGCAGGGGCTTCCCCGCTGGGCCCTGGCTACTCCTTCCCTCCTTCCACACTTCTGTCTGCCAGCCTCTGAATTTTTGTCCAGTTTTCCACTTGTTTGAGGCAGGAGGGCAAACTCGAATCCTGTTCCTCTGCCTGGGCCAGCAGCCGTGGTCTCATAGCTTTCCTACCTTCTCCCGGGGTGTTTCTCGAGCTTATGTCCACCCGCTCCCCATTGGCATCCCTCGTCAGTCGGGGTCCAGGTGGGGAGCCCCGCTTCCCGGTCCTGCTGGGTGATGATATCTTCCCGGTGCCTTAAGTTCCTGTAGTTTTTACAAAGTAAAAATTACAGTGTTTGGAATTTGTTACATGTGATTCTGTGATATAATTCATACCAGGGATTGGAGGCTCCAGTGAAAACTGAAAATCATCACGTAAGCGGTCACAGCACCTATTTTCATTTCTTTTCATAAAAAGTAGTTCACGTGACCAACAACGAATGCAGCTCTTTAACGTGGTAATACTTTTTGGAGCCTGAAGTTACATCTGTTACTTGGTGAAAATATGTACGTTGTTTTGTATAACAAGAGTTTTAACTTTGTTTTCATTAATTTTCAGGGGTCTGGGAGGAGAGCTCATGAGACAAGCAGGTAGGTCTGAGCAACAGAGGCTGCGGGTTGTGGGTCAAGGTCCTTTTTTCCCACCACCGAGGGAAGACAAAAGTCCTAAGGGTATTTATCTACTTGTTTTCAAACCTGTAAAGTTCCCTGATGGGTTCCTTTGCAGTGACAAAGGCCCAGCCGTTCTCTGGTCAGAGTTACCCTGGCGGTGCACCTGGCCTGCACGTCGCAACTTCAGGGCTGCCCGCTCAGCCCGCTGCTTCTCCTGTGTATGTTCACTCCAGGCTCTTTTTTCAGCTTCTGTGGGTTTTGATACATTTTAGTAGCCACGGGGCTGGCGGCTGCTGAGGTGGGATGGATGAGTAGAGAGGCAAGTCTGCCGTGAAGGGTGATGAAGTTAGGAATGCGAATGTTGCCATCTTTCCCTCTTCAGTATGATCTTTAAATGTCAATGTAGAGCAAGGAACAGTTCTTAAAGGTTATGTTTAAATGTTTGCGGGGAATTCAAAAGTTGCCAACATGTAAATATCTGGATTTCCTGATGCTTTTCCAGCTAAACCTACCAGAAAACCCAGGACTCGGTGCTTATCAGGCGCCAGATCTGGGCTGGTGCCATGCTGGGCTCGGGTACAGGAGAGCCCCTCACCCAGGGGAGGGGCGGGCTAGTGGCGAGGGGTGGGGGGTGTCCGTTCCTCCAGCCCTCAGAACTGCTCTGTTCAAAGCAGAATGGCATTTCTTAGGAGCAGCTGAATAGACTGGTAAAACAGAAGGGAGAATCAGAAGTTTCAAACGTACATGGGATTTCACGTATGACAAAGAAGATATGTGTTTCCAGCCTCGCTGAAGAGGGCAGCTGATAGAGTGGTTGATGCTGTCCCAGGGAACCACGCGGAAGGAAACAAAATCGTGTACCCACTGCACACACACACAAAACCAAATTTCTGATTAACGGATACTTAACAGATTAATTTCTGATTAAACTTACGTGTAAGAGATACATTTTTTAAAACTTCAAAGAAATTTTAGGAGAAATCAGAGGATCACATTGATCCCTAAAAAACTTCCTACTCAGGAAGTTTTCAGCCTCACCCGGTTGCTGGGGAGATGCTGGTTAGCTCCACGAGGAGGATGCGTCTCCTCGATCATAATGGCTAAGTCAGAGCTGGGTGGCCCTCTGCCAGTGGAGTGCCTGCTCTGGAATATATGTTGTTACAGCATTTTCGGGTTGCCAAAGGCATTGTCTCTTAGGATGAAAAATGTGCAGTCTTCTGCCCTGCAGGGCCACTCCTAGGACTCTGCACCCCCAAAACGTGTAGGGGTGACAGGCATCCTGCTGGACAGACAGGCAGTCTGTGTGCTGACGGGATATGTGTGGCCATCTTGTCTGACGTGACAGAAACTGGAAGGAGAGCTGAGCCCGACAGGAAATGTTGGGTTAACAGTTTCATAACCATAGTGTGGGATGTTGCCCGTCTGCTAAAGAGCGCGGGCTCTCCTGTGGTCAGTTATGTTGTTTGAGAAGAAAAGCGGTTTGGCAGCTGGAGCCAGGGGGGTCCTGTGTGCATCCTGGCTCTGCTGGGACACCCCTCCTCCGGCCCCCAGGCCCCCTCATGCCTGCAGGTCACGTCTGTGCTCAGGACGGTGGGAGTCGGGAGCGTGAGGAGGCGGGATGGCGTCCGTGCTCGCAGAGACTGCAGAGCTGGCTTCCTCGCTGGCCTGGCAGCATTTCAGAGGACAGCGCCGCCGGTCCCTGGTCCCTGGGGGCAGTGGCGGGCGCCCCTGCTGAGACATGGGTGCAGGCGCGCAGCGGGCACAGGGCGCCTTTGTTGCCGTGGGCGCCGAGGTTGGGGTCTGTGGCTGCCAGCCCAGCCCAGCCACGGGGGCTGCCTGTGGTCTGTGACCCTCCGAGCGTGGGAGGAGGTATGGGAGCCATGCTCCAGCTCAGCTTAGTTTTGGGGTCAAGGCGGGAGCAAGGTGGCGAAGACAGGGTCAGGGCACCGAGCTGACGGGAGGGGTGCCTGTGCTCTCTCAGCCTGTGAAGGCCCGTGATGGGACCCCCAAATTACATGGCCACCAAAATGTCAGTGGTGGTTTTCTATCTTATTTTTCTGTAGTGATAGAGTTTTTTCAGCAAATGCAAACTACTCATTCAGTAGGAGAAAACCAATAGGCTGTTCTATCGTAGAGGTGGGGGTGCATTTGCTGTGTGAATGGGAGGCGTGAGGAGCCATGCGGAATGGGCTGAGGCACATGGCCTGTGGGCAGGTGCCGGGCAGGTCAGGTCCCTGCAATGGTCCCCACAGCAGAGCCTCCTTGGTGCCAGGACCGTCATGTGAGGCCACCACACAGAAGCTCAGGTGTCCTTGTGGTGGTGGCCACTGAGTAGCTCTACTGGGCTATGTTTCCACGTGCAGAAGTGGTGGTTTATTAAAATGGACACTGCATTATTTACAGAAGTCAGGAGTTTACCAGAGCTTTGCGCACTGTGGCTCATCTGGGCACTGTCCCGTGGGGGTGATACATGTTACCTCCTCTGACCCTGTCTGGACCCTGGTGCTGACCTGACGTGGGGGAGCCCCCCCACCCCACCACGGGGAACTTGCGTCTCCCTGGTCCTCATCGGGCAGGTGCCTGCTGCTCAGCCACAGCGCCTGGTCACTTGTGGGTGTCCGTGGTTTGAGAGCTGAGTTGTCTGTCCCTGGGGATTCGTATGGGGGTCAAACCTGCAGTCTCCACGTGTCGCTCCCTTGTCTGGGCAGGATTCCCCGAGGGCACCGGCATGATGCTGCTGCTCTTGGCTCCTGGCACTGCCCCCGAGCCTGGCCCACGACTGGTGCTGAGGACATGCTGGGGGCTTGCCTCCGGATACCAGCGCTGAGGGGCAGGGGCAGGAAGGCTGGTGTTGGCAGCGCTGGGCTCAGGTGCGTCAGGGTGGGTGCTGGGATGGGCACTTTAGGGAAATGACATTGCGTTCATCCTTTTTCTTCCTAGTGTGCATTTTAATAGAAAACTTGGCCCTTTCCAAAATGCCCTTCAGAGGTGACGCCGTGATTGGTAAGTTCGTCTCTCCTCCAGTGACTCACATTGTGGCATTTTCTTCCAGAACTACTTCAGCTTGAAAATTGAAGACCAGCCTGTTAGGGTGGATGGTAAATTCCATCCTGTTAGAATCTCTTTTGAGGTTGCTGTTAAGAACCCACTGTAAACAGGGAACATCCCCCACACTCTCCCCACAGAAGCAGAGATTCTCCCTTCTCTTCCAAGGGCTCAAGCTCCTTCCTCAGGGCTCCCGACTGGGGCTCTGCCTGTCACGGCTGTGCCCAGCACCAGGCATTCTCGGCCATTCCTCTCCCATTTGGATGGTGCCAGCCCAAGGGGCAGGCTCTCGCAGGATGAGGGGAGGGCCAGCAGCTGCCTCGGCTCTTCCAGGGGTGGCAGTCCAGCCCCGGTGCTTGTCTGGAGTGTCTCCAGGCTCTGACGTTCTGTAGCCACTGGTCACAGAAAGGTAGTGAGAAAAGCCTTGGGGTCACCGCCCCTGCTGGGCTGTGCTGGCTCTTTGCCCTACAGCCTCAGAAGTTCTGTAACTTGAGGAAAAAGAAAAAAGTGAGTTAGTGTTTGTTTCCAGGTATTAGATTTAGTTGAATTTTGTGTTTGGTTTTTATTGGTGGGGGGATTGTTCAGGGAAGAAGTACAGTCAAAGACCACTTGGAGCTTGCAGGTGTAATAAAAACTTGCCCATCGTGACAGTTTTCACACTTCAACAGCAGAAAGAAGAGTCTACGCCTGTAGGTGGAGAGGGCAAAGGCCTTTAGAGTTTCGTTCCACCTGGAGAACGTGCACCTCAGGTTTCCTGCAGGTTCCTCTCAAAGGTCACCATTCTACTTTGACTTGAGAGATAGAAGATCCGTGTGGTGGTGTTTCTAATTTAATACAAATGTTCTTTACCAGCTGAATGAATTTGTTTCTTTGACAGATGGTTGGCAGTGGCTGATAAACGACACCTTGAGAAACCTCCACCTCATTTCAAGTCACTCTCGACAACATATAAAGGTGTGGGGAGCAAGGGCTCTCTGGCTTTTGCGCTGTGTATAAATATTTGAGTCTTTCAAAGGTCTGTGTGCATTATGAGTCCCTTTTGTAGACCAACATGATTGATAAATGCCAGTAATTCTATTTGGAATTCTGAATGATATTGTTTATGTAATTTATGATCAGGACAACTAATGCAGCCATCATTGACCAGAATATTTAAATTTTTTATTATTGTTTCTTATTAATTATATTTGCCTTCTAAACATGTTCCCTACAGAGTTGTAGAATTTAGGGTTGGAGGCTCCTGTTGTGACGCTCACGTGCAGATGAGCAAACTGCTAGAATTGTGACAGCATGTCAGTGTCAGTCACGCCAAGTGAGCAAGAGAGTGTGGTGTGTGTCCCCGTCCCCGTGGCCACCACTGTCCTGCCTCAGGACAGGTGAACTTTGGACTAGCAGCATTGCAACCCCCACCCCCACGCAGGGATAACAGCCTTGGCATTGATAATGACTAGGCTTTGATGTGGAGGATGAAGGAGTGGGAGTACATATTGGTCTTTCTTATAGCTCTCCAGCCTCCTGTGTCTCAGCTTTTCTGTTGGGTGAATAGGACATATCTTCAGTCCTTATCCCTTTTTTTTACAAGTAACCTTGTCATCCTGTAGAATCCAGGTACAGCGTTACCAGTTGAATCTGAGATCTTCATGATCAGTGTCAGAAGTCCTTTTAAAGACACACCCATAGTTCATTCACGCCAGTCGTGATCGTGGTTTGGTCTGCTCCTCTGATTTGTATGAGGACACCCCTCCCCCAGCACCTCTGTTGCTGCTCCCAGATCTGAAGGAGCCCTGGGAAGAACCGGGCTCCCCTGGTAGCTCAGCTGATGAAGAACCCACCTGGGGTGCAGGAGCCCCTGGGTCGATCCCTGGGTTGGGAAGATCCCCTGGAGAAGGGAGCTACCCACTCCAGGATGCTGGCCTGGAGAACTCCATGGACTGTATAGTCCATCGGGTCGCAAGAGTCAGATGTGACCAAGCGACTTTCACTTGGGAAGAACACACGAACCCAGCATCTGCCCCATGCGGTCGTTACCATGGAGAAAGGCTTGGGTGAGTCACTGTGGAGGCGACAGGAGGGGCCAGGGACCTCTGTGTGGTGTGAACGCCATTCCTGCGCTTTGTCCCCTGAGGTGCTCCAGCCTTGGGTCAGCCCTTCCTCCTGTCCAGGCACTCCTGTTCCCAGTGCTCCTGGGACCGCAGCTCCACTCCATTCTAGGCCTCTGCGTGGCTCGCCTGAGGGGCCTTGCCACGCTGCTGCTGGTGTTTAACATGCTTTTCCATCATCATTTCAGCTGGGAAAGAATAAAACGCCACATTTATTATTGCCTTTCACATGGAAAGACGTGAAATTTGTACTATATGGAGGAAATAACTTTTATATCCAGCGTATTAGTTGCAGAGAATATTAAACTTATGACCACATCTGACTGACGATGATGACATTGTCTAGCAGACATACCAGAAAGGATGATGTCATTCAGCTTCTGGGTCTTTCAAACCAAGTCACTGGCCTGACCGCAGGGCCACCTGGCTGCTCCTTGACCAGGAGCCTGCAGCTCACTCACGTCTCCTCCGTTTCAGGAGGCGGCTGTGTCGGCCCTGGCCGCCCTCTGCAGCGAGTACCACGCCCGGGAACCTGGGGAGGCAGAAGCTGCCGCGCAGGGTGAGTGGGTGTCTGCATTCAGCCCTGCATCCAGTGGGGCTGGGGGGTGGGTGGTTGTGGGGTGCCTGCCTCTCCTGCTGTAGTGTGGACGGGCCTGGGGGGTAGAGAGAGGGCGTCAGGCCGTGGTGATGCCGCCCCCTCCTCAGCCCATCCCATCCTCACCTGGAGCCAGATTTCTCTGAGGCCACGTGGGGTTCAGTTCCCCAGATGTTACCACTTTACTGTAGAATCGACTCTTATTTCAGCAGTATTTTCTTAAGTTATGTTTCTAAGTCGGCTTTGCCCTGTTGTGGACTTTGGAGGCTCCCAGCGCTGTGGCGGAGCTCTGTGTCTCTGGGAGGACCTCTCTCCTGTCCTGTCCCTGGTCTTCCTCGGGGCCCAGCCTTCATTATCAGGGGACTGTCGTTCACACTCGTTTCCCAGGATGTCAGCTCAGAGTTGTCCGTTTCTGCTGCCTTCCCGCGACCTCCTGATTTCACGCTTCTTCCTTGGAGTCTGCTCTTTCAGTGATTACTTCATAGACTTTTCTAGTTCATGGTTGAATGCATTTAGAGTGACCCACAGTGTCTTTCTGGCACGTGCCCTTCGTGTGTTATCTTTTCCTCTTCCTGTGAACAGCGTCGGAGTAGCTGTCTTGTTGCATGTCCTTGCATCAGTTGGGTTTTTCCAGAACCAAACTCTAAGCTGAAGTTTATCTGACGCATCACATGGTCCTGTTTGTAGGGTCTAGTTCAGGAGTGTTAGTTTCATATTAAAAAACTTTGTATTTACATGTTATGTGGCCCTGTAGCTTTCCTCTGTATCATATTACAGAATATTTATTGCAGTTACTTCAAAAATATATGAAACACTTCAAAAATTATTTTAAGTTTGGAAGAATCATGGGTTATTTTTCAGTCGCTAAGTCTTGTCTGACTCTTTGCGACCCCATAGAGTGCAGCATGCCAGGCTTCTCTGTCCTTTATTATCTCTTATGAGTGTATTCAGACTCATGTCCATTGATTTAGTGATGCCATCCAACCATCTCACTGGCACCCCACTCCAGTACTCTTGCCTGGAAAATCCCATGGACAGAGGAGCCTGTAGGCTGCAGTCCATGGGGTCACTAAGAGTCCGACACGACTGAGCGACTTCACTTTCACTTTTCACTTTCATGCATTGAAGAAGGCAATGGCAACCCACTCCAGTGTTCTTGCCTGGAGAATCCCAGGGACGGGGGAGCCTGGTGGGCTGCCGTCTATGGGGTCACACAGAGTTGGACACGACTGAAGCGACTTAGCAGCAGCAGCCAACCGTCTCATTTTCTGTCACCCCATTCTCCTCCTGCCTTCAATCTTCCCCAGGATCAGAGTCTTTTCCAGTGAGTTGACTCTTCGCATCAGGTGGCTAGAGTATTGGAACTTCAGCTTTAGCATCAGTTCTTCCAATGAATATTTGGGGTTGATTGCCTTTAGGATCGACTGATTTGATTTCCTTGCTGTCTAAGGGACTCTCAATTCTTCGCCAGCACCGCAGTTCAAAAGCATCAGTTCTTTAGTGCTCAGCTTTCTCTATGGTCCCACTCTCACATCCATAGATGACTACTGGAAAAACCATAGCTTTGACTCTACAGCCCTTTGTCAGCAAAGTGATGTTTGTTTTTTAATATACCGTCTAGGTTTATCATAGCTTTTCTTCCAAAGAGCAAGTGTCTTTTAATTTCATGGCTGTAGTCACTGTCCAAAGTGATTTTTGGAGTCCAAGAAAATGAAGTCTGTCACTGTTTCCATTTTTTCCCCATCTATTTGCCATGAAGTGATGGACCCAGATGCCATGATTTTAGTTTTTTGAATGTTGAGTTCTAAGCCAGTTTTTTCACTCTTGTCTTTCACCTTCATCGAGAGGGTCTTTAGTTCCTCACTTTCTGCCGTTTGTATATCTGAGGTTGTTGGCATTTCTCCCTGCTGTCTTGATTCCAGCTTGTGATTCATTCAGCACAGCATTTCACAGGATATTCGCTGCATGTGCCTTAAATAAGCAGGGCAGCTGTATGCAACCTGACACACTCCTCTCCCAACTTTGTACCGGTCTGTTCTGTGTCTGGTTCTAACTGTGGCTTCTTCACCTGCATTCAGGTTTCTCAGGAGGCAGGTAAGGTGGTCTGGTTTTCCCATCTCTTTAAGAATTTTCTGCAGTTTGTTGTGATCCACATAGTAAAAGGCTTTAGCGTAGTTAATGAAATAGACGTTTTTCTGGAATTCCCTTGCTTTTTCTGTGATCCAGTGGATGCTGACAGTTTGATCTCTGGTTCCGCTGCCTTTTTAAAACCCAGCTTGTGCATCTGGAATCCTGGATGCAGCAGTCTAAATCTACTTTCTGTGAATTTTTTCAAAAGTTAGAAAATACTTTGTCATTTGATCTTCTGATAGACTTTCTAAATTAGTGATGTTATACTGTGTCCTTGTACCACACGCAGTTTTACCTAAAGAGCTAGCACAGTTGTCCTCTGTATCCGCAGATTCCACATCTAGAAAGAGGCTTTTCGTGCTTCAGCTGAGGTGTGTTATTGTAAGTTCCACCAAAGATGTCATTTTAGTGTCCGTGCAAGTGGAATTCCAGTTTTTTTTCCTACCCTAATATATGAGGCTCTAAGGTTTTCACGTACATGTTACAGAAGCTTTGCTGTGTTGAAGTGTAAGCAGTGATGGCACGAACCTCATCGGTTGTGGTAGGTGTAGAGCAAGGGCGTCTGGCCTTCCTCGACTTCGGAGCTGCCTTTCCAGAGCACAGAGCTGGATTTTCCACTTTGCTTCCTTGAATTCTTACATAGCTGCAGGCCCCCCTTTCCTGTGAAAGTCACTCAGTCTGTGTCCGACTCTTTGCAACCCCATGGACTGTATAATCCATGGAATTCTCCAGGCCAGAAGACTGGATGGGTAGGTAGCCTTTCCCTTCTCCAGGAGGCCTTCCCAACCCGGGAATTGAACCCAGGTCTCCCACATTGTAGGCGGACTCTTTACCAGCCGAGCCGCAGGGGAGGCCCGCTTTTCCTGTGTCTCCCTGTCAAGACCTCTGTTTCGGTTGCTCCCCAGTCCCCGTGACTGGCCTCTCCCGTGTGGGATGGATGGTCTGCCTTCCCAGCCCTGCGCACGCTCAGCCTGACTGCACTGCACTGCCCGTTTCTGCCCAACCGGCCGCAGGCGTCGTGTGGAGCGGCCCCTGCACCCCTGCTGCGCCTGAGCACCTGGCCCTGGGGGTCCCACTTGGGACCACATTTGCTCTCCGTCTTTGAGGAAGTATCCTCATCTTCTGAGGAAAGCATTTGTGTTCTTAGTGAATGAAAAACAGAAGTGTGACTGGGTTGACTACTGGTAAAACTGTTGGCTTTATTTTCTCAAGAGTGAAATTGTGTATTAAAATTGCTTATGAAAATCTTAAAACCACCTACTGAAAACCTCTTTTCTTCAGTCTGGCTGATTTACACTGCTTTGAAAGCACGTCTACTCTAGGAGTCTAAGCCACCCCTCCCTTCTTCCTTCAGCACTGTTTGCTCGTCTTCTGGACTGTACTTGAGAAGTGTGTCTTGTGGATAATGGACAACAGTGGTCACGCTCTGGTCCCTTCTTTTCAGAGGAGCTGGTGAGGCTGTATCTCGCAGAACTCCAGAGCCCCGAGGAGATGACTCGCTGTGGCTGTGCCCTGGCCTTGGGCGCCCTGCCGGCCTTCTTCCTGAAGGGCCGGCTCCAGCAGGTGAGGCTGGCCTAGCATGGTGGGGGTCGTGTGGGACCGGACCCACGAGCAGGATATGTAGGCTGAAGGGGTTCCTGCAGGCCAGCGTGTGCATCCGTAAGAAAGGGGAGGGGACACCCAGGGCAGTGAGTGGTCTTTGAGAACCTGGTGAGCAGTCCGGCCTGAGGAGACTCAGGGGAGCTATCCTTGGCAGAGGAGGGAGCCTCGGCCTCCGTGGAAACACCCCCGGCCTTTCCTGGCCTGTGGCGTGCCATCCAGCCTTTTCTGCATTAGGAGCAAATGTTTCCTGCCTCGTCTGGGAAGGCTGCCCCCGTGGCCACGTGAAGGGTCCCGGGCCTCCCACCCTAGAACTCCTCCGTGGGAAGGGGCCCTTTCTCCCCAGCACGGGGTCCTGTGCTCTGGCATGGCCAGGGGGCAGGGTTCTGCTTGCCCTTGAGCTCCACGGTCCTCGGCCTGTCTCCTTTCAGGGCGATCCATCAGCTGCCCTCATACCCTGACTCGGCTCCTGAGCTCCCTGGGAGAGTGCATGCCAGAGTCAGACCCAGGAGACCCTGTCGGTCTCAGCCCACCCATCTCTTCCCCTTACGCTCCCCTTTCCCTCGACTCAAATATCAGTCATGGTCCTAGCGGCCCACCTCCCAGGTGTCACTGTGGCCAGGTGCCTGGCACACGTGCCCCTCACCTGTGTCGCCTTCCCTTGCCCCTGACACCTTGGGATCCAAGGCACCAGGCCAGCTTAGGTATCAAGGCAGGGAATAGACCATCCAAACCCTGCCTGGGGGCTTTTCTATTTGAAACACCTGGCATTTAGAATGGTACTGTCACTTCCAGAAGTAACTGGTGGGGATGTGAGCAGCTGGGCACTTTCATGTGCCGAGGGCTCCAGCTCCAAGCAGGGAGCGGGAGGGAATGGCTGGCCTTGGGTGCAGGGTCTTGCCCTGGAGGGAGGAGCCAGACTGGCAGAGATTGCCTCAGTGCCAGTGATGGGGGCGTGGGTAGGCGGGTAGTTAGGACAGCCGTGGGAAGGGCTGGAGGCACCCCTAGCCCACTCGGGGCTCTGTGTGTTCTCCAGGGCGTGTGGTCTACCCGGACAAGCCACCAGCCGTGCTGTGCTGTGTTCTGGGCACAGGGTGCCAGGCCAGGTCTCTACCTGCAAGCACGGTGCACGCATCCTCAGGCTAGCAGCCCTGCCTTTGCTTTTCAGGTTCTCGCAGGCCTGAGGGCCGTTACCCACATTTCTTCCAAGGACGTGAGCTTTGCTGAGGCCAGGCGGGATGCCTTGAAGGCCATCTCTAGGTGAGCCCTGATGGTTTTTCTCTCCAAAATCATTGTTCTCTCAAAAGCCAGCGACCGAGCATGGAGGGATGTCCACAGCAGTTCGTGTGAGAAGCCCTGTGTGTCAGGGGCTGAGTCTACTTTGAGGCAAACATTTTTATTTTCTAGTTTCTTCTTTTTTCAGAGGACTGTCCGAGAACATGTCAACTCATAGAGGATTACGGTTTTGTCATAATTAGAATGAATAATAAAACCCACTGTGCACCTACCTCTGTGTTTTGGGGACAGTGGGCCTGCTCAGGGACTGGGGCTGTTTTCTGCTCGTGACCGTGGCCCCCAGGTTGCCTGTGTGGAGGGAATGCTGGCGTTAGCCACACATATGCATGTTGGGAGGGGCTGCCCTTTCTCTGACAAGCCCCGTGGAGTGCCTTCTGTGGGGTGGCAGGGTAGGAGGGACCAGCCACAGACAGCCCCCGGCGCACCCTGAAACTGAAGACACTAGGAACGTGGCTTGGAGAAGCATGTCACTCAGCACCGTGTTAGTGCAGGAGCATTACCGAGTCTGCTTCTGAGGCTACGGGTCTGTTCTGCGGGCATCCTGTCAGGAAAGACACATCCAGCCAAAATGATGAGAACGGCAGGAGAGCTTGCATGGGACTCTCAGGCGTTAGCTGGGTTTCACACGGCTTTAATTTTAGGATTTGCCAGACTGTCGGCGTGCGGGCAGAAGGGCCTCCAGATGAAGCTTTGTGCAGAGAGAACGTCTCCCAGATTTACTGCACGCTGCTGGACTGTCTCAAGGACTACACCACCGACAGCCGTGGGGACGTGGGCGCATGGTGAGGCGCTCGCGCTGGCCTCGTCCCCTGCTCTTCTCACTAGTGTCCCACTGAGGCCAGAGGCGGTCCATGTCGCTGCTCTGACCCTGGCTGGGCCCTTGATTGCCAGGGCAGTGTGGGCGATGGTGCTCTGCCTGCAGCCGGGGCTCACATGTCTGCCCAGGACACGGGACCCCTCTTCCGGGTTCTTGGTGTGCCGTGTGGCTCTCGAGCGGATCCTGGACACTGAGGACGCTCTGGTTCTGCTTCGTCCTTCCAGAGGACGCT
Organism: Ovis canadensis; assembly: GCF_042477335.2. Lineage (NCBI taxonomy): Eukaryota > Metazoa > Chordata > Mammalia > Artiodactyla > Bovidae > Ovis > Ovis canadensis. The sequence continues at coordinate 58,135,572 of NC_091255.1, read as the reverse complement.
GACGGCTCTGCAGCAGGCAACGGGCCTGCCTTGAATGCAGAGCCGTGGTCTCCATCTCGCCTGGTGTAGGCGGCTGCTCAGGGTCTGTTCTTCGGACCGTGTGATGGCGCGTGCTGCCTCTTGGGTGGTGCTCACTCTTTGGTGGAAGGGTGGGTGCCCCTGGCGTGTAGTCTCTGCTGATGTGGGGCAGTGTTTGTGGTCCCCATTGACCAGCTGGACTGAGTATTCTTTGTCCCAAGTTTGAAATGGTGCTCTCACTCTGGAGTTAGACCAGCAAGCAGGAGCTGTTCTATATACATTTATCCCTCAAAAAGCCAAAAGCCTTTAAAAGTGTTTTTGCCAGGAGAAAAAAAACAAACTGACTTTGTAGAGTGGGTATGTTCCGTGCTTGAAGGTTCATGGGGAGACCAGCGCTATTTCTCTGTGTGCGCTTGTGGGAGAGTTTTCTGGGCGCTGGCCGTTTGTCTTCGGGTGTCAGACAGGTGTTTCTGAGATAATGTGTGAGAGAAGCATTCTCAGAGAAAGGCTGCCAGCAGCCTTTGTCGAGCCCAGGGTGAGGGCGCCTGAGCCTGGCCCTGCCCAGTGGCTTGTGGTCATGTAGCACCTGGGGCAGTAGGCCGGCTCCTCAACCCCTCCTTGTCTCTGCAGGGTCCGTGAGGCCGCCATGACCAGTCTGATGGACCTGACTCTCCTGCTGGGTCGGAACCAGCCAGAGCTGATCGAGGCCCCGCTGTGAGTCTGTTCTCCCCGTGTGAGGAGAGGGGCAGCCCGGGCCCTCCCTCCCGACACCAGGGCCCCTGCCCCGGGCTCGGCCTTTCTTGGGGTTCAGGCCTGTTGGAGGACAGCCAGCCTGACCTCAGGGCCCCTGTGCCTGCTGCCGCTGGGGACTGGCTGTCCTGTCCTCTGTTGGTGCCCTGGACACTGGCTGCCTCTGGGCACCTTGCCAGCCCGGGGTCACCAGGCCCCCTCCATTGCTCTTGTCGGAGCCCCTGAGGAGACCCGGACTGGCTTCCCCGGCAGCCCCCGCCCAGTTCCTCTGGCTGCAGGTGCCCCTTCCTCCATTTCTTCCCCTTCTTGGAGTCCATGGTCACGTCAGGCCCACTGCTTCCACTCCAGACCTCCCGCGTGGGCTTCTGAAGTCAGGTCGTGTCCCACCCGCCACCGGGTTGGCCCAGGTGCCCACTCCCCGGCTCCCGACGAGCTAACCCTGCGCTCTGGTCTGCAGCTGCCAGCGGCTCATGTGCTGCTTGGCCCAGCAGGCGAGCGAGAAGATCGACCGGTTCCGTGCGCATGCAGCTCGCGTGTTCCTGGCGTTGCTCCACGCTGACAGCCCTGCCATCCCCCACGTGCCCGCCCGGCCGGAGCTGGAGAGGCTCTTCCCCAGGTACTGGGCCCCGCTCCGGGGCGGGGGGACAGCCCTGCTCCCCGTGGGGCAGCCCCTCCAGCTTGTGCTCCTGTCCTGCAGGGCCGCCGTGGCCTCCGTGAACTGGGGCGCGCCCTCCCAGGCCTTCCCGTGCATGGCCCGCCTCCTGGGGCTGCCTGCCTACCGCTACCACGTGCTACTGGGGCTGGCCGTGTCCGTGGGCGGCCTGACCGAGTCCACGGTGAGCAGGCGCCGGGGTGGGCGTCCCCGTGAGGGAGCGCCGCCTCCTTCCTTCCTTCGGGACCCTCTGCTGGGGGTGGGGGGTGGTGTTCCCTTGACCTGACGGCACGTGAGGCAGGAGCTCGGCGGCCGGCTCCCTGGCCTTTGTTCGGGTCTGGATTCATGCCCCCGCGCAGTGAGGGCTGCGTGGTTCCCCAGTCGGTCTCTCTGGGTTCCTGTCCCTGCTTGTGTGTTTTGTTGGTGGTTCGTTGTCTGTCCTGTTCTGTTGTCGCCCCTGTGTGACCGCCCCCCCCATCCCTCCCTCAGTCCCGATTCAGCGGATTTGTGGTTTTCATCACTTCTGAAAGGTGTCTGCCCTCCTTATTGCTGCTCGCTGTCCGTGCCCTCCGCCTTCATGCTTCTTCAGTGACTCCGGCTCTGCGGTTCTGTGTATCCAGCTTGTTCCCTCCCACTGCTGAATATTCTGTCGCTGCGGTTCAGTCCTCAGCTGTGTCTGACTCTGTGACCCCCGAGGACTGCAGCACGCCAGGCTCCCCTATCCTTCACTGTCTGCTGGAGCTTGCTCAGACTCATGAATGTTCAGTGTTTCAGTAATTGTATATTTCATTACCAAACGTTCAGTTTGATCTGTGCTTTTTCCTCGCACATCCATCTCGTGATTGCATTTTTCTTTAATGACCATCGCCCACTGTCGTCCTGCTCTGTTTCATGAGCCGGGGTCTGCTGTCTGAGGGGGCCCCGCATCTGCTCCCTTGCTCTGCTGACTCCTCCCTGAGGACTCGCCTGTCAGGTGGTGTGTGATGGGGTTTCGTGTTATCCTGAGGGGAGTGCCTTTGCTTTTGCTGCCCAGCAGCAGTGGTCGCCCAGATGCCAGGCATCTAAGCAGTGCTCCTTAGAAATTTAGTGACAGGGTGTGAGGGCTTGGGCTGTCCCTGATATGGGTGTCGACACCCCCATGAGGGGCCCCTCACGCCTGGCCTGGACCGCCGGACCCCCGTGCTGTGTAGTGGATGTTTCAAGTCTGTCCACAGGCAGCCCGGGGGAGGGGAACTGGGAGCAGGGTGGTCTTGTCCCTCTTATGAGAACACTTCTCTGTGTGGCAGGTCAGGTACTCAACACAGGGCCTCTTCGAGCACATGAAGGAGATTCAGAACGACCCAGCGGCCCTGGAAGACTTCGGTGGGACCCTCCTGCAGGTCTTTGAGGATAATCTTCTGAACGACAGGTGAGCACTGGCGCTGTCACAGTGATTTCTCAGACACCCAGGGTCTCACTGCCCAGCAGGATTCTGTGGGGAGGTAAGGTGGGCACAGCCAGGCAAGGGCATGCCCCAAGCGCGCATCCCCGGGTCTGGCCGTCACCTCCCAGACCCCTCAGAGCCTGCACTCTGAGCGGCTGTGTATGTTGGAAGTAGAACGCCGGGGGCTGTGAGCCCAGGAGAGCTTGTCCAGCGCTGGCCTGGGTGCTTCCCGGCTGTGCCTGCCTGCATGTCACAGCCGCTGTTCCGACACGTGGCTCACGAACAACCGTGACCGCCAGGACTGGAAAGCCACCGGTCTTCTCATCGTTTCCGCTGTAGCATTTTGTTAACTGCTTTTCCAAGAAGATGGAGTGTAGACCCCAAAGCCCTGACCGCAGACTTGGGGATGTTTCGTGCGCCTTCTGAGACGGCTGTTCCTGGACTCGGTGCTCGGCTGGCCCAGGGCAGCCGGGCACCGGTCACTGTGGCTTGACTGCACGCCCCTCACCCAGGCCCTGTTCCTGGGAGCCAGACAGTCTCAACAACAGGAACTCGACCCGGGGCCCTCTGCTCTGAGGCGTGGGCAACACCTAACGAGAGGCACGTAAAGAGTGCAGTCTGAGTTTGACTCATGTCAACAACCAGGAAGCAAGCACATCTGTCGCCCACAGTTTGCCTCCTGACCCCCGCCCCCACCCCTTGCGGCCCCCTAGCCCCAAGGCAACCACCGATCTGCTTTCTGTCACTGAGAAATCTGGGTGCCCACATCCTCACCACAGCTGGCCTGGTCGGTCCTTTCACTTCAGCTGTGACGGGGCGCGGTGTCTCCTTGTGGCTGTAGTTTGCCTCCCCTGTGGACTGAGGGCGCCGGGCCTCTTCTTGGGCGCTCGGTGGCTGTCTGCAGAGCCTCTTCAGTCTGGTTAAATCGGATCTTCTGACCATTTTTTTTTCACTGGATGCTTGTTTTTAACATGCTGCTGGAGTTTGAGGTTTCCTTACACGTGTCGGACAAGTCCTCTGTGAGATGTGATTTGCACGTTTCCTCCCAGTCTCTAGCTTGTCTTCCACACTCCTGACAGTCTCTCTGTTAAGGAAAAGCATTTTACACTTTGATAAACTTGTTTGTATCCTTGTTCTTGTATGAATGGTGTTTTTTGTGTTGTTATCTAAGAAATTTCTGCCTGACTCAAGGCTCCATGACTGGCTCCTACGTTTTCTCCTAGAAGTTTCGTAGTTTGAGTGTCCGTTCAGACCTCGGGTCTGTGTGGCGTTGGTTTCTGTGTGATGCGACTGCAGGTCCAGGTCTGTGTCCCGGTTTTGCCTGTGGATGCCCCGGTGCTCCACGTGTGGGAAAGACTGGCCTTCCCACTGCGTTGCTTTTGCATCATTCTCAGGAATGGTGGGTGTGTGGCCCAGCTTGGGACTCCTGTTCCTGGGCGTATTTGCTTGTCTCCACACCAGGATCACGGTTTTGGTCACTTGAGCTCTGCCACGATCATGTAAAGGCAGCGGTGCTAGCTCCCCCGGCCCATGCTTTCTTCCCGTCGCCGTGTGGGCTTGCCTTCACCCTTGGTGTTTGCACACTAGCCTCAGGACTGGCTTGTCGTTTCCTGCACGTCCTGCCAGGAGTTTGGCTGGGGTTGAGCTGTTCATCGTCCAGGGAGGGCCCGCGTGTCAGCAGCACTGAGTTTCCCGCGTGCACGGGTCTGCCCTTCCGCTGTTCTGACACCTGGCGTCTCACACTTGCCTTCCCCCCAGGGTGTCCGTGCCACTGCTCAAGACGCTGGACCAGATGCTGGCCAACGGGTGCTTCGACGTCTTCACCACCCAGGAGGAGTGAGTGCTCCCCGTGTTCTGTGCTCAGTGCTGCCTCAGTGGTTCAGCCCCGGGCTCACCTTTCAGAGAAACGTTGATCAGATCCAGAGATCAGGCTTCTGGGAGATAGTTTCCTGGTATGTTCAGGGTCAGCTTTCATACACACTCTAAGAGCCACCAAGAACATCGGCTGCTCCCGTGGGGGTTGGGGGCTCCCGCTGTCCATTTGGCAGAGCAGGTGGGGCGTCGCCCCTGACGGGGGCCTGCAGTCAGCACAGCTGTGGACGGTGGGCTGGATGGTGAACGGGGATCGCAGAGGGCCTGTGATGGTCACGGTGCCGGGACCTGGGCCAGGTGAAGAGCCCACCTCAGACAGAGCGGGGCCGCTGGGAGGCTGGTGGGGTGGGCGCAGGGAGCGGATGCGAGCCCACTTCCCTCTCCGCTGGGTTCAGGGCTGCTCAGCTGCCGAGCACGGAGCATCGCAGCCGCTGTGCCGGCCTCCCTGTCTGCATCTCTGGCATCTGGGGTTCATTTTCTCCCACTCCTGAGGTCTCTGCTCTCGGTCACTTGATCTCAGAGCTCCCCCTAGGCTGATGGTGACAGTCGTTGAGGGTCATATTTCTGGGGGTTCTTCCACAGCCAGGGAAGCATCCTTGTGCTGACCAGGGCTCGGGTGACTCTTTTGGGGCCTCTGGCCTGTAATTTAAAAAAGGGTGGCACCGGCTTCTGCCCAGGTCCCCTCTGTGTGCCCGCTACATCCCCGCCACAGGCAGGAAGCTGGGCAGCTGCAGGCTCCCCTCCTGTGCCTCTCAGGCCTCGGCGGCCCCCATCCTTCGCAGCCTGCCGTCCTGTGAGTTCTGTTCACTTTGAGTTCCTCCAGCTGGGACTGGATCTGGTTGGTCCCTGTTGCTCTGCCTTTGCTGAGACTCTGAAGTGCTCTTCTGACATCGAAGGGTTTCTCCTCTAATTTGCTGGTGGTGCATCCCAGCGTGTTTGTTACGCCTCCTGTTTGAGCAGTAGCCTGTGTGTGCACGGGCTGTGCCCACGGGCTGTGGGATGTGATCCTCGTGTATATTGCACGGCCGTACTTGCTAAGCGTTCTGTTTCAGATCTTAACCTATTTTCCTGCTTTGAAAATTTTCAGACTGAAATGGTAGCAGAAAGCAGCACTTCAGGCTGTCAGGCTTATCTCCAGCTGGGGGGTGCGTGGCTGCTGGTGCTGGAGGGGAGCAGCTTGCCAGTAGATCTCTGTGGGTGTGCGGGCACAAGGCAGCCGAGGACCGTGGGCTCCTGGGCAGGCCCCTGGGAGGGCGCAGTGGTTCTCAGACAGGAAGGCTGGATGGAGCAGGTGTGGACCAGAGGCCTGGGGGCCGAGTTGGAAGGCTCTCCTAGCAGGTCAGGATGCTGTAAGGAATACCACAGCCCGGGTGACTGAACGCCAGAAACTCATTCCTCCCAGTGCTGAAGGTTGGATGTCCAAGTTCAGCAGAGGGACGTGGTCTTCCTGTGTCTTCAAGTGGCAGAGAGACCACCTAGAGACCACGTCTTCTCTTAGCCCACTGATCCCCTATGGCCTCCACGTCAGCCTCCCAAGGCCCCACCTCCTAATGCCCTCACATTCCAAGTTAGAACTTCAGCATAGTAGACAGGAACATTCGGTTCACAGCAGAAATGCTTGGTTTAAGGTGCTTATAGATCTTGTCCAGAGGAGATGGATCATCAAGGCTGGAACCCAGTAGAAAGTCCTCAGTAAACGGGTGGCATGTGGTCTCATGGGGGCACGGAGGGGGCAGGTGTAGACAAGTGGCCGGGGCAGGCATGTAGATGAGCAGGGCCTCGGCAGAGCCTTGGGGGTGCCCCACTATTAGGGAGAGGGGAGCAGAGGGGAAGCAGACACACCAGCAGGAAGAAGGCGAGCTGGGGTGCAGCTACGCAGGCTGAGAACGGGAGGGACCTCAGCGTCGAGAGCTGGCCTGGGGTCGCGGCTCTGCCAGAGAGGAGCGTGTTCCTCTCATGGGGACCCACGCTGGTCGTGGTTGCCATGGCCTCACGTTCTCCTCGGTCAAGCAGAACTGGGTGGGGGGCGCCTCTGGTCCCCCCTTGACCCTCCAGGAACCTGGATGCAGGAGTCCGGGACCCAGTCACGGTGCGGTCGTCCTCCTTGGTCCTGGGTTGAGCCTGGTGCTGCCATGGCACACGTTGGCTGGGCGTGCAGTGGGGCGGGGGTTCTGGGCGTTGCTGTTACTTCGAGGCCCCACCAGGGCTTGGCCTGCCCTCCTGCTGCGGGGCCATGGGGCAGGGAGGTGCTGTGGGGAGGCGGTTTGTCGAGTGCACAGGACAGTGGGGCTCTGTCCCCTGCTGTGTGCCCTGGTGTGCATCCCCAGGTGAGTTGTCTTTGGGGGCCGCCATTGGCAGATGCTCCCCGGAAGCCCACCCCAGGTCCTGTGCTTTCCTTTCAGTCACCCCTTCTGTGTGAAGCTGCTTGCGCTTTGTAAGGAAGAGATCAAGAAATCCAAAGACGTTCAGAAACTGCGGTCCAGCATCGCGGTGTGAGTTCCAAAGAACTTATTAAGGCGGGAAGGGGAGAGGCCGGCCCAACAGCTGAGAGCACAGGGTTGGGGATGTTAGTTCTGATCCTCCCGTGTTCCTGGCGGAGCAGGGGCGCCCTGCCACACCCTGCCCACCCTTGGGCCAGCCTCCTAGACAGGTCAGTGGGCACTGGGTCAGGGAGCCTTGTCATAGAACAAGACTCGATCCCCTGACAGTGGAGGTATGGATGCCCCCACCGACAGAGGGAAAGTGGATGTTGAACTTGGGCTGCCTCCCTGCGGGAGACGGCCCTGAGGTCTGGGGGTCCCCTCCCACCCCCGGGAAGTGAAGGCGTGGGGCGTCCTGGGTCACTCACTGGAGTGTGGGGTCCCCGCAGGTTCTGTGGGCTGGTGCAGTTCCCCGGAGACGTGAGGAAGAAGGCCCTCCTGCAGCTCTTCCTCCTGCTCTGCCACCCCTTCCCCGTGGTGAGTGTCTGAGCCCCGGGTCCCGGCCCCCACATCAGTGCCGGGGGCTGATGCTTTCCGGTGTTGGCGCCAGCGCGGGCCTCGTCACGGTGGGTGGCGCGTCCCGTGCCTGGTGGGTGCAGCAGCTGCCGTGTGATGATTGAGCTTGGCCCCTGCCCCTGGGGGCGGGTCCTGATGTTCACCTGGAGCCCCAGGCAATGGGCCCAGGTGCCAGGGAAATGCCCACACTCGGCGGGACCCCTTCCCCCTGGGATCCTGGCTGAAGTTGGACCTGGGTGCCCCACCGAGAATGGGCGTTCAGCCTATCAGTGTCCCGCGGGCTCTGGTTCAGGGGCTCCTGGAAGGCCCAAGCTGAGTGGCTTTACCCCCACCTGGGGCAACACCTACCCCACAGCCCCCACCGCAGAGTCAGGTTGCTAGGCAGTCTTCTCTTCCTTTGGCAGAAGATACACCCCAATGTGACATCTTCCTAGTGGGGCCACTGGATGCCCCTTTCCCTGTGATCAGAAATGCAGGTTCCAGGCCCTGAGCTGCTGGCCAGGACCCCGGGGGTGGGCCTGGGGGTTCTGAGGGCACCTGTTCTCTGAAATAAGTCCCCACCAGGCACAGCTAGACAAGAAAACAGGTGAGAGGACTGCTCTGATCAGGGGCAGGATTTAATGCAGCATTTCAGTGAGGACATATCGGAAGCTGTGTGGCCTCCTCCTGATAAGCGCCGCCAGGGGGCACGGGGGGCCATGGTGGTTGTGGCCACGGATCCTGACTGGGGTCTGAGGTCAGCTCCTCTTAGCTGTCTGCCCAGCCAGCCTTTCCTGGTTTCCCGGGACTCTGGGCCCTCAGGAGCTGCCTGGCCCCCGTCCCTGCTCCCAGGCAGGCTCCCGTCAGCTCTGCTCTCGGTCCCGCCAGATCCGGAAGCACACGGCCAGCCAGGTGTATGAGATGGTGCTGACCTACGACGTGGTGCCTGCCGCCGTCCTGGACGAGGTCATGGCTGTGCTCAGCAGCACGGCCTGGTGAGTGTGGCCCGGCCTTCTCCTGGGAGCGCAGCGGGTGCAGCAGCCCAGTGAGTGGGACCCCAGGAGCGTGTCATGGTCTCTCCCAAGCTCTCCGGAGGTTAGAGGAGAAAGGGGCTCCGGGGCCCCAGCCCTCGGCTCAGCTCTGGGTTACGAGGTGGCAGTGGTGTCTGGCCGACCCCTCCTCACCCACGTGTCTGTGTTTCTGTCGCACAGGCTCACTTCCTCCCACCCAAGAGGATGAGGGAGGAGAGGATGCCTCCTGGGGTGTTTGGGTTGGAAGATCTTCGAAGTGAAGTTATTTTTTCCCAAATACCATTTTTTAAAGTGAAAAGTTGGGTGGTTCTGAGCACTGATTGGTTAGAAGCTAACTTCTTGTTTTTCTGTGGCCGTTTTTCCATTGATGGTGCCATGGCTCTGGGCGCCCTTTCTGCAGTTTATTGGGGTTGAAATCACTTGAACGGCAGCTCCTGCCCCCTGAACTATGGCGTCAGAAGTGCAGGGAGGCGTGGTGTGGCGGGCAGTGTCTCGCCCCGTGGGGACGCACCGCGTGTGTCAGCCGTGGCCGCGAGGAGAGAAGGAGCCCCTGGGCCCTGACTCACTTCAGAGGAGGGCCATCCGCTGGCCTTTGCTCACTTTTCTTGGAAAAGGCCACACGTGGACGTGTTCAGAAATCAAACAGAGTGAGGGAACCAGGAAGAATATCTCCCTCCCAGCCCAGAGACTCACTTCCCTCCTGCACCAGGGTCACCCCTTGTTCCAAGTCAGGGCTCCAGGTGTGTTTTAAGCACAGTTCCTGCCATCTCTGTTGGCTCCTTGACTCTTGATGGGTTTGGATGACAGGTTTGAAAGAGGGGTGTTGAGTGGGGCAAGGAGGCGCTGATGGAGAAGCAGAGCTGGGGTGGCCCCTGAGCACGGGTCCAGCGGGCGGCACTGAAGGATGACAGGCGGTGACGCTTGTCCTGCTCCAGGCACCGCTCACACGTATGTGCGCACCCTCGGCACTTGCATGTGCTCCTTCAAGGTGACCACTCTCCTCGTCCCCATTTTGGGCACAGAACCAAAGTTCAGAGGTTGCTCAGGCAGCAGCAGTGGGGGCCCCCAGGACTGGGTTCCGTCCAGGTCAGGTCACCCTGCTTACGAGGGAGGGACATGCATCATGTCTTCACGTGGCCCTCCCTCAAAAAAGTGACGTTCCTGCAGGGCCGAGCCCGGCACACGGAGGCTGAGCGGCGATGCGGCTCCCCCCAGCCTGGCGGCCCAGCTGCCCTGAAGGACAGGGCAGGGCCTCTGGCTCTAGGGCCTCGTTGAGGTTTCCTCAGGAGACACCTGCTTCCGGGAGGAGGGTGTTCTGGTGAACATGCTGCAGGCCCCGCGATGAAAATTCCAGAGCAGAAAGCATGGCCCCAGGAGACGGGATGCGTCTGCTCTGTGAGCCGCTGGACAGGACACGTTTGTCTGTGATGTTGTCAGTGATAACAGCACAGAGGTGTGTCCTCCATGCTTGAGGACAGTGAAGGGAGGGTGACATGAAGCCACCAGTGCCCGGTGGGCCCCAGGGTCTCCTTGAGCTCCCACACCTGCCGCCACCCTCCTCTCTCAGTTCAGGGCAGAGGGGGTGCTTTCCCATAACTTGATTCCTTTGCTAAAAAATTCCAGAGGATCTATGGATAACTTATTTTTCTTACTACAAAAGAAAAACATGCCCAGTTTTCTTTATGGTGTTGCTAAATAGAATTTTTATTTTCAATGAAAGTTGTAAGTAAACAGCTTTCAAAGTCAAATAAAACCCATCTGTGCCCTAGCCCCCATCTCCCTGCTGTCTCGGTGCTTCCTGGCTCTGGCCCCTGCGTGGGGCTCTTTGGGGGCCGAGGGCCCCTCGAGGGGCTCCCTGTTGGGCTCATCCTCTGGGGTTCCCTGAGAAAGCATTCAGGAGCAAGGCCTTGGGAGTGCGGGTGAGGCATCCTTTTCCCTGATTTCTACCTCATCTCAGGCATTGGGGCTTCTGCACACCCAACAGGAAGATCTTGGCAGATTTACCCACGTGGACTGTCTACATGGCTGACACTGCTCCCTGCCTTCTCCTCCCCAGGGACGCCGAGCTCCCGGTCGTAAGAGCCCAGCGGAACCACCTGTGTGACCTCCTGGGTGTGCCTAGACCGCAGCTGGTGCCCAAGGTATCACTTGCCCCTCAGGCCACCTGGGGGACCCGGGGTCCCTTCCTTAGGAGACCTCTGAACATTCCAGGCTGAGCTGCCTGCCGCACATTCCATGTTGATCCCTTTCAAGACCCCAGGAGGCAGCACAGCAGGACTGTGGGATGGGGGCAGAGCCGAGGCCCACACTCTCCTCTCCCACCTGCCCCCCATCCCACCAGATAAGCCCACCCCGTGCCCGTCCTAGCCTCTGCCCTGAGGCCGTCCTGAGCGATGGGCGGTGTTCCTGCCGCTGTTCCCCCGCGCCCCATGCTCTTCCGTCAGGCGTGTCTCACGTGTGTCCTGTGGAGCATCAGCACCCAGGCCTGGCCCGCTGAGCAGCCCAGTCTCTTGCCCTTGGAGCAGCACAGCAGCCTTCCGCTGTGTCCGTTGCCCCCCGGACACCCATCCAACTCCGGGCCTTTGTCCCCCCAGCGCTGGCTGCTGTCCGCCCGCCGAGGCCGCCGTCCGCCATGGCGCGTGTGCCTTGTCGCTGCGGTTTTCTGACATTGAGGGCTCCAGGCTGCTCTTGCAGCTTGTGTGGCATTGGGAGACTTGAGACTATTCTGTGTGTTCCTGGCAGAGGATCAGGGCTCTATTTCTTTTCAGTCTGTGGGTCCTACAGGAGCTGAGGTGGGTCACAGCAGCTCGAGCTGGGGTCAGAGCTCCCCAAATCTGCCTGACTGTACTTTGCTGCCATTTTGTTGATTATTGAGAAAAGTCTCAATTTCTTTTTTTAGTTTTCTTAACTTCTGTGATGCATTTGAAGCTGTGTTCCCTGTAGCTCAGCTGGTAAAGGATCCACGTGCAATGCAGGAGACCTTGGTTCGATTCCTGGGTTGTTAAGACCCCCTGGAGAAGGGATAGTCTCCCCGTAACTCCTGGAGAATCCCATGGACAGAGAAGCCTGGCGGGCTACACAGTCAACAGGGTTGCAAAGAGTCAGGCACGACTGAGCTGCTTTCACTCACTACAGGAGCCTGTATGTTTTAAAGTCTGTGGTGTCTTCCTGGCGGATCGACATTGGTGGCAACATTCTCGTTTACCTGTGACGATGCTTCAGGCCTTGACGTCTCCTTGGTGTGATGTCGAGAGAGCCACAGCGGTGGCAACCTTCTTGTTTATCTGTGACAATGCTTCGTGCCTCGACGTCTCCTTGGTGTGATGCTGAGTGTTTATGTAGTGCCTCTCTTTTCATTATTTCACTTCCAATTTCTGTATGTTCTTATATTTGACAGTAGACAGGTCTTACCTCTTTTTAATCCAGTTTAACCATTTTTGGTAACTTGAGTGTTTTCTCCACTTGCATTTAATGTGTGATTTTGGCTTTATCGGGTTGGTTTGCCGGTTTCTTTTCAGTCCTCTTTCTTTCCTTTCTCGGCATCGTTTGCGGTGGTTAATGGCATTTTCACTGTCTCGCTTCCCCTTCTGTTAACTTCCTGCAGTTTTCCTGCTGTTCTGTAGGGACCGCTCGTCAGCGGCGTTCCTTCCTGATGTACTGCGGTCAGAACTGCGGCGCCACGCAGGGGGCTCAGGCTGCTGCCCTCGCTTCCCAGGGCCCAGGTGGTTGCGGCACGCCTTCCATTCAGCCACCTCTCCCTTCATTGTCCGTCAGTTCACTGTGCTCTTAACTCTCCGTTTCTTCTCTTTGGGGCAGAGTTATTCCTGAGGTGAAGTCTCCCCCACCCCCGCCTGCCGTTCAAGTGTACGGCCCTTGCCTTCTCTGGGGGCCCTGCAGGACCCCCCTCAGATGTGGGGCAGGGCCAGCGCTGGTCGGTCCCCAGGTGCTGCTGCTGGTGACAGGACGGCCCGCTGAGTGTTACTGTTTCCTTGTGTGATGGCCACGCACACCACCAGCTTCCTAAGGAAACGTGCTTTTGACATTATTAGGAAAATGTCACAAAGATGGGTGAAGTTGTAGGGACAGGACAGTCACCCTCTGCACCCGCTCGCTGCCCAGAGGTGGTGTCGGCTAGAGGGCTCCCGGCACGTTCGGGGAAGCTGCACAGATGCAGTTTCCTGCAGGAAATGGGGCGCAGGGACGGCTAGGGAGACGGCACTGACCGGCTGGCCCTGCCCCGTGTCCCCGCAGCTTGCCATCCGCTGAGGCCAGTCCCAGAAGCTGAGCTTGTGCCTGGGCACGGTTGACGGGGAAGACACAGATGGCGGCCTGGCTGGTGTGCAAGGGACCCGGCGTCTGTTGCCTGCAGGTGGCGTCTCCTCACGTGCGTCCTGCGCCCGAGTGCCCTGGCCATCAGTACTTTTATCCTCATCCCCAACCCACATTTAATAAAATTCCCTGCCGAGCAGCTGCCTGCCTGTGTCTGCCATTGGTGCCGGTGGGGATGTCTGGTTGGGGAGCTGGAACCAGAAAGGCGTGTAGGGTCCCTCCCCACCCACCCCCATGCTGAGACCCACTGGGAGGGGTGCCCGGGAGCACAGGCCTGGAGAGACCGGCTGCAGCCCCCCATGGCCTTGCTGGGCTTGGTCTTACCCGCTGACAGGCTCTAGGAGACTCACATTTAACGTCAGATCACAGGGCAGAGAAGGCGCCACGCCTCAGGGTGGGAGTGGGTACCTGCTCCGGGTCCTTTTGCGGGGGCTGTTGAGGGGTTGTGTGGTAGCGTCTTCCGCCATCACCCTGTTCTAGCATCCAATGCACACGGCCATAGCGAGTTACCTGCCTTGGTGTGGTTTTGTTCAGTTGGAGCTGACACTGTTTTGAATGCTGCGGGGACCAGTTTCATCTGCACAGGGGACTTGTGACGGTAGCCCAGACCCCGCACTGAAACGGTGTGGTTGGCAGCTTCACAGCTGTGCCAATGTGTGACCTCCAGGAAGTGGAAGAACCACATGGTCTGTACCTTTTTTCCATTTGTCCAGAGTGGGGTCTACACTCGGGGTTTGTGAAGCAAAGACAGGCGGCTTCTCTCCACGCGGGCTGGCGCTCATGCGGGCCTGTCCAGAGGCCAATGCGTGTAAAGGTTCCTCACCTGGGCACTTTTGTGGCTAGGGGGTTCGGGCCCGCCCGCCTGCTGCCTCCCGGGGTGAGGTCTGGACACAGCAGAGATGTGGATGGACAGGTGAGAACATATGAGGCACAGCCGCTGGGCCAGGACGGCGCCACTGCACCTGGGCCACAGGACAGACTGCCTCTTGTGGGACACGTGGGGGCCGTGTGGACTCAGCCCGCCCCAGCCGGCCCACACCTGCTCAGAACAGGACCCTGTGGGCTCAGCAGACCTCCCTGGTGCACAGCTGGTTTCCAGTCTCCACTGTTGCCATCTGAGGTCGAGTAACTGCTGTGGGAACTGTCCTGTGTGTCGCAGAATATTTAGCAACAACCTCGATGCCGGTGGGAGCCCCTCCCAGTTTTGATGACAAAAACATCTTCAGGCAGATTCCTGGAAACAGTGACCACATAACAGAATAACAGCTTCTGTGTGGATTTTCAAAAGCGCGTAGAATTTTGACAACAGCAGCAGCAGTATGAATACACACAGTTTTGGGTTTTAGAGCCCTGTGGCCAGAACACCAGTTCTCCTGCCTCTGACTGACACCTTTGTATTTTGTGAAGGGTCTTCCAAGACCCTCTGCACACAGAGACCACAGTGCTTTAATCACCGAGGCTGGGAATTCCGACTCAGATGTGGCTTTACAACGCGGCCACTCCTGATTGTTCAAGCCCTCTTGACCCTCCTTGGCGCCAGGAGTTATTGCCTTGTTCATGTGAACTACTAGGGCAGGGCTCCATCCCTGGGAGTCATCACTCACTCCGGCATCGCTGATGATGTCATCAAAACCGGTTGTTGCTAAATATTCTAACAACTCAACACGTCGATTTCTCTTGGATCAAGGAGACAAGCCCAGTGGCACCAGCATCACCTTCAGGGAAGAGCCACTGGGCTCCTGAGACCAAGAGACCAAATGGAGAAATGGGCACTGCCAGGCCATTCTCAACTCAGGACCGCTGTAGCTGCGGACGTCCAGTGGCCAGGATGTGGTCAGAACTGCCACTTCCCCAGTTCTGGTCACACCTCCAACACAGGACCAACCAGAGAAAGAGGCGCTCCCCTGCCCACTCACACCCACAGCCCCTGCCAGCCACTGCGGGCCTCTCCCTCCACAACCCAGGTCTCCGCCACACCCAGAGAGGGGGTGACTCCCCACTGGATGAGCATCAGCGCACAGCCTCTGTCCCCCGGGGAGCCTCATCCAGCCCTTCGTCTCTAACACAGTCTGACCCCACACAGACCCCACAGAGGCCAGAGCTGGGAACGAGGCAGGCATTGGGGTTCGTGGCCATGGGGAGCTGGGAGTGACAGGCACAAGCTGCTGGTGCCACTGATGGGAGGGATGCTGAGGAGGCTGTGGTGGGCAGCCAAGCCCCTGCCCCAAGCAGGGGAGCTGCTCCGGGTCTTGGTCTGTGTGTACACTCATGTGGACCCATGTCAGAAATACATGGTGGGGTGCAGACCAGATGTAAAACATGCCTGGTAAAAACACTGAGCACCCTCTTGGTGAGTGGGGTTTGTAGGGCATCTGGGCACCACCCCCCACATGCATGTGGGGCCCTCAGCCCTGGGCTGCAGCTGCTGGGGGCCTCGCACGTACCTGGGAGCAGCTGCCATGGGTCCGTCAGCTGAAGTGAAGGAAGTCCCGGCCCTCCTGCAGGTTCAGTGACCTCAGGTTGTCCTCAAACACGCCCCCCGTGAGGTCCTGTGGGAGGAGTGACAGGTCAGCTCTATCCAGCCTGTGCTGGGGACCCCAAGGTACTTACTCCCTATGAACTCCTGTTCCACAGCTGAGAGGAGGGAGGGACCCCAAGAGAATCTGCTGGCCACTGTATCTCACTGGTCACCAGGGAGATGGGGGGCAGGGGGTCCTCTGAGGGGCCTCCATCCACCCTGCCCTTGGCCCTCCCACTGCAGGTAGTGGCTGACCCACCCCAGGGACTCAGGTGAGGCTCACGTGGGCAGTCCCATTCACTCATGCCTGGGTCCAGGGCAGAGCCAGCTTTCCTGGTCCTGACTTGATCCCGGGGTCTCTCTGATGTCCCCCTGCCCCACCCCCTACGCCCTCCTCAGGGGCCACAGGTGGGAGGCGGCCCGGGGGACAGAGCCTGTGACTCCACAACCAGCTGCAGGCAGAGCCCTTCCTACCCCAGGCCTGTGCCCATGGCTGTGACAAGCTGTGGCCCTGAAGGAGGTAGGCTCCGCCCACGTCTGCCCTGGGATCTTGCTGGCGCAGGACTCGGTGGTCCAAAACCCTTCGGCCAAGCCTGCCTGGTGGCCACCCCGTGAATCCCCAGACCTCCCGTGTGGGCCACAGCGGGTTTGGGGAAATGCCTGCAGGCTCCTGTCCTTCATCCCAGCGCCACCTGCCAAGTTCCCTCCTGCCTCCATAACCAGCAGAGAGGGGCATCTCTAGCAGGACGTGGGAGGGGTGACCTGACTACCACGTTCCTCCCGTTGGGTGTCACCTCTACTGGGACCCCACATGGAGGCTCCCCCTTGTCCTTGGCCGTTTCTGCAACTTACTGCTATTACCTAAGTTTTGCTAGAAGTATTTGAATGGAAACCGTTCTACCTGGAAAACAACTGGAATCTCCATGTTCTGTTCTCTACAGGCTGCCTGGTCTCAGCCCCGCTTTTCTCCTCCCGTTATCTCCAGTCTTCAAAGGAAACACGTGTGGGTTCAGGGCCCGCCCGGTCACAGACCTGGGTTGATAAAGGGACCACCGGGCAGGCAGGCCCGTCCCTGACCTGGGGAGGGGACTGACTGCACAAAACTGTTCAAGTTAGATGCTTCCATGAGCAGACAGACCTCCTTAAGACAACAGAAAGGTCAGACATAAAACCAACAAGGACGCAAACCCAGGGGGTACAGGGGACTTCTACCGGTCATGAAACACAACCCCGTAGAGAAGCTGGCCAGAAACGTCAGGGAGGAAATCACACACCTGATGTGGGAAAGGTCTCAGCCTTGCCCGTGATTAGGCAGAAACGAACCCCACCATCTAGCTGCGGGGCCTCGGAACCACCCCTGCCTCCAGGTGTGTCCCCTGGCCTGGCCACTCCCTAGGCGGCGTCTAGCAGAGCAGATGTGGCCGCCCCACAAGCCAGTCAGGACCCTCCACGCGAAGCTCTGGTGTGACGCCCGTGGCTGGATCCCACACCACCAACGGGAAGAGAACAGCTGGCCTCCATTGTGGTGTGGAGGCCAGACCCCAGAGAACACAGCCGACTCCACCACACAAGCCAGGACCACACCCTCCGACTGGAAGGACTAGCTGAGAAAGTACGAACCACAGAACCAGGCAGTGCTGGGGGAGTGGCTTCTCGTCTGTTAAACTGTGTGGCAGGTTCTGGAACAAATGCCGCAGTTTTCTTAAAGGGCAGGTGGTTCGTATTTACGCCTTTGTTGCCTCTGTTCTGGTAAAACTATATTTACAGACGCAGCTGACAGGCCACACTTTGGCCATCTCCTAAAGGTGTGGAAAGTTCACAATAAAGTTTATCAAAGAAAAATGTGAGAGGGACTTCCCTGATGGTTCAGTGGCTAAGACTCCACACTCCCGGTGTAGGTGTCCTGGGTTCAATACCTGGTCAGGGAACTAGATCCCACATGCTGCAGCTAAGACCTGGCATGGCCTTGAAGAGTAAGTGGAAGAAATGTGAGAAAAGTTCTAAAAAGAATAATGAAGGAAGACTAGCTGCACTCAGTGGTGAACATTATAAAGCTACGGTCAGTAACGATGCAAAGCAGACAGATCAGTAGAAAAAGGCCAGGACTCCAGAAGTAGCTCGCAATACACATTCATACCTAACACACAAAGATGGCACTCGCTGACAGGCAAAGACGGGCGTCTCACCAAATGACGTGGGGACAACTGAGGATCCTCATGGAAAGAAACAGTCTCCATAACACAATAAATTCCAGTTGTATCAAAGATTTAAGGAAAATGCTGGAGTCTGAGGACTAGACTTAGATGTTTTTATAAAATTTCATAACGAGGAATGATTGTCTTAGAATGAATAAAACATCTAAAAGCCTTAAAAGGAAAAATTATTTTGACTATACCTGAATAAAAAACTTCCAAGTGGCGAAAGATACAAATTTAGTCAAATGGCACAGAAGAATCTGCAGCACTTCACAGACAGTGGTTGGTTTTTGTTGCTAAATAAAAACAGAGACCAAGAGAGAAACGGGCCAGTGCAAAGGATAATGCACCAAAGGGAGCAGATGGTCACCAGCGTGACGAGACGCCCTCCTTACCCACCACGTGACGTCGCCGGTTGGAACCACGGCCTTACTGTTTCTCAGCAGCAGCTTGCAAAGACGGGACATCGGGTCCCACTGGAGAAGGGTTCCGGGTGGGGGTGTAAACTGGCTCAGCCTCCAGGGATGGAATGGCTGGTCTCATGGCTGATGGCGGGCATGCTGGTTGACCAGTACCTTTCAAACATTTCTCCCAAGCGTGTAGCCACTTGAGCAAAATTATGCATATATAAAGATAAGCGGCGTTATTTCTAACAGCAAAGAATAAAAATGGCCTAAAGCTATATCAGTAAGTATTGGGTTGGCCAAAAAGGTCGTTGGGGTTTTTCTGCAAGATGCTACACTCTGTACATTTTCTGTAAGCTAATAATAGATAATATCTGGATAATAAATGTATGAAACATCCGTATAATTGAGTAGGATGCAGATATTTTTAGGACGAGGGACGTGATTCCCTCAGAGGCTCCTCTAGCCAGCAGTGAAGGAGGTGTTCCTGCCGACACAAGGAACCCTGGACCTGAGCCCCTAGAAACACTTTACACCACAAGCCAGTTTCGTCAACAAACAGGTCGCAAGAGGGAGGCGGAGGTTACCTCAGGTCTGCATTCGGGCACACAAGCGTGAAAAGATAAAACACGCCTACAAGGCAGATTTCAACACTGATGGGATATCTGAAAATTTAGGGTGAGATAGTGTTGCTTGGGTAGTTTTCTTTTTAAAGCTTTTAATCTTTTTAGGAAACAATGATGAAGAAACAAGGCTAGAATCTGCCTTGATCGCAGGTTGGGGGAGTTGGGGCTCAATGCTTTGGCCCAATGTGCTGGAAAGCTCCCTTCATGGTGAAGGTGAGCACGACAGGGTTAGGTGGCGCCAGTGGGTTTATGTGGAATTAACTCCAAGATACACCATCAGGTGAAAAAGCAAAATACAGAATAAGCATGTACAGCTGGCGGTTTAAAACACTCACCGAGTGCAGGGGCAAGGCTTCGGTCCCTGGCTGAGGAGGACCCTGCACACCACGTGGTGTTTGCGTTTCTGCCTCTGGACCCTCCAAAGGCGCAGAGCAGGTGGCGGGACGGGGACGGTGCTCCCTCCCCACCCAATGTCCGCTCCCCAGGGAAGGTTTGCGTGGGTGGGGGTGTCTGCTTCATGGCTATTTTGGGTCCCTGAGAAGTAGACCCTTAAGAGAACCCATCTTTGAAAAATTAGGTATCATCTGTGTATAGTTTAAGTTTTCACGTTACAACTGCTCCTTGCAACCCCATCATCGTTCATCCAATGTCCCTGGCAACTTGGTACATCGCTTCTCTTGGCCTCTCAGGAAACTGCTTTCAAACCAGGAAACCCAAGACCAGGTGGGTGAGGGCCACAGGAGCAGGGAGTCCGTCCCTGGGTCAGGCCCCGGCAAGCCGTGACCCTGACTCAGCGCCCGCGCCCCGTGGAAGCCCTGCTTCTAGCGTGTCACCTCCATGATGTCACGCGTTGCTGGGATGGGCGTCTTGCTACAGACCCAGCCCCTTGTTGGCTTTCACAGAATAAGCTGCCATCCCGGGGGGAGTCGGGGCAGGTGGCAAACAGCCAGCAAAGCACTGAGGCCCTTGGCCCACATCCTTGAGCTCTGATGGCTGCCAGTGACCACGAGAGTCTGGAAGCAAACCTGCTGCATGTGAGCCTCCCAGTGAGCGGGCATCCTGGCAGGCGCCACCGCTCCCACCCGAAGCTGGCACCCACCTGTGGCACCTGGACCTCTGACCCACAGAAACGTGAAGTAATAAGAAATGTGTGCTGTTTGGGCCTAAGTTTGTAGTTTCTATACAGCGTTAGTTAAATAACATAGGTTGAACCTGGCAAAGAGTCGAACAAGAAAACCTCAGGGTGACAGGTTGGCACTGGAGCCATCTGGCCACCTGGCCCCGGGACTGTCACTGCACAGCCACCAGCAAAAGCATGAAACTGGCCCCTACTGAGCCCACACACAAACATCAACTCAAAATAGGTCCAAGACCTAAATGAAGGGGCAGAAACCATAAAACTCTTAGAAGAAAGCACAGGGGTAAATCTTCATGACCCTGGATTGGGTGCTATTTTCTTAGCTGTGACACCAAACAGGAGCAGTCAAATTTAAAATACATAAAATGGGGCCATCCCTGGTGGTCTAGTGGTTGAGAAATTGCATTCCAGGGCAGGGGATCTGAGTTCAGTTCCTAGTTGGGGAACTAAGGTCGTGGGGCAAGTAAGCCTGCCTGATGCAACTGTTGAGCCTAGGTACCACCACAAGAGATCCCACAGGCTACAAGCAAGACCCAACCCTGCCAAAAATAAATAGTATTCTTTAAAAACTGATAAAATGGACTATGTCAAAGTTAAGCACTTCTGCGCACCAAAGGACACCATTAATAGAGTGAAAAGACAGCTCACGGAGTAGGAAAAAACTTTTGCCGAAGCATCTGATCGGGGATTTGAATCTAGAACTATAGAGAACTCTCAGGACTCGATTAAAAGACAACTTGATCAGAAAATGGGCAAAAGACTTGAACAGACAGTTCTCCAGAGGAGACAAAGAAATGTCTAGCGAGCCCATGAAAAGATGCTGTTGAGTCCACTGTTGTCAGACGCAAACCACAACCACCGTAAGAGCCATGTCACCCACCAGGACAACTGTGATGAACACACGTCACGAGGTGGGAGAGGATGCGAGAAACTGGGACCTCTCCATGACGGGTGGAGCGTAAGTTGCCCCAAGACCAGCGATTCCACCGCAGGTCTGTGTCTGAGAGAACTGAATACATGACCCACGGAAATCGGACCTGAATGTTCACGTGGCCTTGTTCAGACTGACAAAGCCTGTTATGCCCCTGAAGTTATGTCCTGGTCCACGTGTTCAGCTCACCCATGGGTCAAAGTCACCGATTGAGCAGTGGGAACCTCACCTCTATGGCCTCGCAGCTTCTGTGGGGCTGGAGCCCAGGGCTGGGCCTGGCCACGCGGGACCAGCTGGCGCTCTGAGGCCACTCCCTGCACCAGGCTCCTGGGCTCAGCCTGTCCTCACGCCCGCTCTCCCAACAGTTGAGTGACTTCACCACAGTGGTGCTTTGAGTGATGGGAAGAATAGGGATGCCCAGCCTGTGCTCCAGCCCCGCACGTGACCCCTGCCTGACCAACACACTGCAACGCCCCCCCCCATGTCAGCTTGAGCCCCGCGGGAGCACAGCCTCAGGGAAGCAACATCCCCCATCAGCGTGGGCTGCCCTGGCCCCTCTGGGGGACCCCGGACCACAGTTAACTGCACTAGAAGCTGTGAGTAACGCTACGGTGCAGAAGGAGGTACAGGAGGCGGCCTGGGATCTTAAAACCAGTCACCAGCGAAGGGCTCTCCTTTCTCCGGTGCCCTCCACGGGCTTGTCCACTGCATACATGCGGAGTGGGCCACCTTTCTGTGAAAGCGTGTGTGGGCCCATGGGCTCCCTGAGCCCAAGACTCAGCGAACGCCTGCGCTTGAGGTGGGGGTGAGAGGCGGGTCCTTCTCGCTTGCCTGCTGCTGTTGCCTAACTGTTGAATGAACACTGCCTCCCTTCTGCAAAAGCCACTGCCTCCAGGAAGGCCTCTGGCCTGGCACCCTGGTTACTGAAGTTCCAACCTCAGAGGCTGGAAGCCGCCGCCTGTGTGCACATCTGTGTACTGTCCCACGTCCCCAGGGCACAGCACGGGGCCCTGCTCACTCACCCACCACCGCCCCCCCCCCCACCGGGGACACTTTGGGGCAGCCCCACCCTACACAAGCCCACAGGACTGGCCCCACAGTCCAGGTGGGTTAAGGACACTTTACACTTGCATCGGTGACTATCTTTCTGACCACAAGGAGGAATTTCCAAAATGGGGGGACACTAGAAGTGTTCATCATGAGAAAAGCTGATAAATGTACTGTGTTGAAAGTAAGTTTTTCTGGGAAGAACCTATGAAAAGACAAGTCACAACTTGTCTTGTTGTTCAGAGAAAATGTGCTGAACACCAGTCGACCAAGGAGGAAACCAAGGAGAAGAGACGGGCAGGCCAGCTGGCTGAGGGCTCCAAAGCGAAGAGAAGGTTGCCATTGCCAGAGCCCACCAGCGGGCTTCGTGATGGAAACTCACACACCGGGAATGAGACCCCCACGAGGAGAGGGTAGTTCAAGGACCCAGCTCATAGCCTCCCTGTGGGATCCCAGTGTCCAGTCTGGAGCCAAGAAACAAGCACCTGTCCCATGAGGCCACAAATAGGGAGAAAAGGCGAGGGTGTGATGGAGACAACCGCCAGGATGCTGGTCACCCAGTGGGCGCGTGCGCAGGGCCACACGGGTGCAGCTGGGCAGCCTCGTCCCCTGCAGCTCTCGTGGGAAATGCAGCCTGCTTTATGGGGCACCGCTGCCTCCCCGACACCCCGGGCCTGGCTGGAGGTGGCCCTGTTGTTCCCGTCCCCGCCCCCATGCAGGCCACCCTCCTGCCCTCCACCCCCAGAGCAGTGGTTGCCACCTGCCATCCTAGCCCACGCCCTCCTGGTGGACACACCATACTACCTGACCCTGGGACTGTCCTAGCCACACGTGGGAGGAGAGCTGATACTCACCAGCTTCACGCAGATGACAAAGGGTGGCCGTGCAGCTCGGAAGTGCAGGACTGGGATCCGGGGCTTGGGCCTTTCCTGAGAGGAAAGGAGGGTCATGGGCTGCCCCACGTTGCTCCCTGCTCCCCCCCGTCTGCCCTGTTCACAGTTTGACACCCTCAGATGGGCACCAGGGCCATGGCCGGACCCAGGACTGGACCTGCTCCCCAACACCCTGGCCCAGCCATCGACAGCTGGCCCAGGACTCCCGAGGCAGGCAACGGACAGACCCAGGCCTGTGAATAGCATCTTCAGTGGGGCTGGGGGCAGCAGAGGGCAGGCACAGGGGCCCTCTGGGGTCCTAGAGACTCCAGGAGCCTGGGGGCTGCCTCTGCCAAGCCTGGCAGCTATCTGGGCTCAGATGGCCTTTCCCCAGGAGGAAGGTTCTGGGAAGTGTCTACTCAAAAGACCTGGATGGCACCCAGGGGTGGACCAGGTGTGGTGTGAGTGGCTCCCAGGCGGGGGGTGGGGGGCCCGCACCTGAGAGTCCTCATAGCAGTAGAAGCCCTTTCTGATCTTGTTCTCGTCCACGTCGCAGAAGGCAGCCACCTGGGAAGGACACAGGACACAGCCTCAGGGGCATCAGGGGCAGTGCTGCCTGACGGGCAGGGTGGGGGTGGGATGGGGCTGGGGCGGAGTTGGGGGTGGTGCAGGGGCAGGCCCCCACCTTGCGCTGTGAGCCCGCCGTCAGGCTGCGGTAGAGCCGGCGGCCCTGCCGGCCCGCGTTCCAGATGGTGAAAGTTGCCCAGTGGGGCAGGGCCTGCTCTTCCAGGAAGCGAACACGGTGGGCCCAGATGGTGGTCCTGCAGGGGTGAGGGGTGGGTGAGGGGTGTGAGCGAGGAGTGCGGGGCCTCTGATGCCCCAGGCCTGCCTCCCTGACCTGGAGCCCGCCCCACAAGTCCCCCTGGTCTGGGGCCCGGGTTGAGGCAGCAGGGAGCGGCAGCGCTCCAGCTATTGGCTGAGTGACTGAACCCAGGAGCGTGGACGACAAGGTCACACTCCTTGCCCCACATGGACCCTTGGACATGCCCAGCTCATGTCCACGTGCTCAGGAGATGTGGGGGACACCAGGCACAGGAGCCCAAGGGAGACTCGGCCGCCCTGGTGTCCAGCACCTGCCACTTTCAGAAAGAATGAGGCAGAATGTGCCACCAACATCACATTTTTAAAGAGGCAAAGTATACTCTTTAGAGGACATCACACGTGATCAAAGTATAAAGAAATGGGTCCTGTGGCAAATAAACTTCCCACTTGGGACACCAGGAAATGGAACCTGGGAGATGCAGGAGATTTGGGGAAATGGGTAACTTCATCTTAAAGACGATTCCCCCATGCCTTCTGGCTGTTGGAAGTATTTCATAGTGAAACTGTTAAATGATATAAATGTTGATCATTCTCAATTTAAAATGTAAAGGACAAGATTCAAGGAGCCTCTCATAGGGCTTTTGGGGAAAGACTTTGAAGGAATTCAGTTATTGACAAGCCTGAAGGTGTAATTAGTGGTCACTGCTCTGTGAGGTTTTGCTGCTCAAAGACTTTAATCCAACACAGAAACTAACATGAGATCACCTCTTTTACACTGTGGGTGGCAAAGCCTCACGCTGCAAAAAGAGAAGAGTCCCGGCATAAAAGACTTATCGCATGGAAACAGGATATGGATGTGTGTGGCACAAGCCATCTGGCCAGATACCTGCCCCCCAGATACACGGGCACAGCGTGGCAAGGCGCGGTGGGCCACCACAGACCTGCCTCCACATCAGCTTGCTTCACAGCAGCTCAACATACAGACACATGAACCTTCAGGAGACAGTGGAAGAGATCCTAGAGGTCCAGGCATTTCTTAGCCCTGCAGAGCATCTTAGGTGCCCAAGCACTTCTCAGCTCTGCAGAAGACTTGTGTCCAGAAAAACTATCTTTGCATTTTATTCACCCAGAGTTTCCAACCCCCATTTTATGGATGGTGGGAAAGTGGTTACTTTCCTAAAGATATACTTGCCAGACAGTTGGATAATTGTTAATGAAATTCACATAGAATAAGAGCAAGGAGCTTAGGTGTACATACAAGTCAGGCGGTTATGACAAACATAGGTATCCAGGTAACCCCCACCCCTATCAAGATGTGGGGCACTTCCATCACCCCAGAAAGTTTCTGGCACCTCCTTTCCCTGAGAAGAGCAGTCTCACTTTTGTCACTGTGGACTAGTTCTGCCTGTTGCAAAAGTGGAAGCCACAGTGTGTGTGTTTTTGTATCCGGTTTCTCTTACTAATCATATATATACATACATACATATATATATTTTATATTAATCCTGGCCTGGCAGGCATCAGTTGCTTGTTCTCCTGCTGAGCAGTACTCCGTTGTAGCAGTGCTTATCGATCACCTGCTGACTGGCATCTGGGCGGCTCCCGCTCTTGGTTGCTAATAGAGAAATGTTGGGCAATTCACTCATTTCTCGTGGATAAACACCTAGACATGGAATTGCTGGGCCACAGGGCAGGTGTTAATTAATAAAATAAGGCCCAACAACTTTCGAGAGAGGATGCACCATGTTTACACTGCCAAGAACAATGAATATGTGTCTGGTGGTCCACATCCTCCCCATGATTTGGAATTGCAGACATTACTTTTAACCCTTCCAGTGGGTGTGAAGAGGTTAGTTTTCATTTCTCTGATAATAATGATGAAACCTTTTTCATGGACTAATTGCCCATTTATATATTATTTGTGAAGTGTCATGTCCATTCAAGAATTTTACTTATTTTTATTAGATTTTTATTTTTCGGTGGTAGAGGTTCTTAATATAGTTTCTACACTTGTCCTCTGTGAGATACATCAAATATGAATATTTTCTCCCAGTCTGTGGTTTGTCTACTCATTTTCCTAATGGTGTCTTTTTAGGAGCAAAAAGTTTTTAATTTTGAAGTTCGATTTGTCAAGTTTTAAACGGCTGAAGAGTCTGCTGTCCTCTCTAATAAATGTTTGCCTATCCCAAAGCTGTGAAGATAATCCCTGATGTTTTCTTCTAGAAGCTTTATCATTTAACTGCTTCTATTTTTACATCTAAGCCATCTAGAATTAATTCTTCAATAAGGGGGTGAGTTTTTTCCCATATGCATATTCATTTGTTCAAAACATTTTTCTTTTTCCATTGAATGCCTTTGGAGACTTTGTTGAAAATCAGTTGTGAATCTATTTCTGGACTCTGCTCTGCTTCACTGATATGTATTTCTGCATTTATGCTACTAATACATTTTCCTGATTGATGTAGCTTCAGAGTGAGTCTTAAAATCAGGCACAATGGATCCTCAAATTTTGCTCTTTTCAAAATTATTTAGGCCAGTCTGGGTCCTCTGATTTTTTTGTGAATTTTAAAATCAGATTATCAGTTTCTACAATGAAGCCAGCTGGGATTTTTACAGAGATTGCACTGAATCTACAGATCAGTTTGGGCAGAACTGATGTTAACAATACTGAGTCTTGGGATTTCCCTCATAGTTCAGTGGTTAAGAATCTGATGCAGGGACACAGGTTCGACCCTTGGTCTGGGAAGATTCCACAGGCCGCGGGGGAACCAAGCCTGTGTGCTGCTACTGGGCCTGAGCTCTCGACAGTGTAGACTGCAGCCACTGAGTCCACGCCCTTCAACCACTGAGTCCTCTATGTCCCAGAGCCCATGCTCTGCACGGAGAAGTGACTGCAATGAGAAGCCTGTGCACGGCGACTAGAGAACAGCCTCCACCCGCCACAGCTAGATAAAGCCTGCATGCAGCAACCAAGACCCAGCACAGCCAAAAATAAGTAAAAAAACACAAACAAACAATAATGAATCTTCCAATCCATGAATGTGGTATCTCTCTCCATCTATCTATTGTATAGGTTTTAATTTCCCTCAGCATTTTTTGGAATGGATTTTAGCAGATAGAGCTATACTTTGTTACACTTAAAAATATTTTATCATTGATGTTATTGTACATTTTTTAAACTGCATTTTTTTTCAATTGTTTTATTGCAAGTCTATGAATTTGTATCCTGGAAAACTCACTATATTATTGGTTTTGATTTCCTATGAGACACAATCATGCCATCTATTGATACAAATGATGCTAGTTTTCCTTCCACCTTCTAATGCTTGTGTCTTTTCTCCTGATCTTACTGCACTGACTTCCCTTACTATGTTGAATAGAAGTAGTAGGAGGAATAATCAGGAGATCGCTTCCTCCTGATCTTAGAAGGGAATGCTTTCAGTCTTTAATTATTAAATATGAGGTTAGTTATGGGTTTGTGTAGATACTATCAGACTGAGAAAGTTTCCATTTCTAGTTTTCTGAGATTTTTTAAAAACCATGAAGGGATATTGAATTTTGTTAATTATTTTTTCTGCATCTATTGGGCTGTGTGATTTTTATCCTTTATTCTTTTACTGTAGCAAATCATACTAATTGATTTTGGAGAGCTAAACCAGAATTGTATTCATGTATTATCCTTTCATATATATTTCTGAATTTGACTTGGCAATATTTTGTGAATGATTTTTTGCACCTATTCTCATAAGGGATATTGGTCTGTAATTTTATTTTCCTGTAATATTCATGTAGCATTTTAAACTTCAGAGTCATGCTAGTCTTAGGGAGTAAGTGTGAAGCTCCTCCCTCCCAACACCCAATAGATCTTTCTCCTCTTCTATTTCCTGAAGGAATTCATGTAAGATTAATATTCTGGAGAAGGAAATGGCAACACACTCCAGTACTCTTGCCTGGAAAATTCCACGGACTGAGAGGCTCCTCAAAGCCTGGTAGGCTACAGTCCATGGGGTCACAAAGAGTCAGACACGACTGAGTGACTTCACTTTACATTTTTGATAGAATATATCAGGAAAGCCATCTGGCTTGGCTTTTATGAAAAATTTAAAATTACTAATCTAATTTTAATTATTATTTATACTTTAAGTATCTTTTGGATCTGTACTGATGTCCTCTCTTTAATTCTCAGTATATCGGCAATCTGTTCTCTTAAAAATCAGTCTTGTTAGAGGTTTTTCAGTTGCACTGATTTCAAACCAATTCCTGGTTTTGCTCATTTTTTTCCTATTGATAGTCCATTTTCAATTGTACCTTCTTTATTCCTTTTCTTCTATTTGAGTTTACTTTGCTGTTGGTTTTGTAACTTTTAAACGTGGAGACTTAGATAATTGCTTTTTTCTTTAATAACATAAGCTTTTAAAGCCATAAAATCTTACTATAAACTGCTTTAGCTAAATCCCACAAACTTTTACATACTGTTTTGTCATTAAAATTTCCCCCTAGTATCCTTGTAATTTTTTCTCTTGGTTGCTTAATTTCCAAATATTTTGGATATTCAAGATGTTTTAATGATTTCTAATTTATAAAACACCCATTTCAATCATTTGAAACGTATTCAGACTTGCTTATTGGCCCAAAGTAATGTCTATCTTGTACTTTAAAAGTATGTATGTTCTGGAGTTTAGTGTTCCTTGTAGATTCCCTGTTGGCTCAGATGGTAAAGCATCTTCCTGCAATATAGGAGACCCGGGTTTGATCTCTGGGTCAGGAAGATCCCCTGGAGAAGAAAATGGCAACCCACTGCAGTATTTTTGCTTGGAAAATCCCATGGACAGAGGAGCCTGGCAGGCTATAGTCTATGGGGTCACAAAGAGTTGGACATGACTGAGCAACTTCACTTTCTTTCTATAGTGTTCCTTAAATGTCTACTTTTATGTTGGTTAATTAACAGTGTTGCTCAAATCTTCTGATCCTCACAGACTTCCCAACTTCTATCAATTACTGAGACAGGAATATTAACATTTTCAGCTCCAACTATGGGTTTGTCTACTTCTCCCTCTATTTCTACCAGTTTTTGCCTGTGTATTTTGAAACTCTGTGATTAGGGATACACACATTTAGGACTCTTATGTCCCCCTAGACCTTCACCCCATGTGTGCAAATCGCACTTACTTGAGTCAAGTTCGTGACAATAAACTCCCTGTGATGCTTCACTAAAGCTGCTGCTGCTGCTGCTGAGTCGCTTCAGTCGTGTCCGACTCTGTGCGACCCTATAGACGGCAGCCCACCAGGCTTCCCCATCCCTGGGATTCTCTAGGCAAGAACACTGGAGTGGATTACCATTTCCTTTTCCAGTGCATGAAAGTAAAAAGTGAAAGTGAAGTCGCTCAATCGACTCTTAGCAACCCCATAGACTACAGCCTACCAGGCTCCTCCATCCATGGATTTTCCAGGCAAGAGTACTGGACACTAAAGCTACTATATACAAATTCAGATTTATCAAAAGACAAGAGAAATCAAGCTCTTTTGCTTAAAGCTAGAAAACAAAGAAGCTAAGCTTCAGTAAGGAATAGCGCACGTGTGAAAGTTCAAGGATCTCCCAAATGAATACAAATACTGCAATCTGTGATCCCCCCACGACACATTCTCCAATCAGCATCACGCCCGCTGTGACAGCGGACAGGAGACCTCTCTGGACAGCAGCTGAGCAGCCACGCCTTCCAACAAGTCTCATACCCTCTGGGGAAGAACAGAGTCTCCTCTGTGTCCAGAAACTCAAATGCATGCCTTTGCATCACACTGTTTTCACTCAGAAGATGCCCTGATCACAGGCCTGTTTCAGGGCTCCACTCCTCTCTGTTCCCAAGTGAGCAGCATCACAGTAGCACCAAGGGTCTCCACACTCGTGGTTGTTTGAAACAAAACTCACACACACCAGACAAACATGCATGTGCGCATGCACAGAGTTCAAACTAAAGAAAGGAAAACCCACGGTTCCCTCGACTTCACCCAGCCTGCACTTCGGGCACCACCCCTGCCCTACCCCTGGCAGTCGGTCTCCAGCTTTGGAACCTGGGAGGCCGTGAGCCATGACAAGGAGGGGGCCAGCCTTTGCGATGGCCCGCGTAGGGGATGACCCAACCTCTGCCCCAGCCGCCCTCCCCTTGGTGGGCAGAGAAGGAAGAGGACGCCCCCAGCCCACCTGTAATCACACCAGTGGTGGGCTGGGCTCATTCTGAGTCCTTTCAGCTCAAATCAAGTGAGAGCAGGACCCCCAGACAAATCTACATGTGAATTCTGGGTGCGCCTGGTTGCTCAGCTGTGTCCAGCCTTTGGACTGTAGCCTGCCAGGCTCCTCTGCCCATGGAAGTTTTCAGCCAAGAATACTGCTGTGGGTTGCCATGCCCCCTCAGGGGATCTTGCTGACCAGGGAATCGAACCCACGTCTCCTGTGTTTCCTGCACTGCAGGCAAATTCTTTACCCACTGAGCCATGGTCCAGGGGTTAGGAATTTGCCTGCTCATGCAGGGGACACGGGTTTGATCCTCGGTCCAGGAAATAAGATCCCACGTGCCACGGGGCAACTTAGCCCCGTGTCACAGCTACTGAGCTCATGCTCTAGAGACCTTGAGCCGCAACTACTGAAGTCCAAGCGCCCAGAGCCTGCGCTCTGCAATGAGAGAAGCCCCCACGATGAGGAGCAACTAGAGAGTAGGCCCTGCTCGCTGCAACTAGAGATAGCCTGTGCAGCAACAAAGACCCAAAGCAACTGAAATAAATAATAAAAGTGAGAGCAGACATTTAGCCTTGATCCTGAGGAAAACGCTGGTCCACAGACTGGGGACGACCTCCCTCCTGGGAGGCCATGGGCCCTGGTGTCAGCCACGCTCCCAGGTCCCCACCTTGGGGCAGAGACCTGACTGGGATCCCCCCCACCCCGCCTGGATCCCAGGCCCACGTACTCGAGGACGGAGTGTGTGGCTGCGCCGGGGTGGTAGCGGTAGAGGAGGAGGCTCTGGTCCACGCGGACGACCCCACCGCCCTTCCTGAGGTGCTCGTAGAAGAACAGCAGGTCCTCAGGGACACCCTGCAGAGTGAAGAAACGTGTCCACTCAGAACAGAGCCTTGGTTCAGGCAACGGGAGATGAAGGTCGGCCCGGGGCCCCCACACTTGAGCCCAGCCTGACCGGTGAGGCCTCAGCTGGAAAACAACACATCCAGCCGCCCCCAGCTCATGGCCAGAGCTCGGCAAATGTGACCATAAGAGGCGGCTCCAGGGCAAGAAGGTGCCTGAGGCGTAGACCCAAGCCCTGTCGTTGCTCTCACTGGCCCCTCTCTGTTGACGGGCACGCTGCTCCGAGGGTCTGCAGGGTCCCACGGGGTCCTCCTGTCCTGTGAGAAGCCAGGCCTCCCACCCTTGTCTGGAGAAGGGCTCAGATCAGGGCTGGCTGGCGGGGCCGCGGCTGCCCTGCTGGTCAGTCCAGGTCTGGGGGACCTCAGTCCTGATGGGGATAACAATCGCAGCTCCTTCACTTCCTAGAGTTCAAGGTGAAAACCAAGAAAGCAGAGGGTCTGGACAGGAGGTCACCCAGGGCGTGTTTGGCGAGCAGAGCCCATCGAGAGCTGGGCAAGCTGCCAGGACCCCTGCTCCGGGCAGAGGCTGGTTTCCCCACAGTGCAGAGGCTGCTGTGCGCTGGCCCCAGCCTGTTCTGCCTCTTCAGACCAAGCTCAGGACAGGGCAGCGCCAGCACCATGGCAGGGCTGACTGCTCCCAGTAGAGCCACTGTCGCTCGCCCAGCTCATCCACCCCAAGGGGAAGGAGGCAGGGCTGGCCTCTGAGGTCTCGATGCCCTGGTAGAGCCCTGTGGCTGTTACCCTTGGGGAGAGAGGGGACTCCTGGCTGCTTTTGGCCAGCTTCTTGGCCCAAGTGTATCCCCTGACTGGGCCCTGTGCACCCAGCCTCTGGGGTCTGTGATGAACTGATACCCCTTGTCTGTGATCACCCGGCCATGAATTCTGCCACCTCCTGGCTCAGGCCTGAGAGCCACCCTGTGGGCAGCCCACTGGGCTCACTCCTGAGCTGCCACACTGAGCAGCGCGCCGGTCCCCACACAGAGCCACCCTGCCCAGGGAATCGCCGCCAGGGCGTCTCAGCACATGGGAGGCTGACAGGCAGCAGGCCGCAGAGGAAAGTGACGCGGGAGCCACGCGAACAGCCTCACTTCAGTGTCAGCTGCTGAGTCATTCCGTGACATGATGGACCACTGTGGTGACTGAAGTGTTTTCACAAAGACCACAAGTCATGAAAGGATTTATACCAAAATGTTAAAAGTCAGCTTTCACAATTGTGCGCGCATGCGCACTGCAGCTAGAGAGGAGCACCCACTAGCCGCAACCAGAGAAAGCCGGCGAGCAGCAGTGAAGACCCAGCGCAGCCAAAATTAAGGGAAAAAATGTGTCTGCAGCTCAGCTAAAAGTCGTCCACGGTTAAAGAAAGACAAAAGGACCACACACAAAAGTTCAGAGCAGCTGTGTGGTGATGGGCTCACAGATGATTTATATTTTTTTCCTTTTGCTAATTTTCTGCATGTTCAAAGGCACCTTTCAAGAGCACATTGTAACTCCGCGCTTTATAGATTTAGGAAGGAGAGATGTCCTCTCTGCTCATGACCAGTAGGAACTCAACCCCAGAGTTTTCTTTTCTGGCAAAGAGGCAACTGAGAATTTAGCCAGAGGAGGTGGAAAGCCAGGTGCTGAGCCCAGTCCTCCATGGAGACGGGGCCCTACAGGACTTGGGGGTCACCCCTGCCTTGGGGGCTCATTGGGTGTGGAAGGGCGTGTGCCCTCGGAGATGTGGAGAAAGGGAATGCAGATCCTGCGGGATGAAACAGGAGAAGGGGGGACACACTCTCCTCTCCTTCCTGCCCTCAACGCTGCTGTCCTTCCCTGGGGTCTCAGAAGGGGCGACCTTGGGGTCGAAATCCTGTGAACAGAGGCTACACAGCCAGCATGACGAGAGACAGAAAACAAACACTCTGCGAACAGACATTCACCCCAAACAGAACCACCACCACCAAAAATCACGAAGGAGAAGAAAATTCTGTGAACAACTCTCCCAGTGAAATCTCACGTCCTCCACAAGGCTTGAGAACGGGGGGAGGCCATCTTGAGCCAGAAATGCCATAACTAACAGAGCTGGACCCGTGCAAAGAGCAGGGGAGACAGGAGAAGAGGAGGAGGGGGACTAGCCTGGGCTGGGGGTGTGACCGCACGTGGGCTTCCCTGGGAGGTGAAGCTCTTTCGTGACATCAGATGGTGGTGATGGTTGTGCATCCCCGTGAATGTGCTGAAATACACTGAACTGCACACTTAACAGGTGAATTATACGAATTATACCCCAATAAACCTTTTAAATAAGAGGGGATTGACTGAACTCAAAAAAGAAATAGAAGAAAAAGACAAAATTATGTGAGAAGTGAAGATGAAACTAGAAAGTTCTCCAGGAAAACAGATCTGAATAAAAATAAGGGGCACTGAAGAAACACAGGGAAGTGAAGAAAATTAAATAATAAAAAAGGGTTAAGAGAAAGTTGTTGAAATGGAAGACAAAGAAAATCTAGACAATGTGCAATGAATATTGAAATAGAAAACCACAGCAATGGCAGACAGCTAAGACTTAAAACTATAAGCCAGAGAGAGGTGAGAGCAGACCTGGTCCCCACACATGGCAACCAGATCACGTCGGAACCCAGTGAAAGCAAGAATCTTTAACAACAAGGCAGGAATTCCCCTGTTGCCTCCAGCTGAGTCTGAGGAGTGTCAGGCAAAGTGAGGCAGTGGGGAGCTGTGTCCTCAGGACGGGAGGGACGGTGTGGCCCAGTGTTTTCTGTGCAGTCCATCCCTCCTTCATGTGTCCAAAACCACAGTCTGTGCAGGAACAAGCAATGCCATGGCCCTTCAGACGTGGGGAAGCCTGACGTGGGAGGCCGAGTCCAGGGACTCGGACAGGCACCCAGAGACTCAGCCGCCTTCTGATGTGAGCAGAAATCACACATCAAAATCAGCAGGAGAGAGAGAAGGAATAGGCTGACCCACTGGCTGCCGTTCAAGCAACAGGTAGGAGTCAGAAAACCTTCAAAAACAAACACAAAAAGCTGAGCAGGGGAGGTTTAAGAAGAGCATATGGGATTAAGGGCATTCCATACAGAGATGACAAAATACTAACCTTTGATACCGAGAGGTTTTTAAGGCACGAGAGAAGATGCCGGCTTCTGGCTTTGGGTGTCTGAGAGGCCAACCTCTGCAGCACCTGTGAGGCTCAGGCTCAGAGCAGGGGGCGCCGGGGTGGGGAGATGAAACCCACGAAACAGAGGTGGACGCCCCAGCCTCGCTGCCCTGACGTCCTCTGGACAGAACCTGGGCGAACACAGGTGGGAGTGAGGGAAAATCCCAGAACAGAGAGACCAAGGATGGGAGGAGACGCCCACGAGCACGCATCTGACCCAGCACAGCAACACCTCAACAAGAAGACACCGCAGGGGCTTTGCCGGCGGTCCAGGCCCCCTGCATCGGAAGCATCAAGTCCAAGTGACTAAGACTCCGGGCCTCCAGTGCAGGGGCCTGGGTCGATCCCGGGTCAGGGAACGAGATCCCTAGCACTAGCACTCAGACTGCAACTAAGGACCCCACGCGGTTTAGCGAAGATGGAAGATCCCGCGTGCCGCAACGGAGACCTCCTTGGCCAAATAAGACGCTTCACCCAAAACCGGGCAAAAAAATCTGGATGCTTCATAAAAACAGGAGCAGCCAATCCGCACATGAAAAACTGCTCAACGTCGTAAGTCATCTAGAAAATGTAGATTAAAACACAACAGGAAACCACACAACTCCAGTCAGAATGGCTAAAATGCAAAGGAGCTGGGGGTCCCCCCTCCAGAGAGGGGGTGGCAGCTCACAAGCCACACAGTGACTCCAAGCCCGAGGATCTTTCCAACAGGTGCAAAGGCACTTCTGAAAAGTGTCTGCCGTGCTGGGCAGCAGCTCTTCTGAGCAACCATGACCCGCTCTGGGCCATCCCCGCCCTCAGAAGAGCTCTGTTCTGAACCAACAAACACCATTTTGGTCACTTTCCTTCTTGTTTAAGGGCCTGAAACAATTGCCTCCTGGGGGCATCCAGACCCCTCAAGCTGGGTGTCATCCCACACCTTCCTCCAACTCTCCTTCTCCCCTCCACCTCACTCTGGGAGTGCATCTTCTGGATTTAAAACCTGAGCACCTTGCAGGCTCAGCTCGTGCCTGCTGCATCCTCAGCTCATGCCCGCTGCGTCCTCAGCTCATGCCCGCTGCATCCTCGTTTATCCCCGAGTCTCGCTGCCATCCTGCTCTGAGACCTTTAGCACCTCAACTGTCCCGGCGGCTCCAGTTCCCTGCTCTTCCCTCCTGGGTGAGAACTGCAGCCTCCCAGACACAGAGAATCAGCTGAGGACCAGCCCCCAAACCTAAATCCAGCCCCCAGCATATCAGTGCTCCCTCAAATGCATTCCACAAAGAACTCTTCAGCTCAACCTGTTTTCTTGGGGGAGGGCCTGAAGGAACCAGGAAACATCTCATGTCCTCATCCTGGCGGTGGACTTCATGGCCATCTGTGACCCCCTCCTCATGCCCATATCCCTCACTTGCTGCAGCCACGGCCCCATCCCAGCCCAGGTCCTTGGTCCCTGATCCCTGAGCCCTGTACAGAGAGGGATGGACTTTCTTTTCCTTCCGCAGCGCTCTCTCCAGGAAGAATTAACTTGTGCTAAGAGGCCTGACACACTTCCCGTCCTGAAGCTGCTCATGGCTGTGACTTAAGGGATGCCTCCTGATGACCATCTTGGAGCTACTCGCCGCAGAGGAATGAGAACAGGTGCTTGGACTCAGCACCAGTGAAAGCAGCTTTTGCAGCACCTGCTTAGTGGCGGGGAGACTCATGGGGTGTCCCTTTGCCCCCCCTACACCTTGAGTTCAAGGAGAATTTGTTGGCAGAGAGGATACCCCGCCATCTCTCTGGCCTTCCTGGTGGGAGCCCCTGGGCAGAGTGCGGCTATGCGCTCACGAGACCCTCCAGGACAGGGAGGCCAGTGGAGCTGTGGCACAGACATTCCCGTCTGGCCAGTCCTGAGGACAGGCGGGCTGGGCCCCTGGTTTGTATGCGCGAGACCAGCATGGCTCCTGGAAGGCACGTCTGGGTAGACACGCGAGGGACTGTCTGGCCAGGGTCCAGCGCAGGCCCAGCAGAGGAGCCGGCTGGGGGGCGGTCAGAGGAGGGGGGCCCCAAGCCAAGGATCCACTGGGCCCCTAGCAGTGGGTGACAGTCCCCTCCAAAGTGGAGAGAAGACTCCGAGCAGGCTGGACGGGGGCCACGGTCCTGGGGCAGATGGGGAGCCTGGGCCTGCGTCACCCCACCTTCCGGCCTGCTGGGCCTTAACACATCTGGCCCATGGGCTCCATCCACCATAAGACCAGACACACGTCTCAAAGCCAATTTAAGAAGAGTTAAAGGAAAGCAAACTACTCAACCGTGAGATTTACCTTCTGACCGGGTGTTCTGTCGGAGTGTTCCCTCTAAGGCTGTCGAGGAGGGAGGGAGAGCAGTCGGGGTCCACGTCCCTGTTTCTGAGCCAGAGGCCAGCATGGGTCCTGCCCTGTGAGGGAGGCCCGGGCCAGCTCGGACCCCAGTGCTGCGGGGCCGCTGCCCACAGGGGAGCAAGGGGCGCTCCTCTCCCGCTGCCACCCAGGGTGGCAGGGCAGCACTGCCCGTGTCCTGCGCTTTCCCACAAACAGCCCTTAAACCAGGATGAGGTGGCCACGCAGGTGTGAGCCCAGAACAGATGCCCACCGTCTTCACACAGAAACCCACTGCTCCCGGGGAGGCCCAGCACCCGCACGCAGCCCCAGGGAGCGCCGGGAAGGCCCTCAAAGCCCCTCCCCGTGGGCCCAGAGGAGGGATCCATGGACCACACTTACCCGCCCGCCCTCATCAAACGGGCCCACGTGGGCGAACCAGGCTCGGGAGCAGAACCAGGTGGGCATGATCACGGTGGGGCCATTGGAGGTGAACACCTGGAGGCAATTAGCATCAACAAAATTAACAGAGAAGAGCAGTTGCCACACAGCCCCTCAGGTTATCTCCCAGAAAGTCACTCAGAAAGCGATAAACTGCATGCCCCTTCCCTGTCAGTACAAAGGTTCAAGTGGCTTTAGAGGCAGGTCAATGGTGTCCGGCTCCCTAGGCGGACAGACAGAGGGGATCCCCACCCCCAGCTCCTCGGGGGCTGTGCTGTACTCACTTCCTGATCGAGCTTCAGCTACACCCTAATGAAAAGGAATGCCTAAAATGAAGAGTGATGACAGAGAGGCATTGCGTGTCCCCCACGTGGGGCTCTGTCTGCCTGACTGGTGGGCAGCTGGGCGTGGGGGCTCCGAACTCTTACTTTATTTCTGCTAGGTTATAAAGTCTGAACTTGTGCCACGGACTCTGTGAGAACCTGCCTGACGTCTGGTCCGATCTGCACCCAAATCATGGACAGTGTGAGGCTGTGAGCACGTCTTGGGGACAGGGAGTCACGCCCAGAAGCTGAGCTGGAACAGAATGGGACAGACAGACCCCCACCCTCTGTGCCCGGGACAAGTTTCTTCTGTATTTGGACATGGTTTGTGAACATCCAGCAGCAGACAGTCACTTGGGACAGCCCACCCCTTCCACGCAGCCCTCACCTGCCAAGCTCGCTCAGCCCCGAGCAAGCCTGTCTTCTGCACTTTTGCTTCGAGACACTTCCACCAGAGACTACTCCACGCCTAGCCCCCGCCTCTCAAGCTCTCTGCTCACTCAGGAGCCTCACCGACCACAGGTGACTGGGGAAACCTGTTTGTGGAACTTTCTCTTTGGTGACACAGGGAAGAGGCGAGGCTGCTGTGGTGACTAGGGCTTGGTGATTGACATGCGATCCCCCCTGCACCCCACCCCACTGTGGGCTTAAGAAGTGGAGCAGCTGCTGACGTCTGGGTTCTGAGTTTTAAATGTGGTTTCCAGCAAGACAGAACTCGTGAGGGTCTTAACAATCCTCTTAGAAATTTGCCAGTCATCAGTTCTAGTCACTGTTTGAATTGTGTGTAGGTGAAGGAATGTCGTGTCTTAACCTGGTGTGTGAAGTGTGACGTGTGAGCCCCTTTGTGTACAGGTGCCCCGGTCTGTCCCCTGAGGCTGCCAGTGGGTCCCCCTTCCTTGTCCTGCAGCAGAGCAGGGGGCCGAGGTCCTGTCCAGCCCAGCCCCTGAACAGGGGAGCCGTGGAGCCCTCGGGAGAAGGTGGTGTAGGCTTAATGAGCGTATCCCACCTCTAAACCCCAGGGACTCATTACAAGAAACCTTGAGCAAAACTGTCTTAGAAGAAAAACAACCCTTTCTCCCATGAATGGCCGTTGCGGCCACTTCCTGCACTCAGGTCACATGTTCCTGGATGTGAAACATAGCCAGGCCCCTGTGTGGGTCGAGCAGGTCAGCAGGACTCAGGGCCAACTCCCTGGCATGGTCACGATTCTGCCTCCATCGCTCCCACGAGCTCAGGCTGGTCCTGCCAGCCCACAAGGAGTGGAGAGGGGCTCCTGGCTTCCTGGGATTCGCCCTGCCTGTAGCCACAACGCCTGGCCTGGGCCATGGAGGTTCTGCCAACAACAACTAGAGACCAGAACACAGGGCTCTTTCCCTTGACACCCTGGGGCACGAAGGATGTGGGGAGAATACAGAGGGGACTGGGCCCCCCTCCCTCCCTCGCTGCACTGCCTGCACTGAGCCTGAGGTAGGGAGGGAGAAGGAGGCAGCATCCAGGAGCGAAGTTCTCCAGGGAGACCCAAACATCTGCCTCTCTCTGCCCTGGACTCCGGGCATAGAGCCTTCAACCCGGACAAGCCCCTTGCACACGCACACGCCTACACACATAGACAACATGCATCCCACTGCCTTGGGCAGGCGGGCCCTGAGGGCAAGCCTACCACCTGCAAGGGGGATTTGCAGGAATTGAAGACTCCTGCACTGAAGTCCGGAGAAGGCAACGGCACCCCACTCCAGTACTCTTGCCTGGAAAATCCCATGGGCGGAGGAGCCTGGTGGGCTGTAGTCCATGGGGTCGTGAAGAGTCAGACACGACTGACTGACTTCACTTTCACTTTTCACTTTCATGCATTGGAGAAGGAAATGGCAACACACTCCAGTGCTCTTGCCTGGAGAATCCCAGGGACGGGGGAGCCTGGTGGGCTGCTGTCTATGGGGTCGCACAGAGTCGGACACGACTTAAGCGACTTAGCAGCAGCAGCAGTACTGAAGTCAGCTCACTCCGCCGTCACTGGGGGCGCAGGGCAGGCGCTGGGCCCACCCTTCTCAGCCCAGAATACGAACTCCCCCTCCCAGCAGTGCAGCAGCTTCAGCGGCTGAGGGTGTCTCAGGCAAGGCTCTGGGAGGAGGGCTAGCATCCCCATGCTGGGCCTGGTTACAGCCATGCCTACCCACACCTCCGAGCTTGGGCGCCGTGTCCAGCCATGGCACTGGCTTAGAGTGACCAGCATGTGCTCCTGATTCTAACAACTAACACACACTCGGCCCGAGACCACCAAGCTGAACGTTTGGATAGTACACACAGGCCCTGTTCCCCTGCGCCACTTCATTTGGCTGGAGCTGCTGAGAGGCTCACGGCGGCTGGCGACTCACACCACAGCCCGGGGGCCGGTCTGGTGGGGCCTCTTCCTGGCCTGCAGGCGGCCTTCTCCGTGTGTCCCCACATGGTGGCAAGAGCTCTGGCGTCTGATCCCATCAGGGCTCCACCCTCACGGCTTCAGCTGACCCCAGTCACTCCCAAAGGCCCCGTCTCCCAGTCCCATCACACTGGGGGTTCAGGACTTCAAGACAAGAATGGAAGACATGGGCATTCAGTCCAGGACAGGTCCACCCCATTCTCAGACCTCCAGCTCTGCCCTGTCCCCCAGGGGCAAGTGCTCCCGAGCCCTGATCCACAGGCATTCGCACCCAGGAGACCATCAGCAATGATCACTCATCTCTAATTGACCCCAAGCTCCAGACTACAAACCTGGCTGCACCCTAACATCTTCCCTTAGTTGCATGAGGGACGACTCAAATGACTTACAATTTTGTTGAGTATGATTAACACGCAACACATGATGAATGTGACCGAAGTATACACACCTAACCACCCCATCTCCAGCTTCCCTTGTGCCCTTGTCCGTCCCCGGGGGTGAGCTTCCCACCTCCCTCCCCCAGGCAATTGCTAACTTGCTTTTTTGGGGAGCGGGCACACACTGCTTTCAGGATCTTAGTTCCCCAAAAAGGAATCAGACCCTAGCCCTTGGCAATGAAAGTGTGGAATTGTAACCACTGGACCACCAGGGGATTCTCTGATTGGCTTTCTATCACAAGTAAATTACTTGCATTTACCAGGATTTCAGTCACGCAGTCCGTGCTCTTTTCTGGTTTCTTGCACTCAGTACCACCTGTTCGCTCTGAACTACAGCTGTTTTCACTTTTGCCTGTTGGATGTGGGCTGCTCCTAGTTTATGTGGCAAGCATCTGGGTGTAAGTCTCTAGGCTTCTGTTTCTCTCAGGTAAACACCCAGGAGGGGATGACTGGATGAAAAGACAGTTGAATGGACAGCTTCTAAAAAATCTGCTAAACTGTTTTCCAAAGTGGTTGGATCATTCGAGTTCCCACCAGCAGTGTGCGTTCCCGTTGCTCCACATTCTTGCAAACACGTGGGATGGCCAGCCTTTTTATTCCAGACCTGCTAACAGGTATGCACTGGTATCTCACTGAGGACTTAACATTTTTCTAATGGGAACGATGCTGAACTAATTTGCCATCCATATACCTTATTTGATGAGGCATCTATTCAAATCATTGGCCCATCTTTTTATTGGCACGTTTATTTTCTTATCATTGAGCTTTGAGAGCCCTACAGAGCTCTGGGCACAAGCCCTTTATCAGAAATTATCTGCAAATATTTTCTCCCATTCCCCTGACCTGTCTTTTCATTCTCTTAACAATGTCTTTCAAAGAAGTTTTCAACATTCTGAAATTCCAACTGACCCATTTTCTTCCTCTTATTAATTGTGATTTTGGCATCTTATCTGAGAACTTTTTTGCCTAACCCAAGGATGTAAAGATTTCTTTTCTAAGTTTTCTTCTAGAATTTTTACAGTTTTAAGTTCTACATTTCATTCTAGGATCCATTTTGAGTTAATTTTCACACATGGTGTGAAGTTTTAAAGTTCAATTTTATTGCGTATGGATATCCATGTGTTCCATCTGTTCGAAGATGATGCTCTTTTCCCACTGAGCTTCATTTGCACTTTGATAAAAGACCAGTTGTCTGTGTACGTCAATTCTGGACTCTCCTCTGTCCCTTTGATCTGTCTGTCTGTCTTTATGCCAACACACATTGTCTGGATTAGCCTTGAGGTTGGGTAGTGCTTGTCCTCTAAACTTGTTCTTCTTTTTCGGATGAATTTTGACCATTCTAAATCCTTTGCATTTCCAACAAATTTTAGAATGAGTTTGTCAATTTCCACTAAAAACAACAACAACAAAACACCATGCTGTGATATCAGCTGGGATCATGATGAACATACAGATCAGTCTGGGGAAGATAGACATCTCAACAACACCGAGTCCTCCAACCCATGAGCACCGAGTATCTCCCCATTCACTTACGGCTTATTTCTTGCAGTAACTACTAGTTTCCTGTGGTTGCTGTCACAAATTACCACAAACTTAGTGACTTAAAACAACAGTGGTTTATTTTCTTAAAGTCCTGGAGGCCAGAAGTTCTAAGTGAGTCTCGCAGTGTGAAATGGGGGTGTCAGCAGGGCCTTGCTCCATTCAGAGGCAGGGGGACCACCGTTCCGGCTTCTGAAGGCCCCCAGCACCACTCGCCCTCCCTGGCTCAGGGCCCCTCTCCTGTATTCACAGCCAGCAGCGTGGTGTCTCATCTGTCTGGGTCACATCTCCTCTGACTCCTCACAAGGACACTTACGATGGCAGGGCAGTCTTGAAGTCCTTCATCACATCCGCAAAGGCAGTTTTTCCATTTGAAGTAACATTTCCAGTGTAACCCCACCCCTCATCCCCAGGGGACATTTGTCTATGTTTGCAGACCTTTTCAGTGGTTACACCTGAGGGTGGGAGGGGTGAGGAGATGGGGAGGGGCACTCCTGCTATATAGCTGGGACAGGGGAATGCAGTTTTAACTGTGAGGAAACACACTACACCCTCATGTTGCTGCAGTTAAAAAGACTGATGACACCAAGTGAAAATCGCACAGGTTTCGGGAAGGACAGTGAGACAGAACCACTTTGCAAAGCAGCTGAGCAGGTGCTCAGACCTTCTGCACAGCCAGTCGCTCCGCTCCTGGGCACACACCACACAAAAGTGTCCACGAATGTTCCAAGCGGCTTTCTTCACAGCAGACAAAACACTTAGAATCTGAACCTTATGTGTCAACACTATATGGCAGGATCCATAGTGCAGATGCCGTGCATGCGCCCCCAGCAACAGAGCGGCTGATGCGCACGCAACACAGGGGAACGTCAGCCAAGTGCGGCCATTACAATCTTATTTGTGTGGAATCTTAAAAATGGGAGCTTTAACCACTAGCGACAGAGAAAAGGTCAGTGGTGCCTGCAGTTGAGGTACAAAGACACAAACTTAAAAAGTCTTTAACAAAATCTTTGCTGCCACGCAGTAAGCTGCTGGCAGAAGCGTCCTGAAGCCATCAGTACAGACCTGAGCCCCGTGACTCCCAGCATCTCAGCATCTGGGTTTTTAGGGGGGTATGCTTGGTGGGGTGGGAGGGGGTCTGAAAGGTCTGTGAAGCCAGGCCTACAGCCAACAAATGCCACAGAAGGGCCCCTGAGGCCCTCTGAACTCAGCATTATATAGCAAATACAAAAACATCAGTGCCAACAAACGTGCTCCATAATTTCCCGACAGTCAGAAAAAAGCTGATTTCACACTATTATTTGGAAACCATTACAAAGCAAAACTGAGCTTCCTGTTTTCAACGCTGACTTGCCAAAACTCCAGATGCATTTTCTGGCGAGTGACTCCACAGCTGCACACCTGATGTTCCAGCTGTTTCCTCCGGTTGTGGGACTGACCAGAGAAACAGACCCAGTCCCCAGACACACGGGTGCATGAAATGAGGCTTTGAGTGTAAAATGCACAGCAGATTCTGAAGACCTGGTATGAAAAAAAGCATGTAAAATATCTCACTGATATTTTCATATTGATCACATGTTGAAAGGATAATATTGTGTATACATTAACTAAAGAAGATATTATAATTAATCTGTTTTGAAACCTTTTTAATGTAACTACTACATTTAAAAAAATTGTATTTTGGCTTCCATTTGTGACTCATCTTTTTTAATTTGAAGTATAGTTGATCCACAATGTGGTGTCAACTTCCACTGCATCACATCATATTTCTAAGTATCTGTCCCCAAACAGTTCAATACGTTCTTCTTTCTTTTTAAAAACAGTTTATTTTCAGAGTTGTTTTTTCTCTTTTGAAATTATGTATTTGGCTGCACTGGGCCTTAGCTGTAGCATGTGGGATCTTCAATCTTTGATGCGGCATGCAGGATCTTTTTAAGTTGCAGCAGGAGAGCTATTAGGGGGACCCAGTACCCTGACCAGGGATGGAACCTGGGCCCCCTGCACAGAGCATGGAGTCTTAGCCACTGGACTACCAGGGAAGTCCATCAATCCATTCTTTAAGTGGCATAGGCCCATGAAGTAGGAAGAAATGCACAGAAACAGCAAAGACTAGTTCAGACACTGGGCAGCTCCAGTGGGAGGAAAGGAATTTAAGCAAAGAGTGCGGCCATCACCAGACTGGCTGAGGGTCAGGCCTGGGCAGCTGTGGAATTTGTGAGCCAGCCTTCCCTCCTGCATTGCCTGCTGCTTTGGTAGGACCACCAATATTTGGAAATTAAAACAAAGTATTTCTAGATTTCCATGGGATGAAGAGGAAAAAAAAAAACAAAACACAAGAAACTTAGAAAATATTTTAAGCCAAATGAAAATGAACAATACATTAAAATCGTGGGAAGCAGTCAGAACAACAGAGATTTTATAGCTTGAAACATTTATATTAGAAAAGAAGGTCTCAGATCAATGATCTAAGCTTCTAACTTAAGAGAGGAGAATAGCAAAGTAAACTCAAAGTAAACAGAAAAAGGATAGAACAGATAAAAGAACAGAAATCTGTGAAATAGAAAATGATCAAGAAAGTCAATAAAACCAGAAGCTTAATCTTCAAAAAAAAACACCAGTGATATTGATAAATATCTAGCTTGTCAAAAATAAAAGATACAAATGATCAATATGAGAAATGAACATGTCACTATAAAACTGTAGACATTAATAAGGAAGTAAAGGAACATTGTTAAGTTTATACCAGTAACTTCAATGACCAGATAAAATGGACACACTCTCAGACGTTCCAGCCAAGGAGACCAGGCACCTGATCTGGGGGGAAGCAGGAAAAGTGCCACAGACGTCCCCAGCCCACCATAAGCCCAAGAAACTCGCCTGCCCACTTAATCCACAAACCGTGACCACTGACAGCAAGTTGTTGCAAGCCCTAAGTTTGAAGTCGCTGGTTAAGCAGCAGTAAATAACTAGAACCAACTAAGCGTCTGTTGGATGGCCTAAGTGGTGGAGATAGCACGACCAGAAGGTAAGGAAGCCAGAAGTGCCCCAGGCAGCTGTGCTCGGTCCAGGGCTTGTGTGGAGGGAGTGATGGAAGAGGACCACCCCCAG
This sequence comes from Ovis canadensis, assembly GCF_042477335.2. Taxonomy (NCBI): domain Eukaryota; kingdom Metazoa; phylum Chordata; class Mammalia; order Artiodactyla; family Bovidae; genus Ovis; species Ovis canadensis. Next base: position 58,091,105 of record NC_091255.1, on the reverse strand, counting down.
AGCCGGAAGAGGGAGCAGAGCCCGCAGGGCCATGGTCCTTCATAGCTGCTCCGGGACCCCCCACACATGTCCCCAGGAAGGACACCAGGCCAAAGATGCCTGGGGTCCCACCAACCCCACATCCAGGATGAGGGCTCTGAATGCAGATTTATGGAGCAGCTGCTAGACAAGAGGCAAAGATTTGGACCTTTTTCCTCCAGTTTCATGGCTGAGTCGTCACAGTGAACCCTCCGTGGGTCAGGCGTGTTGTTTGTGGACTGCATACTGGTCCCCAAAGGGACAGTCACCCAGGGTCCAGAGCAGGCCTCCCCGGTCCTGGCAGCCCCAGTGCCCGCATGCACACTGGGCACTGCTGTGTTATCCATGGTGTCTCACTCCATGAGGTGGGGCCTGTCCACCTTGGCATCTGACCTCCAGACTGAACCCATGGAAACCCCCATGTCCTGGAAACGTTCTCCACTTGCAACTCCAGTGCTGGGCTGGAGGAATGATGGAATCATTCGAAGTTCCAGAGAGATTTGCCAGCAGCTCTTTCAAGGCACCAAGGTTTCCAGCATGTGAATATGCAACAGCTGATGAGGACACTGCTGGGAAATGTTCTCATGTGTGGCTGGTTCAAGGAGTCCAAGGGTCAGGCCTACGCAGCTGATCTGCACTGGTTGTCTATCCCATCAGCCCTGAGGGGCCTGAATCAGTCTGAATCACTGAACTTTCTGGAAGTATTGCAGGACAGATGACCACAGGCTTGGGCACCCCTTCACTCACAAACCATCACTAGAGAACTGACTACATATGGTCCAGGGAGGCCATCAGATTCATCAACCCTTCTCGCCCATGCTCAACCATCACCATTTTATTTCTCTGAGTTGTTCCAGCACCAGGAATGAGGAACGAGGCCCACCTGCTAAATCTGAATCTAGGACAGAACCGGATGGAAGGCGGAATTAACAGATTTCAGACAGGCCTTAAAATCTGAAATCCTAATAAGAGAGAACAGGGAGAGAAGGCCCACATCCATTCACAGATATGTGGTCAGTGCATTCCCCTGGGACTAAAATGCTAAAAAGTCACTTATTAAATGGGATTAAGCAAGAAAACACTACAGCCTACCATGAGTAGGCTACAGTATCCGGGCACACTTTTTGAAGTATTTTGAGTAGAAAATTAATACTCGTTTGATATAAAACTGACTTGATATGAGAATGAAATGCAGAACGCTTGGGTTCCCCCTGAAATGAGAGAAACAAAGGGTTTACAGCAGGTTTAGAAGCAGCTCTGTGTCTGAGAACCGGACGTGGTGCCGTGTCGACCACGACATCCCACGTGTCCTCACATGTCTGTGCTCTGTGGCCTTGTGGCCTCATGACATCCCCCTCGGGGTGGGGTGGGGGGCTCTGTCAACATGCCTCCAGCACAGACAACACAGAGCATATGCATGGCCATCCACATGGGTGATGCTAAACCGAGACGCCATAGCCAGGAGCTCTCCGTGGGCAGTTCTGCCCATAGGATGCCCAAGCAGGGCCAGAGGCTTGGTTCACACACATCCACACTCATCCCATGTGGACGGGGCCCAATTTACCGCACTTCCTGGTTCCAGAAACACCTGCTGAGCCACTTCCGATGTTGTCGTGGGCTGCGGTGAAGGAAAGGTGTTGGTGGCTGGACTGGTCTTCTCTGCAGGTGAGGGTCTGGCCTGGCGACCGGGCACACGCTGCCCCAGCCAGCTGCTGGCCCACCTGGGGGCCCAGCTGCTGCAGAATCCCTCATCTTGCTCCCAACCTGGGGGCAAATCTGGGCCGGGCAGCACCCATGTGCCTCCCTCGACTGCTGAGCGGCCAGTGTTGGCCCCAAGAACCACTGCTTGGATCTCCTGGGGCCTAGTGCTGCCGTCTGGGCAGCGCTATGCCAGCCCAGCTCTGGCCAGGAGGCGCCTCTGACTCCGACCCCATCCCTTGTGTCTGAGGTGCCAGTCATCCCACAGGCAGTCAGCAAGCCTGGCACCACCCAGGCTCCCATGCAGGGCAGGGGAGTCCATCCTGCTGTGCTCTGGCACCACGGCATCCAGTGGCGTCCTGCTCACCATGGGGCTCAGCGATCATCCAGTGGGTGAGTGGGTGGGCTTGAGGGGCAGGGCTGACCGAGGGAATCCAGCTTGTGCCTGCGCTCTGCTCACACGTGTGCAGGCACACACGGCTGCGGGTGTCCACCGTGACGGGAAAGCAGGGAACAGACACCGTGTGGGGCTGAGTGCACCAAGGGAGCCCCGAGTGCATGGGCACAGGTGGACGCGCAGCCCTGGGTAGGACACACGCTTGTTTCAACTGGAGGCCCCAGAGAGGAGCAGCCCAGTGACTGTTGGGTGTGCCTCACTGTCCCACCCTCGGCTCTGCAGGCCCTCGGCCAGCAGAGACCACACGATGAGGCCACGAGGGGTTGGAGGGCCCATAAATCCTTCCAGGTCAGACTCAGCTGCAGGATGCTAGAGGTCAGAGCCTCACATGCTGACCCATAGGGGCGGGAGGCCTGGGAGAGTCTCCAGGCCAGTGAGAGGGGCAGGCTCCACAGGGGAACATGGCCTGCACCAAGGCTGTGAAAAGGCCCTAAATTTGGGGATAAGGAGCAGCAGATGGCTAACAGGGCAGCAGCCAGGACCCCCAGACGCCAGCTTCCCACGGGGGCGAGAGGAAGGAAAGTCTGGGCAAGGGGCCAGCAGCGCCGCCACACCTCCGGCCACTCCCAGCTCTGCCCGTGGGGACCTTACTTGTGCCGGCTGGGCCCTCAGCAGGCCTCGGCTGCCCCCAGACCTGGGGCTGTCGCCACATGACACCGACTGGCACCACCAGGAAGTTACATGCTACCCTGACGGCCACCCCTCCTTAGCCTTACGGCTCACGTGTCAACCATATTCTTGGGTGGCCTTGACATGCTCACAGCCCAGCACCTGAAACGGCTCCTTCACAAAGCCGACGCCAGGGATCCTGTGTCAGTGGAGGGAGCGCTGACCAGGTGGACCCCCACCCCTGGTCTCCCTGGAACAGGGGCCAAGGGCACTGTGCAGCCTGAGGCTGGCTCTGCCCTGGCTCCCGTGTGGCCCTGCTGGCTGCCAGCCACCCAGCACTGGGTTGGTGATAATGATAAAAAGGACAATGTCAGGAAAAGCCCGTCTGTCATTATTTGAGGAAATTGTTAAACTAACTCCTTTTAATGGGCAACGACAGGGAAGAATTATCCTTTTCATGACATTAAGCTCAAGCTTGCCCCTTGGGGGAACTGCCCTTTAGAGGAACATGAACTTGTCCTCCAGAAATGCCAAGGGTACTCTGTGTCCCTGGGGGCGGCAAAGCTGGGGGACCTCCGATGTGGGGGGCACAGAAGTGCCACCCCTCAAGCTGGGTGTGAGCTCATAGTCCAGCACCCCCGTGGGCCCGGCAGGGGCGGCCTCGGGCTGGCTTCTCCCCTGCCGTGTCTCTACGGTCTCAAGCTCGGCTTTGTGGAACCCAAGTCATTCACGCCTGTGCATCCTAGGCAGGTGAGGACGGTGGGTGCCCAGGAGGTGAGCAAGGATCAGGAGTGGTGGAAGGAGGGTGGAGAGACACGTTTGTTCCAGGGGTGCTGCTGGCAGAGATGGGGGCACCCAAGAGCCTCTTGATGAAAGTGAGAGGAGAGTGAAAAAAGAGAGGGAGGGGAAGGGCAACGAGCTGCGTCTGGACTCCCCCTCTAGGACTCCTCAGCGCTGAGGATCTTCTCAGCTCTGTGCTTTGATCTCCAAATTCACATTTCAACCTCGCCCTGGGGGAGGGAAGGAGGAAAGTTTTTTTCTGAATGTGCCACAAAGCCTCCATCCCCAGCGGGCTTTGCAGGTCAGCCCCCAGCCCCCACCCCAACCCAACATGGAGAATTCCTTAACACCCAATTTACATGGAATCATTTCAGATTATACTTAATCACCGAGAGCAGAACACCTATAATTTTGGGGGGGTTGCTCCTTCCCAGACATTTCTTAAAGCTTCTTACTTTCTCCGTCTTATCAACCCCCGCCTGCCCCAATCCTATTTGAACAAGACAGAACAGTTTCCAAAGCATTTCGTAATGTTTCTCTCGATCTACAAAGAACAAAGTGAGAGGACTCCGTCCCCACCTGCCACTCCCGGGGCACCTCTCGACATTCATGCCTCCTACTGAGCGTTGTTGGGGAGGGGCTGGCCATTTCTCGGGGCTGCACTTGCCGCTCCTCACTCTCACCTCTTATCTCTTTCTTTCTCACCTTTTCACCTCTTTCTCCCGTTTTGGTGAACTGGCATCTCCTCCAGGAAACATCTCACCCTGAATGACCTGAACCACACCTGGGGGCATTTTGGCTCCAATCACGGCTCCAACGGAAAGGGCTACGGACCTCCCCACTGTGGCCTGGCTGTGCCTGTCGTCCTGCTGAAGGTCATCTGACTCAGTCCCGGCACCCCGTGTGGAGACGGTCACCGTGCTGGGGACTCAGACCCATTGCCCATCGGTGCTCCAGCAGGGCCAGCAGGCGGCCTCCTAGCTCTTGGCTTCCTCTCTTCCTTCTCCAATCAAGACCCATGGAAATCAAGTGCAATTCTTAAGCAATTTTATGATGAATTCCCAAGGATTTTTTTTAAAATCAAAAGTAGAATTAAAAACAAACAAGAGAAGCCAGATAAAAAAAAAAAAAAAAACTTCCTTAAAATGAATGTCCAGAAGACGCCTGACTTTTTACCCTAAATCATTAAACATTTCTTCTTTTAAAGAGACACATATTTGATTCAAGTAGTCTAAAATATAATGACCCCCAAGAGTCAGTTATTGGAAAAAAAGAAATTTGTGGGGTTTTGCACAACAGGGCTAGGAGAAGGGACGCCAACACTCTGGACCCTGCATACTTGGACTTGAGCACATGTTCTCCCAAAGAAGATACACAAATGGCCAATAAACACACAAAAGAGATGCTCAGCATCACTGATCATTAGGGAACTACCAATCAGAACCATGAAATACCACCCTATACCTGTGAAAATGGCTAATATAAAAATGCAAACAAAAACTGAAACCAGAAAACGGTAAGTAATGGCGAGGATGTAGAGACACTGGGACTCTCTTATATTGCTGTTGGGAATATAAAACACTGCGGCTGCCATTCTTCAAAATGATAAACATGTAATGATCCTGCAATCCTACTGCTGGGTGTACACCCCAGAGAATCAGGAACAGGGACTGAAACACACACGTAAGGCAACGTTCACAGTAGCATTAGCCACAAGAGCCAAAAGGTGGAAATAACCCAGTGGCCCTCAAAACGATGAATGGACACACAAAATATGATACATGATGGAATATTATTTAGTGACAAAAAGGCATGAAATTGTGACAGACACAGGCACTGCCACCACCCTACACTGCCTGAAAGCAGAATGGGAACAAAACAATAAAAACAGGACAAATTAAAAAAAAGAGCGAAGAAAGTACAAGTTCGGTGGCCACTTCTTTTGGTCCCATCAGAGCAAGGCAATTATTTTCAAAATTCAAAGAGAAGTTGGCTCGTCATGATGGTTTCTTTCAAGCTTTCTTTCACTCCCGCTTCCAACAGCCACCCATGATTTCAGACTAGCAGCCTCCTGCCACCCACAGCTGAGGGGTTGCGTCCTGCCTGTGCCTTAAAACTCACATGAAGCCTTGGACACACCTGAGAATACGCTGGCTTTCCACTGGATCTGAGCCCCCCGGGGAGCTATAGCAAAGGAACTATGAGGACAATCTCCCTGTTTGCTTCAAGGGTCCCTGCCTGCTGTCATTCTCCAGACCAGCCTACATCTGGCTCCAATGAGCAGTTTATCTTCATTCTTTACCTCCAATAAATTGCACATGGACAGCCACTCAACACAGAGCTGACACCCAAGATGGCGTCCTTCTTAACGAGGAGACCAGGCTAAGAATAAATCACATATTCATGGGACCAGGAGTTTCACCAGCACATTCTAGCCAGTACCAGGGTGGGCTTGACTTGGTCCATCACCTTCCTGCTCCCGGGCGGGGGCTGGCTTGCTCCAGATCATCCCTTTAGTCAATTAAATGACTCACACACACACACACACACACATACACACATACACACACACACACACAAGCTGTGGTGGTCTTTCCTTTCCCCTGGGACTGTCCTATCCATGTTCCGTAGTGACAGAAGTGCAATTGTTATCAGATGACTGTGCACTGTGTGGGCAAGAGCCCCAGCAGAGGGCGCTCGGGCTGCGAGGAGGGAGCTGACCCGCGGGCAGCAGCAGCAGCTGCAGACCTCGTGGCTGACCACACACCACCTGGGAACACAAACGCACCTCGCCAGCAAACTGCTCAGAGGCGCCCCATGAGGCGCCCAGTGAGGCTGCACACCCGGCGGGGTGTGGAGCTGCGTCTTGGCTGCTTCTCACAGGTTGAAGGGAAGCAGTCCCCTCCCACCCTCTCCTGCCTCCATCCCTCCGTGCCCCCAAGGAAGAGATGTGGCTAGCTCTGCCTTCAGTTCTCCCACCCCCTGTGCCAGGTGGCTAGACCCTCTCTGCCCTCCTCACCCACAAGGAGGGCCCTGGCCCACCCACCACCCTCTGTCCAGGAGTCCCAGCGAGTGGCCTTTGTCTCCAGCACGTGGGAAGTCATTTAGTTGGTTTTCAGTGATATTTTTACAAGTACATTCTTCACCTCACCTCTACTTAGTATTTCTCCAGGGATTGCATCCCTCCTCCTGGATCATAAAGTTTGTCTTCAGGGAAGAGCTCTCTTTACTTGAGGAGGGGTGAGTATGTGAAAGAAGAGTTTTTCCTTAGATGACCAGAAGCTGTTATGTGAACAGATGAGGCCAGCACCCTCTGCGGGATGAGACCTGTTTGAGACAACAGGTCTTGCCTGCAACCTCAGGACACATTGCAATGATTTTCTTGGACCTTCGAGGATGACGTTCACTCGGCAAGCAGACACTGGAAGCTCCTGAACTCAAGTGGCGCCTGAAGTGAAGATGGCAGCTGGAAGTCAGGGCCAAACAGCACCCCTGCTCTGACACCCAAGTATGAGTCACAGTCTGTTCCCAAACACGGCAGATTCACAACCAACCAGAGGATCAAACCTCTCCACAGTGGAGCCAAACAGCAACCCCTGCTACACAAAAGCAGCAGCGGTGGCCGTGGTTCCCAGAGGACCAGTGAACTCCTCTGGCTCATGTCTGGGCGAGAAAAGGCAAGTTTTCAAGGGGCAGAAGGACCCTGGCGGGGGAGGGACTTCTGGTCACGAGGCCACTGCAGGTGTCCTGCTGTGAACACAGGTCATGCAGGCAGGTGGGGACGGTCCCAGCTGAAGAGAAATATAACAGCCTCTTAGTTCATTAGGACAACGAAGGAACACACACAGGTGAGCAGGATGTAAGCACACAGGTGAGCGGGAGGTAAGCACACAGGTGAGCGGGAGGTAAGCACACAGGTGAGCGGGAGGTGAGCACACAGGTGAGGGGGAGGTGAGCACACAGGTGAGCGGGAGGTGAGCACACAGGTAAGGGGGAAGTGAGCACCTAGGTGAGGGGTAGGTGAGCACACAGGTGAGGGGGAGGTGAGCACACAGGTGAGGGGGAGGTGAGCACACAGGTAAGGGGGAGGTGAGCACACAGGTTAAGGGGGAGGTGAGCACACAGGTGTGTGGGAGGTGAGCATCTAGGTGAGGGGAGGTGAGCACACAGGTGAGGGGAGGTGAGCACACAGGTTAAGGGGGAGATGAGCACCTAGGTGAGGGGAGGTGAGCACACAGGTAAGGGGAGGTGAGCACACAGGTGAGCGGGAGGTGAGCACACAGGTGAGGGGGAGGTGAGCACACAGGTGAGCGGGAGGTGAGCACACAGGTAAGGGGGAAGTGAGCACCTAGGTGAGGGGTAGGTAAGCACACAGGTGAGGGGAGGTGAGCACACAGGTGAGTGGGAGGTGAGCACACAGGTTAAGGGGGAGATGAGCACACAGGTGAGGGGGAGGTGAGCACACAGGTGAGGGGGAGGTGAGCACACAGGTTAAGGGGGAGATGAGCACACAGGTGTGTGGGAGGTGAGCATCTAGGTGAGGGGAGGTGAGCACACAGGTGAGGGGAGGTGAGCACACAGGTTAAGGGGGAGATGAGCACCTAGGTGAGGGGAGGTGAGCACACAGGTGAGTGGGAGGTGAGCACCTAGGTGGGGGAGGTGGGCACACAGGTGAGGGGAGGTGGGCACACAGGTGAGGAGAGGTGGGCACACAGGTGAGGGGAGGTGAGCACCTAGGTGGGGGAGGTGAGCACACAGGTGAGGGGAGGTGGGCACACAGGTGAGGGGGAGGTGAGCACCTAGGTGAGGGGAGGTGAGCACACAGGTGAGGGGAGGTGGGCACACAGGTGAGGGGAGGTGGGCACACAGGTGAGGGGAGGTGAGCACCTAGGTGGGGGAGGTGGGCACAGGTAAGGGGGAGGTGGGCACCTAGGTGGGGGAGGTGGACACACAGGTGAGGGGAGGTGAGCACACAGGTGAGGGGAGGTGAGCACACAGGTGAGGGGAGGTGGGCACGGTGAGGGGAGGTGAGCACACAGGTGAGGGGAGGTGGGCACACGGTGAGGGGAGGTGGGCACACAGGTGAGGGAGGTCAGCACACAGGTGGGAGTGCAGATGGTGGCTCCCCGGGGCATCACGTTTACGGCAGATCCCATTTCGTCAGTTTTGCCTCTCACTGTCACCGCGTCTTCTGGCTCTGATGTGTCACCAAGTGTACTCTATAATCTAGTAATCTAGTTTCTGATTTAGATAACCTAGCTTCTTGGAACTTTGTGAAGCAGAAGAAGGCTCAGGGTCACACTGTTCTTCTGGGTCCTGGCAGTTTGCTTTTGTGCTCTCCCCTCGTTTTGCCACCAATCGAAAGTACATTTTGCAAAAAGACATTCTACGCAGCTCATACAAGCTAAAAATTGATTCCAGTGTGCCTCAGGGAGTATACAGCACAAACTGAAACATCCCCTAAGCTCCTGGCCATACTTTGTCCTGAATGAGTCCACCCTTGGCTCTCAAGAAATGCACATGAAAAGGTATAGGTTCGGATGGACACTTCTTAACGCTTTCGGCGCTTAAAACATACAAAAGCAAAGATGATAGACTTACAATGAGCTCAGTTTTTATTTAGAAAGAAGAAACTCTTGAGTTAAAGAAAATGAAGCATTTAATGAAATTTATAGACCTCATTAGCTATATCTTACCAGGAAGTGATATGAATTCTTCTTAGAGAAAAAGAGCAAAGTTTATATGACTCATTTCCAGATTCCTGTGGTTTATTATCCTTATTTCTAAATTCTAATTTGTTGGAAGACTATCTTTAGACAGATAACAAATTTTCCAGTATTCTGACTTTTTAACACCCACATAGCAACAAGAATAAACTTTGATGTGAAATCCAAAACCTATGGCTTCTGGATTTAATAAAGACACAGACTTTAATACAAAGTTTCCTTTCTCAATAGTATGTTTCAGAGAAAGTGGGTAAGTAACCACTTTTCTAACAGTGGTAGAAGTTGCTAGCTCTACTACGTATAACATAGATGCCACATTCTGATACTCCTTTTAAAGAAGAAAATGAATAAAAACGGTACAGCTTAATCTGTTTTGAAATGTGTACTTTTAAAATTTCATGAACGTTAACTGATTAGAATGAGGTAAACACCACTGAGCTGTGAAGAACAAAATTTTAAGGGAAAGACACTGAGCTGAATGAATACGTGACCCGGGTGGGTTCCAATAGCCTGGTTGTGAGACTCTGCTTGGATGACAGGAAAGGTCTTTCAAAGCAGCTATGACAGAGCAGATGCGAGTGGGCTCATGCGAGGCCTGGCCCCACGGGCAGGAAAGAACCCCTGTGACCCCAAGTCCACTGCACACCCTTGTCTTCTCGGTTAGCTGGAGTTACCTTCATTTAGTTCTGTCAAATATCTTCTAACCCGTGGGTCAAACAGATGGTTGGCCCTGGAGCCCGGGAGTTGCTGCTAACTCTCACACAAGCTGGATGGGTGACAGAGGCTGGGGCCTCTGGGGCAGCGACCCCTTGGGGGAACTCATTCCAACAAGGACTCAGGGAGCAGGACACCAATGCTTTCTTACCAGGGCTGCGGTTGACCTGCAGTGTGGCCTGAGCCCTGGACCTCATGAGAGCCTTCCGGCCAGCCCGCCCCTGCTCTCCTGCAGCGCTGACCCCACAGGGTGAGCCTCTGCCCTGCTGCCCGCCCCCCCCAGGGTGGAGACACCCGCCTCCCTGCCTCCCCAACCTGATTCTCAGCCACTCAACAGCATCCTATCAAACTCTCCTACTCTTCCCGGGCCAAGAGAGGCGGGTCACGTGGCTCCCACTCAGATCACCGAGGCTCCCACTTTGGTCAGCCCCATCTGGGGAAGGGAGCTGGAAGTCGGGTCAGGGCGCTGGGAGGTGGTGCTGGGACCAAGGCAGGTGTCCTGCAGCGGGGCTGCTGGCTGCAGAGCTGACCGCCTCAGGGTGTCAACTGAGGAACGCGATGTCGACAGTGAACGTTTGGCAGTGGAGACACTGCAGCTGCCTGGGCTCTCGGGTCTCCTGCGGGTGGGGAACAGCACGCAGCCTTGGGACCCAGCACTCACATTGGGACCTTCATGGGTCTGAGCAGCAGAATCTGAAGAGGGGGGCCCAGGCACACTGTCCAGGGAAAGAGGAGGGGCTGGCTTGCGCATGAGACCCAGCAGCAAGGGGGTCACCCAAGGGCATTCACCGCAGCAAGAGGGTAGGATGGAGATGTATTCTCTGCACTTTTGTAGACCTGGAATATTTTAATTTTAAAAAAAGTTTTCCTTTTTTTTTTCTTTTTTTTTTTAAAGAAAATGTATGTGCAGTGGCAAGTAAGAGGAGATGGTTGGGGGCTGCTCTTGTTAGGGGAGGGGTGACCAGAGTAAAGGGTGGCCTGGGCCCCTCTGTGAACAACCAGAGCATCACACACCTAAGTGGCCTGCTGCGCCAGGTACCAGGCTGGATGTGACCCGCTGGGGACCCAGGGTGAGCCCGGCAGCCTCTGGAGACGGAGATGAGGGCACGGAGCGTGCAGTCGGGATGTCGCAGGTACCGGATTAGAATGAAAACAGGCACTTCCTGCTGCTGGGTTTCTCCTCCTTCTGCATTCGAGAGGTAATCTGCCTCAACTGACATGTTTCTATTTCCCCGTTCTTCTTGGTGCCTTTCTGCTCCTTTGCTGTTGCACCTTCATTCAAGCACCTGTTGCTGTTTAGTTGCTCGGTCACGTCTGACCCTTTTGTGACCCCATGGACTGTAGCCCCCCAGGCTCCTCTGTCCATGGGATTTCCCAGGAAAGAATACTGGAGTGGGTTGCCATTTCCTTCTCAGGGGATCTTTCCAACCCAGGGATCAAGCTCATGTCTCCTGCACTGGCCGGCGGGTTCCTAACCACTGAGCCGCCAAGGAAGCCCCCTCAAGCACAGGGAACCAGTTCCGTGTGGTCACGCCCGCAACATCTCCTGGTGCACACACCCCCTTGCCTCTTCCTCGTTTTCCTTTCTCCCTGAGTGCTTCTGTACACATGCTCCTTGAGTGTAAAGCACTTTTTCTGTCTCCCTACTCCTGCCTGGGCTTCTTCTGGCCCATGTTAGAGACCTGCTTCCTAGATCTCCTATCTTCTTCCTCTTCAATTTGCTTCTTAATTTCATGGAGCGTCTTCCAGTACATTTCTGAGGACACAAATATTTTTCAGGGGCAAAGATTTTGAATCCTAACATGAAAAAGTCCTAGTTGTATTTTCACACAACTGACAATTTGGTTAGGCTTTGAATTCGACATTCAAAACCGCTTCTGCGAGAATTCTGAAGTCTGTGTCCTGGTGTTTGGCAGACCCACTGCAGGTGCTGAGAAACCCACGACTGCATTTGCTCCCGCCGTTCCTCTCTCCCTGGGCAAGGTCTTCTCATCTCCTGGGCAAGATACTCCAGGGCCCTTTTAATCTGACTGCCCATATCTTTGGTTCTAGCAAAGTTATTCTTAGCTAATTTGCTCTCCCCCACTTAAAAAGAAATCTTACTATGCTGGACTGTGCTGTGTCAACTGAGCAAGAGCTGGGCACCAGATTTCTCAGTGGGAATCCAGGTTAGAGCCAGACCAGAGCGGAACCTGCCTGCGGTTGGGATAGAAGGAATGAGGACCATCGTCCCTGAGTCATGGTGGTTGGGCAGGGGTGACGGGGGTGACACATGAAAGGTCCCCCACCCCCCCGCAGCCCCCATCTACGCAATGTGGGTGGATATTCATGTTCTTCGGGGACAGAGCTCCTGTGCTCAGGACCCTTCTGGACCCCCTCTCCATGTACCTGTTCATCTGCATTTTCCATTGTCTCCATGATAGTAAACTGTAACCGTAAATGAATGTTTCTCTGAGTTCTGTGAGTGGTTGGAGCAAATTAACTGACAGAGGAGGGGGTTGGTGGGAGCCCTGATTTATAGCCAGTGGCGTGACAGCCGGGACTTGCAACTGGGCTGAAGTGAGGCAGTCTCGTGGGGCAGAGCCCTTAATCTGTGGGGTCTGATGCTGTCTCCAGACAAATGGAGTCAGAATTGAGTGAAACTGTAGGACACCAACTCAGTGTCTGCTCAGAAGGGAAGAACTGCTCAGTGTTTGAAAAAACACACAGAGGAAAAGGCAAAGAACGAGAATAACAAAAATTTTGAAAAGGAAGAATGAAGCTGGAAGACCCACACTAACTGATCCCAAACTTCCCCTATAGCTACAGTGACCAGGACAGTGTGGCCACGGAGTGACACACAGATCACCACCACAGAACGGTCTAGAAACACACCCACGCAAGCACAGCCAACCAGTCTTTGACAAAGCCCCAAAGCAAGTCTATGGAGGAAGCTAGCATTCTCAACAAAAACGGTGTGGAAGCACTTGAACATCTGTAAGCAAAACAGAAAGAAAGAAAGGAGAGCCTTGATCCAAAGCTCACTTCTTTTGCAAAAACACAACTTAAAATGAATCATAGTTCTAAATGTAAAACATAAAATTATAAAGCTTCAGGGGAAAATCTTCCTGATCTATGGTTCCATAAAGCATCCTGAGACATCGGTACCCAAAGCACAATCTATTTAAAAAGGAGATGAGTTGAACTTCACCAGAATTAAAAACTTGGACTCTGGGAAGGGCTCTGTTAAGCAGATGAAAGAAAAGCCATGGATGAGGAGAAAGGACTTGCAAAAGTGACACCCAACAAAGGACTTTTGTCCACAAGGAAACTCAAACCCAACAGTAAGAAGACAAAGAGTCCAATAAGAAAATAGGCAAAAGATCACAAAAAGCCGCCATTAGGGAACACAGGGCAGTGCGCTGGCGAGACACGCTGGAGCGGCTTGCAGGAAAAATCTGACACCACCAAGCGCTGGGAGGCGGAATGGTGCAGCTGCTCCGGCAGCCTCGAACCGACTTCAGTTTGAACACAGCCGCATAATCCAAGCCTGGTGCTCATCTCAGGAAGTGAAACCTGCCCATCAGGGCCATGGCAGCCCTTCTAGCAACAACCCCACAACGACCGGCACGTTCCAGCAACAAGAGGAATGAACTGTTACCTCAAAGGCATCACGTGGAATGACAAAGTCACAGTTCCATTAATGCAACTGTCTCATATGACAAGATTCCAGTGAAGCGGACAGATCAGGTGTTGTCAGGGTCAGCTTCTCTGGGGTGTCAGTTTCTCTGGGGTGAAGGATAGTTCCATATCCTGACTGTGGCAGGGCTTGTGCTGATGCTTGTGATGAAATTCCATATACTCCACACCCCTCAAGAATGCATGAACGCCGAGCAGGGTTGTACCAACGTGCATCTTATGGTTTGCACATCATACTATGGGTGTAAGACACTTCGGATGGGGATCTGGGTGAAGGGCACACAGGACTCTATTTCTGCAACTTTTATGTGAGTCAATACAGTGTTTAAATTGGGCAGATTTCGTAAAATGACTCTACGATCTATAGGGAAGCAGTTTTTCTAAGCAGGAATAATATTCTCGAAGAGTTTCATCAAAAATATTCAGGCATGTGTTATGAATGCACATTTCCAGAGCCACTAAATCAGAAACTATGGAAGTAGATGAGGAATCTGCATTGTTTTCAAGTTCTCGAGCTATTTTATGATCAAACAAGTCTGGGGACACTGGTTTAGGTAGACTGTACTTACGGAGGCAGAGGTAAACTTTAATCATCTAGAAAGTCTGCTTCTCTGGAGTCCTTGGGTGCTAGATAAAGTGAGAGCTTGTACATTAGCACTGGCAGGTGGGCTGTACATCTTTCTCATTTATGTTCAGGATGCTCAGACACTGCAGGGAAATGGTAGCTGGGTGGCACCCTCTCCGTGGAACACACGGGGCCATGAATGAGAGGAGAGGCTGTACAGGAGGCGGGCCATTCTCCTTGGTGCAGCCCTTGTCCACATACCACTGTGTCCTATGGGCCCAGGCCAAGGCGACCACAGGGGTCTGTGGAGGAGCCAGGGAGCGTGTACAAATGCTATGGATTGAACTGTGTCCCCCAAAGTCCACTGCAGCCCTAACCCCCCATCCTGAAACTGTATTCAGAGATGAGGCTTCTGAAGAGGTAATTAAGGTTAAATGAGGTCATAAGGGTGGGGCCCTAATCCAAGAGTCACCGGGAGTGAGTAAGCGCAGAGAAGGAGGGTCATGAGAGGACTCAGGGAGGAGATGACCATCAGCACGCCAAGGAGAGAGGCCTTAGGAGGAACCACCTGCCAGAACCCTGATCTCGAACGTCCAGCCTCCAGACTGTGAGGAATAGATGTCTGCTGTATGTGCTGTGGCAGTGTGAGTGGGCTAAGACACCAAGGAAGCACGGACCCCCCAGAGAGGCGCAAGGGGAGCTGGGAGCAGGTGTGAAGGATGAGGACCAGGTGGGGCTGAGATGAGGGATGCATCTCACACCCACACCTGCTGTCTTCCTTCCGCTGTGAACCTGAGCACCTACTCCAGGCAACCAGAGCTGATCACAGCTACACATGCAAGCTGCCCTGACCCCCAACCTCTCCTTGGAGCTGCCAGGACCCTCCAGGGGCAGCCTCTGAGGCAGGGATGTGGTCTGGCCTTGCCTTCCCTTCCCCCTCACCATACCCCCATCCAGGAGGTGCAGCTCTGTTGGGAACAGCCTCTCAATGAAGGTGTAAAGTGGGCACTGCCTGAAACAGGTGGCACAGGCTGGCACAGGCTGGCACAGGCCTGAGGCCATTGGTCCAGGCTATGTTCCATCTTTTAGTTTATTTGGAATTAGCAGAACATTAATTTTATGGTACTCTGATTTATTGGAACTCACTGGAAAAGACCCTGATGCTGGGCAAGATGGAAGGCAGGAGAAGGGGACGACAGAGGATGAGATGGTTGGATGGCATCACCGACTCGATGCACATGAATTTGAGCAAGCTCTGGGAGTTGGTGATGGACTGGCATGCTGCAGTCCACAGGGTTGCAAAGAGTCAGACATGACTGAGGGACTGAATTGAACTCTGATTTAACATTGTCCTTGGTCACCCTGCTTATTTAACTTCTATGCAGAGTACATCATGAGAAACGCTGGGCTGGAAGAAGCACAAGCTGGAATCAAGATTGCTGGGAGAAATATCAATAACTTCAGATATGCAGATGACACCACTCTTATGGCAGAAAATGAAGAGGAACTAAAAAGCCTCGTGATGAAAGTGAAAGAGAGTGAAAAAGTTGGCTTAAAGCTCAACATTCAGAACACTAAGATCATGGCATCTGGTCCCACCACTTTAAGGCAAATAGATGGGGAAACAGTGTCAGACCGTATTTTTCTGGGCTCCAAAATCACTGCAGATGGTGACTGCAGCCATGAAATTAAAAGACACTTACTCCTTGGAAGAAAAGTTATGACCAACCTAGATAGCATATTGAAACGCAGAGACGTTACTTTGCCAACAAAGGTCCGTCTAGTCAAGGCTATGGTTTTTCCAGTGGTCATGTATGGATGTGAGAGTTGGACTGTGAAGAAAGCTGAGCGCTGAAGAATTGATGCTTTTGAACAGTGGTGTTGGAGAAGACTCTTGAGAGTCCCTTGGACCGCAAGGAGATCCAACCAGTCCATTCTGAAGGAGATCAGCCCTGGGATTTCTTTGGAGGGAATGATGCTAAAGCTGAAACTCCAGTACTTTGGCCACCTCATGCGAAGAGTTGACTCATTGGAAAAGACTCTGATGCTGGGAGGGATTGGGGGCAGGAGGAGAAGGGGACGACCAAGGATGAGATGGCTGGATGGCTCACTGACTTGATGGACTTGAGTTTGGGTAAACTCCGGGAGTTGGTGATGGACAGGGAGGCCTGGTGTGCTGCGATTCATGGGGTCGCAAAGAGTCGGACACAACTGAGCGACTGAACTGAACTGAACTTGGTATCTAATCAGACATTCAAGTAGACACACAAATATCAAACCAATAAGTATGACCGAGCCCCTTTGCTGTTTACCTGGAACTAGCACAACGTTGTGAATTGGCTATACTTCAATACAAAATAAAAAGTTAAAAAAAAAATCAAACCAAAGTACGTTGCTCCCCATCTCACAAACATGACTCAATTTAGACTATGAACAAAGACCCTACAGAGTGCTGGTGATTCCTGCAACTGTAACAGTTAAGAAATGGCTTAAATAGAGATACTTTCTTTTGCTCTGAGAAACCTTATTCTTTAATTTCCCCTAACTTCCTAAAGAGAAACACTGCTAAGGAAGATCGTCCCTTAATTATTTCTGTGACGCTTTATAGTTAAGTCTGCCCTGGGCTCAGAACTCGTCATTCTGGCTGAGAGTGTGCTGCATGTAAATTATACCCTCAGTATTCAGTCACATAGTTTCCGCGTGACTCACGTTCTCCCAGAGAATCCAGCACACGGCAGAAGCCGACTCAGCAGTTTCTCTCACAAGGCCACCTCCCCACTGACTCGCTGACCCTTGAACGCTCAGGGCTGAGATGAGCGTGTCCAGAGACCCCTTGCGGGTGCAGAGCTCCACATCTGAGGGAGCTAAAGCAGGGGCCCCTAGGGCTGACCACCAGCCAGCATTTTCACACGCAATGGGACATTTTAATTTCCCAGTTAGGATATGAAAGCTCTTACTAGCTCTCCACCGAAATGGCTGTGATTCTTTGTTCTAAAACCAGCAGTGCGTGTGCTGGGAAATCATCTGTAAAAGGGTGGGCACATCCCAGAACCATGACCCGTGGGCTGGACGTGCTCCACAGACGGACAGAAGGACCGGGGTAGCGACAGAAGTCCCAGACCCGGTGCTTGTTCCCCGTGCGCCAATGATGGTTTGCAGACTCATATCCAAATGCCAGCTGAGATGCAAGGTGATGCGAGTGTGTGCCTAGAGCCCTTGGCTTCCTGACTCTGGATGCTCAGGTCACAACCTGGAGGACAGAAAACTCCGTCCTCCTCAGAGACCTGAAGCTGCCATGGACTCAGAGCTCCACCAGCTCACACACTCCTTGGAGGGGAAGGACAGCCTCCCAACAGCTCTGCAACAACCAAGCGCTCAGTGTGGCTGTGGGTGAACCAGGACCACCTGGTGCAGACAGGACAGAGCTGCCCCCATCCCGCATGACTGTCAACATCAACCCGAGTGCTCCCACCACTACCAGAGACCCTGCCAGCTCCTGGGAGATGCATGCTGGCTCTCCTCCTACCCTCATAGCTGGAGGAGCAGCAGGAAAACCACTGAGCCTCCCAGTGCCCTCGCCACCTTCCCGTTACTAGTGCCTCTATTATCACCACCTGCTCTGAGTGCACCACCTGCGGCCACTGGGCCGCTCCTGGAATAGTCATCTCAAAAAGGTTCCTTTGGAAAAGTAAATCCAAATGCAAAAGAACTTTTTTTGTGTGTGAACCAGCACGAGTGGCACAGAACCTAAAAGCTAGTGAAGCAGCTTTGGTAACAGAAGCAACAGGCAAACCCAAAACTAAAGAGGAAAGGGTAAAGAACTCAGATCATCCAGAGAACTATGTGAAATAGCCCACAAGAGGGACGTGGTGGTCCCAGGCACCATTCAACTCTCAGGGTTTCTTCAGCATCACTTTGAGTTCAGTGAACAGAATGCTTGATGTCAGAATTATAAGCGGCTCTAATTTCAGAAGCTGATTATCATTATAAATCATTCCATTATACTGAGATTTCAGTTTTCAAAACTGAGAGTTTAGAAAAAAGCACTTCATTATATGGTAGGATCGCAAGAAATTGCAATGTGGGACAGACCCCAGCACCTCACTGGGGGGAGAACATTTCCACGCCTCCTAGAGCTTCTTCCTGGTTGGGCTTTGGGGCCCCCTGCCCCCAGGAACACATTTCTCCCGCCCTGAGGACTTAGGTCCTGGGAGGGACTTGTCCAGCAAGATGGGGCCTGAAGTGTCTGCTGTCAGTGGGGCAGCCAGGGCGGGACCAGGAGGCAAACAGAACAGGCCTGGGCCCATCCCCAAGAGCCTGGGGCAACTTTAGGTCTTTGTTTTGGGGTAACGTGCTACAGAGCTTAGAGTGGGTGCTGACACATTGAGGCAGTGGCTTGTTTTCAAAGCTGGACGAAGAGAGAATATTTGGTTCTCATCCTCACTTAACACCTCATCAACATGTGGTCAGTTCGCAGGATTCCCTCGACATCCCATGGACTTTGGGACCTCCCCCAGGCTAAGACCTTGAGACCCTTCTTGACCTCCTCCTCCAGCCCCTGCCCTGTCGTGGTTTCTAGTCTGACTTCAGCCTACACCCACTTCCAGCTCCGTGGACTTCTGTTACCTGCCCACCCTGCACAGCACATCTCAGCTGGTTCCCCAGACCCGGGCCCCCTCCAGCTGCCCTGCTCAGGGGTGGCCCTGCTCCACTAGAAACTCAGACCTTTCCTGGATACCCCCACCCCTGCAGCTGCTCAGCACTGCCCAGGCCCCCACCTCCTGCCCTCTGCCTCCATCCACCTCAGCCCATGTGACCGGGCTGCATGGGTCCTGCTCCCCGATCTTGATCCAGGCCCTCCACACTTGCCTCCTGGCTCTGGCTCCTTCCCAAGCCAGGCTCCTGTGAAACGCTGTTCCCCTTCCTCCAGGCAGCGCCTACCAGGATGGTGCTTGGCACTCAGGAGGCAGCAGGCACAGGTGCTGAGAGCACAGAAACTCCCTCCCACCCCCAGACGGCAGACATACCTGGGTGAGCAACTGGTCGGGCGCCAGCTGGTTGATCCACCGCATGTACCGCTCAGTGGAGTTGGGGGGCTCCCTTGTCACTTGACAACCAATAATCTGTAAAACAATAACAAACAGGACTTAAAGCCATGCAGCCTTGGGGGCGGCCCTGTGTTTTGATAACTTTCTCCATTCAGCTTCTAAATAAACAAGAGCTGCAGCCCTAACAGCTCATTGCCCCCGGCCGGCTCCCTCTATCTAGGCTGCCACAGCAGCCTCCACGGTGATGCCATCAGACAGGCACTCCCGCCCCAGGAGAAGCCATGCTAGCTGCCATCTAAATCCTCTCCTGCACCCTGCCAGATTACTTCTCACCCCTCCTTCTACTCTTGGTTCTGGAACCTGGCCCTGCCTCCTCCTGGCCATGGACACCATCCCCTCTCCACAGCTTCACAGGCTGACTCCCAGCACCCAACACCTAGGGAAGCCCCCCTGCACACTCTCCTCGGGTATCTGCCTGCAGTGCATTTAAACATCCTTAAGACTGCTCAGAGGTAAAGGGTCCAGCCCTCCCATCAGTGAGGCAGGCTTGGAGGGAGGCTGGGCCCTCCCACAGATATCAGGGGTCCTGATGCTCAGACACCAGCAGCCCCAGGGCTCAGATGCAGAGAATGGGCCAGTTTCCGAGGGAGGGGCCCCTCGCAGCAGCAGGAGGAGGCCTTTCTCCCCCTTTCTGGCCAGGGGAGGGCAGCTGGGGTATCCGAGGGTGGCAGAAAGCCCGCTCCTGGGTGAGGGTCCTATGAGGCTCTCACAGGCTGGCTGACCTCGGAAGATGACACTAACCTCTGATCCCAGGCTTTGTCTTCCCCACCTTCCA
The DNA here is from genome assembly GCF_042477335.2 of Ovis canadensis. Lineage (NCBI taxonomy): Eukaryota > Metazoa > Chordata > Mammalia > Artiodactyla > Bovidae > Ovis > Ovis canadensis. The sequence goes on along the minus strand of NC_091255.1, from coordinate 58,070,977 downwards.
GACCATCGGGTAACACAGTGAGGAAGGTCAAGGGTGGCTGGCTGACTTATGTCACTGCCTAAGTCTCCTTATTGAGAAATGAGCAAAAGTCATCTCATGAGTTTCTTAAAACTTGCTCTAATATACACAACACTTACACATGGTGATTAATTTATATTAATTCAGTTATGCTACTGAAGGTTTCAGAAGGTTTTCGTCTGCTTTGCTTGCATTTTGTTGTGGTGGTTGTGTTTCGTGATCCTGTTATACATATACACATCTCCATTCATTTTCAGATTCTTTTCCCACACAGGTTATTATAGAATACTGAGTATAGAATACCCTGTGCTACACAGTAGGTCCTTGTTTGTTGTGGTTTTTTAATCTGTTCTTGACAGAGAGAGAGAAATGGTAGATTCGCATGTAGTAGTAAGAAATAACACACAGAGATCCCATGTGTATTATTACTTGGTTTCCTCTAATGGTAACATCTTGAAAAACCAACACTTGGCCTCCACTGGGCTCAGGGACACTGGGCGTTTCCACGGCCACAGGGGCCCTCATGGTGCCTTTATGGCTGCTTCCCGCCCCTCCCAACCCCCCACACCCACCCCACCCGCCCTGCTCCTTCCCCACACTGCTAGCTCACAGCCACAAACCTGCTACTTCAATGCCATAATTCTTTCAAGAACGCTGCAAAAATGCAATCACATTGTGTGTAGCCTTTAGCAATTGGGTGATTCCCTGGAGATTTGTTCCCTGTTTTTTTTTGGCTGAAAAATACTCCACAGCTTAACCCTCTACAGGACACCTGGGCTGTTTCCAGTTTGAAGCTGTTACTATTATTCTGCTGCAAACACTCATGTGGAGGCTTTTGTGTGAATAGAAGTCTTCGTTTCTCTGGGATGAATGCCCAGGAGTGTGACTGCGGGTCATACAGTAGTTTCACGTTTTAAGAAACTGTTTCCCTGAGCGGCTGCACCACTTCCATCCCCACAACAGCACATGTGACCAGTTCCCCCACATCTTCGCCGTGTGTTTTGGTCTAGCTTTTCCGACCGGTGTGTGCGGTGACTCGCACTTATAACACGCATCCCCAATGGCTCGTGAGGCTGAACCTCCTTCCGGGGGCTTATTTCTCATCTGCCTGGCCCTCCAGAGAAGTTTTATTAGGATAAAACACACTTGGCCATAGGTGTGTATTCTTTTTACATATTACTGAATTCTGTGAACCTTTTATGTATTTCTCCTAAAAGCACATACTAAACACAGTTACAAATCAGAACAGCTCTTGAATGAGCAGCCTGCCCAGTGCGAGGCTGCAGGACTGATGTGACCAAGGCGTATATTTTTAACTGTCTATTCCATCTGTTTTCTGGTATCGTTTACACTGGTTTGCATTTGATGGCTGAACAGAAAAGGTTTTGAAGAAAAAAGGAAACATGTGGATCAAAGCTGTGAGATAGAAACCCTCTGTTTCAAAAGTATTCCCAAACATTAAGATGAAGAGGCTTAACTTCTGTATAAACACCCAGGCCCCGGCCCCACACTGCTGTGTCATGAACAGCTGCTGGGGGTGGAGGGTCAGCCTAGCACAGCCCAGCCCACGCTGAGAGACACACTTCTAGCCAGACCGCGGGCAGGCGGACATGGCCTTGCTGGGACATGAGCTGACTCACGCTAGTTCCACAGTGAACACCTGAGCCTCCTTCCCAAACCTCACCTTCCACTCTCTGCCTCTGAGGAAGGCTGAACCACACTGGGTGGGGTCTCACAGGGAGCAGGGCTAGGAGGACATGAAATGAAGCTGGAGCTTCAGGGGCTAGCTGTTCTTTGAGGCTTTAATCAATGTGAGTGTTGGTTTACAAAGAACGAAAGGATATTTTGTTTGCCTTGTGAAAGTGAAAAGTGAAAGTCAGACACTCAGTTGTGTCTGACTCTTTGTGACCCTCATGGACTGTAGCCTGCCAGGCTCCTCTGTCCATGGGGTTTCCCAGGCAAGAATACTGGAATGGGTTGCCACTTCCTTCTCAAGGGGATCTCCCCGACCCAGGGATTGAACCCAGGTCTCCTACACTGGCAGGCAGATTCTTTACCATCTGACCTACCAGGGCAGTCCTTTGTTTGTGTTAACACTTTTTAAAAGAACGCTGGCCTGGGCCACAGGGCAGACAAAGGCAAATCATAAAAAGAGGCGCCTGCAGCAGGGCGCCGAGCTCCTCTCCTGTGCTGCCTGCCCTGCCTTCACGCCAGACCGCTGTGGACACCACGCCAGCACAGGGCCTGTACACAGTCAGTGCTCAACAGGCACAGGCTGAACGGACACAAAGAGCGGGAGACTGAGCAAACGCTTCAAGAAATAATGGTCAAAAATTTCCCAAATTTGATGCAGGCTATAAAACCACAGATCCCAGAGATTCAACAAAGCCTCATTAGAGTCAACCTTTAAAAAAGAAAAAACAAACTTTGGTTTGTACATCATAACCAAAGTGCTGAAAAGTAATATTAAAGAAAAAAAATCTTAGAAGCAGTCAAGAGAAAAACACCCATTACACAGAGAGGCATAAGGAAGGCAGCAGACTTCTTGGCAGAAGCTATGGAAACCAGACAAGGGGGAGGGATCTTTTTAAAAAAATATTTTATTTGTATTTATTTGGCTGAGCCTGGTCTTAGATGTGGCATGCATAATCTTCAATCTTTGTTGCATCATGCAGGATCTTTTTTCAAGTTGCAACATGCAAACTCTTAGCTGAGGCATGCGGGATCTAGCTCCCTGACCAGGGATCAAAACCAGGCCCCCTGCATTCGGAGCACAGTCTTAGCCACTGGACCACCGGGAAGGGCCAGGGAGAGGCATCTTTAATGAAAGAAAGGACCTCAACCTAGAATTCATTAGCCAGCTACTATAGCTTTCAAAATTTAAAGCAAAAGAGACTTTTTCAGAAAAACAAAAGCCAAAATAATTCATCACAAGAAGAGTTAAATTACCAAAGGAGATGAAGGAAGCTCTTTGGGGGAAAGAAGACGATCTGACTGATAAGAAGGAATGGTAAGTGGCAGTAATGGTAAACGTGTAAAAGCTGGAGACATTTTGCCATCTGTAACCTCTTTATAAGATAGTTCATTTTGGTAAAAATAAAAACAAATAGCGTGGGGTTTACAGCATAAACTGTGTGACAGGATGTGATCCTGTAATCTCATGCTCCACGTGAGACTCTGCCATCTATCTGCGGTAGAGTGTAAGGGACAAGGTACACACTGCACACGGCCCTAAGCCGACCCCTGGGAACTAGGGAGACAGAGAGGTGTAGCTGATAGAGCAACAGCGCAGGTAGAGGGGATCACGGAGCAAAACACGGAGAAGAGGAAACCAGGAGGAGAGAGGCTCGAGGCAAAACCCAGACCAGAAGATGAAGACCAATTACATAAAATACAGAAGGAACACAGTAATAAACAGCAAAAGTCAGTAAAATAGAAAAAAATAAAAAGGAGGAAGGGACTGGCATGTGGCCGAGTTAGGAGGGGTGCCAGTGCAAGGTGGCTTGGCTTGGCTGTTGCTGGGATCAGTACCCACATTCAAGCTCTTACTGAGGAACTGAGGTTTTAAATTTATTTTAAAAAATTAATTATTTTTATTTATTTGGCTGAGCTGGGTCTTAGTTGCAGCTCATGGGATCTTTAGCTGCATATAGGATCTAGCTCCCCAAACAGGGATCAAACCTGGGTTCCCTGCATTAGGAGCATTGAGTTTTCACCACTGGACCATCAGGGAAGTCCCAGAAACTGAATTTTTTAAACTTCACTAACCTCAGTTCTTCATGGAAATGAGAAATTATACTGCAAACCCACATAACAAACCAGACAACAAGCTTGAATAGGAAGTTGTAAAATGAGCCCAGGACCTGCACCTTGAATTCTGAGAGGAAGGCAGCCCACCCTCCCCACCCACTGTCCTCACAGTGTTGCTGGAGGGTCCCTCCCGCAAGGCCTCTCAGAACCACGGCCTGAAGATGAAAAATAAGGGGTGGGGGGAAATGTAAAGCATAAAATTTTATTAACTACATTTATGAAATTAGTTCCTAATTTATGTTTATCAACAGTTTAAAGATTACTAAAATATAAACAAAAATTAGATTTCATTAAGAACTAATTGCCTTATAGATCCAATCCTCAAAATACTTAAAGTGGGTACATTTAGGAATGGAGGCAGTGCTTTGATATTTTAAGTTAGATTAACTATTTTCCTTATTTCATACTCCCAAATGCTTCTTGTCATCAAAAATCTTTTCTAAATCATGACTTACAGATCAACGTGTAATCACCTGGGCAACAATCACCACTAGGAAACAGGGTCATTCAAACACCCTCCTAGCTCCCGAGAGGCACACCTGTGTTTACTCATCAAGAGCGGTATGTATCAGGTGTGACTGGGATGTGGGGCGGCCACGCTCCACGAAACCTAAACACATAGACGTGTGTTGTCCACGTGTGGTAGTCACGTCAACATGGGGCAGATGCGGAAGAACACCGCTCCATCACTGTGATTTTTAACCTGAGAAACTTCTCCGGACGGTAGAAGGTGAGGTGCCCTCATCGCCTCTGCCTCTCGAATCTCCCAGGCACTGGACCAGGTCTATCTTCAGCAGGGCTCTTGTAGCCTTCCCTTCTCGACTCACCCCACCCCCCAAATACCAAGAGATGGGTGCCTGGCCTGCAACACGCCCCCTCCCCAGGCTCCATCAGGGCCAGCCGTGGACACAGAGGCCCCCAAGCCCACCTGCAAACCGATCCCCAGGCACTGCAGGCCAGAAGGCTCCCCAGCCAGTCTCTTGCACTGTGAGGCAGAGCTGGACCATGGAGTCTGGCCACCAGACTCCGTCCTATGTGACTAAGTGAAGCCCCCATCTGCACTCACTTCTTCCAGCCTCTGCTGGGTACACAGATGGTGCCCACTGTGTGTGAGGTGCAGTGAGGACTGAGCCAAAGTGAGGACTGAGCCAAAGTGAGGACTGAGCCAAAGTGAGGCGGCGCCTACTGGGCTTTAGGTGCTGACAGCAGACCCACCCACCTCCCAGCCTCGTGTAGCATGAGCTCCTTGTCAGCCCCTTCAAACAGCTGTGCCCTCTCTGCAGCGCCGGCGCCGTTCCCGGGCACACACTCAGCCAACCAAGTCAGCGCCTCTCTGTGGAGGCACGGTAGCCACCCCCACAGGGCGGGATGAGGCTGCACCATTCCCAGGCACACACTCAGCCAACCAAGTCAGCGCCTCTCTGTGGAGGCACGGTAGCCACCCCCACAGGGCGGGATGAGGCTGCACCATCCCCAGGCACACCCTCAGCCTGACCAAGTCAGCGCCTCTCTGTGGAGGCACGGTAGCCACCCCCACAGGGCGGGATGAGGCTGCACTGAGCAGAGGGGAGATGACGGCCCTGGTGTCACCTGAAGATGGAGACTGATCCACAGTGCCTACCTCCCGCCTCATGTTCCCACCAGGCAGGGTGGGCAAAGGCCAGGTCACCAAGGACTCCTCCTGAGCCCCCTGGAGACTCACATCCAGGATGTAGGGAGGTCCTGCCACCGCCCTGTCCCACGACCACAGGGAAGGACCCGCCCAGGAGTGCTGGAAAAGCTCTGGGTCGCCATGAACCTCTGCAGGGTGCTCCCTGCCTCCTTCCCACCTCCATCCTCAGTGCCTCCATATTCCTGAGAATACAGAGCTTCCCACCTCTGCCCATCACAGGTGACCCCTCAGGGAGGGGCCCGGACCAAACACAGCAGCTTCCCTGAGCCCACCCAACTCCTGTCCCAGAGTGGATCTCCGCTCCAAAATGCTCCACAGGTGGGTGGGGAAACGCCCGACACGCCATCTCAGAAGCTCTGCAGAGAATGTGCAGCTGCACGATTTATGGGCGTGGCCACCCTCATAATCAAATGGCTTTCTTGTAAATGGCCTTAAAGTAATGACCAAGGACAAACATATACTTAGCATTCATTTCATTCTTTCCAAACAAACTATATGATATAATCAACAAAACCACCAACTGGCAACTGCAAATCAAGATTTTTGTAGGTCATGACTTTTATAAAACCCGGCCCCACAGCAACAACCCTTGAGCTGGTTTTGTCTAGTGCAGCAGGGCTGCTCTGAATCCCTGGTCTCGCTGCAGACCTGTGATGTGGGGCAGGAGGAGGCACAGCTGCTCCACTGCCGGGAGCAAAGCTTCTCCTTTGTTGGATCAGAGTATCCAGTGCACTTAACACAAGCTTAGCGAGAAAAGCCCTAACCTCAAACCTTATAAAAGGACAAGACAATGTGTTTCAATTAAGATTAAGACAAACTGGAAGATTAAGATAAGCTTTACTGTATTGCAGGCGGTAAAGACTCAGCCTGCAACGCGGGAGACCTGGGTTCAATCCCTGGGTTGGGAAGATCCCCTGGAGAAGGGAAAGGCTACCCACTCCGGTATTCTGGCCTGGAGAATTCCATGGACTGTATAGTCCATGGGGTCGCAAAGAGCTGGACACGACTGAGTGACTTTCACTTCACAACATAAACTGACATGGTCTATATTTTCCCCAAATTCTTTATATATCCCTAGATTTCAAGGTCTTTGAACTTACATGTTGTGGTTCAGTTGCTCAGTTGTGTCCAACTCTTTGCGACCCCATAGCCTGCAGCATGCTAGGATTCCTTGTCCTTCACCATCTCCTGGACCTTGCTCAAATTCATGTCCATTGAGTCGGTGATCTCATCCAGCCATCTCATCCTCTGTTGCCCCCTTCTCCTCCTGCCTTCATCCTTTCCAGCATCAGGGTCTTTTCCAATGAGTCAGCTCTTTGCATCAGGTGGCCAAAGTATTGGAGCTTCAGCTTCAGTATCAGTCCCTCCAATGAATATTCAGTGTTGATTTCCTTTACAATGAAATGGTTTGATCTCTTTGCAGTCTAAGGGACTCTCAAGAGTCTTTTCCAACACCACAATTTGAAAGCATCAATTCTTCGATGCTTAGCCTTCTTTACGGCCCAACTTTCACATCAATACATGACTACTGGAAAGACCACAGCTTTGACTATGCAGACCTCTGTTGGCAGTGATGTCTCTGCTTTTTAATATTCTGTCTAGGTTTGTCATAGCTTTTCTTCCAAGGAATAAGCATCTTTTAACTTCATGGTTGCAGTCACTGCAGTGATTTTGGAGCCTGGGAAAATAAAATCTGTCACTGTTTCTACTTCTTGTCTATCTATTTACCACGAAGTGATGCGACCAGATGCCATGATCTTCATTTTTTGAATGTTGAGTTTTAAGCCAGCTTTTTCACTCTCTTCTTTCACTCTCATCAAGAGACTTTTTAGTTCCTCTTTGCTTTCTGTCATTAGAGTGGTATCACTGCATATCTGAGGTTGTTGATATTTTTCCCAGCAATCTTGATTTTGGCTTGTGATTCATTCAGCCCAGCATTTCACATGGTGTACTCTGCATATAAGTTAAATAAGTAGGGTGACAGTATACAGCCTTGATGTACTCCTTTCCCAATTCTGAACCAGTCCATTGTTCCATGTCTGGTTCTAACTGTTGCTTCTTGACCTGTATACAGGTTTCTCAGGAGGCAGGTAAGGTGGTCTGGTATTCTCATCTCTAAGAATTTTCCACAGTTTGTTGTGATGCACACAGTCAAAGGCTTTAGTGTAGTCAATGATGCAAAAGTAGATGTTTTCTGGAATTTCCTTGCTTTTTCTATTATCCAATGGATGTTGGCAATTTCGATCTTTGGTTCCTCTGTCTTTTCTAAACCCAGCTTGTACCTCTGGAAGTTCTCAGTTCACAAATTGTTTAAGACTAGCTTGAGGGATTTTGAGCATTACCTTGCTAGCATGTGAAATGAGCACAAATATACAGTAGTTGGAACTTCTCTGGCATTCCCTTTCTTTGGGATTGGAATGAAAACTGACCTTTTCCAGTGAGAACCGCCAAAAGTAACTTCACATGTGAGCCAATCACAAAAAAGTGGGGGGAACAATATATCTAAACGTATCTCACTCTCTACAATGTCAACACTGGTTACAAAATTCTTCACACAAAATTTCTTTCAATGCAAAAGATGTTGTCCATGTTTGGAAACTGTGTGCCATATCCAGTTATGTGAAAATCACCTCTGGTGTCTCCAGCCTGGACACGTTCTCAGACTTAGGCCCGACAGCTGAGGGAGAGGCCCCACCCATGAGGACGGACCTGCGATGCCAAGGGCGATGCACCCAGGATGCAGGATGTAGGGCTAGGAGGCGACCCTGATCATGTGAGGCAGCTGGACACAGGACACCGGCAACACCAGGCCCATCACGCCACTGGAGCAAGGGTCCATGGGTCAGTGATAACCTGGGCTCATGCGCACACAGGCCCTACCAACGACCACTTTCGGGTTCCTGAGGTGCAATCAGAGAGCGCAGGCTCAGTGCCTGGCCGAGCCCTCACGTGGGTTCCCTGGAATGTGACTGGGGGTGCATGTAAGAGAAGGGCCAGGTGAGTGGAATCCAACACCACATCACATTCTGAAAAAAAGGCAGAGGTTGGGCCATCCTGGAGGCTTGCAGGATGGGGGTGCTGGTCCCCACACACCCCTGCAGAACCACTTGTCTCGCTCACACACTGCATCAGCAAGTCAGCACTAGGGACCCTCTCTGCTGTCTTCACTTTGTTCCGTGGTCTGGATGCTGGACATTCCCTCACTGGCCACCCCGTTGAGGACATCTGTGGCACTTGGTGAGCAAGACGTTCAGGTCCAGAGGTCTGGGCACCACATCTCCCTCTCTGAGGTGAGGGTCCACAGAGAGAGAGGCACAGGACTGGGCAGGTCTCCCTGGTCCTCTTGGGGTCCTGTTTACCCCTGACCTTGTTGAGAGTGGAGTCTGGAGAAATATAGGCCTGCTGTCTGGCTCTCAGGCTACAGAGCCCTGGAGGAAGTTGGTGGTGGTCAACAAGGAGACCAGCAGCCCCAACAGGGCTGTCATAGCACAAGCCCCAGAACCCTGTGACACAGAGCTGTGGGCCAGTCAACGTGATGTGGCTGGGGCACATGGTCACACTGCCCACCAGCAGCTGGGCACTCTCAGACCACACTGAAGCATGAGGTCAAGTGGCCCTACAGCTATGCAGACGACAGTGGAGGTCCCAGGTCACCCACCTGTGGCTCCGACCTCTTCCTCAGCTGCACCCACAGCCTCATGGGGCTCCCCTAGGACCCATGGATAGAGCAGGTCTGCAGGCAAGCTAGTGTCATACGCTGGCACAACCCACAGAGGGACTGGTACTGCAGCCTGGTCTCATTCAGACAGCTCCAAGGCTCCGGAAGCCTGGGATGTCCACCTGTGGGAATGGGGGAGGTGGCTAGGGCAAGGACACATACAAACCCACAGGCCCTGGTCAGCATGCAGGGGAGTTTTCTGGGAAGAGCAGACCTCTGAGACACTGCAGATGGACCTGGGAGCACTGGGAGCAGCTTCTGGTAGGCAGTGCTGGCTGCTGAGCCAGAGTAGAGGATGCGGGTTCCTTTCCAAAGGCGGCTCTAGCTACCACCACCCCTGACCTCCTGGTCACAGAACAGACTCTGGGCCATGAGGAACCGGCCCAAGGATTCCAGCAGCCGTAGTGAGTCAGCGACACCAGCCCCCAGGCCACACACTGGTTCCCTTGATGCTACCTTGGCCAAAGGGCCATTTGTCAATAAAGGAGCAGCTGGGCATTTTCGAGCCTCTCTCAAGTCCAGCCTTCTGGAAACGTTCAGCCTGAGAAGCAGTGGCGTAGACTCTCAAGACATAGCTGACAACCATTTTTATCTTCTTACAGGCATATTTCAAGGACCTGTTTATATTAACAATGTTTAAATGTAAGCAATATAAGTGTAACCACAATTTAGGGAATAAGAATCCTCAACATCAAACTTAAGGTTGTGAAAATCACCTATTCCATGAAAAGACAACAAAAGCTCTCAGGAGGAGTGTGCAGGTGTGTTCACAGGACAGCCAAGTCCTAGAGCCTAGTCACGTGTGTGGGGCTAGGCCGTCGGACACAGCAGGAGGGGTACATTTCTTTGTTGCTGTTGTTGTTCAATCACTCACTGGTGTCTGACTCTTTGCAAACTAATGGACTGCAGCGTGCCAGGCTTCCCTGTCCTTCACCATCTCCTGGACCTTATTCAAACTCATGTACATCGAGTCGGTGATGCCATCCAACCATCTCATCCTCTGTTGTCCCCTTCTCCTACTGCCTTCAATCCTTCCCAGCATCAGGATTTTTTTCAGTGAGTCACTTCTTTGCATCAGGTGGCCAAAGTATTGGAGCTTCAGCTTCAGCATCAGTCCTTCCAATGAATATTTAAGGTTGATTTCCTTTAGGATTGACTGGTTTGATTTCCTTGCAGTCCAAGGGACTCTCAAGAGTCTTCTCCAACACCACAGTTCAAAAGCATCAATTCTTTGGTGCTCAGCCTTCTTTATGGCCCAACTCTCACTATATGACTACTGGAAAAACCATAGCTTTGACTATACAGATCTTTGTTTCTTAGAAGGAGAAAATCAGCAGATTGAATTCAGAGCTCCAAAATTAGGGGCTATTGGAAGAAAAAGAATTCATCTTGGATGAAGAAACATCCTTCAAACTCCTTGAGAAACCATCTGAAGGAAGTATGTTTTTGAACCTTTGTCGTAACTCAGTACATGTTTCATGGGGTGCATGCTTTGAGCCCTGAGCCCTGAGCCAGGAACCGGCTCTCTCCTTCATGAAGGCCAAGTGGCAATAGTCAGTCAAATATAGCACCTGGAGCCCGTGAGAAATGCATAGTCTCGGGCCTCACAGACAACCGGGGTCAGATCTCAGGGGCTTGTGCACTCACGACCTGGAGACACTGTGGGTGGACACAGCACAGGGAGACAGAGGTGAGCAAAACCCAGGGGCCGTTCCTCGGCAGCCAGGCACACGCACCCAAGACAGTCTGGACCTTCTCCTTCCCACCTTCAAAACCAGGGATTCAAAGATGTTTGTATTAAAACTTCAGCACAGATATCTGAGCAGTGAGTCCTGTGGTCAGACACCCTGGACCCTGAACCTCAAGGGGGCGAGTGACCCATGGGCCTGAGATGTCCTTCCAAGTTTAAGTGGGTGGGAGATGCTCCCCTACACGGGGCTCCTGTGGGGGGACGTGAGCCTCCCTGGCCTGGAGGACGGGTCCTGGCGAGCCTCACTCATGGGAGCCATTGAGGAAGCCATTCTAAAGATGAGAGCGTAGTCTGAGGTTATGCAGATAATAAGTTTTTTTAAACTGATACACCCTACAGCTCTCAATCTGCTTTCATGTCCAAGGCACACAGCTTCAAAAATGCTGACAGAAATAAACCAAGCCAAAAAATAAATTTAAAACCCCTCTGGACCCATTTGAAAGTAACAAGTGCTACTCAAAACAAGAAGCACATTTTTCTTGAAAGGAAAACACCTGTGAGCGTGTGGACACACCAGGCACACATCTTTCTCCAAGAGGGCAGTCTGGCTACAAACTGACTCTCTCAGTCCTAAGGAAGAATCCTAATCTAAAAACACTATAACGGCATTTCTACCAAAATTTGTAGAGACATGCATAAACATCCATACTCACACTTTCCGGGTGTCGCAAAGCGGCTTCGTGTTGCAGCCTCACTCTCTGAGGCATCATCACGTCGTCCTGCAGGAGGGAACACACTTGAAACTCCAGGAAGCAACTCTGACAAACAAGCAAGAAGACAGACAGCCCGACAGCAAAGCAGCAAAAACCACTACAATATTGTAAAGTAATTAGCCTCCAATTAAAATAAATAAAAAAGAAAAAAAAAAGAATTGTGCAAGTGGGGAAGGAAGTTTAAAAGGGAGGGGATATATGCATGCCTATGGCTGATTCATGTTGATATATGGCAGAAACCCACACAATACTGTAAATTATCCTTCAATTAAAAATAAATAAATTAAAAAAAAAAGAAACTCCAGGAAGCAACTGTGACAAACAAGCAAGAAGACAGACAGCCTGACGGCAAAGCAGGCAGGAGACCAGAACAGGCAGTGCAGACAGTGCCCAGTGACCCACGACCCCATCAAGCATCCGGGAAACTCAGCTGCCCAGGATGCAGTGGAGCACGAGTGAGAAGCTGGACAATTCCAGTAAGAACCACACAGCAGGCAGGAATGAGGGTCTGAGGAAGACAGTGGGGCACGTCCAGCAAGATGGAGACTCTGATCCCCGAGAGCCAGTAACTTAATTTACTCAATGGGCAGAAAAAGGCTTACATATACACACCAGAGAGGTGTAGAGAAATGTTCACCACAGTGTTGTTCAAAATGGGGAACAGCTTGATGTTCACACAGACCAGCAAAGGTAAGCAAATCGTGTGCATCTCTATAGTCAAATACCATTGCGGTCTGAGAGTGAAAGACAGCTACACACACATAAGTGAATTTCACAGCTACAATGCCGAGGGAAAGAGGCGAGACAATAGAATATATATAGTATTATTCCATTTATTTAAAATCAAAAATCAAGCAAAATTAACGTGATTATTTAAGATACACACATACATATAATATGAACTACCATAAAGAAAGCAAGACAATTAGAATCCCAAAGTCAAAATAGTGGTGACTTTGTAGAGAGGGGATCAGGGTATAACTCTTAAGTATTAGCAATGCAGTTACTTGCTGGGAGGTAAATACACGTGTATTTACTTCCTAATTAATCTTTAAAGTGTACATGTATGTTCTGTGTATTTTTCTATAGGTATGTTTCATCTCACAATTTTAAAACTGCCTTAAAATTGATAAAAATTCAAATATGGTATCAATATGCCCAATAGAAGAGCTAAAAATAATGTCATTGGGAGGATATTTATCTTTAAACTGAGCAATGAGATAAACGGAAAGATTTGTATTTGTGTCTCTCATTTCTTCAACATAGCCTCATGAGCTAATGTGCTAATCAAATGAACTGCAGATGAAGTAAGCTGAGAGGAAGCTTGTGGCTAATGTGAGGAGGAGGGAAAGGAGGTGATGAAAGGGGAGGAGGGAGGGAAGGGGGAGGGGAGGGAGAGGGGAGGGAGGGGAGGGAAAGGGAGGGAGGGGAGGGAAAGGGAGGGAGGGGAGGGAAAGGGAGGGAAGGGGGAGGGAAAGGGAGGGAAGGGGGAGGAAAAGGGAGGGAGAGGGGGAGGGGAGGGAGGGGAGGGGGAGGGGAGGGAGGGGAGGGGGAGGGGATTGGCAGGGCAGGGGCCCCTCCATGCACAGTGGCGCCCTCAGCAGGCAGGAAGAGAAACGCAGGGAGGAAGCTGTCAGAACAGGAGTGGAGGAGCTGTCTATTCCAGGCGGGAATCCTTCCCTGGCTCCCATCAGGACCATGCTTGTGGGCATGTGCGTGGTCAACCACAGCTGGGAATCTTAAAAAGGAAAACCAGGGGGGCTTCCCTGGCTGCTCAGACAGTAAAAAGGAAAACAAGGAAAACTGAAGTGGCGGTTGGGGTAGGGGTTGGGGGGTGGGGAGAGCAATGTGAGGAGAATAAAAAGAAGTTATGCTAGAGCTCAGCCTATTTCTCTCCCAGAAAGGGTACAGCAAAGCAGCAGAGCAGAGACAAACGCGGGAAATTTCCCTGAAAGGGGAGGTCTATTGATTAAATTCCTGAAAAGTGACCCCGTGTCAGGTGGCCTCATGCTGAATCCTAGAAATTCTGAGGGTTTCCTAAACCAGCCCCCACTCCTGGTGACAAGTGGGAAGGTGCACGGGTCAGCATAGGACTAGGCGAGTGTTTCAAAGTGAAAGTGGGGAGGGTTGAGGAAGCCACAGACAGGGTCAGGGTCAGCGCTGGCCTCTGCCCACAGCATGACCTCCCCTGGGACCTTAGCACCACACACGCAAGCCCCACTTCCTCCAAACTCAGGTGAGAACCCCGGGAACAGCACCACAAGCCTCTGGCCTCTAGTTCCCATACACACTCAATGACACCAAGACAGCCACTGCAATGGGGATGGTGTGTGAACCAGCTCAGCTGGTGTATTTGGCTGGACCTCAAAAATATTTGCCGAGTAAATGAAGTGTCTGTTCAGGGCGGAATTGTATTTTCAATTCACCTCACCATTTACACAACACTCTTTTTTTGTGTGTGTGCTATTTATCACCATCTTCTACAGTTGGAGGCAGAGCAGCTAGTATTACCCCCATTTTTTGCCAAGGAAACCAAGGTTTGGAATCTCTACAGAACCCATTCAAGATCTCATAGCAATTACACGTCAGGATTAAAATTTGAATGCAGGTCCAGTTGTACAGCTCAAGGATTTACACAAAAAGCAAAATTGCCCCAAAAGTCTTAGCTCTCAAGAACATTCTAATACAGTCTTCTATCACCTCTGCTGCTAGGTGTCTGAATAAAGTGAACATCTGCAAGTACAAGGAGCATACAGGAGACATTTAACACACCCCTGACCCTAAGCTGAGAAGCTCAAAGATGAACAAAATGAGTAAACATTCAAGTCAAAAAGTGATAGCGTAACAGGGTAACAGACTGTCTCAGCTGCACAGTGACTGCAGATTACAGATAAGCTCCTTGCTCTCCCAAGACCATTTTGAAAGAGGAAAAGCTTGCTGAAAGATGGGAGCATGAAAAGGTCTTTATTATACATGAAAAGTGATGTGATACTTTAATAACAAGCCCAGATGTGTTTCTGCCGTGATCCCACTGCCTTTCATTGATGTCCATCCCAGGGAGGGGGCCTGCTCTGGTCAAGATCACTGTGCTCACAGCTGGTACCCAATACCAGGAGCTGGTTTTAATAAAAGTCAGCTGGTATCTGCAATGCAAACAGGAGGGGGCCTACAGGATGGATATAAAAGGTCATCAAGCATGAACTACAAAAACCCAGAGTCTGCATGTCCTGATCCCAAGGTGTATCTGGAAACAGATTTTCCCTACCACAGGAGGGAAGGGTTCAAAACCTCCAGATTTATTTGCTGAAAGTGTGCAAGATTCCACGATGATTACCAGGTAAGAAATATTCTTGGCAGCCAAGGGGAAAGAATTTTAATGTATTATAAAAATAACACTAATTCAAGATGAAACACTGTTCCCTTTCTGACCATAAGAATGTTGGGTAGAGAAAAACTAATCTGGTCAAAGAATTTGAGTTAAAAGAAACCTGCATCTTTGAGTTCAGTAGCTTGTGAATAGAGGGTGGTCCTGAGGGAGCAAGGCTGTGGACCCCCAGGGATGACCAACTCCCAGGATGGGTGAGGGGCAGGAGGAACCACTTGCAGATGAAGGAA
Source organism: Ovis canadensis (assembly GCF_042477335.2). NCBI lineage: Eukaryota > Metazoa > Chordata > Mammalia > Artiodactyla > Bovidae > Ovis > Ovis canadensis. Next base: position 58,055,681 of record NC_091255.1, on the reverse strand, counting down.
ATAGCAGCCTACAGTCAAGGAGATCTGTGAAGAAAGCAAGGTCGATGTTAAGTCTCCCTATGCTTGACTTTTGGACAAGATTTGAAGACACAGGTAGCAATTCCCTGGTCACACCTCAACCTCAGGATGCACATTTCACACAGAGGACCCTGAAGGACAGGGGAGAGAGCAGAGGAAGCCCCATCTGCACGCCGAGAGCCGATTTCCAAAGCACAGCATCAGGGACTCACGCACGTGACTCACCTACATTTTCCTGAAGCCTGAGACACTGAGGGGAAGCGAGTCTGCTTGAGAGAAGCTGTCTTCTGTGATTTGCTACTTAGCCTGAGTAACTAAGTCATGGCAGGGCAGGACCCCCACAGAGGTCACAACGCCTCCACATCCAGTTGCAGAAATGACAGGCTAATGGCACACAAACAGTTCCCAAAGATACTGAAAGAGTCTTAAACAGAGAGTTAACAAGGTAGCTCACTACCTTGAGCCCAAATCTCTGAGAATCATCAGCTGAGAGAGGAAGCAAGCCACCTCTGCCCGCAAGTCCTCACTGATCTATGAGAAAGAGCTAAACTCTGAGCCATGGTTCTGGTAACCCTGCGAGGCTGCAGGGAATGGAGATCAGAGTCAGCGGTCTGCTCAAGACTGGGAGTCGGGGCGGGGCCAGCTTTCAACCCACAACAGTTCTGAGCTCAGGCTAAGGCAGGTTACTTCCTCAAAAGGTGAATGGGATATGAAGCCTAAAAGCCCAGAAGCCTCAAAACAGGGTAACAAGGGTCCCAGGATGGTGGTTCTCCCAAGCACCTGGAAGAAGCAGAGGAAAATCTCTGAGGGAAAAAACTTTCATCCATGGCCTCAAATTAACACCACAGAGAAGTATTCAAATACAATGGCCAATACACAAAGACAACTGGACATGTAAGTAAAAACACACAAAAGAACAGATAATAAAAGACTTCCCAAGGCAACCATTAAGAAAATAATTTAAAAAGAGTTAAAAATCAATAATTTATTACAAATAGTACACTAGAAAATATCTTGGAGAAGGCGATGGCACCCTACTCCAGTACTCTTGCCTAGAAAATCCCATGGATGGAGGAGCCTGGTAGGCTGCAGTCCATGGGGTCACTAAGAGTCGGACACGACCGAAAGACTTCCCTTTCACTTTTCACTTTCATGCATTGGAGAAGGAAATGGCAACCCACTCCAGTGTTCTTGCCTGGAGAGTCCCAGGGACGGGGGAGCCTGGCGGGCTGCCGTTTATGGGGTCGCACAGAGTTGGACACGACTGAAGTGACTTAGCAGAAAATATCTATTTCATTTTTTTTTAAAGGGAAGCAGTAAATAAAGAACAGAGGAACAAAAATAATATGAGTCATAGAAAATAGAAAAGAAAATAAATAGCAAAATGGCAGACATAAATCCAATTGTAAAAAACTTAAATTATGTGAATAAATTCAAAACTCTAATCAAAGGTAAAAGTTGTCAAACTGCAATAAAACACACATACACACACACACAAAAACAAAAACAAGTTCTACCTATAAGCTATTTACAAGAGACAAAAATTCAGGTTCAAAGACACAAATAGATTAAAGTAAAAGAATGGAAAAAGATACAGCAAGCAAACTATAACCATAAGAGAGACGTAGTTTTACTAACACGAATCAGAACAGACTTTAAAACAAAGAACATTAAAAGAAACTAAGAGAGACATTAAACATTGACAGAATGGTCAATCCATCAGAAAGATATAACAATTATAAATAGGCATGTATATAACAACAGTGGAACAAAAAGAAACAAAAATGAATGGTATTGAAGAGAAAAATAGACAATTCAACAATAAGAGTTGGAGACTTCAATAAGCCACCATCAAGAATGGACAGAATAGACTCAAATGACTTCTACCATATGTAAAATAGATAGCCAAGGGGAATTTGCTGTATGGCTCAGGAAACTCAAACAGGGGCTCTGTATCGACCTAGAGGGGTGGGATGGGGAGGGAGATGAGAGGGAGGTTTGAAAGGGAGGGGATATATGTATACCTATGTCTGATTCATGTTTGACAGAAAACAAAATTCTGTAAAGCAATTATCCTTCAATAAAAAATAAATATATTTTAAAAAGAATGGACAGAATAACTTGACAAAATAGTGCAGCTACAGATGATATGAGCACCACCAACCAACAACATCAACCAGCTGACTTCTGTCTATGGACACCCACCCAATAACATCAACTTGCTGACATCTACCTATGGAACTCCCACCCAATAACAACAGACTGTATGCTGCTGCTCCTAAGTCACTTCAGTTGTGTCCGACTCTGTGCAACCCCATAGATGGCAGCCCACCAGGCTCCGCAGTTCCTGGGGTTCTCCAGGCAAGAACACTGGAGTGGGTTGCCATTTCCTTCTCCAATGCATAAAAGTGAAACATGAAAGGGAAGTCGCTCAGTCACGTCCGACTCTTAGTGACCCCATGGACTGCAGCCCACCAGGCTCCTCCATCCATGGGATTTTCCAGGCAAGAGTACTGGAGTAGGGTGCCATTGCCTTCTCCAAACAGACTGTATACTACACCACAAAAAAGGGATTGTAAAATTTTAAAGATCAGATCCCCTGGAGAAGGGATAGGATACCCACTCCAGTATTCTTGGGCTTCCCTGGTGGCTGAGTTGGTAAAGAATCCGCCTGCAATAAGGGAGACCCTGGAGGAGGGCATGGCAACCCACTCCAGAATTCTTGCCTGGAGAATCCCATGGACAGAGGAGCCTGGTGGGCTGCAGTCCATAGGGTTGCAAAGAGTCAGAAATGACTGAGCGACTAGCCACAGCACACAAAAGCATATAAAGGGTGTTCTCTGACCACATAAAATTATTAGAATTCAAAAATAGGATTTGGGGAAATCTACCACCAATATATGGACATAAACAATGTACTTCTAAATAGGCAATGGGTTAAAGAAGAAATCACAAAGGAAATCAGAAACTACTCTGAGGTATTTGAATGAAAATGAAAACAGGACACAATACAAAACAGATACAGCAATTCTTGGAGAAAATTTTATAGCTGTTAATGCCTAAAGTAACAAAGAAAGATCTTAGGAACCAACCATACACACACACACACACACACACACAAAGCAAACTCAACCAAAAGTAAGCAGAAGGAAGACAAAGATTATGGCAGGAATCAATGAAGCAGGAAAAAAAAAAGAAAAAGAAAAACAGATAATCAATTAAAACAATGGTTGGTCTTTTGAAAACATCAATAAATGTATCAAACGTTTAGCTAGACTGGAGATGAACAAGCTTTTTCTGTAAAGGGTCAGATAGTAAATATTTTAGCTTTTCTGCCACATATGGGTTCTGTCAATATTCTTTTTTGTTGTTGTCTTGTTTTTACAACACTTTAAAAATATAAAGACCATTTTTAGCTCAGAGGCTATACAAAAACAGGCTGCCAGTGGGTTTGGCCTATGAGCTGCTGTCTGTAGACTCCTGAGCTAGACAGACCAAGGAAAACAAAAGACACAAATACCTGATTCAGGAGTGAAAAAATAAGACAGCAGCTCTGACTTCACAAAAGTTAAAAGGACTATGAGAGAGTACTATAAGTAACTACATGCCAACAATTTAGACAATTTAAATGAAATGAACAAATTTCTGGAAAGACATGAATTACTAAAACCGACTGAAGAAATATAGAATCTGAATAGATCTATATAAGAAGTGAAAAAAAAAAAAAAGAACTAGTAATTTGAAAAACTCAGATGGTGAATTCCATAAACATTCAAAGAATAAAGAACATCCCACCTTTACAAAGTCTCCCAGAAAAATGAAGAGGAAGCATTACTTCCCAGCTCATTCTCTGAGGCTCATATTACTTGATACTGAAGAAAATAACATCACAAGAAAAGTACAGAACAATATCCCACATGGATACAGATTAAAAAGTCCTTGACAAAATATCAGCAACATATAAAAAGGATTATACACTATAATCAGGTGGGATTTATCCCAGAAATGCAAGGTTGCTTTAATATCTGAGAGCCAATTAATGTCACAGATCATATTGAAAGAAAAAAAAGAAGAATCACTACATGATGATCTCAGTAAGTACATAGAGGCATTTCATAAAATCTAATGGTTATTCATGGACTTCCCTGATAGCTCAGCTGGTAAAGAATCTGCAACTCAGGAGACATCGGTTCGATTCCTGGGTCAGGAAGATCAGCTGGAGAAGGGATAGGCTACCCATTCCAGTATTCTTGGGCTTCCCTGGTGGCTCAGCTGGTAAAGAATCCGCCCGCAGTGCGGGAGACCTGGGTTTGATCCCTGGGTTGGGAAGATCCCCTGGAGAAGGGAGCTACCCACTGCAGTATTCTGGCCTGGACTCCAGTATTCTGGCCTGGAGAATTCCACGGGGTCCCAGAGAGTCGGGCATTACTTAGTGACTTCCACTTTCACTTTTCATTCATGATAAAAATTCTTGACAAAGTAGGAAGAAAGGAACTTTCTCAACCCAATAAAACTCACCTACAAAACCCCTGCAGCCACATTTTAATGGTGAGTGATGGAATGCTTTCCCCGAGGCTGGAAACAGGGACGATATCTGCTCTTGTGACTTCTGTATTGAGGTCTGGTCAGTGCAATCAGGCAAGAAAGAGATATAAAAGGCATCCAGATTGGAAAGAGAAAAATTGCCTCCATTTGCAGACAATAAGATTTTATATTTAGAAAACCCTAAGAGATCAAAAACTACTAGATCTAAAAACTACTAGAATTAACAGACAAGTACAGCAAGGTCACATAATATAAGATCAAGATACAAAAATCAATATTATTTCTATATATTGGCATTGAACAATCTGAAATAAAATTAAGAAAATAATACATTCACAATAGCATCACAAGGATAAAATATTGAAGTATAAATTTAACAAAGGAAGTATAAGATTTGTATGGTAAAAATTACAAAACACTGCTGAAAGAAATTAAAGACCTAAATAAACAAACCAGACATCTCATGTTTATGGATTTGAAGACTCAATTCCTCAGCAAAGCAATTCTCCCCAAATTGACCTATAGACTCAATCTAATTGAAATCTAAATCTCAACTTGCTTCTTTTGTAAAAATGACAAGATGACCCTAAAATTCATTTGGAAATATAAAAGATCCAGAATGGAAAAAATGTTGAAAAAGGAAGAAATATTATAGATGGAGGGCTTACAGTTTCTGACTTTTTAAAAAATTGGAATATAATTGCTTTACCACAATTGTGTTAGCTTCTGCACATTTTCTGACTTTGAAACTCACTACTGGGAAGCTACAGTGGTGGCCTAAAGATAAACATAGCAATCAGTAAAGCATAACTGAGAATAGAGAAATACCTTGGCAATTATGGTTGATTCAAGGCAGTTCAACAGGAATAAAACAGTCTTTTCAACAAACTGCTAGGACAAGTGGATCACCACAGGGAAAAGGTAAATAAGACCCTACCCACACACAAAAATTAACTCAAAATAGACCACAGACTTGAATGTAAGAGCTAAAACTAAAAAAACTCTTCAGAAAAAAACTTAGGAATAAATGTTAGTTATTTTGAATTAAGCAAAGAATTCTTAGATATGACAACAAAAGCACAAATAATGAAAAAGAACTGACAAACTGGGCTTCTTCAAAAGTTAAAAATTTTGTGTTTTAATTTAGGTCCATCCTAAAGGAGATCAATCCTGGGTGTTCACTGGAAGGACTGATGTTGAAGCTGAAACTCCAATACTTTGGCCACCTGATGTGAAGGGCTGACTCATTTGAAAAGACCCTGATGCTGGGAAAGATTGAAGGTGGGAGAAGGGGACGACAGAGGATGAGATGGTTGGATGGCATCACCGACTCAATGGACATGAGTTTGGGTGAACTCCGGGAGTTGGTGATGGACAGGGAGGCCTGGTGTGCTGCGGTCTGTGGGGTTGCAAAGAGTCAGATATGACTGAGCAACTGAATTGAACTGAACTGAACTGAATTTAGGTATAAATTCATCAAGAAAGTAAAAAGACTACCATAGAATGGGAGAAAATCTTTGCAAATTCTATATCCAGCACTAAGGAGTATCACCCTAAAGACACGACTTCCTTCCTGACATTTAATCTTTTAGTCTGCTGCAGAGGCGGGTGTTACTGCATTTCGCTGAAGGAGAGATCCTGAATGGAAGTCCGGTGAGTGACGACCACCGAGGGACGATGACCACAGTGGGATGGAGCTCACAGTGCCAGGAGAGCAGTTAAAGTGGAAGGAAACAGAAATGACACTTTTCTGAAGCATTTCCACCCAATCCCAGTACACTTTTTCTGTCTCAGGGTATCCTATATTTCTTTGGCATTTGGAAGAGAATTTATTAAGGCTATATATGAAAAAAAACTACGGTAAACAACACATTATACTTAACAGTGAAACATTTCAGCTCTCTCTTTGAAGCTCTCTCTGTGAAGGGAGACAAGAATGCCTATTATCATGATTTCTATTTAACAATTCACTGGAGACTTGAGTCAAAAAAAAGAAATAAAAGATACAAGGCTTGGGATTTCCCTGGTGGTCCAGTGAGTAAGACTCTGAGCTCCCAATGCAGGGGGCCCAGGTTTGATCCCTGATCAAGGAATTAGATCTCACATGCCACAACTAAGAGTTTAGGTGCTACAAGTAAAGATCCTGCGTGCCACAACTAAGACGCAGCACAGCCAAGTAAATAAGTATTAAAAATAAAAGTTACAAGGCTTAGTAGAAAGAGGAAAAATGACTGCTTACATAAACAACCCAAAATAATCAACAGAGAAATATTAGAATTAAAAATGAATTTAATAAGGTTTCTGGATATAAGATCAATAAGTAATTTCTTTATAATGATGCCTCTTACAGTAGTATCAAGAAAGGTCAAATAACTCTCATATATTGTTGGTTAGAATGTAAAGTGGTATAGTCACTTTGGAAAACATTATCGCAGTTCCTCAAAATGTTAAACATAGAGTTACCATATGACCCAACAATTCCACTCCAGGAAGAACTGAAAACACCTAGCCACACAAAAACTTGTACAGGAATGTTTATAGCAGCATTATTTATAACAGTCAAAAAGTGGAAACAACCCAAATGTTCATCAACTAGCAAACAGATAAAGTGTATATTCACACAAAGGACTGCTATGCACCAATTAAAAGAAATGTAGTACATTTCTATGCTATAACATGACGAGCCTTGAAAACATCACGCCAAGTGAAAGACGCCATTCACAGAGACCACATAATGTAGATTCCATTTATATGACATGTCCAGAACAGGCAAATCCATAGAGACAGAAAGGCTAGTGGCTGCCCACAGATGGGAGCTGGGGGAATGAGGGGTGATTACTAATAGGTACGGGGTTTAATTTTGTGGTGATGGAAAAAGTCTAAAATTAGATTGTGGTGACAGTTGCACAACACTGTGAATATACCAAAAACCGTTGGATTGTACACTTTAAATGGGTGGATTTTATGTGAACTGCATCTCAAGAGAGCTGATAAAAATGTGTTTTTTTAAATCAAATATCAAGGAATTAATTTAACAAAGGACTGTAAGCCCTCTGTATGAAAACTACTCGTGGCTATTGAGATAAATTAAACAAGATCTAAAAAAATCAACAAACATATAGTCATTGTTAGGAAGACTATTGTAAAGAAGCTGTTCTCACCTAATTGATCTACTGATTCAATATAATCCAATCAAAAGCCTCAAAGCGGATTTTGTGAAAATGAACAAAATTACTCTAACATCTATCCAAAAAATGCAAAAAGATTTTTTAAAAAATAGCCCTAACTACTACATAGATGAACAAGAGAGCATATAGCATGAAATTAGATGTTCAATAAAGCTACACTGTGGTATCAGCGGACAAAAGGACAGACTGACAACCCAACGAGACAGAACACAGGCCAGAAACAGGCCACACTCACATTCACGCTGGGCTAAAGTCAGCTCACAGAGCTGCAAGGAAGGATACGAATCAGCCAGGATATCTGTTCATTAGAGGGAGTGCAAACTGACCGGCCAACATGGGAACCTGGCAGCATCCAGCAAAACTGAGCACAGGCACCGAGGACATCCAGTTCCATCCCCTACGTGTGCATTTGTATGTGTGACAAGAGATAAGCACAAGGATTTCTTGGCAGCAGTACTCAAACACCCCAATGTCCAAACAGCAGAATGGATAAACTGGACATATTCATATCATGGAATATTACATAGCAATGAAAAGGAGTGGCTTCCGTTCCACAAAATAATGTGAACTAGTCTCCAAAATGTAATGTTGTGTGAGACAAGGCAGGCACAGAACACACGAGGAATCACATAAAGGTCAAAATGACTAACTTAGGGTGTTAGTATCCCAGCTGACTTGTGGAGAAGAGGAGGGGAATTACTGACGAGGAACAGGGGGGCATGTGTGACACCGGCCGTGTTCCACTCCCAGGCTGGGCCACGGGCTGCCCTGGAGTGTTCACTCCCTCAAGACTCAGCAGACTGGGCACTTATGATCTGTGCTGTGTTTACATGTTAAACAGAAATAAGCAAAGTCAATTTCAAGTGGGGTTTACATCAAAATAGAAGAGGTTAAAAAAAAAAAAAAAAAGCATCTGGACCATTAAAGAATAACTTCAGGGCCTTCAAGTAAGAGAAAACAACTCATGAAGAAGACAAAAGGCACTGACCATAAAGGAAAAGATCACTAAATCAAACTCCTTAAAGAATTCTATTCATCAATAGACAGCTTTCAGAGAGTGAAAAGACAAGCCACAGAGTGGGAGAAGCCAGACATGGAAGATTATACATGATTCCACTTATAAAATCTTCCAAAACAGGCAGGGCAATATTTAGCTTTGGGGAGGATGAAGAAGGTAACTGTGAAAGGGCAAGAAAGGTGCTACTGAGGTGGTTATTTTCTGTGCTAGTTCAGAAATATTTGCCACATGATAATTTACTGAGCTGTATATTTGCGGTTTATGCTCCTCTCTATGTGTGGTTTTTTTTTTTTTCCCCATGATGTACATGATGAAACAAAGAAAAATCTGAACACGACAAGGACTGTCACCAGAACCATTCCTACTTGACATTGCATGGGGGTGTCCCAGCCAGGACAGTGGGCCAAGAACAAAGAAGAAAAACACGTGGACCAGAGAGAGAGGCAGAGTCTTTACTCACAGATACCATGGTCACTAAACAGTGAGTTCTTAATCGAAAAAAACCAAAGGCAAAACAAAACCAACTAAAACAAATAAGGTAATCTATTAATAGTATGTTTATAGCAATAAAACTGGAAGATGAACCATTTTTGTTAGCACCAAAACACATTTGGGAAGTATTTTGTTAAATTTATCGAAAACTACAAAATATTTCTGAGAGAAACTCAAGAAGGCCCAAATAAATCGGCAGATATACCATGTTTATAGATTACAAGATTCAATATTAAGATTCCCAAACAGAACTATATATTCAATGCAATTTCAATAAAAAAATCCAAGCAGACGAGACAAGCTGATTCTAAAATTTTGCAGAAATCCCAAAAGAGCTAAAGAGATTTGAAACAATTTTGAAAAGGAAGAACAAAGTTGGAGGATTTACAATACCTGATTTTTTTTTTTCAATAAAATGACACTGTAGCTTTATCACTATAGTTGCTACAGGGTTGAAAGAGACGCATGTACCCCAATATTCATTGCAGCACTTTTTACAATTGCTAGGACATGGAAGCAACCTAGACTCCGCTGTCCTTGGGATTCTCCAGCATGATCACTAAGTGCCCAAATAAATGTTCAACATATTTGGTCATCAGGGAAATGCAAGCTAAAACAATGAAACAGAAACACATGTACACTACAAGGGCTCAAATTTAAAATGCAGACAATTCCAAGTATTGGAAGAACACGAAACTACTGGAAGTCTCACAGACTGCTGGTGGGAGTGTAAAATGATTCAGTCTCTTTGTAAGATAGTTTTGAAGTTCCACACAAAGTTACATGTACATGTATTGTATCATCTAGCAATCTATCTCTAGATATTTATCCATGAGAAATGAGCACATATGTTCATGATAAGACCTGTACACAAACTTTCATAGCATCTTTAGTCATAAGAGCCAAATACAGGAAGCCACCTAAATGTCCATCAATGGATGACTATATAGATACACAATTTGTGGTTAATCCATGCATTAGGATATACTAGTCAACAATAAAAAGACTGAAGTATTGGTATAAGAAACAATATTGATAAATCTCAAAAACATATGCTGAGCCAATAAAGGCCAACCACAAGAGTACATATTGTATGATTCCATTTACATGAAGTTCTAGAACAGGAGAAAAAACCTAATGTACTGAAAGAACAGATAATATAATTAGATCACTAACCTAAAGAAATCACATTTGCGGTTGCTTCAAGGCATGGGAGAATGACTGCAAAGAGGCATGAGGAAACTTTTTATGGCAATGGAAACATTCTAAATTTGACTAAGTTGGCTTTTACATGTGTGCATACATTTGTCAAACTCATGGAATGTACACTTAAATGAGTGTACTTTATTATATGTAAGTACTATTCCAGTAATACTGATTCTTAAGGTAAGTGAGTGAAAGTCGCTCAGTCATGTCCAACTCTTTGTGACCCCATGGACTATACAGTCCACGGCATTCTCTAGGCCAGAATATTAGAGTGGGTAGCCTTTCCTTTCTGCAGGGGATGTTCCCAACCCAGGGATCTGAACCTGGGTCTCCCGCATTGCAGGCCAATTCTTTACCAGCTGAGCCACAGGGGAAGCCCTTTTAAAGTATAATGTCTCTAACAAAGTACACTCAGCGTGGGGCTTCCGGTGCAAGATGGTGGAGTAGAAGGATGAGCCCTCCCCTCCTGAGACAGCGCGGAGACTGCGGCTATCCAGTGCACAACCATGGGCAGGAGGCTGCTGGAGCCCACCGAAAAGGACACTCAGTGTTTAGGGGACAACGAACCTGAGTTCATTCCATGACGCTTTTTAAAAATATTATAATTCTGGGCTTATTGCACAAGCTCCACAGCAGGAATCCCAGAAATGCTCAGTATTATATATTACACAGTATCATCATCCTCTGAACATACTATTTTCACCATTCTAAGTTCCCTTCTAGTCTCTATCTATATGCATATATAATTTTTCAACAGCTATAATTATAGCATAAGAAAAACACAAAAATAACTTAGAATCAAACATGCAATTTTACTACATACACAAAAATTCAAGTTGTGCCTTTTCCTCTGCTGACAGCGCTCCCAACAGAACCCAAAACCTGAGTGCTGCCAATGCCCCTGCCCCCGCTTCTTGCTCTGTCCTGGGTGGGTAGAGGAAGGAATTCCCTTTAATTGGGAGAAAAGACAAGAATCCTCTCCGACCAGCAGGAGATTGGCAGGAAGGCGGGCAGAGGGAGTCTGGAGGCGGAGGGCACGCCTGGCACTGTCCGTGGTCCTGGTCCGCCCAGAGCACACGCATGCAGAGCAGAGCGCGCCATCTCTGGGGTGGAATCCATACCATCTTTCCTTACAACTCTGCCACTTCTCCGCAAGTCCACCCTGGGGGTAGGCTCTGCAGGGCAGGAGCTTGGAATTTAGTGCCCACTGGGCCCAGGACACTACCGCAGGAGGCAGAGAGGCCTCTGCTTTCACAGTGCCCACAGTTTGGTAAGACAGTGAGGGACAGTGAAACTGGCAGTAAGGGCCAGACACAGCAGTGGACAAGATGACCACTCAGACCTCAGGAGCCCAGTGGATGAAGAGCCTGGGGCAGCATGGTCCAGCACTGACCGTGATGGGAACAGAAACACGCATGCCGCCTGGGCTGGGTACAGAAGAGCCACTGCGGAGCTCCTTAAAACCAAGTCTGCTGAGCAGACCTGGAGCCTGAGCCCCTGCAGCAACAGGCCCCAAATCTGCGTTTCTAACAGGCTCTCTCCCTGGCCACCGGGTTTTGGAACCAGCGCTGGGGAGGAGCAGCCCAACAAATACCCAGGTCACTTCCCTTCCCCAAGCCTTAAAATGAAAACACTCTGCACAAATAAAAAATATCTCAAAAGCTCACTAGCGTCTGAAGCATCTTCTCTTTTAAAACACCAAGTTCGTTGGCACTTGGCAAGAACTATAGCTTTCCAAGCACAACAGGTTATGATACCGACAAAACAAGAACATGCAGGGCGCCGAGCGGCTGACGTTGAGGAAGTGTGGGTAGCAAGGGTGCCAAGATTCCTCAGGTCTTTCTTCAACTCTTTTCTGTCTTTCCTCTGTTCAAGAAAAACCCTTCTGAACAGGAGTGTTAAGAATAAGGACTGTCTCTTCTTTCAAAGAAGAGAAGTAGAAGACTCTACACACATGGATCTTCACCAATTTGCAGCTGCCACCAAATAAGGGCTCACCCCTTCCTCCCCCCTCAATAAACCAAGGGCCCAATCCACTTCCCAGCGGTGCTGCTTGAGCTTCCTGGGAAACAGCCATCACTAAAGCACACGGCCCTGCTCCTGAGCTAACTAATACCCTTCAGGCCTTGGGTCCACACAAGTCCATAATTTTTCTCTAAGGAAAGAAGAGGCAAGGGGGAGCAGAAAGGAAAGTGAGTGGTGTGTTTAGATGTTTAAAATTGAGCTGAACTTCAGTGGTTTTCAAATCAAAGTATAACTTTAAAACATGGCAGAAGTATCTTTGACGTGAAAACCACTAAAGTTCAGCTCAATTATAAACATATTTACATGAAAACACACAACCTCCTCTGCACCAGCAGCTTTAAGCCAGGGGAGAGGACTCAGGGACAGCGAGATACCAAGAGACAGTAGCTGGAGGGTCCCCAGCATCTCATGCTCTGGCTCTTCCCGGCCTGGTTGCCTCTCTCCTGGGGCTTCCAAGCAACATGTCTTCCGCTTCGGGTTGAGGGGCAGCAACCCTTACCTGTGGAGCTGAAATTCCCAGGTGGCATACCTGGGAAAGCAGCAGCCTCCACCTGTTCCAGACCTGAACGCACATTTCTCAGCTGTTTTCTAAAGTTGTAGCAGATTCTCTCTAGCTGATAACAATATTCTTTTCTGAATGATCCCGTACTAAAATTGAAGTCAAACAGAAAAATCAGGTGGTCACAGGGAACTATATTCAATATTCTGTGATAAACCATAATGGAAAAGAATATGAAAAAGAATATATACATATAAATATACAGTTACTTTGCTGTATAGTAGAAATTAATACGACATTGTAAATCAACTATACTTCAGTAAATTTTTTTAAAAAGTAAGGTGGCATGTGTTGTGGAGACAGGAGAAACAAACTTCCTCACTCTGTTGGGAACATCTGCATTTAGTAAGTTACTGGCAAGGGTGCCATTCTAAATATAGTGAAAATAACATTATTCAGTAGCCCTGTGGTAACCACCATGCCCTGTGGTCAAAAGCTTTGCTCTCAAGAAACCTCAGAGTAAAGTGCGTGGCCTTGTGTTCCACTCCCAGGAGGTACGTGGCGGGAGGCACTCAGTCCTCTCTCTTCTGCGTCCACATTCCTCCCCCTCTCCACAAGCACAGGGAAGAACTGGGGAAACAGAAATACAAACCACTAATATCTACACCGGCCAATATTTCCACTTACCAGAAGTTTGGAAAAAATGTTTAACGGCAAAAGAGGCTGAAATCACTTTTCCAGTCACCTGTAAATCAGTTATTTAAAAGACCTCTCTTCCCCCAACCAGATTCTGTAAGCCAGTTCCTTCTCTGATCCTATAAATTAAAAAAGCCAGACTGCGGTGGGCATGGCACAAGGAGGACTCAGCCTGGCCCAGGGCCCCCCGTCCCACATCTCCTTTTAGACCCAAAGGTGAACGGGGTGGGGGAAGGGTGGCACAGAGCCGAGAACGTGAGGGTCCAGGACAGTCTCTCCAGGAACTCAATGGCCAGCCCAGAGTGCAACAAAAGGCCACAACTGCACAGGAACTCGCGGGGAGAGTAGCTAGCAGCCCCAGGACCGACCACAAGCTCCAGGAGCCTGCAGAGCCGTAGATGCCCTGGGGAGGGCCGTTGTGCCCAGGCACACCAGGAGGGTCTGCAGAGCTGCTGGGAGGATTAGGGACACCAAACGATTAAGCTTCTCTTCACCCGTGAGGCTGGGAGAGAGCTGGGTTTTGAACTGGCCAGAAACATAGGACACCCGAGGACAGATCTCTCCCAGACCCAGCAGAGACTACTCACCCACGGACAGAAGGGCTCAATCCCAGGAGTGGAGGCCGCACACCTCCTGGCTCACCTGCTGCCACGGTCCCTGGGCCATGCGGTCTGGCCTCCAATGGAGCAGAGAGCCATAAACAACCACTAATGAACCTAAGAGGACCCAGGACACAAAACAAAGTAGCAGTCCTCTAGAGTTGCTGGAGGAAAAAACAAAAAAGAAGAGCTCTCAAAGGTGCCCTAGGACGTGGAGGAATGGAAAGCATACATCTAACTTCTAACAGCAAAGGCGAAGACAAAAAGGGTGGTCACAGCTCACAACTGAATAAATGAACTGGAGGGTCAAACTGTAAAATGCAAAGTTATAGAGAAACAGAAATCAAGAGGGAAATGAGCAAATGATAAGACCCAGCATTCAAACACCAGAAGCCAAAGGAAGAAACAAGGCACAAGGAAGGAATTAACAGCCAATACAGAAAATTTCATTTCATCTGAAAAAAACCTTGAGTCTGCATTTTAAAAGAGCTCACCACATTCCAGAAATGATTCCTGACACACAGAGAAAAATTCTCAAATTCCAAGAAGATGGAAAAAAATCGTATAACTCTTCGGTAACAACCATATTTTAAAAACCAACAAATTCCAACTGATACAGAAAAAGCATGTGACAAAATCCAACACCTGTCCACACGATAAAAATTCTGAGCACGTTAGGAATGGAAGACAATACACTACATGAAAGGTTGGTGCTCCCTCCCAGTTCAGGAGAGGGTGAGGATGTCTGCTCCACACACACGGAAGTTCCAGCCAGAGCAGTAAGGCAAGAAGGCAAATAAAAGGGCCTTGAGATCAGAGGAGAAGAAATAAAACTGCCCACCATTTGCAGATGATGTGACTGTCCATCTAGAAAATCCTTAGGAATCTACTTTAAAAACCTAGAACCAGTGAGTTTTGCAAGATCAACAGATAAAATGATCACATTTCTAGATGCTAACAATGAACACAGAAATTAGAGATGCTATGTTCATGAACAGGTCCTCCAAAGGAAATGAAATATTTTGGTGCAAATTTAACAAAATATGTATATGATCTGTATCGTGAAAAACCACAAGATGTTGATGAAAGAAATCAAAGATGATGTAAGCAAATGCAAAACGTATGTTTACGAAAGGACACTGACACCCCCTTCTAAGTAGGAATTTATTTCCTGACAGCAGTGCCCAGGTCACAGAGTGTGGGTCCTCTGTCTGAAGGCTGGAGACAGAGCCTTTAAGCCCCACGGGAGACGCCAGGCCTGCTTTGCATGGGTTCCCTCTGGGGCGGGTCCCTGTGTTCCTGAGCTTTGTGCTTTGCCTCTCAGGTTTGGAGGGACTGTACCTGAGGACTTCACCTTCCCACAAGGGGATGGGCATCAACCTCCCGCTCACCCGAAACACTGCTGATGGGACACCCTCTGAGACAACTGGGATCTTTGTGTGACTCACTTTCTCTCCAAGATGAATATCCTTGGACACATCAGGGACTGGGAGTGACATTGAGGTTGCCCCGGGTGGCCCTTCCAACCCACTAGAAAGGCACCACTGGACCCAGGCAGCAGTCTGTAGGACGGCTCCTAAGAGCACGCTCTCTGAAGGGCTATACTACAGCGATGGGTGCCAAAAATCCATCTGTAAACACACTCAGGATCGCTCTCCATGGAAATGACAGCCAACAGAATGGCTGGGTTCCAAGATAAGTATACAGAAGTAACAAATTCAATCTAATGTAACCATTTACATTGAACACATAAACCCAAACCCCACTAATTCATTTCACAACCATCTATTGCTATCTACTATTTGCCAAGTTCCAGGTGCTTCAGAAACATCAGGGAAAAAACAAGCCCTACTCCGTAAAACAAGCCCTACTCCGTCCGGTGTGGAGCTGGTATTCTACAAGGGAAGGCAAACAAAGACAATAATAAAGGACACAGCACTGAAGGTGAGAAATGTTGCGTGCAGAACTGAGATGCAGGGGCAGGGACATCCCAGATGCAGGCAGGTCCCACCACCACGCAGAGGGGTGAGAGTATCACTGAGAAGCCAGAGGGGACAGTAGGCCACACAAGTACTTGAGAGAAAGACAAAGGGCACGGCCTGGGGTGGGAGCGGGAGGCACGGTAGCTGCTGTCAGGGGCAGCTGGGGAGGCAGCGACTTCAGGGCCTGAGGTCACCTGAGCTTTGGCCTTCGCTGTCTCCATCTGTCTGTCTGCTGCTGTATGCCCTGCACCCGCTGAGGCACCTGGCACACCCAGGTACTGATCTGATGAATGAAGGAGCTCTGGTCCAGGAGCAGCATGGGAGCTGGCCTCCAGCTATGCTATTGCTCCTAATGAAATACATTCTGAATCCAGACACAGTCACCAGACTGCATCCCAGGAAGCTAACAAGTCAAAATACAACCTCGATGCCCCAGCAAAGGGGCCTCGTGAACCCACTCTTCCTGCAGAAATGGTCCATTTTGACACAGGCTGTGGTCGTGCTGCACTGGCATCACTCCTGCACTGAGAACACACTGGTCATGCTCAAGCCGGGTGTTCACTGGAGACAACAACCATCTTCTCCCAGAAAGCACGTGCTCAGCGGGCTGAGACCCATTTCCCACACCCCCTGCCCAAAGCCCAGGCCAAAGGAGAGGTCTCTACAGGAGGCCCTGTGGGGCATCCCACATAGGAGATGCCTTCTTCATTAAGTGACCAGAGGGCTTTGTCAGAGTTGGGGCACAAATCACAGGTACCCAGGGAGGCAACGAGAAGAAGGCAGTGCCCCTTCTGAGATTTCTGGACAGACACTTGGCCTAATACCATCACTCAGTTTAAAGGGCATTCTACAAAAATGCCTGGGAATCTCTGAAAACATCAAGATGAAGAAAGTCAGGGAGGGCCTGCAGAATGTTCCAGATGAGGAGATGAGAGACTCCCAGGTAAAGGCAACATGGATTCTGGGGCCCTTAGGTGACTGTGAAGGAGGTGGGCACTAGGGTCAGCCCCCTGTTGGCAGGATATCCTTGCTCTGGGTCAGAGGAGATGTCCTTGTTTGCAGGAAATACACACGGACGGGCTCAGGGATGATGAGGAACGGGTCAGCAATGCTGGCCTTGAAAACAGAGTTTTCTGTACTATCCCTACAGCTTTCCTCGCAGTTGGAAGGGGAAGTGGGTAAAAAGATGCAAACACACATCATGAAGAAAGGAAACCCACAGGGCCAATCAACATGGGGTGATACCAACCATGGCTCAAGACCAGGGCGCACACATCAAAGCACAGTGAGGCTCCAGCCTACTCCTGCCCGCTGGTCGAGATCTAAGAGCCTGAGGGCACCCAGCGCTGGGGAGGCGCGGGACCCATAGTGACCCACCAGGAGCGACAACATCTCCAGCCAGTCTCCAGCCACATGGCAGCAGCACAGCTCCTCTCCTGTAGATAAACTGCTCGTCCCTGGAGGCCTGGGCACTCACTTCTGGGTGTGAACCCCAGAGGAACTCTCGTATGTGTACAACAGGGGGTGCGTGCAAGAACGTCCCCAGCAGCTATGCACAAGGGCAAGAGCGTGGAAACGGCCTGGGTGCCCGTCAGTGGGAGCACGGGTGAATACGTGCAGTGTGTTTGCCCAGTGGAATGTTGTACAGCGGACGAATGAATGAGCTGCAGACAATAGAGAGACAGAACGGAACAGAAAGTCTGGAAATAAACCTACACTGACACGGCCAATTGATTCTCAACAAAGCACTGGGGCAATACAACCGCGAAAAGAAAGTCTCTTCAACACTGGTGCAGCTTAATATCCATATGAAAAAATTAACCCCTGCTTCCTACCACAGGAGACACAGAAATGAACACAAGGTGGATGATGGGTCTAAATACAAAAGTAAGAAAACAAGAGAATAATTTCAAGCAGAGACTTCTCAGAAAAAAAAAATTAACTATAAAAAGAGAAAAGTCAATGATTTGAACTTCATCAAGATTTAAAACTTCTGCTTATCAAAAGACGCCATTAAAATATGAAAAGGCAAGTCACATGGAGAAAATACTCAGGAAGCAGGTATCTGACAAAGGACTTGTATCCAGAATACATATCAAACACTGACAACCAATAAGACAATCCAATTTTTTTTAAAAATGGGCAAAGATTTCGATATCTCACAAAAGAGGACTTATGAATGGCCCGTAAAGCGATGAGAAGGTGCTCAACATCACTAGCCATCAGGGAATGTAACTGAAAAAAATGAAATGCACTTCGATTCTGCTAGAGGGGTTGAAGCCAAGGCTGACTCATCAGTGCTGGGAGAATGTGGAACAGACAGATGGGCCACACTGCCCCTGGCAGGTCCCTTTACCTGTGGTTCTTCAACCCCGCACCTTTTATCTTCCCGAGAGAAATGGCACACACACCCACAGGAACATTTACATGGGGATGTTTATGGCACTTTTATTAAAATAACCCAAACTAGTAACTGCTTGAATGCTAAATGCAGGTGCTCACACCGCGTGGCCTCTGTCTGGGAGCAGCTCTGGTTGACGGAATCATCGTCTGCTCCGATTCGGCTGTGAGTGACAGGGGTGTGTACGGATGTCAGAACCCTCACGTTGCTCGTTTTGTTCAACATTTTCACATTTTGATGCAAAATGAAAATCTTGCCTTTCACTGTATATAAATTCTCCCTCAATTCAAAAACAAAAACAAAACAGAACGAACTACAATGCCGTGCAACAATACGGATGGACCTTAACAATATAAGTTTAAAAAGTTCCAGAATATTTTATACAGCCTGGTACCCTTCTTATAAAGTTAAATACAACTAAAATTTTTTAATTGTTTTTTTTTTTTTCCAGATTTGCTTAGACACCAAAAAGTTCAGCAGGGAGTGGGGACAGGGTGTTGTGTGGTGGTTGCCAGGAGTGGAAGGCAGTGTAAACAAGGTTGGAGCAGGAGTTAGCACTAGTCTTGGACAGCAGGATTATGGGTGCTGAGCGTTAGCAAAAGAGACATGGGCACAGAAACAAACAAGGAGATGGATGCACGGCCCAGCAACAAGGATGCGTCCTGAACCCAGGGTCAGGGTTCATCCAGTTCTGTGCCCCTGAGACCCGGGGACTTACGGTCACAAAGAGGGAAAGGAATTACCATGGACACTGGAAAATAAACTAAGATTTCTGCTCAGAACCTATGGGACACCACACAGCTGTCACGAGAAGAAAACGACTGCCTTACATTGCACTTCAGAGAAGGGGAAGGGCTGCAAGTATGGAGCCCAGGGTCCAATTTCAGGTGTCAGAGGTGGAGCACCAGGACGAATCCAGATGCAAAACCACAAAGATCAAAAATCAAAGAAACAAACAGAAATAGAGGAAAAGGAGCCCCAAGGGCAGAGGTCAGACAAAAGGAGTGCAGCCCCACCTTACGCCCCCAGGCCTGGAGGGGGCCAAGGGAAGACTGCCTACAGATAAATGTTCTCAGAGTGCCACGAAAAAGAAAATCTACACATGAGTATACACAACACATACAATTGCGGGTTCTTTTTTCACTCACAATCATCATTTGTCATGTTATTAAAAGTTCTTTATGAACATTACACTAATTTTCTCATACAGATTGACCACAATTAACTTCACCATTACTCTCCTGTCCAGTATTAACTTGTTTCCATTACCTAACTTTCCATTATAATTAATAACACTAGAGCTTCTTTGTATATATATCTTTTTCAGAATTTCAAGGATACCTAGAGTGAAATTCAGGGTCCAGAGCATAAGTCTTTTTAAAGTTCTTAATACAAAATGCAAAATTATGCTGTCAACGCTACCAGTTCACACGGCATTTCCAAACACTGAGTATCTACATGTTTAGAGAACTTGGTTAATTTTATTTTTAAAAGTAGCACCAAACTAATTCAATTTGTGTTTGATCACAAATGATGTAACATTTTTAAAAATCATTGCTTGCATATCTACCTTTGAAAGTCTCCACTCCTGTCCTTTTATGTTTATCTACTATTTGTTATTCTTTGTGTTTTCTCACCAACTTGCATGAATTAGTTCTATTAAAGGCTATTAATCTTTTAAGTATTGTACCTGCCAACATCTCCTTAGTTTATCTTCACTTTGTTTATATGCTTCTCTGTTGTACAATTTTCTGTTCTTATGTAACCCCATTTATCAAAAATCAATCCCCTCAACAGGTGCTACAGGAATTACACAGAAACAACTTGCCAATGTCAGAGACTGATTATAACATATTAGAATAATGATTTTGAAGACCTACACTAAAATGTTATATCTCTTATTTACTGAACCAACATATAGTCAGACATGTTAAACAAAACAGTTACTTACCGCATCCAAGAAGCAAAGGTAAGACCCTGAGCTCTGTGCTACTGCTTGATTTTTAGAATATCCAACTGATAAAAGAGAAAAGGAAAAGCTCTTTTAGAATTCAGTTTTAGTGGATTCTCTTGCATAAAACTTACTGCGATATACACGGTAGGAAAGCTAGGAACACTCTTCACTGCCAAGTAAAAAATCAGACCAATTTAGGTGAAACTGATGCAGTGAATATAATGATAACAGACAATAGTCCACCCAGTACTAGTGTAAAGGCAGAATGCGCTCACAGAAGGGAAATAAAGCTGGCAAACAGCTACCCAGCACAGCACTAAGGTAACCCTGGAGAGTATCTTTAAAGCACAAAATTACAATGTCCCTGAATGGAAGGACTTGAATAGAACTGGCAGAAACACTTTCTCTAAAGCCTCTGCTGATAAAAGTCACGATACAGTTACCTGACAGATGGGGCCACAAACACATGAGAGATCGGCTTGCAGAAGCAGCTCACTGGACTGGACGCATCACGGGCACAGGTTTCACTGAACACGTGTTCCGGGGATGAGTTACAGGCCCTGTCAGTGTCCACTCTTCCTACACGTCCTGGGACCCCCCAGCTCCCCCAGAAGATGCAGACTGAACTTCAACAAGACGTGACTGGCACAAGAACCCCTCATGGAATAGAAAATAGACCACATGTATGAAAATCCTGGCCACACACAGAGTTGGTGCCACTTGCACTGCTGAGCACCGGGACGGCACGTGGAGCACAAAGGCTGCAGATTCACCTGTGCCTAGAAATCAGGGAAGCGGTGCCCCAGGGATGGGGGCTTCCAGGGCTGGTGAGGTCAGCTCTGCCTCAGGGAGCTGGCTGCAGGGTGTGTTCAGTTTGTGGAAAAACAATTGAGCTGTACTTTGATGATAGGTGTACTTTCCTACATGGATATTACATTTTAAAAAATGGTTTAAAATCCCAGTCTTCAAAGAAATTACAACAGAGTTGGAAAGAGAGGTAACCAAAAACCTATGTAAAGTGCCAAACGAATGGTGGGAAGCACTAGGCAGGCTTATGGAGAGGAGATGAGACCATGGCAGAGGAGGTCAGAGAGGCAACAGGAGTGTAAATTCAGAGAATGAGGTTCCGAGTGATGGGCTGGGCAGTGAGCAACATGGGGAGCACAGACAGCACTCACAGGGAGGGCAGCTAGGGAAGGCTTCAGAACAGGAAGAGCGCAGAAATCAACACACAGCAGGCCCAGTCGGCATGCCCAGGGCGGGGCAGGTTAGAGGAGGCACTGAGAACCAAAGAAGGAGCCAGGGGCCTTTGTGGGGCACAATTCCCACCTCCCTAGAAAAGAAGTTCCAGTACCCTAATCGCATTACAGAGACACAGATTTGGTGCCACCCTGGAAAGTCACACAAAGCAGAACAGGTGTGTGCAGAATTAAAACAATAAATCCCTCTGACTCAAAGCTGAGATGACCTGAAGACTGTGGTCCGTCCCAGGGGACACCAGCAAAGGTCTGTCCCAGGCCTCACCCCAGGTGCTCCGCAATTTTCTGCAGTTAGGGGAGCAGGTGGAGAAAGCAGGTCCCTCCTGTTACTCAGCCATGCTCTGGAGCACTGCAACCACAAGGATGGACCACGGCCCTCGCGCAGGGTGTCAAAGGGTATGACCCAGAGCCGTGTCTGGCTATTATCACGTGAAGTAGCACCTTAATTTCCAGCATTAATCCTAGAGCTTGGCCAACCCAAACCACTTAGTGGGACTGTCACAGATTTCAAAGAACCACAGGTATATATAACAAGCAAGCAAAGGAAAAGCACAGAAGGGGAGGCAGGAGCCTGCCTCCTGACCCCTGGGGATGGATTAGCAGCTAGAGCTGAATCTCCATCATCACTGCAAAGCAAGGCAGGCCCAGAGAAAGAGCGCATGGAATCAAAACGAAAAAAAAAATGGGAAGAGACTTTTCATAATCACTTTGAAATCAGCAAGAAAGTGGTTTTATTGGCGTTGGGTTTTAGAAGGGGAAAAATTGACCCCAAGAATTTGGGTAATGAAGGAAAACGCATCTACCAAGGAAGCTGAAAGTTTCTCACGATGAGTCTTGTGTTTGGCAAAGATAAGGAATTTGCTTTAATATTACTGCCTTGAAAAGTCAAATGTTTGTGCCAGGGCCTGATGTCTGGGGAGGCCTGTCCCTTTGTGAGGGGAGTCGGTTGCCATGGTCACAGCAGGAAATCTCCCGCCTCGGTGCGATATTAACATTCCTAACTCTTGGAGAGAAGAGGGTGGGATTGTGTTTTACTTCAGTTTTAGCAAGTGATCACATTATTAAGAAATGTTTTGCTCTATTATGATATGAAATAATAGTAAATGAATCTTAACTCAATTTAAATACCCAACACTTCTAAAAATAGATACTTTGGATCTACAGTATCCAATAGTCGATGTAACATTGCCTATTTAAGAAAATATTATTATAGGAAAATGTGTCCTTTCTGACATAATCAAATTAACTCCATTTTATTAATGTGTAACACAGGATTCCCATGAATTCGCCTTATCCAACCTCAAAGAGACAGCAGAATCATTTCTTTACAATATTACAATTTACTTTTTTGTAGAATACATACAAAGGTGATGTGGCTCAAGTTATATCTACTCTATAAAAAGCATTTTATGAAAGATAAAACTTGCTTTTAGAGTAGACATTATATAACCAATCACAGGAATCATCAAAATGCCTTTAACTTACTCTCATTCCACTACGGAAGATGCAAAACATCTTAATTTTAAAAAATCTTCAAAGGTTGTTCATAGTCGTTGTTGCCGTTCAGTTGCTCAGTCATGTCTGACTCTGCCGTCCCATGGACTGCAGCACGCCAGGCTTACCTGTCCTTCACCATCTCCCAGAGCTTGCTCAAACTCACGTCCATTGAATCGGTGATGCCATCCAACCATCTCATCCTCTGTCATCCCCTTCTCCTCCTGCCTTCTATCCTTCCCAGCATCAGGGTCTTTTCCAGTGAGTCAGTTTTTTGCATCAGGTGACCAAAGCACTGGAGATTCAGCTTCAGCATCAGTCCTTCCAGTGAATATTCAGGACTGATTTCCTTGAGGTTGGACTGGCTGGACCTCCTTGCAGTCCAAGAGACTCTCAAGAGTCTTCTCCAACACCGCAGTTCAAAAGCATCAATTCTTCGGCATGTTTCAGAAGGAAGTTGAAATACACGTTCCCCAATAACTGATCTATAAACAATTTCTAACAGACTAAGCAAGAGAGTTCCAGAAAAACATCTATTTCTGCTTTATTGACTATGCCAAAGCCTTTGACTGTGTGGATCACAATAAACTGTGGAAAATTCTGAAAGAGATGGGAATACCAGACCACCTAACCTGCCTCTTGAGAAATCTGTATTCAGTTCAGGAAGCAACAGTTAGAACTGGACATGGAACAACAGACTGGTTCCAAATAGGAAAAGGAGTACGTCAAGGCTGTATATTGTCACCCTGTTTATTTAACTTATATGCGGAGTACATCATGAGAAACGCTGGACTGGAAGAAATACAAGCTGGAATCAAGATTGCCGGGAGAAATATCAATAACCTCAGATATGCAGATGACACCACCCTTATGGCAGAAAGTGAAGAGGAGCTAAAGAGCCTCTTGATGAAAGTCAAAGAGGAGAGCGAAAAAGTTGGCTTAAAGCTCAACATTCAGACAACAAAGATCATGGCATCCGGTCCCATCACTTCATGGGAAATAGATGGGGAAACAGTGGAAACAGTGTCAGACTTTATTGTTTTGGGCTCCAAACAGATGGTGACTGCAGCCATGAAATTAAAAGACGCTTACTCCTTGGAAGAAAAGTTATGACCAACCTAGATAGTATATTAAAAAGCAGAGACATTACTTTGCCGACTAAGGTCTGTCTAGTCAAGGCTATGGTTTTTCCTGTGGTCATGTACGGATGTGAGAGTTGGATTGTGAAGAAAGCTGAGCGCCGAAAAATTGATGCTTTTGAACTGTGGTGTTGGAGAAGACTCGAGAGTCCCTTGGACTGCAAGGAGGTCCAACCAGTCCATTCTGAAGGAGATCAACCCTGGGTTTTCTTTGGAAGGAATGATGCTAAAGCTGAAGCTCCAGTACTTTGGCCACCTCATTCGAAGAGTTGACTCATTGGAAAAGACTCTGATGCTGGGAGGGATTGGGGGCAGGAGGAGAAGGGGACGACCCAGGATGAGATGGCTGGATGGCATCAAGGACTCGATGACGTGAGTCTGAGTGAACTCCGGGAGTTGGTGATGGACAGGGAGGCCTGGCGTGCTGTGATTCATGGGGTCCCAAACAGTTGGACATGACTGAGCGACTGAACTGAACTGACTGAACAGACTAAAGATAATGAAAACAAGAAATATTTGGGGGGATATATTAAAAATGTGCACCAGATAATGAAGAAGAGGAGGAGGAAGAAGACAGTAACAGAACAGCTGCTACACTTCTTGAGAGCCCACCACATGCGGCCTCTTCTGGAACCCTGCTCCCATCAGCTTGTCCTACACCCTCCCAACACCCACGTGGGCACTACTGATATGGCTTGTTCACAAAGAAGGAAATCAAGGCATGGGTTGGGTGCAGTGGACCCAACTGTGGAGCCCTCACCCACCAACAGGCACCTCTGCATGGGGTCACTGTGCAACGTCAAAGAACACAGTCTTTCCATAGGAACCTTCTAAAAGCAGGAAAAAAAAAAAAAAGAGCTTTCTTCTTTTAAAGGACCAAGATTTTAAAACTATTTGTGATTTTTAATTTTTTTCTAAAATATTTTCTACAGTTTTCTGCTTTCCTAGGTAGAGGGCACTGGCTGCTATTTGTGAGGAACACGAGGCAGGGCAGGGGAGCCTGTTTTGGGAGAGAAGTTTGTTTCATTCGCAAAAGTCCAATTGTTTCTTAACTCACCTTCACCAACATTCACCCTTTACTTGTCCCCCTCCCCCAAGAAACAAAAACAAAAATACTGGCTGGAAGCTACAAAAGGCAAAGCAAAGGGCACTTGTCCTGGTTGCCCTCGGTGGGAGGATAAGCCCCTTCACAGAACAGTGTTCCTTAACAGATAGTGTTCAGAGATGTTTAAACCCGTTAGAGGGCGGGCCCCAGAAAGCTCAACTCGGGGGTGGGGGATGAACTCCAGGTAAATCAGCAAGTCCCCCAGGGGCGGCAACACAGTCCTCCCAGAACTCAGGCGAGAACCACGTGAACTTGCAAGGGGCACAAGCAAGAATCATCAAGTGAAAGTGAACGCCCCGCGATGGAAGAAAGGACCAGAGAGAAAGCAGGAAGATGAGAAGGGGGCTTATAGGACGAGAGGTGTAGAGAGAGCAGGACTATCTCTCCCACTCACACCTTTCCCCTGAGAGCTATCCTGATTGCTCCAGTCCTAACCCAAACCATACTGACCCCCTCACCGGGAAAGGATCTGAGCAGCGGCGACCCTGTGTGTTGGTAAGTCACCCACTGGGTCAGAACAGGATCTCAAAGTGAACACCCCCTTGGATCTCATCTGAGGGGTATTCCAGGAGGATCCCAAAATCTTTAGCTGTGTCAGGAGCTAACAAGACTCACTCAGGACCAAGCCCACCATAGAGTGGAGGTGAAGCTGCACATTCCTGAGGGTTTTAAAGGAGTGGATGTACCTCAGTATCTCTTGGGAAGATTCTTTACAAACCCCCTGCTATGTTTGTACCCCAGACAAATTACACAAGAAAATCTTAGCATAGCAGGACTTGGGCATCAGGTTTCCTAAAGCCCCCTAGATTATTCTAACATGCAGCCAAAATTAAAGAAAGATATGACTCCTAAAAGTTACAGGAACCTTTCCACCAGCCAGTCTTTATCATCTGTCCTGCATCCACCTTCAGTTCTAGCAGTCTGTGCAGGCATATAAACTTATTCTCAAGTTTTACCTGAAAACTGTAAAGTCAAACTACTAGAAGCACAATACATTACAATTAAAGCTAAGAATGCAAAGCTGATCATTCTGTAAAGAAACAAGGGTAAATGAAGAAACTACCACATCTTGACCCAGCTTCATGAAATTTCAAAACTCAAAACAAAAAGAGAAAAATCTTAGACACTTTCAGAAAAGATATCTTTAAAATAATAAGAATCAGACTGACATAAGATTTCTTACTGGAATCAGCAGACACCAGAAGATAATGAGGCAATTACTCCAAAAGTCTAAGGAAAAATATTTTGTACCTAGAATTCTATACACAGCTAAACTGTCAAATAAGCATAGTACAAAATAAAGACATTTTCAGACATGTAAATACCCTGAATATTTTACAATCCACATACCAGATATGGAAAAACTACTTGAAGAAGTTTTTCAGAGAAAGGAAAAAGGAACATAAGAATAAAACTAAATAAAATAAAAAGCGAAGGGGAAAAAAAACAAACAGTGGCACATGCATATAAAGTAGAAGGGAATAAAGCAGAAGATTTTTTAAAGGCTCCATAGATCTTGACACCTGGGAATCCCCTCAATGTGCAGCCCGGGGTTAGCAGCAGAGTCATTTCAGTTCCTCTTCCAAGTCTAATCCACTAGGTGGTCTGCAGTGAAGAACGGTTACTTATTTAAAAAACCACTAGCGCTGTTTTTACAAGGTTTAAACGGTTGGAATCAACTTATTAATCAAGTTTATAAAACAACAAGAGTTACAGAACAGAATGTGAAGATTATAAACGCTGACAATATAAATATAACAAACTAAAACTCTGAGGGAGGAAAAAAGAGAAAGGGAAGTGTGAAGTCCCTTCAGTGGGTTAAATGTTTCCTCTTTCATAGCAAGTATCAACTGATTCTGTGAGTTAAATAAATCCAGTAGGAACTAAGAAACACTGGTTGTTCCTAGGGTATGGGGCTTTTACATTTCATTGCAGACTTTCCTATATGCCTACATTTTTTTTTAAACCACATTTTCTTTATTTTAAAAATATCTGCAATTAGTCAAAGCAGACATTTATTCATGAAAATAAGTAAATGGTTTTCCTGCCATCTAAACGTAGGCTGGAAGCTAGTTTACTGGGGAGGTTGAAACAAAAGGGGGCCGAATTGTTCTATGCAGTCATTGCTCTTACAAAGCTACGTTATCAAGCCCCAGATGGAGCCAGACATGTAACTCACACAAGAAAACTACAAACCAATGTTCTCTGTGTACACAGATGTAAAAATCCTTAAGAAAGCGTATCAATTTCATTGCATAAAAACACTATACTGTCACTGTTGATTAATTTTGGCACTGTAAGAGTGATTCATTATTAAGAAAAATACTGATGTAATTTACCACAATAAAAATTTTGGGAGGGAAAAAAAAATCACCTTAACAGATATCTAAAAGACATTTAATTAAATTATATACTCAAACCTCATTTTCTGAAGGCTTACTAAATTAGAGATATCAAGGTACCTGATAAAAGTATCTATCAGGAAGCAATAGTAAATATCATGCCTGTAACGTGGAAACACTACAAACATTTCCACTAAGACAGCACAATAAAGTTAGTGTGATCCCACATTGTTCTTCTAGACTTCCTACCCCAATGCTACTTATGAAAACAAAGAATAAATCAGAAATAAAGAAACAAAACTGAAATATTTATTCAGGATTAGATTGCCTAACTAGAAAATCCAAGATAATGTGATAAACTATTGGCATTGGATATGACAGGGAACCAAAGAAACTGGGAGTCTTCCCTCTCTACCCAAGTCAACACTACAGGCAAAAGATCATAAGGCTCTGAACACCCAGTTGAAAAACTGTAGGAACCTCAAGAGGAGCCAGAAAGAGGCCGTAGGCTGGTGTGGAAGGAAACCCAACACCGCAGTTCGGGGGCTTGCTTGGCAGGAACTTCTGGACCGTGTTCTTTCCTCCCCTCACTGCTGTTTGGCGAGCCGACTGCCCAGCCGTCCCTCCATCTCTGCGAAGCACAGGAACTGCAGGTTCAGGAGACAGCACAGGATGGGAGAAGCTGCTCCCGCAAATACACAAGGCCAGCCACCTAAGGCCTCCCCTTCTCTTCTCCCTGTCCACTCTGAAAAGGAACAGAGTAAGACGGAAGCACGAATGGAAGGGAAGCGAAAGGGAGGAAGGCAAAAGCAGTACAGGCAGGTTACCCAAGAGACAAGCTCACCTGAATGGGGCAGGGCTCTGGGGGCAGAAGCGAAGTCGCTCAGTCGAGTCCGACTCTTTGCGACCCCATGGACTGTACCCTACCACACTCCTCCATCCACGGGATTTTCCAGGCAAGAGTACTGGAGTGGGTTGCCATTTCCTTCTCATGGACGAAAAGAAGGATAATAAAGCTTGTGATGAAATTTCTTCATCACAGTATTCACCAGCCAACACTCAAATGCACCAGATAAAGACATACAAAAGGTATAAGAATTCATTGCCAACAGACCATCACTACAAGAAATGTTTTAAACTGCCCCTCAGGCAGAAGAAAAAGCAGATGGGCATCTGGTTCTATTCAAAGAAATGAAGAGCACTGAAAACCATAATTCTATGAGTAAATGAGTAATTTTCTTTCTTATTATTTCACTCTCTTAAAAAGATGATTGACTATTTAAACCAAGTTAATACCAGCATTTGTGGGGTCTACAGCACATGTAAAAGTAGAATGCATGACAACAGCTTCAAAAAAGGTAGGAAGGGAGAAATGGCCATGCACTGTCCAGTTCTCACACTATACATGAGGTTCTACATACATTTGAGGGATTGAACTTGCTAAGTTGTATATACTATAAACTCAAACCAACCATTAAAACAGCAAAAAAGGGAACTGTAACTATTAAGCCAACAAAGAAGATGAAGAAGAACCATAAGGAATTTTTATTGGAGCTGGTATGATAGCATGCAGAGCTCCACAGCTGCTTGCCAGCAAAACTGGTGAAACTTATTTTTAAAAACCCAACCATTTACAGTTTCTGGAAATAGCCCTAAGGGCACCAAGCAAATGAAAAAAAAATTATTCAAGAAAATCTACTAAAACTCAGTAATAGTAATATCAAAAACCTCAGATATGCAGATGACACTACCTTTATGGCAGAAAGGGAACAGGAACTAAAGAACCTGTTGATAAAGGTAAAAGAAGAGAGTGAAAAAGCTGGCTTAAAACTCAACATTCAAAAAACTAAGATGGTGGCATCCAGTCCCACCACTTCATGGCAAATAGATGGGGAAACAGTGACAGGCTTTATTTTCTTGGGCTCCAAAATCTCTGTGGATGGTGACTTCAACCATGAAATTAAAAGACACTTGCTCCTTGGAAGAAATGCTATAACCAACCTAGACAGCATGTTAAAAAGCAGAGACATGACTTTGCCAACAAAAGTCCATCTAGTCTAAGCTATGGTTTTTCCAGTAGTCATGCATGGATGTGAGAGTTGGACTATAATGAAAGCTGAGCGCCAAAGAATTGATGCTTTTGAACTGTGGTGCTAGAGAAGACTCTTGAGAGTCTCTAGGACTGCAAGGAGATCAAAACAGTCAATCCTAAAGAAATCAACCCTGAATATTCACTGGAAGGACTGATGCTGAAGCTGAAGCTCCAATACTTTGGCCACATGATGCAAAGAACCAACTTACTGGAAAGAAGCCTGAATCCTGGGAAGGATTGAAGGCAGGAAAACAGGGCGTTAGAGGATGAGATGATTGGATGGCATCACTGACAACAATGGGCATGGGTTTGAACAAACTCCAAAAGATGGTGACGGACAGAGAAGTCTGGCTGCAGTCCACACTACAGTCCATGGGGTCACAAAGAGTTGGACACAACTGAGAGACTGAACAACAACAAGATGTTTGAGCTGAGATCTGCTCCTTCCCTCCCCCTAAGGAGGAAGCCCACCCTAGACAGATATAGCCAAACACACAAGCTTCCCTCTTCTGCTTGGCCTGTCAAAAGCTGTTTTCCTGGAAGAGACAGGGCAGTGATATTTCTCATCCTGACCCCAGGTACCTGTTGCTGAGGTTGAGGCCCAGGCAAGTGCAGTCAAAAAGTGGGGCTCCCTTTTCCCACCAGCCCCCATGCTGCATTGGATGCTCTGTCACCTTGGGTAGAAAACTGGGGACCCAAATGCCCTAGCTCTGGCTTGTGGGGTAGGGGGTTCCTATGAAGAGAGATAAGGGGTTGCTGCCCTTCCCCTACTTCACTTGCAATAGGGTGTGAAGTTTAAGCCCTAGGGTACGCTCAAAACAGAAGTAAAGGCAGCTGGAAGAAGCGACTGATAGATTCATCGACAATACTGGTTAAGCTGTGGGACGACCAGTTTGTCAAACATAAATGGGTAAGAGATTGCTGGGAAGAGCTCTCCCAGTGTCAGAACAAACTATAAACACTGACCTCAAGAACTATTCCTTTGAAGGAGCTTGAGTTCACCTGAATTATTCTTATGCCCCTAGGTATAGCTGAAAACAGTAAAGCAGCCGGCAATCAGTGGAGCTTGACAGCTGAGTGTGGTCAGGGAAAGAGAGGCCGGCCCACACCACTGCCCCTCAGGATGACTGTGGGCATGCCGGCACTGTACTCCTGAGGCAGAGCACTAGCGGTTCCATACCGCAGGCACAGGGGAGCGGACTTTACTAAGACTATCCACGCAGTCACTTTACAAGCAAACAAGTCAATAAGAGTAACAACCCTAGACGGATGGGAAACCAGTACCTGGGACATGTTATCTACTATGTCCAGTTTCTAACAAAATTAGGAGACATGTGAAGAAACAAGAAAGCAAGACCCAGACACCAAAGAAAAAGAAGGCACAGGAACTTCCAATGAGAGCACCAGGTGTTTGATTTAACAAAGACCTCAAAGTAACCATTATACATATGCTCAAAGAACTAATGCGCTGTGCTTAGTCGCTCAGTCAAGTCTGACTCTTTGTGACCCCATGGACTGAAGCCCGCCAGCCTCCTGTGTCCATGAGGATTCTCCAGGCAAGAACACTGGAGTGGGTTGCCATGCCCTCCTTCAGGGGATCTTCCCCACCCAGGGATCAAACCCAGGTCTCCTGCATCGCAGGTGAACTCTTTACTGTCTGAGCCACCATGGAAGCCCAAGAATACTGGAGTGGGTAGTCTATCCCTTTTCCAAGGGATCTTCTCAACCCAGGAATCAAACCAAGGTCTCCCGTGCTGCAGGTGGATTCTTTACCAGCTGAGCTGCCAAGGAAGCCCCAAAATAAAAATACAGCATACCAAAACTTATAGGAGGCTGCAAAATCAGTGCTCAGAGGGAAATTTATAGCTATAAATGTTTACATAAGAGATCTCAAATCAACAACCTAACTTTACACCTTAAGGAACTGGAAAAAGAAGAACAAACTAAACAAACGGCTAGCAGAAGGAAAGAAATAATAAAAGGTTCAGAGCAGAGACAAAATGAAATAGGGAGTTAAAAAAAAAGTGAGACTCAATGAAACCAAAAGTTGGTTCTTTGAAAAGATCAACAACATTGACAAATCTTTAGCTACACTAAGAACAAAGAAGCTTCAAATTACTAAAATGAAAGATGAAAGTGGGGGGACTTCCCTGGCGGTCCAGTGGTTGACTCTGCACAAGCTGTGAAGCATAGCCCCAAAAAAAGGGTGCACATTACTACTAAACTTAACAGAAGCCTAAAAGGATTATAACTGAATATTATGAACAACTACATGCCAACAAATTAGAAACTTAGATGAAAAGGACAAATTTCTATAAACACACTACCAAAACTAACTCAAGAAGAAATAAAATATCTGAACAAACCTGTAACAAAAACACAGGCTGAATCAGTAATCAAAATCCCCCAACAAAAAGGCTAGGATCAGATGGTTTCACTAATGACTTCTACAAAACATTTAGAGAATTAACAACAATCCTTCTCAAACTCGTCCAAAAATAAAAAAGAAGAAGAAAAGAAAACACCTCTTAACTCATTCTATGAAGCCAGCATTACTTTGATACTATAGCCAGACAGATACATCCAAAGAAAAGAAAACTACATACCCCCTTATGAATCTTTATAGAACTCTTCAACAAAATACTAGCAAACTAAATCTAGCAGCATATTAGAAAGATTATACACTATGACCCAGTGGGATTTGTTCCAGTAATGCAAGGGTAGTTCATCATATGAAATCAATCGATGTTAATATGTCATGTTCATAGAATTGAAGGAAAAAAACCTATATGATCATCTCAACTGATACAGAAAAAAGGATGGACAAAATCTTCTTTCATGATTAAGAAAAATACAGTTAACAAACTAGCAATTGAAGGTAACTTCCTCAGCATGATTATAAATCAGTATTTATAAAAATCCACAGCTAACATTATACTCAAAGGTGAAACACCACAAGCTTTCCCCCTAAGATCAGGGTCAAGAGAAGGATGTCTCCTCTCCCCACTCTTACTAAACACTGGAAGTTCTAGCTGGAGCAATTAGGCAAGAAAAAGAAATAAGCCATTCAATTAAAAAGGAAGAAGTAAAACTATTTCAGTTTCAGATGACATACTCTTAAATATAGAAAATCCTAAAAATTCACACACAAAATAACTTGCTAGAGCTAATAAACGAGTACAGCAAAATTTCAGGATACAAGATTAACATGCAGAAAAATCAGTTTCCCTTTACACTAACAATGAACAATCTGAGAAGGAAATTAAAAAGACAATTCCATTCACAAATTCAATGAAAAAACAAATGCTGAAGAAAGAGGTGAAACACTTGTACCTTGAAAGTTACAAAGCATTGATAAAAGAAACCGAAGAAGACCTAAGGAAAGACACTCTTGTGTTCACGAACTGGAAGTCTTACTACTGTTAAAGTGATAATACAAACCAAATAGATCTACAGATTCAATGCCATCGCCCATCAAAATTCTAATGGTCCTTCTTAAAAACGTGGAAAATCTGATCCTATGGTTCATGGATGTGTGCATGCTAAGTCACTTCAGTTGTGTCCAGTTCTTTGGGACCCTTTGGACTGTAGCCCGCCAGGCTCCTCTGTCCATGGGATTCTCCAGGCAAGAATACTGGAGTGGGTTGTCATGCCCTCCTCCAGGGGATCTTTCTGACCCAGAGATCGAACTCACGTCTGCTGCACTGGCAGGTGAGTTCTTCACGACTAGTGCCACCTGAGAAGCCCACCCAAAGTTCATATGAAATTGTGAAACAATTTTGAGAAAGGAAAACAAAGTTGAAAGACTCATACTTCCCAATATCAAAACCTACCACAAAGCTATAGTAATCAAAGCAGTGTGATGCTTATTGGCTTTAGAGTCCAGAAATGACATTCATTTCCAGCAACTAATTTTCAAAGAACTAAAGAGCCTCTTGATGAAAGTGAAAGAGGAGAGTGAAAAAGTTGGCTTAAAACTCAACATTCAGAAAACTAAGATCATGGCATCTGATCCCATCACTTCAAGGCAAATAGATGGGGGAACAATGGAAACAGTGACAGACTTTATTTTTCTGGGCTCCAAGATCACTGCAGACGGTGACTGGAGCCATGAAATTAAAAGACACTTACTCCTTGGAAGAAAAGTTATGACCAACCTAGAGAGCAGAGACATTATTAAAAAGCAGAGACATTACTTTGCCAACAAAGGTCCATCTAGTAAAAGCTACATTTTTTCCAATAGTCGTGCATGGATATGAGAGTTGGACTATAAAGAAAGCTGAGTGCTGAAAAATTGATGCTTTTGAACTGTGGTGTTGGAGAAGACTCTTGAGAGTCCCTTGGACTGCAAGGAGATCCAACCAGTCAACCCTAAAGGAAATAAGTCTTGAATATTCATTGGAAGGACTGATGCTAAAGTTGAAACTCCAATACTTTGACCACCTGATGCAAAGAACTGACTCATTTGAAAAGACCCTGATACTAGGAAAGATTGGAGACAAGAGGAGAAGGGAATGATAGCATTGTATGGCATCACCGACTCATCATGGACATGAGTTTGGGTAAGCTCCAGGAGTTGGTAAAGGACAGGGAAGCCTGGCACGCTGCAGTCCATGGGGTTGCAAAGAGTCGGACATGACTGAGCAACTGAACTGAACTGATTTTCAAAAGGGTACCAAAACTTTCAACGAAGAAAGAATAGTCTGAAACAAATACTGTCAGAACAGCTCAACATCTACATGCAAAGGAATGAAGTTATACTTACTTTACACTCTATAAAAAATGAATTCAAAATGGAACAAAGACCTACATAGAAAAGCTCAAATTATAAAATTATTTGAAAAAAACAAAGGAATAAATCTTCATGACTTTGATTTGGCAATGAGTTTTTAGATATGACACCAAAAGTACATGTAATGACAACAAAAATAAATTGGATTTCATCAAAATTATAATTTTTGTGCATCAAAGGATATTCTCAGAAGAGTGAGAAGACAACCCAAAGACAGCCCAACCCAAAGCAAATATCTGCAAACCATATATCTGATAAGAGTCTAGTATTCAGAATACGTAAAAAACTTGCAGTTCAACAAGAAAAAAAACAATTAAATTTTAAAATGACTTGAATAGACATTTCTCCAAAGATGATACACAAATGGCCAACACAAACACAAAAAGAAGTTCCCTATCATTAGTCAGAAGGGAAAAGCAAATAAAAACTACAATGAGGTGAGAAACCATTTCATACCCACTAGGATGGCCATAACAAAAACAAACCCGGAAAATAAGAAGTGTTTGTGAGGATGTGGAGAAACTGGAACCTTCATACATGGCTGGTGGCACTGTAAAATGGTGCAGCTGATGTGGAAAATAGTCCAGCAGTTCCTCAATGTGTTCAAACAAAGAATTACAATATGACCCAGCAATACCACTACAAGGTATATACCCGAAGAAACTGAAAACCCGTGTTCAAACAAAAATTTATACACAAATGTTTACACTAGCATGCTTCACAACAGCCTAAAAGTAGACCAACCCAAATGTGCCTCAACTGGTGAATGGATAAACAAAATGTGGTACACCTATACCATGAAATATTATTCTCTCATAAAAAGGAATGAAGTACTAATATATGCCTCAACAGACACTTTAAAAACACTGAACAATGAAAGAAACCTGTCACAAAAAGAACACATATTATATGATTCAGTTTATCTGAAACGTCCAAAATAGGCAAATCTATAGACAGAAAGTAAATCAGTGGTTGCACAGAACTGGGAGGAATAGGGCATGGAGGGTGACAATGAAAGGATGCAGGGTTCCTTTTTGAGGTGATGAAAATGTTCTAAAATTGACTGTGGTGGTGGCTGCACGCATCTGTGAATCTACTTAAAAACAACTTGATTATATATTTTGATGGGTGACTTATGTGGTGTATAAATTATATTTCAATAACACTGTTATAAAATATATTTGATTAACCCAAACAAAGGCAGAAAAAGAGGAAAATGGAGTGAAGAATAGATATGATTAACAAAATAATAGCAAGAAGAGAGACTCAGATCTAACCACACCAATAATCACATTATATGTATCTAATGTAAACATCCCAGTTAAAAGGCAGAGATTGTCAGACTGGATTTAAAAAGCACGATCATATGCTGTCTACATGTGTATGTATGCTAAGTCACTTCAGTCATGCCTGACTCTTTGTGACCCTATGGACTGTAGCCTGCCAGGCTCCTCTGGCCATGGGATTCTCCAGGCAAGAATACTGGAATGCATTGCCATGCCCTCCTCTAGGGGATCTTTCTGACCCAGGGATGGAACTCATGGCTCATAAATATACACTGGCAGGCAGGTTCTTTACCACTAGCACCACCTGGGAAGCCCCTATAAGAATCTATAACGAAGGGGGCATCCTTTAAATATAAAGACAAGAAGGGTTAAGGGAAAAAATGATGGAAAAGATACGCTATGCTAACACTAGTCAAAATAAAGCCAGAGCAGTTAAATCAATATCAAACAAAGTACATTTCAGAGCAAAGAACATTACCAGAGATTAGGTAATGATGAAGGGGTCAATTCTTCACAACAGTCTCAAATTTTAACAGAGTAAAATTTAAAATGCATAAAGCCAAAAATGACAGAACAGCAAGAAAGAATAATAAATCTACAATTAGAGTTGCAGATTTCAATAACCCCTCTCAGTAACTGATAAAACAAGCAGAACTTGCATCAGCAAGGATACAGAAGATTTAAACAAGACTGTGTTCAACTGCATTTGCGTTTACAGAGAACTCCACCCAACACCAGCAAATACACAACCTTCTCAAGTGCACACAGAACATTTGCCGAGATAGGCCTTATCCTGGACTGTAAAGTAAATCTTACTAAACTTAAAAGATTCACATCAAAAAAACATGTTCTCTTACGTCAGAGGAATTAAAATAAGAAATAAATAACATAAAGATATCTGGAAAATCCCTCAAATATTTGGAAACTAAATACTCTACTTCAAATAATCCATAAATCAACTAAAAAATCAAAGGAAGCAGTTAGAAGGTATTTTGCAGCTGAATGAAAATTAAAACACAATATATCAGAATTTGTGGGATGTTAATGCGATACTTAGGGGCAGTTTATATCACTAAATGCCTGTTTTAGAAAATGAGAAAGGTCTCAAACCAGTGACCTCAGCTTTCACCTTAAGAATTCCAAGAAGAATAAATTAAACCCAAAGTAAGCAGAAAAAAAGAAAATGCAATTCAGAGTGGAAATAGAAAACAGACAAAATAGGCAAAAGAAAAACAATATAAACAATCGATGAAACCAAAAGCTGATTCTTCAAGAAGATTGTTTTTTAAATGGACAAAAACAAATCTAATGTCACAAGAAAAGAATTTTAAGAATTAGAGGGGGAGCTTCCTGGTGGCTCAGAGGTTAAAGCACGTGCCTGCGTATGCCTGCAATGCGGGAGACCTGGGTTCAATTCCTGGGTTGGGAAGACCCCCTGGAGAAGGAAATGGCAACCTACTCCAGTATTCTTGCCTGGAGAATCCCATGGACAGAGGAGCCTGGTGGGCTGCAGTTCACCAGGTCGCAAAGAGTCGGACATGACTGAGCAACTTCACTTTCATTTTCACTTTCCCTGGTGCTCCAGGGCTTCCTGGTGGCTCAGATGGTAAAGAATCCGCCAGCAATGCGGGAGACCTGGGTTCAATCCCTGGGTTTATGAAGATCCCCTGGAGAGGGGAATGGCTACCCACCCCAGTATTCTTGCCTGGAGAACTCCATGAACAGAGGAACCCGGTGGGCTACAGTCCACGAGGTCGAAAAGAGCTGGAGGCAACTGAGCAACTTTCACTTTTTTTCCCCTGATTGTTCAGTGGTTAAGAATCCACCGAGAAATGCACGGGACACCGGTTTGATCCCTGGTCTGGGAAGATCCACATGCCGAGAGGCAACTAAGCCATGGGCCACAACTACTGAGCCCATGTGCTCTAGAGCCTATACTCCACAAGTGAAGCCTCTGCAGTGAGAAGCCGGTGCACCGCAAAGAGCAGCCCCTGCTGGTCACAACCAGAGAAAGTCCACACACAGCAACGAAGACCCAGTACAGCCAAAAAAAAAAGAATTAGAAATGATCAATAATGACCATTCACATCAGGAATAAAAACACTTAAGGGCTTTCTGTTAGGCTAAATCAGTAAGGAATGAGCAGGGGTTCAATGTTATGCGGCAACGTGGATGGGAAGGGAGTATGGGGGAGAATGGATACACGTATGTGTATGGCTGAGTCCCTTCACTCTTCACCTGAAAGTACCTCAACATTGTTAACTGGCTATACCCCAATACAAAATAAAAAGTAAAAAAAAGAATGAGCAGAGGTCGTACACAAATCCTTACTGAAGCACAAGAAAACCAGCCCTACCGGGTCCTTAATAAGTGGTACACTCCAATATTACTTAGCATACTTTTCACCAAGATTTGAACAACAGGAAACTATTTAAGTACATAAGTTGATAAGAATAATAAACTAAAGACGGTTACTGACCTCCTCGGGGAGAAGGAGAATCATGCCCTCCAATGACCACGAGGATGCCGGAATCTTCCAGCTTCTTTTTCCATTTTTCAATGATAGTCATGGACTTGTCCTGAAAGTATGAGGAGGTTGGCAGGTCAGGAAACTTTCCTCCAAATGGTCAGAGGTGACTTACGCTAAGGCTAAATGACCAACAGGAAGTTTGTAAATACCTTACTGGCATCATTAAAAATGGAGAGCTCCATGGAGCCTTCAAAGTCCTGCTGCAAAACCGACCCCAAGCATTCGTCCAACCACGGTTCAGCGTCATGGACCGGGAGGATAACAGACTGGAATTCAAAACAAATGAATTGAGAAACAAGTGTGGAAACTGAATTCTCTTTCCAAGACTCTAATTTACTTCCCCATTACCATGTGCACAATGCTCATTTTCCAAGCTCAAGACATGACTCACAGAACAACCCAGAATAAGGATTCCAGGGAGAGTATAACCTGACAAACAAAAGGTGCCTATGCCTCAAGATTTGTTGTCTTAGATTTCCCTGAATTGCTCTGATTGCTTTTAAAAAGGAAACAAAATCTGAAAGGCATCAAAAATGTTCCCAATTCAATGGCAAATTCATGTGGTTCCCAATCAGTGGTCAGAAACATCATCATTTTGGTTGAAACAAGCATCTGTGTATCTCTGAACCCACTCATGAAATAAGCATTTTCAGTAAACCATGATGTTAGAGGAACTGCAACAAAGAAACCCTTTTAAGTACCCGCTACACTTCAGTATTCTTGCCTGGAGAATTCCATGGACAGAGGAGCCTGGAGGGCTACAGTCCCTGGGGTCCCAAAGAGTCAGACACAACTGAGCAACTAATACACACATACTTTAACAAAGTATGGGGACAGGGTTGGGGAAAAAAGGAGGCAACCTCCCTACAGCTCTCTCTTCCTTTGGTCTATTCAGTTTAGGACAGTTTGGCACTGTCCTCTTCTCACAGGCCCACATAAAACAAACATTTCTGAAGTGTATAAAGTAAAAACAGTGAAACCTGAGTGCCAACAAAATGACTGATTACAGGATTTATCTTCTGTATCAGTTCAGTTCAGTTGCTCAGTCGTGTCCGACTCTGCGACCCCATGAATCGCGGCATGCCAGGCCTCCCTGTCCATCACCAACTCCCGGAGTTCACTCAGACTCGCGTCCATCAAGTCAGTGATGCCATCCGGCCATCTCATCCTCTGTCGTTCCCTTCTTCCCCTGCCCCCAATCCCTCCCAGCATCAAAGTCTTTTCCAATAAGTCAACTCTTCGCATGAGGTGGCCAAAGTACTGGAGTTTCAGCTTTAGCATCATTCCTTCCAAAGAAATCCCAGAGTACATTAAGCAATACAGACTTTGGGTATGAAAACAGAAGTTACAGTCAGTCCTCACTCTTGAGTTTATACCTTAAAGAAGAGTGGACATATTTCTAAACAAGAGAACAGAAACATAGATCATCCAAGTGAGTGTGTACATATGCATGTATGGGTACACATGTGCAAATACATCTATACAAAACATAGATAGGACTTTTAAATGCTAAATCTGAATATGGTTATGAAAAGCTCACAGATATAAGTACTGAAAATAGTTTTGTCAAGGCAAGTTCTTTACTCTGAAGATCTAATTCAACAATACTATCCCTTCCTAGATTTATGTTATTCACAAAAGTAGCTCCCTAGCTTACTTACATATTTACTTTGGAATTATTTTTTTTAAGGAAAAAAGGAGAGGATATTTTTACTGTTCTCGAGATCTACAATACAAAACATAATGTGAATTTCTGCCAGAGATGAGCTAGATTACTCCGTCCGTACGCTTGCTGGTCGTCCGCACGCTTGCTGGTGCTTAAACGTTTATTTGGGCGGAGATCCTCACAGGCTGCCCAAAAGAGGTGGTGGTAGTGTGTGAAACGGGGACCCCGGAAGACGGAGGGGAGAAGGATGGAGGGATGGAGCAGGGCGGAGAAGAGGAGGATGGAGGGAAGAGGGATGGAGGTGAAAAGAGAGGAGGAGCGGAGAGTGGAGGGATGGAGGTGAGCGGGACCGAGGTGTGACGTGAGGAGCGGATGAGAGGAAGCTGGAATCTGAGAGACTGGGACCTGAACTGGAGCAGAGGGGCGGGGAGGGCCGGGGAGGGGCGGGGCGCCCCCCCACACCCCACCCCGCCAGCCGGGCACCTACCACTTGGGCGGGGGCCCGAGCAGGGCCGATAGCGCCTGGATCCCCCCTGGCCAGCATGGCGCGCGCTCCTCGGGCTGCCCCGCCCACCTCAGGCTACAGCGCCTGCGCGGGCGGCTCGCCGGGAGGCGGGACCGAGGCCGAGCGCCTCCGATTGGCGCAGTGGGACGCCGATCAAGCGGGGAGCCGCGGGCAGTGGAGAGGAGCGGTCTAGAGGGGCTGGAGGGCTCCCCAGAGAGCTTGTCAGCTTCTTTATCCTCAGGGACGCTTGTGTTACTGGAGTGCCTGGGTTGTGCAGGAGGTGGGGTTGGTGGGAAGACTGCGCCATCTGACATGGAAAGGTTCTATGTGAAGAGCAGGTGACCGCTTCCCGGCTCGGGGGACGGGGCGCCTGAGTGGCGCCCGAGTGCACCGGCTGTCACGCGGGCGCCCCGACCCATCTGGGTCAGTGAGCACAACTTCATAGCCTTCACCACCCAAACTAACGTTGAATGCAAATCATTCGACAAACCAGCAATTATGACAGAGCCGAACCGCTGTTTCATGTCTTGCAAGCATTGCTTCAAATGTCATTGTTCCTTAAATTGCATCAGTGTTTTCAAAGCCTGTG
This sequence comes from Ovis canadensis, assembly GCF_042477335.2. Taxonomy (NCBI): domain Eukaryota; kingdom Metazoa; phylum Chordata; class Mammalia; order Artiodactyla; family Bovidae; genus Ovis; species Ovis canadensis. The sequence goes on along the minus strand of NC_091255.1, from coordinate 58,014,259 downwards.
GTAAAAATTGGAACACTTAGGCCAGATGAGTGAAAAATGCATCCTTATCTACAATGGGACAAAAGCAATCTGAGGATTTGTTTCCAAGGACCTGGTGTGCTCCAAGGGTTGGTACGTTAGGAATAGTTCCATTTTAAGGGACTCCGTAAAAAAGTCACATTGTAACTTCCAGATCGTACTGTGGGCTTTGGAGCTCGACTGGCTCAGTAATCAGTGGGAGGAAGAGATAAGGGGTCCCCACGGCGTCTGGCACCTCCACTCCACAGCACATGCTATCAGAATTGGGCTTGGCTGCTCCTGTCTTGCTTCCTGTACATCTCCTGCTGCCAGAAGTTTGCTTTTCACTGCCTTCCCCCTAATAAAAATTTGGCTAGAGTCTGCTTTTTGCAAACATTCAGAGTGCCAAGAGGCACTTCAAAAGTGCAGGATCTGGCTGGGGATGGGGGTGGGGTGACGTTTAGATTCTTCTCTTCGTGGTAGGAAGATTCTCAACAGAGGGGCCAGGCTATGAGGCCTGACACCAACCCATCCCTTTCCCCCCACCACCACGAGGGACATGAACATAGGGTAGGATAAGGAGGTGACAAAGTCATGGGCCTCTGGAGAGGAAGTGATGCAGGTCTCCCAAAGCTCTTGGCTCACCCCATGAGTGACAGTTTTCTTTATTTTTAAATGTTGTTTCTGCAGATTGTTGGCGAATCCTGGTTATATTCAGAAAACCCAGTGCCAACTGCCGAGGCCTCCAAAATTTAAAAGCCCTCTTATGAGGTGGGTGTAGGCAGCAAAGATGGGCTTAGGTCTAGGCTTGACTACACTGGATCCAGAGTCAGAATGAGTCTGCCCTGGGTGTGCCCATGAAGAGTGAAGTCAAGCTTTAAAGCCAGCTGCTCGATGTTTCCCTACAGCCCACACTGCAAGGCTACCAAGCAAGCATCCTGTCCAAGTTTCCTGATGGGACAGACCCCAACAGTGCTCCAGCTGGACCTCTACTGGGCAGTAATACTGCTGGGAGGTCAGGAACTGCCCAGCACCATGAAGGACAGTGCACTTGAATGGGTGAAGACAGGCTGCCTGTGGTGGCCAAAGTACCCTGATAATGAATCCATTCACAGCAGAGCAGCCGGCGTGTGACTGTGTCATGCGCACCAGTGTCTATCTTCTCCTCTCTCATTTTTTTTTTAAAATGACTAGTTGAGATTCACCGTGTTGAGTTAAGAAACTGAAGCTGGACTTTTTACCAGCTGTGGGAAGTAATGAGGTTCCCATCACAGGAAGCATTCAACTAACAGTTGGGCAAACGTTTGGTATGGATTTGACAGGAGCATTCAAGTATCACATAGAATGGTTGTATGTCCTAGATGCCAACCCCCTTAGCCCAGAAAGCGGAGCCTGAGTTGGGCTTTTGTTCCCAGGAAGTTGCAGCAGGGGAGTAAGGCAGGGGAGGAGACAGTCCAGGACCAGCATGCTGTGTTTGAGGCAGCCCCCATCATGGACACTGGAGCTGAGCCCCTAGACCTTCCCAGAGACCTGGAGAGCTGACCACCTGAGCGAGAAGGAAGGAAACCTTACCTCTCCCACACTTCTGGGTGGTGACTTCAGGATCCCACAGGTGGCCCTCAGCACTGGCGTGCACAGCACACTGTAGGCCAGGTGAGACCTGCCCAGAACTGTGTGCAGCGGCTGGACTTGAGTTCGGACCAGGAATGTGGGAAGGGTGGAGCAAGGGGCCAGAGGAGCCTGATGTGTGACCAGGAAGGCAGACGGAAACTCAAAATAGCATCCCCTCCAACCGCCCTGTTGTACAGTTAGCACATGTGGATCCTTCTGGAGTGATTTAAGCAACTGCTTTTCAAATCTGGGATGATGCACAGGTGGGCGCCAGGTGCCTGCAGGAGATGTGTGCACAGCACGGGGTGCTAGTGCCTGAGGCCCTTGGGTATTCAGTGAAAGGCCAGGAGAGGCCAACCAGACATCTTCCTCCTAAATATTAACAGAAAAATGTCATGTGTGGGAGCAGAGACGTGGATAAATTCACATCTGATAGAACTTGGTGGAAGAGTGGGCACACCAGAGGCTTTAGGGGCCACCTGCCAGTGCTGCTGGCATCACTGTCAAGGCCAGGGCCAGGCTGTAAGTGGGGTATCTTAGAAGGGGGTGCACCATGGGGCTGGATTCAGCAGTGCCTGTGTGAGCGCTCCTCATGTCCAACTCTGTGCTACCCTATGTCTCCTCCATCCATGGGCTTCTCCAGGCAAGCATACTGGAGTGGGTTGCTATTTCCTCCTCCAGGGGATCTTCTCAACCCAGGGATGGAACCTGCATCTCCTTCATCTCCTGCATTGTCAGGTGGATCCTTTACCACTGAGCCACCTGGGAAGCCCAGGTCCAGTGGTGAGTTTCCCCCTTTATGGGGCAGAGTGAGAGTTTGCAGGATGCAAAGAGGGAAACGTTAGCCATGCCTCCCCATGAGGAGCTGTCTGTCCCCTCAGCCCACACCCAGGCCTCCTGCCTCCTAGGGCTGGCTCCACACCAGGGTGCTGCCCACACACAGATCATCAGGCCTAAGAGGTAGGCAGGACCCTGACCCTGACGAGGGAACAGCACCCAGCAGTCACCAAGGAATCAGTGGCCTGTATGTGAATTGAGAACAGCATCGTCTGGCCCTCAGAGCTGCCTCCCGGAGCCCCGAGACCTGAGGTTGGATCTCAAAGCTTCCTTAACTGGCCTTTGTTGGGAGATACTCCTGCATGGGTCTCCCGAGCTCTTCCCCACTCAGCTGGGCGCCCTGGTTACCTGGCCTGTTTCCTGAGCAGCCTTGAGGAATGAGGTCATGGTGCCCTTCAAGAGGAAGAGCGGGCTTGCCTGCTGCCTCTGTCCTGTTCCCCCTGCACATCAGTGTCCATCAGGGCTCCATTGTGTCACCCCCGGGAGAATGGAGGCTCCAGGAACACACATGCTAATCTTGACCCTCTGAGCACTGCTTTTCCTGCAAGTAATAATCTTCTTTGGGGCCTTCCCAGGTGGCTCAGTGGTAAAGAATCCACCTGCCAATGCAGGAGACGCCAGTTCAGTCCCTGGATCGGGAAAATCCCCTGGAGGAGGAAACGGTGACCCACTCCAGTATTTTTGCCTGGAGAATTCCATGGACAGAGGAGCGTGGCAGGCTATAGACCGTGGGGTCACAAAGAGTCGGATATGACTAAGCACACACGCACGCGTGCGCACACACACACATACACACACACACACACACACAATATGCACAGGAGCCTGTATTTTCAGTCAGCACCTGAAGAATGTGACCAGCTGGCCATCCCATTAGCTTGAAGAGGAGGGAAAGCTCTGACTCCTTCACGGTTCTGGGCAGCGTCCCACCCTCACAACCCCCTCCTCCCTTCCAGGGACCTGCCCTGGACCCACCAGCTTGAGGAGTCCCGGCCGATGAAAGGCAGGGAGGAAAATCGGTGCACAAAACCCCAGCATGACGGGGCAAGTACCAACACTGACACACTTTTATCTTTTCTCAATTTCGGGCCTCCCCCATGGCTCACTTCCTCAGAGCCCCCGCCACCCCCCTGGCCCATCTGCGTGGGTCCTTACGCTAAGTGCTCACTGCACTGTCTCCCCCTAAGCTGCCGCCTTGGTGGGGGCAGGGACCGTCTTTTTGTCCACTGCCAGCTCTCTGCGGCTGGCACAGGCCAGCAGCCACGTGAGCCGGCTGCCGATGCGGGGCCAGGATGGGAGGCTGGGAAATGGGGGAGCTGGTTCCCAAGAGCGAGCCCCTGTCTTGTGCTGCACACCTGCATCCAGGACACCTCAGCCCGCAGCCCGGTGAAGCAGAGGTGGGGGCGCTTCCCCAGGCAGAGCGCACGGCCCTGCTCCCCACTCACCCTTGTCCTTGAAATCCCCAAGTTGATTCACTCGCTCTGGGAAGCCAGCTCTGGGAAGCCAGGTCCGTGAAGACACTGCTCAGCTGTTCACTGGAGCCTCTGACTCAGAACAGAACGGCATAGGGTACCTGACCAGGAACAAAAGAAGAAAGGAAAGAATGAATGAATGCAGGCGGGACAGCCCACCCATAACAAAATCTGGACAATGAGATGTGCCTACACTAGATCTAGTTAGAGTTCTGTGCTGCGCTAAGTCATTTCAGTCATGTCTGATTCTCTGTGACCCTATGGACTATTGCCCCTCAGACTCCTCTGTCCATGGAATTCTCCAGGCAAGAGTATTGAACTGGGTTTCCATGCCCTTCTCCAGTGGATCTTCCCCAAACAGGGACTGAACCCAAGCCTCATGTCTCCTGTGTTGGCGGGTGGGTTGTTTACCACTAGTGCCCCCGGGGGAGCCCAGTTAGAGTCCTTAATAATGTTATCAAATAACTCAAAATTTCACATGGTCAGTGTAGAAACTGCCTAACCCCAGCTATATTCTTTGGCCACCTGATGCAAAGAGCTGACTTATTGGAAAAGACCCTGATGCTGGGAGAGACTGAAGTTAGGAGGAGAAGGGGACGACAGAGGATGAGATGGTTGGATGGCATCACTGACTCAATGGACTTGAGTTTGAGCAAACTCCAGGAGATGGTGAAGGACAGGGAAGCCTGGAGTGCTGCAGTCCATGGGGTCACAAAGAGTCAGGCACAGTTTAGCAACTGAACAAGGTATATTCTGTCTGGATAAACTGCTGGTTATTTTGATTGATGTGGTCAGTAAAGTCAGTTGATAACTCAGGCTATCCTGGAATTCACATGGTCCAGTTCCAAGGCTGTGGGTGGGGCTACAAGCCTCCCCCTCCCATAGCCACATCCAGCTTCTTAGCAGTCCCACAGTATTTGGGTCCTGGCTTCTCTTAGAACTGGACTGTTTGACAACCCTGGGCTCATGCCGTCCCCTGCTGGAATCCACACTGGGAGCTGGGCGGGGGTTCTCTTGCAAGTCCTGCCCAGGCCCTACTGCCCAGGACAAGTGAGTGCACCATCATCACAGCTGCAGTTTTTGAGAACCTGTCCCCAAGTCGAGCCCCCTCACTGGTCACCGATGTCTGTGACTTATTTGCTTTTCCCGAGCAGGAAGATCTCTCTGTAAGGGTGCTTGGCATCACTTCTGTACATACTGTAAAGTCTAAAATTCTATTAAAATGGATACAGCCCTAATCAAATAGGAGCATTTAGTTAAAAAAAAACAACACTCAAATGTAAGAGTACTTTAAAGCAAAACTTGTCTCTTGAGGCCATGTCTGGCATTTCTGCACTGCCCATTATGCCTGTCAGCATGACTGTTAAGCTTCCTGAATTAATGATACGGAAAAACAAGAAATAATAATCAGCAACACCGAGCATTGCCAAACTTCAGAAGGAAGGGGCATTGGCCCCGGAACACTGACTCTTGCCAGTCTGTCCCAGTCTAATGATTGGTGTTCCAACCAGCGATTCAACAAATCCCAAGTTTGCAACCAGCCTGCTGAGAGCTCTCCATCAGTCCTCTGCTGGTCCACAGCCGACTGGCTGAAATAAGTCAGGGTTTTCTCCTGAGAAGAGCTACAAATATACGGAGATCTAGTAAGTGGAATGAGAGGCACTGCTGATAAACTGTGTGCTGATGCTTGTGAATTGCAGGTTTCCTGGCGCGGGGATCTGGATGCTGACTGGACTGGTAAGTCTCGGTGACTTGCAGGAGGCCAAGAGAGAGGAAGTGCAAGGGGTCTTTACAGAGAACTACGCAGGGCCCAAACCACAAAGCCATGAACAGGTGAGGAGTTTTTGGCCTCAATTCTCAGCCAGTGGGGCTTCCCACGTGGCGCTAGTGGTAAACAGCCAGCCTGCCAATGCAGGAGACCCGGGTTTGAGCCCTGGGTTGGGAAGATCCCCTGGAGGAGGAAATGACAACCCACTCCAGTATTCTTGCCTGGAAAATCTCATGGACAGAGGGACCCAGCAAGTTACAGTCCATGGGGTCGCCAAGAGTTGAACACAACGGAAGTGACAGCATGCATGCTCAACCGGTGGGTCTTTCACTCCCCCTGGAGTTGAGATGCCCCTGGTTACCCCTAGCTGAGCTGGGAGCTGCCTGGCTTCTTCATGGCCTTTCAGGTCCTGCCTCAGCCCTGCCACCCTGGAGTGGCCTGGCCGTGGAGAAAGGCACGCTCTGACTGCTTAGCACCCCTGAATCATCTCACCCCAGGGCAGCAGCATTTCCAGCCAGGTCCTGGCCCACACAGAGCACTGGGCGGACACCAAGGTGCAATGTAGATCTCAGCTCATCACAGCCTCTCTTCAGCTTCACGTCCTTGCCTTCAAAGCAGACGAATAATGTCTATATCCCTGAGTGATGCGAAGGACCCAAGGGAGGGGTTGGGACAGGGAGACCATGGAGGAGCTGCAGGGGTAGCTGGAGAGAAAAGCGTCCACATGGGGCCCTTGCTGGAGCTGTCACGGGGAAGAGTCAGTTGGCCGGGACATGCAAGGGGACAAGGGGAAATGTCCAGATGGGGTGTGGTCCACGAAGCCTCGAGGAACATTCTCATGGAGCCCAAATCCGGTTTTCAGATTTCCTGCTGACCTTACTCTGTGGCATCACCCAACGCATGAGTTTGGAGTATGTGTGAATCAGAACTCCTGACTTTAAAAAACACAGGGTTGGGGATACCTATGGCTGATTCATGTTGAGGTTTGACAGAAAACAACAAAATTCTGTAAAGTAATTATCCTTCAATAAAAAATACATTAATTAAAAAACCAAAAAACAAAAAAAACATAGAGTTGGCTGGTTGTCAGTGTCCCGGTAAGACTGGTGTCGGGGAAGCTGAGTCTATGCGCTGCCAGCACGTCATTGGATGTGCCCCCTGTCGGCTCATGGGCCCCACTGTCCTCTAGATGCCTGCGTGACCAGGAGTAGCAGAGCTTCCTGCCAGTGTGGGCACCCCGGTCAGAGCCCCCCTCCCTCTAGCTTCGGCAGAATCGGCCTTGGGCAATTCATCCCAGTTTACCTAAAACTGTTCTGGTTTTAACTCCGAGAGTCCAATGTCCCAGTATCCCCTTAGTCCCAGAAAATCAGGACTGTTGGTCACCAAGCTCCAACAAGAACCAGTGGCCGGCCGACAGGACATGGGCACGGCATACACTTGGGGGGCACACACGGGGGCCCATGAGAGGGAGGGGCACCTCGTCCCAGGCAGGCCTGCCCAGCCCCCCAGTAGATGGGGTCAAGGATGCTCTTACACCCCAGAGTGTGGGGGAGACAGTCACCCCTTCCTGGTCGGCTCACCTTGGGAGAGTTTTCTGGCCCAGAATGTTTCAGGATGACTCTGGGAGGTAACAAGGCTAGGACTCCTGACCATCTGTGGCCATCAGCACCCCTGCAGAGCCAGCCCTGCCTGTAGACACCCGAAATCACCCCAAATTATCTGCCTTACTAGCCACACCACCGGGAACAGATGCCATGTCCTGAGGGACCATACTCTTGGGCGTCTCGGGCCATGTCCAAAGTGAGGAGCTCCTGAGTTTACACCCAGGGATTCTCCCATGGTCCCTCCATCCCCACCCTGGTGAGGACACCCTGAAATGTCACCAGGCTGCCCTTTCCCCTGGGAATTCCTCCTCTCCATTTTATCCGTTTCTATCAGGAAAGTATTAATACAAGAACAACTTCAACAGCAGTGGTGGTCATTTCCCAGATTCAGCTCTGCCCTCCCCTCTATCCAGTCACTGCCTGGCCCAGGTCCTGCCCCGACGACAGTGCCTGTATGTCCTGACTGTCAGAGTCCAGGCCTCGTGTGACCCAAGGGGAGACTGGTGGTTGGGTCAGGAGGACCCCTCGGAGCTGCAGGCAGGAACCGGCTTTCCCATAGCCAGCCTGTGGGACCCAGAGCCTGCTTCCTGACTGAAAAAGGAGGGCCCAGTGAGGGCACAAACCGGTGGGCTGCCTCTGAGAAGGGTGACACCAAGTCACCTGTCATCCTCACTGATTTACGCTTGGCTTCTTGTCAGCCCTTAAGTGGAGAAACGTTACAAAAAGCACAAGAATGCCATGTTGGCTGGAGTGGGGGTCATCATGAGGCCCCAGGCCAGGCGTCTCTCAGATCCCCCTAACATCCCCAGGACAGCTGTTTCAGCCCATAGACACTCTGAGCCCAGCCATTACATCCAGCTGACCACACTGGCTGCTCCTGGTCCCTGGGCTGGGAGGCATGGACAGCCCGCACTGACTAGGCCTGACCCCTGCACTCCCTTCCCTCTGCTTGGGTGTCTGCAGTTGTGTTTGTCTTGCTGCCCTGCAAGATTCCTGGGGACCCCACAGAGACAAGTCGCAAACGTTAGTCACTTAGTCATGTCCAACTCTTTCCAACCCCATGGACTGTAGCCTGCCTACAGGCTCCTCTAGTCCATGGGATTCTCCAGGCAAGAATACTGGAGTGGGTTGCTACTTCCTTTTCCAGGAGATCATCCCAACCCAGGGATCGAACCCAGGTCTCCCTGCATAGCAGGTGGGTTCTTTACCATCTGAGCCACGAGGGAAGTCTGTCTCAGTGAGACAGGCCATAGTTAAGGCCTCTGAGCTGGCTAAGAAAAGCAAACTTTAGTCTTTGGGGGAATGGGGTGGGGTTAGATTAGGTGGGCTCGGCTCAGATTTAAAATGAGAAGAACCGTTAACCCAGGACCTAAAAGTGCGGGCAGCCCAGACGGTGCTCTGTGGCCGTGAGGGCCACCTCGGGCAGGGGAGACACAGTTATTTTTGCCTCTTGAGGTTTAGTCCTTCCTGCTTGGACATTTTTGGAAGTACAGGAAACACATGGGGTTTAACTAAGGGAAAGTGCCTCCAAAACCTTCATCTTCCACAAGGAGTGTGCCCGGTGGGGCTGAGGTCCTTCACACGTAGGTAATGGAGAACAAAAGCCCAAATCGGACTTGGATGAGGCACCACTGCTTTGCTAGGAAGTTCGAGGATCCCTTCTCACTTCGGCTTTCTCTGAAGGAAAAATCCTCGCAGTTTACCAAAACGGCGACGTTTTAGGAAACGGTCAAAGCCACTGATGATCCACAGAAACCACCCCTGTAAGCATGGGAATGCGGCGAATAAAACAAAACAAGAGAGCACGGAAGTGTGTCACTGCGAACAGCTTTGCACACCAGCTTGATCCCAGGGCGGTGGCAGGGGGCCTCTTGGGGTCATCCCAAGGGGCCACCATCATCAGCCCCATGACACAGGCAGGGACACAGAGTCGTGGCCCCCACAGTGGAGCTGAGAACAGGGAACCAGGCCATGAGCCACACCTGCCCACCATGCTCTCGGCAGCAAGCCCTCAGCAGTGAGTGCTGGGGATGGGGTCTGGCCCTGGGACCCTCAGACAGCCAGAGACGGCCCTTCTGGAAGGTGATGCCTTTCCCTCCCCCACAGCTAATGTGGGTGTGAGCCCTGGAGGATAGATCGTGACCTGAGGCTGAGACCAGGGCCCGCCCCTCCTTCCACGTCATGGCCCTCGTTCTCGGGCACACAAGCCACACCAGTTAATCCAGGGACTTCTCACCTCTCTTCCAAGTCAGGGAAGGAGGTGTCGGAGGCTGGAGTCAGCCTCCCAAGTTGGGCCACATGAAGGGTCTGGGCTGGGGTTCACAGCCTCTGGGAGACAGTGCCGAGGATAAGAGAGATGGGGGACGTCTGGGTCACGGCCCCACGTGGCCTGAGCAATGCGTCATGAGGAGCAGACACCCAACAGCCATGGCGTCCTGTGCAGGGCACCTTCCCCTGAGGATGTCTTGGAGACTGGTTGCCCCAGGCCTTTCAAGTACGCATTTGCTGAGGTCAGAATGCTTCACAGATTTAAAGTCCGGTTGAACACCTACTGTGTGGGGGATTGAGTAAGACATGGATGCCTCCGGGAGCTGGGCCTGGGGGCTCCCACCTCCCTAGCTGGTAGCAGTGCCCTGACCACCACCCTGAGGATGGCAGTCTGACATCCTCCCAGGGAGAGCCTGCTTGGGACCTTCACTGGGTGGAGGTGGTGGGGGCTGGGGGTGGGCAGGAGGGACTGGGCTCAGCAGGCCCACACCCCAAGGGCCATGTCACATCCCTGCCTTTGGCTGTGGCCTTGGGGGGGGTGGTCTGAAACCCTAGAAAGGGTCAGGGGGGACTGTGGGGTGGGCAGGTTGGACGGTCGCCAGCAAAGGAGACTGTGGACATTCAGAGGCTGGTCACCCAGGGAGATGGCAGCCGCTCTGCCCGCCCTCGGCCGGACTTGAAAGAAGTGAGAACAGACAGAATTCAAAGACGCCAACAAAAGGGCTTCCTGTTGACACCAACAGGCTTAAGTCTTTTCTCCTCGCACCCCAACGCCGGCGCCCTGGCTGGCGCTGCGTCCCCCAGGCGACAACACTACCACGAGAAGACAAGAAGGAAAGTCACGCCGTCAGCCACAGCTTGGCGTGGTAATTTGTTCTTTAAAATTGGGCTGGAAATCCAGACCCTGCCCCACAGACATCGGAACCAGACGCGTGGCCCCTACAGTGCCCTGCAGATTTCCTGCCAGGGCTGAAGGTGCAACAGGCCCACTGTGGATGCTCCTTACTTAGTTTGCCGAATCCCCATCCACACAACACACACACATGTGTGTGTGCAGACACACACCTGCAGCACACAGAGGACACTGGGAAACACACCAACTGTGGAGCATAGTCGGGAGGACCGAAGGGAAACCCCTTCTTTTCTCTCCGCACTTCCAGAAGAATTGACCTTTCTTTCAGTAAGTGTATTTACTTTTAAAATGAAGAAGAATGACTGTAAACACTTCAGTGAGCTTTCTAGACTCAATCATGATCTTTCACCTTGTTTTCTCCATCACACATGTGGCTATTTGGCAGAGTCGAAGGGTGGTGGGAAGGCACCTCCCCACCAGCCATGAGCGAGCAAGGGGCCCAGGGTACCCAGAATCAGCCCCTGGTGCCTCCAGGCTGAAACTGACGTCAGCAGTTTCCAGTGGTTGTGCTGCCACACTAGGAAGAGGGGGTCAGGACTGGACAGCAGGGAGGATGAGGAAGGAGAGGGTTGGTGCTCCTGAATCACAAAGGAAAACGGGACCCTCACCCACCCTGGAACCTAGGCACAAACCAACTGGGCCCCCACAGCCCCTGCAGAATCCACACCGTGAATTCATCAGGTCCATTGACAGATGTGTGTGCGCTCACTGGTGTCCCACTCTTTGTGACCCCGTGGACTGTAGCCCACCAGGCTCCTCTGTCCATGGAACTTCCCAGCCAAGAATACTGGATTGGGGTTGCCATACCTGACTCCAGGAGATCTTCCTGACCCAAGGGTCGAACCCAATACTCCTTCATCTCCTGTACAGACAGGTGGACTCTTTACCACTGCACCACCTGGGAAGCCGATCAGCTTACAGATGGGGAATGGTAAATCGAAGCAAAGATGGTTTTCCCCAAACAACACGCAGAGAATGTGTCAGTGTATCTGCAGGGCAGAACGACCTGCTACAGGGCCTTCTCCTGCCTGGGGCCCCACTCACAGCAGCAACTTTTCAGGTCGCTCAGAAAAAGGTGCAGAGTAACACACCTAAGTGAGGGACAGGTTGCCTCGAAATCCCAAGGGGCCCACGAGGCTTGTGCCTCTGTCATGGTTCTGGGACGGGCTGACGCAGCAGCTCATCCTTCACTTTAGGAGGGATGTCTCAGCATGCCCCACGCACAGAGGGAGAAGGCCCGGAAATTTAGTCCAATCTAACTCCCCCTCTCTGACATGCGAGTGTCTGACCAGTAAGTCTAATTGCTCCTTACTGCTCACTACTTCCAATCAGCATGATGTCATCGAGGCAGGGGGCCAATGTGCTATCTGGTGGAAGGGAATGGCTCATATTCCCTGAGAACTGAACTGCGATGTAGGCCTAAAGAAGGGGTGTGAACCCCTGAACTAGGACAGTGAAGGTGTGTCACGGGCCTTGCCAGCTGAAGGCAAACTGATTCTGGTGGGCCTTATGGAATGGGATGGAGAAAAAGGCATTTTCCAGATCGCTGGCTGCATACCAGGTACCGAGGGATGCGTTAATTTGCTCAATCAGTGGAACCGTAGCTGTAACAGCAGCTGCAATTGCAGTCACCACCTGGTTAAGTTTACGACACTCCAGTCACTTTCCAAGACCCACTGTCTTCCGCCAAATTGTTGTTCAGTTGCTAAGTCATGTCTGACTTTTTGCAACCCCATGGACTGCAACACACCAGGCTTCCCTGTCTATCACCATCTCCCAGAGTTTGCTCAAACTCATGTCCATTGATGCCATCCAACCCTCTCATCCTCTGCCGTCGCCTTCAATCTTTCCCAGCATCAAGGCCTTTTCTAATGAGTTGGCTCTTTGCATCAGGTAGCCAAAGTATTGGAACTTCAGCATCAGTCCTTCCAGTTCAGGGCTGATTTCCTTTAGGATTGACTGGTTTGATCTCCTTGCAGTCCAAGGGACTTTCATGAGTTTTCTCCAATACTGCAATTCAAAAACATCAATTCCATGGTGTTCAGCCTTCTGAATGGTCCAACTCTCACATCCATACATGACTACTAGAAGAACCACAGCTTTGATTATATGGACCTTAGTTGGCAAAGCGATGTCTCTGTTTTTTAATATGCTGTCTAGGTTTGTCATAGCTTTTCTTCCAAGGAGCATGTGTCTTTTAATTTCGTGGCTGCAGTCACCATTTGCAGTGATTTTGGAGCCCAAGAAAATAAAGTCTATCACTGTTTCCATTGTTTCCCCATCTATTTGCCATGAAGTGGGGACTGGATGCCATGATCTTCACTTTTTGAATGTTGAGTTTTAAGCCAGCTTTTTCACTCTCCTCTTTCACCTTCATCAAGAGGCTCTTTAGTTCCTCTTTGCTTTCTGCCATAAAGGTGGTGTCATCTGCATATCTGAGGTTATTGATATTTCTCCCAGCAATCTTGATTCGAGCTTGTGCTTCATTCAGCCCAGCATTTCGCATGATACACTCTGCATATTAGTTAAATAAGCAGGGTGACAATATACAGCCTTGACGTACTCCTTTCCCAATATGGAACACGTTGTTCCATGTCCGGTTCTGTTGATTCTTGACCTACAAACAGGTTTTGCAGGAGGCAGGTAAGGTAGTGTGGTATTCCCATTTCTTTAAGAATTTTCCACAGTTTGTTGTGAAACACACAGTCAAAGGCTTTAGCGTAGTCAATAAAGCAGATGTTTTTGGTTTACTAGGCGGAGGCTATTATAGTGGCTTCACCTGGCCTTTCCCACCAGAAAAGCCCTTACTCCACAAGTTGGGGAAGGAACATGGGATTCTGCTGGTTGCTGAGAATGCCTATTCCAGTCAGGCCTGGAACTGGGGAAATAAACACAGGATGGTTTCCAGGACCTACTGGACTCACTGTGAGGTGGACCTGAGTGAAGACTCCATTGACCATGTGACCTCCACCAGCCCTACTCTGACTGTGATGTTTCAGGTCTTGGAATCAGGGTCAGTCCAGAGTCAGCAGCATGCAGTTGTTCCCAAAAGAGTTACATTTTCTAAAGGCACAGTTACCTTGGTGAAAGGTCACAAATCCCTCAGAGAATATGAGGAGAAAGAGTAATAATATGAATTGCTGGCACTCTACCGGGCTTCTTCCTTAAGGGGACCTGGCCTCCCCTTCATTTGGGGGCTTCTGAAGTCTGTAAACTGGCTCTTGTCTGAGAAGTGATGGAAAGCCATAAGTCTGCTTTTATGAATCGGGTTAGACTTTTGTTTGCTTGACCTAGAACTTCTCTGCTTACACAGATGAAGTAAGGATCCAACAGGCTTCCTATCCGTCTCACTCCCAGGAAGACCAAGGCCATAGTCTGTGCCAGGTGGCCTGCTTCCTTGCTGTCCATCATGGGGACCATATCCCTCTTGCCCCGGGGCCATCCACCCCAGGAGCCAGTCACTCCCACGGCACTCAGTTTTCCAGACTGAGTGGCCGTGGCTCCCACTATAAGTTCTGACCCACAGAGAAGTGACTGGAGCCCTTCAAGGGTGCCAGGGCTCCCGTCTCAGGTTTCTCACCGCTGTGGGAAGAGCTGTGCCTCTGGACCCTCCCACGTGGGTGAGCAGGTCTCAAATGATGGGCCATCTCCCCCAGCCTCTGAGCCCCTCCTGCAGGAAACAGGCAAGTCCTGCATTTCCAATTCATTCACAGCCAAACAGCCCACTAGAGCCCTTCCTGCCCCGGCACCACGACCTCCGCTGCAGTCTCCACGCAGTGGGGCCCGTGTCCGACACCTTGATCTTCCCCCCACTGCATCCCCTACCCTCCTCTGTCCCGTCACACGTGCCCAGGGCTGCTGCTCCCATAAATCGGAAGACTCAAGCCCCTCTCTGGGAGCGTAGCCCTCCTCCTTGTGGGTCACACCTCTTATCCACCTTCGGTAGCCTCAGGGGAGGCCGACACTGGTCACCCAGGCAGTGTGGGGTTGACCTCTTCAGAAGTAGGGGGAGAGGCTGACATCACTGGGGGCGTGGGTGCTGCTCTGGGAGGAGGGCCACCTTCGGGGCTGGGCGCTGAGTGCCCCACCCACATCTTCTCTTTAACTTGGGACAAACTATCACCTCTGCCCACCTCCCAGCTCCTGTCCTGTGTTTTCTTGAATAGGTTTCCTCTGCCTTCTCTAAGGACTGGACACATCCCACTACGACTTCAGAGGCCAGAAGAACAAGGCTGTAATGAAAACAGCTCACCGCCTGGTGAGCTCATCTAGGTCCAGTTTTGGGGGAGCACACCCGTGACCCGACCTGACACTCCTCACGCCACCGGCCCTGCCCCCACATTCCTCCTGCCCCAGGTCCCAGCACCTGTCCCTCCCCTCCCCCACCCCTTCCTGCATCATCCTCCTGACACTGTCTGCCTGTCTCCTGGTCTGCCCAGCCCATGTGATCACCCTCCGGAGCCCCCCAAGGCCCCAGGACCCACACTCCACACCCAACCTTTGCGCGGTTCTGGGGCCCAGGGAAGGTGAGGCCCCCTTGGCACACAGGATGTCCCAGAACATCTGCATGGCACGGACCACTAACTCAGCAAGTGACCCTCACTTGTCCTCCCAGACTAGCTTCCTTGCTTCTCTTGGTTCTGAGTGGGACTGTCCATCCAGATGGAGCCCTCTGGGCAAGTAGATGATGGCCCACGGTTGCAGTGACGACCTCTGGCCTTCTCCAGTAACTGGGGCGACCCCGACCCCCACACCACGGCAGGGCCCGCAGGCTTGCCCTCAGCCCCTCCAGCGGGGCCAGCCCGGAGTCGCCCAGCCCGCCATGGCCTCTCCCCAGGGCGGGGCAAGTGAGAGAGAAGCTAAGGGATGAGGCCCCGCCCCCCAGGCTCCAGACAAGCGTGTTTTACAGCCGCCCCCGCCTGCTTGCCCGGGCTGAGTCACAGAGGTGCAGGTGACCCAGAACTGACTCAGGAACCTGTCGCCGGGGCTCCCGGCTGAGACCACAAAAGGGTCCCCAAGTGCGCTGGCACCCGTGGGACCTGGGAGGGGAGAGCCCGTTGCGGGGGGCGGGGCGCTGAGTGCACAGGAACTTCTGCAGGACCTGCCTTCTCTGTTTCTCCTTTCTTGGGCAGGAAGGGGATGCCACACCTGGTTTACTTGAAGGCCGGAGTGCCCCTGGTCACTGTCTCTATGCCACATGCCTGGATTCCCGGGCCCACAGACAGAAGACAGGCCACCGCCAGCCCATGTCCAGCTGTCAGCAGGCGTGGCTGGGAATTCATATGTGAATGGGGCGCTGGCCACGCCCCAGGGCCACCTGCCCCAGGCTAGTGCATCCCAGCACAAGGAAGAGTCTGCTGGCAGAGACAGACTCTGTCCCTCATACTGGATGTTTTGGGGACAAATGAGAAAACGGGGACTCGGACCTCTCCTCAGAGGGATCTCATCTCCCTGTGAGCTCCTCACCTGCTATCGGAACCACAGTGGTGTCGGCACCATCCAGGGAGCAAGCAACTCTTCTTCCAGAATTTAAAGGCGAAACTCACGACCTCTGCCACTCACAAATGGCCCAGTGGAAAATGGACAAACGTGCACACACGAGACACACAAAGATGCGCCCGAGCTGACAGGGGGTGAATCAAAGGGCGTGTGGTGCTGGGCGCACGGCAGCTGACTTGTGCAGCTTCAGACACTTGAAAATGCCCACCTGGGATGTGCACTGGTAACTGCTGTATCAGAAACTTCTGCTCCTCAAGGAGGCAGTGTGGTTCTGAGTCCTTCCTCAGAAGCAGTTCAGCTGGGTGGCTGAGTGGGAAGCAGCCCACGTGGCACACCTACCAGGAGACACATGAGCAGCGACCGGAGGATACAGGAGCGTCTCCTGGGAACACCTGGGAGCTCCAGCGGAGTGGTGAGCCTGGCGCAGGTGAGGATGTAAACAGTGAGGCCACCATCCATGCACAGAAGGAGGATCTCTGGGCCTGGCTCCCTGGCACGCCACCCTCAGCAACCGGGACACCACCCTCTCAGTGTTGCCTCCCTGGGGTCGCCAGGCCTCGGAGATGATCCCAGCCCAGCTTAGGAGCCTTGATGACCGATCAGGTGCAGCCGCTGGATTGTAGAAATGTGTACCTGCTGGGGGGCACTGCCAGGCCTGGCCTGTAGCTGCCTGGGACAGAGTCATTGAGATGGAGTTCAGCCAGCTTCCCAGGAGAAGTGATGTTTGAGCTGGGTGAGGAGGAAGGTTGTGAAACTACTGGCAGCATGTACTCGCTGAATATATGGTGCCAGGGTGGGGGTCCTTCTCCCCTGTGGGGTGCTGCCTCAAGGCACTCAGAGAACAGAGACGTTCCTGCTGGTGTGATGGCCGTGGGGTCACCAGAGATCAACACTGTGTGGCCTGTTGACGGCCAGGCAGAGTGAGATGCTGTCAAGCCCAGGCTGAACCAAGGTGGCTGCTGCAAACAATGGCAACGAGGGCGCAGGAATAATCATACCACCTTCGCTGCTGACCCACGCGCACACCTGGCTGACTGGCAGGATCCCCTCACTTTCTCCCTCCCACTTTTCTCAACCGCACAGACAGCAAACATACCAGTAAATTAGGTTAAAGAGGTGACTGGGTGAAGGTGTTTGGGTTGGGGCCAGCAGGCACTCTCCCGGCTGTTTCACGTTGTAATTACACACTGCTGGCTACAGTTGCTAAATGTTAAATTACAAGCGTTTGCTCGTGATCCATCATTTCACCACGATTACAACAATTATGTCCCGGTGAGAAGGTCAGCAAAAATGACCTGGAAGGGGAAAGCAGCATGGCAGAAATGACGGTGATCCAGGGGCTGAGGAGGGACAGGGCTGGGTCCACGTGTAAACCTCCCTTGGCAGATGGGGGTCTGGGTGTTTTCATGTGAACCAAATCAGTCAACCCTAAAGAAAAGCAACCCTGAATATTCACTGGAAGGACTGATGCTGAAGCTGAAGCTCCAGTCCTTTGGCCAACTGATGCAAAGAGCTGACTCACTGAAAAAGACCCTGATGCTTGAAAAGATTGAGGGCTGGAGGAGAAGGGGGCAACAGAGAATGAAACGGCTGGATGGCATCGCCGACTCAATGGACATGAGTCTGAGCAAACTCCAGGAGATAGTGAAGGGCAGGGAAGCCTGGCGTGCTACAGTCCATGGTGTTGCAAACAATCGGACATGACTTAGCAACGTCAACAACATGTGTTTTTCGAATGCCAAAGAATGAATTCCCTGGACACGTTTGGGAAAACCTTTAAAGTTTTTCTGGAAGTGTTCAGTTTCTAGGGGAGGAAGTTAATTCTTCAGTGAGCAGACTCAAGTGACTGGACATTATGCATGATAGAATGACCGTCAATACACATTTGAAATCCCCAAGACTGGGCAGAAAATGAAAGCATTTATAGGGACCGAGCGTTACTGGCTCAAAGAACTCACGATGCAATGAAAGTGGTAGGGCAGGGCTTGGGGAGAGGGTTCCCCCATGAGGTCCTGAGCCCTGCTGAGAGTCGGGTGGCACCATGACCCCCGCATCAGCATCTGTGTGGACCTGAGGTTTATCACGCCCACCTTATATAAGGCTTTGTGTGATGATGTCACACACTCTATATCCCCCTGAGAATCAAGATTCCACCTACTTTGCAGGTAACGAGACTCAGAAACAGACCCTGACTCCACCCGTGTGACCCATGGAGGGCGGCCATATCGGAGCCCATGTCTGCGGTCCATCCACCACCCACAGGGCCTCCTGCACCCTGACATTCAGAGGCTGGTAAAGCGTGTCTGGCCCCACAGATCCCACCCCAGCGAGCTTCCTTCCTCAGGTGGTGGGTCCCTGCCGCACTTAAAAGGAACAACTGGAGAGGTTGGAGCGCATGAGCGCTTGCAAGTCAGGTGGACACTCCAGAGCTGCAGCTCTCCGGCCATAACCGTCATCGTGGTCTCACTGGAGGCCATCGCTGCTGCCTCTCAGCCTGGCCCAGATCCGGGGCTGCGGCCCTGGAACTCACCCCAGAGATGTGCCAGGCAGGTGCCTGGGAAACATCTCTTTAAGTGAATGGACAGATCAGGAGTAAAGGTTGATACTGACCTGAGTTTGGGCCATGGACTCCGTCATTATGTGCTCTGCATGGACCCATAGATGGGACAGGCGGTTCTGTGGTTAAGTGCTCTGCATCACTGCCCCTCCACACGAGGCAGAGGCGAGGCGCAGCAGAGGTATGCACCTCAAGGGCACGCTGAGCTGCGTGGTCTCTGTCATTGCTGAGCCCTATTCCTCTGGCCTCATGGGGCCGTGGAAGGAACTCAGGCAAGACGGTGGGGCTGTCACCCAGGTGTGCGGATGGGCAGCTTTGCTGTCTGACCACAGTGGGTCTGGTCCTCCATTCTGCCTTCCAGTGGGCATGCTGGTGTAGGGAGGACCGTGAATGCAGCACCCAGCTTTTCTCAGACGCCACGACACCCATCTTCTTTCTCACTATGGGTGGGGGTGGGGACACCACCTTCCTGGGTTTAACTGGGAGAAAGTCTCACTGGGAAGTGCTCTCTGACCCCAGCCATCCGTGGACTAACACACCCCAAGTTTCTCTGACTGGACTCCTGCAGGGTTTCCCTGTTTTGCATTTGATGGGGCGGGGGGTGATGAAGCGGGGCAGGTGGTCTTTGCTGGGCAGCCTCAACCAGCCATGACCCACTGCATTGTGCTGCCCCGACCCCCACCATCACATGCCCCCCAAGAGCTGACACCGTGAGCACCAGGAGGTGGCTCTGCGTGGCCAGGAGGGGTCGTCAGCCCCACCTTGCAGGACAGAGAGGTGCCCAGGAGGCCCGGAGGCGAGTGAGGAACCAGCTCTGCTGCTGTGGCCCCACCTCAAGGCTGGCGCTTGACATGAGGAGGGAAATCAGGAAATTCCTGCTTCAGGGACCTTCCAGAAATCCAGAGGTACCTGTGTCCCCAGAAGTGAGGGCCTGACAGAGACTTAGGTTGGACGGTCCCAAGAGCCTATCAGATTCTCCCAGGAACACTGCTAGAACTTTTGTCTTAAATCAATTGTCTTAAATGTCTTAGGCTTATAGAAAGCTAAGCGGATACTACAGAGAGTTCCGATATACTCCCTGCCCTGCCCAACTCCTCTTACTGACATCTTGCATTAATGTGCACCGGTGCTATAATCGCTGAGCCAATGTGGATATATTATTAACTGAAGGCTGCAGAGTTGGCTCCTGGTCACTGCTCCACTGGTCCGGCAAGCACCACTGTGCAGAGCTTGTTTTAGGGAAGTGGACCTGAGCAGAGGTGGTTTGGCAGCTTTCCAGGTCACAGTCCTGAGCTTGGGACAGGAATCAGCTCCACTTTGCCCCCCCAAAACGGCTCTCCTCTTTGGTCCAGCGGTCACTATGGAATTCTGAAACCCTGAGCAGATCCCTCAGGCTCACAGCACTCAGTATCTGCATTTGTAACATGAAGGGGCCCTCAAACCGACCCACACCTTCCTTTGTATGAAGACCTGGACCCTGACCAGTCCCAGGGCCCTTCAGAGGTCGATGAGCTGGGCCAGGCTGCTTGTATAGCCTTTCCTTACCACCCACAGTGCCCTGGGTGAGAGGTGCTGCTATGCAGACATGCTCGGGGTGCACAGAAGTGGTTGCAGTTTCCAGACTTGCAAACAGCAGACCCCACTCCCCTGCCGCCTGGGTGGCAGTTTCACTTGGCTCACTCACTTCTCAGAGCAGTTCTGCACCCTGGTACCTGCAGCAAGTTGGGGGGGGGAGGGGGCACACACTCCAAGGGGATGTGCTGAGGGGTGCAGCAGGCACTCAAGCCCAGAATGGATGTGTGTAGAGTCCTCCAGCCTCAAAGCTGACTTTGGGTCTTGGGATGACATCACCATTTATAACCAGGCAAGGTCCTTGCTCCAGGCTTAGGCTGGGTGGGTTGACCTGCTATTTCGGGGCTGCCTTAAGCAGATTCAACTGTAACCCCCTTCAAGGGTGAACCACGCACCCAGCCTTGCCCCAGCACTCCAGAGGCTGTCTCCCAGACTCATCTATTTTGGACCCTGCAGCCTCCAGTTTCTCCAGAGGGTGATAATTCCATCTCTACTACCGATTTAGACTTCCAAACTCTAACCAAATGAAAGGGTGCAACGCAAAAATAATAGGAAGTAACTCACCTCCCCCACGGGTCATTTGCAATTCCTCCCAAAATGTATATTGGCCAGAAAAGAAGTGCTAAAACCCGGTCAGATTTCTCTACTATTTGATGGAGTTTCAGAATCTGGAACTCAAATCAACACCCGAGTCTGAGGAAGCAGAAAAACCTGCTTCTGATTCCTGGGGTGGCGGGTGGCTGGCTGGTGTGCCAGGGCTCCCTCCCTCCACCTGGTAGATCCTTATCATCCTTCCAGAGGCTAGGGTCCTCTGAGTTGCCTATGTCCTCCTATTTGGATGTCAGGCACTTGCTGGCCCCAGTGACCAGCTGGGGAAGGCAGCGGCTCTCCTCATGCTGTGCTCACGAGGCTGGGTGCTGCGCAAACAGGGAGCTCAGAAGGAAAACTTGCACCCAGGAAGCATTCGGCAGAGACAGGTCTTGTTGCCAAGCCTGGCGGTGTGGGGACTGCTACTCGGAATGCTGCTAAAATCCTACAGTACACAAGAGGGTCCCCACCTCGAAAATCAAGTGCGAAGCTGGTGAATCGGGCAGGAGACTAATTTTTGAGCAGGGATGGCGGGTGGGGGGGACCAGGGGGAGGGACGCACAGGAGCGGTGACCTCGGCCGGCAAATCCAGAGCCTTTCTGTGAAATGGGTGTCCCAGGGTCCACCGCACACTCAACTGTGAGTCAGCCACATCCCCGGCCACAGCCGGGCCTCCCCGCTCCCCCGTGGGCCGCGGGACGGGACAGTCTGAACTTCCGCAAAGCACACTCAGATCCCGTGGAGGGTGGGTGCCAGGAACATCCCTGACGGCCTCAGGCTGGTCACACAGCAGTGACATGGCCAGGCGCCCCTGCTACACCCCAGAGGCCATTCCGGACTCAGTCTGCCCGCGGGAGGGACCTGCCGGCCAGGCGCTCGGCCAGGGTCTGCACAGACACCGGGTCTCGGGTTTCTACCCCGCCCCCGCACCTTACAAGCCCGGGACGCGCTGCTGCCCTTCCCCCTCCCGCTCGAAATTCCACTTTCCAACCTGGCTCTTCCCTCCCGGGCCCTCCTCCCCGTCCCTCGCGCAGCCCTCTCCTCTCCGCGGCGTCCTAGCCTGTCCCACCCCTGAGCCACACGCCCCCGGCGCTCCGCGCCCCTGCCACGCCGCAGACTCGGGTATCCGCCGCGTCCAGCCGGGCGTACTGGGCGCGGGGCGCGGGGCGCGGGCGCAAGGGGCGGAGTTCCGGCGCGCGGGGGCGGACCCGGGGCGGGGGCGGAGCGGCGGGACGGGCACCGCCCCCCAGCTGAGCCGGGACCGGGACCGCGGACTTGCAGACTTCAGAGGCTCTGGCGGCGGCGGCGGACGCGGACCTGAGCGCACGGGTCCAGCGGCTCCAGCGGCTCCGGCGGCCCCGACTCCGGCGGGGATGGGCGGGCGGCCGCCCTGGAGGCGCGGAGGGCGCGCGACCTGACCGCCTGGACTCGGAGCCCGGCCGCCCGGCCGCGCCGGGTCGAGGGTCTGCTCTGTTGCGCGGACGCGGGACAGGCGGCCGAGCCGGAGCCAGAGCATGCGGGGCGCGACGCGGGCGGCTGGGGGGCGCGCGGGGCAGCTGTGGCCGAGGCCCCCCGCCCCGGGCCCAGGACCGCCGCCGCTGCTGCTGCTGCTGGCCGTGCTACTGGGCGGCGCGGGCGCGCAGTACTCGAGCGACCTGTGCAGCTGGAAGGGGAGGTGAGTCCGCGCGGCGCGAGCGCGGCCCTCGCGTCCATTCCCCTCCCGCGCGGGCCGAGCGCGCGGGGGCTCGCGGGCCCGGGGGCCCGCTCTCCAGCCAGAGTGCGGTCCCCGCCCTCCCCCGCCCCCGGTTCTAGAACAAAAGAGCCCGCGGCGTCCCGGTCCCCCGGCCCAGAGGACGCCCAAGGGAAGGAGCTCCTGCAGCGCGGTGGGGTCGGTTCGGTCCGGCAGCCCGTTCTCCCGGCGCAGGATCGCGCGGGTCGCCACTCGGTTCCCAGAGAGCCGCAGCCCGGACCCCGCGACCCTTCACTAGAGGCGATCGGGGGTCAGCCCTCTCTCCCTTCCCGGGCTCTGCCCTCTGCGAGGAGTTGCTCGCCCCGGGCCGGGAGGAGCCGGGCCTGCGCTCAGGGCCGAGCGGGAAGGGACTGACGGGTCGGTAGGAGGGAGCGGCGGCTCCGGTGGTCGGAGAGGGGGCCCTGGCGCTGACCGCGCGCTGACCACGTCGGTGCGGGCGGAGACGCGCGGGCGGGCACCTTGCGCCGGGCGAGTTCTGGGCCTGGTCTAGCCCCCCGCCCCGCCCGGTGAAGGTCAGGCCGCCCTTGGCAGCGCGCGCTGGGCTCGGCGACCCCCCTTCACGCCCTCCGCCAAGGCAGGCAGCCGAGGACTTTTTTCTTTTTTTTAACTGCAGTGTGACAGGCAAGTCACAAGCGTGGGTGGGGAGTGGGGGTGGTTGGTGAGAGCGCAGCTACTCAGGAGGAGAACACCCGTCTACCAGGGCGCCGGCCAGAGCCCGGCACCTCGCTGTCGGAGAAGACGGCATGTGCTTCGGGAGTTGCGGGTTCAAGAGTTTGCAGAGGAACGGAGATGCTAGCGTTGTCTTCTCCGAAAACACTGTGGGCCGGGACTCCCTTGGGGTCTGGGTGTCCGGGCGTCCCACCGTGCAGGGCCCCTAAAACCCTGCCTTCTGGTGGGAAGACTCCCGCTGGCAGACGCCTCATGCTGTGGGGGTGTCATGGGGTTATTTTGAGTGAAGACGGTTTTTCCGAGAAGGGCAGGGTTGTGCCAGGGTGCTGGGTTGTGCGTCAGCAGGGCAGCTGCTGGTCATCTTGGATACGTCCAGACCCAGTGTGCGTGCTCCTCCGTGGGATTTTCCCGGCAAGAATACTGGAGTGGGTTGCTGTTTCCTTCTCCAGGGAATCTTCCCCATCCAGGGATCAAACCCACGTCTCCTGCATTGCAGGCAGATTCTTTACTGCTGAGCCACCCGGGAAGTCCCCAGTTCTCTGTGGAAATTAGCAATCACGTTGCTCCTTTCTCTCTACTTCCCACCCATCCCAGAGTGAAGGTCCCGGTGTCCTGAGGTTGGGCTGGTGTCACCCGCCCTCTGGGCTGCAGAAGGTCTCCCGCCAGCAGGGGTTGGTGGAGCTGAGACTGGGCCCTGCGCGGCAGATCCGAGCTCTGGGGGAGGGTTGGCCTGGAGAATGCTGGCGCCAGCACAGAGCTGGCTGGGAGCCTCTGACTCTGACACACTCTTCTGGGGCTGCCCTTTCCCCCCTCGCTGGTAATTAAACTCCCTGCTTTGCAGCCTCTGCTGGATGAATCAGTGCATCCCCAAAATGAGGCCGTGGGGTGTCCTGCTTCAGCAGATCAAAAACAGAAACCCAGTCCCACCCCTGTGAGCTTGAATTTCCAGAGGAGGAGCTGACACCCTTTTCACATTCTTGGAGGACCAGTGTGCAGAGGATGTCTCCTCTGGAGACCCGAGGGAGCTGAGGACCATGCAGGTGTTTGTATTGGGTAGAGGAATCCCTCTTCTTCCTGTGCATCCTCTTACCTACCTGCAGAAGCAGAGCCACTTGCCTGTACCCCCTTCTCCCTCCATCATTGCTAATGAACCCCTGGTCTTGGACACCCTCCAGTGTCCTCCACTCAACCTAAAGGTAGAAACTTGTCAAGGGTGGCTGCCGTGGCTGTAGAAGTTACGGGCAGGATCTGGAGCAGAGATAGGTCCAAGTCACATTTCAGGAGCATAAAGACCCACCCACACCCCCACCGCCTCTGGCGTTGTAATCGCTGCCCCTCCAGTTACCTTTTTTTTTTTTCTTTCTCTCTCGCAGATCAGCTGACAGATTCTTACCCTGGTGCACCGGTTTGCCTGCTGATTCTATAGCGTTTATGACTTTTTATGAGCTGTTCTAAAGACGGCACAGGGTGGTGCAAGCCCCAATGCGCCGGGCGGTTTCTGATCGCCTGATACGAAGGGAGTTGCTTGTTTATGACACTGGCCACTCACATTTATTTGACAGGCTGGATGTGTTTCTGGGTGTATCCAAACAATTAAGTAGAAGGGTTTGAAATCCCTCTCCCTCGGCCAGGGCAGGATGCGTCCTATCTTTATTAGGCCCTGGTCATAAAGGTGGACCATGAACTTTCCCACTGTGATGGGCTGGGCACTGCTGGTATGTCACACCTGGGCTGTCTCTCCTGCGAGGTGGGGAAATGAAAGGTAACTCCAGGAAGCAGAGCCTTTTGGTTTCGCCCTTGATCTGAAGCTCTTCCTGACTTTAGTCAACCAGAGACCATCACTTCCTTCTAGTGACTCAAGGTTTGGACCAGGCTGTGGGTATGAGTGGTGTGGGCTCTGCTGCCACCACACTGACCCCGTCAGATAGTCCCTGCAGCAACTTGGAATTTGCCATCTTTCCCATAAAGGTGCTCCACAGGTGTGTGTCCTCCTGGGGAGTGACTCTTGCCAACTCCCACCCCCCCCCCTTTTTAATGCATTAATTCAGTTAAAATAATCCAAGATCAAATCAGTTTTCTCAGTTTCCTAAGGCTGAATAGAACCATGTATTTTTTCCCTGCATCCTTGAGCTTCATCACATCAGGGCATAGTTATTTCATTTTTGCTTGGTTAGGATGTCATTTGCATGTCATATGAAAATCGTAAAATACCATCACCAGTGACCATTACCCATGTGTTGTGTGTTTGCATCTCCAGCACTTTTGCATTAACAGAAGTTTTTTTCAGTGTTTCAGTGGTGACTAGATTTTCCGATAGGTACTAGGTAGACCGTGAATCTTCTACTTCAGCTGGCCCCAGGCTGAACTGAGCAGATGTCTGTCTGAATGGAGCTCTTGCTGTAATGCGACCGTGGACACTCCTGTGTTGGGTGCCTAGTGGGAGTCTTGTTGGTCCTGATGTTTTAGTAGAACAAGAGAGAAGCAGCAGAGGTGGTGACTTCCCTGGTGGTTCAGTGGCTAAGACTCTGTGCTCAGAATGTAGGGGGCCCGGGTTTGATCCCTGGTCAGGGAACTAGATCCCACATGCCATAACTAAGAGTTCACATGATGCAGCTAAAGGTCCTGTGTGCCACAACGAAGATAGCAGACCCCATGTGCCGCAAGTAGGAACTGGCACAGCCAAATAAATAAATAAAAATAAATAATTTTTAAAAAAGAGAGAAGAGGCAGAGCAGAGCCTGTGCAGATTCTGGGGATGGGGTGGACCTGCTAGAGGGTAAAGTGATGGGTGCCAAGTGATTTCTTGTTTGTCCACTGTCTCTTTGTTGCTAGTCCTCTTTTAGGTGGTGAGTGACTTGTTAGTAAATGGATGCATGTGGTCATGTGCACAGGCTGGTGGTGGCAGCCCCCGGGGCCCCGGGTCCACCTCCCCCTGGGCAGCGTGGGCTGGCCATCAGTCCCCATGAGGGCTGCCTTCACCCCTGCCAAGACGTGGGTGGAGAGTAAGCCCACCCCTGTTCCCCCCTCCACTGTTGAGGTTAAGGCAGCTTAGTGAGAGGTACGGCCTCTGCCGTGGGTTCTCCACTCCCTTGGCCCCTAGGGTCCCCTCTTCCCACTGAGAAGGAAGTAAAACCTTTAACGGGATGGTTTTTGTGGGAGAGAGAGTTGAGGATTGGTGCCTGGGCATCGGGCAAGTGTCCAGCTGCCCCTTGAGGCTGGAGCCAGGAGAGGAGGGACACTGTGATAAAGTTTGTTTGGCTGCATAAGAGCTGGGCTGATTATAGTCATCTGTGGCAGCCACACACCATTTAGTCTAATTTTGTCACCCAGCACTGTAATTACACCCATCCCCTCCTGTGTGTCAGATGAGCTTGTGTGAGTTTTATGTGGCTGTAATTTGTAAGTCTGTTCTGCGTGTGCGGCCCCGGTAGGCGTCTGAGGCCAGGCTGCCTATGACCCAAGGCCTTGGGGGTGGGGAGTGGGGTTAGGAGGGAGTTCACCTCCTTGACACCTCCTTCTGATGTGGTCTGCAGGGTGACTGTGCAGCCCCAGCCTGCAGCTGGCCGTCGTATGAAAAGCGAGGCTTTTCGGGGCCCCGAGCATGAGTCACCAACAGTAAATGCAGACCATATGTTATGTGTTTTCTCCTCTGCAGAAAAGGTTTCTGGTAACTCACTCAGGCCAGGGCTCTGAATATAGCATTGTTTATTTCACGTGAAAATCCTAAGAATGTGGGTGAACCTGTCTGAGATCTGATCAGAACCAAATTTCATGTAATAAAACACTTA
The DNA here is from genome assembly GCF_042477335.2 of Ovis canadensis. Taxonomy (NCBI): domain Eukaryota; kingdom Metazoa; phylum Chordata; class Mammalia; order Artiodactyla; family Bovidae; genus Ovis; species Ovis canadensis. The sequence continues at coordinate 57,987,366 of NC_091255.1, read as the reverse complement.
GTTGAAGTCGCCGGGTTGAGTTCCAGGGCTGCTCAGTCATGACGTAACCGCTACCACAAGCTGACATTTACAAGTCTTGAGTAAGGGAAACTTGAACGTTTTTGATGGTTTCAATTTCTCGAAAACATAGTGTTACAACTTACTCAAGACCTGCCACCCCGAGAGCAGAGCACACTTCATTTTTTCCTGTTTGGCATTTATTAGGACTGAAACCCACTGAACTCCTCAGCAGTCCCCATCGGGAAGACAGGCATCCCACAGATCTTTTGTGGTCTTTTTCCACAGTTCCCTCCTGTGTCTCCCCATGGAGGACCTTTCCTTGACTTGTGTATCTTGCTTTGATGAAATTTGAGTTTGTTTTGGGGAAAAAAAAAAAAAAAGATTGGCAATGCAGGGTCTTCAGGTTTACAAATGAATGACAAAGCGGTCACATCATTGCCTTCAAGACAATAGGAACATTGTGTCTAATGGGGACCCTAAAGACAAAACTTACCAACAACTCCCCCCCCCAACCAAATTGCTAACGTTCCCTTTGGTTTAAAAGCTGCTCCCTGGAGTGCATTCTTTATTGTCTGTGCATGGCATTCCAGCCTGCTTCCTGTCACTTGAATCTGCTCCCTGGTCTCTACTCCACTCAATGGGAATCTCCCATCAAATGAGCTTCCTGACCCTCATTTGGTCATCTGGAACCTGGGTTGGTGCCAACATCTTGCTGGTGTTTCCCTGTTTATTTTTTGGAAGATCCGTCCCTTCCATGTTTCCCACCTCCACTGCACCCGTCACCATCCCAGCTCAGGGAGAAACTCCAAGGACTTGGGCTCAAGGCCAGTGGAGTGTCGGGGTGTTGAGAGGGCCCAGGAGCCAGGAGCTCCCACATGCACCAGAGAGCTCAGAGCCAGACGAGTGGGACCACGTGGCCGCACCTCCTCCCTGGAGATGGGCCCTCAGTTGCATGGTGGCCACAGCGGCCACCTGTCTGTGGGCGAGGGGTGCTGCCGTGCCCTGCCAAGTTGCTTCAGTCGTTGTCTAACTCTTTGCAACCCTATGGACTGTAGCCTGCCAGGCTCCCCTGTCCATGGGATTCTCCAGGCAAGAATACTGAAGTGGGTTGCTGTGCCCTCCTCCAGGGGATCTTTCTGACCCGGGAATCAAACCCATGTCTACTGTGGCTCCTGCATTGTAGGTGGATTCTTTACCGCGGTGCTCAGGTGCATCTCCCGACTGACGTGTCTCTCCCCCTCCACAGCGGGCTGACGCACGAGGCCCACAGGAAGGAGGTGGAGCAAGTTTACCTGCGCTGTTCGGCGGGCACCGTCGAGTGGATGTACCCGACCGGGGCGCTCATCGTGAACCTGCGGCCCAACACCTTCTCGCCCTCCCGGAACCTGACTCTGTGCATCAAGCCCCTCAGGGGCTCCTCGGGGGCCAATATTTATTTGGAAAAGACTGGAGAACTGAAACTATTGGTGCGGGACGGGGACCTCGGGCCTGGCCAGGCGCCGTGCTTAGGCTTTGAGCAGGGGGGCCTGTTCGTGGAGGCGACGCCACAGCAAGACATCAGCAGGAGGACCACGGGCTTCCAGTACGAGCTGACCAGCAGGCGCGCGGGGCTGGACCTGCACGCCCTGTCGGGTGAGTGTGGCACGCAGGTGCGGGGGTGGCCTCGGGGGGGGGGGGTCCTCTCCTGTTTGCTGGGCCTGTCCTTCATCCATCGTCTCCTGCCCTGACCTCCTCCCATGGGGAAGAATATCCAGGCAAGAACACGCTACCTGAGTCTGGGCTTCAGACCTGGCGGGTCTGCCTGAGGGTGGCCGAGGCTGCCCCTGGTGTGCTGTGGGCAGTTTGGACTCAGGACGATGGCCGTGGGTCAGAACAGAGCCGTGACACGGTCCTGGCCCCTAGTACACTCTTCTTCCCTGGACCAGCTGTGACTGCAATTTGAAATGGGTGCTTTTACCGTCCAAACTCCTCCAGAGTTTCTCCTGAGACACGAGTCGGTGAGGTGCTCTGGGTGTCGGCTGCAGACCCTGAAACATTTGAGTTCTGGGTGGGAGTTGAGGCTGATTCCTGTTCCGGAGCTGAGGTGTCCTGAATCATGAGCCAGTCCCAGGTTCCCGAGCCGATTTATGTGTGGGTGTCAGTGAGGACTCGCCCCTGTGGAGCGAGGGCACCAGCGCCATGCCAGGCGGGGCGACTGAGTGGCTGTGATGATCCGGGGACTCCGGGCGAGGTCCCCAAGGGAGTCTCTGGGTGGCTGAGGGCTGGTGTGTTGGCTTCAGATTTTCCTTCCTTCTCTTTGAGGCCAGCAGACAGCTCTGCTGAACCCCGTGGGGAGAGCAGTGTTGGTCTCTGGAAGTTCTGTGGGCAGAAAGGAGTGTGTGGCTCCAAGAGCTCCCACACAGGGTAAACTCAGGGTCCTCATCATTTCATCAGGGACAACCAGGCCCGGGGGGCTGTAGCCCCGAGGCACAGATGGCTTTGCAGGGTCCGAGTGTGTGGGGTGGGGGCTGGTAGCACTTGGGTGCACCATCTGCACCATCTTCCTCAGTTCCAAAACTAGTTGGTAGCAAGATGCCTCCCAAGGGGAAGGTGGGAGCTCGGATTAGCTTGGGGGCAGGTTCTAGGCAGCTGTTCTTCAGTGACCGGCTGAGATGATGGGCCCTTGGGGGTGCTTTGGCATCAAGTGATGGAGGTGAGGCAGGGGTGCTGCTCACACCCCATAGTGCATGGGGCAGCCCCAACACGGAGAATGAGCTGGCCCCAAGTGTTGGCATGGTCCCTCCACCATGGAGGATGGCCTGGCCCCACGCGTCAGCAGTGCTGAGGGTGAAGCACCTGGTATGAGGGGTGGATCAGCCCCAAGAATAGTAGAATCTCCACATTTTAGTGAATAAAATCTTCCACTGGGAAAACTCAGACCTCCTAGGATTTGAAATGTAGACTTTTCTCCTGAGTGTAAATCTATAGAATATTGTCCTGTTGTTCTTGACTCCGATGATTTTCTAAAACCTTAACTCTCTCTCGACCTAAACTGGTCTGTTATAGAGTTTTAGCGTATGACTGCCCAGGTAGGACCCCTTCCCCCAGGGCCTGACTGGGTAGGACCCTGTCAGGAATGCTGAAAGTGGCTATAAAACCCCAGGACTTGAATAAAACTTTAACCACAACAGCCTTTATCTTGATCACCAGCAAGTGATCACCAGGGCTCTCTCTGGTGTGTATGCGTATGGAGCGGGGAGCCACTGGAGATAAACTCGCCATAAAAACAAAATCTGGAAAAACCCAGTCCCCAAATTTGATGTGTCTGACCATGGCGATGGTTGGCGGAGGGGGCAGATATTAGGAACTTGCTAGCAGTCCTTTTACTGATTAAAATGTTGAAGGGTTGAGACCAATGAGCTACTGGTCACTTGTTCTCTCCGGCTGGAATTTTGTTCTGCTTTGCTGTGCGGCTCCCACCAGATTCTCAGAGGCCATGGTGTAAAGGTTTTTCCGCGATGCCACCTGGGTGATCTGGTCAGCACAGACTGGAGTCTCTGGTGGAAAATGCAACCTGGGATGACTCAGCCTGTGACTCAGCCCTGGGGACCTGAGACTTTCTCTCCCCTTCCCCCAGACCCCAGGTCCATGTCTCCAGGCTAGGGCAGTAAGTGGATTTGGGAGAGCCCCGTGGGGTCCCAGAGAGGAGGCCCCATGTGATGAGGTGGGTCATCTGGTCACTAGCCAGGGCCCCACACTGGTTGCATGGCTGCGGCTGGACACTGGGCTGCTGGGGTGCTCTTGTTACCCCCAGCCATATGCTTGCCTGGCCCTGGAGTGTCACGTTAAATCTGGGGCCTGCAGCGATCCCAGGGACCCTGGGGGTGGTGGGGCGTGAGTGTCCGTCTATCTGCCCAGTGGCTGGGGCGCTGGCCTGGGGCAGTATAGATGCAGTGACTGTCAGAACTGGAGCTGGGGACTCAAGACGCTCCCAGGGTCTGGCAGCTGTGGGCCCAGCACCTCTCTGTCCTGAAGAAGGCGAGGGTAGCAGGGATCCGGGAAGGCTGGTCCGTCCCTTCTCCCCAGGGATGCGTCCCTAAGCTTTTAATGCCAGAGGAATGGGTACGTAATGTGGAATGCTGGTCCCAGCCATCTGGCAGCAGTGACCTCCCCCGGGACCGGGCGGGCTCTCAGAGGGCAGTGCCCTCCTGTCTGGCCCTGGCTCCATCTGGGAGACCCCGGTGAAGCCAGATCCCTGGTGCGTGGGCCCTGGAGGTAAGCGCACGTCCTGGGGCCGAGAAGCCCAGGAAGCAACCTGCTGGGGAGGTGGACAAGCCTTCCCCCTCGCCGATGAGTCACGAGTTCCAGTTGGTGCTGGCAGGAGAGCAGAGGCCCTGTGGGCCGGGATCCCGGAGGAGGGGAGGTGTGCATGAGCCTCGCCGGCCGCAGCTCTGGGTGGTTCCGCCGGGCATGTTGACGGTGAGCGTGTCAGCCTCGTGTTCATCATGTTGCACAATCGGCTGCCTCGTATGAACTGAGACGTGCCGACAGCCAAAGAGGAGGCCAGAACAGAGAGGCAGGCGGAGACGGGGGCAGGCGGGCGGCAGGGGTCCCTCAGCCCTGGGGGACTCAGGATTGGGCTGCCACATGGCCGGAGCGGGGGAACCTGCCCCCTCCCCTCCCCCTCCCATGAGGGCCTCGCCAGGCACCTGAGGAACCCAGCACTCCCTCCTCTGGTGCTGGAAAAGTCTAGCAGGATATAAAAGGCAGACGAGCAGCCAGATGCAACTCACTAGTGGAAGAAGCTCCAGGCCACGCCTGGACCGTGTGCTGAGGCCTCATTGTGGCCCCGGCTGACCATCTTCCGCAGGGTCCCAGTATACTCGGGTAAACAGGCGCTGGCAGCACCCTCGTGGCCCAGTGGCCTGGGGGACCCATTGGGGTGGCCAGCAAGGGAGGGCAGGGGTGTTACTCGGTCTGGTTCTAAGGGACAGAGGTAGACCCCATCTTTGGGGTTCTTCTGGGACCCTTGATTCCAGCCTGTTCTTTTAATGCTTAGGGAGCAGAGAAGCAGGGGAGGGCTGTGTGTGATGCCCACCTGGAGCTGGCCCCCTGTGTGCAGGTGAAGGGGGACAGCAGTAGTGTTTCAGATCCACAGCTGGAGGGTGGGGAGGGGCAGGAGGACTCACCCTTGTGCCAGCTGTGAAGGCTCAGGAGTGGCACCCATCACTGCTTGTGGGTGCCAGGTGGGGTGAGGCGGCCTGGGTCCCACAGTTTCTGATGGGCTTCACCTCCCCATCCCCTTTGAAACCGCTCTGTTGATGAGTCAGAGGCAAATGACCCCTTTGGGGGGTCCCTGCTGAGATTCCCCCCCTTCAGGCACCTTAGAATATAGGAGTGGCCTTGAGGGGCCATGGGAGATAAACAACAGCGTGCAGGAATGAGAAGAAACTTGGTTATTTCCTGGAAACAGAACTTAATTTTTTCCCTGAAAATTTAGTTTCTTGCACCAGTGCTTTTCCAGCTCCCCAAGTCATTATTAAGATTACCTTTCATCTTATCCAGCTCCGGGCTCTTGGGGTGGAAGGTGTGACTCCTTGCCCACCAGGAAAAGGAAGGGAGGAGAGCAGGTGTGGAGGAGACGGCTGGTGAGCTGGGGGGGAGTTCCTTGTGCTTGTGGGGCCTCTAACGGGGTGGCCAGCCTGAGTTAGGCCCCTCAGGGTCCTGTGGGACGATGTTACCTTGCAGCCTGGAGTTGGGGTGAGCGCGGGGTTGTCGTGCCAATCAGAGGAGGCTCTCGGCTTAGGGAACACTGGCCACTTCACCACCTGCACTTTCCTCCCTGTTGAAATGCTGCGTTTCCCCACCTGGTGAGGCTGTGCTGGAGACCCCAGAGAGTGTCTCACACAAGATCTCCATCCCAGTCATCCTCACCTGGGCCGTCCCACCTGCTGAACCAGCACCCCACCATCTGCAAACATCTCCTTGGGCGTCGGGCTGCCCGGAGCCTGACAGTAAGGTGCTGCCCTTCCCATCTGTACCTGCCATTCTCACCTGCGTCCTGCCACCCCCAGGCTGGTCTCCTCGACCCTGTTTTTTTTCCCCACTTCATTCAGTTCATTTTTTACACATTCCAGAGTAATCTGCTCCATGTCCACACTCCCCTGCCCCTCCCCTTTTCCGAGAACCACAGGCCAGAATTCCACCCGGCCCCTGGGTCACCCCCTCCCCACCTTCCCCGCAAGGAAACGAGATTCGATGTGTCAGGAACCAGCGCATTCCACTCTGCCTTTACAAGCCTGACTCCGATTAATAATTGTTTCCAGACTGCTGCTGTTAGCATCTGCAGCCCGGATTCTCCACGAAGGTGCCTACACTTCTTAAAGCTCAGGGTCAGAGAGAGTCGCAGGGGGTGCGGGATTTGTTAGCTCCAGCTGTCAGGGTGGCGCCAGCTCACTGAGGCTTCGGCAGGAGGGGTCTGCAGGCTGCTGCCCACCTGCCCCTGGGGCCACCGGGTCCTTGGACATCCTCCATGGGACTGGGCTTGAGTCAGGACCCGGGACAAGCTTGTGCCACCTTTTTCCCCAGCAGTCAGCCAAGGTCCTGGGGCCTATGACCCACAGAAGGTAAGGCTCCAGGGCTTGGCAATTACACATACCTAGGCCTGCAGTCCGACCAGGGTGCGTGGCCTGGGCCCATCTCAGCTTCTGGAGAGCTTGTGCGGGCCTCACCTCTCATCCCCCTGCCCTTGGAGTTTGCAAGGCCTGGCCCCGGGGTCCCAGATGGGGGCCTCTGCCCCTTGGGGGTACCGCCAGGATGGGAAGTCTCCCCACTGCCATGTCTCATAAGATACAAGTCCCCCCAGTGCACGTGAGGCCGTGCAACCCACTTTCCTCACCATAGTGACCTCTGTCAGGCCCACTGTGGGCAGGAGGCTCCCAGCAGGCTAGAGGTGGGGGACCCCCAGTGGACCACCCTCTTTTTCAGGGGAGGCCTCAAGGCTGGGGGTCCACACTCATGACCAAGAGCCACAGGTGGGCAGAAGGCACGGGATTTGGAGCTGGGGTGGGAGGTGCTCCGTCCTCTCAGATGCTTCCGACGCGTCCAACAGGCTGTTCTTGTTCTGCGGCTTCTCCTTTTTCCTGATAACTTGGCAGAAGCGCCCGTGAGTCATGTACTCGCCAGACTGGACTGGGATGCGTGCACCCACCCCCACCAGGGGCAGGACAGGAAGGCCAGTGCTCTGGACACGTCATGTCCATCCTCGGGGGTCCCAGGATGCTGGAGACTCCAGGGTCATCTCTGGGTGCCCCCCCACACACTCTGGGTCCTGGAGGCCCCTCCTGTTCTCCTCCGCGTCTCCCTGTCTCCTCCAGGGCCCAAGTCACTACAGCCCCTGGGCAGGTGACGGCTCAGCCCAGTTCACAGCCAGGCAGGCAGACAGCTGTAGCTTTGTCCAGCCCAGTGGGTGTCAAGGCTGGAGACCCTGTGGGGCCTTTAGAATATGAAAGGGCCGAGGGAAGCTTGTCCTGGTGAGCGTTCATACCTAATGTTTCTGTTGTTAGGGAGTTTGGGCCCCTAGAAACAGGTGAGGAAAAGTGCAAAATCAGAGCCAGATGATAAACTCGTGTCTCCCCACATCCACTCTTGAGTTAGGCGCACCGTGGTCCCCAGGGGTCCCCTGAGTCTCGAGGTTTCTCTTTCCCCCATCCCCAGCCTTTCTGGAGGGCTCCTGCCCGTCTGAGTCAGCAGGTGGAGGGCAGAGTGAGGACTGACCTGGGGCAGAGGCCCACCGAGAGGGACTGGTTTGTCTGGAGGAATCAGCCCCCTCCAACATCTCGGGATCTCAGAGGGGATCCTGTGAACTGGACTTGCTGTGAAAGGTGTCTGGAGGGGTTTGGAGGTGGTCATCCGGTCCCATCGGTTAGACAAGGACTCCACCACTGAAGCAGGTGGACACGTCTCTCACTCCCACCAATGCGTTTAGCAGGGCCACAGCCTCGTGGTGCTTCTAGACAGTGCTTTGACCTCTTGTGGAATGGGGGTGGCAGATGGGACCGTGGGGACAGGCAATGTGAGTGGGAGGCCCTGGCATTTCCAGGCCTGACCACCGAGGCCACGCAAGGCTCTTGGCCAGGCTGGTGTCAGGAATGCGGCTTCAGATGAGCTCAGGTTGGTTTCGGCACCGAAAAGCGAGTTAGAGCCCAGTGGTTGCTTACCAAGTGTGACTGCAGACATGAGCTGAGTGCAGTCCAGCATAAAACTCCACTTGCCCTTCATTTTCATGCCATCGCAGGCGGCCTAGGTGAGCCTGGAGCTTCTAGAGACGTCTCCCCACCCACGAGGTGGAGGTCATGGTCTCTCCTGCTGGCTCTCTCTTGGCACCTTGATGGCAGAGGCCCCCGGGCCTAGACAGTTGCTGCTGACAGCAGAGGATTTATAGGATGTCATGTGGCCTGTGTGCTGAGGGTGGGAGGGTCTGTGTTTCTCGAGCTTCCACAGGCCCCATCTGACCCCGCACCTGGCTCTCTCCTCTCCCTGCAGCCCCGTGCCGCCCTTGCAGCCACACAGAGGTTCTCTTGGCTGTCTGCACCAGCGACTTTGGTGAGTATGCTGGAGGGTCCCAACATGTGGGAGAAATAAACTCCCCGGGGGGAAGAGACTGTGCTTAAGACTGGGCTTGCTGACCCCCCCCCCCCACCATCACCAATTGCAGGTCATGGGAAAATGCCTTCCTTTCCACTCATTTAGAGTGACCCCCACCCCACCCCAGCCCAAGGGAAGGGACCTGTGTGCAGGACCGGGCGAGAGTTGGGAATTCCTCTTTAAGGTGGGAATTCCTATTTGAGGGGATATTGAGCATTTTCCTGCTTTGTGCTTGAGCCCGAGTCCTGGCGCCCCTGCCCATAGCCAGGTTCCTTGCAGGCACCGAAGTGGGAGTTAGAGGCACTGACGGGGCTAGGGCTGAGGTCAGGGACTCAGCCTCTGCCTGTTTGTGACATTGGCACAAACGTTCTTGGGTTAAGGGTGGCAACACTCAGTATGAGTTTGCTGGAACCGGCCCAGTAGGACCTGACTCAGCCCCCTAGGCTCCCAGGACAGTTGGGGAGAGGAAGTGCAATCCCCCTTCTTTCTGGCCCCACACAGACGGGATCTGGGGCCAGGCTAGGGGTCCCCAAGCTTGTGCCTGCTCTGTCCTTCTTCCTGTCACCTTCCTCTTCTCCAAGCTTCACCCTTTCTGTCCGATCTTGATGCAGAACCACAGCAGAACTTCGGTATTAACTGCAGTCATTTTTCTTGTTCCAACTTGAAAAGCTGGTGCACAGTGAGGTTTGTACCTTCTGTTTCCCCCCACTTCTGTGACTGGACCTTGAAAGAAGGGCATCTTTGCCCCCCGACAGTGTGAGTGGCAGAGCAGCCCCTAGGCAGCCTCTTGTGTGTGGATTGCACTTTTTAATGAGAATTTCTGGAAGGCAGCATTCAGGATCAGTTCCCAGTTTGGCTGCGGGGTGTGGGGTGTGCTCTTGGCTTGGTGAGCACCCTGCTGACCCCCCCCTCCTTCCTCTGCAGTCGTCCGAGGCTCCATCCAGAAAGTCACCCACGAGCCGGAGAGGCAGGAGTCGGCCATCCACCTGAACGTGAGCCGGCTCTACCGGCAGAAGAGCAGGGTGTTCCGGCTGGCCCCCGAGGGCGAGGGCGGAGGCTGGCGGGGGCGCGTCTCCACGCTACTGGAGTGCGGCGTCCGGCCCGGGCACGGCGAGTTTCTCTTCACCGGCCACATGCACTTTGGGGAGGCCTGGCTTGGCTGCGCCCCACGCTTCAAGGATTTCCAAAGGATGTACAGGGACGCTGAGGAGAGGGGGCTGAACCCCTGCGAGATGGGCACGGAGTAAGCGCCAGGTGACCGCGGCCGCAGCAGTGGACACTCACACTGTGGTGAGTGCCTGGCGCTCAGGCCGAGTAGGCACACGCTGCATTGCGGCCTCACGAGGTTCCAGCCAAGGACTCCCTGCCGGATTGATCGGAGATGCTGTAACATGCCAACTAAGTTATTATATTTTTTTTAAAAAAGAAATGTCCATAGGAAGCAAACTCCCGTGTCGTAAAATGCCTTTGTGTCTCGTTTCGTACTGTTTTCTGGGCATCTGAAGTCACTGTGTTTGGCTGGTCTGTTGGGTGAAGTGTGGGGGCTGTAGCCCACCATGGACGCCCAACACCAGGCTTGGGTACCATTCAAAGTTGTTTCTTATGATGGAAATTTATGGAGCCAGACACCTAATGGTTTTTCATTTTGTTTTTGGATTTTTAAAGGAGGGGCTTTGCCAGTCATCATCATTTTGGGACTGCAAGGTGTTTCCATTCCAGGGAATAAAGACCAGCCTCTGACGGATCAATGACGCGTCTGTCTTTAGCCCTGGTCAGGGGTGTGTGGCCCTTAGCTGGGGGTCCAGGTCAGATCTTCTCCTGGGGTCAGTGCCCCCCACTGCCAGCCCTGCCGTGAGGGACCTTTCATACTGGACCCAACTCTAAGTGAGGCTGTTACCTCCATACTTACAACCCCTGTCTTTCTGGTGGACCAATCCCACCCCCTTCCTGTTAACCCAGATCCTGCCCTTTGACCTCAGCTTCCCCCAAATGCCTGATCCCAGGGCAAGTGTCTAGATACCTAGGGGCTGTTCTGAGCCCCAGATCCTCAAGGATGAGTCAGTATCCTACAGCTGCCGAAACAGATGACCACAACCCAGGAGCTTAAACAACAGATGCTTATTCTCTCACGGTTCTAGAGACCGGAAATTCAAAATCAAGGTGTGGGCAGGGCTGCGCTCCCTGCAACAGTGCCAGGGGAGACCCCTCCCTGTCTCTTCCAGCTTCTAGTGTTGCCAACAGTCCTTGGCCCTTGATCTGGTGGACACATCACAGTCTCTGTTCTGCTGTTCCTTGGCCTTCTTCCCTCTGAGTATCTCTGTCCACGTGGCCCTCCACTTATACGCCCAATAATTGCTGGACCCAGGCCCATCCTGATCCAGTAAGACCTCATCTTGACCATACCTACAAAGACTTCATTTCCAGATGAGTTCACATGCACAGGTTCTGGGTAAGATAAGAATCTCAGGAGATACTCTGTTCATCCTGCTAAGGGCTTCACCTTAACAGGTTTGTCATGTAATCAGACCCAAGGCTGTGATTCTTCCCAAGCAACTGCTGAGACGCCAAGGACCTGGGAGAGGCTGACACTGATCCCCTGCAGGGAAAACTCAGGCACACTGTGAGGAGCGGCTGTCTGCCGGCTCAGGCCTGTGGGTCAGCTCAGGTGTGCCCTGGCTCAGGCCTGTGGGCTCCTGCAGGTCGCAACAAGAAGCAGGTGCTCAATACCTGCCCAACAAGAAGCAGGGTGATGACCTGAAACAGCAGGTCTGGTGACGGGCACAGGTCCCACTGTGGCTAGTCACTGGGATGCGTTACACCAGGAGGACGCCTGTAACAGCAGCAGACGTGCCTGGTCCAAGGCAGGGGAGGAGCTGACCCGCTCCTGGGTTCACGCGTTGGGTTTTCTGGGCTGGCTGGGCACACGGATGCTGCAGAACCAGATTGTCGGGCTTTGGGCTGGCGTCCCTCACGTCAGTCAATACAGGGACGCCAGGATCTGCCCCAGGAGGATCCGGGCCCTTGACCCCATGTGCTGATGTCTGGTGGACAGCAGTGTTTCCTCCACGTGAGGCTGAAGCTTTGCAGGAAGTGCCTGGGGGTAGAGGCCTCTTGGCGAGAGTCTGGAGGGAGCCTGGAGGGAGCGTGTTGGACAGGTTGGGGAGAGGGTGGGGTTTGGCGCTGAGAGTGTGGCCCCGCAGGTGGGTGCCTAGTGCCAGCACGTGGGAGGTTTCTCTCTGGCCAAGCAGAGCCCTGGCAGTAGTCCAGGGCTGCTGGGTGTTGGGGAGGGGCTGGAAAGGTCACCATTTTTGAGGGGGTGCAGAGCCCCCACCTCCATCCAACCTGTGCCTTCCTGCTGCCCAGGGGCTGCTGTGGGGTCTGAGGCCCCCACATGCACCAGCCCACTCTCTTAACACCAGAACTCCTGCCCCCTCAACACTGGAGCCCTGAGGGGACTAGGCACCCAGAGGCTCTCTGGAGGGTCCTTATGACTGACCAGTGGCCCTTGGCTCTGGGCAACCCCCGTCTCTCTGTGGATGGAGAGGCCGGCAGCCCGCTGTGGCTCCATCCAGAAGTTGAAGGGGAGGCGTGGAGGAGCCCTGAGTCCTGGCCCGGGGTGCCCTGGATCCCACCTCCGTCCTGCCAAGTGGTGCCCCCCACCCCCACCCCTCGTGTCCACTCCCTCTCATCTTGCACACTCTGCACCGGTCGGCCAAAGCCCAGAAACCACCCGAGAAACACCTCTTCCTGGCAGACCCTAAGTGAGATCCCTACTCTCTTGGCCTGTGACACTGGGCATGCTGATGGGAGCCCCAAGTCCTGGGCTGTCCAATAACATCAAGGTTAGGAAACACTGAGACTCAGCCATCATGGCATCCATGGGCAGCAGCTCTCCTGCTTCCTGATGGCACCCCTGTGCTAAGGGTGCTTTCCTAGCACACATATGGGTCCCTGGCCCTCTCCTCCTGCTGGTCTGGGCTTCCTGAAGCCTCAGGCTCCTGAACCCCAAAGCAAGGAGACCACCCACCTCTCCCCTGTCCCGACCACCTGAGGAGTCAGGCTGACCCTGCAACCTCCAGCTGGGGGCTGCTCATCATATGCCCCAGACCTCATTTCCAGCACCATCGTTGCCTGCCCGGAGGAGCCGGGGTGGGATGGACCCCAGGTGTAGGGGCTGTGTGCTCGCCAGGGCTTGGCCTTGACCCACGCCTGCCTGTGTGGTCCACTGGGACCCAGGGAAACCTCCAGACTGCTGCATGTGGGAGTCCCTGGCCTGGCCTCCAGAGGCCAGCTGGCCTCCAGGTAAGGGCCCCTGTGGACATCCCAGGCCAGACTGGATGGCCTGACACATGTGCTGTCACTCTGAGTCTCCTCTTTGCTGGGCGAGGGTGGAGCCTAGAGTCAGACGCACCTGCGGGGCTTCCATTCCAGCTCCAGCACCAGGAGGCTGCCCCAGAGCTGGGGGACAGTCAGCATGTAAACCGACAGGTGCTGAATCACACTGAGGTGACTGCTGGTGCCGAGGGAAACAGGGCAGAGCTGGGGCTGGGGGGCAGAGCTGGGGCTGGGATGCAGTGTGGGTGGGCAGAGGCGGATGAACTGCCGTTTTATCCATGGTGTTTGAGGTGGGGTTTGAGCCAGGCGTTGAGGAAGGGGGGAGCTGGTGTGTGGGAGGAGCAAACAGGCCTGGGAGGGAGGAACGGTGGGCGGGGACAGTGATGGAGCACCACGTGACCTTTCCCTTTGCTGTCTGCCTCTGGAGCACTGAGGAAACCACTCGGTTTTGGAGGAGGAGCAGGGTCTCCTGGAGACAATTCGTTTCAACCCCCTGCTGGCTGGGCCACGTTTCCACGAATCTAGTCCATATCCCTTCTGTCCTCTTCACCCGCTGTGGAGGGGATGGCAGACCAGTGGCTCCCAAAGGTGTCTCATTGGAATCCCTGGAGTAATTATCCACATAATCCCTGTGAATATGTTACCTGACATGGCAAAGGGGAGTTAAAGCCGCACATGGAACTAAGATTGCTAATCAGATGAGGAGATTATCCTGCTGGGCTTACTGTCATTACGTGTGCCAAGTCGCTTCAGTCGTGTCTGACTCTGCGACCCTATAGACTGTAGCCCGCCAGGCTCCTCTGTCCATGGGATTCTCCAGGCAAGAATACTGGAGTGGGTTGCCATGCCCTCCTCCAGGGGATCTTCCCGACTCAGGGATCAAACCTGAGGCTCCTGCGGCTCTTGCACTGCAGGCAGATTCTTTACCGCTGAGCCACCGGGGAAACCTATTGTCATCACAGGCGTCCTTAAAAGAACCCATCTAAGGAGGAGAGTGAGAAGAGCGAGAACCAAAGAGACAGAGTGTGCTGGCTATGGAGGTGGAGGAGGGTCCTGCAGAGAGAGCCAACACCTGACACTCGAGAGCCAGGCGATCATAACCTTGTGTTGCTTTCTAAGCCACAACAAGTTTGTGGGAATGTTTTGCCACATCTATAGGAGACAAACCCACCCAGGTACCTCCTTACCTGCGATGAAGGGGGCTTGGCAGTGTCCCCAGGCAGCCTGAGTGCTTGTGAATTCCCCCTAAAATTGTGTGCAGCGTGCCGTGTATGTGCCTGTGTCTGCGTTTTTAGAAAACTGGCCCCCAACTTGTATCTGACTCTCAGAGCTCAGTGATTTGTGTAGGTGGAAGCCACGGGGCAGGTGTGGTTTTTGATGCGAGGGACCGGGTTGCCTCCCCATCCCGTCTGTCTCTGTCTCTCTGTCTCTCCTTCTCTCTCTTAGCCCTCCACCCCCCATCGCAGGTGTCTCCGCCACCTGATGCTACATTGTAACCGGTTGCCTTTGAGCTCACTGCCAGGAAAGTCCAGGTGTGGTTCCAGCACTACCTGTCCTGAGTCACCTTCTTGCCCCAGGCACCAAGGGTGATGACGGGCCCCGGTGGCCCAGAGACCGCCTACCAGGCCCACCCGCAGCCCCCCTCTGCCCAGCGTCCTAGGCCTCTCTCACTGTGGGTGGCCCCTCTCAAGCCCTGCACATGCCTCCTCCCCGTTGCTCTCTCCTGTCCTGTCTGTGGACCGCCCACCCCCACCCCCGCCCCGTCCCATCTTTCCCAGCTTCTCTTCTTCTCTGGCTGGATTTCGGGACCTCACCTGTCCCCCCTGACCCCCTCCCCGCAAGATGCCCCATCTGCCCTGTGTTTGGGCTCCACTCACCTGCACAGCTGACACAGATGTGGCATGACAGGGTGGGCTCAGAAGGGTGGGGACAGTCTCACCAGGGCAGCTGCAGGCACAGCTGGGGGTGGGGCGGGTCTGGACTCACTGGTTCCTTGCTGGTCCATAGAAGTCCTGTCATGGCCTCAGATGGCTTTGCCCTTGGAGTGGGCCCACTTTGAGATGGGAGTAAGTACAGTAAATAGGAAGCCCAGCCTGGGGTTTTCCCCGTGAAACACTGCGTCCTGCCGCCTTGGATGGATGGATGGCATTTTCTCACCCTCCAAGATGACCCTCAATGTGCTCCAAAGTGTTGCCAAGGCACTTCCAAGACGAGGCCCCTCCCGAAGGCCCCTCTGTCCTTTGCCCTCCCCACAGCATTAGGGGAAGAAGGGCAGAGTGGGATGGTACCTCCCTGCCCTGAGAGGGCTCCCTGGTCCCTTGTGCTCAGCACCCAGGAGGCTGGTGGAGGACTCTCACTACAGGATCTGTCCCCAGCTCCCAGAGGCCGAGGAAGCCCGCACCCCAGCCTGCATGGCCCTCGGTGACTTTGAACATGACATGTGGGCTTCCCAGGTGGCGCAGTGGTAAAGAATCCACCTGCCAAGCAGGAGATGCAAGAGACGTGTGTTCGATCCCTGGGTCGGGAAGATCCCCTGGAAAAGGAAATGGCAACCCACCCCAGGATTCTTGCCTGGGAAATCCCCTGGACAGAGGAACCTGGTGGATTACAGTCCATGTAGTCACAAAAGAGTTGGACACAACTTAGCAACTATCAGCAGCAGCAGCAGCAACTACAACAGCCGTCCTACTTGCATCCTTGCGGTGGGTATGTCACTACCGGACCCCCACTTGGGACCCCCAGGCGGGGCCACCGTTCAACACCTCAGTGGACAAAGGACAGTGTGTGGAGGTGAGTGGTGCTGGGGTGTTGGGGCATGGAGTCTGCAGCCGGCATGTGTGAGCCTGGGCTCCTGTGTTCCTTTTCAGGGTCCTCTCTGAGGAGAGCGGAGATTGTCGTGGGTGTTAAATGGACTTTTCCCTAGCCATCTCCTTAGCTACCCCAGGGCCTGGGGGTATGGGTGAGGGTCTCCCTGCCAGATAGGCATGCAGCCCTGACCCCACGCTTGCGGGCAAGCTTCCATTCCAGGACATGTCAGTGCCCAGAGAAGAAAAGAGATTTGCACCAGATTATTGCCCAGTCCCTGTGCAAGGTCAGCGACCCACAGCCCCTGTCTTTTTTAGAACGGAAGTCGGAGGACATTGGGCTGGGCTGAGGTTTGCTTTCTTTCTGGCTGGCCTTTCCTGCTCACTGAAGCCAAGCGTTGAAATGTCCATCCCCCTCGCTGCAAATATATGAGGAACTTTCTAGTGATCATGAGCGGGTTGGCAGCTTTATCTCTAATGCACTGAGAAAAGTCCAACCTGATTGTCAGAAGGACACACACAGCCTGGTGCAGTCAGTGCCGAGTCACTCACACCGCAGAGGCTGGGAGGTGGGGGTGGGGGTAGGCAGAAACAAAGAGACATGCCCCCACCATGTCACATGATCACGCATATACGTTGGCATGGACCCTGACCCTGCGCCTTGACCTGGACAGATCAAGGGGAGGTTCCAGGCCTGAGTCTCTGCAGGGTGCCTGGGTCCCGTGCCAATGCTTTGAAACTGCTGGGAGATTGCAGCCTGGGAGCCCGTGCGTGCAGATGCGTGTGTCTGCTCCTGTGTCTGTGCATGGACCTGTGGTGCGTGTGTGTTCGAGGCTGAGAAACGCTAGGAAGGGAGCGGGGTGGGCTGGCTCGTCCACCTGTCATCCCTGTGACCTCAGTCCCACTGGGCCACATCCAGGTCCCCAGGAGTTTTGTGTCCTTATCCACAAACAGAGACAGTTGTGTAGTTCTCCCCCAAGTCCCCACCGCCCCCACCCCAGGCCTTCCTGGCTCTGCCGCTTGGGCTGTGGAGGGAAAGTTGGTTGCAGGGAGGGCTTGGCCCTCTGTGGCCGAGCATCCAGCTGAGGCCCTGGGGCCTGGCTCCCAGACCGGCTTCTGGGGCTGCGACCGCCTGGGGAGGACCTGGGCTGAATTCGGCCCTGTCGAGGCGCCCAGGGAGAAGGCTGATGCGTCCCACGGGTGGGGGCAGGGAGCCCCTCATTAGAGCTGCAGCTGACACAGAGGCTTCCATCTCACTAATTGATTAAACTGTTTAATTCAGGCCTGTGTGGTGGGAACTGGCCTGGCCAGGCTGTCAGCATTCCCTTCTGCAGAGTAAGATTTGGGGCAGCTTTCTGCCTGAGCAGTGGTTCTGGGCGTCATGTGACAGGGGATCCGTGAGATCAGTCATGCAGGCCTGGGTGCCGTCCCCTCCCCCAAGGCCGCCCTTCTGAGCGGCTGTTTTGTGTGGTCATAGTTGGCGGGGGCCCCCAGAGAGCTGGTGAGACCCCCAGAGGTGTGAGCTGACATTCACTCTGAGCAGAGCCTACTGTGTGCCGGCACGATCCAGAGTCCCTGCCTGCTTGGTGATTCCACTCCGGATGGCAGGTGGCTAAGTGCTGTGAAAAATCAGTACATGGTAATAGAGGGTTGGTGGTGTCTGAGGGGCTTGTGCTGGGGCAGAGGCCAAAGGAAGCCACCTCGAGGGGTCCTGGAAAGTCCTCTGGGCGAGGGGCATGCAGCCATAGTCCCGGGCACCCTGAACACCCATTGGCCCCACCTCCCCTACCCTAGACCTTCCCACCAGGACAAAGTCAGCCGGAGATGCAGGGTGCGGGGCTGGGTCTCCCAGGGAGGCTCTGAGCGCTGAGAGGAGGGCAGGACCTCAGTTCCCAGTGAGGCTTGTCCCTCCTGGGCCATGGCCTGTGCTCCTGGGGTTACACCTGCCCCAGGGTCCAGCCTGTCCTTCCTCATGCAGTCACGGGTGAGCGTCCACTCAAGGACAGATTGGGCTCCAGGGTTGGGGACGGACGCGGAGCCACACAGGGGATGCACCCCAAGCAGCAGCATGTAGAGTGGGGGCCTGGGGAACGTGAGGAATCCGGTGTCAACACTGGCCATTGTGTGCTGCCCCCGGGCGGGCGGCGATTTATAAAAACAGCCGTGATCTGCTGCGTATCCGTGCAGTGAGGTCACGGCTGCCAAGGGCTTTGGAATTTTGTCTTCACAAGAATTTTGCTTACCAAGCCACATATTTTCCTGGTCATCAATTTGATTGGGGTAAGAAGAAAAAAATGCTTAAAAAAAAAAAAACAGCTTCTGTGGGTTTTGTGTGAGGGATGGAGAGGGGAAGGCAGAGAAACAAGACTTCAGGGCCAGAAAGGCAGGTGTGTGTGTGTGTGTCTGTGTGTGTCTGTATGTCTGTCTCTGTGTTATGGCCTTCACACCTGAACCCAAAAAAGGCAGGGGTGTGTGTGTGTGTTGTGGTCCCAGCTAGACCCCTGCAGTGTCAGAGCCCGGAGCCCCATGGCCACTCTGCAGCTCCCTGACCTGAGTCCTCGGTGGTCCTGTGGACCAGGGCTGGGGGCAGTGCAGAAGGATGTTCCCATGCCAGCATCCTACCGTGGTAAGGAGCATGGGGGCCTCTACCCCTCTTTCCCTTTTAGCTCTGCTGAACTGGACCAAATGTCCAAAAGCAGCTCTACCAGAATGGGAGGGAAATAAAGAAAATACAGACGAAGTAAAAATAGTCCAGGGCACATTCTTGATCACAGGTAATTGGTGTCGGGCAGGTACCTTCCTCCAACCCTATCCTTTCTGTTTCCACCTGGGCATCTGCCTGGTCCACCTCAGTGTAGCTCGGACACAGAGGAGAGGAGACACATCCCGGGCCAGGGGTACTCGATGTGACCACGCCATTCATAACAAAGACCATGTGACTTCTGCCCCCAGCCCCCACAGGAGGCTGTCCCTCACCGGCACTGGCCCTCTGCCACAAAACGCCCACCTCCTCTAGCATTTGACACCGAATCAAAGCGAAAGGCAGGACACACGCTGATCACACATGTGCAAGTCGTTATCATCGCAGGGTGATGAGCTTATAAATCCCACTCAGTGAGGGGCGAGCTCCCAAGGCTGAAGGAAGGTCAGCCAAGCCCACGGGCGGCCCCTTGGCCCCAGGTGGAAGCACTTTCCTTCTAGGGCCCCCAGGGCCTGCGAGAAGCTTTCTGCCTCCACCCACGTAAAAGAGGCCGAACCCGGGACCGGCCTGCGTTTCCTGATGAGATAGAGAATACATTCTGGTGAGATGTGAGGGAGCCGGTCCAGCCATCAGACTCGTGGCTTCCTGTCCTATGTGAACTGGCCTGGCCTCTGAGGGGAGGTTGGGGGTGGAGGGCTGAGGACATGAACCCCACCGTCCGTGTTTTTCTTGGCATCTGGGCACTGGCAGCTACCTTCCACCTCTGGAAGGGCCTCCAAGTGGAATGGCTGCAGATTCAGGGGGAGTCTGCGCTCATCCAGGTGGGGCAGACCCTGAAGGTCTAATCACGGGAGGATCATAGGAGATGGGACCCCCCCCCCCCCCGCCAGAGGCCCCTGCTGGTCAGAGGGACGAGCAGACTCCTCTGTGTCCCTTGTCTGAGTGGTGACACCTGAGCCTAGCACGAGGCACTTTGGGGACCAACACCAGGCCCTGGTGGGGGGACCTGGCAACCTGTCCCGCACAGGGAGGAGGCGGGGCCCATGCCTGGGGAATCTTAGCCAAAGTGCAAGGATTGAAGGATGACCCTCAGCCCAAAGTCTGTGGCTCAGAGAGGTGGCCACCACCTCACTCCCCATGTCCTGGCTGCTCCCAGGGCCTCCACCTCCTCCTGCTCCATCTCACAGACTCACAAGTGTCGTTATTAGTGGGCCTGGGCTGGAGTCCCCCCGCCTCTCAGCCCAGCACACCTGGACTGAAGTCTGGCTCCCTTGCCCATCCCGGGGCAATGAGCCCAACCAGCCTGTGACTGTGGACAGATGGAAACAGGTGGAACTGAGTTCATGGGAACTCTTCACCTTCCCTCCTGGTTCTGGGACGCCAGGCTTCTCCTCTCAGGAAAGCCTTTTCTGGGGCTTCCCTGGTGATCCAGTGGTTAAGACTCCACATTTCCACTGGGGGTGGTGCAGGTTTGATCCCTGGTCAGGGAACGAAGATCCTGCATGCCACACAGCGTGGCTAAAAAAATTGTTTTTAATAATAAATGTTAAGAAAAGAATCCTCTCTGGGTCCCTTCCCTGAGTTCATTTTCAAGTCCTCAAAGGCTGAAGAGGTGGGTGGACTAATTGTTCAGTTCACAGCAGGGTGTGTCTGTGAGCGGTCAACTCTGGCCAGAGAGCTCTTGGGTTTGGCCTTGAGATGAGGTCAAGCATGACAAACCCATGATGATGTCCCCGCAGGCGCCTGCCCACACTCCTGCCTGAGACCCTTGCCGCCTGCCACCAGGACCTGAGGATGACCTGAGCCTGACAATCAGAATCTCTCACCAGGATTTAAACCCAGCTTTGTTGGGGTCTCGGCACTGGGCAGAGGACACACCCCTGCCTGCGAGGCACCAGACCGTCCTGGGTGGAGACCCTCAGTCCACAGGATGCCCTACTTCAGGCCTGGTTCGTGTTTGCTCCTGGCATCTGTCAGGATGACAAATGTTGGAGCGATTTTAAAATCTGGATTTAAAGGGCCTTGTGAAGGAAATGAAAATCAGAGCAATTGAAACAAACTTGCTGGATCCTTTGGGGAGACAATTGCTGGACTGAGGGCCGCTGTGGGCGGTCTTGGCTGTCACGGCCCTGGCCTGGCCAGGCCAGCACTGTTGGTCCCGGACATGGGAGGAAACAGGAGGGAATTTGGTCATTGTTGTTGTTCAGTAGCTAAGTTGTGTCTGACTCTTTGCAACCCCATGGACTGTGGCATGCCAGGCTTCCCTGTCTTTCACTGTCTCCTGGAGTTTGCGCAAACTCACGTCCATTGAGTTGGTGATGCCATCCAACCGTCTCATCCTCTGTCATCCCCTTCTCCTCCTGCCCTCAATCTTTCCCAGCATCAGGGTCTTTTCAAATGAGTCAGCTCTTCGCATCAGGAGCTTCAGCTTCAGCATCAGTCCTTTCAATGAATATTCAGGGCTGACTTCCTTTAGGATTGACTGGTTTGATCTCCTTCCTGATCAAGGGACTCTCAGGAGTCTTCTCCAACACCAGTTTGAAAGCATTACTTCTTTGGTGCTCAGCCTTCTTAATGGTCCAACTCTCATATCTATACATGACTAGTGGAAAAATCATAGCTTTGATATATACAGAACCTTGTTAGCAAATTTGGCCATTGGGCTGGGTGAATTGGCAACAGCAGGGAGTCTGGGGTCAGGGAGGAAGACGAAGATGGTCCGTGCAAAGTGGATGTGGGGAGCAAGCAATCTTGCATCTTTGGAGAACCTAGAGTAGGCTCAAGGGCCAATTTGTTGAACTGAATCCCTTCAGCGCAGTTTCTTGGAGTGTGAACAGAGGGGCAGAGAGGGGCAGGAAGGGGAGGTCACGGTGGGCTGAGACAGTGTGGATGGCAGCTGAGGCTGCAGGATTCTCAGGAGGTGGGCTAGACAATGCACACTTCCTGACCCTGGGCTGGTCAGCCTGGTACAGTTCAGGGGTTGGGGGGTGCAGACAGTGGGCCCCTGCCTCCTATCCCCCAGCATGGGCCTGTCATCCATGGGTGCCTGGGATGTCCATGGCAACTCCAGGCAGCTCAGAGTCCAAAGGCAGCACCCCCGGACTTCAGAACAACCCTGAGACTCCAAGGTCACCCCAGAAGCTGTGCACAGGGCATGGTGAGGAGGCCACCTCTGTGATTCTGCCAGCCTCAAGACCAAGGATGAGAGTGTCTTGAGTCCTCTGACTGGGAACCTCAGAAACCTGATTGAGTCTGTAGCCAGCCAGGGGCTCTGGGGAGACCCCCTGCTGGGAGCAGGGTACCCTGCCTCCATCTCCCCTCAGGTGAGAGGCTGTCTGAGATACAGACCTGAGCCTCAGGCAGCTCCTCCCCTCATTCTTTCCACCCAGCCCGAGGTGGTCTCCTGGGGCTCCTCCCAGAGCTCTTCCCTAATCTTCCTCCTGAAGGTCCTCCCTAGTCCTCCCCCCAACTCTTCTCCTGGGACTCTTCCCCTCCTCGGGTTCCTGCCAAAACTCCTCCCCAGTCGTCCTCCCCAGGTCTCCTCCCGGGGCTCCTCCTGAGGACAGAGTCCAGAAGACTCAGGTCCCATGGCCAGTGGTGATGGATGTTCCTGTCACAAAGGAGGGGAGGCGTGGGAAGGGATGAATTTTCCCACAGGCCCGGTTTCCCTCTTTTGCCGTCACCTGTCGCCCCTCCAGGGGGCCCCGTGGAAAATGAGGAAGGTCCAGGTGGGCTCAGCTGTGCTGAGAAGCCCCCAGATGGAGGGTGTGAGGTGGGGGGGGGTGCGCATGAGACACTAAAAGGAAGGTAGATGGTGGGCAGTCCAGGCAGAGGTGGGGGCGGGCCTGGGTCAAATTGACCAGAGCAGAGAAGATGTACTAAGGAGAGGGCCAGTGCTGAGGATTTGAAAATAAAGCCTTTATAGTCTTAAACAACATGTGAAAAGTGTGCTATGAAAGAAAAAGGAAAAAGTCATAAAAGTGAAAATAAGTAAGAGAAATGAGCCATCGTCCCATCACCTGTCACATGCAGCCAGTTGAGCGATGGCTCTGGGCACCTGCATCCCTGTGGCCCATGTGCTTCCTGGTTAAGACTTCCAAACAGGGGATTTAGTGACAAGGCTGGGGTTTTGGAAGGAGGATGAGGCGAGTGTGGGAGATGGTGGGGGGTGGAGGGGCCTGGGCTGCATGCCTGGGAAGCACGGGGATCAGGAGGCCGTGAGGTTCCCGGTCAGGGGGAACCTCCTCAATCATCCGAGCTTCATTTGTGCAATGGGAACACCGAGTGTAGGGCACGTACCGGAACCTGCATTCTGCCTATGGCACAACCACTCAATGAAATATACACTATTGTCATGCTCATTTGCTCAGTTGGCAAAGAACCTGTCTACCAATGCAGGAGACAGGAGACTCAGGTTCGATCCCCGGGCTGGGAAGATCCTCTGGACTGGGAAGTGGCAACCCACTTCCTTCTCCTTGCATGGGTAATCCCATGGAGGGAGGAGCCTGGCGGGCTACAGTCCACAAGGTTGCAAAGAATCGGACACGACTGAGCACACACACGCACACACGTCCTCACTAACGAGTGAAGAAACCATAACACAGAGAGGGTGAGTCACTAGGCCAAGGCCACACAGCCGAGGAAGTAACTCAGAATTTTCAGGCAACATTCACAACAGGTACTGTACACGTAATGGTTGTGATGGAGTCTGGTCAACTCTAATAACTGAGGTCTCCGCTGCCCTCGGTGAGTTTGTGGTGAGAGGTCTCCCCTCTCCCAGACTCTTCAGCAGCTCAGAGGAAGATGACCCTGGCTTGCCAGGCCCCAGGGCTGGGCTGTTCCAAGTGGCTCCTGGGGTGATCTCTAAGTGAGGGTTGTCCTGGCCTATGGACCCCTCATGTGCTTGCGGGGTCCAACTGTCCCTTCCAAGCTGGCCCACCAGTCTCTTAACCCAGAGGTCTTGGTCCAGCTGGCCGGAGCAGACTGAAAGCTGTTTTGACCCATCTGGCTTCACTTTACAGCGTCTCTGGCTGGCCGCTCACAGCAGAGCTTGGGGTCAGAGGGAAGGTCCTCCCCAGGCCTGCTGACTGCTCTTGGATCTCAGACCTAGTGGGCCCTCTCTTCTGCAGAACCGGAAACAGGGCAGTCACCCCGGGGCTGGCGGGACAATGACCACCACAAGTCCAGGTCCTGCAGCAGGCAGGAAGTGTCAAGGCTGGGCTCGGGGGACTCTGACCGGCTGTGGATTTGGGCAGCCCCTCATCCCAGTGGCTGCGGTGCCCACCTGCAGCGTCCATTCGCCCCAAGCTGAGCCTGCGTGGCCAAGCCGGCATGGCAGGCACTCTGCACACATCTGGTCGAGCACAGCAGGCCACGGCGTGGTGGTGTCATGGCCCAGGAATGCAGGAAGACAGTCTGGGGTTCTGGCATGGAGGCATGGCAATGCACCAAGAATGTGTCTCGTAGAAAGATAATTATGCGTTTGGGGAATATGCGTAAGAAACCCGGTAGATGCCACCGGTTCTGTTTATTTTACCAAGAGCCGAGGCGACAGCAAAGTGGTGCAGCTGGGAAAGCATCTCTCCGCTCAAGGAGATGAAAGATGCTGGCGGGTACCCAGCACCCGCCTTGATGTGGGTCACTGTCCTCCAGGGGCTGGGTATGGGCGGCCTGGGGTTGAGGGGTGGGGGATGCGTGGGAGGGAGGTGGGCGTGACACGGGGCCCTGCTGCGGCCCCGGAGGAGGCAGAAGAGAGGCCGAGGGGGCCGCAGGCTGATTTATGGCCGAGTGCGCGGGCAGTGGGCAGAGCGGCTGAATGACCCATTGTGTGGAGGCTGAAAGGCCAGTGGAGCAGGCTCAGTGGGGAAAGATGTGCATTTGATAACTTCTATTCCATTGTGCAAATGCTGCTGCCCCTTTCAGAAAACTTGGAAATCACAGCAAAGATCAGGCAGGGAAAGCAGCGTGATCTCACTAGCAGAGCTGACAACCGTCAGCCTGCTGGTATGTTTCTTTCAGAATCGCTTAAACCATATGTCTGTGTGTGTGTTTATGCATGTGTGTGTGCATTCCCATGACGGGGTCATGTATATGTTTAAACATTTATTTTATTGTGGTAAAATACACACAACCTAAAATTTACCATTTTAACGTATACAGTTCGGTGACATTAAGGACCTTCACACTGCAGGACAGCCAGAGCCCCTGTCCATCTCCAGACCTTTCTCATCTTCCCAAACTGAACCTCTGTCTCCATTGAACACCAACTCCCCTTTCCCACCCCCCATCTAATTTTCTCTCTTTATGATTTCATCTACCCTGGGGACCTCATGTGAGTGGAATCACACTCTATTTGTCTTTCATTGACCGCAGTGCCCTCAAAGTTCATCCACGCTGTAGCGTATGCCAGAATTTCCTTCCTTTTTAAAGCTGAACCATATTTCATTGTCCAAATTTTGTTTACCCATCCATCCATCGATGGATGCTTGGGCTGTTTCTACATTCTGTCTACTCTGAATTACCCTATGAACATGGGTGTGTAAATATGGTATAATGTTTTGTTTCAAACAAAACACATTTCCTCTCTTCCAAAATGTTCTTGTTTCCTGTCGCATCCCAGAGACCCAGGAATTGGCAGAAGTGGTGTGCTTGGAACCCATGATATCCTGGGTCTTCAGGGTTTCACGTTTGAAGGGTCAGGTTGTCCCCAGCCTCGCTGCCAACCTGAGTCTATTTCTTTGTTTCCTCTTCTGAGGATAAACGTGTGTGCCAGTTAACTCTGACAGCATGACGGCTGCGCTTACAAACTCTACTCCTTGGTGGGAGATGCCACTTCTGCCCTTGGGCACTTTAGGCCCACAGACTCCCCGACGGAATGCAGGGTGCTGGGGTTCCCCTCCTCATCTGATGCTTTCTCTGCTGACTGAGAGCGAGAGAGGAGGAGGGTACGGGCTCCATCCTCTGCTGGGACTCCCGAGGGAAGACAGGCACGGGGTCGCCAAGCCTGACCTGCAGGGAAGGGGCCTCGGCTGGTCTGGGTCCCGGGGCCCTCAGCGAAGCTGGTCCCTGCGCCATTTTTGTTTCTCCAGCGCCTGCGCACTCTGGCAGTGAGTTCTTCATGAGGATAGATTGTGTGAAGGATTCATTTCCTTTTTTCCTTACGAAAGGGAGTGTGGTCAGGCAGAACATTGAGATAGAAGTAACCAGATAATAGCAGAAGTTAGACTTTAGACCAAAGTCTAACCAACAGGAGAACTTACAAGATCTATTGTGAAGCTGGACAGGAGAAGGTTTGCAGAAGGGCTTTGGGAGAGGCCCATGGTGGTCTGCATGGGGGGACGTGCTTAATGAGAATGGGGTACAGGACCCTGCGAGTCCCCGGGAGACGTCAGAGTCAGGGGCGCCCTGGAGGAACCTGTGTGGAGCCTCAGAGAGGGTCCTTGTCCCTCCCTCAGGCTTCCGCTTCCTGTGAGACAAGACGCTGCACCCTAGCTCTGGTGTGCCTACGCAGGGTGAGCCTGAGTGAATCTCCAGCAATGAGTGATACTTGTTTCTGGGTGTGTCTCGGCCTTCCCTGAGTCAGGGGATATGAGATTCCTTCTTCAACACTTTTGAGAACAGATTTTGAGGGGCTTGTTTTTTAAAAATCACAAAATGAGACTTCCCTGGTGGTCCAGTGGTTAGGAATCCTCTTGCCAGTGAAGGGGACATGGGTTCGATCCCTGGTCCAGGAAGATTCCACAGGCTGCAGGCAACTAAGCCCGTGCACTGCCACTTCTGAACTCTCTCTCTAGAGCTGGCGAGCTGCAACTCCAAAAACCCGCACACCTAGAACCAGTGTTCCATAAAACAGAGAAGCTGCCACGATGAAAAGCCTGCTCATTGCAACTAGAATAGCCACTGCTTGCCACAACCAGAGAAAGCCCACGCACAGCAGCAAAGACTGAGCAGAGCCAAAAATATATTTTAAATATTTTAAAATAGATAAAACCACAAAATGACTATTGTTCTCCCACTTAAAAAAATAAGTAAAAAAAAAAAATACCCGCTGGGGTCACACCCCAGAATCATCTATTTAATCTTTGGTGTAGCTCATTCTCTCCGCTTGTAAATACACACAGGTATGTTTCCAGGCTTTTCAAAATTAGGATCACATTATATCTACTGTTTTCTGGCTTGATTTTTTTTAATTTAATGTCTTGCAGACAGATTTCCGTGACCACAAATGAAGGCTAATAATTGCATCAGATTTATTTTGCAAGTACAGTTGATGGACACTTAGGGTTTAAGTCTCCTTTTTCTCCTTGAATGGATAAGGAAGGCCATGGTGACCATCTGACCCTTCTCTCATTCTGTCCTTCACACAAACTCTCAGAAGTGTTAGCCTGGGGAACAGAGAGGCAGCTTGGTGTTGGAGTGAGAGGATGTGCCTGGCCCCCAGGCCCTAGTCACTGGCTCACAGGGCAGGGGGCTCCTGAGGTCCTACTGCTCCAGGGCCATTGAGGGCATGGAGTTTGCCGCTGTCCCTGAACACCAGGGAAGTTCGTCGCATTCTAAGATACAGAGCCCTTTCCTGGTACAGAGAAGGTTCTAGAAGGAAAGAGGAGGCTTCACCTCACGGTAGGCCAGACCCTCCTCTCCCCAGCCCCTCTCTCTGCTGCAGAGTCTTCTCCCCTTCCTGGTCACAGCCCCTGTCTGTGTGGACACCAGCCTGTCCCCCATCACCTTTGAGAAGGCTAGGATCCGAGATTGTACCCAGGGAGTCCCGCTCACTGGCCAGCCCGAGAGGCCATGGTGGCTGATCTCTGTGACCTCAGGGCCAAAGGCCGAGGGAAGGGGCACAGTGTGCAGGGCCCCAGGAATGCAGGCGCTGAGGCCCCAAGGGCATCACACTGGCCACTGTCATCCGTGCAGACCCTCAGGGCTGCTCCACAGGTGGGGGGACTTCCTCCCTGTCCTGGTTCCAAGACTTCTCGGGCCCCACCAGGCCCATCTTGGAGACCAGTCCGCCTACCGTTTCATGTCGGCTGCTCACTTTGAAACCCAAGAAGTCTGATGATAATATCGCCCGGGACAGAGCCGGGTCTGCTGCTAATTACCATTTGACATTCTGGCTGAGTCCAGCGTGGGTGGGGCGGGCGGGGGGGGGGGACCATGAAAAGCTTATTCATCTGGCTCAGGGCGACTTCAAATGCAACTCCCCCTCCATGGGCAGCGGGTGACCCCACGACAGACGCCTGCTGGGTGTCCAAGGCTGGCTGAGAGGGAGAGGCTGGTTGGAGGTGAAACAGATGGAGATTCATTCTCTGCAAGAAGGGGGCTGGTCTGGGCTGGCATGCATCTCTCTAAGACCCAGGAACCTCACGGGGCTTTCAGGGAGTGGGTGAAAACCCCAGAGCTGAGGTACGTGGTCCCGGCAAGGGGCTCCCGGGGCAGGTGACCAGGAAGGGTGTGCGGCCTGGGTGTGTGTTGTCGCTTTCAGGGAGGCAGACACATTCTCCATCCTCCTCCCCTCGTGCAGCTAGAGACGTACCAACCGACAGGCATGGGCAACCAACAGGCGTGGGACGCAGGAATCCCGTCTGATCTAGAAGGGCCTCCACACTGGTTTTCTCTCTCTAGCATCTGTGCGTGTATTTTAGGAAGATTTTGCTCTGCTGTTTTTCCTATGTGGTGGTTTAGTCGCTAAGTCACGTCCGACTCTTGCAACCCCATGGACTATAGCCTGACAGGCTCCTCTGTTCACGGGATTCTTCAGGCAAGAATCCTGGAGTGGATTGCCATTTCCTTTTCCAGGGAATCTTTCTGACCCAGTAATTGAACCCAGGTCTCCTGCATTGCAGACAGATTCTTTACCGACTGGGATATGAGGGAAGTCCGTTTTTCCTACATAGACAAACTAAGTGTTACAATTTTGTCTTTTATTTGGGGCTGAGCACAGACAGCTTCTGGTCCATTCATTCTCCTGCCGAGTATTAGCCATCCCATAATGTTGCTCCTGAGAACTGGGTACCAGTTCCCCTTTCTGTAGATAGATCACATTCCTCTAGAGTAGTCAGTGGCTGCACAGGAAAACGATCGGACATCCAATGCCCTGATGCTCATGGTCAGACACTCCCTGCCCGCCCAGCTCCTACAGGGTCCCTCTGGACATTCCCTAATTTGGATGACCCAGCAGCCTGTGGGCCAGAAGCTCAGAAAGGGCCAAGCAGGTGGGCACAATGGAGCACTGTTCAGTCCTGAGAGGGAAGGGCCCACCAGTATGTACTACAGCACAAGGAACCTGGGAAACCCGCCGCTGACATGTGGCCACATGTTGTACCTTTTATGATCCCATTGATGAGAAGCATCCAGAGCAGTCAGACCTACAGACAGAAGGCAGATTGGTGGCTGCATAAAGCTGAGGATGGGGAGTGACTGCTAATGGGTACAAGATGTCCTTTTGGGGTGATGACGATATTCTGAAACTAGATAGAGGTGATGGCTGCACAACATTGTGAAAGGACTAAATAATTTTCTACATGGATTTTTACCTTAATTGAAAGAAAAAAAAAGCTGTTTGAGAATTCCCTGAGACCAGAAGCCCAAAGTCCTCCAGGGCTGCACACCTTTGTTTACTGGAAACTAGAGAGAAACTAATTCTGGAAAAGATTAAGGGCAGGAGGAGATTGGGGAGACAGAGGATGAGATGGTTGGATGACATCATCGACTCAAAGGACATGAGGTTGAGCGAACTTTGGGATACAGTGAAAGACAGAGAAGCCTGGCAGGTTGCAGTCCATGAGGTGGAAAAGAGTCAGACACAACTGAGCTACTGAACAACAAGAAAGAATCTCAGATTCAGGGTGTGACATTGAAATGTGCCCCTTCCCCTCCAGCACTGACCCTCCCAATGGCACTTGGGTCATTGGGAAGAAGTGGAGCCAGGAAGGGAGGAGGTGGGGCCAGGAGAGGAGGAGGTGTGGCCAGGAGAGGAGGAGGTGGGGCCAGGAGGGAGGAGGTGTGGCCAGGAGGGGAGGAGGTGGGGCCAGGAGGGGAGGAGGTGGGGCCAGGAGGGGAGGAGGTGGGGCCAGGAAGGGAGGAGGTGGGGCCAGGAGAGGAGGAGGTGTGGCCAGGAGGGGAGGAGGTGGGGCCGGGAGGGAGGAGGTGTGGCCAGGATGGGAGGAGGTGGGGCCAGGAGAGGAGGAGGTGTGGCCAGGAGGGGAGGAGGTGGGCCCAGGAGGGGAGGAGGTGGGGCCAGGAGGGGAGGAGGTGGGGCCAGGATAGGAAAAGGAGGACCCAAAGCAATGAGAAAGGTTTGGAACTTGGATTCGATGTCGCCTATAAGTGAAAGTGAAGTCACTCAGTCGTGTCCGACTCTTTGTGACCTCGTGGACTGTAGCCTACCAAGCTCCTCTGTCCATGAGATTCTCCAGGCAAGAATACTGGAGTGGGTTGCCATTTCCTTCTCCAATAAAACATGTGTATGCACGCACACACTGTGTGTGTGTGTGTGTGTGTGTGTGTGTACTCAATCATGTCCAACTTTGTGACCCATGGACTGTAGCCCACCAGGCTGCTCTGTCTGTGAAATTTTCCAGGCAACAATACTGGAATGGGTTGCCATTTCCTAGTCCAGGGTATCTTCCTGACCCAGAGATCAAACCCACATCTTTTGAGTCTCCTGCATTGGCAGGTGGATTCTTTACCACTGCGCCACCTGGGAAACCCCCTTGTAAAATATACTAGGTTTAAAACTATCTGTCTTATTTGTAAAAGTTTATGCTATGTCGTTTTCACAAGTAAGTATATTAAGAATAACTAAAGCATATTTGTTCATCTGCGTTCATTTTCTGAGATCTTAAGCTGTACCAGTGCTGTCTCATGCATGGCCCTCCCACAAATAGAGCTGATTGGTTGTGAGAGGCACACGCAGAGTTTAAAGTTCTGGGAGTAAAATGGCAGTCCAGGGAAATCATTCAGAATGTGTCCCACGATCAGACATGATTAAATCTTAAGGGTATGGAGTGGGGTTCATAGGAGGGCCAGGTGGACCAGGGCTGCAGCCAAGGTCTTCAGAAGAGATGGGGGAAAAGTAGTCAATCCTGGAAAGGGGAGGGGACCCTGTGGGTTAGGGCTGGTGGCTGAGCCTGAGTCGCTTCCAAAGCCTAGGGTCAGCTTAGGGCATGACAGTCCCCTGCTGCCCAGCATCCCAGAGGAAGGAATTCTCCTTTGTGAGGTCGGATGACGCTTGGGTTCCCTCTTAGGGGACGGGTCACCACGTGTCCCTGCCTTTGAGAGCGTTGGCTGTTTGGGCTAAAAAGCCAGGCCCTGCAGCTTCTTCTACTTGCTGGCAACATGTCCTGTTGCAGGCCAGGGACACAAGAGGAATCAGGACTTTTGCTCTGAGCTTGCAAATTCAAAGTACAGCCAGCACCATTTCATTGCCCTGTAATTAGCTGCAAAGTGACAAGAACCTGGACACGACCCAAACGATAAGCATAGGGTGATAATCAACACCGCTCTGGTTTGTATGGAGCCTTCTGCAGAGTTCTAGAAGAGTCTGGGGAGTCCCAGTCACGTCCAACGGGATGAGTAATACTGCAGCTTGAAGACTAGATATTCCTCCAGTTCCCTCTGCTCCTTGGGGTTGCACAATCTCTCCCCGTGAAGAGAGTTTCATGTCTGAAACGAGCAGCAGGGTGCAGCTTAGCCAAACTGCAAGCCGATGAGTCGGACAGACACCCCTGTCCTCTGGCCACTGGCCTGAGCCCAAGCAGGTTGGGCTTGTGTCCTGACTAAGCTGGAGGCTGGAGACTCGGGGTCCAAACACCGTGGGTCCCTAACACCCAGCAGACTGCTTTTTAGATGTTTAACCACCGATGCAACTGAACTGAACTGAACATCCAATCAACTGTACTGCTTATAGGACAATGCTCAAGAACTCCCCACGTTTCTGGTAAATAAAGCACCTCTCAGTGCACATGTGGTTCAGCCACGTCAGTGATTCCATCTGTGTTTTGTGGGTCGACACCCTCCCCACAGCACTGCCCGGGGCTGAGGACCCAGCAGCTCTGCGAGGACTTTCCTCCTCCGCCTCCTCCAGACATCGCCCATGAGGAGCCCAGGAGTCTCCATGACCATCATTGGAGGAGAGTGCCATCCGTTTGGAGAGGAGCAGGTGGTGAGGGTCAGGGAGAGTGGCATCACACTCCAGCAGTCCTGAGTGACAAGTGCTGACGATATGAGCTGCGGAGATTCCCCAGTGGCAGCGAGCACCTCGGTCCTGAGCGCCAGGCTGCATGCTCAGCCCCCCTTCACCCCAGACACGCACACGCTGGCCAAGGGTTGGCTTCGATAGGAAGCTGCGAAAGGGTCTTGTAGGCAATACTGTGTGCCATTGTGAATTCCAGTCGTCTGAAAACCCATGTTTCTTCTGTATCGTGGTTCACAAAGAGGATGAGGAGGAGGGAGAGACAGCAAAAGAGAAGAGTTCACCCCCCAAACCAATGCCTCCCGCAAAACCAAAAGCCTCACAGGAATTATCTCTATAGATTTCCACCGTTTTCTCCCAAAGAAATCTGAGATGGGCAGGAAGGGAGGAGAGGAGTGTGCCTCATTGAGGAGGGGTGTGTCGCTCATTGAGGGTGGGGCGGCATTGGTCTGCCTTCCTGACAATCTTCCTCAAGCCCTTTCATGTTGGGAGTTTGAGGCAAGGCAGACTTTCTGGGGCTGCGGGGTTGGGGTGGGGGGCGCAGATCAGATGCTATTTGAATCTGAGCAGTCTAGGCTTGAGAGCAGGAAGAAGCCTGGATGGTGGAGACAAACTCAGGGGTCTGCGTTTTCTGTGAGTTTTTCTGAATCTTTGTTCAGGGCTGGGTGGTCCTAGCCCCAAGTCCCTGTCCAGTATTTGTACAGTGACATTAAACATCGGGAGGTGTGTGAAAGTGTTGGAGAAAGTCTTTTCAGCTTTGGCAGTTCCGTTCCACCCCCACCCCCCGCCCCCGCAACACACACACCCGGGGTCATGAGCTGTGTTGTGAACTTGCTGGAAGTTCAAGGGTGAGCAGGTCTGGCATGCCTCCCACGCTCCACTGTCAACAGTAAAACCCGGACACAGAAGGACCCTGGAAGCTTTGCATCCAGTGCCTGCTGTCCAGTGGGGTGCCCCTTGAGATGTAACTAGCTCTCATTCTCAACGGCACCTTGGGGCAGGAGGTGGGGTGGGGGGATGGCTCCAACACCGAGCAGAGCGGAGCACTGCACCACAGAGGCTGCTGGTGTCTGTCCTGTGCGACTCAGGGAATCAGCCTGTCCTGGAATCTTGGAGCCGCAAGGACAGCAACGCGCTCGCGCTCTAGTGGGTGACTGTCCTCTGTTTTGTCCCTTTAAGGCAGGCGTCTGTCTTCCTTAAACGCCCTCCTTGGGGAGAGTGAGTCAGAAAGGCAGGTTCTCAGCTCGCATCAGGGCTGCCACTCAAGGCTGTTCTACTTTAGACCAGTTGCTTGGCCTCTCGGGGCTCCTCAGGGAGCAGAGAAGCGGGGCACAGAGTGGGCTTTCATCACACAGCTCCCTTTGCTTCCTTGTTTCCACTTTCACTCCCATGTGACGGTGTTTTGCTGGGGGGGAGGGGGTTGAGGGGCCCTGATGTGGACAGAGGGGTGCCATTCTCAGGGGCACTGTGGCCCAGGGGTGGGGGCAGCCAGGTTGGCAAGGGAGGGCATGGGTCTCTCCATGGTGGGGTCTGAAGAGAGAAGGGTTGGGGCAGGGGATGTGGTATGGGGTGACAGGACACAGCGGGTTCCTGTCGCAGCCCTCAGAATATCACCCTGCCATCCAGGGTCCACACTGCCCTGAGCCCTCCCCTTCCTGAAGCTCTGTGGGTTCTTCTAAGCTCAGGGCATGTCAGGGGCTGGGAGGAGCCTGCCTTGGAGGCCTTCTGGCTGCGGAGCTGGGCAAGGGGCTCAGTTCAGACCTTCTGTGTGACACTGTAGGGGTTTAGCTCAGGGGCAGAGCTTTGACTTCAGAGTTTCGGTGCAAACAAGATGAGCAGGATATTTCTAGATGACTCCCTCGGCCAATCCGGGGCGCGGCCGGCCGTCGAGATAACTGGGTGACTGCCAGCTGTCTCCACGGCAGCGGCCCCTCCCAATGCCACTCCGGAGCTCTCGTTAGCTCGGGGACCCGTGTGGGGTTGCTGTGGAGCTGGGGACCCGAGGGGCCTCTGGGGCTGGAGACTTCAGACCCCTGGTGTCAAAAGTAAATTAAAGGCAGGTGAAGAATGTGTGTGGGGGCAGCCAGGGCCCCTGGACGACTGTGGCCTTGCAGCGCCGGGCAGCTTTATGGGCCCTCTTACAGCTGACAGGCAGCCCTGGTGGGCAAACACTGAGAAAATTGTGATGGGAGCGGAGGACTGTTGACCAAACACAAAAAAAGGAGGCACCAAGCCTGAGAAAAGGCCAAGAAGGGCAAACAGAATGAACACCGACCCCAGCTCTCGCTGGACCATGCTGACTGGGGGCAGCACTGGCTAGGGGGCAGTGCCCACTCACCCCCGAAGGTGGGCACCATCTCCCGTGGCGTCTGGGGTGTGTGGGCCCACACCAGCCCCACCTGTCCTTCCTTAGAGACCTTGGAATTAACAAAAATCAAGCAGGTTTTGCACCTGCAGAACTTGTCAGAAACCTTAGCCTGTATTTCTTGTGAATCTACTTAAGCAGCAGGCCCAGCAGAGGGGCCTTGGATGTGGGCATGATGGTTGTGGAAACACCTGCAGGTTTTTGACAATACTCTGTCCAGAAGGTGGGGACCGGTCCCCTGCCCCTGAGTGTGAGCTGGGCTTTGTGGTCTGATACCCGTCAGCAGAAAGTGGAGGATGGGATGCTGTGTGCACTCTGGGGCTTGGCCAGAGGAAGGGCCGCTCTCCCAAGGAACATACACTCTAGGGGAAGCCAGCTGCCATGATCAGAGGACGTTCTAGCAGCCTGAGGCCTGTCCTGAGGGAATGTGCCTCCACCAACAACCAGCAACAGCCCCCAGCCCTGAGAAGGGCCACCCTGGCAGGGGAACCACCAGCCTGAGTCAAGTCTTCAGGTGAGATGGGCTGAGACCACAAAGCAACACAGCTTTGTGGCTTCCAAATCCCTGATCCATAGAATCTATGCGGCCAGCAAGTGCTTCTTGGTGTTTTAAGTCACTAATTCTTGTTCTGCAGCGTGTATGTCTAACGTGGCCTACTCTTTTCGATCCTTTGGACTATAGCCCGCCAGGCTCCTCTGTTCATGGGATTTCCCAGGCAAGAATGATGGAGTGGGCTGTCATTTCCTCCTGCAGGGGATCTTCCTGACCCGAGGATCAGGCCCATGTCTTCGGTGTCACCTGCATTGGCAGGTAGGTTCTTTATGCCTGAGCCATCATGAAACCCTGTAGCAACAGCTGGCAAACAGGTTTGGGTTTTGTCCTGTTGGAAATGGGGAGGTGAGGGAGGTACAAGGAACATCAAGATGAAGAACCAGGAAAGAGCAGGAGAAGCCATCAGGACAGCAAGAGCAGGACGGGGAGAATGTTCTGGACCCAGGGAGATCCTTCCCAGGCCTGTCCTCAGTCCTCCCCTGGTGCTGGGAGACCAGGTTTGTGAAGCTTGGGATTCAGAGGAGCGCTAAGCTTTCTCCCCTGATCAATTGTCATTACAGCGCACTTGACATAAAAACATGTTCTTAATATTCATGCTTAATTATTTTAACAAAGAAATGTGGAAAAGTTTGCTGTGTTGGGGAGGGGTCACAGGACAGGCAGCAGAAAGGAGCATCCTGAGGCCCCAGTGGAAGCAGAGGGGCAGGCCCATGGGGAGGCGGAGAGGCAAGGAGGCTCCAGCCTCCCCGACGTGGAGACCTGGACTCAGGAGGCCGAGCACAGCTGGGTAATGTGGAGGGAGCCTCTGAGAGCAGAGTGGAATGGACGCAGGTCCTCACCAGTCTGCTGGCTACAAACAAAGACAGAGGATAACAAGTGCTGGTGAGGGAGGAGCCGGGGAAATGGGGGTCCTGGTCACTGACATGGGAGACAGTCTGGCACCTCCTCAAAGTGTCAGATGGAGTGACCATGGGACCAACAATAACACTCCTAGGGGTAAGCCTGTAAGAAATGAAAACCTACACCCACACAAAACCTTGTACATGACGTTATTCATATAAATCCCAAAGTGTTGTCAGGAATAATGTATGTGCACATGCTAAGTCGCTTCAGTCACATCTGACTCTGCGACTGTAGCCCTCCAGGCTCCTCTGTCCATGGGATTCTCCAGACAAGAACAGTGGAGTGGGCTGCCATGCCCTCCTTCAGGGGGTCTTCCCAGCCCAGGGATAGAACCTGCATCTCCTACACTGGCAGGTAGATTCTTCACCAGGTGCCATCTGGGAAGCCATTAGGAATTACAACATAATCCAAATGTCCATCAGTGGACAAACAGGTAAACAAAACATGGTCTGTCCACACGGTGGACAGTTATTCAGCCGCACAGAAGGAATGAACTGCCAACCAGACTGCAACGTGCGTGACCCCTGACAACGTGATGCTCAGTGAAAAAGAGCCACAGTTCCACTGATGCGAAACATCCAGAAAAAGCAAATCCGCTGAAAGAAAGAGATGAGTGTTTGCCAGGGGCTCCGAGAGGGAGACTGAGAGTGACCGCTGCTGGTATGGGGTCTCTGGTATGTGATGAAAATGTGCTGAGATTAGGTGCTGGTCGCACAACTTTGTGAATGGGCTAAAGACCACTGAATCGTACACTTCAGACAGTGGGTTGTATGGTGTGTGAGCTCTCTCTCAATGAAGCTGTTTGACAAAGAAGGAGAGGCAGATGTCAAGGGAAAGGAGAAGGGGAAGAGGAACACGCAGGGCAAGAATCCACTTAGATGGGTAGCTGCAGACAGGAAGGTGGGACCTAGATGTCACGAAGCCATGCCAAGTGCCGAGGGGGGACCCCGTGCTGCAGGTGAACAGCCTCACCAGAGTAGTGCTCATGTCCGCAGGTAAATGATCTCACCTGAGTGCCAAATGGGGCCCGTGTCTGTAGGGAATGAGCCTCACCTGATACAGGCTCACTTTGAGGGAGCGGAGAGTCTACTGCTCCACAAAAGACAGCTTTGGGCTTTTCTCACCAGCCAGCAGGTAAGGGAGCACACGTGTGTGCTGGAGCATTTTGCTTAACCATAAACGATAAGGGTGCTAGGAAACTATTACATAGAGCCCAGCTCTTTTCTTAGATTATTTTGGATTTAAAAGAAGAGGCAGAAAGGTCTGCTTTCTGAATGGTACGTCCTTCCTACAAACGAAATGGGGGAAACTGCTTGCAAAGGTGGTGCTGGAAGGAGATGTGAATTGTTTTTGCTTTATTTGGAAAGAGGGGATGGGAGTGGGGCTGGGGGCCCAGAGGTCTGTGGACTGATGGAGTGAAGAGCATGGCTTGGGGTGAGTGATGGTGGCGATGGTGGTGACTGAGGCAACTCCCAAACCAGGAAGACACGGTGCAGGAGTTGATGGAGGAGGAGGGGGCCCAGACAGGAGGCGAGGGGTCCACCCAGATGCATGCCCAACATACCTGCGGAGGAGGGTCCCTGGGACAGGACGTGGAGGCTGACAGTGTGATGGGAATCTGGAGTGGAGGGGGGGACATGGCAGAGGAGGGTAGGCGGCCCTGTGACTGAAACCGTGGCACCTGTGGAAGGAGTGAATTGACACACCAGGATGGCATCAAGGGGGCAGTGCCAGTGCCAGTGTCTGGCTTTGTTTGGTTTTAGAAACATTTCGGAAGCTCAGAGCACAGAGCGTGGAGCGTGCGGTCTGGTGCAGGTGTCGAGGGTGGTTTGCGGGCCTTGGGAGCCGGGCTGGGAAGCTGTGGAGCCCACGGAGCCAAAAACGGGACAGGGGCCATCACAGCAGGTTGGAAAGGGAGAGGGGAGATATTAAGGAGCTGAGAGCAGGCATTATTACCTCCAGAAGAAAGAGCGTTGCAGGAGCCCCACGCAAGCTCATGAAGAAGCACGGGGCTTCGTCTGGAAATGAGGCTCTCACGTGTGCTTGTCCCCTTGGGGCCACGGCCCACTCTTGCACTCGTCCTTATTTAGGGCCTGGGCTGCTGGGGTTGGGCACCTATGTGAGCCTGGGCCATCCTGACTCTCGTCCAATGACATGCAGCTGATGGGAAGGGACCCCGCCCTGGCCACAGGCGGGACAGGAGAGCATCAGGAAATATAGTGACCAAAATGGGTTGAAATGCGATAAATAAATTACAATGCATGAGTCCACGACTATCCAGAAAAGAAAGAAAACTTGGGGGGGCGGGAAATAAAGAGCTCTCAGTCACCTTTGGGAAATGCTGGAAACCAACTCGTTACTCAAAAAAATGGGTAAGGAAAGGAAAGCAGCAGGCATTTATCCTGCTTTTCCTGAATGAACAGTAACCACACAGTTGACAAGAAGGTTCTTAGAGAAACACCCACCTGACAGATACAGGGAAGTGGGGAAGGTAAAAGCAGCCTTGGACAGCCCTGGACCCTTGGTCAAGGGCAACATCCTTGAGAAAGCCCCCAGGAGACAGGCCGGGAAGCCCAGTGAGGATGCGCTCTTGCTGAAAAGCGAACCTGACATGGGGCAATCTCTGTGCCCATTACGGGCTTGCAGGAAATACTGGCACAGAAGTATAGCCAGGCAACCTGGGGACCCAGCCCGCTGGAGCCAGGATGTGGTACATTCTACAGGGTAAGCAATAAGAAGTTGCTTCAACAAGAAATTAAAACGAAAGAGAGTGTTATTCATAAAGCTTGGGGCATATTAACACATTGCCTTTTTTAGACTCTGGATTCTGATGTTTAAAAACGACAGCTGTATGAAGTGAGACAACTGGGGAATTCTGGACAGGGGCCGTTTATTTGGTTTGAAGACTACTAAATTTTTAGGTGATAATGGTAGTGTGGTTAAATTCTTTAAAAGTGCGTCTATTTTGGCAGCATTTACAGGCAAATGTGGTATGTGTGAAGGTGGGGCAGAGACGGAATAAGCCAGGCCAAGGGTTGAGCATTGCTGAAACTGGGTGATGGGACGTTGGGCTCATCATACTGTTTTGTCTACTTTAGCATTTATGTTTGAGATTTTCCATAGTAAAAACATTACAAATCGATGCCCCCATGGAGCTTAGAGACGCTTTGCTGTGCATGTTTGTGAGGTGGATAAGTGAGAACGCTGCACTGTGTATTAATTCAAGGGAGAGGGAGGGTATGTGTAGGGGGTGTTACGATTTAAGTTGTGGGGCGGGTCTCACTGAGAAAGTGACTGGAGATAGGGGTGGGTGGGGGTGAACAGCAGTCCAGTCAAGGAGTTGGACGTCCAAGGCCGAGGCTGCAAAAGGAGCAGCCTGCCATCCAAGGGGAGGGGTAAGATCCTAGAGAGACTTCAGCTGTCAGGTGGAGGGGATGTGGAGCCCCTGGCAGAGGCCTGGCAAGTGTACCACCATCTATGGGCTTGATCAAGACTAAGGGTGCAGATCAGCTGACCGGAGTCCAGTCGGTGAACAAGGCAGAGCAAAGAGGGGCTGGCCCAGGGCTGGTGGTGGCGTGTGGAGCTAAGTTCTGAGAAGCCCAAGGAAGAAGGGCGTCACCCGGATGCCACCCTAGGGGTCAGACTCAGGGGAACCTGCCCGCTGGGCCCCCGCCCCCATGGTGGCAGTTTCCTCCTCTGGCTCTGCGTTCTGTTCCACACACTCTCACCTCTGGCAATACCCAGGGGGTGACTGCAGCCACCTTCCAAGTCTTCAGGAAGAAGCAGCAGCCCGAGGGCTCTGGGACGGGTCCTTTAGCCGCTTCCCACTTGCGTGGGGGCAGCAGCCCCGGCAGGGCCAGCCGTGCTCGTCCCCCTGTTGCAGGCGTGAGGCTATTGCAGTGCCCTCATGTCTCACATCCTCTGAGCGGCTGTGGTCAGACGGCTCCCCTGGCCCGTGATGCGTCACTCCCAACCGCTTTTCCTGCCGCGCCCTGGGTTCCGGGCCGCCTGGGTCCTTGGAGAACCGAGATTCTAGCTCAGCCTCGGCGCCTCTGGAGGCATCAGCTGGAACTTTGCCCCGAGAGGGTGAATTGCGACACAGGGAGATAAATGGCTGTGTCGGCATATTTCCACCACGTGCTCAGTGCTGGGCAGGCCTCGCATTAAAGCAGAAATGCGCAGCATCAGCAGGAAACATCTGCGTGGGGTGGGGACGGGCTGCCAGGAGAGACAGTCCCGCGCCCTCAGACTCGGCTCCTACAGCAGGTGAAGCCCAGCCTGACCTGGCCCGGGGAGGGAAGTCCCTGCAGTGGAGCTTGAGCGGGGAGGGTGGGGAACCCCGGGTGGGCTGCTCAGGTCTGGTCTCCGTCCTTCCACTGGGGCAGGGGGGCCCAGGCGCCTGCCGGAAGCTCTGTTTCCCTGTGAGTTTGGTAGGAGGATCAGCCCCTCGTGGGCGGTGAGCAAAACTTCCTGTTAAGTCAGCATCTTGGGGCTCATCCCTAGGTTGTCTTGTCCATCTGCTCCCGTGCAAACACCCCTAGGCTCCTGCTCTGAGCCCTGGGTGCTGCTGGACACTGGTGCTGCTGGCTGTCCAGTGTGACAGCCCCACAGCTGTGGAGGCAGCCAGGCCTGGGTGGTGTGGCCAGGTGCGGTCTCCTCCTTGAAACAGCCCCTTGTCCCTGTTTCATAGACGAGAAACTGGGGGAAGATGGAGAAGCGTTTGGCAAGGCTGGGCCAGCTCAGGGCTCCATGGTTCAGCTGGGCTCACCGCCACCTCTGACCTGAGGTTTCTGTGATAAGCTGACAGCCATCAGTCCCTTTATCCATACCCCTTGTCATGGACAGTCACTGAGAATTCACCTCCCGGAGCTCAGAGCCGGTGGCAGTGAGGGTCAGAGGTCAGGACCAGGGACAACTGCAACCACCCACACCAGCTGGCTTGGGTTTTGTAGTTCACACAGGAGGTTGGAGCTTATCCCACTTCGTCTCACACCACAGTGAGATTTACTGTTTGGGGTATTTGTGAAGAGAGTGGAGGGCTCTGGCCTCATCCAAGGTGGCCAGCTTCCCAGAGCCTGTTCTCCTCTAAGTGATGCTGTGCGTTCTGATGGATGCCTGGGCGTCTATGGAAATAGCCTGTTTGTGGTTTTCGGATACTTATGTCGTGTGATTTATAACTTGGTCTATTTCACAGCTGCACAAGATCTGGCTCCTCAAGGAGAACAAGCTTCAACCAGAATCTAGCAAACCAGCATTTTAGCTCTGAATTTCAGGGACCAGTTAAGGATCCCCCCAAGTCTGAGGACTGGTCAAACTGACTTAGTCTTGCCTGATCCCCACCCCCCACCCAAATTAAAAATAAAGCGACTGCAAAAGTCACCACTGTCATCACTTAAGAGAATGAAATGAGGAAGGAGGAAGCTGCAGAGTAAAAGACACTGCTCACTGCAGTGGTGGTCAGGCCTCACCGGCACAGGCATTCAAGACTCTGCCCCGCTTCCCTGAGCAGGTCACTGACCAATTGAGGCCCCTTGAGACCTCAGAGCACTGAGAGGTATAAGGAAAGGACCCTCGGCAAGTGCTGTGTCCTTCAAGAGGCTGCCTGCAATGACTCAGGTTGCCTGGTCTCTCTGGGCAAGACGGTGGTCACGTCTGCCACCGGCCACTCTCTTTGCTGCCCACTCAGGGGCCCACTCCCCAAAGCCACGCCACGGCGTGTCCTCCTCTGGGGTGGGTGGGAGCCAGGCCTCTCTCTCTCTGATGGGCAAAGTCACAACTGTGCTTGCAGGGACACTGTGGTCAAGACAGAAGTCCCACCCCCCGCCCCACAGAGAAAGACGTTCCCTGTAGCCCATCTGAGGGGGAGTGGGGGGGCCTGCTCAGCCACACCTATACTCCACCCCACTCCCCTGAGAGGGCAGGGGCTGGGGGTGTCCCTCCCTAGGGTGGTCCTAAACCCCATGGACATAGGGTCCTGGAGACCTTCTGGGGCTCCGGGACCATCCTGTGACTCGTGTGCATTTCACCTGTCTGTGGAGTTTAAGACGTGATTGAGCATGTTTGTCCGCCAGTGGATACCTCAACAACCACCGTTGTTTACTCATCTCATGAGGTTAACATCACACTGCTCGAGGCCATCGAGGCTTCTCTGGGTTTCCGACAACTGAGCAGCCTAAGCCGAGCGTAGGGGGAGGAGCCACGGTGAGAAGGGGAGGAGCCACGATGTGAAGGGGGAGAGGCCATGGTGGGAAGGGGCGGGGGCACGGTGAGAAAGGGAGGAGCCACAGTGAGAAGGGGCGGATCCGGCTCTGAGCGAGTCTAGGGGCCCCTGAGCCCAGTGGGCGGTCCTCTCACCGTGAAAGTCTCAGATGTCTGACATGGTGAGCACGTTTGCTTCAGGATTTACCGACGGATCTGTGATTTTTCCAAGGACGCTTTGCTGCGGGTTTTACAGTGAAAGCATCCCTGGAAGATGTATGTTGGTGCCCATGTGCTGGGCCTTTCACTCGCAAGTGCTCACTGCACTTGTCCATCTCCCCAGCCACTGGGCTCTTGGACCCTGGTCATCACAAAGGGACTCGGAGATGGCGCAGAGTTGCCAGCGCTTCAGATGACCACCCAGCCTCACCCATGGAGCCCTGCCCCCACCCCCACGCCCGAATTCATGAGCGTGTGGGAGACAGGTTCCTTTTTCTCTCCCTTTGCATCCTAGGAAGTCACTACCACTGCCCACATTTAAGGGATGCACACTTCTTTTTAATTTAATGCTGTTTCTTTCTCTTTTTTTGGCAACTCCATGTGGTTTGCAGGATTCTAGTTGCCTGACCGAGGATGGAACCCTGTGCCCCCTGCGGTGGAAGCATGGAGTCACAACCACTGGGCTGCCAGGGAAGTCCCTCACTGCTGTTTCTTGCAGAGCGTTTCCTTTTGATACTAAAGAACTTTGTATTCTTTTCCTCACCTGCATAGTATTCCACTGTATGTACCTGCCATCACTAATTTGACCAGTTTTCTCCTTAGTATACATTTAGGATGTAAAGAATATTGAACTTGCATAATTTTTTTTAAACTAGGATATAAAAGTTTATGAGAAACAGTATATTTAATAGTCTCAAATTATCTCTCACAAAATACTTATTAATTACAAAAGAATAAAAGTGGGGAAACCAAGCAGATACTACCTTCAGCAAATGATCCAAGTTGACATTATCTGTAATGAGACAAATAGATATCACTTCCCTCTTGATATTGTTACAGACCAGGGTCCTTGAGCTCTTGAATCAATAAAAATTGTTGAGAAGCCAGACAAGGAATTCAGACAAAGCTGTGCTGGGACTCGTGCAGCACTAGGGAATAAAAATAAATAACAGGTGCCCTTTGCCTGCTCTCTGAGGTGGATGAGCTGGTTCCTTAAATGGTGTGAGAGTGGGGGCTGATCAGTGGGTTGGGCTGGAGGTGCCACTTAGGTGGTGGGTCCACCCTCTTGGTGCTGCTGTGTGCAGAGATCCTGTGAGGGACCCAGCTTTTGCTCCTGGCCCCTCAGAAATGACAGTTGGTTTGTGGCCTTTTTCTATCTTGTTGATGATTGGACCCAACTGAGCAGGTAGGCAGTTACTTTTAGTCCCTTGTAGTTTCTTTGTATTCTGTTGCTCCAGGAGACAGATGTAAGTGCAAGCAAAGGGTCCCGGGTCCCAGCCTATCTCAATATGATACACTGTGAAGGACACAGCATACAAATAAATATACGGTTATATACATTACATATATATGAGAGAGAAGGGAAGAGAGAGAAAAAGCAAATGTGTTAAAATATTAACTGTTTAGGGAATCTGGTGATTGTTTTTGTAACATCTCCAAATTAAATTGTTTCAAAATAAAGATTTTTTTAAATTAAAGACATAAAAAGCCTGCCTATCCCAGGATTATAGATATATTATCCTGTATTTTTAACCTAATACTTCATCTTGTTTTGTTAATTTGGCTTTTTAAACACCTAAATTTTTCCTCTGGAGCATAGTACCAGCTGGGAATTTAACTTATGTCTTCCAAATGTGAACATACATAATTTTTCAAACATTAGGTTTATTTTTAATGTAAGTACATAGGATGATTATTCTCTTAATTTTAATAAAGTTTTCAAAACCAATACATGAATTTTGAACATATATTTTTTAAATTCATTATTAACTTCACTAGGGCTTTTAAAAAAACCCTCCATCAAGTTCTTCTACACCCTAGCAGGTCTCAGATCCCAATTTCCCATTTTCAGATGGCAGCCCTATTTTGAAAGAGCCAGTTTATACTTAAAACGTATGTCCAAGTACACACACACTCACACACATGGACAGACAATTTTTTGAAGCACCATTTCACACCTACCATCAGGAAAAATAATGAACAAATTCATCTTCTCATTGTAACTTTACTGTGAAAGGCAGTAAAGCAATATACAATGCCATATTTTAAATATAAATACCAGTAAGTGATAATACTGACAAAGCTTAAGACTGTTCAGAGATATTTAAAAAGTAAGGCTCAAATAACTGTGTAGATTCTAAACACACTATTTAGTGATCAGTTCCTCTCAAACATTAGTTTTTACATAGATCTGATAAACTCTTAGAAGTCAAATTGCTGAGCAAGAGCCCTCTCTCTGCCGGAATTTGTACCATTTCACCGCCTTCCTGTGTTCCTGTGCTGCCCACCAGTGTATGGGTAAACTCTAGGCTTTTGCTAATCAGATATATGGAAAACAGTTTCTTGATATCGTTTTGAAAT
Organism: Ovis canadensis; assembly: GCF_042477335.2. Taxonomy (NCBI): domain Eukaryota; kingdom Metazoa; phylum Chordata; class Mammalia; order Artiodactyla; family Bovidae; genus Ovis; species Ovis canadensis. The sequence continues at coordinate 57,943,110 of NC_091255.1, read as the reverse complement.
TTATTTCTGTTATCATGGAAGAGTTTGAGCATATCATGTGTTTCAAGGGGCTACATTTGTATTTCTGGTTTTTTTGGTGAACAATTTGTTCACTGGTCTGTAAGAGCTCTTTGAATATAAAGATTAGTCCTTCCTACATAGTATGAATAGCCTGGTGTCGTTCACCTTTGCACTTTGTGTTGTAGTTATTTTGGCCATTAAAAAGTTTTTTAACTAAAACATTTTTATCTTTTATTGTTTCTGGGTTTTTTTAGGTGATGAAAGGTGCTTTTTTTTTTTTTTTAATGCTTTCCTCTAGTACTCTTAGGATCTTCCTGCTTTACATTTCTGATCCTTTTGGAATGATGCTGGTGTCTGGTGAGAGGTGTGTGTCTAACTTGTGTGTCTAACTGGTCACCTTGTTGCTCAAGGAGCATCTATTCATAACGCCTTGTTGGCACCACCCTTACACACAGCAGCATCCCCTGTTCTGGCCTCTGTTCTGTTCCATGTTCTGGCTAGGTGTATTCCAGGAGGCAGGTCACATGATGTCCCATTTTGCTGATTAGAACATCAAGGCTCTGGGGAGTAGTATCCTCCAAAGGTCTCCTGGGCGGGTGGCTCTGCCAGCCTGTTTCTTCACCAGGGTGACTTCTTACTCCCCCATCCTCCCACCCCCCGAGGGGTGAGTTAAACAGGAATGACCAGAAGACAAAATGTCCAGGTTCCTTATCTATGTGCTGAGATCTCAGAAGCTGCCATGTTATCTGGGGCTCACAGAGGCGCCATGCAGCCCGCTGGCCGCAATGCTGGTCTCAGAGAGGAACAAGGTTCTGTTGGGGTTTCACAAGATCACTCTTTTGACCTGAGGGTGAAGTTCAGATTGTGCCAGCTCAAGGTCTTTCCTCCCTCCTCCCCAGCTGTGTGTGGACAAGGCTGCCCGATCCCTGCTGGAAGCCTCCTTGTCTCTCATCTGAGCATGTGTTACCTGCTCAGGTGAGGCTTTCCTGACTCCTCTCCCCTTCCCCAGGCAGAGTGACTGCGTCCTGCTTGGGCCACTCTGCCTCCCAGGCATCATCCTTAAACTGCAGGGAAGTGTTTGTTTGTCTTTATCTGAGCTCTGAGCTCCTTGAAGTCAGGGCTGGGAGTCTCTTCTCAGCCCCCAGGGCTCATGAAGTGAATTGAAGGGTGTTGAGGGTTTTAGGATAGTTCATGAATTGCTATTATTAATTTCCACCTAGGACAAGCTGTGTGTATGTACAGCTGTTTGAGTTCTAAACCAGGCAACGTACGCCTTGGTGCTCAGCAGTACATGGCCTTGGTTCTCTGACTTCTCTGTAGCCGTGGAGCAAAGGTGCTCGGTCACAGCGCAGCAGTTTCTAGAACTGGGGAAGTCTGTGTGGCCATCCTGAGTTCCTACCCTGCACTGTCCCTGTACCCCTGTGTGCCCACACCCTACCCACCAAAGCCCCTACTAGGCAAGTTATAAAGCAAGTAAATCAGTCATTCTCTCCAAAGCTCCTCTTTCTCCTCCTGATACTCCTCGGATGCATCTTCCTTCCCTTTCCCCCAACTCATGGTCAGCAAATCCCTTGAATGTATGAGGTCTCAACTTAGACCTTAGAGGCTGTTCCTTCCTGAGGATATGGGTATTCTGATAGGAGATTCTAGAAAATCAGTAAGTACCCTCCACCTAACTCATTTGCCCAGCCAGCTTCAGACAGCTGAGCTGAGACAGCAGGTATGAGGCCCTCCAGGAGCTGTATGCAGTCCTTTGCACCCCTACCTTCCATGTTGATGAGAAGGTTAAATAGCATCACCGACTCAACAGACATGAATTTGAGCAAACTCTGGGAGATAGTGAAGAACAGGGAAGCCTGGCATGCTACAGTACATGGGGTTGCAAAGAGTCGGCCACAACTTGGTGACTGAACAACAACAACTTCCATCTTGACTGTCTGTGATCAAGCCATGGGTCCACACAGGGCAGTGCAAGCCCACATCCCCACTGGATCCGTGTGCACCGTGGTGGCTGCAGTCACCCCACTGCCTGGGGTAACCCAGGTGAACCACCCGCCCCGGTGTCTGAAGTCTGCCCGTGGTCTTCAGTCAGGGCTGTGCAGTATCCCCTGATGAGCCTGGGGGCCTGGATCATACACAGTCAGTGAGAGAGAGGCTATAAGTCTAACAGAGGCCATCCTCATCTACCTGATCCCAAAGGTTGCACAGAAACCCTGGTGCCCACGGGTCACTAATCTAGTGCACAGACCAGGAGATGCCAGGGCTGAAGCCTGCGGCCTTAAAACCCCGCATGGAGCCACATTCCAGCGCACGTGGGGGCTCTCTCCAGAGACATGGTCAATCAAGTAAGTTACTTCCATAAAATGCATCCCTGACAAGCACAGCGAGAGGATCTTGCTGCACCCTGTGATCTCACCGTCTGGACGGTTATGCCTGGGTGCTGTCTGGAACACGGTGGAAGGAGGCAACAATGATGGGAAATCTAAAGAGAAGCTATAGCGTTACATGCTTTGATAACTGATTTCATGTTGGTGGCTCAGACAGTAAAGAAGTGCAGTGCAGAAGACCTGGGTTTGATCCTTGGGTCAGGAAGATCCCCTGGAGAAGGGCATGGTAACCCACTCCAGTATACTTGCCTGAAACATCCCTTGGAGCAAGAGCCTGGTGGGCCCTAGTGCATGAGGTTGCAAAGAGTTAGACACCATGGAGCAACCTTCACCTCACCTAGTTTTATCTTGCTAGGGAGTTATATGTCAGTCATAGTCAAAATACCAAGCTGCATGGTGTAATGAGTGATGACGAATTCTGAAGTTTCCACCTGTGATGCTGGGGTTTTAGCGGTGATGAAAGAGTGGGGATTTGCCCTGGGCAGGGGAAGGTCCCCCCAGGGTGGCTCAGATCATAGGCAGGAAACCCCACCCCGGTCCCCGTCCCTCACTCTCACTTCCCATTCTGTTATTTGCGTGGTGAGATGTCAGGGAGTGAAAGGGAAGTTGGAGGGGAGACGTAGCTACACATGAACTACATCAGGATGCACCAGGATGCACTTTTCCTGGTGATTAATACTCTTTTGTGTGACTTTCTCCCCCGAAGAATGCCTGAATAGGATCCAGGCAAATGAAAGAGATTAGTCTGGGTTGTTCAAGGGTCCTTAATACCTCACCCACAGAATCACGTGGAGCTTATTCTGAGTTCACTTTCTCCTCTTCCTCTCATGTTACTTGAGAGCTTCATCCCTGTGGGTGGGACCTCACAGCTTCTCCCAGGAGCTGGCTGCCTGTGGTGGCCTCCTCCACTGGAGTCAAGTGACATTACTATCCGAGAGAGTAAGCCCATAGACACAGCAAGGCCCCAGGAGATGGCTGGAGCCCTGGGGTGGAGGGAGGGACCTGCATGGTGGCTGGGGTTGGGATCAGCCAGGCAGGACAAGGACAGGAGCAGAGGACGTGTACAGGGGTCCCCGAGAAGTCTTTGCGTCACCCACAGTGCCCATCAAAGATCGCTGGTCTCCACACTACCAACTTACTGTCTCATAAAGTGTTTTCTATTAGCTTTATAAATTGAATATAATAAACTATAAAAAAGGAAAAGGCTTTATAGTCTGTAGATAAGTTCATCAACCACCTGATTTGTGTTAACACTGTGGCTGCTTTGCCTATATAGTCTCCCCCATCCAGAGACGGCGGTGAGGAGGCTTCTAAAGGAGGAAGGTGATGCTTAGACCATCCTCATGTCAGAGGCAGGAAGAGCAGGACCAGGGCTTCGGCTTCAGCACCCTGACTCCTCACCTTCTAAAGTACAATTTCATCTTAAGGAACCTGCTTGGATTCAGCTCTGTGCTGGTAGCAACCTCCAAACCCTGCAATTTCACTGAACAACCTGGGGGAAGACCGCATGGGTTATGATGGGGGAAAGTGAGGAAGAAAAGGAAAGGGAAGAAAGAAAAAAAATTTTAATTAAAAAAAAAAAGGAAAGGGAAGAAACCAGGCAAGGGAAGTTCAAGCTGCTGAAATGAGGCCCTTGTGGGCACAGGAGGTGCAAACAGCCTCCAAGATTGGGTCTGGTTCTGGGTTTCCCATGTAGTACAGTCATATTTCAGCTCATGGAGAGAACAGATGTGAGATGTATTGGAAACCCACAAGCTCTGTGGGAGGATAGGGTGATGGCAGATTGCGGACTTTGTCTCTTCTGAAGTTTCCGGGTCAACTTTTCAAAAGGACATTCAGCCTTTATTTTCAGGCCAACCTTGGCATGACACACATCATCTTGGGATGTGGTGGGTGATCCACTGTGGAGGGAGGGAATGTCACTGGGAGATTTTCCATTGGTTTAAGTCTGGGAGTTGGGGATGGAGAGGGCACCTCATCTCTGCTTGGGACACACACTCTTCTTAAGGTTGCCTCCTATGGAAGCTCATTGTTTTAAGAATAAAAGGTGAAAAAAAAAATGTGAAAAGGGAGAATTATCTAAAACCTTTTACTGGTAAGGACTTCCCTGGTGAGTCAGTGGTAAAGGACCCACCTGCCAATGCAGGAGAAGTAAGTTCAATCCCTAGGTCAGGAAGATCCCCTGGAGAAGGAAATGGCCACCCACTCCAGTATTCTTGCCTGGGAAATCCCATACACAGAGGAGCCTGGAAGGCTACACTCCATGGGGCTGCAAAAGAGTTGGACACGACTTAGCAACTAAACAACAGCAACTTTGCTGATAAAGATCTGCAGGCTCTAAAAGTTCAAAGAAGAGGCTCAAGTATAAATGGTATCTTCAAGAGGCTTAAAGGCTACAGGCATCCTGGGCTTGTGATCTCGGAGCTGGAGATGAGGGGAAAAAACTCAGCCTCCCTGGGTCAGTCTTCCAAGGAGTAAGGACCCGGTGGGGAGTGCTTGCTCTGGGAAACAGGAAGAAAGAGAAAATAGTCTTCAAGAAAGAAGACACAATGAAAACTAAAAGCAATATGGATCCCATCAATGCGACATGGTTGAGAAACAATAGACCATCCATCAAATATAACATGTACTTTTATTCACACAAAGACGTGAATGAGAGCAATGTTGACATGGAAGGGGTGACAGTTTTACAAAAATGGGTTGACAAGTTCTCATTTATTTGTCTCCATCTGCGTGTGTGTGTTTCCAGTGTGATACCAAGGCGGGGAGATGGTGCAGTCTGTCGCAGGTGTAGACCATAATTGGGTACCTTGTCTGTAGAGAGTCTTAATAATACAAGTGCCTAGAAGTTTGTCTCCTTTTTAGTATCACCGTTGGCATCAGCAATTCTAAACCCTGTTAGTGATAAAACACTTCTCCCTGCCAGCGGGTACAGCTGCCACTGCTTCCTGTCTTGCTCAGCCACTGTGTATTTGCATATGATGTATATGAACATGAAGTTAAACATGGAGTAAACACAATTTTTTGTTAGCTCGGGTTACCTAGGAAGGGCTTGGGGTTGGTATGGTGGGGGAGGAAAGAAAGATCAGCAGGGCAAAAACAGAGGAGGAGGGAAAGGATGGGAGGAAGGGATAGTTAGGGAGCTTGAAATCAACATGTACACACTGCTGTATCTAAAACGATAACCGACAAGGACCTACTGTATAGCGCATGGAACTCTGCTCAATGTTACGTGGTAGCCTGGATGGGAGGGGAGGTTGGGGCAGAATGGATACATGCGTATGGATTGGCTGAGTCCCTTTGCTGTGGACCTGAAACTATCACAACATTGTTAATCAGCTATACTCCGATATAAACTTAAAAGTTAAAAAAAAAGAGGAGGAAATAAAACACTACAGACTCATAATGTGATAACACCTGATGACATTTTATTGAAAATTACATATGCATTTAAGTAAAGGGAAATTTTAAAAAGAAAAAAAAAAGAAAAGATCTTCAAAGCTCTAGATTTTCTTCCCAGAAAGCCATACACTTTCACACCGAACTCAGGTTTAGACACTCCAAAAGCCGTTGCTGGATCACCTCTCCCAAGGTGAGAGTCTGCCACAGGCCTTGGGCTGGTCTGGGCTATAGTCTGATCCTGTCTACTCCTCATGTAGAGCACTTGAAATCCCTGAATGTGGTCAGAAGTCCTGGCCTGGAATCTTTTCTTGCAGCCTGCTGTCTGTGACCTTGGTCGTATGAATCCTTATGCTAAGGAGCAGTTTCCTCACCGCAGAAGGGCCCCTACCTCCTAGCTGGGTGGACAGCACTGGTGAGCTTCTGGCCAGCTGGGTCTCCGCAGGTCATAGTCAACCACGGGACTTCTAAGAACAAAACATGTCTCCCATCATCACCTCCCAGGGCTCCTTCCATTAGAATCTGCCCAGGCAGAACTATGTGTTCAAAGCTCTACATATTCAGCGCTTGATAAAAGCTAATTGGATGTGAATTTGGCCACAGCTCAGCTAACTGGTGAACTAGGGATGCAGGAAAAACCCTTGGGGTAAACCTTTCAAGGATTGCAGAGCATGGCTGGACACAGGTGAGATGGGCTGGTTTGTGGACACTCACTGACTTGCCCTGGCCCCTGCAATTTCTGCTCATTCTGTCTGCTGGTTTCCTCCTTTCCCCAGCCTGTCAATTTTCTCTCTGCTTCCATTACTTTTTTCTTTTCTTTTCCACTTTCCTTTGATCTCTCCACCTCAGCTGGTCTTTAGTGTTAGTTGTATGTATTTTAGAAGTTTTCTGTGTTTTTAATCAAAAGAAGACTTTAATCTGCTCTCCAGATCCCCCATGTAACCCTCAGGAAGTGGTGCTGGTGCTGAGCAAAGTGCAGCCAGGCCCTCACTTCACACCCCCGCTGCCAGGCATGGGGCCGCCCACGGGAAGGTTCTTGGCCTCGCTGACTCCATGGTAGAGGCCAAGAAGGCTGATGGCTCTCAGAGACCTTACAGCAGGCTGGATGATCAGCTAAGAGGAAGGCGCTGTCCGTGCTCCCAGGCATTTGGGGTGTAGCCTTTCTCTTCCAGCTCAGAAGGGACCTGGGAGCCCCAGCTGGTGATTCTGTGTTCTGCCTTTGGCTCTTAGTAAACACTGCTTGGAGACTCTTCTGTGAGCGCCGGGGAGGCATAATCCTGCATGGCTTGACACGGGTCATGCCCGCATTCTTCCTGAGTGGCTGCCCCCAGCAACACAAAGCTAAGAAGCAGAGGCCACCAGGAGATGAGGCTGCAGTTGCCTAGCAGAGCTGGTCGCTGCCAGGCCACGTGGGCAGGCACCTTTGTGGGGCTTGCTGGCCGCTGGGCAATCCACACCACGCCCAGCTCCCAGAGGTGCCAACATGGTGCTCACAAGCCTCAGACCAACTGGCTCCTGGAGCTCCAGACCCCACCACACACACAGCCACAGTTCCAGGGCATCAGTGGTCCTGGCAGGAGTGGAGCCGGCTGCCCATCCTTGCAGCTGCCCTGGGCAAGTGGTCCAGGGACCATTACCCACCACTCAGCAGACAAGCCCAGGGCTCTACCACCCAATTACCCAAACTCTGGGGTTCTCCTATTTGGGCCACTTACCCCAGTCCATCACAGAAGTGTTGTTCAGCTCTCCTGCTGTAGGATTAAGCTGAGGACTTCTAGGTGTGGAGGCTTGGGCATCTTTCATGCTCTGCTTGGTTTGTAACCCTTTGTGTGCGAACAGGAGTCTGGGGGAGGAGTGGGCAGGGGGGCATGTGTGTTTTAGCTCATTGAACACCGCAGGGTCCCTGAGAAATTTGGGGACTGGCTAAACTGTCATGTAGTGACTTCCTTGGCGCTATTGGCTCACCGCCTGGAGAAACTCCAACAGACAAATGCCGAGTCCTTGAAGATCCACAGCCCAGGCCAGGGAGAGTGATCCTGAAGCAGGGAAGCTGACCCAGACTGGCACATAATGCTCCCCAAATGAATGAGGTTAAGGAGAATCCAAATGTAAGATTTGAACCATTTGGGAAATGGCCTAACAGATTGGCTCTGACTGTGAGGTATTTACGTTATACGCGCTGATACAGAAGTGCCTCTCTAAGGCATTGTATTGCTCTGCTTGAAAAGTAGAGCTTCCCTCGTGGCTCAGACAGTAAAGAATCTGCCTGCGATGCAGGAGACCTGGGTTTGATCCCCGGGTCCAGACGATCCCCTGGAGAAGGGAAGATGTATAAATGGTTGGGTGTGGTCTGCATGGCACCTAGAAAGGGAGAGCAGGGAGACAGATCTGGCTTTGCTCTTCAGCATTGCTTGGAAGGAGGGTGCTTTGGCCCTGAATGTGGGCTTCAGAACTTCATGGGAGGCACAGTCCTGTGGTGGAGGTGGGCATCCCTACTATGTATTAACAAGTCTTCTCTTGGGCTCATTTGTCTATTCCCCTAGTACTGATTCTCTGTTAATTTTCTGCTTATAACTTAGCTTCCTTTGATTTGTTGAATGAGAAAATACTGACGGGCAGATGAGCGGTAAATTGAAATGTCAGCATTTTTGGTTTGTACATCAGTATCTAGGGGTTTGGTTATTGTGAGTCAGTCCCCTGAGAGGGCCACCCCTCTAGCTTCCTCCTGTCCTCACTGTGTACTCTTCTTTCAAATTGCAGCAACACTGGTTTGTAGGGTCTCTGATGTTGCTTTTTACAAATAGCTTTACTAAAAAAAAAAAAAAAGCTTTATTGAGGTATAATGTGCATAAAACTCATTTCAGTGTAAAATGCATGCTTTTTAGCTAATTTATAAATTGTGCAGTGATCCCCATAACCCTGAAAGTTTTAGAAAATGTTCATTTCACCCCAAAACATTCCTCATGCCCATTAGCAGTCAATCCCCCAAACCCCTCTCAACTCCAGGCAACCACTATTCTGCTTGCTGTCCCTATAAATGTGCCCTTTAGGGACACTTCATATCAATGGAATCATAAAATAGGTAGCCTTTTGTTGTGAGACTCACCCACGTGGCATGCATCAATAGTGTGTTCCTTTACGTTGCTGAACTGAATCCCATTGTGTGGATAGGCCACACCTTGTTTGTTTACTCACCAGCTAATGACCATTTGAATTGTTTCCAGGTTTCAGCCATTATAAATAATTCTGCTGTGAACATTCACATTCAAGTCTTTGTGAGAACATGTTTTCATTTCTCCATGATTGGTACCAAGGAGTGGAATCACTTGGTTAAACAGTAAGTTTATACTTAACTTTAAAGGAAACTGCCGAACTATTTTCTGACATAACTCTTCCATTTTTCCTTTCCCACCAGCAGTGTTTGAGGGTTCCAGTTCCTCTGTGTCCTGGCCAACTCTTGTTATTGTGTCTTTTTGATAATAGTCATTTCAGTGGATATGAGTAGTATCTCATTGTGGTCTTTAATTTGAAGCTATCTGATGACTAAGGATACTGAACATCTTTTCATGTGCCTAAAGCCATTGACAAATTTTTACTTAAAACGTTTTTTTTTTTTTTAATTAACTAACAGAATAGGTGAGGTACTTAGGGCTTGCTCAGTGGCTCAGCAGTAAAGAATGTACCTGCAATGCAGGAGCTGCAGGAGCGGCAGGTTCAGCCCCTGGGTTCCCCGAAGGAGGGCATGGCAACCCACCCCAGTATTCTTGCCTGTGGAAACCCATGAACAGAGGAGCATGGCAGGCTACAGTTCATAGGACTGCAAAGAGCTGGACACGACTGAAGTGGCTTAGCACGCACACACAAACGTGAGGCACTTAGTACAGTTTTTTCTATATAAATACATTTAACTGCTTTATTAAAGTCTAATGTATAATATCATATGTTACTAGTGTACAACACAGTGATTCACAACTTTGAAAGGTTATATTCTGTTTATAATTATTATAAAAATACTGGCTATATTCCCCCACATTGTGTAATATATCCTGTAGCTTATTTCATACATAACAATTTGTGTACCTCTTAATCCCCTGCCCCTTTATTGTCCCTCCCCTCTTTCCTCTCCCTACTGGTAACCCCTACTTTGTTCTCTATATCTGTGATTCTGTTTCTTTTTTGCTCTATTCATCAGTTTGCTGCACTTTTTAGACTCTACATCGAAGTGATGTCATACAGTATTTGTCTAAGATTCTTTCTGATGTGGACCATTTTTAAAGTTTTTATTGGATGTGTTACAATATTGCTTCTGTTTTATGTTTTGGTTTTTTGGCCATGAGGCATGTGGGATGTTAGCTCCCCAACCAGGGACCAAACTTGCACCCCCTGCATTGGATGGTGAAGCCTTAACCACTGTCCTGCCAAGGAAGTCTATTGTGTCTATATTCATGAGGCTTCCCAGGCTATAGTCTTCTTTCCTTGTGATGTCTTTGGTTAGAATATCGAGATAATACTGACCTCATCAAATGAATTGAGATGTGTTCCCACCACTTCTATTTTTTTGAATAGTTTGTGAATGATTGGTGTCATTTCTTCTTTTAATATTTGGTAGAATTCACCAATGGAGTCAACTGGTTTTTCCTGTGGGATGATATTACTAATTGATTATCTTTACATGTTCAGATTCTATCTCTCTTTGAGTCAGTTTTGGTAATTTATGTCTTTCTCAGAATTTGTCCATTTCATCTAAGCTATCTAATTTATTGGTATAGAGTTGGTCATAGTGTTGTTTTCTATTTCTGTAAGGTCAATGGTAACCAACTCCTCTTTTTTTCCCGATTCTGGTATTTCCTGTCCTTTTTGCCCCTTCACATTGCTTCTGCTTCATAGCATCTGTTCCTTGCCTTGGAGCCTGCCTCTTAAGCTGATCCCCAGTAGCTCCCTTTGGGTGGTCATCTAACTTGGGCTTTTTGGTCACGTGCGATAACACAGCTGTGCACCTCAATGGCTGGCCTTAGAAAGGGCTCCGTAAACGTTAGCTTTTTCCCTTTTTTCTTTTCCTTGACCCTGAACCTGCCTGGACTTTGGTGAAGTCCCCACATGGCCTGGATACAAGAGTTCCAACCTCTTTCCTCCGATGCTGGCTGGAGGGCAGCCGGTCCGAGTGCAGAGATGCCCTCCTCCACCGCAGGAAAGACAAACCCTCAGTGTGCTGGAGTCCAGACTCCTCAGTACTCGGCATTTCTCTACGGTGTCTCCTACAAAGAGTGATGTTTGGAAAGGGGCTGGGGCTGGAGTGCGGTCAGCATAGACAGCCTGGTGGACTCCCACCTCCAGGGGCACAGCTGGTGTTGGTGCCAGCTTAGAGTCAGGGAAGGGTAAGGTAGGGTGGATGTTGGGGGTTGGGCTTGGCCAGTCGCCACTGCTGTGTCTGTGTGCCCTTCCTCCTTGTGTTGGCCCCAGGCCACACTGAACTGGGGCCCCGACTCGCTCCTGCTGAACCCATCATCTGGAATGGGGAGTGGCCACAGTGAGGATCCCAGTCAGATCTGGAAGATGTACTTTACAAACAAGGGCCACCCAGACAGACCCTCCCTTCTTGGCATTTCTGTTTTCCTCTCCCTTAAGGAGCCATAATGAAAAATGTTATTGGAGTCAAATACAATCGAGTTGTAAATGCTAGTAAGAGATGAAAGCATGCCTACAGACTCTTGCTCATTGGTTGGAACCATGTGGGTTTTGGCTGCTGCCCTCCTTGTTAACATTTTTATTCCTATCTAAACCAATTAAGCATAAACAGTGGGACAGGAACTCCCCAGATGAGGGGATCCTGATGGCCTGTTAGGAGGCCTTGCCTGGGGGGCTCATGTGATCTTTTCAGCAAGAGCAGAGAAGAGCTTTGTTTTAAAAGCCGTGTATGTGGGTCCTGACCAGGCACTGTTTACAGGGTCCTCCCCCCAACTTTTGAGAGCTGCTTGTGAAGATTTGAGAGAGTCTTACTGACTCCTCTCCAGAGTCTGGCTCAGAACCCTGCCAGTTAGAGTAACACACTGTCCAAGTACTGTCACCACGGAGCCCAGGCCATAAGCACTCTAAATTACAGCCCTGGGGCACCTTCCTGGCTGGGCTCCTGGTGGTGTCACCAGTGAGCAGAGGCTGGTCTGATTCCCTCACCCTCTCGGGCCCCCCTGCTCCGTGCCCAGGGACCCCAGCAGGGAAGGCACGTTGTTCTACTGGGCCCACACCAACTGTGAAGTGAGTCCCCTTCTCGGCTCCTCATTGCAGCCGCTGTCCTTGGTCTCTGGGAAATGAGGCAGGACTTCTGTGAGTCCCTTGTGTGGTGGCCCCTGTGACAGGCCCTGTGGCTTTCCAGACACCCACGGCTTGGCCACCTGCCCATCCCTCCCTCTTTCTGGTAGAGCGGCTGGAACATTCTGGATTCATCTCAGGATTGTTCTCTCCCCACTGGTGGCCCAGCTCCAGGTGAACCTGCCTCCCCTCTAGAGACTCAGAGGAAATCAGACACGGGGCACACGGGGCACAAGTGTCTGCTCTGCCCAGGAAAGTCCAGGTGTGAGTGGTCAGAGCCCTGGGACCATCCCAAAGGACAAGACTGGGTCCCCCAGGGTGCCTCTCCATCCTGCAAGTTGTTGTTCAGTCACCAAGTCGTGCCTGACTCTTTGCGACCCCATGGACTGCAGCACGCCAGATGAGCCACAAGACAGTGATCCGTGAAGGGGCCATCCTGCAAAAACAGTGCGCAGTCCTAACCCTTGAGCAGGGTAGGGGTTTGGCTTTGCACCTCCTGAGCCACATTAAAGAATCATGACTTTTGTCCTAGAACCCACTTTTCTTCTTACCCCTTCTCTTTTCTTGTGTCAGACTAATTTTGTGATCTAGAACAACTGCTCCTCTTGGGATCTGGGAAATCCATCTTCAGACAGGTTGGTACTGCGAGTCCCCCAGCCCTCGCACAGGAGGCAGCAACCAGGAAGGCAGGAGGCGCAGCTGCAGCTACAGAGCCTGCAGGTTCTCCGGGACTAAGGAGGTGACTCTGATGTTCTCAGTTGTCCAACTCGCAGCCTGGGAGGCGGTGTCTGGGGCCATGTCCTGGGTTTGCGGAGATAACAAGTTGCCCTGCTTATGCAGCATCCACATGGCCTCAGTCCTTCCCACATAATTTTCTTCATATCAGTTTTTTTTTTTTTCTTTCTGGGCTTCACTGGTGGCTCAGACGATTAAGTGTCTGCCAGCAATGCAGGAGACCCGGGTTCAATCCCTGAGTCAGGAAGATCCCCTGGAGAAAGAAATGGAAATCCACTCCAGAACTCTTGCCTGGAGAATCCCATGGACAGAGGAGCCTGGTAGGCTACAGCCCATGGGGTTGCAAAGAGTTGGACACGACTGAGCAACTTCACTTTTTTCTACGAATAATGCACATGCGAGCTGAGAAAATGCAAACAGTATGAAAGTTCAGGACGTGGGTGCTACTGCCCCACCACCACCGCCGCCCCCACCCTACCCCGCCTCGCATGCCCTTGTGTATATATTTTCCTATCAGAGCTTCTGTTTCTTATGGCAGAATCATCAGATCTCGAATAATCCCCGCTTTCTTCCTGGGGAATATCTTCCTACAAAGCCAGCTTCTTTCCCTCCCCCTTGACATTTGCACGCTGCCTTTTCTTCACTGCAGCCTTGTCCTCAGAGGAGCCCCTTTCAGAGTTGTTGTCCCTCTGCCTCTCGGGCCGGCCAGTGAGGTCTCTCGGGGACAGACACTGGTCCCGTCCTGGCCCTCCAGCTGCCCTCCGGGCTGATCCTCTTGCAACCAGGGCAGCAGTGCCGAGATGGTCCGTGTCAGGGTTGCTGACCCACGCCACACGCCTAAGAAGAGGAAAAACTCCATGAGAAAAAATAACAAGTAGGCAATTTTTCTGGAACTTGAAAGTTGGTTAACTTCAGACTTGAACTTCACACTCGTAAGAGCCGAACTGTTGTGTTTTCATGAGACCGAAGTCACAAAGGGCCCTCTGAGGCGTCAGGGACACCCTGCGGTTCACGGCGAGGTCACTGCCCTTGCTGATGCTGTGCGATGCCTTGTTTACATTCTGACCCCAGACCTCCGGCATTCCTTAAATTGTTGGGAACTTGGGAGCACAGACCAGCATGGAGCTTCAAAACCCACCCCCATCATCGACGTTGGGACTTCACGGACGGCCGCGGACAGAACATACTACGGTGCAGACAGATGCCAGTTGACCTGGGAGGTGATGGCATCCCCTCCTCCCACAGGCAGTGAGGAATCTGCATCCCAGGGAGCTGAGGGGAGGGTGTCTGCAGGCCGACCTGCAGGGTTGACAGGCCTGGCCACAGGCTCAGGATGGTCAGCACACTCCCCCTCTACTCGGGGGTGAAGACGTGGAGGTGGGAGGCTCATCCCTCTCTCCAGGTCTGGCCAGGAGGCAGGGACCCACCCTGTCCTGGTCACCTACTCTTGTTGAAGGACCTCAGAAAAGGGGACCTGGGGCAGCCCTGCTGGGGAAGCACCTGAGAGGGGGACTGTGCTTTTGGCTGTTTGACGAGGTCAGGACACCTCAACTAGAAGTGTGGAAGAAAGGGTGGAGAGTGAGAACATCCAGACGGAAAAGTGAGTGGGAGGGAGGCAAATGGAGAAGGAACAGTCCTGGGGGTGAGGCTGGCGGGTGGGGAGCTTGGCGTGAGGAGGAGATGGTGCCAGGTCCCCCGGGCCTTTACAAAAGACAGGAAGGAGTGAAGCTGCAAGTCTGACCTAATTCGTCTGCACCGAACACCAGGCAGGTCCCTGGAAAGGAAACTGGGCCAGAACCAGAGAGGAGACCCCCATCTGTGCAGGGAGGGGCAGACGAGAGTACAGTTAGGGGCACACAGCTCGGAGCAGGGACACTGGGGTCAAACTTCAAGGCTGTGTGACTTGAGGCCCCAGGGCCATCAGACAGGCCGCTATCCAAGCCTTTTCCCTTGTGATCTGAAATGAGAGAGATTTTACTTGTGAAAACAAATCACTGCAGTTGTGAGACACACTTTGCCCGCCACCTGGCCAGCTCCTTTTCCTCCAGCCACGTTTTACTCATTGTCACCAGCCCTTTTCCCCAGAGCATCACCGCAATAGGCTAATTGGAAACACAAATGTTGGGTCCCACCCCTACTTTCTCTGTTCCCTGTTTTCTCACCACTTCTTCTTAAGATTGGGTTTGATTCTTCAGTTTGCTTCTTCCTTTTACTTTCTTCTTGCGTCCTGGTTCTGGTTGTGTCCGGCCTGGCTCTTTAAAAAAAATTACAATTGGACACCTCATTTCTCAAGTTTGTTTGCAAGTGGCTGGCCTGTGATGCCTGGGTCATATCTGTACCCCTGTCCTCACCCCTCGGGGCAGGAGGGAGGGTGCGAGGGTCCTGAGGTCATGGCCGGTCACCTTCCTGCAGGTGCCACTCCTGGGAGTTCAGTGGGGGCCCAGACTGGGGGACATGCTGCCCTGGGGCTCCCCCACCCACCCACTGCTGGTTTCAATCCCCTAGGGCCCTACTCGGGGCATCAGTGACTGCCCCGCTTGTCCTGCCTCCTTCCCTAGACATCCAGCCTGGACGGGGTTTGTGGCTGTGGGGGCTTCTCCCTGCTGAGGTTCAGGGTGAGTGGAGGCGCAGGGGAGACAAAGCTGGATGTGGTCAGGCCTGCCCCTCCTCCAGCCTGGGGGCAGCAGGGGGGATCAGTGGATCTGGGACACCCATCCCATCTCTCTACCAGCTCTTCCCAAACCTGCTCCAAAGGGATCCCCCTTTTCTACACCAGCAACAGGCCCACTTCAGGCCACATACTGGGAGTCCCAGAGTTCAGGAGCCTGAAGGGGCCTCCAGGGGCCTCTGGGACTCGGTCCAGAGAATCACGGGGATCTTGGGAGCCCCTGGATCTTGTCAGCGCTCTCCCAGGGACTAACGGGACCCACAGGGCCCAGATGATGTTCTCTGCATTAGAGAAGGACAGATGGGTTTTAATCTCATCTCCCTCTGTGCTTCACCCTCCCTTCACATCCCTCGGTCAACCCTCCAGTTCCTTCATGAGAAACACCTTTCTCGCCTGAAGAACCCTGAGCCCCCCCCCACCCCCCGAAACTGCCCACATTGCAAGGGATCCAGGTGCCCAGATCTGTCCTCCCAGTGGAGGTCCCTCCAACACCAGGTGACCCTGGGGTCCCTGCCTCTACTCCCCATGTACCCTCCGATCCCTCAAGGCCAGGTGAGCCTGTCTGGGCAATCTGTGGTGTGTGAGCCTCTGTTTTAGCCCAGATCTGTTGTGAACATTTCAGACTCTTTTGTTGACTATGATGGCTACTCCATTTCTTCTAAGGGATTCTTGCCCACAGTAGTAGATATAATGGTCATCTGAGTTCAATTCACCCATTCCAGTCCATTTTAGTTCGCTGATTCCTAAAATGTCGATGTCCACTCTTGCCATCTCCTGTTTGACCACTTCCAGTTTGCCTTGATTCATGGACCTGACATTCCAGGTTCCTATGCAACATTGCTCTTCACAGCATCGGACTTCACTTCTACTGTGAGTCACATCCACAACTGGGTGTTGTTTTTGCTTGGCTCTGTCTCTTCAGCATAGCCAACAAAAGAGTCTGAAATGCAGTTCTTGGATGCAATCCCCAAAATGACAGAATGATTTCTGTTTGTTTCTAAGACAAACCATTCAATATCACAGTAATCCAAGTTTATGCCCCGACCAGTAATGCTGAAGAAGTTGAAATAGAACGGTTCAATGAAGACCTACAAGACCTTCTAGAACTAACACCCCCAAAAGATGTCCTTTTCATTATAGGGGACTGGAATGCAAAAGTAGGGAGTCAAGAAATACCTGGAGTAACAGGTAAATTTGGCCTTGGAATACATAATGAAGCAGGGCAAAGGCTAATAAAGTTTTGCCAAGAGAATGCCCTGGTCATAGCAAACACCCTCTTCTAACAACACAAGAGAAGACTCTACACATGGACATCACCAGATGGTCAATACCAAAATCAGATTGATTATATTCTCTGCAGCCAGAGATGGAGAAGTTCTATACAGTCAGCAAAAACAAGACTGGGAGCTGACTGTGGCTCAGATCATGAACTCCTTACTGCCAAATTCAGACTCAAATTGAAGAAAGTAGGGAAAACCACTAGACCATTCAGGTATGACATAAATCAAATCCCTTACGATTATACAGCAGAAGTGACAAATAGATAGATTCAAGGGATTAGATCTGATAGACAGAGTGCCTGAAGAACTATGGATGGAGGTTCGTGACATTGTACAGGAGGCAGGGATCAAGACCATCCCCAAGGAAAAGAAATGCAAAAAGGCCAAATGGTTGTCTGAGGAGGCCTTACAAATAGTTGTGAATAGAAGAGACACGAAAGGCAAAGGAGGAAAGGAAAGATATATGCATCTGAAAGCAGAGTTCCAAAGAATAGCAAGGAGAGATAAGAAAGCCTCCCTCAGTGATCAGTGCAAAGAAATAGAGGAAAACAATAGAATGGGAAAGACTAGAGATCTCTTCAAGAAAATTAGAGATACCAAGGGAATATTTCATGCAAAAATGGGCACAATAAAGGACAGACATGGTATGGACCTAACAGAAGCAGAAGCTATAAGAAGAGGTGGCAAGAATACACAGAAGAACGATACAAAGAAGATATTCTCGACCCAGATAATCATGATGGTGTGATCAGTCACCTAGAGCCAGACATCCTGGAATACGAAGTCAGGTGGGCATTAGGAAGCATCACTACGAACAAAGCTAGTGGAGGTGATGGAATTCCAGTTGAGCTATTTCAAATCCTAAAAGATGATGCTGTGAAAGTGCTACACTCAATATGCCAGCAAATTTGGAAAACTCAGCAGTGGTCACAGGACTGGAAAAAGTCAGTTTTCATTCCAATCCCAAAGAAAGGCAATGCCAAAGAATGCTCAAACTACTGCACAATTGCACTCATCTCACATGCTAGTAGAGTGATGCTCAAAATTCTCCAAGCCAGGCTTCAACAATATGTGAACTGTGAACTTGCAGATGTTCAAAGTGGATTTAGAAAAGACAGAGGAACCAGAGAGCAAATTGCCAACATCTGTTGGATCATCAAAAAAGCAAGAGAATTCCAGAAAAATATCTACTTCTGTTTTACTGACTATGCCAAAGCCTTTGACTGTGTGGACCACAACAAACTCTGGAAAATTCTTCAAGAGATGGGAATACCAGACCACCAGATCTGCCTCTTGAGAAATCTGTACGCAGGTCAGGAGGCAACAGTTAGAACTGGACATGGAACAACAGACTGGTTCCAAATAAGGAAAGGAGTATGTCAAGGCTGTATATTGTCACCCTGCTTATTTAACTTATATGCAGTACATCATGAGAAATGCTGGGCTGGAGGAAGCACAAGCTGGAATCAAGATTGCTGGGAGAAATATCAATAACTTCAGATATGCAGATGACACCACCCTTTATGGCAGAAAGGGAAGAGGAACTAAAAAGCCTCTTGATGAAAGTGAAAGAGGAGAGTGAAAAAGTTGGCTTAAAGCTCAACATTCAGAAAACTAAGATCATGGCATCTGGTCCCATCACCTCATGGGAAATAGATGGGGAAACAGTGGAAACAGTGACAGACTTTATTTTTGGGGGCTCCAAAATCACTGCAGATGATGACTGCAGCCATGAAATTAATAGACACTTGCTCCTTGGAAGAAAAGTTATGACCAACCTAGACAGTGTATTAAAAGCAGAGACATTACTTTGCCAACAAAGGTCTGTCTAGTCAAAGCTATGGTTTTTCCAGTAGTCATGTGTGGATGTGAGAGTTGGACTATAAAGAAAGCTGAGCGCAGAAGAATTGATGCTTTTGAACTGTGGTGTTGGAGAAGACTCTTGAGAGTCCCTTGGACTGCAAGGAGATTCAACCAATCCATCCTAAAGGAAATCAGTCCTGAATATTCATTGGAAGGACTGATGCTGAAGCTTAAACTCCATTACTTTGGCCACCTGATACAAAGAACTGACTCACTGGAAAAGACCCTGATGCTGGGAAAGATTGAAGGCAGGAGGAGAAGGGGACGACAGAGGATGAGATGGTTGGATGGCATCACTGACTCGATGGACATGAGTTTGAGTAAGCTCCAGGAGTTGGTGATGGACAAGGAGGCCTGGTGTGCTGCAGTCATGGGGTTGCAAAGATTCGGACATGACTAAGCAAATGAACTGAACTGAACTGAACTGTTGTGAACATTCAAGGCTGAGCATCAGCTCGGACCTGAGTCCAGTCCCCAGGGTGTTCCCTGTTGCTCTTCAGGGACCCTCATCTCCATCCAGTGCTCACACAAGGCAACTGGGCCTTCTCCTGGGTCAAATTTCACCTCAGATTCAGGTCAGCATGATTCTTATTAAATGTGCACAAAGCTCTTCCATGGAATAGCTAAGTATAACTAATAAGAAAACTTTGTAGTAAGAGGTGATGTATATTGGTAAGTGGGTTTTTAAAAAATATTTATTTGGTTGCTCTGGGTCTTAGTCACATTGCACAGTGTCTTTAGCTTCAGCAGGTGAGCTCTTAGTTGCAACGTGAGCACAGATCAAACTTGGGACATTGCCCTGGGAGCACAGAGTCTTAGCCACTGGACCACAGGGGAAGACCTGGTGTTTTAAAAAGAACATCTGTCTCAAGATTAGCTTCCCAGGTGGCACTAGTGGTAAAGAATCCGCTTATCAATGCAGGAGATGTGGGTTCAATCCCTGGGTCAGGAAGATCCCCTGGAGAAGGAAATGGTAACCCACTCCAGTATTCTTGCCTGGAAAACTCCATGGACAGAGCAACCTGGCGGGCTATAGTCCCTGGGGCTGCCAAGAGTTGGATATGACTGAGCACAGACACACACATAAGCGTCTTTCTTACTAATTCTTCAGTCATAGCTTAATTCCATCCTGGACTTACTTCCTCTGAACCCCCTGGAATTCTCTAGAATTACAGGGTTCCTGGGGACGCAGCCTTTTGGGAAGCTTATTCTCCATTCTTTTAAAGACCTCTAATTGTTTATTTAACACCTACTATTCACAAAGAGTGGGACATGACTGAAGTAACTTAGCATGCACACACATATACACAGTAAGTACTGAGAATAAAAGGATGAACAAGACATGATCCTGATCTTTAAGGAAAAGCAAAGCATAAAGTATGTAAAATCTACAGAGACTGGAGTTCTGAATCCTATTTTTCAAATTATTTTTCTCTAACTAAAAGGATAGAAACTTCTATTTCCTTAAAAAGTTGTCATACATGCAGAGAGAATAGTATATTCCAAAAGACATGTAGCACTTAAAGAAAACCAAATTATAATCACTATCTATGGTAACTGTTTTTTAGTGTCTTTAACTTTTTTATTGAAGTACAGTTGCTGTTTGCGTGTATGTGCTCAGCTGTGTCCGACTTTTCGTGACCCCGTGGACTGTAGCCCGCCAGGCTCCTCTGTCCATGGAATTTTCCAGGCGAGACTATTGGAGTGGGTTGCCACTTCCTCCTCCAGGGGATCTTCCCAACCCTGAGATGAAACACATGTCTTCTGTGTCTCCTGCTTTGGCAGGTGGATTCTTGACCACTAAGTGACCTGGGAAGCCCCTTTACGATATTATATAAGTTACAGGTGTACCATATAGTGTTTCACAATTTTTAAATGTTATATTCTAATTATAGTTATTGTAAAATATTGGCTATATTTCCCACATTGTCCCATATATGTCTGTAGATGATTCTATACCTAACAGTTTGTATTGTGGTAACTTTGAATGGACTATAAACTGTAAACAAAACAAAACAAAACAAAACAAAACTGGATCACTATGTCGTACATCTAAAACTAGTTTCAACTAAATCAACTATACTTCAATTAAAAAAAAATAAAAAAGGAACCTAGAACACACTTTGCTCTGCCCCCGCTTGCCTGGTCAGGGAGGAGACATGGAAGGCGAAAGTAACTGCTCATGTCCGCTGTGCTTGTCTGTTCTTGTGAGGGAAACTGGTGGGTATGGAGTGGTCTCTCACTGGGGTTTATTGAGATCTCACTGATCATTAATGAGACAATGAGCTCTGCATCTGTCCGTAGCTTCCTCTGCAAGTGGGCTCCCTGCCCTGTTCCTGCACAGACCTTTCCTCACCTCTGCTCTCCACCCTTTTGTCTTTGTTTTTTTTTTGTTTTTTTTTTTTTGGCCATGGCATGCAGGATCCTGAATATTCATTGGAAGGACTGATGCTGAAGCTGAAGCTGCAATACTTTGGCCACTTGATGCAAAGAGACAACTCACTGGAAAAGATCCTGATGCTGGGAAAGATTAAGAGCAAGAGGAGAAGGGGATGACAGGATGAGATGGTTGGATGGCCTCACTGACTCAATGGACATGAGTCTGAGCAAACTCAGGGAGATAGTGAAGGACAGGAAGACTGCTGTGCTGCGGCTCACGGGGTCACAGAGAGTCAGACACGACATCAATGCAGGATCTTAGTCCCCCGGCCAGGGATTGAACCTGTGCCCCCTGCAGTGGAAGCATGGATTCTTAACCCCTGGACCACTGGGGAAGTCCTTGCCTTTTGTCTTTTGATGTAGTTCCTGACTGGGATGCGGTGGCAATTTGTCTGCCTTTCCCCCCGTGCTTTTTTCCCTTTCCTGTCTTAACAAACCCTTCCCAGCCTTGAGTACCTAAAGATACTGTCCTAGTAGCTTTACTTTCATAGTCTGGATTTTCAAACACAAGTGCGTACCCATCTGGAAGCAATCTTTTGTGTTTGGTTCAAGATACAGATCCAGTTTCACTTTTTTTTAATATAGATGCGTAACCAGCTCCTGGCACTGTTCGCTGGTCTGCACTGGAGTTTCCATCTGCTTTTGGGCTCTGCCCCCTTGGCCAACACCATCCTGACCCTGAAACTGATCACAGGTCTAGATAACCCTATAGGGCACGCGTTTCTGCCTTGTCCTTCATTCACTCACCCAGTAAGTGTTTACTGAGCACCTTCTATACGTCAGGAAATTTCCAGGAGATAGGAAAATGTCACTGACAAAAACAGCTGCTTTCCTTAACCCTGCACTTGAGTGAGAGAGAGACTATAAACTTTGGGTGTTTTGGGGAAAAAAAAAAAGAATATAGGGTGATAATGAGATGAGTGGTGTACTTTAAACAGAATGGTCAGGACAGAGTTATAAAAATAAAAAAATAAAGGACTTCTTTTCACAGCATCCCTCCTGACTGCTGCAGCTCTCTTGGTGGCCCTGATCACCCCCCTCCTGCCCACCCCCATCAGTCCCCTCTGTCTCTGACACTTCTCCCCGGCCTTGTTTGCAGCGGCTGCCCCACTCCTGCAGACGACCTCAGGTCCTCCCAGCCCAGCGATGGCCCTCACCTCCCCGACTCCTCTGGCCAGACTCCCACGTGTCCTGCTTGCCACAGATGGCCACCCTCACCTCCGTCCCCAACCGGCCACTGCGTCCAGCTCCGGCTGCATCTGTTCGTCCTGGCTCTGCTCCTCGGGGCCCAGCAACCCTCTGCAGCCCTTCAGTCCTGGTACTGGGAGCCCTGCCCTCCCTCGTCCCTCACCCTTCTTCTCGATACCTTCCCCTGTCACCTTCCCTGGAGGCTGCACTCCTAAGCACACCAGAAGTCTCCAGGTCACTGCCCAGGACACGCGGCACGCCTGCCTGGACAGAAGATGAGACGGGTGGTTCTGAGAGGGGCCCCACCTGGATTCCAGCTTCCCGTCCTGGCCCCAGTGACTGCTGACCCCCTCCTATGTGCTAACGTTTACTAAGCGGCACCGTGTGCGGGGCTTGGGGGCTGGGCTGATTTCCTTCTCAGGGCCAACTGGCTGTTAAGCGTCCCTAAAACCCCCACCCTGCTCTCTGTGACTTCGGCCTCTAACAGAGGGGGCTGCCCACATCCACGTTGTTTCAGGATGGACTGTGGCTCCGACCCTGGGAACCTTCGTGCAAGCAGGGTGTCTCATGTCCTGTGCCCAAGGGTGAGAATCAAGCCCGCAGCCAGCTCAGCTCTAGATCCAAGAGGCAGCGCTCACATCTCTTTTTTCCGTTCACATTCTGAATCATCAACTGTTTATTAAACATGTGGATTTTTTTGGTTTGCAGTTCCTTGGGCAGTGAAGGCGTGATCCCACCACCTGTTTACAATCCATCATCCAGCAGTTTCCACATGGTGGTTATGCGGCTTGGGGACTGGGGAGGAGAGTCCTGGTATCCAAATACTGGATTTGCAGCTTAATTAATCAGGGAGAATCTCGGCATTCAATCGTTACATCGACAGCAAATTTGCATTCTTCTTGTTTGCTTTGCACTCAAGGTCAAGTCTCTCCTGCATTAAAAATGTTGTTCTCAGTGGGTGGCTCATGAGAAGCAGCCGAACCGTGTTATTTCCACCTTAAACTGGAGGAGCTGATCAGAGGTGTCTGGAGGGGTGAATGAAGCCCATCCTGATGCCTGGGGCTGGGTCTAGCAGTGGAGCAGCTCCTAGGCCTTGGTGACAATGAGGATACAGCCCAGGGGAGAGTTTCCTCTTCTGGGGAATCACAGTTACCTTTCCCTAGAGCACAATCTTGTGCCAATAGATAAATGGACAAAGGTCAAACATGGGTAGTTCAGAGCTGTGAAATTCAAATGGCTATCAAGTATATGCTGGGAAAGATTGAGGGCAAGAAGAGAAGAGGACGAAAGACGATGAGATGGTTGAAAGGCATCACCAACTCAGCGAACATTAGTTTGAGCAAACTCTGGGAGGTAGTGAAGGACAGGGAAGCGTCAGTTCAGTTCAGTTGCTCAGTCGTGTCCGACTCTGCAACCCCACAGACTGCAGCATACCAGGCTTCCCTGTCCATCACCAAATCCTAGAGCCTACTCAAACTCATGTCCATCGAGTCAGTGATGCCATCCAACCATCTCCTCTGTTGTCCCCTTCTCCTCCCGCCTTCAGCCTTTCCCAGCATCAGGGTCTTTTTCAGTGACTTGGTTCTTCGCATCAGGTGGCCAAAGTATTAGAATTTCAGCTTCAGCATCAGTCTTTCCAGTAAATATTCAGGACTCATTTCCTTTAGGTTGGATCTCCTTGCATTCCAAGGGACTCTCAAGAATCTTTAACACCACAGTTCAAAAGCATCAGTTCCTTGGGGCTTAGCTTTCTTTATAGTCCAACTCTCACATCCATACATGACTACTGGAAAAACCATAGCTTTGACTAGACGGACCTTTGTTGGTAATGTCTCTGCTTTTTAATATGCTGTCTAGGTTGGTCATAGCTTTTCTTCCAAGGAGCAAGTGTCTTTTAATTTCATGGCTGGAGTGATTTTAGAAGCTTGGCGTGCTGCTGCAGGGAAGCTGGGCGCTCTGCAATTCACAGGGTTGCAAAATAGTCGGACACAAATGAGCACGAGTCCTCAGAATTGTGAGAAGGTAAATTTCAATGGTTTTAAGCCCCCCAGGTTGTGATAATTTGTCACAGCAGCCCTAGGCAACAAATAAGGCAGGTTAAAAACTCTATAACCAGGGGTGGGTGGGGAGAGAGTTTAATTAAAACAGCAAGAGGTAAAAAAAAATCTACCAATAAGCCAGGTCCTGTTTCATAGACAGGTGAAACTGAGTAGATGGGCACAGCCACACCCCCAGCTGCCCCAGCCTCCCTGGGCAACCCTCCCCACCCCCACCCCTTGCAGGCTTGCGGGCTCCTTCTGTGCTATCCTATATCTTAAGTGATTGTAATACAGAATAAAAGTGTGGTTTTAGTGTAAAACTGACCTTACCGAGCCAAGGTTCACGTCTCTTAGTGTTGCTGTAAATTTGCTCTGACCTCTTCCTTCCCCTCCTCAACCCATCCATCTAACCTGTCCACACCCTTGGCCGCACCTGTCCTCTAGGCCTCCACCCTGCCTGGACTCCTCCAGCCTGAATTGCTGCCCCTCCCCTTACAGCATGGCCTCTTAACAGCACCAAAGGCCCACTAGCTTGCACCTGCCCTGCCCCAGGATCTCTGACGGTATCTACCTGTGGAATTGAAGTTCAGCTCCACGTCCTGGTAATCACAACTCCCCAGATCCCTAATTCTGACTTCTTGCCTATACTCACTGGCTGCATCCTAGCCTAAAATGTGATGGTTTTAATGAAAGCACTTCTAGTCAAAAATATCTCCTCTCACCAGCTAATATTTGACCATTAGAGATTCATTCCTTTGGTTAGAATGTGTCACTAACATTTTACCCCTGCTCCCCCAAAGCTACACTCCCTTCTTTCCTTAACTGACATGGGCCTGCTGTGGCCCCACCAATTTGTCAGCCTGAAGTCTACTCTCACCTGTCCCTCCAGTGCCCACCCATCCCCACACTGAGGCCCAAGGTGGGGCCCATGGTCCCCTTCTCCCAATCTCCTCTGGACTGAAGGAAGCACCTGGCATACTTAGCTCTCACCGCAGGTGGGAGTTACTATTTTGTTTTCTCACATGCTAAGTACTTAATGTTTACTGAATAAATATTTGCTCTTTGGCATTGAATAGAGTAACAGTTTCTTTGTGAATGCTGGAGTAGACAGGAGGGAAGAGATATTTTGCCAGTATCAGAACAAAAGGTTAGAAGAGGCTAGACCACAGAGGGAAGGGGTGGCTGAAGTCCATTTTGCCCATTTCCCCATGGCCACCTCCTGGCCTTCCTGTCAAGGCCTTGCTCTCTGCTGGGCCAGCCCAGGGCACACTCAGGACAGGTGTCTCTGCCTCAGCCCCTCCTGCCTTGAAACTCAGGTGGGTGGGTGTTGTCAGGCGTTGGGGGCGGGGGGGGGTGGTCTCAGCCCTCCACAAGGTCTCTCCCCTAGGCGATGATCCCTGCTGCTCAGGCCTGCTGCGGGGCACCAGCAGGCATGGCTCTGGAGTCAGAAGCAGAGAAGGTGCTGTTTGGTTTTTTCATCTGCCTGGGGAGCCAGTTCAAGGCAGACTCGGGGCCTCCAAGATATGCCGGCCACGGTTAGCCTGTGGCCCCTGGAGGTGATGTCAAGGCGGGGGTCTTCATTCAAGTGCTCTTGGTATCTACTTACAGCCTAGTTGAGGGGGAACCACGTACTCTCAAATAGTATGCTGACGCCCTCCTGGGACAGAAGAGTCTGGAGTGGATGGTGGGCCAGACTGAAGGTGCAAAGAGCCTTGACAGGGCTGGGCTGGGACTGAGTTGGGAGCATGTGCCCCAGTGGGATGGGCCCCTCCAACACCCTGCCTGGCTGTGCCTGCAGGTCAGCGGGAAGGAAGGCTGGGGTAGCATGTCTGCGGCTTCCCCTCCGCCCAGTCCAGACACCACCCAGGGTCCGTCACGGAGGCTCAGAAATGCAGACACAACAAGTGAAGAGGAAGGGTTCACGATGCTGGAGCCTCCCAGGCCGTGGGAAGAGTCCTGCTCCCTAGATAAAAGACCCTTCCTCGACAGGTGAGAGCACTGAGGAGGGGCTGAGGGGGGCTGGGAGGGGCCAAGGAAGGGCTGGGGGCCTGGGAAGGACTTGGAGGGGCGTTGGAGAGGGAGCAGTGAGGGGAGCGGGGGGGGGGGGGGGGTAGGGGGGTGTATCCTTCATTACACATCTCCCGGTACCAAGTCCCTCAGGGGCTGAGGCAGACCGTGTCGGGGAGCAATCGGTGAACCCCCTCTGATTCCAGGACTGGTGCAGTCAATGGGAGTCAGACCTGCAATGAGGAGGCAGATAGGCCCTGGCATGTGTTCTTTGTGAGTTCAGAAACCTGACTCCCCCGAGCAGAAAAGTGCTTCAGACCAGTGAGTCAGGACCACTCTGGACTGGTTAGGGCTCTCCCCCACAACCACGTGTGTGTGTGTGTGTCTGTGTGTGTGTGTCTGTGTGTGTAATTGCACGCGTGTGATTGTCTGCAGGCCTCTCTCAGTCTATAGAGGACAGTGGGCTGTGAGAACTCGGCATCCGGGGCTCGCTGGCTGGCGTGGGCCCCCGCCTCCGGCACTGGCCACTCAGCCCCTCACCTGGGCTTCCTGACAAGTCGTCAGCTCCCTCTTGGAACTGACTGCGGGCTCTGGCCTTCATATACCATTTTCCCTCTCCAGAAGCCCGTGGATCCCCCACAGCCTCGCTATTCATGCATCCAGCCCAGAGAAGGACCTGAGCCCCCCTCGCCTACTCTCAGGGGAAGTTGCAGGTGCTCAGGTCCCGGCTTCTGCTGTCATGGGGCAGGGGCAGGAGGTTGTTTCAGGCTGGCTGAGCAGGTTATGTAACTCCACACACGTGGGTTTACTTTGGCTGCCTTAAAGCCCTACACACTGTAAATGCCCGCCCTCCTCCAGCCAGCAGAGCCCCCATCCCCCACCCTGCGCTGGCTCAGCGAGTGTGCTCAGCTGTGGCCAGATGCCTCCACTTGGCTGTGACCTCCTGTCAGCTGAGCAAGGGTCCCTGGGGAGTCTTGGCAGCCTTGGGTGTGCAGATGCCTTGCAGTGAGGGTTGAGAACTGGGGTACACGAATACTTCTTGGCTCTGCCTGCCTTCCCTGCCTGGTGCACCCACAGCTAACTTGTGCCTCTTTACTATCCAGCGGAGGTCTCTCTAGGGCTTCCCAGGCGGTGCTAGTGGTAAAGAACTTGACTGCCAATGCTGGAGACATAAGAGACGTGG
Source organism: Ovis canadensis (assembly GCF_042477335.2). Classification (NCBI taxonomy): domain Eukaryota; kingdom Metazoa; phylum Chordata; class Mammalia; order Artiodactyla; family Bovidae; genus Ovis; species Ovis canadensis. The sequence continues at coordinate 57,915,616 of NC_091255.1, read as the reverse complement.
GTTCAATCCCTGGGTCAGGAAGATCCCCTGGAAGAGGGCATGGCAACCCACTCCAATATTCTTGCCTGGAGAATCCCCATGGACAGAGGAGCCTGGTGGGCTACAGTCCAAAGGGTCACAAAGAGACATGACTGAAGTGACCTAACATTCCCGGGGTCTCTCTACTGACCTCAAATGTGTACTGCTCTGGCTCTTCTCCGCCAATTACACTGACCATTTGGCATCCTATCACCCACTGTTCCACTCCTTCCATCTCTCCAATGGCTTCCTTCTCCACGGCATGGTGTCAGCCAAACAAAGCCCACAGAGGATCTGGTGATTGATAACATCCTGGTGTCCTTCACATCCAGATACTTACATTTCATAGGAAATGTTAGCAACATATTTTAGCCAAAGGAATGAATCTCTAATGGTGAAATACCAGCCAGCGAGAGGAGATCTTTTAGAGGCCCTTTCACTGAGGCTATCAAATATTGACCCAGGCTGGGCTCCACATCCAGGGAGAATTTTATTTACAGAACACCTGGTCTGGCAATGCAAGTGAGTAAAGTCTTCACTGGCTGGACAGGGACATGAAGGCTGAGGATGCTCCTGCCAAGTGGCATCTGCTTCTATATTTAGGGGAGATCTCATGTGCAATCACATTCAGGGAGGAATCTGCTACTGACACTAGGGTCTCACCCCGCAGCCTTATTGAAAAATACTCAGCGGCTTTGGTGAGGAAATTGCATGTGGAGGTGATGTAACCACGAGCATCTATGTCCAGGTCACCCAGCGTCCCCTTGGGCGAGCTCCATGGGTTTTGAATGTCCAGGTGCTGTGGCCATCAGACTTAGGACATTCGTCACCTCAGCTCTGCTGGAGCCTTTCTGGAAGCTGGTAGAGTATCTCTTGGCCAATGGGAGCTTCCTGTCACTTGGGGAGACTGGGCAAGGCAGGCAGGGATTCTCGGAAGGCATCTCCGGAACAAAACCTGCTTCTTGAGCTTCATCTGGATGACTTAAGTGGAAATGATTCAGAAACACGTGGATTTCATTTCTTGGAAGCACGTGGTCTGACATTGGAGGAGGTGAGGAGGGTTTGAGCCAAAGAAATTTGGGTTTGGCCTGAGTCAAACATGGGAGCGAGAAATTGGGACAAGTTTTCCAAGCCCGTTCGGGTCTGTGCATGGGTTCCCCTCAAGGAGGGTGAAGAAGGGGAGCCCCTTTCACAGTCAACAGCTGTCAGAGCAGCAGTACAAAACGATGTCCCAGGATTGTGTTTTCAAGCCCAAAACAGCTCTGTGCGTTCAGCTTCAGAAATTGAGTTTCTGGGAGATGGCAACCCATCCAAAGTCTCCAGGAGCTGGGGGTGAAGCCGGGGAAACAGACTCCAGAATGAAGCTGGGCGGGCAGAAACGCCAGCACAGTGTGCTGCTTCCGAAGGGTTTTTATTTTTGGTTTCCTCCACTTCTGGTTTCTTTTTTCTAAATGTATAAGGCTTTCCAGCTTCCTCTCTTCTCTTCCTTGGAAGGCTTTTTATTTTCTATTGGAAAAAAATGTTTGACAACAGTCTGAAAAGCAACATCCCCCGGCACCCACCCCCCACCCCCGCCCCCACCCCCACAAGCTCTGCCAGGCGCCTGGTGCCGTGTTTGGCAGCCACCTTCCGTGTTAATGCTCCAGTCCTGGTTCCTCAGTCGACCTCGGGTACAGAGGCCAGTGACTCGGCTGGGAGCAGCACAGACCCGGGTGCCAGACTCGTTATTTTTTTTTGTCAGTGTGGTGGAAAACATTTGCTTTCTGGGAGGTGATCCCGCTTTCGAGAGCCAATCTTTGGAGAACATAGGACAGGAAAGCTGGTTTTGGTTCTGAGGTCCGGACAGGCCTGAGTCCTTTGCAGTCTGAGGCTCCATCTGGGTCAGGAGTCTCAAGGGGTTTGAGTTATTCCAGAAGATTCCCTCTCCACTGTGAGGGCCATGTCCAGCTGTCCAATGTCGCTAAAGTGCAAGTCTGCACTGACTGCCCTACACACACCCTGCAGGCCACTGCCTGGCGTGGCTCCCTCCCTGAGCATGGGATCGGGGCAAAGGATCAGGACCTGCTTTGGTGGCCTGGCTGTGGGCGAAAGGATGGAGGGAAGCAACATTCCAATGCAAAGCCGGCTTTCCCAGTGGTGTTCACGTGGAGCAGATTGTTCCAAAGCTTGGCCGGATCGCCAGAGGTCAGATGGGGTGCGCCCTGGCTGTCTGCCCGGTGGCAGGGTTGCAGGGGGTGTCTCCTTAACACCCGGCTCTCCCCAGACTCCCCAGGGAAGGTGGGGGCACAGACCCTGGTGTGGGCCACTAGGCAGGCCACTGGCCTGCTGGGCAGGTCACCGAGGCTGCAGAGTCAGAATGAAAACTGAAGTGCTTGGTCCAGCTGCTCACATGACATCAGGTAGAACATTCTAAAGTGGTTTCACTGAATGTAACCTTTTGAACCTTTCAGTGAAAACAAAAGCCCCTTTCACAACATCAAAAATTGAATTCAGTAAACACTGATCTCTCCTGTAGACGATTCACATGAAGTGGCCAGAGTGGCCCTGTAGATCCTGGCATTTGCCGTTAGTTTGGGAGACCAGTGAATCAAGTCCCATGGGAAAAGGACAAGAATTGAGACGTGCGGAGCCACAGCAGACAGCCGGTGTCTGAACCGTGCCTCCCTCACTGACTAGAGAGCTCGGAGCAGGAGCTTAGCCCCTCTCAACCCCCATCTCCTCATCAGCAAGGCAGACTTAGAAACAGTGCCTACTTCATTTACTCTTGGGGATCACATTGGGTTCTTGCAGACGTGTCGCTACAAAACCCACTGACCAACACAGATTAGGACAAGGCATTTAAAGTTCTAAAATCTATTAGGGACTAATATCTTGAATGTACAAGAAATCCCTTCAAGAAAAAGATGAGAACCACAGCAGAAAGTGGGCAGTTCAGTTCAGTTCAGTCGTGTCTGACTCTTTGCGACCCCGTGGACTGCAGCATGCCAGGCTTCCCTGTCCATCTCCAACTCCCGGGGCCTGCTCAAACTCATGTCCATCGAGTCGGTGATGCCATCCAACCATCTCATCCTCTGTCGTCCCCTTCTCCTCCTGCCTTCCATCTTTCCCGGCATCAGGGTCTTTTCCAATGAGTTAGTTCTTCCCATCAGGTGGCCAAAGTAATGGAGTTTCAGCTTCAGCATCAGTCCTTCCAATGAATATTCAGGACTGATTTCCTTTAGGATTGACTAGTTTGATCTCCTTGCAGCCCAAGAAACTCTCAACAGTCTTCTCTAACACCATAGTTCAAAAGAATCAATTCTTAGGCGCTTAGCTTTCTTTATAGTCCAACTCTCACATCCATACATGACTACTGGAAAAACCATAGTTTTGACTGGATGGACCTTTGTTGGCAAAGTAATGTCTCTGCTTTTAATACACTGTCTAGGTTGGTCATAACTTTTCTTCCAAGGAGCAAGTGTCTTTTAATTTCATGGCTCCAGTCACCATCTGCAGTGATTTTGGATATCCCAAAACAGAATAGATCCCTTGTAGACCACCAGGCTCCTCTGTCCATGGAATTCTCCAAGCAAGAATACTGGAGTGGGTTGCCATTTCCTCCTCCAGGGGATCTTCCCAACCCAGGGATCAAACACACATCTCCTGAGTCTTCTGGCCTTGGCAGGTAGATTCTTTACCACTGAGCCACCTGGGAAGGCTTTGTAGAAAGTATAATCTATTAAAGGTCAGAACAATTGCCTTTGTGTTGGAGAGAAGAGTGGAGGTGGGATTGAAATGCATACAGGGTGGAGAGGCCTACTCATACCACCTTGATCTAGAACTGTCGACAAGAAGCTCAGACCCCTTTGCTTGAAGCTCCCACCTGCTGTGGAGAGAAAAGGTAGTAGCGCTTGTCCTAACGCTCGTGGCCACCATTGTTCAGCTCATGGCTGAACAGGAAGGAATTCAGAAGGCCATGTGGCCTGAACAAGGGTCCCCTCAGGTGAGGCAGACTGGTCTCTGCCTTCATCCAGGCAGAGATGAGCCATCCCAGGGCGCATGGGGAGTATCTGGGAGCCGATGGGATCAGGTTTATCCTTCCAACTGGGGCCAGGACAGCCTGCGGCAGAGAGCCCCAGAGCCCATGGTCTCCTTGAGGTCCAGCCCTGTACACAAACAGGAAGTGATGGGACTGGTTCAGGACAGTCCGAGCCCGGCTGGCCTCTGTGTTTACTGAAGTTTCCAGCTTCCACACCCCTCGTGGAGCCCCCCTGGCTAAGCCCTGAGGGAGGGCGTGAGTCCAAAGGGAAGTCACACAATGAGTGGAGGTGGGAGGGAGGGGTGTCTACATTTGGAGAAGTGAGCCTGGAAAAATGACAGTCCTGTTAATGTAAAGACTATCTGCTTCTACTTGGATTTGTGATAGTTTAGACCAAAGTGTTGTTCAGTCACTCAGTCATGTTCGACTCTTTGCCACCCCGTGAACTGCAGCACACCAGGCTTCCCTGTCCTTCACCATCTCCTGGAGCTTGCTCAAACTCATGTCCATTGAGTCGGTGATGCCATCCAACCATCTCATCCTCTGTCATCCTCTTCTCCTCCTGCCTTTAATCTTTCCTAGCATCAGAGTCTTTTCTAATGAGTCGGCTCTTTGCATCAGGTTGGAGTTTATCTTTTGCCATAAGAGGGACACATTTTGCGTAAGAGAAGCAGAAGGATATATTTGCTATGCAAAAGGATAATGTTAAAAAAAAAAACACTTGTGCTGCTGGCATCCAACCTGATTTAAAACCCTATCGTCCAAGCAAAGAGAAGTGTTGGCTGTACTGTGAGCACAGTGACGCTCAGGAAAAGTAGGCTTTGTGTTTCTTCATTCAGATAATTGATGCTGCTGTTGTCATGTAAGGGACGGAACTGGGTTTCTTCAAATGCATCCTAACAGCCTCTTTCATCATTTCAGCCCCATGTATCTTAGGGGTTTGGTTCCTGCGCCTGCCTATGCTCTGTTTTCCTGTTTGGTTTCCAAAGTCTCCCCTTTATCCTGGCAAAGCCCCTTGCTGTGAAAATGTCAGTGTTGTGTCAGAACATCCCAGCACCTTGCCAGGCTGTGGCCAGGGCCCCCCAACACCTTCATGCACACGGACAAGCAGAGGCTCTGTGGGCACCGGCCTCACTTCCTTGATATTAACAATACTGTCACGGTCTTCATCACCTCTTCTGCTTCCCCCATCGCCACCAGGGAGGCTTTTAAGGTGCCTCTGTTGTTCAGGCTGTCTTCTGGGGAATGCCCCCTCTCCATCGCATTGTGAGATTGGTTTTGGTAGTAATTCTGGTTCACATATGTGGATGTCGAGACTCAGAGAGGTTAAGAAACTTGCTCAGGGCCACACAGCTGTAAAGCGGCAGAGCCAAGACTTGAACCAGATCTGGCTCCAAATCTCAGACTTCCTTTTGCTTGTCACGCAGTCTTTCTCAGACTACAGTCAGTGACCACAGCTTCCTTCTCAGGAGGAGCCATGTTCACAGGACCAGCTGGGCAAAGGTGTTGGATGCCAGCTTCTGGGCAGAGGTCTGGGAGCTGAGGCCACAGGGGGACCCTGTACAAGAATAGGGGGCCAAGGGCCCTGGGATCAGGGCGAACACCCTTCTGCCCCATCCTACTTTGGGGCAACCTGACGAAGGTGGGTTTGAAGTCGAAACCCTGGCTGGTGGAGAACAGAGGGTTAGCTCAGGGCAAGGATGGTGGTGTCTGTGGGCAGCGCTGGAGCCTCCCTGAGCACCAGGCTTCCCTCCTGGCACACCTCTGTTTATTGTCTTTGTCCGAGCTCCCACTCCCTTTCCCTCAGCATATTTCCTTCATAACAGGATGGCAGCCACCACGGGGCTGTTCCAAAGACTGAAAACATCGAGATAAGCAGTGTGGCGGCAGAGGTCCCCGAGGCTGTGTCCTTGGAGCTTGGAGAGTGGGTCTCCCTGTTTCCAGTTGTCTTGGATGGTGGTCGGCTGCCACGCAGAGATCCAGTCCTGAATAGACTGATGTGGGCGCCAGGGTCTGTGCTGGGATGCTCAACCTCCAGGACATCTTAAAAGCTTTCTCTATCTTCAAGGCTACTCAATTCTGTTCATTATTGGTGGAAGGAACAGGCTCAATTCTTAATCCTGCAAAGGCTAGAGTTTCTGGGCTTCCTGTATTTCCTCTCAATTCTGCTGCAGGTTTGTCCATTCTTTTCTGAGCTCATCTTTTTTTCTTGAGGTACTTGATCAAACGCAGCACTAACACCTAATCCGCTCTAGAGATATTTTGCTTGGAAAGCTCTTCCCCAGAATTGCGTTAGGTATGTTTCCTGTTTACTAGCTTATTGAGGGAATCAGTTTGAGTGGCTTTTTTTTTTTTCCCACCATTACATAACATAGGTTGACATTTTCCAACTTTCTAAACCAGTTTCTTCACCACCCGGTTTATCAGCCATCTATTTTAGGCTTTATTATGGCAGCACTCCACAATCAGTACCAAATTCTCTACTAGTCAGCTTTCGCTGCAACAACGCCTTGTAACAAGAGACCTTTCCAGTCTCAGTGGTTTAGGAGCAAATGTGTGTCCCTCACTCATGCTTGCATGTTGATGGCAGAATTTGCTTCAGGCTGAGGTGGGGTCAGGTCTGCCTCTCAGCTCTCATCCCAGGACCCTGATGGAAGAGGGGAGCAGACCAGGGGTGCAGAGGGGAAGCAGAAGCATGTCCTGTCTCAGACCTCTGTGCAGAACTGCCCATGGTCCACTGTTCATAGCTGGACATGAAGCCAGGCTGTGATACAGGGGCAGGGAGAGATGGAAGAACAGTGAGCAGACAATGCCGTCTGCTATAGGCCTGGCCAAAGGACTAAGGCAAAGTTAACAGAAGACGTGGCCTCAAAGTTGCCCCTGGCCCTCTGCTTCTGAAGCCCTTGGTTTCCTTCAGGGGACACGATGAAGCAGGAAGGACAGAGCACACAGTAGGCCAGCCTGGTGCTGCCACCTACCTGCTCTCACAACCTGACCCAGTGGGCCACTCCCCGGAGCTACAGCTCCCCGCTGGGAATGTGACCCAGGATGCCACTCCCCAGGGACCCAGATATTGGGGTGAGTGAAAGCATTCTACACATGGGATGTTGCATGTGAACCTTTGGAGGCCAGAGGGCAGACCGTGATCAGCAGAATCATGGCCCCCAAAGATATTCACATTTAATTCCCCAAACCTGTGAAGCTGCTCTCATAGCTCCAAGAGGAGTTTGCAGGTGTGATTAAGTTAAGGACTTTGAGAACTTCCCTGGTGGTCCAGTGGTTAATCCACCTGCCAAAGCAGAAGACAGGGGTTTGATCCTTGGTCCAGGAAGATTCCACATGCCAAGGGGCAACTAAGCCCGTGTGTCAAAACTACTGAGCCCACGCTCTAGAGCCTGTGAGCTGCAACTACTGAGCCTGAGTGCCCTAGAGCCCGTGCTCAGTGACTAGAGAAGCCACAGCAATGAGAGGTCTGGGCACCACCACTGGAAAGCAGCCCCTGCTCACTACAACTGGAGAAAGCCTGCTCACAGCAATGAAGACCCAGCACAGCCTAAAATAAAATAAAATTTTTTAAAAAAAGAACGCTAACAACTTTGAGATGGAAAGATTAGCCTGTATTATCCAGGTAGACCCAATGCAATCACAAGTCATGATAAGAGGGAGGCAGGAATATTGGAGTTAGAGAAGATGTTACATAGAAACGAGATCAGAAGGATGAGGTGACTGGTTTGAAGCTGGAGAAAGAGACCAGCCTCTAGAAGCTAGAAATGGCAAGGGAAGTGAACTCTCCTTGGAGCCTCCAGAAGGAAGGCAATCTTTTCGACAACCTTGATTTAGCCCAAAGAAATCCATTTTGGACTTCCGACATCCAGCACTGTAAGACAATAAAAGTGTGTGGCTTTAAACCACTAAAATTGTGGTAATTTATTATAGCAGCAGTAGGAAACTAAAACAGGGGCCATGATGACAAGGAGAGTCCATAAAGGAGACGGCAAAGTGGAGGCCAGCAGTCAGTGATGGAGGAGGAGCACCAGGAGATGGGGGCGGGTCCTAGGAATCCCAGGAAGAAGGAGTTTCCCCAAGGGGAGCAATGCTCTATTCTGGGTGTTGCTGATCTTCCAAGATGCATGCATGCTCACTCACTTCAGTTGTGTCTGACTCTTTGCAACCCTGTGAACTGTAGCCCACCAGGCTCCTCTGGGCATGAGAGTCCATGGGATTCTCCAGGCAAGAGTACTGGAGTGGGTTGCCATGCCCTCCTCCAGGGGATCTTCCTGACCCAGAGAGCTAACCTACGTTTCCTATGTCCCCTGCATTGCAGGTGGATTCTTTACTCACTGAGCCACTAGGGTAGCCCTGGATTTAGCAAACTGGAGGTCAGCAAAAGTGTTTTTGGTGGACAAGGGGAGAGAAAAGAATTGGAGAGGATCAAACCAGTCGGTCCTAAAGGAAGTCAACCCTGAATATTCACTGAAGGACTGATGCTGAAGTTGAAGCTCCAAAACTTTGGCCACCTGATTCGAAGACCCAACTCATTGGAAAAGACCCCGATGCTGGGAAAGATTGAGGGCAGGAGGAGAAGAGGGCAACAGAGGATACGATGGGTGGATGGCATCATCAACTTAATGCACGTGAGTTTTTGTGAACTCCAGAAGATAGTGAAGGACCAGGAAGCCAGCATGCTGCAGTTCACAGGGTTGCAAAGTGTCAGACACAACTCAGCAACTGAACAGCAGCAATAGGGAAGACTAAGACAGGAGATGTAGGTGGCCAGGCTCTTTTCCGAGGGGCTTATGGTGAAAAACGGAAAGATGGTGAGCTGTTAGGGTGCCACTGGCCCACAGAGTAGGGCAGCATGAGTGCTGTGGAGGAGGACTGGGTCCGGAGGAAACTCACTGCAGTGAGCCTTGTCCTTGAGTAGCGGGAGGGGGCTAGATCCAGGGCACCCGGCAGAGTTGGCTGGCTGGGGGTGGGGGTATGGGATGGGGCTGGGGGTGGGGGTATGGGATGGGGCTGCGGGTGGGGGTATGGGATGGGGCTGGGGTGGGGCAGGTGATGCCACGGCAGCAGTGGGAGCACATGGAAGTTCTTTTCTGATTGCTTCAGTTTCCTCAGTGAAATAGGAAACAATCGTCTCTCTTTTTCACTTGCTAAATGTGCTGAGCAGGCTTGAAAATGAGTGCGCTTCACCCAGGAGCCCCGGAGCCAGCAGGAAGCAATAGTAATGTATCGCACATGCCGCTTCAATATTGTTTGGTTGGAGAAATAATATACCGCCCAACTAGTTTGTTTTAATTAGACAAACACCCCGGAGCCCGCCTGCTGCTGGAGAGGACGGCGCTGAGGTCAGCTCTGTTTGACATTCCTGACGTGCGAAGGGCGGCTTTAGAACAGCAGAGCAGGGCCCTGGGCCCAGCTCCCTGGAGCTCCTCCAGGGCCCCGCTTGAGAAATGTTGGGTCCTAGAGATTCCGCCCCAATTTTAAACATCTGTCGGTGCCTGTGGAAAATAAGGTTTGGGACTGTTGGTCACAGCCCGTGAAAGCCGCCGTCGAGCTGTGTCTCTGAAGCGTTGTTGATGGATGTTTCACACTCTGACTCAAGTGGGGCCGCGCCGGCCTGTCGGATGTAAACAGGCCCCACCTGCCCCGCGTGTCAGCAACGCCCCCCCTGCCCCTGCTCTCCTCGGAGACCAGCCGTGAGAACCCAGGAACCCAGGCTCCTCAGCAGCTCCACGCCAGCCTGTCAGGTCCCCAGGGGTCTGTGTTCCCCAGAGTGTCACGCCTCTTGGGGTCAGAAGCCCCGGCCTTCCTTTGAGAGGCCCTGCTCATCGCCTTTGAGAGCCTTGAGGGTGGTCCCTCTCCCTCTCCCGCTCCTCACGTGCCTCTTCTGGGCAACTCTCTCCACATCCGCGGCAGGCCAGACGTGTCATAGCTTTTTGTTTTATTTTGTTTTTTTCAATCAAGCTGAGGCCAACTTGGAGTCCCGTTTCCCCTGGGATGGTGGAAACGTGAGTCTTGGGCCCTTGAGGGGGCCGCCTCCTGTCTGGTCTTGAGAAATTTTAGGACCTTGTGCTCCTCCCCACCGACCCACACCCCCAGCCTCCTTGCTTCTCCTCTGCAGGCCGGCTCCTCACTTCCTAGAGCCCAGAACTGCAAATGCTCTTCCCTAGTCTCCTTCCAGGCCCTTCTTGCTGAGGCCAGCTGGTGCCTGCTGCCCGACCTGCACCCAGCCCCCCTGCTACAGACAGGTGGGCAGGGTCTGAGTCCATCTCTTATGGACTTGTCCTCAGCCCTAGAGCCATGGCTGGCCCACCATCAGACCAGAATAAGAAGCCAGGTAGCAAACCTCAGTCCCTTACTGTGCCGCTCAAGGGCCATTTCACACTCACGGTGACCTTCCCCAAGTGGGTCCTGGTGCTACATGAATACCCACTTACAGCACACAGGGGGGTCCCTTAGGTTCATAGCTGAATGGCCAGTGATGGGTAGCCCTGATGCTGGACCCAGCTCTGTCAGTTTCAATCCCCATAGATACTGCCTTCTTGGAGCCTACAGACTCCTAACACACATGTTTCCACACACATCTGCCTCTCCACTGTTGTCCCTCTATGTGTCTGCGTGTGTGCTAAGTCGCTTCAGTCGTGTCCGACTGTGTGTGACCCTATGGGCCTGAAGTCTGCCAGGGTCCTCCATCTGTGAGATTCTTTTGGCAAGAATACTGGAGCGGGTTGCCAAGCCCTCCTCCAGGGGATCTTCCCGACCCAGGGATCGAACCCACATCTCTTACACCTCCTGCATTGACAGGTGGGTTCTTTACCACTAGTGCCACCTGGGAAGCCCGTCTGTTTGTCTAGCCATCCACAATCTCTGTACCTATACTTCTCCTTCTACACACCTATCTGTTGAATATCTATCATCTTTCTATCTATCCATCCACCACACAACCAGATACACACGCGCGCACACACCCCTCAATCCCTGAGCATATCTGCACCGCTTTCGTCCAGGCCAGCCTACTCCCTGCACCTGCTCAAGCCCTCAGTGGACAGCCCCGGGCTTCCTGCTCCATCCCTGCTGCCCCCGGGAGAGCCCCCCACCCGGCTCTTCTGGCTGTGTTCCCTCTGCGCTGGCCCCACGGCCACAGAGGCACTGGGCCTCCCTCTCAAACAACTTCTGCTTGGTGCCCGTTTCCTGCCTGTCGACATCACGGAGATCATCAGCCCCAAGCCGGGTACTATCGCCAACAGGAAGCTCCCCTTGGCCACCCCCCACCCTGGGTGGAGGTGTTGTTTATCTACAGAAACTGAAAGGATAAGGCCCTTTACTTCCAATTTCACTCCTGCAGTGAGGTTGAAGGTGGTGGTAAAGGAAAAGCATGGAGGCTGAGAGGGGCCTCTACCTTTGATCAGGACTGTGAAGGACAGAGTCCTGCTCCCGGTCCTGGCTCAGCTGTCACAGCACCCGAGGGCCTGCATCCTGGACCACAGGTGACGACATAATGGCACCTGGGGGCGAGGCCTTCTGAGGGCAGCCACAGGTGGGGGCCTCCTCTAGCTGGATTAAAATATGGACACGTGACTTCAGCCATATCTTTATGTTATAATAAACTTCTAAAGTCAACGTCACAAAGGTCCAACTAGTCAAAGCTATGGTTTTTCCAGTAGTCATGTATAGATGTGAGAGTTAGACCATAAAGAAAGCTGAGCACCGAAGAACTGATGCTTTCGAACTGTGGTGTTAAAGAAGACTCTTTGAGAGTCCCTTGGGCTGCAAGGAGATCAAATCAGTCAATCCTAAAGGAAATCAACCCTGAATATTCATTGGAAGGACTGATGCTGAAACTGAAGCTTCAATACTTTGGCCACTTGATGCACAGACCCTGATTCTGGGAAAGATTGAAGGCAGGAGAAGAAGGGGACAACAGAGGGTGAGATGGTTGGATGGCATCACCGATTCCCTGGACATGAGTTTGAACAAGCTCTGGGAGATGGTGAAGGACAGGGAAACCTGGTATGCTGCAGTCCATGGGGTCGCAAAGAGCTAGACACGACTGAGTGAACAACAACAAAAATCGATGTCATTGCTGGGAGGGAGGCACCTCCACTTTTCTGCTGCAGAAACTGCCTTGCAGAACGCAAAAGTAAAGCCATTTTGTTTGCTTGATGTTAAGATGCCCAGAAGAAGTGAAAGGCTACCCACTCCAGTATTCTGGCCTGGAGAATATAGTCCCCTATAGTCCCCTCTATAGTCCATGGGGTTGCAAAGAGTCGGATACAATTGAGCAGCTTTCACTAAAGCCTTTAAGGCTGTTTCTGATTTGGGTGCTCCCTTCTCCTACAGGCGTCCGTTGGGCACGTTCTCTCTGTGGAGCTTCGTCCTCGGACTCCAAATGCCTCCCCTTTGCCAGTGCACAGCATGGGTCCCCTAGTAGTGCCACCGAGCCCAGCTCTGTGCCTGTGTACTTGTGTGTGGGCATATGTGTGCATGCATGTTTGTGTGTGCTCACATGCACAAGTAAGTCAAACTGCTTCAGAGAAACAGCAGCTGGGAATGCAGGGTTTGGAAGGGATGTAGGCTGTGTCTGGGGGGTCTTTCCCAGGCCTGTGTGGGGGCGGGTGGGGTTGAGGCCACAGGAAGAGCCTGCTGCCCCGGGAGAGTGTGGGGGACGCTGCTTCTCACCTACTTTATTTCCTGTTTTAACGCATGTGAATGTCTTGAAATAAAAACTGTTAGGGACCCATGAGGGTGAGCAGGTATCCTGGGGTTGAAACCCTCCTGAGCTGCTGTCCTGGAGATGGGGGTGCTTCCCTGGCTGTGGGTCCGTCCTTCCCTGTTTGACTCCCACAGAGAGTGGGCACACAGGCCCAGGACAAACACCCCATCTTTGGTCTGCCCTGCTTCATAGGTGGAGCCCCTGAAGAGGGTGGTCTTTTCCATGGGCCTCAGACCCACCTGGCCTCCTCACTCCTTGGATTCCTTGAACCCCCTCTTGGGATCTTCAGAGGAGAAGATCCCAGGGGATCTGGTGCTACCCAAGTCAGAGGGCGAAGGTTGTCAAGGGAGGCCCTTCTGCTCTAGGACCAACATTTTTTATTCACACTACCCCGGGGGGCTCCGATGCTCTCCTACATCAGGCTGCCTTGTGGTTAGTCAGGCGTTGCTCTGTGCCCTGGGGATTGGTGTCCAGACCCCGGCTCCTAACACAAACAGGAAGGACTCAAGGGCCCTATGGTTCTGCCTGTGCATGTCCCCAATGTGTTACTTGCTCAGTCCTGTCTGATTCTTTGCGACCCCATGGACTGTAGCCCACCAGGCTCCTCTGTCCATGGAATTCTCCAGGCAAGAGTACTGGAGTGGGTTGCCATTCCCTTCTCCAGGGGATCTTCCTGACCCAGGGATCGAACCCAGGTCTCCCACATTGCAGGCAGATTCTTCACCATCTGAACCACCAGGGAATGTCCCCAAACCACCCTGCAAACCTCCAGGTAAGTCATCTTCTGCCTAGAGAACTCATGGTGGGAGCCAGAGAGGGTGGGGTTCAGAGTTCGGGACAGAGCAAAGGTGGAAGAAGAAGGAGGCTGGGGCTTCACAGAGACCTTTTGGGGATCTCGGAGTTGGGGGGCAGCAGAGGAGTCCACAGACTGGGACAGGGCTGCAGCTGTGAGCACTCTTCATGGGGCTGACGGAAAGGGGGCGTTCATCTTGGGCATGAGGAGCAAGGTCTGCAGGAACAGGACCTGCTTCCTGGGACAGGCTGTGTTGGGTCTACTGAGAAACTTGTGGGTCAAAGCAAGGCCCGCAGGAGGGGCAGGAGGGGCCTTGGGGGTGGGGCCCCAACAGCTCCGCATCTGTGTTTCTGACCCAAGCCTGAAGAAGCCACGGCAGGGCGGGCACCTTCCTCTAGGAACAGGGAAGCTGAAGTGGGCACCAGGGTGGGAACTTAGGCTGGCTGAATTCAGCCGGAATGTCAGTCTGTTGTTCTTTGATGGAATTCGGGACCTGACCGTGGCCTGGCCTGGGCGAGGCTGCTGGCGTGGGCTCTTCCTGCAGGGCAGGGCTGGCCCAGGCCCACCGCCCACCTGGAGCCTGTGCGCCGGGAGGATGAGCGCCACAGGGACTCCCCGCCTCTGTGAGATCCACACGGACAGACTCAGCTCTGCGGTCCTCAGAGGCCTGGACCCCACCCCGGCTGGACCGGAGGCCACACTGTGTCCCATGCTCTGCTCCCAGCCTGGGCCATGTCCGGCGGATAGGCCTCCCCAAGACTTCCCCGCCCCTCCCCCAGGCCCTGGAGGACGCCGGAGTGTGTGTCTTTTGGACATGACTCTGGTTTGTGGTCACTCTTTGCAGGCACACCCAGTATGCTGGGGATGAGAGGTCCCCCTGGACCTTGGTTTGGGGTGGGAAATAGGCCCTGGCCCATGTTGACCTAACTAGTATTTTGCTCTTAAAATTCCAGAGTCATATTTGAAGCCAGGCCCAGTCCTCCCTGGTGGCTCTGAGACTCAGGGCTCATCTGAGAACCCCCGAGTGAGGTGGCCTGGGGTACCACCATAACTTAGGGGTGGGCAGGAGGCCAACCACCCCCCACCCACTGAGGCTGCTTGGCAGAGAGGCTGAGACCTGGTGCCACTCAGAGGGAAGGAATATGCCTTCTGCTGGGCAGGGCCAGGATGTGCTTGAGGGACATCCAGTTTCCCAGTCCCTTCTGACGCCCTGGCCCCCGAGGGGATTTCCACTCAGCCTTGGGTTGGGCTCTATGCTCAGGCACTTTTGTTCTGGGCAGGTATGCACACAGAGTGGGCCTTCATGGGCTTGTCCAGAGTCACCCCAAGAGTGAGCAATCCAGGCTGCAGCTGATCATTCCAGAGCTAGGAATGCGTCCCTACAACAGGGCTGATTGTGAGGAGGGGGCAAGTCCCATCTGCAGGGTGAGCTGGGCAGATGTTGGGAGGAAGGAGGGAGGCATCCAGAGTGGGTGGGAACAAGGCCTTGGCAGGTAATCGGGACCCTGGGTGCCCTCAGGGCCTCTGCCACCCCAACCCCCAGCTGGCGAGTGTGCACAAGACGAGGGCCCCGCATGGGGTCGAGGTCTGCCTCTGGAACAAGGAGAAAAGCGGCCTTGAGCCTGTCCTTCTTGACCTGGCTCAGTCAGGTGGTGAGAGGGGGCCTTGTGGACCACAGGGGACGTGGCTCTGACTCTCAGTTGGAAGCCTAGGGAGGGAGCCGGCAGAGGGGGCGCCATCTCACCAAGTGTCCCCATGGAGAAGAGCCCATGGGGCCACCAGGAGGAGATGATGGGCTGGGCCATGGAGGGGTGACTTCCAGAAGAGTCCCAAGGTCCAGATTGGAGATGGAGGGGGAGCAGGAGCAGAGGGTGTCCTTGCAGTATCACCTCAGGCCCCAGGGCTCCCACACAGGCAGCCTCAGCTCCCAAGGGGCAGGAGGGCCCGAGGTGACCAAGGCCCCAGGTACCCTCAGGGCCGCCCCATGTCTGGCTACCTCTGAGTACTTAGCCCCAGCGGGAATGAGGTCTCTGCTGGCCCATGGCCTCATAGTCCCTAGGTCGGCAGAGGGCCCCTCCTGGGTGATACCTGATCCTCAGGGCACTTGGATAAGGGCAGAAGGGTGGGGAGGTGTCCCAGACCACCCCACCCTGCCACCCCCGCATGCCTCAGCCCCCCACCATAGCCAATCGCCCTTCCTCTGTGCCTCCCCTGGGCCTCGAGGTGCGGGGGTGGGGAAAGCACCTGGAACAAGTCCCAGGTTGTTCCCAGGAAAGGGGATACACCCCTCCTGAGACCCCACTCCCTGAGTCATGAGACGGGAACCCTGCCCGGGACACACACCCCCTTCCGGGATGCTCCCAGCGCACAGCGCACAGCGCACTTCGTAGGCATCTGGATCAAATAACTGGCTGCTGGCGAGCATGAATTAGAGTTGGAACTCTCCGCAAGGCAGGGTCAGCACAGTGCATGCCGAGACAGCGTACACAACGGGGGCCGTGGCTCCCTGGGATTCACAGTCACCCCAGAGAGAAGGGACGCAGGGCCGCCCACACCAGCGTGGCCTCAGTGGCTGCACAGCCCACCAGTGGAGGGAGGAGCTCGTACCGAGCTGGCAGGCCACGTGGTGGGGAGACGGGCCTGCCTGCAGAGTATGACTGAGTCAGTACCCTGAGCCAGACCCTGAGTGTTCCCCACTCCCTGCTCGCTGTGTGACCTCGCTGAGTCTCTTACCCTCTCTGGGCCTCCTTTTCTTCCGCAGGTTTTGTGAGAATTGAGCAGAGACCGAACCTAGTAGTGAACCTTGGATCTGTGTTTATGGTGAAGGAAGCGCAGCTTACTAGGAAGGTCCAGGACTTCATGGGTGCGGGATACACAGGGGCCAGGCGGGTGCACGGGAAGGCTGGAGGGAGGAGAAGTTGGGGAGACCCCTGGTGAAAGGCCAGGATGGGGGCCAGACCTGGAGGGCTAAAGGACCCTGAAACAAATCAGGGAGCAGTGGGGTGGGGAGCCTGAACACCTGTCCTGGTAGTGGGGTGCTGCAGAGGGACACGCACCTCCCCGAGACCTGGAAAGTCAGGCCCTACTTACCCATCCCCAGAATCTGGTCCTGCTACCCAGCCCGTGTCTCTGCCAGGGTTGATGATGGCCCCTTAGAATCCAGGACAGGCCACAGGTCCCAGCCACAGGTCTACAGCCCCTCAGACACAGCCAGCACAGGGTCTGGGGGTGGGGATGGCCTCCCTACCAGAATCCCAGCCCACTGGTCCCTCGAAGGGCTCCGACCCCGTGGCCGCCACTCAGGGCTCTGAGTTCTCCATGACAACTGGCTTCCCTGCAAGGTGAAAGCTCAGGGCTTGATCCCTCAGGGGTTGTCTCCGTACGTGGCCTCTAACATCCCAACCCAGACTCTTTCCACAGGGCAGGGGTCACAGGGAAGGTGCGTTTAAATTTCTGATGGAATCACCAAGTCACCTTGTAAAAAAAGGCTGTTCTGATTCATGCCCGTGCGTATGGTTTGTGAATGACCCCCGTTTTCTCACTTCACCATCACTGGCTCTTCTCATCAAGCAGTCTTCAGCTTCTGCCTTCTGGGATTAATATAGAGAATGACTATTTTGTCATATTCATTAAGGTGTGTTTATATCCTTTTTGCTTCTCTCCTTTGACACTTTTCAGTTGGGTGGTTGGTTTTTTTCCTTACTGATTGGTGGGAATTCTTTATATGTGATGAATATCAGCCCATGTATTTACCCTGCAGATATCTGTTTCTAATCTGTTGCTTAATATTTTACCTTATTAATAGTGGGTTGTTGTGTTCGGTTTTTGGTGGTTTTTTTTTTTTTTTGGTCACACGTGTGCGTGCTGCGTGCACGCCTGCATGACGTCACCTCAGTCATATCCGACTCTCTGTGACCACATGGACTGTAGCCTCCAGATTCCTCTGTCCATGGGATTCTCCATACAAGAATACTGGACTGGATTGCCATTCCCTTCTCCAGGGGATCTTCCCGACCCAGGGATCCAACCCATATCTCTTACGTCCTCCTGCATTGGCAGGCAGGTTCTTTTCCATTCATGCCGCCTGGGAAGCCCCTTCATCACATAGATGTCCTTAAATTTTATGTCGTCAGATTTGTCGATTGTTTCCTTTGGATGTTGCATCTTGCCTGCCTTCCTGAGAATCCGCACATACGCTCTTGCATTTTCTTCCAGCACTTTTGTAATTATGCTTTTTGCCTTTAATCTATCTGAGTTTATTTTGGGGTATGGGGTGAGACAGAGTGGAACCGTTTTTCCACATTAAGTCTTAGATATCATGAGCCCTGGAGGACACAAATTATAGCGTGGGGACGCGGAGCATAGGCTGGAATCCATGCCCTGGCCCTCACTGCTGGGCAGGGCAGGAGGGGGTTGTATTGCTGAGCTGGTCTGAGCCTCAGTTTCTTCTTCTCCAGAAGGTTCCTGTGCAGATTCATGAGTACCGTGTGTGAATGACAGGAGTGAGCCAGGTGGTCTGCGGAAGACGAAATGGTCCTGGGAGACTCCCCAGCTCCCAAGTGGTTCCCCAGCCTGGGGTCCCCCCACCTCCTCCTGCTTCTTCTAGAAGAGAGGGGTGGAAGGTAGGGCCAAGAAGGAGAAAGAAAATCCCCAACCCCCAAAGTGACTCGGCCAGAGTGAGACCGACACCTACATTCGGTGGGGTGTCCCTCCCCCTGGTGACCTCAGGGTGGAGATGGCCCTGCCAGGTTCCTGGGACGCCTCTGGGGAGAAAATGGCCACAATGTGGTCATATCCAGCCAGGCTCTGACAAAGCCCATGGAGGCCCTGAAAGCCAGAAAGGGGTGTAAGGGGAGCAGTTAACAAAACCGAGAGGTAGAGCGGCCTGGCTGAGAGTGGGAGCTGAGTCAGGACCCTCCGCAGGCCACCGCTGCTGTGAGCATCAACCAGGTGACCTGCACCACTGAGGGACGGAGCTCAGCCAGGAGACGGGAGCCACAGAACCAAACCACCTCACCTACCATCGTGGGACCTCTCTCTCCCGAGTGTCTCGTCTGACAGAGAAGGGGCTGTGCTGGATGCCCACAGTGCCCGCCCAAGGGCCACCACCTCGATGGGCACTTAGGAGGCTGGGCCTTCCTCACAGGACACCTCGGGGAGGTCAGGCTGGGAGCATTGGCAGCAATGGCAGAGGCCCCGAGAACCTGCCACGGGAATGGAAAGAAGCCGCGTGCTCTTTTCGAAACAGGCCTGTTGAATTCCGCAGAAGGTGAAAACTGTTGCATTTTCCCCTTTTCATTTCCAACTTTATTAATTTTTGTGACACTGTGGAGGGGAGACGGCCTTCCCCTACTGCTCCGTGGCGATGAATGTTGCTGAGCTGAGCACGGTTGCAACACTTTCCTGTAAAACGGACTAAAACAGAAGTCGATGTGTTCCTCGTATAAGAAATACATAAATCAGTTAAAAATAGTTCTCGGAGCGGATGTGATGATGTAGCGGCTGTCACAGGAAACACATGAATCAGACTCGTCCCCAGTAACAGGAGGGTAGAGGCAGGGTACAGAGAAGGCGATGGCACCCCACTCCAGTACTCTTGCCTGGAAAATCCCATGGGCGGAGGAGCCTGGTGGGCTGCAGTCCATGGGGTCGGACAGGACTGAGCGACTTCTCTTTCACTTTTCACTTTCATGCATTGGAGAAGGAAATGGCAACCCACGCCAGTGCTCTTGCCTGGAGAATCCCAGGGACGGGGGAGCCTGGTGGGCTGCCGTCTATGGGGTCAGACAGAGTCGGACACGACTGAAGTGACTTAGCAGCAGCAGTAGCAGCAGAGGCAGTGTCCGTGGTCCTTGGGCTGCTCCTCGGGGGGCTCAGCAAGGCAGGCCACTCGGGCTACACCGCACACCCGGCCCAGGCAGAGGCTCCCAGCTCCCCCGAGCTGGCTGCACTTCCGCCTATGTCGTTAACTGCTGGGTGTTCGTTCTTGGTTCAGAACTTCTTTGCTAACCACAGGACCTTACCAACCAGGGACACACACGCAAGTGCTTCCTGGGTCATCCCTGCCAGGGACCTACCACGGCGGATGGATTTTCAGGCTGATCTGCTTGAACACGGGACAGAACCCGTGTCCACCCTTGCCTTCAACCTGGTGGGGAATGGTGAGTGTCACCCCCAGAGCCTGGTCACCAACAAGGCCTCTGGTTTCTTGTGAGGAGCCACATCTATGTGTTTGCGCAAATAAGCAGAAATTTCTCAGCTGATCTAATCAATTGCTAGCGGCCTCGGAGGTCAGCACCCCCCAGCTACAGGGACAGTAACTGCGGTGGTTCAGCTGGTAAGGGGAGCAGGTGCTGAGAGCATGGCAGGTCCATGCCGACTGAGGCCTTGGACCTCATTATGGAGAAAGGATCTGACCCTGGAGGCCGGGTACAGTTTAGAGGGAAGGGACCGGTATGGCCACAAGTGACTTTGGGGGCTGAAGTCCACCGAGTGTTTTCACAATATGAGCCCGAGGGCCCTTAGCACTAACTAGACACAGGCTTCTCACTTACAGGGTTGGGGCTGGAGAGCAAAGAACCCAGGGAGGATAAGGGCCACCCTATACCAGCTGGCAGCTGCAGCGCCAGCAGGCACATCATTTGCCTCCTGAGCCTAAGACCCTGTTGAATGCGAACTTGGGAAGAAAACTCAGCTCAGTGTTGACTGAAAGGATCTAGCTGAGGAAGTCCCCTGTGCCTTCTAGCCCCTTTCCCTGGGGTGGGGGCACCTCCCTGGGGGCCTACACTGGGCTGGACCTCCTCCCCCAGCCCCAGGCCTGAGGCATGTGGCCGTGGAGGTGGCTCAGGGATCCAGGTCATCATGAGCAGTGCTCCAGACATCCGGGTCAGCTTGGTAGGAAGCTGGTGGGGGAGCTGATCTGGCCCAGCTCTGCCTGAGTCAGGACATCTCTCTGCCCTGTGGCTGGGTGGGGTACTGGGGTGGCGGGGATGAAGAGAGAGGAGAAGGAAACTTGGCTGGGAAGGAGTCATGTTTGGGAACACACCCTTCCCCAGAAATCCCCCAGACAAACACCTGTGGGGCATCTACTGGACACAGGGCATGTCACGAGGCCAGGGCTGTGATTTCTCTTAAAAGAATCCACCTGGCAATGCAAGAGACACGAGAGTCTCAGGTTCGATCCCTGGGTCAGGAAGATCCCCTGGAGAAGGAGATGGCATCCCACTCCAGTGTTCTTGCCTAGAAAATTCCATGGACAGAGGAGTCTGGCAGGCTGCAGTCCATGGAGTCCCAGGGAGTCAGGCATGACTGAGCACACACATATTACCTACCATAACAAGCCCAGGTACCTGGATCCAGGCTAGAGACACTGGGTGGGATGTGCTTCTGGGAGTGGGCACAGGGTTTGGCCAGTTGGGGTCAGCCCCTGGTCAGCCAGTGTTTGGGTGGTACTGAGACGCCTGCATCTGGGTCTGACTGCTAAACCATTCCCAGGGAGTCACCATCTCCTCCAATCCCTCCTGCTGGGCAGTGCCAGGCAGGGCAGATGCCAGGATCTGATCCTGGCCAGCCCTCCCCAGTCCACACCTCCCACGGCCCCTGCTGGGCTCAGCAAAAAGCCAGTCCTGCCCTCACTGACCCAGCAACGGAGTGTGTATTTGAGTTTTGCAGAATGTCTTGCTCTTTTCAAGCCTGTGATGATGCCGTGAATGAATATAGAGCTTTAAGGGATGGAAGCAGTCAAGCATCATCAACGTCCACCTGGATGCCTTTTGGCTCAGCCTTGAAGTTCTTATCTTGCAGGCCCAGTTCCTGCCTGTCCATGCTGCCCTCTCTGGCCATGGACTTGACCAGATGGTAAATATTGGAATAGCTAGCTTTCTTTTTAAAGTGTTTAATGGCAAGGCACAACATCTGAACACAGTTAGAAACTGAAAATCTTCCCCAGGCTCCCAGCTCCCCCAGAGAGGACCAATGCACTGGTCAGAGCCAGTCTCTGTGAACGTGAATCTTGGTCCTATGAGGCTGGTCCTCACAGTTCAGGACTCTGTGGAACTGCCTGAAGAGGATCTCTGAGCAACACAAACTTTAATAAGGTCAGACTCCAGGCAGGGCTTCCCTGGTGGCTCAGACAGTAAAGAATCTGTCTGCAATGCAGACCTGGATTCGATCCCTGGGTTGGGAAGATCACCTGGAGAAGAGAATGGCAACCCACTCCAGCATTCTTGCCTAGAGAATCCCATGGACGGAGGAGTCTGGCAGGCTACAGTCCAAGAGGTAGAAAAGAGTCAGACATGGCTGAGCGACTAACATACAAACTGGAACCACCAGAACCGGGTTGGGCAGCCACAGAGGCTAGAGCTGGGGGTGGTCTTGGCCTTCCCTCTAGGTATTCCACCCGGCCGATCCTCATCCCTTCCTTCCCTTGTCGTCTGTTTCTCCACTGTTTTTCAAGCACCGCATCCTCAACTGCCTGCCCCAGGCTGACCACTCACTATTTGGGGGCTCATCCTTGAACCTCAGAGGCTGCTCAGTTTTGCCCCAGAGCCCATCATTTAAGGCTCTGAACCTGCATTACGTAGGTCTAGGAAGCTCTGGCTATTACTGTGCCAACTTACTAATGCACAAAAGGAAGAAAGCTCAGAATGTGGAAGGAGCCCTCCCCAAAGGCTTCTTCTACAGAATGTATGTCTGCCACAGCTGGCCACCACCTCCTCGTCCTCCTGGGCTCACATCACAGAGTTCATGGACTGGCCTGGCTCCGGGAAGGAAGAGCCTTCAACGGTTCCTGGGCTGCTAGTCCTGCAATTGTGCCCATTTTACAGGTGAAGAAATTTAGGCACAGAGAGGTTGAGGAACTTGCCTGATGCCACACAGCAGCGAATGAGATGCCACAGAAGCCATCAGGGCAGGACAGGCCCAGGCAGGGCAAGCTTGAAGTGAAGTCGCTAATCGTGTCCGACTCTTTGCAACCCCATGGACTACATGTAGCCTACCAGGCTCCGCTGTCCATGGGATTTTCCAGGCAATAGTACTGGAGTGGATTGCCATTCCCTTCTCCAGGGGATCTTCCCGACCCAGGGATCCAACCCACATCTCTTATGTCCTCCTGCATTGGCAGGCAGGTTCTTTTCCATTCATGCCACCTGGGAAGCTTAACAAATGCTTAACCATCTGAGCCACCAGGGAAAGCTTGGCATCCTGAAAAAGAAGGGCTGCCTGCCTCCTGGCCAGGGGCTATGAGACAATGTGAGGGCGGCCCAGCCCACCCAGAGTGGCTGGAAGCATCATGTTAGGTGCTCTGGGTGGGCGAGGCTGTGGTGACATTGATAAGACCCTAGCATGACCCCTCCCTGATTATCACTGCCTCCTCCCCAGCTTGTGCCTCCAGAAGCTACACCTTCACTGAAAAGTCAGTTTTCCTGCTGGAGGAGACCCTCTCCTGGCAACCTGGGCAGAGCCCCTCCAAGTCCTCCTTGCCTAGAGGCAGAGGCTGCCCCACTCCTGACCCGCCGGCTGGTGTGACCTGACCCTCCTCCATCCTGCAGACACACTCACTCCTTCCATCCCCTTCTCTCTGGCTGCAGACAGGGTGTGGTGCCTGGAGCCTGCAGAGGTGCCCCTCGGGCACTCTGGTTTCTGTATGGAGTGACCACAGCTCTCATAGCCATGTTCCTCAAACCAAGGCAGGGCCCCTGTGCGAGGCCAGCCGGCCAGCGGGTGAGTAGGCCTTCGGGCTCTGCCACCAGCCGGGCCATTCAGCCAAAGCACATGTTCTCCCTCTAATTGGAGCTGGATTAGGGCTGGAGCAAGAGAACGGCGGCTTGTCAACAAAGAGGCCTTAGACTTGGGGCAGCAGTGGGTCAAGGCGGCAGCCAGCAGTGGGGAGGTTGGAGGGGGGCGGCCGGCCCTGTCCACAAGCAGCTCCCTCAGCCTAGCCCTTCCTCTGCTGTCTCAGCTCTCACGGACCCAACACAGAGGAGCAGGACTCACAGTGCTGATCACATCCTCCTCTGCAGGGCCCCCAACCCCTCAAGGGCTGAGGCCCATCAGAACCTACCAGGGACCCTCAAAGCCAGAGCAGCCTGGGTGTGGGGGCTTCAACTGCTACCGGGGCAGGGGGATGGAATCTCTGGAGGTGAAGTCTGCAGAGCACCCTGGGGCATCTCGCTCTGTGCTGTGAACAAGAATGCAGCCAGTTCCTGCTGAGTTCATGTGGACCAAACGGCTTTGAATGGAAACCAGAGGGTTCGCTTCTCACCAGTACACCCACCCTTCTTTCTGCAAGAGAGGCCAAGCCATCAGCACCGACTTCTGACTTCTGTTAGTCTGATGGAGATGGTATTGGTGCTGAGCATCCCTTTGGGGCCCCTGAGTGGACTTTGGCTGGAAGTAGGGCAGAGGGGCTTCCCTGGTGGCTCAGTGGTAGAATCCACCTGCTAATGCTAGTGGACCTGTCTTGCTAATGGATATCGATGACCCAGAGACATCGATCCCTGGGTCAGGAAGGTCTCCTGGAGAAGGAAATGGCAACCCACTCTAAAATATTCTTGCCCAGGAAATCCCATGGACAGAGGAGCCTGGCAGGCTACAGTCCAGCTGCTGCTGCTGCTAAGTCGCTTCAGTCGTGTCCGACTCTGTGCGACCCCACAGACAGCAGCCCACCAGGCTCCCCCATGCCTGGGATTCTCCAGGCAAGAACACTGGAGTGGGTTGCCATTTCCTTCTCCAGTGCATGAAAGTGAAAAGTGAAAGTGAAGTTGCTCAGTCGTGCCTGACTCTTAGCGACCCCATGGACTGCAGCCCACCAGGCTCCTCCGCCCATGGGATTTTCCAGGCAAGAGTACTGGAGTGGGGTGCCATTGCCTTCTCCGAGGCTACAGTCCATGGGGTCACAAAACAGTAGGACACGACTTAGTGACTAAACAACAACAAGGGCAGGGGGTGGAGTGGGGGTATGGGAGATCTTTCTAGAGGCCAGAAGGGGACAACTGGGGCAACCAGAATCACAGGAGGCTTCCTAAATCGGAGGAATGCAGAGCACCACACCAGTGGGGTAGCAGTTTTCTCGTCTATACAGAGGAGGGTTTATACTCTGGGCTCAGACACCCCTTCCTGCATTCCCTGGAGAGCAGCCTGCTCTGTGCCACCTGGTTGGAACGCATCTAAGCTGAGCTGGAACACAGGACAGGCAGCCAAGAACCATTGTTGAGAGTCCTCCTGGGAGGGTGTGGGCAGGGGCCTGGGCAACTGGACATCTGAGTGACAAGGGTCTGGACCAAGGGTGGGTGCTCTGGGCAAGGCCTCGCACACCACTCACACACTGCCTGCAGGAGCTCTGGGCCCTCACCTGGGATGATCAGAACAGGTAGGTTGGGGCTCAGCCCTGCCCTGAGAGCAGGGAAGTTTCACTGTCAGGAAAGACAGCCCCGCAGCAGGTCCACAGGGCACTCAAGCCCGGGGACCTGCTCGCTGCCCACGGGGACATTCAGGGCAGTCTAACTGGGCACAGATAGGGCACTCTTGGGAGCACCTCCAGACTTTCACTTTATAGGCACACTAGTGGGACCTGTGGGCCCGCTCAGGTTTCAACTCATGGCCCTTTGTCCCCACTGAGCCTCTTTCTGTCAAAATGCACACACCCAGGGTCCTTTCTCTTAGCAGGATCTTTCATGTTGCACGTGTTAAAATGTCTCTACCAGCTGACCAAGGGCCTGTGACTCAGCATTCCTGCTCCCACACAGGTTTGCAGGGGTGCCAACCGACATTATAAATCCCAGGAGAGGCCAGCAGCTGGCCGGGCCCCACGGCCCCCAAGTCCCGGCTCTGCAGCCCTCCAGCCCTCCTCTCTCATCCTTCGACCTGCCAGAACCATTGGCCTGTCTGATGGCTGTTACTTCTTAAGTTGCTCAGCTCCTTTAGTTAGCTGCTACCAGTGCCCAGCTTGTCTTAATCAGCTATTGATTAAGACACACCCCATGTATCCCCAGGATAGGGTAGTGGGAGGTGAGATGTTCCCCAGGAGGTTGGGTGACGCAGCCAGGGAACAGAACCCGCGTGCTGGGCCTGTGGAGGCGGGATGTGGCCAGCCTCTGAGGGCTGTGGGTGGGTGGGGTGCCTTCTCGAGCTGAGTCACCCGCTGGCACCAGGAAGCCTGGCCGCATGACCTCCAAGCAGAGGCAACTTGGACTTGCTGAATATGAGGAGAGTTACTACTGTTTCCTAGAAGCAACGGGGAGTTGATGAGTTTCACTGAGCATCTCCTTCCTAGAATGGTCACCATCCTGGGGGCACCTCCAGGGTGAGCGGGGACAGGGTCGAGTGAAGTCATGTGAAGGGTGGGGACATCTCCACCTGCAGACACTGGGTGCTCCCTTTGAGCAGAGGAAATGGTTTGGACCCATTTTGCCAATGCATTTGTGAGACAACTTGTTTAAGTATCTTAGACCAAGGAAGAGATGAGGCTTACAGGACCCAGGAACTGCTTGCACACTCGGATACACAGACACACAGACACACAGACACACACACACACACTGTGAGATACACCCAGACACTCACTCACAGGGAACACATCCACACCTCACACCCCTGCACGCTCAAAGACACCCACCCTGCCAGCCCTGCACACACCCTTGGCCTGATGGACAGGCTGGAGACCGAGGACCCCAGGCTGACCTGAGACTCCAGGGCTTAGAACAGAAGTGGCAAGAACATGCTGACTTTCTGCCTCGGCCCGTTCAGGGACACCATGTGTGCACCCTGGGTTCTGCCCCTGACCTGAGCTTCTACTCTCTCATCCACGAAACAGGCATCAAGGGCTGCCCAGGTTGCTTAAGTGGAACCACCCCTGAAGCATCAAACAGGGAGGGCAGAAAACATGGGGACGAGGTGGAGGGCTTCCCAGAGCTCTGGCCTCTGCGTTGGTTCACCCAGCCCTCCCAGCACTGCAGCCTGACCACTCACCCTGAGTGCACACTCCCTAGCCAGCAGAGGAGCCTCAGCAACCACCTGGGGCTGCAGCAAAGGCTGCAGGGAGTGGGGGGGTCCCACGGGGAGGAAGCCCAGCCCGCTGCCCTTCCAGCGCTCCTGCATCGCCACCTGCTGGCCACGAGGAGCCTCGGTGTGCGCCTGGCACAAGCCCTGGGCGTTGGCCCAGGTTCCCGGAGCCCCCCAGCAGGTTCAAGACAGTGAGTAGGGGTGTAGGCTGGCAAGGCCAGGGACCTGGCCCCCAATTTCTCAAGTCAGGAAGGGCAGAAGCAAAGCTTTGGCGCCAGGAGCTGGGCTCCGTTCCCAGACTTCCTCTTGGAAATGGGCGAGCGCAGGAGAGCTGGACGCTGAGCCACGGTAACCGGCTAAACCTCCCAACCCTGCTCCTGCCCCAATCCTCTGCAGGCCTCAGAGCTGAGGCATCTCCTTGATAAAGCAGGGTTCAGGTAAGGACATAGGCTCCTATGGAATGGGTCAGCTGATTCCTGGACGTACCCAGAGCTCCAAGGACATGGCCTGATCTCTAGTCCAAGAGGTGACCCTTGGCAGGATACCCCAAGTCAGCGAACAGGCGGCAGAGGGTGCGAAAGAATATTTGGAGGAAACTGCTGCAAGTTTTGTGTGGCTTGAGTGTGTACCTCGAACTCCACTCCAGATAGTGCATTGCCTTTTCACCAAGATGCACAATCTCTCTGCCTCTGGGCTTCTGCATTCCCGCTGCCTCTGCTCAGCCACAGCTCCTCCACACCCAGGTGACAGCAGCCCCGCCCTGCCCCCCGCCCCCAACACACTCACACTGGGGGCGTTCCCGGGTCCTGCTCCTTTGTTATTCAGGAGCCTGGTGTCATTCTTTGTAAAAGCTGACTCTTAACTAAATACAACAGTGTTAACAGTTCACCTAAAAAAATACATTAAAGCTTAATTGAACCAGATCTCCAGTCTCCAGGACACTCAGCTACAACTGGGCACTTAGTCAAGCCCATTTCAACTCATTACTTCACCCATCTAGTTTCTCTACCCAGCTCCAGAGAACGGTTTTTTGCCTTACCTGGATTGCTGCTTGGAGTTGAAAAATACCAGATTTCACACCCTGGGGAGGGGCTGGACAGGGGAGGAGAACAGGGATGAGGCCCGGGTGCTCCATCCGTCCAGCAATGTCCAGAGCTGACTCCTGGAGGAAAGCCCACCCCAGGCACAGGCAGGTCAGAGCCAGGTGGGCCAGGTGGATGCCTGTGATGGCTGGTGCGGCGGCTCTAAGACACTGCATTTCAGACATGTTAACGAGGGGTTAACCAGACACATGCTTCAGACCATCACACTCTCCCTGGGTCTCTGGGCCTCAGAAATACATCAGAGGTCAGATAGGTGGAGACCCAGCTTTGCCTACAAGGTCCAGAAACCCAGGGGGAAACACTTGAGGCCTCATCACTGGGAAGGAGCATGTGTTGGTGACTTTCTGAGTGACACGAAGCACGTTTCCTGCATCACCTTTAAAGTCAGGCTGCTGCTGCTACTGCTGCTAAGTAGCTTCAGTCGTGTCCAACTCTGTGCGACCCCATAGACGGCAGCCCACCAGGCTCCCCCATCCCTGGGATTCTCCAGGCAAGAGCACTGGAGTGGGTTGCCATTTCCTTCTCCATGCATGAAAGCAAAAAGTGAAAATGAAGTCGCTCAGTTGTGTCCGACTCTTCGCGACCCCATGGACTGCAGCCCACCAGGCTCCTCCGTCCATGGGATTTTCCAGGCAAGAGTACTGGAGTGGGGTGCCATTGCCTTCTCTGTTAAAGTCAGGCACCTGACTCCAAATGATCCTGGCAAAGGATGCAAAACATGGTTTCCCTGTTATGAGAGTGAAAGGGAAGAACCAGGAAGAAGGGAGGGGCAGAGGGGAGACAGGCTGTGAAAGCTGTCCTCCTGCAGTCCCTCTGAGAACTGGAGTCGGTGGTGCTACCCAAGGGACCTCAGTGTCACCCCACCAGCTACCCTGTCTGAGATGCTGCTCCTCCTGTCCAAGCAGGCCTCTTGCTCTTCCAATAGTGCCTATTCAACTAGTGCCACTTCTGGGCATCCCCCAGTGTTCCAATATGGTGCCCAGCTTTGGGGTTCATGCCTTGAGGCTAACCCTCACCTGTCCCACCACTTCTTCGGCTACACAAGGGAATATACACAACTGTGAACACAACTCTCACTCCCGCCAGGCCCCCACTAGACACTCACGGTTGCCCTCTCGCAACCCTTGTTAAGGACAAATTATTCACTGGACACTTGTTAGAAAGTGCAAGAGACTTTATTCAAGACTCTGGCAAATGTGGGAAGAAACCGACTTCAACTCAGTATAACAAAGCCAGAGTGAAGAGTTACAGCCCTTGGCCAGGTGAGGATGCAAATGCAACTTACTAACAGGAACTCGGATAGCTTCAAGGGTGGGGGATTCTTGGCTGGGACAGGACTCAGCAGGCCCAGGATGAGGCCTGGAGGAGAAGAGGTGCCAGGGAACCAGGCCTGAGTTTGCTCTGTCTCCCCCAACACACAATGTCCCTGTGGAGGGACCCCCCAAGTGGAGGTTGAGGTCAAGAAACAGTTTCAGTTCAGCTCAGTTCAGTCGCTCAGTCATGTCCCACTCTTTGAGACCCCAAGAACTGCAGCACGCCAGGCCTCCCTGTCTATCACCAACTCCCGGAGTTTACCCAAACTCATGTCCATTGAGTTGGTGATACCATCCAACCATCTCATCCTCTGTCGTCCCCTTCTCCTCCTGCCCTCAATCTTTCCCACCATCAGGGTCTTCTCAAATGAGTCAGTTCTTCAAATCAGGTGGCCAAAGTATTGGAGTTTCAGCTTCAGCATCAGTCCTTCCAATGAACACCCAGGACTGATCTCCTTTAGGATGGGCTGGTTGGATCTCCTTGCAGTCCAAGGGACTCTCAAGAGTCTTCTCCAACACCACAGCTCAAAAGCATCAATTCTTCGGCGCTCAGCTTTCTTTATAGGAACCTTCCAAGGACAGGAACCACTGTGGTCGACAGATGCAAAGCCAGAGACGGACACCACGTCTAATGAGCCAAAACTCAGAAGGGGAGTCTCCTCCCAAATGTGTCCCTTTGCACTTGAGGCTCTGGTTTTCTTTCCCTCCATCCCAGGCCTGCCTTTCTTTCTCTGCCTCTCACTAGCCCCTGCTCCGACGTTCTGGGGAGTTGTTAGCTGTTCTCTTCCCACCCACTCTCCACTGCTGCGTTCTCTGTCCACCTTCCTTTCCGCGGCCTCCACAGAATTTCTAACCCTGAGCCCCATGCTCCGCCAGGACCAACCACAGCCCAGAACAGATCTGCTGATAAGGCTGTGTGCATCGTACAACATGCTTCTGTGCTGTGTGCCTGCTTCTAAAGGTGACAAGTACAATGCTTTGTCTCTTTTTCTTTCTTGAAATAAAAATCCAAACGACAAAATTAATTTGCCCTTCATGGACTGTGCCCTGCTGGAATCTCTCTACATGTGGCCCCGAGAGGAAGGGTTTCTTGGAGGAGGCTGAGCCCCTGCAGACAGAGGCTCTCAAATAATAGGCAGGGGGATAGTTTCCTGGAGGTCACACCTGAAACTTCCACATCCCAGAGAGTGGCCCAGGAACCTCCCCTCCTCAAAGCCCAGTAGCCAAGTAGAAACCGATGTCCCCTCCTCCCCCTGCCACCACCAGGCCAGTTTTTCCTGCTTGTCCTGTTTGGGGACTCCAGCCAGAAACCCAATAAGCAGAGGGGAGGGGGCGAGGAGAGGAGGAGAGGCAAACAAGAGATTCCAGACTCTGCACCGTGCTGGGAGAAGGTGGGGGGCAGGGCATATAAGAGCCTGATGGCTGCAGTAAGCCCCTAAACACTTCCTCACCTGGTCTCAGGACCTTGCTCATGGCACCTCTTCGGGGTCCTGTGCAGGAGGTACCTACCCCCACCTTTGGAAGCTGGGTGCCCCTGGGCTCACCTCCTTGGGTGGTCTCTCCCCCCATACTTCCTGCTGTCTTCCCGCAGAGCTCCTCTTCTCCCCAGCTCCAGCTGCTTCCTCTGTTGAAGACTCTGAGGTCACCTCTCACATGTCACATCCAAAGAAGAGCCCTCCATTCAATCCTGAAACCTTGGGCTTCCCGTTCAGTAACAGGCCATGTTATTCTAAATGCTCAGGCCAAATCGCACTGTCAACTCTGCTTGGCTCTTTCTCACAAATCCCACATCCTTCCTTGATTTCTTCCTGCTCTATGTTTACAATGTATTCCAAACCCAGCATTCCCCTCACACAGTCCCATCATTGCTAAAGAATTGATGCTTTCGAATTGTGATGCTGGAGAAGAGTCTTGAGAGTCCCTTGGACTGTAAGGAGATCAAACCAGTCAATCCCAAAGGAAATCAACCCTGAATATTCATCGGAAGGACTGATGCTAAAGCTGAAGCTCCAATCTTTTGGCCACCTGATGTGAAGAACTGATTCATTAGAAAAGACCCTGATGCTGGGAAAGATTGAGAGCAAGAGGAGAAGGGGATGACGGAGGATGAGATGGTTGGATGGCATCACCACTCAATGGACATGAATCTGAACAAACTCCGGGAGATGGTGAAGGACAGGGAAGAAGCCTGGCCTGCTCTTTCATAGGGTTGCAAAGAGTCGGATACAGCTTAGTGACTGAATAGCAACATCACACATTACCACCACCCTGCCTCCTGCTGGTCTAAACTACCTCACCAGGGCCTGGGTTAAGGTAAAGAGTCTCCCAGCCTCTCCTGCTGTCTTCCAGCTGCCCTCAGCCACGGAAAGACCTGGCCATGACATTCTTCTCTCATCTCACTTTAGAAATGAAATCCAAAGCTTCATGATACTCATAACCTGGTTGTCCCCTCTATTCTCACTGCTCTGCAGATACTCTGGGCTGTGACTCTCCTCAGACAAGCACCCCTGCCTCAGGGCCTTTGCACGTCCCACGGATCTGTTAGAAAGCTCTTCCCACAGGCATGTGCATGGCCCATCCCACTTAATTCACACCAAAGCTCATCTTACTTGTCTATCATCTGTCTCCTTGCAAGGACTGAAGCTCCCAGGGCTCATGGAACACGTTTTCCTCCTGCTTTCCCAGGCTCCGGGGTGATGGCCAGTA
Organism: Ovis canadensis; assembly: GCF_042477335.2. Lineage (NCBI taxonomy): Eukaryota > Metazoa > Chordata > Mammalia > Artiodactyla > Bovidae > Ovis > Ovis canadensis. The sequence goes on along the minus strand of NC_091255.1, from coordinate 57,883,950 downwards.
CATTGGAGATGCTCAGTAACATGAGTTATGGATAAATTAGTGAGTGGTCAGGGCCGCAGTGTGGGGGTGCTCTGGAGCCTGTGTCCTGCCTGGAAGGGTGTGTTCCGAGCCCCAACTCAGCCCCCGCCCACGCCCAACTATACAGACCACCTGGCTGCTTTCTCTGACCTTTGTACGTGCAGCCCCACCTGCCTTCTTCACAGACTCTCTTTTCTTCCGTTCAAACCCTGCTTCTACCTCCTGGCCAAGTTCACCTAATTGTCCTCCCCATCACTGCTGTGTCTGGTGTTGGGGGGAGTCTAGGGCGGCTCTGCCAAGGGGCTAGTGTTAAGACAAGTTCAGAGTAGAGTTGTATGAACTGGCACCCTTTTCCAAAGTGGGGGGTTCTTCCCTGCTGCACCTGGCTCCTAGACACCTGCTGGGTGATTGAGGGACGGTATTGACCAGTCAGCAGCAAAGTTCCTCATGTGTCCAGCCCTTACTGGGCTTCCCTGGTAGCTTAGCTGGTAAAGAATCCACCTGCAATGCAGGAGAACCTGGTTCAATTCCTGGATCAGGAAGTTCCCTTGGCGAAGGGACAGGCTACCCACTCCAGTATTCTGGGGCTTCCCTGGTGGCTCAGACGGTAAAGAATCTGCCTGCAGTGCGGGAGACCTAGGTTCAGTCCCTGGGTTGGGAAGATCCCCTGGAGGTGGGCACGGCAACCCACTCCAGTATTCCTGCCTGGAAAAATCCCCATGGACAGAGGAGCCTGGCGGGCTACAGTCCATGGGGTCTCAGAGTCGGACAGTACTAAGTGACTAAGCACAGGACAGTACTGAGTGACTAAGCACAGCACAGCACTGATGGAAAGGGGCCTCCCGCCACGGGACCGACTGCCTCAGGTGTTCTGTGCGCCCCCACCCACCCCTTGCCCTGGTGACTTGCTGTGTTCATCAAGCCGAAAGCAGCTGCCCCTTGCACAAAGAGGTATGAATGAGTCCTGGATGGCAAATGCTAACAGGGTGCTTCTGCCAGCCTGTGCTCGAGAGTGAGGAGTTGAGTCCTGCAGCTCCGAGGACACTGTTTGCTATTTAGGCCGCTGACACCAGCTGTGGTGCTTCTGCACAAACGGCATGTTGTGAACACCTCATTATTGTCCAATGGGTTCTCACCCCTCACTGCACCCCAAGATTTCAAGTTCCTGGAGCCTGTTGGAGAGTTCGTGCTTTTCCTCCTGTGCCGGCCATAGTTCCAGGAGGAATACTGTGTGGCCCTCAGGGAAGAGGTTACAATGAAGGGGAAAGGGATTTGTGTTTTTATAGCCAGTCACCCACTTTGCAACAGGCCCTGTGTGTGTTAATGATCTTGCCTGTCAGGGGCCTTGATCCCCCAATCAGAGCCCTAAGGCACTAAGTAACTCACACAGAATCCCATACACAACTGCTGACCACACCCCAGTGGTGGGGTGCCTCTGTTAAACCCACTTCTAATTCCAGGCTCGGGGCATTTCGCTAAAGCCAGGTGTGGGAATCCAAAGCCTTTCCTGATGATGCTCATTGCGAGAGAAAGAGACAACACAAACCAATAAACCACAAAACAGCCAAACACAGCTAAGATCTGTAGCACAGAAGGAACGCAGGGGGCCTCCCCGGCCTTACAGTGAGTCTGAGCTGGGGTTTGCTCTTTCCTCTGCTGCCACCCAGCGCCCCCAAAGAGAGGCTGACCAGAAACCACACCAGTTTCCTTTAGCCTCAGCTCAACAATTTTGGGGAGGGCAAGTAACCCTTTTAGAATCTGCTTGCTGCTGCTGCTAAGTCACTTCAGTCGTGTCCGACTCTGTGTGACCCCATAGACGGCAGACCACCAGGCTCCCCTGTCCCTGGGATTCTCCAGGCAAGGACACAGGAGTGGGTTGCCATTTCCTTCTCCAATGCATGCAAGTGAAAAGTGAAAGTGAAGTCACTCAATCATGTCTGACTCTTAGCAACCCCATGGACTGCAGCCTACCAGGCTCCACCATCCATGGGATTTTCCAGGCAAGAGTACTGGAGTGGGCTGCCATTGCCTTCTCCGTGAGAATCTGCTTAAATGTGGGGAAATCACACAGGAAAATGCACATGCCCAAGTTTTTTAAAACACTTGTAGGGGTATGCCAAGGATGCTAGATAAAGAACTCCCTTTTCAGAATCTAAATTTGAAATCAGGCGTGGTGTTTGTACTCTATGGCCATCAAATTCTTGATTTCCTGAGGTCCAGGTGTGAAGAGCAAAACCTTGCAACTGAAGGCACCTGGAATGTGTTCAGAGGGTTACAAAGCAGCCTGGAGTGGGACCACAACAGAAATCCAAGAACAGATCCCTGATTCTATAAAAACATACTTGATGTATTGGACAGACTTCAAATCCATGGGAGAAAGGGCAGACGACTTTACAGTGTCGGGATAAGTGTTTGCTAGTTCGGCTTTTCCTCCTTAACAAACCCAAATCTTAGTGGCTTAATGCAGTCATTTATTTGCTCACGATTCTGTGGGTAGACAATTGGGGCTTGCTCAACAGGACAGTGATTTTGCTGACTTCTTCTGAGCTCACCTGAGCATCTTAGCAATTGGCACGTTCCCTTTTTCTTATCAGTAAACTGCCAGCATTGACTGACTCTGAACTACACTCTCCCATTTTTTTAATCTTGCTGTGTCACTGATGGCATACCATATTGTATCTTATACCAGTTTTGCTATTTGTGAAGTTGTTTGTGATCACCTCTGAAGTATCACCTGCTTCTATGCCTGCCCTATGCCTAACTTTGTGAGTAGATGTAATGCTTGCCATATGACCTTTCTATAAATTGCAAAGTATGTATTTTAAAAACTTTTTATGACAGCAGTAATTCTAATTCATGGCAGAAATTTTGGGAAATATGGAAAAACATAAGATAAAAGATACGCAAATGACACCACCCTTATGGCAGAAAGTGAAGAGGAACTAAAAAGCCTCTTGATGAAAGTGAAAGAGGAGAGTGAAAAAGTTGGCTTAAAACTCAACATTCAGAACACTAAGATCATGGCATCTGGTCCCATCACTTCATGGGAAACAGATGGGGAAACAGTGGAAACATTGTCAGACTTCATTTTGGTGGGCTCCAAAATCACTGCAGATGGTGACTGCAGCCATGAAATTAAAAGACACTTACTCCTTGGAAGGAAAGTTATGACCAACCTAGATAGCATATGGAAAAGCAGAGACATTACTTAGCCGACTAAGGTCCGTCTAGTCAAGGCTATGGTTTTCCCAGTGGTCATGTATGGATGTGAGTTGGACTGTGAAGAAAGCTGAGCACTGAAGAATTGATGCTTTTGAACTGTGGTGTTGGAGAAGACTCTTGAGAGTCTCTTGGACTGCAAGGAAATCCAACCAGTCCATCCTAAAGGAGGTCAGTCTTGGGTGTTCATTGGAAGGACTGATGCTGAGCTGAAACTCCAATACTTTGGCCACCTCATGCGAAGAGTTGACTCATTGGAAAAGACCCTGATGCTGGGAGGGATTGGGGGCAGGAGGAGAAGGGGACGACAGAGGATGAGATAGCTGGATGGCATCACCGACTCGATGGACGTGAGTTTGGGTAAACTCCGGGAGTTGGTGATGGACAGGGAGGTCTGGTGAGCTGCGATTCATGGGGCTGCAAAGAGTTGGACACGACTGAGTGACTGAACTGAACTGAAGATAAAAAATATTTTTAAGCCCGTAATCCCTGCAGCCCCAAATAGTATTTCTTCCTGGTATATTTTTTCTATATATACTTTTTCTGCATTTTTCAAATTTTGCGTAATGAACATGCTATCACATTTGTAATCAGAAAACAAACATTCGCAGTTACAATAGGGTTCTATCATGCTCTGTGCAAGCTTGGCCAGAGAGAGAAAATGAGAAAATAAACAGCAGGACAGGACTCTCCACTGTTACTGCTCCAAAGGCCCTGAAACGAGGACTTGATTGTTTTCAGGGGCTGAAGTACTTCGTGGATCTCTTCCGCGCCACATATTCTTCACTCAGCATTCCAGGCTGCCTGAGCTCTTGGCAGATTAAAAACAAACTCAGTCAACCTTTGGATGGCTTTTGAAGTATCTGCTGAGAAATGCCAAAAGTGACGTTCACTCATTAATGTTATCTAATACCCAGCTCCTCCTTCCATTGTCCTAGATTCTCAAAAATATCTTTTTACAATTTGTTAGAAACAGTATCCAAAGAACCACAGCGTCCTCTAACGTCTGTAAAGTTTTTACATTGTCTTTTCTTTCCAGGGCCTGTTCTATTGAGCGCTGAGAGGCCGCTGTCAAGCGCACGCCAATCCCCAGAAGCGGAGCGCCGGCCAGAACCCCATACCTCGGACGGAAGCTTCTGCCTCCACTGGGAGCATCGCCGAAGTGAGGGGGCTTCGGCGGTTACCATGGAGATTCTGGCTTGCGGCCCTGGTTGGCTGAGACGCCTCCGACACCGCCCCCTCTGCTCAGCTCTGGGGGAGAGGTAGGCAGAAGCGGAGATTTCTCAGGGACTTCTGGGAAAGGGAAGTCCCTGAGAACGGAAACGGAAGCGGCTTGCCCGGTGCATTCTGGGAGTTGCAGTTCAGTTGTCTGGGGCTCTTGTGCCCTCAAGGCTAAGCGGTCTGGGAGCGTCGCGCGAGTAGCCACAGGCGCAGGAAGGCTGCCTGGAGCTTGGTTTCACATAAGGTTGGTGTGGCCCAAGGCCGTGCTGTCCCGCCTCCACTCCGACCGGGAGCAGCGGCCATTCGGCGTTCGGGCTTGGCGGGGAGCTGGACCCCAGGTCTCAGAAGCCACGGAGCCCCAGGGCACCCTCTCGGCTCAGGAAGAGCAGAGGTGGAAAGGAATGTCAAGTGCTTAAAAGGAGATCTGAACGGACCCAGAGTTTCCTGGTTGTGACAGCAGCCTTGGTGCAGTGGGCCAGATTTTAGGCTCAGGACTGCAACCTGCAACCCCTAGACGGTGAGCCTTTGCCAAAATGTTTGCTTGGAAACCCCAAATTTGACTTGAAGCAGTTGTTTTTTTGGAAGCCTTGTGAAGGACTTGCATTTATCCGTACACTATAATCTACAGCTTTCTAAGATTCCTTAACACTTGCTGAAAATTGAGTATGCAGATCTTTAATTAAGGAAGCAAAGTAGCTTCCACAATTTAAGTGGCTATTCATTTGGGTTTCTCAGAGGTTTGTATTTATTTAAAAAAAAGAGAAAGGAACAATTCTCTAGTGCCTTACCTCTCTTGGTACCAGAACATCTCTTATGTTTATGATCGGTGAAAATGCTGTGTCTCCAGTTAATGATTCCACCCAAATGTTAACGGTGATCTTAGATCACCTTGTCATACTGCCCTTCCATTTTCAACCAATTTGATAACACGTCCTCAGGCTCTGTATCTTCTCTAGTATGGTATCTTGTCTTTCCTGTTGACCGGAGGTCAGTCTTTGACCTTCAACACAGACTTTTGGGAGATTCAGATTATATCCTTTTAAAAACTAATAATGCTTGAAATATTTCAGATATTTAAGTAATGACAGTTTTTATTTTGTTGCATATTTTCTTTTTCAATTAGCAGAATTCTCAGTTTCTGAAATTAGTCTCAGCCCAGGAAACAATTGTGGATAACTAGTGAGATGTTGATGTCTCTAGAGGCACTTATTCAGAGAGGGATAAATCTTTATGTGCAATTTAGGGGTGAATGTTTAGGAATGCAGTCTCAAAAATGTTGTCCAAGGAGCTCTCCTTAATGCCTTAAATTCTGCTGTTCTATTCAGATTTAGACCTGCCTCAGTAATTATTCCTTTGTACATTGCTTTTTCAGGTGCTGTTTTTACATTCCTTAATGGCTTCTCTCCAGGTGCTGTCACTCTGACAGCATTCATTCTTGTGCATTTTCTAATACTGTCACACATCCCCTTCATTATTTGTTTTTTGAAGAGGTACCTGTCCATTCTCTCGTTTAAGCTCTGTTCAGTCTCCAGATATTGTGGTAGTGTAGTGGACAAAGCCTGAGTTCTATATCTGACCATCTCATTAATAACTTCTGTATCTTTGGGTTAGTCACATAGCCTCTCTAGTTCTAAACTTATCTTTAAATGAGGTTAAACTTCTACATCTTTAAAACATTATTTTCAGCTTTCAGAGTCTTTGCCTATTGGGCCAGCTTCTTTCCTACCACTTCTGTCTCTATCTCTATTCCACTGGCTTATTATTTTCCAAGATTTCAAGACTGTAAACATGCATTCTAATTTTAGTAAGGTTATTTTTTTAAAAAAAATCCTGAGTGCAGTTCCCCAGCACAGAAAATGTTTTTATAAATTTTTTATTCCCCTCAGATATGAAGACCAGAGCAGATACCAAAGAGATCAGTAGATTATACTTTTGAGTGAGCAGCAACATTTCTGTCATCATTGAAAGGCTCAGAGGAGTTGTGTCCAAAGAATATTTGAAGGAATCTCTGAATTTGAGGCCAAGATAGAAAAGCAAAAAGAGAACTCTATAGGCAAAATTTCAACAGCAAAAAAATCTCTTGCCCAAACCAGTGGTTTTCAGCAAATAATAGTTGCCTGTGAAAACTATCTTGTGAGGAAAATGGGCATACTTTTAATGAATTTGAGAGAAGTTTTGATCTAAGATCTAAACTTATCCCAAAGCATATTATTTGTCCAGAAGAGAAACTACGTATACTTGATCCAATTGGGAAAAATGTCAAATGGAATTTATCTCCAGTTAAAAGTCAAAGAACTTCTAAAAAGAAAGCATAATTGTAGTGGCTTTGGAAAAAAATTTCAGTGACCGTTCAAACTTTTTTTTTTAATCAAGAATTCATATTGGTGAGAAACCTCTTAAGTGTGATAACTGTGGGAAAGCATTTATCCAGAATTCGTGTCTTACTGAATATCAGAGAACTCATACTGGAGAAAAACCCTGTAAATTTGTAGGCAAGCATTCACTGTAAATTCATGTGTTCAGCATTAGAGAATTCACACAGGAGAGAAACCTTATATATGTAATGAATATAGGAAAGCCTTCAGTGACTACTCATCCTTTATTCAACATCAAAGAATTCACAGTGGGAGAAACGCTATGAATGCATTGATTGGGGGAAGTCCTGCACTGATATCTCATCTCTTATACAACATCAGAGAATTCACATGGGAGTGAAACCCTGTAAGTGTAGTGATTGTGGGAAGGCATTCAGATGAAGTACACACCTTACCCAACACCAGAGAATTCATACTGGGGGAAAGCTTTATAAATGTAGTGAATGTGGAAAAGCATTCAGTGCCCACTCAGTGTTTACACAACACCAAAGGATTCACACTGGAGAAAAACCCTATACATGCAGCGAATGTGGGAAGGACTTCCCTGAAAACGCATCCCTTACTGAACATCACTGAATTCATACTGGAGAGAAACCTTATGAACACAGCAAATGTGGTAAAGCGTTTAGCCAGAGCACTCATCTTACTCAACATCAGACTTCATACTGGAGAGAAACCCTTTAATGTGAGATGTGGAAAAGCATTTGGTAACAGTTCAATCCTGATCAGACATCAGCAGCTTCACACATTAGTCATCTTAATGATACTGTTTCGTGGACTACTCTATCCTTTCATGATCCTCTCTTAACATTTTGGTCATATGTCTCTTAACCATGCCACCCACTCTTCTGCTTACAATTAGAATCTAGGAATGTTGTACTCCTGGGATCAAGTGAAACATTGGGTAATATTTTAAGTTTCCCATACTGACAGTTTTGTTAGGTGCATAGAGATTTAGACTTTTCTTGGAGAATTAGCCCATTTATCATTTAATGCCCCTTCTTATCCCTTGCCTGGAAAATCCCATGGACAGAGTAGCTTGATAGGCTAGTCCACAGGGTCACAAAGAGTTGGACACGACTGAGCAACTTCACTTTCACTTTCTTTCTTTCTTATCCCTTAGTATCTTCCCTGAAGTCTGCTTTGTCTGAAATTAAAGGTAAGTCGGCTTGCCTTTGGTTAGTGTTAGCATGGCATGTCTTTCTCCATCTCTGTACTTTTAACACGTTTGTTACTGTTTTCTATGCTTTGTATTTTTTTTCTATCTTCCTTCTTCTGCCATCTCTGGTTTTAATTGAGCATTTTACGATTCCATTTTCTCTCTTGTAGTACATTAACTATGTCTTTTAAACAGTTTAGTGGTTACCTTAAAGCTTGGAGTATACATTTTTAAATTAAGTGCACATTTAAAGAAGGTGATGGCACCCTACTCCAGTACTCTTGCCTGGAAAATCCCATGGGCGGAGGAGCCTGGTAGGCTGCAGTCCATGGGGTCGCTAAGAGTCGGACATGACTGAGTGACATCACTTTCGCTTTTCACTTTCATGCACTAGGGGGAGGAAATGGCAGCCCACTCCAGTGTTCTTGCCTGGAGAATCCCAGGGACGGGGGAGTCTGGTGGGCTGCCGTCTATGGGGTCTCACAGAGTCGGACATGACTTAAGTGACTTAGCAGCAGCAGCAGCACATTTAAATAAAAAGATCCTGCTGCACACATAGCACAGGTAACTTACATCAGAGTATTCCCATCCTTTGTGGCATTGCTGTCATTTATTTCACTTATACATATGCTATGATCACCCAGTATGTTGTCATTATTGCTTTTAATAAACAATTATCTTTAAGAATATTTTTTTATCCTTCTAAAATTTCTCACTGCTGCTATTGATGTCTTGATGTAGATATAAGCTTCTGAACTAAATAAAATTTCTTCTGCTAGAACTTTTTTTTGGCCATGCCACGCAACATGTGGGATCTTAGTTCCCTGACCAAGTATTGAACCCGTACCTTCTTCTGTGGAAGCACAGAGCCTTAACCACTGGACCACCGGGGAAGTGTCTGGCAGTTTTATTCTTATATAAATATCCCTTTGAACTGGTTTTAACATGATTGGTTCCCTTATTAATTGTAAGTTGAATAGAATCTTTGATATGCATATTTTGCATTTACATGCCATGATCTTACCTTAGAAAGAAAAAACCTGTTGAAATTCACCTAACAAAATTAGCCATTTTAAAGTGATTCAGTAGAAAATAGTACATTCACAATGTTATACAATCATCACATGGATCTAGTTCTGTAACATTTTTATCACCCCAAACTAAACCCCCTTATCCATTAAATAGTAACTTTCATTCCCTCCTTCCCCCCCGGCAAAGCACCAGTCTGCTTTTTTTCTCTTGGCTTCACCAGTTCTGGTATTTCATGTAATGGAATCATACCATATATGATCTTTCCTGACTTATTTTCACTTAGCTCGTTTCAAGGTTCATCCTCACCACGGCATATATCGGCATACCTAACATGGTTCTTTTCTAGCATTTACTCTAAGTGTGGTCAAGGATCGGTTCTCAAAGTGCAGTGCATGGGTCAGCAGCATCTGCGTCACCTGAGAACGTGTTAGAAATTAAGATTCACTGGAACTGTAAGATTAAATTTCACAGAAACTCTGGGGGTGGGGCCAGCAATCCTGTGTTGGAACACGCCTTGCAGGCGATTCGCAGGTGTGCTAAGTGAGAAACCCCTCAGTCAAAACACAATTAAGATACAGCCTGTCACCAACCCCAAATCAGGGAGAATCCAGGGGGAAAAGCCAACCAGTTGCAATGTACAAAATGTCTTCTCATTGCTTAAAAACAGGATTAGAGAGGTAACATGATTTTGAAAGAAAAAAGGTCATTATCTGTGGCTTTTTGTTATAAACAGTAAAAGAATTGAAAAAAGAAATGATCTTTAAAGTATGAGTTTATTCTCCAGGTTTTCTTAAATACCACAAATTAGTGCTTTTATTGCAGCTATATCCAGAAGCTGAAAACAATTTAAAATATGTTCTTTTATCATACATTTAACACTTATAAGAGACAGAATGGAACGGTATGAATTTTAGAGATGACTTTTTCGATTCAATAAAGCACATGGAAACTGAATTACAGAAATGACTGAAAGCATACATTATACAGAAATAAAAGGGTGAAAGGTGTTTCATTAAAAAAAAAAAAAGTCCCTTGTTACCTCTCCTGCTGGTTAGTAACCTAATGAAAACAGTAGGCAAGTATTCTCTGTATTAAAACCCAGTGGTTCTATCCTTCTCATTCATGCAGCTTTAGGTCAGAAATTCGGGGGTGGGGGGCAGGAGTTTAGGTTCTAAACATCCCAAATGTTTTACTGCCTTAGGCTAATGGATCTTTTTAACACTAAAAAATTGGTAGTAATTCTTGTTTGCTTGGACAGAAAAAACAAAAAGATGGATGTGCAGTTAACCAAATCAAGTGGGATTTAGTCACTGCGGCACAGTTACAAGTGGCCCCAAATGAGAACACACAAAAAGCTTAGTCTGAGGGTATGTCAAAATAAAAAACAAAGGAGAGGAGCACTTGAGATCTTTATAGCAACATATTTGGCCAAATAGTCAAGGTTTGGCACGTATGAGGGGAATGAGTCCCTAGAAAGATGAAGTTAGTGAAACGATATTAGAATTAGTTCCAATTCAGTTTACAAACTAACAATACAAAATGATTTTGTTTTCCATCCTTTCTATTCAAAAGAAAATTAAAAACCATATTATATTCTTAGTGCTAATGTTTCTGAGCCTGCAGTATTTTTGGTAAGTTTTTAAAGATGTGTTGTGTGCTGTGCTTAGTCGCTGAGTCGCGTCCAACTCTGTCCATGGGGATTCTCCAGGCAAGAATACTAGAGTGGGTTGCCATGCCCTCCTCCAAGGGATCTTCCCAACCCAGGTCTCTCACACTGCAGGCAGATTCTTTACCATCTAAGCTACCTGTGATAACAAATGTTATTAATGTGGCCAATACATTAAATTTCTAAAGAATACAACTAGATTGATACTATGTTATTATTCACAATGACTCAACAAAAATAATAGAGAGTCTACAATTGTTCCCAGCCCTGGGATCATGAAATAGAATAATTTAGTGACCATTAAATGGAAAATGAATTAAAAAAACTGTTGTTTCAAGAATGTCTTTCCCCTCCCCTCTTCACTTGTATTAAGAAAAAAAAAGACCTTTTACTTTCTTTAGATACATTTTAAATAACCTAACCTTTTCCCCCCATTTTCTCTGAAATCAAATTTTAAAACTTCTAAAATTTGCTCATAATAAGTGATCTCAGATGTTTCTTTTGACAACAAAGCTACTTCTGTTTTATAATATATTTTTTTAAAACTGTCAAGACTATATCATTTGCCAAGAGGGTGCCCTGAAGTCTCTTTTTTGGGGTCATTTTTAATGCATTTTAGCTTGTTACCTAGTGTGCATATAATGGAACTAAAGTTCCTTGAGGAGAGAATGAAATTGGAGCACTGATGAGGTAATTAGACATGGAAGTTAAAGCCACAAGGAGTTAGAAAAATGACTTTGTGTATTAAACTTAGTCAATACAGTTAGTTCAACAACTGGCCAAGTCAGGGAAAGGGAAGATAAACTACCTCGATTCAAACAGCTTGAATCAAAAAAATAAAAAATAAAACAAAGAGTCTATAGCCTACCAGATAGCTCTGTACACAATCTAGAGACTTTCTGCCACAATACTAAAATACAGATTCTTCACAAATCACAACTTTATCCCAAATGTTCTTACAGGTTCTATGTTGCTTTTAAATTCTACTAAATAACCGATAGCTTTACAACAAAATTTATTTTATTTTAAAAAACACATTTAAATCACTATCCCACAAAATGTTTAGAAACACGGGTAACCATAGAAAGTAAACGTGCATATACTGCTTTTATTATAATAATTATAGTTGTTAGCTGAATGAAAACAAATAGTAGCTAAAAAGGTTTCAAATGCCAGAAAAACGTATTTAGGTAAGTTATGACAATTTTTCGAGTACTCAGATGATGAAATGTATATTTCTGTACCAAATGCAAAGTTAACAGTGAAATTAAGGTACTAAAAGGTCAAAAGGGGCCTCAAACATATTCACTATCTTTTAAATTTTAGACAAAAGAGCTGAGAATAGGAAAGAAAAAAAAACCCAACATATACACCATAAAAGTCTTTTTCTTTTTTAATGACTTCCGATTTTAACTCTTTTCTAAAAGCATTAAGGGCATGGAGACCCTTATTGTAGATTATGTATCATCTCCTCTTTGGCTATGAGGTGTGTGGTTTTGTTAACTAGAGACATCAGTGAGTTCAGTTTCTGAGACCAGTCATTTAATAAATTATTTGGATCCTTGGGTCTCTGGAAGTTGATAATTCCTGCCAACCTGTCTACTTTAGCAAAGATGGTCTTGTTGACTACTAGATTTGAGAGAAAAGCCTCTGACTCCTGCAAGAGAGAAAGACAGATTGGTTTAAGACATGATAATTTAGATAATAAAATTTAAGGAAAGCATTTTCTAATATCTTCATTCAAGAATATGCAGGGCTAAAATTCATTATTAATAGTTAGAAATTGATATCCTGCAATAATTTACTTACCTTACTGAGAGTCTAGGGCTCACTTTGAATCTCCCCACAAACTTAATACTGTGGGTACTGTTCAAGAGCCTTTGTCAACAGCAACTTGGTCTACCTTCTACCAATGTTTCCCACCGAAAGCAGTATTATACAGTTTGTTTCCAGAAATACTGGTGAGAATATATGCTCTGCCACTTGCTAACTAGATAGCCAAGGACAAGGCACTTTACTTCTAAGGTCTCTGGCGCCCTTGTCCAGAAACGAGGAGAGTTAATGAACTAACCAGGGATCAAACCCTCTAACCCAAACTATTCCAAGATTCTTCGTTTGCAGTTAAGATTGTCAGGATGCCTCGTGCTGACTATACACTTTGCCTAACTCCTATCTCTTTGGTGTTGTACATTTTACCAACAAGAAACCCAGACCTGAATACAATATTCCCCTAACATGTCCTAGCAACTTTCCAGGGGAACTGCAGTCAAGTCTCCCTCATATGGTTTATTTCTACAGTTCACTTTTTGAACCTAGACGTATTTATTATAGAAATATATACTTTAGATTCAAATTAATCAGTGTAAAACTAACATATTTAAGTAAAGATATTAAGTAGTATAATATTCACATAACTATAACTTGGGATTTAGGCTACTCTTTGGTGTTCAAGATAGCTTGGGGAAACCTTCTATCACCTAAACTTAAGGTAATAAAATGAAGTTGATTTGCTCACTCAATTTTTACAAGTCAACTGATTTTCAAAATGAATGGTTACAAACAATGGTATTTACTACTTACATCAACAGACAGATCCAGAAGCTGAGCCATCCTCTTCATTGTTATCCTTGTGTAATACTTGGCCATTATTCTAATATTCTGAGGAAAGAAGGGCAGGCATGGAGGACACAGCCATCAGTAAAGCCAGAAGCTCATTTGTTTTCCTATCCAAGTAGGTTTAATTAAAACGTCTAGACTCAGAGCTTTTATTCTGCTGCAGTCTGCCACTGGGATGAAGCCGGTTCTAAATGTCTACAATAAAACTAAATATTTCAATATTTTGGCTTCTGCAGTTATTTTTAAGTTATTCTGAGCACACTCAACAACTCTTTTAAAATACATATAGTTAAAACACAGGCTTAGCTAAATTAGTTGTTAAAAGTTGTAACTGTACTAAAATATTTTTGCTAAATGTAAGAATCTAACATTAAGTTTTTCTATGATACAGATGTTTAAAAGGCTAAAATTTTAAAAAGATCATCTCAAAATATTATCATCACTATAACTACATAAAGATAACCTGAATTAAATTTCCCAATTTTCACTGGAAGTGGTGCTATTAGAGGTGCCCTCTGTGTATTCTAATGTTAACCGTACTAACAAAGCAGCCACACTCACAAGGAAAAATGGGGTTCTGGGGAGAAAAATGAGCTCATCTTTGAAGAAGCTGCACTTCATCCCATCGCTAATCAGGGTCAACGGCAACACCAACCTCTCAGGAAGAATAAGAATCACTCAAGACTCTCTGCTTTTCCTTCATCCTTTCAGCAATGACCAAATTCGATTGTCTGTCTTCTTCAAAATAGTTAATTCCACGCCATCCACTCAATTCAAGCCCACAAAGCCCCTCTCACTTAGCTAGTCTTCATATCTCCAGTCTTTTCTCTCTCCAAATTCACTCTTCACACTTACTCCCAGAGGAATCGTTATAAAATACAAGCTGGTCATTATCCTCTCTGCTTTTACTACTAGGTGTACAAGCTTTGTTATGACCAAGACCTCTTCCGTATCTCCGAAGTCCTTTCTCACTGAGCCCTTTCCTTGGAGGTCCCCAAGTTCCCCGGCTGGTCTGCTGCCTCTGTGACCCAGCACAGCCTAACCCATCTGCCTACAGGGACGGCCCTCCTGTCCTGCCCACTGAACCTTCATACCCTTCTCACAAATCTTACCTCACACATCAATTCCTATAAGTCCAGCTTGACCATTCTACCTGGTGGAACCAATCAACTCTCTCCTTATGCTCCCCTCTCATCCATGTATACTTGTACCATAACACATAATTTATAAATGCCTCTTGCGCTGTGACATATTTTTAAACATTTGGAAGGTAGAGACCATGTCTTATTCTCCCATGTGTCCCAGCACTTTGTACAGTGTAGCACATAGAAGGCTCACAACGTTTGTTCTGTGAATGAAGGCTGCCATAATTCAAATTGTAGTGATACCCAAGAAGATCAGTTGGGTTTAAAACATGTTACCTGTTTCCAAAACTACCAAGTCAGTACTAGTGAGAAACCACCCCCATCCATCCATCCCTCACATTCTTAAGAAATTCCTTCTGGAATACAAACTGTAAAAGTTTGTATTCCTGAGTAGTCCTCTCAAATTGCAGCATGGTAACACATAGATATCTTATCTGAAAAGCTAACAAGAGGTGGGGAAAAAATGACAAGGGGATAAGATAATTCTGATGTGCTTGGGAAATAAGACAATAAACACCTGAACAACAAACTTACATCACTACCACACTAGGCATAGGAAAAAAAAAAAAAGAATCCTGAAGTGAAGAATTAATCTAAAATAAACATTTGAGAAGTAAAAGTTCAAGCTCGAATTTGCCACAGTTTGCTCCTGAACAGTCATTTCCAGCACACCAGACCCTTACATGCTCAACAGCTCTGTGCTTCAGGTCTGTCCACCTTTTTTCGCCTTCCTCTGTGTAACCAAACACGTCAGTTGCAGGGCTCTCTAAAGAACCTTTTCTTAAGTCCATTCCATAGTCTTCAACAAGTGTGGACCAGCGCATCAACTCCATTGTGGTAAAAAGCTTTAAAAGGTCCCTGTAAATTACAGAAAACTTACTATTCCAGATCTGTAAAGATTGCATTTCATCTAATAGCAAACTTTAAAACATCAAAGATGAATTTTTAGAAAGCTTTGTTTGTAGAACAAGACACGAGGTGATTATTATTTACCAACTTTGTTACCATTTTTTCCACAGTAATTCTGAAAGTGCCTCTCCTACTTATCATTCTGTTCTCTCCTGTATTATATTTGCCAATTGCTGGACTACCTGACTATAAACTTACTAATGAAACAGATAAAAGAAGAAGAGCGTAAAGCCCATGTCTGCTTTACATAACAGATTTTCAGAAGCATGTACTTCTTCTGAAAATCACAAAGCCCCAAACATTTACTAATGATAAAACTGACTGAATGGTTAAACAAGATCTGCCCAAGTGAGCTTGAAATAAAAACTTCTTGATAAGTGGCTTAGAATGGAGTATGTTATAATCTCATTGTGTTAATTTCTAATGTAGTCCTAACAACACCACCAACAAAAAAAACCACTTTATTTTCTCTGAGTTTATTCTCTAATATGATCTATCAGCAATCAATTAGGAAGCATACACTTAGGTTAATCAGTCTTTCAAAACGGTACTTCTACTGAGACACACTATACTAATTATAAAAGTACTTACTTGTATTTAGGGATTTCTTCTAACTTCTTGTCACCGCTTATCCGGTGAACCAAGTCTGACTGTTCATTGTCAAAAGGAGCCAAGATAACATAAAGGACAACGCTTTTCAGGGCCTAAAAGAGTTGTGCAATTCAACAGAATATAGGCAAGATTAGAAACAAAATGAAAACTCTGGCAGAAAGTGAAAATTCATGGAATAATTGTATACATCTTTAATAGCGTATTCAAAAGTCTTAGGGGAAAAATCTTATCAGATTGATCTTTTCATAGGGCTTTTTGGTAATATTTACTTTTCATAAAACTATTATAAAACAAATACAGTGAATCTTTGTAATGTGAATTACTACCTGGGTTGGCTTTTTTTTTTTTGAAATTGAAGTATAGTGATTTAGTTAGTGTTTGTTTCAGGTACTTGAGAAGGAAATGGTAACACACACCAGTATTCTTGCCTGGAAAATCCCATGACAGAGGAGCCGAGCGGGATACAATACATGGGGTCACAGAGTTGGACATAACTGAGCGCCTGAGCACGATTTCCAATACAGAGCAAAGTGATTCAGTTACATATATAACATATATATTGTTTTTCAGTTTCCGTTCCATTGTAGGTTATTACAAGATACTGAATATAGTTCTCTAT
The DNA here is from genome assembly GCF_042477335.2 of Ovis canadensis. Lineage (NCBI taxonomy): Eukaryota > Metazoa > Chordata > Mammalia > Artiodactyla > Bovidae > Ovis > Ovis canadensis. The sequence goes on along the minus strand of NC_091255.1, from coordinate 57,867,359 downwards.
GCTATAAGATATATCCTTATTTTATATATAGTGGTTGTATCTGTTAATCTCATATTCCTAAATTATCCCTCCCCCAAACATTTTTTAAAACAAATGTATAAAAGAAAAAGTCTTTATAACAAGTTAGCAGTAGAACGGTGGAATCCACATGTACACTATTCACAAGTTTTGCAAGATAGTTTTCCAAAGTAATGCTGGATCTTTTATATGTGACCTCAGTTAGACGGTAACTGCTGTATATGTCTTAAATAGTAAGCCTACATTTCTTCAAAGGTCATCAATAGAGTATTGCCACAATTCATCTGAATCAATAATGTTAAAGTGAACTATCAACACAATGAACAGAAAGCTGCACCACACAACTGCATGTAATTACTGAAGTTAAAATTATTTCAAAATAAAAAAATGCAAATTCTTTCTGATAAGTTTCAACATCAAGTTTAAAACTCTATCTTAAAAATATATATATATATATATATGTATATATATATATTCTTACCTGTTGCCACTTTTCACTTTCTGCCTGTATACAGGGTGTATCATAGATTGCTCTGTAGTGCTTACAAATAGATAAATAAGATCCTTCATGTTGATCCAGTTGAATCATTAAGTTATAGTATTTCAACTTTAATTTCTGTAAAATATTGACAAAATGGGGTTTATGGATTTTTTTCCCAAACATTTTCAAAGTAAACTTAGAGTAAGAGATAGGCTTACCTCTGTATTTTCTTCCTGGAAAAATTTGGTGTTAATTTTTTTGCTGATGATTTGTGTACGAATGTAATCCTTCACCGCTAGGCAGAGCCGCATTTGCTCCAAAATAAACTCCACTCGCTCTTTCTTTTCCATTGACCCATAGGTTTCCACCTACCAGAGTAAATCCCCAAGTTTATAATGTTTAGTAATAGTTTACAATTGCAACAAAGTTAAATAGACATTAAAAATTCACACTTGATAAATAAGAAACTTCATGCATATTGGGAGAGTGCTGCTGATGATATAAAAAGCTAGTTTCCTTCAGGAAATTAAAATTTTTAAAAAATTATTATACTGTAAAATGGATGTTTTCCTCTTGGTGTAAAGTTCTATAAATTTTAACACATGTACAGATTTCTGCAGTCACCATTACAATCAAAGCCTAGAACAGTTCCATCACCTGAATAACTCTCATGTACCCCCTTCAGTCACACACTGCCCCTACTCATAACCCCCAACAACCAATGATCTGTCCTCCAACACAGAGTTGTCCTTTCAAGAATGTCAAATATGCAACCTTTTGAGACTATCTTTGTTTACTCAGCATAATGCTTTAATTAAGAGTCATTCAAGCTGTGTGTAAATCAAACGGTTCATTCCTTTCTATGGCTAAACAGTATTCCACTGCATAGATGAACCCCCGTTTACCCATTCCCCTGCTGAAAAACATCTGGGCTGATTCCATCTTTGGCCTATGGTAAGTAAAACTTGAACATTAGTGAAAGAGTTTTGTGAACGTAAGTTTTTCTTTTTCTTGGGTACCCAAGGATAGGTTTGCTAGGTTATACAATAAACATAAGTTTAACTTTATAAGAAACCTCCACCCTGTTTTCTAGAGGGGCTGCACCATTTTGCATTCTTACCAGCAATCTGTGAGAATTCCAATTGCTTTGCATCGCCACCAGCTCTTGGTACTGTCAGGTTTTTTTCTTTTTTAATTTTAGCTATTCTAATAGACCCTGATGCTGGGAAAGATTGAAGGTGGGAGGAGAAGGGGACAACAGAGGATGAGATGGTTGGATGGCATCACTGACTCAATGGACGCTGAGTTTGAGTAAATGGGGAGTTGGTGATGGACAGGGAGGCCTGGCGTGCTGCAGTCCATGGGGTTGCAAAGAGTCAGATGCTACTGAACTGAACTGAATAGGCATGTAGTGATTATCTCATCATGGTTTTAATTTGCATTTTCCTAATGGCTAATGAAGAAATGACAATTGTAAATATGAAAAAGAGTCAGTTGTAAGCTAACTATATAATAGTTGAAAGTATTACATAAAATAGAGGCATCAGTCTTTTTAAAATTCAGATAACAGGTCTGATGTGACCCCTTATGGATGTAGAAGTAGATATACACGATACAAGAGAATTATATCAAGTACTATGAAAAAGTTCCTAATATAATATCTGGCACACATACACTAAAAATGATTTATAAAATCTAGAATGACACTTTTACAAAGTAGACTGAAGTAAGGCTATTGTTATTACTATAATTTGGCCTAAAAATTTTTTATTTCACTGCTTCTCCTTTGTAAATTTTAAAACTAGTTATTCAACACTGTGCCAAGCACTCTACATACACTAATTCTCCTTTGTAATTTCTTAAGGAAAATAAACACACACAGTGAACCATTAATGTTTCATTTCTACATCTTCACTCACTCTCTCTCTGTCAATTACTTTGAAGCAAATCTCAGACAAGACATTAAAAATAAATATTTCAATATGGTATGTCTAAAAGATAAACCCTGAAAAAATTCTTACATAAAAATTCTTTGTATCATTAAATATCTAGTCACTCTACAGTAGTCTCATTTATTTTTTAATCAACTCAGAATCCAAATAAGACTCATACTTTGCAATCTGTAGATATGCTCCTTATGTCTTTTTCCTTGCAATTTATCTAGTGAAGAAATCAAGTCAATCATCCTATAGTTCCCTAGAGTCTGGAGTTTGTGGAGTGCATTCCTGTGGTATCATTTAACTGGCTCCTCTGTCCCAGGTATACCTTAAAAACTGGTAGTTAAACCTTTGTATAATTGAGGTTAATTTTGGGGGCACAAATACTTCACAAGGGATGTTACATCATGAGGCATATAATTCTCCTGCTTGGAAAACAAGAGTTTGAAGACAAAACTATGCAGAGAATAAAAAGATTGGTGGTTGCCAAGGGTTAGGGAAAGGAAGGGATAATAGGCAGAGCCGGAGGATTTTCACAAGCAGTGAAACTATTCTGTGTGCTACTACTGATATGATGGTGGAGACACGTCATTATGTTTGTCAAATCTATAGAGTGTACAACACCAAGAGTAAACCCTAATGTAAAACTATGCTCTCTGGGTGATAACGATGTATCAGTGCAGGGTCAATGACTGTAACTAAGGTACCACTCTGATTTGGGATGCTGATAGTAGCAGAGGTTGTGTGTGGTGCGAGGCAGTGGATACATGGGGAATCTCTGTATTTCCCACTCAGTTTTGCTGTGAACCTAAAACTGCTTTTAAAAATAGTCTTTTAATTGAAAAGAAAAACGTGTGTCGGTGGGGGTGGGTGACTTGAAGTCAAACAGAATTAGTGTGAATCCAAACTCAACCACTTCTGGACAGTGACTATAGTTACTAAACTCCTTTGACTCAGTAGCCTAGAAACTGCCCACCAATCAGGTACTCATTAAAAATGAGGCCAATGATTAACAGTAAATTCCTAAGGCACAGAGAGATATACATGAATTACTGGTTTAAGTTCTAAAGAGAATTAAAATGTTCAAAAAATAGCATAGAGTTAAGACTAATTTGTTGATCTTAGTTTTCAAAACTTTTTAAACAGTTAAACATAGTTGGGGCCATAATTACACAATTTCCAGCTGCTTGAATAACCTCACACACCACAGTACTCACTCTTAATCTTGGTGGTTCAGAAAAAAGCAATAAGGTGCCCAAAAAAGCAATTATAAGAAAATACTGCTGATTGAATAGAAAATTTTACATACCCTAAAATGCAGCTCCTTACCTGTAACTCTTGTAAAATGGAGGCTGCCTCTTTGACGTCACCGTTTTGTTCTTTTATTGTGGCTAACGTTTTTGTCAGCCGAGCACGCTCAATTTCAACATAAATCTACAAATACAAGAAAGTCATATTATCCAAATTCCTACAGAAACATGTTAAAATTGAAAAGGCAAAACTGAACTATCATCAAACAAGGTATTTCTCTGCAGCTGTCATGCACTTGTCTTCCTCATATAAACATTTTACATTTCACACTCACATAATTTTAAAGAAGACATCTCTATAAAACATTATCCATATTTTGCAGCTTCCATTTGAGAACCTAAGTAGGAAATCACTGTGCTTAACAAATAACAGGGCCAAACAGCAAAGACAGTGCCACAGAATGGCACAGCCACAGAAAGCACCTTTAAAAGAATTGATTATTTGAAAAAGAACACTCTGCAAAGAGCACAGGCAGTCCAATAACTAATACAACCAATACTCTCATTCTGACTTGTTTAAATGCAAGGCTACTTTCTCTAAAAATATCTGATCTTGTAAACTATTAAAAGTTACTAGCATTTTTCATAGCTATAGCTAATGTTCAGTTAATAATTTCCAACAAATGAAGCATTAAAAATATAACTGTAGCCTCACAGAGTCTAGGGGACTAACTTTCATGCTTGTGCTTGTTGACCTGCTTAGCCTTTCCTCTGCAACAACCGCTTTCCCCACTTACTCCCAAAACCTTATCTCAAATGATAACAACATGGCTTACAGTTTCCTAAACGTATTAAGCATTTCTCACTTGCTATCTCTGCATATAATTTCCCCTATATCTAAAATGTCCATTTCCCTACATCTGGGCCCAGTATTACTTGTCTTCATTCTTTTTTGGATGCCACTTCACAGCATGTGGGATGATCTTAGTTCCCTGACAAGGGATTGAACTTGAGCCCCTTGCAGTGGAAGCATGGAGTCTTAACCACTGGACACCACGGAAGTCCCAGAATTAGTATTCACTCTCAAAAAGCCAGGTGAGCCACCATCAACTCTTTGAGGCCTTCCTGAGGTCCTCAGCCAGTCAACCCTCACCTCGGTGCTGCAGGAGCACTCTGCTACTGTCGTGACCAGCACAGTAACTGTTTCTATGACTGACTGCTTTTGACGTTAAAAATAGTGTCCTGCCCATTTTGGACCTCGCACAATACAGCCAGGTGCTCAATAAACATTTAATGAACTAAACTGTCAGAGAGGTAATAAGTTAGATATAAAACTAAGTTTTTGTCTTCAAACCACAAAAATCTACCTAGAAAGAAATGTATCTACCACAGTCACCATTTCATACTTGCCCTTTTTAGAGAAACACAGACTGGGTTGCGGGGGTGGGAGGCATCAAAAAAAATACAGATGCATTTTGAAAAGAGTGAAATTTCGAAAGCTAACCTGACACTGCAACACTATATGAAACCTCTGCTACACCAAAGAAAGATTTCTCAAGCAGATCTAGCTGATGTGAAGAAATAACCTCATGTTTAATATCAGCAAATGTAAAATTGGGATAAGATGACTAATTTTTAGAAAAATCTGGATATACTAAGATTGTCACGATTTATATTCACTGGCATGTGAGAAGACACTAGATGTACAAAGATATGGGTTAAAGTGATGACATTTTGTGTATTTGATCTCAAAAATACATACATATGTACTTAAATAAAATGTTTAAATACGTAAGTATCTCTGAATACAGGTAAGCCAGTACTTATCTCACTGAGAGTTATACTAATAGAAAACTCACCTTTCCTTCTGTAACCATTCGTAGAGTATCAATTAATCGAAGTTTGATGGGAAGGTCTGTGATTTCTTCAACGTAAGTACAGCACTGTTGAACCATTTTTGCAACAGCCTAAAATAATAAAATCCATTCACAAGTTAAATTCATTCCTCACACAGGAAAAGGAACTATTTTATTTATGGAAGTGCTGTGGTCAAATCTGGTCTCCCAAAAAACTATATATTGAAATGCCTATATATAAAAAAAAACCCTCCCTTAGCTAAGAAGTACTGAATACTCAGTAACAAATCAATAAAGGATAGGAAAACCTCAGTCACAAAGACTTGACCCTCCTTTACAACTGGTGAGAAGATCACACAAAAGGACAGGTAAGAGAGGCATGTCTGGCAATGTCTAGCAGAAGGCTGGCTGGTTAGTTTTCTTGCAGCCGCGAAGAAAAGTATGGAAGAAGTGGCAACAGACTAAAGGTGTGGGGAAGAGAAAAGCACAATTTAACAGTAGCCGTGACAGCAATGAAGCCATGAAAAAGAGTCAGTGGCAGAAGCAGAAATTAAACAACAGTTCCATCATCTGGGTGGAGAGGAGGAGCCACAGCCAGCCATGCTCACCCCAGTCAAATGTGACACTGAGAAGCACAGCATCGCTTGCCCACAGTTCCCAGACAAGTAATACAAGCAGGCTGGACGATATTTTTCCCAGCTCTAACAGTCTATGATCTAGGTCAGGGGTCAGCTAACCTCTTCTGTATATTTTTATTAATATTTACACAGTATTTTAGACTTTATGGGCCAAAGCATCTCTGTAGCAACAATTCTGCTCTGACTTGTAACTCCACAGACACATGACAGACGGGTGTGGCTCTGGCCCCCAAAACTTATTTACAAAGGTGGCAGGGAGAATTTGGTCCTTGGTCCATAGTTTGCCAACCCCTATCTAGACTCTAAATGGCACAGCATAACCATTGATAACACTAATCAGGACTCCTGTCATCAGGAAAATGTTATATTCAGCATATTTAAAGATAGCAGAAAAGTAAACAGAATATCTTGCCTCAAAAGTAAGATAAATACTGTCTAATAAAAGACATGATTAACTAAAGTATAACTAATCAGCTTGATGGATTATAACGCAGCAATTTAAAATAACAACTATGAAGGAGCTACATGGAACTAGAAAAAAGCTGCATCAACACTCTCACAGCAATTTTGTAAAAATATGCAACTACATAAAGACTAGAAGAAAAATAACAGCAGTTGTCATGAGAATATGGACAGAATTTTTAAAAACTCTCTAAATGCTGTAATGTTGACTTAACATTATTAGATTTAAAATAGATTCATAGAAAGGTTTTCTTTTTCTAAAAGTCCTTATTCAAATTTGAATGTATTTGGTTTTGACCAATCTTGAACTCACTTGTTTTAATTGACTCCGTCTTTTTGACAAAAGCATAATATTTTCATTAAGTAAATCCCATTCTTTAGCCTCATAGCACATCTTCACTATTGCAACCAAGATACGGGATGTGGACACCATATCAGAAGCCTGTCAGAATGAAAATACACTTAAAGTTAATGGAACAATGTCAAATGAAATTGATGGCAATTGAGGTTTTCATTATAATCTACTCACAGTTCGGGTCTGTTTTTCCAAAGAGAGAAGGGTTTCAATGACTTCTTGAAGTCTTCCTTCCTGAAACAAAAGGTAAATGAACAATAAAAACACCACCACCGACGCAAAGCCAAATAATTTAGTCTGACATGAGGCGTTTCTGAAACAGTAAAGACAAAATCAATAGTCTGTTTTAGAGGACAGAGACCACCTGCACGACTGTTGTGTTTTTTCTCCCTTTCATGATACTGCCTGCTTCTCTAGAGGGTTCCAAAAGTCAGTGGTTCCCAACGTGGGGCCTACAAGCTATTTTTAACATTTCAAAATGCCTAGGAGAAATGGAATCTAGTAAAACAATGATTTAACACCCAAGGAAAACAACAAGTCTTTGTTTTGGATTCTAATTCATCACTTCAGAGTGGTAACACCTGTTTATCTTGTTCTGAACAGAGACTCCTCACCTGAGCCTTAAATGCGTGAAAAAAACTTTAAAACACGGAGTTCTGAGGAGAAACAAAAAGGATATTTGGTGGTAAAAAGATAGGAAACCTTGGTTTAATTTTTCAATGACTTTAGGAATAAAGTAACTGTGCTTAAAGAAGATGAAACCCACCTGAGATTAGTGCTTGGCATGCATGCCAAACCAAGTAACACCAAAGCAAGCAATACCCACTTGGTATGCAAGCTATACCAAGTCATGAACTGATAGAACCTCTATCTCACATGTAAAAACAAAACATTCTCCCTGGGGCATACATTAAGAAATGAGAATAATAAAATTCAAATAATATAAACCTAGATAATTACACACCAGGACTAAAATAAGCCACCATATTAGGAAACACACATTTTGGTAAAAACAAGACCAACCCACAACACAGAGACAGCATTTATTTAAGGTAATGATATTAATAACACTGAATAAACTAGAAGTAACGAGGAGGGTTTCACTTATAAACTGCTTTCCTAGCCGTAAGGAACTTTATTTTTACGTTAATGGCATTCACAGACGATCCGTGAGTACCATCCCCTGTTTCTCTTTTACTGGCTGTGCTGGGTCCTGGCTGCTGTGCAGGCTTCTCACTGCAGTGGCTTCCCCTGTCTTGGAGCAGGGGCTCTAGAGGGCTCGAACTTCAGTAGCTGCAGCACGCGGTTCCCAGGCGCTAAAGCACAGGCTCAAGGGGTGTGGTCCACTGGCTTAGTTGCTCTGTCCATAAGATTCCAATCTTCCTGGATCAGAGATGGAAACCACGTCTCATGGATTCTTTACCTCGAAGCCACCAGGGAAGCCAGAGTACTACTCTTCTACTGATGAAAGAAACTAAACAACTTCTGAATTAAGGGCACAAGTAATGTTTAAACTTTTCAAAATATTGTTTCCATATTTTCCATATGAATTTTCCATGCAGCACAGAAAGTGTACTGTATAGCCACTGTATGAGTTTATTAATTCAATCTGAAACATATACAATTACTAACATTTTAACAGAGTTTCCTATGCAAAGGGGAGCGCCAGTTCTGAAAGCTATATAGGCTCACGTACATTTATTGTACACAATAAATGCTGCCTAAATGCTCCTGTCCATCAGAGCAGAACAAAGAATAGGGCTATAAATTCTCCAAAGCTAAAGGCCAATAAATCATAAAAATCAAAGAATCTAAACCTGTGTTGTTCAAGGGTCAACTGTAGTTTCCACAGGGAAATGGTTACTATGTGGCAACAAAACATAGTGCAAGAAGAGCTAAAATGCAAAATACTGTTGACTAATGGTGCCCTCTTGTTGCTGTTGTCATTACCATTAGTCACATGACTGACCCACAGAAAACAGTTTACTACAAGTGGTATTTTAATTCAGAAATATGGGTTTTAAAGAACGGTACCATATATAGGAAGCAGTCACACACCACTCTAGGGCTGGGGTCTACCGGCATCAATGGAACGTCAAATGCCACTGTCACCGTCGCAGAGGGGCACTCTTTGATACTGCTCTCTAAAGTCAGCAGCCACTCAGCACCCCCTTAACACTCCAGCCCACTGACTTTCCGGTCTCCAGCGACTCTGTGGACAAAGACTGGCACCTACCTGAACTAAAGGATACTGGCCCTAGATAAGATAACGTATCAAAAGAATGATTTCAATAAGCTCAGATTCCTGCATCTTCCCCTACAGAGAAAAACTCTAAAATCATTAATTGAGCTGTCTGTTTGGGTGATTAGAAATAATCATTTGATGTTCAATTACATGTTTTTCTTTTTTTCCCCAGCCAAAACTCCTATACATTCTGGTTCCTCCCTTATCTTTTTGGAACAGGCTCTCAGAGATATCTCAGTGGCTGCCTTCCTGGGCGACAGTCCTCAGGAATGCTGCAAATTAAGGCATAATTCTCAGCTTAAAGGTTGTGCATTTTTTTTCAGCTGATAACCCCAAACTCTTTTCCATCTTCATGTTCACCGTCTTTCTAATTTCACTAGAATGTACGCAGTAAGAGCAGGGGGCGGTGTCTGTACTGTTGCCCACTGTAACTCAGTGCTCTGCACCTGCCCAAACTTACATCCCTTTACACCTTGTACCATAGTTATTAATATACAGGTCTCCAAAGTGTTTTGTAAGTTCCTTTAGGGCTAGACCTTGTTTGAATGGGGCTTCCCTGGTGGCTCAGCCAGTAAAGAACCTGTCTGTAAAGCAGGAGACCTGGGTTCGATTCCTGGGTTGGAAAGATCCCCTGGAGAAGGAAATGGCAACCCATTCCAGTATTCTTGCCTGGAGAAGTCCATGGACAGAGGAGCCTGGTGGGCTACAGTCCATGGGGTTGCAAAGAGTTGGACAGGACTCAATGACTAACACCTGTCTGATTGGGGCTTCCCCGGTGGCTCAGTGGTGAAGAATTTGCCTGCCAATGCAGGAAACACGGGAGACTCAGGTTCAATCCCTGGACAGGAAAATCCCCTGGAGAAGCAAATGGCAACCCACTCCAGCTTGGAAAACCCCATGGACAGAGGAGCCTGGCGGGGGTCTTAAAGAGCTGGACACATATACCATTGTTTGATTGTATCCCTTGCAGCAACTTGCACGTAGCATGTGTCGAATGAACTGACGTTGACCTGAACTATTCATTTTATCTTGGCTTACAATTCCTGATTCTCACTATTACAGTAAGTAGGATGTGACAAATTATATAGCTGACAAGTCAGTGCTGAGGGACACGATCATCAGTTTCATTAAATGCAACTCCCAATTCTCAAACCGTCCCACTTTTCACCCAGTCTTCCACGTTCAAGCCTATGGCTAAACACCTTCCTCCTCCTTTTCCTGTCTGTTCACATGTCGTCCTTGCAGTCCTCCCTCCTCGGCGCTGCCTTTCAGCGCAGAGGAACGAGCTGGTTAGAGCTACCAAAACCAACCTGTTAGAACATGTGACTCTTGTGACTCCTTCTTCTCATTAAAATAATCCTTGTCAGTGAGGTAAATGACTAAGGAGTTTGTTCAACATCAATACATGCTGGGGATCTGCACGTTCTCTATGTTTGCGTCCTTTAACTCCTAAATGACCTGCTCTTTTAATGACCTCCTTAAACAACCTAAATAAGAAAAGGCTAATAAAATGTTAACCACAATTAACTGAAGTGAAATGCCAATCCAATACTTTTAAATGACCTATTTCTTGAAGGGGTCTTTTGTCCAAGCCATTGACAATCAAGTAAACTGTTTCTCATTTCACCTCCTTTATTTTTAATATTAGAAGAAGAGAAGAAGTTGCAGGTGACCAAAAGAAATGAAAAGACTTTAAGAGGAGGGAGAAACAAAGGATATATTTAATTTAGGAATGCAAGTAGTCCCTAAACACCCATGTGTCAAATACATGGTGATCCAAAAGCAGGGGGTGGGGGGGTTGGGGGGGATGGGGGCGGGGTAGGAGGGGAACCTTCTGCAGCCAGAACTGTTAAACACTGTATCTCCACAGTTCAGAAAAGGCCTTTCCAGACTAATGCTTAAGTCCTGAATGCAAGAGTGAAACAACAATGATTATCACAAACTAGTATCACTTTTATTATCTCACCAATCTGATACAGGGTCCTCAAACACCAATCACAGAAGCAGTAGAATGTAATGTTTAAAACAGGCTCTGCAGGGACTTCCCTGGCAGTCCATGGTTAAGATTCCATGCTTCCACTGCAGGGGGCAGGGGTTCAATCCAGGGGAACTAAGATCCTGAGTGGCCAAAATACAAAACAAAAACAAACAAAAAACCCGGGCAGGCTCTGCAGCAGTCTCCTTGAGTCGAAATTCCAGATCTACCACTGTCTTACTTCAGGCAAGACACTTACCCTCTCTGACCCTCAATTTTCTCTTCAGTGATATGAGCGTAATAATAGTTCCTACCGCAGAGTCGGTGTAAGGATTAAAGCAATACCTAGGAAGGTATGCCTGAATGTTCAAATGTATGTATGTTACAATCAACATAACAGCTAACATTATTAGTTACTGTTGGTACTTGCTAAGTGAGTGTTAGGACACAGAAACAGAACTGTACTAGGTCACAACTGTAAGAGATACAAAAGGCCTAGATTTGGCAATTTTACCACCTGGGTTTAGACTTCAGTTGGACTTTCGAAGGCTTCTGCTATATGTGGTTTTCTCACCTGATACATTCTTATTCTCTACACACATAGTCTTTTACCTTAAATTGCCTTCCATATTTATAAAATGTCTTAAACACAGAAGTGACAGTCTCTTAAAGAAGCCACGGGACATAGCAAAAAGAACACTTGCTACCTGTTGCCAGGAGACCTCAGCTCGACCTGACTCTTCTCTAGACCTTGGATAACCGCTGAATCTACCTGAACCTTAGTTTTCTCAGAAGTGAAGATAACAAAACTTCCTTCAGTTTCCTTGATGGGTTCAAAATGAAAAACAAAAGCATGTAGGCTAGGGCTTGCCTGGTAGCTCTGTGGTCAAGAATCCACCTGCCAATGCAGTAGACATAGCTTCGATCCCCGATCTGGGAAGATCCCACGTGCCGCAGAGCAGCTAAGCCGATGAGCCGCTACTGCTGAGCCTGGGCTCCAGAGCCCGGGAGCTGCAGCCACTGAAGCCCATGGGCTCTACAGCCCACGCTGGGCAATAAGAGAAGCCCCCGCGAGAAGTCGGCATACTGCATACTGCAGCTAGAGAGCAGCTGCTGCTCTCTGCAACTAAAAGAAACGCCCGCACAGCTACGAAGACAAAAAAATATACAAATAAATAAAATTATATTAAAGAATGTATGCTAAAATATTCCATGCATTCCAATGTAGAAATGCAGTGTTTTAAGTATTTTTTCATGATTAGCAGAATGCTTAGAATATAAAATGATGAATAAAAAGCAAAACAGAGAAACATACCCTAAAAAAAACTAAGATAACTATCTTATCCAAAAGTTGAAAACTGTGGTCTGTATTAAAAAAAACCTTCTACCCTCCATGCCCCAGCCCTCTTCCCCGGCCCCACCTCCCCACAAAGAAAATTCACATCTACACCTTGTTGTGTTCAACAGGCACAGCAGCTTAAAAGAAAAACCAAAATAGCTCTAATTTTGTAAGTTTAACAGGTCCCAACGTTCCTGGCTTCAAACATTTCCATCAACTTGATACCTAAAAAAAATCAGTTGGCCTTTGAGTTTGCAAATCCATTCAACTATCTTGAACATAACCACAATGTTGTAAATAAATGCCATACACCGACCACTAAAACAACTGTAGCAGCAACACTATTTTTTCCTTACTGGCTTCTAAGCGATTAGAGAGCAAGAGTTTTATCCACTCATCTTTACACTCTCCACAATGTCCAGCACTGACTGGGTCTTGCACACCGTAGGCTGTTAGAAGAGACTGCTAAGGGGAAGGTTTTCTTTTACCCTCATCTTAGTTCTAGGAATAGCTGTACTCCTTTAAAGCAATTAGCTGCTTTTTTATGGACACTACTAAATCTATTAATTCCAAAGAGGTGGTTCTGGGGCTGGCTCTGGACTGAACATATGTTTTGTTTGATCTACGTGGTATTGTATTGCCTCAAACAGTGCTTCAAAGCAGTTTAGTGTCCAGTTTCTAAATACAGAGGCAATTCATACAAAAACCCATATTCTGGTCACTCCCACAAATAAGAAGAGTTGACAAGTCTTGGCCTTCACCCTCCACTGGCAAAGCTGAACCTAAGGTGCAGAGTTTCTGCCCCCTTTCCCAGTCCAGGTGCTCAGAAGTTCAGCTTTTCACCACACTTTGCTCACTGGGCAGGACAGCTCAGTGGGAGCAGAAACCCTAGAGTCAGTGTGCCTGGGTCTGTACCCTGGATCCATCACTTTACTATTGGTATGACTCTGGAGCGTGTGACTTAACTTCCCCTAGACGGTTTTCCTGTCTGTGAAATACAAATGATAATAATGTGGACCGCACAGGGCTATGCTGAGGATCAAATGAGTTAATATGTGTAAACAAACACTTAGAAGAGTACCTAGCACTGCAGAAAGCACTCAATAAATGTTAGCGATTATCTGCCCGGCTCTGGAGGTGTCGAGTTTTCCAACCTCTATGTAACCGGTTTGTTTACACTAGCAGCTAGAAAGCTCAAGAGATGAATCTACGGTTCCCTTCCCCTTAGGGTACTGAACCTAAGAAATACAGATCTATCAACTTCATCATCTTTTCCTATCCCTGACTTTTCTAAAGCCCCACGACATTCTTTTTTTGGGAATAAGGGAAGCATTAAAAGGGTTCTTTCTAAAAACTAAAGGTGAAGTATTGACACTCCTCCTGCCCCTGAATTTATTCTGTTTTAATGTACTTAGATAGAAAGCTCCATAATAAACAAAAACAACTCTATTAGTGAATGCATCCCAGATGAACTGTGATAAATGACTGTGGATAGATTGATCAAAGAATTTAAGGAGGCCTGAGCATAATCCTTAACAACCTCGTATAATGGAACTGATGCAACAACCATCCAAACCCTAGCCAGGCAAAGTGAAAGTCACTCAGTCGTGTCCCACTCTTTGCGACCCCATGGACTATACAGTCCATGGAATTCTCCAGGCCAGAATATTGGAGTGGGTAGCCTTTCCCTTCTCCAGGGGATCTTCCCAACCCAGGGATCGAACCCAGGTCTCCTGCATTGCAGGTGGATTCTTTACCAGCTGAGCCACAAGGGAAGCCCTAGTCAGGCAAACCTAGGTTTAAATCCCTGGTTCCACCTACTACTAACTGTAACCATCGACAGACAACTCTGAGCCTTGGTTTCTTCACACACATACACAAAGTTGCCTGACACACAGCAGTGGGGACATGATTAATGCTTGGATCAAGTAAAATTTCTATTTCATGGGAGATAAGCAGTTGGGCTTAAACTACAGTTCAAGACCTCTGCTAATCATGTTATTCTCATTTGTTTTTACCCGCGAAGTTCCCGCTCCTAGGATGACTCCTCCCCATTCCAATATTACTCATTCTTTAAGATCTGATACAAACGTCAGCTTCTCTGAAAAATCCTTCTTTAAACCACCAGTAAGAACGGACAGCTTCCTTCTGTTTTTCAGTAACACTTTCATATTCGTATGGCACTCACTAGCATATGAGACTCGTCTAATTCGTTGTGTACACGAACTCCTCCTTAAGGACAGGGGTCCTGAATTAATCCCCTTCGTACTATCACTTTCCCGTCCCTTCTTCTGGCCAAGGGCGAAGCACATCGCCACGATCCGTCCGCAACTTAACAAGAGAAACTGATTCGGAAAGAGAAAGAAATAAACTCTCTGATCTACCGTGAATGCTGAAGCCGCCTTAAACCGTGAGGAACTACTAAAGAAAACTTGAAACGGTATCCACGAAAAGGCAAAAAATACTACTGGAGCCCCAACTTCTACGGGAATGAAGTGACCATCTGTCCCGGGGAGGGTCTGGGAAGCTGGAAGTACTACGGTACTCCCGTTGCGGGGTCTCCCTGGTCGGGCAGACCTGGGATGTCCTGCTTATGCAGGCCTAACTCGGGCCGGACAGACAACAGCGGGATGCGCGCTCCAGCCCGGAGGCCCCCTGAGGCCTAAGCAAGCTTGGCGCCGTGACTCAGCCCCTGGCGCCCGCCAACAGTCAGCCGGCCTCCCCTCACCTTGGCCAGCTTCTCGCACTCGGGCAGTCGCTGATCCACCGTGGCGCTATAGTCCACCTCCATCTTGACAATGCGCCCATCAGCCCGCTCCGAGCCACCGTCCGCCATGGTCCCCGCCTGAGCGTCCCTTGATGTCCCCCTGCTTCGGCCACCACTCGTCACCCACACAGGAAGCCGCCGGCGGACCCGCTCAGGCAGTGCGTCGGCAGCCCGCGCGAAGGACCCCGCGAGGCCCCCTGCCCTGGCCGCCAGTCAGGCACCGCCGCGGACAGCCCCGGGGTGATGGGCGGAGCGGGGAGGCGTGGCTCGAGCGTGCATGCGCGCGCGCACACACATATATATACACACACACACATACCCACACCCACCACCCCCCGCCCCCGTCTGGTTTTGCCTTTGGTGACAGACTTTTCATCTACAGTTCGCGGTGAAAAAAGCTAGTATAACCGAATAGACTATGATACATATTCTTGCACTTCCCTTTTGAAATATTATGGTTTCTCAGAGCCATGGGCAAGTCACTTAACGTTTTCTTGGATCTCGGTTTTCTCCTGTCTTACAGGAGCAAGCTGAAATAAACCCTGAAGAAAAAAATTCTCAGGTTTCATCTGGTTGAAAATCTTGGTGACTTAATCAATCTGTGGGATCTCTTAAAGCTCATAAGAGAAGGTGTGGGAGTGACTCGGTAGTATCCGTAAATATTATGTTGGTAAGAAGAATCTTTAGAAAGACATTTTATTTGCTTTCTCTTTCCCACTTGTGAGCATCAAATGAGATCTCGTTTATAAACACGAGTCGATTTCCAGTTCTTAAGGAGCATACTAGTTTTCTTTATTATCATCCACACCATCTGGATCCCTTAAAAAAAAAAAAAAGCTTAAGATCCTTGAAAGTGAGAATGAGGTTCTGTGTGGTATGGTCCAAGTGTCAACAGTAGCCTGGGAAGCAAATGGGAAATCTTTGAGTGGTCAACAGTTATGTTAGTGATTCTCAGTGTCATCAGCACCAACCTCTCTTTATATATGCTGAATAGACCTTTTTCCCCCTACTGTTCTAGAATGAAAATTATGGATAATGTAACCCATCTAACACACATAACTATAAAAAAATCAAGAAGACATCCTAGCTGTAAAGGAGAAACATTGCAAAATGGCAAGATAATAATATATTTCTAAATATAAATATATTTCTAAATATAAAGGCTAAAACATGTTTACAGTAGAAATACAAAGAAGCAGTCATTTACTTGTACACATATACAACACAATAACTAAATGCAAATGTTAGAGCTGCCACAGGTATATTCTGTTGGTTCCTCAAGCATGATTTTTCCAACCTAGTGTACGACGTCTTGGTAAAGTTCTGTCTATATCAAAGTATAATCTTACATTGTTTTTCACATAGAAGTCTGAAATTTTTTAGTGGGTGTTAAAACTTCAAAATGAAAAATAGCTTGACCTATATATACAATGGAGTTGAGAGTTTAAGCCTCAGATACATAAGGAAGTGTCTGGCAGGATGTCAAAAAGTCTGACGAAATGTGGGATTGTATTCTATTGTGTAGGTTGGTTGCATCGAGGTTGTTCAGCATCACAATTCCATGTTGATATCTTCCTCCTCCCCAGCGATTGTGGCAACCCCAAATTCCCTTGCAGATTTCTAAACCGCACTCTAATGCCCACTGAGACACACTAGGGTAAGATGTTTTGTGGTTCTGCATTTGGGGGGCAGTTGGTTTGACTCGAGTAGACAAAAGGATTTGGAGGTCCGTCCTTTGCTTGAAAAGACAATAAGTAACAAAGGTGTGGTGGACTAAAGAGATTTATAGTTTACAGAACTCAAAAAATAGTGTGGAGAAGCCAAACAGGTGGAAAAAAGTCTAGTTGGCTCCACACCAAACTGAAGCCCTTCCTTGCTAGGCTTGGAGGTAGTGAAAACAAAAAAGCAAGTTGAAATCTAAGGAAAAGCTGGCACAGGAAGCCAAAAAAATTCAAGTGAAGTAAATAAAGAAGGAAATCAGGGGACTTCCCTGATGGTCCAGTGGCTGGGACTCCACGATCCTAATGCAGGGTGCCCGAGTTCGATCCCTGTTCAGGTAACTAGATCCCACATGCCACAGCTAAGAGTTTCCATACCAAAACTAAAGACCCCACATGCCATGACTAAGACCCAGCACGGCCAAATAGATCAATAAATATTAAAGAAAGAAATCAATAAAAGTCTGAGTAATGGGCAGAGAAAATAGATAAAAGTACTGTATTATAGACAGACTATAAATCTATTATTTGAGTGAGTCTGAGATTAAATTTGTGGCTTTGTAAGAAAGAATTTGGTTTCAGAAGAGAAAAATTGGCAATGGAAGACTAAGGTACTTAAAATGGAGAGAGAAATACAGACTGGAAAAAAACGTTTGTTCAGAAAGAATCACAGTAATGCATATTGTGATACTAATTATTGAAAATAATGTGCTTATATATTAATTACTGCATTGGTATGTCTGTTTTCATATCTGGCATTTCTGGCACTTTCAGCTTATTGACTGTGCACTTATCTGCCCCAAAGTTCCTGTCTTTGTGAAGTGAACAAACACTCTAACGGGGAGGAAGACAGAAAATCGACACGTAAATACGTGCTGGGTGTGATAGTGCTTGGGAGGTGGTTGAGGAGGGCATGGCCAGTGAGCCAAGACCTGAAGTACGTCAGGAAGTCTCGCAGGTTGCTGAGGCATGGAGATTCCAGCCAGAGGCAACAGCAGGAACCCTGAGCTGAGAGCAATCAGATCATGCCTGGCTTGTTTGCAAACCAGAATGAGTGAGGGTGAGAGTTTTAGGAGATGAGATTTAGGGCAGTGACCATTAGAAGGGCTTGGGTTTTTTTTTGTTTATTTTGTTTTTCATTTTTGGGCCACACCTAGCAGCATGTGGGGCCTTAGTTCCCCAACCAGGGATTGAATTCGTGCCCCCTGCATTGGAAGGCAGAGTCTTAACCACCAGACTGCTGGGGAAGTCTCAGGATTTGGTTTTTAATTTGTGTAAGATGGGAAGCCAATGGAGTTTGGGGCAACAGAATGACAAGTGTTAATTTGTATAATATAATTAAAGAATCACTCTTGTTTCCTGTGGAGCAGAAGGTGTCTTCTGTTGGGCAGAAGCTGGGGGACGAGTTAGAAAGTTTCAGCAATAATCTGGGAGAAAAATGAGGGTGGAGGCAGTAGAAGGGGTAAGAAGTGGCTTGGTCCCGGATATAATCTGAAAACACAGCCAAGGTAGCATTTGCGTTTGGTGGTTGGGGGGAGGGTGAAGCATGTCTGCATCAAGCTCTGAAAGGATGGAGTTGCCACTTACCAAGACGGAGCAGACTAGGGACAAGCAAGTCAGAGCAAAAAGGACAGGCGTCACTTTCGGATATGTTACGTTTGCGATGGCTGTTGGATATCCAAGTGACGATGAGAAGGCAAATGGATATTCAAGTGTCAAATTAAAGGGAGTCATTAGGGCTAGAGATTTAAGTTAGGAGGCAATAACATACTGATGGTATTGAAAGTCATGGGGCTTAGTTTATAAAACACTTCCTGACCTGTGTGTAAAATATTTGTTTTTATTTATTTTTTGACCACAGATTGAACCCTAGCCCTGGCAGTGAAAGCACCCAGTCCTAACCACTGGACTGCCAGGGAATTCTCCCAATATTTGTTTTTATAAATTGCTTATTTTAAAGACCATGGGAGGGGCTTCCATAGTAGTCCAGTGTGGTCCTCCACACTTCCTTTGCAGGGGTTGAAGATTTGGTATCTGGTCAGGGAACTAAGATCCCATATGCTATCCTACGTCAAAAAAGAAAGAAAGAAAGACAGTGGGAGAACTTGATGTTTTCAAGTCTGTTGCAAAGCACTTGATCAAGAAAAATATGCTGTGTTTTATCTTTTGAGTAAACCTCTTGGTCCTGGGTTAGAATTACTTCCTGTCAAGCGCTGTTATATCAGGTGAGTAAAGGCATACCTAAGTCACTGTATTCATTTACTCTTGCTGCTGTAACAAATAACCATGAATTTGGTGGTTTAAAACAAAAACAATTAATGCTCTTACAATCTAGAGTCTGAACTCAGTGTCATTGTGGGCAGAAATCAAGGTATGGCAGGGCCATGCCCTCCCTGGAGACTCTGTTCCGTGCCTCGTCCAGCTTCTGGTGGCTGTGGGCATCCGTAGGCTTGTGGTCTCATCTCTCCCATCTCTGCCTCCATGCTCACATTGCTTTCTCCTCTCATCTGTTTGTCAGATGTCCACCTGCCTTTCTTTATACAGATGCATGCGTGCTAAGTCACTTCAGTCGTGTCCTACTCTTTTCAACCCCATAGACTATGGCCCGCCCAGCTCCTCTGTCCATGGGATTCTCCAGGCAAGAGTACTGGAGTGGATTGCCATGCCCTCCTCCAGGGGATCTTCCCAATTCAGGGATCAAACCCGAGTCTCTTCTGTCTCCTGCTTTGGCAGGCGAATTCCTTACCACTAGTACCACCTGGGAAGCCCCTCTTATATAGATGTTGTTGTTCAGTTGCTCAGTTGTATCCAACTCTTTGTTACCCCACAGACTGCAGCACCCCAGGCTTCCATGTCCTTCACCATCTCCCGGAGTTTGTTCAAACTCATGTCCATTGAGTCGGTGATGCCATCCAAGCATCTCATCCTGTGTCATCCCCTTCTCCTCCTGCCTTCAATCTTTCCCAGAATCAGGGTCTTTTCCAGTGAGTCAGCTCATCGCATCAGATGGCCAAAGTACTGGAGCTTCAGCTTCAGCATCAGTCCTTCCAATGAATATTCAGGGTATATAAGTATCTGAAATACCCTGAATATGAGTATCTTATATAGATAGTTGTGACTATATTTAGCGACACCCAGATAATCCAGGATAGGCTCATCTCAAAGTCCTTAACTTAATCAAACCTGCCAAGATCCTTTTTTCTTTTTTTTTTTTTTTTAAGATCCTTTTTTCCAATGTGGTGACATTTTCAGGCTCCAGGGCTTAGGACCTAATATCTTTGGGGGCTATCATTCAGCCTCACTATAGTCACCTATGCTTAGTCCCTCAGTCGTGTTTGACTCTGCGACCTCATGGACTGTGGCCTGCCAGGCTCCTCCGTCCATGGGATTCTCCAGGCAAGAATCCTGGAGTGGGCTGCCATTTCCTTCTCCAATAGTCACCTAAGCAATTTCTAAACTGAGGTTTTGATATAAATGATTACATACTCTTAATAGCAACCACAATTCCCTCTTCTCTCTGGGGACATTTAAAATGTTCCACAAAAAGTCAAATTCCATGATGTCTCTGTGGCACCACATAGCTAAGAAATCCTATTTCTGGATCTGTGTTGACATCATCTGATGATACTAGGTCAAGTATACTTGGCATTAGAGAGCTCCCATAAGTTACGGTTGCATTTACCTCCCTTTAAAGGACACTCAGGATCAAGGACAGCATCTTCTTTCATCACTAAAATTTCTCTCCAGTGAGTTTAGGTTACAGATCCTCTCATAATTCATCTCAAAATATTCCAGTGTTTTGCCAACTTCTGTAAAAACAAGTAATGCAATAAAAAATGGAAACTTCATAAAATTTATTACTAGCTTATTTATTAAAAAAAAAAAGATAGGGACTTCTCTGGTGGTCAGTGGCTAAGACTGCATGCTGCCAATGCAGGGTGCCCAGGTTCTATCCCTGGTCCAGGAACTAGATCCTACATGCCACAGCTAAAACATCCCATGTGCCGCCAAAGCAGCCGAATAAATGAATATTAAAAAAAAAAAGATAAAGCCATACGTTTGGCCATAGAACCTCCAGGTTTTTTTCCCTATGTGAAGCAATTTGTAGCACATCACTGTCAATTAATTTTTATTTTATGAGCATTTACTGCACGGCTATAAGCAATTCCACATCAAAGGCATTTTCCGTATTTAACAGAGGCCTGATAAATGGGTCTACACATAAGAATTGCTCTGGGACTTGCTTTGTGTAGTTTTATTAAGAAAGAATTTGACATTTGCTTAGAACCTAACAAGATCAGCATACGAGTGTTTAAAACGCACACACATACACAGACTCACACACACACACAGACACATAGACCCATACACACAGATGCATAAAGAGGAATATATAGACGTAGTCTTAGCTGGAATTAAATAATGTTTAGTAAAACAAAAATTAATTGCAAAGTATAACTTTGGTTTTCAAAAATTGCCCTTAAAGGGGAGGAGAGCATGTCAAAAGGACACAAGAATGATTCTGCAAGAGCTACCAATGGCCAAAGCTGGAACAGTCTGAACAACAAAAATAACATTGAATTATAAAGAAGGGAAGGAATATTCTCGAGTCCACACAGATATGGATAAATGCTTGAATGAACACACAAATGAGGGGCAAAGGACGCATCTTGCAGGTTGCCACAATACCCTTCCCTTGAGGAGGTGGGGCTTAGCTCTGCTCCCTTGAGTGTGTGTGTCTCTGTGTGTATGTGTGCGTGCGTGCTCAGTCCTGTTGGACTCTTTGCGACCCCATGGACTGTAGCCTGCCAGGCTCCTTTGTCCATGGAATTTTTCAGGCAAGAATACTGGAGTGGGTTGCCAGGGGATCTTCCCGACCCAGAGAGAACCTGCGTCTCTTGCATCCCCAGGCAGATTCTTTACCACTGTGCCATGACTGTTCTTAATGACTACCTTCCAAAGGATAGAGTATGGAAAGAAAAAAAACTAGTCACTTTACAATGGAAAAACTTGGCTGACATCACCTTAATCAAACGATCAAGGTGAAAGTCAAGGCCTTTAACAAGGGCTATTGTGCTAATAGAAATCAGAGCACGGGGATGAGAAGGGGACAGCTTTATAGCACCATGGTGTAACCGTTTTGTTCTGTTCCTTCTCTCCTTAGCTTTAAAACAAATTGAAAGTCCATCTCTTTAAAAGCTTCTTTGGAGTATCTACACATTTAGATAAGATTAATGAATACTATGGGGCTTCCCAGGTGGCGTTAGTGGTAAAGAACCTGCCTGCCAATGCAGGAGACCTGAGTGATAGGAGTTCAATCCCTGGGTCGGGAGATCCCCTGGAGGAGGGCATGGCAACCCATTCCAGTATTCTTGCCTGGAGAACCCCGTGGGCAGAGGACCCTGGCGGGCTACCGTCGGTGGGGTTGTAAAGAGTCGGACATAACTGAAGTGACTTAGCACAATCACAAGCACACAAGCACAATGAGTGTTACACTAATAACAGTCGTTCTCCACTGGAGGAGTTTCCCCCTCCAGACCCATCTCCAGATTTGGCAATGTGTGTGGGTGGGTGCATGGGCGGGGCTGCCACTGATAACCAGTGTGTAAAGACCAGGGATGCTGCTAAGTCCTACAGTGATTGCCCCCCATTAGGAATGATCTGCCACCAGATGTGGGTAGTGCCAAGGTCAAGAACTCTGAATTCATATGCATACATCTGCTAGTCTACTGTTGGGTACCCACAATATCCCTCACACCAGGCTACACTTTCTGGAAGACACAACAGGACATGGTCTGTCTCCTCAGGAAGCTCATCATTGTGTTAGGGAATTGGAGAACAAGGGAAGCCCTTCAGTTACAGAATATGATATTTTGTATGGAAAGGCCACCCTGGCAAACAAACAAGAACAAAAGTGAATAGTCCAGGGTTGTCTATAAAGAGTCTAGAATGGCTGTCTAGGAGACAGGAGCTTAAAGCAGCCGCAGACCTTAGATCTAGTGAGTAGAAAGGTGGAAAGAACCACAGCATTTTATTAGAAGTTCCAGGGATATTCTTGGAATAAAACATGAAGAGTCACAAAGTCTGTTGATACACTCTTCTTTCAGATCCTATTTACAGACGTGGATCAGAACCCTACAGATTTTCTTTTTTCTCACATGAACTGATAAGGAAACTAAAGGAAATCAGTTCTGAATATTCATTGGAAGGACTGATACTGAAGCTGAAACTCCAGTACTCTGGCCACCTGATGTGAAGAACTGACTCATTTGAAAAGACCCTGATGCTGGGAAAGATTAAGGGCAAGAGGAGAAGGGGACCACAGAGGATGAGATGGTTGGATGGCATCACTGACTCAATGGACATGAGTTTGAGTAAACTCCAGGAGTTGGTGATGGACAGGGAGGCCTGGTGTGCTGCAGTCCATGGGGTCACAAAGAGTCAGACATGACTGAGCGACTGAACTGAACTGAACTGATAAGAGGTTTCAATGTCGGGGAGGTGTGAGTCAACAGAATTCTGGTGAAGACAGTGGATTGAACAGCTAGCTCCTCAGATGCCTGAGATGCACATCTCCCCCATCTCGCATCTGAAATCCCCTGCCTTGAGACTGTATGCTGTCGTAGACATGCTTAGGCTCATATTTTTTTCCTTTTGGTAGTATCATTCGCCACTGGTAACTTTACTCTCGGTTCCTCTTTTTGCCCTTTGCACCCCATCCACACTTTTTAAAAAAAATTATAAATTTTTTATTTGGCTACACTGGGTCTTAGTTGCAGCATGTGGGCTCTAGTTCTCCTACCCAGGATCGAACCTGCGCCCCCTGCATTAGGAGCACAGAGTCCTAACAACTGGACCACCAGGGAGTCCCCATCCACACGTTTTAATATGTGACGATCCCGTAAACTGTAGAGTGTACGTTGTTAGTGGAACATCGCTACCATCTTTAGCGATGGTAGCAACACCTTCAAGGTTCTTTGGAAATGAACCTTGCAGACTCCATTGGTTCAAACACAATTTTCGCCAGAATGTTGCTGATGGTGACTTGAAACATTTTAAAGCAAGGTGTCTGACCAGTAGATGGCGCTCTCCTCCTTTTATGTGAGTGAGTTATGAATGAATGCGCGCTCCCTTTGCCCTCCCCTCCCCCAAGCGCCGTTGGAGCAAAATCCCTTCGGTTCCCAAGTACTGCCTGAATCTTAAATCCATCATCTTTTCTTCTTCATCCGCTAATTCAGGCTCTCTCCATTTGTCTGCTTTAGAATTACAGTAATGCAATAACCTCTGGCCTCTGTCTAGTATCCTGTTCTAAGCCATCCAACACACTGCCATCAGAGTCACTTTCCAAAAACACACATTGTCAGTGCGCTGCTGCCTGCTGGGGTCCTGAGAGAGCGGGTAGGAGAGGCTCTGTGAAGGCAGTGGCAGGAGCAGACGGATCCAGGTAAGTGGAGCCCTTCTCCAGACAAGAGATGTTTTTCATTTGGCTGGAGTAGGGCTGGAAAATGATGGTGAGGCTCCATAGGAATGATAGATTCAGAGCCTTGATCCTCCCGCCAAGGAATTTCAGCTTGCTCAGTTAGACCACAGAGAGTCACTAAGGTTTTGATGGTGGTAGGATTACAGCTGTGCTTGAACAAGGGTAATGTGACCAGGCATGCGAACTGAGTGAAAAGGAAGAGTTCAGGGGAGAAGGCAGCTTAACAGAGAAGGAAAGGGCAGAAGCATATCTGGGGTTATTTACAGTTTGCCAGGTGCTGGAGAAGATTCTTGAGAGTCCCTTGGACAACAAGGAGATCCAACCAGTCAATCCTAAAGGAGATCAACCCTGAATATTCATTGGAAGGACTGAAGCTGAAGCTCCAATACTTTGGCTACCTGATGCAAAGAGCCGACTCACTGGAAAAGACCCTGATGCTGGGAAAGACTGAGGGCAGGAGGAGAAGGGGGGGACAGAGGATGAGGTGGTTGGATGGCATCACCGACTCAATGGACATGAGTTTGAGCAAACCCTGGGAGATGGTGAAGGACAGGGAAGCCTGGTGTGCTGCAGTCCATCGACACCAGAGAGTCAGACACCACTGAGCGACTGAACAACGGAGGCAGAGAAGTAATTCTTCAACCATAATATTCATCAGTGAAATACTTAGTTATAGAATTGGTTCAGGAACGGCTGGGAAGCCAGGAATATGTCCAAGTATGCTGATGTCCTGTGTGCGTATGTGTATGTGGCTAGCCACTACATCCCCTAGCTGCCTCCGGGAAGAGTTTTAGCTGCCATAAGTGAAGCCACTACACTTGTTTTAGTAAGAAGCAGGAAAAAGAATAACAGCTTGAGTTTCCTCTGTGTATCGCAGGCTTTCATGTGTTATTATTCAGCAGTACAGCATCAGATTTAGATTTTTCCACCTCGAGGAATTTGGTTTAGCTTTAATTAGTTGCTGTGAATCTTTCTGAGCCAATACTGGGAAGCATTTATCTAGAAAATAGTTTTTCCCTAGAATATAAGCTGTATAGAGGATGTCATTTTTCTATCAGCTTTTGTTATCATGTTCACACAGAAATTCTCTTCAGCCATCTGGATGATTTTAGCCACAGCCCGCCATAGCAATTAATTACTTATTGCTCATAATTTTAAATACTGTAATATGGAGGCCATCTGCATTGCCATCCAAAGCCCTGTGAGGAGGATCTGTAGATCCTGTAGGATCTTAGAGCACAAGTATTTTTTTCTTTTCCAAGAAAAGATGATGCTTGCAGGTTATTCTGCGAAGAGGCAACTGATGCATTTTTCATCCAGCACTTTTCAGAAAAACAAGCTTAAAAATACCAGACAAATGAAAAACAGACTTCAGCAGTTACATGCAGCTTCCAGAGAAACTGAAGAATGTGCCTCTTGTGGTTAAAATGAGGGATCTGTTTAATATGGATGAAATACCAACACTCCAGGCATTTTCATTGACATTTCATTGCGACTTTTTGAACTTGGGAGTGCTGACAGGAAAACCTATTCTTGCTGCTCTGCGAAGCCTGCAGTCAGACTGCAGAGCAGGGCCAGGAGAGGTAAAAGGCTATGTCCCCGTTCACGTTTCCCCTGGTTGTGTGTCTTTCCTTGTGGATTTCATTTTAATTTACCGTGTTGCACTTTGCTGTTTCTGCATTCCTGCTCTGAAACCAGTTAGGAAACCAGGCACAGGTTTGCTCTTTTGCTCCCAAATCCCGTTGCCTCTCCAGCGCTGGACTTGTTTACTGGACCAAAGTGAAAACGCACTCGGGTGGGCATTTGTTAAACAAACAAACAAACACCCCCCTTCCCCCCCCCACACAAAAACCGTTTCTAAAGGTCAAGGGACACACTCCTGTACCTTGGACCCAGAAGCTACCCAGAGTGGCTGGACAGAGCACCGTGGCACCCGGGGTACATCTGAGAACAAGACTCAAAGGGTTTCAAGGAGCCGACAGGAGCCCCCTCTTTTCCGATCCTTCCCAGCGCCGGCCGGCCTCGGCTCTCCGGGGCAGCCCCGCCGTCTGGCAGCAGCCCGGGAGAGACATGCTGTTTTGTTTAAATCCTCCACATTCTTTGCCATTTCCCCATTGGCCGGATGGGGCTACCCTCCCCGCCGCGACGGCTGCTGATGTCAGCTGCGCTCGCTCCTCCCGCACCCACCTCCCCAGCCCAAGGCACACCGCAGCTCGGCGCCGACTCTCCGGCCCCGGCGAGGTGGCTGCAAACTCGCGGGCACGCACGGCGCTCGGGGATCCGGACTCGGGGGAGGGGACGCGCGCGGAAGGCGCCAGCTTCCTCCCGCCCGCCCGCCCCTCGCAGGCGCGAGCCGAGGTCGGAGGAACCCAGAGCCCCAGCCCCGCAGAAGCCGAGCGGCCGCGGCGGCGGAGGCTTCCCTTTTCTCACCCAGCGAGACCCTGGAGCGCCTCGGCGACCGGCCTTAAAAAGAGAAGGAAATCTTGTTTACCGCCGGGGAGCACAGCCGTTCGAGCCTTTGTCTGAAAAGTCAGCATCTCTGGCTCTGGCTGCAACGTGTGCTCGGTGACATTCGCCTTGGGAAGACCGGCCGGAAAAGGGGGCGGGGGGAAGTCGCCAGGTTAAGATCTGGTTTCAGAGGCGGATCGAGAGGGTGACTTTTGTGTATTCCGTGTAATTTTGGGGGACCTCGTGGTTTGTTGTTGTTTTTTCTTTTTTCTTTTCCCTCCCTCGCCCGCCGACGGGCATGTCCTGATCTGGCTTCCGCTCCTGCTGCCCGGGGCTGCCGATCAGATTGGTTTCCAGTGGGTCTCCCTCCCTCTCTGACTTTGCAACACCGCGTTCCAGGCGGGTCGACCTCGGCTAGGAAGGAGGCGGGGGAGCCGCGAACACCCGGACCCAAACCTTGACATGCTCTCGGGCGGAGAGGAGGAAGCCAGGAACTGAGCGCACCGCCCGGGGGGCTGCCTCGCCGACCGGCTCCAAGCACGGGGCTCCCGGCGCTCAGCTCTGCGCCTGGGCGGCAGCCTTGTTGATCTGGGGGTGCCCCCACCCCTGCCCCGCCCGCTTCCTGCCTCGGAGGTCCGTGGCCGGCAGGATCATGCTGCTGAAGGAGTACCGGATCTGCATGCCGCTCACCGTGGACGAGGTAAGCGCCGCGCCGGGCCTGGCCTCGCCCGCTCCCGGTCCCCGGCTCCGGGGCGCCGCTTCCCGCCGCCGCCTCCCGCCAGCGGGTCCACTGCGGACGGCGGGGAAAACCCTGGTGGAACATTGCCTCCCAAATCCGGAGGCTGGAGGGGGAGGAGGAGGGGAGTTGCTGCTTCCACTTGTCACCCCAGCAAGGAGAGTAACGTTGGGTGGGGCGGTGGACTGCAGGTGGGTTCTTTGGGGGCATCCAGAATTCGGATCGCTGAGGATCAGAATGCGCCAAAGGGAGTTGGTCGTCCCCTCCCTCCAATTAAGAAAATTAAAAAAAGCAAACCCAAGAGCTCCAAGCACACCCTGGTAGCGCAACCCTGGGGGGTGTGCATCCCGTTCCTGTCGTGGACCCGGGTTCCCCTCCCGCCCACCACTAGAAGGTTGGGGTAAGGGAGCAGTCCTTCGCCCTTGGGATTTGGAGGGCCCGGGTCCCGCTTGGGGGCACCTCGGAATCCTAGGGGAGGGGGGGTCCATTTGGACTCAGACCCCTTGCCATCGTCGCCAGCCTGGGCGCCGCTCCAGCCACGCCCGTGCTTCGAGGCTCGGGAACCTGGCCTCGCCTCGACCTTTCTCTAACCGCCTGGCTGGGAAACTTTGTGCGTGTCTTGTTTCTCGGGCCGCGGGGAGAGCAGTCTGCGGGCGAGCGGGGAGCGGCGGGGACTGCGGCGCGGCCACAGAGGGGCGCTGTAGCACGCGGGTGCCGGCCGGGCCCCCCGGCTCTCGGGTCCCCCAGCTGTAGGGCTAGGGGCGGGGGACTCTTCCTGGGCTCGTCCTCCACCGGCCGCTCAGGTTGCTTTCCCCGGATCCGCACACCTCGTCCCCGCCAAGCGGCAAGCTCTATCATTCAGGAAACGATGACTCAGTGAGGATTATTCAGGCCCGGCTTCCCTTTATTCCCCCTCTGCCTCCCTACCTTTTTGGTGATTTCACAATTGCTTAGCGCCTGTCCGGGGACTGCGAGGGAGCTTGAAGCCAGTCAGGGCAATTTGAAACTTAACTAATGTGGTTTGGTGTGACAACACACGTGATACCGACGACCCAAACCGTATTTATGTTTAAATATAGTGCCCTTAATCTCTCACTGCTTTGGGGAAGGGGCAAGGTGCTTTGGGAGAGAAAAAGATTTTTAACTAAGAACGTGGTGTGCTCCCAAGGGACTTGTCTGCATGTGTCATCTGGAGCAAGTGTTAAGACCCACAATACAATCCAAGGCAAGATCAAAGTAGCTCCGCGTTTGCAAAATGTATCCGAGAGAGGCTGACTGCCAAAAAGAGATCAGCCCCCCCATCCAGTGAACACCCGAGCAGCGCGGTTCTGTGACTTTGGAGGAGACAGCATTTGAGCAAGGTCCTTGAAGGATGGATGCCATGTGGGTAGGCAGACCGTGTACATCCTGTGGAGAAGCAGCACCCAGCTCTGTGGACAGTGGGGCGGCGAATGAATGAAACTGGTTAACCAAAGCAATTTTAGGAATTGTTGAGATCTTCCCAACCCCTGAGTCGCTAAGCTGGAGTAGTTCAGCTTGGAGGTATGTCTGCTTCCCCTCCATCTCCTCCTAATGACTTTTTTGATTGAGAGGAGTTTGGGATCTCCCGGCAATGCTGGTATGGCATGAAATGCCCAGCAAGGCAGGTGATAGTCAAGAAAGTAGCCAACTCTAGAATCATCTATACCATCTGCGACGTCTCTTTATTCTGGTTGGTTCCCTTTTCAGACTTTGCCTTGAATCCTCAGGCACCACCGCTCTTTGTACACTTTTTTTTTTTTGGTACTGAAATAACTAGTTTTGGTGTGAAGTAATCTTGAGTGGTATAGGTGGAGGCCCTTCTTTCC
This sequence comes from Ovis canadensis, assembly GCF_042477335.2. Taxonomy (NCBI): domain Eukaryota; kingdom Metazoa; phylum Chordata; class Mammalia; order Artiodactyla; family Bovidae; genus Ovis; species Ovis canadensis. The sequence goes on along the minus strand of NC_091255.1, from coordinate 57,837,807 downwards.
TTAGTGGGCAAATGAAATGAGGCCAGGCCTATAACATAATGTATAATTATAGCTTACTTAATGTATCATCCATTTGGACCAAAGCGTGATTCAGTATCTGAAAGGTCATATTCCAAAGTAGTTTTCTTCTTTGTTAGAGAAACAGAAGGGCGGTTTAGGTTGAGAGAGGTTTCCAAGTGGAAGGATTCAGATTAATCAAATCATGATGCGTGAGGACAGGAGGCCCAGCTTACCAGAGGTTAGACTCCTAAGGTCTGACCAGTAGTGAACCCCACAATCTCCACCATCCACCTTAGCACTATGTCTTCCTAACCTTAACACTGAAAACTGGGGAAGCAACTGATGTGTCTTCAAAGAAGACAATTGTTGGGGTTTTTCTGGTGGTCCAGTGGTGAAGTATCCACCTGCCAATGCAGGGGATACAGGTTCAATCCCTAGTCCGGGAAGATCCCACATGCATCTAAGCCCACGAGCCACAATTACTGAGTCAGCGCTCCAGAGCCCACAAGCCTCAACTACTGAAGCTGGCTCACCTAGAGCCAGTGTTTTGCAACAAGAGACGCCATCGCAAAGAGAAGCTCACACACCTCAGCAAAGAGTAGCCCCCCACTCTCCGCAATTAGAGAAAGCCCACCTGCAGCAATGAGGACCCAGTACAGCCAAAAATAAATGAGTAAATATATTAAAAAAAAAAGAAGAAAATTGCCACTAGCTTAATAGACTTTTGGAAGCCTCACTTTTGCTACAACTCTTTTCTTTTTTTAATAAAACAATTTTGGCCTCATCTCACATGCCATGGGACCTTTGTTCCCTAACCAGGAATTGAACCTGTGCCCTTTGCATCAGATGGGAAGAATCTTAACCATTGGACTGCCAGGGAAGTCTCCTTGCTACAACTCTTGATTTGCTTTGGGCCAATTCAGCGTATGTTTTAGGACTTATCTCTGTTCTAACCACCACATTAATTAGTAGCAATGTCCATACTTTAAAAAATTAGGCAAACGCCCGTGTTTTGGAAAGTCATCAAAAGAACCAACACTGTATGTCTGTTCTTTTTCCCTGGCCTTATCTCATTTAACTCCTGGTAGAAGGGAGCAGAAGGTGGACTGGTGTGTTGCCCACATTTTACAGATGAGTGAACCATGGTTCAGAAAGGCTAAGTAATGTGTGCCAGGCCACACAGCTAGTTACTAGCCAAACTAAAACCAGACCATGGTTTAAAAAAAAACAAAAACCATTAGTATTTGTTTCTCCTTACTCAGCTTTTTGTCTGTTACTCATATTTAATCCAGCAAAAAGAAAACAAAAATTTCTTGAAAATTAGCAGTGTCAACTAAATGAAAAACCAAAGGCCTTCTGAACGAGTATAGAGAATACTGGTTTCTAATGTTTCACTCACCTTATTTTGACTCATAAAATGTTCCCTAGTTCCAGGAAACAAGAATAGCTCTAAGAGATCAAGCAAATAAAGCTGAATTACCGTCTAGCTCAGAGTGTTGGTGTTTTGTGTTTTAGACATTCATATTCAGAGTAAAGAACTATAAGACATAACATCCCATAGATTCATTTTAACTTAAAAAAACCCACTTCATTGGAATATTCTCCTCATTTATGTTCAGTGTTGTTGTCTCTGAACTAAATATAAGCCTGTTGGAAAGTTCTAAACAGCAGAGGTCCCTAGGGGCCAATAGTTGCCTGTAAAGAGACAGTTGTCTTTGTGTTTATTTGAAACATTTGGTGATAGAAATTGTAGAATTTTAGACTTGGAAGGGCTATTACAGATGGTCTAGAGTTGACCCATTTCATTTTGTGGAAAAGAAGACTAGCGCTTTAGAAGGTACAGTCAGTTGCCCGTCTCATAGCCAAGGTCAAGGTCCAGGCCAGAACTTGGAGCAAAGCTCTTTTTGTTACAAGCCAGGGATTCTCTCACTTCCCTCTCTGGGATTCCTTGTTGGAAGGAAATATCCCTAAACTGGATGCGTGAATTAGTCTGTAGTGGGAAAGGTGGGTTGGAGACTCAGACATTGTCTCATTAGGGGAATTTTAGGAGTTTGTCAGCTGCCTGGAAAAGGGTCCAGCGGCTCTCTTTGAAGCTGCTTTTGTATATTAAGCCCACTGGTTTTCCTTAGATTGTATTTTTATTTGAATGTGTGACTTGATGGAGATTATGGTGGAGTTCAAGGCCTTCCCTCCCAAGCCACTCCTGGATGCTGCCACTGATCCCAGCATCTGACATGGATCCCCAACTGCATCTTCAGGACTCGGTGGAACACGGTCTGATCACTCCTCTCTGACAGGTCCTTATCAGTAAGATAAGCATCTTCCAAGAGCTAAGCACGTCCCAGTATGATCTAAGGCGGGAATCTTTTCAAGTTCATTGCTCATTTTGGTGTTAACACTTCCTGTTCTGACTGCATCAGCGTTAATATCTGGGATTTATTTGTGGTCTTCAGGGATTTGATGCACAATGAAAAACTCCCCCTCCATGAGTTTGAGCAAACTCTGGGAGATAGTGGAGGACAGGGAAGCCTGGTGTGTTGCAGTCCATGGGGTTGCAAAGAGTCGGACACGACTTAGTGAGACTCAACAACAACAACCCCTCCAAGAAAGAAGAAAGAGAGAGAGGGGAAAAAAAGCACTCAGCTTTTTAACAGAATATCATTGTGTTCTTTGTCCTGGCAGGGAGCCAGTGCACTTTATCCAGGCTCCCCCAAGTCCCTGGAGAATCTTCTTGCGTACATTTCTGAGAACAGATTTGGGATCCGGGTGGTGCTGTCTCTGGAATGACATAAATGAAGATGCCAGAATGACCATCAGTGCTCCTTCCGCTCCGTTTTAAAGGATTTTCGTGAAATGCATCTGCAAACCTATTGGGGCAGAAATTCTTTAAGAAAAGAGGTTTTAAGTACGATATTTTCATCAACACTTTGTCTTCTGTACAAGGTGGTACCCTGAAGTGTAAAGGAGAAAGACCCCCTGGATTAATCTCATAGACCTTCTCCAAGGTTCCTCATAAACATAAATTTGGGAAAAAATTTTTTTAAGAATGAGCACTATTTTGACTCTTTTTTTTTTTTTTCCCCTGTTAGCTTCATTGGGAGGGACCCAGGCCAGGGTCAATTTCTGTGCAGTCTTGGTAGCTTCTCTTGCCTGATTCACAGTTCGGAAATTGTGTTGCTGGTGGCTTCCCGTGGGTGCATACTTAGTCCCTCAGTTGTGTCTGACTCTTTGTGACCCCATGGACTGTAACCCACCAGGCTCCTCCTCTGTCCATGGGATTCTGCAGACAAGAATACTGGAGTGGCTAGCCATTTCCTTCTCCAGGGGATCTCCCGTACCCTGGGATCGAACCCATCTCCTGCATTAGCAGGCAGATTCTTTACCGTCTGAGCTACCATGGCGGCCCAGCTGTCTCCTGAAGCTCCCTTCTTGGTCGTGAGGGTCACCCAGGAAGTGGGGGGGAGTGGTTAATGGATCAGTGCAAACCTTTCACCACTAATGGAACAGGCGACCGGAGCAGATGCTCTCTTCCTGGTTGGTCAGTGAAAGTGATTTTCTGGAGAAAGAGCACTGCATTTTCCCTGTGATTTGAGTGTGAATGCCTCCTATGAAACAGATTCTGGGCCTTGAAAGAAAAAAAGATAGCATGCTATTGTTAACAAAACTCTATCTAAAAGTGGGTAGTAATTAACAAAGGCATGGGACGAGTTCCGAAGGCTCTTAAAAATCGACTTCAGAACCCTGTGTCTGATTGAGTATAACTGGTACTAAGAGAAAGGGAGGCATCTTCATTTCAGAAGCCTCTCATTTCAGGTGAATGGAGAATACTATTTTTTATAAGTAGTTTTTTAAAAAAGTCTGTTTTCAACACTATCTTGCTCCAGAGTGTCAATCAGGGAAGTGTTTGTGTACACGTGTGTGTGTGTGTGTGTGTGTGTGTGTTGGGTGGAGGGCTCACAAAGATGGTTTTTTAAAAAAATGTAAAACTGTGTGCACAGTGACAGGCACTAAATGTGTTTTTCAGGGGCGGCAGTTACTGGAAAAGTACGTCGAGCTTCATCGCTTTAGGTGCCTGAGTGAGGACACAGGTGCCCTGGCCAACCTCTCTGGGCTCTGCCCTGCTTTCTGTTGCCTGGAGGTCTGTGTAGTCAAGTAACTCAGAACATTTTTTTGAAAACTATCTAACACTTCTGCCTCTGTTGAGAGAAAAAGACAGATACAGAAAACAGCTGATTCGTAGCAGGAAGTCACGAAGGTTTTTCAGATCTTTAGCAAATTCAGCTCACTGGGAGATGAAAAAAAATGAATTTCAGATTGCAGATGGCCGACTGTCTGCCCTTTGTGTCTCGTGCTTGAAATCAGAAATTATGTTGTATTCCTAAGTGGAGATTTTTTGTAGGCTACAGGGCAGACGGAGTCCAAGTGTGCTGTAGCTATTAAAACTGGAAGACGGTTTTGTATCTGGAAAACTTAAAGTTTGAAAAAATTATCTTGGAAGCTTGATTTTTCATACTGTCTACCCTCCAACTTAGGCTTCCCAGGTGGTTCGGTGGTAAAGAATCCACCTGCTAATGCAGGAACCCCAGGAGATCTGAGTTCGATCCCAGGGTAGGGAAGATGCCCTGGAGGAGGAAATGGCAACCCAGTCCAGTATTCTTGCCTGGATAATCCCATGGACAGAGGAGCCTGGAGGGCTACCGTCCATGGGTTCACAAAGAGTCAGACACAACTCAGCGGCTGAGCACACACATACCCTCCAACTTAGAAAACCTTGAAAAGAAAGTCGCTCAGTCGTGTCTGACTGTTTGCAACCCCATGGACTGTAGCCTGCCAGGCTCCTCTGTCCATGGAATTCTCCAGGCCAGAATACTGGAGTGGGTAGCTGTTCCCTCCTCCAGGGGATCTTCCCAACCCAGGTCTCTTGCATTGCGAGCGGATTCTTTACCATCTTGAGCCACCAGGGAAGCCTGACAAAAACGTATTAACAATTTATACAAACGGGAGCTCAGGGGCGCACACCTCCAGGGGGCGCACTTTCCACGGACCCTAATGGGTATAGTGCAATGTGATGACCCTGCAGCTGACCAGCTCCCTTTGTTAGTCCTCTCAAACTCCTCAGAGCCTGTCGCTGTCTTGTGTTAACACTTGAGAGGTTATGGTGGTCTTGCAGGTTTACAAGTGGGCATGTTACCTCCTTAGAGATGTCTTTCCTGTCCACTCCATATAAAATAGTTTCCCCCTTTCATGCGCTATCTTCACACATATTTCCTCTGTAGTATTTATCTTTTTTGCTTTTACATTTATCTTAATCTGTACTGATTTCTTTACTTCTTTGTCATCCATCTCCATCACTGTCTTTTCAACATGTGATCCACAGAAGAAAATACTGACAAGATCTTTTAACTTATTTTCCTTTAAAATTTTAAAAATATTTAATTATTTTATTTATTTATCTGGCTGTGCTGGCTCTTAGTGGCAACACTCAGGATCTTCGATCTTTGTTGCAGCATGCGGAGTCTTTAGTTGGAGCATGTGGGATCTAGTTCCCTGACCAGGGATTGAACTCAGGCCCCTTGCTTTGGGAGTGTAGAGTCTTAGCCACTGGACCACCAGGGAAATCCCTTAACTAATTTTTCTTCCATGTAAAGTCTTTGAAATCTGGTGTATGTTTTCCATTTGCAGCACATTTCAGTTCCCACTAGCCACTTTATAGTGCTCAAAGGCCATATATAGCTGGTGGCTCCATATTGGATAGGGCAACGCTGGTGCTTAAACCTTGGATCTGGCACACAGCAAATGCTTGCTGCATGCATAGATGAAAGAAGCTGAGAAAAATAGGAACCTTTTAGGAAATCTGACCCTCGATGTTTACCTTCACACTTTTTTTTTTCCCACTTCAGCTTTATACCTCTTGAAATGTTGCAAACTAGAGATTCCTTTTTATTAAGAAGCCTCCTCATTTTAAAATTCCACAGCAACGCCTCTTAGAAATTTGAGGCTGGTCATTCCTGAGAGTTAATGTAATCTGTCTGCCTTCCTCCTAATTCTTGGAGGAGTGTATACTCAGTATCTATTGCCGTGCAACAAATTTTCACAAACTTTGTGGCTTCCAACAATACCCCCTTCTTATCTCACAGTCTTTGAGGATCAGAAAACCGTGTGACTGGATTCTCTGCTGAGGGTCTCACAGGGTTGATATCAAGCTGCATTTTCTCCTGGAACCTGGAGTCCTCTTCCAAGTTCACGTGGTAGTTGGCAGAATTCAGTTCCTTGTGACTGGAGGACTAAGTCCTCTCTTTCTTGCTGCCCATCAGCTAGGAGCCAGCTCTTAAAGGCCACCTGCTATTTCCTGCCATGGGACCCCCTCCACAATGTGGCCGTCTGCCCCTTCAAGGCCAACAGGACAGTATTTACTGCAACTTTAAATCTCTGACTTCTTGTCTCTGACATCTACTTTTTTTCAAAAAGACTGGCCCGATAAGGTCAGATCCACCCCCATTCAATGGGGAAGGAATTATGCATATACAGGGTGTATATGCCAAGGAGTAGGAACCTTAGGGACCATCCTGCCTACCATAGGGAAATAAGCTGAATTAAAAGTTTCTATTGGCAGATTCACAGACTTAGAGAATGAATTTATGCTTGCTGGAGTCGGGGGAGGGATTGGCATAAGGGATAGTTAGGGAGTTTGGGATGGACAGGTACACACTGTTATTTTTTAAATGGATAACCAAGAAGGACCTACTGTACACACAGGGAACTCTACTCAATGTTACTTGGCAGCCTGGATGGGATGGGAGTTTGGGAGAGAATGGATACATGCGTATGTACGGCTGAATTCTTTTGCTGTCCCCCTGAAACAGCATTCTTAATCAGCCATGCGTGCATGCTATGTCTTCAGTTATGTCTGATTCTACGACCTATGGACTATAGCGCACTAGGCTCCTCTGTCCATGGGATTCTCGGGGCAGAATTACTGGAGTGGATTGCCACACCTTTCTCCACAGGATCTTCCTGACCCAGGGATCGAACCTGCATCTCCTGCGGCTCCTCTTTGCAGGCAGATTCTATACCGCTGAGCCACCAGGGAACCCTTCACCAGTCATACTCCAATATGAAATAAAAAGTTTTAAAAAACAGTTTCTGTTGGAGGAAAGTAGCTATTTTTCATACCTGGGAAACTTAGAAATCTGGAAGGTTCAGGTTGGCACTGGGGCAGCATAAAAGTGTTGCTATCACAAACACTTACTGAACTCCTACTCTGCCAGGTGCTTGGCCAGATGTCAGACCAGGTGCCCAGGATAGAGGAGCAAGCAAAACAGACACGATCCCTACCCTCTTAGAGCTTATAGTCCAGAGAACATTGGAGAGGTTTCCTCACCATCTTAAAATAGATATTGGCGATGGTTGCACAACTCTGTGTGAATATTAAATACATTAAAAACCATTGAGTTTGGTACATAAAATATGTCTCAATAAAGCTGTTTTTTTTAAAAGAGATATCTATGGATTTTCCCAGCAGAATAGATGTTGATGTTCAGAGAGAGACGTTGATAGCATGGAAATTGAATTTTGAATGTGTACAGTGAAAAGTTATGGTCCCTGTCCGCAAGAAGATGACTCTGGTTATCCTGAATTTAGACAGCTTTGCAAAGGAGACCGTTCTCTTCTGCAGCAGGGTGGGGGGGAAAGCTGTCAGGTGTGGACTAGAATGACCACAATTTAGGTCAGAATTTTCTTCTTATGGGAAAAAATAATTATCACAACTTGAGTAGCAGAGGTCGTTAGGGTACCGAGGGCTAATCATCGACATACTTCATGATCTTCAGGAACAGCCACTCTGCCCCTGAAGGGGGACAGAGGCTGGCATCAGCTATCATGAATGGAAGGAACAGTAAGTAGCTGGTGGCCTCTTGGGCTGTGGCTCCGAGTGCATTCCTCTACTTTCTCTGCATGTTGGGTGGAAAGTGACGTGTTGGCAGAATGAATCCTGGAGCACACATTCTGGAGGAGATGGTTCTAGATGGGAGTTGAGTCCTCCCATCTAGATGTCCTTAAGGCAGATGTCCTTAAGACTTTCCATCCTGGGCTTCATTATAAAACAGGCTAAATGGCTGTTTAAACTGCGTTTGTCAGTAGTCTCTGTCGTGCCACGTGAGGCTGGGCAAGTCCCTCAAGATGACAGAGAGTTAGAAGGAACCCCTTTCTGCCCAGGACACACTAGCTTTACCCATGACAGAGAAAGGAGTCGAGGGTCACCGGCCACTTCCTGGGTAATGGTCTGAGCAACATTATACAGTACTGTTTGTTGATTCAGAAACACAAAAGCCAGAGCTCACCAGGATTTTGACATCAAGTATAAAGTGAGTCATTTTTTCATTTCCCAGCACTCTGACAAAAGAGGCCATCGCTTAAAACTCCTTTTTAGACTTTAGTGGAAGTCGACTCATCCATCTCAACAAATTAGGTTAACATAAGTTCTTGATCAGATTTATCTAAGAGTTCTTCACTTTAAAAAAGTAATTTTTTTGTGTGCTTCTTTTAAGTTTGAGTGAAGCATGGCCTTCTAGAATTCCTGTTGTTCCTGAGCAAAGAGAAAATATCATCATCCTTTAATTTATTTAGAATTAATCTGACAATCTTCAGGGTGTTGTTTCTTTCCCAGAATGAATCATCTAGAGAAGTAAGATTGGCCAAACAAATGACAACCTGTAAGAATGCTGTTTAAGCACTTAATTTAAGCAATTAATCTCCAAAGGCTGCTCCCCACCCCATGTCATCTACACATGTGCACGTGCGCACACACACACACACACGCACACACACAGAGATTAGGTCTGATTATACTTGCTGTATTAAGGTCAGATCCAGGTGTTTCTGGGCATTAGTTTGTGTATTTTTACACTCCAGTTAACTGATCTGTGTATTTATTCAGAAGTAAATGTACCAACTAGGGAAAGAGAAGTCACCATGAATTTGTATGCTAATATAATTAAGGTGGGGCTTCCCAGGTGGCCTTGGGGGTAAAGAATCGGCCTGCCAATGTAGGAGACACAGGTTCAATCCCTGGAATGGGGAGATCCTTTGGAGGAAAGAATGGCAACCCACTCTAGTATTCTTGCCTGGAGAATCCCATGGACAGAGGAGACTGGTGGGCTACAGTCCATGGGGTTGCAAAGAGTCAGACACAACTGAAGCAACTTAGCACAGACGCGTAATTAAGTTATTGAGGCCTTCAAATGCTTTGGGGTCTTATTTGCTGGATTATCTAGAGTTCTCCAAAGCTCTCCAATATTTTCTAGTTTTAACCATCGTGATGGGATTTAATAATATTTACTTATTCTTAAAATGGCCAAGTTTCACTTATCTTTTGACTCTTACGGGAGTGTTTCCAACTGGTGTAGATGGTTTATAGAGATGGTGGTAGGGCCTCTTAATGAATATTGTGCCTATGCTTCCTGAAAAGTATCATGGAGGACTGAAGAGTCCCTAGAAAGCGCAGAATCGCACTGTTCACTTTGCCTATCTGAGCCATCTCTGTCTTCGTATCTTAGACAGATTGTGAAAGTTGCTTGTCCTGACCTCTCAGTTACAGCGGTGAGGAGCTGGGCAGTCACTCTGTGTCACAAGATCTCGGCTGAATGTGGCCTGGCAGTCACCTTGCTTTTATGTACGTAATAAAATAGCACTCTGTGCCTTGGCAATGCATATCCCATGAAACCTTTCGTGTGGAAAGTAAGAGGTTTAAAAAGTCAGTTTCAGTTTTGTATGCTTGGATTGCTCACAGTCACATTCCACATGCAAAGGAGGCAAAGAGAGAAACTACATTAACAAGCGCTTATTTCTTTAGTCCTCATAATGGTCCTGTGAGTTGGATATTATCATCCCATTTTACAGATGTGGATAATGGATGCTTGCATGGCTAGTCAGTGGCAGACCTGGATCCATGCCCATGCTGGTCAGACTGCAGAGCCCAGAGTCTTTGCTTTCCCAGTTCTGCCTTCTCTAGAATCCCAAAGCTGGAAGGAGCATTGGAGGTTATTTAGTTCTATCCCAGTAAGCACACACACACACACACACACACACACACATTTCTTAAAGATTAAATAACTTGTTCAGGATTATCAAAGGAAATAATTGGGGTAAGGTAGTTTTCTTGTTCCAGGTGAGCTAACAGAGTGATCCGTAAGTTTTATCTCCTATTGAACGATCAACTTTACCCAAGTATTAAACCAAGCAACATTCCCCAGTTTAACTTTGATAAATGAATCATACTCCTCTTTGAAAATAACTTTTATAGTTCATGCTCTAAAAAGAGAACCACCCCTACACTTTCAGAAATTATTCCTTTTGATGGCAGTGACACCCTTTGGCTTTTCATAGACAGCAGCAGCAGAGATGTTCACTGATGGGCTGGCTCCCATGAATTTCTCAAAATTAGTGTCTGGAAATAACAGTGGCAACAGACAAGAGCCATGCTTTGGGCACATTTAGTCGAACACCTAAAACCCTTCACATGGAGGTAACCAAATCAGGGAGTACGGAAAATGATCGAAATGTGTTGTTTGGTATACTTTCCCTTCCTGCTGAGCTGGCTGCTCCTTGGACACTTGTGTCTCACCTTTGCCAGCATTGCCTCGGAGGCAGTTTACAAACCACACACACACAAATTCATATTGTTACTCTAGTGTCACACCTCCTGTGGGGGCTCAAATGAATTTTCTAACTTGAGAAGATGGTTTTTTTTGACAAAGGAGCTCAAAAATATTCTTTTCAAAATTAAAAATTGTCCTCCAGAGACACTTAACATCATCAAAGAAATGAAAAAGACAAAAAAAAGCAAACAGGCCTATGTTCCACAGCAGAGATTCAAGGATGTTTCACTCTATATCGACACCAGGGAAATAAACATGGAATGCCCTAAAATGATCCACTTGAAGGGGACCCCACTTAATTGGGGGCTTCCCTGGTAGGTCTGCAGGTTAAGAATCTGCCAGCAATGCAGGAGACCCTGGTTTTCGAAAATCCCATGGAGACGGGATAGGCTGCCCACTCCAGTATTCTTAGGTTCCCCAATGGCTCAGATAGTAAAGAATCCACCTGCAATGCAGGAGACCTGGGTTTGATCCCTGGGTTGGGAAGATCCCCTGGAGGAGGGCATGGCAACCCACTCCAGTATTCTCGCCTGGAAAACCCCCATGGACAGAGGAGCCTGGCAGGCTACGGTCCATGGGGTCACAAAGAGTCGGACACAACTCAGTGACTCAGCACAGCATGGCACCACTTAATTGGATGTGTACACTCAGGTCAATCTTTTCAAAATAATTTGTTTTTAAATTATGGTATAACCTGCATTACATAAAATTTGTCATCTTTGACCATTTTATTTAAGTGTAGAGTGTGATGGCATTAAGTGCAGTCACCCTGTAGGCCAACCATCACCACCATTCATCTTCAGAACTGTTCATCTTGCAAAACTGACACTCTGTACCTATAAACAGTAACTCTCAGCCCATGGCAACCACCTTTCTTCTTTCTGTTTATGCGCTCACTACTCTAGGGATTGGGTCAGCATTTTTTTCTTTCTTTCCTTTAAAGCATTGGTGATATTACTTTGTCATTAAACTCACATATCATTTCCTGAAACAAACTCAGTAAAACTTGAATTAACGGAAGCTAACTATAATTTTTTTGGAATTCTCCTTTCTAAGGAGGAAAGGAGGAAAATGACAAATGGACCTGTGTCCATATTTGGGGTGGCATTAATGATTTGATTAGTGACCTATACCTTTGCAGCGACATCTGAAGTGCTTGACAGTTTTAATTCAGGAGTCCTCCTATACTGTAACTTAACAGAGAAATCACATTTTTTGTTTGAAATACTTGCTATGGAAGGAAAAAGTACTGGCACATTTTAGAAGTACTTGCAACGGAGTTGGCACTGACAAGTGTTCTATTAAAATAGAAGATAGAATAGTTGACTAATAATAATGCTTTATTCCTATACCAGGTGGAAACAGACCTGAATTGGACACTTTTTCTAAATAAAGAAGTATAGGTAAAATGTTAGCTTCTTTTTTTTTAAAAAAAGACGATGTTTAATTCAGGAGAAAAAAAATTGTCATTATGACAGCTTATCAGTAAGTTAACTTTATAACATTTTCATTGTTGTCCACCCACGTAGTGATGTCAAAATCACTAGCCAACAACCTGGATTTCATTAGATTTTATAAGATTATGGTCCTGCTACTCTCAAGGAGCAGTTTGTGTGTTGGACTGTCCAAGAAAGGAGTGGGGCGTTGGGACTTCCCTGGTCATCCTGTGGTTAGGACTCCGTATTTCCACTACAGTGGGTGAGGGTTCGATCCCTGATCAGGGAACTGCGATCCTCCATGCCATGAGGTGTGACCAAAACTTAAAAAAAAAAAAGTAATGGTGGGTATAAAAATTTTGGTCTTCAGTCTGAGAATTTTGCAGTGTGCCTGGGACACCTTACAGATGTCTGTTTAATCTCTAATGCACTGAAAACCCAGAAAATAACTCTTGTTAAAGTAGTAATTAGCAGTTTAACCAAATAAGAAAAAAACGTGATAGATGCTTGAGAAAACAAGACTTGTAATACCTGCTTATGTGGACAGGTCGTTCCGGGAACAGGGGTTATCATTAAAGTCTAAAGTTTGTACTTGAGCCTCCTGGACATGTCTTCTGAAACGTGTTAAGTTCCCTATGGTGTGTAACCTTGTGACTTGTGCCTACATCAGGAACATTTTGCTGAACTTACCCTGGTCTAAAATAATGATGATGATGATGATGGAGCTGAAAAGACAAAGCCATTCACGTCACCTAACGTTTCTCCTCATTCCGGACTATTTCAGCCTCCATAAAAGTGACATGGGGGATAAAAGTGGTGTTCTCAATACCTGAAAATAGACCGTACTTTTGCTCAACAAGTTTAAAGATATGAAATAGAGTTATTTAATCCCCCCAAGCGCAAAGAGTTTGGTAGCTAGAATTGTATTTAATCACTGGGGTACAGACTGTGCTGTGTACACTGGAGACCCAAATCTTGGACTATTGAAGGTTATGATGAATACCTTTTTTTGATGTTAAGTTTTTCCTGTTCTTAAAAAGGCATCGTGCCCCAAATGAAAAACCTGTAGATTCAGGATTCAATAGTTCACCTCTTTTGGACTGTGTCTGATGGAAACTTGGATGCAGCTGAGTGTAATTATGTTTTTCAGCAGTATGACTTATAGTACTGCAGAGATGGGTGTTTCTTAAAGATTTCTTGCCAAGATTGGCTGAAAAGGAGTTTGGTTGTTGTTTTCTTAAAAAATAGTTATTAGGCTATTAGTTGTCCAAATGGAATAATCCTCCTTAAGCCTTTTCAAGAAACACACTTCCAAAAGGGTCAAATATATTTAAAACCAGCCGTTATTTACATAGTGTTCAGCCTTCTGCCTAAGCTCTTTTAATCAGCTTTTTTAAAAAAAAATGTTGGTTATGTCTGTCAGAAACCAATTTATATTTTAAAGGGATTCAGGTATATGCATGCTAAGTTGCTTCAGTCGTGTCCAGCCCTTTTCAATCCTATGGACTGTAGCCTGCCAGGCCCCCCGTCCATGGGGTTCTCCAGGCAAGAATACTGGAATGGGTTGCCATTCCCTCCTCCAGGGGATCTTCCCGACCCAGGGATCAAACCTGCACCTCTTACGTCTCCTGCATGGGCAGGCAGGTTCTTTGCCGCTAGCACCACCTGGGAAGCCCCCAAAGGGGTTCAGGAATGGTTCTTATGTCAAAAGCAGCCAGAAGTTCATCCTAGAGTCATCTATTTTTCATCTGCAGAACGTTCTCGCCTCTGGACAGTCTCTTCTGTGGATCTGGAGAAGGCACAGCCCATGTGCCTTGCAGGCATCCTTCTTTGAGAATGCTTAAGAGCAAAGGAAAAAAAGAGTTAGGAGTGATGGCCAGGGCTAATGCATTGTGGTTCCAGGATGGAAGCCAGGCCAGTGTTTTGATCACTGGGTTCAGCGTCCACCTTGGGTATCTCTCAGATCTCCAGGCTGGGGTAGAACCTGTTCACCCTGATGGAGATGCTCTTTGCTGCCACCCTGAGCCCCATGACATACCTTTTGGGTGTGTCTCATCTTCAAACTAGAAGATCAGCTTTCTCTCCCTGTGTCTGGGTCTTTCTGAATGGCAGCTCAGCCATACCTTACAGAGTTCATGTTTTAAGTCCTGGTAATTGCTCCACCTCTCACAATGAGTAACATTGCTAAAATGAGGCATCACTTCCAAACGTGATTTTTCTTTCATTTTCTGCTGCCCTTCACTTTGCATTTATCTCCTGGAGCCAGAGTCCTTCTGTTGCCCTAAGTTGGGGTTTCTGGCTTCGGGTGTTGTCGTATGGTGTGGAGTTAGAAGGACTAGTTGAGGCTTTGCTGTTTGATTGTCATGAATTGATTTAAGAAGACTGGATTTTTTTGTGCCTCAGCTTCCTCAATTTTCAATACCCCTCTTTTAAAATTTTTTCGTTCTCATATAATTTTAAAGGTTACAGTTCTTTATGGTTATTACAAAGTATTGGCTATATACCCCCTGTTGTACAATACATCCTTAAGCCTAACTTACACCCCCTGGTTTGAACCTCCCACTTCCCCACTGCTATGTTGCCCCTCTCCACTGGTAACCACTAGTTTGTTCTCTGTGTCTGTGAGTCTGCTTCTTTTTTTCTTCACCAGTTTGTTGTATTTTATAGATTCCACACGTGAGCGATATCATACAGTCTTTGTCTTTGCCTTCTCTCAGTTAGCATAATGCCCCCCAAGTCCATCCGCATTGCTGCAAATGGCAAGATTTTGTTCTTTTTTATGGCTCAATAGTATTCCCATACCTGTCTTTTTGCCTCCACGAGGGTCTGATCACATGACATATAAGCCCATCTGGCCAGTGTAAGAGACAGTAATCATTGTCCATGTGTGGGTGCTGTCTGAACACCTGGTGATCATGCATTCCCTGAGCTGTGCATGAAATGACATGATCTCATTACCTTTAAATGCCTTTATTTTAGAAATCCATCTAGTACAATAATCACTTTTGGAGTCTGTACTTTCCAAATGGCCCGTGGGAAAGAATCCCGAGGTGTCCAGGGGGATCCAAGTTTGTCCTGTGGAAACGTTATGTCATAGTAACAAATGCTTCAGGATTAGTTTATTTCCAGCCCTGCAGAGGCTATAAATTGCTTCCTAAATTTTTATTTTCCAACATCGTGATGTTTATGTTGCTATGGTGGTGTGTCTCTTGCTTGGGTTGTCAAGATTGTCATTGGAAATAGATGGGCCAAAATAACCGCTTAACAGGTGGCTGTGCTTTGTGATGTTGTTTGTAAAACTATTTTCTGAAGTCCAATGAGAGTAGATCACGCAACTGCGCCCTTTACTGTATTTTGTATTTTAGAACATTCTTTTTTGTTGTTGTTGCAACACATTTTCCTCTTTCCGTTTTCTATATAACCTTTCCCCTTTATGAAGCGGCACCAAGTGGATTTCCTGTAGTAACACAAGGCAAGATTTCAGCTCATTTTATTTAGCCGTGGCTGTCCCTTCCTTATTTTGTGTAATTGGAACCCTCCTCCTAAAAATAATCCTTCTTTTTTTAAATCTGATTCTTTTTATAGTTGATGTGCTCTTTATTTAAATAAACCTCTTTTTAATATGCCATTGATATATAAATATGTTAATACATACACATATATGTATATACACACATATTTTTATACACAGACTTCCTCCCCAATCCTGTGGACTTCCTCTGTTACTGACCTTTCAAAAATACTGAACACGGTACTCTAGAGCAAGGGTCAGTAAACTTTTTCTGTAGAAGGCCAGATAGAAATATTTTAGAGTTGCAGGCTGTAAGGTTGCAATGGCTAAACTCTGACCCTGCTACATGAAAGCAGGTGGAGACAGTACGTACATGAATGGGTATGGCTGTGTTCTGATAAAATTTTATTTATGGACCCTGAAATCTGAATTTCATGTAATTTTCACATGTCATGGAATATTTTTCTCTTGCTCTTTTTCACCCCATGCATAGCTCATGGGTCATATAAAAACAGGTGTTGGGTGTCTTCCCTAGTCCAGTGGTTAAGACCCCGTGCTCCCAATACAAGGGGCCCCAGGTTCAGTCCCTGGTTGGGGAAGTAGATCCCGCATGCCACAGGTGAAAAAAAAAAATGGATCCCACGTGCTGCAGCCAAGACCCAGTGCAGCTAAATAAATAAATAATAAATATTAAAAAAAAAAAAACAGGTGTGGGCTGGCTTGGGCTCAAGATATTGGAGGAGCAGTGCTGAAAATATGGGAAGTAGTTACTTCATCACCTTATGCTCTGTTGATACTTGAGTATTAGCATCGTCAGTTTTGGAAGCGGCATCAGTTTTGACTGATGAGGTGATCGGTTCACCCTGGTCTTAACCATGTGACCTCCTGGCAAAGCTGTCTCTGCATCCAGATTTTTGTTTGAAATCTACAAAAACAAGCAGCCTGATAGCAACAACAACCATTATCGTAGGACTTTGAAATGTAAATGTGATGAACAGCATCTGCTGATTTCAAGTTTGACAAAATGTTTTTGGTTCATGCTTCTGTTATTTACTGTGTTAGCTAGTCCTCTTAACTTAGTGCCAGATGTGATAAGCATAGCTTTCTGTCTTGATCCAACAGCACAGCGACTTTTCAGTCACATCCAAATCCTAAAATATAGGTCATCACTGCTTACCTTGGTTGCAGAAACCAGTAAGCACTTGGGTATAGAGATGAAGCCCTCAATTATATTAATAAGATTAAGAATGGATTATTCGCTACTTCCTCATTAGTTTTAATTTTTTAAAATAAGGTTCTCATGAGATATTTTGTGAAACAGTTTAACTACAATTATAATTTACCATGCAGAGGAGAAAATTTAGTAAATGGTAAAGCCCCCCCCCTTTTTTTTTTAAAGTGTACAAATGTTTAATTAAAATCATATATCTGTCTATGGGAATATTTACTTAGCAAGGCTTTGGTTTTTCACAAGAGAAGGGAAAACAGAGAAGACCAACATTTATGGAACTTTCTCGTATGCCAGGACCACTGTGTTTATTACCTCATTTCATCTTTGCAGTTATCCTTCAAAGCATTAGTCACTCGGTCTTGTCCGGCTTTTTTTACCCCATGGACTGCAGCCCGCCAGGCTCCTCTCTCCATGGAATTCTCCAGGCAAGAATACTGGAGTGGGTTGCCATTTCCTTCTCCAAGATCCTTCAAAGTGGATGCTTTTATCTACATTTTATAGATGTCGAAACTGAGGCTCACTGGATTTGCCAAAGTCACCCAGAGAATCAGTGGCAGAGCTGGCTTCTGATGCACAGCACTTTGGCTACAAATTTCCATTTGCTTTCCACAGCCAAAGAGAAGTTGCCCCTCATTCTTTATCAAGTTATTTGTGTTAATTTAGATAGTTGATCCTAAAAGGGATATACGTTCCTGGAATGATATATTTCTGGAGTATATATCTGTAGAAACTGTGATATAAAATAAAAATATTGACCTTCTTAGTGGAAAGAGTATGTTCAAGTTGTAACCACTTGCATTTGCCAATCTTAGGTAAAACTGGAAACTAGAATCAATTTTCAATAACCTTACAGTGACATAAATCTTGAAGGAAGCTTAATTGTTTTTAGAAAGCTTCTGTGTTTATCTAGACTGTATCTTGTAAAAAAGGCATTTCAAGATGTCATTATATGAATATTCAGAAACTAATAGAACCTAGATGAAAATATGTGATAATCTATAGATATCATTTATGTTGGGGCTTAAAAATACATTACTTCAAATGAAAAACAAGTCTTGGAAACAAGTTCTTTACAATTCCATGTGCTTTTAATTCCTTAGCCTGAGTCCTTAAAAGCAGATTTATAAAAGGGAGATGAAACAACTTCTCAGGATACAAATTTGAAACTCTAAAAGTATTGATATTTTAATTGTGTGAAATTGATTCTTTAATTATAGCTGGTGCTGGGAATGACAAAACCCTTGCTGAAGTTATTCCATGAGGAAGCTGGTGTTTTGGCTCTCCGGAGCTGGTGGCCACTCATGCTTTAGGTTATAAGCTCTTTGGAGGATGGTGATTGTCATGCCTCTTTCTAAAAAACGCTGCCTCTTTTTCTTTCTTTTAGTGGTGTTTTGCACACTGTGGTTTCTTAGTTAAGGTTGACTATGAATTTATGGTCATTTAACTTCAGATCACAAGTCTGTTCTCTGTGTCTGTATCTCCATTGTGCGTGCTTAGTTGCTCAGTCATGTCTGACTCTTTGTGACCCCCCTGGACGTAGCTCACCAGGCTCCCCTGTCCATGGGGATTCTCCAGGCAAGAATACTGTAAGGGGTTGCCATGCCCTCCTCCAGGGGATCTTCCCAACCCAGTGACAGAACCCAGGTCTCCCACACTGCAGGCGGATTCTTTACCATCTCAGCCACTGGGGAAGCATCTTCATTGCTGCCCTGCAAGTAGGCTCATCAGTATGACCCTTCTAGATTCCATATATATGTGTTAATACGATATTTGCTTTTCTCTTTCTTACTTCACTGTGTATAATAGGCTCTGGAGTCATCCACCTCATTAGAACTGGTTCAAATGTGTTCCTTTTCATGGCTGAGTAATATTCCAGTGGATGTGTGTACCACAGCTTCTTTATCCATTCATCTGCCGATGGTGGGATGAATTGGGAGAGTAGCATTTAAACATATACTTTACCATACATAAAATGGATAACCAGTGGGAATTTGTTGTATGATGCAGGGAGCTCAAATCTGGTGCTCTGTGACAACCTAGAGGGATGGGATGGACTGGGAGGAGGGAAAGAGGTTCAAGAGAGAGGGGACATGTGTGTACCTGTGGCTGATTCATGCTGTTGTATGGCAGAAGCCAACACAATATTGTAAATCAATTATCCATCAGTTAAAAACTAAAATAAATTCAGATCCAATTTTTGTGTTGATTGTGGTTTGAAAAACAGGAAAAGGGTATATTAATTGCTCTTTTAAATGTTGTGTTTTCTACTGAATACTTATGAAGCAATACACCCATCTACTCATTTGCCCAGTTTAATAAGTAGAATGATAACAAGTTCATTTAGCCCTCTGTGTGACCCCAACTGATCCCAGCCTCTCTATACACGTGGCATCCCAGAGGAGGTAGTCTTTAACAGCTTGCTGGGGTTTTTCTCTATTAACTTTTTGTCTTGAAATATAATTCATATAACATAGACTTCACTCTTATAATAAGTGTACAGATCAGCAGTTTTAGTATATTCACAAAATTGTGTAGCCATCACCACTCTTGTTCCAGAACATTTCTACCATTCAAAAAGCAACCCTGTACCCACTGGTAATCGCCTCCCCAGCCCTTGGCAACCACTGATCTACTTTCTATCTTTACAGATTTGCGTGTTTCAGACATTTCATATAGATGGAATCATGCAATACATGGCTCTCTTTGCCTTAGCATGGCGTTTTCATGATTCCTTCATGTCGTGTGAGTCAGTACTTCATTCTTCTTTATAGCTGAATATTACTTTATTGTAGGGATATATCACATTTTGTTTTTACAGTTATCAGTTGATGGACCTTTGGATTGTTTCTAC
Organism: Ovis canadensis; assembly: GCF_042477335.2. Lineage (NCBI taxonomy): Eukaryota > Metazoa > Chordata > Mammalia > Artiodactyla > Bovidae > Ovis > Ovis canadensis. Next base: position 57,818,123 of record NC_091255.1, on the reverse strand, counting down.
AGTTTCAGTTCTGCTGGATAGATACACCTAGAGGTGGAATTGCTGGGTCTTGTGGAAAGTCTGTTTAACTTATTGAGGAACTGCCAGAGTGTTTTCCACAGTTGATGCACTGTTTTACATTCCCACCAGTGGTGTATGAGTGTTCTAGATTCTCTGAATCCTAGCCAACACTTGTTACTTTCTTTTTTAAAAAATAACTTTTAAAAGTATTTATTTATTTGGCTGTGTAGGGTCTTGCTTGCTGCATGTGGGCTCTTTTGTTGGGGCTCATGAACTTTAGTTGTGGTGTTCCAGCTCAGTAGTTGCACCATAGAGGCTTAGTTGTTCCATGGAAGTGGGATCTTATTTCCTCAAACAGCGATGGAACCCATGTCCCCTGCATTGCAAGGTGAATTCTTGACCACTAGACCACTAGGGAAGGTCCTCCTTTCTGTCTATTTTATTCTAGTCATCCTTAGTGGGTGTGCAGTTGGAGCTCAGTGTGGTTTTGAGGATGAGATGGCTGGATGGCATCACCGACTCAACGGACATGAGTTTGAGTGAACTCCGGGAGATGGTGATGGACAGGGAGGCCTGGCATGCTGAGATTCATGGGGTCGCAAAGAGTCAGGCACGACTGAGTGACTGAACTGAACTGAACTGAATGACGAGTAATCCGTCTAGTCAAGGCTATGGTTTTTCCAGTGGTCATGTATGGATGTGAGAGTTGGACTGTGAAGAAAGCTGAGCACCGAAGAATTGATGCTTTTGGACTGTGGTGTTGGAGAAGACTCTTGAGAGTCCCTTGGACTGCAAGGAGATCCAACCAGTCCATTCTAAAGGAAATCAGTCCTGGGTGTTCATTGGAAGGACTGATGCTGAAACTGAAACTCCAATCCTTTGGCCACCTCATGCGAAGAGTTGACTCATTGGAAAAGACTCTGATGCTGGGAGGGGTTGGGGGCAGGAGGAGAAGGGGATGACAGAGGATGAGATGGCTGGATGGCATCACCAACTCAATGGGCATAAGTTTGAATGAACTCTGGGAGTTGGTGATGGACAGGGAAGCCTGGCATGCTGCAATTCATGGGGTCGCAAAGAGTTGGACATGACTGAGTCACTGAACTGAACTGAACTGAATGATGAGTAATACTGGACATCTTTTCTTGGGCCTATTGGCTATTTGCATATCTTTGGACACATTTCTATTCAGGTTACGTTGTCCTTTTATTGTTGGGTTCTCAGAGTTCTTTCTGTATTCTGGATGTTAGACCCTTATCAGGTAACATGATTTGCAAAAATATTCTCACATTCTGTGGGTTGCTTTTCCACTTTCTTGATAATGTCCTTTGAAGGGAAACAGTTTTAAATTTTTATTAAGTTCAAGTTATCTCCTTTTTCTTTGATTTCTTGTGCTTTGGGTGTAATATTTAAGAAATCATTCCCTAATCCAATATCATAAAGATTTATACTTATGTTTTCTAAGAGTTTTATCATTTAACCTCTTATATTTAGGTCTTTGGTCCATTTTGAGTGGATTTTTGAATATGAAGTGAAGTGAAAGTGTTAGTCGCTCAGTCATGTCTGACTGCAACTCCATGGATGTAGCCCACCAGGCTCCTCTGTCCATGGAATTCTCCAGGCAAGAATACTGGAGAGGGTAGTCATTCCCTTCTCCAGGGGGTCTTCCCGACTCATGGGTCAGACCTGGGTCTCCTGCATTGCGGGCAGATTCTTTACCATCTGAGCCAGATGTTTGAATGTGATATAGAGGAATGATCCAAATTCATTCTTTTGCATGTGAATACCCATTTTGTCCCAGCATCATTTTTTAAAAGCCTATAGCGCCAGTATTCCCAGGTGGTCTCCCATCCAAGTACTTCCCAGGCCTGATCCTGCTTCACTTCCATGATCAGATGAGATTGGGTGTATACAGGGTGGTATGGCCATAGACTCAGCATCATTTTTGAAAAGACTATTTTCCCCCTTATATTGCAGATCTCAATCTATTTTACCCAACATTTTGATCCTGAGATTGAAACACATGGCCCTGATTCATTCATTTTTTATGGCTGTACGCTGCTGCTGCTGCTGCTGTTTAGACTCTGTGACCCCATGGACCATAGCCCGCCAGGCTCCCCTGCGCATGGGATTCTCCAGGCAAGAATACTGGAGTGGTTTGCCATTTCCGTCTCCCAGGGATCTTCCTGACCCAAGGATCAAACCCATGTCACTGCACTGGCAGGTGGATTCTTTACCACTGAGTCACCTGGGAAGCTAAGCCCTTATGGCTGTATAGTATCCTTCATATGAATCTGCCACACTGTATTTAATTCATTCTTCGATCCATGCACAGTGGGTTGTTTCCAGAGTTTTGCTTTTCTGAACACTGTGGCTGGTAACATACTTGAGCATGTGTTTTACTTCCCACGTGTGAGAGTCTTTCTGGGGAATATGCTTAGGAGTGTAGAGTTATGCACATGTTTCCCCAAAGTAATTGTAATATTTATGTTCCTATGAGCAATGTAAAAGAGTTTACATTTGGGAAAATTCAGTTTTTAGATACTCTATTTGTTTAGTGTCTCTTTGAAAAGTCATTACCTAAAGGAAAGAAGTAGTAAAATTTGCAAGTGGAATTTGCCTCTTAGGCTTCTGATATTTTATTAGCAAGAATTGTTCTCAACAAGCAAAAGGCCAATAGCCAGAGAACTGAGTATCCAATTAGTATCTCTGTAAATTTATAAATGTTAGTGTGAGGCTTAAACAGATCTTTAGCTGGTTGAGATGATGAAGCTTTTGCTAGTAGTAAATAAGGGTGTATGTTTGTTCACTAAAGCAACATCACTGCTAAGTCGCTTCAGTCATGTCCGACTCTATGCGACCCCATGGACGGCAGCCTACCAGGCTCCCCCATCCCTGGGATTCTCCAGGCAAGAACACTGGAGTGAGTTGCCATTTCCTTCTCCAATGAATGAAAGTGAAAAGTGAAAGTGAAGTCGCTCAGTTGTGTCTGACTCTTAGCGACCCCATGGACTGCAGACTACCAGGCTCCTCCGTCCATGGGATTTTCCAGGCAAGAGTACTGGAGTGGGGTGCCATTGCCTTCTCCGAAGCAACATCACACCAACCTATTATTACTCTCTTATATAGGGTCTGGAGCTACTATAGTGTAGCAGTTGGCAGAATCAGGGCACCAAGAGTAGAGGGGAGAGGCTTCCCTTTCTTGGAGTCCGCATATTAGTGCAGAATAGCTATGCTAAGACCAAATTGTGTCCATGGTGATGAGAAACATACCCTATCTCATCCTATAGCATTATGCGAAAGTTGACTGACAAAGTTGAGTTAGGTGATACCTAGAACCTTGAAGGAGATAAAAGTGTTCTCTGCTTGTGATTACAGGAGTTACACCTGGAAAACTCAACAGGCTCTATACTGGACCACCAGTGTGGTCCAGGTAGACGGGCATCAACAGGGATGGCCATGTAAAAGGTGAAGAAAGGCCTTTGGAAGGTAGACAGATGGGAGATGCAGGCAGCTTGCCTGGCAGCATCAGAGAAGCATGTGGGAAAGTGCTCCAAGTCAGAGTGGGACTCAGGGACAGGATGTCAGTTACAAAGCAGGAGTGAGGGAAGAGGAGATTGGTAAGATGCCCCAACCCTAAGGGCACTCGAGTAGCTCATCAGGCCTTGTATTCCAGAAACTGAAACTCGAATACAAGGAGGCAACTTGATCTCAGGAATAAGTTGATGTTATGCCTAGTGTCATAAACTGAATGATTATGTCCCTCCCAAATTCATATGTTGAAACCTAATCCCTAATGTGATGGTAGAAATGGGGTTTTTGAGAGGTGATTAGGTCGTAAGGGTAGATTTGTGTCATGAATGGGATTAGCATGCTTATAAAAGAGACCCCCCAGGGACTTCCCTGGTGACCCAGTGGCTCAGACTCCAAGCTGTCAATGCAGGGGGGCCTAGGTTCAATCCTTGTTCAGGGAGCTAGATCCCACATGCTACAACTAAGACCCGGCGCAGCCAAATAAATAAACCCAGACCACCTTGAAGGTTGTCCCACTAATTTGAATAATAAACCCAAACTCCCTAGCACATATCCTTGTCAGATGGACTCTCAACTCAGCTTTACAGCCCTATTAGTTGTCTTCTGCATTCAGGCATTCATTGCCTGCCACACCAGGCTGTGTATATAGACTGCCCCAGCCCTTGTCAGTTGCCGTGCAGTTCAGAGCAGAGGTCTGCAAACTACATTCTGTGGGTCAGTTTTTTTTTTTTTTTTAATCAATAAAGTTTTATGGGAACACAGTCTCATTGCTTCGCTAGCACACTGTCTATAGCCACTTTCTTACTACAGTGGCAGAGTATAATAGTCATGACAGCGTCTGCATGCTAAAATATTTGCTATCTTGTTCTTTAAGTTTAACACCCCCTGGCCTAGAGTTAGAAACAGGCAGCCAACCACAGAGAAGAAACACAAATGGCTAGGAATAATGACATGGTCACGAGGGATGCTGTGCCATAGAGAACTGCAGGCAGAGGGGAACCTCTTTCTGCAGGGTGCTCCCCGTGCATCTTCGTGTACAGCCTAATTGAAATTCTCATCGTTTTCTAGCTCTCCTCTGTGTGTTTCTGACTCCCAGTCTTTGCCCGGCCTCTCCATCTACTATCCACTGCTATCAAAATGTTACCTTCCCCTCCACAGAGTCAGACACGACCAAAGCAACTTAGCAGCAGCAGCAGCAGCTCAGGGGTCAGATGGGATGCTACATTCTCAGAGAAGGTTTCCTGTCTCCTCAGCCATAATTCATTTCTCTCCTGCCTTTCTGTTTCTTTTTTTTCTTTTGGCTGCTGGGAACGTGGGAATCTTAATTCCCTGACCAGGGATTGCACCTACAGGCCTTGTATTGGAAGCGCGGAGTGTTAACCACTGGACCACCAGGGGATTTCCATCTCTTGCTTTTCTTTAGCTCAGGAACCTCTCTGGTGTCACTTCCATTAGATATGAAGTTTCTTAATACCAAGACTCACATCTCATTCTTCTCCAAATCTCTATGGTCAACACACCCTCTTTTACAGTGAGCTTAAGTCTTTTTACATGACATTTAAAGTCCTCCAGGGCAGACTTCTCCCAGCCTCATCTTTTGCCCCTGTCCTATCCTTTGACCAAATCAAACTAATTATGGTTTTCCAATGTACTATGTAGCTAACTTTTAATATCTCTTTTTATTGCCTTGGCTCTCTTGAAAAATCAGAGCTAATGAAATGTTGGCTATTACAGTTCTATGAACATGGTTATGTAATGGCCTTACAAGGCCCTTAATAAATGAAATCTAAAATGTTACATCTTTTGGAACCCAGAAACTCATTCAAACTTTATTCTCTTTGAAGATTTATAACATTTTTTGAAGATCATGTTGTCCTCTTCTTTCTTCTGAATGATTTGCCAGGAACTTTGGTTGAAAATGATAAAGTCCCAACTTAGATAGGATAAATACGCAATAGTCATGTCTTTTGGAAGGAAAACACTGACTTTTAAAAATGACTCTCGCCTGAAAAACAAGCCTGAATGTTTTTTATACTTATGTGTAAAAATGTACTGCTGTTCTTTGCTCTCATTTGTGTGTTGGAGAATGATTGCAGAATTGAAGGCATGCCGATATCAGTGTCACGTATGTTTAATATGTAAAATAGCATGACAGTGACTGGACTCTTAGGAACACAGTAATGCTTTGTCCTTTTCTGTGTGTAAGTGTGCACCCCTTTTCATTGTTCATATGAATGCTATTTTATTTACAGTGAAATTTCGTATAATTTCAGTCACGGCCAGATTAAGAACCTATGATTGCAGCTATAGATAACTTAAACCTAGGGAAAACAAAACAGTCATGGGGAACTGGGCGAGATACAGTATACTGCTGCCTAGATTCTTCAGCCCCCTGCTTCTCAGTACCGGGACGCTGATATACCTGGATGGGGTCCTACCATATTTGAAAATGGCTTAGCTAGTGAAGAATCTGCCTGCAATGCAGGAGACCTGGGTTTGACCCCTGAATCGGGAAAATCCCCTGGAGAAAGGCATGGCTACCCACTCCAGAATTCTTGCCTGGAGAATTCGATGGACAGAGGAGCCTTGTGGGCTACAGTCCAGGGGGTCGCAAAGAGTCAGACATGACTGAGCGACTAACATGAGCATGACTATGTGACAAGTTCCGTTTTTGCTGCACCACACTCTTTTAAAATTTTAATTGTTTATGGCTGCGCTGGGTCTTCATTGCTGTGTGCGCTTCCTCTGGTTGCGGTGAGTGGGGGCTGCTCTCCAGTTGCGATGCGCAGGCTTCTCACTGAGGTGGCTGCTCTTGTTGAGAGCGCGAGCTCTAGGGCACTTGGGCTTTAGCGGTTGTGGCACACGGGCTCAGGAGTTTCAGCTCACTGGCTCTAAAGCACTTGGGTCTTAGCAGTTGTGGTCACAGGCTTAGTTGCTCTGCAGCATGTGACATCTTCCTGGACCAGGGATTGAACCTGTGTCCCCTGCATCGCAGGGTGGATTCTTAACCACTGAACCACCAGGGAAACCCATTTGTACACTTTCAAAATAACTTCTCATCAACTGTCCTGCTGAGAGCATACTTTTGTACTTGGTACTGTGAAAAGTTCTCTCTGGTTTCCTGTAGACATGGAGGTTCCGACAGCTTTAGTCAATGGAAAGAGGCAACATATTAGGGTATTCTTCCCTTGGGAAGTACGTATGATAGATCTCACTAAGAGATGATTTGACTCTTAAGGCTACCAAGCACATAACCTCATTATCAGGAGATGATTGGGTAGTAGATTAAGATCTGTTTATTACCTTGTAGACTGTTATAAATCCCCCCATACCTATTTTGCACCCTCATGGACTAGCCCGTCAGGCTCCTCTGTCCACGGAATTCTCCAGGCAAGAATACTGGAGGGGGTAGCCGTTCCCTTCTCCAGGGGATCTTCCCAACCCAGGGATCGAACCCAGGTCTCCAGCATTGCAGGCAGATTCTTTACTGTCTGAGCCACCAAGGGAAGCCCAAACCTATTTTGATTAGAGACTAAATTTCTAACTCGTTCAATTGGTTTGTTTATGGCAGCGCTGCCCTGCTGTTCCTAGGAGAAGACAATTTTACATTTAAATGGAATATTCTAACTTTGCCTAGTAAGTAATGACCTAGAAATTACAATGCAGGGAAATGGGATTTCAGTGTTTCATGAAAAAAGTTCCTATCACTAGAGCATCACATTTTTCATTCTTTGGCTAGGTAGGCAGATTTCTGCATGTTCCCTGAAACAGTCTTGCTGGAGGAGGAGGAAGCAAAAATGAAAGACATTAGCAACTGGGGATGGCAGTCATTTTAGGGACTCTGCTTAATATACGCATGATGAAAATGAATACCTTTGACCAGAGAGAACAGGCATGACTGATGCCCTGGGTTGCATTCGGAGGTCTATCAGCCTGTGAGAACTTCATGCTACTTGGGTCTAGCTTCGCATTACTGAGTAACCCTTTCTTTTTATGCCAGCTGATCGGTAAGGAGCAGAGGACAGCACCCTCTTTGCCCAGATTAACACTAGATTGATAAGTCAGTAAATTAAAGCAGAGACTCTACTGTGGCTTGTAACCACGAGTAAAACCTTGCTTTGAGGAAGAAGGAGAAAAGGAGAGGAAAAAGGTGGACGCAAGAAAGTTGTCAGGATCTTCTCGTGTGGCTTAGCCTCCATGCTCCCAATGCAGGGTGCCTGGGTTCGATCCCTGGTCAGGGAAGTCCTATGCTGTAACTGAGAGTTTGTGTGCACAGCTGAAGATTCCACATGTCACAACTAAGATCTGGTGAAGCTAAATAAACAAATAAAAATAAATAAATATTTGTTTTAAAAGAAAGTTGGCAACAGGAGGTGGGAAAAGACAGGCTGCGGTGTGCAAAGGGTGAGGGAGAAGATAGCTACGTGTGGTGGAGAAGTAGACGCTTCTCCGACTTGGTCGGTCAGCTCTGCTTCACTGGCATAGATTCTAGAAGTTTCCTAATTCTTAGAGCATAGATAGGGTGTATTTCCTAGGAAAGACAGATTTATATCCAGCAAACATCATCTCAAGTTGCCGTGCCAGACTCGTGGATCCTTCTCTGCGTCCTTGTCTCAAGTTTTGCGGATTCAGTACATGCTTTAGGGCTAAGAGTGAAGCCAATCTTTCATCCTTATTTGGGATGCTTTCTAGTTTTGACCTTAAATATGGGATCAGGAGAATTCTGAGAAAGGGAAGACCCTCTTTTTTTCCTGCATTACAGAGTCAATAGATTCATTAAAAAAAAAATCCTTTTATACCAGAATGATCCACCTCTGGCTGTACATAAAGCACAAAGTTGTCGGAGACCTTTTTTCCCTTTGTGCTCTGAGCGCTTGACATCAGGCTGCCTTTGATCCCCAAGAGGGTAGCAGGAAAGCAATGCTTTTCACATTGGAGCTATAAAAAGGCACTCCGTGGAAAGGAATATATTGTATTGATCAGTGATCAGTGAGTCTTTTTTAATGGCATGCTTTGTTTTAAATGCTATTTGAAAACCTTCAAAGGAAAATTCTCAGGAATTATTAAGTCATGTCCTGTCGGCATGCCTCTGAATGCAGCCAGGAGCAACGGAGCAAAAAAAAAAAAAATCTCAATGTGTAGCCAGAGTTTTAAATTCTTGGAGACCCACAACATGAATCCATTCAATTTTCTACTTGTGTTTTTATTCCCATTGCATTTCCTGACATTTAATATATTTTCTCCCCAGAGAAGCACTTAGTGCCTTAATACTCAGGCATATTTTCCAATATTTCTTCTAATCAAATCAGTAGTCCTTGGGGCTTCCCTGTTAGTCCAGTGGTTAAGACTCTGCTTCCAATACAGGGGGTATGGGTTCAATCCCTGGTGGGGGAACTAGCATCACACATACCTGCAGGGAAAAAAAGTCAATAATCCTTCACTTACATAGTCTGTATGTAGTTGAAGGAAGATCAAAACTGCCTCATGTGGGTGCCCATTCTTATCCCAATGATTAGAATTTTATCATCCATGAATAATGCATTATCCATGATGTTAACTAGAACATACTCAGCTCCAGTCTCTTTGGCTGGGGCTCTGTTAAGGTCTTTCTGGATACGAAGGGGAAGACGGCACTTTGGGATACCTCTGCACACCCCTCGGCTTCTCTGCTTCCAGACAGGTTGAGCGTGGGCTTTCTTATTCATGGCACTGTGAAGACTTGGCAGGTGGCAAAAGAACTGTTAGTTTTTCACCCTGTGTTGGATACAGTCACACATACAGCCTGTATATAAGATCGAAAGCCTTTTTATCTTGGTGCCAAAGACTTGGGAAAAGAGGATGGTAGCTTTCAAAATCCGTTTATGTTATTCCTAACCTCTTTGTGTAGTGTGATATTAGGGGGAAAATCAGCTTGCTCTAACAGATGACACCTCATCCAGGTTATGGCGGTTCTTAAATCACCTTATGTGAAGTCCCACTCTTTTTGTGACCTTAGAGAAGCTATCTTAATCTTCCTGTGCCTTAGTTTCCCTACTGCCTTGAAGTGTGGCAAAGTTACATTGTCCATTGATCTAGTCAGTATTTATCAAGGTCTGGAAATACAGAGGTGAGTGAGCCAGCAAATTTTTCCTTGATGGGAATCACAGTCTAGTAGGGCCAAGGCAATTAGAGACCTTTCAGAGATAATATCGAGTGGTGAATTCCACATATCGATGATACACGAGGCCAACAGGAAATGACCTCAAATTGAAGTTAAGATTCACAGGATAAGAGATGAGCTTAATATCTGTGAATGCTTGGAACCCAGAAAGGTGAGCTGGTGTAACTTGCAGGAAGTATGACTCACTTGTGAATGTGATGAAGAAGGCTTAAAGCAGATCATCGGAAGAAAGGCTGTACCGATGTACGCTTCGAAAGGCAGAGAAAAAAACCAAACAGCATGTCCCCTGGCCTGTCCTGGGAAGAGAGGAGCTCATAGACCTTTGACATTGTCCAGCTACCATTTCATACAGTTGGGAGGAGAAAACAAAGCAAAATAAGGGGATTTCTCTGGAGGTCCAATAGTTAAGTATTTGTACTTCCAGTAGAGAGAGTGAGGGTTCTATCCCTGGTCGGGGAACTAAGAGCCTGCACTCCATGTGGTGAGGCCAAAACAAACAAACAAAACAAAAAATAAGGCTTCAGAGATAGACTGAGTTTAAATCCCATTTCTGCCACTTCTTATTAGGTGCTTGACCTTGGACAAGTCCCTTCAACCCTCTGAGCTTCAGTGTGCTCATCTTTAAAAGTGGGCAACAGGGAACTTTACTTGATACTCTTTAATGACTTATATGAGAAAATAATCTTAGAAAGAGTTGATACATGTATAACTGATTCACTTTGCTGTACACTTGAAACTAACACAACATTGTAAATCAACTACACTTCAATAAAATTTTTTAAAAATTAAAAAGAAATTTCAAAAAGGTGGGCTGAGACAAGGAACTATATTCATTATCTTGTAATAACCTATAATGGAAAAAAATCTGAAAAAGAATATATATCTATAAAAGAATATATATATATATAATGCAATCACTTTTCTGTGCACCTGAAATTAACACCTGAACACTGTAAATCAACTCAGCTTTCATAATAAACACAAATAAATAAATATAAATAAAAAAGTGGACTGAGAAAGAGTGATCGTGTGGACGTGCCTCAGTGCCTTCTGTGTCCTGAGCACTTAGTAAGCGTGAGCTCTGCTCTAAGGAATGAAGCTCTGATTTGAACTCAGCAGCTCTTAATTCTGTTGCTCCCAAGACTTCAGCATCCTTGCCTTTTTTTTTTAAATGAGAAAGAATACAAAGAAGAGCTGCATTTTAATTGTTTTACTGCTCAACTGCTAACTGTTTGGATAGATTGAACAGAGTCCATTGATTCTTTGTGGAGGAGTGCCTGCTGGAGAGTGTGAGTCAGTGTCTGTGTTATTAACTTGTTCGGAAGCTTTTTGTGGCAGATTGATTTAAAAGCCCCCAACAACATGGGAGGATTTTATTTAATAGAAATATTGTCAAGACGGCATTGAGATTTTGAGTTTGGCTTTCAGATCAAGCAATACAACTTGAATAAAGGTCTTCCTTCTGACAGATTGAAGAACCATGATGGATTGCGGAGATACTCTCCATCAGCTTGTAGGGCTTTGCCTGGGGGAGGTAATATTCCCCTGGAGAACCCTGACCCCAATCAGCGAGCACGCCTTTCTTTTCTAAAGGTGAGCATATGGGTTTGATATAGAGAGCTGGTGAAATATGGTCACTAGTACTTTCAACTTATAGGGTTATGTGGTTTACCTGCACTGAACAAGATGAGTGTGTGCCTGACTGTATCTCTGTGGGTTTCCATCCTGTGGTTCTGGGATTAAGGACAAATGAAAGAAAGTTGTTAAGCGAAGAATGTTTCCATAGTGCCTTCAAAAGCAGGCTCCAGATTGGTATCCTCCAGCCTGGAAGGAAGATATTGTCAGAGTCTCACATGCAGAGTCGCAATGTTCCTTCTTGAGTCTCTTGGTCCTTATTTGGACTCTGGGCTGAGCATCCGGATCAGTTTCACAGAAGAGCTTTTGAGTAGGTTCCTTCCAACGCTGAAAGTCACACTTCTCTGAAATTGGTTTTAACACCAATCCAAACGCCACTGGTGTTCCTGTTATGTTTTACAGCTATTTATATGGCCTTTAATAAATGACCTCTGGAGAGAAAGAAGGATCACTAGTTCACTGTGCAGGAGGATCAAGCCCTCACAACTGGCCACAGCTTATTCAAAACCTGCATTGCTTCACCAGAATTTCTGGTATTAGGCAAACTTCTCCTTAAAGGGCCAGTGAATAACTTTTTTTTTGGCTTTGCAGGCCACAAGGTCTCTGGCACAATTCTTCAATGCTGCTTTCATAGCTCAAAAGTAGCCATAAACAGTAGGTGAGGGGGATGAGTCTGACTGTGTTTTAATAAAACTTTATTTACCAAATAGGCCATTGGCCTGCCACCCCTGATTCGCTGACATCTGCATAGATCATCATAAACTTCCTGTAACCTTGCGAGTGTGAAAATTACACTTTGGAGTAAAAAACTCATTTGAATATAAATTTGTGTTTTGAGTTTCCTTATTGATGTATCACAACGTTTTCTTACAACTTACTTAGTTTTTATTTAAACATTCCACGTTTATTGCCTCAAAATTGGATTCCTCATTTTCATAGCTTGGTAAGGACACCCATGTTTGATAGGAAACAAATTAATTGATAATGTTGGAATTCCTATTCATGGTGAAGTTCACTTTTACTTGCCAGTGACGTTTTCGGCACCCTGTTCCGGGTGTCTCTTCTTTGTAGCAAATGCAAGCATGGGGTCCACTCTGGAGGTGCCATACCAGACTACTCTCCTAGTCTCGATTCCTGCCGGGAGAAATTCTTCTGGTCATAGTTCACGTTAATCCATAAGGCTTTGTGGCACTGTGAGATCTTGGCTACATTACTGCTTTCCCACAATTTACAGTCTCTCAGTATTAAAACCTCCGATTTCTCTCACAAGATCATGTGAGCCAGGTTTGCCAGAGTTTCAAAGTCATCCTCTATTGCACGTGAACACTGCCTGCACCCGGAGCTTGACTGTGAACTGATTATTCTCACCACAACCTGTTAACACAAATTCCATCACTCCCAAGGCTAAAAATATACCATATTTAACACTTGGAAGCAAAATTCCAAGCAAATGTATAATCTGCTTTGATTGAATCCTTGTTGAAAATGTTCATGGTGGAGTCAAATGTTGACTTTTAAGGTGGAAGATCACCCTGGATAGCTCAGTTGGTAAAGAATCTGCCTGCAATGTGGGAGACCCCAGTTTGATTCCTGGGTCCAGAAGATCCACTGGAGAAGGGATAGGCTACCCATTCCAGTATTCTTGGGCTTCCCTGGTGGCTCAGATGATAAAGAATCCTCTTGCAATGCAGGAGATCTGGGTTTGATCCCTGGGTTGGGAAGATCCCCTGGAGAAGGGAATGGCTACCTACTCCAGTATTCTGGCCTGGAGAGTCCATGGGGTTGCAGAGTCAGACACTACTGAGTAACTTTCACTTAAGGTGGAAGATTGCATTCCTTCTGTGAGCAGGTAGATAGAAATCAATTCCCCCTTATCAATTGATGTAATCACAGAGACTGATAGATGCCTCAGCCTCAGCATTCAAAATCACACTAGTTCATCTTGTTTAAGAGTATTTCCCCTCTCCCCAGAATTCCCTGGTGCTCCAGTGGTTAGGACTGGCTGCTTTCACTGCTATGGAGCCTAGTTCAATCCCTGGTTGGGGAACTTAAGATCCCACAAGTCACATGTTGCAGCCAAAATAAAAACAAAAAATGTGTGTTCTCCCTCATTTGTGGCACAAAGCCACTGAGGATCAGGCTTCTATTTAAATCACGGTGCCATGTTAGAGGACTTAGGAATATTTAGTGTTTGTGTGTCCAGCTAGTGTTTGTGTGTCCAGCTAGTGTTTGTGTAATATAAAAACATGCTTAGGAGATAAAGCTATTAATTATAGTCATTTGCAAGTGATGGAATTATAGATGATTTTAAACTTTCTTCTTATACAATTTTTCTGTTTTACAAATGTTCAATAAAGAATATGCATTACTCTAAGAAAAACAGTACAAAGGCTTTCAAAGTTTTTTTTGACTGTGACCCCCAGTAAGAAGTAAAATTTACATCCTAACTCAGTACAAGCATGCATTTATGTAAACAATTAAAACAAGCATTTCATGAAGCATTCATTACCCTTTGTGCTACCTATCCTTATTTCCTGGTGTTTTCAATTTTTTATTCTATTTTATTGACATAGAAAGAGTGCAGGCAATGACCAACTAAAATGACCTCATAAACCCCTGATGGGTAAATTGAAAAATACTGACTGTTGTGCAATAGTGCCAGTCTTTTATTTCATGGGTCAGTAAAATTTCAAAAGAAATTTTGGCACTTGATGCAAGATCAACTTTTCATGTGGCAGAGTAAGGCTATTTTTAAAACTTCTGCTATTCTTTTCATTAATTTTTCATGTTAAAATTTGTTTTTTATGATTGGGGGAAATTTTCATGTTGAAATATGCTCCATTTTATGGAAGTATGTTTGAACATGAAACGATTTCAGCATTTAAACAGTGAGTAAATTTAGCCTTATGAGAACAGACTACACTGGCTTTGTTTTTTTCCGTTTGGCATTGAACCTGTGCAAACGTGGTGACGCAAGAGCGCTTGAGAATCATTGAGGAATTATCAGTGCAGCCAGGAGTCCCACTTTAGAACAAACACAGTTGCAGCTCTGCATCCCCACTACTTGGGAGCAAATCACTTAACTTTTCTGATCTGAACCCCATTCTGCTCACCTGTAAAAGGAGTACCTTTCACAGGTGTAAAGATATGATTTATATAGAGTTTAAGACAGTTTCAGATGCAGGGGAGTTTATAAATGGTAACATCTCAGGACCATTAACTCTTTCTGCTGCTTTGTACTATAAAAAAACTTGGAAGGTTTAAAGACATTCATTAGATGTTTCTACTTTATGATGAACTGCCCCTTTAATTATCATAAATATAAATAACATCTTTTTTTTTTTTTTATGTTTCCTGTCTTGTCTCACCCTCAAGCTTTACCCTTCTTACTATATTTTTCCCCATCTTTTAACCTCCTGTCAACCTCTTGATACCCTTATTCATGACGGGAACACGGCTCGTCTGGCAGTTTTAGGGGACAGTTAGAAAATATTCCTTGACAGTGCCATGAGCTTGCAGTTTTTAAGTTGTGGTTTTGGCTAGAGGGGACTTAGATGGTGAGCAGAATACTAAGACTAAGGGAAGGATGTGCTTAAAATAGATCTTGTGAGCCTTCTGTTTAATTACATGGTAATTTGTAAAACAGACTTGTTTCTGTGGCCTTGAATACTAATCTAGATTTGTCCCTTACTAATCTTAAAAGCATATATCCCGAGAAATGCATAATTCACACATTTCCACACATTTTATGTCTTCAAAGGCTCCACGTGAATCAGTCTGAAACCTTTTCTTCATTTATCTTTTAAAGTGGTGACTTTTTTTGGACAAGGGGCTGTATGTTTATTTCATCAGCAATACCTATATTTAAAATGCCCTCTGTTTGGCTCAGATATTTTCAGTTTCTGGTGGTACCAACCACACCCCCGTATTTCCCCAGTGGATAACCCTCCAGGAAAGTTCTAGCTGTCTGAAACTCTCAGGAAACAAGCTGGGTGTGCCTGATAAGGAAGGTTTAACAAAATCATGTACATTTTTCTAGAATATTTTCTATCATAATAGCTAACATTTTGCTGGGCTTGTTATGTTCTAGAAACTTTGTTAAAGGCTTCCAGAACATCTCATTTAATCCGAAGAAAAAAAATAAATACTTTTCTGCCTTGATGCTTGAGAGATCTGTTGTAAAGGTCAGCAGTTACAGTGTATCCTATGGATTTCAGTTCTGGAGTACTATTGTTCTCATTTAGTTTACCACTATTTACTGAGTAGTTATTATGTGTCAGATACCACTCTGGGCGCTGGGGATGTGCAGCCACAAGTCTCGGAATGCCTGGCACTGCTAGAAACTTCCTGCTTTCTGCATGGGAGGACCCAGATAATAATGCTGTTGTTCAGTTGCTAAGTTGTGTCTGACTTTTTGCAACCCTGTGGACTACAGCACGCCAGGCACCTCTGTCTTCCATGATCTCCTGGAGTTTGCTCTGATTCATGTCCGTTGAATCGGTGATGCTATCTAACCAACCATCTCATCCTCTGCCGCCCCCTTCTGTTGCCTTCAAACTTTCCCAGCATCAGGGCCTTTTCCAATAAGTCGGCTCTTTGGATGATAATGTATAAACATACAAATATAATGTCAGTTAGAGACTTTAAAAAGGTAGGATAAAGAAGCAGGGAGTGGCGATGGGAAAAGTGATGGGGAAGGCCTTTGATGAGATATCTGAGCAGAGACCTGCATGAATCACGGGAAGAAGCCTCGCAGATATTTGGCAAAAGAGCCAGTTGCTTCTGCACTAAATGGTTCTCCCTCTCCTGCTTTTTATAGTCTTCCTGTCTCCTCCTTGCTTGAGCCAGACCAACGGAAGCCAGATCTAGAGAGGAGATAGAACGACAAGTGTGCAGTAGGGAAGGCAAAGGACTTAGCTCCAGCTGCGGAAGCTGGTCTGGACACGTGGGTGACATCACATGGGAGAGTGTGGTGGCTGCTATGATCCACTAAGCTTGCAGGCAGATGCATCATCAGAGTGCTAGCCAGCCATGGGCAATGGGACCACCTAGCTGTGGGAGAAGATGCTCCCAAAGAGGAGTCTGACAGCCAGCAGAACAGCACAGGCTGGGCATGGGTGTTGTCAGCGTGGGGCAGAGGGGCCAAGACCACAGGTGGCACTGCTACTGGGGCTCAGAACAGAACCTGGTTCTCCGAGGAGATGGAGCAGACCAAGGCAGAGGGCAAGTCATACAGGGCTTTGGGGGTCTGGCCAGGAGTTTGGGATGTTGCCTTCTTAGTGCGGAAGCCACTGAGAGTTATAAGAGTGACATGATTTTATTTTTGTCTCTGATGTGTGGAGGGCTTCCCTGGTGGTTCAGTTGTAAAGAATCTGTCTGCAATGCAGGAGACCGAGGTTCAATCCTTGGGTTGGGAAAATGCCCTGGAGAAGGGAATGGCTACCCACTCCAATATTCTTACCTGGAGAATCCCACAGACCTAGGAGCCTGGTGGGCTACAGTCCATGGGGTTGCAAAGAGTCGGACATGACTAAGCAATTAACACTTTTCTGATGTGTGGAAAGTCAAGGCAAGAGGAGGAGTGGGCATAAAAGGGAACCAGGAATCCTTGGACTTCAGGGATGTTTAGGTTCAGGGATTCATGATGATGGCCTTTCAGGGGAGGTGGGATGCTCAGTTATCAGTTTAGTGATAGCCTTCTGTGGGGGTCCAGTAGTCTCCTCAAGATTCATGTTTGTCCGGATCCTCAGAATGTGACCTTATTTGGAAATAGGGGTTTTGCAGATGTAGTCAGTTAAGAAGTTAAGAAGCTTGAGATGAAATCATTCTGGATATAGAATGACCGGGGTCCTTATAAGAAAAGAGGACACAGACACAAAGATGGCCTTGTGAAAGTGGAGGTGGAAATTGGGGATCTGCAGCCACAGGGATCTCCTGAGGCCTCTGGAAGCTGGAAGGGGTAGGAAGGATTCTTCTTTAGGGCTTTCAGGGGGAGTGTAGCCCTGCTGACACCTTGATTTTGGACTTCTACTTGCAGAGTCGTGAAAGAAAGTGAAAGTCACTAACTTGTGTCTGACTCTTTGCGACCCTATGGACTATATAGTCCATGGAATTCTCCAGGCCAGAATACTGGAGTGGGAGCCTTTCCCTTCTCCGGGGGATCTTCCGAACCCAGGTCTCCTGCATTGCAGGCAGATTCTTAACCTGCTGAGCCACAAGGGAAGCAAGAGCTGTGAGAGAGTAACATTTCTATTGCTTGAAGTGACATGGTTGGTAGTACTGTCTCATTGCTGCTACAGGAAACTAATGCTGTTCCTAAGACTCTTTGATCTCTTAGGAGGTTTCACTGGGGTAGAGAGTGGGAGTCTTACAGGAACATTGGCAGCTCTGTAAACCTCCCTTAACATCAGGGAGGGTGGTATTACCAAGAACTTGAATGAGCATTAGTAGCCCTGAGGAGGCAGGGCTGGTTGAATCAATGAATGAAAGAGACAGTGAATTAATAGGTCTGTCTGTGAACGAATAGGGCCTTGTCTGCCCTGAAGGTCATTAAATAGCCCCCGTCGTGATAATTATAAGCAGCCATGGACAGTGTGTGGGTGCTCCTTTGCTGTGTGCCTTCTAAGCTCCTGCAGGTTGAAATACCAGATTAATTAAAAATCTGTGTTAGAATATGGATGGGGAGGACCGAGTTCCTGAGTGAGGGCCTAAGTACCTCTCTAATGCATAGACTGTGTGGATTTTAGAATCTGGACCCTTAACATTGATTTTCTGAGCTGAGAGGTATTTTCCCTTACTCCCTTTTAAATGTTTATTAGCTGGGTCAAGTTGGGAGAACTGGAGAAGCAATCCAAAAATATAATCCTCCACCCCAGCAACAAAAAGCAGTCCCGCTGATGGTTTACTGCTACTATTTGTTTTTGTTTTGTTTTGTTCAGAGGTTGAAAGTGCTGAAAAAGGAGAGGAAAGTCCAGGACACAAACATTTGATTTTATTGTAATCCTGCCAGAGGCCTACCCGCTCTGCTCCGATAAATTTCTCTTGGCCGGTCCTGTAGAAAGTGTGCATGGACATCGATCAAGCTTTTTTTTTTTTTTTTTTCTTAATTAAACTAATGGACTGGCCTCTCTTCCATAAAACACAGATCCAAGTAGTGATGCCCTGGCCGAGCATCAGCCTCTCCCAGGAACCCTGGCCCTTTGTCTTCGTGATACAAATTCCTGGTCCTGTCTGAACACACAGCAGGTCCTGAATGAGTGCTTCTTTAACTTAAACCGGGGCTGAAATGCAAAACTGGTTAGGCATGAATACCTGGGCAGTGTCAGTTTCTATGACAGTTTCTCTTCTGTGTAATTGATGAGCTTCCTAATGTTGATTTAAAAAAAAAAACAAACCACCACCAAGCACTGTATTTAGTTAATTAAAAAAATACAGACTAGGATTCAAAACAGCTGTGTTTGCTGTTGGCGTGGCCTTTATCCTCCTCATACTCGTGTTATGTCACAACAGTACCACATTGTAGAAACGAAAGTTTAGAAAGAATAAGGATGACTTTTCTCTCTCCAGTTACCAGTACCACCCACAGCCTCAGCTCATAATATTTATTTAATTTGGTATCTGGTAATAGGGCTCAGAGACAATTCTGTGAGGCAGATGTGTGTAGAGCTGATCCTTATGGAAGCTAATTTCTTGTACAGATAAATATACTCTGAGGCCTTGGACAGGCCATTATTCTAGGATGCTTCCCTTTTGAGTACATTTGAATATGTTCATGGGTTGTGTAGAATTTTTTGCATCATGTTATCCAGTTTATCACCTTCTGCCACATTTCTTGGTTGTAAGTATCCCAGTCAGTGTCAGTGGTGAATAGAGAAAGGAGGTAAAGGGAAGAAGTGAAATGAACAGGGAAAAAAATGAAGGAAATAAGTAAGTAAAAAACAAAACCAAAAAACATACAACACTGAAAACCTCTTTCACAGCAGGCAATACTTTTGAATGTAAAACTTATCAGGCAGGCTGGAGAAGAGGGATATGTCTGCTTAAAATGAGAGCTGTCTGTAGGCTGCATTCAGGTTATCACAGGTCACCCGTAGCCTGGATGGCAGCCAAAGCTAGGATGAGGCTAGTGATACATGCCCCTGGGGCCCCAAATTGAGGGGGAAGCCCCCAAACTCAATAATCACGATGAATAATATTTTAAATATGATATATTGTTAAAAAAATCGTTAATATAAAATATCCTCTGCTGAATAAAATATCCAAATGTTGAGTGCAGGACCTGACCCTGCACTGGTGAACTCATTCACCTCCCACTAACTGAAAGTAAGTTACCGGGAGCTTAAAAGGAAAAGTTTGTCCTTGCTCTAAGCCCGCTTTGCTCTGGGTTTAAATTCTGGTTACTTTAGGACCAGCTTTGTGACCTCAGGCTCATGACTCAACCTCTCAGAGCTTCCTTTTTTAGAAAAAAAAATAGTGCTTTCCTTTGCAGGACTTTGGGATGGCTTAAAGTTATACCTGTGAGGCTACTGGGTGCACGGTAGATGGCCATTAAACCATGGCTTGAAATAATTCATAGTTATTCACAGAGAATTCAGTTCTTCAGGCGACCCAAGTAGGTCCTGCCTCTTACACGAGTCTTTTACACGTTTGTCAGGGTTAACACAGCTGTGCTTTCACTTTATAGGATGTCTCAGAGTGTTGCCCAGTGCCTGCGCTTTGAACGCTCATACATCCGTTTAACAGCTAAGTGACCAGTTTCCTGTTTAGTCATAGCTGTTTGCCTGGGCTGGGACATGGGGAGCAAGTTGATATCTCTGTACTTCCCTCTCAGAGCAAGTCAGCCTTCCAAAACCATCCAGAAGTTAGATTTGACAGCAGCTTTTTTTCTGGCTGCTCTGGGCCTGTGGGATTCTTCCACCAGTGATCAAAGCCACTCACTCAGGTGTGGAAGTACAGTCTCAACTGCTGGACCACCAGGAAAGTCTCATAGCAGCTTTCTATTTATTAAAACCTCCTCCATCATTGAGTCTCTCTTGAGCACATTTCCACGCCTAGTGATTTATCTGGATAACGTGTCCATGATCCTGAACGGCCTCTGATTTGCTCCACAGAGAAGAGGCCATATTCCATAACATAGGACTGAAGCTAATATGGGGCAAGTAGAAATCACATGGGCAGGAAGGTTGGAGAGGGAATCTGGTTACTATCTGATACAAAACTGTAAAGCTCCCTCCCCCCATCCATTCTCTCCCATTGTCCCAGCCAGGTGTAACCAACCATTTTTTCAGCCTTTCTTCTAATCTGATCTGCAGAGATAACAAAGCAGAGCCCTCATTTCAGTTACTCTCCTCTTTAGTCCTAAGGATACAAAATGAGATGGGAGAATGACAGGAGAGTGTCATTCA
This sequence comes from Ovis canadensis, assembly GCF_042477335.2. NCBI lineage: Eukaryota > Metazoa > Chordata > Mammalia > Artiodactyla > Bovidae > Ovis > Ovis canadensis. The sequence goes on along the minus strand of NC_091255.1, from coordinate 57,797,390 downwards.
AAGAGCTTATTAGACTTTGGGGGTCTTAGTTATCATGAATGGGGATTCATCACTGCGCCCTGCACTTCGGCGAGAGGCAGTTTGCGAAACAGTACCACACACTCAGTGGTGTGTGCTTTGGGCTTAAGCTCTTCTTTTCCACTTAATTAGTTAATAGGAATTTATTGAGTTGGGCACAATATGATACAAAAAGCTAGGAGAATGGAATTTTTGTCCCTGAAGTGTCTATGATGTAGTTGGGGAGAATAAATTATACTCCAGCTGAGCCTTTAGGCTTATATTCCTACTGTGTTGGTACATTCCCTCATTGCTGCCCTAGAAACGTTGCTCGAATCCGGCCTCTTCCTCTTTCACCCTCTGGGCATTTGTTCTTGCTTCAGGGCTGTCCGTCCTCATTTACTACCCAGTCTCTGGCAGAGCCCTGCCAAGCTCTTACAGGCGCCTTCAGGCAAAGAAACTGTGCACCTCATGTCCGCTTATCAAAATATCCTCCCATATTGAGAACCGAGCAGGAAAAGTTAATAAAACTCCACAACAAAGACAAAAAAAAAATACGACTATATATAAAGCCTCACGTTATCCAGTCTGTTCCTATATCATTGTCCGCCTTTGTAAACCCACCCAGCATGGTGGAGAGTGGGGCTTGTGGAGATGGGGTGGTGTTTTCCATTACAAATAAGGCAAGGTGGTAAAACGAACGGCAACATTCTGTCTTTACCTACAATTTGGATTTTGTTTTCCCTCCTGGATTTTTTTTTTTTTTTGCTTTAATTTTGATTTCTGAAAAAGAAAATTGCATTAAAATAATGCAATTTTAAAATAATAATTAAAATAAATATTAAATAATAATTTAAATAATTAAATAATAATTAGAATAAATCAATAATCGCTGAATTCTTTGGTGTCCCCGTAAATTTTGTACCTCACTCGATCACCCTAAGCCTGGCTCTGGTCTGTTGCGAAAGCTCATGCCAGCCTGTTAGGCACACAGCTGACAGTGACCTTCCCAATAGACCAACAACGATCATGTTACTTCCGCATTTGTTCCTGATTGTCTAAGAGGTGAAATCTGGCCCCATTGGCTTGGCTACAAGCCCCTTCTGGTCTTCATGCATGTTAGTCGCTCAGTCGTGTCCGACTCCTTGCCACCCGGTGGACTGTAGCCCACCAGGCTCCTCTGTCCATGGGATCTTCCAGGCAAGAATACTGGAGTGGGTTGCCATGCCCTCCTCCAGGGGATCTTCCCCACCCAGGGATCAAACCCAGGTCTCCTACATTGCAGGCACATTCTTTCTCATCTGAGTCACCAGGGAAGTCTTCACAGTCTGGTCCCCCACTTACCCTGCCAGGGCATCTTCCGCATCTGACCCTGAGAACTGCGTCTTTGTCCAGGCCATATCTTCCGTCAGAGTTGTACTCCTGGCCCCAGACTTATTCACCTTGGACGTCCCTGCTTAGCTCTTGAGTTCCACCTCCTGGCTGCACTGCCTTTTTGAGCTCCCTAAAGCAGGCTTACTTGCTCTGTTTCCCCATAGAAACCTGTTTGTTTCCACTCGATTTCTGTTCTGGCTGTTTCACTTACGATTCCACTGTGATTTATCTGTTTACCTGTGTTCCCGGTTACACTGCCAGCTCTCCTTGAGGAGAGCAGCAGGGCTTTTCATGTCAGGTGAATAATGAATACAATTGGATACAGTGAAAGCAGTAACAAAAGCAGTAACAGCAACTATGAAATAATTCATGAAAAACAATAGCACAGTCAAGAGGCTCTGCTCTTAGCAGCCCTTAACATAAGGCGATCCTGTGTTTCGAATGTCAGTTGTCATTAGCTAGCTTTGTGACACTAAATATTTTCAGAGTTTTACAATGGAAACTTTCAAACAGAAGCAAAAGTAGAGAGACCCCTCTGATGAACCCACATGGGCCCAGCCTGAAACTACAACAGTCAGCTTATAGCTAATCTAGAATCTTGTAATACCCCACCCTCCACTCCTATTCTTGGATTTTTTTTTTTTTTAGAAGCAAATCCCAGATCACATATTATTCCACATAGAATTACTTCAACAAGAACATTAAACTTTTAATTGAGTGCAAACTCAGCATCATCCACATGCAAGGAAGAGCTGCCAGTGGGTTGGGGTCATGGGAAAGCCCTTGTAAAGCAAGCCTTGAAGGATGAATATAGATTTTGGCAAATAAAGTTGTTAAGTGGGAAGCTGTAACTCATGTGTGCGCAAGGTGTCAGCATATAGTTTTTGCTGAAACGGGTCAGGGCAGGGAGAGGGAATAAGAAGGAAAACCTAGGTGTAGAACAGATAGGGGACCAGGCCCTAGATGCTTTAGAGGTGGCCCTGTAGGTGAGGGGATGGACTATGGGGTCTTTTCATTTTAGGTAGCAGTGTGTTCCTTTGGAGGTCTGTGCTCACAGTTGTGACCCGGGGCTGAGGATAGTAGTAATATTGATTTAGTGCCCTTCAATTGTCTCTCAAAGCACTTTCTTTGTTAACTGATTTCTCCTTAAACAGCAAAAGAAATTGTCACAGAACATTTAAAGAACTGGTTCCTGTACCAACCACCAGGCTTTATGGAGAAGAAATGGGAACTTGGTTTTCCACACTCAGCCCTATGCCAAGATGACCTGGCAACTGTGTATTTTATCCCACTGAGCTTAATCCTTATTATGAATAACAGAGCGAAGCTTTGTTATTCATGGGAGTGGATTTCTACTGCTGGGAGAATTAGCTGCACTCTTATTCACAAGATGCCTTCTGATGCAATGAGTCCCTTTGAACTGTGCATAAATAGAGGCTATTGTTTAGGCATTTGGAGATGAGGCTTAGATTGCCCCAGAATTTCCAATCAGACTTCAGGTATCTTTGTTTGACTAACTTTTTTTTTTTTTTTCCTTTCCTCCCTGAGGCCACAAGTAGTAGTTTTCTCCATGTTGCTTTAATGACTTGCCTTTTCATCACCTTCTAAAACTAGGGCACAACCAACCCTTTTTCTGGAGGCTTTTCAGCTTAGAGAAAGAGGAAATTCTTCCGAGTTCCAAAAAATAGAATGGAGAAAAAAATGAGCAAGCTTAAGCAGGATATCACACAGAACTGGAGTCTTTGGTAAAGAAATAAGTTCGTTTCCGATTAAGATTAAAAAAAAACAACTAGGAGAAATAGACGGAGAAGGCAATGGCACCCCACTCCAGTACTCTTGCCTGGAAAATCCCATGGACAGAGGAGCCTGGTGGGCTGCAGTCAATGGGGTCTCGAAGAGTCGGACACGACTGAGCGACTTCACTTTCACTTTTCACTTTCATGCATTGGAGAAGGAAATGGCAACCCACTCCAATGTTCTTGCCTAGAGAATCCCAGGGACCGGGGAGCCTGGTGGGCTGCCGTCTATGGGGTCGCAAGAGTCGGACACAAATGAAGCGACTTAGCAGCAGCAGCAGCAGCAGCAGGAGGAGAAATAGAAGCATAGAATCTCTTAAAAAGATGCTTCAGGATCTCTAAAGGAGGGTTGATTATTTGTGTAAGTCTCAAAGCTTGCACACTCCAGTTGCCCAGCACAATAAGTTTTTCTGGGTCTTTGGAGTAGTGGCTGTGAAACTCTGTCTTCAAAACCACAGAGAGAAGTCTCATTTTTTTTTGAAGGTGTCTATTTTCTGAAATTTTCACCTGGGATCTGAAAATACATGGCTGTCTTTGTTTTTTTTTAGGTTTGGTTTTTTTTTCTTACGAGAACTTTTAAGATCTACTGTCTTAGCCACTTTCAAATGTACAATAGCATATTGTTACCCACACTCTCCATGTCAGTATGTCACACCCCCAGGACTCACCTATCTCACCACAATGTTTTTCTAGAAAGGCTTATTGAAAATGACTTATGGGCTTAACCTGGGTATTTTCGTTTTATCACCTTGGTCTTTGTGTGTCCCTGACTGTGTCTGTTTGTGGTTCTTCCACCTAGATTGAAGTCATTTTCTCTTCCAGAACCAGATGCTTCCAGTATGGGGGGGAGGCTACCCCAACATGCATAAAAGGGTACCAGGCTTCTCCAGGACCCAGGAAGCTGCCCTTTGTAGGTGCTTTCTGCATGCTTTATTCACATCTTCATGTTACCTCTGTTTCTCCCTTCCACTGGATCTGTCTAGAGCAGGGTCATTCTCCCCTTTTTTGTGACTCTGTGATTCTCGTCCTTCCCAAGGGATAAGATCTTCTGGTGCGGTCCTGTCTCACCACCCAAAGACAAAAATTACCATTAGTCTGTGTTTACTGAACTGCACAGGTGGGTGCATCACCTCTTTTAAGCGCTTAACACTTTTATCTCTTCCCTCTTTCCCGCCTGTCACCTGTGCCTTGTCACCCACACGATTAAAACCATTTGGTTGTATTTCTTTGATTTGCACTGACCTCCTAAGGAATGCCCACACTGACACAGCAAAGCCTCTTCTCTTGACTTCGCTCTGCTGCCATGTTTGATTTTGGAAAGACTTGGTGTTTGGAAGAAGTTAAAAGTGACCCCCAAAGACTAGCTTTGGACGATGCTGATACACACCTTTTGACGCCTTAGATTGGGTAGTGTCAATTTAATTTGGAGTCTGTCAGCTTCTTACATTCTGATCACTCGTTTTGAAGGCTTGCTGAGGACATGTGATTATTTGTTAAACCACCATTGGAATAAACACACTTTTCTTTAAGGGGAAAAGAACTTTTTAAAGAAAGTAATAACCATACCTTTATATTTTCTTGACAGATATCAAAGGAAAAAATCTTCCGTTTTTACCTCGACAAGATATCTAACATCAAGAACTTCAGCATTATAATCTAGAAATCTCAAGCTCAACAAATTTCTCTGTCTGGGCGTGGGGAAAGGGGGATGATAAAATAGTTTTCTATACAGCTGGTTACCAAAATAGTCAAATATGAAAGCTAATTCATCTCCTTTTAAAAGGTTAGTCTTTTGATATATGAATCACAATTGATGCTAAAAGGAAAGTGTTAGAAACATAAACTGTTTTCCCCTGCTAGTTCAGGTTTTGAATGTTTTAATTGCTTAAATGTTTATCTTTCTGGCAGTGAGGTTAGTACTGTTAACCAGGGATTACCAACAATTAAAATAACAAGTCAACCAAGACAACACTTGCATGCCCAGAAAACCAAATTAAAATCACACTTCCTTTTTTGCTCTCATGGTTTAGAAGTAAATTTTGAATCAGTTTCATGAATTTCGTGGTATGTTTCCAGATTAATGACTTTGGACCTTTGGACCCTGAGGTGTGTGAATGCCTAATGTGTTTTCTTCCTTTTGCTATCAATTAGATATTTAAGAATGCAACTTATGAAGAAATAGCCATCTAAAAATGGGCCAAAGGCCACAGTCCTCTATTTTTCCTTAGAATACTGCATAGGAGTCTTAAAAATGTTGTGGTTATATTGTTAGGACCAAACTGGAGCCAGGACAGGCTCTAAGGGGCAGGCTAGGCCTGAGATTTAGTCTCTAGAAAAGCTGAGGCAGTGGAAACTCCCACAGGCAGTGTAGCTAGACCAATTAGAAAAATCCCCGTAGCCCCCCACCCGCGCCAGACCCGAGCCAATCCAGATAGAGATGTGAGGGCACGTGCGCGCCCTGCGGTTTAACCAATCAGCTATGCTGTTACAGAAACAAAGAACCGTCTGTATAAAAGTAGATGTGATTCAGAGCTCGGGGCTCTTGTCGGATTCCACTGTGCTGGATGAGACCTGGGCCCTAACTCGAGCTAGCAATAAACCCCTTTATGCTTTTGCATTGCTGTGGACGTCTTATTCTCTCAGTTTTGGGGACTCGGACTCTGGGCATAACAATATGTGTCATAAAATCTATATTTTAACCTTTTTAAAGTGTATAGTTCAGTGGCATTAAGTACATTCATAATGCTGTGTAACCATCACCACTACTCATCTCCAGAACTTTTTTGTCAACCCATACAGAAGCTCTGTACTCCTTAAACACTAACCCCCCATATTCCCTCGCACCACCGTTCTACTTTCCGTTTCTAGAATTTGACTATTCAAGCTATTTGTATAAGTGGAATAATTTGTCTGGATTATTTCACCAAGCGTAATGCTTCCTAGTTGCATCCATGTGGTAGCATCTGTCACAATTTCCTTACTTTGGAAGGCTGGATAATATTTCCTTGTATGTAGGTACCATATGCTGTGTATCCACTTATCTGTGACTTAATGCACAGGAGCCTTTTAAAATTTAATTTTTCCTTTTATCACACACATACACAAAAAGGTAACCCCAAGAGGAAATATGTTAATGAGCTTGACTGTAGTAATAATTTCACTATGTATATGTATCCCAAATCATCACCTCATACACCCTAAGTTTGTGTGTGTGTGTGTGAGATCTGAATTCCGTAACCAGGGATTGAACCTGGGTCCCTACAGTGGAAGCACAGAGTCCTGTCCATTGGACTGCCAGGGAATTCCCAAGTGTATACAATTATTTTTTAAAATAGGATAGTATAAAAATTATTTTTAAGATGTGCCATTTGGCATCTTTTCTCCTAATTTCCTGCTGTTCTTTCACTTGGGGATCATTTTTTGAACCCTACATGATACCATGTGCTGAGAAGACAGGGACAAATGAGCTCTACCCTGCATGCAGAGAACTTTTTGTCTGGCCAGGTAGACAGACCAGGAAACTGGGTTTCAGGCTTGGTGGGCTGCCACCCAAGCAGAAGGCATGGGGAAGAGGGTGACTCAGTGCTGGAGAAGGGCCACATCCACTGTGGGTGGGGGCCTGAGGAATGAAGTCCTCCAGGTCATGTTCTAAGTTCTCTTACCCAAAAAGCTAGAAATATATGTGAGCAGAATTAAAGGTCATGTGTAGAACGAGAATCTGTTATATTGCAGTAGTCCACCTCTAGGCATGACTTCTTGTAAATTATTTTCAAGGTTTATCATCAAAGACACCTCTCTCCTAAAATAATGGAGCACAGCTTTAACTCCTTGGGCCCCTAAATAGACAGGAGGTTGTGTGTGGTAATGACGCAACTTTCAAGCAGTATTACTGTGTATTATGAAACACATTTTCAAAATTTGATCTGTGCATCCTATTCCCCCTTGTACATAAAAAGAATAAAATTAACTTGCCCATGGTGGAAAAATATAAAATCTGGATCTTCTCGCATTTAGCCTACTTTTCTTTTGTCTGTATTTCCTAGTACCCTGTATTCAACAATCTGTGAAATTTTTTGTCCTCTCCATGTGTTAGCCATTTGGGAGCATTGGGAAATTCAAGTAGATCTCCAAGGTACCAACCTGCACAATATATTATTGACAAGACAGCAGAAATGATGTGCATTTGGTTGGTGTAGATGACCTTAGGGCAATAGATGGACTGACCCACCTACCCTTACCTTGAAAGAGCAGATTAGTATTCATAGTCACAGTAAGAGAGTTTCAAAGACAACGAAAGTATGCACCTTGCTTTCTAGACAGATTCTGTATGGTCCAGATTGCCTCTGATATGTTCAGCATTCTGCTCTCCAATCTGTATATCTGTCCTCACCTGGGGCATCATCTTTGGCTTTGTTCGTTTTGTGGTCTCTAACTGCAAAAATCCGTTGGCGGTCGGCTAGATGTAAACTGCAAAGCAGCAACACGGCTCCTGCGAGGGTGAGGGGCGCCAGTTGCGCATACGTGAGTTGGCGCGTAAGACGTACACGTCGCGCCACTGAGGCGCAAGCCCCGGGTGCCATTTTGTAGTTTTCTCTGACGAAGGAACCGCCGCCACTGCTGCGTCCGTGAGGCTTTTGTCAGGGTGGTAACGCTGTTCATCGGAAAAATGCTCTGGGAGGAAGAGCAAGAGATCCACTCACTCTTTGAGCAGCATGGGAAGGTGCTAGAATGTGACATCGTTAAGTACTGTCTTTGGGAATGCGCTGGCCGTGGGTCCTGGGGGTAGGAAGGGCGCTGCGCCTGCACCATCAGCGAGGGCCAGCAAACCGTCACGGGCCGGGTTCCACCCCTGGTCAGGGAACTTAGATCCCGCAAGCCCCGCCAAAACAACAAAACAAAACTACAGCAACCAAACAAAACCCTCTTTGTGCACAGAGAGAAAAAGATGCAGCTGAATGTGCCGTATGCAACCTGCGCCCGTAAAAGCTGCAGGGAGTGGACATCAATGAGGAAGCCGGCAAGAATAGGAACAAAGCATCAACCAAGCTGCATATAGGCATTATGTGTCCTATTTGTACCAAACGATAGCCTTGGGTCAAGTTTGAGAAGTATGGACCAGTGGTGGAATGAAATGTGACGTCGTGAAAGATTATGCCTTCCTACATGTGGAACGGGCAGAGGACCTTGACTCACGGAGTTTCACGGCAAATGAATGCGCGTGGCGTACACGAGCCAGCTTCCAACCACCCATGGTGTGGGAGAAGACCAGGGTGGCTGCTCTCGGTTGTGGAAAAGAGGAGCACTGGTCAAAAGAGATCAAAGGGATGTCATGGCTGACTTTACTGAGTAGTACAGTGAGAAATATGGAGCGGACCCCATGCGCTATAGGGAATCCATGTATGAGGAGGATGCATTGGGAGCACTCGGCTACTGACTAGGCTAAGCCCATATGGAGCCCGCTTTCAGGAGACAGTGGTGGCAGCAGCTTCCTTGTACAGCTACGTGTCCCATGTGCCTTAAGATCAGAGCACAGCTGTGACCAGTCACCTCAACTCCAGGGTTTTTTGTTTGTTTGGACTGCATCGCATACGAGATCTTAGTTGCTTCTCCGGGGATCAAACTTGTGTCCCCTGCAGTGGAAGTGCAGGATCCTACCAAGTGGACCAGCGGGGAAGTCCCTCCACTCCTGTTGATCCCTGGACAGACACCCCACCCCGCACCCCCCGTAGCCAAACTCAAACCCTGCTGCCACCTCAGGTGCTATGACTGTTGCCACTGCCACCACTAGCTTCTATTATGAAAGGGACAGGATGCCCACCTCCCCCGTTCCTGCCGCAGCTGTGCTCCCACAGCTGGAGAAGGCTTTGTAATGGGCGGGGGGGTGTGCTGCCTCAGGCTTCACCAGCTGCGGGGAATTTTTGGTATGACGTGGCCCGGTATGAGCAGGAGCAGGGTGTGGACCGAGGAGTGGTACTCGGACAATGGCAGACTGAGCCTTCGGGCTGCAGTCCTGTAGGAGAATTTGCTCCATATGGTCTTTTGCTGAGATGGTTCCATTCCTTCATGTTTAGGTGAAAAAAGGGGGTCTGTGACCAACTGTTTTCTTTCTTAATTTAATTTTTCTACGTTCTTTTCTTTCCTCCTGATACTAGTCTCTATAGCCTTTTGATCCATTCTGTATATTCTCAGCCACTGAGCTGCCCTAGGTAAGAATGATGCTGGCCATCCCATTTTTCCTGTGCAGTGGAATCCCTTTCATCTTGCTCTTCTTAGGAGTTGAACTCTCCTCCCTGTCTACCCGCAACATGTCCATTTCCCTTTATTTTTATTTAAAATTTGAAATGAAAAAATTTTTTTCATTCGGCTCCTGCACATGGCATGCAGGAATCTTAGTTCCCTGACCAGGGATGGAACCTGACCCCAGCAGTGAAAGCAGAGTCCTAACCACTGGGAACTACCTAGTTCTAACCAAGGGGACCACCAGGGAACTCCTCTCCTTTCCTTTTAAAATGACTGTGAGACAATGGAGTATTACTCAGCCGTTAAAAAGAATTCATTTGAATCAGTTCTGATGAGATGGATGAAACGAGCCGATTATACAGAGTGAAGTAAGCCAGAAAGAAAAACACCAATACAGTATACTAACACATATATATGGAATTTAGAAAGATGGCAATGACGACCCTGTACGCAAGACAGGAAAAAAGACACAGAAGTGTATAACGGACTTTTGGACTCAGAGGGAGAGGGAGAGGGTGGGATGATTTGGGAGAATGGCATTCTAACATGTATACTATCATGTAAGAATTGAATCGCCAGTCTATGTCTGACGCAGGATACAGCATGCTTGGGGCTGGTGCATGGGGATGACCCAGAGAGATGTTATGGGGAGGGAGGTGGGAGGGGGGTTCATGTTTGGGAACGCATGTAAGAATTAAAGATTTTAAAATTAAAAATAAATAAATAAATAAATAAATAAATAAATGACTGTGAGAGGGCAAGCAACCTTTTACTTTGCTCTGTTAGCTCTGGACTCTAACATTGAAGCTAATCTGAAATTACTAGGACCACTGGGGTTTGGGTTGTTGTGTTGTTTTATGTCTGACTTATGGTCATGGGACAGCATTAGCTGAAACTTAGCCTTGTTTTACTCCACTCTTCCCATATTTCTAAAAGATATTTTGACGAATAAATGTTTCTAACCCTTAAAAAAAAAAACAGGAGAAGGAAAAGCATTTTCTTAATATCTTTGCAAGTAGGACAGAGTAGATGCTATAATTAGCCTTTTTTTTGGCCCTCATGCTTGTGAGGATCTTAGTTCCCCCACTAGGTATCAAACCCAGGCTGCCAAAGGTGAAAGTGTGGAGGCCTAACCACTGGACCAGCAAGGAGTTCTCTGTAATTAGCCTTTTTGATTTTGAGCCATAACTTTTTGCTGTTTGTCTGAGTCCATAGGAATCCTAATTCAGTGGTTTCCGTGACTATTTCTTTGCTAAGGTTTCTCCAAGCCGCAGCATCACCTCCAGTCTTTCCATTTCTGCATGATTGTATGCTGGATATTTGTACTTGAATATCTTGACAGCATAGCACAGGCAACCTAAGACAATATTTATGTCGCCTCTTTCCCCCAAACCTTTTGCTCCTATCATGGGCTTCTCTGGTGGCTCAGTGGTAAAGATTCCACCTGTAATGCAGGAGATGCACCTAGACACAGGTTTGATCCCTGGGTTGGGAAGATCCCCTGGAGGAGGACATGGAAACGCACTCCAGTATTCTTGCCTGGAGAATCTCATGGACAGAGGAGCCTGGCGGGCTATAGTCCATGGGGTCACAAAGAGTTGGACACGACTGAAGCAACTGAGCACTCAGCACTCATCCTTATTTGTTTTAGTGACACCTAGAAATTGTCTTCTTTCCCACCACCTCATTGGAAACTAAGTAGTTGGTTCTATGTCTTTAACCTGGACATTGCCTGTTGCTTTTTTCCCTTTTACATTTCCTTCAGAGTTAGCTTTCTAAAACTCAGAAGCGATAAGTCGCTCACCCCCAACCTGAAATTCCTTAATGGCTTCCTGTGACCTGTGAGACGAAGTACCAACTTCTTACCACCTTTCTATTTTCTCACTTACCTAAGTTTAGCCTAACTTTTAGTATCACCTCTTTCTTTTCTTTCCCTAAATCCTACTTAAGTTTTCATGCCTTCCAGTTCCAGCCTCTGCACACTGTTAAATCCCTGTTTCAGTTAAATGTCCATTATCAGAATATTACCTTAAAATTTCTCTCTTCTGAAGCTTTCCTACATTTTCTTCCAGTTGAAGCAGATAGCTGCCCCTTTGCTCCTGTAGTTTTATTTTAAACGGCTTTATTGAAGCCTCATTTGCATGCCATAAGTCCACCCATGAGTGTACTGATGAATTTTGATAAATCCATACATGTTTGCAATCACAACCGCGGTTCAGTTGTAGAACTTTCCATCACCCTGCAAAGTTCCCTTTTGCCTGTTTATAGATAGTCCTTGCTCTCACCCCAATCCTGGGTAACCACTGATTTGCTTCTGTCTCTATAGTTTGTCTTTTCTAGAAATACCTTTTAAAAACATACAATATACAGTCTTTTGAGACTTGCTTCTCTCCCTCAGCATGCTGTTTTTGAGTTCATCCATGCTGTTGAGTGTATCATAGTTGGACCTTTTTTGTTGCTAAGTAGTGTTCCATTGTGTGGATATACCACATTTTGTTTATCCAGTTACCAGTTGATGGACATTTGAGTTCTTTCCAGTTTGGAACTATTATGAAAATACTGCTGTGATCATCTGTATACCAATCTTGGTATGGATGCATGTTTCCATTCCTTTTGAGTAGATACTTAGGAGTTGAATTTTTGAATCATTATGTTTAACTTTCAAAGAAACCACCAGGCCGTTTTCCAAGGTGACTGTTGCATTTTATGTTTTACATTCTAACTAGCACTGTATGAGGGTTTTGCTTTCTCCACATCCTTGCCAATACTTAGTACTATCTGTCCTTTTGATTATAGATACTTTCATGGGTGTGGTGATGTCTCACTGTGGTTTTAATTTGTATTTCCTGTAGTCATTTAAAACCGCTTTCTATTATAAAATGTGTTTTATTGTATTGATATCTGTCTTCTGATCTGTAAGCTGTGTTAGGGTTTGTTAAGTGAATGAATGAACAAACCCAGGATGGGCCAAATTCTCAATTATTTTGGTAACAAAAAAACATTGATAAGTTAACTTCAGAAATGACATAAAAGTCAATCTCTTCCCTTGAACAAATTTTTGCTAGAAGCAATAACCTTGACTGTACTAAGTTTTACTTTCTTTTTTTAGTGCACCCTTTGATGGGAGGTAATGGATAAATATATATAGAGCGAAATCGCAGTAGAAAGAGCTGTAGAATAGCTTGAAAGAGGGAACCATTAGGGTTCTTGGTTTCTCTGTGGTTCCAGGTGTGCATGTCCTTAGTTGCTCAGTCATGTCCAACTTTTTGTGATGCCATGGGCTGTAGCCCCCCCGCCCCCAGGCCCCTCTGTCCATGGGGATTCTCCAGGCAAGAATACTGGAGTGGGTTGCCACGCCCTTACATAATGAGAGAAAATAAACTTCCACAACATTTTATTGATGAAATTGAAAACAGAATAATAAAAATGAAAGGGTACAATTTTCTATAATGCAGGTCTAGTTATGAAAAAATGGAAAAAATTTTTTTAGTTTATTTAATTTTTAGTCTATGGTGGGTCTTCACTGCTGCATGGGGGTTTTCTCTTGCTGTGGTGAGCGGGGGCTCCTCTTTGTTGCAGTGAGCTGGCTTCTTACTGTGGTGGCTTCTCTTGTTGCGTAGCACAGGCTCCGGGAGTGCGGGCTCAGTAGTTGTGGTGCATGGGCTTAGCTGCTCCATAGCCTGTGGGATCTTCCTGGATCAGGGATTAAACCCATGTACCCTGCATTGGCAGGTGTTTTCTTAACATTCAGCTACCAGAGAAGTTCCTGAATTCTTTCTTTTTTTTTTTTTTTTTTTTGCCCTGTAATTCTTTTAAGGAGGATGACATTTTGGTTAATTGAAGTTCAGAGTTTGTGTTTCCTATCATCATGAGCTTTTCAGGTGGCATTAGTGGTAAGGAATCCCTGCCTGCCATTGCAGGAGATATAAGAGATGTGAATTCAACCCCAGGGTCAGGAAGATCCCCTGGAGGAGGGCATGGCAACCCATTCCAGTATTCTTGCCTGGAGAATCCCATAGACAGAGGAGCCTGGCAGGCTACAATCCATAGCATCACAAAGAGGTGGACATGAAGGAAGCAACTGAACACAGCACATTATCATGGTAGAAACAGGGCCCATTCTCAAATGAAGCTTCCCGGAAACAATGTGGTCTTCCACCCTGATATTCACCTATGCAGATCTGCCCTCACAGTGGTAGAGGATTTTTCACATGGAGGAAGCAAGTTAGGTAAAGTCTGGGGTAAGACTCCTTGGGTTTGAATTTCTGCAAAGATTTGGTAACTATGAAATCTTTGACTACTTACCTGACCAGTCTTGGAGCTTCTGTTCCTTTATCTATAACACAGGCTATAGTACCAAGTTCACAGTGTTGTTGTAAAGACTGAATACAAATATTAGAATGACGGATTATAAATATTATTCTGCTTTTGATTTTTTTCAAGGATTTAAAAATATAAAACCATTCTTAACTCATAGGCAGGGTGGCAGGCTGGATCTGGCCTGCAGGATATAGTTTGTGGATCCCTGCATTAGAGTGAAAACTGAAATTATTGCCACTTACTTCAGAAATAATGATTGTCTCCCCCCCACCACCCCCACTAACTGCAAAGCACCATATGCTCACTGCAGACAATTTGGAAAACAGAGGAAAGCACAATGAAAAAAGTCATTCGGAATCTCTACCATCCAGAAGTGCTTCACTGGTGGTCCTTTGTTTACGTACATACACATATGTTTTTTTTTTAATTAAAACAAGCTCATTCTATGATAATGCTTTGTTTCTTTTTTCACTTATTAATATATACTTGTCATTAGCAATCTTTTATAACCTTAACCTGAATTTTAATGATTGCATACTATTCTGTTACACAGATGCATTACAGCTTAGTGAAGCAGTTCCCAACAACATTAAAGTTGTTTGCATTTTTCACCATTGCGTGTAACTCAGTTATAAACTAATACCTACATGTTTTGTACACACCTCTGATTAATTCCTTGGGATAAATTACAAGAATTGAATCACTGGGCTAAAGAGTATCTACATTTTTAAATTGTTTTCTAGGAAAGGTGTATAGTTCATACCTTCCCAAATGGTGTATAAAAACATTGTCATTTACTGTGGTCTTATATTTTTACTTGATTATTGGACTTAAACAGTTAAAAAAATTTTTCTTTTTTGGCCATGCCGCATGGCATGCAGAATTTTAGTTCCCCCAGCAGCACTTGAACCTATGCCTCCTGCAGTGGGAGCTTGGAGCCCTAACCACTGGACTGCCAACACTTATTTTTGAAACAATTCAAATAGATTAAAATATACAGACAGTAATGAAACTTGCACCTGTGTACCCACCAAAAAGATCACACAAATGTTAACATTTTGCTGTGTTGCTGGTGGCTCAGATGATAAAGAATCTGCCTGCAATGCAGGAGACCTAGGTTCATTCCCTGTGTTGGGACGATCCCCTGGAGAAGGGAATGGTAACCTACTCCAGTATTCTTGCCTGGAGAATTCCATGGACAGGAGCCTGGGGGGCTACAGTGGACTACAGTCCATGGGGTTGCAAAGCGTCAGACATGACTGAGTGATTAACATTTTCATTTCACTTCGTGTTATTTTAAGAAAAATGTATTTTAGACTCAAAAATAAGTCTATCATTATCATACCATTTTACAGATGAGAATAGGATCTCATCTCATTGATGAGATCAATGAGTCTTGTGTAAGAACCAGTAATTGGTTTTACTTAGTGGTAAAGTAAGAGGTTTTTATTTATAAGAACCTCTTGTAAATAGCATATGGCTAAATTTTAACCAGCTATTTTAATCTGTTCGCATTTATAGTAACTGTAGATATTTTAAATTATTTCTCTTACTTCATGTTCTCTATTTCCCATAGTTTCCCTTTGCTTTCTTTTTCTCCTTTCCTGTCTCTTACTGGATTGAGTTTTATCAATTCCTCCCTTTTTCCTTCTGCTGAATTTGTTATCCTTAAATTTGTGTTCTTAGAAAGCAGTCAGAAATTAACTCCAATTATCCTACCTACCATTTTCTTTTCATTTAGTTCAAATTTCTCCTTGTTTTTGGCATTTTATAGCCTTTGATGTTCTACCATTTAATTGCCTCATGTGTAGATTTGCTTTGATTTATTCTGCTCTGAACTTGCTATTATTCTCTACATGGAGGATATATGGCTTTTACAATTCCGGAAAATCCTTAACTATTATCTCTTAAAATATCGCTCCCCTTCATTTTGGCAACTATGAAAATGTGCCTCCCTGCTCTTCTGCTTTGGGAAGCATAGTTGAGAGACCCCAGATACTGTGTCTCAAGATTTACTCAAAAGCCACACTTGCCCGGGCTGTTCCCAGCTGCTGGCTCAGTAAGGTGTGGGTGCTGGGGCTGGCCCATTCCTTCAGGATGTAGGACTCTGCTAACGCAGGACTTTGGCTCAAGGTCTCTCCACTGCATGACCAGAATTGTCTTAGAATTGAGCTTTACCCTGCATCTCATCCTATCCAGCACCACTTCTTTCTCCCTTTCCTTTCACAGGTCCCACCTGCATTATGGTCTGAGGCTTCTCTTTGTCTATCCCTCTCTTGCCAACATCTTCTCTTGGCATCTGCTTATTAGAGGGTCCAAACTGACACAGTCTCTCTATTTGCATCATCTGAATCTTACATTAAATGCTTTTGGAATCAAGCTATTCTTTCATACCCCTTTTATTTCTGTGATCCACCTTGGCAATTTCCTCAAATCTGTCTTCCATTTTACTTAATTTTCTCTTTATTTGTGTCTAATCTCTTTAACCTAATCTGTTGACTTTTTAATTTCAATTATTATAATATTCATTTCTAGAAGCTCTATTTGGCTAATTTTTACATCTGAATGTCCTTCATATTTTTCCCCTCAGGGTTTTATTCCCTACTTTTATGTCTTTTATAGTTTTAAACACATTTATTTTGTATTTTGTATTCTCTTTTTCAGATTTGAATGTTATGATCCCAAGTTCCTGGCATTCTAACAATTTTGTTTGTTGTGGTTGCTGTTTTCTGCTTATGGTATACTGTAATTTTACCTTTTTCTTATAAACTGATCTTGAGTGGGGATTACTTTTTGTTGTGGGGATATCATGTGGCCTGATAACAGAGCCCCTCCAGAACAATTTGCATCGCTTATTCTAGAGCTGTCAGGAATATCACTGGTTGGGGGCCAATGTTTCTGCTAATTTTTACTTTGGAACTTTCTGGATTATTTTGTTCAAGGCTCAGGTCTGGATATCCGTATTTCAGAGGAGAGGTTTTTTTGTTTTTCTTTTTCACTCAGAGTTCAGGGACACACAGGCTTGTCCTGTTGGATCCCTTTTCTAGGGGGTGAGCTTTTCCCCCAGTCTTTATTGAGGAAGCCACCCGTTGAGGGTCCTGCCTCTCCTAAAGAGTTTTAGTTTCAACTCTGCCTCATGGCAGCTCACTGTTTTACTCCTTTATCCACTGGGGTTTTAAAATGCAAGTCTGTAAGTTACCAAAGCAGTCTCAGAATCCACTCATACGCTCTCACTTGGCTTTTTCCTTTTTCATGCTCTACCCAGTTCTTAAATATTTTTAGTAAGAAATTTCTTTCCACATTGCCTTAATTTGCCACCGTAATGCTGCACCAGAAAGTCCTAGTTACCATATTCAGTTCTGTGCTGCAGTGCTTCTCAGGATACCAGTTTCCTAACAGGGTCATTGGTGAAACCCATAAACTCACCCATTGTTAGAAAAGCCAAGTGCTTGTGATCCTGTTGAGACTGTAGATATACAGTGTGTGCTAAGGGATTTGGGAAGAAAGCTAACTTTATTTTCCAACCCATAGTCATTTCACTGGTACATCCAGAAAGTGCTGTAAGATTTTACAGATGGAGCTGATGCTTAGAAAACAGTGGCACTGCACATCGCCACCACCATCATCATCATTTCTTATACTGTGCAGGCCAAGGGACAGAGCTCTTCTGTTTTCCTCCCAGTTTTCCCACCATCCTTCTCAATTTGTCCTTTGTCAACAGGGCAGAAAAGAGAGGCCAAAGGGTATAATCCACTGTGCACTGCTAAAAAGATAAACTTAAATGAAGTGATTTATTACCTGTGGCAGGTATTCTGCCCCCAGAATTGTCTGTCAAAGTGAGCACTCATTGATTTTCCATACTTGGCAGCCTCTGCATTGCCATTGTTTGTTAGAGGTGGGTAAGGAGTTTAAGGTGCCAGGATGTTTTCCAGCCTCAGCACCCTGCTGCAGGGGTTAGCCTTTATTTGTGTCCTAGGGCTTAGAACTCTTTCATTCTCTTGCCTAAAACTGTGTGTATAAGAGCAAATCCCATGGATACCTCAAATTACTCAAATTAGAGGTAAAACATATTCTGTATTCTCATTTTGAAAATGCTTCTAAAATTTTCCTACTTGAGTCAAATAGATAAGAGGTATCAGTAGAATAACACAGGATAGCATGTAGCTATCAGGGCAGTGCCTGAGTTAGTCTGTTCTGTCTTAGAAGAAAGATACTCCATACCCTTTGGGAACACATGAAACAGGAAATTTTTTTCACTTAAGGGGACCACACACATGTCATTCAGGACATGTCTTTCCTGGTTTTCTCCAAACCTATCCCATTGTGTTGGACAATGACAAGCAAAATCTCTCCAGCAACCACAGTGCAGCCTTGGGAGTCAGGATCAGTGGCGTGGAGTCTTATCAATGCCTAGGTATTGAAGAAATAGCCTTAAAAATCTTAGAATTTTCAACTGGCATGGACCTTAGACCATTTAATCAAGTGTTTTAACTGTAGATGAAGAATATGAAGCCACAGAGTATGTTATAACTTGCTCCTCATCACAGAACTAGTCAGTTACATAATCAACCCTCAACTTGGTCCTTGGATTTCCTGCCCATCGCTGTCCCTGGGGAGTTTCTCTTCCACTTCTCACTGGGTAACATTCCATGTGCTTTCACAGTGTACTGCTCGAATTTGAAGATCACTGTGTTGTTGTCAGCGCTCATCGTTGAAGTTCATGTGTTTGGTCCTTTGACAAGAAAGTGTTTTGTTGATTATGAGTTGGGAGGAGGGAGCTTAGCTACAATTTTGTTTTTTCCTTTTTTTCTGTTGCATGCTTAAATGTGGTGATGTGGACAAGAACACCACATAGCAGGCACTTTCCAAACACACATTGTGCTGGAAAAAAGACTACTGTGCTTGTGCTGTTAGTTGCTCAGTTGTGTCCGACTCTTTGCAGCACTTTGGACTGTAGCCTGCCAGGCTCCTCTGTCCATGGGATTTTTCCAGTATGAATACTGGAGTGGGTTGCCATTGACTGCTTTTATGCAATTGGGGTGGAGCCAGGGAAATTATTTACATGATGTAATAGTGTATTCTAAATAGCATGTTACAGGGAAAAAAACACTAGTTGGATCACCTAATCTGTCGGTCAGTTCAGTCACTCAGTCAGGTCGGACTGTTTGTGACCCCATGGACTGTAGCACGCCAGGCTTCCCTGTCACTGAATAATTATAGTCAAATACATAGATTGTAGTTATATATATATACACACACGTATATAACGTAATGTAGAACTTGTTATTAGCATTTGTGTTTTTTAAGATGATAAGCATCCTGTAGTAATTTGGACTCATAAATGCCTTTGCATAGCAAGTGACAGTTTATAGTAGCTAAAGAGAAAAACGCTCATCCTGTTTTTTCTCTTTGCACCTCTGATTGACAGGTAGGTAGAGAGAACTGAAAGCTGGATTTGGGTTAATTTTGTGTTTTTTCAATAGTTAGTTACAATAATGTTTAATCACTCTCTTAATTGAATTTGTGGCATGTATTTCCTTAATCTGCATTTATGGCAGTATTGATTCAGCTTTCCCTGAGCCCATACCATCAATTCTCACAAGTTAAGCAGGATGTTGTTGTATTCATGCTATAATAATTCTGTACTTCATAGAGTGCTTTGGGGGCTTCCCAGATGGTGCTAGTGGTAAAGAACACACAACACAGCTGCCCACACAGGAGGCATAAGAGACACAGGTTTGACCCCTGGGTCAGGAAGATCCCCTGGAGGAGGGTGTGACAACCCACTCCAATATTTTTGCTTGGAGAATCCCATGGCTGGAGGAACCTGGCGAGCTACCATCCATAGGGTCGCACAGTCTGACGGGACTGAAGCAACTTAGCACACACGCGTGCTCATAGTGCTTTGGAGGTCAGAGGAAGCAGATTCAGCCTTCAGAAGTTGTTAACTTAGAGTTGAGAAGCATCACTGATAGGAAGAGAAGCTACCTGAATATGTATTTGGTAGTAAAAGTGGAGAGATATTTCATGTGTTCAGACAAGCAGAGAAAAAAAATGTGTAGACTCACGTTATATTAATTCTCTTCCCTGGGTTCCCTAGTGGCCTGATTATTCATCTGGCTGAGATGTAAGATCTTTTGAGTTTCTAACATAATAGTTATTCATAAAGGCATTTAGACTGATGGCTTTCTCAGAACGTCCTGCTGTTCAGGATGGACTTCATCTTTATTTCAATGAATTTCTGAATAGAGGAAACAGAACATTTTCCCTTTGATTAAACCATTGGTTTCTTTAGTCCTTAAGGACCCATATGCTGGAGAACTCCAAAAGAAAGTCAGTAAAGGATTAATGGTAAATTGGAATTGGAACCATGAACTGGCCCCATAAAAATCTTTGAACACTGTCCTAAATTCAACATCTGAAATATAATGAGCAGGCAAGATTTATGAAAGCTAATTTTAAAAGCTAATTTAAAATTGCACCAAAGAAGCACATTGTTTTGAGTTGTAAAAAATTCTTAGGTTGTTTGAGACCACTCTTTTGCAATTCTCTGGCTTTTAACTACTTTGCCCAAGAATCAAGTACTTTACAAGTTACAACTAGTTAGGTTACATTCTTGGGCTGTTCACTTAGAGTATGAGCTCTGGAACTAAGATTTTAAGATTTTACATTGCTGGATGTACACTGTCCTAGAGTGGTCCCCAGGGTCAGCCCTAAGATGAGAACTGGGGAAGTAATCCTAGGAAGCCCCAAGAGGAGCACAGGGCAGGAAGAAAGGTGAAGGAGGGAAGGCAGTGGGGAGTGTCTGCAAAGGAGAAGGGTCCCTGCTGATCCTGGAAAGAGGAAACAGCCTTGGAAAACACCAAGGAAAGATCATCTGTGCTGCGATTCTAGCACCAGTGTGAAATCTCATTTTAAATACCTTGTTGAAAAAGACTTGATAGCTGACATAACTCTTTTTTGCCTTATAAATGATCTGTGAGATTGGATTTGCCAGTAGTTAGTTTTTCTCAGCTTGGGTACATGGTGTCCAGTAACCAGCAAAATCAGCCTTTTGTGGTAGGATCTTTTTAGGACATGGCTCTGTCACCCAGATATAGCGGATGCATCTCCTTCTGATATCCTTTGTCCAATCGCAATAAGGAAGCACCAGGACATGAGCTTTCTCTCTAGTGTTTGGGGCATCAGTGGGCTTGGGTCTTAGTCTTCTCTGCCTAGTTGTCCTCAAGGGAGCGCTGGAGTCCTTGAACTGGAAATTCTCTTCCCAGGATCTACCAAACCTCCCCCCGCCCCAAGACTTCAAGGAAGCTTAATTCCCAGTATCTTGGGTCAGGTTCTCTAGAAGTCAAGGGATTTGCATGGAGATAATGTGTTAGCCTAGAGGTCAGGGGTGGGCAGAGTGGCAGGGGCTTCCCTGGTGGCTCAGACAGTAAAGAATCCGTCTGCAATGCCGGAAACCTGGGTTCGATCTCTTGGTTGGGAAGATTCCCTGGAGGAGGGCAGGGCAGCCCGTTTCATTATTCTTGCCTGGAAAATCCCCATGGACAGAGAACCTGGCGGGTTTCAGGCCATGGGGTTGCAAAGAGCTGGGCATGACTGAGCCACTAGGCCCTGCACAGAGTGGCGGGGCAGTGGGGGAAAGGTGAGTTTTAGCTGGGTTGTTGAGGAGCTCTGTCTCCCCTTGCCCAAGGGTCAGCTTTTTGCTCCCCTCTCCCAGATCAGCCATTGATTGGTTCTGGGCCTCCCTCACGGTAGGTATAACCTTCCAGGTGGAGATACTCCTGTAGGCCAAAGGCCGTTTTGCAGACTAGGGGACCAGATGGGACCCATTAGCAGTCAACTTACAGCAACCCTTACCCGGTAAAGGCACACATGCAGGGCACTCTGGCCTTACTCAGCAGAGAATAGGGCCAGGCATCCGCCTTTTCTTACTCTTACACTTTAACATGATTCACCACTCTTCCAAGTGTCCCTCTTCAAAGCACCCATTTGACCTTCCAAATACAGTGTCCTCAGCCTGCTCCCTTGGAAAACCTACTCCTGGACACCAGAAAGACGAATCAGATGCCCATGTCTTCTGGTAGCTGTGGCTTGAGTTGGACCCCACTAGGGGTTCCCTGGCTCTGGGAGGAGTGGTGGCCCCTGGAGTTGGTAGAATGGGAGATGATAATGCTTTCATCCTGACCCATCTTTCAAATGCTTGCTTCCAGTCAACTCATGGCAAATAGGACTCAGCAGTGAATATTAATTTTCTGCCCCCAATAATTTTCCTCCTATTAACAGGGCTTTGACCCTACTGTTTGCAAAATAACAAGCTGGCATTCTTGTGCTAAGGTTCATTTGATTGCTTCTTGAACCTGCTCTTGTTTGTATTTTAGGTGAAAAGAATTCTGAGGCATCCAGTTTTTTCCCCTGACCTCAGATTTCCAGATACAAGATGGGGGGAGGGAGGTGTGGACTGGTGGGAGAGGTTTCGGTTGCACCTGTTTCGTATTTACTCTGATGCAGAGTGACTGGGGTATTAATTTAATGGATGTTGTCAGCAAGGCTTTTGAAATGGTTGTGGTCAGTAAGTGAATGGCTGTTAAAACAATTCTGACTTTGGGAACCAGCTATTGTTCTTCCACTACACCAACCTGTCACTTCAGGCATGTTATAAGGTTCACTTTGCCTGCGCCCAGCCAGATTTGCTCTGCAAATTAATGTCACTCAGGGTGAATGCTATGCTATCTGGGCACCAAAGCCACCTGCCAGCCACACCCAGGTGGGTGATGCATTTGGATATTGTGTCAAGATATCTCGACCGCTAAGAATAAAACTGCCAGAAGTCATCGTGATAATTCTAGAACGCTGTCCCTGGGACCTACTCCATTCAGTAGTAGTGAGTCACTGAATCCAGCCTGTATTCAAGGGGAGGGGAATGAAAGCTCTACCCAATAGAGAGAGGAGTATGAAAACAAGGTTGTTCACAGGTGCTAAAAGCCCAAAAGTGATGGATAAATGGAGAGATGTTTTGAGGCTGTGCAATATCTTGTTTCTCCTTTAAAAACTTTGAGCTTTCACCAGTGGATCTCACGAGCAGCCGTTATTACCATTGTGCTCTGCTAGTGATTTTCTTCTTTTTTTTTTCATTCTTTTCTATATTTATTACTTGGAATTCTTCTGTGAGGATGTTTTGTTCCTTCTCTTCCATTTATTTATTTATCCAATTACTTGTCTATATCAGTATGAGCTCAACAGGTATTTGAATCCTGTTTATTTCATTCTCTAGGTAAGAGGGGGAAACAGCCTCTCTGAACCAGATAGAGGGAGGTGGTGAAGGAGAGTAGGTCATGGTGGAGGGAGCATAGTTCTTGAGAAGACCGGTGAGAATGAGGTCCAGAAAGGGGGGAGGTTGGCAAAAACAAGGAACACCCTGTACTCAAAAACAGGGACAAAGAAAGCTTGGGAGGGTTGATTTTTGTCTCCAGGAGGGAGTTCCCATTAATTAGCTTTTGTCTTCCCAGTCAGGATGTTTTCGGTGACGGCAGTAGGAAATTGACTTTTGGAATTTAAATTTTCTTGGCTGAAATTCCTGGCCTCTAGAGGAGGCTTTCTTGAACCACAGCACCGTTGACATTGGCTCATTCTTCATTGTGAGGGGCTGCCCTGTCCTTTGTAGAGCGCTTAGCAGCATCCTTGGCCTCCGCCCACTAGATGCCAGTAGCGTCTTCCCTTCTTTGCCCAGTGTGACCACCAGAATGTCTCCTGTGCCTCCAAGTGGAAGCAGTGCCACCAGATGTCCTCTGGAGAATAAAATCACCCTTGGCTGAGAACCACTGATCTTGAATAACATACACCATTCTGGCCATGCACAGGGTTCCTGAGTGTTGCTTTTGAAAGACTAAGACGATGGCATTCATTCTAGTTCCTGCACAGAGAACTCAGCTGCCCTGATGTGGACATCAGTGTACCCACGGCTGATAAGGGGTGGGAGGTTCTTAGGAACAGCTGATGGTATTCTCGGCTCACAGAGGAAACGGAGCTCTGGTTCTCAGAGGGTCTTTGTTCTGGTGAGTGTTGCTGAGGTTATAGCCTTGCCTTGTGGTGGTGGGTTGTTTTGTTTTCTGTGTGGATTTGAGAAGCAACTTCAGTGTGATATCGGCTAGGGACAAGAGGTTCTTCTCAGTGATGGGGTTCTGCAGGCCTGTTTGTTCTAAATCCAAAATGACGCTAGTCTTCGCTTGTGTACCTTTTGCTGGTAAAATTGTTTTCTTAGTGAGTTAGTGATGTCAAGGTCTCTTACTCCTTTATAACTCTTGTTTTATTATCCAGAGACACTTGCATTTTGACTTTTTCTCTTTTTTAACTTTCAGTTAGTTTTTAACAAGACACTACATTTCATAGACAGCAAATGTGACAGAGATTAAGGAACAAGGCCAAGGCCGAAGCTGAAAGGACCTTGCACGACCGCTGATGCCATCTGTTGGTGGCTGGCAGAACTGATGCCCTTCCACGCTTTGTTTATTGCACAGAAAGTCCAAAATTGTTAGCAGGAGACCTTTCTTGCACCCAGGGAGCTCGGGATTGTCATTTAAGAAAGAATCCCAACGCACTGGGCTTTGGGGCATTAACAGAACAACAGGGAGATCTCAGCTAAAAACCATTCTATTCCATAGAATTAGCACACAGCTGATACTTGTGAAATCTGATTAGTCAGGGACTATGAACTCATTCCAATCAAGGAAGGTAAGAACTCAAATAAAGTAACTATTGTATTTTATCTTCTTTCAAAGTGCTTTCAGAAATGCTTGTTTCTATACCAATCCATTTCTGCCAGCATATCCCCTTTTTCTGATATCAAACTGAGATTCCTAGAGATTAAGTTTCCTGGGTCCACATACCTAGTTGATAAGGAGTCAGAATAGTCCAGCTAGTGGGTCCCCAGCCCTGCTTGCATGTAAAACTCACCTGGGAAACTTAAAAAAAAAAAATCCCAGTGGTTGGCCTCACTGCCACATATACTGATTTAATTGGTTGTGGGAAGGACTGGGTCAGGGGTTTCTCTTTCAGAATTACAGTGATTCTAATGTGTTGCCTGGGTTGAACTGTTACAACTCAGAGTATGGTCTGCAGAGCATCATTTGGAAGCTTGTTAGAAATGCAGGATCTCGGGCCCCATCCCAGAACTTCTGAGTCAGAATCTGCAATGTAACAAGATTCCCAGGTAAAGTTTAGAAACACTGGGTTTTGCCTCTGAGGCAAGGTTTCCTGAGCTGCCCATTGGTATCTCCACTGGTGACGCCAGGTGTTATTTTTACCATTCAGATAGCATTCAAGGATTGGGTGACCTGGCTTCCCTCTGCACTGTGGGTTCTCCTAGATGGAGAACCCTGGTGCTCCCTTCCTCCCCCTTAAAATCTTTCTCAGCACTTGCATGTAGAGTGTTTTCACAACTCCCAATTTCTAGGTGCATCATAGTATCATCACCAAACCAAGCCTGCAGTCTGGGTGCCCCCAGGCTCTTCCTGTTAAGAGCTATGGCATCCGGCTGTGATGAAACCATCACCTGGTATTCATCCCTAAAACTCTCACTTTAAGTCTAGCTTAAAGCCTGCTTGGATTAGAAAGGAAGGAGGTAGCGCCCTTTTTTTTCCCCCTTCCAAAAGAGAAAGTACTCTGGGTCAGCGTTTGTTGTTTGAATATTTGAATGAAATAAACCCTGTGTGGGCATCTGGGACACTTTTTGACATTACAAACAGGCTTCATCCATCCTAACTGGACTTGGATTTCAGTGGAAGGACCTCTTACCCAGCAAATCCATCTATTGTCTTTCTAAAAGAGATCCTTTTTAAGTTCATTTCTTCAAATCCAGTGCTATATAAGTGATCTTTTCTAAATCCGTAGTTGCATTTTGGGTAGTGCCTGAAAGAGACACAGAAGTCCCTGTTCAGACTCTTTTTGGGAAACTGAGCATCTTGGCTTCTTTTCCACCCTTCCGCTGCCGTTTTTAAGAACAAGCCCCCTTTGATGAAGGGCCATTCCGAGCCAGGCAGAGCCAGCAGTTTCTCCCCTCTTCTACGCTCCCCTCCACCATCTCCTTTTCCTCTTCCAACCTTCCTCCTCGCCGGAACAAAACAACAACAAACTAAACTGGGAAAAAACAAGGGAGGTTTGTCCCCATTTGTGACATCCTTTGAAAGGGTGTTACTGAAAGAGGATTCAAAAGTGCATGGAGGGTTTCTGTGTCTCTCTTTTTCTGGAAGCCTTGGGAGGTCTCTGTGCTCCCAATCTGGAGAGGCTGGAGTGGTCATTTCTGCACAGAAGCCGTTCATTAGTGGCTACCACCAAGAAGACCTTGCCAATTGCTTGTCATGCCTCTGAATTCAGAGGTTTTGAAAAGACCCTAAACAGGGCTTGTGACTTTCTTCAGTCTAGTTGTTCCCCGGCCCCCCCTTCCTTCTCCGGCCGCTCTGTTCTCTGCTCAGTGTTTCTCCTCTGTTGCCCACAACAACCCCAGCAGTTGGTACCAGAGCGAGGGGAGCAGGAGGCCAGGTTACCTCGGAGTCAAGAAATCCTCACTGAGCAAGTCACCAGAGCCAGACAAAGGAATAGGTTTCTCTGAAAATTTCTGACTCAAACCAGCCTCTGCAGCTCCCCCCAACCGCCACCTTGCATTTCCAGAGAGGCCTGTTTCTTCTGGTCCCTGAGAAACCAGTTGCTGAGACACCCAGGGCCCCACCTCTGGAGGCATGTGTTTACCAACAGTGCTGTGTAAACCCTAACACGTTTCTTGTCTGCTCACACATTCCGTCCGCACACAGAGTCCGTAGGCTTTTCTACAGTGGAGGGTGTTACTGAATCTAATATCACTCTCCCGATGCAGAGAGAGAGACTGGGGGAAGAATTAGCCCAGGGCCACCTGGGTGGAATAGGCACCCAGGCTGTAAGGTTTTTCTTTTGCTCTTTACCACAAGAAAGCGCTTTGTTGAGAGGAAGTGCCAATGTCGTCATGGAAATAAATGATCAGGTGGTGGCAGCCAGATGAATTGAGCTGCTGTTAATTTGGGGGACCTCTTCCATTAATATTTCTAAATCTCGGTCTACAAATGAGAATAGGATGACTTGATCTGGGACACTTCTTGCAATTCTTTTGCACCTCAATTAGTAAATTTCCTTTCCCTTTGAATACCACAACACTCTTTCAGACCCAGAGAACGAGCAGGTAGAGTGCTGAAAGAGGCTAAATCAAAGAAGGTGATTTTTCCCTGAAGGAGGGAAAAAAGCATGAAACATGAAATAGCGTTCCTCATTTAGATCCGGCCTTCTGGTATCTTACATGTACCAGTCCCTTTCAATTACAAGAACTGGCGGGCTCTTTGGATATTTGTCCATGACAAGTGAAGTATGGGTTAAGTAAAGGCATTTTCTTCTGCAGTGCTCGTTTTTCTATTTCCATGGTTTGCCTCAGTCCTTTTCTTTAATTAATGCTGTTTATGCTCACTGATGAATAATTCAGAGTCATACAAGCAACAGATGTCAGAGGATTCAAAATGACTTTCTCTGAATTATTTATTATTTCCAAAAAAGTAACAGGTTTGTTGAACAAGTAATTGGCAACACAGATGTAGATCAAGGTTTGTCAACAGGAAACAAGGTCTACTACTGCTTTCCTTTTTGTGCATGTTACTAGGCAGGACTACATTGTACAGGGACAGTTTGTCTTACATGTGTAGGGAGTCAATTATTCATTCCAGGTGCCGAGTGGGAGCTGGACCTTGTTTGGTTTTTCTGGTTGACAAAACATAAATAGGAGTTTTTTCAAAAATATAATGAATGAAGGCAGCCTTATAAATACTTATCAGACGTATGATTTAATGCAGGCCCTGAGAAAGAGGGAACACCTTTGCAGATTTATGCTGAGAATAGAGAGACCTAGGGGGAAAAGAACCTGATGAGGTTTGTGTGCAAAAATGTTCTCTGCAGTGCTGTTTATAACAATTTTTAAGAGGAAAAAATGCAAATGGCCAACAATGAAAAGTTAGCTGAGTTTATTTTGATAAATCCAAGCAGTAGACTATTATGTAGCAATTAAGATTAAATGTATGTTCTGCTATATTTAAAATGGATAACCAAAAAGGACCTATTGTATAGCACATGGAACTCTGCTCAGTTGGATAGGAGGGGAGTTTGGGGGAGAATGGATACTTGTGTATGTATGGCTGAGTCTTTCCCCTGTTTGCCTGAAACTATCACATTGTTTGTTAACTGGCTATACCCTAATACAAAGTAAGTTTTTTAAAAAAAGATTAAATGTATATATATTTGATACTGAAAAATATTAGGAAATTCCCTGGTGGTTCAGTGGTTAGGATTTGCACTTTCATTGCCGGGGCCCTGGGTTCGATCCCTGGTCAGGGAGCTAAGATCCTGCAAGCTGCAAGGCGCAGCCAAAAACAAGAAAGAAAAATATTAATAGATAGAAGATGATATGAAGTAAGAGAGGCTCTGTTTCTGTAGAAAAATACATGTATGTGGTTCTTCTGTAGATACAGAGAAAAGTCAAGAGGTTAATAATTATTAGGTGGTGTAGGATCCAGGTGGCTTTTCTCCTGCTTCTCGTATTTTCTCATCCTTTCCACTATAAATACACATGTATTCAGTTCAGTTCAGTCGCTCTTTGCGACCTCATAGACTGCAGTACAACAGGCTTCCCTGTCCTTTATCCACTCCCAGAGCTTGCTCAAACTCTTCTCCATTGAGTCGGTGATGCCATCCAACCATCTCATCCTCTGCCATCCCCTTCTCCTCCTGCCTTCAGTCTTTCCCAGCATCAGGGTCTTTTCCAGTGGATCAGTTCTCTGCATCAGGTGGCCAAAGGATTGGAGTTTCAGCTTCAGCATCAGTCCTTCCAATGAATATTCAGGGTTGATTTCCTTTAGGATTGACTGGTTGGATCTCCTTGCAGTCCAAGGGACTCTCAATAGTCTTCTCCAACACCAGAGTTCAAAAGCATCAATTCTTCGGCACTCAGCTTTCTTTATAGTCCAACTCTCACATCCATACATGGCTACTGGAAAAACCATTGCTTTGACTAGACAGACCTTTGTTGGCAAAGTCATGTCTCTGGTTTTTAATATGCCATCTAGGTTTGTCATAACTTTTCTTCCAAGGAGCAAGCGTCTTTTAATTTCATGGCTCCAGTTACCATCTGCAGTGATTTTGGAGCCCCCAAATAAAGTCTCTTACTGTGTACATTGTTTCCCCTTCTATTTGCCATGAAGTGATGGGGCCAGATGCCATGATCTTAGTTTTCTGAATGTTGAGTTTTAAGCCAACTTTATCACTCTCCTCTTTCACTTTCATCAAGAGGCTCTTTAGTTCTTCTTCACTTTCTGCCGTAAGGGTGGTGTCATCTGCATATTTGAGGTTATTGATATTTCTCCCGGCAATCTTGATTCCAGCTTGTGCTTCTTCCAGCCCGGCATTTCGCATGATGTACTCTGCATAGACATTAAATAAGCAGGGTGACAATATATACCCTTGACCTATTCCTTTCCGTATTTGGAACCAGTCTGTTGTTCCATGTCCAGTTCTAACTGTCGCTTCCTGACCTGCATACAGGTTTCTCAAGAGGCAGATAAGGTGGTCTGGTATTCCCATCTCTTGAAGAATTTTTCACAGTTTGTTGTGATCCACAAAGTCAAAGGGTTTGGTGTAGTCAATAAAGAAGAAGTGGATGTTTTTCTGGAACTCTCTTGCTTTTTCATTGACCCAACGGATGTTGACAATTTGATCTCTGGTTCCTCTGCCTTTTCTAAATCCAGCTTGAACATCTGGAAGTTCATGGTTCGCGTACTGTTGAAGCCTGGCTTGGAGAATCTTGAGCA
The DNA here is from genome assembly GCF_042477335.2 of Ovis canadensis. Taxonomy (NCBI): domain Eukaryota; kingdom Metazoa; phylum Chordata; class Mammalia; order Artiodactyla; family Bovidae; genus Ovis; species Ovis canadensis. Next base: position 57,767,794 of record NC_091255.1, on the reverse strand, counting down.
TTACATTGCTAGCTTGGGAGATGAGTGCAACTGTGCAGTAGTTTGAGCATTCTTTGGCATTGCCTTTGTTTGGGATTGGAATGAAAACTGACCTTTTCCAGTCCTGTGGCCACTGCTGAGTTTTCCAAATTTGCTGGCATATTGAGTACAGTACTTTAACAGCATCATCTTTTAGGATTTGAAATAACTCAACTGAAATTCCATCACCTCCACCAGCTTTGTTCTTAGCGATGCTTCCAAAGGCCCACTAGACTTCACATTCCAGGATGTCTGGCTCTGGGTGAGTGATCACACCATCGTGGTTATCTGGGTCATGAAGATCTTTTTTGTACAGTTCTTCTGTGTATTCTTGCCACCTCTTCTTAGTATCTTCTGCTTCTGTTAGGTCCATACCATGTCTGTCCTTTATTGTGCCCATCTTTGCATGAAATGTTCCCTTGGTAACTCTAATTTTCTTGAAGAAATCTCTAGTCTTTCCCATTCTGTTGTTTTCCTCTATTTCTTTGTACTGATCACTAAGAAGTCTTTCTTATCTCTCCTTGCTATTCTTTGGAACTCTGCATTCAAATGAGTATATCATTCCTTTTCTCCTTTGCCTTTAGCTTCTCTTCTTTTCTCAGGTATTTGTAAGGCCGCCTCAGACAACCATTTTGCCTTTTTGCATTTCTTTTTTTGGGGGAAGGTCTTGATCACTGCCTCCTGTACAATGTCACAAACCTCTGTCCAAAGTTCTTCAGGGACTCTATCAGATCTAATACTTTGAATCTATTGTCACTTCCACTGTATAGTCATAAGGGATTTGATTTAGGTCATACCTGAATGATCTAGTGGTTTTCCCTACTTCCCTCAATTTATGTCTGAATTTAGCAATAAGGAATTCATGATCTGAGCCACAGTCAGGTCCCAGTCTTGTTTTTGCTGACTGTATAGAGCTTCGCCATCTTTGCCATATATTAGTTAGAGTAAAAATCCAGACTGCTTAGAAGTCCACAGTATGGATACAGTGAATTTCTCTCTCATTTAGCAGTTTGACATAGGTAATCCAGATATGTAAGGGGGTTCTGTTCCATTCAGATATTCACAGACTTGGGTTCCTTCTATCCTGTGTCTCCTCCTTTCCCCAGGGCCTGTCCTCTTGTACATGGTCAAGGCTGGGTGCTGTCACAAGAAGGAAGAAGGGAAGTGGAAGAGACTCTGCTCCCGGAGTGGCACATATCACTTCAGCTCACACCCCTTACCAGAGAAACAGTCACACAGCTACACCCAGCTGCCAACCACAAGGCAGGCAGGGAACAAAATCCTGATAGGTATCTAAGTGGCCAGTGATAGTGCTAATCTATGGAGGAAGGAGAAAATGAATTTTGCTGGAAAGTTTTCAGTCTCTGCTAAAGGTATTACCTGTATAAGAAAATATATTTTTTTCCTAAAGAAATAAAACTTTGAATTAGGTGTCTTCAGAGGGCAGTTCATTTAGGAGTTAAACTTTACCAAGAAAGTATAAAGTTTGGATACCGCCTTCAAGGGATTTACAGTTCTATACAGTAACTAGGCCAATAACAATTTAAAGACTTATATGCAAAGGGCCAAAAGAGGAGCCAGATCAATACAGAGGAGAAAATTGGCCAGGATCTTGGAATAAGGCTTAGGGTGAATTGAAAAGTTTGCAATTCTGCTTCATTGAACTACAAGGATTACCTGTACCTTTGGAAGAAGTAAAACTATTTGTGTTTTGTGACATTTTACAGTACTGTGACTCCCCCTTTTCACCTTAGAGGATCTGAATCATGATTTCCTACTGACCTAACAATAAGGTCCTGATTGACCATCAGTTAGCTGTTGTTTATTGTACGTCTTTGTTAAATCTGTAGTGATCTTTAACATAGAATATTTTAGAAGGGCTACAATTTGAACAGAACTCAGCAATAATTTACCATTTATTTTAAAAACAAAAAAAATAGTTTTAGAGTTTTAAAATATGGTTATCTGGAGTAGAATATTTCTAGACTTGTGTGGAAGGCAAACCAGAAGTATACTATAAAGAGTTGTGTTTTTTTTTTCTCCTTTGGTTTGAAAATTTTCTATCTTTGTTATATTTTTAGTAATCAAAGATACATTACCTCCTTCACAACAGGATCAGATTTTGCATATCTTTTACCTAGCATCAGATTTTTCAAGTCTGTTTCATTTAGGCTAAAAAAACTGAAAAAATGTTCTGGTTTTACATATTAAACTTCTGAAAGTCAAATGATGGGTTTTAGTCTCTTGTTTTCTTTTTTAAAGTATAGATGATTTATAATGTGTTGGTTTCAGGTGTACAGCAAAGTGATTTATATTCACATTGTGGAGTATTACAAGATTCTGAATATAGTTGCCTGTGCTATATAGTAGGTCCTTACTGTTAGTCTCTTCTTTAATCCACCCCAAATATGGCCCCTTAAGACATACTGGAATCCAAATGCCTGTGACTTGGCATTAATACTTCCCTGATAGTTCCTGAGATGCAACAAAATGTTTGAAGGAAGACATTAAGAATCATTTGGTACTTTGGGGTTTTTTGTTTTGTTTGGCTTCAGGAAATTCAGGATGCAGAAGCCCCGTAGGGAAGAATTGTTGCAAATGAGGCCCAGATTTGAAAATTGCTGGTTGTAAATTGTGCTTATCCTTGTAATAAAGATTTCTACAATTGGAAAGAATTTTAAAAATTGGGTGATCCACTTGCCTTATTTTGCAGATGAGGAACTGAGATGCAAACAGGTCAAGTCACTTACTGAGGTCACATCATTCATTTATGGCAAAATTCATAACCATGGCTTTGACTTTCTGTCCTCAAGTCACGGTGTCCCACACCATGCCATGTCTCTCTATCTAATGCCTCTGTGGATTGCCAGCTTGCTTTCCACCAGTGACAAGAGCCTCAGATAGAAACTCCAATGAAGAGAGGGGAATAATTTTATAGCTCCTGACCCATGGGACTGATGGGTTGGCATCAGGATGAAGTGGGAGTGAGGGCACCATGTTTATACCCCAGCTCTCCCTGCCCCTTTCTTGATGCTTTGTCTACTGAACATCTGCAGAGATGTTCTGGATTCATAGTACTAAATGAACACATTCGGGGCAAAAGTCAGACTTGTAGCCAATTTTGTAAGAAGTTTCATTGCCAACACATAGATCCAAAGGAGAAAAAAGCCCTCTTTATCTATAGTATATTTCCACACAAATCTGGAAATACCCTATTCCAGATAACCATGTCGTAAAACTTTAAAAATCTATTTTTTAAAGTTTATTTTTAAAATAACTGATAAATTATCGTTAAGAGTTCCATTCAATTGTAGCTCTTCTAAAAAGAAGTTTCATTGCCCAACACATAAAAAATTTCAAAGTTGAGCACTGAGAGTTAAAATCTCACCGTGACTATGAAAATAAAAGATTTTCTTCTTGTTGTAAAGTGGTCAAAAAGCTAAAAAGCTATTCCATCTTTAAAAATAATTTTCTTTTTTGATCAATAGTAAGATGAATTGTGTCTTTGGGGGTGTGATTCTGGTTTAATTGGTACAAATGTTATGGAAAATGTTTTATGATGCATAGGTTTGATTTCAAAGGCCATAAATCCATCTGTCATCTGTCCATCACCTATCTCCCCGTCTGAGGGCAGAATGGAAAGTTTGCAGGGAAGTACCAACAGCTTGAATTGGTGGGTAACCTGTGCAGACTTAGTACTTTATACTTTGATTTTTCTACTTGAATAGCATATAGATCTTAATTTTCAAAATATAGCTCTCTTAGTAACAGAAGAGTAATGTAATGAAGCCAACATTGTTGATTGTCATCAAATAGCCATTTTCTCTTTATCCCTATTAAACCTTTTCTTTATTCAGTTTCCTTGCTTGAAATATGGCATAATACCTAGCTCAGAAAGTGCGTATGTGGTAGATGCTTGCGTTAGTTCTCACTATCTAGCTTCGCCTAATTCGATTTCTGTTAAGGTTGAGATCATTTATAGTCAACTTTTTCCAGATTAAAAGCATAAGCCTTTGTTGAACTATCTTGTCATTCTAAATTGGGACCATTTTGACTTTGTATTAAAGAATTCATCGTTAGTTCAGTTACCACATAAACTGGCTTAATCCTCTAGGGGCTGCTGTCATTGTTAATTTATATCCGACCTTGTTCTGAAAAAAATATTTAAAGCAGTAGAACCCTGATTTAGAACTTGCTGGTGCTTGCCTTGCCTATTTGTCTGGACCTGAAAAAATTAGTCCAGTTCCCTAAGAAATCAGACTAAAGATTTTGACAAAAACTTCACATGCCACCCTAAGTACCAGAGCGTCTTTTGATTCTTGGTCATCGCGTTAAAGAAGATAGATACAATCAGTATTCCCATCTTACAAATAGGGGAAGAAGAGAGGCTCAGAGAGACATGGTGACTTACCTACTTTGGGCCAGATTCTGTGTGTCTGTGTGTATGTGAGTTTCCTTGTCCTCAGGCTACTGAGAGCATCTGTCACAGGCATAGTGGGAAGTGTGTGGAGCATGCCAGAAAGCGTCTGGCTTTTCATCTGGATTTGTGGGTTTATTTCATAACAGGGTATCTGCCAGACCATGTGCCTGGGAGTCAGCAATAGCTGCAGTTGATGGATGTTTCTGGAGGAGAAGAACAGACTTGCCAAGTCAGTCTGGCATGTCAGGAGTTGAGAGACATTAGAACTACAGAAAAAAACATTATTGAAGATGACTCGTAAGATGTCAAGAGGGGAAAAAAATTACTTCTTGGGTCAGAAAAGTGAAAGCGATCACACTCTGTGAGCCCTGTGCTTTGAGATGGCTTCTCAAGGGCAGCTTAAATGTATTAGATTAGTCTGCAGTGTGGATTAAGGGACTGTGGGATTTAATAACTTGTGTATTAAAGAATGGCCCTGTGAATGTTACTCTACCATAAAAACGTAACCACTCTAATTGAATTTAGAAGTGATATTAAAATTCCTCTTTTGGTGATTCTTTCTAGATATATTAAATAAAATAACAAAAGTCACAGTTGATTAAATGGAAACTTCAGTATGCGAGTTATTAAGCACTAAATTTTGCTGGTAGAGGTTTTATTTCATTTATTCTGGAATGTACAAGGAAATTTCTCCTTTTACACAATTGATGGTCATTCCACTATTTCAGTGAGCCAAAGAATGTACTGAGAGCCTTAACAGTGTTTTGGAACACAGTATATTATCTCACTGTTGGGCTATATGAACACTCAGTACAATGAACACTCAGTATCAATTGATGGTGGTATTTCATGAACTGAATTCTCTCTTATGGGCAAATAAAGGAATAGGCTGTTAAGTTAACATACAGTGCTTAGGGCGCTTTTTAAGGAGTAACGGTGGAAAAATACACCTTTTCTTCCTCCTCCCATGTCAATATGTGTAATAGTTTTGAACTATTTGCTAGCCTTATGTCTGCACACAGAGACTTGAGAAGATGACATTGATCTGGGGTGGTATGTATGGCTGGGCTGCTGCTGTCCACATGCTCCGTGGACCACTTCATAGTTCCAGAGTTCCGTCGACTCCAGAGAACCTTGTGGAAATCATGAAGCACCCGTGGCAGTTATAAGCAAGGGAGTTGTTTCCTTTCTGTCTAAGCAAGGGGGATCTTCTCCCTTCCATTCATGGGGCAAACCTGAGGTGGGAGTGCGGGAGGCAGGAAGGTTACGTTTATGTGTCTGAATTCAGATATGTAATGAGGAATATAGTTGAAAACTGTCTATGCGTTTTGAGCAGGTGGTAGCCATTAGGAGCACCTCATAAAGCAGCTTCCGTTTTGCTCTTCAGGTTGTCTCCTGGAGTCCCCAAGATGGCATGTCTTATATTATGGAGTATTGTGGAAGTGATTCGTAAATATCAATATGAAAAGAACCCATAAAAATATGGATACTGGTTAGAACTTATCACAAATAAGTCATATTGTTTAAGTTAGATTTCCTTTTCCCTCCATGGACAAGAACCTCTCCCCTTTTCTGTTATTGCTCAGATGTAGGGAAATTTATTTTGTCTTGCAAAACCTTGGGCCAAAGAAACAAGTCAGTGTTTCACTGTGTCTTGAGCTCAGTAGAAGGATGTCCAAGTACTTAATCCAACTCCTTTGAGTGATTGACTTCTGGTAGAACTGTTAATTTGCAAATTCTTAAAGCAGAAAGTTTACATTTTTCCAGCTGCCAAACTTTGGGCTTCCTGATGAATCACTGGGACAGACTTTTTGGGTCAAGTGTGAGTGGTGCTCTGGGGCTGCCGGTCTGAGGCTGGGGAAGCATGACAAGCTTTTTCAGATGCCTGGCCAGAGCTCAAACACGTTGGCTTAGGGACCAGCCTCTAGGGCCCAGGTGACTTCCCCTAGAAAATGTCTTCACAAGTCTTCCTCTGTATAGGATCATCACAGGCTGAAGGAAAGGGTTAGGACCACTGATCAGAAAAGAGCTGCACATTTTTCCTTCTCTGTCTGCCGCAGAGATGTTAGTCAAGGAGAAAGCTTACTCACTTGAAAGCTGTGGATTACAGAGCAGCTCAAAAAGAGCCATTGGCAACGGAATTTTCTCCTTGTTGAATATGTTCTTTGCCCCTAGAATACCAAGCCAGAAGGCAGGAAAAGATGAAAAATAAGTCCCTCTTTCACAATACATTTGAGTCAACCCGCCAAAGAGGAAATAAGAGATTTCTCAACTAACAAATAAATGGCATTACTGCATTTGGGAATTAGAAAAAGGCTCCTTGATAAAGTTATTTGGGAATTAATCATCAGTTGACACCTCATAGACACAGAGCATATCAGAATTCACCTCGTCTTGTTTGGAAACTGGCAACTTAGTGATTATATAACACTCAGTGTGTCCCCGGAGGAGTCATGAGGCTCCCTAACTCTTTCTTGAGGCAGTTAGTCCTGCCAAACAGATTTCAGCGGCCTGGGGTATGTTGGGCATGAACCTCAGAGATGACACGTCTACCTTTGTGATTTTGTCCTCAATAACCTTTGCCAACACCCGAGAGAAGAAAATGAGAGGCATTCATTGGGTGCCCCCCTACTTGCTAAAAAATATACCATCTTAAGCCATGAAATTAAAAGACGCTTACTTCTTGGAAGAAAAGTTATGACCAACCTAGATAGCATATTCTAAAGCAGAGACATTACTTTGCTGAGTAAGGTCTGTCTAGTCAAGGCTATGGTTTTTCCTGTGGTCATGTATGGATGTGAGAGTTGGACTGTGAAGAAGGCTGAGCGCCTAAGAATTGATGCTTTTGAACTGTGGTGTTGGAGAAGACTCTTGAGGGTCCCTTGGACTGCAAGGAGATCCAACCAGTCCATTCTGAAGGAGATCAACCCTGGGATTTCTTTGGAAGGAATGATGCTTAGGCTGAAACTCCAGTACTTTGGCCACCTCTTGCGAAGAGTTGACTCATTGGAAAAGACTTTGATGCTGGGAGGGATTGGGGGCAGGAGAAGAAGGGGATGACCAAGGATGAGATGGCTGGATGGCATCACTGACTCGATGAACGTGAGTCTGAGTGAACTCCGGAAGATGGTGATGGACAGGGAGGCTTGGCGTGCTGCGATTCATGGGGTCGCAAAGAGTTGGACACGACTGAGCGACTGAACTGAACTGAAGCTGCTGCTGCTGCTAAGTCACGTCAGTCATGTCCAACTCTGTGCGACCCCATAGACGGCAGCCCACCAGGCTCTCTTGTCCCTGGGATTCTCCAGGCAAGAACACTGGAGTGGGTTGCCATTTCCTTCTTCAATGCATGAAAATGAAAAGGGAGAGTGAAGTTGCTCAGTCGTGTCCGACTCTTCGCGACCCCATGAACTGCAGCCTACCAGGCTCCTCCGTCCATGGGAGTTTCCAGGCAAGAGTACTGGAGTGGGCCGCCAGTGCTGTCTTTAACCATCTGAAGCATTTTAACCAATTGAGTTGCCTGGAGCACAGTCACATTGTTACGCTACTATCACCACCATCCCTGCAAGTTTTCATCTCGCAAAACGGACACTCTGTGCCCGTTAAACAATAATACTCCGTGTCCTCCCTACCCCCAGCAACCATCATTCAACTTTCTCTCTCTATGATTTGATTATTCTAGGGGCTTCATGAAAGTGGGATCATACAGAATTTGTACTGTAACTGGCTTATTTCATTTGGTATAACATCCTCAAGTTTCATCCACGTTGTAGCCTATGTCAGAATGCCCCTTCCTTTTTCAGGTTCAGTAATGTTCCATTATCTGTAGAGAACTCGTTTTCTTTATCCATTCCTCTGTTGATAGATGGATGGATTGCTTCTACCTTTTGGCTGCTGTGAACTTGAGTGTACAGACATTTGTTTGATTCCCTGCACTTTAGTCTTTTAGGTATATATCAAAGTGTGGAATTGCTGGACCATATGGTAATTGGTGCCATTTTTAAAGAGGAGAAGTATCATGAGAACCTGTGAGGAGTACAGGACCTGATTGCTTGCTGTGTCCCCCTTTTCTCCAGTTGTAGCCTGCATGCTTCTATAGCCACAGGCGTGGTGGGGAAAGGTGACCTTGTCCCAGGCTGAGATCACGGATGTAAATCTTCTCGGTTTGACCACACATCCAGTTAGCCTTCTGAAGCACAGCGGATGGCAAAGTAAATTGAAGATCATATCATATAAACAACCCCTCTCTCCATTCCTTTTTCTTTTCTTTCCTCTTTCTTCTTTTGAAAACTATGATTTTATGATTTTGGTCTCTGCATAGCTGTTTTGGTCTCAGTTCAGTTCAGTTCAGTTGCTCAGTCACATCCGACTCTTTGTAACCTCATGGACTGCAGCATGCCAGGCTTCCCTGTCCATCACCAACTCCCAGAGCCTACTCAAACTCATGTCCCTTGAGTTGGTGATGCCATCCAACCATCTCATCCTCTGTCGTCCCCTTCTCCTCCCACCTTCAATCTTTCCCAGCATCGGGGTCTTTTCCAGTGAGTCAGTTCTTCACATCAGATGGCCAAAGTATTGGAGTTTCAGCTTCAGCATCAGTCGTTCCAATGAATATTCAGGACTGATTTCCTTTAGGATTGACTGGTTTGATCTCCTGCAGTCCAAGGGACTCTCAAGAATCTTCTCCAACACCACAGTTCAAAAGCATCAATTCTTTTAGTTCTCAACTTTCTTTATAGTTCGGCTCTCACATCCATACTTGGTCTAACCTCCAGTAAATCAGTGGCACTCCAAGTTGGCTATACATTGGAGTCACCTGGTTGCTACTGCCATCCAAACCCCACATCCAGAGATTCTGATTTAATTCGTTTGAAGCCTGACCTGGACTTGGGGGTTTGGGAAAGCCCCCAGGTGAGTCTACTGGGCAGCCAGGATTCTGAAGCCTCAGGTAAATGACTGAATCTAAATGAATATTTTCTCCATCCTTTTCTTTTTGTCTTCTTCTTAGTTATTTCTTTAGAACACCTCTGCAGATTTGTAAATCTCAACCCAAATTTGAGTCTTTTAATAGACTTTTTTTTTTTTTTAATGAGGCCTCATGATGTAATTTTGAAACCAGGAGTGAGGAGACCTGGGTTGTACATGGTGTTTGACATTATCTAAACAGGGCTGATGAATTACTTAACTTGTCAGGATCACAGGTTTCTTGTGTTTTGGCTTTAAAATTAGAATATGGCTTCACAAACCAGTTAGAAGAATGAAATTAAAGATTTTGTTGAAAAAAAAAAAAAAAAGTCCTCTCTAGCTCTAAGAAGCCATGACTCTAAATGAATAGGTGGAATTGATGGGGAGTGAGACAGGCCTGGACTGTAGTTCCATAAGTGTGAATTACATCATATTCTAGCCATAATGAGCAAGAGGATAGAGAACCTCCCCACACAGTGCTGCTGTGAGTTCTGTCCCAGAAGCAGCCTCAGGGCAGTTCTGATCAGTTACTAAAAGGATACAAAATAAAGATCTCAAAAGCTCTGTAGTTAATCAGAAAGCAGGAATGTCTTGCTAGGTAGACTGTGAGAGAGTCTTGGGGCTTTTTAAATGATGGAGAGAACGTAGCAGGACTCAGAAGCCCCCGTCTCCATGAAAACTGTCACCTCTTTGCTACCATCCACCTTGTGCTACATGCTGTTTAAATCAGTTTTCTTCTTGGAAATTCTTTCAAAGTTTATACTTATTTCTCTCCTCTAATCCTATTTGAGAAATGTGAATGGCTTGGTTTTTTATGTTTGTTTTTTTCCTCTCTCCAGATTAATACAGCTAATGTTGAATTATAGTGCCAGGAGCTATTAGTGTAGAAAAGCAGAGAATGTAGTCCTCCCCTGGACACCTCTGGCATGGAATTTTACTTCCATGGTGACTTCTTAGGCCCATGGGAAAGTGAGAGGAGGCGGCCTCCTGGGGGGCAGCCGACTCAGCCTCTGGAACAGGGAGCTGGAGCCAGCCCCATAATGTGTGGCCGTCAGGATGACGCAGAGAGGCGTGTGAATGCAGCCAGCTGCTGCAGCTGGTGCACTTGACTCTGGGCAGTGCGTTCCCAGGAACCCGTAGGACGCTGAGGACTAAGAGTGATGTAACCCAGATCTGCCAGATGTGGGAGCCAATGTGAGTCACGCTGGACGGTTCATTAAGAACATTTTCTGGGTCATCTGGGCAGGGAACACTGGCTGCTTCCCCTGCCATCTGGGGTTGGAGGCACCCAAGTCCACACACCAGGAGTCCCCAAGTTTATGAACATCTGTCTAAAATGACAGCCTGGTTCCCTGAGATAACACAGTGCAGAACCCAGACCTTCTGATGGCCCCTGGCGTATAATTTGTTAAAAGATTTTACCACTTTAGGTAGTGGAGGATGGGGGGAAGTCAATAAAAACATACGTGGAAGTTGCTGTGAGGTTTCTGTACATTCTTCTAAGAACCAGAAGTGGGATGGGAGGTTGTAAAAAGCCAAAAATTCTGCAGGCATTGTGGCCAATGAAATGCCAGGGATTGTGGTCTTTTTTCCTTAGATGTATGCAATATGCCTCATGGTGAATAACAACTGTATTTCTGAGAAGTTGTGAGCTGTCTTTAAAAGCTGTGTTCATGTGCGTAGATAAAATACAATCAGAAAAGTGCATGTATGCATCACTGGGTAAAATTTCACACCCAAGTAACTGTAGTGGTTGAATGGTGGCTCCCAGGAAGAGATGTCCTCCTGAACCTGTGAATGTGATCTTATTTGGAAAAGGGTCTTTGAGATTAAATTAAGGCTCTTGAGATCATCCTGGGTGGCCCCTAAATCCAATGACCAGTGTCCTTACAAGAGACAGAAGAGGAGAAGAGGCCTCGGGAGAGAAGACCACGTGGTGATCGAGACGGAGATTTGAAAGATACAGCCACAGGGAACAGCTGGAGTCGCCAGGAGCTAGCAAAGGCAAGGAACAGATGGCCCCGAAGAGCCTTCAGAGGGAGCCTGGCCCTGCAGACATCTTGATTTCTGACTTCTGGCTTCCAGAACTGAGAGAATAAATCTGTGTTGGGTTACGCCACCAAGTTTGTAGCAATTTGATGCGGAAACTAAAACAATAACCAACACCCAGCTCAAGAAATAGGATCCTCATGCCTCATTCCTGTCTTCTCATCACCCCAGGATAACCACTGTCCTGACTTCCAACACTGCAGATAGAATTTATGCCCTGAGAACCTAATTAAGTGGAATCATATGGACGTGATCTTCCGTAGTGGGCTTCTTCCACTCAGCACTGTGTTTGTGAGACATGTCCGATTGTATGTTTGATCATTCCCATTGCTGTGTAGTCTTTCATGGTGTGAAGATGCCACAATTTATTTATTCTTCTTCTGGGGACTTTGAGTAGCTTCCTGTTTGGAGTTATTACAAGTAGTGCCTTTAGGGAACATATTGTGTATTTTGTTGGTGATATTCTCAGGAGCTGAAATGTTGTATGTTCAGCTTTAGTAGATATTGCCAGTTTTACAGTTCATTTTTAAAATATCCAATCATATTTGGAATCCTTTTGTTAAAAGAGAACCCAGTGAGGAATTCAATAGCTGTTCTTTAATGTGGATGTTTTGGAAGATCCAAGTGTTGGACACAGGATTTTCTAGGAACAAGGACCCTCTTCCTTAGGTGGGAGCTCTGCGTTCTCAAGGAGGAATACTCCATGTGTCAGAAGACCCCATCACAAGTGGGCAAGTGTTAGAGCCCCAGTTTTTGAGAATCAGAAAAGGTGCAAAGCTGCTGACTGTGAATTCTAAATGCTCTTCACCCGTCAGTGGAAAGATGAATAGCGCAACGTTGGTGCCTTCCGCTTGAGTCCCAGCAGCGAATGTGCAGCCTCATAAGAGCTCAAGTTTTAAGCCACCTTTACAGCTTTCAAATGTAGTTCTGTGCTCTATAACTTAGAGCTTGATTAAATGATATGCAGAATTTCTAAATATCCTGCTTTGATAAGTCTGTAGAGTGAGTACTGGTGTAGTGGAATAAGCTAGATTAAAATGTAGGTCCACACCCATCTAAAGTGGAGGCAGCTTCTCATTTGCCTGATGCTTCTAGACTCTGTGGAGCTAGGAGAGGGTGGGCGTGACCTTAAAGTACTGAAATGGGGCTTGAAAAGGGGAGGAAGATGTGGTAGCAGCAACCAAGCCATCACTGTAGAAAATGTCTTTGTTTTCTGACTCCAAAAGCAATGTATCTTCCTTGTAAGAATGAGAAAAATACAGGTCTAATAGAGAGTACCCACAGACTTGATACCCGGAGTTAACCACTGTTCAATATATTTGCATATACACTGCACATATAAACCTTCCATTCTATGCAAACTTCTATTTCTGAAGTTAACAAATATTTATTGAATGCCTGCCATGTGCCATCCCTAGGGATAGAGCATAAACAGACAAAAGCCCCTGTCTGCATGGAGCTGACGTTCCAGGAGATTATCTATACAATACTGAATGCTTAAATGAGATCATACGGCACACATTTATTATCAGCTGCTTTCTTCCACTAAGCTGTACTTTTAACCTCTTTCCGCGGTATCAGATATTCTGGTATAACTTCTGGAGATTTATCAATGGAAAAAACCCGAACTAAACGTCTGCCGGTAAGAACTCTGCTGTTATCAGTAGTCAGTCAGCCTGCCCTATCTCTAGGCGCAATTTGCTTGCGGACGGATTCTTTACCAGCTGAGCTACCAGGGAAGCCCCCATTGGTAGCCACGTGAGATATTTTCTTTTTTTGATGGAAGACCAGATTCTTGCTTATTTATTTGTTTTTCCACTTTGATTGAGCTATAATTGACGTACAACACTGTGTACATTTAAGGCGAGTAGTATAATGATTTGACTTACATATATTGTGAATTTTTTCTGTTTCTTAAGGAGTGGCCTTTACTTCCTTCAGTCTATTGAATTTCCCTTAGTGAATATTTCTAGTGTATCCCTCAGTGTATTAACCATGTCACACTCACGAAAGTTATTCTCAAGTCTTGCTGGCTTTGTCATCTCTTGACTAACATTTATCATTATTCCCAGGGAAAATTAATTTCCAGGATAAAAGGGTTCCATGGTTGGGAATTGGTGGTCCAGTGGTTAAGGCTCTGCACTTTCACTGTGAGGGCACAAGTTCAATCCATGGTCAGGGAACTAAGATCCCACAAGTTGTGCAGTGCGGCCAAAAAAATAAATAAAAAGTTCCATGGTTAAATAAATTTGAGATGTGGTAGGTTAAATAACTATGTCCTATGATAAAGAACTTTTCAGAGCCTGTGCTATGCCCATGGGCTTTGGGATCTCTCTGGAAAGGCAATCTTTTATTCATTTAACTACTGTTTATTGAGCATCCAGGACTTCCCTGGTGGCTCAGAAGGTAAAGTATCTGCCTGCAATCCAGGAGACCCAGGTTCAATTTCTTGGGTCAGGAAAATCCCCTGGAGAAAGAAATGACTACCCACTAGAGTTTTCTTGCCTGGAGAATTCCATGAACAGAGGAGCCCGGCAGGCTCCAGTCCATGAAGTTGCAAAGAGTTGAACACGACTAACACACATATACATACACATGCTGGTTGATGCTGGAATTACACTAGTGAACAGGACAGACAAGGCCTCTGTTTTCACATCTAAGTGGTTGAAACAACTGCAAACAAGTAAATCCATACATGAAATAACTGACTAAGTAATTTCTGATAGTGATAAAAGCTGAAAATATAGTAAAACAAGATGATGTGATAGAATGGGGTTTGAGTGTTTTCACTTTGGGAAGTGTTGCTTTTGATATAAAGCTGTAGTTTTGTGCATTTTAACTTTTTCTTGCTGCTGTTGTTTAGTTGCAAAGTTGTGTCTGACTCTTTTGGGAACCCAAGGACTATAGCCCACCAGGCTCCTCCGTTCATGGGATTTCCCGGGCAAGAATAGTGGAGTGGGTGCCATTTCCTGACCCAGGGATCCTCCTGCATTGGCATTTGGATCCTCTACTGCTGAGCCACCTGGGAAGCCCTTCTTGATGGTTCACCATTAATTTTATTACTACGAAGTGTATTAAAAATATCTTCATCTTGGACTGCCACTATTTTAACATTACAAGTTGACCTTTGGAAATGCAGGCATGTATGACTCAATACTGATGCTTCTAGTGACCAATAACAAGGCATTTGCCTGGAGTTAGACTCAGAGCTGGTGGCCACTGCCTGATGGGTTAATACTGTCCTATGCTGTTGCTGCCAAGTCGCCTCAGTCGTGTCCAACTCTGTGTGACCCCATAGACGGCAGCCCACCAGGCTCCCACCCTCCCTGGGATTCTCCAGGCAAGAACACTGGAGTGGGTTGCCATTTCCTTCTCCAGTGCATGAAAGTGGAAAGTGAAAGTGAAGTTGCTCAGTCCTGTCCAACTCGTAGCTACCCCATGGACTGCAGCCTATCGCAGATGTGATTGGTACCTTGCCCATATTCTTTCATCTTTACCACTTCAGTGCTCATTGGCCTGACTTCTGAATTACAGAACTTGCATTTCTTGGCCTGAGGGTTTTTCTGGCCTATAGATCACTTTGCTGCCTCTGAAGCAGTACTTGCTTCCCAGGAGCAGCCCAATGACGGACAGGGACTGGTATATAGATAGCCCAGCTCCCTCACCCTTTGGAGTGGTAAGTCTAAGGTGTGCATCTACGTAGTTTTTGCAGGTTCTGCCAGTGAGGTTCAACTCAGTTGCCCAGGGTGGTAATTGGCTTGAAACACACTATTTATCTTATATCTTCCCTTCCATATATCACTTTTCCATTCTTTTCACCTCCCAAATACATTGCTTGCACTTGAGTTCTTATTTCATTATCGACTGCTGGGGAGAACACGTGTTAAGCACTAGCCCATGTCAGAATCAAAGCTATGACCTTGACTTTTACTCCTAGTGATTAGTCAGATAGATGACTGGTCCTGTCATTTAGCTGATAAAGACAGATAAAAAAAAAGAGAAGACAATCTAATGACATCTATCTATAGAATTCTTCCAGCATGAGGGAACTCAAGTCTAGAATGATATGACTTGTTTTTAGTGACTGTCTTGACCAATGACTTGGGGAACTGTACATTGCATACACTGATACGTAATTAAATGTGAGTTAGCAGTTTGTAACTATATATTAATCAACATAAACTCTGTTTTAAGAAAGCCAGAATGATATCTTAGATAACAGCAGGCAACAGCTGCCTGCTTTCCATTTAGACATTTGATTGAACTGGCAAATCACATTTCTGATTTTAAAAAAATTAATGGCTAAATGCATCTGGATTTTAGCTCAGATTGTTTTAGATAACCTGAAAAGCTAGACATTTCTCTGGCTTGATATCCTGTTGTGCCAAAATAATGAGATAAAACAGGAAAAGGTTGGTACTATTACTAATGCAGCAGATCCTAATAATTAGTCACATTTCCTTCTTAAAAAGCAAACCTCTATCAAAAATCAAATAGTGAAAGTTTATGTTTTTTCCTTCTTGGGCCTCAAGAAATGCTTACAAAAGGTAGAATGATATATGAAGCTGGGCTGCAAACCTGAACTTGTAAAGGCAACCTTGTTGGGGATAAAGCTTTCTCAGCCTAGAGGCTGACATCTTGGTATTGTCACCCAGATGGAATTCCAGAACATTGTATCCACATTGACAACAGAATTACATTTAAAAAAAAAAAAACAAAAACAAAAAAATCCCAGCCTATTTTATAGTCTTGTTTCAAGTGTTTTTGAAAATCTATCAGTTATTGTTTGTTGCTATTCTTCAAATATTTCTAGTGCTCTCTTTCTGGACATACAAGAGAACCGTATTCCTGGTCTTTTGTGGCTGAGTGAGGCGACGTGACTCATTCTGGACAATGAGCTATAACAGGAGCGACATAGTGTCACATTCCATGTTTCCTTACTGGTGTGGGCGCTTGAAGAGTTCTCTGTTTCCCTTTTGTATGGTGACCAGCAAAGTTCAAGGAGGTGACTGCTCTGTCCTGGTGATGAGGAGGATCAGAGCACCCTTGTTGACCTTCTTGAGCAAGAAGTAAACGTCGGCTGTTTTGAGCCGTGGAGATCTTAGGATTTGTTACCACAGGCTTACAGACAACCCTGACTTGGTCAGTCAGGTTACAGACCAACCCTGACAGATGCAGCTGTAGGCATAACATACAGCAACCTTCAGGGAGACCCCTTCTAGCTAATTCTATCATGTTGTCAAAGTGACATTGACGTAGAGTTTTTGTTGGTATTTTAAAAAACTGGACACATATAATCAGCATTTAGAAATAAATGTCTTTGGATATGGGATAGTTTTTTCTGCATCAGCCATCTTTTTTTTAATTGAAATTTACATGTATATACCTATTATTCTCTGTTATGATTTATTACAGAATATTGAATATAGTTTCCTGTGCTGTACCATAGGACCTTGTCATTTATCTATTTTTTTATGGAGTAATTTGTATCTGCTAATCCCAAACTCCTCATTTGTCCTTCCCCCACCCCCTTACCTCTTTAGTGACCGTAAGTTTGTTTTCTGTGTCCATGAGCCCGCTTCTGCTTCATTAGTCAGTTCATTTGTGTCATATTTTAGATTTCACGTGCAACTGATACGCATGGTATTTGTCTTCCTCTGTCTTACTTGCTCCACTTAGTATGATAATCTCTAGGCCCATCAACGTTGCTGCAAATGACATTATTTCACTTTTTTTTATGGTTGAGTAGGACATGGAACAACAGACTGGTTCCAAATAGGAAAAGGAGTACGTCAAGGCTGTATATTGTCACCCTGCTTATTTAACTTATATGCAGAGTACATCATGAGAAACGCTGGGCTGAAGAAGCACAAGCTGGAATCAAGATTGCTGGGAGAAATATCAATAACCTCAGATATGCAGATGACACCATCCTTATGGCAGAAAGCGAAGAGGAACTAAAAAGCCTCTTGATGAAAGTGAAAGAGGAGAGTGAAAAAGTTGGCTTAAAGCTCAACATTCAGAAAATTAAGATCATGACATCTGGTTCCATCACTTCATGGGAAATAGATGCAGAAACAGTGGAAACAGTGTCAGACTTTATTTTTTGGGCTCCAAAATCACTGCAGATGGTGACTGCAGCCATGAAATTAAAAGACGCTTATTCCTTGGAAGAAAAGTTATGACCAACCTAGACAGCATATTAAAGAGCAGAGACATTACTTTGCCAACAAAGATCCATCTAGTCAAGGCTATGGTTTTTCCAGTGGTCATGTATGGATGTGAGAGTTGGACTGTGAAGAAAGCTGAGCGCCAAAGAATTGATGCTTTTGAACTGTGGTGTTGGAGAAGACTCTTGAGAGTCCCATGGACTGCAAGGAGATCCAACCAATCCGTTCTAAAGGAGATCAGTCCTGGGTGTTCTTTGGAAGGAATGATGCTAAAGCTGAAACTCCAGTACTTTGGCCACCTCATGCGAAGAGCTGACTCATTGGAGAAGACTGATGCTGGGAGGGATTGAGGGCAGGAGGAAAAGGGGACAGCAGAGGATGAGATGGCTGGATGACATCACTGACTCGATGGACGTGGGTTTGGGTGAACTCCGGGAGTTGGTGAAGGACAGAGAGGCCTGGCGTGCTGCAATTCATGGGGTCGCAAAGAGCTGGACACGACTGAGCGACTGAACTGAACTGAACTGAGTGTTCTATTGGGTACATACACCACATCTTCTTTATCCATTCATCTGTTGATGGATTCCATGTCTTGGCTTTTGTAAACAGTGCTGCTATGAGTGTTGGGGTGCATGTATCTTCTCAAGTTAGGGTTTTTGTCTTTTCTAGATATACGCCTAGGAGTAGGATTGCTGAATCATATGGCAACACTACTTTTAGTTTTTTGAGGAACGTCTATACTATTGTCCATAGGGGCTGCACCAATTTACAGATCCACCGACAGCATAGGAGGGTTCCCTTTTCTCCACATCATCTCCAGCATTCATTATTTGTAGACTTTTAACTGATGGTCATTTTAACTGGTATGAGATGGTACTTCATTGTATTTTTGATTTGCATTTCTCTAATAATTAATGATTGAGCATCTTTTCATATGCCTATTGGTGTATTGACCATCTTTCATTTAATTATTATGCTTCAGATTTGGAAATTCTGAAATACAAATGAATTGTTGGTGTTGTGGAAGAGTTGAATTCTGAGAAGAAAACATTGCAGGAATTATAGAGAGCATTTTTGGAGTCGTGCCAAGCATGGAGAAAAAAAATACCAAAGCACACAACTTAAATTGGGGGAGGAAAAAAACAAATTTTCAAAATACCACCCCTCTAACAAATACTTTTCTGAGGGAGACCTGTCTCCTTCCCCGTTATTTTTCTTCTCTATTTCCTCCTACTACTGAACTACAGATTTTTGCATGTGGTAATTTCCCCATGAAAATTATACAAAAAAATATTTTCAGTCCTCTAAGTACATAATCAAATATGTCAGTTTTTAACTAGTTCCATGAGGCGTCTAAGTCCCATTCCTTGCTTTCTTTGAGTTGAGTCATATAAAGGTTATTGCTTGTTTTTGCAAAAACCAAGATAGATTGGGTCCATTCGTGACTAGTCTTACCCCAAAATTGAGCCTTAATCTCCCCCAGTTTACTGTGGAATTTCTGAGTCAGCCGTTGAATTCCAGTTCACTAAGATACTTGGAAAGTACTCACTGTTCCCCTCTGGTTGAGCCCTCCTGAAAGTGTTAGGTGCAGTTCATTCTAGAAAAAAACATTTTCACTTCTGTTGGACTTCTTTAGTGATTTTAACCCAGACTTGAAAGAGTTTGTGTTTCATAGGAGATTAGCAGAATTATTTCTGTTTAGAACAAAGAAGAGAAGGTTGAGGGTGATAATGTCAAAAGTGGATGAGTGGGTTGTTTTGTTTTTTTTTTTTAATTTGAAAGTGAAACACAAATAGCCCATGTATATTTAAAGTCTTCTTTCAATCTTACCAATTCTGTCCCTCTCTGCAGAGTTTATCGACTTCAAAAATGTGCTGTTTATCCTTTCAGACTTTATTCTGTGCATTTACAAACTTTGGAATAACGACTTACTTAGGGTTTTTTTTTTTATGTAAATGTCCACACAAGACACATTGTGATAAACTTGTTTTTTTAAAAAACTTTATTTATAATGGAAGTCTTTTTGCAGGTACACTTTTATCTGCCACTTTATTTTTCACAGCAGTTCATCAGGTAGATGACAAAATGTAACTATTCCCTTAATGAGAGACATTTTAAAAGTTTCAGTTTGTTGCTTATTGCAAATAAGATAACTCTCTATTTCCATAAACTCATTTGTGTGTTTCTTTATGTCTTTGGTGCAGATGTGAACATTTTCCCAGGATGGATTCCTAAAGTGGAATTGCTGTTCCAAAATATGCATATCTTCAGTTTGGGGAGACACTGCCTTCGTGCCCTCCCGGAAGCCTTATCACCTCGTAGTCCTCCCAGCAGTGCTCCATGATCTGTTTTTCCCCCCTTGTTTCTGTTTCCTTCTCTTTCATTCGCCATATGTACTGGTATCCATAGATTTGTCAGATAAAGCGTAGGATGCCCAGTTAAATTTGAGTTACAGAGAAAAAATAATTTTTTAGTAAAAATATGCCCCAAGTATTGCATGGGAGGTACTGATACTAAACAAATTTATGTTGTTTGTCTGACACTCAGATTTAATTGGATGTCCTGTATTTTTCTTCATTGAACCTGACAACTCCAGCTTAGGTAATACAAGAGACAAGACCTCACTTGCTCCTCAAGGAACTTACCTTCTAGTGATTGAGAAAGATTGTTGGGAAACTCTGTTTTCCTTACTGCTTCCAGAAGGATCCTTTTGACAAGATCCTAATGTCTCCTTGTAAAAATTAGCCTTTTCCTTCAAGATCTGCCCCCACTGCTGAGCACTAGGCCCGTTTCCCCACCACTAACAGCCATGCCTGCTTCAGCCCTATATATCCTCCCCTCTGTCAGCTTTTTTTAAAAATTGGGGTAAAAAAGCACATAACCTGAATTTACCCTCGTGAAAAGTTTTTTTTTTTTTTAAGTATATAGTATACTATTACTACGGAGAAGGCAATGGCAACCCATTCCAGTACTCTTGCCTGGAAAAATCCCATGGACAGAGGAGCCTGTTAGGCTGCAGTCTATGGGGTCGCTAAGAGTTCGGCACTACTGAGCAACTTCACTGTCACTTTTCACTTTCATGCACTGGAGAAGGAAATGGCAACCCACTCCAGTATTCTTGCCTGGAGAATCCCAGGGACGGGGGAGCCTGGTGGGCTGCCGTCTATGGGGTCGCACAGAGTCTGACATGACTGAAGCGACTTAGCAGCAGCAGCAGCATACTATTACTAATTTTATGCACATTGTTGTGCAACAATTCTAGAACTTTTTTTATCTTGCATGGTTAAAACTCTGTACTCATTCTTGGGTGGGCTTTCCTGGTGGTTGGTTCAGTGGTAAAGAATCTACCTGCCAATGTTGGACATATAGACCCAGGTCCCAGATCCCTGGGTCGGGAAGATTCCTTAGAGAAGATCCATGGGAAATCCCATGGACAGAGGAACCTGGCAGGCTACAGTCTGTGGGTCACAGAAGAGTTGGACACGACTGCGCTACTAAACAACAGCAGCTAATTTTCTGGTCACCCTGGTGACCACCATTCTACTTTCTGCTTCTATGAGTTTGATTACTACACATACCTTATTTAAGTGGAATTATGTAGTATTTATCTAGTTTGTGATTGGTTTGTTTGACTTAACATAATGTCCTCAGATTCATCCATATTATAGCATATGGCAGAATTTCTTTTCTAGGGCTGAATCTATTCAGCCTTAGTCCATTGTATAGTCACACATTTTCTTCATCCACGGATTGCTGGATGGATGCTTCCATGTCTTGACTGTTGTGAATCATGCTTCAGTGAACTGGTGTAAAATATTTCTTTGAAGGAATTCCCTAGCAGTCCAGTGGTTAAGGCTCTGCACTTCTACTGCAGGGGGTCCAGCTTTGACCCCTGCTTGGGGAACTAATATCCCGCAAGCCACACAGCACAGCCAAAATAATTTTTTTTTCCTTTGAGATTGTATTTTCAGTTCTCTTAGATATATGCCTAGAAGTAAGATTGCTTCTGAATATGGTCGTTTTAATTTTTTGAGGAACCTCTCTTCTATGCTGTTTCCCATGCAGCTGTACCATTTTACATTCCCACAAGGATTTCAGTTTCTTCACATCCTTGTCAATACTTGTCACTTTCTGTGTTTTTGATAGTAACCATCCTGAGGGTGTGAGATGATGTCTCATTGTGATTTTGATTTTCGTTTTCCTGATGATTAATAATATTGAGGACCTTTTCTCACATTTTTACCTGCTGACATTCTGGATAAATATGGCATATCTATACAATGAAATATTATTTGGCCATGAAAACATACGAAGTACTGATACATGCTCCAAGATGGAAAAAAAACTTGAAAATATCATGCTAACTGTAAGAAAACAGACCCAAAAGGCCAGATGTTTTAAAAAAAGGTCACACACTGTGTGATTCCATTTATATGAAATGTCTAGAACAGACACATCCAAAGAGACAGAGAACTGATTACTGGTTTCCATAGACTAGGGAGAATGGGAATGAAGTCCTCATGGATGTGGGACTTCTTTTGGGAGCGATGAGAATGTTCTGAAATTAGATAGGGGTCATGCTTATACAACATTGTGTGTGTATATTCAAAACTAGGGAAAGTAATATTTTAAAGGAGTTAGTTTTGGGAATTCCCTGCTGGTCCAGTGGTTAGGATGCTGCACTTTCACTGTCGAGGTTCTTGGGTTCAGTCCCTGGTCAGGGAACTAAGATCCCTCAAGCTGGTGGCGGGAGGGGGCAGAGTTAGTTTTATGATCTGTGAATTCTGTCTCAATTAAATAATTCTTAACAGTTACATGCCATTCGAATCCTAATACCTTTAGGTTGTTTCTAAAACTTGAATACCAGTAAGCAACATTTATATGATTATTTCTGTGTAAACATTTTCACTGCAGATCCAGGCACAAGGGCTATATTATTTTCTCTATGACATTAAAAGCACAACCCACTGACCACCTAAAAAATCAGTATTCATGTATCAGGGTCCAAATGAATTCTCTTTTCTGTACTATCCACTACAGGTTTTTTGTTTTCCTGGAGTTTCTACTTATCTTTCTTTTTCATGTGGGCAAAAAATAATGTATTTCCATCACATAATGTGATTAGAGGACATCCCCTTACTTCCCAGAGTCGTCATCATTTTGTCCCAAGTCACTAGTCAATGTCCTTATCATTTCGCTGCCTTGGCTCTTCATTTTACTGAATTTCTTGTCCTCTTTTTGTTCCATTCGCTTGTTTTGCAGCTTCTTGAATGGGTGTGTTGCAGGAAGACGGACCCCTTCCAGGGCCCGAAACTGGGCTCTTGCCTAACACTCAGAAATGAATTGTCGGAGAGACACATGTGCTGACAAAGCAGGAGATTTTACTGGGAAAGGGCACTGGGGTGGAGAGCAGTAGGGTAAAGGAACCCAGAAGAATAGCTCTGCCACTGGCTCCCAGTCTTGGGTTTTATCTGCCACTGGCTCCCAGTCTTGGGTTTTATGGTGATGGGATTAGTTTCCAGGTTTTCTTTAGCCAATCATTCTGACTCAGAGTCCTTCCTGGTGGTGCACGCCTTGTTCAGCCAAGATGGATGCCAGCAAGAAGGATTCTAGGCGGTGGTCGCACATGTAGTGTCTCCTTTTGACCTTTCCTGAACTCTTCCGGTTGGTGGTGGCTTATTAGTTCCGTGTTCCTTACCAGGACCTCCTGTCGTAAAACAACTCATGCAGATAGTTACTATGGTGCCTGGCCAGGGTGGGCGGTTTCAGTCAGTGTGCTTCCTCTAACAGGTATATCCTCTTGGAAGTTCCTCATAAGAAAATGTGTAAGAGAGAGAAACTTTTTGAATCCTAGCATGTCTAAAAATATCTTAATTTTGGTCTTCTGCCTTGCCTGTGCCTCAGTTCTCTCATCTGTGCAATAGGGGTGATCATAATTGCACCTGTCTCAGAGTTATTAATGAGGATTAAATGAATTAGTGTGCAGAAAGCTCTTAGACAGTCTTTGGCACGTTAAGAAATTTGTTCAGTAAACATTAGCCCTTAATGATGTAATTGAAGCCCTTAGATGAGCCATAGCGTTCAGCACTCTGAAAACACTGTGTGGACTAACAGTAAAGTAATAAGATGAAAGTTTGTGTGATTAAGTAAATAATCCTATTACCATAGCTGCATCATAGGCTTATGAATTATTAATATTTATTCCTTAGTGTTTTTCTTCTCTTTTTTTTTATGAACTCATAATCAGTGTTGTAGGATTTACTTGTGCTTTTTTTTTTTTTTTAGGAGTCACTAGGCTGTTCTCAGCTCTCTGGAATTTAGTAAAGTACAACCTTTTCCAGGAAATGGCTTTAAATTGTAATGCAAATTTGGTTTAAATGTATGAAAGTAGCTTGAGAGAGTAACAATGCAAACTACTTAAGGAGTTTGAAAAATTTAGGGCATTGAATATTTAAGGAGTAGATTGGCTCAGATACAAAAGCACTAAAACATAAAACCATCAGCCTGGTCAATCTATAGAGGCCATTGAAGAGGATTCTGGGGGCAGTTAGGCTGTTGACGAGTAAGTGATGTCTGCCACTGGAGAGTTGGTGCGTTTGTCAGTCCTGGTCCCACCTTAACTTTTTCTCAAGAAGGAAGGGACAATAGGTTATAAGGAGGCTCTGACTGGGAGAATGGATCTAGTCTTGGGTACTCAAGGAGACGTTTTGTGAGCTCAGTCAGATAACGTTAACCATGCGAAGGGAAGGAGATTGAGAGAACCACGCATTCAGAAGCTCCTAGGAGGAGGGGAGTAAGCCAGTGTATCTGAAACACAAAAGTGTAAAGGAGAGGAGAGTACACGCTCCAGTTAGAGGAGGTACCCAGTGCATCAGGGTGGGCATCTGTCATGGGCCATGCTGAAGCCTGGGGATTGATTCCAAGAGCAATTGAAGGATTTAGTCTTGGGAAGCAACACTGGGATGACCCTGAGGGATGGGGCGGGGAGGGAGGTGGGAGAGGGGTTCAGGATGGGGAACACATGTACACCCATGGCTGATTCATGTCAACGTAAGGCAAAAACCACTACAATATTGTGAAGTAATAGCCTCCAATTAAATAATTTTTTTTTTTAAAGAAACGGATTTATAGTGAGGAGAAAGAAATGGAGAGGGACAGGAGTGGATTCAAGCACTCCTTTCTGGAAGCTATTATGGGGTCCAGAAATGGTTGTATCTTTGACCAGGGCGACAGCTGTGGGATGAAGAGAATCAGTGGAGGTGAGAGTTATTGAGAAAGAAATCTCCGGGATATGCTGGGGGGTGGAGTAGGGAGGCATAAAGGATGACGCCTTGGATTTCCCATTTGTAGAACTGGACAGAAGGTGGCAGGAACTGGGAGAAATTATCATACACTGAACCACTTCCTCTCACTCATGAGTGTACGAAAGCTTGGCAAAGAGAATGGACTCTGATTTGAAAGGAAAAGGGTTTCTGGGTAACTTTTTTACAACCCTGGTATTTTCTTCAACCTTCTAGGAGTCTGTGGAGCATCCTATTCCTATTCCCCCAAGGAATAGGACCACTTGACCACTCTATTGAACATAAGTTGTTTTTATTTCTCTTTTTATCTGCCTGGAAGTTTACAGCAAATTAAAACATGACAACACCGTATAAACGAAGCACAAAAACGTCACTTGTATCTTCCTGTTTTCTGAGGTTGGTGCCAAACAGGTCTTTTCTAAAGCAACTAAAAAGGCACAGAGGTAGTAATTGTTTTGCTGTTCCAGGAACTGGCAGCTACATGCACAAAACTATTGAAGAACACAATTTTAAGCTTCTGCTAGAAAGTTATAAGGAAATGGCTAAAAATCTTTTTAGAACTCATTCTCCACCCTGGGGCAAAAGGACCTGGAAAACATATTCTAGCAAAGCAGTGTTTAATGATATTCGTAATTTGAGTCATCTGTTTTCTCGGTCAGTCTAGCTAAAAGATTGTCAATTTTGTTGATCTTTTCAAAGCACCTGCCTTTCTCTGTTTTAGCTGCATCTCATACTTTTTGATATGTTTTGTCTTGATTTTTATTTCTAATTTCCCTTGTGATTTCTTCTTTGCCCTATTGGTTGCTTAAGAGTGAGTTGTTTTAGTCATACCTATTTGTGAATTTCTCAAATTTCTAATTTCATTCCATTGTTGTCAGAGAACATGCTTTGAATGACTTCAGGCCTTTTAAATTTACTGAAGCTTGTTTTGTGGTCTACCATTTGGTCTTTTCTGGAGACTGTTCCTTCTGCACTGAAAAGAATGTATTCTGCTGTGTTGGGTGGAATGTTCTGTGGTTATGTTAGGTCTGGTTGTTTTTTGGTGTTCAAGTCTTTTGTTTCCTCGCTGAACTTCTGCCTGACAATTCTGCCCATTATTGAGATGGAGTTTTGAAGTCTCCAAATATTAATCTATTTCTCCCATTAATTTTTGCTTTATGTATTTCAGAGCTCTTTTAGGTGCATACATATTTATAATTGTATGTTCCTGAGAAGTTGGCCCTTTTATCATTATAAATTGCCCCTCTTTGTGTTGGAGAAAAGGGCCTCTTGCACTGTTGGTGGGAAAGTAAATTGGTGCAATCATTATGGGTAACTGTATGGAGGTTCCTTTAAAAAACTATAACTAGAACTGCCATATGATCAGCAATCCCACTCCTGGGCATATAAGTGGAAAAAACTTTAATTCGGAAAGATACATGCACTGCAGTATTCATAGCAGCACTATTTACAATAAGCAAGACTTGCAAGTAACCAAAATGTCCATTGACGGATGAATGGATAAAGATACGGTACTTATATATGATGGAATGTTACTCAGCCATAAAAAAGATTGAAATAATGTCATTTGCAGCAACATGGATGGACATAGAGATGATCGTATAAGTGAAGTAATCCTGACAAAGACAAATATCAGATTACATCATTTATATGTGAAATCTAAAAAGTGATACAAGTGAACTTCCCACAAAGCAGAGATAGAGTCACAGGTGCAGAAGACAAGCATGGTTATCAGGGGGAATCGTGGGGGGATAAATTGGGAGACTGGGGTTGACATATGCATGCTACTATATAAAATAGACGTATTCACATTAACATATAAAATAAGAACCTACTGTATAGCACAGGGAACTGTACTCAGTACTCTGTAATGACCTATTTGGGAAAAAAAATCTTAAAAAAAAGAATGGATACATAAATATGTATAACTGATTCACTTTGTTGTCCAGCAGAAACTAACACAATATTGTAAATAAACCATTCTTCAATAAAAACATTTTTATAGTTGACTATAGTAACCTACTTATTTACTGTTTCTGGCTCTCTTCATTGGTGTCTAGGATATGAGTTACCATCTGGTACCATTTCATTGCTCTCATATAGCTTTGTTCATACTCATCTCCTCTGTGCACTTACTGTCAAATATACTACATTTCTGTTATAGACCAATAGTACACTTCTAGACATACTGTTTTATACTACTGCTTTTCTCTGAAAAAAATTTATTGAGATGTAGTTGATTTACAATGTTGTATTAGTTTCAGGTATACAGCAAAGTGCATCTGTTACACACACACACACACGCACGCACGCGCACACACACACACACACACACACACACACACGGCTTCCCTGGTGGCTCAGTGGTAAAGAATCTGCCTGCGATGCAGGAGATGGGTTTGATCCCTGGGTTGGGAGGATCCCCTGGAAGAAAGAATGGCAACCCACTCCAGGATTCTTGCCAGGAAAATCCTAATGACAGAGGAGCCTAGCAGGCTACAGTCCAGAGGGATGCAGTGGGTTGGATACTTCTGAGCTCACACACATCTATCTTTTATCTGTCTCTCTGTCTGTCTGTATGTATATATCTATACATGAGTGCTTGCTCAGTTGTGTGCATCTTTTTGAGATCCCAAGGACTGTAGCTCACCAGTTTCCTCTGTCCATGGAATTTTCCAGACAAGAGTACTAGAGTGGGTTGCCATGTCCTTTTTCAGGGGATCTTCTTGGCCCAGGGATCAAACCTGTGTCTCTTGTGTCTTCTGCATTGGCAGGCAGATTCTGTACCGCTCTGCCACCTGGGAAGATATCTATAGCTACACCTGTATCTATATCCGTATCTATATCCGCACTAAATCGGTTAAGAAAGAAGAAATATATGTTTGTACTATTTTTTAAATTACATTATTACCTTTACCGACACTTTTTTTATGTGGATTTGAATTGCTGCCTGGGGTTGCTTCTGATATTTGAAGTGTCATTTATATTAACTCCCACCTGTTTGTTTTTTAAAACGAACAAGCAAACAAAAAACTCCAAAACAACACACAACAAAAGAGGAAATTCTTTCTTCAGCCATTAATTTTTTCCCCATCAATTCTGTAATACAGACGCTGTCCTATCATACTGTTAACCTTAAAACATAGCAGTCACTGAACTGTCTGTGGTTCCCCACTTTTCTGAACTCTTGACTTTCCTTAAATAGGCAGCAGTGGTTAGGAGTTGTCAACCTGTGCACACCATACCCGATGTTCAGGCACAAGACCGGAGGATGGAATTGTGCTGAAACAATAAAACCAGGCTAGTAATAACCATCAACAGGCTAGTGCTTAAAAGTCAAAGAAAAGGAGATAATTTTAACTGCCTTGATTATTTTGGCAAGATGTTTTGTTCCTACCCTCCGATGACTGTAAATTATGTTCTGTTGTGCTTTTGTTTAATTTTGTTCTGATTATAAAGGTGATATATTCTCATTGAGAATATTTAGGAAACTCAGAAAGAAAGAAATTCCACA
The DNA here is from genome assembly GCF_042477335.2 of Ovis canadensis. Classification (NCBI taxonomy): domain Eukaryota; kingdom Metazoa; phylum Chordata; class Mammalia; order Artiodactyla; family Bovidae; genus Ovis; species Ovis canadensis. The sequence continues at coordinate 57,739,357 of NC_091255.1, read as the reverse complement.
ACCGAGAGATAGCTACTCTTTAATTTTTTTTTCACTCAATATTCTGGAGTCTTTTCTTCCTCCTCCCTCCCTTCCTTCCTTCCTTCCCCTCTCTCACTAATGTGTATATGTTTATATGTACATACAGTATTTAAATGGCATCTGAATTTGGATTTAGGTTGCCTAAAGCAACCTAAGAGTTAGATAATAGTCACGTTCCCATCAGTTTATCTTGCCTCTGATAACAACTTTTCCTGGATCACCTAATATTTAATATGTAGTGTTCCTGTTGTTATTTTCTATTTTTTAATTGTTCGTAGCTGTAGTTTTGATTTCTGCCGTAACCAAAAGTTTATCAAAAAGGATTTCTTTAAGTTTCCAAGAGTTATGGTTTTGATTTAGACTTCTGCAGTTTCAAGTGAGTTTTTTAGAGGAGGAGGGAAGGTGTGACAGCAAGTCCAATATAGTTCCATTTGGAATTTATTTAGGTTTTATTGTGGTTTACTATATGGTTCGTTTTTTATAAATGTTCCATGAGCACATAAAAAGAAAATATAGACTCTGTTATCATGAATCGAAGTCAGTTCATTTTGTTTGTCGGCCGCCAAATCTTTGATCATCCTTTTATTGTGACCATTTCTGTCTCATTTTGTTTTAGTCCTGTCTCTTATAAGAAAGTGTCACTGGATTATATTTCTTCAACCCAGTATGAAAGTTATTTCCTTTAAATATGGAAGTATAGTATCTTCTTAAAATGAATAGTATGATCTTATTTCATCTAATTTTATTTTTACTTATCCTTTAACATTTGCTATTTGCTCTATGCACTGTATTTTCTCTAGTGACTTGAAAATTCACATCCTGTTTTAATTCTGCCTTTAAATTTTGCAAAAGCATTCTCAGCCTTTGCTTTTTCTGATTACCAAAGTCAGTGTAATCAGTACATGGAGCAATATGTTTTTTCTTCCCTCCCCTTCTTCATTTGTGTTTTCTCAAGCCACTGTCACCTACGATAATATGTAGCACTCAGAAAATTATTAGTATTTTTGGCATTGTATATTACAATTTTTATTTTCAGTCAGTATTTTGTACTTCCATTATTTAGACATAACTATTTTGCTGGTTTCCATGTACACCATTAGATCTTTTCTACCTTGATTTATCCTATTTTGAGCTCTTAATTTTGGTACTTCTTAGGCTTCTAGAGGAGATCTTCAAATAGTAGTTTCTGAGAAAAGAATATGGTTGAACCTCTGCATATGTACCTTTTCACACAAATATCATCTGGGCCATGTGTAAACTTGTGGAGTAACGTTTCTTCCCAGATTTGTTTGCTGTTTCTTTTTATTCTGGCCAGCAATGCGACTTCTTTGCCTAATTAGCACTGGGGCTTCCCTCAAGGCTTTTTGGCCCTTTGCCTTGTCCAGTCGTTGGCCCTCTTTTGTTATCCCATTCTTGAAGCCCCTTTCCTGAAGCTTTTACTAACTGAAAAAAGTCAGTATATTTTAATGTGATGAGATATACTGAAGAAAGGATAAATGAAAAAGAGGAAGTAAGATTTTCACAAATTTCTAGATTAGACGATACTGAAGATCTATAAAGTTTCCCGAACATGCAGTCTCTCTGTAGGTTTACCATATGGTTGGTTTTGTTCACATCACTGCCTTCCTTATGGGTTTCAGTCTTTGGAAGAAGATGTGGTGGCCATCACAGGCTGGGGAAAGCAATGCTTTCTTCAGTTCTAATTTGCTTTTCAGACTAACGCTTATAAATTCTGTGTGTTCGTGTTATCCAAGAAGCTGAAAGCAACTTTTTTCCACTTAATTTATTTTCAGAACCACTGATTGCCCAGTGGTTAGGACTACAAGCTTTCACATTGTGGCCAATAAATAAATAATTTATTTGCTATTTGAATGCTGGAGTAAATTCAGAGGAATTGGCTATTGCTAGTGATAATAAAATTCAATTCAACAAATATCTTCTGAATACTTACTATGTGTAATGCACTGGAGTAAACAAAATTTTTTTAAATTCTTTTTTGGTAGTTGGGAATTCATTAAATTATGTCCATACAAGGGGCTCCCTTATGCAGCCATTAATAATTTTTGGAGAATGCATGCTGTGCTCAGTTGTGTTTTTGTGACCATGTGGACTGTAGCCTGCCTGGGATTTTCCAGGCAAGAATGCTGGAGTGGGTTGCCATTTCCTTCTCCAAAGATATTTTGAAGAATATTTAAAGATGTAGGAAATGTTGACAATAATATATTAAGTTAGGAAAAGCACTTTACAAAGTGATATATTCAATTTAACTTTAATTTAGCTTAAGATTTCAAAAGACTAAAAAGAATATGTCCCTAAATATTACTATTGTTTATTTCTAGATGAGTTGGAAAAAAAAAACTTTTACATATTCTAATTTTTCTATAGGGAAAACAAATCAACTTAATAACTAGATGATAATATGATTTTGTTGTTTTTTTAAGGATATAGCCCAGCTCTGTAGGATTCTAGGGGATGAGCCCAATCATCCCTATTTCAAGGATCTATTTTCACCTCCCAGAAAAGGTGGAATGGAAGCGGGGCCTTGAACGGAGGGCAAAATATCAATAGGCAGATATACAGAAAGAATGACACATGGGCTTCCCAGGTGGCGGGTTGGTTAAAGAATCTGCCCGCCAATGCAAGAAATGCATTTCTGTGATGAATATTTTGCCACAATTAAAAACTAAAAAATGTAAGTAAAACCTATTCAACTTGGTTTGAACCAATTTTTCCCAGACTTGTTTGATTATGGAGCTCTCTGATCAAAAGAAAAAATATTTGGAAGTAGAACATATATTCACATCCTTTAGTTGTAAGAAGAACATACTTTGGGGAACATTCACACTTACCTGGGGTCAGGGAAGAGGAATTAAGTACCTCATTTCCTCACACCCTGTTGGAACTCAGTACATTTCTTTAAAAAAACATTATTAGAATGGTGGTTGGGCTTTTATTTAGGAAAATTATGGATCAGTTAGTCTTTCCCAGCCTGACCTAGTGACATTATCTCTATGGGAGCTTTAAAACACTTTAGCCTGAAAAGGAAATTCTAGAACCCAATCCACTCAAATGGAAGGCAGATTTACTTCAATAAGACACAGTCACACTTTATGCAGAGCTTTGCAAATTACTTTGAAAAGATTGGAGGTTCTGCCTATTTGGGGCAACTTCTACCCTCTCTGGGCCGCCTTTTACCTGTCCTGCATAGATACCAAGACTTTTGCTTTGGTTACCTGTCTCAGTTCTCATTTCAGTTAACAGTTAGTTGCTCGGTCATGTCCGACTCTTTGCGACCCCATGGAGTGTAGCCCACCGGGCTTCTTTGTCTGTGGAATTCTCCAGGCAAGAATACTGGAGTGGGTTGCATTCCCTTCTCCAGGGGATCTTCCTCACACAGAGACTGAACTCGGGTCTCCTGCATTGCAGGCAGACTCCTTACCATCTGAGCCACTAAGAACCTATCTAAAGCTCCAAGACGGTGTTCTTGTGCAGTGCGCAACCTGTGAAGACGGTGTTCTTGTGCAGTGCACAACCTGTGCAGCTGCCCTTTGCCAGAAACACCCTCCAGTCGCTTCCTTTTTCTATTGTCCCCCCCAGGAATTGGAATCCTGCCTCAAAATTTGAACATAGGGTCGCCCTTTCCATACTAACTTATTTCTTTAATTGAAAAAGACATGCTTTTTATAAAAACTTCAAACCTTACCAGAAGTACATTTCCCACAGTCCCCTCTTGGGTAATTATCATTAACAACGGACAGATAATTTTTTAAATTTTTCTTACCAATTCATATACTAGTACATGCATGTGCATTTACCTCCTGCTTTACCTACTGTTTGCAGCTCACTTTGTTTTTTCTTCACTTAAGTGTGCATCTGGGGCCTCTTTCCATTTTGGCGAATAGAGATCTATTTCATGATTTAATGGCTATATTGTATTTCACTATTTGGATCTGCCTTGATTTATCTAACTGGTCCCATTGATAGACAATTGGCGTTTTTCCAGCTTTGTGCTATTGCATAAATGGAGCAATGAATAATCCTAAGCATGTAAATCTTTGCACAAATGCAAAAGAGTTTCTCTAGGATATATTCCTAGATAGAGTAACTAGGTCAAATGATAACAAACATCTTAAAATTTAACAGACAAAATCATCTTCTCCCTTTGCTCTCCCACCAGTGTGGTCAAGGATCTGTCCCCCCCATCTCACCAACACTGGCAAGCCTTTTTCATCCTTACTAGTCTATTAGTTGTATGAAAAAAAATTTTTTTTTACCTGTCTTCCCATTGCGAAATTCTGGAGTCATACTGAATACTTGTGGTTGCACATTTTTCACTTGTTTATCAGCCGTTTGTATTTCTTTGAATTCTTTCCCAGGCTTCTACTTGGTTGTGCACTTTAATTCCTCATTTCTGTGCTCTACCTGCCAGGATGGAAAATCTGTTGCTTCCCTCCAGACCCTGTGCTGACCACCATTTCCTGCCTCAGAGTTAGAGAGTGATCCCCAGCCCAGGACTCTTGGTGGCAAAGACCTGGGGTGACTCCCAATTGCTCCACGTATTTGTGTGACTTCTGGTAATTTTCCTAACTTCTCTATGCCCCAGATTCCTCATTTGAAAACTGAGATAGTAAAATTGTCTACAGCAAAGGGTTGCCTTCAGGATTAAATGGTATAGTTATGTAAAGCTCTTAGTCTAAACATTCAGGAAACACTAACTAGTATTATTATTGCTCTAATAAAGTGGACTCATTGTTTTCTGATTTGTGCTTTCTGGCCAGTATCACTACTGAGATGGTGAAGGATATGGAGAAAGCCTTTGAAAATGGAGCTGTGCTAGAACACTTACTGTGTTCTTATACTTCTCTATTGCCATAATTGTCCTGGGGCTCAAACATGAATGAGACAGCTTGGCTCTGAAGATAACACTTTCCAATATTATTCTGTGCACATCTGTTTTCTCTCTTTATTACAACTGAGTTACACATAATCAGAGGTTACAACCTAATGTGGATAAATATTTCAATTTCTCATATTTATAGAGTGTTGTGGGTTGTTGCTTTTTTATTTCAGCCAGCATTTAGAAGTTAGGATGTTAATATAAAAAATCTAGATTTCCAGCTTTTCTTGAGAAATGGAAATGTTAACAGGCATCTGGCCCTCCCTGGTGGCTCATACGGTAAAGAATGTGCCTGCAGTACGGGAGACCCAGGTTCTATCCCTGGGTCTGGCAGATTCCTTGGAGAAAGGAATGGCTACCCACTCCAGTATTCTTGCCTGGAGAATTCCATGAACAGACGAGTCTGGTGGACTGCAGTCCATGGTCTTTGACTGTGTGGATTACAACAAACTGTGGGAAATTCTTACAGAGATAAGAATACCAGACCACCTTACCTGTTACCTGAGAAATCTGTATTTAGGTCAGGAATCAGCAGAACTGGGCATCAAACAACGGACTGGTTCCAAATTGGCAAAGGAACACATCAAGGCTGTATATTGTCACCCTGCTTATTTAACTTATATGCAGAGTATATCATGAGAAACGCTGGGCTGGATGAATCACAAGCTGGAGTCAAAATTACTTGGAGAAATAACAACAATCTCAGATATGCAGATAGTACCTCTCTAGTAACAGAAAGTGAAGAAGAGCTAAAAAACCTCTTACGAGGATGAAAGAGAGAATGAAAAGGCTGGCTTAAACTCAACATTAAAAATGCTAAGATCATGGCATCCAGTCCCATCACTTGATGGCAAATAGAAGAGGAAAAAGTAGAAACAGTGACAGATTTTATTTTCTTGGGCTCCGAAATCAGTGCAGACAATGACTGCAGCCATGAAATTAAAAGACGCTTGCTCCTTGGAAGGAAAACTGTGACATACCTGGACAGCATATTAAAAAGCCGACAAAAGTCCATACAGTCAAAGCTCTGGTTTTTCCAGTAGTCGTGTATGGATGTGAGAGTTGGACCATAAAGAAGGCTGAGTGCTGAAGAACTGATGCTTTCAAGCTATGGTGCTGGAGCAGACTCTTGAGAGTCCCTTGGACTGCAAGGAGATCAAACCAGTCAGTCCTAAAGGAAATCAACCCTGAATATTCATTAGAAGGACTGATGCTGAAGCTGAAGCTCTAGTACTTTGGCCACCTGATGCGAAGAGCTGGCTCATTGGAAAAGACCCTGATGGATTGTGGAGCTGCAGACGGTGGAGGCAGGCTGCCTGCCTGGCTCTCGTACAGCTCTCCCTGGGCAACAGGGCCCACCAGTTTCAGTCGAGGAGGCGAGTTGGAACCCCTCTTGTACTTGAGATCATAGCTAGGGTGAACACCACCTCAGCTTGAGCTGCCTCTTGGCCAGTTTCCCCCCAAAATGACCAGACAAGGACCTGGGTGGTCAGGCCCTGATGACAGATTCCTCATCACAGTGCTGACCCTTCCTGGCTTCCCACAGGCAGACATGTATCTGAGGGCTCCATCCTGTGTTCCCAGGCAGCTTGCACTTCCTTTTTGAGTATTTATATTTTATCATCATTTTTTGTTTATATATCTATTTCCCTTACCAGAATGTAAGTGCCTTGATTGCAGGGGCTGTACTTTATCACTTTCATATCCTTGGTGCCCAGGGCATAAGTTTGATGAATATTCTCGAATGGATTTAAATTTTCATAATTTTATTGACTCTTTTGCCATATGAAAAGTTGTCTTCTAAATGCAACACAGGAGGGTCTAAAGTGTGGTTTATATTCTGAAGGAGCTTGTTACCCAGTTGGGCAGATAAGCTCAACCAGTCATTCATTCATCAGTCAGTCATTTGACATATAGTGAGTGTCTAAGTCTGGAGCTTGGCACTGGGGATATGATATCCAGGTGTGTACTCCACTCTCAGGTGGCTTTCAGTTAAGGAGAGATGGATATAAAATGATATAAAGTGAGCACAGCATGAGGTGATAAGTACAGTGATAGGATTTCTAAAAATTGTTAAAAACATGGAATAAAAAATAAATAGCTCAAAATAGTAATGAAAGAACCAACACAAAGCAGTGCATGACTTGGTAGTTGTGATTAGAAGAAAAGCCCAGGTTTCCTGGGGTCTACCAAGGGGGCTTTGAGAAGTGTCTGCTGAGAAGGAGTTTCCTATGAAATCAGCGGTTCACAGTACACATCAGTACAGCTAAGGTGCAAAGAAAGCCCATGTTAGAAACACCTGTTCGACTTTGCTTGGCCTAGTGTTTCCCAAGCTTATGTGAGTGTGAAACTCTTTTTCTCCCCACTGTTTAATATCCTATAGAACTGACATTCCTTGAAGTCATTCTGGGAAATACTGATGTAGATACCATCTGTAATTATTATTACTATTTTTTTGGCCTCACCACACAGAATGTTGGGTCTTACTTCTCTGACCTGGGATTGAATTTGTGCCTGCTTGCACGTAAAAGTGCAGAGTCTCAACCCCTGGACCACCAGGGAATTCCCACTATCTGTAATTAGATAGCTAGTGACTCATAACATTTTAGGAGATGTAGATTTTTGAGAAGTTAACAGTGGGGGTGGGGAAAATTGTGCACACTTCATGCATTCCTTGAAGCCCATCCAGCACCCCTCGCCATGGTCAGTTCAGTTCAGTTGCTCAGTGGTGTCCAACTCTTTTGTGACTCCATGGACTGCAGCATGCCAGACCTCCCTGTCCATCACCAACTCCTGGAGCTTGCTCAATCTCTTATCCGTCAAGTCAGTGATGCCATCCAACCATCTCATCCTCTGCCTCTTCTCCTCCTGCCTTCAGTCTTTCCTAGCATCAGGATCTTTTCCAGTGAGTTAGTTATTCCCGTCAGGTGTCCAAAGTATTGGAGCTTCAGCTTCAGCATCAGTCCTTCCAGTGAATATTCAGGGTTGATTTCCTTTAGGGTTGACTGGTTTAATCTCCTTGCAGTCCAAGGGACTCTCAAGAGTCTTCTCCAACACCACAGTTCAAAAGCATCAATTCTTCAGCACTCAGCTTTCTTTATGGTCCAACTCTCATGTCCATACATAATTACAGGAAAAACCATAGCTTTGACTAGATGGATCTTTGTTGGAAAAGTAATGTCTCTGCTTTTTAATATGCTGTCTAAGTTGTCATAGCTTTTCTTCCAAGGAGCAAGTGTCTTTTAATTTCATGGCTGCAGTCACCATCTGCAGTGCTTTTGGAACCCCCAAAAATAAAGTCTCACTGTATTGTTTCCCCATCTATTTGCCATGAAGTGATGGGACCGGATGCCGTGATCTTAGTTTTCTGAATGTTGAGTCTTAAGCCAACTTTTTCACTCTCCTCTTTCACTTTCATCAAGAGGCTCTTCAGTTCCTCTTTGCTTTCTGCCCTAAGGGTGGTGTCATTAACATATCTGACGTTATTGATATTTCTCCAGGCAATCTTGATTTCAGCTTTGCTTCATTCAGCCCGGTATTTCACATGATGTACTCTGCATAGGTGTTAAATAAGCAGGGTGACAATATACAGCCTTGATGTACTCCTTTCCCAATTTGGAACCAGTCCATTGTTCCCTGTTAGGTTCTAACTGTTGCTTCTTGACCTGCATACAGATTTCTCAGGAGGCAGGTCAGGTGGTCTAGTATTCCCATCTCTTTCAGAATTTTCCACAGTTTGTTGTGATCCACACAGTCAAAGGCTTTGGCGTAGTCAATAAAGAAGAAGTAGATGTTTTTCTGGAACTCTCTTGCTTTTTTGATGATCCAGTGCATGTTGGCAATTGGATCTCTGGTTCCTCTGCCTTTTCTAAATCCAGCTTGAACATCTGGAAGTTCTCAGTTCACATACTGTTGAAGAGAAGGGAGCAAAAGAAGAGAATGGAGCAAATCCCAGGTAGGAGGGATCCAGAAACAAAAGAGATTGGGGAAAAAGGGTTGAGTGCCCAGCAGTTTGACTTTGAAGCAAGGACAGATAGGGCAGAGAGAGAAGGGACCACAGTGCAGTTGGGGGCAGCCTGAGAGGGCAGGCATGGAATTACCAGTTCTTAATGACCAATGGCCTATGAAGGTTAAGGGAGATCCAAGGCCACAAACAACTCTACTAACAGAGTCTGGAGTCAGAAGAGTTATTCACAGAAACAGCAAAATCACAGAACTGAAATCTTCTACATGTCAAAGCCTATGTTATTATCATGTTGAAATGCTCCAAAAAAAAAAAAAAAAGAAAAAAAGAAATGCTCCAACTTGCCTTTTATCCCCCTCCCTCCCCCAACTTACCTTTATTAACTGGTGCTGAATCTCCCAGTTGAAAAATTCACTTTCAGAATTGGATTTGCCATCTAACTGGGCATCCTACCTTGAACAGTTAAAAATCCAATTGGTCTGACTTCTAATTTTAGAAGGAATCAAGCTGACCTTCATTGCGCTGTTGCTAACTGGAGCCGGTTACCTGGGTGACCAGATTTACAATATGTCAGTATGCAAATACCATCTGCCCAAGAGGAGGAAGGAAGGCCTTCCTCCTCTAGGGGTTGTCAGCAGTTCTGGAAATGTCTTCCTCTGGGAATGGAGAGGAGGCTCGCCAGAGAGGAGGAAAACCAGAAAAGATGCAATTTTTCGATGTTACAGTCTACCTCACTCTAGGAGGGAGCACAGGAGTTTGTGGTTTGCCTTATGGACTGTCCTTTAAGGTAGACCACTAGGGATATACGTGGAGGTCTTCAATTTTGCATTTCTTGGGCAGGGAGGGAGCCAACAAGGTAGGGTAGCATTTATTACTTTAGTGTATTTAGATTCAGATAATTGCAATAGCTTAATGAAACCTTTCAGTATGCGATTCTTGTTTTCCACAATGCCTTTAGAAATCTAATTTCAATTGATAAGAGTGCCTGAGCAGAGAAGGAGCCTGCTGCTTTTCTTGGGCTCTCAAGAAGGTGGAAGAGAAGGGGATATTTCATGTCATTTTCCCTCACATCTTCTTCACTGGGGAAGCTGAAGGGATTTTCTCCACAGAATATCTATATTCAGCGCCTGTCCTGTATATTGTTTCAGGCTAAGGGTTAGAATCACTTTTGGAAACATTCAAATCCAAAGGCAGGCAGGGAAGTTCTTTTCCTTTTCATGAAATAACCGTCACATCAGCTGTCAGCTGCAGGAATTTCTTCCACCCACGTGTTTTCTGAGTCCAAATTAGATGGACTCATTAATTTTTACTTTAAAACCTCAAGGACTTGTATGGGTGCGTGTGCTTCCTTTAATTGCCATGTGTCAGAATTTGCGTAGGAGGAAGAGTTTCCAGGAGTAGAGTGAAAACCATTGTGCTCTTAGCTTCTAATTTTGTATCCCCTGGTAGCTTCCCCTGCGACCTCGTCTCTGCTCTTGTTGGGACTGCTATCTCCCACCTCTTTGGAAAAACAAAAAACAAAAAACCTCCTAATATCTACCTAAAACTGTCAGCAGCATGAAAGAGTGAGGAAAGTCACTTTACTTCCCAGGGTCCTTTTACCCAGCCTTATACATAGCCTTTTATTGGGATGTCAAGCAAATGGCTTAGGAGATTAATGCCAAAGTATGGTAAATCCTGGAGCTTGACTCCCTGGGTTCAAATCTCTGCACTGCTTCTTTCTAGCTGGGTGATGTTGGGCAAGTTACTTAACCTCTCTGTGCACCAATTTCTTCATTTGTAAAATAGGGATTTAGATAGTGCCTACCTTATAGAGTTGCTATGCAGATTGGATAAGGATGGAATGCTTTAGGACCATGCTGATCCTAGAAAAGTTAGCACTGTGTAGCAGCATTTTTTTTTCTTTTTTTCCAAACAACCACCTTTTTAATTGATTTGCAATGCTGTGTTCATTTCTGTGATTTGTTTTTTTCCGATTCTTTCTTATAGATTATTACATGATATTGAATATATAGTTCCCTGTGCTACACTAGTAAATCCTTGTTGCTTAGTTATTTTATATGTATTAGCTGTGTATCTGTTAATCCCAAACTCCTAATTTATCCCCCACCTTTCCCCTTTGGTAACCACAAGTGTGTTTTCTATGTGAGTTTATTTCTGTTTCATCAATAAGTTCATTTGTATCATTTTTTAGATTCCACATGTATCATATGATATTTGTCTTTGTCTGATTTTCCTCAATTAGTATGATAATCTCTAGGTTCATTCATGTTGCTACGAATGACATTTCATTCTTTTTCATGGCTGAGTAGTATTCCTGTCTGTGTGTGTGTGTGTGTGTGTGTGTGTGTGTGTGTGTGTGTGTGTACACACCACATCTTTATCCATTCATCTGTTAATGGACAGTTAGGTTGTTTCCATGTCTTGGCTATTGTAAATAGTGCTACTATGAAAATAGGGATGCATGTATCTTTTTAATTAGATTTATTTTTCTGTGGTACATCTTCAAAGGTCCTGGAACATAGTGATGTTTTGCTGTGAGCAAGTAAATGTCCAGAATTTATTTGCAGGCTGTGACTTCCTCCTGCTTCCTTCTTAACAGGCTAGTGTCTCTCCATATACCAGTCAAGCCTCATTTTCTATGTGACGCCCTCCTGGATGTCTGTAGCCCATGCCCCTCCCTTTCTAACCCTCACACGCTTTCCATGTGTCATATAATTAGTACTTTGGATCTGCTGTCTTAGCTCCTAATTGTCTGTAGTGTCATGCTTAGCTCTTTGTTGTCCCACCAGAGTAATGAAAAGACACCATGAGGCTGGGTAGTTGCCCAGGGTATCTGTTGATTGAATGTGCCCAAGTGTCAAATGTGGTGACATGAGCAAGCAAGGCCATACTTGTCCCATAATTTACTCTTGGTTTTTGAAGTCAATTGTTTGATTTTCTTATTTCCACAAGTAACTTAAAATTATCTAAAGTAAGTATGAGACATTATTGGTGAGAATGTAAAATGATACACCTGCTTTGGATGTCTGGCAGTTCCTCAAAAGGTTAAACACAGATATGGCCAAGCAAGTCCACCCCTAGGTATCTACCCAAGACACATGGAAACAAGTCCACACAAAGACTCGTACACATACACTCGTTGTAGCATTACTCGTCAGTAGCCCCAAAAGTGGAAATAACCCAAATGTCTATCAAGTGATAAATGAACACATGTGGAATATTATTTGGTAGTTAGGAAGGAAGTACTGATACATGCTACAACATGGATGAATCTCAAAAGCATTATGCCAGCACTGTTTACAATAGCCAAGACGTGGAAACAGCCTCAATGTCCATTGACAGATGTGTGGATAAAGCAGATGTGTTATATATGGAATACTACTCAGCCATAAAATGGAATGAAATGATGCCATTTGCAGCAACATGGACAAACCTAGAGATTATCATACCAAATGAAGTAAGTCAGAGAGAGAAAGACAAATATGCGGACTCTAAAATATGGCACAAATAGCTACGAAACAAATAGACTGGCAGACATAGAGAACAGACTTGTGGTTGTGGAGGCAGGAAGGTGAAGGAAGGATGGATTGGGAGTTTGGGATTAGCAGATGCAAACTATTCTATATAGCATGGATAAACAGCAAGGTCTGACTGTATAGCACAGGGAACTATATTCAATATCCTGTGATAAACCATAAAGGAAAGTATATGAAAAAGAATATATTAATATATGTATAATTGAATCACTTTGCTGTACACCAGAAACATTGTAAATCAACTATGTGCTTGTGTGTACTTAGTTGCTTCAGTTGTATACAACTCTTTGCAACCCTATAGACTGTAGCCCACCAGGCTCCTCTGTCCATGGGATTCTCTAGGCAAGAATGCTGGAGTGGGCTGCCATGCCCTCCTCCAGGGGATCTTCCTGGCCAAAGGATCAAACCCACTGTTTCCTGTCTCCTGCATTGCAGGGGGATTCTTTACCACTGAGCCACGGGGGAAGCCCAAATCAACTATACTTGAGTTTAGAAAGAAAGTGTACGCTAAGTGAAAGAAGTCAGTCACAAAAGGTCACACATACTGTATAATTCCATTTATATGAACTGTCCAGAATGGACACGTCTGTAGTGACCGAAAGTAGATTAGTGGTTGCAGGAGCTGGGAGGAGGGGAGGATGGGAAGTTAGCACTAATGGGTGTGGAGTTTCTTTTGGGGATGATGAAAATATTCTGGAATTAGATAGTGGCAATGGTTGCACAATCTTGTGAATAGACTAAAAACTACTGAATTGTGTACTTTAAAAAAAAAACAACTAGCAAGTATGCAAAACTACTTAAATCTACTGCAGAGTTTAAAGTCATTTCCAAGATTACTTTTTCAAGAGTAGCTGTCACCTGAAATAGAATAAAGAGTGACTTAAACTGTCAGAAAAAAACACACAAAAAAGGCAAATTACCAAGAATGGCGTTTTGGTTTTTTTTTTGCCTCAAATCTTGGAATATAAGTCATATACATCTGATTCCTAAGTAAGTTCTACAGGACTGTTTGCTGCTTTCTACATTGTGATTCTGTAATTTGCTGCATTCCTGGCTGGGCCATCTAAATAATGCTATATGCAGCTTCCATAACAGAAATAGAAGTGCCTTTTCAGGTCATGCCCACCACCCCCCACACCCAGACTCCCTAAGGTAATAATTCATAGCTGCTTCTCTGTGGTGCCCTTATAGAGTGATGTAACTATTGTGAATATGTTGGGGCCTTTTTGACTTAAAGGGATTTGTTGCATTTTCATCTTCTGTATGCATACAGAGCATTTCAAAGGGACACCCTCCAACCCCCTGAAAAATAACCATCTCAGTTCATCAGTGCTTTATCAGAAAGGTCTTCTGACTTAAATAAATGGTAGAGTTGAAATCTCTCCCAGGGCTGGCTCAGTACTTTTTTTGGAAGACTGACTTGACATGCCCAAACACCACTTAAAATGAGCCTTTCAAGACTGAGATCCAAGAAAGAAATCAGCGTTGACTTTAAAATGTCATGTGACCACATCACACCCATTAGGATGGCTATTATTGAAAAACAAACAAACAAAATAAAAAAACAAAGTGACCAGTGTTGGCAAGGATGCAGAGAAATTGGAATCCTTGGGCATTGCTGCTGGAAATAAAATGGTGCAACTGCTGTGGAAAACAGTTTTGCGGTTCCTTAAAAAGTTAAACATAGACTTATCATATGATCCAGCAATTCCCCTTTTAGGTGTGAACTCAAAAGAATTGAAAGCGGGGACTCAGATACTTGTACAGCACTGTTCATAGCAGCGTTAGTCACAATAATAGCCAGAGGGTGGAAGCAACCCAAATACCCATCAGTAGATGAATGAAGAAATAACCATGGTACACACATACAATGGAATGTTTTTCAGCCTTAAAAATGAATGACATTCTGACACATGCTACAACATAGATGAGCCTTGAAAACATGGTGCTAAAGTGAAGTAAACCAGTCAAAAAAGGACGCCCATTGTATGGTTTCATTTATATGAGGTGTCTGGAATAGACACATTCATAGACAGGAAGTAGATTAGAGCTGACTAGGCACTGGGTGGAGAATGAAATTGGTATCTAATAGGGATGGAGTTTCTTTTTGAAATGATGAAAAAGTTCAGAAGTGGATGATAGTGATGGTTGCACAAGCATTATGAATGTGCTTACTGCCCCTGAATTGTACATGTAAAAATGGCTAAAATGGTAAATTTTGTTAAGTATATTTATATACCACAATTTAAAAAGATGAAAAGAAGAATCCTGTGAAGAACAACATTCTGGTTCATCATTTTGTCTCTATGTCCTTTTTTCTCCCCACTCTTTGAATACATGGTGAACTATATTTTATCGTGGCATTGCCTCCCTTAGCAGGATATGCACAGAGATGAAAGGATTACCAACTGGTTTTAGAGCAAGAACAGGGCCACCACTCGGCCTTAAAATACCAGTTAATAGAATCTCCCTCCAGGTCACTAGAATAAGCCTGAGATGTGTCAGAAAGTTATTTATTTATGTATAATTTTATTGCAGTGTAGTTGATTTATAATGTTCTGTTAGTTTCTGATGTACAGCAAAGTAATTCAGTTACATACACACATACATTTTTTTTCATATTCTTTTTCCATTATAGTTTATTACAGGATATTAAATATAGTTCCCTATGCTATACAGTAGGGCCTTGTGTTTTAATCCATTCTAAATATAAGAGTTTGCGGTGGCTAATCCCAAACTCCCAATCCATCCCTCCTCTACCACTGTCCCCCTTGGCAACCACAAGTCTGTTCTCCGTCCGTGAGTCTGTTTCAGTTTCATGGATCTCATAAGCAATATATATTTGAGAAAGGCAAATAGAGTCTTTCTCTTTAAAGTCTTTCTCTTTCTGACTTACTTCACTTAGTATGATCATGGCATCATTTCAGTCTTTATTTGTTGTCGTCGCCCAGTCACTCAATCATGTCTGACTCTTTGCGACCCCGGGGCCTGCAGCACGCCAGGCTTCCCTGTCCTTTACCATCTCCTGGAGCTTGCTCAGACTCATGTCCTTCAAGTCTGTGATGCCATCCAACCATCTCGTTCCTCTGTCATCCCCTTCTCCTCCTGCCTTCAGTCTTTCCCAGGGTCTTTTCCAATGAGTCGGCTCTTCGCATCAGGTGGCCAAAGTATTGGAGCTTCAGCTTCAGCATCAGTCCTTCCAGTGAATATTCAGGGTTGATTTCCTTTAGGATTGACTGGTTTGATCTCCTTGCAGTCCGAGGGACTCTCAAGAGTCTTCTCCACAGCTCAAAAGCACCAATTCTTCGGCATTCAGCCTTCTTTATGATCCAACTCTCACATCCATACCTGACTACTGGAGAAACCATAGCTTTGACTAGATGGACCTTTGTCAGCAAAGTAGCGTCTGTGCTTTTTAATATGCTGTCTAGGTTTGTCATAGCTTTTCTTCTAAGGAGCAAGCATCTTTTAATTTCATGGCTGCAGTCACCATCTGCAGTGATTTTTGGGCCCAAGAAAATAAAATCTGTCACTGTTTCCATTGTTTCCCCATCTATATGCGATGAAGTAATGGGACTGATGATCTTAACTTTTTGAATGTTGAGTTTTAAGCCAGCTTTTTCACTCTACTCTTTCACCTTCATCAAGAGTCTCTTTAGCTCCTCCTCACTTTCCCATAAAGGTGGTGTCATCTGCATATCTGAGGTTGTTGATATTTCTCCTGGCAATCTTTATGGCTGAGTAGTATTTGTGTGTGTGTGTCTGTGTGTATACTGTATCCTTATCTAATCATCTGTCGATGGGCATTTAGGTTGCTTCTGTGTCTTGGCTATTGTGAATAGTGATGCTGTGAACATTGGGGTGCATGTATCTCAGAATGACAGGTTTTTAAATGTAGTGATTTCTGGAAATATATCCAACTTACTCTGTTTTGCCCTTCTTCACTAACTTTCTCTAGAGAGCAGGAGTAAATGACCATATACTTTTCTCCATCTGCTTCCTTTTACCGGAGGAAACACCTATAGGATGCTATTGCTTAGGAAAATGGTACCTTCCCTGCAGCCAGCCACGTATCCTATGAGCATCTGTGGGCTACAGGCACCGTTACAGGCAAGTGAAACCTGGGGCCAGTCCCCCAAAGTGGGGTGAAGACAGATGCTAGAATTTTCCCAACTTTGATCCACATATCTAATTTGGCCATAACTCTCTCTCCTCATTGTTAGATAGTTAGCAGAGTGCTGAAACCACTTGCCGTGCCAGCTAGCACTTAAGCAAGCAAAGAGGTTCAGTGACCTTCAAATATTATTGAAATCTTGTTGTTCTAGGCTTGAAGTGGCTTGAATAATTCTTTCAAAACATTAAGTTGTTCATTGTTCAGTTGTACATGAAGCAATAAGGGCTTCTCTTTGCATTCAGCGTGCCCTTCTGTTCTCAGAAGGTCTCAAAGACGCTGAAACTAATTGCTGTCATTCCTACAAGTGTATTTCTAGCTTTAACCAAAACAATATTATCCTTTCATGCCACCGGGTGGGTGCAATAGGCTTCAGAAACAGGGGCTTTTCCAGTTCTGGAAAGAGTCTGTTACCTCCATACGGATAGACCTCTCTTCTAGAATCACTTCTGGAAAGGCCAAGATTAAGAAGGTGAGCAGTGACACAGGGGGTGTGGCAAGAAGATGGCACAGGATACATTTCCCAGGAAAGTACTATCTTAGTTTTCTTCCTTTTTGGTCTTGTGATTGGCTGTGGGTTTCTGCTTGGTAGTAAACAGAGACTTGATTGCTTTGTAAAGGTCAGCCCTGTCACCAAACCTCTCCATTTACTTGAGCTGCATTTGATTTCACACTTGTTGAAAAATAGTTCAATGGCTGTGATGTCAGCCTCAAGTTCCTTGGGCTTATATGCCCTGTGTCTTTGAGATTGAACTCAGGAAACGCTCCTCTTTGCTGGACACCAGGTCAACCTTGTTTATAGCTCTGCCTCCCATGTCTACAGGGCCTAGTGTACTCTGTTAGTTCAATGCATGAACCAGAAGGAACTGGACTCTACACCCAGAGTGTCCCCCAACCCATGTCTGGAGAAATCCCATGTTCTGCCCCAAGGACAGACTACCCTTGTGGTTTTGAACTGAGTCTTGGCAGTTCCTATCTTTGCTCTCTGTGGTTTCACATGCTGCTCTCTAAAAGCTAATGTGTTCAGCTTCTCATTTATCAATACTGGGGAATGACACCTCTCACTTGAGCTAATGCTTATAAAGTAGCCTCTATGTGCTGATAGTTATCATTTTGGCTTTTAAATCTGTGCATTAAGTGAGTTCTAAGGGCTAGAATACCTCCCCCAAGGATAAGTCTGTGTTGGAAGGAGCAGTTAAAGTATGCACTCTTATTTTTCGTATACTATACTCTCCTGTACTCAGTCAAGTGGATTGTGCTCCTGGACCTCCCAGTGTACTGGAAACAATTTGCGGTTTTGCACAGGTATAAGCATAGACTTCTGCTTGCACCAGCACAAAGTATACCCTGAGCCCTTCCCCTGGCATTGAGTTGCTCTATTTCTATCCAGTTCAGTCCAAAACTCAGGATGGGTTAAGCACCAGCATATGATACTGTTTATATTAGTTTGTCATGAAAAGGGGATTTTTGAATTAAATGTCGATAACCCAGCTCCTTCTTAAATCTTTTTATCAGCTTTTTCATTCCTACACCCTGGCATACTTACACAGGTATTACGTAAACAAGGCACCTTTGAGGGCTGCTTATAAAGATCCGGGAGAAAAGATAAATATGTGATGATGCACTGATATCCTGAAATATGAGCTGCAGGTTTGTATTTTCTTTGTGGCATCGGATATTGGTTTTCGTGCTTTATTGACCTGGCAGGGAGAGAGCTGACAAAACACCGAAGAACTTTACACCTTTTTCTTTTAAACCTCTCTGTCTACATGGAGAAATCTGAACATTGAATCACAGAGCCAGAAAGACCGATGGGGCTAGCCACTCTTGTCTTTGCAGAGCCCAAATCAGATTCAGCCCTCAGAAGTAAAAATACACACCTCACCTTCCCAAGGGAAAAAAGGAACTGGAATTGGGCTTGTTGCAGAGTCGCTCCCAGGCAGATGGAGGAGTTGGGCTCTGAACTGTGACAGTCCTGTTCAATAAGAAGCTGGTGTTCTCAGTGACCTGCGTTAAGGTCGGCAGGATTAGAGTGAGTTTGTATTCGGTTAATCACTCTTTCCCTTCTGTCAGGGTCTTTGTCACTACTGCGTCGCTTGGGAACATCAGCAACAAGAATCCTCCAGAATGCTAATGTTAAAGACATTTAAGTTTAGGGCAGAGCGAGCCAGACATTTCTTCCTGCGTGGCAGGAATCAGGCATCTTGTAGAGCATTGTCTCTGGAGGAAGTCATTTTATAATTCTGTCCCCTGGGCTTAACACCTTCAAATAACCTTCTAAACCAAAGATCCAGCAAATATAAAAGTCCCTGGCCTTAAAAAAAAAAAAAGAAAGAAAGAAAAAACTTTTGCATAATGATAAAAATCACTGATAGATGGCCACCTTGAGGTGTGAAGTAAGTAAGCCACACTCAGGACAAAATGACATGTTACAGGTTTTTTAAAGAATTGTGATGAAATATACATCACATAAAATTGACCATTCTAACCATTTTTAAGTGTACTGTTCAGTGGCATTGATTATGCAACCATCAACACCATCCATCCATCCCCAGAACTTTTTCATCATCCCAAAGGGAAACTCTGTCCTGCTGAGCGCTAACTCCCTGCCCCTGGCAGCCACCATTCTAGTTTCAGGCTCTGTAAATTTGACTAGGGAGGTCATATAAGTGGACGTTCCCAAGCTTTTTGTAATATTTTGGGAAATATTTGATCTGACTTCCAAGAAAAATTTTAGAGGAGGAAACGATGGTCTTGGGCTGATTGTCAGGTTTTCCTGATTTTTGCATCATAGCGGTGTGTATGGCGGATGCCTTGTTCTTTTAGCCTTCATAAAACTATAGCCAAATGGAAACAAATGAAACAGATCTTCACCTCCCAGTCAGATGTGTTGCCAAACAGGAGCCATAACTACTTAGTGTAGTTTTACATTTTAATGAAGCATATTAATTTGTAAGTTTTTTCCTCACTTGATTCTCACCATGTCCTATCAGGTATTTGCTTAGTCCCATTTTAATGATGAGAAACTGTGGCTCAGTTCAAATTGTCTAGGGCTACAAAACTCATCAACAGCAGAATCGGGACTTTGGCCACCAGTTTTCAATTTTAAAAGTGCAATGCCTTCCACCATAACACACTGTGAACAATTATCACCTCTCTGGAGGTCCATGCAATGCCAGCCCTCAGGAAAGGAAGGCTCCTCCAAATGTATCCCTGATTATCCGTGCTCTCCCTCACTAGCTTGGAAACACATGGAAACCCTTGACCTGACAAGCCAGCCTCCAAAGTTTTGATGTGAACTGAAGGCCTGACTCTCTGTCACTGATGGCCAAGTTTAGGGCTTAGTCCAGCACTGTCCAGTAGAAATATGTGAGCCACAGGTGCAAGCCACATATGTAAAAGAAACAGGTGAAGTTACTGAAGAATACATTTTAGGGACTTCCCTGGCAGTCTGGTGGGTTAAGACTCCACATTTCCAACGCAGTGGGTTTGGGTTCAATCCCTAGTTAGGGAACAAAGATTTTACATGCCATGGGGTGCAGCCAAAAAAAAAAATTTTTTTTTTACTTAACCTCATATCTCCAAATTGTTTCAATATGCAATCAGTTTAAAAATTATTAATGAGCTATATTACTTTTTTTGTTATTGTCAAGTTTTTTGTTGTTGCTACTAAGTACCCATTTTACACTTTTAAGCAATCTCAAGCCAGATGCTAAAATTTTATCAGAGGTACCTGATGTAAATTGAGATTTCATAAAAATTTCCAGTTGAAACAGTAGATTGATGTAGCTGAAGGTGTCTCACGTATATGGAAAAGTTTTCTTATAGCTGAATTGAGTATCAGTTTTAAAATTTAATTAAAAAGAAGGGAAATTTAAAATTCAGTCCGTCCATTGCACAGGCCACATTTCAAATGCTCACAAGCTACATGTGGCGAGTGGCCACCACACTGGACAGCACTGGTTAGGTGAGCAGCTAAGGCTGCTCTAGACTGGACCCAGCAGCCCTGGACTAGACAGGGGTCAGCAGCCTTTTCCCTAAAAGGCCAGATAGCAAATATTTTCACCTCTGCAAACCACATGGTACCTGTTGAAACTACCCAATTCTACTCTGATATCATGAGAGCAGCTGCAGAGTGAATGAGTATGACTGTTCCGATAAAACTTTATTTTATAAAACAAGCCCCAGACCGCATAGTTTGCCACTGTTGGACTAGAGCATTTGTTCTGCTGCTTCACCCATGCTGTGAGAGTGAGAAGAGGTTGTTTTCTGAGATGAGGTTGTTAAAACCCAGCCCCATCGTATCCCCTTTCCAGGGTGTAATTACAATTTTGGCACCACTTGGTGTGAAGACTGCAATGTACCGGAGTCCTGGGTGATTTTTCATCTTTCAGACACACTCTCCTTGTGCACAGGGAGGAAATTGTTTCACAGTGCTTTGAGGTCTGTGTATTGAGAATAGAAAAAACTTGGGGTAAAAAAGCCAATAAAAGCATTATGGGTTATGTGAATAATGTGTGAAACTCCCAGGAACACCAGGGTATACCACCCTCTACTCTTTGCTCTCTCCACACAGCCAGAGAGAGGCAGGAATCATGCCCACTTCACAGATGGAAATGTACACAATAATGATGTTAAATCAGAGGGACGGATATTTCTCCATGGTTATGATATTATGTGGCTTGCATCCATTGTGATGTTAAAGGCAGAAGTAGTCATATCATCAGGAAATAAATCCATCCAGACTAGGTAATATTTATTGCAAAGCAATGGTCCCCACCTTTCACATCATGATGTTTGAAAATGGTATTGGTACTAATGGAGAAGAGAAAGGGGACAGGAAGGGAGGGATTGGAAGAAAGATAACACCCCATGGTTCTTTAGGGAGGGGGAAATACAGGAGTCTGGCCTTGCAGGGATCTCTGAAGCTCAGCAACTAGGGGAAGGGGCAGTTAAGTGAAAATCAGTCATAGCTTGGGGTTCTATTGAACCTAACTCTTCAGGTCCAAAACTTTCTCCAGCAAGAATGATGTTCAGGTGTTGGTGGTGGTCATTTACTAATCCCTCAACATACTCAGCAGTTTTGACTTGGAGGTCACCTTTTCTAAAATCAGGGTTTGAGGCTGAACTGAATTAAGTATCTTGATGATGAGTGGTCACATTTGCAAAGTACAAGGTGATGAAAATGCTTGGTTTTTCCAGGCACATTATGCAACTCTGCCTTCCCTCAAGTTCTGCAGCTCTATTAGATGTTCAGTGCTGCGTGCAAGTGGGAAAGATCTGCATCCCCACGATGGGTTTTTTTTTTTTTTTTTGACTACAGAGATAATTATTTGGGGTAGCTGTTCTGATGATGGCTCACACGGAGCCTCAGCCCTGCAGCGCGGAGCTGTCTCTAATCGTGATTGCCTGTAATGATGATTACCCCAAACTCTGGAATTATAACAATAGATTTTACAAAGTTAGAGCATAATTACTCCACCGTTCCATATGTGAACACAGTTTAAACATCTTTGATCTTTTGAATGATATCAGACTTTTGTTCTTCATCTTCTGAAATAGTGAAGTTCAAAGGCAGTGGCTCCAAACCATCCCTCTTTGTTCTTCATAGTGAGGTCAGGTTTATTAAAGTAGTTCACCTGTTAGAGAAATAAGGGCTGAACTTGGGTGGAGAAGAAAGAGTACAGGCCTGTGTTGTTCAGATCCCAGTTCTGCCACCTGGAAGCCACATGGCAGGAGAAAGTCTCTAGCCTCTCAGAGACTCAGATCCCTCATCTGTAAACACCTACCTGGCTGAATCATTGTGAGTCTTAGAAATTGATATAAAGCACCTAATTGGTGCCTCACAGTGACAGGCAATCAGTGAAGCATTTTCACCACCACCATCATCGTCATCGCCTTCACCACCATCATCAATCCTGTTATTAATTCTCAGGCTTTAACATCTTCACAGTCCTTCTGAGTCTATGGATTT
This sequence comes from Ovis canadensis, assembly GCF_042477335.2. Classification (NCBI taxonomy): domain Eukaryota; kingdom Metazoa; phylum Chordata; class Mammalia; order Artiodactyla; family Bovidae; genus Ovis; species Ovis canadensis. The sequence goes on along the minus strand of NC_091255.1, from coordinate 57,716,791 downwards.
TGCAGCCTTCACTTTACATAAAAGTTAGTTTGAAGCTGGTGATCTTCATCTAATTTAGGGATGAAGCTTTATGAGAAATTAGTGTTAAAGAGGAAAGAAGAAACAGGCCCTCTAAAGATGGAACATTCTGGTCTTGGCTCCATCTGGTACTGAGCAAGTGAATGAATACCTTCCTCACCCTCTGCTGAAGTGGTTCTCAGCTTTTAGCTTGTGTTTGAGTAAAATCCCAAACTCCCTGTATCTCACAGTGTGAGTGTAACATGGGCTGGAATTGACCCAGGAGTTAGCATTTTTAGGAGCATCTCTGGTGATTCTGAGACATGGTTCAAAGACTCTCTGTTTTGTCCTGTCCCCTCCAGTTGAGAAACTTCTGGATGCATGTGTCTTTGAGTGAATTTGAGTTTTAAAACCTCTACTTCTGGATGGCCCAGCTCGGATGGCCACAACAGGCAGAACAGGCCTGATTTGCTTGAGAGCAAAGAAAGTGACAGCTGCAGAGCCCTTGATCATCTTGGTGTCTGGGCTTGAGTGTCCCACCACCCCCAGCACTGTCACCCACGTGACTGAATCCAGCGTCTGTTGTCGCCCACAGGCTGACGCTATCTTAGTGAGCTAACCCTGGTGTCTGCCCTGCGATGGCTCATTCAGGAGCCGCTGGAATGATCAATGAGGCTGTGCAGCCAGGCCCTCCTCTGGCCGCTGGTGAATCAGCCTATGGCTGCCTTGACCCTTTGCTTTCAACACAGAGCAGGAAGCACTTGAGCTGAGCGCAGCCAGGCTGACTCGAGTCCGGCTAATGGCTTTTCTGTGTCATGCGTTGTCCTTGGTCCCATGCATTTCCATGCATGAGTGGGTTGGAGCTCCTGGAGATGGTCCAGGAATAGATATCCCTTCTGCATCCCCGCCCCTGGCTAAAGCCCTGGACAGCATTTTGGTTTAAGTGTATCTGCTTCAGAAGTGGGGTCAACACTTTAAAAAAAAATTGAAGTTGTCAACTCAAGAAAAATTCGCAACCTAAAAGATGTGTTAAATTGTATTTGCGGAGCTTACTGCGAACTAGAGAGAGCTCTGAGAAGGGAGGAGCCAGGATATATAGGAGTTTTGGCTGGGGGAAAAACACCACACAGTCGAACAGTTAAAAAAAATACCATGTAGCAGTAAAAGATGTGCTAATCACACACAATAAAACCATACATCTCAAGGTAATGATTTTAGTTCTTTTTTTTTCCCCATGAATGGGAAGGTGCGTGAGTCTAGATTCTCTGAAATGTTTCCTTAGGTATGCATCAGGGCCAGTGCCCAAAGCACAGAATGTTATCTGTTTTTCTCCATCCTGAATTCTGCTCAGGGCTCAACACTGAGGCTTGTTGTGGGTTGGAGTCAAGAGGCTACAGTGGCTGATGGCATGATGGCAAGCAAATACTCTTTGTTTACTGTAATGGCAGCAACATTCTCATTCACAAGGCTGAAATCAGATAACACAGAATTAACCATTTTAAAGTCAATTCAGCAGCATTTAGTACATTCACCACCTTGTACGACCACCACCTCTAACCAGATCCAGACCTTTCATCACCCCAGATGGAGACCTCATACTCACTGAATTGGCTGGCTTGGGCTGCCATAGCAAACACCACAGGATGGGTGGCTTAACCAACCAGCGTTGTAAGGGCTGACAGTTCTGGATGGTGGAAATCAAAGATCAAGTGTCAGTAGTCAGGACTGGTTCCCTCTGGGAAGGCTGGGAGGGAAGGATCTCTTCTGGGTCAATCCTTGGCTTGTAAGTGGCCATCTTCCTGCATCGCTTCACCACATCTTCTTCCCTGAGTGTCTCTTTGTCCATCTTGCCCCTTGGGGGCTTCCCAAGTGGCACTAGTGATAAAGAACCCATCTGCCAGTGCAGAAACATAAGAGACCTGGGTTCAGTCCCTGGGTCAGGAAGATCCCCTGAAGGAGGAAATAGCAGCCCACTCCAGTACTCTTTGTCTGGAGAATCCCATGGATAGTGGAGCCTGCCGGGCTACAGTCCATAGGGTCACAAAGGGTCAGACACGACCGAAGCAACTTAGCATGCACATAAGGAAACCAGCCCTGTTGGATTAGCGCCCATCCCAATGACCTCATTTTAATTTGATTGCCTCTATGAGGAGCCTGTCTCCAAATAAGGTCATATTTGAGGTATTGGGACTTACATTTGACTTTTGGGAAACACTGTTCAACTGATTAACACCCATGAAGCAGTATCAGTATCAGTACTTCCTTCCTTTTTATGGCAGAGTAATATTCCTTTGAAAGTAAACATATTTTCTTTGAACACCAAGTACAAAGCAACTTCTAGTGAAATCTCCATCCCCTGGGCAGCTGGGCATTCTGTTCTAAGCTTGTGTGCCTATCCACATAAGGTGGAGTGTTGATCTCACAGGTGTATCTCACAGATCTCTAGCCTGTAACCTTTTTCTCACTGTCTTCCTCCTGGAAAGAGGGTTAGTTAGTCTTTATGAACAAAGGAAAGAGGACTTACTAAGGGGAAGCCAAGATAAGCTTCTAATCCCAAAATGTGTTTACAAATAAATTTTATCTTTGATTTCCTTTCTCCTCTCACTCCCTTCATCCTCAACACAGACAGAGATACATTAAAAGCGTTTTAAATGCAGACCCTTCTGGGGAGGAGTGTGGCACAGGAAGCTCTGCCCTTTGAGAAGAGCCAGACTCTGACTGCTCTTTCCATTGTCATGGTGACTGGGCCTGGTCCCTTGGGCTGACCTCACACCAGAGCCTTTCGCATTCTCTTCACACTCCCCTCCCTGCACCTGCCTCAGAATAAAACAGGGACATTCAGACATGTGAGTCCTCTCAGCTTTGGAACTGACTGCACTGTTGATTTGTACATTTCACCTTGCCCCTTTAATTTAAAATCTATTTCTCTTGCGCACCTATACAGGAGAGCTGCATCCCTGCTGACCTTGGCTCTTTGGGGATAACCCAGAGCCATCATGAGCTAGCTGCAGACTCAGGTCCCTTCCCCCCATCCCATGGGCCTCGATGATGCTGACACTGTGTTGTCTCACACCGAATCTGCAGGAAGGACCACAGCAGTGTCTCATCACCCTGCCTTCTGATTCTGAGCAGACTTCATGCAAAAATTGTTTGACTCCTTCCTTCGCCTCTCTCTCTTTCTCTTCTTTCCCCTCCATTAAATTAGTTTTTGTCACTTCGGAAGTTCACTGGGTGAAGAGATGCATGCTGGCTCCAGGGTTTTCAGAGAGGCAAGAAAGAGACAGGAACAGCTCAAAACAGCAGACAGCATGGAAAATATTCACATTACATGTTATTCTATTTTATCATTTTCATGTAAGCACATGTGGCTTCAGGGCCCTCAGGCTAGAAGGCCACACACTGTTAGTGGAATTGGTTGAAAAGGATTTATACTGTATAGATTTTCTCCCTTGTGGACCAGCCTAATGGTGGGTTCACAGTTTCCACTCAAGGGGGAGTCTGGGCATCTGAAGTTTTTTTTTTAAGCTTCCAGGTCATTCTAATGTCCATCCAACTTTGAGAACCACTATTCTAGAGGACAGAGACCTCCAGGAGAGTTTTAACACTTTGAGAGAGGCAACGAAAGAAACAGGTGACATCTAATCCTCTGTGCCCAGCAATGCAGTTAATTAGGCAGAAAGAATGGACAGAAATAACATACCCTGGTCTGTCTTATGCCAAGCAAAATAGGAATTTAGCTCCACTTAACCCTGTAAGGCCAGTGTGAAAAGGGAGATTCCAGCATGCCCACCTCCCTGCTGCTAACCATGGGTTAGCAGGATTGGCTGCCAAACCTTGAAGACCATCAGCCCCCTGGTGAACATTTGCCAAGGTGATGCAGAATGTTCACAGGAACAAGCCGTTTCTGCATTCTAATCACAATTAGTTCCCTTCCTTATTCTTGAGGAAAACTAACATCAGGCCCACGTGCCTGCTTTCTTTTCTCAACAGGAAGTGCTGATGCCATGAGTTGCTTGCGGCACCATAGTTGGGAGGGGTTGTCTTTAAAAGTGAGTGGTGGGGCTGACCTGTCTGCATCCGTGTGTTTTGTAGTACAGAATCGGACAGCTGTACATGATCAGCAAGCACAGCCACGAACAGAGTGACCGAGGAGAAGGGGTGGAGGTTGTCCAGAATGAACCCTTCGAGGACCCTCACCATGGCAACGGACAGTTCACAGAGAAGCGGGTATATCTCAACAGGTAAGTCCTGGCAGCTGGCGCTCCACCTCCAGGCGCCTTCCCTGCCCAGGAATCCCTCCCACCTGGCCTCACGGCACCCAGTAGAGGCTGTGACTGTCTGGGATGAAAAGGTGAGTTAGAAAGTCTTTATATCCACCCTCCAAAACCACCAGTCAAGTTGCTTCCCCCGCATTCTGCAAAATAGTCCTCAAATGCATTTTCATCAGGAGCTTTCCTCTTACCATTCGCAACCCTTCCACCAGATGTTAGGATGAAATCTGATCTTAAGGATTAAAGGACTTTGTCTTCTTCCTTGGTTCTGGGATTAGCAGAAGGAAAGAGGCAGCTTTGCCTGTAAATTGTAGAGAAATAAGTGCTGAAGATAGTCGTGTACCGTTGGGGTCTTAACTCAGTAAGATTTCCACTTCCTGTCAGGTGGAAGTGTCCCCAGAGGGAATTGACAAAACTAACAGTCACCTGTGACCAAAGTGAGATACAGTATGCTGGTGGTTTCTATCTCTAAACCACTTGAGAAACTGTATAACTTTTCCTGCAGCAGAACAAGAAGTGGCCAGCTGTCTCAGTCATGTCTGTTTTCTCTATCAAAATATTCATATTTATCTTAATGGAGAGTAATAAACATTAGTAAGAGGGAAATTTGTTATAAATAGGATATCTGGACTTTCAGTAGTAATTCCATTCTTCCCAAGGTAAAGAATGTCATCTCTCCTTTGGAAGGGTAAAAATTCAAGGATGATCAGCCAGCACTGATCAGGACTGCCATTTCTGTTTTGCAAAATACATTTTTGTAAATCTTTTCTGTTTTCTTATCACTAATGACATAATTGATTCCTGGGGCTTGTCTGATCTTCTCCCTACCTTACACTCCCCTCTAGGTCATTTTCTTCCTTTTCCTTTTCTGGGTCAGAACATTTGTAGTCACATGCCATATGGCGTATATTTTCTTAAAACTAACAGTCTATGTTAGTGAACCAGCATGTGACCATTCTGGTCTTTGCTATCCTCTCCATGAATACTCTGCTACCATCTGTGGCCTCCCTTATTGGCCCATTTCTCGTTATTCAGAAAGCACTACCAACGTAATAGTTGGACTGTGTCCCCATTTTATCCACTGACACTTGTGAATATTTCTGCATTCTCAGTGCTTTAACCACAAACAGATGTTCCTGAGAGAGCCATTTGTGGAGTCTCTCATTCTTGCATGGCGTCCACCCTCCAACAGGCTGAAGGGGACTATTTCTTCTTGATGGGAGTGTTTGTGTTCTGTCACCAGTGTGTTTGGAAATCTCTCAGGCCAGTATCCTGACGCTGAAGGCCTTGGGCTGATTAAACCCAAGGATGCAGTACCAGGGAATTCCTGAGTCATGATGAAATGCAAATGAGATCGATCCTGTTCACCTATTAGTAGCTGTGAATTGCCAGGATTTGGAACCAGTTCAGCCTGCAATCAGCTGTTGATTTGCAGGAGTATCTGAGCTCCAAGTCTGGTCTGAGGATGGCTTCCTTCACAGAGAGGTTTCTCAATATGCTGCTTTGACATTCTTAGTGCTAAGGGTGTAAATAAAATATTGAGCATTACTCACCTCTGTAGAGCAAAGAGAAGTGAGGAGAGTGCGAGAAAATAGATAGAAACCTGCAGAAAATTCCATTTCTCAGCAAACAATTGCATTTTCCCAAGTTATTGCCTGGGGAATGTTCCCTATGTACCAAATTTAAGAAATTAGAAAACTCTATAACTTTTCCTGAAACAGAACAAGAGGTGTCCAGCTGTCTCTGTCATGTCTGTTTTCTCTATCAAAATATATGACATTTATTTTAAAGGAGAATCATAAGCATTAGTAGGAGGGAAACTTGTTATAAATAGACTATCTGGACTTCCAGTAATAATAACTAAAAAGATTAATATAGACCTTTCCCCTGCACCTCATATGACAAACACAGGATGAAATATAACAATATAAAAATGAATTCAAACCGAAGAAAGGGAAATCCTCAGATACTAGAAATAAAGAGGAGACTCTAACAGGAGTGGAAAGCACATGAGCTAATGCTAGGGAAGCTGGGGGATGTCAGAACTGAGTGTGGGCCCTGCCATCCAGGGGTTGGGGGTGTCATGCTCACAGTGTTAGTTGCTTAGTCGTATCCAGCTCTTTGTGACCCCATGGACTGTAGCCCACCAGGCTCCTCTGTCCATAGGATTTCCCAGGCAAGAATAGTAGAGTGGGTAGCCATTCCCTTCTCTGGGGATCTTCCCGACCCAAGGATTGAGCCCGGGTCTCCCACATTGCAGGCAGATCCTTTACCTCCCATAAAGGGACAGGAAATGAGGCCTCAGTACTTGTAAATGGGGCATTGTGATTAAGAATCATGCAAAAAAAAAAAGTTTTTGACAAAGACTGAGAAAACTTACCACTCAGAGGTGCACACTGAAAGAACTACTAAGGCTTCCCTGGTGGTCCAGTGGCTGAGTCTCTGCTGCCAGTGCAGGGGGCCCAGGCTCAATTTCTGGTCAGAAAACTAGATCCCACATGCTTCAATGAAGAGCAAAGATTCTGCATACTGAAACCAAATAAGTAATTAAAAGTACTACTGGACTTCCATGGTGGTGCAGTGGATAAGAATCAGCCTTCTAATGCAGGGGACACAGGTTCAATCTCTGGTCCATGAAGATTCCACATGCTGCGGAGCAACTAAGCCCGTGCACCACAACTACTGAGCCCGTCTGTGCTCTGGAGCCAGCGAGTTGCAACTACTGAGCCCTCAAGCTGCAACTAGTGAGCTGGTGTGTCCTCGAGGCTGTGCTCTACAACAGGAGAAGCTACTGCAATGGGAAGCCCACACACCGCAGTGAAGAGTAGCGCCTGCTTGCTGCAACTAGAGAAAGCCTGAGCACCGCAGTAAAGACCAGTGTGTCCACAAAAAGTCCTAATAAAGGCTGTATTTTTAAGTAAAAGGGAGTTGAAACCAAGAAGAATGAGGAGGGAATCTAGAAGAGATAGTTTTGTAGCCACGCATTCCAGGAAACAAACTCAGAAGGACAATGCAGATAGCAGAGAGCAGTTTATTACACCGGCAGGCCCAAGGCAGAGTCTCCTCTTAGCCAAGGACCCCAGGCAGCATTTGTGAAAATCTTTTATACCCCATGTGAACGTGTCTGCACCCACCACTCCAAATTCCTTGAGACTTACATAAACCAAGGAAAATACAATCCCAGTAACCCCATGATTCACGTGCTATGTGCTCATGTGCTCAAACAGTCAAACAATTAGCCAATAATCAACAAACCTGAGGTTACACTCCGATTGATACAGAAAAATTTATGGCCTGCCTGGAGGAAGGGGTGATTTAGTGTATGTTTTCTCTTAGGTGACGAGTAACCTAGATACGATCTTCAAGGTTCCCCTGTCTGGAGGGGGTCTTATCCTTCGGTTGTTGTTTTCATAGGCACTAAACACAGAGTTCAGAGTCCATTGGAAAGATGGCCGAGCATGATCAGCATAAACAGGCCTAAGACGGAGTCCCAGCCCTATGAATTCCTTTTTCAGTAGTAAATATCTGGACAAATCTGAATAAGCATAGAATGTTGCAAATATATGAACAATGAGTAATTGGAAATAGACTCATGGAATTTAAACAATTCAAATAACAATAACAGAAAATAAACAGTTCAGTTCAGATCAGTTCAGTTGCTCAGTCATCTCCAACTCTTTGCGACCCCATGGACTGCAGCATGCCAGGCCTCCTTGTCCATAACCAGCTCCTGGAGTTTACTCACACTCATGTCCATTGAGTTGATAGGGGTGGTAAAAAAGAAATGCTGTAAGTTGCTAATATTATCTAGAAAGAGGAAAGACATGCTTATTAATTTTTAAAATTTAAAGCAAGTATGCCTATTCAAAATGTAAAAGTAACCTCTAAAAGAATAGTAAAATAGTATGTTTTGATCATACACGGTTTTGGAAAGCGTGACCAATCCAATTGAAGGCAGAGGAAGAACAAAGAGAAATCTACAAAAAAAATATGGTAAATAGAAAATATAAGTTGTGTTTGTCAGATGATAAATCAAAATATATCACTGATCACAATAATGTATTATATCCTAAACCTGAACCTCGCTCAACAAAAATATGGCAACACTGACAAAATTACATGTGTCCTGAAGTTATAATGGGGATTTTAACCTACTTCTTTAATAAACTGATAGAGCAAGTAGACAACTTATTAATAACAAGCATAAAGAAGATATAAACAACTGAATTACAAGCTTGACCTAGTGGATATTAATAGACCGTGGAACCAACATGCCTTCCAAACACACATGAAAGTCTGTAAAAACTGAATACAAAGGAGGCCAGAAACCAGTATTAAATACTAGAAAATTGATATCATGTAGGTCCTATTGGCTGATTTCAAAGCGTGACAATAAGAAATTGCTAAAACAATAGTATATGACCTAAATCAAATCCGTTATGACTATACAGTGGAAGTGAGAAATAGATTTAAGGGACTAGATCTCGTAGACAGAGTGCCTGATGAACTATAGATGGAGGTTCATGACACTGTACAGGAAACAGCAATCAAGACCACCCCCAAGAAAAAGAAATTCAAAAAGGCAAAATGGCTGTCTGAGGAGGCCTTACAAATAGCTGTGAAAAGACGGGAAGCGAAAAGCAAAGGACAAAAGGAAAGTTATACCCATTTTAATGCAGAGTTCCGAAGAATAGCAAGGAGAGATAAGAAAGCCTTCCTCAGGGATCAATGCAAAGAAACAGAGGAAAACAATAGAATGGGAAAGACTAGTGATCTCTTCAAGAAAATTAGAAATACCAAGGGAACATTTCATGCAAAGATGGGCTCAGTAAAGGACAGAAATGGTCTGGACCTAACAGAAGCAGAAGATATTAAGAAGGAGTGACAAGAATACACAGAAGAACTATACAAAAAAGATCTTCACGACCCAGATAATCACGATGATGTGATCACTCACCTAGAGCCAGACATGCTGGAATGTGAAGTCAAGTGAGCCCTAGGAAACATCACTACAAACAAAGCTAGTGGAGGTGATGGAATGCCAGTTGAGCTATTTCAGATCCTGAAAGATGACGCTGTGAAAGTGCTGCACTCAATACGCCAGCAAATATGGAAAACTCAGCAGTGGCTGCAGAACTGGAAAAGGTCAGTTTTCATCCTAGTCCCAAAGAAAGGCAATGCCAAAGAATGCTCAAACTACCGCACAATTGCACTTATCTCACCAAGCAGGCTTCAGTAATACATGAACGGTGAACTTCCAGATGTTCAAGCTGGTTTTAGAAAAGGCAGAGGAGCCAGAGATCAAATTGCCAATATCTGCTGGATCATGGAAAAAGCAAGAGAGTTCCAGAAAAACATCTATTTCTGCTTTATTGACTATGCCAAAGCCTTTGACTGTGTGGATCACAACAAACTGTGGGAAATTCTTCAAGAGATGGGAATACCAGACCACCTTATCTGCCTCTTGAGAAACCTGTATGCAGGTCAGGAAGCGACAGTTAGAACTGGACATGGAACAATAGACTGGTTCCAAATAGGGAAAGGAGTATGTCAAGGCTGTATACTGTCACCCTGCTTATTTAACTTACATGCAGAGTACATCATGCGAAATGCCGGGCTGGAAGAAGCACAAGCTGGAATCAAGATTGCCGGGAGAAATATCAATAACCTCACATATGCAGATGACACCACCGTTATGGCAGAAAGGGAAGAAGAACTAAAGAGCCTCATGATGAAAGTGGAAGAGGAGAGTGAAAAAGTTGGCCTAAAGCTCAGCATTCAGAAAACTAAGATCATGGCATCCGGTCCCATCACTTCATGGCAGATAGATGTGGAAACAATGGAAACAGTGGCTGACTTTATTTTGAGGGGCTCCAAAATCACTGCAGATGGTGATTGCAGCAATGAAATTAAAAGACGCTTCTCCTTGGAAGGAAAGTTATGGCCAATCTAGACAGCATATTGAAAAGCAGAGATATTACTTTGCCAACAAAGGTCCATCTAGTCAAGGCTATGGTTTTTCCTGTGGTCATGTATGGATGTGAGAGTTGGACTATAAAGAAAGCTGAGTGCTGAAGAATTGATGCTTTTGAACTGTGGTGTTGGATAAGACTCTTGATTGTCCCTTGGACTGCAAGGAGATCCAACCAGTCCATCCTAAGGGAGATCGGTCCTGGGTATTCACTGGAAGGACTGATATTAAAGCTGAAACTCCAGTACTTTGACCACCTGATGAGAAGAGCTGACTCATTGGAAAAGACCCTGATGCTGGGAAGGATTGAGGGCAGGAGGAGAAGGGGACGACAGAGGATGAGATGGTTGGATGGCATCATCGACGCGATGGACATGGGTTTGGGTGGACTCTGGGAATTGGTGATGGACAGGGAGGCCTGGCGTGCTGCAGTTCATGGGGTCTCAAAGAGTCAGACACGACTGAGCAACTGAACTGAACTAAAAACAATAAGTGAACTCCCACAACATATAGAAATATAAACATTTCTAAGCATTTAATGGGTTGAAAATGTCAGATGAGATACTTAATTTCCCAGCCACCTTTGCAGCTAGGGATGGCATATAACCTAGTTCCAGCCAATGACATGTGAGATTTTCCTCCATGATTAAAAAGGGTAAGATATTCAAGGTGATTCTAAGAAAGGGGATGAGAAGGCAACAAATAGTGCCTACTACATGAATCTTGATAACAAAACTGAGCAATAACATTACAAAGGGAAGCTTACAAATCAATTTCAATTAGGAATGTAGACATGAAAATCTTATCTAAAATTTTAGCAAATCAAATACTTCAGAGTATAGTAATAATAATTCATGACTTGATCAGCTTTTTGTTCATTAATATTAATATGAGAATTTGACAAGATTGCTGGGTACAAACTTCATAATAGGAAAATCACTAGCACTATTACACAATGGGAGCAATAAATGGAAAAAAAAACTTTTAAAAATTCCATTTATAAGAGAAAAGGAAACTTAAGGTACCCAGTAAAAAAATCTACAGATGCACAAAATCTTTTTGCAGAAAATATGAACAATTAACAGAGGACATTTTTTAAAAACCTAGACAAATGAGAGTATTCATGAATGGGACATGCTGCATTATAAAGTTTCAATCAGTTTTCAGGTCCCTTATAAATTTAAGGTAGATCTAATTAAAATGCCAACAAGGTTGTTTTTAGATAGAATTTAAGGATATAATCCTAATATTCCCAATTACCATAGCTTTATAAATAGTCTTGATGTCTGGTAGTAAGTCTCTCCTACTTACTGAACGTTTCCAAAATTCTTCATATGAATCTTAGGATTAGAAACCCCAGTGATGTGAAGAATACTGGACAAAGCCAAGGACATTTAACTAGGGCATATAACGGTGTGATCAGGTGAAAGAATAATTAGGCCCATGTATTCTATATGACCTCAAGAGGACCAGTTAGACTAAGACCAGTGGGTGAGAATGCCAGGAGATAGATTTAGGCTCAGTTTAAGGAAGAAATCTAAGTATTCAAGCCATCAGAAAATATAGTAGGGTTATTTATATAGTACATTATGCTGTTGCTGGGGGTGGGGGTTGAGCATAGGTAGAATACTCACTTCTCAGGCAGATTCAGACATCAAGTAGGTGGTTAAAACAGCATTTTAGATCCTTTTGAATCCTAATTTTCTACGCTTGAAGTATGGTTCAGACATTACTCCAACTCTCCTCCAGAATACATAAATGAGTAACCAACAAGGCACAGGAGAAAGAGTACTTTTCGCTCCTTTTGCACAAACCTAAGTAAGTCCATTATTTTATCTCAGAACCAGGAAGATTATGCTTTAATAACGAAAAGAAAAAAATTGATATGTGACATAACTATGAAATACGTATGTTCGTAATCATAAAAGTTACACTGTCTTCCCTGGTGGCTCAGACTGTAAAGAATCCATATGCAATGGAGGAGAGCCAAGTTTGATCCCTGGGTGGAGAAGATCCCCTGGAGGAGTAAATGGCAACCCACTCCAGTATTCTTGCCTGGGAAATCCCATGGACAGAGGAGCCTGGTGGGCTACAGTCCAAGGGGTCTCAAAGAATAGGACATGACTGAGCGATGAATACTTTTCACTACTTTGTAGTTACAAACTAGAGTTAACCCACCTCAAGCTAACACATGTCCTGCATGCAGAGGTCATGGGACTCTCAGTATAGTGAGGCTGCTTTATAATTGTAATTCATTAATTGAATATCTATTGAAATTGACAGTGTATAACAAATTGTTCTGGTATTGAGAATCTCTTAATAAGTAAGACATGGTCCTTGTATTCCAATCAAAGTAGGGCCTAGGTCAACTGATTTCATTATTTGTAAGTCCAGCTGTCCATCTTATGAGTGGTATCAAGGAGGAAAACCTTTTCTTCCATCCACTTTTTGTTGTTCAGTCTCTCAGTCATGTCTGACTCCTTGCGACCCCATGGACTGCAGCACACCAGGCTTGCCTGTTCTTCACCGTCTCCTGGAGCTTGCTCAAACTAATGTCAATTGAGTTGGTGATGCCATCCAAACATCTCATCCACTGTTGTCCTCTTCTGCCTTCAATCTTTCCCAGCATCAGGGTATTTTCCAGTGAGTCAGTTCTTCGAATCAGGTGGCCAAAGTATTGGAGCTTCAGCTTCAGCATCAGTCCTTCCAATGAATATTAAGGGTTGATTTCTTTAGGATTGACTGGTTCGATCTCCTTGCAGTCCAAGGGACTCAAGAGTCTTCTCCAACACCACAGTTAAAAGGCATCAGTTCTTGGACGCTAAGCTTTCTTTATGGTCCATACATGACTATTGGAAAAACCATAGCTTTAACTAGACGAACCTTTGTCAGCAAAGTAATGTCTCTGCTTTTTAATATGCTGTCTAGGTCTGTCATAGCTTTTCTTCCAAGGAGCAAGTGTCTTTTAATTTCATGGCTGCAGTCACCATCTGCAGTGATTTTGGAGCCCAAGAAAATAAAGTCTGTCACTGTTTGCATTGTTTCCCCATCTATATGCCATGAAGTGATGAGACCAGATGCCTTGATCTTAGTTTTTAAATGTTGAGTTTTAAGCCAACTTTTTCACTCTTCTCTTTCACCTTCCTCAAGAGGCTTTTTATTTCCTCTTCACTTTCTGCCATAAGGGTGGTGGCATCTGCATATCTGAGGTTATTGATATTTCTCCCAGCAATCTTGATTCCAGCTTATGCTTCATCCAGCCTGGCATTTTGCTTGATATACTCTGCATATAAGTTAAATAAACAGGGTGACAATACACAGCCTTGATGTACCCCTTTCCCAATTTTGAACCAATCTTTTGTTCCATGTCTGTTTCTAACTAATGCTTCTTGACCTGCATACAGATTACCTCAGGAGGCAGGTAAGGTGGTATGGTATTCCCATCTCTTTCAGAATTTGCCACAGCTTGTTGTGATCCACACAGTCAAAGGCTTTAGCATAGTCAATGAAGCAAAAGTAGATGTTTTTCTGGAATTCTCTTGCTTTTTCTATGATCCAATGGATGTTGACAATTGGATCTCTGGTTCCTCTGCCTTTTCTAAATCCAGGTTGTACCTTTGGAGGTTCTCAGTTCACGTACTATTAAAACGTAGCTTGGAGGATTTTGAGCATGACCTTGCTAGCACGTGAAATGAGTACAATTGTGCAGTAGTTGGAACATTCTTTGGGATTGGAATGAAAACTGACCTTTTCCAATCCTCTGACCACTGCTGAGTTTTCCAAATTTGCTGGCATATTGTGCTAGGTCACTTTAGTCGTTTCTGACTGTGTGCAACCCCATGGACAGTAGTCCTCCAGGCCGCTCCATCCGTGGGATTCTCCAGGCAAGAATACCAGAGTGGATTGCCCTTTCCTTCTACAGCATTTTAACAGCATCGTCTTTTATGATTTGAAATAGCTCAGCTGGAATTCCATCACCTCTGCTAGCTTTGTTCACAGTGATGCTCTTCCTAAGGCCCACTTGACTTCCAGGATGCATTCCAGGATGTCTGACTCTCAGTGAGTGATCACACCATCATGATTATCTGGGTCATTAAGACCTTTTTTTGTACAGTTCTTCTGTGTATTCTTGCCACCTCTTCTTAGTATCTTCTGCTTCTGTTAGGTCCATACCATTTCTTTCCTTTATTGTGCCTATCTTTGCATGAAATGTTCCTTTGTTATCTCTAATTTTCTTGAAGAGATCTCTAGTCTTTCCCATTCTGTTGTTTTCCTCTATTTCTTTGCATTGTTCACTTAGAAAGGCTTCCTTATCTCTCCTTGCTATTCTTTGGAACTGTGCATTCAAATGGATGTATCTTTCCTTTTCTCCTTTGCCTTTCAATTCTCTTTTCTCAGCTGTTTGTAATTTATTTAGTATTGATGATTCGGGTCCTGCAAATTAAACTGAAACTGATAGATTAACAGGAGAAAAGACAAGTTTTTATCCATGTACATAGGCAAGAGCATCCAGAAAAACATGACTCAAAGGAGTGGTTAGAATTTAGGCCTTATATACCATTTTAATAGGGGAGGGAGAGAAAAGGGACTTAGGGGAAAAGAAGTATCTTGTATGAGAAATAAATGGGGCCTCAGGAGAACAGATGAGAGAGAAGATAGCTTTGTGACAATGTCTATTTAGGCGCTTTCTTGTCCTGGTGCTTACTTCTTGTCTCTGGTGATAGGAGTCAGTCTTCTCTGGCTGCAAAACTCCTGGAGAGGGGATTTATGACAGTTGAATTCTTTGGGGAGGCTCTGTTTTTATAAGGATAAGCAGAATTCAGAAAAAATGTCTTACTGCAACTGTTGGATTCTCAAATGTCTTCAGCTCAAAATAATCCTGATGTCACTGTAGCATGTTGTGGGCCTTCTCACTGACTACAGGTAAGTAGGCTCTAAAAGTTGGACTGGAAGTTACTAAGTTGTTCCAGTGCTCACTTAATAACTTATTCAGAGAAATACCAGTGTCCTGTGGACCTGAATTCATGATCTGGCAAAAGGAATGGATTCCCTTCTTTACATCAATTTGTATGGCAAGACAAACCACATTCAGAAACTGCTTTATCGACTTATTACCCACAGCAACTGTTTGGAGCACTGGAAGTACGTAGTGTCTGTATCATCAGGGCCTCCTTTCCGGGTCTCTCTTGATCAGAAAGGACATTTCATGGAAATGTTTCATGGATGTTCGTGGTCCACAGAATTATCTGGAGGCTTGAGATTGGATAGCTATCAGGTCAGGGCAGCTCCAAGAAGCCAAGAACAACAATGAGGACAACCATCTTTAGTGAAACTGACCTTTTCATTTTGCCATTACCATCATGGCTGCCAGGGGTAGGCCTGAACTGTCCATTTTTTCTTTCTAGCCTTTGTTCTAAAATACCAAACATAGGGAATAACTCTGGTGGTCTAGTGGTTAGGATTCCAGGCTTTCACTACCATGGACCAGGTTCAATCCCTGGTTGGTGAACTGAGATCCCACAAGATGCACTGCTGCTGCTGCTAAGTCACTTTAGTTGTGTCTGACTCTGTGGGACCCCATAGATGGCAGCCCACCAGGCTCCCCCATCCTTGGGGTTCTCCGGGCAAGAGTACTGGAGTGGGGTGCCATTGCCTTCGCCGACAAAATGCACAGTATGGCCAAATAAAATAAAATTCCAGGCATAAACATCCCATTGAGTTCCCAGGTCAAGCCTGGCTGCTAGTGAGTGGGAGAGGGACTTCCAGACTGGTTTCCAAAGTGACTGTACTATTTTACACTCCCTCCAGCAATGTATGGGAGTTCCAGTTTCTCTGCATAATCACCAACACTTGTTATTGTCTGTCTTTTTTGATTGCAGTCATCCTAGTGGGTTTGAAGTGGTATCTTGTTTGGGTTTTGATTGGCATTTTCCTAATGACTAATGACATTGAGCATCTTTTCATGTGCTCATTAGCCATTTATATGTCTTCTTCGAAGACATGTCTATTGAAATCCTTTGCCCATTTTTAACTTGAGTATAGTGTCTTCTTCAAATGCCATTTATCCTTTTAGTTCTTGTCGCTTAGCTCCCTGGATTGTGGGGTTACTCCATTCTCTGGCCCTTCCTATAGTGTCTGATACACTGTTGTGTGCAGTACATTTGGGTGGCTGCCCTAATGCATTTAGAACATTACATTAGTACTAATACATTAGTACATTTGGTGATTGTCCTTGGGCCTTCAGTCCAGTTCAGTCAACCAAATAAGTGGTGTTTCTTGGCTTGTCTGCAAAAATCCTGATTTCAACTGGCATCTGGGGAAAAGAGTCAAGATACTAATCTGAAATAGCGATTCTAAATAAAACCTGTCGTCCAGAATCATATGAGGATGGAGCTTTTCTTTTGTCCCCTTTCATTTTCACCTCATTCCTAGCTTCACTCCAGTCCCCTCTCACTGAAACTCATGAGAGGAGAGAAGCAGATGGGGGCGGAGGGGAATTGGAGGAAAGATGGAGCCTATTTTTGGCTTGTTTATCAGTCATGAAGTGTCATGTTCTTCTCCACTATGGCTGCTGGATTAATTAGGCTGTGCTGGCAGCTGCCAGTCAGGGAGGGTTGCCAGCTTCTAACGGTGATTCCGCCTAATGCCTGAAATGATTTGCATGGTGAAGACCTTGCTCCCACTACTTAGCTCTTGCCTTCCAGGGCAACCTCTCCTGGCTTCTGGTGGCTCTGGGTGGGAGAAGGGGCAGCTTCCCTAAGCCATGAATCTTGTTTAACTGGATAAGCAAAGCCACCAGATGGTCACTTTACCTACCAGCTCATTGGTAGAGCCTTGATGCTGTGGCTTGGGTCTTTCTTTCTCATTTTTCCTTCCTGTTCTCCCAGATCTTACCCCAAAGTAAGAGCCTAGAGCCACAGTTTATGTGGCAGTGGGAGAGCCCACTGCCCAGGCAACAGCTCAGAGAGGAAGCACTGGAGCCAGAGATTCTGACCTAAGAGCTTATTTCCGCGCTATTTTGAAAGACTCCTCATAGTTATTATTGATTTCTGAATATCCAGAGATGATCTTCATTCATTCAGAAAATATTTATTAAGCACCTGCTGTGTGCCAGTCATCATTTTAGGTGTGACTGGGGGAGCAGCAGTGAAGAGGACAAAGATCTGTACCGTGGTGTGACTCACATTCTAGTTATGGGTAACAGGCAATACACAATAGCCATCTGTATAAGAACATTATATATTTTAGAATGTTTAGTCATATATCCTAAATAAATATTGAATTCATGTCTATTGAATATAATATTAAATAAATAGTATTTTTAATATATATTAGAAAAAATAGAACACGTAATGGCCCTCTTTCAGACGTACCTTTCAGTCCACGCTCTTCATTTGGTCCCCATCTCAATCCTTAAGAACACATCAGGCATTCTCATGCTGCTGGGCCCCATGCCTTCTGTCCGTTTGACTACTCCCATGGAAAAACCACAGAAGCAGGATGTCTCGGCCTGGTTGGGTTCTTCAAGGTCATTCTGTCAAGCAATTTCCACCTTGATTCCGCCACGCTCCTACCCAGTGATGCTGACACATGTGGTCGACTCCCCTAGATGCTCCCCAGCACCCCTGCCACGTTACCCTCCCACTGTCCACACACGGAGCCTTCCAAGAACTGACACAAGGTAGGCTTCTTTTCCCAGAATCCAGAACATACTGTCCTTTTATAGAAAGAGTGGCAGCAGTGTCCAAGTTCAAGGAATTTCTGTGGGTGATGCCCCAGCAGCCTTATCTCCCACAGGAAATGGCTATAGTCCAGAAACTCAGTTCATCTCTTTGCTGCAGTATAAAGAGTTACATTAAGATCAGAACAAAAAGACCGGCCAGAAGACAATGCATTAGGGAGTAAATGAGTAAGCCATAGCAGCAGAAAAGAAATTTAAAGACCTCAGAAATCACTGTACACACAACTGGAGAGGGACAATTACTATCAAACGACTGTCAAATGTCAGATTTGGGCACAAAAAAGAAAAGATCAGAATATCTGTCCTGGACCAGTGGGAAATGGAGATATGAAGGTAGCTAAGACCTTTTAAGAAACACTTAAATGGGACTTCCCTGATGGTAGAGTAGATAAGAATCCACGTGCCAACGCAGGGGACGCAGGTTCAATCGCTGGACCAGGAAGAAGCCACATGCCGCAGAACAGCCAAGCTGGCGCATCACAACTGCTGAAGCCAGTGAGCCCAGCGCCTGTGCGCCACAAGAGAAGGCACCACAATGAGAAGCCGTGTCCTGCAATGAAGAGTAGCCCCGGCTCACTGCAACTAGAGAAAGCCCGCATGCGGCAGTGAAGGCCCAGTGCAACCATAAATAAAGAAATAAAATTATTTTTTAAAAATCACTTAAATGAGCTCCAGTTCTTTGAGCCTAATCTTAGGGTACATAGTGGCTAGTTTCAGATATGCAGTTTGGCAGAAGTGTGACGCACTGTTCTTTTGTTTGTGTTTCGGTTGGTTTGGGGGTGGGGGTTTTGGCCACACCGCATGACTTTCAAGGTCTTAGTTCTCCAACCAGGGATTGAACCCAGGCCTCGCAGTGAACATGCTGAATCCCAACCACTGGACCCCAGGAAATTCTTCCCGAAGTACTGTTATTTTGTGAACTCAGAAGGACTCCCTGCCTGGAATGTTTAAGTTCAAAGTGTCTAGCTGAGACTGTCATATTCTGACCCCTGTTGAGAAAATGAAATTAGACTCCATTTGGACCACATTTGGCCTGATGATGTTCGAGAACCCCTGAAGCCAAAAAATATTCCCAAATGGACATAAATTGCAAAATGAGGTTAGATATGCTAGAGAACGTGGTGATAATCTGGATTGTAAAGCCATAGAAGGGAGAGATGGTTTAGGATTCAGTTCCAAAAACTCTTTATGAAGTAGATAAACATTCTTAACCTGAGGCAAATTCAGATTATGCCTGCCTTGGGGCATCCTTGGCCTCTTCCTACTAAATGCCAGACCAGTATCACTCCCCGTCCCCACCCCCCCAGCTCTCATGACTGAAGATGTCTCCAGGCTTTGCCAGATAGCTCCCGGAGGGGGAAATTCCCTCACCTCTTTCCTGTTGAAATGAGAACCACTGTTCTAGAATGACCAGCTTCCCATTTTGCTCATAATCAAGGAATTTAGCATGTAGGACCTTTCACTGCTAAAACCAGGACAGTCCCATGTAACCTGGGGCAACTATTTCATACAAAGTAAAGATATAAGAAATGAAACAGTATAAAAAGTCTGTCCTTGGGAGACATGGACAAAGGTTTTAGAGAAACGCGGTATTTTAGAGTTTTGTCTTTTCACTCAGTGTCTCTAAAGCCTGAGCCACGGTGAGATTATTTGGGGAGGTTTGATCTCTGCCGGTAGACCAAGAGAGCATGATTCAAGTCGTGCCATCTTTCCAGCAGAGAGAGTCTTGTTTGACGCCAGGTAGCAAGTTTGAGTGGCAGGCTTCTCCTTGGAATGGTAGGCTGTGTGGCAGTATACATCATGAAAGTGACAGCAGCAGTGGAGTCTAATTTCATTTCCTTTGCAGCCCTGATAAATCATTGCTGCAGGGAAAAATGAATTTTACTTTCTCAGACAAAAGCTATTTGAGTAATGATGTGCTCTGGGGAAGTCAGGGGCTAAGAGAAGGTCTGTAGTAGGCTTAAAAATATTTAAATGGCATATCATGGAATTTGTTCCAGTGGCTCCTGTGCCTGGCCTAATAAAAGGCTTATACCAGAAGGGCCTGCTTCCCAGACTATGTATAAGAGTCACATAAAAATCGTATCAGCCATCTTGGCTAAATGTCGTTTTAGGGTGCCTTGGAAAAGGTATTTGATGATCGTGTGGCATATTCTGCGTACGTTGGCAGATGAGACAGCTAAGGTAAAGATTCTAGAGCCTGTAGTCCTGATCATTTACAAATAGGACAAGTCTCAACATGAATGGAAAATGACTGGTGTTTGTCATCTTCCTTCCAGAAAATGCTTGTTGCTTAGGAATATGGTTCTGCTGGGAGGCTTTTTAAATGATACAGGGAATGAGTTATGAAGGGAGGAAGACTTGGACCCCAAAGTACTATCAAGAGGCTGGTGAGTCTGGGGTGTGGGGGTTGTGCAGTGTAGACGGAACAGTGGGGAATGGTTTCTAACGCTTGAAGGGAGACAAAAGTACTTGGTCTAAGCTGAACAATGCCTAGCTTACCTTGGGGAGCTTCTACAATCCCATTTCAATCCATTGAAAGCATGAGAAACCAATTTGCCTATGAGTGGAATCAACATCTCCTTGACTGACACAATGGCATATCACGCTGGGGTGTGGGGACAAGCAGGAGGGGACCCGGGGGACCTGGTGATCGTGACCACTTCCCACAAGCCAGCCCAGCATTGCCTTCCCACTCTCAATGTCAATCCCAGTTACCCTCCAGCTTCAGTGACTGAAAGAATAAATCCTAGGCGAAAGCTGTAAAATCCTCTGTTGGGAAGCAAGCTTCTTCCTTCCTAGTAGAGCAAAGGGAAGGTAAATGAGCAGTTACTACAGAAACGATTTTATGAGAGTGAGACATTCTGCATTACAGCAGCAAAAAGAACTGTTCTGTGAATTATAATACTGCTCTGCACGCCCCTCACAGCGCACCTATGAACAGTGTCCTTATCTGATGCCCACCTGGCTTCAGGGGGGACTCTGATTTCCCCATTTATTTTAGCTGTGATAAATGGCCCAGAGCTTTCTTTGAGTTAGGTCTGGCCAATCATCAAAAATACGTATTTGTGTTTTAAAAAGCAGGTCCTGGATACTGTCAGAAAGAAGAGAAGCAATTTGGGAAGACATACAAGGAGCATGGTGTTTTACTGGCTCTGGATGTCATTTAAACCCTGTGTCCAAGAGGGGGATTTGGGGTTTATTACCTTGGTGTCCCCACTCTCTTAGCTAGATCAGCTTGCAATTCACAACTGCTTCTTGATGTTTTTTATTGCCAACTGCCGAGAGTCTGCGTCCTGTCTCTGGGTCTGATTTACTGCTAGACGTTGGTGTCCCAGACACTTAGCTGTAGGCACCAGCACAGGAAAGAAACAAGATAGTAGCAACCGGAAAAACAGAAAGCCCCGGAGTAGAGTGTGGGGGGAAATGAAATCATGCAAACAGATTACAGGAATATATTAGGAGTTTTCTGGGCCTGCAGAAAGCTGTGAAGTTTGCCTCAGAAGGAAAACAGAATGAAGCAAAGCAAAACTTAATTAGTCCTTGGTTACTAACGGTCTTGGGACCTGTGCCCTTGGGTTTTCCTTGTTTTGAGAATGTTTTTTGCAAATGGCTTCCCGGGTCCCTGTTCCAGAGAAATGGCTCTGTCGTTGCCTTAGTTTCCTGGGGCTGCAGTAACAAATTGTGGTGAACTGGATGGCTTTAAGACAACACACGTTAATCCTCTCCCAGGATGGAGGTCAGAAGTCTGAAATCAAGGTATTGGCAGTGTTGGTTCCTTCTGGGGAACCAATCTGTTCTGAACCTCTTTCCTGCCTTCTGTTGTCCGTGGTCATCCTACGTGTCCTAAATACTAATATGAACAAGGGACAGTTTAACCGTGATGAAGACCAGGGAGATAGAGACCGAGTGGCTGTGGAGAGAAGAGCAGTCCTCTGACTTCTCCAGCAGTCAATTTCTCTGAACAGATATGGTAGCAGGGTGAGGCACTGGACAGACTCTAATTGTCGTTTTCTTTCTCTCCTCTTAGCAAACTGCCTAGTTGGGCTAGAGCTGTTGTTCCCAAAATATTTTATGTAACAGAGAAGGCATGGAACTATTATCCCTACACAATTACAGGTAAGTCCTTGTACACCCATTATGTCACAAGCATCCATGCTAGGACATAGGGGGATTCAGATTTCACTGATTGAGCGTGGGTTATCCCAGCAGGGACTCACAGGAGCCCTGTGACACCTCCCTGACCCTTTGTCTCCATGCTTTTAAGTCAACACTCTTCCTAGCAGGAGGTTGTAGGGGCTAAGCTAAACTATTCTATCTTCCTTCTTGAAATGATCATTGTAAATAGCATATAGAGAAGAAAAAGGAAGCTCTACTTAGTGACATTTCTAGAGGTTTCATTATCCTTTTTATTAAAAGATTTTTAATATAAATTTATTTATTTTAATTGGAGGCTAATTGTAAAGTAATTCATTATCCTTATTTCTCCTTCTTTTCTCAATAATCCCTAAGTTATTTTAAGGTGTGGTTTGTTCATAATCAAGTTGTTTATTTTGACTTCTTTGCTTACCAGACACCCTTCCCCCAACACACACAGAGCAAAACTTGACTATTTTTATAATTTAGATAAAAGGTTCTGTTGGGTCTCTCTGTTCCAAACCACTTCCTTTGCAATCAGATAATATGAAAATCAGTTTCCTCCTCAACTTGTAGTGGCGTGATAACGATACTCAAAATGTTGATACTGAGCTAGAAACTGGCCCCAAAATTGAAAAGGTTTGGTTCCTGACCTCAAACACATGAAAATTCAAGGTCCCATTTGAGTATCAGCCTAACAAGCTCTTTTTATTGGTTTTAAAAGCTGCTTTTCCACTTAAAAGATTTCCTTTGTGGTTAATGAAATGCTCTACTGGAATTATTAGCCTTTTATTCTGCTTTTCTAAGGCCAACTCTTTAGTTTTTAATTAGCCACAAACCTATAGGCTAATTGAATCTTGTCTTACACTCCTTATCTACCCAACCGCAAAAGTATCATATGAAAGAGTTTCAAGAACAAACATGGAGACAATTAGTAGTTATGAAAGTTTAATTCTCAGAAGGTTTCTTTGCCACATTTTTAATAATTATAATTCAGCAATATTTGTTAGTTCTGTGGCTTTATATTGCATATAAGTGTGGTCTTACTCATCATTTTCTCTTTTTTCTTTTCCCTCTTGCCCAAATGAACATCTGGACCAGAATACACAGTAAGTTTCATTTAATCATTTAAAAATATTCAGCCTAAGATCAGAGGAGTAATTGGAACTTCCCTTGTACTTCTCATCTTATTAATGTAATTTAAAAAAAAGAGGAATAATTCAGAATCAGAAATATTTAAATATATGCCATTATATAGTTATATACAGTGCAATAATTTGAATGTTCTCATTTGTCCAAGAATATGAATGTAATTTAAAATGCCTTCGTAGTCACTTTACATTATTAACTTTTGCTTGTATTTTTAAATAGCTTGACTGCTCTATTTGTGGTAGTTCACTATAATAGAACAATTTCTAGCAATGCGGTATTAAAGAGATGATGGTAATTATCAATGGAGGGAGAGGCCTTTCCTTATAGTCTGTGATCTGATCCCTTATAGAAAGACCTTGAAACTGGAAAGACATGCCTTCAAACTGTTTTACTCAGATTAGACAGTCTCAGTGGCTTGGTAAAGTCATTTAATTTCTTCCTGTCCTAAGAGCCTCTAGCATTGTGACTTACACTAAAAAAGAAGTCTATAATGTCATTGTGTTGGTATTTTCATATGGATCATTTTCCTCAATGGCAAATAGATCAAACTGTCATAAGAAGAAAATGGTTAACTGAGCTCGGTCAGGCTTAAGAGTGTTCACACTGCTATATTTAAAAGGGATAACCAGCAAGGACCTCCTGTGTAGCACATGGAGCTCTCCTCAATGTTATGTGGCAGTTTAGGGATGGGAGTTTAGGGAAGAATGGATCCATGTGTATGGAGGGCTGAGTCCCTTCACTGTTCACCTGAAACTGTAACATTGTTAATCGGTTATACCTCAATACAAAATAAAAGGTTTAAAAAGGGGGGGAAAGCAAGATAAAAAATAAACAGGGGATTATTTTTTATTTGTTATTAAAGAAAAAAGACTGAGTACTTTGGGCTTTAATTTTGAACAGGCTGGGTCTTTGTTAAAGATCCATGTGTTCTTGTTCATTTGATTTTCGGCTGGGCCGCTTGCAGGCTTTCTCTAGCTATGGAGAGTGAGGGCTACTCTCTAGTCGCGGTGCACAGGCTTCTCACTGCGGCGGCTTCTCTTGTGGAGCACGGGCTCCAGGGCAAAGGCTTTGGTGGTTGTGGCACAGGGGCTTATTTGCTCCCAGGCATGTGGGAATCTTCCCGGACCAGGGATCAAATCCATGTCCCTTGCAGTGGCAGGAGGATTCTTAACCACTAGGCCACCAGGGAAGTCCTGAGTGTTTAGTTTTAAGCAACACAGCCAAAGAAAGGTTGGGATTTCCCTGACAATCCAATGGTTAAGACCCTACACTTCCACACATCCCTGGATGGGGGGCTAAGATCTTACATGCAGTGTAGTACAGCCAAAAATGAAAACAAACAAAAAACAGCCAGAGGAAAGAGAGAGGGTAAGAAAGACGTGGAGAAAAATGATTCATGATTTCCTCGGCATGAGCGTGGTTCCCTGCACTAGTGAATGACGGAAGAAATGCATGGGTCAGCGGTAGATGGATAGTCCCAACAGATACGAAAGTGTCACCTGTTTTGAGACCTCTGGCTCTGCCACTTACCAGATGAATTTCTTAAGGAAGTGACCCTCAATTGCCAGTTCTTGAACTCATGCTGGTCCGTGACTGCACTCTCACCAACCCTTAACAAAATGGAGTGAGAAAAAGCTTTTCATAAAATTAAATTTATTCCACTTAAAGGACTGTTGGTAATGAGAATGCTCATTCTTTTCTTTCATGAAATGAAGGAATATACATTTAGCACCATCTCCAATCTTTGGAAGAAAAAAGGCAATTCTATGGCAAAATACAACTTCTATGTATTGGAAATCAGAGAAACACTGTTCTAGAACAAGAGCTTAACTTCTGTGAACCTAAGTTTCTTCATCTCTAAAACTGAGATAATCCCCTTTTAATAGATCTGTTAGTATTAATAAAACAATTCAATGATCTAACAGAGGGATCGGAAGACTTTTTCTGTAAAGAGTCATATAGTAAATACTTTCTGTCTGTGGGCTGAACAGTCTCTGTCCTTGAGAAAGCAGCCAGAGGCTATATGTAGACATATAGGCATGGGCATATTTGCCCAGGCAGCAGGCCACATTTGGTCCCCAGGCTATAGTTTATCAACCCCTGATCTAGTGGATGGAAGACTGTTAGCATATTGCCTGTAAGAGCAGGAAATTGAATGGTTCCCCGCCAACAACACTCCCAGCCCCATCAATTGTACAGTCTTCAAGAGGAAGACTTTGGAAACTTTTGAATCCTGCCTCCTTTTAACAGTTATGCAGATTAATTCCTTTTAAGTCTCTATTTCCTGTCTCATGAGGGTGATAGGAAGATTTTATCAAATAATCTGTATGAACTCTCAGCCTAGTCCTTGGTGCATGGTGAATACTCAATAAACATTCATTATTATTATATATCATGGGGCTTCCCAGGTGACACAGTGGTAAATAACCTGCCTACCAATGCAGGAGATGTGGGTTCATTCCCTGGGTCAGGAAGATCCCTTGGAGTAGGAAATGATAACCTACTCCAGTATTCTTGCCTAGAAAATCCCATGGACAGAGGAGCCTGGCAGGCTGCAGTTCATAAGGTTGCAAAGAGTTGGACATGACTGAAGATGCACAAATTATCATATATCATACAGTGCTAGAATGAAAGTGCAATGGAAGTTCTATTGGATATATTGGAATAAATTGGAATATATCTTGGTGTGTCTCAGTGCAGACTGGGCTCATTAGGATTGTCTAAGATTTGATTTGATTTAATTGGTAGCTGATGTTATCCCACTTCCTACATCTCCAAAAGCTTGTGCATGGACCTTCATTTGAAATGTAATCTGTAGTTGCATGGCCAAGAGAATTCTTGTCCCTGTAACTACGCAAAGATAGTTATTTGCTGCCTTAGAATTGGGTCCCTCTGGCTTGACCCAAACCAGTAGCACTTATTCTTCATAAACTCATGACACTACTAATGAAATGTGGGAATAATTAATGGAGAAATGAAGTCTGAAAAATGTTTAGTGATATTGTCTTCATTTTTCAAGTGTGTATATTAAAGTACTGAGGTTCTGAAAACAGAAGGCAACAGAATGGAAACCATGGTTCCTGACAAAGTCACCCACACGGATGTACCTCCCAAACCTTTCTTGCCAGTTTCTCTCACCATGGGATCTTGGTCTCTTGTGCCCACCTCTGTGCAGACCACAGAGGATTTCTAAGGGACTCATAGCCTTTACTTCTGCCCAGCCTCTGACCCACAGTATTCATGCAGTTCTAATCATATGGTTCAGATTTTTAAAGGAACACAAATTATGATGTTTCTGTTTGAGGAAATTTGGAGACAAAGCATAAAGAAGTTATAGTTGTATAAGCTCATAGTCAGCCCCTTCTAACTCTCAAGTATTATTTGATTTCTTCTAGACTCTCATATTTTGGGTCAATAATGTAATCCTTAAGGTAGTTCCCTAGAGCTGTCGTAGCAAAGTATCACAAATTGGGTCACTTAAAACAACAGAAATTTATACCAGTTCGGAAGACTGGAGGTCTAGATCAAGTTATCAGCAAGGCAGTGCTCCCTCTCCAACCTGTAGGGAAGGAGTCCTCCTTTGTCTCTTGTTAACTTCTGGTGGCCTCTGGCATTCCTCAGCTTGCGGAAGCACCACCCCAATCTCTGCCTCCATTTTCACACAGCTGTCTTCCCTCTGTGTGATCGTGTCTTCCTTCGCTAGCATCCTCTTCACTGTGTGTCTCTCTTCTTTTTTATAATTGTATTTCTCTACTGTTGGTTGCACTGGGTCTTTGTTGCTGTGTGTGGGCTCTGTCTAGTGGAGCCGGGCGGGGGCTTCTCCTTGTTGCAGTGTGCTGGCTTCTCACTGTGGTGGCTTCTCTTGTTGCAGAGCACGGGCTGTAGGTGCACGGGCTCAGTAGTTGTGACCCATGGGCTTAGCTGCTCTGTGGCACGTGGAATCTTCCTGGACCAGGGATCAAACCTGTGTTCGCTGCATTGACAGATGGACTCCTATCTTCTGTACCACCAGGGAAGTCTTTCTTCTTTGGAATCAGTCATATTGTATTAAGGACGTGCCTTATGCCAGTTTGCCCTCATCTTAACTAATTACATCTGCTACAACTCTAATTCTCAATAAGATCACATTTTGAGGAACTGGGGTTAGGAATATAACATATATTTAGGGGGGACACAATTTAACCCATATCACCATTTTTTAACTTTAGATTAACAATAATTTATGATGAAGCACCAACAATATGTAAAGCATCATGCTATATGCTAGGTTTTATTAAACAGTAATCCCTGCCCCTTTGGGGAGTCAGTCTGATGGGAAATAGTTAGATATTCCAGTTAAATCCTGGGAATCATCTGCAAGTCATGGAGTTTTCTGGAGGCAAAATGGGACAGGCCAGTCTCAGAGGACAGACTGACTCTCAGACCTGGATGAGCTCTGAACGGGGTCACAGCAGAGGTTCAGACCAATAGGCAGAATGAATGGCCCTGGGATCCAGCCAGACAAGCAACTACAGTGTGAAAAGGAGAGTCCTGGCCCCTGGGGTGGGGCCATAAGCTTCATAGACAGAACTGTGGTCCTCAAGAAGACGTACAGGCAAGAAGACAACATTCCCCTCTTACATAGGTTACTTGGTCATGAGCTACTAGGGTGAGAAAGTTGCTAGCTTAGCAAGGAAAAATACAGAATATCCAGTTGTTTGAATTTTCAGATGAACAGCAAGTAAATTTTTGGTATGTCTCAGATATTGCATGGGCTATACTTTATATTAAAAGAGGGCTTATCTCATATTTTATCTGGCAGACCTCTTATGGGGAGGGGCTGACAGTGGGGCAGAAGTGGTCTCAGAAACTAATATACAAAAGTCAGGTTATAAGAACAGGGGAACATTGGTAAACCAAGGAAAAGAAAGGAGAGAGAATTCTGAAACCCGGGAAGCTATCTTGCAGCTGACATGCCACATTCCTGTTAGGGCCAATCAAGTGACACATTAGGACAACATTAGTACTTCCTGCCTCAGTAGGATTGGCTCAGGGAGTGAAATGGACTGAATGGTGCAGAGTAGGAGCTGCAGGAGACGCAGGTTCGATCCCTGGGTCAGGAAGATCCCCTGGAGAAGGAAATGGCAACGTACTCCAGTGTTCTTGCCTGGAAAATCCCATGGTCAGAGGAGCCTGGCAGGCTGCAGTCCATGGGGTCACAAAGAATCAGACACGACTGAAGTGACTTGAGCAGGGGAAAATAAGATGAGAGCAAATTAATACATAGCTGTCAGTATTTCAGGGAAGACGAGGGCTAAGTGTTAGAGTCTAGGAGTCTAGAAGACTAGGGCTAAGTGCAAACAGAGAGTTGTGCAAAAAAGAGAGAAATTCTGCCTGGGAGAAAGGTGGGAGGATTTATTGGAGCAGGTGGAGTTTGAGCTGGACCATGGGGAGAGTGGAACTCCCACCTGCAAATACCCGCTCTTAGTCTGCCTGGGCTGCATCACAGAACACCATATACTGGGTGGCTTAAACAACAGACATTTATTTGACATAGATCTGGAGTCTGGGAAGTTCATTATCAAGATATCAGCTGGTTCATTTCCTGATGAGAGTTCTCTTCCTGATTTGCTGACAGGCATCTTGCTGTGTCCTCAAATGGCAGAGAGAGAGTGAAAGCAAGCTCTTTGGTCCCTTCTTATAAGGACACTAATCCCATCATTAGGGCCCCACCCTTATGACCTCATCTAAATCTCATTACCTCCCAAAGGCCCCACCTCCAAACATCACATTCGGGGATTAGGGCTTCAACATATGTAGGGAAGGCAAAAACATTCAGTCCACCACCTGGTCATTCCAGGCTCAGTGGGCAAGTGATCTTTCTGGATCCTGGCTGCCCAGACACATGGAGGGCAGGTCATGGTAGCTTTGAGTCTCAGGGCAAGGTCTGGGTTTAGTTCTCCATAGGGAAGCAACATTGTTCCCGGCTAGTCCACTTTTATTTTCCATCCCAAATATAGCACAGCTTTTCTTTCCATCTCCCCAGTGAGGATCTCTGGCTTTTTTCCTCTCTGGCTGCAGGTGCATACTTTTAGGCCCGCAGTTCTGATTTTGAAGCTGCCTCCCTCCTCCTGACTAAGACTCAGCCATGTTCTCACGCTCTCTGCCTGGGAGGAAGAGCCCACTCTTCTTTCTAACAACAGGGTCTGCTCCCAGGATTTAGGACAGATGGTTTTAGTTGTCTTCATCTTTTCCCCTGTTTTAAATGTGTTTTCGGTGGGCTCTTTATCCCCTGATCTTTTAATCCTGAATATCTCTTCTTGGTGTCATTCCAAGTCCCATATTTCCTGTCTATGCCCCCAAACAAAACTACCCCAAAGCCAAATTCCCAGCTGGGGTTACCACACTCCACTCTCACTCAGGGAGGCAGAGGGGCTCTTCATAATACTCCGGACAGGTGTCTTTCCTCATAGGATTAGTCCAGAGCAGTGTATGTCTATTCCTAGGATCCCCTGGGTCTTATTTCTGACTGTCCAACCTATTATTGAGAGCTCACGGTGCCCTCATTTGTGAGAAATCCAGCCAAGAGAACTTTCTCTTTAGGGTCATCTCGGGCGTTAGTGTTATCACGGTTATCAAGACGTAAAAGCTTTTTCATCACTATGAGTGACTCTGTGTGTTTAGGATTATGTGAAAATGCAGTTTGCACAGGAAGTGGAAAAAAATATCTTTAGCTCAGTTATAGGAAAAAGAAATCTTAATTATACAGTAAACAAAGAATGACATGACGACAATTTTCCAGAGGACGGATCCTCTAACCAGTTCTTCAAAACCTGCCGGCTCTTCTGAAGTTTATAAAGTCACAGAGGAAGGTGCCCGAGGAGACTGGCTGCTTTCCAAATTGGCCGATTCTGTTTTTCTAGGGCTAAAAAAAGGCCACTCTAGAGTATGAACATAGCTCTGCAGCATCAGTTCAACCTTGGTAGTAATGAAGCAGGGGAGAAAAAAGGATTTTCTTCTCATTTGTAAGAAATTGAAAACTCAAGCCTATAGTAAGTCAATAGCCGTGACCTGGAATATACAGTTGCTGTATATATTTTGCTACTGTGACCACCCACTCCACCAAAAGATCTTTTAATAAGAATCTGAAGAAGAGGTGATGACGAATGGAAAGCACCTTTTCTCTTAGTTGGAAGGACTGACTATTCCCTAAAGATAATAATGGGCTGTCCAGTGCTACCCAACATTTTAATTGTTTAGTTGAAGAGGTAGGAAAAAAGGCAACTATAACAGACCAGGGAGTAGGAAGTGGCTCTTGCATGAGAACCTCCAATAGTACCGAGCCACAGTGAGAGATAGAGTTGCTCAGGTTTGGGTTAGTCCAGCCCGGGAAGAGAGCTGGGCTACTCATAATTGGGTCATCAGTCACCCAGAATGAACTCAGGTTGTCTTCCCAGGGGTAGCACTGGGGAGACAGGTGTTTCTCTGAAAGCAGCACACTGCCTTGGATAGGAGTTTCACTTTCTCTCTTGACCTCATCAGTTTCTCCAGTGAATGAAAGAGCTGATGGCTGCTGTGTGTACATTCTTCTCAAGCTCTCTCATCCATCTTAAGCTTCTCCTCCCCCACCTTTCACTGAGTCCCAGCCAAGGGTACTAGAAACCCCAAAATTATATAACTAGGAAATAGTAGCAAGTCAAAGGAAGATACGTTATTATACCTGAACCCTGGGATTGGTCTTGTTTGGAAGGCAATTAGAAGACAATTTGGCCATCTAAGCTACTGTGTAAGCTAAGATAGAATTGTTATTGTCGTTCAGTCGCTAAGTCGTGTCCGACTCTGCAGCCTCTTGGACAGCAGCATGCCAGGCTCCTGTATCCTTCGCTATCTCCCAGACTTTGCTCAAATTCATGTCCTTCCAATCAGTGATGCTGTCTAACCATCTCATCCTCTGCCGCCCCCTTCTCCTTTTGCCTTCAGTATTCCCAGCATCAGCTACTTTTCCAATGAGTCGGCTCTTCACATCAGGTGGCCAAAGTATTGGAGCTTCAGCTTAGCTGGATACAGTCTAGAACCATTCATAACCACCACTAAGAAGGTTCATAGCCAGTTAAGTAAGGGAAACACCTGGTTATACAGATTTTAGTAGATCATGTCATTGCAGAATAGCTACATTATGAATCTCCAAAAGGGAGCCATAGTATATAATACTTCCCACACTTATTTGTCCATAGGACCTTGGATTTTGCAAAGCCAGTCTTCTAAAACTTAGAGGTGCTCCAGAAGCTTCCCTCAGGGTCAGAGCTATTACGTGCCCACTGAATAGACTAGTCGCAAAGAGTCAGACACAACTAAGTGACTGAACTGAACTGAACTGAAATAGACTAGTGGATTAATTCTATTTCAGTAAATGTTACTTTTCTTTTAAATTTTAGTGGGTTAATATGTTGTCTAAAGATTACTGTGACTAAAACATCAGAGTTTTTTTTAAGAGCTCCCAACTGTAATGGATTTTTGAAGAATTAAGCGACACAGAACCTGCAAGTTTCCTTTTCAAGCAAAATCAATTCTGTTAGACCAAACAGCCAAGGCAGCAGTACGTGGGGATGACAGGGAGTTTATACATTCTGATTTACTTCAGTTTAGGAAATGAGCTGGTTGTACGAGTGACCCCGTTACAAACCAGCTTTATTCGCAAATGTGCCACAGTCCTTGCTCAGGGTTCACACTTGTCTCCACGTCTCAGCAACCCAATCAATTGGTGCCTGGGGAAGCAGGAACCTTGGGACAACCAGCGTTGTTTGTCCAATTTATCCCATTTCCATTTATTCCAGCTCTCCCAGTCTCTTCTTTGTACAAAAATTGATTCAGTGACTTTTGGGTGTGGGGCAGTGGGGGGAGAGCAGAAGCTAAAATATGCTTCTTTACCATAAGGTAGTGTTTTAAAGTTATTTGCATTTTTTAAAAATTGAAGTATAGTCCATTTACAATGTTGTGTTACTTTCAGGTGTACAGCAAAATGATTCAGATATATATTCTTTTTCAGATTCTTTTTCAGATATATTCTTTTTCAGATTCTTTTCCATTATAGGTTATTACAAGGTATTGAATATAGTTCCCTGTGCCATACAGTAGAACCTTGTTGTTAATCTATTTTACATGTACTATTATATATCTGTTAATTCCAGACTTCTAATTTATCCCTCCCTTTCCCCTTTGGTAACCATAATTTTGTTTTCTTTTTTAATTTTTACTTATTGTTTTACTTTTGAGTGCTCTGGGTCTTCGTTGCTTTTGTGTGGGCTTTCTCTAGTTGCAGTGAATGGCGGCTACTTTTCATTGTGGCTCATGGGCTTCTTATTTTGGTGGCTTCTCTTGTTGCAGAGCAGAGGCTCTAGGCTCTCAGGCTTCAGCAGTTGCATCATGCAGGCTCGGTAGTTGGGGCTCACGAACTCTAGAGCGGAGGCCCAGTAGTGTGGCACTCGGGGTTAGCTGCTCCTCGATGTGTGGAATCTTCCCAGACCGGGGATTGAACCAGTGTCCTCTGCATTGGCAGGTGTGTTATAATCCACCGCACCTCCAGGGAAATCCTCATAATTTTGTTTTCTGTGTCTGTGAGTCTGTTTTGTAAATAAATTTGTTTTTGTTTTAGATTATGCATGTAAGCGGTATCATATGATATTTATCTTTCTCTGACTGACTTTACTTAGCATGGTAATCTCTAGGTCCATAAGAATGACTTAACAGAGGACAATCACCAAAGGAAAAAATATTTGTTGAAAGGCATTTTCCAAAGAAGGTTTCCCTAAAAAATACTCTTTTCCTTCTTTTCTATTTTCTACTTGTACTGAAAATTGGATTTCTCTTCTAATACAATTTACTGATGTCTATGGAGTTGTGTTCAGTTCAAGTTGGTGTGATCAGAATAATACAACCGGGAAGATTTTGTGGGCAGATTTCTTTCTGCAAAAATAAAATTAAACACATGTAAATATGGATACACTGAAATAGTACATTTCAGTGATTAAATAAAGTGAATCAAAATTGTCCCCACATCTTTCAACCTTTCTAATCACTAAGATACTCTGAACTACAGTATGTATTTAGGTGAGGAATTTGCCCAGTTGGTTAAGAGGGGGTGATTGTTAACCATTTTTAACTGGGAAGGCTTGTAATATGAAAGTTTCCTACCTGGCCATATGCCAGCCTGTATATGGGGAACCACTGATTTGTTCCAATCTCTTATTTACATACAGTTCTTTTTCATTTACATGCAGTTTCTTTCCATCTGCTCCTTAACTCCTTGTCCTGCCTTTATCATGGGTAGCTATTGGTATTCACCATCATCCTCTGCTTATTTCTGCCTTGGCAGGTCCAACTGTAGATTGCATGAGCCTGAATTTAGTTTCCCTCCTCAATTCCATAGAAGCACCAGTAGCAAACCATTCCCCATTGAGAAACCTTTCTTTCATTCATGCATTTGCTCCCTCTTCCTCTTGCCCTTGCTTCTCCAGTGGGTGGCTGTTACTCAGCATATCAGAAGACGGACGAGGCTCCATCAGTGGAGGAACTGATGAATGGACAGAAGCCTCAGTGTTGGGTGCAGGCTAGTGAAAAGCAGCGGAGAGGCTGGTGTGCATTTCCTGACTGTGGGCCAGAATACAAACAGCTGTTTTCCTGCTGTACTTCCATGCTCTGCCCTCCATATACCCCCTTTCTCTCTCACCCTCCCCGACTTCTCTTTCAGGTCCCACTGCTCCTCTTGGCCACGTTTTTCTTCTGATGCAGCCTATACTGGGGAAACCACTCTCCGATTCATCCTCATCTGTATTACTTATATACTGTTCCTCTTTGCCGTCTCTTTTCTTTAAAATTCTTCTCTTTTCTTTAAAATTTTCTCCACTTGGGTTCCCCTTCTCATTTTTCTGGTCCTATCTTCTTTGCAGTTTTTTTTTTTTCTAACTACTCTATCATTAGGGCCACCCACCTAGATTGTATAGTCATCCATGACCCTGGGAACCCAGAACAGCCAAGAAAGCTCAAATATCTCCCTTATTTTATTTACATCAGTCCCTGCAGGATGACTGAGATTCTGAATAGATGTGGGACAGCCAGACATACACCTTCTTGAAACTGTTGTGTCTATTAAAGATTTCCTATGCACAAAAGAGTTTATATTACCTTCCAACTATGGGACAAATCTTCAGTCAGAATGGAAGGATAAAAATTTTCCGATGAAGAATTTAAAAAGTTGAAAGGTACTTTAAAATCTAAGTTGTCTCCTGCCTCTACATACAGATTCGCCACCCACAGTCTGCTGTTTTACAAATAGCACAGGCTCCAGCTCTGAATTCCTAGAAGATAATAAATCTTAACCATTAGACTTACTTCGCTAGGTTCACTGGAACAATCTGAACGTAAGTCTCCTGTTAGTGAAAGGACAAGGCATTTGCAAGTTCAGTTTTATGAATGATCCCATCTCAAGCTGAAATTCCCTTTATGGCCTTGGAGTATATTTAATATAATAATACAGAATATAGTATCAGAGGATCAATGTCTTCATGGGGGTTCCATTAGAGAGATCAAGTCTGATAGAGTTTCAGAACAAGATGGTCAGAGAGGAATGCATTGAATTCCAGATAAACGCTAAAAGGAAATGATCTTTTAAAAGCCTATAAGTACTTTATCTGCCCCAAGCCAGAGACTCAACTCTTACATTTAATTTTCTTGACTCCAAGCCTCCTTGTAAAATGCTGGCTCTCAGACATGGAAGAATTTCGGCTGGTAACCAGAAATAAAGCATTGTGTTACTGGGCTCAGTCAGTGATTTTCAAACTTTTCTTCTTTTGGTCCAGGAAGTTCCATGAACATGCCTCACTAGCCACCAGATACTTACCTAACATATTATTTGAAGAAAGAACTCGGATGCCATTTAAAAAGTGCTTTGAACTACTGAACTGTATCACCTCTCAGATCCACCTCGTTCTAAGACTCCATAAAAGTGTGATACAGGAACCACTTGAGACAGTGGAAGTTTTTAGTCCTTTGTGACTTCCGTTAGAGATAAATACAGTCACTTTGGGATATCATGGATGTGTTTATGTACTTTTTAAATTGGATTTGAATTTTTTCTGCTTACTGAAAAAGTCAATATTTATTATAAAATTCAAGTACTACAAGAAACTGTATCACCGAAAATTAAAAGGCCCCATAGTTTAAATTTTCTCCTCTATGAAAATATTTTCATATCTATTCCTGTTTTTTCTGTGCATATGCTAACATGCCTTTTTCCCCCTCTTTTTGCAAAAATGAGGTTGTTCTGTTTTGCACTTTGCTTTTTAAAAACCTTTAGAGTTCACGACAGTGTACTTAACCAACGTTCTACCGGTGGACTTTGGGGTTGTTTCCCTGTCCTTTATAGGACCAACAGTATAGTAATGAACATTTGTTCACTTGTAATATTTTTTTCACACCTGAGGATTCATTCCCTTCCTGGTTCTGGGCAAGTACTTTTGAAGTACTTCCAGGGGAGTTCCCTGGAGGTCCAGTGGTTAGGACTTGGTGTGTTCACTGTCATGGCCCGGGTTCAGTCCCTGGTCATGGAACTAAGATCCTGCAAGCCACATGGCCAAAAAAGAATTTTTTAAAATAAGAGCACTTCCACAATAGGAGTTATCTTAAGTCATCATATTGACATTTGAATTTTTGAAAATGATTGTATATTTTAAAGGTACTAGGATATTTTGGCATTTTAAAGGAGTACCACTGTGAATTTCTTAAATTATTAATTATTTCTCCCAATATATCTTTTGGGTACCTCCTATTTGAATAAGCCTCTTGGGCTTATTTAAAGTAAGCGCATCTATCATTAGATGGTTAGATGGCATCACTGGCTCTATGGACATGAGTTTGAGCTAGCTCCACGAGTTGGTGATGGCCGGGGAAGCCTGGCATGCTGCAGTTCCATGGGATCACAAAGAGTCAGAATGACTGAGCAACCGAACTGAACTGATCATTAGATGGATGCACACAGACACGTGTTTTATCTGCTGTCATTGGCCACAGGACATGCTGAGGGACCGTAACCACCCTCACCCCCAGCTGATCACTTAAACTCCAATAGAAACACTCATGTGCCTTCCTAATACTCAACAGGCAGCAGGATGTGGAGTCATGAGCTTGAACTCAGAGCCAGACAGCCTGAGTGAATCCATTCCAGAGCCATCATGTAAATGTATGATTTGGGGCATACTAGTCAACCTTTCCCTGCCTTTGTTTTCTTGTCTGTAAAATGACCCTCACAGAGTTGTATGAGAGGGTTAAGGAGTGAGTAAATGAGTTCTTATATACCAAATACTTGAGACAGTGCCTGATAATAGTACAGTATCCATAGTTTTGTCATTATTACCTCAGTGTTGAGTCATGTCTGTGTGTCTCAGATTGGACTGAGGAATGGTTACCTTGGTTCATCATTTTGACCCAAAGTTATTCCAGAACTTCCTGGGGTTGAGAAACACTGGGCAATTGCAAGTGCTGACAAGGTTATGGAGAGCCTGGCACTCTTGGACACGACTGATGGGAATGCAAAATGGTGCAGCCACTTGGAAAACCATCTGGCAGGTCCTCCAAAAGTTAACCATAACCATATGACGGACAGTTCCACTCTTAAGTATATACCTAAGAGAAACAAAAAGACATGTTCACACAAAGCACCTACAAGAATGTCCATGGCACTGGACATCACATCACCTGATGAATGGGTACATTTAGAGTGGTGTGTCCATACAATGGAATATTATTCTGCCATAGAAAGGATGCTGAGAGAATCCAAACACAAAAGACCACATACTATGTTATTCCATTTACATGAAATGTCCAGAATAAACAAGTCAGAGACAGAAAGTAGATTAGTGGTTGCTTCAGGCATGAGGTAGGGGAGGAGGCTGGAGTGACTGATCGTGGGTACGGGGCTTCTGTTTAGGGTGACGAAGTAGTCTAAGATTAGATTGTAGTTATGGTTGCACACCTCTATGAATAGACTAAGAATCACTGATCTGTACACTTGAAATGAGAGAATAATATGGGAGTGAATAAAGCTATTTTTAAAAGGAAAAATCAAGTTCTAGGTTCCGATCTGAGCTCTGGGACTCCCAACTTTCCGAAAGCAAGTCATTAGGAAAGGAGTCTGGGATCTGTTTTTAACAACTCCACCAGATGAGGTTAAGTTTTAGAAACATACTTTTAGAGTACGATTTTTGCTTGGTATGGGAGGGATTAGTACCCTTTGGAGAAGGCAATGGCAACCCACTACAGTACTCTTGTCTGGAAAACCCCATGGACGGGGGAGCCTGGTAGTCTTCAGTCCATGGGGTCGCGAAGAGTCAGACATGACTGAGCGACTTCACTTTTACTTTTCACTTTCATGCATTGGAGAAGGAAATGGCAACCCACTCCAGTGTTCTTGCCTGGAGAATCCCAGGGACGGCAGAGCCTGGTGGGCTGCCGTCTATGGGGTCGCACAGAGTCGGACACAACTGACACGACTTAGCAGCAGCAGCAGCAGCAGCAGCAGCAGTACCCTTTAGCTTGCAGTTTCCACCATGCACTGGGCAACGTGGGGGGTATAGTATGACAATAATGATGATCTCAAAGTGGATAATGCAGGTCTTCCAGAAGCTTCATCTCTGCATGTTTTTGAAGTATGGAGCCCCCAGAGAGCCTCAGACTTGTCCCCCTGGCCTGTTCTCTACAGCCACCATCCCTTCTCTCCCTCGGCAGGTGTGGACAATTCAGCCAGGCTCCCAGCACCACCCAGAAACCGACTATAAAATTTCCAGTGCACTTGCCTCTTTCACTTTAAGACTCGCTTACATTCACTTTCCTTCTCGTAAGTGATTCTTATTGCCATAGCAACCCTAATCAATCACTGGACTAAAAATAGCTCTTTCATTTTTTTTTTCCAAAGCATGTCTGTAGTGAATAGAAACTCGAGCTCTGCCGTGCATTTTGCATATGCTCCTTTCCTTTCCTAACACTGAACTGGGGTGTGTCTGTGTCCGGAAATTATTCTTGCCAGGAGCCCAGGTACTTCATTCATCTTTCCTGGATTTCTTCTTCCTGACTGCAGATTCCCCCCTATCACTTCCAAGAGATACAAGTACATGTTTTTAGTGTTAACAGGGAACATCACTTTCCTGCACATTCAGTTTCAGATGCTGGAGATTTCACAGCTACCTGATGATCACTTTCCAATAAGAGGTTCATTCCACTGGATCACATTATGTTTGGAAGGCAAATTAAGGATGCTCAGATGCTGGGTACAAAGGAAGTTAGTCCTGGCAGGGAGCAGATGAGAGCAACACTAGTAAGACTCTTCTGGCTTAGGAGGATCTAAGCTAGAAAATCAAAGAGGAGCTGACAAGAGTTTTTTTTTTCCTCCTTTCCCCAATTTCTGCATGATACCTGTGTTATTTTTAGGGGGTTAGAGGCAAAATAAACCCTGGATCTAATAAAGGGAATATTTGTCAACAGTCTTCTGGCCAAGTTGCTTTTCTAGTCAACAAGAGAAAGAAAGAGATTGTTTCATGAGGGAGAAGGTTCTAGATCTTGAATGGGCCCAGGGGAGGAAGAGGGCAGAGGAGGGACTGAAATGAACTCATTAGCGCCCCCTAGGCTCTGAGGGATGAGGCTGTTTCATGGCCCCTCTCTCTGCTTCATTGTGCTGCTCTGCAGTCACTGCCCCAACCCTCTGCCTATAAGCAGGCTCATCTCATGTGACCCTCTGGGGCTCCCAAATGCTGTCTTTTGATGCTATTTCTTAGCTTCTCTGAGCGTCACTTTTTTAAAATAAGGCTAAGTGAACCAGCAGGCATAAAGCCTTTAGATCTAGGAAAGAAGAAAACTTGTGGAAGGTCTGGTTGTATTCTTGTTTCCCTGTGTGAAATTGGCAAAGGGGTCAAGGAAATCTGAGAGAGGTGAAAGGAAAGGGCCCCCGTGCAGAAAGAGGAGCTGCTTTAGGAAAAGGAAGACAGTAAAGGGGATGGACCTGGAAGATGTGATGACGTGTCCTCAAAATACAACAAGTTAGGGGTCAGAGCAAGGCTGGAAGGACTGAAGCCTGCTTCATGGCTTAGCTGCCATCCATGTCACAGGAAGGCAGGTGTTCTCCTGTTGCTGCCGCTTCAGCAAATTCACAGGCTCCCAAGGCATCCTTACACACACACAGTGGAGGGGTCTCCCTACACACATGCAGTCTCTGTTTAGTCCCCATCTGGGCTGTGGGATTTCGTGCAGAGGAGTACAATGAGGCATACCAACGTTTCTGTAGTATTTGTTCAGCCAGACCTTGGCCTGGCCTTGGACATTTCTTATCTCACTCCACAGCTAAGAGGTTGGTATCGTATCCATTTTACAGACGAGAAAACTTAAGCTCAGAGTGAGTGATTAAGGAATTCGCCCAAGGTCTCAGTTTGTGTGAAAAGAAGCCGGAGTTTGAATTAAAGGTTGTTTCACTCCCAAACCTGTATTCTTTCTACTGAGCAACCGCACTTGCTCCCTGTGGGCTAGGTGCACACTGCTGCCTCTGGACAACAATCAGTGGCAAGTTTCATGGCATCATAGTTTCTAGTAACTATCACCCTGGGCAGTTAGTGGTGGCCATTGACAGAGGGGATGACATTACAGATGGAACTAAGTTAGAGAGAGTACAAATTCCCCATCCCATTTTCCTAGATATGTTCAAATCTCAAAGTCAGTGATGCTTTACTCAGATGAGAGCCAAATGAGTGATTTGAAAAGGGAAGCAGTGGTTGTATTCTTGAGGTTGGGTGTTATGTTGGTTTTCCATTGCTGTATAATAAATGCCCCACAAATATGGTGACTTAAAACTTCACAAATTTATTTTCTCAGCTGGTGGGGCTCAGGTTAGCTGAGTCCTTGGCTCAGAGTCTCATCAGGCCGAAATCAAAATCTCAGCCATAGTTGCAATGTCACCTGACTCTCAAGGTCCTCTTCCAAGCTTACTGGTTTTCGGCAGAATTCCGTTTCTTGTGGTTGTAGGACTGAAGTCTGGTTTTCTAGTTGGCTGGCCTCCAGGCGTCACTCTTGGCTTTAGACACTTCCCTCAGGTTCTAGCCACATGGCACTCTAGGACATAGCAGCTTACTTCCTCAAAACCAACCTGCTTTGGACTTCCCTGGTGGTACAGTGGATAAGAGTCCACCTGCCAATGCGGAGGATGTGGGTTCGATGCCTGGTCCAAGAAGATTCCACATGCTATGGAGCAACTAAGCCTGCGAGCTGCAACTGCTGAAGCTCGAATGCCCTACAGCCTGTGC
Source organism: Ovis canadensis (assembly GCF_042477335.2). Lineage (NCBI taxonomy): Eukaryota > Metazoa > Chordata > Mammalia > Artiodactyla > Bovidae > Ovis > Ovis canadensis. Next base: position 57,676,207 of record NC_091255.1, on the reverse strand, counting down.
TCCACAAGAGGAGACCACACACCACAATGAAGAGGGACCCCCCTCGCCTCAGCTAGGGAAAGCCATGCACAGCAATGAAGACCCGGAATAGCAAAAAAGAATAAAAGAAAAAATCTGCTTCTGAAATGAAGTCTTATATAATGTAACGTTATCTGATTCCCAGGGTCTTCCCTGATGGCTCGGCTGGTAAAGAATCTGCCTGCATTGTGGGAGACCTGGCTTCGATCCCTGGGTTGGGAAAATCCCATGGAGAAGGGAATGGCTACCCACTCCAGTATTCTGGCCTGGAGAATTCCAAGGACTCTATAGTCCAGGGGGTCTCAAAGAGACAGATACGACTGAGCGACTTCCACTCCACACTATCTGATCCCCATGGTAATCTATTCAGAAGAGTAGTGAAAGTGTTAGTCGCTCAGTCATGTCCAACTCTTTGGGATCCAACGGACTGTAATCAGCCAGGCTACCCCATCCATGGAATTCTCCAGGCAAGAATACTGGAGTGGGTTGCCATTCCCTTCTCCAGGGGATCTTCCTGACCAAGGGTCAAACCCAGATCTCCCCTGTTGGAGGCAGATTCTTTACTGTCTGAGCCACCAGGGAAGTCTCTATTCATAGGTCTCATCTACACTTAAGGGGAGGGATTATACAAGATGTGCCATTATACCAGGGATTATACCAGGGCCTGGGAATCTTGGAGACCATCTTAGAACTCTGTCTACCATGAGTATTTTAGTCTTTCCTCCACGATGCTAGGAAAGATTGAAGGCGAAAGGAGAATCGGGTGACAGAGGATGAGATGGTTCCATAGCATCAGCAACTCACTGGACATGAATCTGAGCAAACTCTGGAAGATAGTGAAGGACAGGGAAGCCTGGCGTGCTACATGTAGTCCATGGAGTCACAAAGAGTCAGACACGACTTAGCAACTGAACAACCACCATGTTGCTCTGGGCTAACCAAGTGACATGGAGAACATAGGAGTATTCTGAATCCCTGAGACAGTTTTAGCCAATGAGTGACACTCCTGATAATCTCTCTTCTTGCATCATGCAAGTTTGGTTATGTCAGGATTCCCAACTTTTTTTCCACTCCCACACTTCTGACAGTTCCCTCGGTGATATGGAATCCCTCTCTCTAGGAAATGTGTCCAAATCCCTAGGGGATAGCATGTATTTTGAGAAAGTCCATGGTTGGAAGATGGGGTGCTCCCTTTCCACCCCCTAGATATTTGAGAATGACTAGGTTAAGTGGTATCTTCCCAGCTGGAGCAAAGACCTTTGTCATAGAAAGCAGACTCAGGCAACCTGGAGGTAAAATAGATGCTTTGATGCCTGAATAACTGGGGAGACAGGGACTCACACCATTCCTAATGGCAGCGGGTTGTAGGCGAGGGATCCTTCTACTGGAATAGCATTGGCGCTTGTCTTCTGGTTGGTGAGCCGGACAAACAGACAGCTCAGTGTGATGATGGAAAAGGAGATAAATTAAATGCTGTGACAAAAATACAAACAGGATGCTACCTGTAAACACCAGATAATCATTCTGAAGTGGTGTTTGAATGATAAGATTTAGAAAAGAAATATCAAGCTAAGGGCATTGTGGGCAAAAAGCATGGCAGCCAGAAGTGTTTAATGAAATGGGAAGTGATCTTCTGTGACTGGCTATGGGATAAATACCAGGCAAAGCCAGAAAAGAAGATTCAGGTCAGAAGCAGAAGACTCCAGGTCTTCCCCTTAAGGAGAGAAACTGAGTCAGCAGGACCCAGCAGTTCACTGTTTGTGATGGGTGAGTGTATCAAATAGTAGGTGGAATAACATCCCCCTCAATATTCATGTCCACCAAAACCTCAAGTGTGACCTTATTTGGAAGTAGGGTCTTTGCAGGTGTTATTAGTTAAGCACCTTGAGATGAGAGATGAAATCACACTAGATTTAAGGTGGGATAAATCCAGTAACTGTTGTCTTATAAGAAGAGGACAGAGGGACATATGGAGGGAAGGAGGTGATGTGGAGACAGAGGCAGAGATGGGAGTTGCAGCCACAGACCAAGGAGCCCCTGGGGCCACTGGAAGCTGGGAGAGGTGGGAGAAGCTAGGCCACTGGAAGCCTAGAGCCTTCAGAGGGAGCACGACATTGCCAACATCTTGATTTCAGGCTTAGGGGCTCTAGGATCATGAGAAGATACATTTCTGTTGTTTTAAGCTGCCAGATTCGAGGTAATTTGACAGCTCTGGGAAACTCATACAGTGCAGAACATTCAGATTCAGTATGGATGTTTCCAGTTTGATGTGCCTAGAGGACCCTTGTTGGGGACAGCCAGTCGGCATCTGGACCTGTGAGAAGGGCAGGCGGGTGAGACATGTCAGTTTGGGAGGATTCATAAAAATAAGTCATGGAAGTCAGAAACAGATGAGCTCAATTGGAGCAAGTAAATAGGGTGGAGGGCGGAACCTGAGGGACCACTTTCATTGAGGGACCAGAGGAGGGAAGAGAGCTGCTGTCGCTGGAGGAATTGCTTACTCGTATAAAACAGTGTGGGCTTCTCAGGTGGCACTGGTGGTAAAGAACCCGCCTGCCAGTGCAGGAGACATAAACACGAATTCGTTCCCTGGGTCAGGAAGATCCCTTGGAGGAGGAAATGGCAATCCAGTATTCTTGCCTGGAGAATCCTGTGGACAGAAGAGCCTGAAGTGTTATAGTCCATGGGGTCGCAGAGAGTCAGACATGACTGAAGCAACTTCACACACACACACACACACACACACACACACACAGAACAGTTTAGGGAGACCTACGGGATGTAGATGGAGAAGCAGTGCTGCTTTGAAAATTCTCTGATAATCAGTCTTTTCCATACCATATTGCACTGCTTGAGAAAAAAGATAAGAGGTGGAAAAGTAGAGCGAGCAAGCATCAACTATTCTTTTAGTAGAGTTTGGTTGTGAAGACAGGAGAAGTGGGGTTGGTTGTAGATCAGAAGGAACATAACTGAGGTTATTTGATGCTTGTTTGTTTTGTTTTTTAAGAGTATGACCCTTTTCATTATATTTTTAGGCAGTAGGAAGGAAGCAGGGAGAGGGTGCAAATAATCAATGAAACAAGTTTCCAGAGAAGAAACTTACAAATATATTTAACCATGCACCTACTCTGCGCCAGGTACTGTGCTGGGTTTACCTGATTCTCACTGATCTTCTCAGCACGCCTACAGAGTAGAAAAAAATTGTCCCCGCTGGGGATGGGAAAATAATTTGCCCAAGTCAATACATCTCAGGTCTGATGACTCCTCTGTGTCTCAGTTCTGATCATTATATTATTTTTCTTTCCCATTGGGATAAAGAAGGCAGCATCTTTCTCTGATTCACAAAGAATAGGAAGCAGCATAAAGAAGCAGATTTGCGACAATGGAGGAGAGGGGAAAGTAGGTGTTTCTGTCACGTGATCTGTGTCATTGTTAAACTATGAACCAAAATTATCAACTGCAAGGAAGGGAGAGTGAAGCCAAGCACGGGTCTTGAAAAGGGAAGGGGTTTAAGATAACCTCAGTGGTGACATACAGTAGGGAGCCAGCTAGGGAGAAAGGAAAGAAAGCCTTACTCAGCAGTTTAAACTCGATTAGGATTAGAGGAACAACAGACTGGTTCCAAATTGGGGAAGGAGTATGTCAAGGCTGTATATTGTCACCCTGCTTATTTAACTTCTATGCAGAGCACATCATGCGAAATGCCAGGCTGGATGAAGCACAAGCTGGAATCAAGATTGCCAGGAGAAATATCAATAACCTCAGATAAGCAGATGACACCACTCTTATGGCAGAAAGCGAAGAAGAACTAAAGAACCTCTGGAAAAAAATTGGCTTAAAACTCAATATTCAAAAAACTAAGATCATGGCATCTGGTCCCATCACTTCATGGCAAATAGATGGGGAAACAATGGAAACAATGAGAGACTTATTGGGGGGGGGGGCTCCAAAATCACTGTGGATGGGGACTGCAGCCATGAAATTTAAAGACACTTGCTCCTTGGAAGAAAAGCTGTGACCAACCCAGACAGTGAATTAAAAAGCAGAGACGTGGGCCCACGTGATATCCCCGTGGGGCCCAGAGACGTGGACCCACGTGATATCCCCGTGGGGCCCAAGTGATTACTTTGCTGACAAAGGTCTGTCTAGTCAGAGCTATGGTTTTTCCAGTAGTCATGTGTGGATGTGAGAGTTGGACTGTGAAGAAAGCTGAGCGCTGAAGAATTGACGCTTTTGAACTGTGGTGTTGGAGAAGACTCTTGAGAGTCCCTTGGACTGCAAGGAGAGCCAACCAGTCTATCCTAAAGGAAATCAACCCTTGATAGTCATTGGAAGGACTGATGCTAAAGCTGAAACTCCAGTTCTTTGGCTACCTGATGCAAAGAACTGACTGTTTGGAAAAGACCCTGATGCTGGGCAAGATTGAAGGCAGGAGGAGAAGGGGATGACAGAGGATGAGATGATTGGATGGCATCACCGACTCAATGGACATGAGTTTGAGCAAGCTCCAGGAGTTGATGATGGACAGGGAAGCCTGGCATGCTACAGTCCATGGGGTCACAAAGAGTCGGACATGACTGAGTGACTGAACTGACTGACTGAGGATTTTTAGGGAAGCTAACTTTCTTGGGAGAAGCAGGAGTTGATCTCAAGATGGACATCTAGTTGGAAAGATTCTAGTGATAGTGTCAAAAATGCCCCAAGCCAGAGACACTTCAGATTTTAACATGAAGCAATGTATACTACAGGGCTCTGAGAATCATCCATTGATATCCTAAGGGGATTATCAGTCCCAAACCACTGCTGAAAGAGATAGAGCTGAGCAGCCTGGGGCTGGCCTGTCCGTGTCTTCCCATTGCCTTGCCAAAACCAAGTACCCTTCAAGCCTCTTGCAGGATTGCCATTCTGACATGAAAATAACCTAAGTCCCTGACTCAGAAATAACAACATCTGTTAATTTGCATAAGAGTTTGCATTTTGTATTTTGGATTTAATATCCAAATGCTAAAATTCACTTGTTTGACCTTAGTTAAGTGGTTTAGAGATTCAGCTGATTAAAAACTCTTGACAGGTTCCACTCTGACTCACCTAGACCCACCTCCCCACCCTGGACTGCTCCGTTCTTTTGCTACTTGGTACTGTGCACACGTTGGATTGAGCCTCATGAATTATGGGTTGCATGCGTGCTAAGTCACTTCAGTCGTGTCCAACTCTTTGGGACCCTATGGACTGTGGCCTGCCAGGCTCTTCTGCCCGTGGGATTCTCCAGGCAAGAATACTAGAGTGAGTTGCCATGCCCTCCTCCAGGAAATCTTCCTGACCCAGGGATCAAACCCACGTCGCCTGTGTTGCAGGCGGATTCTTTCCCTGGCTGAGCCACCAGAGAAGCCAAATTATGGGTTAAAAAAGGACAAATCAGTTCACCTGAAGCTTGTTATTTTGAAAAGTCTTTGCAGGTTCATGTTCTCAAGTTCACAAGGCTATTGAGAGCTCTGTGGTGGGGCTCTTGATTCATGACAGACGGCCCCTCCTTGGAACGCCCTGGGTCTGGGTGTGAGGGCAGCACTTGTGCAGTGAGAGGTTTGAGAGGAGACAGCAAAGAAGGTGTTAATGAATGATCGCAGGGCTTCGTTCTCCATAAAGGCAATTACTGGGATTGATTGTTACCGTGTTTCCTTAGTCACGGTTCAGCTTGCTTGTTTCACTCGGATTAAGACAGATGAAGGCTGAATGCACACAGACGTGTGACGTCAGGAGAATTATCAATGGTACATCGAAGGCCTCTGCTTTCTTGCACAGATGCCACTTGGGGGATCTCAGTGGAGCTGAAAGGGGATCACGGCCACCATGAGATGACCAAGTGGGGCAAGGGTGTGTATGGTGGACCACGGGATTTTAGATAATGCGTATTCTCTCTTTCCTTCCCATACATGGTATAGTGGTGTGGTTTCCCAGCTTACACCTGCATTAGCATGCTGCAAGGCTTGACAAAGAAAAATGCGTGAGTCCCATCCGCTGAGTTTCTGATTCAGTGGGTCTGGCACTGTGCCCAGAAATTTGCCTTTCTTAGAAGTTCCAGGGTGCTGCTGCTACAGGTTCAGCAATCTCATGCTGAAAACCAGTGGGGTCTTCATCAGAGCATGGACACTGATCAGGCCACCAGACTTTCAAGCACGACTTTACTTTTTACTAGCTGTGTGGTCGTGGGCCATGTACTTAACCAGTAGCCAGGACGTGGAAGCAACCTAGATGTCCATTGAGAGACGAATGGATAAAGAAGAGGTGGTACGTGTATACAATGGACTATTACTCAGCCATAAAAAGAATGGAGTTAAGTCAGTTGCAGTGAGGTGGATGAAAGTTGAGCCTGTCAATACAGAGTGAAGGAAGTTAGAGCAAAACAAATATATATTAAAACATATATATGAAATCTAGTAAAATGGCATTGATGAACCTGTTTGCAGGGCAGGAATAGAGGTGCAAACATGGAGAACAGACTTGTGGACACAGCTGGGAGACTGAATTGAGAGAGTCGCATTAACGTATGTATCCTACCATATGTAAAATCGAGAGCTAGCAGGAAGCTACTACGGCACAGGGAGCTCAGCTTGGTGCTCTGCGATGATGGGCTAGAGGGGTGGGATGGGAGGGGTGAAGGAGGTTCAGGAAGGAGGGGATATACATATAATTATGGCTGACTTGCATTGTTGTACAGCAGAAACCCAAACAACATTGTAAAGCAATTATATTCCAATTTTTTTTAAAAAGGATAATAGTTCCTGTTTCATGGGATAGTTAGAAGGAATAAATGAATTAGAACTTGGAAGCACTGAGACCAGGGCCAGGTCTATGTACTTTGGATAACTTAAAAAGGCAACTTCTTGGAACTGGGAGCATGTGGACCCAAGCCTCACTCCTCCAATACCTGCAGCTCCCAGTGGAGTTGCTGGGTCCTTTTAGCCTGTAGTCTGCGATCTTATCTCTGGAGGTCAGGAAGGTTAATGCCTAGCTCAGGGCCAGTGCAAGCAGGAGGAAGGCCACATCGACCTCCATCAAAATCTTCTTCTCAAGCTATGCTAACCCTTCATCTACTGAATACATGGAATGGGCTCAGTGAGATGAGGGTGTCAGGGTGATGTGCCTTTGGGGTTTTTCTCCCCCATGCCAGCAGAAAGAGGCTGTCTTTCATGTCAAGTTCACATGCAGCCTTATACTGATTTGTTAAATGTTTGCTCGACACCCAGCACTGATATGTTTTACGCACATGGTTTCATTTAACCCTCACAATGTCACTGTTAAGTAATCATTGCTGTCTCTGTTTCAGTATTGCTGGGGTTCAGATAAGTTCAATGACTTGTCCAAAGTCACATGGCTATCAAGTGATAAATCCCAAACTAAAAGCCAGGTCTGTCTGACTTCAATAATTTATAACCGTAAAGCTGTACTCTACCACCTCCAGCTTATTATGAATACTTATATAATGGTTAAGGCTGGCCCCCAGGTATCCAGCCGTGGTAGCTGCTCCCTAAAGGGAAGCACCCTGGAACTGGCACTGTCTCTGTTTCAGGGGGTTGGTTTTCTATAAAGCCTGTGGTTGGACTCACAGAATATACTCCTTTGGGAAATGTCCTCTTCACCAACCTCTCTTGCTGCTGCTGCTAAGTCACTTTAGTCGTGTCTGACTCTGTGCGACCCCATAGATGGCAGCCCACCAGGCTCCCCCGTCCCTGGGATTCTCCAGGCAAGAACACTGGAGTGGGTTGAATTTTCCTTCTCCAGTGCATGAAAGTGAAAAATGAAACTGAAGTCTCTCAGCCGAGTCTGACTCTTCGTGACCCCACGGACTGCAGCCTACCAGGCTCCTCCATCCATGGGATTTTCCAGGCAGGAGTACTGGAGTGGGGTGCCATTGCCTTCTCCAGCCAACGTATCTCATTGCCTAGTTATTTTCTCTGGCCTGACTCCTGGGTGAAATTGTGTTCACGTCGCCAAAGGTAGCTTTGCTTACATTTGGATATGGACTTAATATCTTAACATCTCTGGTTATGGACAGTGGTCACAACCAGAAGGCCAGGAGAGCATCCAGAGGCTAAGCTAAAGATGTGAAGAGAGAAAAAACTGGTATATGCTGATGAAACCTTTCTCTTTTCCCATAGTGCTCCTTTCTGCCAAAATTCTCCATTCATATAGAAACCAAGTATGAGGACAACAAAGGAAGCAACGACAGCGTGAGTAGCCCCCTTGCTCTCCCCACCCGACCCTCGCCCCAGTCCGCACTGTGTTCTCCCCTCGTGGACAGAGCCAGCCCAGGTTCTCTGGGACCTCAGAGAACCTCTGGCTTTCCTTCTCATTTTTATGTACTTTCTCTGGGCCTCTCTGCAGAAATCTCTGTCACCTGGAGTGATTGTCGTCAGGGATCAAGAGGGATGAGGGGGACCTCGGAGCTTAGAATTTGATTTCTGGTCATGGGATTGAACGCACATTTTCTCTGTGACAATTGACATTTACTTAGAAGGATGAATACGAGCAGATATGTATGTGCATACTGTATATATTTTCTGGGCTCTGCATATGTTCACATACATACACTCATACTTGCCCATGAATCCCACCTTAAAAATCAGTGTAACCCTCCTGCAAGATGTTTTCCCCATGAAGCATTCTGACTGTCACTAAATTTCAGTCAAGAGCTTTGTTTCTTAGCATTGCTTAAACTTCACTTCTGACCTGGCTTTTACCCCACCTCTTTCTGTCAGAGCAAAGCATTTCTAAATTCCCTTCCCTTTATGAATGGATTATTTGACCCACAACAACCTCACCCTGACCTTGAGCTGTGGGTTCCGTCAGGACCCACGAGGGAAGACTCTGTATCTAGAAGCTGCAAGGCCTCACCTGTTTATTTCTGCCTCAATTACATGTTTTATATTTGTGGAGAATGATGAAAATTGAGGCTGTATCGAAATGAACGAGAGAGACTCTCCAGACAAAGTGACCCCTTTGATGCCGTCACTGAGCGAAGGAAATCCAAAACAAGATGCAGGAGGTTTTGGAGGTGCCTAAGTGCCAGAAAGAAATATCTAAAGGGCTCATAAACATTGTCAGTTTACAGCTTTGGCCAGGCCTACTTTGTGTTTCATCATGTTAACAGCTTCTAGAAACATCTTCCAGAAGGTTCCTCCCCTTGGCAAGAACAGACTCTTCTAGAAGACATGGGTGCATCTGTGCAGCACTCAAATGGTCCCAATCAAGGTGGAGTCTGCTGGAACAGAGCTTGAGTGGTTCCCAGGAGGGGTCACCCGACAACTATTGATACAGTTCACACCAGTGTGGGAAAGAGGACACTGGTTAATCCACTCAGTATTTTGGAGCACAGCTACATTCATTTGTTTGTGGCAGAACGAGTACTTAAAACTCATTGGTTTTAAGTGAACTTTGTGAACTCATGTGGTTCACAAAGCCTAGAGTATTTACTACCTGGCCCTTTACAGAAAAAAAGTTTTCTAACCCCTGCCTGGTTAGAGAGACTCGGATCAGAACAGCACCCCCTGGGTCTCCACATTTGACCACTTGATAGATCTGTCCCAGGTGAATGCCACCTCCAGAGTTCCTGAAACTATCCAGAGAAGAAAAGACTGCTACCCTCAAGGGTGCTTGTCCCCCCGTGAGTTCAGGAGCCTCAGTGGGTAGCATCCCTTGGTGATGGGTGACTTCAGAGGAAACATTCAGTCCCATCTCCCTGTCTATAGCCTGAAATCAGGCTTCCCTGATGGCTCAGCTGGTAAAGAATCCACCTGCCTTGCAGGAGACCCCAGTTCAATTCCTGGGTCTGGAAGATCCCCTAGAGAAGGAATAGGCTACCCACTCCAGTATTCTTGGGCTTCCCTTGTGGCTCAGCTGGTAAAGAATCCGCCTGCAATGCGGGAGACCTGGGTTTGATCCCTGAGTTGGGAAGATTCCCCTGGAGAAGGAAAAGGTTACCCACTCCAGTATTCTAGCTTGGAGAATTCCATGGACTATGTATAGTCCATGGGGTCGCAAAGAGTCGGACACAACTGAGCGATTTTCACTTTCACTGGGGCCAACTCCAGCAAAGTCTTATGGTCTAAAGTAGTGTTGCACAGGGTAACTTGAACTCTTGTAAAGTAATGACTCTTTCTGATTGGAAAATTAACACATGATTCTTAAAACTTTGGGGGAAAAAAAAAAAGAAGTAAAGCAAAATCAGTAGTAATCTCATGCTTCAGAGATGACTCCTGTTAGCATTTTGGTTCATCCTGCAAAATATTAATGAATTTACTTTTCAAGCAATTTCCCTGTTGAATCATACAACATCCTGTTTTTAACATGTCACAAAATATCCTTCCCAGTAATTTTTAATAGCTACCCTGCATTCCCTACTTAAATGTATTTCTTTAAACAATTGCCAGTCATATGGGCGTGGGTATGACCATTTTGATGTATCTGTAGATCATCAAGAAAAGGATGATAGAGATCAACATGCCTTAATTGCTTTTCTTGGCACAATCTAAAAAACATGGGGTTGAGGGAAGCAATAGGGGTTAAAGCATCTTTTAGTCTTTCTAGACAGATTATCTTGCTTTCTCTTTTTCTCTGTGGCGCTGTCCTGTCTTCACAGATAGTTATAACTCACTTCCTTTGTAGAGGTTTGGAATGGATGTGTGTCCCCACCATGAGCCTGATAGGTTGGTAGGACCAGTGTAATCTTCTGGTTTATCCTCTGCTCAAGTCTAATCTAAAAAAAAAAAAAAATCACATGGTTATCATTTATTTTCTTGTGTCCCATTTTTGGCAGGCGCTAAGGTCTTTTTTTACTACTCTCCTAGGAATTTAGCTTTGTCACTACTCTCTTAGGAATTTAAAATACCGAGTGAGCCATCCTAAAGGCAGGAGCTATGCCTGGAGCCAGCATTCTCTACCCAAGCCAAAGGCCAGTTCTCTCTGAGACTTAGGCCAGCCTGCAAGAAAAGCAGTGAGCCCCAGAGCACTTGTGAGCAGTCCTCGTCAACACAGTGTGCTTCCTCTGGGAGAAATGCCAGCTATTGTATCCTGTGTTGCCTCCTTCTCCCAACTTGCTGACTCTGAGACTGCCCACGCAGCCAGCTCTGTATCTCACTGTCATGGCACCCACCTTGCCCAAGTCCAAGTTCACGAAGTGTTTTTGCCTGGCCTCGGCCTGGCTCTGATCCATACATCCCCAGGTCTCGCTTCTGAGCTATTGGACCAAACAAGCCAGCTCCAGCTCAATTAGACTTCTTTGCCAGTTTGCTGCCTTCTAATTTCCATATTCAGCAGCAGCTGTTGGTCACCCAGCTGGTTCAAGCTTGGTCCCTGGAGGCAGAAAAGGAGGACTTCATTGGTTTTCATTCACACTTGTTAATGTTTCCAAATCAGAACATGAGGAATATGTATTTATGTAATAATACTTTATTAAAAGATCGCTTTGTCCAGGGGTTCAAAACTAGAGCCTTAAGCAGATGGCATGTTCTGGCATGCTCTTTTCTGTCCAGGGATGAGGATAGAGTTTCTGGTGGGAGGCAGAATTGCTAAAGAAAGCAGTGCAGTGGTGGATGTTTCTCTTGTCTCACTGCTTTGCCAAATTATTTAATAAACTCAGGCCATTTCTTTGCATTTTCTGGGTGTATACTCTTATCTTTCAGCTACCATCCTTCATACTGCTATCTGCATCCTGTTTCTCTCCCTACCTGCCAGAACTTTAATGAAATGGATGACGATAAGAAGCAATAATTAAATTGAAAAACACTACTGATAATCATATTGATTACTGATTGAACAGAGTCCATGCTGTTATCCTCTTATCAATCACCACCTATGTCATCTTTTTACGTGACCCAATACCGCATGTAAAAAAATAGAAATCGGCGTATCTAGATTTAAACATTTTCTCCTTGTTAAAATAAAGCTAGTATATTTATGACTGTGAAAACCTATAAACCGTGATTACATTAACCAGGACACAATGGGGAAGTTGTCTTAAACTGAGGCCCATTTATTTTATGCACATGCTGATGAGAACTATTTAGGCCTTAATTAGTGCGGGGAGGACGGCACCATGCCAAAGTAAGGCTCTGTTGTTTGTCCAAGGCCATAAATCTAGATCTGGGAGAGTCGGTGCTTATCATTCGAAGTGTCGGCTGCTGCCAGGTTACTGTCACTCACTGCAGTTAACGGGGGGCGGGGAGGGGGGCAGGCCTGCCTTCACTTCCTCCTCCAACAAAGCAGGCACCACTTAAAGCAGTGGTGCTCAGGCTCGGCTGCGTGTGGGACTCAGGAACTCTACCCCTAGCTCCTGCCTGGTTTCTGCCCACCCTGGGATTCTGATTTAATTGGTCCTGGGTACAGACTGGTCTAGGGCAGTGCTTCCTACACTGTGTCTCTAGGAGTACAGAGTTTGCCAGTCACAAGTGTGAGGACTTGTAGGGTCTACCCTCTGGTCAAACCTGATTCATTCTCTTTGGAGGGTAGAAGATAGGCCATCCCCACCCCACTTGAGGATCTAGGCCACTGGTTCTCAGTCCTGCCTGCATAGTAAGGTCACCTGGGAAGCTTTAGATTCCCTGATGCCACTATCCCCCTCCGCGGGATTCTGATTTCATTTGTCTGGGATGGGGGTCCAGTCACTGGGATTTGTTGCACTTCCTCAGGGTAACCTAAGAGCCATTAAGGCTGAGAACTACAGATTTAAAGGGAATATGAAGTGCTATTTAAAACTAAACCAAGTGAACCCTTAGGAAATCCGGTTCTCCAAATTTCTTCATTTCTTCATACCCCTGAAAACATAAAAGTTTACAAAAAAGCATATTTATAACCACCACCACCACCCCACACACACAATGAAGGCCCCTGAGGGAACCATATTTCTTCTCATTAGCCATTATTCCTCAGCAACAGAACTTCTCTGATCAGATGGAAAGAATGTCCAGTTTAGTTCCTGGAAGAGCGAGGCTCTGTTCTTCACAGAACTCTCCTTCGAAGTTACCTAGAAGAAGTATTGATCATTTATTTAGTTTCTAGTTCAGTTATGTTACAGTGGGAAAACACAGAGTTGTTCTTAGTGAAATGAAAAGCTTCATATTGAATCTCCAGATCTATGACTTAAGCAATGGAGTCTTGGCTTCTCTATCAAGAAAACAGAGTAAATAATGTCTGGATCACAGTGTGGAGGATTCATCCAGGTTAATTCACAACTGGAAGCACTAATAAACTGTAAGTGCTATACAAATTTTACGTTTTGCTTCAGTTACAGTCCTACCTTGGGGTTAGCTGCATTATGGGTGATTTTCTAATGAGACTCTCCTTTTGTCTGAATTGTCAATAAACCATTTCTTGTCAGCAAAGTTTGAGTACCTACTATGTGCCAGGCAATGCAAGAGGCAGTGAGGATGCAGCAACCAGACAGGCAAGTCCCCACTACTCATGGAATGGGGGAAAGCACATAATAAGAAAGAAAACAAGGAGTTCCAGCTGTGGGAAGTGCTGAAAAGGCAGTAAATAGGGTGGAGGAGAGCTCAGCTAGAAGCCTTATGATCAGGAAGGCCTCTCACAAGAGGTGATGAATCTGGTGAGACCTGAGGCTGGGAAGGAGCCGACCCTCTGAAGGGTTGTCCAGGCAAGGGGACTGTTGTAAGCTTAGTTGTATCCCCCCAAATTCATATGTTGGAGTACCTGAGACCATAGCTATGTTTGAAGATAAGGCTTTTAAAGAGGTGATTAAGTTAAAAGGGGAGTCTGTTGTAGCTTCATCAGTAAAGAATCTGCCTACAATGCAAGAGACCAGGGTTCAATTCCTGGGTGGGGAAGATCCCCTTGAGAAGGAAATGGCAACCCATTCCAGTATTCTTGCCTGGAGAATCCCATGGACAAAGGAGCCTGGTGGGCTACAGTCTGTGGGGTTGCAAGAGTCGGACATGATTAGCGACTAAACTGCCAAGTTAAAAGGAGGCTGTGAAGGTGGAGCCAAATCTAAGATGATTGGTATCCCTCAAAGAAGAGAAAACTTGAATACCCAAAACTAGGGAGGGATGTGCACTCACAGAGAACAAACCACATGAGGATGACCAAAATCCTTTTTCTGTTCCAGCATTCAGTTTGAAGTGAAATGAAGTGAAGTCACTCAGTCGTGTCCAACTCTTTGCGACCCCGTGGACTGTAGCCCACCAGGCTCCCCCATCCATGGGATTCTCCAGGCAAGAACACTGGAGTGGGTTGCTATTTCCTTCTCCAGGGGATCTTCCTGACCCAGGAATCGAACCTGGGTCTCCCGCATTGCAGGCAGATGCTTTAACCTCTGAGCCACCAGGGAAGCATTCAGTTTACCACTTAAAAAAAAAAATTTTTTTTTTGTGCCAGGTCTTAGTTGTGGCACACAGGGGTCTTCCATCTTCGTTGTGGCATGTGGGATCTTTAGTTGCAGCATATGGGATCTAGTTCCCTGACCAGGGATCAAACCCAGGCCCTCTTCACTGAGAGCATAGAGTCCCAGCCACTGGACTGGGAAGAGAAGTCCCCCAGCGTCCACAGTCCCCCAGTTTAGGATACCACATTACACTGGGTGATTTATGTTTTTCAGTGTTTGCTCTGGCCACTCTGTCAAGAGTGATGAGAGGGCAGAAGGAATAGAAGCAGGTATTCCAGCTGGGCAAGGGCAAGAATCCAGATCACAGATGATGGTGGCTTCATCTGGAGAGAGGGCAACGGATAAAGATCAGTGTGTTTTGGAAACACACTGACTAGGTACTGATGCATTACTGCTAAGTCACTTCAGTCGTGTCCGACTCTGTGCGACCCCATAGACGGCAGCCCACTAGGCTCCCCCGTCCCTGGGATTCTCCAGGCAAGAACACTGGAGTGGGTTGCCATTTCCTTCTCCAACGCATGAAAGTGAAAGTGAAGTCTCTCAGTCGTATCTGACTCTTAGCGACCCCATGGACTACCAGGCTCCTCCATCCTTGGGATTTTCCAGGCAAGAGTACTGGAGTGGGGTGCCATTGCCTTCTCCAGTTGATGCATTAGATGGGAGCAAAGTAAGGATTTCCTGGACCTCAGGATTTCTGGGCTTCCCCGGCAGTGCTAGTGGTAAAGAACCCACCTGCAAATGTGGGAGATGTAAGAGACGCATCCAGATGATCCCTGGGTCGGGAAGACCCCCTGGAGGAGAGCATGGCAACTGACTCCAGAATTCTTGCCTGGAGAATCCCATGGAAAGAGGAGCCCAGCAGGCTATAGTCCATAGAGGTGCAAAGAGTCGGACATGACTGAAGCAACTTAGCAGGGAGCAGCAGGCTTTCTAGACTTGTCCATGGACCCTAGTAGGGAGTGGGGAATAGTGCAGGAGGAACAAGAAGTCGAGAGCCCCTTAGGGCACAGTCAGTTCGAGGTGCCAGGGAGACTTCCAAGGGGATGGTAGGTAAGGAGTTGGGTATATGACTCTGGCATTCAGGGAGAGGTGTAAAGTCATCGTTCAGAGATGGAAATAAGTAAGGTTGTCTACGAAGAGGAATGAGAGGGAAAAGAAAGTTCTGGTTGCTCCAGGATGGAGAGCACCCTGGTCCTGAGAAGGACCTTCCCATGGCTTTCAATCTAGCTTCTGATTATTTTCTTATCACCTTGGTTAAGACCAAGTCACTTTCAATCACTGAGTTGTGCTTGGTTTTAGGGAGTTAGATTATATCTTTTAGTCAACTTCTTCCTCTGGATAGGTGCCTTCTTCGGATGAATTGAGTAAAAATTTCAGTGTTTTCACTTGTCTCAACTTGCATTGCCTTGGAGACATGGCCAAGAGTTCTCCTGACCACAAATAGTTCCCACTGGATGTTACCAACCAACAACCAACAAAGAGGGAATTTTACCATCTAAGGAGAGCTCTGTTTATTGAGGATTTGTTATTGCTATAGTCATCATGAAGTTCATTTCATTAGCCGTATTAGTATTTTGAACATCAAGAGGGCAAAATGGGTAGATGTAGAATAAAATAATTTATTTACACATTTTGAAATGTACTAAAATTAATTTGTAAAGCAGGGGTGCCAGTGAGAACTGTAGAATCCATATTTACAAGCCTCTCAAGCTGATTATCCTTTCTTTAAATGGTTTCTAATTGAGGATTATAGAAAGAAAAAAGCATTTGCTTTATTTTTAGACATGTCTGATATACTGTTCTGTTTTTAACCTTAAGATTGTTACAACCAGCCACCTACAAAATCTGCAATTTTCCTCTAATAAACAGTCGGTAATGCTAAGAAGTTTGCACAAAGCACCCCCATTTGCAGTTTTAAAGGATTATTATCCACAATGGTCCATGAAATGGAAATTCAATGTCCTTACTCAATCTGGGTCTAATGGCATCATTTTGAGGACAATGGAAAACAGATCATATTTGATTCCTTAAGATGTTGTCTTTGCTCTTTGTAGTACAGTTTGCCATCTGAGGGTTGGATGTGGGGGTGTGGGGGAGTGGATAAGAAGAGCGTCTATCCAGCATGAGGACTAGCTTTCAGGTTGAGGAGAGTCACAATGCAGGTTATCTACATTCTGGAAAGCTAGAGCTAATTGGTAATAATCATTATTATTAACAGATATAGCTTAAAGTAGTATTTGCTTTCTGTCTAGGCCTGGCTCATTGGTGCTGTGGTATATCTAAAAACAGCCAGGCTGTGCTGACCTGTCGGTAGTAATGGTTTCGGAAGACAGTTAGCCAAACTGGTCAAAAGCAGCATAATCAAAGGGACAAGGCTGAATCCCATGGTTAAGAAACCAGTGGGCAGAGCCAGAAAAGCAAGATCTAAATGACCATTTCATAGCTACCTGAGTAACAGTTCACTCAAGCAGGAGTCATCAGTGGATGCCCAAACCATTGAGTGTGAAACAGTATTAGGGAAACAGGAATTCACACTGCCTGAAAGTGTCACTGCAGAGATTATGTATTAATTACAAGCAGTAGACAGTTTTACAGATGACATCATGTGCTTCCCTTTGTGACGTACTGAGGATGCAGCATCACAAATCATGATATGGATCATCCGTCCAAAAATATTTCACTGGAATCCAATCAGGAGAAAAGAAAGTGAAGTCATTTAGTCGTGTCCAGCAACTCTTTGCGACCCCATGGACTGTAGCCCACCAGGCTTCTCCATCCATGGGATTTTCCAGGCAAGAGTACTGGAGTGGTTTGCCATTTCCTTCTCCAGGGGATCTTCCTGACCCAGGGATCGAACCCAGGTCTCCTGCATTGCAGGCAGCTGCTTTACCGTCTGAGCCACCGGGAAAGAAAGCAATCAGACAAAGACAAATCGAGGGACACTCCACAAAGCAACCAGCCAAAATTCTTCACAGAAGAATGTCACCAAAGACCAAAACAAAACAAAAACCTGGGGTACTGTGCTAGATTAAAGGAGACTAAAGTAATTTGACGAGTACATTGAACACCTCATCTTTGCTTAGATTCTGGATTAAGGAAAGAGGTAGGCTTGTGCAGGACACAGATAAGATAGAACAGTTGGGGACGTTTTACTCTGGACCATACATTCGATACTAGTGCTGTGTAGTATTGAGTCAGTATTAAATTTCCTGCCTGCGATCATTATATTGCACATACGTAGGAGAATCTCCTTGTTTTTAGGAGATGCATGCTGACATATTTAGAAATGAAGTGCCACGCAATATACTCTAACTCTCATATGGTTCAGCCAAAAAAGATATTTATATGTGTATGTTTTTCCTTCTTTTAAAAAGTCTTATAAAATTAAGAAACTGTTCACATGTTGCAATGAGATGTCCAATAACTTACTTCAAAGTTACACAATGAGTTGTGTTGCTGTTGTGTTTTTGTAGTCATGAAGCAGAAGCTTTCAGTCCTTTCTCTCTCTTTTGGTCGTATCCTGATTTCATTAGTGAAATAGCCTAGTCATAAAGATTGTCACCATGTCAGCATCAACGCTGAGTCCATTCACCCAAAAGATGTTTAGAAAGAGGAGACTTTTTGAATTGCAGAAACCCTAGTTTCTCTCTTGTAATTTCATACTCTGGGTTGTGTTGTGAAGTTTTGAAAAGGCAGATGGACATGATTCAGACTAGAGTTCTAAGTGCACAACCCTCCAAAGGGTTAGAGCCCAGGATACATTTACAATGTTGTGTTAATTTCTGCTGTACAAGTTGATTCAGTTATACATATACATGTATATTCTTTTTCGTACTCTTTTACATTATGGTTTATCATAGAATATCATCCAACTCTTCTATTCTGTGAGACTCAAACCTCTTCTCTTTTTTGTAATCCATCCTCAGTTCACGTCACTTTGCAATTATTTCCTAAATGTTTGACTTTTCTTCCCCTTCATAAGATACCTAATTACTGTGGGAAAACCATGTACTTCACTTAAAAAAAAAAAAAAAGGGCACAGCTTTCCTATTTATTTACCTAGAGTTTTGTGTTGACATTTGTTGAGCCCAGTTTTGGTACCTCAGAGAATGGATTGCTCACAACAGATGATGACCAACATTTGGATCTTGGAGCCATTTGAATGAGGACACCTTAGGAACCTGCCAAAAGCTTGCAGCTGGCCAGGCCCGTTTAGCAGGATGATGTACTAAATTCAGAGAACTCACCAGCCTCAGACCAAACAGGGTCCAAAGCAGAACTTGGGAGTTCAGTGATTATAGGACTTCATTGTTCTGAATTCCCTCCCGACAGTGAGATGGAGAACAATGCCCATTCAGTGGATGACTGGGAGAATTCATTGAGATGGTGCATGTCAAATACTCCTTAACAGTCTGTCTTCTCTTTAACTTCGGTTATGCTTTGTGGAGACCACTTAAGAGTTAGATGCTTGTAAGTGCAAGATCTGCAAGTGGGGAGGTTAATCAGGGGAGTTCTTTTGGAAGGAAGGTGCTAAGTTCTCGTTTCCAAAGCCTGTAGTTTTTACTCCTTTCCCATCATCCAGGAATGGGGCATCCTCAGACATAAGTAGGGAAATCACATGTTTCTGGGAGCTTTTGAGTTTACTTTGGAGGGGCCATCACTGGCTGGAGCTCAGGACCCTCCACCAATTGGCCTCCTGCCTGGGAGTTCTGGTTTCAGAAACCATCCTTCCTTGGCTCTTACTCACCTAAAGGAATCCTGATGGGCACATCTTGGCCCCAACAGGTGATAGAGGCACAGTGGTGAAGAGATGAAGGCTGCAGGCACTGGAGTCAGACTTGTTGCGTTTGATTCCTGGGCCAGCCACTTAGCAGCTAGTTCAGCATGTTCCTCAGCTCTCCGTGCCCCTGTAAATGGATATAAAAATAGTCCTTACTCATTGGGTACTTGTGAAGATTGAATGTATTAATCTTCAAAAGCACTCAAAACAGTGCTTTGGTCCACCCAGTCCTACTCAATGTGTTATTGTTAACTGATATTTCCATATTTCATCAACTCCGAGGTGGCCATTATTGTTTATGTTTTAACAACTCTATAAATGAAACGTGTAATAGTCAATGGCATCATACAATGATCAGCGGCAGCAGTTTTCCTTTTTGGAAATATAACTGGTTGTTTCTTAGAATCAATGAATTCAGCGTGAGACCTCCTCTTACACAGGATGTTGAGATGTCTGGTTAGCGAAGTTAAGCCATGAAGAGTGTTTGCATGTAAAGTGTGAACACAGTACCAGATTCTGCCAAAGAAAAGTCATTGAATAAATAAGCTCTTCAGTCATCCAGGCCTGGAAGGTTGTTTGTTAACTTTTTCCAGGGCTCCAATCTGCTTCCTTATGATGGGAAGGACTTGATAGAGATCCAAAAAAGGAGCACTTGAATCTTCCCACTTTTAGGTTCAGAGCCATCATCTTTATAAAATAGATTTCTCTCTAAAATCCCTGGATGTCATCTATCTAGATAAATACCTTCTAGAACTAAATCTCCACTAGTATTTTAGTCTTTAGGGGAAAAAATAGTGTTGCAAGGAGATGATGATAGGAGCTGACCTTATAGAAAAGAAGTTAATGATTTCCAATGGACATGATTTCAAAGCAGTTTTTTCCTTTTGATGCAGCGGAAGCATTGCTTCCATCTGCTCCTCTGCTTGTACACAGACTCTGCATTTGAATCAAGCAGTGTGTCAGCTGTTGCCCACCCAATTCTGTGCTTGATCTTCTGAGACTGATAGTACTTCTGTCTGAACAATACTAAGCTGTTAAATTTAAATCACATTTCCCCACTAATACCTATTGAAGTCCATCAGGCTTTATAGCCATTTGGGACATAAACTTAGTAAATAAAAACTTCATGGAGCTGCATCTGAAAATCTTTCATCTTATTTCCAGCCCTTTAAGGAGACAGTCATAAATACCTTTGGAATATGCAGACCATTAAATGGAGTAATTTTAATCTTCTTTGGCTATGCCCATCAGATTATTAATAAGTAGATGTTGAAAAGCATCAACTAAATGCCACATCATGGGGTAGATACTCAGGAGTGGAGCCAAATAATTGACTTTGTGGTGCTGAATTCTTTTATTATCACTCAGGTATACCTAAGTTCAGAGGAAATCAGAAATCTGTCATGAGTCTGAGTTTGTTATTAACTCAACTTCACCTTGCTTGGCATGTCAAAACCAGAGTGAAATATTGAAATGAAATATGAAACATATTAGGGAAGGACCTCAGCAATGAAGGACATGGGAAAGATTGATTTTTCTAGTAACTTAATTTTGATCTATGGGTGAAGCCTTGTTTTCAGCACCCGGCTAAATTTGCTTAGAACCATCTGGGTCCCTTGAAATAGATGATGTTAAACCAGCTACACCAGTTGCATACATGGTGCTTTTTGTTGAGACTTTTTGTAACAGTTTGAAATAGAAAACACTGCTTTTCTTAAAAAAAAAAAAAAAAAAGAGTAGTTTCATGTGATATCTAGGATAACTTTAATATTCTGTTTTGGCTAAGAGTTCATATCATTCCATTGCTTCTTGTTTCTAAAGTTTCTAACATTTTATTCAAAAAAAATCTTACTATTGGGAAAAATATTCTCTCATTCAATTAAGGATAAAAATTAATTAGTGACTCCTTTTGGGTATAGATTTTGGGGAGTTATGTTTTTATGCCGGATTTGTTCTCTAGCTGCCCTGAAGACAGCCTTCTAGCACCCACTTTGGAAGTTTGCACCATGGGGTGTTGAGGGGGCAGAATGTACAAGGGGTGCCACGTATCGTTACTCAGTGTACAAAAAGGAATGTCCACCATAAAGCACATTTCCAACTGTTTGCTTTATCTCATACCAAGCCATTGCCCTACCGATAACAGCTGTTGAGTAACACTGGACAAAGTCAAAAAGTGATTCTTGAGTCAAAACATTCAGAGACTTCAACAGGTTTTTCCTGCTGCACAGGTCGGGTAATGAACTTGAAGAGTCTCAAGGACAGTCAGCAACAGCCTTGAGAGATAGAGGAGCTGTGGCCGTTTTCAACAGATCTAGATTTACTATCGTTGTTCCCAGTCAGTATTCTAAACTGACAAGGATGTGTAGTCCTCTGGTTTAAAGACTGTTCCCTTGGGTGTTCCTTATTCCCTAGAGGTCTAGTAAATTCTTATGTTTTAAAGATTCTTGCACTTGGCTTTTCCTTATTCCCTTGGAACAGTCTTAAGAAAGACAATGAATGTTCTGAACCAAATACTTGACGTAAGCCACCTATCCCAGTTCCTTCAGGTAATAGATGTTTAGTAAATACCAATTCTCTTCCTCCATCCTTTCGTCATAACCTCCCAGCAGGAACCTGAGACGACCTTTATTTTGCATTGAAAGGAGAGGATGATCTCAATAGCGCATTAATTCATCATGCAAGAAACATTTATCGAGCATTTATTTTGTACCAGGAGTTGTCAGTCTGGGGAGACAAAGACTGTCATAGCCGTGTGATGTGATAGGTGCTCCAGAGAACACAGGGTGGAGGATGAGACTGAAAAGAAAGGCAGGATCGTCATGCCAGGAGGGACTGGTTGAGAAAACAGGAGATTTGCAGTAGGTCAGATGAGAGAGAATGCAGCCCCAAATTTAAAGCACTGGCAGAAGAAATAGAAGAGGATTAATTAGGAAGAGGGAGAAACATTAGTGCCTAACTGGATTTGGGAATGGGTTGGGGACAGCTGGCTCTGGGGTCTGGCATGATTCAAGGTTTTGTCATGGATCAGTGGTGGTATCACCAACTAAGACAAGGGATTGTTTTAAGTGGTTTGGGAGAGGTTGGTGAGTTCAGTTTTGGTCCAGTTGAGTCTAAAGGGCTTATGGAAAATTTAGTGAAAATAACTGGTAAGAAATTGGACCTAGGACTTCCCTGATGGTTCACTGGTTAGGAATCTGCCTGCCAATGTGTAGGGGACACAGGTTCAATCCCTGGTTTGGGAGGATTCCACATGCTTTGGGGATCTAAGCCCAAGAGCTGCATTTACTGAGCCCATGTGCTGCAGCTCCTGAAGCCCACGTGCTCAGAGCCCATGCTCTCCATCAAGTGAAGCCACCACAGTCAGAAGCCCAAAGCACTGCAACTAGAGAGTAGCCCCTGCTCACCACGACTAGAGAAAGCCCAAGGGCAGCAACGAAGACCCAGAGCAGCGCCCCCCCCCAAAAAAAAAAGAAACATATATATATAGAAAAAGAAATTGAACATGTAAATCAAAGCTGAGACCTAGAGGTATAGATTTAAAAGTCATAAAGCAAAGGTAGTTCAAAACCATAGCAATAGAGAATATTACCCAAAGGATATGTGAGGGGTAAGGAAAGAAAGTGTCATTGATGATAGTAGCAACAGAGTTCAGGAAGATAGAATTTAAAGGTCTTTTGAGATTGAGAAATAAGACGGTCATTAGTGACCTTTATGAAAATGAGTGAAATGGTAGCAGCGGAACCCAGCTTGCATTGTACCAAAGAGGAATCCTGAAATGGTTGGCTGTGGAAAGAAAAAAAAGAAATTAAATCAGAATGAGATTCAGGATTGAGGGGAGAAGCCTATGGAAGACTTCCCGTCTTGGTGGAAAGTCATGTTCATGTTCAAATGCCTCTCCTCTGTTCTAAACACTTAGGAATAACAAATAAAATTTTTTAAAAAGAAAACCAAAATGATATAGCTAGAGTCATGGAAACAGGACAGAGATTCAGGAAGGTTGGAATGCATGGAGTGGCTGGACTGTGAGTCTAGGGGCAGGTGTTTGTGGGTCTTATAAGACAGTGGGATGAAAAGTGCTTCATACAAACAAGGGATGAAAGCCAGATTCAGGGTTTGAAGAGGATGAAAGCATCTCTCTTGGTAAAAGGGAGGCTGAAAGCATCTTCTATGATTACTTCCTGAGCCACAGCTTAAAAGTACTGGTTTTGCTCTTGGAAGGCAATGGGAAAACCTAACAACTGATGTGAAGAGTAGGAGATGAGTTGGAGATGGAGAAAGATAGCACCAACCAAAAAAAAAAAAAAAGAAGAAAAGAAGAAAAGAAGCTTCCCGCTCAAAAAGACTCCCAAACCAACTGTTACGAAAGATAGCCAGAGACTTCCCTGTTGGTCCAATGGCTAAGACTCTGGGATCCTAATGCTGGAGGCTCAGGCTCAATCCCTCTTCAGGGAACCAGATCCCACGTGCTATTAAAGCACAATTAAAGACTCCAAGATCCCGCATGCCACAATGAAGACCCAGCACAGCCAAATAAATTTTTTTTTAAGAAATATGCATCTATGTTTTTTTAAAAAAGGAAGATAGCCACTATAATCAATAAAAACACGAATTGAGTACAAATTTTTAAGCTTTTTAGATGGCTCTGATTAAAATAATATGTTTGTGCTGCTCAAAGAAGAAAATAAGGAGTTAATGTCCGTTTTAAAAGGATGAGGGAATTCCCTGGCAGTTCAGTGATTAGAACTCTGCATTCACTGCCGAGGGCCTGGGTTCAACCCCTGGTTGGGGAACTAAGATTCCACAAGCAATCCATGTTGTGGCCAAAAACAAGAAAAATAAAAGAGAAATTAAGAAACAAAACTTACCAAAAAAGAAATGAAGATTTGAAAAAGAAGCAATTAGAAATTTAGGAACTCAATTCCTGAAATGAAAGACTCCATAGATAACATAAACTCTAGACACAACTAAAGACATAATTAGTATAAATTAGAAGATGGTATTTAGGGATACAACCTAGTTTATAGCACAGAAACATAAAAGAGTTCTAAAAAATAAATAGCTAACAGTACAATCACTATGCAGAACAATATTGATAAAATATTGTAAATTAACTCTTGACTGTCAAATACTGAGAGGAAGGAGCCAGAAGGTGAATAAGAGTTTAGAAGTAGAAGAGGAAGGGCCTGTTCCCAGAAGTCAGAGGGTGAATGGTCTTCGTGAGCCCCTAAAAAGAAAATGAAAATCAGAGGGCAGAGAGCAGGGCAGGTAAAGGGCAGGTAAGGCTATGTCTACAGGGAAAGGAAAGTCACTGGTCTCACCCTTGATGGGCTCCAGTTTCCAGTAATGTGAGAAGAAAGGTCATCTACTGAAAGGGAAGGAGACAGGGAAAAGGACTTAGGGAAGAGGATGAAGGTCAAAGATAACCTGAAAGGGAAATGGATAAAGGAACCAACCCCAGAAGAGAAAAAGGACCACTTGAAAGTTTGGCAGTCTGGTGATTTTGGGAAATTCTGAGTAAGCTGTGCCACCATCCTAAGTATTGGTATTATTTTCCCAGCTGTGCTTTGCAGCCTGCATGTCAGGGCAGAGGAAATGGTGAAATTGACTCAAGGTTTGCTTTCAGGGAGGGTTCAGCAGGGTATGGAAAACTGGAGTGAGAAAGCGAAGGTCACTGTGAGCCGTGAGTCCAGTGGAGGCTCTCGGGGATCAGAGAACTAAACCAGGTCAAGAAAGAAGGGTCCCGGGAATGAAAAGATTGAGTCTGAGTTTAAGAAAACAGTACCTAGAGTTTTCAGATTTCAGAAGTGGACTAATTCCAGAAGATTCAAGTCCAGAGTGGGACTAGGGGAGAGGGAGGAAGTGGGGGAGGAGACCGAACGGAGGTAAAGGTCGTTGGAGGAGAAGTGGAAGAGGAATTAGGAGGCTGAGCCTGTGGTGTTGCATGGGTCGCCCATGTGGACACTGAGATCAGACATGTGGGCATGAGTTGGGGTAAAGCAGAACCTGGAATGTGGGCCATGGTGTTCTCTGACGTGAGGGGCCTGGGGTGTTCAGATCAGTGGTCTGTAACTAATACCGGTCAACATGACCATGTGGCTAGAAAGGAGGAGGGGACCCCCACACACAAAGCACCAATCCTTCTACAAATGACCACTATAATCTCTAGAAATTTTAATGTGCTTTAGACTTTTCCCTCAAGCATCTTCCTAAAGTGTCTGTATTAGCAATTCTAAATACACTGCCTCTTCAATACTGAGCTCTGTATTCTACAGGCGCACATCTCTTGTACTTCAGGCTAGTGACCCAGCTTATTATAGACATGTGCCAGCCCACAGGGGCCGTGGTGTTTGCTGGGTGATAGACCCTGTACTGTGCTGTGCTTAGTCGCTCAGCCATGTCTGACTCTTTAAGACCCCAGGGACTGTAGCCCACCAGCCTCCTCTATCCATGGAGATTCTCCAGGCAAGAATACTGGAGTGGGTTGCCATGCCCTCCTCCAGGGACTCTTCCCAACCCAGGGACTGAATGAACCCAGATCTCCCATATTGCGGGCTGATTCTTTACTGTCTGAGCCACCAGAGCCTGTGGGTTCCTTTGGCCAATCTAAGCAGTAATCACAGAATTCAGTAGTCCTCTCAACCTTTTCCTCAGGCTCCAAAGTCTAGAGTCAGAGCCACTTGCTGACTTGGGGGGTGATGGGAGGGCCCCACCTAATGGCCCGTGGAACAAAGCAGTACAGGTGGAACAAAGCAGCTCTTTGATGCCCCTTTACCCAGCAAAAGGAAGGCAAAGAGGGTGGAGGGTTAACCAGCAGACCCCAACCAGGAAATAACTTCTTCAAGAATGAATGGCCACAGTGGTAATAGTAATCATTGTCACCTTCATCATCGTGAGGTAAGTCATGTGGATAATGGCTAGTGATGACGATGATGATAATGATAGTTCTGTGGATATTCTCAGGAATATTTACTGAGCACGAACCTAGCATCCTGCTAACCTGTTATAACTATGATCTTATTCAGTTCTGTTCAGTCACTCAGTCATGTCCGACTGTTTGTGACCCCGTTGATTACAGCACGCCAGGCTTCCCTGTCCATCACCAACTCCCAGAGCTTGCTCAAACTCATGTCCATCAAGTCAGTGATGCCATCCAACCATCTCATCCTTTGTTGTCCCCTTCTCCTCCGGCCTTCAGTCTTGCCCAGCATCAGGGTCTTTTCCAATGAGTCAGTTCTTTGCATCAGGTGGCCAAAGTATTGGAGCTTCAGCTTCAGCATCAGTCTTTCCAATGAATACCCAGGACTATTTCCTTTAGCATTGACTGGTTGGATCTCCTTGCAGTCCAAGGGACTCTCAAGAGTCTTCTCCAACACCACAGTTCAAAAGTATCAATTCTTCTGCATTCAGCTTTCTTGATGGTCCAGCTCTCACGTCCATACATGACTACTGGGAAAACCATAGCTTTGCCTAGATGGACCTTTGTTGGCAAAATAATGTCTCTGCTTTTTAATATTCTGTCTAGTTTGATCATAGCTTTTCTTTCAAGGAGCAAGCATCTTTTATTTCATGGCTGCAGTCACCATCTGCAGTGATTTTGGAGCCTAAGAAAATAAAGCCTGTCACTATTTCCATTGTTTGCCCATCTATTTGCCATGAAGTGATGGGACTGGATGCCATGATCTTAGTTTTTTGAATGTTGAGTTTTAAGCTAGCTTTTTCACTCGCCTCTTTCACCTTCATCAAGAGGCTCTTTAGTTCCTCTTCACTTTCTTGCCATAAGGGTGGTGTCATCTGCATGTCTGAGGTTATTGATATTTCTCCCAGCAGTCTTGATCCAGCTTATGCTTCATCCAGCCCGGCATTTCGCATGAGGTACTCTGCAAACAAGTTAAATAAAAAGTTAAATATACAGCCTTGGCATACTCCTTTCCCAATTTGGAACCAGTCTGTTGTTCCTGGTTTGGTTCTAACTGTTGCTTTTTGACCTGCATACAAATTTCTCAGGAGGCAGGTAAGGTGGTCTGGTATTCCCATCTCTTAAAGAATTTTCCACATTTTATTGTGATCCACATAAAGGCTTTGGCATAGTCAATAAGGGAGAAGTAGATTTTTTCTGGAATTTTCTTGCTTTTTCTATGATCCAGTGGATGTTAGCAATTTGATCTCTGGTTCCTCTGCCTTTTCTAAATCCAGCTTGAGCATCTGGAAGTTCTCAGTTCATGTACTGTTGAAGCCTTGCTTGGAGAATTTTGAGCATTACTTTGCTAGCATGTGAGATGCAGTTGTGGTAGTTTGATATTCTTTGGCATTGCCTTTCTTTGGGATTGGAATGAAAACTGCCTTTTCCAGTCCTGTGGCCACTGCTGAGTTTTCCAAATTTGCTGGCATATTGAGTGCAGCACTTTCACAGCATCATCTTTTAGGACTTGAAATAGCTTAGCTGGAATTTCTAACTTCACTAACTTTGTTCATAGTGATGCTTCCTAAGGGCCATTTGACTTTGGACTCCAGGATGTCTGGCTCTAGGTGAGTGATCACACCATTGTGGTTATCTGGGTCATGAAGATCTTTTTCGTATAGTTCTTCTGTGTATTCTTGCCACCTCTTCTTAATATCTTCTGCTTCTGTTAGGTCCATATCGTTTATGTCCTTTATTGTGCCCAACTTTGTATGAAATGTTCCCTTGGTATCTCTAATTTTCTTGAAGAGATCTCTAGTCTTTCTTATTCTGTTGTTTTCCTCTATTTCTTTGCATTGATCACTTAGGAAACCTTTCTTATCTCTCTCGTTGTTCTTTGGAATTCTGCATTCAAATGGGTATGTCTTTCCTTTTCTCCTTTGCCTTTAGCTTCTCTTCTTTTCTCAGCTATTTGTAAAGTGTCCTCAGACAACCATTTTGCCTTTTTGCCTTTCTTTTTCTTGGGGATGGTCTTGATTACTGCCTCCTGTACAATAGCACAATCCTCCATCCATAGTTCTTCATGCAGATTCTTCAGGCAGAGGGCCTACTGTCAAGGGAGCACTGGACCAGGAGTCCTGACGCCTGTGTGCGTGCTCAGCCAGTCATGTCTGACTTGGTGACCGCATGGACTTCAACGTTCCAGGCTCCTTTATCCCTGGGATTTTCCAGGCAAGAATACTAAGGTGGGTTGCCATTTCCTCCTCCAGGGGATCTTCCCAAATCAGGGATCAAAACCACTTCGCCTGTGTGTCCTACATTGGCAAGCAGATTCTTTACCACTGAGACACCTGGGACACCTCCCATGATCTTATTAAATCCTCAAAAGTGTTATTATCCCCATTTTACAGCTGAGAACTTAGGCTTCGTGAGAGCAAGTGGTCTGCACATGGTAAGAGCTAGCAAGTGTCAGACCTGGAACTTGATTCTAGGTTGGTTTAGTCTCAAAGCTCTCATATAATGAATATACTCTCTTTGGCTCTAAAAATAAGAGTTATGAGACTGTGTGTGTGGAATCTGCTGCCTGAGTTTTTAAAGCCTAGTTAAAGGTTTAAATTTTCACCATGAGGAAAGGGAAATAGTCCTTCCCATGTTACAGAAACAGTGTCCAAAGACAATTTTTTATCTCTTTCCAAGTTTTTCAGAACAGTATATTTTCCTGAAAGGAATCGTCGTGTTAATGATATCCTTAGTCATCTCAATTTTTTAAAAAACTCTATTAGTAGGAATTTCTCAGAGGTTTAGAGCCTAACAAGGCATGTTTATCAGCTGGGATAGACAGAGAGATTGCTTTCCAACGCTATCTTCAGTTTTTGTATAAAATATCTTCTAATATGAGTGCTGGGACAGAGCTGGGTCATCTCGAATCTGGCTCCAGTCAGATGTGCGCCCATGCTCAGTCATGTCCTACTCTGTGTAACTCCACGGATTGTAGCCTACCAGGTTCTTCTGTCCATGGGATTTTCCCAGCAAGAGTACTGGAGTGGGTTGCCATTTCCTTCTCCAAAATAATTATGGAATGCTTCGCTAATTTGCATGTCATCCTTGTGAAGGGGCCATGCCAATCAGTTATGTTGGGATTAGAAGGTCAGGATGTTCAGCCACTAGGAGGATGCTGGCGGCACATACAGAAAGGGATACAAATGACTAGATTCTGAGAAAAAGAAGATGTAGGTGGGAGACAAAGGCAAAGGAAATCAGTTAAAGATAAACCCAAGGGCTCCTTGAAGGAGCACGGTCGAACCAAGAACTCTATTCCTAGAGCCCAGTGTCTGAACAGTTTATTTTCCCTACCTTAGTCACGTGCCTTTCTCAGCTGAGATCAAGTGCCAAAGGACATCTCAAAATACCCACAGCCAAACCTACTCAGCATATCTCATCACATGGAGAGAGAGACCGCTCTGCAAAAGCCTTTGTCCCGAATTGTTTATGGATTTTCCATAGTCTGTGCGATACTTTGGATATATACCGCCTGCCAACTGGCAACCGCCTTCCAGCCTGGGGACAGACCTTGCCCTCCAGGCTGGAGAGTCTTCATTGGGTTTATTGTGACTTTCCCCTGTTTTGCATATTCATCCTGAAAACCTCCCAGTCTTTTCTTAATGAAGATTTTAGTTAGGAGAAATTGCATTAGTGGGCTCATGTATTTCTGCCATTCCTTCTCTATTATGTTAATGGTTATGAAGGTAGTACAGTAAGTCCTTGTGTTTGTTTTGGGTTGTGCCTGGGAGTCATGATGGACAATAAAACAGTAAGTAATGGGCAGGAAAACAGCGCTTAAAACCAGATCAGAAAACTCCCCCAGCACTAGACGGAAAAATGGCTTTGGCAGTTACCAGGAAATCAAGTGAGTTCAGTTGGCATTCATAGGGCTCCTATTAGGTACCAGCACCCAGGCATGGTACCTGACATTTAAAGGGTATTATCTCAGTGAACATTCACAACATCTCAAGGGTAGGTATGGTTATAATCAGTTTGCAGATGAGGGCACTGCTGCCGAGAGAAGTTTAAATAAATTGCTCAAGGCCGCACAATTAATAACCGACAAAACTGAGGTCCCCCCGAGTCTTTTGATTGTGTGTTCTTTGCTCTTTCCACACTCCACCTCAGCTGGCAAGAAGCAGATCCTAGGGCCAGAGTGGACCTCAGTGGGAAAGCATCAGATGGAAGCTTTCTGCCCTAAGCAGGCTCCTCTGAATTAATAGAACAATGAACGATGGGGGATAAATGAGGGAATTATTCAGTAACTGGTTTAAAAAGTCTTCAATATGTAAACAGATCTTACGTAAGTCATGAAAAATGGGATTGAGAGAAATGAGAGAAGAGAGTAAAGAGATAAAAATGTTTTCTTTATCAAGCCTTGGAGAAAAACACTCTTTCCTCAAACACCCAACTTGGTATTTCTCTGTCTCCTTTTCTAATTGCTTTTATACCCAAATTTAAATGCCTTCAAAGAGATGTTTAAAGAATGAAGCATTGCATTGAAAACCATCTTTTCTCAAAAGCTCAACGAAGCGCCGTTGTATTTTGCCAAGTGGCCATGAAGAGAAAAGGTATATAAATGCAGGCTGGAGGTGCCTGGCCCACACTTGGAAGACCACGTGTAGAATAAGGACCCTTTGCCTGGAAGACTATATGTCCATTTCAGAAATATTTTTGAAGCTGAGCTTCATAATGGAAACGCTGACACAACCTGCTATCAGCAACCACGATATTAAACAGGCACCCAGCCAGCAGCAGTGGCTTGGAGCCAGGAAGGAGAGATTAGCATCACAAGTAAGAGATTTTAGGCTCTGAGCCAGGAGAGGTTTTGTTTTTTGTTTTTTGTTTTTCATTGAACAAATAATAATAAAAAGAGAAAGAACCAAAAAAAAAAAAAAAGAGGAAAGATACAAGAGAATTCTTATTTAGCAACCCTTTCTCAGGTGGTTCTCCTGCAGTATCCAGATAAGCATAAAAACAAACCACTATCTTGTTTGAAAATTTGGCAGTTGGTTGACCTTAAAATGGTCTTGGCGGAAACCCTTCCAACCAGCCCCCCTCGGCTGTCCTCGGTTGGCCCATGTGCAGGATGGGGTATGTTATCTTCAACAGAGGGAAGTAGTGGTCAGCAAGGTCCATTTTCCACTTGGAGCTGGAGGAAGCTCCATTTGAGCAAAAATTCAGAGTTGCTACCTTCTTGCCCTGCAGAGCTCTAAATAAGAAATGTGCAGGAGATGGAAGTGACTCCCCAGAAGGATGAGCCTAAATCATGGGGCCCAGTGAGACCTCTTGTAAGACAGCTTTTTTTCAAACAAGCTGCTTCCTGTGGGGTGCTGCCTTTTGAGATTTTAGGAGATGGAGCCAGCCCTGGGGTTTCATGATGCCGCAGAGTTGAGGTAGCGTTTTCTAAGAGATCCTTGGGACTGGCCAGCCCCATCCAGGGCATGCAGACAGGCAGGCCGGTGTTCTCTTTTGCAAGTACAGTAACTCTTGAGAGTGGGTGCTGTGCTCAGTTCTCCTGTTGGCAGTTGCTTCTGGCATTTTAGCAGCTTTCTCCAAACTAGCAAAATGATTGATTGGTTATGACTTTCTTTTAAACTTTTTATTTTAAAAAATGTCAGATCTGCAGAGAAGTTGCAAGAATAGCACAACGATTCTAGATATTCACCCATGGTTAAGCTTTTCTACATCTGCTTTGTCTCTCTCCCTAAATATTAACACATTATTATTATTTTTTCCATAATTCTCTGAGATTAAGTTGCAAACATCACTCACCTTTAAGGACTTCAGTGTGCATGTCCTAAGAACAGGGACCTTCTCTTACATGGTCACTCTGCAGTAAATTCTGGAAATTTAGCATTGATGCAATACTATTATCTGATATTGAGTCATGTTTTTGTTGCTGTTCAGTTGCTCAGTTGTGTCTGACTCTTTGCAACCCCATGGACTGTAGCACACCAGGCTTCCCTGTCCTTCACCATCTCCCAGAGCTTGTTCAAACTCATGTCCATTGAGTCAGTGATGCCATCCAACCATCTCCTCCTCTGTTGTCCCCTTCCTCTCCTGCCTTCAGTCTTTCCCAACATCAGGGTCTTTTCTAATGAATTGGCTCTTTGCATCAGGTGAGCAAAGCATTGGAGCTTCAGCTTCAGTATCAGTCCTTCTGATGAATATTCAGGGTTTATTTCCTTTAGGATTGACTGGTTTGATCTCCTTGCAGTCCAAGGGACTCCCAACACCACAGCTCAAAAGCATCAATTCTGCCAGTTGTCCTGCTCATGTGTTTTATAGTGAACAACCATAGAAAACCTTCATGATTTGTGTTTTCATTCAGGCACACCCATTACGTTTAGTTGTTATTTTCTTTGGATTTCTTTAATCTGGAGCAATTTCTCTACTTTTCTTTGTCTTTCATGACATTGGCATCTTGAAAAAACACAGGCCATTTTAGGGGATGTCCTTCTTGCTTGGGTTTTCCCGGTTGTGGTCTCATGCTTAAATTCGGATTTGCATTTTCAGAAATTCTATAGAAGCAACATTGGGTCTTGGTGGACTTTCAAATGTCCTTCCCTGACATGCGTGATTTTCCTGTTTTATTTTCTGGCCGTTGAGGAGACTGTGGCCTCCTTCAGTTTTCCAGGCTGTATTTATCACAGAGCTGGAGTTGGGGGCCCACTGTGTGGGGTCTTCATCAGCCAAGGCTCAGGCTAATGTCTTCTAGGACTGGAGAAGAAATTGTGGCTGCCTGACCCGAGAGAGAGAACAGGAAAGATCCCTAAGCAGGGGCAACAAGGGACTTCTGAGCTGACCTCTAACTTCTGCAAACTGCTGATGAAGCCCTAACAGTCTCCTTCAGAGCAGAAGTGGATCTGATGGGATTTGAGGGAACAGAGGCCAAATTCTTTCCCTCCATTTGTCTTTTGTACCCAAGCTGCTGAGCTGGAGAATTCCATTTGGATGCTTTTCTTCCTAAATAGTATGTCCACCCTCTCTTCTCCTTTTTACCTGCTGTTACCCTAGCTTAGCTTCTTACCTCTTTCTAGAACAGTCTCTCACTAAAGCCATCTCCCACAAAGCTGCCTGAGGGAAGATCCATTTAGACTCCAAATGTGATCATGTCGCAGTGGCCTCCACTGCCAGGATGAATTCCATCTCACTACTACTTCCCTCTACCGTTTCTGAATTTCATACTCCCTGCCTCAAACTATTTCCCAAGTATCAGATGTTTATAGAATCTTCAGCATCGCCTGGGAGTTTGTTAGAACCTCAGGCCCTACCCCAGACCTTCTGCATTTTAGCAAGTTTCCCCGGGTAATTTACATGCACATTAGGAAGTGCTATTTAGAATATGCTGGAAAGATCTTACCTTGCCCCTCAGGTTCTTGCTGTTGTTGGTTTTGAGGCTTGAGTCTCAAACTGTTCTTTCATCAAGGGATTCAGTGTCTAAAAATTAAATTTTGCAATTATTTCTTTCCAATTTGCAAGCAAGAAGGAAATTTAATGGATGGGCTTTTTCTCAATTTTTCTTTTTCCTCGCACAATTTTTCTTTTCTAAACTTTGACATCTGCTGCTACTTGTTGGTTAACATGATGTGATCTGCTAGCAGTCAACAAAATGAACCAACTACCAGCAAACAAATGCTAACGTTAAAACTCAACATTTGTGGAATTTAGACCAACAGTTCAGTTCCACAACAGGAGAAAATAGTAAGAAAAAACGTAACTGTTGAGCTTTGATTATATATGAGACATTGAAAGGTTGAGGGATGCGCTGATGAATGAGATACAATTTGCTGTAGTCTTTTGCCCACTTGGGGACCATATAGGCTTCACAGTGCTGGCACAGTTAGAGGGACTAGAGTCTTTGGAGTGCTACCTATCCTTATTTGTAGAATTCAGTGAAATAAAAGCCTTTTGCTAGTTCACCTGTCGAGTTTATTTTATCTTCCATGTCCAGACAGCTATCTAAAACAGTGCAGCCAGGACATTCCTCCGGATTCTCCAATTTAATGGTTTTTTAAAACAAAAATCACAATGAGTCTGTTGCCACTTGCTTGATTTCACTTTCCTTGGAGAGATTTCAAAAGCTGAAAGATAATTCTTCAACCTTGAGTGTTAATGACTTATGAGCTTCTAATTTAACCAACGTAGCAACAGCTGAGACAAACCACTTACTAGAAGTAGTGTTTCCCCTGATAGGTCCGTCAGGGAGATATGCATCGTGATTTCTGGGAGCCCGAGAATTTAACCATAACTAAATGTTATGCAGATTAGTGAATTATACGTGTGATTGCTTTACTAAAATATTATCAAGAGAGGCTTGGTATGGCTTGGCATGACCTTGAAAGATGAGTTGATGTGAGTCAGGCAGATAGGGTGGGGAAGAGCCTTTAGGGCAAAAAGATGAGCAAAAGCCAGGGTGTGGAAAGTTGAAATAGTGAGTTGTTAGGAAGTTTGACACTCAGAGGGGTGAGTGGGGCACGCCTCGAGCAAAGATGAGAGAAAGGAGGAATACCAGACAACATGAGTTGACAGGTTGAGGCAGGTATACCAATTCCATACATTTGTGTAACATTTTGGAGTTTGCAAAGTACTTTCATGCCTGTTTATCTTAACTGGTGCTGACTGCTCAGTGAAGGGGCAGGACACATAGAGAGCTCACTTCTGGATGACGAAATGGAGGTCTGAAAGAGCTTCTGGGCTGACACAACTCATGAAACCAGGATTAGACCCAGATATTTTGATTCTTAGGGTCTGCCCTTCCCACAATAAACTGATATGTTCCAGGAGCAACAAAGAAACCATGCTAGCATAGTGGGAAGAAAACTCAAGGGTAGATATACATAGATGGATGGATGATGGAAACCTGACTCTCAAGAGAAAGGATATTAGGGATTCTGCAGTTGTCCAGGTGAGATAGAGAACAAAGGTCTGTCAGGGAGATGGATTGGTGAGATATGGAGGCAGATACAGAATTCCAAGAACTTTACTACCTGACTACATGCAAGAATACGAAAGAAAGAAGAGCCTAGGATGGCACCCAAGTTTTTACCTTGGATGATTCAAGGACCATAAGAGGAAGAGAGGAAGGGCAGATTCAAATCTTGGAGCCAAGGGGTTAGTGATGAAGACAATAAGTGTAACTTTGAATGCATTAATATTTTGGTAATTTTAATTTTATTGGCATATGGTTGATTTACAATGTGGTTAGTTTCAGGTGTATAGCAAAGTGATTCAATTATATTTATATATATATATATGGAGAAGGTAATGGCACCCCACTCCAGTACTGTTGCCTGGAAAATCCCATGGACGGAGGAGCCTGGTGGGCTGCAGTCCACGGGGTCGCTAAAGAGTCAGACATGACTGAGCAACTTCACTTTCCCTTTTCACTTTCATGCATTGGAGAAGGCGATGGCAGCCCACTCCAGTGTTCTTGCCTGGAGAATCCCAGGGACGGGGGGAGCCTGGTGGGCTGCCGTCTATGGGGTTGCACAGAGTCCGACACAACTGAAGCTACTTAGCAGCATATATATATATATATATATATATATATATTCATTCTTTTTTAGATTCTTCTCTCATATAAGTTATCCAAAAATGTTGAGTTGAATTCCCTGTGCTACATAGTAAGTTCTTGTTGGTTATCAGTATATATAGTAGTGATATATATATATATATATAAGTGATATATATATATAGTAGTGATAGCAGCATGTGCATGTTCACCCCAAGTTCCTGATTTATCCTACACACACACACACACACACACACACACACACACACATTTCGTCTTTGGTAACCATTGTTGTTTAGTCACTAAGTCACATCTGACTCTTTGTGACCTTGTGGACTGCAGCACGCCATGCTTCTCTGTCCTGAGCTATCTCCTGGAGTTTTGGTAACCATAAGTCCATAGTCTTG
Source organism: Ovis canadensis (assembly GCF_042477335.2). Classification (NCBI taxonomy): domain Eukaryota; kingdom Metazoa; phylum Chordata; class Mammalia; order Artiodactyla; family Bovidae; genus Ovis; species Ovis canadensis. The sequence goes on along the minus strand of NC_091255.1, from coordinate 57,640,150 downwards.
AGTATATTAATTTTGAGTAAAACCAGAGACTGGTATCCAATAGTCAGTTGATACCAAAGGTCTAGATTTCAGGAATAGTGTCTGCAGTATATAAGAGATTTGTTAGGTCATTAACAATCAAAGGTTAACATTTTATTACAAGTGTTTACTGTAATATAAACAGTGTGAAAAAAAGAGAAAAGACAAAAAAGGAAACGTCTTAAACACTTAATAGTGGAAAGTGGTTCATTTATGCTACAGCTGCATAATGAAAAGTGATTCATATCTTAAAAATGAGTGCTAGCCTTGTGATTTTTTTTCCCCTCTTAGTGATACTAACATCTAACACCACCAGGGTGCTTACCACCAGGTCAAAATAAAGTGGGTGTTACCTGCCATTAACCAAAATTCCAGAAATAGAGACCTGATTGAAATAAAAAGGTATGTATTGGACTTTGTCCTGGGAGTCACAGATTCAAAGAAGTATTTGAATTGTATCCCGCCAGACTACAAAATGGGGAAGGCTTATGAAAGCAAAAAGCTGCAAGGTTACAGTGAGTTTACATGAATTGTTTCTCAAGAATTGTAATTGGAGCCGGCAAGGAGTAAGCATGTTTGGTAAGGACAGATTGGTTGAGATCTGAATTGTTGCATGGGTGGAAAGGGAGACCTTGAGACCATAAGGTTGCAGCTGGCAGGTGTTGTTTGGAGTATGGCTGGCAGTGTCCTTGGGTCAGGTACAGTTCAAAGAAAGTTCAAGTTGTCAGTGGTGCAGAGACATGTCTGAGACCGGATTCTCCATGGCCACCGGGCTCCATTTTTTCCGCCTAAACTGCGGTTATTCCATTTTAATTTCCATTTGTCATCACTGCTTTATGTCATCGTGTCCTTGCTGCTGCCAGGTGAGGCAGGAGCCAGTATTGCCCTTCCTTCACAGTCGAGGAGAGTAAGGTCAGGTCACCCTCAGCAGCGACCCCAGGTTGCCCAGCCAAGCCACGGAGCCCAGTCTGCCGACTCTGGAGTCTGGGCTCACCACCACTGCGCTGTATTTTCTCTCGCCACAATTTTCTGGTTCTGTATTCCATAATAAAGAAGCACACAGGAACGACAGGCCCTGTCGAGGGCCTCTGGTCTAATTACGCCATGAGCTGGAACGGCGCTCAGGAAGCAGCCCCCTCCCCTCTGCTGGCCCCTGTCTGCTGCCTTACCCACGCCTCGTGAGCTCCTTCTGGAGCCTTCTGGTCAGCTGCCCAGGGCAAGTCTGTGGAGCTCGGCCAGAAGCCTTGCCTAGTACCCCAACTTTGCCTTGGGGGAGGTATTTAACACCAGCCCAGGCGAAAGGAAAAACCAAACACAATACAACCTACCAGGAAAATGTAACCGTCTGTTCCTCGATTTTGTTTCTTCTGACAGTAGATGCGATCTATCAGGATTCCTAAGTGGGTTTGGGCTGGTGCCCATTTCATTGTGCCTCCAGAAAGGCATGCCAGGAATGAGCTAGAAAGAGACACAAGGTCCTGAAGTACCTCAGGACACTCATTTTGGGAACAAGAGAAGGAAACTGGCCTCTGGACTGCTGGCAGCCTTCTTGGGACTCTCGGCATTGTTTTTGACTCCCAGGTGTGGCTGCCAGACCAGGCACAGGCCTCAGCAAGCCATCTAACTCAGCATTTCGGTCCCTTCCCTCCAGGCTGAGTTAGTAGCTTCTCAGTAAAAGAAAAGAAGTACAGGTGGGTTTTGCATGTCAGCAATGTTACCTCTCTGTGCAAAGGATACATTGTTTGGCTCAAAAAGGTTTCAAGAAGGACAGAATCAACATCACCTTGACAAACACTGAGGCTAGTGAGGGCTGGCCCATCTTGAGCCCCAGAGTGTTTCCAGATGAAATAGCCATACTTCAACTTGCGGGAAAACCAGCGGTTCTAGTTCCCGGAGACCACCCTGTGAATTAAAATTGGAAGGAACAAGGAGAAATAGAAACTATTTTAAGCTCGGCTTCTGGGACTTATTTTAGGAAGCATTATTGATCATACTGCAGGGAAACCATGTGTGTTCTCGGCTACCAGGAGCCAGTATCCACATGTGCCCATGTGAAGTATTGGTTTGATCTCATGACACAGCCTATGGGTCCAAAGGGGGCTGTGGCCACAGAAAGAATTCAGGTTGAGCCTGTTCTGTGCTGAAATCAGACGGAGCTTATAAAAAGAGCCTTGTTACAGCTGCCCTGGGAACCGTAACTTAGAAGCGTTTTTGTGCCATTAAAGCCTTTTCAGCAAATGAATTGAGTCATAGCGTTTGTGACCCTTCTGGGTTGTTTTAATGTACTTTTTTGTTCCTTTCTTAATTAGTTACCGTGATCAGAGCACCTTATGAGAACACTGTTTTGCCAGTCCGAATCTTTTTCTCAGCAGTCACCATGTCACTTTGATTATTGTCTCTTGAACTTTCTTCACCCTTTATCTCACCCAGATGAACCAGGGGTCACCATTGTTTCCTGCGTGGGACTTCAGGTCACAGCACCAAATGGCTCTCAACTCTCTACTAGTTTTGCTGGCGCTGTTTCTAGATACATGTCCTAGGATAGAAAGAAGCGTTCTTTTATTCAAAGGGAGCACACTGTGAGTTCATGTCCACTGTGTTGTGTCCTTTGACCCTTAGGTCTCTGCCCTGCCCCTTCCCCAGGCACCCTTTCCTCTTATATCTCTCAGCCTCAAGTGTGTTTATCAGCAGCTTTTGGTTTTGAACTTCACTGATGAGCAGTGTCCTACATTACCCTTTCTTTCATTTCCACTGTTGTCATCAGGTTTCTGCCTGTTGTTTTTGAATTTTCTGCAACCTTTGAGGTGGGTGGAGAAAGGAAAAGGACAAATCTCCACCAGTGGTTGGTGTTAAAAAAAAAAAACAGTTGTTTATGACACGTGGTGAAGACAGGCTGACTTCAGGGTGTTGGCGTGGTTGGGTTCTGGGTACAGGCCGCAACTTCTCCCTGTGTCCTCAAATGGAAGAAGGGTCTAGGCACTTCGTGCTACCACTGTTTAGTCGTGCAGTGATGTCTGACTCTTTGCGACCCCATGGACTGTAGCCCACCAGGCTCCTCTGTCCGTGGGATTTCCCAGGCAAGAGTACCTGGAGTAAGTTGCCATTTCCTTTTCCACTGGGGACCTCTATGGAGTCTTTTTTTCTGAGGGATCTTTTTTATAGAGTGCTAATCCCATTATGAGAGCTCTACCCTCATGACCTAATCATTCTCCCAAAGGCTGCATCTCCTGATAATGTCACACTGGACATTAGTTTTCAACCGATTTGGGACAGGGAGATACAAACATTAAGTCGATAGCAATCTTTAACTAACAACATCTGCAAAGAACCTATTTCCAAATAAGGTCACATTCTGAGGTTTGGGGTGGGCATGAATTGGGGGGAGATACTAGTCAATTCATTTTGGGAGTATTGATTCATCTGCTCATAAAGAAAAATTAACATAACATCCTATAACCCAGCCATCCCACTCCTGAATATGTACCCTAAAGAAGTGAAAACTTGTATTTACACAAAAATGTATCCACAAATACTTTTAACAGCTCTTGTCATAATTCTCCCAAACTATAAACGGGGGAATTAACAAATTGCTATACATTCATACAGTGGAATACTACTTAGCAAGAAAAAGGAATACACTTTGATTCCACAACCACAGGATAAATCTCAAAGGCACTGTCCTGAATGAAAAGACCTAGTCTCACAGGGTTAAAACCTACATGATTCCGTTTGTATGACATTCTTGAAAAGGCGAAAACTGTAGGGTTGGAGAACACAGGAGTGGTTGCCTGAAGTTGGGGTGTAGGGAGATTGTGATGATAAATTAGTTTCTTGGGGTGGTGAAACTGATCTGAGTCTTAATTGGAGTGGTGGTTGCAAGAATCTATACATGTGTTAAAATTCATAGAACTATACATTCCCCCAGAAATCAATTTAAAAAAAGATTGTTTCAAGGGCAGGGAGTCTGAAAAAACAAGGATCAACATCTTACTAAAGGTGCTGAGTTGTCTTTGTGTGTGTGTTTCTGTGTGTGTGAATGACGAGATGGCCCCGAAATGAAATGAAATGTTAGTTGCTCAGTCGTATCCGACTTTCTGTGTTCCCATGGACTATAGCCCGCCAGGCTCCTCTATCCATAGGATTTTCCAGGCAAGAATACTGGTGTGGGAGGCCATTCCCTTCTCCAGGGAAATCTTCCCAACCCAGAGACTGAACCCGGGTCTCCTGCATTGCAGGCAGATTCTTTACTGTCAGAGCCACCAGGGGAGCTCTAGCTTTTCTATAAGGTTTATTTTAAAAATGTTGTCTCTCCTCATAGGAAAAAAAAAAAAAAATTTATGGTTACCAGAGGAAAAGGGGAGAGAGGGATAAACTGGGAGTTTGGGATTAACATATACACACTACTATATATAAAACAGATAACCGACAAAGACCTGCTACATAGCACAGGGAACAGTGTATATCCAATATCCGGTAACAACCCATAATGAAAAAGAATCTGAAAAAGAATGTCACACACACACACACACAAATATATACATATATTCTCCCTTGCTGGATTCAGAGTAAAATACTTCTTGTCTGATACATAGCTTTTAGTACTTATTACTTAGTAACAGATATAATATTTTATTATATGATGCTGTTACGGCTTCCCTGGTGGCTCAGACGATAAAGCGTCTGCCTACAATGTGGGAGACCCGGGTTCGATCCCTGGGTCAGGAAGGTCCTCTGGAAAAGGAAATGGCAACCCACTCCAGTACTCTTGCCTGGAAAATCCCATGGATGGAAGAGCATGGTAGGCTACAGTCCAGGGGGTCTCAAAGAGTTGGACACGACTGCGCGACTTCACTTTCACTTTTTCTTTCACTTTCATGATGCTGTTAATTAAATCTTGCAACGAATGGAGTCTTCGCTGCAAAATCATAAGCCTCCTTGAGAGTGGACCTTATCTCACAAATTTTAAGAGGCACAGTGTTGACCACATGTTTGTTAGTTGCTCAGTCATGTCCAGCTCTTTGGAACCCCATGGACTGTAGCCTGCAAGGCTTCTCTGTCCATGGAATTTTCCAGGCAAGAATACTGGAGTGGGTTGCCATTTCCTTCTCTGAGGATCTTCCCAACGTAGGAATCAAACCCAAGTCTCCTGAATTGCAGACAGATTCTTTACCCTTTGAACCACCAGGGAAGCCCTGTTGACCACATAGCAGATGCTTAATAATTATTTGCTGATTTATTGATTGCTGAAGCCTAGTCTCTTCTCTTCAGAGAACTGTTGTTAAGTATGTCCACCTTCAGCACTTATTTTTTCCGCTATAATGAAATAGAATAAATAACAGCTCTTTATTCTAAGAGTTGGAAAGAAGCAGAAATGTTTTTAAAGAGATGGAAGAAAACCATCCTTTTTTTAAATCTCTATGTTAATGGCAATGGGGAAGACAAGTTGCATATTCTGGGGGTGGATCTTCTAGCTTACACATTCATGAAATGGTCACCACTGAATTGTGTGGGCATGAAAATGTTCTTAGTAGGAATACAAGTAGAGATAGGGTAATGAAATGATGGTTGTCTTAATCAATAACTTGGACTATTTTTTTTTTCTGGCCATAAGTGTTTTTCAGGCTCTTCCTACAGGTATGCTGCCATTAGAGAATAATCAATAAAAAACCATGAACCAATTCTAGCCCCATCCTCTGCACCAAACCAACTGGCCACTTTGCAAATCCAGAGCATTGAAATGAAAGCAATGTTAAAACAATAATTCTGCTTCCAGTGTTCCTCTCTTACCGAACCTATTCTTTGTTAGTGTGTCTTAGTCAGTTGCCTCCCCCTGAAACCTCCCAAGTACATCGAAGAAAGAGCAGAACAGTGGCTTAACTGGGATTCTTCGTCCCTTAAATCATACGTGAAGCATAAAACAGGATGACTGATCAGCCGCCTCTATCTTGCATCCTTAGTAGCTCGGACAGATGGCAGGAAGAAGCTTGGATTGCCCCCCCCCTCCCCACCTCAATTTTTTAAAAATATTATACTTTATTTTTTAAAGCAGTTTTAAGTTTATGGAAAAACTGTGCAGAAAGTTCAGACAGTTCCCATCTAAACTTGGATCATAAACCACAGAACTTACTGTTACAGAGAAAGGGGCTACAAACCCATGATTCTCAGGACCATGGGTTTCTGAAAAGCTGCTATACACAGTGCTCTCCCTGGCTGGACAATCACAAGAGAGATCACAAAATCTAGAAACGTCTAAAAGCAAAATGAGAAATAATTAAATCTAGAAAGACACTGCAGTTCAAGGAAGAAATCTAGTGTGTCCTTAAAACACATTCCACATTTATCAGTGTACCTTTCCCTTCTGAGTTGTGTGAGTTATGAACACATGACTCAGCATCTGTCCATATTAAATATGGGGCATCTCCCCTTCTCCATCCCACCCACGCCCATGTTTACCCTCCTGGGAAAATCTTTTTTAAGAATGGAGTTATTAATGGCCACATAATGGTTCATCGAATGGATGTATCATAATTTCCTTGGCCATTCTCCCATACTGGCATAATTTGGCTGTTTGCTTTTTTTTCTCCCTCTTTCCCTCTGTTTTTTTCTTGCCATTACATTAATGTTGCAATGAAAATCTTTGTGCGTTAAACTTTTCATTTAGTTAAGATCCTTAAGATGGATTCTCAAAGCTTAAGTTTACCAGATCAAAGTATGTGAAGACTTTAAAAACCTTGATATTTAATGTTCATAAGGCTTTACAGAAAAGAGAAAGTTACCCCCTTTTCATTTTGGAAACTATAAGATAGTATTTACTCAGGAAATTTGCCTTCTAGGTGTAATATTGCTTAGTTCAGATTAAAAGAAGGAGTTTATTGAGTATTCATTGCCTAGTTGGGGGAGGAAGGGGGCAGAGGTCAGAAGAGTCAGTCAGATTGGAGCTGAAACCCACTACAGATGACTTGTGGGTGGATATGTCTGCTAAGTAACCACAGAGGGGAGCATTATTATTGGAGGTATAGAGAAGGGACCACATTTGAGTCCCAAACCCACTCCCATCTCAGAAAGGGACAAATGCTGCCCAAGAAGGGCCCAAGGATGTGAAGGCGCTCAGCATCTGTGTCAGATGACAGCCTGGTGGAGCTTTGGCTTAGTGTGCCAACATTAAGGGGCTTCTTCCCAGTTGGTGCTAATGGTAAAGAACCCACCTGCCAATACAGGAGACCTCAGAGATGCAGGTTCCATCCCTGGGTCAGAAAGAGCCGCTGGAAGAGGGCATGGCAACCCACTCCAGTATTCTTACCTGGAGAATCCCATGGACAGAGGATCCTGGTGGCTACATTCATTGGGTCACTAAGAGTCGGACACAGCTGAAGTGACTTAGCACACAGGCACACCAACATTAGGATGTATGTCGTTCCTAAGCTATCTCAGCAGAGCTCTTATTCCACCTCAAAGAGCTGGTGGTTGGACCAGAATTCTGACAGCTTCTGCTGCTGCGGCTGCCACTGAGGAAGCCCCAGTGAATAGTTACTCTTGCTGTTTTGCTTTGAGGCCTTGCTAAGCCTCTGTTTGCAACAACGTTGGCTTAATTCTGGATGGTGCCCTAAGCTAAGCATGAAGATGAGACTATTTCACCCCTGCCATAGCCTCTGATTACGTTATGCCATGGCCACTTCCTGCTTCCCCGTTGCAGCCCCTCTGTGCACCACCCAAGTCAGCTGGATATGGGGTGAAGGAGCAAAGAACAGGATGTAGGAGCCTAACAAAACCCGGAAGTCACTCAATATCACTGACATTTTAACTGGAAAGAACTCTAGTGGTCATCTAGGTCACTTGCTCTCAACCTCATTAGGGCCACAGATCTCTCTGAAATCAGGTCAAAGTGGCCAAACTCTGTTGCCAGAAAGAAAGCATCTCCCCGGATGTTAGATACAGCTCCAGCATATTTCACAGTCCCCTAATACCCATCCATCCAGATATTGCCTTTTATTCTGCAGATGAGGCCTAAAGGAGGTGCAGGGTCTTGCCCAGGGTCACACAGAGGAGATAACTGAATTCAGACTCAGCTCTCCTGATTTCCACTGTGGGACCCATCAGCCAATACTGTGAGGTTTCCCCTCTCCACTGAGGTCTGTATTGGGAATTATGGAAAGTTAGGGTGCTTACCAGCAGATAGAACTGGGGCTCATGAAAAGAACCTAACATCAATTACTAAGTAATATTCCTGCCATAGATTCTTCTCTGGAAGATAGAAGCTAATGTCTTCCAGTCAGTCATTCGGCAGCATGTATTGAGCACCTATGAGCATCTTCTAAAAGCTCTAATCATTGGGAGATTAATTATTTATTGGAAATTAAGACGCTTTGTAATCTCAAGCCTGAAGAGAATGTTGAGGTCCTCAAAGTGATTTTTTTTTTGTAGCTTTGTTCAGGTGGTGAGAACCCCACCCTGAAACACTGACTTCAGAAGTGTTTGTTATTTCATGGACTTGGATGTGAGAATAAGTGTCATATTAAAGAAAGAGTCCAGAGTTGGAACTTAAAAACTACCTGAGTAGATTCTACTGCAGTCTCAACAGAAAAGCTCCAAGTCTTTGGGGAGTTCCCATAACAGTTACTCAGGACATACATTTTTCAGTAGCAGGAGGAGAATCAGATTCTAATTTCATCTTTCTGGAAAGAAATAGGAAGCACTTTTGACTGATATTTATCTTCTCAGTTGGGTGCCAAGAGGCAGCCTTTTTATCACTGGAGGAGTCTGATCGTGAAGCCTGGAGGCGTGCCCTGAATCTGAGCTTCTCTGCCAACAGGCAGCATGACCTCGGGCAAGGCACTTTACTTCTGGCGCATGCGTGCTCAGTCATTCCGACGTGTCCAACTCTTTGTGACCCCATGGACTGTAGTCCGCTAGGCTCCTCTGCCCATGGGATTCTCCAGGCAAGAGTACTGGAATGGGTTGCCATTTCCTCCTCCAGGAGGATCTTTCCTCCTCCAGGTTGGGATCCTCCCAACCCAGGGATCGAACCCACATCTCCTGCATCTCCTGAGCCTTAGTTTTCTCATCTGAAAAGTAGAAATAATAATACTATCCTGACCATGCAGTTGTGGAGTCAACATAAATGACTCCTCTTCTGGCCTGACGGTCTGTTCTTTCTTTTGTAACGAATATTTCATTCACCTTGTATTTTGGGGAATAGCTTCCCAGTCTGTCTCTCTCACTAGATAACTTGTGAAGAGCAGGAACTCAGCCCTTATCTTTGCAGCCCTCAAAGCCAAGAGCAGTATTTCATATGCAATTGAGTGTATAAGTCAGGGCCTCATTAGGAGGCCTAAACCACAAAAAACTTGAACAGGAAGAGTGTAATATAAGGAATTATTTATTCTAATTATTAATTAGAATTATTTGATGGGTGCTGGAGCGGCAGCTGTACACTGCTGGAGCAACTTTGAGGACATGTCCAAGGGCAAAGGAGAAGCCCCAGTAAGATGGCAGGAAGGACGAAATCGTGATTAGAATCAAACCCCATACCCACCAGAGACGCTCAGAGAGCTCAAACAAACCTTGTGCGCACCGGGACCCAGAGACCCCACAGAGACTGAGACAGAACTGTGTTTGAGTGTCTCCTGTGGAGGTACGGGGAGGTGCGGGTCAGCAGTGGACTGCCACAGGGGCAGGGGCTTTGGGTGCAGCAGACCTGGGTATGGCATAAGCCCTCTTGGAGGAGGTGGTCACTAACCCCACCTTAGAGCCACCAGACTTACACAGGACTGGGGAAACAGACTCTTAGAGGGCACAAACAGAACCTTGTGCACACCAGGACTCAGGAGAAAGGAGCAGTGACCCCACAAGAGACTGACCCAGACTTGCCATGAGTGTCCCAAAGTCTCCAGCAGAGGCCTGGGTCGGTGGTGGCCTGCAGCAGGGCTGGGGGCACTGAAGGTAGCAGTGCATGCATGGGACATTTTGAAGAAGGTTGCCATTATCGTCATTACTCCACTATAGTTTGGCCCCAGGTAAAGAACAGGGAGGGAACCGGGCCCCACCCATCAACAGAAAACTGGATTAAAGATTTACTGAGCATGGCCATAGCACTGGTCATAGCAACACAAGAGAAGACTCTACACATGGACGTCACCAGATGGTCAACACCAAAATCAGATTGATTATATTCTTTGCGTCCAAAGATGGAGAAGCTCTATACAGTCAGCAAAAACAAAACTGGGAACTGACTGTGGCTCAAATCATGAACTCCTTATTGCCAAATTCAGACTTAAATTGAAGAAAGTAGAAAACCACTAGACCATTCAGGTATGTCCTAAATCAAATCCCTTACCACTGTACAGTGGAAGTGAGAAATAGATTCAAGGGATTAGATCTGATAGACAGAGTGCCTGGAGAACTATGGACAGAGGTTTGTGACATTGTACAGGAGGCAGGGATCAAGACCATCCCCATGGAAAAGAAATGCAAAAAGGTAAAATGGTTGTCTGAGGAGGCCTTACAAATAGCTGTGAAAAGAAGAGAAACGAAAGACAAAGGAGAAAAGGAAAGAAATACCCATTTGGATGTAGAGTTCCAAAGAATAGCAAGGAGAGATAAGAAAGCCTTCCCCAGGGATCAATGCAAAGAAATAGAGGAAAACAATAGAATGGAAAAGACTAGAGGTCTCTTCAAGAAAATTAGAGATACCAAGGGAACATTTCATGCAAAGATGGGCACAATAAAGGACAGAAATGGTCTGGACCTAACAGAAGCAGAAGATATTAAGAAGAGGTGGCAAGAATACACAAAAGAACTGTACAAAAAAGATCTTCACAACCAAGATAATCATGATGGTGTGATCACTCACCTAGAGCCAGACATCCTGGAATGTGAAGTCAAGTGGGCCTTAGAAAGCATCACTATGAACAAAGCTAGTGGAGGTGATGGAATTCCAGCTGAGTTATTTCAAATCCTAAAAGATGATGCTGTTAAAGTGATGCACTCAGTATACCAGCAAATTTGGAAAACTCAGCAGCAGCCACAGGACTGGAAAAGGGCAGTTTTCATTCCAATCCCAAAGAAAGGCAATGCCAAAGAATGTTCAAACTACCACACAATTGCACTCATCTCACACGCTAGCAAAGTAATGCTCAAAATTATCCAAGTGAGGCTTTAACAGTATGTGAACCAAGAACTTCCAGATGTCTAAGCTGGATTTAGAAAAGGCAGAGGAACCACAGATCAAATTGCTAACATCTGTTGGATCATCGAAAAAGCAAGAGAGTTCCAGAAAAATTACTTCTGCTTTATTGACTATGCAAAGCCTTTGACTGTGTGGATCACAACAAACTCTGGAAAATTCTTCAAGAGATGGGAATACCAGACCACATTACCTGCCTCCTGAGAAATCTATATGCAGGTCAGGAAGCAACAGTTAGAACTGGACATGGAACAACAGACTGGTTCCAAATTGGAAAAGGAGTACGTCGAGGCTGTATATTGTCAGCCTGCTTATTTAACTTATATGTACATCATGAGAAAGACTGGGCTTGATGAAGCACAAGCTGGAATCAAGATTGCCAGGAGAAATGTCAATAACCTCAGACATGCAGATGACACCACCCTTATGGCAGAAAGTGAAGAAGAACTAAAGAGCCTCTTGATGAAAGTGAAAGAGGAGAGTGAAAAAGTTGGCTTAAAACTCAACATTCAGAAAACTAAGATCATGGCATCCGATCTCATCACTTCATGGGAAATAGATGGGAAAGCAATGGAAACAATGACAGACTTTATTTTGGGGGGCTCCAAAATCACTGCAGATGGTGACTGCAGCCATGAAATTAAAAGATGCTTTCTCCCTGGAAGAAAAGTTATGACCAACCTAGACAGCATATTAAAAATCAAAGACATTACTTTGCCAACAAAGGTCCATCTAGTCAAAGCTATGGTTTTTCCAGTAGTCATGTATGGATGTGAGAGTTGGACTATAAAGAAAGCTGAGTGCCAAAGAGTTGATGCTTCTGAACTGTGGTGTTGGAGAAGACTCTTGAGAGTCCCTTGGACTGCAAGGCGATCAAAGCAGTCCATCCTAAAGGAAATCAGTCCTGAATATGCATTGGAAGGACTGATGCTAAAGCTGAAACGCCAATACTTTGACCACCTGATGCAAAGAACTGACTGACTGGAAAAGACCCTCATGCTGGAAAAGATTGAAGTCGGGAGGAGAAGGGGATGACAGAGGATGAATGGTTGGATGGCATCACCGACGCGATGGACATGAGTTTGAGTAAACTCCAGGTGTTTGTGATGGACAGGAAGGTCTGGCATGCTGCAGTTCATGGGGTCACAAAGAGTTGGACACGACTGAGCAACAACTGAACTGAAACTTTGATAGGAGTAATTATAAAGATGTAAAGAGAAGTCTAAAGCATACCTAAGGCTGAGGAAGTAGACACTAGGAAGAACAAACTCAGAAGGGGCCCATCTCCATGGCTGGAGCTTGACCTCCTTGCAGAGATTGTGACCATAGCCCACTGGATAGCAGAAAAGTTTGCTGGGTTTCCTGGACCAGAGGTGGACCAGAAGTGGTCCACAGTTGCTGGGTGGCAGAAAAGTTCCCTCTGGGTATAAGTGAGATGAAACTGGTGGGCAAGAATGTAGAGTCAGGGCACCACTGGCGATGTGCGGCTGGAGCAGAGGGGTGCCTACATCAGAAGGGCTACAATGAAGGCCAGGATTCCAAAGTCACCAAGTAGCTGTGCACTTTGGACATGTAACTGGGACAGAGCAGCACTTCATTCCCCTCTCCCCGCAACAGGTTGTATAGCGGTAATAAGATTCACACCAGGAAGAGAAGCCCCCTTCTTCCTGCAGGGTTCCTCTAATACAGGGCTTACTGTCATACTCACTGTCAAGAAGTGCTTACAGGGTCTGGTCTGTTAGAGCAGAGGCTAAAGGGTGAGTTTGGAGCAGAAGGGCAATAATGTAATAATGTGATAATGGGTGATCGAAAACTATGTGAATTAAATTAGGAAACGCCGCCTAATCTGTCAATAACTCCCTTAACCCCTGTTCATTTCCCCTTCTTTCAGTCCCATAAATTTTACCACCAATAAATGTCAAAGCTCTCTAACTTCTCTTGTAATTTACTCTCTAGCAGCTCATTTGCCTCTGGGGTGTTCCGTTCTGTTTTGTTTTCTTAATGAGGCACATGTCTTCTCTGGCACACACTTAAAAGAGACTCAAGCGAAAAGAGAGAGAAACACACAAACACCCTGAGACCCGGTGTTTCATTTCATGTTTCATTTCTCCACTCGAACTTATTTTCCCACCATTTCTCCATTTCATTTCAAAGCAATCTACCTATCCCTCCCAAACACTTTGGGAGTGTCTCCAAGCACTTGACTTCACGTGGCCATGGTCGGAATCAGAGCTGATCCAGGAACCAGTCTTCCTCTGCCTTTAGGAAAATGCAATGGCCTCCTCAGTTCAGACCGGGGAGTCAGTCTCCTTGAACAGACCTGAAGAGTCCAGTATCTAACCATTATAGAAGGAAATTGGTGACAGAGCAAACAGCAGCCTGGGCAGATAATTACCAGCACAAATATTATTCAGAAAGCATTTGGAAAGGACTAGCAGTTTCAACTTGTAAAGCGCCCTCCAGATGCTATCCTGGAGGAGAACATGTTATTAATAGGCTCCAAATTTGTGTCAAGACAATGTTCTTAGGCATCAACCACCTTCTTCTTCCAAAATATTTCGTTCTCTTCTGGAGAGTGAGATTTAATTAGTGTTAGCAGATGATTCCCTTGAAGGAATTAGCTAAACAGTGAGATAGGGATAAGACTTTCTCCAACGGTGAAGTGATTTGCAAACTTAATCTTTTCACTGTCCTCCAGAAGTGATGAGAAGATATCCCTGTAAGGTCAGAAAAAATTGGTAGTGGGGAAAAGTAGAGGAACTTAGTCTTCCCACCAGAGTGTATATCTGTATACGTGTCTCTCTTACATATTTCTTTGCAAGTATTGGGCATTCTGGGCCAGGCATCTCAATACTTTTTCAAGCTCCACCTTCATACCCCTATCTGTACCAAAGAAATCGTGCTTTTAAATAATCAAGAATAATACACTGGGTAATGGGATTGTGGACAGTCTTTATTTACTTCTTTTTGTTTATCTGTATTTCCTGCAGTGAGTGTATGTTATTTCCAAAATTAAATATATGTAAACACTTTAATGAAAAAAAAAAAACCTTATTTTTCTTCTCTAAATCTCAGGCTGTATCATTGCTTTTTGTCTCCCATCTACCCAGAACCTTTTTAGCCTCTTCCCTCTCCCTGTTTAGATTAACTGCCAAAAATCAGCAGACTTCCTTTTTGGAAGAGACTTTTGGAAGAGATTTATTTCTTCACTCTTGAACTTCTAAAAACAGCTTGTTTTATCTTCTTCCCCTCACCAAGCAGTGATTGATGCTACACCTGCCTCTGAAGTGACAAAATGTAAGCGATGAATAAAAGCTTCTCATGATTCTTGCACATTCTGAGGCAGTGGAAAGCTCTCACCAGGGGCACTGAGCCATGTGAAGATGCTCTGTGGGGAGTTATTCTGCCTCACGCACCACTGGGCCAACCTGCGGGCACCTTGAGGATCTCACCTACCGTCACTAACCTTTGATTTGTTGCTCTGCTCTTTCAGATTTTTGATAACGAAGCCAAAGATCTGGAGAGAGAAGTTTGCTTTATCGATATTGCCTGTGATGAAATTCCAGAACGTTACTACAAAGAATCTGAGGTGAGCAATAGACAGGGTGTCATGTGGAAGAGAGTTATTCTTTCAGCAAACTTTTATTAAGTCCACCCTGACCCAGGGCACGTCCATCTGTCTTTGTGTTGATTCAATTTGCTGTTACATCTTACTGAATTCTTGACTGTGAGTCTCCGAGTGGAGTTCCTACTTCTTGGGGCCCATCATTGACCCCAGCTGCCACTCAGTTTCAGTGAGGTCTTCTGTCTCCCCAGCTCTGCCGTCATTCCGGGCAGCAAAATAACTCACAAGGCTAAACCGCCCAACTGATAGCTGGCCTATAAAACACAGCGGCCACCTCTGGCTTCCTGTTTGGCCAGGCCTGGGGCCAGCCTGTCTCCCCGTCTGCAGGGGCTGTGTTTTATTTATATTTGAGGGGTCTAACCCAAAAATAAGGCTCAATGAGTCCTCCCTGAGTAAATTTTGAAACTTGGGCAGCTTGTGTTTGCACAGAAACTTTGTCTCAAAACTGAAAGGACCTTCATAAAGCCCTCTCCTTTTTTTAATCTTGACTGAGAATAAATTTAAGAGAATATCTTTCTATATGATTTCCACCTACCAGAATCCACTGTTTGCCTCAGTGCAAACTTTTATCCTGTTAGTATAGGTCCCCACTTATGGCCTGTTAGTATTTTTATGAATGGCTGCTGATGGAACTTGGGTGACCCCCTTGTAAATAATGTCCCAGCCCAGCAACAACAGATGCTGGGCTATTTTTGTTGTTTAGCAACATGCAACCAATCACAGTATGTTTGGACTCGTGGCCCTCTTCTCGTCCTTGAGCTGTAACACATGGACCTTGAAACTCTTTCCTCGGCTTCATTAAGGCTGATTTAAGATGTAATAAATAAACCCGGTAAGAGTGAATTCCACCGTGACAGATGCTGGGCTCTGAGTATGGTTCAGATTTTTTTTGCCTCCACCTTTTGGGATTCATTTGGATGTCAGGGTCTAACCCAGTCTTAGCTGCCTAATTGCAGGCATGTGCTCTGCAGCTGCTGTCCCTTCAGATCTTGGGAGAGGCTGATGGGAATGACTCTTGGTGAGACTCAAAGGCTGAGCCTTTGAACGTCATCCATTTACATTATACATTGCAGCCAGCCACACTCATGAAATGTCAGAAAAACAAAGCAAAATGCTCTCTGCATAACTGTGGACCTGCTCAAGAAGAGAAATTTGGCCTCCCCTTGTCTTCCTTTTCTGTGGTTTCTTCTCAAGGCCACCAGTACTTACGGGGCTTCAGTGACGGGAAAAGCGCCAGGCAGTGCACTGGGTGAAGCTGCTGTCTTGTCGCCTCTGTGGCTTCTTGAGCCTGGGCGGCTGTTACCTTACCTGAACATCCTGGTCCCTTTGGTAGCTCAAGCCATCTAGAAAGGCAGTGTTGCCAGAACACTCTGAACTGATTTCAGCTCTTCCTCTCAGATGGCTTCAGTGTGGTCCTGCCTGGCATCGGGGATCCCCTGATTCAGTGGAAAGTCTTAGCACAGATACAGAATACTAATGACAAAATCAGCAAGACTCACTGCTAGTCAGCCAGTGCCTGACTCATCTCCCTGTGCTTTGTGCTCCCAAGAATCACCACTGGAAAGCTTTTCCTCACTGACACAGATATTCGAGGAACTTTTTTTTCATGCTTCACTGTCATTCATTTTCCCAGGCCATAAAGTATTCTTTTCGAGATACAGTTTGACCAAGGAAATGAGAGAGGAATAGACATTCATCCAGTAACTATGTACTGAGTACTCACTGCGTGTCACAGACAATATTTAGATGGGGACATGGCAACGAATGAACAGAAGAGACACAGAGGGTCTCTTGCCTTACAACACTTCCAGTCTAGCACGGGAGCCAGACAATAAAGAACTAATTCCTTAATAAACATGTGGAGTTAAGGAAGTTTGCAGGGAGAGACCATGATAAGGAAACTGAACATAAGATGATGGGATCAGGAAAGATGCTCAGGAAGACATGACCTACAGGAAGGAAAGAGCTGGGGTCAGTGCTCCCGGTGGAGGTGACACCTTTGAGGAAGCAAAAGAGACCATTGTGGCAGCAGCAACAGAAGGAAGAATGGCAGGACAGGAGGTTGGGAAAGAGGATGAGGCCACGTTAAGATGCTTAAAGATTTTATTTGCCTGCAGTAGAATGCCTCTGAAGAAATTAAAGCTGGGGCATCATGTGCTCTGATTTATGCTTTTAAAAGTTTGCTCTGGGTAGAGAATGGACTGTCCAGGAGCAGAGTGGAAGTCAGGAATCCACTGAGGTCATTGGAATTCTCTACTTTGGTGTTTATTTAGGTTATATGGTAACTTGAGCTGGAGGGCTGGGAACAGAGGGTTCTGAGGTATCTATTGAAGATAGAATTGATAGGGATTGATCATAAACTGAGTGTGAAGATAAGAGAGAAGGAAGAGGCAGGATGACCTTAAGGTTTACTGCGTGGACAACAGATAGATGGGGGTGAGAAAAGAGAAGAAATGGGTTTTGGAGAAAGACGAATAGATATTGTGATGCTGGTGAGACATCTAGAACAAACAGAAATAAGCTTAGATAAGAGATCTGGGCTGGAGACAAACTGGGGAGTATTTTGGAAATAGAATGACAGAATGTGGTCTACTAGAGACGGGAATGGCAAGCCACTTCAGTATTCTTGCCTTGAGAACCCCATGAACAGTATGAAAAGGCAAAATGATAGGATGCTGAAAGAGGAACTCCCCAGGTCAGTAGGTACCCACTATGCTACTGGAGATCAGTGGAGAAATAACTCCAGAAAGAATGAAGGGATGGAGCCAAAGCAAAAACAGTAGGCAGTTGTGGATGTGACTGGTGGTAGAAGCAAGGTCCAATGCTGTAAAGAGCAATATTGCATAGGGACCTGGAATGTTAGGTCCATGAATCAAGGCAAATTGGAAGTGGTCAAACAGGAGATGGCAAGAGTGAACATCAACATTCTAGGAATCAGCGAACTAAAATGGACTGGAATGGGTGAATTTAACTCAGATGACCATTATATCTACTACTGTGGGCAGGAATCCCTTAGAAGAAATGGAGTAGCCATCATGGTCCACAAAAGAGTCCGAAATGCAGTACTTGGATGCAATCTCAAAAATGACAGAATGATCTCTGTTCGTTTCCAAGGCAAACCATTCAATATCACAGTAATCCAAGTCTATGCCCCAACTAGTAATGCTGAAGAAGCTGAAGTTGAACGGTTCTATGAAGACCTACAAGACCTTTTAGAACTAACACCCAAAAGAGATGTCCTTTTCATTATAGGGGACTGGAATGCAAAAGTAGGAAGTCAAGAAATACCTGGAGTAACAGGCAAATTTGGCCTTGGAATACAGAATGAAGCAGGGCAAAGGCTAATAGAGTTTTGCCAAGAGAACGCACTGGTCATAGCAAACACTCTCTTCCAACAACACAAGAGAAGACTCTACACATGGACATCACCAGATGGTCAACGCCAAAATCAGATTGATTATATTCTTTGCAGCCAAAGATGGAGAAGCTCTATACAGTCAGCAAAAACAAGACTGGGAGCTGACTGTGGCTCAGATCATGAGCACCTGATTGCCAAATTCAGACTTAAATTGAAGAAAGTAGGGAAAACCACTAGACCACTCAAATATGACCTAAATGAAATCCCTTATGATTATACAGTGGAAGGGAGAAATAGATTTCAGGGACTAGATCTAATAGATAGAGTGCCTGATGAACTATGGACTGAAATTCGTGACATTGTACAGGAGACAGGGATCAAGACCATCCCAATGGAAAAGAAATGCAAAAAAGCAAAATGGCTGTCTGGGGAGGCCTTACAAATAGCAGTGAAAAGAAGAGAGACAAAAAGCAAAGGAGAAAAGGAAAGATTTAAGCATCTGAATGCAGAGTTCCAAAGAATAGCAAGGAGAGATAAGAAAGCTTTCCTCAGGAATCAATGCAAAGAAATAGAGGAAAACAACAGAATGGGAAAGACTTAAGATCTCTTCAAGAAAATTAGAGATACCAAGGGAACATTTCATGCAAAGATGGGCTCGATAAAGGACAGAAATGGTCTGGACCTAACAGAAGCAGAAGATATTAAGAAGAGGTGGCAAGAATACACAGAAGAACTATACAAAAAAGATCTTCACAACCCAGATAATCACAATGGTGTGATCACTCGCCTAGAGCCAGACATCCTGGAATGTGAAGTCAAGTGGGCCTTAGAAAGCATTACTACGAACAAAGCTAGTGGAGCTGATGGAATTCCAGTTGAGCTATTTCAAATCCTGAAAGATGATGCTGTGAAAGTGCTGCACTTAATATGCCAGCAAATTTGGAAAACTCAGCAGCGGCCACAGGACCTGAAAAGGTCACTTTTCATTCCAGTCCCAAAGAAAGGCAATGCCAAAGAATGCTCAAACTACTGCAGAATTGCACTAATCTCACATGCTAGTAAAGTAATGCTCAAAATTTTCCAAGCCAGGCTTCAGCAATGCGTGAACCATGAACTTCCAGATGTTCAAACTGGTTTTAGAAGAGGCAGGGGAACCAGAGATCAAATTGCCAACATCCACTGGATCATCGAAAAAGCAAGAGAGTTCCAGAAAAACATCTATTTCTGCTTCATTAACTATGCCAAAGCCTTTGACTGTGTGGATCACAATAAACTATGGAAAATTCTTCAAGAGATGGGAATACCAGACCACCTGACCTGCCTCTTGAGAAACCTATATGCAGGTCAGGAAGCAACAGTTAGAACTGGACATGGAACAACAACAGACTGGTTCCAAATAGGAAAAGGAGTACATCAAGGCTGTATATTGTCACCCTGCTTATTTAACTTATATGCAGAGTACAGAAACGCTGGGCTGGAAGAAGCACAAGCTGGAATCAAGATTGCCGGGAGAAATATCAATAACCTCAGATATGCAGATGACACCACCCTTATGGCAGAAAGTGAAGAGGAACTGAAAAGCCTCTTGATGAAAGTGAAAGAGGAGAGTGAAAAAGTTGGCTTAAAGCTCAACATTCAGAAAACGAAGATCATGGCATCTGGTCCCATCACTTCATGGGAAATAGGTGGGGAAACAGTGGAAACAGTGTCAGACTATTTTTGGGGGGGCTCCAAAATCACTGCAGATGGTGACTGCAGCCAAGAAATTAAAAGACGCTTACTCCTTGGAAGGAAAGTTATGACCAACCTAGATAGCATATTGAAAAGCAGAGACATTACTTTGCCAACAAAGGTCCGTCTAGTCAAGGCTATGGTTTTTCCTGTGGTCGTGAGCGCCAAAGAATTGATGCTTTTTAACTGTGGTGTTGGAGAAGACTCTTGAGAGTCCCTTGGACTGCAAGGAGATCCAACCAGTCCATTCTAAAGGAGATCAGTCCTGGGTGTTCTTTGGAAGGAATGATGCTAAAGCTGAAACTCCAGTACTTTGGCCGCCTCATGTGAAGAGCTGACTCATTGGAAAAGACTCTGATGCTGGGAGGGATTGGGGGCAAGAGGAAAAGGGGACAACCGAGGATGAGATGTCTGGATGGCATGACCGACTCGATGGACGTGAGCCTGAGTGAACTCCGGGAGTTGGTGATGGACAGGGAGGCCTGGCGTGCTGCGATTCATGGGGTCGCAAAGAGTCAGACACAACTGAGCGACTGAACTGAACTTGGAAATAGGAGAATTTAAAGTCCTGAGGATAATGAGAGTGAACAAGCATAAAGTATAATGGGAAGGGAGTTCAGGTCCTAGTATCACATTAGGACAGTAGTATTTGGAGATCAGGGAAAGGATGGAGAGGCCTCAGTAATCTGCAAAGAACTGGGCAGGGAATTAGATGGAAAAGAAGAAGAGAGCACCAAGGAATACAAGTTTCAAGAGAAGAGAGCAAATGGTTATGCTTAGTGCTGCTGAGAAATCAAATAAGATAAGAATGGAAAACTGTCTCCAAGAGCAGTGGCTGTAAACTGAAAGCATCCTTACCCCATAAGGATGCTTACAATGTCTGGAGACATTTTTGGTTGTCACAGCTTGGGAGTGCTACCAACCACTAACCACATTCTAGAATGAACAGGACAGCCCCCACAACAAGAGTTGTTTAGTCGCTAAGTTGTGTCCAACTTTTTTCTGACCCCATGGTCTGTAGCCTGCCAGACTCCTCTGTCCATGGAATTTTCCAGGCAAGAATACTGGAATAGGTTGCCATTTCCTTCTCCAGGGGATCCTCCCAACCCAAGGATTGAACCCGAATCTCCTGCACTGCAGGCAACCAGATTCTTTACCTCTGAGCCACCAGAGAATCCCAACCCTCAGCGTGCAAAGGCTGGAAAATCCTGCCCTGAAAGTAAAGGTCATTGGAGATTAATTGGATCTCTTTCATTGGAGGTCTCGATTTCACTCATTCATTCATTCATTCATTCATTGGTGATCTGGATTTTGCTCTCACACCCAGAGCCACCCCTGCCTGTCCTGGAATCTTAGGGTTACTTAATGGATGTGGGAGAAAGGGGCCCCAGAAGGCTCAACCCTGCACATTCTATCAAGCACTGCTTCCCAAACGATCACCAGCCTACATTACATGTAGGATTTGTTCTCATTCTCTCTGGCAGTTAGACCGGAAAAGAAAGAGCGTAATTGGGAATTGCAGTAAAACTATAGGGAAAGTGTGTTCTGTGGGATTCCCTTGTGACCCAAACCCACCATCATTCAGCTTTCATCATCATCATTCATCATTCATCATTCTAGAATCCAGATTGCTGTATGAACCAACCAGAAGGGAGAGAGTGAGTTTCCAAGGCTGTCTGGGTTGTGTGTCATTAGCCAGGGACGGAGAATGAGGGATAGAGATACCAAGGGAACATTTCATGCAAAGATGGACACAATAAAAGAAAGAAATGGCATGGACCTAATAGAAGCAGAAGATATTAAGAAGAGGTGGCAAGAATACACAGAAGAACTATACAAAAAAGATCTTCATTACCCAGATAACCGCAGCAGTGTGATCACTCACCTAGAGCCAGACATCCTGGAATGTGAAGTCAAGTTGGCCTTAGGAACCATCACTACAAATAAAGCTAGCGGAGGTGATTGAATTCCAGTTGAGCTATTTCAAATCCTAAAAGATGATGCTGTTAAAGTGATGCACTCAGTGTGCCAACAAATTTGGGAAACTCAGCAGTGGCCACAGGACTGGAAAAGGTCAGTTTTCATTCCAATCTCAAAGAAAGGGAATGTCAAAGAATGCTCAAACTACTGCACAATTGCACTCGTCTCACATGCTAGCAAAGTAATGCTCAAAACTCTCCAAGTGAGGCTTCAACAGTACATGAACCAAGAACTTCCAGATGTTCAAGCTGGATTTAGAAAAAGCAGGGGAACCAGAGATTAAATTGCCAACATCCATGGGATCATTGAAAAAGCAAGAGAGTTCCAGAAAAAGATCTATATCTGCTTTATTGACTATACCAAAGCCTTTGACTGTGTGGATCACAACAAACTGTGGAAAATTCTTTGGGAGATGGGAATACCAGACCACCTTACCTGCCTCCTGAGAAATCTGTATGCAGGTCAGGAAGCAACAGTTAGAACTGGACATGGAACAACAGACTGGTTCCAAATTGGGAAAGGAGTACGTCAAGGCTGTATATTATCAACATACTTATTTAACTTCTATGCAGAATGCATCGTGTGAAATGCCAAGCTGGATGAAGCACAAGCTGGGATCAAAACTGCCAGGAGAAATATCAGTAACCTCAGATATGCAGATGACGAAGAAGAACTATGGCAGAAAGTGAAGAAGAACTCAAGAGCTTGTGAAAGTTGGCTTAAAACTCAACATTCAGAACACTAAAATTATGGCATCCGGTCCCATCACTTCCAGCGAATAGATGGGGAAACAATTGAAACAGTGACAGACTTTATTTTCTTGGGCTCCAAAATCACTGCAGATGGTGACTGCAGCCATGAAATTAAAACTCTTTCTCCTTGGAAGAAAAGTTGTGACCATCCTAGACAGCATATTTAAAAGCAGAGACATTACTTTGCCGACAAAGGTCCGTCTAGTCAAAGCTATGGTTTTTTCAGTGGTCATGTATGGATGTGAGAGTGGGACTATAAGGAAAGCTGAGTGCCAAAGAATTGATGCTTTGAACTGTGGTGTTGGAGAAGACTCTTGAGAGTCCCTTGGACTGCAAGGAAATCATACCAGTCAATTCTAAAGGAAATCAGTCCTGAGTATTCATTGGAAGGACTGATGCTGAAGCTGGAGCTCCAATACTTTGGCCACCTGATGCAAAGAACTGACTGATTGGAATAGACCCTGATGCTGGGAAAGACTGAAGGTGGGAGAAGGGGATGACAGGGATGAAGTGGTTGGATGGCGTCACCGACTCAATGGACATGAGTTTGAACAAGCTCCGGGAGTTGGTGATGGACAGGGAAGCCTGGCGTGCTGCAGTCCGTGAGGTCGCAAAGAGTCGGACACGACTGAGCAACTGAACTGAACTGAGAATGAGGGAAACAACTGGTTTAGAAGTCAAACCATATCCAAACAAATTTCTCCTCTGTACACTATAAATAATTAACATCCTTCTTCCCGCCACAAGAGTTTCCTTTTAAAATGAAATCAAACCTTGTCATTTTCTGCCTAAAAGCTCCATCCCTTAGTATGGACCTCTGCCTTCTCCCCTTTCTGACCCTCACCACCTCTGTGCCTCTCAATTGGAAATCTTCTAGTCATTAATGTTTAGAGTTCCGTCAAACGTAGCTTCTACTCTGTGAGCTTCCTGGGCACCCCACTCCTTACCCATTGGAGCAAGAGCTTTGGTCTGTGGTGTCTAGATAATGCTAGCTGCAAAAACAAGGGCTGTCTTCTTTATCACTGTACCCCAGCAGATAGGATAGCACCAGCACATAGCAGCTGCTCACAGAGCAGTTGTTGAATGGATGAGTGAAAGCCATGGGCTTTATTTTTTTTCTTCTAGCAGTGACAATCTCAGAATGAGTGCTATCAAAGAAAATGCATTTGTAGCCATTAAGCTAACAGTTGTGCATCAGTTCCATATATATATGTATATGTATGTATTTTAATCTGAGGTCTACGGCTTTATGAGCTTTTTCTTCCAATCCATCTTTATATGTTGACTATGTCATCATCATAAATAGGAAACACATTTTCTGCAGAGAAGGCTGAAATGCTGGTGGACTCAATTTGTTCTGAGATTTTTGAGGTTTATCCATTCAGACCAGGGCTATCTGGGTCACCACTCAGCTCCCGTGTGTCCCCTCTCTCTCACACACACACACACTGCCACCCAGGACTAAGCAGGGGGTTGAAGTATTTTCTTTTCTTTTTCCATTTGTCCCTGGAAACCTCCAAACCACATGAGAGGCAAGAATGCCTCTCTCATGAAAGTGACCGGAGCTGGAAATTTTCCGTGGGGTGCCCTCTGTCTGGTGGCATAAGAGCCCACACTGACCAGAGTTTTAGCAGAACTCGAGACTCAGAATCCGCTGAGAGCCCAGCCCAGTACTGTCTTTATTTTCATTTTGCCACTGTTTCCCAGCCACATCAGGGGCCTGAGCTGCAGCTCCCAAGAGCCTCTCAATCTCAAGTTTTTTGCTCTCCTACACGTAGCAGGACTTTGCAGGGCAGCGCTGCATTGTTAAAAAAATCAGTGTGACTTCTCAGGCACAGAGGGCACCTCCATGAGTCTCCCCGTAGCCCCGCCAAGGCCCTGAACCCATTAGAATCATAAAACTCTTTGGATCAAGTCACTTCCGCACCACCCAAGCAGCAAAGACGAAGTGAAGCCAACATCTGAGCAGGTTGTACTTGTTATGTGGTTGACACGTGGGTTCTTTCCTCTGCCAAGATGTCCATCCCTTTGATGCTCTGCCAAGATTTCAAGGTGAAGATCCCAGCCCAGGAAGGAGGAACTGGAGACGATAAGTCATAGCACGTGCTCAGAGGACACGGTCAGTGAGCCCACACCTGCTAAGCTGAGCTGGCCTTTGGGATGAGGAAGCAAATCTTGACAACCAGCCTCCAGGATTGGTCGAGCCTAGACAATCTCCAAAAATCAGGCTTAGGGAGCTCTGACTCAGAGGCTTTTGTGTTGGCTCAAATCCAGCCCTCTTGCTCCTCGATTCACTGCAATCGTTTTTAGTTTGATTTGATTCGATTTTTAATTTTTTTGGCCTTGTCCCATGGCATACAGGAATCTTAGTTTCCCCCAACCTGAGGTCAAATCCCAGCCCCATGCATGGGGAGTGCAGAGCCCTAACCACTGGACCATCAGGGAAGTCCCTCATTTGCATTTATTAAGTGCTTACTGTGTGCCAGGTTCTGTGCTAGGCACTGAGGTTACAAAGGCCGTAATCTCACCAGTCTCCACCACCGTTTGAACTTGATCTTTTTTTTTTTAATAGAAAAAGGAAATTTCTCCTTCCTTTTGGAAGATGTAAAAGAAGTCTCCATTTTACCAGTGATAAAGAGCACAAGAGTTCTAATGGAGAAATTAAAGGAACTCACAGTGTTTTAAACTTGGGTATCAGTGAAGGAGAATGTGAGACCATCTGAGAAGCAAGCAGCCCTGGTATAATTGGAGGTAGGAGGGTACAGGAAGTCTTAGGCAGGATTTGATTTAGAGCTTTCTGTTTGGGTTGGTTAACTGGGGGACTCTTTGGAACTCAGACTCCAGGCCCCTGGGTTAGAGTTTTTCTAAAGTAAGAAATCCTTGGCAGCCAGTTCATTGGTCTCACCGATGTAAATACCTGCTGGGTTGTCTCTTAAGGGAGAGAGAAGGGAACAGAGATGTGTCTAACTTTTCCAATAACTGTCAAGGGTGAGACATTAAATGCTTTTTGCTGAGCACAACGGACCCCCAGAAAGTGAACAAAGAGATGAAATGAGCAAATATTGTCATACATAGCTGTACCCTTCAGTACAAAGTGCTTTTTTCAAATAACTCTGCTCCCTCAAATTAAAAATACTTTCATGTCAGTCTGTATCTTGGCGGTTGAGGGTGGTCAGAATTTTCAGTTATCTCCAAATGGCCAGATTTAACACCGCTGCCTCCCTCTGGGGTGCATGGTGCAGTTCAGTTTGTTGTTGTTTTGTTATTATCATTTTTTCCCTTTTCCCTCTGTCCATCTGTTTCTTTCTGAGACTATAACACAGCTGTTTGGTGATGGGCTCCAATTTACCAGTGCTGGGCGCCTCTGGGAGAATAAGAGCTGGCTGCCCTCGCTGGTGTGGGGCAAAGCCCCTGCCACCAAAGTGCTCCCTGATGACAGCCACCAAAGCCGGGGCAGGACGTCTGCAAGGAGAGGGTCGGAGAAGGGTCCCCCAGACCTGCTGCATCACAGGGCCAGTTCCGTTAGAGACAGAAGCTTGTGGAGGCCTCTGAACATGGCCAGAGCAGTAGATGAGAAGGAAAGTCCTGGAAAAAGAACATTCGTCAGTGGAACTTCTTTAGCCTGCTTCCTCCAAAGCCCAGGTGACAACACAAATGCCTCCAGTGGTCCCAGGAGGAGAACAACATGTTGACCATATTGTCATTACAAAGGCCCTGCTGATCGTGCAGGA
The DNA here is from genome assembly GCF_042477335.2 of Ovis canadensis. Classification (NCBI taxonomy): domain Eukaryota; kingdom Metazoa; phylum Chordata; class Mammalia; order Artiodactyla; family Bovidae; genus Ovis; species Ovis canadensis. Next base: position 57,613,773 of record NC_091255.1, on the reverse strand, counting down.
CAGTGAGTCGTCTCCTGGGCAACTGGCTTTCCTTCCCCCTGCCCTCCCTTTTGCAACTTGGATGATGTCCTGTTCATTAATCTAGGTGGATGGCACTGGGAAAGCAATGGTTATCCTGCCTAGTGGGAGGCTTTGATAATATTTGAGTGGCTCCCTTTGTGTGTGGGAATGGTGATCCCATCACCTTAGCCAGGAAGGCTTGGTCCCAGCAAGGCTGCAGAGAAGTCTGCCATTCCCATGATCTTCGAGAACATGTCCTCTGTAAAGACACAATGTGAGACCTTGGGTGTTGACACAATCAGTGAAAAGTAGGACACCCTCACCTTTAAGAAGCCCGTGATCTGGTTGGGAGGATAAAGGCTGACAGCATAGGCTAAATGACAGCCTAGCCTCGGGCAGCAGGAGAAAGGCCTTCTCACCCTGTGGGATTCACTCCCTGAAAATCCCTCTGCTCTGCCATTACTGCATGAATTAAGAAGGGGGCGGCCCCATAAACAGAAGTGGTCAAGGGGGACTTTGTAGGAGTAATGAAATCTGAACTGGGCCTTTAAACAATGTCTACTCTTATTGTTTATCTGTTCACAAAATAATTCATGATCCTTGTTTAAAAAAAAAAGTCCAGGATTTTCTTGACAGTCCAGTTAAGACTCCGTGCTTCCAGTGCAGGGGGTACAGGTTCGATCCCTGGTTGGGGAACTAAAATCCCACAGGTTGCAGGGTGCGGCCAAAAAAAAAAAAGCCCAACATGACGTAAATGTGTAACATCAGAAAAGCAAATGTGTCCTAATCACAGAGTTAGATGTTGTTGAAGTTGGCATTTGTGGTGTTCATACTTAAACATAACACTGTTTTATAAAATTGAGCTCATAGGATGCAACTTTGCAACATTCGTTTTCTCAATAATGATGTAAGCTTTCTGTCTTTCTGGGGCAGCACACATCTCCCTGGAAGGCTTTGTAACAACTGTATAATGTGCCAGTATATAGTTATGCCATACTCTGATGGACATTCAGAGTGTTTCCATTCTTTCGCTGTTACAGTACTGCAGCAACATCCTCATGCTATATTTTTTTGGTATAGTTTTAATTTTTTTTTCAAGTTTATTTATTTATTTTTTTTAATTTTAAAATCTTTAATTCTTACATGCGTTCCCAAACATGAACCCCCTCCCACCTCCCTCCCCATAACATCTCTCTGGGTCATCCCCATGCACCAGCCCCAAGCATGCTGTATCCTGCGTCAGACATAGACTGGCGATTCGATTCTTTAGTTTTAATATTTATGTAGAATACTTTCTAAAAGTGAAATTGTTGTATCAGCGGGTATGCACTTAGGGAGGCCTCCCAGGTGATCACAGCCATTGGGCTTCATCAGCACCACTGATTCACCATTTTGAATCTCTTCTTCCATTCAAATGAGTGGATGGCTGGAGAGATGAGATGAGATGCAGTGAGATGATGTGAAAGGCAAGGCATTAACATGCCCAGTCCTGGCACGTAGTTAACATTTAATAAATGTTCCCTTCTCCCTGTTTTGATGCTGGCGTTGAGATCTGCAGATGCGTTGCTGGTGTGGTTGCTCAGCAGAAACCAAGTGTCTTTGGAAAGTGGCTGCCATGAGTGGGGCTGTGGACATCGGTTTGCATGTTGCTTTTTACCTGTTGGCATGAATGGAGAAAAGAAGCAGAGAGTTGATGTCAGTCACTCCAGTTCACAAGATGACAGAGTTTGCTGCATGTATAGCAAGATCCTTCAGAAAACAGAGCCATTTGTACAGCTGAGACTTTTTTAAAAATGTGTTATTATTACTTCTGTTATTGTTTAACCTGAATTCAGACTGGCATGTGCCTCTGATAGTTCACCGCCTAAGAAACTTTAGAGGTTGCATTTACTGTTTGTTGTGCCAAATTAGGATACTCTGTGGCCCTGGGGTCCAGGATGCTTCCCAAGGCAGTTTGAGCATTTTATCAACTGATTTCCATAAGCCTTTTACCAGGTGTATTTTACTTAATGTTTTAATTAATTATGGCTGCACTAGGTCTCTGTTGCTGCACGTGAGCTTTCTCTAGCTGCAGCGAGCAGGGGCTACTCTCTCTAGTCGCAGTGCGTGGGCTTCTCATTGTGGTGGCCTCCCTTGTTGCAGAGCATGGATTCTAAGGTGTGAAGTCTTCAGTAGTTGCAGCATGTGGAATCTTCCTGGACCAGAGATCAAACCCATGCCCCCTGCATTGGCAGGTGGGTTCTGAACCCACTGAACCACCAGGGAAGTCCCCAAGTATATTTTAGAAGAATAAGAGTTAAGACTTTAAAAGAAGGAAGCAGGGTCCAAAGGGCCCAAGGCTTTCAACCAAAAGTGAACAGATGCAACCAAGCTCTTCCTCAGTCCCATCTCATGGAGAACCTCCCCTGTGTACTTTCAAGAAAGCAAACATTAAATCCACACCTTGCTCAGAACTTGGGTCACCTACATCAGCCCCTGCTATTTTTTTGTCTTATTAAAACACCAGAACTTCTTGACCCTTAGAGCAGAGTTCCCAAATCAGAGTAAAATCCCCTTAGGAGCTTCCAAAAAATGTAGATACCCAGAACCCTCTCTGGACCTACCTAACCAGATGCAGTAAGATGGGAAACAAGGATAAATGCGCCAGGTTTAGGGGGGAAGAAAGCCTCCGAGCAGAGCATCCCAGCCTTTTTCATGGCATGGTGCACATAGAAAATGATCAGTTTTGACTGGCGTGTCAGGGAGCTCCTCATCACAGAGGACCACCCGCAGGGTCAGGAAGCCCAGTCTTCTCACCCAGGGACCAAGGGAACCAGTACCTTGTCGCATCTGTTATCCATTCAAGGCAAGGAAATTCTGCCTAGAAGAGAAGCATTTACCATGGTCACATTTTAAAAGCATTTTATTGTTACTTAATTTTGTAGAGGCAAAAGGAAACAGCAACGTAAGCCTGGAAGACTGCCCATTCCCCTACCGAGGGAGGGGTCAGTACCTTTGAATTTCATTCCATCTGTTGAGAATCTGATCCCATCTGTCATCTGTAGAGTCATACTCAATGCCTTCCTTGCCAGCCAGTAGTGTTTTTATAATATACATTTGTGCAGTTTTCTCCTAAGTTGCTTCTGAGTTGGGGGCCGTCTTCGGATCTTCCAAATTTATTTTCTTTAATTAAAAACAATAGTCAGTGTCCATCAGGTCCTCTGGCTAGGTCTAGCCCAAGCCATTTCCCAGCTAGCTCTAAGAATCTAGAGCTGTGACTGGGATGATGGAAGTGGTATTTTTTCCCCTTGAGAAATAAGACCTGACCCAGTGATTGCCTCCTCCACTTCTTCTAATTTTTTTGCAGACTCCAAGTACAACTAACTGTTCAGCTTCTGCTCCAAAAATATCCAGGAAAGAATAGGTGCTATTAAGTTGCTTGTCTTCATCTTTTATTGTTAAGGGACCCAAAGAAAGACATACAATTACCAGCTCATTAACTTGGGCCTTAGAAATTTTAATAGATTTCTCACCGAATTGCTAAACCTGACTTCAGAAGGACAGGAACTAACTTTCGAGAAAAAGAAAAGTCCTTGCTAAGTTATTTTATTCACTTATATCCTTTAATGCTAACTACAAAGTAGAATAGATATTGTTTCCATTTTACAGATAGGGAAACTGAGGCTCAGAAAGTCCCAGTAGCTTGCCAATGTTTCAGGAAGCCTTGATTCAAATTTCAAAGATTGTGCTTCTCCTGCCCCATCAAGCTGGCTCCTTCAGGCAAAGCTGAAGGTACAGACACTGTTGTCTGTCTTTAAAAAACACTCTAGATATTTGTTTCCTTCTGAAATGTAATTCGCTAACCCCAAATCTCAACGACCCAGTAAATGGGGAATCGCTGGGAAAGACAGAGTAAGTAAGAGGAAAGGCCTTTCCAGTCCCTCGGTTACCCTCTTTAACTTTTTTTTTTATATGTATTTATTTATTTTGACTATACAATGGCACCCCACTCCAGTACTCTTGCCTGGAAAATCCCATGGGTGGAGGAGCCTGGTGGGCTGCAGTCCATGGGGTCGCTAAGAGTCAGAGATGACTGAGCGACTTCACTTTCACTTTTCACTTTCGTGCACTGGAGAAGGAAATGGCAACCCACTCCAGTGTTCTTGCCTGGAGAATCGCAGGGATGGGGGAGCCTGGTGGGCTGCCATCTATGGGGTCGCACAGAGTCGGACACGACTGAAGTGACTTAGCAGGGTCTTGGTTGCATCACTCGGGATCTTTAGTTGTGGCATATGGGATCAATTTCCCTGACGAGGGGTCAAACCTGGGCCCCCTGCATTGGGAGCATGGAGTCTTAGCCACTGGACCACCGCAGAAGGCCCCCTCCTTAGCTTTAATGATCTCATGAAAGTTGACTCCCCATCTTATAGGTAAATAATAGTGATTGAAGCAAACCTTGTCTGGAAAAAAACAAAACCTGGCCATCCCACAACTGAATAATACAGGAGCCCATTAAAGGCAAAATAAAAGTCACAGCCCCTAAAGCAAACACTCACCAACTTCCAATTTGGGCAGCATTCCTCCTCTTATTTTTATCATCCCCACAGCAGTCCTGTAGTTAAATAATTTGCCCAGGTACACACAGGTAGTAGTTGCTGAATCAGAAATTCCCCCATGGGTGTCTCATTCCACAGCTCTTGTGGTCCCCCATTCAGTTCTGCTCCACAGAACCTAGGGCCCCACAGAGGTGCTTCTTGAGCCCAGTAAGCAATGACATGAAAGTGAACGTGGGGGGCACTCAGTCGTGTCCAGCTCTGCGACCTTCTGGACTGTAGCCCGCCAGGCTCCGCTATCCATGGGATTTTCCAGGCAAGAATGCTGGAGTGGGTTGCCATTCCGTTCTCCTGGGGATCTTCCCTACCCAGGGGTCGAATCTGGGTCTCCTGCATTCCAGGCAGATTCTTTACCATCTGAGCCACCAGGGAATTCAAATAATGAAGGTTGAAATAGTACAAAGAATCCACTCTTCATTTTTACCTGCTTTATATATTGGGATTCCAAATAGTGTTTTTTATAAGCTGCAGCTTGCAGTTTTTTATTTAGTTAATTAGTTTTGGTTGCCTCCGGTCTGAGTTGGAGCATGTGGGCATCTCACTAGTTGTCGTGTGTGGGCTCCAGAGCCCATGGGCCCTGTAGTTGCAGTGTACGAGCTTAGTTGCCCCACAACATGTGGGATATTAGTTCCCCAACCAGGGATCGAACCCACATCCCCTGCATTGGAAGGCATATTCTTAACCCCTGGACCACTAGGGCAGTCCCCTAAATAATGTATTTTGAAAAACAAAATGAGTTCCAAAGCTAAAATAAGTTTGAAATCTATTCCAGCTTTAAAAATGGGAATCTTTTATTGCCTCCAAATACAGAGCTTATTGACTGTCTCTACCCCTGTTTCTGTTCAACAAGGTGGAGGTCCAGGTTTCCCAAAATAATACTGTATATGAGGAGCAAGCTTAGATTCAGGGACAGTGAATCCAGTGCTGATCACTGCTGCTATGTTGCAATATCAAGAATATTTGTTAGTCTATTACCAGCTTTTGATTTCAGGAACTTATGCTATCTATGGGTCAAATTGTATATCCTCAGTATGGATAGATGATATGCTTAGTCATGTTTCATACCAAGTGTCCAAAGAGCACAGCTAAGATCAGAGTGAGTGCGGACAGTCCACAACATGCAGTCCCAGCTCAAAGTCTGCCAACAGAGCCAGGTCCTAATGGCACTCCTTTCTGGGAAGAGCTTGGCTTCCAGGCTATTAGGAGAGCTGGTGCCTGGCCTCTCACTGTCACATGTAGTAAGGCAGGGGATCCTCTCCTGGTGTGCCCTTGAATAACTTTACTGGTTTTGATTAGAGGTGATTTTATACATAAAAAGTCATCTCTGCCTGAAGGAGCAGATTAGCTTTGTATAACAGGATAATAGGGAGCCATCTCTTGTTGCTCTGAAATTGGGAACCAGACCCAAAGCTGGGGACAAGGAGAAGCTGTAATTCCACATTCCCCAGCAGCTGGTCATCAGTGAAGTCAGGACTGGCCCAGGACTGGCCCAGGTGGCTCAGCTGGCCCTCTTGCCATGGCGCCTGTCTTCCATCTCTCCTCCATTCCCAGTCCGTGTTTGGTGATGGGGGAGGGGAATTCTCAGAGTCATCCTGACCCTTGCCTAACCCCAAAGCCATGTGAAGGGAGTATTCCAAGAGAATTAATTACAGAAATTGAAGTGAAAGTGAAAGTCACTTAGTCATGTCTGACTCTTTGCGACCCCATGGAGTATCTGGTGGAAAAAAAAAAAAGGCTATTTGCCAAGCTGGGGACCTGCAGATCCGCACACAACTCTGCCATCTCATGAGTCTGGGGCAAGGCTGCAGAGTGGCCCTAGAAGTTCTAGGGGAACGTAGAGACTGATTGGTGCTTGCTTCCCATCTGGAGATTTCTGAAGGAGGAGGCTTGTGGAAGGAGCCTATGGCAAGGATGCTGAGTTAGAGCTGTGGAGAGAGAGTCTGGAAATAGGAAGGGGGCATTCTTTTGGACATTATACAAAATGAAGATAATAGCATACTACTTGAGAGCTTTTGTAGTGAGGGAATTTCTGTTTGCTCCAAGACCCACAAATTCTCCAATTCTCTGATACCAACCAAGTGTCAATAATTCAGTTCTGACACTTCCCTTCTTTAGCATCATATAGCACAAGTTCAAGGAACCAGTCCTACAAGACCACTTGCACTTCAGATGCCAGTCACAAGCCCAAGGCCACCACACTATGGTTATTTTTCCCTTCCTCCCACAGCACCATCCTCACATTCAAGAATTTGCCGGGAAGGCTCACAGAACTTAGGAAAACAGTTGATCTACAATTACTCATTTTTTTCAGAAAGAGTACAGTTCAGGAGCAGCCACATGGGTAAAATGCATAGAGCAAGTATAAGGGAGAGGGGTACAAGCTTGCATGCCCTCTCCAGGCATGCCCCCTGCCACCCGCAGCCCCAGCACAGAGATGTGTTCACCAGCCCGGAAGCTCTGCAGATCTCATTGTCAAGCGTTTGTATATTTCAGTCTCCACCCTCTCTCTTCTCCCCACCCCAGAGGAGAGCCGACTAAACAGTCTTTCTGAGACCCAGCCCTATCCTGAGGCATCTAGGGACCGCACCCTGAGTCACCTCACATATATTTCTTCTATCACAAAGATTAAATAAGAGTGTACCCAAAGTGCTGGATCCAGAGTCTGGTTCCCAGCAAGTATTTGACAAGCATTAACTAGTTTCGTGACTTTTCCCTCCTTCCATCCTCCACTTTCTCCTGACCACCTCTCTTAGGGTTCTCTTTTGCCTTCATCTTTTCCATAGCCCCTAAAAGGCATCACCCTCAAGGCTAGAGGCCTTTGACTACTCAATGGTTTTGCAGTTAGCTCAAATTTTCCATTCTCACACTTCCTCTTCTTCAAGTAGAGTCTTGAGTTTTTCTGGCCCTGAATTAGAACCGCGAAGGGCTCAGAACACCCACCAAAACACTCCCCCCACCACCACAGCCACCTTTTTCTCTGCCTTTCTGCATGTCAGACACACCTTCTGAGTCAAGTTCCTTTAAGAGAGTCGCTCTGCAGAGGACTAGCACAAATCACTCTGTGTGTGCTGTACACGCTAGTGCCAAGAGCAAATGCTTTAAAAATAGCACTTTAGGTATTAACTGCTAACAAAGCAAGAAGTGGCTGCTTCTGGCCACAATTTGCATTTAGGGTTTTATTTTTTTAAACTGATGCATAGCAGGTGACCTTTCAGTAAAGTTTTTGGTCAATTTTCAAGTGCACTGAAAGCTCCTTAGTTCTGTTGGGTTTTTTGGGTTTTTTTTTAAATACCTTTATGAGATCCAGCTCATGTACCATACAATTCACCCATTTAAAGTATAGAATTCAGTGGATTTTAGTCTATTCACTGATGTGGGTAACCATCCTCACAATCGAATTGTAAACATGTTCACCAGCCCAATAAAGAAACCCTGTATGCTGTAGCTATCACACCCCCTACTCTTTTACCCTCAATCCCAACCCAGCCCTAGGCAGTCACTAATTTTCCTGTCTCTGGATTTCCCAGTTCTGGACACTTCATATGGATAGAATCCTTTACTATGTGGTCTTTGGGGACTAACTTCTTTGAAAGCTCTTTAATTTTTCTGTGCATCCCTTTTAGGATTCACGTTCAAGAAATGTTGGTCCAGGGAATCCCCTGGCAGTCCAGTGGTTAGAACTCAATGCTTTCACTACCAAGAGCCCGGGGTTCAATCCCTGGTTGGGGAACTAAGATCCTGCAAGCTGTGCAAAAGAAACGTTGGTCCAAATTAGGGGCTAAATCTTAACCTGATCAAAAGGGCCATTCATTAAAGGAGAATGAAAATAATACCACCTTGGAGTCTTCAAGAAAAGTTCCCAAATGCAGGAAAAAAAACGATGTCTTTCAGATAGGTTAGTTCATCCTTACTTGAGGGCTGAGCATTGTAGTTACATAATGTAGTATTTCCTAGCCAGTGACTGCTTAGCCCTTTTTCATTTAACATTTATCAAAGACTTCTAATTTCAATTAACAGGGCAAGCCCCTGTTGGCTATAGTCCTTTGTGGTTCAGATTGAAAGAGTAATTAATCACAGAGACTTTATATCTCAGTGAATGTCGGCCAATAATATTGCCTTGGAGATGCAAGCTGTGCTCCATCTAGGCTGAGACCTCCTGCGGGTTTCTCCTTGCACCTCCCAGGTATGAGACAGATCCTGACAAACGCAGGGACACAGTTTCACGTCGGCTGCACTAATCAAAGCCCTTAGCGTCATCTTTGTTCTGCTTTGTCCAAGTGTGAGATAGATGAAACCCGAAGGTGTGACCGACCTCCGGGGTGAGGAAGGAGGAAGCCTTCTAAAGGAGATGCGCCCGCGCCGAAGGAAGGGTGGCCAGTATGGTCCATCTGGCCCCGGGGAGAAGCCCTGGCACCAGCTCAGCTCCCTCCATACAGATGGGCTTTAACAACAAGCGTCCAATTTGCCATCTGCCAGGCCTAGGGAGCACCGATGAGATTCAGAGCCAGGGCTCTTGCTGTGGATGAATTTAGAAACCCCCAGCCAGAGGAACTTGCAGACTGGCACCTTCCCAGCCAACCAACTGCAGGGCGGGGCCCTCAAAGCAGGAGCATTGACCGAGTGGACGAACACGCTATGGAGGAGTCATAGGGGAACCTAGATTTCTCTTGTGAAAACCTCTCTGACTTGGTGTTAGAGGTTGACCTGGGTGCCCCCCAAAAGAGATATGTTGAAGTCCTGACCCTCAATACCTGAGAGAGTAACCTTATGTGGAAATAGGATCTTTACAGGGGTAATCAAGTGAAAGTGAGGTTCGGTGTGCCTGATCCAGTATGACTGTGTCCTTAGGAAAGGGGGCAGTTTAGATGCAGAGACAGACGTGCACAGAAGGACGATAATGCGGAGACGCACGGGGTGAGCACCATGTGACCAGAATATATATCTGCAAGTCAAGAAACACCAAAATTCTCAGCAAACCAAACCACCAGAGCTAGCACAGAGGGGCAAGACAGATTCCTCTTCACAGCCCCCAGTGGGAACCGACCTCACCAGCACCTTGATCTCAGACCTCTGGCCTCCAGAATCCTGAGAGAGTACATTTCTGCTGTTCAAGCCAGCCCATTTGTGGTACTTTGAACGGCCACCTTAGCAAACTTACATACAGCTGGGTTCCCCGTTAGGGAAACATGCTCCACCCTAGCTGGGAAGATTACTGAAAGGAAAGGATTGCATTTATTTCTGTGTAGCTCTCAGCTCTTCAGGAGGAAAGCTATTAATAACCCCGAGGATGCTCAGATTGTCTGATGCAAGGCTGGCCCATCCCGACATGGGGTGATAGCCGCCGAGGGTGTCCACCTGCCAGGGAAGCTCCCAGCTTGCATAGACCATCTCCTGTGTGTGCCCTCATGTAGTTTCAGAACCTGGTGCCATCAGTACAATCCCTTCCTCTAAAGGAGCAGCCTACAGTGGGGCAATCTGCCTTGCTCTCTGCTTTGTCAACTTTGTTCCTGAAACATAAGAGAAAGAGGGAAAGGAAATGAGTCAAATATTGAAGACTCACTTGTCCTTGGCCCAGAACCTAGTCATAAGCATTCAATAAGCAAAAACTCTGTTCTTGGGATTTCTTTCACCACCATCGTTACAGACACTGGTGGGCAACAGCTTCCAGAAAGTGGAAATGCCCAACTGCCTCTCACTGGCACAAAGACACCAGCATGATGGTGGACAGCCATGTTTTTTGGCAATCATTTTTCTATACACTCAACCACAGGATAACAATGAAGTAATCGTGCAGCGCTTCAGATATTCCTGCTTCCTTTCTTCTGAGGAGCTTCCTGAGATTTGAGGAAGTTGACTTGTGGTATCCCTCAAGGATGTTTCAGTGTCATATGCTTCTTATCACTCTGGGACATCCCCTGTGTCTCATATGTCACCGGTTGGGTACTGGGCTGTGGACTTCCCGACATCCCGCTTAAGCCCACAGCGCAGCAGCCCGCACAGTCCCACAGTGGAGTTAGTATTAACACCTTCATGCCGATGAGGAGATCCCAGCTCCCCTCTGACCGATTGTGCCAGAATTTCAGATGAGAATCGTCATAGTCTAGGTGCAGGGAGCCCAGGTCTGGGAGTCGGTTTGACCTGAGCTTGAGTCCTAGACTGTGGATACGTCAGCTGTTATCTCTGAACTTCAGGCTCCTCGTTTGGAGCACAGAGATGATACTTGTACCTTAGTGCAGTGGTTAAACTCGGCACCTGGGAAGCTTCTGAAATGCTGGATGCAGAGACCCCACCCAAGACAAATTTGATCAGAGGCAGTGGGGATTTAACCTCCTCATCCTCTGAGGTTTGTCTCACAGTTCTGGACGATAGAAGTTCTTAGTGACAGTGAGGCTCTAAGGGAAAATCCTTTCTTGCCTCTTCTAGCTTCTCTTGGCTCCAGGAGATCCGTGGTTTAGGGGGCCTTTTCCTGTCCCCTTTTCTTGTGTGTAAGGAATAGACTTCAACCTCCATGACCTTCCCTGAGTCCCAAAGGGCAGATTCTAACCATTGCAAATCATTCAAAAAAACTAAGATGATGGCATCTAGTCCTGTCACTTCATGGCCAATAGATGGGGAAGCAGTCAATCCTAAAGGAAATCAATCCTGAATATTCACTGGAAGGACTAATGCTGAAGCTGAAGCCCCATACATTTTTGGCCACCTGATGTGAAGAGCCGACTCACTGGAAAAGACCCTGATCCTGGGCAAGACTGAAGGCAGGAGGCGAAGGAGACGACAGTGGACAAGATGGTTGGGTCATATCACCGACTCAAAGAACATGAATTTGAGCAAGCTCCAGGAGACGGTGACGGACAGGGAAGCCTGGCGTGCTGCAGACCATGGGGTCACAAAGAGTCGGACATGACTGAGCAACTGAACAACGAGAGTCAGGGAAGGGAGGGGATGCAGCAACAGGGAGGAGACCACCTGAGGCCAGACTAAAGGAACCAAAGAAACTCATCAGGAGACCATCTAAGGTCAGATTGAAGGACTGTGGGCTCTGCATATACCCCATCCTTACTGCAACTCTACCCTTAAAGCATTGATATAAAACTCCTCACCAAATCCTCCCAGGTTGGAAACTCACAATTTTTGAGGCACAAGCCCACTTTGCTCCCCTCTGCCTAGCAAAGCAATAAAGCTGTTCTCTTCTGCTTCACCCAAAACTGTCTGCAAAATTTGGTTCAGCACCATTGCACAGAGGCCAACTTTTCAGCATCAAGATGAAGTCAGAGGTTTATAAATTTTATTTTAAAATAAGAAAACCTGGAAATCAAAGTTTAAAACATAAAACAATCCAGTTACTTTATTAAAAATCAATAATATAACTGAGCTTGAATCAGAATCAAAATACTATATGAAATACTATACTATATGATACGAAATACGATCAGAATACAAAATACTATAGCCAAAGAAAGAAACAAACTAGAAATTTTAAAAATAAAATTTTTAAGTTGTAAGGAAGGTCAACTGCTGTATGAATGGGACAGTTTAGATATTTATGTTCACAAACCCAAGTGAGAGAATGAGATTTGAAGGTAATGATTTCAAGAGAAATGAGTACTTGGGGACAAGGTAGGGAAAATGAATAGAGGGGAAGGGGTAGACTGTGTAAAGGGGGATATTTGAAGTGATCAGAATACTTCAAATAAGACCTAGTGGTTGGGTTGGATTTTAAAATTTTTTATTTGTATATTTATTTATTTTGCTTATTGTCATCCAGAGGCATTCAGCTGGATGTTCATTTCTGATCTTGAGTTTTGAATTAATGGAGTCCTTTGGTAAATCCTTCTCCCTTACTTCCCTCTAGCTCTTTGAAAGTGAATCCCTAATTATAGGCCATGTATGAGATTTACTAGATGAAATCAGCAGCTGTGGATATGACACCAGACTCTCAAAAAATCAACACACTGTTGCCATAAAAAGCCCAATTGTTAATTGCTTCTTTGGCATCTGGCTATAACAAAAACACCCTTTTTCTGTTTAATATTAAAACGAAATGTAGTGGAAAGAACACTGGGCTAGAACTAGGAGAGGCTAGTATTCTTGTCCCAAACCTGTTACCAAGCGCCTATGGTTTGAGGACAAAAAACATTTCTTTCTCTGAGGCCTCAGTATCCTTATCCATAAAACCAAGGGTATGAAGTCAAATTACCACTTCCAACTGAAAAATCCCATTCTGCCTCTTGAAAATACAATACACTCTTCTGACCTTTTCCCAAAGCTTTATTTCATGATAGCCTGATATCATTTTACACTTTTGTAGTTCCATGAGGAAAAGGAACCACATACAAATGTAAGCGTCTCCATAGTTTTCACTGCAGGCAGTACTTTTCTAATCTTTCTCAGATCCGAAGTTTGCCATGAGGCCTCGCAAGTTTTAAGGACTTTGGAAATGCAGTCTACCAGTGTTTCACATTTAATATTGCAGAGCCTTATTTCATTCTTGAGATGTCTGGAATCTACATGGAGATTCTACAATAGGTATCGTTTCAAGTTCCGCAGTGGTCAGCGGAAGGAACAAGCTGGGGCTAGTCCATGAATCAGGTACTAGTGCTGGGAAGGCGTGTGTGGGGTGCACCCAGCTGACCCAGGGACCTCCGTCTGCAGGCCTTTCTCAGGCCCGCTGCACAGGACCTGAGACAGATGAAGGCAGCTCAGGCCACAGCCACACTTGCTTTGTTTGCTGGGTCCTTTGTCCCTTACATGTCTGGGTTGCCAGGAGCTTTGGCCTCTTGCTTTCAACTGCTTGCTGGCTCTGCAACTATCCTTTGTTTACCCAGTTGCTACCTGGAGCAGGACAACCGTCACTCAGGTTCATGAGGGTTTGCCTTTGTATATTCTGACCAGCCACAGTGTGGCAGGACAACTGTCACTCAGGTTCATGAGGGTTTGCCTTTGTATATTCTGACCAGTCACAGTGTGGCAGCCATGTCTTTTGAGCCTCAAGATAGTTGTTGGTGAGCTCATTATTCACCGTCATGTCCCTCTTGTGGGAAAGTCAAAGGGCAGATGGGGAAAGGAACCAGCTTCCCCTGTTTAACTCCAGCTTTTGTATTTTAAGTTGCAGGAATGGCCTGGCAGCTGTGCATTTCCTCGTGTGTAGTTTTTGTGGATGTAGCTAATGGTACGAACTTTTGGAGAGTGCTGGCAAAGAACAAAAGCAGCATTCCTTCCCTTTTGTCTTTGGAGATCCAGTTATTACATCTGCTTGGAATCCACATGATGTTTCTGTTTTGTTCTTTTGCTAAGTAACAGTTCGTTCCAGAATTTAGCAGCTTATGGGAATTCCCTGGCGGTCCAGTGGTTAGGCCTCTGTGCTTTCACTGCCTGGGTTCAGTCTCTGGTTGGGGAATTAAGATCTCACAAGCGGCATGGTGTGGAGGAAAAAAAAGAAGGAATATATAAGCCAGTAATAGGATGACTGACTAGCCATTTAGGAAAACAGAATTTAGTGATTTAAAACAACAGTGTGGTAGTTCTCACAATTCTGCCATCTCAACTGGGCTTAGCTGGCCAGGATCTCCTGTTCCTCATGGTATAGGCTTGAGCTGAAATATTAAAGATGCCTTTATTGCTCGTGTGCCTGGCTTCTCAGCCAGAATGAGTGAGCCTCTCTCCACATGGCCCTCCGTGTGGCAGGCTTGGCTTGGGCTTCCTCACTCCATGATGGTCTCAGGATAATCAAACAAGACATTTTGCATTGTGGCAGACTTCTGGTTTCCAGCTTCTCTTAAAGACCCAAACTGACACAGTGCCTCTTCTGCCACATTCTTTTGGTGAAAGCAAGTCACAGACCAGTCTAGATTCATGACGAGGGGAAGTAGCCTCCACAGCTTGGTGAGAGAAACAACAAACACACAGGCACAGTGAGGGAGGGGGTGAATGGGGGCCATCTTTGGAGATTATCTCCTATAATCTCGTGCTATTCTCTGGATTTATTGGTCTCCTCTCTTTGGTCCTGCTGGCATTTTGTGGTGTAAGAACACAAGTCAGGCAGGAAATAGTCCCATCGTCTTAAACATCAGATCTTTTACCAGCAATTCCAGGGTGCTTTGGAAAGGCATTGCTGTCTCTTCCCTGGACTGTAGGGCTGAGCATCAGAGGCTTCACTGACTGCCTTGGGAAGGACAATAATGGCCAACATCAGCTGAGCACTTGCTATGGACCAAACTCTATGCTTATGCCTTTTTCATATATGACGTTATCACCATAATCTTCCCAGGTCTATACCTATAATTTCAATGGCAGTTCCTGGGTTGGTTCAGGTGGTAGCATGGCATAGTTGGTACCGAAGATTCAAAAATGCTACATAGCCACACTCGAGATCACCACCCCTTCCCTCCCCAGAAGCACTCATTTCCTTGAGGTACTTATTATGGTGACTGGTTTCTTTCACTTAGCTTTCTGTATTCATTTATTTCATAAAAATGATGGTTGAACTTTTAAGTTATCATTTCTTTGATCTATTTTTTCCTCCAGGATCCTAAACACTTCAAGTCAGAGAAGACAGGACGAGGACAGTTAAGGGAAGGCTGGAGAGACAGTCATCAGCCCATCATGTGTTCCTACAAGCTGGTGACCGTGAAGTTCGAGGTCTGGGGGCTTCAAACCAGAGTGGAACAATTTGTACACAAGGTAAGTGAATGGTTGGCAGTTCCTGGGCTGTGGGCACAGTAATTGTCGTTGTTGTGAGCCAGAGTGCCCAATGCCCAACAGATGTGTAAGCACTGAACCAACACAAGTTACCTGCATCTAGAAAACCCTGTTTCCATGAGAATGAATTTTGCCTACTGTTTAACTTTCTTCTACTAACAGATATTTTACGCTTCATCTCTCATTTTGTGACTTCCATGTCTATTGGGTGAGTATACTCAGGAAGTTGGGCTCTCAAAGTATGGTTCTCTCGGGCTATCCTAGTTCCAAAGAGAGGTTCTTGTACTTGGTACTTGGGCACTCAGGTTCCAGGCAGAGGCACAGGGTTTATTTGTGTGCCCTGCCCCCGCAAGGATAGTCCTCGCTCAAAAGATCCTGCAAATGTAGACACCTGAAGTAAAAGATGCCCCAAGAGGCAGAAGAAACCCCAGGGGTCCCTTTAGATGACGTACCCCAGCATTTCTGCCCTTTCAATAACTCTGTTACCAAAGAATTATGGGCAAGCTCAAAACACAGGTTTTAGTTGTATACCTCCTTTGGCTAAACATGTTAATTTTGTAGCAGGAACCCATTTAGTGATGATTTAAGTTTATTGGGTGCTTCTAACATAACTCTTCCAGTAGTCATGTATGGATGTGAGAGTTGGACTATAAAGAAAGCTGACCGCAGAAGAATTGATGCTTTTGAACAGTGGTGTTGGAGAAGACTCTTGAGAGTCCCTTGGACTGCAAGGAGATCCAACCAGTCCATCCTAAAGGAGATCAGTTGTTCATTGGAAGGACTGATGTTGATGCTGAAACTCCAATACTTTGGCCACCTGATGGGAAGAGCTAACTCGTTTGAGAAAACCCTGATGCTGGGAAAGATTGAGCGCAGGAGGAGAAGGGGATGACAGAGGATGAGATGGTTGGATGGTATCACCGACTCTATGGATATGAGTTTGGGTAAACTCCAGGAGTTGGTGATGGACAGAGAGGCCTGGCATGCTACAGTTCATGGGGTCACAGAGCCAGACACAACTGAGCAACTGAACTGAACTGAACATAACTCTTATCCTCATGGAAATTAATTGGAAATGCAGTGCTGAGCATTGCCCTTTGTAACTCCTATTTTCATGAGAATAAGTACTATCCAAGTTGTCTCTACATTCCAGATAGGCTGGATATCTGTTTATTTTTCCATTTAAAAACTGATAAAGAATAGCTTTCTGAAATTCTTTTGGGGGCACTGGAATTTAACCTTAATGCACTGAGCTGTTTGTTACTTAGATGGATTTGTCTACTGAGCTTGGGGAGCCAATTGATAGTAAAATGTGTAAATCTTGAATTTGGGTCCAAGAAATAGATTGAACTTGCTTTCCTGATAATAGCAGGGCCTGGAGCAAATTTGAGACAGAGAAATGTACTAATCTGCTGAGCTCTAGAATCCGTTTTTGCCCAGCCAGGGGTGAGAGCCAAGTGACACGCATAGAAATCAAGTTCTGGGACCTGCTGTTTTCCTGCTGTGTCCCAGTTATTACGAAGGAAGAAAGTCCAGGCTCCCAGAGTAAATATTTTCCAGCCTCAGCTCTGTGTCTGTCTCTGGCAGTATATTCTTGACTTCCTACAACATCCCACCTTTTTAAAAAAAAAAAAACAACAAATGATCTCCTCTTACTGGGGCCCCTACCATAGTGTGTTTCATTATCTCATCTTCTCACAAAACATATTTAGATTGCCACAGGGGTCACTGTGTTTCTTTTCTAGTTTTGAGAATCCGTTTCTTTAAAATACCTGTAAGAATTACACTCTAGCAATAGGCATTCCCGTTGCCCATTTCCAAATATAACAAAGTGTCATCAACACCCCCGAAAGACACCTGCTGTGGCACATGAGCCACTAATGAGAGTCTGAGGCTCTTCTTTGCGTGGGTTTCAAGTGCCAGGGATGCCTTTCTCTAAACACCTTTTGTTTTTGAAGAATCTATTCACAGTTAACAGGAAAAAAATGTTCGAAAGCGAGCCATTAGCACATTATTGGATTCTTGTTTCCAGCAGACAGCTGTGTTGTGCTTAATGCAATAGGGCGTATTTACTGACGCCTCAATGCTGTTCTTTTAATTCCATGAATTTGACACACTCAAGCACTCAAGTGCGCATGGCTTCATGTTGTTTCTTAGTTTCATTATATGTTTCCTCCTTCCAAATCATAAAAGCCTCACTAGATAGCCATAGGCCTGGAATAATAAACACTTCATTATGAAGGCTTCCCTTGTTTCTGCAAATTCACTGAATTAAAATCCTTCGTTTCTTGAAACATGCTCTAACCTTCTACAAGAGGTTTTTGACAATTGCTAGATTTGTTTATCAGGAGGAAAGAAATGTTGGAAGGAGAGTACTGAGTATCTAAGAAAGGTAAAAAGGTATGCTATATTTATAGCGATAGAAGGCCAGAAAAGAATGCCATGAAATAAAAGCACATAAATGGTATAACACACAGACTCTTGGCAATTACTTTTCTTAATCTTCTATTGCCAATATGTGTCACCATAAGAAAGAATTTCATTCCTTTCATCTCCAATCAAGTTCATCATTCCCATTATGTTCTACTCTGATTCAGGTCTCTTATTTCATGACTTTCAATAATAGTTAACATAATAGCTGACTAAACTGCTCCCTCCTGTGACTTCTAATACATGAAAGCCAAGCTTAGAAAGATATCTACTTATCTTGAATCCCACACCTTCAATTTTTTTTTTTCAATTACCAATATATAGGATACTTCACTAGAGAAGAGAGAGTTTTAAGTGCTTTGGTCTTGGAAGTGATTTTCTATCCAAACAAATGTGCTTGATTTCCAACATTTATGACCTCCTGGCGCCTGTGAGATGCACCCTTCCACAAATGGAAAGTAGAACCTGTTTTTCGGTAAAGATAAATGAAGAGAAAAATCCAAGGGTGATCAGCCCTGGAGACTCATTCCAGTCACTGTTGTGTGACTGCCAAGTCGTTGTCATTATTTTGAACAGCTTCCAGCCTAACTTTCAAATAAGATAAAGAGATTAATTTACAGCGAGTATATGTACACCATGGGAAAGGGCTGAGAGTAAGTATGCCTCCCTCTAATTGTCATCCCATCTGGACAGAGGGCTGGAGAAATTTGTAACTGTCAGGTTTCCTAGAATTGGAAACCATTCCTTTCCCAGATCGTTTTAATCAAACCTGGTATTCTGTCAACTTCCTTCTTTTGCTTTTTTAGGTGGTTCGAGATATTCTTCTGATTGGACATAGACAGGCTTTTGCTTGGGTTGATGAGTGGTATGGTAAGTCAACTCCCCCAAAATCAGTTATAGAACAACTTCATAGCACACTGGCTTGGACTTTCAGTCCATCTGGCTTCAACTGCTACCTAGAAAGACAACAACGAAGGCAGAGCTATTGCTTCCTGTATTGAAAGTAGCATTGTCCGTGGGACATAGTGAAGAAAGATGTAATGACAGAAGCTTGGTCTAAAATAACCACAGCACGTAATTATTGGCTAAGGAGGACCTCAGTATGTTTGATGTTTGCATGCTTGATAGTGCAGGGTTCTGTAATCCTTGTTGGACTGGCTTCAAACCCCTCTAATTCATCCCAGACCTCAAGATCAATGCTGCCTTGATCTTGTCGTTAAGCATCATATCAGGTGAAAGCAGTCCTTTGACTTAAGTCCTTTGAAACACTCCCTCACCAAAAGCATAAGGACTCTGCAAGGATTCAAGGGCAAAGAAATTGGTGACCCCTTAATTCTAACCGAGACTGTTGTTCTAGCTTTTTAAAAAATGGTTCGAGAAGAATTAAACCCGTTCTCTATATTTCCAGTAAGTGAAAAGAAACAAGGTTTGTTTCATCCCATGATGGATGAACCACACTTCCCATATCTGCAGTGCTATCATTTTGTCCACGTGAATCCCCTACATTCCCAGAATCAGTCATCAGAGGCTTGAGTCCTTGACTATAAAAAGAAACAAACACACCCAGTTGGTGACTTGGGTCAGATCTGATTGCCTAATGAAAATGCTCTTCTCTTTGGCCTTTTCCTAAGTCACATTGAATTTGTTCTCAGCATAACCTCGATTGCATTTTGGTGCCTCTGTATCACTGTTTCACCAGTGCCCTCTCTCTTCTTAGCTGAAGGCATCAAGTTTCAAGTGAAAAGTTACAGTGGGCTGAACAGACAAAGACAGTGACTGTCAGCTGTTTCTGAACCATATTTTTCAAAATAGGGTTTTGTAGGCTATGGGTGTGCTTTTTTTTTTTCTTTTTCTTTTTTTTTTGCACAGTTTTCCCAGATCCACATCTTCTGAAAAGCAAATACATCTTTGCCTCTTCCTTGGTTTGCCCAAATGCAGACCTCTAGAAGAGATGCTTTCGAAAAATCACCATTTGCTTTCTCTTAATCACATGCCCCTGGGCTTCCCTAGTGACCCAGTGGTAAAGAATCCGCCTGCCAATGCAGGAGACTTGGGTTCAATTCCTGGGTTGGAAAGATCCCCTGGAGAAGGAAATGGCAACCCCCTCCAGTATTCTTCCTTGGAAATCCTATGGACAGATGAGCCTGGCGGGCTACAGTCCATTGGGTCACAAAGAGTTGGACATGACTCAGCAACCAAAGAACAACAATAATCACACACCCCCAGGACCCGGGATGCTGTTCACAGGCAGCACTACACCGACTGGCCACACTATCACAAGTCTCCCCAACACTTCTTTATGGTTGTCTGTTGTGAGATGGGAGGAAGGAGAGTCTCCTGTGATTACTTCCCCAGATCATTAAACAGATCTTTCTAGTTGTTTTTTCTGGGGAGCTTTTCACAGATTCTTAGAGGGACACCCCAAAAGTTAACAACTGCTGGTCTCCCCCAACTTGCTGACATCCACACTTCCTGACATCCTAAGGGAATTTCAAAAGGATAGTCAAAGAATAATAGGCTTAAACTGGTGGGAAGTTTGGTCAGTGAACTGAAGCCTGAAGAGCCAAAACTCGACCGTCTCGAAGACCAGGAGACAGGGCAACGTAATAGGTTTCTCTGGAATACCATGAGGCCTTCGAGGACTTTTCAGAAAAGGCAGCATGAAAAAGGGAAGCTGCATCCTAACTAAGAAGACGAAACACTGCAAGCCTGTTGACCAGAAAAGAGAGTCTGGGTAGAGGCAGGGTAAAGGACGAGAAAAAGTGGGCGGGTGTCTAGTCAAGGAATGGCTGGAGTGCAGAGGACAAAGGCCCATTTTTTTTTCCATCTCAACCAAGCCCTCAGCAACCAAGAGACTTAAAGACTTTTAGTCCAAAAAAAAAAAAAAAAATCTCAGACTATTACAAGGACCCAAAGCTAAAATAACGCATCAAAGGAAGGCCTTTAAAAAGAGAACACCTACTTAAGATGGAGAGGTGGAGACAGGAATTAACTCAAGGAGCCTACTGACAAAAAGCCCTTTCTGTATCTGAGTGCAGAAAAACAGCGTGTGGTTTACTGGATGTAGACCATCAGGGCACCGTGTACTCCCCAGGAAGGCCTCCACCCGCTGTATATACAGTCCTAGCCCCAGCCAAAACAAGCAGCCTTTTCACTCAGCAAAGGGTCTGAGACCTACCCCATCAATTTCGTGTAAATTACTGGCATAGTTGTCCCCAGCTGAGCCGCTTGCCAGGAAAGTGGTAGCTCCTTCATCACACAGATGCAGATACTCAATTAACTAAATGCTAAGAACCCTGCCCACAAGCCCTTCCTTATTCAAGGTAATGCTGTGTACTGCAAGCCTTTCAGGTAAATGGGTGTGTCATCGCCCACCAGAACAGCCCTTCAGTTTTGGGTACCTGAAGTTGTTTATTTTTCTTTGGTCTGTACAGGCTCAGTGAGGCTTTCACTAGTAAACATGGGAAGGGTTCAAAGTAAAGAAACCCTTTCCTATAGCTTATGGCACTTATTCTCCCAGTGAGGTCCTGGGCCTGCAACCTCAGCATCCCTGGGGTACTTGTTTCAGATTCTCAGACTCCACCCCAAACCTGCTGAATCCGATATTCTGGGGGTGTAGCCTAGCACACCCCCTTGTGTTTTAACAAGCCCTCTAGGTGAATCCTAAAGGCTTTTTTGTTTTTTGGTTTTTGTTTTCGTTTTTTGGCCACGGCGCAAGACATGTGGGATCTTAGTTCTCCAATCAGGCATTGAGCCCGAGCCCCCTGCATTGGAAACGCAGTCTTAACCACTGGACCGCCAGGGAAGTCCCAAAAGTTTTAAGAACAACTTTAAATCAGATTAGATTGAAAGCACAGTTTAATTAATTCAGTCCAAATTTAATTAGACTAGAAAATGGTAGATGTCTTCAGGGCCAACTGCTAAACTCTGGTGCCTTGTAAGAGCTACAAAAAGGCACCCCTTCCAAGCAGATTCAGCGGGTGCTGTCTGCTGAGGGCTGAATTTTAGTTCCATTGACCCTGGGCTGTGCTCCTACAGTGCCCAAACTGTATACCTTTATACACTGGCAGCCCTGTATGATGTCTTTCTCCCTAATTAGACTCACCACCTCCAGTGCTTAACTGAGTTTTATTTTGTCTTGTTTTTTTAAAAAGGACACTATAAATGACAGTAATCATTTCTTGCCCAAGGATTAATTTTGTATCCTTCCTGAACTTTAGCATTTGACTGTCACAATAACTATTTCCCTAAACAGATTTTATTCTGCTCTTGTTTATCCTAAAGTACAACCGCTTTCTACTGTTGGAGTAGTTGAGTTTGGTTTTCAAAGCCTTGGTTGATCTTTATCCATGAGCCTTGAGTGTCCCCTGCATGACTGGAACACTAGTCAGAAAAAACAACTGCGTATTTTAGAAGATGGGGTAAAAGAAGAGGTGAATAAAAATAGGCAGCCCAGCTTCACCAAAGCTTGGTTTTGCTTCACAAATCTGACAGTATTTTGAGAAGAACACAGAGGGTTGCCCAAGGGAGGCTGTGATTGAGTGGAATTTCATGAATCCTGACCCTTCCAAAAAATAGGGGGTTGTTCTGGCTAGTATAGATGAAACTGCCTCACAAAAATGACTTAGAGATCATTCTGGAGTCCCAAGAGCAGTCTAACAACAAAAGAATCAAGCTGAAGTTGGAGAAAGAAGCTGACTCAAAGGCTAGCATTAGCTGGTTGATTTCACCAAGCCAGCATTTTCCAATGGCTGCAGGTTTCCTGAATCATGAATTTAAGTTCCATGTCTCTTATGCAGCATTTTATGTGTGTCTGCTTACATTCATTTTTCTGGAAAGAACCCACTGCACTCCATCACATTTTCAAAGGGATCTTGACTCTGCTCTCCACCTCCCCAAATTAAGAACTGTAGAAAAAATCATAACCATAGATTACAATTCTAGATCTTGTGATCTGAATTACAAGGAAAGGGTATACACCAAGCCTTGAGGATTATCTACTTTCACTACAGAAAAAAAAAAAAAAAGTAAACTATTCGTAATAAGCAACTGTTGAATTTATAGCCTTTTTTTTTTTTAAAAAAAAAAAAAAAAAAGCACTTCCCAAAGGATGGGCCATCATTTTGTTGAAGTCAAAGGGGTATCAGACCTAATTCTTGATTTCTGGACCTTTCCCTGACCCAGCCACTTGTTTAAGAGTTCCATTTTGACTTAGAACAACAACAAAAGAAAAAGTTACTTCTGTTTAGGCTGACAGGCCTGGAAATGGAGAGAAAATATTTGTAGAAGGAAATAAAATATGCCGTTGGATAGGTCATGGAATTAAGCCATATGACTCTTTATTAAAACTTTAGTGAAGGAAGATTCCTAACTGCAGACATTTTGTTTGGTGGCATTTGTAGTGTCTCTGTACATTCAGCTGACTTCTACCCAAAAGGCCTTTCAAATACACAGTCTTGCCTCCACTTCCGGTGAAATCTTTAATAAAATGATTGAAAGAAAGTTGCCACCATAAACAAAGCTGAAAGATTAAGAGAAGCTATTTGCAATATATGTAGCCAACAGAGGACTAATATCCACAATATATAAAGAGGTCCTATAAATCAAAAATCCAACACTCAATAGAAAAAAGGTTAACAACCTGAATAGGTAAACCATGGAAGAAGAAATGCAAATAACCCATAGCTTCTCTGCTAATCACAAGAAATGAATCGAAAACGGCAAGAAGACAGGACATTTGCC
The DNA here is from genome assembly GCF_042477335.2 of Ovis canadensis. Classification (NCBI taxonomy): domain Eukaryota; kingdom Metazoa; phylum Chordata; class Mammalia; order Artiodactyla; family Bovidae; genus Ovis; species Ovis canadensis. The sequence continues at coordinate 57,590,311 of NC_091255.1, read as the reverse complement.
CATCTGATAGCAAAATTTAAAACGAGTGATAATCAGTTTTGGCTAGGTGGGAGAACACACTAACAGTTTCTATAAAAACTGATGATGGGAAATACAGATAATCTGTGGCCCAGTAATCCCACCTCTAGATACTCATTCTTAAGGAATACACATACATGCTCCTGAATATAAATACAAAGCTATTCAGGGTAGTGTTGCTTAACAGAGCTAAAATCTAGTCTCCATGGAAATGTCCTTCAACAGAAATATGGTCAAGTAAATTATGATACCACTCATATGATAAATATTGTGTGTTAAAAAGAATAAGGTAGTTCTATGTGCACTGGTAGGGAGATATGTTCACTTTCCATTAGTGGAAAAAGTAAGCCAGAGCAACTTGTATCATAGAGTATACTATAGTATGATTCCATAAATGTGAAAATAAATGAGACTGTATGTGTGTGTGTAATGAGCATGTGTAATACATGCGAATTCATAGGGAAAAAACCTGTCAGTGGTCATCTCCAGAAGGAATCGGATTGATAGGGGAAGTTAAAAGAAATCAAACTCTTTTTCTATATAATCCAGTACTCTGAATTATTTCTATGGAACATAATTCACACATTAGTTGTGTGATTCAGTAAGTAAATAATAATTGAAATCCACATTTTATAACAAAGCAGAAAATAGTTGAAGCAGACCAAGACTCATACAGAGGTATATTTTGCTTAGTTCCTGGTTTAAGAAATTGAAGGAGCTTCTTAACAAATCCTGAGTCCAGAGCTTCTTTAATAAAGCTGGGCTGGTGGAAGAGGTGAGGGTTCTACCCAGGCCAATTTAGTGTGACTTTCACATGCTGGAATAGAAGACTGGGGTCTGCTTGCTCTCTCACCTGAAAGAGGGTGAGAAGAAGAAGGACAGAAACGATCCTGCCAGAGGACAAAGGCAGGAAATCTTGCAACAAAGAGAATATTTATGCCGCCAGATGATCAGTCACCCTCTAATGGCCGAGTGTCAAAGATACTGGGATACAGCTTCCTTATCAGAAGAACTTTGGTACTAGTTCCAGTAGTCTCTTAAATCAGGCCATTAGGCCGGTGTTACTTGTTTAAGAAGACTTCATTTAAGAAACTCTACTTGAAAAAAGTACATTATGGCCTTTCAGATCTGTAAATTAAGGGATAGTTAAATTCAGTTATTTGCAAAATAATTGACCTAGGATTCCTTTAAGAGTTTATCTGACATACATAAGCACTGTTTTGCTGGGGACAAAGAGATCTGAACCTAAACTGTGAAAAGTCGCTCTGATCATTGAAAATCAATTAGTAATGAAGATGAATCAACTCCAAAAGTATAATCCATCATCGGGCATATGTAATTGAATTTACTGAAAAATTGACTCATTTATAGATTCCAAGGTAATACACTTTGCTGAAGCAAGATGTAGTGCATTCTATCAGATAATCTGAATAAGAACATTTTCACTTGATTAGGCTTTCCATAAATTACTGAGGAATACTGACATCATTTCCACAAGCGTGTATGGTATGAGAGGAGAGTTTACGATTTAGACAAACATATTTTCCTTCAGCATTGGCTGGGAACAAATTATCGTTATCTTTTACAGAACTCCCTGTACTAGAAGGCTCATTCTTTTTTCTGTTTTTTGTCTGTTCATGGCAGTGAAAACACTGAATCCCAACCACTAGATCACCAGGGAACTCCCTAGAAATGTTCATTATTATGTGGTCTAATTGAGAGATTTTTTTTTTTTCTTTAAGATGAAGTTTTCTGCAACTGTTTCTTAACTCTTCATTTTAAAAAGGAGGGGATCATGATTCTAAAATCGGCAAATAACTCTTTTCTAAAGTGTATCTTCTTATACAAGCGCAAATTGATGGTATCCATCTTCTAATGACCCCAAATAATTGATTTTGAAATAACATTCTCTTTCTTTCTTACAGAAATAATTCAGATTTGATGTAGAAAATTTAGAAAATATAGATAACCAAAAGGAGAAAATTAAAATTTCAACTCCACTGTTAACATTTAGAAGTGTATCCTTTTGTTTTTTTCTGGCAAAAATGATTTCTTTTACCTCCAATATTTTATTTAACAATATACCAAAGCCATTTCTTTATAGTGTTCAATATTCTTATGCATCATTTTTAACTGCTGCATAATACTATCAGGCCCCAGAGTTGTTTTCAATTTTTCACTATTGTGAACAAGCTAATAATGAGTATCTTCATTATTCAATCTTTCTTCACATCCATAAAACTCTTTGAAAGCCCCTAGTCACACAGTTTAAGCCCCTCTGTTAACATTGAGCTAATTAAAGATAAAGAATGATTTCCGTTGAGATTCACTAGAACAAAGAAATGAAGCCTCCTTTGTTTTTGTTTTTAAAATTACTAGCATGCCAGTTAGGGGGGAAATAACATGTCTAATGAACGTATGTATAAAGAAATTTCTTTAATTTTAAACTTTTAACTTTAAATGACCTCAGTATTCATTCCAGGTATGTTTGTGTTTAAGAACTTTTGATAACCGGCCATTGAAATTAAAGTGGTTGTATTGAAAGGATGTTATTATTGTTAACAAAGATGCCTTTGTTCTATTCACAAAGCAGCATCTCTTTACTGCTTTGCAGTTACCTTGATTTTCTAAAGGAAAAGCATGCTCTTCGCTTGGCCAGACTGTTGCTTAGCATTCTTGATACCTACATTGCTTATGGATGGCATTTTTGATTAACAGTTTCAGGGTGTCGGGGTGTCACCAGCTAAATAATATCACCCAGGTCTGGATTTAGAGCTGCCCTCCATCTTGGCCCCAGACCACACTGAATTAATTCATAAACTTCTCGAAAGTCTGCCCTTTGGAATTGAAGAGACTCTCACGTGACACACAAGGACTGATATAAAAAGACACCAGACCACATGATGCAGAAAATACTAATGGAAAAATTCCAACTGTAAATACTCGCTCTAAATCCCCACCAAGCTAATTAGTGATCAAGGTGGTAGCTTGATTAACCAGTTGTTGAGCATGTACCATTCATTGTAAAGAGGCATGAAGTTAAATTCTGCCAGCAGAGTGGCAGAGGAATCCCCATCTGGGGAAACTGCTAATGAATTGTTATAAAATATCCGAGGAGTGGAGTGGGGAGTGCAGGATAAAGCGACAGAAACATTTAAAGTGAGGCTAATTATTATTTTTATGCATTGCACATACCAAAGATAACAGATTCTTATTTGAAGTTTTTTATCCCTTGAATTTAGACAAGTTTTCTCAACCTCGGCACCACGGACATTCTGGGCCAGATAATTCTTTGTTGGGGAGGGAGGAGGCCTGTGCTGCCACAGCCCTGGCACCTCCCGGCCACGTGCCAGTAGCACCTCCACCTCTGTCGTGACAACCGAAAGTGTCACAGAACCGTCCCCTGTTTAGAACCACAGGATTTAAGAAATTATTATTCTGAAATCCTGAAAAATCTGTAGAATCAGGCCAAAAAATCGTAATGTCATGTGCCGTTTCATTTATAGAACTGTGTGGGTGGAAGTGGTAGCAGCCCTCTTCATGCTGTTAGGCTGGACTTGACGTTCAGGGTAGCCCTGCACTCTCTGACACCATGTGTTCTGTGCAAAAATACATCTCTGTGTGAGCATTGCCCCCAGATCTCACCAGGAGCAGTGGGCATCATTTCTCTGCCCTCAATGCCATGTCTCTTACAATAGCAATGAAAGTGTCCTTTCTGTTGAATGCATTGCTGTAAAGAATCTCCAAATCTACTTTGAAAGGTATATGAAAGGTAAGTATTACACCACACAAACCTGACCGTGTCCCTTACAGGGATCTTCTAACCATGCTTTTAGGAGATCTCAAGCTATAGCCCTGTCCACGAGCTAATACTTCCTACCCGCCTAACTCACTGTACAAGAATCACCCCTAAATAATCTCCATTCTTCTCAGCTCTAAGACTGTTTTGACTTAACTCCCTTGTATTCACTCTGCCTTTGGCTGGTTTAGCTAACTTTATGATTAACTCTTCATAAAGTTAGTGAGTTCCCCGCTTTTTCACTCCTCTCTTTGGCTTCCGCTAAGCTGTCGTCATCCCCTAAAGTCTCCCCCATTGAAAGTTCACCTTTAATAACGGAAGTTGCCAACGTCTTGACCTTCTTTCAGATATGACAATGGATGATGTTCGGGAATACGAGAAAAACATGCATGAACAAACCAACATAAAAGTTTGCAATCAGCATTCCTCCACTGTGGATGACATAGAGAGCCAGGCCCAAACAAGTGTATGTAGAATTTTTAAAACATGTTGCCCACTCTTTACCAAACGTACCCATAAACCCATCTTTGAAATGACTGCAAACGCATCAGTTCTCAAACTTCCACAAAAAAAACGTCATAGCCCAGAGGCTGTCGATGAAGAACCTAAGCTGGGTCTTAACTGGACGGTGTTAACTCTTGCTTCCAGACATTTCTATCCTTTAAAGCCGCTCGACTCGGAGGTTACGTTGTCTTGGTCATAAAACCAAGAGCATAGAGAATGGAAACATTTTGTGGCCTGCACCACAGAAGAACAGAGGGGTAGAAACGGATGTCACAGGAAAGCTAGAACATCAGCACCAGTAACTTTTAAAGACATAGTTAACGTTCAGTCATTCGTTTCAGGGAGGGCTATCGGCTCATCTGGTATTTTCAGTTTCTCTGCATTTGGTTTGAAATGCTTTCCATGGCTCTTTATGGCTGTCTTACCCTTGGTTCCTTTTCACTTAGGTTCCTGTCCAGATGGGGCTTCTGTCCATGCATACACACTGGCTGAGCAGTGAAGGTGGGGTGAGCTAGGTCTAGCTGGGACTTAAGCCTCAGAGAGCCTAAGGTTATTTAATGGCATGTTGGTGACTAAGAGCCGACAGTGTGCTGTCTACGTGCCAGCATCTTAAATATAGTTTTGTAAGTCATCCGTGCTTATGAGGAAGAATTACAGATAACAAAGAAAATGTAATCACCAAGTCATTTTCATGTATCTTTGGCCAGAGCTGTGGTCTCTTTGGGTGCCAGCTTGAGCCCGCATGTCTGTCAGCCCCAGAATAATGCATATTAGCTATGTAAGAAATCGACAGTGTAGTTTTAGGAAGTTGAGAGATGGCTCTTGTTGTGAATGCTTTGTGAAGACGTCTGGTTGCACCTTGTTGAGTGAACTGAGAGCATGTCTTGGGAATGTGCCCTGTGAGGCATTATGTGCTGCTACTGGGTGCATGTGGCAGCCCTTGAGGTTGAAATGGCCCTAACCCTTCTTGCATGCAGTGATTGGATTTGCAGAAGCTGTTTGGATCAGACTTAACTGAAGTGTTCCTCTGGAGGCGCTGGCCAGTTCCTGTAGGAAGTTTCTCTCTCCCCGTTCTAAAGTTAGAAGTGCTCATAAGGAGACCGGCCTTAAATTTCCATCACTCTCGGTTACCTTTTCTTTAGGAATGTTGATACCTATCCCCTCTCAGCCACTGTCTGAAAGCTGCTCCCCTATATACGCATGACAAGACAAGGGAAACCAGAGGAGGGGGAAGATGCCACGTCGCGAAGGACGCTACACAGCGCTTCCCTCAGTCTAAGTTCTTATAGCTTACAGCTTAAGACCCTTAGTTGGTTTTCTTTCCATTTTACTCTGATTATTACTGTTGGAAAGTCAGTTTGCCATTTAGACGGTGACACCTGGAATGGGTCTCCCCATGGGAAAGCCCGTGCATTCTCTGGCTGCAACTCCGAGCCCTTCCCTAACTTCAGTGTCAGAAATGCCCATCTCCTCAGAAGTTACATGATGTGGTGATCTTTAAATGCATACCACACGTGCCTTATTCTTTGAAATTCCATCAAATTGGGAAGGGTCATTAGTTTTTCCGTATTTTTCTTCTCTATCATAATGAAAAAGTTGAAATCAAGAGGCTGCTGTCGATCACAAAAATTACATGGGTGCTCAATAAATTTGGATCTACTTCCTGAGCAGAGACAAACTATATTGAAACTGGGCAAAATGAGCATCCATGGCCCCAGCAATAAGGGAATAACAGTCTCCTTTTCAACTGAGCGGTTTCAACACGTTTCAAGGAAGAGAACTAAGAGACTGAACGGGAGTGTAGAATCAAAATTCTGTACTTTGGGTGATTTCTGCCCCCTGCTGGATGTATGGAGTAGCGCACCATTCAGCCACTTGTAAAGAAAACCTGATTTTTCAAAGATAAACTTTGCTGAAATTCACTGAAACTTTTCTGAGTCTCAATTTTATTTTGAAATACCTCTCTTTGAAGAACTTAATCTTATTTCTTAGCTTATCTAATAGCCTTAGTGTTCTAAGTGGTAACTTTACAGGTACAGTTCTTGCTATATTCTGAATTTTATATTCTATCAACATGGGCATAATTTTCTATTTCCTTTGTAAAAACGTCTCCCTTCCAGAAGATTTTAATAATTGTCCCCAAGAAATACTCTTAAGGATTTTTTTAACATATTTCTGATTTGCTTGTATGTTATGATATGACTATAGATCATATATCTTAATGGCAAATATTATGTTATGAATATTCACTCCATAGTTAATATTTCCAAAGTGTCTGTATGTTTCATACTGGTTTATGTAGTGTCATCCAACGAAGGCTTACCACCTAAGTCCACGGGAAAGGACACAAGTGAAAACATGGGTCTCTGGGAAGATAAAACAGGTACAGAAGCCCATGGCCAGCAGGTGTCACCTTCTACACCAGGACAAGCTTGTCGGCCTTCACTCAGAGCTTCTTTAATTAGACCAGTTACCTATTTTCCCAGTTACCAGTAACAAAATTGCCAAAGGATACCAGGGATAGCCAGACTGAGAGTAATAATAGAGTTCCTGAGAATGAGAGAAGAAATACCACACTCTATAAAGCAAATCAGTCCTAAGAAATGAGTCACCACTGTATTGGAGCACAGTGATATTCTTTCCATATATTATGTCTAATTGGTAGTAAGTGTGCGTAATACATTATTTAACATATTTACATTAGGGAAGGCTTTGCCTTTAAAAGAATTTTTTTTAACTTTCTCACATAAGAACATTTCAGACATTTGGCAAGTCTGTATCATCTGACAGTGCCCGTTAAATAAGGCGTCACTGAATTTATTTATTGGGTGCCAAATAATGTTCTTTTTTTCTTTTAAATGAAATTCACACTGATTTTGTGATCCTCTCTTTTTCTTCTCTGCTCTTTTTCTTTTTATGTTTCCTTGAGAAATTGTTTTGTTCCCTTGGTTTGGGGATAATTAGCAAAGTTTGTTGTTGGTGTCCCATCTTACTTGTTTTTTCATCTGAAAAGATCTCAGGATGGATACATAGTTAGGAAACAAGTAGCTCCTAGAATGAAAAAAGTATATTTATTGAACAAGAGGATAACATGTTGAGAAATTCTGATAATCTGCCTATTTACCCTGTAAAGGTAAACTTGTCTTTTCATGATCTAAAGTAGTTGTTAATATGTATCATTTGGGGCCACTGATTGCTTTAATTACCTTGCTTTTGTAGAAAAGATGGCCAGGTCTAATAATAGCTCTATATACCACACCTTATCCACAGCACACGGATGTACAGACACACACAACTTGGTGTGGTTCTGTGCTCGCCTGATAAACTCTTCTTCAGAATACTGAAAGTACTCATTGAAAGTGCTTTGGAAAATCTTGGATGGATAGTCATAAAAGAATAATTTTTCAGAGGTCAGCCTCAGTAAGAAGAAAAAATTCAGGGGTTAGCATTTCAATGCTAATTTGGGCTAATCTGGAGAGACCCCTTACTCATAAGATTCTAATAGCTCCTTTAAACAGAGAGATGAATCCATTTCTGTCTCTTCCGAATACTTGCTCACTTTTTTTTCTTTCTGTTTTTTGCCTTTAAGACATGACAATGGATGAAGTCCGAGAGTTTGAACGAGCCACTCAGGAAGCCACCAACAAGAAAATTGGCGTTTTCCCCCCTGCCGTTTCTATCTCCAGCACCCCCCTGCTGCCTTCTTCAGTCCGAAGCGCCCCTTCAAGCGCTCCATCCACTCCTCTCTCCACTGATGCACCAGAATTCCTGTCGGTTCCCAAAGATCGGCCCCGGAAAAAGTCTGCCCCAGAAACTCTCACACTTCCAGACCCTGAGAAAAAAGCCACCCTGAATTTACCTGGCATCCACTCTTCAGATAAGCCATGTCGGCCCAAATCAGAGTAACTTCATATGAATATTTCATGGGGTTTTATATTTTCGGTTTGGGGTCTTGTTTGTTTGTTTTTAAGGATCTTCTGATATAGAAAAAGACTGCTTTGTCACTCAGACATGTCCCTTTGATCTCTTGAGTGTGCATGTGGTTAAGTAATTTCACACAGAAAATGACTCCCTGAGTCTGCCACGCAGTGTCACATTAGATGTAAAATGCGAGACTCGCGAAGGGCAGAAGAGGTCTTCGGTGGCCGCAGCTGGTCGCCAGGGAGGAAGCCTTGTTTATGGGGCATTTGATGAGGTTGGCGTGGACTTCAAGAGTAAATAAATGAAAACTTTACACCACTGTGTTACAAGGTATAGTAAAATAATGAAGTTAGTTTCCTCCCATCAAACGTGGAATTCTCAAAATTTTTCTCAGGCATAATACACCTAATTGTTAAATTTTGAACTGCTCCTTACCAATACTTGAATACCAGGAGTTACTAAGATTCCTATTTTGGTTAGTCTGATTCAGGATTTGGGGCCTAATTAACTCTTTAAATTTTTTGGAAATTTTAATTATCAACTTGTAGAGGCTCCAAGTGCAATTAACAATAACTTATTGATACCTTTCACAGAATTTAATAAAAATGCCACTTCTTTCTGTCTTTTAATAACTTCCCCTTTGTGCCCTTGTGGCCTCAGAAATCTTTAAGAATTACATGAATACATATGACCGTAACAGACTGATATTGAATGGTTTGGTTTAGGAACCAAGAGACCCAGGTGAGGCAAATGTCTTTTTTTTTTCCCTACAGGTATCAACGAGCCTTACGTCATTTGTTAAGATTCTCAGAATTTGCAGTTAATTGAGTAGAATTCATTGACTCTGCTCACTCAGAGAAGTTCAGGGTAAAGTAAGCTGCCTGGACTTTAACATTGTCAGACTGTCTCCATCCCTTTAATGGGACAGGGATACTCTTAATAATATCTGGACCTCCCTGGAATACATTGCCCATCACTGGACCTTAGAAAAGATTGTCATTCTCTTGTTCCTGACTTGAAATCCAAATATCAGGAATATCGCAAAAGTTGAGTCAACACCATCAAGTGGGAGGAGAAAGTGAGCAGAACGGCTAACTCTTATTTATAGAGTAAAAAGAAGTTATAAAAGATGCCCCTCTGGCCAGCTTTCTTTTCTGAGGGTCTTAGTAACACAGGATTAGACTCCAGGTTGACGGGAGATGAGATCATTCACCAAAGTGGCAGAAAGCGAGCTCTCTTTTGATCTAAAGAGAAAAATCTGCCACCTTTGCACCTCACTGCCTTTAAACACAGAAGGAGGAGTAAACAGAATCTAACATTTGTCCTCCAAGGGAGGAAGAGAACAAGGTAATTGGGCAACTCCAAGGCCCCAGCTAGCCTTCCTGACCATAACCTCCAACCTCAGGAAAGGGACTTTCCCCAAACACAGATTCCAAAGGAGACCACATAGGCCAAGGTGCGTGTCCTCTTCCTCTTACATGGGCTCTCAGCCAGTGGACCCTGCCTGCTTCTCTCTCTCGTGCCCAGCACTCTGCTTAGTGTCCTTCAAGTTGACAAACTCTCCCAAGGTGCAAGTGCTGGCCCCAGGAGCCCAGCACCAAGTGTTCTAAGTCATATGTCAGGTTGTCAAGATCATTTCTTAACCTGTAGGTTGACATTTAGCTTAATAAATATATAAATAAACCCAGAACTCAAAGGAAACCCATTGCAAATAGCTTAAATCAACAGTGCATCTCTTCCCTAAGAATGATAGTACCGCAGTAAGACGCCCTCTTTGCATGGTATGGTAGCATGATTTTTGCTTGTGGGAAAACTCGATCTTTTATCCAGATCTCTTGGACTTCTCAATGGCTCGCTTTCAACACAGTAGTACTTAACAAGAATGTCTGGCTTTAGGAAGCAAAATTCTCCTTTCAGAAGACACTTGCATAATGTATGTATCTGCTTAACATTTGCAAGCTGAAATCAGATAGGGTGGGATCATGATATTCGCATGGAATGGATTTGTTTTGAGCACGTTGTTAGCACATCTGACACCTAGTTTTTCTGTCGATGGCCATTGCTCATTTTCCATTTGTGTAAAGTAGCTTCCTCTATCAAGGTCAACAATTCTATATGCTTTAGAAAGCTAATTCCTGGTTTCCTACTGTGAATTTTCTTTCTCTTATAGCCAGTACAATACCACAGACATTACTTGCGAAACTACCACTGATAGTGTGATTCTTAGCCAACAAATCTGTGTGGTCTTAGAGTATGTTCAGTTTTTCTGTCTACACGTGGTTCGTGTACATTTTCAAAGGGGGGAGGGGTGCAAATATTCTTTCAGCTGCTTCGAATATTTAATCCAGTCATCACAAGGCATAAATGGCTTCAATATTTTACCTATCTTGATTTTCAAGTGTCATTTCACAGTCTTCATACATGGATTTGTTTTTTGTGGGGTACAAGCCTGCAATGAATGTGTATATAGAACATTACTAATTCCTATAAGGATGGAAATTAAATGGCTGCATGATGGAAACTTAGAAGAAAAAAAAAAACAGAAACTTGAATTAATTAAGCATGTTTTGGGGAAAAAATAGAATCTTAACTCAGTGCCTCTGTCTGCAATGTGGAAACCTTCAACTCTGTTCACCAAAATTGTATTATACCTGTATATATATAAATATAATATGGTAAATCCAACACCATAGTTTTAAGTCTCTGGTAGCCAAATTAAAATAATTCCACAGAATAGCATTTATGTTCACCCCATCTTTGTCTCTCATGTTAGTGGAGACCATCAAAATGAACATAAATTTCATTACTTTGGATGGACTTCAAATTACAAAATGCCCCTGTGCTTTTCATTGCCTATCGAACAGATCATTGCTTTAGCTGTGCTTTTCCAGGACAAGAAGGCCTCAGTGTTTTTACTGCATAAACTTTGTCAGAAGTCAGCTCTGAAGACCTTTCATTTTCCTACTTTTGAGCTGGAATAAGGCAAAGCAAAGAAAAAAGCATAACGACAGAGGAGTCTGTGACATTCTTCAGTTACCACGTTATAACTGCAACCATATGAATTTATTTGTGAACTAATTTATAAACCCTTCCGTTTTGGTTTTGCATTTGGGTGTGGGGAAAATGGCTTTAATTTATTTGAAGGCACTTATTAGCCACGTTTTTGGTTGTGAAAATAAATCTCTAACTAGCGCAATTGTGCATGTCTTACGTAGACACTTAAAAAACACAACGGGACTCCCAAATGTTATTATATGGTTTTCTCTCAAGACACTATAATAAACAGTGACCTAAGAGAGTAGATTCTGACACTTCTCGAGAAATCGTTTTTCCATGAAAATTTCATGGCTAATGAATTTTTGTGTACTTTTAAATCCTACTCGCCTTAGCTCCTCTTCATGGCTCAAAGACGGCTTGTCACCGGCTAGCATAGGTCAACAACAATTGTACTTTTCAGAAGGGCCAGAGTATAATTTTACTCCATATGTGATGCGTATTCAGATACTCCAACACAGAAGGATTGTTTAAATAGTTTTAGCCTCTTTCTGATCATCTGGTTCAGTAGGCTGGGTGACAATATGCCATCTGAGCCATAATTCTTAAAATTAAGAAAAAAAAAATCTGCCCAGCAACTGCAATTGATCATAAATAAACTATTTAAAACTATTCTTTCCTGCTGAAAACAAAATGTTACAGAAGAGCACAGCAATGGCATATGGAGGCAACACGTACTGGGTTCTTCTGAGTTCTACCTTCAAAACAGTCTGTTTCATTTGAAATGTAAGTGTTTAAGCTTTTTAGGAGTTAGTGCAATAAGAGAATGTGAATATGTTGAGACCTTTCCAGATGCTGTTATTAATTATCATTTTGTTAACAAACGCTTTAGGATAAGCCTCTCAGTGTTTTTGCTTAAAATCAAAAGCCTGTCTGTTGAATTGCAAGTCTCCCCGCAGTTTTGGTGTCTCCAAGAGAGGCTGTGTGAGCTGATGTTGTACCTGTGCCGCTTACCTGTAGCTTCAAGTGTCAATCTTAGTGTTTACATTGCGAACTGGGATCTTGATTAGTTAAATGGTCGATACACCACTGCCACAGCTGAAGGACCAAGTTCTGGAATGCACAGTGCCATAGACAGCAAAGCAAACAGAAGTTGATCTTCACACATCTCAACTGTGTGAGGAAGCCATCCTCCTCTGTCATTTCGCAGCCGTTTTGTGTTTTTGTCCCAGTTATTTATTATTGACAATAACTTACTTTTTCTTACATTCTGTTGTAAATAAAGTACAAACCAATCTTCTTTCCAAGTGTATCTTCCTCTCTCTCTTTCTCAGCTCTTTCCAAGGGAATGCTGACACATTGGGAATTTGTGGGTTGATGGGGAAAGAAGCTATCAAGGGAGAAAGAACAAGCCAATGGCCGGTTCTTAGACCCAGTTCTAGGTGACTTGTGTGCAAAGAAGTATCTAATAGGTATCTTCAGGGCTCAGCCCTTGGCAGGAAATGCCTGGGTGCCAGTTCTATCCAGCTAAAAAAGTCACCAAGGTGAGTCTGTAACCTAGGGGGATCCACCCAACAGATCCTTGGTTCCCACTCATCAAATGTGAGGCAACAGTTGAGTGATAACCAAGAAAAATCTCCCCAAGGTAATCTGTAGGAACACCACCCCAGGGGAACACCAGATTGTCTCTACAGCAGAGCAAGCCAGTTTGAGTTGAGCTGAAATCACTCTGATCTGATGAGAGTTTCTCCAGCTCAAGTAGCTCCTGTTGTTCACAAAAGGGTCCTCCAGGGATGGAAGAGTGAGCATAGAAATGCTTTACCCTCCTTGTTCCATAGCCTCCTCAGAGCTTAGCCAGAGCTCTCACTCCTCTTCTATTCAACCCTGTAACAAATGTCAACGTCTACATTTATTTTGTTGAAGTATAGTTGATTTACCATGTTGTTAATGTCTGCTGTCCAGCAAAATGATTCCATTATATATATTCTTTTTCAGAAAATTATTTTCCATATTTCATAGTTTCCAGTTTTTCATATTCTTACGATTTGTCATAAGATACTGAATACAGTTCCCTGTGCTATAGTAGGACCTTGTTGTTCATCCATCCATATATTAGTATAATGGTTTGCATCTGCTAATCCCCAACTCCCAGTCCTCTGTCCCATCCCCCCACCCCTTGGCAACCACGGTTCTGTTCTCTATATCTGTAAGTTCTGTTTGTACATATGTTCATTTGTGTTACATTTTCGATTCCACATATAAGTGATATTGATTATGGTATTTGTCTTTCTGACTTAAGTCACTTAGTATGATCACCTAGGTCTATCCATTAGCTGCAGGTGGCATTATTTCATTCTTTTTAATGATCAAGTGATATTCCTTTGCATGTAAGTACCATGTCTTCTTTATCCATTCATCTGTCAGTGGACATTGAGGTTGTTTTGGCTATTGTAAATTGTGCTGCCGTGAACATAGAGGTGCCTGTATCTTTCTGAATTATGGTTTTCTCCGGGCATATGCTCAGGAACACCCACATCATGTGCATTGATCTCTGCATCATATCAGGCTACAGCTTCCTCTAACAGTGCACCACAACTACGCTGAGGATTTTCCCGAAATTTGTGACTATTCTTCAGTCGCTAAGTCACATCCGACTGTTTACGACTCCATGGACTGCAGCACGCCAGGCTCCTCTGTCCTTCACTATCTCTCGTTGTTTGCTTAAATTCATATGCGTTGAGTCAGTGATGCTATCTAACCATCTCATCCTTTGTCGCCCCTTCTCCTTTTGCCCTCAATCTTAACCAGCATCAGGGTCTTTTCCAATGAGTTGGCTCTTTGCATCAGGTGGCCAAAGTATTGCAGCCTTAGCATCAGTCCTTCCAGTAAATATTCAGGGTTGATTTCCTGTAGGATTGACTAGTTTTCCCCAAATTACGTAACACTAATTCAGTTACTTACCACTCCTGCCCTGCCTCTTAATTCATTCTTCAAAGCACATAAACTTCCCACACGTAGTTGCTGGCTGAAAGCCAACTTGGTACAAGCAGGCTAGCTGTTTATTCCTGGGGCCAAAGCAGTCCACTCCAGGATTCTTGCCCGGAGAATTCCAGCGACAGAGAAGCCTGGCTCCAGTATTCTTGCCTGGAGAATTCCAGGGACAGAGAAGCCTGGCAGGCTATAGTTTGTAGGGTCGCAAAGAATCGGACACGGCTAAGTGACTAACACAGAGCCACACACAAACTCTATAGGTGAGTAAATATATGGATGCCTGATGTTAAATGTGTGGATGTTTATCACACCCCCAGTTCCTCTGGGCAGCTTTTAATCATGACATTATCTCATTTGAGTGTTACTCTTGGATTTCTGAACACCCAAGTTCTTTTCTAAAACTTCCTGTTTACTTTACTACATTCACTTAGAATTTTTTGCCTCCAGCTTCCAACTGTACCTTGCCCTTTTGAGTTTAAGATAAAATCATGTGTTCTTTCTCCAGTCCTAATCTGAAATATCCCTTTATGAAAATGTTAGTGTCAAACCCGAAGTTCTGATGGCTTTGGAACAACAATCAATCTTGTGTACATGTACGTTCATGTGTGTGTGTGTGTGTGTGTGTGTGTGTGTGTGTGAGCCTGTAACTTGTGTGGCTGACCCAGGCAAGCTGTTTTCCAGTTTATTGTATTGACTTTCTCTGCTTAATTATTAGCCCTCTGCTATTCCACACTCCCATAAATTCTCTCTTTTCTACAGCATCCAACCTAGTAGGATGTCTCATTCAAGTCCAAACATTTAACTACTCCTTTGCCTGGGAAAATGAGAACCAGCTTGCAACTTTGCCTTAATGTTCTTGCCCTGGTCCCAGTATGGAGGACTTGAGCTAATAAGTAGCCAAAGAAACTGGACATGGCCTCAGGTTCTACGAGAGTCCAGCCATTCAGTACAGCAACATTAAACCACTGAATTATACACCCAGAATTTAGGGGATGATTATGTTTAACTAGAAGTACCAATCGTCTGCACTAAAGGCAGGCACAAAGGATCAGGAGTCAGCATTTCCCCTCTTTTAATTTATAGAAAGGAGATTTGGTCATCTGTCACTTAAGGGTGTTCAAGGACAGCCAGATCTGAACCTTTGTGATTTTGAAAAAGTCGTATTCTGAAATAACTTTCCTGCTCCCAAGGGATTCTGCGTGCAAGATGCTGGCAGTTTGCTGCTCTTCAGCAACCCTTGGGAATCGTTCTGTGATCTTCAGCACACAGGGGGATTATATTCAGAGCAGTCCAAAGATAGCTTGCCACTCTCTGTGCAGTCTGTTCTTCAAGCCAGTCATCACTATTAATGTGTGCTGTGCTTCTTCCCAGAGCACAGTTTGAAAATTTAGAAGCATGTCTACAAGTCTGAATTTTCCCACTCCTATCTTGGAGTTATTCCGTTTCTTTGCATTTTGACCCAGATTGTGAATTTTCTTTTCACCTTCACTAAGTACTTTGGAATTTGCCCTTCTGTGGAAGGTAACCCATAGATGCATATCTTTCTACCAAACACTTCAAGAATTTTGAATTATTTTGTAAGCTACATTTGGTGTATAGCATGGCTGTCATTTTCATAGCTATGTAATATTCCACTTTGATTGGAAATCTTATCATTTATCTAAATAGTTCCTTATTATTTGGCATATAGATTATTTTGTGGATTTTGTTATGATATATAGGGTTGTTGGGAACACCTTTGTAATATAGGTTATGTCTTCTTTTTAATTATTTGTTTTGGATAAGCTCCCGGAAATTGAATACTGGGTCAAAGGATATAAATATTTTTATGACTTTGAGTATTTGCTGCCAGTGTCTCCTCCATAGAAAAATTCTACCAGTTTACAATCCCATAGACAATATATGAGTGAGAACGTTTGTCTTTTTAAACAAGTATCTGCAGTTGTAAAAATTCACTATTCTCACCTCGCTAAGCAGTGGCTAGCATCCATCTCCCACCTACGTCCTTTTTTCATTTAATATCTTTAATACTGTCTTTCTGGGTGTTCCTGTGAGGAAGGACAAACCTAGACAAAGAAGTCCTCTGACTTATTTAGATGTTCAGCGGCTTCCCTATCTTAGAAACATTGTCTGCTATAGAAAAAAGCATAAGGAATTGCATTTAACTGAATAAACACATCAATTTTTTAATTTATTTTTTATTTTATACTGGAGCATAATATACATGCATTGGTGGCTCAGAAGGTAAAGAATCTGCCTGCAGTGCCAGAGACCCAGGTTCAGTCCCTGGGTTGAGAAGATTCTCCTGGAGAAGGAAGTGGAAGCCCACTCCAAGTATCCTTTCCCGCAGAACTCCATGGACAGAGGAGCCTGGAGGGCTACAGTTCATGGAGTCGCAAAGAGTCGGACACGACTAAGCGACTAGCATTTTCATCCTGCTGCTTTCTTTCTTTCATGGTTGATTGACAATGTGGTATAAGTTTTCAGATGCACAGCAGAGGGATTCAATTATTTGTTGCTGTTATTTAGTCACTACGCCGTGTCCAACTCTTTTGTGACCCCATACACTATAAGCCGCCAGGCTCCTCTGCCCATGGAATTTCCTAGGCAAGAATAACTGGAGTGAGTTGCTAATTCCTTCTCCAGGGGATTTTTCCAACCCAGAAAAGATCGAACCTTCATCTCCTGCATTGGCAGGTGGATTGTTTAACCACTGAGCCAGGGAAGCCCAATTGAGTTATACGTATATCTGTATTCATTCTTTCTCAGATTCTTTTCCAATATAGGTCATTACAAAAGGCTGAGTAGAGTTCCCGGTGCTACACAGTAGGTCCTAGTTGGTTATCGATCCTACATTACAGTACCGCGCATACCTTCATCTCTCCGCCCAACCTTTCCTCTTTGGTAACCATAAGTTTGTTTCCAACGTCTGTGACTGTGTTTCTGAACAAACATAAATGTAAAGCCATTTTGTTTTCATTTTCCGCTGATGACAAACACTGAATGCATTTTTTTACTTGAGGATTTCCTGGAAACCACCATATATATGCCATCCAGTTTTTTGTTTTTTGCTTTTTGCTTTTTTTGTTTGCTTAACCAAGGGAGTAAAAACATTAAAAATTTTCCCTTAGAATTAGTGATTTCCTGATTCTAACAGAACCTGGCTAAAGGACAGAACAGAGTCCTTTCAAAGTCTCTCATTTAACTTCTTAGAATGTGATGATGGATTGCACGCGTACTCCAAAAAAGGAAGGTAACAGTGCATCTCCTCTCGTGAGCCGCGTGAGAGTCTTTCTGGAGGGACAGAGAATCTTATTCTCAAGGAGGATGGCCATTTCTTGCTCATAACAAGGACAAGGTGTAAAATTAAGCCTCAGGTTAGTTTGGAATCTGACTGCAGGCTTTCTTTTTTGTTGTCAGTGTTGTGTGTTGATGTCAGCTTTCTATTTTGAAAGAATTACAGATTCAAAAGAAGTTACAAAGAAAGGTACATGGATGGTCTATCCACCCTTCACAAAACTTCCCCCAGCGGTAACAGCTTGTATAACTACCATACCATATCACAACCAGGAAACTGACATGGACACCATCCATAAAGCTTATGCAGATTTCACCAGCCTTATACACACTCACTGATGTGTGTGCAAGTGTGTGTGTATGAGTCTATGCAATTTTATCACATGTACCTTCATGTAACTATTGTCACATTCAGTACACAGAACTACTCCATCACTATAGAACTCCCCACTTCTGTCCCTTTATTTATTTATTTTAGGTCTCACCAAGTGGCATGTGGGATCTTAGTTCACCAACCAGGGATCAACCCATACCACCCACACTGGCCTCGCAGAGTCTTAACCACTGGACCACCAGGGAAGTCCCTATACTGTCAGTTTATAACCAAGCCCCCTCTCCCCACATCACCCGCCTCACCCTGCCCCTACAAAACTTTTAAAAAGAAAGAAAATATTTCACTGGGGGAAATAGCCATATCAATTTTTCTATTATAACACGCTCATTACAGCTCTCAAACTTCTACTAGGCTATTTTTCAATTGTGGTCAATGGCAACCCACTCCAGTACTCTTGCCTGGAAAATCCCATGGACGGAGGAGCCTGGTGGGCTGCAGTCCATGGGGTCACGAAGAGTCAGACACAACTGAGTAACTTCACTTTCACTTTTCACTTTCATGCATTGGAGAAGGAAATGGCAACCCACTCCAGTGTTCTTGCCTGGAGAATCCCAGGACAGGGGAGCTTGGTGGGCTGCCATCTATGGGGTCACACAGAGTTGGACATGACTGAAGCAACTTAGCAGCAGCAGTAGCATACACCACATAAGATTTATCCCTTTAACTATTTTAAGTGTATAGTTCAGTGGCACTAAGTAATTCACAATGCTGGGTGAGCATCACCAGCACTCATTTCCAGAAAATGTTCATCATCCCAAACAGAAACTCTGTAGATAAACAGTAACTCTCTCTCTATGCTTCCTCTCTCCAGCTCCTGATAACCTCTATTCTACTTCCTGTCCCTATAAATTTGCCTGTTCTGAACGTTTGCTATAAATGGAATCATACAATATTTGGCTTATATCACTTGGCAAAATGTTTTCAAGTTCCATTCATTTTAAAGCATGTGTCAGACATTTTAAAGAGATTATTTTATTGGGAAAATATCTGATAGGCTGATAAACACACCTTCCCGTGTGTTCTGTTTTGTTTTTTTTTAACAGAAGTTTTCCAACGCTGTGTGATGTTGTGTGAATCACTTTATCTTTCCGGGCCTTCATTTCTTTTTTAAACATAGTTTCATTTATTTGGGGCTGTGCTGCATCTTCGTTGCCGCCAGGGCTTTTTCTCTAGTTGCAGCGAGTCAGGGCCCGTCTCCGGTTTCGATGCTCTGGCTTCTCATTGCAGAGCAGACTCTAGACCTGCAGACTTCAGTAACTGCAGCGAGTGGGCTCAGTAGTTACGGTTCCCAGGGGAGCACAGGCTCAGCAGTTGTGGCACACGGGCGCTTAGTCACTCCGTGGCATGTGGGATCTTCCTGCATCAGGGACTGAATTCGTGTCTCCCGCATTGGCAAGTGGATTCTTTACCACTGGGCCACCAGGGCTGCCCAGGCTTCCTTTCTTTAAGTGTAACAGTAAGTGGCATTATTTTATAGCTCAATGGCAAGTGTGCAAAAATAAGATTGCCACCTGGTTGTGGAAGCCGCTGCTGAAGAACCATGAGAAAAAGAGAGGGTACAAACAAGTTCGAACAAAAGCCCCATCCAAAAGATCAGGTAGCTCATGAGAAAGAGCCGGCCATTCCCTAGAGCTCCATCATTATGCGAAGCGCCTTTCATTTCGAGTCTATTTTGAGTGAAGTCTCTTCCTTTCAACCACAGGAGGTAACTAAAAGCAGTCGGGAAGTAGGTTGAAATGTCCTTTATAGACACAAGTTTGCCAAAGGAAACAAATGGAAGAAATGCAAATTTGTGTTTCCTTTCTAGGACTTCAACAAACATTAAAAACATCCCAAGTGAAAATGTTTCAAGAATAAGGTGAAAGACATTTCTGCTTCAAAAAAAAAAACTATACAGATGAAGCCAGACCCGCAAAACCTGCTTCATTTTCATGCCTGCAAGTTGTAAAATAATTGTTTTACTCAGGGAAAGAGGGTTAAATGAGGGTACATGGATTTTTTCCCCCAACTTTAAACTTTTTATTTTGTGCTGCTGCTGCTAAGTCGCTTCAGCCATGTCCGACTCTGTGCGACCCCATAGACGGCAGCCCACCAGGCTCCACCGTCCCTGGGATTCTCCAGGCAAGAACACTGGAGCGGGTTGCCATTTCCTTCTCCAATGCATGAAAGTGAAAAGTGAAAATGAAGTCGCTCAGTTGTGTCCAACTCTTTGCGACCCCGTGGTGGGATATTTCCGGTTAACAGTGTTGTAGTAATTTGGGGTGAACAGTGAAGGAACTCAGCTGTACATATACGTGTATCCATTCTCCCTGAAACCCCCCTCCCATCCGGGCTGACACATGACACTGAGCGGACTTCCATGTGCTATACAGCGTGTCCTGGTTGGTTATCCACTTTAAATACAAAGGACACTTGGTTTTCTTAAATAACAACAACTGCAAACTGACTCGTGTATCTGGTGGGTTAACACTGTGTTGTATTCGCATTCTTTTGAGCAATATGTTTTCTGTTCATTGTCAGAATATAAAAATATCCAAAAGTTCCCTTTTTTTCCTGATTTGCAGGTATAATTTACATCTAGATGAAAAAGCTTCTTAGCATAATGAGACCCTCCCCAACCTGATGAGTAACTTTTAACTCAGATCTGATTAACACACAGAAAAACTTAACCAAGAAAGGCCAAGACTTTAATTGGTTTTGCTGAATACCAGCACCTCAGCTAAAACTCTTCAGTGATTCCTTTTACATAAAATTGAAACAAAAGTACCCAGAGAAGCATTCATAGCTTAAAAATGAATCTTCAAATCTGTATCCAAATAGGAATCAACTATTTTCGTTGTTTTGGCTGAGTTCCTTTCCTTCCCTCCTCTCTGCATCTTTCTTGATTCTTAAAAGGAAGGACAAAGACTTTCCTGGTGGTCCAGGAGCTAAGACTCCAAGCTCCCATTGCGAGGGGGCCCCAAGTTCCATCCCTTGTCGGGGAACCAGATCCTACCTGCCATGACTAAAGATTCCACAGGCCGCCACTAAGACCAGGTGCAGCCAAATAAATATTGGGCTTTCCTGGTGGCCCAGTGGTTAAGAATCCACCTTGCAATGCAAGGGATACTGGTTCCATTCCTGGTCCAGGAAGATCCCACATGCTGAGGGGCAACTGAGCCTGTGCTCTGGAGCCCGCCAGCCACAGCTACTGAAGCCCAGGCACCCAGAGCCGGTAGAGCCGGAGCTCCACAACAAGAGAAGCCGCGGCAGTGAGTGGCCCGAGCACTCCACCTAGAGAAAGCCTTGCACAGCACTGAAGACCCAGCATAGCCAAAAAGAAATCGATATTTAAAAAAAAAAAAGAAAACCAGGGAAAGGTGCGTTAAAAAGTAGACCATCTCGCTATCTTCTGAGTGGACAATCTTAGAGCCTTTCTTCCCAGTGAAAGCACTGAGACCCGTAAAGGGACCCCTAAGATTCCATACGGTATTCTCTTCTCTCCCATTCCAAGGCATTTGCTATTTCACTTTCCTCTCCAGCCCAAACATCTGGCTTATTCTTGACCGATACACATAATGGTTCTCAAATCCTAGTTCCACCTGCTGTAATGCTGGCCCCTGGGTCTCCAAGACCTTCCCTCAAACCCATCTCCTCATCCGCCAAACCCCCAAGACAATGGAAACCACCACCTTTGTCTAAACGCTGGCAGATAAAGATGTCTCTCTGACATCCCAAACTCTTAAAACATTTTCCTACTGAACCACGGTCACTAGGGTTTTGAACACTAACATAAAAGTGATATTGATGGTCCTTCAGCTGCACTGAGATTGGCCTGCTTTCTCTAAAGAGCATGAGGAAATTTGGACCAAATTCTGAACAACCAACCCTCAAAGTTGTAATTGTTTTGTAAAGTAATTTTTCCTTTGGGAACACAGCTCTTCCAGAGTTTGGGGATTCCTTGTGTATATGCATATTTGTAACAACATTTATAAATACTAATTCAATGTAATTCAGGGAAGAAGTCATCTACTGTTTGAGATAATGAATTTAATTTTACAGGAATTTAATCTCATTTAATTCCATAAAAAATAATTTCCTGGTATGAAAACACTATGTAAATGGCAAAATTCCAAGCCATTTTATCTCCAGTTATCAAAATTTAGATGACGAAAAGAAAAAAGATTAGTTATAGCTAACGTTTGCCATGAAGACAGCCCCCAAAATAATGTTTAGCAGAAAAATGGAAATGTTTGTGTCAAGAGCACCAACTCTCTTGCTTCTTTGCTATTGACTTCATTACTTCATTTGTCATTAAGACAATTCATTACTTCATTTGTCATTAAGACAAAACTTAAGCAATTTATAAATCTATCTTTATACCAAAAAAAGGTCAACTAAAAGTTTAGGTTGAATAGAATGATGAAATTGGGACTTCCCTGGCAGTTGAGAGTTAAGACTTTGTGCTCCCAATATAGGGGGCCTGGGTTTGATCCTTGATTGGAAAACTAAGATCCTATGTACTGCACCATGTGACCCCCCCCAAAAAATAATAATTTTAAAAATGAAATTATTTTGGAGGGCTGGTTGAGAAGGAGGGGTTTATTGCATTGTCTGTCTCTAATTGCATCACATTGCTTTTCTTTAATCCACACACACGCTCATACTTACTCATGGAACATGGGCATGGAGGAGAACAATTCCCAGACAGCTGAACAGGGCCCTAGTCCAAACCCACTTGGCCTTTCCCTTAGCAGCAATTCTACAAAGAAGTTCATCAGTACTGCCCCCAGACTGCCCGATTTGCCAGACCAAATACAGATTAGGGGTAGAAAAGGTTTCAGTCAGTTCAGTCCACTTGCTCAGTCGTGTCTGACTCTTTGCAACCCCAGGAACTCCAGCACGCCAGGCTTCCCTGTCCATCACCCACTCCCGCAGTTTACTCAGACTCATGTCCATTGAGTCGGTGATGCCATCCAACCATCTCATCCTCTGTCGTCCCCTTCTCCTCCCACCTTCAATCTTGCCCAGCATCAGGGTCTTTTCAAATGAGTCAGTTCTTCGCATCAGGTGGCCAAAGTATAGGAGCTTCAGCTTCAGCATCAGTCCTTCCAATGAATATTCAGGACTGATTTCCTTTAGGATGGACTGTTTGATCTCCTTGTAGTCCAAGAGACTCTCAAGAGTCTTCTCCAGCACCACAGTTCCAAAGGTTTAAGCAGCCTCAAACCTCTTCCTCGGCCCTACCCCCTCAAAGTATTGGCACAGACTAGTAAGTCAGCCTCTTCCTAGGCTGACCTGAGTGCTTATCTTTGCTTGTATCCCCTCCCAGCCCTCCCTGTGAACTGGGTCATAAAGCCAGTCTCTTTGGTCCTCATTCTGATCCTGATATAATTTATTCTGTAATCTAATACAGTCTTTCATCCTTTTCCTCCCTTTGTGTTCCTTCTCTCCTTTCACTGTGCCTGTTACGTAGCAGACACTACGGTAGCACAGGGAACACAAAGGGGAGCAAAAATAAATCTGATCTCTCACCTTATAGTTTAGTGGAAAAGATATATAGTACTTACAATTCACACAAATAACTGTGACATTGCTACTCGATACAGAGTCAGTGAAGGAAAGTTACATCATTCTAGAAGAGCAGAGAGTTCAGGAAAGAGGACTGAGATGTGGAGACAGAGATGTGAAAGGTGAGTGGCAGTTAGCTGATTTAGGAGGAGCTAAAAGCATTCCCAGCAAAAGAAAGAGTATGTACAAAGCCCCTGAGGTGAGAGAGGACATGCATGCCTGCGTGCTCAACCGTGTTCAACTCTTTTCAACCCTGTGGACTATAGCCCACCAGGTACCTCTGTCCGTGAGATTCTCCGGGCAAGAATACTGGAGGGGTTGCCCTGTCCTCCTCCAGGGGATCTTCCTGACCCAGGGATCCAACCCGTGTCTCCCGCATCTCCTGCATTGTCAGGCAGATTCTTTACCACTCAGCCACCAGGAAACGTCGGGAGAGGGCATAGCCTGTTCCAAAACAATGTAGCTTGAGTCAGAGAACAAGGGACATTTGATGAGAGGTGATGCCCAGAGTCAGATCTTACAAATCCCTTGTGGGTAGGGTTGCCAGATTTAGCAAATAAAAATACAGGATGCCAGGTTGAATTTAATTTCATATAAGCAATGAATAATTGCATGGGATATATTTACACTAAAAAATCATGTGTTATCTGAAATTCAAATTTAACTGGGCATGTTGTGTCTTATTTGGCAACCCTACTTGTGGGTCAGGTAAGGATTTGATCTGGTTCATCCTGAGACCAAGGTATTAAAATATTAAAGGATGTTAAGCAGGGAGTGGCATAATCAGATTCAAATTTTGAATAGATCATACTGGCTACAGATTGGAAGGGGGCAAGTGGAGAACCAGGTGACAAGCAGGCAGTTACAGAGGCCGAGTAAGAGGGACTTGGACTGGGTGGTGGTGGAGGAGAGAGGTGGGCAATTGGAGGAATTTTTTTTTTATTTCTTAGTTTTAATTTCAAATCTGGTCATTATTTTGTTATTGTTTTTAAAATATGTATTTATTTATTTGGCTGTGCCAGGTCTTGGTTGCCGAACGCAGGATCTTCAGTTTTGACGTATGGAATCTAGTTCCCTGACCAATGATCAAACCTGGGGCTCTGTATTAGGAGGGCAAAGCCTTAGCCACTAGACCACCAGGAAAGTCCCTGAAGTGATTTTGAGAAGATAAGTCAGTAGCACTTGGGACCTACTCTGTCCCACTGCTTTAGACACATTCCAAGTTCCAATGAGGCCCAAATCCACATCTCCAAGCTGAGCATCTGCCAGGAATTCCAGGCTCAGATGGGCTACCAACTTAGTTGGCAGCTCCTACTGAACACAGTCAAAATAGAACTCTGGCTCTGCCTCCCCAAACCGCTCCCTGTGAAACTGACTCCCCTGCCCACCCTCCCCCATGTCAGTAAAGAACACCCCAAATCACCTGGTCCTTCAAGGCAAACATGCCCTTAGTTCCTCTCTTCCTCTCACTCAATCCAACCTCCATCCTATTGACTCTACCCATTAAATCTCATTCTGAACTGGCCCATTTTTTTCTATCTCCACTGTTATCACTCACCACAAACCACCATCTTCTGCATCTAGAAGACTGCCAGAGCCTCAAAACTGCTATTTCTCTTTCTACTTTTATTCACCTCTAAACCAGTCTCCTCTTGGGAGCAAGGATGATCTTTTCAAAACAGAAATCAGACCTTAGGTTAAAACCCTTCACTGACTTCTTATTACATTTAGAATATACCAACTCCTCATCTAGCCTACAGAGAGCCCTACACGATCATAGATCCCTGCCTTTCTCAGCCTCATCTTCTTTCATTCTTTCCCTCACCTGACCCCTTCTTGTCTATCAGCTCTCACTGGAAAGATCTCATCTTTAGAGAGACTTAAATGATTTGGCTGTGCCAGGGTTTAGTTGTGGCACAAGGGCTCTGTAGTTAAGGAGAGTGGGCTTAGTTGCCCTGTAGCAGTTCCCTAACCAGGGATTGACCTGTGTCCTCTGCATTGCAAGGTGGATTCTTAACCACCGGACCACGACGGAAGTCCTTGGAAATGTCTCGTCTTTCAGGGGACTTTTCTTGAGCAGATTGTCTCCTATCACTAGATTGCGAGCTTTCTGAGAATAGGAACTTCCCCTGTCTCCTAAACTGCAAAATACACAGTTCCTAGACACGCATCAGGCTTCCCAGGTGGCTCAGTGGGTAAAGAATCTGCCTGCAATGCAGGAGACGCTGGAGACACGGGTTCGATCTCTGGGTCAATCCCCTAGAAGAGGGCATGGCAACCCACTCCAGTATTCTTGCCTGGAGAATCCCATGGACGGAGGAGCTCAGCGGACTACAGTCCACAGGGCTGCAAAGAGTTGGACACAGCTGAAACAAGTGAGCATGCAGGCACTCAGGCACTCATCAGTACTTGGGAAATAAATAAATGCATTGGAGCAGTTTGGATCTTCGAGACAAGAGATAGGAAGTATCAGTGGTATCCAGCCAGATCTGAAGCTCTGTCCTGCTCCTGCTTCACCCTCATCCCCACCCCAGTGCCTGGAAACTACATCCGGTGACCAGACTTTTCTTGGACTGTTTATTCATCACCTGCCAGTACTCCCTTTTCCAGAGCTCTGGTCACTGGTCAGGGCTTCTCAGACTTCAGCTTGGACCCCTGGCAATGACAAGTTGCCCAAACTCTTCCTGAAGATTGTTGGGCTCTGTGAACACTTGACTCTCTTCACCTATCTGAAACCCCTCAACCCAGGTCTTCTCTCCCGCTTCCCTATCCTGTTACAATTAAATCACAAGTGCTGGCTTGACCCCAAATTCCAAACACACCCATCGGGAGTTTGGCATTCACAGGGAGGGCGCTAGCATGAAATTGAAATGTACACAGATTATGACAAAAGAGTTTAGATTCTTCCTTTATCTCTGATATTTGCTGTGAGAAACATCTTCAGAGGTGCCTGCCTGAGTGCCAATCATATTGTCCAGCTCACGTCTGAGGTCTTGACATTTACCGCAAAGGCATTCTGAGATTCTAAAACTGGAAAACAGATCTCAGGATATCTTAGGCCTTGATTTAAGAACCATTACAGCTTCCATATAACATTGGAGATTTGGTGGAATATATCTATTACCATCCATCCTGCTCCCAGAATGGCGCTTCTAGAAACGTTCCTTTGGCAAAGCACTTACTATATCCCACTCATGCAATGCACAAGTCATCAACTGTCAACCTTCCATGAAAAATCTATAATGGGTAACATCCTCCCTTTTGAATATGGGCAGGCATCCCTACTGTATAATTAGATTTATTCATTGTATATTTATCACCTGATTCTATTCTAGGAATCGAATGTGAGAGGCTATATTTTCCCCCAGCCTTCATAGCTAGGCAGCCAAGCAGCATAAACATGACAAGCAATCCAGACAGAATGAACATCCACAGCTCACATAAAAATGTACAGGGTCACAGCTGCCTTTGAAGACCAACTCTTAAACATCTCTAACCAGAGATGGATAGCCTGCCTTGTTCTTGCTCATTGACTTTGATTGATTCATCTTGGAAGAGGAACGCTTTGACCTGTTCTTATCTTAAGCTAGGTTGCAAAAGGCTCCTAGTTCATTCATTATAGCTGGTGTCCTTCCAAAAAGGACCACGATCTCCTTTAACTGCTTACCAAACTTGGACTCAAATTTACGGACAAACATGCCAGGGCAGTTCTGGGTTTCTCAATCTGTTAAGTCTTACTTTATCCTAACGGGTCAGGTGCACGTCCCATTTATTACAACAGCTTGCCATGTAAGTGTGATTTATTCAACAAGCATATATGAAACTCTTTATACG
The DNA here is from genome assembly GCF_042477335.2 of Ovis canadensis. Classification (NCBI taxonomy): domain Eukaryota; kingdom Metazoa; phylum Chordata; class Mammalia; order Artiodactyla; family Bovidae; genus Ovis; species Ovis canadensis. The sequence continues at coordinate 57,563,009 of NC_091255.1, read as the reverse complement.
GATCAGACACAACTGCTGGTGCCATGAATACAAAGATGTAAAGTGATTCATTTCAATCAAATGGCACATTTTTGATTGTCTACAAAGTGCTAGGAAATGGGGATGCATAAGGAAATAGGACAGGCAGGGCCCCTCTACCCTCAAGAAACTTATGATACAGTGGGAAAGCTTAGGTGAGTGAGCAAACAGATGAAACAGGTAAGTTCAGTTCAGGTGCTCAGTCCTGTCCGACTCTTGGCCACCCCATGGACTGCAGCACACTAGGCTCCTCTGTCCATGGAATTTTCCAGGAAAGAGTACTGGAGTGGGTTCCCATTTCCTTTTCCAGGGGAGAAGCCAGGGATCAAACTCGGGTCTCCCACATTGCAGGCAGACACTTCACCACCTGAGCCACCAGGGAAGCCCAACTCTTACTAAGCCAGACATTCAAGAGGTTTACAGAAGGGTAAAACAATGTCCCTCTTCTCACTAAATTGTTTTTTCAAATTATTTTTTCATAAAAATGTTACTTATGTTAACATGTAATGAATTTATTATTATTTACCTGGTGGCTCAGATGGTAAAGAATCTGCCTGCAATTCAGGAGACCTGGGTTCAGCCCCTGGGTTGGGAAGATCCCCTGGAGAAGGGAACAGCTACCCACTCCAGTATTCTGGCCTGGAGAATTCCAAGGACTATGTAGTCCATGGGGTCGCAAAGAGTTGGACACGACTGAATGACTTTCACACACACAAAAATAAATACATATTTCATAATTCCTCACCTTTAACTTCTAATATAGTAAATATCAACATATGTACCCCATAAAATAGAAGTTTTTTGTAATCCTCAGTCATTTCTAGGAGTGTAGAGGGAATCCTGCAATCACAAAGTTTGAGAATCCCTGGTTTAAAGCCTTCAAGCTGAAGATGAGGGAGAGCACAAATACAAAAGAATGAGTAAGCTTGTGCTCCTAATTCATTAGTCCCACAAATATTTATGGGACAGGCGCTATGCCAGACACTAGTGATAGGTCTAGAGTCCCTTCAAAGAAATACATATAACGGGGGAATATATAAGTCACTGGGACAAGTTCTGAACGTTTCAATCACACTGGTGTCTTAATCAGACATTTAAATCCAGTCTCAGAGGGTCAGAGAAGATTTCCTGGAGGAGGAGGTGTCTAGGCTGGCATCTCAAACATGGGTAGTAGGTGCAAAACACAGTTCAGTAGAGAGACTGATTTTGTTGTTTTTGTGTAGTAGCTAAGTCATGTCCAACTCTTTTGAGATACACGGGAGTGAGTTGCCATTTCTGTCTCCAGGGGATCTTCCCAACTCAGGGATCGAACCTGAGTCTCTTACTTGTGAGGCAGATTCTTTATCACTGAGCCACCAAGGAAGCTGAGAGAGGCTTGGAGGAAAAGAAAGGTTTCAGAGAGGCCAGGATATCTATGCTGAATCTTACTGTCTTTCTTTTCCAAATAACAAAGGGGCCACAAATTCAATGTCAACCACATTAGCCATTTTGAAACATAAAAGACCTATTGATCTTATTAAGAATTTACACCCTGGTGAAGGAAATGGCAACCCACTCCAGTATTCTTGCCTTGGAAATTCCATGGACAGAAGAGCCTGGCAGGCCTTCTCATCCTCTGTTGCCTCCTTCACCTTAAAAAAATTTTTTTACAATAAGGATTTCCCTGCTGGTCCAGTGGTTAGGACTCCCAATGCAGGGGACATGCGTTTGATCCCAGGTTGGGGAACTAAGACCCCACATGCTTCATGGCTCAACAGTTCAGTTTAGTCGCTCAGCCATGTCTGACTCTTTGAGGCTCCATGGACTGCAGCACACCAGGCCTCCCTTTCTATCACTAACTCCCAGAGTTTACTGAAACTCATGTCCATTGAGTCGGTGATGCATCCAACCATCTCATCCTCTGTCATTCCCTTCTCTTCCCACTTTCAATCTTTCCCAGCATCAGGGTCTTTTCAAATGAGTCAGTTCTTCACATCAGGTGGCCAAAATATTGGAGTTTCAGTTTCAGTATTAGTCCTTCCAATTAATATTCGGCACTGATTTCCTTTAGGATGAACTGGTTGGATCTCCTTGCAGTCCTAGGGACACTCAAGAGTCTTCTCCAACACCACAGTTCAAAAGCATCCATTCTTCTGCACTCAGCTTTCTTAATAGTCCAACTCTTACATCCACACATGACTACTGGAAAAACCATAGCTTTGACTAGATGGACCTTTGTTGGCAAAGTAATATCTCTGCTTTTTAATATGCTATCTAGGGTTAGTCATAACTTTCCTTCCAAGGAGCAAACGTGTTTTAATTCCATGGCTGCAGTCACCATCTGCAGTGATTCTGGAGCCCAAGAAAATAAAGTCTGTCACTGTTTCCCTATCTATTTGCCATGAAGTGATTGGACCGGATGCCATGATCTTAGTTTTCTGAATGTTGAGTTTTAAGCCAATCTTTTCACTTTCCTCTTTCACTTTCATCAAGAGGCTCTTTAGTTCTTCTTCGCTTTTTGCCATAAGGGTGGTGTCATCTGCATATCTGAGGTTATTGATATTTCTCCCAACAATCTTGATTCCAGCTTGTGCTTCTTCCAGCCCAGCGTTTCTCATGATGTACTCTGCATAGAAGTTAAATAAGCAGGGTGACAATATACAGCCTTGACATACTCCTTTCCTGATTTGTAACCAGTCTGTTGTCCCATATCTTGTTCTGTTGCTTCTTGACCTGCATACAAATTTGACAGGAGGCAGGTCAGGTGGTCTGGTATTCCCATCTCTTGAAGAATTTTCCTGTTGTGATCCACACAGTCAAAGGCTTTGACATAGTCAATAAAGCAGAAATAGATGTTTTTCTGGAACTCTCTTGCTTTTTCGATGATCCAATGGATGTTGGCAATTTGATCTCTGGTTCCTCTGCCTTTTCTAAAACCAGCTTGAAGTTCTGGAAGTTCATGGTTCACATACTGTTGAAGCCTGGCTTGGAGAATTTTGAGCAATACTTTGCTAGCATGTGAGATGAGTGCAATTGTGTTGTAGTTTGAACATTCTTTCTTTGGGATTGGAATGAAAACTGACCTTTTCCAGTCCTGTGGCCCCTGCTGAGTTTTCCAAATTTGCTGGCATATTGAGGGCAGCACTTTCACAGCATCATCTTTTAGGATTTGAAATAGCTCAACTGGAATTCCATCACCTCTACTAGCTTTGTTTGTAGTGATGCTTTCTAAGGCCCACTTGACTTCGCATTGCAGGATATCTGGCTTTAGGTGAGTGATCACACCATCGTAGTTATCTGGGTCATGAAGTTCTTTTCTGTACAGTTCCTCTGTGTATTCTTGCCACCTCTTCTTAGTATCTTCTGCTTCTGTTAGGTCCATACCATGTCTGTCCTTTATTGAGCCCATCTTTGCATGTAATGTTCCCTTGGTATCTCTGATTTTCTTGAAGAGATATCTAGTCTTTCCCATTCTATTATTTTCCTTTATTTCTTTGCACTGATCCCTGAGGAAGGCTTTCTTATCTCTCCTTGCTATTCTTTGGAATTCTGCATTCAAATGGGTATATCTTTCCTTTTCTCCTTTGCCTTTCGCTTCTCTTCACAGCTATCTGTAAGGCCTCCTCAGACAACCATTTTGCCTTTTTGCATTTCTTTTTCTTGGAGGTGGTCTTGATCCCTGCCTCCTGTACAATGTCAGGAACCTCGGTCCATAGTTCTTCAGGCACTCTGTCTATCAGATCTAATCCCTTGAATCTATTTCTCACTTCCACTGTATAATCATAAGGGATTTGATTTAGGTCATACCTGAATAGGCTAGTGTTTTCCCTAGTTTCTTCAATTTAAGTCTGAATTTGGCAATAAGGAGTTCATGATCTGAGACACAGTCAGCTCCCAGTCTTGTTTTTGCTGACTATATAGAGCTTCTTCATCTTTGGCTGCAAAGAATATAATCAATCTGATTTCTGTATTGACCATCTGGTGATGTCCATGTGTAGAGTCTTCTCTTGTGTTGTGGAAGAGAGTGTTTGCTATGACCAGTGCATTCTCTTGGCAAAACTCTATTAGCCTTTGCCCTGCTTCATTCTGTACTCCAAGGCCAAATTTGCCTGTTACTCCAGGTATTTCTTGACTTTCTACTTTTGTATGGCTCAACAACAACAGAAAGGATTTACAGTAGGGGAGTTCCCTGGTTGCCTAGTGGTTAGGATTCTGGGCTTTCACTGCAACGGCCCAGGTTGGATCTCTGGTGGGGGAACTGAGATCCCACAAGCACAGCCAAAAAGAAAAAAATTTATGGTAGGTATTTCTTTCATGATAGCTGCATTGGGCTTCCCTGATAGCTCAGTTGGTAAAGAATCTGCTTGCAGTGCAGGAGACCCCAGTTCAGGAAGATACCCTGGAAAAGGTAAACCCACTCCAGTATTCTTGAGTTTCCCCGGTGGCTCAGCTAGTAAAGAATCCGCTGCAATGCGGGAGACCTAGGTTTGGTCCTTGGGTTGGGAAGATCCCCTGGAGAAGGGAGAGGTTACCCACTCCAGTATTCTGACCTGAAAATTCCATGGACAGTCCATGGGATTGCAGAGTTGGACACTAAGGAGCGATTTTCACTTTTTTTTTTTTTTTGATAGCTGCATAGTCTCCTTTCTCCTATGTTGTAATGCTGTGACCAGAAGCAAACACACACAAGGGATGATCTCTGTGGATGCTTAATCTAAACTGATGTGGAGGCATTTTGCCCTGTATTGGAGCACATGGAACATATTTCAATAATTGCCTGTTTAGATGGTTTCTCCCTAAGAACATACACACTTTCTCTTTTCTGAGTTTTTGTGATACATTATTGACTGAATCAGTCATGTTTATCTTAAAAATCTCTTCTGGAAATGGTCGTTTTCCCCAAAAATTGCCCAGCGGACCCTTTCACATCACCTGCTTCATCAGACAAGTTTGAATTTCCTATAAGCTGGAGAGATTTCTACATGGGTGCTCAGAGAAGCAGGGGAGACAGACAACATAGGAGGCCCAAAAGGCTGCAGGGACTCGACCTCTGTGGCCATTTCTGAGAAGTGGCGGGACTTAAGCATTTTTTTTCAGTTAGGTATAACATGTAGTCGTGGCCGAGTGGTTAAGGCGATGGACTAGAAATCCATTGGGGTTTCCCCGCGCAGGTTCGAATCCTGCCGACTACGGCACATTTCGCTATTGAGACATAATTCTGTCTCCTTAGACAAACTGGATTGTTCTCCAGCCTGGCTCTTTATGTTTGATGTTGAAAGCCTCCACGAGCACCGATAGTGCTCTTTATTTCAGGGATTCCCAGGTGGTGCAGTGTGAAAGCACTTGCTTGCCAATAAGGAGTGGCATAGAGGCCACGGGCTTGATCCCTGGGTCAGGAAGATTCCCCTGAAGGAGGAAATGGCAACCCACTCCAGTATTCTTGTTCAGGAGCCTGGCTCCCAAAAAAGTGGAATACACTGAGCACGATGCCACGGCACGTTAGCCATAGTTAATCTGCACAGAAAAATATTTTTCTTTGCAGACACCGTTCCATGAAGCCGTGGTAGGAATTCCTAGAGAGTTCACTTCCACTAAAAAGATTTACTTTATTTATATTCCGCCACTTGCCACGCCTACGCGTCAGTCCCTCGAGCACAAGGCTCGGCGGATTAAGTTCCTAACAGGTAAGACCTCCCCGGCCCGCCCAGCGTTTCCCTTTCAGAGCAGTACATCCGGGACTCGGTGGAGTGGCCTGGGAGGCGGAGCCTTCACGCAAACTCCAGGCCCCGCCTACCCGACGCCTTTCGCAGCGCCGCTGGCGATGTCTGCCCGGCAGAGGTCGCAGGCTCTGCGAACAGGTATCCCAGTTTCCGAGCGCTAGATCCAGCCGGCCTCCTAGTTCTCGCGAGAGAAAGCGCGAAGCCTGCCGGGAGGAACGCTAGGCCGTCCGTAAGTTGGCCCAAAATGGCAGACCTGGAGGAAGGGTTCACGTTGACTGCGGTACCCCTGGGTTCCGGGCCTGACGGACCCCTCGGAGTGGAGCAGAGCGACAAAACCGACCAGTTTCTAGTGACGGACAGCGGCAGGACCGTCATCCTCTATAAGGTGAGAGCGTTAGGATCGGAGTGCCCCCGCTGCCATCTCGTCCCTTTCTGAGCTCGGAGCCCGAACCTCGGATTTCTCACAAATTCAGAAAGAGCTCGTGCAGCGGACTTATCGGAGAGCCGGCGTGGCCTCCTCGGGACGCTGAATGAGGTCTAGAACTTGACTGGGTTGTTTTCCCTGAGAGAGAGGCGTGTTTCCGAGTTGCAGGCGGCAGAGCGTTTACGTGCACGTGGGCTAGACTCGGAAAGGAAACCTGTATTTTCGCTTCGAATCTCCCGGAGATAGCCTTGCTAAGATCCCTTTCTGGGGCCTCTGTCACCCCAGGTGCCCGCTGAAGGGTTGAACGGAGATTGATTGGGTGGGAGATGTCACTGCCAGAATAATGCTTTAGCAGTGTATCCCTACACTTCTTACTCACTCATGAGGGAGAAAAGTTTTGTCTGTGTTTTGTTTTGGTTTTTTGCTTTGGGGGCAGCTTAGTGGGAATCCTGATTCTGAGGGACTTGTCGGTTGCCACCTGTGGTTCACCCTTTGAGTTCTGGGTTACTTTCCTTGAAGTCTACGGTCTCTCCGCCCCCTTTTCAGCCTAGCCCAGGCAGTCCTCGAGCCCTGGGCCACAGACTGGTTGGTGGCCTGTTAAGAACCAGATTGCATAGCAGGAGGTGAGCCAGCAGGCAGAGTTTCACTGGCATACCTGCCTGAGCTCTGCTTCCTGTCACGTCAGTGGTGGCATTAGATTGTCAAAGGAGCTTGAACTGTGCATGCCAGGGATCTGGTTGCACCCTCTTTATGAGAGTCATCCCGAAACTATCCTCCACCCCTGTCCATGGAATAACCCATCTTTCATGAAACCAGTCCCTGATGCCAAAAAGGCTGGAAAGTGCTGGCTTAGGTTGCTAAAGCGCACCTAAACTTTGCTTTTAGTGATCGTGTAGAAAGTAATTGTATTTATGTGAGCTTCTGAACATAGTTTTCTCTGTCTTTAAGAAGCTCGCTATCTCAACATTGCCAATTATCAGAGAAAGGCAAACCGAAACCACCATGAGATATCACCTCGCACCTGTCGGAATGGTCGTCATCCAAAAGAACACAGCAAATGTTGGCGAGGATGTGGAGAAAAAAGAACCCTTGTACCCGAGGAATGTAAATTAACACAAACAGTATGGAGAGTTCTCATAAAACTGAAAGTTTTGTTGTCATTCATTCGCTCAGTCATGTCTGACTCTTTGCGACCCCATGGACTGCAGCACACCAGGCTTCCCTGTCCTTCACCATCCCCGGAGTTACTCAGACTCATGTCCATTGAGTCAGTGATGCCGTTCAGCCACCTTGTCCTCTATCATCCCCTTCTCCTCCTGCCTTCGATCTTTTCCAGCATCAGGGTCTTTTCTAATGAGTTGGCTCTTAGCATCAGGTGGCCAAGGTGTTGGAGTTTCAGCTTCAGCATCAATCCTTCCAGTGAATATTCAGGGTTGATTTCCTTTAGGATTGACTGGTTTGATCTCCTTATAGTCCAAGGGACTCTCAAAAGCTTTCTCCAACATCACAGTTCAAAGGCATCAAATCTGCGCTCTTTACGGCCCAATTCTCACATCCATACGTGACTGCTGGAAAAACCATAGCTTTGACCATATGAACTTTGTCAGCAAAATGATGTCTGTGCTGTTTAATTATACTGCCTAGGTTGGTCATAGCTTTTCTTCCAAGGAGCAAGTATCTTTTAATTTCATGGCTGCAGTCACCCTCTGCAGTGATTTTGAAAGCCCAAGAAAATAAAATCTGTCACTGTTTCCATTGTTTCCCATCTATTTGCTATGAAGTGGTGGGACTGAATGCCATGATCTTCATCTTTGAATGATCAACATTCATTTTTGAATGTTGAGTTTTAAGCCAGCTTTTTCACTCTCCTCTTTCGCTGTCATCAAGAGGCTCTTTAGTTCCTCTTTGCTTTCTGCCATAAGGATGGTGTCACCTGCATATCTGAGGTTATTGATATTTCTCCCAGCAAGCTTGATTCCAGCTTGGCTTCATCCAGCCCAGCCTTCTTCATGATGTACTCTGCATATAAGTTAAATAAGCAGGGTGACAAAATATAGCCTTGACGTGCTCCTTTCCCAATTTGGAACCAGTCTGTTGTTCCATGTCCAGTTCTAACTATTGCTTCTTGACTGGCATACAGGTTTCTCAGGAGGCAGGTAAGGTGGTCTGGTACTCCCGTCTCTTTAAGAATTTTCCAGTTTGTTGTGGTCCACAGTCAAAGGCTTTGATGTAGTCAATAAAGCAGAAGTAGGTGTTTTTCTGGAATTGTTGCTTTCTCAATGATCCAGTGGATGTTGGCAATTTGATCTCTGGTACCTCTGCCTTTTCTAAATCCAGTTTGAATCTAGGAGCTCTCAGTTCATGTACTATTGAAGCCTAGCTTGGAGAATTTTGAGCATTATCTTGCTAGCATGTGAAATGAGTGCAATAGTGTGGTAGTTTGAACATTTTTTGGCATCGCCCTTCTTTGGGATTGGAATGAAAACCTTTTCCAATCCTGTGGCCACTGCTATTTTTTCCAAATTTGCTGGAAATTTCTCAAAAAACACAGTATGGAGATTTCTCAAAAAACTAAAAAATAGAATAGCTATATGACCCAGCAGTTTCACCCCTGGCTATTTATCTAAAAAACTTCAAAAACACTAACACAAAAAGATACATGCACCCTGGTGTATATAGCAGCAGCATTTTTACGATTGCCAAAGTAAGGAAGCATCCTCAGGGTGCATAAACAGATGAATGGATAAAGAAGTGTATTTATGCATACGTACACACACACAGTGGAATAATGTTCAGTTATAAAAAACAATATTTTGCCATTTGTAGCCAAAAAACAGGCTCCTCTGTCCATAGGATTCTCCAGGCAAGAATACGGAAGTGGGTTGTGTGCCCTCCTCCAGGGAATCGTCCCAACCCAAGGGTGGAACCTGTGTCTCGTAGGTCTCCTGCCTCGGCAGGTGGATTCTTTACCCACTAGCCCCACTTGGGAAGCCCAGCATGCAGCAATGTGGATGGACTTGGGGTGCATTTCATTAAGTGAAATAAATCAGACAGAGAAAGGCAAATGCAATCTGATAGCACTAGGTCTGAAAACTACAACAAACTAGTGATGATAACAAAAGAAGCAGACACAGATGCAAAGAACAAACGAGAGGTCACCAGGGGGGGAGAGGGAAGGGAGGCGGGGCCAAATAGGGATGGGGGGGTAAGAGAAAAAACTGTTAAGTATAAAATAAACTGCAGGGATAGATTGTACAACATGGGAAATATAGCCAGCGTTTTATAATAACTGTAAGTGGATTACAGCCTTTAAATTGCTAATTACTATATTGTATACCTGTAACTTATATAATATTGTACAGCAATTATACATCAATTTAAAAAGAAAGCTAGCTGCCTGCTTTGAAGTTTGGGGAAAGGTTGCCAACGGTTCCCTATACTGTTTTTTTGATGCTTCTGTTGATACCGTTGGTTTTTACCTGGCTGTCAAGGGGACCTTTTGTAGTGTTTGCATAGGAGTGGAGTGGCTGATTGGAATTGGCATTATTCCAGCTATCCTTACTTCGTTTCTCATGCCTCTGTTCCAAGAACACAGTGGAATCAATTTTTTTTTAATGTGCTGATATTGTTCATTATCAAAGTGTGTTGTTACTAACTTTGGATTTTGGAAACTAATATTTTTCAATTTAACTACTTTTTAAAGTGTGGTAAAATACACATAACAAAATGTAATATCTTAATGACTGTAAGTGTACAGTTCAGGTTATTAAGTACATGCATTCCCATGGTTGTGCAGTTGTCCTTACCATCCGTCTCCAGAACTCTTTTCATCTGACAGCTCAAACTCTATACCCATTTAACTCCCATTACATTCCCAATTACCCCAACCCCAGACAACCATCATTCTGCTTTCTGTTTTAAGTGGAATCCATATAACATTTGTCTTCTTATTTTTTAATTTAGGAGCTTTATTAAATGCTGTCATTCTAATGACTTCTTCTTTTGTTTCTGTTGTAAATTTAGTTGCTTTAAAATCTGAAGCTGACTTTTTAAATATCGTATGTTCATTTCATTAGGTTTCTGATCAGAAACCCTTGGGGAGCTGGTCAGTGAAACAAGGGCAAATTATAACATGTCCAGCTGTGTGCAACTTTCAAACTGGCGAGTATATTGTTGTACATGATAATAAGGTGAGTTTTCAAAGCTATATATATAAACAAATCAAATGTTGATTTATTAACTGTTCGTGTTATATGTAAATAGATATTGGAATGCTTTTTTTTTTAATTGTATGTTTTAATTTAAGGTCTTGAGAATATGGAATAATGAAGACGTCAACCTGGATAAAGTTTTTAAAGCAACAGTAAGTCTTTGGATCCAACATACTTATTTAGTTTATTGGTGAGATGGAATTATTTGTAATGTGGCAGTTATTAATCTTAAAGGGTCTGTGAACATGACATGAATGTTATAATCAAGTTTTCATTCTATTTATTGTATAGTATATCTTGGTAAAATGTCTCAATTTGAGTATGTTAGAAAATGTTATATGTTATTTTCATAAGATATTGAAGTAATTTAAATAATTAATGAATGACACATTTATATAGTTATTTCCATGCACTTAAATGTTTGTGGTGTGTCCCTTGCAAGAACAAGTGAGCTTGATTGTTCTCTTTCCCGAAATAGGTAGAACAGACTCTGCAAGTTCCATGCAGTTAGACATTTTAAGAGTGGCACGTAATGAAATGAAAAGGCACTGTCTTTTCTCCCAATGACCCCTAAGTATGTTAATTAACTTTTTCTTATAAAATGATGACCTTAAACTATGTCAATCTCAAAAGCTCATTCTGGTTTTAAGTGTCTCATTCTCAATATAATTGGCACATTTGAGAAGTGGTTCACAATGGAGCTGATACCGTTTCAGTGGCAGTTGTCACCTGGACCCTTGAAACTTCTAGCTAGCTACGGGTGCTGCCTGTTGGCTCCAGTCTTTGTGTTTACCCTACAGCAACATGATCCTGAATTTTACACAACTTTTTTTTTTTTTTTAATCCTGTGTACGGTGTTTGGGGATTGCAGGTCAGTTTTTTACATGGTGCATGTATTAATGTATGGCATCTGTCTTTTTCTAACACCAGAACCACTTATAACTGTATGAATGATTTGGTTTGTATTTCTCTTTGCCTCCAATTTTGAGAGACCCAGTTTGTGGCCTTACCTCCAGTATTTATAATGGAAAGATAAACCAAAAATGAATACAAGTGATTACTTTAGGGGGGGAGCAGGGGAGAGAATAGAGAGTATGGGAGTAAAAGTTAGACTTCTAAATGTACTTTATGTTGTAGATTTGACTTTGGAACCATACATAATTATTAAACAAAAGTGAATCAAAATGAGAATAAATCAGTACCTTAAAGATAAGTATTCTCTAACTGTCCTTATTCTCTTAGGTGGCAATTGCATTATAATAAAAATTTAAATGTTTTTATATCCTTCTAGTTGTCAGCTGAGGTGTATAGAATACATTCAATACAGGGAACAGAACCCTTGGTACTGTTCAAGGAAGGTGCAGTTCGTGGTTTAGAAGCTTTGCTTGCAGAGCCCCAGCAGAAAATTGAAACTGTCATCTCTGATGAAGAAGTGATTAAGTAAGTTCTAATACTTATAATTTTTACCAAAAGAAAATGTACTCTGGGGATTCTAGACTCACAGTTTCCAACTCAGGAGGCAAGAGTTCAATTACTGGTTGGGAAACTAAGATCCCACAAACCTTGGGGCACTGCCAAAATTTTTTTTTAATAAAAAACAAACCAACAACAACAAAAAAAACTTGCTAAAAATCATCTGTAGAACCTTAGCCAAAATGACATCCTCCAAAAGCCTTTGGTGTGATAGCGATTGAGGAATCTCTGGCCAAATGAGTCCTGTCCTAATGACACAACTGGTCAGTCAGTTATTTGAACTTGAAGTGGTAATCCCGCAAGATTGGAATCTTCTGTCATATAGCCCTGACTGCAAGGTCAGAGCCCATTCCCTTGAAGAAATGTGCAGCTTGTTGTTAGTGGAATCACAATAGTGCTTTGGAACCTCCTCTTTTCCCAATTCTGGGATAAAACTGGGAAAATAACTCACTCAAATGATAGAAGGAAATGTCCTGATTTCATATCTTTCTAATCCCCATTCTTTCATCACATTTCTTGTTTAATTAACTTGCTGCCCCTCCAGGTGTACCTGATACAAACCAAATATCTAAAAGTCCAAGCAAAGACTTGTACGTAGTCAGTGAGCGGTGGGGATCCTGACCAGTTATATCTTTTTTTTTTTTTTAAGTTGCTCAGTCATGTCTGACTCTTTATGACCCTATGAACTGGCCATGGAATTCTCTAGGCCAGCATACTGGAGTGAGTAGCCTTTCTCTTCTCCAGGGGATCTTCCCAACCCAGGGATTGAACCCAGGTCTCCTGCATTGCAGGTGGATTCTTTACCAGCTGAGCCACAAGAGAAGCCCAAGAATACTGGAGTGGGTAGCCTATCCCTTTTCCAGTGGATCTTCCCGACCTAAGGATCGAACCGGGGTCTCCTGCATTGCAAGCAGATTCTTTACCAACTGAGCTATCAGGGAATCTTAGACCTAATTAATGCCTCTGAAGTGTCAGCAACTGTATTTGGAGGAAATCTTTAGGGGAAAAGATATAGGTAAAAGGAATTATCTGGTGGTCCAGTGGTTAGGACTCCATGCCTTCACTGCCGTGGGCCCAGGTTCAATCCTTGGTGGGAAAATAAGATCCCACAAGGCTTGCAGCACAGCCCCCTGCCCCCGCCGCCGCCAAAAAAAAAGCTACAGGTAGAGAATCTGGGTTCTAATCCCCACTTTGCCAGAAGATGGTTGTGCAACTTTGGTTTCACGCTGTTACCCTCCCTGTGCTTCAGTTCCCAGCGTCACTTGAAAAAGACAGGTGAGATGCTAATATTTTCCTGAGAACACCAGTCCTCAAAATGACCCTGAAAAAACGAGACAGGTCAGAAAAGTTTGAGAAAACGTTGCATCTGGTCTCATACACCTTTAATTCATGCTATTATCTTTAAAGCTCTGGGAGCATTGGCAACTTGCATTTAATCCAGGAATGATTAACAGAGGAATGCCTCCTGGGTTCCTGTGGTAGATATTTTGAAACACCGAATTAAGTGTATTCTGCTCTCTCTCTGGCTCCAGAAACTAATTTTTTAAAAAAATCTCTTAAATTTAGATGAAGATGTGTTTCTCTGAACTGGTGATTTGGCATTTTATAATTTTTCTTTTTTTAGGTGGACAAAGTTTTTCATGGTATTTAGGCATCCTGTGCTAATTTTCATTACAGAAAAAGTAAGTGATATCTTTCATTCCTGGCCCATTTTGTGACATTTCAGAGTATGAGTTTTAAAACTAAAATTGGACTTTGATATTTCTTTCAGAAGACTTTGATATCTCTAAAATACTAAAAAGCCTATAGTGATAATTATTTCTATGCCTGAATTAAACATTTTTATAATGTCTAAGATTTAGTTGGACAAGAGGTTTTTAGCATTCATTAAAGTAGTTACAGTGGGACAACAGCTGGTCTCAACATTTAAATATAGTTGGTAAAAATGGGAATATTTTTAAAATAACCTTTTTTTTTTTTTTTTTTTTGCAGCATGGAAACTACTTTGCTTATGTACAAAAGTTTAACTCACGTATCCTAAGCAAATACACACTTTTACTTGGTCAAGAAGAAAAATGTGTTATACAGAGTTTTAGTACATCTGTAGGTCGGAAATTCATCTCTCTAATGTCATTAAGTAAGTATTTCTTTAAACTTTCAGAGTTTATAAATAAAAGTATCTTACAGGATAATATTTTTCTTTTAAGTTAGTCATTGGATTTTACAGTTTGCTATTGCAGTACTTGCCTTTCCATGCTTTTTAACAAGCATTTATGCCCTCACTTTTTGCATTTTGCCATGTGTAGATGTCTGCAAGTCAGTAGTTCTCTTGCAGGTAATTTTTATGTCTTAAAATTTATCATAAGTAATAATAAAACACCAATAAAAAAGGGTAGATCACTTTTTATGGTAAGTCCAGGTTTTTTTATATATTGTAATTAACACCTAAGGTTGGTACTCCCATTTTCTCTTTTCCAACCTTAAGATATAGTGTGCCCTTCTTTGAACAGTGATAGAGTCAAAAGGACACTGCTACTGCTAAGTCGCTTCAGTCGTGTCCGACTCTGCGTGACACCATAGACGGCAGCCCACCAGGCTCCCCCATCCCTGGGATTCTCCAGGCAAGAACGCTGGAGTGGGCTGCCATTTCCTTCTCCAATGCATGAAAGTGAAAAGTGACACTAACAGAGCAGTATTGGACTCAGCCTGCATTTTACAGTTCTTGTTATTGTTGTTGTTATTGCTTTGGAATTTACCTTTACCTAATCCTCTGAGGTTTAATCTCAGTCTTATGTATCTAGGAGGGGAAATGCCTTTGTAATAATTCTCTCCCCCCATTTATGGCTTCTTTTGAAGTTGTTTTGAAAAGGTTAAGGGGGGAAAAGCAAGAACAGTATTTAGGAAGCATTTCCTATTATCACAATTTCAAATCTTCGTGAAGTTTTTCAATGTGCAGATTTTTACAGTGGCTGTTAAGAAAAAGGCTCCTATCATTTATCATGTCTAGAGGATCGTTGGAATCTGCTTACTATCTTTGCTTAAGAGGAACAGGTTTTGTTAAAGTTTGGCTTATAGGACATATTTATTGTTGAACAGAAGTTTGTGACTTATGTTTCACCTTTTGAACATTGAAGTAAAGGAGTCTGAACCAAAGGATCGTAAAATCTTCATATAACATAGCCAGAACCATGGGAAATCGCCAACAGTTGACCTGCAAAACCCAGCCAATTTTACAGGGTTTTCAGAGTGATGGAGTAATAAGAAATGTAATGTTCAGACCAGATGCTAACTAATCAGAGATGTAGCCATTTACTGACTGGATTGTCTGTATTCATGGCCATCTCCTCGTATTTTAAGTTATTACAGATACTTCATTTCAGGGTATTATGCCATTTCTTACTGAGATTTTTAATATTTCTTCTTCCTCAACTTTAAGTTTGTAGTATAATCTTGATAGGGAACTATAGAGTAATGCAGTTGTTAGATTTGTTTATTTTTCTGGTTAAATCCTCTATCACACTGGTAAAATCTTACAAACAACTTAGTACATTTAGCTATAATAGGTATGGAACTATCCTTAGCCAATAATGAGCAATAAATACTTGTTTTCAACAGGCTCTGATGGATGTGTATATGAAACCTTGATACCAATACATCCAAGTGAACCCGAAAAAAATCAGAGGTTAGTTCAGTCGCAGTTGCTCAAGTCTGTGGTGTCTGGCAGTGCTCGAAGTGGTGCTGCACTCAGCATCCTGGATCAAGACCACGTAGCAGTCCTGGGAGCACCACGGCCAGCTTCTAAGGGTAACTGAGGTTCCATCGGTTACGAAGTCCTCTGGATTTTTTCCATCGAAGTGTACCTTTTAGTCTCCTCTTTCTTTTTCATTTATTTATTACCACCCAAAATCATTCTCTTTCCCACTGTAGCCTCTTCATTCTTGAATAGGTCTTTGACTTCATCTTACCTTGATCAATTTCTCTAAAACATTTCCTCATATCACTCACTACCTGAATAGACATTTTTCCAAAGAAGAAATGCAGATAGCCAGTATGCACATGAAAAGATGCTCAGCATTGCTATCATCAGGAAACGCAAACCAAAATCGCAGTGAGATACCACCTCAGACCTGTCATCAAATAACACATGTTGGCAAGGATGTGGAGAAAAGGGAAGCCTCATACTCTGTTGGTAAGAATGTAAATTGATGCAGCCACTGTGGAAAACAGTATAGAATTTCTCAAAAAATCTAAAAGTAGAACTACCATATAACCCAGCAATTCCACTCCTAGGTATATCCAAAAAAAGCAAAAACTAGTTCAGAAAAAACCTTGGACCCAAATGTTCATAGAAGCATTATTTACAGTTGCCAAGATATGAAAGCAACCTAAGTGTCTGTCAACAGGTGAATAGATAAAGTGATGTGTGTGTGTAATCCATATATAGACACTACTCAGCCATTAAAATGAATGAAAATTTTGCCATTCACAGCAATGTGGATGGACTGGGAGGGCATTAATGAAATAAGTCAGGAAGACAAATACTGTATGACATCACTTACGTGTGAAATCTAAGAAGGACAACAAGCTAGTGAAGATAACAAAGGAAGCAGAGTCACAGATACAGAGAGCAAACTAGTGGTACCTGTGGGGAAAGGTGGGGCAGGCAGAATAGGATAGGGGAGTGAGAGGCACAAAGACTGTGTATAACATAACCTTCAAGAGTATGTTGTACAACATGGGAATATAGCCACTATTTTATAATAACTAAATTGTGAATCACTATATTGTATACCTGTAACTCATATAATATTGTATAGCATGTATACTTCAATAGAAAATTAATTAAAAATTAATTTAAAAACCTTTTTTTCTTAGAGCAGTTTAGTGTTCACAGCAAAATTGAGGGAAAGATACACAGATTCCCATATACCCCCTCCCTGCACATGTCCACTTCTTACCATGAGATCTCACATCTTTGATTTTCTATCTTCATTACTCATTTTTATACTTACTAAAGTAAAACTTTTGTGTTTAACTTTCCGCCTTCCCCATCAACCCACCCCCTGCTCCGCATCATATACATATACTTGGAAAACTTTGGAATGTGTATGTCTTACCTTATAGAATGCCTGTCTGTATGGAATACAAAATTTCAGACGCTACAGACTTCAAAAGAGTTACCACAGGGGACCAGCGGACAAGTAAGTTTTTTTCACCTTGGCTTTTTTTCTTTTAAATATAATTATTTTTGTGTTTGCTAGATACATTGTAAGGGAAGAGACCGCTACAGATCTAAATATTTGTCAGTTTTTGATTAAAATAAATTAAGAAATATTTAATTTTCTACCTACAAGATTATACTTAATTTGGCTATTGTTTTAACCGTTTCCTTACATTTGTCACTTTCAAAGACTAAATTAGAAGCTAATTTTAGATCAGGAGAGAACAATTACCTAGTTAATAAAACTTCGAAATCTCGCTTTTGTTTGATCTTTTGCTTTCATATTTTGAACTATATCTGAGGGCTGCTACTTTGCCTAATAAATTAGTCTTTTAAATTACATGGTAAACATATCATGGAATTACATAAGAATACTTTAAAGAATTAAAGTTTAAGCTGACCAGACTAAATTATCTGAGGCAAAGGTCCTTGTCTTTCTTGTTCTTCATCGTATCTCCAGTGCCTAACAGGTTGGCTCAATAAATACTGGTTGCCCAGTGAATGGATAATCACTCAAATCAAGATATAAGATATATGTAAATCAAGATATAGGACATTGTTGCTCATTGTAATTAGAGGATAAGGAGACTAGATTTCTCAGCATAGAATGCTGATTTTATATTTAAACAGAATTAACACTTGACAATTCTGCTGTTCTAATAGACTTCACTTTTTTTTCCAGACTTCACTTTTGATTTCATGTGAGCTTTTTATTCCTATAACCTATCTCATTTTTACAATTTTATAATTGAGATCATGAGATAGAAATAATATTAAATTCTACTTTTTTCTTTTTAGTACATCAAAACAGTTTGGTTATGTTATAGTAGCCTTTGTGAGTTTCATGTTAACAGATGTGTAGTAGTGGCAATATTTATTTTAAACAGTTCATTGGTTTTAAATATATGTATTAATCAGATTTTTATGAGTTGAAAGAAAATATTCTCTAAATTATGCTCTATTCACACATGGGCAAAAATGAGAGCTTTGTAAACCTACCTCAATTAATGAATTGAACGTGTGAGATTATTCTAGAAACTTATTTACCTTTGCCTTATCCTTTTTTGTCATATTAAGATTCCTTACACCACAAGTTACTGTTTTATGTTATATGGCTCTGTTGAATCAGATCTTAGAAAAAGGGTTTCTTACATTTTTGATAACTTTTTTTTTTTGATAACTTCTTTTTTTTGTAGCTCTGGTATTATGGGGAAAATCTGTTTATGCTACATGGAAAGTTTCTAACTGTAATTCCATACAAGTGTGAAGTGTCATCATTGGCAGGTGCTCTTGGAAAACTCAAACATAGTCAAGATCCAGGTAGGAACTTAAATGTTTGTTTTATTAACTGCAGGCCATTGTATAAACTTCTAGTGGGATATGTAGGTTTTCGCAGCTACCAGTTTGCATAATCTGTTCTTAATGTTGAGCCACTGTTCATTCACATTTCGCTGGTCTAGGGAGATACGTTGAGAACAGTCCACGTTGCAGGTACTGCTGCAGGCTGAAGAGCGACACTGTGTTTTAAGCAGCAGTGTTCAGACTTGAGGGGAAATGGGAAAGTCCTGCAGACAAAATCAATGATGCTTTTTCCTCCCTGGTTCATCAGTAGCCTCATCTGTCGGCTTAATGTTGGTGGGCACATGGCCTTTAGGATATTTACTGATCTGTTATTGGTAGAATGAAATGGACGATAAAGCCTCTCTTGAATTGTGCCGGAGTGGTTGTTTTTTTAATGTTCTTTGTTTGATTGATTGGCTGAGTAAATATCAATAGGTCAAAAAATTCCAGAATTGTGTGTTTTATATTTTCTTAGGCACCCACGTCACACCTCATTTTGTAAACTGGGAAACATCACAGGGATGTGAACTTGGATCTCAGAACTCAGAGCAGTCAAAGAGAATTGTAAGTTTGGTAGTTTAAATAGAAATCTTAGTACAAATGTTTGATTGGAAGCTTGAACCCTAACAGCCTTATTTAAAAATGACATGTCATCTAGTAGTTTTTTAGGCATGTGTATAAGACCCAACTGTAAAAACAGACCAATTTGCAATTAGTAATAATACCTTCCTGAGCATAGTGATTTTATTTTATTTATTTAAAAAATGAAAGACCTTAAACTCTTCAAGATATTTAAGTTAAAATTTGAAATAGACCCACTTTTCACTTTAAGAAAACTAAACCCTAAAAAAGTTTGTGATTAGAGCAAAAGTGTCCCAGTCTCTTTGGGACATTTATTTTCTTCTAAATGTCTGTTGGCTCTTTTGTATCACTTTTGAGATCCTAATCAATTTACTGAATTCCAGTTAAGGAGAAGAAAAATTCAAGTGAGTGTACAGCCAGAGGTTCCTGCATCCACACAACTCTTAGCAACCATACAGGTAAATTTTAAAATATTAGAAATACGGAAAATCAATTCATGGTTAAAAGAAATGCCATGTACTTTTTATCTAGCTTCCTTTTGTGATCATTTTTAGAGCTATGGCTAACATTTGTCTGGTACATTGAGATTATCAGAGTGATTCTTTGACTTGCACCAAGCATTTTGTGAGTTTAATGTGACGCTGCTGGCCTCTTATCTCATTCAATTTTGCATTGAATGTTTGTAATTTAGTTTCTTAGAAGTTTTGATGTCTAAATCCTTGTGGTTTTTATTTTTTTCCTTGCATTTTGTCTTTGTGCAGTAAATTGTCATATCAACTCCAGTTTCACAAGAATACATGAATGCTGTTAGTGATTTAAGAAAATGTTGAGCTAGGAACTTTCAAGTACAGAGTGACATTTATTAATTGGTACCATACTAAACTGTTTACTTTTGCCCTTCCAGAAAGATTCAGAAAAACATATCGAAGTAGAACTACGTAAGTTTTTGGCTACTAAGCGGACCCCTGACTTTCATACCATTATTGGGGATGTAGTAATAGGACTTCTGGGAAGATGTAAAGCAGAGCCATCGTTTTATCCCCGCAACTGTCTGATGCAGCTTGTCCAAACACACGTGCTTTCTTACAGGTAAATATTTCTGCGGTTTTTACAGTTCAGATTTTCATACTCTGAAAAAGCCTTGTAAATTTTTTGCAGTTAAGAGTTGCTTAACATATCAAAGTAATTCGCGTTTTTGGCCTCAGCCTGTGCCCTGGCTTGATGGAGGTCGCCTTAGAAAAGACCGACGTGCAGATCCTGCAGCTCTGCCTGCAGCAGCTCCCTGACGTCCCTGAGTCGGTCACCTGCGCCTGCCTAAAACTTTTCTTGAGGTGAGTTAGAAGCTGATGGTCCTTTCTTTCACTGCCCCCCACCCTTTTCTTTTTAAAGCCGCACCACATGGCACGCGGGATCTTAATTCGCCAACCAGGGATGGAATCCATGCCCCCTGCAGTGGAAGCATGGCATCCTAACCACTGGGTCCCTACAGAATTCCCTTTCACCGCTTTTCTAACCTATTGTATTTTTTGACTTCTAACACTTTGAAAATGAAAATTTTGCCAGTAAATTCAAGTATTGATAAGAATTATTTCCTGCTTTCAATTAACATGATAGCATTGGTGATGACACTCTTCAAGACGCAGATATCAATATGGAGTCAGTTTCTGACTACATGGATCCTGTACAAGATGGGGAAATGGAAGAACAGACTACGTTTCTTCAGAATGGCTTCAATCCTGAGGAAGATAACTGTGACAGCTGTGCTCAGAAGTTGAAGGAGAAGCCTCAGGCCGCAGCAGACGAGAGCACTTCGTGCCCCCTTACCCCGAAAAGAGCAGCACTATTGTGTCCTTTGAAACAGTTTCCCTTGTATTATCTCTTTCCCAGGAATGTAATCAATACCAAGCAAAAACTAAGGGGTAGTTAGATAGTTTAAGGTGGGGTTTTTTTTCTTTCTTTTTTTTTTTTCCCAGATTCTGCTTGAAAATGGATTCCATTCAATATTGTGTTTAAACAGTTTACTTAAACTTTATTATTTAAGAAGCTGTACTAAGATAGAAGCTTTGTCAGTTCTAAAAATTAGTGTATTGAATAAATACCAGTTATTTATAACAGTGAAGCATACGAGATGATCTCTAGTGATGAGAATGTTCAGTGATAGAGCTCTTCTAGAAAAGTAGAACTTTTGTATCCATTTAGAAAAAATGTCACTGGGGAAGAGAGTTACTCATAATTTCAGTTGAAAAGCCTTTATTTGTTGAAGTAAGATTTTCCTTTATTCCTAAGTAGAAATGCAATTCTTCGCTCAGCATACAGTGAGACTTTTCTTCTGCCTCATTTGAAGGACATCCCAGCGCAGCACAGCACTGTGAGTGTTCTTACAGGTCATACAGGATTTTATTTCTGTATTAAATGTTGCTGTTTGACACTACCCAGCTTGTAGAGCATTCAAAAGGTTGTAGAGTTCTTTCATCTGAGTAAGAGATTTCCCAGCCCTCAAGGTGAAAAATTGTGCCTAGGAGACTAGATTGATCTGGGGGAGGCAGAGTTTGGCAGGATCCTGGTGCCAAACTGGAAGTCCAGGTTCATCCATCTAAGTTACAGTTGAGTAGAAACTAAAAGGACTTCCCTGGTGGTCCAGATAGTAAAGAATACGCCTGGAATATGGAAGACCTGGGTTCGATCCCAAGGTTGGAAAGATCTTCTGGAGAAGGGAATGGCAACCCACTCTAGTATGCTTGCCTGCAGAATCCCCATGGACAGAGGAGCCTGGCGGGCTGCAGTCTGTGGGGTCGCAAAGAGTCCCACATGACTGAGCGACTAAGCACGGCAAGCACAGCACAGAAGCTAAAAAGCATCGCCCAGAGGAGTCTCTCTTCTCCACTTACTATTGGCAAACAAAATAAGCCCTTCACCCACCTCTCCCAAACCAAATGAACTCCTCTTTGACGGCAGAAAGTGCATTCGATTTGTTTTTTGTGTCCTTGATGTCTATAGCATGTTTGTTTGATGTATGGTTTATTTCAGTAGCCTCTTAAAATTCTTTCCAGTCTCTCTGTTAGCTCTTTATAGAGAAAAATTTTCTATGAAAGTGATTGTCCTTTTTTCCATCTGCCCAGCTGTTTCTCCAGTATTTGTATTTCCTTTATCTGAAGTGTAGTGAAAATGCTACAATGACTCTTCCTGGAACACACCCTCCAACCTTGAACCAGGTGAGATAATCTTTTTACTTTGATCTGGTGCTGGGAAGAATGATAGATCTTTAGAACTTAAATTTCTGATTCTTTATTGTGATCCTTTCCAAGCATTTCCTCACCTTCACTGGGAGAGGGTGATAATAAGTGTCCTCTGAATAATCTATTCCTAGTCCCTCATAAAGATAGGTAAGACTCAGAGTTGCTTTTAGTCTAGAAATTTTCTGTCTTTACACTAACTTATCTTTCTGGTATCTTTCTGACATAAATTAGATCATAAGGTACAAGCTGTTCTGCGGTTTGGGTTTTTCATTCAGTACTACACTTTGTGCATTTTCTGGATCAAGATACATATACCTGCACACCACTTGATTTCATAGAAAATCTTAATTTGTTAGTCCCCTGTTGATGAGCGTTTAAATTGTTAACAGTTTTTTGCTATTATAAATGAACCTTCAACGAGCATCTTTATACAGATATTCTTGCATGTTATGAAAGAACACCTACTGGGTTGATTCTCATTAGTGAAATTACTGGATAAAGGGTACATGCATTTTTAGTTTTGAACATGCCAGGCTACCTTTCCAAGTGTTGTGACAAGAGGTACTATGGCCACAAAGGTCCGAGACTGTACTCTTTGCCAATCGGTACGTAACAAATGGGTGTTTTAATTTGCATTTCTTTGGTAATGAGCAAGAGACCATCAGTTCTTGCCCATTTATACTGCTTTTTGTGCACTGCCTAATCAGATTCTTTGTCCATTTTTCCATTGTATTTTCTTTTTCATTTTAACTTGTAAATTATTTATTGTATATTGAGATACTCATCTATTTCTGTCAAAGTATTACAAATACTTATTTCCTATCACTGTCTTTTTACTTTCTTTAATGGAATTTCTACCATAGATGAGTTTTTAATTTTCATACTGTTAAAATTGTTGAGCTTTTCCTTTGTGGCTTCTTCTTGGCCATGTCATGCTTAAGGCCCTTCCCACTCTGAGTATAAAAATAGCCACTGTGTGTTTTTCCATAATAAATTTATTTTCTTTTTCTGTGTTTAATGCTTTGATACATATAAAATTTGTTTTGATGTAGAGGATATATAGGGATCTGCTTCCCCCCCTCCCGCAAATGGATAATTGATTTCCTTAATGCTTTTTCATGGGTGATATTTTCATGTTAACACCACCATTTGAAGATGTAGGCTACATAGGATACTTAAGTAAGTGTAAAGTAATTTTATTTTAGTTCTTGGCCATTCATCTATAATACATGACACCCTATTTTTACATCATAATGTATGTAATATATTTCAGAATAGGAGATGAGTGGGTTCTTTTTTTATAGCTGCCAGTAGTTAATCAAAAAAAATTTTTTTTAATAAAATATGCTCACTCTCCCTTGGATTAAATATCACAGTGGCTTTCTTTTTACTGACTTATCTGATGGAAAAGACACAATTATGCTTATAAAATGGTAAATATGAAAGCAGAAAAGAGCCTTTTTAGATTGCTTAGAAATTCCTTCATCTCTAAACTAAAATGTTCAGACTTCTGTAAAGAAAGCTTATTTTTCTTATAACTGCTGGATATAATCATAGACTTCATAAAATCTTAACTTCCCTTTTCGCTGTTTATCTTCAGATTATGGATTGGATATGTCTACTACTGGATGCTAATTTTACTGTTGTGGTAATGATACCAGAAGCAAAAAGGCTACTGTTAAGTCTTTACAAATTTGTGAAATCCCAGGTATGTAATTATTTTATATATACTGAATTCTGTTTGTAACCATGAAGCATTATTATTACAGTTTTTCTTGGAATAGCTCTAAGTAATTGTGGAGGATTCATTTATATGTACAAGTTATGCTAAAAATTTATTTTGGAATTTTTTTCTTTAGATAAGCATTTGTTCCGAGCTCAACAAGATTGAAGTAAGTTTTCGTGAGCTACAGAAATTAAATCAAGAAAAGAATAATAGAGAATTATACTCAATTGAAGTGCTAGAACTCTTCTGATATTGCTAGTTTTCCTTCATAGACGTTTTATGAAGCTCTTTTTTCTGGATTCTTCCTACTCAGCCAGGCAAGAGATGTGGTTTTTTTGACTCTCTCTTCGATGACAAGACAAATACATGTGAAAGTACCTAGACCTACACTTACTGATGCTCCTAGGTGGGACTGCAGGTTTCACGTGACCCTCTTCTAGGTTACGGACATTGGTGGGGTGAGATTCTGAAACTTTTTAAAATACGGAACTGAGCTGCTTTTAAGTAAACTTATTTGTGTATTGATAAAAGTTTAATTTCTTACCACCTGTTTGAATAGTTCTTTTAATAAAAAAAATCACCATTGGAGAAACAGTAATACTAGGAAAAATATAGTTTTATCAGAGTCAGAAGCTGTCTGGCCTCATCTGCATTCATAGGGGAGAGAAGAAGGCAGTTCCACGGGCAGGCTGGGGAGGGGCCTTGCACACACATGCACTTATCTCCTGCCGCCTTCTCCAGATCTTTACCTAGTTGTACCACCTTACATATCTAGGACTGGAACATTATCCCTCACGTTACCTCTGTGACTAGATGCTGATTTTGGTTATATTGAATATTTTGGACTTCCCTGGTGATACAGTGCAGGGGACATGGGTTTGATCCCTGGTCCAGGAAGATCCCACGTGCGACAGAGCACCTAAGCTGGCGTACCAAAGCTTCTGAGCGCACGCTCTAGAGCCTGTGAGCCACAGCTGCTGAGCCCTCATGCCACAGCTGCTGAAGCCCACGCACCCCAGAGCCCACGCTCCACAACTGGAGAAAGCCTGTGTGCAGCAACAAAGACCTATCACAACCAAGATAAAACTAGTTAATTAAATACATGTATTGAATATTTCTAGGTAGTAAAAATAGTCTCTTCTGAAAAAGTCTTACAGTTTGGTTGACTGTAGAATTTCCTGTTTTAACTCATTGAATTTAGGACAAACAAAAGATTTTATATAGAAGAAATAGAAACTTTTGTTTCTTAAAAATAAGCTCAAATTTATTTTTCTTAAAAGTGAAATCACTTTTTCAGGTGATGGACTAAGTTTCCCAAAAACGTTTCTGACCTATGAAAGTCTCTTACTATTGAGTAAATCATTTTAAAACCTGTTTTAAACTGAAGAATTGTAATATATATGTGTATTTTTTAATGCCTGTAAATTCTAATGCATAAATATAAGTTGAAGTGTGGTTCTTGAGCCCATATTTCCAGGATCCTGATGGCTTAACTAAATTTTCATTAGAGAAGGGCTTCGTTTTAGGTCAGGCACTCTATATAAAGTTTAGCTACAACTGCTGCAGTTGAACAAACAGAGAGGGTCTCCCTAGTCTTTTTTTTTTTTAAGTCTGGTTGATTTACAATGTTGTGTTAATTTCTTAGTCATTCTTAATTTTTATTTGAATCCTGAGGGAAAAGAGGTACCAAAAAATAACAGCATATATTATTAACAGTTATGCCCACTTAACATAGTGGGACCTTTTGCTCAGACAGTTTAAGTGATACAGAACTTCTCAGCAGAAATGAAAAATCCAAGTCTCCACGATGTTCATCCTCTTTTTTATGAACCATTGAAGAATTACAGACATCCAGGCATAAAATTGTGGGTTCCTAAACTTTACTTATTGATTCATGTTGATGTTTGGCAGAAACCAACACAATCTGTAAAGCAATTATCCTTCAATTAAAAAATAAATTTTTAAAAATAACAAAACCTTTGAGCTTTAGAATAGCACATCCTTTATGATTTAGAGATCATTTTATGGTAAGTTAAGATTATTCAGGATATTCAGTTTTTAGATTCTGAGTTATTTATGATTTAACTTACAAGAACCCATAACAGATGAATCTCGGGTTAATTGAAAGTTCTTTCAGTCAGAGAAAACAACCAAAATTCATAGGTGGTATACTCTTCATGTCTTCTGAGTTAATTGTACTTGAAGACAGGTGCTGCACTGAAACCTTACTTGCCTGGTCAGGGTTCAAACAAGTAGAGGCCTTTGAGTGAGAGAAAGATTTCCTCTGCCCTGAAACTTGGGTCTGTTTGGAAGGGGCTTCTGTATAGGGTCCTTAGAAAGGCTTTATTATAAATAATTTAGATTGTCAATGTTATGGAAGCAAATAACCGATTTTAAAAATAAGAACATTTTAATGGCTTTTAAATACTATTTGCAAATTATCTTTAAGTTGACTAGTCTTAAGACTACGTTTAGAAGTTAAGGTTTTATAAAGAAGTTTTTTGGTTTTTTTTAATTGAAGTATAATTGACAGGAGACTCTTACAGGCTGAGTTCTTCAAGGTAGGGACTGTGTCTTACCCTTGATGCACCTCAGCAGAGGACCACTGGCACATAATCAGTGTTCAGTAATGGTCATTGAATAAAATTGCTGAATAATAGGTCTTATCTGTCCAACTGTAGTTCCGAGGGTTTGCAATACTTCCTTTTTCTGGCAAGTAAATCCTCCATGTTCACATATAGGCAGTGTATCTTCTGCCCCTAGACTTTGATTTTTTATAATTAAACTGCCTCAGATTTGTTTCTGATTATATATAGTACATCGGTGTAATTGTTTCTTGCCACACTGAGCAGCTTGTGGAATCAGTTCCCTGACCAGGGATTGAGCTCCAGCCCCAACCGTGAAAGTACTGAGTCCTAACCACTGTCCTGCCAGGGAATTCCCAAGAATCATTCTTTAAACTTAAGTTCTCCATCTGGGAAACAGTTTCCTGCTGCAACTTAATAGTTTTTGAGGGGACTGTGAGCTAACAGTATGTATCATTTTTATGTATCATTACTACATAAAAGTAGATGCTTGTTTGCTTTTTTGCCTCTTTAGCCTTCTTAGTAAGTATCAGGTGACTGTAAACTAGTGGAGTCCATTCTGGATCATGTAGAATTTTAAAACAAAGATGGATTTTTTTGCCCCACCTTTTCTAAACAATTTAATCCTAAAATAATTGCAAGAAGAAACGATGAGTACTCCTGTATCCTTAGCCTGAATTTGCCTGTTGGTAACATTTTGCCATGTTATTAATAGTTTTACACTATATATTTTTTCCTTTTTTCCTCAATCATTTGAGGGTTATTTCTGAACAGTCTCATAATTTAGTTTAATCCAATAAATACTTAAGCTTAATCCTGTAAAACAAGAGCATTAATTTTACATAACCACAATGCAATACCAAATTCAGAAAATTAATGGTAATACGGTACTATTTAGAATGATTACAGCCCTGCTCCAGATTTCCACAGTTGTCCCAGTAATGTCTTTTGTAATTGGACTTTCTCCTCCCTAAAATCCAGTCAAGGGTCATGCATTGCATCTGGTTTCCATGTTTCTTTAATTTCCTTTAATCTAGAACAGTTCCTAGATAACTGCATTTCTGAAGAGTCTAGGCCAGTTATTTTGTAGAATGTCGCTCGATGTGTCTCGGTTCCACATGATTAGATTCGGATTAGACGTTTCTGACAAGAATGCTACTGAGAAGGCACAGCTTCAGGGGGCACTGATGTGGGTTATCTTATCACTGGTGATGCTGAATTGGACCACTTAGTTAAGGTAGGGTTTTCCAGCTTGTCTCACTCCTGTAACCTGGTCTGGAATATTATTCTTCCCCAACGATGGTTTTAAATCCATGGGCAATTTTTGCTGGAATCGATTATTATTTTGGTGGTGGTTATGGTTGCAGATGTAAAAATTGTTTTGGCATCAGTCTGAAGTGGAATGCTGTGTGCCATGTAACCACCATTCTTACCTCTTCAGTTTACTTTCTAAATCTGTAGATGGATGAGCAAACACAAATGGATGGAAATATTCCACAGATTCGAATAGTTATAATCACACTTGAGTGTACAGTGTGCGATTACTTTTTTCACTTAATATTTTCATAAAAACATGTTTTTACATAGGTAACATGTTTTGATTCATGAAAGTTTCAGACTCAAAAAACTAGAGCTGAGAAGGCTTACCAGTAAATTTGGTCATAAACATTAAGTGTCTTAGCCAGTTCCCACATCTTTATTTTAGCAAAGTTGAAATGTGATTTTAGATTATACTCTTCCACTTCTTTTAATCATCATCAGTATAATTTGGGATGCATTTTAAAACACATATCCACATCAGTGGAGTTTTTGGAATTGCTTTCATTTGGTACAGACAAATTTCTTAAGGAAAAAAAAAATATTCTGAACAGCTTTTTTGGAGAGACTAGCAT
This sequence comes from Ovis canadensis, assembly GCF_042477335.2. Classification (NCBI taxonomy): domain Eukaryota; kingdom Metazoa; phylum Chordata; class Mammalia; order Artiodactyla; family Bovidae; genus Ovis; species Ovis canadensis. The sequence goes on along the minus strand of NC_091255.1, from coordinate 57,534,601 downwards.
TATTTAAAAGAACTTCCCCAGAGCCTTTTCTTCCGTAAGAAAGCACGGTAATAACTGTCTCATTCGGTTCTCCTTTTAGTTTCAGATCATATATTATTACCTAGATTAGCACAGCCAATAATTAGAATTGTGATTTTTATGTAATATATATTTAGTGTATATATAATATTAATGCATTTCAGATCCCAGTTGCTGTGACATTCTGTGCTCAGTTTTAGAATATAAGTTTTTAATTTGTATTTTAACTTAATAATAACATTTGTATACTTACCATTTAAATTTATGATAACATATAAGCTACTATATATTTGATTATATAGCACTTACTGTGTGCCACTGTGTGTTTCCAATGCTTTAGAAATATTAATTGATTTAGTAGTCATAAGCCTGGGTATCAGTCCCATGAAGTAGGATTTACTGTTGGGGAAATTGAGACACAGACCAGCAAAGTTCCATTAGTCTAACGATGAAGAGAGTGATTTGAGTCAGAGAAAAAAATGTAGTGATGTTTATACAGGAAAAGTTAGAGAACTTGGACAACTTGTTAAGTGGAAAACCAAAAACCATACTGCCCTGGAGATAGAGAAGGGAGTCAATGAGAGGTGCACATTGTTCCAAAAAGAAATGTTCCAAGTATTTTTCCCTCTCTAATTCTGTACTTACCAAGCAAATGACATTGATTTGCTTTCCTAGAAACAACTTGATATGAGAAGTGATGAGTTTCCTAGAATCCTCATAAATTAACAAATTGAAATTCTTCTCTAAAGCTGTAATTTCATGTTAACCTAATTATCCTTGGCTACTTTTCATTTCTGGATGAACTTGTTTGATTTGGGATGTCAGCACCAAATTTGTTATGCCTTGTAACGATACTTTCAGACCACAGGGCTTACAATATTTATTTCTTCTGGTTCATTTGGATATTTCATTGCCTTATTGTTAAATGTCTTATGTTTTACATTGTACATCAGTTAAGTTTGATGTTTTATTTTACTTTAAAATGAACTTGGATCCCAAGCACTTTAAGTACCTACTTGATGAGAAGACCCTCAGTCATGTCTGCCCCTTTGCGACCCCATAGACTGTAGCCTCTGTCCATGGAATTCTCCAGGCAAGAATACTGGAGTGGATTGCCATTCCCTTCTCCAGGGGATCTTCCTGACTCAGGGATTGAAACCAGGTCTCCTGCACTGCAAGCAGATTCTTTACCGTCTAAGCCACCAGGTTAGCCCATACTTGACGAAAGCCTTTTGAATTTGCACAGACCATATGCCACATCCCTGTTTCATTACTAGGTTGGACAGCAGCATGTAATATGCAATAGTTGACACTCCAAAAATGAAATTTGTACCATTTTCCTCAGTTTGAGGGCTTCCCTGATAGCTCAGTTGGTAAAGAATCTGCCTGCAATGCAGGAGACCCTGGTTTGATTCCTGGGTCTGGAAGATGCGCTGGAGAAGGGACAGGCTACCCACCCCAGTATTCTTGGGTTTCCCTTGTGATTCAGCTGGTAATGAATGCGCCTGCAATGCGGGAGACCTGGATTTGATCCCTGGGTTGGGAATATCCCCTGGAGAAGAGAATTCCATGGACTTGTATAGTCCATGGGGTCACAAAGAGTCAGATACAAGTGAGCAGCCTTCACTTTCACTTCATCAGTTGATTGGTGCATGATTCTCTTGAAATCAAGAGGCTTAAGATTTCTGTAATTTTGGTATAGACTTTTTAAATTTATACATTGCCTCTCAAAGAGAAATGAGCAAGCAAGTATAGTAGAAATACAAAATTATGCCTGGGAAAGGTGTATACAAATATGACAACTGGAAAAGTCAAGGAATTTTTAATTGAAGCTCACAAAAACTACCTGATGATAAGTCTGAAGCTTTGACTCTGTAAGTTCCTCCTCTTTTTCTTTCTTTCTTTGTATTGTGGAGAATTGCACACATATAAAACTAGACCAAACTCTGTATATCGTATGTCACCCAGCTTCAACATTTATCAGTATTTTCCCAATCTTGTTTCATCTGGGCCTCCAGTTACTTCCCCTTCTCATCCCAGCCATCAGATACTTTCATCTCTAGTTCAGTTATTAATTTATTTTATAAGTTATTTGAATCAGGAAAGTGATGTTTACATATTTGTGATTGATGTCTCATGACTTTCAATCTGTAGATTTTCTTACTATCTCTTTTTTTTCCTTTCTTGTGAAATTAGGTCATTTGTCCTATAGAATCTCCTGTCTGGCTTGTGTTGGTCATTTCCTCATAGTATCATTTTTCACAGTTTCTTCTGAATTCATATTTCCTCCAAATTGGTATTTGGATATAGAAACTTTATGAGACTCCAGTTCCTTTGAATTGTTTTGACCGCACCGTGCAGCATGTAAGATCTTAGATCCCCACCCAGGATTTGAACCCATGCCCCCGTGCAGTGGAAGTGCAGAGTCTCAACCACTGGACTGCCAGGGAAGCCCCAGTGTATAATTTTAAATAAGCTATTGAACCATTACAGGATACCATAATTATAAAGTAATATGAGTTTACTTATATGACGGGTAAGTATGTTTAAATTGATGTTTGCAAAAACTATATTCCCTAGGATTTCAAAGGAAATGTTATGTCTACCTACACATTTAATAAACGGTGCTGTTGCCTGTTGTATTCTTGATGCTGTGTATTTATTTCTCTAACGTACTTTCTGTTGGCAGTGCCTGGTTGCATTTGCTATAGGGTGGAATGTCTCTGGAAATGTTTGTTTTCTTACCTGATCTCCTATTATAAACTTTTTTACCTGGTCTCTTTTGTAGATTTTTTAAGTCACTTTTGCTTCAGATCTCTGCTTTTCTTTTTTTTTCTCTCTAATTCTGTAGTTTTTCTTAATATAAAGACAGAAGACTGCAGGGAACCTTTAGATCTTTTTAAAAATAAGTATTGATATTTTAAATTTTCTGCAAATATACTGAAACCCTGGGGAAAACAGTTAGGACCTTAGGTGTCTGGCTAAAGGGCTTAGGTCTTCCTTGCTGAGCCCCAGTGCCAGGGCAAACTGGATTATTGTTCAGGAAGAGACAGAGGATCGACCTGAGCTAGGAGCTGTCAGCAGATGAAATAGGAAGATGACACAGAGGACATGCTCATTAAATGATTACTGAAGGATTGGAGAAGACAGTTTGAGTGAGAAACATCTTCAGGATGAAAGAAGAGTTCCCTCACAACCAGATGCTCAGTAAGGAACCGAGGCATTCATTGGTTAGACAAGCTTGAAGTCTCTGGGGGCCTAGGGGAGATATGAAGAACTTTACCTGAGAGGAGATACCTCACCTGATCTCCCTGCAGGTGGGAAAGCAAACCTCCATCTGGAAGAGATGCTCAGCGCATCTCCTTTCCCCACAGGCATCATGAGCGAACAGGCTGTATTGAAAACCTGCAACTCTTAAGGGAATTATTAAACATAAAAGGCAGAAGAGTTGCTTCTTTTAGTCAGAAAAGTGGGGAGAGACGTTGCCTTTATGTCCACAAATATGTATTGAGCACTAGCAAGGGGAATACAAAAAGTGGGAGAAAAAAATTCTGCATTAAATGTGTTTTATTATGCAGCAGAAGAGACCTCAAAGCGAAAGCAGATTACAATATGAGTTCCCCTGGAGGCTGTGACCAGCAGTGCTTCTGGAGTTCTAAGCAAGAAGCCTACAGTCCAGACTTTGGCCTTGATGAATCAGTAAAATTTCCGAAAGATTTTGGGATCTGACATAAGGTTGCCGAGGGTTTTTTTTCTGCTCAGTTCACTTAAGTTGTGTCTGATTCTGCGACCCCGTGGACTGCAGAACACCAGGCTTCCCTGTCCATCACCAACTCCTGAAGCTTACTCAGGCTCATGTCCATTGAGTCGGTGATGCCATCCAACCATCTCATCCTCTGTTGTCCCCTTCTCCTCCCGCCTTCAGTCTTCCCCAGCATCAGGGTCTTTTCCAGAGTCAGTTCTTTGCATCAGGTGGTCAAAGTATTGGAGTTTCAGCTTCAGCATCAGTCCTGTTAGGGGAAGCGCACTGACTGAAGCCGCCCACCCCGGCCAGGCACCGCAGTAACCATTTGCATGAGTTGTTTTACAACAGGAGGTCCTGGTTACGAACAGGGAACTAATAAGCCACCACCAACCGGAAGAGTTCAGGAAAGGTAAAAAAGAGACACCACATGTCTGACCATCTACCAGAATCCTTCTCCCTGGCATCCATCTTGGCTGAACAAGCCACCAAAAGGAAGGATTCTGAGTCAGAATGATTGGCTAAAGACAGCCTGAAAACTGATCCCATCACCATAAAACCCAAGACTGCAAGCCACGAGGCAGAGCTGTTCTGGGTTCCCTTACCCTACTGCTCTCCACCCTGGCGCCCTTTCCCAATAAAATCTCTCGCTTTGTCAGCACATGTGTCTCCTCGGACAATTCATTTCTGAGTGTTAGACAAGAGCCCAGTTTTGGGCCCTGGCAGGGGGTTCCCCTTCTTGGAACACTTCCAATGAATATTCAGGAGTGATTTCCTTTAGGATTGCCTCCTTTGATCTCCTTGCAGTCCAAGGAATTCTCAAGAGTCTTCTCCAACACCACAGCTCAAAAGCATCAATTCTTTGGTGCTCAGCTTGCTTTATAGTCCAACTCTCATCCATACATGACTATTGGAAAAACCATAGCCTTGACTAGATGGACCTTTGTTGGCAGTTTTTTCTGCTAATTAACTTTTAAGAAGTACTTGTTATGTTGCCCTAATTTTTCTTAATTCACCTCAAACCTGTGCTAACAGTCGCAGGGTATCTATGTTTTACAGTCATGGAAATGAACAGGTGTGGGCAGCAAAGAAAGGACAGTTGTTGGGAATGCACCTCGTCCCCCATCCCCACCTGTTGGAGCAAAAGTGGTCCAGTACTTGGTAGGTTCCAGGATTCCTCCCGGAGAGTTTTTGTTAGCCATTAAGAGAATCCTCCACCAAACAGTACAGGTTGTCCAGAGAAGGTCAAATACTTGAAAACAATGTAAAAACATGAATATATGTTTCCCTTCAATTAAGACAAAAGTTTGAGAAAAACAGCTTTGATTTCTTCTATCTAAGTGACCTCAGTGATCAAAGCATTCATTTTTAACCTGTGCCAAGACATCCCACTTAGTTGGGTTTCTTTCTTTTTTTTTTCCTGGCCTCACCACACCGCTTATGGGATAGTAGTTCCCTGACCAGGGATTGAACCCATACCCCCTGCAGTGGAGTCTTAACCACTGGACCGCCAGGGAAGCCCCTTGGTTGGATTTCTTATTGAAAGGCAAGTATCCTCTCACTTAACACCCTTAATAGGAATTACTGGTTTGGGGGGCAGACTGAGTGCAGAGGCAATAGAAATGCAAACACCCTCTGAATGCAGACCAGAGGATGCCAGCCTCTGTCTTTGCAAATGCTGAGCACTCATTCAGATGCAGACTATTCCACTTTTAGCTAGGAGCTGAGAAGTGTTAGATCTACAGACCTCTTAGTCTCGGTCACCCTTGGGGGTGGAAATCTCTTATTATGCACATAATTTAACACATATTCCCCTGAATTTAGCCTCAATCTCCTGGCTGATGACCGTCAAATTCTATCTGCATCCAGCTCTGACTTTTCTACTAATTCCCAGATTCACATTTTCATCGCTTAATTAACATCTCAGATACCTCAAGTTTAAGGTATTCAAAATGGAACTCTTGGTTTCCCTCTACATCTGCTCCCCCTGCCTGGACTTCCTGGGGACTTGGAAGCGCCCCTCCCTCCATTTCCACTGCAGCCATCTTCACGCATCTCCATGGCCTCTCACCCTCCCCACTGCAGGTTATCTGCCCACTTGCCCTCTGGCTTCTATCCATTCTCTCCATGGCACTGAAGGTGATCCTACAGCTAAGTCAGATGGGTTCACACTGCCCTTTACAAAGGGCAAACATGGATGAACCTAGAAAACATGCCAAATAAAAGAAGCCGCCACTTAATGTATGAAAGTGAAAGTCACTCAGTCATGTCTGACTCTTTGTGACTCCATGGGGTAGTCCATGGAATTCTCTAGGCCAGAATACTGGAGTGGGTAGCCTTTCTCTTCTCCAAGAGATCTTCCCAACCCAGGGCCAGAATCGGCAAATCCATATGGACAGAAAGCAGATTAGCAGTGGCCAGAGGTGGGGGTGGGGTGGGTGGAGGGAGGAATAGAAATTCAAATTACAATGTTAAATGAATTTTACCACAATTAAGACAACTGTCTATGGCTTCTTAGTGCAGTCTTTAAAACCAGACTCCTTACGATAGTCCACAAAGCCCTGCATGGTGCCCCCTGGCTCCCCGTGCTCACATTGTGAGCCTTGCCTGCAGGCCTGCTCCCAGCAGCCTTGCCACGCCTGCCTCCAGCCCCCTGCTCGGGCTGTTCCCTCCACCCGCGCTCTGTCGCCAGCTCCACCAGGGCACTGGCTCCTTCTCCACCGCTGAGGGCCCTTTCCTGCCCACCCCACCTCTGCATCAGCTCTTTGCTTCCTTCCTCACACTGATCACAGCAGTATCTACTTACTTGTTTGCTTGTTTTCCTGTTGCCCCCATTAAACTATGTGAGTTATGAGGACAGGACCAAGTCTGTCCTGTATTTCCAGAATGTATGCAGCACCTGGTTACTGCAATCTCAAAAATTACAAGATGAATGAAAAAAAAAAAAAAACTGAGATTTGAGTGTAGAATAAATGAATGAATGAAGCTCTGCATGTTAAGAATACAGGACCCTCTCTTTGAACTTTGTAATAGAGGATGACGTGCATACTGCCTACGTATGGTCATACGGGCAGGAACTGGAGAGAGTAGCTATAAGTCAAGCAGGTGTTTCTCAGGAGACTAACTTGTCTTTAGGACTTGGCTAAAAGCTGCTGGTGACAGACTGTAAAACTTGGCCTGCCTCTGAGGAATGCACAACTTCTTCAGCAGCGAGCTCCCCTCTTTTAGCACAAAGGCTCATTCAGGAGAAAAACAAGTGTTTACAGGCTGCGTTTTTTTCTCCTCTCAGTCTAGATGACATGAGCTATACTGAATGCTATGAAGAGACAGATATTCTTACAATGAGGTAACCTAGTTTATTGACTAGAAGAATTTCATCAAAGAAATTGTGCCTTATTACTAGGAAAACAATTGGGTCTGTGCTGAGCAAGCAGCTTTCTCACATTCTTACCATATTTTCACATTATGCTCTAGTTCACCCTATGGTCTTCCATGCATTAGCTCATTTTTCCTTTTAATTAACTTCCCCAGGTGGGTATTCCCATTATTTCCACTTTGCAGATGAGGAAACTGAGATTCAGAGAGGCCAGATAAGTTGGCCCAGAGTCACAGCTTAGCTGAAGCACTGCAGCCAAACATCTTCATACTCTGTTTATCTTGGAGCAAGTTATTGGGCCTCACTAAGCTCCCTTTGCTTGCTTTGTTCCAATGCAATCCCATCTACCTGGGGGATTGCTGTGCAAATTGAATGAAATAGTGCATAGAAAATGCCCAGCTATGGTCATAAGCCTTTAATCAGGTTTGCTATTATTGTGATTTTTTCCACTTAATGTCAGGTTGATACTGCCCTTTCCAGGTGGCCTGGAGGGGAGTGAGGGCCCCCTCTCTGCTCTACAGCCAGTTTTCCTGAAAGTCTGGAGACCTGGCCCATGGAGATGAGGGCTGGGATCCCAGGGCCAAGGAGGCCACAAACTCGGGTCCTTCCAGCCTCTCCTTACATGCTCTTCATACCATACACGTGCTCACACATACACATGCTCGGTGCAATGGAATTTTCAGCTTGAATTAGAGAAAGGAATGTATACTGAGACCCACAATAGCCAGAAAACTAATGCAGCCTGGCTCCATTCCCAGGGCCAGAACGTCCCGGGTGTCGTCCACACCCAGTCACCTCTGACCAACCACCCAGCCGCTCAGCTCTTCTCCAGGAACCGCCCTCTCTCAGGGCAGGGTGTCTCTTGGCAAGACTCAAAGGGCAGGGGGTGAAAGGGCCCAGAGAAGAGAGGAAAATAGAAAGCCCTCTCCCTGCCCCCCTCCGGTCCCCCACCCCCACTCCCCCAAGCGCTGCCCCTCAAGATGAGCCCCTGGGACCTCAGCACTTCAGCCAAGGCTGGAGACAGAAACTGCAATGATAATGGAAAATTAAAGCAATTCTGGAGATACAAGTAGCCCCTCAAACCCTCCTCATTGTAGGTGAATGAGAATTGTCTCTGTTCTCTACCTTGTACAGCCGTAACAACCAGGTATCTTTATAAACTTTCATGTTTGCCAAAGCCTTGAGCCGATTAATAAAGAGCAGCTAATCTTTGTGCACTTTCATGCTCTTATCCCTGCAGAGCACTGTCTGCCCTGTGCCCTGGGTGTTGCCCTTTGCAGTAACTGTGTACCCTGTTCTTTCACAGAAAATGAGCTCAGTGATTTTATTTTTCCCTTTGGAAATCTCCAGTGATGAGAGTAACTCTGTAGCGTTTAGATTGCTTAAAAACTGGTTCATAAAATTTTTAAAATTTTCAAGAGGTATTCCCATCATGCACCTGAATTTACAATGTAGCACTGTCTTCTTACTGAGTATTCCCTTGTAAAGGAATCAGTGTTTAATTACAAAAGTGAGTGGAAAGTATAGATGATTGCCCCCTCCTGACTGATACTGCTTTGCTTTAAGACCAACATACGATCTCAATTTTAATTCAGCATCTTTAAAATATAATTTAGGTTTTCACTACCAAATACATTGCAAGGGTGTAATAAAGAGGGGGGAACTTCCCTGGTGGTCCAATGCCTAAGACTTCACACTCCCAGCGCAGGGGACCTGGATTCGTTTCCTGGTTGGGGAACTAGATCCCACATGCCTCCATTAAGACCCGGCACAGCCAAAGAAATAAATAAAAATAAATACTTTAAAAAATTAAAAATAATAGGGGGAAGTGTAACCTATAAACTGAGAGACATAAAAGCGGTCTCAATTTAAACAAACAAGCCTAGACAATATATGACACGAAACAGAAGGCTGATTTCTGATTTGATACTTGAAAATAAAAGGACTTACTTTTAAATTTTTTTAAATTCTTGGCTGCAATGGGTCTTCACTGATGTGTCCTAGGATCACATGTGCTAAACTTACCGAACTCATTCTGCAGGATGTGGCTCTCAGGCCATTATTGTTTCATTGTTTGGGGGTCTGTCTCACACTTCTGTTGCATGGTTTTGTTGCTAAGCAAGCCTGTTGGTTTTATGGTTAAGCAAACCTGCCTTCTTAAGTAATCATTAACTTATAGGAGTCTCCTGTACTTTTTCTATTTATAATCCCCTAGTGGTATTAACTATTTAGGCACCTGCTCTGTCCCTATCACTCTGAGGAATGTAGACACTAAAAAACTCGATGAAGAAGCACGCAGGATGAGTCGAGTGACTTGTCCAGGGTAACTAACCCAACTCCAGGGCTGCACTGGGCCTGCCTGCCTCCGCGGAGCCCACCCCATGAGAGGGGTACTCTGAGAGAGTGAAGCTCTCAGAGTCTCAGAGGGGACGCTGAGAGAATGCAGTAAATGTTAGTGAAAGAATGTATCTGTCGGGTGAGGATCATAGCCACATCTCACAGGTTTCCAGGGTTAAGAGACAGCACTGGTCCCTTGAACCACTGTTCTCAGTATCTTTGGAACATCACTGGAACAGGACTGCCCTTGGAACTTTGCTAGGTGTCGTTCCTGCCATTGGCAGGATTCAGAGGATGATTGGCAATGTCATAAATGGTGCCAGCTTTGTCACAAAGGTCATCTGTGCCGCAGTGCCCTAGGGGTGCCCGCCTTCATGCTACAGGCCCTCTCTGAATTCACCGAGGACAGCCTTGGCAAACTGCTGGTGGGACTGAGGATCGAATGGTTCCCAGGTGCTCTGCAGGGAGGACTCTCCCAGTGGGCACTCACCCCAGGCCCTTAGGCTGGAAGGAGTTAGGGAACACAGACAGAGGGAACTCAGAGGCTGCAAGCTGTGAATATCTTTGCTGAAATTCCGTCTCTCATAGTACCTTTTTCTTTCATTGCCAACAAATTTCCTTCTCACTGAGCTAGGAATAGCTGGAGATTGGACCAGGGGAGAGAAACTACAGGCGTTGCTGATGCAAGTAAAGGCAGGTCTAGGATAGATGCTCCGAGGACTCTGACATGAGGGTGTTGGGCTGGGCCAAGGGTTCAACAGGAATGGGGTCAAGACCATTGTGACTCCATTAGAAGACACAATTTTGTGTTCATGGAGTTTGTGACTGATAACCAGGGAACTGGCCTAGCTGTTGGAGGTGAGGACCAGTGTGGAGTCAGCTGCGAGAAAGAAGGAACCATAGAAGATAAATTGCATCAAAAGTACGAATGGATCTGGGATTTCTCCACCATCTTCACCTTACGATGTCTCCCTTGATGCCTTCAGTTCAGTTCAATCGCTTAGCCGTGTCTGACTTTTTGAGACCCCATGGACTGCACCACGCTGCTCAAACTCATGTCCATCAGGTTGGTGATTCCATCCAACCATCTCATCCTCTGTCATCCCCTTCTCCTCCTGCCTTCAATCTTGCCCAGCATCAGGGTCTTTTCCAATGAGTCAGTTCTTTGTATCAGGTGGTCAAAGTATTGGATTTTCAGCTTCAGCATCAGTCCTTCCAATGAATATTCAGCACTGATTTCCTTTAGGATTGACTGCTTTGATCTCCTTGCAGTCCAAGAGACTCTCAACAGTCTTCTCCAATACCATAGTTCAAAAGCATCAATTCTTTGGTGCTCAGCTTTCTTTATAGTCCAACTCTCACATCCATGCATGACTACTGAAAAAACTATGACTAGACGGACTTTGTTGGCAAAGTAATGTCTTGCTTTTTAATATGCTGTCTAGGTTGGTCATAGCTTTTCTTCCAAAGAGCAAGCATCTTTTAATTTCATGGCTGCAGTCACCATCTGCAGTGATTTGGGAGCCCAAGAAAATAGTCTCTCACTGTTTCCATTGTTTCCTCATCTATTAGCCATGAAGTGATGGGACCAGATGCCATGATCTTAGTTATTTGAATATTGAGTTTTAAGCCAGCTTTTTCACTCTATTCTTTCACTTTCATCAAGAGGCTCTTTAGTTCTTCACTTTCTGCCATAAGGGTGGTGTCATCTGATATCTGAGGTTATTGATATTTCTCCCGGCAATCTTGATCCCAGCTTTTGCTTCATCCAGCCTGGCATTTCTCATTATATACTCTGCATATAAGTTAAATAAGCAGGGTGACAATATACAGCCTTGATATTCTCCTTTCCTATTTGGAACTAAAGAAATTCCTGATTTGGAATCCAAAGAAATAGAGGAAAACAATAGAATGGGAAGGACTAGAGAGCTCTTCAAGGACATTAGAGATACCAAGGGAACATTTCATGAAAAATGGGGACAATAAAGAACAGAAATGGTATGGACCTAACAAAAGCAGAAGATATTAACAAGAGGTGGCAAGAATACACAGAAGAACTATACAAAAAAGATCTTAATGGCCCAGACAACCACAGTGTTGTGATCACTCACCTGGAGCCAGATATCCTGCAATGCTGTGACCAACCTAGACAGCATATTAAAAAGCAGAGATATTACTTTGCCAACAAAGGTCCATCTAGTTAAAGCTATGGCTTTTTCAGTGGTCATGTATAGATGTGAGAGTTGGACTATAGAGAAAGCTGAGTGCTGAAGAATTGATGTGTTTGAACTATGGTATTGGAGAAGACTCTTAAGAGTCTCTTGGACTGCAAGGAGATCAAACCAGTCAATCCCATAGGAAATCATTGGAAGGACTGATGCTGAAGCTGAAACTCCAATACTTTGACCACCTGATGCAAAGAACTGACTCATTAGAAAAGACCCTGATTCTGGGCAAGAATGAAGGCAGGAGGAGAAGGGGATGACAGAGGATGAGATGGTTGGATGGAATCACCAACCTGATGGACATGAGTTTGAACAAGCTCCAGGAGTTGGTGATGGACAGGGAAACCTGGCATGCTGCAGTCCCTGGGGTCTCAATGAGTCAGACACGACTGACTGACTGAACTGAACTGACTTCTTTGCATTGATCACCAAGGAAGTCTTTCTTATCTCTCCTTTCTGTTCTTTGAAACTCTGCATTCAGATGGGTATATCTTTTCTTTTCTCCTTTGCCTTTAGCTTCTCTTCTTTTCTCAGCTATTTGTAATGGTTCTCCTCAGACAACCATTTTGCATTTCTTTTTCTTGGGAATGGTCTTGATCACTGCCTCCTGTACAATGTCAGGAACCTCCATCCATAGTTCTTCAGGCACTCTGTTTATCAGATCTAAACCCCTGAATCTATTTCTCACTTCCACTGTATAATCGTAAGGGATTTGATTTAGGTCATACCTGAATAGTCTAGTGGTTTTCCCTACTTTCTTCAATTTAAGTCTGAATTTGGCAATAAGGAGTTCATGAACTCCGGGAGTTGGTGATGGACAGGGAGGCCTGGAATGGTGTGATTCATGGGGTCGCAAGGAGTCAGACACGACTGAGCAACTGAACTGAACTAAACTGAACTGAACTGAGTCACAGTCAGCTCCCTATCTTGTTTTGGCTGACTGTATAGAGCTTCTCCATCTTCAGCTACAAAGAACATAGTCAATCTGATTTCAGTGTTGACCATCTGGTGATGTCCATGTGTAGAGTCTTCTCTTGTGTTGTTGGAAGAGGGTGTTTGCTATGACCAGTGTGTTCTCTTGGCAAAACTATGTTAGCCTTTTTCCTGCTTCATTCTGTACTCCAAAGCCAAACTTGCCTATTATTCCAGGTATCTCTTGACTTCCTACTTTTGCATTCCAGTCCCCTATGATGAAAAGGACATCTTTTTTTGATGTTAGTTCTAAAAGGTCTTATAGGTCATCGTAGGACCGTTCAACTTCAGCTTCAGACTTCAGACTAAGCCAGACCTGCCTTTGAGTGTGTGAGTGTCTCCTGTGGGAGCACGGGTCAGCAGTGGCCTGTCACAGGGACAGGGGTCTGCTCTGGCAGACCTGGGTCACCCAGTGTGTGGCATAAGCCCTCTTGGAGGAGCCCCACCATAGAGCTGCTGAGCAGATGACCCACACACTGCAGAACAATTATACCAAAGAAATTCTCACATTGTTAAGAAAGTTCCAGGACCCACAACAGATTTCCCAACCTGGGGATACAGCAAACAGACTGAGAACCTTCCAGGGAACTTGACTTTGGAGGCTAGTGGGAGACCAGCCAGACTTGCCTGTGAATGTCCAGGAGTCTAGGTGGAGATGTTGGTGGGTCAATTTGGCCTCAGGCCAAACAACAGGCACAGCCCCTCCCATCAAGGGAAAATTGGATTAAAGATTTACTGTGAGTGGCCCCACACATCAGAACAAGACCCAGTTTCCCCCACTGTCAATCCCTCCCATCAGGAAGCTTCCTTAAGCCTCTTATCCTTTTTCATCAGAGGACAGACAAAATGAAAACCACAATCACAGAAAACTAACCAAACTGATCATAGGGACCACAGCCTTGTCTAACTCAGTGAAACTATGAGCCACAATGTAGGGCCACCCAAGATGGACGGGTCATGGAGAGTTCTGACAAAACATGGTCCACTGGAAAAGGGAATGAATGGCAAACAGCTTCAGTATTCTTGCCTCGAGAACCTTGGTGCCTTACCTGTCTTCTATTCAGGTGAATAAGTCAAGTGCCTGTTGATTGGAATCTGCTGCTATTTTTTTAAGAGAGTTTTCTTCTTGGGCTTGCCGGATATTAGTTCCCCCATGAGGGATCGAACCTGGGTCCTTGGCAGTGAGAGCACAGCATCTTAACCACAGGACCACCAAGGAATTCCCGGGATCTGCTGGTACTGAGAGGCCATTTTTCATTTAATCTCCTTGTATGATTTGGAAGTCCTCTAAATCCTTACTGTTCAAAGCATAGTCAGCAGGTTTGTCAGTGGCAGCACCCCCTAGGGAGTTGGAGAACTGCGGTCCTCACTTCTCTCCTGACCTGTATACAGACTCAGAATCTGCATTTTTAACGAGACTCTCAAAATATAATGGTCAGGTTTCTTCAGGGAGACCCTACGTGATTTAGCCTTGGCATTTTCATGTGCTGTTGTTGCATAGTCTCTCTGGAGGATGGTTTATCAATATGCGCCCCAAACCTTAACTTGTGTATATCTTTAACAATTGCATTTCATGTAACTTATCAGATACATGTACAAAGACCTATGTGAAAAGGATGGTCATCATAGTGTTACAGTAGCAGAAAAACACACACACACAAGCTAAATAGCCAATGATAGAGGAGTAATAATTCATAAGAAGGCATGCTACGGATCCATTAAAAATCATGTTGTATAATATCCAAATATTTTCCTATTTGGCTAGGAAAATACATATGATACATTGAGTAAAAATAAACAGGCTACAAAACAATTTATGTAATGTGATACTGTTTATCCACAGAAAAACTATACATGGAAAAATACTTGATTATCTCTCTTGTTTTTTTATTTTAAACTTTTTATTGGAGTATAGTTGATTTACAATGTTGTATTAGTTTCTGTCATACAGCAAGGTGAATCAGTTATATGTATATATATATATATATATATATATCCACTCTGTTTTTTTTTATCCAGTCTTTTTAGATTCTTTTTCCAATTAAGGATTATCTTTGCGCGCTTCTGTTTTCTAAATATTCTGCAATGAACAGTTATGTCCTGCCATAAGATGCTATGGAAAAACACAAAGAAACTTTTTGGCCAACTGGATAATTAAAAACACTATTCTCTTAAAACAAAAAATAAAGGCAAAGGGAAGGAGTACAATGTATGACAAGGAAAACTATTCATTAACCTGGGAAACAAAAGAAAATGAGAACATGTTTTCTTTGGATGGTTGTCAATTTCCTGACATTGTTTGGATATTATGTCATGTTGGGGGCTGACTTGTGTCCCCAAGAAGACTTGTTGACACCTTAACCTCCGGTACCCTGAACATGATTTGGAATAGAAGTCTTTGTAGGTATATGAGGTTAAGGTGAGGTCATACTGGATGGGCCCTAAATTCAATCACGAGTGTCCATATAAGAAGAGACACAGATACACATGGAGGAGGCCGTGCGAAGATGAGGCGTGTATGGAGTGGTATGTCTACAAGCCAAGCAATGTCTAGGATTGCCAGCAACCTCTAGATGCTGAAAGGGGCATGGAAGGATCCTCCCCTAGAGCTTTTCAGCACATGCCTGCCAACACCTTGATTTTGCATTTCTGGCCTTCCGACCTATCAGGGAATAGTTTCTCTTAAAACTCAGACCTGACTCTGGTTGCCTGTCTTGAACACCAGTAATTCAACAGATGTTTGCTGTTGATCATGACCGTCACAGGGCTCCAGGTCTTTTCTCCAATGCCAGACCCATGCCCACTGGGCTTCCTCTAACCCCAGGTTGCCTTTGGGAGCTGCTGTGAGTTTGTTTTTATTGTTCAGTTACCAAGTCGTGTCTGACTCTTTGCTTCCCTGTCCCTCACCATCTCCTGGAATTTGCCCAAGTTCATGTCCATTGAATTGGTGTTGCCATCCAACCATCTCATCCTCTGTTGCCCTCTTCTCCTCCTGCCCTCAATCTTTCCCTGCATCAGGGTCTTTTCCAATGAGTAGGCTGTTCACATCAGGTGGCCAAAGTATTGGAGCTTTAGCTTCAGCATCTGTCCTTCCAATGAGTATTCAGGGTTGATTTCCTTCAAGATTAGCTGGTTTGATTTACTTGCTGTCCAAGGGTCTCTGAAGAGCCTTCTTCAGCACCGCAGTTTGAAAGCATCAATTCTTCAGCACTCTGCCTTCGTTATGGTCCAGATGAACTGGCAAGGTGGCCAGCCCTTCCACTAGGGTTGGTTAAACACTGTCTTACCAACAAGAGCTCCTCAGCAAGCTGTCTTGGGGAGGAGGGAAGGGGTGACATTCCCAAAGCCCTGATTTCTGCTCACTCCATCTGATGTCTACCTTATCCCTCTAGAACCCAGACTTTATTAAGGTCAACAACCTACCCAGACCCTGGAGCTGGTTTCCCAGCTGCTCTTTGTGAAAACCAGGACCAAATTCTGGCTGCCTTGTCAATAAGAGTAAGATTGCAGTCCGGGAGATTGTCTTCTAGTGCACAGAACAAAAATTCTTTCTCTTTCTCCATGTCCCTCTTTGCTGCCCTCAGTCACTCTTCTCTCTCTCGTCCTCCTTTCTAAATTGAAGTGGTGAAGCCTGCTAGCTTCTGCAGCCTTCAGCGTAGCCATAGGAATAACATCTTCCCATTGCACGACTTAACTGTTTCAAAGTCTTCCTCTTTTCCCGTGGCCAGCCAGAAAAGAAAATTCATTTGGATTCATTAATTTGGATTCTTTTTCTAAATTGCATATACCACATGGAAAGTGAAGGGGCTGCTAGTCATTCGAGTACGATAGTGGGAAAGTACTAAATTTGAAGTCATATTATACTCATTTTAGCGTGACTGTGAAGTCGACAAACTTGGGCAATTCACTTCTCTGCATCTTAATTTTCCATCTTCAAAAGAAGCTAACTACATAATGGGACTTCCCTGGCCGTCCAGTGGTTAGGACTCAGCGCTTTCACTGCCAAGGGCTCGGGTTCAATCCCTGGTCAAAGAACTAACATCCCACAAACCATGTTGTTGTTCAGTTGCTAAGTCCTGTTCAACTCTTTGCTACCCCATGGACTGCAGCATGCCAGGCTTCCCTGTCCTTCACTATCTCCCAGAATCTGCTCAAACTCATGTTCTTTGAGTCAGTGATGTCATCAAACTATCTCATTCTCTGTCACCCTCTTCTCCTGACTTCAGTCTTTCCCAGTCTTTTCCAATGAGTTGGCTCTTTGCATTAGGTGACCAAAGTATTGGAGCTTCAGCTTCAGCATTAATCCTTCTAATGAATATTCAGATTTGCTTTGCTTTAGGATTGACTGGTTTGATCTCCTTGCAGTCCAAGGGACTCTCAAAACCATATAGCAAGACCAAAAAAAAAAAAGAAAAAGAAGCTAACTAAATTGTTCTTTTTTTTTTTCAATCTTTTGGCTGCAAGGCATGTGAAACCTTAGTTCCACAACCAAGGATTGAACATTGTCCCGTGCATTGAAAGCATGGCATCTCAACCACTGAACTGCCAGGGAAATCCCTAAATTGTTCTTATTTAGCTCAGGAGACTGTTAGGATAATCAAAGGTGATAACTTGCCAGCAGGTACTTTGTATGTAGTGTTAATTACCATACGCGTATAAAGTTTTATTTTTTATCTTAGTGGCATCAGATTCCTTTCTTAAATAGGAAAGCATACATGTAGAAGACACTTTGCTGTGTGCAGCCACATGGCAAGTGGGCAGAGCGCATAGCAGCGTGGTACTGATTAGCGGGTGTCACCAGGTCACCGTGCAGGTATGGAGGGGAGCTTGTGTCAGGAGGTTCAGTGCAAAGAAGGGAAAGAACTGGGGAGCAAAAATACGATGGGCTGGGGAGGTTTGGAGCCTGGGGAGGTTGCCAGTGTTCAGCAAGAGGAGTGCTGCTTTTGGTGAGGAAGTCAAAACAAGAGACAGGGCTTGAGGAGATAGAGGTCAAGGAAGTCTGGGTGTGGAACCTCATGCCCAGAGGAACTGGCTCACAAGAGCCAAACTCAGTCACAGTTTGCTCGCAGGGGTGAATCTACAGGTCAGGTTCAGGCAGAGGGACTCAGTGATGGAGATCAAACCCCGGACGCAGAGTGACTGCTCGGCACCAACAGCAGCAAGTGTGCCTCGTCTCATGTGTGGATGGCAGCCTCATGGAGACGGCGCTGCACAAATAGGGAGGTTCGGAGATGCAGTGTCTCACCTGTGGTTGCTCCGCTGAGTGGCTGAGCCCAGAACTGTCTGACAGCAAAGAAATGGGCATCTGAGATGAGACAGAAGAGAGGGCGAGTGAGGGATACAGAGGGAAGAAGCCGCAAAGCTAAGCTAATCTCCTCCCCATCAACCTTTTCTGAAAGGGGCTCAGGGAAGAGAACAGGACTGAGCCCTGCAGGTGGGGGCCCCCACAGAGCCAGACCATTCTCGGCTGAAACCGCTTAGAATGTATGCCAGACGATCATTTCGGCATTTTTCCAGCACTGTTTGAGAAGTCGGCAGCAGGAGAATCCTGGACAAGGCCAGCAGGGCTGGAAGTTTCTATGAGCAAATGCTATTTTGCAAGAGTGGATGATAAGATGAGGAAAGGCTAATGAGACGATGCTGGGAAAAGTAAGATACATGATTGTCATTTTCTGTAAAAGTACATAGAGACATAATGGTGAGCGGTTCTTAGGTGTTGGGTAGATCTTTTTTCCTTACTTGCTTTCCAAATTTCTTCGAGTACTATATATTTTTTAAATTACAATGATAAAGATTATATGAACATGTGAATATTGTTTATGAGTCAGTTATGAGCCTGCTCTTTTATGCTGGATACGTGATAGAATGAGGATGATTATAATTAAGAACACTGCGCAGTAATGTACAACATACAATGGCGGGCACATAGTAAATGCTCGATAAGCAACAGGAGTGACTGTGTAACTCTGAAAATAGTGCTAAGGTGGTGGGGTCAGTATGAAGTTTTTTCTTTGTTCAAGATTTGCTGTAATGTTACATTGGATTCCAAAACCATGCTGCTGCTGCTGCTGCTAAGTCGCTTCAGTCGCGTTCGACTCTGTGTGACCCCATAGACAGCAGCCCACCAGGCTCCCCCGTCCCTGGGATTCTCCAGGCAAGAACAGTGGAGTGGGTTGCCATTTCCTTCTCCAATGAATGAAAGTGAAAAGTGAAAGTGAAGTCTCCCAGTCGTGCCCGACTCTTTGCAACCCCATGGACTGCAGCCCACCAGGCTCCTCTGCCATGGGATTTTCCAGGCAAGAGTATTGCAGTGGGTGCCATCGCCTTCTCCAAAATCATAAAGAAACCTAAACGGTAAACGCATGTGTTTGAGGCTCTGATCCTTGGGTCGAGAAGATCCTCTAGAGGAAGACATGGCACCCCACTCCGGTACTCTTGCCTGGAGAATCCCATGGGCAGAGGAGCCTGGTGGGCTACAGTCCACGGGGTGGCAAAGAGTTGGACACGGCTGAGCGACTTAGCACAGACCTAGGAGTTTATGGTTTAGGTGGCCAGTTTATTAGGTCTCCTTAAATATTAGTCTCTGAGGGACTTCACTGGTGGTCCAGTGGCTAAAACTCTGTGCTCCCAATGCAGAGGGCCCAGGTTCATTCCCCGAATTCTCTAGATTCTGCCTGCCTCGACTAAGAGTTCTCATGCTGCAGCTAAATATACCACAACAAAGAGTGAAGAGCCCGGATGTGAAAACTAAGACTGGGCACAACCAGAGAAATAAGTGAATTTTTAAAATATTTAAAAAATAAGTGTTAGTCTCTGAAATTAGATTAAATTAGATTCCAGCTGGAAATAAGCCATGAAGGCTAAACGCTTTCTTTGTACTAGAAAAAGATGCCCCATGCAGCCTTGTTAGAAGCACAGGCATCCGTGTTGAGAGACCTGCTTGGGCCTTGATTTTCTCTCAGAGATGCTCTCTATCCAACCAGACGCTTCTGTGACACAAGAGGCCAGAACAAAAGCCTGGAACATCCCTGGAAGTCCAGTGGTTAATACTTCACCTTCCAATGCGGGGGCGGTGAGGGTTCAATTCCTGGTCAGGAAACTAAGATCCCGCACGCCTTCTGGGCACAAAACAGAAGCGTAAAACTGAAGCAGTACTGTAACAAATTCAAGAAAGACTTTAAAAATGGCTCACGTCAAAAAAAAAAGCTTAAAGACAAAAGAACAGAAGCCTGGAGCTCTAATTCTTCTGAGCAGAGATACTGGGGCCTGTGGGGACCAGGCCCAGGGTCCTGGCTTCATGACTTAGACACTTTAAACTTGGTTGCAGTGGAGACAGTGGCCTCGTGGAGGCGTGGGGCCTGCCCAGTATCTCTGAGTGGCCTCGGGCAGACAGCAGACACTGGCTGGGCTGTGTGGGTTCTGTGGAGTCCTTACAGGCCCTCAGCATTTCCGAGACAGCCCTGAGGCACCTGGGACCTAGTTCCAGGGAAGCTGGGGGGCACAGTGGCGTCAGACAAGCTGGGGTCCGCTGAGAGGGTCAGGTAAGGGGCGAGTCCCCATCCAGGGCTGATGGTGTCTAGAGTCAAGACAAACCTTGGGAGCACTGCTCAGAGCTCTAAGCACTGACAGCTGGAGACAGTGGCTTCGGGGATTTGCACGCTCACCATAATCTCCAGTGAACCGACTCACTGGAAAAGACCCTGATGCTGGGAAAGACTGAGGGCAGGAGGAAGAGGGGGCGACGGAGGATGAGATGGCTGGATGGCATCATCGACTCAATGGACATGAGTTTGAGCTAACACTGGGAGATAGTGATGGACACCGGAGCCTGGCGTGCTGTAGTCCATGGGGTCACAAAGAGTCAGACATGACTGACCAACTGAACAACAGCCATAATGTCCATTTGTCCTCCAAAAAGCCACACGAGAAGTGTACTTTTTCCCAGGTAGCTCTCAAGTCAAGCTGGCTCCCGGCTCCTTCCAACCCATTTGCTGCGCCCAAATCCCTGCTAAATGGAAATTTCAGAGCGTCACTGGCTCCAGGGATTCTAGGAGACATACGTTCCTGTTGGACTAAAGCCCTATACTTGGGGAGTTACCCATGCTCTCTGAGCCTCAGTTTTTCCATCGATAAAATGGAGATATCCATTTCAGTTCATTCAGTCACGTCCCACTCTTTGTGATGCCATGGACTGCAGCACTCCAGGCTTCCCCTGTTCATTTCTTAAGGTTACCGAGAGAACCAAGTAAAAGGACTGTGTATTTTGTCAATCCTAAGACACTCTTTTTTTCTTATCTTATCTCTGAAGTTGAGATGCATCTTATATTCAGTATACTTTATATAAAACCAACCCTTGACTTCGCCAATTTCCCACCTCTAGAAGGCCCAGTAGCGCCCCCTGCTGCCTCCACCTGCACATTTCACGCTGCCTCCGTTTCTAGAGCCGCCGCTCTGTCCCCAACTGGAGGACACAGAAATAAAGGGGGCGGGATCTTTTAACTACAGTGGTTTCTCCAACCCTTGACCCTCCTTGTCACCTCCCGTCTTGTCAGATTCTAAAGCTCATCTTACCTAAACCCACCTGACAAGAAGGAGACAACCCCCCCGGGTTGGCAGAGAAGACAAACAGGGTGTCTCCATCTGTGTGTTTTGGTCGCTCAATCGTGTCTGACTCTTCGCGACCCCCTGGACTATAACCCGTCAAGCTCCTCTTGTCCATGGAATTCTCCAGGCAAGGATACTGGAGTGGGCTGCCATTTCCTTCTCCAGGAGATCTCCCCCAACCAGGGATCAAACCTAGGTCTCCCACGTTGAGGGCAGATTCTTTACCATCTGAGCCACCAGGGAAGCCCATCCCCATCTGAGCCCAGGACAGCATCCATCCATGCTGGCACCATATGGACCAGGAGTGCCCTCCTTCCTCTGGATTTGACCTTCACGTTATGGTATAAACCCACAGGCCCACCCTGCCCACAGATGTTCCCGATGAATCTACTAACCTGACTAGGCTCCCAATGTCTTGCTTGTTGAACCCACTGATCTTCTCTCCTTTGGGCAGCATATGTCAGTCCCGGCTCCTGACCTCCGGCCTGTCTCTTTCATACATGGCGGCACCTCCAGCTGCCCATGTAGCTGTAAGTCACCCAAGATCTTAGCCTTAGGCATAACCAGCTTTCTTCTGGATGCTCCAGTTCAAGCCACTGTGCTTTCTGGTTCCTTCCCCTGGTTGAGCCCAACCTACTCTGCAGTGCTTTCAACAAGTTCTTCATTCTTCAGTGCCGGGGGCCAGCGTGAGGAATTCCGCCCATGGCAAAGGTCATGAGGAAAGAGGCTTGGCATACGCAAAGGTGTGATCAAGCCTCAGGAAACCCCCTGTTCCCGAGCATCAACCCCAAAACCAGAGTCTGTTTTATGCTCTCACCTACACCTCTGACTTTACGGGGGGCTCTCCCCCATAACCGTTTCTCTCTGAGAAGGAGTAAACGTGCAGCTCCAAGGCGATAAAAATTCTTGGGCGTGACAAGAGTGTTTCAGCTTACGGACTCCTCTGAAGGTTATCTAGCCCACCTGTATAGGTTTGTCCGGCCACATGTGATTGTCTACAGCCTCCTAACCTGAGAGGCATGAGATGTTTTAGACTTACTAAAGGCAAATTCTTTTGGGGAGTTAGAAATTATTAGTATAGTTGGTTAGGAATTATATTGGTGAAGGGTCTCTTCATTTGTTGTGCCAATAATTGCTGCTGATTCCCTGCTCTGGGTGGGACAAGGATGTCTCAGGTCAAACCTCTCTGCTGACAGACTAGCTTGTGTGACAGGATTATCCTTACTGCTGCCACTAGGCACATGATTGTTTACTACCTCTCAACCGTAAACAGCACAGAGAGTTTTGGAGTATTTTGAGAGTCTTAATTAGCATAGGACTTTTTCTTCTTGTTGAGTCAATGATCGCCGCCAGGCCTCTATATCCTTAGGCACCTGGGAATATATTAATCAATGTATTTGGAATATAGCAAAGGAAATATGGTAGTTTTTGATGTTAGCAATACTAGACTTTTTGAGTTAATGGATTTTCTCTTTTGTAATAGATCACTGTACTTATATATCACTGTGTCCTTGCTGTGTAAGAATGTAACTTTGTCATATCTTAAGACTAAATAGATCTTAAGGGGAGCATTGGTGAAAGGATTTTCATTTGTTGGGTTGATGTTTGCTGCTAAATCTCCATGTTCCCTACCCTTATAATGAATATAACTAGCATATAGGAAGAAATAAGTATTAACCTTTAAGCATATAGGAGAAATAAGTATTAACCTTTAAGACTAATCATGTTAACCTTGGGTTGAATAAATTCCTTTCTTGATTGTAACTCACTACACCCTCACCCTATAGGAATGTAACTTTATTTGGAGGGTGGTGCCTGGTTTAAGAAAAAACACCCTTGGAAGAAATAAGTTTTTTTGGTTATCAGAAAGAAAGGATCATAAAATGTAAGCAGGTCTCACTCATGGCCAGAAGATGATGTAATATCCCTAAGACCTTTTTTTTATATACATTTATGTGAACACCTGATTTTGACAAAGGTCAGGACTGCTGACCCCCACGTGACTCTGTATTCATCCCTATGTGTAACAAAAGGTATATAAGCAAACCCAAAAATAAAGAAATCGGATCAGTTTCCGGAAAGACTGATTCCCCCATGTCGCTTCTTTCTTGCTCCCATTTTTCTGGCTGAATTCCCATCTGGAGCATGGATACTATTCCACGTAATCCAAGTTATTCAGCCTCTTTTTCTCCACTAATCTTCCTACTACACTATCCGTTTCTAATCTCTCTCTATCTGTGATTAAATATGTATTTTTCCAAAGACGCCGACTCCGTCCCCCCACCTTCGAATCACCCTGGATCCACCGGGGCTGGACCCCGGCACTTCAGGACTCTTCCTTAGCACAGCAAAGCACTTAGTGTTCCTGGCCTCCACCCAGAAAATGCCAACTGTGCCCCCAAGTCATTGAGACAAGCAGAGAGAAAAGAAACTGCCCACATACCTTTCCATTACCCTCCAGGGGAGCCCTGCCGTCCCTGCTTGAGAATCACCAGAACAAAGAGAAACTATAAATGTAATATAATGCTTAAAAAAAAACACACACACACACTTTTCCCAAGGTAGGAAAGATCCCCTCAGGTTCAGTATTCCAGGGTAATTTGTGTGGGCCAGACAGCATTTCTCTGCCCTTCCAGATCATTCTTCATCATTCTCCATCCTGCTGTCTGCCTCGAGGCTGACCTACATGGACCAAACAGATGGGCTCCTAGGACCCTGGCTACTGGTCGAGTGAGCCCCGGATAAGAGACCAGGGGAGGAAAAAGATTAAGATCATCTTTTTTGTTGTTTTTCTTCTTTTTTTAGCCACACTGCAAGGTATGTGAGATTTTGTCAGTCCCTACCAGGGATTGACCTTTGCCCCTGGCAGTGGAAGCTCAGAGTCTTAACCACTGGACAGCCAGTGAAGACCCAGAAATAGGAAGATCAGGGTCATTTATTTCCTCCGCTCCCTCCCTAAGAGCTTGCCTTGCTCTGGCTGTCCCTCCAGGGAAGGTTCCTCACAGGACAACTTTCTGTGCACAATTCTGCTTGCAGCTTCCGGGCATCTTTCATCTCGTCCCATCAGCCCAGAGGAAGCAACCGCTGGACTCTTTCCAGCCCGGGAGTACTGGGCTGCTCCTCGCGGTATCCCTGCATCCCGCCCAGCCTTGAGTAGACAGTCGGTTTGTCAGACCTCCTTGCACGGTGCTAATTTGAGCGTGCCACCTGCTTCCTGCACTCTCGACCACTGTGTTTCTTGGCACCACCCCATCCTCAAGCTACAAAAAGGGTCACAAGAAGATGAACATTCGTTTGGGTTCCTCATTTACAGCTGCTGAGGAGGAAGGGCCTCCAGGCGCTTCCGTCTCACGGGGGTCTTTCTGAGCGTCCCCAGACTGTGTGTGCGCGCTCATGCTCACCAGCAATGCTATCTTCTTCCTCAAGGAGTCTGATCTTTTTTCCACCCTGTTTTCAATGACGCCCACCGCTAGTGAAAACTGTGTGGCGTCTCCTCTTGCCATGCTGTCTGATACCCACAATCAAGACGGTGTCACACGAGCCCTGCCATCTCCCCAAAATGCCCCAACCACAGCCTCCCCTTGGCAACACCACTCCCGTGGTATACCTATCAGGTTTCTACCAGAGAAGCAGAACCAATAGGAAAGGTGTATAAAGAAATCTACTGCCAGGAATCAGCTTAGCTCTGCTAAGGAGCAGGAGCTGCTGTGACAATCCACAGACAAGTTTCTGTCTTTAAGGGCCTTTCAACTGATTAAACGCGGCCCACCCAGATTATCAAGGATAATCTCAATTACTTAAACTCAATAATCACATCTACAAAATACCTTTACAGGAGCACCTAGATGAGTGTTTGACTAAATAACTGGGTACTACAGCTTAGCCAGGTTGATAGGTGGAAAAAGCCATCATGCAAGAATACCCCCAGGACTTCCCAGTGGCTCAGCAGTCAAGAATCTGCCTGCAGTGCAGGAGACTCAGGTTCAATCCCTGGATCAGGAAGATCCCCTGCAGAAGGAAATGGCAACCCACTCCAGTATTTTTGCCTGGGAAATCCCATGGCCAGAGGAGCCTGGCGGGGCTACAGTCCATGGGATGGCAAAGTCAGACACAACTGAGCAACCAAACGACAATGAGTACCACCACCATCAGTGAGCAGAAGGCCAAAGCTACATCGTGTTCTCTGACAAATTCAGCAGGCCGAAGCGTGCCATCTTCCATAAGTGCATATAGACGTGGGGAGCAAGGCCACTCTCCGTACTTCACCAACATGCTTTGTCACACGGACACGATGAAAGGGAACATGATTGCATCCGGTCCTATGTCTTATACACTTTGTACTGGAAAAAGCTCTGCTAGATTTCTTCATACGGAGCCTGAAAACGGAGACAGTTCAAGCCAGGGATCCTGGGTTCCAGGTAGCTTGGTCGAGGACTACACGGGTAAGCGTGACAAGCATTACCTCCACACCATTCAGGTGCCAGGTTTGTCTGCCTGAAGCTGTCGTCCCCCAGGAGTCATTCCTTCCCAGGAGATAACTCGGTTCTTCGGGCAATGAGACTCCAGGCAGATCTGCACGCCTTGGCATGCCTGCATTCCAAGCCCCTAGGGGCGCCCACCACAAAGGGGAAGGAAAGCTGGAAAGGAACTCCAAATGAAAATATCACAGAAAAAGCAATACTTGTGAACGAGTGTTAGCCAATGAGTATTTCTTTAAAAATTTATTTATTTGGCTGGGTCTTAGTTGCGGCAGGTGGGATCTGTAGCTGCAGCCTGTGAACTCTTAATTGTGGCGTGTGGGATCTAGTTCCCCAGCCAGGAATCGAATCGAAAACCCCTATAATGAGAACTCCAAGTCTTAGCCACTGAACCAGCAGGTCCCTTAGCCAATAAGTGGTTGTTTTTTTTTTTTTTTAACTTTCTATATTTATTTGACTATGCTGGGTCTTAGTTGTGGGATGAAGGATTTAGTTCCCCGACAAGGGGGTAAACCAGGGTCCCCTGCATTGGAAGCATGGAGTCCCAACCACAGGACCACCAGGGAAGTCCTGCCAACAGGTATTTTTAATCAGGGGAGAAATAATGGTGATAAGAGGGGCTATGCAGCCATCGAGAAAGCAGTTTATGACAAAACGGCAAATGCTAAGGAGGACCTAAAACCAACATGCTGTGCACAGTTGGTCACTTCCGTCGTGTCCGACTCTTTGTAACCGCTTCGACAGTACCCCACCAGGCTCCTCCATCCATGGGATTTCTCAGGCAAGAATACTGGTGTAGGGTGCCCATGCTGTCCTCTAGGGAATCTTCCTAACTCAGGGATAATGGGCTGCAAAGAAAGAGCAGAATTCTTGCAAAATAACCGTGAATCAGTGGTGTCAATCCATTAAAATGTCCTTCTGCTCAACTCTGAAGCAGGGCTCCTCCTGGGAGAGACCCCCAGGCCCACGCCCTGCACCCTGCCTCTCTTCTGGAGGGGTGAATGCATTCTCTCCCATCTGTTCATGGCTTAAGGGCTTAAGGAGTGCCTCTCACACCTGGAATCATCACTTAGAATCATCATACCTAAAAACCGCTCCAAAAAGATATATAATCAAGAGCTTGCAAACACACACACATACATGCACATACATTAATCACATTCTTGCATATACAATTATTGTTTTTTTCTGGACGAAAGCCCAAAAAGCTGTTTGCCTTTTGGAAGAGGGGGAGGTGGTAAGGAGGAAAGATTTTACTTTTCACTTCACTTTTATCTGCAAGCTTTGAATTTTCAAACACGTTGAAATTTCTTAAAGTGTGAAACCAAAATGTCCTAACATAGTACAGTTTAATTAATGTGACTTACTTTAGTACTTGCTATAGTAGAAATGCTTGCCACAATTTTCTAAGAAGGAAAAGTAAAATACATAGGAATTGAGAAGGAAGAAGTACATATAAGTTATGAAAAACAAAAGCTGGGACAACAAGGAGTTCTCTGGTGATCTGGTGGTTAGGACTCGGTGCTTTCAGTACCACGGCCTGAGTTCAAACCTCTGGTTGGGGAACTGAGATCCAGCAAGTTGTGAGATGCAGCCAAAAGCAATAATTTTTTTTTTTAATTGGGAACATAGAAATGCCCTACACGACGTCTAGGTTATTTTAGAGAGCAATCTAGAAAAAATGTTTCACACACTTTTAGTAAAACTTTTTATCCCTTGGGCTATGCATTATTAGTCAGGACTTCTTTAGTTGCAAGTGACAGAAATCCAACACAGACTGGCTCAAATGAAAGGAATTTATCCAAAGGAGCTGATTCTGGATCCAGAAGCTCAAAGCAGGGTCCCAGGGATCTGAGCTCCTTGACCGTCCCTGACTCTGCCTTTGTTCTCTGGTAGCCTTCCTCCCTTCCCTCTCCTGGAGAAGCCCTGCC
The DNA here is from genome assembly GCF_042477335.2 of Ovis canadensis. Classification (NCBI taxonomy): domain Eukaryota; kingdom Metazoa; phylum Chordata; class Mammalia; order Artiodactyla; family Bovidae; genus Ovis; species Ovis canadensis. Next base: position 57,506,918 of record NC_091255.1, on the reverse strand, counting down.
AGTGCTATGCTAACAAGAGCTGTGTATCTCTAGTCCTACGAGACTCCCATTATCCACAACAATTCCCTAGAAGGACACTAGTCAGTCTGCCTAGGTCATATGCCCATCGCTGAGAAGCCTAATGTTCGGGTACTGTTGTTACAGTCGCTAAGTCGTGTCCGACTGTTTGTGACCCGATGAAGTGCAACATGCCAAGAGTTCCGTATCCTTCACTATCTCCCAGAGTTTGCTCAAACTCATGTCCATTGAGTCCGTGATGCCATCCAACCATCTCATCCTCTACCGCCCCCTTTTCCTCCTGCCCTCAATCTTTCCCAGCATCAGGGTCATTGCAGTGAGTCGGCTCTTCGCGCCAGATAGCCAAATATTGGAGCTTCAGCGTCAGTCCTTCCAGTGAACATACGTTCAGGTTTGGGATATTCTAACTGACAAAAACCATGCTATGTGGTGACCCGACTGGTTCATTTCTTCTCAGACACAGGAGAAGACTACATTTATTTCTCTTTCACTATCTTCCAGAGTTTGCTCAAATTCATGCCCACTGAGTTGGTAATACTATCTAGCCATCTCATTCTCGGCTGACCCTTTCTCCTTTGACTTCAATTTTTCCCAGCATCAGAGTCTTTTCCAGTGAATCAGCTCTTCGCATCAGGTGGCCAAAGTATTGGAACTTTAGCTTCAGCATCAGTCCTTCCAATGAATATTCAGGATTGATTTCCTTTAGGATTGACTCGTGCGATCTCCTTGCAGTCCAAGGGACTCTCAAGAATCTTCTCCGGCACCACAGTTTGAAAGCATCAGTTCTTTGGTGCTCAGCCTTCTTTCTTCATGGTCCAGCTTTCACATCTGTATGTGAAAACAGGAATAGATGAACACCTCAACCCAGTTATCTCACATTTGGGAATTTGTCCCTAGAAATCCAAGAGGAAACTAAAGTAATTTAAATAAGAATGTTTATTGCAGAATTTTGGGGTTGCTTTCTTTTTGGCTGCATAGCTTTCAGGATCTTAGGTCCCCAAACAGGGATCGAACTCAGGTCCCAGCAGTGAAAAGAGGCATCCTAACCACTGGACCACCAAGGAATTCCCAACAAATTTGTTTTAAGTCATCAAATCTGTGGTGTTCCTGTTGCAGCAGCAATAGGAACGTCATCTCTTCCCCCCACGTGAGTGCTGTGTGGCTCCTCAGCACTTTGCACACAAAGACCTCTGTGTGCTCAGAGCCCAGCCGTTCCCAGCCAGGAGTGAGTGTCAGAACTACCTGGTAACTCTAATTTATGTGTTTGTTAATTTATAATTACGGAACATTGTGAGAACAAAAATATGACAAAAGTCTAACAAACAGCCATGCACATAGTGGAGTGGGTAGCTCCCTTCTCCAGGGGAACTTCCCAACCCAGGGATCAAACCCTGGTCTCCTGCATTGCAGGAGGATTCCTTACCAGCTGAGCCACCAGGGAAGCCCCCATGTACATTTACCACTTAAACAAAAATCGCCATAGTCAGTTTATCGTTCCTACTACCCTTCCCAAACTGAAAAAAAAAAGTGCAATAATTACCAGTATACCTAAGATTCTGTATCTGTCTGGCCACATATCTATCCATCTCCCCACCTGTCTATTCATCCATCAACCCATCTTAGTTTTTATGCATGTCAAGTGTTACAAACATCCGTATACTTCATCATATATATCGTGTATTTGTTTATGAGTTTTACATTTAAAATTTTAGCTCAAACATATACAGTGGAATGCATGGATATTAAATGTACCCTTTGATGAGCTTAACAAAGCACATACCCATATAACCCAAACTGCTCTGGAAATGCAGAATATCACCACTCGGTCCCTTTTCCATTCAGTCCCTTCCTCATCTCCCCAGAGGTAAAAATCTATTGTAATTATTTTTTGTTGGGCTTCGCTGGTGGCTCAGACGGTAAAGCGTCTGCCTACAGTGCGGGAGACCTGGGTTCGATCCCTGGTTTGGAAAGATCCCAAACCTATGCTATTTTTTCTTACCATAGATTTATCTGCCCTAGAACTTAACAAAATTGGAGTGAAATGGCGTGTCTTTTGTATCTGGCTTCCTTTGCTTAACTTAACATTTTGGGGATTTGTTTATATTGTTACATGGATCAGCAGTTGTCCCTTTTTACTGTAAATAGTAATCCATTGTTTGGATTACTAAACAAGAAAATCCACCAGGCTTTTAAAGTGAGTCTCCTAGACACCTGAACTATTAATATTTTCAGTTTTTGGCTATTGTAGTGAAAGCTTCCATAAATGTTTTTGTACAACTGTGTGTCTGTGTGTGGTCACGTGTTTTCACTTCTCTTGGGTAAATAAACAGGAATAAATTCACTGGGTTTGAGGTCAGGTATGTGTTTAGTTTTATGAGAATCTGTCACACACTTCCCCAACATCGCTGTGCTGTTTTAAACTCTCACCAAAAATATGCTGGAGGGAAAAAAAAAATGTATGAGAGCTCTGGTTACTCTACTAACTTCTTCAACATTTGGTGTTTCCAGTCTTGAATTTTAGCCATTTTGGTGGGAGTATAGATATATCTCATTGTGATTTTAACATATATTTCCCAGATGACTAAATGTTGGAGAGTACTTTTTCATGTACGTTCTGGCCATTCATATGTTTTCCCCTGTGGAATGTCTTTTAAAATCCTTTGCCTATTTAAAAAATTGAATTTAAAAATATATATATTTATGTATTTCTGGCTGTGCTGGGTCTTCATCGCTGCGTGGGCTTTTCTCTAGCTGTGCCAAGCGGGGGCTACTCTGCAATTACAGTGCAAAGGCCCCTCATCGTGGCAGCCTCTCTTGTGCAGCACAGGCTCTAGGGCTCTCAGGCCTCAGCAGATGCAGCCTGCTGGCTCAGTGGGTGAAGATCCCAGGCTCTAGAACACAGGCTTAACAGTTGTGCCACAGCAGCTTAATTGCTCCAGGGCATGCCAAACCCATGTCTCCTGAATTGGCAGACAGACTTTTTTTCTCACTAGTGAGCCACCAGGGAAGCCCCATTATTGAGTTTTAAGAGTTCTCTGAATGTCCAAGATATCTCCTCTGTCAGATATATATTTTGAGAATAATTTTCACTCAGTCTGTGGCTCTCATCTATTCATTTTCTTAATGATGTATTTTGATGAGCAAAAGTGTTAAATTTGGATCAGTCTAATTTGCTCTCATTTATGGTTATTGCTTTCTGTGTCCTAAGAAACTTTTGCCTATACTCAAGTGATGAAAATATTTTCCTGTTTTCTTCTAGCAGCTTTATAGTTTTAGCTTTCATATTTAAGTAGCTTTCATATTTGAGTAATTTTTGTCTATGGAACGAGGTAAGTGGTGGGAGAGTGGGGCAGTTGCTTCCCAGGTGGCTCAGTGGTTAAGAACTGCCTGCCAATGCAGAAGACTCAAGAGACGTGGGTTCAATCCCTGGGTCGGGAAGATCCCTGGGAGTAGGAAGTGGCAACCCACCCCAATATCCTTGCCTGAGAAATCCCACGGACAGAGGAGCTTGACGGGATATAGTCCATAGGGTTGAGGACAGTCAGATACAACTGAGCGACTATATCCTCACAAGATAAGGGGTGGAGTTTTGCTTGTTTTCTCACCTGGAATGGATGTCCAGTTTTCCAGTAACACTCGTTGGAAACATTTTCCTTTCCCCACAGGATTGTTTTGGTGTTTTTGTTGAAAATCAAATAACCACATACATGTCTATTTGTGGCAGGAATTCTGTTTTTGTTTTTTTTTTCTAAAGCTTTTCCGGTGACTCTGACGTACATCCCTAGGGTGCAAGCCCTTGGGGTCCTAAGCATTTGCTGGTGAGATGATTGGTTATTTAGAAGGTTCAAGAAATGGAAGCCGCGGTAGGTGTGTGCCTGTGTGTTCTGGACCTAAGAATGTGCTGAACTGTCCACAGATTTTACAGTGAAGGTGGGTGGTACAGTCGTGTTTCCCTGTGGGCAGGGAGCAGGGAGAGTTCTCTAGAGCTTGACTGATGTATTCCACCATAAACCCAGAAGAAAGGTCCAGTGTAGAGGGCGAAGTTGCCCACGTAGTCAGGGTATCCCCTTCATCCACCATGACGATGTGATGCCCATGAGCATTAAAGGGCCTGCAGAGGGTATATTAGCCCTCAGGACCGTTGCTGTCTATCCCCAGCCACAGTACCTGTGACCTCAAGAGTTCAGGGTTTCAGGGACAGTTTCCAGACTGCAAGGCCACCAAAAGTTCTTTTCTTTTTTTCTTTTAAACCAACTCCTTTTTCTAAAAATAAATAATTTTATTTATTTAGGCTGTGCTGGGTCTTTGTTGCTGTGCATGCGGGCTCTTCTCTAGTGGCCGTGAGTGGGGGCTCTTCTCTAGTTGCAGGGAGTGGGGGCTCTTCTCTAGTTGCAGCGAGTGGGGGCTCTTCTTTAGTTGCAGCGAGTGGGGGCTCTTCTCTAGTGGCCGTGAGTGGGGGCTCTTCTCTAGTTGCAGTGAGTGGGGGCTCTTCTCTAGTTGCAGCGAGTGGGGGCTCTTCTCTAGTGGCCGTGAGTGTGGGCTCTTCTCTAGTTGCAGCGAGTGGGGGCTCTTCTCTAGTGGCCATGCGTGGGGGCTCTTCTCTAGTGGCCGTGAGTGGGGGCTCTTCTCTAGCGGCCGTGAGTGGGGGCTCTTCTCTAGTTGCAGTGAGTGGGGGCTCTTCTCTAGTGGCCGTGAGTGGGGGCTCTTCTCTAGTTGCAGGGAGTGGGGGCTCTTCTCTAGTTGCAGCGAGTGGGGGCTCTTCTTTAGTTGCAGTGAGTGGGGGCTCTTCTCTAGTTGCAGTGAGTGGGGGCTCTTCTCTAGTTGCAGCGAGTGGGGGCTCTTCTCTAGTGGCCGTGAGTGTGGGCTCTTCTCTAGTTGCAGCGAGTGGGGGCTCTTCTCTAGTGGCCATGCGTGGGGGCTCTTCTCTAGTGGCCGTGAGTGGGGGCTCTTCTCTAGCGGCCGTGAGTGGGGGCTCTTCTCTAGTTGCAGTGAGTGGGGGCTCTTCTCTAGTGGCCGTGAGTGGGGGCTCTTCTCTAGTGGCCGTGAGTGGGGGCTCTTCTCTAGTGGCCGTGAGTGGGGGCTCTTCTCTAGTGGCCGTGAGTGGGGGCTCTTCTCTAGCGGCCGTGAGTGGGGGCTCTTCTCTAGTGGCCGTGCGTGGGCTTCTCATTGCAGTGGTTTCCCTTGTTGCGGCTCCCGGGCTCTAGAGCACAGGCTCAGCAGTTGTGGCACATGGGGTGAGTTGGTCCGAGGCATGTGGGATCCTCCCGGATCAGGGATTGAACCCGCGCCTCCTGCACTGCAGGTGGACGATATCTCTGAGCCACCAGGGAAGCTTCATCAAAAGCTCTTTTGGACCATGTGCAGGATTTTAAATGACCAGCAGCAGCATGCGGAGTAGTGTCTCATCTGATCCCCGCAGGTTATGGTGGAAGAGGTTCAAGTGGAAGAGGATCCTGTGCATTTCTTGCCTTACCTTTGGGGAGACTAGGCTCTCGGCCGGCTGTATGGCGGCCTTGCAGAATTGTTTAGACCACCAGCAGCAAACCTAGAATGCCTGCAAAGTTCTCAGGCCGTGGGGCTGTGGGCATGGGACTTCTCTGCCTTCCCCAGCTTTTGTCACAGGATATCTGCTAAACAGTTTTGTTCAGCTAGCCAATGTGAGAACCCCAGCCTTTGAAGACTGTGATGAAGCGTGAGAAGAGCCGAGTGTGTCTCAGGCATGCCTGGCTGTCAGGTGAAGGACATCCCTCCTTGAAGGCCACATGGTTGCTTAGCAGTTCCATGCTCCCCACAAGATCACTGATGTTAGCCATCATGGGTTTCTTGACATGAGGTCACAAGGGAGGAAGTCACTTAGGCTGGGGAGTCCTTGAGACAGGCCAGAACAGTTGGCTTTGAGGATGTCAGGCCAGGCTAATTTTAGGAACAAAAAGTTGTTAATCCCTGAAACCAAATACATAGCGAGGCTGGTACCTGAGGAAAGTCCTCTCTTTTTAGAGGTCAAACAAGGTGGCAAAATATGGATGAACCATTTAGATTCTTGAGTCCCAAGAAGCCCTATATTCTAGAATTGTATGGGGGAGGATGTCCCCAACCCAGAAGCCGGGATCCTTTGCCCAGGATACACTTCCCAGAATGAATGTGACCCAGAATATTGGTCCGGGTCACAACACCTCAGTTCTGGAGATTGGCCTGGAGGTGGCGCCCTTGCTGTTGGTCTGGAACTGCTGGACCAAGGCTTCTGCAGGTCTGGCCAAAGGATGAGGATGTCAGGAATTCCCTGGTGGTCCAGTGGTTAGGACTTTGAGCTTCAACTGTAGGGCGTATGGGTTCGATCCCTGGCTGGAGAAGTAAGATTTCACATGCTACTCAGTGAAGCTAAAAAAAAAAAAAAAGAATGAGGATGCCACCCAGTGGAAGAGGATGCCCAGAAACCTAGGCTGGACTTTTTCATCACCTCCTGAAGAGAGCAGGGGCATTGCCCAAGCCTAAGTCCACTGCCGTGTCTTCAAACTGCTCAAGACTTAGCTTGAAATCTGTTTCTAACTCCCATTCCCTCAAATCCAGAATGACATAGATTTTAAGTACTACACTCCAGTTTCTTCATAAACTTTTGAATGTAGCTTTCCCACAAAGCCTTCCGTGACACATCTTAAACATTCTTCTGGTCAAAATGTGCTTTTAGTGTTTCCAGGGCAAAGACACATCTGACCTCTACTAAGGAAAGCGTTGCAAGTGGGACTAGGTTGTGTAGCCAGCGGTACTTTTGTCGTCCGGTGCTCAGGAGCCTGGCTAGCCCCCTCCTCAGTTATGCTGAGCCCCAATTCCCTGGTGGCTCAGACTGTAGAGAGTATGCCTGCAATGCAGGAGACCCAGGCTTAATCCTAGGGTCAAGAAGACGCCTTGAGGAGGGCATGGCTACCCACTCCAGTATTCTTGCCTGGAGAATTCCATGGACAGAAGAACCTGGCAGACTATAGTCCATAGGGTTGCAAAGAGTCAGACACCACCGAGCAATGAACACTATTACTATTACCAGTCCCCTAGCGGAGGGCTCAGGTAGAAGACAGAAATACAGGTGGCCTGAGACCCCTTGCTAGATTCCAGGTTCTGCTCATTCATTTTGGGGCCACAGTCCTAGTCAGGAGACTCAGTCTATACAAATGGGTTAAGGCATGTCTGTAAGACTAGCTTTTATTCCCTGCCTCTGTGACCTGGGTCTAGTTTTCTAAACATGGTAGAAGGTAGAGAACCAGCAAAGCAAGGTTCTGTCCTGGATGGTGGCGGCTTTAAAACTACAGTAGCCCTGGCTGAGGGCAGAGCCTCTGAAATTAGGTGCAGTCTGGCCATGGCTACCCTTGAGGTCAATCCAGTTTGTGTGTGTGTGTGTGTGTGTGTGTGTGTGTGTGTGTGTTCCTAGAGCAGGGCAAAGCAGATCCTCTCCTTCTAGCCTCAGTTCTCAGTCCATGGATGCACTCTCCTAGCCAAGGTGTGAGAGGCTTCCCCACCACCAGCCTCTTATTTATTTCATGCCCTCAGCATCAGCTGGCAAATGAGTCTCATGTTTCATTTACCACGTTTCCTTCCGGCCCCCAAAAAAGGTCATTTGTTTTTACGATCAAGCTAACATACATTCACTTCTGAGTAAAGCAAATAAATGTTTAATAAAATTCTGAATCTCCTAAGACGTTGGCTTTATAGCCTCCTGGCGGGGAAGGCAGCATTTGTGAGGGCGAGAAGATAATGAAATGGCTGAAATTACTGAGGGTAACTTGTAATTGATCAGGAAATAAAAATTTTCCATCTCTGTGTTGCTCGGTGAAAATGACCTGTTAAGAAGACTAAATGGAGCTTTGAAAAGCCTGTGCCTTTTTTTCACTTCCTATTTACCAGGGCTGTTCAGGGAGCAGTGAGGGGCAAAAGGAGTAACTCCTATGATAGAAGCCCAGTTCAGAAAAAAAACAAAAGATCATGTGTAACTTTCTCCTGCAAACTAAATTCATTTTCTACTGCCAGGCCAGCAGGGGCTGTGAATTCTTGAATGGGATGCCTATGGTGGGGAGGGGCAGAGGCAACTCTGGGTAACTATCCTGACAAGCTAAGAAAAATGACATTGGGTGTGGTTGAAGGTTGGCAGCTAGCTGCTTCGAGGATAAATGTTCCCAGTGACTTCCGAGGACTTAGGAATAAAGGAATAAAAATCACCCTGAATATCTGAACGCATAAAAGCTATTTTCAGGAAATGCAATGCTACCTTGAAACATATGTCTCTTCCCAGTTTGTTTTATTCTTACCGTTTTTGGTTGTTGTTGTTTTTTAATCCTCTCTTTCTCTTCCTTCAGAATGAGGTAGGTAATTGATTTCTTTATCAAGATGCCGGGCGATACATTTTTCACGGCTTTCAGGGAGCACAGAAAATCTAAAACCATTGTCTGGCAGATGCAGCTTTCAGCTGCAATCATCTTTATCATCAGGTAAGCCTGCTGCCATATGTTTTTCAAATTTTATTCAGAAGCGTCGTCTTTTTTACTGGTCAAGTAACATTCTTTGTGATTGCGTTATCCATAAATAAAAAACAATTTTTAGCAATGATCGAAATAAAGCTTGTTAGATCATTTTTAATGGTAATGAATTGGTTCCTGAAGATTTGATTAAAGAGGAAACTAGGTCAATTTAAGCAGAGTCCAAATGAGGCAGAAAGAAAGTCCATAGAGGGGAGGGAAACAAGGAAGTTGTGGAACCACAGATACACTAAAAGAAAAAATTTAGAGTATAAAAATTAACCTTGCATATTTTCTCTGGAGCTGTACATATGTAAATGTTAGAAAAGGGACTAGAAACCTTACTAATTAATAATAATAGCATCCATTGAGAGTAACTTTGTTGCTGAAAGGGTAAGGAGAGCTAATTAAAGAAGACAAAGCATTATCTATATATATATTTTTCCCCTTCCTTGTACCAACTATTTAGTTTAAAAAAATTTGCAGAGGCTTCCCTGGTGGCCCAGTGGTAAGGAATCTGCATGCCTGCATGCCGGTGCACGAGACACAGGTTTGACCCTTGATTCAGGCAGATCCCACCTGCCTCAGAGTAGCTAAGCCCAGGAGCCACAACTATTGAGCCTCTGCTCTGGAGCCGGGGAGCCGCAGCTTCTGAAGCCCCCGCACCCTAGGGCCCGGGCTCCGCAACAAGAGAAGCCACCTCAATGAGAAGCCCATGCACCGCAACTAGAGAGTAGCCCCTGCTCGCGGCGATGCGGCGACTCGAGAAAAGCCCTCGCAGCAACTGAGACCCAGCAGAGCCAAAAGTAAATCATTTATAAAAAATTAAAAAATTTTTTTCTGGCCAATCATGCAGCATGTGGGATCCTAATCTCCAGCCAGGGACTGAATCTGGGCCCCCTGCATTGAGAGCGTGTAGAGTCTTAGCCACTGGACTACCAGGGAAGTCCCCAACAGTTTTAACCATCTTTCAAGCGAAGAGTCCATTGGTATTAAGTACATTCACCCAGTTCTGCGATCATCATCCCCGTCTCTCTCCAGAGCTTTATTATCGTTACAAACTGCAGCTCTGTCCCCACGAGACACTAACTCTCCATTTTCCTCCTCCTATAGCCCCTGACAACCACCATCCCACTTTCTGTCTCTACGAATCTCACTGTTCTAGGGAGCTGAATAGCAGTTATCCTTTTGTGTCTGGCTTATTTCACTTGGCACGTCTTCAAAGTTCATCCATGTTGCAGCATTTGTCAGCATTTCCTTCCTTTAAAAGACTGACTAATGTTCCATTGTATGGATATATCCATTCATCAGCTGATGGACATTGGGTTATTTTTACTTTTGGACAATTATGTTTGACTACAAACGTCTGGGTACAAGTTTTTGCATGAACATGTTTTCAGTTCTCTTGGCTATATACCTAGGAGTCGAATTGCCGGGTCATATGGCAACTCACGTTTAACCTTCTGAGGAGCTGCCAATGTCTTTTCACAGGGCTGCACCATTTTACACTCTCACCAACAATATATAAGAGTTCTAATTTTCCTACATCCACCAATACTTGTTGTTTTCCTTTTTTAAAAAATAAAAAGTTCAGCCATCCTAGTGGATCTCATTGTGATTTAGATTTGAATTTCATAATGTTTTGTTTAAATCAGGTTGTGCTGTGGTTGTTCAGTTGCTAAGTCGTGCCTGACTCTGCAGCCCCATGGACTATAGCCCGCCGGGCTCCTCTGTCCTCTACCATCTCCCAGTGTTTGCTCAGATTCATGTCCATTGAGTTGGTGATGCTATCTAACCATCTCATCCTCTGCCACCCCCTTCTCCTTTTGCCTTCAATCTTTTCCCAGCATCAGGGACTTTTCTAATGAGTCAGCTCTTTGCGTCAGGTGGTCAAAGTACTAGAGCTTCAGCTTCGGCAACAGTCCTTCCAATGAATATTCAGGGTTGATTTCTTTAGGATTGCTGATTTGATCAGAACATATTAATTCTTTTCTTGTATAACTAATAAAATGACTATTTAACAAAATAAGTGCATTGACTCTAAAGAATAAAACCTATCTAAGGCATTGTTACTGCAAACAGGAGATTATTCACTTAGCTAACAGAGTTTATGGGTAAGTCAGAGAAGGGCTCAGGGCTGATGTAAACTACAGAGTTCTTCCTTGGGAGACGATGGGATGGTAGAGAGTCAACCTCCATGTACTTCAGTGATAATAATAAAAAACAGATTTTCTGGGAACTCATGTGACCAAGCCCTGTATTAAATGCTGTGTATTCTTTTCATTTAGTCCTTAAACAATCCTATGCAATAAGTACTATTTTTATTTTTGTTTCACAGCTGAGAAAACTACAGCTTAGAGAAGTAAAAGAAAATGCAAATTACACTGTTACGTCGGGGCCCCAGGACTGAATCCAGGCCCGACCAACTCCTGAGTATTAACACTGGACGATTCCATGTGGCTTTGCATGCACTTCTCAGTGTTCTTCTATTAATAGAATAATAAATAATTGTAGGGTCATAACGATTACTATTATCCCTAAACTTCATCGTTTGCTGAGTTGTGGGCACCGTACTGGGCTCCTCATGTGCATTCTTTAATACTCATAACCACCCTGAGATGGGTACAGTGGGGTTATCATCCCATTTTACCTATGACAAATAGAGGTCAAGAAACTTGCTCCAGATTATAGAGTTGCCCCTACGCATTTAGTCTTCTTACTGTTTCCCCAACATGCTGGGTCCACTCTGTCCAGAATGTTCTTCAGCTCTTCAGCAGATGGCTTCTTTCATGTTCAGATTAGAACTAAAATGTTGCCTCCCCACAGAAGCCTTTTCCACCCCACCCAAAGTAGTACTGCATATACTTCAGGCATACAGCAGGTGCTCTGTAAATACTAAGTTAAGGCATCCATGGACCTTCTCACATCCCTAGATTTGCTTTCCTTGTTCCCGCAGTCCAGTTAGCTAGTCTGCCTGGATCAAATCCTTCCTCCCTTCCTTCCAGCCCCTGAGACGTCACCTTCTCTGAGCACATACAAGACCACCAGTCCTCACCCATCAAGATGTTCCAGTCCCTTCAATCCTGCAATAATCCTTCACTCTTAAACTACCAATTGATTCTCCTTCTGCACATTCAACAACAAATCTCTCGTCTCTACTCCATTCTGCTTGGGTACGTTGGGAGGAGACACATAAGTGTATTTCTAACCTAGGGGTGTGCTTCCCCTGCTTGCAGGTGGAACAAATGTGTAAACAAGTAAATATTAAATCAACACAGTGGGAGAAATGCAAAACAGAGACACATGTGATGACTTGGGCACTGTATACACCCAGAAATAAAGAGATACATATGCAAGGCTCGGGAGGCTCAGTGCAGCACACCTAGGGAAGCAACAGTGTGGCCCTGAACTAATCAAGATTCATCAGCCGCATATTTAAAAAGATGTAGAGTGGTGTTGGCTTCGAGTCCTGGCTTCATCATGCACTGGCTGTGGGCAATGACATAGCCTCTGGGCTCCAATTTCTACCTAAGGAAAATAATATCTGCTCCACAGAGGTGCTTCAATATAAAGGATTAAATGAGATAATTTCTCAAAATGTATATGCTCCATCAATGATAATTTTAAGTTACTATTGAAAAACATTTTAATACAGAAAACCCTTTTAGCACAAAGATATACATGAAGTGTTATTTGTAATAGGAAAAACATTGAAGAAAATTCAGAATCCTCTTGGAATATTATAAAGCCATTAAACTGTGAGAATGTGCTGTATAATTACAGATACAAAAGCCCTAGACAGGGACTGCCCTGGCGGCCCAGTGGTTAAAACTCTGTGCCTCCCATTTAGGGGGCACAGGTTTGATCCCTTGGTCAGGGAACTAAGATCCCACATGTTGCATGGCAAAAAAAAAAAAAAAGACAAAATTGTGTATGTGACGTCATCTTGGCTAATTATATTCCAAAAGTCCCCCGGCATCTCCAGCTTGTGGGTTTAACTCGTACCCAAATTTCTCTGCCTCATTGCCCCCACCTGCTCCTGCAGACCTTTGCAAATGTTCTAGGGACCCTAGGGAGTAGCTAGACCAGGTCTGCTTCCCCCAGCCACTCCAGTATTCATAAGATGTCTATACTTATAGACCGAGTCATTCTGTCCAGACCTTCTCTGTTTACAGTGGGCATACCTCCATGGTGGGGTGGAAGGACCTGAGAGATTTCCTGGGATGCAAGACTCTTAAGTGTTAAAATTGGGAAAGTCCTTGGCAAATTGGGATAAGTTGGTGACCCCATCTTGTTGGTGATCCCATTTCTTTGGTGACCCCGTCTCAATGCCCAGAATACTTCCAAAGGTGCAAGCGTTTTATTTAGGTGCCCAAATGACATTTGTTCTCTCAGTTGGAGCCAGGCTGTGTTCCTCCCTAAATGAGGACTGACGGGTGAGCAGAATATTTGTGTTTAAATTCAGAGGATTTTTATCTCTGGTACTAGGGAAGTAAGTAAACTAATCAAATGACTGCTTGAGAAATAGGTGATCAGAGCACAAGTTTGGACAAGAGATGCTGGCTTGGAAAACATGAGCTTCTTGGGTGGCGACTGAAGTCACCGAAGTCGGGGAGAGTGTCCAGGCGATATGTAAGTAGGACAGAAGCCTGAGGATAATGCCATTGGAGCCAGGAGGTGGAGGGAGATGAGTCCACAAAAGAAACCGAGGCGTGGTCAAGGCGGTCAAGGAAAAGTTAGATTTGAGGTTCGCAGGTCTGGGACACGGTCCTCAACCAGCCCTTAGCTTCCATTTGGCTATGCCTCACTCCAAAGCCAGTATTGACTGAACATTTGCTACATCATCGAATAGACTTCTCTTCCGTCTCTGAAATGCAGGTGATTTTCCAAGGTCTATATGAGGTGTTCTTTTTTCTCTCTGCCCTGTCTTTCATAGTAGTTTAATTTATCCTTGGGGCAGCTGTTTTCATCTCAATGCTGCTGGCTCCCAAATTATACCTCCAGTTTTAACCTTGCAAGAGCTTGGGTCCACATTTCAAACTGTCTCCGAGATATTTCCACCTCATTTTCCCAAATCCAGTAAGCCAAATCCAGCCTCCTAAATAAGAAGCATCACAGGATCATAACCATACATGCTAGCATTGGAAGGAACCATAGAGATGGTGTAATCCAGACCTGCTGAACCAGGGAGCTATGACACACACCAGGGCACAGTGAATGAGGTCTGGATGGTGGGGGACGCGGATGTTCATCCTCCCAGTCCCTACAGTGACTGGAGCCTCTGGACCAGTCACTCCCGTTCACTACAGCCTCATCCTCTGATGGCGTTACATGGGGCCGGCGGGGGGTGGGGGCGTGTTTCTGAGACTGAGCAAGAGGCCATCACTGACAGCCGGATGCAGGACGCAGCATTACCTAGATAGAGATGCTGGAGGAGTTCGTGTCCCAGGTGCCCAAGGAGCAATCTGGCAGGTAGGAAGTTGTGAATAAGTGAGTGTGTGTGGTGGGGGTTCTGATGCTTACAGCTCAGAAACTCCATCTTCACACACTTCTATGTTGGATAATTTTGTCTATTTGTGGCTGATGCGCCACAAATGATGTCCAAACTGTGAAGTGGCTATCGTAAAACTGTCTGTGTTCTGTAAGTGGGGGCTTCATCATTGTTTTGAAATACTAGCTATGAACAAGTCTGATTGGATCGAAAATCCACAAGGAATTTTATAAGCACACTTGTCAACGAAAGAAAAGGGAGAGCATTAAACATAACTTCAGTATAATTTCTACTGTTGTAAATGAGTGGTTGTAGAAGATGGTTTAAATTTCTTTGTATCACCTACTGCTGCAGTTTCTTGTCATTTAACGAGATCACTGTTCAAGAGTCTCAACCAGGAATGAGCTATTTAAAACACAAAGCTGAAAATTAGATTCCATAAAATTAGATACACATAAAATTAGATACCAGGATTCAAGTTTCTCATTTAACAAAAATATTTTTTGTAAAGTGTTAACAAATTCTCTATTTATTGTCTTCTCCAGTATTCTTGGGCTTCCCTTGTGGCTCAGCTGATAAAGAATCCGCCTGTAATGCGGGAGACTTGGGTTTGATCCCTGGGTTGGGAAGATCCCCTGGAGAAGGGAAAGGCTCCCCACTCCAGCATTCTGGCCTAGAGAATTCTATGGACTGTGTAGGAAATGGGGTCGAAAAGAGTCGGACACAACTGAGCGACTTTCACTTGTTAATGCTGTATTTTTAATTTTCATTATAATATTTTATCACACTCATTAAGCCCAATTTTCAGTAGGTGCTGTAATGTGAAAGGGTTGTAAAGTACAGATCTAATCCAGCCCCCTTAACTTGTATATGAGGAAACTGGGGCCCAGTCAGGGTGACTTGTCTAAGGTCACAGAGCTAATCTCTTCCTAAACCAGCTCCTGGGCTGACTTTCTGAGTCTTAACTGCAGGTCTGTAATACATCATTCTCCAAGTCACCCAAGTCCAAGTTAAAGCACGTTCACTTCTCTCTCTGTGTCGTATCTCACCCAGCCTACAGTCCCTCTCAGATCGAATCAGCCCTCCACTTTGTGGGAGCTGACATACCAGCTACTTGCCACATTGGCCTTCAATTTGTAAAAAGCACAGTATCTTTACTGCAAAGCACGGTAAAGCGAAGCAGGATAAAATGAGATATTCCTGTCTGTTTATTCCCATTTTACCACCGCTCCTCTCTCAATTCACATCTATGGCTTTATGGAAACTCCTGTGACTAGGTGACTAAGCAAGACATTTGAACTTGGTGTAACAGATGGTATCAGCTGGGAGTGGACTGCTAAGGTGTTCTAGCTGCAGTTGGAGGTGGTCTTGAAAATGGTCCTGGAAGTGGCATAAGCTGTGAGCTGTACTCTTGGGTTCTCGTTCCCTTGAGAAAGAAGACTACACCAGTTCATGGGCCCGGTGGGTAGGGACTTAGGCTGGTGACAAGGCAGTCTGGGAGAGAGGATATAGACATAGATGAACCTTTCAAAATAGACTTAGGAAGTGAGAGTAATTGCATCCTATATGAATATTTATCAAAATGTCCCCACTGCTAAAGAAGCATTAATAAATTAGTGAACAAGATGGCTGATCAAGTGGATAAAGCTCTTTCCCTAGTCAACCTTTCCCTATAGCCTGCTGTCGGAGTCACGAGCTCATCACATGCTTCTCCTTGACAAGGAGTATCTGACCGTTGCCACTGCAGAATGACCGTTTTATTAATAGGAGGAATCATTATCATGTATTAATTCTCTCATGGTAGGTACAGTGAGTCAACCTCATTGGGAAGGGGTCTACACTGAATTTCTTTTTTTCCCCTACCAGCTATGCTTTTACCATCCTCGTCTTAAATGGGTTTACTGAATACCTTATTCACCACCATGGTATCTTATACATTATGGCATCTGTCTTAGTTCAGACTGTTATCACAAATTACCGAAGGCTGGGTGGCTTATTAACCACAGAAATCTATTTCTCACTATCTGGAAGCGGGAAGTCTGGGATCAGGATGCCAGTGTGTCTGGGTTCTAGCGCGAGCCCCCTTCCAGTTTGCAGACTACCCGTTTCTCATTATATCCTCACACATACAGATGGTGTGTGAGATGCTCTGCTCACACACAGACCAGAGATGGGAAGCAGGCTGTCTCATAATCGTATGAGGGCAATATTCCCATTCATGAGGGCTCCGCCCCTCATGGTCTCACCTAATCCCAATTACCTCTCAAAGACACCATATCCTAATACATCACGCCCGGGGGAAGGATTTCATCTTGTGAATTTTGTGAAGACACACTCAGCCCCTAACAGCATCTGACTAAGGAACTAACTTTACAGTGAAGTAAAAAACTGGCTGTCTGATCAGATTCGCTGACCCCACTGTGAACCCCAACAACCAGAAGCATCTGACTTTAGCAAACAGTAGAATGACAGAGAATGCATGCCTACTGAACCAGCTGGAAGCTAACAGCTTGAGAGCTAGGACTCTATTTACAATAGTCCCTGGGTATCCTCAGGGAATTGGTTCTAGGACAGCTCTCCCCACACCCTCCCACCCCCAGATGACAAAATCCACGCTTGCTCAAGTCTTTATGTAAAATGGCATAGTATTTCATATAACTGACACGCATTCTCCCAATATACTTTAAATCATCTCTAGATCACTTACAATAATGAGAAATCTATATTAAAATAGGTTTCCTCTGCAATTAGATTGTAGACTCTGAAGGCTGTCACCATTTTAAATATCTTTGTATTTAAGAACCTAGCATTGTACTTAAAAAAAAATATATAATTATTTTTGGCTGTGCTGCAAAAGCGGGGGCTTCTCTCTAGCTGTAGTGTGTGGGCCTCTCATTGTGGTGACTTCTCTTGTTGCAGAGCACGGGCCCTAGGGTGCCCGGGCTTCCGTAGTTGTGGTGCACAGGCTTAGGAGCCCCAAGGCATGAGATCTTCCTGGACCAGCCATAGAAGCTGTGTCCCCTGATTTTTTTTTTATTAATTTATTTTGGCTTTCTCTAGCTGTGGTAAGTGGGGGCTACTCTTCATTTCAGCTCACGGGCTTCTCATTACAGCGGCTTTTCTTGTGGTGGAGCTAGGCAGAGGGGCTTCATTAATTGCAGCATGTGGGCTCAGTAGTTTTGGTGCATTGGCTTAGCTGTACCGTGTCTTCTAGAATCTTCCTAGACCAGGGATTGAACCCATGTCCTCTGCATTAGCAGGGGGATTCTTATCCACTGTACCACCAGGAAAGTCCCTAGCACTGTACTTTATTTATTTTACAAATGTAGTCTTTATTCTTGATTGTGCAGAATCTTCCTTGCTTTCCCTATGGGGGTTTCTCTAGTCCCAGAACTGTACTTTAAATAGTGCAGGATACAGGTTGCAAACTTGTACGTTCTGGGCTACAGATGAACGGCATTCATTTTGATCAATCTGAAGTAGATTGTTTTCATCCACAGTTGCCAACATTTAAAAACCAAGAGATTCATGTGCAATGCACATGTGTTGCTGCTAAGTCACTTCAGTCGTGTCCGACTCTGTGCGACCCCCTAGACGGCAGCCCACCAGGCTCCCCTGTCCCTGGGATTCTCCGGGCAAGAACACTGGAGTGGGTTGTCAGTACCTTCTCTTAAAAAATTTGAAGATCTGGCCATTTCAGGCCACGTTCCCAAAGCTGACCTCTTCAAACAAAACTCAGGCAATCCGTCTGTGAAAAGTCCACACCTTGCCCACTTGATTTACTTTCATTAATTACCTGGTTCCTGAAGGCATGTAAGTTTGCCACTCTTGTCACTCAATGGAACTATTAATATATTGAATAAGTGAATTTGGCCATTAATGCTTGTTTGTTCATTTTCATTTCACATATGCATTCTATCCTTCTAACTCCACTGTAATAATTCACTTGGTGGACAGAATTCTGTTAACTGTTAACACAAATCACTTCTTTGTGGTCACATGTTTCAATAAGTATTAATACATTATAAAATACAGCCTGGGTCTTAGCCCCAGACCACTGCGAGTTGAGTCTCCCTGTTTTGGTCCCCGGTTGTTGGTGGTTTTAGTCGCTAAGTCGTGTCAGGCTCTTTGTGAGCCCATGGCCTGTAGCCTGCCTGGCTCCTCTGTCCATGGGTTTCTCCAGGCAAGAATACTGGAGTGGGTTGCCATTTCCTTCTCCAGCGGAGTCTTCCCGACCCAGGGATCAAACCCGGGTCTCCTGCATTGCAGGCAGTCTTTACCAACTGAGCTACGAGAGAAGCCCAGCTTTGGTCCCAGGATGCCTAAAATTTCATCCTCATGATTCGCCCCCTGGATTTAGCCGAGACTTTGTTACTTGTCAGGTAGATTAAAATTATCTCCCGGTAACTCAAACATCCAACATTTTAAAGTAGGTATTAGGACAGAAGTTATCCTTTCTACAGCAAGGAAGAAATTAGAAAGCTCTTTCGGAGGTGGTCGAGTTTCTAGCTGGGACACTAGCAAAGGTGGAGGAGACTGGAATGTAGTTGCTTTCTGAAGTTTATCGAAGGCTTTTTGGGAGGGGATTTTATCCCGAGTCTCAGAGCGACCCTCCCTCAGGGTCTGGCAGCTTAGGGCGGGGCTTCTAGCACAGCGCCCCCTCCCCCCCCTCCCCACCCCAGCAGTTGTCATTGGGATCAATTCCTGGACTCTCTCGAGCCAAGCGTTCGGAGTTTCACAGTTCTGGGGGCTCGTCTCACAGTCCCCAGGTAACCTCCCGCCGTTGCTGGCGCTCACCTTGTCCCTTCTGTCGCTGGAGTTGCACAGCCCCTCGCCCCACCCCGCCGCGGCGCGATTCCCTCTCTGGCGCTCTCAGCATCATTATCCCCCAGGGGACAAGACGGGGACAGATTTGGGGGCTTCCCTGCCCTCGTCCCCTAGCGGGGGAAGAGGACACGTGGCAAGGAGGCCCCGTGAGTTTAGACTCCCGGGGCCCTCGACACGGGGCACTTCTCGAGGGAGCGCCCCTCTCCTCACAGCCGCCGGCGGCCACGGTCTAGCCGAGCCGCGCGGAGGCGCCCCGGGCTCCCCGCCCCCGACCCGGCGCTCCCGCACTCCCCCTAGCGGCCGCCGCGCGGCCTCGCTCCGTCCCAGGCTCGTCGGCGGCGCAGCTCACGTGACCGCGCTCCGGGCCTGCGGCCGCTGTCGGTTCCCCCAGTCACCGAGCGAGAGGGAAGAAACAAGATGGCGGCTGAAGGCGATCCGGAGTGGGGCCCCAGCAATTCGGATTGAGCCTTCTCCCTCCACCCGCTTCCGCCGGCCGGGCCCCTCCCGCCCGGCCCCGCGGGCCTCCCCACCCGGCCCCGGCGCCCCCCACCGCCACCCCTCCGCCCGCCCCTCCCCCCTCCGCTTTCCCTTCTCCCCCCCGCCTGAGCTCCGACATGAGGGGCCGGCGGGGCAGGCCGCCCAAGCAGCCCGCGGCTCCCGCTGCGGAGCGCTGCGCCCCGGCCCCGCCGCCGCCGCCGCCGCCGCCGCCCACGTCCGGACCCATCGGGGGGCTCCGCTCGCGGCACCGCGGCAGCAGCCGGGGCAGGTGGGCCGCCGCCCAGGCTGAGGTGGCGCCCAAGACGCGGCTGAGCTCGCCCAGGGGGGGCAGCAGTAGCCGGAGGAAGCCGCCGCCGCCGCCGCCGCCGCCGCCGCCGGCCCCCCCCAGCACCAGCGCCCCGGGCCGGGGGGGGCGAGGAGGCGGGGGCGGCAGGACAGGGGGCGGGGGCGGCGGCGGCCACCTGGCCCGGACCACCCCGGCCCGGAGGGCCGTCAACAAAGTGGTGTACGATGACCACGAGAGCGAAGAGGAGGAGGAGGAGGAGGACATGGTCTCGGAGGAGGAGGAGGAGGAGGAGGAGGACGGCGACGCCGAGGAGACCCAGGATTCCGAGGACGACGAGGAGGATGAGATGGAGGAGGACGACGATGACTCCGACTATCCGGAGGAGATGGAAGACGACGACGACGACGACGCCAGTTACTGCACGGAAAGCAGCTTCAGGAGCCATAGCACCTATAGCAGCACTCCAGGTACCCACCCAGCCCGGTTGCTGCAGACTTCTTCCCCACCTCCTCCCCCTCCCTCCCCCCTGGCTCACTCCCTCTCTGGTCTCCCCCCACCCCCACCTCCCCCCCACCCCCCAAACGGAGGGGAAATGCGACGGCCCATCAAGTGGCAAAAAACTAGATTTACTAGAGGAAAGAGGCGCATTGTTCAAAATGGAGATTGCATTGTTGCAGTTAGCAGGCCACACGCTCGCTCTCTCGCTCGCTCGCTCTCTTCCCTCAACCCCCTCTTTTTCCTCTTAAAAATGTGTGCCAGTGCAGTGTCTCCACGGGCATAGTTGAAACTTTGGCACACACATATCCATTGCATTCATTTTTCTCCCCTTGTTTTGGTTTGGTTTTTTGGAATGAAAGAAGCTTCTTGTTTTTGCAAACCTCTTTGCATTTCTAATGTGGTTTCTTTTAGATTTCTCGTCTCTAATCGGTTCCTAAAAAAGGGAATGGAGGATTCAGACAGATTGTGCCATACAAACACACGCACACACACACAACATGCTTCTCTTCACACCCCGAACTGTGTGGTTTTAAAAGTGTCTTAAGGAAATGGATGAGTTGGGTTAGTAGGGGAGCCTTATCTGGTCCTGTGTGTGTGTGTGTTTATTCTTGAGTGCTGATGGGCTCGTGCAACAGTTGCTAGTGAATGGCTGATTAAAAAGCAAAGAAGAAAAACCAAAGAATACCAAAACAAATTTGCTGTTTTATCTGATTCCAGTATCATTTTGGTAAAATGCAAAATAAGAGACCGCAGGAACTTGAGTCTTAACTAATTTGATCCCTTTGCCTGAGAAATGCCGTTTCCTGTCACCTGTTGCAGACACGTATGGTTGATCCTGCAGACGTAATTGCTGAAGATGAACTTTTGGACCAACTTCCAAGTCACACAACAGAAGTATAGGGAAATCTAATGCAAAATGACTTTTTCTTTTCATTCTATTTCTGAGGGTAATAAGTCCTCCCTGATCTACAATGAACTTCTCCATGGTGACTCCTCTTTTCTCAGAGAGCTTCTCTAGGCTGGTGCGGAGATACATTTTGTTTATTTAAAAAGCATACACACACAATGGCTGCTGTGTATTAAATTCATAGTTGCAGTTTACTAAATGGTGAAAAAAAATCATAATTTACATCAGTAACCTACAAGATCTTTTCCTTTGTATTTTTTTTTAATCTGAACTAAATTAGAATCCAGTTTTCAGAGCATTTCCGAATTAAAGTTCATGAAGGAATAGAGTCTTAACAGTGATTAAGGTGTGTCACTTGTTTTTAAAAGAGACTGGACCAGCCCTCAAATAAAAATCAACAAAGAAGACAAAAAAAAAAAAAAGGGACTGGAATAGGAGAAGTGGTTAAATGTAAATGTGCCTTTTTTTCTTTTTTTAATAAATGCTTAAATACTCATTGGAGGAGTATGAGCATTAAGTCAGATGTAAGCCCATTTAGCTTGTCCTCCCAGCAAAGGAAAAAGGTAATTTCTTTTGCCTGACAGTAATATCTGCCTGTCTTTGGGGTGGAGTGAAGGAGAGCTGGCAGGAGAATGAAGAGAATGAATCAAATGTCAAGTGTGTATGTCTTGTATGTGGAAAGGACTACACACCATCCTTGCCAACTTAATTTTAGTGCATCTTTTATAGTAATGATTTCTACCTTACGAAATCACATGTGGTCTTTTCGACCAGGAGCCCAGAACTGAAAGACTTGTGGAGAGGAAATTATACTATTGGAGGAAGTATTCTCAGATTAAGCAGAGCTAAGGCGTTTGGCAGGGTGGTTCAGCTAACTTTAACTCCTCTTTGAAGGCTTAGCAAGTAATATTTAGGGTTGAGAGCGGTGTATATGCTGTTAAATTACAATTTTGTGGTTAGGCTTCCTTTTTTAAAAAGATCCTTATATCTTTATGTACTTCCATGATAGTTTGTTTTTTCCGATGACATTCATAGTCTACCTTGTGTATGCTTGTCACCTTTCACCTTTATGTGAAATTAAGGGTTATATATCCTTATACTAATCTTACAGCCCCTGTAGTTCCTAGTGTAGTGCCTTGAGCACACTACAGGTGCTCATCAAAGAGTGGTTGGACAAATGATTGTTAGTAGGTGAGAACTTGTAATAGATGAAGTTGTGCTGATTCTCCAGTGGCTACCATAATTCCTAAATATTTTGGATGTGGGAAACTAAAAATTGGCCTAATTAGATTTTGATAGTTTGACCAGTTTATAGTAGCAGAGAGAGTGTGTTTTGAGCTGCTGTTTCATATTGCTTGCCAGGCATTTTCCTTTCTTTATTAGATGTGGTGGTAACTTGTTATATGTTTTACTTTTGAAACATTATTTCTCAAGATTATGGTGAAAGAGATGATACATTTTACATCCTAAACTTTTAGAATATGTCCACTTGCCTGGAATAACAATTCATGATAGTGAGTTGTTTAGGCTAAGCCCTTGTTTCATTTGTTTTATTGGGTGTACTTCTGGGTAAATGTGTATATGTGTGTATATGCTTTGGAAGGAAAAATGTTCTGGAACTGGTTTAAGATATCCCAGAAGTTCGTAAATAAATACATTTGGTGGATTTGAGTCCACCTATGTTGTCAAGATTGAAAAGAGGAATATACTTTGCTGGTAATTTAGAATAAGTTAATTAAGTCTTGTGAACTAGAATGTTGGCTTAAGTACTAAATAAGAATGAGAAGTTATACTTAGTATACTTATATACTTAGTATAAGAAATTACTCATTCATCTGTTCGTATATTGAGTACTTCGTAGGTAATATACCTGTTGATGCAAGGACATTGGTTGATGTTACCAGATTTTTCTAAAACCATAGATTTAAAAAAGTTTTCAGTGGAGGTGAAATGTTTTCTTCTTAATGAAGAAAAAATTTAAATGGGTATGTAAGGTCCTCACATGACAGATGTTACTGTAGGGGTGGCAACTTGTTAATAAAAATTTGAAATCATCTAGTTTTGCTTAAGCAAAACATTTGGTTGCATAAGGCTTTTAGTATTTTTATTGTTGAAAGTTAGAATTATTTCAGACAGTAGTTTTTATGACATACTTTTGAAGTACGTTGAGAAGAATTGTATAGAAAATGTTTTGCATAGGCATTTGGTAAAATTCTGACAGCACCTTGTAATCAAGTGTTTGCTAATTCAAAAAAGTTAAGTCAGACTTTAAAACAGAGCCGTTCTTGCATTTAACTTGTGCGGGATTTATGAGAATACTTAGCTGTTATTTTGAAATTTGGAACTTCTGGTGACTTCAGAAAATAGAATCCCTGGTGTTGTCCTGGGAGAATTAGTGATCTATGTCCTCTAAGATTGTGACAGTTGAGAGGGGTGGCACAGGTGCCATGAATGCACTGTGGATTTATCTGAAGAAGAATTTGTTACTCGTTTGACAATATATGTTCCCACCAGTTTCAAGCAGATATCTTTTCAGAGTATGCTTGGGATTCCTGATTGCTACAAGTGAGATAGATACAAAGTACTGTGGAGAGTTAAAGGAGAGCGGGCTCATAAGCTATATGGGGGAGCTGGTATGGATGTCTGCTTCCTGGATGGGCATGTGGCTAGTGAGGATGGGGATGTGGCCAGCGTGGATGGGCGTGTGGCTAGTGAGGATGGACAGAGGCAGGGAGGGAGTAGCATAAACCAGGGCACTGACTTTCAAGTGTGAGCAGTCTTAAGTAACCTCCTTTAGCAAGAGCCTGTGTATATGAATAAGAAACTGCTGAGCGATAGGTAGAGAACCAGGCTACAGCATTTTTCCTCTCTCCCTCATCTGTTGGGTCAGGATTGGGCTAGATCAGTGGTCCTCAGTCATTTTTCACTTCAGGACCACCCAAGGGATGTGCTATATTCCTATCAGCACTATGCAAGGAGCATGAAACAAAAGCACATTAAATCACAGATACTATTAATTCGCCGATTTAGCCAGCTCTTCCCCCCTACAAATTGAGAAAATCAATAGAGAGGTGACATCTGAAGCCCTTTTCTTTTCTCTCCAGTCTATTTCAGATCTATTTCACTTGTGGGTACTGGGGATCAGTCAGAAGATCTGGAAACAAGTGGATATGATTTCAGTGGGACGTCAGGAAATTTAGCATTGCTTCCGTTCTGCAGGGTGGATTGAAAGAGGTCAGATAACTGGTGGGGATGTGGATGGGTTTTATAGCCCTGGATGGAAACATCAGTCCCGGAGGTACTTCAGAATTCTCCAAGCCTGGACAGCATCAGAAGTGTAGACAGAGGACTTCATCAGATAGGCCTCTGTAAGAATGGCAGTGTTTTCAATAGCAGCAGGTATTCAGGATTATAAGAGAAATTAATGAGATCTGTTTTCAGGTATCAGTACTTGAAGAGGTTAAACATGAGAATTAAAAGAAAGAAAATGAGGGCCCCAGAGAGTTATTACAAAGTTGGACGACGTGATCTGTGAGTGATAGAGAGATATGTCCAAGGTATGCAGTGATAGATGGTCTTGTGTACCACCCAGGCCCGGTACCCGGCTGGGGTATGAGTGGAAGTGGAGCTGGGTGTTGAAATGTGGGTGTGCAACAGGACTGGGGATCCTGAGGCCAGGAGCTCTGGTTTCTTCTCTCAGGTCCATCTTCCTCTTCAGGACACGGTGTCCTCCCTGTGACTGGAGATTCTTGGAGTAGGGATGTGGGGGGTGAGAAGGTGGTGGGGGTGATGGGAGACCAGTAGTCTGGGTAACAAACACAGGAGCAGATCCTAGCAGATGCTGTCTTTGCACTGGGTAGATCCCTCGTTCCCTGCTCCTTAGCACGCTCTGAGGATCTCTTCCTAGAAGTCCTCCCAGAGTACTGATGATCACCTTGATCTCTCTCCTCTTTGAATGCCTGCTTGTGGCACTTAGAGCCTCATCTTCATAATTTCGCACTAGCTTAGCACTGACGCTTATTATTCTTTTTTTTTTATTTCATGCTTTCAGTCCTTTAAAATGATAACCCTCAGGAGGTAGAACATTTCTTAAAAAGAAAAACTTATAGAATGCACTTGAAAAGATTGAAAGTAAAACCATACAGATGGAATTAAAGTGGATATAGCTAAATATAATGTTTTAATTGTTTTATCTACTGGTATATGCCAAATTATTTTATGTATTTTTCTAGATACTAAGTTAACATTACTCAAATATTTTTTGATTGCTGAATGAGTTTTGAAAATAGAGCTAACATTTATTGGACTTCTGAATTGCTGAATTATTTTCAAGTAATATTGAATAAAAGTTGCATTTAAAAATACAAAAACATTTTTAAAGTTTCACTTTAATTTTTTTTTTTAATTTTTTATTTTATTCATTTGGCTGCCACGAGTCTTAGCTGCAGCATACAGACTTCTGTAGTTTTGGTGCACAGGCTTAGTTAATCCAAGGCATGTGGGATCTTGGCCCCTTGATCAGGGATTGAACCTGTCTCTCCTGCATTGCAAGGCAGACTCTTAACCACTGGACCACCAGGGAAATCTCTAAAAGTTGCATTTTTAAAATAGCAGTTTTATTGAAATATAGAATACATAGCATAAAATTCACCCTTTAAAAAAAAGAAAAAGGTATTATCCAGTGGTTTTTAATGTATTCACAGAGTTGTGAATGTATCACCCCTACCTAATTCCAGAATATTTTTATCACCCCAACAAGAAACAGTGACAGTCACAGCAGTCACTCCTTGTTCTCTCCCTCCCCTGCTCCATCTCCTGGCAACCACTACTTTCATTTTCTGTTGATTTGTCTCTCATGGAAATTTCTTATGAAAAAAAATCATACAATATATAACTTCTTTCGTTTAGATTAATGGTTTCAAGGTGCATGGATCTTGGAGCATGTAATAGTACTATATTTAAATAGTATCCCTTTATATGGATATACCACTTTTTGTTCATCCATTCATCACTCCATGGACATCTGAATTGTTTCCACTTTTTGGCTATAGTGAGTAACACTGCTGCTAATGTTCATGTATAGGTTTTTGTCTGGACAAGAGGTGTTCATTTCTCTTGGGTATATCCTAGGAATGTTATATATAGCTGGATTAATTACAAATACTTTTTTAAAATACAAATACAATTTAAATAGAATCACTTTAACCAGACTTACTTTTTTTGTTTGGAATAGTTTTGAAACAGTTCTCTTAGGATGAATGAGAGCTAGTTTGTAAGTCTTCCAAAATACCTATGATTTTTGGATTGCTTTTGGTCAGCTTGGAGAATTTATTCCAGGTTTGTCAGAGAAGGAGGAGTGTAAGTGGAGTCATATTTTCACACAGTCAGTGTGAGCAATGTGTGGCAGGCTTTGGAGGCACTCACTCATGTAAATAAACTCACTACGAAGTCTTAGGCTATCATGATACATGAGAATCTCAGGATTCTAGGTGCATCTTTCATGAATGTCAAGGATCTGGAGAGGTAGCATGTAGCATAGAGATTACCAGTCCTCACGGATGAACGAATGAATGAATGAATGAATGAATCTGGGCTCTGTGATGATGGGCATTTTACTCAGGTCTTTGTACCTCACTTTCTCTTTTGTAAAATATCATAGTACTGAATTCAATGTGTTGTGAGAGCCAAATGGGTTAATGTGTGTGAAACTAGAACAGTGCCTGGTACTGGGTAAAGATTCAATAAATAGTAACTATTCTTGTCTGTTGATTTGTTCTTGAATTGTAAGCTGAGATTCTGTAAAAATATAGGAACCTTACTTACAATGTAGCAAGGTAGTATTTTATTCTGTCAGAAAACTGTCAGTTGACTCACATGGTAGAAAAATATTTTGAAGACCACATTTAAGTAAAAGTTCACATTAAACTAGAGCTTTATTCCACCCCCCCCCCAAAGGGTTATTAAGTGTTTAACTTCTCCATTCAGAACATTTAGTTTACCTAACATCTGATTTATTTTAGAACTATAATAAAAAATACATTGACTTCTGTTATTTACCGTTAAAGTAGAAAAAGTGCTCTTGATAATTTCAGCTCTCTGGTAGTTCCTTCTCCAAGACATCTTCCTCTGCCTTTTCCTTAAACCCCAGTTTTCCAGGTTTTCAAGCCAGCCCCTGGCCCTCTCACTATGTCCCTCCTTCCCCTGAGATCTCATCTGTTCTCAAGTTGTTTTTAAAAATTGCAGTGAAAAATTGAAAAATAGTGCAGTTTTACTCCCTTGGGAAAATACACATAATATAAAGCTAAAAATGAAAATTATCTATAATCCCAGCAACCAAAGATACCCATTGGACACATGTGTGTGTGTATGTGTGTGTGTGTGAGTGTGTGTGTTTAATTCCATTTACTGCAACATGTTCTTAGTAATATTTTTTAGAAGTTATAACTAAGATGAAATAAACTGATTGTTTTCCCTTGATATACAGCAAACTTTCCCCATATCTTGGTTTCTTTTTTTCTTTTTAGCCATGCCACACAGTTTGTGGGATCACAGTTCCCTGACTAGGGAGTGGACCTGGTCCCGGCAGTGAAGACTAACCTACTGCACTGCCAGGGAATTTCCTGAAACTTCTTTTTGCTGCTTTCACTGTTGATTCTGTTTCTTGGTTCCTACCGCCCCCTTGGTTTACTTGTCTGTTTCAGCACAATCTCTAGTTGCTTCCTAGGAATGGGTGCATGAGAAATAAACTTGTTTTTTTTTTAAAATCATGATGTATCTGAAAATGCCCTTTTCAGTCCTAATACTTGGTAGAGAATTTGGCAGGGGGTAGGGTTCTAAATTTAAAAAAGCACTTTCACTGAAAGGTTTGCTTTGGTGTGCTCCAGCATCGCGGATTGCTGTTGTGAGGTGAAGGGCCGTCCTGATTACCTCATGTCTGACCTGTTTTTATCCCTCCAAAATCACTGTGGACAGTGACTGGAGCCACAAAATTAAGAGACGCTCGCTCCTTGGAAGAAAAGTTATGACAAATGTAGACAGTGTATTAAAAAGCAGAGACATCACTTTGCCGACAAATTTCTGTATAGTCAAAACTATGATTTTTTCAGTAGTTTATGTACGGATATAAGAGTTGGACCATAAAGAAGGCTGAGCACTGAAGAATTAATGCTTTTGAATTGTGGTGCTGGAGAAGACTCTTGAGAGTCCCTTGGACAGCAAGGAGATCAAACCAGTCAATCCTAAAGGAAATTGGCCGTGAATACTCATTGGAAGTACTGATGCTGGAGCTGAAGCTCCAATACTTTGGCCACCTGAAGCTGACTCATTTGAAAAGACCCTGATGCTGGGAAAGATTGAAGGCAGGAGGAGAAGGGGGCGACAGGATGAGATGGTTGGATGGCATCACCAATTCAATAGACATGAGTTTGAGCAAACTCCAGGAGATAGTGAAGGACAGGGAAGCCTGGCGTGCTGCAGTCTGTGGGGTTGCAAAGAGTCAGACAAAACTTAGTGACCGAACAGCAGCAAAGCTTTTAGGCTCTTTTCATGGTCCCCAGTGCTCTGGAGTTTTAAAGGGACTGCATATCCCTTGATGTGGCTCTTTTTCACTCATTCTGCCCGGGTACTTGGTGGGCCCTTTTAATCTGCAGACTCATACTCTTTAGTTCTGAGAAAATGTCTTTATTATTTGCTAATTTCCCCCCAAATTTGATCTGTTCTTTTGTTGAACTTCTCTTTAGTTAGATGTTAGGCATTTTAGACTGTTCATGTGAAATTTCTTATCTTTTTCCATTCTTTTTATCTGTTTGTCAATTTGGTCTGCTTTCTGGGAGTTTCTCTTCCGAGCTTTCTATTAAATCCGTTTTTACTTCAGCTGTCAGATATTTAATTTCTAAAAACTGTTTTCTGTGTTCCTTTTCATCCTGTTTGTTGACACAGTATCTTATGTTTCTCATTATTGATAATTTTAAAAAAATACTGAAGTGCAACTTCAGTTCAGTTCAGTCGCTCAGTCGTGTCCGACTCTTTGCGACCCCATGAATCACAGCACGCCAGGCCTCCATGTCCATCACCATCTTCCGGAGTTCACTGAGACTCACATTCATCGAGTCTGTGATGCCATCCAGCCATCTCATCCTCTGTCGTCCCCTTCTCCTCCTGCCCCCAATCCCTCCCAGCATCAGAGTCTTTTCCAATGAGTCAACTCTTCGCATGAGGTGGCCAAAGTACTGGAGCTTCAGCTTTAGCATCATTCCTTCCTAAGAAACTCCAGGGTTGATCTCCTTCAGAATGGACTGGTTGGATCTCCTTGCAGTCCAAGGGACTCTCAGGAGTCTTCTCCAACACCACAGTTCAAAAGCATCAATTCTTCAGTGCTCAGCCTTCTTCACAGCCCAACTCTCACATCCATACATGACCACTGGAAAAACCATAGCCTTGACTAGACGGACCTTAGTCGGCAAAGTAATGTCTCTGCTTCTGAATATACTATCTAGGTTGGTCATAACTTTTCTTCCAAGGATATATGGTAAAATTCACCCTTTTTAGTGTACAGTTTTGACTCGTTAAAGTTTTAGCAAATACATACAGTCATGTAACCACCACTACCATGAAATACAGAGCAGTTCCATCACCCCACCTCAACTGTGCTCCAATAGGCAACTCCTCTCCCTCACCCCAGGCCGCCACTGATCTATTTTCTGTCCCTGTAGTTTTGCCTTTCCCTGAATATCATATAAATGGGATTACAACCTATGTAGCTTTCTGAGTCTGTCTTCTTTTACCTAGTATAATGCATTTGAGATTTATTCAAGATACGGCTTCTGTCTTGGTCATTCCTTTTTGTTGCCAACTAGGTATTTCATTATATGAATATACCACAGTTGGTTTATCCATTCACCCATTTAAGAACCTCTGAGTTGTTTTTAGGTTTTGGAGATTATAAATAAAACTGCTCTAAACATGTACTTACAGGTTTTTGTGTGAACGTAAGTTTTCCTTTTTCACGGGTAAAGAGGAGTGGAATCACAGGATTGTATGCTGAGCGTATTTTAACTTCCTAAGAAACCGCCAAACTGTTTTCTTTTTTAAAAAATAATTTTTATTTATTTATTTTTGGCAGTGCTGGGCCTTCGTTACTGCTCTAGCTTTTCCTTCAGTCGCGGCGAGCGGGCGCTACTCTTGTTTTGGAGCACAGGCTCTAGTTTGGACTTCAGTAGTTGTGGCAGTCGGGCTCAGGAGTTGCCACTCTTGAACTCTAGAGCACAGGCTCAGTAAGTTGTGGTGCGCGGACCTAGCTGCCCTGTGGCACGTGGGGTCCTCCCAGGTCAGGAATTGAACCCGTGTCCCCAGCATTGGCAGGCAGACTCTTGATCACTTAGCCACCAGGGAAGCCCCAAACTTTTCTAGTTAAGCATTTCCAGTTAAACATTTTGCATCCTCACCAGCACTGGATGAGGGTTCTGCTGCTGCTGCTACTAAGTCGCTTCAGTCGTGTCCGACTGTGTGACCCCATAGACGGCAGCCCACTAGGCTCCTCTGTCCCTGGGATTCTCCAGGCAAGCATACTGGAGTGGGTTGCCATTTCCTTCTCCAGTGCATGAAACTGAAAAGTGAAAGTGAAGTCACTCAGTCCTGTCCGACTCTTAGCGACCCCATGGACTGCAGCCTACCAGGCTCTTCCCTCCATGGGATTTTCCAGGCAAGAGGACTGGAGGGATGAGGGTTCTAACCATTCTATATAGTGGTGTGTTTCAGGGCTTCCCTGGTGGCTCAGACGGTAAAGAATCCGCCTGCAATGCGGGAGACCTGTGTTCAATCCCTTGGTTGTGAAGATCCGCTGGAGGAGGGCGTGGCAACCCACTTCAGTATTCTTTCCTGGGAAATCCCCATGGACAGAGGAGCCTGATGGGCTACAGTCCATGGGGTCACAGAGAGTTATATTTCATTATGGTTTTAATTTGCATTTCCCTAATAGTAATGCTGAGCATCTTTTCATGTGCTTCTTTGCTGTGAAGAAAATCATTGGTGAAGTATCTGCTGGAATATTTTGCCGTTTTTCACTGAGTGTTTTCTTGTTACTAAATTTCTAAAGTTCAGCTAACATAATAATTATTTATGCTATATAGTTTCCCGAAGCTCTGTTCCTTTTTCAGAGCATTTTCTTCCTGGATGCAACATCCTCACTTACCTAAGGACATTTATTATAGTTTTTTTTTTGTGTTGGGTGGAGGTCAACTGCACCTCGTGACTTGTAGGATATTAGTTTCCCAACCAGGGATCGAACCTGGGCCCGTGGCAGTGAAAGTACCAAGTCTTAAGCCTTGGACCACCAGGGAATTCTCTAGTATAGGATTTTTTTTTTCCACGTTGTTTCTTTTGTTTCATCAGACTCCATTCTTATATTTTAGTTTTTTTCTCTTTGACATTGGAGGCTTCTTTTCAAATGCCTCTTGACCCTCAGCTGTTCATATTTAGGAGTGAAGCAGTGGGTACACACTTTGTGGGTGGCCATGGTTTGACAGTTGGTGGGTTTCACTGTAAAGTAATTGGGCGGTGGGATCCCAGATATCAGTGTTTTTGTTTTTGTGTATTTGTTTTCTCTTTCACACTTCTGTTTTTCTCATATGAATCTGTTTGGGTTTTTGGGGTTTTTTTTCCCCTCCTTTTTTTGCCTGTGCCACGAAGCATGTGTGATCCTAGTTTCCTGAACAGGGATCGAACCTGTGCCCCCTGCATTAGAAGCGACAAGTTTTAACGACTGGATTGCAAGGGAAGTCCTCTATTTGGTTTCTTAAGGGAAGCTTTCCTCCATCTTTTACCGGGACCTGGAAGTAGGGGTTCGAGGGTGAGTGACAAGAACCCTGGGAAGCTGGATGAGGTCAGGTGGCTAGAGTTCACGCTTAGAGTAGGCATACTTCACTAAATTTCCCTGTTAAAAACCTGAGTGATCTTTTTTTCTAAATTGTGGTGTAATTGATAAAAGGGCTTCCTAGGTGGTACATTGGTAAAGAATCTGCCTGCCAATGCAGGAGATGCAGGTTGGGTCCCTAGGTCGGGAAGATCCCCTGGAATAGGAAGTGGCAACCCACTCCAATTGCCTGAAACATTCCATGGACAGAGGAGCCTGGGGGACTGAGCATACACATGCCCATAATTGATACGTAACTTAATTTTAGTTGCAGGTATACAACATAATGATTTGGTATTTCTGTATATTGCCAAATGAGCGCCACAGTAAGTCTAGTTAATATCTGTCAACAAACCAATACATAGTTACAAAACATGTTTTTCTCTTGTGATGAGAAATTTTAAGATCTGCTCTGTTGGCAGCTTTTAAATATACAATACAGCTTTCTTAAGCATAGTTGCCATGTTGTACCATACATGTCTGTGACTTATTTATAACTGCAAGCTTGTGTCTTTTGACTCATCTTCACCCATTTTCCCCACCCACTATGCCCTGCCTCTGGTAACCATCAGTCTGTTCTCTGTATCCATGAGCTTATTTGTTGGCTTTTTATTTTCCACATATAAGTGAGATCATACAGTATTTGTCTTTTTCTGTCTGTCTTATTTCATTTAGCATAATGTCCTCAGGGTCTATCCATGTTGTCACAAACGGCAGGATTTCCTTCTTTTTTATGCCTGAATAATATTCCATATTGTATGTGTGTACGCCACATTTTCTGTATCCATTCATCCATCAATGGACATAAAAGCTATTTCATGTCTTGATTATAAATAAAACTGCTGTAAACATTTACTTATAACTAATGAATGATGTTGCAGTGGACATGGAGGTTGTAGATATCTTTTTGAGACAGTGATTTCTTTTTCTTTGGATGTATACTCAGAAGTGGAATTGCTGGATCATATGGTAATTCTACTTTTAATTTTTTGAGGAACTTTGATACTGTTTTCCAAGTTATATTCCCACCAGCAGTGGACAAGGGTTTCCTTTTTTCCACATCCTTACCAACACTTGTTGTTTCTTACCTTTTTAGTAATAGCCATAGCAGCAGGTGTGAGGTGATGTCTCACTGTGGTTCTTTTCTCTTTGTTCTGGCATGTTTTTATCTTTTGTACTTCTTTGTTGTCAGTTTACCAAGTGTTGAGAGGAAAAGGATATTGGTTCATGTTACATATTAATCATGTGTAAAGTGAAGTCACATTAAGTATTTCTCTACAAAACAGTTTAAAAATAACTTAACCTAATACTTACTCAGAGTGCGAGGTACTGTGTTAAAAACCCTCATGAGATCTGATGATGGATAAATATAAAATATAAAATAACATAGGGCAGGCCATGGTAAATGCTGTAAGAAAAACAAATTAGGGAGAGAAGTCACATTCTATTTGGGAGGTCAGAAATGGGGTCAAGAGCAAGGTTAAATTTGAGATATGTCCTGAAAGTTGGGTAGGATTTCTCCAGGTGGAGATGGAACAGGAAGAGAAAAAGGGAGCTGAAATGTAACAGATGAGAGGAATGTGCATATTCAGACAGGACCGCAGAGAAGTGGAGTTTATATTTTGGTCCAACTTCAATAAATGCCAGTTTGAGGAAATTGTACGTAGTAGACAGTGGGGAGTCATTGAATGTTTTAAAGCTGGAATGTGTCATGGTAAAGCTGAGGTTCTGTCCCAAGGCTTTACCAAATAGTTAAGCTGTCCTGTACAGTCATTCCTTAGTATCTGTGGGTGGTCAGCTCTAGGACTGACCCCTCACCATGATACTGAAGTCTGCTGATGCCCAAGACTCCAGTCCTCCGATGCCAAACTCCTGGATATGGAGGGTTGACTGCTGTGATTACTCGTAGTGACTAAACCTTTAGACTAATCTTAGTTCACATTCTTGATTTTTTTTTTTAAGGCTTTCCTATGTATTCCTGATGCATTATAAATATTATGTAACAGGCATGCGTGCTCAGTCACTCAGTCATGTCCGATTCTTTGCAATCCCATGGACTGTAGCCCACCAGGCTCCTCTGATCATGGAATTTTCCAGGCAGAAGTACCTGAGTGGGTTGCCATTTCCTACTCCAAGGGATTTTTCCGACCCAGGGATCGATCCCGCATCTCCTGCATTATTCAGGCAGGTTCTTTACCACTAAGCCACCTGGGAAGCCTGATTTATATATAACATATATAGATACTCTAGAATAAAAAACGCATTTTCACTGGCAGTGTGTGAAAGTGTCTATTTCACCAGCACTGGTTATTTATAAACCAGCTTTGCATTCAGTGGGTTAAAAGCTCTCATTTGAATTTGCATTTTTTTTTTTTTTTAGATTACTCATAAAATCTAATACCTTCGTGGCCTCTGACACCCACATCTCTGAAGTCATGGTTTCCTTCCTGTGTTTTAACTCATGGATGAGTGAGTCCTTCTTGAACCCCTCTTGAAAGTCCTATAGGCACATCTAATTCCACATGTTCCAAATAGAGTTCATGTTTAATGACTGCTCCCGACCTCCCATTTCCTTCTCAGTTAATAATGGCACTGCCCGCTGAATTGCCCAAGTCAGAAGTGAGGAAGTGACAGATTCCTCCCTATGCCTCACCCTGCATGTGCAGGCTTGTCACCAGGTCCTGTTCAGTTTACTTCTTACGTCTCTTTTAAATATCTTTCAGTTCTCTTGTCCATCCATGCTGATGGTAACCTGAATCAGGCCTTCTTTATCCTATACTTGGTCTCTGAAGGAACCAGCCTGCCTGCCTGGTCTCCTTTTTTCCATTCATCTCTGGTTTCCATCTTCCATGTACATACTGCTCTGCTCTGAGACAAAGCTGACCATGTTATGCCCTTTCTTAAAAATCTTCTGTGGGAAGATGAGTATGTGTGTAAGTGTATGTGGATAGTTCTGACTTGACTTTTGCTTCCTCTGCCGGCCTCATGTTCTGTTGCTTCGTTGAATTGTTCATTTATTTGAGAAATACCTGTTGGGAACCTGCTGTGTTCCAAGCACTCTGTGAGATAAAGCCTCGAACAGAGCCGATGTGGCCCCTGCCCTGAGTCCACAGGGGAAAGTAGCCAGTGTATCAGTGAGAGAAGCGCTTCCGGATGGGGCGAGTAACAGTGACTTCGTGGTGTGTGTGTGTGGGGGCCGTCACAAAAAGCCTCCTCAAAGAGGTGACAGTTAGGTTCAGAATTGAAGCAGCTGGGGGAGGGGAAGGGAACGAGGACTCTAGGCCGTAAGACGATCATTGCATGAAATGGACTGGAGGGGAAACCGTGAAGGATCAGAGTGATGTGATCAGATGTGCGTTTTTTTTCCCCCCTTTGGCTATAGGCTAGAGGATGAATTGGAGTGGGGTAAGAATTAATGAAGGAAATTAGGCAGTTGAAATAAACCAGGTGATAGATTTTGTACCTTGGAGAGAAATATTAAAAAAATACTGGGTTGGCCAAAAAGTTCATTTGGTTTTTTCATAACATCGTACAGAAAGACCCAAATGAACTTTTTGGCCAACCCAGTAATTTAGGACTTAGAATGACACATCTTAGTGATAGACGGGATAAATGGGGTATGGTCAAAGTTGACTTGACTTCTAAATCTCCCTTGTTTTTTTGTTCACAACTTACTTCTCTTCACCTTAAATTTGACTGTCAAGTAGTACTGAATTTCTTTATAAAAGTTCCCCTCACACTGTGTTTCTGTGCTGTGCTCAGTTGCTCAGTTATGTCTGACTCTTTGTGACCTCGTGGACTGTAGCCCGCCAGGCTCCTCAGTCTGTGGAATTTTCCAGGCAAGAACATTACTGGAGTGGGTTGCCATTTCCTACTCCAGGGGATCTTCCTGACCCAGGAACTGAACCCACGTCTCTTGCGTCTCCCGCATTAGCAGGCCGACTCTTCACCATTGCACCACCCGGGAAGCCCTCCCCTCACACGCCTTCCCGTTACTCACTGCTGTGATGGTTCACTTCTAGTCAGCCACCCATATCCTGCAGCTTGCCTCCTCTGGGCACCATTCTCTGGTCCTTGGGCGGGACTAAGTTCTTTTATCTCTCCCCTACTCCCCCAGGACTGTATGCATTTATATGATGTTCACTTTCCAAATATTTGAGGATTTTCAAAGGCATCTTTCTTTCTGTTACTTATTTCTAACTTAATGTCATTGTGTTGATATGACTTCAGTTTTGCAAAGCACTTTTAAAGGTTCGCTTTGTGCCCCCAGGTGGTGTTTGTCTAGGCGAATGTTCCAGGTGTACTTAGAAGGTGTATTCTGCTGCTGGTTGGTAGCGTGTTCCTGAAGAGTCAGGTTAGGTTGGTTGCAGTGTAAAGGTCTTCTGTATCCTTGCTAGTTTTCCACCAGCCTGTTCTGTTGATTACCAAGAGAGGAATGTTGAAGTCTACAATTACTGTCCCAGATTTGCCTATTTCTCCCCGGAATTCTATTAAGTTTTCACGTATTAATAGTTTGAGGTTCTGTTATTAAGTCCATAAACATTTAGGGAGGATTATTCAATCCCTTCATCATTATATCTTTTTTTTTTTTTTAAGTATTTATTTATTTGGCTACACGAGGTCTTAGTTGCCGCATGACAACTCTTAGTTGGGACATGTGGGATCCAGTTCCCTGACAGGGATTGAACTCAGGCCCCCTGCGCTAGGAGCACAGAGCTTAGCCACTGGACCACCAGGGAAGTCCTCATCATTTTATCTATTTGTTAAGACATTCTGCTGAAATGGACTGTAATTATGTGGCTCTCTCCTTAGTTAGAACCTGCCTTAGAGCAGGGAGATTCTCATTCATGCGCCTCCTCTCTCTCTAGTATGCAGTAGGCAGCACCAGTAATAGTTGAACTGAGCGTTTAAAAACAACAACAACAACCACCTAGATTCTTTTCACTCTTAGTTTTGCCCTGTCCAGTATGGCAGCCACTAGCCATGTGGGGCTATTTAAATTAAGTGAAATAAGACTTCAGTTCTTCATTGGCACTGGCTACATCTCCCGTGCCTAGGAGCCATGTGTGATGTAGAGCATTTGGGTCATTTCTTATCATCACAGAAAGTTCCCTTGGGCTGAGTGGTTTGTTGTAGTCAGTCTGCTTCTGCCAGACTGTGGGAATTTATCCCTTTTCCTCTGGCTTTGTATTTGCTCCGAATCCTGCGTGGCCTGGGTTAGCCCCCGCACTCTGGCTGTGGTTCTTCTCTGTTAAGCCTGTCAGCAAAGCGTTATTTGTCGATGTGACGGTGTTGAATTTCTGGAGTGAGATTTGGACTCATCTTTGGGAAGATGGCATCATTTGTTGTTCTCTGTGGTAGGGAAAGAGGAGAGGTAGTCAGTTAACCTTTAGTTTTAAAAAAATCTATCATGGTCCGGAGAAAATTAAGTGAAGTCATAGATGTAAGACAGAAGGGAAAAAAGAATTAAAACTCTTTTAAGAGACTTTTAGATGAGACATGTAGTTTGACGACTAAGAGAATTCCGTATTATAAAAGCCTGAAAGTTGCTTTGTGAACTGAGTACTGAGAGGTCATCTCAGTTGTCCGCTGCTGCTGCTGCTAAGTCGCTACAGTCGTGTCCGACTCTGTGCGAGCCCGTAGACGGCAGCCCACCAGGCTCCCCAGTCCCTGGGTTTCTCCAGGCAAGAACACTGGAGTGGGTTGCCATTTCCTTCTCCAATGCATGAAAGTGAAAAGTGAAAGTGAGGTCGCTCAGTCATGTCTAACTCTTAGCGACCCCATGGACTACAGCCCAACCGGCTCCTCCGTCCATGGGATTTTCCAAGGCAAGAGTACTGGAGTGGGGTGCCATTGCCTTCAGTTGTCTGAATTCTGTATAAAACCTCTTTCTCAGGAGTCTCTGGACAAATGACTTAACTATTTTAATAGTTTTCAAGGAAGAGACATCACTTTTGGGGTGGGATTCTTTTGTTATTAAAGTGACGTTAAATTGCAGTTACGGAGCCTCAGCACATTTGCCAAGAAACCTGATGCTTAGACTCTTCTCTCCTCATGGATGTGTTCTAGAGTTCATTCACTTGGGAGACTGCCTGGCCGAGTGATTCATGCTGAATGACTGTTCAGTAGGTGCACTTTCTACATTCTACTGTCACGGCTTCCTCCTTGATTTCAGTATGCTAACATTGCCTCCTTTGAGGTCTGTTTATAGTATATCCTATTTATGGAACTTAAAAAGCATTTCAGAAACGCACGCATTAATCTGTGAGGAATTTCTCATCTTGTCCTTTTTCCTTCTAATGCTTGCATAGCTATATCAAGACTTGTCTGAGGAAATAGTCTAGCATTTAAAATAGCTAATAAAATGTTAAACTTTCCTCTCAGTGCCGTTTTCCCTGTTCTTCTAGACATCAGAATTCTTTCACACACTCCTTGAAGTCTTAATCAATTACCCTTTTCTCCAACTTAAGACCGTAATCTGCTTTCAAAGTATTATTCAAATAATAAAAAAATTTAAAAATGATTTTACTGTAATTTCAGATACATATTTGAACTTTTTAGTTTGAATTAATCTGGGTGAAATACCTCAGATTTCTGAATCTCTGTTGACTTGGAAGATTGCCTTTATCCAGATACATTGTTGTCCTTAATTATAAATAACTTGAGTTATAAATCCTCCCTGCGTTTTAGGAGAAACCTAACCATGGAAGATTGTGTATGGCAGGGATCACAAACTTGAACGCTGCAGAGTCCAAGTGAATTAAAGATATGAAGTGGCCTTTTTTTTTCTTTTACTAATAGTGCACAATTGCAATTGGCCGTAAAGTTTGTCTTGAAAAGCTAGCCCTATTGGAATCTTTTTTGCTTTTACAGACAGTGCTGTTCTAAATGTGCTAGAGATGTATCTTTCGTCACCCAGACTGGTGTTTCTATAAGGTAGATTCCTAAGATAAGACTGTTGGGTCGTATTTAAAAAGCTGAGCCAGGTTATGCTCTCATTACCTATTTGTTTTTAGACCTTCCCCAATCTGTGTTTGTGTGGCTTTTAAATGGATTTTTTCTGGAACTTACCGAAGTTTACTCAGATCTTTAGCGGGTGTTCTTGGATATAGACTAGGCCCAACGTCCTTTCCTCATCAATTTATTGGTTAAATATTCTTGTAATACGAGAGCCTGAGGTTTAGCCCCTGAAGTATGTCTCTGACGGTTATCTGACCAAGTGGGAATGGAATTCTTTATTGCTCCTTAGCTTGAACTTGACCTTCTAGAAGCCATTCCTCTGTGACTAGATGATCCTAATGGGCACGGGATTGGCAAACTTTCTCTTAGAAAGTGCTGGATAGTAAATACTGTGGTCTTTGTGGGCTAGACTGGCTCTGCTGTAACTATTGAACTCTGCCATTGTAGCATGATAACAACTGGAGACCACAGGTAAAGATGAGCATGGCTGTGTTTGAATGAAACTTTATTCATAAAAACAGCCTTTGGCTGGCCAGTTTGCCAACCCCTTTCTGAGCTCTTGACGTTCATTCATCTGTAATTTGGATAACTAGGTTAGGAAAAAAGCTTTGAATTTTTAAAATACCACTGGAAAGTCTAGTAAGAACTTCAGTTTTTAATTTTTACTTTTTCTCTTTATCAGGAAAGAACTACAGAAAACTTAGAAAACTCAGAAGATAGCGTTAGTAGTTTGGTCACTCCTCACATAACCAGCGTTGTGTGGATGTGTGTGTATTTATATGAGGAATACTTATTTGTGCATAGAAATGTATCTTAAAAAAAAAAAACTAGATAATGCCTAATTGGTTTTGTAAATCTTTTCCCTTATACCATGAGATCTTAGTATGTCTTTAAATAATTTGTCTACGAAAATGTCTGCTCTCATGGAGTCATGGATTTTAAAGGTGAGTTTTATATTTAGCCACCTCTTCTCTTTTCTGATAGTTTCTAATAGCTTATTTGTTGGGTTGGATTTTCTAGGAATAAAGTTGCATCATTTTCAAATGTGAATCATGTGCATACATCTGCTATTCCGTTTATTTCTCTTTTTTTCTTTTCAAATTTTGTTACCAACCATCTCCAAAGCGATGTTAAATAGTTGAAATGAGAAGCATCTTCGTGTTCTTTCTAAATTCCAAGAGACTGATGGTAACATTTCACTGTTAATTGTTACGCTAGCTATTGGCTTTTTTGTTTTCTGCTGTCCTAGTAAGCATACAGGGATATTTCATTTTGGTTTTGAATTTAAGTGCATTGTTATGTAATGTGCTTGCATTTTCTTCTGGTCTGTGGCTTGTGTTTCTTTCTTTTAACTGTCTAATCCACGAGCACATTTTTCTCTCCATTAATTCAAGTCTCTGATCTCTTTCATCACTGTTTTTTGTTTGTTTGTTTGTTTTGTTTTAAGCATACTGGTCCTGTTGATATTATTACGTTGTACCTATCTTTCATGATTTTTGGTGCTATTATATCTGGTACTTTTAAATTTGAACTTAGGGACTTCCCTGGTGGTTCAGTAGTTAGGACTCTGTTCGTCCAATGCAGAGGGCAGGATTTGATCCCTGATTGGAAAACTAAGATGCCACATGCCTCATGGTATGACCAGAAGAAAAAGAATTTGAATTTCCAGTTATTAATTGTTACAGTAAAAATATAATTAATTTTTGTGTACTGATCTTTGTGACCTTGTGAAACTCAACTGCTAGTCTGGTGGATTTTTTGGGGGCGGGTGGCAGTTTTCTTGGGATTTTTTACATAGGTAATCGTGTTGTCTGGCAAATAGAGATGGTTTTATGTCTTCCTTTTCCAAGCTGAATTTTCTGTTTTTTTTTTTTTTTTTTTTTTTTATTGAAGTGTAATTGATTTACAATATTGTGTTAGTTTCAGGTGTGTAGCAAAGTGGTTCGGTTTTATATATATCTATTTCTTTTCTTTTTTATTCTTTTCCACTGTAGTTTATTACAAGATATTGAATGCAGTTCCCTCTGCTATACAGTAAATCCATGTTTATTTTACGTATGATGGTGTGTATCTGCTAATCCCATGCTCCCATTCATCTCTGCCCCCTTTCCCCTTTGCTCAGCATAAGTTTGTTTTGTATGTATGTTAGTCTGTTTCTGTGTGGGAAACAAGTTGATTTGTACTATTTTTTAAGATTCCACATATAAGTGGTGTTGTAGAATACTTGTCTTTCTCTGTCTGACTTACTTCACTTAGTCTGATAAATCTCTAGGTTCGTCTGTGTTGCTTCAGATGGCATTGTTTCTTTTCTTTTTTTTTTAATGGCTGAGTAAGAATACTCTGTTGTGTATATATACCACATCTTTATCCATTCATCTCTTGGTGGCCGTTTAAGTCGCTTAAGTCTTGGCTATTATAAAAATTGGCTTCTGTTTAACTTCATATGTCAGAGTATGACTAAATGTTTAGAAAATGAAATCATTTGAGATTTGTTTTATGACTCAGAATATTGTCTGTTTAGGTGACTGTTCCATATGTACAAGGAAGGAAGATTCTGCTGCTGTTGGATAGAGTGTTCCTTAAATGTCAGTTAGGTCGAGTGTGTTGATACTGTTGTTAAAGTCTTCTATATCCTTGTGGGTTTTCCATCTACTTGTTCTGTTGATTACTAAGAGAGGAGTGTTGAAATTTACAACCATTGTCACAGATTTGTTCTCTGTCACCTTGCAGTTTTGTACATTTATACTTCATGTATTTTGTGGTTCTGTTATTAGATTTATAAACATTTATGGTTGTTTGCCTTCTTGATTATCTGACCTCTTTATCATTATGAAATGACCTTCTTTACTCTGGTAATAGTCTTCGCTTAAAATCTCCTGTTTGATATTAACATAACAAATTCAGCTTCACTCTTTTTGAATAGAGTGTTAGCACGGTATGTCTTTTTCCACCTGTGTACTTTTAAGTCTACTATGTCATATTTTGTTTGTTTTTTAATCCAGTCTTATGACAGTGAATTTAGATTATTTACATTAAATATATTTATTTTTTTCTTTTTTGGCTGCACTGCAAGGCTTGTGGGATGTTAGTTCCCCAACCAGGGATTGAACACTGGCCCTCGGCAGTGAAAGGGCTGTAGTCCTAACCACTGGACCGTGGCCCGCCAGGGAATTCCCGTCTTTTTTCTTTTTCATTTGGTTCCTCTGTTTCCTCTCTTTCCTGCCTGCTTTTTTTGCATTAGTTGGATATTGCCCTATTTTAATTTATTAGCTTTTTGGTTGTATCTGTGCTACTTTTTTAGTGGTTCCTCTAGGAGTTGCAAAGTACTTACCTACTTAGTTTTTTTCATTCCTTTAGGTAAAACTTTAAAGTGTCACAGCCGTAAAGGCTCACTTATCCTAGTCCCCTCCCCAGTGCTGTCACATGTATGTCTATAGTAGTCCCTCGTTATTTATGGGGGACTGGTTCCCAGGACCCCTGCAGATAAGCAGAATTTCCAGATGTCAAGTCCCTTGACAAAGTGGCGCACAGTACAGTCGGCCTTCTGTATCAAACTCTATTTACAGTGAAAGCCCCACTAGACGTTGCGACAATTTTTCGCTCTCAACCGTCATACGTATTTTAAAGGGCTTAAGAGTTGAAACTACCTTTTTCTGTTTGTTTTTTAATTTGTGGCCCTTCCTTTGTTCCTGACAGTCCAGTTTTCACTCTGGTATTATTTCTGTGTGTTTTACTGTTTTTACCATTTGTTTTAAAGCAAGATTTCAGGCATCAAATTCTTGCAGTTTTTCTTCATCTGAAATGTTTTCATTTTTCCTGACTTGTCGAAGGGTATTTTTGAAGGTTATAGAATTCTGGGTGGATACTTCTGTAAGCACTTTAAAGATAGTCCACCCTCTGCAGTTATTTGAATTGTTGTTCTCTCATGCATATTGTTGTTATTTTTTCTTGCTGTTTGTAGATTTTCCCTCAGCTGTATGTTCTGGGATTTCTTCCATACTCTGGCTTGCAGGGGCCCCCTTTGCTTGATCCGCTGGCCAGAAAGATGTGATCTCCTTGTAGTTTCTGTAATTGGAGCCTCCCTTGAGGCAGGGGCCAGAAAGGGACGAGGGGAGTAAAATCCCAAACCTGGGATTTCCCTCATAGTCTTCAGCTCCAGGGGACCCTCTCGTCAGTCTTCTGCCCGAAAGACAGGGTTTCTCTGCATTTTTTCTGTTCATGTTTCTTGCCACAGATCCACTGTGAGCTTATTCTATTCCAGGAGGAAAAATAGGGAAACAAGCCTCTGCTTGTTGTTGGTTGCTGCTTCCTCTAAGTTTACACTCTGCTAGCCAGTCCTTGTGCTTTTGCTCCCCCCTCAACCCCGCCCCCAACCCCCAGCCCTTTGGTGGTTGCTGCTTTTGTACTCTGTCCAGAGTTTTTAGCTGCAGCTTGGTGGAGCCCTTGGCTCTAGTGCACTTACACCATCTTGACTTGGCTTTGGGCCACATTCTTCTTAGGAGCTGCATGGTGTTCCCTTGTGCGGAAGTACGATATAATAGTCTTTTTATTTTAGTCGGTTCCTTATTGGTGGATGTTTAAATTATTTACAGCTTCTGGCTGTTGCAAACAGTACCAAAATGAATGTATATGTGCGTATGTTATATGGTGAATTCTTAGAAAGGGAATTGCTGGATTTAAAAGTATGTATTATTCTGTGATTTTTCATAGATACTTAAACACAGTATGCTTCTGGGTTTTATTTGCCATTTTAAAAAAGGGTTTATTCATTTTCATTTTTAGCTGCACTGGGTCTTTGCTGATGCTCACGAGCATTCTTCATTGCAGTGAGTGGGGGACTCATTGTGGTGGCTTCTGTTGTTGCAGAGCACAGGCTGTGGGTGTGGGGTCTTCAGCAGTTGTGACGTGTGGGCTCAGTAATTGTGGCCCAAGGGGCTTAGTTGCTGCACGGCATGTGGGACCCTCCTGGACCAGGGA
The DNA here is from genome assembly GCF_042477335.2 of Ovis canadensis. Classification (NCBI taxonomy): domain Eukaryota; kingdom Metazoa; phylum Chordata; class Mammalia; order Artiodactyla; family Bovidae; genus Ovis; species Ovis canadensis. The sequence goes on along the minus strand of NC_091255.1, from coordinate 57,463,046 downwards.
TTGAACCAGTGTCTCTGGCATTGCAAGGTGGATTCTTAACCACTGGACCATCAGGGAAGAGCTTATTTGCCATTTTAAAAATGTATTTTAAATTTTAGTTTAATAACTATGATTGGCCCATCGTTTGTTTTGTGGAAGGGAAGTTGCTTCTCTTTGTTAGGTTTTGCTGTCACTGTTATCCTGGTTTTTTTAAAAAGGATTTTTAAAATATTTTCTTTTTCTGCCCTCTGAAATATATTGAAAACCATCTGAGCTGTTCTATGGATAAGAGCTCGCTGACATCTTCCTCAGTTTCTCCTATCATTATTGGTTTGTTTTCTGTTTTTTTTTTTTCCCTATTTTTGATTTAGTTTTGGTGTTCAGTAATTCTTTGACAGTTGTCCTTGCACTCAGGGTTTAGACTTTATTAGCATTATTTTAATAGCTTCTGTACCTGTGGCAAGTTCTTGTTCATCATCACCAATTTTATTTATTGTACTCAGTCCCACCTTTTTAAAAATTTAATTGGGAGAAAATTGCTTTAAATGTGTGGTTTCTGCTGTACAACAACACAGATCGGCCATAATTATACATCCATCCCCTCCCTCCCTGCCTCCCTCCCACCCCACGACTCTAGGTCGTCACGGAGCACCCGGCTGGGCTCCCTGCGTAGTCCCGCACCGTCTCACCAGCTGTCTGTTTTACACTGGGTGGTGTATATATGCTACCTTCTCCTTTCGTCCCACTCTTTTCTTGCCTCACTGTGTCAAGAAGTCCATTCACTCTATCTGCATCTCCGTTCTTTCCCTCCAATTAGGTTCATCAATACCATTTTTCTAGGTTCCATATATGTGTTCAGTTCAGTTCAGTCGCTCAGTCGTGTCCGACTCTTTGCAACCCCATGAATCGCAGCACGCCAGGCCTCCCTGTCCATCACCAACTCCCAGAGTTCACTCAGAGTCGCGTTCGAGTCGGTGATGCCATCCAGCCATCTCATCCTCTGTCGTCCCCTTCTCCTTCTGCCCCCAATCCCTCCCAGCATCAAAGTCTTCTCCAATGAGTCAACTCTTCGCATGAGGTGGCCAAAGTACTGGAGTTTCAGCTTTAGCATCATTCCTTCCAAAGAAATCCCAGGGTTGATCTCCTTCAGAATGGACTGGTTGGATCTCCTTGTAGTCCAAGGGACTCTCAAGAGTCTTCTCCAACACCACAGTTCAAAAGCATCATGTGTTAGTACACTATATTTATTTTTCTCTTTCTGACTTACTTCACTCTGTGTAACAGGCTCTAAATTCATCCGCCTCACTAGAGCTGGCTCAGCTTGTTCGTTCTTTTTTGTGACTGAGTAGTGTTTGTTGTATGTATGTATCCCACCTTCTCTGTCCTTTCATCTGCTGATGCACGTCTAGGTTGCCTCTGTGTCCTAGCTGTTGGAAATGTGCTGCTGTGAACACTGGGTGCATGTGTCTTTCTCACTTATGGTTTTCTCAGGTATATGCCCAGTAGTGGGATTGCTGGGTCGTAGTTCCCACCTTTTTTGGTTAGGTTAGTTCTGGTTGGGCCCTGTACATTGCCTCTGACTGTGCTCTTCGCTGTTCTACTTCCTCTTTGTGGACACTTGAGTTTATGACCTGCGTTTACTTTTCAGTCTCCTAGATCCGTTAAGGTTCAAAAAAGAAGTGTCTTAAAGGCTCTACTCTGTTTCTGTCCGGTTCTCCTTGGAGTTTTTATAGTTGTGCTTTATGTTGTTTGATTGTGTGATGCCAGTCTGTTTGGTTTATTAATTAATGCAGCAACTACCTCAGGAATCTGCCACAGGCCAAGCACTGTCATAAGTACTAGGCCTGACAAGTCAAACAGAAATTGTCCTGGCCATTGGGGAAGTTTCAGTCTAGTGGAGGCATATGTTCATTGAATGAAACTTGGAAGAGTTGAAAATATGATAAAATACTATGAGGGAAAAGATCTGAATGAATGAGGAGCTGGCCACTTGAAAGAGTGGGAGGGAGTATCCTAGACAGAGAGAACAGCTTTGGGGAGACAGAAAGCTTTGCGAGGTCCAGGAGGCCAGTGTTACTGAAGCAGAAAGGAAGGGAGAATGGCTGAGCCTTGTGGGTCTTAGGAAGGAGTTTGGATTGTAACCAAGTATGGTGGGGACTCACTGAAAGGCGGAAAGCTGAGGACTGACCCAGTCCAGTCATACTTGCTTTTTATTAAGTTGCTCCTAACTGGTATATCTTCACTGTAGACTGCGTCCTTCATCATTACAAAGTGTTCGTTTAATTTAGGGATTTTAAAATTTTGCTTTGAATTAAACTTCTATGAACCCTTTTTGTTTTCATTTCCTACCGAGGGCATCCTATTGAAAATAGCTAGTAGGGGGCAATAATAGCTAGTAGGTTGGAAATAATGTCTCTGGGGTTATGAAGAGAGGTCTGGGTAGAGAAATGCATTTAGAAGTCATTGATATTTGGGTGGTAATTGAGTCCACTGATAATTAAGGGAAAGCAAGAGAATCTGCTGAGGACTAAACTTTGGGGAATTTGGCGTGTAAGAGAGATGTATGGCAGAGGAACACTGGTCAGGGAAAATGAGTCATTTGGCAGAAGGAAGTTTAGAAGGGTGTTGTGGCCAAATATGTCAGATGTTTTCAGAGACAGGCTGGGTAAAACAGGGGTACGTTGTAGCACTTTCGATCTCAACTATCAGTTGATGTTCTTGAGTTTGCAGTTAATTTAATAATCTTATTTAATCTTAGTCTATATTTAGACTATAGCATGATACTTCCTGTTAGCTTATATATTGAAAAAATTAAAACAAATCATTGAAACAGTTAGAAGTAAGAAACTGTAGAACATATTTTCTGAATACTACATAATTTCAAATATGCAGAAAAGCTGAAAGAATAGTGCAGTGAACACCCAGTATACCTTTCTCTTGAATTCACCAATTTTTAAAAAAACGTTTTTGCTATATTTACTTTTTCAGTCTTTAAAATTTTTCTTTTTGCTGAACTGTTTGACAGTAAATTGCAGGCATGATGACATTTCACTTCTAGATTCTGCAGCATACTCAAGACATTTAATTTAATCCAGATATAATATTCCATTTCAAATTTTCCTAATTGCCCTTTATTGCTGTTTTGTCTTTTTGTTTATCCAGAATTCAGTCAAGGGTCATGTGTTGCTTTTAGCTGACATCTCTTTTGTTCCTTTAATCTAGAGCTGTCCTGTCACTTTTGGAGAGGGAAAGGTTCTTTTGTGACAATAACTTTTTGGTTTTTTGGCCTCATTGTGCGGCTTGTAGGATCTTAGTTCCCTGACCAGGAATCAAACCCAGCCCCTCAGCAGTGAAAGCGTGGAGTCCTAACCGCTGGGTCACCGGGGAATCCCCAACAATGACATTTCTTAACTGTCTAGGCCAGTTGTCTTCAGAGCGTCTCACTGTTTGGGTGTATCTGATTGTTCCCTGTAGACTCAGTTTAGATGTTTTTGGTGGGAATTCTGTGTAAGTGATGTTGTGTCTTCCTTTGCACATTTCAGCAGAAGGCATGTCATCAGTTTGTCCCATTACTGACAATAAGTTTGATCACTTTGTAAAGGTTGAGTCTGACTTTTAAAGGTTGCTTTCCCTTTGAAAGGAACAGGTAATTTATGAGGTGATATTATGGTGAGAATATCCCGTTGCCCATCAGGCTTTCACCCAGTGGTTTTAGCATTCATTCAGGCCTTGCCTGAGTCGGTTATTACACTCATGATTGCATAATGATTTTTTTCTGATTTTTCATTCTTTCATATATTAGCATTTGAAGAGCTCTCCCTCCCTTTCTTTTGAGTGTTACTGTGGACTGATAGATTCTTTTTTAATTCATTGTGAAGACCTAAGAGATTTTTATGTCATAATAGTTTTTGTACCAGATATTTAAGAAGCAAGATTCTTTGGTAATGTTACTTAAAATGTTTCTGACCTGTTCTAGAAATGTTTTATTTGGAGAAGAAACTAAAGAGATATAATACTATGAAAAATTTTTATTTTTCAAAGGCTAAAAGAAATTAGTAAATGAATTCTTCAACTTTTGTTGAAGCCAGAATTTCACCTTTTCTACTATAGTGAAAAATTTCTTGACTATACAGAAAGTAGCATATTCAGAAATGGTTGAAGAACCATTGAGTTCAGTGGTGGGTCCCACTCCAGTACCCATGGGCAGAGGAGCCTGGTGGGCTACGGTCCATGGGGTTGCAAAAAGTCGTACCCAACTGAGTGCATAGTAGTGCTAATTTTCAGGGGCTTCCTCGGTGGCTCAGATGGAAAAGAATCCACCTGCAATGCAAGAGACCTGGGCTAGATTCCTGGGTGGTTGAGATCCCCTGGAGAAGAGAATGGCTGCCCACTCCAGTATTCTTGTCTGGAGAATCCCATGGACAGAGGGGCCTGGAGGGCTACTATCCATGGAGTCGCAAAGAGTTGGACACAACTGAACAACTAAGCATACTATGGAAGTAAACTTTTCAAAGATAAGAAATTTTCCTCTTAAAATAATTAGAAAATATTTCAAGCATTCAAAAAAGTTTGAAAAATAAGACAATGTACACTCTTTAACACCCTAGCCAGATTTAGTAAATACTGACATTTTCTCCGTATTTGTTCCAGTTCTACCTATTTTAAGAGAATATTAGAGGTTAAGTTAACATTCTGTCTCCTTTTCCCCTCCCTGCCCCTCCAGAGGTATTTATTCTCCTGAAGTTGGTGTGTATCATTCCCATCCATGTTTTTATGCTTGTCCTATATATGTTTATGGACTTCCCTGGTGGCTCAGACGGTAACGAGTCTGCCTTCAATGCGGGAGACCTGGGTTTGATCCCTGGGTTGGGAAGATCCCCTGGAGAAAGAACTCCAGTATTCTTGCCTGGAGAATTCCATAGCCAGGAGAGCCTGGCAGTCTACAGTCCATGGGGCTGCGAACAGTCGGACACAACTGAGCAACTCTCACTTTCACTTACATATGTTTATGTGCCATTATTGTTTGATGTTTAAAATTTTTACATAGATGGTCTTTGGGTGTTTAATTAATTTGCTTGTTTCACTTTTTAAAAAGTATTCATTATTCGTGTTGATACACCTAGTTCATTTGTTTTTCAATACTATGTAGTATTCCATTATATTTATCCCTTTCCTCCTGATGAACATTTAGGTTATTTCCAATTTGGGGGGTGCTTCTTTAGAGCGAATATCGTGTACTCTTATCAATGCTTAAATCTGTCTGTAGGTGTATATATTTACATGGGTTTCTTTATCTGAGGCTTACATCTTTATTTCAGTTTTGATAGACTTCTTATTTTGCTGGAATTTCACAGAGAATGCTGTAAGTGTTTTGCAGTTGTGTTAAAGGGAGAGACTACTGACACATGTTTTAGCCTTGTGTTATTAACCCAGTGGGGTGGGGCTGTGGAGTAGTCCCTAGATATATTTCTAGGCCAGGGTTCTCCAGAGAACTTTCTGTGGTGATGGAAGTGTTTTGTATATGTACTGTCCAGTCTGGTAAGCCGCTAACCATACCTGGCTGTTAAGCACTTGAAATGATGCCTCTTGTTAAAATTTTTGCTTTAGATGTCCAAACTTTCTGACTCTGTCATTGATCTCCTTTAGCTGCTATTTCTGCCACGAGCACAAAGGACTCTTGTTATTTCTCAAATGCCTTTTACCTGAGAGGTTGACTCCGGTGGTTTTTTAATAATAGGGGAGAAAGTCTAATGCGGTCAAGAGCATAAGCTTAAGAGACAGGTGGACTCCTCCTTTACTGTAACTCTTAGTGGCACTGACTATATTACCTTGGACCAGTCATTCAGCCTTTCTACATGCATCTTTAAAAGGAGATAATAATAATACCTAGTTCATGGAGTTGATGTGGGGATAATGCATTTAAATATGTTTGTTAGCACAGTTCCTGTCTCTGGCGTATAGGAAGCCCCTGTGAAAGCTAGCTGCTATTTTTCCTGTTATTACTGAAATGGGAGGATAGGGAATGGAGACAAAGGGGATTCACTGGAAGAGCACAAACTTGTGAGTAATAATCTTAAAGCTAGATTGGGACACTATTCCAGATCAAAGGGAGATATCCTTGTTACTTTGGACAAATCAGTTTCATAATTTAAAAAAAAGTGTGTGTTAGTTGCTCAGTGGCGTCTAACTCTTTGCAACCCCATGGACAGTGACCTGCCAAGCTCCTCTGTTGATGGAATTCTCCAGGCAAGAATACTGGAGTGATTAGCCGTTACCTTCTCCAGGGGATCTTACCAACCCAGAGATCGATCCTGGGTCTCCTGCATTGCAGCCAAGATTCTTAACTGCCTGAGCCACCAGGGGAGCCCAATTTTAAAAAGATGTCTAGTAAATATATTGTTGTTCAGTTACTAAGTCATGTCTGACTCTTTGCGACCTCATGGACCATAGCCCACCAGGCTCCTCTGTGCATGGGATTTCCCAGGCAAGAATACTGGAGGGAGTTGCAGTTTCCTTCTCCAGGAAATTTTCCTGACCCAGGGACTGAACCCCAGTCTCCTGTGTTGGCAGGTGACTTCTTTACCACTGAGCCACCTGGGAAGCCCAGTGAACATACTACAGGTGATTTATTTTGTTATGCCATTCATGGTTTTTGTGTAACATTAGATTAAAGAATGAGACTTGATTAGATACTGAATATGAACTTATGTTGGAAACAAACTTTACTCACCCTGTATACCAGTACTGAGTGTACATCTTTCTTCCCTCAGATAGCAGTTAGAAATAGGGGGACAATATTAACATTTTTTCCATAGAAACACATATATAGAGAGTTATGGGGTCTAAAAGTCTGAAAATACTGTAAATATCCTTCTTAGTATTAATACAGTAAAAATGTGTAAGCCAAACTGAAAAATCTGCAGCGGCATCTGGATTTTAATCTTGGCCTGAGTGTACCCCTGGATCTCTGCTCTTTGTAGGTAGTTTTGACTCTGGGTATCATTTGTTGAACACTTTTAAAATTTTAGTTATTACAATAAAACGTGGTCTGTGCTCTCGAGAAGTTAACACATGAGCTGAGGACCCATGAGTAATTGCCTGTAGTGTAAACGTGCTCACACTATAACAGAGAGTTGTACAAAGTGTCAGAGAAGCACCGGGCCCGGAGGCCCAGGAGGAGACGGAAAGGTGACATCTGATCAGGGCCTTGAAAAAGGTCTAGGATTTCTTGCAGCTTCAGCAGATGAAAGCAATATCTACTTAAAATGTATAGACAAGTTTTTAAATGAAAACAGTGGGAAATTAACAAATACAGATTGTGCCAACAGTGTATATTAAAAAAACCTAGGCGTGTAGAAAAGGACCCCAAGCAACAGTTAACACTTAGTGTTATTGACCAGTTCTTCCAAAGAGCTCAGAGGGTGTCCCCATAGACCCTATTAAGTAAACTTCTATTATGGAATTCAAAGGAGTGGAAGGTATTGCCTCAGCAGCTGCCAGGTTATTTAAATAGTGTACATAAAAACATAATTTTTCTGTTAAGGTAATAATCTGTCACATGGGCCAGAATCCTTCTTGTTCAGACAAGAAACTCTCTCCCTTAACCCAGTCTGTGTTGGAAACACTGACAAATTCTTGGTCTTTGGTTCCCCTCCCCACCCCACTCCCATCCCCCATGCAGACCACTCTCCATCCTTAGCAGTTTTTCTTTGTGGTCTTATTAATGTCTTTGATTAGGCTTCAGTTTCCTTTCACACCACCCCTCTTCTAATCATGCCTTGAGGTGGCCTCTTAGCTCTCTTTCCTTGAATTTCCACAAAAGCTCTACTTTTGCTTGGCAGGGGGAATATCCAATTTCAGGAGAGCCTTAATTTTCAAACTTTGCTGCACATGGGAATTATCTGGGGAGAAAGATTAAAAATACAGATTACTGAGCTTCACCTGGGGTTCTGTAAATCTGAGTTGCATTTTGATACTCTACTTTTAACAGTTTCGGTTCAGTTCAGTTCATTCACTCAGTCGTGTGCTATTCTTTGTGACCTCATGGCTAGCAGCACACCAGGCTTCCCTGTCCATCACCAACTCCCGGAGCTTGCTCCAACTCTTGTCCATCAAGTCGATGATGTCATCCAAGCATCTCGTCCTCTGTCATTCCTTTCTCCTGCCTTCAGTCTTTGCCAGCATCAGGGTCTTTTCCAGTGAGTCAGTTCTTCGCATCAGGAGGCCAGAGTATTGGAACTTTAGCATCAGTCCTTCCGATGAATATTCAGGACTGATTGCCTTTAGGATTGACTGGTTTGATCTCCTTTCAGTCCAAGGGACTCTCAAGAGTCTTCTCCAACACTGCAGTTCAAAAGCATCAATTCTTTGGCACTCAGCTTTCTATATGGTCCAATGCTCACATCTGTACATGACTAGTGGAAAAACCATAGCTTTGACTATAAGGACTTTGTTGGTAAAGTAATATCTCTGCTTTTAAATATGCTGTCTAGGTTTGTCATAACTTTTCTTCCAAGGAGCAAGTGTCTTTTAATTTCATGGCTGCAGTCACCCTCTGCAGTGATTTTGGAGCCCCCCAAAATAAAGTCTGTTACTGTTTCCATTGTTTCCCCATCTATTTGCCATGAAGTGATGGGACTGGATGGGACAATCTTCGTTTTTTCAATGCTTAGTTTTAAGCCAGCTTTTTCACTCTTCTCTTTCACTTTCATCAAGAGGCTCTTTAGTTCCTCTTCACTTTCTGCCACAAGGATAGTGTCATCTGCATATCTGAGGTTATTGGTATTTCTCCCAGCAGTCTTGATTCTGGCTTGTGCTTCATCCAGCCTAGCATTTCACGTGATATAGTCTGCATATAAGTTAAATAAGCAGGGTGACAATATACAGCCTTGACGTACTCTTATCCCAATTTTGAACCAGTCCGTTGTTCCATGTCTGGTTCTAACTGTTGCTTCCTGACCTGCACAGATTTCTCAGGAGGCAAGTAACATGGTCTGGTATTCCCATCTCTTGAAGAATTTTCCACAGTTTGTTGTGGTCCACACAGTCAAAGGCTTTGGCATAGTCAATGAAGCAGAAGTAGATTTTTTTCTGGAATTGTCTTGCTTTTTCGATGATCCAGTGGATGTTGGCAATTTGATCTCTGGTTCGTCTGCCTTTTCTAAATCCAGCTTGAATATCTGGAAGTTCTCGCTCAGTTCACGTACTATTGAAACCTAGCTTGGAGAATTTTGAGCATTACTTTGCTAGCATGTGAGATGATTGAAATTGTGCAGTTGTTTGAATATTCTTTGGCATTGCCTTTCTTTGGAATTGGAATGAAAACTGACCTTTTCCAGGCCTGTGGCCACTGCTGAGTTTTCCGAATTTGCTGGCATATTGAGTGCAGCACTTTCCCAGCATCATCTTTTAGGATTCAAAATAACTCAACTGGAATACCATCACTTCTACTAATTTGATTCGTAGTCATGCTTCCTAAGGCCCACTTGATTTTGCACTCCAGGATGTCTGGCTCTAGGTGAGTGATCACACCATCGTGGTTAGCTGGGCCTTTAAGATCTTTTTGTACAGTTCTCCTGTGCGTTCTTTAACAGTGACCCATGTGATTTTGCTGCACTTCTAGTTTTAGGATGGATAGTTTGAAGGCAGCATCTCACACTTTATATTTTGGCCACTCTGGACAGCATGCTGTGCTGTGCTCAGTTGTGTCCAGGTCTTTGTGACCATGGACTGTAGGCTGCCAGGTCCTCTATCCGTGGGATTTCCCAGGCAAGGATACTGGAGTCGGTTGCCATTTCCTCCTCCAAGAGATCTTCCTGACCTAGGGATCGAACCCACATCTCCTGCGTCTCCTGTCTTGGCAGGTGGATTCTTTACCACTGAGCCACCAGGGAGGCCCCTGTGAGGCAGGCAGGATCCAACCAGGGATGGAACCAGTGCCCCCCTCCGTGGAAGTGCAGAGTCCTAACCACTGGATGTCAGGAAATTCCTGAGAAGTGTTTTTCAGATTGTGGGCTGCATGCAGCATGTTTTAAAAGCAGAAAAAGAATGGAATAGAAGGTATTAAAATGGGATGGAAGAGAAGACATTAGTCTAAGTAAAAGTGAAAGAAAGGGAAAGTCACTCAGTCGTGTCCGACTCTTTGTGACCCCGTGGACTGTACAGTCCATGGAATTCTCCAGGCCAGAATATTGGAGTGGATAGCCATTGCCCTTTCTCCAGGGGATCTTCCCAACCCAGGGATCGAACCCAGGTCTCCCACATTTCAAGTGGATTCTTTACCAGTTGAGCCACAAGGGAAGTCCAGGAATACTGGAGTGGGTAGCCTATCCCTTCTCCAGTGGATCTTCCTGACCCAGGAATCGAACCAGGGTCTCCTGCATTGCAGACGGATCCTTTACCATCTGAGCTATGAGGGAAGCTAAAAGTAGTGCTTAAAAGACTTTAGTTTGGGGGCTATATACTAGATTGAGATATAAAATGTATTCTTACTTTGGGTCATGGGCAGAAAGTTTGCAGACTGCCCTCTCAAAAGTTATGTGTATAGCCTAAACCTGACTCAGACTGACTTGCTCCCCAAAGTGGTGGTGCCACTTTAGGGTCCCGAAGATGACATACCAGCGTGTCTGTTGTTGTCTCTTCTTCTCAAAAGTTTGTTTGGATGGACTTGAAAATTTTTGTCTGTTGATGACTATGAAACTATCTCATTGTGGTTTTACTCTGCCTTTTCCGGATAGGTAGTGAGGTTGACGTTAATCACTTTTTTCTTTAATACAGGAAAATTAATATAATTTATCTGCTAGATATTTTTTTTAAACTGTCATTTTAAATCTTTAATCAGATTCCATTCATGATTATCAGTCATATTACATGCCATGATTAGCTTTCTATAAAAAATTTTGCCTTCTGTGTACAAATTGGTATCAATTAAATAAAAAATAAAACCATATACTAGGTAAAGAATTTTATTTACCTTTGTCTCCCACTTTATTCCTAGGCTTCTTCAGCTTCATTAGCTGCAAAGAATGAATTGTATATAAGCAAAAACTGAGAAGAGCTGCAGTGTCCAGGGGCTTAGGCTTAAAAATATTGGAGATCTAGATTTTATCAGATCCATAAACAAAATCTTAAAAAGCAGCCATAATATAAAATAGCAGCTGCCAGTAACTTCTTCAAGATTTATCTTCTTCAGAAGTTAACTCAGTTCAGTTTGCTTCATTCTTGGAAGCCTCATCAAAATTCTCCGCAAGATCTGGAACTCTTATCATCATCCTCCTCTCCAGCGGCAAGAGGTGCTTTTCCATCCACAGATTATTTGGGCAGAGCTTCAGCCATTCTCCTTAAACTGGTCAGACTGTTGGCACCAAGCTGGTTTAAGCTGGGAAGCATTTCTGTCAGTTGCTTTGTCTCAGTGTGGCCCGTGATGGTGAAAGTGTTTGCTGCCAAAGATGCCTGAACTTTAGGGTTGTTGAAGTAGATCACTGTTCCTTGATTTGTGAACATATTCACCTCTTCAATACCAGAGATATTGTTTACCTCTAACTTCTTTAAAGAGAACTGAAGTTTTTTGTCATCTGCTGTGGCTGTTCTACGAACCACCACCTTCTTTCTGCGAGCAGTTCCTTTCCCACCAGTGTGCATGTGTGCCTGCAGTTTGGCGAGTTTCTCCTGGTTCATGATAGTTTCTTTCGTATTGTTGGAGCGAAAATGGGGCCGCGCAGGGGACTAGGGTTGGCGCTCAGGTGGCCTCGGGCAGACCAGCTGAGGTTAGGCGCACACTCGCGGGGACGTGAGAGGGCAGCTAGAGCTATCTGCTAGGTGTTGTATCAGTGTTGCAATGGTAATGGGGATACTCTTCAGTGGCACATTATAAATACATTTCCCTGAATACTGGAAATGACTTGACTTGCTAACACTAGTGATTGACAGTTGAGGTGCATAAGTGGTTTAATTTTATGAGTTTCTCTTTATGCACTATAATCTATGCTTTTACCTGAATCTTTGAATTTGGCATAATGACCTTAAATTTGTATTCATACAAGACCATCAGTAGCCATTATTATTAGCATCATTTTTATTGATTTGAATATTAATATTTTTATGTATTTGCATAGATCCCTGTCCAGTATTTTTTCCTAAAATATTATAGCAAAAATATATGCATGTGATGTTTAAGACTATAAAAGGATAAAAAAAACTGGCCTTCCTTCCTTTCCTCCATTTCTCCTCCCCAGGAGCAACTACGAAAAAGAGTCTTATATGACCTCTTAGATGTATATACTATATTGCTCTTCCCCCCTTTTTTTTGTTTGTTTCTAATTTCTTTTCTCAAATGACATTCTCATCATTGTTTTGTAGCTGGCTTTTTCTTCTACTTAATATCTTCAAGATTTTTTATTTCAACCCATATGAATATTACCATATTCTTTTCAACTGCTATATTGGATGCTATTATCTATATGCATTGTAATTTATGATTTGTTTAAGTATTGATATATATTTAGGTTAAACGAAAAAACCCACAAAATACACGCAAAGAAACTGTTGTGTTAAGTATTTTGTAATTACTTAAGTGCATGTGTCTGTTTATCTGTAGAATAACTTCTAGGAGGTAGAATTGTTGGGTCAAAGGGATATGCCTTCAGATAGAGTTTTGCCAAATTGCCTTCTTAACAATTGAACTTATTTAAACTCTGCCAATAATACTTCAGAATGAACTGACCAGTATTTAATGTTAACTTTGAAAAGTGCTCACATTGTTCAGTATGTATATAATCGTAGTTTGAATAGACCCTATTTTGTGGTTTCCAGCTAGATACTGGAGTGTAGAATTTGTGAGCCTTTTTTTGCCTTTCTTCCTCTTACCTCTAAACCTAATAGAAAGCAAACATACTTTAGCTTAAGATAAAGCTAAACGAACTGTTAATATCAGAATGCAATGGTTATCCAAAATCTTGTAGAATCTGTGAAAGCTGATCCTTTGAAATTAGATGTTGGACAGTGTTTCTGTTACTGTCTAATTTACTATGGAAGAGTACTATCAACAGTCTTTCTTTAGCAAAAAAAAAACAAACACAAAACACATTAACTGCTCTCATTGATAGTCTTTAAATAGCAATTTTCTGAGTTTCTCATTATAAAAGATTTATATACTGTGTTAAATACTGTTTTAATCAGTTCCCTTTTTTTTGCAAGTGACAAAAACCCAACATGTTCCCTTTAAGCAAGTGACTTGCTTCAAGTCACACTTGGTTTGTGTGACTGGGAAATTTGAATGACAGCTTCTGCCAGTGCTCCTGAGTCTCAGTACTCTTCTCTCATTCCTGCTTCCTCTGTTTTCTTGTCTTGACTCCCTTCTTCCACAAGGGAGGTAAAGGAGGGTTGGCCCCAGACCACCTCTGGCCACCATCTTGGAAAGAACAAGCTTCAGAGCACTTCTCACCCAGCATCTGAATATAAAATCTCAGGCAGGACCCTAGCTGGCTGTCAGTGCCCGCACTTGGGAGATGGACTACTGTGCATGGGGACCCCATCCAAATCAGGTGGTGTGGGGGAAGGTAATTCTCTCAGGAGAGTGATGCTGACAAGTTCTGCCAGTAAAAGAAGCATGCCAAATCTTTCTTAGGTCTAAGAGGTGGGGGCGTTCAGCTGCAGAGGTGGAATAGCTACCATGAACAGGTGAATTACAAGGTAACATGGCTCAGAGACGGCGACAAGAATTCAGAAGAATTTGGGGGAGTTAGAGCAGTCTTTTGCAGGAAATGGTACCTGAGTCAAATGTTTCATTAGCCATGTCATATTCCACACCACTTGATTTCTTGCTTCATAAGGTCACTTTTATCCATCTTTTTCTTTGTTCTCACAGCCAGACTCTGAATCCAGGTCTTTATTTTCCCGGTAGTTGCAACTGCCCTGTCTCTGACCTGTTCCCCTTGTCCTTTTCATTGTACACACTGAAGCCAGAGAAGGCTTCCTAGAGCACTCTTCCCATGACCCTGCCCTGCTCAGAAAGCCTGTGATAGCCTTCATTACTGCCCGAATAAAGTGCTGTACAAATGCCTACACCTGACATTTAAGGATCCCTGTGTTCTGGTCCTCGAACTGCTTTTCCAACCTTTGCTTCTGCAATTCCTTTGCTTGGACTCTGACAGCATTTTGCGTAAACAGCCGAGAGGAACACAGGCGCTATCTCTATAAGCAGGTTTGACTTCTGTTTCTTCTCTTGGATTTGAGGGATTCCTCTAGGCTCAGTCTTCCCTTGAATCCCTTTCGGCTTTCTCTATTTATACTTATACAGCTGAGACCCAAATAATTTCCAGAAGACAGTGAAATGGACTGGATTACCATCATGATGCTTGTCACTAATGTGGTGATTCCGTGATTTAGCTGAATCTGTGAAGACTGCATCTTTGTAGTAGATGAAGATTTGCTGAGATGTAGGAGGTTTCTTTCCTTACTACGTAGTGGGGGGTGCTCAGTCACTGAAAGTCGTGTCTGACTCTTTGCGACCCCATAACTGTAGCCTGTCAGGCTCCTCTGTCCATGGGATTTCCCAAACAAGAATACTGGAGTGGGTTGCCATTTCCTCCTCCAGGGGATCTTCCCAACCCAGGGATCAAACCTGCATCTTCTACTTGGCAGGTGGATTCTTTACCACTGAGCCACCAGGGAAAACCCTTACTATGTAGGCTCACCTGCGAAGTCTGGCCTAGCGTGATCCCTTGAACCTTTTTCTACAGAAAGTAATGGATATAGTCTTATTTGGAAAATCTTTCCAGTGAACGCATATGGGGAGTAGTGCTTTGTATAAAAGATCTTGACCTTTTATATCGTTTATTATACTTTCTTCTCCTGGTGTCCTGTACCCTTTTAGTTTGTACCTAATGAGAGTTCCGAGAAGGCAATGGCACCCCACTCCAGTACTCTTGCCTGGAAAATCCCATGGACGGAGGAGCCTGGTGGGCTGCAGTCTATGGGTTCGCGAAGAGTCGGACATGACTGAGCGACTTCCCCTTCACTTTTCACTTTCATGCATTGGAGAGGGAAATGGTAACCCACTCCAGTGTTCTTGCCTGGAGAATCCCAGGGACGGGGGAGCCTGGTGGGCTACTGTCTATGGGGTCGCACAGAGTCGGACACGACTGAAGTGACTTAGCAGCAGCAGCAGCAGCAGTGAGTTAGCTGGACCTGAGGAGAGCTTAGGAATGGGGGATGGAAGAGGCAATCAGGAGGTGACCAGCAACCCAAAGCCATGGTTACCATAAAGCTTAATTGTGAAAAATGAATTCAGTGTTAACTGATCTTGATAAAATTAATCCTTATATTTAAAAATACATTTCTTGTTCTGTAAACATCATTGGAAAGTGTAATAATAGTAATGCAGGCATAGCATTTTAAGAGAAACTTGTTTCTTCCCACAGATTTTCTTATTAAAATACTTCATAGACTTTTTCAGAGGATTGAGTAAATCTGCATGCTTGTTATAAACTAAGCTCTCAAATGATATATCTTGGTATATTTATTTACATACATAGGTATTCCTAGACTGGACATCGCAGCTCGTCAGTTGGCAAACAGGCATCTGCTGTTGGTGAATTTATGCTGAAAAATTACAGTCAGTCAGTTGTCTGTTTCTTAAGTGAACCCCCGATCCCATTTTCTCCCAGTATTGGAATCTTGCTTGTCGTCTCTTTTCCTTCTTCCTTTCTGTCTCAGCCCTAACCTTGAGCGTCACCGTGGCACTCAGGAAGAACTTCTGGCCAAGGAAAGGGCTGCGGCACCAGTGGACTTCCTGTCTGGTTGCTGAGAGCCTTTTCTTAGTGCAGCGGGGCACCGTCTTGCGCCTGTTCTCTTGGAGATGTCTTTTTTTATTTATATTCTCATCAGGTCTTTCACAAATACACTGTTAACTTTTTTTATTGTGGTTACCTGTAAACCAGTTAACCCCTCTAGGTAATTGAGAACTGAATATAATTGCAATTTTTTTTTGGTACTTCTAGTTTGGGATATAATGGGAAAACTTGCATTTAGATTTTCTACAGACACCAAGGTCAGAGCTAAATCATTGCTTCTTGGTGTTCTTTGAACTTGGCAGTTATTAGAAAAATAGAAGTATGACATATCTCTTTTCGGGGGTATACATCCAAACAGGAAAAACTGGAAAACCCGTAGTTCGTAGAAATGAGGTATTGATTTGTAACTATACCATTTCTTTCTTTACAGGTAGGCGAAAACCAAGAGTACATCGGCCTCGTTCTCCAATATTGGAAGAAAAAGACATCCCGCCCCTTGAATTTCCCAAGTCCTCTGAGGATTTAATGGTGCCTAATGAGCATATAATGAATGTTATTGCCATTTATGAGGTACTGCGGAACTTTGGCACGGTTCTAAGGTTATCTCCTTTTCGCTTCGAGGACTTCTGTGCGGCTCTGGTGAGTCAAGAGCAGTGCACACTTATGGCAGAGATGCACGTCGTGCTTTTGAAAGCAGTCTTGCGTGAAGAAGACACTTCCAATACTACCTTTGGACCCGCTGATCTGAAAGACAGCGTGAATTCCACGCTGTATTTCATCGATGGCATGACGTGGCCAGAGGTGCTGCGGGTGTACTGTGAGAGTGACAAGGAGTACCATCACGTTCTTCCTTACCAAGAAGCGGAGGACTATCCTTACGGACCAGTAGAGAACAAGATCAAAGTTCTGCAGTTCTTGGTCGACCAGTTTCTCACCACGAACATCGCGCGGGAGGAGCTGATGTCTGAAGGGGTGATCCAGTACGACGACCACTGCCGGGTCTGCCACAAGCTCGGGGACTTGCTTTGCTGTGAGACCTGCTCGGCGGTGTACCACCTGGAATGTGTGAAGCCGCCGCTCGAGGAGGTGCCAGAGGATGAGTGGCAGTGTGAAGTCTGTGTAGCACATAAGGTGCCTGGTGTGACTGACTGCGTTGCTGAAATCCAAAAAAACAAACCCTATATTCGACACGAACCTATCGGATATGACAGAAGTCGGAGGAAATACTGGTTCTTAAACCGAAGACTCATAATGTGAGTGAATCTGGTCTTAGATTTTGTGTGTGTGTGTATTTAAAATTAAGCCAGCTTCCTTCATGATTGATGTAGCAGAGCTGTGCTGCCGATGTGATACAAAGTTTTGTGATTTAATAATGAGTTGTATGCGTGCGTGCTAAGTCGCTTCAGTAGTGCCTGACTTTTTGCAACCCAGTGGACTGTAGCCTGCCAGGATCCTCCGTCCATGGGATTCTCCAGGCAAGAATACTGGAGTGGATTGCCATGTCCTCCTCCAGGGCATCTTCTCCCCCCAGGGATCAACCCTGTGTGTCCTACATCTCCTGTATGGGCAGGCTGATTCTTTACCACTAGCACCGTCTGGGAAGCCCAATGAGTTGTATAGTTTAATAGCTACTAACTTGAAGGAATATGTGCATTAAAACAAGTTTTTACAATTGTAAGTACAGAAGGGTATATGAGAAAAAGCAAAGTATACCCCATTGTATTCAATACCTAGGATGGAAAAATTAATTACTTAAAATTACATAAAGACATTAATTACTAGGTGGAAAGCCACATGCCACTGTGGGCCCTTCCCCCATTAGATCCCTGCGCCTCCCCCCACCCCTGCTCCCACCCCCCAGGATAGTCTCCATCCTCACTTTGGTGTTAGGATTTTCTTGCTTCTCTTTTTAGTTTTGCTGTGCCTGTAATGAAATGGAGCAGCAAGAACAAACCAGCTGTCTCAGGAAAGATCGGTGCTGTCACGCTGATTGCAGTCTCCCAGAAGATGAACCCGACAAACTCATGGTCATAGTCTTGGCTTGTGCTTTCCCAAGGGTTTTCAAGAGATTGCTTCCAGGAGGGGCAGTGGGAAGAGTGGGAGAAAGTCTGGGGAAGCAGAGGGTTGACCTCAGTGAGGGTGAGGGACAGGGTTGCAGTCTGGACTTGGATTTGGACAGCCTGTAGAAGTATGGTCAGAGAGAGCGGCTGCTTTGTAGTTTCAGCTTCTAAAGTTTTCAGAGCCTTCTTCAAGCTCTCAGAACTAGGTCAAAGCAGAAATCATCGTGGGATGAAATGAAAGAGAGGAGAGGAGAGAGGGAACTTCATCAGCATACGGCCAGACCAGGCCAGCTAGAGAGGAGGAGCTTAGCCAGGCCCACCCTTAGTTTTTAAAAATGGTACAGAATACACAGCGAATTTCAGAATTTTGTACAGTTGTCATCTTGCAGTATTGCTGTTGAGAAATCTGAATCCATTCATTGATTCTTTGTATATAAACCAGTTTGGACTTACCTGGAAGCTTAATGAGCCTTGTCTTTGCCTTGGTGTTTCCTGCAGTTGTAGAGAGATGCGGCCTCCTGTGGGTCTGTTTTTGTCCATTGTGTGTGTGGTGGGCACTTTCAGTCTGACAGTGGAGTCAGTTCTGAGAACGTCCCTTGAGGACTTCCTCCTCTCCTATTCCCTGTTTCATTTTTCTTCAGCTATTATGTTATTGAATGTTGGACTTCCTGTTTTGGTCTTCTGATTTTATCTTTTCTCTCCAGTTTTCATCTCTGTCTTCTTTGCAGTGTGTGGGGGTGTGTGTGCACGCCTGCGTGTTGCTCGGTGTGCGTATGTGTTGCTCAGTTTTTATGGAAGATTTTTCTGAAGATTGGTCTTCAAGCCTGAGTATTTATTTTCCCTTTCCTATCATATTTTTATTTTTTAAGAGCTCTTTTGTTCTTAAAATCATCCTCATTTTCTAAAAATAACATAAAATCCTGGTCTTTTATTTTCTGGAAATAAAAATTTCTCTTGCCTTTGAAGATATTTTTGATCATTCTTCATATATTTTTTCCCTCTGTTTCTTCTAATCTGCTTCTCCCTGCTGTTTGTTTTGTTTCTTCCATCCTTAGATGTCTGTTAATCTTTAGTTTTCTGCTCTTGATTGATTAACATTGTGGGATTATACAGCTGATTGGAAGTTCTGAGCAAGTGGGTAGGCTGTGTCAATTTTGAGCTTAACCTTTAGGTGATTTTTCTTAATCTTTGTTCTTGGTGATCCCCAGTGTCATTCACTATCTTTAGCTCTTCCTCTTGAGCTGGTCAGGTGGTCCAGAGAGGCCTTTTCTCATGTCCTGCGTGGAGCATGAGGGTCTGGCTGGCTGGGTGGAGAACGTGGGCTGCATTTACCACGCACAGCACATTTAACTATGTGCTTTGTTTTTTGTCCAGTCGTGTCTGCTTCTTTGCGACCCCAGGGACTGCAGCATGGCAGGCTTCCCTGTCCTTCACTATCTCCTGGAGTTTGCTCAGACTCATGTCCATTAAGTTGATGATGCCATCCAACCATCATCCTCTGTTGCCCCCTTTTCCTCCTGCCCTCAATCATTCCCAGCATCAGGGTGTTTTCCAGTGAGTTGGCTCTTTGCATCAGGTAGCCGAAGTATTGGAGCTTTAGCATCAGTCCTTCCAGTGAATATTCAGGGTTGATTTCCTTTAGGATTGACTGCTTGGGTCTCCTTGCAGCCCACGGGACTGTCAAGAGGCTTCTGCAGACTGTGTGCATAGCCACTCAGTTCCTTGGTTTTCTGTACAGTACCTCTGTTCCCGGTGTCCCCCAGTCCAGAGAACCTCACTTTTACCTCCTGTAGTAACTAAACCTTTAGTGGCTTAAAGTGGGTACTAAGTGGTCTCTAGGTCTGCTCCTGAAGCTCAAGCCCTTCTCTGCTGTCCACACTCCTCCGCATTTCAGTGTCTTCTGGGGACTGGTTGCTGGTTCTCAGCTGCGCCCTTTATATTTCAGGCTGCACTTTCTTGGCTCTTTTAAAGGCAGTTACCACTTGTCCATTTGCTTTCCTGCTTCCAGTTTTTGTTGTTATTTTTATTTTCTCTAATCTTTCGTTTTTTTTGATTTTTACTGGAGTATAGTTGATTAACAATTTTATGTTAGTTTCAGGTGTACGCATACAGATACCTACTTTTTAAAAAATTCTTTTCCCATGTGTGCCATTGCAGAGCATTGAGTAGAGTTCCCTGTGCTATAGCGCAGGTCCTTACTAGTTATCTGCTGTGTGTATAGTAGTGGATATGTGTCAGTCCCAGTCTCCCAGTTTATCCCTCCTCACAGTTACCCACTGCTAACCATGCATTTGTTTTCTCCGTCTGTAATGCTGTTGCTGTTTCATAGACCAGTTCATTTGTACCCTTTATTTAGATTCCATATGTAAGCGATATCCTAAGGTATTTGTTATTCTCTCTCTGACTTACTTCACTTAGTTTAAGAGTCTCTAGTTCCATCCGTGTTGCTGTGAAATGGCATATTTCGTTCTTTTTAGAAAGATGTTTGTTTATTTGGTTGTGTCAGGTCTTAATTGCAGCAGTTGGGATCTTCATTACATCACGTGGGATCTTTTGTTGTGGCCCATAGGCTCAGTAGCTCTGAGGCATGTGGAATTTTAGTTCCCTGACTGGGGACTGAACCCACGTCCTCTGCATTGCAAGAGAGATTCTTAACCATTGGACCACCAGGGGGGTCCTTACTTCATCTATTTCTGTGGCTGAGTAATACTCCATCATACGTGCGTGCTGCATCGTCTCCACCCAGTCTCCTGTGAACGGGCATCTAGATCACTTCTTTCACCCTGGCAGTTAGGTGCTGTGGTGAACACGAGGGTACGTGTATCTTTTTGAATTACGATTATCTAGTTTATTCTTTTATGTTTAGATCTTTTTTTAAAAATGCAAGCATACTTTATAATTTTACTTGTTTATTTGGCTGTGCTGGGTCTTCGTTGGTGCGCGGGCTTTTCTCGAGCCCCCGCGAGCAGGGGTTCCTCTCTGGTTGCCGTGTGTGGGCCTCTCACTGTGGTGCCTTCTCTTGCTGTAGAGCATGGGCCCTTAGGTGCACGGGCTTCAGTAGTTGCTGTTCCCTGGCTCTAGATCACAGGCTTAGTCATCGTGGCCCATGCATTTAGTTCCTTTGAGGCGTGTAAGATCCTCCCGGACCAGGGATCGAACCTGTGTCTCCTACACTGGCAAGCCAGTTCTTCACACTGAGCCACCAGGGAAGTACTGTAAGTTTACGTCTTTAAAGATATTTCTTTAGCAGTTTTAAGGGGGTTTCCAGGGGCTTCCCTGGTGGCTCAGATGGTAAGAATCTGCCTGCAATGCAGGAGACCTGGGTTCAGCCCCTGGTTTGGGAAGATCCCCTGGAGGACGGCATGACAACCCCCTCCAGCGTTCTTCCCTGGAGAATCCCGTGGACCGAGGTGCCTGGTGGGCTACAGTCCATGGGGTCAGAAAGAGACACGACTGAGCGGCTCAGCACAGCACACAGCAAGAGGGTTTCAAGACACAGCATGAATGAGACGTGCGGATTCAGTCTGTTCCTTAAGTGAGAAACAGCATATTATGTTTTTAAACGTTATTTTGTGTTTTGGGTTCTGTCAGTTATTTAGAATGCTTATATAATTTTCTTTTTCTGCCCCCGTGCCTCCCACATACCTGGTTGTGGTGTTTATTGTTCCGTCTTTCGCACGTTGTGCTGTGGGAATGGTAGCATGGGAGCTTGTGTCGGCGAGGTCATTACAAATAGAGAGGTAACTGCAACCACATTTTGGTGTGAAGTGTGATGCAGTCTTGCATTCTAAATGAAGAGTCCGTGACTGCCTTTCAGGGAGCCTGGTGCTTATACCCTCTAGACAGCAGGCAGCTCAGCAGTTAACAGGCCCCATTCTCTCAGTCTCCTGTGCCTTCCCATAAGGGCTCGGAGTCCTCAGGATTGCTGTGAACAAATCAGGAAGCAAGGGATGCTCACTCTGTGCTCCTCTTCTCCGGTTCTTCTGTTGTCTTCCCTGTCCTGCCCTTGTTTTGTTTTGTTTTCATCACACCACGTGGGATGTGGGATTCTAGTTTTCTGACCCGGGGGGAACCCTTGCGCCTTACAGTAGAAGCTCAGAATCCTAACCATTGGACCAGCAGGGGGTTCCCTGGGCTGTTCATTAATTTATGTATTATAAAATTCTGTTGTTATAGGTGTACAATTCAATAATTTTAGTAAATTAACACTGAAAGCCGCACATCCCAGGAAACATTTCCTTCTGAGACAAATCCACGTGGTTGGTCGCTCTACGTTTCAGTCATCCTGAATGAAAATTTTGTCGTATCTGTTTGCAGTTAATCTCACGCCCATCCTCAGCCTTAGAAAATCACTCCTCTGCTGCTTGTATAAATCCGCCTTTTCTAAGCGTTTCATATAAAAAGGACTGTATAATGCATTTTACATAATACATTTTTAAAATTAATCCTCGCAGCAGTCCAGTAATGTAGGTACTCTTCTTGTCTGCATTTCATAGATGAAAAACTAAAACTCAAGAGAAGTTAAATAAGTTGCTCTTGGACTTGCCCAAGACTCTTTGGCTATTAGGAAGTAGGACCTAAAAAAAAAATTTTTTTTTCCAGGACCTATTTTTAAGAATCTTCTGTTTTCTTGTTTCTTTTTTCTTGGCCACACCATGTGGTTTGCAGGATCTTAATTCCCTGACCAGGGATTGAATCTGGGCTATGGCAGTGAGAACCCTAACCGCTGGACTGCCAGGGAACTCCCAAGAATATTTTCAAGAACTAATTTTACACTGTGGTCTGGTTGCTAAGCCCTCGTCTTGAGAAGTCTGCAACCTGCATTGTTTTAGTTGTTAAAAGCGGTGCTTGAAGAAAAATAGTATAATGATTTTGGCTCTGTTGAGACTGGATTTTTCTGAGATCTTATAAATTTGAAACAAAGGCATTTTTAGAAAATATGACATAAATAAGTGGTGTTCCAAAAAAGTTGTTTCTTGATAAATCAGCATCTTATGTAAAGCAACACTCAGACAAGGAGAAGAGAAGACTCATTGAATGTGGTTAAATAAAGTGCAAACCTTTGAGATTACAGGAGTCAAAGGACTCAAGAAGGTTCCTGTGGGTGGATCTGTGATACATCAATGAGGTGAAATCATCTGCTTTTCTAAATCGGACAGTAAAGTTCTTTTCCATGCATGTTTGGCTGCACTGGGTCTTAGTTGTGGCACACAGGCCCTTCATCGTGCGGCATGAGGGTTTCTCTCTAGCTTTGGGGCTTAGTTGCCCTGCAGCATGTGGGATCTAGTTCCCTGAAGAGCGATCAAACCCTCATCCCCTGCACTGGAAGGCAGATTCTTAACTACCTGACCACCAGGGAAGTCCCAGTGTAATACGTAATAATAATTTGTTATTATTATTTAATAATAAATTACATATTTGGCATTGAAACTATTTACTTACATTTATTTGCTTTAAAAGCTTCAATCATAGTCCCTCAAATTTCCTTTTTTTTTTTTTTAATATTTATTTATTTGACTGTGCCAGGTCTTAGTCACAGCATGTGGGATCTAGTTTCCTGACCAGGGATTAAACCCAGGCCCCTCTGCGTTGGGAGCTCTGAGTCTTAGCCACTGGACCACCAGGGAAGTCCCCAAATTTCCTTTCTTAATGATAATAAAGTACACAAAATTTAATGGAAGATTTCAGATGAATTAGGATAGTATCTTTTTTCATGTGTTGCAACATTTTGACTATTTTCTCCGTAAAGTCTGATACGAAGATTTCAATATCATTGTTAATGAATCATTCCTTGTCAATAATTTGAGTAAATGTGAAAGATTTTAGATCTTTTTCAATTAGATCAAAACAATTTCCATTTAAGCGCCCCCTTGTGGTAGATTATATGTGGCCTCCTGATGAAAAGTTTTGAAACAATGTAAATTGCTCAGGTTATATAGAGATTTGGTGTATGCTTTCCGGGAAAGTCCAGAAGCTTAAAATGATGAATCAGTGGACCTGTTGTCCAAGGGGTTATGTCTGAAACAAAGTCTGGGGCAGTAATCACTTTTTTGTTTTTTTTTTGCCTGAGGCTGGCGGGATCTCAGTTTTCCCACTCAGAAGTGAACCCCTTGCCCCCTGCAGTGGAAGCACAGTCTTAACCTCTAGACCACCAAGGAAGTTCAGTGAACACTTTTTCATCGTAATGCTAATATTTTACAGACATTAAAGTTTTCCTATTATTGCTTTTATTTAATAGTCATTTAAAATGTTATTTGGATAGGTTAGTGGATAAAAGTTCTTACGCATGAGTTTATAGTCTACCTGAGGAACTAGGATATTGAGCAAACAATTTAGAGATTAGTTCCAGTCTGATATATGAGGGCCAATCTTTCTTAAATATTGCTTTCATTCTATCAATCCTTTGCTCTGAAATTGGGGCTTTTAATAAAATAGGATGTACCAGATTAGATTAGCACCTTTTCCTCTCACTCTCTGCTCTGGATAAAATTACCTTGAACATAGCATTTTAAAGCTCTGCATTTTTTCACTTTCCAGAACTGATTTATCCTTTTTAACCTTTACAGCTTTCTACCTGTACCTCCCCATTCCAGCCATAAGCTGCCTGTTTACTGGCTGACTCAGTTACCATCAGACCTAACACATGTAACCTTTCTACCCATGTCCAGTTCTGTGTATCCATCAGCCTCCTGGACAAGTCCACATAGCAGGCGCCTCAGATGCAACATGTCTGAAACCGAATGCCCCACTTGCCCCCATTACCTGCCTTTCACTCAGTGTTACCATCTTAGTGGTGGGATTACCATCCTGCCTGCTGCTCAAGCTAGAAACCTGGAAATGGTTTCCTGTCCTGTGTTGTTTTTTTATACCTTGTAATTATCTCTTCAGTATTGAATCTCTTTTTCTCCATGCTCAGGGTCAACATCATCTCAATTATATTGGTTGAGTTGTCTCCAGACCGGTCTGTGTGTGACTCCCCATTCCCCAGTTGTGTTTTCTGTCCCATAGTTGGACTGTTTTTAAAACAGCCTCTCTGGTCAGGTCTCCTTTACGCCCAAGTTGAACAACTTCTCAATTACATGATTTCCTTTGCCCGTAACAGAAAGTTCGTAGAGCTCTAGTTTTGTATATTCCCTAACTTTGTTGTTGTTCAGTCACTAAGTCCTGTCTGACTCTTTTGCGACCCCATGGGCTGCTTCCCGCCAGGCTCCTCTGTTCATGGAATTCTCCAGGCAAGAATACTGGAGTGGGTTCCCATTTCCTTCTCTAGGGGATCTTCCTGACCCAGGGATTGAACCTGCACCTCCTACATTGCAGAGAGATTCTTTACCAATGAGCCACCAGGGAAGCCCTATTCTCTTGCTTTCCACCACCCAGAACAAAGTAAATAAAAAGCACCCAGGCAAACCAAAAAACTCAAAGCCTTTCAACTACAGTCTATATATGCCATTTCCTAGAGCTTTCCCCCCTGAAATTCTCTCCCACTTGCACCCTGAGACAACTTACACACACACACACACTCTACTTTAATTATTTGTTTTAAGGTAGGTATCGTATACTTCATAAGATGAGCAAAATAGTAGCAACCGTGCATACTGCACCTACTAAATGCTGTCGGTGTTTGAAGCACTGTATGGTTTTAATTTGTTTAATCCTCACAGCAGCATTTTGATATATAAATACTGTCACTCCCATTTTACAGATGGAGAAGTTGAGGCATCACAAGTTTAAATAATTTATCCGGTATGATGCTACTAGCAAATGGCAAAATGAGAATTCAGTCCCAGGCATTCTAACCCAGAATGTGTGCTCTTAACCTGCTTGGGCTGCCCTTGATCTCTGAATCTTGAGCTGCATTAGTTTCCTGTGGCTGCTGTAACAAAGTATAATGAGAAATTAACATTTTATCAGCTGTGGAGGCTAGAAGTCTAAAATCAAGGTGTCTGTGGGGCTGTGCTCCCTCCAGAGGCGCTAGGAAGGAATTCTTTGTTTGCCTTTTCTGTCTTCTGGTACCTGAGGTGTTCCTTGGCTTATAGTAGCACAATTCCTGTTTCTGCCAACCTCTGTGTATTCAGGATAGGCCTTTTCTGTCAAGTGGCCCAAGATTCTTCCAGCCTTTTCCCATTACCCAGTTCCTAAGCTGCTTCCATGTTTTCAGATATTTGTTACAACAGCACTTTCATTTCCCAGTATCCAAATCTGTTTTGGTTCCCTAGGGCTGCCATAAAAAATTGCCACAAGTTGAGTTGTTTAAAGCAACAGGAGTTTATTCTGTCATGATTCTGGGGCTGAGAGTTTGAAATCCATGTCAGCAGGACTGTTTCTTTCGCCTCTCTCCTGGCTTCTGGGTGGTTGCTGGCTGTCCTTGGCATTTCCCGGCTTACAGACTGGCACATCACTCAGATTTCTGCCTCCATCTTCACATCACCTTCTCCACGTGTCTCTTCGAATCTTCTCTTCTTTCAAGGATAGCAGTCATTTGACTTAGGGCTCACCCGAATCCAGAATGATTTCATCTCAAGATCCCTAGATAATTACAGGTGCAAAGACTGTGTTTCCAAATAAGGTCGCATTCTGTGGTCTCAGGTGGCATGCATTTCTGTGGGGTACTAGTCAACCCGCCACACTAGCGTTCCTTACTCTTAGTTTCTGTGGGTTTGTTTAGAAATGAAACTCAAAATGTAACTGTTAGTCATTAACCTCTTACCTTGCCTAAGTAGAAGCCAAATAGACTTTAAAGCATAGGCATAGAATCTGGAAACTTGCGCTTAATTGCATTTTTGGCAAATATTTTCATCCCAGCCTGTCCTCCCCCGCCAGCCTGTGAGCTCCTGGAGCTGATCAGTGACTTCACAGAAGCCGGGCCAGTTTGGGGGTGCAGAGGGTACATTGCAGAGACAGAGCTTCTGTAGAAAACAGATTATAACCCCATAAACAGCTGGACCTACAAATTGATGTATATTCCTACAGGGAAGCTGTTATCACCTTTACAATTAGAAGAAATAATCTTGGTTATTTAGATTGTGTAAATGTGCCCAAGTACATCAGTATTAAAACAGCTTTTCTTTGAGAACATTTGCCATTATTGTTCACTCAGTTTTACTACTTTATGCTTTTGATGAATTTATCCTCCTACAGCCTCAAGAAGAAAAAAAATAGTGTTGAGTATTATCTTTGATGAGCAGAATAAAAAATAGGGCTATTTTTAGCAGGACATTGACAAACTGTGCATTTAGGGGAAGAATATCAGTGTAGTGAAAACTGGAAAACGTGCTGTGTGAGAAATGATTAAAGTATTTTATCATTTAAGATAAAGAAAAAAAAGTGGTAAAATTATAGATCTGAAAGAATTGAAGGACTGTGTGGAGGAGGTGTTAGATTCATTTCAGAGAATTCTAGCAGGATGGATTGATGGAAATACTAGGTATGTGTATCTTCTCTTAAAAGGGAAAAAACTTTCTAATAGAGCAGTTTCAATCTAGAATGGACTGCCACTGTTCTGAAGTTGTGAATTCTCTCTTAAGATGAAAATTAAGATTAAAATTAAGTGTTCTCTGTTAAGATAGAAATTCTGTAAATGCCAGCATGGGCTAATTTAGTCATCTGATAGGGACCCTTTGAGTAGCTTGTGAGTTGCTTAAGTTTGCTCTCTTAACATCTCATTCTTATGCTTGTAAATTGTATTTCTACCCCCAAAATGTTTTTATGTAGACTGTTTTTCTTGTTCCATTGAAATTTGTAGATATTTCTGTATCGAGAAAAAAGCAAACAGGTAAGAAAAAAATTTGATAATCTTCATAACAGAGGAAAATTCCTTAAGATTGATATCTTAGAAAATAATTAGGTTGTCCTGTAACTCTTGTGCTTGGGCAAGGCTCACTGTGTACGGTCTGATTTGGTGTGTGCATGCTAAGTCACTCATTCGTGTCTGACTCTCTGCAACCCCATGGACTGTAAGCCACTAGGCTCCTCTGTCCATGGGATTTCCCAGACAAAAAGACTGGAGCAGGTAACCATTTCCTACTCCACAGGCTCTTCCTGACCCCGGGATTGAACCTGCATCTCCTGTGTCTCCTGCTTTGGCAAGTGAATTCTCACCACTCAGCCACCTGAGAATGTGTTTGTTATGGTATTGCCTTTGGAAAGCTTTTTATTTATTTATTTTTGGCTATGTCCCATGGCTTGTGTGCACGTAGTTCCCCAACCAGGGATTCAACCTGGGTCCTCGGCAGTGGAAGCAGAGTCCTAGTGACTGGACCACTAGGGCATTCCCTGTTAATCTTTTGATTAGAGGATTCTGGCGTCTTTAGCATTCCAAATTGCAATAGACCATTGTTTTCACTCAGTCATAAGAAGTCAGTAAAAATACCTATTGTAAAGTAAAATCCAGAGCAGCTTAAAAAAATGATTTTCAGAAATTTGTGTGAAAAGCCTCTATCAGAGAGATAGATCATATGTCGGTAGATGCCTATTTGAAAAAGCAAAGCTAGATAACAGGGACCCTTTATTAAACCTTTTTTCTTAAAAATTTTTGTTAAGTTTGATATCCTTTTATTTATCCATGATTTAATATATCCTATCTTTCTTCAAAATTATTGAATGTCTCATTCCTGGAATTCTACTACATTTTAATATATTTACTACCTTACTAGTAACAATAATATTTTCTATTTATTGGTCCTTATGGCTCAGACAATAAAGAATCTGTCTGCAGTGCAGGAGACACAAGAGACTTGGGTTTGATTCCTGGGTTGGGAAGATCCCCTGAAGTAGGAAATGGCAATCCACTCGAGTATTCTTGCCTGGAAAATTCTATGGATGGAGGAGCCTGGCAGTCTACAGACCATGGGGTTGCAGAGAGTCGGACACAACTGAGCCACTAACACTTCTCACTTGTCAATGATGTTTCCAGGCACTATAACACTTAACTCTAACAAGATGCCTTATTGAGTGAGTGAGTGAAGTTGCTCAGTCGTGTCCAACTCTTTGCGACCCCGTGAACTGCAGCCCACCAGGCTGCTCCGTCCTTGGGATTCTCCAGGCAAGAATACTGGAATGGGTTGCCATTTCCTTTTCCAGGGGAACTTCCCGACCCAGGGATCGAACTCAGGTCTCCCGCATTGCAGGCAGACTCTTAATCTCTGAGCCACCAGGGAAGAGAATACCTTTATTTGCTTTATAATATCTCACAGTGACCCTCAAGACAGGTCATGTTATCCCATGTGCCAGTGAGGTGAGTAAAGTGGCTCAGACACTCAGAGAGGTTGTGTCTGGTCCACTTGCGCATATCATAAGCAACTGAGCCCATTTAAAGCCAGATCTTTCTTAAAGTCCTCTTCTTTCAGCTCCATCAGTTTGCCTTTGAGCAAGTAGGAAAGTTAGACTTATTCTTGTCAGCTACTTCACACATATTCCAGATTAAACAGTTTTTTTTTAATTGAAGCATGATTGCTTTACAATATTGTGTTGGTTTCTGTGTACATCAACATGAATCAGTCACAAGTGTACATATGTTCCCTCCCTCCTGAACCCCGCTCCCATCTCCCTCTCCATCCCACCCCTCTAGGTTGTCACAGCACTGAGTTGAGCTCCCTGTGTGACACAGCAGATTCCCATTTGCTGTCTGTTTTGCATATGGTAATTATGTGTTTCCATGCTATTCTCTCAATTGGTCCCACCCTCAGTGAATGGATACAGAAATTGTGGTACATATATACAATGGAATACTGCTTAGCTATAAAAAAGGAACATATTTGAGTCAGTCCTAATGAGGTGGATGAACCTAGAGCCTATTATACAGAGTGAATAAGTCAGAAAGAGAAAGACAAGTATTGTATATCAATGCATGCCTATGGAATCCTGAATTCTTTTGAATGAGAGAACTACCATCACATGTGTTTCTTAAAAGTCTGGCGCTAGACATTAATTTGCCTTGTGTTTTTAATCAGTGACTATTCGTGTGTAAGTGTCTGCCTCCATTACAAGAGAATGGCATCTTTAGAGAGATTTAAGCAGCACAGGAAGCTGCTCTGCTCTTTTCCAGTCTGAGCTTTGATTGTCCACAGGCAAGAAGAGTGATGAGATATTGTCACTCAATTGAGATGATTCATTCAAGGACCAAGATTTAACAAAGCATTTCCACCATTTTGGTGGAAATGTTTCTAAACTGTCGTATAACATGATCCTGCTCTGTACCTGTCAGGTACTGAACAGAGTTTAAATATTTCTGGTTAACGTTCCGTGCATGCTATTGTTACAGTGACGATCTTAATGTTGATTGAAGTGTCACCAAGACCATCCTCCACCAACTACTCACGCACGCACTCTGAGTTTTAAGGTCCTATTTCTGAGTGTCACGTTTTTAGAAATCTTTCTTTGTTGCTGTACTAATTCTTCTCTTCCCATTACTACAAGCTACATTTATCTACATTTACTGTATTTTATCCTAAGCTGTTGTGGGCTAGGTTCAGTTCAGTCGCTCAGTCATGTCCAACTCTTTGTGACCCCATGGACCTCCCTGTCCATCGCCAACTCCGGAATTTACTCAAACTCATGTCCATTGAGTTGGTGATGCCATCCAACCATCTCATCCTCTGTCGTCTCCTTCTCCTGCCCCCAATCCCTCCCAGCATCAGGGTCTTTTCAAATGAGTCAGTTCTTCACATCAGGTGGCCAAAGTATTGGAGCTTCAGCTTCAGCATCAGTCCTCCCAATGAATATTCAGGACTGATTTCCTTTAGGATGGACTGGTTGGATCTCCTTGCAGTCCAAGGGACTCCAAGAGAGTT
The DNA here is from genome assembly GCF_042477335.2 of Ovis canadensis. Lineage (NCBI taxonomy): Eukaryota > Metazoa > Chordata > Mammalia > Artiodactyla > Bovidae > Ovis > Ovis canadensis. The sequence goes on along the minus strand of NC_091255.1, from coordinate 57,432,428 downwards.
CTCCAACACCACAGTTCAAAAGCATCAATTCTTCGACACTCAGCTTTCTTTATAGTCCAACTCTCACATCCATACATGACTACTGGAAAAACCACAGCTTTGACTAAATGGACCTTTGTTGGCAAAGTAATGTCTCTGCTTTTTAATATGCTGTCTATGTTGGGCTAGGAAATCAAAGTAGAAGTTCAGGTAAAATGAGTACCTTGAATTTGAATGAAACTTGACGATCTCTTGTGAATAAGTGTTAATATATTGAATTTTAGTGTGCAGTCTTTGTGTTATGTATTTTAACTTTCACTGGATAGATAAAATTGTCAGATAAGTGCCGTTATGTCCAACATATAAAGTGTGTTTGTGCTTTTTCTTAAACAGAGAAGAAGACACAGAAAATGAAGATGAAAAGAAAATCTGGTACTACAGCACGAAGGTCCAACTGGCAGAGTTAATTGACTGTCTAGACAAAGATTACTGGGAGGCAGAACTCTGCAAAATTCTAGAAGAAATGCGTGAAGAAATCCACCGGCACATGGACATAACTGAAGACCTGACCAATAAAGCTCGGGGCAGTAACAAATCCTTCCTGGCGGCAGCTAATGGTGAGTGGGAAATTCTTCTCATTTTACTTTTTGTTAGATTTTACTTTTTGAGATAAACTCTTGGTGTGAAATCACTACAAAATTTAAGAATGTATTAAAATTTTCAAGTATGAATATTTTACTTTAATTCTTTATAATATTTTCCCAATAGAACCTTGTTCATCCTAATTTAAATTAGAGACCCTATACATTTTAGTGTTTGGTACCTTGTCTTACTCGTTACTGATATTCTACAAATTATATTTGTTTTTTAATTCATAAATTTTATTAATAAACCTTTTAGGGAGTCCTGTTTTTAATTATGAGAAATGGTATTCCTTTAAAGTTTACTCTCTGCCTTTTTTTAAAAAAAAACTTTCAATTTTAGAATAATTTTAGAGTTACAGAAAAGTTGCTAAGATAGCACGGAGGGTTTTTCGCATGCCCTGCCGTAGGCTTCCCTTATTATCAGCGTTACATCCTGACTCAGCTGGTAAAGAATCTGCCTGCAATGTAGGAGACCTGGGTTGGATCCCTGGGTTGGGAAGATCCCCTGGAGAAGGGAAAGGCTACCCACTCCAGTATTCTGGCCTGGAGAATTCCACGGACTGGCTAGTCCATGGGGTCTCAAAGAGTCGGACACAACTGAGCGACTTTCATATTGGTGTGGTGTGTTTGTCATCACTGATGAACCAGTGTTGATGTGTTTAATAACTTATGTCTGTGCTTTATTCAGATTGCCTCAGTCCTTATCTAATGCCCTTTTTCTGTCTCATGGTCCCTTCCGGGACACCACACTATGTTTAGTCATCCTGTCTCTCTCGGATGTCACAGGTTTTCAGATTTCCCTTATTATTGACGACCTGGACAGGTTTTGAGGATTGCTGGCCAGGGACTTAAAAGAATGCCCTCAACATGGATTTGTCTCGTGTTCTTCTCAGAGTTAGCCTTGTGCTGTGTATTTTGGGGAGGAAGGCCACAAAGGTGAAGTGCCCTCCTCGTCATCTTATCCAGAGTACCTGCCGCCAGCGTGATTTATCACCAGTGATGTTAACTTGGGTCATCTGATTGAGGCAGTGTTTGTCCGGTTTCTTTCTTGTAAAATTACTCCTCCCACCCATACTGTGGTCTGGGGAGAGAGTCACTGTGCACAGCCCACTTAGGCCATCGGGAGTCACAGTCCACCTCCTTGAGGCGGCATTGATCTTACGTTGTTTGGATTCCTGCACAGATGTGCGTATTCTTTATTCAGTCATGTATATCAGGACTCATGGATATATATTTTACACTTTGGGTTATATTTTGATTACTACCTTATTTATTTTGCTGCTCAGTGTTTTTATTTTTATTCCCTGCTTTGTAACAAATAATGAATGTATATGACATTTTAAAAAAGTAAATAGTACAGGGACTTCCTGTACTTCTTCAAAAACTAGTAGATTTAGTTAACAAGAGTTATATTTATTCATATCTGGTAGTTGAAAGTATCTTTTATCACTAGATCTGGGTTTTTTTAATGTGTATTTTTTTCCATCAGATAAGTTTTACTCATCAGAATTCTTTGGGGAGGTTGATAATTGTACTAATATAATTAAGAGGATTACTTCCCCTCTTAATTTCCTTTTATGGATCCCAGCATTGCAATTGACAAATCCCTTTTTACTCTTGCAGTCTCAGCTTTTAGTATAGTAATAATGAGCCATGCTGTCCCCTAAAAAGCAATGTGAAATGTGTTTTTACCAGGTATTGAATTAGAAATATTTTCTAGAGTGAACTCGTCTGTATACAAAATTATGTATATAGTAGTATCATCTTAATCATGGGCTTTCCTGATGGCTCAGTTGGTGAAGAATACTCCTGCAGTGCAGGAGACCCAGGTTCAATCCCTGGGTCGGGAAGAATCCCCTGGAGAAGGGAGTAGCTACCCACTCCAGTATTCTTGCCTGGAGAATTCCATGGACAGAGGAGCCTGGCAGCTACAGTCCACGGGGTCGCAAAGAGTCGGCCACGACTGAGCAAGTGAGCGAGTAACACTTCATCATCTTAAGTAAAGAACAAAGCCAATATAGAAATGGATAATTAAAATGTTTAGTGGTCTGATTGGGGGGAATGTCAAACTGGAAATGAACTTGGGGAGGAATTGGTTAATTTCATTTGAATTACCGTGGGAAGGAGCACTGTACATTGGAGAATACATAAGGTACCACGCCAAAACAGTACCTGGGTCATTGAGGCACTTAAATTCTCTTCCTCTGAATAATCAACTGGGTGAATAATCAGCTTTTATCACTAAAAAATAACTAATTAGCATCGTATGATTATAGTTACTTTCCATTTTATATTTTTCAAATTTCCTACAATAAGCATGTTATAGTTCATGTAATTCAGCCTGTGATGTACTTTTAAAAATTAGTTAAATCTTTTGTAATAATCAGAAATAGAGCTTTGAGCATTAGGGCACAGTATATTCTTAGAGATATGTGGCCACAGCTTGTGGACAGCTACCCTCTTAGTACAACTGAAGTTAATTTAGATAAGGTAACGTGCACCTTGAATTTAATGGTGAGATCTAGACAACAAGTGACATTTTTCTTCTCTTTTTTTCTCCCCCTTCCCCTTTTTTTTGCTAAGGTACAACCAACCTGGTACTAAAGGTGGAGGGATTCACAAGGATTGAAACTTGATGGGGAAGAGAAGGGAAACTAACATTTTTGAGCACCTACTGTGGGCCAGGTGTTCATCTAGATGTTACACAAGCCTTTAATCCTCTCAGCAACTTTATAAGGAATGTATTGGCAATGAATTAAACATTCAGATAGAAGAATTTCCTATTAAGACACCGGTCTGCCACCATTACCTTTATTTGCTCTCTCTGGGAACCAAAATCTTGGCTATGATAGTTTAGGAGCATCCAGTCCAGGTAAATACCTAAAATAACATCTAGTGGTGTTCTTTAATTGGGGGTTTTATGAGATTTAAAAAAGACAGACTACTGGGCTCCTGAAATAGCCAAGAATAATTTACAGTATCTTATCAGTGATCTCAGAATCCCAGCTTATCCTTGTGACTTTTCTTTTTTAACCTCACAAATAGCATAAATCCTTTCACATTTTTAGCTCTCTGGTTGTTATATACATATATGTCCACTTCAGGAGAGTTTAATTCAGTTTTTTGGTGGTTTTCTTTTTTTTCTGAATATTTTTTCTGTTTTTTTCCCTAATATTTTTGAATTTGTCAAATATACAGAGTTAAAAGAATTATCCAGTAAATACCCATAAGCCTACCATCTAGATTCTAAAATTTATTATATATTTGTAACTGTAAATAGTTGGTTTTATCATATACCCCTTTGGTGATTGTGTTTTGTAATGCTTTATTCTGCTTATTTTGAAAGAAATTTATTTTTGGAATAAATTTTTTTCTGAGAGGAGATAATTTTTAATATTTGGTAGGTTGATTCTATTTAATTTTGAAATATTCCTGCCAAGTATAGACTACTATACCGTTTATAGAAGATGCATATTTATTATAGATCAGATACAACCTAGACCAATTATTTCTTGTCACCTCCTTAATGTTTTTTTTTTACGTTTATAGAAGATGCATATTTATTACAGATCAGATACAACCTAGACCAATTATTTCTTATGTCACCTCCTTAATGTTTTTTTTTTTCCCCTCCCCACTTTTTTGGTGTGTTTCTCATAAGGCTATGAGAACTGTATGTTACTTATAAGTCTTTGAGTACTGTAGGTCTTGAGCTGAAAATACAGACATATAGACTGATAATTATTTGTATACTTGATAGAGTAGATAACAGAATAGACTATTTAAAATTAGAACCTTTATAGAAAATCAGAGACCTTTGGTCATCCTACCTGTGCTTTCTACCTAATTTAGGTGATCTAATTTATAGTTTTGTATTTTTTTTTAAACTCTATCCTCATTATGTGGCAAGAGGGAAGTTGGTTGAATGTGTAACACTTTGATCAGGATAGAGCTATATTTGAAAGTAAGAAATGATATGGCTCTAAGAAAAGCAGGTAGTTGGTGAATAAATTTTCTTTTTCCGAATAAACAGTTCTTTTCACAGTGATTGAGATACTTGAATTGATAGATTCAGTGTGTGTAGCAAAAGTAAATGCATCAGGATTAATAGGAACTGAAAGCAGTGTAGATGTATAGATAGGTAAAAGGATACAAAGAAATGATGTAAAAAAAGGATCCTGGGGTGATGGTGAAGACAGAAAATACACGTATTAGAATTCCTTCTGTTTGAAATTGTCCTATAGCTGACTTAGATGTTTCGATAATCACTGACTTAGAATTCTTACAGGATTTAGGAGTAGGTGAAAGAGAGTAAGGAATTAACTCCAGCCATCTCAAAGATAATCTTTTAAGCAGAGAGGTCAGTGTGTTTCAGTGATGACTTTACAAGGTTTTTCTAATCCTAGGAAACCTACAATTTATAAAACACTGATGAAAATGAAGGTAGAGAACATTTAAAGAAAGGAAATTTAAAAATCCCGAAAGAGGTACCATGGGTGCATGGCTTTAGCATTAAAGATGTTTCTTCTTGTTCACAAACATTATTTCTCCTGGGAGTACAGTTTAGCAATTCTGAAACTGGTTTACTGTGAATAATAGGGTTAACCAAATAAACAGATATATTGTAATGAAAGCAGCTTCTGTCAGACGGTGAATTTACAAAAAAAAACAACAGAGCCATGGTTGAATGAACCACACACGTACTCCCCGCTACACACACACAGATAGATACAGAAATAATAAAGGTGTATATATACATGGGTTAGTATACGTATATACATTCCCTGGGTCTGTGGTGATGAGAGCAGTGACACCCCACTAGTAAGTACACATAGTGCCTAGATCATGACTTCTAAACCTCTTTCTCCAATTAAAAAAAAAAAGAGTCAAGATTCCTTGAGAGGTGGTATATTCTAGGGCTGGGCAGAGAAAACCCAAGATGAGTCTGGAGCATCTTGTAGTGTTGGAAAGTAAGGAAGGAGGGAGGGGAAGTGTGTTTAAAAGGATACAGGACTCCCTGGGAAAAGCTCCCAGTGGCCAAAAGCTGGACCAGTTTGAGCAACAAAGTAAAAAAAAACGATAGTATTGTATTATGATGTAAAGAATGTCAGTATCCAGGGATTTGTGTTGGTATACCTTGCCGTCTGCACCCATGTTATGGTCTCACTGCACCGAGGTTGAAAGGAAGTTAGAGCCATTAGGCTTTAGTGATTTTCAGAAAGCTATGGGATTTCAGAGAGGAATGTTTAATGGGCCTTTGTTTTCTTATTTTACAGTGGAGGACCGAAGGTTAACTAGCCTGCCCAGGCTCACATAGTTAAGTCAGATCTGTGCTAGGTCATGGGTCACTAGGTTTTTGTCACCGAACCACACTGCACAGACTGTGTGTGGGTCTGTGTCAGCTTATAGTTTTTCTTATATGGCAGAGGATATTACAGTAATCTGTAGCAATCTCAATTTTAAAAGACTGTTTTCTAGATGTGAAGATAACCAAATTGGTCAAGTTCTATTAAGTATCAAACTGTTACTGGTAATCTTGATCCTTGTTTCAGAGTTCTTAATGCATTTAACAAATTTATCTTTTAATAGCTTGTATTGAAAACTCTTAAGTGACACATGTAGTACCTTATACTTGGTAATATGGAAACAAAATTTTTTTTATTTGTTTTATTATAGAAGAAATTTTGGAATCCATAAGAGCCAAAAAGGGAGACATTGATATTGTTAAAAGCCCAGAAGAAATAGACAAGGACAAGAATGAGACTGAGAATAGTAACTCCAAAGATGCTGAGAAAAGCAGAGAGGAGTTTGAAGACCAGATTGTTGAAAAAGACAGTGATGACAAAACACCAGATGACGTCGATCCCGAGCAAGGAAGATCTGAGGGTAAAGACATTACTTGGTTAAAAAGAAATATTTCATCAGTGTTAGGAAATCTCCAATTTTACTTGCAAAATGAAAATGAGGTGTTTTTTTTAAAAAAAATTACAAACAGCTATTTAATTTTACATTTCTAAAGTGATTAGTATATCCTTCCTCCTTATAACATGTATAATCATTGTAATGAGTTTTATATATTGGTGGATTTGCTATGATTTTATATCCATATCTCTATACTTCTTAATAAGGTATGATTTTCCTATGAGATTTGTTGGTGAAAAATCACTGTTTTTCTATCAGAATATACACTTTGGGGTGATAAAAAATGTTCATTTTTATGTTGAGTACTTAAACATTCTTAATAATACCAAATATTCTTAAATACCCTTTGGATTACCTGCTGCAAAAATATCCCAGAATCTAATTGCTTCAAAATGGCCATTGAATAGAAGCCAGGTTTTTTGGTGCTCATTCATTTTCAGTGGATGACTGAATGTGGCCATTTGTCCTCGAGCAATTTTAAAGGGTATCGTTAAAGTTTTGTTGTGCATTTTACTGTAGAGCCAACAGAAGTTGGGGATAAAGGTAACTCTGTGTCAGCAAATCTTGGCGACAACACAACAAATGCTTCTTCCGAAGAGACTGTTCCCTCTGAAGGGAGGAGTCCCATGGGGTGTGTCTCAGAAACCCACGATAGCAGCAACATGGCAGAGAAGAAGGTGGCATCTGAGCTCCCCCAGGACGTGCCAGGTACAGAGGGCAGTGTATCAATGCCTCTGTAATGGGGGGAAGTCCTTCCCTTGAGTAGTGAAAGCTGAATGTCACCTAAAACCTTAAAGTATGTGTTCATTCATGCTGCTTGCTTACATCAGTGCCATCCCTGACCGCTAAATTGTCACCTAACATTTGGAGTTTGACAGATGTTCCTGCACTTAGTGCTTGAAACTCATCATAATCTTCATGCTTTTTTAAAGTTCATTTAGCAGTTTTTGTTTAATAGACTTATTTGTATATTTGTCACCAGACCATAGTGGCAGATATTTTGGTTTTAACTACTCACATGCTAATGGCTCAGTGTTGAATGATTTGACCATTCCAGTTCTGTATGTACTAACAGATTAATTTTATGTTTGCATGTGGTCATGTAAGTTTCTTTTTAACAACATTTCAAACCATAATATTATAATAGAAAACCATTGTCATGTATTTTGATATGAAAATGTAAGTTAACCAGTAATAATTTAAGCTTTTTAAAATTAAAATTAATACTCAGAGTAAGTTATATCACATCAAGAATGTTTGATATGCCTTTCCTTTTGCCTTTTTTAAAAAAAGAAAACATTTTATCATAGGAGCTTGATGTATTTTTTTAAGAAGGCAAATTTAGAAAATTAGATAAGCAAAACAAGAAAACAGTGGTGATCCTATGGAAAGTCAGTAATTGTAGTTAATACTGTGATGGAAATCCTGAAAGAGTATTTTTTAGTCCTTCTGGGAGAAATGTAGGGATAGCTTATTGTGATGAACTTGCAGTTCCCTGGTGACTAAGGATGTTGAACACCTTTAGTGTGCGTGTGTGTGCGACTGTGCACACACATGCTTCTGTGTGTGTGTCATTTGGATGCCTTCTGTTTTGAAGTGCCTATCAGTTCTTTTGTTCGTTTTCTATTAAGTGGTTTCTTTTTTTGTCTGTGGTTGTTGCATAGACTGGGCTAGGTTCAGTCCCTCTTCTCTATCCTGACTGGAAGCAAAAGTTTCTACATTGATTTTTTAAAAATAATGTTAACCCAATCTCATATTCCTGGAATAAATACAACTTTGTTGTGACGTATTTTTGTTCTTAAATATTGTTGCATTCCATTTTTAATATTTTGTTTAGAATTTTTGCGTCAGCTTTCATGAATGAAATTGACATGTAGTTCTCCTCTGATAATGTCTATGTCAGGATTTGATGCCTAGATTTCATTGGCCTTTTAAAATGAATTTTTATTTTACAAGTTCCCACTTTTCCTTTTGTCTGCAAGAGTTTCTATGGGTGGATGTTGTTTATTCCTTAGATGTTTGCTAAAGTCTTTTGGTCCTAGAGTTTTCATTGAGGGAAAGTTGTTGTAGATTTCATTTCTTTGGCAGATAGTGAAGTATTCATGTTTTCTGTTGATTGCTTGTGTCAATTTTCTTAAGTTTTATTTTTCTAAGAATATACCATTTCATTTCCATTTAAAATTTTACTGACATGATAACTGTTTTTAAGTGTCTATAGCACCTGTAGTGATGTTCCCTTTTTTCAATCCAGAAATCATTTCATGAGACTATTAATAATTTTTATGAGTCTTTTAAAAAAATAACTTTGGGATTCCTTTTAATTTCTTTTCATTCTTGTGAGTTATTCCTCCCTGCCTTTTTCCCCCCTTAACCACTCTGTTGAGTTGTAATTGACACACAGAAAGCTGTACATACTTGATGAGTTTGGAGATAAAGATGCACCGGAGCCGATTATACAGAGTGAAGTAAGCCAGAAAGAAAAACACCAATACAGTATACTAACACATATATATGGAATTTAGGAAGATGGCAATGACGACCCTGTATGCAAGACAGGGAAAGAGACACAGATGTGTATAACGGACTTTTGGACTCAGAGGGAGAGGGAGAGGGTGGGATGATTTGGGAGAATGCCATTCTAACATGTATACTATCATGTGAATTGAATCGCCAGTCTATGTCTGACGCAGGATGCGGCATGCTTGGGGCTGGTGCATGGGGATGACCCAGAAAGATGTTATGGGGAGGGAGGTGGGAGGGGGGTTCATGTTTGGGAATGCATGTAAGAATTAAAGATTTTAAAATTTAAAAAATAAATAAATAAAATAAAATGTTAATACTCATAAAGAAAAAAAATAATAAACAAATACTAATAGAAAAAAAAAAAAAGATGCACCGGTGAAACCATCACTGTAATCTGTGGCATAAACATCTGTCACCTCCAAGTTTCTCATACACTCTTTATTAAATTTTTTCTTCTCACTTAATGGATGCTTTCATACCTTTTAGTTTTTATTTTTTGCTATGGCTGTCATCAAGGCTATGCATTTCCCTCTGTATACTGCTGTAGCTTCATCTCACTAACTTTAATATATTATTTTGTCTTTATCATTCAGTTTAAAATACTTCCTGATTTCTGTTATATATTTTTTAATCCATTGCTTATTTAGAAATCTATTGTTTAGCACCCAAACATTTAGACATTTGCTAGTTATATTTTTGTTACTGATTTCTGGTTTGACAAACTGGAGTCAGAGAATATTCTGTGCATGATTTATGTCCTTAAGATTTGTTGAGGCTTGTTTTGTGGTCCCAACGTTTGGTTAATATTGATAAGCTATCTCATTTACACTTGAGAGAAAGTGTTAATCACTCAGTCAAGTGTTAGTCACTCAGTCGTGTCTGACTCTCTGCAACGCCCTGGACTGTAGCCCGCCAGGCTCCTCTGTCCACAGAATTCTCCAGGCAAGAATGCTGGAGTGGATTGCCATTTCCTCCTCCAATATACACTTGAGACATATATTTTTAGTTTGGGGGTACTGTACAGAACAGTTAGGTCAGGGTTTTCAATTATGTTGTTCATATCTATATTTTTGCTATTTCCCCCCCTCTCTGCAAGATACTTTTAAGTTACTTTTTTTAATGTGTTGCCTCTTTATCTTTCAAATGTTTTTAGTTTTGCATTATATAGTTTGAGCCTGTGTTACTAGGTGCACATAATTTTTATTGTCGAATTAACTTTGTGAAATACCCTTTATTGTTAATAATGTTACTAAATACAGTAGCTTTCTTTTGATTAGCATTTGTATTGGATATCTTTTCTAGAATAGAAAAATACTTAAAAATAACCTGAGAATTTAAACTCTCTTTTTAAATATATCTACTTTAGAATTTCTTTAGAAATACATATATACACATAAATATATACATATATGCATATGTATATTTATTTATTTCAAGCTGTATTTTGTCAAGTCTTGTCAGACAGCACTGTCATTGTCTTATGCTAGATGACATTATGCAAAGGAAGAATTACAAATCTGTGATCTAAAAATCTAAAAGAATGAAAACATAAGAAAAATGGACAGATTTCATGACTTCAAGTTGGGTATTTTCAGTGATTAGAAAGACTTTATGTAGCTGAGACTGAAGTTTAAACTGAGTTAGGGGCTGTATTTTGAGAGAGGTTTGTAGACATCACTTTAAAAAGTTAATCTCTGAATATCTATTCCTCAGATTCTCCCGCCACCACCCCCTCATCTCTACTCCAAACATTTCACTTCAACTCATGAAAATGGTTATGTTGCCCAAAATGATGCCTTATAGCAAGTATACTGTTTATTATTCAGCATAATTCCTTTGTAGTTAACAAAAAGCTCAATTTCAGAGTTATACTTTTGTTTTCGATTTTAGATTAGAAACTTTTTGTACCAGAGTGTCCGTTTTTTCAGTTTATAAGAGAAGAGAGGGGCATGTCATTCTAGCATCTTAACCTCAAATGTACTGCAGAGTATTGGTATTCAAACCTATAATGCAGACAGCATTTGTTTTTATTTAAGTTACGCCTCTAGATTTAATGCCTGGGACTAAGAAGATAATAACAATAGATAAAACTGGCTTTATATCCGTAACTATTTATAACTGCTTTGAAAATGTTTCCATAGACATATTGAAACTCTAACATCTATAGAGTTGAATGATAAGAACATATTTATTTAATCTGCTTCTTAACTTTTGGGATAAAGATAGTACTTTGCTTTAGGTTTTGATACTATTATCAGGAAGCTAGTGGACAGAAGAGGCTGCTGATACTGGATGCTGCACTGCTTTATTACTGGCTCACCTCATTGAGTTGACTAAGAATAGCTTTTGGAGGTTCTGCAGCAAAATGTTACTCTTTTGTTTCTTATTTTTTAAAATTTGTTTGGTTTTAGTTTCTAGTCTAGTTGAACTGTGGGGACAATTTGTAGGTAAGAGCTGACTCATTGAAAAAGACCCTGATGCTGGGAGGGATTGGGGGCAGGAGGAGAAGGGGACGACCGAGGATGAGACGGCTGCATGGCATCACGGACTTGATGGACGTGAGTCTGAGTGAACTCCGGGAAATGGTGATGGACAGGGAGGCCTGGCGTGCCGCGATTCATGGGGTCGCAAAGAGTCTGACACAACTGAGCGACTGAACTGAACTGAACTGAACTGAAACCTTTGTGGTGTTTTAAAGCAAATGCTTGAGATTTCTTTAATCTTATAGCCTAATGAAGTAAAGAGGTCAAGAGTTCTAGAACAATTGAAAAACAAATTCAGAATTCTGAACTGAAATGGAGGAGAACGTAAGGCAAATTAATTTGGGACAAGTTAACAAAAACGCTGTGTGTTAATGAGTTACAGGAGTCCTCAGCTCATTAGCACCTTGAAAGTTTAAACAGATAAATTCTGAGCTCAGTCTTTGCAGGATCAAAATACCTGGGGATAGGATTGATTGCCTATTCTTTTATGAAGTACACTGTAGGATTTTTTTGGTGGGTAGTGTTAAGAAATACATATTTCAGAAAAGAAAAAGACCAATTCACGTTGACATTTCAAATTCAGATTGAGGATTGTATAGGTTTTTTTTTTCTTTTTTAAACACTTGTATCTTTTTCTTTATACTGAATGGCTTAGTTCCTAACAACAGTAGCTTAATTATATATTTGCTTTATCCTGATACAGATGTTAATTAATAATTATACATTATTATATTATAATTATCAATATACTGATATGCATTAATAACAGTAATACAAAGAAATGTTTTAAACAGCATAGAATTTCATAATACCAATGTTATTGCTCACAGTAAGATTTCCTAATGGCATTTAAGGTTTTTTTCAGCTTTTCATCTTTGTACCATATTTCCAATAAGACTATATAGTCAAAATTCTGTGTTCCAAAGTCACTTGAAATAATTTTTTTCTCTGTGCAGTCATGCCAACAACTTGATGCACAGTTAGACTTTTTTTTGTTTCCATTGGTTTTCACTTTTTAGGGGTTGCATTTCTAACTAAATACAAAACATTTACATGATTCCAAAGTCCAGCTGTGTGTAACAATATCTGTTCAGAGAATTTTCACTTTCATTCCTTCCCTCTCTAGGTAACTATATCCTTCCTTTCCCTTATAGGTAGCCATTTTTATTCATTTTTCTTTAGTGTTTTTTTTTTTGTATAGAAAGGCAAAATATATCCATAAATTCATATTTCTCTCCTTTTCTTACATAATGTTGGCATACTCTTAAGTGCTCTTCTGCATGTTTCTTTTTACATTTAATCTTGAGATCAGTTTGTATGTGGATATGATGATCCTCTCAGTCCTTTTTATGGTGCATGATATTTTACTGTATGTTCCGTCTTTTATTCAGCCAGTGACGTATTGATGGGCATTTTCTTTTTCTGGTCTTTTGCCATTATAGTGCTACAGTGAATACCTCTGCAAATAAGCAGTGTAGTATTATTTCTGCCAGTGAATTTGGGGATAGATTTATAGACATGGGATTGCTAGGTTAAGAGTAGTTGCAACTGTAATTTTTCTAAGTATCGTCAGTTCCCTTGTATCCACTTGGCACCCTGTTGCCACTCCCACAGCAGTGTATGGCAGTATCTCTTAAGCTACTGCCTCTCGACCTGAGTATATCATGAGACTTGGATTTTTGGCCCTTCTGGTAGCTGGGAGGTAGTTTCTCCATATAGTTTCATTTTGCATTTCTTTTAGTTTTAATTAAATGTGCCTATTTCCATGTTTAAAGGCCATTTTCATTTCTTTTGTCACTGTTCATATATTTTTCCCATTTTTCTATCAGGTGGTTGTTTTTTTCCTTCAAAACAAAATTTAGGAACTCACAACGTATTACAGATAGTCTTTGTACTATACTGTCAATCACTTTTACTTTAGATGATCGATATAAAAGCTACCTTAATAGTGGCAAAATGAAATACACAAGGAGGCTCTAGATCTTTGACCTACCGAGGAACGACATAGGCTTTCAGTACATGGTAGTGTTCGTTTTGGTCTTTCAGCAACTATACTCTTATTGATACTGTTATATTCTTAAAATTAGCAATCACTTAAGCATTACCTTGTAGTTAAATTTGGGGGTATAGAATTCAGGCAGGAAAACCTTAGAGAGAAGTAATCCTGTTTAATTCCATTTAGAATACTGTTTGAAGACTTTTTGAAAAGTAAGAATATAAATTTCTGATTTTGAGGGATTTTCTCCACTAACTTAACTTTCGCAGTATCTGGCATATCATATCATCATAAATTCTGTGAGATAGTTACATCACTTGACTCTGACAGATGGTCTGCTTTGTACTGTGTGTTGAGTTAATGCTGAGAGACTTAAAAGACAGTTCACAGGGTGTTCTTTACAAATTTCTTTTCATACATTGCATTATTCATACATGAGCAGCTTTTTCTTTTTAAAATCTGGCTTTGTAATGCAACCCTAAAACAATTAAATGTCTTTTCTGACAATTAGTTATTTTTGATGTGATTTCCAGTTTAAAACTCAGATATTCTATTTTTCTAGAAGAACCTAACAAGACATGTGACAGCAGTAACACTAGTGCTCCCACTACCTGCATCCAGCCTAATCTGGAGCTCAGTAACAGCAGCAGTGAACTAAGCTCTTCCCAGAGTGAGCCTGCTAAGGCAGCTGACGATCCTGAAAATGGAGAAAGAGAGCCCCATACACCTGTCTCTATTCAAGAAGAGATAGGTAAGGATACACTTCATACAATGAGAGGAACTTTTTTTTTTTTTTAATTTTTTTTAATTTTTTAAAATACAAGTTTGATGGGGGTGGGAAGATTTGGATTTTCTTTCTTTCTTTTTTTTTTTTTTAAAGCATAAGTAACACTCAGACTCAGTGTTTTTGCTTTAAAAAAACAAGCATATAGGAAAAAATACATCTATTTCACACCCCCTCCCCAAAGGTAACCACCATTAATTGGTATTGTATCTTTCTCCGTGTAGTTACATTTATGTATGTATGCTTACAAAAAACATTTTTTAAAAAAATATTTAAACGGGATCATTCTGCATGTGTTGTCTGCATCTTGCTTTTTTCACTCAGTAATACATGTAGGGGTTCTTTTCATGTAATAAATTGAATTTATTCTTTTTACCCGCTGCATGATATGCCACAGTACGGATGAACCATAATTCATTTACTGTTTCTCTATTAATGGACATTTAGGCTGTTAACAGTTTTTTCCTTATTACAACTAGTGGTGCTTTTTAACAACCTCGGCATATATCTTTGTCTCCTTATGTAAGTATTTCTGGCAGTGTAGATACAGTAAGTGGAATTGCTGGATCATATGGTACGTACATTTTAAAAATAATGATGGCTATTGCTTAATTGTACATTAAAAGAAATTTATACTAATAATTTACATATATGTGTATTTCTTCACATTTTCACCTCTTACATTTTGGCCAGTGGTATTTCATGAAAAAAATTGCATATCCCTGCTTACTAATGTGGTTGATTTTCTTTTCATGTGTTTGCTGAACTTTCTGTGAATTGCTTATTCATGTCTTTTGCTCAATTTTTTCTCTTGACTTTTGATATTTCCCAATGAGTTTTAGGAACACTTTATGTATTTTGGGTATTAATTTTTGATTTTACCTCTGTACTTAAATAGGCATTGCTTGCTTTGTACAGAAAGTTTTTACATTTTTTTATGCATTTAAATATATCTTTTTCTTTAGGATTTCTCTGGATTTTGTGTCTTACTAAGTAAGGAAGACTATCTCTATCCCAAGAACATACATATATTTTACAGTAATTTCACCTAAAATACTTTATAACTTTGTCTTTAATCCTGCTGGTGTATAATTTTGTGTGTGAGATGGAAATCTATTTTAATTAGAACCTTTTCAATTGCAAGTGACCAAACCAGCTTAAACTAGCTTAAGTGAAAAGGGAATTTAATTAGCTCATGTAATTGGGAAGTCCAAGCCATCATCAGGCATAACTGGACCCCCCAGGTATCAAAACTCTTTCCATTTTCCTCTTTCTGTCTCAACTTTTTGGATTTGCATATGTTTGTGTGTTAACCTCGTTCTCTCCTAATACAGACAGGCTTTCCCCAAGTGGCAGGGAAGATGGCCTCAGCGGTTTCATGTATTCATAAGTTTCCATGGTCTGTGACCCAAAGGCAAGGCCCCTACTTCTGCTCCAAATCAAAAGTGCTTGAGGAAGGAATTTGAGTGGCCTGTTGGAATTGTTTCCACCCCTGTGGCCAGGGCAGGCAAGGTATTATGATTGATGGCTCCAGCAAAAGTATATGATTCAAGTAGGGTAGGAATGGTTTTCCAAATAAAGAGAGATGTGGAAACAGCAAACAGTGAATATCCACAGTTCCACCCTAGCTCGGTACAGGCGTAGATTCAGAAGCGCTTCTGCCTGACATAATGCAAAGGTCTCACCCACAACTGAAAATTTTTTCAAAAACTTCTCTCCCCAAATTACATCTGATAACATTGTATCTAGGATTTCTGTGTATTGTGTGTACTATTTTGATTACATCTGGATGTGGCTTACCTTGATCTCACAATCCATGAGCCAGGTTATGAGTTTTAACTACCTGTAACACTCATTATCCTGATGGTGAATGGTGTTCTCTGATAAACCTGGCTGGCATTTTTGGGGAGATTCTCTGGGAGGATGGATATGGACAAGATGTGAGAAGAACATGGCAAGATCCCCCTGCTGGAGGCCATCTTGCTTTACCAGCCTAGGTCCACCTGTGAGGGATAGCCTGCTGGAAATTGCTGTAGGTAGGTTTGAATAATTATACATCCTGTTTGACAGGTTTGGAGTTTTTTCTGGCAGTCATACCCCTTGTAGATTGCTTGGACCCCCAGCTCGTACCTAATGCCCAGAAACTTGGCTCAGGGTACCTGAAGGTACACCCGCTCTACTCACCCAGTTTGTCTGCCCTAGCCCTCAGGTGAGCAAAGTCTGTATAGGCTCCTGCCTCTTGACATCATTAAACAAGGAGTTAGGGAGACCAGGGTCCAGCAGTTCTGGACTCTGCCTGCAGGCTGCATCGCTGTGATTCCCTCTTTTGTAACAGGGAGAATACACCCTTTTTGCAGGGTGTAGTAGATAATGACTTCCACTCAGCCTTGTCCCCTTTCTCTGTTCCTTCAAGTATTTCCCCCAGGGATGAATTTTCTGCCTCCTCGCCCTTATTTGCACTAAATTTAGTAAGTGGCAACAAATGGACTCTTGCCTATTGGATCCTTGGCTGTAAATTGAGTGCCTTCTGTTTAAAAAGTGCCGCGCTGTTCCCTTTCTGCTTTTAGGAAGTCTGGCCTTGACTAAGTGAAGTTTAAAATGTCTTTATTGGAGAACTTCAGTGATGGTCCTGAGAAGTAGCCACTGTAGCTCAACATGTTGGCACAAACCTCCAGCATGGGTAGAGTCATGGTCTGAGACCCAAGAGAAAATTGTGGGAAGTCTAACCAACTGCTTTGCTACCTCACCTTGAAGGTTACCTGCTCTCCAGCCTGAGATGGCAAGATGCCGCATCTTGATTTACTCAGTGGCATTATTGTCTGCTTGGTGTTTCATTTGCCGTTGCCACACTTAGTTTTTAAAAACTGAAAAAGGAAAATGAGGTCTTGTTTAACCATCTGGCCAGTGGAAATTGGATAGTGATGCAATAGTTTTAGAATATATAGGAATTTTCAGCTGAAGTGAGATTGATGGGAAAGCAGAACTTGCTCCTTGGCAGTTAAATCCATCACTTTAAAAAATTGATGTTATGAAAATATGAGAGGTCTTTACTATATTAAAAAAAAAAACTAATGCAGTTGATTTTCATATGTACATTGTCTGCAAACACAGATAATTACCTAGATTCCTTAGGAGAACATGTAGTTTATGTTTATAAGCTTTAAACAGTTAGGTATTTGAACAGACTTTCAGTGGAAATCTTTCTAAAAGTAATTATATCCTTTTAATACAGAAACCCACATTGAATATATAAGGCAATATTTTATTAGTTTGCATTTCGAGTTATGTTTGTTCCTTGTTAACCTGTAGCAGCCCTTCCGCTTTTCTGGTAGATGAGCTTTACAACAGATAACCTGGCATGTTTGAATTTTCTGTAAAATAATGACTCACAGTGAAGTTCTGACATAATTTCTTTGGAGTAAAACTTTGAAGAATTAATCCATTTGCTTTGGCTATTCAAGGACTTTTTCTGTTTGTTTTCTGGATCTTAGTTGTCTATCAGACTATTTGGATTAGTAAGGTATTAGTAATAACTTATTATATATAGTCTACTTACTATTAGCAATTACTTTTGGCTTTTCGTTTGATAACAGGTGATTTCAAATCAGAGAAGTCTAATGGGGAAATAAGTGAGTCTCCTGGAGGAGGAAGAGGAGCATCTGGTTCAACTCGGATTATCACCAGGTTACGAAACCCAGACAGCAAACTGAGTCAGCTGAAGAGCCAACAGGTGGCTGCTGCAGCCCATGAAGCAAATAAATTATTTAAGGAGGGGAAAGAGGTGTGTTCTTTCTGTTTAAAACAAACATCTCTGGAATGTAAAATAATTTTTAAAATAGAGGCAAGATGTTTGTAGACATACACTTTTAAACTGTATTTTCCTCACTTCGAGAGTGTAGTGTGTAAGAAGATGAAAAGTGTTAGGTTTATGTTATGATAAATGTACACCCCAGTTTCAGTCCATGCCTAGAAATGCTGAACATGGATACTTTTTTATATACGGTTAGTTTTATTGTATGCAGTTCTAAAGAGATAGAGGCTCCTTTTTCACATGTGGGAACAGGTAGGCTCTTTGTGGGCTTTATTAAAGGTTTAATGCTCAGATCTGACTGTAGTCATTTTAGGTGAACCTGCAACTAAAGGATGGGACTTAACCTCTTGACAGCAGACAGTAGTATGTAGAACATCATCTTAACCCTGATTTTGAAGAAGAAAAAATGGAAGCTAAGACTTAATATTTCTGTCCCCCAGCCAGCCATGGTGATTGAATAAGGGTCACAGTTGTGTCTTTCAGATTTGAGAATTATTTGCAGGGTAGATATTTGCAAGAATATGCAGTGTTTTTAACATCATAGAAAAAGCTTTAAAGCAGAGGTTTTCAGGTTTTTCACTCTGACCCTCAGTAAGACATTTTTCATAGCCCAGTGCACACACGCATGCTCAGTTGTGTCCACCTCTTTACGACACCACGGACTGTAGCCCACCAGGCCCCTCTGTCAATGGGTTTGTTCTGGAAAGAATACTAGAGTGGGTTGCCATTTCCTCCTCCTTTAGGGATTGAACCTGTGTCTCCTGCATTGCAGGTAGGTTCTTTACCACTGAGCCACTGGGGAAGCCCTTAGCAGCCCAGTACATATATTTAAAAGTTTCCTGAAATAGGATTTTACCTTACTGTGTGGGGAGCACTCTAGTATTTTCTTTCCTAGTCTATTGTATTATAGTTAATTTTTTTATAAAGCTGGATAAGGCCCACTATTGATTTCACAGGCCACTAAAGGATTGGAATCAACTATTTAAAACACTGTTTTCATATATCTATGGGCTCTTATCTAAAGCTGGAACGATAAAAGGAACAGAATAAAATATATTTTTAGGAGTGTATTTTGGAGGGGAATAGTACATGTAATGCCCTCGTGCTTAACCCTAACCCCTGAGTATTGTAAGCTTGAGATAATGATTGTTGAATGATTTATATATCACACATTTGGTTTCAGGTGTATATTTGAGATATATAAAAGTACTTACTAATGTCCAACATATAACAGGCACTTTAATAAAGCTTAATTTTTTTTCTTTTTGCAGGCACGTCTTGGTTGTTTAATGATAAATAATTAGCTTTAGCTTATAACTGAGCTTTTAACTTCAAAAGTGCAGTCATAAGATATATTTTAACTTACTTTGAATGATAAATTAAAAACTACGGAAAGACAGTTGATCAGATTTATTATGCATTTGACACAAATAATGGAGTCTCTTTTTATTTTCTTGGCCAGGTACTAGTAGTTAACTCTCAAGGAGAAATTTCACGGTTGAGCACCAAAAAGGAAGTGGTCATGAAGGGAAACATCAACAATTATTTTAAGTTGGGTCAAGAGGGGAAGTATCGCGTCTACCACAATCAGTACTCCACCAATTCATTTGCGTTGAATAAGCATCAGCACAGAGAAGACCATGATAAGAGAAGACATCTTGCACATAAATTCTGCCTGACTCCAGCTGGAGAGTTCAAATGGAATGGTTCTGTCCATGGGTCCAAAGTTCTTACTATATCTACTCTGAGACTGACTATCACCCAGTTGGAAAACAATATCCCTTCTTCCTTTCTTCATCCCAATTGGGCTTCGCACAGGTAAAGGAAACTAAGGTTTGTTTATTGCTGTGAATATAGTAAATATTTATAAAATTATTGCAGTTGCACACTTTAAACTGTCATTTAAAAATGTGTATATTAAAATTTAAAATAAATATTAAAAAATTTGGCTGCACCAGGTCTTTACTGCGGCATGCAGGATCTTTAGTCGTGGCATGTAGGATCTGATTCCCTGGCCAGGGATGGAACTCAGGCCCCGTGGATTGCGAGTGTAGAGTCTTGGCTACTGGACCACTAGGGAAATCCCTAAACTATCATTATTCGTAAATTGAATGATATCAGTTTAGTCAGCAAAACACTGAGGATGTTAGGAATATGAGTGTACTTCTATAGTTACTGAACCAAGACTTCCCTGGCAGTCTACTGGTTAAGACTCCATGCTTCTAAGGGCATGGGTTCAATCCCTGGTCAGGGATCTATCCTGCATGCTGTGCGATATGACCAATAAATTGATTAATTGATTGATTAATTTAACATATAAAGTTAATGAACCAACACTGACATTTGGAAGATTTCTGGAAAGCAGTCTTTATTCCTGGATCCAAATGGAGTCCCAACAAAGTTGGGACATCATAGAAGGTGTAAGGATTTGGAGGACTAACTGACTTCTGAGATTCCTCCAGTGTTCAAAATCTGTGATTCTGTGAGGTAGAAACTTCCAGTAGCAGTGTATTTTGTACTTGTTTAGCATAGAAACATATGCCTTATATACGTGCTTAGTCACTCAGTCGTGTCTGACTCTGTGCAGCCCCATGGACTGTAGTCTGCCAGTCTCCTCTGTCCATGGGATTTTCCAGGCGAAAATACTGGAGTGGTTAGTCACTCCTTTCTCCAGAGGATCTTCCCAACCAGGGATTGAACCCAAGTCTCCTGCATTGCAGGCAGATTGTTTACTGGCTGAGCCACCAGGGGCTCCCCTGGATAAGCCCATGGACAAAGGAGCCTGGACGGCTGCAGTCCATGGGGTCACAAGGAGTTGGACATGACTGAGTGACTAACACTTTGACATGCCTTATAAAGTAAAGTTGTCATAAATTACAACTCTGGTGCTTTTAATTTAAGATCAACAAGATGAAATTTTGTTTTTCCCCTTTTTTCCCCCACTTCTGAAATATAGGGCAAATTGGATCAAGGCTGTTCAGATGTGTAGCAAACCCAGAGAATTTGCATTGGCTTTAGCTATTTTGGAGTGTGCCGTCAAGCCAGTTGTGATGCTGCCAATATGGCGGGAATCTTTAGGACATACCAGGTAAGTGAGTCCTGAGCTTTATGAATGATGTGTTAGACTCCCTTTTGGAGTATTAGTCTACTAATAATGAAAGTTAATGTCGTTAAAAAGCCGTATTAACGAATCTTGACCGCAAAGAGTCGAACACAACTGAGCGACTGAACAACCTTGACCTCATTTTTCTCCTCTCTAAGGTATAACCCTGAATGAATATTAGTTCTTATTTATGACATAGGATTGTAATGAAGAGCAGAAGAGATCAGGTATATACAAATGAAAAATATTTTCTTAAGTAAAAGAAACATCTTTAGGGGTTTTCCTGGTGGGCCAGTGGTTTAAGATTGTGCTTCCCCTGCAGGGAATTAAGATCCTGCACGCTGTAAGGCTCAGCCAAAAAAAAAAAAGAAACTGAAAAAGCAACATCAAGTGAAAGCATTTTTATTGAATAGGAAGAATGCTCATGTTTTTTGAATATGTATTCTGGAATGTACTGGAGATCTGATATATTTAGAAACGAGTATTTGGCCTAACATGATGTAGCTCCTAAGTAGTCCAAGAGTTACGTGACTTTAGCACCTGGTTAACAAAAAGGATAGCTGTTGTGACGCAACTCTACTTTTTAGCTCGAATGGATTTATTTTGTAACTTTAAAAGTTCTTATTATAAAAATAATATAAGCTTACAGTGAAAAGCATAAATTATTACTTAATGTGAAAAGTAAGACTCCTTCTGAAGAACTATGGATAGAGGTTCGTGACATTGTACAGGAGGCACTAATCAAGACCATCCCAAAGAAAAAGAAATGCAAGAGGGCAGAATGGTTGTCTGAGGAGGCCTTACAAATAGCTGTGAGAAGAAGAGAATTGAAAGGCAAAGGAGAAAAGGAAAGATATACCCATTTGAACGCAGAGTTCCAAAGAATAGCAAGGAGAGATAAAGCCTTCTTCAGGGATCAGTGCAAAGAAATAGAGTATCACAATAGAATGGGAAAGACTAGAGATCTCTTCAAGAAAATTAGGGATACCAAGGAAACATTTCATGCACAGATGGGCACAATAAAGGACAGAAACGGTATGGATTTATCAGAAGCAGAAGATATTAAGAAGAGGTGGCAAGAATACACAGAAGAACTATACAAAAGAGATCTTAATGACCCAGATAACCATGATGGTGTGATCACTCACCTAGAGCCAGACATCCTGGAATGTGAAGTCATGTGGGCCTTAGGAAGCATCACAACAAACAAAGCTAGTGGAAGTGATGAAATTCTAGTTGAGCTATTTCAAATCCTAAAAGATGATGCTGTGAAAGTGCTGCACTCAGTATGCCAGCAAATCTGGAAAACCCAGCAGTGGCCACAGGACTGGAAAAAGGTCAGTTTTCATTCCAGTCCCAAAGAATGGCAATGCCAAAGAATACTCAAACTACTGCACAATTGTACTCATCTCACACACTAGCAAAGTAATGCTCAAAATTCTCCAAGCCAGGCTTCAGGAATACGTGAACCTCCTGATGTTCAAGCTGGTTTTAGCAAAGGCAGAGGAACCAGAGATCAAATTGCCAACATCCGCTGGATCATGGAAAAAGCAAGAGAGTTCCAGAAAAACATCTATTTCTGCTTTATTGACTATGCCAAAGCCTTTGACTGTGTGGATCATAGCAGACTGTGCAAAATTCCTCAAGAGATGGGAATACCAGACCACCTGACCTGCCTTCTGAGAAATCTGTGTGCAGGTCAAGAAGCAACAGTTAGAACTGGACATGGAACGACAGATTGGTTCCAGATCGAGAAAGGAGTACGTCAAGGCTGTATTGCCACCCTGCTTATTTAACTTATATGCAGAGTACATCATGAGAAATGCCAGAGTGGATGAAGCACAAGCTGGAATCAAGATTGCTGGGAGAAATATCAATAACCTCAGATAGGCAGATGACACCACCCTTATAGCAGAAAGCAAGGGGGAACAAAGAGCCTCTTAATGAAAGTGAGAGAGGAGAGTTAAAAAGTTGGCTTAAAACTCAACATTCAGAAAACTAAGATCATGGCCTTTGGTCCCATCACTTCATGGCAAATAGATGGGGAAACAGTGGAAACAGTGACAGACTTTATTTTCTTGGGCTCCAAAATCACTGCAGATGGTGACTGCAGACATGAAATTAAAAGACCCTTGATCCTTGCAGGAAAAGTTATGACCAACCTAGATAGCATATTAAAAAGCAGAGATATTACTTTGCCAACAAAGGTCCATCTAGTCAAAGGTATGATTTTTCCAGTAGTCATGTATGGATGTGAGAGTTGAACTATAAAGAAAGCTGAGTACGAAGAATTGATGCTTTTGAACCTGTGGTGTTGGAGAAGACTCTTGAAGAGTCCCCTGGATTGCAAGGCTATCCAACCTGTCCATCCTAAAGGAAATCAGTCCTGAATATTCACTGATGGACTGATGCTGAAGCTGGAGCTCCAATACTTTGGCCACCTAATGCGAAGAACTGACTCATTGAAAAAGACCCTGATGCTGGGAAAGATTGGAGGCGGGAGGAGAAGGGGATGACAGAGGATGAGGTGGTTGGATGGCATCACCGACTTGATGGACATGAGTTTGAGCAAGCTCCAGGAGTTGGTGATGGACAGGGAAGCCTGGCGTGCTCCAGTCCATGGGGTCACAAAGAGACAGACACCACTGACTGAACTAAAGACTCCTCCTACCTTGCCTGCCCCTTTGGGCCCACTCCAAAGGTATAATGCTATACTTTTAAAAATATATAAATATATTTTGTGTTGATTTTTACGGCTGTATTTTACCTTATAATGAGAAATTTTAAAGAAAAGTAAGTATGCCTGCTAAATATTTTCTATCTGTCAAAGGTTACTGTAAGTTTTCTGTAGTCTTCCCCACTCCTCCCCACCAACCTATAAATCTTATGGATACTTTTTTCCCTCTCTCCTTTCTCCCTCCCATTTTGAATGTAATTGCTGCTCCTGATAGAAACTTACACAAACGGAATGGACTTAAATTCTTCCTAGGATTAAAAATAACTTAGATACTATTACAGTTTACTAATCTCTATGAGATTATCAGGAAAGGTGAAAAAAAAAAGGAGAGGTCAAAGGACAAATAACCAATATTAAGAACATTTCTGATTCTCTGTCGCTGATGCTGTGATTTCAAACCTTCAGAGTCCACTGACATAGCATTCAGGCTTCCTGCATCTGTAGAGAAAGCATCCTGTTGAACGCCTTGTTTTGAGTGGGAGAAGGATTGGGGAGGAGGAGTCCCACAGGTCTCAGCCGTTGGAGGTAGGGCAGAGGCCATGCTCTTAGGCACGAAAAGAATGTCTGGTTCAGTTTGAAGGATATCACTATGCCTATCAGAGTAAGGATTTGGGCAGGACCAGAGGATTTCATAAGAAAGTTTTTCGAATTTTAGGAAAACAGGTAATTCTATTTAAATTGTTCCATATGGAAAAAAGGAAATCTTGTGCATTAGTTCTATCTGTGTTATAACTTGATAAATAGGCAAACAGTTAAATGGAAAAGTAAGATCCTGTCTCATTTATTAATATTTACCATTGATTAATAATTAATAGCAAATAGAAGTATATGCAGGAAATCTTAAAGCATTAGGAAGTATACTCAGGAGTAAATTAAAAAGAATAATAAATTATGACAAAATTGACTTCCTCTTGGCATTGAACGTTTGTTTTTAGGAGATTATTAATACCGTGCTATCTTAAGAAGTCAGAGAAAACTTTGATTTTCTCTTTAGATGTCAGGAGGGTATTTGTTTATTAAAAAGATATGAGTTCATTATTAATTCTTGTATTAAGTATTAAAAAATACTTCAGTAAATAGAAATAAATGAGTGACTACCCCTACCCACCCTGCTTTGTTGTAAAGATACATTTCAGACCAAACCATCATGTTTTTTTATGGAACTCTTGAAGTTTTCCCATTAACATTTAGGTAGAACAAAACAAGAGAATCCTTACTGTTACTGTCAACTTTTCCTAAAAGTATTAGTTAATGCAGTTTGCCAAGAGATGTAAAACATACATAGGTAAATGTAGGGATAGTTATTGAAGTTGGTTTAATTATATACTTAATTGACTGAAAAACTGTAAAACAATATGAAAATTAAAAAGGTGGCCCCTGTACTCCACAATAGGATTTATATATACAAATAGTAACTATGAAAAAAAACAGAGGGAGTTCTGAGTTAAAATAACAAATTAAAAAGTATGTTTAGTTTTGTTGCCTATTAAACTCCACCATAGCTATGCAAAGGGATTTTTTTCAAAGCATAAACCAATAGGGACAAGGGAAACCACAGAGAACGCAGTGCCGTGTAGCTGTGGAAGCAATATTGCAGGTGAACAAGCGGTACCCTAACCAAGAAAGGCAGATCCCAAGTCAGTGGGGGAGAACTGAGAATTTTCACCAGTCACACTGTAGAATCCTTGAAAGGCACAGAAGCAGCAAGTGCAGAGCAGTCTGCTTGGGATTCTTTCTGGGCAGTGCAGCTGTTTATACCCGGTCCTGCCGGGTTCCCTGAGTGTGGTGAGTCTTCTAGCCCTTGCTGATGGCCCCACCCTGTAATTGCACCACAAGAAGCTCTTAACTTGTGAAGTGTGACCTGGAGACCAGTTTATTTTTTCCTGGGGTGCTTTTTTTAATAGTGACAATATTGCTCTTGCTCATGCAGCTGGTTTTATTCTCGCTACTGGGTTTTCAGGACACACGTTAGGTGCTTGTAAAACTATGAAGAAAAGCAAGGAAATGATAGCACAGCACAGAAGTCAGCATAATGCCTGCCTGGGGTGGGACATTCTAGCTTTGGATGTAGTCGTTATTGATAAGGGACTGTTTCTTAACCTGGTTGCAGTTTACATGTTTTTAAAGATTATAATGAAGAAAATATCCAGCAATAACACAATACTTCAGACCAGGAATAAATTTAATTCAGGGCATGTAAAGAAATCATTTATACTTTGCTAAAGATATAAAGGCTACCTTGGGACTTCCTCAGCAGTCCAGCAGTTAGGACTTCACGCTTCCACGGTGGGTTCAGTCCCTGATTGGGGAACTGGGATCCACATGACACACAGCGGCAGCACCCCCTCCCCGCAGCGCCTCCCCCGCCAGAAGGAAAAGAGATAAAGGATATACTTTGAGTAAATGGAAAGAGACATCATATGCTTCCATATAGTATACTAATTATGCTAATTTAGTCTATCAAATTTAATTTTCATTTGCAATGTGGATAGTTTTCCTTTTGGAGAGTGAGGGAGACTTGACCGAAATGATACTAGTATTTCTTCTAGAAGACTTTATGTGTAAGAAAAGGAAAACAGGTATTACAGGAAAGGGATTAGATATTTAGAATGTGTTTTGAAGCTACAATAGTCAAAATACTTTGTCCTAGAGAAAAAGTAGAGCAAAGGAATCAAACAGAGAATCTAAAAATAAACCTAAATACACATGGAAATCTACTGTGATAGCTTTTCCTGTCAGACAAGGAAGGAGGGTGTGTTTGGGGAAAATGTCATCCAAATTCCTGCTTCAGCAAAAACATTCATCAGACAAATGAGGATTAAAAAGAAAAACAACATACTGTTAAAAACAGTAACAAAAAGCTTAAATAAGAGAGCATGGATTAATTTATATTTTTGTTGTGATACTTTCTTTTCAAACAGATATAAAACCCAGATGCCATAGATGAAAAAAGTGGATATATGTATTTAAAATTCTCAGTGGAAAAATAATATAATCAAACTCAAAAGACAGCTGAGACACTGAGGAAAAATATTTGCACCACAAATGGAAACTTTCCTTTAAAATGAAAAAGACCTTTTTTATAAATGAAATATCCATTGCCGACAAGACATAGGATTTGAACAGGCATCTGGCAGCAAAATAAATGTGAAAGGCCAGTAGACATTTTTTTAAAAAAGTGGTTACTTCTCTCATAATTAAATGTAAATAAAAACAGTGGGATAATATTTCTTCTTTCTCAGTTGGGCTGATAATTTAGAAATCTGGTGCTGACTTGAGTGAAGGTGCGGGGAAGCAGGGTGACTAGAGTAGATGGCAATGCGAAGTGTCTGATTCTGCAGAGCAATTGGGCACTGTCAGCATTTTAAATACAATGCTCTTTGGACTCAGCCATCCTACCAGTGGGAAACATAAGGGGTTACTCCTCATGTTTACTAAGAAATAGGAAGACAGAGACAGCAAAGCCCCATGGACATGGGGAACAGAGTGGAGGCTCATTCTGTACTTGGTGGCCTGGGTCTCTGTGAGCCAAGGACGCATGGAGGAAACCCCTGTCTCCAGTGTGCCCTCCAGTGTGGAGCAGCATCTGGAGGCTCAGACTACCAACCTCCTGGGGTTTGATTCCTGGGGCCACCAGGCTGCCAGCAGTAGCCAGGATTTCTGCCTAACCACGTGGAAGTGAACCCCTTCCTAGCTCACCTTTCTTGCTGCTTTCTCCCATAAGGATTGTCTCAGCGGTGTTGAAAACAATAGACTCCGCTCTGGTAGAGGGAAATCATAGGTTAGCTATAATACTGTCTCACTGGCCTGGCATCCCCAGCAAAGAAAAGCATTTGTCTTTGGTGATGAAGATGGACCTGTTCCTCACATGAACACCAAGAGCACGGGCCGAGTGCCAGGCTCAGCTGTGTGTTCCCAGAGTGTCAGTGCACTGGTGCTCTCCCCAGACAGGGCTTCCTTTCTGGCCAGCATCTGTGAAGGTGGCTCAGTTGCTGTGCCAGACCTGGCCTTTCGTAGGAGTTTAAAGCTGAGCCCACAGAATCCCTGTGGAGAAATACTGCTTGCTTGTGGCTCAGTCACTCCTGTAGTCTGGGGAGCTGAGGCTGTCGGGTTTTCCACCAAGCTGTGCCTACAGAGCTTGCCCACTCCCTGACTCCAGGAGTGGCTGCAGATCTATGATATCTGAGACTCCCCGGTGAGAACTTCCTCCCTTTCTTCTCCTGTCATTTGTGAGAGAATGAAGAATCATTGCTATACTAGTTGTGTGCAGTTAACAGATTCTAGGGTCCTGTAGTCATAGGGACATGAAACTTGTTTCAGAGTGGAGATAGGTTTTTGGTGGAAGGATGAAAGAAAAAAGAATGAAATCCCCTCTCACATCTTTGTAGCACCTACCGCTCCCCCAGTTAACAAAAGAGCTCTTTCTTCTTTCCATATAGCTGTGCATTTGAAATTAGCTACTTCTGGGTAAGGTATGATAAAAGCAGTTATTCTACCACTAGGGCTTTTAGAGACAGGCGCTCCTTTGTAGACTTTGGTTAATGTTCTTTTTTATGGGAAATACTCCCATTCAAGAAATCTAGTGTAATCAACTTAAAGCAAAACCTCACCACAGACTCACCTGTCTCCTTACAGATAGGTGCAGTGGTATCTGATTTCCTGCCTTAAAAAAAGAGCATGGTCTATGCCATATGCCTAGTGATTATTGCCTGATTAATGTGGTCCTTCCTGCCCAACCCTTCCAGTAACCCAGAAGCGGGTCCCTGTCTCTCTGCTTGTAGGAAGCCTAAATTCTATGTTAGTGGACCCTGTGAAGACTCTACTAAAGAGAGTCTAAATAGAAAGTGCTAAATAGAAATATTGGTTGATAAAAGTTTTGGGACTTGTTGATCTTTTTGTGGGGAGGTAAGAAGATAATGTATCTTAGGGTTTGGAAAGATCTAGTGCAGTTTTCCGTTGATTAAAAACTGTGTAATTGTATTTGTAATATAACATCCTTTGTGTGATTATAATGTTGGTATATCCATGAAATAAGTCATAAGTGAGTTATTTCTTATGGAGAGGCATATGGGAAGGACAGCAAGTTTTATTTTTGCCTTTTTGTACTGTTTGATTTTCTACTATTACATAATTGTATATCTGCTTATTTTTTGCGACTTGTCAGTTTTCTGGGTTGTGGAATTATAGTTAATCATCCTTTGCTTTTACCTTCCTAATCTTCAGTACTGTATTTTTTATCTTTTTATTTTTTAAATGTAATTCTGTCTTTCTATTAATATATTCTTAGGTTACATAGAATGACATCAATTGAAAGAGAAGAAAAGGAGAAAGTCAAAAAAAAGGAGAAAAAACAAGAAGAGGAAGAAACAATGCAGCAAGCTACATGGGTAAAATACACATTTCCAGTTAAACATCAGGTAATTTTTAGGATGATCTTATTTAAAAGTGTTAGCCATTTCTGAGACTTTGATTCTGCAACTTCGAATACTTAGTAATTTTATTTTACTTTTGATACACTCTTAATTAACATAGTTTGAACGAAGTAAATTTTTCTAACAATTTTATAAGCATAGGTTTTTCTTAGTAAAATAGATGTGAGTCATCAGACCAATTTGTAGAAGTTATAAAACGTAAAATTGGTTTTTACATTTTTTTGTATCAGGAATATTTAAGTTTCTTCAGAAATCTTTGATTCTGGGTGAAAATAAAATTGGCAAATTAATTTGCCTGACTGTTGATTTTATTTGGTAAAAATATGTAAAATCAAATGTGCTTTATAAAACATTCTCATTCTTGTTTAATCCGCATGTTTTTATTTACACCAGGTTTGGAAACAAAAAGGAGAGGAATACCGAGTAACAGGATATGGTGGTTGGAGCTGGATTAGTAAAACTCATGTTTATAGGTTTGTTCCTAAATTGCCAGGCAATACCAATGTGCATTACAGAAAGTCAGTAGAAGGAGGTAAGTAACTGAAGCTATTTTCCTGCATAATTGTTTCTGATCCATATTCTTACAAATTTGTAGGATAAAAGTTTTTCTGAAATTCTTTCTAGAATGTGTAAAATTACTAATGTAGTTTAACAAGCTCTCATTTTTAAAATTACCTTTATTCACATGATTTTGATACTTAGGATTCTAGCTTTAAAAGGTGAGAGAATAGAACTTGTTGAAAGAAAGAAGACCTCAGCTACTTAATTGTCTTTCTAAAATCTTAAATTCAATACTGCTTAACTTCTTGAGGAATCAAATCTCTGGTGACTTCAGATTTGTAATGTATAACAAAACCAGAAAGAAAGCAATAGAGGCTTCCATAACACTATCACGTAAAGGAGAGATTAATTCAGTTTATGCCACTGGCTGATGACTTCAGTATTTAGAATCACAGAACTCTAGAGGTAAACTGTCCTTTTAGAAGACCATGTATTTCGAAACTCATGCTACATGAACAAATTATTTCATGAAGATGTTAAGGGACATGCTGAAGCTCACGTAGACGAAGAGTAATAGAATCCTGGCTAAACCTCTGTCTCCTGGCTTCCATTCCCCTTTCTGCACTCTACCTTGTCAAGTCTCTTTTGTTATCTTAAGTGATTTTCAAGAGTAGTTCTGTTCGCTCTGCAGTATAATTTGCTGGTTTATGGTGTGGTATGGTCTTTGTTGTGAAACCTGTGTTGTAGGTCAAATAAGTACACACTTAGCTAACTGATTGGGCTTACTTGTGAATGGTTCTTGTGAAACCTAGACTGGTAGATTTTTGAAACTATTAAAGTTGTCCTTGAATTACCTTTAGTAGATGCTCAATAACTATTTGCTAAATAGAAATATTAAGTATTTAGTTACTTATCTGATTATATTCAAGCTAAATGTCCATTATAATAAATTCCAAAAGATTAATTTTTTGTTATCATTTCATTGCTCTAGTTACTGTGTAGCACTTAGAATTATGGAGAGCTTTTAATTGTGTCTGACCTGCTTTGTCCTATGTAATAAAATCCAGATTATTGATATACAAAACATTTAGGCTTTTGTAAATTTATTTTGTATCCACTTTCCTTAGCATGGGGTTTTCTGTTGTCTTAATGCTGGGCCTTTATCCAGCAGGTACCATGTTGGTCTTGGAGCATCTTTTGAGTCTTTTCCTCCCTAATCAGTTGCTAGCAGGGGAAAAAACTAGTGGTAAATCAGATCCAAACAAGGCCACACTTTGCATTTGGTTTTTTTTCTCTTTTCAGTGACACAGACTTAAATATTCTTAACCTGGGAGTCCATAGATAAACTTCAATTCCATCTAAGAATCCATTGAAATTTATTAACAAAAGCTTCTGTGTGTACTTTTTTCCTAGATAGGGAATCTTAGCTTTATCCAGTTCTAATATGGTTCTGTGATACAAACTATGTTAGAAACCACTCATGGAGACTTTCTGGGGTCAGTGAAGAGGATGAAACAGTCTCCTAGGTGAAGATTCCTGAAGCATGTCTAAAGTGTAGTCTTTACTTCTATGGTTTAAGTCAGCTGAGCATATAAGAAAGTATGTAGTATATTCAGTTTTTGTTTTGTGAATTAAAAATAAGGTATAAATTGCTGGAATATACTTCATAATTTCCACTAAACTAGGTGTGTTAAAGTAATTGCTAATATTTGACATATTGTAATTACTATGTACTTGGTTCTTTTTAGTTAAAAATAACATGGATGAAAATATGGATGACTCGGATAGAAGGAAAAGTCCGCGAAGCCCAAAAAAGATAAAAACAGAGCCTGATTCTGAGAAAGGCGAGGTAAAAGACTCTGATGCTGCAAAAGGAGCAGACCAAAGTGAAATGGACATTTCAAAGGTTACTGAGAAGAAGGATCAAGGTAAGGAGAGTCAAGTGTGGAGGGCACCTGGGGGTGATAAGAAAGCACTGGATCTAGTTGGCACAGCAGGAAAGGTACTGCTTTGTCTCTTTTCGATAACAGCGTTATTGAAACATGATTCATACGCCATATAATTCATCCACTCAGAGTGTACAGTTCACAGAATTGTTCAGCAGTCACCACGCTCAATTTTAGAGCATTCTCATCACCCCAAACAAAAACCTCATATCCACCAGCAGTTGGTCCTCTATCTTCCCCTAAATCCAAGTCTACTTTCTGTCTTTATGGATTTGCCTGTTTGGGACATTCCATATAAATGGAATCAGGTAGTATGTGGTCCTTTGTGTCTGGCTTCTTTCACTTAGCTTATTTTCAGAGTTCTTCCATGTTGTGGCATATATTAATATCAGTAGTTCATTTCTTTTTATTTACAAGTAATATTCTATTGTATGAATATGTCATGTTTTGTTTATCCATTCATCAGTTGATGAACATCTGGGTTGTTTCTTTTTCGCTGTTTAGAATAATGGTAATAAGAACATTTGTATAGAAGTTCTTCTGTAGACGTGCATTTTCATTTATCTTGGGTAAATATGTAGGGGTGGAACTGCTGAATCAAAGATAACTCTGTGTTCAGCCTTTTGAGGAACTTACCTTGTCTTTTGTGAACAGTTGTTTTTTAAAAACTAGATGAGTTAGATAATGCATAAACCTTAAGATGTTTTATAAGCCTAAAATAAATGAAATCTTACGTGAAGGTACTGGGACATGCAATAGATATCACGTACTAATTTTTCACTGTGACATTCCATCATTTTTAGATACTGAGAATCAGAATATTTAAATATTTGGTATGTATGTGGTTTTTAAACTTTATAGTTTAGCCCTGTCCATTGACCTATTTTAATCATATCAGAAACTTTTAAATATATAGCTATTTAGGGTTCATGTTTGGGATCACATGTACACCCGTGGTGGATTCATGTCAATGTATGGCAGAACCAATACAGTATTGTAAAGTAAAATAAAGTAAAAATAAAAATTAAAAAAAAAAGAAAAAATATATAGCTATTTATAGTTAAGATTTAAGTAAAAGTAAGAAAAACTGGTATTTTTTTAAAATAAAAATATTATGAATTCCACATTTCAGACTAAAAACTACATTTATATCAATGTCTTTGTTTCACAGATGTAAAAGAAGTTTTAGATTCTGACAATGATAAATCCTTTAAAGAAGAACCGATGGAAATAGATGATGATATGAAAACAGAGTCCCATGTAAATTGTCAGGAAAGCTCTCAAGTAGATGTGGTCAATGTCAGTGAGGGTTTTCATCTAAGGACTAGTTATAAAAAGAAAATCAAATCATCCAAACTAGATGGACTTCTGGAAAGGAGAATTAAACAGTTTACACTGGAAGAAAAACAACGCCACGAAAAAATGAAGTTGGAGGGTGGGATTAAAGGTTCGGGAAAGACCCCTACAAGTTCTGTGAAAAGTCTGTCTGAGTCACCAGTCATAACGAAAGTAAAAGAAGGATGTCAGAGTGACTTGCTTACACAAGAACAGAGCTCTAACACAAGTGACGATAAATCCGAAGACTCAATTCAGGGATGTTCACAGAGTGATTCCTCAATTCTTGGAATCAGTGACCCTGATCATACAGCAAACAAACTTTATTCAAAAGATCAAATGTTAGAGGATGTCTCCATTCAGAGCGCAGAGACACACTGTCAAAAACAAAATTCTGTTCAAAATGACGTGGATGAGGGTCTCTCTGACCCTGCCAGTGAAGGCCAGGAGCCCAGTAAGATTAAAACAAAAGGAACTGATTTTCTCATTGATGACTCTAAACTAGCCAGCGCAGATGAAATTGGCACTTTGATCTATAAGAACAGAAAACCATTCATACAGGAAGATAATGACACCACTGTGTGTCCCTCCCAGAGCCCTTTGCTTCCATCAGTACCTAAAAGTACTGATGATAGAGATATCCCGTCTCTGTCAAAAGCAATAGACTTTGAAGGAAAACTGGGATGTGACTCTGAATATAATAGCACTTTGGAAAATAGTTCTGATACTATGTCTGTTCAGGACAGCAGTGAAGAAGATATGATTGTTCAAAATAGCAATGAAAGTATTTCTGAACAGTTAATAACTCAAGAACAAGGTAGTGAAGGCTTTGAACCACTGAAACGTGAATTTGTTTCAGATAAGACTACTGGAAGCTGTGATGACAGGCTGCAGGGTAAGGTAAATGACGCAAATGGTAGGAAGCCAAGTCAAGATCAGAAATTAGAGGAGAGACCACTTAATAAATGTATCGATCAAAACAGCCTGAAAAGTGTCACTGATAAAAAGAATAATGAAAACCGAGAGTCTGAAAAGAAAGGACAGAAAGCAAGTACCTTTCAAATAAATGGAAAAGATAATAAAGCTAAAGTATATTTGAAAGGTGAATGCTTGAGAGACATCTCTGAGAGTAAAATAGGAAGTGGGGACATTGAACCAAAGGTTAATAATATAAGTAAAATTATTCCTGAAAATGATATCAAGCCTTTGACTGTTAAAGAATCTACTGTAAAGCCATTCATGAATGGTGATGTCATTATGGAAGATTTTAATGAAAAAAACAACTTGGAAACAAAATCACGTTTACTGAGGTCTTCGGATGCTGAAGGTGGCCACCATGGTAGCCTGGAGACACTGCCGTCAACCAGAGAGTCTGAGAGTGCCCAGGCCACCATGCCTCTGCCGTCTTGTCCAGAAGGCAGTTCATCCAATCAGGTAGAAGATATGGAAATTGACACCTCCAAAGTTAAGAAAGTTACTTCGTCCCCTGTTACTTCTGGAGAGGAATCTAACCTCAGTAATGATTTTATTGATGAGAATGGCCTCCCCACCAACAAGGATGAAAATGTCAATGGAGAACCTAAAAGAAAAACGGTCATCACAGAAGTCACCACCATGACATCCACAGTGGCCACAGAATCAAAAACCGTAATTAAGGTAGCAAAGGGTGATAAGCAGACCGTGGTCTCTGCCACGGAAAATTGTGCCAAGTCCACCGTCACAACCACCACAACAACAGTGACCAAGCTTTCCACGCCCTCTGCAGGCAGCGACGTGGACATCATCTCCGTGAAGGAGCAGAGCAAAACTGTGGTCACCACAACCGTGACAGACTCGCTGACCACCGCCGGAGGCACTCTGGTCACATCTATGACCGTGAGCAAAGAATATTCCACAAGAGACAAAGTGAAACTCATGAAGTTTTCAAGACCCAAAAAGACTCGTTCAGGTACAGCTCTGCCGTCGTACAGAAAGTTTATCACCAAGAGCAGCAAGAAGAGCATATTTGTTTTGCCCAATGATGACCTAAAAAAATTGGCCAGAAAAGGAGGAATCCGAGAAGTCCCTTATTTTAATTACAATGCAAAACCTGCCTTGGATATATGGCCATATCCTTCTCCTAGACCAACCTTTGGTATCACTTGGAGGTATGTACTTTTAAATGCCTTTGGGGGAGGGAGAACATTTTTGAAAAATTGTCTAATAAGAATATCTCATTTATGAGATAATAGAACAAGACAGGGAAATATATATTTAATGGGCATGTTAGTAATGGAAATAAGATACAGAGTTTTTAACTCGGCCAGCTGGTAGGTACTAAAGCTTGCTTAGGGAAAAAGAATGTTTAAAGACTGAAAATGTAAGGGAATCATTTAAAATGAAACTCAACTTCACTTTTCATAAGGCATAAGAAATGTGTCAAACATAGTTGTTTTTGTGGTCTAACCTTCCAGATATTGCCATGTGTTTGCTTTGGGAATGAAATAATCACAGAATTAGATACTCATCAACTTTCTGGAATGTTTGTATTTTATTGAATATTTATATTAGGTAATTCATAAAAACAGAAGACATAGGAGACATGCCTATGACTCACACAAGGTTCATCATAACGTAGAAATCTTCCTGAATGTAACTTATTTGCAATGTAAACATTAGTTTTGGAGTTCTCTGTTATTTTTGTGAGGAAAGGTAATCTGAGATTCCTTAGAGAGTTTATTTAAACCCAGAAATAGTCTTAATTTAACATTTTCTGGGCATTAAGCTTTGGGGATGAGTCATAAGTACAAAGAGTTGGCAGTTGTAAAATCATGTAGTTTTAAATTGGGGAAGGATCTTAGAAATTCGTTATCTTTTTTCAACGCGTAGTAACTTGCCTCTGGCCACAGAGGGAGTTAGGAGCAGTGCCTGGTTTTCCTGAATCTCAGTCCAGTCCTTTATCTGCTGTATCACATTTCACATATTTGCCCCTTGCTTTGTCCTTTTCCATGGCCTTGTCTTTTTATCTCTTCACTTTTACATCTGAAAAGGATGGAACATGAACATCAAAAACAAGTTCTGTGGGACAGGCGCAGAAACCAGGAACGGTCTTATTTGCAGTTAGTTTTCGCCTAAGATCCTGAAGTTCATGACATCAGCAAGCTCCTGAGCAGACTCCATTTCACTTTAGGCTTCATGTCTTTGTGTCTTTAATATGGTTTCTTTAAGTTGAAATCATACTTTTTTTGTTTTCTTTATATTACAGTTAGCATTAAAAAAAAAAAAGACTGTAATGAATACTCTATGAAGGAATTAATATGACCAGTCATAGTTGGTTTGACCAAGTTTTTTAATAACTCATCTTTTGATTTGAATTAAATATCATCACTCCATTACACATTCAATAGAGACAGCTGAAAAGTACAATTTCTCTGCAGGGCCTGCAATGAAGGATTTGCAGAATCCTGCAGGGAATCAAGGAACTCTTCATTACAGTTCATGGATTTGTAGGATTACTCTGCACTTTTCTGCTTTCTTCATTGAGAGCGGTCCCCAAATGTATCCTTGACTGTCCTGCAGGTAACTTCTTTCCCACTGGAAAAGTTACTATGTACAAATACTTTAATTAAAGTGACCTGGCACTTGTGGAGGCCGGCCTTTCTGCTCTTTTCTGTTCTGAAATGGAAGGTAGGCTTGACTGGGAAGCACTGTCCTCTGAACCAGTTCTGTTCCCATGTTGCCCAGGGCCCTTCTCTGCACGGTTGGGTGTCAGAAGCCTTGTACTGTTATGTTTTAATATGCACTGGGGGCACAGTTTGTATCTGTTTAGTTCATTTCTCAAATGAGATGGAAACACCTTCCTGTACATTTGAAACAGGTATTGCCTTCAGGTATACGCTAATGTCTTAATATGCTGAGGCTGAGAGAACCATAATGCCTTCTACCTAACAGAGGCATGGGTAAAAATGTAATTATTTTTGACTTCAGAATGCATTTTAAAAAATATATATTGCTATAAAAACCATGCATGTGAAATGCATTTTTCTACTCACACTTGAATAAAAAATATGTCTGATGCTTAGAGTAGGAGCTAAGAATGCCAAAGGCACACATGTTTGATCTTTATTAAATTTAATGTTAAGGCTGAGCAATACTGAAAAAATGAAATTTGTCTCATTGACTCAATAGGGCCTTTTTTTTTTTCCCTCTACACTGTCCATTCCCATATTCTCTTTTCCCCAGGCCCTGATTCTGTGTATCATAATCACTTAGAACCCATAGTGCTATTAGAAGGATCCTTCTAAAACACAGATCTATCCTGTGATTATTCTGACTAAGCTGAGCAGGCAGGTGGGTTGGCACTTCCTGGTGGTTCAGTGGTTAAGACTCCCCATTTGCACTGCAGGGGACGTGGGTTCCATCCCTGGTCAGGGAACTAAGATCCCACATGCTGCGCAGTGTGGCCGAAAAACTTAAAAAACAAATCAAGAGGACGTGTTAAGTACTGCAGGGCTGGGAGGGGGAGAGTGTCACCTGTACGCCCCTTTACAGCCTGTGCAGAACTGTGTACATGTTAGAGATCTCCTTATAGATGGTCTCCGATGTCCTTTAATTCTGTTTGGTGTAGCACATTCTGGCTTCCGCCTTCCTCTCTCATGCCAGCTCCATCTCTTGCTACACCTCCACACCCCTTCCCTCCAGTCCTAGCACACCAGATGTGGTGTGATGAAGAAGTTTGAGCCCTCATACACCTTCCTCCTAAGCACATGTTTGCCCCCCTTGCCTTTGGTCAGCTGCCCCCACACCCTTGTGTTTGAGACTCCAGCAAAGCTCTCATCCCCATCCCTGAGCCAAATCCGATAACCGCTTCCTTGTGCTTTCCTCTGTTAACAGCTCCTGTGTAATGTAGGAAGAGATTAAAATTCGTCTGTGTTCCCAGCTCCTTTTACTTAGTTGAACACATAGATGACACTCAAGTGTTTTTTGGATGAATAAATGAACAGGCTCTAATGCATGGATGTGTTCCCCACCTGGTGGTGTTTCCATTGTAAAACCAGAGATACTTTCAAGTTATTTGTTGAGAGTGAGCAGAGGAAGAAGAGAGAGAAGGAGAAAAACCTCCAAATAAATATTTGGTTGCTCCCATAAGTCCAAAGTTCCCTAGGCATCTCTATAGGGGCTGTGGTCTGAAAGTGACAACGCTCCCCCTCGCCTACCCTGCGCTACTTAACATTTGCCCTCTAATTTAAGAGCTGTCTGTACAAGTCAGAGGGTTCACACGCTGATAGTACAGGGAAGAAAATAATAGTATTATAGGTGGAGAGGGGAAGTTAAGAAGGGACAGCAACTTTTTGGCTAGAGCTTTTTTTTCTCACATTGTTCATTTTTCTAACTTAACATTAAGAATGGAAAGCATTGTTTTTCAAATACAAATTGTTTTAAGATTTACCTGTACTTCCATTAGAGGAGGAAATTAATTTTCGTTTCATAGTTCTTCTCTACAGTACTCTACAGTACAATCAGGGTATTCATTTCAGTATGTGGAAATGTCAGTTAAATACTTAATTATACAAAACCGCTAATAGAGAATTGACAGCCTAGAGCTGCTTTAAAATATTCTATTTTTAAGACATGATACTCAGTAGAATTGTAAATTCACTCTGGAACACATTTTTAATATTATTTTTTAAAATAATATTTCAAATGTTCAATAACTTTGTATATAGTGCTTAGGAGAAACCTGAACACAGAGATTCCCTTGTCTCCTGACTAGTAATTAATACAGTAACGTCTTTTTTATTATTCATTGTATCAAAGAATTCCAAAGCTATACTAATGTTGCTAAAGTGATACTAGTTTTAGCAGTATTTACCATCCAGTTGTCCCATGTTTTGCAGAACCACCATTTGAATGCAAAATTCCAGCCCATCTGGAAAGCTCTTGTTGGATTTATGACGTCTTTTTGTTTTTGTTTTGCTTGTTGAGAAAATTAAACATTTTCAGATTTGTTTCAGCAAAAATCAGTCAGTTAAGATTTTATCCTTCAGATCACTTATCACACTGTGACATTATTTATTTATTCATATTTATTTTCTCTCATAATTTTTCTAACATATTTTAGAACTAGGCTAAATTTGTAAAATCTGTGTAAATTATTGCCGTATCAATCTTACAATGAAATGTTCTTGTTTTACAAATTTATGTGGCATTTGAGGTGACTGCAGCCCCTTTTAAAACTGTTAGATGCATGTTATGCTTGGGAATAAAAAAGTTCTTTTCTTAAGGGACACATAATAACCAAAGCACTTACAAAGCCATATTATAAATATTGAAGTCACAATGAGGACAAAAAGCAGTCCTTCCATTCAATACAGAGTGTGTATGTGTGTTTATATACATACATGGTTTTTCTGGGTTTTTCTTTCAGGTATAGACTTCAGACTGTGAAGTCCTTAGCTGGAGTGAGTCTTATGTTGCGGTTATTGTGGGCAAGTCTGAGATGGGATGACATGGCAGCTAAGGCTCCTCCAGGAGGAGGGACCACACGGACAGGTAAGGGGTTTTTTAATTTTCTAATTTAAGTTTAAAAGAGAAAATCTCCTGATAGTTCATTGTAAGCATATCTGTTATTTATTAAAAGATAGTGCTAGTATTTTAAAAAATGTGCTCAGTTTGCTCAATCACGTCCAACTCTTTGTGACCCCATGGACGGTAGCCCACAAGGCTCCCCTCTCCATGGCATTTCCCAG
This sequence comes from Ovis canadensis, assembly GCF_042477335.2. NCBI lineage: Eukaryota > Metazoa > Chordata > Mammalia > Artiodactyla > Bovidae > Ovis > Ovis canadensis. The sequence continues at coordinate 57,392,504 of NC_091255.1, read as the reverse complement.
GCAAGAATACTGGAGTGGGTTGCCATTTCTTTCTCCAGGGTATATTCCCAACCCAGGGATCAAGCCTGCATCTCCTGCATTGGCCAGCACTTTACCACTGAGCCACCTGGGAAGCCCATTTTAAAAACACAGCTTTGGTAAAGTTTGGCAGCATATGCTCTAAAATCTTGGGGGTAGGGGAAGGGTTTGGATTATAAAATGAATCACTAATGTGTGAACCAGTGTGAAGTTTTAGAAGTTATTTCTTACCATACACTGGGACACCTGGAACCCTGTGCTTGCTGCTGCTTTCCTTGGGTTTTTATTATTTTGACTGAATTTTGCCACTAGGAACTAAGTTGTCCCCAAACAGCAATTTGCTCAGCTTAGAAATTTTCAGTGCAGAGGACACTCAGTATTGTTGCAGTCCGGTGATGGTGCTGCAGCTCTTCATTAAGCAAATGTTTCCAGAGGTTTAGTCCATGTGTGTCTTTTTTAAAGCACCAGATGTTGTATTTTTTTATTCTTTGAATATTTTGGGTGGTTATTAATACTGTGTGAATCAAATTGCCATAGAAACATCAGAAACTGAAATCACAACAACAGAAATAATTAAGAGGCGAGATGTTGGTCCTTATGGCATTCGATCTGAATATTGTATCAGGAAAATCATTTGCCCCATTGGAGTTCCAGAAGCACCAAAAGGTAAGGAGTAGAAAGAATTCTATTATTATTCACCTGTTATCCATATCTTTTATGAATTGAAATTTAATTATAATTATTTCTTTAACTTTTTAATAATTCATTGTCCATAGGTATTTGTGGGAGGCACCTTAAAATGCCTTTTTAACAAAAATTTATTTTTAGTTGGAGGACGATTGCTGTACAATGTTGTGTTGGTTTCTGCTGTATGTCAGCATGAATCAGACATAGGTATACACACATTCCCTCCCTCTTGACGCTCCCTCCCTCCCCATCCCCCCCTCTAGGTTGTCACAAAGCATCAGGCTGAGCTCCCTGTGCTACCCAGCAGCTTGCCATTAGCTGTCTGTTTGACACGTGATAGTGTAAATATCTCAGTGCGACTCTCTCAATTCATCCCACCCTCTCCTTCCCCAGCTGTGTCCATAATTCTGTTCTCTATGTTGGATCTCTGTTTCTCCCCTGCAGTGTTGGTTTAACTCTTCATTCAGCTTTTGAAAGCAGTACTTTTTCATCACAGACAGTTTCGTTTTTAAAATTATATTTAAGTAATAAATATAGCAAGATGCCCCTGGGCACTGTGTTGTCCACAATCAACAGTGCCCAGCAGAGGAAGGGTACAAATACCTCTTACAATTAAGATGTGGGGCAGTGGTTGACACCAGACCATCAGCTCCAAGACTCAAGCCTTCAGGTCTGTCTGGTTGTAGTCCTGCAGCCTGCTGCAGAATCTGACACGTAAGTGGTCATTGAAGATGTATTGACTCAAGGGTTCAAGCTCTTGCGTCATACCTAAGTGCTCAATATAGAAATAACCTAACAGGCGTAAAGAGTTACTCAGGAAACACGGACAGCTACATGATAGGTACTAGGTGGCAAATATATAGAAGAATGGCATCCAGCCCTATTCTCAAGGGAGCAAAAGGTATGATAGTACTGTACTTGAAAATGAAAACTAGTAATACTAAAAAGAGTGCAGTAAGGTGTCCAGATTAAAGATCTGTAATTAGACAAAAGTCAATAATTTTATTTTATATGTATAGTAAAAGTGCTTAGGGAAAAATCTGTTAAGAAATGTGTAAAAAGAAAGTGCTGTCTATAGATAGAAACTTACTATTTTATAGAAGTTAATTGTCCCCAAATGTATAAATTTAATTTTTTGAAGCTTGATTGAATTAAGTCAAAAGCTCATCTTGGGGAATAAATAGGAATGCCTTTTTTGAAAAGAGTACCAACAAAGAGGGTACCTGTCCTAAAAGATGATGAAATACTAGTAGAATTAAAGCAGGGCTGTCCTGGAACACTGATAGGCAGAGGCACACAGATGAAAGAATGTGGTCCTGACCAGTCTCGACCTCAGCCGTCCGTGTAACCACTGCCAGTCTTCTGAAATCACTCTTCTTGTATCACTTTGTACAACCCAGCTCCTGCTGCTGTTTCAGTTTCCTTCTGTTGCTTGCCTGTGATTCTGCTGCTTCTCTTTTTCCTGAGCATATGGGACGGTTCAATGCTTGTCTGTCCTTACTTTTTATTTTTAAAATCTTTATCATGGGAAATTATATCTATTCTTAATAGTTTACAGTCCCCCCTTTCCATTAGCAACTCTCCAGTCCCTCTTCTCGGTGCCGTGATAGGGAAATACAGATTGCCAGGGCTGCACATGTCAGAGACCTCCGCAGCCCACCTGGGAGGAAAGTGCTGTGCTTCTTGAAGGAAGTTTGTATCCATGCTGTGGTCTGAAGGATGATTAAGCAGCAGTCAAATGAGGATGAAGGGAGCTAGGAATAGTGTGCAGGCAGAGGGAACAGGCTGGGTAAAGGCTCATAGGACTTTTATATCAGGGGCCAGCAAACGACGGCCCATAAGCTTTGACCCACCATCTGCTTTTGTTAGTAAAGTTTGATTGGAACACAGCCACACTCACTCACTCACATGTATGTTGTTTTTGGCTCTTTTTATGATACAAAGGCAGTGTTGAGAAGTTGTAACAGAGACCATCTGGCCTGCATAGTCAGTATGCAGTCTAAAAGTCTAAAAAATAATCTATAAAGTATCTACCATCTGGCCCTTTAAGAAAACTTTGCCAATCCCTGCTTTTCATATAAGAGAAGATGCCAGAAGCACTATAATTTTAGAAGCTATATTGCTTAGAATACTCTGGTTTCTTTTCCAAAGAAACACCTACACCTCAGAGGAAAGGCCTTCGATCAAGTGCGTTGCGGCCAAAGAGACCAGAAACGCCCAAGCAAACTGGCCCTGTTATTATCGAAACCTGGGTGGCAGAGGAAGAGCTGGAATTATGGGAGATCAGGGCATTTGCCGAAAGGTAAGGAAATGGCTTACGTGTGATCAGCTATTGAAGATTTCTGTCACTTCAGAATTTAAGAATTACTTCTTGAATAGTTTATTCAGTATGTCCTAACTTTGATCCACATTTTGATTTTCTAGCTGGGTGTTTATTAAGGGCCTCTTCCTAATTTTTACAAGTTATCATCCACTTGTCAGTTGTGAATTACTTTGATTTAATGTTTTATTTTTAAATTGAGACAATTTTATACTTTCATGACATTTAGCCCGGTTTCACCTAATATTAGATTCCAGATGCCTGATAGGATGGGTACGGGCTTGCTCCTTTTCTTGCACTTTGCAGATAACTGCTTTTTTTTGTTTGTTTTTTGTTTTTACATACTGAAGGTTTGTAGCCACCCTACCTTGAGCAAGTCTGTTGGCACCATTTGCCTGAAACCATTTGTTTACTTTGTGTCTCTGGGTCACATTTTGGTAATTCTTAACAATATTTCAAAATTTTTTATTATTATATTTCTTATAATAATCTGTGATCAGTGATCTTTTTTTTTCAATTGAAGGATAATTGCGTTACAGCGTTGTGTTGGTTTCTGCCCTACCACAGCACAAATCAGCCGTAACTATATACATACATTTCTCCTCTCCTGAACCTCACCCCCACCCCCGTCCCCACTCCCCATCAGTGATCTTGGATGTTACCACTGTACTCACCGAAGCCTCAGGTGATTATTAGCATTTTTTAACAACAAAGTATTTTTTAAATTAAGGTATGTACATTTTTTTAGACAATGCTTTTGCACACTTAATAGGCTACAGTAATAGTGTAAATATCACTTGTATGCTCTGGGAAATCAAAAAAATTCATGAGACTCACTTTACTGCTATATTTGTGTAATTGCAGTGGTCTGGAACCAAACCCACAATACCTCTGAGGTATGCCTGTAGTTTCTGACAAATTCCTCCTTTCTTTCCCTGCAGAGTGGAGAAAGAAAAGGCACAAGCAGTTGAGCAACAGGCTAAGGTTAGTGAACAGAAGAAGGCAGAGGACTTCAAGGCCCAAATGGAGGCTCACCTCAAACAGCAGCGATTGGCTGCCCAGCAGGTGGGGGAGTTGGTACTGTCCCACCTGGCAACGAATTGACATTTTTAGCCAAATTCATGCACGCTAAAAGCACAGTAATTATATGTTTATGTGGTTTTGTTTTTATGTGTATCTCACATATGTATCTTAATTTCAGTACTTGAAAGTAATTCTGTGGATATACCAAGCTGTGGTTTTGCAAAAAGTGTACATATTTGAAGAACACTGTTTGAAGTCTAAGCTCTTCTTTGTTATATTTCAATGAGTAGTTTCTTTTTTTTTTTTCCTGGCTGTGTCGTGTCGTGTGACAGGTAGGATCTTAGTTTTCCAACCAGGGGTTGAACCCTCACCTCTTTCAGTGGAAGCAGAGTCTTTTTTTTTTTTTTTTTTTTACTTTTTATTTTGTATTGGGGTATGCCTGATTGACAAACAATTTTGTGGTAGTTTCAGGTGACCAGCGAAGGGACTCAGTTGTACATATACATGTATCCATTCTCCCCCAAATCCCTCTCCCATCTAAGCTGCCACATAACACTGAGCAGAGTTCCATGTGGAAGCACAGAGCCGTAACCACTGGACCATTAGGAAAGTCCTGATGAGTAGCTTCTAAGGATAATTTTTTCCTGCAAAATTCTGATCAATAAAATCTCTGTAGCCTATGAAAAAGCAAATTGTGTCTGACAACTTAGGGACTCGCATAAAAGATAATTACTGTTAAGAAGATTGTTGTTAATTATTGTTAAGAAGGTAATATAAAAGCTTTTAGCCAAACTTGAATATATAAATTTTCAGGATATAGATAAAATAGATACCATTAACTTAGTGACACAAAGCTAAATTAAAAATTACATACTAAATCAGATTCTTCATTTCCTTACATTTTACCTTGTCCCTCATATTTTATAAAACATTTTCAAGTTCTTACATATCTTTTACAGTGGTTTACTATGGGTCATCTTTACTTAGATCAGAGTTTGAGATAACAACACTTCGATTTTGTCACGTCTGTCTGTCCACTTATGGAAGGACTGGCTAGTTGTTTTGTTTTTCGTTTTATGGATGTGTTTTGTCGTCTCTACGATGTAACCTAAGATTTTGCTTTGGTGGGGGGTGGGGGTGGGCAGGGAGTCCATTTCTATAATTTGATAACGAACTTTTCTGTGGCGATTGAAAGTCAGAACCTGAACTTGATTTATTGCCCCTTAAGTCCCCCAGGAACATTGTTGTCTCTGTTTTCCCCATGTGTGTCAGTTTCTGAGGTGATGGACATACATCCTGGATATAGCTTAATTGAACAGAGCAGGATATAATTAATTTATACATTACTTCAAAATCTTTATTCAGAGTCTTTCTTGAAACAGGCCAGTCTTCATTTTAATATGCTTTTCAAATTTATCAGTGAAGATGATCGTAACTTTTTTTTTTTCATGCAGAAATTAGGCAATAATGACAGCTAGAATTTAATGACAAACTTGCCTTTTTGAATATGTGTACAAACCAGCAGATTCTGTGGACATATCAAATCTATGATTTCTTTTACCCTTGTAATTTTTTATACAATTTTAAAAGGTTATACTTCATTCACAGTTATTATGAAATATCGGCTATATTTCCCATAGTCTACATTTCCGGTATTTAAAGGCATAGACCCAGAAAATAGCTATGTGTTTAGGGGGAGGTGTTTGGTCTCCTTTTTAAAAAAAAAAAACAACTAATTTAGTCAGATGATATTTCTAGGAATCCAAAACTAAACTCCTTTTCTTCTGAGAAATGAGAAATTATATAAAATACCTCAGTTTATTTTCAGGCATACAGGACATGTACAAAAGTAACAGTAAAAAGATGGGGTGTGCTGTCTTTGCTGAGCTGTTTTTGATGGCAGGAAATACTTCATCATTGAAATTTGGTCTTCATACACAACTCAACTCCACCATGTACTAACTCTGTAACCTTAGACTAGTTTTACAAACTGAGTCTCAGTTTCCTCATCTGTAAATCATAATTTAAAGATCTAAGCATTAAATAGCATAATGAAGGTACAGGGTCTCCCACCAGGTTTGTAGTCAGTGGCATCTGTAGGTTTTACATATGTAAACGTAAGCTGTCATGTCAGTAAGCTGTCAGGAAAAGGCAGCAATCTATGGGAAAAGAAACATTGTCTTTGATAACCCCATAGTCTGAAAGATCAGATTATACACTTCTGTATAAAATACCCTTAAGGATTTTTATATAAAAATACTTGACCTGAAAAATACAGAAAAATCGTTTATAATTTTCAGCTTGCTTGATTGCACGTTTGCCAGCTTGAATAGTGATATTTAAATATTGACCTGTTCTTGGGGACTTCCCTAATGGTTCAGTGTTTAAGACTCTACTCTTCCACTGCAGGGGACGTGGGTTTGATCCTTGGTCAGGGAATTAAGATTCTGCATCTCACATGGAAAAGCCCCCTCCTCCCCCCAAAAAAAATTGACTCATTCTTTATTATTGGATAAATGAGCATCATGATAAAACTAAATCCTTTTACAGGCCCATCATTTGCTATCTGTTCTAAACTCCACCACTGAGTCGCACAGTATCCTTGTGTCTAGTAAGATCACCCATGTCTCTTGTGTTTTCAGTCTGAAAGCTTGGACCTTTGCACGGACTGGAAAAACATGATCATTTCAATTTTTTGTTGTGAAAATCTACTTTTAATAAAGTATATGTAATTTAGAGTCATAAAAGTATTGCCTTCCTCAAGAATTAAATTCAGGTGTGAATTTATATGAGCACATTATATGAGCACATTTTTAGAAGCAAAATATTTTTAGAAGTTTGGTGCAGTTTCTTTAGGTTAGAAGGAATTGTGACTGGACTTCTTACAGAATGGCGTTTTTATTTGGAACGATGTTTGTTCACGATTTCCCTCCCTGACTTTTCTAGAAACGATTGGAACAACAGAAGCCTACAGTGATTGCAGCTTCTACTACTTCCCCAACCAACAGTACGACTAGTACCATCTCTCCAGCACAGAAAGTCATGGTGGCCCCCATAAGTGGCTCAGTCACAACTGGAACTAAAATGGTACTAACTACTAAAGTTGGATCTCCCGCTACAGTAACATTCCAGCAGAACAAGAACTTTCATCAAACCTTTGCCACCTGGGTTAAGCAAGGCCAGTCAAATTCAGGTACACACCTGTGATTAAATAAAAGCTTGCTTTCATTCAAGAGAAAGAAATTTCAGTCCTTTACCTACTGAAATGAAACTTTTCTTTAGAAAATTCTTTTTCTTCTGCAGCCGGTTGAGCAAACCAACTGTAACAGTAGGTTTGTTACAGATAATGTTCCTAATATTACATTAGCGAAACTCCTCTCTTACATTATTTCACTTTCAACATTTACATGGTTCACTTACTTTGAGTGGAGTGGAATGCTTTTCTTAAAAATACAAAAATGAGCCACATTTCATGCATTGGTGCCTTCCTAGAAGTCACTGCGTTGCTGGTTATTTTAAATCTGAAGCTTATCGAATGTCTTATACCCCATTAGCCACCAGCACAGCTGCCACATCTGCTACCACCATTGCCAGCACAGGTCAGACGTTCCAAATTACAGGCAGTCCAGTCACTGTGGCAGGAAAAGTAATTACCAAACTTCCACTTCCTGCAAACAGCAAGATTGTCGCTGTAAATGTGCCAGCAACACAAGGAGGTAAGGGAAGTGTGGAGAGTTTTGATTCACATCTGCCAGATCATACTGTTGCCATTATTTTCATTTCCTTTTCACTGATTTCAGTCTTCGGATCTCACATTTTATGTAGCCCACTAAAACCCCCCGCCACACCTAGTTTCTCCTCAGAAACCAAGCAGTACCTGAGATGTTACTAAAGAAGCAGTTATTAATGACTTTTTCATCTTTTTTTTTAAGGCGTTGTTCAAGTACAGCAGAAAGTCCTGGGTATCATTCCATCGAGTACAGGTACAAGTCAGCAAACCTTTACTTCATTCCAGCCCAGGACAGCAACAGTCACCATTAGGCCCAATACCTCAGGCTCTGGAGGAACCACAACCGCTTCCCAAGTAAGAGTCCTTTACAGGTTTATTGATGTTAATAACCACATTGGTTGGAGTTTTTAGAATGGCCTCCTCCGGGATTAATCCAGCTCCTAATTGTTCTTTGTCCCTTACTTTATCTGTAACAAAGTATTGGTTTTTTAAAAAATCTGTTAGTTATATTTCTAGTGAACTGTTCATTTTTAACATTTTGTTAATACCACATTAGTACAGTTTATGAATCATGAAGATTGCTTTTCCAGGATTTCACAAAAATATTTCTTAATTGAAAACAGTGGGGAACACTGGATCACCCAGGAGAATGTTCAGTACAACTAAGAAGTAGAGTGAAAAATATACTCCACAGCCCTGAAACAAGTCTGTCAGCTGATATGCATACATATTAGATACATCATTTCTTTGGCACTAGTGTTATGAGAAAGGCTTAATGTTCTGCAGACTTGAGAATGTTTTAAACCTCACCCTGAAGGTAACATGCTCCGTATGAAAGAGCTTTTGGCTTCCGATTTTGCTCCTGTGTTCTCTGGGTTACAGACACGGAGCTCAGGAAAAATAGGACTCCTCATTTTCCTGTGAGCAACTATGGTGGTTATAGAGCAAGCTTTCCTGGGTCTTGTTCTTTTCTTTTAGTCTGTAGGCTATTCTTGGTATCAGTGATGAGGAGTGTCGTATGATCTGATTTGAATGCTATTTTCTCCCCTCAAAAATTTGTCTTGATTCTGATGCTTCATATGATTTAATATGTAATGTCCAAGAATCTCTGTCATTTCTACAGACATGTTTATCAATATAGAATGTTTAAAGATCTCTCTGTTCCTGAGTCCATCATGCTCTAGTCTTTTAAAAACATTTAATTCCTTGTCCTTTGTGTCATTTGTAGGTCATCACAGGGCCTCAGATCCGCCCTGGTATGACGGTGATTAGAACTCCACTCCAGCAGTCAACACTAGGAAAGGCAATTATTCGAACACCTGTGATGGTACAGCCAGGTATTCATCCACCCCAGTGTTATCATTTTACATCTAAATAGCCAGTGTAGGAAATCTATAATATTCTGTATTCGGCACTGCACATATTAGAAAATACCAATATGAATTAAGATTTCAAAGCATACTAAATTTCTGATTTATCATGGGATGTCCCCATCGATTTTATTTCATTTCTGGCATTGTCAATAAGAGCTAAGCAGATTCAAGTATGCTTGTTTAAAATGTTCTTCAGGGAACTTCCCTGATGGCCCAGTGGTTAAAATTCTGCGCTTCCAATGCAGGGTCGAAGGTTCAATGCCTGATCAAGGAACTAAGATCCCACATGCTGCACGGTGCAGCCAACAAATAAAAACCAAAAATAAAGGGGGAAAAAAGTTCATCTAAAAATGATTGTATGATTTAAAAAATAAATACTAGCTTTTAAAAAAAAAATGTTCTTCAAACCTCTAGTTAATGGGATATATACATTGAAATCACTGGCGTAAAGAGAATGAGCAGAGAAATCAGTCTGTGTGGTAAAGGACAGATAAAATCAAGGAAGTGGCTAAGAAGCATTTAAATGGAAAGCATGAGACAAAATTACAAAGGCAGTCCCTGCCCTTTTTAATGAAAATGTTAAAGCTCCCCTATTAAAAGTTGAAGCCAATAAAGACTGAGTGGAAAAGCCTTTATGAGAATGTACCTAAAAGCAGATTACCACAGAAGGTTAAAAAAAAAAAAAGATGGTTAAGGATACATGAAATAAAGGACAAAAAAAAACCAAGGGGTAGAGAGAAGACATCGATAATCCTGTTAATACCGAACAAAGTCAAATTCACAATTTAAAAAAAAAACTACTAGGACACAGAGGGTCATTTTATTTATTTTGGCTAAAAGCTAAAGATTGCAATGAAGATGTAATCTTATATCTTTAAATAAGATGTGATTGAAGTGTATAAAGCAAAAGCTGTTTGAAATCAAGGAAGGATTAGCAGAAGCATAATAGACCAGAACCAGACTATATCAATTTTGTACCTTTAGGAATATGCATTAGTTGCAAATATTTATGAGCTGTTCCCATGAAAATGGTCTTAAAATGAGCCATGGGTAAAACCTTGAAGAATTCCAAAAAGTAGAATATGTACAGGCTACATTTTTTGTAGTGAATCTAGAAATTAATACTAAGATATTATACTAATAACTTTTATTTGCTTGGAATTTATAAACATATGTTTTCAAAAGTAACTTTTATGTTAAAGAAAATGTGTTGTTACAAACAGATTATCAAATAGCAATTAAGCCAGGCTGCAAAGCTGAACTGAGAGGCAAATTCATTCATTCAACAAATATTTGAGCACCTACTCTAGGCAGTTGAAATATGTTGGTGAACAAAACAGACTCAAAAACCCATGTTAAATCTTAATCAGAAGTTAGAAAAATGTATAAAACAAGTCTTAAAATAGGAGGAAGTAAAATAAATATAAGTAATGATTATAAGGCAAAAAAGGCAAATATTAAATTCTTTTCTTTTGCAAGTCTGATCTTGACAAAAGAAAACAAATGCTAGTTTACTAAAAGTACGAATGAGAAAGTGCCATAAAAATAGAATGAACTAAATCTTTTTGAATAACAAGGCATAGTTATATACTATGTTTATAAATTTCTAGTCTTTTTAAAAAATTGTTTTGGCCATGCCACATGATATGTGGGATCTTAGTCTCCTGACCAGGTATCAAACCCACACCTTCCTGCAGGGAAAGCATTGGAAGCCACTGGACCACCAGGGAAGTCCCCTAAATTTCAAGTCTTAATGACTCATATCAAGGAAAGAAATTTGGAAAGTTGCCATACTATTACATACAAAAAAGAATTCTAGACCTCATGGATTTATAGGTAAAATTCTCTGAAATGGTTGGAAAACAATTTCTTATAAGAAATAGTTTCAGGGCATAAGGGGAGAGGGGTGGGATTGATTTTTTTTTCCCATTCATTTTACAGATTTAGCATAATTCTAGTATAAAACATGGCTTGGTATTTTTTTGAAACAGCAATCCCCTAATGCTTAAGCAAGATTTATCCCAGAGAAGAAAGTATGGTTTGTTATTTCAGTTAATACTACAATGACAATTGATGAAATTTAATATCTGTTTGTGTTTAAAAATAGCTGTCAGGCAGCTGACTTAAAGGGAAGATAAAACTGATGTAAAGTAGAAGAAAAGTTTATAGATGATAAGTGATAATAGACTTGCATATGTGAATATATATGAGTGTGTCTGGTGTGTTGTTTGAAAAGCAAGGTGGCCAGTGGGGCTGGGGTGCCCAGTGAAGACTCTTTAGAGTTGTAGTCAGAGAGATGGAGGGAGAGTGGATATGTGCTGTGTGTGTGTCTGAGTGGGTGCTGGTTAGCGTACCCTGTTCCTACCACCACACTCGCTAGCCTTTCCCAAAGTCGTACATTCCCAAGATGGAATAAAAAGTGTTTTAATTTTTGAATTTGCATTTCTATGATAATCTAAAAATAAATTAACACGTACATATTGGGGATCATCTGAATTACATCATATAACCAGTCAGTCCGAACCCTTTTTTCCATCTGTGATTATGACGACATTGTATCAATTCAAGATGATGAAGTAACTTTCCATGAACTGTTCCTTGAACTTCAGTACAAGAAAATAGTGTTGGGGTCCAGAAGTTCATAAATTCAGGCACTTGTCTGCATATACTATGCTATTTTTCAATTCATCTTTATGAATAAATGGATAACAGTAACCAAGAAAAGTTTAGAAGAAAGAGAAAAAAAAGAAAACTTATCCTGCCAATTTTTAAAGCATATTTACAAGCCACTGGAGTTCAGGCGCATGCTACCAAAGGAAACTAGCCCAACTGAAGAATTGCAGGCCCTGTGATGCTGTCATACCATGTCCGATTGCTGGAATATGTTACTTTAGCGACAGGGCTGGCAAAGGTTCAATGTAATGAGTACCCAGTGGTGGGGGGAGTATGAGTTAGTATAACCTTTCTAAAATTCAGTTTAGTATTGTGTGCATACTGTGAACACAGTATCTTTGGGAGGAGTTCATTCTAAGGAAATAATTAGAAGCACAAAAAAGTTTATAAGCAGGGATTTCACCATGGTGTTATCTAAAAAAAGAAAAGGGGAAAGTGTTCTAAGGGTCAAAATCGATTTAATTTTATACATAATGCAGTAATATTAACCACCAATCATTAAAAGAAATATACACAGAAATATATATGTAGACACAAAAGGACAAACAGGATGCGAACATAAAACTTCAGAAATATGATGTTATTTACTAATGAGTAATGAATTCAGGCTTTGTAAGTATAAAACCAGCTACCAAATAATTACCATCTGATTTTTTTTTCCAGTTATATCAGGTTAAATGAGAAACAGTTTTTCAAGAAGATGATAGAGCCATTTCAGTTAAACTTCATTCATTCTATAGACAGTTATTGAAGAGTAAATATGAAAGCATTAGTTAAGCACATTGCTCTAATATTGAAGATATATAGGGGTCCTTGACCTCCTGCTTCTCCCAAACTGTTTGGCAGATAGCTGTAAGAAAAGCTCATTTATAAATATAATTGGCCCAGACTATTCCAGATTATATGTGTTTTGTTTAAAAATTACATTAGTTAATTATGTGTTGTTATTTTTAATTTGTATTCCTAAGGAAAGACTGCCTAACAGCATTTTTTACATATTCTCCTCCATCTTCCCTATTATCATTTTGGCTTTAGAGTCACAGGAAGAGCATTGTTTTGTTTTTTTTTTTTAAACTCTTCTACGGAGAACAGGAAAGGGAGAGAGGTTGTCAGTGAGCTGAGTGAAAACAGACTCATTGACAACCTGGTGGGTCCTTCGGGTATGGGTATATGACTAAAGGCGTCTGTCTGTCGGCATCCCATAAGTCTTTTTGAAAATTGAGAAGATACATTCATGCGAAGTGTTGAAAGATATATCTCAACTCAGAGGACCACTCTGGGCACAGAAGCACTCTAATGTTTCCCTGTTTACATAGGTGCTCCTCAGCAGGTGGTGACACAGATCATCAGAGGCCAGCCTGTCTCCACTGCGATCTCTGCCCCTAGTACCGTTTCCTCCACACCTGCACAGAAAGGGTTATCTTCAGGAACATCCACTGCGAGTCTGCAGCCTTCAGCCTCACAGCCCCCTCGTCCCCAGCAAGGACAGGTGAAGCTTACCATGGCTCAGCTCACTCAGTTAACACAGGGCCACGTAAGTAATGTGACTTCCCTTTTCACGTTAGAAGTGATCTTATTTACATCTGCTGTGAGTTTTAAAACATGGACTTATTTTCAGAGGTTTAAAAATGTACTTGTTTTAAGAAATGGCTGCTTCCTAAAGTCAAAGAAAAGTACTTCTTAAAGGCAGGATGTGATCCCCTCAACTGTCCAGAATGCTGAGATTGTGTGCTGTAATAGCAGGGTGGATAACACATTGAACCACCAAAATTTTACTAGTTAACTAATTTGCTTGGGAAAAATGAAATTTGAGTACATCAAGCCGTTTCCTTGCAACACCCAGCGTTACTATCAGTTCTGTCAGTTCTTTCAGTAGTAATCCATAGAGTGAATGTGGTTGCCATCAAAATCCCAAGAGAGGTGTTTAAAGTTTGACAAGCTGGTTTTTAAAAAATTTATATGGAAGTTCAAAGGATCCAGAATAACTGTTAATACTTTTGAAGAAAAGGAGGATTTGCCCTATGTAGTTACCTGATATAAAGACTTTAAATTGTAGTCCTTCACTAATTAATACAGTAAGGTTCAGACACAAGGATAGGTAGACCAGTCGGTACAGAACAGTAGAAGAGGACCCATATGTATATGTGGACACTTGACATATGACCTGGATGGCCGTGTGGATCAAGGACAGACTTTTCAATAAAAGGTCCTGGCTTGGACCACAGCCTCACTCATAAACTCGGCTCCAGGAAGATTAAAGTCCTGGCTGTAAAAGATAAGACTATAGTACTTGTCAGAAGGTAGGAAAGGCTTTCTTAAAGACAGAAAATATTCACCATAAAGGAAAAGATTTATAAATTCAGCATTAGAAGTAAGAACTTTAGTCCATCAAACATGAAAGAGTGAAAAGAGTGAGGGGAAGGTACACATGTAGCCAGCCAAGGATTGTTCTCCAGAAATGAAGAGTTACTACTACAGATTAAGATGGGGAAAAATCCAGATAACTTGGTAGAAAATAAGAATAGACACACTTGATGAGAATAGAGGAACTCTTAAATGTCCACAAATCCAAAAAACTGCTGAACTTTGTTAGTAATGAGGGAAATGTGTATTAAAACCATATATTAAGAGATTGGCATAAAGGAAAATGTCAGACAAAATCAAGAAAAGCAAAAACGTGGAGTAGAATGAACTCTCATACACAACTGATAATAATGTAAATTGGTTTGGCCACCTTGGAAAACTCCTCAATACTTCCTAGCAAAGTTGAAGACACAGCATGCCCCAGGTCACAGCAGTTACCCTCCTAGGTATGTTCTCTTGAAAAGTTCTTGTTCGTCTGAGCCCCAGAATAACGGACATGAACATATACAGCAGCCATCGATTAGATCAGTAAAGCGGTAATGCCTTCCTACAGCAACTGAAATGAACAAACTACCGCAATGTAGAACTACATTGTTGAGCTAAATAAAGAAGCAGGTAACAAACATACATTATGATCTACTTGCCTAGGATTCAGAAACAGGCAAAACTAGCTACATTGTGCAGAATTAGGGGGCTGCTGCATTGCCTTCCTGGAGGGGACACCAAAGGGCACCCTTCATATTCTTTGTAAATAATGGTGCTCCTGAAGTCATGAGCCTATGGCCTCGTAGAGATCTGTATACACCTCAGTGGTCACAATGCGATGAAATGCAGGTACTGTATCCGTGAAATTAGCGCTTCCCTCTAGGGCAAAGGAAGGAGATGAAGATCAGAGCAGGTCACATGCAGAGCTTCTTGGATACTGGCGATGATGACCTGAATGCTGGGTTTATAGATCTTCACTTCATAATTATTCTTTATACTTTGTGTTTTATGCAGTTTTGACTGTGCACACAGAAAGTATTTTAGAAAAGCAAGAGTGAATAAGGGGCTCATGAGTAAAAGTGCATGGAGCTTAGTAAGTGAACTTTGCAGTGTCAGTTTTGACTGTTGGAGATTTGGGGTGGATTGGTTTTACATTTGCTTCCTCATTCTCCCTCATGCTCCTGGTGGCTGAGGATGAATAAGTCCTGGACAGAAGCGGTAGTACATATGGAGTTTTTAGTTCCTGGTCCCCATTTTGGTGACAACGCAGACATTAGTGACCTTCCTCACGTGGTATTTGCATTCCATGTGTAGAACCCTAAGCTTTCTATGCTTCAGCATACACACACACCATAGATCGTTTGGTACCTAGTGAAAAAGCTGAAACTAGGAGACCTGGGCTTCTCACTGTGTCTCACCTTGGACTTGCTCTCTAATTGTCGGCAAGGAACTTTGAACTTTCTAACTTGAGTTTCCTAATTGGTAGGAAGAGTGTAGTAATATTTCTTTCCTTACCACAAAGTCACAAGTCTATTGTGAGAATCAAATGAGGCATGTCTAAAGTATGTAAAAGTTATAAAATAATACAAATATAAATAAGGTGATTTAAACTCAGAATTTTGTGGAGACCTTAGTTAGTCACTTCAATGCTCTTATTTTATAGACTGGGAGACTTAGATCCAGGTAAGTGGTGTTACTCATAGACAGATTCCTGGCTGTCCATGTGCAGAACTCAGACTGAAACTCTGGATTGTTAATTCATGTTTTTTCCACTAATCACCATCAGTCTTTTAAAATAAATGCCGTTCTTTTAGCTTATCTGTATTTCTCTTGGTACTATTCCATAGACATTGAAATACATAGTTTCATTATTTTAAAGGATCTTTTCAATATAAAAACAAGTATACTTAGAGATTGATGTTTTTTGAATACTCTTTACATGTTAGGTGTTTTTTTTCTGTAGGGTGGCAATCAAGGTTTGACAGTGGTGATTCAAGGACAAGGTCAGACTACTGGGCAGTTGCAGTTGATACCTCAAGGGGTGACGATACTTCCGGGTCCAGGACAGCAGCTGATGCAAGCTGCAATGCCAAATGGTACCGTTCAGCGATTCCTCTTCACCCCGCTGGCAACCACAGCTGCCACCACCAGCGCCACCACCACCACCGTCTCTACTACAGCAGCAGGTAGAACTTGGGGGCTGTCGGAAGTGCTGCTCGTTGGTGTCACAAGTTGCTGGGTGACCAAGGAGGCAAGAGGACTGGGGCTTTCCTTGGGCAGATGTGCCCCAAGCTGAGGAGCGGCCACAGCTGACTGGTCAGCCTCACAAGGGCTCGACTAGATCTCTTGCTCGGACAGACTCCCTGTTGCCACCCCTCTCCCCCTTTAGGAAATGAGGAAAGCAGGGGGTAGCGCACAGTAGTAAAACGCCATGGCGACCGTGCCCCCTCCTGCTCTCTCCCAAACTTGTAGTTCCTGAGTGAATCACGGATGTGCTCACCAGGCAGATGGTCTGTCCAGCTCATAAGCTAGGACTGAGAGCTCCCAAACTGGAGCACTCTGTGAGCCTCCCCCTGCAAGCTGCTGTTGTTCATTGACCCCATGCCGTAGGAGAGGGATACGGGTAGCTTAGCCTGGGCCACAAGTCCGGACTGATGTCCAGAGAATGCGCTTTGCTTCGGAAGCCAGCCTTCCGGAGACCTCGCAAAACGTGTGGCAGGCAGCCATGAACATGGCGAGGTTCCCTGAGAGGCGAGTTCTGACCGAAGTATTTCTAGATGGAGCATTTCTAAGCTTCAATCCTCTGTCCTGAAATGTAGAATTCTCTCCTTTAGAAAATCCCCTTCAAATTCTTCTTAAACCACAGTCTTACGTTCTAGAGTCATAAGTATTTGCTCTTGCCTTTTCACAGGTACAAGTGAACAAAGACAGAGTAAATTATCGTCCCCGACACAGGTGCAGCCAGCCAAAAGCCTGCCTCCAGCTCCGCCGTCGAGCGTGAGTCCTCCAGAAGCCCAGCCTCAGCCTGCGCAGCCCGCTCAGCCCGCTCAGCCTTCAGCTCAGCCTTCAGCTCAGCCCCAGCCCCAAACCCAGCCCCCGTCCCCAGCTCAGCCTGAAACTCAGACTCAGCCTGAAGTTCAGACCCAAACAGCTGTGGCCTCCCATGTCCCTCCTGAAGCACAGCCCACCCAAGCACAGTCCTCCAAAGCCCAGGTTGCAGGACAGTGTCCGCCTCAGAGCAATGGCCAAGGACAGCCTCCTGCTCGCGTCCAGAGCCCGCCACAGACTCGAGCACGCCCATCGACGCCATCCCAAGTGTCTCCCGGACAGCAGGCCCAGGGTCAGACTGCAGCCTCCCAACCGATTCCAATCCAGCCACACACATCTCTTCCGACACCTTCCCAGGGCCAGCCACAGTCACAACCCCAGGTACAGTCTTCAACTCAAACTCTTTCACCAGGACAAACGTTAAGTCAAGTTACTGTTGCATCCCCGCCCAGTCCTCCGCTCCAAGTACCGCAGCCTCAGCCCCAAGTCCTGGCTGTGCCGCAGCTGCCACCACAAGTCCAGGTTCTCTCCCAGATCCAGTCGCAGGTTGTGGCTCAGATACAGGCTCAGCAAGGTGGTGTGCCCCAGCAGATCAGACTCCAGTTGCCCGTTCAGATTCAGCAGAGCAGCCCTGTGCAGACTCACCACATCCAGAGTGTGGTCACAGTACAGGCAGCCAGTGTGCAAGAGCAGTTGCAGAGGGTTCAGCAACTCAGGGAGCAGCAGCAAAAGAAGAAGCAGCAGCAGATAGAGATGGAGCGGGAACACACCCTCCAGGCTTCTAATCAAAGTGAGATCATTCAGAAACAGGTAAAGTCGTTGAGTGAAAGCAGCATGTTCAGTAGCTTGAATGATTGTGCTGTGCATTAGACGTAGTGTTTGGTTGTGTTAGCTTTCCGTAAACGAGACACAGACATCATTGTCGCTTCAAGTTAGAAGCAGCACTGCATTGACCAATACGTATCACATGACTTATGGTCTGGGACTCTGGTGTGTATAAACAGCCAGTACTTACCGGTGAAAACTACCCGTATTTTGGGAGAACTAAGAGGGAAAGAATGGACATAGGAAGTTTAAGTATCTTTGAAACTTGAAGGTTTGACTAAGTTTTGAAGCCACTTGAGGCATCGTGGCAATTTGTTTGAAGGTATTCGCAGTTGTCCTTCCTTAGTTGGTGTGTAGACTAAGCAAATTTTACAGGTAGATTAAACTCATTTGTATTTCCAGTCATAGCTTTGTTTTAAAAAAAAGAAGTGTTAAGTACCATTACTCCATAGCAGAAATAAAAAGCAAGCTTGTGCAGTAGCCTCATCGTGAAGTAAGGCAATTTAGATGAATTAGAGTTATTCTACTTGAAATGAATTTTCATGTATAATAAATAATATCCTACATTACTGGAGAAAGCTTTCTTTGCATTTACAGCTTGCAGTACTCTGCACTTGTCAGGAGTCTGTGTGGATTTCAAGTGTTCCCAAGTCATGAGAACCCAGTTCCTGGGTCTCCCATTTACAGTCCGTGAAGCTCACTCACCTTCCCTGGGCTTTATCCTCCTTAAAACTCTCTTTTCAGCCATGCAAGGCTATTGTAATGATTAAACTAGGTCATGTATATAGAAGCACTTTTTATTTTTTATTAAAATATATTAGACATGTAGCATTGTATAAATTTAAGGCGTATGACTCATTTGACACAGATTGTATCTTATGATTGCCATCATGGCAGTAATTAACTCCTCTGTCATGTCACATAATTTCATTTCTTTTTGGTGATTGGAATAATTTAAGATCTAGTTTCTTTGCAACTTTGATGATTGTAATACTGTTGTTAGAAGCACTCATTAAGCAGCAGAGGGATTTTGAAGATGTATGGGAATATCCTTATAAAATTAATGTCATCTGCAGTATTTTAAAGTGCATTCATTATTTTCCATCTTTCAGTACTGTATGGGCCATGAACTGAGAATTGTTATAATGTCTCTCTCTACGCTAATTTCTGTATAAGTTGGGGATGGGCTGGAATGGAATGATCTTTAATGCCTGGGAAGGAGAACATAACATTCAAAACATGATCATAGGAGGATGATAGCTGGGTTAAAATTACAACTGTATTCATTCTTTACTCTCAGACAAGTTAGTAAATTCTTTATCTCTCAGCATCTCACTTACGAAAATGTCCCTACCGTTCAGCATTGTTACAGTGAATGAACGAGGTAATGTCCCGTGCTTCGCTCAGTGCGGTGCCCAGTACATGGTAAGCACCTGGGGCACACTGTGGCGCTAATTTTATTTGTACCATGATATAAAATTCTTAGTTTCTTTGGGAAACACATACACACGCTCAGATTTCTACTGTTGTTACCCCTGTGCTAACTTGTAGTCATTATAAAATACGCATTTTTGGATTTTATTCTGTCCTGAAGGTGGTGATGAAGCATAATGCTGTAATAGAACATTTAAAACAGAAAAAGACCATGACTCCAGCAGAAAGAGAAGAGAATCAAAGGTAGGGAGAAATGTTTATAACCCATTACACAGGCTCTCACTGTGCATCAGTCTCTTCTCTTAAAGTGTGCGCATGAACGAACACACACACACGCACACGCATGGGAGTTCTGAGTTTGTGTTTTATCCTGATTGGAGTTTATTAAATCAGAACACTCAGTACTAATAGATGCTTGTGACTGGTTTTGAAGCACTCTTTGAAGCTCTCCATTCCCAGAAAGTTAGTATCAACTATAGAGACATAGAAAAATTATGTCTTCAGCCCAGAATAAAATGCCCAGCATTACATAGGTTGTGTATTTCTCTCTAGAATGATTGTCTGTAACCAGGTGATGAAGTATATTTTGGATAAGATAGATAAAGAAGAAAAACAGGCAGCAAAAAAACGGAAGCGAGAAGAGAGTGTGGAACAGAAACGTAGCAAACAGAATGCCAGCAAGCTCTCTGCACTGCTCTTCAAGCACAAAGAGCAGCTCAAAGCTGAAATACTGAAAAAGAGAGCGCTGCTAGACAAAGATCTACAAATCGAAGTGCAGGTAAGAGAGTGTTTTCTATCCTCCTGTGTCCAGTGTTCAGCATCGGATTTTACTCTTTTTTTTTTTTTCCCCCTTTGAAATTGTGATTAAACTTAAAATCTGAGTTTGTTTTCTAGAATTTACATTTTTGTTCCTAGAATAAGTAGTGAGCAGTGGAATATATGTCTTTTAAAATAAGATAGATGTTTATGTGTACATGTATATTGTAATCTCTAAACTGGCCCCTTGGAGAGGTCTAGGCTTTTGATTAAAACATTTGAGGATCCTCTTGACTGTAGTTCTTCTTGTCTGCAGCATAGTCTTGCCAAAAGTTGCCAAGTTTCATGAGAAGAGTAAACAGAGAAACCGGGAAATAATGTTAAAGGAAAAATTAAGTGTGTTCATTAAATAAGGCCAGATTTCTTCCTTGACTTGTAACTGATCCTGCAGGCGTGGCTAGTCCTCTGTATACTTGGAGAATTTGTTGAGAAATGAAAGATTACTCATACATATTTAAACAGTTTTTTAAAAGAGAAGTAGGCTATCTAAAGCATCTCTTAAAATGTCTTGTACATTTTGAAAAGTGAGAAATATTAAGTTAGAAATATTAAATATTAAATTAGTAGGTCATCTTACTAACGAGCATTGCACGTAACTCTTGAGACATTAGAAATCTTTGCACTGAAGTCAGAAACTGGCGGTAATTCCCAGAATCACCATTATTACTCAGCATCTCTGGAAATTCTAGCTAACATGTTAAGCAAAAAAAAAAAAAACAGAAGATAAAATTTGTTCTTGTGTATGGTGTGATTATATTGAAACCCCAAAGAAAAATTATTAAAATTTGAGCGAGTTCAGTAAGGTAGTCACTACTAGATGAATATCGAGGTGTCACCATTGTCAAAGGAAACAAAAATAAAAGAGCCAATAGTCTGTTGTGATCCCCCCTCAAAGATTACCATTTTAAAATAATTTATATTCATATATATTATCTGTAATATAGGTATTTACATAAAACACATTTTAATCAGAATCACACTGTAAGCATATGCTGAACATTTTTCTGCGTTCTCTATACTATGCTGCCACTTAAAAATGCTGTTACTACTGCAGATACTCTAGTGTACAGTAATGGTGGTGTTTCTGACAGTGTATTGCTAATCTAATGACGGAGAAAAATTGCACTTAAAATATTCAGCATTATTTTAACTAATAGAATTTATTGCTAGGATGATTTCCTTTGAAGAACAACTTTCA
Source organism: Ovis canadensis (assembly GCF_042477335.2). NCBI lineage: Eukaryota > Metazoa > Chordata > Mammalia > Artiodactyla > Bovidae > Ovis > Ovis canadensis. The sequence continues at coordinate 57,371,010 of NC_091255.1, read as the reverse complement.
AATTTATGTATACTAGTATATTTTAAAAATTATTTTTAGTTATAAAGCTGTTATTCTTATTGTCAAGATGTGCAGTTGGTCCTTTATATCTACCTGTTCTCATATCATTTATGATTGCCTTCTTTGAAACAAATAGACTTCATTTTTAAGAACAGTTTTAAATTTACATAAAAATTATGCAGAAAGCAGAGACTTCTCATATGTTAATGCTGTCATAGGAATGTTCTTGAAGGGGTGGTCAAAGTGTATACCCTTTATACTGTCTTGACAATCTTAATTTTCCTTAAATTAAATGTATGTTTATAAACGTTATGTTATAAACACATCATATTATTTAGGAAAATGAAACTCTTTTTAAATCATCATTTCTAAGAAGTTGTAGTGCTTAATACCGCAGGTGTGTCTATAAAATATTTCACATGGGAAAAAGTGAAGATTGTAATTTATGAAAAATTTCTTTTGAGAAGATAGCTCTCCTTCGAGTCTTAAATTCTAGGCGTAGAAGCACAGTAAATAAGGCGCATCTGTCTCATACTCCGCTGGTCAGGCCATGTCTGGAGGGTCACATCCCGTTCGTGTCCAGTATGTCCAATCTCACTCTAAGGGGACGGAAGGAGACCAGCCGAAAGGAAGCAGCCAGCGCGTGTGGACACTTGAAACCATGTCCTGAGCGGCGACCGCGGTGACCAGGCAGGGCCCTGGTGTGTCAGAAGGACCGTTCTTTTATACACATGCTTGTCTCTCTGTCAAACCTCCTTTGACGATAACTCACAGCTGTCTAATTGTGTAATTACCATTTTCCGTTTCTAGCTGTCTATTTTGTTTAAGGTAAAGTAAGAACCCTCTTGGCTGGAGTTAGCAAGACTCCCTCGCCTTAGACTGAAGTAGGGAACTCCTCGGACAAGGGAGGGAAAGTAAGGTCCTCTGGCCAGGAGTTATGTAAATCGGTTGATGGTCTGGTATTTTCTTTAATTGACGACAGGAAGAGCTCAAGAGGGACCTGAAAATTAAGAAGGAAAAAGACTTGGTGCAGGCCACAGCAGTAGCTGCCACCTGCCCCGCAGCACCGCCCGCACCTCCAGCCCCTCCACCTTCGCCTCCGCCTCCGCCTCCCCCGCAGCACCCGGGCCCCCTGGCCACGGCCACAACCACGCTGCCTGTGGCTTCCCAGAAAAGGAAGCGGGAAGAGGAGAGAGACTCCAACTCCAAGTCCAAGAAGAAGAAAATGATCTCTACTACCTCAAAGGAAACTAAGAAGGACACAAAGCTTTACTGTATCTGTAAAACGCCTTACGATGAATCTAAGTGAGTAGATCTTTCTGAGCTCTAGTTTATTCTCTTAAAAGTGTAGCTAAGTTTCCAGTTTTGAAGAAAATGAGGATATCAGTAGCAGTGTAAATGAAAATAGTTAAACATAAGATATTTCATTTGTGGTCTTGCATCTGATATTCTTAACCTTGACACTAGAATAAAAATTCGTGTTTTTTTTTACCCCACGTGTTCATGATTCATGTTTGTCCTTCATCATATTCTTTTCTATCAAAAATAAGCTTTCTGTTGCTCCTTTGCTGTCTCCTTTTCTCTCTGGGTCAATTCCAGATCAATCAGTAATGCTCTCTGAAGAAAGAGGGGTGTTACTATCACCGCCCAAAGTTGACATCATCCTTTCTGGAATCTTAACAAACCCATGATTACATCCAACCCTAGAGACAACCTAGATTCAAATGGTGGAAAGGACTTTGAGTTGGAGTGGTTTGGGATTTTTGTCATTTAATTGCAAGTAATTCTATCTTCTTGCAATAGAATAGTGTAACCTAATATTTTTGTCCAAGTTCCCACTCTCTTACTGGGGACAGAAGTCAGAAGAATACAAAAAGGAGTTCTTTCACTCATTCCTCAAGTATGACACTCAAAAATTTGATAAGCACGGCAACTGGAAGCTGTTTTTGATAGTTGTGACTTGTTATATATTTGGTTATATATACAAGATTTTAGAGACATTAATCCATAAATGCGGTTACACTTTTTTTTTTTCTATCATTTTTATCACTCAACTAGGTATTTAGCTTCCATTTTCAACATTCAGATGCAGGCCAACTTTTTAAAACCAAAATTAATAGCAGTATTAATTTTACAATATCCAAAAGTTTGATTATGCTAAGTGTGATCATTTAGAATTAGGAATTTCTAATGTCTACTGTTAAGTAGATGCCTAATCCATTTATAAAATAAAGTTGTCCCTTTAATGATGTTTAAGTTGTAACAGTGGAACTACCTTAGTGATGCAGTTTAAATTATAATCTGTTTGGAAGTGCTAAATCAAAGCTTTTTGTTGGTAGATTTAGCTGTGTGTTGAATTAAACGCAGATCAGTATAGGCATCTTCACTTTTCATTGTCTTACCTTATGAAAAATTAGATGTGATATAAAAAGTAGAACCCTATTAACTGATTTTCCCCATGGTTCAATAACACGTGTGCCTCCCTTTAGGCAAATTATACTAAATGATTTATAGAACAAAACAACATGATTTACTTTCTTTACAAAAAGCTCTGCTTATGGATTTTCCTTAAATAACAAGACACTTTGGCCTATTTAAAATATTCAGATCATGGAAATTCATTTCACACACAACTTTTAAATTGCATAAAATGTGGCACACGTACATACGTTCATTGTATTGAGATTGTTATTTTGTGGATATTTCATATTTTTTACTTTTTTTCATTATTAACATTTCAGTATACCAGGTTCATCCATTCCCTGTTCTAGTTGGGGAGAGTTTTTTAAGGAGTGTTCTGTGATCTCTTATACCAAACTAGGCTGGTTTGGGAATCTAGTGAGGAAGACTAAAACCTGAAATTCAAGTCCTGAGCTTACTTCCAGAACACACAGCACACCGCCTGCCTGGGTGAAGGCAGCATGCAGAAACGCCCCAGGGCCTCCACCCGGGGCAGTGCAGTGTGAGCGTTGTAACTCACAAGAAAAGTCTATTACTCCTTGATGTTCAAAAGCAGGTTAGTTGGAAGCTTGAGGACTATTGCGATTCCTCTAGGTGAATCTGCCAAGAAATACATTGGGTAGAACCAGGGGTATCAGCAAGGCCAGTCTCATTCCCTGCAGTTCACGCTCATCCTTGCCGTGACTCTGACCAGGCATTCCTCCAGAGCACCCGTCAGCACGGAAGACACACTATGTGTTTGTCATAGAGATAGTCTTCACTGTGCTATTGGGGATCTTACACGACGGGCCTCGAGGTTGACTAACTGTGGTTACCCACAGTGACACACTCATATAGCCCCGTTTTCAGATTAACAATCCTTATATCACTCTCCACACAGTGTAACCCTGGTTTTGAACTGAAGTACTTTCTCACCAGCTAATAACCTGGCCGCTCTCTGCATTGTCACACACATTCTACTGACTGGAAAACTGGCCCATGTCGTAATCTTATTACAATTAAATTCCAATATTTACTTCGAAAACTTGGTAGACTTCCTACATGTGCCTTTTTTAATTTTCTTCTTCATATTGCATTTTGACCATTTTATCTTCTGCCCCTGGCTGAACTCCTGCATGTTCCTTGTAGTGTAACTTCTACTCGGTGTTTGCGCTTTGCTTTGTTTTCAAATTTAAATCGTGAGATACATTTTCAAACCTATCTAAGAAATAGCCCTGACTTTGAAATGGCTTCTGTGGCATAGGTTTGACAGATGTAAGTCTTTGACTCTTTGGCTTTGGTTTTTGTGCCTGTGACAGTCTTACACACATTCATTAAGAGGGAGACATTACCATCGGTGTGTTGTTTATTTTTTCAAATCCCAGTGTGTTTTTTTAAAGACCCGCATTTCACTCAACAGTGTATTTGTTGAAATGGATGTGAGCGACTGTTATGTTTCCACACTTGATACAGCGTCAAATGCTGCAGCTTGTCAGGGTTAGAATGGCTGGATTCAGGATGTTTAGCTGACTCATTGCAGAAAGTTACCCTGTAAGAACGTGAATCAGGACAGGGAAGACAGATTTACGTACCATGCAGCTCAAAATGACAACTACATTGTCATTTTCATTGTGAATGCTTTTAGGTTCTATATTGGCTGTGATCTTTGTACTAACTGGTATCATGGAGAATGTGTTGGCATCACAGAAAAGGAGGCTAAGAAAATGGATGTGTACATCTGTAATGATTGTAAACGGGCACAAGAGGGCAACAGTGAGGAATTGTACTGTATCTGCAGAACACCTTATGATGAGTCACAGTGAGTTCTGATAAGAGCATCATATTTAATAATTTAGGAAGCCAAATTGCTCTGACTGGTTACTTATTTTATTTTAAAATAAAAAGCAAGATACTTTTCTGCATATATGATACACTTACATTACAAATTCCTTTCCAATTTTTTTTTTCTCTTCTTCCCTCTTTACCTCCCCTTCAAACTTTATGCTGCTTCATAGTGAATGTTTGAGATGCATTGGGGAAAATATGGTTTAATGGTAGACTTGATTCTTCAATATGTAACGCAGAAATTAATGAGATTAAAATAGCCTGACTTGTTTGGACTTTTATCAGTGTTTTGAAATGGTGCTTTATTGCAGGTTAGTAAAACACTAATTTGGGAATAAGCTCTGAGACTCTGTTATTAGCTTTTAGGATTTTTGAACTCCCATTTGGGTGGCCAGTACCAGCTTCCCATTTGATAGGGTATTAGTTGAAAGATTTTTGTCTTTATTTTGTTTTGAACTTTAAAGTCAATTAAATGTTCTACTTTTTTTTTTTTATCATATTGGTTCTCCAATTTTGACAGTGTTCTTAAACCTTTAATGCTTGTTCTTAACATCGGAAATACTAAATTAACACATTGGAATGTCAATCTTCAGAAGTATTAAAATAATTATAATACTAAAACTGTTTTATATCCCAGGGTTAGAATATTTTCAGATGCATGTTTTGTTTTTTTTTTTAAAGTAAATTATAAGTCATGTCATCCCATCTGTTTTGAACTCACATTTCCATTTCGGATCTTGCAGATTTTATATTGGCTGTGATCGGTGTCAGAATTGGTACCATGGGCGCTGCGTTGGCATCTTGCAGAGTGAGGCAGAGCTCATTGACGAGTACGTCTGTCCACAGTGCCAGTCAACAGAGGATGCCATGACGGTGCTCACGCCGCTCACAGAGAAAGATTATGAGGGTCTGAAGAGGGTGCTGCGTTCTTTACAGGTGAGAAGCCACTCTCTGTGCAGCATCGAAAGATGAAGTCAACCAGCATGACCTAGGAAACACTTCTGGGGTTTGACCTTTCCAGTCTTCAAGGAGCTGATTATTTACCGACTCCCAGCTGAAGTGCTCCGCAGAACTCAGCTCTCCACACGCCATTGTCATGACGTTGACCAGATCCACAGGCTAGCTCAGCTGTTGTCTAGCTAATGCTCATGTTTAAAATGACTGATTTTTTTTTATTTTTAAAGAAAACTACCTTACTGTTAATACCATCGATTGAAAAGCAATTTGATTAAACTCTAGTGAGATACAAATGCTTATCTAAGGCTTTGAGGCAAAGCCTTCCCTCCCTTATTAAAAATAAGAAGGAGACGGGGGTGCCTAATAGGATTGCCAAGTATTAGAGATGTATTCCAGGCATAGCGCTAGATCAACACTGTCTCCCGTGTCATTGTAATCAGAAACATTGAAAGAACTGAAGCAAGAACAGTAGTCTCATCATGTGGTTGCATCTCACTTAACTGCATCTCTCTGCCACGTCCTTCACCTACAAAAGTAACCGTTCCCCACTTGGAACCCCTCCCACTCCAGTTTAATAGACGTGGTTGCAGTGGCAGCATGACTAAGTTGGCAGGTCATCAGGTAGGGACCAGAGGACGGATTCCTTGACTCCTAAGCTAGTGCTCCACCATCCCCCCTCAGGGCAAGGTCCCAGGCCTCTGAGCACCGTTATTGTAGAGCATGTTCGTCTGAGATCATTTGTAACTGGAGCAAAAATCATCCCAAGTATAAATTTCATCCATCAAGTTTAAAACTGACTCTCCAAGTTTAAGGGCTGACTGATGCAGCAACTCAGATGGGAAGCTTAGATGAAATTTTTATTTCTCCCTGACAGTAATGATGCCTTTTTTCTCATCAATATAGGCCCATAAGATGGCCTGGCCTTTCCTTGAACCAGTGGATCCTAACGATGCACCAGATTATTATGGTGTTATTAAGGAACCTATGGGTAAGTGCTTGAGTTGAACTTGAAGTTTTTTCAGAAGTCTAAGCAGCTATTTCATTTTTCATCCATGCAACTGATACATCATGAGGCTGTGTTGAGCAGGACTGGTGGGAGTCTAAACTGGTATAGTCAGTGGTAGGATAAATGGGGAGTACATGTTCTAGTTCAAGGGTATATAGCTTTGGACCCAGCAGTTTCATCCCTTAGGATTTATATACACACACATGTTGTTCGTCCCAGCAGTGTTTATAATTGCAAAAGTACTGGAAATGAAATAAATGACCGTCAAGAGAAGAGTAGCCAAATCAAAGGATGAGCAGAATACTCTGTAGCTGTATAAGGAGTGAAATCCTTGAATAGATTGAGGTCATTTTGAACCTCTCATCTTTCCTGTCCTCTCTTCCTCGTCTTTTCCTGAAGGAGAACAAAGGTAGAAATCCAAGAAAATATGGCTTCATTGCCCAGAAGATGAAAGTAGTAATAGGGAACAGCTGCAAGTGACTGTATTAAGATGAACAGCTACAGGTGATGATTGTATTAAAAATAGCTTATCTGCAAAAGAAGTTATAGAAGTTAGAACATACATAAAAGCTTCCAGAACTGCCAAAAGATTCATTCTAGCTGATGAAAATATTCCAAGAGCAGCTAAGCCTTTTAGATGCATGCACTTTAAACCTTTTCCTCCCTGAATGCTCTCACATTTTGGTGTGTTCTTTGTGTGTGTGTGTAAATTGAAATCATATATATTTTTTAAAAGGGAAAAAATTGAGATCATGTAGTAAATGTGTCTGGCATTCATCTTCCTGTCATTAATCTTCATGCTGCTGCTACTGCTGCTGCTGCTAAGTCACTTCAGTCGTGTCTGACTCTGTGCGACCCCACAGACGGCAGCCCACCAGGCTTCCCCGTCTCTGGGATTCTCCAGGCAAGAACACTGGAGTGGGTTGCCATTTCCTTCTCCAAGGCATGAAAGTGAAAAGTGAAAGTGAAGTCGCTCAGTCGTGTCCGACTCTTAGCGACCCCATGGACTGCAGCCTACCAGGCTCCTCCGTCCATGGGATTTTCCAGGCAAGAGTACTAGAGTGGGGTGCCATTGCCTTCTCTGATATCTTCATTAATCTTCAGTAACAATTTTAATGGCTTTATATAGTCTGTAAATTGATTATGCCTTAACTTATTTAACCACAGTTCTTTCCTTGAAGAGCTAGAATGTTTTCCTTTTTTTTAAATGCCAGCTAGATAAATAGCATTTTATGTAGGTATGTGCATAAAGATAACACAGGTCTCCCGAATATCCTGCTGAAAGAAAAATGAAAGTTACAGAGTAATTGCCAGGTTTGAAGCCGTAAGCAAGTGTGTGTTCTCAGGATATGTACATGTATTTAAAGGTGCACAGAAAATGTCTGGACAAACATTGACTAATTTGAAAATAGTTTCTTCTAGGGGTATGAAGGAGCCGACGAGGTCAGCAGCTTTTGTTTTCTTAAATGGAGTTGTACATATGGATCACCATGTTCTGTAGCACATTTTGTAAACTTGCCAGTCAGTAGCTTGGTCACATCAGCTGTGGTCTAGACCCAGGTTGTTCTTAATTGTATGAAGTTAAGATAATCTATTTAATCACCTCCCCAAAAATGGGTTTTTGGGGGGCTATATGCAATTTTTGCTACTATAAATGACACTTCTGTAAAACATCTTTGTGCATCTGTGCTGTTCTTGTTTGTTTTCTTAGTAAAAATTTCTAGAATCAGAATTTCTCTGTCAGAGGGTATGTATACTTTTTAGGCTTCTGATATGTATTTTCATATTATGCTTTAGCAGATTGAGCCATTTTCCACTGATGGCATATATCTGTACCCTTTTCTCTGCACCCCTGAAGACACTGAGCATTATCACTCTTGAGAACATTTTTTCTTTGCATATATTTATTTCGAAATGATAGGTTTAAGGTGCAAACGCAGATGTTACAGAAATGTAGGGAGTAAAATGTAAATTACTACCACTCTCATCCTCCTTTAAAGGTAGCCTGTGTTAATAGTCTGATATTATGATTTTTAGTTTCTGGTAATTTGGACAAAAAAAGGACTCTATTTTTGCCTGTCTTCAGTAACTAGTGATGTTCTTACTGTTTGAACTTTTTCTCTGTGAGCTTCCTATTTATATATTTTGCCATTTTGTTCTTGAGATATTCTTGTCAGTGTTATTTAAGGGGTAGTTATATTTTAAGGATATTTAAAGATTTATGGTAATTTTTGGTCATAGGTAGTTTTTAATATTTTTTAATTCAAATCTATTAATCATTATGAATTCTACTTTTAGAGATGTATTTTCAGCCTTTCTCCCTACCCCAGATATATAAAGACTTACCTATATATTCTCCCAATACTTTTTTAATTTTTTTCCAATACTTTTTTTAAAGGAATATCAAACTAAATAGAAATCATAAAATGTCCAAACCCTACTCACATACTTTGTTACAGCTACTCAATCAATGGTTGCCTGGAACACTAAAAAAGTCTGAAGACGGTGCTTTCATGGTGGGCTGTGTCAAGCGTTCACTCTTCCTGTACAGCTTACATAACCAGCACAAAGTGATGTGCCCAGATCTTGTTTGGAATTTATCAGACTGGGTCCTTTTTTACAGTTGTTCCTGTTTATGCCTTTTCCCCCTACCTGTGTACCCTGGAACTATCAAAAATGTGTGTGTGTATATTAAAATAGATGTATAACGTAAACTTGCCATTTTAACTACTTTCATATGCATGGTTCAGTGATTGACTACCTTCGTTTTTGTCTTTACATTTTAATCCACCTAGGATTACTTTGGCATATAGTATGAGATAGAATTTTTCTTCAAATATAGGTAGGCAGTTGTCCCAACCCACTTTATTAATGAATTCTTCCTTTCTCTGCTTACTTGAAATGACATCCTCAACATATGTAAAATTCATATGCTGAATACAGTCAGGTCTGTCCCTGTTTTGAATTCAGTTCCATTAATGTTTGTATCATCTTGGACAGTGCCACACTTTTCATTATCACAGTTTTATGATGTTTTAAATTCTCATAGATTAAGTCTTCTTCCATTACTTTTATTGTTCAAGTGTTTCTTAGATGCTCTTGAGCTTTTATTTTTTGAATGAACTTCAAAATTATTTTCTCAATTCTAAAATAATTACTGAGATTTAGTTTTGAAATTGTGTTTATCTATCAGTCCTGTTCTTGTTTGTCAGAACTGCAGGCAGTGTTCACATGGGAATGACCTTAAGGTTTTGAAAGTCTTTTATATTTTGTGTTTTTAAGACCTTGCCACCATGGAAGAAAGAGTACAAAGAAGATATTATGAAAAGCTGACGGAATTTGTAGCAGATATGACCAAAATTTTTGATAATTGTCGTTACTACAATCCAAGTGACTCTCCTTTTTACCAGTGTGCAGAAGTTCTTGAATCATTCTTTGTACAGAAATTGAAAGGATTCAAGGCTAGCAGGTAAGCAGAGGTGTTCAGTGCTCTGAATCAACTCAACTCCTGATGAGAAATGGCTAGATTTGTGTATGATCTACTTAAAATTAGAGCCACTTTCTAAAATTCAAAAAACATTTATCAAATGCTTAAAGAATGCAAGATGTCTTAAATGCCATGGGGCACAGACAAAGATAGTAGTAAGAGTTCTTGCTCTCACTAAGTTTACAGAAGTATAAAAATAACTGTTCTATAGGATAGAGTGAGGGGAAGACCATAAAGAGGGGATCTTAGCACGTGCTCCTTAATTTATGTTTGTGATGTCTTTGAAATCATAAATTATTTTATTTTTCTGGATTTTTTTTTTCCTTGGGCCAAAACTAGACTTTAATTCCACAGACTTTTTCTTCGAACCTGTGAAAGTCACTCAGTCATGTCTGACTCTTTGGGACCCCATGGATTATACAGTCCATGGAATTCTCCAGACCAGAATACTAGAGTGGGTAGCCGTTCCCTTCTCCAGGGGGTCTTCCCAGCCCAGAGATCGAATCCAGGTCTTCCACACTGCAGGTCATTCTTTACCAGCTGAGCCACCAGGAAAGCCCCTTTGAATCTATAAGTTAAGTTGCTCAGTCATGTCCGACTCTTTGTGACCCCATGGACTGTAGCCCACCAGGCTCCTCCGTCCAAGGGATTCTCCAGGCAAGAATACTGGAGTGGGTTGCCATTTCCTTCTCCAGGGGATCTTCCCAACCCAGGGATCGAACCCAGGTCTCCCGTATTAGAGGCAGACGCTTTAACCTCTATAGTAACATGTAAAAAGCATTGAACAGCTGCGTATGGTATTCAGGTGCTTTGACCTCATGCCTTCTATTTCTTCATTACCTGCTCCTCCCAAGCCCATGACTTTCTTCTTCCCAACAGAGGCCCATTTTCCTTTTCTTTGAGAGCAGCCACTGGTCTAGTCCTGGGATTCATTGTTCACTATCTCCCATCCACCAGCCCAGTAGTTTGATCCTTCCTAAGTAGTCATAGTATCTACCTTCCCTGGGTAACTCTTGGCTAGGCTGGGGCCTGGGCACCTGTATTATCTAGTGAACTCCCAAGGGACTCTGCATACCAAAGTGTAAGAATCTCTAGTCATTTTTCTCTTAGGAAAATCTTCTGGGTGTTTTGTTTCTCTCCTTCTCCTGTAACAAGGTAGATTGAGATCTGTACTTCAGAGTCAGTCTATTTAAAGTTAAAGATAGGCACAACCCAATCACTTTCTCAACAAAAGACTCACAAACTATAGGCAAGGCAGGATGGAAAGCAAGTAGGGAGGCTTTGTGAACCACGAACCAGAGAGTTACAGAATCTCTAAAACCTTCCTGTTTTTATTGTTGCCTATGAAACCCATTAGCTGGAAAACTTAAAATGGGAGAGGACTTACTGAATATGACAGAGTCCCCAGGAAAATAATAATAAAGGAAGAAAGAGAGAAATTCAGAGTGGTGAAAAGAATATGGTAGAAGCCAGTCAGCTGATAAGATTTCAGCAAATCATGAAATACAGCAGACGGAAGGGCACTGACTGACGGAGGCAAGCAGGCCGCAGCCAGACTCCTCCAGCAGGCTCCTCAGCAGACGTGACAGCCTGCTGACTGGTAGGGCACCAGACACCCTTCAACACACAGAGTCTGAAACAGGATCGAAGGGGAGAGAGTAGGGAGAGAGAGGGTTAACTGAAGATCTGTATCCAGGCTGCTGCTGCTAAGTCACTTCAGTCGTGTCCGACTCTGTGTGACCCCATAGACGGCAGCCCACACAGGCTCCCCCGTCCCTGGGATTCTCCAGGCAAGAACACTGGAGTGGGTTGCTATTTCCTTCTCCAGTGTATCCAGGCTAGTCACCCTCACTGACCCCTGTGTGTAGACCTTGTAGGAGGCCTGAAGAACTGGAAGAACACTGGATTTTTCTCCAAAGAAACAGAATAAACCATCAGCAGAGAGCTAGAGTAGACAGAAGAGAATGGGACCCAGAGTAAAATCCCCTGATACTTGAAGGATCGGCTCCCCTTATTCTAACACTGGGGCTCTCAACAGGGTAATTTGCTCACCCTCACCCTACAAGGGATAGTTAGCAATACCTGAAGACACTACTGTTTGTCACACTTGGAGATGGTAAGTGGTACTGGCATCTAATAGGTAGAGGCTGGAGATGCTGCTGAACATCCCATACTTGCATCAGACATTGCAGCCTTTACAGCAAAGAATTACCCAGCTCCAGAATGTCAATGGTGTTGAGATTGAAAACTGTGATCTAAAGCAAAGCCTGCCAGTTAGTAAGCTGCATACATATGCATAGGGTTCTCCAGGCACCCAACAAGTTTGTGAACTTACTCTTAAGTGGGAACAGACAGTCAGGGATAGCCAGATATGTAAGGAAAGCCTGCAGTGCAAAGGTGAAAGGTCAGGGTGTAATAAAAAAAGATTCCAGAGAAGTCAAAGGAGGACCTTAAAAAACAAAGCAAGCCTCTAAATCATGTCCCAAGAGAAATTTTAGAAGATACTGCATCTGAAAATGGTGAACAGGATATTAGAAATAAAGAATAATCTGAAAAAAGAGTAACTAGAAATTTTACAAACTTATGTACTCATTGAATCAAGACATTCTCAATGTAAAGAACAAAAAGACAAGGAGGTGAAAAATATGAAGAAAAAATTGTTATGGAATATCCAGTATTCACTTAGTGGAAATTTCAGAAAGAACAGAGAAGACAGAGGAGAAGAAATTATCAGAGGACTACTAAGAAAAATTTCCTGAGCTGGTGAGATGCAGACAACTTTGTATCTAAGCAAAGCTGTTTGTTCAGCAAATGGTTGTTGAGCCACTGATGTGCATCAGATATTGAATATAGCGGCTTGCCATGGAGCTCCTGTTCTGTGGGACAGGGAGGCGGGGCTGGGTGGGGCTGTGGAGGCATGAGAATGGTTGGTAAACGAGTAAGCCAGCCGGACAAGTGGGAAAAGGTCCATTACACGTATCCATCACTGGTTCATTCCACGTATCCGTAACTGGTCCATTCCACATATCCATAACTGAAATCTCCAGATGCCAGGGATAGAAGAAGCTCTTCTGAAAGCTTCTAAAGAGGTTAAAATTCCTGTAAAGTAATAGGAATTAGACTGGTATCAGACTTTTCTCTAACAACACAGAACTCTACAGAGTAATGGAAGAATATAATCGAAAAGTTTGAGGGAAAATGAAATCTGTGTCCAGCCAAACAAGTCACATGTAGAGGTGGAAGAAGTATGTTTTCAGGTCATATAAGGACTCAGAGCTTCTTTCCCTTGCATCCTTTCTTAGCAAGTTATTTTAAGATGTGCATTAACAAAAAAAGAAGAAAATAAAAAAAAAACGAAAGACCTTGAATTTCAAGAAAGCTGAGAGAATGACTCTGACCCAGAGTGACATTTGTACAGCAGGCCCATGCAGCTGGCACGGCAAATTGAAGCAGGAGAATGGAGCACTCCCAGAAGGGATGTGTCTGGAGGGAAAAAATGATTCATACATTAGATAACTTAAGAATGTAAGGGGGCGGGGGGAATGAAAGGCCATCAGAAACTCCATGAAAGGAAAAAAGTTGTATAGGTTACTAAGAATGCCCTCTTAGGAAAAGAGTAGGTGCTACAGAGAAAAATACTTATATAGTCACAATAATGTAAATGGTACATTGATCTTCAGCTTTTATAATCAGTCTGCAGACAAAGGGTGGAAAGATTTAAATTACTGAGAAATAAAAGTTGTACTCAAGAAGGGAGAAGGGAAGATGGTTACACAAGCCCAGTTCTCATTTGCTATAACAATTTAAACAATAGGAAGTTGGTAAGTAAGAAATACCAGTGTAAGAAATCTCCCTACCCAAGAACTGAAAGTTCCAAGGAATTCTCAGGCAGCCCAGACTTCAGGTTGAAACTTACTATAAGCCTCTGTGCTTTGTGCTTCCTACCTTATGTAGTTTATACTCCAACTGAATTTCTGAAACTGCTTTTTTTTTTTTTTTTCATTGAAAAGGCTTTAGTTTAGCCTTTGGTGGAAGCTGGGGGATTTGAATCCCAGCCGAGTAGGGGTGGCAGCAGCTGCTGATGAGGTGGGCCTGCTACAAAAGTAGAGAATTAGGGGCAGGAGAGGAGACGTAAAGGCTGGGTCTTCACAGTGAAGGGGCCACTCAGGAGAGCTTGCCCCCTGAGTACTTTCTTTAACTATTTAATTATATTCTAGCTGATGTGATTTTTATTGAAGAACACAGAAGTCAACTGATGACTCTACCCAAGTCTTGCTTATGTTTAAAAAAAAAAATGTGAAGTGATATTAGGGAGCTTTTGTTGAGTTTAGGGCAGAATGAAACATATATGTAGCCAGTCTTTGAAATTTTATTTATTTATGGATTTCCAGTGTTTCCTTTGCCATATTTCCCCCATTTTTAATTTGCAATCTCCAGCATTATTTTTGTAACTGTTCTTTGTTACAATTCATCATTTTTATCATCCGTGTTCTTTCTTTTCTTACAGATTGTGATATCTTTAGTCTGAATTTTTAACTGGAATCAGAACTGGATGTTGGGGTCACTCTTTTCTTTTATTGTACCACGTGATTTACCTAACTCAAAATTGCCCCCCAGAGTTCAGATTAGTTAATATAATTTTTTTAATGTTTAAAAAAAGATGTATAGTAGTATGAACAGTTTATTCTAGCAGCCATGTTGAACAATGTATTTAAGAATTGTAAACTCCTGGAAGACTGTATTTATATACACTATTGCAATAGTACATACTTGATAACTGTACAGTAATTTGGTTTACTAACAAAAGTTGTTAATAAAACTGTGAAACTAGAAAGGAGACTTTCTGAACTTTCATAGAAAAGACTGTGATTTTAATACTGTTATTTCTCTCCTTTTAGTAGTATTTTCCTTCAAACTTCCCAACTCAATGTAAATAAGCACGCACACGCATAGGTGTACACATCTTTTACCACAGTGGTAGTGCTTTTGTAAATGTTTCTATTTGTCCCTTCGGCTAAAAATGTTGTATTGGACAAATATATATATATTATATATTATATATATTCCTTTTAAAAAAAATATTGGCTTTTTCCGGTGAATTATCATGTTTAGTGTACCATGAAAATTTTTAATATTATAGGTTAAAAATTTCCTACTTGTTTTCATGTATTAGCCCTTGCCAAGGGCTAATGAAAGAACATGGCTGCTTTCCCCAGACAGACTGACCTTGGCATCCACAGAAAGCATCATTGTCTTAAAAAATGAAGGGTGCTTAATTGTTCCCTTTTTTCTGTATTCTGTAGGTCTCATAACAACAAACTGCAGTCTACAGCTTCTTAAAGTTCAGCGTGTTAACCTAACATAAAACACAGCAAGAATCTGGTTGTCTGAACTATTTTAAAATTAAGGAGCCAGATGTTTTTAGTCAGGTTATCCTGACAAGACTTGACCTAAACTTCGTTTTTATTGGTCATAACAGTCCAATTATATTCTTGGCCAATTTTGTCCAACGGACAAGGGAAAAGCAAAGTCAACGACACCATTATCTTGTCAAGATCAAATGGTTTTACTATTGTGGCAGAAGCGGGAAAACTTTGTTTATTGAAAAAAAAAAGAAAGCAAGAAAAAAAAAAAGATAATATGGGGTCAAGTGTAACTCCATGGAAATGCCACGTCTGCTCTTCAGTGAAGAAGCTGGTTTAGAGTCTCGCAGAAAACTTTCGACTGTATTTATTTATTGTTGCAAAAAAGACGCTTTTTTATTGCTGCCCTCATTTGTCAGCTAATTATTTTTTCTTATAAAATCCAGCCCCGGTTACATGTAATCCATTCTGTATCTTATCATGATTCCTGTAGGTAAAAGTACAAGACGACCTCTAGATGTCTTTTCTTTCTATGAAAGGAGCTGCTATGTACACATGTGCACACACACACACACACACACACAACTGGGAATCAACAATGAGTTTATTGTTCATAGTAGATAAAAATTAAGCTTGCATAAAGGTTGGGCTAAGTGGTCCTGGACTACAGACTCTGTTGCCTTGAATATAACAGAACAATTTGTCATTTACTCTGCACCAGGCTAAAATGAGTAAAATCTATTTGAAGGTATCTTGTTTGTAAACATTTGTCAGATTCTAATTTTTTTTTTCTTTTTGTATTAAAATTCAACTATGGATGTATATGAAACAAAATAAATGGAGATCATTTTTCTCCCACAGATGGTGTCTTTGAATGTGCGCTAATGATTCTCCGTAAGCCTTTTGAGGGGAAAGGGAGGGCTGCAAGGTAGAAAAATTAAAAGGCAGAAGGATCTGATTGTACCTGGATTTCTCCAGGGCAGTAGTGCTCCTAAATTTTACAATTCCCAGCCCACTGTCATCATGTCAAAGAAAAATATTCAGCGGTGCTAATCCTGTTGCATCAATTGATCAGACTGATTAAAAAAAAAAAGATAATGTGACAAAATATACTTTGCCTTCATCTGTACGTGTTTATGATACCAGGCAGATTACCCTTTACAGACTGCTGCTTACATTTTATGAAGGGCATTTTTTTTTTTTAATGATTTCATCCTTTCTGTACTTGCTGGTTGGTTGAGTTGTTTGGGGTTTTTTCCCCCACGTAAGAAAAAGTAGTGTAAGCAGTAGGGGGAGAGTGGAAACCTCAGAGGAAGATGTAGTTTGCATGGTTTTCCTTTCAGTGTTTTAATCTTACACGTCGTATTTCTACATTGTCATAATCACTTCTGTGAGATCTGCCATAGTTGGTTTATGCAGCTTTGCAAAAATTTTACTAGATTTTGCACTAATTCATATTAGCTTTGTCCTACCAGGTTCTGGAATTTTATCTACTTGTTGTTTTTTTAAGTTTCCTCTGTTTAATATCACCCTGCTATGCAAAACCTTCCCAGACCTTAGTTTCTTAAAAGAAAGACGTTACTACAGTTCCCAATTATTTCTTATTACAGGCTCAGGTGTACAAGTTATTCTGGGTTAATGTTATCTAATGAAGCCCATTCCTTTTTGTACATAAAAATGTCACTTATACTTACAAACTAAGGAGACTAATTGTTCAACATTGAATACATGGAAACAGTTTTTGCTTAAAATATTAACATGGAAGTAGTCAAACATAGGTTATTTTGTCCTTTTGCTTTTTAAAAAATGTTACATATTGTATGCACTGTGCTGATGCAAGAATCCTACATTTTAATGAATTATGAAATTATTTTGCATCTCATCACGTCACAGTATTTCTGTACTATTTATTCATATATATAGATATATATGGGCTTAATCACTTAAAACGTTGCGGCAAGAACTTTCCTATCTGTAGGCAATAGATTGCTATGTTTTTAACAGATTGTGGCAAATTTAAACAGCAATTCTTTTTGTACGTAATAGGACATTTCATCCTAGAAAAATAAAGTAATGTTTTTGACGTTGGATTTGGTGCAGTTTCTAATGAAACAGTGGTTGGTTGGTTGGTTAATATATTTTCTGTAGACGTTGACATTGCCAAATTGTACAAAAATGGTAAATTTTGTGGGAATCCTTGGACCAGGAAGATGTTAATTTCATAAGTGTATTTAATAGTATAAAGCCTCTTGTGATTTCTATCACCATATAAATACATAGACATTTTATAGTTTTATCAACTACAGAGCTTTAGTCTTTGAAAAGTAATTTTTGGGAAAACACGCCTTCTTATATACACATAATGAGTTTCAAAAGCTGCTTTTCTATGAGTATTTGATAAGCTTCTGCTACTCAATAAAGTATACATGATGCAACTATTTTGCTTTCAATAATCCAAGTACTAGAATGCACATTTGTTATACTGTTAGGGTTTTTCTACCCAGCCTTTGGATTTGTGTGTGTGTGTATATAGATATATGTTTACTTTGCATCAACAATTTCCTTGACTAGAAGTATTTTCAGTGCTTGTTATATTTCATCTGCCAAGTTCACAAACCTTGAAACCATTTCATAAAAAGTATTTTCATAATATTAGTAAGGTTTTTTTTCCTCCTACCCAAACTCTGCAGGATTTGTATTTTAGTTCATGTCCTGTGGTAGTTAAAAAGTGAACTTTCAGAGATATTTTCTAAAGTAAAACAATTACTTTTTTATATTTCAAGTGGCCTAGAGTGTTATTAAAGAGACGCTGAGATTTGCTGTTGTTTGTAATCTACCTTCCTGGAATCTGCAAATAAAAAGTTCTTTCCCTGTTTCTGTTCATTTGTTAGGCAAACTCCCTACATATTTGTGTTTCTGATACTACAGAGCCAGCGTGATGACCTCTTAAATCTACACACATAGCCTCATGACTGAGGCCATTACCCATGAGTGTCAGATTCCGTCCTTAAAATGAAAATGGTGGCCTCTCAGGAACAAAGTAATGTCTTACAAGTACTTGGGGAAAGGTTGTTAGTGAATTGAAATACAAAGTACTTTTGGATACTTGGAATAAGATACCACAAAAGACATTTCTTAGAAGATCACACCCCTCTTAATCCAATTTGGACCAGATTCAACTGAAGAAATAAGTGCTATAGTTTTAAAATGATGAAGTCCACCTGAAATTGAAATTACCCGTTGTAGAAAGTGGGTCAGTTTTTGGTAGTGGTGGTTGAGTTGCTAAGTCTTGTCCACCTCTTTGCAACCCCATGGACCCCATGCCTGCCTACGCTCCTCTGTCCATGGGATATCTTAGGCAAGAATCCTAGGAGGGGTTGCCATTTCCTTCTCCAGGGAATCTTCCAAACCCAGGGATTGAACCCATGTCTGCTTGACAGGTAGATTCTTTTCCACTGAGCCACGTGGGAAGGGTCAGTTCAGTTTTTGGGTGTTTGCAAATACCTAAACCTTTGATGAACCTTAAAAATTATTTTGAGAAAAACATCAACAGTGCCAAGTGATGTCTTTAAGAGTTAAAAGCTAGTACAAAAGTGTGTATGTTTTATGAACCTTTCCCTATCAAAAACACTTTTTCTGCTTGAGCTCCAACAGCTTAATTGAAGCAGGAATGTATTGAGTTCCTCTTGAAGGCAACAGAGTATTGTCCTCAAGATCCTTTAGTCTCTGGAGCACAAACCCATGTACTAAGAAAAATCTTATCAACAGGACAGAAGGGTTTGGAACTACAGTAAATTTGCAAGTTAAAATTTTCCATAAAATTCAAAGATTGTGTCCAAAGTACTGATTAATATTGAGATTCTTCGTAAACTTTTTTGCCTAACCTGGAATTGCCAGTCTGTTCTTTACTACCTC
Organism: Ovis canadensis; assembly: GCF_042477335.2. NCBI lineage: Eukaryota > Metazoa > Chordata > Mammalia > Artiodactyla > Bovidae > Ovis > Ovis canadensis. The sequence goes on along the minus strand of NC_091255.1, from coordinate 57,351,998 downwards.
CCATCCATATCCCCACACATACCACTTTTCGACCTCACCTGAGCCTCACTCGTCTCACTGCAAACTTGGTCTTGAATGATTGCCTTAGTTTTAACAGGCAGTTTCTAAAAAGTTGACATGCTTGTGTTTGCCACAATAACCATGTGTCCTCTAAGTGACGTGTGTGATTTCAAAACTTCTCAAACTGTTAACAATCAAACCCTAACCCTCAGTCTTAAATAAAAGTGATTTTCCCCCTCTTTTAAACCAGAGCTATTTATAACACTTCCCTTTTTACTCTAACATCTGACCATCCAACTAATCATTTATTTGGTCACATTGTAATCTTCCCCACCATGTTACTCAGGATCACTACTTAGCCATTTGACATTTACAAGTTTAGCTTTGGTTTTTGTGACTGGTGCTACTTCTGTCTTAGTTAATTTCTGTCCTAAAGAAAACTAATCCAGAAGCTCTTCATTCACTGCATATGCATTCACTGTCAATGGTTCATGTAATAATGCAGTGGATTCCCAAGAGGCAGTTCTAGGATAATTTTTAATAAGCTTGGGCAAAACTCATTCTCAGCAAACTCTCTGAAAATCCTTTAGTTAATGCTTTACGACAGAATAGTCAGAGCCTCTTGACTTTTTGCCTCATTTGGGACAAAAAAGGTAACAGTATCTTATCACAGGCAGATATGTTTTCGGCTGTATAGTCACTGCTGTCCTGACATCCTGTGTGTATATGATGCTTCTCTGAGGCCATTACAGACTGACATAGCTTGAATTCCAGTGCATCTCCTTTGAAACCAAATGTGCTGTTTTTCTCTTCAGTGCAGTTATTTTTCTTTAGGCAGTCATCTTCAACCAAGGAGTATCAGTGTCTCTATTTACAGTTTCACATTAAAGCACAACTTGGTCTTCTGGGGGAAAAAAAAAACTGTTAATGTCTTTGTGGGCTCAGATATAAAATCAATAATAAATTCAGTTCGTGATTAAATATTTTTCAAGCTAGCTGGAAAACGTTTAAGATTCACATGTTGCAAGCCATCATTAAATACTGGTTCCAGGGTTTGGGGAGTGAGTTTGAGAAATGCTTTTTTCCCAAACCTTCTGGGGCTCAGTGAGGCTAAAAAAACCAGGTGCATCCAAGATCTGATTTCACAGCAAGATTTACTGCTTTACAAACACAAACATGATACTTGGTCTTAATAGAAAAATGACATCAGATACACCCAGAATATGTTTGGCATTGGGATAACTGCCAATATGGCACAAAACAGGATTTTAGAACCTGGGAGGCGTGAAAATAAACTGTATCTTGTATTTTGGTACATCAGGAACACCTGTTTGCTTGAAATAAGACCTTCGGTACTCAAGTGGAAAACTTCAATACTTGTCTTGGGCTCCAACTTTAGTGTTTGATCTAAATGTGATCTAAATGACATTTCATACGTCTGACTAGTGCACTTACTGTTATGTACAGAATTTAAAATGTGATGGTTTTAGTATAAAATCTGGTTTGATACATGATATAAACTACTTGGAATTGTATATTTAAGATCAAGCAAATGTTTTTGTGAACTATTTCTACTGAAGAATGTATTTAAATTAAAATAATTAAAAATAAACATGAAGCAGTGATCTGTTAACTGGACAGGTCAGTGAGCTGAGCTTGTGTGAAGAACTGGCACACCAGTTGAATAACCCCTTCATGGAGCTCAGAAGCATAACCAGTTAAGAAGCCTTTTGTAAATAAGACAGTGACTTCAAGATGAGAGTTGGGACCTTCAAATAGTTCCTAAAGGGACTATGTGCCCTTTCTAAAGGAAAATCCCATTATATGATGATAAGGCCTTTCCTGTCTCATTGCAGAATTTAAGTTTCAGATCCAGAAATGCCCAGCTGGTGTTTTTCAGATGCACTGGGCATGAATTGCCCCTTGCACTTGCCCATCCCTTTTTCGGTTAAATCTTTTCACGTAGCTGCTGCTGCTCCTGAGTAGTCCATCTCCTGGGCGAAGGCGTCCTCTCAGGATCTGAAGCAGAGCTGTAGGAAGCTGCCGTCTCTTATGGTAGATGTGGCCCATCACAATATACCTGCTGCCTGAAGAAAAAAAAAGCCAAAATATAAAGGTATAGTTATCTTTCAAGTGCCATGTAACAGTAAGAAAACGTAACACCTTTAAGACATGCCTATAGCTTGAATCTATGATCTTGCTGCGCTTGCTGAATCTCAGACATTCAGATCTCAGACAACAGGTGGAAACAGCTGAGTGACCTTTACAATCAGATTCTCAGGCTGTTAATAGCCAACACTAGGAACAAAGGTTCTAATCACAACAGTACCAGCAGGATTTTACAGAGCACATTTCTAGAAAGATGTAGGAGTGGACATTACTCGCCCCCCGCCCCCGCAAAGACGTCTATAGACTACAAACAGTTTAAACAGCCCCTTAGGCGTGCCTTCTGGCAACTGTGTTCGGTCATTCACTCCTCTTGTCAACAAATAGAGACTTGCTTTGTGCCAACGCGCGCAGTTCCCATCCTTAACCAGAGGAGCCGGGAGGGGGTGTTCGCTGAAGGAATTTAAATCACAGAGTGGCCGAAGAGATACTTGTCTAAATTCTATTCATTTTAGAATACCCTTTCCCCCACCCCCCAAAAAAATGGTACTGAGATGACCGATAGGGACATAGCTGTGGCATATACAATTTACAAAGCGGCATAAAGTGCATATTCAAAATGGTCCCTTCGGTCAGTTTCAATACCTGGCTTAAATTCTGGACATGGCTTATTGCAACTAGAGGAGTCTAGGGCTAGTATGTGGACTCGGAAGAAAAACCCGTCCGGAGTGATGTACAGGCGGTTCATCTTGTACAGCCCGTCTCGGTCCACCAGGAGAGTCACCAGCCGGATCCCTGTGCCGAGGACGTCTACATCATGCACGATTCCGTTCAATGCTGCTTTCAAAAAACAGAGTTTGGAGAAATGCATAGCGCTCACATCCTCTTTTCTTCCCCCAGTGCGTTTCTTACAAATCTCTGGGGCTTGAAAGACCGAGTGGGTGGGTTTCTCTAGGGCTGGGTTTAGGGGCCCCGGGCCACAGCCTGGCGCTCTCGGCTCGGAAAGGCTCGCCCCGTGGCCTGGGCTCGGTCGCCCGGGCCCGGGAGGAGCTGCGGGCGGGACTCACCGAACTCGCTGGCGCAGTAGGACTCGCGCTCGTCCAAGTCCGCCCTGCAGGCGCGCGCACACGTCTCGGCGCCCGGCTCGGCGTCCTCCCCCTGCAGGGAGCTGAGATGCGGCGGCGGCGCGGGCGCGGGTTCCGGGGGCGGCGCGGCGGCGCGCGGCCGGTTGGGGTGGGCGGGGCCGGCGGGGATCTCGGCGGCGCGCGCGGAAGGCCGCACTGCCGGGAGGCGCGGGGCCCGGGCGCGCGCGCGCCGCGGGGAATCCCCCAGCGCCGGCTGGTGGCGCGGTGACGCGCGGTTCTCGGCCTGCGCTAGGCGCGGGCTCGGCGGACCGGCGGGTGCGCGCGCGGCTTCCCGGAAGCCCGCCCGGTTCTCCGCGGGCGGCGGGGGCTTCCGGCGCCTCAGGTCTGACCAGGCGCGGGGAGCGGCTTCGGCCGCGCGCGGCCGCCGCGGGGTCTCGGGGACTGGCTGCGCCCGGGGCCCAGGCATCTCCGCACTCGGGCCTCCGCCGGGGTCGGGCTTCCGGCTGTGGGGCGGCGAGGCTGTAGGGAGAGAAGAGGAGAGCCCGGAGAGGCCATTAGAGGCGGAGAAGCCGGGGAGGCTGAGAGGAGAGGGCAGGGGAGGGGGCTGGTCGAGAGGAGGGGGGCAAAGAGGAGACTGTGAGGGGAGGGCAGGGGAGGGGGAAGGGGAGAGGCCGAGAAGAAGGGAGAGAGGCCGAGAGGAGGGGAGGCGAGGTGAGGCCGGCCGAGATGAAGCTGCGGAGGGGAGGGGAGGAGGAGATGGGGGACGATGTTAACCGAGCCATACACCTGCGAGCGGGGACCTGGAAATGAAGCGGAGAGAACCGGAGGGGGGAGAGGAAGGCGCCCCCCGGTTAGGAGAGGAAAGACGCCCCAGCTTCTGATGAGCACGGGTTTCCTAGGCCTCACTGGAAGACCGAGCTGAGGGTCTCGCCCTGTGAGAATGAGGACAACTAGGAACATTTTTCTCACCACATGGGAAGATTTCATTTTGTTAAGGACCCTGTCTAAATCAATAGCTTTTAAAATTACAACAACGTATTTGTTCTAGGACTAAACACAACTGACAACTCTGGTTAAATAACAAACTCTTTTTGCCCTTTCTTTAATATATGTATAAACATCCGCCTTTCTGCTATGTACAGTTTGTTGAGAAAGTACCGAGAGCAAACCCCAGGGGGAAAGGTCTCATATTACAGGTTCTCCTAATTGTTTAAGCGCCCCTGACAACAGAACTATTTGGTTTTCCCATCCGTGTTTACACTGTCATCTTGGTCTCCGCAGAATCGAGCATTTGTAAGTGGATTTTTATCTGGCTTCTTGGACACCGTTTATTAGTAAACCACAGCTTAGAAAGATGTTTAAAGCGTGGCTGGGAGGCAGAAGCCCCCGGTTAAGTGTGAAAGCACACACATCCCTTACATGCACCCCTCCCCCCGCCCCGCATCATTTTCGTGGTAGAGAAAAAGCTCCTAAATGGCGTGGCATGAAAACAAATTTTTGAATTTACTAGTGATTTTCCCCCAGCCTTGCAGGCAGGTTGGTGAGCAAACTTCAGCCAGCTTAGAAGTTGGGCAACTTTCCATGCCCAGTTACACAATATCACCCCCCCCCCCTTTTGCCTGGGTCCCAGTGTCCTCCAGGCGGGCACAAGAGCCCGTCTTTATTTTTTCTATTGTTTTAACGGCTGGTTTTCAGTATTTCTCTCCTCTGGCATCGAAATGCATGGCCTGCCCCTTTGCGGTTCTTGCAACACTTCATTTAAAGTGATTTATCTTGCCAAATTGACAATCTTCATTTCAAGTGATTTATCTTGCCAAATTGACAATCTCCTTTAAAATCAGCTTTCAGCCAGCAATAATCGCCAGTTATAGCTCATGTTTTTGCAGAGAGGTTGATTCTGACTCATTATGTTCAACGTTGCCCATACACAGCTGAATAAAGTTCTGGTGGATATCCAATTCCTGACTGTCAACTGTTGACCTCACAACTGCTTCCCCATTGATATCACCATCTGTTGTCATGGGAAAGATTGTCTGATATTTGGGTTAAATGCCACTGAAGTCATTCAATTTCCATGTGGAAAAATAACCCAAAGTAAATTGCCCTGCGAGGTGCGGAAGCTATTTTTCCCAGAGATAGTGAATCGAACAGAACATCTAAATAAAAGCTAAACAAAAACACCTCTCCGCAGAGAACCTCTTGTTTCTTCATTCTCTCAGTATTTTCCATCTCATGCATGAAACTGTGTATATATGTTTTGTGTGTTTTAAAGACTCAGGTGTCCCAAGGCAATTGGTTGGGGCTGCAGGGAGAGGGAAGAGAGGTCCGATTTCGGCTCCCTCCGCCCCCAGCCGCGGCGGGGCGCACCCAGCGCCTGAGATCGCCGGCGGGACGCGGACCCGGGCGCAGGGCGGACCCCGAGCTCCTGGGGCGCCAGCCGCCCGCCGCGTCCCGCAAGCCCGGCCCGCAAGGCTTCCGAAAGGCGCGCCACGACCCCTTTTGACACTTTCCCTCCTCTGTGATGGAGCAACTACTTAACATGCAAAGTTTTCTCCAGCCTGCCAGGCTCGCTCGAGATCATTTCAGTAGCTGAACAACTGGCTTCATTCCGAAAAGGCTGCCAAGACACACACAATCTTGGGGACACATTTTGCTCCTTTCAAACACGAACACGGACCTGGAGTCTCCGGTCAGCCCTGACCCCTTTCTCGTCCCTCCCTTCGTCGCGCGCTCTCCGCACCTCGCCCCCGGATTCCAGCCCCTCTCGCAGGGCTCAGCGTTTCATCGATCTTACCTTTTCTCTCCGCCACTGGGGCTTCGGGAGAAGATCCAACGATCAAACAGAGGAGCCAGAAAGCTCTAGCTGTCATGTTTGTAGACACGGTTCCCAGGCTCTAAAACTGAGCCTGGGCTTTTGCTCTTTCTCTCCCCCCACCCCTTCTCCACACCCCCACCCCCGTTCATGCTAATGAGGGGCAGCCTTTGGGGAAACGGGAATCACTCACTGAACAGACCATTGGAACAAAACCGAGCTGCAAGGATTTCTCCCACCTCCTAAGGGGGAAGAGCACGTGGCCTCTCAAAGTTGTCCCTGGGAACGTCTGTCCTGCGATCTGCGGGCAATGAGAACATCAAATCCGACACTTTAAACCCGTGTGGGCTTGCGGGCTGGGGCTGGGTGGAGGAGCGTGTAGGGCGGCAACACCAAAAAAGGGTGTTGAGGGGCTGAGGGACTGGGTGTGGGAGAATGAGTGATAAGGAGATTTTTCTAGATTAAGCCAACAACAATTAGGCAAATTAGAGCCTAAGACAGTTTGGGCTTGTGGAAGGGAGGAGATTCCAGGTGACAGAAAATTCATCCCAGAATGTGTCATGGATTCTGAGATGAACTAAGTCACTACATCCTGGGTTTGATTACATCATATATGTAATATTTATTATTCTAGAGTCGGAAGGCCCAAACGCCCTCATAAAATAGTAATAGCTTTTCTTTTCTCTCTCTCCTCCTTTCCCTAATTGAAATTGGTATCTAATTGGCTAGATTCATCAAGTCTTTTAGCCACCAGGTGCTAGAGGATGGTGGTGGTGGTAGGTGGTATAGTCACTAAGTCGTGCCTGACTCTTGCAACCCATGGGCTATATAGCCCACCAGACTCCTGTGTCCATGGGATTTCCCAGGCAAGAATACTGGAGTGGGTTGCCATTTCCTTCTCCAGGGGGTGTTCCCAACCCAGGGATGGAACCTGCATCTCGAAGCCCTGTCTCCTGCATTGCAGGTGGACTCTTTACCTCTCAGCCACCAGGGACAGTGAAAAATCCTCCCCAGCTCTCTGATGATGGCTCACCTCCTCAAGAAAGGTGGGTTTTCTTTTTTTTTCTTTCTAAGAAAAACTCACTCACTACTTGGGTCTGAATTTTTTTTTTTTTTTTAGCTACACTGAATCTAGTTGCAGCATACAGGATCTTTTGATCTTCATTGTGACAGGCGGGTTCTCTTTTAGTTGAGGCATGTGGCATCTAGTTCCCCGACTAGGGATGGAACCTGGGCCCCCTGTATTGGGAGCTCGGAGTCCTAGCTACTGGACCACCAGGGAAGTCCCATTGGGTCTGAATTCTTGAATGGCTCTGTAAATTCAACCTGAGCTAAGAACCCTATCCCTCAGATTGAACTGAAACAGCATTCACCAAAGAGGGAAGTAAGCTCACCATAGTAAACCCACAACTTTCCCGATGTGTATCTCATTTCAACAGCTTCACATCCAAGAGGAAGGGGAAGTATGCTGAGATGAAGGCATTTTTTATCTTAAGCACGTGAGCCAACAGTAAGATGCAGCGGCTTAAAAAGTTTTGCTGCATTAATATCTTATGTCTCAAAAATAATAGTGCAAATGAATCCGTCAGATTCACTGGTGCAGGGCAGGGTGGATATCATGTTTTCAAGAAAGACACTGGACAGCTAGAAGGAAAACAGTAGAGTGCTAAGAGGGCTGGACTCCATGATGGTCAAGTTCTTTGGGAAGAACTGAGGATAGGCAGGGTAGGCAAACAAAAACATTTTTTATATTTTGGGAAAGAACTGGAAGGTAGAAGTTATGAAGGGACAGATTTAATTTCAGTTTAAGAAAGAATATTCTAACAACAGAGATCTCCAAGAAAGGGCTGCTTTCAAGGGTTGTAACAATGAGGTCCTGGTCACTGGGGATGTCCAAAGAGAACATGATTCAGGGATGCTGTAGAACAGATTCCTGGATTAGGTGTGTTGTGGATTGAGGGGTAGAGTAGATAAATGAGCTCTAGGGAGGAGTTGGCTGTCTGGTCACAGGCTGACAATATGTTGGAGGGGATCACTATATCTGAAGACTGGTCCTCAAATTTCCTCAGTTTGAAACTCACTTTTGTCAATAGATCAGATTTATGGAACCAACTCATGTTAACTAAACTCATAAAAAGCAGATGTATAAACTAGAATATCACGTATTGTTTTGTAATAGGGAGGATATAGCAAAGGTGAGTCAGAGGTCCAATTATTAATCAGAAGTTCCCTGTTGAGAACTAAATCAAACTGCAGTTGACGATGGGCTCATCTTTCCTCATTCAAGTTTTAGAGGAGCAAATTCTGTTTCCTCCAAAAGAGTATATCTCTTCAATCACTACAAGTCTTATGTACATCAGAGTCAGTGTCTCCAGATTCTGGCCAAGATAAAAAAAAACACTGTGAACTTTCTGTTTTGGGTTTACAATTTTGGGGGCAGGGAGGGGGCAGGTGCACCAGGTCTTAGTCGTAGCGTGCGGAATCTTCCATCTTCATTGTGGCATCTAGAATCTTTTAGTTGCATGTGTGATATTCAGTTGCAGCATCTGGGCTCTAGTCCCCAACCAGGGATTGAACCCGAGTCCCCTGAATTGGGAGCTTGAAGTCTTAGCCTCTGGACCACCAGAGAAGTTCCTGGGCATTATAATTTACAGATGTCATTAGATTCCTTTCTTTCACATACTCTTTCTTTAAGTTAAGTGGAATAAAATTAATTAGGCTTAAGCTTTCTCAGTTACAACCACAGCTCAGACATAGTTGCCTGAGATTATGTTCAAGTCACCCAGATCCAATTTGGGGTGTTCCCGAAACTCTTCTGTTTCAGGAATGTTGTGAATGAATGCCCTGAAGCCCACACCCTGAAATGTAGAGGCAGAGAGTGGACCGGAAGTCTCCTAGAGGCTCCTGGGGTGGCACCAGCCTGGAAGAACTTGCCAGGGTCCAAGGCTGGGTCTTGGGCAGCATACCACTTGCAGGCGCCGAAGCCATATTCATGGTGGAAAGTGCAAAGAGCTCAAAGAGATGGAACTATGTAAGTGAGAATGCCACTTTATTAATTTACAAAAGATCGACTCAGGCAGACCTGAGTCTCATGTCAGCCTGGCTAACATTCTCTTTCTATAAACAAGTCACTTGGGAAGCCCAGTTATCATCAGGGTGGTTGGTAAGGATACAAGGATTCCTTATATGATTGAATGGTTTCTCACAATGTATAATGTCCATCTCTCCATGCGCATCTCCCATGTTTCAGATGAAAGAATCTAAAACCCTAACTGCCTTCCTCTCCCCTGCCAATCTCTGGCATTTTGAGTGTATCTTTCCGCTTTGCAAATATTTGTTGAGGATCTACTGTGTGTTGAATAATAAAGAATTTGTGCCAAGTTCCTAGTATGGAGCTTCTAACTCTTGGAATTTCCCAAGTGAAGGAAACATCTTAATTATTCATGAGCTTCCTAGATCACACCTGAGTTTATGCTAATGAGTTGACTCTTGGAGGGCCCCTTGATGACTTAGGGCTGGAATCTGGCCGTCAGAAACACCAACCATGCAATTAGAGGGTTGGGACTTTGAGCCAGCCTGACCTCCAGGGAGCAGAGGCTGGAGATTGGGTTCAATCAGATGGTCAGTGTTTTAATCCATCATGCCTGCTGAATGCAGTGACAACTCAGTGGGGCTTCTTGGTCAACGACCACGCTGATGTGCTAGGGAGCAGCACAGTCCGCTCCATGGAGAGCCAACGCCAAAGCTATGCATTTGGGACCCTCCTAGATCTTGCCTTATGTGTCTCTTCATTTGATTGGTACTGATCTGTATCCTCTCTAATGAAACTGATCATAAGTTATAGCACTTTCCTGAGTTATTATAGAGAATTATCAAATCTGAGAGGAATCATGGGAACCCCCTAGGTTTGTACCCAGCTGTCTGAAATAAGGACAGTCTTGTTCTGGATCATCTGCTCTTTAGTTAATGAGGTCTGCACTAACTCTGGGTAGTTTCTGTCAGAACTGAATTGCACACCACCACTCAGTTTTCAAACACTGTGTGCCACGGGAATTTCCTGGTGATCCATTGGTTAGGACTTGGTGCTTTCACCGCTGGGGGCCAGGTTCAACTCCTGGTTGGGGAGCTAAGAACCTGCAAGCCTTACGGCATGGCCAAGAAAAAAAAAAAAAACAACCCACTATGTTCCAGGAGTTTTAGAAGCCAGAAATACCCATCATCATCATCATTTTTCAAAAAGAATATAGTACTATTGCTTTGGTTCCCATTTGGTAAGGGCTTCCCTGGTGGCTCAGAATCTGCCTGCAACGTTGATGACCTGGGTTCAATCCCTGGGTTGGGAAGATCCCCTAGAGAAGGGAATGGCAGCCCACTCCAGTATTCTTTGCTGGAGAATCCTCATGGACAAAGAAGCCATGGGGTCAAAAAGAGACATAATAAGCACCTAACACTTTTCACCAGATAGACCCAGGAGGGCAGGCGTTGCAGGCTGAAATGACAGCACATGCAAAGGCATGGGGATATAGGAGAGCATGTGAGTCTACCCAGGCCCAGAAAGCATGGCAGCTTCTTAGGAGGGTGCCCTGATGGGGGACGTTGCTGAGAATCTTGATGACTATAGACGAACATTCCACAGACAATGGTAACTAGCTGCTCTATGTATTTAATTTTGGTTTTTGGCTGCTGCTGTGCACATGGGATCTTAGTTCCCTGACCAGGGATTGAACCTGGGCTATGGCAGTGAAAGCAGCCCAGTCCTAGCCACTGGACCGCCAGGGAATTCCCCAAATAGCTGCTTTTAAATCTCTATTTTGTTTTCCTATCACTGTCCATTATTGTAATGAAAAATTTGGAAAATAAAGAGTAGACACAAGAACTACTACTACCATCACCCTCAACAACCACTGCAATAATCCCATGTTTTTCCTTCCAGGCTCTTTCTCAGATGCCATTTTCACACAGACGCCTTCAGTGGACGAACACTATTTTGGATCCAGTGTTGTTCACATGACACCATGACAAGGGCACATTCCTATTTCACCTGCTGTGTATACAACTTTGTATTTAGCTTTTATTCGATGAAAATTAAAATATTATTGGGACTTCCCTGGTGGGCCAGTGGTTAAGACTGGCCCTTCCAAGACGGAGGCTGTAGGTTTGATCCCAGGTTGGGGTACTAAGATCCCACATGCACAGCGTAGCCAGATTTTTTTTTTTTTTTTTACAAATTACAATATATTATACACTCTTTGTAGATTTGAAATCTCCTAAATTCATAATATGTTCTCACTTAGACAAATCATCACTTGTATATTTTAGACTGTTTTCGATTTTTGCTGTTGTAAAACATTCTGTGTCCCCATTAACAAAGGAATGAATGTATTGAGACATACTGAAATACTATAGAGCAGCATTTCTCCACCTGCCACTTTTGACGTATTGAGCAAGATAATTCTTTGTTGTGCATTCTTCGCCAATATCTCTGGCTTTATCTACTGAATAGCAGTAGTGCCCCTCCACCTCCAGTTGTGACAACCTAAACTGTCTCCAGACATTGCCAGATGTCTCTTGGAGACAGAATTGTGAACCATATTCAGTGCTAGACAGCAATGAAAATAAATGAGCTACAACTACAAAAGCAAAATATAGATGAATCTCATAAACGTGATATCAAGTAAAAGAAGTCTGACACATAAGGCTGTATGCCAAGGACTTCCCTGATGGCCCAGTGGTGGAGACTCTATGCTTCCAGTGCAGGGGGCTTGGGTTTCATCTCTGATTGGGGAACTAAGATGCTACATGCCAAGATGCATGGCCGAAAAAAAAAAAAAAAAAAACTCTTCATGGTGTAATTTCATTTAATTTCTATACACTCACAAATAGACAAAATTAATTTATGGAGTTAAAAGTCAGGCTGTGCTTATCCTGGGGATAGGTAGTGACTAGAAAGAATATCTGAGTGGGTGGGGGGATGAGTTCTTTGCTGTTGAAGCTTTATCTATTAATTTCTCATATATTAAATGACAAATATTACTGTTTGTATAGTAGAATCTATTGGTTATTTTTTTGTTATGCCTTCCATCCCTTTATGAAAGTCTTTAAGATCTAGATTATTGTTGTTCAGTCGCTCAGTCGTGTCCAACTGTTTGCGATCCCGTGGACTGCAGCATGCCAGGCTTCCCTGTCCTTCACCATCTCCCAGAGCTTGCTCAAACTCATGTGCATCAGGTCGGTGATGCCATCCAACCATCTCATCCTCTGTTGTTCCCTTCTCCTCCTGCCTTCAATGTTTCCCAGAATCAGGGTCTTTTCCAATGAGTCGGCTCTTTGCATCAGGTGGCCAAAGTATTGGAGCTTCAGCTTCAGCATCAGTCCTTCCAATGAATATTCAAGACTGATTTCCTTTAGGATGGACTGGTTGGATCTCCTTGCAGTCCAAGGGACTCTCAAGAGTCTTCTCTAGCACAGCAGTTCAAAAGCATCAATTCTTCAGCACTCAGCTTTCCTTATAGTCCAGCTATCACGTCCATACATGACTACTGGAAAAACCATAGCTTTGACTAGACAGACCTTTGTTGGCAAAGTAATGTCTCTGCTTTTTAATGCACTGTCTAGGTTGGTCATAGCTTTTCTTCCAAGGAGCAAGCATCTTTTAATTTCATGGCTGCAGTCACCATCTGCAGTGATTTTGGAGCCCGAGAAAATAAAGCCTGTCACTGTTTCCATTGTTTCCCCATCTATTTGCCATGAAGTGATGGGACCAGATGCCATGATCTTCGTTTTGTGCATGTTGAGTTTTAAGCCAGCTTTTTCACTCTCCTCTTTCACTTTCATCAAGAGGCTCTTTAGTTCCTCTTTGCTTTCTGCCATAAGGGTGGTGTCATCTGCATATCTGAGGTTATTGTATATGATTAGTACATATTCATAGCAGAATAACTAGCTATAACAGATAAAGAGAGAAAAAATCAACTATGGTCCTGTTGCCTAGATAAAGCTACTCTAAATATATATTTTTTTACTATAAATATTTTTATGGGTCAATTTCCAGATGTTTTTCCTATACATATGTGCACATGTAAATATTTCTTTCTATAAAAATGGGGTCATGGTATGTATATATTTTATGACATGGTTTAAAATTTTTAATTATATGGTAAGGTCTTTTCATTTCAATAAATATAAGATTCCATAATCATTTATTTTATTTTTACTTAGCCATGCCCCAAGGCATGTGGGATCTTGTTCCCCAGCCAAGGATCAAACCCAAACCTACTGAATTGGAAGCTCAGAGTCTTATTTATTGGAGGGCCAAGGCTGTTTCCCTGGTGGCTCAGAGGTTAAAGCGTCTGCCTAGAATGAGGGAGACCCAGGTTCGATCCCTGGGTTGGGAAGATCCCCTGGAGAAGGAAATGGCAACCCACTCCAGTACTCTTGCCTGGAGAATCCCATGGAGGGTGGAGCCTGGTAGGCTACAGTCCCATTGGGTCACAAAGAGTCGGACACGACTGAGCGACTTTACTTACTTAAGGCTGTCCCTCCATGATCATTTTAATGACTGAATTCCTATACTATTACATTGCTGAGTCAAAAAATATGATAATTTCAATATTTCTGCTATTGCTGAATTATTCCCCAGATATGTATCAGTTTACACTGACCATCCACAGTGTAGCTGTGTAATATTTCTCCACATTGGAGATATCCAATTAAGTTATCATTATTTTTTACCAAATAAATCATTATTTGATATCTTTGCTGTTCTGAAGAGTTTGTTAAGATTTCTCTTTTTAAAAAATTTTACAATTTATTTTGTTAGTGATATTGCACATTTTTTCCATAAATTTATTGCCTATTGGGCTTTCTTTTGTTAATGACCTGTTCATATTCTTTGTCTATGTATTGGAATGATCAGACTTTCATTTATGATTTAAAGAACTGTTCATAGCTTCGGAATTTTAACCCTTTGTTCATTAATATATTGTAAATATCTCCTCACACAATTTTGTTTGATTTTAAGCTTTTTACTGACTTTTTTGACCATAGAACTTTTAAATTTTCTGTACTAAAATCCATCAATCTTTTGTTTAAATTTCTCCAGTGTCTTTTGGATCTTGCTCAGAAAGACTTTCTTTAAATAAAAATTATATATATATTTTAGTTCAGTTCAGTTCAGTCACTCAGTCGTGTCCAATGCTTTGCGACCCCACGGACTGTAGCACACCAGGCTTCTGTGTCCATCACCAACCCCTGAAGTTTACTCAAATTGGTGTTCGTTGAGTCAGTGATGCCATTCAACCATCTCATCCTCTGTCATCCCCTTCTCCTCCTGCCTTCAATCTTTCCCAGCATCAGGGTTTTTACAGATGAGTTCGCTCTTAACATCAGGTGCTCAAAGTATTGGAGTTTCAGCTTCAACATCAGTCCTTCGAGTGAATATTTAGGACTGATTTACTTTACGATGGACTGGTTGGATCTCCCTGCAGTCCAAGGGACTCTCAAGAGTCTTCACCAACACCACAGTTCAAAACCATCAATTCTTCAGCACTCAGCTTTCTTTATAGTCCAACTCTCACATCCACACCTGACTACTGGAAAAACCATAGCTTTGACTAGACAGACCTTTGTTGGTAAAGTAATGTCTCTGCTTTTTAGTATGCTGTCTAGGTTGGTTACAACTTTCCTTCCAAGGAGTAAGCGTCTTTTACTTTCATGGCTGCAGTCACCATCTGCAGTGATTTTGGAGCCCAAAAATATAAAGTCTGTCACTGTTTCCACTGTTTCCCCATCTATTTGCCATGAAGTGATGGGACCAGATGCCATGATCTTCGTTTTGTGCATGCTGAGTTTTAAGCCAACTTTTTCACTCTTCTCTTTCACTGTGATCGAGAGGCTCTTTAGTTCTTCTTCACTTGCTGCCATAAGGCTGAAAGTGTCATCTGCATATCTGAGGTTGTTGATATTTCTCCCAGCAATCTTGATTCCAGCTTGTGCTTCTTCCAGCCCAGCGTTTCTCATGATGTACTCTGCATATAAGTTAAATAAGCAGGGTGACAGTATACAGCCTTGACGTACTCCTTTCCCTATTTGGAACCAGTCTGTCTTTCCATGTCCAGTTCTAACTGCTGCTTCCTGACCTGCACACAGATTTCTCAGGAGGCAGGTCAGGTGGTCTGGTATTCCCATCCCTTGAGGAATTTTCCACAGTCTGTTGTGATCCACACAGTAAAAGACTTTGGCATAGTCAGTAAAGAAGAAGTGGATGTTTTTCTGGAACTCTCTTGCTTTTCCGATGATCCAGCAGATGTTGGCTATTTGATCTCTGGTTCCTCTGCCTTTTCTAAAACCAGCTTGAACATCTGGAAGTTCACAGTTCAACGTACTGTTGAAGCCTGGCTTGGAGAGTTTTGAGCACTACTTTGCTAGCGTGTGAGATGAGTGCAGTTGTGCGGTAGTTTGAGCATTCTTTGGCATTGCCTTTCTTTCGGGTTGGAATGAAAACTGACATTTTCCAGTTCTGTGGCCACTGCTGAGTTTTCCAAATTTGCTGGCATATTGAGTGCATCACTTTCACAGCATCACCTTTTAGGATTTGAAATAGCTCAACTGGAATTCCATCACCTCCACTAGCTTTGTTCACCGTGATGCTTCCTAAGGCCCACTTGACTTAGCATTCTAGGATGTCTGGTTCTAGGTGAGTGATCACACCATTGTGATTATCTGAGTCATGAAGATCTTTTCTAGATGGACCTTTGTTGGCAAAGTAATGTCTTTGCTTTTTAATATAAGGTCTAGGTTGGTCATAGCTTTTCTTCCAAGGAGCAAGCGTCTTTTAATTTCATGGCTTCAGTCCCCATCTGCAGTGATTTTTTTGCCTGTCACTGTTTCCATTGTTTCCCCATCTATTTGCCATGAAGTGATAGGACTGGATTCCATGACCTTTGTTTTCTGAATGTTGAGCTTTAAGCCAACTTTTTCACTCTCCTCTTTCACTTTCACCAAGAGGCTCTTGAGTTCTTCTTTGCTTTCTGCCATAAGGGTGGTGTCATCTGCATATCTGAGGTTATTGATATTTCTCCTGGCAATCTTGATTTCCAGCTTGTGCTTCATCCAGCCCAGCATTTCGCATGATGTACTCTGCATAGCAGTTAAATAAACAGGGTGACAATATACAGCTTTGACGTACTCCTTTCCCAACTTGAAACCAGTCCGTTGTTCCATGTATGGTTCTAACCATTGCTTCTTGACCTGAATACAGATTTCTCAAGAGGCAGGTAAGGTGCTCTGGTATTCCCGTCTCTTTAAGAATTTTCCACAGCTTGTTGTGACCCACACAGTCAAAGGCTTTGACATAGTCAATAAAGAAGAAGTAGATATTTTTCTGGAACTCTCTTGCTTTTTTGATGAGCCAATGGATGTTGGCAATTGACCTCTGTTTCTTCTGCCTTTTCTAAATCCAGCTTGAACATCTGGAAGTTCACGGTTCACATACTGTTGAAGCCTGGCTTGGAGAATTTCGAGTATTACTTTGTTAGAGTGTGAGATGAGTGAAATTGTGTGGTAGTTTGAACATTTTTGGCATTGCCTTTCTTTGGGATTGGAATGAAAACTGACCTTTTCCAGTCCTGTGGTCACTGCTGAGTTGTCCAAATTTGCTGGTATATTGAGTGCAGCAGATAAAGATCATTAACGTCTAATAAATGTAGATCTCTTTCTGGACTTTCTTCTCTGTTATTTCATCTGTTTATTTTGGTGCCTACAATGGGACATTATTATAATGATCTTATAATATAGCTCTATTTTCAAAAATTGTTTTGACTATTATAGTTTTTCTTTTTCCCAAGTGAACTTCAAGGTTATTCTGCTAAATTAGAAAAAAAAAAAAATGACCCTGGGATTTATCTGACAATCCACCGGTTAAGACTCCATGTTTCCATTGAAGAGGTCACAGGTTTGATCCCTAATCTGGGAACTAAGATTCTGCATGACTCACAGTGTGGGAAAAAAAAACAACCAACCAACAGAATTTGCATTAAATTAAAATTCCACTAAATACATAGATTTGTAAAGGAATTGGCAACTGTCATGTATTATCTTTGTAGCCATGAAAATCGAATATCTCTACATTTTTGAACCTCTTCCTTCTGTTAGAATATTATCATTTTCTTCACCTAAGCACTAACCATCTCCTGGGTAATATAGAAAGATATTTTTTCTTTATATTTTCTAACTGGTTTTGGTAGGTGTACAGAAAGGATACTGATTATACCTGATCATATATATATATATATATATATATATGTTTGATACATATATATATATATATTCTGATATATATTGATATTTATTGCTTATATCCCAATTTGTATATATACAAAAATATTTCAAACTGTTTGCCATAGATTCCCTTGGATTTTCTCAGGGGGAAACTGTAAAATTTTGAAGTAGTGGTATTTTGCTTGTTCCTCTCTAATATTTGTAAAACTTTCATATTGCATTGATGAGAACTTCACAAGTTATTAAATAATCTCAATCATAGTCATCATCTTTGCATTATAAGTAGTTCTCATTTTCAGGAAACACCTCAAGTGTTTCACTTTCAAATGAATAAAATTTCACTTTACTTCGGGGATGTCCACACCATTTCAGCTTGGAAATCTGACAGATACCCCCCTTTTTTTTTTATTGCTTTCTTAATACTACTGATCTGAGTATGTCTTCCACGTATTTTACCTTCTCATTCGTCATTTTTGTCTCTTTATCTTTTTCCTTTCATTCTGATTTCATTTTCAGTAACATCAACTATGAGTTTGGCTGTGCCTCGAATGTATGATTTCTTAGTTCCCTGACCAGGGATCAAACCCACGCCCCCTGCTGTGGAAGCACAGAGTCTTAAATACTGGACAGCCAGGGAAGTCCCCTAGTTAGTTCTTTTTCTGTTGTTCACCCTGTTGTTCTTTCAATTCAGTCTACTCCCTGCTTGTAATTTCCTGATTCACAAGAACAGTTTCTTCTTGTACATTTTTTGGAAAATATCTGCTCCTTGAAATTGTCTTTGGGATTCTTTGTCATCATTATTTGAGGTATATCTTCCTCTGAGCATTTCTAAGGGGGAATTTAATAGAAGGAGTTCCCTGGTGGTCCACAGACTCCAGCACTTTCACTGCCAGGGCCCAGGTTCAATCCCTGGTTAAGGAACTAGGATCCTGCAAGCCATCCAGCACAGCCAAAAAAAAGAAAGAAAAAAGAAAGCTATTTTTTAAAAATAAATGCATTCCATTCTTTATATATATATATATAATTTTAATGTATTTATTTGTTTTGGGCTACATGGTCTTCATTGCTTTACACAGCCTTTCTCTAGCTGTGACAAGCAGGTGCTACTCGATGGCGGTGTGCAGGCTTCTCATTGCAGAGCCTCACTTCCCGGGGCGCACAGGCTGTAGGCAGGTGGGCTTCGGTAGCTGCGGCTTGTGGGCTTTAGAGAAGGGGCTCTGTGGTTGTAGTGCTCAGGGTTAGTTGCTCCACAGGCGGCACGTGGAATCCTTTTGGACCATCGATAGAACCAGTGTTCCCTGCATTGGCAGGTGGATTCCCATCCTCTCTGCCACCAGGGAAGTCCAAAAGAAAGCTACTGAAAATAATATAAAGAACACCTGCATAAGCATGGCCCAGTTTTATCAAACCTTAATAATTTTTCCATATTTACTTCTTTTTTAATGCTTAAAAATTACAGATATAGTTGGTGGCAGCCAGTCTCCTGGATGACTGGCCTCTAGTGATCCCTGCTTCTTTGTGTTCACACCTTGTGTAGTCCCCTGGCATTGCACGGCCCTTGCATGTAGTGGAACTGGTCTGAGTGACCCATAGCATATGGAAAAAGTGGTAATAAATGCTTCCAAGTCTGGGTTACAAAAGACTGAACTCTCACCTCTCTCTGTTTTCATTACATAATTTTATTTCTTCTTACCATGCCCCTCCTTCTTCACTCTCAAAATCTCATCCTTTCTGTTAGATCATTTCCCCTGAGGGAAGCCAGCTGCTGTAATGGGAGGACACCAGACAGCCCAAAGAGGCCCGTGGCAAGGAAGCCGCTGAAGTCCTCAGCCAACAGCCAGTGAGTAGCTGAGGTCTGCCAATAGCTGGTAAGTGAACTTGAAGGCAGATCCTCTCCCAGTTGAGCCTCCAGATAAGACTGCAGCCCCAGCCCAGAGCTTGACTGGTCTCTTCCTGAGGGACCTGAACCATCCAGTAAACCATTCCCAGATTCCTGGGGCAGAGGAAGTATGAGTAATAAGTGTTTATTAAGCTGCTAAATTCTGGGGTAATTCATTTTACAGTAATAGGTAACTAATACAGAGTTGAAGGCCCCTTAGGCTCCTCCCTAATCCAATTTATTTTCCTTCCCAGAGATAATAATCTTTATGCTGAAATGGGGGTCTTTACCATTCTCCTGAATGTTTTTCCTATTATGAGTGCGCTAGCTGCCATTGTAAAAAGATATCATCAATTAATGTTGAGGAGTTTGCTGCTGCTGCTGCTGCTGCTGCTAAGTCGCGTCAGTCGGATCCGACTCTGTGCGACCCCATAGATGGCAGCCCACCAGGCTCCCCCATCCTTGGGATTCTCCAGGCAAGAACACTGGGGTTGGTTGCCATTTCCTTCTCCAAGTTGAGGAGTTTAAAAAATTATAATTCTAAGTTTTGCTACATTCCATAAAATATGCACTTGTAGTTCAATAACGGAGAAGGCAATGGCAACCCACTCCAGTACTCTTGCCTGGAAAATCCCATGGACAGAGGAGCCTGGAAGGCTGCAGTCCATGGGGTCGCTAAGAGTCGGACACGACTGAGTGACTTCACTTTCACTTTTCACTTTCATGCACTGGAGAAGGAAATGGCAACCCACTCCAGTGTTCTTGCCTGGAGAATCCCAGGGACTCAGGAGCCTAGTCGGCTGCTGTCTATGAGGTCGCACAGAGTCGGACATGACTGAAGCGACTTAGCAGCAGCAGCAACAGTTCAATAAATGATCTCTGAAATGAATGATAATAAAGTTGGGGAACTTTTCCCTTTTTAATGTAGGAATTGCCTAGTCTAATGTTATCAGTTCAGTTTAGTTCAGTCACTCAGTCGTGTCCAACTCTTCACGACCCCATGAATCGCAGTACACCAGGCTTCCCTGCCCATCACCATCTTCCGGAGTTCACTCAAACTCACATCTATGGAGTTCGTGGTGCCATCCAGCCATCTCATCCTCTGTCGTCCCCTTTTTCTCCTGCCCCCAATCCCTCCCAGCATCAGAGTCTTTTCCAATGAGTCAACTCTTCACATGAGGTGGCCAAAGTACTGGATTCTAATGTTATAATGAAATGTAAAAGAAAATCTGTCGTTAATAATAGCTTGCACCTACTGAACACTGTTCCAAGTATTAAATCTTTGTATATAATATTTTTTATAAATCTTTGCATGAACATATGAGCTTTTACTTTTATTATCCCAGATTAAGGATAAGAGAAAAATTAAGTAACTTGCTCAGGGTTATACAGCTGGTAATTAGTGGATACCAAAACCATTAGCTAGTCTGCCTTATATCAAGTAGAAATTAAAAAGAAGGGAAAAGATACAGTTAACATAAATGTAGGTGTTAGAGGCCTCCTCTGCAAATGCCTGTGAGGTCTAAGTTGATCCTTATAACTGCCTTCTTCCATCATTTATTCTGTGTTTCTCCTACCCTCTGTTGGGCAGGGCTCAATGCTTGGTAGGGAGACTCAAAACTGTATTCCTGTAAGACTTGCATTCTTGGCAGTCCTGTCGTTATTGGATTGCTGTCCTTTCCTATTACCTGAGTCTTTGGGACAAGAGCACACTAAGATGTACCTCCCGTGAGTCCTTGGATTCCTCTTTCCTCCACTAAGTAGCAGAGCCATTTTCCCCTTGGTAATCACATCATTCATGGGACTGTCAGAGCTGGGGCTGCTGTAACCAAGTACCACAGCCTGAGTGGCTTACACAACAGACATTTGTTTCTCGGAGTTCTGGGGCTGGAACTCTGAGATCAGGGTGTCAGTATGGCTGGATTCTGGTGAGAGCTCTCTTCCTGGCTCACAGATGGCTGCCTTCTTGCTGTATTCTCACATGAGAGAGACCGCGCAACAGAGAGACAGAGAGAGAGAAAGGGTGCCAGACACTTCTCCTAAGGACGCTAATCCATCACGGGGCTCCACCCTCATGACCTCATCTGAAAGCCTCACCTCCCCATACGGTAACACTGGGACTTTTACCAGTCGATTTGGGGGTAACATAAATATTCAGCTCATAAAAGTGACACCCCCCTCCCCTTCTCCGCCTGTTGATTCAGCACCCTGGGTGGGTGGGGTCCCAGATGGTCAAGGGACAGCCTCATCTCCAGCTGAATGGAGCCATAATAGTGTCTCCTGGCCCAAACATCTCTCCACTGGTCACTAGGACCTCTGGACCCACTGAGCCTCTGGCAAGGAAAGCAAATAAAATAAAATGAAATAAATCTTCCAGTGGATCATTAGTGGTCATAGTGGGAGAAGCCACTCGTACCTCCTCTCCTTAGTTCCTGGCCAGGCGCATTCTGGCAATGCCTAAATCCAGGAATGGTAGTGCTAGAAGCCCTGCAGGCAAGGGAAGGCAAATCCAGACCCAGAACACGTGTCTGTCCCTGTGAGGACCGGCTGCTGTCCGCACATCCCAGACTCCCTGCAAACAAGACATTATTGTTTTGCCTCTCAGGATGCGACCCTCCCCTTGAAGAAGCGCCCTCTGCTGGCTTTTCCTAAGATCTGCGGCCACGGGCATCCTCTTCTAATTGGTATCCATCAGTCTTGGTTCCTCGGAGAAGGCAATGGCACCCCACTCCAGTACTTTTGCTGGAAAATCCCGTGGACGGAGGAGCCTGGTGGGCTGCAGTCCGTGGGGTGGCTAAGAGTCGGACACGACTGAGCAACTTCACTTTCACTTTTCACTTTCATGCATTGGAGAAGGAAATGGCAACCCACTCCAGTGTTCTTGCCTGGAGAATCCCAGGGACAGGGGTGCCTTGTGGGCTGCTGTCTATGGGGTCGCACAGAGTCGGACACGACAGAAGTGACTTAGCAGCAGTCTTGGTTCCTTATGCTTTTATTTGAGGAACCTTTCTCCTTTTATTTGAGGAGCTGCGATGCCCCCTGGTTTCACTGATGGAGGTGTTTGTGATTCTGCTTCTCATCCTCCTTGTGCTTTTGTAGGATTTCTGACAGGAGTGGAGAAAAGTGGCAACCGTACTGTAATCTGGTAAAATTTTAAACTTATGACAATTCCGAATGTTAATATTACTGTATTGCATTTTAATATTAATTCTGGTGTACTTTCTGACATTCTTATATGAGTTTGGAAAATTTGGCTGGATATAATGCTAATATTTACCCCTTGACCCGCTCCTCACATTGCCTGAAATTGTGTGCATGAATGCTCAGCTGTGTCCAGCTCTTTGTGACCCCATGGACTGCAGCCCGCCAGGCTCCTCTATCCATAGAGTTTTCCAGGCAAGAATACTGGAGTGGGTTGCCATTTCCTACTCCAGGGAATCTTCCCAACCCAGGGATCAAACCTGCATCTCTTGTGTCTATTGCATTGACAGGTGGATTCTTTACCATTAAGCCACATGGGAAGCCCTTGCCCCTGAGATTGCCTGGGGACAAAGAAAGAAAAGATTAAAATGGGGACAATTAGAAAGGCCCTAATATGTTTTTCATGAGGTATATCAATAATATAGTCATACCATCCCTGTTTGTCAAGCCTCTAAGGCAATTCCTAGATGAGGAGCCGGCTCATTCTTTGTTATGGGGCTGTCCTGTGTGCTGTAAGATGGCAAGGTCACCATGTCTGCCCAGAAACCTCAGAAGTCTAGGTGAGTATTAGCTCCAATACCTGCCACCCCAGTCTTAGTCAGTGATGGAAAAACCATCTCAGAACTGTCTCAATTGGCCATTTAAGTTTGATAGTATGAGACTGGTTGATGATAAGCAATGCATCGTAAAACTTTCAGATGGAAAGGAGAGTGTTTTGTGGACCATTTGTTTGTGGGTATATGTGTGTGGCAGTTTTAAGTTATTAGTTCTTAAAATGTTTTAAATGGCAACAACTGAACCAAAAATCTGTCAGAGAATTTTGAGACTCATTAAAACCAAATTCAA
Organism: Ovis canadensis; assembly: GCF_042477335.2. Taxonomy (NCBI): domain Eukaryota; kingdom Metazoa; phylum Chordata; class Mammalia; order Artiodactyla; family Bovidae; genus Ovis; species Ovis canadensis. Next base: position 57,328,795 of record NC_091255.1, on the reverse strand, counting down.
TAAGAGGAAAAACAACAACAACAGTCTTCATCACCTAAGGTCAACAATGACAATGGAGCAATCACGATGGAATACTCAAAATAAAATGCACAACGTTTGTGCTGAGGAAAGGAGCCGATGCTTTGTGTGGCTAGTTAGTATGCAAGCCTCTTTTTAAGAAATTATCTCTTCCCCTTAATGAGAAGAATTGGTGGGAGGGTGATTCCTCTGTGGCCCCATGAATCAACAGGAGAAAGTTGGGCCAACTGTAAGCTGTTCCAGGGAAGCTTGATTCTGGAGCAAGTGACCCTGGGATGATGAAAGCCATCAGGGGCACTTTTTGCAAGCCTAGCTGCATGGCAAGTGGCAATGATGGCAGCAGTGGTGGCCTCTTGGCAGGTGGCTGGCTCTGAGAGTCACTGTGCTTCCAGTTTCTTCTTCTGGGGGGCCTTTGGTGTGTCCTTTGATTCTGGCTGGCCCCCACAACTGGTCCTCCAGTTTTTCCCAACCCCATTTAGTCAGCACCCGCCTTCCCCATGGCGTTCCAATGAGTTCTCTTTTGCTTTGCTCTTTTTGATTGGGCTGGTTTGTTTTCATTGTTAGAAACAAGAGGGAACCAGCAAAGGAGACTGAGAAGCTGATTGGAGAACTGAGAAAAAGGAGATTTTTCTGGAAGCCTGTGAAAAAATGGTTTGTTTCAGGAAGGAACTGGCCAAGAGTTTCAAACTTCAGGGCGAAGTCAAGCAAGAGAAGGAGTGAAAGGTAACTCTTAAACTTGCCAATTCGGAGGTCAGTATCCAGGAGGAGTGTGTCCAGCAACAGGGGAGCAAGGAGTACATGCCAGGTGGAAGGAAGGAAACCCTGGGTGTGCAGGAGCTGCCTGAGGCAGCTTGGCTGCGTGGAGGGAGGTGCCGAGGTGCCACCTGTCTGCCAGGTGCCCAGGACCGAGGGTGAGCTTTTAAGGAATAGAGAAACTGTAGAATGTTCGGGGGCTCAAAGGAAAGCCAGAAGAAGGAAACTATAAAGATATAGACAAGGTGGAGGGGATCACTGGGCTTACACTTTTTAAATGTTTACTAAGTGTGGCAGTTCAGACTAAAGAATCTGCTTGTCATGCAGGAGACCCAGGGATTGAACCTGGGTTGGGAAGATCCCCTGGAGAAGGGAATGGGTCCCACTCCAGTATTCTGGCCTGGAGAAGTCCATGGACTGTATAGCCCATGGGGTTGCAAAGAGTCGGACACGACTGAGCGATTCTCACTTTCACGCCACCAGTACTCCTGGCTGGAGAATTCCATGGACAGAGGGGCCTGGCGGGCTATACAGTCCATGGGGTGGCAAAGAGCTGGACCCCACTAACACTTCTTTTTTTTTTCACTCTAAGTATCAGACAAGTTTCCTGAGGAGAAGGCGTTTCAAAGCAAAAGCAGAGGGAGGGAATGGCCTGGGACTGGAGGAGGGACATCCTCTTCATGTGAGACAGAAGAGGGAAGAAATGGGGGAGATGGTGGAGGCGAGGGAAGGCGAAAACGCGGAACTTGCATTGAATGACTTGAATCCGGGGTGTTCAGCAGTCATTGATTTCAGCTGGGATGAACTAAGGTGAGTGAATCACAAAAACACCTGCCAGAGAGAAGGCCCGGGGCTGAGAGGAGAGGTTGGAGGAGGTGGGAGAGTGCGGTGAGCTCGCTGCAGGCCCGAGCAGGCCAGTCAGAAGCCAAAGCGTGGAGGGCCTGTGAGGAGTTAGTCTTGCCCAGCCCTCAGGCTGAGGGTTGTGTATGCCAGCAATCTTGCCTTGGGACCAGGGAGACAGTGTCGCTGTCCATTGTCCCCAGATGCTGCCCACAGGTGGAAAGTAGAGACAAGCCAATTCTAATTTTTTGAGCCCCTACTATAGCAAGGACCTAATGTGGCCACCAACTCTGAGGCACCAGGAATGGAGCTGGAAATCATGCTCTGGGCTTTTTCATTTGTTAGTCTGTTCTGCCTTTTAAATGTAGCACCATCTTGCTAATCTTAAAAGGGGGCGGGGGGTGGTGGTAGTAAAGGTATCAGCTAAATTTTCCCATTGATTGTTTAGCTTTTTTTCTTGAATAAATGTTTAATTTTGGAATAATTTCAGATTTAATGTTAATAATTTCATAAAGGTTGCAAAGAGGGCTCCTATATACCCTTCAGTCAGTTTCCCCTAACGCTACCATCTTACATCACCATGTCATAATTAAGAAATCAACAGTGGTATAAATCACTGCAGATGGTGACTACAGCCATGAAATTAAGACAGTTGCTCCTTGGAAGAAAAGCTATGACAAACCTAGACAGCACATTAAAAAGTAGAGACATTACTTTGCAAACAAAGGTCCGTCTAGTCAAAGCTATGGTTTTTCAGTAGCCACGTATGGATGTGAGAGTTGCACTATAAAGAAAGCTGAGCACTGAAGAACTGATGGTTTTGAACTCTGGTGTTGGAGAAGACTCTTGAGAGTCCCTTAGACTGCAAGGAGATCCAACCAGTCCATCCTAAAGGAGATCAGTCCTGAATATTCATTGGAAGGACTGATGCTGAGGCTGGAGCTCCAATACTTTGGCCACCTGATGAGAAGAACTGACTGATTAGTAAAGACCCTGATGCTGGGCAAGACTGAAGGCAGGAGGAGAAGGGGACGACAGAAGATGAGATGGTTGGATGGCATCACTGTCTCAATGGACATGAGTTTGGGCAAGCTCCAGGAGGTGGTGATGGACACAGAAGCCTAGTGTGCTGCAGTCCATGGGGTCGAAAAGAGTCGGACGTGACTGAACTGAACTGATAATTGTGCATAGCTAAATTGCAGAATGTACTGATTCCACTGGTTTTTCCCCTACCGTCCTTTATCTGTTTCAGGCTCAAACCCAGGATCCCCGCATAGTATTTAGTATTTGTTTTTTCAAAAGTAGGACTTAACTCTGTGATATTTCTCCTGTACAAGTTTTACAAGAAGAGTTTGAACTTTTCAGGCTCATCAGCTGAACCAGTCTGGAAAGCTTAAACTCTGATTGCATTTCTTTTATTACACTAATTTGCAAATCAAATATACATACACACAAACCTTACATTTCAACTATAGTTTGTTGTTCATCGGTCTTTAAGGACATAAACCATAAATTATATTTATTATATTTATATGTTTTAACACAGTTTCTTATAAATTCTCCTTAGTTCTGGAAATAAACGTTTGCAGCCAGCACAGTTGGATCTGCTCACACACCCCTTGGGATAAGGATGGGGAGGGAGTTTTCCATGTGTGCCTGCCCATGATGAAATGCCTTTTTAAAAGAGAAAAAGAGATGATGCCATCTATCCAGCTAGCATTTGGTGTTTCCTAAGGCTTTTTTCTTTTAAAGATAAATATAAACTAGGCAAGAGTAAACGCTCCTCTTTTCGGTCACATCTTAGTTTTCTCTTGCAAGGTCTCAATTGTGCTACAGCGGAGAACGCATTTCCGATTTTTAAATACAACAGCCCTGGAGATCGCAGCAGAGAAAGCGAAATCACGACATTTCAAAATCTACTTTTGTGCCCATCATTGCTTTTCTCTCCACCAAAACTAATCTCCGTGCGACCCAGATGGGACTCGAACCCACAATCCCCAGCTCCGGAGGCTGATGCCTTATCCATTAGGCCACTGGGTCACCACAGGATCCGGGTTCTCACACCGTCCTCTTACGCGATGCCATCATCGTGCCCCGCCCCCGCGCTCTGTGGCCTCACGTCAGGCTGCGTGCGATTTGGGAATCGCCCCCAGTGGCTGCAGCACGCGCCTGCGCCTTCGGCCTGGCCCGCCGCCCTAGCCCCTAGGCGCATGCGCGTGAGCTGCCTCGGCGCCCTCGCGCTGTTCTGGTACTGCTTGGCAGGCACGCAGGCGGGTCTGGGTATCTGTGGGAGGGGCGTGCTTTTCATTAGGTTCTTTCGGGAGGTTCTTTTCGGGAAAGTTCTCAGTCTTGACTGCATACTAGACGCTCTTGCGGGGAACTCTAAACAAAATTCCAATGCCTGGCCTCCCCCACCCCCGTTCTAATTCTGTTTACCGGGGCAGGCCCAGGCCTCTGCATTTTGGCATGTCTGCCGCCTTCCTCTAGCGTGAGGTCCCCACAGCCTTCCCGTCCCTAACAGTCTCCCCCTTCTCCTTTGCTGCTTTTATTCTATATACGTTAATTGGATAACTTTTTATGTGCTGGGAACTGTTGGGGGTTTCCAGGGTGAACAGGCTTTTCTGTAAATCTGCCCCGCTCCCCTACCCACCTACATCCGTATTTCTCCCCATCTCTTCTTTCCCTCCGGATTAAAGGGAAAATAAACATAACAAGGTCCTACATACAAAATAATACGAATTTTGTTTTTACCTTAAAACTAGATCTTGGATAAAGATTTAGAGGTTTTCTGGTTCCATGCATAATACCTTTTTGCTTGTTGCACGTAAATGTGCTGATTTTTTAATTTTTTAAAATACTTCTTTTTCTTTTTAGACACATAATAACCTGTTCACTGTAAAATTGTATAAATAGGAGTAAGCCAAGGAAAGAAAATGGAAACTGACTATAATTCTAGTGTTCAGTTCTGTCGCTCAGTGGTGTCCGACTCTTTGCGACCCCATGAATCGCAGCATGCCAGGCCTCCCTGTCCATCACCAACTCCCGGAGTTCACTCAGACTCACGTCCATCGAGTCCGTGATGCCATCCAGCCATCTCATCTTCAGTCGTCCCCTTCTCCTCCTGCCCCCAATCCCTCCCAGCATCAGAGTCTTTTCCAATGAATCAACTTCGCATGAGGTGGCCAAAGTACTGGAGCTTCAGCTTCATTCCTTCCAAAGAAATCCCAGGGCTGATCTCCTTCAGAATGGACTGGTTGGATCTCCTTGCAGTCCAAGGGACTCTCAGGAGTCTTCTCCAACACCACAGTTCAAATGCATCAATTCTTCAGGCGCTCAGCCTTCTTCACAGTCCAACTCTCACATCCACACATGACCACAGGAAAAACCATAGCCTTGACTAGATGGACCTTAGTTGGTAAAGTAATGTCTCTGCTTTTGAATATGCTATCTAGTGTTCAGAGTCAACCACTATTAACATTTTGGTGTGTTTCTTTCAAATTTTATGTGTCTGTGTGTCATGTCAGTTTTACTACCTGGGGATCCTGAGTCCTCCAGGAAATACTTTTCATGGACACTAGGACATTATCAGTGAATAATAGCTAATCACACAGCAACGATGGTGCAGACGTGATGGTAAGTAAAACTGCCACATTATTGAGTCCAGGCAGTCAGACTAAGCTAGTAATAATCGTTACGCTTCACCTTTGTGCAGTGGAGGTGGGGGGGTCGGTTGTTGGCCAGCTTCACTTAAGAACATCTTTGACAATCAGTTCATTTCAGTTGCTCAATCATGTCCGACTCTTTGTGACCCCATGGACTGCAAAATGCCAAGCCTCCCTGTCCATCACTCAGACTCATGTCCATTGAGTCGGTGATGCCATCCAACCTTCTCATCCTCTGTTGTCCCCTTCTCCTGCCTTCAATCTGTCCCAGCATGAGAGTCTTTTCTAATGAGTCAGTTCTTCGCATCAGGTGGCCAAAGTATTGGGAGTTTCAGCTTCAACAATCAGTCCTTCCAGTGAATATTCAGGACTGATTTCCTTTAGGATGGACTGGTTGGATCTCCTTGCAGTCCAAGGGACTCTCAAGAGTCTTCTCCAACACCACAGTTTAAACCCATCGATTCTTCTGCGCTCAGCTTTCTTTATAGTCCACAACTCTCACACCCATACATGACCACTGAAAAAACATAGCTTTGACTAGACAGACCTTTTGTTGGCAAAGTGATGTCTCTGCTTTTTAATATGTTATCTAGGTTGGTCATAACTTTTCTTCCAAGGAGCAAGCATCTTTTAATTTCATGGCTGCAGTCACCATCTGTGGTGATTTGAAGCCCGAGAAAATAAAGTCTGTCATTGTTTCTACTGTTTCCCCATCTATCTGCCATGAAATGATCTTAGTTTTCTGAATGTTGAGCTTTAAGACAACTTTTTCACTCTCCTCTTTCACTTTCATCAAGAGACTCTTTAGTTCTTCTTCGCTTTCTGCCATAAGAGTGGTGTCATTTGCATATCTGAGGTTATTGATATTTCTCCCAGCAGTCTTGATTCCAACTTGTGCTTCATCCAGCCCAGTGTTTCTCATGATGTACTCTGCATATAAGTTAAATAAGCAAGGTGACAATATACAGCCTTGATGTACTCCTTTCCCTATTTTGTACCAGTCTGTTGTTCCATATCCAGTTCTAACTGTTGCTTCCTGACCTGCATACAGATTTCTCAAGAGGCAGGTCAGGTGGTCTGGTATTGCCATCTCTTTAAGAATTTTCCACAATTTGTGGTGATCCACACAATCAAAGGCTTTGGCATAGTCAGTAAAACAAGTAGGTGTTTTTCTGGAGCTGTCTTGCTTTTGTGATGATCCAACAGATGTTGGCAATTTATTTTATTTTTGTTTTTAAGGATTAGAATTTTTTCAGTATTTTAATGAGAACACTTTCTCACCATCTTTAAATAGAAATGACTCCCACTTTTTACTCTGAAGCTGCTGGGCTGTCAGCATTTCTTCGCTTCCTGGTCCGTGGGGTTCAGAAGCCACTGTACAACCAGCTCACCAGTGCTCTTCAGGCACGTGTTGGACATGTCCTCCTCTGTTGGGAGACCCTGGGGCAGCTTCAGGGGCTTGATTCTTATCAAATGTTTAACCACTTTCAGCTTTGCATTCACTGAAGGGATATTCTTGTGAACTTGAGGAGTGTGTGCTTTTTGTAACCCAAGCATCTTTATTATATCTTTCTCCCAATATGGACGTCTTTTTGCACTTTTTATTCTGGTAACAATATGCAGTTTATGAGGCTGCTGTGTATCCCCACCGTATTTTTCATGATCTTCAGGTGAAGGCCAAAAAACTTCATCTGGAATTCTTGACCTCGTAAATTTGTGACGAATCCAGTCTGTACAAACAAGAGGTTCCACACCTTTTGTTGCCGTTTGTAGTCTCCCTGGGGGCCTCCGAACTATTGAGCGCAAAATCCCTGCCATGGATGTGATGGCTGTTCTCCTTAGAGGCAGCAGTTGCTACAAGTCTCTCAGCCTTAAGTTAACCACTGAGGAGAACAGGAGCCGAGGAAGCAGATGTTGGCAATTTAATCTCTGGTTCCTCTGCCTTTTCTAAATCCAGCTTGAACATCTGGAAGTTCGCAGTTCACATATTGCTGAAGCCTGGCTTGGAGAATTCTGAACATTTCTTCACTAGCATGTGAGATGAGTACAATTGTGTGGTAATTTGATCATTCTTTGGTATTGGAATGACAACTGACCTTTTCCAGTCCTGTGGTCACTGCTGAGTTTTTCAAATTTGCTGGCATATTGAGTGCAGCACTTTCATAGCATCATCTTTTAGTATTTGAAATAGCTCAACTGGAGTTCCATCACCTTCACTAGCTTTGTTCGTAGTGATGCTTCTAGGAAGCATCAAGGCCCACTTGACCACATTCCAGGTTGTCTGGCTCTAGGTGAGTGATCACACCATTGTGGTTATCTGGGTCATGAAGATCTTTTTTGTAGAGTTCTTCTGTGTATTCTTGCCACCTCTTCTTAATATCTTCTGCTTCTGTTAGGTCCATGCCATTTCTGTCCTTTATTGTGCCCATCTTTGCATGGAATGTTTCCTTGGTATCTCTAATTTTCTTGAAGAGATCTTTAGTCTTTCCCATTCTATTGTTTTCTTCTATTTCTTTGCACTGATCACTGAGGAAGGCTTTCTTATCTCTCCTTGCTATTCTTGTAACTCTGCATTCAAATTGGTATATCTCTCCTTTTCTCCTTTGCCTTTAGCTTCTCTTCTTTTCACAGCTATTTATAAGGCCTCCTCAAACAACCATTTTGCCTTTTCGCATTTCTTTTTCTTGGGGATGGTCTTTATCCCTGCCATCTGTACAATGTCACGAACCTCTGTCCATAGTTCTTCAGGCACTCTATCATATCTAATCCCCTGAATCTATTTCTCACTTCCACTGTATAATCGTAAGGGATTTGATTTAGGTCATATCTGAATGGTCTAGTGGTTTTCCCTACTTTCTTCAATTTAAGTCTGAGTTTGGCAATAAGGAGTTCATGATCTGAGCCACAGTCAGCTCCCGGTCTTGTTTTTGCTGACTGTATAGAGCTTCTCCATCTTTGGCTGCAAAGAATATAATCAATCTGATTTCGGTATTGACCATGTGTAGAGCCTTCTCTTGTGTTGTTGGAAGAGGTGACACTATAAGAATTATTAATTTAAATCCCAACCCTTGAATACATATTTTTAAGATTTTATGTGACAAAATGGGAATTATGCATAAATCACTTCTACCAGATAACCAAAATTCAGTGAGTGTCTCTTGGGGAAACATTCTGTGCAGTGTTTGAGTTATAGGCTAAACTCGTTGCCTTTTCGATGGAACACAGTTCTTACTTGAAAGAATGGCTGACAGACTATGATTATTCAGACTTGGCCACACTTGAGTTTGCCTCTCTGGTTCAGCTTCCTTCTCAGGCTCACATCATCATAGCACACAGTCCATTGGAAGAGAGGGGATATCTCACAAAAGTCTCAGTAAATATTTTACTGTATTCTGTTACATCTTCATCAGCAAAGCAATTCCTGTGTCTGGGGGATGGAATGGGATTGGTTTAGGCTACACTAGGCCCTCTCCTGAATCTCCATCCCAACTACAATAGGAAGGTTTGAGTGGGTGGGGTCTGTGTTTTCCCAGGCAAGGCATCTGTCAAAGGCAACTTTCACTGTTGACAGTTTACTTCTGTTTCAGGTTGTTCTCAGGTGCAAGTACGGAATAGCGGTCAGAGAGCATGGATCCTGGAAGGACAGGGCCTGGGTTTGAGTCCTGTCTCTGCCATTTACTCCTGTGTGCATGTGGACAAGTTTCTTAACCACCCACTCTTCTCTTCCGTGAAATGGAGCAGATAATAATGCTACCTCACAGAGTTGTGAAGATTAAATGTATTCACAAAGATAAAAAACTTGGAACACTCCTGGGCACATAGTACCCAATATGTATTCGTAAGCAAAAGAAGACACACTATAACTAGCTTGAACAACAAAGGAAGTGTACTGGATGGTGTATTTGCAAAGTCATATAATTGCAGCCTTTTGAAGTAAGGTAGGGTATTGATCAAAGTTTTCATGATTTCTCTCCAATTGTCTTACTGGATTTCCAGGATTCACATCTCTCAGTTGAGAACAGAGCCTGCTTTCCTACCTCTCATCATTAAACAAAAGGTATCCGGCTTCTCAACTGAACGAATTTAGGTCACATGACTGCCCCTGAACCATTCACAGTAGCCTGGAGAATACCATGTAGTGACTGGCTTAGAGGTGAAATCCCACAACCTTGTGCATTTAGGGGGGGTAAGATTATCCTGATTGGTTATGTGGAAGTAGAAGGAACCTCCATGACTCTCATTACTGTTACACAATGAGTGAGGCTGGCAAAAATGCCTGCAGGAGGGACAAAGTTCATTGTTTGAATCATAGTAAAAAAAGAAAAAGCCAATACAGCTTTTCTTAAAAATACCCTTCTCAGGATACAGAAAAGCTGCGAAAAGAAAGTGGACCATAATCCTGAGGTTCTGATGACTATCACTGAAGCTTTTTTTAAATTACAAGAAAATGCAAACATTTTATTTGAAATATATAAAATATAGCATAGATCATTACTATAACAATTGATGATCTGAACACAGAATAAATAATCGCATATAAGTTCAATTGTCTTGAATTTGATGATTATGGTGTGGGAATATAACAGAATGTCCTTATTCTTACAACATACAAGCTGAAATATTTAGGGGTAAACGGACAAGATTTCTCAAACTTACTCTCAAATGGTTCAAAAAGTAATATGTAAAAGCCATGTATATATAAATAGAGGTACACGTGCATGTGTGTATACATATATATATATACATACACATCAAAATAGTAAATTAACTTTTAACAAATATGGATAAAGATTTGCAGTTCTTTTGTGTTTCAAATTATTAAAAATAAGACTGGAGAAGCAGGCATTAATAAAGCTTTTGTTAACATAGTTCTGCCTTCTATGCAGTCTTTTATGACACAAGTTAAAAACAGTAACTAACAAATGCAGCGCATATCTGCCTTATCCCTCCCCTGCTTGATGTCCAGAGACCCCGGCAAAGTTCTTTCTGAGCCCCATCGGGAAAAATGCATAGCAATATATTTCTTTATTAAGATTTTTAAAGAGAATTATTTTGGGAATCATTTGTGGTACTTAGTTAAGGCAAACACTCAGGAAAACGACCAGCCACCACACCGGGGTAAACCCATGCAAAGAGCTGACCCTCCGACCAAGATGGACAGGGAACCGGCCCTGCGCGCTGCATGCCGGGATCTGGAGTTTTTCTTCTCCGCACTGCAAGGCTCTCAGGGATCGCGCGGCCGCTCCCTTATCTCGCGATGCTATCCTATCTACTTCTGGGCCCTCTGACCCCTCCCCAGCTAACGTGTTTTTCAAATCCACCAATGGGCGTATAGCGTAAGCTCGAACCAGCCAATCGGAATGCGGAGCCACCGGGAAATTTAAATCGCGCCGGCCGGCTGCACGAGCCACACCGTCCTCGGGCTGACCGTGGTAGACGTTTGGAGGCAGTAGATCCCGCAGCTTGTGCGCCGCGCACAGCCTCCGGTGGACGCTTGAGCTTGCTGTGTAGGTAACGAACTGAGGTCGCAGTGCAGGTGGAGCGACAAAGGCTGGTCCTTAGGCCGCTCTTGGATTGCTGGAGGCGGGAGGGGAGTCCCGGGGTAGACGCCCGGCCAGGCTTCGGCCTCTCTGGTCGATGAGGCCTTGGGGGCGTAGTTCGTTGACGAAACGGGTGTTTCACTGTGGATGCGAGTGCATGGGCTTTAGTGCCCGAGGCCTTGCGAACCGCTGCAATCGCCTTTGAGTAAGAATTATTAGAGTCAGGCCCGAGAACGAAAGCCTCGGTAGGGGGCCCGACGCCTCTGGCTCCTCCTCCGCGGGTTCCCGCTGCTGCTTCCCCGAAATGGGGGTGGGGAAGGGGGTAGGGGAGGGGACTGCAGATGGAGGTGGCAGTTGGAAGTGCTGTCTCTTAATTTGTAGGCCCTGGGTTGGCTGTGTCACGATTTCGTAAAAGAACAGAATGGAATTAAAGATAGCCACTTTGAAGGAGGACTTTTGTGATTTTTTTGGGAGATTGCTCTTAAGTAGGTGAGTTTGAGTGGAACGCAGCTGATAGAGCCTAATTTAGTGCATTCACTCAGAATTTCTGGAAATGAAAACGTGCGAGATGCTGAACTGCGTCGCAGGTGTTCAGGGTGGGCAGGAAATTTTATGAAAGTTTACACAATGTTAACGACGAATCAGATTTTTAAATATTTTCAAACGTGCAGAATGTATCTGTTTGGGCCGTTTAAAGCCAGTAGAGCCTCGGAGAAGGCAATGGCACCCCACTTCAGTACTCCTGCCTGGAAAATACCATGGACGGAGTAGCCTGGTGGGCTGCAGTCCATGGGGTCGCTGAGAGTCGGACATGACTGGGCGACTTCACTTTCACTTTCATGCATTGGAGAAGGAAATGGCAACCCACTCCAGTGTTCTTGCCTGGAGAATCGCAGGGACGGGGGAGCCTGGTGGGCTGCCGTCTATGGGGTCGCACAGAATCGGACACGACTGAAGCGACCTAGCAGCAGCAGCAGAGCCTCCAGATCTGAATTTGTGGCCCGTACGACATAGATTTTAACTGTAACCTTATATCCCGTACGTTGTCTTCAGTTAACTATTCATGGATCCTATATAGAGTCTAGAGCCATGCTGTGCAGTGTGGTAGTCACCAAAGGCGTGTGGCTGGTCTAAACTGAGTTAATGCTGTAAGCTTAAAGTACCTGCAAGATCTCGAAGAATTAGTATGAAAAAAGAATGCAAAATAGTTCAGTAATTTTTTTGATGTAATGTGTTGAAGTGAGAAAATAGATATTGGAGTAAATAAAATATATTATTGAAGTTAATTTCATTTGTTCCTTTTTGCTTTTAACAATCGTGGCTACTAGGAAGCTTAAATTTATACAGCTTGCATTATATTTCTGATGGACAGCACTGCTCCTGGAAGCCTCAGCCCTTCAGAGGGGAGGGGCCAAATATAATTTGGCCAAAACTCATGTTCCATAGTGCTGAAAAAGGAAGTTCCTCCTCTAGTATGGAAATACGGATTGAACGTGTATTTGATAATTCCCTTAATGCTATGTTATTGCCAAACAAAGTGATAAAAAGGAAATTTTTTTCTCTCCCCTATCTTGCAGCTTTCTCCCTTTGTCTCATAATCATGTCCACCAATGAGAATGCTAATTCACCAGCTCCCCGCCTTCACAGATTCAAGAACAAGGGGAAAGACAGTACAGTGAGTACCTTCTGTTGTTTTTCTAGTATTTTTTAAATGGTAAGGTATTTGGAAAGAGCGTCCACACTTTGAGTGAATTTAAAAAGTTGTCTTCACTTGGCACCTAACACTGATGTAACAGGTGAGATGATACGTTATCTTTTCTCAAGGAAATGAGGCGGCGCCGAATAGAAGTGAATGTGGAGCTAAGGAAAGCTAAGAAGGATGACCAGATGCTGAAAAGGAGAAATGTCAGCTCTTTTCCTGATGATGCTACTTCTCCACTGCAGGAAAACCGCAACAACCAGGTGAGGATATTTTAGTTTATGAGTTATGGTAAACCCAGAAAATCAATATGAGGCCTTTCTGAGATATTTAAATAACATGTCTTAGCTTTGTGGGTTTTAACTATCAAATGTGAAGATCTGTCTTTGTGTGCTCCTGTTCAGTAATTCTGATGGATTATCTTCCCCCCGCCCATCCTCTGTAATCTGTGGAAGCTGATTCCAAGGTTGTCTTTAGCTCTGATCTCCCCTTCAAGTTTCCCTGCTTTTCCAGTTGCCAGCTTTTACTTTGAGTTGGCCATTCAAGTGTTCAGTGAAAGTATGTCCAGAACCAACTTTTTTTTTTTCCTGCCTTTTTTTTTCTTTCTCTCCCTTTCCCTTCCTCCCTCCCTCTCTTTTTTTTGTAGTTGTCACCAGCTTTTTTCAGGTCTTTTTCCTCAGCTGTCTCTTGATTTTCTTTCTGTGCCACTTACTGTTTACCTAAAAGTTTTTTTAAAATACTGCTTAAAACATCTTAGAAATTTTATGATTCTAAATCCTTTTTAAAAGGTTTTTTGGAAATTAGACCCATCCTAGAGTTCTACTCATGGAGACTTCGTGATTTTATCAGAAGTCAGGGAAAGTTGCTCAGTTGTGTCCAACTCTTTGCGACCGCATGGACGATACAGTCCATGGAAGCCAGAATACTCTAGTGGGTAGTCATGCTCTTCTCCGGGGATCTTCCCAACCCAGGGATTGAACCCAGGTCTCCCATATTGCAGCTGGATTCTTTACCAGCTGAGCCACCAGGGAAACCCCATCCTACATTTTTAAATTTATCTTTCATCTTTTAAAAATACTGGGCAGTTTCCTGCATTTTCCCCCCACATTATGCTTTCCTTCAGTTCTCCTCATTTTATCAGTGTTCTCCCCGCCGCTGCCCCTCCCCCCGCCCCCCTGAATTCGACCTGTGTTGTGTTTTTCAAGTTTTATACTCAAATCTCATCTTCTCTTTGTAGCACTTCTAGGTCATCCTAACAGGAAAAATGCTTCCTTCCCAGAATTCCTACAGCACCCCATTCTGCACCACAAATGAAGAGTAAATTCTGTATAATGCTATATACAATGTTTTATATATATAATCATTTGTTCTGTGGTGTTTAGATTTTACATTGTCCTTGTTGTAAGGTTTTAGGGAGAATGTGATACTGTCTTTTTGAGTTAACTGTAGCTTGGTTCGCAAATGCTGCAGTTAACTCCAATATGTAGTTACTACCTATAATGTTTATGTGTGCATAAATACCACATAAACCGGAGGGGAAATGCATGGATAACAACTTTAGCTTTTCAGATTCCCAGCACATTGCCTCTAACTCTGTCCCTTTTCCCCTAAAAGCATATCTGAATACAAGTGATTGAGACTAATGTAAGAATAACCTTCACAGTGCTCTAGTTCATTTTTTTTAACCTATTCACAGCTACTTTTCTTAGTGACTAGATGCTGGGATACTCCATCACTTAAGATATCATTTAGTCATGACACCTAATTTGAGGATTGTTCTATATATTGAATATTGAATATTTAACAGGCGAATTTAAATGTGGGACTAAACTTTAGTAACTGATTATAAACAGAAATGTCTTCGTGTTGGGATTGCATTGTATTTAATCTTAAAAATGATAATTTGAAAATTAATTTCCCTGTTCTTGTAGGGCACTGTAAATTGGTCTGTTGATGATATTGTCAAAGGCATAAATAGCAACAATTTGGAAAGCCAGCTCCAAGCTACTCAAGCTGCTAGGTAAGTCTTGTCTTCTGTAGCATGAGTAAACTAAGAAATCAGCCTTTTTACATTTTTTGGTGGGAAAGCAATGGCAGGTGGTGCAGAGTAAAGGTTAAGCCAGGCCTAGGCCAATTTTCATTATAATCTTTCCTAATCTAAAATTTTCTGTAGTTGCCTCAAATTACATCTACCTCCAGTGATAACTTTAGTGTACTTAAGAAATGTTTTCTTGTCACTGGCATTTCAAGTCAATGTCAGGGAAAGGAGGAATTATTCAGTAACTGGGATTACCACATTGATTTAGAATGGTTCATCCATTTAGGAAATAAATATATTCCACTTATTAGACTCTTCCCACCCACCATACACAGCTATCTGTGACATCCATAATATAAGGATCGATGATCTCTGTAGCCTCACAGTGTGGGGAAAAGCAGGTCCAGTTGGCAGAAGATCAGGGGAAACGTGTGTGTCCCCACCCCTGGCCAGAGTAATGCAGATTAATGGACTGTGATGGTATCGTATGTCAAAGTTTTTAAAAAGTGGTAAGATCTGGAGTAGATTTCTGCAGAGAGAAGGGTTCTGCGTCGTTGGTAATATTTCAGTTTTGGGAAAAGTAGTTTACGACACTACCTGTGGTAGCACCATGCAAACAGTCTGTCTGCTCAGCTCCTCTTAAATTCCAGGATATGTCAGCATTTAGTCTTCACTGTAAAAGGTTACTTAAAGTTCTAAACTCTTGGATTAAGATGCATTTTATTTTTTATTTTTATTTTTTAATTTTTATTTTTACTTAATTTTACTTTACAATACTGTATTGGTTTTGCCATACATTGACATGAATCCGCCACGGGTGTACATGAGTTCCCAATCCTGAACCCCCCTCCCACCTGCCACCCCATATCATCTCTCTGGATCATCCCCGTGTAAGATGCATTTTATTTATTTATTTTTTTCTACTTTTATTGGTTTTGCCATACATTGACATGAATCCACCACGGGTGTACTCATGCAAGATGCATTTTAAATTGTGTTTTTTATATGAACTTGTTTGGTCTCGAGTTGGCATTTTAAATTGTGTTTTTGTTTTTTTCTCTGGTATGAACTTGTTTGGTTAATCACCTTCAACTTTTGTTTCTCTTTTTGCTTACCCATAGGAAACTGCTTTCTAGGGAAAAACAGCCCCCTATTGACAACATAATCCGGGCTGGTTTGATTCCAAAATTTGTGTCCTTCTTGGGAAGAACTGATTGTAGTCCCATTCAGTTCGAATCTGCCTGGGCCCTCACTAACATTGCTTCTGGGACTTCAGAACAGACCAAGGCTGTGGTGGACGGAGGTGCTATCCCAGCATTCATTTCTCTGTTGGCATCTCCCCATGCTCACATCAGTGAACAAGCTGTATGGGCTCTGGGAAACATTGCAGGTACTTGGATTTGAAATTGGCTGAATGTCTCCAGTCATACTGAGGTTGGCATACGTGTCTTAGTGTGTTTGTTGCGTCAAGACATTGGTGTACTCTGTAACGGAAATTAATGGCACTAGACAGGTGGTTGTGGTTGACTCAGCCGCCTTCTTTTTTTTTTAAGGTGATGGTTCCGTTTTCCGAGACCTGGTTATCAAGTATGGTGCAGTTGATCCGCTCTTGGCACTTCTGGCTGTGCCTGATATGTCGTCTCTAGCAGTAAGTTACTTAGCATAAGTCACGTTTCTCACTGATTCTCATTTTCCTACCCCCCTTAAAAAACCACCTCATTGCGTGTTTCTTTTCCCCCCAGTGTGGTTACTTACGTAATCTTACCTGGACGCTTTCAAATCTTTGCCGCAACAAGAATCCTGCACCCCCCTTAGAGGCTATTGAGCAGATTCTTCCTACTTTAATTCGTCTCCTGCATCACGATGATCCGGAAGTATTAGCTGACACCTGCTGGGCTATTTCCTACCTTACTGATGGTCCAAATGAACGGATTGAAATGGTTGTGAAAACTGGGGTTGTACCCCAACTTGTGAAGCTTTTAGGAGCTACTGAATTGCCAATTGTGGTAAGTTGATTTTCAAATGAGAGTATAAAGTATAAGGAGCACAATTAGTTGGTACTAATATTGACATATTATATATTTTAGGCCATAATGAGCCTCTTACCTGTCAAAACTTTTAGGGTGTAGAGATTTTGAGTAGTGCTGGAATAGATAAAAGATAACTGCCAGCGTCAACTTTTTTTCCTTTCAGACTCCTGCGCTCAGAGCCATAGGAAATATTGTCACTGGGACAGATGAACAAACACAGGTTGTAATAGATGCGGGAGCACTTGCTGTGTTTCCCAGCCTGCTGACAAACTCCAAAACTAATATTCAGAAGGAAGCTACATGGACAATGTCAAACATCACAGCTGGCCGCCAGGACCAGATACAACAAGTTGTGAATCATGGATTAGTCCCATTCCTTGTTGGCCTTCTCTCAAAGGTACTGTAGCCTTAGGACTTAAATGGGCAGGCACTTGGTAGAGTTGTATTTCTTAAGATTCTTAACATACTAATGCTGGGTTCTGTTTAACAGTCCTTTGCTAAATAATAGTAGCCTTTTTACTTTCGCTTGGATAGAACCAATTGAAAGTCTTTTAATCACTTTCTTCTAAAACAGTAGTTTTGGAATCTTATTTTTATGACCATTCCAAAATAAACCTGTTTCTTTATGTTAATTAGGCAGACTTTAAGACACAAAAGGAAGCCGCATGGGCTGTGAACAATTATACAAGTGGCGGAACTGTTGAGCAGATCGTGTACCTTGTTCACTGTGGCATAATAGAGCCGTTGATGAACCTCCTAACTGCAAAAGATACCAAAATTGTTCTGGTTATTCTGGATGCCGTTTCAAATATCTTTCGGGTAAGGCTTAACAAGACAGCATTTGTTTGAATTTGGACTCGATAATTGGTTTACTATTTAGATGACAAGTGAGGGGCAGCTAAGTTTACTCAGTTCACCGCAGAATCAGAAAACCTGTTTCTGTGGGCCACACTCTTGATAAAAGATGTGGCAGAGGATTATGAGAGAGAGAAAGGAGATGACAAATGCATGATGTGACCTGAATTGAGGCCAGGTACGTAGATGATATGCTGTTCATACACATTTATTTTGTCAAGCATTAATTCCCCTAATTTCATACTAAACTTTGGTGAAATTAAATTTGAATGACCTGGTTAATTATATTTTTCTTTTGGTTCCATTCCCAACTGATCAAAGTGTGATAGCACGTGGCACTTGATCATAATGTTTAATGTTTGGTAGGTCAACATTAAAAAACAACTTTAAACTTCTGAGTATGGAAATTTTTACATATCAAAGTTGAGTTTATAGTAATGATCCCTGATGTATCACCTAGCTTAAATAATTTGTCAACATTTGCCCTCTTTTTCTCCTCACCCTTCAGTCAGTTCAGTTCAGTCGCTCAGTCGTGTCCGACTTTGCGACCCCATGAATCACAGCACGCCAGGCCTCCCTGTCCATCACCAACTCCCGGAGTTCGCTCAGACTCACGTCCGTCGAGTCGGTGATGCCATCCAGCCATCTCATCCTCTGTCATCCCCTTCTCCTCCTGCCCCCAATCCCTCCCAGCATCAGAGTCTTTTCCAATGAGTCAACTCTTTGCGTGAGGTGGCCAAAGTACTGGAGTTTCAGCTTCAGCATCATTCCCTCCAAAGAAATCCCAGGGCTGATCTTCAGAATGGATTGGTTGGATCTCCTTGCAGTCCAAGGGACTCTCACCCTTACCTTTTATTCTATTTTGAAGCAAGTCAGTTATTTCATTTTTAAATATTTATGTCTCTCCTGAAAGTTGAGGACTTTAAAAACATAGCTAGCCGTGATAATCATTTGTGTATATACCTAATAGATTCTTGATATCAACAAATAGTCCAGTTAGGGGTTATTACCCTTGAACAGTGATTCTCTTGCTTGATTTCCATACACCTTGGGATTATCTGGGGTGTTTTTATACCAGTAATTTTCTATTCCCATCACAGACCAGTGGGCCTGGATATAGTGTCATTTTTTGTTACCCAAGTGATTTTGATACACAGAAAACGTTGAGAATTATAGCAAGATCTTCATGGCTGAAAGCTACAGAAGTAGCTGTGAAGAGCAAGTACAGATCTGATTCCTTTGAATTGTTAAATGTGAAGTTGAGTTTTATCTCATAGGGTTGTGAAGGAACTGCTGAGTGTTTATTTCTGTCTGATATATATTGATAGTCAAACATAGACATTGTTTTCTTCATTAAAAGAGTTCATTCAAAGTTTAGACTTCTAAACTTGGACTTTTTTTCAGGCTGCTGAGAAACTAGGTGAAACTGAGAAACTTAGTATAATGATTGAAGAATGTGGAGGTTTGGACAAAATTGAAGCTCTACAAAACCATGAAAATGAGTCTGTGTACAAAGCTTCATTAAACTTGATTGAGAAGTATTTCTCTGTAGAGGTGAGTAAACTGGTAATATTAATAGCTGGGAAGATTAAGCCCCATAAGTTATTTTTCCCTTAGACTTTCTTAATGAGTCTTGATAGATGTAGTAAAATATCCGTGTACATATGCTATTGCATATAACATACATATTTGTTTCTCTAATGTTTTGCTTGATAATAATACCATCTTTTAACTTGAAATATTAAAAAGTCACCAGTTTACTGTGGAATGAATAGCCTCACGAATCTTAGAATATCTTGAGAGTCAGTTTGTATAGGAGTTGGAGAAGTGGGCCAACCCCACAGCCATCCTCTGGCCTAATAGGCTGTTTTCCTCTTGCCTACTGAAAAGTGACAGGTTAAGGAAATCTCTTTTTCTGTTAACTGTAGTAGCATTTTAAAAAGAAACTTATTTTTGTCTGTGATGGGTCTTTGTTGCTATGCAAGGGCTTTCTCTAGTTGTAGCGAGAGGAAGATATTCTCTAGTTGCGGTGTGCGGGCTTCTCATTGCGGTGGCCTCTTGTTGCGGAGCACAGGCTCCAGACCGTAAGGGCTTCAGCAGTTGTGGCTCGTGGGCCTAGTGGGGTCTTCTCCGACCAAGGATCGAACCCATGTCCCTTGTGTTAGCAGACAGATTCTTAACCACTGGACCACCAGGGAAGTCCCATAATTTTTTATTGAAGTATAGTTGATTTATAATGTGTTTTAATTACTGCTATACAGTGAAGTGATTCAGTTACACATACATATATTCTTTTCCATTATGGTTTATCATAGGATATTGAATATAATTCTCTGCTATACAGTAGGACCTTGTTAATCCATTCTGTATATAAAAATGTACATTTGCTAACCTTGACCTGCTGCGCCATCTCTTCCCCCAGTCTCCTCCCACTTGGCAACCACCCGTCTTCTCTGTGTCCATGACTGTGTTTCTCTTGGGTTGATGGGTTCATTTGTCTTGTATTTTAGATTCCGCATAGAGGTGATACGTCTCTCTGACTTACTTCACTTAGTATGATAATCTGGTTGCATCCCTGTTAGAGTAGCATTTCTTAACCTATTCAGAACCTTCCCCTCTCAGGCAAACTTCAGTAGCCCTCCCTCCACTGTTTGAGAGATTAAAATATGGTTCAAGATTAAAGGTGAAATATGCAAATGAAGACCTTAAGGTGTTATGCTAAGTGAAATGAGACAGAGTAGGACACACACCATAAGATTTTTCTTATGTGCGGGATGTTTGAGCGGGGGGCACAAACAGTATGTCAGCTCACAGAATAGGTGGGTGGTTGCCAGAGGTTGAGGGTGGGAGAAGTGAGTAAACTGTTTGTTTTTGTTTTCAGCTTAAATAAATTGAGATGAAAGAAAAAAGCGTAAATATAGATTGCTAGGCAGCTACCTCTTAGAACTGTGCCAAATTTATGGGAGTCTGTTGTTTTGTTTTTAAATACTTCCAGGAAGAGGAAGATGAAAATGTTGTGCCAGAAGCTACCTCTGAAGGCTATGCATTCCAGGTGCAGGATGGCTCTGCCGGGACCTTCAGCTTTTAGGCGCGCCCCCGAGGCTTAACGCCGTTTGTGGTGCCCTTTGTTTGGTATAAGTTTGTCTTACTGTTTCTCTACCAAGAACTCTTTTTAAATGTGGTTTGTTACTGTAGCACTTTGTACAACAAAACTATACTTGAACAGTTCCAAACTGTACATACTGTGTGAAGCTTCTCCTCTCAGTCGGTTTCTTATTTCTATGTTCCTATGTGGAATTTCATATCTTGCAGTGTCCTGTAAATAAAGATTAAATTCCACCCTTTTCTTTACTTCACCATGCCAATGTGTTACTTTCTAATGTAGAGTTCTCACAGGTGGCAAATGAAAGGGAGTTGAACTGAACTCATGTGACTCTAAACTGGGGTGTAGTTCTGGTGTCAGGC
The DNA here is from genome assembly GCF_042477335.2 of Ovis canadensis. Classification (NCBI taxonomy): domain Eukaryota; kingdom Metazoa; phylum Chordata; class Mammalia; order Artiodactyla; family Bovidae; genus Ovis; species Ovis canadensis. The sequence goes on along the minus strand of NC_091255.1, from coordinate 57,307,895 downwards.
AGCATTTGATGTAAGGTTTGTCGTGTCATCAAGAATACAGAATTGATCGCTTCCTGTGTGCTTCTGAATTGTGGCTTTGCTCTACACTGCTTCCCCACTTGGTTGGTGAGAAATGGCCCTTGGAATGTCATAGGACATTTTTCACTGGACAGGTTTTTCACCAAAGAACAAATACAGTTTCCCAGAACCCCTCAGCCAGTGTCTTCTTAAGTCATACTGGCCACTAGGATAAAAATCTTAATTTAATCTTAAATTTCTCCTGGAGTCACAAGTGGAATTCATTCCTCCCAACTTTCAAGGCTGAAAGTGATTTCAGGGCTGCACCTGGGAAAATTCGATTGGTAAGGGGTGAGGTCCACCTATTGAGTCTTGTCCTTTTAATTCCCAGGTGCAGTCTGGGTTGTGAAAGCCACTACGTTAGCAGAAAAGGAAGGGGTCAGGTAGAGTTTTTAACTACAATATCCCAGAAGTCTCAGGAAAACAAAACGCGTCTTTAATATACTACTGTCAGTTTCCACTTTTCAGATTATTGGAAAAATGAGCAAAGATAAAAGCTATGATGGCGGGCATGGGGTGGAAGACGCAAATTGAACACAATTTATGACCTACTGTAGTCAATAAGGGCTACTGTATTCAGTAAGACAAGATAGTTCTTCAAGTCAGTCGTATAATGTAAGGAATTGCCATTTACCTTCTCAGTGGGTCCAAGCCCTTCCCCTAGTTCATCGACATACACTTTAATACATTTTGCCTTTTGTAGATAACAGGGTTTTTTTAAGTTCTCTTCTCAAAGGTGGTCGTCTTGTTGGGGAGCAGAAACGCTTCAGCTGATGTGTACTTAAAGCACCTCCAACGGCCGAATTCTCAACACGGAACGTGAAACCTGTTACAGGTGCTCCTCTAAGTGCAGGGCGCCTTGTTTGGAGCCCTGGTGTTTTCTGTTTTCTCTCTGCAGTCTTCCAGACAGGAGGACAGAAGGAACCAGGCTGGAGCTCTGTCCTCCCTTCCCTGCCTAAGGCTCGCTTGCCTCCCTTTTCCCTCCCCTTCCCCCAACGTGAATCCCTTCTTGGTTGCTGCATCCGAAAGTCTTTACCCTGAGAAAACCTGCACATCCTAGGCTTTCACTTTAAGGTAGATGGAGCTTTATGGTTTTAAAGGGACTAGTGTAACACACAGTTTGATAGGAGTATAAGGCCTGGATTTGTTAGCATGAAGGCATGACTTGGTGAAGTAATGGACAGGAGACAGCTGCTTTCCAAAAATACATTTTCATATTTTAGATAAAATTCCTAACATACTAGTTTCCTTGAAAATCCAGAGAGGCATTTGTATGTTTTTATTGAACTTAACTAGATAAAATCTAACGTTTTTATATTCAGCTTGATTTTAAGAAGTGACAAAACAGCCCCCCAATTTTCCCTCTTGCATTAAAGGATAATTTCTAAATTATGGGGCTTCCCAGGTGGCTCAGTGGTAAAGAATCCACCTGCCAATGAAGGAGACTCCATTCAATCCCTGGGTCAGGAAGATACCCTGGAGTGGGAAATGGCAGCCAACTCCAGTATTCTTGCCTGGGAAACTGTACGGACAGACGTGTCTGATAGGCTACAGTCCATGGGGTTGCAGGGCTGGACACAACTGAGCATGCGTGTGTGCACATGTATATTGCATTAATACACTGCATTTTTTAAGCTTTAGCCGTTTTAAGTCTCATCTAGATTTTAATAAACCATCACTGCCTGTGATGACTTCATTTTTGTATTGTCATAAGGAAAATGGGAAAGCAAAATTTCAGTCAAATATCAAGGTACTGCTGACACTTCATTTGCTTGTTGAAAAATCTTCAAAAAGTTAACATGAGGAAAAGATTGAACATCGGTGCTAAGTATTTCTCAAGTGTTTTTAAATTATTTTTTTATTGTAGTATAGTTGCTTTACAATATTGTGTTAGTTTCTGCTATACTTCCTGGAGTATTGATTCTTTAAATTGCCAGTGTATCTTGGCTTTAAAATCCTATCAAGCAACTTGACTATTTTTAAAATAAGGTAGGAAATAAACTATGAGCAAAGCTGGTGGAGGTGATGAAATTCCAGTGGAGCTATTTCAAATCCTAAAAGATGATGCTGTGAAAGTGCTGCACTCAATATGCCAGCAAATTTGGAAAACTCAGCAGTGGCCACAGGACTGGAAAAGGGCAGTTTTCATTCCAATCCCAAAGAATGGCAATGCCAAAGAATGTTCAAACTACCGCACAGTTGCTCTTATCTCACACGCTAGTAAAGGAATGCTCAGAATTCTCCAAGCCAGGCTTCAACAGTTTGTGAACTGTGAACTTCCAGATGTTCAAGCTGGATTTAGAAAAGGCAGAGGAACCAGAGATCAAATTGCCAACATCCTCTGGATCATCAAAAAAGCAAGAGTTCCAGAAAAACATCTGATTTCTGCTTTATTGGCTATTCCAAAGCCTTTGATTGTGTGGATCACCACAAACTGTGGAAAATACTAGACCACCTGACCTGCCGCCTAAGAAATCTGTATGCAGGTCAGGAAGCAACAGTTAGAACTGGACATGAAACAACAGACTGGTTCCAAATAGGGAAAGGAGTACGTCAAGGCTGTATATTTCAACTGTGCTTATTTATCTTATATGCAAGAGTGCATAATGAGAAACACTGGGCTGGATGAAGCACAAGCTGGAATCAAGATTGCAGGGAGGAATATCAATAACCTCAGATAAGCAGATGACACCATCCTTATGGCAGAAAGCGAAGAACTAAAGAGCCTCTTAATGAAAGTGAAAGAGGAGGGTGAAAAAGTTGGCTTAAAATTCAACATTCAGAAAGCTAAGATCATGGCATCTGGTCCTATCACTTCATGGCAAATAGATGGGGAAACAGTGGAAACTGATGGACATTAGGGGCTCCAGAATCACTGTAGATGGTGACTGCAGCCATGAAATTAAAAGACGCTTGCTCCTTGGAAGAAAACCTAACAACCAACCTAGACAGCATATTAAAAAGGAGAGACATTACTTTGCTGACAAAGGTCTGTCTAGTCAAAGCTATGGTTTTTTCAGTAGTCATGTGTGGATGTGAGAGTTGGACTATAAAGAAAGCTGAGTGCAAAGAATGGATGCTTTTGAGCTGTGGTGCTGGAGAAGACTTGAGAGTCCCTTGGACTGCAAGGAGATCCAACCAGTCCATCCTAAAGAAAATCAGTCCTGAATATTCACTGGAAGGACTTACGCTGAAGCTGAAACTCCAAACTTTGGCCACCTGATGAGCTGACTCTTGTAAAATCCCTGATGCTGGGAAAGATTGAAGGCAGGAGGAGAAGGAGATGACAGAGGATGAGAGGGTTGGATGGCATCACTGACTCAATGCACATGAGTTTGAGTAAGCTCCGGGGGTTCGTGATTGACAAGGAGGCCTGGCATGCTGCAATCCATGGAGTTGCAAACAGTTGGACACAACTGAGCAACTGAACTGAACTGAGGAAATAAACATTTGTTTTCTCAAGGCTGTTTTTTTTTTTTTTCTTCTCATCCTCAACCTTTCTGTGACTGCCTCATCCCTGAAAAGAAATTCTGGATAATTTCTTGTTACAGTACATCCTTGTTAAATAGGAGTTTTGCTTCAGCATTAGGCATCTTAAATTGCTCTTATTTATTTTGCACTTTCCAGAACCAAGTCAATTAAAACCAAAATTGTGCTCATCAAAGTGGCATGTTCCTTTCCATTCTAAATAGCCGTTTTGTTTGTATGGGCAGTTGGAAACCTCGTGAGCCACAGGACCCCAAGTTCAGAAGGCCATTAAGGGAAGTGTAGCTGGCTGCTCCTTCCCTCCCTCCACCCTTGCTGAAGCTTGCCAAGACCCAGCTGGCTGATTTTGCAAAGCCCTTGAAATATGTCATTAATGGTGCTTGCTTTTGAGATTGGGCTGTTGACCTAATTTGTGATGAACAAAACCTGGCCAAATCACGCCGTGCTCCCCTCCCCCCAGGGAAAGTGTTCGTGAAAAGTGTTTAGCAACATCACCGATTTAAATAACCTCAGCTAATAAAGATGATAGAAAACACTCAAGCTATCAAGTAGGATTTTTTGAGGACAGAAGAGCAGTTTAATTTTGAGCATTTGTATGTTAAATGGCATGTTGTTGGCATAGTTTGAAAGCAGAATTCTGGTGTCTATAAACGCCCAGTTCCTCCTAAATATTTGGGACAGTTTCATAACACTGTGTAGGAGTTGTACACAGCAAACCCTCTTAAATTGATCAGTTTGTGCATTCCTCTCAGGCTTTTCACAATAAAAAATGTCTTTCCCTGTTCAAGTTCCTAGAGTGGTGCAATGGAATGGACTATTAATTAGGAGCCAGATCAGCCTAAGTTAAAATCTGTCTCTACTGTATTTTAGTGAATGTCCTTTGGGTTATTTATGTAGCCCGCAATCCCTGATGGGCTGTACCCTGAAATAGGTTACCATATAATATCTGATTACCATATAATAGCAGTATGCTAGGTAAATATTGTAGTCATAGAACAGCTATTCCCCACCTTTTTTTTTTTGAAATGTTTTCCAATTTAATTCGAATATATATGAATAAAACTAACATTATACCAACAAATATGACAAAAAAGTATGACAAGCTACTGAAGCCAAAGAATGATATATAAGTAATAGCATCTGGGAAACCTGGAATTGACTGTCAAGGCAATCCATGTAACTGAAGCTTAATTTCAAAATATTCAGTTTAAGTTTGAGAGTTTCTTTTATCTGCTTCATCATGATACTGACATGTGGTTACATAGAGATTAAAATTATTATCTGAATAGTAAAAGAGTAAATTACTAATACTGCTGCTAAGTCACTTCAGTCGTGTCCGACTCTGTGCAACCCCATAGACGGCAGCCCACCAGGCTCCCCCGTCCCTGGGATTCTCCAGGCAAGAACACTGGAGTGGGTTGCCATTTCCTTCTCCATATTCCCCACCTTTTTAAAAAATGTAATTATTTTCTGTTTTGGCTGCACCACACAGCATGTGGGTTCTTGGTGTTTCCGCCAGGGATGGAGCCCACACCCCCTGCATTAGAAGCATGGAGTCCTAACCACTGGATCACCAGCAAAGTCCCTATTCCCAGCCTTTAGCAACAAAGGTTTCTTTGCTGTTCTTCCACAGACCTCTATTTTGATACATATTTACCTCCTCAGTTCAGTTCAGTCACTCAGTTATGTCCGACTCTTTGTGACCCTGTGAATCGCAGCACGCCAGGCCTCCCTGTCCATCACCAACTCCTGGAGTTCACTCACACTCGCATCCTTCGAGTCGGTGATGCCATCCAGCCATCTATCCTGTGTCATCCCCTTCTCCTCCCGCCCCCAATCCCTCACAGCATCAGAGTCTTTTCCAATGAGTCAGCTCTTCTCATGAGGTGGCCAAAATACTGGAGTTTCAGCTTTAGCATCATTCCAAAGAACACCCAGGACCAATCTCCTTTAGAATGGACTGGTTGGATCTCCTTGCAGTCCAAGGGACTCAAGAGTCTTCTCCAACACCACAGTTCAAAGCATCAATTCTTTGGCACTCAGCTTTCTTCACAGTCGAACTCTCACATCCATACATGACCACTGGAAAAACCATAGCCTTGACCAGATGGACCTTTGTTGGCAAAGTCATGTCTCTGCTTTTGAATATGCTATCTAGGTTGGTCATAGCTTTCCTTCCAAGGAGTAAGCGTCTTTTAATTTCATGGCTGCAGTCACCATCTGCAGTGATTTTGGAGCCCCACAAAATGAAGTCTGGCACTGTTTCCCCAGCTATTTGCCATGAAGTGATGGGACCAGAAGCCATGATCTTCGTTTTCTGAATGTTGAGCTTTAAGCCAACTTTTTAACTCCCCTCTTTGACTTTCATCAAGAGGCTTTTTAGTTCCTCTTCACTTTCTGCCTCCTAGCTAAGTTTATTCTCATTTTTTCTAATCAGTCTCTGTTATACATCATCATGAGACACCACATGGCTTGTTTCTGTACTCAATGGTAGGATTCTATTCCAAAGTTGGATGTTCTGTTGGTCTTTAGGCCTGTTACAGGCTTACCAGAGCTTTGCAAACAGTGAAACTGGCCCAAGGATCACCAGTTTTTCCAGGGATGGCCTTTGCAGCTAAACCTGTGAGGGCTTCGAGTTCCTGTACCCTGCCCTTATTCCCCTTTCTCTTCATTTTATGACTTAGGGCACCTTTCTCATCTAATGTCTCACTGGCCCTGAGAACAGCCTCACCCAAGCCATCCTGGTGATGGTTAGCTTGGAAGCTTGTCAGTATAGCCAACCCATTGTTGTTCAGTTGCTAAGTCGTGTCTGACAGTTTGCAACCCCATGGACAGCAGCACGCCAGGCTTCGCTGTCTCCCGGAGTTTGCTCAAACTCATGTCCATTGAGTTGGTGATGTCATCCTACCATCTCATCTTCTGTCACCCCCTTCTCCTGCCTTCAGTCTTTCCAAGCATCAAGGGTCTTTGTTAGTGAGTTGGCTCATCACATTAAGTGGCCAACCAGTGAAGCTTCCGCTTCAGCATCAGTCCTAATGAATTTTAAGGGTTGATTTCCTTTAGGATTTACTGATTTGATCTTGCCGTCCAGGGACTCTCAAGAGTCTTCTCCAGCACAACAGATGGAAAGCATAAGTTCTTCAACATTCAGCCTTCTTTATGGCCCAACTCTCACATCTGTACATGACTACTGGAAAATCCATGATTTTTAACTATATGGACCTTTGCTGGCAAAGTGATATCTCAGCTTTTTAATATGCTGTGTAGGTTTGTCATAGCTTTTCTTCCAGGGAGCAAGTGTCTTTTAATTTCATGGCTTCAGTCACCATCTGCAGTGATTTTGGAGCCCAAGAAAATAAAATCTGACAACATATAGGCCTTTACTTGTGATATGAAGCTGCTTAAGTGAGCAAACATTTTACCAAGAAACAACCAAACAAAGCTGTGTTTTCTACTCTGAATGAGGTTGAATGTTTAGAACTTGAACAGATTCGGGTAGAGACGTGTGTGTGTTAGTTTCCCAGTCATGTCCGACTCTTACAACCCGGTGGATTGTAGCCCATTGGGCTCCTCTGTCCATGGAATTCTCCAGGCAAGAGTACTGGAGTAGGTTGCCATTCCCTTCTGCAGGGGATCTTCCCAACCTAGGGATTGAACCCAGGTCTCCTGCATTGCGGGCGGATTCTTTACCATCTGAGTCACCAGGGAAGCCCTCAGGGAGAGATATTGGAAGCTTCGTCATAAAAACAAAGGAATTTAAAGAATTGGATGACTCAGAAAACTGAATTCATTCAAAATGAATGAAAAAAGATAATATAAATACATAAATATTAGTAGGCTGTTCCAAATGTAATTATGAAAGACATACAATTTTTTAGCAAAACTTGGATTACAGGAGAAATGTGGAAAAACACATAGCAATGAGAAGACCTTTAAAAACGGGCTTAAACCAAATTTTTAGATGACCAGTGACTACCCCCGCTCTCAATTTTTGTCCATCTTTTCAACCAATTTCTCTGTCACATCAAGGAAACTTTCACATTAACTTAGTGAAACTTCTTTCTTGATAACTTTGTAAAATAACCTTTTCTTGTTACAGAGATAATCCTAATTTTGGAAAATTTAAAAAACCCACCACCTCAAAGATTAAAATAGTCTAAAATCTCACCATTAGATTGTATATTTTTTCATAGATAGGAATTCTTTTTCAAGTTATTTTTAATTTTATTAGAAAACAATACAAGGAAAAATAGGACCACAAGATGTTTACATGCATAATTAAACACAGGAAGAGTTTGGGATTTTTTTTATTGATTTACGATATTAGTTTCAGCTATACAACTCATAGTACAATAGTGATTGAAGATTTTTATAGACTATACTCCATTTATAGTTATCATAAAATATTGGCTATATTCACTGCATTGTACAACATAATCTTGGTACTTCTTTATTTTATACATAGTATTAATACTTTGTAGAGATAGAAAGTTTTAATTGGAATAACCTGAGATCCAGGATAGGCCTTTAGGGGCCCATGAACCCCTGAAATTGTATGCAAAGTTTATTGTTAAATACAGGAATATGAGCTTTTCCGAGAAAGGGGCTCATAGGTTGATGAAAACTGGGTTCTTAAAGGTGTAGCCACCCTCAAAACATTATACACTTCAGGTGTAGTTCTCTCCAATTTATTTTCTACATAGCTGAGGTGCGCTTTATTTTTTTAATGTCATCGGAGCCAGCTTCACGCAGTTGTTTAAGACCTCAGGCCAAGAATTCAGCTGTAATTTGACTAAAGAACTCAAGTTGAATGGGAGTTTTAACTGCTGTCCCTGAAAGATGGCATTTGGCGGACATTCACTCCAAAAGTGTGATGAAGCACAGGAAGAATGTGGTGCCTTTGTCCCCTGAAAGAGAAGATGGCAGGGGTTTGTGTTTCTCTCTTTGGCCTCAAGTTCGGCTTCTCTGCAGGCTCCAGAGGGTGGGCGGTAACGAAGTACTGTTTGGCTCCCCATCCTCTTGCTGACAGCCAGGTCTCTGAGAGGCAAATCAGACACTTCCCAGGGTTGGATCCCGGGCTCGACCGCCAGGGATGGCTCCTAACTGTTCTCAAGGAAGCAGGGAACTTGCCTGGCCTTCACCAGCTTCATCAGAGCTGTCACTCTCTTTAGAAACTGGCTTTGTTTCTAGGCCTTGTGCTTTGCTTTGGAGCTAACAACTGCCATTTCCCCCTGGTATTTCTGCTGTGGTCATCATGCCTGCCCTTCTCCTAGGAGGTTGGGGGAATTTGCTAGCCAAAGTCAAACAGCTGGCTCCCAGATGGCTCTCCGTCCCATGACCCCACGAACATCCCAACATTGATTTGCTCAGGAGGCTTAAACTCAGCTAGCTAGCGGGGCAGGATGCCTGCAGACCCCCACCCGGAGAGATTTATGGGCTCAGGCCTTGGAGGGAGCAAATCTCTAGAGGTGGGTTGGGGCTACTCAGTTCCCTTTTGTTGCGCATTCTAGAATTCTGCCTAACACAGAAGAGGCTGACCTCATTCTTATCCCACCCGGAGATTAAGTGGGGATAACTAGGTAACTAGCAAGTTATTACTGACAATGCTAAATTACCTGGCAAAGAAAGTTTCTCTCTGTCTCTCTCTCTACACATACACACACACAGACACACACACACACACACATGCTAAGAGAGTTCTCTTCGAGGGTGTGTTTTTTCGGACACTGCGTATGACATAAAAATGATCTAAAAAGATTGTCATCTCCAATTCCCAGAATGAGAGTATTCATCCCATTCAGGTGGAAATGAGCAACAGAGCCCAAATAGTTTCTGGTGGCAAAGAAAAATTCTTCGGCGTCTATTTCCTGGAGATAACGCAGAGAATGCTAGCAGGTTTCTAACATACTTCAGCTGTTCAGGAAATACTTTAAATAATTTCCTGCTCTAGAGACTAGGAGGAGAGCCAGAAAGTTGGAAAGTATTACTCTCTTTCTTTACGGTCACAAAGGCACTTCCCAGGGACTCCTTCACTATTCACACACACATGCTCCTAGGAGCTCTTTTCTGGCTTTCCCTGGTCTTTTTATGCGGGAATGTTCTTTTTTAAAAGAGTGTGGCGAGAATCCTAGTAACTTGGACTTCCCATAGCATCCTGGCCTGTGCTTCCTAAGGAACTTGACAAATATGAACTAATTAAGCTTGGAAAGCCCCCACGAGAGTCCTCCCAGCCGTTGTTGAAATGGGGCCAGCTCTGTCTGAGGTGGAGCCGCCGCTGTGTTTGCCCTGCACAGCAACAATTCAAACAGTGGAGAGGGCGGAAAGCCAACCGCCTAACGCAACTGAAACTGCAAGGAAGCAGCGAGGGAGGCAGCCTCTTTGATTTGCTTTCTGCTGCATTCAGTGGGGTTCAGGTATTGGTGTTGAAATTGTGTCATTTAGACTTTTGAATGTGATTTCAGGTAACTGAAAAATAAAAAATTTAACCAGGTGAATTTTTATCTAAAGCAATGGTGCTGGATCAAAGATGATTTTACAACCCCCAAGGGAACATTTGGGGTGTCACTTCTTGGGGAGAGGGATGCTATTGACAACTAAGTAGGTAGAGGTCTAGGATCCGACTGAACATACTGTGTGTAACTCACAGAATAGACCCCCCACGATAAAGAGTGATCTTGCCCAAAATGTCAGTAGTGCTGAGGTTTTAAAAGCCTGGTCTAAAGGTTCAGCGTGACTCAGTGTTGGCTTGTGTCCTCTCTGTTAAGTCCCACATCTTAACGGTGGGGACATTTCAGCCCATTCAGATCTAGGATCTAAGCTTCTGGGAGCATCCTGGATTCCTGGGCTGATCCTGCAGGTGATGACAATCTCCCAAACATTGGATGTTGAAGACACGCCCTGGGAATCAGGTATCTTATAAATCTTGTAAGTGATCCTTGTGGAAAAGGGACCCCTTTTTTTTGCACTTCTGATTGGGCCCCAGGGTTTCAAGGTCCTGTTTTTCTTGCAGTGAATAAGCCATTCTGTTTCTCCGACAGGGCCTATTCAGCAAGCAGCTATTTCTTTTCTCTTTCCTCAAGGCCTAGCTGCCAGGGAGCCCCAGGCTGTCACTGTTTGTCTGGCCATCAGCAAGAGACAGCCACAAGGAAGTTCAGCCAATAGCCAGAGACAAGGGGAATTTTACTTCAATCTTTCTTTTTGCAAACTTAAAAATTCCCTGGCAGTCCAGTGGTAAGGACTCTACATTTTCACTGCTGAGGGCATGAGTTCGATTCCTGGTCGGGCAACTAAAAAACAACAATAAGAATTTTAAAACTGTCCTTCATGGAGAAAACCTTGGAAATGTTCCTCTCACCCAGGAAGCCCCCTGGACATCCCCACGGGGTCCCTTCCTCCTCTCTGCCACCCACTTTGGCCTCCTCCTGATGACACCTTCACCAAGCTGTGTCTCCCTCATTGCTTGGGGGATAGGTTTCCCTCCATCCTGCTGCCACGGGCAGCCCGAGAGCAGTATCCAAGTCGTGGGTGCCCCCTGAGTTCCCCAGGGCCCAGTCCTGGACACTGGCCCACCCAAGCTCCAGGTAGACACTTAAAGGTTCAGCCAGATCTCACAACAGGTGCTGTGTTATTGTTGTTCAGAGGCTAAGTCACGTCTGAGTCTTTTCGACCCCATGGGCTGCAGCACGCCGGGGTTCCCTGTCCTCCACTGTCTCCCAAACTTTGCCCAAACTCACATCCATTGAGTGGGTGATGCCATACAGCCTTCTCGTCCTCTGTCGCCACCTTTTCCTCCTGCCTTGGATCTTTCCCAGCATCAGGTGCTATGGAAGTCTGAACACTTGCTCCAAAAGCCAGGCAGCCTATGGCTTCAGGGCCCATGGTGAGCCCTGCTCTTGTCAGCTGGGTCAGAAGGGCTTTTAAAAGTGACCTGACCTGATAACCTGAATGGTCTAGTGGTTTTCTCTACTTTCTTCAATTTAAGTCTGAATTTGGTAATAAGGAGTTCATGCTCTGAGCCACAGTCAGCTCCCGGTCTTGTTTTTGCTGACTGTATAGAGCTTCTCCATCTTTGGCTGCAAAAGATATAATCAGTTTGATTTCAATATTGACCATCTGGTGATGTCCATGTAGAGTCTTCTCTTGTGTTTTTGGAAGAGGGTGTTTGCTATGACCAGTGCGTTCTCTCGGCAAAACTCTGTTAGCCTTTGCCCTGCTTCATTCTATACTCCAAGGCCAAATTTGCCTGTTATTCCAGTATTTCTTGACTTCCTACTTTTGCCTTCCAGTCCCCTATAATGAAAAAGACATCTTTTTTGGGTGTTAATCCTAGAAGGTCTTGTAGGTCTTCATAGAACTGTTCAGCTTTTGCTTCTTCAGCATTACTGGTCGGGGCATGGACTTTGATTTCCGTGATATTGAATGGTTTGCCTTGGAAACAAACAGATCATTCTGTCATTTTTGAGACTGCATCCAAGTACTGCATTTTGGACTCTTTTGATGACTGTGATGGCTACTCCATTTCTTCTAAGGGATTCTTGCCCACAGTAGTAGATATAATGGTCATCTGAGGTAAATTCACCCATTGCCATTCACTTCATGGAAAATAGATGGGGAAACAATGGAAACAGTGACAGACTTAATTTGGGGGGTCTCCAAAATCGCTGAAGATGGTGACTTAAGACACTTGCTCCTTGGAAGCAAAGTTATGACCAACCTAGACAGCATATTAAAAAGCAGAGACATTACTTTGTCAACAAAGGTCCATCTAGTCAAAGCTGTGGTTTTTCCAGTAGTCATGTATGAATGTGAGGCTTGGACTATATAGAAAGCTGAGCACCAAAGAATTGATGGTTTTGAATTGCGGTGTTGGAGAAGACGCTTGAGAGTCCCTTGGACTGCAAGGAGATCCAACCAGTCCATGCTAAAGGAAATCAGTCCTGAATATTCACTGGAAGGACTGATGCTGAAGCTGGAACTCCAATACTTCGGTCACCTGATTGGAAGAACGGACTCATTGGAAAAGACCCTGATGCTAGGAAAGACTGAAGGTGGGAAGAGAAGGTGATGACAGAGGATGAGATGGCTGGATGGCATCACTGACTCAATGGACATGAGTGTGAGTAAACTCTAGGAGTTGGTGATGGACAGGGAGGCCTGGCGTGCTGCAGTCCATGGGGTCGCAAAGAGTCAGACACACTGAGCGACTGAACTGACTGACTGAACTGACCTGATAACTGTCTTAGTTTCCTGTTTCCTAGGGCTGTGGTTAAGAAATACCACAAACTGGGGGACTTAAAGAACAGAGATTTATTGTCTTACGTTCTGGTGGCCACAAGTCTGAGGTCAAGGTGTCAGTGGGTTGGTTACCTCTGAGGACTGTGAGGGAAGGAGCTGTACCAAACCTCTGTCCTTCGAGTGTCGATGAATGGTCATCTTCTGCCTGTATCACTTCACGCCATCATCCCTCCATGCATGTCTGTCTCTGGGTCCAAACTTCCCTATTTTAAAGGACTCCATTCAAGAATCCCCCAGTAGTCCGGTGGTTAGGTTTCTGTGATTTCACTGCCAAGGGCCTGGGTTCAATTCTTGACTAGGGAGCTGAGATCCCACAAGCTGCATGGTGTGGTCAAAATAAATAAACAACAATAAAAACAAATAAAAGGACTCTATTCATATCAGATTAGTGCCCACTTTAATGACCTCAGTTTAACCTGATTATCTCTGTAAAGACCATTGTTGTTGTTACAGTCGCTAGGTTGTGTCTGAATCTTTGAGACACCATGGACTGCAGAATGCCAGGCTTCCCTGTCCTTCACCATCTCCCGGAATTTGCTCAGATTCATGTCCATTGAGTTGTGATGCCATCCAACCATCTCATCCTCTGCCACCCTTTTCTCCTTTTGCCTTCAATCTTTCTCAGTATCAAGGTCTTTTCCAATGAGTAGGGTCTTTGCATCAGGTGGCCAAAGTATTGGAGCTTCAGTTTCAGCATCAGTCCTTCCAATGCATATTTAAGATAGATTTCCTTTAGGACTGACTGGTTTGATCTCCCTGCAGTCCAAGGAACTCTCAAGAGTCTTCTCCAGCACCACAATTCGAAAGCATCAATTTTCTGTGCTCAGCCTTCTTTATGGTCCAATTCTCATATCTGTACATGACTACTGGAAAAATCATCAGGCTTCCCAGGTGGCGCTAGGGGTAAAGAACCCACCTGCCAATGCAGGAGACATAATGAGACATGGGTTCAATCCCTGGGTTGAGAAGATCCCCTAAAGGAGGGCCTGGCAACCCCTCCAGTATTCTTGCATGGAGAATCCAACAGACAGAGGAGCCTTGAGGACCATAGTCCATAGGGTCGCAAGAGTCGGACACGACTCAGGTGACTTAGCACACAGCGCATACAGATCTTTGTTGGCAAAGCGATATCTCGGCTTTTTAATACGCTGTCTAGTTTTGTCATAGCTTTCCTTCCAAGGTGTCTTTTAATTTCATGGCTGCAGTCACCATCCACAGTGATTTTGGAGCCCAAGGAAAGAAAATCTGTCACTGTTTCCACTTATTCCCCTTCTATTCACCACGCAGTGATGGGACCGGATGCCACGATCTTAGTTTTTTGAATGTTGAGTTTTAAGTCAGTTTTTTTACTCTCCTCTTTCACCCTCATCTAGAGGCTTTTTCTTTCCTCTTCACATTCTGCCATTAGAGTAGTATCATCTGCATGTCTGAGGTTGTTGATATTTCTCCCAGAATCTTCATTCCAGCTTGTGATTTATCCAGCCCAACAATTCCCTTGATGTACTTTGCATATAAGTTAAATAAGTAGGGTGACAGTATACAGCCTTGTCATACTCCTTTCCCAGTTTTGAACCAGTTCATTGTTCCACGTCTGGTTCTAATTTTTTACTTCTTGACTTACATACAGGTTTCTCGGGAGACAGATAAGATTCTCTGGTATTCCCATCTCTTTAAGAATTTTCCAATTTGTTGTTATCCACACAGTCAAAGGCATTAACATAGTCAATGAAGCAGAAGTAGATGCTTCTCTGGAATTCCTTTGCTTTCTCTATGATCCAACGAATGTTGAAAATTTAATCTTTGGTTCCTCTGCCTTTTCTAAATCCAGCTTGTACATCTGGAAGTTGTCGGTTCCTGTACTGCTAAAGCCTAGCTTGAAAGATTTTGAATATAAACTTGCTAGCATGTGAATTGAATGCAACTGTGCGGTAGTTTGAACATTCTTTGGTATTGCCCATCTTTGGGGATGGAATGAAAACACCTTTTCCAGTCCTGTGGCCACTGCTGAGTTTTCCAAATTTGCTGGTATATTGAGTGCAACACTTTCACAGCATCATCTTTCGGGATTTGAAATAGTTCAGCTGGAATTCCATCATCACTACTCGCTGTGTTTGTAGTAATGCTTCCTAAGACCTACTTGACTTCACCCTCCAGGATGTCTGGCTCCAGGTGAGTGACCACACTATTGTGGTTATCCAGGTCATTACGACCTTTCTTGTATAGTTTTTCTGTGTATTCTTGCCATCTCTTTTTAATCTCTTTTGCTTCTGTTAGTTCTCTGGCCATTTCTGTCCTGTATCGTGCCCATCCTGGCATGAAATATTCCCTTGATATCTCAAATTTTCTTAAAGAGATTTCTAGTCTTTCCTGTGCTATTGCTTTCCTCTTATTTCTCTCCATTGTTCACTTAAGAAGGTTTTATTATCTCTCCTTGTTATCCTCTGGAACTTTGCAGTCAGTTGGTATATCTTTCCATTTCTAACGTACCTTTTGCTTCTCTTCTTTTCTCAGCTATTTATAAAGCCTCCTCAGACAACCACTTTGCCTTCTTCCATTTATCTTTGTTTAGGATGATTTTGGTAACTGCCTCCTGTATGATGTTGTGAACTTCCATCCATACTTCTTCAGGTACCCTGTCTACCATATCTAATCTCTTGAATCTATTCATCATCTCTACTGTATAAGTATAAAGATTTGATTTAGGTTATACCTGAATGGCCTAGTAGTTTTTCCGTTTTCTTTCATTTGAGCCTGAATTTTGCAACAAGGAGCTCATAATCTGAGCCACAGTCAGCTTCAGGTCTTGTTTTTGCTGACAGTATTGTGTTTCTTCATCTTTGACTGCAAAGAATACAATCAATCTGATTTTGTATATTGACCATATGTTGATATTCACATGTAGAGTAATCTCTTGTGTTGTTGGAAAAGGGTGTTTGCTATGACCAGTGTGTTCTCTTGACAAAACTCTGTTAGCCTTTGCCCTGCTTCATTTTGTACTCCAAGGCCAAACTTGCCTGTCTGTCCAGGTTTCTCTTGACTTCCTACTTTTGCATTTTAATTCTCTATGATCAAAAGGATATCTTTTTTTGGTATTTGTTCTAGAAGATCTTGTAGGTCTTCATAAAACTGGACAACTTCAGCTTCTTTCAGCATTAGTGGTTGAGGCATAGACTTGGATTACTGTGATATTGAATGGTTTGCCTTAGAAACGAGCTGAGATCATTGTTGTGTTTGAGATTGCACCCAAGTACTGCATTTCAGATTCTTTTATTGACTAAAAGGGCTACTCCATTTCGTCTAAGGGATTCTTGCCCACAGTAGTAGATATAATGGTCATCTGAATTAAATTCACCTGTTCCTGCCCATTTTAGTTCACTGACTCTAAAATGTCGATGTTTACTCTTAGCACCTCCTGTTTGACCATGTCCAGGTTACCTTGGTTCATGGACCTAACCTTCCAGGTTCTTGTGCAATATTGTTCTTTTTTTTTTTTCAATATTGTTCTTTATAGTATTGGACTTTACTTTCACCATCAGACACATCCACAACTGAACATCATTTCCACTATGTCCCTGCCTCTGCATTCCTTCTGGAGCTATTAGTAATTGCCCTCCACTCTTTCCCTAGCATATTGGACACCTTCTGTCCTGGGGGGTCATCTTCCGGTGTCACATCTTTTTGCTTTTTCATACTCTTCATGTGGTTCTTGTGGCAAGAATACTCGAGTGACTTGCCATTCCCTCCTCCAGTGAACCATGTTTTGTTAGAACTCTTGACTATGACCCATCTGTCTTGGGTGGCCCTGCATGACTTGGCTCATAGCTTCATTGAGTTTTGTAAGCCCCTTTGCCACGACAAACCCATGATCCATGAAGGGTATAAAGACTGCTTTTCCAAATAAAATCACATTTTGAGGTCCTGGGGGTTAGAATTTCAACACACCATAGTTTTTTGGGGGATAGAAATAAGTCAACCCATAACAAAACTAGATGCTGTCCCTCATCTGAGATTGGATCCTTAACTGGGGGAAATTTACATTAAAGGGATTATTGAGGCCATTGGAAACATTTGAATCTGGCCTCCTGGATGGATGATGCTGTGTTGCTAGACAGAGGCAGGTGGTGGCAGTGCTGGGAGGCAATGGAGCAGGATGCAGAAAGTGCAGGATGAATCTGGGAAACAGAAAATCGTGAAACCAATTTGTCTTTAAAGGATAAAACTCAAGCCAGTGCCAATAAAAAGAACATGCTTCCCTTTCTTCTCCCTGTCCCCCTAACAGAGAGTAAAACTAGGGTAGCAAGTCCCCCTCCAGTCTATGCAGAAGCCAGAGGGATTTATTTTTTGGTGAACCTTGCTCACTCTTACAACGGTTTCCCCAAGATTGTGCCTTTTCATTTGTCTTTTTTAAATTTGATTTTTATTTGATATTGGCGCATAGTTGATTTAAAATGTTGCATTAGTTTCAGGTGCACAGTCATACATATGTCCATTCTTTTTCAGATTCTTTTTTCATGTAGGCTATTATCGAATATTGAGTGGAGTTCCTTGTGCTATACAGTAGGTCCTTGTTGATTATCTGTATGTAGTAGTGTGTATGTTAATCCCAACATCTTAATTTATCCCTCCCCTCACTGACTTTTCCCTTTGGTAACTGTAAGTTTGTTTTTGAGTCTGTGATTCTGTTTTATAAATAAGTTCATTTGTATCATTTTAAAAGAATTTTTTTTGGCTGTACATGTGACATGTGGGATTTTAGCTCCCTGACCAGAGATTAAATTTATGCCCTTTGCAGTTGAAATGTGGAGTCTTAACCACTGGACTGCCAGGGAAGTCCTTGTATCATTTTTTTAGATTCCATATATAAGTGATATCGTATTGGTCTGACCTCATTCACTTAGTTCGATAATCTCTAGGTTCATCTATATGCCGCTTGCTATTGTTCAGTCACTCAGTCCTGTCCGACTCCTTGTGACCCCATGGACTGCAGCACGCCAGGCTTCCCTGTCCTTCACCATCTCCTGGAGCTTGCTCAGACTCATGTCCATATGTATATCTATATATAGATATACATACTATGTCTTCTTTATCCATTCATCTGTTGATGAACGTTTATGTTGCTTCGTTTGTCCCTATTTGATTTTACTGAGGCAAGTAAACCCACAGTAATCTGTGTATAATGCTCTAATCTTAAGCATATTGCTCAACGCATTTTTACTTATGGACACACCCAGGTCAGCAGCATCTGGATCAAGGTATGGGACATTTCCAGGACCCCAGAAGATTCCTTAAGGTCCCTCTCTAGTCAATCACCTACTGGTTTCCCCCCGCCTCCACCTGCTCTGCAACCTTAGCTGCCATCCCCACTCCCCAGCAGCCAGAGGTAACCACTAGTGTGACTTCAACCGCAGAGGGGTCTTTTAAAAACACAAATCACATTCTATCACTCCTCTGCTTCACAGTCTCCACTGGCTTCACATCACGCTTAGAATTAAACTCACTGTAGCCTGCAAGGCCTTGTGTGACCTGGCTCCCATCTGGTATCCACCTCTTATGCCCTCCTGAGCTCACTGTGTGCCAGCTATACTGGCCTTCCCTCTAGTCCTCAAACTCTAAGCTTGGAGCTGCCACAGGACCTTTGCTTGTGCTGTTCCCTCTTTCTGCGATAATCTCCCCGCGTATATCCATATGACTCATTCCTTCTCACCCTTAGGTTTTGCCTCAGATGTTACCTCTTCCTAAAGCCTTCCTGACATCACCCATTTCCTGAATCACTATCCTTTTACTTTTTAAAAAATGTTTATTTTTACTTATTTGTCTGTGCTGGGTCTTAGTTGCGGCGTGCGGGATCTTGCATCTTCACTGTGGCATGAGAACTCTTAGCGGCATGTGGGATCTAGTTCCTTGACCAGGGATGGCACCCCAGCCCCCTGCATTGAGAGAACAGAGCCTTAGCCACTGGACCCTTACTGTGATCTTGAGTAAACTACTTAACCTCTTTGTAACTCACCCTCCTTATCTATTAACGTGGAAAATAGTCCCCACCTTTTGGGGTTGTTGTGAGGGTTAAATAGCCTAATGCAGATAAAATGATTGGGGTGACACATTGTGAAGAGCTCAGTAGACTCAGCCATGATCATTGGTGGCCGTGGCCTTGGGCATCCAGGGCAGCCACGTGTTCTCAGCCAACTTCACTCTGAGAGCTTTAACTGAGGCAGGAAGGTTTGGACAAGACAAAGGAAACACAGTATCTCCATTCTTTTAAATATTTTATTTCACTTATTTGCAAGTTTATGTCCCCTTGGCCTCACATGTCAGACCATCAGTGGATCATTTCTCCCACAGTGGATCATTTCTTTGCCCTATTCTTTAAAAAAAAAATTATCGACTTATTTGGTTGTGCTGGGTCTTAGTTCTGGCACTGCAGGGTCTTCGATCCTTGTTTTGGCATGCAGGATCATTTTTCAGTTGAGGAATAAGGGACCTAGTTACCCAACCAGGGATTGAATCTGAGCCCCCTGCATTGGGAGCATGGAGTCTTAGCCACTGGACCGCCAGGGCTAATATTTGCCCTTGGGTTGCCTTTTTGTCACCCTCCACATACCTGGTAAATAGTAAGGAACCAAACAGCATTGCCAATTCAATGGACACGAACTTGGGCAAACTCTGGGAGATGGTGAGGGACAGGGAGGCCTGGTGGGCTGCGGTCCACGGAGTCGCAGAGTCAGACACGACTTGGCAAGTGAACAACAGCAAGGAATCAAATGCCTAGTAAGCTTTAATTCAATCCATCCCACCCAGACCCCATCAGCTCTGTTCTAATATTCTAATTAAAGGGGCTGCTAATCCCACCAGATACATCAAAACTGCCCCACCCACTAGGACCCTCCTCCCCAGTTACCCCATGCCTCACCCACAGCAGCACGAAGCCAGCCTCTGTGGCCGACAACTTTTACTGTAAATTTTAAAAGTTTTAACAGGAAGAAAATAAACCTGCCTCCCCACCATGCGAAGGTATCTGAATCACCGATGTGAAGAACAAAACGTTCCTAAAACTCTGGAGGTGGAACCTACCCCAGGTCTAGAGCTGACAGATTCTTTTGGCTTGACATAGGAAGGTGAGAAAAAAATGCTTTCCTTATGATGGTCTAGAGTCAGAGAGAGTGGAAGTTATTGGTTAAAAAAATCCCTCAAACCAACGTATTTTTTTCTCCTGGTGGATTAATATTTTATGCCTGTTGAAAATGTAAACACAAGGTGTGGGGTTTGTTATGAAAAGCAACATGGGAGACACTGAGTTCTGTGTGTTACTCGGTAGGGTTGGATTTGTGAAAGCTGGTCGTTTCCTCCCCACTGGAGAAACCGCCACAGGGAGGCAGTAGAGCCTAGTGGTTAAGAGTGTGGGCTCTGGAAATCAGGCCGACGTCATAGCTGTGTGACCTCCAGAAAGTTCCTCAACTGCTCTGTGCCTCACTGTCCAACTCAGCCAAATGGGGATGAAACTAATATCAAACTCCTAGGGGCGTTAAGTAAGCTCTTGATTAGCGTTTAAAAATACAGGAGTTGAGGGGGGCAATCTTCAAATAGATAAGTGAATAGGTAGGTTTTTTTTTTTTTTTTTGAGAGCACAATATATTTAAGGCTGTGCAAAATGGTCTAAAATGAAAATGCTAGTCACTCAGTCGTGTCTGACTCTTTGTGACTCCATGGACTGTAGCCCACCAGGCCCCTCTGTCCATGGAATTCTCCAGGCAAGAATATTGGAGTGGGTAGCCATTCCCTTCTCCAGAGGATCTTTCCAACCTAGGGACTGAACCCAGGTCTCCTGCATTGCAGATGGATTCGTTATCATCTGAGCCACCAGGGAAGCACCGCCCCCCTCCCAAATCATCTAAACAGTTTCTCAAAGGCCTAGTCCCAATCCTCACCTACAATCACATCCCATTGTAATCAAGAAGCAAATTTCAACAGCTGCTTCAAAGAAACCTTGGCCCTCCACAGTGTTATTCTTCTAGCTCTTTCTTGTCATGCAGAGGCTGTGTAATTTGTTCCATTCCACTTTTGAGTGTGACAGGCTTTCTCTCAGCCTTTGGTTGAGTGTATACACACACACCACGAAATGATATATATTCTAGAATTACTTTCTTAGTATATAACAGTTGTATTATGGAATGGAGTATATTATTATATTTAGAAATTATGTATAAAATGTATCTTTGGTTTTTATTTTTAATTTTTTTTTTAGGGTTTCACAGAGAAGGGGAAGGCTGCTTTCTTCTGCTCTTTTTCTTGTTTCAAGGTTTCGAAGAAAGTGCTTAAAGGAAAAGATGTCAATTTTGTGTGTTAATGACACTGAGCTGTGTCCAAGTTTCAGGGGAGTGATTAAATCGCGGCTGGTAGTTCAGTGGGTGATGGTTTGAGCTGCTGCTGCTGCTAAGTTGCTTCAGTCGTGTCCGACTCTGTGCGACCCTATAGACGACAGCCCACTAGGCTCTGCCATCCCTGGGATTCTCCAGGCAAGAACACTGGAGTGGGTTGCCATTTCCTTCTCCAATGCAGAGACTGGTACAATTTTTGAAGGAGGAGAGGGGTTAAGTGGGTATATTGAATTTAGATTTAACCACCTGATGGAATTATGGTTTGATCTGTAGATTGTCCGGCTGGAGTGGGTTATATATAGGAGTGGATTAGTTGTTGACGGAATGTCAGATTCCTCACTTGTTTGTGTGTATGTGTGTGTACGTGGGGAACGGGGCAGGGGGGCGTTGGCCATGCCTCTCAGCATGTGGGATCTTAGGTCCCCAACCAAGGACTGAACCTGTGCCCCCTGCAGTGGAGACAGAGTCCTAACTGCTGGAGCACCAAGGAATCCCCTGTATTCCTCACCTGCGTAAGGGAGAGAGAGAAACTAAGTGAGTGACTGCCTCTCTCCCCCAGCCTCCTTGGTAAAGAGGAGCTGAGCCTGAACCCTGGCAATTTCTGAGCTGCGGGAGGAATTATTTGGGGCTGGAGAGGTTTCCATGAGCGCTAACACTCATCAAAGCACTGAGTGAGCACTTCAACCATGGGCCAGGTACTATATACTAAGTACACCCTTTACATGCTAGAACCTCTCAGGGAGCCTCACTGCACTCTGTAAGGTGGGGAGTGTCTACAAGCCCTTTTAGCAAGCAAGAGAACTGAGGCACAAGGTGGACAAATGGTTTGCGGAGATGCAAGCAGCTTCTCTGGTTTTACCTTCTTCTCCAAAGGACCAAGAAAGGTGGTGTCCCAGAACCCAAACCCTTTTGCTCTGGAGACCTGGTTCCTGGCAGGAGCTCTTAGCCACGGATGAGGGTCCTATCGAGGCTGAGTGGCTCCCAGGGAACACCCAGGAGGGCACCGGAGAAGCTGATTGCATCCAGAAAAGAGGTGATGCCCTTTCTATCTGTCTGAGGTCCACATCGTGGGAGGCGAGCCCAGGCTCGGAAGCTGAGACCTCCGCGGAGCGCTGGCCGGGACGTGAGCCTCAGAATGAATCAGCTCTCTTCTGGCACTGCCGATTTTTGAAGAGGAAAGAACTAATGCTGGGCAGAGAAAGGGCCAAAACTGGATGTTTTAAGAGATGTTCTCCTGATGTGCGTTTCTTCAGCTCAACAGCTATTCTTTGAGTCTTTAACAGAAGTCTGGGAGGGAAAATAGCACCTATACCCTGACAGGCATGGTCTCTCTCAATTCTCGCAACCATGTGGGTCACAGGGGCAAGGATTCCCCCTTTACAGAGGAAGAAACTGAAGCTCAGGAAGGTTAAGGAAGCTTCGTAGAGTCACGCAGCTAACAAACGGTAAAACTGGAAAGTGAAGTGTCCTTTGTCCTCTGTCCCATATAGTCTGTGTGTGTGCTTCTGCGCTCAGTTATGTCCAGCTCTTTACGACCCCCATGGACTGTAGCCTGCCAGGCTCCTCTGTCCATAGAATTTTCCAGGCAAGGATACTGGAGCGGGTTGCCATTTCCTACTCCACATACTGTCAGGAATGGTACTGATTGCTGGGGTGCGGAGTGAGAGAAAGAAAGTCCTTTCCCACTCCCCCACCCCCACTAAGATTTTTATTATCCAGTAGAAAAGACTGGTAACCAGATGACCAATAGGAATGGTAGACATGGATGGAGAGCTTCCTGGGGCTGACTGTGCCTTATAACCAGAGACTCTAGTAGGCTTACTGTGGCCTGATGAGGAGGAAAATTATTGTTCCCATTTTCCAGATGGGGAAACTGGGGCTCAGAGAGGTTAAGAAAGTTCTCAAGATTCCAGGGCAAGCAGTTGTGCCTTCCCAGCCAAGGGAGGCACCTTGGGAAGCAGAGACAAGCCCTGTGGGTGGAGGTGATTACATTTGGTGTGTGCGCAGCTCCAGCTTCACTCCGGGCCCGAAATGAGTCATCGGCAAGTCATGGAACAAGCCCCTCTGGACACACAACGAGGCTGTTTTGTACATTAGGCAAAGCTGGACCTGGATAATGGGGTTCTAAGCGAAGAAGACAGCCTCATTCCAACCACGGCCCCTCGGCAGGCCCTGGGGAGCTGGCCAGGCCCAGTGCCCCGCGGAAGAGGTGATGCTGTGCCCTCGTGTCCAAGCTCCAGGTTTGGCCAAGTCCGCTGGGCTTCCTCCAGCTCAGAAACCCGTTTGCTTTTCCCCTTCAATGTGAACCAGATGTGGAGTTCCTCACACTGAAGGGCAGAAGCCACTCCGGGGACCCCTCAGCATCTGGGGAGGGGGCATATCAGAAGGAGCAGCTGGCCACCCAGCCCTGGCCCCTCTCCCCAGCTCCCCTCACTCCCGCATGCCAGGCCTCACCCTGGCACCCCCTGCATCTTCCCTTCCCCTCAACAGGAAATGACATTGGACAGATCTCAGAAGTCCATATGTCCTGGACCATCTCTCTAGGAATTTTCTGGGCCTCTAGTTTGCTCTATGTGTCATATCCTTTCCACTCAAGGCTATTTTTTTTTTTTAATAGGAAAAATGAAACAGGAAAAGAGACTGAGCTTCCTTCTAGCCTGAGAGCGTCCTTCTAGCCTGAGAGCTTCCTTACCCACTCGTGGTCTTGGGCAAGTAGTTTATTTATGTCTACATGAACTTGTGGACTCAGTGTGTTACAGTTTGTGACTCTCGTTACTTATTTTGATAATTAAGTCATCCCTGATTTGACTGGTGGAAGCCCTTTCAAGCTAGTCACCATGTCCTTTGGCCACGACCTGTTATTCTCTGAGCTTTCTAGCACAAGATATACCAGGCTCGTCTTGTATTTTCCTGTCTCAACCCTGGAATCAGCCATTTCTCCAAGGAACATGGTTGATTTTAGTGGAAATGGTATTTAGAAGTCAAGATCTGGATGCCGAGTGTGCTCATTGCTACCAGGGCAAGACCTCCCAGTCCCTTTCAGCAGAGAGAGGGAGAGAATGTAGGTATGTATACACATACAATGCGGCACACACAGAATCATTTGTATCTATGTTTATTTATTATTTTAAAAAACTGATAAAATCTGTGTTACATAACATTTATCTTAACCATTTTTCCATCAATTTTATTTTTTTAAAAGTCTTTATTGAGTTTGTTAGAATAATTTCTGATTTATGTGTTGGTTTTTTGGCCATGAGGCAGAGGGATCTTAGTTCCCCAACCAGGGATTGAACCCTATCCTGCATTGGAAGGTGAAGTCCTAACCACTGGACCATCAGGGAAGTCCCCATCTTAGCCATTTTTGCTGGCCTTAAGTACGTTCATGGGATTTCCAGGTGGCAGAGAAGGAAATGGCACCCCACTCCAGTGTTCTTGCCTGGAAAATCCCATGGACGGAGGAGCCTGGTAGGCTGCAGTCCATGGGGTCGCTAAGAGTCGGACACGACTGAGCAAGTTCACTTTCACTTTTCACTTTCATGCATTGGAGAAGGAAATGGCAACCCACTCCAGTGTTCTTGCCTGGAGAATCCCAGGGACAGGGGAGCCTGGTGGGCTGCTGTCTATGGGGTTGCACAGAGTTGGACATGACCGAAGCAACTTAGCAGCAGCAGCAGCAGTGGTAAAGAATTTGCCTGCCAAGCAGGAGAGCTGGGTTTGACCTCTGGGTGGGAAAGAGCCCCTGGAGAAGAAAATGGCAACCCACTCTAGTATTCTTGCCCAGGAAATCTCATGGACAGAGGAGCCTGGCAGACTACAATCCATGGGGTCGCAAAAGAGCTGGACACGACGTAGTGACTGAACACCGCCAACAAAGTATCTCCACATTGTTGTACAGCCATCATCATCGCACATCCACATCTTGCAAAATCGAGACTCAACCTATTAAATACACATCTCTATAATGATTTGTGTATCTGTCTGTATGTACTAAAAGCCATGGGCTCACCCTGATGTGTCTGACTCTCATTCAACATCACAGGGTTCATCCTAGCCTTCTCCCTTCCATGTTGTCACTGTCTTCAACAGCCATACTTTCCTCTCACTGTTGACCTCTGACCCCTCATTCCAGGCCTCTCGGGGTGGACACTCTTCCCACCCTGCCTGGGCTCTGATTCCATATGTTACGTTCCCTCCTATGTGGGCATGCACTCTGGGTCCCCATGACTCCCTACCTCCTTCCAGGGTGGATACCCACCTTGATCTGTCCCAACCAAGTTTTAGGACTGAATTGTTTGGGAAAGGAAGAGGAAGGGAAAAGGGATTTGAAGAGGAGGAATTATTAGTCTCGTGATTTAAAAACGAACCTACAGACTTTATTCAGATCTCGCCAGTTCTGCTCACAGCCTTTTTCCATCCCAGCATCTAACCAGGTACCATGTTGCCCTGAGTAGTCGAGTCGCCTTAGTCTCCTCCTATTTGTGACGGCTTCTCAGTTTATCCTTGTCCTTTGTCTTCGACACTTCCGAAGAGTCCACTCAGACGTTTTGTATCAGTTCAGTTCAGTTCAGTCGCTCAGTCGTGTCTGACTCTTTGCAGCCCCATGGACTGCAGCACGCCAGGCTTCCCTGTCCATCACCAACTCCTGGAGCTTGCTCAAACTCATGTCCATCGAGTTGGTGATGCCATCTCATCCTCTGTCATCCCCTTCTCCTCCTGCCTTCAATTTGGGCTCATTAGCTGTTTTCTCATGATTAAGATTGGGGATGTAGATTTTGGGAAAGAACACCTACGAGATGGTTTGCCCTTCTGATTATAGCTTATCGTGGGATGTGTGATATCCACCTGTACTAGCTACATTTTTTTGAGTTTTTTCGTTTTTTTTTTTTTTTTTGGATGTGGACCATTTTTGAAGTCTTTATTGAATTTGTTATGATATTGCTTCAGTTTTATGTTTTGGCTTTCTGGCCACGAGACATAGGATCTTAGCTCGCCAATCAGATTGAACCCGCACCCCCTGCATTGGAAGGCAGTCTTAACCACTGGACTGCCAGGGAAGTCCCTTTTAGTTATCATTTTAAAGATGGAGATTCCAAAGCTGTCTCTAGCCTAAAGTCACACAGCCAACAAATGGTGGAGGGAGGATTTGAAACTGAGCCATTCTGAACTTTGTGCCACTTCCTTTGTTGGAGGGGAAGAACTGGCCAGTGAGAGAGATAAAAAGAGGCCTTTAGCATTGAAGTGAAGGGTGGGATGTGGGGAGACCTCATGTCCATATTAGGTCCCTCAGCCAGGGTGATTCACCACCCATGGTCTCTGCCCCACAGCCCTGTCCAGTCTTGTCTTAAATTTCCTGTGTCCGGTGCAAGAGGCAATGAGGTCTCCTCTTTAAATAGATATGGCAAGACCATCACATGCCCATTAAATGAGGCTGTCTGGTCTTTTCATCCTGGCACTAAAAGCACAGATAATCTGATAATTCAAAAAAGATGCATTTTCCATGAGGGCTCAAGTGATGCAAGAATCCTATAACCGAACCAGCTAATAGTCACAAGGCTATCTGTTCCCCTTCAAATTTCCTGCCTGCACTCTGGGCCTCTCCCTGTGGGATGCCTTATAGAGGAGGCTTTCCTTTGCCCACTCTTGACCTCTTTGCCTATCAGTTATCAGCAAAGTCACTATTACTGCATCAGAAACTCCAGAACATCTGAGGTTTCAGAGTAGAAGCTCTAAACATGTCTTCTGGGCAGTGGTCAACCAGCATATGTGTTTCGTTTGGTCCTCACTTAATTTAAGAAGTTTAAAATTAGTTCACAACATGAAAAAAATTCAGGAGTTCATCATAAAAGTCTGGATTTTGGCTTCTCTTGAAAAATCAGATGAGGCAATAAATGGTCTGCATTCTCCCCTGGCAGCAAGTGGCTGGAGCTGAGCATGGTGCAAGCGCTCCATTTCACGCTGCTCCTCAACACTCCCTGCTGCTCACAACCCTCAACCTCAGTCACTTGTGTTTGCCTGGATTTTATAGTTGGTTTACACTGTTGCTGTGGTTTCTGCTCTACAGCAACGTGAATCAGTCATACATATATGTGTTTTAGATTCTGTTCCCGTATGTCATTGCAGAGTGTGGAATAGAGTTCCTTGTGCTATACAGTAGGTCCTTGTTAATTACCTGTTATAGATATATGATAGCTCACTTGGTAAATAATCCGCCTGCAATGCAGGAGACCCTGGTTCAGTTCCTGGGTTGGGAAGATCTGCTGGAAAAGGGATAGGCTATCCACTCCAGTATTCTCGGGCTTCCCTTATAGCTCAGCTGGTAAAGAATCTACCTGCAATGCAGGAGACCCTGGTTTGATCCCTGGGTTGGGATACTTTAGTATTCTAGTCTGGAGAATTCCATGGACTGTATAGTCAATGGCATCGCAAAGAGTTGGACACGACTGATCGACTTTCGCTTTTGCTTATAGTATATGTATACGTCTATCCAGTCTCCCAGTTTATTCTCCTACGCTGCTTTCCCCTTGGCAAGCATAAGTTTGTCTTCTACATCTGTGACTATTTCTGATTTGTAAACCGGTTCATTTGTACTGTTTTTACACTTTTTTGTTTTGGTTGCACCTCATGACATGTGGGCATCCCCAACCAGGGGTCAAGCCTATGCCCCTTGTCATGGAAGCGGGCCACTGGCGCACCAGGGAAACCCATATATCACCTTTTAAAATTCCACATATAAGTGACATCATGTGATGTTTTCTCTGTCTGACTTACTTCACTCGGTACGACAATCTCTAGGTCCAACCTGCCTGACCTCTGAAGACATTTGAGTCCACAACCCCTTACAGTTCATTTGTTCACTCAACAAATACTCACTGAGCTCCTAACTCCTACTCAGGCCAAGTTCGGTTGGAGGCTCCCCGATCGTCACACACACACTAATGATTCTGGAACTGGATGGTTAGTCCCCAGTAAACCCTGCTGATGACAGCATTGAAGTGGGGGCTCCTAGCTCAGCCCTGAGGGAGCTGGTGAGGCATACTATAGGAGACACATATACCTTTAAAAAGCCAGTCACTTTCTAAGTGAGGTTTATGGAGGAAAGCTGCTCCCTTTATTCTGGGACCCCTGAAGCTAGTCTGAGTCACCTGCCTATCTGGACTCGTCGTGTAGTTTACTCTTCAGTGGCTTCATCTCTCTGCTAATCCTTTCTCTTTTTTGGTCACACCCCATGGCTTGTGAGATCTTAGTACCTCAACCAGGGATTGAACCCTGGGCCCCAGCAGTGAGAGTACCGCATCCTACTCACTGGACCACCAGGGAATCCCCAATTCTCATCACCTCTTTGTAGAGCAGGATTTTCTGCATTTACCTTAGGACCTGGCTGCAGCTCAGTGGGATTCCGAGCATGTGAGAAGAAGTGTAGAATGCTCAGCTGTGGTGCGAGATGACATCAGAGCTGGAATGATCTATTGTGTGAATGACAGAGGCTCTGCTCTTTGGAGTTTTTTATGGATTAGGAGGTTACTTGAGGCAGGCAGGGAAAGGGCAAAAGTCTTGGAGTCAGACAGATTTGGTTTAAGCCCTGGTTTTGCCACTTCCCCACTGTGTGATTGTGTGTGGTTACTGACACTCTCTGAGCATCTGTTTCTTCCTGTCTAGATTGGACCAATAGTGTTTATTCACAAAGTTACTGTCAATATCATGTTTAATGTATGGAAGGCATTCCCAAGTTGCTCAGAGGTAAAGAATCCGCCTGCCAATGCAGGAGACGTGGGTTCGAACTCTGGGTTGGGAAGATCCCCTGGAGAAGGAAATGGCAACCCACTCCAGTATTCTTGCCTGGGAAATCTCATGGACAATGGATCCTGGTGGGCTATAGTCTACGGGGTCTCCAAGAGCTGTGCATACATGCACAGGGTGTATGTAAACTTGCGAGAGCGGTGCTGTGAACATGATGCTGAATAGGTACTCATCATCATTAGAAAAAAGAAGATACATTCCTTTTTTGCAAGGTGTATAATTCTATGAAATTTTCTGTGCAGATTCAAGTAACTATCATCAAGAGCTGAATACAGAGCTATTCCATCACCAAGAAGAAACTTTTTCATGTTATTCCTTAGCGGTCACACCTCCCCCCAGCCGTAACCCCTGGCAACCACTGATCTATTTATTCCCTGTCACTATGATGTTGCCACTTCAAGAATCAAAGAATATGTAACTTTTTTGAAATGAACACTTTAAAGAGAGCGATCTTACTTTTTTTTTGGTGGGTGGCCATGCTGCACAGGCAGGATCTTAGTTCCCCAACTAGGGATCAAACCTGTGCCTTCCTGCAGTGAAGTGTGGAGTCCTGACCACTGGACCACCAGGGAATTCCTGAAAAGACCTATTTTAAAATATAAATCTATAATAGGCAAAAAGGAGCAAAGCCAGCCTTAAGGGCAGGGCTTAATCTTTTTTCTTTTTTTCCAACTTTATTGAAGTATTATTGACAAATTAAAACTGTGTGTATTTAAGGTATGCCTGTGATGATTCGATATATGTAGGCATCATGAGATGAATACCGCAATCAAGATAAGTACCATAACAGCCATCTCCAGCATTGTACATCTCCAGTATGTACACTTTGGAAATAGGCTTTTTTTCAGTCATCATAAAGCCCTAAGATGCCCTCAAGTGGTTTCATGTATCAGTAGCTCATTCCTTTTGATTGCTGAGCAGTATTCCATTGTATGACTGGCCCACAACTTGTTTATCCATTCACCTGTTGAAGGACATTTGCTTGTATCCAGTTTTTGACTTGTGACGGTTAATTTTGTGTTTGTGTGTGTGTGTGTGTGTGTGTGAGATGGTTAATTTTATGTATAAACTTGACTGGATCACATGGTGCTCAGATATTTGGTCAAATTTGACTCTGATTGTTTCTAGGAGGGTGTTTTGGATGAGTTTAACAGTTAAATTGGTAGACTCAGTGAAGCAGATTGCTCTCCTTAGTGTGGGTGGTCCTCATTCAATCAGCTGAAGGCCTGAACAGAACAAAAAGACTGATTTTCCCCCCAGTAGGGGGACTCCTCCTGCCTGAATGCCTTGAGCTGAGATATCGGATTTTCCCTCCCTTTACACTCAAATTGAAACATCAGCTCTTTCTGGGTTTCAGGCCTTCGGACTCAGAGGAACTACATCTTTGGTTTTCTTCCATTTCCAGCTTGCCGACTCCGAAACTTTGACCTTGTCAGCCTCCATGATCATGTGAGCCAATTCCTTATGAGAAATCGCCCTCTCTCTTAACCTCTCTCTCTACTGGTTCTGGTTCTCTGAAGAATTCTAATACAGGACTATTACAAATAAAACTGCTATAAACATTGGTATAGAGGACTTTGTATGAACACACATTTTCCTTTCTCTGGGATAATTTCCCAGGACTGCTATTGCCGAATCTTATGGTAAGTATATATTTAACTTTATAAGAAACTGCCAAAGCGTTTCCTAGAATGGCCTTGCCATTTTTACCTTCCCACTGTTCATCATTTTTATTATTTTATGACACTAGTTAAATTCATTCAATTTGAAGTGGGCTGACATTTTGAAGGCTGGCCATGCAAGGATTTTTGCCTGCTTGTCTTATAAATCACAGCTATCACATGCATCCTTGTTTTAAACTTTCTATTTACTAGCCAAGCACAGAGGTCTGCTGGGTTAGAGATTTGAAATAACAAACCTGGCTGCCTCAGATTTTCTTGGCTGGCACCAGGTCTTGCCAGGCCTTTGAATCAGCTGGGTGCAGGAAAGGGTCACCAGGAAACTCAGGCTGCCGGACCCGACAGGAAGCGTGGGACGAAGCTTACTCTGGGTCTGGCTCGTGGTCAGCCTGGCTGGGGCCTGAGGCTTCCAGGCCGGCTCAGTGTACACTGTCAGGAAACAGCCCCAGCTCTTTAAATCACTCCACCCCTGAAAAATAAATTCATAAACAAGGAAGCGCTGAGCTCCTTCCTTTGAGAAATAGCATCTTATAGCCTGGAAGAAAATCCGCTTGCAGAACAGCTCTGACTGTGTGTCTCTCAGGCTCCATACATTCACAAGTCAGTGACTGTGGTTTTGGGGCTTCTTTTCCTGGAGAAGACTAGTCTGGAGTTGTCTACGGACGCTTCGTATCATGAACTTCTCCCTGCTACCCTCCCTGCATGCCTCCCCCTGAGTTCACTTGTCCAGAAGTATTTTATTTTATTTATTTATTTATTTCTGGCTGTACCCTACAGCATATGGGATCCTAGTTCCCTGACCAGGAATTGAACCTGTGGCCCCTGCAGTGGAAGCAGAGAGTCCCAACCACTAGACAATCAGGGAATTTTTGTCCAGAAGTATTTCTCTTGCCTGTGGTTATGATGGTCTTAGGCTATAATTTTAACATATTGCATTTTGGTATTGATAAATTCAATCAGACATCACAGCTGTATGAACCTTTATATTTGTGTATTGTCTTGACGGAGACTTCCAATAACCATATGGCCTAGACAGGTCAACTCAACTCCATTTATTTTATTTTTTTTTTTTCAACTCCATTTAATTAGGAATTTCTCAAGACTAGGACTACAATTCCAGCTTCCCTTCAGATGGTAAAGAATCTGTTCCAGTGCAGGAGACCTGGGGTCTCATCCTTGGGTCAGGAAGATCCCCTAGAGGAAGGCATGGCAACCCATTCCAGTATTCTAGCCAGGAAGATTCCATGGACTGAGGAACCAGGAGGGCTTCAGTTCATGGGGCTGAAAAGGGGCGGACACAACTGAGCGACTGACACTTTCACTTTCCAGGACTGAGATTCACAGCTATTCAGGCACTTGGGGTTTCCAGGTAGCGCTAGTGGTAAAGAACCTGCCTGCCAATGCAGGAGACATAAGAGACGTGAGTTCGATCCCTGGGTCCGGAAGATCCCCTGGAGCAGGGCATGGCAACCCACTCCAGTATTCTTGCCTGGAGAATTCTGTGTACAGAGGAGCCTGGCGGGCTACGGTCCATGGGGTCGAAAAGAGTCAGACATGACTGAAGCAACTTAGCACACAAGGCTCTTCCCATAGGTCCCATTGTCAGTGGTGGAGCTGGTGGTGGAGCAAGAAAGCAGGGACTCAGGGCTGGTCCAGAACTGTGCCCCTCGCACTGAAGCCTGGAGCGCCGCCCACGGCCCTGGAACCCTGAAATGTGGCTTGCTCTCACTGAGATGCGCGGCAAGAGCAAAATACACATCAGCTCTCGATTTAGTGTGAAAAAAGTAATGAACGTACAGTATGTCATTACTGATTTTTTACATTATTTACAAGCTGAGATGGCATTTTGGATATGCTGGGTTACACAGATATTTTGTAAAAAATAAGTCCTCCCCCCAGTTTTTTTTTTCAACATGATTATTAGAAATGTAAGATTACACACGTCTCACATTGTACTTCTCCTGGACAGTGCTGCTCTAGGCCACATCACAGGCATTTTTTCTTAATAGAGGAGAGTTTTAGACAGATGATGTCATTATCTTGTAAAAGCGTATTCATCCCCAGTGTCTGCTTTCTGGACAGCATTTATGAAGATTTTTCCTCACTGTCTTTTCCGTCACCCATCTTTGATAAATGTTGGGGGAAGGGGGTTTGTCTCCAAACCGCTCCTGAATGGTTATCCTCTTTCTTTGGGTTCCGATTTTGTATTTTTAAAATGTTGTGTTTTTTTTTTTTTTTTTTTTTTTGCTGTGCAGGCTGTGTGGGCTTTTCTCTCACTGTGGAGAGCGAGGGCTACTCTCTAGGTCTAGCACACTGGCTCCTCCCGCTGAGGAGCACGGGCTCTAGGGAGCGCAGGCTTCCATACTTGCAGCCCCTGGCCTCAGCTGTTGTGGCTCCCGGGCTCTGAGAGCACAGGGCTTAATAGTTGCGCGTGGGCTTAGTTACTCCGCGGCCTGTGGGATCTTCCTGGATTAGGGATTAAACCCATGTCTCCCGCATTGGCAGGTGGATTCTTTACCATTGAGCCACCGGGGAGCCCCAGATTTTTTAAACTGCAGTAGAATGTGCATAACCTGACGTTTACCATCTTCATCACTTTCAAGTGTGCAACTCACTGGCATTAACTGCATTCACAACGTGTACAACCATTACCACTTATCCATTTCCAGAACTTTCTTTTATTATCTCAGGACAGGGAGGTCTACTCAGTGCTTTGTGGTAACCTAAATGAGAAGAAAAGCCAAAAAAGGGGATGTGTGTGTGTGTGTGTGTGTGTGTGTCTATAGCAGATCCACTTTGCCATACAGCAAACTAATACAGCATTGTAAAGCAACTATACTCCAATAAAATTTGATTTAAACTTAAAAAATAATAAAAATTTGAACGTAGGTTAATTAAAATTTGAAGAACTCTGACATGTTTTCCAAAGTGGCTGCCCTATTTTACATTCTCCCTAGCAATGAATGAGCGTTCCAGCCTTTCCATATCCTCACCAACACCTCTTATTATCCATCTATTTGACTATAGCCATCTAGTGGGTGTGAAGTGGTATCTCATTGTGGTTTTGATTTGCATTTCCCTAATGACTATTGATGCTGAGTGTATTTTTTTCATGTGCTTATTGGCCACTGGCATCTCTTCTTTGGAGAAATGTCTGTTCAGGTCCTTCACACACTTTCTAGTTAGATTTTTTTTTTTTTGTCATTTTATTGTTGAGTTGTAAGAGTTCTTTGTATATTTTGCATTCCAGGCCCTTATCTGATACATAATTTGCAAATATTTTCTCTCATTCTGTGGGTTTTCTTTTTACTTTCTTGATAGTAACCTTAGAAGGACAAAAATTTTAAATTAAAATAAAGTCCAGTTTATCTATTTTTAACGCTATGCTTTTGATGTCATAGCTCAGAAATCACTGTCTAATCCAAAGTCACAAAGATTTTTGTCTATGTTTTCTCCTAGGAGTGTTATAGCTTTAGCTCTTACAGTCAACTCTTTGATCCATTTAAAAAATGTTTATATATGATGTGTGGTAGGAGATTCACTGGAAAAGACCCTGATGCTGGGAAAGATTGAAGGCAGGAGGAGAAGGGGACGACAGAGGATGAGATGGTTGATGGCCTCAGCCACTCGATGGACATGAGTTTGAGCAAGCTCTGGGAGCTGGTGATGGACAGGGAAGCCTGGTGTTCTGCAGTCCATGGGGTTGAAAAGAGTCGGACATAGCTGAGCAACTAAACTGAACTGAAATGAGGAGATTCAGTTTCATTTTTTCTCATGTGGTTATCCATTTATAGAAAAGATTAATCTTTCCTTCATGGACATTCTTTTTTTTTTTTGGCCATAACACACAGCATGTGGGATCTTAGTTCCCCTACTCAGGATGAACCTGTGACCCCTGCAGTGGAACCCTGGAGTCTTAACAACTGGACCACCTGGGAAGTCCCTGTCTGGGCACTCTTGTTGAAAGTCAGTTGACCATAAGTGTAAGGTTTATTTCTGGACTCTCAGTTCTGTTCCATTGATCTGTATGTCTATCCTTATGCCAGTAGGACACTGCCTTGATTACTGTAGCTTTGTAGTAAGTTTTGGAATTGGGAGGTCTTTGTTCCTTTTTTAGGATTATTTTGGCTACTGTGTCCCTTCTATTTCTCTATGAATCTTCCAGCCAGTTTGTCAATTTCTGCAAAAAAGGGCTCCATTTTTAAAAAATTGTTAAACATTTCAAGCAAAGTTCAGAATTTACTATAGTATTATCTGCACCTGCTATCTGAGTGACTTTTAACATTTTGCTATATTTGCTTTCAATATTTATTTATTTTTAAGGCAATGAGGCATCAGTTCAGTTCAGTCCAGTCGCTCAGTCGTGTCCGACTCTTTGCGACCCCATGAATCGCAGCATGCCAGGCCTCCCTGTCCATCACCAACTCCTGGAGTTCACTCAGACTCACATCCATCGAGTCAGTGATGCCATCCAGCCATCTCATCCTCTGTCGTCCCCTTCTCCTCCTGCCCCCAATCCCTCCAGCATCAGAGTCTTTTCCAATGAATCAACTCTTCGCATGAGGTGGCCAAAGTACTGGAGTTTCAACTTTAGCATCATTCCTTCCAAAGAACACCCAGGGCCGATCTCCTTCAGGATGGACTGGTTGGATCTCCTTGCAGTCCAAGGGACTCTCAAGAGTCTTCTCCAACAGTCTGCTACTATTACCTCTGCACTGTAACTCTCGCCAGTCTTGTTACCTTGCCTCCCTTCTCTAGAGATAACTACTCTTCTGAATTTCTTTAATGTTCTTCATATATCTACAACATATATAGCATCTGCAAATATAAAATTGTTGTTTGAGCTATTTTTTAACTTTAGTTAAATTACATTAGGTATCTATTATACTTCAGCTGCTCTCAAATTTAAGTTTTTGAAATTTATTCATGATGATATAGGAAGCTGTTCTTTCTTAAGTTCCTGCATAGTACTTCATTGTATAATTCTACTGCAACTTTATTTATCCAGTATTTTATTGATACATGATTAATTTAGTTGTTTTTGTTTTTATTGCTTTGCAATTATGGAGTTGCAATGGACATTCCTGTTTCTACCATTTTGGGTGAGTGAGAGAATGCTTATGGTGTGTGCCCAGAAGTGAAACTGCTGGATTGAAGAATTTGTTCACCATTGGTTTTACTAGCTGCGGCCAACGTTTTATTCAGTTTACACTCTCGCCAATAGTGCAAGTGAGTTCTTATTTGTGCACATCTTTGCCCACCCTTGACAGTCTTTTAAATTCTTGCCAATCTGAAGGATGTAATGTGGTCTTTCAGGGTGGTTTTAATTTGCATTTTCCTGTTGATGAGTTTAGGGACTCTGGCCTCACACCCTTGACTATTTTCTGTTTCCTTTGGATTCTTAGTCATTTTCTTCTTGCTTTATTAGGAATTCTTTAAATCTTCTGAAAATAAATCGGAAAGTCTGTGGCTTTATTTTCACTGTGATTATACCCTTTTATTTTCCTTTTTCTCTCTTTTTTATTTTTTATTTTTTTTAATTTTTTTTATTTTTAGTTTTTTATTTTTTAAATTTTAAAATCTTTACATATTTTTTTATTTATGGCTGTGGAGTGGAGGCTACTCTCTAGCTGCGGTGGGCAGGCTTCCCGCTGTGCTGATTTCTCTTGTTTCAGAGCACGGGCTCTAGGTATATGGCGCAGCCTTCAGTAGTTGCAGCGCATGGGCTTAGCTGTCCCATGGTCTATGAGATCTCCTGGATCAGGGAACCAATCCATGTTCCCTGCATTGCCAAGTGGATGCTTTACCACTGAGCCACCAGGGAAGCCCTCCTTTATCTCTTGTTTTCTTCCTTTTGTACAGAAGTTGTTTTTTTTTTTCTTCTAACTTTATCCTTATTTGAGAAGTCTTTTTCTACCCAGTGCTGTAAGATATTTCTCTATATTTTTTTCTAAAAGTATTAAAGTTTTGCATTTAGGTCTCCAATCCATCTTGAGTTTATTTTTGCATATTATGTGAAGTAAGGATCCAACTATTTCCCTCCCATTTATAAAACTAGTTCTTCCAGATCCACTTCTTTTTTTCAACTTTCAACTTTTCATTTAGTACTGGGGTATAGCCAATTAACCAGCACCACGTTTAAGTAATCCAGCCATCTTCTTTTCATTGATTTGTAATGTTCCTTTTGCCAAATATTGTTTTCATGTGATTTTGGTTCATTTCTGGCCTCTCTACTCTGTTCCATTGGTCTCTTTGTTTTTCTTTTTTTTTCTTTGTTTTTCCTTGTCTGGATACCACTCTGTCTGTTTTTAAAAAGTTTTAATGGGTGAATTTGACTCAGATGACCATTATATCTACTACTGCGGGCAGGAATCCCTTAGAAGAAATGGAGTAGCCATCATGGTCAACAGAAGAGTCCGAAATGCAGTACTTGGATGCAATCTCAAAAATGACAGAATGATCTCTGTTCGTCTCTAAGGCAAACCATTCAATATCACAGTAATCCAAGTCTATGCCCCAACCAGTAATGCTGAAGAAGCTGAAATTGAACGGTTCTATGAAGACCTACAAGACCTTTTAGGACTAACACCCAAAAAAGATGTCCTTTTCATTATAGGGGACTGGAATGCAAAAGTAGGAAGTCAAGAAACATCTGGAGTAACAGGCAAATTTGGCCTTGGAATACGGAATGAAGCAGGGCAAAGGCTAATAGAGTTTTGCCAAGAAAATGCACTGGTCATAGCAAACACCCTCTTCCAACAACACAAGAGAAGACTCTACACATGGACATCACCAGATGGTCAACACCGAAATCAGATTGATTATATCCTTTGCAGCCAAAGATGGAGAAGCTTTATACAGTCAGCAAAAACAAGACTAGGAGCTGATTGTGGCTCAGATCAAGAACTCCTTATTGCAAAATTCAGACTTAAATTGAAGAAAGTAGGGAAAACCACTAGACCATTCAGGTATGACCTAAATGAAATCCCTTATGATTATACAGTGGAAGTGAGAAATAGATTTAAGGGACTAGATCTGATAGACAGAGTGCCTGATGAACTATGGAATGAGGTTCGTGACATTGTACAGGAGACAGGGATCAAGACCATCCCCATGGAAAAGAAATGCAAAAAAGCAAAATAGCTGTCTGAGGAGGCCTTACAAATAGCTGTGAAAAGAAGAGAAGTGAAAAGCAAAGGAGAAAAGGAAAGATATAAGCATCTGAATGCAGAGTTCCAAAGAATAGCAAAGAGAGATAAGAAAGCCTTCCTCAGCGATCAGTGCAAGGAAATAGAGGAAAAGAACAGAATGGGAAAGACTAGAGATCTCTTCAAGAAAATTAGAGATACCAAGGGAACATTTCATGCAAAGATGGGCTTGATAAAGGACAGAAATGGTATGGACCTAACAGAAGCAGAAGATATTAGGAAGAGGTGGCAAGAACACACAGAACTCTACAAAAACAATCTTCATGACCAAGATAATCATGATGGTGTGATCACTCACCTAGAGCCAGACATCCTGGAATGTGAAGTCAAGTGGGCCTTGGAAAGCATCACTACCAACAAAGCTAGTGGAGGTGATGGAATTCCAGTGGAGCTATTTCAAATCCTGAAAGATGATGCTGTGAAAGTGCTACACTCAATATGCCAGCAAATTTGGAAAACTCAGCAGTGGCCACAGGACTGGAAAAGGTCAGTTTTCATTCCAATCCCAAAGAAAGGCAATGCCAAAGAATGCTCAAACTACTGCACAATTGCACTCATCTCACATGCTAGTAAAGTAATGCTCAAGATTCTCCAAGCCAGGCTTCAGCAATACGTGAACTGCGAACTTTTAGATGTTCAAGCTGGTTTTAGAAAAGGCAGAGGAACCAGAGATCAAATTGCCAACATCCGCTGGCTCATGGAAAAAGCAAGAAAGTTCCAGAAAAACATCTATTTCTGCTTTATTGACTATGCCAAAGACTTTGACTGTGTGGATCACAAGAAACTGTGGAAAAGTCTGAAAGAGATGGGAATACCAGACCACCTGACCTGCCTCTTGAGAAACCTATATGCAGGTCAGAAAGCAATGGTTAGAACTGGACATGGAACAACAGACTGGTTCCAAATCGGAAAAGGAGTACGTCATTGGGGGCTGGAGGAGAAGGGGACGACAGAGGATGAGATGGCTGGATGGCATCACTGACTCAATGGATGAGTTTGGGTAAACTCTGGGAGTTGGTGATGGACAGAGGGGCGTGGTGTGCTGCGATTCATGGGGTTGCAAAAAGTCAGACACAACTGAGTGAGTGAACTGAACAGAACTGAGTTGGTTTATAATGTTCTATTAATTTCAGGAGGACAGCATAGTGAATCTGTTTTACATATACATATATCCACTCATATTTAGATTCTTTTCCCATAAAGGCCATCACTGAGTGTTGAGTGCAGTTCCTTGTGGTATAAAGTAGGTTCTTATTTGTTGTTGTTGTTGTTGTTCAGTTGCTAAATTGTGTCTGACTCTTTTCGACCCAATGGACTGCAGCATGCCAGGCTCCCTTGTCCTTCACTATGTCCCAGAGGTTGCTCAAATTCATGTCCTTATTAGTTATCTATTTTATATGTAGTAGTGTGTGTATGTCAATCCCAATCTTCCAATTTATCCCTTTCCCTCCAACTCTTGACTTTTTTTTTTTTGGTAGTGGCTGCGTGGCATGTAGGATCTCAGTTCCCCAACCAGGGATCAACCTGTGCCCCTGTGGTGGAAGTGTAGAGTCTTAACAACTGGGTCACCAAGGAATTTTTAGTTTTTTAAGGAACCTCCATACTGTTCTCCAGGGCTTCCCTGGTGGCTCAGACAGTAAAGAATCTTCCTGCATTGCGGGGGACCTGGGTTTGATTCTTGGGTTGGGAAGATCCCCTGGAGGAGGGCATGGCAACCCACTCCAGTATTCTTGCCTGGAGAATCCCATGGACAGAGGAGCCTGGTGGGCTATAGTCCATGGGGTCACAAGGGGTTGGATACGCCCGAGTGACTAAGCACACACATACCATTCTTCATAGTGGCCGCACCAATTTACATTCCCATCAACAGTGTAGGAGGGTTCCTTTTTCTCTGCACCCTCTCCTGCATTTGATATTTGTAGGCTTTTTAATGATGGCCATTCTGACCAGTGTGAGGTGATAGCTCATTGTAGTTTTGGTTTGCATTTCTCTAATAACTAGTAATGTTGAGCAACTTTTCATGTGTCTAGTGGTCATCTGTATGTCTTGTTTGTAGAAATGTCTAAGGTCTTCTGCCCATTTTTTGATGGGTTGTACTTTTTTTTTTTTTGGTCTTTTTTTTATTGACGTGTAGTTGATTTATAATCTTGTACCAATCTCTACTGTACAGTAAAATGGCTCAGTTATACATATGTGTGTGTGTGTGTGTGTGTGTGTATATACACACATTCTTTCTTTTATATTATTTTCCATTATGGTTTATCCCAGGAGATTGGATATGGTTCTTTGTTGTTTTGTTACTGAGTTGTATGAGCTATTTGTATATTTTGGAAATTAAGCCCTGGTCAGTTGCATCACTTACAAATATTTTCTCCAGTTCTGTAGGTTGTCTTCTCATTTCATTTATGTGTTTTTTCTGTTGTGCAAAAGCTTATAAGTTTGATTAAGTCCCATTTGTTTATTTTTCCTATTATTTCTATTGCCTTGGGAGACTGACTTAGAAAAACATGGGTACGACTTGTGTCAGAGAATGTTTTGCTTATGTTTTCTTCTAGGAGTTTTATGGTGTCATGTCATAAGTCTTTAAGCCATTTTGAGTCTATATTTGTGTACAGTGTGAGGGAGTGTTCTAACTTCATTGATTTACATGCAGCTGTCCAACTTGCCCAACACCACTTGCTGAAGAAACTGTCTTTTCTCCACTGCATATTCTTGCCTTCTTTGTCATAGGTTAATTGACCATAGGTATGTGGGTTTATTCCCCAGAAACTTCTGGTCACCAGTTTTCCAGTCTTGTACTTACTAAGCTCCTGACCAGTGAGCCAGCCCTTCAGCCACTGCCCATGAGTCAGTGTGGATCCCTATCGCAGGTCACTTTTCACTCCACACAAAGTGGACAAACCAGTTGTTTGGTCTGAAGTTCGGCCCATTGGGAAGGTTTTCCTTCACCACTGTCATTCAGGGCCATGCCTGAGTGGGATGTAGTTGTCATTGACCTCACGTGATGCCTGCCTGCAGTATGAACTCAGCCAGAAACCAGGCCTACTGGTTCTTCTTCCTCCTCTGCTAACTTGTCGTAAGGAAACTGCTGCAAGCCCATAGGTGTAGGGTTGAGGGGAAGATGGTGAAACAGCAGGAGCTCCTTGTCACCTGCTCGTACAGACACTTGTGCTTTCCAGATCTCAGACCTGGATCCAGGTACACCAGCTCCAACTGCTGATGGAATATGGGAGTGCTGCTGTGCGTGTGACCCGGTGGCCTGTGTTCAGGTGTTGATTCTCAACCTGGATCCAGAAGCAAACCAGAGGCTGCTTTTCAAGTGGAAAATAGTGACTGGCAGAAGAAGGCAAGACCTTTCTCCAGTCTGCCCCTTCTCCTGTTGGGGCTTGTTGGTGCCCCAGAGAATATCTCTGTGGGCCAGAGGCATTTCTGATCCCATTAGGTGTGCTGAGTCATAAGACCCACAGGCAGAGCAGTCTACAGTGTGGCCTGGACTGTGGGAGAGCTTTCTTATTCTAAGCCCCACCAAGGCAAGCAGACTTCAGGTCGCCCAGAGCACCATGCCCACATAGGATACATGCCATCTCTGATATTCAGAGGTCCACCAGGGTTGCATCTTTTTTTTCATGGTGGGCAACGCAAAGTGCATCTCTTACTTTAGAAGGGATCTTCTCACATACCCTAGACTGTGAGAATTTCACAATATAGTAGGTTTTGAAAGGCCATGGGGTTTATCTTCCACCCTCTGCAGTGCATTGGTTTACTTAGATATCTAAGATATAGTACTTACAACTCATTTATAGTACTTATAACTCATTTATAGTACTTATAACTCATCCATGTCATGAACCAATGCGATGTTTTTTAGGTTATCAAGATTATTACAGCTTTCTGGACTAGATTATGATGAGAGAAAGGAGAGCTAAGGGAACCCTAAGGCAGAACAGTCAAGATCATCTCTATTGGCCCCTGCCTCCAATTTTCTTTCCTTTGGAGGATAGGGGAGAAAAGTGTTTTTCTGTTGAGCAGCTATGTATTGTGTGTGTATGTGCTAAGTTGCTTAAGTTGTATCTGACTCTTTGCAACCCCACGGACTGTAGCCCACCAGGCTCTTCTGTCCATGGGATTCTCCAGGCAAGAATACTGGAGTGGGTTGCCATTTCTTCCTAAAGGGGATCTTCCTGCTCAGGGATCGAACCCATGTCTCCTGCATCTGCTGCACTGGCAGGCAGATTCTTTACCACTAGCACCGCCTGGGAAGCCTATGTATTAACGTGCCTAGAATTGTGCCAAAGCTGGTACCTGATTATATCTGGGTCAGTCTCCTGACATTCCCCATGACCACCTGGGGTTTTCCACTGCTCACACAAGTATGTTACAGGGGCTGTCCTTGCATCTTTCAGGTTTTTGATGGTTTTGACTTGCCATCCTGGCGGGGCACTGGGTGGAGTAACAAAGACAGAAAGAGTGTGAATTCCTGACAGCTAAGAGATGCTAACAGAAATTTCTCTGTTAGCTTCTTTAAATTACTGTTCTTTTGGTTCTCTGTCACAGCAGCCACATTCATTTCCTATTTAATATACCATTCAGGGTATATTGACTTAATCTTATGATCTAAAGCTTTCTTTTACATGGTGGTTATTTTGAACAGTTATAAGCAACAAGAAGCAGCCACGGGTCAAGTGTGGACTCAAAGCAGACAGCTCCCAGGCAGTGACTGATAAACCATAGAGCTGTATTAAGAGCCTGGACACTGGAGTCAAGACAGCCCTGGGTTCAAATTCAGATTTAGCTAATCCCTGCCTGTGGTCCTGGGGTGGAGAATTTAACTTCATGGGTCTCGGTTCTGTTTGTGCATTTGTAGGTTTTGTTTTCTGGGTTTTGTTCTTTTTTTGGGGGGGGGCATGCTGCCTGGCTTGCAGGGTCTCAGTTTCCTGACCAGGGATTGAACCTGGAGCCTGGCAATAAAAGCACGGAGTCCTAACCACTGGACCACCAGGGAATTCCCTCGGTCTTCTTAGCTGTAAAATGCTGTGATAACTAAGTCTTCTGGCAGTATTCAGTGGCCTAGAACAGGGCTTTAGCAAATAGGAGCTGCCTGCCTCTGCCCTCTGTCCCTAGGAATTTGTCTCGCTCTCTGCTTTTCCTTCCTCCCATCCTGTTCTCACTCCCCTGTACTTGCTTTTATTTATTTATTTGGCTGTGCCGGGTCTCAGTTGTGGCAGGTGGGATCTTTAGTTGTGGCATTTGAACTCTCAGTTGCGGCATGTGGCATCTAGTTCCCAGACCAGGGATCAAACCCAGGCCCCTTGCATGGAGCGTGGAGTCTTAGCCACCAGAACCACCAGGAAAAGACCCCTCCCGGGCGTTGTTTACTTTCACTTTCTGGGTTGCTTCTGCCTTAAGCAGGACTCCTATGACCAGCTGGTGTGTTTTACCTACTATTGCCTTCAGAAGGCCAGGAATTGTACCTGGACAACCTGTTATTTATTCTCCCTTCTTTTGCAATGATACTGCTTCAGCTCACTAAGAGATTGTCTCTCTTTCTTTCTCTCTTCATGGGATCATGCGCTGCAGAGAAATCCCTGCAGTTAACCGTGACCAAGCCTGACTCTGTGACCTGCCAGGCCGTCCCTTCGGTGTAGCCAGCCCCTTTCTCTTACTTTCTCTTCCCTCTGTACCCTGAGGAAGCCCACGACAGGGAGCTGGCAACCTGGGCCACCAAGTCAGTCAGTAAAGCATACCTGGAAGGGGAGAGTGATGGGCCAGGGCTGTCTCAGGCCTTCCATACATCAGATCTTGAAGGAAGGCCACCCACTCTTCTCTGTGTTTCTCTGGGGGCTTGTTCCTGGGAGTTGCAGTACACGTTTGATACTTCCTCGGAGAATGCATGCCAAAAAGGAAAAAAATGAGGGAGGAGAGACTCCTCTGTGGTCCAGTGGCTAGAATTCCTCGCTCCCAGTGCAGGGGCCTCGGGTTCGATCCCTGGTCAGGGAACCAGATCCCACACGCCACAACTAAGAGTTTGCACGCCACAACTAAGGCCCAGTGCGACCAAATAAATAAATAAATTTATTTTTTAAAAAAAGAAAGAAAGAGAAAAAGAAAGAACAGAGAGAAAAGGGAACAGGGGCCAAAATGTCACTTATCCCATGAGGGAGCCAAGGCTCGGCTCTGAGTCCCTCTGTCGACACAGGGGAGCCCGGCTTCCTGTGGTGGCCTCGATTCTCAGGCATGGGTTCCACCCCAGCCCTGTAGGTCCCAGATCACCTCTCCTCTCGCTGAGAACTTGACTTTTTGCGCAGCCACATAAAGGTGACCAGTGTCTGGTGGCTTGACGGGACAGACTTGCAGGGACTTCCTGCCTTTTGATGCATGCCATTCCTGTGAGCTGGGCTGGGCTGCTGGAGACGAGAGGACCCTTTCGACTTCCTGAGTGTCTCAACATTTAGACTCTTGGGGTTTGTGGTCAGAGACACTGGCATGAACATTGTGTTTCTACAGAGTGTAACTTCTGGGCCCTCAAGTTAACAAGCAAAGCTTTGTGCAAGCCACCCCCAAACCAAACTGACCCAGAGGGTCTGAAAGGCCCTTGACCTTGCTGCTTTTCATGGGTAGATGAGCGAATGATAAGCTGGCTCTGGGGGGATGAGGGCAACTGACTGGCTTGGGGGTCGGGGGGCGGCGGGGTGACAGCATGACCGTCTGCGGCGCTGTCCCCTGCCCTCTGCTCTGGCACCTCA
Source organism: Ovis canadensis (assembly GCF_042477335.2). Lineage (NCBI taxonomy): Eukaryota > Metazoa > Chordata > Mammalia > Artiodactyla > Bovidae > Ovis > Ovis canadensis. The sequence continues at coordinate 57,263,253 of NC_091255.1, read as the reverse complement.
GAGCTCCCTCCAGATGTCACCAGGGATTTCTCCAGCCTCGCTAATTGCTAAGGGCCTGACATAGGTTGCTGCGTTCTAATGCTCTTCCCACTTTCAGATGAGGAAACTGAGGCTCAGTGAGACGAAGCCATTTCATGAGAGGACAAGTCGGAGAGTCTGGGGAGAGGTCGCAGCTGGCTTCAGATGCATGACGCCTCTGCAGAGCAGGGAATAGTAAGTGTCCTCAGCGGGTCGCCTTCCTTGTGGCTAGTTCTCCTCTGCCTCCATGGCATCGATCTCCTGTCCTGGAGATTGTTTGCAGGGTGGACAAGGGACCTAAGGAGGCCTGGTTGAAACTCGGAGAATGTGCCTTCCAGAAACTTCCAACCTGACCTTTGTGGAACTGTGAAAAGAGGATCTCTAGCAACTCGGTCAAACTGGACCATGTCTCCCTGCACCCCTCCTGATTCTGGAAATAGGGTGACTAACCCTCCCTGGTTTTCTTGGGACTCTTCTGGCTTTAAAATTCAAAGACTCATGTCCTGGGAAAAACCCTCAGACAAACCAGTGGGGCTGTTCACTCTACCAGGAAGATCAGTTACTTTGCTTTCCCTCTCCAGCTTCTAGAAAGGAAAAAGTGAGGTTGGAATAAGGTGAGGGGAAATTACAGGAAGGGGAAACTCAAGACAGACTTGAGGTGTCTTCCCACCTTTGTGGCTGTCACACAGAGCTCAGACAAAAGATGGACCAGTTTCTACTGCATGTGACTGAAACCTGGGGTGGTGCGCTCCTCCTATGGGAACATTTAGCAGAGAATTTAGCAGAATGGATGCCTGCTTTGGGGCCCGTTGCATGCATGCTAAGTCGATTCAGTCATGTCCAACTCTTCGTGACCCTATAGACTGTAGCATGCCAGGCTCCTCTGCCCACGGGATTCTCCAGGCAAGAATACTGGAGTGGGTTGCCATGCCCTCCTCCAGGGGATCTTCCTGAGCCAGGGATCGTATCCGCGTCTCTTGCTTCTGTACTGGCAGGCAGGTTCTTTAACATGACACCACCTGGGAAGGCCCCACTTTGGGGTCCACCTCTAGGCTACTCCCAGGATGACTCCATGTCTTCCATCAAGGAGGGCCCCTTTCTTTCTCAGTTTACAGGAAGCACCTAGAAAAATGTGGATATATATATATTGATGTGAAAAGATGCTCATGACAAATTGCTTAAGTAAAAAAGCAGGTTGCAGAATGCTCTGCACCATATGAGCTCTTTGCTGTAAATAAATGCATTAGAAGCAGCCTGCCAGGATGACACCTCCTGCTGTCTTTAACCTCATGTCAAAGACAAGCTTAAAGACGCTTGCTTTGATATTCAGAGTAGAAGAAAAAAAAATCACAGCTTTTATTATAATAATCATAATCTCATAATAACATTCCAAGCTTTGAGCTGCTCGCTGCATTTCACCATAAACACAAGTCCCAGAGCTTGTCTGGAGATATCTGTGGTCACGCCAAGTTTTCTTGCTTTTTCTGTTCTTCTGGAAACTTAAATTAATGCATTTGCCCTTTCCTATGCTGAGCACTTTGTTTGTGATTCTTAAACAGCCAAGCTGGTTTTCATCAGAAGTTTCCTGGTACGGGTTTTATGACACTAATGCCCTTTAGCCAAAATGCAGAGTCCAAATTTTGGAGCCCACCAGGGCAGAACTGAGGTGAGGGGTCTGCAGGAACTGTTTCTCTCTCTTCTGGCTACCAAACAAGACATCAGGCCACAGCTTCCATGGTCTTGAGGCTGGAATACCTCCGTAAAGTTGGGAGGCTCCTCTGCTGGGGCGCCTGAGCATGAGGGCCCAGGACTCATTCAGGCCAAGTCAGCTTCCTCGACCACTCCGGGGGAGGTATAGAAAACAGGTTTCCTAGAGATCCTCGGGCAGTGGGCTTCTAGGTGGTCTAATCTCCTACCTCAAACCAAGATTAGTAAAACCACTTGCTAGAAGGCTACTCCTGGGACTTCCCTGGAAGTCCAGTAGTTAAGACTCCATACTTCCACTGCAGGGGGCATGGGTTCGATCCCTGGTCAGGGAACTAAGATCCTGCATGCCATGCGGCGTGTTAAAAAGAAAAAAAAAAGCGACTCCTTTCAACAGTTCCTACAGAGCCTTAACCCAGACATCCTCTCCTCTCTCTGCCACTGAGTTATTCCTCCCCGCAGGCGGCAAACACAGCACCAAGACTTGCTGCCTCCTCGAGTGTTCACTTCCTCACTCATATCGTCCCCAGGAAGACGCTGGCACAGAAGCAGGTTAATCGCACAGCCCACTGGAGCTGGCTGGGGGCTTGGCATCAGCGTCCTGATCGCCCTTCAGCCACCAGTCACTCAAGCCGAGAACCCTGAAGAAGGAAACACCTGTTCTCCCTTCTTAGGGATGGGCTGCGCATTCCCCAAGACGCAGAGTGAGTCACCGCAGGACCATGGAGCGGAATTTACTCACCCCCCAGGAATGGACCCTTGGAAGGCTCCAGAATGACTAGCCTCAAGTGTTCCGTCTCAGGCACGGGGCATTTCCCTCCCCCCACCTCAACCACGTCTGCAGTCACTTCCTCTCTGGACACATCCTGTTTCTGAGAGCAGGCGATTTGCCAGGCAGATCACAGCCTCTGCTGCTGGGAGCAGACGGGCGGAGACATCCTTCCTCTGATTTCTAGTACCTAATCCCATCTTCCTTCCCAGTCAGAGATATCGATCAGCATCTCCACTTTTCCCAGGTCCCTGCACGCCAGGAAGGGAGAGTAGATAGAGAAGGAACGTGTTTCTATCGGTGACTCCAACTCATTGGAGATGCTTAGAACCACCTCTGGTTTGTTATCAGCCTCGCAGGCACATGGTAGTCAAGAAAGGACCTGGGGCAAGGATCATTTCCATCCATCCATTCCCTTCAACTGGGGTTTCCCTGGTAGCTCAGCTGGTAAAGAATCCGCCTGCAATACGAGAGATCCTAGTTCGATTCTTGGGTTGGGAAGATCACCTGGAGAAGGGATAGGCTATCTACTCCAGTATTTTTGGGCTTCCCTGGTGGCTCAGCTGGTAAAGAATCCACCTGCAATGCAGGAGAGCTGGGTTCGATTCCTGGGTTGGGAAGATCCCGTGGAGAAGGGAATGGTTACCCACTCCAGTGTTCCGGCCTGGAGAATTCCATGAACTGTATAGTTCATGGGGTGGCAAAGAATCACACGCGACTAATCAACTTTCACTTTAATTCCCTCCAACAACAAATCTTTATTGAGTACCTACTATGCTGTTGTTTGTTGTTTAGTCGCCAAGTCTGGTCTGATTCTTTCGAGGCCCCGTGGACTGTAGCCTGCCAGGCTTCTCCGGCCATGGGATTCCCCAGGCAAGAATACTGGAGCGGATTGTCATTTCCTTCTCCAAGGGATTTTCCCAACACAGGGATTGAACCCACGTCTCCTTCATTGGCAGGCGGATTCTGAATCGCTGAGCCACCAGGGAAGCCCCTACCTACTGTGAGCCAAGACTTATTCTAGATGCCAGACTATGGAGATAAACAAAACATAAAAATCCATGTATTTGTATACACTGCTGTATTTAAAATACCTTGTTGGTACAAGGACCTACTGTATAGCACATGGAACTCTGATCAATATTATATGGCAGCCTGGATGGGAGGGGTCTGGGGGAGAAAGGATACATGTATATGTATGGCTGAGCCCCTTCACTGTTCACCTGAAACTATCTCAATGCTGTTTGTTAGTTGACAATGTTTTCGTGTGTTAGTCACACAGTCATTTCTCACTCTTTACGACCCCATGGCCTGTAGCCCGCCAGACTTCTCTGTCCATAGAATTCTCCAGGTAAGAATACTGGAGTGGGTTGCCATTCCCTTCTCCAGGGGATCATCTCGACCCAGGATTTGAACTGGGTCTCCTGCACTGCAGGCAGATCCTTTACTGTCTGAGACCCCAAGGAACCCCTTAATTGAGTATACTCCAATACAAAATAAAATGTTCTTTTAAAAAAATCAATGTCCTCATGGCAATTATGTATGATCCGCTGGTAGGGACAGCTGATAAACAAGATAAAACGAATAAAAACTTACGGCATGTAAGATAGCGATAAATGCTAAGCAGAGAAAACAAAGCTGGGAAAGCAAATACGAAATGTTGAGTGTGACGGGAAGCATGAAACGGTCATCAGAGGGTCTGGAGAAGTCTTTGCTGCAAAAGGAAGTTTTAAGTAAAGAATGGATGGAGGCAAGGAGTGATCAGTTGGGGGACAAGAGCATTCTCGGCAGAGGGAGCAGCAGGTGTGAGTGCTGGGAAGTGGAAGTGGGCCTGGACCGTTTGGCAAATGGGGGGAAAGGCCAGGGCGACTGCAGTGGAGTGAGAAGCGGGGAAGCACAGGCGCTGAAGTCAGAGAGGTGGAAGGAGCCGCCCTGTGAGAGGTGGTACGGATTTTGGTTGTCACTTTTACGTGGGAGGGCTTCCCGGGTGGCATTAGGGGTAAAGAAACTGCCTGCCGATGCAAGAGACATAAGAGATGCAGGTTCAATCCCTGGGTCGGGAAGATCCCCTGGAGAAGGAAATGGCAACCCACTCCAGTTTTCTTGCCTTGGAGAGTCCCATGGACAGAGGAGCCTGGCGGGCTACAGTCGATAGGGTCGCAGAGTCGGACCCAACTGAAGCAACTTAGTATAACGACTGATACGGGAAACCGCAGGAGAGCTGTTTAGTAATTTTGTTTCCGTATTTATTTTTGGCTGCGCTGGGTCTTCACTGCTGCTCAGGCTTCTCGCTCATTGTGGTGAGCAGGGGCTGCAGCTTCTCTCGTTTCGGAGCACAGGCTCTGGGGCGCGCGGGCATCAGTAGTTGCGGCTCCCAGGTTGTAGAGCGCAGGCTCAGTAGTTGTGGTGCTCGAACTTAGTTGCTCCAAGGTATGTGGTTCTTCCCAGATCAGGAGTCAAACCTGTGTCTCTTGGATTGGCAGGGGGATTCTTTACCACTGAGCCACCAGGGAAATCCCCATGGGAGAGTTTTAATAGAGCAGTGACAGAAAACCACTTAGACGGGGATTGCCTTAGTTTAGGGGAGGAACGTCCCTGGCGTTCCAGGGGTTAAGAGGTCTTGCTTTCATTGCAAGGGGTGTGGGGTTCAATCCCTGGTTGAGGAACTATGATCCCTCATGCCTGTAAGCGTGGCCAAAAAATAAAGTCTAGGGGAGAGATAATGGTGGCCTAGAGAGGTAGAGGAAGAGGGTGGGGTGAGCAATGGTTCCAGAATATTCTGAAGATAGAGCTCACAGGATCTGCTGTCAGGAGATGGGGTGTGAAAAAATACAAGGAGATAAAGATAACACCAATGTGTATAGCCCAGGAAAATTGAAGAATGGAGCTGTTATGAATTAAGATGGGGTCTCCTGCTGGAGAAGCTAGGCCAGGGTAGAATATCAAGAAGTTGGTTTTGGCCATAGAAAGTTTGAGATGCCTGTTAGAGATTCATGTTGAGTTGTCAAGCAGGCTATGCAGACATGGGTGCATAGTTCAGAGCAGAGGTCCTGGCTAGAGATATAACTCTGGAGTCATGCTTTTAGTGCTGGCTCTGGGTTTTATTTCATATGCTGAACATTTGAAAGATGTAATCTTTAAGAACTTCTGGTATGTGATCCTTTAAAGATGTAGTTCAGATTGTATGATTTCTCTACGTTGAAACTTCAAATGATTTCCCTTTTCACTCAGATTGAAAAGCTAAATCTGAAGATCATTTGGTAATTTCTACCAAAGAAAAACCCACACCCCCGAATCCCATCCTGATAGTTACTCAACTGAAAGGCATGCTCATGTGTTCCCAAAGACATGAGCGGGAATGTTCATAGCAGTATTATTTGAAATATCCCTCAAATTGGAAACAATCCAAATACTGATCAGTAGTAGAATAGAATAGAGAAAGAAATTGTAAGATATTCATACAGTGCAATACCATATACTAATGAAAAAAAATGAAGCCTGACTGTACATAACAAGATGGACAAGTCTCATGAACATAACATGGAGTGAGCAAAGTCAGATACCAAAGGGTAATACTGTACAATTCCATTTGCACGAAGCTCAAAACCGGGGCAAAATTAATCTATGGTGATAGAAGTTGAAGTCATGATTATCCTTGGGATAATGACAAAGGAGGCAGGAGAGGTTTCAGGGTTGCTGGCAACCCTGAAACTCATTTGGGAAGGTGGTTTAAATGGGTGTGTCCGGTTGGTGAAAATTCATTGAGTTGTACATTTATGATTTGTGTACTTTTCTCTTCCCATATTTCCATGAAAAGCTTACACAAAGTTCTCATCTAAAAGGCCCTGCATGACAATGCCACTCCCTCTCCCCAGGGCATATTTCTTTAAAAAAATTTTTTGGGGGGGCTGCACCCTGCAGCGTGCAGAATATTAGTTCACTGACCAGGGACTGAACCCATACCTCCTGCAGTGGAAATTTGGAGTCTTAACCACTGGACCTCCAGAGACAGTGACAATGCCACTCCCTCTCCCCAGCCCTCGTTTCTGACTGCACCCCAACTTTGCTCACCCCACTCATATATTGTTCTCCAACAAACACTGTTGGTTGCTCCTCGTTTGAGGGTTTTGCACTTCAAGTCCCTCTGTTTCCACACAGCTTGTTCCCTCACCTAATCCAAGTCTGGAGCTTCTGCTTAGAGAACTCTCCTTCGGCAAACCTCTACAAAATAACATCCTCTACCACTTTTGTCTCCTTACCCTTCTTTATCTTTCCTAAGCATTTATCATTGTTTTACATGTTATGGGTTTCTTTCTTCATTCACTTATTGTCTTTCTAGAATCTCAAACCAGAAGACATACCTGGTTTTTATTCGCTATTGTATTTCTGGTGCCTGAGTTGGGCTCTGGCACATAGTAGATGTTCAGTAAATATTTACTGGATGAATGGATGCAATATACCGGGCGAATAAGCCCAACATGGTTCCTGTCCTCATGGAAAAAAGAATGCTTAGATCTTTAAAAGGAATATAGGGGCTTCCCTGGTGATCCAGTGGTTAAGACTTCGCCTTCCAATGCAGGAGGTGCAGGTTCGATCCCTGGTTGGAGAGTTAAGATCCCATATGCCTCACAGCCAAACAATCAAAACACCAAACAGGAGCAACATTACAAAAGATTCAATTAAGACTTAAAAAAAATACAATAAAAGAAGTATAAATCGTTTAGCTAGCTCTGAAGTAGGGGTTACATTTCTTTGTATTTTCATAGAGTAGAGGATAGGAAATGATCTATAGAGTAGATTTTCAATAAATGATGACTGTGGTTTTCAAAGTTAAATTTCTGGGCTTAGAAATTCATTCCCTCAAAGGAAGAATGAAGACAACTGATTGAATACATCTATGACTATTTTTAGCCCCATCTGGTTTCCCAGCCATAGGTAAGAGACTGGACCCTAGCCTACAAGCAAGTGCTCCAAATCAAACGTGTGTGTGTGTCTGTCCCCTGAGTAGATGTAACTGCCAATACTAACAGTTTACTGCACCACATTTCAACATCTTGATGAGACTACTTCATTCTGAGCAGTACTTCTAGGGCATCAGAGCTCCAAGTGTGTGGAGACTAGACTTGTCTTGATAAGTAGGAGAAAGGCAGGACAGCAAGTAAGTGAGTGAAAGTCACTCAGTCGTGTACGACTCTTTGTGACCTCATGGACTATACAAGTCCGTGGAATTCTCCAGGCCAGAATACTGGAGTGGGTAGCCTATCCCTTCTCCAGGGGATCTTCCCAACCCAGGAATCGAACCGGAGTCTCCTGCATTGCCAGCGGATTCTTTACCAACTGAGCAATCAGGGAAGCCCACTCTAAATAAGAGCTTAAGTGAATTCCCTGGTGGTCCAGTGGTTAGGACTCAGCACTTTCACTACCAAAGCCCAAGGTTCAACCCTTGGTTAGGGAGCTAGGATCCCACAAGACACTTGGTGCAGCTACTGATAATAATAAATAAGAGCTTAAGATAGGGCTTCACATCTGGGGAGGAACAGGGACACTGGTGGCAGGGGCGGGGACCAAGGAGGACAGATCACTAGCTCGATGGGGAATAGATGCTGAAGGATGTACCTGGGCTGGTATCCCAGCTGGGAGTCTCACGTGCATTCATGTCTTCAAGTTGGCCACCCCGTCCGGTTCTGATGGGGCTTCCCAGGTGGCTCAGTGGTAAAGAATCTGCCTGCCAGTGCAGGAAATGTAAGAGAGGCAGGTTGGATCTCTGGTTCAGGAAGATCCCCTAGAGGAGGAAACAGCAACCCACTCCAGTATTCTTGCCTGGGAAATCCCATGGACAGAGGAGCCTGGCTACAGCTCACGGGGTTGCGAAGAGTTGGATATAACTTAGTGACTGAGCCCAGGCACTGGCTCTTTGCTGACAGTGATGTGAGCGCTGGGCCACACTTCTGCTCCTGCACGACCCAGCTCTAAACCCAGAGTGCTGACCTCCTAGGTGCTTCAGGAGATCACGGGATATATAGGATTGCATGACTCCTAAGAACCCTCCTCCTGCCTACTGGGTCTTTTATCCCACCCATTCACATACCTTCTCAGTTGGTAATTAAGCTCCCCACAGACCCAAGTGGAAGCTAGAGATGTTAAACACAGTGTTCCTTGTTCGGTCGAGAGAAAAGAAACAGGAGCGCTTCTAAGCGTCTTGGCTGGAGGGCACGCACAGTGAGTCAGCGATGTCTCCCAGGAGGGGAGTCTGGCGTCCTGTCCACAAGTGACATGTTTTATTTTAATCACCACCCCGCCCAGCGCCTTCTGGTCTCTTCCTTCACAGATCTGTGGGTCTGTTACCACTCTTCCATCAGCTTGCCCTCTCCCAAAAATGTGTTGGAATTTTTCAACCATGAGACAGTTTGCTTTCTTTTTTTTTTCTCATAGATTTGTAATCTTTTAATTTCTTTACTGTCATTGTAAAAGAGTCTCCCTAGGCAGAGGAGAAAAACCCAAGTGGACAGTCTGTCATGATTAAAACTTAAATTTGAAAATTATACTGATACCACCACTGGTAGAAAATTCAAGGGGGAAGAAAAGGTAGGAGGAATCTCGTCTCTCCTCCCAACAAAAGCACTATTATCCTTCAACACTGGCGTGTTGCTCATGTGATTCTTTGCTACGCATGTTTTCAGAATGTGGTCATATTCTTGGTTTGTGTAAACTTTATAAACTTTTTCACTTGACATTTGCATCAGAAGCATTTCCCCTATTTTTTAACATAATTTTTAAAGTCATTGCTTTAAAGAGATTTCACCAGGAAGATTTACAAGAACACACTTTAACCAGAATCCTATTGTTGGTCTGTGTTACCAAATATATAAGGTGTCCCTGGTATAAATTCATAAGGGGTATCTATATTCAGTATTTTTTTTTAAACTAGAAGAAGCCATCACTTGAATGTTGCCAGTGAAATCTGATATATTATAAGGGTACATAAATCAACAGAAACTATAGATAATAAGGAGCTTCCATGGTGGCTCAGATGGTTAAAGAATCAGCATGCAATGTAGGAGACCTGGGTTCAGTCCCTGGGTCAGGAAGATCCCCTGGAGAGGGAAATGGCAATCCACTCTAGTATTCTTGCCTGGAGAATTCCATGGTCAGAGGAGCCTGGCGGTCTACTGTCCATGGAGTTGCAAAGAGTGGGATACGACTGAGTGACTAACACACACATAAATAATTACAAGAAAAATTATGTTGGATCACCAGAGTAGCCAACTGGGAGGAAAAACCCTCATATCTACATCCTGAATTAGGATACATTTCAAGTGCACCCAATATTTAGGTATCCAAAAATAAAAACAAAAAACAACCCTAAGAAACTGTAAAAATACTTGAAAAATCCACTGGAGAATTTTTTCATTATTTCATTAATGGAAATCTTGTCCAAGTATGAAACAAGGTCCAGCATTCATAAAATTAAAAAATGAATAAATATGATCATATAAAATCTTATTTCTTCATGGCGGAAACTACTATGCAAGCTATCAAAAGACAAATGACAAAACTGAAATACAATTTCAATTTCAAATATAGAAAGGACTAATTTCTCTAATATATTAAGAGTTCCTACAAATTGGTAAGGAAACAAGTCAATTACCTAGTGGAGAATGGTCTAAGACTAGGTAGAAACATTTCACAGAAAAGAAAGCAAAATATTCTTAAACATATGAAATAATATTCATTTTCTTTCACAGTAAGAGCAATTCATAGGAAAACTATCCTAGACAATAACAGTCTTTATTTCTCAGATTGAGAGGGACCAAAAATGCAGTTTAGCTTCGTGGTTAAGATCCTCAACCCTGGTTTAGAGAACCTTGGTTTGAATCCCCATCCCACCATCTATGAGTTAGGTGGGTATGCTTCACATTTAAGTCATTGATTTATTATGAGCAATGATGTCCTTTTGTGATCTGGTGATTTATACATTTGGTCTTGATCCCATTATGGGCTTCCCTTAAGGCTCAGTGGTAAAGAATCCGCCTGCAATCCAGAAAACTTGGCTCAATCCCTGAGTCGGACACGATTTAGTGACAAGGAAATGGCAACCCACTCGAGTATTCTTGCCTGGGAAATCCCATGGACAGAGGAGCCTGGCGGGCTACAGTTCATCTGGTCGCATAAAGTTGGACACGACTGACTAACGCATACAACAACTTGGTCCTAGTGCTGGCACAGAGCTCCTAAAACCCTTGGAATTTCTGAAGTGAGAAGAATTGTAAAGGTGTCTTTTGTTATGTTAATATGACTTTGGACAGCACCTAGGGTTAGGGGCTGGTTGCCAGGAGACCCAATCATGTAATTAGAGAGTTGGAACTCCCAGGATGGGGTGGAGCTGGAGATAGAGTTCAATTGCTAGTGGCCAATGATTTAAAGAGATGGGAATACCAGACCACCTGACCTGCCTCCTGAGAAATCTGTATGCGTCTGAAGTAGGGGGTGGGGAGGTAGCAGGCAGTCTTGTAGGACTGAGCCCTAACTTGTGGAATTTGACACTCTCAGATAGTGTAGAATTGAATTGAATTACGGGATACCCAGCTGGTGTCAGAGCATTGCTTGGTGGTTTTGAGGGGGAAACCCCTCTCTACACATTAAAATTTGAGTTTTTGACTTTATAAGGGTATTTGTTGCATTGTTGATTGATGAGCAAAAGATTGGGAACATGTCTCCAGGCATGTCAGCTATAAAGAAGATGGGATCTTATGTTTGTGCCTTATGCTGAAGAAACAGGGCATCCTTGTTATGCTTAAATAATATCATGATGAACAGCTTTCCACTTAGTGCTTTCCCACATTATATATTATTTGATTTATTTGAATCAGATACTGAGAAGTGAGATTGTGGAGTTAAAAGCTATGGACAGTTTATATATGACTTTGTCAAAGGGTTGAAAGTGACAGTCACTCAGTTACGTCTGACTCTTTGAGACCCTATGGGGACTCGAGCCCACCCATCTCCTCTTCTATGGACCTCTCCAGGCAAGAAGACTGGAGTGAGTTGCCATTCCCTACTCCAGAGATCTACCCAACCCAGGGACTGAACTCAGGTCTTCTGCATCGCAGGCAGATTCTTTTCCCATCTGAGCCACCAGGGAACCCATTTTATATATAACTTTGTCAAAGAGTTACATCCAATTATATACTTCCATACCTATGTGTGTAAAAGAGACAGTTGTTCTACATGAAGACTTGTACATGAAAGTTCATAATCACCAAAGAGTGGCAACATCCAAATGCCCGTGGTGAATAGATAGACAAAAATGTGGTCTGTTCATAGAATAGAATATTATTTGCCAATAAAAAGAATTGAAATACTGATACATGCTATGATGTGGATGAACTTTTAAAACATTATAGTGAGTAAAAGAAGCTAGTCACAAATGCCCACTCATTGCAAGTCCACAATAAGCAAATCTAGAAAGGCAGAAAGTAGATTTGTGATTGTCCACTACTGAAGGGGAGGCGGGTAGGAAATGACTTTTAGTGGGTTCAGTGTTTCTTTCTGGGGTGATGAAAATGTTCTAAAATTAGATAACGATATGGTTGTACAACTCTGTGACTACACTAAAAGCCACTGGTTTGTACACTTTAAAAGCATTGACTTGCATAATTGAATTATACCTCAATAAGGCTATTATTGGAGAAGGTAATGGCACCCACTCCAGTACTCTTGCCTGGAAAATCCCATGGATGGAGGAGCCTGGTAGGCTGCAGTCCATGGGGTCGCTAAGAGTTGGACATGGCTGAGCGACTTCACATTCACTTTTCACTGTCATGCATTGGAGAAGGAAATGGCAACCCTCCCCAGTGTTCTTGCCTGGAGAATCCCAGGGACGGGGGAGCCTGGTGGGCTGCCGTCTGTGGGGTCGCACAGAGTTGGACACGACTGAAGCGACTTAGCAGCAGTGGCAGCAAGGCTATTATTAAAAAAGGCAAGGAGTTCTATGAAACTGACTAACATGAGGTTATTCTTTACTGTTATATTTTCCTGATTCAATTACTTACACATATTTTAACAAATGAAAAATTAAAAAATTTGTTGAATATCAAAAATTTTGCTTTGAACTATATGTGCAACTACTTTGGGGTTGGGGTTTTTCCTTGCTAATTTGTTTATCCACATAGAAAACATATAAATACTTCCCTAATCACTTTTGGAAACAAAATGCAGTCTGTTTCTTTCACTTTTGAGTTAATTTTTCTTGGGCCTGCGTAAGTTTAAAAAATAATTTTATAAAGTTAATTCTATCACTTTTTCTTTTGTAGTCACTTTTATTGTTTTTAGGCTTGGGAAAGTAAATGAGTCAGAGATAAGGTTGCATTGATAAATAAACTGAAGGGCTAATTCTTTGAAATATTGAAAAAATCTGATGATCTAAGTAGACATAAAAAAGGTGGGAAAACCCCACAATAACTAGATTTAGAAATGAGGAAGAGAATATAAGATGAGAAGAAACCTCTCAAAATTTAAAGTGTATGATGTTCAACTCAAGTCTAGTAAATCTGCAATTCTTGATGAAGTGGAAAATTTTCCCAGAGAAATATGTGACCAAAATTGATCCATGAGAAAGTAGCATATCAGAATAAACAAAAAGGTATGGAAGAAACTGAATATGTATGTCATTAAAGAAAAAGCCAATTTCAAGAAAATATCTGAGTCCAGAGAATTGCCAGTCCATACAGTCAGCTTTTAGGAAAAGGACTGGTGGTCGTGTAGTGAAATAGCCTCATTTGTTTGAAAAAAAAAAAAAAAGACTGTACTGAGAAAAAGTTCATGCCCTTTGACTTCAAGGGAATCCCAATTCTAGGACTCATTCTAATAAAAGAACCAGGGAGTTATGAGCAAGAGTATTCTTTAGAGATAAAAACTGGTGAAAAATTGGAAATGACCTAAATATTCATCACTATGGAAACAGGCAATAAATCAAGTGTATTTATCAGATAAAACACTACATTGTTGTTGTTTTAGTGGCCAAGTCATGTCCGACTCTCTTGCGACCCCATGGACTGTAGCCCGTCAGGCTTCTCTGTCCATGGGATTCTCTAAGCAAGAGTAGTGGAGTGGGTAGTCATATCCTTCTCCAGACATCTTCTTGACCCAGGGATTTGAACCTGTGTCTCCTGCATCAACTCCTGTACTGGCAGGTGGATTCTTTACCACCAAGCCACCAGGGAAGCCCAAAATACTATACAGCCACTTATAAAAATAATATTTAATTATTTGGAAACAGTCTCATGATAGGTAAAAAATCTGGATGTAAAATTGATTTTGCAGCATGATAACTTGATTTAAATTTTTTTTATGCTTATGCATAAAAACACAAGCTGGGGACTTTCTCTGGCAGTCCAGTGGTTAAGACTTCAACTTCCAATGCAGGGGGTACAGATTCAATCCCTGGTTAGGCAGCTCAGCTCCCCCATGCCACACAGGCCAAAAAACCAAAACATGAACAACACAAGCAGTATTGTAACAAGTTCAAGAGAGACTTAAATATTTTAAAAACACAACTGGGATTGAAATATTAATAGTGATTAAATATAAATACATACAATTTTCTCCTTTGTATTTCTCCGATTTTCCAAATCTTCTGCATTAAACTTGTGTTACTTTTATAATCAGAAAAATATTGTTTAAAATACGTAAATTTCCATAGAATAAGCAATAAAATGAAATATACAGTGGTTACCTTTGATTGGTAGATATAATAAGTCATTTTTAGTTCCTCCTTTATAGTTTTTGCCATTTTCCAAATTTTACAATGAGCAATTGTTCTTTTCTATAATAAACATGAAAAAAATCAGTCGTCATAGGCTAGATAACCTTTTTTAAGGTTTTCATAATTATTTTTCAGTGAATGTTAAATACACATGATAAACAGCACACTCAACATATTATTTTGTAATTTATTTTCCCTAAATGTATTATAAACACTTTTAATGCACCTGTTAATGCCTTGAAACAGTCATCTGAGATATAATTTTTAATGGCTATACATTTTCTTATAGTTTTTACCAGATATTTTCTTTTTCTAATTCAAACTCTTCTTCAGTGAAATTTTTTTATTTTTAATCTTTTGGCCACAGGGCTCAGCCTGTGCAATCTTAGACCCTGACCAGGGATCAAACCCGGTCCCCCTGCACTGGCGGCGTGATCCAGTCTTAACCACTGCATCACCAGGGAAGTCCCTTCAATGAACATTCTTATTCAGAAGTCTTTCTGAGATACACTTCCAGTGTTGAAGTTCTCTGCACACTCCTGAATGAGGGTAGTCCCACCTCTGATTTCTCTCCAGAGCAACAGGGCGCTTAGCCCCTCACCAAGTGGGCAGTCCGAACCAGTACCGGTCCAGTTTGAATATGCGTTTGCGTCACCTGGGCATCTTTTTGAACTGCAGGTTCTGATTCAATATGCCTGGGCTGGCCCTGAGACCCAGCCCTGTTTTTCTCATGGGCTTCCCCTGAGGTCCACGTGCTAGTTCTACGGACCACACTTTGAGGAGCAGGTTCAAAGCTGGTATATCTTCTGCCGGTTCAAATGACTCAAAAAGCATTCCTCCTGTCTCAAGGTCTGTCTCAATAGAATTCCAATCCCAGCTCCACCACACTGGTCATGGTTCCTCCCTGAAAAACTATGTGGCAGAAAGTTAATTCACCTGAGCACGATCTCTTAATATTTTAAGGCAGCTGATGTGTTCCTCTGAGTTTTCTTTCTCAGCTTTTCCTTCTGCATGGGACATGGCTTGACGTTCCCCAGCATCTTGGTTCCTTTCTCCCTGGTCCTTTTTACAGTGTTGCATTCAGAACTGAAAGTATTACTCATGGTGTGGGCTGATGGGCTGCAAGTAGAGGGCAACCATCATGACCCTCACCCCAATAGAATCCTGCTGTGAATTCAGCTAAAGAGCCCATGACCCTGAATGACTCGTGCTGAGCCCACTGTCAGCTAAAAGCCTGAAGTCATTTCCACAGGAGCTGTTGTTGGTTCACGTCTCCCTCAGCTTCTACTTGAGCAATTGACTTTGAATCAGAGTGACCCCAGGGATCCCTGTTCAGCTCCTTTTCTCGCTTGAATTTGGCATAGGGCTGTCCTTGTCTCAGAGAAAAATGCTATGATCACAGGAAGGGGGCGGTGTTGAGTCAGGGAATCCCACCACCATTTGGACCAATACAAAGGTGTTGCGGGATTTGCAAATTACACCGTTATTGGCTTCATTTAGGAATCTTGCCATGACAGTCATATTTCTTTTTAACTTTTTATTTTATATTGGCATATAGCCGATTAACACTGTTGTGGAGAGTCATATTTCTCAAGAAGGAATCGATAGCAATTGATGGTAATATAGAAATTTTTGGTTCACTGAAGTAACCTTTCTCCTAACTGCAACCATTTTTCTTCCCCTGCTCACTTACCCGACGTGGGGTGAAATATTAGTATTATTAATATGTAGTGTTGATAACAGGGCTTCCCTGGAGGCTCAGATGGTAAAGAATCTTCCTGCAATGCAGGAGACCTGGGTTCCATCCCTGGGTGGGAAAGATCCCCTGGAGAAGGGAATGGCTACCCATTCCAGTTTTCTTGTCTGGAGAATTCCATGGTCAGAGGAGCCTGGTGGGGGGCTACAGTCCATGGGGTTGCAAACAGTTGAACACGACTGAGCGACTAACACTTTCCCTTTCTTTCTTCATGTTACTAACATAGGTAATATGATTTTAATATATGCTCATTGTGAGAAAATCAGAAAAACATCAGAATTAAAGAGGGAAAAAGAAGTCCTATATGATGCCATCATCTAGTTGATACACCATTGTTGATGAATGACATTCATGTATATCAATCTTTCATTTTTTGTCTACTTTTATCTTACTAAAAACTTAATATTTTAAACTGTTTTCTTACAAGAGTAGTAGATGTTCATTATAGAAATAATGAATATGCAACAGAAGAAATAGAAATCCCATTATCTAGAAATGACTTGTTACATTTGGATATATTTCTTTCAAGATATTTAATCTGTATATATATTTTTGTTAATAAATTTATATAGTAATACTACATTATAAAGTTTTTTCACTTGACAGCATGCTGGAAGCATTTCCCCACATAAAGAAATTTCCCCACATAAAAAAGAATTAATAATATTTATGCATTATATGTGTGCTATGTATCTTTATTTTAAAAACATATTTCTATAATATTATTTTAATGACTGAATGTATTCCATAATATTAATGTTGTTGTTATTTAGTCACCCAGTCATGTCCAACTCTTTGCGACCCTTTGGACTGTAGCCCACCAGGCTCCTCTGTCCATGGGATTTCTCAGGCAAGAATATTGCAGTGGGTAATCATTCCCTTCTCCAGGGGATCTACCCAACCCAGGGATCAAACCTGAGCATCCTGAATTGGCAGGCAAATTTTTTACCACTAAGCCACCAGGGAAGTCCATGAAATATGAATGTGCCATAATTTATTTAACTGACCCTCTATGGTGCAATATTAAGATAGTTTGTAAGTTCTTCCTGGGATATAAAGTTTTTATTCTAAATAAAGTCTCTCACTAGGTCATGTTTTCTCAACTTCTTTGTTAATATGTACTACTTGCTGCTACTGCTGCTGCTAAGTCACTTCAGTCGTGTCCTACTCTGTGCGACCCCATAGGCAGGGGCCCACTGTCTCTGGGATTCTCCAGGCAAGAACACTGGAGTGGGTTGCCATTTCCTTCTCCAATGCATGAAAGTGAAAAGTGAAAGTGAAGTCGCTCATTTGCGCCCGACTCTTAGCGACCCCATGGACTGCAGCCTACCAGGCTCCTCCATCCATGGGATTTTCCAGGCAAGAGTACTGGAGTGGGGTGCCATTGCCTTCTCCGATGTACTACTTAGTGATATTTAACTCAGTTTTCTTAAATAAACTTAACTTTATTACAAATATACAATTCAGTGTGTTAATATACTTTATCTACTTAGCATTTTAATGGCCAATATGGCATTCTATTAGTTGCGTACATTATTGATTATTTAGCTATAATACAATCACAAATGGCATGTTCAAAATTCCTATTTCAACAAGAAAATTCACAATAAACATTAAACAATAAGTAGATAGCTTTTTAAAAATTTTCTCTGTGTGTTTATATTCATAATCATGAACATTTTCTCTTTCTGTGCTCATTCAATCATGTCTGACTCTTTGTGACTCTATAGACCGTAGCCCTCCAGGCTCCTCTGTCCATGGGATTCTCCAGGCAAGAATACTAGAGTGGGTTGCCATGCCCTCCACCAGGAGTTCTTCCTGACCCAGGGACTGAACCCGAGTCTCATGTCTCTCTGCGCTGGCAGATGAGTTCTTTACCAGTAGGACCACCTGGGAAGCCCCAAAGCTGAGATAACTGAAGCCAAAAGAATTTCCCTTCCAGGCTGCTTTACCATGAGGGTAGACAGGTTTCACTTCGGTTTACTCAGAGTTCTTTCTTGTGTCTCCTGCATGAGGACGCAGGAGAGGAATTCCCTCCATGATCTTGACTGGCTGAATTGCTTTTCATGGCTTCGATTCTATGGAAAGCTATTCTAGAGAATGCTTAGTGAACTGACTCTGTATGGTTTCACAGTGTGAGGATTTACTTTATAAGAATATTATTTCACCTGTAGTTGAAGAAAGTTGCTAGTTTTGGCAATCCCTCTTTTGTTATGAGAATTCACAGGAGACAAATTCCACTTTCAGAAATGCTGTGGGCCAAGCGTCACTCTGTGTAAGTTCATACCTACAGACTGCAAATTTCTGAATGGGTTCATAAGATGAAAAACAATGTACTTGTGCTCACTGCCTTTACTTAGAAATTAATTCCAGAAAGTTTTAAATGCCTACATATAATCATAGGTTCAAACTGCTAATGATAGTAGTGAAGGAATTCAGAAACAAGACATATCAATGTTTTCAAATGGTTACACCACATATTTCATAGTTTTGCAAATAAGGAAAGTCTGATATTGAAAGGACACCCTCTTGGTTCCTATAAAGATAATACAAGTCATTCTGAAGACTATTTTTAAAGACAGGAACTTGAAAACTAAGAATTCAAGTCTGACAGCATTTGGTACAGTAAATATTTTGATGAATGAATGTATAGTTTATAGTTATTCTACCGGGATAGTAAAAAATATGACTTTAGCCTTTTTTCGGCTGTGCCATGCAGCATGTGGAATCTTAAGTTCCCCAGCCAGGGACTGAACCCTGGCTCCCTATATTCGAAGCTTGGAGTCCTAACCATCGGACGGCCAGGGAAGTCCCTCTAGACTCTTGACTGCCATATGGAATATCTTCTGGTAGGGGCACAAATTGATTGGGTGTCGTTTTGTCTTTGGGTTAAAACATTTGGTTTTCAGATGCTCTCCTTGTGTTGTCTTATCCCAGGCTCAATCCATTGACCACAGTGCTGCTTTTCCAAGTCTCTGTACTAAATCCATGTTCCACTCCTTGGCATCTTCTGCCAGCTCTGGTTAAGAGTCCTTGTCCTCTGGAAGCCTAGGTGGTGTTGGCCAACCCAGATCACTTCCTGGACTATAAACATGGATATGGGGCATAATGTTGCACAAAAGTGTTTATAGCATTGATATTTCTATGGCATGAGAAAATAGAATCCTTTTTCAGCTCAGTCCCTAATCAAGAAGTAACTTTTCCTTGAGGTGAGCTAGGACTCAATAGGCCTCGTGTAGCTCCACTTCCCTCTTGGCACTCAGCCCATCCTCCCTGTGAACAAGCCCAAGCCAGCCTGTGGAGAATGAGCGGCCACGTAGAACAGAGGCAAGCCATCCCACCTGAGGCCACTTAGTGCAGCCAGTCCCCAGCTGATGTGCTAGCTGACCAGCAGCTTACCAAAGATGCATGAGTGAGTCCAGCCGAGCCCGGAAGCCCAGTCCAAAGTGCTGACCCATGTAACTGTGAGCTAAATAAATGATTGCGGCTTTACACATGAAATTATGAGGTAGTTTGTTACACAGCAGAAGTTGAATGGTTCACCCTGCTAGGGAGGTCTGGTTACGTCACAGATTTAATAACTGGCTCAATTTTACTTGACTTTAAGGCCATCTTTGGAGCTATCCTGTTCTTCTCTAATATCCTCAGCTCTACTGTAACACTTTAGTGTGGAGGTCTTGGGCACTGTAGTCCCAGACCTGGATCTGAATCCAGTCTCTTGAGGAGTATGACCCTGAGCTAGTCACTTTCCTCTCACTGAACCTTATTTTCTCATCTGTAAAATGTGGAAAGGTTTATCACCTAATAATATCACTTGTGGTTGCTTATGCAGTATCCATTTCTGGTCCCTATATTTCCTTCCCAACAGAACTCTGATTTTGTTCAGTAGTCATACATCCTCTGTATTATCTTCTGAATTCTCTAGTAGCCTAAATCAGGAGTGGTTCTTGATGATTCTCAGCTAATCATGGAAATTCCATTCCCTTGGCCAATGGTTAGTTTAAGTGTGGGCTAGGATAAAGTTCTGACCAATGAGAGCATAGAGAGAAAGATGCTAGTATGCAGGGACTTCTGGGAAAGATTTCTTCACTCCTAAGATGGACATGAGTTTGAGTGAACTCCGGGAGTTGGTGATGGACAGAGAGGCCTGGCATGCTGTGATTCATGGGGTCGCAAAGAGTCGGACATGACTGAGCGACTGAACTGACTGACTGAAGAAGCAGAGAAAGAGATGATCTGTCTCTTTTGAAGACTGTTTGGTCGGGACATGAAGCCTGGGGCTATTGTAGCCGTCTTGTGGTCATGGTTACTTGAAGGTAAAACCAAAACCCTGAGGAAGGCAGAAGCAACAGATGGAAAAAACCTGGGTCCTTGAACATATCACTAAACCACTGAAACTCCAATTACCAAGTCAACCTTATCTCAGAACTACTTTTTATAAGAAATAAAAAATCTTCTCTTTTATTTAAGTTTGTTTGAATTAGGCTTTCTGTTTCTTGCTAACCCAAACCTCCTAAATGATATATCCTTTAGGGAAGTATCTGACACGCAGTGAGACTTCAGTAAGCATTAGTTCTGGTTAGAATTGTACTGGCCCCCTTCCCTCAGCCATTAGATGGTTTCAGGTTTCACAGATCTTAGAAAAACACTTTGCAGAATTCTACTAACTTCGACACTGTCCTGTTTGCTTATGGTCTTAATTCTAGAGCAGGGGTTAGCGCTATGGACAGTGCACCAAATCTAGCCCACTTCTTGTTTTTGTAAATAAAGTTTTATTACATAGCTACACCCATTCATCCAATGATGCTCTTGCGTTATGACACCAGAGTTGGGTATTAATAGTTGCAAAGGAGGCTCTATGGCTGGCAAAGCCTGAAATAGTTACTCTCTGGCCCTCTACAGAGAACGTTTGCTGGCCTGTGTTTTGGAGCCAGTTCTTTACCTCCTCAACGATTATTCGCTTGGAGACCTTATTGCAGTTTTCACCCCAGAGATTTTGCTTCCCTCAGTGTATCAGCTAGGACTCTTGTGAACAAGTGATTGAACATGTAACCCAAACTATGTGATGGCTTTAGGAATGGCTGGAACCAGGGACTCAGTGGGATAGTGAGGATCATATTCCACTCTCTCCATCCCTTGGCCCCTCTTCCTCTGTGTTGACTCCAGTCTCCAATGACAGTGTCTGCCACTGAGGGCCATGATATGACCCCACAGTGCCTGTCCTTCCTAGCTAATGTTTAGTGAGAAAGAGGTAAAATCTTTCTAAACATGTTCAGTAAAACTCTGGAGAATTGCTGTGGTTGATTTGACTCAAACATTGAAAGCGCATTTGAGAGAGCAGCGACAGATAATTCTCTTTTTACTCTTTTATTTTACATATTGTTTGCTTGTTGTCTGTCTTCCTCCACTAGATTACGAATTCTAAGAACAGTACTCAGCAGCTACCATATGCCATTTGTAATGAATGAATGTATTTATTAGTATATTTATTTAAAAATTAGAATTGGGATTATTCTATACAGATAGTCTTGTTTTCTGCTTTTAAAAAATTTACAAATTTACATGAGGACCATTCCTTTTGTGCCACTAACGCTGTTTGGATTGGATTCCAAAGGCAATGAGCAGCCATTGAAGGTTTTTAAGCAATGGTTGACATTGACCCATTGGCTTGTGAGCCATGTTGATCTCATTCTGGCCCATAGTCTCTGCATTACCCATAAAGACTGCATCATACAAATATTTCCACATCTCCTCCCATCCCGCCCTTAGAGAATCATGTTGTAGCTACTAGAGTTTTTATGTTGAAGATGATTGGATATGACTCTTCGGTTGAGCCTGCTTGTGTTGCTCAGTTGTCCAAGTAGTTGCAGTTGACTGATGCGCCCGCTCCCTTTCCCCCGGGGCTGGGGCCGCTACCTCATCCTGAAAAGATGTGTTGCTTCATGATATCAGCTTACAGCAAACCATGCACAGATAACTTTTCAAACATTTCATTGTAATACTTCCACGCTTAAATCACCAAATTGGCTTTGGAAAATATGCAATGCCTTCAAATTACATTCTCTTTTAACTGAGAATTCACAGTATCAGAGGGCAGTCTGTGTACTTAAGACATTTGAAAATGGGGGCATTAAAATTGGGCTAGATTTACAGGATTTAAATTTCAGAAAACCCACAGTATTGTAAATGCAACAAATGATGAGAAACAGTTACGCCGTGTGTCTTTTTACCTGTATTGTATATAATACAACTGGGTGTGGAAGGGACTGAGAGGTTGTTTTAGTTTCCTAGGGCTCTCGTGACAAAGTGTCACAAACTGGGTGGCGGAAAACAACAGAAATTTATTTTGCCATAGTTATGAAGGCTAGAAGTCCAAAATTAAGTTGCAGGCCAGGCCATGCTCTCTCTGACACTCTGGGTAGAATCCTTCCTTGCCTCTTCCTAGCATCTTTTTTAAAGAAAATATATCTTTGGCTACATCAGGTCTTAGGTGCGGCACACAGGACCTTTTGCTTCGGCGCTTGTACTTCCTAGCTGTGGTTCACGGGCTTACTAGCTCCTCACTATATGGGATCTTAATTCCCAGACCAGTGATCAAACTGGCGTCTCCTGCATTGCAAAGTGGACTCAACCACTGGACCACTGGGGAAGTCGCTCTTCCTAGCTTCTGCTGGTGGGGCCAACAATCGTTGGCATTCCTTGGCTGGCATCTACACACTCCAGTTTCGGCCTGTCATCATTCGGCATTCTTTTTGTGTGTCTCCGACTTCAAATAGCATTTTCTTCTTCGTTAAGGATACCAGTCATGTTGAATTCAAACCCACCCTTATGGCCTCATCTTAAACAAAGAACTTATTTCCAAATAAGATTATATTTACAGGTACTGGGAGTGGAGTTTAGGACTGTAACATATTTTTTGGAGGGGAGGTCAAAAATTCAACCCATAACTTAGGTCATCAAGTTCATTTCTCTACTGGATGTAGGAATCAGCTATATAAGATCTATCCAATTGCAAGACTTAGGCGCAAAGTATGATAATCCATTTAAGTCAAACCCAGGTAGGTGGAGAAGTGGCAGAAAGAGGGTCCTGACACAAAATTGTCCCACACTTACTAGTGTGAGATAGTTGCTGCTGGACTGACCTTGTTTTAGAAGTAGGTGGCAAGGACTTCCCTGGTGGTCTGGTGGTTAAGATTCCGTGCTTTCAATGCAGGGGGCTCGAGTTTGATCATGGTCAAGCTAGATCATGATCAGGGAACTAGATCCCACATGCCCTCTGGCCAAAAAAAAGAAAAGAAACTGGTTGCAGAGCTGGGTGGGTAGGATAAGGTCCTAAGAGTGATGCAGGGCAAGTCTGGTGCTGGGCAGACCACAGAGCCCACTGATGGGGAATCCAGCTGGCTGGTGGCAAAACTTCTGGAGGTAGATGGGTGAGGTAGTCATCATCCTCTGGATCACCAGTGTTTAATAGAAATATAAAGTGAGTCGCAGAAACTCCCTGGTGGTCCAGTGGTTAGGACTCTGAGCTCTTACTGCTGAGGGCCTGGGTTTGATCCCTGGTTGGGGAATTAAGACCATCTCTCAAGCTGGGCAGTGTGGGCTAAATAAATAAATAGATAAAAGTGAGTCACACTTGTAGTTTTAAACTTTCCAGTAGTCATATCAGAAAGAGTAAAAAGAAATGGGGAGAATAAGACCTTATTTTGGGAGTTCCCTGGTGGTCCAGCGGTTAAGACTGTGCTTCCAGCGCAGGGGATGTGAGTTTGACTCCTGGTTGGGGAACCAAGACCCCCATATGTTATGCAGCAAAAAAAAAAAAAGACTTTAATTCAATATATCCAAAATATTATAATTTCAATGTGGCATTAATATAAAAAAGGTTAAGATATTTGTTTTTGCCTTCCTTTCCCCCCCATACTAAGTCCTTTTTAAAAAAGCTTTTGAAAATTTTCTTAATTTTTGGCTGTTCTGGTTCT
Organism: Ovis canadensis; assembly: GCF_042477335.2. Classification (NCBI taxonomy): domain Eukaryota; kingdom Metazoa; phylum Chordata; class Mammalia; order Artiodactyla; family Bovidae; genus Ovis; species Ovis canadensis. The sequence goes on along the minus strand of NC_091255.1, from coordinate 57,239,266 downwards.
TCACTGATAAATGGGCTTTTCTCTAGTTAAGGAGAGCAGGGGCTGCTCTCTAGTCGCTGTGCTCGGGCTTTCCATTGTGGTGGCTTCTCTTGATGTGGAGCACCGGCTCTAGGCATGAGCTTCAGTAGTTGCGGCTCCTGGGCTCTGAGCATAGGCTAACTCTGAGTTGTGGCCCACTGGCTTAGCTGTTCCTGGGCATGTGGGATCTTCTGGGATCAGGGATCAAACCCTTGTCTCCTGCATTGGCAAGCGAATTCTTGACCACTGAGCCACCAGGGAAGCCCTCCCCATGCTAAGTCTTTCAAATTCAATGTGCCTTTTGTACTTGCAGGACATCACTAGCCATGTCAAGAGCAGCACAGCCACATGTATTAGACTGCAGTAGATTCTAGAAATGCTGACTCTGCTAGGATCCAAGCCACAGACTGGATTGCAAGTGAGACTCAGTTCTGGGGAAGAACACAGGCAGGAGCACTGCAGAAGCTAAGGGCGTCTAGGGAAGAGTTTAGGACAGCCGGAAGAGGAAACAGTGTTCCAAGTAGAGGCAAAGTGGATGAATGGGAAAGGATCCACTTAAATTTGCTTTAGTCAGAGATGGGCTGGTTATTCTGTACAGTGAGATCCTTTGGAAACTAGTTGTAAGAAGTCACACCTGGGCTGGGAGTACCGGCAGGAAACTGGTCAGACAATCACTCTCTTTGTTTCCCTCTTTAGTTATGAAACCTCTTATCTCCACTTCTCTCTGCTTGTCTGTTTTGTTAGTCTCTTTTCTACACACTCATTTCCTCTTTTATTTATCTAATTGGGCCTTAAAGTGGCTTCCTTAGCGGCTACCTCTAGGATTTCTCCACTCCACTCCCCACCTCTAACTTAGTGGCCCCATGGCCCATTTCATGTTCCAAGGAGAGAAAATCTGATCGGCCACTTAGTCACTCACCCACCTTTGGCTCAGTTAGCTGAGGCCAAGCCCACCGAGTACCACTGGGGCCACCCAGGCTCATCCCTGGTCTAAGGCAGTGGTTTTCAAAGTGGGTTCTCTACACCCACAGCCTTAGAAGTGTAAACTCATGGGCCCCACCCAACCTGCTGAATCAGTGTCTCTGGGGATGGAGCCTGGGGTACTGTGTTAGCCACGGGTGAGGGCAGATTCCTTCAGAAGAGGATGTGGTTAAGGACTACCATCTTAGTATATCACCTTAGAGGCCAGAGCTGAGGTGAGGAGCAGGGGGGAGCCCAGACCAGGAGAGAAAGAGGTCCTAGATGAGGCCTCAGCTTCTACCACTGGGGACCAGGTCTGCTGGGAGGGGCTGAGGGACGAGGTCACAGAGAACAGGTCAGAATGTGACCTAATCGTAAATCATGTCAGGACAGGACTACATGTGAGTGTTTTTAGTGAACCTTATTTTGAGGACCTGGGACGGGCAGAGGCAGAGAGGAAATGAGTGGAGGTGGTGGGGGGTGGGAAGAGTCAGGTTGACAAGGTATATGGTGGCTGTGCTTGGCTGCTTCCTCAGTTATAAACTGATTTGGAGGAAGCCAGAACTAAATATTAAATTAAATTGTTGTTGTTCAGTCGCCCAGTCATGTCCGACTCTTTGCAGTTCCATGGACTGCAGCACGCCAGGCCTTTCTGTCTCTCACCATCTCTTGGAGTTTGCCAAAGTTCATGTTTATTGCATTGGCGATGACATCCAGCCATCTCCTCCTCTGATGCTCTCTTCCCTTTCTGCCTTCAATCTTTCTCAGCATCAGAAAATTAAATTAATAATATTTAAACAGGGAAGAAAGTTGAATTTTTAAGCAGTGGTAGAAACTGCTGAGTGCTTGATGTTTGCTTTTTCCATGGCACGTAAACTGTATTAAAATTGAAATTTACACTACAAAAATAGCTTCACAGGAGTACCATTATTAACATAACCTTACCTCAGACAGATTTTTTATTACTGGAGACAGCCCTTCTAGGTACAAAATATATTAATGGCTGAAGCAGAAGAAAAATACCAACTACAGATGGTAAGCATTTTCTTGCAAAGTCACATCAAATTTAACATTAGCCTTGGAAAACAGAAACATATTTAAACAAAAGGTTTTAAATAGTCTTAGAACCGTGTGTAGATTTTCACCTCTGGTCTAGGATACTATCCTAAAGAGTGCAACTTGAAGTGATTAAAATAAGTTAATGAAAAGAGTTTAAAACTTTTGCTCAAAAATGGTGTTTAATGAGTTCTTACACCATTTTCATTGGAAGGTTCTGTTAAGTGGCATTCATGGAAAAAGACATATTTTATTGGTATGAAATAGGTGGAGTTAGTATACTTAAGACAGATGCCTAGAACAGTGATTTGATAAAAGGTGCACAATTCCACTGAGAGCAAATTAGAAGTCACAAGGGAATAAAAAGTCTTTGAAAAGATTTTCTGCAATTCCTGTACCCATTAGAGTCATGTGCAGGTATGATTTACATTAGAAGTAGATTTCTATTTTAGGAAGGAAGAAAAGAGTGAATTCCCTAGGAGTCGTTGTTCCTCCCCTGTTTTCTCAAAAATATGTCTAAAAACGTTGCCATGATGAAGCAATGCATGCATGCTCAGTCACTTGGTCGTGTCCAGCTCCTTGTGACCCCATGGACTGTAGCCCACCAGGCTCCACTGTCCATGGGAATCCAGGCAAGAATACTGGAGTGGGTTGCCATTTCCTTCTCCAGGGATGAAGCAATGCTGTGCGTCTTAAAGGCTGAAATAAAATCTAGTGAAAGTTTAGCTCTCCTCAATAGTATGGTTTTAAGGGATTATCCGAATCTTTTTTTAAAAAAACAACAACAGAAAGATTTAAACTTATATGCAGGCAAGCCTAAACAGTATCCTTCTCTGCATATTAAGCGTGTGTGCATTTTTTTCCTGAACTGTCACTTGCACATTTGAATGTACTGCTTTAAACTTCACAACAGGCAATCTCCACAGCTCCTCCATTGTTTTCTGAGATCTTAACTTCTGTTACCTGATACAAAACTGCAAACTGTGTTAGTAGGTGGTTGGGAACAATGTGTGCCATTAGAATAAGGCAAATGTGTATGTATACATCCGTTTGGTAAGTTTTATTGCCATTATTCGTCTAGTCTTTTAAACTGTAATGGCAACCATTGTTGAAATTGTTTAATGTATTTTCAGAGCTTGTGTATCACAAAGAAGAGTTACTGCACATAGCAGACACTCAGCATTTGTGGAATGAATTTCTAGCACTGTCTCCTGAATTTCTAGTCCGACTTCCGGAACTTTATATAATTTTTGCATCAGTTTAATTTGTAGGACTGTATCCAGATTGATGAGCTTCCTTGATAGCTCTCAGTCGGTAAAGAATCCACTGCAATGTGGTAGACCCTGGTTTGATTCCTGGATCCGGAAGATACCCTTGGGCTTCCCTTGTGGCTCAGGTGATAAAGAATCAGCCTGCAATCTGGGAGACTTGGGTTTGATCCCTGGGTTGGGAAGATGCCCTGGAGAAGGGAACAGATACCCACTCCAGTATTCTGGCCTGGAGAATTCCATGGTCTGCATAGTCCATGGGGTTGCAGAGTGGGACAGGACTGAGAGACTTTCACTTCACTTCACTTCACCCAGATTGATGAGAAGTTCTTGGAGGTAACTTGATCTGGAGAATTAAATGACATTATTGATGAATTAAAAGAGACAAATGACACAGGATTAAAATATATCAGATTTTATTAAACATTTAAAATTGCAATAGTAGTAGCCTTAAGCAAAACAGCACACACACAAAATCCTCCATGTATACTTTTGCATGCATAGATACCACTTTTTATTCTGCTTTTAAACTTTGATTATTTATAAATTCTTCCATATTATACGATCTTCGTAATTGCCACTTAAATGGGGGCATTAAAACCTATGCGGTTGATGTAATGAAATTCGCCATTAGACTGTCAGCTCGTCTCCCTTTTGTTATTAACCGAATTTTGCAAGAACATCTTTTGTACTATTATATCAAGAACAAATTCCTGAGTGCAATTACAGGGTCAAAGGGTAAGGTACATTTATTTTTATTTCATTTTCTATTTTTTTCCTCCTGAGATAACAAAATACAGCCCTGTACGAAGAGCTTTCATACATTGCTCTCGAAGGCTTATCTTGTTAATTATCCTTTAAGGCATTATCATCCGCCTATCCCTGCGCTACAGTTGAAAAAAAGAGCCCAAGCAGGCTGGTAACCTGATCTCGTTCACCAGGTGAGTCCTGGATGGAGGTGGAAACTACGCTACCAGGAGCAAAATACCCTTAGGGATTTGCCGGAACCCTCGGTGTGGGAAGAGCCTCTCCTGCCTCACTCCAGCCGAGGCTCAATCCGGACCGCAGCAGGTTCGGTTCTAACCGCTGGCCCCTGCCTCTCAGAGAAGCGCCCTGCACGCGGTGGGCGTCTAATAAAGGCAGCCTGTATTGCGCGGACAAAAGCTCTCCCTTAAGCGGGTTGAACTCCAGGCCCTCCTGGCACCACAGAGGTCGGCGCCGCCACCCAGATCCTTTGCCCGCTCCTTCCTCAAGTTCTGCGTGGGACAGCAGGGCTCACCAGCCCGGACCGCCGCGCCCAGGCCGAAGCCAGGCCTGACGCCCCCGCCCCCCCTCGGTGCTCCGCGCGCGGCCGCCCAGGCCCCGCCCCCGGCCCCTCCCCGCCTCGTCGGCCCCGCCCCCGTCTCCACCCCGCCCCCCGGAGCCGCTGAGTGGCGGCGGCGGCCCCAGGACCGGGTTTCCTCAGACAAGAGGGCGGGTGGAGGAGGAAGCGGCCGAGCCCAGAATCCTGCTCCGGCGCCGCCGAGCACCGCCCGCCGCAACCGCCCGGCCCCGTCGGCTCCTGGGCCTCACCGAGCCGAGAAGAGGGAACGGCAGAGGAGGCTGCGTGGAGGCGGCGGGGGCGCGGGCGGAGGCGGCGCGGCCGGCCGCGGCTGCCGCTTTGTTGTGCGGCCCGGGCCAAGGAAAGAGAAGTGGGAGGAGGGGGGAGCTCGGCGTCCCGCTCCCTCCGCGGCTCATGGCGACGACGCTCGGCACATCCGGGACCCTCCGGCCGTGGCGGCCGCGGCGCCGGCTGCTCGGGCCCCAGCCCCGGCCGCTGTGGTGACTGCGCCGCGCCTCACCGTCGCCCCCGCCCCGCCCGCCGCCCGCCGGCCCCGGGCCCCGGGCCCCGCGCCGCGGCCGCAGCCCCGCCGCCGCCCCCGCCGCCGGGGACATGTCTAACCCCGGGGGCCGGAGGAACGGGCCCGTCAAGCTGCGCCTGACAGGTGAGGGGGTTGGGCGGGCGGCGGGAGCCAGGCCAGGGCGGCGGCGGGGTGGGCGAGCCGGCGGGGGGTGCCTGTGGCCTTGAGAAGGGCCAGGGTCGCGATCAATGGTGAGTGAGAGGTCGGGGACGTGGGAAGGCCTAGTTCAGGGAGAGTAACTGCAAAACCAGTCTCCCTCGTTGGGAGATTCTTAGAAAAGCCAAGGGTGACTCGGGGGTCTTTTGTTGTTGTTGTTGGGGGGGGGTCCCCCCGTTGGAATTCCAGGCGGATTTGAGGTCGAAAAGCCTTGGCCGAGAAGCATGACTCTCTCCCGGGGCGTCGGGGAGCAGCCCTTGGGCTGCTGCCCAGGTGGGGTCGTGGAGGGGATGAGGAGCTCCTGTGGCGGGGATTATTGAATCCGGCTGCTGACTGCGCGCAGTAAACACTCCTTAAAGATGGAGCGCTTAACGGGAGGGTGTGTGTGTGTGTTCCCCGGTTGTTAACTTGTTCGCCCACTTATGCCCGCGTGCAAAACCTTCCCTCTCGGCTGCCAGGCGCAGCCGTCGGTTCCACACACCTGAAACGCACGACTTTAGAGGGAAGGAGACCGAGGTTGACTTTTCCGGTGTGTCTGCCTGATCCGACGACTCGGGCTCATTGTACCCTCTGTGTTTTGGAAGTGTTTGATTGTAGGGTAGTATGTTTGGGGTTGTTCCTTGTAGGCCGCAGAACTTGTGTCTCACTTCTAACTCTAGACCTGCTTTAAAAACACACTTTTTTTTGAGTCCCTTTCTAAGTTTGTGCTCAAACGGACTTTGAAGCAGAGTTTTTCTCTCTCTCCCCACTCTCCTCCCCTTCCTTTTTCTAAATGGAAAAGAATGTCTGGAGGGGTTGCTGGATAGCAGGCTTTTCTTACGAAGTGTTTATGATCCCAAGTGTGTTAGATCTTTAATGTTACAAGTACATTTTTGATCTTACATGGTCGTTTTACCCCATTTTAGGGAAAAATTATTTGGAGTTTGAAACGTGTAAATGAAACCATTGTAATTCTGGCTTCATTATTCGCTATTAATAAATTATGCAGGTTGATATTCGGATATGTGGCGAGAAAGATGACTTTCCTTAGAGAATCTGTGTGTGTGTGTGGGTGCGTGTGTAAGAATAAACTGTAATTATGTTTGTCTCCACTAGACTTTGAGATTTATATGGACTAATTTTGTAATTGAATGCTTGTCTGTTACATCCCAGTCCACTGGCTGAACTTTCGAGATAAAAACTTGCAGTGAATTAGGTATTCGAGAATTTAGCCTGACTGTATGTTGGCAGCAATTTTTAAAATATATTACTTTCATGACAGTTTTACTTTCTCTAGAGAATATTGCAAAGAATCATTAACTGAGTGGTTCTTAATGGAAAACCTGGATTGGGGGATGCCTGTCTCCCCTACTTCCCCCCATTCAGTTTCCTTATTTTCTTAATCAATGGAAACCTTTGTAAGGGACCTTTGTCGTAGAGTTTATCTACTGCTGTTCCTCTGTGGAGTCAGTCTTGTGTCAGTGATCATGGAAAGAACCTGTGATTCCAGGTGTGCAAAAGGCATCAGAAATAGCCTGGTGGCCACTTAATTCCTTCTAGGTTATATACATGATGAGAGCATGAGGGAGAAAACAGGGCTCTTGACTTTTTGCAGATAAAATGAGTTTGAGGTTTTTAATGTGATTCAGAAGATCTTGAAGTGTTTATCTGTGGTTTTCTTCCTACATATGATACATTATAAAAATTCATGAGTAAAGTTAGGAGAAAAGATTACACTTATTTTTGAAGGGATAGGGAATACTGGGCTAAATCTATAGAGTAATTTTGTATTTTTAGATTTTTCTGAGGAATTTTAAATACACTTTGTCCCCTTAATTGTAAAAACAGTTTTAGATACTCTCAGTTTCTTAAAACCATTGGGAATTTGTCTCTGTCATATTTTAAGAGAAAACTATTTAACTATTAAAAACTTCGCCTTCTTCCTTTTGGTTACGAATGGTAGAAGTCCCTTCTGTTTTGCCAGGAAGGTTAATATGTATTTTTTCATTTTTGTCCACTTACAAATTAGATGGTATAGATTTTAACAAATAGATTTTAAGAGCTGGATTCAATTAGCAGCTTTTTAGGACATAAACATTAAAGAGTTAGATGGAAAAGATTGTTTTGACTGACTGGATAAATGACAGGGCTGTGTTTGATGTGCGTCCAGGAATTGGTCTGGAGCTGGTGCCCAACTTTTCAGTCCATCTTGAGAAGCCAAATAAAATATTTAACCTAGGCCTCATTTTGTTTAAAAAAAAAAAAAAAAGGTTGATTCTTTGTTAAGACCTTAAGAAATGTTTGGCATACCTTTAGACTAAGTGTTTAACAGTTCATTTAGATCTGGGTTCCATAATAGAGGAAAATTACTTTTAAAAAATGGGAGGAGCAAATCCCATAGTGAATTTTTATTTGGATTACAGTATACTTGAACTGTAAGATGATGTAAAATAATTGTTCTTTGCTTTAAGTTAATACCATATTAGTATTTTACATTTATAGACTGTCTTTGATTTCAAGGTGCTTCATGAATTGTAGTTACTCAGTTATGTCCTTCACATAGAGCTGCCCCTTTACTGAAAGATGTAAACAGCTTTTGCATGGTGTTTGTCACAGATATACACACACACCCCTCCCCCCACATATACATTCTCACATGTACGCACAAACTGAAGGAAAAATATTTGAACCATGAGATCTCTGCACACAACAGATATTATACTTTTCCACATGTTATTCCTAAGACTACAGTCAACTGGCAAACTGATACTTCTTGATGCGAAGAAGGTAGTGCTAATTTAATATGAAATTTGAAATTCCTCAGGTCATTGGTGGTTAAGATCTGATGTGGTCCATCAAACTACTTTTTTTTGTGACACATTAACACTTGATCATTGAAATGGGCTATATGGTAAAGCTATCAATTTCAACTAGTATTTGTACAGAAAATTAATTATAAAATGTAAATTCTTATAGACTTATGCATAGGCTTTTCTTATGACGGTTTGGATAGAAGATATTCTTTGAGGTAAAAAATTGAGGGTAATTTTTTATATTATTACGTTTTTGGAAACCAAAGGCTGGAAAAGCAGTTTACTGTAATTTCTAATATTTAAAATTCTTAGATATGGAGAAATAACAGATTACTTCTCCAAAACATTCATTGTAGACCTGTTTGTAATTTAAATGTTTTTGTACACTGTTCCTTATTATTAATTTATAAAATCCTAAGCAGTAATGTGGTTAACTTTGGCTATAGCTAAAGCAAAATTAACTTTTAAAAAGTCTCATTTCACATATGCTGGTATCTTAGTATTGTTTTATTACATATTTTGTTGATTCAAAAATTTTAAAAGTTACAACTTGGTTCTCATAGTTTTCTAAGTGGGAATGTGCCTGTACACCATAATGATTTGTTCTATGGGTGTTAATAATTTGAATGTCCCCAGTTCATATTTTTTTCCCTTGGTGTCTGAGGATGAAGCCAGTGTGACTTAGCTCCTTCCTTTTCTCTTAAGTTTATCTCTTCTAGTCTGACCTTCAGGCAGGGACTGAAGCTGCCTAGGTGCTTAATGTAGTTTGGTTTTCATTGGTGACTAAAGTGTGGGTGTGTGTGTGTGTTTAACATGGATTCTGCTTTTTTCCTGTTGGTTGGACTGTAACTGTCACAACATACTGACATTTATTTAGCATATAATTTAGCATATTTATTACATAACTCCATTTTCAAGGTAAATGAAGGTCCATGCTTTAGCCCTGCGAGGTCTTTATTTTATCCATTTTTGGTATCTTCCAACAATTTTGAAGGCTTTCAAAGATGTACTGTGCCTTACTCTTCGAGTAGTCCGTCCTTAACAGAACTTAATGTTTTATTTATGATTCAGTGCCATGTGGCTCAGTGGTAAAGAATCCACCTGCCATGCAGGAGTTGTGGGTTCAATCCCTGGGTCAGGACAATCCCCTGGAGAAGGAAATGGCAACCCACTCCTATATTCTTGCCTGGGAAATCCCATCTACAGAGGAGCCTGGCAGGCTACAGTCCATGGAGTTGCAAAAGAGTCAGACATGACTTGGCGATGGAACAGTAACAGCGATCCTTATGAATATGTTATTGTGCTGGTGTGATGTGTAGTACGAGGATGTCATCATGGTGTGTAGGGAGGACTGTTTGATTCTGGCTGTATGTTGCCCTGTTCTTACAGCTTTTTCTCTTTGCTCTCATTTTTGTTTATTGGTACTTTGTTCTAAGAATGCTAAACCTTGGAAATATATTGTTGTAATCAGCATTGTTATGTGTTTCTGTGTAAGGGACATGTATTGAATGCTTATTAAGTGCCACATACCATATTAAGTTTACATCTATTATTACTTGTAATTCTCATACTCCAAGAGGTAGGAGAAACTCGGAGAGGTTAAGTACATGTCAGAGCCCAAGTTGTCTGTTTAGAGTGCCTGTTACAAACTTTTAAGATCTTGTGTAGAAAATAAAACAGTTTCATTTATTTTGACTTAGCCTTGTCCCTCGAAATCTTTGCTCATCTTTTAAGGCTCAACTCAAGGAACCCTTATCCATAAATTTCTCCTTGACCGATGTTAACCTTTCCTCTGTGACTAAGAGGCTCTACTTCTAGCATCAGACCTAACTCTCAGAAGGCAGTGAGTTGTCTCGAGTTAGCTATGCTTAATGAGTGTTGTCAATGCTGTAAACTCATATGAAGGCAGAATCCTGTTTCAACATGGATTAAGAGCTTTCTGGCATTTTATTTTGAATGAATGCTGGAGACATAGAAGTAATTCTGTATATTTTTACATGTGTTCCTTATGACCAGTACTCTGGGTATGAGTGGCAAGAGATGAGGCTGTAGATAGGACCAACCCGTTTTAGGACCTTGTTATATAGAAGTTTTGCCAAGAAGTTTGATTTTTAAAATTTTTTACAGTGGTGGGAACCATTGAAGGATTTTAAGCTTCGATATATTCAGTGTTTAGAAGCTTCAATCTTCAGGCAATAAGGATGGACTGGAATGGAAACTGTGAAGACTGATTTTAGGATAACCAGTTAAGAGAATGCTATACAATCACCGGTATTCATGTTTTTTTCTTGTTTTAACTTTTATTTCTAAATTTTGTTTCTATAGATAATTGCTGTAAACATCTTGGTGTAGATTAATTTTTTTTTAAGGGTTGTTTTCTTAGGATATTTCCATGGAGTGCTATTGCATTAAAGGGTGCGGATCTTTTTAGGTGGTTGATGAATTTTTTTTCCTAAGGCCATTTCTTTAAAGAATTGTGCCTGTTTAGAGCGATTGAATAAATGTATCCCTCTTAATAAAGAATTGGCTCTTGTTCTTTTTTAAATGTTTGCTAACTTCATGACAAAGAGTATTTAGCAGTTTTTTGTAAAGTTGAGTATTTTCCTGTTAACTAATTATTTCTCTTTGTTGACTTGTTTGGTCTTGTCCTAGATATTGGTTAGGCTCTGTGTGTTTTTCTTGGGTGATCTGCTTGAGAATTGAAAAAGCTATTAATCTGTTGTCATACTTGTTACAGACATTTTCCCTATTTTGTTATTTGACTTTTAATTTTGATCATTTTTGGAAGAAAAGTGATTTTGAATAAATTTATTACTTAAGGAGTCAACTTTGTCCAACTTTCCCTTTGTTTTTTCTGTCTTTTAGGGAAGCCCTTTTCTTCAAATTAAATAGTAAATATTTAATTTTGTTTTATTTTAGTGTTTTTAAAAATGCTTTAGGAAGATATTGCCCCCCAAATTGCTATTCAGTCATCTCATCATTATTTGTTAACCAGTTCTTCCTTTTCATAGTGCTGTGATACCTTTTTGTTATGTTAATAACGTTAGTTACAATTGATGAGCTCTTGTTCAGTGCCATACTCTTTTCAATATTATAGCTTATAATTTAGTTTAATCTTCTCATTGTACCAGAAAAATATTTTTGCTCTTTTTATTTGCTCTTCCAAGTTAACTCCAATTAAATGGTTAAATTTAAAAACAAATTCATTGTGATTAGAATCCATTAATCTGGGAAAAGGAGGCATTTAAGTGTATTTCATTTTTCCGCCTAGAAACATGCAGTGTTTTTATGTTTATTTGAACTTTTGTTTATATTGCTTCAGTTCAGTTCAGTCGCTCAGTTGTGTCCAACTCTTTGCGACCCCATGAATCACAGCACGCCAGGCCTCCCTGTCCATCACCAACTCCTGGAGTTCACTCAGACTCACGTCCATCCAGTCAGTGATGCCATCCAGCCATCTCATCCTCTGTCGTCCCCTTCTCCTCCTGCCCCCAATCCCTCCCAGCATCAGAGTCTTTTCCAATGAGTCAACTCTTCGCATGAGGTGGCCAGAGTACTGGAGTTTCAGCTTTAGCATCATTCCTTCCAAAGAAATCCCAGGGCTGATCTCCTTCAGAATGGACTGGTTGGATCTCCTTGCAGTCCAAGGGACTCTCAAGAGTCTTCTCCAACACCACAGTTCAAAAGCATCAATTCTTCGGCGCTCTGCCTTCTTCACAGTCCAACTCTCACCTCCATACATGACCACAGGAAAAACCATAGCCTTGACTAGACGGACCTTAGTCGGCAAAGTAATGTCTCTGCTTTTGAATATGCTATCTAGGTAGGTCATAACTTTTCTTCCAAGGTGTAAGCGTCTTTTAATTTCTTGGCTGCAATCACCATCTGCAGTGATTTTGGAGCCCCCAAAAATAAAGTCTGACACTGTTTCCCCATCTATTTCACATGAAGTGATGGGACCGAATGCCATGATCTTCGTTTAGACTAGCTTAATAGTTTTCTTTCTATGTTTTAGTGTAATTCCAGCTAATTTATATTTGTAGCATATCCATTGTATTTTCTAACCTTAGTTATTGGTTTGCATTTAGGATTGCAGTCATATCTATTTTTGTGTGATTAGAGCGACTTTGCTGAACACTGAGCCTACTAATATTTCACTAGTGGTAGTTTTCCAGATATCAGTATTTGGCATTTAAAAAAAAATTTATTTGGTTGCACCAGGTCTTGGTTGTAACATATGGTATCTAGTTCCCTGACCAAGAATCAAACGCTGGCCCCCTGCATTGGGAGCGTGGAATCTTGGCCCCTGGACCACTAGGGAAGTCCCGAGTATTTGGCATTTTTTACAGTTGAGTGTTAACACTAAATTTTTTTTCTTTTCGTTTGGATTTTTGCACTAATATGTGATTAATTGAACAAAGTGAAGAATTTTATATTAGTTTATTTTAGAATCACTTCTAAAGGCATTGACTTTAAAAACTGCTTTTGATATGAATTTAGAAATTTCAACATGTGTCTTAAGTTTGGCAGTTTGGTCTGGTTTCTTATTAAAAATCCGCAGCAGACATAAAACTTAGTTTTAAAATAAATGCTGATTTTTAGGTAGGAGTTCCTACATAGATGATCGCACAAATCGCATTTCTTTCTTCCCCAAAAGTGTCCTCCTGCCTCTTCACAGTCAGTCTTCTGCCACCCCCGGTCCTTGGCAACCACTGATTCCCTTTCTATTGCTGTAGTTTTGCCTTTCCTAGAATTTTATATAAATGGGACTGTACAGTATGTAGTATTCTGAGTCAGGCTTCTTTCCTTAGTGTGGTGCTTTTGAGGTCCATCCAAGTTGTGTATCAGTCGTTTGTTCCTTTTATTGCAGAAGAATATTGCATCATACCCCATTTTATTTACGCGTTCACAAATATCCAGACATTGGTTTCCAGTTTTTTGCCATATGTAAGGCCATCATAAAGGAAATTTGGGTATACCTCTCTTTGTGAACATATTTTTATTTCTCTTGGGTAAATATTTAGGATTGTTGGATCATATGGTAAGTATGTGTTTAACTTAAACACCAAACTGCTAAACTGTTTTTCAAAGTTGTACCATTTTTGTTTTTCTGTCGGAAGCTTCTGAGAGTTCCAGTTGCTCCCAATCCTAGCCAGAGCTTTAGCACTTGCTGTTGTCAGTCTTTGATTTTAACCATTCTAATTGATGTGTGAAAGTGAAGTCGCTTAGTCGTGTCTGACTTTTTGCGACCCCATGGACTGTAGCCTACTAGGCTCCTCCCTCCATGGGATTCTCCAGGCAAGAGTACTGGAGTGGAATTGATGTGTAGAGATGACTTAAGTGTAGTTTTAGTTTTAATTCCTTTACTGACCTACAGTGTTAGGCATCTTTTAATAGACTTATTTGTCATCTGTGTATCTTTGGTGAATATATTTTCAAATCTTTTGCTCATAGTTTTAAAATTGGATTGTTTTCTTACTGAGTTTTGAGGATTCTTTTTGTATTCTGGATACAGGTTCTTCATCAGATAAGTGTTTGCAGATATTTTCTCCTAATATGCATGTGGCTTTCTCCTCCCCTTAATAGTGTCTCAAAGAGCAGAAGTTTTGAATTTTGAATAAGCCCTGTTCATCAGTTTTTTTCTTTATGGTTCATGCTTTTTATGTCGAATATAAGAAATCTTTTCCTAACCCACAGTTCTAAAGATTTTCTATGTTTTCTTCTGCAATATTTATATTAGCTCTTACATTTCAGTCCTCTTACATTTCGGTCTAGAACTCTCCTGCTGCTGCTGCTGTTTCTAAGTCGCTTCAGTTGTGTCCGACTCTGTGCGACCCCATAGACGGCAGCCCACCAGACTCCCCCGTCCCTGGGATTCTCCAGGCAAGAACACTGGAGTGGGTTGCCATTTCCTTCTCCAATGCATGAAAGTGAAAATTGAAGTCGCTCAGTCGTGTCCGACTCTTAGCGACCCCATGGACTGCAGCCTACCAGGCTCCTCTGTCCGTGGGATTTCCCAGGCAAGAGTACTGGAGTGGGGTGCCATTGCCTTCTCGCAAAGTTAATTTTTTAATTTGCTGTGATTAAGTAAGGGTCAGGTTCTTTTTCTTTTTTCTCACAGATAGCCAATTTTCCTCCTACCACTTGTTAAAATGCTTTTGTTTCCTCCATTGAATTGTCTTGGCACCTTGGCTAAAAATCAGTTGACAACATACATGTTCTCTTTCTGGACTCTATTCTGTTCCTTTTATCCAGCATTCTTTTCTTTGTAAACACTTTCTTATTACTGTAGCTTTAATATAAGTCTTCTGATTTCACTCATTGATTAAACTTTTTGGAAACATCTTGAAAACAGTTTAATAAGCATTGGGACCCCATAATGATTTAGAATCTTGTTATGGTCTGGAGCCACTATTTCATTTATTTAGTCAACAAATACTTATCAGTTTCTTGACATGTGTCAGATATTAATTTTTTAAATTCTATAATACCATGAAAGGAAGTATAAGAAATCAGAATAAACCTAGGTTGGACTCACTTGTTTTTCTTTTTAAAATTCGATTACAAATCTTTAAGAAGTTTTTTATTATTTTTGTCTCTTACTGATGAAAGTGGATAACAATAAGCATACCATAATAAAGTTTGCTGTTTACAGCTACCAGCCCCTTCAAATAATTTTTGGAAAAAGGTAGGATAAAAAATTAACATATCTAAAATGTGGCAATAGAAAAGGATATAATTGTTTTGTTAAATGTGGGTTGAATTACATTTTTTAAAACTTTTTTTCTGTGAGCATTTTTCTATAAGACAAAGGAAAAACAATTTTTTATTGAAGTATAGTTGATTTATCATGTTAATTTTTGCTATACAGCAAAGTGATTCAGTTATATATATATATATTTGTGTGTGTGTGTATATATATATATTCTTTTTTTCCCCTGTTCTTTTCCATTATGGCTTGTCATATACAGAGTATAGTTCTCTGTGTTATACAGTTGGACCTTGTTAATTCATTCCATACATCTGCTAACTCCAGCTTCCCACTCCTTCCCTCCCGCAGCCCCCCACCCCCCCCACCCCCCGCCCCTGGCAGCTGTTTGGTGGATTAGGTTCATTTGTGTCATATTTTAGATTCCACAAGTGAGTGGTATGGTATTTGTCTTTCTGATTTACTGATAATCTCTAGTCCATCCATGTGGCTGCAGATGGCATTATTTCATTCTATTTTAATGGCTGAGTTGTATTCCACTGTATATATGTACCACGTCGTCTTTATCCATTCATCTGTTGATAGACATTTAGATTCTTTCTGTGTATTGACTACTGTGAAGAGCACTGCTATGAACATTGGAGTGAGTGTGTGTATCTTTTCGGATTAGGGTTGTAACTGGCTATATGCCCAAGAATGGGATTGCTGGATCATATGGTAATTCTGTAATTTTATTTATTTATTGGCTGTGCTGAGTTTTTAAAAGCCTCAATAGTTGTGGCACATGGGCTTAGTTGCTCTGTGGCCTGTGGGATCTTCCTGGATTAGGGATCGAACCTGTGTCTCCTGCACTGGCAGGCGGATTCTTTAGTGCTGAGGTACCAGCACTAAATTACCTCATATGGTAATTTTATTGTTAGCTTTCTGAGGAAGCTTTATACTGTTTTCCATAGTGACTGTACCAATTCACATTCCTACCAATGGCGTAGGAGGATTCTCTCTTTCCCACATCCTCTCCAGCATTTGTTATTTGTAGAGTTTTTAATGATGACCATTCTGACTGGTATGAGGTGGTATTTCACTGTAGTTTTGATCTCTAATAATTAGCGATGTTGAGCATCTTTTCATGTGCCTCTTGGCCATCTGAATATGGAAGAAAATTTTATTAAAATCTGAGCAGACTTTTTAATTTGACCACAGTGTATTCCTGGAAACTGTCATAAAGCAGACATCTACAGCGTAGACCTATTTACTGTTAAGGTTGGAGGTAGTTGGGATGTTGTGGAAAGTATAGAACTTGGAGCTAGGAAATGTGGGTTCGGATCTTAGCTGTGCCACTGATAAACTTTGTGTCTTTAAGCAAATCACTTATTCTCTTGGTGCCTATGCTTTTTAGTTATAAATACACGTTTAAAATGACAGTGTTATTTATTTTAGGATCCTGCTAGATAAGAAATAATGTATGTGGAAAATACTATTCAAGCTGTATTCAAGTATTATATTAATATATTTTGATATTTTTATCCAAAGGTTGTGTTTTATTTTGTTTCTAATTTTTTGTTGGAGTATAGTTGATTTACAGTGTTGTGTTTCTGCAGTACGGCAAAGTGAATCATCTATGTATATACATATATCCACTCTTTCTAAGATTCTTTTCCCATTTAGGTAATTACAGAGTATTGAGTAGAGTTCCCTGTGCTGTACTGTAGGTTCTTATTGTTTATTTTTTATATATAGACTGTGTGCAAAGATAGTGTTTTAAATAGTCATAACCAATTATATGTTGTTTTATAGGAGCAAGTACAACATTAAAGAAGTAAAGGAGCTTGGGGGAATAATTTGAATGGCTTAGGGTTTTGGAGATGGGAGAGCTGGTTCCATCCACATCGCCAATAACTTTTTGCTGGTACTTTCAAAAGTTGCCTGTAGTTTCATCTCTTGCCAGTAGGTGGAGATATTTCTGCATAGGTAGATACGAACAGTGTGTAAAAGAAACTTGTAAAACTGAAACTCAAAGTTGTAAAAAAGAGTTCCTAAAGAGAGTTGGAGAATTAGAAACTATCAGCGGTGATGCTGGCTTCTAGTGAAAACCCATGCTTTAGGATAAACTTCCTTCTATAGACTGTATGTTGTTAATGTATGTATAGGAAGAATGCGTGCACCTGTGTGAAGTCGCTTCCGCCGGTTTCCACTCTTTGCGACCCCGTGGACTGTAGCTCTCCAGGCTCCTCTGGCCTGGATTTTCCAGGCAAGAATACTGGAGTTGGTTGCCATGCCCTCCTCCAGGGGATCTTCCTGACCCAGGGATCGAAGCTGCTTCTCTTACGCCTCTTTCATTGGCAGGTGGGTTCTTTTCCACTGGCATCACCTGGGAAGCCCCCCAAATTATTTTTGTTATATTAGAATTGCAAACATTGGTAGTTAATTCATTTTTAATTTTTGTATGATCTTATGTCATCAGCCTTTAACTTTCTCTTGCGAAATAGAAAATTTATTGGTTATTCAGAATCATATGAAGTTAATTCTAAATAAGATTGAAAGAACTTTATTAAAAATTGAGTTTTGTAAAGGAAGAAGAATGAAAAAGAGTTTTAAAAGTAAAATGGTATTTGATATATTCAAAATACTATGTCTGACACAGTGCTTGATACATAGTGTATCTTCGGTAAATATTTGTGAATTCAAGAATGATGACATTGAAAAAAATGCTTACATGGTTTGAGGACTTCATCTGAAACATATAATAGTCTCTCTCTATGATGTTATTACTGAATTAACTGATATTTGTGCCTTAGTAAATTTTGACAGTGTTAAGTTATAAAGATAGAGGACTGAAGTACTCATTTAGGTTAGTATTTGACTTAAAGAATAGTAATCTTTTACCATCTGCAAAATTTACTTCTCTACAAAGTGAAGATCAGTCTGATATTCAGTGCAAGAGATTTGTTTTTGCAGTGTCACCTAAGAAATTCACATGTATAACAAGTCTGTCAGTGTTAGGAAGATAATATTTTTCCAGAACTTTATAGTTTTAACTTGTTCTCTAATTTAATTGCTATTCAGATACTGACTTAGGTATTCTAAATCAGTGAAAGTGAAATATAATCTTTTATCTGATGAAATTTTTTTTCTTGAATCTTACAAAGAGAATAGTATCAGTTTTTTTTGAGGGAACAATTGGTACAACTTTTTAAGTTCCATAGAGAGAAGGTTGGTTGTACCAAAAGTCTTTCATAATGAAATATGAATCCTTATACATTTTAGTTTTTTATTTCCTGTATATGTGTATGTGTGTGTCAGTTGCTTAGTCGTGTCCAACTCTCTGCAACCCCATGGACTACATGTAGCCCGCCAGGCTCCTCTGTCCATGGGACTCTCCAGGCAAGAATACTGGAGTGGGTTGCCTTTCCTTCTCCAGGGGATCTTCCTGACCCAGGGATTGAACCTGGGTCTCCTGCATTGCAGGCAGATTCTTTGCTATCTGAGCTATAGGGCAGTCCCTTCTATTTCTTAGTTGTTTTGAAATTTTAAAAATTTAAGTAGATAGGAAAGCTTAGGTAGTGAACTGCTCTTTTTATTATTTTAAAATATGTTGGTGATGTTATTTCAAGTTTTTCTGATTTCCAGTTTAGTTGTCTTAAATCTTTTTTTCTCTAACTAGAGAGAGGACTTGGAATGGTGATGAAATGCTTATGTATCCGTTCCGTGATCATTTTTGAGAGTCTTACATGCACCTTACTTACCCTTAGGGGTAGGTTTTGGGATTTCAGGAAGAGCTTGGATCCTCATCTTGCTTTCAGGGAACCTGCAGTGTAAACAAGCAGAGACAAGACTTGATGGATGAAGTAACTGAACAGTTAACGCTAGAGTACATGCAATGAGGGTAAAATAAAAGAATGAAAACCTGTGGATATTTTTGAGGGAGTTCAGGGGAGCTCAATTTTTAGATTCTAAAGTTGATTAATTTTTTATATTTTCTTCCTTTCTCTTTACAAAAGAAAGGCATATCTCTTGGCCATCCCAAACAATATCGTCCTGGGTTAAGAGATTTTCCAGGCCACCTAAGAGACAAGTTGATATATTGATGAGGTTGTTGAGAAGTCAGTGACTCCAATGAGTGACACCTTTTCACAAGTCATATAGTTTCAACCCTTTAATTTAGGGACTCAATCAAGTTGCTAGTTGATCATTAAAAATTTTTTTCATAAAAATAAGCTTTCTTAGCACTTGAATTTATAAAAATGAAAAATTGAAATAAAATATTTTCAATAAGCATTCATTGATAGACACATGAATGAATTAAAAATAAAACCTCATCCATCTTATGAAATGATGCATTTCTGATTCTCCTTTTCCTCATCTCCTCTCCCCCCTTTTGAATAAGTGTGTGTGTGTATGTTAGTCTCTCAGTTGTGTCCAACTCTTGGCGACTCCATGGATGTAGCCCACCAGGCTCCTCTGTCCAAGGAATTCTCTAGGCAGGAATACTGGAGTGGGTTGCCTTTTCTTCTCCAGGCGAACTTCCTGACCCAGGGGTCAAACCCGGGTCTTCTGTATTGCAGACAGATTCTTGACCATCTGCGCCGCCAGAAATGACTGGTTTGTTCTGATTAGGAGGCAGGGAAGGCCTATACATTCATTGTATTTGGTTGTATATCTAAAGTCACTTTTAAAGTATAGGCCCATTGCCACTTGCTTACCTTTCTTTTTTGAATTTACTTATTATAGAAACCAGATCTATTAAATACCTCCGTCTAAGAACTCTGTATGATTTGCTTCTAGCCTTGTTTCCCATCATGCCTGTGTTCCATCATATGCCTGTATTCCACGTTCTGAATTCCTCTTCTTTTCCTGTTCTTCACATTTTCTCATATCTCCCAAATTTTGATGGTACTGTTTCCTGAGACACTATTACAATATTTTCTTTCTAACCTAGTTGCTCTGCCCAGTCACTAGGCTTTTAAGACAGCTGAAGCATTATCTCCTCTGAGAAGTCATCCCAGACTTTCCCAGTTTGAGTTAGGTGCCCCTCTCTAATAGTTAGGGTCCTGATAGAGACAGATAACATTCTCACAAAAGATGAAGGAGAATGTCCTTCAGAGATTACTTAGAATGAATGGGCAGGATTAAGGGAATCCAACTAGGAATGGTGCAGCACCTTGGGACTAGCAGTGATGGGAAGTTGCATCATCTTTGCGCAAGAAAGGGAAAGGGAGAGCGTTGCCATGGAAACCCAGAGAGACCCTTGCTGTTGCTTCTCATTTACTGAACCCACTTTGAAGGTGAAGGGTAAGTGAGGCCAGTTAATATAGTCCATAAATGTCAGCCTCCTAGGACACTGTGTGCTAATTAAAGGATGGAGAATGATCTGAAGGAGCAAATAGAAATATACAGAACACCCGTATTTATATTCCTATAATATGTTAGCATACGCCATTGCATCATTTATTATATTGACTTAAAATTCATTGTTTGTGGTGATGTTTTCCTCATAGCACTGTGAACTCCTCTCTGTAGCTATGAACTAGCTCTTACTCATATTTGTCTGCCCATAGTGCTTATTAGATATTTGTTAAGTGCAAAGAAAGCAATGAATAAGATACATAGTTTAAAAGATCTGTTCTACTTAGTGGTAATGTGTTGTTGATTCTTAGTTCAGAAGAGTAAGTCTATAATTTTTGCTTTGTTTGGCAGTTTTGATGCTTCTGCAGTAATTGACTTACTCATTTAGATTGAAGAAAGGCCAGGGATTAATTTAGGCCATAATAGATAACTTCTGTGTTTAGAAGGATTATAATAGAAGACTGATTTATCTGAGCTCAGTGGCATAATAAGTGTATTTATGTACCTTCTTTTGCTATAGGAGAATTATGATGCAGGGAAAGAATCTGTAGAGGCTGTAAGGCCATAAAATTATGTTGATTTCAGGTAGAAATCAATATGATCAAATATTATTAGATATCGGAGAAGGCAATGGCACCCCACTCCAGTACTCTTGCCTGGAAAATCCCATAAATGGAGGAGCCTTGGTAGGCTGCAGTCCATGGGGTTGCTCAGAGTCAGACACGACTGAGCAACTTCACTTTCACTTTTCGCTTTCATGCATTGGAGAAGGAAATGGCAACTCCACTGTTCTCGCCAGGAGAATCCCAGGGATGGGGGAGCCTGGTGGGCTGCCATCTATGGGGTGAGACAGAGTCGGACATGACTGAAGCGACTTAGTAGCAGCAACATGCCTTATTAGACTTTCTCTGGGTTATTACATAGCTTTTTCAAGTCTCTTAAATGAAAGCTGGTCTCTATATAGAAAGTGCACCCTCGTTGCTAACCAAATTCTTTCCCTCACCCCAGTTAAACTAATTATCAACTATTTGCTATAAAGGCTTGTTAGAATTGCTGCATGAAAAATTACTCCAAAACATAAAGGCCTAAAACAAGCAGTAATTTTATTCTCTCTCATGATTTCCGTGGGTCACAAGTTTGGAAAGGGCTCTGTTGGGTGGTTTTGGTGCAGGATCTGTCATGTATTTTTATGCAAATGGTGACTGAAACTGAAATAACTGGTGACTGGCTGGGCATTTATATCTTTTCAGGTCATCTGTGAGCCTTTCCATGTGGTTTTCAGTGTAACTGCTAACATGACTGGCTCAGGGTACCTGAAGGAATTGTCAGGAAACAAGGTGGAAAGCTACATCTTCTTTTCTGACTCAGCCTTAGAAAGTCCTTGTTGCATTTTACTGGTTACAAGCAAGTTACTTACAAGTTCTTCTAGATTCAAGGGAAGAGAGTGTTGACTGTATTTCTTGATGAAAAAAGTAGAAGAAAAGAATTTACAGTCATTTAAAAAGTTGTTATAGGTGGCAGTGGTGGCAGCCTCTGCTGCTGCTACTTTTGGTTTTTGGATTGGACTCCATGCTCTTTGGGATCCTAATCTGATACTATTTTCCAGCATTTATAACTGAGTTATGTTCTGCCTTTGAAGTTTCCAGAAATTTTATTACAGAGAACTTAACAAAGGGCATAAAAACTTTCAACAATTTCTAAAAGAGTTAATGATAATTTGCTATGGTAATTTGTTATTAATATCCAAAAGTAAAATTTCTATAAAGGATAAAGATACTCAGTGGAAACAGAAGCAGATTGGTAAGATGAAAGAAGGCAGATACTATTTGAATAAAATAATTTATAAAAATATGTGAATTAAATTATTTAATTCTCTGGAATGAGTTTTATATTGAAAAAATGTTGTAATTCAGGGCTAATAATCAAAGAGTTTTAGTGCTCCCTCATCAGGTCTGCATTGTTTTTCTTTAAACTTTTTGTAATCAATTCTCCATGGACAGTTTCATTTAAAATATTTAAATTGGATTATTTTACTCTCCTGTTTAAACATTCCAGTGGTTTTCCATTATACATTGAATGAAATAGATGTTATTTTGCACAGTTCAGCTCAGTCGCTCAGTCATATACTGGTTGGATCTCCTTGCAGTCCAAGGGACTCTCAAGAGTCTTCTCCAACACCACAGTTCAAAAGCGTCAATTCTTTGGCGCTCAGCCTTCTTCACAGTCCAACTCTCACATCCATACATGACCACTGGAAAAACCATAGCCTTGACTAGATGGACCTTAGTCGGCAAAGTAATGTCTCTGCTTTTGAATATGCTATCTAGGTTGGTTATAACTTTTTATTTTGCACAAGGTCCTGTATAATCTGGCCCTGTCTCTCCTTGGCTCACTATGCTTTAGTGACTTTAATTGTGTTTTGATTTCTTGAAAAGATCAATCTCTTTCCCACCTCCCTTTTTTTTTTAGTAATCTTTCTCGGGTTACTTATAATTTTTTTCTGTGTCAGTTCATCATTTCAGTTCAGTTCAGTCGCTCAGTCGTGTCCGACTCTTTGCGACCCCATGAATCACAGCACGCCAGGCCTCCCTGTCCATCACCAACTCCCGGAATTCACCCAAACTCATGTCCATCGAGTCAGTGATGCCATCCAGCCATCTCATCCTCTGTCATCCCCTTCTCCTCCTGCCCCCAATCCCTCCCAGCATCAGGGTCTTTTGCAATGAGTCAACTCTTTGCATGAGGTGGCCAAAGTACTGGAGTTTCAGCTTTAGCATCATTCCTTCCAAAGAAATCCCAGGGCTGATCTCCTTCAGAATGCACTGGTTGGATCTCCTTGCAGTCCAAGGGACTCTCAAGAGTCTTCTCCAACACCACAGTTCAAAAGCATCAATTCTTCGGCGCTCAGCTTTCTTCACAGTCCAACTCTCACAGCCATACATGACCACTGGAAAAACCGTAGCCTTGACTAGACGGACCTTTGTTGGCAAAGTTAATGTCTCTGCTTTTGAATATGCTATCTAGGTTGGTCATAACTTTTCTTCCAAGGAGTAAGTGTCTTTTAATTTCATGGCTGCAGTCACCATCTGCAGTGATTTTGGAGCCCCCCAAAATAAAAGTCTGACACTGTTTCCCTATCTATTTCCCATGAAGTGATGGGACCAGATGCCATGATCTTCATTTTCTGAATGTTGAGCTTTAAGCCAACTTTTTCACTCTCCTCTTTCACTTTTATCAAGAGGCTTTTTAGTTCCTCTTCACTTCTGCCATAAGAGTGGTGTCATCTGCATATCTGAGGTTATTGCTGTTTCTCCCAGCAAGCTTGATTCCACCTTGTGCTTCTTCCAGCCCAGCGTTTCTCATGATGTACTCTGCATAGAAGTTAAATAAGCAGGGTGACAGTATACAGCCTTGACGGACTCCTTTTCCTATTTGGAACCAGTCTGTTGTTCCATGTCCAGTTCTAACCTTTGCTTCCTGACCTGCATATAGGTTTCTCAAGAGGCAGGTCAGGTGGTCTGGTATTCTCATCTCTTGAAGAATTTTCCAGAGTTTCTTGTGATCCACACAGTCAAAGTCGTTGGCATAGTCAATAAAGCAGAAATAGATGTTTTTTCTGGGACTCTCTTGCTTTTTCCATGAGCCAGAGGATGTTGGATGTTGTCCTCTGCCTTGTCTAAAACCAGCTTGAACATCTGGAAGTTCGCGGTTCACGTATTGCTGAAGCCTGGCTTGGAGAATTTTGAGCATTACCTTACTAGCATGTGGGATGAGTGCAGTTGTGCAGTAGTTTGAGCATTCTGGCAACCCACTCCAGTACTCTTGCCTGGAGAATCCCATGGAGGGAGGAGCCTGGTAGGCTACAGTCCATGGGGTCGCAGAGAGTTGGACATGACTGAGCGACTTCACTTTCACTTTGAACATTCTTTGGCATTGCCTTTCTTTTGGATTGGAATGAAAACTGACCTTTTCCAGTCCTGTGGCCACTGCTGAGTTTTCCAAATTTGCTGGCATATTGAGTGCAGCACTTTCACAGCATCATCTTTCAGGATTTGAAATAGCTAAACTGGAATTCCATCACCTCCACTAGCTTTGTTCATAGTGATGCTTTCTAAGGCCCACTTGACTTCACATTCCAGGATGTCTGGCTCTAGATGAGTGATCACACCATCGTGATTATCTTGGTCTTGAAGATGTTTTTTGTATAGTTCTTTGTATTCTTGCCGCCTCTTCTTAATATCTTCTGCTTCTGTTAGGTCCATACCATTTCTGTCCTTTATCGAGCCCATCTTTGCATGAAATGTTCCGTTGGTATCTCTAATTTTCTTGAAGAGATCTCTAGTCTTTCCCATCTGTTGTTTTCCTCTATTCCTTTGTATCGATTGCTGAGGAAGGCTTTCTTATCTCTTGTTGCTATTCTTTGGGACTCTGCATTCAGATGCTTATATCTTTTCTTTTCTTCTTTGCTTTTCACTTTTCTTCTTTTCACAGCTATGTGTAAGGCCTCCCTAGACAGCCATTTTGCTTTTTTGCATTTCTTTTTCATGGGGATCATTTCAGAGAGTTCCTAAATACTGTCTAAAGTAATTTCTACCTTCATTATTCTGTATCACAGTATCCTGTTAACTTCAGAGCACTTGTTGTAGTTTATTTTCATATTTATTCTTATTTAAATATTTATTGTCTTTGTAAAAATGTTAAATTTCAGATTAGTTTTAGATTTACAGAAAAATTGTGATGATTTTTCACTTTCTATATATTCCCTATCCAGTTTCTTGTATTACTAAGTAATCTTAGGTTAGTATGTTACATTAGTCACAATAAATAAATCAATAATGAGACATGATTTTTAACTAAAATCCATACTTTATTTAGACTTCCTTAGGTTTTATCAGTACCGGATTGGAAGCTCCTGCAGCACAGAGACTGTGTATGTTTCATTCATCTAGAATAATACTAAACACTTAGAGTTACTGTGTATTTCTTGGAAGACGTACTACCTGAAAGATGTTTTAGAGTTTATAGTCTAACTTCTTCCCCATTTTATGTGAATAACTCGCTCAGGGAAGTCATTTGTGTCTTCTCTAAGTCGATGGCTAGTTGGCAGTACCAAAGTCTCCAGGGTCGTACTAGAAACCACATCTTGTGATGTCTAGTTTGCTATATTTAGAGGTGAGTTTACAATTCCCTGGAGAACAGAAAGGCTACCCACTTCAGTATTCTGGCATGGAGAATTCTATGGACTGTATAGTCCATGGGATCGCAAAGAGTCGGACACGATTGAATGACTTTAACTTACTGTGAAACCAGTGACGCTTAACTTTCAGGATTCTATCTGAGGTCCTGGGAGGGAAGCTGGCAGTGAGTTCACATGATCACTTTAAAAAATTGTTTTATTAGTATATATTATGAATACAGAAAAAGTGCCAAAAATTTTAAGTTTGCAACTTAAGACTTTTCACAAGCTGAACACTCCTATATAAGCAGTGCCCGGATCAAGAAATAGTGTTTCCTGCACATTGTCACGTAGTTATGAAGCTGCAAAGCTGTCTTAACCACAAGCAGTTAAGATTGCTGTCTCTCTTCACACTGATTTGCCTTCTATCATGCTTCTCCCTCCTTATGTTAGTGGCGCTGGAATGGCTGTAGGCAGTTTGGGCATCTGGCTATGGGGTGACTGACCTGGGGATATATTTAGTTGGGTTTGTGTAGCTCAGTCGGTAAATAATCTGCCTGCAGTGGAGGAGACCGGGGTTCTATCCCTGGGTTGGGAAGATCCCCTGGAGAAGGAAATGGCAACCCACTCCAGTATCCTTGCCTGGAAAATCTCATGGACACAGGAGCCTGGTGCCCTGCAGTCCATGGGGTTGCAGAGAGTCGGGCACGACTGAGCGACTAACACTTAGCGGGATAGGTTTATGGGTAGAATCTCGGTCTCTTCAAGTATAGTCAAGGTATTGCTAGCCATCCTAGTACAGTGTTAGTGTCTAGGAATACCACACGTTGTGTTAACTCATTTGACATTGTGACATAAATGTGCAGTCCTAGAGATGGTGTAGTGACCTGAGTATGTCCCATGGCGTCTGGCACCTGAAGTATGTGGTTAGTGGAGGAAAAATAAGGTTTGATGCCAAAAGGCCAGTTCGTGAAACTCTCTTCCAAATCTTAAAGCTTCATATGAAAGAGAATAGTTAACAGTTTCCCCAAGTTTGGCCACAGTCCTAAAAGTTTACATAACATTACCAATAATGGCCCTGTGCTAAAAGAAACTTTTTCTAAGTTTTATAACAGCAAAAAAATGTGCTCAGCTATGCTAGAGACAGGATTGAATTATTTTTCTGTTATCTCTATAGAAAATGACATTATAAAACTCCTGGGAAAATGTGGTATTGGCGTAAGGGTTGACGTAATAGGTCCACGGAATAGAATTGAGAGTCCATAAATAAGCTCATACATCTGTGGTCAGAGATCAGACTTGTGGTTGCCAAGGCGGGGTGGGGAGGGATGGGGTGGACTGTGAGTTAGGGTTGGTAGATGCAAACTTTTAACATTTAGAGTGGATGAACAGCAAAGCCCTACTGTGTGGCACAGGGAACTATATCCAGTCTTTCTGGATAAACCATAATGGAAAAGAATATTAAAAAAATACATGTGTAAAATTGAGTCAGTTTGCTGTACCGCGGAGGTTGGTACAACAATGTAAGTCAGCTATAGTTCAACAAAAACACACAGACACGAAAAATGGGAGAAGGACGTGGACAGACATTTCTCCCAGACAGACCAGTGAACAGAAGCCTGTGGAGAGTTGCTCAGTGTTGTGAGTCACTAGAGGAGACGCAGGTCACAAGCAGATGCCATCTCACACTCCTTTGGAGGGCTGTAATAAAAAGTGGGAAGAGGGCAAGTGTTAGCAAGGATTTTCATACATTGTTGGTGGGAATGTAAAATGATTCAGCCACTATGGCAAAATTTTGGCAGTTCCTCAAAAAATTGAACATGGAATTACCATGTGACTCAACAATTCCATTCCTGGTTGTATAAGAAAATTGAAAGCATGTGTTCACACAAAAACTTGAACACAAATGTTCATTGTAACATTATTTGTAATAGCCAAAGTAGTTGGGTGGGAACAACCCAAATGTTCCTTAACTGAGGAATAGATAAAATGTGGTGTATCTATATAATGGAATATTATTCAGCTCTAAAAGGGAGTGAAGTGTGTGCCACCATGGATGGACCTCGGAGACGTTATGCTGAGTGAGAGAAGTTTAGACACAAAGGGCCACAAATTGTATGGCTCTATGTCTTCACAGATTTTCCAGCTAAAGTAGATGGGTGGTTTCCTGGGGACAGGGGAGGGGAGAATTGGGAGTGACTTCCCTGATGTGGGGTTTCTTCCTGAAATTAGATCATGGCGGTGGTTGTGCAGCACTGGGAACATAGCACGGTTTAAAATGGTGAATTTTGTATTGTGTGACTACTATCTCACAACTAATTGTAGAAAATCCCCTGTCACATGGGAAGAGGTGTTCAGTGAGTATGCAGCCAAAAAACTAGGAAAAAAAGATTTTACAGGGTTGTCAGTTACCAAAAGTATTCTTCTCTGGCGTTTATAATGTTTGATATTTGTCAGCTTGTTCAAATTTATGATTTCTCATTCAAAATTGAATACTTGCTTTCATACCTAATTTTGTATTCTTACTCTAAAATGGGGCCCCCAAACTGTATGAACTCCAGGCTCCACAAAACCTGGATGACCCTTGGATGTATATTAGCATCAAATAAAAGTGATTCAAGTACTGTGCTATCTTTTTAAGCATGGGAGATTGAACAAGCATTTATTTCTGTTCTTTCCCAAACTACGTTCAGTGATAGTAAATGGGTAAAGATAGCATATACACCTGTAAGAGCAAAAAGAACAGAAGAGGAGATGGCAAATAGTGATGTCAGAAAATCTGGGGGAGATGGAAAAGGGTTGGAGCAGGTAATTTAGCTGAGAATGTGGAATATAAAGTAGTTGCGGAGGATGTGCCAGACCCTTGCTGTATTCCAGCTACCTTACATCCCAGATCTCATGAAAAGACTCACGGGTTGGAGGCGCCAGGTTTCTTTGTGGGGTGCAGATGAGATGTGAGGCTGAAAACGAGAAATGATGTAAAATCTGTCAAAGGTTCTATATTTCTGTACGTTATTCCAGGCAGCCTGGTGACTGTTCTTCCTCAATCCTCAGAGAAAGTTAAAGACATTTTATGGAGAAAGTTAACCAGATTGACTCCAAGCACCAGGGATACCTGCGAGTGTGGAAGGTGTGGGGGAGAAATGCTCCCCTGAAAATGAGGGGACCGGCAACACGTTTTCCCAGCCCCCCCGTGCTGCTCAGCTCCACGAACACTAGCACCCAGTTAAATCTTTTCCCCTTTATGAAGAGGTCTTCTCTGGAAAATACTGGACAGCTCCCGAGAAAGCACTGATAAATGCTGATACTCAGGGTCTAATGAAGCAGCTCAGTCTCCCTGCTAGACACCTTACAGTGAAAGTTATCAGTTGCGTGGTAGGGGGGGAGGGCCTCACCACTCCTTAAACTGTCACTTGCTCATGGAGAATTAGAAGTGGCACTGACCTCTCAGCGGCAGCATCAGAGCTGAGAAGACAGTTGAACAGTGCCTTTGGAGTTCTGAGGAAAGAGCACTTCTAGCCTAGAACCATTTGCTCGTCAAGTATGAAGGCAGAGTACAGCTGCATGTTGAGGCATGCCAGATGCCCCCCATTTTTTCCTGCTTCACCTTTTTTAGGGAGCTGCTGAAGGATGTGTCCATCGAAGTGAGGGAACACGCGTTGAGAGTGGCACGTGCTGGCTGCGTGCCCGTGCACACACGGGGAGGCAGAGAGAGGGGAGCCAGTGAGCCCCAAGTCCAGGGAGAAGCCTCTGGGGGCCATCCAGCTTTTTGGAAGAGGGTCTGTGTCGGCACTCTTGTTTATAAACAAAAGCCAAACTTGTAAAAAAAATAAAATAAAAAGTTGCCAATGACTGACATTATCAATTTTTTTAGTGTTTGACAATTTTGTAGGTAAGAGACATGACACGTTTAAAGAATTTTGAGCTTGATGGTCTTTTGTCAGTCCCACTGAACACTTTCATTTGCCAGATTCTTTTTTCTTCGCTTTTGTCAGTTACCTTACAGCTTTATTGCTAAAATACTTGCTGATAGAAAACACCCAAGTTTCAGAGCTGGCTGAGAACCAACCTCTAAAATTACCTTTAACCTGGGATATGTAGACCTTTAAGAAGTTTTTCAGGTATAAAATAGGCTACAAGGATATTTTGTATAACATGGGGAGTGTAGCCCATATTTTATAATAGCTATAAGTGGAGTATAACCTTTAAAAATTGTGAGTCACTGACTTGTAAAACTGTAACTTACATAACGCTTCCCTGATGGTTTAGCAGGTAAAGAATACGCCTGCAGTGCAGGAGATGCAGGAGACTTGGGTTCAATCCCTGGGTCAGGAAGAGCCCCTGGAGGAGGAAATTGCACACCACTCCAGTATTCTTGCCTGGGAAGTCCCGTGGACAGTGGAGCCTGCCGGGATGCAGTGCAGAGTCGGACATGACTGAGCATCTGAGTACAGCACAGCTTCTTATTCAGCAACTTTACGGCAATTAAAGAAAAGACTTAAAATAAATAACGAGACATCTCAAATAGTCCTCATCATTATGAAGAATAAAATTTTGTGTTTTGTACTTTGTGAAGGGAAAAACTGAGAAAAATAAAAATTCTATGAACATTTTTAAAAGGTTAAAGGGGTGCATCTCACACACATTTTATAATTTTTTGAGGTGGGGCAGTTGTTGAATGAATGTTTAGGGAGACAACTTGGGTTAATTTACTGTGTTGAATTTTTTCTGGAATGTAAATCTCCTTTTCTGTCCTGGTTAGTAATATCTTAATGATTGTTTCGGGGTCTTGTATTCTTGTGGTTTGAATGTCAATTTGAATGCATTTTAGCATCGAAGCCTTAAATAAGTGTAGGATAGAACACACGTTCCTAGGTGTGTGTGAGTCACTCAGTCGTCTCTGCCTCTGCCACCCCAGGCAAGAATACTGAAGTGGGTAGCCTATAGTCTGTGGGGTTACAAATAGTTGGACATACCTGAGCAACTAACACATTCCTAAGCTTTCAGTTGATCTTGGAAATAAAGCTTAAGGACTAGTATATCTTTCTCTGACTTCTCTCTTGAGCAACTACTGAGTTTTAGGCTGTATTTTGTCTCTTACTAGGCTGAAAACCCCCTTGAGGGCAGGGACTTCGTGTAATTTACATCAAGCACATAAGGAGAAATCTAAGCTTATTTATTAATCAGTCCTCAGTTTAAGTCCATTAGGATGTATTGTTAAGGTCGAGATTATTGTCAGTTTGTAACATTGTTTAAGATAAACTGATTATAAAATAATATGGAAACATTTTAGAAATTTAGAAAATCACTGTTTAGAAAAATAAATCATTACCCACATTACCTTACATTTTGGAATTATATTGAAACATTTTCTTTTTTTAATAGTATGTGGTCCAGAAATGTGTTTTAGTGGGAATATTACTTTCTTTTTCTAAGGTTAAAAAAAATATATATTGATATTCAGTCAAGGACTTTCTTTGCCCTTTTTCTCTATTTAAAGGTTTCAAACTTTGCTACACAGTAAGGAGGAGAAAGATCAGAGTTGCCTTGGGGTAGTTATTTGGCTTGAGCCTTGAAGAAACAAGACTTAGGACTTGGGAGTTCCTTGGCGGTCTAGTGGTCATGGTGCTTTCCCTGCTATGGCTGGGTCAGTCCCTGGTCAGTCAACAGAGATCTCGCAAGCTCCGCTGTGAGGCCAAAATTTGGAAAAAAAAAAAAAAAGACTTAGGATTTGGTCTGATATTGTGATTGATTTTGAGGCATCTTGAAGAAACAGGTTGTTACTCAGTTTTTATCTCTCTTATGCGTGATTTTTAGAAGTTGAAAACATTGAGTAAGCTAAATGTATATGTATGGCAAGTTGCACAAAAGACTGTACGGGGAAATGATTAATTTCCATCTGCTCCCTAAACAGTTTCTTTTTTAAAAAATTGAACTATAGTTGATTTACAATCTTGTGTTAGTTTCAGGTGTAGAGCAGAGTTCAGTTATATACATATATATGTACACACACACCCCTTTCCAGATTCTTTTCCATTATAGGTTATTATAAGATACTGAATGTAGCTCCTCTTGCTATGCGACAGGTCCTTGTTGCTTATCTGTTTTATATGTAGCAGTGTGCGTCTGTTAATTCCAGGCTCCTCATCTACCCTTTCTCCCCTTTCTCTTTGTTAATCGTAAGTTTGTTGTCTATGTCTGTGAGTCTCTTTCTGTTTTGTTTCGGGCTGTGTTATGTGACTTGTGGGAACCTTAGTTCCCCAAGCAGGGATCAGATGCAGGCCGGGCGGTGACAGCAGCAAATCTGAACTGCCAGGGAATGAATGCCCTGTCTCTGTTCTGTAAAAAAGTTCATTTGAATCATTTAAGATTCCACACATACATGATATGTGATATTTGTCTTTCCCTGATTTACTTCACTTAGTATGATCATCTGTAAGTTCATCCATGTTGCTGCAAATGAATCTTTCATTCTTTTTTTTACAGCTGAGTAGTATCACACTGGATCTGTATACCACATCTTTATCCATTCTGCTCTCAGTGGACACTTAGGTGCTTCTATTTTGGTTATTGGAAATAGTACTGCTGTGAACATGTTTCTTTTTGAATTAGTTTCTTTTTCTTTCTGGATATATGCCAGAGTGGGATTGCTGGAACATATGGTAACTCTTGTTTTCACTTTTTTAAGGAATCTCCCTGTGTGTGAGCTCAGTTGTGTCCAACTCTGTGACCCCGTGGCCTGTAGCCTGCCAGGTTCCTCCTTATCCATGGGGTTTATCATACAGGAATACTGGAGTGGGTTGCCTTTTCCTTCCCTAGGGGATCTTCTTGATCCAGGGATTGAACCTGTGTGTCCTGGATTGGCAGGTGGATTCTTTACTGCTGAGCCACCAGTACAATAGGGTAGGGAGGTGAAGAAAGGAACACCTGCAGTGAGATTGTACAGTGACTTAAGTGACAGGCTAAGGAGTCTGGATTTTATCCGATAGGTAGTCAGGAGTTAGTAAACATTTTTAAATAAGGGAGGAGTTTTAGATTTACAACAAGTCCCCGACATGCACATCTTCAAATTGTGAGCTTTCAAAGACGCAGACGTGCATTCCGTCAGTGTCAGGTGTGAGTGAGACTGGAGCTTCTCCTCTGTCTCCTGTTGCCGATTCTTCAGCTCTGCTCTCTCCCCTTTCCTTTCCCTCCTCCAGTCAGTAACTCTTTGCCTGTTCACTCAGTGTCAGTCCCTGTGTGCCAGCTGTTGCACTCTACTGTAGTTTTCAAGGTATTATACTGTAAAATTAAGAATGTTTTATATTTTATGTATTATTTGTGTGGAAAGTATTATAAGCCTATTACAGTACAATACTATATAGCTAGTTGTGTTAGTTGGGTACTTTAGACTTAAGAACAGGGTAACTTTAGACATAAGAAGAAATTGGACTTATAAATGCACTCTCAGAACAGGACTCATTTGTATTTAGGGTGCTTCCTATATGGTTAATTCCCCATTTCTCCCAACCCTCATTCTGAAACCCTACTCTTTCTTTGAAATCTCTCAACCTATCCTTCCTTGCCCATTCTTACTCATTCCACTACCATAATCCAGTCCTTATTACTTCAGACTGAGATGGTTGCTGTAGTTAACAAATGGTTTCTCTGCTTTGAGACCTTTGTCCTGCAGCTAATTCTGGATATCGCTATCAGGTTACTACCTAGAGCTTCACTTTGATCAGGTCTTTCTCCTGCTCAGAAACCTTTAGTATCTCCTTTTTGTTGACAGGATAAGATCCAGACTTCTTAGCTTGTCATTCAAGCCATTCTAATAATTAATCCAGTCTGCCTTTTAAGTCTTATCTTTTCCCTTGGTTCTAGAGAACTTCAGATGTTCCTTTTTATCCTCTTATACAGCTTGCCCCTTTCACTTAAAAATTTTGTCTTTGATTCTTCCTCCTGGGTTATCCTCTCTCTAGTGTCATCTCTATTGGTTAAAAACCATACCCAGCCTAGAGTTCAGTCAAAGTTATACCTCCCTCGTAGAGCTTCTTCAAATTAGAAGCTAGTTTGAGTTCTTTCCTCTAGAATCTCAGAACTCTTTATACTTCAGGCACTTAATGCATTCTGTTGTGCCTGTTTGTCTTAACTGCCTTGCTGGATGATATAACTTAGTTACGGTGTTTATTTTCTGCACATAGTGCCTTCATTGGAGAAAGAAATAGCAACCCACTCCAGTATTCTTGCCTGGGAAATCCGATGGACAGAGGAGCCTGGCAGGCTATAGTCTGTGCGGGTCGCAAAAAGTTGGACACGACTGAGTGACTAACACAGTGCCTTCATACATATCCATGTGTGCTTGACAAATGCTTGTTCTGTTAATTGAACACTCTTATTTGGGGACTGGCTGGCTACAAATGTTTTGGTAGTTCATTTTAGCACAAATTGTCCAGCATCAATTTGATAGTAGTTGTTTTATGTTTCTTAGTCACAGCTTCCCAACTAGACTATGAAATTCTTCAGGGCAGGAAAGATGTCTAATCTGTCTTCAGAATTCTTATATAATGGTTTTCATTTTTAAAAATAGTGCTGAGATGCTTCAGTCTAGTGTGAGATATTTGACAATTGATTTTTGGACTTAAAGCTTTTTTAGTAACTGGAAAAGTTTTAACATGTTTCTCAGAACCCTAGAAATGTATACTTCTGTATGAAATAGAAGCACACATATAGAATTTCATAGCTGTAGGTTAGGTTATATTTTAAGGAAACAGAAGTTCAAGTAGCCCCTCCCTTTTGGGGCTACAAAAGCAGTATGATACCCCTTTCTTTTTTTTTTTAATTTTTTTTTAGTTTTTTATTTTTTAAATTTTAAAATCTTTAATTCTTACATGCATTCCCAAACATGAACCCCCCTCCCACCTCCCTCCCCATAACATCTTTCTGGGTCATCCCCATGCACCAGCCCCAAGCATGCTACATCCTACGTCAGACATAGACTGGCGATTCAATTCACATGATAGTATACATGTTAGAATGTCATTCTCCCAAATCATCCCACCCTCTCCCTCTCCCTCTGAGTCTAAAAGTCCGTTATACACATCTGTGTCTCTTTCCCTGTCTTGCATACAGGGTCGTCATTGCCATCTTTCTAAATTCCATATATATGTGTTAGTATACTGTATTGGTGTTTTTCTTTCTGGCTTACTTCACTCTGTATAATTGGCTCCAGTTTCATCCATCTCATCAGAACTGATTCAAATGAATTCTTTTTAACGGCTGAGTAATACTCCATTGTGTATATGTGCCACAGCTTTCTTATCCATTCACCTGCTGATGGACATCTAGGTTGTTTCCATGTCCTGGCTATTATAAACAGTGCTGCGATGAACATTGGGGTACATGTGTCTCTTTCAATTCTGGTTTCCTCGGTGTGTATGCCCAGCAGTGGGATTGCTGGGTCATAAGGTAGTTCTATTTGCAATTTTTTAAGGAATCTCCACACTGTTCTCCATAGTGGCTGTACTAGTTTGCATTCCCACCAACAGTGTAGGAGGGTTCCCTTTTCTCCACACCCTCTCCAGCGTTTATTGCTTGCAGATTTTTGGATCGCAGCTATTCTGACTGGTGTGAAGTGGTACCTCATTGTGGTTTTGATTTGCATTTCTCTAATAATGAGTGATGTTGAGCATCTTTTCATGCGTTTGTTAGCCATCCGTCTGTCTTCTTTGGAGAAATGTCTATTTAGTTCTTTGGCCCATTTTTTGATTGGGTCGTTTATTTTTCTGGAATTGAGCTGCATAAGTTGCTTGTATATTTTTGAGATTAGTTGTTTGTCAGTTGCTTCATTTGCTATTATTTTCTCCCATTCAGAAGGCTGTCTTTTCACCTTGCTTATATTTTCCTTTGTTGTGCAGAAGCTTTTAATTTTAATTAGATCCCATTTGTTTATTTTTGCTTTTATTTCCAGAATTCTGGGAGGTGGATCATAGAGGATCCTGCTGTGATTTATGTCTGAGAGTGTTTTGCCTATGTTCTCCTCTAGATACCCCTTTCTATAATGAGTAGTTTTCTCTGTTCAGATACTCTAAAGGTTATCTGTTTGAAATACTTTTATAGAAATTATTCTGTGATGAGTGCTTTTTTCTGTGTTTGAAATTTCAATTTGAGGGATAGTTTTATGACAGCTCTGTGTGTTTATAGCTTGTTATAATGTTTCCTTTATAGTTGCCAACTAGTATAGTTAATATTGGAGTAGGAAGTGGCAAGCTACTCTAGTACTCTTACTTGGAAAATCCCATGGACAGAGGAGCCTGGAGGGCTATAGTCCATGGGGTCACAAAAGAGTCGGACACAACTGAGCGCGCTTGCACACACACAGACACACACATACACAGAGGGGATGTGTGTATGTGTTTGAGAATTATGTTTATATACTAATGGCAATTGAGTTTAATAATATTGTATATCCTTGAGTCTTTGTTTTGCCTAGTAATATTTTTCTTAAAATCACAGAAAAATCAGTACCTTCCATTTTGCAGTATTATGCTAATAACCTTGGAGTTTTTGAACATTAGATACATACGTAAAATAAAAACAAACACGTAAGGACCTGTGGCAAAAATATACTTAAGATTGTGTGCTTGTCTGGTTTTATAACAAATGTTAAATTGAATCAAATTGCAGAAATTGTCTGCTTTTGAAGTAAAAGTTGGCAGCTTGTGTTCAATTCAGAGGCTTTTAAACAAGACAGCAGAAGGAGAAACTATTTGTTACTTATATATAATAATTTAGATTAAAAGTAAGTAACTCTTGGCTGTTTTATTTTTAAAAACTGCAACTATATTCTCTATAATGCAAATTTGTGAAGTATAAATTATTTAAAAATACAGAAAGTATATGTGAAATGATTTAATTTTCTTTTTTTTTCAGTTATATAAGTCTACATGCTCATTGTAAAAATTTCAAACAATATAGAAATATATGGAGTAAGAAGTGTAGGTTCCTCCTAGTAGCTAATCTTAGTGTCTTCCCAGATGTAACTACTGTTCATATAGTTCAGTGTATGTATAACTTATTTAGATTTGCTCTGCATTTGGCTTATACACACTCACATAATATATTTTTCATAATAAAACATGGAAATAGAATCATACTCTTCCAAGTGTCCAGTGACTTGCTTTTTTTCACTTAATTTGTCCTGAAGGTATTCTTTTTTAACCATAGAATAGATAAAATAGCTTCCCTGGTGGCTCAGATGGTTAAGAACCTGCCTGCAGTGCAGGAGACCTGGGTTTAATCCCTAGATCAGAAAGATCCTCTGGAGAAGGGAACAGCTACCCACTCCAGTATTCTGGCCTGGAGAATCCCATGGACAAGGAGCCTGGTGGGCTACAGTCCATGGGGCTGCAAAGAGTTGGACATGACTGAGCAACTAACACTTTTACTTTCAGATAGAATAGATAATCCTAGGCAGTAATTAAAAGTAGAGCATGCTCATTTTCTATTGCTGAATATTTAGATTGTTTATTTTTAGCTGTTACAAATAGTTACCCAGTGAACACTTTCATGTGTGCATTTTTTTGCGGGGGACACATCAGGCAGCTTGTGGCATCTTAGTTTCCCAACCAGTGATGGAACCTGGGCCCGTGGCAGTGAAAACCTAGACTCTTGACCCCTAGACCACTGGGGCGTTCCCTTGCGTGTTCATCTTTTGGTTCATGTTTTAGTATTTCAGCAGAATATATTCCTGAAACTGCTGAGTTAGGATAATTGGATTTTGACTGTTGTCAGATACTGCAAAATTGCTTTCCAGAAAGGAGGAATTAATTTACATTCATAGCCATGAATAGTTAAAAAAAAAAAGTCTGTTTCTTTATACCCTAAAAATTCCAAGCTTTAACAGATCTTTAAAATTTTTGCCAATTCAGTGGGTTAAAAATACTACCATAATGTTTGTTTCAAGTTTAATCTCTTTGATTCATAGTGTGGTAGTCATATTTTCATATTCTTATTTGCCATTTTAGCTTCTGTGAATTCCATGTTTATATTGTTTTAACCATTTTTCTATTCTGTCTGAAATTTTTCTACTTGGTTTGTAGAAGTTCTTTATATGTTCTGGATATTAGTTCTCTGTTCTATATTTTTTCCTGTCATTTCTCTTTGACTTTGTTTTGTGGTAACCTTTGCCATACAAAATTTTTAAGTAGTAAATTTGTTGTGATGAGATTCAGATTTAATACTGCATAAAGATCAAACCTAGCATTATGGAACTGACATAATGAATTATTATACTAGGTTTTAATTTTTTAAGAAAACTTTGATGAATCTTCACTGATTGTAATTTTGTTTCATTTTCTTACTGTTACTATGTCACAGACTGATTGATTGTCACACTGATTGATAGTGGCTTTGGGATTTTAGATCCCCGACCAGAGACTGAACCCAGGCATGGACTTTTAAAAATCATTCTTCTAAGTATCACATTGCATACAGACCTCCTTTTGTTCCTAATTTTAAATTATAAGAACAGTAATTTAAATATTTGGATTATTTTTAATGATATTTAAGTGATCCAACTTTTAGAGGGCAGTAATTTCTATCTGTATAGCTTTTCTTTTTTTTTTAAGTTTTTCCACAGAGTTGGTTACATTGGATGCATTTTTCTGAGAAAAGAAAGCCTAGAAAACCTATTTTCTGTGAAAAAAAAAAAAACATGAAAAAGAAAGTGAAGTCTCAGAGCACTTTAGATTGAAAGCTCTTTTTTTAAAAATTTATCTTTTATTGAAGTCTAGTTAATTTGCAGTGTTTCTCATGTACATCTTTTCTGTTTTAATGTGAATATCATTATGCACTTGCCCAAGAGATTCTGCACATATACAAACAGAACTTGTGTCTCTTCAACAGTTTTGACCATATTTCTGTGAAGGTATGCTGGGGGAAATTCTGTCCTTAAATAAATGGTTAAAAACTAATTCTAGTCATGTTTAACCCAAGAGACGCTGGTTTGATCCCTTCGTCGGGAAGATCTCCTGGAGAAGGAAATGGCAACCCACTCCAGTATTCTTAACCTGGAAAATTCCATGGACAGAGGAGCCTGGTGGGCTACAGTCCATGGGGTTGCCGAGTTGGACACGACTGAACACACACACACACACACACATATACACATAAAACTCACTCACTCACTCACTCACTAACTCACTCACTCCCCGTTTCTTCTCCCCGCAGTGGCTGACTGTGCACTCCAGTGCAGGGGGCCTGGGTTCCATCCCTGGTCAGGGAACTAGATTCCACGCTCCATAACTAAGATCAGCATGCATGCTCAGTTGTTTCAGTCATTTCCTACTCTTTGCAACCCCATGGACTCTAGCTTACTAGGCTTTTCTGTCCTTGGGATTCTCCAGACAAGAATACTGGAGTGGGTTGCCATGCCCTTCTGCAAGGGATCTTCCTGACCAGGGGTGGAATCTACGTCTCTGGCATTGCAGGCAGATTCCCCAGATGAGCCACTGGGGAAGCCCCTAAGGCCCAGCACAGCCAAATAAATAAATAAACATGTTTGAAATAAAGAAAGACCCAGCTACAGATAATCTGAGAGTCAGTTTCGAGTTCACTTTGAAACTTAGTTATACTTCCTTGACAGAAAAGATTTTACATGATATTTACAAGGAATTGGTGAATTTGCAGTTATCTTTTGATCCTGAGACACATTATCCTCATTGCCTGTGGATGGATATTCATTAATTTACTGCTATTAATTCTGTTCACAGTCAAAATAAGGCCTATGAATTTGGTGTTGTGCCGATATGAATGGATGGAAAGATGGAAGAGGCTGTCTCTCCTCTTATGGAGATCAGTTGATAACTGCAGTGATAAAAAATTATGTAAAACAAATGTTTCATTGGCATATGTTCTGTAAAGGGATATATATCAAATATATCATGGGTAAAATAGTGAAGTAATTGGGTCTATCTTCGTATTTTCTGTTCTTTACCATCAGTCTGTCTGTTAATGCACCAAAACTCATGTCTGTTTCTGTGTTAGTGGTTTTAAATGTAGAGTTTTTGTAGTTTGTTTCAGTATCTGGTATATCTAGGCTTCTCCTTTTCTCCATAGCTTTTCTTCTCCTTGATATTCTTTTGTGATATTGTCACCTATCCTGGGGTACCAATTTTTCTAGAAAATGATTTAGTATTTTTATTAGGGTTTCATTAAATTAATTAAATTAACAGATTTGTGAAGTAAGACAGATAGGGAGGAATATCATATGACATCCCTTTTAGGTGGAATCTAAAAAATGATACAAATGAATTTACAAAACAGATTCATTTATTTGGCAGATGAACTTACGGTTGCAGAGGGGAAAGGGTTAGTTAGGGAGTCCGGGATGGACACGTACACTCTGCTGTATTTAAAATTTAAGTTTTTCATATTTGGCCAGTGAAGCGTTTTTAT
The DNA here is from genome assembly GCF_042477335.2 of Ovis canadensis. NCBI lineage: Eukaryota > Metazoa > Chordata > Mammalia > Artiodactyla > Bovidae > Ovis > Ovis canadensis. The sequence goes on along the minus strand of NC_091255.1, from coordinate 57,199,451 downwards.
GATGGCTGCTTTAAATCCTTGTCAGACCTGGCGGTGTCTTATGTTCGAGCTTAAAGACAAGGGTGTCCACTTTCACCGCTACTATTCAACATAGTTCTGAAAGTTTTGGCCACAGCAATCAGAGCAGAAAAAGAAATAAAAGGAATCCAAATTGGAAAAGAAGAAGTAAAACTCTCACTGTTTGCAGATGACATGATCCTCTACATGGAAAACCCTAAAGACTCCACCAGAAAATTACTAGAGCTCATCAATGAATATAGTAAAGTTGCAGGATATAAAATCAACACACAGAAATCCCTTGCATTCCTATACACGAATAATGAGAAAGTAGAAAAAGAAATTAAGGAAACAATTCCATTCACCATTGCAACGAAAAGAATGAAATACTTAGAAATATATCTACCTAAAGAAACTAAAGACCTATATATAGAAAACTATAAAACACTGATGAAAGAAAACAAAGAGGACACTAATAGATGGAAAAATATACCATGTTCATGGATCGGAAGAATCAATATAGTGAAAATGAGTATACTACCCAAAGCAATTTACAAATTCAGTGCAATCCCTATCAAGCTACCAGCCACATTTTTCACAGAACTAGAACAAATAATTTCAAGATTTGTATGGAAATACAAAAAACCTCGAATAGCCAAAGCAATCTTGAGAAAGAAGAATGGAACTGGAGGAATCAACTTGCCTGACTTCAGGCTCTACTACAAAGCCACAGTCATCAAGACAGTATGGTACTGGCACAAAGACAGACATATAGATCAATGGAACAAAATAGAAAGCCCAGAGATAAATCCACACACATATGGACACCTTATCTTTGACAAAGGAGGCAGGAATATACAATGGAGTAAAGACAATCTCTTTAACAAGTGGTGCTGGGAAAACTGGTCAACCACTTGTAAAAGAATGAAACTAGATCACTTTCTAACACCGCACACAAAAATAAACTCAAAATGGATTAAAGATCTAAATGTAAGATCAGAAACTATAAAACTCCTAGAGGAGAACATAGGCAAAACACTCTCAGACATAAATCACAGCAGGATCCTCTATGATCCACCTCCCAGAATTCTGGAAATAAAAGCAAAAATAAACAAATGGGATCTAATTAAAATTAAAAGCTTCTGCACAACAAAGGAAAATATAAGCAAGGTGAAAAGACAGCCTTCTGAATGGGAGAAAATAATAGCAAATGAAACAACTGACAACTAATCTCAAAAATATACAAGCAACTTATGCAGCTCAATTCCAGAAAAATAAACGACCCAATCAAAAAATGGGCCAAAGAACTAAATAGACATTTCTCCAAAGAAGACAGACGGATGGCTAACAAACGCATGAAAAGATGCTCAACATCACTCATTATTAGAGAAATGCAAATCAAAACCACAATGAGGTACCACTTCACACCAGTCAGAATGGCTGCGATCCAAAAATCTGCAAGCAATAATTGCTGGAGAGGGTGTGGAGAAATGGGAACCCTCCTACACTGTTGGTGGGAATGCAAACTAGTACAGCCACTATGGAGAACAGTGTGGAGATTCCTTAAAAAATTGCAAATAGAACTACCTTATGACCCAGCAATCCCACTGCTGGGCATACACACCGAGGAAACCAGAATTGAAAGAGACACATGTACCCCAATGTTCATCGCAGCACTGTTTATAATAGCCAGGACATGGAAACAACTTAGATGTCCATCAGCAGATGAATGGATAAGCAAGCTGTGGTACATATATACAATGGAGTATTACTCAGCCGTTAAAAAGAATTCATTTGAATCAGTTCTGATGAGATGGATGAAACTGGAGCCAATTATACAGAGTGAAGTAAGCCAGAAAGAAAAACACCAATACAGTATACTAACACATATATATGGAATTTAGAAAGATGGCAATGACGACCCTGTATGCAAGACAGGAAAAAAGACACAGATGTGTATAACAGACTTTTGGACTCAGAGGGAGAGGAAGAGGGTGGGATGATTTGGGAGAATGGCATTCTGACATTGTATACTATCATGTAAGAATTGAATCGCCAGTCTATGTCTGACGCAGGATACAGCATGCTTGGGGCTGGTGCATGGGGATGACCCAGAGAGATGTTATGGGGAGGGAGGTGGGAGGGGGGTTCATGTTTGGGAACGCATGTAAGAATTAAAGATTTTAAAATTTAAAATAAATAAAGAAATCCTTGTCAGAGAATTCTAACATCAGTGTCATCTTGGTGTTGATGTCTTCTGATTTTTTTTTCTCATTTAGTTTGAAATGTTCCTGATGTTTTGTATGACGAGGGATTTTTAAAAATTAAAACCTGGATATTTTGGGCAAAAAAAAAGGAGCAAGGGATTTAATTTTATTTCATTGATTACATTAATTGTGACCACAGAGTGTTCTTGCTGTTTCTGCTTTATGAAACTTTATGATTATTTGGTGGGGAGGGAGCTCCTAATATGTACAAGAATTAAGAAATTCTTTACCTGAATCATCACATTTAATTTTCAAAGTAATTCTGTGAAGTAGGTGGGTACAAATACTGTCGTCATATTATCATCAGAAAACACTGACCTCAGAGAGGTGAAGTAATTGTCCAGGGGTTCAAAGCTAGTCAGTGTGGGGGGGCTTGAATTTGAACAAGCTGTGTTTTACTTTCCTGTCTGTGTTGTGTTACACTGTCTTCCTAAATTGTTCAGATCGCTTGACAGAGCTCTGGAAGTATTTGAACAGGGTTTGTTTGTTTGTTTGTTTGTTTTTCTCCTAGGCAGTTCCTTTTTGTCTTACTTTCCCCTTCAGCTTAAAAAAAAAAAGGAAGACAGAAGTATTTATAACTTCCTTTAGAACCAGATTTTGGGTCAAATAGGCTGTGTTTTGAATTAAGAGAAGTTTGGTTTTTTCCTGCACATCTCTTTTCAACAGCTGACTGAGTGTAAGTCAATTGGAGACCCATTTCATTTATTTGGCAGATGTTCTCCGGGAGGGTTGATGTTAGAGTGTGGGGTGAACTATTAACCATGTGGTGTGGGTTACACAGGGTACTTTGGCCATTCTACCTTCAGACATCTGATCTAATGAGGAAATTTGTGATTAATGTGCCAAAACTTAATCAAGTCAAAACTTAGGGAAATTGAAAGTGATGCCTTCCCCCCCTTTTTAAATACAGAGGCTTAGGGTGGTTGATAGACAAGAGGCCTATATTAGTAAAGTACAGCTTCACTGGTGATCTTCTCTAAACCTTAGTTTTATTCTGTAGAGTGCGAATAGTATTATTAATCCAGAAAATTTAGTGAACTAATCCATATAAAGTACTTAGCACAGTGAAAGAGTAAACACTCAGTGACTATGACTGTTCTGTGAATACTTGTTTACATCCAGTAAACATGGTGTTAAAATGAGAAGTGAATTCAGAAGCAGAATGTAGGGCCTTATCATATTTCTCTGGTGGGTTTTTTTTTTTTGGAGGGCATCGGTTAAATTTTTTTTTTTTTAAAGAGTAGATCATAGAAGCTTGGGCTCCTCCTCAGTCAAGATCAGTTAATTATCCTTCTGTGTTGTGAAACTTTGCCCTCCTGCCCTTTTCTGTTTCTTGGAGAATTTAAGTATCCATGTGTACCTCTCATATTAAAAAGTCCTTCTACAGCCCATATCGTTTAGCTCCTGTAGTTTCTCAAGTCCGACTTTTAGAATAAGAGCTGTCCACGCATTTCCATCCGTGTTTCTCACTCTTCATTTACGTGCTAATCCAGTCTTTGCCTAGTACTCTTCCAAAACTTTTTGGTGAAGATAGTGGTGCGCTAATTGATAAAATGAATGGAGACTGTTCTGTCTTACCTTTCTTGCCTTCACTACTTAACTAGTAATTTCTTATTTAAGGACATCCTAGAATTGGTTGAGTGCTGGCCTCGGGATGTTTTAAGTTCTCCCCTAAAGCAGTGTGTTCTGATCTTTATCAGTTGAGCAGAGGCAGACTCTGGGTAGTTGTTACAGTTTTCTAAAGACAATTTAAAAAACCGATTTGGGCTAAATTTATTTCTACTCTGGCTGGACTATCACCCATTTTCTCTCTGCTGATGGTTGTCCTAGAGCCTTTAAATATAAATTTTTAGCTCTGACAGTGTTAACAGATACTTTTGCACTACCCCTTACACCAACCTGTTACACCAGTTCGGGTGTGGTGATAACTAATTTTTTGTGTCTTGGTAGATTGGTTCTTTGCACACTTGCAGAGTAACAGGTTTCCTTCCTTCTGTGGCATTTAATTTTAGTGATATTGTATATTTTTAGAAATTCCCAGTTGACTGATAGTTTCTCAGATGAAGTGATGTTCTACTTGGTGCAGACATGAAGACTCCTCCTAAAACAAAACACTCTTTTAGGATCTTTGCTAATCACTTAATCTGCATTAACTTTATATTCATCACCTAGAGGCAAAAGCAGGTGATTATTCACCTCAAGTAACTAGCCACTTCAAGTAACTAGCCCTTCCTGTCATTCATAGTCTCCTTTTGTAAAACCTCCCTGTTAACTGAGGTCAGATTTACAGCTGATCTTCATATTATGAGACCATTTCTGGGTCCAAACTATATATATAGTTGAAAGGCAGGTATTAGGTTGGTACAAAAGTAATTGTGGTTTTTGAGCCTTGAATTTTTAATCATTTATAACTAGGTTCAAATACATCTTTATTAATCAAAATAGGAACCATTACAATCAACACATTTTTGCCAATGAGAAATGTTTGTTTATTCTTGTAGCATAAAAATGTGTGTTTCAGAATTTGACAAATTCTTGGAGAGCATTTTTTTGCATCATGCTGGTTATAGAAGCATTTTTTCCCTGCAAAAAGTTGTCGAGATGCTTGAAGACATCTCTTACCAACCTCTCTAACCTGGAGAGAGGTCAGGTGGACATGGCAGATGAGGCAGAACTTCTTAGCTCAATTCGTTCAACTTTTGAAGCATTGGTGTGCGATGTGCAGTTGGGTTTTGTCGTGGAGAAGAATTGGGCCCTTTCTGTTGACCAGTGCTGGCTGCAGGGGTTGCAGTTTTCATTGCATTTTCTGAGCATACTTCTCTGATGTAATGGTTTTGCCACAATTCACAGAGCTGGAGTGGACCAGATGGGCAGCAGACTACCAAAGAGTGACCATGACTTTTTTTTTTTGGGTGCAGGTTTGACTTTGGGAAGTGCTTTGGAACTTCTTGGTCTAGCCACTGAGCTGGCCATCGCTGTTGTCATATACAATGCATTTTTTGGTCGTATGTCACAATCTGATTGAGAAATGGTTCATTGTTGTGTAGAATAAGAGAAGACAACACTTCAGAAAGACAACTTTTTTGATTTCCGGTCAGCTTATGAGACACCCACTTATCAAGCCTTTTCACCTTTCCAGTTTGCTTCAAACACCAAATGACCGTAGACTGGGCAACCTTGAGTTCTTTGGCAAATTCTTTTGTAGTTGTAAGAGGATCAGTAAGAGGGTCAGTGATGGCTGTCAATTGATCATTGTCAACTTCTGATGTCTGCTCACTGCGCTCTTCATCTTCAAGAATGTCTCCTTTGCAAAACTTGTTGAACTGTAACTGGGAAGGGTTAATTTTGACTCCATGCTGTGACTTTAATCCTTCTTTTTGCCATTTTTGTTATTATAATCCTACATGAAGGCCTGCCTCAGAACCTTGCCCTCTCTGCCTGACCCTTAAACTAAAGTGCCTTTGCATAGCTCATAGGGAGACATTCTGACCCGCCTGTGAATGACTGTAAGGAAAAAAAAAACGAACACATCCTCTTCCTTGAGGATTGCCATTCTAGTAGATATTTGCAAAAATTAAATGGTCTTTTAATTTTGTTTCCTTACCTCCTCCCCATCTCTGATCCATAAAAGAAATAAAAGAATCTGACATCCAGGCCCTGACAAGATGGTTATTTTGAGAAGTTAGTCTGCCATCTTCTCGGTCAGCTGTCTTTCTGAATAAAGTAGTATTCTTTCCTTCAACACCTCATCTCTTGGATTCATGGGCCTGTTGTGCGGTGAGCAGAGTGAGCTTGAACTGGGCAGCAGAGCTACCACTGCACTGTATGTTCATCCGCAGTTCCTGGGCCAGTGCATTTTTGAGATTGTGAGTTGTCTCCACTGCTTTATGACCCATTTTGAACTTGAATAAGAAATTGCTTGAATTTACTTTTTGTCTAACATCATTTCCATAGTCTAAAATAAATATAAAATAAATAGCAAGTAATAAGTCATTAGCAAAAAAAAGAAAACAACAAAGCAAGAAATGCACATTAAAATGAATGTGCAACATAACCACATTTATTTAAGAATGTGTTCTAATATCAAAGGGCAAATTTCAGCAGTGCAAAAATTGATATTATGTTTACACCAACCTAATAGTTTCATGTCTGTCAGCTTGACACTTTGTTTAAAGTATGAAATAGCTCCTTCCAGATATCTTTTGTGACTTCTCAGGTCATTCTTCTGAGCCTAACTGACACTTGGAGTTAATGTCTTCGTAAGTTTTCTCTCCATTTTCTCCTAAGCCTCAGCCTTTACTTTCTCTGCTTAGTAGCCTAGGTTTCTGGATACATAGTTTTCTTGCAGTCAAATCACCAAATTAATTTCCTATAGGTTTTGGTCAGAACTCTTATCTCAGGACAGCCTTCTATGGCAGGTGTTCTGAGCTCTCCCTGTAGGTCTCTGAATAGGCGGGCTTCGATACCGGATAGTTTGCTGCTGTTCAGTCATGTCCAACTCTCTGTGGCCTCATGGACTGCGGCACAGCAGGCTCCTTTGCCTCCACTGTCTCCCAGAGTTGGCTGGGTGGTTTACTTATTATTGTGATGGTTTCTCCTGGCCTCTGTTCTCGTAGTTTTTTTTTTTTTCCTTCTTTTTTCTTTGCTTTCAGTCTCATTTGCCCATGTTGTTCTTAAAATGTTTAGTAACCTGCTCTTCATCTCAGCCTCTCTTTTTTTTTTTTTCTCGCTGCAGCTTACAAGATCTTAGTTCCCTGACCTGCCGTCAAACCTGGGCCAGTGCTGCAAAGGTGCCAAGTCTTAACCACTAGACTGCCAGGGAATTCCCTCAGCTTCTTTTCTGAAAACTAACTTATCTGTCATTCAGTCTAGCCTCTCTTTTTACTGCAGTGTTACTAAAAAACTCATCTTCAAGATACTGACCCAGAACATCAGTCCTGGTCTCCAAGATTATTTCCCAGGACTTCCCTGGAAATACCATCTCTTTAGAAACTCGTATCTTACCCTGGTGTGATTGCCCCTTTAATTCCAGTGCAGTGATAATTGCTTCAGCTGGCCTTCAGTTCACTCGCTCAGTCATGTCTGACTCTTTGCGACCCCATGAATCACAGCATGTCAGGCCTCCCTGTCCATCACCAACTCCCGGAATTCACTCAAACTCATGTCCATCGAGTCAATGATGCCATCCAGCCATCTCATCTTCTGTCGCCCCCTTCTCCTCCTGCCCCCAATCCCTCCCAGCATCAGGGTCTTTTCCAATGAGTCAACTCTTTGCATGAGGTGGCCAAAATATTGGAGTTTCAGCTTTAGCACCAGTCCTTCCAATGAACACCTAGGATTGATCTTCTTCAGAATGGACTGGTTGGATCTCCTTGCAGTCCAGGGGATTCTCAAAAGTCTTCTCCAACACCACAGTTCAAAAGCACCAATTCTTTGGCGCTCAGCTTTCTCACAGTCCAACTCTCACAGCCATACATGACCACTGGAAAAACCATAGCCTTGACTAGAAGGACCTTTGTTGGCAAAGTAATGTCTCTGCTTTTGAATATGCTCTCTAGGTTGGTCATAACTTTCCTTCCAAGGAGTAAGAATCTTTTAATTTCATGGCTGCGGTCACCGTCTGCAGTGATTTTGGAGCCCAAAAAAATAAAGTCTGACACTGTTTCCACTGTTTCCCCATCTATTTGCCATGAAGTGATGGGACCAGATGTCATGATCTTCGTTTTCTGAATGTTGAGCTTTAAGCCAACTTTTTCACTCTCCTCTTTCACTTTCATCAAGAGGCTTTTTAGTTCCTCTTCACTTTCTGTCATAACGGTGGTATCATCTGCATATCTGAGGTTATTGATATTTCTCCCGGCAATCTTGATTCTGGCTTGCGCTTCTTCCAGCCCAGCGTTTCTCATGATGTACTGTGTGTAGAAGTTAAATAAGCAGGGTGACAGTATACAGCCTTGACGTACTCCTTTCCCGATTTGGAACCAGTCTGTTGTTCCATGTCCAGTTCTAACTGTTGCTTCCTGACCTGCATATAGGTTTCTCAAGAGTCAGATCAGGCGGTCTGGTATTTCCATCTCTTTCTAACTGGCCTTAAGGAGTCTTTTTTTTTTTTTTTTTCTTAAATACTCTTTACAATTTATAATCATGTTTTGGGGAGGGATGAAGTAGCCACCATAGATGAGGAGTTACTTTCTCCTTAGATTTTACCAATAAGTTAACAGCAAAATGTAGTGGAAAGAGTATGGATTTTTGTAGTGAGAAAGAATTGAATTTTAAATCTTCCTTTTCCACTTTGTTGTTTTGAGACCCTGAGTCTCAGTTTCCTCATCAGTAAAATTATATCTACCTCATGCAATTGTAGTGGGACTAAAAGTTTATATAAAAGATACCTAGAAGATAATAAATATCTACATACATAGCAAAGTTTTTTTTTCCCCTTTAAGAAATGGGCAATAGGCCTCAGTTAATTAACCTTGTATGCTTAGTTGCTCAGTCGTGTTCCATTCTTTGCGATCCCATGGAATGTATAGCCTGCCAGACTCCTCCATCCATGGGATTCTCCAGGCAAGAATACTGGAGCAGGTAGCCATTCCCATCTTCAGGGGATCTTCCCGACCCAGGGATCAAACCCAGGTCTCCTGCATTGCAGGCAGATTTTTTACTGTCTGAGCCATCAGGGAAGCTCAGTAACCTTACTGTGGTAATTATTTTGCAATATATATGAATATCAAATCATTGCATTGTACATCTTAAACTTACACAGTGTTATGTGTTAATTATACTTCAGTAAAGCTGGGAAAAACCCCAGGCCTCTCAGACCATGAAAGTAGTGACCGTCCAGCATACCGAGAGGATTAATCATTTAGTTCAGAAACATTTACTGAGTACTTGATGTGTATCAGGCAATGTGACAGGAGAATAGGTGTTAAGAAGACATGATCTTTATGTGTAAGGCACTTATAGTGTGGTATTTCAGTATATGTTGGTAAGGGCAATGGCAGAAATAAACCCAGTACTGTAAGAAGACTAAGAAAGGAAAACCAAACCTGACCAGACTAGCAGAGGCCTGGTTAGGTGCTCAGGATCACTTTCTGCTGGGAAATGTTTTTAAGGATTAGTAGTGTTTAGCCAGGTGTGTAAGCTGGGATAGAGAAGAGGCATTCTGTTTTGAAGGAGTATAGTGGTTGAAGGGTACATGTGAGTATAGGAGGTTATGCTGGAGAATATGGTGTTCGGGAATCAAATTTTGAAGTATCGTGTGGCTAAGGTGTTTTGGCAAGCCACTGAAGAATTTTAAGCAAGTAATGATATAATCTGAGTTCTGTTTTAGTTTACTGTAGAAAGTGTATGGATGAGGGATAAAGATTAATTTCTAAACTGCCTCGATGACCGTGTGAATTGGTTGTTGTTCAGTCGCTAAGTTGTTTCCGACTCTTTGTGACCCCCTGGACTGCAGCATGCCAGTCTTCCTTGTCTTTCACTATTTCTGAGAGTTTATTCAAACTCATGTCCATTAAGTTGGTGATGCAATCCAACCATTTCATCCTCTGTTGCCTCCTCCTCCTCCTGCCCTCAATCTTTCCCAGTATCAGGGTCTTTTCCAGTTAGTTGCCTCTTTGCATCACTTGGCATTAGAGCTTCAGTGTCAGTCCTTGCAATAAATATTCAGAGTTCTTTAGGATTGACTAGTTTGACCTCTTTGCAGTCCAAGGACTCTTCAGGAGTCTTCTTTAGCACCACAATTTGAAAGCATCAATTCTTTGTCACTCAGCCTTCTTTATGGTCCAACTCTCACTTTTGTGCATGACTACTGGAAAAGGAATGGATTGGTAGTGCTGTTAAAATTGAAGAGGAAAGGGAGAGATGAATCAGAATTTAATAGTGGGGGGAACCCTAGACACAGTTACTAAAGAGAACAGAGAAGACTTTTAAAGACCAAAAATTGAGCGTTGAATGAAGAAATTTTACTGCCCAGCAGGGAGCCTGATCTAGCACAGAGCCTAGGTATACGTGTTTTGTATTAGATACCTCTTTTGTATTAGGAAAGCAGTGACTCTGAGTGTTGTTGATAGGCTGATGATAAAGGTCTTTGTTGGTCAGATAAGCACTGGACTGGCCAGAAGGAGTCTGTGTATGTGTCCTGAGTATATATGTATGTGCCTGTCTTGAGATTATAATGTGTAGCTAGCTGCCAGTGTACAGGCCGTAGTATAGGTGCGTTTACAGTGTACCTACAAATGTGTTTTAACTGTACCAGGAGCTAAACATAGTTAAAGTCAGTCTCACTATGCTAAGAGAAAACAACAGTCACCTGGTGTTTGAGTTAAATCACTAGAAGAATACTATAACAGTTGTTTTTTAAAAAAGAACTTATCATTCTGTGTTTTGTTCCAATATCTTATGTAGAAGATATGTCTGTCTTTATATGTAGTCATCAGTTTGATCTGTGGTTTTGGAGCAAATTTTGTTTCTTAGGATCATCTGCTTCTAGAGGTCTTTTAATTAGGCTCAGTCTAAGGTCACTCAGGGGCGTGGGAATCTCCTGGTCTGAATTAGGAGCTTGTTTCAGCTGTGACACACACACCCATGCATCCACTCCTTGAAGTTTGACTGTTGTAGCTGTTGACAGGAGGACCTGAAATGGTCCTTAGCAGAGAGGCAAGGTAGCTTACACTTTTTGGGTAAGAGACTGGGTAAATCAGGTTAGTCACTGACAGTATTTGGTGAGATTTGCATGTAAGAGTACAGGATAAGTTGAATAAGTTTTTAGTGGAGGTGGACCCCAGTTGGGCATATTGTAATGATTACAAATAGAAAGAAAGTCTCTGTCGGCTCTGAGGGAACAATTGCATGGCCATTATTAATAGTGGCAAAACTTTAGGCTAGGGAAAAGGAAAGGTTTCTGAAACTTTGGGGATAATATGAGAAGTGGAGTTTCTGGTGAAGAGAGGGGTGTTACAGAGTTTCTGTTTACCTCTTCCAATGAAATGAATTCCTTGATTATTTGATTCCTATCAAATTTGATTCCTATCAAGATTTTACTAACACAGGGAACTATACCTGATATCTTGCAATAACCTATAATGGAAAATAATCTGGAAAGAATATATATGTATAATGTATAACTGAATCTTAAGAGTTTGAACTCTTATTTAAGAGTCAGCATCATCTGTTCTCACCGACTCGATGGACGTGAGTTTGAGTGAACTCCAGGAGTTGGTGGTGGACAGGGAGGCCTGGCGTGGTGCGATTCATGGGTTCGCAAAGAGTTGGACACGACTGAGCGACTGGACTGAACTGATCATCTGTTCTATCTGTGTTAGTAAAATCTTTAGCTCAAGGAGTACAGGTCTGATTTAAGGGTGGTTTAAGAGAGGCCAGTGTGTGCAAGAAAGCACAAGTGTCTGTAGCTGCTGTAATTTAGCTTTGTGTATATATTTCATTTGGGATCTCTAAAATACATATGCCTTCTGTCAAACATTAATTTGACATGCTACTTACATAATAATCCTCAACCTAGTAAATTATCCAGAGCAAAGATTACACTTTGGAAGATATCTTCCTTTTCTAATAGACTAATTGAAATTGGCAAGTATTGGGAGACTGGGAAGATAATAGGGTTATTGGTGATACCTACCTCTGTTATTCTTTTTGTACTGTGAGAAAGAGTAGAAAGGGATTTAGGATAGAGACAGAAGGCCCTGTACCCAGGAAACTGCAGCTCTGTTTCTCAACAGAAAATTCACTCTGTCTAGTAACAGTAGAAAGGATAATAGGGTATTGTTGAGATGCTCAGAGGTGTATTGTTGCTGTGCATCTTTAAACTGGTTTAACTCCTTCCTCAGTTTTTAAGGGATAGTCACTTTTCTAGCATCTGAACTCTTAATGGATCTAGCAAACCTTCTCCGACAGTTCTTACCTGTCAGAGGAGGGAATGTTAGATTTTGAGTAAGTTGTTTATTTTGAAGGGGACTTGTGGGCCTTTTTCCTTTTCAGTCTTTTAGAGTTCTTTGACGATTTTCTGTTGTAGCTCCTCTAAATGATCTATTTGCCAGTCCACTGGCATTCTTCTCACTAATATGGTTATTTCTGGTTTTAATTCATTAAAAGGCTGAGAACATCTTGTAGTGGCTTCTCAGTCTATATTGAGCTATTTCCTAAAAGTTTATAGAATTTCTGATTATGAATAATTTTGCTTGTGATTTTGGATTTTGGTCTGTTGGACTTTGATAAGAAAGGCATCTGGGATGGCCAGAAGCGAACACTTTTCTGTGCCTTTAGCTTTCCTTAAAATTTGTTCTAATTTGTGATAGTGCATTAGAACCCCAAACTGTGTTTTTCAAACCTTCTGTTAAGGAAACTGGTGTTCTGGATAAGCCTGTGAAGTTCTGGAAAGTCTAGGGTGTATATAGGTGTCTAAAAATATTCTAAATTCCTTCAAACCTTTGGTTCTCAGTGGACTTGGGTACTCTTTCTGACCAAAAGTTGAAAGTAGCAGTATGACCTGTGACCTTCTTCTGAAGAGTGAGGTGGATAACTGTGTAATGGAAATTGTAGGATTGTCTGTTCCTTATATGGATGATCAGCAACAGGGGAGGAGATAGGACCATGATCGCTAAGGGAGGAAGACATTAAGGCAAGCCATGATGATAAAGAAGTTGTGAGAGAAGTATTGAAGTCTTCACCTGAGGACTCAGGACATTAGGATTCTGGAAGATGGGATAAAGGGTGAATTTTGGAGGCAGAATGCCAGGAACAGAGAAGTTGCCTTTGCTTTAGCATTTGCCAGGGAATCCTTCAAGGAAGTTAATTTTGAGTGTCTGAGGCCTTGAGGTGTCTTGTTGTACCAGTTTAAAAAGGCAGACCATGGCCTTGGGAATAGTCCTTGCTGAAATCGTTAAGTTCTCCAAAGTGACTACTACAGTTATAAACTATTCTTGTTTTAGTTATGCTGAATTATTAGACATGTATATGAACATGGACTAAAATGAATATGCATATAATTGATTCTTTGAATTGACAGTCCTTTCAATAAATGCCAAGAAGGCGATTCTTTTTCCACTTGGTAGACAAATGTATACAGAGCAGCTCGTCAGCTGAAAGAAACCCCGTAGTCTAGTGCCTGCAGTCCTTGAATCTGGTCCAAACCATGAGTTTTTTGAGGAATCTCTTCAATAAGACATAGGTGGAGTAACAACAGAAAATGTATAGAATAGATGCCCTCTCTTTGTGTCACTCAAGAAAGAGACCAAATTTCCTCTACCCGTGAGAAACCAGATGGCTCTGAGCCAGAATAAACGGAACCTTGTGAGATAGAACAGACTCAGAGCTAGAAATCAGCTGAGTCACCACCAGAAGGTGCCAAAACTCTGCTAAATCCAGGGCTCAGTAGGTTCGTAAGTGTCCACGGTCTGTCAGCTTCCCTGGGGGGCTCAATCATTTGATCTCTGTGGGACCTCCAAAGTGTTAGAGAAGGCACAGTGACTGTTGGAGACCCAGGATTGTGCACTAAGTGAAAAAGCTTCACTGCCAAGCATGGAGCCTGAGCCAGCCCAGAGTCTATTAGCAGGTCCTCAGGGATGGCTTCAGGGCAGGAGAAATGGGGTAGGTCCTTTAAAGCCAAAAACCATGAACTATCTTTGTTTGACAATAGAAGAGCCACTGGCTGGTGTTGTCTCGGTTTGTTGGTTGGTAAGCACTGGGCTGGCTGGAGATAGTCTGTGGTATACTGTGGTATGGAATTACGATGTCTTGACCACCTTTGTTGTGTGTAGTATGTCCAAGTTAAGATTATGTCACTCAGCTGCTGGATTGGCATCAGGTGAGGTTGCCAGGTCAAGGTTTATCAGAGTTTAAGTAGTTGTGTGGATATAGAGGTGTGGGTGTTAGAGAGATCTGGGTATGCTATAGACTTTTAAAGGTGGTCTAGTAGAAAAAAATGTCTGCTTTAACGGGTCTTAATCTGTTCTTAACTCATCTAATGGTGTTCTAATTATCAGTTGATGTTCAGTAAACCACCCCAAAACTTAGTGGCTTGAAACAACAAGAATTTGCTCAAAAATTTGTAATTTGTTCAGGACTTGGCAGGGTCATCTTGTCTCTTTCACTCAGCATCAGCTGGGGTGTCTCAAGGGCCAGGGCCTATGTTATCTGAAGGTTTATTCAGTAATATTTCTGGCAGTTCAGCTGTCTGTCTGCTGGGATCTTAGCTGGGACTCTCAACTGAAATTCCCACTAGTGGCCTCTCTATGTGGCCTGGGTCAGTTCAAAGAGAGAGCCAAATCGCCTCCCACAGCCCCACTTCCAGATACCATCCCATTGGAGGTTAGGTTTCACTGTACAGATTTGGGAGGGACACAAGCATTCAGTCTGCAACATACCTATTTCAACGATATAAAAGTTATATACCCAAAATAACATCTTAATTTCCATAAAAGAACATTTTACTAAAAATAAAACACTATCTAGGACTTTCCAAATACGGAAATAAAAGTTTATGAACTATAAATAATGAAACAGTATGGCTTTTCATATTTTACAGATTTTATTACAGTGTCTGTCACATTTTAGTCACTGAAAGATACTCTTGAGGACAGTGAACCTAATAACCTTTGAAACAAAATTCCTAACTGCTCTGCCCTTATAGGATGAATGATCTAATTATTAACACTGTATGTAAAAGTGCTTATGCACATGGATTTTTCCAGTGGCCCAGTGAGCTTTCAGGGAATGAGTTTCTTAGCTTTGTCTTTGGTGTGGTGGATTATATGTGTAGGTCTCAGTGCTTTTTGGAATGACTCTTCACAGAAAAGAATTTGTTAGCTGTAATCTGGAGGTGGTTGGCTTGTTTGGTTTTGAAACACACCTGTGTTGGTACATACCTGTATTCGTATGTCTTTTATGTGATAATTTAGTTATTCCTAAATGCTTTTCTTTTGTGTTTAATTAAATCTAGATACAGATTTTGTATCATGTGGTCTTTTTTTATAATGACAAGGTGAAATTATTTTCAGGTAGGTTTCTAAAACCGATTCTTTATGTTGGTTAGTAATTTGAATGAAAAAGCCTGTACTCTTTAAAAAATCAAGATGAATGTATGAAATAAACTAGGTGAAAGTTCCGAAGTGTACTTGAAAAACATGGATATGTAAGGACCCTATTGTTACTATTTTAATGTGTTTCTTACTGTGTGGATCACAATAGACTGTGGAAAATTCTGGAAGAGATGGATATACCAGAGTACCTGACCTGCCTCTTGAGAAACCTATATGCAGGTCAGGAAGCAATGGTTAGAACTGGACATGGAACAACAGACTGGTTCCAAATAGAAATAGGAGTACGTCAAGGCTGTATATTGTCACCCTGCTTATTTAACTTCTATGCAGAGTACATCATGAGAAACGCTGGACTGGAAGAAGCACAAGCCGGAATCAAGATTGCCGGGAGAAATATCAATAACCTCAGATATGTAGATGACACCACCCTTACGGCGGAAAGTAAGAGGAGAGTGAAAAAGTTGGCTTAAAGCTCAACATTCAGAAAACGAAGATCATGACATCTGGTCCTATCACTTCATGGCAAATAGATGGGGAAACAGTGGAAACAGTGTCAGACTTTATTTTTTTGGGCTCCAAAATCACTGCGGATGGTGATTGCAGCCATGAAATTAAAAGATTCTTACTCCTTGGAAGGAAAGTTATGACCAATCTAGATAGCATATTCAAAAGCAGAGATATTACTTTGCCAACAAAGGTCCTTCTAGTCAAGGCTATGGTTTTTCCAGTGGTCATGTATGGCTGTGAGAGTTGGACTGTGAATAAAGCTGAGTGCCGAAGAATTGATGCTTTTGAAGTGTGGTGTTGGAGAAGACTCTTGAGAGTCCCTTGGACTGCAAGGAGATCCAACCAGTCCATTCTAAAGGAGATCAGTCCTGGGATTTCTTTGGAAGGAATGATGCTAAAGCTGAAACTCCAGTACTTTGGCCACCTCATGCGAAGAGTTGACTCATTGGAAAAGACTCTGATGCTGGGAGGGATTGAGGGCAGGAGGAGAAGGGGACGACAGAGGATGAGATGGCTGGATGGCATCACCGACTTCGATGGACATGAGTTTGAGTGAACTCCAGGAGTTGGTGATGGACAGGGAGGCCTGGCGTGCTGTGATTCACGGGGTCCCAAAGAGTCGGACACAGCTGAGCAACTGAACTGAACCTAGAATTCTCTGGAAGAGGAACGTGGATGAGCTTCTGAGTTTCCCTAAACCCTTTTGTGTGTGTGTAAGGACACGTTTTCATCAGATTTTCAAAGTGGCCCTTTACTCTGTGTGTGTGTGTGTGTGTGTGTGTGTGGTGTAAGGACATGTTTTCGTGTGTGTGTGTGTGTGTGTGTGGTGTAAGGACATGTTTTCGCGTGTGTGTGTGTGGTGTAAGGACATGTTTTCATCAGATTTTCGAAGTGGCCCTTTACCACCATCATCTCATCCCCTAGAAAGTTAAGAGCATTACTGTATTGCTGTGGTTTTCAAAATGTACAGAAACCAGAAGCAGCAGCATCCACCTGGGTATTTAGTCCCAGCACCTCCCTCCAGAGCTAATGAACTAGCAACTCTAAAAGTGCCCTCTCCTCATATTTCAGTGAGCACTCCAGATGGTATGATGCTGAAATTTGAGAACCATGACTTTAAGGTGATAGAATAGAAATAACCTAACAAATACAATTTCGATATATGTTGGCGTGTGTGTGTTAGTCGCTTAGTTGTGTCTGACTCTGTGCATAGTTGATACTAATCTATGTGATCTACACTGATGTTAATTTGTTGACAATTTGATAATAGAGACATCAGTTGAATACAAAATTCTACAAGCATGTTCACATGTTCTTGTCTGCGTAGCAGTTTTATTTAACACAGATGTGGTTTTGTTGATATTTAGGATTGGAACTAATATTTGAAAACATTTTGATTTATAAAATGTTAATGACTCCTAGGTATAACATATTTTTACTTTTGGTTAAATGCCTTTTGGTCTTTAAGAGTGTTTTGGTTAGCACTGTAGAGTACTTTTATTCTAATGAAGACATTTTGGTTGCAGGTAACAGGAAAACAACCCACTCAGACTAACTTAAGCAAAAAGAGACATTATGGGAGTGCAGTTTTCAGGCCCGAGGGGAAAGTGCAGCCCAGCTTTAGGTGAGACAGGATCCAGGAAATGGGAAGCCTCAGACAGCTATTCTCAGTGACCCCTTCTGGCCATTTAGAACTCTTCTAAGTGCTACGCTTCCTTCTTGGCAGTGGCCTGATTCCCTGTGCTTGTTGCATAGCAGAGAGGATCTAACTGGATCATTGGGGATCTGGTGGCTACTCATCATCCAGTCAGCTGTGGTCAGGATCACACGTTACAAATACAGCTGCTGATCTTTTTCCTCTCTGGCTCATGCTGTAGCTATAGATTACATTTTATTGAGGTAGTACAGTTTAATGGCATTTTGATATGCTGTTAAGATTAAAGTAGGACCATCTGACTTGCATTTTAGTTAGTGGTAAATTGTGTTCTTTTTCTCTACAGTAACTTTCTCTAAAAGACAAGCCATCGCAAATTAGTGAATATTATATTAATAGATATTATAGTACAGATGTAATTATAGAAAATTATAGACATAAAGTTGTTTAGTAGAATCATGTCCTTATAATCTTGACTTAATTTTGCATGTGTTTGGATGGATTGTGGAAACATTCTTTCAAGTTATAATCAAACTGTGTACACAGAAGACAATATGTATTTAGCTTATGCTCTTTCTTTAGATATTACAGATTTATAAAAAGATACTGGTAGGTTTCAGATGGCTTTATTTTACATACATACCTACTGTGTGTTTGAAGAAGGCATTTTGTGTAAACACGTATCAGTAGATTTTGGGAACTTTCATTGTCAGTAATTGTTCTGCTGCTGCTAGTTTTTGATAAGGATTTGGCATTATGCCTTTCATTTAAACTCTATATGGAAAGTTGAAATGATCATTTGAATAGAACTTGGACAGGCTGATGTGTAAATGGCAGTATATCTCTATGGAAAAAATCTAGGAAATGCATTAGTCCTTTGCATTGGAAATTTTACTGAATAATACTTAATAGTTTGGGGGCTTGCAGTGAAACAAGAGGGAGGAGCAGTGGGAAAAGCAAGGCTCTTGTTTACTGTAAGACAGTGCGGTGAAGTAGACATAGTGATGCTGACATCACAGGAGTGTAAACATGGCAAATCTAGGCAGACTCCGCTGGAACAGTGAGGTACATTATGACTCGGTTCTGAGTCCTCTTGTGGAGCTTCAGAATGTCTAAAATGTCAGTATGTTTAGCAGTTACTGAATGTGCTCTCTGTGCATGGTTTTCTAGACTCCGAGCATGCAGTGGAGATCAAAGTTAAGTCCTTGACCTCCAGGAGTTAATGGTCTGGTAGGGAACCCTGGAAATATTTCGAAAGCATGAAGTTATAAAGAAGTATTTTCTTATTGTAACTACAGTACTTTTTGTAATTGCAGTCTTCTTTCCTGTTTATGCTGGTGGCCTGTGTGTACAAACGGAGCCTGTTTGGGAAACTAAATATCTTTGGCACTTTTGGTCCATCTGAGTATATCCTCAGGTAATTGAATGACTGTGCTTTTTAGAGCCTGGAAGAATGCAGAAGACCTGGGAACTCATCCTTATTTGCACTGTTGTAGAAATAGGTTAATAAATTTGGATGACCTCATGTTCTCATATACCTTTTTATTGTGTATGAGAGAGTTCAGTGAGATGTGTTACTGGGAAAGGGCTCCAGTAGGTAGTTGAGCCCTCTGGTAAAACAGAGTGCTTACAAATAGTTGAGGAAGCCACCCTGATTTAAACGAAATGATCTTTTTGAACAAAAATTAGGCTAAAGGGAGCAGTGAGTTTTGTTTTATTGTTTACCTTTTAGTTTGCTCATCCTTACACCTCGTCAGTGCTTTTTGGAGGATTTTCATTGATTCAGCAAATATTTGAGTACATATCATATGTAATAAACTGTAAGAGAAATAAAAGTAAGCCAAACTTTGTCTTCAAGAAACGTATAGGTTAATGGGACATAAAAGGAAGGGTAAGACATCATGTTTGGAAAAGACTCTGATGCTGGGAGGGATTGGGGGCAGGAGGAGAAGGGGACGACTGAGGATGAAATGGCTGGATGGCATCACGGACTCGGTGGACGTGAGTCTGAGTGAACTCCGGGAGATGGTGATGGACAGGGAGGCCTGGCGTGCTGCGATTCATGGGGTCTCAAAGAGTCAGACATGACTGAGCGACTGAACTAAAGACACCATGTGAGTATGTTTAATACAAGCAAAATGAGAAGGGACATACACAACAAGTAGAGCCAGAACTGGAAGTGCACAGGAAGAGAGAGATCAAAATCAGATTGTGAGAAAGGAGGAGAACATAAGAGTTTTCACGTGGAATTGAAATGTGATGGATGGAGAAAGTTTTGAGGATTAGTAGTTAGAATAGGGACTTCTTGGCAGTCCAGTGGTTTAGAGTTGCACTTCCCAGGTTGGGGGTGTTGGTTTGATCTCTGGTCAGAGAACTAAGATCCCACATGCCAGCTGATGTGGCCAAAAAATAAAAAAATTCCCAGTAGTTAGAATAATAGCACTTGGGGTAGGGAGAGTATTTTGAATAAAGGCAAAGGCAGAAAAATCCTGGGCTTCTTTGAGGGGACAAAGAGAACAGTATTTTCAATGTAGGAGTTAATGAGAGAGAAAGAAGGGATTCTTGACAGCCTCGGCATGAGGAGTCTGTAGAAGAGGATGGAACCTAGGTCCAGAATACCTGAGCTCATTTACTAGGTGACAGGTTGGAACAGGCCACAACTCTTGAGTTGTAGTTTCTCTCATGGTGGATTTTAGAATGTAACTTTTGTAAGGACCAAGCAAAAGACTCTGTATACATGTTTTTTGGGGCACATTGTAAAATACTTAGACAAAGCTAGTGAAGGTGATGGAATTCCAGTTGAGCTATTTCAAATCCTAAAAGCTGATGCTGTGAAAGTGCTGCACTCAAGATGCCAGCAAATTTGGAAAACTCAGCAGTGGCCACAGGACTGGAAAAGGTCAGTTTTCATTCCAATCCCAAGGAAAGGCAATGCCAAAGAATGCTGAAACTACCATGCAATTGCACTTACCTCACATGCTAGTAAAGTAATGGTCAAAATTCTCCAAGCCAGGCTTTAACAGTACTTGAACTGTGAACTTCCAGATGTTTAAGCTGGATTTAAAAAAGGAAGAGGAACCAGAGATTAAATTGCCAACATCCATTGGATCATAGAAACAGCAAGAATTACAGTAAAACATTAATTTCTGCTTTATTGACTATACCAAAGCCTTTGACTGTGTGGATCGCCACAAACTGTGATAAATTCTTAAAGAGATGGGAATACCAGACCACCTGACCTGCCTCTTGAGAAATCTGTATGCGCGTCAGGAAGCAACAGTTAGAACTGGAGATGGAACAACAGAGTGGTTCCAAATTGGGAAAGGAGTACATCAAGTCTGTATATTGTCACCCTGCTTATTTAACTTATATGCAGAGTACATCATGAGAAATGCTGGGCTGGATGAAACACAAGCTGGAATCAAGATTGCCGAGAGAAATATTAATAACCTCACGTATGCAGATGACACCACCGTTATGGCAGAAAGTGAAGAGGAGCTAAAGAGCCTCTTGATGAAAGTGAAAGAGGAGAGTGAAAAAGTTGGCTTAAAGCTCAGCATTCAGAAAACTAAGATCATGGTATCTGGTCCCATTGCTTCATGGCAAGTAGATGAGGAAACAGTGGAAACAGTGACAGACTTTATTTTTGGGGGCTCCAAATCACTGCAGACGGTGACTGCAGCCATAACCTTAAAAGATGCTTGCCCCTTGGAAGAAAAGTTATGACCAAGCTAGATAGCATATTAAAAAGCTGAAACATTACTTTGCTGACAAAGGTCCATCTAGTCAAAGTTGTGGTTTTTCCAGTAGTCATGTATGGATGTGAGAGTTGGACTATATAGAAAGCTGAGCACCAAAGAATTGATGCTTTTGAACTGTGGTGTTGGAGAAGACTTTTGAGAGTCCCTTGGACAGCAAGGAGATCTAACCAGTCCATCCTAAAGGAGATCAGTCCTGAACATTCGTTGGAAGGATTGATGGTGAAGCTGAAACTAATACTTTGGTCACCTGATGCAAAGAATTGACTCATTTGAAAAGCCCTGATGCTGGGAAAGATTGAAGGCAGAGGATGAGATGGTTGGATGGCATCACTGAGTCAGTGGACATAAATTTGAGTAAACTCCGGGAGTTGGTGATGAACAGTGAGGCCTGGTGTGCTGCAGTTGATGGGGTCACAAAGAGTTGGACACGACTGAGCAACTGAACTGATGTTATTTAAATGTGAATATTGCAAATGGAAATAGGCGAAGAGATATGTGACACCTGAAATAACCTGGCAACTACTTTGGATGTTCAGGGAGAGGGATTGATAAGACATTTGCTCTCTGGATGATTGCAGGCATATGGTGCAGTTCACAGAACTGGGGAGATCAAAAGGAAGAAGAGCTGTTGCAGTAGGGAAGCTGATGAGTTCAGGTTTAAAAAAATTTCTATTTATTTATTTGACTGTGACAGGTCTTAGTTGTAGCACGCAGGTTCTTGAGTTGTGGCATGCGAGCTCTTAGTTGCAGCACGTGGAGTCTAGTTCTCTGACCAGGGATTAAACCCAGTCCCCCTTCATTGGGTGTGTGAAGTTATTAGCCACTGGACCATCAGAGAAATCCCTGATCAGTTCAGTTTTGAATACGTGTAATTTCAAGTGCTGGTAAGGTAAGGTATCCCAAATGAGTATGTTATGGTAGACAATTGTAATGTGAATTTGGATTTTGAGAGGAGTGAGACTGGGCATACAGATTGAGACTCATCAGTGTGTACCAAAAACTTACTAGGTTCATGAACTTTGTTACTGACTGAATGCTTCTGTCTGTGTTCTCCCGTATTTTATATGTTGAAACCCTAATCAGGGAATTCTCTGGTGGTACAGTGGTTAGGACTCTGCCTTCCACCTCTAGGGGCCCAGGTTTGATCCCTGGATGGGGAACTAAAATCTGTAAACCTCCCCCTCAAAAAAGGAATGCTTATCCCTAGTGTGATGGTAAATGAAGGTGGGGCTCTTTGGGAGGTACTCACATCATGAAGGTGGAGCCCTCATGATTGGAATTCAGTTCAGTTGCTCAGTCATGTCCGACTCTTTGTGACCCCGTGGACTACAGCATGCCAGGCTTCCCTGTCCATCACCAACTCCCTGAGCTTGCTCAAACTCATGTCCATCGAGTCGGTGATACCATCCAACCATGTCATCCTCTGTTGTCCCCTTCCCCTCCTGCCTTCAATCTTTCCCAGCATCAGGGGCTTTTCCAGTGAGTCAGTTCTTCGCATCAGGTGGACAAAGTATTGGAGCTCTAGCTTCAGCATCAGTCCATCAGTGAATATTCAGGGCTGATCTCCTTTAGGATGGACTGGTTGGATCTCCTTGCAGTCCAAGGGACTCTCAAGAATTCTCTAACACCACAGTTCAAAAGCATCAATTCTTTGGCACTCAGCTTTCTGTATAGTCCAACTCTCACATCCATACATGACTACTAGAAAAACCATAGCTTCGACTAGACAGACCTTTGTCGGCAAAGTAATGTTTCAGCTTTTTAATATGCTGTCTAGGTTGGTCATAACTTTTATTCCAAGGAGCAAGCATCTTTTAATTTCATGTCTGTAGTCACCATCTGCAGTGATTTTGGAGCCTCCCAAAATAAAGTCTGTCACTGTTTCCACATCTATTTGCCATGCAATGATGGGACCAGATGCCATGATCTTAATTTTCTGAATGTTGAGCTTTAAGCCAACTTTTTCACTCTCCTCTTTCACTTTCACCAAGAGGCTCTTTGATTGGGATTAGTGCTCTTCAAGAAAGGTGCTACTTCTTGTGGCTGTATGAGGATATAGCAAGAAGGTGGCTGCCTACAAAACAAGAAGGGGGCTCCTCACCAGACACTGAATCTGCCTGTCCCTTGATCTTGGACTTGCCAGCCTCGGAACTGTGAAAAATAAGTGTTGTTTAAGCCACCTAGTCTGTAGCATTTATTATAGCAGCCTGAACTAAGACAGGCTTCTCATCAGATTGTGAGAAGACCCCTTTCTTGCTATTTAAGATACTTGCAACCTGGGGGATTAACTTTATTAGAAATTTTAGAGTAGAAAGAATAATAATAACTAATATTTTTTGAGCACCTGGTACTCTTCCAGGTGTTTTATGTGTTTGAATTTATTTAATCTTTAAAACAACACTGAAAGGTATCTCCTAGTATCCTCACTGTAACAGACGAGATATCTGAGGTAAATAGGCATTAAGTCGTCGTTCAGGGTCACAAGTTAATAAGTGACAGCACCGGGTTCAAACCCTGGCATTCTGACTCAAAAGTGTTTAACGTTATATAATGTTTATATCTTAACAGTATAGTATGGTATCTCTATGCCTGTCTCTAGAGAAAGAGGGTAAGGGAGACACATTTGGGAGTGGCCAGAAAGTGAGTCAACTTTTCCCCTACACGAATGATGTTCAGGCTTCACTGCAACTATATACTTGAATTTTATACCAAGGTTTCCTTCTCTTGGTGTTTTGATGAAAGTAAATTGTTGTTTGGTGAAGTTTAGATACACTAGACCTGTCTCTTGAGCAGCCACCAGTTACGAAATGGATCTGTTTGAATGAAAGTGTCCAATCAAGAAGGTGCAGTGACTGTCTCCGGTAGCACTAGCCTGATAGTATTCAGTCTACAGACTGCATCGGAGGTCCTTAAGTCTTAGTGAATTTACCATTGTTATGAGTGAAGGATAGTACTTCTGTGCATTTTCATCCCTCAAGTGGAGAAAAGAATTCAAGGAAATATTGCTTAAGATAGCAGAAGGACTATCTTGCAGTATTAAGATAAATAGCAGCAGAGAGTTTCTTACAGTAGCGGTATCTGCAGCGTGCCTGCTACATCCCAAGTCCCTGCATGCTTTACATTTATTTCATGCTGAATGTTGCTTGGCTTTAGCAGAACCTTTATTTATTTATTTTTTTATGCCAAAACTTGATAATTGTGTGTGTAGTAGAAGAAGCTTTATTTTAAAATTGCCTCCAGTCTTTTTAAGGTAATTATTTACTCTTGTGGCTAAAAGAAATATCTGCACTTAAGTTGTTTGAGGTGAGTGAATGAACTAGATGGGTCATTTTCAGTTGGTTAACTTAAGAACCAGTTTTGCCTTTGAAATACTTAAATGCTGACGCTTTATTTTTTCCTTTAAGTAAGAATATTTACATCATGTTGGTAGAACCTGATCTTTAATACATCATCTGTGTACTGACTAGTTACCCACCAGATACTAAAAACATTAAGCTAAACTTAGAGACCCAGTTTGTTTTGTAACATGCATGAAATGAATTGCCTGAAATCCCTCGATTAAATGGCACGGTAGCAAGACATTTAGTTAAAAGGAGATCTAATATGATTGCAGAGGTCAACTATAATCTATTGAAAGAAATTGCTCATCTTTTGGAAGAGGTCCTTTTGCAGTCTGGGTTTCTGTTAACCATTTTGTAAACCTGTATCACCAGTAATTGCTTTAGCACGTTCAGTTCAGGTCAGTCGCTCAGTTGTGTCTGACTCTTTGTGACCCCATGGACTGTGGCACGCCAGGCCTCCCTATCCATCACCAGCTCCTGGAGTTTACTCACACTCATGTCCATTGAGTTGGTGATGCCATGCAACCATCTCAACTTCCATCATTCCCTTCTCCCTCCCTCAGTCTTTCCCAGCATCAGAGTCTTTTCAAATGAGTCAGTTCTTCCCATCAGGTGGCCAGAGTACTGGAATTCAGCTTCAGCGTCAGTCCTTATTCAGGACTGATTTCCTTTAAGATGGACTGGTTTGGATCCCCTTGCAGTCCAGTGGACTCTCAAGAGTCTTCTCCAACACCACAGTTCAAAAGTATCAATTTTTCAGCGCTCAGCTTTCTTTATAGTCCAACTCTCACATCCATATATCGACGGACCTTTTTCCGCAAAGTAATGTCTCTGATTTTTAATATGCTGTCTAGGTTGGTCATAACTTTTCTTCCAAGGAGCAAGCGTCTTTTAATTTCATGACTGCAATCACCAACTGCAGTGATTTTGGAGCCCCCAAAATAAAGTCTCTTCACTGTTTCCATTATTTCCCCATCTATTTCTCATGAAGTGATGGGACCAGATGCCATGAGTTTTAAGCCAACTTTTTCACTTTCATCAAGAGGCTCTTTAGTTCTTCTTTGCTTTCTGCCATAAGGGTAGTGTCATCTGCACATGTGAGGTTATTGCTGTTTCTCCCGGCAATCTTGATTCCAGCTTGTGCTTCTTCCAGCCAAGCGTTTCTCATGATGTACTCTGCATATAAGTTAAATAAGCAGGGTGACAACATAGAGCCTTGACATACTCCTTTCCCGATTTGGAACTAGTCTGTTGTTCCATGTCCAGTTGTAACTGTTGCTTCCTGACCTGCATACAGATTTCTCAAGAGGCAGGTCAGGTGGTCTGGTATTCCCATCTCTTAGAATTTTCCGCATTAAGTTCCTTTAAAAAGGAAGAGCTAACCTGACAGACTGTGTTTAACTGTATGTATGATATTTAAGAATTTGGATTCTGTGATTAGTATCAACTATTTGTATTGTTCGGAGAAGGCAATGGCACCCCACTCCAGTACTCTTGCCTGGAAAATCCCATGGACTGAGGAGCCTGGTAGGCTGCAGTCCATGGGGTCTCTAAGAGTTGGACACGGCTGAGCGACTTCACATTCACTTTTCACTGTCATGCATTGGAGAAGGAAATGGCCACCCACTCCAGTGTTCTTGCCTGGAGAATCCGGGGTCGCACAGAGTCGGACACGACGGAAGCGACTTAGCAGCAGCATTTGTATTGTTATCTTCACTAGCATTTACAGTGTAAATGCTAGTGGACAGGTGAAGGATATTTCAGAGGCAAGTCCTTAATGCCTAAACTTCCATTTCTTCATCTCTAAAGTGTAGTAGGAACTTACCTGGCGATCCAGTGGTTAAGACTGTGGACTTCTACTGCAGAGGGCATAGGTTCAAGTCCCTAATGGGGGAGCTAAGATCCCACATACCATGCTGTGTGGCCAAAAAAGAAAAGAAAAATGTAGGTAATACTGTTCCTTAACTTCATATGATTGGTATATACTTGGACATAGTAAATAGTCAATAAATGTTATCCAATCTTTTTATATTCCTTACTAAAGTTCTTTTTCATTTAATGACTACATGGACTTTTATTCTTAACAGCATATTAAAATTTTTTGTCAATAAATATTTACGTAATCTTAATGGTTATATTTCAGCATACTATTTGTCATCCTTAAAAACTATCAATATTTTGTTATTGTGCAAATAAGGTTGTATTTGATATTTCTGCTAAGTATAGCCTTTTGTAATAATGCTTTTTAAAGGATAATAATGCTGTTGAATATGAATCTTAGGGCTCCTGTTTGAAGCAAAAAACTGAAACACATAGGTATAAAAATTATATTTTATGCAAGTTTTCAATAGAACTTAAATTTCGTGCTGAGGAGTTGAAGTAGAGGTTATTTGCTTGGAGCAGAAAGATCAGGAAGGGTGCATATTGTAGACATCTTTAAAGCACTAGGCCATCCTGTTGGAATTTGTATAGGAGTGCTGTCCTCAACTTCAGTTTTGTTTTGCAGTGTTAATATAAATTCAAAGAAAATACAAAAGCAGTCTACTGTGTTGAAAAATAGTTTGTACAGCTTGAACAAACAGTGCTATATAATCTGTTTTTGTGGGGAAAAGGAAAATGGGATGTCTGAGTGGTTTTTTTTTTTTTTTTCCTTCTCTCAAACAGTCTCATTCCAATCAGCAGTGTAATTGGAATGCAACTCCAGTCTGGAGGAGGAAGGGGAATTTTTGGCAAGAAGATACTGAGCAGTTGGGAGTTTAATTCAGATTTAGTATAGGCAGCCATGCATTAGAGTACAACTCAGTAAGAGCAGCAATAGCATTCTACTTCTACAGCTGGGAGTTGTACTCTGGTATTATTAGATGCTGTGTTCCATATAGATAACGCTTTTCCAACCAGAAGAAGGAATTATCAACTGAAATGGTAATATTTATTGTATCTGCACTTCTGCACATGGTTTCCTCCGATCACTGCCTCTAATAAAATATACTAAAGACTTTTGTGAAATTTAAAAATATTTCTTGAGAAAACAACAACAAAGAAAGGCTTTTATGGCATGATATTTGTATTGTACCTGACCAGCAAGCTCTGAGGGGAGAGGACTGTGTCTTATTTATCTTTGTATCTGCAGAATCTGTCATCGTACTTGGCACAAAGCAGTTGTTCAGGAAATGCGAATGAAAGGGTGAATGAAGGAGCCGTTCCCTTCTCATTAAGCATCCCAAGATGGTCCCGTCTACTTGTGTGTGAAATAGAGAGGAGTTAACAGTGTACCAGCCAAGCTGATCTTACCTTATTTTGATTATCTCCTCTATTTCAAACCCACCTGTCTGCTGAAGAGTAGAATAGCTAGAACAGGTCTTTGGAAGTGTAGACTTGGGAGTGAGAAATGCTTGGAAGAAATTTGAGAAGGGTAGTAGCATGATCATATTAGTCTAGTAAAGTTGATCTAGTAGAAATCTACAGGCTGTGTGAGACTTGGTCCCAATGGGATCTGAAATAATGGTACTGTGCTGGTGTGATGCCACATTTGTAGCTCACAGTACTCAAAATCGACATATGGCTGTTAAATGTCTGAAGTCCTGTATAATATTTTAATACAGAAACTAGTGGAAGTTCATTGAGTTATATTCCTAAGAATTACGCACTTTTCTTTGTAAATTATTTCAAGAGAAAACTTACTAAACATTAAAAATCTTAAAATATTGACATCTGTCTAGGAGTAAGTCTATACTCTTTAGCCTTTGTTCTGGCCCTCACACCCCCTTACAAGGTTTCTCTCCTGCTAGTCCCTTCCTGTAATTTCTCAGTTCCTGTGTTTCTCAACAATATTTTTATCTCTCTCCTGTAATAATCATTTATAAAACAAAAATGGAAGTTCTTCCTCTCTGCCACCCTTCCCTAGTGCCACAGTTCCCAGTCTTGGCTCAACTTTCTTTAGTTTTCTGTTACAGAAAGTGATTTACAGATATAAATTTGTGCAAATATAAATGTAAAATTACACTACAAATATTAAAACACATTGTAGTATTATATATTTCTCAGGAGATTCTGATGTATACCTCCTTAGTTGAGAATTTGTTACAGTGACAAATAGGAGTTTGTCCTAGTGAAATTCATTAACTCATTGAGCATTTACTGAGCTCTTATGATTGGTACCGAGGATGAAAAGAGCAGTGGGCTATGGTTCTAGGACCCAGAGTACATTCTCAAGAAAAGGAACAGTAGTCTCCAAGGGCTAAAAATGGATTTATGTGAATAAATACCAGAATCTCAAATGGTAGCTGAAAATGTCATCTGAAGATTTACAAGTGCACTCTTTTGCTACTACGTGTAAATAATTAAAAGATTGTCTGCAGCTGTTGAAATGTAGTGTTAGTAGGCACTCTGACCAGTCTTGATATTTCTTTGTTTTAAATTAATCTTGTTTCTCTGTGTTATCTTCCTTAGTCTCAGAGTTGCTAAAATTTCTCTTTATAAACTTTGAACCTGACTTTAAAATTCTTTCTTCTTTTGATTTTTTCAGTTACTCTTTAGAACTTAGCCATATATTAGCAACATCATACTTGTGATTAAAAGAAAAAATGTCAGACATGATCTGATGAGTATCTTTTAAATAGCGGGAAATGATAATATTGTATAAACCAAAACTATGGTTACTTGCAGACTGGTAATCTATCACATAGTATTAAAAGTCCCTCTTTCAATGAAATTATTTTGGAGTTTGTTTTTACTCATTTAGCATTTTACCAAGTGCCCATCAAATGTCTGGCGCAGTGTTTGCTTGGTACAGGGGTTGTAAAGAAACGATGCAGTCATGATTTATGCTGAATGGAGTTTACCACCTCTAGTTACAAACAACATTCTAAACTTAAAAACATAATAACGTGTGACAAGTGCCTGGGATAAGTATGGGCTTTTGTGAAAATACAAGTGGGCAAAAGGTTGAGAGAAACATGTTCTAAAAAGCTTCCTTCCCTTTTGAGACCTAAATACAGGTAGTTGAAGGAGCCTGGGGCAGATGTTTCGGGGAGAGAGAATGACACGTGAAGGCTGTGGGTGAGAGAATATATTTGAGAATGTGAAGGTTTAGTGTGGCTGGATCTTGGACTTGGATGCTTGAAGAGGAGGGACGGTAGTGGAAGACGAGGTCAGAGAGCAGGAGCCAGGGTCTGATGGGCTTATAACCCAAATAGGTTTTGGGCTTGAAGACCTTGGCAGTATTCTAAGCATGGAGGTCAATAGAAAAGACAAGAGATACAAGGTTCCTGAGAAAGTGGGAGGTTGGGGATGTGATCCAGAGCACCAGTGGAAGAACTGTTTTGAGGAGTGTTTTACACATGTTTTGGAAAGTTATTAGGAAGAGAAATGGATGGAAGGAATTAAATAATAATTTTAGAAAGATCATTTTAGGTGTAGTGTGGAGACCTGATTGAAGGCAGTTGAGGCTTAAGGCAGGGGACTGATGGGGAGGCTGTTGTAATGACTTAAACAGTAGTTGATGGTGGTCTGCACAGGTGTAATGGCACTGGTAATAGGGAGAAGTGGACAGGTGAAGGATATTTCAGAGGCAGAGTTGATTAGAAGCAGTAATTGCCAGGAAGTGGGGAGGGGTAGTGTAGTGGAGGTTTCTGACTAGGGCAATAGAGTGGAAAGCAACGATATTTATTGAAAGAAAGTTAACTGGAGAAGGAGTTTGAGGGAAAGGGGGATAGTGATTTTTATTTGAGGGTGTATTTAGTGTGCCTGTGTGGATCTGGAGTTCAAGAGAGGGCTGAGGATTGGGTTTATAGATTGAGGTGTCCTCAAAATGGTAAAGACCAGGGAGAATGTTTGAAAAAATGGCTCTTCAAATTTGTTTTTCAAGACGAGAGGAGGAGCTTTGTCAAACTGTCAAAACTATGAACTTTCTCCCCAGGAGAGTACACATGGATATAACAATTTTTGTTTTCCTCGTCCACTCTGGTTTATTTCAGGATATTGAATATAGTCCCCTGTGCTATACAGTAGTACCTTGTTGTTTATCTATTTGAATCCCAAACTCCTAATTCATCCCTCCCCTAACCCTTTTCCCCTTTGGTAACCATAAGTTTGTTCTCTGTGTCTGTGAATCTGTTTCTGTTTTGTAAGTAAGCTCATTTGTATCATATCTTAGGTTTCACATATAAGTGATAGCATATGGCATTTGTCTTTCTCTTTGTGACTTACTTCACTTAAAGTATGGTAATCTCTAGGTCCACCCATGTAGTTGGAAATGGCAGTTTTTTTTTTTACGGCTGAGTAGTATTCCTGTGTATGTGTGTATCACAACTTTTTTATCCATTTACCTGTTGATGGACATTTACGTTGCTTCCTTGTCTTGGCTATTATAAGTAGTGCTTTTATGACCATTGGGGTGCGTGTATCTTTGGGAATTGGCATTTTCTCCAGATAGGTGCCAGTAGCGGGGTTGCTGAACCACGTGGCAACACTGTGTTTTGAGGATCCTCCGTGTTGTTTTCCATAGTGGCTGCCCCGACTTCATCCCCACCGACAGTGTAGGAGGGTTCCGTTTTCTCCACACCCTCACTAGCATTTATTATTTGAAGACTTTTTAATGATGGCCATTCTGACTGGGGTGAGGTGATACCTCATTGTAGTTTTGATTTCCACCTCTCTAATATTAGCAGTGTTGAGCCTCTTTCCATGTGTCTGTTGGCCATCTGTATGTCTTATTTGGAGTAGTATTACTTGCTCCTTTAGTAGTAGTTGAGATCTGCCCATTTTTTGACTGGGTTTTTTTGTTTGTTTGTTTTTGTTACTGAGTTATATGAGCTATTTGTATATTTTGGAAATTAAGCCCTTGTTGGTTGCATTGTTTGCAGATATTTTCTCCTATTCTGTAGGTTGTCTTTTTGTTTATGATTTCCTTTGCTGTGTAAAAGCTTATAAATTTGATTCAGTTCAGCTCAATCGTGTCCGACTCTTTGCGACCCCAAGAATCGCAGCATGCCAGGCCTCCCTGTCCATCACCAACTCCCGGAGTTGTGTTACCCAAACTCATGTCCATCAAGTCGGTGATGCCATCCAGCCATCTCATCCTCTGCCGTCCTCTTCTCCTCCTACCCTCAATCCCTCGCAGCATCAGGGTTTTTCCAGTGAGTCAACTCTTCGCATGAGGTGGCCAGAGTATTGGAGTTTCAGCTTCAGCATCAGTCCTTCCATTGAATACCCAGGGCTGATCTCCTCCAGGATGGACTGGTTGGATCTCCTTGCAGTCCAAGGGACTCTCAAGAGTCTTCTCCAACACCACAATCTCATTTGTTTATTTTGGCTTTATTTCTGTTGTCATATCAAGAAACCACTGATTTATGTCAGAGAAGCTTTGCCTGTATTCTCTTCTGGGAGTTTTATGGTGTCATGTCTTATATTTAAATCTTCAAGCCAGTTTAAGTTTTTTTGTGTGTGTATGGTGTGAGAGGCTGTTCTAACTTCATTGATTTCCATGTGGCTGTCCAGTTTTTCCAGTACCACTTGTTGAAGAGACTGTCTTTTCTCCATGTATATTCTTGCCTTGTCATGGATTAATTGACTGTGGGTTTGCAGGTCTGTCTCTGGGCTCTGTTCTGTCCCACTGATCCATATGTGTTTGTGGCAGTACTGCACTGTTTTGCTTACTGTAACTTTGTAGTATTGTTTGAGGTTTGGGAAGGTTATGTCTCCACCTTTGTTCTTTCTCCTTAGGATTGCTTTGACAATTCTGGGTCTTTTATGGTTTCATAAAAATTTTAGGTTTATTTGTTCTGGTTCTGGGAAAAATGATGTGGGTAATTTGATAGGGGTCACAGTAAATCTGTAGATGGCCTTGAGTAGTACGACCCCTTTAACAGTGTTCTTCGAATCCAAGAGCATGGGGTATCTTTCCATCTCTTTATTTTTATTTTTGTCTGTGCTGAGTCTTTGTTGCTACATGTGGACTTCATCTAGTTGGAGCGAGCGGGGGCTGCTCTCTAGTTGGAGCAGGTGGGGGTTACTTTTTAGGTGCAGTGCTCAGGCTTCCCATTGCACTGGCTTCTCGTCGCAGAGTGCCGGCTCTAGAGCTTCCGTGGCTGCAGCTTATGGGCTCTAGAGCATAGGCTTGGTAGCTGTGGTGCACAGCCTTAGCTGCTCCACAGCATGTGGGATCTTCTGGGACCAGGGGTTGAACCAGTGTCCCTGCATTGCAAGGTGGATTCTTAACCACTGAACCACCGGGGAAGCCCCTTTCCATTTCTTTGAATAATCTTCAGTTTCCATTATGAATATTTTATAGTGCTCAACATATTAGTCTTTCACCTCCTTGGTGAGGTTTATTCCTATGGTGTTTTTTTTTTTTTAGATGCAATTTCAGAAAAGATTTTTTTTCCCCTTGCCCTTTCTCATATTTCACTGTTAGTTTAAAGAAATGTGACAGGTTTCTGCATGAATAATCTTGTACTCTGATACTTTGCTGAATTTATCAGTACTAGTGGTTTTTATGTGTGTCTTTAGGGTTTTTTATGTATAGTAGTATCATGTCATCTGCATCAATGCTGGTTGAATAGAAGTGGGGAGAGTGGACATCCTTGTCTTGTTCTGGATTTTAGCAGGAGGTCTTTCTGCTTCTCAGTGTTGGGTGTTATGTTGGCTGTGGGTTTGTCATAAATAGCTTTTATTATGTTGAGATATGTTTTCTCTGTAGTTTTTACCATAAATGGATACTAAATTTTATCAAATTTTTTTTGCACCCATTGAGATGATAATGTGGCTTTTTTTGGGTCTTTCATTGATGTGTATCACATCGGTTGACTTTTCATATGTTGAACGATCCTTGTGACTGTGGGATGAATCCAGCTTGATCGTGGTGTGTGATCTTTTTTATGTGTTGTTGGATTCAGTTTGCTAATACTTTGTTGAGCTTGTAACAGTTTACATATAATTCCAAGGTTTATAGGATGGACGTCTGTGCTCCTTAGGTTATAGAGTAAAAGAGGACCTGAGTAAGGACATCTCCGAAGAACCTCAACTTTCATGGATGGAGCAAAGGAAAGAGATCTGGCAAAGAAGACTTAGAATAAATTTTATACTTGGATTGTTTGTGATACATATATGCAATGGAGTATTACTCAGCCATAAAAAGGAATGCATTTGACTCAGTTCTAATGAGGTGGATGAACCTAGAGCCTATTATACAGAGTGAAGTAAGTCAGAAAGATAGATATTCTATGTTAATGCATATAAATGGAATCTAGAAAGCTGGTACTGAGGAACCTATCTGCAGGGCAGCAGTGAGACGCAGACATGGAGGACAGAGTTACGGACAGAGGCGGGGAAGGAGAGGGAGGGATGAATTGAGAGAGGAGCACGGAAACATACACACCACCATGTGTGAAATAGACAGCCAGTGGAAACTCGCTGTATGACGCAGGGAGCTCAGACCCACTGCTCTGTGACAACCGAGAGGGGTGGGATGGGCTGGGAGGCTGGGGGGAGATCCAAGAGGGAGGGGACATACGTATACCTATGGCTGATTCATGTTGATATATGGCAGAAGCCACCACAATATTGTAAGGCAATTATCCTCCAATTAAAAATAACTTAATTTTAAAAAATAACACTTGATTTAAATATTATGTTTGGTGTTAAGCAGAAACCAAAAATAGAGAGGGGTTCCAGAAGAGGGAGTAGTCAGTAGTGGCAAATGCCCCCCAGGGGCAAGTGCAATAAAGAATGAAAAGCGTCCATTGGATGGATTTAGTAATTAGGTCCCCAGTGCTCTGGAGAAGCAGTGTAGAGGCAATGGTGAGAGGAGGAGCCAAACTGCAGTTAATTGAGGCATTAGTGGGTAGTAAAGAAGTGAAGTCGCAAGTGTACACGGTGTTTTAAAGGAGTTCAGTTACGGAGGAAAAGAGGTAAGATGGTGGCTGGAGTGGAGGGGCATGGGCAGGACTGGAGGATGTGTAAGTACTGATGAGGCCATCAGTAGAGGAAATGGGGGGACAAGTCTTGAGAAAATGATGGGTGGGGTGTGAAATCCATAGCACAGTCGGAAGGATGCCCTTAGAGGAGTGAACATGGTAAGTGGGAGGAAGAGAAGAATGAGTGTTAAAGCAGTGTGTGTGTAGGCTTAGTGACAGGAAGTTGGAGAACTTCCCATGTAGTCTTTTCTCTGAAGTAGGATGTGCAGTTGTTTATGTTTTGAATCATAGAGTGGTGGTTTAAACTTTACTAATACCTTGTCAGTACTGCAGGTTATGACTTGGATTCATATATGTGTTGCATGGGCTTCCCTTGTGGCTCTGGTAGAGAATCTGCCTGCCAATGCAGGAGACGCGTTCAGTCCCTGGGTAGGGAAGAGCCCCTGGAAAAGGAAATGGCAACCCATTCCAGTATTCTAATCTGGGAAATCCCACGGATAGAGGAGCCTAGCAGGCTACAGTTCATGGTATCGCAAAAGAGCTGGATACGACTTAGCGACTAAACAACGTGTGTTGTATATGTATAGATCCTGAGTATTCTGTTCAGTTTATGTGATGATAACAAAAGTTGAGGGAGTTTTTTTTTAATGCTTTATCAGATCAGATCCAAGTTCTCTATGACAACAGCACCTCTGTTCTTGGTTTTCTTGTTTTAAAAAAGCCTTTTTTTTTTTTTGACCATGCCACAAGGCATGGTGGATCTTGGTTCCCCAACCAGGGCTTGAATGCACAGCCCCTGTAGTGGAGGCGCAGAGTCTTCATTATTGGACCCCAGGGAAGTCCCTTGGGAGGCGTTCTCCTCAATCAGCTTTCTGATTTGCTATTCTGAAATATGGCCTTGGTTTTCATGATTGAGTTTTTATGTTCTTAAACTGTTTCTAACACAGGGCCTAAGAGACTCTGACTAGTAAATCCATTTCTTGTGCTTACTTAATAATTTTATTCATTTATCAGTGGCATCTGTCTTCCAGATTATTTTTATTTGAACTTTTAACAGTGATTTATTTATTTAGACTTGTTCCCAAGGTTTGTTAGGTGAATTGTTACACACTAAACTTCCAATAAGTGCAACTAATTGAACAGACCATTTAAACTATTAGCAGAAGTGGGTAGAAATTAGTCACACATTACTTTCATAGATATTTTATAAATTAAAATATAAATATATGGACATTGGTGGTTTACCTTCACTTGTAACAAGTTTGAATTACAGAAGTTCAGTGACTGCATAAGCAGAGGCTTTTAAATTGACATGTAATTCACGTACTGTAAAATTCATCCCTCTAAAGCATGTGCAGTCCAGTGATTTTAGAATTGATCTATTCACAAGGCTGTGCAGCCATCACCATTAAGTAATCATGTAATGCAGGGTAATCCAGAGAATGTGGATCTGGGATATCTGTCTTGATATATTAACTTTTAGTTTTCGGAAGACACAGTCGATCTTTCTTGTCTTATAGCCAGTGTTTCTGTGAAGTTGAGATGGAGAGAAATAACAATGTTTTTTTTTTTAATGTCATCTATATCATTTAAGCTTTATTTTACTTATGATCCTCTTCAATATAAAATTATTTTACCTTTAAAATATATGTATATTAATCCCAGTGTATGTATTTCCTCCTTAGAACTGTGTTTTTCCCTTGCTATCAAGCTACTCTGAGACTAGATCTTGATGGGAGATAGGAATTGGTTCTTTGTTAGAATACCGGATTTATGAACTTTGTTGCCCTCACCTGTTGCTGCTGATCATTGCTGAAGTTGCAGCCACTGTTCAGCTGTCTTTTGCTAAGCTTTAATCAAAGATTGTGATTGTATTTCATACCTTGCTATAATTAGTGTTTAATTATTATTCACTAGTATTTCACAGTGTTTCAAAATGTTTGACGGTGCAGTTTCACCATTTTAATTCTTCCCATGTATTTTTTGTTTTTTTGTTTTTGCAGTACTCTGTGCAAAAAACTTGGTGAAAAAGGATTTTTTCCGTAAGTAAATTAACTTTAAATCTTGTATATTGTATGTAGATTTTTTTGCAAAGCATTTTCAGAATTGTCTGGTTTAGGGATTTTTCTATTCAGAAATATACTTACTGTTTTATGAATTCTTTGATTGAGCTTTTTGGCATCACATTTCTTAAAGAGGATTTTGTGCTCCTTAGCCCCTTTCCCTTTATCCACTGAGGACCCTAGCATGTTTGTGTGAAGTGTGTGTGTGTGTAATGTATACTGAAGGTGTGCATACTACTAGATTTCTAGAAGAGATTTGAGATTATTTGTTACACACTTTCCCCCTAACATTTTGTAGAAAGTTTATCCATGCATTCAGGAGTTATTGGAAGGCAGTGAAGTCATTCAGCCTGCTTGGAATTTCCAGAGTGTAGGAAAGAAATCTGCCTCATTGATCATAGAAGCTTGTAATGTCTCAGACTCCAAAAGAGACATTTAGTTACTATATTTGCAGTCTCTTTGCCAATCAGTTGTGATATTTTTTTGTGGCTTTATTTAGGATTAAGTTTTGTGAGGGAGGATTGGGAAGTACCCCTCACACATATTTAAGATCTTTACCCTATAATATTAGACTTCACATTGGCTTTAAATTTTCGAGTAAAAATGATATAATTTTTTTGTAAAAAAAAAAAAAAGTCTAAGCCAGCTAAATTTGATAGACAAAATATTTGAAGTTAGAAATAGAGAAGTTCATTAGATTTTTAAAGTTCAGGTCCTACCAGCCATCAAAAACTGGCTATATGCTAATTAATATGACTTAGTTAATTTTCAAGGTTTGATTAAAAGAAGTAATAAGCTCTTGGTCTATTTTAAATCATATTTAATTCATTCTACTTAAATTTTTAATTCAGTCTTCCTAGAAGAGCACCTTAAAGTTTATATAATAACATTAACTATGTAAACTATGGTATGCTTATATGGTAAAGCAGTTAAACAGGATAATTGGGGACACAGTTAAGTAGTTTCCAGTTTATGTACTATATTCTTTTTACCCTACAGCATGTCACAGGACGAGAGCCAGTGACTCTCTCTCCTTGCTGCCCCCAGTTAGTGTTACCTTCACAGTGGCTACTGAACTATCCGCCTGGTCCCTGTTGCTGATAAGCTAAACTAACGTATACTCCTTTGACCTTCCTTTAGGTTGATCCAAGGTAGGATTATCCTAGTGGACTTCAGAGTGGCCAGTAGAATTGGATAGGCAGGTGACAAGGAGAAGAGGGAGTGAAGTAAGGCATCGTCTACCCACCCCCACTTCCAGGACAACTGTTCTCGTTTTAAAGACAACATCTTCAGTTTTGTCTCCTTGCCTTCCTTCCCAAATTCTTTTCCTTCCTCTGGAGTCCCAAGACACACCTTCTCCAATAAAGCATCAGATATCTTTGTCTCAGTCTTCCTAGGAAATCTAGAGGAATCTTACTCTAAGTCTTTGTAAGCCCCTGAGAAGCCTGTTATTATCAATTACATGATCTTTATCTGTCCATAAGTTGTATGTGAAAAAAGGAAATCTTTCCCCTTTTTATTGGTGCAAGCAGTAAAAATTGATAAAAATCCTTGAGTTGTGAGGACACTTCAGGGATAAGAAAACTAGAGGAAACTGTGATTATCTTTGAAACCCAGGATGGAAAAAACACTTGATGGCCTGGTGGGGAAAACAGGAAACCCATTTGTGAGGCCTTCAGAAGAGACTCAGCTGACGATGAGCACCCCAGGTTCACACTGGCACAGTCCCCACTCTGTGACAGATACATTTATTTTTGATGTGTTTATATGTTGAGGGTTGCCCATATCAATTTCAAAGAAAGCATTGAATGAGAATTCCTAAATCTCTCAATTAGAGTGAGAGTGTGTTTATATTGATCAGAATGCTGTTATCATTAATACTGCAATATAGTTCTTTTTGCTTGTAGATCAATTTTAGTCATGTTGAATGAAAAATATAAATTTTAATATGAAGCATGACTATAGGCCGATATTATATATATTTAACTATAGGAAAAATGGCACTGCTGTGTGTTGTCTTTTGTAGAGTAATTTGTATATTTGAGATAATACTACCTTTGCTTTGAGATAATCTACCTTTTCTGAGAAAAGTTTTGCTAACTTATCTTTTGGAACTGTTTTCAAGCTTCCCCCCAGATTTTGGCAGAAGAAAATTTCAAACACAGAGGAACATGTAAAGAATTATACAGTGAATATACATCATCTACATTCTGTCATTAACTTCATCACATATCTATCCATTTATCCGTTGTGTTTCTTTAATAGTATCTGTTGTTACTGTCTTTTTTCCTCTTTTTTTATTGGAGGATAATTGCTTTAATATTGTTTTGGCCTCTACTTATAGACAATGGAATATTAAAGTCACTCAGTCATGTCTGACTCTTTGTGACCCCATGGACACACCTGTCCTTTGTCCGTGGAATTCTCTAGGCAAGAATACTGGAGTGGGTTAGGGCTTCCCTTGTGGCTCAGCTGGTAAAGAATCTGCCTGCAATGTGAGAGCCCTGGGTTGGGAAGATCCCCTGGAAAAGGGAAAGGCTACCCACTCTAGTATTCTGGCCTGGAGAATTCCATGAACTATACAGTCCATGGGGTCGGAAAGAGCTGGACACGACTGAGCGACTTTCACACTCACTCAGCCAGCCATTCCTTTCTCCAGGAGGATGGAATATTACTCAGCTACAAAAAAGAATATATTCATTTTGTTTTTTAAAAAAATGTTTTTATTAGTGTCAAGTTCTTTTTGTCTTTTATGTAACATTTAAATAAATCTTTGTGTGTAAGATACTTTGTTAATGTGCTGCTGCTGCTGCTAAGTCACTTCAGTGGTGTCCGACTCTGTGTGACCCCATAGACGGCAGCCCACCAGGCTCCCCCGTCCCTGGGGTTCTCCAGGCAAGAACACTGGAGTGGGTTGCCATTTCTTCTGCAATGCATGAAAGTGAAAAGTGAAAGGGAAGTGGCTCAGTCATGTCCGACTCTTCACGACCCCATGGACTGCAGCCTACCAGGCTCCTCCACCCATGGGATTTTCCAGGCATGAGTACTGGAGTGGGGTGCCATCGCCTTCTCTTGTTAAGGTGCAATGTAGAGCCAAATTGAAGCCATTGAGCTCCAGCATGTCTGGTTGAATGTTTTTTCCTCCCCCACCCCAATCAAAAACAAAGCTTTATTTTATCTGCTAAGTAGCTCACTTTTAAGTGGAAATTTTTGTCTCATTATTTGAAGCTCATTAAGTGCATTACTGTAGTGAGGAAGTTCTGCTGCTTCTGCTGCTAAGTCACTTCAGTCGTGTCCGACTCTGTGCGACCCCGTAGAGATTTTCCAGGCAAAAGTACTGGAGTGGGGTGCCATTGCCTTCTCCGAGGAAGTTCCTGAGTCTTAGCTATTTTATATGACTCAAATGATGGGGAGAATTGAGAAATTTTTTAAAAATATAGAAAATAGCCACTTTATGTTTACCACTAGAGGTCTCACTAACTTGTGAAAGCTTTATCTTCTGACTGCATTAGGGGAACTTGACTCTCAGGTTAAATTCTTGTAGGATAATATAATCAGGTAAGTTGAAACCCAGGTATTTTTTTGTTAGGAAAAAGAGCTTGTGTTTTGTGTTATATAACAGAAGGGAACATAGGAAGATGAGATTCAGGCTTTTGTACTTAAATAAGGATCTAGAAGCCACAACTACTGACTTATGTGTGGAAAGGTGGTTTTTCTCAGCCTTGATTCTTTAACTGGTTAAGCGCCATCTAAAGGGAAAGCTAGAAATGTGATTTTTAAAATTTTGTTTTTACTTAGAGACATATTCTTACATGTTTATTTGTTTAGATAGTAGAATCAAAAAAACCAGATAAAATGGATTATAAAAATTAATATTATTGCAAGTAGAGGGGAAAGTATTCTTCCATTAGACACATTTACAAATGGTTAGGTTGTATTGAAATACTAATATGAATAGTGCTAAACTGCAAGAAATATATAGTTAAATAGATTGATACCCTCACTTGCCAAGGTTTTTCTTGAATACTTAATACTGCTAAATATTAGTCTTCTCTTATTTGAAGTTGCTAGATCACAGAATTATAGAATTGAGGAACTGGCTAGATGATTTCTGTCTGGCCTTGAATGTTGGCAGATTAGTATCTTGACTTAAAAAATTAGCATAGTTATCAAGGTAACAGTTTGTGCAATTACCAACACTTACCAGTATTTCATTTTAGTATTTTCAGCTGTCTCTGGGAAATCTACGCTATCCCAACATGTCTAACTCCTGAATTGTTGTTTTGGTCTCTAACATTTTGTTTAGTGCCACCTTCTTCCCCTGAATGTTAAAATTCTGCTCATCCTACTGTGTGAAAGTTAGAACAGCTGCTCTGTACCTTTAATCTTTCCTTCTCTGGATACCACTAGTAGACAGATGCGACAGTATTTTTACAGCAATGGTCAAAAGTCTAAAACGGCTCCCCGTTTTTTACTTAAGTCATTCCAAGCCTTTATTTTCTGACTTTTAAGCCTTTCTTACTAATCATTCTAATCTCTCCAACAGTGTTTACTTCTCGCACTTTAGCACAAAGGCTTTTATTAGATTGCTCAAAGCCTTTCAAGTATTGTTATACCCTCCTTGGTGCTCCTTCTGTTTGTTCTTTAAACCCCAGAGGAATCCCATCCCCTCAAAAAGGGGAGTAGGGTGGGGAGCCTTTCTCTACTGTTCAGACTTAGATTATTCTGCTTTTCTGAGCTCTTGTACTCACTGTTAAACCAGGTAGCAATTGAGAGGTATGATACAGTGTAAACAATTAAGAGAATAAAGTTAAGAACCAGACTCTGTGTGCCTGGGTTTAAGAGTCTACACTTCAGACCCTGGCTCACCACCTACTACTGTGTGACCTTAGACTAGTTAATTAACCCCTTTGTGCCTCAGTTTCCTCATCAGTAAAATAAAGATAGTAGTAGTATTCACTCCATAGAATGATTTTGAAGATTAAGAGGTTTAATATACATAAAGCATTTAGAATAGTGCCTGACACGGTATTATAAGTGTTTTCTTTATCATCAGTATGGTCAAAAGCTTGCTTATCCTTTGGGTCTCTGTTCTGTTTACAGTGTGTGCTGCTTCAGCATTCTCAGTTAGATGGGAAGCTCTTCTAAGGCAGGGTGTTGAGCTCTTGTTTCAGTTTCTCGTCACTCATGGGAGTTAGTCAGTAAAAAACTTTGTGGCTAATTTGATTTCTTGGTGGCCTGTGTTCCTGTGTGAAGACTGCAGTAAGCTCTTTCTTTAACTGCGCTAAGGGGGACCTTGGGAAAGCTCTGAGAGAGCCAGGTATGTTTTAAGCATTCACCCCTCAGGGGTTAAAGGGCTGGTAAAGATGAATGAAGACTTCTACACTGTAAAATAATCTCTAGACTTTGGTAGTTTGAGAGTGTTCAAGACAGGAGCAAGAAAAAAAATGTAGATTTTGATACTTAATGTAGAATTAGCCCCTCCCATAGTGGCTCAGAGGTTAAAGTGTCTGCCCACAATGCTGGAGACCTGGGTTCGATCCCTGGGTAATTATCTTTAATCTTAGTTTTAAAATGAACCACTTTTCATTTGTAGCTTAATGTTAAACTTTTTATAAAGAATGGAGTAAGTCTTTTGTAGCAAATGTTAGTCTTTATATAATTAATCTTGTCAAAATATTCTTTAAACCCTCCATTTTTTCCCCCCACCCATTACAGGGCTTCCTGATCCATTTGCTAAGGTGGTGGTTGATGGATCTGGGCAATGCCATTCTACAGATACTGTGAAGAATACACTCGATCCAAAATGGAATCAGCATTATGACCTGTAGGTTTAAACGGTTTATTTGAAATAAAAACATAGACTCAATATTATTTGATATAGTCTTTGAAAAGAATCACTGAATATGATCTGAGTTTGATCATGGTATAATTTGATTGTCAAGAGGGATGCAAAACCTTGTGTGAAGATGTGGAATCCTTAATAAGCCTATGAAGAACAAAACGTATACACAGTAAAATGCAGCCCCCCCACCCCTTTCAGTCACATAAAGCATTAATTCACTTTAGGTCAGTTTGTTCAGTCGCCAAGTCATGTCCGACTCTTTGCAACCCCGTGGACTGCAGCGTGCCAGGCTTCCCGGTCCCTTACCATCTCCTGAAGTTTGTCCAAGTTCATGCCCATTACATTGGCAATGCTATCCAATCATCTCATCTTCTGTCATCCTCCTCTCCTTCTGCCTTCAATCTTTCCCAGCATCAGGGTCTTTTCCAGTGAGTTGGCCCGTTTGCATCAGGGGCCCAAAGTATTGGAGCTTCAGCTTCAGCATCAGTTCTTCTGAGTATTCAGGGTTGATTTCCTTTAAGATTGATTGGTTTCATATGATTAGGTCAGTTATAAATATAAAATCAGAAATCATCATTGGATTACACACATAGGCATTCTCTTTGTTTCTTATATGGATGATTTCTTTTAAAATTTATTTTAATCATAGTAGCATGTGTCCCATTTTTAAAAAGGCAGATGATACTGTAGTGCTTTTAATGGGAAAATTCTTATTCCTGATTGTAATTCTCAAGGTAACTGTTTTCAGTAACTTTGGCCATTGTAGAATTTTCTACTTCTAGGTATCGTGCTTATTTATAGCGTTTAATGTAAATATATATTTATTTAGTATTAGGTATTATTTTAAATTTTTCCACCATATAAGACCGTGTAGCTTTTACAGCTGATCTCTCTCACCCCATTCCTACAGCATCCAGATGCCCCTTCCCTTCTCCCAGCCCTCCTGTGTATAGTTATTTGAACCTTTTTGTTTAAATCATATTGTTCTCTGTTTATGCTATTATGATCATGTAAAATATTCATGACTGAGCCATGTGGTGTGCAGATTGTATTTTCTTTCTGGACACCTTTTTATTTTATGAAGTTAATAGCTGTCTAACTTCACCATTTGTTTAGTTTTCCATCTATCTCATTGAGCACTTCACAAACTCTCCTACAGTATATTTGAAATACAATGCTCAATATTTACTGTGATTTTAATCTAGATACTTAGACTCTTCAGTTATGGGAAACTTTTCTGTTTATTTAATGATCTATAGATAATTCCCTCTCCTCCACTGTATTTCTGTCTTTTTCCTCTTCTGGAACTGCTGTTATTTGGATGGTACCTCTCCTGAATTGATTTTCAGTTAGTTGTCCTGTCTTTTTTCTCCCATATTAAAAAAGTTATAATAAAAATTTTTTCTTCTAGTAAAAAAATTAAAGCCCACATCAAAATATTTGGGCTGTTTTTTCCAGCATTCCTATTTAATGTAATTTCTGCTCTCCAGTTTTTAATTTTTATAATTGTAGTTTTTTTCTGTTGTGTAACCTCTCTCTGTTCAAGTTTCCTTTTTTTCTTTTCTGTTAGTTTGATTTGGGTTCCTGTCTTTTTATATTCAAGGAGAGGCACTTAAATATTGACTGGAAACTCTGCCCATGGGTAGTGCTGGCCTGCTTGGTAGGGTGGTCAGGAGTAACTGTGACATTTTCTGCACAGAATTATTCCTTCTCCTTCCTGGGGGCTATATTCTTGATCTCAAAGGGTTCTTGGATCTGAAAGACTTAAGGATGCTAGGAGGTCTCTCCATTCACTAGATTAACCCCTTCTCTGAATACCCTGTTTTTAATACAGAATTTCACCTCCTCCCTCAGCTGTGCCTAGTGTCTCTGAGTGCTGCTATGGTTGAGGATGAACTGGGTTGGGGAAGGGATCCAGGAGGTCTTTCCATCCCTTTTTATTTATTTACTTTTTAAAATTGAGTTCTTGATTTAACTTTCCATTCCTTTTAAACACTTTTTGCTACTCCTTTTTTTGTTTCAACCTCGTCATCACCATTGGAGTATATAAGGCTTACAGTTTGAGAATATTTCAGGGCTTGGTGACAATAGTCTTGTTTCAGGGAGTCTCAGAGAAAGACAGTCATTCAAGGATACAGGCTGACAGAAGCTTTCCTGTTTTCCATATATGTTCCCAGGGTCTGTCTGGGCTTTGATATCCAACCTCCCAATAGGATGCTTAAGCCAGTGAAGGGGGTAGGCTTTAAGGCCTCAAGGAACTGGTATTTTAGCATACCTGTGTATCAGCTGGGACACTGACTTTAGTGTGATGGTTTTTTTTTTTAATGTTTGGTTTGGGGTGATTTATCTGGTTAATGCTTGATTCTGATTCTAGAATTTTTACATATCATGGAGGTACATAGTTACTGAATAAGCTCTGTTTAGGTTTATTTGAAAATTGATACATGTGTACTGAATGATATTTTAGTCTAGCTT
This sequence comes from Ovis canadensis, assembly GCF_042477335.2. Taxonomy (NCBI): domain Eukaryota; kingdom Metazoa; phylum Chordata; class Mammalia; order Artiodactyla; family Bovidae; genus Ovis; species Ovis canadensis. The sequence goes on along the minus strand of NC_091255.1, from coordinate 57,154,572 downwards.
TTTCATTTGCAAGCCACAGAAATGAAATTCACATTGGCTTCATTTTTGAGAAGTGTTGGCTTGCATAATGAAACATATACACACTACTATATATAAGATAGATACTCAACAGGGACCTATTGTAATAACCTATATGGGAAAACAATGTGAAAAAGAATGAGTATATGTATAACTGATTCACTTTGATGTACATCTGAAACCAACACAACATTGTAAATATACTCCAGTATAAAGTAAAAAATGTAAAAGTATTAGCTTGCATAATTAAAAGGAGGGTAGGCATGCTTTAACACAGCTGGATCTAAGGCCTCAAGTGTGCCTTTCATGTTACTCATTTAAAAGATTTAGTCCTTACTTAAGTGGTATAGGGTGGTTTTTTTTTTTTTTAATTTTTCTGATATTACTGCTTTACTGAATGACACTTTAAGGTCAAGGTTGCTGGACCAAAAATTTGACCTCTTAGAGTCATTGAAATTTAGGGTTCTACTGATATAATTATTTTATAGTATTTTCGCATGGGATGACACCATGTTAACAATTGGCTGTGGTAGAGCTTCTCCACACTTCCAGGTGTATGCACAGACAAGTGTAGTAACGCTTTTCCCTGCTCTGCTTGTCTGCAGGCAGTGAAGTGAAATCTGCAAGAGTCCTGCTCGCTCAAGGCCTGCATACAGGAAAGAAGCAGGGGAAAAGCGTTACAATCAGCTTTTGTTCTGCAGCATTTTAAAACATAACAGGTATGTCAGATTTTTGGTCTGTCAGCCTTGACAATGCCCCTTGAAAATGAAATGAGTATTCGCTGAGGTAATAGGTCATGTCATTGAAATATATTTAAAATGTGACTGTGATAAGTTCTTCTCAGATTTTTGTTTTTGGAAAGAAATAATCATAAACTTCCATAGAGTTCTGTGACACTAGCTACTAAAATAGTTTCCTTTATTAACAAAAATTGTTACTCAATCTGAACGTGGCAAATGTGTTGAAGAATATATTAAAAATTCTTTTTAGACTTTACTTTTGAGCTTTTTTTTAAAAAAAATTCAGTCCTGTGGATAGATTGAATTCAAACATATTTTGTGCTATCTAGCCATATTTTAAACATTTGTGACTTTGGACTACAACAAAAAGGAAAGAAAACTTTTATATTAACTACTCATAGTTACCAAGTTACTCATGCAGTCATTTTGGTTTTTTTAGGTATATTGGAAAGTCTGATTCAGTTACGATCAGTGTATGGAATCACAAGAAGATCCATAAAAAACAAGGTGCTGGATTTCTTGGTTGTGTTCGTCTTCTTTCCAATGCCATCAACCGCCTCAAAGACACTGGTTGTGAGTAGATAACGAGTGCTCTGAAAAATTTAAATATACAAATTTAAATATATATATGTATATGTATATTTTGATGGGGGAGGCAGGGGTCTGAAACCTAACTTCCCCTGTATATTTGAAACATTGATAAAAATTCCTGGTCTAAATTTATTTTGTTGACTTTTTCAAAAGAAGTGAAACATGTTAAGAATTGTTACGAGTGCCGTAACCAAAGTAAAACCAACATACAGTGGTTGACATTGTTCCTTACTGTAACTGGTCAGGCCAGTGTCATGCCTGTTTTTATAGATGAGACATGAGAGAAGAAGTGAGTTGCTTCTAACTGATTAGTACCAGAACTGACTCAAACCCTTTTTGTTAGTTTATAGTTGCCCTCTTATTAATATTTATGTTGTGTGTTGGGGCAGGGGGTTATTTGAAATGGTTAGATAAAAATAATGACAACAACTAATATTTTTGGACACTTATGTGCCAGGTACTGTGCTGAGAGTTTTACATAACTATCTGATTTAATCCTTAATATGTGGTAAGTACTCTAATTACACCTGAAAAAAATCAAGCTTAGGAATAAGTTGCTTAAGAACCAAACTATCAAGTGGCAAGCTAAGATTTAGACTAAAGTGTTTCGAAATTTTTGGAGAAAAAGTAACTGCTCGTTGGCGCCATGTATTGTGGTTTTTGAAATCTGAGTTTGTCAAAACTTCTGTTGAGACATTATATTAATATTATGTGTGCAGTTAAAATTTTGAACATTTGTTTCATCATTAAACCTTAAAAATTCTTGAAATGACTGGTCCAATTTCCAATGGATTGTAGAAATTTACTCTTACTCTATAGATGTTAGAATAAACTTACTTTTTTTCCTTTTGTTGTTGATTTGAAATAGATCAGAGGTTGGATCTATGCAAACTTGGGCCAAATGACAATGATACAGTTAGAGGACAGATAGTAGGTAAGTGTGGAACTGAAAATTATATGAATTTGGGTTTCATTTAAGCTGACCTAAACTCTAAGTCTGACACGACTAAGCAACTTAACTTAGCACAGCAAACTCTAAATACCTGTTAAATCAAAGTACTATAACTGTAGCTTTTGTAGCTTCATTGTACTGGCATGAATTAAATAAGTCATGTAAAATTATTTGAATGCTGGATCCAGAGTCCAGGCCAACTTAATTTTTTAAAAAAGGAACAAAATATAAATAATGTAAAAAATAGGCTCCTAATGTGAAGAACTATTGATCCTTTAGGAAGGAATTTTTTTAAAGTATACAAATACAGTAAAACTTTGGGATAAATCAAGATCTTCTCAAACTAGTTTTTGAGTAAGAAAAGCTAGTTTAATACTTTATGGTTTTAAAATAATCTTTACTAACTGAAAAAAATAGGATGAGGAGTAGCAGTATAGCACTGATGGGAGAAAGGGAAGAAAAATTGCTCCCTTACTCATAGGCACTTATTGGACTAGTGGGGTTATCTTGAATTGACCTCGTTATATAAAATTTCCTGAAACTTATCTTAAGAATTGATAGATTAAGATTGATCAAGATACCTAGAATAGTATAGGACACTGAGATGGGCTCCTTTGAAGCTTCTTAGAAGAGAAATATGCAATTGAAATCTTACCATTTGATTATAGAGGAGAATTTAGAATAAATGATTGCATTGTATGTGGGACTTCCCTGGCGGTCCAGTGGTTAAGATTCCGTGGTTCCAATGCAGGGGCATGGGTTCAATCCCTGGTTGGGAAACTAGGATCCCACATGCTGTATGGCACGGCCAAAATATATTAAAAAAAAAAAAAAAGGATTACCTTATATGAACCTGTTAGAGAGGTTTTAGTTACAGAAAGTATTGAAAGACTTAAATTTAGAAGGCAATGAATTAGGGTCATGGTTAGGGAGTTGCCAGAGTAGCATCATAACAAAAGCCCTATTGTGGGTATCAAGGAAGTATCTAAACTACAGCATTATTCCTAATTCCTGTCATTCTTAGATTGAAAAGGAAGTTAAAAACTCAAAAATGTGAAATACACAAGCATACCTTTCATGTGTTATATTTCAAGTGTATTCATGGACTTTGCTCTTGCCTGGAGTCTCCCATGGACGGAGGAGCCTGGTGGGCTGCAGTCCATGGGGTCACTAAGAGTCGGAGATGACTGAGTGATTTCACTTTCATGCATTGGAGAAGGAAATGGCAACCCACTCCAGTGTTCTTGCCTGGAGAATCCCAGGGACAGGGGAACCTGGTGGGCTACCGTCTATAGGGTCGCACAGAGTTGGACATGACTGAAGTGACTTAGCAGCAGCAGCATGGACTTGTGTTGCCCCATTATGATAGGAAGAAAAGGAGTTCATGGACTCTCCTCCAAGAATATGATAAAAGGTAGAAAACCTTAAAGGGAAAAATATCATGCACAGAGAAATTGCAGAATTTAGTAGAAACTAGAGTTCATTCTTAACCATTAAAATGAGCTAATAAGCCAGATATCTTTTAAAAAGCAGTGTTGTAAATTGCAGTAATTCTTTCTAGTTCTGTGACTCTTAGTGATGTTTTTGTTGTTTAACAGTAAGCCTTCAGTCCAGAGACCGAATAGGCACAGGAGGACAAGTGGTAGACTGCAGTCGTTTGTTTGATAATGATTTACCAGATGGGTAAGCTAAATTCATTGATAATATCCTTAAAATAATGAGCAATAAATTGGTGTTTATACTTTAGAAATTTGCTGATCAGTTCCAAAGTCCTGGTTTTCCTTGCACTTAGAAAATTAGTGAGGAATCTTATTACAACAGATTCATAAAATAATATATGAATTAATTATGAACAAATTAGATATGTTACATTTGTTTTACTTAAGAGTTTTGACTGGGAAAAAAAATCAAATTGCTTGACAGATATAAATCTCTTGTGAATATTACGTATTCAAAACAAAAGCTTTTTTGTTTGATTAAATTCAAAACATGGCATATACATACTGAATCTGAGACATTGCTCTATTTAAAGGGATGGGATACAGAATTTGTGTAATAGTAATGACAATAACATAGTAACATTTATTGAGCCTACAAGTGTTAGCACTTTATATGATTTATCATTACATGATATACATAATATTTCATTCTCATAGCATGTGATTCTGGAGTTAGACCATTAGGGTTTCGATCCTTACCATTCTGTTTGCTAGCTTTATAAGTTCAATCCATTCATTTGGCTTTTGTAAACTTTGGTTTATATTGCAGATAATGATGGTAGTGTACATGCCTTAAATACTTGGGAGGATGAAATGAAATCATTCATGTAGAGCACTCAGCACAATGTCTTACATATAGCAAGTGCTTAATAAATAAATAAATAATTAGCTACGATTTAGTAAATAAATAAATAATTAGCTACTATTACTACTACCATTACTACTGGTACCACCCTCATGCGTTTTACAGGCTTAAGAAACTGAGACTCAGAGAAGATATGTATTTTGCCAAAGGCCACATAAAAATGGCAGAACTGGAACACAGATTTAAGTCTTTTGATTCTGAAGTTTATGCTTTTGTCATTGTTCTCTATTTTTGTTTGATACTAGTTCTGAAATCTTACCGTTTTATTTTTAATTTTCAAAGTATTTTTAACTTCCATGAAGTATAGTTTACATGTATAATAAATTATATCCATTTTAAATGTATAATTTATTTAAATTTTGATTTAAGTTATTTTCACATGAAATTTCAAGTCCAGGCTATGATGTTTACTCATTTTGTGTGAACTGTTAAAAAATTGCTATAATTTAAGTCTGTTTATAGATCATTTTAGACTCTTGATGTACCTGTTAATTTTTATGGATGTGAGATAAATTATGGTACTTTTGAGGGAGAAGTTTAGGATGAAATAACTAATCAATATTGAGAGGTTACAAAAGTGTAAGACTAGTTATTCTGAATTTGTTCCACATCATTGTACTGTAACCTTAATCACAGAGGGGAGAAACCTGCAAGTGTCTTATTATTTTCTATTTTTTTTGCCAATGGCTTGGTGGAATATTAACATTACTGTAGTCACTTAGCTAATTTTTTTGTTATATTAATTAATAAGGTTGAAGAAGTAAAATTTTTGCTTTTTAAAAATTTAGTTTGATAAATAGCAAATGTTGCTGAAGTTATGGAGAGAAAGGAACTCTTGTATGGCATAGATGGGAGTGTAAATTGGTACAGCCATTACAGAAAATGGTATAGAGGTTCCCCAGAAAGTTAAAACCGGAATTACCGTATGATCCAGCTATTCCGCTTCTGGGCATCTATCCTAAGAAAAGGAAAACACTAATTCAGACAGGTATATGCATCCCCTTGTTCACTGTAGCGTTATTTATTACAGATGAGATATGGAAGCAGCCTGTGTGCCCATTGACAGAGACATAGGTAAAGGAGATGTAGTGTACACACACAAAAGAGAATATTGCTCAGCCGTAAGAAAGGCATGAGATCTTGTCGTTCCTAACAACACAGGTGGAGCCAGAGAGTATTATGCTAAGTGAAGTAAGTCAGCGAAAGACAAATGCCACCTGATTTCACTTATATGGGGAAACTGAAAAACAAAGCAAGCAGATGAAACAGACTCAGAGAACAAAGAGCAAACTCTGTATTGCTTTGCCAGGGCGGGAAGAGGGAGGGAAATGGATGAAGCAGGTGAAGAGGATTGGGAGGTACAGACTTTCAGTCATAAGTAAGTCATGGGGATGTAATGTACAGCATAAGGAATATAGGCCGTGCTGTAATAACTTTGGTTACAGATGGTTACTAGACTTATCCTGGTGATCATTGTGTAGTGTATGGAGGTGTCAAGCCACTATGTTGAATGCCTGAAACTAATATAATGTATGTCAGCTGTACTTCAAATTTTTTAAACATTCGTAACTTTTGATAGAAAATATGTAAAAGAAAATAAAAATATGAAGATTAAAAAATTAGTTTGGGTAGCCTAAATGTTTTGGAAAGATTTTTATACACATTTCTAGTTACATTTAATTAAAATTACGTGTAATTTTTATTGTTAGTATGGACTCCCCCCCCTCACTAAATTCTGGAGAATTAGTATCATTATCAATAATTGAGCATTGTTTACATCATTGAAAAATTCTCAGTTTGGCTGATAGAAAATAGCCACTCCTCAGAATAAATATTTTAAAAGCTTCAGCATTCCAGAAGACATATTGTACAGTTGTAAAATAAGTTGAAACAATTTATATATTCTGTGTATTATTTTTTCAATTTGTCGTTGCTGATTCATAACAAATGTCTTGTGGGTTGCACCAAAACCACTCCATGTCTGGCTTCCTATTACTGCTTTATCTCTCAATATTTTTATTTAAGCTGGGAAGAAAGGCGAACTGCCTCTGGAAGAATCCAGTACCTAAACCACATAACAAGAACTACGCAGTGGGAACGCCCAACACGGTAAGAACATAAGAATCTCTTTCCAGAGTCTGTGCTATTCACCCTCCTGAAGTCACCCTCTGTTTATATGTCAGCTTTATCAGATTTCTTTCCTTGGGGTAAACTGCTCTAGATCAGTAGATCTTACAGCAGATGCCTCTATTATTTTTAATAAAGATTGCTTAGCAGGTTATCCTGTTATTGTAGCTCCATGGCCTGTGATGGTATTTAGTAAATATTTATTAAATGAGCTAAATGAATACGTTGAGAAGTCATCTTACTCCTGCGACTCTTAAATTTTTTGAGTCCATTATTGAATGGCTGTAACAAAATATGTGTACAGGGATCACCATTTATTCAGTCATGTCGAGGGATGACTGTAGTGTGTCCAGTGAGGTCTATGACCAAGAGAAGGACCAGATGGTCTGAGACCATCTGGAGAGGCACTTGACTTAGAGTTGGGGGTAAGGGAATGGTAGAACTTGGAAAGGAAGACTCTGAAGGAGGAGAATCTCTGAACTAAAACTCCTGAAGCATATGAAGATTTAGCAAAGTAAGGGGGAACATGATGAAAAGTGTTCAGGACAGTGCTAACAGCTATCATTGAATTTACTAAATTGTTTTATGCTCGGTTCTGTGCTATAACAATGAATAATGCAGAAGGGCCTTCCTGGAGCTTAATGTGTAAAGACGGGGATGCAAGGTAATTTTTGAAAGCTTCAAGGAAAGCTCTTTAAGTAACTGAAAATGAACAGGATAAGTGGCTGGCTTTCCTTTTTTTACTTTTCAGAATAAGAAAAAAGTTTATTTGCCACCTGTACTTACTCAGCGCTTGCTTTGCTCCCTACTGTTTTTTTCTCCCTGAACAAGAATGACCCCAGACATAGAACATCAAATGCTTCGCATTAGCTGTCAGTTCAGTCGCTCAGTCGTGTCCAACTCTCTGCGACCCCATGAATCACAGCACGCCAGGCCTCCCTGTCCATCACCAACTCCCGGAGTTCACTCAGACTCATGTCCATCAAGTCGGTGATGCCATCCAGCCATCTCATCCTCTGTCTTCCCCTTCTCCTGCCCTCAATCCCTCCCAGCATCAGGGTCTTTTCCAGTGAGTTAACTCTTAGCATGAGGTGGCCAAAGTATTGGAGTTTCAGCTTCAGCATCAGTCCTTCCAGTGAACACCCAGGACTAATCTCCTTTAGGATGGACTGGTTGGCTCTCCTTGCAGTCCAAGGGACTCTCAAGAGTCTTCTCCAACACCACAGTTCAAAAGCATCAATTCTTCGATGCTCAGCTTTCTTCACTTTCTTCACAGTCCAACTCTCACATCGATACATGACCACTGGAAAACTTTTATTTATTGGGATTAAATTGCTTAACTCATTGAGTCACTAAGTCTTCTCTATTACACTGTGATTCTTGGATAAAAGCCTAGCTTATGTTGCCATTTAAAAAAATGCTTATTTGAGAGTTTATTTCTAGTATTAAACAGCCAAGGATTATACTGAAGTCAGGAGAACCTGTTTTATCGTATCTCCATGTAAATAAATGTGTGCTTGTGTCAGTGTTTTAGTGAAGTCCCTTTCTTCCTCATTTACCTGATAAAATTGACTTTAATTTTCACATGTATAAAGTTGATTGTAAATGTTAGTTTAAAAATTGACTCTTGATTATCCTCTTAATTTGGTTGACCTAGAAGAGACTGGAAGCTCTTTGAAGTGACAAACTGTCTTCTTTCCTTTATTCAGTATATATTGAACTACTTCTCTTAAATATATGCTGAGTGCTGTTCCAGGTACGGGAATATTTATGGTGTGTAACTAGGCAGACTCTGTTCTCTCAATAAATAGTCTAGTGGGAGAAGACGGGCAGAAACAGGGTTGCAAATGAGGAAAACACCAAAATTAACTGCTCTGCTGAGGAAGTAAGGTGGTGTACTATCAAATGCCTGGGTGAGTAGATCTGATGGTCAGAAATGACTTCTTAGAGGCAGCACTTAAGCTTAAGCTGTGACTTGAATGACAAAAAAGAGTCTGGCCTGGAGAAAATAGGAGAAAAAAATCACCCTAAATAGGAGGGAGGGCTGCTCTCTGGCACTGAAGGTAGAACAACATGCAGGATTGAGGAGGAGGAAGAGAGTTAGTGTGGCAGAGGCAGCACGGGAGAATGATGGAAATACAGGTCTGAAGTGGCCTGTGGCTGAGCCAAGTATACTTACACATCTGCAAGTATATGTAGATTTCATATAAAATGTGATTAAGATCAGTAAGGGCTTCCCTTGTAGCTCAGATGGTAAAGAATCTGCCTACAGTGCAGGAGACCTGGGTTCAATTCCTGGGTCGGGAAGATCCCCTGGAGGAGGAAATGGCAACCCACTCCAGTTTTCTTTCCTGGAGAATCCGAAGGACAGAGAAGCCTGGTGGGCTACAGTACATGGGGTCGCAACAAGTCGGACACGACTGAGTGACTAAACCACCACCACCAAAGTGATTTTAATCTGTAACTGATAATCTGCTTATCACCTGGGTTTCTTTGGTGCTTTGCGACTTCTGGTTTGCTTTTATTTAGAGTTTCTTGAAGTCATCATGTTTGTATTAATCATTCTGTTTTCTTGGAAGCGATTGTTACTGCAGTACACACATTGTCTATAAACTCTACTTCCGATATCTGAGTTGAGTAAGGTTTTTCCCTTGTTACTTTTTGATAGACCGGCATCTGAGTATTCTAGTCCTGGGAGACCTCTTAGCTGCTTTGTTGATGAGAACACTCCAATTAGTGGAACAAACGGTGCAACGTGTGGACAGTCTTCAGATCCCAGACTGGCAGAGAGAAGAGTCAGGTCACAACGACACAGAAATTACATGAGCAGGACACATTTACATACTCCTCCAGACCTACCGGAAGGCTATGGTATGACAACTACCAGAGGAAAAATAAAGTGTGTGTTACTGACTGAAACTTGCTAAGAAAGCCAGAAAATCAGCTTTTAAAGTAGTTATTAATCTGGGTTTAGGAATTCTGCATGAAAATAAAAGTAAATGTAAAACCCCCCAACTCTGATAAGTCTCTGAAGTGATAGAAGACTAACAACAGTTTGACTTTGGGCTAGTCGTTTAAGCTCAGCCTTTTTGCTCCATTACAGTGAAATGAGATGAACAATGCCTCTCCTTTTCACGAAGGCATTGTGAGGAGTGCATGAAGCAGCGCGAGACTGCTTTGTGCACAGGCGCTGTAAAAAGAGAGAGGCCGGTGTTCTTGATAACGGCTCTGAAGTCAGAGCTGAATGTAATTTTCTGAGCATACATATTTAGAAATGATTTAAATAGCATGTTTGTGATGGTATTTATGTATTATATTTGTGCTGTCTATAGTTTGGGGTTATCTGATTGGGTTATTGTGAATGATTTAGTCACTTCTATGTTTGTATAAAAATATAATCTTATGTAATTTCCTAAATTTTAGAATTCCATGTGAAAGATGACATGAGTCTTGTAGCTGAGGACAGAACTTCCTAAATTAATCTCATCTTGTAAACTCTTGTAGTATGAACTCAACTGGACTCTCTTGTTAAAAACTTAACCAAGTTAGTTACACCCTTGCCCTTTTCACAACCTCTAGATAAACTCTTGTGGGCTGGTCATGACACCTAGTGACCAACATTGGGAATTGCCTGATCTAACTTATTTTTACTCTAGAATATTTTTAAAACTTAAATGTATCATTCTGACTTTATAAAGTATTTTAACTCTTTAATTAAAAAAATTTTTTCCCCGTTAATTGTGCTAGGCCATACAGGTTAACTTAAAGCACAGTGATTAGTGCATGGAGCTTGGAAAACAGGCAGACCTGGGTTCAAATCCTGTCTTTGCTACATGGTATTAATAGTTGTTTGACTCTGGGTACATTATTTAACCTCTCTGAGCCTCCAGTTTTATCTTATATAAAAAGGGGGAAATATTAGTACCACTCATGTAGATTTGTTATAAGAAACAAATGTCATGAGAAGTTAACATTAGTAAAATTCAGCAGTCATTATTAATGTTCAGACATTACAATGTAGTATTGCCTGCCATTTCTCTTTGAGATTATAAGGCAAGCGGCTTGGAGTGTGGGAGTCATACTTTTATATTTGTGTGATTTCAATTAAAAATTTTTTTTGTACAACTGAAACATAGCAAAACATGAGTTCCAAGGCTGAGATTATTGCAGCTGTCGTGCAGAACCAGTTTTAAACATTTTTGCATTTATAAAAGTTTAAAGTTTAAATTGTTTTTTATTACAAGTTTGTGAACAAATGTATACTAATAAGTATTAGCAATAGTTTTATTGTTTCATATACTGGAATTTTTCATTAGATTTTTTTTAAGTAGTTCTGTTGCTGAAAAGCATAAATAAATAAAGACCGAAAACCACCATTGAAGAAACCCCAGTAGAGACGCCCTTGTACAGATTCCTTCTCTTTTCTGGCTTCCTCACTCTCTTCCCGAAGGTTTTGACTTAATTTTACCTGTGACTTTTTTCTCTCCAGTAGGCACACTTGGCCTTTAGTCTTCTCTTTCTAACTTGGTTGTTTTTCCATCGGTGCCTATTTTTGACTATAGGGTATCTCTCTCGTATTCCATTGGTTTTGCTTTAGTCGGAGTCCAAGTGTAGACTTGAGAATACACTTCTCTCAGGGAAAGAAAAAAATAACAAGTTTGGATATAAAATTAGGCATTATTTAAAAAGCATTCCCAGCCTGTTAACTCTTTGAAAGTTACTACAAATCCCCTGAGAATCTCCCCAGAGTTGGCTGGCCTCTTCCTCTGAGCCCTTCTGTTCCCCTTAGTCTCTGCATTTAAGACAAACAAAAGATAATTTCATGTTTGTTTCATTTAATTATTGGTACTATGACAGTTTTTTTTCTATTTTCCATTGCAACATGTTTAATATATGAGCCATATTTTAGATAGCTGGCCTGTGACCCTCAGCACCATTTATAAGATTGTTTCCAGGAGGAAATGTGTTCCGAGTTCAGAACAAGTAAGGCAATTCCTTTGTAATAAAATAGATTGGTAATTGGAAATTTTACCTATTATGTCCTAGTGTTTATAGCTGTTTTTGATTTGGACATTTTGAATGTTTTTATCATTAGTGTCTCCTAATTTTACAGAACAGAGGACAACACAGCAAGGTCAGGTGTATTTCTTACATACTCAGACTGGCGTGAGCACGTGGCATGATCCAAGAGTGCCTAGGTAAGAACACATTCTGAATACCCTTTGTACCACTGAATATCCGTTTCACTGAACACTTATTTGATTATTTAATCTTTAACTCCTTAAAATAGTAAAAGTTTGGCTCTTTCGGATCATCTTTTCAGTTTGACATTTAGTTGAAAGTTCTAGCTTCTCTGCAAGCATATCCCAGTGCCCTACCCCCTGCCCCCCAACCAGTCCCTGGTTCCTCTCCCCTTCCCCCTTAAAAAAATCAAGGCAGAAACATGAGTCTTTTAAGAGTTTGAAAAATGACCTGGGGGAAACATGGAAACCTTACAAAAACATTTTTCTTAAGGGTAGTAAATTGATATTTTTATTTCTGGTTAGGCTTTTTTTTAAAGGTTTGTTTACTTTAGCTTTACATAAGTATAATCAATCTTCAGGTTTTAAAATAGAAGAGAAATAACTCAATTAAAAGAAATTAAATTTATTTTAAATGCCAAAACTTGTGTATTTGAACTGCAGGCATTGTCGAATGCATTTACCAACCAAAATGTCAGCTATCTTTTAACTTCAAGAAAATGACATGACACAAAATCAATTCAGTAGTTTAACATAATTTCTAGTACATTTTAGTATCAAATAATGCATTTTAAGCCACTAGCTATTTGAATTATTTTCTAATGAACCGATGGAGAGTGCCAAGCAGTCCAGTTGAAGCTGCAAAAAAAAGGCTGAGTTCTAAGTGAGTTTCTAAATCAACTTTGTAAGCTGCACATACACCTTTATAAGATGAGGATATTTTATATATTAAATACAACATTCCTCTCTTTAAAAAGTCCTATGGAGAGTCAGATCTTTTTCTGCATAAAGTTTGTACTCAGAGCTCTGTCAAGAGTCATGTTTTTTAATTAAAAACAGATGTGACTAGCTGATTTTGGATGGCTTTGATACTGTATTTATTTATAAGTAAAGCTATTATAATGAAAATGTTTTACTTTTTTTTTTTTTGGCCTTGGTTTGTGGCTTGTGGGATCTTAGTTTCCCTACCAGGGATTGAACCTGTGCCCCAACAGTGAAAACTGCCTAATCGGCCAAGGAATTCCCAAAATGTTTTACTTGTGATAGGGCTTAATTAGAATCTTTTGAGAGTGGCAGCCAAGGAAATGTGTTATCATTAATAATTGTGTCAAGGTGGCCATTTCTGTGTGTTCATGATATAAGCCGTTGATTTTAAAAAAGAAAAGAAATTGTTTTATTAATAAGCTCACTGAAAAAAATCCAAGTGCCTAATTTTTAGAAATAAGAGTTTTATTACATAAGTTATTAAAAGAAGTGCTTTGGGTTCTGTTTATCAAGTTGAAGGTCAATATTGAACGTTTCTATAAAATTAAAGTCATTGTAAGTCAATGTAAGGAAATCATTTAGAAGAAAAATGATTCTTAAAACTAAATAATTTACAGTAGTGTGAAAGTTGATTTTGAGTTGCCTGTTGAAAGAGGAGTATGTTAAGCCGGCACCAGAAGTTGGAATTGAGAGAGATTTTGGCACCGCAGTTGGCAATACGTTCTTATTCCTAAGGAAACAGCGTCAGTTTTTCATTAATGAGTAAGGGGTTTCTATAAGGATTTAAGAATATTTCATATTGAATATTGAATAATAACTTTAAGAAAAAATGCTCTGGATTATGTGTTTCTTTTCTTTAGTCTCTATGCTCCAAAGTGTTATCTTAAAATATATATCTTTTGTTCACGAAGTTCCTTTAATAAATGTCTTTTGTATGGAGAATCTTTTATCGAAGCAGACTATAAATATTTAGATTCCATTAAAATATTATTACTAGTCAAAGACATTTATAAAATAGTGTAACGCAGACACTTTTAAGACTAGCTTTATTTAAAGATACCCAGTAAACTTAGATTTACCTGAGAAGTCCCATTTCAGAATGTTTTGTATTTCCCTTTAAAATAATGATTAACGATGCTTTGTTCACTCTGTGGCATATTGACTATGTAGTCTTGATACCATACCATCTTCCTTTAATCACGTCCCAGTTCCACATAGAGTGTTTACAGTTTGCTGCTGCTTATCAGTTCTTTAGAGTTCTTCCATGTATGACTGTAAATCTATGAAATGCTGAATAAAATGATACAAGGTCAAATGCTGCATTATAGCAAAAGAATTATTCATTCTTTGATTGCAGTAATTACCTTTCATTTTAAAAGTTCCACTAAAAAAATCTATCTGTTCATTCTTAATCTCTGAGTGATAGTTTGTTTCTGTAACTGTTCCCTTTTATTACTTTTTTCTAACACTGCTTTTCATAGCTATTCTTTTTGATCTCTGATAGTACTTGGGGATCTAATTCCGTGGTTTTGTTTCTGCTGACTCCCAGTCACCATGAATTCCTTTCTGAATGAAGTGTTTGGTGATCTTTAATTGTGAGTTTGATTTTAATTGGTTGGAGTTCTGTGAACCTAAAGTGAGAATTGAGGAGTTTTCCCTGGAATCGCTTCATCTTGCCTTTGAGTTCTCAGTGGGGCAGTTCCAGGTTTCCTTTTCTAACCTTGCCTCTGGCCTGAGGCTGAATTTCCCAGTTGATCACTGCTCTTTGGCAGCCCGCACTCTACCTGTCTGCCTCTCAGGTACCAGCTCCAGCTCAATTCACTTAAAAAAAAATTGAGGAGGATTCTTGGAACTTTTTCCCTTGCCTCCTTTGAAGATTAGCGGTGTCTCAAAATAGTTTCTTCTTTCCAATATTTAGTTGTTCTGAAGCAGAAAAATCTCTGGGGCTTCTGTAAGCACAGGTCAGAAATCACTGTTCCAACAAATCTATGGGTGCCCATCATTGTATTTTCACTAGGACCAAGAAGAGGTTATTTCAGGAAAACTGATGGGATTTGTCATTATAATTATTGGCTACAGTTCAAATTTATATTAGATATGCTGCTTTTATTTCATTCTTTAAGGTCCTATAAATCTTTGTCCTATATAATAGAAAGTATGACATAATAACACACTTCCCAGGTAGCTCAGTGGTAAGAATCTGTCTGCCAGTGCAAGAAATGCAGGAGACATGCATGGTTCAGTCTCTGGGTCAGGAAGATCCCCTGGAGGAGGAAATGTATCCACTCCAGTATTCTTGCCTGGAGAATTCCATGAACAGAGGAGCCCGGTGGGTTACAGTCCATGGGGTCACAGAGTCAGATGTGACTGAGTGAGCATGCCTATGATACAATAACAGGGGTCTTTGCTCCATTAAAAATCTTTAGCTGCTTTTTACATAGCAGTGAATCTTAGAACATTCTTCCTAAGGTGTCTTAAACTGATTCTCCGTTCACTAGCTTTATAGCTTTTACAATTCAAAATGGAGCAGTTATCCTTTAAAACATATGCTGTAGTTATTTTCAGGATCATAATTTTAATAATATGTCCAGTTTTGCTTTATTGAAGAGCTTAAAATTAATCATGGAATGAACATTTACACAGATTTTATGGCGTGGTAAAGAAATAATTGAAGGGAAATTTTAGAAAACATGTAATTCCTTATATCACTGACATTTGGAAAACAATGTTTTTTCAGACAAGTATTGAAGTACAGTTTCTGTTGGCAAATGCTGTGATTGCTTTTATATTAATTTAAAACCTGAATTACATTAAAACCCAGGAATGAACTCACTAAAAATGTAGGCTGTGTGATAAGTTTCTGAGCCATTTATGGATTGGGTTTTGAATAAGCAAGTTTGTTAAACCACTGGGAATTAAAGATTCCAGCTCAACATCTCAAGTTTCTGAAACAATACATTTTCTCAGACTTCATGGAATTGTTCTGTGTCATTTACACTTGCTTGGCTCAGCAGGCCCATCAGTGAGGTATTTTTTATTTTATATTTGTTTTTGCAGGGATCTTAGCAACATCAATTGTGAAGAGCTTGGTCCATTGCCTCCTGGATGGGAGATCCGGAATACAGCAACAGGCAGAGTTTATTTCGTTGACCATAACAACAGAACAACACAGTTTACAGATCCTCGGCTCTCTGCTAACTTGCATTTAGTTTTAAAGTAAGTTTTAAAAATAATACATGTTAAAATATGAGTCTCAACAAAAGAAGACTGATAGATGCTTTTTGTAATAAATGTGATAGAATGGCTTCTCTCTTCAGTTATAAATTATTTTTGTTGAACATAATTTTATGGGTATACCAAATGTTACTCTGATGTTTGGATATTTTAATCCCAACTGTGCTTAAGTAGGAACCTGTCCTGAAATGTTACAAAAAGAGTGTGTGTCAGAGGTTTGTCCCAGTACACCTGCAGAGACAGGCTGCTGTGTCCCTCTCCCCTCCACCCCTCAAGTGCCCTAGAACTAGCTCTGGGGGAGTTGAATCTATCCCAGAGGACTTTCTGCTGTCAGTTTTATCCTTCAGCTTGAATCCTTTTTTCCCGTTTGCAGGACTGAAACAGTCTCTTTCACAAATCTTTGTGAATGGGCTTGATGTATCCTGTTTTGTTTTTTTTTTTTAATTAGAATATAGTTGATTTATAATACTGTGTCAGTTCCAGGTGTATAGCAGAGTGGCCCAGTTATATGTATATATTTTTTCCAGATTATTTTCCATTATAGGTTATATAAGATATTGACTATAGTACCGTGTGTTCTGCAGTAAATCCTTGTTACTTGTCTGTTTTATGTGTAGCGGTTTGTATCTGTGAATCCCATTCTACTAATTTACCCCTCCCCACCCTCCCTTTCTCCTTCGGTAACCATAAATTTGTTTCCTGTGTCTATCAGTCTGTTTTTGCTTTGTGTATCGATTCATTTTTATTATTTTTTTAGATTCCACATATAAGTGGTATCATATATAATATTTGTCTTTCTCTCTGGCTTACTGCACTTCGTATGATATTCTCAAGGTCCATCCATATTGCCGCAAACGGCAATATTTCATTCTTTTTTATGACTGAGTAATATTTCATTGTGTGTGAGAGTATGTATACTTGGGTTGTTTCCTTGTCTTGGTTCTTGTAGATAGTGCTGCTGTATACATTGGAGTGCATGTATCTTTTTGCATTAGTTTTCATATTTTCCAGATGCATGCCCAGGAGAGGGATTGCTAGATCATATGGTAGCTCCATTTTAGTGTTTTCAGGACCCTCCATGCTGTTTTCCGTGGTAGCTACACCCATTTACATTCCCGCCAGCAGTGTCGGAGGGTTCCCTTTTCTTTCCACACTCTCCAGCATTTATTATTTGTAGACTTTTTTGATGAACTGTTTTAAAATTGGCTTTGTTGAAATTTAATTGACACACAGTAAATTGTACATATTTTCTATGTGCAGTTTGTTTTGACATATTATATACTGTGAGACCCTCACCTTAATGGAGATAGTGAACGTGTCCACTGCCCCGAGAGTTTCCTCCTGCCTCTTTGTAGCCTCTTGGTGGTCCCTCCTCCCACCCCTTCTCTAGTTTCCCAAGGCTGCCGTAACAAAATACTATACACTAGGTGGTTTAAAATAGTATAAGTTCATTCTCTGGCAGTTCTGGAGACTGGAGTTCAGAGCCAGGCTGGCCCAGGGTTGGTTCCTTCTGGAATCTCTCAAGGAAGATCAGTTACATGCCCTTCTCCTAGCTCCTGTTGGTTCCCGGAAACCTTGCTGTTCCTTGACTTGTGGGACCATTATTCCAGTCTGTTCCTTGTCTTCACCTGGCCTGCGATCTGGTCTACCCACAAAACATCTGCCACCAAGTGTGGGAGTTTTTTCCTCAAACATTTCAATTCTCCCCATCTACGGACTTGAATTCAGTCTAATGCCACCCAGTTGGCATCAGGCCTCACAGGTGAAGGGCTCAGTTTCAACAAGGCCTCCCATATTTCTTGCCAACTGGCTATATGTCGAGGCGTTCTCATGACCCTTGGGTTCAGCAATTTGCTAGAATGGCTCACAGAACTCAGGGAAATTATTTCCTTACTGTTACCAGTTTTTTTATAAAGGGTGTAACTCAGGCACAGCCAAATGGAAGCGAGGCATAGGACAGGAGAGGCATAGGACAGGAGAGGGGCTACATGGGCCTTGCATGTACTTAGCTGCAAGGTGCTTCATCCTCTGGGCACCTGCGGTGTGTTCATCAACCCAGCATTCTGAACACCAGCATTCAGGGGTTTTTATGGAGATGTTATCACATAGGAGTGATTGATCATTAACTCGGTCTCCAGTTCCTCTCCCCGCTCCCCAGAGGCTGCGGCGGGGGGGGGGGGGGGGGGGGGGCGTGGCACTGAAAGTTCTAGGCTTCTCATCAAGCTTTGGTCTTTCCTGCGACCAGGCCCCATCCTGCAACTATGTAACAGTAACCTCACTGAAACAAAAAATGCTCCAAAACCCAGGAACTTCTAAGGGACTTAGGAGCTTCCCTGTCTTGTAACAGGGACAAAGACCAAATATTGGAACAGAATACACTTTTCTTGTCACCTCTGTCATTCAGGAAATTTCAAGCATTTTAGGAGTTCTGTGTCAGTAACTGGGGACAAAGACCAAAGTATATATCTTAATATGTTACAGCCTCTCCCCTATATTCTGGATCCAAGTTTACCTCTCCTTATAAGAATACCAGTCTGTTGGATTTAGGGCCACCCTCATCTAGTGTGACCTCATTTAACTTGAGTACATCTGCAAAGACCCTGTGTCCAAATAAGGTCAAAGTCAGGGGTGCTAAGGCTTACGCCCTCAACTTATTTACTTAGACACAGTTCAGTCCACACCTCATTTTCAGCCAACCACCGATTTGCTTTCTGTCACTACACATTGCAGTGTTTAGAGTTCTGGATAAGTGGATTCATACAGTATGTCCTCTCTTTCGTTTGATTTCTTTTACCCAGCGTAATTACTTGAGATTCATCTCTGTTGTTGCCTGTATAGTTCATTTCTTTTCATTCCATTGTGTGGATAGACCTCAATTTATGAATCTGTTTACCTGCTGATGAATATTTGGATTGTTTCAGTTTGGGGCTGTGACTAAACTGCCATTAACGTTTATGTTTAAGTCCTTCAGTGGACATACACTCTCACTTCCCTCTGATAAATAAATGCCTAGGCTGCATCATATGACAGATTTGTGTTAAACTTTTGAAGAGACTGCCAGATTGTCTTTCGAAGTGATTATGCCGTTTGACATTTCCACTAGCAGTGTGCGAGAGTTGTAGTTGCTCTTGGTAACACTTGGTTTCAGTGCAGTTCAGTCGCTCAGTCGTGTCCGACTCTTTGCAACCCCATGAATCGCAGCACGCCAGGCCTCCCTGTCCATCACCAACTCCCGGAGTTCACTCAGATTCATATCCATCGAGTCAGTGATGCCATCCAGCCATCTCATCCTCTGTCGTCCCCTTCTCCTCCTGCCCCCAATCCCTCCCAGTATCAAAGTCTTTTCCAATGAGTCAACTCTTTGCATGAGGTGGCCAAAGTACTGGAGTTTCACTATGGTTAATCTTAATTTTAGACATTCTAATAGATGTATAGTGGTATCTCATTAAGTTTTTTAAATTAATTTATTTTTTATTGAAGGATAATTGCTTTACAGAATTCTCATGAAGTTTTAATTTGCTTTCCTGTAGTAACTAATGATGTTGAGCATCTTTTCATGGGCTTATTTCCATCTGTATATCTTCTTTGGTGAAATTTTTTGCCTCCTTTTTTAAAAAACTGAGTTTTTTTGAGTTTTGAGAATTCTTTAGATGCTTGAAATACAAGTTTTATGTCAGCTATAAGCTTTAGAAAGATTTTCTCCTAGACTGTGACTTGTCTTTTCATTTTTTTAACAGTGTCTTTTGAAAAGTGTAAAGGTTCTTTGAAATTTAAGTGATGTTCATTTTATCCATTTGTTTGTCTACGGATTGTGCTTTGGCACCTAAGGCTTTTGGCTTTAGGTTTTACGTTGAAGTCTCTGATCCACTTTGAATTAAAGTTTTGTATCTTTAACTTTGTGTACCCAAGTTCTTTTTTGGGGATAGGATTAATACGTTGTTTAAAGAGTATTTTTAATATATTCTGTTTTGATTTATATATGTGTGTGTATACAAAAAACACCTTTATTACAATGCTTTATGAGAATAAATGGTGATTTGTCATTTTCATCAAAGCTGCGTTTTTTTGGATAGTTATGTGTTCTAGGTATAAATTTGGGCCTTTACCTATTGAACCATTATATGTAAAGTAAGTTTGAGTGATTTGTTAGAGAACTGAAAGTTATTTTTATTTTTTCATAGCTACCATTGTCCTTTACTTATAGGTTAGAAGATTATACTCTTGTCTGTTGTGTGTGAAATTAGATTCCAGCGGAATCATTCAGCATTTGCATAGACATTAATTGTGAATTACATGACTTTTTATTTCCTGACAGTTTACTGAAATTAACTCATTCATTATATCATAAGATTCTTTAAAAAAAATTCTTAGATGCAGCTTACAGTATTTTTGTCAGGAGAATAAATATATCTCTAGGCAATGTGCCTTCTAAAAATT
The DNA here is from genome assembly GCF_042477335.2 of Ovis canadensis. Taxonomy (NCBI): domain Eukaryota; kingdom Metazoa; phylum Chordata; class Mammalia; order Artiodactyla; family Bovidae; genus Ovis; species Ovis canadensis. Next base: position 57,134,104 of record NC_091255.1, on the reverse strand, counting down.
ATGTTTCTGCTATACTTGGGAGATTATTTTTGTGTATTTGTGGTAAACTGTATATGCAGTTCGAAGTCACTTCAGCATAAGAGACAATGTGAATGTACTTAATGCCAGTGACTGTAATACTTAAAAATGGTTAAAATGGTAAATTTTATGTGTGTTTTACCACAGTAAAAAGATAAGGACTTCCTTAGTGGTCCCCTGGCTAAGACTCCATGCTTCTTCTGCAGGGGACACAGATTTGATCCCTGGTCAAGGAACTAAGGTCCTGCATGCCACACTGCATGCCCCCCCCCAAAAAAAATAAGGAAAGAAAAGAAAAATAGTCACTTTATAAAGCATTTAGACTTGTTTGTAAAGTGCTCATTTCTCTGTAACTTCCCACATTCCTGTGGTCTAGACTGTAGCATGCATAGGAGAAGGGGTCCTGCCAAACTGCCAGTTCCAACTGTTTGTCTCTTTCAGAGAGACGGACTCGAGATAACAGGCGCAGGGTTTGGCATGCGCCTGAATTTTGAAGTGAGAGCTGGTAAACTGAGTGGAGGAAAATGGAAACAGTACTTGAGAAAGTTGCTCTCAGCAGCTGTATAAAGCTTTTTGGATAAAACTCTCATTGTCCACTTCCATAAATTCTAAGAAATAAACTCTGGAGCCAGTTTATTGTTGTCAGAAATGTCAAGCTAAGACTAAAATAAAGCCTTGAAATAATATAGACTTGGTTTAGCATGCAGTGCTATTTTAAATGTATAATTGCAGTCTTATAAAAGATTCTTTACTAATGTTTGCTTACTTGTAGTCGGCAGAACCAACTGAAAGACCAGCAGCAGCAGGTGGTGTCGTTGTGCCCTGATGACACAGAGTGTCTGACAGTCCCACGGTACAAGCGCGACCTAGTTCAGAAGCTAAAGATTCTGCGGCAGGAACTTTCCCAGCAACAGCCTCAGGCTGGCCATTGCCGCATTGAGGTTTCCAGGGAAGAGATTTTTGAGGTAAACGTACAAGTCTGATTTTAATATAGAGAAAGTTTAAATTCCAGTGATGAACTTGTTTTCCAAGTATATATTGGGACTCAGTCTCTTTAAGGGCTTCCCTGGTAGCTCAGACGGGAAAGAATCCGCCTGTAATGTGGGAGGACCTGGGTTTGATCTCTTCGTAGGGAAGATCCCCTGGAGAAGGGAATGGTTACCTACTCCAATATTCTTGCTTGGAGAATTCCATGGACAGAGGAGCCTGGCAGGCTACAGTCCATGGCGTCGCAAAGAGTCGGACACGACTGAGCGACTTCCACTTTAATCTCTTTAAAATGGGAGAATTTTCATTAATTTCTCTTCTTACTTGTGGGGAGTAAAGGCAGTAGTATTGAAGAGATTTCATATATAAGATAAACATTTGAATGGGATGAAGTGTGAGAGGTTCTGATGGGTAAAGCTTGGTCCCTGCATTGCAGATACTGATTTGTTCATGAATTTTAAAAGACCACAGATATTATCCATCCCTTATTTTTTAATTCTTCCGAAAGGTAAGGGACTGTTCGATTAAAAAAAATCGTTTTGTCTAAATACTGTTGGACTGCTTCCTTAATTTATTGAAAATCTTCCTTTCTGGTATGTCCTTTTCTCTCTTGATTTTATAGCTCTAATAGCAGCTTCAATGTTCTTACATAATAAGTGGCAAGAGGTCCAAGGCAGGACTTGCCCACTTATTAGAGGGTTCCAGGGCAAGAGATGTTTGGGGACTTCATAATCCTTCTCCCAAAGGATGAACTTTTTCCTCTCAGAACAGTTCTGACCTTGTTTGTACTCAGCCCTTTGTAATGTTAAAATAATGTAAAGTTGTCAGTGTAGTGAGGAGTACATTAACAATTACTTAATGTTCTTTGAAACTTTCTGCTTCTTACCTTCACTTTCTGGTGGAATCTGTCACTTGGATGAGGTCGACTAACTTTAAAAATGTGGTACTTCTGTCAGATTGTGTTTTTTTATGTGGTATCATTGCTATAGTTAATAGGACTTAAATATGGAGTCTTTAGTAGGTTTTTAATATGTCTATCAAAGGATAATGTCTATCAAAGGAATTGATTTCAGTAGTATTAAACTATATCTGTTTTAAGTTCCATGAGGTTCCAAACACTTGGAGTTGATCCGTTGATTTGATTGTTGAACACATTCCACCTTATTTAAATAAACATATGTTTCGTAGGTGGAATGGGAAGGAGAGTTTAAACAGGAGTTAAAAACACGTAGTAATAATAGTATATTAAACATTTTTTTCAGGAATCATATCGACAGGTCATGAAAATGAGACCGAAAGATCTCTGGAAGCGATTAATGATAAAATTTCGTGGAGAAGAAGGCCTTGACTATGGAGGGGTTGCCAGGTAAAGACATACTTGGCAGTAAATGACTAATAGATCCTTATATTTGCAAATTAGATACTCTCTGTGGTGTAACCTTCTCATTGGTATTTAGTTTCTAACATAATGTTACCTAATGTCTGCAGTATGGAGGATACCCTAGTACATACATTCATAATGAAGTTATTTTGTAGCACTGCTGCCAGTGGAGTATTTGTGAACTCCCTAATGGATCATATCTTCCAATGAGACTTTCTCTGAAAACTAGCTGCAACCCTACGTGGACTATTGGTAGGGCCTATAGGCCTGATATTTTCTCCATTTCTCTCCTTCAGTACATGCTCTTCCCTCTGCTTTACATTGTCAGGGACAGTCTTGAGATTTTAATGATGTGTATTCTAAACTGAATACTGTTTCCCTTTGCTTCCATTGCCATGCTTTTTAACCTTGTTAAAGGAATGTTTGTGTCTGAAAGTATGTGTATATATCATAAATTCTCCATAGAATATTTCAGTACATTCAGTATGTTTCTGCTGCATTCATACATCAAGTATTTTGTTTCCAGGTGTGAGAATTCACTATATATAAATGCAGCAGAAACATTATAGCTTCTTTGTTAAAACATTTTAAGGGCCATCATGATAATTCTGTCTCCCCTAATCTAAATCCAGCCTAAATGAAATTTGTGTTTCCACCAGGTCCCATAATTGCTATTTGGCATTACTTGTTTTTACCTGTAAACTTTTTCTGTGACCCTTTTACTTGCAAATGGATAGTTTCCTTAGTTTGCATTTTTAGAATTGATCACTGTGCATGCATGCTCAGTTGTGTCCAACTCTTTGCAATCCCGTGGCCTGGAGCCCACCAGGCTCCTCTGTCCATGGGGATTTCCCAGGCAAGAATACTGGAGTGGGTTGCCATTTCCTTCTCCAGAGGATCCTCCCAACCCAGGGACTGAACCTGAGTCTCCTGCTTGGCAGGCAGATTGTTTACCACTGAACCACCAGGGAAGCCTTTAAAAAACACATATATGCATAAAAATAATACAAGACATATTAGGTGTGAAAGTTGCTTATTGGAGATCTCACTTTTTAATTTATAGACTTTTCAAGTATTAAACATAATGATTTGATTTAGACTCCATCAAATGATAGAACTTTGAAATGTTTTCCTTTAACTATTTTAATAGTGTTTCACTGCATTTCCTAAAATTATATTATTCCCCTGTTTAATCCATAATATCAGAGTATACCACTTACATGCCTTTCCTAGCTGAGGAATGACAGGAGTTGAGACTCGGACGTCACCTAAAGTTCTAGACTAGTGATTGTATTTCTGTCTCACCAAGATAAGAAGTGGTCTTTCATACTTTGAAAAATGTAAATGATTTAATCAGTTTAAGGTGATAGAACTGGTTATTATAGGTTTTAAAAACACTGATGTATGCTTAAACCAAGAAGTGGGATGAAACATCCCCAGGAAGTGCTGGCCTGCCCTTTCATTCCCACTTAGACCACAGGCCTTGGTAGTTTCTCCCCACGTACATGTTTATCATGGTTATTCTAGGGTTTACACAAAACAGACAGTGGAAATGGATAGTGAAATTTTCTTACTAAAACCATACCAACAATAAGACATGAATTAGTTATGTGTGAATGTTATATGTTGTATAAACTAGTATAAAACTGCCACGATTGGAGAGGATCAGGGTGCTATGGATGGGACCACATGGAGGTTTTGAAATAAAACCATATTCTTCCCTTCATTTTATATTTATCATGGATCACAAATTTCTTTAGCAATTGAAAGTAACAGACCACTGGGCTGCAGCATCTGATAGTACTTCTGGATATTATTATTATATTCGCTGATGTGAAAATGTCGTAAAATTACCTAAAATTGAGTGAGACATGAGTTCAGTATAATAAAACAAGGGTTTTTCATTTACTTTGGGGCGTGGTAGATTATTCTTTTTTTAAATTTTTAATTGGAGGATAATTGCTTTACCATGTTGGTTGGTTTCTGCCATACAGCAACAGAAATCAGCCATAGGTATACTATCTCCTCTTGAACCTCCCTCCCATCCCCCACTTTGTCCCACCCCTCTAGGTTGTCACAGGGCATGGGGTTGAGCTCCATGGGTTAGTATACTTTTCTAAAGTGATCTTACATAACTAGTTACTCGTGCTTTATTTTGTTTTATTAAAAACTTCTTTGCTAACATTAATTAATAGCATATCTTAGTAAAAGTATATTTATTAACAAAAAATTCCTGTGGCATATCTTGTTTTTTAGGGAGTGGTTATATCTCTTGTCACATGAAATGCTGAATCCTTATTATGGCCTCTTCCAGTATTCAAGAGATGATATCTATACATTGCAGATCAATCCTGATTCTGCAGTTAATCCGGTATGATTGATGGTTATAATGATATGAACTGACTTATGACCTACAATGTTTTTTCATCTTTAAATGTCAGTGTAGTCTATGACATAGGTTTGTTGGCTTTGTTGAAGTCACATCCTTGGACTTGGCAAGTCCTCTTTTAAGTTTTTCTTAGATAAGTGATGATGAGTGGATGCATCAGTTGGGTCCAGGGAGGTTTACCGCATCACTGTTTACAGTAGCCCCAACTGGAAGTAACATTGCTGTCCACAAGAGGGACTGATTAAATTATGACATGAAGCAGCATGACGTGGTTAAGAGCTTAGACTCTGGAATTAGACATGAGAACATATCCTGGTCCTGTTACTAACTAGCTTTGTGACTTTCATTGACTTAAGCCTCAGTGATAAAATATAATTTGAACCTGAGAGAAGGGTTGTGACTGTTAAATGAGACCCTGAACAGTGCTATACGTTATTAACCCTATTACATATTATTAAGTACTCAGCAAGAGTTAGCAGCTGTTACTAATTTGTTGGTTTTATAGTATTTCTATTATCTTTCCATACAAGGGTATATTATAGAGCCCCTAAAATGATGTTGCGGGATAATGGATAATGATACGTAAAGATAGTATTTGTAATATATTAGGTGAAAAAAAGATAATGAAATAGAATGATGCAACTTTGGTAAACATACATATGTGTGAGAACATTGAAAAGATCCACACTGTAGTATTTACAGTGGTTATCTCTGAGTGTTAAGACTATGAGCTTTTTTTCATTGTCTGTATTTTCTAAATATTTTGTAGTGAACAGGTACTGCTTTTTTAAAGGAAAAGTGCTATTTGTAAGATAAAAGGGAGGCTTAAAGGTGAGCTTAGGGATTGTTAAACAGAGAAGTAAAAGAAGTTTAAAATACAAATATCCAACAGTAATAAAACAATATATCATGGAAGACCAAATCTGTCTAAACATGGTAGGCATGGTAAGTTCCTTACTAGGTATTCTTCCTAAAGGGAAGATTTTTAGGTGAAGATTCTGCTTGACCAGCTCATTCACCGTAGTAATGATAGCTCACGTTTGTAGAGCATTTACCATATGCCAGGTCCAGTGCCTTGGGCTTCATCACCTCATGTTACTACCCACAGAGACCCTTTTTAGATACTATTATTACCCTCATTTTTCCAGATAATAGAAAATTATTTCTACAGAGGTTAAGCAGTTTGCCCAAATGTACATAGCTAGTAACTGGTAGAATCAGGACTGTAGTCCAAGTTAGACATGAAGTCTGTGCTCTTAAATCTGTGATGTTTTGCAGTTCATTTCCTGGTAGGTCAAGAGAACTAGGAGGTAGAGAGTTGAAAGCTTTTCTGCATGACAGAGCCATGATTATGAGGAGCTCAGCTCAGCAGGAGGTGGGTGGAGAGAGGAGAACAGGATCTGCAGGAGATGTAGTGAGGCTGCAGAGGGGCTAGACTCAGTTTCCGAGGGTAAATTTCACAGTGACTGCCCTTTCCTTGAGAGAGGCATTGACTCTGCTGTGATATTTTATAGCAAAGTATAGTATCTTAAGTGTGCCCTATAGAAACTCTCCCTAATGAGCATTGAGCTTTGATATGATAACCTATCCACTTAAATAGTTATAAACTGGAGTATAAGTTGATACTTATTATTTAAAAAATTAGTGTTGCTTACATATTTATTAAAAATTCCCTGGATAGTATCTACCTTGAATATTTATATAAACTTTTCAATTTCAGGAACATTTATCATACTTCCACTTTGTTGGACGAATAATGGGAATGGCTGTGTTTCATGGACATTATATTGATGGTGGTTTCACGTTGCCGTTCTATAAACAGTTGCTTGGGAAGTCCATTACTTTGGATGACATGGAATTAGTTGATCCAGATCTTCATAACAGTTTAGTGTGGATACTGTATGTATTGAGTCTTGTTCATTAGAATCTGAGCTCTTAAAAGATAGATGTTTCAAAATGGATGTACTTTTTTTGAAATACAAAACATGATGCACAGAAAATATGCAGGGTGCTCATCTGAGTGATGGGACCCTATGAGACTTTACCTCTTTCTACTACTGCTTTTGTGTATTTTTCAAATTCCTAAACTTTAGCAAAAGTGTTATTTCTTTAAAAGGGGAAAATGTAGTATACTGTATTTTTAAAAGCACTTAATGGTTTCCTCAACATGATGCAGGTTCTGTTTCCATTTATCATGTGTTAGAATAAGATATTTCTGCTCAAATGATGATTGCTGAAACCATACTTTAAAAAGGGTTTTTGTAAGAGTCAGTTCTGTTTGTTGGGAGGTCATTCGTCTGTGAAGATACACTGGTCATGCTTGTTTTTACCAGGTACACAAGTAGCTTCCTCAGTGGGGCTCCTCAGGTGTTTGGTCACTTAGATTACCGAGATTCTGGTAAAACTTCTTACCTGAAAGCCAAACAGAACTGAGGTTTCCCTGTGTAAAACCCAGCTTTCCAGGGCTTCCTCTTTGCTCAATAAAATGTTCCCAGGGTTTATGAAGGTTAAAGCTCTTTGACTTTTCTGCCCCTAGGAGGAACGGTGGCCTAAGAACTAGTGAAAAGAACATCGGGTCAGATGTTCCTGTGTCTGTCATGTCGTAAAACTACTTTAGTTTTATTTGTCTCACCACTTACTATATCTCCGAGATCTGAATTTTAGATTTTCTAGTCACGTGTCTTTCCCTGTTCTTCCTTTCTAGCGAGAATGATACCACAGGCGTTTTGGACCACACCTTCTGTGTCGAACATAATGCCTATGGTGAAATCATTCAGCATGAACTTAAACCAAATGGCAAGAGCATCCCTGTTACTGAAGAAAATAAAAAAGAATATGTCAGGTAAACACTTGTATCTTCTTAAGCCTGAGACTTGTTTTAATGTTCTAGAATGGTACAGAAAAACATTGATGCTTAGATAATGTTACTTACTGCCACAGAATAGGCTTCTGCAGAATTAAGTGGCTTAAAAACAACCACCATTTTATTATTTTTCATGGTCTCGTGGGTCAGTTACTTGGATCGAGGACGACAGGGATAGCACACTGCTCCTCCGCGTGGTGTCAGCTGGGGCGGAAATGTTCCGATGGCCTCTTCACTCACATGTCTGATGTTTCACCTGGGGTGGCTTGGCTGGCTGGGTGCTGCCTGGAGTGGACACTGGGTCACCATCTGGCACCTGGTTCTCACTGTTGGCTGGGCTCCTTGGTTATCCCATGTGGTCTCAGAGGCCTGGCTCTTCAGCACGGTAGCCAGACTTCTTATCGGATGGCTGGTTTCCCAGAGCACAGGAGGAGGAGTTGTGGGATCTTTTAAAGTCCCAAGGCTGGAATTGGCCAACATCACCTCTGCTGTATTCTTTTGGTTAAAGCGAGTTGCACACCAGCCCAGGTTCAGTTGAAAGAGGGGCTGTACAAAGGCACTAATTTCAGGAAACACGGTTTGCCATGTCATGTGTGGTGGAGCTCCCACAGCTAGCTGTGCAGAAGCACTTGTGTGCTATATTACTAGGACTTAATCCTACTTATAAACAAAGATGTTGTGGGTTTATATAAGAAATACATGTTTTCAATAGAAATCTAATTTATGAAAATAGAAATATATTTGATATATATTAAATATAAATATAGTAGAAATATTTATTAAAGAAATATAGATTATATAAGAAGTACTATATTTCTTGTTAAAAAAATCAAGAAAATGTTCAGGTTTTACAAAATCACCTGTTGACTGAGGAATCTAGAAGTATTAAGTGAGATCATTTGGCTCATGGTATATAAAGTTTTTCTAAGCATTAAACTATGATAATCGAATTTAGGAGTGTGAACTTCACCATATGTACACAGAAGTGTGCTTGCTGTCCTTTTTTGCACAGAATATGTCCTCAGGTCTTACTGGCTGAAATGTTTTGGTTTATGGATGAGGCCCATCAGTCTCGTAGCCTGTGAACACTGGTAGAGCTTTGTTGGAAAACAATTTGAAAACAGCTGCCAAAATGAAAATGCATATGCAGCTCCATTCTTAGGGATCTATTGTTTGGAAACACATTTGTAATTAAAGAAATACAAGGCTGTTTAAACCTGAAAACTGCAAAATGTTTGTAGAAGAGGATGATGAATATAACAGAATATTGTGTGGCTATTTTAAAAAAGAGATTCTGCATAAGCTGTCACTTAAAAAGCATGTCTTGGAACAAAGTCTGTATTGTTCTATTCTCATACAGAAGATGTTCAGGAAGACCCCTTACCCAATAAAATGTTGCCTAGGGTAGGGGAGTGGAAGTGATAGGCCTGGAAGTAGAGACGAAAGAGGGTAAGAGAGGGGACTTTCGGGTTTTACTCTGTCTCCACACTTAATGGTTGAGTTTTAAATTATGACTTCTCTTTTAATAACAAACACATTTGTAACTTAATGAGGAACTTCCCCATGGTCCAGTGGTTAGCACTCCATGCTTCCACGGCAGGGGGCATGGGTTTGAAGTTTGATCTCTGGATGGGGAACTAAGATTACGCATGTCAAGCAGTGTGGCCCCCACCCCCCCCAAAATACACACACACACATATAACAATTAAAAAATAAAATAATAAAGAAGAGTGAATGGGGATTTCCTGAAGGTCAGTAGTGTCACTCCCAGGATCTAGAGTAGACTGCTCTCTCCAGGATCCAGTCTTGTTTACAGCACACAGTAATTATTCCTTGGGGCTTCCCAGATGGCTCCGTGGTAAAAAATCTACCTGCAGCGCAGGAGACGTGGGTTCAGTCTCCGGGTCAGGTCCCCTGGAGAAGGAAGCCCGGGGAATCTCATGCACAGAGGAACCTGGCGGGCTGCAGCCCAGGGGGTGGCAAGAGAGTCTGACACGACTACCACCGATTATCCCTTATCAGATAGTTTTGAAATTTTAAAAATTACAAAGAAAAACTTTTTACAGGTATGCAGTTTTGATGTGCCCTTAAACAAGGAAAAATGAGGTCCCCCAAGGGATACAGTTAATATGAAGTAACTCATTTCTTAGAGAATTATTTCTCCGAAGTTTGGGAAAGGAAATCCTGACAAATTGGGAGTTTGAGTAGTTCTGAGGTTTGTGAGGTACGTTTTCCCGGGAAGATAGATTGAAAAAAAAAAAAACAATTCATGTAGAAAGTGTAAGTCCAAACAAAGCCGCGAGTACAGCTACACATGCGATGGAGTTTTGTGAACTTTGTTGCTAAATTACATCTCCCAGGGCTTTTAAAGCCTATAGGGGAAAACGAGTGGTCAGAAAGTGCTGGCCTAGTGGCTTTTACTGTTTCTTCTCGTTTTGGATATGAGGATTCTCTTCACTCCCCCTTCCCCCATATACAACACACAAAATATAAAGAAAACACCCAACATGTTCAGATTGTATTTTCAAGTGAAATCAGAAAAAGTCATTTTCGGTTGAATGGGCTTTTTTTTTCTGGTTATTGGCATGCATGCTAGAAGCTAAGAAAATAATTTCATTTAGATTTTAACTTCGGACCCATCTGCTCTCCAGCCAACTTCCAGTTTAATAGGAGTTTTTCTGAAGTGAAGAGTTGCTGTAGCGATGCTGCTTTTGTTAGTGGAAGGTTACTGTTTTTTAATTTATACTGCTTATAATTTATGCTGAACTGCCTCCCTGCTGAGGATCCATCTCCCTTCGGTAATATGAGATTCTTTTAGATTTTAGACTAAATTCTTAATGCCAGATACTTGTGAAGTGCAATGTTGCTAATGTACTAGAGATTCATAGTAATTACCAAATCTGAATACATTTCATCATACAAAACCCCTGTCCAATGTTTCCAGGCTTTACGTGAACTGGAGATTTTTACGAGGCATTGAGGCACAATTCTTGGCCCTGCAGAAAGGATTCAATGAAGTAATTCCACAGCATCTGCTGAAGACATTTGATGAGAAGGAGTTAGAGGTCAGTGTATGAGTATCATGACGTCATCTATATAACAAAGGACGGTTGAGAGGTTTCTGTTACTTAGTTTTAGAGGAGTTGTATTTCTGGTGCTTTTGAAGTTTTTCTACGTGTTGCTGTGAGAATTCTGACTCATAGGAAAAGCCATTCATGTTTTGGAAATTCTGCAAGTAGTCTCTTATATTGTGACTATCCTTTATTTTTCCTTATTTTCTGTTCTTTTAACAGATTTGTGTATTTTGTGTATATTCTCCCAGTGTTATTTCCTATTCTTTAGTTAAATGGCTCTTGATTTAGTTAAGTGAAACTTTATCAGTTGGTCTCCACCATAGTGCAGTTTATTTGGAATAAAAACCTAGACCCAAGTGGATTTACGTTAAGCTTTACAAGAAAGCAGTTGATAGACAAAAACCTAGACGGAACATTCAGGATCATCTCTATCTAAACAAGAACCCACCTGCAATGCAGGAGACCTAGGTTCGATCCCTGGATTGGGAAGATCCCTTGGAGAAGGGAAAGGCTAACCACTCCAGTGTTCTGGCCTGGAGAATTCCATGGAGTACTGTCCATGGGGTTGCAAAGAACTGGACATGACTGAGCGACTTTCCACACTATCTGAACATCTTCAGTCTCCTTGGAAATTTTCATTACTAATACAGACTTTAATAACCAGTTAACCATTGTTTTATTTTAAAGCTAGTCCTTAAAGCACCTTAGGTTTAGTTTTATAATTAAGACTTTTAACAAATACATCTGAATTGCTACTGAACTGCTTTGAAAAGTAATGAGATTTTATTCTGCTTGAGGTCCCAAAATTTAATTAGTGCCTAGGGATAGCATAAATATTGGATGTCTATCCATAATTTAAAACATGATTTTATTAATTAACTTTAGTGTCCTTTCTAACTAAATCTGTTAACAGATCTGTTAGACAAACCTAAAAAGATTGGTTTGACTCAATACCACCCCCACTCTTTTCGTGACTGAGCTGTTCATAGTGAAATGGCCAGGAGGAAGTAGGAGGAGGAGTGAGACACAGCAGAAATGACAATAAGGTTGAAATACGATGCATTTTTTTCTGTTCATATAATAAATAAGGAACTTGGCCTTAAAGTTACCACTCCTCTGAAGAAAGGAATTTTGAGAGGTATAGTCGCTATTATAAGTACTTCTGTAATTCTGTTTGGATAACCACTTACCTGTTCATGTAGCTGTGATTCAGTATTTTTCAGAACCCTGTAGAAGCTCTGTTGCAGATTTTATTCAATAATGTTAGGGTTTATTATATAATTTCTACTGCTAATGAAAGTAAGCTTTTCAGAAGAAATATGTATATATATATATAATTTATTTTAGTGTTATCCTGGGTTATTATAATTAATGGTAAACTATGGGATTTGCAGGTTAAATTATGTTCTGTACTACACACTATCATAAGTCAGTGTTATACACAGGTTAGTAAGATGACTCTGTCTTGGCCCCTAAGGAGGTGTATTAATCGGATCAAAGTGATTTTGACACATCACTTATACTGAGCCTGCATCAGATGCCAAGCAGAGCTCTGTGACAGTGCGTTCATATATTTTGTACTTTGGTCCAACTTTAAACAGACTTTACCACTTACTCAACACAATTTCTTGAATGCCCATGCACTATTGGTTGCTTTCAGAGGATATAATGAAACAGATATTACTGCCTTATTACTGCAGAGGAAACTGTGGCCAAGGGAAGTGAGCAGAACTGCCCAGAATGCCAAAGCTAATAAAGGTTGAAATTGGAATAGTAGATACAGGTCTTAAGGAAGGCATATGTAAGCTGTATTTACTCTAAATCTAGTTTCTGATCATTCACATTTTTTTAGAATTCTACTGTGAGATTATGGAACTTCTCATCTTGTCATGTCCATCACTGTGGTTCTCAGATCCTGGGTAGGGAACCTGCAGTGTGTAGGTACTCATGGAGCTTTAAAAAAATACAGATCCTAATTCACCCCAGATTCACAGCATTAAAATATGAGCATAGAACCTAATGTGTACATTTTGAAAAACTTTCCAGATGGTTCTGATGTCTACCTTTGATTAAGGACACCATTTGAAAGCGAACATTGCAAATCTAAAGTTCCATTTTAAGGAATTTTTGGCCTGACTTGGGTTTCCATTGTTCATTATTTGTGCAATATTTTAACAGCTCATTATTTGTGGACTTGGAAAGATAGATGTTAATGACTGGAAGGTAAACACCCGGTTAAAACACTGTACTCCGGACAGCAACGTCGTCAAGTGGTTCTGGAAGGCTGTGGAGTTCTTTGACGAAGAACGACGAGCACGGTTGCTTCAGTTTGTGACCGGCTCATCCCGAGTGCCTCTGCAGGGCTTCAAGGCTTTACAAGGTAGGAGAGAGGGAGGCACAGACGATCTGGCATCTCGTCGTCGGGGGCAGGGAGTTAGTATTTGGTGTATGCAGATGGTGTACACATGTGCTTATAAACAGATTCTCTTTTCACTCTGGTTCTTATCTGTAACTCTTGTGTCTTGATACCTTCTTCTCCTTCCTTCCTTTGTTCCCTCCCAAGAGCCTCTCCCGCTGGGTTCTCTGTGGTTGTAGTGAGTGCCGCATGTCAGGGGCGTGTGTGCTGACGCTCTGCCTTTCCTGGGCACCTCGCTTTAGAATGCTGCTGCCCGTTCCTCTAGGGGAGTCTGTCTGCTTCCATGCTCACATCTCAGCCTGGCAAACGTCTACGCACCTGGGAGGCCTCTCCCCTCTACTTTTTTAATCTTTTAATAGAGGCAGCATGAGTCGTGGAAGCCGTTTGTCTGATCAGAACACTTAGTTAATGCATGGCATCAGACCATCTCACAGCCGTATTCCATTTTTAAGAACTGCTTTCCGTGGAAGAGCTGTTCAGTTGGGGGATGAGTTGGGATATTGCTAGTGATCGTGGTGCTTCACTGGGTGGCAGTGTTCCTTTACCTCTGAAGCTTTTCATTTTTAAAACTGCTGCTGCTGCTGGTGACTGAGGGTGTAGGAAGCAAGACTGGTGTGTGACTCCACAGTGCCGCGCACAGTCAGTGTGCCAGAATTCCGCGGGGAAAACAGGCTTGAGTCGTGTTTGCATTCCCTCTGTGGAGAACTCGTTATCAGCAGGCTGCCCAAATGTATGAAGTGAAGCTGCATTTCTGCCAACTCTCTACTCTCTAGACTGCTGATCTTTTGCTCTCTGCAAAGTCTGAGGAGTGAAACCTAAATTTGCATTAGGCTGTCATCTTTTTGAAGATGTGCTGGATCTTGGATTTGCCCCTTTGGGACAATGATTGTCCATAGAAGATAGAAGTTGGCAAAAGGTTTCAATCCTGAACTTTTTCTTAAATCGAAAGGCTAGCAGATCAAGGAATCAGCCTTGTTATCCAAGGTCAGTTCCAGCTTTTAAAAACCCAGATTCTTTTCCTGGGCCTTTTGGCAGCTGTGTGGAGTCACCAGTCCTCCCTTAGCCCTAGACCCTATGGTTCATGTACCAGTTTTATTCTGAGATTCTGAAGGCTGACACAGGTGCCCACAGCGATCTGACCCGCACTGGCTCCCTCTGCAGGTGCCGCAGGCCCACGGCTGTTCACCATACATCAGATCGACGCTTGCACCAACAACCTGCCCAAAGCCCACACCTGGTGAGTTACTTCAGTAGCTTTTTCCCTCATGCCAGCTATGTAGGTGTTAGTTTCAAGCAGATTTCACATTTTATTTGTTGCTCTTTTTACTGAATGGACCCTTAAAAGAGTTGCTTATCATTCCTTTTAAATGGATTAAGATTATCCAAAAATGGGTAGGAAAATTCCTTTGGGGGATTTTCAAGTAAATCTCAACTTGAGAGGAATATAGCCTCTTTCTTGTAGTTTTCTGTATTAGTTTAGTGTAAACTAATACACACTTGCCAGTCAGTTGCCCTGTTTTGAATGAACTGTGATTTGCTTATTTACAGCTTCAATCGAATAGACATTCCGCCCTATGAAAGCTATGAAAAGTTATATGAAAAGCTGCTAACAGCCATCGAAGAAACGTGTGGATTTGCTGTGGAATGACAACTTCAAGGATTTACCCAGGACTCTATTTATAGCCTGAGGGACAGACAGCCTCCTTTCAGCAGAATTTCAAGGAATGCTGAAATACAGGAAAATGCCCCCCCCCCCCCTTTAAAAAATTTTAGGACACTGTGAGGGGAAAGGACAATTTTGAAATTCCTTTTCAAGGAAAAAAAGAGGTCTTTATGCTTTGCCATGAGGCCACATTCAGCTGCTATTTAAAATTAATATCTTGAACCTAAAGAATGCTGACTTTTCCTACATTTCCAGAGTTAGGCAGTATTCTACACTTAAAGACTACTACTATTTTTATAAAAGGTAATCTATTCAAATCACTTCACAGATTTCAAGTCTATCAAACATCAAGACAACTTCAGCAGTCGGTACAAGTCACATTTCATTTTGAATACATGATTTTGAACAGCTCCTGTACTTGCTCTTTGTAAAAAATAAAATAAAATAAAATTATTTTGAATTATTCTACCTTTGTAAACAATTGGCTACAAAAGAATCTTTAAAAAAAATTAAGCCATTTACACATTTAATTGCATTTTTCTATAGCAAAGCATTATATTTTAGAAGCATTATATGTTTCAACCTAGCCTAAGTGAGTCTTTTTTATATTTTTCAAGCACGAATTCTCTGGAATACAGCTATATAATTTTGGTTGTCAAGTTCCTAATGCAGCCATTTAGTCTGAACTTAGTAGCTTACTTGCTACAATAAAATGATGCATTCAGGGGCTCCCTGTTCTTTAAGAGACTTTAAAACAGAAACCTTAATTTTTTATCTTGAATGAGTATGATCAGGTATTTTGGATTTACGTTGCATCTTAAGTGGAAATACTGCATTTTTATAGCTACTCAGATCACATGGATGAGATGGGATTTTCATTCTGTTACTGGGTCAGCTTATCTTTGATATATATATATACTATGTCTGTAAACCAAAGTCTCCTATGACAAGTGCACCTAATTCATATTATATTTTAATTATGGTAAGTTTCTATCAAGTAAACCATCCTGAATCTCCGTTTAGCTGCTCATATCTTAATCAGTTAAAATTATGAAAAAGGAAAAACTCTGCTCGAAAGATTATTTAGCAAAGCTTAGGAAACTCTTTTACCTAACAAAATGAAGTGGGGGTGGTGGGGCAGGAGATGTGATTACTAAAAACAAAAACCAAAAAGTGATTCTAACTCTCTCATACACATTAAGTCTGAAGAGTAATTTTGGAGGTAATGGAATCTCGGTTCCCTTGGTGTTGAAGATCAGCATTTGATTTTGAAACATCCAGATTCAGCTTTGAAGGTGCGTGGCATGTTGCATGATCCAGAAGGCAACCAGAATTCTGGACTGAGAGCTTGGAAAAATCTGAAGTCATGAGTGGTTCTTTAAATTCAGCCGTCAGAAATCTGCACTATTCTTTTTATTTTTTACATTGATGTGAAATCAAGCATAGCAAATTTTGATGAGACAGCTTTGTTTAAATTTTGCAGCTTAATTATCAAGTGAATCAGCCCTTTGTGTACTTTCATTTGATGGATTGGTTTCAGCCTGTGTTCTCGGAGCCAAGGGCTTCCTCAGAGGTGCCTCGGAAGTCATGGTTAGAGAGGAGGGACAAAGAGAGGGCGAAGAAAGGCCGAGTTGGTATTTGAGCAGAGGCCTCGAACTCCCCACCCCCTTTACCCAGAACAGCTCTGATTTTTCTTTTATATATATACATATATATATATAGGAATTTCACATAAGGTTTCAGAGACTAGGAGGGGTGGGGGGATGGGTAGAATACAAGAGGTGGAAAACTTGCTGCTTAAAAAAACGTTGAGAACTACTCCTGGAGCTTCTCTGTGTTTATTTCATTCAGCCACATTCGACAGCCACATGCAAGCTGGTTTAGTCGTAACGGTGTAGTGGCGATGTGCTTATGCCGAACTGTTTCTTCCCACTCTGTTTTCTTACTGCATTCTTAGCTGTACCGGAGAACATCTTGAAATACCCTGTTTGATTATCAGTAGTTTTCAGCTTTCACAATAATACCTTATTGGTCGCAGGTCCATCTCTGTTTCATATTAAAGCACTAGCGCAGTGTAATTGTGCCTATTATCATCTTTCAGTAAAAGTAAGTGCATGATGAACACTTGAGAGAAATTATAACTGACAGATGAATAATGAAATGCTACTCTCAAAATAATGTACAAAATAGAGCAGGCAGATACCATCGCTTTTTGAGTGCCTTTTTAACTTTATAATGACTTAACAGAGCTTTAAAAGAAAGAAACTCCCCTCCCTTAGAGTCTGTGGTGTCACCAACTTTATTTATACACATGTTTAGATTTCGTTTTCAGAGTCATGTTACCTGATTAGTTCTAAACAGGTGCTGAGCAAACAAAAGCCCCTAACGAATCACTGAACCTTGGACTTGCACCTCATGTTTAATGTGAATATTTATTTCCACATGTCCCTCTTAGCTGGGTTTTTTCTAATCCTTCCTCTAGCTGTGTTATTTCAGACACGTGATGTCGTGTTTCCATACAATGCCTTTGCATCGTGAATGCTTAATTGTGAACAGTGGTTGCTTTGTAGCGCTCTTACGCAGTACAGAGGAGAGTTTGTTTCAGAGGGCCTCACTTGGTGTAAAGTTTTTAAACAGTGCTGTGTATAGTGTACATTTTGTTTTTGCACATAGTTTGTTGCCCCGAATGGGTTTTATTTTTAACCAAGTCTTTTATTTTTTCTTTGTAATTACAGTCCAGAGCACAAGTTTCCCTTCTTTTAAATACAGTGTAATTTGCTTTGTTTTATAACACTAAGTTGGCTTGAACTTCCGGTGCATTGAGCTGGCTGCATTGATGGGAGTTACGAGATTGTTCCAGACGTCTTGACAGTTTGATAGAGCAGCTCCTCCAGCTTGTCTTTAGGCTGCAGCACAGCCAATGGCTGCCATTTGTGGTATTTAATGTACTTACGTTAGAATGATGGTTGTACCAAATGCTGAGTTGTTCTGTTTCTAGATGTAATTAGTTCACTTATTGTAATATTCTTCTCTCAAACTGACTTTAAAAACAAAGTTTTATCATTTTCATTGTATGTGTATTTATTACAGAGTGTTTCAGCTTTGACATTCTTTGTATTTTCACTCAGTTGTTACATGAGCTTTATCAATAACATCTGTATAAACGGTTTTAAAAATTAACTATGTATGTGTCCGTGCCGAAGTTGAGCAATAAATGAATGCTGTGTGCACTGCCACAGCATCAAAGTTTTTAAAGAATATTGAGTTTATATTGAATTGTTTTTAAGAACTCTGGCTCTATCAAGAGTGACTACTTACAGACCATAAAATGTGAAGTTTAAGAAGATTTGTGAGCCTTCCTGAGCTGCTGATGTTGTCACGCGGTAGAGCCTGAGGGCTCGGGACCCCTTGTGCCAGGTCTGGCAGGGAAGCTGCTCGTTTTCTCCTGCGGTGGCACAGCCTTAGTGGTCAGTGTGGCCTGTAACAGCTTGCCAGGCTCTGGAGGGCAGGGCTACGACTGGGGCCTCATTTGCTTCCTTGGTGTTGGGCAGTAAAATCCTCGAAAAGCAGCAATCAGTTACATTTTCCCAAGGAGCCATGGCTTTAAGGGTCATAATTCACAGTTCTGTAAATGTAGTGAACGGAAGTCTTATCTACCTGCCTGCATGGGTGGACAGAGAACTGGGTGTTCTTTCATCCACAATAGTCTGTGTAAGGCTCTCCTCAGCATAGGCCACACACAGAGGCGTGTCTTGGCGGGGCAAGGGGGTGGTGGTGCAGTGGAAGCAGTCCTGTATTAAAAGTCCCCAGAAAAAAAAAATAGCAAAAGTTACCAGAGTGGGCATGGGGTCCATCTTTACATCCTTTTGAATGTATCTTTTTTGCTTTGCCTCACATTGCCAGTTTACTTGTTAGGATCTAAAATTAGTAGTAGTATCATCTATGAATTACCTGAAAGTTTGAGTAATACGTGACGTTTTTCTGCCGTGTGGTGACCTTTTCATTATAATGAAGGTTAACTGCAGCACCACCCACTGCATTTATCCGTACTTGATATCCCAAATGCTTTCGGTAGGATATGCACAGAGGAATGGAGCAGACATAATTACACAGAAAAAGGCTCATGATGATATTCTTAGCAAACTAGACAAATTAGATTTTAAAGTTACATTTCATTAAAAGGTATGCACCGTAAACATGGCTCGTTCTTTGTGCATTCAGCAAGCACCTGTCGTGTTCCTACCAGGTGTCCAGCTCTGCACCAGCTTTAGGGACACAGCTTTGGATGGTGTTTTAAAAAAAAAATAACGGAACTTCCAAACTGGTGTTTCTAGTGTATGTCTCCGAAGCTACAGTGCAAACCGAGGTCCTCAGAACTCAAGAGTGTGTGCAGCAAATCAGTCAGTCATGATGGGAACACAAGATTAATGACTTCAGCTCTGCAAGGCTTCAAATCCCTTTTGGTTTTTAAAAGCTGGTACTGTTCCCCCACTCCCTTTCCCCATGACATCTCAGGTTCTAGCATACCTTTTCCGGATATTTGGGCTGGGATTTATCTAGGTTATCAAAATAGTCTGAGCTGTAGTCTCTTTAAGTGTTTTATAAGCAAAGGAAGTGGAGAGACAACTCTAGCACCCTGAGGGGTGGGTAAGAGACCCGTCCAGGGTTTTTCTCCTGCTGATCTAAGTCTTCTCTCAGCCCAGAGAGTTAAGATGGAGAGCACATCACACTCAAACCTTGAGACCGCTCACTTTTCCCAGAGACGGTGACAGTGGAGAACTCTCAAGACAGGAGGACAAAGTTCTGCTTTTTAATTCAGGTACAGTTGACACATATATTCATTTCAGGTGTACATGATGATTTGATACCTGTCTGTATTGTGAAATGGTCAGTCTTAAGATCCATCACCACAGTCGCAAATTTTTTTTCCTTGTAATGAGAATTTTTAAGATCCCTGTTAGCAGCCTTCCAATATGCAATACATTATACTAACTGTAGTCACCATGCTGTGCTTATATCCCTATGCCCTATTTTATAAGTGAAAGTTGCTCAGTCGTGTCTGATTCTTTGCGACCTCATGGGCTACAGTCTGTGAAATTCTCCAGGCCCCAATACTGGAGTGGGTAGCCATTCCCTTCTCCAGGGGATCTTCCCAACCGAGGGATCGAACCCAGGTCTCCTGCAGTGCAGGTGGCTTCTTTACCAGCTGAGCCACAAGGGAAGCCCTTATAACTGAAAGCTTATACCTTTTGGCCACCCTTCACCCATTTTTTCCATTCCCCATTTCTGACAACTAGCAGTTTGTATCTACAAGCTCGGTTTTGAAGGGTGAGAAGGGTTTGTTTTTGTTTTAAATTACACACATAAGTGAGATCAGATATTTGTCTCCTATTTTACTTAGCATAATACCCTCAAGGTTAATGATGTTGTGAATGACAGGATTTCCTTTTTTAAGCTGAATGTTATTTCAGTGTGTGTATATGTACATTTTCTCTATCCATTCATCCATCGATGGACACGTAGGTTGTTTCTGTATTTTGGCTATTGCTTCAGTTGAATGTGGGGGTGCGGATAATCTTTTCCAGTCAAGTGTTTTCATTTTCTTCAGATAAATAACCAGAAGTGAAGTTGCTGAGTAATATGGTAGTTCTGTTTTTAATTTCTTGAGGAACCTCCATAGTGGCTGCACCAGTTTACATGCCCACCAACACTGTACCAAGGTTCCTTTTTCTGTGCATAGTCACCAAAACTTACTTTTTGGCAGCAAACAGTTATTAGATGATATCTCACTGTGGTTTTGACTTGCATTTCCTTGATCAGTGATGTTGAGCACCTTTTCATGACCTGTTGACCCTCAGTATCTTTGGGGAAAAATTATCTATTCAATTCCTCTGCCTATTTTATAACCAGATTGTTTGCTCCTGAGCTGTGTAAGTGCTTTATGTACTCTGGATATTAACTCCTTATCAGATGTCTGATTTGCAAATATTTTCCCCCATTCAGTGGTTGCCTTTTCATTTTGTTGATGGTTTTCTTTGCTGTGCAAGACTTCTTGGTTTGATTTAGTCTCACTTGTGCTTCTGGTGTCAAATCCAAAAAAGGAAAAAAATCACTGCCAAGACTGACGTCAGTGAGTTCACTGCCTTTTTCTTCCAGTTTCATGATTCCAGGTCTTACAAGTCTTAATCCATTCTGAGTTAACTACTTGTGTATAGTTAAGACAGTAGTCTAGCATTCTTTTGCATGTGGCTGTTCAGTTTTCCCAACATTATTTATTGAAGAGAATATCCTTTCCCCATTGTATATTCTTGGCTCATTTGTTACTGAATTAATTGATTTTATATGGTGGTGGTGGTGTAGTTGCTAAGTTGTGTCTGACTCTTGCGACCCCATGGACTGTAGCTCGCCAGGCTCCTGGGTCCATGGGATTGTTTGGGGCTAATTCTGTCCCATTAATTTATGTACCTTTATGCCAGTACCATATTGTTTTGAGTACTGCAGCTTTGTAATACAGTGTGATGTCAGGAAGCATGATGCCGCCAGCTTGTTCTTCAGGGGGCAGAGTTTTAAAGGCAGTTCAAATTTAGTGTATTTTTTCAGCTAAGAAGAAACTGGCCATGGTCCATCAAATTCTAGGTTAGAGTTTGAATCGTTTGAAATTCCATTCAGCGTTTTCAGCATGTCTGGATTTAATCGAATAGATCACTCTATAAGCTGCAGCTTAAACCCCAATTTTGGAATTCCTTCTGTTTATGCCATTTCTCTTAACGACAGCTGTCTTCTGTCTGCCCTGCCTATCTCCTTCTCCTGTTGCAGACACTCCCTGTTTTCAATGTGATACCTCTTTCCATCGTGAATGAATTTCCCCTACACCCTCAGTTCCTTCACTAACGGCTCTATTCTCCTGCCTTACTTAGACAAAGGTTTTCTTTTCCTTTCTACATTTTATAGGAGAGGCAGCTAATTCTCCAGTGTCCCACATGATACAGTAATGCATATACACAGCTAAACATACATAGTTATTAAAAAAAAATTCTCATTACCAGTTTAAAAAAAATCTGAAGTAACAGATTTTAATTGCACTTGTAATCATTTCACAATAGGTACATTTATCAAATTAATATATGAAACTGTATAAACTTAAGGTATTGTATAAATTTAAGATATGTATCAATTGTATCTCATTAAAAGAGGAGGGACTCTTCATCACCTGTTTCCCCAAACCCTAGTCTTACTTTCCAGAAGCTACTACTCCTAAACCTTCCGTCAGCTCTTGTGGTATTTCCACGTTTCCAGATGATGTGGTTAATAGTGAGTGCTCTTCGTTACTTTTAGACAGTCTGATTTGGGGGGCGGAGAATGGAGTAGAAGGATATTTAAAGATTTAGTTCTCACACAAACCACCTCATCCTGTAACACCTCCTCCCCCACCCCCACCCCATACAGTTAGAGTTCTAAGTCACTTTTCCAATGTGTGATCATAAGCTTTCCCTGGTTGGTTCTGGGCAAACTGGTTTCACATATAATCCCCTTTCCACAGGTACTTGGATAGCAAGAGCTTCCACTGAGTAAAGTTACCGCTTCATGAATTTGCATTCTACTTTTAAAAAATGCACTGGCATCATCCCTTTCCTGGTAAATTCCCTCACCTGTTCTTTTTTGTTATTCCCAGTTACGTAGTTTGGCAAAGAGCTAGCTGAATTAACTTGAGAGTCCTCAAGCATTAAAAGGAAAAAAGAAAAAACAAGCATAGTGATGCCTTTATAACAAATTCGAGTAGTGTATTACGCAAAGTTAAATAATCTGAGTCACACCTGGGGACTGTTCTTCCAGACCTCGGTGGTTAAGTTGCTAAGGTGTTTTTGACCCTTGAAACCACCTATGAATGAGTACGTGTAGCCCGCTAGGTTTCTCTGTCCATGGGAATCCCCAGGCAAGAATACTGCACAGGTTGCCGTTTCCTTCTCCAGGGGATCTTGCTGATCCAGGGATCGAACCCAGGTCTTCTGCACTGCAGACAGTCTCCTGCTTTGCAGGTGGCTGTTTCACTGACTGAGCCAGAGGCCACCCTCCACCTGCGCTGTATTGACCACACTGCATTATACCCGCTCATACCACAGCTTTGTAAAGATTTGCTCATTTTACTTAAGAATATAGCATGTGCATCTAGCTAGACGTTATTTTTCTCTAACAGTTTTAGACCTTATGTTCTAGCTCTTGTGCATTTCCCGCATTCTGTCCATTCACCGGCACTGACTGTCACAATGTATACACTGCAGCTATCTGCATGTCTCTTCTAATGATGCTCTAAATTTGGCTATCCAGGGAACTCCTGCCTGCCTAGAGGCCCACACTGTCAGCTGCTATTCCAAAAGGGCAGCACATGGGACCAGAGCATTGGGTTCAGCTGCTCTTCTCCCCAAGGTAAGCAGACCCTGCCCTATCACGCCAGCTGGCTTCCCTGGGTCTCTGTCCCTGTCCACATACTCCCCTCTCCATATGCCCTAATGGGCGCCCCTCTTCTCCCTTCCAATCCTCCTCTGGTGCCCTCTGCCATTCGCTGGCTTTGATTAGCAAAGTTCCCATTTCCTCAACTGCTCTGAAGTCTCCCCGCACCTCCTGGCTTTTACTGAAGCCCTCCTATTCAGGAAGGACATCACCCTGAGCGAGTTTTTCCTTCTTCCTCCTCTGCTCTCACCGGAAAGAGGGGTGGTGTACTCCTTCCCACCTGCCATCACGAGTGCTCTTTTGAGCACAGATGGACGATCTTACACCTGTTACCCCTCCCAAATGACAGAGGCCATAGTGCGTAATTCTCGTCTTCCAGCCTCCACATGACAAAGTTACACAGACTTAACCATCATATTTTCAGGGTTTAACCCTAAGGAACCTCTAATGACAAGCCCACACTTTAGCTCTTTTCTGAATCAGAGATCTTTTCTTTTGGTCCTCAAGTGCTGTTTTTGTTCACCTAAAGCAATAGGCTTCAGGAGCTTGCTGCTCAATTGAGGCTTGTTAATTGCTTTCATGCACCTCTTTTAAAGTTTTAGGTCAAATTCAAAGCAGTAAACTTTAAAAAAAAACAGTATTTATTTTAAAAGTTATTTCATAAAGAGTACTAGTCATTCAGAAATGATTCTTCTGGTTTAGATTGTTTTACTGGCTCAGTTCTAGCTCTGCCCTGGTAAGTCCACACTGAGCAAGTCTGGCATCATAGGAAGGGGTTTCTACTGTACTGAAACGAAGCCAAATGAAGCCGACATTTGAAGCGCTCGGCTTCCAATTCCCGGAAAAAAGCATCATCGTCGTTCTGTGTTATCATGTACTGCAGTTGTTGAATTTCCTTCTCCATCTTAGATCTCAGCTCTCTCTTCACCTTACATAACATCTAAAAGAGAATTCATGTCACTTGCTGGTCACAACCCCGATCCCGGCCCTCATCTATTTTTATTCCCTCTCTACTTTCCTGCTCATTAAGCTTCTGCAGTAATTTTAATAATTGAGCAGCAGCTCTCACAGAGATTGGAACAGGTAAAGTTAAAATCACAGAATACAGGTTTTGAATCGTTAATAGACCTTATTAGTATCCTCTCCACTTCTATTTCTTAAAAATGTAAATTAATGATTTCTATCTTGTTAATTATTACCTGGGCCTGTGATTTCTCTCTGGCTTTGAGCTCTTGACGTTCCTGTGATATGGCTTCTGCCAGCAATGAAAACTGTTTACAGGGAAGAAAAAAACCAAACCTTGTATTTGTAGTCCAAATATAACAATTATGTTCACAGGCTTAAAATCTTTAATGAAAATCAGCAGTACAGACTCTATACTGGGGTCAAGCACTAGCTAATTCAGTCCTAAATTTCAGTCAGTCTAACCTGTGTATGGCAAGTTCTGAATTAACAGAGACTCATGACACCAGGTGGTCAAGACCAAGCACATCAGAACGTACTCTAGCAGCGGTGGACCCACCTGGTCTTTATAGTAGTTCTCCATTGAGTCCAGTTCATTCTGGTGCTGTCTCTTTTGTTCGTCTCGCTTTTCTTTGGCATAGTTTCTTAGGTCTCGTAACCTTTGCTTTTGAATCTGTAAGCCTTCTTCAAACAGTTTCTTAAATATCTGTTAATTATTTAAGTCAGAAAAAGTTATGTGGAGTTTTCATGGAGGAATAAAATTTTGCCCAACTAGAGGTATGCATACTGACTGTATTTCACAAAGTTTTTTGGGGGGAAATATTAGCAAGTAATACTTTAATACTCTACTATATGGATATCACATTTTGCTAATTCACCAACTGATGGACACTGGTAGTGTTTCCTCTTTTTGTCTGTTATAAATACGGCTGTTACAGTATGAACATCTGTGTATAGTTACCTGGGGTGAAGGTGCTGGATCATGTTTAACCTTTTGAGGAGCTGCCAGACTGTATTCCAAAGTGGTTGCCCTGTTATAACCCCACCAGCCCTGCGTCTGTGTTCCAACTTCTACATCCTTGCCAATACTTTATTTTAGCCACCTTTATGGGTGAGAGTTTATGTCACTGTTGCTCTGATTTGTATTCCTTCAATGATTAATGCTGTTCAGCATCTTTTCCTGTATTCCAAAGGTTCTTTGCTGCAGCCATGTATATGGGAAAATAACCCTAGAGCAGAGGTAAATGCTGCATGTCCCCTTGTGCGTAGCTGAGGGCCGCGTTGTTATTATCTAACTAGGCTACAGATAAACAACTGTTCAAAGGGTTTGGATATGCCCACTTGTCCTCCACTGATTAGTAAGAATTCTTGACCAAAGTACAGCCATGCATTCATTAGTCGGTGGTATTACCTCAGTGTGAAGTTATTAAACCTCTCAAAGCCTTAGTAAGGATCCTCTAGAAATGAGGATACTAGTATGACTCCCTTCAGAGTATTCAGTCCCATGAAGTCGAATTACCGTAATGTTTTACTCTAGAGATGAAATTTATTGCTAGTTTGAAATCACAAGCTTGATAAGGATGAAATAGCAAGTGTCCTGTGGAAAGATCTCACAGCATACCTATCCATTATTTTCCTGATTTTGAGTAGAATCGAAGGTCATATAATCACACCTTAAGTTCCTGTCTCTTAGAACATGTTCCCAGCCCCCTAAAGCAGTCATCCTGGCAAAATACTGACACACAGGAGGTCAGAGGGAATTAAGACCTCACATTAAGATAAGCGCAGTGGAGAAATTCAGATAACCAACAGGCACATGAAAAAATGCTCCACCTCTCTAATTATTAGAGAAATGCAAATCAAAACTACAATGAAGTATCACTTCACACCAGCCAGAATGGCCATGATTAAAAAGTCTACAAATGCCGGGGAGGGCGTGGAGAAAAGGGAATCCTCCAACACTGCCGGTGGGAATAGAAGCTAGTGAAGCCACTATGGAAAACAATATGGAGGTTCCTCAGAAAACTAAGAATAGGATTTCCATATAATCCAGCACTCCTGTTCCTGGGCATATATCTGTAGAAACCTATAATGTGAAAAGATACATGCACCCTAATGTTCATAGCAGCACTATTCACCATAGCCAAGACATAGAAACAACTTAAACGTCCATCAGCAGATGAATGGGTGGATATAGAAGATGTGGGACATATATGCAATGGAACATTACTCAGTCATAAAAAGAACAAAATAATGCCATTCGCAGCAACATGGATGCAACTCGAGATTATCTTACTAAGTGAGTCAAACAGACAAATACCATACATATCACTTATACATGGAATCTAAAATATGACAAGTGAACCTGTCTACTGAGGGAGAGGGAGGCAGAGACTCAGCTGGGGTTAGCAGGTGTCAACTTTCATATGGAGAATGGAGAAACAAGGTCCCACTGTATAGGATATTTGTCAATACCCTTTCACAAACCATAAAGGAAAAGAATGTATGTATAACTGAGTCATTGCTATAAAGCAGTAATTAACACAACTATACTTCAACTGCAAATCAACTATACTTTGATTTTTAAAATAGTAGTAGAGACTGAGAATAGACTGGGATGCACTATGGCAGTAATAAAATGAGGTGTGAACAAGTCTGAACTCTAGCCAGCATTCCAGACTTGCATTCAAATTAGGACAAGCAATGAGGACAACCACAATGAGGGTGGTTCAAAAAGGTAACAGACAAAATTTATCTTTTTAATTGGATTGGACAGAAAAGCCATAGTTACCATTTCTTCCCGGCTCCTCATTCTCATCATTTTTGAACGCAACTGAACTCTATAATCATCATAATATTTTCGGGCACGAACAATCTGCTGTCGATTTTCTTTTATCTTTGATTGGGTCAATTTCTGCCTATGAATTCGGTCTTTGAAGTCTTGCTACGGGAAAGGAAAAAGAGGTAAGGACAAGAGGAAGACAGACTCCGAGGTTCTCATCAACCCTGCTCCCCATCACGATGTCTTCAGGCAGCAAGCTGGCTGCGGAGGGCCTGTGGTCTGCTGGCTGCGCAGAGCGTGGCCCCCGGAAGCCTGCCAGCCTCTGTTGGTAGGTTCGTCATCGGAGTCAGAAGAGCTGCCCCACAGCCCAGTGGTTAAGATTCTGTGCTCCCACTGCAGGGGGCATGGGCTCCACCCCTGGTAGGGGCAGTAAGAGCCTGCCTGCCATTGTGTAGCCAAAAAAGCGGAAAAAGAAGAGCTATCTCCACTGAGCCCCTCTCAAACAAGAATCTCATCTCCCGGTTCCTCCAGGAGGTCACCTAAGTAATACCCACATGCCCACTTAAAAGGAGTAGAAAACTGGCACTCTCAAAAGATGCAAAACTAAGGAAATCAGGTGATAACTTAGCAAAGTAGTGAGGATGAAATGAAGTCATGAAGGAAAAGCCTTCAGACTACCTGTCCAGACACGCGTGTTCTTCTCCCCAGCACCAGAGTCCCACATGCAATTCCTGATGCTTCCCCTTCCTTCTTAGGAACTGTTGAGAGTTTCAGTTCTCGCTGCCTGTCTATTGGAGAAGGAAATGGCACCCCACTTCAGTACTCTTGCCTTGAGAATCCCCATGGACAGAGGAGCCTGGCAGGCTACAGTCCATGGGGTCGCGAAGAGTCGGACACAACTGAGCGACTTCACTTTGACTTTTCACTTTCATGCACTGGAGAAGGAAATGGCACCCCACGCCAGTGTTCTTGCCTAGAAAATCCCAGGGACGGGAGCCTGGTGAGCTGCCATCTATGGGGTTGCAGAGTCGGACACGACTGAAGCGACTTAGCAGCAGCTTGTCTCTATACTCAGTCTCTTCCTCTGGCTTATTACTGTCTTTGATCTCTGTCCTCTCCCTTCATGATACTTAAGAGGATAACATTATCTAGTATACGATTGTTAGCCCAAATTATAATGGAGGCATAAATAACCTCAACTTTCTATTTGGGACCTGAGAAAGAAGGGAGAGGACAAAAAGAACACTTGAGTTAACCACCTGGTACCCTGAAGGGGCTCATAGGTAGAGACAGACCTGGATTAAAATCTAACCTTGCCCTTGCTGATTATGGCAAGACTGAGGGCAAGTTAACATTTCAAAACTTCAGTTTTTTCATTTCACAGAAAACATCTCTTTTGTGTTACTATAGAGACACTGTATAGGGAGGGAAGTTCAGGAGGAAGATTCAAGATGGAGGGGACATATGTATACCTATAGCTAATTCATGCTGATATTTGGCAGAAAAGAGCAAAATTCTGTCAAGCAATTACCCTCCAATTAAAAAATAAATTAGAAAAAATAAAACTGTGTTTATGAAGTACCTAGTACCTTACCCTCACGTCAATGTTGGTTAAAGACCTAAATGCTTCCACAGGCAAATGCTGGAAGTATGAGTCAGTAGGGATATTGCCTGGCTAGTACAAATAAAAGTAATTAATATAATTCACAAATTCAAAGATATAATACCCAGTTTGCTCTTGACATACCAGTCTCTTGTTATGTTCATATTCTTTCTTGATAAGCGCAGTAAGGAGGTCATGCCTTCTCAAGGCTTCTTCTATCTTTAAGTGGGATGGAAGAGAAGGAGGTTAATAACTCTATTCACTGGACCAACAAGGATAAGCTCTGCCTCTTTTTGCCCTGTATTTCTGTGCTTAACTGACAGCATCTTACTTCGTCCTGGAGTTTCCTCTTTGACTGACTTTCTCTGTGTGCGTCTTTTTTGAGTTGCTCAACCTGTGCGATTTGCTGCCTCCACATTTTGCTTAGTGCTTGGCCAGAAACATAGAGAAATGGAAACTGCTCCAGCATCAGGGGCAGGAGACTGTGTTCATTCACTTTCACTGCAAGGTAAAAAAAAATTTTAATCTGAGAAACTTACTGACAGCTTTTAAGAAGAAATCTCATTCAACCTTCAGTCAAAGCTTATCTACGTGATATGGCTCTGAGCCTGAAAAGAACAAGTCTAAAAGTATGTTATTACTTTTGCATTCCTTTTCTGATTGGGACAAGCCAACTACTAGTAAGGCTGAAAATAAGCTCAACATTTCTGACCGAGGACATGCTGGTCTTGTGAAGTCCATCCTAACTGCTCAGCTGATTCAGTGCCTGGGGTGGATGCTGTGTGTGTGGTCAAACAGACTCTCCAACCCTCCCAGGAGGGAAAATCTGTGTCTAATAGGATGTAGTTAAAGGTCAGTGGTCTTTGAAAATGCACCTCGGTGCCAACTGTCAATATGCAGGAGCTGGATAGGCCCTCTGCTTGCTTTGGAGCATCCCTTTGGTTCTACCAACTTCCCAGAAACAAAGAAAAGGCAGCCAGCACTTAGTGAACAGAGAGAACTAAAGCTGGAGCAGCAGGTCAGCCAGTGCACTCCTTTGTGCCAATGTACTGGCATATACTTATAGAGTTTTAAAGAAATGGCTCATTTAAGAGTTTTATCTCTCTTTATAGAAATTTAGCATACGGCAGAGGCAGAAGAGGGCAGTTTGTCCAGCTCACTGGTAGATGTTAGTTTTCAGTGCTGTGTCCTTGGCAGCCAGCACACACTTTCAAAGGATGCCAGTTTTCCATAAAGTACAATTTTGTGGTTCTTACTTGGAACTGCTTTATTTGGCTTTGGCAAGGCACCTCTTGGACTTGGAGTTGTGGTTTTTCTAGAGTAAATCTTCCAGGGCTGACTTCGTTTTGGAGTTCCTTTATGAACAGCTTCTCTGTATATTTTTTCCTTAGACATAAAACAATAGAATGAGAAGTCCAATAGCTCTTTCATATATCATCTTAAATATTACATATCAGCAAAAATAGTCAACGTAATTCCCAACCAAACTACCTTACTCAGACTCTAAGGTAAATACCTCTTTAGTTTCTGGCAGCCCATGGAGTTTGAAAAAGCACTGGATCTTATTCAGGTTTCATAGTTGCCATAGTCCTACCTGCTAAATACGACAACCGGCAATGTTCTGAGTGCTTGCTTCTTTGACAGGCTTTTCCATGTGGATTACAAAAGTTCTAAACCAATGTTTAGTTATAACCATACTGTATTCTATATCCTGGTTTGTGAACATTTTAGCATAAGTATTTTCTTCCATGCTTTCATTTAGCTTCTGTAACTATTCCCTTGAAAGGCAATGAAAACTTATGCTTTGGGTTTGTTCCAACCAAGCTTAGAACTGGGATTTTCTGTCTTCTCTTACTCTCCCCTCTTTAGCTTGTCAGCCCAGACTGTCTTTAAAGCCTTGGTGAACTGATAAAACAACAGAAGCCCTTAAAACTGATGGAAGTTTCAGGCAGGCAGGAAAAAACACTAGAGTTTCTGGTACCACAGTTTAGCAGCTTGGTTACCCTATGAATAAAAGAAAATCCACATCCATGAAATGAAATTCTGCTTAAGAGGCTAATGATTAAGGTTTTGTTGATTCTTTTTTCCTTTCAAAAAGATCATCTCTGTACTTTTCCACTGATCTGATCAAATGGCATTTATTAACAGTAGAGACTTTTACCCACTGTTTCCTCCTCGTCATTTATTCCTAGAGGTCCAATATTCTCTTGAACTTTATTTCTTCTTAGTTCCTTTTCAAATGCCTCAGTTATTGCCTACAGGGGAAAAGGCCATATGATATTATAGTTATTTAAAACATACAAATGCAAACGAAGAAAAAAAATCTACCTAAGACTGCCATTCGAATCACTTTTTTTAAAGTTCCTTTCAGGCTACTGATCAATAAACATATATTATTTAACAGATACCTAACTGAGACATAAAACTTTACCTCATGTTATTTTTTTGTTCCCACAGTTTATAATGATTTTGATACACCCTTGGATGGAAGTTACATGTTGAATTACATCCTGAGTTAGTTTTCACCATTATAAAACATACTATAGCGAACAACTTAAATGTTCTAAATTTATGCTACACTTCAAAATCACTATTCCACAGCAGAAAGTCTTCCTCAGTAATCATACATTCTCCTGTTGAACCCTAACCATCTTTCATTCCTGTCTCGGGCATTTTCATCCTATCTGTAACTCAAATGGTCTGTCACAGTTAATCCACCTCAAGTTCTCTTTATTTCTAAACCTCTCTCTGAAAATATCAGTCTACACTGATACACCGTCTTAATCCACTGAGCACTGGGCTATATAAGGTTAGCTTTGTTAGAGTTTCAGGAGCACGAGTTTTATAATGGGGGACATAAAAGCCAGGTCACATGATTTTGTCATCCACTCAGCTCAAGCATCTTAAATGCATTTTATGCCTTTAATCAACAGCATGTTCACTGTAGCATCTGGCTGAGGGTAAATAATGGTAATACCTGCTGCCTAGTAACAGTCAAGAGATGGGATATACCTGTGCTTGAAATCGGCGGATATCTGTTTCTTTGGGTTTTCGCTGCCTTTTTCTCTCCATCTGGAATTGTTTGTTTTTGTTAACTGGAGATGGAGAGAGTGAATGAGATCTGGAGGGTGCCTTTCTATGCATGGCAAGTCCTGCAACACAAAAGAGACACATACCGTGAGTTTCTGAGCGCCAAAAATGTTAAGCTGGCACCAAATAGTTGATTTTTACCAAATCCAAAGAGACTGTGAATGTGCTAAATGTGCTCTCCTCTAAGTGATTTCTATTTGTATGTTTAATATACCAAGCAAACAGACAGATGCACATAAATATGTGCTCAAAATGTTTCAAAGAAGTACTAAGTTTCTATATTCACTTTTGGGTTGAAAATGGAGCAACATGTGGAATGCCTGCTGCACACAAAGGCCTATACTTAGTATTCTTGGTGGTAGAGAGAGGGAAAAAAAAAAATTTAAACCATCCTAGCAGTGTGTCTGCTAACCTTTTACCTATGTAGGTCCTGAGGAGGGGGATGTAAGTGTGTATGTATGTATATGTGTGTGTGTATATACACACACACACACACACCCCTTACCCTTATAAAGCAGCACCTTATATACAGAAGTTATTTAGCCTTTTTAAGCAGTCCTGTTCTTCCCTACTTAGTGATCCAGCCCCCATATTCCACACTGCCTGTGAGATCTAACAAATTACTTCCCTCCACAAACTTTTTTATGTCCCATTGTTTATAGATACATTTAGGAATCTGCTAGTTGTGAAGAGGGGGACTCTGTGCCTTTTTGGAAAAGTAAATAATTCAATACAGCTCTGACATCAAGGAAATTTGAAAGGTTTGATAACTTTCTAAATAAATTTTTCCAGAGAAGTAAAGTGTCCTTGAGCTTTTGTCTCTTTACTCTCTTGATTTAAATCTCTCAAGTTAAGTAAAACTAACTTGCACAATCTATTTTAAATGGTGTTTTAATAACGTTTTTACTATGTCCACAATGTATTCTTTAGAAATTGAAGATCCAATAAACCAATCATTTTAACTTACAATATGTTTTCAAAATGGTATAACATGCACATTACAGGGTGAGGGTTCCTAGAGACCACCTAAGCCAAATCTCAGGGAAGAGAGGAAATAATCAAGACAAGGAAAAAGTATTCTTACGGTTAAAAAAAAAACAACTGAAAAGTAAGTTCTGGATGAGAAATGGACTGTTTCTAGAGAAACAAGGGATGACCAAAGTAGATAAAAATGAATGCAAAACATGCAGAATTTCAGTTGCTGGAAAATGGGATAGTTATCTGAACAAGCAGTAGGAAGCATCTGCAAGGACGTGGCAAGGCGGAAACTGTCATGCATTGCTCATATAAGTACAAATGTGTGCGATCACTTTGGAGGGGAATTTGGCAATGATAAAGTGTAAACCCCTGATCTACCAATTCTGGAAGATGTGGATCCTAGAGAAACTTTTGCACATATTACAAGTTGTTCACTGCAGAACTGTTTGTAGTTATGAAATCTGGAAGCAAAAAAAACCCCACATACACATAAACAAAAATACACACTCATATAAATGAGATACACTGTACGAAATCAGTGAACAGTGTCACTCAGTCATGTCCGACTCTTCACGACCCTATAGACTGTAGCCCGCCAGGATCCTCCGTCCGTGGAATTCTCCATGCAAGAATGCTGGAGTAGATAGCCCTTCTCTCCTCCAGGGGATCTTCCCAACCTAGGGATCGAGCCTAGGTCTCTCCTGGATTGCAGGCAGATTCTTTACCGTCTTAGTCACCAAGGAAGCATGAACTCGGTTACACAGTAGTTATAATGAGTGAACCAGAAGTACGAACAGATTTTTAAAACAATGTTAACAGGAAAAAAAAAAAGTTGCAGAATAATATATATAGTATCTATGTAAATTTTAAAAATAACATATTTAGACAGGTAACACAATGCTGTTAAAGAAAAAAGAGGTGAAATGGGAATTTGCTATATGACTCAGGGAACTTAAACTGGGGCTCTGTAAAAACCTAGAGGGGTAGGATACGGAGGGAGGTGGGAGGGAAGTTCAAGAGGGAGGAGACATATGTATATCTATGGCTGATTCATCAACATTCATGACGTTTGGCAGAAACCAACATAATACTATAAAGCAATTATCCTTCAATTAAAACATTAAAAAAAATTTTTTTAAGTAAAAAGACAAGGGTGAGAGGGTTCCAGTTCAAGATGTTAATATACAAGCTCCTGAATTCATCTCCTCCCAAGACACTAACATATACTACATATGGAATAATTTCCTCTGAAAAGAATCTAGACACTAGATGAGTGACCCAAATGACAAAAAACCCATATCAAAAAGGGTTAGGGCACACCCTCAACTACCAGGAGCCATTAAGAATGAAGAGAGTGGCTTGGACACCCACAAAGATTTGAGAACCAACCAGGAGCTAGGGATGGGCTGAATGCTAAGAGTCCTCTCCTGTCCAAGACTACTCCTTCAGGACTGAGAGAGTGGCTGTTTTACATACTGCTCAGAAACCAACACAAAGTCAGGAAAATGAAGAAACAGTAGAATATGTTCCAAACAAAAGAACAAGATAAAATTCAAACCAATCTAGATGAAACACATACAGGCTTTACCTGGCCTTGGCTTCTTCGGTCCGTACTCCACAATGCCATCACTGTGCTGAGACAGGGTCTCGTCATTTCCACTTCCCACCTCTTCATTTCCAATATTCTCTTCGGAGCCAGTCTTTTCTTTCATTCGGTCACCCAGGGCACTTTTTAACATCTATCAAGAAAATTCTTTTTAACCTCTGTTACTGATTTCAGCAGAATGCAAGTTGGAAGGATTAGACAGATAAAACCTTTTAAAAGCTTTCTCTGATAATTAGGCACAGGTTCAGGCACAAGTTTTCAGACGCTTATGCAGAGTTTCTAAAGGATATATATCAGTGCCACAGGCTATCAGTTCCAATCACCTTAAGTCACACAGGGACTTAATATATTTATTCAATGATATCTCCAAACTACAGTATTTTTTGAAAATCAGAGCTCATCCAATTTTATATCAAAATGTCTTTAGTGACAAAGAGAAACAATACATATGCATCTAAATATATATGGTTTAATGTAATCATTTGTTATTTAATCAGAATTTGATAAAATTTGGATGAATATGTACCAAATCTGGTTATATCATAAAAGGCTAGGAGATAATTTCTCAGCCTATGTCCCATCTGCTTGACTTACAGAAGATTTTCACAGTAACTAAGATAAAATTAACTTTCTAGTTCATTAAGCTTAGCTCTCATCTTAACTGGAAAATCACTTACATGCTCACCAACTATGACAATCTCAATACAGGTAAGACAAAAAAAATTAGACTTGCCGAGTCTAGTTCAGAGAGGCGCTGAGATAGCTTCTCTGATACTGCACGTAATTCTTGTTCTGTTAACCTTTTTCCTGCCCTCTGGGAGAAAGGTGAATCCCAGGATGAGACTGCAGCTCTGTTTTCATATCTGTAATAAAAGGTGATATGACATTTAAATAGACAAGTGTACATTACTTAGTTCAGAACAACTGTAGTACATGCTTTGTCAAATGTTTCATACTGGCCTTCACAGCTAAATCTGGAGAGCACACCCTTAACTCTTCACATCCCTTTGCGAACAAACTGTAAATACTGAAGCCTGCAGTGCTGTTACCTTCTTTCTCTGGGAAGTTTCCTTGTCCTAGGGCCTCGGTCCCGAGCTGGATACATTTCCTGTTTGCTATCTTTAGACAACTTGGAAGTTAACGAAACTCTATTGTCTGGTTCCTATTAAAAACAAAGGAGAATTGATTTGAAAAAGACATAGGGAAGACATAAAAAACAACATATTGTGTGTGATGGGAAGGGAGGACCTATGATAGAAAGCTAGGTCCCTTTATTCTCCATGTTTTGCCTTTTTAAAAAACTCATTTGTCAAAACACTCTACTGATCACCAATGCCAAAGGAATGGAGCAATGTCTGTAAACTTGTCCTCAAAGAAAAAGCATGGCTCAGGATGTCATTCAAATACAAAGGCAAGTGAAGTGGTCTCAAATATGAAAATTTACAGAGGTTATGGCTACACCTGAACAGTGAAAAATTATCAAATCAGAAGTGTAAAGTATTAAAATCATTTTCTTTCATATGATGAAGTCAACAGAAACAGTTCAAAACAAATAAGCAAAATCTCTAAAATATGAATATAAACTCAACATTTTAAACAACGTATATCTTAACTTTGGAGGGAATCTTATGGAAAATATTTCTTGTGGTTAAGAAACATTTGATGTTTAATTAGCTCTTTAATTTCACTTATCTTTTTCTTCTATTAAAGTAAAATTAAACGTAATGCCTTTAAGTAAAAACTATTATAATCACATTTAAAAGAAACCTTTTTAAAATTGAAGTTAGTGTCCTTCTCAAGAACTGGTTCAAAATGATTATTTCCATTTAACTGCCACTCAGTAAAGAAAAAGAGTATTACCAACAACTCAGAAGCCCTTCCACCACCCCTGCAAGCCCCCTCAAAGTAACCACTAACCTATGATCCCTTTCTCTCTTTATCCATTCACCCTCTGATCTAAACTGATGCTCAGAATGTTTAGAATGACGGTCACCTAATGCTAATTTACTTTTTTGGTATTGTTTCAATTTTTAATAATGACAGTGTATCATTTTTTAAATACATCTACCCTTGGCATATACCTGAGTGCTCTTGTTGCTGGGAAAATAGGAACATGATGACTGTATAAAGGAGGCTTTTATTTTCAAAGAAAAGAGTAGAAGCAAACAGGCCAGAATGTTAATAGTGGTTCACGCTGGATTAATAGGAATATGGCTGAAAGATTATTTTTTATACTTTCTGTTAAATAATTTCAATTATTAAATTAGATACATACAATATGGGTTCTGAAGCTAGAATGCCTGAATTCTAATCCTAATTCTACAACTGCTGTGTGACCTCAGACAAGTTCTTAAACCCTGTATTTCAGTTTCCCCATAAGAAATAAAAATAGTATCTACTTCAGAGCTGTGTTGTAAGAAGTAATTTATCCAATATTTGTAAAGTATGCAGAACTGTGCCTAACACAAAATGAGCACTCAGTATGTGTTGGCTCATCCTATTTCCCCTTTCACAGTCATCCTGCCCCTGTCTCCCAGGCTAAGAATACGCAGGTGTGTGCAGAGGTGAACTCTAAGAACTGCAGTGCTCTCTGGTCAGTGCAGTATTCCTGACTACTATTCTAGCAGAGAGCTTTTAAATAAATCTGTAGGCTTTGGTCCAGCTGAAAGCAAGCTTTTCCACTTACCGTAGAAAATGCTGTGCCTTCTCCGGTAGAATTCATGGTATGGGAGCAGTGACTGGAACGCAAGTATTCTCTTCCTATGGGGTAGGGAGCTCGAGGTTCTGAAGGGTGGTAAGGGGGATGTAAAGGAACAGCTGACCGGATAGGCTCCCCTAACTTCCTAGCACTTGGGATCATATCCACAGAAGAAATTCCTGCTAGTTGGACAAATCAAAGTGGACATTAAGACATAAATCATTTCCCATATACATATACCCTATACAAACAAGTGCACACACACACTACTTAGAAATATATTTTAAACCTGATTTTAAGAAAAGTACACCGAAAAGACAACGGAAATAGGGACTCATTCTCAATGAACAAGTAGGGACCTAATTAAATCAGGAAGAATATAATTTTAATATTATTATAATAGTTTCCTAAAAAGTTATTTAAAAATAATGAAAAATTACTAAAAACCTAAATGGCTTGAATAGCTATATAAATTATGGTTCATCTATACGTTTATATAGTTAGCCATTAACTATGACTTTATATAATACTAACCATATGAAAATCCTAGAGATAATATGAAATGAGACTATTTTTCAAGTTAATATAATTTGAAGACCACCAACTCATAAACTAATGTATCAGAGACACTTACAGTCCTAAAGCCTTTAAGAGGATTTAAATAATAAAATAGTGGATGCAAACATAGGACCAAAGACCATCTTCAGAAGACATCCAAGTTCATAATTAATAGTAAACATTTACAAACGAGGTCATGTGAAACCAAAAACTGCATTAACTGTAGAGCAACAAAAGTAAAAAGGCTAATAGCACTGCTCACGATCAGCTACCTCCAGCTCCCAGCCACAATCTCAAGAACTCTGTGCATTACTACTCACTGTCTTCAACAAAGGATGTCCTGCTCTTGGACAAAAAACTAGAGGGAGGGTTCAACACTGCTTCTTCTTGTGAGCTAGAGCATGGTAGGGTTGAGGATTTTTTAGACTGCATTTCATTAGGACCTTGGGCACCTAGAAAATATTAAAGGTAAAATTTTTTTTATTGCTGTTAGACTAAAAGCTAAAAGTTTAGTATCTTGAGGATAAAAATATCAGAAAATGACATGAATCATAGAACTCTGTTGGTCTGATTTCTTGAAGTACCAATTACTTTGTCATAGCTAATAGCAACGTGTAGTTCTGTAGCCCAGAATCATTTACGTAACTTAAAAGCAGCTTCACACAATGTTCATTCCTCCGCTTTAGACAAGTAGGGGCCAGAGTCGCAGAAGCGCCAACTGCTGCACAGGTGTGTCTCTGAGCTAGAAGTCTTGGTTGGAACCATAATCAAAGATTTATAGGGCAAACAAATGTTCTGATTTTTTTCCTTTTAAAAAAACATTTGTTTTTATTTATTTGGATGCCCCAGGTCTTAGTCGGGGCATGTGGGATCCAGTTCTCTGACCAGGGAATGAATTCTGGCTCCCTCCATTGGGAGTGCAGAGTCTTAGTCATTGGACCACCAGGGAAATCTCGTTTTGTCTAATTTTTGAATGGTTAATATTTTGAATCAGCTCCATATTATTATTATATTACATAGAAAGCCGTGTTAAAATAGTTCTGAAATTGAGGCAATACCACTTTGCTAATCTTCTCTGGTGGCTCAGACGGTAAAGCGTCTGCCTACAACGCAGGAGATTCAGGTTCAATCCCTGGGTCGGGAAGATCTCCTGGAGAAGGAAACGGCAACTCACTCCAGTATTCTTGCCTGGAAAATCCCATGGATGGAGAAGCCTGGTGGGCTACAGTCCATGGGGTCGCAAAGAGCTGGACACGTTGCTGCCTTGGAAATCTACAATACACAAACTCCCCATAAACAAAATGGATTTCCTAATTTTTGATGGAATTTCTCCTAAAAACTCATGGTTAATTATCATCTAGAACTTTTGTCAGAATGAAAGTTACACATTTAATTATCTCTCAATCTTCAGATTGTTTTAGAACCTACTGTTTTATCACTGCAGAGATTGTGAACTTCTCTACTGTAAACATTAATAATATTTCAATTAGGGATTTCCTTGGTGGCCTAACAGTTAAGATTCTGGACTTTTACTGCTGTGGCCTGGGTTCATCCCCTGGTCAGGGAACTGAGATCCTGCAAGCTGCATGGCACAGACAAGAAAAAAATTATATAAGTATTTATATAATACATACATAATATCTCATTTACCAAAAAAAAGGGTCCACAGTAGAACAAATGAGTGAAGATAGACGCACAAACTTGCCATTATACAATAAATAAGTCATGGGGATTTAACGTACAGTAAGTAAAAGTTTTAGTTGCTTAGTCGTCTCCGACTCTTTGCTACCCCACAGACTATAGCCCACCAGGCTCCTCTGTCCATGGAATTCTCCATGAAACAATACTGGAGTGGGTTGCCACTCCTCTCTTCAGGGGATCTTCCCAATCCAGGGATCGAATCCGGGTGTCCGGCACTGCAGGCAGATTCTTTACTGTCTGAGCCACTAGGGAAGCCCCAGTGTACAGTATGGTGACTACAATTAATACTGTGTTGAGTAGGCAGTGCCCTGGGCGCCAGAAGCCTCCTCCTCCATGAGCCTAGTTCACACCAACTGTAAAGCAAACCCAGGCCTTACAGAGACCTCACCACCGCCTCCCCAACTCAAGTCACAGAGCAGCCTGCCTCGGCCAGGTTTGCATCATGACGAGATCCTGCTGTGTATCTTATTACAAGGTGCTTAGGAAGGGATTTCTCCTTACTCACGGAAAAGGAATAAGGAAGGGAGGATGGCCAAGACGCCAGAGTACAAAGAATCTGAACTCACTTCTTCTCATGGGCACACCAAAACCACAACCATCTGCTGAACAACAGTCGATGAAAAAGATAGGAATCTACCAAAAAAGATCTCCTATTACTAAAGACATCAAAAAGGAACCACAGCGAGATGGTAGGAGGGGCAGACTTGCAATAAAGCCAAGTCCCATACCCCAAGCTATGGTGGGTGACCACGAACTGGGGAATAATTACATTGCAGAGGTTCTCCCAAAGGAGTGAGCTCCCTGGCCTGAAGGTCCTGCACTGGGAAGATGAGCCCTCGAACATCTGGCTTTGAAGGCAAGTGGTGATTACTTTTAGGAGTCCAAAGGGCTGCAGGAAAGAAATTTCATTCTTAAAGGGCACACACAAAATCTCTATTCTGGGACTGGGGACAGAAGCAGTAATTTGAGAGGAGCCTAGGCCAGACCCACTTCCTGAACTCAAGAGTCTCCTGGTGAGACAGGTGGCAGCGGCAGCTCACCCCAGGCACAGACACTAGTGGCAGCCGTTGTGAGGAACTCCTGCCACGTGGACCTTGGTGCTGGCCAGCATCACTGTGGAATCCTACCTCTAGCTTATTGGCCCCAAGACCTGGCCCTATCCAAAGCCTGTAGGTACCAGTGCTGGGACACCTCAGGCCAAGCAACTGAGCAGGGACACAGCCCCACCCATCAGCTGATAGGCTGCCTTAAGACCCCCTGAACCTCACCCACCAGTGGGCATGCAGCAGTTCCAAGATCTAGATCTGCTGGCCCTGGCCTCGAGGGAGCCTGCTCTAGCCTCTGGACCAGTTTCTCCCACCAGGGGACAGACATCAGATGCAAGAAAACTAGTCCTGCGGTAGGCCAGACCCCTCACTGGGACAGCTGGGCCCCGGCCCTGGCCACTAGCAGGCCAGCACAAGCTTCAGGACACCCCAGACCCTGTACCCAACTGTGTCAGGAACTGTCCACACCCAGCAATCAGACAACAGCTCTGGGACCCCTGGGCTCTGCAAGCAGACTCCAAGACCTGCTCTGCCCATGTTTAGGGCAGCACTAAGCCAGGATCTGGCTTTACCCACCAACCAGCAGGAAACAGCTCTGCAGGCTTCAAGGGTCTGATTCCACCCACCACTGAGCCAGCACTAGCCCTGGGGGTCTCTGAGGTTACACAGTTAGCCATCTTCTGACCAGCCAACCAGCAGCTGGCAGCCTCTGCACAAGGCAAGGCCTGGCAACCAACTGGACCAAGGGCCAACCAAGTGTACCAAATAGCCCACCACAACCGAAGGCCCAATGCAGTCCTCATAGAGACAACTGCTAGAGCATACAGCTCAGGTGACGAGAGGGGGACATGTTGCTGGGATGCATAAGGCATTTCCAACAAAAAGCCACTTCTTCAGTAGGGAAACATAATCAACGTACCAGATACATAAAAATAAAAACAGCAACTTAGGCAAAATGCGGTGACAGAACATGTTCCAGACAAAGCAACAAGGTAAAACCTCAGAAGGACTAAGTGAAGTGGAGACAGACAATCTACCAGAGAAGGGAGTTCAGGGTGGTGACTGTATAAGATGATCAAAGAACTCGAGAGAACAATGGCTGCACAGAATGAGAAGCTAGAAGTTTTTAACAAGAGAAAATAAAGAGCAAAACAGAAATGAAGAATACAATATCCAAAATGAAAAATACACTGAAAGGAATTAAAAACAGACTAAATGATATAGAGGAATGGATCAGCCAGCTAGAAGAGAGTAGTGGAAATCAGGGGCACTGAATGAATTTTTGAAAATGATAAGAAATGACATTTTAATAGATTTCTAGCACAGTTTCATGTGTACTAACAGTCCCATTGTACAGGTTCCAGAAGAGAGAGAACAAGGAGCTGATAAGATATTTTAGGACATATTAACTGAAAACTTCCCTCACCCGGGAAAGGAACAGATATCCAAGTCCAGGAAGTGCAGGAAGTCCCACATTACAAGACAACTCTCGTTCTAAGGGTAAAAATTAAAAACTGCTCTTGTTACTAAAAGCAACAAGGGAGAAGAAACAAGGGGATCCCCTCAAGGATATGTGCTGACTTCTTAGGAGAAACTCTGAAGGCCAGAAGGGAGTGACAGGCTATATTTAAAGTGATGAAAGGGAAAAACCTACAACCAGGAACACTCTACCCAGAAAGACTCTCATTCAGACTTGATGGCAAGATCAAAAGCCTTACAGACAAGCAAAAACTAAGAGTTCAGCATCACCAAACCAGTTTTACAACAAATGTTAAAGGAACTCCTCTGAATGAAAAAAAAAGGCTATAAGTAGAAACATGAAAATTATGAAATGAAAATGTTCACTGGTACAGGCAACCACACAGAAAAGGTAGGAAATCACCCACACACAAAGCTAATAAGGTTAGAAGACAAAAGTAGCAAAATCATGAATATCCATAATAAGGAACTGTTGTTTAGTTGCCAACTCGTGTCCAACTCTTTTGTGCTCCCATGGACTGTAGCCTGCCAGGCTCCTCTGTCCATGGAATTTTCCAGGTAGGAATACTGGACTGGGTTGCTATTTCCTTCTCCAGGGAATCTTCCTAACCCAGAGGTCGAACCTGTATCTCCTGCACTGGCAGGCGGATTCTTTACCACTTAGCCAGCAGGGAACCCCAGTTAAGGGATCCACAAAATAATTAGATATAAAATATAAAATCAAAAACAATAACTGTGAGGGGAGGCGTGTACAAATGCAAGGCTGTTAAAAAGGACTTGAAAGTGAGAGATCAGCAACTTAAAACAATCATATATATATATATACAGACTGAAATTAATCTGTGAGAAAACAAAAAATACAGTAAGACTGTCTCTTCAATAAGTGGTGCTGAGAAAACTGGACAGCTACATATTAATGAAACTAGAACATTTTCCCACACCATATACAAAAATAAACTCAAAATGGATTATAGGTCTAAATATAAGACCAAAACCATAAAACTCCTAGAAGGAAATATAGGCAGAACCCTTTTTGAAACAATCATACCAATACCTTTTTGGATCTATCTCCTAAAGCAAAGGAAATAAAACCAAAAATAAACAAATGAAACAGAAACAAATGAGACCTAGTTAGACTTAAAAGCTCTGCACAGCAAAGAAAACCATCACAAAAAGACAATCTTTAAAATTAGAAAACATCTGCTAACGAGATGACTGATAAGGGGTTAATAGCCAAAGTATATAAATAGCTCATACAACTCAACATAAAAAACACAAACCCCAATTTAAAAATGGGCAGAAAACCTGAATAGACATTTTCCCAAAGAACACATACAATAGCCACAGGTACATGAAGAGACTCTCAATGCTGCTAATCAGAGAAATGCAAATTAAAACCATAATGAGATTATCACCTCACACTTGTCAGAATGGCTTATCAAAAAGACCACAGATAACAAACGTCACTGGAGATGCGGAGAAGAGGGAACCCTTGTACACGGCTGGTGGGAATGTAACTTGGTGCAGCGACTGCGCAGAACAATGCGGCAGCTTTTCAAAGAGCTACAAACAGAACTACCAGACGACCCAGCACCTCCACTTCTGCTATATATTCAAAATAAAAGAGAACACTAATTTGAAAAGACACGTGCACCCCAATGTTCAGAGAAGCAGTATTTCTAATCACCAAGATAAGGAAGCAACCCGTGTCCATTAACGGATGGATAGAAAAAACATGGTTTATGTACACACACGCTGGAATACTACTCAGTCATAACAAAGAATGAAAAATTTTGCTATTTACAACAACATGAGTGGACTTTGAGGGCATTATGCTAAGTGAAGTAAGTTAGAGAAAGACAAATACTATATATGAAATCACTTATGTGTGGAATCTACAAAATAAAAGCAGTGATTGTAACAGAAAGGAAATAAACTCACAGATACAGAGAATAAACTAATGGTTACCAGTGGAGAGAGGGACACGATGGGGATGGGGGTTAAGAAGTACAAACTATTATGTATAAAATAAAGCTACAAGGATATATCATACAACACAAGGAATACAGCCAATATTTTATAACTACGTGTTCAGTCACTCAGTTGTGTCCTGACTTTGTGACCCCATGGACTGCAGCCCGCCAGGCTCCTCTGTCCATGGGATTCTCCAAGCAGGAATACTGGAGTTGATTGCCACGCCCTCCTCCAGGGGATCTTCCCCACCCAGGGATCAAGCCCGGGTCTCCCACACTGCAGGTGGATTCTTTACCATCTGAGCCACCAGGGAAGACCTATAAAAACTACAAATGGAGTATAAAATTTAAAAATTGTGAATCACGATGTTGTACACCTGACACATATAATATTGTACGTTAATTGTCTCTCAATTTTAAAAAAGGTTTAAGAAAAAATACTGTTGTATACTTCAAAGTTGCTAATAGAGTGAGTTGTAAAAGTTCTCATTACAAGAAAAGATTGGTAAGTTTTAGGTAACGAATGTTAATTAGACATACAGACTTAAATTGAAGAAAGTAGGGAAAACCACTAGACCTTTCAAGTATGACCTAAATCAAATCTGTTATGATTATACAGTGGAAGTGACAAATAGATTCAAGGGATTAGACCTGATAGACAGAGAGCCTGAAGAGATATGGACGAAGGTTCATAACACTGTACAAGAGGCAGGGATCAAAACCATCCCCAAGAGAAAGAAATGCAAAAAG
This sequence comes from Ovis canadensis, assembly GCF_042477335.2. Lineage (NCBI taxonomy): Eukaryota > Metazoa > Chordata > Mammalia > Artiodactyla > Bovidae > Ovis > Ovis canadensis. The sequence continues at coordinate 57,089,638 of NC_091255.1, read as the reverse complement.
GCCAAATGGTAGTCTGAGGAGGCCTCACAAATAGCTGAGAAGAGAAGAAAAGAGAAGTGAAAGGCAAAGGAGAAAAGGAAAGATATACCCATCTGAATGCAGAGTTCCAAAGAACAGCTAGGAGAGATAAAAAAGCCTTAGGTGGAAAATGCACAGAAATAGAGGAAAACAACAGAATGGGAAAGACTAGAGACCTCTTCAAGAAAATTAGAGCTACCAAGGGAACATTTCATGCAAAGATGGGCTCGATTAAGGACAGAAATGGTCTGGACCTAACAGAAGCAGAAGATATTTAAGAAGAGGTGACAAGAATACACAGAACTGTACAAAAAAGGTCTTAATGACCAAGATAACCATGATGGTGTGATCACTCACCTAGAGTCAGACATCCTGGAGTGTGAAGTCAAGTGGGCCTTAGGAAGCATTACTACAAAGTTAGTGGAGGTGATGGAATTCCAGCTGAACTACTTAAGATGATGTTGTTAAAGTGCTGCACTCAATATGCCAGCAAATTTGGAAAACTCAGTAGTGGGCATAGCACTGGAAAAGGTCAGTTTTTATTCCCATTCCAAAGAAGGGCAATGCAAAAGAATGTTCAGACTACCACACAATTGCACTCATTTCACATGCTAGCAAAGAAACGCTCAAAATCCTTCAAGCTAGGCTCAATTTTAGAAAAGGTTTAAAAATACTTTTTTTCAGTATGTGAAAAAGAACTTACAGATATCCAAGTTGGATTTAGAAAAGGCAGAGGAACCAGAGATCAAACTGCCAACATCTGCTGGATCATAGAAAAAGGGAATTCCAGAAAAATACCTACTTCTGCTTCACTGACTACGCTAAAACCTTTGACTATGTGGATCACAACAAACTGGAAAATTCTTAATGAGATGGGAATACCAGACCACCTTACCTGCCTCCTGAGAAACCTGTATGCAGGTTAAGAAGCAACAGTTAGAACTGGACACGGAACAACAAACTGGTTCAAGACTGGGAAAGGAGTACATCGTACGTCAAGTCTGGATATTGTCACCCTGCTTATTTAACTTACACGCAGTGTATATCATGTGAAATATCAGGCTGGATGAAGCTCAAGCTGGAATCAAGACTGCCAGGAGAAATAGCAACAACCTCAGATATGCAGAAGACACCACCCTAATGGCAGAAAGCAAAGAGGAACTAAAGAGCCTCTTGATGAAAGTGAAAGAGGAGAGTGAAAAAGCTGGCTTAAAACTCAACATTCAAAAAAGATCATGGCATTTGGTCCCATCACCTCATGGCAAATAGATGTGGAAAAAAATGGAAACAGTGACAGACTATTTTTTGGGGTTCCAAAATCACCGTGGATGGTGATTGCAGCCATGAAATTAAAAAACACTTGCTCCTTGGAAGAAAAGTTATGACAAACCTAAGACAGTGCATTAAAAAGCAGAGACATTACTTTGCTGACAAAGGAACATCTAGTCAAAGCTATGGTTTTTCTAGGAGTCACGTATGGATGTGAGAATTGGTCCATTAAGAAGGCTGCATGCTGAAAATTGATGCTTTCCAATTGTGATGGTGGAGAAGACTGAGAGTCCCTTGAACAGCAAGGAGATTAAACCAGTCAAACCTAAAGGAAACCAACCCTGAATATTCACTGGAAGGACTGGTGCTGAAGCTCCAATAAATTTGGCCACTTGATGCAAAGAACTGATTCACTGGAAAAGACCCTGATGCTGGGAAAGACTGAGGGCAGGAAAAGAAGGGGGCAACAGAGGACAAGACGGTTGGATGGGATCACTGATCAATGGACATGAGTGTGAGCCGACTCGAGGAGACGGTTAAGGACAGGGAAGCCAGGCACACTGCAGTCCGTGGGGTCACAGTCTGACACGATTGAGTGACTGAACAAGATACACTGTGGTATTCTTTTTGCAATATACACAAATAAAGAATCATACTGTATACCTGTATAATAATATGTCCATTATACTGCAATAAAGACTTACAATCCGGGAATTAAAGTCTGAATTAGATGCCTAAGAATGTGTATGACAACATTAATCTAATGACTTAAACCAATATAAAAAAAAGCCACCATATGATAGCAAACCCAAACACCTCAGCCTGGCTTTTCTCTCAACCTTTTCTTTTTCCCTTGAATTGCGTTTCATCTGAATACCTAAAATCTGAAAACAAGTAATTCACTTTTTATAGATACAACCTTTCTACATGCACTGGCTATCACAGAATACCATTTCTAAAACCACCATCCCTTTCATCCAACTCTCTGCCTTGAAGAAACCTTCTCGCATTACCTACACTTGACTCTGGTATTCTGCTCCTTTGCCCACCTTAGTGGCAAGTATACATCTATGCCTACTGTCTGACCTCCCAGGCTCAGGCTCTTTGAACACAATTCCTTGGAAAGGAGAGTCTATTCTTTGGAATTAAGAATACTGAAGTGCAGCATTTCAGAGATGCTTTTGTTGAATTCTCTATCTTCACACTGGAAGAAACAGGGGCTCAGAAAAGAGAAGGGACTTGTCCTAAGTCACACAGCCAGCACGGTGTCTGGAAGAGAATGTGGGCCCCTTGACTGCCATAATTTAATGTACTTCATTCAACTCTACCATTCCTGTTCTTCAACTCCAAAAAATACTTACTGCGGGCCTGATGTTTTCCTAATTTGGGGGATACTAAGCCAAACATGAAAAATTTTATTATACACTTCACTTATTTGTCTTATTTACTGACTGCCCCCACCAGTGGAATATACGTGCCGCGAGGGAAGGGAGTTGTGTGTGTGTCTGGCGCCGCATCACCACTGCCTGGCACAGGGAAGGCACCGAACAAATACTGACTGAATGTGTATGAGGTGGCTGCTGTCCCTGCAATTCAGTTTACATAACGTCGAACTCGGAAGTGACTGTGCAATGTTGAGAATGGTGTTAGTGAAATAAAGCAAGGAAACCCCACTGTGGGAATAGAGCCTCAGAGGCCGGGCTTTGTACAGAGTGAGTCTGCCAGGGACAAAGAGGAAGAGTATCCCAACAAAAGAAACTATATGGTGTTCCCTGCTGGCCTAACGGTTAGGAGTCCGGGCTTTCACTCCTGCAGCCCAGGTTCAACCCCTGGTCAGGGGACTGAGATTCCCTCAAGCTGTGTAGCACAGCCGAAAACAAAAAAAAAGAAACTTGTTTGGCCAAAGAGTCTGTTCGAGTTTTTCTGTACCATCTTATGTAAAAACCCAAATGAATTTTTCAGTCAACTCAATATATGATGACAAGAAAAGAACAAGACAAGCAGAACAGAAATGGGATGGCTGGAGGACGGCAAGGTGAGAGGCTCGAAACAGGCCTGTATCAGCAGCAGACTGTCGGAAATGCGGCCTGAGCCTGGGAGAAAAACTGCCTCTGGATGTACAGACTTGGTTGAAGCTAGGAGAGAAATGAGTCACCCAGCTTGGAAAACTATGCTTAGTGGGTATTCTGAATGTGACTAAACTGAAGCTGCACCCAGGGTTTTCTTCCTAGGGTATCAAGTCCCACATGTGCACTCACGCGTGCTAAGTCTCTTCAGTCGTGTCCGATTCTTTGTGACCCTAGGGACTACAGCCCACCAGGCTCCTCTGTCCATGGTCTCCAGGCAAGAATACTGGAGAGGCTTGCCATGCCCTCCTCCAAGGGATCTTCCCGACCCAGGGATCAGACCCACGTCTCCTGTGTCTCCTGCATTGGCAGGCGGCTTCTTCACCACTACTGCCACTTGGGAAGCCGGACATATTACATGACAAACTTACATACACCTGTTTGCCCATGTACCTGGGACTCCCACTTGACTCATTTTGGACAACTGTTCATATTTAGCGGGTAATGGTAGTATTCTGGAATTTCAATTCTGATATTCAGTTAGGGCTCTCTATTCTTCTCAACTTTTAAAAACCCCTAAGTATAACTATTTACATTTTCATAGTTGTATGCTGAATAATAACTGATATTTAAAGTTTAATTACTCACCATTACTTCTTAGAGAAAAGGTGTGTGCTGTGTCTCCAAGTCTAATTATTTCACCAGTGGATTCTGCTTCATCTCCATCCCAAGAGGAGCCTAATGCCCCAGACGATAAGGAACACCTGAAAGAGTTTCCTCACTTACTCATGGCCTGGCCTGACCACAAGGGCCCTTCCAGAGAGGATCCCGAGAACTGCTTCAAGCAGCCTGCCTACGAATGCTCAGACTGGTCAGACTATGTGAGGACCATTCCCTTTTGCTGCCTATCTGATATATGTATGGTGGGAAAAGCAGTGTATAAAGTGTCAAAGATTAAATGCATAAGAGAAGACACACGGAGAACAATAAACATTGGATACTTTAGGGGTGTGAAGGGAATCTGGGTAGGATATTAAATTTGTACTAAACATCCTTCTATTGTTTTACTTTTGCACTTGTGTATTTTTTAATCTAATAATGAAAAATTAAGTCAAATTTATTTTCTGATAGTCTTCTTTAGACACATTTTCCACAATGTGCTGTATTTACATAAGAAGGCTTTCTTGTGCTTTTCAAACTGACAGACTCCACAAAATAAATAATAATCAGATATTTAAAAGAAGATCTTAGTATGCTATTCAACCTCTACTTAGCAGAAGTATAATCAAGCCTGTTACAACATGACATTTTGCCGATGAAACTCTGGCATTTAATAGGCAACAATACCCGTGGACGACCACTAGTGCAGTCACCCAGCACTTTTATACTGCTGGTGGGCATCCAACATTTGCAGCCTTTTGGGAAAGTAATGTGGCAACTCTGAATCACCCTATATCATTCATAGTCTTTGACTTTGAATACAGCTTAAATATATGAGAAGAGGAGAAAAATTAAAGTATGTATTACCTTAAAAAGTAAATACATATTAAAAAAACTACCTCTACTGAAGAGGAGTGATTTAGTAAATTATGATGCCCCCATTCACACAGTATGTTATACAGTGATTAAAAATCATTATTGTTTATCAAGTTAGGAAAAGATGTGTTAAACTTTAAAATTTAGGAAACAAACTTCTACAGACAATATGACTAAATCTCAAAAGAAAAATATAGTTTTTTAAAAAAAGACTAAATTACAACAAAATGTTAATAAGCAGTTATTTAGTTCTGAGTGATACAGTTCATCTTATTCTTTGTTTTTTGCTTCTTTTCTACTCCAAGTACTTTCCAAGTATTCTGCAAGGAACATAAATTACTTCGGTGATCAAGGAAATGTTTTAAATTAAGTAGGCGGTTAATGTTGAGATTATACATAACTCAAGGTGCTTAAAACTCTCTCAGGGAGGTTTAAAACAGGAGAAGTTAGTAAAATTCACATTAGCTTTGTTCTTTGCTGCCATTCTGGTATACTGTGTGCAATTTTAACTCTTAGTAGAAGGAAAAGCATAACTTGTTTTGATTAAATTCACAGACATTGAGAGCTACCTCTCAAAAGAAACTCTTTTCCATGATGATGTGGATTCTTTAGTATTTTCTCGATCTTCCAAAGGGTCTCCTCGATGGGATTCTTTAGAACCCTGTCCAGTTTCACCTGTTTGGAACAGATAAAAACAATACCAAAAAAAAAAAAAAAAAAAAACCACCACAGGTTAAAAAAAGAAAAAACAAGTTAATGCAATTATTTCTCTACAGGGCAAGCATAGAGCTAAGGACAGCAAAACACCCTCAACCCCTTACCGGTCAACTAGGCACCTGTGAGAGTGAAGCAGGAGCCAAATCATTACTTGCAATGAGCATGCACTACCTGGGCAACAAAGAAGCAACACAAGTGCTGCTTTCTAAGCAGAGTCTACGGTTGTACTAGCAATGTTTTCTTCTTTAAGCTAGGTGGTAGGGTCATGGATTCTTCATACCTCTCTATCTGTAAGGGATGTCTGAGGGAGAATGACTAGGGTGTAGCTTCAGAAAAACATGACTGAGTCAGCCTAACTCAAGCTCCCAGACAGTCATGCCCTAACCAAAGAGAGAGACCACATTAGGGCGTGGGTGAAATTTTCCTTAAGACTATCAATCTTGGGAATTCCCTGGTGATCCAGTGGTTAAGACTCTGCACTTCTCACTTCTGCAGGGGCTCATCCCTGGTCGGGAAACTAGGATCCCACATGCCATACCGAGTGGCCAAAAAAAGAGAAGACTATCAACCTTTTTTCCTACCCCAACATACTAGAGAAATACATTTTCACAGTGGCAGTAACTAAGGGAGTGATTCTAGGAGGTATGTGGGTGAAATCTCCTATTTCAGACCTACCCGTCTGCATATTCTCATCCCACTTCTTACTTTTTTCTATTTCTATACTCACCAAACAACATTTTAACAACATTAGTCAATATTTCATTGTGTAGTAACTCTGGGCTAGGCTCAGTACTAAACCATTTATGTGTATCTATTAACCTTTCCTACAACCGTGAAAGAATTTCCGATGGAGAAAACTGCAGCTTAGAAAGGTTCAGTCATACATGAGGGTGGAAATTTAGTCATACAGTGGGCAGCAGCACCGAGTCCACAGTTTGCCTTCAAATTCCTCGTTCTTCAATGGTAAACGATAATACCAGCTCAGAAGAAACTGCCCTATACCTGACTTGGACTAGTAATAAATATTTCCTGTTATTAATTGGTATTTTGAGATTCTGATCAGCTGCAGGTAATACTGCTGTATAAATCTGGACCTGCAAAGTTGAGGACCAGACTTCAGAAAACATTTTCCAACTCCACGAGAGCAACTCCCTCCTATGAGCACTAAGCTCACCATAGCCTCCTGACCTCCCCGGGAAGATTCCCCACTCAGCATTTCATTTTTCACTAGCCTCACATGTAAGTATCTCTCAGTTCTGTCCTCCTCTCCATCCCCATTATCATCCCCCACTACCTGTAATCAAGTACTATGTCATAAAAACTGCCGCCTCTAGAATGTTTCAAATCAATCAATCTCCTACAGGAAGTTTTCTTCCTCTTACTTTTGCTACTAAAATGACTAGAAAACCATAGAGCATTGAAATACCTATGGCAGCCTTGAATTAGGTCAGGTTTTTTTTTGCATGTCATTCACTCCCTTCCAATTCTGTTACACTTTTTATCGTATGTACTTATGGCACTCTCCCTAACTTGAGTATAGCTTTGACAGCAATAAATATGGCATGCAGCTTTGACTCTTCCCAGTGTTCCTAGGTTGATATTTAACATATTAATATATTACACACTCTTAAGTTTTTTGAAATTAAAATAAAAAGAAATATACAGTATGGGGTATCCTTCAAACTTTCCTTCTAGGCCTTATCTCTATATGCTTTTAAATCTTTTCAGCAACAAGGATAAAAGATAGAAAACTATCTCTAAAGAATTTAAGACTAATTTCAGATGTTATAATCATGGCATAGTTATCAGCATCAACAATGTGAGAATTAAGAAATCATGAGCCTGCCCCCATTTTTTGTCTTCATTTGTACTAGAATTTATATAAATTGCTGCTGCTGCTCCTGCTGCTAAGTCGCTTCAGTAGTGTCTGACTCTGTGGGACCCCATGGACAGCAGCAAACCAGGCTCCCCTGGATTCTCCAGGCATGAACACTGGAGTGGGTTGCCATTTCCTTCTCCAATGCATGAAAGTGAAAAGTGAAAGTGAGGTTGCTCAGTCGTGTCTGACTCTTCGCGACCCCATGAACTGCAGCCCACCAGGCTCCGCCGTCCATAGGATTTTCCAGGCAAGAGTACTGGAGTGGGGTGCCACTGCCTTCTCCAATATAAATTGCTATGGCTGCTAAAAACTGGTTTTGGATAACTTCACAATAGTAAACCTATTCTGAGTTATATATTATTCACTGTATATTAATGTTTTTGTTGTTCAGTCAACTCAGTTGTGTCCGACTCTTTGCGACCCCATGGACGGTACGCCAGGCTTGCCTGTCCTTTACCATCTCCTGGAGCTGGTTCAAACTCATGTCCATTGAGTCGGTGATGCCATCCAACCACCTCATCCTCTGTTGTCCCCTTCTCCTCCTGCCTCAGTCTTTCCCAGAGTCAGGGGCTTTTCAAATAAGGTCGATCTTCGTATCAGGTGGCCAAAGTACTGGAGCTTCAGCTTTAGCACCAGTCCTTCCAATGAACATTCAGGACTGATTTCCTTTAAGATTGACTGGTTTGATCTCCTTGCAGTCCAAGGGACTCTCAAGAGTCTTCTCCAACACCACAGTTCAAAAGCATCAATCCTTTAGCACTCAGCCTTCTTTATGGTCCAACTCCCACATCCATACATGACTGCTGGAAAAACCATAGTTTTGACTACATGGACCTCTGTTGGCAAAGTAACGTCTCATCTTTTTAATATGCTGCCTGGGTTGGTCATAGCTTTTCTTCCAAGGAGCAAGCATCTTTTAATTTCATGGCTATAGTCACTATCTGCAGTGATTTTGAAACCCAAGAAAATAGTCTGTCAATGTTTCCATTGTTTCTCCATCTATCTGCCATAAAGTGATGGGACAGGATGCCATGATCTTCATTTTTTTGAATGTTGAGTTTTAAACCAGCTTTTTCACTCTCCTCTTTCACTTTCATCAAGAGGCTCTTTAGTTCCTCTTCACTTTCTGCCATAAGTGTGGTGTTATCTGCATATCTGAGGTTATTGATCTTTCTCCTGGCAATCTTCATTCCAGCTTGTGCTTCATCCAGCCCGGCATTTTGCATGATGTACTCTGAATATAAGTTAAATAAGCAGGGTGACAATATACAGCCTGATGCACTCCTTTTCCAATCTGGAGCCAGTCCATTGTTCCATGTCCAGTTCTAACTGTTGCTTCTTGACCTGCATACAGGTTTCTCAGGAGGCAGGAGAAACCTGTATGCACTTCTGTATTGTTTATTGATCAGTCCAAACTGGTAAGACATATAGGTTCTTTTTTTTTCATTGATAAGTAACAGTGCATGAAAGCCTCTAAGCACTCGTTTTATAAAAAATTTACTTTATGTTATTTGGCTACATTAGGTCTTAGTTGCGGCACCTGGGATTTTTCAATCTTCAATGTAGCCTGTGAGATCTAGTTCTCTGACCAGGGATCAAACCCAGGCCCCTGTATTGGGAGTACAGAGTCTTAGCCACTTAACTATCAAGGAAATCCCTAACTTTCTTCTGTACTATTTCTTCAGGATAAATCCCTAGAAATGGGATTTATGGAGTCAAAGATTATGAATAACTCCTATACACTAGTGATACAGTTTACATATAACCAGAACACTTTTGGAAAATATTAATAATACAGCAATAAAAAAACATAAAATCAAAATTTCACACAACAAAGTGTTATAATTTGGGGAACTGAATTACCTGAAGAGTAAAATAAAAAATATTCAAGTTGTCACAAACCTAGGTGTAGGATGAAGACAGAAACATACCAACTCTTTCTGTTGATGCCTTGGCAATATCCAAATTTACACAAAAATGGCAGTTCTGACATGGGAATTACTGAGTGAGGAATTTCATGTAATAATAGGACAATAAGCAATTTTAACTAGATTTAGCTTCCTATTATATATTAACTTTAAAGTAGTTTACAAGTAATACCCAAGTTGACAAAGCATGTGATGATTAGATAAGAGTTTTCAACCACTTCAACAGTGAGAACTGAAATTTAATTTACAATTAAATTCGTCAGATACAGTGTATTAGTGATTCTAATTCCTAAGGACAAAAATACGCAAAAAGATAAAAGATAAAAAGGGAGATAACAGAATATAAAAAAGCCAAATTTTATTCTTAAACTTACTCTTCTCGTGAGATGTTTCACTGATGTGTTCTGTAAGATACTCCAGCAACCCATCAAATATTTCTAGAAGATTCTTAATAGATTCTTTATCTCCTTTCACTATATTTTCTCCTGAACACAGAATACAGAGCTATTAAAAAAAATTAACCAAGAAATTGAAAGCCTCATGATTTTGAAATGGATATACCAGTGTAAAAATATTGTTCAGGACACAGGATTATAAATTAACCCAAAACAAAAAATAACAGTGTAAATATTAAAAATATCAATTTCCTGATACTTGATTGTATCTGAAAAATGTAGTCCTGAACATTATGGGTGGTAATTCATTGGCACAGTCCTTCATTTATGAAGAAGCAAAATAAGTGAATGTCATCCTATAAGATTTATACTAAAGTATAAAACAATTAAGCTGAATTTTATTAGCGGTGAATATGGGATGATGGTGGCATGCCTTGTTCTGAAGACAACAGCAGTAGAGAATATAAAACAAAAACAAACTTCAGACACCTTCATCAGGAATTCCTAATTTTTAAAACTGGTTAACTCCTATTCACTTACTACATGTTATACCATTTTTTAATTAAAAACTGAGCCGGTTCCCTGCATATAAAACTCCTTTTAATCTCACCTTAACCCCAACTCTCCAGCCTTACCTTCCATTATACCAACTTAATACCTAGAAACTAACTAACATTTAAACTAACTGTTTAAAGTCTCCAGCACAGTACCTGGCTCAAATAGATTTTAAATAAATGTTAAGTTGAAATGTTGACAAGAAATGGGCTGCAAAAGCATGAAAAATTAACATGTTTAATTAATGTCACCTAAAATGGACTCTGAGCAATCTGAGGTATGGATGGAACTTAAAACTGACACACTTGGGCTCTCCTTTGGGAGATTAGATTTGGCATGAATTCAAACAAGTATGGTAGAGGCAGAGTGGAAATTTGATATTTGAGATAATCCAATCATTCATAACCTTAGTCATGATGCAGAAAAAAACCCAAAAAAACTAAACCAGGAATTTGATGTTTTACAACACTCCAGTAAAGCCAGTCAATGTTAGTTTTTTTTTCTGTTTAAAACAACTAAACAGAAATCTTAAGCCCTATGTTTTGTTTTGAAGCCCTGTGTTTTCTGGCTTAACAAGATACACAAGCATACCCCAAGGACATATCCAAGACTTCTGGTTTCCAGGATGGGGAGCATACTCTGCCAACCCAGCAACAAGACTATCCGCCCAGAAAGCAGTGCTTCAGCGTGTAGGAGAAACTGCTTTAAACAGCACACAAGAAGTAAAAAGCTGCTTTGCAGTCTACTGCAGGAGGTAAGCAGTTTTGCAACTTTCTGTGGGGTGGGTATGAGTTGTTAGAGGCAACTTCACACACCAGAAGTTCTATAAGCAGACACAATCTTGGTATACAGTATGTTTAAACAGTAAATACAAATACCAAAAATTGCCCAATTGGCAGAGAAAGCCATTTCCAAAGAACAGGGAAGTCCCCACATTATCCCTCAAAATGAATTTTCCCCAGACTAATTTACCACACTTACTCACCTTGAACTACACTAAAAAACTTAAAGACAGTATTTCTGTAAAATTTTGCTCTTATCACTACCAAAATTAGATATAAATGTCCCATCCTGACTAAGATGTATCTCTTTTAACGACTGTAAAAGGATGAAACAGTATACACTTTCTCTTAGTGATTCAGGTATAGTTTCAAGTCTCCAAAATTTCCTCTGTTCATTAGGTTGAAATAATTTACTGAAATAACCCTCATTTTCTATCTACCAAAACAGAGATTTACAAATGAATTTGTTGTGTTTGGCTTTTGAATATAAGCATGGATACTGTTTTGGAAAAAGGCTGAAAAACAATTTACAGTTTTATTCCGAACAGGTAATACATTCATATGGTTCAAAATTTTAAAAGTGTAAAGGGTATAAAATGAAAAATCTCATCCCACCTTTGTCCAGTTTATCTCATTGGAGGCAATCAGAATTAATTTTCTTACATGTACTTCTAGAGAGTCCTTCTGCATTCAATCAACTGCATATAACTTCTGAATTTGTTTTTACAAATAACAGCATATTCTGCAAATCAGCATTATGACTACATCATATTTTTCTCATACAATATATATTAGAGATCATTTCATGAATATGGAACATTTTATTGATATATAAAGAGCATCATCAATTATCTTTTATAGCTATAGAGTAGTTCCCTATAAGGAACTATAGTAATTTACTTAACCTGTCCCTATCAATGGACACTCAGGTGTTTCTGATTTTTAGTTACTACAAACAAACAGAATGGTAACTATAAAGTAGTAACAACAACAAAACACAGTTCAAATTACCAGCTAGGATTCTGACCTATCCCAAACTCAATGTATGACTCTCCTGGAAAAGCTTTTAAGGATGTCGTCTTAACTATACCAGCGAATTGTCTTGGTTCAGTCTTGTTGTTTGGTCTATTTCACAACCTTACTCATTTGGTAAAACAAGGCCAAGTTCTATCCAACAAAATATTGTAGTGAAATCCAAAATTATCCGATGATTAATACATACCAACCTGTTATGTGAGACAGGCTGACCTGTAGGTAATCCAAAGCTAGTGAATCAATCACTGCTTGTACATTGTGAGCTTCATCCTCTTGATTCCTGGGAAGAGCTATGAGATCTGTGGGGAAAAAACTATGTAATTTTGCACCCTATGCAAGTCCAAGTCTTCATCTACCTGTCTCTGACCAGGCCTCTGAGCTCTGCCCAGAGTGGGCTACAACATACAGATAAACAGAACCTGAATTCCACAAAGTGGAATCTTTATTGGTTGAATATATAGTCAATCAACACATATATGGAGAAGGAAATGGCAACCGACTCCAGTGGGCAGAGGAGCCTGGTGGGCTCCAGTCCATGGGGTCGCAGAGAGTCAGACACAACTGGGCGACTAACACACACACATACACAACACATATATGAACATGCTCCATAATAAGTGCCATGCTAAAGAAAGCTAAATAGATCCATAAATTCAAGGAGATACTATTATTCTAACAAGAGAGAACCCGTGAGTTGGGACTTTAACCCATAACCCCAGGCTGCTTTCCATAACAGGTGTGAAAGGAGGATTCATATATGTGCTGTTAAAGCAAGCTATTGGGAATTACTGGCATAAAGGCTTTTAAGATTAGTATAGATCAGAACAGAAAGATCTTAATAACAACTTAAATTTGGAGTTTCTCCTCTTGTATTGAGGAAGATAACTGTCTTGGGGAAAGATGAAATAAGTATTTTAAAAGACTGATTCAATAACTACATGCCCAAATGGCAACCCACTCTAGTACTCTTGCCTGGAAAATCCCATGGTAGACTATAGTCCATGGGGTTGCAAAAAGTCAGACACGACTGAGCGACTTCAATTCTGTACTCTAAGAGACTAGTAATAAAGATACCAGCTGGAGGCTATCCCATTATTCCAGGAAGTGATGAGGGCACTGACTCATAACAATGGATCGAAGAGAGATTGTACAGAGCTTTAGTGCTTAATAGTTATAAACAATACAAAGATAGAGAAGTAGCAGAGCAATCTATGGATAAGGACTCTGAGATACTCAACCAGGAACACAGGACAAACAATTCTTATCCATAACATTGGTTAAATACCAAGACTCAACAAGTCTTCAAATTCAATTTTAGAACCCATGCTTCCCTCGTGGCTCAGACGGTAAAGTATGTGCCCGCAATGCAGGCGACCAGGATTCGATTCCTGGGTTGGGAAGATCCCCTGAAGAAGGAAATGGCAACCCACTCCAGTATTCTTGCCCGGAGCATCCCATGGACAGAGGAGCCTGGTAGGTTACAGTCCATGGGGTCGCAAAGAGTCGGACACGAATGCGTGACTTCCCTTTCTTTCTTTCACTTTCTTAGAACCCATGCAGGTACATTTACAGAGAAGGTGCGACTTTCACACGACATTATGAATGATTAAACCAGTTGATGACCAAGGCAGTTACTATAAGTGGGTCTCCTAAGATATTTATTAAGGCAATGAATGCTATTATTTAGATAAAAACAAGATACAAAGAGAAATCTCAAAACTTTATATATAAGATCTAACTAAAAAGCACTAGAAACATCTGGCTTAAGATATAGACACTATATAGACACTATTATTCCTGCTTTTAAGCATTCTTACCTGGTACCTTTTCTCCCAAAATGGATTGATAAAGAGCAATAAAAACATTAGCATCACAGTCTTCTAGTTCTCGAATCCTCAGGTGTATGTGACATTTCAAAAGAAGATTATTGGCAATAGTTATCCACTCTGTTGGGAAAGGAGGGAAAAGATTAGTCTAACTAATACTAGGAAAAAATTAAATACATTTCTTTAAAAAATAACCTCCACAAACACAGACACTAAATTCAATAGAAGATAAGGAATCTGATTGTTAGAGAATTTCGAAGACCCTCCTAGGTGATTTTTTTTTCAATTAAAAATAATTTTTTTGGCTACACCCTACAGCATAAGGGATCTTAAATCCCTTAACAAGGATCACATCTGCATCCTCTGCACTGGAAGGTGGAGCCCTAACCACTGAACTAGGGGTGATTTTTGAAAAGCTGTATTTAATTTCTTGGGATGACTTCCAAAAAGCTCTAATTTCAATTTAGTCAAAACTATGATGCAAATTCAATTTTCACTGCTGCAACCTAAAATCTTAAGTTACTTACCATAGATCTCATTTTACTAACCACAGGTAGATGTTTTTTCAACACATTTACAAGTAAACAGGATGTCACAAACAAGACAGTTTATTAATGATAAATCTCAGGCTACTAGAAACTAATTAATGGATGTTGCTTCAAATTCCCTATAGCATTAGTCATGTTTTTAACCCAATTATCTTGTGCAAGTTGGAATTTCTCTGCTGCCCAAATAGGTGGTGATTAATCTAGCCTGTGAAGAACTAGAGTAATGGCACCAACACTACTGGATTTGTTAGTTCTATTTTTAATTATACTTGACGTATATGAAAACAGACATGGGAAATTCATAAAAACGCCTTTAAATTCAGAGCTAGCACATTACTAACCCTATCGAAGTTTCCTGTGTATCACCCCTCCGTTGGGATTAGCCAAATTATTTCAAGGGCTTCTCAACCAAAGGTAATGTAGCAAACCTGAAACACTTGTTCCCTGAAATAATTGGCGATTAAGGGGCAAGTTCTTTTATTGTGCACGTTATCTTCAGTATGTTCCAGAAATAAACATGTGTATGTGAGGGCGTGTCAAGGCACCTTAACTCCCTCTCCCAGTGCCCATTATTTACAGCAGATCAAACCATGACAACTGGTTTGAACGCTGTCTTGGAAAAAAAGATGAAAGCGTCCTAGACAACCCAATCAACTCTCTTTTCAAAAACTGCGCTACAGAAAGCCGGTAACCGTAGGAAGCACTGAAGCGGGAAAATCCACCACTATTCCGCTTTGGGATGACAATAGATTTTTAGAGTGCTAATACTCAGCCTCAGGCTCCGCAGTGCAGGAGCAGAGGGCACACTCCCTAGAAAATACTAGTCTAGGGAAAGACACTTTCTGATCATTTACAGCCACCATGCTCGCGTGCTGCGGGCCTCGCCGCAGGGCCCTTGTCTCCCCGCCCCAAATCAGGCTCGACAACTTCGAATGCGCCAGGGAGCGGGGCTAAGAAGCCCCAGCCAGAGAACCCGCCAACTACGACCGGGTTGTCTCACGAGCCCCGCCGGCAACCCACACCCACCCGAAGCCTCAAGATACGATGCGGAGGGGCGTTCAGGACTTGGACTGAAAGGGGACTTGAGCCCACACACAAACGGGGCTCCACGCAGAGACTCACCAGCCTCTGAGCCGGCCATGTCGCGGAGGCAAGTCGCCGCCGGACTCCTAGCCGGGCGCGCGCGGGACGGCGTCCTGAAAGGGCCGCACGGCGCAGACCCAGGGCTGACAGAAAAGGAAGCAAACGAAAGTGCCGGGAAGGGGTGCGGTGAAGGAGGGAGGGACGTTAAAACGGCTTCTCGCTGCTGATTGGTCACCGCGGGAGTACTTCCTTTGGCGGCACGTGCCGAGGTGGCGGTTTGCGAACTCTAGATACCATTTTTCACCAGCCAGATCCCGCTCAGGGGTCCTGGGGTGGGTGGGTTTGACAGTTCGGGTCGCCCAACAGCCCCGGCCGATTTCCCGAGGGCATTAGCACGGCACTTCCGGTGAGCTATTTCGTCTTGTACTCCTCCGCCGACGCCAACTGGGGAAGTAGTGCGTCCCGCTCACTCGGCGGGCGGGGCAGCCACGTGACAATGTCAGGCTCCGCCTTCCTGTCGCCCCTAGTAATGGGTGTAAAGGCTCTTTGGAGACGTAAACATCTTCAAGGGGACCGAGGGAGTTGACCTGGGCTGGACATTTTATTGTCTGGGCTAGACCTGGAAAAGGGCGCAGTGGTTTCCCTGAAGTGTGAAAGACCAGAAAAAGGTGAAGTCAAGAGAGTGCAGGCTTAGGCATCCCAGTGGAGGACCGCGGGGTGGGGGCGGGTCCTATCCTTGAAAGGGGCGAAAAGTCGGCAAAGGGCCCGGGGGGAGGGGCGAGAAAATGGCGGATCCCGGAACGCCGGCAGGCGTTAATAGCTCTGCGCAGGGGCGGAGTGATTAGGTCATAGAGCGGCTCCCAGCATTCTCTGCGGCGGAGGAGGCGGGCCAGGCTATAAAACCGGCTGCCGGGACGCGGCCGGCACCTCATTCATTTCCACCGGTCTCTTGTTGGGCAGCCTTGGCTTCTGTCATCGTCGTCCCTCCGCCGCTGCCGCCCCCGCAAGGCTTTGCCGTCGCCGGAGCCACCTCCAGCGACTCGTCGCACCCGATTCTCTCCGCTTCGCTTCCCGCCAACCGCAACCATTGACGCCATGTCGGGTTATTCGAGTGACCGAGACCGTGGCCGGGATCGAGGGTGAGTGTGGGAACCGACCTGTCAGGCCCGGCGGGTGGGGGATGGGAGACCGATGAGGGTTGCGGGGGTGGGGTGGCGGGGGCAACTCGGCTTCTAAAGACTATTCTCGGGCCTCCGCCATCGAAAAGGGCTTGCGCCATTTTGTTATTTGTCCAAACCTGGACTTTTCATGTTAACGGTCCTCAAGATTCTTTTTTGTTTTGGAGGGGGTATCGGGGCCTTGATGATTTGGCAACTGTTCGGAGAATTTCGAGCACATTTTTTGAGGGGAGGAAAGCGCAGCGCTTTGAGGCGAAGTCGCCACTATTAGGTGTAAGCTTAAAGGAATTTTAAGGAATCTGGGGGTTCTGTGGGTGCCGAGGGGGCCGCCTCCGAAGCCGTTAATGCGGCGAGGGTTGGAGGGTGGCCGGTGCCGCGGGAATCGGCCATGTGGCCGAGCCGTGGGTACAAAATGCCGGCGGCGGACATGGCGGCGGCGCCTTTGTTACCCCGCCCGGCGGAGGAGCTCAAAATGGCAGCGTCGAGAAAATGTGGCGCAGAGAGAAATGCGAGACAAAGGGGGAAGCGCCGCCCCAGTGGGAACGCCGCCCGAAGGACTCCGCCCGGGCCGGGACTCCTCCCCCGGTAGTCTCCGGCTCCTCCTCCTCGTTTTCCTTTCGTTATATAATTTTGCTACCTTGGTAGGAAACCGTTTTGAGGGATCCCCCCAACTCGATTGGCTTGCCTAACTGTCCCCGAGCCACCCGCCGTGTTCTGCACTCACTTACCTGTGTTGTTCCGCTACCTATTAAAATCAGAGCTCTTGGTTCAGGACAGGTGCTAAGTAACATCTGTGTTAAGCTTCTGCTTTATTTTTTTTTGGCATTTAATTCTTTCGCTTGTGTGAAAGAGTAGTATCCACCAGCTGTTGTTTGTCCTTGTATCTGAACTCCTAGAGCTTGGCCAGCCAGTTTCCAACCTAGTAAATCCCCGGCTGTTGATTTGTTTTCAATGGTGTGTACTTTGTGTAACGGGAAATGAGGGAGATGTAGTACTAACTGGCTTTTGAAAGAATGACCATCACTGAGGACAGCACTTGCACCTCCAGAATCTTTCATTGAGTTTTAGCATGTGCGCAGGGATGGTAAAATAAGTCTGTACATGTTTGAAAATGCAATTTTTTTTCCCTCAAATTTTAGGTTTGGTGCTCCTCGATTTGGAGGTAGTAGGGCAGGGCCCTTATCTGGAAAGAAGTTTGGAAACCCTGGAGAGAAACTGGTTAAAAAGAAGTGGAATCTTGATGAGCTGCCCAAGTTTGAGAAGAATTTTTATCAAGAACACCCCGATTTGGCTAGGCGTACAGCAGTGAGTAATTTCATGTGGTTTTTTCAGCTTGTAACTCAGTGACATTTAAGTTTGACTAGAAATGTCTTGCAAACTTAAAGGAATGTTAATGTTGATAATTATTAACTTAGGGGTGTGTTGGTCGTGTGTTTAGTTAGGGGGAGTCCTCGTGAGATAACTGAATTTTATAAATTTCTTTTGTAGCAAGAGGTAGAGACATACAGAAGAAGCAAGGAAATTACAGTTAGAGGTCATAACTGCCCAAAGCCAGTCCTGAATTTTTATGAGGCAAACTTCCCTGGTAAGTGCTAGTTTTCCCCACCTTAAAAAAAAAAATCCCTTTCTCATGGCATTATTGACGTTTACTTAATTCTTAACATTACAGCAAATGTCATGGATGTGATTGCAAGGCAGAACTTCACTGAACCCACAGCTATTCAAGCTCAGGGATGGCCGGTTGCTCTGAGTGGATTGGATATGGTTGGGGTAGCACAAACTGGATCTGGGAAGACTTTGTCTGTAAGTTTGGGAAACTTTGAGTTAGGTGACAGGTCCTGAAAAAAAATGGGTTGGGAATTAAAAGAAACCAGAAGTGTTTTTAATACGACTTCTTTTGTTTGCTTTTCTTTTGTATAGTATTTGCTGCCTGCCATTGTCCACATCAATCATCAACCATTCCTAGAGAGAGGTGATGGGCCTATTGTAAGTGTACATTGTATTCTCTTAACTTGGTTAACAGTGTAGAGATTTGTAGAATATACAGCAAAAGAAAATTCTGGTGGTTTTATATGGAAAGTTATGTTTTTCAGTGTAGGAAGGGACAAAGCTGCTTTGGGTATTGACAATGTAAATCATCTGCTAGTGTAGCAACAGTAAATTAGCACTTTAAAACTAGAATTCAGGGGTCTCCTAAAGGTGTTCCACTTTCTCTTTCCTTAGTGCTTGGTGCTGGCACCTACTCGGGAACTGGCCCAACAGGTGCAGCAGGTAGCTGCTGAATACTGTAGAGCATGTCGCTTGAAGTCTACTTGCATTTATGGTGGTGCTCCCAAGGGACCACAAATACGTGATTTGGAGAGAGGTACGTAACCAAAAAGGTTTTATTTGTCACTGATCATGCAGGAAGTTCTGGATGTCATGGTAACTTTTGTGTGTTTAATTAAAGGTGTGGAAATCTGTATTGCGACACCTGGAAGACTGATAGACTTTTTAGAATGTGGGAAAACCAATCTAAGAAGAACCACCTACCTTGTCCTTGATGAAGCAGATAGAATGCTTGATATGGGATTTGAACCCCAAATAAGGAAGATTGTGGACCAGATCAGAGTGAGTGCCCTTTTAAATGTTATCATGTCTTCAAACTAAGCTGTAAATTTGTTCTTGAAATACAATGATTTTTTTTTTAATCTAAAAATCTGTAGCCTGATAGGCAAACCCTAATGTGGAGTGCTACTTGGCCAAAAGAAGTAAGACAGCTTGCTGAAGATTTCCTGAAAGACTATATTCATATAAACATTGGTGCACTAGAACTGAGTGCAAATCACAACATTCTTCAGATTGTGGATGTGTGTCATGACGTAGAAAAGGATGAAAAGTAAGTGACTAACTCTGAAGACAACTTTACAAGTTGAGTCACTGTTTCACAAGTTATCTTAAAAATGACTTTCAGTTGGGTGGAATCTAAATGCTAATTTGAAATCTGTCATGCTCAAAATTGTTTTGCTTCTTTCAGGTAATTGGCTATTACTATTTTTTATATTCTTAACAGAAAGAGTATTGTCTTGTGGTTTAAGGGTAAA
This sequence comes from Ovis canadensis, assembly GCF_042477335.2. Lineage (NCBI taxonomy): Eukaryota > Metazoa > Chordata > Mammalia > Artiodactyla > Bovidae > Ovis > Ovis canadensis. Next base: position 57,069,740 of record NC_091255.1, on the reverse strand, counting down.
GGGTAGAATGGTTAAAAGGGTTAAGCAGGTGTTCTCTTGTAGCCCTGTGAGTAAAAGTTGGTGTTTCGTTCATAACCGTGAACTTTTTAAAAAATTGAGAATATTTTTTCTTTCAAGGCTTATTCGTCTAATGGAAGAGATCATGAGTGAAAAGGAGAATAAAACCATTGTTTTTGTTGAAACCAAAAGAAGATGTGATGAGCTGACTAGAAAAATGAGGAGAGATGGGTATGTGTGGTTGTCCTCCACTAAAGCAGATATTGATTAGAGCTGAGTTCAGGAGAAGGGGCAAAGTTTAATCAGGGTTGATAGCTCTGAGTTTCAAAGATGGAAATTATCGGGTAGTATACATGTATAGGAAAGACTGTATACCTTATTTCAGATGGAGTTAAAAGGGTTTGTGACCAAAAAGGTTAAAGCACATGGTTAAAATCTACAAGGTTTTAAATGCCAGTCTCTTAATGTAACTTTTCTTTAATTTAGGTGGCCTGCCATGGGTATCCATGGTGACAAGAGTCAACAGGAACGTGACTGGGTTCTAAATGGTAAGTATTTTAAGTGTGGGGTCCCACCCCCACCCCCCAAAGACTTAGAATACCATTCATATTGATGGCTATATATGTGCCTTCCTTTGCAGAATTCAAACATGGAAAGGCTCCTATTCTGATTGCTACAGATGTGGCCTCCAGAGGGCTAGGTTAGTACAAACTCGAATTCATGGCTTGGTTTCCCAGAAGATACCCATATAATTTTTTTTAAAGAAAGTTTATTGCTTTCTTTAACCTCTGCATTTTTTCTAAGTTTTTTTCATATAAAGGTGCAGTCTTTGTGGCAAGGCCTAGGCATGACAATCCGAGGACTCGAGGGGGATGGAGGACTAGTGATCGGCTGGCTGCTTCCAGTCGATTAGAGAGGTGAAAAGCTGAAAGTGTGCCAGTAATCTTCAAAAGGCAGAACATACCACCTCTGCCCCGTAAACTGTTCTCTCCGGGGGAAAAAAATGGAAGTTATCCTCACAGTTCACTGCCGTGGTATTTCTTCTGTCCCATGCTTTGCATGACTGCCATGGTACAGCATTGTTTCAAACTGTTTACTGTGATCTGTGGGTCTTTGAGTTTCAGTGAGTTTGCTGAAATGTCGAAGAAATATTTCCAAACTTCAATGTTCAATGAAATTTTTGTTCAAGTTTGAAATGGAGAGAGCAGCTTTAAAAGGTACTAAAAGCCTTTTACAAATTGGTGAGTACTGGCACATAAGATCTAGAGCAAGAGCAACTTCTCACACATAGTCAGTGGGAAAAAAAAGCAGTGCTTTGAAAGTTCCTCCCTCACCTACACAGTAGTCGTCATGTCGAGACCTGCCAGAGAGAGACACATTCTCAAGTGAATCCTGGCTTCTTGGAAGCGCTTGCCTAGACGAGACACAGTGCATAAAAACAACTTTTGGGGGACAGGTATGTTTTTCTTGCAGCTGCGGTTGTAAGGTCTTGGCAAGACAAGCAGTGTGGCCAGAATTTTGAACTTCTGATGAGTGTGTAACGCAAAGGACCATGTACATTTTTGATGAAAGGTCCTCAAAATGAGAGCACACAAGGAGGTTGCTGTGAACTTTTAAGTGGCCCTACTGCGCAGAAGCATTCAGATGTCACTTGATGATCTGTAAGGGGACTTGCTAATTTGGGAATGTTAGGAAACACACACGTCCTTTTGACACGCTCCATCATTGGGTGGGTAATAAGGTATACAGATGACGTGTGCTTTTTCTTTGTTTTTTTTCTTCCCCACTTTCAACCTCAATGGTATTCCTACAGGGAATGGATAACCATTTTAACTGTATTTTTTGCAGCCCATACCTTCTTGGGAATACAATTGTCTAACTTTTTATTTTTGGTCTGGCTGTTGTGGTGTGCAAAACCCTGTACATTGCTATTTTGCCACACTGCAACACCTTACAGATGTGGAAGATGTGAAATTTGTCATCAATTATGACTACCCTAACTCCTCAGAGGATTATATTCATCGAATTGGAAGAACTGCTCGCAGTACCAAAACAGGCACAGCATACACTTTCTTTACACCTAATAACATAAAGCAAGTGAGCGACCTTATCTCTGTGCTTCGGGAAGCTAATCAAGCAATTAATCCTAAGTTGCTTCAGTTGGTCGAAGACAGAGGTTCAGGTAAGACCAACCTTTGGTAAAGACATGTTGGTGGGTGTGGAGTCACATGATTGTTAACAAGTCCATTTGAATGGCATTGGTGGGTGAGGGCAGAAAGGAGTTGAGAAGATATTCTGAAATAGAGCTACCAAATTCTTTTCTGTGTTAGTAATGATTGGTTCCATGGAAATAACCAGTTGGCAATTTTTTTCTTGACAGGTCGATCCAGGGGTAGAGGAGGCATGAAGGATGACCGGCGGGACAGATACTCTGCGGGCAAAAGGGGTGGATTTAATACATTTAGAGACAGGGAAAATTATGACCGCGGTTACTCTAGTCTGCTTAAGAGAGATTTTGGGGCAAAAACTCAGAATGGTGTTTACAGTGCTGCAAATTACACCAATGGGAGCTTTGGAAGTAATTTCGTGTCTGCTGGTATACAGACCAGTTTTAGGACTGGTAATCCAACAGGGACTTACCAGAACGGTTATGATAGCACTCAGCAATATGGAAGTAACGTTCCAAATATGCACAATGGTATGAACCAACAGGCATATGCATATCCTGCTACTGCAGCTGCGCCTATGATTGGTTATCCGATGCCAACAGGATATTCTCAATAAGACTTTAGAAGTATATGTAAATGTCTGTTTTTCATAATTGCTCTTTATATTGTGTGTTATCAGACAAGATAGTTATTTAAGAAACATGGGAAATGCAGAAATGACTGCAGTGCAGCAGTAATTATGGTGCACTTTTTCGCTATTTAAGTTGGATATTTCTACATTCCTGAAACAATTTTTAGGTTTTTTTTGTACTAGAAAATGCAGGCAGTGTTTTCACAAAAGTAAATGTACAGTGATTTGAAATACAATAAATGAAGGCAATGCATGGCCTTCCAATAAAAAATATTTGAAGACTGAATTAAGTGGAAATGGTACTTTATTTTACATATATAATGTCATGTAAAACTGCTTAGATGGTCTTTTTTAGTCATAAAACTAAAATTGACTGCTCCTTTCTATAATTTCATTTTGGGAAGTGGGGAGATCAGAAGGCCCTTAAAGTGATCTATTCCTATTGCAAGGACTAAAATTCAATTGATTTAGGTTGATTAGCAGTTCTAGCTAAATTACATAAAGGCTTTCTTTTGGTGCCTCCCCAAATCAGGTGAGTCATTTAAATAGTCATTTAAATGGTGAAAGGAGATACTAAAACAGGGAACAAGTGTATAGCCCCACCCTTAACTTAGATTGCTTAGTGAGAATATGGATGACTTTGTTCCTTCTGCAAATTTGTAATTTGGGAAAAGTCTTCAAATAACTTTTCGAGAGATTATATTTGCTCCGGGCTGTACTATTAATTACTGAGGCTGAAAGACTACACCCTTCAAGATGGTTGGCCACAAGCTAAGAACATGAATTCATGTTCTGTGTTCTGCCAGGGGTAGTACAGAAACGCTAGTCTTCATAGGCCTCCTGGGGCTCTTAACTAGTCAAACTAGGAGTTATGAATGCCCAGTAATTGAGGGAACTCTGGAGGATTTCAAAATGTAGAATAGGATGAAAGACATCCTCAAAATTTAACGGGTTAATCTAGAGGAAGCCACGTTACCCAAAGCACAGTGACTATGATATAGGTCCTTTTGTTAGGGTCCACATGGGTTTATTGCTGAAAAGACCTGATGGGTAGCTTTAACTGTGTCTCACCAACCTTAATACTTCATTTGAATGTCTTCTCATGTTTGCAAGGAGAGGGTAGGATTTTATGAGACTTCATTTAAACTGTGGTTATTGAGGCTTTAATTGGTGTTAATGCCTTACCTCTAAAATGTAAAACAAACTAGAATTTTCCAGGGACAAGACAAGGAGTGGTATTTTTAGGACTGACATTGAAAACTGACCCTCTAGTAACTTAACAGTTTTCAATAGCGTGATTAGTCATTCATTATGACTCTTAAAAGGAGCTTTTGGGGTAGGTTGGAGTATTACATATTACTGTTTAAGGTGGGCCTTTTAATTTGTAAACACTGGAATGATTGTGGGGCTGTGGAAAACAAACTATTTACCTTTGAAGTAAGTTTTAAAAGACAGTCCACTTTTTAGCATGTGTGTTGTGTCCAGCCTGTGGTTGTCTTAATAAATGTGATTTTTCTTCCCATTCTCTCTCTTATTTATTTGCGTTGTAGGCCTCGTGTGTTTTCTGGGAGTGGAAAACACGTTAATTTTGCCCAGCTTTGCTGTTAATACAGTTGCTTTTCATATACTGTTCTACTGACTTTGACTTTCACGTGTTCTTGTATGGAAGATTTTTCTGAACCTGTCACACATTAACGTGATGAACCTGTGTTCTCTTAACTCAGTTGCTAGACCATCCTCTTCATAAATTGCCTTTTCCTGGTATTCTAGTAGAATACAGTAGTTTGTTCTTTCACCTGGGTTAGTCTTCTTAGCCACTTAGAGGAAAGTCGGAAGTAGAACTATAATGCGGTTTGAAATAAACCGTTTTCTTTAATCTGGGCTGTGCCACTACTTGGGCAGTTTTTTTCAGGGCTGAAGTGGAAGTGTGAAATCACAAGCTCTGGAAGGGTCTCAAGGGCCCTCTGGTAGAACAACTGCAGTGTACACCAGTGCTTGGTTGTCTGGTGCGTCCACATTAACCCGTAGAGTTTTTAATATTACTGGGCCATTCTCAGCAGTTTTTGAAGTGTTTTCAGGTGATGGGTACAGGTGGCCAAGGGCTTCCTTTTTAATACACATAAAGGGACTATATTGTCACAACTCCCCACACACGCACTTCCAGGAGGGCAGGGAGGATGGCGACAGCATTTTTAATAGAGACGCACGAGAGGCCTGGTCTCTTAACATTTAGGACTACAACCTTTTTTTTTTTTCACCTTTTTTTACAAAAGGAACTAAAGTTTGTTTTCGGTAACTACGTTGAGGATGTAAATTACCATTTAAATGAGGTGTATGTAAACGGAAATGTGCAAAACACCTAGGTATTTTGGCAAAAGCAAATATGAAAGTAAAGCTGATTCTACTGCCAACAGAGGGAGAGTATAAAGCAGATGGCAATGATCTAGCAGCAATCTGAAGGATCTAGACCTTGAGGAAAGAGGGATCCTGTATTCGCCTGGACGAAAGGGACGGGGCGGCGGCAGCCGGAACGCAGTGACGTACTTCCGTGGGAGGGACCGGTCTCTGCTCACGCTCACTTCCGTCGCGCCTGCGCAACTGGACCCCCGGGCTCGCACTGTGGTGGCGGTTTTTTGGGATCTGCCAGTTAGTAGGAGACTGCTCTTTAACTCCCGAGGGCGATGCGCTCTGCTCCAGCCATCAGAGCCTGCCAGAGAGTCTGCCGGTGCCTGTTGTCTGGGTTTGGGGGTCAAATAGATGGGAGGCAGCCGGAACAGTTGTCGGAACGGACAGGCTCCTTCGTAGGGCCCGTGAGGTCGCGAGCGGAGCTACCCCGAAACGAGCCGAGAGAGGCCCCCGAGTCTGGTGGTGAGGGGAGTGAGGCGCTGGTAGAGATCTGTCAGAAGAGACGTTTCCTCAGTGGCACCAAGCAGCAGCTTAGCCGAGATTCTCTTCTAAACGGATGCCACCCCGGCCTTGGCCCCTTGGGCATAGAGTTGCGGAAGAACCTGGCGGCCGAATGGTGGTCTTCGGTGGTGGTGTTCAGGGAGCAGGTCTTCCCGGTAGACGCCCTCCATCGTGAACCAGGTCCTTCACTGCCCGTGGACAATGGCTTCAGGTTAGTTTCTGCAGAAACGCTGCGCGAAATCTTGCAAGACAAAGAGCTGAGTAAGGAACAGCTAGTAGCATTTCTTGAGAACTTACTAAACACTTCTGGGAAACTACGGGAGAACCTTCTTCACGGTATGCTTCACGATTTCATGCTTCAAAATAGGTGTCGGGGGTGGAAAGGCAATCTCGCCCGATTTCACGAATTGCAACTGGCAATTCACGTAGAAAGGAAATTACCTGGATCTGTCTTCTTAACGTAGTTGGGTTTATTGACAATCTTGCTACCTTGGAGACAACTGGTTCATGGGATCGTTATTTTTTTCTTAAAAGAATCTGGTTCAAGGGTCTAGTAAAGCTGTCAGTTTCCCAAGGCAACCGTAGTATTTTGGAGTTCAATTGAGTAGTCCTAGAATTAGGACCTAAGTTAAATCGCGTGTTTGAATCGTTGGTTCATTGTTACTAAAATACTAACAAGTATTTCCACAGTTACTCTTCTTTTTTTTTTTTTTTTAAACACACAGAAGACTTAGCAAGAGCTCGTTTTGGGACTTCCCGTGGTGGTCCAGGGTTAAGACTCCAAGCTTCCAGTGCAAGGGTGTGGCTTTGATCCCGGGTTCAGGGAACTCAGATCCCATATGCCGCATAGCCAAATTAAAAAAAAAAAAAAAAAAGAGCTCGTTTTTCCAGAGTAACAAGAAAATGCCCTCCCTCAGTTTTTCTTACTGATCTACATAATCTGTTGTTTGAAGAACCCTTCAGGTAATTTTTTAATTGGCAGAATAATAGGACTGATTAAGTTTTATAAGTGATTCTTGAGTGAATACACAGAACTTTGTAGGGCACAGTATACCTTTAAAGTTAAATAGTAAATGATAGTAGAGATCCTGGGGTGGGGGGTGGGGGGAATCAGATTTTTTATTTTTTAAAGCTTCTCATCTTTGCAACATGTTATCCTTGCCATTTTTTTTTTTATTAAGAGGTACTAGGAAGTAATTTGAAATAACCAATGTCCATGGTCTCTGAAAATTGGTACCTATATTATAACCTTTTAAAGATTTCCTTAATAAACTAAGGTAAACTTAAAACTGTTGAGTAAATGTGACAATTTTGATTTGAACTACTTTAATTATTCATGATGGTTTTCCTTTAGGGAAGTTAAATCACTTTTCATTACCATGTCCCAAAACAAATCTATTTTTTCTTTCCTATGAGAAAATGAAACATAGCTGTCTTAGATTCATGAAAGTATTTATTGATGAGCCAGACATTCTCTTCCCTTTAAGAAACTTAAATCCATGCATTTGCCGAATCTTTCGGTTGTCTAGTGCTTCTAGCTTTCAAGTACCAGTTTGCCATTTCTTTCTATGCCCCATGCCCTTGCCTTCTTTCCCCTCATGTCTGAACTATTGTGGTAGCCTCTGCGTATGAATACTTTGGCCACCTGATGAGAAGAGCTGACTCATTTGAAAAGACCCTGATGCTGGGAAAGATTGAAGGAGAGAGAAGGGGATGACAGAGGATGAGATGGTTGGATGGCATCACCGACTCAATGGACATGAGTTTGAGTAAAGTGCAGGAGTTGGTGATGGACAGGGAAGCCTGGTGTGCTGCAGTCCATGAGGTCGCAAAGAATCGGACACGACTGAGTGACTGAACTGATCTAAGTATGAACGGTTTTTTAAAATTCTCAGCCATTATATATCTCCAAAGATCGCCACTGCCCTATTCTCTTTCTTCTGTCCTGTGATTAGTTACGAATATGTTAGACTTCCCCCATCTTGTTGCCAACTTTCTTGAACACATTGATCACATTTTAAAGTCTGGTCTGATAACTCAGTTATGTCTGTTTCTAGTATCTGTGTTACTCTGGACTTTTGTTCATTTGGACTTTTCTCTTGATTTTCTAAGTAATTTGTGTGTCAATTATAGAGATAAATTGAAGCTCTGGGTGACGTTTTCTTCTATCTGTGGGCTAGCGGGTGGGGATTACTTTTGCTTTGGGCAGGCAGTTAGGGCATATTTATCCAGAAAGTTCATTGACAGCTTCGTTTTCACTTTGCCCCTAGAAGGTAAGCCTTTAGGTGTCCCTAGTGAAAGACTGGGGTGTTTGCCAGGGCCCCTCTTTCTTATGACCTTCAGACTATAATTTTGATACTTCCCAGCCCCCAGCCCCGCACGATGTCAGTGTTTCGGCTTCTCAGCTCTGCTACTTCAGATTGGAAAAGCAACACTAAATGTTGCATTCGCCTGTCTCTCTTCCTTTCTCTCCAAATCTTGGACCCTCAGTCCTTACTGCCTTGATAGCTCTGTTCTGTCTTTAAACAGGTTTTTTAAAGTTTCTCGGCTAAGCTTTTCTTGTCAACCAGGTTGCCAATTATTACGGGAAGTGGAAGTCTCAAGTAACTGTTGAACACAGTGTCGTCATTTAGTGAGAATAACCTAGGTGTAAGAAATCTTCAACTTCGGTTTATTCTAAGTAGAAATGTTGAAATTATAGTTCTGAAGCTGTTTTACATATATTTTGTGCATGCCTGCTCAGTTGTGTCCAACTCTGAGCAAATAGACCCATGGATAGATTTATTAGGAACCAAGATTTTCACTGTAAGGAAAAAGATGCAAAGCAGATAAGGATAAACTTTGTAATATTAAATTTGAATTGACTATCAGTATGAACTTATTTTAAAAATACATATTTCCTAACTTTCTTCGTTGAAAAGGCCTAGAAACAATGACAATAGCAGTGAGCACACCTAGAATTAAGTTTCTATAAGGAACCAGTACTTGGAGAAATGGCTCATTCCAGGTCTGGGACAGGGACAATATAAGGTGACTTTGGGACAGTTCATGGTGCTAGAAAGCAAAAAATTACTAGAAGACTAAGTATTGTTGTTCAGTCGCTAAGTTGTGTCCGACTCTTTGTGACCCTATGGACTGCAGTGCACCAGGCTTCCCTGTCCTTCACTATCTCCCGGAATTTGCTCAGATTCATGTCAGTTGAGTCAGTGATGCCATCCCACTATCCCACCATCCCCTTCTTCTTTTGCCTTCAGTCTTTTCCAGCATCAGGGTCTTTTTCATTGAGTCGGCTCTTCCCCTCAGGTGGCCAAAGTATTGGAGCTTTAGCATCAGTCCTTCCAATGAATATTTAGGGTTGATTTCCTTTAGGATTGACTGCTTTGATCTCCTTGTGGTCCAAGGGACTCTCAGGAGTCTTCTCCAGCACCACAATCCAAAAGCATCAGTTCTTTGGCACTCAGCCTTCTTTATGGTCCAACTCTGATATTCATACATGACTGCTGGAAAAACCATAGCTTAGACTATACTATACAGAACTTTGTCGGCAAAGTGATGTCTCTGCTTTTTCATTCACTGTCTAGGTATGTCATAGCTTTCCTTCCAAGGAGGAGAAATGGGTTTATGATAAAAGGACATACATACTGGCTTGAAGGAGATTCCCACTGGCTAAATATGGGACAAATTGAACATTAAAATAAATATTGATGGTAATGGATGAGAACACATTAAAGAAAAATCTAATCCACAGTGTTAATGAAAAAAATAAGTAATTAAGGCTCTTGGTGTAATTAAGGCTCTTGGTAGAAAGAGGAGTTGAAGAGAGTTTGTTTTAATAGGAGCTGTGCAGTAAATATAGAAAGAATGCTGGAATAGAAAAACTACCTTTGTAATCCTTGATAGAATAATTCAAGCAGGGGTCATCAGTGAATGCTAAAAGATTGGGTAGAAGATTTTTGGGGAGCAGGATAATAGTGGGGAATGGATATTCACTGCCTCAACTAGTTAATCTAACTCTGGTTTCATTAGAAATGGGATCATTTGATACTAGGTTCCTCCTATTAGGATGCAGTAAGACATAACATATCAACTAGGTAGTATTCTTGCTAGAAATGAAATCATTAGGGAACATTCAGACAAGTCTAATATGAGAGTAATCTGTGACTGGCCTGTACTCAAATCAAAAGTCAGTGTTATTAAAAGCAAAGTTGGAGAAGTCAGAGAAATAGTCTAGATTTAGAGTGATTTAAGAAACCTAATCAAAATGCAGAGTATTAACCTTAATTAGGGAGAAAAGGACAGCAATAAATGGCATTTGGGGGTGACAGAAAATAGCATATTGATCATATGTTAGATGAAATCATGACATGATTAATGGCGTAATAAAGGTGTGCAGTGAATAGTTTTAATTTTAGGAGGTGCCTGCTGAAGTGTTTGTGGTGAATAAGAAAAAGAAATGTGGCAAAATGTTTACAGTTGGTGAATCTAGGTGAAGGATTTACAGACGTTTATTGTACTATTCTTTCAACTTTCTTGTAGATTTGAAAATCTTCAAACTAAAAAGTTGGAGAGCACTACTTGAAATTAAGTGGTAATCAACTAAAATCTACTTTAGCTCCATGTTACTCTGCTGACTGCTATGTTAGCCGTATATTATTAATTTGTCTATAAATTGACCAAAATGATTGGGTTTATAAAACATTTATACAGTGATTGATTTATTTTTCAACAGGTGCCTTGGAGCACTATGTTAGTTACCTGGATCTGATAAACAAGAGGCTGCCTTTTGGCCTTGCTCAGATTGGAGTGTGTTTTCACCCTGTGTCTGATACTAAGCAGACCCCTGATGGTGTTAAAAGGTACACAGAAAATGGCATGGTACACAAAAATGTGTTTAAACACTTTCACTTTGGGATAGATTATATGATTTTCAAATAAATGATTATCTTATATTTCTGATATCCAAAGAATCGGTGAAAAGACTGAAGCTTCTCTGGTATGGTTTACTTCAGCAAGAACTGCAAGCCAGTGGCTTGATTTCTGGTTACGTCATCGACTCCTATGGTGGAGAAAGGTACTGCAGTAATTAACCTTTAATTTAATAATGAATAGGCAAATTGTCTAAGTAAGAAGTAATACTTCTTTATAATAAATGAAATTTTATTTGATGTAGCTATGTTTTATTTATGAGATGGCTATAAAAATTAATAAGTACATATAAAAAAACTCTTAGTAATGATTTTCATTGTTCTGTAAGACAGTTACTTTGGTAAAGATATTTGTTGATGTTTTGGTCAGAAACTTTTGTTGGTAAGACTTCAACAAAATAAAGTTCAAATTCTCTTACCTAGCATTCCTGACTGGTATAGAGTTTGACCCTTGCCCACTCTTACAGCTTTAGCTTTTCCTCCCAACCTCCATGAACTCTCCATGTTAATCAAATGGTCCTATAATTTACAATCAGGTTTCAGTGTAAGCCTAAGAGAGAAAAGCTGAAGTAAGCATTTTTGTCTTGCTGTTGTCTTATTACTCTAACTCTCAGAATCTCCAAATACTCACCTAAAGTAAATGAAACGATCACAAATACTCAAGCTTATGGAAGGATGAGAATGGTATGTGATACTTTCTTCTGTATCTTAAGTTCATGGTTCCTTCCCTTCTTGTTAATTGACCACAGGAAGGCTAAATAGCATCGGCAGTTATTCTCTGTAATTCGTTCAGATTAAAAAACAGTATTTTTAGCAGTATAGTCGTTCACATTTAATTCAACTTAACAGTTCTTATGTGGAACTTGACCTATTTCATTCAGTTGCTGCAGGCAACTTTACTTTTTAATGTTTATTTTAATACGTTAATAAGACAAACTTGCCTTTCCAGTTTGCTGTGAGTCCATCTAACTTCAGCAGTGGAGACTGTCAGGATGAAGCAGGCCGAAAAGGAAACAAACTTTACTACAATTTTCCCTGGGGAAAGGAGCCAATAGAAACCCTGTGGAATCTAGGCGATCATGAACTTTTACACATGTATCCTGGAAGTGTGGCTCCATTACACGTACGTTTTCCCTTGTGCTCCTATGTATCCTTTACCCAGATTCTCTAACCATGATCATTTTTAAGATATACTTTTTAAAAAACCCTCTGACTTGTACATTTTATTATTTTTTTAAATTTTATTTATTAGTTTTCTGCTGAGTCAGGTCTTAGTTGTGGTGCACAGACTTAGTTGCCCCGTGGTATGTGGAATCTCAGTTCCCAGACCAGGGGTCGAACCCTTGTCCCCTGTGTTAGAAGGCAGATTCTTAACCACTGGACTACCCTGTGATCATTTCTGAACCATTTGAAAATTAACTGTAGACATGGTGGCTGGCCCAAGACTTCTCAGTATTTCAGTATGCATTTCTCAAGTATTACAAGGACTCACCTATATAACTGCAATGCGGTCATTATGATCAGGAAAGTAACAGTAATCTGCTATTACTGTCAAATCCACAGAACCCTTCAAATGTAATCAGTTATTCCGATCTGTGCTTTATAGGTCCAGGATCCAATCTAGGATTGGATTTCAAGTAGATGTCACGTGTTCTTAGTCCCCTTCCTTTTATCTTCCCTTGTCTTTCATGACCTTGAGATTTTTGAAGAGTACAGGCCAGTTGCTCTGTAGAGCGTCCCTTGGTTGGAGTTTGCTTCATGTGCTTTTTGCTAGGCATGCCGCAGCAATGGTGCTACCCTCTCCTCAGTGCATCACATCAGGAGGCATGTGATAGCAGTTTGTTACTGGTGATATCACTTTTATCACTTGATTAAGATGATCCTACCAGGTTTCTCCATTGTAAAGCTGATAAGTATTTTGAGGTTATTCATTGGCAAGTAATTAGTAAGTCTTTTGTGGGCAGATACTTTACGTAAAAATAACCTGTTTCTCACCAAATTTTGACCTGCTGATGTTACAGCATCTTTCTTGCCCAAATCAATGATTACTGTGAGGGTTGCCAAAATGATAACTTAAATTAATTTCATCATTCTGTCTAGATTTATTGACCAGTTTGCATTCTGATTCTGTAAGTCTAAAATGTGATTTTAGGAGGTAGTTCTGCTGAATAATGCTTTAGTTTTGTTGTACTTTTCTATTGAGGGCCGAGACGGGCGGAAAAACGTGGTTCCTTCTGTTTTATCTATAAATGGAGATCTAGACCGAGGCATGCTGGCCTACCTCTATGATTCTTTCCAGCTAACAGAGAACTCCTTTACAAGAAAGAAAGATCTTCATAGAAAGGTACTTTGATATTTCAGAGACAGCCTTGGGAAGTTAAAAATACAGGTTTCTCCCCTCTTTTTTATGTTAGCGTACTTGGTTTCTAACATAAACTCTGAATAATAATTTTTTTAATTGAAATATTTTTCAGGTTTCTTAGAGAATGCGGCCACAGGAATAATAAGCAGGTTCTCGCAGAATTAAAACCAGGAATCCCTACTGGGTAACCCCAAAGGCGTTTCTGTGTGATCTTGGGCAGCTAGAGAGCTCTCTCTGACTCTCAGCCCCTGAGCCTCTTCACTGATGGCTTCCACTTACATCAGAGCAAAATGTTAAATAGCAGTAAGACCAGCCAGACTTGTGGTATTGACCTCTCAGCTTCTGGTCTGACCCCAAGTGGCTGGTCACTGGATCACAGGAGCAAGCCATGGGTCTGGGTCAAGGAAAAGGCTTATTTTAGGATGTGCAGTTTTAGCATCCTTACAGGCTCGAAATCAAGAGAGGGGGGGTTGCAGCCGTAGAAGAGAAATGAAATGCCTAATGGAGCAAAATTTTGGAAGAAACAAGGATTAAGACAGAATCAAGAATACATGTTGGTTGGTGGGAGGGTGGGGGTTGTCTTGAAAAGGATTACTTTAAACAGCATGGAGGAAAAACAATAGTATAGATAAAAATAGGCTGCCGGGGCTTTTTAGCCCTTGAAGGAAGCTTTACTCACATCCTTTGTTTTCTTGGGGAATTCAGAAGCAAGAATGTTAGCTTAAAATGTGGAGTAGGGGTTTAAGTGGCAAGAGTTTAGAATAGTCCTATTCCCCTCAACTGTGACAGGGAGCGTCTCCAAATCAAAAGTTTTAACCTGTTGAGTGCTCACCTGGCGTCAGACGCCGCCAGCTTGTAGCTCCACTCTGCACAGTTAGTGATTGTTTATGCAGTGTTCATTTAGCCTGATGTGGCCATTCTGGGAGTTGGGGTTTATGGGGCATTTGTGGCAAACAAACAAGGGAGATCCCTTCTTTCTCTTACACCCCACTTCCAAACCATCAGCAAAACCTCTCTGACTCTGTCTCCAACATATATCCTGAATCTGGCCTTTTCTTACCACCTCCCCTGCTTGAACTCTGATCTAAGCCACCATCATCCCCACCACCCTGCGCTGAGTGGCCCCTTTTGAACATTCATGTTACTCGGCTCCTCTGCTTTAAACCCTCCAGTGAGCTCCTTTTCTTACTCTGGGGAAAAGCTCAAGCCCCTTAAAATGTTTTACAAAACCTTTTTCTTTTTGACCTCCAACTCGTCTCCACGTTACTCAGTCTGCTCCAGCAATACAGACATCATTGTTGTTTCTAGAACATGCCAGGTGTGCCCCCGGAGCCATGTCATTAGTTCTCCCCTTTGTCTGAGTGCTCTTCCTCCAAACGCACAAGTCTTGCCCCTCAATCTACTTTCAAATCTTTGCTCAAATGTCACCTCAGAGAGGAGACTTTCTCTTATCACCTTATTTAAAATTGCAAACAGCCCTCCCCTAGCCCACCCCTTGCCAACACATGTCTTCTTTCTTTCTTTTTTTAAGCACTTACTACCTTGAAATACAGAGCTTCCCTGGTGCCTCAGACGGTAAAGTGTCTGCCTGCACGCGGGAGACCCGGGTTTCATACCTGGGTTGGGAAGATCTTCTGGAGAAGGCAATGGCAACCCACTCCAGTACTCTTGCCTGGAAAATCCCTGGTAGGCTACAGTCCATGGGGTCGCAAAGAGTCGGACACGACTGAGCGACTTCACTTGCTTTTCTTTTCCTGCCTTCAAATATATTACTTTTTTATTTTGTTATCTTCCCCCCATCATGAGGGACGGGGATTTTTGTCCCCACCGCCTAGAACTGTTTCTCGTACCAAGTGTTAGATGGCTGAATGAATGTGTAGTGTGATGGGTTTTGGCAGAGAAAGTGCGAGTGATAAGGCGCGTGGCACAGGCTGGGTGGTGAAGGCAGCGGTTCCTTCGAAAGGGCATTTCAACGGAGGGAAATGGAGTTGTCAGGAGAGAGGGGAGCATCAAGTGGGTGTCTTTCTGCAGAATGCCCAAGTGCAGAAATCTATGGCAGCTGACCGTGGATGACTGGTGCATCTTCACATGACTCCTTATGACCTCAGCTAGCTTCATTTTCACACAGAAAATTTTACTGTTGAAGAAGCTTCGTGTTTGTTGGTGCTTGTCCTTTTTACCCCTGCTCTTTAAATTGTTTTAGGTGCTTAAACTTCACCCTTGTTTGGCCCCTATTAAAGTTGCTTTGGATGTGGGACGAGGCCCAACGGTGGAACTAAGACAGGTGGGTTAAATAAGCTTTAATGTCTTGATTTCAACTATAACCATTATTCCAAGTAAATGAGTAGTTTGCCATCTAAGTTTTATTTTGATTCATTTAAAAATTTTTTTAACTAAAGAACTGTGGATAAATACTGTGATTAATTAATGCAATTTGGAATATAGCATACAAAAGAAACTGAATACACTTGCGTGGATTTTGCTGTTAATGTCATGCTCAGTCATAACTGCATTTTTTAAAATGAGTATACATAATTTTGGTGATCAAAATATTTGTACAGAAGTCTAGTGAGTAACTTCTTACCTTTTCTCTTTTTCACACTTTTTTTTTAATTGGAGGATAATTGCTTTACAGTGTTGTGTTGGATTCTGCCATTCAACAACTCGAATCAGCCATAATTATATGTATATCCCCCAGCTCTTGAACCTCCCTCCACTCTCCCACCCACCCCTCTAGACCGTCACAGAGCAGCAGGTTGGGCTCCTTGTGTTATATAGTAGCTTCCCGCTAGCCAGCTACTTTACACAGGATAGTGTTATATCTGGGCTTCCTTGGTAGCTCAGCTGGTAAAGACTCCACCTGTAATATAGGAGACCCTGGTTTGATTTCTGGGTTGGGAAGATCCCCTGGAGAAGGGATAGGCTACCCGCTCCAGTATTGGGCTTCCCAGGTGACTCAGATGGTAAAGAATCTGCCTGCAGTGCAGGAGACCTGGGTTCGAGCCTGGGTTGGGGAGATCCCCTGGAGGAGGGCATGGCAGCCCACTCCAGTATGCTTGCCTGGAGAACTCCCTTGGACAGAGGAGTCTGGTGGGCTACAGTCCACGGGGTCTCAGAGTCAGACGCGACTGAGCAGCTCAGCACAGCACAGTGTCGTATACGTCAGCGCTGCTCTCTCAGTTGGTCCCAGCCTCTGCTTCCCTCACTGTGTCTACAAGTCTGTTCTCTGAGTCTCCCTCTCTGTTCCTTCCCTGCAGACAGCTTCATCAGTGCTGTTTTTCTAGATTCCATATGTGTGCATTAACATACAATATTTGTTTTTCTGACTTCACTCTGTATAACAGGCTCTGGGTTCATCCACCTCACTAGAACTGACTCAGATTCATCCCTTCTTGTGGCTGAATAATACTCCACTGTGTATATATACCACATCTCCTCTGTCCATTCATCAGTCAGTGGACATCTAGGTTGCTTCCATGCCCTCGCTTTTGTAAATAGTGCTGCAGTGAACATTGGGTTACATGTGTCTTTTTGAATTGTGGTTTTCTCAGGGTATACTCCCCGTAGTGGGGTTGCTGGATCATATGGTGGTTTTATTCCTAGTTTTTTAAGGAATCTCCATTGCTGTTCTCCAGTGGCACTATCAATTTACAATCTCACCAACGGTACAAGAGGGTTCCCTTTTCTCCCTGTCCTCTCCAGCCTTTATTGTTTGTAGACCTTTTTGATGATGGCCATTCTGACCGGAGTGAAGTGATATCTCATTGTAGTTTTGATTTGCATTTCTCTAACACTGAATGATGTTAAGCATCTTTTCATGTGTTTATTGGCCAACGTAACATTTTGATACTTGTTGGTATCAGCACAAGCTCTAGATTTGCAATCTTATTTTATTTTTTCTAATATATCTGGTCAAATTAAATACTCTTAAAAAAAGCCGGGGCCCGTTCAGCAGTCGTTTCTGTCTGGGTGACTCAGACCATCCGGGACTGAGTGAGGACTCTTGAAAGATTAACTGGCTTTCTCGAGCTCTTGGGGAGGGTCTGGGGAGGTGGTGATAATGAGCTCAGGGAAAGGGAGAGAGAATGGCTTGATTTCCACATTTGCCCCGAGGATTGAGGAAGACTTCCCAAACACCCAGAAGGTACCAAGTTCCTAGGGAATTTTTTTTTGCTTGCAGGACAAAGAAGAAGTCTGCCTCTTAGATTTTCGTGATTGCCACTGCAGGCCCTTTTCTGTTTCGTTTTATTTCCAAGAAGAATAGTACTACTTGGTGCCCCAGGTGTTTTACCAAACGAGTAGTATCTGTTCTGTTCTTAACTTTTTTCCTCAGCTTTATGACAGAGAGAATCCTTATGCCTGTAACTTTCTGGGCCATGGAAGAGGTTTTGTGGGTTGTTTTTACAGGGATCAGATTTTGGGATAAAATGAACATGTAGCCTTAATTTCACTATATCAGTTAGATTGCTCTCCAAACTGGCTGCCCCTGTTTGTGGACTCGTCTGTGACATGAGGGCTCTCATTTCCCCATGTCTTCACCTGGGCTTAATCATGCGGAGAGCTTTTTCTTTCCTCTTTCACCTTCTATTAGGAAGAGGTCATTTTCTGCTGGCAACCACTAACTTACTAAAACTCCTATTAGTCTTTTTCCTGTTACTTTCTAAGATTTATTAATATCTTTATTCTTGTTTGTCCCCAGAATACCATATACCTTAACACCCATTTACTTTGCTCTGGTCTTTCCCTGGGAACTTGCTAGAAATGCAAATTCTTGCCAAACCTGCTGAATCAGAAACTCTGGGGTGAGGCTGAGCCATCTGTGTTTTGCAAGCCCTCCAGGTGTTACTGAAGGTAAAGTTTGAGACCCAGTGCTCTAGTGTAAGCACATGCTCTCACGTGACCCTTCCACTCGCCCTTACCCTCCCCCTCCCCACCACAGACATTTGGTAAAGTTTGGGGACAGTTTCAGTTGTCACAAGGTGAGGGAGAGTGCTCCAGGCATCTGATGAAGGCCAGGGATACTGCTAAACATCTTGCATCAGCAACACCAGTGAGGAAAATTTTGCTCTAGTTTTTAGTTTTGGATTGTTACGGGCATTTTAAATTTTTCTTTCTTTTTTTTTGCATCACCATTTTTAAGAAAACGGTAAAGTAAACTGTCGTTTACTCATTATTTCTGTATTTTCCATTAGGCTTTTGTCTCCAGCATTCCACTGATGCTAAGCAGTCATTCTCTGTTCTGAAACATTTTCTTTAGTTGGCTTCAGGAATACCACTTTCCTAGTTTTCTTCATACTTTGCTGGATTCTTCTTACTTTTCTTTGATGTCTCTTCTCTTCAGTCCTCAAGTCTCAGATGAGTTAACCCTTTGGACTTAACTGCTTTTTTTTTGATAGACTCTGTTTTGCCTTTTGTGTTTTGAGTGATGATAATAAAAATTCTTACATTTAGTATAAAAATCTCAGAGATTTGCATTTAGCATTCATGGCTCAGACGGTAAAGAGTCTACCTGCAATGCAGGAGACCTGGGTTCAATCCCTGGGTTGGGAAGATCCCTGAGGATGGGAATGGCCACCCCTCCAGTATTCTTGCCTGGAAAATTCCATGGACAGAGAAGCCTGGCCAGCCGCGGTCCATGCAGTCTCCAAGAGTCGGATACAACTGGACAACGAACATGCTCTGCAGTGTTTAAATTCTTAAGAAATATACAGTTTATAAATATACAATATATAAAATTATCAACAATATTATGTAAGTAAAGGGATTTATGCCCATTTTAAATATTGAAAAAGATGATTGGTGGTTTCATAAAAATAGGGTGCTACTTCTAGCTACTTTTCTTTCATATTCAGAGTTTTGTGTTTTTCTCTAGGTTTGTCAAGGGCTGTTTAATGAATTACTAGAGAATGGAATTTCTGTGTGGCCTGGTTATTTGGAAACCGTGCAGTCTTCACTGGAACAACTTTATTCAAAGTGAGAATTATCTTTTTGGTTGCTAAAAAAAATTGTATTTATTCAGAGTTTTTGATTATCTGATGTTTCTTTACTTTATGAGTAACAAACCTCTTCTGAATATGTATCTATAATGTAATTTAAAATTATTCCTAACTGTTCTATTTACAGAACCACATACCCTTAGTTAATTGCTACAGCAGGAGGCAATGCTCAGCAGGTATATTTAACCATGCGCTATGTGAAACCTCAGGACTCCTGCTATGAAGTATGTGTCCCTGAGGTTTGCAGTTTATCAGGAATGGAATTACTCCCATTAGAGGCATTTGTTGAATCAGAACTGTGGGAACCTCAGTGGAGTGCCTTTTTATTGCTCGTTCTTATGGTTCATCCTCGGGTTGAGTGGAAAGTAATTTCATTCCAGAGAACAGAGAACCGGTTTTCTCAGTTGATCGGTGCCTCTGTTTACTTGATTACTTAAGACTGAAACCTGGATATTGTCCGGCACTCCTCCCTCTCCCTTACAGTCCGCGCCCAGTCCATCACTGACTCTTGTCTTCCTCCTAAATGTATCTCACGTCCATTTCTCCCCATCTTCACTGTCCCTACTCAAGTTAAGGCTACTAGTATCTCTTGGCTGAATCATTGGACTAATCTCCTGATCGATTTCCCTGTCTCTGGTCTTAGCCTTGTTATTTCCAGTGACTTCTATTTTCCAATAAAACAGTTCATTTCCCTTACTTTGGGTTTTTTTGTTGTTGTTGTTATTTTTTTTAGCTTTTTGTGTCTAATACTTATCTTTTAGGTGATAAGTTGTGAAGCTCAGGGTCTTGTTCCTCAGTTCTCTAGTAACTTATTGAATATACCTTTCAGATGATGTCAGAAGAAAAATAGGTTTCTATAGATAGAGCAACTGATGGTTTTATCATATATAAAATGAAGTAGTAGTGCTTGAACCTTCCAGTGTTCTCAGTTCTAAAATCTTATTACCCTTTGAGTCTTAAGGACACTATCAAGTTACATTTGTTCTTTACATAGTAAAGGCTTTATGTCTCAGGATATTTATTTTCTTTGTCCCAGAATATGTTCATTCAGATACATATTAAGCACCTACTGTATTTCATGTACTTTGATACAGCAACAAACAAGAGAGCGAAGTTTCCCGTTCTTGTGATGCTTCTGTTGTAGCGGGCTAGAGTAGACAGCAGGCCAGTAAGTAGAGAAATGAGATAATTTCTGGTGGAGCCCTACAAAGAGAGAAATATTAATGACCTAGTGTGTGACTGGGTAAGCAAGAAGAAGGCCAGTGTGGAATATATTCAGTTATTGCTAAACTAGAAACTGTGCGTTAGCATACTAAGTTATATATTAAACATGGGGTTTTGGTATCATTTGTTGTGCACTGGATCTTAATATTAGAATAGTTGTATAAGAGAGTTGGGTCTAAAATAATTTTCTTGGATTGTATCCACATACCAAAAGGCCAAGGTTATTCTGAGGTTCATACGTAATATCATCCCAAATGATGTCTTGAGATACCAGTATTTCTTTCTTTTTTTTTTTTCTGACTGTATTTATTTCTTATGTTTTATTTTCTTTTATGGCTTCCAAGCTATTACAATAAGTCAGAAAATTTCTGAAGATTTTACTTTGAAAATGATTCAGAAACTTCAGAAAATTATTTTTGGGTTTAGCTCTCAAGCACTGTCTTTGAGTTTTGTGGCTCTGGGAAGTGACATTGCTTCCAGAGTAATTAATGCTGGTTATGTAGTGAATTTCCAGTTTATATTTGTGCTCATATGTTTTGGTTGACTACTTTTTTTTCTTAGATATGATGAAATGAGTATCCTCTTCACAGTGTTGATTACTGAAGCTACTTTGGAGAATGGATTAATACAGTTGAGAAGCAGAGACACCACAATGAAGGAGATGATGCATATATCCAAAGTAAAAGACTTTTTAACTAAATATATATCATCAGCTAAGAATGTGTAGATTTCAATATTTGTATAATAAATATTCACCTTTCCTAAGCTGGTTGTCTTATTTAACTTTGTTATTGTTGTTTAACCCGTTTGCACTTAAGAAGTGGATGTTTTTGGTGCTTTGTTGTTTCATTGTTTTTACTACTTCTTGATGTATTTCATGGTATCAGAAATATTTTCAACTGTAAGAAAAAGACTACTAGATTAAGCAAATTGGGGTTTGTTTTTCTAATAATAAGCAATCAAGGGTTTAGACTGTCCAGAGCTGGTGTAATTTTTTCCTCTGTAGTAGTTAGGGACCAAGGCTCTTGCTATCTTTCCACCATCTTTAGTATATGGCTTATATCTTTCTACTTGTTGCTTCTTGGTCCCAAGGTGGCTGCTGTATTTCTAACCTTCTCAGCTACACTCTGGTTAGAAAGAAAGCCAAAGAGATAAGAACTGGCCAGCCATGACTCTTTCCCTTTTTTTTTAATTAGGAAAGTAAATGCTTTCCCAAACATCCTAACCAGAAGACTTGTTTACTTTTATTCATCAGAACTGAATCACACATTCATTACTGGGCTAGTCATTGTCCAAGGGCATGAGGATATCATGATTAATTTGGATCAAAGACACTTTATCCTTTGGTGCTACAGTACTGTCTTTTAGTCTCTGAAATGGGTTTTGGTATCAGGAAAGCAAAGGTCTTTATGCACCCTCTCAGATATCAAAGATTAACCTAAAATTAAATTAGGACATTTATTGATTTTTGAAAAGCAAGCTAAAATAAATGTTAAATGGCATAATCTAACATTAGTTTCTGATTCTATAAACGTTTATGTGCTGATTATGTTTGTGTTGACTGTGTTGTCAATGCCAACTTGGCAAATATCCCAACTGATGATTTGTGTACAGTGTCTTGAAAGGTTGGCTAACTTGTCTGAGTTGACCTTACCTAGTAGGTTTTTATTGTTTGCTCTTGGGGAGAATTTCAAACACAAAGACATCTACAGGACAGTATAATTAACTCCATGTTCCGATCACCCAGTACCAACAACCATCAACCTATGACCAGACTTGCCTCATCCACCCAACACCACCCTTCCATATTATACAAAGCAGGTCACAGCTATCACTTCGTTTGTAACTATTTTAGTTCAGGATCTTTTGTTAACCATTTTCATGCCTGAAAAAATTAACACTAGATGATACTAAGGAATTATTGAGAATTTTCTTGAGCGTGATCATGATATTATGGCTTTATTTTTCTTTTTAAAAATCCTTATCTGACATGTACTTAAATATTTTTGAGTAAAAATATATAATATCTGAGACTTGTTTTAAAATTTAGTTTTAAAAAAGTGGTAAAATATAGATGAAAAATCAGGGTAGTCCTGAGTTGTTGAGTTATGGGTACATGGGTTCATTGTACTGCTTTTTGCATATGTTTGAGGATTATAATAAAGTTTTAAAAATCATATCTGTAGTATCAGATATCCAGTTATGGGCTTCCCTGGTGGCTCAAATGGTAAAGAATCTGCCTGCCATGCAGGAGACCCAGGTTTGATCCCTGAGTCAGGAGCATCCCCTGGAGAAGGAAATGGCACTCCACTCCAGTATTCTTGCCTGGAGAATCCCATGGACCAGAGGAGCCTAGTGGGATCACCCGTGGGATCGCAGAGAGACATGACTGAACTACTAAACATGTATCCACTTAGTTTCTATTAAAAACTGTCTCATAATTGGATCAGGATCCAAATAAGGTCTGCTATTCAAGTTGGTTGTTATCCTCATAGATTTGAGCACTCTCCTGCCCATTTGTATTTTTTATGAAACGTTTATTTACTACAGTGTTTCCTACTGTTTGGATTTTGCAAATTGTACCACCTTGGTTTAGTTTAGCCGATTCCTCTGTATCTCCAATCCTCTGTATCTCCTATAGATTGGAAATTGAATCCAGAGGCCTGATCACTTTGCTGTGGGGGCGGTTAGGCAAGATGATCGGCAGTAAATGTCTGATTGTTTCTCTTGGGGGAATGCCGGCAATCATTGACCAGTGCCCAGATCAGCCAGTTTTTAAGAGGTGGCAAAATGCTGGTACTCTATCATCCTTTATTTATTAGCTAGAATACTTGTATGAAGGGAAATATCTCATCTACTGTTTGCTTAGGGGTATGGGAAAGGTGGGAGGAATGCTGGGTTCGCCCTCTTTTTCTTGCACAGTTGTCCTGTCTTTTGTCTCAAGTCCTTTTGACACAACTGTAGTAGTGCTTGAGAGCTTCCTTAGTATCTAATATCTAATATAGAGATTGTATAGTTAGAGTTTCTCTGAGGAGCCCTGGTTCCTTTTGTTGGAAAACTGGAGATTATACCCTGGGTGCCAGGGGTGCTCATTATTAGAAGGTGGTCTTTCTTTCTAGACCTTTTCAGTGTTCAGAGCTGGCAAGTGTGTGTGTGTATGTATGTGTGACTTAGCTTTACTGATATATGATTTACATACAGTATATTGTTTTAAATGTACACATTATGAGTTCTGACGTGTATAATAACCACCACTACGTGACAATATAGAACATTCCATTATCTCCCAAAAGTCCCCTCATGCCCCTTTGGGACTTTAGGGTTTTGACTTGAACTTCTTCTATCACACATCTGTAATTCCCCACCCTCAAGAACCCTAATTCTCAAGAATCCTGAGAGAGAAAATTAGAATGTCACGCCACACAGCTGCTCACCTGCTTTATCTTAACCACAGCACTCTCAGACACGGCAACACCAATATTCCCTACCTGAAAGGTTAAATTTCATTTTTGCAGTTTGGGGTCCAATTTTTTGATTATAGTATAACTAAGAATCTAAAAAGTTTTAAGAATTATTTTTCTAAAGAAAATCTCAGTCCAAGCCACAGGTACCTTTATTTAGGTACTGTGACTTCTTAGGGGCCTCAGCCTTCATGGGAGGATTGCATTCTTGATCTCAGGTCAGCTGACTGCACTTACTGGCAACATGGAATATCTAAACCGCAGTTGGGGTAAGTAATATTTATGGAGGATTATCCAGATCAGAGGTGTCCGACGGAGGTTATGTATCAGAATCTCCTATGGAACTTTTTAAAAATAAATATATTCAAGCCCTGTCCCAGACAGACATACTATTTCTCTTAATAGTGAAGCCCACAGGCAGGAGGTGCTAAGATTCTACATACCTCATGGACAAAAAAGCAAAAAACAGAAATGATATTGTAACAAGTTCAGTAAAGACTTTAAAAATGGTGCACATTAAAAAAAAAAATCTTAAAAAAATTTTCATAGAGCTCCATACCTGGATGGTATGGTTTTGACAGAACTTCCCTCCAACCCAATTGCATTTAATAAATTTTTTTTACCAAATACCTTTCTTAGGTATTATACCACACCAATATATATTAAAAGATGTTATTAGAAACAGCTCTATGGGATTTCCTTGGCGATCCAGTGATTAATAAGATTCTGTGCTTCCACTACAGGGGGCACAGGTTTGATCCCTCAGTGGGGAACTAAGACCCCACAGGCCACGGGACAGGTTAAAAAAAAAAGAGCTTTATGAAATTCACTTTTCATGCCACCATAAAAAAGTTCTTGACGGTTGCTATGTTACACCATATCTTCCTGTGAGAAGGCATGGAGAAATTTCAGATTTAAATGCCAGGGTTAGTTGTGCTTTTCCTGAAGACTGGCCTGTTACATGTGTCATGTATGTGTTCATTTTGTTTATTTGGAAAAGCTTTTTGAGCACCCAAGTATCAGGAACTTGAGGTGCTGGGATGCAATGGTGAGCAAAACAAACAGCCCTTCGGGGGGTGGGCAGGTGGGGACAACCAATAAGCCAGTAGGTGCATGGGCAATTTCAGGTAATTCTGGGTAGTGATAGTGTTGTAAAATAGGACAGGATGGTGTGCTTTACATGGGTGATAAGGGAAGTTTCTGAGGACATGACCTTCAACTGAAACTGAATGATGCAAAGCAGCCAGCTGTGTGAAGATCTGGGACAGTGCGTTGAGCAAAAGGGAGTAGCAAGTGGCAAGGCCCTTAGGAGGGAAGCAGCATGGAATGAGCAAGGAGCATAAAGCAGGGCAGAGCTGAGGGTGAGGTCAGAGAGGTGGTCAGGGTGCTTACTTCACCTAAGGAGCCTGGAAGCCATCAGGACAGGAGGGGGCACAGTTTGAGCAGAAGAGGGACATTCTGTTGTTTTGAAAAGCTCCCTGTGGAAAGTGGAATTTTACAGGAGTAAACAGTCGGGAGACCTATTAGGAGCTCTGACAGTACCCAGGCGATGGTGGCCAGGACGAGAGGGGTAACAACACCCTCCTTAGACCTGGCAAGACCTGGCAAGACCTGGCAAGAGGTAGCAATACCTCCTTAGTCCTGTGGTTTAGAGGGCCCTGCTCTGGCCTTCTCTGCTGTGCCTTCCTCCACATTCTGTGTGAGGGGCCAGGGAGATGTGCTTGGAGATCATTGTAATCCTTAGGTGTCTAATTGTCCTAACCTGTGAGTTGATGCACTATCTGAGATCTTAGTTCCTGTTTCTGATAGCGTGTAATGGGAAAGGTCAAAGGCAAGGACTAGTGCACATCTCTCCAGGGCAATAAAGGAGAAAGAAGAATGTGTGATCTTCAGACATCACTGAACCACTCACTGCTGATCATTCCTGTGGTTGGCTCTCCCCTTTATCTCCTTTAAGAGAAGCAGCACTGAGAGAAGGCAATCTCCTTAGGTTGAAATCTCCCAGCTCTGGAACCAGAAGGGGCAGAAGGGACAGATGCTTGAAGGGAACACCAGTTTGCAGCTCCTCATCCCAGCATGGTTTTCCTGCTGCCCTGGTGTTGCCTTGCCTTCCAGCCTCCTAGGGTTGCTGGCTTTTTTCTGAATGATTTCTGAGAGCTCATCAAATATTGTAGAACATCATACTTTATCAGAGACATGGATTAAAAATATTTCCCCTCCCCATTTTTTTGATTTAGTTAAAGATTTTTAAATGTTTCATCTAACTAAATTTAACACTCATTTATGTCTTCTGGATCACGAGTCATACTTAGAAAAGCCTTTCCCTCTTAAAAATTATAAAATTCCTCTAATTCTGTAGCTTAATTTTTAGGTATTTTATTTTTACTTATTTATTTTTTTTAGGTATGTTAATATTTGAGCTAGCTGAATGGATTTTTTTTTGTAAAGAATGAAGTGGAAAAAAATGAAGTGGAGTTCTAACTTTTTTAAATGTGGTTTTCCATTTTTACACTGTATTGAATGTTCCATCTTTTCCCCATTGATTTAAAATGCCATATTTTTCACATACTAAACTCATCCATATATAAATTTATATTTGGACTTTCTTTCATGTTACATTTTCTACTTGTTTAGCCATATACCCATAACACACCTTCAAAATCCTGCTAATTTTATAATGCTTTCAAACCTTATATACCTCTCTCTCTCTCATTCCTCACCACCCCCCGACACACACATGCTTCTTGAATCTGTATTTAGTTTCCTTTTTCATGTAGTACATTGTGTGGTTCTTTCAGCATGAACGCAATTGACAAAACCTCCTCCTTTGTCTTAAAATGTGTTTATTTTCCCCTCAGTCTTGATTGGTATTTTGGCTAAAGTGGTAGTTATTTTGGTTGGTTCTCTTAAGCCACATCATAACCCTTCTTCTGTTTGGTGGGGTCTGAAACCTGAAAAATTGGAATTCCCTTGCTGCCAGGGTATGACTGTGAATATCTTCCACCAATTAGATGCATGTCCATAGGACCTGGGAAGGAGAGGGGAGATGATGATTTCTGCTGAAAAGCAAGTGTCTCTAATGGCAGAACTCCACACTCCACTGGGCTCCAGTTTCTGGGTGAGGCAGTTGTACCGAAGGCAACAACGCTAACAGTAGCAGCAGTAGTTGTCTGGTCTCCAGATTGTAAGAAAACGTACAGATAAATTAAAAGACCTTTAGACAAATTATTAAAATTGGAAAGGGAATTTAGCAAGGTTGCTGTATACAAAGTTGACCAAGAAAAGTAATTGTATTGCTCTGTATCCACAACATGAAATAAAAATACAACTTAACATAGCCTCAAAATATTAACCACCTAGGACTAAATCTAACAAAAATTACGCAAGATTGTTTATACAGAAAATGATAAAACACTACCAAGAGAGTTGAAGAAGACAAATGATGAAATACTTGCAGTTCAGAAAACTCAATATTATAAAAATATTAATTCTCCCCAAGTTGATCTAAAAGTTCAATGCACTATCAATCAAAATCCATACTATGTTTAGTTTTTTCTGTAAGGAAATAATAAGCTGATTAAAATTTGTATGGAAATGCAGGGACTTCCCTGGCGGTTTTGTGGTTAAGGCTCTGTGTTTCCACTACTGGGGGCACGGATTCCATCCCTGGTTGGGAAACTAAGATCCCACAAGCCTCGCCAAGTACAGAAATGAAAAGGTCAAGAAAAGCTAAGACATGACTTAAAAGAACAAGGTGGGGAAACTGCTCTTCCAGCTGTTGCGATCTATTTAAAAGCTGAATATGGCATTGACACAGGAGAGAGAAGTCTAGAACAGTGAAACAGAATCCATGGCCCAGAAGGAAACCCACATGTATATGAACATTTGATTAGTGACATAGATAACACTGCAGTTTAGTGGGGAAAGGACGGCCTTTTCAGTAGATAGTGCTGCAGCAAGGGGGTATGTCCATGCAGGGGAGGGGAAACAATGAGATGCCAGGATTTCCCTGGTGCTGCAGTGGGTGAAAATCTGCATCCCAAAGCAGGGGACACAGGTTTGATCCCTGGCCTGGGAAGACTCCACACGCCACGGAGCAACTAACTCCACGTGCCACAACTACTGAGCCTGCACTCTAGCCCGCATGCTGCAGCTACTGGACCTACGCGCCTAGAGCCCGCGCTCTGCAACAAGAGACGCCACTGCACTGAGAGACCAGTGCACCGCAACGGAGAGTAGCCCTGCTTGCTGCAGCCAGAGGAGAGCCCACGCGAAGCAACACGGCCAACAATAAACAGTAAACTTAAAAAAAAATGCGATGCCAATTTCACATCACAGAAACAATTACAGGCTGATACAAAATGAAATATGAAAGTAACTAAAGCCTTTAGTAAAAAAAAAAAAAGAAGAAGAAAAGCCTTTAGTAGATAATAGTATAGGATAATGCTTGTATGACCTCAAGCTGAAAAAATATTCATCTGGACACACATTCACAAAAAAGCACTAAACATAAGACACAGCAGGCACAACAAGTTCTTCAAACTTCATCAATCTGGAGGAGGAAATGGCAACCCACTCCAGGATTCTTGCCTGGGAAATCCCAGGGACAGAGGACCCTGGCAGGGTAGTCCATGGGGTCACAAAAGAGTTGGACATGACTTAGCAACTAAACCAACCAACCAACCAACAATGCAAGAATTGAATAAGATGATATGTGCTGAATGAGAAGCCCGTGCACCCCAAGGAAGAGGAGCCCCTGCTTGACACAGCTAGAGAAAGCCCTCACGCCGCAGTGAAGACCCATCACAACCAAAAATAAAGGAAAAAATAGATTTTTTAAAAAAGATGATATGTGCTGAAAAAGTTAAACTATGTAAATATATGAAAGCCTATATGGGAAATAATATTGAGTAAAAATAAAAGTGGAGCTGTAGTCACTAATCATTACAAGGCAGAAATCAATTTTGCATAATATAATGCACTAGAATTGTAAGTCTACTGAATTTTGTGTTTGGTAAAGCTACTTGGTTATAATAAAAACTGTAAGCTAAAACAGAAGAAAGAACTTCATCAAAAAGTACCATTAAGATAGTGAAAAATCAGGCTACAGAGTAGGAGAACAGCTACTAAAAAATATGAAAAAGTCAAAACACTTCAGTAGAACAATAGGCCAAGTACCTCAAACAGACACCTTATAAAAGAAATCCAAATGGCCTGTGAATATATTTAAAAGTGCTTGACCTTATTAGTCATCAGGGAAAATGTAAATTAAAATCACAATGTTCAGTTCAGTTCAGTCTCTCAGTCATGTCCGACCCTTTGCGACCCCATGAACCGCAGCACGCCAGGTCTCCCTGTCCATCACCAACTCCTGGAGTCTACCCAAACTCATGGCCATTGAGTCGGTGATGCCATCCAACCATCTCATCCTCTGTTGTCCACTTCTCCTCCAGCCCTCAATCTTTCCCAGCATCAGGGTCTTTTCCAATGAGTCAGCTCTTTGCATCAGGTGGCCAAAGTATTGGAGTTTCAGCTTCAACATCAGTCCTTCCAATGAACACCCAGGACTGATCTCCTTTAGGATGGACTGGTTGCATCTCCTTGAGATGCCAGTATATATCCATAAGAGTGGTCAAACTAAAACAAAAGATATCACCAGTGCTGGTGAAGATGTAGGGGAATGGGGAAGTTCATACTGCTCATAGGAATGCAAAGGGGGTAGAACTACTTTGGAAGGAAATATGGCATTATCTACTTGGACTGGAGATAAACATACCCCACTTCAGTTCAGTTCAGTTGCTCAGTCGTGTCTGACTCTTTGCAACCCCATGGACTGTAGCACATCAGGCCTACCTGTCCATCACCAACTCCCAGAGTTTACTCAAACTCATGTCCGTTGAGTCAGTGATGCCATCCAACCATCTCATCCTCTGTTGTCCCTTTCTCCTCCTGCCTTCAATCTTTCCCAGCATCAGGGTCTTTTCAAATCAGTCAGTTCTTCCCATCAGGTGGCCAAAGTACTGGAGTTTCAGCTTTAGCATCAGTCCTTCCAATGAATATTCAGGACTGATTTCCTTTAGGATGGACTGGTTGGATCTCCTTGCAGTCCAAGGGACTCTCAAGAGTCTTCTCCAACACCACAGTTCAAAAGCATCCATTCTTTGGCGCTGAGCTTTCTTCACCGTCCAATTCTCACATTCATACATGACTACTGGAAAAACCATAGCTTTGACTAGATGGACCTTTGTTGGCAAAGTATTGTCTCTGCTTTTTAGTATGCTGTCTTGGTTGGTCATAACTTTTCTTCCAAGGAGCAAGCATCTTTTAATTCCATGGCTGCAGTCACCATCTGCAGTGATTTTGGAGCCCAAAAAGATAAAAGTCTGTCACTGTTTCCACTGTTTCCCCATCTATTTGCCTTGAAGTGATGGGACCAGATGCCATGATCTTAGTTTTCTGAATGTTGAGTTTTGAGCCAACTTTTAATTTTAAAATTTTCTCTAATTTTCTTGAAGAGATCTCTAGTCTTTCCCATTCTACTGTTTTCTTCTATTTCTTTGCACTGATCATTGAGGAAGGCTTTCTTATCTCTCCTTGCTATTCTTTGGAACTCTGCATTCAAATGGGTATATCTTTCCTTTTCTTCTTTGCCTTTTGCTTCTCTTTTCACGGCTATTTTTAAGGCCTCCTCAGACAATCATTTTGCCTTTTTGCATTTCTTTTTCTTGGGGATGGTTTTGATCCCTGCCTCCTGTACAATGTCACAAACCTCCGTCCATAGTTCTTCAGGCACTCTATCGGATCTAATCCCCCTAAATCTATTTCTCACTTCCACTGTATAATCATAAGGGATTTGATTTAGGTCCTACCTGAGTGGTCTAGTGGTTTTCCCTACTTTCTTCAATTTAAGTTTGAATTTGGCAATAAGGAGTTCATGATCTGAGACACAGTCAGCTCCCAGTCTTGTTTTTGCTGACTGTATAGAGCTTCTCCATGTTTGGCTGCGAAGAATATAATCAGTCTGATTTCGGTATTGACCATCTGGTGATGTCCATGTGTAGAGTCTTCTCTTGTGTTGTTGGAAGAGGGTGTTTGTTATGACCAGTGTGTTCTCTTGACAAAACTCTATTAGCCTTTGCCCTGCTTCATTCTGTACTCCAAGGCCAAATTTGCCTGTTACTCCAGGTGTTTCTTGACTTCGTACCTTTGTATTCCAGTCCCCTAAAATGAAAAGGACATCTTTTTTGGGTGTTAGTTCCAGAAGGTCTTGTGGGTCTTCATAGAACCATTCAACTTCAGTTTCTTCAGCATTACTGGTTGGGGCATAGACTTGGATTACTGTGATATTGAATGGTTTTCCTCGGACATGAATAGAGTGTCTAGGAGTCTCTGGTGGAGGTGTGGGTGGGCAGTGGCCCACTGCAGGGTTAGGGGCACTGAGTGTAGCAGTGTGTGCACGGGACCTTTTAAGGAGGTTGCCATTATCTTCATTACCTCCCCTGTAGTTTGTCCCCAGGTAAATACCTTCCCTGGTGGCTCAGACGATAAAGTGTCTGCCTACAATGTGGGAGACCTGGGTTCAATCCCTGGGTTGGGAAGATCTGGAGAAGGAAATGGCAACCCACTCCAGTATTCTTGCCTGGAAAATCCCATGAACGGAGGAGCCTGGTAGGCTACAGTCCATGGGGTCGCAAAGAGTTGGACATGACTGAGCGACTTCACTTTCTACTTAAATAAGAGTGAGGGAACACAGCCCCACCCATCAACTGAAAATTGGATTAAAGATTTACTGAGCATGCCCCTGCCCATCAGAACAAGGCCCAGTTTCCCCCTCAGTCAGTCTTTCCCATCAGGAATCATCCATGAGCCTCTTATCCTTTTCCATCAGAGGGCAGACAGACTGAAAACCAAAATCACAGAAAACTAACCAATCTGATCACATGGACCACAGCCTTGTCTAACTCAATAAAACCATGAGCCAGCCATGCTGTGTAGGGCCACCCAAAATGGATGGGTCATGGTGGAGAGTTCTGACAAAACGTGGTCCACTGGAGAAGGGAATGGCAAACCACTTCAGTATTCTTGCCTTGAGAACCCCATGAACCCACATGAAGCCCCATATGAGAAGGCAAAAAGATAGGACACTGAAAGATGAACTCCCCAGCTTGGTAAGTACCCAATATGCTACTGGAGATCAGCGGAGAAATAAGTCCAGAAAGAATGAAGAGACAGAGCCAAAGCAAAAACCACACCCAGTTTTGGATGTGACTGGTGATGGAAGTAAAGTCCGATGTTGTAAAGTGCAATATTGCATAGGAATCTGGAACATTAGGTCCGTGAATCAAGGCAAATTGGAAGTGGTCCAACAGGAGACGGCAAAAGAGTGAACATCAACATTTTAGGAATCAGCGAGCTAAACATGCCCCATGCCCCAGTAATTCCATTCCTGAGTATGTTCAGCATAACTGCATGCACTTGAGAACCAGGAGACGTGTGCAAGCCTTGTAAGAACGGTCATGACTGCATTGTCTCTGACAGTTCCAAGCTGTGCGTGTGCACGCCAAGTTGCTTCAGTTCTATCCTACTCTTCTCAACCCTATGGACTGTAGCCCACCAGGCTCCTCTGTCCATGGGATTCTCCAGGCAAGAATACTGGAGTGGGTTGGAATGCCCTCCTCTAGGGGATCTTCCTGACCCAGGGATGGAACCCGAATCTCCTGCAGCTCCTGTTGCAGGCGAATTCTTTACCACTGAGCCACCAGGGAAGCCCAGAATAGATAAATTATAGTGTATTCAAACAAGAGAATACTACTTAGCAAGACAATAATATAATCTAGACAGTATATTAAAAAGCAGAGACATTACTGACAAAGGTCTGTCTAGTCAAAGCTATGGTTTTTCCAGTAGTCATGTATGGATGTGAGAGTTGGACCATAAAGAAAGCTGAGCATGGAAGAACTGATGCTTTTGAACTGTGGTATTGGAGACGAGACTCTTGAGAGTCCCTTGGACAGCAAGGAGATCAAACCAGTCAGTCCTAAAGGAAATCAACTCTGAGTATTCATTGGAAGGACTGATGCTGAAGCTGAAACTCCAATACTTTAGCCACCTGAAGTGAAGAACTGACTCAGTGGAAAAGACTCTGATGCTGGGGAAGATTGAAAGCAGAAGGAGAAGGAGACGACAGAGGAGGAAATGGTTGGATGGCATCACTGACTTGATGGACATGAGTTTGAACAAGCTCCAGGAGCTGGTGATGGACAGGGAAGCCTGGCGTGCTGCAGTCCATGGGGTCACAAAGAGTCGGACATAACTGATCAGCTGAACTGAACTGAACTGAGCAAGAGGAATAAATGAATTACAAATACATGCAGCATCTTGGGTAAACCTCTCAAACACAATGTTGAGCAAAAGGAGCCAGACATGAGAATAAATGCTATGTGATTTCATTTACATTCAATTTTGAAAAAGCAGGCAGGCAAAACTAAATATGGTGCTTAGGAATGCATATGTAGGTGGTAAAACTATAAAGAAAAGCAAAGGTGTGATTCCCATAACAGGGTACTTAAGTTGGGGAATTGGGGTTGTGATTGAGAAGAGCTATGCAGAGGCCTTCTGGGATGCTGACAACAATCTGTTTACTTATTAAACTATGGATATATATTTTTG
Organism: Ovis canadensis; assembly: GCF_042477335.2. Taxonomy (NCBI): domain Eukaryota; kingdom Metazoa; phylum Chordata; class Mammalia; order Artiodactyla; family Bovidae; genus Ovis; species Ovis canadensis. The sequence goes on along the minus strand of NC_091255.1, from coordinate 57,036,400 downwards.
TGCATTTTTATATAATATGTACTCTATTTCACAACCAAAAAAAAAAAGAATATGTGGGTTTGAAAAAGAACCAGGGATGTCCTAAGACTCTGCACTCCCAATGCAGGGGACTTAGGTTCCATCCCTGGTCAGGGGACTAGATCCCACATGCCCCAACTAAAGAGCCACGTGCTGCAACTAAGACCCAGCTCAGCAAAAAAAAATCAAAAACCAAAGGGAAACTTCTAGACATGAAAAAAATGTAACTATTGAATGGAAACTCAATAGATCCTCTTCCTCTTCCTTTTCCTCCCCTTCCCCTCCTAAACAATTCAGTCCAAAAGCCATGGGCTGGGGCTCAATGACTGTGCGGGGGGGGGGGGGGGGGGGGGGGTAGGTGCGGGTGGAGGCCGCAGAAAGTTGGGGTTGTGTGAGGAGGGTGTTGTGAGAAGTACACAAAACACTCAGCAGTGCCTGGAACCTGGTATATACTCAGCCCATGGCAGTTAGTATTATTGTTAGTATTGTTATTGTTAGTATTATAGTCGTTACGCCGGGAAATGGTGAAGGACAGGAAAGCCTGGCGTGCTGCAGTCCATGGGGTCGCAAAGTCAGACATCAGCAACTAAACCACATAGTCATTACAAAGGAAATGTTGAGAGACAGCAGAGCAGCCAGCAGTCACATCCTCGGACTCCAGTTGCATCTGCAGCCTCACCCACTTTGTGTTGACAGCTTTCTTGCTTTAAGTGGTCAAGGCATATTACTCCTTTTCTACCCCGGGGGGTTTCCAGTGCCTGGGGTGAGAGGCCAATGGAAGCCTATTTGGAATGCCCACATGCATCACCTCCTGGGGGCAGCCCTCAGCCAGTGGGGGATGGGAGCTGATGGATAAGTGCTTCCCGCTCTCAGTCCTCAAGGGGATAATTCTGAGAGGCATTTTTTCGCTCCACAGACAGTTCCAGTGGAATCGAGCCCCAGTTCCCCCCAGCAATGCCCAACTCAGCCTTACACCGCGTTCTGGCTTTTCCTCCAGTCCCTCGTGCCCGTTTGCCAGTGTTCCTTCTGTTCCACAGAAGGCCTTTTCTCAGGCTCTGCTTTCAGGGCTATCAGACTGTCAGAAGGCTGGAGAAAGCAGCCCTGATAAACAGATTTCCTCCCAAGATGCATGGCAACAAGGACTCTTGCTGGTGGTGAGGGGAGTAGAGATAATCCTTACATGTTACAGCTTCACAATTACTAAGACTTTCCCTTGCAGTGGGGAAGAGAGCAGAGGTAGGTAATGAAGCTCGAGGTTATGCAATAGTTCTAGCGCTTGAAAGGCAGGAAGCAGTGGTAATTACATGGATTGTGGGTTGGTTGGCTTCTGTTAACTGCTTTAGAAGCTTTGCAAAGAGAAAATGAGAGGCTGTCGATTCAGGGCATGCTGTGAAACCCAGGGACATAGTGGACTTTGAGACCTCAATTGGTCTTAATAGGATCAAATCCAGTTACTGGGGTGCTCATTAATTTGCCAGCCCGTCCCCACCTCTTGTGTTGGCTGCTTCTCTATTTCACTCTCCCTGGGCCCTGCACCAAGTCCTTGCCTCAGGCTCTGCTTCAGGAAGGAGCTCAGGTTACTACATCAGGAGGTTAATGGTGGCCAAGTAACTTAAGTTTATGACCTCAAAGACTGAAGATTTCTAAGGGGAGCAGCCAATTAGTATGGCACGTGCTAAGGATGAGCATACTATGAATAGCTAGCCTTTTTTTTCTTTCCAGTTCTTACTCTGTGCCCGGCCCTGTTCCAAACCTTTCACATTCATTACCTGAGTTAATTCTCACAGTAGCTCCATGATGCAGGTAACATGTCTCCCTGTCCCTCTCCTCTTTCCCCCACCCCCTCAAGTGAGGAAACTGAACCCCAGGATTTTATGTAACTTACCCAGAGTCACACAGTTAGCACTGAGCCTGTATATCCTCACCCTCAGCCTCTGCGATATACTGAGTTCCTCCAAATATTGTTGTTAAGTCACAAAGTTGTGTCCTCCTCTTTGCGACTCCGTGGACTGCAGCACGCCAGGCTTCTCTGTCCTTCAGTATCTCCTGGAGATTGCTCAAACTCATGTCCATTGAGTCGATGATCCATCCAACCGTCTTATCCTCTGTCTCCCCCTTCTCCTGCCTTCAATCTTTCCAGCAGCAGGCGCTTTTCCAGTGAGTCAGTTCTTTGCATCAAGTGGCCAAAGGATTGGAGCTTCAGCTTCAGCATCAGTCCTTCCAATGAATATTGAGTTGATTTCCTTTAGGATTGACTGTTTTGATCTCCTTGCTTGTCCAAGGGATTGTCCAGAGTCTTCTCCAGCACCACAAATCGAAAGCATTGATTCTTTGGTACTCAGCCTTCTTTAAGGTTGGTCAAAAGTTCATTTGGGGTTTTCTATAACATCTTATGGAAAGAACCCAGAAGGACTTATTGGCCAAGCCAATAAACATATCCACAAAAAGAAGGGGAAATTAAGCTCATGAATGCTGCTTTATGGCAACAAAATCCTCAGATCCACCTGGACCTGTGTGTACAGCATAGCCCTTCCCACCCTGAATATGCATCCCCGCAGCCAGTGCTGCTGTTGTTCTTTGCTGGGATTTAAGTCCCAGTTCAACCACTTACCAAGCTGAGGATGACCCTGAGAAATTACTTACCCCATCTAAGCCTCAGTTTCCTTACCTGTAAAATCAAGTTAATAATACTGGCCCCAAGGGTGTTACAGAGTTAGTGTCTAATTAGCTGATAACTATGATTTTTCTAGTCAGAGGTCCATTGTTGAGAATACTTAAGACTGAGATTCAGGCAACCCTCCCAGAAGAAGAACAGAGTAGAGCAATTTTGGCCAAGTTATTTTGTGTCCAGAACCCCAGAAATGCCTCTTGGCTTTATTGGACTTGACTTTATTGGATTTTATTGGGATGAGAGATTCAAACCAGAAATATTTTTGCCCCTCAAGTGGACTGAATGGTGGCTCCCTCATAAATCCTAATGCTTGGAACCTGTGAATATCACCTTACTTGAGAAAAGGGTCTCTGAAGGTGTAATTAATAAGTTAAGAATCTCAAGATAAGATCAACCTGGATCATCTGGGTAGTTCCTGAATCTACTGTGTGTGTGCTAAGTCACTCCCACCAATACTGGGGTGGGTAGCCTATCCCTTCTCCAGCGGATCTTCCCGATCCAGGAATCAAACCGGGTCTCCTGCATTGCAGGTGGATTCTTTACCAACTGAGCTATCAGGGAAGCCCTATGAGAAAATACATGTCTGTTGTTTTAAGTCAGCAGTAATCTGTAGTAATCTGTTACAGCAATCCTGGGAAACCAGTCCATTTCTCTCTTCTCCCCCAACTCAACTCTGAGCTGTCCTCTTGACAGAGAGCTGACCAGAAATGCAGTGCATAAAGGCATGCTCCTGACATGAGCTAAGTCTTGAGGACTGAGAAAGTCCATGGAAATCAATAGAAATGAATTTGCAACCTTCCGGAAGCTAAGAGCAAATGCTAGTGGCAGCGTGTAATAAATATGTACTCGCTGAGTGATCTTGCCTTTCTCCAGAGGTGACTGCAGGTGCTGTTTTCTTCAGACACCTTTTCAAGGTCACCAGGTTTTGTTTTGGAATTCAGGCATGGTTTTTGCTTTGTGTGTTTGCTTCTGAAACTTCAGTGGGCACAGGGATAGGGAGATGATTGTCATAAGCTTCCAGGATGCACTTATGAAGAACACAGTGGTCAAAAAGTTATTCTTTATTAAATGGTGTGGAAATGGGGGAAATGGCCCTTGCCAAAAAATGGCAACAGCATGTAAAAACTGTCGTTAGTCAGGATCCCACCTAACAAAACTCTTGTCTGATGACAGGATTGTATGTACCTGAAAAAGCCAAAGGAATAGTGTTTAAGCATGAAAAACAGCGAGTCATTTTGGGTAACCAGGTGAAACCTTTTAAAGTATCAATCAAGTTTGCTTTTTCTTTATGGAAATCAGCTTTATAAAAAGCATCTTACCCTGAGATGTAGCCTACTTTTTTAAATCTCAGAAGACGAGTTCAGAATAGACATATCCACCTTTAGAATTATTACTGTTTTCTGTAATACAGAAGAGAAAATAATTCAGTAAACTTAGGGTGTTGTTGTTGTTTTTGTTCAGTTGCTAAGTCATGTCTGATTCTTTGCAACCCAGTGGACTGCACCATGCCAGGCTTCCATGTCCTTCACCATCTCCCAGAGTTTCCTCAAGCTGTGTCCACTGAGTTGGTGATGCTATCTAACCATCTCATCCTCTGCCGCCCTCTTCTCCTTTTGCCTTCAATCTTGGATATATATCTATAGAAGCTCTTTTAAAATTATATTTTGGTAGCTGGGGGGCCTGATAAAACCAAGTGTGAACTGTCTTTTTTTCCTGGACTACGTTATGTGATTGATTCTTGAAAGCATGTTTGATTCTTGAAAGAAGTGCACTTGCATCATTCTCTCTGGATTTTTTTTATGTGATACACTCCTTACCACATCCTTTCCTCCTCCCCATCCACCCACGTCCTGATGAAATTTATTAGGCACTGTGGTGCTGGTTGCTATTGGTTTCCTAGGGTGTGCATGTTGCTCCTGTTCATCCCATCCTTGGGTTCCTAAAGCCAATGATGGCCTCACAGAAACCACTGACCCATTTCAACAGTGTCTCCTAGCCCAAACTGTGGCTCACCCTGATCTCTTGGTGCCACCTGCTGGAACACGGGGGCAGCATACTGTATCTCCTGGGAGTATTCAGCCCCTGGGTAAAAGACAAGAAACAGGGTTATTGGGTCTATGGTCCAAATCTCTGATCTCCTGAGGGCAGTGGCTACACTTGCAATGGCATGTCGCTTCTAGACTTTGCACAGAGTACTTACCGTCTTGGGCACTGGAAGCACATTGCTTTGGTTCTAAGCCTGGCACAGGTTTCTCATCTGTAAAACGAGGGCGATATAATTTGGGAGTTAGTGGTGTTTGCACCAGACAGAGCAGATAAGTCAGCGCTGTGCCTGGAACACAGTTGGCCCTCAGTCAGCATCAACATTGGCTGGGGTTGTTCTCATTGTTGGCCAAGGCACTGGGTCTCTTTACCATAAAGCAGTAAATGATGCCAGCTTTAAGAGGTGATCATAAAAGTGATTGGAATGCAGTGTGGATCATTCTGAAGTGATATCAAAATAAAAATCTCCAAGATATGTTGTTAACTGAAAAAATCAGGTGTAGAATGGCATATCTATGACATGCTACCATTGCTACCATTTATTTAGATGCTAAAACACACATAAAATACCTGTGGAAGGATTTTAAAGTGGAAAGTGGGATTGAGTGTTGGGGCCAGAGGGAGACGCTATACTCAGTTTCTTCAGTATTTTACCCATGTGTCTGTATGACCTTAAAACAATGTAAAACACAAAAACCCCAAATCAACCAAAATCTCAAACAAAATTCTCTTACCTGCTTGATTTTCACAGACATTTGCATATATTCCAGCTTCCATGGGTGTATTTCCGTAGACTCTGGGTGCACTATCTTTCATAGCTTTTCCTACATAAATTGGTGCAAAATCATTAAAATAAACCAATTCAGCCTCATCTTTCTTTTCCTGCTCCTCCACGGAGCAGAATTCCCCAAAGTTCTGGAAGAATGACCTTCTCAGATGGCCTACAATGTTGTCTATTAAAGGGAAATCATGGGCTCAGCTAGGAGACCATAGCATCTGCTGCTTCAAGCCAGGAGTCCTTCTGATTTATTTTCTCAGATCTGCAAATAACACCCTTTGCCTATCAGATTGTGCTTGAGATGGCCAGAGATATCTTTTCTTTCCTTCACTGAAAAGAATAGCCTGTAAAAAGCTTCTTAATATCTGCAAGAGATACTAAATTACCCAACTGAGTTCCATTTAACCCTGGCGAGTACTCAAGAATATTAATTCTACTTTTGTAGGATCCTTGGATTTTTAAAAATGCATGAGATGCAATAAATTTAAGAGGATTGAAGTCGTATCAGCCAACTTTTCTGACCACAACATATGAGACTAGAAATCAACTACAAGAAAAAAAACTAAACACACAAAAAAAACACCCCACAAACACATGGAGGATACACAATATACTACTAAACAAACAATGAGTCACTGAAGAAATTAAAGAGAAAATAAAAAAACATACCCAAAGATGAATGAAAATGGAAGCACAACCATCCAAAATCTAAGGGACCAAGCAAAAGCAGCTCTAAGAGGGAAGTTTATTGCAATACAAGTCTATCTCAGGAAACAGGAAAAATCATAAACAACCCAACTTTCCACCCAAAGGAAAGAAGGAAAGTTAGAAGGAAAGAAATAATAAAGATTAGAGAAGTGAAATAACAACTACAAGAAAACAGTAGAAAAGATTGATGAAGAGCTGGTTCTATGAAAAGCCAAACAAAATTGATAAACCTTTAGCTAGACTCATCAAGAAAAGAGAGGGCTCAAATAAATGAACAATGAAAGAGGTGGGGGATGGGCGGGAGGCTCCAGAAGGAGGGATATACATATAGTTACGACTGATTTGCCTTGTTGTATGACAGAAACCAACACAACATTGTAAAGCAATTATCCTTCAGTTAAAAAAAAAGAATGCTTTTATAGGACTTCACTGAGAATTATCCATGGAAGTAAATTCCATATTATATTGTCCAAGAAATTTAAAAAAAAATGAAAGAAGTTACAGCTGATAACCATAGAAATACAAAGAGTTGTAAGAGATTAAGATAAACAGTTGTACATCAACAAAACACCAATAAAACAGGATAGTATATTCAAAAGCAGAGACATTACTTTGCTGACTAAGGTCCGTCTAGTCAAGGCTATGGTTTTTCCTGTGGTCATGTATGGATGTGAGAGTTGGACTGTGAAGAAGGCAGAGCACCGAAGAATTGATGCTTTTGAACTGTGGTGTTGGAGAAGACTCTTGAGAGTCCCTTGGACTGCAAGGAGATCCAACCAGTCCATCCTAAAGGAGATCAGTCCTGGGTGTTCTTTGGAAGGACTGATGCAAAAGCTGAAACTGCAATAGTTTGGCCACCTCATGCGAAGAGTTGATTCACTGGAAAAGACTCTGATGCTAGGAGGGATTGGGGGCAGGAGGAGAAGGGGGTGACAGGGGATGAAATGTCTGGATGGCATCACCGACTTGATGGACATGAGTCTGAGTGAACTCCGGAAGTTGGTGATGGACAGGGAGGCCTGACGTGCTGCGATTCATGGGGTCGCAAAGAGTCGGACACGACTGAGCGACTGAACTGAACTGAACTGAAAGTCACAGTATATGGAATTATTAATAATATACAGAGATCAGTTGCATTTCTATACACCAACAATTTCTCTGAAAGAGAAATTAAGAAAACAATCCTATCTGAATCAAAAAGAATAAAATGTCTAGGAATAATATAACCGAGAAGGTAAAAGACCTGTGCTTGGGAAACCATAGACACCAATGAAGGAAACTGAAGTCAGCACAAACAAATGGAAAGATATACCATTCTTACAGATTGGAAGAATTAATATTGCAGATGGCTGTACTCCCCAAGGCAATCTACAGGCTTAATGAAATCCCTGTCAAATTAACAACGGGATTTTTCACAGACTTAGGCAAATAATTCTAAAATTTGTTTGGAAACACAAAACAACCTATCCTGAGAAAAAAACAAAGCTGGGGGTATCATATTCTCTAATTTCAAACTGTACTATGAAGGTACAGTAATTAAAACAGTATGGGACTGGCACAGAAACAGACACAAAGATCGATGAAGCAGACTAGAGGACCCGGAAATGAACCCCTACGTATATGGTCAATTAATTTACAGGGGAGGTAAGAATATACAGTCAGGAAAAGATAGTCTTTTCAATAGATAAGGTAAGGTAAGGTAAAGTCGCTCAGTCGTGTCTGACTCTTTGCGACCCCATGGGCTGTAGCCTACCATGCTCCTCTGTCCATGGAATTTTCCAGACAATAGTACTGGAGTGGATTGCCATTTCCTTCTCCAGGGGATCTTCCCGACCCAGGGATCGAACCCGGGTCTCCCACATTGTAGACAGATGCTTAACCGTCTGAGCCACCAGGGAAGTCCTTTTCAATAAATGGTATGGGGAAAACTGGACAGCTCTATGTGAAAGAATCAAACTGGACTACTTGCTCACACCATCTACAAAAATAAAGTGGATGAAGAACCTAAATGTGAGATCAGAAACCTTAGAACACATAAAAGGAAACACAGGTAGTATGCTCTTTGACACTGGTCTTAGCAATATTTTTTTGGCTCTGTCACTGCAGGCAAGAGAAGTAAAAGCAAAAATAAACGAATGGGACTACATTAAGCTTGCACAGTGAAGGAAATTATCAACAAAGCGAAAAGGCAGCCTACTGAATGAAAGAAGATACTGCAAACGATATGTCTGATAAGGAGTTAATATCCAAAACGTACAAAGCACTCATACAGCTCAACATCAAAAAACCAAACAACCCAATTTAAAAACAGGCAGAGGAACTGTATAGACATTTTCCAAAGAGGACATACAGATCGCCAGCAGGCACATGGAAAGATGCTCAAAATCACTCATCATCAGGGAAATGCAAACTGAAACTACAAAGAGATACCACCTCACACATCTCAGAATAGCCGCCATCAAAAAGGTAACAAGTAACAAGTGTTGACAAGGATGCAGCTTAAAGGAAACCGTCATGCACTGTTGGTGGGAATGTAAATTGACGCAGCCACTATGGAAAACTGTATGCAGCAGTCTCAAAAAAAAAAAAGATCCAGCAATTCCACTTCTTGGAATTTTTTCTGAAGAAAGAGTTCATTGATGGATGAATAATGGATAAACAAAGTATGTGTTATGTATGTATACATGCGTGTGTATAATGTATACATACACATATATAACTGATTATTCAGCTTTTGAAATGAAGGGGAAAAAAAAATCTTTTGCACCGCAGGCTTGTGGGATCTTAGTTCCCCAACCGCAGATTGAAGCCGTGTCCCCTGCAGTGGATGGAAGTGCAGAGTCCTAACCATTGGACCACTAGGGAAGTCCCCCCAAAATGAAGGAAATTCTGACAGGTATACAACGTGGATGAACCTTGAGGACAGTGTGCTAAATGAAAGAAGCCACCTACAAAAGGACAAATACGGTGTGATTCCATTTACATGAGATTTCTAAAATAGTCAGATTAGACTATTAGTCAGAATAGACAGGAATCGGAATGGTGTTTGCCAGGGGCTGGGAGGAGAGAGAAGTTAATAGGGACGTACACTGTTTGACAGGTACAGAGCGTCATATTTGCAAAGTGAAAAAGTGGATGGCTGGTGATGGTAGCCCAGAAATGTGGATGTTCTTAATGCCACCAAACTGTATACTTAACAATGGCCAAAATGGTAAATTCTATTGTTATGCATATTTTACCACAATTTTGAAAAAGAATTCTAAAAAAATTTTTAAAAAGGTAAAAAGGTATTACAAATTTTAAGACAATGACAGCAAAGCATTAAAATGTCTTCTTAGCATGGGGCCCCATGTGACTGCACAGGTAACATGCCCACAAGCAATCTCAATAGGGAAGGCTTCACCAGAGAAAAGAGAACTGTGCTAAATGTGAACAGTTCAGGAAGTCCTGCATTATCTTCTCATTTTGCACCTTTTCCTTATCTTTTCATTTTCTTCGCTCAGTCGTGTCCGACTCTTTGCAACCCCAAGGACTATAGCCTGCCAGGCTCCTCTGTCCATGGATTCTCCAGGCTAGCATACTGGAGTGAGTAGCCATTCCCCTCTTCAGGGGATCTTCCCCACCCAGGGATTGAACCCAGGTGTCCTGCATTGCAGGCAGATTCTTAACTGTCTGAGCCACCAGGGAAAACAATGGCAAAGCTCCTAAGGAACTTACTTGCTTTGTACTTTGGTAGCATCCAAAATGCCAGAATTAGGATGATTACTATTAGCACCAGTAATAACCCCGGAAGCAGGAGCTGCAGGCAGAATGGACCGCAGTCTCCTCCTGGAAGAAGAAGACAGCATTCACTGGTCACTGCACAACCTGCTTTTCCAATGATACTGAATTGTGGAATGTTCTGGAAAGGTCGATCATGACTGTCTCCCAAGTTAGGTAAGATACCATGAAACCTGGGCCCCTGCCCTGTGTGGACACCTGCAGCACCGTTCTAAAAGTCATACCAAGTCCATCTTCCACCAAGGGTTATTTACAAAGAAAAAAGCAGCACAGCATTTAACAAACAGATTGTTATCTACATCATTAGGGTCATAAATCTGAGAACAGCCTGGCCATTTGTCAGGCAACGTCTTTAGTCAGGCTGGCATGATCTATGTTACCCAACAGCTGTCACTTATTATTGACTATACGCAGACATTGTGTTAAGCACTTTACGTGCATTGCCTTAGGTATCTCATTGGCATTATTCCCATTTTACAATTAAGTAGAATAAGACTCAATTAAGTATAGTTCCCATTTTACAATTAAATAAGAGTATGTGACTTTTCTAAGGTCACACAGCTAGTGAATGGAAGGTGATGATTTGTAGGCAAAAGGCTGACTCTGGGGCCTGACTCCAACAGGCTGCCTGACTTGTTAGAACTTACTGAACACCCAGATGTGGGCTCTGATCTTCTGAGGATGAGGTGTCTAACGCCCTTGTATGCCTATTAGCTTTGCTAACCTAATTTTTTTTCTCCTCCCGCCTTGACCAGTGTCCCTTCATCAGGCCAAGTTTTTGTTTTTTAAATTTTGTGGCTGTGCACCATGAGGGGTCCCAGCTCCCTGACCAGGGATCAAACCCTCTCTGCCTGCATTGGAAATGCGGTCTTAACCACTAGATGGCCAGGGAAGTCCCTAAGAGCAGCTTTAAATCTGGAATTCTCAGACTCGGAGTTCTGCGCTGGAACATGACAGTGTAGAGAGAGCTGGCTCTAGCTCCGGCCTGGCCCCTTCCCATCCAGGCTCTGATCTGCGCCCTAAGGAACCTGACAGACACATAGACAGCCCCTGCCTGTGTGGCCCAATGTCGTCCCTCAGCCCCCACAAACAGCTCCCTTGGCTTGAGTCCAGGAGTGCTCACATCCTCACGGTGGTCTATCCTTGGGAGGACGAGCTGAGAAAGAGACTTGCGCTGGCCCTGGGAGGTGGGTTCTGATCTGATGGGGCAGGGAATTCAGGTCTAGGAACCTAGAGTGAGGTATAGAAAAGTAGAGATACAAGGTCCAGGCAGGCATCCCTATGGCTTATGGGAAGCTTATTGGAAAGTGTGTGGCTGAGAAGAATCCAGGTAGTGCCTTCTGAAACACAAGACTGGGACAGGAGCCGCTCTTGCCCCCAGTAGAGAAATCTAGATTCACCAAGCATTAGCAGTAGGGCATTCAACAGCCAAGCAGGAAGCTACCGGTGTTAGAAGTGAGTTTTTATTTAAACGATTTAAAAAAGCACAAGAAAATCAAGAGACCCCAGCAGCTTCAAGAGATGCAGGACTTCCCTGGTGGTGCAGTGGATAAGAATCCGCCTGCTAATGCACGGAACACACGTTCGATCCCTGGTCCAGGAAGATTGCACATGCCATGGGGCAACTAAGCTCAGTCACCACAACTATTGAGCCTTTGTGTTGCAGCCACCGAAGCCCGCGTGCACAGAGCCTGTGCTCCACAAACAAGAGAAGTCACTGCAATGAGAAGCTCGTGCAACGAAGAGTAGCCCCCACTTGCTGCACCTAGAAAAAGCCCACGCGCAGCAATGGAGACCCAGCATGGTCAAAATAAATAAATATATAAAAACAGTGCTTAAAAAAAGAAAGTGAAAACAAAGAAAGTTACAAATTCTAATGTGATTGCTTAGAACCCGAGCAGGAAACAGAGTCAGTTCAGGAAGTCTTACTACACGGTCCCTTCCTGCCCCACTCTCTAGGCTTTTCTATGGTTCCTTTATGGCAGAAAGCAGCCCCATCAGAGCATATGGACCCTACAGAAGGAAAAGCACTTAGAAGCAGGTGGGCGAAGTGGGAAATGGTGGGCAGAGGAGAGGCTGCAGTTTCTGGAAGTAAATCTAGACCCTGTTGAACGAGTTCAGGTAGCCCTTACCTGTTGAGGGTATGATGACAGGTTGACTGTATTTTACACGGTCAGGCAATCTGTTTTTAGCTTTACACCTGTACTCTTTCACTTCTGCAGTGTTACTCTCGGTTATGTTAAGTTCAGCAGGCTTCCTTACATCCTTGGAAATAACTGGTGATATGGTGATGTTTTTTTCAAAAAAAATATAATCGATGGGCAGAGAGCCGTTGAATGAGATGCAGCGTAGTGTTATATATCGGTCTGTTTTTGTTTGAATGACACTGATGTTCAGCACTGGTGCAGTCACTGGGTCTAGAAAAATGAAAGTGCACATTAAATGGCTAAGCAGAATGGGTTCCCTCACTCAGTCCACAAACATGGATGGAAGCCCTACTCTATTCCTGTCTGTTCACCCAAAGATGAACGACACCCCTCTTGTGAAGCCAAGCTGCTCCCAAGAAGCTCCATGGGGAAAAATCAACAGCTATGGGGTTAACCCCATGTATCCTGGCATGAACCAGGCTCTGAGAAAGCCAGAGAGTGGAGAGTGTCTCTCTGCTTTGAGGAGCTGGAGTGCAAACTTGCCGTTTATCAGAATTCACCATTTGTTTGTGGTTGATGGTATAATTTTGTCAAAGATCCAGCTCCAAGTATGTAGTTGAGAGGTGCTTTTAGTCCCAATCCTTGTAAGATAACAGTGTTGTTGTTTTTTAATCAAGAAAGTCTAAAAATATCATCTTTTCTCACAGTACTGTCATTTATAGAATTCAGCTGTACAATTATCTTCCAGTTCCTCCCCGAAACAGGAAGTAACCCTGATAAATAGAGTTAAGGGAAATTCTTGACCAGAAACGAGTGATTCTGGTAAGCTCTGCCAGATCATACCATACTTCATGCAAGAACCCAGCTCTGTAATTTGTTATATAGTTCTTTAAGGAAACAGGATTATAGGGAAAGAAACAGTTGAGTATCCTTCATGTGTTGGGGTCACTACCCATGTTATCTTGGTTCACTTCACAACAGCACACAAGGTGAACAGCATTGTGCCCACTCCACAGAAGAGGCCATTGAAATTCAGAGACCACATACCTAATAAATGGCAGAGCCAGGGCCAGCAGATACTTTTGTTTTTAACAGTAGTGTGCCAATTTAACAACTGGGTGCAGAAACAATGAAACATGTTTCATTGTTTAAGTCAAAGGAAAGAAACTAACAAATTAGAGTCTTCTTGCTCCATCCCTCCCTCCCCTGAGTAGGAATCCCCCCGTGGCAGCATCCTTGACAGAGTGGTACCCAGGGATGGGAGCCTCAAAGAGCAACTTTGTTTGGGAATAGCATCAATAGACTGTTCTTCCTACGAAAAACTGAAATCTGCTTGCTGCAATTTTTAGGAATTGACTTACTCATGATGAAGTAGAGAGCATGGACTTCTCTCTGAGATAAGATGATTCAAACTAGAATAAGGGTTGATGTCTAAATTTAGTGGAAAGATGTAAACTTCCCTTCAGAGAAGGCAATGGCACCCCACTCCAGTACTCTTGCCTGGAAAATCCCATAGGCGGAGGAGCCTGGTAGGCTGCAGTCCATGGGGTCACTAAGAGTTGGATACGACTGAGCGACTTCACTTTGACTTTTCACTTTCATGCATTGGAGAAGGAAATGGCAACCCACTCCAGTGTTCTTGCCTGGAGAATCCCAGGGACAGGGGAGCCTGGTGGGCTGCCGTCTATGGGGTCGCATAGAGTCAGACATGACTGAAGCGACTTAGCAGTAAACTTCCCTCAGAGTTTGTGAAAGGACTGGTAAAGGGCATCACAGCATCACTGTGATCAAGGAAGGGAGTTGTAACTCTTCCATAAATCAGTTGTTTTTTAAATTAAAGGAGTCCTTTAAGGCTCATTCAGATGCCACCTTCCCCATAAAACTTTTCCTAAATCCTCCGGGCGACAATTCTCCCTCTTCCGTCTTCTCCAGCACTTGATCCCGTCCTCATACTACTTTCTCTGACTCTTATTTCAGGATCCACTTGCATGTCTCCTGGCCACCTCAAACACAACCTTTTGAAACTGAACTCTAGTTAATCTGTTAGTTAATGCATCAATTGGTAGGTAGACAAACATTATTAAGATTATATTCTTTTTAAAAATGCTTTTATGCAGTCAGTCATGCATTTAGTTCTTTTGTGCTAAGAACAGTTAACACGAGATCTACCTTCTTCTTTTTCTTAATTATTTTTTATTGGATTACATTTGATTTACACCGTTGCATTAGTTTCTGCTGTACAGCCAACTGAATCAGTTATACATATACATATATCCACTCTCTCAGTTGCCATATAGGTCTTTACAGAGTATTGAGTAGGGTTCCCTATGCTATACAGTAGATTCTTTTTTTTTTTTTAATTGGAGTATAGTTGCTTTACCACGTGTTATTTTCTGCTGTACAATGAAGTGACTCAGCTATATGTATACATACAGCCCCTCCCTCTTGGACCACCCTTCTAGCACACCCCCATCCCACCCCTTTAGGGTGAGCACTGAGCTGGGCTCCTTGCACTATGAAACAGGTTCCCATTAGCTATCTGTTTCACACGTGGCAGTGCACACACCATCAATCCCAATATCCGAGTTCATCCCACCCCTGCCGTACTCACACATCTGCTCCCTGTGTCTCTGTCTCCATTCCTGCCCTGCAAATAGGTTCATTTGTACCATTTTTCTAGATTCCACATATATGCAGTAATACATGATTTTTTTCCCTCTCTTTCTGACTTTATTTTGTATGACAGACTCTAGGTCCATCCATGTCTCACACCGGTCAGAATGGCCATCATCAAAAACTCTACAAACTATAGGGACTTCCCTGCTGATCCAGTGGTTAAGAATCCACCTTGCAATGCAGGGGACGTGGATTCAGTCCCTGGTTGAAGAACTAAGATTCCGTGTGCTGCTGCTAAGACGCTTCAGTCGTGTCCGACTCTGTGTGGCCCCATAGACGGCAGCTAACCAGGCTCCCCCATCCCAGGGATTCTCCAGGCAAGAACACTGGAGTGGGTTGCCATTTCCTTCTCCAATGCATGAAAGTGAAAAGTGAAAGTGAAGTCGCTCAGTCGTGTCTGACTCTTCGCGACCCCATGGACTGCAGCCTACCAGGCTCCTCCGTCCATGGGATTTTCCCAGGCAAGAGTACTGGAGTGGGCTGCCATCGCCTTCTCCCAAGAGTCCATGTGCTACCGGGCCACTAAGCCCAGGAGCCCAACTACTGAACCCCAGGGCTCTGGAATCTGTGCGCCACCATGAAGGATCCTGCATCATGCAACAAGGATCCCATGTGCTGCAACTAAGGCCCGATGCAGCCAAATAAATAAATAAGTATCTTTTTTAAAAGTCTACAAATGATAAATGCTGGAGAGGGTGTGGAGAAAAGGGAACCTTCTTGCACTGTTGGTGGGAATGTAAATTAATACAGCCACTATGGAGAACAGTATGGAGTTTGCTCAAAAAACTAGGAATAGAATTACCGTATGACCTAGCAATCCCACTGCTGGACATATCTGGAGAAAACCATAATTCAAAAAGACACGTGTACCCCAATGTTCACTGTAGCACTGTTTACAATAGCCAGGACATGGAAGCAACGGATAGGTCTAACGGCAGTTGAATGGATAAAGAAGATGTGGTACCTATACACAATGGGATATTGCCCAGTCATAAAAATGAATGAAACTGGATCATTTGTAGAGATCTACCTTCTTCATAAATTTTTAAGTGCATAGTACAGCATTGTTAACTGTAACCAAAATGTTATACCCATTGAACAACTTCTATTTTTGCCCCTTTCAGTAAATGACACCACTGCTTGTCCATCAGCTGATCACAGTAGACGCCTGAGAGTCATTCTCGACTCCTTCCTCACCTTTGCTACCTATGATTCCAAACCTAATCACTCAGCAAGTCCTGTTGTTTCTCCCTCCAAAGTCTGTTCTGACCCCGTCCACTCCTCTCCATCTCCCCACTGTTTATCTCCTGGATGACTGCAAAAGTCTCCCAGCCAATCCCCAACCTCTACCCTTGCCCTGCCCCACTCAGGAAGAATTAACTTCAAAGATGATAAATGGGATCATAGGCCCGACTTTCTCCCCTCCCCTTTCCAGTCTCACCTGAGCTCACCATCCCCTCATCTGACCTCCAGCCATACCAGTGGCATATTACACCCTACCCAACAGCCAAGTTCTTCCTCAAGGTGGAGCCCCCAGCACAGGGTATTGTCCCTTGACTAGAGCCTTCTTTCTCTCACTGTAGCAAATCATTGCTCATCCTTCAGGGACCCCCTGAAATGCCATCCCCTTAGAAAGTCCTTCCATAACTATCTTACCTGGGCTTCCCAGGTGGCGCTAGGGGTAAAGAACCCATCTGCAGGGACTTCCCTAGTGGTCCAGTGGCTAAGACTCTACGGGTCCAATCCCTGGTCAGGGAACTAGAGCTCCACATGCCACAACTAAGACTCCTGGACAGCCAAAAAATAGAACCCATCTGCCAATGAAGGAGACATTAAGAGATGTAGGTTTGATCTCTGGTTCGGGAAGATTCCCCTGGAGGAGGACATGGCAACCCACTCCAGTATTCTTGCCTGGAGAATCCCCATGGACAGAGGAGCCTTGGAGGGCTACAGCTGATAGTCGAGTTGGACACGGCTGAATGGACTTAGCATGCACGTAACTACCCTGTCTAAGGAAGTCACTCCCCATTCACCGCCCACTCCCCAACTTTTCTCCATCACTGTGCCAGTTTCTTTTTCTTTATAACCGTCAACACAGTTTGTGATTATGAATTTATTTGACTGGGTACTTGGGTTTCATGCCTCTTCAATTAGACTATAAGCTCCACCAAGGCAGGAACTAATGTATATCCAGGGCTTGGCACATTGGGGATATCATTAAATATTTGATGAGTGGATCAAAGAGGAATGAATCCGTGTTCATGGCTCATATCCCTTACTGAGTTGGGAACAAGATCATGATTTAGGTATCATCGAAACTCTGGCAGCATGCAAGACAGTTATTCACATGGGGTAGGCACTCAATAGATGTTCAGTTCAGTCGCTCAGTCGTGTCCAACTCTCTGCAACCACGTGAATCGCAGCACGCCAGGCCTCCCTGTCCATCACCAACTCCCGAAGTTCACCCAAACTCATGTGCATCGAGTCGGTGATGCCATTCAGCCATCTCATCCTCTGTCATCCCCTTCTCCTCCTGCCCCCAATCCCTCCCAGCATCAGGGTCTTTTCCAGTGAGTCAACTCTTCACATGAGGTGGCCAAAGTATTACAGTTTCAGCCTCAGCATCAGTCCTTCCAATGAACACCCAGGACTGGTCTCCTTTAGAATGGACTGGTTGGATCTCCTTGCAGTCCAAGGGACTCTCAAGTGTCTTCTCCAACACCACAGTTCAAAAGCATCAACCCTTCGGCGCTCAGCTTTCTTCACAGTCCAACTCTCACATCCATACGTGACCACTGGAATAACCATAGCCTTGACTAGATGGACCTTTGTTGGTAAAGTAATATCTCTGCTTTTGAATATGCTATCTAGGTTGCTCATAACTTTCCTAGTCTGACCTAAATGAAGATGATACAGGTTTATAATCTATAAAAAAATTCTACCAGGCAGTGTAATTACTGCTGTAAACTAGTGCATTTACTTTGAAGGCAGGATGTGGGAAGACTATACACCTATCTGTGGGACAGATGCTCAGAAAATGAAGACTGGGTTTGTTTGTTTGTTTTTAATACATTGATTTAAGGCTTCAGCCTTGCACAGGAAGTTAGGGGTATACATGGGTTTCCTGATGGCCCTTGTATTGCTTTTTCTGCAAATCCAGGCTGCCCAGTCCAGTGGGAATCTGACCACCAGAGAATATTACCAGCGAGGGCACTGCCCTCACACTATATGCCACATCCTAGACCTGGTTTACATGGTTGTCTTTTTATGTTTCTTTTACAGTTATGGCTTCAATTGAGTTTGTGTTCAAATCTGTCCTAAGATGGTTGGTTCTTTCTTTTTTTTTTTATTTAAATAAAAAAAATTTTGGCTGTGCCACACAGCATGTGGGCTCTTAGTTCCCTGACCAGAGAATGAACCTGTGCCCCCTGCACTGAAGGCCTGTAGTCTTAACTGTCAGGGAAGTCCCTGAGATGGCTCTAATCCAGAGTGCATGGCATCCCTTATAGTCTTATGCAGATGTTTGCGTCGGTAGTCTCATGAAAACATCTCAGGGAAGGTATCCATCACTATCATTACATTGCTAAAATGGTTACACCCTAAAAAGCCAAGAACCATTGCCCTAGAGTAAAGACATCCAATAGAGCTTTCCATGATGATGGATATGTTTTGTGTCTGTGTTGTCTAATAGAACAGCCACCCCACACCCATGGCTTCTGGGCACCTGAAGTGTGACTAACGAGATGGAGGAACTGCATTTTAAAAATTTCACCTAATTTTAACTAACTTGAATTGAAACTTAAATAACAACATGTGGCTAGTGGCTACCGTGCTAGAGAGCACAGACCCAGAGAATCACCCAAATACTCGATCAGTAAGTCGGGGGTCCTCTGTTTGGAAGACTCCAGGTACACATATTACCTGGAAACCCTCTCTCCCTCTCCCAACAGTCCAATATCAAGGTCACCGTCATGCATGAGGCCATTAATGCTAGGCTGTGAGAGGCTTGGGGTGGGAAGATGGGAGAGAAAAATGTAAAAGTGATAAAATGTGGTTGGGGAGTTCCCTGGGGGCCTAACAGTTAGGATCCTGGGCTTTTACTGCTGTGGCCTGGGTTCAAGCCCTGGTCAGGGAACTGAGATCCCACAAGCTGTGGGTAGTGTAGGGGAAGGGCAGGGAAAGAAGTGGCTGGGCAGGAAGTGTGCTGGCCAATGCCCGTCATAAACAGAAGAAGCTGGGGAAAGTCTGGGGTTCTGAAGACCCTTGCCACAGGGTCCAACACTGATTCTACAACTTCTTACTTGAATCTTCAGAGAAAAGGTCTCTTTTTGTGTGTATGCCTATATGACAAGAATCCAGAGTAAAGCGTCTAGAAAGGATTTCAACAACTTTCTCAATTGTTGATGTAAGACTTTTCGTCTTAGACCATCAGCATATTATCATCTGAAATGGCTAAACGTCTTTGGGAGAGAAAGTGAAATGGAATTATTAAGAAACAAGTGATCTTGCTTCTTAAACAAGATCTCAGTGACATATATGCTAGGATCTTGAGAGAGTGTTAACCAGCAGAAGAGAGAGTCTACCCTAGAACAGGAAATAATCCCCCCAAACCACAGGGCCCCCGAGTAACAAGCATTTTACTTACCAGCAAATGTGAACTTGAATGGATGACTGTATTTTGAACAGTTGGCAACTTGGACTTTGCATTTGTAGGGACCCAGATCATGGGCTTCTGAGACTGTTAGGTTAATAGTCATGGGTTCACCTTTTCCATCCTGGGTTTGCAGGCATTTCTCACCCCGAAACAAAAAATAGGTGATCTCTAGTGATGTGTTCTGAAGGAAACATGATAAAGATACATTCTGACCCCTCATGACTGTTTCCGTTTGTGAGTGCAAACTTGGAGAAGGGAATTCTGGAAAACAAAATAACACAAAACAAAGTCCTTTTTTTTACCGTGCAATAATAATAACCCCATGGTTGTCAAGCCAGATTTTGTGGGTCGAGGTGGTGGAGAACCCTCTTTTCCTGGCGAACTTCCCAGAGGTAGCGGGCATTTCTTGCCTGCGCATCCAGGCCGGACAGTACGTGAGGAAGTCTCGGTACCTCCAGAGGCCTCTCCCAGTGAGAGATGGGTGACCTCAGCAAGCCCTTTTGTTCTGGCTTGGAACTTACTGGTCACTGGTACCAGACAAGGCCACCCCATGACCATATTAGATCGAGAGAAAAAGACCAGATGACTCCTGTCTAAACGCAGATGAGGACGTGAACATTGTCCAAAACACAAAAATGGCCAAATATCCCTCTAAACTGGCTAGTGTGGTTGACAGCTGCTTCTTTATCAGTCACGGTTTTTGCCTTGTACTGCTTATCTTTCAGATAAGAATTTTTTATTTTATTTTAATTAATTAATTAATTTTACTTGGAGGATAATTACAATATTGTTATGGTTTTTGCCATGTATCACCATGAATTGGCCAGAGCTTATACATGTGTCCCCCTGTCCTGAACCTCCCCCCCACCACCTCCTTCCCCTCCTTATCCTTCTAGGTTGTCCCAGGGCCCTGGCTTTGGGGGCTCTGCTTCACGCATCAGTCTCACACTGGTCATCAGATAAGAATTACTAAGATGCCCAGCTGTGTTGTTGTTTCCATTTCCTAAAAGAATCCAATTCAGGGACGTCCCTGGTGGTCCAATGGCTAAGACTCCATGCTCCCAATGCAGGGGGCCTGGGTTTGATACCTGGTCAGGAAACTAGATAAATTTAAAAAAAAAGAGAGAGAGAATCCAATTCAGAGTAAATCCTGCTGCCTCAAATCTTCCTCCAAGTTACCTAACACAAGTCTTACTCTAGGATGCCCTCTTGCTCGTTCCCACATTTCCCCTCAGAACCCAACTTTGCTCAACTACCCACGTGTCCCCAGTGATCTTTGGCTGGAGGACATTCATATGAATAGTTTTTATCTCTAAAAAGTAAGGACTCTGGTAAAAATAACAATACCATTATCCCACCTGAAAATTAACAATATTTCAAAAATATTACCAGATGTCTAGTTACTGTTCAAATTCCCCCAACTGTCTGGTTTTTCTTTTAGGACCCATGACGGTCTGTTGTAGTTAGTTGAAATGTTTCTTATGTCTTTTTTCATCGATATATCTTTCTGTCTCTTTTATTCCCCCTGTACTTTTATCTGCTGAAGACAGCAAGTTGCTTGTTCTGGAGTGTTTTCCATGGCCTGGATTTCTTTAATTACGCTCCCATGGTGCTCCTTTATCATGTTTTATCTCCTGTCCAGAGGCTTGATGACATTCAGATTAGCTTTTATTTAGCAAGAATGCAACTTAGGGGGTAGATGTACTTCCATTAGGAGGCACATAATGTCTGATTATCTCTCTTTTTTGTTTGTTAGCAGGCTTTGATGATGGTTACCCAGAAACATTATTTCACTGAGCTTCTTAGGTGGCACAGTGGTAAAGAATCCATCTGCTTAGGCAGGAGATGCAGACTCCATCTCTGGGTGAAGAAGCTGCCCCTAGAGGAGGGTGTGGCAACTGACTCCAGTATTCTTGCCTGGGAAATTCCATGGACAGAGGAGCCTGGCTACAGTCCATGGGGTCGCAAGGAGTCAGACACACGCCTGAGAACACATGTGCACATTGATAATTTCACTAGATGTTGCAAAATGAGGCTATACCAATTCTTTTTCATTTATAACCCATAATTATATGACGAGAAATACCCTTGTCAACTCTTTGGTTACACTGTGGTTCGGTTTGTCTAGAAAAGGGAGGATAAATACTAGATTCTCTTCTGTTATTGACCAATTTTAAAAAATAATGAGTTGGTTTCCTATTGTAAGAGTGAGATGTTTCTCCTTTATTATCGTTATTTTTGTTTAAGACTCATTGTGAACTCATAGATGTAAACACATTTGATGTGTCTCAACCTATTACACTATTTGCACTTATTTTATTCTTACAGCCTCTCTAAACGGCCTTCTGACTCTTTTTGCCACAATCCTAGTAATCTCTGATAGCTGTGCGTTTGTATTTTATTATTTTAAAATGCCAAGGGAAGAAATAACCCTCATCAGAAAATCTAATGTTAAAATTTAAGATTATAAAAGCATTAAGAGAAATACCCAGAAACGTTTTTATATCATCTGTTGGAAAAGGTCTTCCAAGTAAGAGTCACAAAACAGGAACCATAAAGAAAAGACTGAAAGAAATAACTATTCTAAAACTTTAAACTCCTCCACGGCAAAATTAAGACAAGTGGAAACCTAGAAGAAAGTACTTAAAACATAAATAAGCATAGGATTCTTTTAATATATGTAAGATAAATGTGTTAGTCGTCTACCATGTCTGACTCTTTGGGACTCCATGGACTGTAGCCTGCCCAGGCGCCTCTTGTCCATGGGATTCTCCAGGCAAGAATACTGGAGTGGGTTGCCATTTCTTTATCCAGGGGATCTTCCCAACCCAGGGATGGAACCCAGGTCTCCTGCATTGCAGGCAGATTCTTTACCGTCTGAGCTACCAGGGAAGCCCTAATATACATAAACCAATAGCAAATTAATAAGGAAAAGACAATCAAAAAATGGTCAAATAATATGAATAGGTAATTCCCAGGAGAAGAAGTAGTGTTTAAAAAAAAAAAAAAGAAACAGTGTTCCAGGGATGGCTTGGGTGGAGGAGGGGTTTAGACCCCTCAAAAACGCCAGCAATCTACACTTTGATCTGGACAATTAATATTTTCTCAGTCTTATGTAAGCTCAGATTCAAGATAAGACCTCACCTCTCTTTCCAGCCAGATTGCCATCCCTAAATGTCCTTTATATGGGCATGCTAGGGCTTCCATAGTCAACAAACATGAGAAAGAAGCACAGCTTTATGAGTGATGAGGCAACCGCGGACTCAAACAACATTCAGATATTATTTCTGTACTCATGAGACTGACACAAATTTAAAAAATTGATTGTATCCACTGCCAGAGAGAGGGTGAGAAACTCACACTCAACCCATGTCCGTGATCAGCGTTGGTGAACATGCACCAGTTCAGTGTGTTAGGAGGGCAACTTAGCATCAGCTGTAACAATTCAAACGGACATGGCCTTTGACCCAGCCATTTCACTTCTAGGATTTTATCCTACGTGAACTCTCACACGCTCATGTGTCCACAGAGGATGTTTACGGCAGTATTGTTTCTATAAGGAATAAAATGGAACAACCAATACAGGAATGATGGTTCGATGAATTATGACTAAGTCCTATTGTGAAATGCCATGCAACTGTTGAGAAGAAGGGAGCGAAACCTACAACTTCCTCTTAGAAAGATGTCTGGGACGTGTTAATTTTAAAAAGAACAGGCACAGAAGAGTTTGTTTGCTTTGATATTGGAGCGAAAAGGACTGTTACTAGTGTTTGCTCCTGGACACAGAGATGGGAGAGGGACTGAGGGGATCTGTTTATAGCAGAACATTCACCGTTTACAGTATAATAACAACAACGACCTGGGCTGGCATTTACTGATGGCTCCCCCATGCACTCGGCTCTGTGCTGAGGGACAGGGCTTGTCTCAGTCTTCACAACAGCACTCCCAGGGAGGTGCCTTTATTTCCCCCGCTTCACAGAGGATAGAAATTAAGCTTAAAGTGGTTTTCGTCATGCGCCCAGACTACCAGGTGGAAAAGGGTAGAAACAAGGTTAGGACCACAACAACCTGGCTCTATGATGATAAACTGTCTCCCAGGATATGTTTTTAGTGTCGCCTGAATTATTTTACAACGATAGTGTATTGATTTTCTAATTAAAAAACAACAGAAAAAGAAAGAACCGTTTCATTGTTTTTTTTTAAAAAACAATCTCAACATTTTGTTTCTTAGTTTCAGGAAAGATTCTCTGACTCCCTCCCTAATATCACTTCATTTTAAACAGTACAAAGTGGAAAAACTCTCCTCTTTGGCTGCTCAACAAAAAGCACAGAAAACCCTGCTCGCGACAGCGCATGACTGAAGCTGATGGTCTCACCGTTTTGGTGAAAGCGGCTTTAATACAACAGAGAAGTAAATGAAACTTACCATTTGGTTTTCTCAGTCTTTCACAATCCAGTGCAGCCTTTTGAACTGAAAGAGAGAAAAGGAACACAAGAAAACTATTTTTCCACATGACGTTTTGGTTTGGAGATTCAAGCTTCAAAATGGTAAGTGAGCCTCGGATGTGACAGAAAGAAAAATGCCCCAAAGAACAGCTTGTTTAAATAGCCCCACATTCTCTTGAATGAAATCGGGGAGGAGGGCAAAGGAGTCTTGATGGCCTCCCTGCCTCCCACCAGCGAATCACAGAGAGAACTTCCTCTTTTTCGACGAATTTAAAGAAATTGGAGTTGTGTGGACTAGCCTGATGTGAGATGACTGGTTGGTGTGACCCTGTGCTCCTCTGTGAGCACTTGTAGGCAGAGAGGGATATGGCAGGTTACTTCTAATTCAGGCTGGCAGGGAAGTGGACTGTGAGTAAAAGAAAAAATGTTGCTACTATGGGCTTCCCTGGTGGCTCATCGGTAAAGAACCCACCTGCCAATGCAGGAGACCCGGGTTTGATCTCTGGGTGGGAAAGATCGCCTGGAGAAGGAAATGGCAACCCACTACAGTATTCTTGCCTGGAAAATCCAGGGACAGAGTAGCCTGGCAGGCTATATAGTCCATGGGGGTCACAAAAGGATCGGACATTACTTAGCAACTAAACAACAACACTGTCTTTATGCAAACCTACGTGATCATCTCCTTTTGGATTCAGCCTGGGTCAGAAGGAAGTTAGTGGAAAGTTTGTTTTAGTCTTGGGGAGCAACATTGACTGTCTAGAGAGAGACACAGAAACGTGGCAGCAGAAATGCCTGACTGTGTTAAACGCTGGCTTCTAGGCCCTGCTCCAGGCTTCCTGGGGATGAAACCTGGGACTCTGGATTTTCTCCAGGGCCCCAGCAGCCTCAGCGTGTCTAGATTACAGCCCCGAAGTGGCTTGTGATTCACTTGCACCCAATCCAGAATTCTCCTGACTCTGCCAAGTGGATGCATGTTCTGTTGTCATCAGCATGAAGTGGAGAGTGGGAAGGGGGTGAGGGGTTCCTGAGTGGTTGGGGCTGTGATTGGGCTGGGCCCCTTGGGTTACTGGTTCTTTTTTTCTTTTCTTATTTGTGTGTGTGGTTTTTTTTTTTTTGGCTAAGCTGCGCAACTTGTGGGATCTTAGTTCCCTGAGCAGAGAACGAACCTGCATCCTCTGCAGTGCACGTGCAGAGTCCTAACCACTGGACAGCCAGGGAATTCCCAGGTTACTGGCTTTTGTTGCCTGAAGGGTTGACCCTGACGGTCTCTTCGTTCTCGTGGATAGGTGCCCTCTCCGTGGGGAAGACACACCCCTGCCTTGGTGCAGGTTCTTCCGAAACATCACCCAATCACCAGTATTAACTCGCTCCAGGGGCTCCTTGCTTGGGCTCCCCGGTTCCCAGCCTGTTGTGGTCAGTCGTGCCCAGCCCCACACCACTGGGGGTCTGAACAGAGCCCAGGGCTTGGCTGCCGTCACCCCCACTTCCTCCCTATCTGCTGCCACTGTCTGGAAGCAAATCATCTTAGTCCTCAGTTTGTAAAAGAAAAATGCAAAGTTAGCCCTCCGTTTGTAAAAGGACTTTATTTCCTTCCAACAGTAAAAGTTACTTCTTAGGCACCCACCCTTCCAACAAAGACAGCACTCAGTGACTTCATATGGCAATATTGGTGGCAATTTCTCTCACTAAAGGAGAGTGTGGAAAAGCACCCCACCAGTTTAATCTCTGGTGGCATAACTCTCAACGCGAGCATTTCTGCTAAGGGGAATCAGAGGTTTTGGTTTTGACGTTTCCCACCAGTGTCTTATCCATCCTGGCCTGAGAACTGTCATGCCCAGAAGGATGGGGGCTCTTTCAGAAAAGCTGACGTGTCTGGGGCATTTCTGCATGGGGAACTTTCAGCTCGGGCAGGAAGCCTGCAGACCGCAGCAAAGACAGCAAAGGAAACTGGAGGAAGTTCTTCTTAGGGCTGTTAGCAAACGTTACTAGGAGTACCTTATCGAGGCCCCCCTCAAAGGATCATAGTTTATCAAAGATTACACAACAAATCAGATATAAAGTCTCAAGTGGAAAAAGAAAAAAGTTCATCCATGGACCTGACACGTTGCATAGAGCCCAAATCATGACGAAGCTGCACTATCATGGCCCACCGAAATTCATCATATCAATAAACTTGATAAAAATAAATATAACCCAGGGACTTCCCTGGTGTTCCAATGGTTAAGAATCTGCCTTGCAACGCAGGGGACGAGATTTCCATCTCTGATCTGGGAATTGAGATTCCACATCCTACGGGGCTACTAAGCCGATGCTGAGCGCTGTAACTAAGACCTGACACGGCCAAATAGATAAGATTGTACTCATTAAAAAAATAAATAGGGGTTTCTGCTGAGGCCCCGTGAGAAGCCAGAACAGCTGTGGTCTAGCCGGGATTGCCAGAGTGGACACTGAGTGACTGTGTGCTCCCGAGTCATCGCCAACGTACCTTCCCCGCAGGAGGTAAGCTGAGTCTGCGAGACTGAGAGGAGTTGGGGTGATTAGAAATTGTAAAGAGGTTTATTGAAGTCAACATGTCTCACAAAATCCAAGGCGGATCTGTGGTAGAGATGCAAGGAGATGAAATGACACGAATCATTTGGGAGTTGATTAAAGAGAAACTCATTTTTCCCTACGTGGACCTGGACCTGCACAGCTACGATTTAAGCATAGAGAATCGCGATGCCACCAATGACCAGGTCACCAAGGACGCTGCAGAAGCTATAAAGAAGTACAACGTTGGTGTCAAGTGTGCCACCATCACCCCCGATGAGAAGAGAGTGGAGGAGTTCAAGCTGAAACAAATGTGGAAGTCTCCGAATGGCACCATCCGAAATATCCTGGGTGGCACTGTCTTCAGGGAAGCTATTATCTGCAAAAATATTCCCCGGCTCGTGAGTGGATGGGTAAAACCCATTATCATAGGTCGTCATGCTTATGGGGATCAATATAGAGCAACTGATTTTGTTGTGCTGGGGCCTGGAAAAGTAGAGATATCCTATACCCCAAGCGATGGATCCCCCAAAACGGTATACCTAGTACATAACTTCACAGAGAGTGGTGGTGTTGCCATGGGGATGTTCAATCAAGATAAGTCAATCGAAGATTTTGCACACAGTTCTTTCCAGATGGCTTTGTCTAAGAATTGGCCTTTGTATCTGAGCACCAAAAACACTATTCTGAAGAAATACGATGGACGTTTTAAAGACATCTTTCAGGAGATATATGACAAGCAGTACAAATCTGAGTTTGAAGCTCAGAATATCTGGTATGAGCACAGGCTCATTGATGACATGGTGGCCCAAGCTATGAAATCAGAGGGGGGCTTCATTTGGGCCTGTAAGAACTATGATGGGGATGTGCAGTCGGACTCCGTGGCCCAAGGTTATGGCTCTCTCGGCATGATGACCAGTGTGCTGGTTTGTCCAGATGGCAAGACAGTAGAAGCAGAGGCTGCTCACGGGACTGTCACCCGTCACTACCGAATGTACCAGAAAGGACAGGAGACGTCCACCAATCCCATTGCTTCCATTTTTGCCTGGACCAGAGGCTTAGCCCACAGAGCTAAGCTTGATAACAATAAAGAACTCAGCTTTTTTGCAAAGGCTTTGGAAGAAGTCTGTATTGAGACCATTGAGGCTGGTTTCATGACCAAGGACTTAGCTGCATGTATTAAAGGTTTACCCAACGTGCAAGGTTCTGACTACTTGAATACGTTTGAGTTCATGGATAAACTCGGAGAGAACCTGCAGTTAAAACTAGCCCAGGCCAAACTTTAAGGTCATTTCTTGTCTTTGGAGGATGTTTTTTTTTTCTGGTAACTACGGTCTACTGGTTTACATTTTTCTCTATAACTCTCAAGGGTAAAGGCAAAATCAATTTTGTAATTTGTTTAGAAGCCAGAGTTTATCTTTTCTATAAGTTTACAGCCTTTTTCTTATGCATACAGTTATGCCACCTTTGTGAACGTGGCCGGGGACTTTTTTTTAAATTTTATTTTCTACTAATAGCCTAGGAGTTATTTTTAATGTCCACTTGTACTCACTGTCACTTTTTCTTACGTGCTGAGATCAATGACCAAAATCAACAGTGCTCAAAAGGATAAACTGTAGCCACGGTATTATTCCCTGAAATTGTATAGAGATTCATTCCCTTGCTCGATTTTCATGGCCTGGGGCGCTGGGTCATTCTAATATAACAGATATCTCATTATTTGCAGTAGAAGCTGCATGTTAGACTTGCATAGGATTTGAAATGAAGAGCATGGCTATAACTAAATCGTATTGAAGACTCATCTTTGTTAAGAGCTCTAGTTGAATCTTTTAAAAATACTAAATATTTTTGAGCTCCTTGGAGAATCCAGAAGAAATACTACCTGAGGGGGCGGGGGTTGTCCTCTGTGTTTGTCTCCTCCTCCTGGCCTTGTGCGGCCTAAGTATTTTGCGACCTTGAAGAGCATGTTTCATCCAAGTGCAATCATACAAGCTGCACCTTTTTTTTGGACCTCTGCTGGCCTCTTTTATTTCCTTTATGTAAATGTGATTTTTCAGAAGTTGATTGTAAACACTATCCTAGTCCTGTTCTTCATCTAAACTATCGATTTTAATTAAAATTCAGTGCTAATAAAAAAAAATATATAGTCAAACAAACAGTAAAGTTAGGCTTCTCTGTTGTCTAAGAGCTTTATACTGATCATCTCATTTACTCCTTAAGAAACCTCTATGGAGAAGGCAATGGCACCCCACTCCAGTACTCTTGCCTGGAAAACCCCATGGATGGAGGAGCCTGGTGGGCTTCAGTCCATGGGGTCGCTGGGAGTCAGACATGACTGAGCGACTTCACTTTCACTTTTCACTTTCATGCATTGGAGAAGGAAATGGCAACCCACTCTGGTATTCTTGCCTGGAGAATCCCAGGGATGGGGGAGCCTGGTGGGCTGCCGTCTGTGGGGTCGCACAGAGTCGGACATGACTGAAGCGACTTAGCAGTAGTAGTAGCAGTATGAAGTATGCCAAGGTATTATTAAAATTATGCCACAACCAGTAGGATAATATAAATATATGACTCAAAGCATGGATCAAATATTTTAAAATATATTCCACTACCCTTAGTTTATCTCTAAATAAACTGTTATGCTATAAAACTACTCGAGTGATATAAATTTTTGAGCAAATCTTTAATAAAATTATTCTGATAATCCAAAATTTTGTTGATGTTTAGAAATGGTTGGCATGGAATCCTTCAAGACAGGGCTCACGTTCTGGGATGATTTGACATGGAGAACTGCCTTGAACTTTTCCAGTGAATTCCTTTAAACTGGTGGTCATTGGATGTGTAAACTCAACAAGTTGAGAATTTCTCTTCACATCAGTTGTTTCTGGTGTTAAATCTTCAACTCCTGATGAACAATAACAATGATAAAATTTGAAGCATTCCAGCCCTCATAATGCTATTTGACATTTTTTCTGTAGCCAATATTTTTTTTAAAATTATTTATTTGTGGCTGTGCTGGTCATTTTTTTTGTGTGTGTGTGCTGGTCATTTTTGCAAGAGCTTTTCTCTAGTTGTGGAGAGTGGGGGCTACTTTCTAGCTGCAGTGCACAGGCTTCTCATTGCCGTGGCTTCTCTTGAGGCGGTGCACAAGCTCTGCGGCACTCAGGCCCCAGTAGCTGAGGCATGTGGGCTCAGAAGTCGTGGCTCCCCGGCTCTAGAGCACGGGCGTAATGGCTGTGGTGTGCAGCCTTAGTTGTTCTGAGGCACGTGGGATCTTCCTGAATCAGGAATCAAACCTGCATCTCCTACATTGAGAGGCAGATTCTTTACCACTGAACCACCTGGGAAGCCCTATACCCAATATTTCTATGATCTTTTATTTCTAAATCACAAAAAAATCATTTAATCCATTGGTTTAATTTCATTTATGCTCCCGTGAAAGTGAAAGTTAAAATTGCTCAGTCGTGTCCAACTCTTTGCAACCACATGGAATACAGCGCATGGAAGTCTCCAGGCCAGAATATGGGAGTGGGTAACCCATCTATGGGGTTGCACAGAGTCCGACACGACTGAAGCAACTTAGCAGCAGCAGCAGCAGCAGCAGCAGCAGCAGCAGCAGCAACTTTTCCCTTCTCCAGGGGATCTTCCCAAGCAAGGGGTCGAACCCAGGTCTCCCGTATTGCAGGCGGGATGAAAGAAGGTAAATTAAAAGTTTGTCAGAAAAATACTTTAAGGTTGACATGATTCACATCTTTTTTTTTTTTTTTAATTTATTTATTTGGCTGTGCCGGGTCTCAGTTGTGACACTCGGGAGCTTCCATCTTTACTGGGGCATGTAGAGTCTTTAGCTGCAGCATGTGGGGTCTAATTCCCTTAATTGTAATTGAAACTGGACCTCCTGCCTTGGAGAGAGTCTTCGCTACCGGACCACCGGGAAGTCCCTCACATCTTTAACTACATCACCCGTCGGTGACTATGGAGGGTTTGACCCCATCTGTCTGAGAACAGGTTCCTGAGCAGTACAGCCTGGGACAGGCTTCTTGGGTATGTGGTTTATCGAGGGAGTGCTTGAAGGAGAAGGGACAGGGATGGGCACATAGAACAGATTATGGGAAGAAACCAAGCAAAGATAGGGTCCTTCTGAACTTGACCCATTGTCTGCTCCCTTGGGGTGATGTGGGGTGTGAGTTGCGCCATGGAGTTTGGTCCGTCTGGTGGCAAGACACCTGCACCTTCCCTCCATTGTTCAGTCATGGTCATGGGCCTGGGCGGATGTGCCTGGAACCACCCAGGCATCTCTGGATAAACCATCCTCCAAAGAGGATGTGCCACTCTGCCGAGTCAGTCGTGGAGGAAGGGAGCTGGGCTACTCGCCTACCACCAAACTAAAGGGTCTAGAAACAGTTTCTAAAATCTTGGCTGACGCTCCAGATTTCCCAGACTTCTTCTTTACCCTGCTCTAGTACCCCCACTATGCATAAAACCCAGTAAGATTTTCATGAGACATCATGGAAACCATATTTCTCAAGCACTGACGGTAAAGTTGCGATATAGTATTTTACATGTTCCTTCCCCTTTAAGAGATGAGCAAAAATAAGCAACCATTTTTGAAGACGTGAATATTACATTTTATTTTAAAAATACATGTTAGGGAAGTAGTTGAAACTGGGGGGAAATGATGCAGATTTTATTGCCTTAATTTATAAATTTTCAAAATGTGTTTTATTTCAATAGAGACATTTTATAACAAGTGGAGCCATTAATTTAGGTCACAATGATACACGCATGCTTTTTTATTCTTTTTTGAAATTCTATTCATGTCTAAAAATACTTAATTATTTAAAACTATACATTAGATTGTGTTAAAAGTCTGAGAGCAGTTTCTGAATATTGTCACTTATTTCATAGATATAATTTTGATGTTTTAACTTCCAGAATTTTTATTATTTCAAATACAGATTTAAGATTTTTTTCCATTATTATGCTCACTAGAATTGTAGAATTTATTAGAGCAATGAGCTTTGTCAGAACAAGATTACCATTCTGATGAAATATATTTAGTATTTTCAATTTTTTGCATCATAACTTCTGAGCCCCATTTATTCACAGCACAACTTCTGAGTCCTGTTCATGTTTTCTGTTCGAATAATCAAATTGGTTTTCATTCCAGAAATAGAAATCATTTGCTTTATTTTGTACTGCTTTTTGTACAGTGTAAAAAGACATTCTGGGCTGTTCTGATCTGAGCAGAAGATGTTCTGGGCTGCAGCTCACTATTTCTGAATTGTTCCCATAGATTCTGTACTTGACTGCATGGTGCCCCCTAGACTTCAAACCTGCCCAGCACCTTAGAATTTGAGCTTATCTGAAAGTCAGATATTTGCAGATTTAATTGGTCAAGATGGTCATGCATGTGTGCATGCCAAGTCGCCTCAGTCGTATCCTACTTTTTGGGACCCCATGGACTGTAGCCCGCCAGGCTCCTCTGTCCATGGGATTGTCCAGACAAGAATACTGGAGTGGGTTGCCCTCCTCCAGGGGAATCTCCCCGACCCGGGGATTGAACCTGTGTCTCCTGCGGCTCCTGCATTGCAGGTGGATTCTTTAGCGCTGAACCACTGGGGAGGTCGAGATGAAGTCATACTAGGGTCCTTAAAAGAAGGCAGCTTTGTGATTCTCCGAAGGGGTTGGAGCTGACACAGACTTCGGTAATTTCCTCTTCTCTAGTTCTCCTGTATCATGATGGCTGGGTTGCTGCTGAGAGGGCTGTCTGCTCCTGGACCCTGGAGTGATGTCAAGTGACCTCTCCTCTCCCCTCTCAAGGAAAGGGGTGCTGAGGATTCTGGGAACCCAGTCAGTTCACAGGGCAGTCGTCAGTCTCACCCTCCTTGTCACTATTCTTCCAGGGACTTGTTCTACCTGCCCACAGCTGGGAATAGTCAACTTTGGTGTTCATGCAGGGCACCAGCCAGTTGTGGGAGTCGCCACTCAGGAACAACACAATGTGAATGGATTCACCAGGGTCTTTTCTACTTCCTGGGGTTTGCTGTGCTCTCATCTAGAGTGTTTCAAAGACTGACGGGAAGGATCTAGCCAGGAACATCTAGCCAAGGGTCAGCCCCTCAGATGCGGGCCAGTTCACCCCATCCTCGTAGTAACCTGTGAGCTGTTCTGTTTCACAGATGGAAAAACTGTTCAGGAACAGAACGAGGTCTCCAGCTGACAGAGGCAGATCGGGGATATTAACCAAGGTGCCTAGGCACACCGAGCCACGCAGGTTGTTGTCGGAAGGCTAAACACATTGCCCTTCTCCCTTGCAGGATCGGGCTTCCCTTGTGGCTCAGCTGGTAAAGAATCTGCCTACAATGCGGGAGACCTGGGTTCAATTCCTGGGTTGGGAAGATCCCTTGGAGAAGGGAAAGGCTACCCACTCCAGTATTCTGGCCTGGAGAATTCTGTATAGTCCATGGGGTTGCAAAGAGTTGGACACGACTGAGCGACTTTCACTTCACCTGCATGATCAGTGAGGGAAACACAGACCCATCCTCAACAGAAAATTCACTTTCGTGTATGTTCTAACCTTTATATTCTTGGAAGAAATCTGAAGTGGTTTCTACTACACCAGCTAACACCAGAATTCCTGCATTCACATCCAGACCTATATGTGCAGTCCTAGAAGCTTACCTGAAGCTACAAGTGTCCAGGGGCATCCATGCAGTTTTGCTTGTAATCTAACTGCAAACACCTAAATGCCTACCAATTGGGAAGGCATTCCCAATTGGGGAATGGGAATGTTTAAATCCCAAGATTTAAATTATAGGATTTTTTTTGACATTCTGTTATTTTGTTAAACAGCTGTTTTCTGGTGATATAATTCACATACCATAAAATTTAAAGTTGTTCAGTGTTTTTTTTTAGTATAGTCACAAAGAGTTGCAAACATCACCACATTCTATTAGAACATTTTTAGTTAAAAAAATAATAAATAAATTATTTATTTATTTTAATTGGAGGCTAATTACTTTACAATGTTGTGGTGGTTTTTGCCATACACTGACATGAATCAGCCATGGGTGTACATGTGTTCCCCATCCTGAACCTCCCACCCACCTCCCTACCCATTCCATCCCTCAGGGTCATCCCAGTGCACCAGCCTTGAGCACCCTGCCACACGCATTGAACCCGGACTGGCGATCTATTTCACACATGATAATATACATGTTTCAACGCTATTTTCTCAAATCATTCCACCCTCGCCTTCTCCCACAGAGTCCAACAGTCTGATCTTTATATCTGTGTCTCTTTTGCTGTCTCGCATATAGGGTCATCGTTACCATCTTTCTAAATCCCATATATATGTGCTAATATATATGTGTGTATATATATACATATATATATGTGTTGGTGTTTTTCTTTCTGACTTACTTTGCTCTGTATAATAGGCTCCAGTTTCATCCACCTCAGTAGAACTGATTCAAATGCATTCTTTTTTAATAGCTGAGTAATATTCCATTGTGTTTGTGTACCACAGCTTTCTTATCCATTTGCAGATGGATATCTAGGTTGCTTCCA
This sequence comes from Ovis canadensis, assembly GCF_042477335.2. Lineage (NCBI taxonomy): Eukaryota > Metazoa > Chordata > Mammalia > Artiodactyla > Bovidae > Ovis > Ovis canadensis. The sequence goes on along the minus strand of NC_091255.1, from coordinate 57,002,378 downwards.
TGTCCTGGCTATTGTAAACAGTGCTGCGATGAAAATTGGGGTACACGTGTCTCTTTCAATTCTGGCTTCCTTGGTGCGTATGCCCAGTGGCGAGATTGTTGGGTCGTATGGCAGTTCTATTTCCAGTTTTTTAAGGAATCTCCATACTGTTCTCCACAGTGGCTGTACTAATTTGCATTCCCACCAACAGTGTAAGAGTGTTCCTTTTCCTCCACACCCTCTCCAGCATTTATTGTTTATAGACTTTTTGATAACAGCCATTCTGACCAGCGTGAGATGGTACCTCATTGTGGTTTTGATTTGCATTTCTATTACAGCATTTTTATTACCCTGAAAAGGAATCTCGTAGATATTTTGGAGCCATTAAAAAAAAAAAAACAAGTTCTATTTAAATGAAAATATATTTGTAATGGGCAAAAGGTTCAAAAAAGCACGTTGCAGAAAATAAGTGATATTCCATCTATTTACAATATCTATATCTACACATGTTTATATGGTTGTTCACGCATTCATTTATTTATATATGTATACAGTCCTCTGGAGAAAGAAATGGGGAAGTTTTATTTTCAATCACTTTTAAGTACCATTTTTATGCTATGTATTTTATATAATATTTTTACATTAATGCTTTGTTTGCACTGGAAATATTATAATAACCGAAGGGCAAAATAAGCAATGGGGGTGTCCCAAGCTGATAAGGAAGTGTTAGAAGTGGTTGGTACAAATGTAAAGGTAATAAAAATGATTTTTTGTGTGTCTAATCTGATATTCTATTGTGTGTTAGTTGCTGTCATGTCTGACTCTTCGAGATCCCATGGACTGTAGCTCTCCAGTCTCCTCTGTCCATGGAATTCTCCAGGCAAGAATACTAGAGTGGGTTGCCATTCCCTTCTCCAGGGGATCTTCTCAATCCAGGATCAAACCCAGGTTTCCCACATTGCAGGCAGATTCTTTACCAGCTGAGCCCTGGGGAAGCCCCTTCCATTAGATGGCGCCATTGTAAAAGTTTTACATTAGATATTCCTTAAGATAAAATTTTACATTTGATATTGTAAAAATTTTAAATTAGATATTCCATTAGATGGCACCATTGTAAAATTTTCTGTAACTTCAAATCAGTCATGGAAGGAACAGTCACACCCGTTAACTATTTGTCTGTGAAGACTTATTATTTTTGCTTGCTTTTCTTTTAAGTCACTTGAAAAAGAAAGTTTAAAGCACTCTTCAGTAATACCTTATTATTTCAAGTCAATGGGAGTAAATGAAATGAGATACTTTTTAAAGAAATTTAGTCATTAGATGAAAACTACTGTCAAATGCATTTAAAATGGGCACTTAGGGACAAGTTGTTTTCTCTCAGTTCTGATTACCAGAAATGCAAATTGCTATCTGTTACTTTGAAATTTCCAGACTTCTGAGCAGGCTGAGATTCCTACCTTTTCTCCACCACCAACTCCTCTATTATTTCTTAACTAAATCTCATTATTGGAAAGATTTTACCCATACGGTAATAGCATTTACTAAGTAGCTAAAGGTTTTTCTATTTTCTGTTTCTGTATGTGTGTATTTGATCAGTTGAAGTTCTTGATAGACAAAGGGACAAGCTTGGTGGGTTGATATAATTCCAGCCAGAAGCTGGAGGAACTCGAACTGGGCGATAAGAGTAAGGACCCTGACTAGGGCCGGCCCCAACCAGCCTGGCACTGTGGACAAGTTATGGTGGGACTGGGTCACACACATGTAAATCACATGTTGCCCTGCAATAAACGCCAGTTACTATCATCAACATCTTATTCAGCGTGTTTGGCCGTACCTTCAGGCAGATACTGATCATGCCACTTGAGCCCTGTTGGTCTGGGTTCACCGCTGGGCTGATGAATAGATTTGAGGAAGGCTGGGGTATGGGTGGGGAGTTGCTTTTGTGGTTTTGTTTTGCTCCAAAAAGGTTTATTGTTTCCATTTGGTCCAGGGCTTGCTATAAAGTTCCAGGGCAATTAAAAAGCTGGCTGCAGAAAGGCTTCAGCTGTTCTCCGATTTAGTTTAAACTCTTCAAGTATTTTGGAGAAGGAAATGGCAGCCCACTCCGGTATTCTTGCCTGGAAAATCCAATGGACAGAGGAGCCTGGTGCGCTATAGTCCATGGGGCCGCAAGGGTTGGATGCGTCTTAGCGACTGAACCACTGAAGTATTTGCGTGAAGAGTTTGGTTTCATTTTTTCTGGATGTGAGACCACGGAGAGGACCAGCCACCCCACACGCGGTTTGGATTACATTGTCCCACCACACACCTCCCAGTCACGGTGTGGTGACTTCGGTGGGCTCAGAAAGCAGGCCTTGGGGTGCCGTTACGTGGATCATTTCAGTCTCTCTCGGTGTTTGCAGACTGCCGGGGCAGCCCGGCTTTGGTGAAGGCCGAGAGCCGCCTGGCCTGGCTCTGAGAGGGGAGCCTTTCCCGGCCCAACCAGGGCGGGCAGGCAAGGAGGATGGGAGGGGTTCTCAGGCAATCTGAGGGGCCGATCAAGGACCCCCACACGCCTCGCAGGGTGAATGCTGATGCCCGGCTTCCTGGGCCCAATCTTGGAGCGACTCCACTAAGTGAGATAGTGTGTGTCAAGCTCATACACTCATACTGTGCCTGGTGTGGACATGGCAACTGAAAGCAGGCTTCCACGAATTCAGAGTTCTTCTGACACATACTGCTGAACACCCCACTGAGGGCTACAGCCGCTCCATCTGAGGGTTGGCAACAGAGAAGGTCCCCGCCTTAAGACAGCTGATCCTTTAGCAGCCTGTGTTTACTGAGCACGAAAATGCTGTATGCCAGCGTTTTCTAAGTGCTCTGTATGTGTTAACATCAAATCCTCACCAGTGCTAGACGGCAGGTACAGCAAGTCCCTGCCGTACGAACCTTCAACTTGAGAACTTTCAAACATGCGCACGTGTGTTTGCACATCCAATCACGTAACTTAGTTCACGTGTCCGAGGTACACAATCGCGTGCACGCATCCTCTACGAGTAGTTGTGCTTTCAGGTACTTCATGGTACTGTATAGAGTATAGCAGTACAGTATCTTTATTTTAAGCCTAGGATGTCCGGAAGCAAGCGTAAAAGCAGTGCTGATGTAGCTGGTACTGCTGTATTTTTCAAGGTACTCTACTGTAAGATTAGAAATGTTTCCTTCATTTTTTTGTGTTTTTTTATATGTATTATTTGTGTGAAAAGTATTATACACCTATGACAGTATAGTACTATATAGTAAATTGTGTTATTTAGGTACCTAGGCTAATTTCATTGAATTTAGGAACAATCGGACTAAAGGCATCCACTCTCAGAACAGAACTCGTGTGTATGCAGGGGACTTGCTGTACTATCGTTTTCTCCATCCTGCCTGTGAGGAAGTGGAGGCTCAGAGAGATCAAGTCCCCTAGATCACACAGCTCGTCTGGCCCTCAGTTCAGTTCAGTCCAGTCGCTCAGTCATGTCCGACTCTTTGCGACCCCATGAATCGCAGCATGCCAGGCCTCCCTGTCCATCGCCAACTCCCAGAGCTCACTCAGACTCACGTCCATCGAGTCAGTGACGCCATCCACCCATCTCATCCTGGGTCGTCCCCTTCTCCTCCTGCCCCCAATCCCTCCCAGCATCAGAGTCTTTTCCAATGAGTGAACTCTTCGCATGAGGTGGCCAAAGTACTGGAGTTTCAGCTTTAGCATCAGTCCTTCCAAAGAAATCCCAGGGTTGATCTCCTTCAGAATGGACTGGTTGGATCTCCTTGCAGTCCAAGGGACTCTCAAGAGTCTTCTCCAACACCACAGTTCAAAAGCATCAATTATTCGGCGCTCAGCCTTCTTCACAGTCCAACTCTCACATCCATACCTGACCACAGGAAAAACCATAGCCTTGACTAGACGGACCTTAGTCGGCAAAGTAATGTCTCTGTTTTTGAATATACTATCTAGGTTGGTCATAAATTTTCTTCCAAGGAGTAAGCATCTTTTAATTTCATGGCTGCAGTCACCATCTGCAGTGATTTTGGAGCCAGCCAAAAAAAGTCTGACACTGTTTCTACTGTTTCCCCATCTATTTCCCACGAAGTGATGGGACCAGATGCCATGATCTTCGTTTTCTGAATGTTGTGCTTTAAGCCAACTTTTTCACTCTCCTCTTTCACTTTCATCAAGAGGCTTTTTAGCTCCTCTTCACTTTCTGCCATAAGGGTGGTGTCATCTGCATATCTGAGGTTATTGATATTTCTCCCGGCAATCTTGATTCCAGCTTGTGTTTCTTCCAGTCCAGCGTTTCTCATGATGTACTCTGCATAGAAGTTAAATAAGCAGGGTGACATTGACAATATACAGCCTTGACGTACTCCTTTTCCTATTTGGAACCAGTCTGTTGTTCCATGTCCAGTTCTAACTGTTCCTTCCTGACCTGCGTACAGATATCTCAAGAGGCAGGTCAGGTGGTCTGGTATTCCCATCTCTTTCAGAATTTTCCACAGTTTCTTGTGATCCACACAGTCAAAGGCTTTGGCATAGCCAATAAAGCAGAAATAGATGTTTTTCTGGAACTCTCTTGCTTTTTCGATGATCCAACAGATGTTGGCAATTTGATCTCTGGTTCCTCTGCCTTTTCTAAAATCAGCTTGAACATCAGGGAGTTCACGGTTCATGTATTGCAGAAGTCTGGCTTGGAGAATTTTGAGCATTACTTTACTAGCATGTGAGATGAGTGCAATTGTGCGGTAGTTTGAGCATTTTTTGGCATTGCCTTTCTTTGGAATTGGAATGAACACTGCCCTTTTCCAGTCCTGTGGCCACTGCTGAGTTTTCCAAATTTGCTGGCATATTGAGTGCAGCATTTTCACAGCATCCTCTTTCAGGATTTGAAACAGTTCCACTGGAATTCCATCACCTCCACTAGCTTTGTTCGTAGTGATGCTTTCCAAGGCCCACTTGACTTCACATTCCAAGATGTCTGGCTCTAGATTAGTGATCACATCATCATGATTATCTGGGTCGTGAAGACCTTTTTTGTACAGTTCTTCTGTGTATTCTTGCCACCTCTTCTTAATATCTTCTGCTTCTGTTAGGTCCAGACCACTTCTGTCCTATATCGAGCCCATCTTTGCATGAAATGTTCCCTTGGTATCTCTAATTTTCTTGAAGAGATCTCTAGTCTTTCCCATTCTGTTTTTTTCTTTTTTCTTTTTTTTTTTTTTTTAGCCATCAGATTACCAAAGATCTGTGTCTCATCTCTCAGTGGCCACAGCACAGGCCAAGTCCTCTGGACCCCTGCCCCTGATGTCCCAAGCACGCCCTATCCCTACTCTCTCACTCGTTACCCCACGTTCTCTCTGGCAACGGGAAGAACAGCCTCCATTGACGAGAGGCAGCCCACAAGTAGGAAGAATGTTGTCGGTCTGCCCTTACAGTGAACACACATTGCTCTGTATCGCCCACCAAGATTACAGACCTCATTCTGTTTTTTTCATCTATTTCTTTGCATTGATCGCTGAAGAAGGCTTTCTTATCTCTTCTTGCTATTCTTTGGAACTCTGCATTCAGATGCTTCTATCTTTCCTTTTCTCCTTTGCTTTTTGCCTCTCTTCTTTTCACAGCTATTTGTAAGGCCTCCCCAGACAGCCATTTTGCTTTTTTGCATTTCTTTTCCATGGGGATGGTCTTGATCCCTGTCTCCTGTACAATGTCACGAACCTCATTACATAGTTCATCAGGCACTCTATCAGATCTAGACCCTTAAATCTATTTCTCACTTCCACTGTATAATCATAAGGGATTTGATTTAGGTCATACCTGAATGGTCTGGCGGTTTTCCCTACTTTCTTCAATTTAAGTCTGAATTTGGCAATAAGGAGTTCATGATCTGGGCCACAGTCAGCTTCTGATCTTGTTTTTGTTGACTGTATAGAGCTTCTCCATCTTTGCCTGCAAAGAATATAATCAATCTGATTTCGGTGTTGATCATCTGGTGATGTCCATGTGTAGAGTCTTCTCTTGTGTTGTTGGAAGAGGGTGTTTGCTATGACCAGTGCATTTTCTTGGCAAAGCTCTATTAGTCTTTGCCCTGCTTCATTCTGCATTTCTAAGGCCAAATTTGCCTGTTACTCCAGGTGTTTCTTGACTTCCTACTTTTGCATTCCAGTCCCCTATAATGAAAAGGACATCTTTTTTGGGTGTTAGTTCTAAAAGATCTTGTAGGTCTTCATAAAACCATTCAACTTCAGCTTCTTCAGCGTTCCTGGTTGGGGCATAGACTTAGATTACTGTGATATTGAATGGTTTGCCTTGGAAATGAACAGAGATCATTCTGTCGTTTTTGAGATTGCATCCAAGTACTGCATTTCGGACTCTTTTGTTGACCATGATGGCTACTCCATTTCTTCTGAGGGGTTCCTGCCTGCAGTAGTAGATGTAATGGTCATCTGAGTTAAATTCACCCATTCCAGTCCATTTTAGTTCGCTGATTCCTAGAATGTCGACGTTCACCCTTGCCATCTCTTGTTTGACCACTTCCAGTTTGCCTTCACTCATGGACCTGACATTCCAGGTTCCTATGCAATATTGCTCTTTACAGCATCAGATCTTCCTTCTATCACCAGTCACATCCACAGCTGGGTATTGTTTTTGCTTTGGCTCCATCCCTTCATTCTTTCTGGAGTTATTTCTCCACTGATCTCCAGTAGCATATTGGGCACCTAATGACCTGGGGAGTTCCTCTTTTGGTATCCTATCATTTTGCCTTTTCATACTGTTCATGGGGTTCTCAAGGCAAGAATACTGAAGTGGCTTGCCATTCCCTTCTCCAGTGGACCACATTCTGTCAGGCCTCTCCACCATGACCTGCCTGTCTTGGGTGGCCCCATAGGGCACGGCTTGGTTTCATTGAGTTAGACAAGGCTGTGGTCCTAGTGTGATTAGATTAACTAGTTTTCTGTGAGTATGGTTTCAGTGTGTCTGCCCTCTGATGCCCTCTTGCAACACTTACCATCTTACTTGCGTTTCTCTTACCTTGGACGAGGGGTATCTCCTTACCACCACCGTTCCTGACCTTCAATGTGGGATAGCTCCTCTAGGCCCTCCTGTGCCTGCGCAGCCACCGCTCCTCGCTCCTCGGGTTGCTCCTCCCTCCTCGGGTTGCTCCTCCCGGCCTGGCCTCGGGCGTGGGTGGCTCCTCCCTGCTGCCGCCCCTGGCCTTGGCTCAGGGTGGCTCTTCAAGGTCACCGCCCTTGGCCTCCGGCGCGAGGTGGCTTTTCCTAGCTGCCCCTGATCTCGGACGCAGGGTGTCTCCTCCTGGCCGCCACTGGCCTGGGACGCGGGGTAGCTCCTCCCGGCCACCAGTGACCTCGGACTCTGGGTGTCTCCTCCGGGCCGCCGCCCCTGACCTCGGACGCGGGGTATCTCCTCCGGGGCGCCACCCCTGACCTCGGATTCGGGCTGTCTCCTCCCGGCCGCCGCCCCTGACCTCGGACGCAGGGTAGCTCCTCTCGGCTGTTCCTGCGCCGTCGCAGCCTGGCACTCTAGGCCGCTGCCCCTGACCTCGGACGTGGGCTAGATCCTCTCGGCCACGCTTACTCACAGCCGCCCGCGCTTACTCGCAGCCGCCCGCGCTTAGTGAGTCTGGCCCTAGCATTTTCTTACTACCACTCTATGCTGACTCACATGGTGTTGGGGTAAATTCTGTGGGAGCCCAGAAAGTGAGGTGTCTGAACCATCGGGAATCCTTCCCAGGCATCTTGCATGAGGGGTTAGCTGACCAGAGAGGGAGGGAACAGCATTCCAAGCAGAGGGAATGGCATATGCGAAGGTAAGAGGCACAGAATAAACAAGGCCCAAAGAAGAGTAACCGGCAAGGCTCGGGACAGACATTTCAGAGCGTTTCCAAAAAGCTGGACTTTTCCTTGGGAAACGTAGTCTAACTTAAGCAAGGGAAAGAGTCTCAGGTGACAGCCCTGAAGACTTTCAGGAGCAACTTGCAGCAAGTGTCTTAACTTGGTGAGTTGTCCCTGGCCCATCTCCCTCCCTCTCCAGGCCTGTTCTTCTGTTGCAAAAGGCCAGTACTACCCGTATGTGTGCGGCTCACATAATAGAACCCAGGATCATGGCAGGGCTTTTAGGGGCTCCTGCTAAGTTGTGTCCGACTCTTTGTGACCCCATGGATTGTAGCCTACCAGGCTTCTCTGTCTGTGGGATTTCCTAGGCAAGAATACTAGAGTGGATTGCCATTTCCTTCTCCAGGGGATCTTCCCAACCCAGGGATCAAACCTGTATCTCCTGCTTTGGCAGGCAGATCCTTTACCACTCAAGCCACCTGGGAAACCTGTGAACTAGAATAATGTGGGTGGCATACATGGGGGAGCTTAACAGTTAGCACGTGGCCACTCAGGTGTAACGTCCTGCTGGGCCCGATGATCACCTTTAAGAGGAGCCCAAGCCCTTTCCCTTCAGCTCTCAGCAGTGGAGGGTTTTCCATGTAGATTTCCATCTAGCTGTGACCCCTCCCTCTTCCTCTACCTGTGGTTCTGGAGTCAGCCTGGAGAGGCACCCGCCTGCTGCCAGACTCTGGAGCTGGGATGGTGTTTACAGGGGAACCAGAGGAAAGGAAAAATCCTGTTGCCGACTCTCCCCCTCCGGCTTCCCAGTGATTTATCACTATGGACACCGAGCTCTTTTCCTCTTTGCTGGCTGGGGGGGGTGGGGGGAGGGCACACATTGTTGGTGCCCTGGCTACGCAGATCAACAGTTCCTTCCTCTTTCCTGTTGCAGAAACGTCACAGTCACCACCGTTGTCCAGGAGCTCACACCTGAAGAGCTCGGTCTTGGGGAAAAACAATCCCATTTGATTCCCCAGGGGTTGTGGGGGGAAACAACGCTGGTGTGAGAACAATGCAGCCTCCAGGGCTGAACTGGGGCCCTGTCTTTCCCCTTCCTTCAGCTTTCCTCGCTGCACTTTAAAAATGGATTTACAGGCAGATGCAGGTAGTCCGCATTGTGTTAGGTGGCAGTAAACGCAAAGCGCCTTTGTGGGGGCTGAGCCTTCTTTGAGGGCACACAGAAGGCAGATGTCGATACAGGGAGATGCAGATGCAGGCCAGAGGGTACTCAGAGGAGACTTCTACCTGTGTCACCATCTATCACGTCCACTTTCCCGTGAGTTTCAGGCGCCGTCAGCTGGAGGCCTGGTGAGAGCTGGCTTTGCTGGGGTCGGTCCAGGACTCAGGACATTCCTTAAAGGCTGGTGCCTGGGGGGTTTCCCTGGTAGTCCAGTGGTTAAGATTCTGCTCTTCCACTGCAGGAAGCAAAGGTTTGACCTCTGGTTAGGGAAATAAGATCCCACATGCCACATAGTGTGGCGGCCAAAAAAAAAAAGGTTGGTACCCTGAGTCTTCCATCACACATACTGGGCTAGGTCCTGGTATAAGGACACAGGGCATGTGGTGAACGGGGACCCCAGAGACCATGAAGGAAGCTCCCTGGCCAGGAAGTCCTGAGACAGTGCCTGGTCCACTTGGGCTGCCTGGACAGGTTGTGGCCAGCTCAGGGGCCTTGTGTGTAAGTTCCCCTAAGGGATGTCTCTCTTGGCCTCAACCTATGGGGGGAAGAGGAGTCTAAGGGACACCTCACATTTATCCATGTCACTGTTTAAGAGGTCCATCAGGAATAACCATCTACATGAAACTGGTCTTGAAATTATCCAGGAAGGAAACACTTCCTTTAGGAGAAGCTTGTGCACTTCAGCTAGGACAATGTTCAAAACCCCTTTGCCTCCTCGAACATCCACATCTTTCATAGGTCTCAAAATGTTCCTGTTCTCTTTCCACCTAGAAGGTTCTTTTATTGGGGAGAGGATTTCCAAGCTTCTTCCAGATTCTAAGTAGCAACCTGAACATTCATGTTTTGTTTTTGTCGGGGGAGCTGCCTGAACCCCCAGACCCCAGGGAAGCCCAGCCTTTAGGAGAAAGCAGACGGTGACAGAGGTAGCCCTGCCAAATACCTTCAGAGCCACTCAGCTCACCTCTTTCTCTTGGTGTAAGAGAACAAGCGTCTGTAAGGAGGACATTCTACTTGTCTCTGATTTTCCCTGTATGTTTGTGGACTGGGAGAAACGGAGGACCCTCGTGCAATGCTCAGCTACCTCCTCACTGCCCTGGAAGGGTCTCAATCCCCACAAGACCTCAGGAGAACTGGAGGGGCCGCCCCATGCAGTAAACTCCCCAACAATACCTTCGTCAGGGGGCATACAACCAGCACTGGAATCCTTCCGGGACAGGGGACCAGTCCACTTTTAAAAAATAGCAATTAAAAAATATATTTATTAATTAATTTATTTTTGGCTGCGCTGGGTCCTTCTTGCCGCATGTGGGCTTTCTCTAGCTGCAGCGAGCAGGGGCTACTCTCTAGCTACAGGCGGGCTTCTCACTGCAGGGGCTTCCCTTACTGTGGGGCCTGGGCTCTAGGCACGTGGGCTCAGTAGTTGCGGTACAAGGGCTTAGTTGCCCTGCAGCATGTGGAATCTTCTCAAATCAGGGACCAAACCCCCCTGTTCCCCACACTGGCAGGCAGACTTTTTTTTAAAAAATTTTTATGTTGTTTTGGGCTGTGCTGGGTCTTTGTTGCTGCACAGGTTATTCTCTAGTTGCAGTGCACGGCTTCTCATCCCCGTGGCTTCTCTTATTGTGGAGCATGGTCTCTAGAGCATGTGGGCTTCAGTAGTTGTGGCTGGAGGTCTCAGTAGTTGCCATTCACGGGCTCTGGAGCACATGCTCAATAGTTGTGAGGCATGGGCCTGTTTGCTTTGACACATGTGGAACCTTCCCGGACCAGGAATTGAACCTGTGTCTCTTGCACTGGCAGGCAGATTCTTTATCACTGAGCCTTCAGAGAAGCCTGGCAGGCAGGTTCTTAAGCACTGGGCCACCAGGGAAGTCCTTTAATAGTGATCTTTATTGAGCTAACATTAGATTCTTGTGCATTTATAATGCATAATATAGAGAGCCCTAAAATATATTTTAAGCAGGTTTCCGCAGTGGTACCATCTTAATGTTGCAGTATAATGTTACCGGACCCTGACATTGATACAACCCACCAGTAAATCTTCCAGTTTTACTGTTCCTCATTGTGTTTCAGTGTGTGTAAAGTTCTTAACAGCTTTATTACCATGTAGGTTCAGGTATCCATCGCTGTAGGCAGTACACAGTTCCCAAGCCACAAGCATCCTCCTGTTGCCCTTCTTTAGGTACACCCATTCCCTCCCCTGTCCCCACTCCAACCTCTGGAAACTGCCCATTTGGCCTCCATCCCTAAACTTCTGTTATTTCAAAAATGTTATGCAAATAGGATCATATTTAAGGGACTGGCTCTTTTTCACTCAGCCTATTTATTGTCCTGGAGATTCATCCAAATAGTTGCCTGTATCAATAGTTTGTTCCTTTTCATTGCTGAGGAATATTCCATGGTGTGCATGTAACCAACATTTATTCACTGAAGGATATCTGGATGGACCCCAGTTTTTCCAGAAAGCTGAAATGACAAATAGAGCTGCTGTGAACATTCACACAAAAACTTTGTGTGTGTGTGATTCTACATTTAAATTTTTTCTGGGCAGCTTTTCCATTTTTTGAAATATACAGCTCTAATTAAAGAAGATCCTTGAGGTCTGTGAGGGATCTATTTGAGACCAATGTGTGTTCTCACATTCTCAGAGTTGGAAATGTTTATACAGGCTGCTGGCTTGGTCTTAAATCACATGAGCCTCATGTCTGTCTGGGAGCACAGTTTCCTGTGCATAGTCTCATCCTCCAACTTGGCTGCCTTTTTTATTGGGATGTATCTGTTTTAATTTTGTTTAATCAGGTAATGAAGCTGTAAAGAAACAGGAAACACTGAGACAGTTGTATAAAACACATTGAAGGATGGCATCCTAAAATAACCTGGGTGAATAAATATCTCATATTCCGTGCATTTCAACTTTTGTAGGCTTTGACCCCTTCGGTCTTTGTTCTAAGCCAAAGATTTCCCTATGGTGGTACATTTCAAGAAGCCCTGAAATGTTTTTCTTCCAGAGGCATCAGGTGTAGAGTTCAGGGCTTAGGTCTGGAATCAGGCAGCTGGCGTTCCAATGGACTTAAACCACCCATGGGATGGTGAGCAAGTGTGCTAACCTCTTTAAGACTCTCGTTTCTCTCCTGTGCAGTGAGGATAATTCTAGCGTCTGATCCACAGGATTAAATGAGACAGTCCATGAGGAGTACTGAGTGCTCAGTACATTTTAGTAGAACCACCCCTCTCCCAGTCTCTTGAGAGCAATGCTTCAAAAGCCTTCACTGAAGGTTGTCTGAAGGGGGCTGTGAGGGAAAATTACGTCTCACTGCCCAGAGGAGAACTTCCCGCCAGTCTCCCGTACCTAGATTCTCCCTCAAAGCCAAGCCGCCACCGCCCGCACCGAGTCAGCCAGTTGGCCTTCCTCTGTCACCCTCGCCCCCAGATGGGCCCTTTCTTCCTCAGGTAGCTGTTGAGATTTCTCTGCGTCTCCTCGGCGACTGTGGTCATTCTGCCACCCCAGTGGGCACCCCAGCCCCCTGAGATGAAGACTGAGCGCTTGGGCTGCTTTCTGCTTTCCTTCTTGTCTTTCCTGTCTCTTCCTGTCACGTCTGCTGTTTGGTTGGTCAGATGGATCTGCTTGGGTTTCCACAGCAGGCACACAGATGACTTCTCACGGCATCTGGCAGGTGGTGCCTGAGCTCCATGAACAGCTTCATGGGTCTTCTCAGCATCCAACCGGAGTGGTGATCCCGGCCCCACTTATCAGCAACGGAGGCCACTTAGTGACCTTCGGGATGAGGACAACTGTCTTCTTTCCTTTGTCTTCAATCCTGGCAGTCAGCAGGATCACTGCTCTCACTCTGCTCTGACGCATGGCATTGGCTTTGACAAATATTTGGCTCTGAAGATGAAGATGAAGAAACGCGCAGTAGCCGGTTTTCCCCGGACAGAGCAGGTCTGCCCACGTGGCTGCTGGAGTTGGATGCAGAGGAGACTCCGCAGCCCTCTGGAAATGTCTCCCCGCTTCTCAGCTAACTTTCCCTCACCCGCTGTGTCACAGACATCTAACTAAAATAGATCTCCCTATAATTTCTACTGTAAGGTTAAAAAATTAAAGTCCCATTCCTCTTTCGCATGCAACCAGTGCAATTGAGAAATGCAAATCAAAACTACAAGGAGATATCACCTCACACTTGTCAGAATGGCCATCAGCAAAAAAATCCACAAATAATAAATGCTGGAGAAGGTGTGGAGAAAGGGGAACCCTCCTACACTGTTGGTGGGAATGTAAATTGGTGCAGCCGCTTTGGAGAACAGTATGGAGGTGCCTTAAAAAACTAAAAAGAGTTACTGTGTGATCTAGCAATCCCACTCTGAAGCATATATCAAAGAAAAACATGGTTCAGAAGAATAAATTCCTCCCAACGTTCACTGCAGCACTGTTTTGGCCAAGACATGGAAGCCACCTAAATGTCCATCAGCAGAGGAATGGATAAAGAAGATGTGATACACACACACACACACACACACACACACACACACACGTATATACAATCGAATATTACTTGGCCATTAAAAAGAATGAAATAATGCTATTTGCAGCAACTTGGATGGACTTGGAGATTATCATACTAAGTGAAGTTAGCCAGACAGAGAAGGACAGATATCATATGATGGCACTTCTATGTGAATTCTAAAAAAATTATACAAATGAACTTACTTACAAAATAGAAACAGACTCATAGACTTAAGAGAATTGAACTTATGGTTATGGCAGGGGAAGAGTGAGGGGAAGGATAGATTAGGAGTTTGGTTTGACATGTGAACACTGGTATATTTAAAATAGATAATCAACAAGGACCTACTATAAAAAATAAATAAAAATTTTAAATGAATGAATAAATAATTCAATATTTAAAGATAATCATCAGATCTTCCCAAATCTTCCTTCTTGGTCTTAGCATTTCCGCTTCCTTCAAATGCTCCTCTTATGATGTGGTTTTTGAAGGTCCCTTGCCTGTGGCATTTTGATCACCCCTCCATATGCTTTGGGGCATCATCCCCTGAACTGGGCGTGTGTGACAAAATACAGTGGGGCGGTCTTCTCCCCTCTTCTGAACTCTTTACTTTCATTAATGCCATCAACCAGGATGGCAGCCACACTCCTTTCAAACTCATCAGTCTTTCCACTACATATCCTGCTGTTAAGCAACATGTCCCTCGTCATCATCCTGTATATGCAAGGTCAGCTTTGAGGAACTTTAGCTTTCTATTGTGCATCATCATTTGGCGCATTGCACCCTCCTAGTGACGACTTTTTACTACTGATCCTGTCATTTGGCCTCTTACGCATCTATCTCTCTCCGTGCTGTGTCATTCAGGGGTCCAGTCAGCATGTTCTTAGAGCCATGTGGCACTCCACTATGGGATGTCTTTTTTTTTTTAATGTCATCTTGGATCAGTGATGCACCACTTCTGTGAACCTTTACTTGGTTAGTTACTTATTTATTTTTATTTTCTGGCCATGCCATGTGGCATGTGGGATCCTAGTTCCCTGACCAGGGATGGAACCCTGCACCCTCTGCTTTGGAAGCACAGAGTCTTAACCGCTGGACCGCCAGGGAGGTTCCTACAGATATCTTTTGAATTGACCTTGATCAAAGCTATTTAGATAGATGCCACACACGATAGATGCCACATTCTTCTCCATGAGGACCCCAGGACACACCCAGTCAGACATCTTGCTGAAATCCACAAGCCCTATACCTGCAGGATTTACTCACTCAACAATCTAGTAACCCTAGATTGTTAGTAACTCTAACTACAGAAGAAACCAGGTTAATGTGTTCTGACCTACTTTTAGAAGATATTTGCTGATATTTGGTCATTTCTACTTCCTCCCTGGTAACTGAAACTGCTCTCTGCCAACCTGTAAGAGTTCTGCTCTGATCTATACTATCTACTGGGTGCTCGAACCCCATTTCCGTCGCTTCACTGAGCACCTCTCCTCCTGTCCCCTCCTCCTTCATGACTCTGGCCTCATCTAGCCCTTAATACATGACCTAACTCCTCCTGGGCGTGACCCTCACCGGCCAAGCTCTTGCGTCTGGCCTAGACTCCCTGTTCTCCACCCTTCCCTAAATTTATTCCAGCCACAGAGGTCTGGGCCCCCTCTGTATATGTGTGTGTGTATGTGTGTGTGTGTTTCTTTGATGAAGGCTTTATTGATGTTCTGCACACAGTGAGAGCCATAACTCATTAGGAAAGATTTTAGGAAATGCTTAGATACAACATAAAGTTTTTACATCCCTAATAAATAACCTGCTGGACTGACTGACTTGTGACTGCACTGGGTCTTCATCGCTGCGTGCAGGCTTTTCTCTAGTTGTGGTCTGTGGGCTTCTCACTGTGATGGCTTCTCTTGTTTCTGAGCATGGGCTATAGATTTCGGGCTTCAGTAGTTGTGGTACATGGGCTCAGTTGCCCCATGGCATGTGGCATCTTCCCGGACGAGGAGTCAAATCTGTGTCCCCTGCACTAGGAGGCAGATTCTTAACCACTGGACCACCAGGGAAGTCCCTGCTGGAGTTTTGCACAGGCCCCTGTGATCTGTGGGTTTACGATTCCTTACCTCCACCCCACCTCCTTTATTAAAACTCAGTATATTTTCTGAGTTTTAGGCTAAATATGAGAGGGTGACCAGTTTGCCCCACCCCAACACCTCCATCAGCTGGAGGTCCAGCCCAGGAATAGCACCAATCTGCTTGGCCCAAAAGGCTGGGGAGGTGAAGCCTCTTAGGCAAGAACCATTGTTTCCTTTCAAAGCAGGGGATGGAGGGGTCTGCTGAGAACCAAGATGAGAGGGCCCTCACAACTCCTGACCTCTGCTTCCTCTGCGGCTGCCCTAGCCAGATTTCCTGTTAAAATCGAGCTGACACATAGATGATTATGATAAGAAATGGAAATGCACTTCTGCTGACCCCGCGAAAGCCGGTTGGGCTGGCTACCCACACCCAGGCTAGACTGAGAACCACTCCAGCAGGCAGTGTTTTAAGTACTTGAAAGTGTTTTTCTTTCTTAAACTCCTAGAGTCTATGTGCAGAGGTGAGCAAGTCATAAAGAGATGATATGAACAGCAGCCATCAGCCAACATTCCTGTTTCCTGCCTTCTGTGTTTCTGCTACTTCTCCTCAATCCCTAATATTAATATTAAAATGTTAGGAGAAGGGTGGGGACTTTCGTCGTGGTCCAGTGGTTAAGAATCCGCCTTCCATTGCTGGGGACGAGGGTTACCATTCCTGGTTGGGGAACTAAGAACCCACAAGGCGTGGACCCATGCACTGCAACTAGAGAGCCCGTGTGATGCAAGAAAAAAGCCTGCGTACTGCAACCAAAGACCCAGCACAGCCGAAAAAATAAATAAGATAAATAAAATGTTAGGAGAAGGATGGATTTCTAAAGCCCAGAGCTTTAAGAGAACAGGTTGGAAAAATGGTGGCTGCTTTGCTCTTGGCCAGGGCTTTCCTGGTCTCAGATGGTAAAGAATCTGCCTGCCATGCAGGAGACCCGGGTTTGATCCTGGGTCAGAAAGATCCCCTGGAAAAGAGAATGGCAGCCCACTTCAATGTTCTTGACTGGAGGACTGCATGAACAGAGGAGCCTGTCCATGAGATCAAAAGTCAGACACAACTGAACTGAAGTGACTTAGTATGCACACAACTATCCAGTCTAAGGAAGCCACTCCCCATCCACCACCCCTCTGACTTTCCTCTATCACTGTGCCAGTTTCTGTTTCTTTATAACAATTAACACACTTTGTGGCTGTGAATTCACTTTCTTGGGTACTTGGGTTTCATGCCTCTCCAATTAGACTATAAACTCCACCAAGGCAGGAACTGAAGTATATCCAGGGATAGGGCAGCCTCCTCTCCAAACCTCTGGCGTGCAGAGCCAGGCCTTTGTCTTTCCTGGAGCTTGGCCTGGTGTCTGCTTGGACTGAGAGACGCCACCTTTTCTTCTAGGGCATCATCGATACTTCTTCCTGATGGGGCCTGGCCTCGAGCGGAGCGTTCCTGACACTCCCTCTGGTCTGCAGCTGGCTTAGTGCCTTATTTCCCTCTCTGTGTCCCTCTCTGCTCGTGATCATTTGTGTCCGACCCTTTGAAATCCTTTGGACTGTAGCCCACCCGGCTCCTCGGTCCATGGGATTTCCCAGGCAAGAATACTGCAGTGGGTTGCCATTTCCTTCTCCAAGGGATCTTTCTGACCCAGGGATCAAACCTTTGTCTCCTGCATTGCAGGCAGATTCCTTACCCATTGAGCCATCAAGGAAGCCTGTGTTTCCCCCTGATGTCCATTCAAATACCCGAAAAAGCAAAAATTGGGAATGGATGGCGTTAGCCCCTGGAAGTTCTGACTTTTCTACTTATGACTCCAGGTTAGCAGAAGCATTCCTGACATGGACTGCTACCCACAAGAGGTCCTGAGTGAGGGCTGTCAGTTAACATACAGGATGCCTAGTTTCATATGAGTTTCTAATCAACAATGAATAATCACTGGGAATGTCCCATGCAAAATGTGAGACACACCAAAAAATGACTTGTTGCTTCTGTGAAATTAAAATGTAACTGGAGGGACTTCTCTGCTGGTCTAGTGGCTAAGACTCCTCACTCCCAATGCAAGAGGTCTAGGTTCAATCCCTGGTCAGGGAACTAGATCCCACATCCTACAATTGAGAGTCAGTTTAGTTCAGTTGCTCAGCTGTCTGACTCTTTGTAACCCCATGGACTTTAGCACACCAGGCTTCCCTATCCATCACCAACTCCCGGAGCATGCTCAAACTCACGTCCATCGAGTCACTGATGCCATCCAACCATCTCATCCTCTGTGATCCCCTTCTCCTCCTGCCTTCAGTCTTGCCCAGCATCAGGGTCTTTTCCAGTGAGTCAGTTCTTTGCATCAGGTGGCCAAAGTATTTGAGTTTCAGCTTCAACATCAGTCCTTCCAATGAATATTCAGGACTGATTTCCTTTAGGATAGACTGATTTCCTTTAGGATGGACTGATTTCCTTTAGGATCTAAAATTTCCTTTAGATCTTTTGTATCTCCTTGCAGTCCAAGGGACTCTCAAGAGTCTTCTCCAGCACCACAGTTCAAAAGCATCAATTCTTTGCTGCTTAGCTTTCCTTATAGTCCAACTCTCACATCCATACATGACTACTGGAAAAACCATAGCTTTGACTAAATGGGCCTTTGTTGGCAAAGTAATGTCTCTGCTTTACAATATGCTATCTAGGTTGGTCATAACTTTTTTCCCAAGGAGCAAGCGTCTTTTAATTTCATGGCTGCAGTCACCATCTGCAGTGATTTTTGGAGCCCCCCAAAATAAAGTCAGCCACTGTTTCCACTGTTTCCCCATCTATTTCCCATGAAGTGATGGGACCAGAGGCCATGATCTTCGTTTTCTGAATGTTGAGTTTTAAGCCAACTTTTTCACTCTCTTCTTTTACTTTCAAGAGGCTCTTTAGTTCTTCTTCGCTTTCTGCCATAAGGGTGGTGTCATCTGCATATCTGAGGTTATTGATATTTTTCCTGGCAATCTTGATTCCAGCTTGTGCTTCATCCAGTCCAGCGTTTCTCATGATGTACTCTGCATATAAGTTAAATAAGCAAGGTGACAATATATAGCCTTGATGTACTCCTTTCCCAATTTGGAACCAGTCTGTTGTTCCATGTCCAGTTATAACTGTTGCTTCCTGACCTGCATACAGATTTCTCAAGAGGCAGATCAGGTGGTTTAGTATTCCCATCTCTTTCAGAATTTTTCCACAGTTTCTTGTGATCCACACAGTCAAAGGCTTTGGCATAGTCAATAAAGCAGAAACAGATGTTTTTCTGGAACTTTCTTGCTTTTTCGATGATCCAACAGATGTTGGCAATTTGATCTCTGGTTCCTCTGCCTTTTCTAAATCCAGCTTGAACATCTGGAAGTTCATGGTTCTTGTACTATTGGAGCCTGGCTTGGAGAATTTTGAGCACTACATTACTAGCCTGCGAGAGGAGTGCAATTGTGCGATAGTTTGAACACTCTTTGGCATTGCCTTTCTTTGGGATTGGAATGAAAACTAACCTTTTCCAGTCCTGTGGCCACTGCTGAGTTTTCCAAATTTGCTGGCATATTGAGTGCAGCACTTCCACAGCATCATCTTTCAGGATTTGAAATAGTTCAACTGGAATTCCATCACCTCCACTAGCTTTGTTTGTAATGATGTTTCCTAAGGCCCACTTGACTTCACATTCCAGGATGTCTGGCTCTAGGTGAGTGATCATACGATCATGGTTATGTGGGTCATGAAGATCTTTTTTGTATAGTTCTGTGTATTCTTGCCACCTCTTCTTAATATCTTCTGCTTCTGTTAGGTCCATACAATTTCTGTCCTTTATTGAGCCCATCTTTATATGAAATATTCCCTTGGTATCTCTAATAGAGATCTCTTGAAGAGATCTCTAGTCTTTCCTGTTTTATTGTTTTCCTCTATTTCTTTGCATTGATCATTGAGGAAGGATTTCTTATCTCCCCTTGCTATTCTTTGGAACTTTGCATTCGAATGAGTATCTCTTTCTTTTTCTCCTTTCACTTCTCTTCTATTCACAGCTATTTGTAAGGCCTCCCCAGACAGCCATTTTGCTTTTTTGCATTTCTTTTTCTTGGGGATGTTCTTGACCTCCATCTCCTGTACAGTGTCATGAACCTCCATCTCCTATACAATGTCTGTAGTTCTTCAGGCACTGTGTCTATCAGATCTAATCCCTTGAATCTATTTCTCACTTCTGCTGTATAATTGTAAGGGATTTGATTTAGGTCTTACATGAGTGGTTTTCCCTACTTTCTTCAATAATTGAAGGCTAAATTTGGCAATAAGGAGTTCATGATCTGAGACACAGTCAGCTCCTGGTCTTGTTTTTGCTGACTGTATAAAACTTCTCCATTTTTGGCCGCAAAGAATATAATCAATCTGATTTTTGGTATTGACCATCTGGTGATGTCCACATGTAGAGTCGTCTCTTGTCTTGTTGGAAGAGGGTGTTTGCTATGATGAGTGGGTTTTCTTGGCAAAACTCTATTAGCCTTTTGCCCTGCTTCATTCTGTACTCCAAGGCCAATTTTGCCTGTTACTCCAGATGTTTCTTGGCTTCCTACTTTTGCATTCCAGTCTCCTATAATGAAAAGAACATCTTTTTTGGGTGTTAGTTCTAAAAGGTCTTGTAGGTCTTCATAGAACCGGTCAGCTTCAGCTTCTTCAGCTTTACTGGTTGGGGCATAGACTTGGATTACTGTGACATTGAATGGTTTGCCTTGGAAACAAACAGAGATCATTTTGTCGCTTTTGAGATTGCATCCAAGTACTGCATTTCAGACTCTTTTGTTGTCTATGTGTCTCCAGTGTGAGTGGGCATACTATTTCCATTTTATAGGAGCAGAAAGTGAACCTCAAAACCCTAACCCTGCTGAGCTGCAGAGAAAGGACTGGAAACCCAGGCTTCTGATCTGTGTATTAGTACACATCCGTGAGGTGACTTTCAAATCTGGCCAACGCGGGATTAGGCCCACTCGTTAACTGGCCAAGGTTAATTAATCAGACCTCCGGTCACAGGCCAGTCACAGGTCACGGCTGGGGGAAATGACTGATATCTTATTTCCTATCACTGTAGTCATGAAACAGATGGGGGGTTGGTTCTGCTGGGTGCCCGTGGCCCTCTGACATCCTTGTTGCCTGTCTCTTCCTCCCACACCCACCTCAGCTTCTCAGAAAAACCACTTCCTGAAGTTTATCCTGCCAGGCAGCTTTTTCAGGTGGCTAGTGAATTGCAGTGATTTGGATTTGTGATATCCCTGGTGTTTGAAGGCAGAAGCACAGCATGTAGACAGCACCTGTCCTCCTGAGAAGAGGGAGAAGAGAGCAGTGCTGTGGGAGCAACAGGTTCCCGCTCTTCCTGCTTGGTGGGCACTCCTGGGGTCTCCATCCTTGGCAATGTGGGAGTCAGTTTCTTAATTATTTACCAAGGAGTTGAGATAGTTATGTGAATTTTTTTTTTTTTATGATTAAGGAATCCAGAAAGAGCCAGAGGAAGGAACGGGAAGATATATGGGGGCCACATACATATAGAAAGTCAGCTGATTGCCTATTTTTAAAAAGATGAAGTAGAGAAAAATTCCTTTCCACCTTTTGATTAATTAATTAGACTGCATTGGGTTTCAGTTGCTGCATTCAGGATCTTCGTTTTGGTGCACGGATTCTCTAGTTGCGGCGCACAGACTTCAGGAGTTGTGGCACTCAGGCTTAGCTGCTCTGTAGCATGTGGTATTTAATTTCCCTGACCAGGGATGGAACCCTTGTCCTCTGAATCGCAAGGCGGATTCTTGAGCTCTGGACCACCAGGGAAGTCCCCCCTTTGATACATTTTTAACTTTGATTAAGACAGTCAAACTTTACAAATGAAAACTAAGCAGCATGATTATCTTTTCAAGGAAAAAAATTAGTGATGGAGAATATATGCTTCAGTTCTTATCTCACAGCCAAGGCACAAGAGAAACGGAAGAGATTTCCACGAAAACTAGAAGGGGTGGTTCCCCTGGAAAGAGAGTGAGAGGGAGACAGACAGACAAACTCATGGAGAATGGTGAGGGAGGCTCTCTCAAGAGGACCTGCAAGTCCTGTGAAGAACCAGCCCCATGTCGTCTTGACTCTGGGCCTTAGCCCAGGTCACCCTGCTGTGCTGCCTGGGTTGGGGTAGGGGATGAGTACAGGAGTTGTTTTATTTTGTTATTATCATTTTAAAAATATTTATTCACTTGACTGTACCAGGTCTTAGTTGCAGCATGTGAGATCTTAGATTTTAGTTGCAGCATGCAGAATCTTTAGTTGTGGGCAAACAGGCTGTTAATTGCATCATGTGGGATCTAGTTCCCTGACCAGGGAACAAACCTGGGCCCCCTGCAATGGAAGCATGAAATCTTAGCCACTGGACTGCTAGGGAAGTCCCTACAACAGCCATTTCAAATGATTTCCAACACCCCGATATATTCACATGATTTAAAAACTAAAAGGGGCACAGTTTATAATGAAAAATATACTGAAAACTATAAAACTGTTGAGAGAAAGTGAAGAAGACAAATAAATGGAGACATATGCCATGTTCATGGGTCAGATACTCAGTATTGTTAGGTCATCAGTTCTTCCCAAATTGATTTCCATGAATTTCAATGAAATTCCAATGAAATTTTTGGAAGCCTTCTTTTTGGGGTTGAAATTGAGAAGTTGATTTTAAAGCTATATGGAAGGATGAAGGGTTTAGAATAGTCCAAATAACCTTGAAAAGGAAGAGAAATGTTTGAGGAGTAACACTACCTGACTTCAGGATGTATTTTAAAGCTACAGAAATCAAAACTGGATGGTACTGCATAAAGGTAAACACATAGATCAGTGGAATAGAATACAGACTCCAGAATATATGTGCTCACATATGGACAACTGATTTTCAGCAGAAGTTCAAGGAGAATTAACTGGACAAAAGAGATTCTTTTCAACAAACAATGCCAGAACAATTGGACATCCATATGCAAAAAAAAAAGAGAGAGAACTTTGATCCACGTCTTGTATCATGTACAAAAGTTAACTCAAAATAGACAATAGATTGAAATTTAAAAAAATAGGGGAAAGATTTTGAGACTTTGGTGGGCAAAGATATTTTAGACGTGACACCAAAAGGAAATCTGATCCATTTAGATGCCGTACATTAGATGTGATCCATAAAAGGAAAAATGGATAAATTTGGCTTCAGTCTTAAAAATTTAAAGCTTCTGCTTATCAAAAGATACCATTAAGAAGATAAAAGACAGGATGAGATGGTTGAATGGCATCACCGACTCAATGGACATGAGTTTGAGCAAGCTCCGGGAGTTGGTGATGGACAGGGAAGCCTGGCATGCTGCAGTCCGTGGGATCAGACACAACTGAGAGACTGAACTGAAGAAGATTAAAAAAAAAAAAAATGCCACAAGCTAGGAGAAAATATTTGCAAATCACATAATTGATAAAAGACTTATATCCAGAATATATAAAGAATTCTAAAAGTACACCACTAAGAAAACAAACAACCTAACTAATAATAGAGCAAAAGATTTTAATAGACCCATTAAATAACAAATAAGCACATAAAAATATGTTCAATATCATTAGTCATCAGGAAAATGCAAGTTAAAACCATAATAAGAAAGCACTATGCTCCCCAGGTGGATCAGTGGTAAAGAATCCGCCTGCCAGTGCAGGAGACTTGGGTTTAATCCCTGGGTCAGGAAGATCCCCTGGAAGAGGAAATGTCAACCCACTCCAGTATTCTTCCCTGGAATATTCCATGGACAGAGGAGCCTGGCGGGCGATAGTCCCTGGGTTCACAAAGAGTTGGACCTGACTGAGCATGCATGTACACATGCTCCCTATTAGAATGGCTAAATTGGGAAAGAGTGACCTGCCTCTGTTGGGAATGTAAAATGGTGTCATCATCGTGGTAAACAGTTCGGCAGTGTCTACCATAAAGCCCAGGCATTCCACTTCTAGGTATTTACTCAAGCGAAATGAAAGGATGTGTCCAGACAAAGGCTTGTTTATAGCAGCGCTATCTGTATTAGGTCAAAATTGGAAACAACCCACATGCCCGTAAGTGGGTGAATAAACAAACTGGTATTTTCATGCAATGAAATGTTACTCAGCAATAAAAAAGAAAAGGTGAAGGATTGATTATGCTGATTGAAAGAAGATAGACTCCCCCCTAAATAAAACAATAAAAAAGTACATATTATATGAGTCCATTTATACACATATTAGAGTTAGCTCTTTGTCTATGATGGGAGTTGCAAACATTTTTTCCAGTTTGTAGTTTTTCTCTTGATTGAACCTCTTTTGAGGGGATGGTGGGCAAAGCAGAACTTTAATCTGTGGAGTATAATTTGCCAACATTTCATATTATGACTTTTGAATTTTAAATCATAGTTAAACCAGTCTTTGCCCAAGGCATGAGGAATTCTTTTATGTTTTCTTCTAGAATTTTTATGTTTCATTTGTACCTTCAGATTGGTCTATTTGGAATTTATTCTGGTGCATTGTGTATATTGTAGGATATAGTTTTTCTACTTTTTTAAAAAACAGTACCACATTTTTGAAATAAAGCTTTATTTTCTCTTGATGTGTTCTAAAAGTACTAGCATTGTATATCAAACAATGACTAATTTTTGGACGTTTACTTTGGAACTTAGGGCCATGGGGTGGGACATTTACCACTCTTGCTTCAATGTCACTTTGAGAAGCAGAAGTTGCTTACTCTGCAGTAGGTAAAAGTCACCTTTGACACCGACATTTATTTTATTACTCATGACGTTTCCTTTCTTTTCCTGCCAAATTAAAGTTTGGTAGATGGGGGTGGGGAGGTGGTAATTTCCAACAGGTTCCCGAAGAAGACAGTTTATAGTGAGGAGTGGAAAATACGAAACAATAACAACAACAACAACCAAGAAAAAAAAAAGAAAAAAAGCAATCCTTTCTGCACGCATTGTCCTCTGACAGCTCTTATCAAAACTTCCAGATTTACATGTGACAGTATTCAAGAGTACCTTTTACATGTGACGGTATTCAAGAGTACCTTTTCAGAAAGTAGCACTGTGATCCCCCAGGCACTGATACTCTCTTTCCGACCATACAGTTAACTTGTCCTCTGTCAGTCAATCATCCATTTCACTCGTGTTTTTTGACCATTTACTAGGCTCCAGGCACTGTGCCTGCCACCCTGGAGCCAGCAGTCTGCTTGGGGAGGAGGGGCACACGGTAGAAAGTGTCTCAGAAAGGAAGGTGAGGGGGGCCCAGAGGAAGGGCAGCTCAGTGTGGGGAAGACAGGGGGGATGCTGAAGGATTGATGCCTCGACTGGGTTATGATGAATGGGTAGGAATTCGTCAGAAAAGGAGAGGGGAAAGGGTGCCAGAGCATTGCAAAGTCACAGACATGTGATGTGTTCTGGGAACTATAAATTTCAGCAACCAGAGGTCAGGGCAAGGAAGGAAGAAGTGAGAGACCAGGCTGGAGAGGTAGGCAAGGGCTGGGCCGTGAAGGATGGGAAACGGACTTTCTCTGGAGGGCAGTGGGGGGAGGGCATTACAGGGTCTCCCTGACAAACCTGCAATTCTCTAAAAAGAAGAGTCTGTCCTCTCCACTCCATGCCCGTGTCAGGAAAGGCAGGAGGTCCAGACTTGGGCTGTGTGAGAAGAGACCCCTTGGAGGGGCCAGAGGAAAAGCAGAGAGATATGCTGAGTGTGCGGGGAGAGAAGCCCTTTGTGGGAAGGTTGGAGAAAGGGAGGGAGGAACCTCTCAGGCTGCCATGAGAAGGGGGCCCCCGGACCCAGTGGAGACACAAAGAGGGTCAGGAGCGCTGAGGCAAATGTCACTCATGCCTCCCCCCCACCCCAAACAAACTAAACAAAGCAGCTGCGCTCAGTGGCCCCTCAGGAAGGCCAGTCATTTCCTGAGGAGATATGAGGCCGCCCAGGCATTGTTCCTGGTTTCCAGCATGGCCGCCATTACCTGACCAGCGCCTCAGCCAGTGTGTCCGCAGCGCCTGGAGAGGCTCCCAGTCGTGGTCTCTGCTTTTCACAGGGCGGGTCTCTCAACTGCGACTCCAGAGACGCGTCTTCTGCCCCCCGGGGCATGGCCCCAACGCAGAACTGATCGCCAAAGTCTCCGCTCCTCTCAGGATGCAGCTGAGGTGGACGCAGCGGGGCATGATGTGGCTCGGAGCACTGCTGACACTCCTGCTCTGTGAGTTCCCACTCTTGCTCAACATCACGTAAGCTTCTTGAGAAGGGAAGCTCATGAAATCAACGTATTTCTCCTGTCTTTTCCAGGTTCAAGCCTCAAAGGTCAAGAAAACTGTAAGTCGTGAGATTCCCATCCAGCTTCATTACCTCTTTCTGTGACTCTTTCTGCTTGTTAGGATTGGTGGGTGAAGAGAGGGGTGATTAGAAAGTGAGTGATTCCACAATTTGTTTTTTGTTGGTGTTGTTGTTCTACCATAAATTTCTTTTTTCATTTTTAAGATTTGTTTGATTCATTTTAGTTTTTGGCTGTGGTGGGTCTTATCGCTGCACTCGGGGTGTTTTAGCTGCGGCGAGCAGAGATTGCTCTCTAGTTGTGGTGCGTGGCGGGCTTCTCATTGTGGTGGCTTCTCTTGTTGTAGCTCACAGGCTCAGTTATTCCTCAGCACGTGGGATCTTCCCAGATCGGGAATCGCACTGCTGTCCCTCGCATTGCAAGGTGGATTCTTAACCACTGGACCACTAGGGAAGCCCTCTACCGTAGCATATCTATTTTTCATATCCCCAATTGTTTTTATTAAAAAATGCTGCTGCTGCTGCTGCTAAGTCACTTCAGTTGTGTCCAACTCTGTGCGACCCCATAGACGGCAGCCCACCAGGCTCCCCCATCCCTGGGATTCTCCAGGCAAGAATACTGGAGTGGGTTGCCATTGCCTTCTCCAATGCCATTGCCTTCTCCAATTAAAAAATGAGCTACAATCAACTTGTTAGAATCATGAAGTCAGAACAGAGTTTCAATTGTCGTTATGACTTCTCTCCTAAATGATCTAAAGCAGATTAGATATCATCTCCCATCTATCCATGAGGCCATGATATCTAACATACCTGTGAATTATCTGCAAAATACCTGTAATGTTTTGTTCTGGGGCAGGGCAAGCGGGTTTTTGCCTGACTTTGAAATCTGGCCTGTTATCCACTTTAGAGCTGATTTTGAATCATTAAGATAAGCAGGTTTTGTTGTGCTTCATCTGGGACTGAGTGAAGTAAGGGACTGGGCGGGGTCTGGGGGCTGAATAGAGGGAGAGCTCACAGAATGAGATGCCCTGGTCAGAGGTCACTTCAGTCGGCAGAGGCAGGGTAACTGGGTTTCTGCTTGGAGATGCCTTATATGTGTGGTGCTGTTTGTTGAGCCCCAGCTTGGAGCGGTCACTCGCGTGGGGAGGGCTCATGAGGCCGATCTGGCAGGTCTCCTGTGATAGCCCAAGTGCTTCGAAGGATGTTTGATCCCCATGGCAACCCACAGAATCAGGATGTCCATTGGCTTCATAATCAGACTAACTGACCGAAGAAATCTCTGTCCCTCAGAGGAACTTGTCCAAAAAGAGCTGGTTAGAACACCGGCAATAGAACCTCCCCTTCTCAAAACCCAATTGTCTGGAGTTTGGAGGCACAGGCTTGACTCAGATCTTTAAAGCTGCTGTTGCTCTATCTCTTGGAGCCTTTTTTTTTTTTGAGGCACTTCAGTACTATTTTTTGTACTATTGTTTGTTTTAAAATTTTGCTTATTTTTGGCTGTGCTGAGTCTTCATTGCTGTTTGGGGGCTTTGTCTAGTTGCAGTGAGCAGGGGTTACTCTCCAGTTGCTGTGCCTGGACTTCTCATTGTGGTGGCTTCTTTGTTGCAAGAGCACGGTCTTTAGGAATTGTGGGTTCTAGAGTGAGCAGGCTTCGGTAGTTGTGGTCATGGGCGTAGTTGCCACAGTCCTCCCAGACCAGGGATCAAACCCATGTCCCCTGCATTGATAGGTGGACTCTCAACCACTGGACCACCAGGGAAGTCCCTCTTTGAGCCTTTTTCTCAGTCTGTAAAATGAATGTGATGAGTCAGTATGAGATGAGATTAAAGAGGTGACTCACCTGCCCAACATTATTAGTAAAATAATGGTTTATCATGGTTCTAGCTCAGGGCTTCCCCAGTGGCTCATCAGTAAAGAATCCGCCTGCAAGGCAGGAGATTCGGGTTTGACCCATGGGTCAGGAAGATCCCCTGGAGAAGGAAATGGCAACCCACTCAAGTATTCTTGCCTGGAAAATCCCATGGACAGAGGAGCCTGGTGGACTACAGTTCTCGGGGTCTCAATGACTCAGTAGCAACAATGATCCTAGTTCACCGTCACCCCCATAGCTCCTCCTCTCTCTATCCACTGCAGCCTTGTGCCTCTGCTTTGGTTCAGACCACACCCTACCTCTGTGACTTCTTCAGCTCTCCGTTCTTCATCCCTATGGAGCCCTGCGTCTTCTGCCCCCTGGGGCATGTACCAAGGTCACAGGATAAAAATCTCTGGAATGACCAAGCCCCATACCAAAATGTCATGTGCATTTTGGAAAAGAATTTCCAGACACGAGGCAGAATGAGATGAGAAGAAAGTTTCTTAGAGTAGGAGATGCTGTTAGAACAGCAGGCTGTCTCAAGGGAGAGACATTTTTGACAACCATTTCTAAGGCTAGTAGCCTGTTTTTATAGCCCCAGGACAGACAATTCCTACTGGAATGGTGGCAGTGAGGTGATTGGTTAGGGTGCTATGTGTGTGTGTTTGTAGCTCAGTCGAGTCCGATTCTTTGCAGTCCTATGGACTGCAGGATGCCAGGCCTCCCTGTCCATCACCAACTCCTGGAGTTTACCCAAACTCATGTCCACTGAGTCAGTGATACCATCCAACCATCTCATCCTCTGTCATCCCCTTCTCCTCCTGCCTTCAATCTTTCCCAGCATCAGGGTCTTTTCAAATGAGTCAGCTCTTTGCATCAGATAGGGTGGGTATTTTACCCAATATTGGGTCAGGGAACGGGCCAGTTTAGATCTGGAGGCTCAAGGCAACAGTTCAGTGGGGCTTGGTCAGTCCCAGAGACTTTTATCCTGTGACCTTGGTACAGGGCTCCCACAGTCCCTGCCTCAGGGGGAAGTCAGTCACTCTTTGCCCAGGTTCCCTAGAGAAAGGTCTTTGTAACTTTGGGGAAGACCTCAGGCTCTCCGACTGCCTCCTCGGGCCTCCATCCTATTTTACATAAGGTGCCTGTGCAGGGTCACCGCTGGGTGATGGCAGAGCCAGGTGGGGGGCCTGGGACTCAGGTCTACCATTCCTTAGACCACCCAGGACCATGTGCGTGACCTGCCAGCCTGCTCCAGGATTGAGGTGCTTGGTCAGCCCTGGCCCTTCCTCTCCGTTCACCTCAGGCCCCCACCCAACCCTAGCTGGCCAGTCTCAGGAGATGACCTCAGCTCCCTCTTCACCTAGAACACAAGGCTGTCTGGAGGGAACTCCCTCCACTTCCCGCCCTGCCCCGGCTTCAGGCTTATCTGCCTCCCCACCCGTCCTCCCAGCTTCCCTCCTGGCTTCAGAGGCCATGTCTACCCTGCAGCTGGGTAGGGCCAGCTGGTCTACCTGGGCTCTGAGCCCATCGCTGGCATCACCCCCTCCCCCAGAATCTCATGCTGTCACTGACTGATCCCCCTACCCCACTTTTAGTAGCTACCCCTGCCTTTGTGGCTCTTTCAGTCTACAAATGTGATTAGTAACACTTTATTTTAGGAAAAAGAAAAATCACAGACAACTCCCCCATTTATCTTCTGTCCCCCTATCTATCTACTCCCTTCCTCAGTCAAACTTCTCTGAAGCCTTGTTTCTTTAATTTAATTATTTATTTCTTTATTTCTTTATTTTGGGGCTGCTTGGTATTCGGAATCTTAGTTCCCTGACTGGGCGATTGAACCCATGCCCTCTGCAGTGGAAGCACGGAGTGTTAACCACTGGACCATCAGGGAAATCCTATGAAGCCTGGTTTCTAATCACTTCTCTGCTTCCTCACCTCTCAGTTGACCCTACCAGGCAGGTCTGGCTTTGGACCCTACACCTCCTGAATCCTCGCTAAGAGGAGATGCCAAATAGCATGAACACGTCCAGACCTTAGCCTTCAGGACCCCAGTGTTTGCACAAAGCCTCTTTCTTTGGCCTTGTAAACCCTCTGCCCTGGTGTTCTCCCACCTTTCTGATACAGGGACTTGGACTTTTTCCCTAGGGAGACTTGGACTTTCCCAGAGTCTGATTCTCGCTGAAGCTCATCTCCTCCTCCCTCCCCAACACACACCTCCACATGCCCACCCTCCAGTTCCACTCCAGCTCTGGCTGTTCCACTGATGGTCAGGCTTCCTCCAGGGCCATGGCTGACGTTTCCTCCTAGTCATCCCCCAGGGTCCCTCACACCAGCTGCAGCACCAGGACTTTGTCCCGCCCTTCTCTTTCTCTGGCCTTGTCTCCTTTAGTCCGCTGCACCTCTATCCTCCCCCCGCCCACCCCCCCCCAGGTACCTAATCCAGGAACCTTATCTTCCACCCTTTACCTCAATCCCCATGGCCAATCAAACAGGTCAAATACATGTAACAAATATTATTATTATTTTATACTTTTTTGGCTGCACTGCATGGCATGTAGGATCTTAGTTCCCTCACCAGGGATGGAACCCATGCCCTTGCCGTACGCTCATAATGTTGTACAAACATCACCACTGTCTAGCTCCAGAACGTTTTCTTCACCCTCAAAAAAGCAAAGTCCTTCTGCATCCAGTAAACATTTCTCAAGCCCATCCCTGCCCCTCAGCCCACTGTGTCTGCCCGAGCTCAGGCCACATCAGCTTTCACCTGAACCTTCATGCACGTAGTTACAGCCTCGCCTTCCAGCCCACAGTGATCTTTCTAAAGTTCCTGTCATCCTCTTAACCTCCACCCCTCCCAAGACCCTGAGGACAGGGCTCAGCGGGTCAGCTTGGTGGACAAGGCCCTCTGTTCTGGCCCCTCCTACCCATCCCCACTCTCCGGTTCCTATAACCACCTGTGCCCGGAATTCATTGATTTCTCCCGCCCCTGTGCTCTGGTACATGCTGTTCTCCTGCCCCGAGTCTCCCACCCATCCCTTCTGTCCTGGTCCAAGGCTCAGTTCCGGTGTCAGTTCCTTCAGACTTGCCTTGGCCTCTCCTGGGCACCCCTTCCTCCTGGCCTTACAACACTTAGTCCTGCT
The DNA here is from genome assembly GCF_042477335.2 of Ovis canadensis. Lineage (NCBI taxonomy): Eukaryota > Metazoa > Chordata > Mammalia > Artiodactyla > Bovidae > Ovis > Ovis canadensis. Next base: position 56,971,388 of record NC_091255.1, on the reverse strand, counting down.
GTCTGGGTCCCCACCAGCCTGCACGTCTAGGACAACAGGGCTGCTTTCTCATTCACCTTGTGATCCCAGCACCTGGCACCAGGTGCTCAGGAAATGTTTTCCTGAAAGGAACTTGAACTGAACTTGGAGGTGCCTGAGATTCAGGGGAGCTGGGTCAGCACACTCCATGCTGAGCTTCGCGGGTCACCAGGGCCTCCGTGTTTTGTGGCTCCCTGTATTTTCCTGATAGTGGTGGATGGTCCCTCCTTCTCTACCACCCGCCCCCAGCCACCCACTTCTTTCTGAGTCATTTCCAGGTGGAGGGCTGAGGAGCTGCCTGAGTCGCGATGCCTCATCTTCCCCAGAGAATCAGTATCCGCTGACTACTGGCCCGAGGTGGCGGGAAGCAGGGCCCTTTGTTTTAGGGTGTGGGGCCTTGGCGCCGTGGTCCCCCGGTGTCTCATCTGAGCTGTGGTGATTCTCTTCCTTTGGATCTTCTCCATCTGCCTTCATCTCTCCAGGTTAAAAAAAAATCTGTCTTCTTTGAGCTTCCCTGGTGGCTCAGATGGTAAAGAATCTGCCTGCGATGCGGGAAACCCTGGTCAATCCTGGGGTCAGGAAGATCCCCTGGAGAAGGAAGTGGCAACCCTTTCAAGTATTCTTGCCTGGGAAATCCCATGGACAGAGCAGCCTGGAGGGCTACAGTCCATGGGGTTGCAAAGAGTTGGACATGACTGAGCAACTAACAATTCACTTCTCAACCGTGTCCTTTTCATTACAGTTCTGAACCTTTGGTGTCCTCTCTCCAGAAAGACACACACTTACATATAATTGGAGGTGGTTCATGGGTCCCCTAACACCTCTCTGTGAACCTCAGGGAGGCCTGGGTTGTAGCAATCACTCTGTTGTATAAATAATGAGCCCTACACACAGTAATCTAGTTTGGCTGCTCCTGGAAAGTTTATTCACAAAGAGGATATTATTTTCCGTATTATCTTAATGATCGCATCCCTGGAGGCTCAGCTGTAAAGAATCCGCCTGCCAATGCAGAAGATACAGGAGATTCAGGTTCGATCCCTGGGTCAGGAAGGTCCCCTGGAGAGGGAAATGGCAACCCACTCCAATATTCTTGCCTGGGAAATCCCACGGACAGGGGAGACTGGTGGGCTGCCGTCCAAAGAGTTGCAAAGACTTGGACACGACTGAGAGAGTGAGCACACACGTGTCTTAAGAATCAGGTTTTTTTGAGATTTTTGAGATTTTTGAAGGTTGTGTGGTGTATTTGTCCTTAACAAATCATCCCCAGACTCAGTGGTTTAAGATAATTTATCATCTCACGCAGTTTCTGAGGGGCAGGAGTCTGGGAATGGCTTAGTTGGGTGGTGCCGACTCAGGGTTTGTCTGGAAGTTGCAGGTAAAATATTGGTCGGGGTTATGGTTTACCTGAGGGCTTGTCGGATGCTGTGGATTCTGCCTTTAAGCCCACTCATGAGGCCATTCCTCACCATGTGGGTCTCTGCAGAGGGAGGCTCATGACATGGCAGCTGGCTTTGCGCAGAGTGAGTGATCCCAGAAGAGGAGGGGGTACCCAAGAGGAAAAATGCAATTACAAGCTAATCTCAAAAGTGACCTACTAGCACTTTTGCAATATTGTTGTTCCTGAGACCAACCCTGGCCCGATGTGGGAGGAGACCACTGGCTGGTGTGACAGTAGAAGGCAGGGCTCGCTGGGGGGCCCTCTTGAAGACTGGAAACCGGAAGGGTGTTGGTGGAGGTGGTGGTCACGGTGATAAAACCGAGGCTGCTGGCCTGTTGCATCAAGTCAATGAGCTGGGATTCATATCTTGATACATTTTATAAATGCTTCCCCTTCTTCTGTCCTGCCTTCCCTTCTTCTTTGTCTGCTCCCGCTGGCTGGCTGTGGAAATGTGAGATCCCTAGCAGCGAATCAGCTGAGTTAATTTATTAAGCAGATGTGTGTTAGGTTTGCTTAGAAAAACAAGGTGGCGGAAGCGCCTTACGTTAGTGAACATCCTCCTCTTGAAAAACCAACTATCCGATGCTTTAGCCGAGTTTGCTGTTAACTGGTTAGACAGTGGTAGAGCGCCCTAGGGCTGGTCAGAAACTGCCAGTCCCACCCTTCTCTGAGCCCCCAGCATTGGGTGCAGTGCCTGGCACAGAGACAGCCCCTCCAGTATCTGCTGAATGAGTGATGCTAAGGAAATGGGAAGGAGATGTCAATCAGGGGCCAGGCACTGGGCAAAGTGGACCTGCCCCTTCAGTGCTCTCAGCCACCTTGGTTTGGTCATTATTGTTTGAGATCAAAATACCAGGGAAGGCAAGTATTAGTGTTCCCTCTTTATAGGAGGAGAGGTGGTATCCTGGAAGGGTTAGATAACTCCCAGTGACACCCAGCTAATGGCTGTGGGACCAGGGGTTTGGACCAGGTGTGTCCGACTCTGCTTTCTTCCTGGTCCCAGTTCTGTGCCCCAGTGTATCAGGCACGGGTGTGCATTTCATTCAGATGATGACAGTAAAGTAGCCCAAACCAGAGGGGTAACTAACACCAGGAGTCTGGGGAAGTTGTTGTAAGTCACCTTAGAAATTTAAGAATATATATTTTTAATTATTTATTTGGCTATGCTGGGTCTTCATTGCTGCGAGGGGTTTTCTCTAGTTGTGGTGAATGGGGGCTACTCTTTATTGCGGTAGCTTCTCTCATTGAAACGCACGGGCTCTAGGGCACACAGGCTCGGTAGTTGCAGCTCCCGGGCTCTGAAGCTCAGGCTCGGCAGTTGTGGCCCATGGGTTTGGTTGCTTCATCACATGTGGGATCTTCCCGGATCCAGATCAGGTATCGAACCTATGTTTCCTGCTTTGTTAGGGGGACTCTTTACCACTGAGCCACGAGGGAAACCCTGTTTTGTTTTGTTTTGTTTTTCCCCTGAAAAAAATTTGCTAGAAATATGACTACAAGGAAGAGCTTTAGAGAGCCCAAGACTCAACAGCTGGTTTTATACCTGTGACTGACAGAATCTAGTTGACATTTCGAAAGCGCTTTGTGCCAGGAACTGTGCTCCAAGGACTTAAACTGTTTCTCTTTTACGCTTGCTGTTATCATGTCCATTGCGACTTCCCTGCTGGCTCAGTGGTAGAGAATCTGCCTGCCAAGTAGGAGACTCAGGCTCAATCCCTGGGTCAGAAAGATCCCCTGGAGAAGGAAGCAGCAACCCACTCCAGTATTCTCGTCTGGGAAATCCTATGGACAGAAGAGCCTGTCAGGCTACAGTCCATGGGATTGCAAGAGTCGGATATGACTTAAGCCACTAAACAACAATGTCCATTGTATGGATAAGCAAACTGAGGCTCAGAGAAGCTCAGTAACTTATCTAAAGACACACAGGTTGTGTGCAGAGATGGGATTTGGTCCAGGAAGTCTGACTCTGCACTCATCCCCTGCTCTCTACTATCTCCTGATAGAATCACTGCACTAACCATCATCACTTAAAGTGAAGGAGAAGGTACTGAAGGAGTAGGGAGACTTATCCGTCCTTACCTGGGAAGGGAATGTATTAATTGATGGGAAAATAACACGGTTAAAAGAAACTTCTGTTCTGAGAGCTCACCCAATAAGCTCCTCAGACCAGGACCTGCAAGACGAAAAAAGGGAGTTTTGAAGATTAATGGTGTAAGAAATGCATCTAAACAATCACCTTGTTTCATCTCGTGACTAATCAGATGCCATTTTTTTGTTAAGATGCTCAGAAATAAAGGCACAAGGATGGACTGTTCTATTCAGTTAAAACCTGGGACATGTTAAAGTTAAATTTTAAGTTGTTCAAAAAAGATTTGATGTTATGAAAAGAGAGAGAAAGAAAGACAATTTTTTTGTTTTTTTGCCAGTATCTCTGGCTAGCTACCTGGCTATACCTTTTGCTGTCTGTAAAATGATTTGGGACCACTTATAAAAATTATGTATATTACTGTTCAATAGGATAAAATAAGGACATCAGAGTGAGAAGAAAATTAAGGCAGTCAAATAAAACCATGACTCTTTCAGCACAGAAAAATGCATCCCAAAGGTTGCTAGAGGTAAAATTGGGGGCTTGTACTTCTTAGCAGTCAAAGTGAAAGAGGGAAGCAAGATCCGTGAGAAAATGTGGTTTCAAGTTGTCACTCATCTGGTGAGGCTTCTGACTTCATCAGCTAGAAAACATCAGCTGAGACTGTGCTAATTTGGTTAGGCTAGGGTGGGGGATGGAGGGGATGGAAGGGTTGGGGGTGGGGTGGAGGGGTTGCGGGGGAGGGTGGTGGAGCATTTCCTGTGTGTCGTCATTGATTTCAGAACAGTGGTAGCCATCACTTATCCCACAATTACTGTGTGCCAGGCACTGCACTGGGTACTTTCTACTCTTCTGTCTTACAACAACCTACTATGTATGTATTATAACCTCATTTTAGAGATGAGGAAGTTGAATTCAGAGAGGTTAATCAGCCAAGGTCACACAGTAAGTGTAACCCGAGACATGAGCGTTCCTCTGCCCCAGTCCTAGGCTCTCTCCAGGGCCACGATGCGGCGGCTCACTGGCTGCACTCATCTCCTGGACGTGTTTTAGTTGTCACACTCTGAAGCCTGCCACCTTGTCACGGTGGGAATATGAGCCACTTAGTACCAACTGCCCTGTGCTTGACCCACCACGCATAGTCATCACCCGCTTGGGACCCCTGGACGCTCTGTTGTGCAGGAGGTGATGATACCCATCTGATGATGATGATGGTGGTGTTGTTCCTGAGATAACACATGGGTGGTTCTGCTCTCCTTCCCCTCGGCCCTTAGCCTTCACCATCAACAGCATCCACATGCAGATCCTGCCGCAAAACACGGTGCAAAACGGGGAGAACCTGACCCTGCAGTGCCTCGTGGATGTCAGCACCACCTCGCCGGTCCAGCCCCTGCACCAGGTGCTGTTCTACAAGGATGATGTGCTGCTTCGCAACGTCTCCTCCAGGACAAACAGAGAGAGTTATTTGATTCCCCACGTCCGGGTCTGTGACTCAGGGAGATACAAATGCACCGTGAAACTGAACAACAAGGAAAAAGCGACACCAGAGTATGAGGTGTGGGTGAAAGGTGAGAGCCTGCAAAAGAAACACGGTTTGGGAGGGTGAATCATGATCACATGCTGTAGCTTGAAGAGGGACTGAATGAGTCACGACACGCTGGACCTCCCTGCCGATCCACTGCCCTTCTCACTGGTGTGCTTGATGTTTTCCCAACCTGGACAAGTGGCAGTAGACATGCTCCTGATACACCAGGCTTTTCCTAACCTCCTTGCCTTTGCAAGGGCTTCCCATGTGGCTCAGCTGGTAAAGAATCCGCCTGCAATGCAGGAGACCTGGGTTCAATCCCTGGGTTGGGAAGATCTGCTGGAGAAGGGAACGGCTACCTACTCCAGTATTCTGGCCTAGAGAATTCCATGGGCTGTATAGTCCATGGGGTCACAAAGAGTGAGTGACTTTCGCTTCACTTCACTTGCCTTTGCACATGCTATCTGCTCTCCCTAGAACTCCCTCTTCATCTCCTCTCCTCATGAATTCTCTCTCCTTGAACACTCAACTCAGTGATCGCTTCTCTGACACTTTTCTCAAACAAAATTGATCTCCCCCAGGGTCCTGGTCCTTATAGCTCTTGTCCCTCTCTGCATTCAGTGGTATTTGTATAAAGGTCAGGACTCTTGGGTTTGACACTGGATTCTTCAGTTGCTCTGCTTAGTTTCGGTCTGGACAAGTCCCTTACCTTCTCTACACTTTAAAATTCTCATCAGTGAAATGAATAATACTACCTCAGGGAGTTACTGAGAGGATTAAAAGATTCTGTGTTGGTAAAGATGGTGCAATTTCCAGCACATAATGAGTCTCCAATAAGTTACAATTACTATTTCACTCAATAATGCAACTTTCTCACACATCTGGTTGCTCTCCAGACTGTGAGATCCTGAGGAAAGAGGTGATGTTTAGTCTTTTTTTTTTTTTTAATATATCTCAAAAAAATCTGGCTCATAATAGGCACTCAATAAATGACTGTGGAATAAACCCAGTTGAAAAGAGCAAGTAGAAATAGAGATGGAGAAACAAGAAAAATGTATCATTGGGGGAAATTTGGGTCACACGGTTCCATCCATCCATTTTTTCATTGGTTTACTCTCTCAAGAAGCATGTCTCAAGGTTGCAGATCAGGAAGAAAAAAAAAAAAGGTGCTAGACATGAAAATGCATCAGGCATATCCTAGCTCTGGATGCAATTACAGTCCTGGAAGGAAGAGATATATTTAACAAATCGCTGCAGTCCAACAGTCATTTGATCTGACTGCCTTGGGAGCACAGCGGTGAGAAGAAACAATTCGGCCTAGAGGAGTTAGGGACGGCCTCCCAGAAAATGGACACCGGGTTCAGATACAAAAGATCACGTAGGGATTATCTTGATGGCCAAATGGTGCCAAGGACAGAGAAAAGGGATATAGCATAAGAGTGAAAGTGCAGAGGCTGAGAAAGAAGTTGCTCTCCCAGCAGAGTGCCCCTGGATCAACTTCCCTAACCTCTGTAGGCAAGTTTTCATTTCCTGTCTCTAAAGTCGAGATCACTGGGTATCTCTGCATACCCTTGAATGTCGAGATCACTGGGTATCTCTGCATACCCTTGAATGTCGAGATCACTGGGTATCTCTGCATACCCTTGAATGTTGTTTGTTTTGAGGATTAAATGGGGAGCCGAGGAAGTGATCCAGTTTTGGATGAATGAATGGCCCACCATGTACTAGGTGCTTGGCCAGACCATCCTTAGAAAGAAATGATCCTTTCAGCAAGCAGGAAGCAGGAAGAACCAGTGGGCAAGTGTTTGGCGGCATTTTCCTCTCAGAAGTATACGACCTCTGACCACCTTCCCGTCAGGGTTTGAGGCTCACACGGGAGGACATGACTATGTCACCCTCCAGGCCGGTTCATCCTCTGGACACCCTGGGTGTCCCGTGGACCATAGTGGCATGGCTGGCCGGATATCCCTCTGTATCACCAGGGGCCACAGACACAGAGAAGCAGAGCAGCACTTCAGCACCTCCACTGGGGACAGGGGAGGAGCCAACGGGTCCCCATGTTCACAGTAGTGATGAGGAAAGAGTGGCAGGCCAAGACTTTGGGAAATAGATGTTGAAAAGAAATGTGCCAGAAACTTGGGATGATTTAACGGACACAGTTTGTGGATTCAGCCCCGTTCTTCCTGGACAGCTGCTGCCATAACTGTCATTTTTGCATCACTGAGCTCACTTCTGTGATCAGAACAGTCATTCATACCACTGTTACTTCCAGTGATAAGAACTACCACTTACTCAGGCCCTCATAAGACAAGATAAACGGTTCTGAGCATGTCACATGCATTTCATTTTACTCCTGCAACGGCACCGAGAGATCAGCCTGGTTCCTCCTGTGTACAAGTGTCGACGTTGGAGCTCAGAGAGGTTGGTTGGTCTGGTCACATCAAACACAGAGCCAGAGTCAGAACCTAGATCTATCTGACTCTGCAGTTGGCCTCTCTAACTCTTTTTTATGATAGGAGGTCTTTGAGGCAGAGAAAAGACAGTCCATTCATTCATTAACCGTTTATCAAGTGCCCATTCTGATGAAGACCCAACAATGAGTATAACATGCTCCCATCCCTTGATCCCTTCTCCTGGGGAATCTCGTGTAGGGGCAGGGGAGCACCTTCACCAGAAGTGACAGCAGAGGTGGAGCACATGCAGCTCTCCTCCCCAAGAGGACAGCTCTCTATTTCTCCCTTTTTTAAAAAAAATTTTATTTTTATTAATTTTTTTTTAAAACACCAAAAGCATTTTGTATTTGTGGTATAGCCGATTAACAAGGTTGTGATAGTTTTAGGTGAACAGCGAAGGGATTCAGACATACGTATACATGTATCCATTGTTTATCTCTGACCTGGGTGGGTCAAGGAAAAAGATTCATGAGTGATGCGGGCAGGTGGCACATTCAGGAAGAGGCAGATTTAGGATACGAGCAAGTCTGTCTGACTCCAAGATGGAGTCGATAGCCCTTGGACCCAGGGGCCTGGACAGGACAGCTCATCTCAGCCAGACTCTCCCAGCTCCCTCTAATCCAACCCTGGCTCACCACCTGCTGTATTTTCCCCTCCAGCCCTTCCTCTGCTCTAGACAGCCCTCTTGAAAAGCCACTCATATCCCTTGGCACAAGCAGATCCCAAGGCCCTGGAATGCCTGTCCTTGGCCCCCATCTCACTTCATCTGTCCAGGTAACCTCCTTCCTCCAAGAATCCTCTCAGGTGCTTTTCTTTTCTAGGATCTTCTTGACTCCTCAGGCAAAGAGGGACTCCTCCTTTCCTGACTGCTCCCTCGGTTACTGTCTCTGTGAGGCACTCTAATTCCTAGTTATTTTCAGCTTTCCTTTTTAAACTGAGGCCACGCCTGCCTCCTCTCCCTGCACCACCCCCTGCCTCTGGCTGTAAAGTCACACAGACCTGGGGGTGAGTTTCAGTTGCTCTGGGGCTTGAAGGCTCTAAGCTTCTGGGTGAGCCTTGAACCTCTCGGAGTGTCACCTTAGTCATCTGTAAAATGGACATAATTTTCTCTTTCCTGCAGAGATTTACTATGAGAATTACAAAAGGGAGTCACGGATAGAAAGTTAATCCCAGCTTGTTGTTGGCGTTCAATATATTGTAACAACCACCACGGTAATACTGATGAATACAGGCAGTCTTTGTTTTGTTCTTAACTATGTTGGTTGAGATGACTTGACTTCCCAGTGGAATTATAAACTTTGAAAGCATCAACCACATCTTAGACATCAGTTCAGTTCAGTTGCTCAGTCGTGTCCGACTCTGCGACCCAATGAATCACAGCACGCCAGGCCTCCCTGTCCATCACCAACTCCCGGAGTTCACTCAGACTCACGTCCATCGAGTCAGTGACGCCATCCACCCATCTCATCCTCTGTCGTCCCCTTCTCCTCCTGCCCCCAATCCCTCCCAGCACCAGGGTCTTTTCCAATGAGTCAACTCTTCGCATGAGGTGGCCAAAGTACTGGAGTTTCAGCTTTAGCATCAGTCCTTCCAAAGAAATCCCAGGGCTGGTCTCCTTCAGAATGGACTGATTGGATCTCCTTGTAGTCCAAGGGACTCTCAAGAGTCTTCTCCAACACCACAGTTCAAACGCATCAATTCTTCGGCGCTCAGCCTTCTTCACAGTCCAACTCTCACATCCATACATGACCACAGGAAAAACCATAGCCTTGACTAGACGGACCTTTGTTGGCAAAGTAATGTCTCTGCTTTTCAATATGCTATCTAGGTAGGTCATAACTTTTCTTCCAAGGAGTGAGCGTCTTTTAATTTCATGGCTGCAGTCACCATCTGCAGTGATCTTGGAGCCCCTCGAAAATAAAATCTGACGCTGTTTCCACTGTTTCCCCATCTATTTCCCATGAAGTGGTGGGACCAGATGCCATGATCTTCGTTTTCTGAATGTTGAATGTTTTCTGAATGTTTAAGCCAACTTTTTCACTCTCCACTTTCACTTTCATCAAGAGGCTTTTCAGTTCCTCTTCACTTTCTGCCATAAGGGTGGTGTCATCTGCATACCTGAGGTTATTGATATTTCTCCCGGCAATCTTGATTCCAGCTTGTGCTTCTTCCAGCCCAGCATTTCTCATGATGTACTCTCCATATAAGTTAAATAAGCAGGGTGACAATATACAGCCTTGATGTACTCCTTTTCTGATTTGGAATCAGTCTGTTGTTCCATGTCCAGTTCTAACCGTTGCTTCCTGACCTGCATATAGGTTTCTCAAGAGGCAGGTCAAGTGGTCTGGTATTCCCATCTCTTTCAGAATTTTCCACAGTTTCTTGTGAGCCACACAGTCAAAGGCTTTGGCATAGTCCATAAAGCAGAAATAGATGTTTTTCTGGAACTCTCTTGCTTCTTCCACGATCCAGCAGATGTTGGCAATTTGGTCTCTGGTTCCTCTGCCTTTTCTAAAACCAGCTTGAACATCTGGAAGCTCACGGTTCATGCATTGCTAAAGCCTGGCTTAGAGAATTTTGAGCATTACTTTACTAGTGTGTGAGATGAGTGCAATTGTGTGGTAGTTTGAGCATTCTTTGGCATTGCCTTTCTTTGGGGTTGAAATGAAAACTGCCCTTTTCCAGTCCTGCGGTCACTGCTGAGTTTTCCAAATTTACTGGCATATTGAGTGCAGCACTTTCACAACATCATCTTTCAGGATTTGAAATAGCTCCACTGGAATTCCATGACCTCCACTAGCTTTGTTCCTAGTGATGCTTTTCAAGGCCCACTTGACTTCACATTCCAGGATGTCTGGCTCTAGATTAGTGATCACATCATCACGATTATCTGGGTCGTGAAGACTTTTTTTGTGCAGTTCTGTGTATTCTTGCCACCTCTTCTTAATATCTTCTGCTTCTGTTAGGTCCATACCGTTTCTGTCCTTTATCGAGCCCATCTTTGCAGGAAATGTTCCCTTGGTACCTCTAATTTTCTTGAAGAGAAAGTCTTTCCCATTCTTTTGTTTTCCTCTATTTCTTTGCATCAATCTCTGAGGAAGGCTTTCTTGTCTCTTCTTGCTATTCTTTGGAACTCTGCATTCAGATGCTTATATCTTTCCCTTTCTCCTTTGCTTTTCACTTCTCTTCTTTTCACAGCTATTAGTAAGGCCTCCCCAGACAGCCATTTTGCTTTTTTGCATTTCTTTTCCACGGGGATGGTCTTGACCCCTGTCTCCCGTACAATGTCATGAACCTCATTCCATAGTTCATCAGGCACTCTATCTATCAGATCTAGTCCCTTAAATCTATTTCTCACTTCCACTGTATAATCAAAAGGGATTTGATTTAGGTCATACCTGAATGGTCTAGTGGTTTTCCCTACTTTCTTCAATTTAAGTCTGAATCTGGCGATAAGGAGTTCATGATCTGAGCCACAGTCAGCTCCTGGTCTTGTTTTTGTTGACTGGGTAGAGCTTCTCCATCTTTGGCTGCAAAGAAAATAATCAATCTCATTTCGGTGTTGACCATCTGGTGATGTCCATGTGTAGAGTCTTCTCTTGTGTTGTTGGAAGAGGGTGTTTGCTATGACCAGTGCATTTTCTTGGCAAAGCTCTATTAGTCTTTGCCCTGCTTCATTCCATATTCCAAGGCCAGATTTGCCTGTCACTCCAGGTGTTTCTTGACTTCCTACTTTTGCATTCCAGTCCCCTATAATGAAAAGGACATCTTTTTTAGGTGTTAGTTCTAAAAGGTCTTTTAGATCTTTATAGAACCGTTCAACTTCAGCTTCTTCAGCGTTCCTGGTTGCAGCATAGACTTGGATTACTGTGATATTGAATGGTTTGCCTTGGAAATGAACAGAGATCATTCTGTCGTTTTTGAGATTGCATCCAAGTACTGCATTTCGGACTCTTTTGTTGACCATGATGGCTACTCCATTTCTTCTGAGGGGTTCCTGCCCACAGTAGTAGATGTAATGGTCATCTGAGTTAAATTCACCTATTCCAGTCCATTTTAGTTCACTGATTCCTAGAATGTCGACATTCACTCTTGCCATCTCTTGTTTGACCACTTCCAATTTGCCTTGTTTCATGGACCTGACATTCCAGGTTCCTATGCAATATTGCTCTTTACAGCATCAGACCTTGCTTCTATCACCAGTCACATCCACAACTGGGTATTGTTTTTGCTTTGGCTCCATCCCTTCATTCTTTCTGGAGTTATTTCTCCACTGATCTCCAGTAGCATATTGGGCACCTACTGACCTGGGGAGTTCCTCTTTCGGTATCCTATCATTTTGCCTTTTCATACTGTTCATGGGGTTCTCAAGGTAAGAATACTGAAGTGGCTTGCCATTCCCTTCTCCAGTGGACCACATTCTGTCAGACCTCTCCACCATGACCCGCCCGTCTTGGGTGGCCCCATGGGCATGGCTTAGTTTCATTGAGTTAGACAAGGCTGTGGTCCTAATGTATTTAGATTAACTAGTTTTCTGTGAGTATGGTTTCAGTGTGTCTGCCCTCTGATGCCCTCTTGCAACACCTACTGTCTTACTTGGGTTTCTCTTACCTTGGACGTGGGGTATCTCTTCACGGCTGCTCCAGCAAAGTGCAGCTGCTGCTCCTTACCTTGGACAAGGGGTATCTCCTCACTGCCGCCCCTCCTGACCTTTACTGTGGAATAGCTCCTCTAGGCCCTCCTGTGCTGGCTAGGCCACCGCTCCTTGGACTATCTTAGACATAGTCTACATATTTTTCCAAAGAACCTGGTATGGTGTTCAGCACATACATACTCAATAATTACCTGGTAGGTAACACTGAGGTTCTGGGAACAAAAGAACCATCAGATGGGTCAACCCCAGTGACTGGGCTGATGGGTGGCTTGGCCGCTGGAGCAAACATACTAACGAACTTTCTCTTCCCCCGAAGGAGTGTCTGATCCCAGGGTGACGCTGGACAAGAAGGAGGTGATAGAAGGTGGAGTCGTGGTAGTCAACTGTTCTGTCCCAGAGGAAAAGGCTCCTGTACATTTCACAATAGAAAAATTTGAACTAAATATAAGGAGTGCCAAGAAAAAAAGAGAAAAAACCTCTCAGAACCAGAATTTTGTGACGCTGGAATTCACAGTTGAGGAGCAAGACCGTGCCATATTTTTCCAATGTCAAGCGAAGATCTTTTCCGGGTCCAACGTGGAGTCCTCCAGACCCATGAGGAGTGAACTGGTCACTGTGCGGGGTCAGAGTCCTACTCTCCTTTCTATCATTCTTCCTGGTTTGCTGATTTGGTCTGGGGAGAAAGCCCAGAATTGGAAAGGGGCTTAGGCCTTTGCTGCTCAAGACTGTTCTTTGTTTATTATTATTATTTCGTATTGGAGTATAGGTGATTAACAAGTGTTGTGATAGTTTCAGGGGAACAGCGAAGGGACTCAGCCATACATACACATGTATCCATTCTCCCCCAAACTCCCTTCTGGTCCACAAAACACAGCAGAGTTCCATGTGCTATATGGTAGGTCCTTGTTGGTTATCCATTTTAAATATAGCAGTGTGTACATGTCCATCCCAGACTCCCTAACGATCCCTTCCCCTCATCCTTCCCCACCCCTCCTGCAACATTCTCTAAGTCTTTGAGTCTGTTCCTGTTTTGTAAATAAGTTCATTTGTGTTTCTTTTTAGAATCCACATACAGGAGACATCATACCATATTTCTCCTTCTCTGTCAAGACTGTTCTTAATCACTTTATATTTTTCAAACTTTCTGTCTGTGACCCCGTTTAACTATATACACTTATATATTTCCAAACAATTCTTAACCTTCATACATGATGTATTTTGTTATTGTTCTTTCTACTCTATTTCCATTTCTTAAAGCACTGGCTGAGACTCACTGAAACGACATCTTGTGTGACCTGCAGCTTGGGAACCGTGACTTTAAACCATGAGGATCAGACATCAGGAAGTGGGGTCTGGAGGGGATTCAGAGGGAAGGAGGGGCAGGTCCTCAGCTTTTGCCTCCTGCATTTGACAAGGGATTTCCCCCTTCTACCCATCCTTCCATCACTGAGACATTGGACTAGTAGGAAACAGATGAGGTGGCCTGAGAAGTGCTCTCAGGACAGAAAGGCTACAGCAGAGGGGAGCCAGGGTCTGAGTGTCCAGGACAGAGAGCTCAGAGCTCCAGGTCAGACACCCAGCAGCTCCCCGTGACCTGAGAGGGGAGCATGCGTGAAGCAGGAAGAAGGCAGGGGAAGGAACAGTTTACCGCAGAAAGCCTCAAGTGTATTCAGGATCAGAGCCCTACAGCTTGTTAAGTGACCCTCAGGGGACTTCCCTGGTGGTCCAATGTTGGGAATCTGCTCGTCCAATGCAGGGAACAGGGGTTCGATCCCTGGTCAGGGAACTAAGATCCTGCATGCTGTGTGGTGTGGCCAAAAAAATAATGGAACAACAATTGAGAAAAAAAAAATGAACCTCTGCTTTTGGCGCCTTCACTTTTGCCCATTGTGTGTACATAATGCTATATTGTATGTGTATATATTTCCTGTATAGTATTATGTGTGTATATGTATATATATAGTATTATGTATATACAACTTTTTTATTGTAGTTCATGGTGTGGGTTAAATTTTTAGAAAATACAGTACTATATAAAGTGACAATTCTTCACAGTAAGTATCAACACTTAGAGAAAGTCCTTTGTATGGTATTCTAGACTTATTCTGCTCATTCATCATGTGCACACACAGTTTTCACTTGTTTATCTTTGTTTTTACCAAAAAAAAAAAAAGAGCGAGAGAGCTGTCAAACATTCTATCTTATAACTTTTTCTTAACAAATACAGTATAGATGTACTTTTGTCCATATCAGGAAATACAGATCTTTACCATTTTAGTGAAAACTCAGAATCCTGTTGTAAGGATATGCTCATTTCATTTTAGTTTTTTAAATTAATTTATTTTCTGAAAGTGAAAGAAGGTTTTATTCAGGGAGGGAACGCACTCCATAGACAGAGTGTGGGCCGTCTCAGAAGGTGACAGTCACCGGCCTCATTTTATGTTGATGGACATTTAGGCATTTTTTTCCCACTTGTTTGATCTTAAGACAATCTTGCAGTGAACATTCTTATAACTTCTATATTTTCGTATCTTATTTTTTATGTGTCAGATTCTCTTTTTATTGAATTATTTATTTCTTTATGTTTGGCTGTGCTGGGTCTTTGTTTCTCTAGTTTCAGGGTGTAGGGACTACTCTAGTTCTGATGTGCAGGCTTCTCATTGTGGTGGCTTCTCTTGGTGAAGAACATGAGCTCTAGGGCATACAGGCTCCGGTAATTGTGGCACACAGCTTCGTTGCTCTGTGGCATGTGGAATCTTCCTGGACCAGAGATTGAACCCATGTCCTCTGCTTTGGCAGGCAGATTCTTAACCATTGGACCACCAGGGAAGTCCCTGTGTCAAATTCTTGATTCAAATGTTTTGTGTATTTTCGGTGTTGAAAAATATCACCAATGCGCTCCTCCAAAAGGATAAACATTTCCATCAAAATTGTTCATTTGCCCATATCCTGGCTTCCCTGGTGGCTCAGAGGTTAAAGCGTCTGCCTCTAATGCAGGAGACCTGGGTTCAATCCCTAGGTCAGGAAGATCCTCTAGAGAAGGAAATGGCCACCCACTCCAGTATTCTTGCCTGGAGAATCCCATGGATGGAGGAGCCTGGTGGGCTACAGTCCACGGGGTCGCAAAGAGTCGAACACGGCTGAGCGACTTAACTTTCAACTAACTTTCATCAACACAGTATATTATTGATGTTTTCTCTATTGATGTTTTATCTTTTACTGACTGCCTTGTGAGCAGCTTGCAGGATCTCAGTCCTCAGTCAGGGATTGAACCTGGGCCACAGTAGTGAAAGCACCGAATGTTAACCACTAGACTGCCAGGGAGCTCCCAATATTTTTGTTATTTTTGACAGTCTATTATAATTGAAGCACAATGGCATATCACTACTGTGATTTGTATTTCTTTGGTCTTTAGTGAGGTTGAGTACGCTTTTTACATTTGTAAATGTATGCTTTTACATCCCTTCATGCCTCTCTATTCACATACACTTTGCCCATATTTGCCTACTGCTTCTGATTGATTTGTTTGAGCCCTTTATAGATTAAAGGAATGAGCTCTTTGTCAGGTGCTATGCAAAAATTTACCCAGTTTGTCACTTGTCTTTATTTTTTACTTCCATGAAAAAGCTTTCAATCTTTAGTTAAAATCAAAGTTACACATCTTTTTTCCTTATGGTATCAATTTATGCATCTTTTTTTTTTTACGGTATCCAGTTTTATGATTCATACCTAAAGTTCCTCCATGCTCCAAGATTATTAAAGCAAAAAAATGCACCTCTGTTTTCTTTTACTGTTTCTGTGGTTTAATTTTTTTTCCCTCTTGTGCATTTAGATCTCTGATACATTGAGTTTGGGTGTCAGGAAAAAAATCTTTAGTTATTATCAAGCTACCCCAGAGGGTATTATTGAATGTCCTAAAAGATGCCATCTCTTTTTTTTGATTCTTACTCAGGAAAATAAACTCCTTTTTTTTTTTTTTTTTAGTGATAGTTTTTTATTGTGAATTTAAATGACTTTACAGTAAAAAAAAAAAGTTTACGAATATTAAAGTAGTAGGTCACTTTAAATTTACTTTTGGCGTTTTTTTAATATCCTTATCTGTATTTTACGTGGCTGTAATTGGTGTATACACTCCCTTACGCTCTGCTGGGTGTTTTGGTGGAAGCAAAGGCCTGACTCTACTTCCCTCACCATGTCCAAACCCTAATGTCTGACCCATATTTTATTAAAAGTGTTTTCCAAACGGCTTGAGTCATGAAATCAATTTAGTTAGTCACAACCAGCATTTTTAAGAAAGAAATAGAATAGACTAGAAAACACTTTGCAGGGAGATATGGCATTATTTAAAAATTCATTTCCATGAAGCTGAACTTTGGAAAGCAAGGGAATATCTAAGCTGAAATGCCAGAGGTCCATGAAATGGTATGAGAGTTACCTAGAAAATCCTTGGTGGGCAGGAGAGGGGTCTGATTCTCACTGCTGTGATTATTTCTGAAGTCATTTGAAAAATGTTCTTCAGATGAGATGTAGGTTTGACCTTTGGGAAGCTCAAAGTTAGAGAAGTGAAATTAAGAAGGCTGAAGATGCAAGAGCGAGTGGGAGGGAGGGAGCACCAGAGCAGCCTAGGTGAAGGGTTTTGAGAGGAAAGGTTGAATTTTTTTTTTAATTAATAAGGAAAAACTGGTTGGCATCCAAAAGCACAGAAAAGGGGAGGGAAGTGCCTTTTCTCCTCACCCGGATTTGAACCTGAGTCCAACCAGCCTGTCCTCTTCTCGTAGAATCCTTCTCTAATCCCAAGTTCCACATCATCCCCGAGGGAAAGATCACAGAAGGAGATGACCTCCAGGTCAAGTGCACCGTTCAGGTGACGCACCAGGCCCAGTCATTCCCGGAAATCATCATCCAGAAGGACAGGGAGATTGTCGCGCACAACAGCCTCAGCAGCGAGGCTGTGTACTCCGTGATGGCCACGACAGAGCACAACGGCAACTACACGTGCAAAGTGGAAGCCAGTCGCATATCCAAAGTCAGCAGCGTCGTGGTCAACATCACAGGTAGGGCTGCTGCAGGGCGTCGGCACGTGGCGGGCTCGCGAGGTGTCTGTGCTGGAATCCGGACTGGGCAGTGAGAGCTGGTTCTTCTGCTCCCGCTGGTCTGAATGGATGTGCTCAGGCAGGGCCGTGGTGCTCGTGGGGAGAAAGTCAGTGCAGAGTGAGTCAGCAGTCCGCTGTGGTGCTTGAGGGTGCAGGTTGGGCCATCAGATCCCAGCCGGGCCTCTCAGTACATCTGTGACCTTGAGTGAGTGCCTGACCGTCTCCTTGCTACAGTTCTGACAGTGGAGTGATGATAGCACTGCAGGACTGTTATAAGGACTAAACGCCATCGCCTTTCCTACAGAGCCGTGCACAGAGTAAGCACTCAGCAAGTGTTAGCTGATGTTTCTGTTATTATGTCACATTTTTCTTCCCTTTGTGCCAAGTACTGTGCTAGATCTCTACATCCCTGTGGAGGTCCTAAGACAGGGTCAGGAGCAAGAAAGCATTCAGTTCAGCTCAGTTCAGTCACTCAGTCGTGTCCGACTCTTTGCAACCCCATGAATCGCAGCACGCCAGGCCTCCCTGTCCATCACCAACTCCCGGAGTTCACTCAGACTCAAGTCCATCGAGTCAGTGACGCCATCCACCCATCTCATCCTCTGTCATCCCCTTCTCCTCCTGCCCCCAA
The DNA here is from genome assembly GCF_042477335.2 of Ovis canadensis. Taxonomy (NCBI): domain Eukaryota; kingdom Metazoa; phylum Chordata; class Mammalia; order Artiodactyla; family Bovidae; genus Ovis; species Ovis canadensis. The sequence continues at coordinate 56,953,490 of NC_091255.1, read as the reverse complement.
TCCCTCCCAGCCTCAGAGTCTTTTCCAATGAGTCAACTCTTCGCATGAGGTGGCCAAAGTACTGGAGTTTCAGCTTTAGCACCATTCCTTCCAAAGAACACCCAGAGGTAGACTCAAAAATAATAGTCACAGTTCCTCTTTGTTGAATACTCTTTGCCTGGTTTACATACATTTTCATTTCAAGCGCATAATTATGCCATAAAGTAAGTATTATGATGCTGGCTTTATGGATGTAGAAACTGGAGCTGAGAAGTCAGGTCACTCACCTAATGATTACAGGATTGCTGAGTGGCAGAGCAAGAGTTACCCACCGGCTTGTTAGATTTCCAAACCCATGTACTTAGGAAGTTCCCCTGGATGCCTTTCTTCTTTACGTGGCTTTACTTTTCATTTATTTATTTAGTTTAATTTGGGGGCTGTACTAAGTCTTCATCAGAGAAGGAAACGGCAACCCACTCCAGTGTTCTGGCCTGGAGAATCACGTGGACAGAGGAGCCTGGTGGGCTGCAGTCCATGGGGTTGCAAGGAGTTGGACACAGCAGAGCACACACAGACACAAGTCTTCACTGCCACGTTCTGGCTTCTCTAGCTGCAGTACGCGGGCTTAGTTGCCCTGCTGCGGCTGAGATCCCTGACTAGGGATCGAACTCATGCCCCCTGCAGCAGAAGCATAGGGTCTTTTTCTTTTTCAATTGGAGGCTAATTACTTTACAATTGTGGTGGTTTTTGCCATACATTGACATGAATCAGCCATGTGTGTACATCATGTGTTCCCCATCCTGAACCCCCCTCCCACCTCCCTCCCCATCCCATTCCTCAGGGTCATCCCAGTGCCAGCCCTGAGCACCCTGTCTCATGCATCGAACCTGGGCTGGCGATCTGTTTCACATGTGATAATATACATGTTTCAATGCTATTCCCTCAGATCATCCCACCCTCGCCTTCTCCCACAGAGTCCAGAAGACTGTTCTATACATCTGTGTCTCGTTTGCTGTCTCTTTTGCATATAGGTTCATCATTACCATCTTTCTAAATTCCATATATATGTGTTAGTATACTGCATTGGTGTTTTTCTTTCTGACTTTCTTCACTCTGTATAATAGGCTCCAGTTTCATCCACCACATTAGAACTGATTCAAATATATTCTTTTTAATGGCTGAGTGGTATTCCATTGTGTAAATGTACCACAGTTTTCTTATCCATTCATCTGCTGATGGATATCTAGGTTGCTTCCATGTCCTGGCTATTATAAACAGTGCTGCGAGAAGCGCAGGGTCTTAACCGCTGAATGGCCAGGGAAGTCCCTACCTGACTTTACTTTTCAAAACAGCGTTTACTAGGGAAAAAAGAAAAAATGTACTCTATCTCCCCCTGTATATTAAATATCTTTAGGCCCTAGAATGTTAAGGTGATGAGTGTATTATCTATTTTATCAGGTGCTATATCGCTAAGAGCTGAACAGTACCTGCCATACAGTAGGCTTTCAATACATATTTGTTGGATGAACAGGTGAGCATTGGGTGACAGTGTTCCAGAGGCAGAGAGAGTCAGCACTTTTTGGTTCCCAAGTGAAAGTGTTCATTCATTCATCATGCATTTGCTCATTTACTGAAAGCCTCCTCTGTGTCAATAGAGACTATACAGTCACAGCAACAGTGCCCAGTATCATAGGTAGGCTGCCAACCAACCCAGCTAGGTGACTGGCAGGTGTTGGATCCTGCTGGTCTATACCAGGTTGGCTCTTGCTAGCTATTTAGTTTATTATCGATAATGGCAAATATTTTGATGGCATATTTTTTTAAGATAAAATATAATTATCTTATTAGAGAACAGTACTCAGTTCAACATATATTGAGCATCTTCTGTGTGCTGGGCTACTTTTTGGGGACCTAGGGAGCTGCCCTATGCAGCTTTGAAGAATTTCACAGACATAAATAGATGATGAGAATGTGATGCAATGATCAGCTCTGTTAAAGAGATGGTTGTATGGTCATGGGAGCAGCAGGGACCACGTGGCATACACAAGGGCAATTTCAGGGCTTAGAGCAGCACTCCAACCCCTCGGACCAGGCTACTTTAGGGAAACATGAGGCATCTTTGGACCACAAGATACTATTGTTGTAGCTGATCCCACATCAGAAGTTTGAGTCACGCTGAGTCAATCAGAAGGCGAGGCTCCCTGGCCCAAGAAAGCACAGGATTAGGCTTGGCTGGCCCTTCCCATCCCCTCAGTCTGATGCTCTGTGCTCCTGTTCCATGTAGAGCTGCCGGAGCCATGCCAGGGCTGGCAGGCAACTCCCCCACCTTCAAGAGCTGCAAGCCCTTGGACCTGGCTCCAGGCCCACTTCTGAAGCCTATTCTCCACTCCCCTGTTGGTATTAAGCCTCTCTATGAGTGGTTCTATAAAGTGATGTTGGAGGCTCACAATGATTTTGTGGACATCAAGATCATTGAACTAGTAATTTGTCTTTGGCTTGAAAGTGGATTTCCATCACCTCTCACCGTTCACATTTTCAGACCCAGGTGCTGCCAGGACTCCTGACTCTGTCCTGTCATCTCATCTCTACAATCACACCCTCATTCTGACCCCTCACAGCAGGATGTCAAGCATCTCTGCTCCAGTTCATCCTTCGACAAACCTGTGGGAGAAGCACCTATTTGGCTTAATTATTCCTGGGCTCTATGGGCTTCCTTGGTGGCTCAGTTGGTCAAAAACAAAAACAAAAAACCCTGCCTGCCAATGCAGGAGATGAAAGAGACCTGGGTTTCATCCCTGGGTCAGGAAGAACCCCCGGAGAAGGGCATGGCAACCCACTCCAGTATTCTTCCCTAGAAAATTCCATGGACAGAGGAGCCTGGCAGGCTACAGTCCACAGGCTCGCAAAGAGTTGGACATGACTGAGCACGCACGCATGCACACACATACACACACACATACTTGCACACACACACATACACACCTTTACCTTGACTCCAGCCCCTTCCAAACATCTCACCTGACTCTGCCTGGAATATTCTTTCTGCTTGGTCACTGGAAGACCTCTATTGTCCTTAAAGACCAAGCCCCAGATCTCCCTCTAGGAACCTCCCAGGAAGAGTCCCATGGTCACATCTCAGTTCCCATCACACTCGTCTCCTGTCTACAGGTCAAGAGTCACTGTAAAGATTTAGCATCTGTCTCCATCATCCTGGGTGAGCTCTGGAGGGTCTGTGGCTCAATGCGTCTGACAACATTGATACTTAGCACAGAGCCTGGCATGTTATAGGAACTCAGTAAATATTTGCTCAGCGAGTGAACAAAAGACATCCTTATTAACCCGAGTGATGGTCCAGCAGTTCTGTTTACGACACTCCTTTACAAACAGATTATTCCCTAACAACATCTCATTCTTAACTCTAAACCACTGTCCACCTACCCCAGCAAGATGTTTTGTATTTTTTGCATTTTTGTTTACTTATTTTTTAGTGTGGAATCATTTCTGTGGGATTCTTCCTGAGGTGTTTTTTTTGTTTTTTGTTTTTTTTTAAACTTTTTTGGTATTTGTCCAGTGAGATTGTAAAGCCCTTAAGGAGGTCAATTTCTTTCTTTTTTGCCTACTCCTAACCTAGAGCTTTGTTTTATTTCATTTTATTTCATTTGGCTGTGCCTGGTCTTAGTTGTGGCATGCTGGATTTTAGTTGCCCCTTTTCGTTGCGGCATGTGGGATCTAGTTCCCTGACCAGGGATTGAACCCAGGCCCCATGTGTTGGGAGCATAGGGTCTTAGCCACTGGATCACCAGAGAAGTCCCCTAACCTCAAGCTTTTGATGGCGATCTGAAAAGAGGTAAGTCGATGTTCATTATATGGAAGGAAGGAGGGGTGGAATGTGCCTCACTGAATTAATTATTAGGAGATCACCTGACTTACAGTGTTATTTTATTCTCTATCAAGGAAACTAAGAAGACACCACGTACTCATCATAATTATGATGGAAATGACTTCCATTTCCATCCATGGAATATCAGTGATGACCACAACAGTGTTGGTTTTTACTTCCAAACCTGTATGGCAGATCAAATCCTAAGTTTAGAGCCAAAGGTAGAATTTGACCCCTGAGTCCTGATTGCATTCTCAAACCCCTAAAGAGGTTTTCTAGGGGAAATTTCACGTCTCCATCTCTTTCTCAATACAAAGATAGTCTCAAGTGCCACCGGCTCCTTTTCCTTTCTGCTTCAAGGGTCATAACCATGGAGTCAGTGCACATTTGCTTACATGAAGGAGCCAAGTCCGCAAAGGTTAAGTGGCTAATTAGTAATTCCTCTGTGGCTGAAAACAAACATTTACCATTATTATAAAATACTGGTATTGTTCAGGGAATATTTGTATTAGGAGATCGATGAAACTTCTTGAAAGTCAACCACAGCCTTTAGTACTCTCGATATCCAATCTACATTACGATGCTAATAACTCCTTCCAGTAGCATAGAATGTGGAAACTTACCAAGTACTTGGCCTTGGGAGGCTTCAGGTGGCGTCTTCATGCTCCTCCATGGGAAGTGCTGGAGGAATGGCGGGCAAGCTGCCGCTTCTCCCCAGCTCTACAGCATCTCTCTGCTTCAAGCCCAGACTACATTCTCTCCTGCTTCCAGTCTGGGCCCCTCCAACTCCATTCTCCTTCCAGAGATCTCCCTACAAAACACATCTGAAGCTATCCCCGTGACCCAGACCGCCCATGGCTCCCGTTGTCCTGAGGGTATAGTCCACACTTTTAAAAATGTGATTCTCAAGTTCCCTGAAGATCTGCAAGCCTTCTTTTTCTTCTCCCACAGCGTCCCAGGCTGCCTGAACTTTCAGGTGCCTGAACCTCTTGTCAGACCTTCCATATGTTATTTTCTGTTCCTGTGATACTTTCCATCTTTGCCTGGATAACTTACCCCAGGAGTTTTCTCCTGATTCTTCAAGCCTAGGTTCCATGTCCCCTCTATAGGCTCTACTGCAAACACTCTGAAGAGTCGCCCATGAGACTTAAGCACTGTTTCTTTTTTTGCTGCTGCCTCTCCTCTGCCAAGCACAGAGATGGCCTGAGATAAATACTAGTGGGATGAAATGAATGAGGGGATGAATAAACAAGTGAATGCCTGAGTCATTACTTGCCACATTACAAATTGCCAAAGTTCTCTAATCCGTGTCTGTAAGATAAATTGGGTTAATGAGGGAGGCAAACCTGCCATTGGAATCCCAGGAGAAGAATGAACCCCGGCTTGTGAATTGTGTGATCATCAGGTTCATGAGAAGCAAAGGGAAACTTAGGGCAGGAAGTGGGGAACTGGTTCTCCCAGAAGCGCCTGGGCCACAGTCCTCTCCATACAGGGGACTGGGGAGCTGGTACCCACAAACATCTCACCCCATTCCCACTCACTGTTCTTTTCAGAGCTGTTTTCCAAGCCTAAGCTGGAGTCTTCAGCCACACATCTGGACCAGGGCGAAAATCTGAATCTGTGGTGCTCCATCCCAGGAGCACCTCCGGCCAACTTCACCATCCAGAAGGGAGGCATGACTGTGTCACAGACTCAAAATTTCAGCAAGAGAGTGGCAGAGTGGGACAGTGGATTATACACCTGTGTGGCGGGCGTCGGCAGGGTGGTCAAGAGAAGCAACACAGTCCAGATAACTGTGTGTGGTGAGTGTGTCCTCACTGGCCCTGAGAGCCTCTGGACTGAATGGGAGAAAGGGAATTTATCTCCAGCCACCACCTTCTCTAGTCTGAAGATGGTTCAGACTGAGGCAGGATAAAAACCCAGGGGATGGGGGACGGGGATTTGGGGAGAGAGGAGTGAAAACAAGAGGCTGAATAGCAGCAAGTGGGTGTTTCTGTTCAGGGTACAGGTGAGCTGCATCAGAATCAATGTCATTGGCAAAAGTCACACGTGTGGCTTTGTTGTGGCTGTGTGCTGATGAAGTGGCCTCTGAATCCACAGGATTCTGCTGCTTGAACAGGTGCTCACCCAAAGGGTCAGGGAGGAAACACTGCTTAGTCAACGCTAAGCTTTAAGATTTTAGGGTTTTTTTTTGCCATACCGCCTGGTAAACGGGATCTTAGTTCCCTAACCAGGGATTGAGCCTTCACCCTCTGCAGTGGAAGCTTGGAGTCTTAACCACTGGACTGGCAGGGAAGTCCCTAAGTTCCAGTTTTTGATTCTTCTCTTGTCTGGGACCCCCTACTGGGTAGAAGTAGATATCTGGACCGCTTAGACCTTGGCTTCTCAGACTCGAATGTGCACAAAACACCTGGTTACAGCGCAGGTTAGATTGGGGTCAGGTTTTGTGTCTTTAACCAGCGTCTTGGAGATGCTGGTGCTGCTGGGCCCCGGACCACACTTTGAGAAGCGGGATGTCAAGCTGTGACTGTCACTGTTCTTATTCAATAGTCATGGTCCTTCAGTTGAGCCTTCAGTGTAAATCCAGACTCAGGATTCAGTCTCAACCGAAGCAGGATTTTAGCAGTCCTCTACCGGATAAGGAAATAATATGCAAGACAAATGTGGGTCATTCCATTGTAATTCTTTGTGTTGTTGTAGTTCTTGTGAGGAGGTCATTTCATCATATTAGCTTTATAAATAAGCTAATTTCTAAATAATGGCCTAGGATAATTCTTGTTTCTGAGGCATGAAACTTACTATCAGGAGAGGATGAGGCACTGAGAATTTGTTTTAAAATATATTGTTGGATACTTGTTACATTTTTTTTTAACATTTTTCTTCTATCTTTCTCAATACAAAGAAAGAGATGTGAATGTGTGTGTATGTGTGCATAAGACATGTGAACATATAAGCATATATTTAGGGGGTTATAATGTTTTTCCTGAATTTGTGTCATCCTTTTTTGTTTATATTATTCTCTTTCCCTCTCTCTCCTCAAGAATCTTAAAGGAGTCCCCTAAAGATAGACATGGCAGCAGGCATTTTATTTTATTATTTTTTAAGTTAATTTTTATCAGAATATAGTTGACTTGCAATGTTGCATTAGTTTCAGCTATATAGCAAAATGAATCAGTAATACATAATAGATATCCACTCTTTTTTATATTTCATTCCCATATAGGCGATTACAGAATACTGCATAGAGTTCCTTGTACTATACCATAGGTCCTTATTCGTTACCTCTTTTGCATATGGTAGTGTGTATATATCAATCCAAGTCTCTCAATTTATCCCTCCCACTCCCCGCCCCCTTCCCCCTGTGGTAACCGTAAGTTTGTTTTCTACATCTGTGAGTCTTTTTCTGTTTTATAAATAGGTTCATTGGTACCCTTTTTTAAGATCCCACATGTAAGCAACATTATATGATATTTGTCTTTCTCTACCTGACGTACTTCACTAAGTGTGGCAATCTCTGGGTCCAGGCAGGCATTTTAAATTAGAGCAATGATAGAGAAAGCCAAGCCCAGAGTTTGCAGAAGGAACACGTTGGGCTGGATGTTTTGTCTCAGATTGTTTTTTTTCTCTCTTCCTCTGTCATTCTAGAAATGCTTTCCAAGCCCAGTATTTTTCATGACTCCAGGTCTGAGGTGATAAAAGGACAGACCATTGAAGTCAGTTGTCAGTCCATAAACGGAACGGCGCCCATTTTTTATCAGCTTTCAAACACAAGTAAGCCTGTGGCGAATCAGAGCATGGGCTCAAATGAGCCGGCAATATTCCGAGATAAACCCACGAAAGATGTAGAATACTGGTGCAGTGCAGATAACTGCCATTCCCACAGCAAGATGTTCAGCGAAGTTCTGCGAGTCAAGGTGATAGGTAAGTCTCTGTGCTGCGAGAAGAATCCACGGGGGACTGAGGTTTTAGTTCACACTTTCAAAGGTTTGGGAGTGGACAAGAGAAGTGGATGGTACTTGTGCAAAGTCCATAAACATGACAGGCGCCAAGCGGGACCAAAGCCCAAGTAACTGGGGCTGGAAAATATCTGGTGATTATCAGCGTGGCTGGCATCATCTATTTTCAGAAACTTTCAAGTGAACTGTTGAAATATAAGTACAGTGTCCCAACTTGAGGAAGCACAAAAGTTGTGCTTTGGGGTTCCCTTAGCATCTGCTCCTTTTCATTTATTTATTTGGCTGTGCTGGGTCTTACGTGCAGCAGCATGTAGAATCTTTAGTTGTGGCATACGGGATCTAGTTCCCCAACCAGGGATCCAACCCGGGCCGCCTGCATTGGGAGCACAGAGTCTTAGCCACTGGATCACAGGGAAGTTCCATCTGCTCCTTTTTATAGTCATCTTTATGTATTTTTGATCGTGCTGGGCCTTCACTGCTAAGCGTCTCTTCTCTAGTTGTGGTGAGTGGGAGCTACCCTTTGTGGCAGTCTGTGGGCTTCTCACTGCGGTGGCTCTTCTTGTTTCAGAGCACGGCTCTAGGCACTTGGGCTGCGTTAGTTGCAGCTCCCGGGCTCTAGGGCACAGGCTCAATTGTTGTGGCACACGGGCTTAGCTGCTCTGCAGCATGTGAGATCTTCCTGGACCAGGGATTGAACCTGCATATCCTGCATTGGCAGGTGGATTCTTTACCACTGAGCCAGCAGGGAAGTCCCCGTTTGTCCCTTTTTAGATAAACTGACAGTCCTCTCTGGGAAACGTAGACCAGAGTTCTCTACCATGGACGCTGGACCCCTGGCAGGGCAAATTCTGTCATGTGTGGAAATCTCAGCGGTCAGAGCTGCAAGCTAGCAGTCACTGGAACTCTCATACTCAAGAGAAACATACCATTGTCCTGGGGTGAATAATTTTCCTTGAGCCTTGGTCTTGTACCTTTCAGAAGGTCTTAGGAATGCCATTACTTGCATCTCTGAGATGTTCTGCATCTTGTTGTAAAAAGCTTAATAAGGCTTCTTCTTCCTCCTTGTTGTTTAAGGACTGCTTATTTACACGTGCCATGTGGACATCTTGAGTTGGGTAGTGATACCTCCTATAATTTTTTTTCGAGGGGGCATACTAGTCGGCTGGCAGGATCTCAGTTCCCTGGCCAGGGATTTAACCCATGTCCCCTGCAGTGAAAACCCAGAATCCTAATTTCTAAGCCATCAGGGGACTCCCTGATTCCTCCTACTATTAATGTATAGCCTAAGAGTAACTATGTGGGAGGCCTAGGTTTGATCCCTGGGTTGGGAAGGTCCCCTGGAGAAGGGAAAGGCTACCCACTCCAGTATTCAGGCCTAGAGAATTCCATGGACTGTATGGTCCATGGAGTCACCAAGAGTCAGACACAACTGTGTGCCCTTCACTTCACTTCACTGAGTAACTGTACTTCTCAAATTAGCATTGGTAGCTAATAAGGACCTCACGCCATAGGTCGTAACAACAACAAAAAAAAGAAGATACATTCTTTGTATCTCCTGATTAAATAGTGAAGAAACATTTTAACGTATTTGAATAATAATGCAAATAAATATTTAAAAAATGTTACCAGGCAACACATTATTAACTCTCCTTACAGTGATGATAATAGGAATTAAGGGCATGAAAATATCATCTAGCTTGAGTAGGAAGAGCTGGGCCAGGAACTAAGGCTCGGTGATGGGTAGGCAGAGAGGGCTCAAGATGGTCTCTAGCCTAGTCAAATAGGTGATTAAAAGGCTCCATGGGGCAGCTCAAAAGGCTGGGGATGGATGACTGGAAAGTAAGTTTGGGAATGGAGAGTCATTGGATATAAACTTGTAGAGTAACTGAGCCTAACTGTTAGGGCATCAGTTGCCAGTCAGAGGAGCTGGGGCTTTGTCCTGTGTGCAGTGAAGAGCTAGAAGAAGGAAGGAGGGCATGCTGAGAATTGGTTCTTGGTCCCATCAGTTAGAAGGGGTGGGGGCTTTAAACCTTATAGTGCTTTAAGAAGCTAACGTAGAAGTCCATGTGAAACTCTTGGTTTTCAGCAGGTCAGTATTGGACTTCCCCTCTGGTCTAGTGGTTAAAAATCCATCTGCCAGTGCAGGTTGGATCCCTGGTCCGGGAAGATTCCACGTGCCACGGGGCAACTTCGGCCGTGGGCCACAGCTACTGATACCCACATGTTCTAGAGTCCACACTCCAAAACAAGAGAAGCCATCTCAATGAGAAGCCCTTGCACCACAACTAGAGAAAGTCTGCATGCAGCAGCAAAAACCCAGGGCTACCAAAAATCAATGAATTAAGAAAATAAACTGGGTCAATATTAGTGGCTAATGTTTATGAGCACCGATAATATGTCCAACCCTGTGTGAACTATGCTAGTAAATTAGTCCCATTCACACTTATAATAGCCATGTAAGCACCATATTCATATCATCCTTATTTTACAACGAGGCAACTAGGGCTTAAGATAAACAGCTGGTAGCCAGTAATGCTCGGAATTTTGGCCAGGCATTCTGGCTCCTAAGCCTGGCTTGTCACCACCTCCTTGTGCTTCACAAGAAGAGAGGCTGTCAGGTCAGGCTGCACCATTCAGGAGCCTTCCTTGTGATCGACTCCTGCCATCCCACACCAGGCCAGGTGCTCCCTTTTGTTGGATCAGCAGCTCCATGGTCTGGCCACCCCCTGCACTCACAAGAGAGTGGTTCATAAATCAGATATTGGTCTGCTGATCAGTTCATTATCCCACTAATAGTAATGTACTTGGGAAGACAGTTTAGGCTCAGAATTTTGGTGGCTAAACATGGGATAAAGGGGGCTATAGGAGGAAGGTGAGTTCTGCTCAGATCTGCTGGGAGTGAGAGGCTGGCAGGGCTTCTTGGTGGAAATGCACAGGTTAAAGTCAAGACACAAAATTCAGGAGAGTAAGCTGGACTAGGACTATGTATCTAAGCTTTAGATACTGTGTGTTTATGCATTAAATGTGCAAATAGAAGCTATCATTTAGGTGAAATCACCAAAGATGAGAAGGGAGATGGCAAACTGAGGACTGAATTTTGCAGAAAGTCCGAATGTAGGGAGCAAAAATTGATGAATAAAGAGGAAGCGCCAGGTGAGGAGGTAAGAGAATCAGAGTGAGGCTTCACAGGAGCCCAGGGGTAGCTGAATTCCAAAGGAAGGGCTGGGTGACAAGTGAGAGCTGTAGGGAGGCCAAGGATGGACAGACAGGAAGAACATCCAACATGGATTTGACCTGCAGGAAACCCGGGGATGAGTTAGTTGGGAATCAGGTGACCTTGGAGTTTCTTCAAAACCAAAAATGCAGTGCAGTTTTGGAAGCAGAGCAACAGAATTCAGATTCCCAAGCTCACAAGCAAGTGGGAAATAAGGACATGAAAGCAATTGGTTTAGATCATTCAGAGGAGGAGAAAGATAGGACAAGAGCTAGAGAAGGCAGTGTGTCAAGGTTATTTGCTTGTAAGATCTGGAAATGCCCTGCATCTGAGTTAAGCAGAGGGAGAGAAATCACACACACACACACACACACACACACACACACTCACATATACAAACTCACCCAGAGTAGACCCCAACAGGACACATAAGCTAATTGTATAGTTAAGCTGAGTGGTCAGTAATACTGGATTGTCCAAAAGGTTTGTTCGAGTTTTCCCATAACATCTAAGTCCAACCCAATACATGAGGTGGTAAATGAAGGGGTGGGGGTGGTATCCCTAGCCTCTTGTGTCTAATCAGCGTGTGAGGACAGGTGTCCATTGCTGCCCTTCTGGGCTCATTGGAGGAGGAACTGTCAAGAATGTGGGGTTGATGTATGGCAAAACTAACACAAGAGACTTGAGTAAAGGGCAAAGTCCCAGTCTCAGTCATGATTACAGAAGACTGGCCGTGACCAGTGGCCGTGTCATGTTCCTCCCCTTGCCCACTTCTCTGCTCAGCACTATCCTTTTCCTGCCTTCCAGCCCCAGTGGATGAAGCCAAGCTCTCTATCCTCTTGAAGGAGGAGGTGGAGTCTGGGATGCCCATTGTGCTTCGTTGCTCCGTGAGCGAAGGATCCAGTCCTATCACGTACAAGTTTTACAAAGGAAAGGAGAGCAAACCCTTCCACCAAGAAACCTTAAATGCCACCCTGGCCATTTGGCACGAGGACACGGCCAGCAAGGAGCACGAGGGACAGTATTACTGCACGGCCTCCAACAGAGCCAACCTTTCCAAACACGTGATCCAAAGCAACACACTGACCATCAGAGGTAAGAGGTCTCAACAGCAGAATGCAGTTTAAGTTGCAAGCTCAAGGCCAGAAAGCGCATCTAAGAGGACATAGCTGGGAACTTAGTGCATCTTGCTGTGGGCCAAGGGACCAACATCCACCAGGCTCTTTGGTGGCGGGTAACAAAAGTCCCAGGGCTGATCTCCTTCAGAATGGACTGGTTGGATCTCCTTGCAGTCCAAGGGACTCTCAAGAGTCTTCTCCAACACCATAGTACTTTGGCCACCTCATGCGAAGAGCTGACTCATTGGAAAAGACTCTGATGCTGGGAGGGATTGGGGGCAGGAGGAGAAGGGGACGACCGAGGATGAGATGGTTAGATGGCGTCACTGACTCGATGGATGTGAGTCTGAGTGAAGTCCGGGAGTTGGTGATGGACAGGGAGGCCTGGCGTGCTGCAATTCATGGGGTCGCAAAGAGTCAGACACGACTGAGTGACTGAACTGAACAAAAGTCCACTCAAGTTAAGCGTGAAAGATGAAGTGATTATTATAAGGAATTAGAAGGATGAGGTTAAAGCGTCTCTGCCTGGAATGCGGAAGACCCGGGTTTGATTCCTGAGTCGGGAAGATCCCCTGGAGAAGGAAATGGCAAACCCACTCCAGTACTCTTGCCTGGAGAATCCCATGGAGGGAAGAGCATAGTAGGCTACAGTCCACAGGGTCGCAAAGAGTCGGACACGACTGAGTGACTTCACTTCACTTTCCTTCGGAAGGATTTCACACAGTCCTCATTACAAACTTCTTGGTGCAAGAGACACCCATTTGGATCAAGTGTCCATCCATGGACCGCCTATGGTTGAGGGGAGTGGGTCATGCAGAACAGACACAGTTAGAGGGGCCCACGTGTGTGGGTAGAGGATGATGCATAGAGAGGGAAGAGGGGTGAACAGACAGCTTAAAAAGCATCTTCTTCAGTCCTCTGGTCCCCTCAGGTCACCACTGACTCTATAGCAGAAACAAACATTTCTGCGCCTATTACAGAGTCCCTCAGAGGTAGATGCTCAGTGAAAGACATGAGTGACAAGGATATAGCAATCACTCTTATTTGTTGCTTAAGTGAAGTGAAGTGAAATGAAAGTCGCTCGGTTGTGTCCGACTCTTTGCAATCCTATGGACTATATAGTCCACGGAATTCTCCAGGCCAGAATACTGGAGTGGTTAGTTGTTCCCTTCTCCAGGGGATCTTCCCGACCTAGGGATCAAACCCAGGTCTACCACATTGCACGTGGATTCTTTACCATCTGAGCCACCAGGGAAGTCCATTTGTTGCTTAAGGCTGTACTATTTCTTGCTGGCAGAGGGATAAACGTATATATTTAAAAACGTTTTTCTTTTTTTTTCATTTCCAGTCTATCTTGCCCCCTGGAAGAAAGGACTCATTGCAGTGGTGGTCATCGGAGTGATCATTGCCACCTTGGTCTTTGGAGCCAGATGCTATTTTCTGAAGAAAGCCAAGGGTGAGCATAGTCCTTTCATTCCATCCTGCCAGGCTGCCCTGCCAGGGAACCTGCCATGGAGGGGACGGGCTTCAGCCTCATGGGAAGCTTGTGCCCTGGTCCAGTGGGAGCCAAGGGCATGTGGCTGCTGACACTTGTTTTCCTCCTGGGGTGTCACCTTCCTAACCAAAGATGCTGCCTTTGGTGGGTATGAGCTTTTACTCCCCTTTGGAGTTAGCCAGGCATGAGTGAAAGCCTTTGCTTTCTGAGTTGGGCTCCCAGGAAAAGACGAATTTGGGGGGAAGGTTGCATCTATGTGTGATCAGAAGTAGCTCTTTGTGTGGGGCTTTGGCCACACCTAGGCTGCCGTCTATGGGGTCGCACAGAGTCGGACATGACTGAAACGACTTAGCAGCAGCAGCAGCAGCAGCCCTACTGTTGGTAGAGTTGGGCATGAGTGGAGACACCCTCCCCACCCCACCCCCACACACTGAATTCCTCCTGGTCAATCTTTTGGTTGTGCTATGATTTCTACCCTGTACTTGGGGTTATCCATGTACAGAAGGGAAGCCAGGATTATCCACTGACACTGAGGAATCAGTCAACTAAGCAAGACTCAAGCAAAAGGACACAGCATCAGTAAAGTCTGCACAGAAAGAAATACCTTTTTTTCAAATTTTGTTTATTTTGGCTGTGCTGGGTCTTCATTGCTGCACAGGCTTTCTCTAGTTGCAGGGAGAGGGGGCTCCTCTTTGTTGCAGTGAACGGGCTTCTCACTACGGTGGTTTCTCCTGTTGTGGAGCGGGGTTCTAGAGAGAGCGGCGGTAGCAGTTGGCGGCTCGTGGGCTCTAGAGCACAGGCTCAGTAGTTGTGGCGCACAGGCTTTGTTGCCCCCGAGACATGTGAAATCTTCTAGGACCAGGGATCGAACCCACGTCCCCTGCATTGGCAGGCGGATTCTTTACTACTGGACCCCCCAGGGAAGCCCTGCAACTTTTTTTTTTTTTTTTTTGAGGTAAAGCAGATTCTGCTGGAGACCCCTGGGGCTGCTGCCAGGGACAGGAGGGACCAGATGAGATGAGGCGGGGTTTTTTCAAAGCAGGAAGGGGGCAGCCCCTCTGGGAAAATGGTCTTCAGTACAAACCGCTTCCTCAGGGTCAGTCTGGCCTTTGTCTCAGGCCAGTTTGGGATTCAAAGCACGGGGACTGATGTAACCTTTACTTTGGGGAAGGTCTTGGAGCAAAGAGATAGTCGCTCATTTATCCGGCTCATCTGTTTCCTGTGCTATGATCTTGCTCTCTGCCACATTCCACGAAGGGAAGTTGCTCCTGGTTGAAACAGTGGAAATGTCCAATTTCATGGAAAATGATGTGAACTCTCTTGGTGTAAGACCAAGAGAAGACCTGCTTTGTTTATTTGTTTGTTTTCCTTCTTGAAAAACTGTGACTATATTTGGCTTTCTGTTCTCTCTTTTTATGGATGTTCAGTCTTCAAAAAAAAAAAAAGTCCAATATGGTTAAATGAGTGTTCCCATCTGATGTGGATGTGGGTTCTTTATTCTGACTTTGGTTCTTCTTTTTGTCTTTTAAAGCCAAGCAGATGCCGGTGGAGATGTCCAGGTCAGTGTCTTTTGGAAGAGGGGAAGCTGATCTGTGGGTATGGATAGACTTGTCTGGCAAGGATTTCTGTCATTAGGAAGTCTTCCGTGGTTCTTGGCAAACTCAAAAAATTTAGGACCTTGAGTATGAGCTATGGAGGGATGTGTGTGTGTGTGGGGGGGGGGATGGTATGTGTGGGTGTGTAAGACTGCCAACTGTCCTTCAGAAGTAATGGCTTTATTCTGAGATCATGTCCTTTCTACACTTTTCCTTATGAAATTATCCTGGTGGTAGATGGAATTAAAAATTTTTAAACAATGGGCAAAATAGAATTTCCTTAAACATGGGTGTACTATTCTTACTGTTCTTGAGATCTAAACTCCCCAGATATGGAAACTATCTCTCTGTTCTCGAGAGAAAACATTAACACAGGATAAGGAATCCCCTCCCTCCCAATAAAGGATGCCTCATGTTTATGCCTCCTTTGGTCCGGACAGTGATTTCAATGACAAAAAGGTTTTTGTCCAGTAATCATATAACTGAAGAAAGCATGAGTTCCCAATAAGAGAGTAAAATTTTCCTCATTGCAGAAAAGTCCTCCTGGTTTTTCTCATGCTCTTTCTTTGACTATGTTGTTAGTTTGGAGTTAGAGCCAAGAAAAATGTTATTTCTTTTTCCTTTTTTAAATTTCAATTTAAGGCCAGCCGTACCGCTTCTGAACTCCAACAATGAGAAGACATTGTCAGATGCCAGTACTGAAGCCGACAGACATTATGGTACTGTCATGGTTTTGTGTGGTTGTTAAGAATTGTTTTGTAAAGTAATTAACCTCCAATTAAAATTTTAAAATTTATATTTTTAAAAAAATAATTTTTCCCAGCTTGCTCCCCATCTCTTATCCTTCTGAGAAGCAGAAATCCGTGGGCGGTAGGGTGAGGTTGAACGGGAAACTCTGGCTTCAGGCAGAGGCGCCTAATCTAATCAGTCATTGGGTGGTGGGCTAGGAAGCAAAACAAAAACGTCAGAAGAAAGGCTGAACATAGTGTTCTAATTTCACCACCTTTTAAATATCCCAAGGAACGAAAGGTGGGGAGTAATTACAATCTGCGGACAACCACGTGAGTTCTTTTCAAACACAGGACACTGCCCACGTGTAATCATTTTCCATTTGTAAGATAGAAACCAACTATGAAATGAAGGCACTGGTAAGACGTCTCAGATGAAATTATTTCTTGCAAGCACAAGGCAATTTCAAACTTGCCACAATGGGAAGCACATTTACAGATCTCACTGTTAGTAGATGTACTTAAAATAAAGAAGTGGTACAATCAAAGAATACTTAGTTGTGAGGTTCATTGCAAGCTTGAGAGTCAGCTCAACCGGGAGCCAATCCTGGGAGTTCTTTTCTTTTTTTTAATTGTTACTGGCTGCACTGGATCTTCATTACTGTGTGCAAGCTTTCTTTCATTATGGAGAGTGGGGGCTACTGTCTAGTTGTGATGTGCAGGCTTTTCATTGTGGTGGTGTCTCTTATTGTGGAGCATGTGGGCTTCAGTAGCTGCTCAACATGGGCTCAGTAGTTGTGGTGCGTGGGCTTAGCTGCCCCACAGCACGTGGGAGCGTCTCCCAGACCAGAGATGGAACTGGTGTCCCCTGCATTGCAAGGTGGATTCTTAACCACCTGACCACCAGGGAAGCCCCAGGGAGTTCTTAATCCCATTAGATCTTGGAGAAAATTATTCAAGCCCTTAGCAGGGGTGCTGGTTCTTTCCCAGAAGAGGGCATGATTACATCACACGAAGAGTTCTGTCCCAGATAGGTTTGGGAGTTGAACACTGATGTTCTTTTTAAATTTTGTAACAGTGTCCCACAAAATAAGAAATTTTTAGAATACCCTCTTTACAGGGAAGTCTTGAGAAATCTTTTGAGAAAGGAGCAATTCCTATTGTACAGAACCACAAACTTTTTAAAAAGTAAAATAAAATATTTGTCATAATAAAAGTAATGTGCCAATAAAGAGAAGAGAGCAAATATGTCATTTGAGAAACTCCGTTCAGAAAAATTTGGTGGATATTTAGCAAAAAGTAATCCAATCCTATAGAGAAAATACCTCTTTCTGGTAAAAAGTGGGTTCTGTTGGTAATATGTATTATGTATACATAAGTATGGGCTTCCCTGGTGGCTCAGAGGGTAAAGAATCTGCCTGCAGTGCAGGTTTGATCCCTAGGTTGGGAAGATCCCCTGGAGAAGGTAATGGCTACCTACTCCAGTATTCTTGCCCAGAGAATTCCATGGACAGAGGAGCCTGGCGGCTACAGTCAGTGGGGTAGCAAAGAGGTGGACACGACTGAGCGATTAACATACATAAGTACAAATATATGATACTTTAAATACTGATACTTATATTAAAATAGAATTTCCTCTCAAATTTCCAAAATGAAGGGAATGCTACAATTCTTCTTACCTTTTTCTCTGCACGGATTATTTTAGCTTATAAATATATGTTAGTAATCACAACATGTGTACGTGCTCAATCACTCAGTTGTGTCCTGCTCTTTGCAACCCTATGGGATTTAGCCCACCAGCTTCCTCTGTCCATGGAAATTTCCAGGTACTGGAGTAGGTTGCCATGTCCAACTGCAGGGGTTCTTCCTGACCAAGGGATCGAACCCACATCTCTTGTGTCTCCTGCACTGGCAGGCGGATTCTTCACCACTGTATCACCTGGGAAGCCCAGTAATCATGATAGTAATTAGTAAATACATAATGACATGGAGTGGAAAACCATGTGCTCTTCAGGGATAGTATTTGTAGCATTCATAAGAATTCTTTCTAATAAAGAACGACTTGGTTAAAAAAAAAAAAAATTCAAAGAACTTTCCCCATGCCCAGGTGGCAGCCTGAGGTATTGCAGTGTCTTTAAACCACGTTCTCATGAAGCCAGTTCTCTAGATAGAAAGGGTTAGTTCACCGGTATCCTTCATGCTTCGTGTCACTGGCTCATCCCTTCTAGAATTAAGCTTAATTTCCTTTGAAACTGCGTCTAGTGAACAATTCTGAATTTTGAACCATTCATAAATCGGACATCACACCAGTTTTAGAAAGACACCACACGGTGGGTTGGATGGGGCCCAGGGGCACTGGCAGGGTATTCAGAACCCAGATACACTGTGGTTGCCAACTACACTAAAGAATTTGGCCTGGACTTCTCTTATTAGTGGCACTGAGTCGTTTACAATTTATGTAGAAAACTAGGAACTCCATGGTCTCTCACAATGATTGCTGTTTTTCAACTAGGTTTCAATGAAGATGTTGGAAACCATGCAATGAAGCCATTAAATGAAAATAAAGGTAATTATCTAATTTTTTAAAAATTAGAAATCTTTGCTTTTATGTCAAAGATGCCTAGGAAAAGAACTAAAACTGTTAAGACCCCATGGCTGTTTCCTCACCTCTCTTAAATAGAGATGGTTCTTGGTTTTTCCAAAGACACTATCTAGTGTCTGATGTTACTTCTCTTAAAAGTAAGTAGCAGTGCTATTTTATTTTTTATTTGTATTTTTCATTTTTATTAGACATTTAGTAGATACAAAATAATGTTTATAACATGTATAAAATTTAAACAATAGCAATTCAATAAATACCTACCCATCATCCTTAAAGAAAAACAAGAACATTTCTACTATGTGTATTCCTCCCCACCCCAGCCTCTTAGCACATTTTTTTTTTTGCCAGCTTTACTGAGATACACTTGTCATATAACATTGTATAAATTAAAGTGTACAGTGTGATGATTTGCAGTAACTCTATATTGGAAAAAACACCTTATGCCTCTGCTATTCAAGAGAAGGGAAAGCTTCCTGACTTGTTTAGTAGTCCATTCTGAAATCAGGAAGTTCCATTTTGGGTGTAACTGGATTTCCTATGCGTATGCCTCACACTCTTCAAGCACTTTGAGGCTGGGGGTCCTGTTCCTCATTTCCTGAGATCCTCACTGTCTTGGAGAAAGTGTTCTGTGCCTGTGGTCAAGGAGAGGGCTCCTAGAGTTAACTGCTGTGACCCATGCTGGCTGGATTCTGTATCTACTTTGCAAGTCCGCTCACTGTGGTAACTATGGGACCTGACCCGGAGGGTCCTTCCCCATCCTGGGAGCTCAGGCTTCCTCACTGCCTCACTCAGCCTGAGTTTTTTCACCCACTTCAGTTCAGTTCAGTTCAGTTGCTCAGTCGTGTCTAACTCTTTGCAACCCCATGAATCGCAACATGCCAGGCCTCCCTGTCCATCACCAACTCCCGGAGTTCATTCAAACTCACGTCCATCAAGTCAGTGATGCCATCCAGCCATCTCATCCTCTGTTGTCCCCTTCTCCTCCTGCCCCAATCCCTCCCAGCATCAGGGTCTTTTCTAATGAGTCAGCTCTTTGCGTCAGATGGCCAAAGTATTGGAGTTTCAGCTTCAGCATCAGTCCTTCCAATGAACACCCAGGACTGATCTCCTTTAGGATGGACTGGTTGGATCTCCTTGCAGTCCAAGGGACTCTCAAGAGTGTTCTCACCCACTTAGAGTGGCGTTAACCCTGTGTCTGGTTTCCCTGTTAAAAAATACCAATTAATTTGATCATTTGAGCAGAAAACTCTAATGTGGCCTGAGTCCCTGCCCCACCGCCCCCAACCCAAGGAGACCCTGTCTGACCACAGGCTGCTGTGATTCTTTCGAGCAGAGCCTCTGACCTTGGACGTGGAGTACACAGAAGTGGAAGTGACCTCCCCTGAGCCTCACCGAGGTACTGCCAGCCCGTGAGGGACCCCCACATCATGCTCTCTGGTTGTAGATGCCGGACTGGACTGTGCTACAGCCCCGGGACAAGAGTCTAGTCACCCTTGTCACTCAGGAGGGAGGTGGCCAGCAGACAGGCGGTCTGAACATGCCTGAGGCGGGAGCAGTGACCCCCGTCCAGGCTTGGAGATGTACAATTGCATTATCATTTCAGTTCAGTTCAGTTCAGTCGCTCAGTTGTGTCCGACTCTTTGCAACCCCATGAATCGCAGCACACCAGGCCTCCCTGTCCATCACCAACACCCGGAGTTCACTCAAACTCACGTTCATCAAGTCAGTGATGCCATCCAGCCATCTCATCCTCTGTTGTCCCCTTCTCCTCCTGCCCCCAATCCCTCCCAGCATCGAGGTCTTTTCCAATGAGTCAACTGTTCGCATGAGGTGGCCAAACTTCTGGAGTTTCAGCTTTAGCATTATTATTTACCATACTACTAAAGATGGGTGTGTTTTATTGAGCAGTTACTAGGTGCTAAGACATTGGTGTGTCGAAAGACTGTAGGCTGCCTCACCCCTGGGCGTTTGGGTGTTCTTCCAGAGGGAGCCCCCTTGCCCCAGTCTAGCACCTTCCTTAAAAAAAAATTGCTTACGGACTGAGCTTGTGTAAATGAAATGCGTCTTTGAAGGAGTAAGCAAGGGCTTGGCTATTTAAGGGACAAAGGCCTTTGAAAGCAGAGACTCTCTCCATGGAAACAATGGCACCAGTATTGTGTGTGTGTGTGTGCCTACTCAGTCATGTCCGACTCTTTGCAGCCTTATGGACGGTAGCCCGCCAGGCTGCTCTGTCCACTGGGTTCTCCAGGCAAGAATACTAGAGTGGGTTGCCATTTCCTCCTCGAGTGGATCTTCCCAACCCAAGGATTAAACCCGCATGTCCTGGGTCTCCTGCACTGGCAGGTGGATTCTTTTACCACCGAACCACCTGGACTTTGGGTTTTGTTTTTCTGTGTGTGGTTCTCCTGGGCAGGCTGGTTTGGGGCACCAGCCCCTGGCTCTGGTCCTGCACTGGGGAGGCTGACTCATGGTGAGTTAAATCTGCAGCAAGTGCCAGAACATCAATCTCAGTTGCTTCTGGCACCACAAAAAGCCGTACATATCCATCTAAGCCTCCTCAGCTCCCCCAGAGGCTGCCACACCAAGGAAGCAGCCATCCAGCCTTCCTGCCCTGCTGGGAAGCTCATTAGGACTGTTGCCAAGCATCCCGCTTCCTGCTGAGGCTGAGGCCAAGCGGTGTTCACTTAGCCTGGCACACCCTGGGCAGCCTTGCAGACCACACCTCTGTCGCCTCAGCCAGAGCCACACGGTGAGGGCATTCTCTGGCTCCATCATCTGGAAGGAGTTTGGGGGTCCTTCCTTCCTCCTCTGCTTAGTTCAGTTCCAGGTACCATGTCTGCAGATGTGGGTGTGGAACCTTCCAGGCAGGGCCATCCCCTGGGGCTGGGTGCTGCCCCACAGAGCCATGGTGCCTGTAAGTCTCAGTCAGCCTGGCCCCTGGAGTTGATACTGCCCATCTGCTGGCCTGCAGAGGGTGTCCCAGTTCTATATCTAGGTCGGATGGGGACAGAGGTGGGGGTCACGGCCAGCCTGAAGTTCCCTCCCTCTTATTGTTTCATAGTAAAGTGATTTGCTGGGTTAACAAACTAAAGGCCTGTGATGGAGCAGCCCCAGCACAAGCGGTGAGGTTGACACATAAGGTCCTCCCTCTCATGGAGGTGTAGCCTCTGAGGGAGTCAGGGAAACAAGGAAGCGATGAGCAGATGGTATCGGGTTAGAGTCAGAGCTTGTGGGAAGAGTGGGGAGAGAGGAGAAGGCCTGCAAGGTGGTGCCTCTTCTGGCTGGTCCCAGAAGGCTGGTCAGAAGGGTGGCCTTTGAGCTGGGGCCTGAAGGGCGCAGGGAAGGTGGCCCCGCCAAGAGGAAGGAGGGCCAGGAGGACTAGGAGATGTGCAGGGCAGTGGGAGGTGGCCTTGGGCTCGGCTCATTTAAAGATCCGAAAGAGGACCTTACAGGATCCTTAAGCGACACTTTTGGATCCTTAAATGTCTGCAGAGCGAGCGAGAGTAAGCCAAGGCAGACGCAGCTGGAAGCACCGGGCGGAGCCGCCAAAGTTCTCTTTCTATTCTAGTCCACCGAGGGCAGACTGGGGGCCTTTGGAAGCCTTTAAGCAGCCAACTTCCTCCTTTAAAAGTGACCCTGTGATCCTTAGGGCTGGTATGGAGGGCCGATTAAAAGGAACAAAAACTGAAGCCAGGCGAGAGGAGATGGGGATGGAGCCAACGAATAGATTCTGGATATATATGTTAGCCCTGGACGAGACATTCATGACAAGGATGAGGGAGACGGAATTTCTACAAGTTTCCTGACTGAACAACCACATGGATGTTCATGATGCCTGCATTTGGGAGCACAGGCTCAGGGGGAGCCTGGTTCCATCGGGTTAAAAGTGAGAGCCTGAGAGGGTGTGGTGCAGGGCTCTGCAGCTCAGAACTGAGTCTGGGTGGGTTGTGGCTGGTGGGACTTTAGGGAGGCTCCTTGCCAGCCTTCCTGGGTCTGGCCTGAGGTCCTCCATCCCTGTGCCTCATGGGCTCCATCCCATGAGTAACAGCTCACTTCCTCCTAAGGGGGCTTCAGGCTTGGAAGGAAAAGGGAACCGCAACAAGAGGCCAGGGCTGCATGTGCGTGGGAAAAAGCCCCCTGTCCTCCATGCATGCCTCACCAAGCACTCGAGCAGACAGAGATTGCCCTGGGCACTGGCCTTGAAGATCTCTCTCTCTCTTTTTTAAAAATATTTATTTATTTATCTGGCCGCGCCAGGTCTTAGTTGCAGCCTGCAGGATCTCTAGCTGTGGCATGCGAACTCTTAGTTGCGGCATGTGGAATCTAGTTCCCCGACCAGGGATCGAACCTGGGCCCCCTGCACTGGGAGCTCGGAGTCTTAGCTGCTGGACTACCAGGGAAGTCCCTGGCCCCTAGAGGTTCTCATACTGGTCCCAGAGGGCCAGGCCCCACCCTTACCCTGTGCTGGCTGGGCCAAAGCGAGGTGGAGTGGTGAGGCCTCTATACGAGGCCTCGAAGGCTCTGGGTTGCAGGAAACTGAAGCAGGAAGAAGGAAACAGGGCTTTGTCCTCGGAAAAGCATCTGTTTTCCATTCCTTGGGGAGGCTTTCCACATTGGCAGCATCTGGTTTTCTTGCTTGCAGGTAGGGAGGGAGGGGTTGAAGGGACAAGAGGATCCCCGGGACCAGATGAAGCAAGGGTGTTTTCGTGCCCAGTCATGCAGCTGTGGGGTCGGAACCCCCGGGGGGACTTTCCCCAGTTTGCACAAAGGTGCTGAGTAGGCTGCGGGGGCCTCAGCAGTCTGGGGTGAAAATGGGAAGTCTCTAAAAGACTCCAGTTGTTTTCTGGACCCAGCCTCCTTGACAACTGAGGGACAGTGGGGGAGTCTGGCCCAGGATGGTGTTTGCCTGCTGTCTCCCGCGGGTGGGGAGTGGGCCGTTACTAGGCAAGGAGAAGACTGTGGGTTCAAGGCCACTGGTAGACTTGACCTGGTCTTGGCCAACGCAGTTCCCTATTGTCTAGGCCTCCCTCCTCTACAGACGGGATGGAGGAAGGAAAGGGGACCAGTCCAGCTCCAACCGTGGCTGGCGGCTGCCCAAGTGGTCACTCGCAGGTGGAGGAGGGGTGGGAAGGAACTCGTTAAATCCCGGTTTGCTGCCTGTTTGCTCTGAGACCAATTGCTGGGAAAACCCCGTGACGTTGAAGCCATCTCTTTCTCTGTTGAACAGACAAAAACAGAAGCCCAAACAAAGCCCCTCCGGAAACATCCCTGACAGCAGAGACAAACAGCCTGTTGGCCTGGTTTAGTCATTAGCGGGCAGCTGCTGCCACCGAGCAGCGGGAGGAGGCGGGGAGCCCTCAGTGAGCTGCAGACTTCGTCCACATGCCCAGGGGAGCCCGGAGGGTGGGGGTGGGGAGGTTCCACTGGGACAGCTGCAACTCTGACAGCTCAACCAAGAAGTGAAACCCCCCTGTGCCCTGGCTGATGCTCAGAGTGATGGGATGAAAGGGAGCCAAGTGCAGCTCCTTGGATCCAGAGGGTGTCAGAGTGTCCCCAAGGTGACCAGAGGTTCCTCGGGATCCCCTTATGTGCCTGGGGATGGTGGAGTCCCCCAGAGTGTGCAGGCCCCCAGGCTTGGCTGCGCAGCCCCTTCCCTCCCTCTGCTGGCCCCGCTGTGGAGGGGCACATGGTGCAGTGTGCAGTGTTCCAGAGCCTCTATCCCAGCACTCTTTGCACCCATTGGCCCTGGAGCCTGGAGTTCCGAAAGCTGGAGCCAGGTCCCCATTCCATTTTCTTCTTCCACGGTGCCTGGCACACAGGAGGTATTAGGACCGTGTTGAATGAGTGACATGTCCAGGCCTGACATTGAGTGGAGAGTCCCTCAGGGATGGGGTAGACACCACCCCCTCACGCCCTAGCAGACATGGGGATCATTGCAGCTCCCTTGTACACCCCCAGGTCTGGTGCCACGAACAGAGAGTGGTGTGGGCATCTCTGCTCTCCTCTTGGAGAAAGATAGGTGTCCCGGTGGGGGGTGCCTTGTAGCTCAGCCACTCTGCTGTTGGTGCCCTGGGGGAGTCACTATGATGCCTTCTGCAAGGTCCTGACACCCTGAGTGCCCCAAGTTCAGCAGCCAAACTGAACTGCCCCCCAAGCTTTCTCCTGGCATTCAGGTAATGACCTAGGAACCGCCACCATTTGGTGTATAGTGAATGATGGTGATTTCATCCTAAGACCTAAATCTTCAATGATCAGGCTGATCATGTAAAGCCTTCCGGAAGGTCTGAGACAGAGATCCCTGCAGGGAGACTGACTGTTGTCTTCACTATCCCATCAAACCTTATAGATGCCTCCAGGTAGATGTGCAGGGTCTGGAATCTGGAGGAGCAGAAGACCCAAGACGCTGCCCTAGAGGAGCAGGGGGTCCCCCAGGGAGACGGCTGTGGAGACAAGCCGTGTCAGTGCCATGGACGAGTGTCCCCGAAGTGCTACGGGAGCCCATGAGACCGCCCCGGCCCCGGGGAAGAGGGGCGCATGTAAGGGCGGATGTGGGTGTGTGAGGGTGTGTGCGCCCAAGGGTAGGAGCAAAGCCTGTCCCGGGGCTTGGAGGGCGAGGGGGAACGGGCCAAAACAGAAGGTCCTTGCAGTCAGTGCAGGAGTGCAGGGTCAGGCCACGGGAGAGGGGAGTCTGGTGAGCTGAGGGTATCTTGGTGTACTTAGAATCAGTGTATGTGCCCTGGCCATCTGCCACCGAGGAGGGCAACGTCCAGGTGGCACTGCCTATGGTGGTAGGAAGCGTCACCCAGTCTGGGGCTCCGTTTCCTGATCTGTAGCGGGGGAATCCTGGCCACAGAGCACCAGGCGTTTTTCTACAATAAGGCCTCCTGGTCCTTTGCGCAAATGAGAGGGAAGTGGCAGGTTCCATCCTGAGGGTGTGAGTGTGTGTACAATGTGTGTAGATATACTGTGAGTGTGTACACATGTGTGTATACACAACCTGTGCATGTACATCGATTTAAACAGATGGCCGTACTGGGCGTTCTTTGTCTCCCAAACCCTTGAGTCTCCTCTGGGAGTAATCTACACCTTAAGTTGGTTATCTTGTCTGCTGTTCAGGAAAAGTCCAGACCAGAGGATCTCAACCCTGTCTGCATATTAGAACCCCCTAGGAAGCTCTTCCCTGGAGGAGGGCATGGCAACCCACTCCAGTATTCTTGTCTGGAGAATCCAGTGGACAGAGGAGCCTGGTAGGCTACAGTCCATGGGGTTACAAAGAGTCAGACATGACTGAAGCAACTGAGCATGCATAGGAAGCTCTTAAAAGACCAATGCCAGGGCCCATCCTGAACCATCTCAATCAGAATCTGCATTGAGGCCAAGATTTTCAGCATTTGAAATCAACCAGCCCAGCTGTCCAGTGTTGTGAGTGGGTCTCCACTGATCCTTATAGTCTCAGTGATGCCCAGGCTCTAACCCACACTTTCCCAAGGGTGACTGGAAGACCCTGTCCCAGCCTCCCGGGAAAGGGCTGGCAGAGCAACTGGACACAGGGTCACAATGGCAGAGGAGGGAGGGGGCCGCAGAGCTGAAGACTCCAGGTCTGCATGGGGGGGCACCTCTACCCACACCCCCAGGGTCCAGGGTCCCACAGTGGCCTGTCGGTCTCGTACTTCCAGGCTGAGAGACCAGAATCTTCCAGGAAGTGGGCTGGGCTCGGTGGTGACAAGGACACCAGGGGCCCCTGCAGACACTACTCATGGGGCGGGCCAGGGGGTGGACTGTGGGGCACCGCCTTTCTTGGGGCACCCCAACATTCTCCTGCTTCAGCAGTGGCTGACCTGGCTGCTGACCTGTGCTTGGCCCCTTTCCAGGTCTGGGCACAAAGGGCACGGAGACGGTATACAGTGAAATCCGGAAAGCTGATCCTGGTGAGTGAGAGTCCCCTACACTCCCAGCCTGAGTCGGGGGGAGGGCACTTCCTATAATTTCATCCATGGGATCTCGGGTGTGGACCGGGGAAAGAAGGTACAAAGGCGGCCAAAGGGAGTGCAGAGTTGGACTGGAGTTATCGACGGTCTCTCCCCACCACCCTGAGAAAGTGGCCATGTGTACTATTCATGTAGTCGACGCACACTTACTGAGGGCGGGCTGCATGCCAGGCAGACAGAGGCTCAATCGTTCACACCCAGCTAAGGGCCAGGTGGACTGGAGCGTGTCCTGGAGCCACTGTGTGCTCACGAGGTGCCCAACAGCGTTCCGGGCACTCCTGACCCGGACAGAAGCAGCGCAGTCCTGCCTGCCTCTTCTCAGGGACCTCGCCCGCTCCTCACACAGGCCCTGGTGCACCAGGCTCCTGAAGGCCTCAGGCAAAGTCAGACCTTTGCTTGAAGGATATTCAGTAGCTACATCCTTTCGGTGAGCACACTGACTCTGGGCGAGGGAGACGGATAGGGATTCACTTCCTCTTCTTGTGATTTCTGCCCAGACCCCACCTCATTCCTTGCCTTCACTGCTTCCTCTCAGAGAGCCTTCCCCAGGGCTGGGCAGACAAGGAACTTTGGCCATGGCCTAACAATTTCATTTTTGTGTAATGATTCTAGTTCATTCTCATGAAATGAAATCCACAAAAAATCACTTTTATTTACCTAATTAAAAATTTTTATTGGAGTAGAGTTGATATACAATGTTTTATTGGAGTAGAGTTGATATACAATGTTAGCTTCAGGAGTACAGCAAAGTGAATCATTGCTACATACATACATCAAGTCATTTTAGATGCTTTTCCTATATAGGCTATTACGGAGTCTAGAATAGAGTTCTCTGTGCTATACAGTAGGTTCTTATTGTTGCTCAATTGCTCAGTTTTGTCCAGCTCTTTGCAATCCCATGGACTGTGACACACCAGCCTTCCCTGTCCTTCACTATCTCCCAGAGTTTGCTCAGACTCACATCCATTGAGTTGGTGATGCCATCCAACCATCTCATCCTCTATCACCCCCTTCTCCTTCTGTTTCTTATTAGTTATCTATTTAAAAAAAATTTTATTCAATATGCTTGACTTATAATGTGTAAGTTTCAGGTGTACAGCAAACTAGAATCACTCCCAACAATCATTTTTTTGGTGTAATTATTCTATTTCATTCTCATGAAATGAAATCTACCAAGAACCACTTTTATTTATTTTTATTTCTTCATTGGAATCTAGCTGATGGACAGTATTACATTACATTCAGGTTTACTATATAAAGGTTTGGCATTTTATTATCAAATGATCACCAGCTAGTAACCATCCGCTCCCATATAGAGTTATTACAATATTATTGGCCACCTTCCTTGTGTGACATATTACATGGAAAATAAGTCACAACCCCAAAAGCACAAACATTCCCAGAGAAAATAGTCACTAGGCAGATATCTTTCTCTGTACAATAGATCTCTATTTAAGTGGATTCTTTGAAAAGGAATTATTCAAATAGACAAGGAAACTTCAGTAAAACCTGGCTACACGAGGGGCGGTCCACAGACAGGTAGCAGGTGGTCTCAGGCCCAACCCAGACCCACAGAATCAGAATCTTTTCTCCCAACAAGGTCTCACGTATTTCTGATGCCACCAACATTTGAAAAGCAGTGTCTTACCTCAAGAGTCTACTTGTTATCTCAACTAGGAATCACCCCTTAATCAATCTTTTAAAAGGTGATATTTTCATGAATAGATCAGAAACTCAGCCCCATGGAGAACCTGACACTGACTGAATAATTTTTGAAAACCATTTCCTGGGGGATTTTTAGCTTCAGTATCTCACTTTGCATTCTTAGCATTATTCAGAGCTAGCAAAACACAAATTCAGAAACAGGCTTCCTCTGTTCTTCCAGTGTTAACAGAAAGCTGAAATTCAGAGAGGGTTCAAAGTTGGTCCTGTCAGGTACTTGTATAAAAATGCCCTTTGCTTTCCTCATGGTCCCTGAGATGGTTTACTTTCAGTTGCTTTGGTTATGCAAAAACTCAACATTTATTAAGCACTTACTGTTGGTGCTAAGTGATCTATATGACATTACCTCTTTCAATCCTCCACAATAAATCCCATTTTTCAGATGAGGATAGGAGACTTAGGGAGCTTAAAACAGTTCCCCGAGGTTAGTGCTAGTTCCCCGATAGCTCAGTTGGTAAAGAATCTGCCTGCAATGCAGAAGACTCCGATTCGATTCCTGGGTCAGGAAGATCCCCTGGAGAAGGGAAAGGCTACTCCAGTATTCTGGCCTGGAGAATTCCATGGACTATATAGTCCATGAGGTCACAGTTGGACACAACTGAGCGACTTTTACTTTCACTGAGAACTGGCCCACCCTAGAGCTGGATTCCATACTCCTGATCACTAAATGAGTTCCTTTGGTTTTGAGGAAGGGCAGCTGGTGAAGGGTAGAGGCTGCAGGAAACCCAGGCTACAGGAGGCCTGGGCTCTCAGGTCACCTGAGGCCACCCGGGGAGGCCCCAGGCTGCTGGTGAAGGTCACACCCCATGTGGATTCCCAAGGGTTAGTATCTAGGGACCCTGCAGATTAGCCTGACAAAAGACAGATAATTAATAAGAAAAAGAAGAGGGAAGCTCCTGGAAGGCTTGCCCCTGTTGATTCTTATTTGCCTCCAGCTCAAAATGACCCTTATGCCAAAGCGGCTTATTTTAGGGTGACACATTCTGATTTTCTACTCTGCTTTAGGGCAACTGTTCTAGTGTGTTTTTTCAGGGTCCCCAGGCTGGTTCTAGATGCCTGAGTTTTCAGTCCCCAGCTGTTGGAATCCGATTGCTGCCCCCTAGCTGGAACAGACCATAAGCTAGACCATAGCACCCAACCCAGTAGGGATTTGAGGTGGTGCAGGGCCCTGTTTTGCTGGCAGACATTTGAGCCCCTGCCCTGGTACTGCCACATCACCAGCTGTGCAACTCTGACCAAGATGCCTCACCTCTCTGAGACTCAGTTTCTTCAACTATTAAACAGAGAA
The DNA here is from genome assembly GCF_042477335.2 of Ovis canadensis. Classification (NCBI taxonomy): domain Eukaryota; kingdom Metazoa; phylum Chordata; class Mammalia; order Artiodactyla; family Bovidae; genus Ovis; species Ovis canadensis. The sequence continues at coordinate 56,923,925 of NC_091255.1, read as the reverse complement.
GAGATTAAATAAGAGAAGGGGATGAGACAGCAGTCCAACTCTTTGCGACCCCATGGCCTGTAGCCTGCCAGGCTCCTCTGTCCATGGAATTCTCTAGGCAAGAATACTGGAGTGGGTAGCTATTCCCTTCTCCAGGGAATCTTCCCAATCCAGGGATCAAACCAGGGTCTCCCACATTAAAGACAGACTCTTTACCGTCTGAGCCACCAAGGGAAACCCATTCTTACCACGGTGAGCAGTCAATCCATTTTAGCTAAAAAACGCAGAAGGAAAACTCGAGCCATAGAGTTCAGTGCCCAGCCCAGCGCAAGACAAGAGCCAGCTCTGGACTCCCAGGCTAGGGCACTCCCGCAGCACCCTCTGGGCCATCAGGGGTCAACTGGGGCTTGGGTCTATCTACAATCTGGTCTCTAACCTGGCAGCCAGCTCCTGTCAGATGGGTAGAGGGAGCCCTGGGCCTTGTAGCCAAAACCACATCGTTGCTGCAAAGCATCTTGGAAGCCAAGGGAGTTCCTCTTTTTGAGCATTTCCCACTTGTCTGCTGCCCAAAGGAGGAGGCTGCGAGCCTTGGTTAATTCCTCTTTCCTTTTCTTTCTTTCTTTTCCTTTATCAGCTGCTCAAACCCATCACAGGGTTGATGGAGGCTCTGTTATTATTCCTGCTCTACAGATGGGGAGATGGGCCCAGAGGTGACATAGCTTATTCTGGTCCGTGGCAGAGCAGGGATGGGGTGCAGGGAGCCTGGCTGCAGCGCGATGCCCTTCACAAGCTTCATGTTCCCTCTCTGTGTTGCCAAACCAATTGGTTTCCACTGTCATCAGCCTGATTAGAGCATTCAGCTTTGTTACTCTTTACAAGTTAAGAGTGACAGCCTGGTGTGGTCTGGGTGACCCCAGGTGAGTCAGGGAGCGTCTCGGGACCTCGGTCACCTTCTCTGCAGAATGAGGGGCATGTGCTCGAATCTCGATGAGGGCTTCTGCAGGTGGGTTAAAATACAGGTAGTTTGGCACTACCCTTAATTCAATAGGTTGGGAGTGGGCTGAGAACTTGCATTTCTAACAAATTCCCACATGCTGCTGCTGTCAGGCTGGGGATTCGCTTTTAGAACCATTTTCTAGATGTTCTGAGTTCTGCTCTGGTTCTCATTCAAGGGGGTAGAGTCTTTCTTACTCCCCAGCAATCCTGGAGTGATTGTTCTGGACTGGCTGGTAGAGATAACCCAGAAACTGTGTGTGTGTGTGTGTGTGTGTGTGTGTGTACTTTAAGGGGAGGGTGTGACCCACAATAAAAATAAAAGGCCCCAGTAGAAGTAGGTCTCAGTGAGCAAGCTGAGTACAGGGCGGGGTCTTGTCTGACCTTTCCTTCTTAGTGTTTCTTTCTTCCCCACCTTAGCTTCTCAGTTTCCCATCCTTTTTCAACACGCATCACTTCAGGGCTGGCTATTTTGGGAAATGGCTCACAGGACATAGTTCTGGCACTTAGACTCCCTTTTTCCCCTGAGTGATACAAAGGAAAACTGCTTGTCTAGATAAGCCAAAGGGCATCGGGCAGGCCTGGCCCCAAGGAGCAGCTCTAGGGTGGGGCTCTGGGTAGGACCAGGGCCCTGGAGAGGGTGTTGGAGACTGTAGGCTGAAGAGTGTCTGGGGAGCTGATGGGCTATGGGAGGCACCAGGTCTTTGTGATCTTGGCTTAGGCTCTAAGCTCAGTTTTGTGTGTATTTTGTAAAAATGCATAGCACTTGCCATTGTAGCCATTTTTAAGTGCGTATTTCAGTAACACTGAGTACAATCTCATTGTTATACAACCATCACCACGATGCATCTCTAGGACTTTTTCATCTTTCCTAACTGATACTTCTTACCCACTAAACAATAACTTCCCAGCCCCTGCCCCCCAACCCCTGGCAATGACCATTCTACTTTCTGTCTCTGTGAATTTGACCATGTTCAGTTGTTTTAATCTGTCCAATCAGGGGATTGAATGAATGATCTTAAGTGGCCTTACAATCACACCATTCAGAGTCTCAGTGTCCTGGGTTTGAAAGCAATGGGCATTTGTCTATGCCTTGGTCACTCCCGACCTATGCCCTGGAACTTGTTGATGAGGTGGGGACTCAGTCACTTCTAAGAGTCACTCCCTCGTCCCTTGGAGTCCACCCTGACCCTTTACCCATCCTTGACTCCAAGTTTGCCCTTCAAATCTGAATTAAGTCCTGGGTCTCAGGAGCCATTGTACTGTGTTGCTGCTGCTTTTGTGTTGGTCCGAGGCCAGCCTGGATGCTTCTCTGTACTGCGGCCTAATGGGAAACATGCTCAGTAGGAGCTCTGGGGTTTGGCCTCAGCTCCACCTTCATCAGGTTATAGAACTTTGCCCCACCCCTGCTTCTTGTCACCAATTAGTTTCCTTGTTGTTGTTGAGTTGCTAAGCCCTGTTCAGCTCTTTGCAGCCCCATGGACTGTAGCCCACAAGGCTCTTCTGTCCATGAGATTTCCTAGGCAAGAATACTGGAGTGAGTTGCCATTTCCTTTCCCAGGGGATCTTCCCAACCCAGGGATTGAACCTGAGTCTCCTGCATTGGCAGGCAGATTCTTTACCACTGAGCCACCAGGGAAGCCCAGTTTCCTTGTTAATTCTCAATAAAATGCCCTTGGCCTCAGTGGAGTTGCTGCAAGGTGAACACCTCAGTGTGTCTCAGGAATGCACATGGCTGTTGAGTGGATAAGGGCTGTGGTGGGCAGGTGAGTTCTATAAAATGAGGAGAAAGGAGGCAACTCTTCCAACTCGTTACCTCCCGCTGAGTCTTGACCACAGTCTTGCACATCTGCTGTTCTGCTGTTTTTCTGATAGTTGAAAATGTATTGAAAAATTCAAATTAATTATTAATATGTTGTTAACAGTGACTCAAGCACAAATGGTTTTGTGCTTCTTCTTACTCTTAACTATTCCAACACCTGAAATATTCATTTTTAGGAGATAGTGAAGGATAGGGAAGCCTGGCATGCTGCAGTCCGTGGGGTTGCAAAGAGTCAGACACCAACCACTCGGCAAACTGAACAACAAAGTACTAATTATAGTAGCATAACAGAAAATTTTGATATTAAAGCTTATTTTCCCATTGGAGTTACTTTGGTTTTTATGTTTTTTACACATGTACATGTATCTATCCTGGAAAATCCCATGGATGGAGGAGCCTGGCAGGCTGCAGTCCATGGGGTCACTAAGAGTCGGACAGGCCTGAGCAACTTCACTTTGACTTTTCACTTTCATGTGCTGGAGAAGGAAATGGCAACCCACTCCAGTGTTCTTGCCTAGAGAATCCCAGGGATGGGGGAGCATGGTGGGCTGTCGTCTATGGAGTCACACAGAGTCGGACACAACTGAAGCGACTTAGCAGGAGCAGCAGCAGCAATCTTTTTCAAATTCGTTTCCCACTTAGGTTGTTACATAATATTGAGCAGAGTTCCCTGTGCTCCTCTATTGGGTTGGCCAAAATGTTTGTTTGGGTTTCCCATGCCAGCATCTAGACTAACCTGAATGAACTTTTTGGCCAACTTGCTGACACACAGCTGAGCTAGCATATTCCTGTCCCAGCAATTAACTCTTTGTCCTAGGCAAGGAAATCTCTCCATCTTTGAGCTGCTTCACTTTCCGGCCATTAGACCATTCTCTGCAACATGTTCCCTGCCTATTAGGGAGGGAAGGAGAGGGTTTCTCAGAACTAAGAAGACTTTATCAGAAAGAGACCAAGTTGAAGTCAGCCTCAGGAGAAGGAGAGAACCAGGCCCGAGGACATAATTAATGGGTGGAGAAGGAGATCTTGCCTCTCAGGAAACTTCAGCTTTCTTGGGAGTGGAGAAAATGCTGATAATCGCCTCATAATTTAGATCTGCAAGCTTAGCACTTTAGGTCTTTCAAGCTCTTATTTCCTTTCCACTTATTTTGCCCAAGATTAGGATTTGTCAGCAATGCATGCTAAGTCCCTTCAGTTGTGTGACCCCATGGCCCGTAGCCCACCAGGCTCTCTGTCCATGGGATTCTCCAGACAAGAATATTGGAGTGCGTTGCCATGGCTTACTCATCAGCTCCACTCAGCCTGGTTGAGCCTTGTGTGAACTGGACTTCCTGGCTAGCCCAGGAAGTTTGTACCTTCACTCTGATTCAGCACTTGATGGTTTCAAAGGGCTCCAGCTTATCCTGAAAGTACTTTATAAAATGGTTTGCAGTTCATCCAAAGCATAACTTATTAACATATATTTACCCCAGTTTTAAAAACCGGAGCGTAAAGTGGTTTCTCATAATTAATTAACAATGCAGTCAGTTCTTCCCTATGAGAGCACTCAGGCCTAGGATAAGATTTGCAGTTTAGAGCAGTGGTTCTCAATGCAATAGACCTTTGGCAGTGTCTGGAGACATATTTGGTTGTCATAATTTGGCAAGGGGTGGGGAAAGGAGTTGCTCCCGCATCTAATGGGCGGAGGCCAGGGATACTGGTAAACATCTTATAACACACAGGACAAGCCCCATGACAAAGAATTATCCAGCCCAGGATATCAGTCAGTAGTGCCAGCATTAAGAAATTCTGGTTTAAAGAAATTAATTTCCTGTGACTCCCCCAAGACAAGAGCTGGTTTTCCTCCCTAGAAGTCATGTGTCCCCACTTGGAGGTGTCCTGGGCACCTCCCACCTGACGACTTGTGGTTCTAGTGAGAGATGCCAAGTCCTGCTCCAGACACTAACCTCTGTCTTGGCCTGGCAAGGCCCACCTCCTTCACTCAGCCTCCCTCTTCTACTTTCTCTTTGCTGGAATTCAGACTTCCAGGCTTCTTCTTAAGGGAGCAGAACTCCAGTAGACGAGGGAGGGGCTGATCATAGTCATGATCAGAGGATGGCCCTGTGCCGTGCCCTCTCTGGGAGGGAGGAAAGAGCACTTGAGGGCCTGTGCCCCCTCCCCACACCCATCTTGAGAGGCCCAGAGCAAACTAGGCCCATGGGCACTGCTAGCCCACCCCCAGGGTGGCCTCTGCTACTTCAAAGAGATAAAACTTACTCCATTAAAAAAAAAAAAAAAAAAAGGACACTACCCACCAGATTCTAGTACCAACAACAAGTGGGTGTAGCTTGGTGCTCCATCAGTATTATCAGTATAATCAGTGTTATTATAATTAAGTAAGTAAGTGAAGTCACTCAGTCGTGTCCAGCTCTTTGCTACACCATGGACTATAGCCCATCAGGCTTCTCTGTCCATGGGATTCTCCAGGCAAGAATCCTGGAGTAGGTTGCCATTTCCTTCTCCAGGGGATCTTCCCAACCCAGGGATCGAACCCGGGTCTCCCGTATTGCAGGCAGACACTTTAACCTCTGAGCCATGAGGGGGGATGATATTATAATAATACAATATCAATGTGTTATTATAATACATTATCAAATATATTAGATTCGAATGTTGGTATTCCGAGTCTGTATTGCATTAGGAAATGAGGCTCTCGCCCTCATGGGTCTGATTCCAGAAGCCTTGGGGCTCTGAAGGAGCGGGAAGCATGGGGTCCTTTGGGTCCTCCAGGTCAGGTTTGGTCTGGGGTGGGGTGCTGCCCACGGCCTCACTCAATGTGTGGAAGTTTACACAATGGCTTGACTTGTTGGTCGGGCTGATTCATCCATTTGGCCCTTGACGCCTGCCTCTGGCCTAGCCAGGACAGAAGGGGGCCCCTTAGGAACTCCTGGCCCTGTTCCCTCTAGAAGAGACGCACAATGGAGCTGTGATAAGACAGGGTTTGAGAGGGGAAGTGGACTGGTGGAAACAGGATATTTTTAAATTCAAGAAAGAAACAGAAGGTTGTGACTCCTGTTGTGACAGTTGGGCCCCAGGACAGCCAAGATTCAGAAGGGGCTTGAACTTGGAGGGTAGCAGAGGGGACTGGGTAGAAACCGAGGTCCCCAGGATTGCCTCTCAAGGAAGAACGCGGATTTGGGGGTGAGGAGGAGGGTATGGCCCTCCACCACCTTCAAGAATAGCAACCACCCCAAAAACTCTCATTTCCTCTTGGGCCTTCCCCAGGATTCCATGTCTTCAGAGCTAGGGCCATAGTGGGCTATTTGGGGTATCAGCCAGAACAGGTGGGCCATCCCCCGCTCATTCAGAAACTCTGCTGTTTGTGGAGTCTGGTCCTGTTCAAGGGATAATCACAGCCCTCTCTTGCCTCTTGTAGTAAAAACCATCTTTAAGTAATGCAGGTGGTCACTCACCTTCGGTACAACGTCTCCTGTTCCCTTGGGCCTTTCTCACCCTCCTTCTCATCTTCTGGACAAGTCTCGGCATGCCCAGCAAGAAGACCGTGTGATCTCCACATGGTTGGGACGAGGCTCCCTTCCAGGGCAAGGGGATGTGGCGCCCTGCCCTTCAGACAGCACTTGAACCCTATATGCCAAGGGCTTTGGCCTTGTTTATGCTTTCTGCTCCATGGATCCCACTCCTGGGAATAGACAAACTGGTATGAACCATGGAAATAGCTTTATTCCCAAAGAGGATACTGGCGGCATCATATAAAATAGCAAAGACTTGGAACGAACCTAAATTTTTAAAAGTAAGGAACTGGTTTAGTAAACAACTGCATACTTGTAGAATAATGACTAAATAGCTGCTAACAATTATGTTTCTAAAATCACACCATGTGTAAAAGAGAGGCTCTAAAATGGCATAGACTAGATAATTATAACTTCTCCCACCCCACCCCCCCCAAAAAAAAAACACAAAAAACTCTACTCTTATTGGAAAATGACTGGAAGACATTTCAGTCAACCATGGAGCCAGGGAGAATTTTTACCTGCTTTCTACTTTTCTGTAATTATCAGGTTTCTTTTTTCCCCTCTAAAATAGCATGTGCTATTAAGTTAAAAAAAAAAACTGTTTAAAATGTCAAATGGGCTGCCAGGGACTTTATATGCTTGTCACATGGAGCCACAGGGTCCTGGGGAAGCTACCTGTGGGCAAAGGAGCCATAAACCTGGGCACCCAGGAGGTGTGAGGCCTGGGGTCTCCTGCACGGCCACCCCGCCCCTCCCCGCTGTCTCTTTCCTTTGGCTGCTCAAACTCTGAGATGTTGGTGTGGGGAGCCTAACTGCTCCTCGTGCTCTTCATACTGCTCACCTTTGCCTTATCCTTTGTTTTGCAGATTTCGTGGAAAACAGATATTCTGTAAGTACACATTTCATATGCATTATTTAAAAAAAAAAAAAAGTCCATTCAACAGTGAAATATTTCCAGGCTCACTCAGCTTTCTGCAGCCCCAGCAAAGACAGCCCTGGACTAGCCTTGTCTGTTTTACACCAGAACCCTGGGCTCTTCTGACCAGCCTGGTGCTCGGGCTATCAGGTTTTCTAGACTTGTTGTGGTCTTGAAATTCTCTCCCACCATTCCTTTGCAGCCCGCTTAGGACATGAAAGCCCAGAAATTGCCCGCAGGGTTGGAAATCTAGGATGCTCGGTTCTAGATGAGCAGCTTCCATATTCCCTCTGAGTCCAGGTCCTCTGTGTGTGTGGGGGGGGGAGGGGGGGGCGGGGGGCGGAGGGGATGGACAGTGCAGATTCGGGGGGTGTAGTTACCCTCACATACCAGACCCTCTGCTGTGGGGGACACAGAAGGTCTTTGACCCAGTGAGGAAATCAGGGGGATTATCTGAGCTGAGAAAGCAAAGCAATTTGCTGCTCCAGAGACCACAGAAACAGAAGCGGAGGCGCTTCATGCTGCCTGGTTAGCAGACTCGTCCCCAGGGAAAGGGTCATGCAGATAGGCCATGAGGAATGAGGGCATTACAGCAGCGTCTAGGTAGAAAGATCTTCAGGGGCTGAGGTCTGAGGGCTGGGGAGATGGCGGAAGCTCTGGCAGCAGAATGGGAGCAGACGAGGGTGCCCGTGAGGAGTGATGGGAGAAAAGGTAAGGCAGCGTTTGCTTAGAAAAGACTCCAGGACCTCATCATGAGGTTTCATTCTGCAGCTAGTAGAAAATTTAGCATGCTGCCACTTGGCAGATAGGAATGCTTAAAAGAAGTGCAGAAGGGGACTTCCCTAGTGGGCCACTGGTTGGGACTCCACACTCCCAGGGCTGGGGGCATGGGTTCAATCCTTGGTTGGAAACCTAAGATTCTGCATTGTGTAGTTAAAAAAAAAAAAAATGGCACAGAGGTCCAAGTTCAAGTTTTGCAAAGACTCATCTCCCCCTATCTTCTTACTCTCCACCTCTTTATGAGCTGCCCAGCAGCATAAAAGTTAACTGGGCAGCTAGCATCTTAAGGAATAAGGTGTTTGCCTCTCAAATTGCTTCTTTAAGGTCTGGGAAGAACTTTCAGCAAGATTGCTGGTAGCTCCCTCCAATGGGCCCCCAACTTCCTTTGTTTTGCCCGAGTCTGAATTCTTGTAAAACAGAGTACTCATTTTGCCTTTGACAGACAGGAAGCTGTTGACATTCTTGTGATGGAGGAAGGCTATCAATTTAAGGAAAAGAGCAATGAAATGAATGTCTTTTTCTAGTCTAAGCCCACTGAGATTTCTGAAATCGGAGACGATTGCATTGGAAGGACATTGGAGGTGTGGGGGGAGGACAATTTAGAGCAGAATAGCTTGTCTAGGGTGACCCAGCTTGTTAACTGCAGAGCCAGGGCTAGGAAACCTAGGTCTCCAAGCTCCCCAGCCAGTCCACACCACAAGACTCCCTCCAAGAGTGATGTCACTGTCCCAGCCATCACAGCTCTGAGAGCATGGAGAGTGAGAATTTTGCTCCATGGACTTTGTGGGACCCAAATAAAGAGATGTTCTCCTGATGCACCAATCATGGTGTGTCCAGCCAAGGCAGGTCTGCTGGACCTTGAGACCGACTTATTTACTTTGTCTTCAATCCAAATGATCTCTCTGGACAGAGGCTCTGAGCTTTAGGACAGACAGAACTTTCCCTTTGCCCAGAAGCTGGCCTGCAGGCCCAAGAGTCTGCTCCTGAGAGCTCACCCATGGCTGGTCCTGCCCCCCAAAATAATTAAGTCTTCTGGCGGGAGCACAGGGATTCCCAGCCGTTGGGAAAAGCATTTGGAATCTTGACGCGAAAGCATCTTGTTTATAAACGACACAGGTATAGTTTCCCTAATAATCAGCTGGCAAGGGTCAGGAGAAAATTAATTGAAATGCCCAGAAGGAAATGGGAGGGGATTTCCTTCCTGAAATCAAACCTGGCGATCATTCCCAGTTGTTTAATAGCCATTGCTTCTGAAAACATATTGGAGGAAATATCTTAACAATGAGATAGCCACTTAGCCAAATACTAATTTAGTATTGTTTGACTTGCTTCAATGGCACATTCTGACTTCATTTTTCCTCTGCCGTTTTTGCCTTGTTTATAAATCGTGTTTGTGGCCCAGGCAGACAGATAACGTGAAAGAGAACAGCCTGTACTGAAAGGGATGAATCTGAACCTGCGTGGCTCTCAGGATTTTGGAAATAACTTGCCATCTTACTGAAAAAAAAAAAAAAAAGGCAATTCCTAGTTACAACTCACCTCCTTCCTTCCTGGGAGCCAGCAGACAGCTGGAATACAATGGGAATGGCCCAGGATTTGGGATCAAAAGACTGGGGTCTGGGTTCCAGCTCCCTAGTCAAGCCTAAGCTTGCCCATCTATCAAATGGAGACGGTGATGGGAATAGCAAAAACAGTAATATCTGTCTATTACGGTTTCTTAGGGTTTCTTACAGTTTCTTAGGGTTTCCCCCGTGGCTCAGTGGTAAAGAATCTGCCTGCCAGGGCAGGAGACAGGGGTTCGATCCCTGGGCTGGGTAGATCCCCTGGAAAAGGAAATGGCAACCCACTCCAGTAGTCTTGCTGGGGAACTCCTATGGACGGAAGAGCCTAGCAGGCTATACAGTCCATGGAGTCGAAAAAGAATCAGACATGGCTTAGTGACTGAAACAACAAAAAATAGCAAGAGGCTTCTTAAGAATGAGAAACACTCTTAAATGAGAACTACTTATGCAAAGTACTTGCAGATTGAAAACTATCATAGAAAACCTAGATATCTATTTTAAAGTTCTTTTCATCAGACACTCTGGCAGCATAGGGTATGGATGGGGAATTTACTTTGCTTGGCCCTAAAAGGCCCCTGTCACATGAGGAGAATGTAGCAGTTGCTTACCCAAGACCCAGGATTCAACTCAAGCCACCCTTTGGCTTAGGAAGCAGAGCCCCACATTAAAACTTGACCCTTCCCTGATAGCTCCTTATTAGACATGTCACTTTGGGCAGATATCCTAACCTCTTGGGACCTTAGTTGCCTCAACTGGAGGAAATAGAACCCTCTCACTTGGTTGTTGCAAGGATTAAGCAGGCACCCAGCACAGATCTGGTTCATTGGAAGTGCACAGAAGGGGCACATTCGAGAAGCAGGAAGTAGAAATCCCAGGAGTGTTAGAAGCAAAATGACCCTTGAGACTGTCCACACCATGTTCTGGCCAAAAGTGGGCTGATTTCTTGGCTGTTCTCAGGTGCCTGACAGCTGGGCTCTGATTTAAAAGCAGGCAAGCACAGCCTTGGATGGGAGTGTGTCAGCCTTTAGTTCAAAACCCCCAAGGTCTGGACAACTGTGGCCCTGCCCTTCCCATCTCTGGAGCTGTTCCTGCAGCAGCTCCCTGAGCTCACTTCCCCTGGAGAGGGCAGCGGAGGTGTCTGGTGGAGGACTTGGTCCAGGGCCTGCAGAAAGGCTGGACACCAGGGTCACTCCTCCGGGCCAAGTGGAGGAAATGGAGGAAGGGTAGCTGCCAGGGCTGGCGGCCCTCCAGCCCCCGGGGGCCAACACAGCTCTCTTGGCCTGCTTGCGTGGGCCTCTCTTGGCAAAGGAGGAGACAGAGCCTTGGCCTTCCAGCTGGAGCCCCACGGACCTGCATCCTTCCGAGAGGTTCCTCAGACCTGGCAGGACCAGAACAAACCAGGGACTCCATCTCAGCCAGCCCTCAGGGAGACAGACAGAACCCCATCCTGGTGTTCCCAAGCCCCAGGCCAATCCCCACAACTTCTCCTGCCTCCCTGGATTCCACCTCCTGCAGGGTACCCTGTGCTCACAGAGGGCCCAGTGTCACGCCCTCAGGTGCTGCCTGCTCTTCCAGGCTCACTGTTGCCCAGGGCCCCTCTACTCGGGAATTTCCCAGCATGCTCCCCTCTTGCCCCTTTGCTCCATCCTTTCATCAAAATCCACCCCTCTCATAGCCTTTCAACTCCTTCTGCAGGTCGTTAGGACCTCTTCCACTTTCTACTTCATGGTAGTGTTGTTTGTCAGTAATTGATAGGATATACAATTCTTGGGGGCAGTTTCTTACGTTCTCAGCAGGGAAAACAGTGCCTGGGTCAGACGGAGGTCCACTCATGAAGCAGTGTGTAGGTAACACAAGTACCATGTGGAACAGTTAGAGAACACTGTAAGGTGGCATATGGAATTTTAAAAAAAATTTTTTTCACTTTTATTGTGGCAAAATACACACAACATGAAGTTTACCATCTTACAGTTAATTCAGTGACATTAAGTACAGCTTCATTGTTGTGTGACCATTGCCAAATCCACAGAACTTTTCATCATCCCAAACCCAAAGTCTGCACCTGTTGAGCCCTAATTTCCTGTTCCTCCTGCCTCCCATAAGTAGGATGGCAGCCACCATCCTACTTCATGTCTCTAGGAATTTGGCTCTTCTGGGTACCCCCATTTAAGTGGAATCATGTCTATCTTATTTCACTTAGCATATTGTTTTCAGGGTCTATCCATGTTGAAATGAATCAGAATTTCATTCTTTTTAAAGGCAGAATCATAATTTAAAACTCTTTTAAAAGTTTAATCATTTGAGTTTGGTCTTTCATTTTTTAAAATTTAAAAACAGACCTCTGGGCTTCTCTGGCAGTCCAGTGGTTAAGACTCAGGGCTTTCACTGCAGGGGGACACAGGTTCAATCCCTGGTCAGGGAACTAAGATCCTGCAAGCCAAGAGGCATGACCAAAAACAAACAAACAGGCAAACAACAACAAGAAACCAAAACAGACCCAGAGAAGGTTAACTTAGAGGCAGAGTTGGAGTAAGACACCAGGTGTTTCTTAGTCTTCCTGTATGGGTGCTTGATGAAATTGGTTGCGAGTCTGCTGTGCAGCATGTATGTGGGGAACAGTGGCTGCAGACCCCACACAGCGGACATGCAGAGAAAGAAGAATGAATCTGGGCAGGAGCTGCCCCCACAGGGTGCGGGGTGCCCACGGATGACGGTTAGGCTCTGCAGTCTTGGAGAAGCGCTGGGGTACAGTTTTGTGTATCTTTCCACCAGGCCAGTCTTCAGTCTTGAAGGCTGTGACCATAGCGTGTCCTGTCTCTTGTCACTGCAGAGAACGGAAGGCTCCCCTGACGGATCTTAGGACTCTGTGAGCACACGCGCCTCCCTGGGAGGATGCCCACATTCCGAGAAGAACAGATGATTCCTGTATCGCAAGAGTTTCGTGCACTTATTTATGGACCTGCCCTGCTCCCACCGAACGTAGCAATTCGTCAGGCCAAGCCACCAGTTATAAATCCATCTTAACTACTTTTCTGTTGGGTATAAAGAGCTAACAGACCGGCTGGTTAGTTTCCCGCACGGCCCACCTCCCAGCAAGTTGAAGCATCCTCAGGAGTGGAGAGTGGCAGCCAGAGATTCAGGGTAAACTGGCCATTGGGATATTTTGAAACTTGAATATTTTGTCTTGTGCGGAAATCAAGAACTTGTCCAAGTACCCTCGTGCACAGATGCCGGTTTCTGTTTTGTAGTCAGCTCCCCCTAGAGAGTGGCCTAGCTTAGGGGCTAGTTTTTCTCTTTGCCTTTGGTCCTTTGAGTGTCTGTGGTTCTAGGCAGTCCTTGTTCCTTGGAAGTGCACAGCATGGACTGGACAGCTGCACCCTGCCCTCTCCACGGCCTCTTCTGACACAACTGGGAGAACAAAGCTGCTTGGGAGAGACTCTTTTGAGATGCCAACTTGATGCCAACTTCATTTCTGGGCAATGCACCAAATAGAAAATGAAGTCAGACAAAGCACAGATGTTCTTAGGCTGGTTTTCTATCCCCTTTCTTTCTTTTCCTCTACCACGCTGAAGGCCAAAGGACAGGAAGATGGCTGCCTCCAGCAAAAAAAAAATTTTTTAATAGAAAAATGAAATGCATATTTTTCTTACTAATTTTGTTATTTATTCCTTGCTAAAAGGAATGGTCTCCCGAGGTCCTCAGGTGTTTCTGATGGTGTCCTGAGTGTGGATGAGGGACTGTGGCCCTTCCGTGGCGGGATTGCCCTAGTGAGCATGTCCCACCGAAGCCACCTTCCTCGCCCTCCTCAGCTACGCAGCGCAGGGGCCCTGTGGGGTGTTGTATTAAATAAATCTGATCTTCACTCTTCACAGACCCGTGAGATGTCATCTTCTGAGAGGCTGTACACATACAGAATATCTGTCATGCCCGAGGACTCCTCCATCAAAGCCTAGGAGGCCACAGAGAGAACCACGCAGGTTCTGTCAGCAGGCCAGGGCCTCCGTGGCCTTCACCGAAGCCAGAGGTAGTCTGAGTTGGGCACGTTGAGTCATTAATATCCATCAGGGGCTACTTCAGTGTTGGCTTCGCAGCTGAAGCTTGCTTGCTAGGCTGTTATCAGATTGAGCAAAAACAGTAACAGCTCCCATCCCCATCCCTACCCCCACACCCCGCCGCCATCCAAAACCATGATGCCCGGTTGCATTTGAATTCCAGATAAACAACAGATAAGTTTTGAGTATAAGTATGTCCCATGAAGGCCTTCCCTTGTAGCTCAGTTGGTAAAGAATATGCCTGCAGTGCAGGAGACCAGCGTTCGATTCCAGGGTCGGGAAGATCCCCTGGAGAAGGAAATGGCAACTCACTCCAGTATTCTTGCCTACAGAATCCCATAGACAGAGGAATCTGGAAGGCTACAGTCCATGGGGTTGCAAGAGTTGGACACGACTTAGTGACTAAACCACCAACCGCTACATGTCCCATGTAACGTTTGGAACATACTGACACTATAAAAATATTCATTTATCTGAAATTCAAATTTAACTAGGCATCTGACATATTATCTGGTAACCCTACTGGCAAAGCACCCTCCCACCCCTCAAAACCTCCAGACCCACCCTCCCCTGTGGCCTCAGACCAGACCTCCCCACCCACAGGCCAGGGCCCCATCACAGCTGCACCACCACTGCGCCCACCCCCACTTCCCTACCACACCCCACACCCCCTCCTCTGGGCCTGAGGGTGGAGGAGGTCTGAGAACGTGTCCTGACTCTGTCAGCCTGCAGCTGCAGAAACTTGAAGGAGCCTCTTAGATTCTTCATCTCTAAGATAAGATGGTTAGACTAACATTTGGAGGGTTTAGGTTCTTTTCAAAATGTGATGGAAGCTATGGACACATACATACACACACAATGTTGTATCACAAAGATGCTATGCAGTTTCCCAGTGTTCAGGGCCATGGGCTGAGGGCAGGGACTGAGGATTAGGCCAGGGGTCCCCAACCTCTGGGCCGTGGACCGTTACCTCCTGTCCGATCAGCAGTGGCGTTGGATCAGAAAGAAATTGCACAATGAATGTAATGCGTTTGGATCATCCGGAAACCAACCCCCAACCCCGGTCTGTGGAAGAATTGTCTTCCATGAAATTGGTCCCTGGTGCCAAGCAGATTGGGGACCACTGGATTAGATGGTCTCTAACAGCCTTCAAGCCTGATAGTCAATGTGTCAGTGATTTGGGAAGCGCTCCAAGCCCCCTTGTCAACCCCTCGATCCCTTGTTGCCACCAGAGCACGGCCATTGCTACGGAAACTGGGGAAACCCTGTTCATACTGCTTATGATTTATTTATGGAGCATAACTGGGTCTTTATTTTTCCCTTCAGTCTACATGTCTGAGGAGGAGAACACACACACACTCAGGGATCTTTCTTTCAGGATATTTACTGGCTAAAATCTCTCTAAACCCAGCTTCCCGGTTCCACTGTCCTAACCTGATACCAAGCATCTAAGCCTGAGCTCGTCACTTAAAGGGAGGGCCCAGTCACCATTTCCAGGAAAGAAAAGACATTTTTCTCGGCTCGCGAAGTCATTAATTAGAGCTCCCTCTTGTGTCCTCATGTTGTCATAGATCATTAGAGAAGAACCACTTAGAAAAGACAGGAGAATTTTTTCCCTCTTCTGATAACCCACAGGAGGTCAGATAAACCCAATTCATAAGCACATACTGAGCGCTCCACCAGCAGGAACTGACTGACCAAACTCTCGCACCCCAACGTAGACCCAAGATGGGCGAAGTGACCCCAGGGTCAGCAGACATTCATTCAAGCACGCAGTGGTTTTCTACCAGGGTGATTTTATCTCCCGGGGTCACTGGGCAGTCTCTGGACACATTTTTAGTTGTCACAGTTGGGTGGGGGTGTGACTGGCGTGTTGGCGGGTAGAAGCCCAGGATTCCACTAAATATCCTGGAATGCAGGGGACAAAATGCACAGGACAACCCCGCTGATAGAGGAAGGTCAAGTCCAGATGCCAAAAGTCCCAGGGTTGAGCGGCCCTGCAGTTAGTCGTGTATTCACTCAGCAAGCTTGTATCCATCCATCGATTTTCCTGACACTGATGGGAATAGGAAGATTATAAGAATCACATGGCACCTGATCTTCTGTACAATCTAGTAGCAAGAGAAGTGAATAGAGAGCCAGTTACAACAGTGAGACAAAGGTGATGATGGAGAAATTCAAAGAAAACGGGGACACGGGGCGGGGAGCTCCTAACAAAGATTTTGGGGGAATCAGAGAAAGTGTCCAGGATGAAGTGTCTAACTGAGGGTAGGCAGAGGGTAGCAGGTGGAAAAGGTGGAGTGAAGAGCAAGGAGCAGGACCGAAAATGGGGGGACACGTGCTGAGGCCTCAAGACAAGGGAGAGGATGGTGTTCCCAAGGAATACCAGGGAAACAGCCTGTCAGCTCTGTGACCCAATCAGTCCTCTTCAAAAACACACCATGTCCCCCGAGAATTTCTGCCAGGCATCCCATCGGCCTGACCCAGTCTTTGAGAGCCTTAAGGAGAAGGTCCCCAAAAGTTGCTCAGCTAGAACTCAGTTTCTGAGCACAGTTGTTTTTCAGAGTTGTCATCAGGGGCTCAGACGGTAAAGAACCTGCCTGCAACGGAGAAGACGTCGGTTTGATCCCTGGGTCGGGAAGATCCCCCGGAGAAGGGAATGAAAACTCACTCCAATATTCTTGCCTGGTGAATTCCATGGACAGAGGAGCCTGGTGGGCTACAGTCCATGGGGTTGCATAGAGTCAGACACAACTGAGCAAGTAGCGCACGCGCGCACACACACACACACACACACACACACAGGTGTTGTTAGCATGTTGGAGAGAAAACCTCTGCCATAGGTCAGATTTGACCCTTGCTCACTTACCACCATGAGCCTCAAGTTGAGAAGGTGAACTGGAAGGAGGTGGCTGCCCAACAGGACAGTTTCCATAGCTGGTGTCCACAGGGCAATGAGGGTAGGGCATGTTGTCTGTGAGCCCCCAGGAGTGGGTGAAAAGAGTTGTAAGAGTATATAGTACTCTGGCACAGAGAGTACACAGCTTTTATCAGTTTCTCAGAGACATAAACCAAAAAAGGGTTAACTATGAAACAATCTAAAAACTCATGCATTCTCCATATGATTTAATCTCAGTTGAAAACCCAGAAAGTGGGACTTCTCTGGCTGTCCAGTGATTAAGGCTTTGACATCCAACGCAGGGGCTCCAGGTTCCTTCCCTGTTGTGGGAGTTAAGATCCCATGTGCCTCAGGGCCAAAAAACCAAAACATGAAACAGAGGCAATGTTTAACAAATTCAATGAAGAATATTTAAAAATGGTTCACATCAAAAATCAGGGCTTCCCCCATAGCTCAGTTGGTAAAGAATCTGCCTGCCGTGCAGGAGACCTCAGTTCGATTCCAGGGTTGGGAAGATCCCCTGGAGAATGAAAAGGCTACCCACTCCAGTATTCTGGCCTGGAGAATTCCATGGACTGTATAGTCCATGGGTTCTCAAAGAGTCAGACACGACTGAGTGACTTTCACTTCACATCAAAAAATATTTTGAAAAGAAAACCCAGAAAGAGGTCAATCCATTTCTTATCAAAGGGTCTGCTTCATGGACAATTTTAAGTCCAATGTCTTAAGAGGGTCTTGGCTTGCCTTGAAAACACAGCTCAGAATAAACAAATAAATAGTGATTTCAGTGTTCAAAAGAGACACCTCATCTCTCAAAAGTAGTAACCTATTAGACTGCACTGGAATACCAAAGGAATAGGCAGTAAATAATCTGAAAAGCTTCTGAGTCCAAGGTGTGTCTAAAGCCTGAATTATCCCTTCATACATGTCCTAATTCAACAGGAAACGAATATTTCAATGTGAACTTTAACAATGAAGAGAGAAATTATTCCCACATTCAGAGAGGCTGAAAGATGCTGGAAATAAATAAAATTCTTCAAGAAAAGTAAAAGGCAAGTTGGAGTGGGAGATTGGCTACCAGTTGACTCCACAGCCTTGGCGATGTCACACATCCTACAATTCTTCTCCTGCAAAAGAAGGCGTATTAGGGACTTCCCTAGTGGTCCAGCAGCTAAGACTGCATGCTCCTAAGGCCAGGGGCCCAGGTTTGATCCCTGATCAGGGAACTAGATCTCACGTGCTGCACCTGAGTGTTCACATGCTCCAGTTAAATATCCTGCATACTGCAACAAAGATCAGAGATCCCACGCTGCTAAGACCTAAGCGGAAAGAAGAGAGGAGAAGAAAGGGCGGGAGAAGAGAAAAGAGAAGAGCCCTCGGAACCTGGTCCCACAGAAATTTCCTGCCATGTCTGAGTCTCTGCCACTCCCTGTCCAGCAGCTCTACCTTCTGGGTGGGAGCGCCACTAAGACCCAGTGCAGCCAAAAGGAGAAGAACGAACGAATACGGTGTATTGGACTTTCCTGGTGGCTCAGTGGTAAAGAATCCGCCTGCCAGTGCAGGAAACGTGAGTTCAGTCCCTGGTCCAGGAAGATCCCAAATGCCTCGGAGCGACTAAGCCCATGCACTACAGCTGCTGGGCCCCTGTGCCCTGGAACCTGTGCTCTGCGTCAGGAGAAGTGCCTGCAATGAGAAGCCTGCTTGCTGCAGCTAGAGAGTAACCCCGAGTCACCGCAACTGGAGAGAGCCTTCGTGCAGCGGCAAAGACCCAGGGCAGTCAAAAATAAATAAACAAATTTTAAAAAGTTTTTTGAAGAAGAAAATGGTGTATTAGTTTCTTAGGGCTGTCATAGCAGATCCCCACAAACCGCAACTCAAAACAACAGAGATTTGCCCTCCCAAGATTCTGGAGGTGAGAAGTCCAAAATCAAAGTGTCAGCCGCTCCAGGAGCCCCCCAGAGTCTCCAGGGAAGCCTGCTTCCTGGCTTCCTTTAGCTTCTGGTGGTTGCTGGCGATCCATGAGGGCCTGTGGCTGCTGTTCCACCCTAACCCCCCCTCTGTTATCTCGTGGCCTCCTTCCATATGCCTGAGTGTCTGTGTCTTCATGTGACCGTCTCCTGAACACACCAGTCTTTGGGTTTAGGGCCCACCCTAGCCCACTGTAACCTCATCTTAACTAATGACATCTGCACAGATCCTGTTTCTAAAGGAGCTCACAATCTGAGGGTCCAGGTAGACACGAATTTTGGTGGAAGAGGGGGACACCAACGCAACCCAGAAGGAATTGGACAAGATGACCTCGTGTCCTTGTAGCTCTGACTTTCCATGTGTTTCAAATGCTCACGTAAAAAGAAAAGCATGACCACAAGGATTTACCTTCAGATGACTTTTTTCCCTAAATATTTTTTTGATGTGGACAATTTTTTTTTTTTTAATTCGAGTACGGTTGCTTTACAGCGTTGTGCTAATTTCTGCTAAACAACAACCTGACTCAGCTCTGAGTGTACACACACCTCATCCCTCCGAGCCTCCCTCTCCCGCACATCCCATCCCTCTAGGTCATCACAGAGCCCCGAGCTGAGCTCCCTGTGGTATACAGCCGCTTGACGGGACCATTTTTATCGAATTTGCTACAATACTTCTGTTTTTTGTGTGATTTGCCGGGGTGGGGGGGGGACTTTTTTTTTTTCCTGGCCACTAGGCATGTGGGATCTTGGCTCCCAGACCAGGGATGGAGCCCACACTCTCTACATTGGGAGGTTGAAGTCTTAACCACTGGACCACCAGAACAGTCCCCCAAATAAGATTGTTTTAAATTAAGGTAAACGTTGGTGTATAACATGTTTCATGTGTACAAACATTATATTTTGACTTCTGTATACATTACAGCGTGCTCACCACCAAAAATTCAGTTTCCATCCATCACCATGCAGCTGACTTCCTTTACCCACTTCACCCTGCCCCACACCCCTTCCCCTCTGGTAGGTCTACTCTCTTCTTTGTAACATAATCTTCTGCGCTTTCTCCATCTGATGTTCTTTCCCCATGCCCTGTTCTCTTGCGCTTCATGCCTCTGCCTCTGAAAATATTACTTAGTTTCTTTCTCTAATCTTCCTCCAAGTTCTCCCTCTCACCTCTTATCCTTTCTCTGATTCCAGAACCAAAGTTTATATATTTCTTACATAAATAGATGAGTTTCATATTCCTAGTTATTTACTTTGAGCCAATGCATGGGATTTTTTCTCTCTCTTTAGAGGAAAAAAAAAAATGCCTCCTAAAGCCTGCAAGTTGTTTTCTATCTATATCTGACCTTTGGTGGATTATTTTTCCAAGGGATTTATTGGATTCATTAGGAAAAACTCCCCAGTCACTGCCTTGCTTCCTCCCAGTCCTGGGATGTGCTGGTTTTCCTGGAACCTCTTGGCACAAGAGGGTCTGGTTTCATGCCAGAAACTATTCCACTAGTTTTCTGGTACAACCAACACTCCCCTCCTCGAGCGAGGAAACCTCCCACTGTTGCGAGGAAACCTCCCGCTGTTGGGACTTTGAAGGAGCCCGGGACAGGGTCCTAGGAAAAGGAAAAAGAATGGATTTTTGTGCCTCCAAAGTGAAGGCGAACCCCAAGCCAGGATCTGACAGTGTCTGGAGAAGCTCTGTCACACCACCAGCCACTCAGTGAAATATGCATCCCTGAGGACGGGTTCAGATTCCCAGGTTACTTCTCTGGCAAGTCAGTTTCAGAGAAACAAGAAGGCAGAAGAAGCTCTTTGGGGTTTGACTTATTTAGAAACAAACTGGGGCTTCCCTGGTGGCCCAGTGGTTGAGAATCTGCCTGCCAATGTGGGAGACATGGGTTTGATCCCTGATCCGGGAAGATCCCACATACTGAGGAGCATCTAAACTCTTGTGCCGCAACCACGGAGCCCAGGAGCCACAGCTTCTGAGCCCACGTGCTTCAGCCACTGAGGCCCGAGTGCCCTGGAGCCTGTACTCTGCAACCAGAGAACTCACTGCAGTGAGAAACCTGCACACCGCAACCAAGAGTAGCTCCTGCTCTCTGCAGCTAGAGAGCCCTCATGTAGCAAAGAAGACCCTGCACAGCCAAAAATTAATTAATTAAGAAAGAAAGAAAGAAATAGCCCAGAAGGGTTAGACACGAGGCAGGCATGTGGTCCTTCTGATGGGCCCCTGTGGCAGGGCCAGTCACCGAGGTGCAATTTATCTTTAGTTCCCTCTGGGATCCTTCAGCCCCTGCCACCAGGCACAGCTCTAGGAGGTCCAGCTGAGTCCCTGTGTGTGCCCCTCACTTCAAGGAAGGTGGTAGTTGGGAGGAACAGAGCGGGAGCCGCAGGCAAAGGAGAGTCCTCCAAACTGGGGAGGGTGCTCTATCCCTGTGAAGGAGTCTGGTCCCTCAGGGAAGTGTCTGATGGCACAGGGTGTCCAGGGAGGCTGGACACTAGGCCTGGGGTTTGCAGCCTTGGCCAAAATCCCCTTACACATCGTGTAACAGGGAGCCTGGGGAGTCACTAGTCTTCTCAGGACCCTGGGAGCCCAAATCACAAGGAGCTTGAGCAGGGACCACAGCCAGCATCCCTTCCCTTCCCATTTTCCGGGAACCACACGATCCTTCCATATTCTTGTGTAAATCCAGATAGAGAAGGGATTTGCCGATTGAGGCCAATGTTAAATTTCCCAATAGGCTGGCAGAATGGAGGCCCAGGAACAGACTTTGTTTCATTTCACCATAATAAAGTAATGTGATGTTTGTTGCAGAGCCAAGTTTGAGGGTGATAAGTCAGGCCTTCTACACAGAACTTTTAAAAAACATATTTATTTATATATTTGGCTAACCAGGTCTCAGTTTTGGCACTCTGGATCTTCAATTTTTATCATGGCTTGTGGACTCTAGTTCCCTGACTAGGGATTGAACCCAGGCCCCCTGCATTGGGAGCATGGACGGTTAGCCACTGGAGCACCAGGGAAGTCCCTTACGTAGAACTTGGAATCATGCTCTTTGAGGTTGGTGTGCAGGACCATAGAGCATAGCTGGTGAGCGAGCCTAACCAGCGGTTCCATCCTCACCTTTCTGGATGTTTTAGCAAGAAGTATTTTCTCAGTATCTGTTAAGGTGCAGATCCTGTGTGAGGTTAGACGATGCATCAGAGAACTGATATATGTGGCCTCTGGGGCTTGTGGTACTTTGCTCACGCTTTTGGTCATGTTTGTTTAGGGGGAAAGTTGCTAGAATGTTAGGGGTTCACAGGAGGTATTCCTTTCTGGTGTTAATATGGGAAGTGAACCCCCAGATCTGGAGAGACTGGGAACCATTGCAAAAGGTTTTCAAATGCATAGGGACATTTTTTAAAAATCAATTTGCAAATGCAGAAAAGACAAGTTCATATGAGAATCTGCAATTTTTTTATGTTAGTTGAAGAAGGATCCTTAAACTTGAACAGGTTGAGACCTGTTGATCTAACTGTATTCAACTCTGAATTTGTCCGAGTTCCACTTGCTGCTTTTCAGGGACACAGCTGTCCAACCCTTGGTCCATGAGCAAACATAAGTAGACAGGGACATCCCTGGTGGTCCAGTGGCTAAGACTCCACGCTCCCAATGCAGGGGGCCCGGGTTTGATACCTGGTCAGGTAACTAGATCCCACATCCCACAACTGAAAGATCCCGCACGCTGCAACTAAGACTCAGTGCAGATTTAAAAAAACCTACATAAGTCAATGTGTGTGAACACCCACAGGAGCCTGGGGCCACGCATGTGCACACGAACACATGCACAGAGCAATAGAGAACACAGATGGCCCCTCCCTGCCCTTGAACAGATCACGTGCCAAGACCAACACAGGTGCTTCTCTCTGTTTTGTGGGAGGTGTTGGCATATGGGGATGTGATATTGAAAGCAAAAAGTGAAAATCTAGGCAATGTGACTCCAAACAGTCCAATATATCACCTTTGCTCATCAGGGCTTATTCAACAAGCTATGAGCGCCTGGTTTGTGCAAGGCTTTGCATATTCCACAGCTGTGCAGAAGATGTCAAGATAAGCAGACACCTTGAAGAAGCTGCTGCTGCTGCTGCTGCTGCTGCTAAGTTGCTTCAGTCATGTCCGACTCTGTACAACCCCATAGACGGCAGCTCATGTGGCTCCCCCGTCCCTGGGATTCTCTAGGCAAGAACACTGGAGTGGGTTATCATTTCCTTCTCCAATGCATGAAAGTGAAAAGTGAAAGTGAAGCCACTCTGTTGTGTCCAACTCTTAGCGACCCCATGGACTGTGGCCCACCAGGCTCCTCTGTCCATGAGATTTTCCAGGCAAGAGTGCTGGAGTGGGGTGCCATTGCCTTCTCTGGCCTTGAAGAAGCAGGAGCCCACAAATAACCAACACAGACTACAAGCCAGTTACAAGCTGACCCAGCCCTCAAAGATGGCACCTTCCCCTCCACCCCCCACCCCCACTGCTACCACCCCTGCCCTCCTGCCGTTTGCACACAGCTGGCTGTTTGCCAAACCCAAGCTGGTCTCTTCTTTCAGGACGGATGCAGCTAATCCGTGTAGTGGAAGCAGAGGATTCCAGGCCATTCAGGCAAAAGCCCAGAGTTGGTCTGGAGTAGAATCCAGCCCCAGGTGGGCCCACCACTTGATATATCGCAGCCCGGGGTGGTGTGGCAGAACCAGTGCCAGGAGGAGAAAGAACATTCCATGCATGTGTGACACGGCTGTGACGGGCAGAAGCAGAGAGGGTGGGGCTCAGTTGGAGATGATTTCTTTTTCTTTTTTTAAAATTGAATTAATTGTTTTATTTTTGGCTGCACTGAGTCTTTGTTGTTGCTCGGACTTTCTCTAGTTGCAGAGAGTGGGGGGCTACTCTCTTGTTGCAGAGCGTGGACTCTAAGGGTTGTGGGGCACCAGCTCTGTCGCCCCATGGCATATGGAAGCTTCCTGGACCAGGAATCAAACCTGTTTCCTCTGCGTTGGCAGGCGGATTCTTAACCACTGGGCCATGGGAAGTCCCGTGATTTCTATTTAAAAGTTTACCAGATGCTTCCCTGGTAATCCAGTGGCTAAGACTCTGCACGCCCAATGCAGGGGGCCTGGGTTTGATCCCTGATCAAGGAACTAGATCCCACACGCCACAACTAAGAGTTTGCATGCTGCAGCTAAAGTTCCCACGTGCTGCAACTAAGACCTAGCACAGCTCTTTACTTGATAACTAGATAAATATTTTTTTAAAAAATAAAAAGACTGATCCCAGTGGAACAATCCATGATATAACGATGTACAAATGTAAAAAGAGGAAGTACGTTGTTGTTAAAGGAAATGGTCCAGCCGCTCTTACCCATGTACTGATGAGTATGGCACCCATCACATTTCTTATAGTTATTTGTTAAGGTTTGCTTATTCCTGTCATTAGGCTGTGAATTACCTTAAAGGGGAAATCTTTAAATAATTTTTGAGACAAGGAATCTATAAGAAAAAACGTATTATCATGTATTAAAATACAGAATATTCAGCAGCTTTGTAAAAGAACTGGGTTTTGAAAAAGCATCAACAGAACACAGAGAGCGATTGTCCTTACTTGATGGTGGAGGACAGCTTCCTGGTGGCCCAAGAGGTGAATTTGCTGGATACTTCTTTTGGATACAAAATACACCCTAGCAAATACTTTCTGCAACTTAAATAAACAGAAGTGACTTTCCCTCTTGCCCTCTCTGTCCTTGGGTCTAGGGGGGTACCCTCTGAGAAAAAAAGAAAGAGGATTCTATTTATAGTGCTTGGTGTATTCTCATGCTTCTGTCTCATTTGCTCAGTTGTATTTGAGATTTTGTGACCCCATGGACTGTGGCCTGCCAGACTCCTCTGTCCGTGGAATTTTCCAGGCAAGAATACTGGAGTGGGTTGCCATTTCCCACTCCAGGGCATCTTCCCAACCCAGGGATCAAACCCTCGTCTCCTGCATTGATTCTTTAACACTGTGCCATCCAGTAAAAAATAAATATCTCCCTGCCACTGAACATATGAAAATTCAGTCCATGAATTGCCTCTGGTTCAATATTTGTCAAAGATCTGAGACAGCAAATATTTGTAAAAGGTATTCCTAGACGTACATGTTTACTGGGGCTTCCTCAGGTGGCTCAGCAGTGAAGAATCTGCCAGCAATGCAGGAGCCACAGGAGGAATGAGTTTGATCCCTGGGTGAGGAAGATCCCCTGGAGGAGGACATGGAAACCCACTCCAGTATCCTTGCCTGGAGAATCCCATGGACAGAGGAACCTGGGGGGCTCCAGTCCGTAGAGCCGAAAAGTGTCAGACACGACTGAAGAGACTGAGCACACAGACATGTTTATCTGTGTTTTCTTCTAGATTCTTTGGTTTTCATCTTTATTTTCAGGTAGAGCATCAGAAAAGAACTCACAGGAACCATAAATGTTATCATTATGTGTTTTAACGTCACGCTCTTAGTGTTCCCGGATAAAAGGATCACATTCGTCACTGAGGATTTTGGGGGTTTTCGTAAACAGGAGCCCACTTGGGGCCACTGGATGTCACACAGAGTTCTCTGGGCTTGTACTGAATTCCTCCTGGAAGTGCGTCCCTGCTGAGTGTTCAGACATTCTTAGCACAGACAAGGAATACTCTGCAGCCCCACATGCTTCCCGTTTGACTCGGCTGCCAAAGAATTCAGAGCCAAATTCTATACCCCATTAGGGCAATTAACTACCATCAAGGGCTTGTTAAAGTCAACTCCCTCTTCCTTTAGATGCTATCGCTTCCAACTTGATTCCTAACTGTTCTGTTTTATATGACATTTCATCTCTTCGGCAGCTTCAGATCCTTTTGGGAAAAGGCCGAACACAAATAATAACAATTAAGATGGCAGCTTAAAATTTAACTGATAGGAAAAAAACCAACAACAAACGGAAAAAGAAAAAAGGAAAAATTGACTGATACAAACAAGTCCTGCTTTTAAGTTATATTCATTTAGACAAACTGGACAATCGCCCTACAGTCCCTATGACCCTTGCGCACTTCTTTATCATGCTCAAAGATCTGGAGCTCATTTCTTCATCAACTGAATGAGGGGATTGGGAGCTGCCACCTTGAAGCTCTCGTTAAGGACCACAAATATTTTCTTGTGAACCTACGATGTGCCAGACACTGTTCTAGGTACCAGGGATATATCAGTGAAGAAAATAGAGAGATCTGCCCTCATGGAACTTACTACAGAGAGAGAAATAAGCAGTTAATATAATAAGCATATTACATGATACATGAAAAGATGGTAAGGGTTATAGGAAAAGAACTGAGCAGATTGAAGGAGAGAGGAAATCCCTGGGGGCAGGGGGCAGCGTTCAATAGGGTAGTCTGGGCAAACCTCGATAAGAAGTGAGATTTGGCTAAAATATGGCACAACTATACCTCCTTATGAAAGAGAAACAGACTCAGAGACATAGAAAATAGACTTGTGGTTGCCAAGGGGGAGAGGGGAGGGGAAGGGAAGGACTGGCAGTGTGAGATTAGCAGATGTCAACTATTATATATAGAATGAAAGAACAACAGGGGCCTACTGTATAGCGCAGAGAACTATATTCAATACCCTGTGATAAACCATAATGGAAAATAACATGAAAAAAAAGAATGTCTGTATGTGTATAACTGAATCACTTTGCTGTACAGCAGAGATTGCTACATTGTAAATCAGCTGTGTGTGTGTTAGTCACTCAGTCGTGTCTGACTCCTTGTGACCCCGTAGACTATAGCCCGAAAGGCTCCTCTGTCCATGGAATTCTCAAGGCAAGATTGCAGAGTGGGTTGCCATTCCCTTCTCCAAGGGATCTTCCTGACCCAGGGATAAAACCCAGGTCTCTTGAATTGCAGACAGATTTTTTTTTTTTTACCATCTGAGCCATCAGGGAAGACTTCAGTAAAATATATATATATATAAACAAAGAAGAAGAAGAAGTGAGATTTAGGGAAAGACTTGAGGAAGCTGATGGAGTTGGCCAGACAGAAGCATACCTGGGGGAAGAGTGTGCAGGCAGAGAGGACAGCTAGAACAGAGGCGCTGTGGCCGAGAAGCACCAAGGTCAAAGGGCCGGGGAGTGCGGGAGGGAGGGAGGGAGGGAAGGAGGGAAAAGGCAGGAGACCAGATCAGCTCCATTGCTGGCTCTGACAGAAAAATAAAAGTTGCCTCACTGATGGCTCAGATGGTAAAGAATCCGCCTGTAATGCAGGAGGTGCAAGAGACACAGGTTTAATCCCCTGTGGTTGGGAAGATCCCCTGGAGGAGGGCACGGCTACCCACTCCAGTATTCTTGTCTGGAGAATCCCGTGGACAGAGGAGCCTGGGGGGCCCCAGTCCATGGGGTCACAAAGAGTCATAGACACTACTGAGTGACTAACACTTTCACATTTCAAGTGTAAATAGATATGATTCTTCATATGCTTGTCCTAACCCTGCTCCTCCAGGTATGTTCCCCAATCACAGTCACCCTGAAATTTGTTAGAAAGGCATAATCTTAGGACCTACACCAGCCCCACTGAATCAGCATCCGGATAAACAATATCTGGGTGTTGCTGGGAGGACATTCTTGAAAGGATGTTTCTATTGTTCAGTCACTAAATCACGTCCAACTCTTTGCAACCCCATGGACTGTAGCAAGGCAGGTTTCCCTGTCCTCCACTATCTCCTAGAGTTTGCTCAAGTTCATGTCCATTGAGTCGGTGATGCCACCAACCATCTCATCCTCTGTCGCTCCCTTCTCCTGCCTTCAATCTTTTCCAGTGAGTTGGCTCTTTGAATCTTGTGGCCAAAACATGGGAGCTTCAGCTTCAGCATCAGTCCTTCCAGTGAATAGTCAGGGGTGAATTCCTTTAGGACTGACTGGTTTGATCTCCTTGCAGTCCAAAGGACAAGAATCTTCTGCAGCACCACAATCCAAAAGCATCAAGGTATCTTGAAAAGATACCACATTTATAAATATACAGGCATTTTATTTTCGTTTAATTTTTATTAAAATACAGTTGATTGGGACTTCCCTGGTAGTCAAGTGATTAAGACTTCGCCTTCCAGTGCAGAGGGTGTGGGTTTGATCCCTGGTTGGGCACCTAAGATCCCACATGCCTTGTGGCCCAAAAACAAAAACATTAAACAGAAGCAATATTGTAAAAAGTTCAATAAAGACTTTAAAAAATAGTCCACATTTTTAAAAAAATCTTAAAAAAAAAATACAGTTAAGGTACAATGTGTGCTTCAGATAGATGGCAAAATGATTCAGTTTTATCTGTGTGCTTTTGTTTTGTTTTCAGATTCTTTTCCATTATAGGTTATTGCAAGATATTGAGTATACTTCCCTGTGCTATACAGTAGGTCTTTGTTGATTATCTATTACATATACAGTAGTGTGTATCTTTGAACTCCAAACTCCTAAATTATCCCTTCTCCCAATATACAGGCATCATAAACATGCTTTACCTAGTAAGCGCCTTATTTGGTTGAGACAATCCTTAAAATAAGGATCCTTTCATAAGGGCTGTTGAAGGGCAAGAGCTGCTGAGAGCGTCACCTAGCGGTAGCATACGAAAATTCACATCTCTTGTAGAATTCAGTATTGCCTTTAAAGTGGCGGTAGTTTTAACACAATTGGCTTGGACTTCTAAGTACCTCCATATCAGAAAAGACCAAAACGGGCTGAGGAACTTCTCGAGATTAAAGGGTACTTAAAAAAGACTGGACAACTAAATGCAACCTGTGATCTTGGATTGGATCTCAAATCTTTTTTTTTTTTTTAAGGAGTTACTCAAGGACAATATAGGGCCAATTGGGAATATTTGAATATGAAAGGTATGCAAGATAATAGCAAAGTGTTAATGTTCAGTTTCCCATGTGTGATAACACACCATATGCAAGATATTTTCTTAGTATTAGGAATAAAAAGTCATGAAGTCTATACCTAAATTTCAAACAATTCAGCAAAGATTACAATTAATACATAAAAGGAGAATGAAATAAAGCAAACGTGCAAAATGTTAACAACTAGTGAATCCAGGTGAAGAATATACAAGTGTTCATTGTATTACTTCTTGTGACTTTTCTGAAGGCTGGAAAGTTTCCGAAATTAAAAATAAAAGGAATCACTATCATACATGGACACATTTAAGTCACAAGGAACTCCTCCAGGAGACCTGGGACCAGTGGACCAAGTGGTAACAGCTGGGGTAAACTTGAACCCTACCCTACAACGTTTATCTCTGTTTCTCTGGCTGATTTCTCTGGAGAGATTGAAGACCAAACCTTTGGGTGGATGGAGAGAAAAGTGACGGAGTCCCAAGAAGCAGAGGCGAGAAATTAGCTCAGGCCTGGGTCCCCCAGCCTGGCTGTATCATGAGCTCTGTTTCCCTGCTATTTCATGTCTTCGTTCTATATTGTTTTAAATTGCAAACGTGGTGCATATTTATTGTGGAAAAAATCCAATATAGAAGGATAGAGAGTAAAATATGAAAACTCTTCTTAAAACTGTTTCCCTGCTCCTGTGCACTCTGCCTCGAAATAACCAGGGTGAACAGGTCCTTCCAGGGTCCTTCCTGTTTAGTGATAAACCCTGGTTATGCACATCCATGTAGGCAAGTTTTGTGTGGATTTACCTATTTATTCACAGTGTCTGGCATATGAGTGAGTGAGTGTTAATTGCTCAGTCAGGTCTGAGCCTTTGCGACCCCATGGACTGACTGTAGCCTGCCAGGCTCTTCTGTCCATAGCATTTTCCAGGCAAGAACACTGGAGTGAGTTGCCATTCCCTCCTCTGGGGGAATCTTCCCAACCCAGGGATTGAACCCTGGTCTCCTGCATTGCAGGCAGATTCTTTACCCTCTGAGCCACAATAGGTCCTTATTAAATGCTGTTTGAATGAATGATTTCCTTTCACAGAAATGAGATCATTCCGAACATGTTTTTTTCTCGTGCTGTTTTCATTTAACAGTCGATATCCTCCCACTGTCTATATAGGTTTAGTCTTTTTTGCTTCATTTTTTTTTTCAAGATCTCTTTATTTATTTTTTGACTGTGATGTGTCTTAATTGCTGCGTTTGGGCTTTCTCTAGTCACAGCGAGTGGGGGCTACTCTTCATTGCGGTGTTCAGGCTTCTCATTCCAATGGTTTCTCTGGTTGCAGAGCATGGGTTCTAGGGCACACAGACCTCAGAAGTTGTGGATTGAGGGCTCTAGAGAGCTGGCTCAGTAGTTGTGGCCCATGGGCTTAGTTGCTTTGGGGCATGTGAGATCTTCCTGGACCTGGGATCGAACTCATGTCCCCTGCATTGTCAGGCGGATTCTTATACACTGCACCACCAGGGAATGGTGCTTAACACCACCATTCTAGGTGGTGGGCAGTCAGCAGCCCCCTGCCCACCAGGTGGGTGCAAGCATCTAGGGTAAGGGAACCTGACCGTTACCTGAGACTCCGGAAAAGAAGAATCTAAACCGAATGTCTATATACCTCAGCAAAAGCAAGAGAGACAGAGACACAAAGACAGAGAGAGTGCACGAGAGATTGAAGCTCTTCTAGGAAAACAGACAAGCGGCATAAGCCCTGGAAAGCAGATGAAGTGATGGGTGCTCACAGCGTTCGTTGGCAAAATTACTAAGCGTGCACAAAAAGAGACTAATGACTGTGCTTTCCCAGGCTTGATTAAACAGTAATTATACTTCAAAAGCTTGCTAAATGTCCCTCTTTAAAAAACCACCCAGCTAGGCAATTTTTCTTTCACATTTAATAGCAACTATTCTTGTATTCTTTCTTGTCCAAAATGGCCATAATAATGGGGGCGTGGTGGG
This sequence comes from Ovis canadensis, assembly GCF_042477335.2. Taxonomy (NCBI): domain Eukaryota; kingdom Metazoa; phylum Chordata; class Mammalia; order Artiodactyla; family Bovidae; genus Ovis; species Ovis canadensis. The sequence continues at coordinate 56,893,571 of NC_091255.1, read as the reverse complement.
ACAAGCATCTTCACAAGCTGCCGGCGGGAGAGGGGAGCAGCACCATCTTCCCAGAGAATAACTCCTCCGAGAGCCTGAGAAACCTTCCTGCTTTGGCGCCACCATTCCATTTCCAGGAATCTTTCCTAAGGCAATCAGTAGACCCACAGACGAAGATTTACATACAAAATTGTTCATCACTGTCTTGTTCATAGTTCAAAAACATGGGAAATCACCTAAGCAGTGATGCTTGATGAGGGATTCATTTTTTTCTTTTTTTGACTGCACCAGGTGGCTTTTGAGACCCACCAGGAATTGAACCCTGGCCCTGGCCATGAAAAGTGCAGAATCCTAATCAGTGAATTTGCCAGGGAATTCCCAGTACATTTTATTTTCTTTATTTTTTAATTTGGCTTCACCACATGGTGGGGGCTTCCCCGGTGGTTCAGACAGTAAAGAATCTGCCTGCAATGCAGGAGACCCTGGTTCAATCCCTTGAGTCAGGAAGATCCCCTGGAGAAGGGACTGGCAACCCATTCCAGTATTCTTGCCTGGAAAATCCCATCAACAGAGGAGCAGTCCACAGGGTCGTGAAGAGTCGGACACCCATTCACATGCCATGTGGGATCTTAGTTCCCCGACAAAGGATAGAACTCTCAGCCCCTCCACTGGAAGTGTGGCATCTTAACCACTGGATCGCCAGGGAATTCCCAAGGGATGTCTTTTAGAATCAACTGGAAGTTTATTAAATACATGTGTGTGCACACAAACACACACTGGGACAGAAGCTGGATGGTTCAGCTGCAGTTTAAGCATTTCTGTTTTTAATAAGCTCATACAGGTCCTTCTTATGTTTTGATGTAAGTTTGAGAATCATTCACCCTGAACCCTCTAGGATTATGGGTTAGTTCAATCAGTTCAGTCACTCAATTGTGTCTGACTCTTTGCGACCCCATGGACTGCAGCACGCCAGGCTTCCCTGTCCATCACCAACTCCCGGAGTTTACTCAGACTCACGTCCATTGAGTTGGTGATGCCATCCAACCATCTCATTCTGTGATCCCCTTCTCCTCCTGCCCTCAATCTTTCCCAGCATCAGGGGTTTTCCAATAAGTCAGTTTTTCACATCAGGTGGCCAAAGTATTGTAGTTTCAGCTTCAACATTGGTCCTTCTGATGAACATTCAGGACTGATTTCCTTTAGGATGGACTGGTTGGATCTTCTTGCAGTCCAAGGGACTCTCAAGAGTCTTCTCCAGCACCACAGTTCAAAAGCATCAATTCTTTGCTGCTTAGGTTTCCTTATAGTCCAACTCTCACATCCATACATGACCACAGGAAAAACCATAGCTTTGACTAGACGGACCTTTGTTGGCAAAGTAATGTCTCTGCTTTTTAATATGCTGTCTAGGTTGGTCATAACTTTTCCTCCAAGTAGCAAGCGTCTTAATTTCATGGCTGCAATCACCATCTGCAGTGATTTTGGAGCCCCCCCAAATAAAGTCTGCCACTGTTTCCACTGTTTCTCCATCGATTTGCCATGAAGTGATGGGATCAGATGCATGATCTTAGTTTTCTGAATGTTGAGTTTTAAGCCAACTTTTTCACTCTCCTCTTTCACTTTCATCAAGAGGCTCTTTAGTTCTTCTTTGCTTTCTGCCATAAGGGTGGTGTCATCTGCATACCTGAGGTTATTGATGTTTCTCCCGGCAATCTTGATTCCAGCTTGTGCTTCATCCAGCCCAGCGTTTCTCATGATGTATTCTGCATATATGTTAAATAAGCAGGGTGACAATATACAGCCTTGATGTACTCCTTTTCCGATTTGGAACCAGTCTGTTGTTCCATGTCCAGTTCTAACTGTTGCTTCCTGCCCTGCATACAGATTTCTCAGGAGGCAGGTCAGGTGGTTTAGTATTCCCATCTCTTTCAGAATTTTCCACAGTTTGTGGTGATCCACACATCCAAGGGCTTTGGCATAGTCAATAAAGCAGAAGTAGATGTTTTTCTGGAACTCTCTTGCTTTTTCAATGATCCAACAGATGTTGGCAATTTGGTCTCTGGTTCCTCTGCCTTTTCTAAATCCAGCTTGAACATCTGGAATTTCATGGTTCATGTATTGCTGAAGTCTGGCTTGGAGAATTTTGAGCATTAATTTGCAAGCCTGTGAGATGAGTGCAATTGTGCGGTAGTTTGAGCATTCTTTGGCATTGCCTTTCTTTGGGATTGGAATGAAAACTGACCTTTTCCAGTCCTGTGGCCACTGCTGAGTTTTCCAAATTTGCTGGCATATTGAGTACAGCACTTTAATAGCATCATCTTTTAGGATTTGAAATAGCTCAACTGGAATTCCATCGCCTCCACTAGCTTTGTTTGTAGTGGTGCTTCCTAAGGCCCACTTCACTTTGTATTCCAGGATGTCTGGCTCTAGGTGAGTAATCACATCATCATGATTATCTGGGTTGTGAAGATCTTTTTTTGTACAGTTCCTCTGTGTATTCTTGCCACCTTTTCTTAATATCTTCTGCTTTTGTTAGGTCCATATGATTTCTGTCCTTTATCAAGCCCATCTTTGCATGAAATGTTCCCTTGGCAGCTCTAATTTTCTTGAAGAGATCTCTAGTCTTTCCTATTCTATTGTTTTCCTCTATTTCTTTGCATTGATCGCTGAGGAAGGCTTTCTTATCTCTCCTTGCTATTCTTTGGAACTCTGCATTCAAATGGATATATCTTTCCTTTTCTCCTTTGCCTTTCGCTTCTCTTCTATTCACAGCTATTTGTAAGGCCTCCTCAGACAACCATTTTGCCTTTTTGCATTTCTTTTTCTTGGAGATGGTCTTAATCCCTGCCTCCTGTACAATGTCATGAACCTCCATCCATAGTTCTTCAGGCACTCTATCAGATCTAATTCCTTGAATCTATTTCTCACTCTCACTGTATAATCATAAGGGATTTGATTCCCACCCATCAACAGAAAATTGGATTAAAGATTTACTGAGCATGACCCCGCCCATCAGAACAAGACCCAATTTCCCCCTCAGTCGGTCTCTCCCATCAGGATTATGGGTATTTCTTCTTTAAATATATATCATCATATATATGTGTATTTTTTCAGATCTCACAGTGGGCTTGAGTGCTATGTATAATCAGAAAACTGTATTAAGAAAATAGACTAGAAGGCAGCTAAGGAGGTTCGCCTGGCAAACAACTGATGTGTACCAGGCCTTGTGTGCGGTGTTGATTCTGAAATAAAGCAAGCACGGTCTGCCCTACTAGAAGCTCACAGGCCACCACAGGAAACAGCTTTGGGGAGACAAATGTTTTTTGGAGAAATGTGTTTTACTAGAGGTAAGTTCGAGGTACAAGGCGTGATTAGCTCTGGTTAGAAGACCAGGAAATCACTTCCGGAATAGGAGACATTTCAGCCAGACCGCCTCGAGGAGGGAAGGAGGAAAGGGCATTGCAGACTCAGGGTGGGAACAGCTCATATAAAGGCACACAGGTAGGAATGCCCTGGCGTGTTAGAGGAAACCTGAGCATTGACGAGGGGCTGGAGCAAAAGGCTTAAGAGGAGGTGAAACTGGAGAGGCAGCTGAGCCCAGCCCCAGGGCTTGTGGGGCCTGAGCTGGAAGGCAGGTGATTCCCAGACTGTGTGCCGAGGAACACCTGTCCTCCTTCAGGCTGTGATGGATGCTCAGAGCAAAGGGGTTCCATGGCAAAATAACTTTGGAAAACTCTAGGTTAAAGTGGGTTGTGTTTTTTTTCTTTTTAAAATAATTGTAGGACACACAAAAGCCTTTAATATATGCCAGGGATTCTCTGAGACTGGGCAGCCTAGGGAGCGTGCCTTAAGTTTATTTAAGGCAGACTGGTCACTTCTCCCCTCCACGTACATTTTACTGGTGTTGTTGCTTTAAAGAAAATTTATTCTATCTTATGTAGTGATGTCCCCAGGGCGTGGTTTGGGAAACTTGGCTGCGGTCAGTCGGAAGCCCAGGAGAGAAAGCAGTGACATGGGAAGAGCTCAGGAGTCACCAGACCTGGGCTCAAGTCCCAGTTTCACTGTTTACCAGGTCAGTGATCTTGGGCAAGTTACAGAAGCAAATTGCTTCATTAGTGAAATAGGACTAATAATGAGGCTCCCCTCATAGCTCAGTCGGTAAAGAATCTGCCTGCAGTGCAGGAGACCCGGGTTCGATCCCTGGGTCGGGAAGATCCCCTGGAGTAGGAAATGGCAAACCACTCCAGTGTGCTAGCCTGGAGAATTCCACAGACGGAGGAGCCTGGCAGGCTACAGCCCATGAGGCTGAAAGAGTCGGACACGACTTAGCGACTAAAGAGAGAGAGAAAGAGAGGCTTTGGGAGGTTAATGAAAGAATACCAGCTACATGGTAGATGCCCCATATGTTCTCAGTAATTGACAGTCATCCTGCTAATCTTCTCATCTGTGTTTCAGGAAGATCCCTTGGCGGCTGGCTTGGAGGGTTGCCAGCCAAGTTCAAGCCTGAAGGCAGGGGACTAATGAAAATGCCCTGTGGCTGCAAGAGGCAGAAAATCAAGGGACTGGGTGGCTAGATGGAGTTAAAAGGGGAATATTGACAGCATCCTGGGGTTTGGGAACAGTGGGTCTGAGGGTTCGTGGGGCTTTGAGCGGGGATGGAAAGTCCAGGAGGAGCAGCATTTTAGAGAGGAAAATAATGAATTTTTTTCCTAACTCTGACTCTTCTGCATGATTTAAAACTGTCTCTAAGAGCTACTCCTTGATTTATTTATTTTTTTAGAATTGTAGACACAATGATTACTCCCGGTTTCAAATTGCATTTCACCGTTGTTTTTCTTTGCCAGACTCAGAGGGTTTTTATTATGTCTTTTCCCCAGCCTGTAATAACAAAAGAAGAAAGAATGAATTTCAGGTGGGAAAATTAGTTGCTCAGCTCTGGCCTGAAAATTACCACGTATGAGTGTGTCTAGGTGCTGTCATGGGAGAAAGATTCTGTGGTTCCACAGGCGTGGGGCGGGAGTGGAAATGCTGCCTTTTGAATGGATGCCAGTGGCACACAGACGTTTCTACCCTGGGAGACAGCAGTGTACCCCCTATGAACCTGTGTGCTCACCACGAAGCCGCCACTGATTATAGGGAACAAATGGTAATAAGAGGACCACGCCAGACAGTTTGCTTGGAGTAGAGCTGATCCTTGTGACCTCCCAGGAAGACAGGTCAAAACAGCACCATTCTGAGAACTTCCCTGGTGGTCCAGCAGTTAAGACTCTGTGCTTCCCATGGAGGGGGCACGGGTTCAACCCCTGGTCAGGGAACTAAGATCCCACATGCCATAAGGCATGGTCAAATTATTTTAAAAAAAAAGACAGCAAGCAAGCGCTATTTGTCTGTGAGGATACTGAGGCTTAGGAGGTGCAGTTGCCTGCCTGAGGCCACATAACTAAATAGGGCACAGCTGAAATTCCAGTTTAGGTCTTTCTGCTTCCAAAGTGCAAAAACAATAATAACAAAAACACCAAAGTGCAAACTCCACTATCCCATTTCTACGTGTCTCTGGAGGATGCAAATAAGATGCTTGGCACAGCACCTGGCACATAGTAGGCATGCAGTCAAGATGCTCCTATTATAATTGTTATTCCTAAAATTCAAAGCAGGGTGGCTACTGGTGGCAGAATCTGAGGGCTACCGTGAGGCCACCCCACCCGCAGCCCCAGAGGTAACAGTAGCATGTGTTTATACACGGTGTTCTTACCAGCATTTCCCTTAAACCTAATAGCATTTGCAGCAGGAGGGAACCTTTCTCACCTGTGTCACTGCGGGAGTTTTACAGGCAAAGGAACGAAAGATTAGGATTGCCTCGAATCCCCCAGTAAGGAGAGTGAGACTCGAACTCGGATCTCCTGACTCCCAAGCCCTCCCTCACTTGTAGAGCATTCACTCCAGGGATGGTGTCTTCAAGTCTCTCTCTGTTCTGTCTTCCTGACACCTTCTTCTCTGCAGGTCAAATCCCCCTCTGCTTCTATCATGTAAAGACACTTTTGACGCATTGAGAGTCCACTCAGATAAATGAGGATAGCCTCTCCATCTCAAGAACCTTAACTTCTTCACATCTGCAAGGATTTTTTTATTTTTTTGCATAGAAGGAGCATCCACAGGTCCAGGGATTCAAATGTGTATGTATTCTGGGGCATCATTTCTGAGCATACCCCAGTGGCTGAATAAATTCATGTATCTGTTAACTATCCTCCAAAGATCTGGAGACTGAGAGTTGTGAGGGGAGTGTCCTGGCAGAGAAAGAAAAAGGTGAAAAAGAGGAGGATGGGGTTGAGGTCTTGAGTAGGCTCAGGCAGCCCCTCTGAGTTTTAGGGGTGACGAATGAGCAGTCAGGACAGTCACTGGATGCCCTTGGGGAGAGGTCAGCAAAGCATTGAGCACCCATGTCAGCTGACCCATCATGGATAGAGTCAAAATAATGGTGTGGTCCATGGATCTTAATGACCAATTTAGGTCCCTGGACCACTGGAAACTTCTTGAGTGTCTGTACCGGGGCCCACTTTGGAAAGCCTATTCTGTATCATCACATACTGGCCATAGTCTTTAAGACCTGACCCCTGTCACCACAATTGGCCTGGCTTTTTCCTAAAACCCCTCAACCCCTTCTGTACATCTTTTTCAGGGAGCATCACTTTTGTAGATGGTGCAGCTTATCTTTGTCCTGGGTGTTCACCTGCATTCACTCTGGGAGGGGATAGAGGACTGGTTTGAACCCAGAGTTTTAACTACACCTCATATGTTCTTTTTCACAGTTTAAGGGTTGTATCTTTTATATTTTAAATTAATTTTTATCAGAGAAGAGTTGCTTCAAAAAAGTGAACCAGCTGCTACTGCTGCTAAGTCATGTCTGACTCTTCAGTCGTGTCCAACTCTGTGTGACCCCATAGATGGCAGCCCACCAGGCTCCCCCGTCCCTGGGATTCTCCAGGCAAGAACACTGGAGTGGGTTGCCATTTCCTTCTCCAATGCATGAAAGTGAAGTTGCTCAGTCGTGTCCGACTCTTAGCGACCCCATGGACTGCAGCCCACCAGGCTCCCCCGTCCATGGGATTTTCCAGGCAAGAGTACTGGAGTGGGGTGCCATTGCCTTCTCCAGAACCAGCTATACATATACATATATCTGAAGAAGGGCATGACAACGCGCTCCAGTATTCTTGCCTGGAGAGTTCCATGTACAGAGGAGCCTGGCAGCCATTGTCCATGGGGTTGCAAAGAGTCGGACACGACTGCCTAACACACACACACATACACGTGCCCCCTCTTTTTTGGATTTCCTTCCCATTTAGGTTACCACAGAGCACTGAGTAGAGATCCCTGAGCTATACAGTAAGTTCTCATTACTTATCTATTTTCTGCTGCTGCTGCTGCTAAGTCGCTTCAGTCGTGTCTGACTCTGTGCGACCCCATAGACGACAGCCCACCAGGCTCCCCCCTCCCTGGGATTCTCCAGGCAAGAATACTGGAGTGGGGTGCCATTGCCTTCTCCAATCTATTTTCTACATAGTCTCAACAGTGTATATACATCAATCCCAATCTCCCAATTCATCCCATACTCCCCCAGGGGTTGTACCTTTTAAAAAGTATTATTATTTAAAGATACCCATCTGTAACAACAACAACAAAAGAAACAGGCTCACAGACACAGAGAATGAAGTAGTGGTTATCGGTGAGGAGAGGGAAGAAGCAAGGGCAAGATAGGATAGGGGACTAAGAAATATAAACTAGTAGGTGTAAAATAAACTACAAAGATATATTGTACAACACAGGGAATGTAGCCAATATTTTACAATAACTATTAATGGAGTATAAACTTTAAGAATTCTGAAAAAAAAGATACTCATCTGTATGGAACAGTAACAATAAAAATAGTTAAAATAATCACTGCTAATAATAGCCTTTGTGTGTTACACACTGTTTTAAGAGCTTTGGGCTTTGCATATATAAAATAATTATGTGTGTGTATGTATACTAGTTACTCAGGATGGACTGTAGCCCGTCAGGCTCCTCTGTCCATGGAATTCTCCAGGCAAGAATATTGGAATGTGTAGCCATTCCCTTCTCCAGGGGATCTTCCTAACCGAGGAAATGAACCCAGGTTTCCCACACTGTGGGCAGATTCTTTACCATCTAAGCCACTTACTGGTAGCTAAAATAATTATAATTAAATGGAAATATAATTAAACCATTGTAATAAGTGATTTAATCTTCCCTGTACAACAATCCTGTAAAGTAGATACTAACATTATCTTCTTCATCTCACAGGGGAAGAAACTGAAGCTTAGCAAGGTGAAAGGGCAGATGCAGGAGGAAGTCCACCTCCAGAGTCCTGCTCTTATCCATGAGGACATATGTGTCCCTTTTGGATGTTCTTGAAGCAATGCCACAGTCAGGAGGAAGTTTTCCAGACTCCTCAGGAAGAAGACAGAGACCGGCAATTCCGAAAGGAAGAGCATCTGAAGAGTCCCAGGTCCCCACACCTGCTGAGCTTTCGTCAGTTACAGATTCCCAGCCCTTCATCCCCCACAGACTGCCTGCATCAGAATTTCTGGGTGGAAGCATGAAAATTCATTTAGTCAACACCTCCCCCCGAAGTGGTTTTGATGCTGTTGATCCAGGTGCCGGGAACCCAGAAGCTCGGGTCTGCTCCTCCCACTTTACAGGAAGGGAAATGGGTTTGGAGGAGCTGGATGACTTTAACGAGGTCCTGCAGCTGGTTTCGCCCCTTACAAAGCAGGGTTGACCCAGGGAGGATCTGAGGTGGGTGGAGCTATGACAAACTCAGGTGTGGCTCTTGGGTTCTCTCTCTCTACTGATCTTCCAGTGGGCAGATGCTGGCTAGGTTTCTTCTGCATAGGCAGGAAGCCCTAGGGCAGGGGGTCTCCTCTCTGAAGGTTGGACACAGTGGAGACGAGTTTTCAGGATGGCTCATACAATAGTTCTGAGATGGGTGAGCTAGATTCATGGGGCGAGTATGATGAGTTCATGAGTCATATGAAATCCTTGAGCCAGGTTTCTCACCTGAGGACAATCACACGATGTCCCCAAGCTGCCCCTGGCCCCATGATTCAGATAGAGCTTGGGTTGGAAGTCCCATGGCACAGGACCCAGCGTGACATTTCCGCTCGCTGTGGGGCGATACAATCATCTATTTAATGCTTCATTGGATTTTTGTCTAAGAGTAGTTGCTTTGTTTGACCACAAGGGAGTGCTAATGGCCTTGGCGGCCACGGGTTGGGGCGTGGAAAACATTGAGGGCTTTAAAAAGGAAATCTCAAGATTGCTCCCTCCTTAATCCATCAAAACTTAATTTTTTTTTCTATTCTGCACTTAACAATTTTTCTGCAATGAACTTACTTTGCCTCTACAAAATAAGAATGATGGGAGATGAGAATCACCACTCTGATAAATTGTTATTTTGGTATACTACCTTTGTATACTTCCTTAACATGGTTGTGGTTATATGGTGGGAAAATTGCTTACCGGCTTTTAAATTGGATACTGTAATACTTTTCTGTTACTACAAGTTCTTCAAAAACACGTTTATTGCTGCATATTATACACTGATCATATATTGAGGGCTCACTTGGTACCAGGAAAACACTTTACGGAGTGTTTTATGTGTATTTTTACTTAGTCCTCATTCCATGAGGTAGATACTGTTATTACTCATATTTTATCTTTGAGCAAAGAGGATGCTTCAAGAAAACTTGATAATAAATGGTGGTGTGAAGTGTATTACGTCAAACATCACTGTCTTTCTCTAATCACAATGCTTGTTCATTGGGTATTACCCACACTCACTTAATCATTCACCTAGGGTGTCCATTTCACTTATTCCAACTTTCATTATTACAAATAAAGCTGCAGAAAACATCTTTTATGTATAAAGCTGTTTCTGGATTTAGGAAATTTTCTAGAAGTGAAGTTACCAAGTCTAAACATTTTAAGGCTCTTGACAAATACACGGCACCAAATATTTTTGTGTTTGTTTTTAATTTTCGTTTGTTTCTTTTTGGCTGTGCTGGTCTTCGTTGCCGCGCGCGGGTTTTCTCCAGGTGTGGAGTGAGGGCTTCTCATCGCAGTGGCTTCTTGCTGCAAAGCAAGTGTTCTAGGGCACTCGGGCTCCAGTCCTTGCGGTGCGTGGGCTCAGTAGTTGCGGCCTGTGGGCCCCTGAGCCCTGGCTTCGGTAGCTGTGGTGCATGAGCTCAGTTGCCCCAAGGCATGAGGGGTCCTCCCAGATGAGGGGTCAAACCCATGCCCCCTGCATTACAAGGCAGATCCCTAACCACTGGACCATGAGGAAGGCCCCAGATATAAATTTTTTAATTTCAGGGAAACTTGAGCTCTGACCAGATGTTTTATTTTTTTAACTTTAAATTTTATATTAGCCTGTAGCCGGTTACCGATGTGACAGTTTCAGGCGGCCAGCAAAGGGGCTTAGCTGTGTATCCGCATGTATTCATCCTCTCCCAAACTCCCCTCCCCAGTAGGCTGCTGGCTGGATATTTCACGGCACTAAGAAACTGTTGTTGCTATTTCTAGATGTGCTGATGGTACTGTGGTTATATACTTTTAAAGAGCCTTTCCTGGTGATAGCAGTAAAGCATTTACAAATGAAACAATATTGTATAGAATGTAGTTTAAAATAAGTAAGGGAGGAATGGGGATTGATTAAAAAAAAAGATGAGGTGTGTGTTGATGGTTGATAAAGCTGGGTTATGAGTACGCAGGTGTCAATGATGCTCTTCTCTCTACTTTGTATGTGTTTGAAAATTCCTAGGACAAAGAGTTTAAAACATAGCAATAAAAATATCTTGGAATCAACAAAGAGAAGACAGCCTTTTATCTCCTGTTGTACCCAATTAGTGAGAAAGGCAGAAAAAGGTGGCTTTCTACCAACAGAATAATTTTGCTCATATCCCTCTCTCCATCAAACAGAAGTTAAGTTCTCCCTAAAACCAAAACATATCAACTGATTTTGTTTTGCTAAGATTTTATTTTTAACAGGATTATAGAGCTGGAAAGAGTCTTAGAGATCTGGGCTTCATTTTTTTTTAAATTTCTGAGAATCGTCTTCTGAATTATAATCAATCCTCTTATGACAATTTCACACACTTCTTAGCCATCATTTGGTGCAGCCTTTGTTAAGTTTCTGGAATTGGCCAGCATTCCCTTTCATGGGGGGAAATTCACTCATTATTTTATTATTTTTGGCCACACTGTGTGGCATGACGGATCTCAGTTCCCCAATCAGGGGTAGAACCTATGCCCCCCTGCAGTGGAAGTACAGAGTCTTAACCAGTGGACCACCAGGGAAGTCCCTCACGCATCATTTTAAGTCTAAAAAGCCGTATGTTTTGTTTTATGGACACAGGTGTTTTTGGAGACTGTCTTCTGGGGGAGGTCATGGCATCAAAAGGAAACAGTTATACTGCTTGGCACTTGGCATTCACACCCCACTGTGGTTTTATCCAAATCCCCTCCACCCTCCCGCCCTCCCTGCTCTTCCTCCTGTGGGTTGGCACCTTCTATCCACCCTCCTGTGTTCTTTCCGCAAGACACACAGGCTTCACCCAGACAATTCTGCCAGCAGTCAGGTCTGGGCTTGTCAACACAGCACGTACTCTGGGCAGCTGGTTCCCAGGGAGGTAAACTCGGAAGAGGATGTTGATGAAAGCCTAGGAACAGCATGGTGTCAAGACCGGAGGTCTTGGTTTTTTTCAGTCTTTAAGAGTCCTTAATATATGGAATCAAAAACAAACAAAAAACAAACTTAAGAGGATACAGAGGAACTGGGGACTTCTCTGGTGGTCTAGTGGTTAAGAATCCACCTTCCAATGCTGGGGACATGGGTTCAATCCCTGGTTGGAGAACTAAGATCCCACATGCAGAGAGGCAACTAAGGCCATGTGTTTGTGAAGACACAAGTCTTCACATGTGTCTCAGTGAAGACTCAGCACAGGCAAAATAAATAAGAGATACAGAGAACACACTTGTTAAGTCATCTCCGACTCTTTGCGACCCCATGTAGCACACCAGGCTCCTCTGTTTTCCACTATCTCCCTGAGTTTGCTCAAATTCATGTCCATTGTGTTGGTGATGCTATCTAACTGTCTCATCCCCTGCCGCCCTCGTCTCCTTCTGTCTTCAATCTTTCCCAGCATCAGGGTCTTTTCCAATGAATTAGCTCTTTGCATCAGGTGGCCAAAGTATTCAGCTTCGGCATCTGTCCTTCCAATGAATATTCAGAGTCGATTTTCTTTAGGATTGACTGGTTTGAGCTCCTGGCAGTCCAAGGGACTCTCAAGAGACTTCTCCAGCACCACAGTTTGAACAGACTGGTGGTTGCCAAAGGCAAAATTGAGGGTGGGTGAAAGGGGCCAAAAGGTATAAACGTTTAGTTATAAAATACATAAGTCCTTAGGATATAATGTACAGCATTTATGGTACTATACTGTGCTGGAGTTCATAATCCTGTAACGTACATTTGAAAGTTACTAAGAGAATGGATCTTAAAAGTTCTCATCACAAGAAGAAAAAATGTTGTAGTGATGTGTGGTGATGGATGTTAACTAGACTTGTGGGACTATTTTGCAATATATGCAAAACAAAAATATAGAATATAGAATCATTATGTTGTATACCTAAAACTAATATCATGCTATATATCAATTATATCTCAACTTTAAATTGGGCAAGAAAGAATGAAATAGGTGCTTAGTAAATTTCAGGTGTCTTCAGCTTTTCCTATATGAGTAATTAGAAATGTAAATTTTATTATAAACCCTGGATATTCTTTCTTTAAGCCTTTAAGAAAAAGCAACTTAGGAACATTTAGCATGCCCTTTCCTGCTCTGTCCCTCCAACTTAACCATAGAAATGGGAATTTCTAGCTATTCTTATATATTGCATGTGATCTAGAAAATAAAGTATTTTAAGGCAGAGAGAGTCCACTCCCTTAAATACCACAACTGCAGAGTTTTATTAAGTTCAGTGGATGTTAGATGTAGTCATTGGAGCCACCACCCTGCCCCACCATGTATAGGAAGGATTTTTGTACTTTCCCCCAGGCTTTGGAAACTCCATCCTAAGGATCAGACTAGAGGGTTTCTAACTCTCTCTTTTTTATCCTGGTGCTGTGCTATTATTTCTTCTTCTTCTCCTCTAACTCTCTCTCTTTTTTTTTTTTTTTTTTAACTACTGGCAAGGGGATCCTAGTTCCCCAACCAGGGATTGAATCTGTACTCCCTGCAATGGAAGCACAGAGTCTTAACCACTGGACCACCAGGAAGTCCCTGCTCTCTCCCCACCCCCGTTTTAAAATTTATTTGGCTGCGCCAGGTATAGTTGTGGCACGTGGGCTGTTAATTACGACATTCAGGGTCACGTTCCCAGACCAGGGCTTGAACTTGTGTGCCACAACTGAGACCCAGCACAGTCAAATAAATAAAATACTGAAAAAAAAAAAATATATCCCAAGGTAGGAATTTTCTTTCTTCTTTCCTTCTGGCAGACCAGGCCGGAGGCAGTTGAGATCTGTCCGAACTCTAGCTGGAAGCATTTGTCTGAAAGAGCCAAGTGGAGAGGAGAGCTGAGACGTGCTTCCCAGTCCAGGGAGGGCCTTTCACTGGCTCTTACTGGACATCACTCCTTCAGCAACAAGTGTTACTGAGGGCCTGTGATGGGCCTGGTCTTGCAGAAGGAGGGAGAGACAGATCTCATCCCAGCCCTCCTGGAACTCACCATCCAGGGGCAAAGATGCTAATAATTCTTGAATCACTCTTTGGATAAATGTCACAAAGGAAACAGTCAGGACTAGAAAGATCTAGGCCAAGCCGATTTACAACCCAAGGCCAAAGGAAATGGGTTGCCAGGGTAACAGGGCTCAATTTAATCGTTAGAGAAGGAAGAGTCTGAGGAATTCCCTGGCAGTTCAGTGGTTAGGGTTCCACGCTTTCACTGTCAAGGACGCTGGTTAATCCCTGGTCAGGGAACTAAGATCCTACAAGCTGGGCAGTGTGGTCAAAAAAAAAGAAAAAAAGAAAGAAAGAAAAAGAAAAGCAAGAGTCTGATTGAAGAGGTTTGAAAAGAAGGTAGTAATGTTGATGAAAAAAGTTGCAATTTGATATGGATTAATCTCCAGAAAGGGAAAAAAAAGGCAAGGAACTTTCCAGGTTGTTCCCTGGGTGCTCTGTCAGCATAAACATGAACCAGAATTACAGCAGACATATGAAGGCTGCAGCCAAGCTCTTGAAAGGTCACTGAGATACCATCACAGCTGCAAGGGAGGTTTGAGCAGTGCCAGCCAGACCCCCAGCTGCCACTACATGGATTGCTGCCCACCGTTGGCACCTCCCCCCAGAACTCCATCCACGTATGAGAGCCAAATCTTCTTATCAGGTTTTTTATTTTTGGGCACCCAACTTTCCTCTATTGCGTAAACACCATTGTAACAGCAGTAATGGAAAGTGAGATAGGGGAAAAAAAAACACACAGCAAGGCTGTCACTTTCCTCTGCCAACATGGTAAGTTTTCCATTTCCAGCTCTGTGTAAGAGACAAAGAGAACAGGCTCGTGGGGATGTTGTTTGAGGACATCCCAGGGCCTGCCCTGACCAGCCTGGCCGCCAGGGACAGTTTGAGGTCCTGCCTGAAGTCTGATCTGTTGGACCAGCAACAGACCCCTGGAAATGGCATGGAGGGAGTATGAGAGATGGACTAAGGGAATGAGGACTGGATGCGTAGGGAGGTGGCCAGTAGATGTTGTGAAAGGATTAAGGGTCAGATAGGTCAGAGGAGTGACTCCTGGCTTGGCAGAGTGGAGGGCATCAATGATGTGACAAGAACAGTTTCTAGGGAGCAGTGGAGGTGGAAGCCACTGGAGGAGCAGCTTAAAGAGGATGATGGGAGAGGAAGAGGGGAATTCTTTTGAGAACTTGTGCCATAAAGGACAGCAGGAGGGAGTCCTGGACAAAAAGGAGATTTTTCAGAAGAGAGATGCTAGAGCAAGTGTGTATATTGATGGATTGGATGTGAGCAGAAAAGGATGGAATGTCAGATAACTCTTTTTTTTTTTTTTTCAAAGCAGGCTTCCCTGGTGGCTTGGTGGTAAAGAATCTGTGTGCCAATGCAGGAGACTTGGGTTTGATCCCAGAGTCGGGAAGATCCCCTGGAGAAGAAAATGGCAACCCACTCCAGTATTCTGGCCTGGGAAATCCCATGGACAGAGGAGGCTAGCAGACTACAGTCCATGGGGTCGCAAAAGAGTCCGGCATGGCTTAGCAAACAACATCGCTGATTAACAGGTGCTAACAGATTAGCATCGGCCATGCAGCAAAGTGAATCAGCTATATACATCCACTCTTTTTTAGATTCCTTTCCCCTATAGGTCAGGACAGAGTATTGAGTAGAGTTCCCTGAACCATAAACAGTACTATCACGTATAGCAGTGTGTATATGTCAATCCCAATCTCCCAGTTTATCCCTCCCCTCTGCCAACTCACTATTCTTGATGTTCTTGACTCCAGCAAGTTAGTGGGTGGGCAGTGGCGCTATTGACTACGATGGGGGTGGGCAGGGACCAAGGATTCCTTTTGAGGACTTTTAACATGAGATGATTATCAGACATCCAGGAGTGACCTAGCAGGCAGTGAGGTAAGGATGGAGCACAGAGAGTGTTTTCTCCTCTGCTCTGGAAAGCATGAAAACTACAGCATGAGCTGGGCCTGGGATGAATGAACAGCATCATGGTTTCTCCCAGCCTCTGGAAACTGGGTGACCTTCTAAGGCTTGGGACAGATGCCTTCACAACTTAATGAGAGAAGTCTTACTAATTATAACAATGATGACGATGACTAGGGGATGACTTATAGCCAGGACAGACCAATTGCTCTTCTGAATGATCATTTAAGTGGGTCACAACATGATTGCTCAGAGGGCCACGAGAGACCAAGATAGGTGTAGGCGGGTAGGAAGGGTGATTAGCAAACCCAGGCATGTGTCCTCAGTTGCTTGGTCGTGTCTGACTCTTTGTGACCTTTTGGACTGTAGCCTGCCAGGCTCATTTGTCCATGGAATTTTCCAGGCAAGAGTACTGAGGTGGGTTGCCATTTCCTCCTCCAGAGGATCTTCCTGAGCCGGGATTCGAACCTGCATTTCCTGCATCTCTTGCATTGGCAGGCAGGTTCTTTACCACTGTGCCACCTGGGAAGCCTGATGGGAAAATGGCAGGGAGGCAATTCCGATTCCACAAGTAAGCAGGGTTTGCTTTGAGCCTCAGGCTAACTACTCGATTTTTCCTTCCTTTTAATTTGTCTTTGGGTTTTTTATGGCTGTGATAATCTATCACCCCAAATGGTTGTAGGCACCACTAACAAAATTATAGAGCCTCTAGAAAAAGCAAGAGCGTTCCAGAAAAACATCTATTTCTGCTTTATTGACTATGCCAAAGCCTTTGACTGTATGGATCACAAAAAACTGTGGAAAATTCTGAAAGAGATGCCTGACGTGCCTCTTGAGAAATCTGTATGCAGGTCAGGAAGCAACAGGTAGAACCGGACATGGAACAACAGACTTTTTCCGATTTGGGGATTAGGGGATGACTTATAGCCAGGAGAGACCAATTGCTCTTCTGAATGATCATTTAAGTGGGTCACAACGTGATTGCTCAGAGGGCCACAAGAGACCAAGGTAGGTGTAGGCGGGTAGTCATCCCCTCAGTCATCCCCTCATCCCCAAATCGGAAAAGGAGTATGCCAAGGCTGTATATTGTCACCTTGCTTATTTAACTTATATGCAGAGTACATCATGAGAAACGCTGGGCTGGATGAAGCACAAGCTGGAATCAAGATTGCCCGGAGAAATATCAATAACCTCAGATATGCAGATGACACCACCCTTATGGCAGAAAGTGAAGAGGAACTAAAAAGCCTCTTGATGAAAGTGAAAGAAGAGAGTGAAAAAGTTGGCTTAAAGCTCAACATTCAGAAAACGAAGATCATGGCATCTGGTCCCAGCATTTCATGGGACATAGATGGGGAAACAGTGGAAACAGTGCCAGACTTTATTTTTTGGGGCTCCAAAATCACTGCACATGGTGATTGCAGCCATGAAATTAAAAGATGCTTACTCCTTGGAAGAAAAGTTATGGCCAACCTAGATAGCATATTGAAAAGCAGGGACATTACTTTGCCAACAAATGTCCATCTAGTCAAGGCTATGGTTTTTCCTGTGGTCATGTATGGATGTGAGAGTTGGACTGTGAAGAAAGCTGAGCACTGAAGAATTGATGCTTTCGAACTGTGGTGTTGGAGAAGACTCTTGAGAGTCCCTTGGACTGCAAAGAGATCCAACCAGTCCATTCTGAAGGAGATCAGCCCTGGGATTTCTTTGGAAGGACTGATGCTAAAGCTGAAACTCCAGTACTTTGGCCACCTCATGTGAAGAGTTGACTCATTGGAAAAGACTCTGATGCTGGGAGGGATTGGGGGCAGGAGGAGAAGGGGACGACAGAGGATGAGATGGCTGGATGGCATCACTGACTCGATGGACATCTGAGTGAACTCCGGGAGTTGGTGATGGACAGGGAGGCCTGGCGTGCTGCGATTCATGGGGTAGCAAAGAGTCAGACACGACTGAGTGACTGAACTGAACTGAAATGATGGCTATCAAAGGCACCTAGTAAACCAGAAGCTGAGCGCTAGTTCTCAGAAGAAGAGACTTGGTGTCCTCTCCAGGAGACTTAGCGGGGCCCTGGATACTGTGAAAGAGGCCAATCATTTTCTAGCCCAAAGATAACGCTAGGACTTAGCTTTGAGGATGAGTGGGTAGGCAGTTCTGTCTGCATTTGCTCCATTCTTTGCCTGTGCGCCCCAGGGACCTGATGAGAGTGTTTCCAGTTTCCTCTGGCTGAACTGAGCAGGCGCTCTCTGTAAGGGTGAAGGGCCTTTGCTAATCTCTTCTTGGCAGCTTACACATCCTCATGACTGAGATCACCAGGAGAGCATCGTAAGGGCCTGGGGCGTGTGTGTGCACCACAGACAGAAAGAAGAAGGAGCTGGTGTGATGAGAGAAAGAGAGGCTGAGGACACGGGAGTCTTCCTACAAGAGTAAAGGGAGGGCTTCCAGGCGGCTCTGTGCTGTGCTTAGTCGCTCAGTTGTGTCCAACTCTTTGCGACCCCATGGACTGTAGCCCTCCAGGCTTCTCTGTCCTTGCGGATTCTCCAGGCAAGAATATAGGAGGGGGTTGCCATGTCCTCCTCCAGGGGATCTTCCCAACCTAGGGATTGAACCCAGGTGTCCCAAATTGCAGGCGGATTCTTTACCGTCTGAGCCACCAGGGAAACCCAGGTGGCTCAGTGGTAAAGAATTCACCTGCCAATGCAAGAGAATGGGTTCAATCCCTGATATGAGCAGATCCCCCAAAGAAATAGATAAATAAACATTTTTTAAAAGAAGAGCTGTGTTTCCCACACTCCAGGGATTGGTAGAGCAAAAGAAACTGGAGGACTGATGATCCCCTTCCTAGTGGGATGTACACATAATGCTATTTTCTGATCCAAGGTCAAGGTGACCACCCCTCAAACAGGCGTTTTTGTACTGCGGCAACACAAGAGAATAATTGATGCTTTCAAACTGTGGTGTTGGAGAAGACTTGAGAATCCCTTGGACAGCAAGGAGATCAAACTAGTCAGTCCTAAAGGAAATCAACCCAGAATATTCACTGGAAGGACTGATGCTGAAGCTCCAATACTTTGGCTATCTGATGTGAAGAGCTGACTTATTGGAAAGGACCCTGATGCTGGGAAAGATTGAGGGCAGGAGGAGAGATGGTTGGATAGCATCACCAACTCAACAGACATGAGTTTGCCCAAACTCCGGGAGATGGTGAAGGACAGGGAAACCGGGCATGCTGCAGTCCATGGGGTCGCACAGAGTTGGACACAACTGAACATCAACACAAGAGAACATCTGAAATTGAGCTTTCTTGGAAGCTCCAAGATAGTTAGCCACTGTAGATAAAAGCTGTTTGGTTATTTCATAGTATTAGACGTTTTTGCATTGCCTGCATCCATGTGATAGCTTCTTTCACTTCTATTTTTGAGGCTTAGGCATATCACCCCATTGTTTTCCTGTACATGATAAATTCCATGGCTGGGAATTTGCCCTAGAGTAAAAAGCAACAGCTTCCATTAATTGGGCACTTATTATGAAAAGATGCTACACTAAGGATTTATGCATACTCTTAACCTTTAAAACAACATATGGTATGGATATCTCCAACTTATACATGAGGAAACAATTCAAGGAAGTTCAAGGAAGTTCAATATCTTTTCCAAAGTCACATGGCTCAGAAATGACAGATGCAAACCCTGAAACCAGTCCAAATGACCCCAAAGCCACCAGCCTAACGCTGCTTCCCTAAAGAGAACGTTATAATGACATTAAAAGACATTTGAAATCTTGTGTCCATCCAGCCTAACTTCAGATGACAAGTTTTTTTGGAACAGTGGAATGTTCTTCTCTTTAAAAAAAAAAATTGGTTTTGGCTGTGCTGGGTCTTCATGGCTGTGCAGGCTTTTTTCTCTAGTTTTGGCGCTCAGGGGCTACTCTCTAGCTTCAGTATGCAGGCTTCTCACTGAGGCAGTTTGTCTGGTTGCAGACTGTAGATCACACAGGGGCAACAGTTGTCCCATGGCATCTGGGATCTTCCTGGACCAGGAATGGAACCTGTGTCTCCTCCACTGGAAGGTGGATTCTTTATCAGTGAGCCACAAGGGAAACCTTGTTTAAAAACTGGGCTTTGGATTGGAAACCTCTTATGTACCACTGGAGATCTTCCACCACCACTCTAGTGGCCAGTTCTGTGTCTTCTCCTACCAGATTCCAGCAGGTACAATCTGAAAGTGTTTTGTCTCTGGATCATACCCAGAGCATCTCTGTTGATGCCCACCCACTCGATGCCAGGCCAGCACTCCCTGGAAGCAGGGCTCAGATCCCTGTGCATAGGTCTTCGCCAATGGGGACAGAAACCATTGGATAAATGCCTCCCCGGTCTCCCCTATCCTAGAAGGTGCATCCTAACATGTTTCTCTCAGGGCTTCTTAGTATATCGTAATCAAGCAGCCCGGACAGTGGCCACCCCAGTAATGCATGATCAAATGCCTCTGCCCCCATCCTTGCTTTGGTTCCTGAGCCCTGGGTATCTTCCCTGGGTTCGTGCTCCTGAGCAATGTGAGCTTTGTCTCAAGTTCTGCTTTTAGGGGAACCTTGTCCAAAACAGACTGAAACACTTCCTTTGCCTAAGCTCTTACCCAAATATAGACCATTCTTGTCTTCTGAATCACACAGATGCTGAGCAGAGCAGCCACATGGACATGGCAGAGGCTAGCAGTTCTACTGCTTCTCATTTTGTTTAACCTGATTGGGAGTGGATATTTCTGACTGACTTCTAGCTACTCTATATCAGGGTATGTAAACCACGTTTTCAAAATGAAAACAACCTTCCCCTATGTGTGGGTGGATGTGTACGTCATTAAGGGGTTCCCAGGGGGAGCTAGGGTAGGAACCCACCTTCAATGCAGGAAACATAAGAGACACCAGTTCGATCCCTGCATCGGGAAAGTCCCCTGGAGGAGGGCATGGCAACCCACTCCAGTATTCTTGCCTGGAGAATCTGGATAGAGGAGCCTGGCGGGCTACAGTCCATAGGGTCGCAAAGAGTTGGACACGACGGAAGCGACTTAACACACGCGCACATGTGTCATTAAAAGGCCAGCTGGGGGAGTTCACTGGGGGTCTAGTGGTTGGATTCTTGGCTTTCACTGCCATGGCCTGGGTCAGGGAACCGAGATCCCACAAACTACAAGCTGAGCATCCCCCACCCCACAAAAGCCAGCTGAGTCCTCCCACTTCTGCTACTTAAGGGGAAAAGAGATACAGAAGTGGAGGCCAGCACCTGTTGGCTGCAGGGCTGACCCTTCATTCTGGGAGTTAAAATTGTGCACCAGGGTGCTTCTGTACAAGCTAGAGATTGAATTTCCTGTGCTGGAGTGGAGTAGAAGATCCAGTCGTTGGAAGTCTTCGAGGATGGCGGGTTAGAAGAAAGGGAGGGAGTAAATGCTGTGTGATGGATTTGCTCTCTGCGTGGAGCAGAGGGTGGGCAGAGAGTCAGCAGGGAAATGGACGGAGGGGTCAGGATTTCTCCCTAGAAGTCCACTCTAGCTCCGTTCCACGGCAATTAGAAGCCACCATTCCCCTACTGGTCCTCCCCTTAGAATGACAGAGCTTTGAGACATTTATATTTAATAACCTCGTGTCTCACATGCTAATTAGCAAATATATAATCGACATCAGCTGGCTGTTTGCCACTCCCTGATGACTGGGAATTATTCACAAGTACATCAACCCACCAGGTGAGGCACCTCTAAAGCCCCGGAAGACTTCCCACCGGCATCCCTTCCTGCAAATGCTCTTGTCTCCATGACGATGGTGGGAGTCCTTCTGTTCATTAACAGGTTTTTATTTTAGAAGGAAAACCAGATGAGAGAGAAGGATGCTCTCCCACCTCCATCATCTCAGAGAGTGGTGCAGAGTGAACAGAAAGCACTGGAGGCCACACAGCCACAGATCATTCCCTAAAAGGAACCAGGGACAATCCAGGAGTCGAGTGTGTTTAGAAACTCCAACTCCGTGGCCAGACCTGACCTTGTCATCACTCAGAATTGCTCTTCTCTGAACATCTCACCTAATCCATCCCACTCCAAACTGACACCATGTCTGGTTCTTCCCATCTCTCTTGCCCCACATGTTTCTTCCAGTCTGACAGCAGCCCCCTACCTCCACCGCCGCAGATTTCCTTCTATCTCCATCCAACTTAGAACCCACGATCCATCACTGTGACCATCTGTTGTCTATACCTTGCACTGTTTGGAGTTTCTCCTGCTCCTGACCCTGTAAATTCTTCACTCTGGATTCTCCACACGGGACCCAGCTGCCGAGCCCCACGTAACCATCCCTGACATCTAACCCCTGTCATGGTGAAAGTCACTCAGTTGTGTCTGACTTTTTGCGACCCCATGAACTCTACAGTCCATGGAATTTTCCAGGCCAGAACACTGAAGTGGGTAGCCTTTCCCTTCTGCAGGGGATCTTCCCAACCCAGGGATCAAACCTAAGTCTCCCGCATTGTGGGTGGATTCTTTACCAGCTGAGCCACAAGGGGAATGCCTCAAATGCATGGGCCCTGGGCTGTCAGGAATTTCCCCTCTCAATCTGGCAGCTCCCTCTTTCATTCCTCTTGGTGGCTTTTCCAGTTCTTCACTGTTTTCCTCAAGGCCCGGTTACCACCTCCCACCCACTCTCAAGAGACGACTTCGTTTCTCACTTTAGAGTGAAAATAATAGAAACCAGCAGGCAGGAATTTCCTCAACTTCCTGCCCTCCGTCTATGAATGAATCTGCACCCACACCCATTCTTATCTACATCCAGCTTAGGTGGAAGAACAGACCCTCTTCCTCCCCAAGGGCTTCTTCCCTGTCCCTGTGGGCTTCCTGGGACCCTGTCCCATCGGTCCTGTCCTGCCTGGCCTCTTCATTCTCTCTTCTTGGCTCTTCTCAGTCTAGCTCTAGCGAGAGTCTGCATCTCTAGCCCCACCCACACGGCTTTTGTCAGTGGCCTCAGTAACCTTCTGAAGCAGTAGTTCCTGGGCTTGGGATGGTGGCACTTGTGGTAAAGAACCCACCTGCCAGTGCAGGAGAAGCAGTTTCGATCCCTGGGTCGGGAAGATCCCCTAGAGGAGGAAATGGGAACCCACTCCAGTATTCTTGCCTGGAGAATCCCATGGACAGAGGAGCCTGGAGGGCTACAGTCCATGGGGTCACAAACAGACGTGACTGAGCATCTGAGCACAGTCAGTAACCTAATTTCCAAATCCCAAGGTATACGTTTAGATCTCTCCCCACTTGACCCCTGCAGACAACACTCTTCCTTAGGTTTTCATTACCTTTCTGGTTTCTCAATAGCCTTCATCTGGTCAACCTTAAAACATTATCAAGGACTTCCCTGGTGGTCCACTGGTCAAGACTCTGCACTCTGAATGAAGAGGGTGCCGGTTCAATATCTGGTCGGGAAACAGATTCCACCTGTCCTGCAGCATGGCCACAAAAATAAATATATAAGCTAGCAACAATAAAAGTTTTTTTTAAAAAATGAAACATTATTGGGGTTCCCCAGGGGTTATAAATGTCCCTCCATAGCTCTTGGGCTTAATTCTGTGGAGGCCAATAATGGTCTATCAATATATTAGTCTTTCTCTGCTAGATCTAGTGCCAAAAGCCCACCATTTTTGCACTTAAAACAAAAAGTACTGTCTTCATCCCCAGTGCTGAGCACACCAGTTGGTACTTACGGAGCTCTCAGTAATTGTTCATTAATGGTGCAGCTTGCGGCACAATGGGTCCCTAACCTTTTTTTTCCATGTATAAGTGGATCAACTTTTTTGTTTTTGTGTACTTCATAACCGTTTCTCCTGCCAAGACAGAAGTGCAGTGTCAAAAAATTGCAGTAAAAATCTTAGAGCATTTTTTTTTAAGTTTCATAAGAAAATCAGGATTGTCTTGAAATGTCACAATTGGGAATGATTCAAGTATACTGGAATCTGTAGGCTTAAACTGAAGCCTGGGTTGTAAGAGAGACTTGGGTGATGGTTGGGGGGCAGGGGTGAAGGGAGGCAGATGCCAGAGGGATAACTTAGATTTGAATTTCTGTGACTTCTATCTCTTCTGTAGGTAGGAAAAATTTAGTTCACTTTGTACTAAACTGTTCCTATAGATACTTGGGGGACAAAGTAAGGAATCTTGTTTGATATTTGAATTTAGCATCACAATCCCTGGCCTTTGTCATTGGTCACTTTACTGAGTCACAGATACTAAGGTCTAACATCACTCTTTTCATTTGTAAGCTCAAAGTACAAGTATATTCATATATATTATTTACTGATTTGGTTTTCTTGCCAGTCCAAGCAGGCAGAATTTGTTATCATCATCCCCTTTTATAGATTAGCAGTCAGAGGCTCACAGGGATTTAATGATATGTCTTGTTCAAGGTCAAACAGATGGTACATAAGAGCAATGGAACTGAAACGCCAAGGCAGTGCTGCTATATTCAATACACTGTCTTTTGGAGAAGTGCAGTGATGTTTGCTTCTTTTGCCTTTTGAAGTTAGCTGTCCTGTTTCTGGCAAGAAGGAAGGGCACTTTGGCAGGCACTGGAGCAGGCAGTTAGGAGGCCATGAAGGCTGGCTCTTTCTTAAGCTAGTCTTGTGACCTTGGACACATTCCCAATCTTCTGTGAGCTTCTGTTTCTGCATCTGTAAAATGGAGAAAATAACAACCACACCTACCACACAGGGTTCTTATAAGGTTTCAAATGAATTAATGGGTATAAAGATCTTGACATAGTGTTGGCCCAGAGTAATCTTTTAAAGGTAGAAGAAAGTGTTAATATTATTACATTATTATACATTTGTTTATTTTTCAAAGCATCCAAATTCCTCACTTTTCAAAAGGAAGGGCTCCTTCTTCGTGTTCATGCTGGATCTTATGGGCCTCCAGCTTGAGGTCAGGTTGACACTATATAAATTAACCTAATATTTATGTAGGGTTTTGCCTGGGCAAGGAAGGTGGAGGCAGGCACTCTGAGATACACCATGCCAGCTTCCCCAGGACCCTTGCAGTGGTGCAGCTCCAGGCCCCCTCACCTTCACTGCCCACTCCACCCTCACCAAATGGTGGAGGTTTTAAGGTGTGGCCAAGATGAACTTCGGGCTGTTTCTCTAGTGCTAACTGCCTTTGTTGCACAGTTCCAGATACCCAAGGCTGGAACCCTCTGTATTTAAAACAAGAATTCCTTTTCCTTTGCAAGGGCCAAGGGAAGCAAATAGTGTTCCCAGGCAGTGATGTCTGCAACCCAGAGACTTAATCTTGATGAGGCTGATGAATGTGTGTGTCGAGCTGTTCCTGGCAAACACAACACCCACAGAAATCACAGCAAAAACCAAAACAAACAACTAGCCAGAACACCATGACCACCACCACCAGCTATACGGTTGTTCTTTGGAGGCAGTTTGCTTCTCTTAGAAGGGGTCTAGGCAGAAGAGGCTCACTTTCAGGCAGGGGCTTCTGTGTCAGATGGATGTCCGGGACCCCGGGAGGAGGAGAGGCATGTGTTTCGGAGAATGGGCAGGGCTGGATGGCATTGGAACCCAGGCACCTTCCTGGGGTTATGACTGGGCCTGGTAATGGCAACAAGGAAGGGTGTGTTTTGCCATTTAAGTATTTAAGCATTGTCTAGAGAGTTAGAGAACAAGACTGCCTTGTTGCTTCAGCCCAGCCTGGTGCCCTTCAGACTCAGTTCTTGGCATGAGCCACTCGGGGAACTGTCCTGAGTTTCTCACCCAAACTAGCAAATCTCCCAACCATATTACTGGTTTTGGGGATAAAGAATAGCTTATCTTTATTTATGGCAATTGCACTTGAACTTCATTGCCACGAGGGACTTGAAATAATACGTGACTGCCTGTATGTGGCTTTTGTACCAACACTACCCACATCAGAATCACCTCGGGGGACGGGCGCTGAAAAATACATATTTTCCCCAGGCGCATTTCAGACACACGGAATGTGTGTTAAATGTTTTACAAAATTCTCCAGGGTGAAGCTGGATAATTTTTACGCCAATTTCTGGGACTGGACGGGAACACTTGTGTCGGACGGCCCTATGAAACTCAAATTCCAGTCATTGTGCCAAGCGAGGAGACCCTCGGGACCTCAGTTTCTCTTTCTGACAGAGGCAGGTTCTGTCCCCCACTTGTTGCTAGACTTCAGGAAGCGGAAATTAACAAATGCAAAGTGCTGGGAAGAGCGAAGCTGCCGGACTAGAGAGAGAACAGAAGGTCTCATCCCTTCCAACCCAGGCTCTCCTAGGTAACCCGGCTGCCGCCCCTCTCCCCAGCCCCGTGGGCGGCGGCTTCTTTAACAGACCCGACCAATCGCACACCCATTTCCGCGGCCGCTCTCGGCGCGCTGGTAGGGGCTGGATTGGCCGGGCCTGGCGCGAGGCCGGCTCCGCCCCCGCCGCCCTCTGGTTGGCGGCGGCGGCCGCGGGCGCGGGGCGGGTCCGCCGGCGGGGCGGGGTGGCCGGTGCCCCGGGGGCGGGCGGGCGGCAGGACAGCGGCCCGAGCCCGAAACGGAGCGGGGTCTGCGGCGGCCGTGAAGCACGGGCGCCGGCGCAGTACAATGAGGCAGCCAGTGGATCCAGGGTGAGCGCTCCCAGGGCCGGGCGGAGCGGTGGAGGGAGCGCCCACCGAGAAGGCCGGGGCTGGGGGCGGCTCCGGCTCCTCAGGGTCCGGGGGCCGGCGGCCGTTGGCGCGGCTGGGCGCGGGGGTCCGGTCCCCCAGGGCCCCGCCCCGCTGTCACGGTCCAGGTTAAGTTGACATGGACGCCTACCAGCGAGGCCCCCGGGCGCACCCTTCTTTCCTCTGGGGGCGGTGTGGGGCGGTCTGGGCTTGACCCCGCCAGAGGTGCCCGCCGGCCAGCCCCCCAGCCTGCCGTCCACGGGCTCCGGGCTCGGCCCGGGTTGGGGAGCACCGTCCACACTCAAACTGAGGGAAAACAGCTTGTGATTTTATGAATGGGGCCCCGGGTTCTGGTCTCCCCCGGCGCTCACGTCGCGAAACGCCTGGAAGTCGAGAACCGCAGTTACTTTTAAGCGGATCTTTTAGAGGCTCTCAGCTCCTCGGGTTGTTTTTCGCCAGCTCTTGGAAATCGCGGGTGGCAAGTGGGTGGTTCGCGTGCCTTAGACTTGAGACGACGGCGTTCCGAACGCCGGGGGTTTTGGAAGGTTAACAAGTGACATTGGGCTGAGGCCTAACGCCAGGTGCTCTGCCCGGAGCGCGGGGTGTGACGGCGGAGGCTGTGCTGCTGGTGAGCGCCGGAACGAATCGGTGGGATCAGAGATGGGCTGAACAGCTCCCCAGAACGCTCGGCTGACGCGGGAGTCGGTGCAGGGGAGTTTTGCCCTCTTGAAAATGCCTTTTGGAAAACTTAGCCCTTCGGTGGGTTGATGGTTACTGAAACCATCGGTTGTTATGGTTGCAGGGCATCTAATGTAAGGGCAAAGCCTGTCTCCACCCTCGCTCTTCCTCCAAAGCCGTGAAGTACTTTGTCACTACCGTCTTTAAGAGACGCTGCCCATGGAGGGCATACTTTTTTATTTGGAGGAAAAGCGTGAGCTCCATGAAGGCAAGAGTGCTGCCATATTCATGTTTGAAGTTCTAGGTTCTGACACCTCGACTGCTCTGCGCAGACGTTGAAAAGAACCAGCCTTTCGCATTTTGATGGTTTTCATCAAAGGCTTTAAAGGAGTCCTTTCAGGAGCCTGATGTAAGCTGGGAGGAAAACAATGAGTAACTTTTATATGGAAGCCAATAAGGAAAAACGGAGACCCAAATGGTCCTTGAACTCTGGAATGGGGAGTGTTTGCAGAGTTTAGTTTTTTGTTTTTTTTTTTGTTTTTTTTTGACCACCCAGCTAATGAGATCTTAGTTCTGGGACCAGGGATCAAACCAGGGCCCTAGGCAGTGAGCACACAAAGTCCTTACCACTGGACTGCCAGGGAATTCCTGAAAGTCTGGGTTTGTGGATTTAGAGCTGGGTGACACAGTGCAGCTGGTCTCCAGGGAGGTATTGAAAGAGCAAAAGTGCCATTTTTGTCAGCTCTGGTTGTTCTTGTTTAGTCACTAAGTCGGGTTCTACTCTTTGCGGCCCGGTGGACTGTAGCCTGCTAGGCTTCTCTGTCCATGGGGTTTCCCAGGCAAGAATACTGGAGTGGGTTGCTATTTCCTTCTCCAGGTGATCTTCCTGACTCAGGGATCAAACTGCCTGAGCCTCCTGAATTGGCAGGCAGATGCTTTACCATTGAGCCCCTAGGAAAGCCCTATTAGCTCTTACCCAACCCTTAAGTCATTACAGCATTCTTTCAGATTCTTCTAAAAGTTGGTGATTGAACTAAACTTTATGTAAAACAAACAGCCTCCTGAGATGATGAGGGTAGAGTGGGATTTTTGCCATATGGTTTCTTTTTTTTCACATGGGCCTCAGGGTTGCGGGTGGTGGAGAGCTGTGGGTGAACTGGACTTGCCTGCTTTTATCCCCAGGAAAGGTGCTATGCCTGAGAGGAAGGAGATTAACAAACCGATTCAGATAATGGTGGTAATTGAGGCAACTGCCTAGTGGCCCAAGGGCTGGACAGAGGAAGGGGAAGAGAGAGTGCAGGGGTTTTGGTGGGACTAAGGGGACCAGGCCTTGTTGGAGGTTTGAAGAGCAAGTAGAAAGTCATCACGTGAGAGGATTGGAGAAACAGCATTGCCGAGTGTATCGTTTGCATATTAGAGATTATGGTTTTGGGATGAGTCTGGAAAAGAAGTGGGAAAGACTGTTGTTAGTCTTTTAGGTCAGATAAATGTATAGGATGTTTGGGAGTTCTGGTCCCAGTGAAATGACAAGTAGTCAAAAAATATTCACTCAACTAATTTTTGTTGAGAGTTGGCCATGTGCCAGAAACTTTGAGGCATTCTGGGTACGATGGAGAGAAAAGGCAGGTCAGGAGTTTGTTTCTGCATCCATATGACTCACCTTCCCTCCCAAAGCTCATAACTTATGAGGATTTTCTGAAGCTCTTGAAGAAAGAAAGAGGTTAAATGCACAGAATATTACTTATCGTAAGAATGAATCAGGACAGTGGGGAAATCCCTCTGTAGGTCACTTTTGGTATCAAACTGGATCTTCCAAGACTGCTTTTCTGTGTCAGATTTGGTATCTCTTCATCCTCATATCTGTTGATCAGTGTCTTTTGATGGTGTTGCTGCTGCTGCTGCTAAGTTGATTCAGTCGTGTCCGACTCTGTGCGACCCCACAAATGGTAGCCCACCAGGCTCCCCCGTCCCTGGCATTCTCCAGGCAAGAACACTGGAGTGGGTTGCCATTTCCTTCTCCAATGCATGAAAGTGAAAAGTGAAAGTGAAGTCGCTCAGTCGTGTCTGACCCTTAGTGACCCCATGGACTGCAGCCTACCAGGCTTCTCCGTCCATGGGATTTTCCAGGCAAGAGTACTGGAGTGGGGTGCCATTGCCTTCTCTCTTTGATGGTGTTAAGTTCTTTTTAACCTTTTCCTCTGTCAGTGAGTTTACTCAGAAGTTTGAAAGTCAGGCAGCTGTCCCTGCCCTCCAGGTGCTTCCAGTTCATTTTCTTTGCCTGAGTGGCCCTCAGGGTCAGCTTTCTTCTATCTGATCCTGATTCTCACCAGAGTGTCCCCCTGGGGAATTGCTGAGGTCACAAGAAATTGTTTGTTCTTTAATTCTGTCCCAAAGCGAAAGGTGGCTGGTATAGAAAGAGCATTTGCTGAATTCCAGCTCTGCCATTGCTGCTTTCTCTGTGTATATTGGGTTGGCCATAAAGTTCATTCGGGTTTTTCCCATAACATCTTATGGAGAAACTTGAACGCACGTTTTGGCCAACCCAATATATCCTCTTTTGTCCTTGAGCAGCCCTCTAAGGGAGACAGATGCTGGTAGCCTCAATGTTGGACTTCCCAGGTGGTGCAGTGGTAAAGAATCCACCTGCCAATGCCAGAGAGATGAGAGATGCAGGTTCAACCCCTGGGTTGGGAAGATCCCCTGGAGTAGAACATGGTAACCCGCTCTAGTATTACCTAGAAAATTCCATGGACAGAGGAGCGTGGCAGGACAGTACATGGGGTCGCAAAGAGATACGACTGAGTGACTGAGCGGGTAGGCGTGCGCAGGCACACACACACAGAGTCTCAATTTACAGGAGAGGAAAGTGAGAGCAGTTCAGTAGCTTGCCCAGGGCATAAACTGCTTAGTTGGTGGAACAAGATCGTAGTTCTCTGACCAAGGATTGAACCTAGGCCCTCGGCAGTGAAAGCAGAGTCCTAACCACTGGGCCACCAGGGAATTCCCTGGAACAAGAACTTCAGTCTAGGACTTTGTGATTCCAGATGGATGTTTTCCGTAGTATACCAGTTGCTTTCGCAGAAGAAGACAGGCAGGTTATCCTAGTCTAGCACAGTGCCTTCTTGGACGTGTGGAAGGTCAGGTTCAGAGAATTGCCACAGTTGATGTGCTCATGGCGGGGCAGGTCTTAGCGCCCTGTGCCCTGCCTCTTTGTCAGGTATGTTTTTGGGTAATTCACATGACTCTTGGGAAATTTGAGTTTACTGCCATGAAAAGGTGGCCAGACTTACCAGGTCTATATCCCAGTACTTCTATTTACTAGCTCTGTGACCTTGGGCAAACTGTTTTCTCTGTATACCTCAGTTTCTTTATCTGTAAAATGGAACAGTGTTTACATTTCCACAAACGTAAGACAATACACTTTGTCTCATCTTAACATTTCTGAAAAGAAAAGAGAGTGAAAGTGAAGTTGCTCAGTTGCGTCTGACTCTTTGTGACCCCATGGACTGTAGCCTACCAGGCTCCTCCGTCCATGGGATTTTCCAGGCAAGAGTACTGGAGTGGGGTGCCATTTCTTTCTCCAGGGGATCTTCCCGACCCAGGGATCGAACCCGGGTCTCCTGCATTGTAGGCAGATGCTTTCACAGTCTGAGTCACCAGGGAAGCCAAAATATCTTTTAAATCTTTGAGGTCTGACAGTTGTAGTTGGCAGGACTTCCTTTTTTCGTACATAAAATAACGGTGTCCTAGTGGGGTCCTAGGCCAGATGAACCACACTAGTACATTCTCTGTTGGTAGTTGTGAGGATTACAACGTGAGCCAGGAACATGTACACGTGAGGCTGTCGAATGACAGAACGTAAGGTTAACTGGTAGGTGGCTCTGGAAGAAAGCTAGGGAGCGTCTTGTAAGATTTGCCACTCGGAGCCCAGGCAGTAATCCACAATCTGTGGGCTGCAGGAACATTTTCCAGTTTGTGTGGAGCTCTGTCCTTTGGCTGACTCTTGTCCCCGTGAGAAGCATTAACTTCAGGAGCTAACCAGCCATGGACAGACAGCTCCCTGCCTGTTCATTAAGTTCTTTGTCAACTTCAAATCCCAAGTTAAAAATAACTATCCTTATGAGAAGTTTGGAAACCTGGGCTGATGTGAATACTCTTAATTACGTGTGAATTTGAAAGCACCTCAGGGTTTTGTGCAAGATTCCATGTTGCCTCTGGCCAGGCTCCTTGTGATGCTTAATTGCATCGTGTGACGCGTCTGTGCAGCCCCATTCATCAGAGGGGTGCTCGGAGGCAAGTACGGAAACCCTGAGTTTCTGAGTGAGGTGCATAGAGCACTGCAGTTGGTATTAAGAGGCCCGCTGGCCATCCTGGGGGTTCTCCAGTTATTATGTGTGTCTTGGGCACTTCATTCCCCTACTCTGGACCTTGAAGTTCTCTTCAAAGTGAGGACTTGATTTCCTAGTCTCCTCCTCCCGCTCCCTCCAATACAGTGTCGTCGATTATGTGAGTTTATGAATTTCAGGATTTGTTTGAAGGGAAAGGACTCCTGAAGTCTCAGGTGGCTGTTTGTGCTAGTACTTTTGTAATGAGAAACATGGGCAGGTGATGAAACAATAAGAGTAACTGTCATTCATGGAGAACTGCTGTGTGCCAGGCACGGTCCCCACTCCTCAGCCTCACATCACCCTGTGAATGCTTATGCGCAGTCGTGTCTGACTCTTTGTGACCCTATGGACCGTGGCCCCCCAGGCTTCTCTGTCCATGGAATTTCCTAGGCAAGAATACTGGAATGAGTTGCCATTTCCCTACTGCAGGGGGTCTTCCTGACCCAGGGATCAAACCCCAGTCTCATTCGTCTCCACTGGCAGGCAGATTCTTTACCTGTGTGCCATCTGGGAAACCCTTACGAATAGTAGACCCTAGTGTCAATCTTTTTCTAAGGTGAGAAAGCCGAAGTTCAGAGTTAAGTAACGTGTTCAAGATCATGCAGCGAGGACAAGGGCTTACGGCTGGGACTAGAGCTCAGGCTTATGTTGCTCCCCATCGTGAGTTCTGTGGTTGTATCGGGTGGACCCTGCCTCATTTTGAAATCTTCTAAGCCATGTGCCCTGGACGTTTTCTCAGTTCAAAAAGTGAGATTTCCATTTGCTATGGGGTCATACATTCCCAGCCTCTTACTGTGTACTGACCCCAGTTTATATTCTGAGTTCTCCTTTAAAACATCTGCTGTGTGTTGGGAGAACTTTGTTAAATTTAAGGACGAACCCCATGGGAGCTGCAGAAGACTTAAGTCCTCTTTGGTTTTTCTTTGGTGAACAAAAGCCACAGGCCAGGCCCTGTGAGCATAGATAGGACTGTTGAGAGAAGAATCTGGCCTTTCTGTGCAGAAGCTGCTGGAGTGGCTGACGGGTGGGCTTTGAAACAACCTAGGGACCTTTGTTGGGTTAGCCCAGAAGATTGGTTCTAACGGCTTCCCCTAAAGAGATGATTGGACACACTGAGCCTCTCCCGGGCTTATCCTAACAGTTGAGACCAGGACAGGGCAATAGGAGCCCTCTTCAACTTGTTTAGGTTTTGAGATTTAAACCCCCCCGCCCCACCCCAATCCTTGCAGGATTATTCCTGCAAATAACCTTTGAGAATCCCAATATGCATTTCATAAGTTTCATTTCACGTTTGTTATTTAAAGCTGACATAAGCTGGCCTGTTCTCTTTCTCAATTTTAAGTCCTTTCTTACACTCTACGTTGTCTTTTAAGCAGTGTTCCTCAAGATGTATGTATCATTTGGGGCTGGAAATACAAAATTAAAAAATCTTACCACTGAAAGGACTGACTGAACAGCGATCATCATTCATTAAACAAGTATCTCTCTGAGTGTCTGCTGGAGCCAAGCATTGTGCTTAGCACTGGAAAGAAATCCAATGGGGAGCGAAACAGATGTGTTCCCTGCTGGCACACAGCACATTATGTAGTCTAGACAGTAAACAAGGCAACTGACATGTGTGTCGTATACATTAAATTGTGAGAAGCTGGAAGTCTCCTTCCTCTGAGGGGGGAAAAAACAGGCCCTGAGAAAGAATAAAGGGAGGGAGCCAGAGCTGGGAAGGCGCCTCAAGGGAGGGAGTGGCTTGTGGCCGGTGTGGCTGTGGTGAGGAGGGGCCAAGAACATTTCTTGCAAGCCCCTTATAGACTTGCTTATGAAAAGTAGGCACAAAATTAGATGGCCAAATAATCTGTGTATTTACTGAGAATATCAACTGCATTGAGCAATATATAAGATATATATGAAAGAAGCTTCCCAGGTAGTACAGTGGTAAAGAATCTGCCTGCCAGTGCAGGAGACACAAGAGACACGGGTTCAATCCCTGGGTCAGGAAGATCCCCTGAAGAAGGAATTGGCAACCCATTCCAATATTCTTGTCTGGAAAATTCCATGGACAAAGGAGCCTGGGCAGGTTACAGCCCACGGGGGTAACAGTTGGACACAACTGAGCGTGCGCGCACGTGCACACACACACACACACACACAGTCACATACACCACACGCACACATGAAAAGCATAAGACAGTCTTCACAGTGGCTTGTGAAATCTCGGTCCCTTTCTTCCTCACAAGGAATCACATGGTTATTTTCAACATCCCTGGCAAATAAAATATACACCAACGCCTAACTATGAGACTAACTAAAAAGCACTATTTTTTTGGTGTATATTAAGTCCAGATTATAGCTGCTGCTGCTGCTAAGTTGATTCAGTCGTGTCCGACTCTGTGCGACCCCATAGACAGCAGCCCACCAGGCTCCGCCATCCCTGGGATTCTCCAGGCAAGAACACTGGAGTGGGTTGCCATTTCCTTCTCCAACGCATGAAAGTGAAAAGTGAAAGTGAAGTCACTCAGTCGTGTCCGACGTTTAGTGACCCCATGGACTGCAGCCTACCAGGCTCCTCCGTCCGTGGGATTTTCCAGGCAAGAGTACTGGAGTGGGGTGCCATCGCCTTCTCCAGATTGTGGCATTCACTTATAAGATCAAGGAGGACACAGCTATATATTGAAAGTCTCTGTCCGTTAAACTTTTGTGTGTGTTTTAAGGAGAGTTCAAACCTGCAGAGAACCTCGTAGCAGCACCTCTGTGGAACTCTTTCCGACAGACCCTTCTGCAGTGTTGAGAATGTGCTCCATCTGATATGGTGGCCTCTAGCTGCCTTGATTATCAAACACTTGTGAGGTGGCTAATGCAACTGAGAAACCGATGTTTTAATCTTAATTTTCAGGTAAATAGCTCTATGTGGCCACATTGATGGTGTCGTAAACCCTGGAGCTACACTGTTCAATCTCTGTGATAGGAAAAATCCTGCAGAAACTAATTTGAGAGAGAGCACAATACTTGTGTAGGTCCCGAACTCAGTATATTTTAGAGAAAAGGAGTTTGATTATGTAGAAGGAAGAATTACCTCTTGGGGTTCATGGTCTTCCTCTGAGAGCACGGTTTTGGCAGCTCAGTAACCTGAGAGGTTAGATTTGATGCGGGGTGTCTTCCAGGGTTCAGATCTTATGGAAGAAGGAGTGACTCTCTCCAGTGCAAAGCGCTTGTGCTGCTCTTGCATCACAGAAGCTTTCTAAGAGGTAGACGGGAATCTGTTGAGTGGCTCATATGAAGGTTTCAGGTGGTCGAGTGACCTTACTCTTGGTAGCTGCATTCACTGCAGGGGGGTTTAGAGGTTCAGAGGAGACATGCCAAGGGCCTGGGCTCTCTTAGTCACCTTTTTCCTCCCCAGCACATAGTACATGCTCAATAAATATGTTTCAAAAATGGATGACAGCTTTTAAGAATGGATGTAAGAGCAAGTAAGGAGAAGAGCTTTAAATTTGTCTAGAAATTCTGAAAAATAGGTGCCAAAGGAAGTAAGTGTAATACCAGTGAGCTGCAGAGTGTGTACAGCCAGTATTTGCTGCCGGAGGTAATTGACATTTCTCTTCACTACAAATGCAAGCTGGCTCTTATCTCGTCCATTACCAGGTGCTGTTATTTGCATCTCTTAAATATCTCTTGAATGGTTCTCTTTCTCTTCAGCTTCACTGCCACCACTCTAGTCCAAACAACTCTCTTGGTTCTGAAGGCGGCAGCGGCCACCCCCCTGTTCTTCCCACAGCCACTTTCCCTCCGCTCTAATCTCTTCACCCCTCGGCAGCCGGAGTGGTCTCTTTCTCTTAAAAATTCCTAATGTGATCACACCACATCCTTGTTCCCAATCCTAGGAAGGCTTCTTGTTGCTCCCAGGATAAGAGCCACACTCTGAACCTGGTCTGAAAGTCCTGTGTGATTCAGCGCCCCCTGCCTGCCTCTGCTGCGGCCTGGCCCCAGGCCTCCCGTCTCAGTTAATTACAGTCCGTGACCCTTCTGTTCCCAGCTGGAAGGGAGCTCAGCCTTTCAGGAACTGACCCACCGGGCATCTCCCTCTTCAGGAAGCAGCTCCGCCTCCTCACCTCGGTCCCTTTTTCTCTCTTGTTCTTTACACCACCTCTCGCTGTTGTTGTGACGTATTCTTTAGGAGACATCTGCTTTCCCACTTCTTCTGGGAGGGCAGGGACCTCATCCATTGTGCTCGCGATTATATACCAGTGCCTCGCTCAGCATCTGACCCGCTCCATGAGCTTCTTAAATGTTTGCTGGGTGAGTGAATGAGTGAGTGAATGAATGCAGGCACATTAGGAACATGCGAGAATGCTCTCTAACACTTGGATTTATTGGAAGGGTTGAATGGTTTTTAGAGCAGGATAACCTGAGAAGGGAAGTGGCCAGGCTGGGGGCTGAGGTTGGAGGGATAGTCCATGGGAATCTGTGGTTGGAGCTGTCTGGTGGGTTTAGCGTTGCCTTACAGGAGAAACATGTCTTGACCTGTACTTGAAAAGCATTTGCCTGACAAGTTAGGGGTGGCCCCCCTGTCTGACTTCCTATCCCTGCCCTCGGGAGGCATCACTCTCACTGAGTATATGCTTAGTTGCACTGGGCTCCGATTTAAGAACTGGTTGGAGTCTTCCATACACAACCCACAGACGGGGATGTGGTAATCCCCCTGTCTTTCTGGAGTCGGAATTCTGCCCTGTTCATCTTTGTCTCTCTTTCCTCGCTTTCCACCATGGCTCTTACTCCCATCGGCACCCCTGGGCTGTGCCCCACAGGTGGTGGTGCTACTCCAAAGTCATGCCAGGTGGGTCCTAGAAAGAGTTCTTGACAGTGTGGTCCTCAGTCACCTCTGACTCTGCGACCCCATGGACTGTATGTAGCCCGCCGGGCTCCTCTGTGAGATTTCCCAGGCAAGGATACTGGAGTCGGTTGGATAGGTTGCCATTTCCTCTTCCAGGGGGTCTTCCTGACCTGGGGATCGAACCTGCGTCTCCTGCATTGGCAGGCAGATTCTTTATTGCTGAGCCACCTGGGAAACACTCTCGGCAGCAGTGGGAGGGGATTCTAGTTGTGCCTGGTCCGGAAGAGACTTGCAGCCACTGGGAGGAACAGAGGCAGCTGCGTTCAGTCCTGCCCCTGCCGGTGAGGAGACGCCCCCTTCCTGGGCCACTTCTAGCTGAGGGGAGGAGCCTGCGGGTGCTCATCAGATGCTCTTGTCATGTTGGAGAGACTCATAGGGGAAACCTGGATCTTCACCAGAAACTATGAATTTCTAGCTGGGAAATGGAAGGACTTGGCAGAGATGGTGGTTATATTTCTTCTATAACTTTTGTGATTCTGAAAGAGAACTGGGATGTTTTCTCAGTTTGATGGGATGTCACTAGCTGGTTTCGTAGGTAATGTGTGTTTTTGTTTTTATTTTTGGAAGGAAGGGACTGGTTCCCTGAACCAGAGCCTCCAATAACCAGAGAGGAGGTATTTCATGAAGACCAGAGTGATATGTCTTCCGGGAGTCTTGCAAGTCTGGTTAAGAAGGCTTTAAGCTGAATATTAAGGGGACAGAAAAGTGTCCAGGAAAATGGCAGAACCAGAGACTATAGAGGCCTGTGTGACTGGGAAGCAGTGTGGGTCCAGAAGTGGTGCCCAGGAGCTCCCACGTGGGAACTGGCATCAGCTGGTTGAGAACGCCACTGGTGGAGGGTGAACAGGTGATGCCTCCATGCCCTGGAAGCCTGAATAGCTCAGCCGGGTAACTATGATCGGGTGGGAGGGAGGATTAGAATAGAGCCAGGTAGTGTGGGTACACCTGGCTCTAAAAGGAAACCCTCTGCGAGCTTCACTGTGTGCCCTGATCATGGAAGGCTGGCGGGGAGCGTTTGAATGATGATAGAGCAGAGGCCAGGTTATGTCACTGTGGGACTCTGCCTGCCAGACTGAGGAGGCAGTGATTTTTTTTTTTTTCATAGACAGATTTTAAAACATGCCTCCTGGCAGGTGTAGTGGACCAAGCAGATGTTTGTATAAGGTGAATTCCATTCAGAGTAGGCCATGTGGTAGATTCTAACCCTACCTTGCTGATCATTTTACCTCTGAGAGCAGGTAAAGGGGTGTGTGTGTGTGTGTGTGTGTGTGTGTGTATGTGTGTACAAATGCGGAAAACCTGGTTGACAGTGAGGACAGGGGGAAGCCATGCAGACAGCAAGGGGGCCTGTGGCTGCGGCCAGCAGTAGGCAGAGAGCTCGGGGTAGGGGAGGCCGGCTCCACGGTGCCTGCTCTCCACCCTGCAGTCACTGGGCTGAGCATCTCCTACCTCATTTTGTTGCTTCCTTTGATCAAATTGAGGGACCTGCTCCTCACCTGAGCTGGAAGGGAGGCCATCTGTGTGTCCTCAGCGTCCAGATGTCCGTTAGAAGTGACCTCAGGAACATTAGCCCAGGGCAGTGACTAGTCTGTGTGGCCTCTGATGGGTTTCCCGTTCCCCCACCCAGGTTCAGGACAGAAATAGTGGGGTCTCCTAGTACCTGTGCTAGGAAGTCTGAAGGGAGCCGTCCTCAGGGAAGGTGGAGCTGTGGGCTTTGGCTAAGTTCACAGGCAAGATCGAAGTGGAAAATAAGTCAAGAGTAGTGGAAAGCCCAGGGGAAAGGAGTTGCTTTTGTTTTAATTTCCCAGGGTAGGCTAATGTCTGTGGGGAGGTGATGAGTGGTATTCGATCCTGATGGGGTAGGTTATAGTAAAGCAGGAACATTAATTTTTTTTTTAAGGCTAAAACTCCCAACAGAAATGACTATTGATCATGCTCTGAGCCTGAAACCAAACTCATTTGGTCATTTGAGCTTTTGTCTTCAGGCTTGACTGTGATCGAGAGGGGTGTTGGCAGAGGCTTAATAGCCTGCAGTGAAATTTTGTTTCATGAGGTCTGATTTGTGGTACGAAAATCTCATAGAAGGAAAGAAGCACAATTTGAGTTTCTGAATTAGGTGATAAGAGTCACTTTTGGCAGCACAGGGAACGAGTACAGGGCCCAGGGTTTTCTGGGGCAGATGGTCAAGAGGTTCTTCCAACTGTGTAAATTTATGATGCCAGAGTGTTAATCTCACAGATTAAAATGTAAGACATGTTTAAAGTATATACATTTTTGACCCACAGCTAAGAAGAAATCTTCCAGAAACTGCCAACCTAACTGTTTTCTGAAACCTCCCTCTACTGGGGCTTGATGAGAATTTTAATCTTTCTGTGTTATCTGTCAGAGTTGTTGACCTGTTATCTTCAGTTTCCCTTCCCAAAAACGCTGTCCTGCCTCCCCTGGGCTCCTCCCAAGTGTTGCAGTGGGGTCTCCTGGCCTCTCCCTCACTGCTGCGCTGAGTGAGCACAGAGCAGGTGAGCTCTGGTAATTGGTTAGTGTTGAGTGAGAGGGGTGCTCAAGCTCAGGAAGAAAGGAGTATTTTTTTGGCCACATTTTTCTGTTTTAGGAGTTCTTTTCTATAGGTGAGCAAATTGGTACTTCAAGCATGAATGAGAGGTTTTTGGTTTCTTGTTTTGGCAATAGTGCGACAGGGGCAGGTATGTGGTTCAGCCCTGCCGGCCCCTTTTCCTGCCTGTGGTTGTGGGCGTCACATCAGTATCTC
This sequence comes from Ovis canadensis, assembly GCF_042477335.2. Taxonomy (NCBI): domain Eukaryota; kingdom Metazoa; phylum Chordata; class Mammalia; order Artiodactyla; family Bovidae; genus Ovis; species Ovis canadensis. The sequence goes on along the minus strand of NC_091255.1, from coordinate 56,854,474 downwards.
TCAGTGGTGTGATGCTGTTGCTAAGGGAGTGGTCCGGCCAGACAAGTGGGAAGCCTGGAGACTGGCTTTAGAACCCCTCCTCCAATCACCGTGATGATTTCAGGCCAGATTCTCTGAGGCTTGAGAAAGGGCTTGTCAAATAGGTTATCCCCATATTGAGTTAGTATGGGCTAACTCCAAGGATCCCTTGAGCATTCAGCAGATGACGCCGCTCAGAAGACAGAGGCTGTGCTTGGGGACTGTCACTGGGAGGCCTGGACTCTCTCAGTGAGTGTCAGTCTGCTGTATATCTCCTAAAGGAAGTCCTTACCCACTTTGCCATTCTTTGTTTAAAGATGGCATTTCAAAAATCTTAAAGCCGGTATTTGAACAGCAATTAAACCTGATAAATTCTTAATTATAAAGTGGTTGAAAGTGAAAGTCACTCAGTCCTGCCTGACTCTTTGTGACCCCATGGACTATACAGTCCATGGAATTCTCCAGGCCAGAATACTGGAGTGGATAGCCTTTCCATTCTCCAGAGGATCCTCCCAACCCAGGGATTGAACCCAGGTCTCCTGCATTGCAGGTGGATTCTTTACCAGCTGAGCCACTGGTTAGATTCTTTTTTCCCAGGTTAGTAGTTTATAAGCCAACGTGCCAGTTTTTCTATTTTTCTTTTTTAACTAAAGTATGTTTTGGAATTTTCATTTGTTTTTCTATTTGGGGCCTATTTGTGGAGTGTGTAGAAAGTAACCAGCTGTTTTCCCAGTAAGGTCTTGGTTCCAGGAGTAAAAAGTCCTGGTGACGCTTTGGGAGGTGCTAGACCAGTGTTGTCTTCCTAGAGCAGAACCTCAGCCTTCTCGGACGGCCTACAGAGCATGCACCCACCAACCAGAGGGGTGTGGATCAAGACACTACCACCCCCCCTTACTAAAAACAGTGCACTGAGTTCTTTCAGCCAGGGTTTTTAACTTTGGGCTGGGGAAGGGAGAAGTCTTTGTCTTCTCACAAGTTGAATGTGAAATCTTGTGGGCATTTGTGCGTGTGCGTTTGGCTGCAGTGGCAGTGATGGTGGTGGTAGGCCTGGGTGGTGTTGTTTATCAGGTTAAGGAAGAACTCCAGCTCTAAAGTTTCTTTATGTTTCGTCTAAAAAGCTCTGAAGCCAGGTTTTTAGAAAGGAGGGACCGATTCAGAGTAGAGGGAGAACCTGGAACAAAGGCTCCAGGGTCCCAGCAGCTGGGAGTCTGTGCGTGCAAGCCTGGCTTCTTCTCACCAGTCATGCCAGGCTAGCCTGGACCCCTGAGATTCTCTTTCCTTACTGCTGGCCTCTTTGCCCTCCTCAAATCCTTAAGATGTCCTTTGTGGGAGAGCACTGGATAAATTTGTCCTCTGAACCAGGTGTCTTATACCAAGATATCTTCTCCTTGGTTTTCCTTAGTCAGTGTCTTTTAATCAGTGCCCCAGTCTCTCCCCTCAACCCCCTGAATTCTCACGGGGCTTCTCTTTTCTTGGGTTCATCTCTTTTATACCACCTTTTCTTCCTTCTGTTTTTATCCTAATGCCTTCTAAGTTAATCTTTTCCCTCTCACGGGCTTTTCTGTTGGGTCTGGTGATTCTTGGTCTGCAGCCAGAAAGGGGGCCCTGAAGTAGAAAGAGAACTGAGACTCTGAGCCTTGCAGCCTTGTTCGACTCTGCCCCTTGGGTCTCAGCTTACCATTCCTAGCCTGAAGTCCAGCAATCTCCTCTTGCAGCCTCTAACTGGTCAGGAACCCCCACCTGCCCTCCCTGTCACCGGCTCCCTTCTTTCCTTGTGGACCTCCTGTGTGTCCTAGGGTGTGAGCTCTGCTTATGAAGGTATGATTCTGTTTTATATGCCTTATTCTAGTTTTGCTAGAGGCAGAAAAGACAGAAGAAATTGCTCTCAGAAGGACCGTTCTTGGGACTTGCTTGGTGGTCTAGCAGTTGAGACTGTGTGCTTCCACTGCCAGGGGCTTGGCTTGTGTTTGATCCTGGTTGGGGAACTAAGATTCCCCCATGTCATGCGGTGCAGCCAAAAAATTAAAAAAAAAAAAAAAAAAGACCGTTCTTGCAGGGGCGGACCAGTAGATGACAGCACTGGTGACATGAGCGTTGTTACAGCAGAACCCTGTTACATTCACAGTCAAAGGTGATCATCAGCTACCTCTGGTAGTCTGAGTTTCTTCCCCTCTCTGAATTTCTCTCCCAGAGTTCTGGGGGGTCAGGGATCTGGCCCGGAAAGGGGTCTTGGAGGAAGGTCGTCTTCTCTTGCTGCTTCTGAGGATTCGGTAGCTCCCCGGCAGTACACACCTTCATGTGAAGGTGGGCATGTGATCTGGGAGGCTCTGCTTGGGAAACCGGATCTCTTAATTGATAGAGCCAGCTCCTGGGCTAGTAATGCAAGCTGTTGGTAATTACAAAAAACCTACCGTGAAACTCATCTAAAATTAACGAAGAGTCAGCACTGTGGATTGTAAATACAGAGGAAGTTATGGCCCTGGCTCTGTTTCTCGAAGGTGAATTATTTCTCACCAGCCCCTAAGTTTTCCTTCTCCCCATTGTACCTGGGACCCCGGTCAGTTTACCTCCCTCCGCCTCTGCCCCATTTTAATGGAAAGCTATCCAGAAAATGCAGTGCATTCCCAAGCCAGCTGTTTGGGATTCTCCGTTCCACCTTTCTGTGAATGCAGAGAAGTGAAAGGTCTGTTTACTGTTTAAAGAAAACAGTCAAACACGTGGGAAACAAAAACTTGGGAGTGAAAACCTGCCTGATGAACAGAACGTGTCTGCTTTTCCTGACTTCGATTTTTTAAAAAGGAGGACTGTTCAATACTTCATTTCGTGTGTATGTCAGCATGTGAAGCTCTCTAGACCGCCGCTTACATATGCCATGATAGATGGCTGAGGCATTTTGAGGTTAAAATCTCTACTCCTTTCGCAACATGTACTTTACAGGCATACCACCCCCCCCGCCGCCGCCCCCCTTGATTTAATAGGCAGGATCTCTGGTCTATATGACTTGAAAAGAAACTGACTAGTCCATTTAAATAGATTTCAATTAAGATAATGGCTTTGAGACATCTCACAATGGTACATTTTCTAGACTATATAAGATAGAATTGTCAAATTATAGCAAATAGAATTAGAAATTATTTTACAATTTTCTCAGCAGATTGTAATTTCCCCTTTGGTGTATCTAAGTCATTCTGGAAATAATAGCATAAAGGTACCTTTTTCTAAAAACTTGATTATTTTCCAAATGCAGTGGTACCTTTTGGTTTGGAAGAAATGCTAGAGGGAGATGGTAGTCCAGGAGAACAAGCAGAAAACAGTAATTTTCAGCCTTTCGTTGTACGTTTGGTCACATTTTTGGAATAAAGACCAAAAATTGCCATTTGTGTGAAAGAACATTGGTAACTGGGTACACGTGAAATTACGATGAGATTTTAGAGTAACAAAGTCACTTTGTTCCGTGGCTTGTAGAAACAAAGGGTGTGTGATCAGCAGGTCCAGCATCTGGGATTGACAGAAGTGGAGAGTTTATGTAATCGGTAGTGTATTTAAATTTCCATGTTAGAAAAACCTCAGAGAGAGCAAGTTTATTAAAACAAAAATTAAAAAAAATTTTTTTAATGGGAGGGCAAATGTACAAGTATTAATTCTTACAGAATGTTGAAAATTCTTTAATGTCTAGGACACAGTATGTTGAGAGGGTCAGAGACCAGTGGAAACGATGACTTTAGGGTTACATTTTGATGTAGAAATGCTCAGTCGAAGATAAAGCTTGCCTGGGAGGAAAGTTTCTATGGAGATGTGTCCTGTATCTTGAGTGATGTACTGAAGCATTGAAGACTCAACATTAATTTTGATATTGCTTAGGAAGGTGGATAAAATAATGTGTTTCTGAGTTAAAAAAAAAAAAAAAAAGAAACAAACCCCAGTAAGTTATTATGACGTGTTACCAGCTTGCAATGGAAAATGTCAACATCCAGGAGTCTAAAGCAAACTCAGGAATCAGCATCCTAAGTGCAGACCTCACTGACTCACCATCTTGATTTCAGGGGCTGTCATAGCTGTGAGGTCCGGTGCCCTGTCATTGGGATCCCCAGGAATGTGGGGGATCTGCACCACAAAAGTATGGTAGCTAGTACTGCCGATTCCTAGTATACTTTCTGGGAAAAAGTGTTTGACTCCAGGCAGGTCCTAACTTGTTAGAAACCAGCGGCGGCGTTAGAAACCGGCGGCGGCTCTGAGAAGCTTTACATGCTTACTTAATTGTGTCTGACTCCTTGCAACCTCATGGACTATAACCCAACAGGTTCCTCTGTCCATGGGATTTCCCAGGCAAGAATACTGGAGTGGGTTGCCATTTCCTTCTCCAGGGGATCTTCCCAGCCCAGGGATTGAACCTACATCTCTTGAGTCTCCTGCACTGCAGGTAGATTCTATACAGCTGAGCCATCAGGGAAACTCGTTTCCCAAAATAACTCAAAGGAAAAACTTCTGCTGCCCTTTAAGTGGTACTTTAACTGTTTTTAGGCCATGCACTTTTGAGTCTCTGAACCCCATGAGATCTCTCTAGAAAACCACACATGTACACACAGATCAATTTTGCATGTAGACATAAAAACCCTTGATTTACAATAAGAGGCAAGTTTTTGGAGAGAATTTTAGAAGGGAGTTTGCTGCTGTTACACCGTTTTTCATTGGAGAGTTCAGGCTGTGGCTTGAAAATGTACCTTGTGGGTTGTTGGACAGTAAGTTTGAGCAGGGCTGGAAGCTGCAGCCAGGCCTCATTCTGAGAAAGCCATGTGACCCAAGAGTAGTGCTTCTGGAAGGTGCAGCTCCCCTCCCCTGCAGAGCTGGGCCCAGTTCCCCATTAGGGACCTTGGGGAGAAGGTTCTTTTTGTCTAAGGGCAAATTATGTAGAAAAGCAGCACCGACTCTGCATTTATTTCCCTAGTTATCTATGTGTGTTTTCCCTTAGAGTGGAAAGACAGATACAGCCTTTGACCCAGTGGGTTTTTAATTTGCTAGGTAAATCGCTTGTTATATTAGTTTTAAAGGAGGCATTGCCTGTTTTATTATGGCACAAAATGACTTCAGAGTTCTCCCATTTGAGAATATATGTGTTTAAGAAAGTGCCTTGAGAAAACTGCATTTGTTGCATTTGTGTCCTGGCTTCAGATCATCTGTTGCGCATTCCACCAGCCTTCCTGTATGAGGCAAGCTGGGGGTCAGGTGCTTCTGACCCAAGGGCAGACCCTGGAGCCTCAGGTCTGGAGTCCTGTTGTTAGCAGTACTTCTTTAATTTCCACTTCTGACCCTTCCTGCCACCTCAGTGGATGGTGACTTGCAGAGGAGCCTTTATTTATGCCATTGGGGTCTAAGAACTCAGCACCACTCAAGAATATTCCCCCTTGTCCTGAAGGATCCTCAACTTTGACACAGCATCCAGGCCTGTATAGTCAACAGTATGGTTTTTCCAGTAGTTATGTACAGATGTGAGAGTTGGATCACAAAGAAGGCTGAGTGCCAAAGAATTGATGCTTTCAAACTGTGATGCTAGAGAAGACTCTTGATGAGAGTCCCTTGGACAGCAAGGCGATCAAATCAGTCAATCCCAAAGGAAATCAGCCTTGAATATACATTGGAAGGACTGATGCTGAAGCTCCAATACTTTGGCTACCTAATGCGAAGAGCTGAGTCATTGGAAAAGACCCTGACACTGGGAAAGATTGAGGGCAAGGAGAAGGGGGCAGCAGAGGATGAGGTGGTTAGATAGTATCATCAACTCAATGGACATGAATTTGAGCAAACTCCAAGAGGTAGTGAGGGACAGAGGAGCTTGGTGTGCTGCAGTTCATGGGGTCGTAAAGAGTTGGATCCAACTTAGTCGCTGAACAACAACCAGGTTTCCTAAAAGAAATGCATTTTCTGAGCAGAAACAGTGTGCAGAGTGGTCCTGTGAGAGGGACCATGCCCACAGTCCTTAGTTAGGAAGGCTTGTGTTCCTGGGAAGGGTATTACTGAGTAAAGAGCATCTGGGTTTTAAATTAGATCTCACTTGTTCATAACAACAGTTATGTTATATTCAGGAGCTAAAACCTGATGCCCAGTTTCTAAAAATATACTCAACTGTAAATGACAGGTTTATCTTCTCTACGGTATGGAATTTTCTGAAAAGGACATAAACAAGTTACTTAGGTATTATATATAGTGTTTATGCGTTCATTCAACCAGTAAATATTTTAAGTGTCTGCTCTGGACAAAACTGGGGTCACAGCAGCAAAGAAACCACGTTTCTGCCTACATAGAGATGTATTCTGTAAGGGGAAGAAGTAAGTAGCCATATAGCATAGTGTTCTGAAAAATAAAGAGAATAAAGGGATTGGGAGACGTTCTTGGAGAGGGTAGTCAAGAAGGTCCTCCTGAGGAGGAAGCATTTGAGATGAGTCCTGCCATTATTTTTACTGCCACGAATTTGGGGGAGTAACAGTTGTCTTTGAGGCCGTGGAATTCAGTGAGGCTTCTCTGTAGAGACTGTGATTACTTTGAAGGACCTTTTGAAGAGTCAGGACTTTGGCGTCAGTGGCCTTTTGAGGGGGTGATCTAGCCTTATCTGGTTTGGTGCCCTCTTTTCCTTACTGTCAGTTTTCTTGCGGCAAGAACAGGAGAGATGAAGTTGCTGCTGACGTCTTGGCCAAGGTTCAAAGCAGACTGAGCGTCTCCCTGCTTGCTGTCCAGTTGGCCTGGAGCTCTGCCCCTGTACCTGGCTTTCTGATGTTATCTGTGCCCAGAAGTCTTTAAAATGTGTGAACCCGTTTGTTAATTTTTGCTTTTATTGCCTTTGTCTAAGGAGATGAATCTAAAAGAATAATATCAAAGAGTGTGTTGCCTTTTTTTTCTTCTAGAAGTTTTATGATTTCAGGTCTTACATTAAAGTCTTTAATCCATTTGAAGCTTATTTTTATATTTGGTAGAAGAAAATGGTCCAGTTTCATTCTTCTGCATGTAGCTGGCCAGATTTCCTAACGTCATTTGTTGAAGAGGCTGTCTGTTTTCCCCATTGTATATTCTTGCCTCCTTTGTTGTTCATTAATTGACCATATAAGTGTTAGTTTCTTGCTGAGCTCTTGGTTCGGTTCCGTTGATTCGTGTGTGTGTGTTTGTGTCGGTGCCATACCATTTTGACTGTCACAGTTTTGTAGCACAGTTTGAAACCAGGGGATGCCACACATCCAGCTTTGTTCTGCTTTCTCAAGATTGCTTCGGGTATTTGGGATCTTTTGTGTTTCCATATGAATTTTAGGATTTTTTGTTCTAGTTCTGTGAAAAAATGTCATTGGTATTTTGATAGGGATTGCATGAAATCTATAGATTTTGAACAGTAAAGGAAACCGTCAACAAAATGAAAAGGCAGCCTACTGAATGGGAGGACATATTTGTAATCGATACACACACACACACACACACACACACACAGAGGAATATTACTCAACCATAAAAAAGAGTGAAACCTTGACATTTGCAACAGCATAAATGTATCTAGAGTGTTCTGTGCTGAGTGAGATGAGTCAGAGAAAGACGAATACCATATGATCTCACCTCTACGTGGAGTCTAACAAGTCAAACAAAACAGAACAGAAGCCGATACAGAGAATAAACTGACTGGCGGTTGCCAGAGGAGAAAGGAGTGTGTGATGCGCAAAATGGGAGACGATGATTGAGTGGTGCAGACTTTCAGTTGACAAATAAATTAAGTCTTGGGGATGTAATATACAACATGAGGAATATAGTCAGTAATATCGTAATTATTTTTTATGGGGATTAAAGTTTACTAGACTTATCATGGCTGTCATCTCATAAAGTGCTTAAATGTCTAATCATTGCTATATACCTGAAACTAACATAGTATTGTGTGTCAACTATACTAAAAAAAGAAAAATTAGGAAATTTTAAAAATAAATAAAAAGTAAAAATAAAATGTATGAACTGACTTCTTCACCTGTCACTTCAGGAGGTCTAAACACCTGATTGCTTTCTTTAGGATGTTCACCACACAATATGACCTGAGCTGGCCCTTAGTCCCAGACACAGGGGGCCTGGTTATAGGGTGAAATATGGTAGCTGTTGGCCTAAGGCTGTTTTTTCGTGATATCATTTTTAAGCATTGAATCACAAAATTATGAAACAATTTTTAGGAAGCAGTGAACTATGGACGGAGGTTCATGACACTGTACGGGAGACAGGGATCAAGAGCATCCCCATGGAAAAGAAATGCAAAAAAGCAAAATGGCTGTCTGGGGAGGCCTTACAAATAACTGGGAAAAGAAGAGAAGCGAAAAGCAAAGGAGAAAAGGAAAGATAGAAGCATCTGAATGCAGAGTTCCAAAGAATAGCAAGAAGAGATAAGAAAGCCTTCTTCAGCGATCAATGCAAAGAAATAGAGGAAAACAACAGAATAGGAAAGACTAGAGATCTCTTCAAGAAAATTAGAGCTACCAAGGGAATATTTCACGCAAAGATGGGCTTGATAAAGGACAGAAATGGTATGGACCTAACAGAAGCAGAAGATATTAAGAAGAGGTGGCAAGAATACACAGAAGAACTGTACAAAAAAAGATCTTCATGACCAAGATAATCACAATGGTGTAATCACTCACCTAGAGCCAGACATCCTGGAATGTGAAGTCAAGTGGGCCTTAGAAAGCATCACTACAAACAAAGCTAGTGGAGGTGATGGAATTCCAGTTTAGCTATTTCAAATCCTGAAAGATGATGCTATTAAAGTGCTTCACTCAATATGCCAGCAAATTTGGAAAACTCAGCAGTGGCCACAGGACTGGAAAAGGTCAGTTTTCATTCCAATCCCAAAGAAAAGCAGTGCCAAAGAATGCTCAAACTACCGCATAATTGCACTCATCTCATGCGCTAGTAAAGTAATGCTCAAAATTCTCCAAGCCAGGCTTCAGCAATACGTGAACCATGAGCTTCCAGATGTTCAAGCTGGTTTTAGAGAAGGCAGAGGAACCAGAGATCAAATTGCCAACATCTGCTGGATCATGGAAAAAGCAAGAGAGTTCCAGAAAAACATCTATTTCTGCTTTATTGACTATGCCAAAGCCTTTGACTGTGTGGATCACAAAAAACTGTGGAAAATTCTGAAAGAGATGGGAATACCAGACCACCTGACCTGCCTCTTGAGAAACCTATATGCAGGTCAGGAAGCAACAGGTAGAACTGGACATGGAACAACAGACTGGTTCCAAATCGGAAAAGGAGTACGTCAAGGCTGTATATTGCCACCCTGCTTATTAAACTTATATGCAGAGTACATCATGAGAAACGCTGGGCTGGAAGAAGCACAAGCTGGAATTAAGATTGCTGGGAGAAATATCAATAACCTCAGATATGCAGATGACACCACCCTTATGGCAGAAAGTGAAGAGGAACTAAAAAGCCTCATGATGAAAGTGAAAGAGGAGAGTGAAAAAGTTGGCTTAAAGCTCAACATTCAGAAAATGAAGATCATGGCATCCGGTCCCATCACTCCACAGGAAATAGATGCGGAAACAGTGTCAGACTTTTTTTTGGGGGGCTCCAAAATCACTGCACATGGTGATTGCAACCATGAAATTAAAAGACGCTTACTCCTTGGAAGGAAAGTTATGACCAACCTAGATAGCATATTAAAAAACAGAGATACTACTTTGCCAACAAAGATCCGTCTAGTCAAGGCTATGGTTTTTCCAGTGGTCATGTATGGATGTGAGAGTTGGACTGTGAAGCAAGCTGAGCGCTGAAGAATTGATGCTTTTGAACTGTGGTGTTGGAGAAGACTCTTGAGAGTCCCTTGGACTGCAAGGAGATCCAACCAGTCCATTCTGAAGGAGATCAGCCCTGGGAAATCTTTGGAAGGAATGACGCTAAAGCTGAAACTAATACTTTGGCCACCTCATGCGAAGAGTTGACTCATTGGAAAAGAGACTCTGATGCTGGGAGGGATTGGGGGCAGGCGGAGAAGGGGATGACACAGGATGAGATGGCTGGATGGCATCACCGACTTGATGGACATGAGTTTGAGTGAACTCTGGGAGTTGGTGATGGACAGGGAGGCCTGGCGTGCTGCGATTCATGGGACTGCACGGAGTCGGACACAACTGAGCGACTGAACTGAACTGATATTTCCACCGGGGCTTCCCAGGTGGCCCAGTGGTAAAGAATCTGCCTGCCAATGCAGGAGACATGGGTTCAGTCCCTGGGTCAGGAGGATCACTTGGAGGAGGAAATGACAACCCCCTCCAGTGTGCTTGCCTGGAAAATCCCATGGACAGAGGAGCCTGGCAGGCTACATACAGTCCATGGGGTCGAGAAAGAGTCGAACGTGACTTAGCAGGTAAACAGCAACAACGCTTCTGCCAGTGATGCTGTGCTAAGATGCTTCAGTTGTGACTGCATGGACTGTAGCCCGCCAGGATCATCTGTCTGTGAGGTTTTCCAGGGAAGAATAGTGGAGAGGGTTGCCATTCCCTACTCCAGGGGACCTTCGCGACCCAGAGATTGAACCTGTGTCTCTTATGTCTCCGGTATTGACAGGTGGGTTCTTTACCACCAGCACCATCTGGGAAGCCCCCCCAGTGATGCTGCCACCATTTGATACATTTTGTCTCATGTGACAGGTTAATGAAGCCCGCATTTGTTCCTGTTACCCCACATGCCCAGGGTACAGTGACAACCAGTGTTTGTTTAGGGCCACCATGGACAGATCCGTTGCCAAAAGCTTTCCACTAGGCCTCAGACATCCTGTTGTTACTGTCGTCCCTTGGCAGACAAGGAAACTGACTTTGGTCGGGAAGGAAGGGGTCTGGCCATGTGAAGAGAAGCCTGTACAGGAGCTAGTGTAGAACGCTTTTCTTCCCCACACAGATGCTCTGAGGTCGACTTTATTTTTCCCACTTCATAGATGAAAAACTGAAGCTCAGAACGATCATGTAACCTGGCTGAGGTCATGTAGCTGGTGAGGGGCCGAGCTAGGGTTTGCACACAGTCTGAATTGGAAACTCAGGTTCTTCCCACCCTACCCGGTGCCTGCCTCCCCTGCCAGAGGCCACCTGCCCCTTGCTCCCTTCTTCCCTTTGTAACTCCGCACCACCGTCCTCTTCTTCAGTATCGCCTCCGTCACTTTGCCCAGCATCTGAGCCAGTGGCCCAGCTGAGTCTATGCTGGGCTGGGTGTTGTGAGCTGGCCTGGGAGTGCCGCATTGAGAAGAGCTGCTGTTTCAGGTACCTGGAGGGTTAATAGACTTTAAAATATTTGTGACAGACTTTAAACACAGTTACACACCCACATCTATGTACATATGTAATGTGTATGTATATGTGTGTGTGTGTGTATCTGTGTTTTTTCTCCATAGAAGAGAGTTAAACTCTATATCACTGTAGCATTTCAAACATACATTTTTTAAGCATTGCTTTTTCAGTGTGGGGCTTCCCTAGTGGCTCCAGCAGTAAAGAGTCTGCCTACAATGCAGGAGATCTGAGTTTGATCCCTGGGTAGGGAAGATCCCTTGGAGAAGGGAATGGCAACCCACTCCAGTATTCTTGCCTGAGAAACCCCATGGACAGAGGAGGCTGGCAGGCTACAGTCCCTGGGGTTACAAAGAGTCGGACATGACTGAGGCGACTGACACACACACGGTGTCGTTACTAGTTTGCATCGTCCCCCTCATTTATCAGGATTCTATTTGCATATCGCCGCATTTCTCTATAGTCCTTACATGCTTGCCATTTGTAAGGACTGTGTTCCTGTTAGCACGCATAGAAGCCTTGGTTGCCCATGTGTGTTAAGCTCTTGTGGCCTGCTTGGTTGTTTTCTGCTGTAAAGAGGTTTGTTATGCCATAGGAAAATCTGTCCACCCTGGAGCATATGTCCTTAATGAGTTAATTGTCATCCCAGACAGGCTTTGCAGAACCTAGAACAGTAGAATATTTTATAGCCCATTCTGTGCATTATTGCAGTGTTTTGTTTTTAAGCACTTTTCAGCGCTTTCCTGAGTTGTCTTTAGACACAGCCTGGGGTGGATACTCCCTGGACAGATAGGGTGACGCTCTTGAGCTTGGTCTAGAGCCAGCGCTCAGTGAACATGGACCGGATGGAACTCTTTCTTGAAGCTCGGAGCACCTGTGGAAAGCTGCTGTTGACCCGGGATCAACTGGTCTCTGCAAAAAGCTGAGGGAGGCAGTATGGTACAGTGGTGAAGAACATGGCCTTGGAGTCCTAGCTCTGCTAATAAGTAGCTTTGTTATCTTGGAAACCACTTCTGGTCTTTTCCTTCACCTGTAAATCGTGGAAATAGTATCAGTACCTACCTCAGTGGGTCGTCAGACGTAAATGAGGTATTGTTGGTATGGTATTTAGAGCCATGTAAAAGGGAGCTGTTGGTATTGACTCAGGTTCGTGTCTCTCTTGGATCTCTGTAGCTCATGGCCCTCCTTTCCTCCCAGAAATAACTCTCCTGCTTTTTAGATGCCTGGGGCAAATACTGTTCTATGCATAAATGATGCTCTTTATTATGGAAATGTAAATGACTGTCAGAAAGCTTTTGGAGGTGAAAAAACCCTGAATTTTCTCGAGAGAAGAATAACCATGATACATCTTTAAGTAGAATATCAGCCAAACAGCTTATTTTGGGAACAAGTGGTGATATTACGTTGGTTGTATCCAGGGGGAGAGTGCAGTGTGGTTAATTAATTAATGTGCCCAAAGTTTGCAGTTTATGAAGGGCTAGCCTATTTATTCTTTCTCCCAACAATCTGAGGGGGAGGGTTTCTCCATCATGACCCTCATTTAATGGATCAGAAAACCCCGACCCAGTGAGGCTTCTCCTGAGTGGAGGTTCTTTCCAGGGAGCCTCAGCTGGCCCAGGCAGCGCACTTTTAGGTGTTGGGTTATCTGAGTGGGATTTGATGGGATCCTAGTCGCTCGAGAATGGCCAGAAAGTTCTGCTCCTGTTTTGGCATTTCGCTTTGGCCGAGAGGACTATCTGAGGACCCACATAAGCTAGAAGGAAAAACCCAACAACGAACTCAGCACTTATCATCTGGGAAAGGGCTGGACACTGCTGTTGGGCAATTATTGGACCTGTGAAGAGGAAAATATCAAGATCACAACTTTATAGCGTTCAGTTCTTTGAAACGTCAAATGGAGCCCCAGTGTGGCCGTCAGGTTTAAAGTGCTCCAGAATTAGATTAGACTGTGATTCCATGTACTCGTGTTTCTGGCTATGAAATGCTTCTTGCGCTTATTCTCCTTGATTGGCTGAGAAGCAGCCTTGTTTCTCCTGTTACTTGGTGCATCCAAGTTTCTTTTTCATTCTGCTTGTCTTTTGTCTTCTGTCCTGTTTCAGGCCTTTAGGGTCAGATATTCAGGAATGCACAGCTCCGGAGGCCCCGACTGTGGGGTCTGGGGTAGGGGTGGGGATGGGGGTTGGGGAGGGGGGGACCAGCCCCAGGAAGTGAAGGCAGGTGAGTTAAAGATCAGGAGCAGAACTCAGTCTGATCGTGTCCCGTGCCTGCGGAAGCAGTGGGCCCACCTGTGAGTCCTCATTGAAAATATCTGAAGTAATCTTGGTGGAGCTTGGCCTTTTTTTTCTTTCATGTTGATACACAGCAGTAATCTCTTACAAAGCAACCTGCCCCTATGGTGACACATTCTGTGTAGACTGGATTAACAAGTTCCTGGTGCCCAGGAATAGCTGATACTGTGTCTCTCTCCAACTCAGTTTCTGGTGAATGTATGTACGTGTGTGTGTATTTAAGTATATGTAATGCATTCCTGATATTCTGAGTTGATTTAGACCAGTGAGTCTCAATTCCATGGTAGATACTGGGGTTGGGGCGGGGGCGCATGCATACTTAGGGGGATTTTTTCAAATTAAATGTCTTCCATTCCCTCTTCCATTGCGCTAGACCCCAAGATGGGGAGGAATGGCTGAGTCATCTGCGTGCTCATGTTTCCTAGGATTCTCTGGCACAGCTCCCCTCTGCCCCACCCCAAGGTGCATCTGCCCTTTGAGAGCTGGGATTAAGAAGGTGCTTAGGGCTGGCTGGTCAGTTGTCCCACCACGGGCTGCTGCTCGGAGCTGGACTGACTGAGGCTGATGATTCCAACCTGGATCTGCAAAGGAGCCACAGGAGCCAGGGCACCATGTTTAGCATTTCAGAAGGCTTCACAGAATCTACACCTTTACCCAGGAAGAGGACACACAAGCTACCCAGAACATCAAGTTTCCTTGCTTTTGTTGGGAATTGCAAGTCTGTATGGTTTCATGCCAGTGCCAAGTTCTGATTGGCTGTGAATGACATAATAGGAATTTGTGAGACAGGATTGGTCTGACTTTAGACATTGTTACTAGAGCTGGCATCAGGCATCATTCCCCAAACTGAACATGCTCAATACCTTTAGAATGAGATTGACCTTGAATACGAGTGCCCTTACTATCCAAATTAAGCAACCAATTGTTTCTTGTTTACTTAGCTGTGCTTATCATTATCTCACCTGTAGCAGTGATTTGATTTCATAATATTATTATGAGCCCTTTGTAAATGTGGATTGTTGGGTAAAATTTGGATCCGTGTTGAAATGGAACAATAGTACATGGAATCGATCAATTACTGTTAAACATCATCTGTTAGAATCTTGTGGCCAGCCTGGGGAAGAGACAGAAAAAAAGGTTAGTAAAACAGCAGGTCTCATTTAGTGCCCTCATTTTAAAAATGACCCTTTTAACCAGCTTTGCACTAAAAGCGAAGATAATTTACAGCGAAGCACTGACTATTAATACTTAGTCTCCGTAGCCTCCCGGGATCCTGTTGGTTGTATGTACTTTTTGCGTAGATGTGTTTGATGTATACACATCATACCAAATTCTGCTTTTTCATTTTTCATTATAATGTATAGACCTTCCCAGTTTTCTGCTTTGCTCCTATGTTTGTCATTCTTAATGGTCACAGCTGCCTGAAATAAACCTGAGGTCACACCAGACAGTCTAGCTCAAGTGATTGAGAAGTCTGTCTGTTTGATCTTTGGTACCATGGCTGGTGGGGTCAACTCTGGCCAAGTCTGTGTGGGTGAAAAAGATGTGCTCATGCTTGCTGGGATGCTGAGAATAATAACTTACATATGCTGAATGTTCTTTTCTTTTTGTGTATGTTTGTTTTTTTAATTTTTTAGTGGCACCTCATAAGGGATCTTAGTTCCCTGACCTGAAATCGAACCTACTCTGTGCATTGGAAGCACAGAGTCTTAACCACTGAATCACCAGGGAAGTCCCTTGAATGTTATTTCTTAATTTTCCCAGCAGCTCCTGTGAGGCAGGCACTATTATCACCATTTTATTTACATACGAGAAAAAAGAGGCTTTTTGCAGTGACTTGTCCACAGTCACATGCTGGCAGGAAGCAGTGGGCCAGAGATCCAGAAGCTGGGTCTCTTCAGTACCAGAGCTCTCAGCCAGGTTTTTCTGTGCTCCACGGGGCTCATCCAGTTCTCAGCTCACTTCAGAAAACTAACCACTTTCCACCTTAATCCTCACAACAAATACTTCTGTTAATGTGTACTCGAGTCACAGAGGCTTAATATTAAAACAATACGAAGTAAACGCTGCCGGCAAGCAGGAGCCCCGGAGATGCTCCCATCCATGTTGGGCATTTGCTTTTGGGGTGATTTTGGCTATATATAGCTTCTTTCCCCCTGACCTTAAAACCTAGTCCCCCAGAGAGCGGCCACCAGATTCCTACACATGCTAAAATTAGACATTATCTGTGTGCCCTGCTCCAGTCTGCAGACACGATAACAAGTTTCCCACATTCTCCCCGCTGCCGTTTCCTGTGGCAGTGCTTGGGAGTCCTTGCAGCGGTCCCTCCTGCCGGCCGCGGTCCCTCCTGCCGGCCGCGGTCCCTCCTGCCGGCCGCGGTCCCTCCTGCCGGCCGCGGTCCCTCCTGCCCGCCGCGGTCCCGGGAGGAGGTGTTCCTCTGTCACCTGGACTCCTGTGTGTCTGGGGCCCGCAGGCCCAGTTCCTCCGTACTTTCCCAGGAGCTTGCTTCTGTTGAATGAGAAAACTTCACACATGAATTAAAGCACTCATGTCCTTGGGCGGGATTGGAAACTGGAGTTCAGACTCTAGAAGACTTCTTGGGTCAGAGAGGTAAAAAGTGTCTGGATTTACCCCCTGGGCCTTTGGCGTCCTAGTCTCTAAAATTGCCTTTTACTGGACCATGGCCCTCATTCTAGGGTCCTGACATTATCTGAGCTCAGAATGTGTTTTTCTTTTGTTCAGTTGCTAAGTCATATCTGACTCGTTGTGACCTCGTGAACTGCAGCACACCAGGCTCCTCTGTCCTCCACCATCTCCCAGAGTTTGCTCAAACTCATGTCCATTGAGTTGGTGATGCTATCTAACATCTCATTCTCTGCCACTCCCCTTCTCCTTTTGCCTTCAGCCTTTTGAGTGAATTATAAATAGTGGTTCTGCACAGTTTGGAAAACTTGTACCATAGAGGTTATATTGTGGACTGCGTAAATTTTGTGGGCCTATGAACCTATTTCCCATTTTTTTTCCTTCAGGATAAATGGATTTGGAATTTTAGGCATTTGATTTACTGATGAACTTTTGGAACTCGGTTTCCTTTTGGTTGAGGATTCACTTTCTTTGGTTATTTTGGTGGTGTAAATGTTGTAGGAGGTCACCTGAGGGACTAGAGCTGTCCAGAAGGAAGTAGGGGTTCAGTTCAGGTATCACTGCTTTCATGGACTATGCTAGGATTTGACAAGTCAGAGGAGAGAGGGGAAGGCGTGTCTAGTAAGGGGTGCTTCAGAAGTGGAGGTGGAAGGAGGATGGTTTGCATGTGAGCCAGTGCCTCCTACACCCAACCAGAGTACTGGGAACACTTTACAGTAACTGGAAATAAGGTTGAGTAGACAGAGGGGCGGAGAAGGCAATGGCACCCCACTCCAGTACTGCCTGGAAAATTCCATGGATGGAGAAGCCTGATAGGCTGCAGTCCATGGGGTCACTGAGGGTCGGACACAACTGAGCGACTTCACTTTCACTTTTCACTTTCATGCATTGGAGAAGGAAATGGCAACCCACTCCAGTGTTCTTGCCTGGAGAATCCCAGGGACGGTGGAGCCTGGTAGGCTGCCGTCTATGGGGTCACACAGAGTCGGACACAACTGAAGTGACTTAGCAGCAGTAGCAGCAGCAGACAGAGGGGCTGGGGCATATTGGGTCCTGAAGGCCAACGAGATTAGATGAGACACAGAAACGTGATAGGATTTTGAGCAAAATGGTGACATGATGAGAGAGGTATTTTAAAGAAGACTAGTCTGGTAGCTGAATGCCATGTAGGCTGGAGACTGGGGCAGGGGGTGAAGTCAGAAAGAAATGCTGAGGTATGAGGTGGGAGTCTGCAGGACTTGGAGAACTGAAGAGAAGAGATTTGGAGGGTAAAGAAGAGAAGACTCTTGACTGGGGCCTCGGTTGGAAGAGCAGTGGTTCCTTGATGGATGGGAGGGACTTAGTGGGCGAGGGTGGGGTAGGCAGGAATGAGATGGGTCCCTTGGGTTTAGAATTAGACTTCTTTGGTCCCAGATAGAGTCTGTGTGTCGGTGGAGAAGAGATAAGAATGGGTAGAAGAATCTCTCTCCAGGGAATGGGAATAGTGATTGGTGTGGATAGATGGATATGGGAGACAAGATAGCAACTCATACTGCCTTCCTGGTGAGTTGGGGGCAAGGCCATGTGCCCAGACAGAGAAAGGAGGGAGACAAAATTGGAGGCCTGGATGGGAGACAAGGCCTGGAACCACACCAGTGGGGGGTCTGACTAGGAAATCAGTGCACTCATTCAGGAATTTCCTGGAAACAGCAAGGACATAGGGCAGGTCTGCATGCCACAGCAGCCTCCTGGCTGGGGTCTGCAGCAGCCATGTCCGCAATGCCCCCAAGCCTCCCAGCTCCATACCCTCCCTGGCTGGGGTCGAGATCCCTGGCAGCAGGAGCCCCTGGTGTGGATGTCTCACAGGCAGAGAGAGCAGTGCTGATGATTTAAAGAGGGTGGTGCAGATGGTGGTTTGTTCTGAAGGTGCAGATGGTGGTTTGTTCTGAAAGTACAGATGGTAGTTTGGCCTTGAAAACGAGGCCAGCCCTTCTCTTACTTTGGGCTCCTCTTCATTGAGAAAAAAAGCCAGGCAGAATAGAAGGCGGATGGTATTTTGTGAGAGAAGCAGAGAGTTGTGTCCCTGGGGGTCTCTGCAGGGCACTGTAGAAATGAGGACAGTGGGAACGTGGAGCTGGTGTGGGATGAATCCACAGGAGGGAGGAGCCAAGAGGTTGCGCTGGAAGGGACGTCTGTGCCAAGTAAGAACAGGAAGTGGTGGGGTAGAGAGCCTGATGGGAATTGTCCTTAGCACAGCTGGCGCAGAGGCAGCCCTTTTGTGCAGTGTGGCATTGGGGATGCGGAGGTGGAGGGTGGGACGGATAAGGGATGCCTGAGGAAGCCAGACTGACACATGGCCTCTGTTGCCACAGCACACCCAGGTGCTGCTAATCTGCATCACATTCTTAGCGGACTCAGCCCACTCTCCACCTGAAACCAGAGATAAGGGATGTTTCTACAGCTGGGCTAAGCAAGACAAGTCCGGAAGGTCTAGAAGTGTTTGTTATTGTGAGATGAACTGTTGCAATATTATTAGAGAAGTATTTGGACTTAATTGCCTTAGGCACATTAGTCCAAGTGTACTTAGCTTGAGCACTGGCCAAGAATTTCTCTGGTGCAAAATGAAAAAGTAGGACTCTAAGGAGGTTCTTTTCCATGGAAATTGAATTATAGACTCATAGACTAATAAAATTTAGAGCTTTCTGGAAAATTCCTTAAACACAATGGAGGACACTCTCTCCCCTTGCCCCTGGTTCACAGCGAAAGAACCCAAGGTCCTAGGAGGTGAAGGGCGCGAGCCCCGTCACTGTCATTTGAAGGTTTTGGTCCTCCTCAGGGCTCCTAGCCTTGCTGCCTCATGGCTTCCCTTGGTCTGCGTTTTCAGTGACTGATTCCACTACCAACTGAGCAGTTGTCAAAATCTCACACTGCGGGGTGGACTTCAGGGCCGGCTCGTATCACAGGACTGCTGCTAAGTTGCTTCAGTCGTGTACGATTCTGTGTGACCCCATAGACGGCAGCCCACCAGGCTCCCCCGTCCCTGGGATTCCCCAGGTAAAGAACCCATGTGCCAACACAGGAGATGCAGGTTTGATCCCTGGGTAAGGAAGATCCCCTGGAGAAGGAAATGGCAACCCGCTGCAGTATTTTTGCCTGGAAGATTCCATGAGCAGAGAAGCCTGACAGGCTACAGTCCATACAGTAACAAAGAGTTGGGCATGTCTGAGCAAACACACACACACACACAAGGAAATAATTGGAGAAGCTGCCACAGGTAAGGATAGCATCAAATGTATTACAGCATGTGTGTAATAGCAAAAAAAATTGTAGCCCGTGTTGAAATGGTTCCGTTATATTCATTTCATAAAACTTAAGTTGTGTGTGAAAGAATCTATTGCCTTGAGGAAATACTTACATACAAACAGTTAACATTTTAGAAATGCTTGCTCTGTACCAGGAACCATGTTCAGTACTTTGTATAACTTGTTCTGTTTAATCTTCTGAATTGTCTTTTGTCATTCCCATTTTGCAAATGGAGAAATGGAGGCTTGGTTAGAGCAAATAAATTTGCTTGAGGGTCAGATTCCTACCAAGTTAGTAGAACTGAACACAAAGGTCTTGCAGATTCCCAGATTCTAGATTACTTTCCAGATGCTAGGTTACTTCTTGAGTATAAAAACAGATTACATTCATACATATGATGTGACTCATTTTATTAAAATGAATCTTTCTGTGTCTTAGTTTTCTCATGGGTAAGGTGTAGGGGATGAGTGGCTAGTATTAATACAATTAGATATTCTGAAATTAATGTTTTATTATAAAAATTTACATACACTTAATACATGTAATCCCCCCCTGAGATTATGAAAGTATTTGGAATTACCTAATTAATAGGATTTGGAAATACCTAAAAAGTAGAAAATAAAAATTACTGATAAGCCTGTTACATGGAGAAAACTAGCATTAATCCCCCTCCAGTCCTTTTTTTGCCTGGTGTGTGTAGGTGTGAACATTATTGAGGTACTTAATAGTTACTGCAGAATTGGTTTCAGAGAACTTTTTGCTGATTATGTGCCAGTATAATAGAGGGTTTGTCTCAACATGCCCTTGACATCATCCCATGTTATATTTTAATGATGAAATTTGGTGACCAAAATTGTTTCATTGATTTGTTTCTTGATTCTTTGTTGGCCTTTTGAACTTTCGAGTGAATTGGCTGTTCCTGTACTTGGGAAGTATCTACTGATGATGTCTTCCTAAAGTTGACCATTGAAGACCTTAAGCAAGACTATTAGAAAGTCCTTAAAAGCAGAAGTTTCACTCTGCCCATTGGAGTACGTTTTTCTTACAGGGATGAACTCGTGGTCTGTGGTTAAAACTTGACTTCCTGACCCTTTGAAATTTGCCTTTAAGGTTTGACCTGGTGGTCCAGTGGTTAAGACTCTGTGCTTCCACTGCAGGGGGTGGAGGTTTGGTCCGTAGTGAGGAACCCAAGATCCTGCACGCCTAACGGCATGATCAAAAAATCACTTTAAAAAAAGTTTGATTTTAAAATACAAGGAATGATTGGTGAAATGTATACAGGACTTCTCTTATGCAACTTCCTGAGAGTCTATAATTATTTCAAAATAAAGTTTTAAAAATTCAAAGAGTATTAAAACTCGGGCTCCCTCCTGTAACTGAGCTTGATAACTCTTATAGGAAGGGCCCATGGACAGAGGGAAGGCGCAATATATGACAACAGACCGAAAGCCAAACAGTAGTTAGGAAGCTGCTTTTGTTGTTGTTTTTCATTTGGAAATAATCTCAGACTTTAAATGGTTGTGAGAGTTCCCTGGCAGTCCAGGGGTTAGAACTCTTGAACTTTCACTGCCGAGGGCCTGAGTTCAGTCCCTGGTCAGGGAACTAAGATCCCACAAGCCATACAGTGTGGCCATAAATAAATCGGTTCAGTTCAGTTCAGTTCAGTCGCTCAGTCGTGTCCGACTCTTTGCGACCCCATGAATCGCAGCACGCCAGGCCTCCCTGTCCATCACCAACTCCCGGAGTCCATCCAAACCCATGTCCATTGAGTCGGTGATGCCATCCAGCCATCTCATCCTCTGTCATCCCCTTCTCCTCCTGCCCCCAATCCCTCCCAGCATCAGGGTCTTTTCAGGTCAGTCAGCTCTTCACATCCGATGGCCAAAGTATTGGAGTTTCAGCTTCAACATCAGTCCTTTCAGTGAACACCCGGGACTGATCTCCTTTAGGATAGACTGGTTGGATCTCCTGGTTGCACAGATGAAAACTGAATAAGGAACTTCATTTACTCTTTGTCAGATTCACCCCCTTGATAACCTTTGACCTGATGACCTCTTGAAAAATGTGCTCTTTTGTGACCACAGTCACTACCCTCTGCTCATCCTCCTGGATTTTCAGCACCACAGTCTTCCAGGTTCCAGGCACTCACCTGAACAAAACTATTTTACATCCAGGTTGCAGACTTCCCAAGAACCTACAGTGGTTCTGTTTCCTAAGATTTAAATATAAATCCAAGCACTTAGGCTTCAGAGGCGTTGAGCAATTGATTCCCTGCCTCTGAAATCAAATATTAATCTTCCTGCCATGCCTCTAGAACAGCCCTTCAGCTGCAGCCGACCCAGTCGTTCAGCAACTGTCTCGTTCTATCTTGATTGACTTGTTTTCATCCCAGTGCCTTTCCATATGCTGCTGTTCCACATCCGGCAGATTATTTTGTTCACATCACTTCCTCCTAAGTCACATAACATGGTTTCTCTGCTGAAAAAAAATTCCTTCTTTATTCTATTTAGCACCATCTGATCTGGGCATATCTGTCCTGCGTTTTCATTCCTTCAGGGTGGTTTTGTTTTGAACTTTCATATAGATGTCATCATATGACATCTGTTGTCTCCTTGCGATCTCCCCACCCCGCCCCCCATGGATGGCATCGGGATTATCTTTTATAAACCTCCGTAGGCCTCATGTAGTTGTGCCAAAGGTGTGACCTGGTTTTGAAAGAGTTGCTGCATTTGGATTTCATTACCAGAACCATCCAGCAATCTATAAAGCAAAATTCTCATCACATTGATGCTTCTGAACCCCTTTTTCCTTCAGGGATGTGGCCCTCTTCCCAGGTGGACCTTCCTCATAGTAGGTGTAAAAGTCTGTGCAGTGGGTGCAGAGGGTGAAGCTGTCGTGTGTTAATCGTATCAACCTTGGGCTGTCTTGTTCTACTAGGTTGGAAGAGACTTTGAGTCAGTCTGGGAACCTAATAACTGATGGCATAGGAGTTCTAGGTTTCTCACAGTCAAGGTCTAAGTGCCTTGTGAGAATGCCTGTGCTGGTGGTAGAGTACCATCTTTTCTCTTTCTTCTCTCTCTGTAAATGAAGCTAAGGCTAGCACTAGTTCATTATCTACAATGTCAATATTGATTTTTGTTTGTAAGGTGGAGTAGTAACAGATTAGAATCTGCTGGCTGCTGGCAGTTCTCAGCTGCTTCATTGAATTCAAATGAATCAAGGGATGACTGTTAAGATGTACTTGAGATTTTTAGGCTAAATCAGACCTGCCTATACTTGTTGTTCTTGACCAGATTCACCACTTCCTCTGCAGCATCAAGGTGGGAAAAAAATGAGTCCGGAGGCCCTTCTCTACTTTTCATAAAACCAAATCCTATTAAAAGCTTGCACAGATAAGAGATGTTATGACATCCTCTGCAGTACAATGCAGCTTGACTCTCTTCCTCTGCCAAGAGCTGCTTTGGAATTAAGACTGTGGACTGACACAACCCATGCTAGCAGATGGTGCCCATACATCATATGTCCAAGTGCAAGCTCGTCCAGAGACAGCAAATGTCTTAATGGGCCAAATTTTACAAAATTTTCACAATGATCTTGAAGGATTAGGGATGCTCCTGAGAAACGAGGCATGTCCCAAACCAGGCTTGCCTCTCAAGATGCTGTGTAACTGTGCTCTCGACATCTGGAGACACGTTTAATTTTCAGTCACAGTTGCTCATTTTCCTCCTCCTTTTCCTTCCTCCAGCACTTCCTCTAACCTAGCATATGACTGAGAAATTAATAATAATGATGTGGATAATAATAATGGCTACACTACTGTTTGGCTGTTATAATGTGAGAGGACCGAGGAGATGAGTTGCTGATGAGTGGGTGGCCTGGAAGGAACTCTTCTCTTTTCATGGCTCTGTAAGATCCCGAGATTGAATTGTTTCAAATACAGCTAGAGGCAGGAAGGGCAGTTATTAATAGCAAACTAGTCCAGAAAACTCACAGAAAACAAACCTATCAGATTCAGAGAGGTGGTTATATCCAAGTTAATAAATGCCAACAGTGAGCCTTGAAAGAGTTCTTCATTTTTCATTGTACAATCTGATTTATTGTTGATTGGCTTTTCGTGGACTTATTAATGATGATAAACTTTTTGAGTGACTAGAAATAATACAAATTTCATGGATGTTTGCTATTCTAACTGACTTCACTGAGGTTGATATCATGGAGTTCGTGATATCCATGGGAGGGCATGTTTGGAGAGCAGTTGGCTACCAGCTTGTAGAGGCCTTTGTTTTTTCTGAATTCAGGTTAGATGGGAGCCACTGATTTGTTCCTTATTTTTAGACTGAATAGACTATGATCCTGCATCAGGGCTGGGGCAAGAAACCCTCATTAGAGGCTTTCTCAGTCTTAGAGCTATGAACATCTTTACAAGGCATAATAACTTTACTGGAGACTTAAACAGTGAAGACTTTAATCAAGACCCATCCCCAGAATGGTTCAAGATACTCTGCTTCCTTGAAACAGACCTGACTAAGGTTCAGAGAGCATTTGGCTCTAAATAACTTCCCCACCCGCTGAAAGTATGAGAGCGTAAATGAATGCATCTGCATTTATTATCTTAGAAGATAACCACATGGCGGTATAAACACTAAAGAACAATGGGAGCTTTTTGAATTTTTTTAGTCAGCATAAGTGGTTCAGAGTATTATATTATTTCACTCTAAAGTTACGACTGGTGAAATTAAAGTTATTTTTTAATTATTGTTGTTCAGTTGCTCAGTCGAGTCTGACTCTGACCCCATGGACTGCAGCATGCCAGGCTTCCCTGTTCTTCGCCATCTCCTGGAGCTGGCTCAAACTCATGTCCATTGAGTCAGTGATGCCATCCAACCATCTCATCCTCTGTCATCCCCTTCCCTTCCTGCCTTCAACCTTTCCCAGCATCAGGGTCTTTTCTAATTAGTCAGCTCTTTGCATTAGGTGGCCAAAATATTGGAGCTTCAACTTGAGTGTCAGTCCTTCCAACGAATATTCAGGGTTGATTTCCTTTAGGATTGACTGGTTTGATCTCCTTGTAGTCCGAGGGACTCAAGAGTCTTATGGTAAAATAGGAATAACTTAAAATTTACCATCCTCTTTTTAAGTGTACAACTCAGTAGTGAAAGTATATTCACATTGTTATGCAGCTGATCTATAGACTTCTTTCATCATACAAAGCTCTATATCCATTACAAAACAACTCCCTGCTTCCTGCTCCCCCGCCCCGGGTAACTGCCATCCTACTTTCTGTGTATTTGAATTTGAGTACTTTAGATGGCTCGCAAAATGGAATCACACAGTATTCATCTTTCTGTGATTGGTTTCCTTCACTTAGCTTAATGGCCTCGGAGCTCTCAGATCTAAGTGAGGGCCATTTGCCTCTGGTTCACCTACTCCCAGGGAGATGTAGCCCTTTGACGTCCCAGCTCATTGGGGAACATTCTCCAGTTAGGGCTCCACCTCAGCCAGCCCCGAACTACGATTTCTGCTCAGAAGATGAATAAAATGAAGGTTCCAATTTGGCAGAATCATCCATTGTTTTGAGGGTAAGAGCAGCTTCTGTAGGCCTCATCTCTCTGAGGTTCTTTCTTTCTTCTGGCCTCGTGATTCCTTTACTCAGTTGTTGAAGCTTCAGTGCTTTTCAGTTTTTTTTAAAAAAATTATTGATTTCACTGTTAGTTGTTTTCAGCAGAATGGTGGACCTGAAAAATAGAACCTGTTTTCCCAGTCACCAGACCTCTGGCCTCTGGTGTTTATCAACATCACCTAGCTCTTGCACCCCCATCCATTCTGGGGCTGGATGGGGTTCATATTTAGCATACTTTGCTCATGACCAAATCAGACTTCTGTTTAAACATACCTCTGGCAAGAAATCATCCTAATTGACAGTGTAAGCTTTAGGCCCTCCCCTCACAAGACTCAAAATCAGTGTTAAAACCCAAGGTCTTGTGCTGGTGGCTTTGGAAAAAGGAGACCTGGTGAGAGAGAAATGACCTTTATTGACATTTCAGTTCCTGAGAGCTAGAGAAAAGGTTGTCCTCGTTTATTTATTTTGAGTCCGGTTATAGTTGAGTTGAGATAGTAGAGGGCAGGAGGCTACTTTTTTACGATGCTAGATTATCAGATGGATAACGAATTCTTATTTCCCAATCCTGCTGGTCACATGCTAGCTGTTGAGAACCATGCTCTCAGCTCCTGAGAGCGCAGTTCATGCTGGTGCATGGAGGGCCATACCAAGGCCAGGACAAGCAGGAATAACAAGCGTGCATGACATGCTTGAGGAGGCAGATCGCTGTGGTGGTGAATCAGGACATGAGTGTCAAAAGCCCAAGTCTGACCAGCTCCCCACCCACTCCTCGTTCAGTGCTGTGTCCTTGGCGCAGTCACGTCAAGTTCCGGACAGCAGTCAGGTGGTTTTCCCCTTGACCTTGGCTGTAGGAGGGTCAGTTTTACTGGCTCCAGCTGCTCACCGATGAAGGATGGAGGGGTGGGGGCGGGGCTTGGAGGACTCCCTATGAGGAAGAGGGAGCAGCCACGTGGTGATCAGGTTTGTGTAGAACCCAATCCATGGCCTCTGGTTCCAGGACACAGAGTTATCCAGCAGTTTGGGTCCTTGAAGCAATCTTTGTTTATCTGACCTAGCCCCCTCATTTGCAGATGAGCAAAAAGGGCTGTAAGATTTTCTTATTTTTAAAAAGTTGTAGTGCTGCTTTAGCCTCATGTGGCTTGTTTTAGTAAAACCTAATTTGGGAGAGTTTATTCCAAACCTCTGAAGCCACTGCTTGAGCCTTAGAGAAAGACGTTAGCAGTGGTGAGCCACACTAGCACCTAGCTCTTGAGGAGGCCCAGCTCAGGCCCATTTGGCTGACACAGGCCACTCAAGATGGCTGTTCTCTTGCTCTCTGTACATCCCCTGCTCTACCAGTGCCTGCTTCACATACACCTACTCTCAGGACTGACCCACCTGCATATTTGCCCAGGCCCCAGCTAGTGACTGTTCTTATCAAAATGGGCCTTAAGGGGCATGCCCCGCTGCTAGTTCCCCTGGTCACCAATGAGCAAACCTGATGCCAGTTCCACCTATAACTAGCAATCTCCCCTTCCCTTTGGCAGCAAAGACTGCTGCCATGTCTTGCTCACCACCCATTGCACATGGTGGATATTGCTCCAGAACCTTGCTTCAGACATGTAAACTCCCCCATCCAGTAAACCATTGATGTTTCCGTCACTGAGTCTGGGCTGTTTCTTCTTCGGTCTTGAAGCTGAGCAAGTACAGCATTGTAGGCCTGCAGGGTGCAGCCCAACAAGTTTTTAAGACAGTCTAGTCCGAGATCAGCTGAGGTTCCTGTCAAGTCAGGAGGCCCAACTGTGTGTTGGAGGGTTGGGCAGATGGGCCCCTAATGGCCCTGTCTGGTTGCTGAGACCACAAGCTTCTGGAAGCACTATTGTTGGCCCTTCTGGACTGGGCCTCACTGGGCCTATAGGGTGGCTCAAACCATCCTACCTCAGCTCCAGAAGAGCCTCTCCACTCTTGCTCCCCAGATGACTCCCTTACCCTGCTCAGCCCCCAGTCATGCTCTCTATTTGCACCTGTGCCCACTGTCACTTTCACTACCAGCCTTAGAGTAGCAGAGCCTTTCAGATCATCCTTTATATTATTAAAGCTATTGAAATAGCTTATTTTTCAGCCTACTGAGAATTATCAAAAACCAAACTTTCTTTTTAAATTACCTCTATAATCTTATTTTAAAATTGCATCGCTAGTCTATGTCTGACGCAGGGTGCAGCATGCTTGGGGCTGGTGCATGGGGATAACCCAGAGAGATGTTGTGGGGAGGGAGGTGGGAGGGGGGTTCATGTTTGGGAATGCATGTAAGAATTAAAGATTTTAAAATTTAAAAAATAAAAAACTAAAAAAAAAAATAATAAAATAAAATTACTCTTGTAAAAGTGAAAGTGGCTCAGTCATGTCTTTGCCACCCCATGGATTGCAAGTCCATGGAGTTCTCCAGGCCAGAATACTAGAGTGGGTAGCCTTTCCCTTCTCCAGGGGATCTTCCCAACCCAGGGGTCAAACCTAGGTCTCCCGCATTGTGGGCGGATTCTTTACCAGCTGAGCCACAAAGGAGCCCAAGGATACTGGAGTGGGTAGCCTATCCCTTCTCCAGCGGATCTTCCCGACCTAGGAATCGGACTGGGGTCTCCTGCACTGCTGGCGGATTCTTTACCAACTGAGCTGTCAGGGAAGCCCCTATAAAAGTAGGTGACCGTTAAAATGAAAAATGTGTTTTGTACTTGGTATTTTTCTTCTTCCTAAGCCAACAAACATGTTGGCTTTGAGATAACAGGGAAGGATTGTCCTGGACCCGCGGCTGTGTCTTTCTAGCTTACTGCCAGCTCCTGGATTTGACTGTTTTGTCTGATCAATAGAAATCATTCTTTTTTCTTGGCTCTAAGGAGACAGGAGAGCCTGAGGATCATGAAGGAGCTTGGACAAAACTCTGTTGAAAAAGTTTTTATGAAAGTAATTTCTCAATCGGTAGTTTGACATGTATCTTTGTTGTGACTGGGCTCTTGAACTGTAGTTCTTGTCATCACTGGATTATTTCCCGTTTCTAGGAAATAGTTTTTCCTGCCCTCCCTCTCCTCCCCAGCCTGATTTTTCTCCCCCATCACCTCCAAACAAACACAGGTTTACTTTTTCTCTTGTTTTATAGTCTTAGTTACTAGCATTTTGAACCTGAGTGTTTGGTAGAAGACTTAAATATAGGAGTGCTTCAAATTAAAGGAGCAGGCAGCATAATGTTGATTCTATGGCAGATTACCAGGGTAAGTATCAGATTGGGTTGTGTACTATCACCTGTAAACATAAACATAAGAGTTTGAGATTTGGAAAGTCTCAAAGTCATTGGTCGCTCATTTGACAGATGAAGATTCCGAGACCCAGAGAGGTCTTGGCTTGTTCAAGGTCCCACCAAGTCAGCTGGAGAAGGATCAAGTGTCAGAAGCCTTGTTTCCTGGCCCCAAGGCTGCCCTTTCCTCTCTTCCGTGATGCCGCGCTCATGCCGGCCCTCACCCCCAACACCCACCCTCCGCCCTGGACGTGGAGAATAGACCCCTGTGTGAGGACACACCATGCCCATGCTCATCTTCATGCTTTCGTCCCTTCTTTCTAATCAGGCCTGTCCTGCCACGGCCTGCCACCAGTTTAAAGGAGCAGGCAGGTGTCCTGCCTCCCATGCTGCTCACCCTCCTCAGAAGGCCTGCAGGTCACTCCTCAAGTGCATGGTAGCTACTCTGATAGTCATGCTTTCCAGATGGTGGCGTTCATTTCCTTCTGGTAGGACCTGTCATGATGCCTGGTTTCCTATAAATGGGCCTTAAGTGAATGGGGAGTGGGGGACGGTGTCATGCACTGGGTGTCACAGGTAGGCTTGGCTTCTTTTGCTTTGCTGCCCAGCTTTTTGGGTGTCTCTTATCTCTACAGCGACTAAGCAATGTCGCCTCTGTGTCTCTCACCCCAGCTCTTAGCAGAGTTCTCAGTTGGTGGTAGGTTTCAGCATTGAGACTTCATTTTCCTGCCCTTGGATTCAGCTGAAAATATAACTTTGCTTTATCTTGAAGTCTTACAAATGGCCATGTCTTCATGGCTGCCTAAATACTCTGGCCTTAGGATACCTACCATTTGGGAAATAAGCCAGCCGGTCACAGCAGTGAGTTTTCAGATGTCCCTTGCCACCCTTGGTTACTCTGCTACTTATTTGCAGTGGCAGCCTATATGAGCATTGGTGGGAGACGCAAGCCAAATAATTGTTAGGATTGCTGTGAAAATTGCAGTGAAAGCCATAACCCTCCAGGATTCGCTTTCTATAGCTGGAAAGCCACTGGTGAAGTTTTTGTTCCGAGATCCTCAAAATCGCCAGGATGCTGCATTTTATCCTGTGGGAGTTCTGAACTAATGCTGGTAACAACTGTCATGCAGGTCTTTCAAGCCTTGCAGTATAGAATTACTGATAGAAATGGGCCAGTTAACAGGGAGGAAACAATTACTTAGATGTTGTGAAGGAAGACAGGTTGTATGGCATTTATAACACGGGTGGGTAGTTTGCTTATAAAAGAGAATGCCTCGCTGGAATTTATCTGATGAAAATTAAACCATTAAACCTGCTCAAATGAGAAAGGGTGGCCATCTGCCAGGTAAAAGCATAATCACCATTTAGAAGTGAGCCGTAGCCGCGCTCTGGTCCACACAGGACAGCGTCTCCTGTGGAGAAAACACTTTCTGACTTCTGGTTTTTCTCGCTGTTTTCACAGAGCCTGAGCCCTTGTGAAGCCGGCAATGACAAGTCTGAATGGTCGCCATGCCGAGAAAACCCTTGACATGCCAAAACCATCAGCCCCCAGAGTGCACGTGCAGAGGTCCGTGTCCCGAGACACTATCGCCATCCACTTCTCGGTGTCTGGGGAGGAGGAGGAGGAAGAGGAGGAGGAGTTCCGGGAGCTCCTGGAGGAGGGGCTGGACGACCAGAGCGTTGTAACGGGGCTCGAAGCCAAGGAGGACCTCTACCTGGAACCCGGGGGTGGCCATGACCCCGTCGGCGCCCAGCTCATCCTGGCGGATGGCCTGTCCGTGTCCCCCGCCGTGGTGCCCGTCTCCGAGAACACCGTAAAGCTGCTGGAGCCCCCTGCTCCGGCTGCACAAGTATTCGGTACAGTGCCACTGGCTCTGTCCCCGGGCTCGTCCTCGTCGGGGCCCTTAGCTAGTTCTCCCAGCGTGTCCTCCCTGTCCGAACAGAAAACCAGTTCTTCCTCCCCGCTGTCCTCGCCTTCCCGGTCGCCCATCCTCTCATCCAGCGCCTCGTCCTCCACGCTTTCCAGCGCCAAACCCTTCCTGAGCCTCGTGAAGTCCCTGTCGACCGAGGTGGAGCCAAAAGAGTCCCCCCACCCGCCCCGGCACAGGCACTTGATGAAGACATTAGTCAAGTCTCTGTCCACTGACACGTCCCGGCAGGAGTCCGACGCCGTGTCCTACAGGCCCCCCGACTCCAAGCTGAATTTACACCTGTTCAAGCAGTTCACGCAGCCGCGGAACACAGGTGGGGATTCCAAAACTGCACCCTCTTCCCCTCTGACGTCGCCTTCCGACACGCGCTCCTTTTTTAAAGTGCCCGAAATGGAGGCCAAGATCGAAGACACTAAGCGACGCCTCTCGGAAGTCATCTATGACCCTTTTCAGCTTTTCAGTAAAATTATAGGGGAAGAAAGTGGCAGCCACAGGCCCAAAGCCTTATCTTCAAGTGCTTCCGAGCTCTCCAATCTGTCCAGCCTGAACGGTCACTTGGAAAGTAATAACAACTACAGCATCAAGGAGGAGGAGTGTGACTCCGAGGGGGAGGGCGTGGGGAGCGACTCCGGCGTCCCCAGGAGCGACCACCCACAGTCCTCCGAGGAGCCTGCCAGAGAGGCGGAACTGAGGAGCTCCCAGGGGAGCGGGCTGAAGGAGGGAGGCCCGAAGACCGGCTCCCTGGTTCTTGAGAAATGCTCTCTGTCTGCCTTAGCGAGCAAAGAAGACGAAGAGTTTTGCGAACTGTACACCGAGGATTTTGACCTGGAACCGGAGGGGGAGAATAAAGCTGAGAAGCTCCCAGAAGGTCCTCTCAAGCCAGAGGGGCTGGCAGACGATGGCCCAGCTCTGGAGAGTGACCACGAGGTGGACTCGGCCGCGCAGCAGCTGGAATTGCCCATCAAGATGCTGGGCTGCTTTGTCCTGTGCGTCTATGCGTACCTCATCCTCCCTCTCCCGCATTACCTGAGCGGACTCTTTCTGGGCATTGGCCTTGGATTCATGACTGCAGTCTGCCTGATTTGGTTTTTTACACCACCAAGTGCTCATAAACATCACAGATTACACAAACATCTACAACACTGGAACCCAAGGTCTCTGGATATCAAAGAACCTGAGATCCTGAAGGTAAGCCTCTCTGCAGCTGCTGGCTGGCAGCCAGCCTCATTGTAGATCTGACTGTATCCTTTCAGTTCACTGTCTCCACAAGTGTTTGCTCAAGCAGTGTTTCTAAAACTTTGGAATCTCCAGGTACCCAAAAGACTTGTTTGGTAAACCTCATTCTAGCTCCCACTTTGCCAGTTCACCAGGTAGCTTCTCAAGGATCTCCATGGCTCTGGAGCATTTCCAGTAGCGTTTCCGTTCGTTTCCATTTCGATCGCTCTCTGAATTTGGCAGGCATTTGCTGCCTCCTGAGGATTCATGGTAGCTGAGTCTGTTAGGATTAAATATTCTTGAGGGTAGCGCTTCCCTGGTGGTCCAGAGGTTAAGACTATGCTCCCAATGCAGGGTGCTTGGGTTGGATTCCTGGTTGGGGAATTACATCTTGTATATTACAGTGAAGACTTTAGCACAGCCAGATAAATAAATAAAAAAAATTTTTTTTTGAGAACCTGGAGCAGGGTTAAAGACTCCTGAAATGCAAGAGAAGGGAAGGAGGAAGAGAAGACAGATTTTAATGTCAGGATTGGGCTGCTGCATGCTGCTCTGTGCACAGTGGGGCCTGGGCTTGAGAAGGAGGCATTACCTTTCTGTGCCTGTCAGATTTTAGGATTTGGACTTCCCGAGGGGTGCCTGAGGCAATTCATTGGAAAGAAAATATTAGAACTTCCATTTGTATTTATTTCCACATATTTTAAAAGTTTCTGGTGCTTCTATATGTTTCATAATATACACAATTGAAACCATAGCTGTAGCTTATATAGGTCATAAGTTAAGCACATATACATTTTTTTTGTATATATATTTTTTAATTTCAGTAAAATACACCTAACAAAATCTACCATCTTAACCATTTTTAAGTGTACAGGTCAGCAGTATTATGTTTAATATTCATTCACATTGTGTACAACCATCATCACCATGCACTTCCATATCCTTTTCACCTTTTAAAATGGAAACTCTAAACCCATTAAACAGTAACCTCCTATTTTCCTGGCTATTGCCTAGCTCCTGGTAGCCACCATTCTACTTCCTTGGTTGTTTTTTTTTTTTTTAATATTCTAAATATGTCATATTAGTGGAATCACACAGTATTTGTCTTTTTGCGACTGGCTTGTTTCACTTAGAATAATGTCCACAAGGTTCTTCCATGTTGTAGCATATTGCAAAACTTTATTCTTTTTTAAGGCTGCTATTGTATGTATATGCTAACCACATTTTGCTTATTTCTTCATCTGTTGATGGACACTTGGGTTGTTTCTACATTTTTGCTCTTGTGAGCAATGCTGCTATGAACGTAGGTGTACAAAGAGATGTTTGAGACCCTACTTTCGATTCCTTGGTTTATGTACCCAAAAGTGAAATCGCTGGATTGTGTGGTAATTCTAGTTTTAATCTTTTGAGGAACTGCCGTACTGTTTTCTACAGTGGCTGTACCATTTTACATTCTCACCAGTAGTGCACAAGGGTTCCAGTTTCTCTACATCCTTGCTGACACTTATTATTTTCTGATTTTTTGATAATTCAAAGCTTGTTTGGTTTCTCTTAACAGGTTTTTCCTCCTCTCTGTTTAAATGGGTGCTCCAAAAAAGAGCACCATGGTCTCTATTTACTGCTAAACAAAAACCCCGCAAAACAAGGGGAAGAACTCTCAGAGCGCAAAATACTGTTTGTTCTGCTTTGTTTTTTAATTTAATAACCTTTTCCTCTTATTTAAAAAAATGCATGATCAATGTTTAAAGATACAAAGAAAACCCTAAGGAAAAAATTATTCTTTATCACAGTAGTGGGAGGGAATTATAGTTAATACAATATATAATATATACATATATATATTTGGTATATATCCTTGTTTTTTCCTACATTTCTGCAAATATGAGTACATATATCACACACGAACTCTTTTGATTCAATGGGGTCATATACAGACATCTCACAGATATTATGGGTTCAGTTCTAGACCACCACAATAAAACAAAATATTGCAGTAAAGGAGTCAGATGAATTTTCGGTTTCCCAGTGCATGTAAAAGTTCCATTTACACTATACTGTCGTCTGTAAAGTGTGCAATAGCATTCTGTCTAAAAAAAGAGTGTATGCACCTTAATTTAAAAATACTTCAGGAGGCTTCCCTGGTGGTCCAGTGGCAAAGACTCCCATGTTCCCAGTGCAGGAGGCCCAGGTTTGATCCCTGGTCAGGGAACTAGATCCTTCATGCTGCAACTAAGAGTTGGCACAACAACAAAAAAGATATGTGGTGCCGGAACTAAAGATCCCGCATGGTGCCACGAAGATTGAAGATCCCATGTGACTAAGACCCTGTGCAGCCAAATAAATAAAAATACTTCATTGCTCCCCACCTTTGTAAATCTACTGTACTTCCATAAAATATATATTTTTTAAAAAGTTATTACTGAAAACATGCCAGCCATCAGCTGACAGTGCGTGGCTGCCACAAACCATCAATTTGTAAAACACATAACATCCGTGAAGCTCAGTTAAAGCAAAGCACGGTAAAATGAGGTATGCCTGTGTTCTGCAGTTCAGCCTTTTTTTTCCCCCTTTCACATGGCAATATGTTATGAGAGTGTTTCTTTTTTAAGAGAAGCTGGTGCTCAGTCTTGAGGCTGTGACACACTGAAGTGTAGCTTTCATGTAAGAAGTGGAGCAAAAGTGATCATTATGCTTGGTGGCTAAGCTTTTTCCATAAGGGTGGTGCCGCATCTACCTGAATTACATGCCCTGTAAGTAAGTTAGTGCTAACTTTAGCAAAGAAAAATGCTGCTTACGTTGCTTCCAGTGCCTAATGACTGACTGCAGTATTCTGTTTAAACTGATTTGAGCTCTTAATTGTCTTGGGAAGATTTTAATTTTAATCCGTCGATCTTTAGTTTGAGACTACAATTTACTAAGTTTTCTACTAATTAGTCAAGAATTTACTAACTACACAGAAGATGCCAAAGTTATGGCACAGTGTGGTTGCTTTGATCTGATAATGAAACAGTAAAGGCAGCACTATGAAGCTGAGCACCGACAGGGGGCCTGGCTGAATGTTGGGTATAGCATCTCATTTAATCCTCACCACAGCCCTCTTCAGTTAGGTAACGTGCTCATGCGGATGTGGACGCACAGAGAGGGTAAGTTACTCACCCAAAGTCACACAGGGGCCCAGGCAGGACTGAATTTTTTTTTTTTTTTAAGGAAGGTGTTTTACCCTTGGTCCCTGTGATAAATATATTTGGATTTTCCTTGCAGAGAACAAATACTTCAGTGCTATCATGGATTGACACCTGTAATTCAAGAAAATTGTATGTTGTAGCTTGAGGTCTTTTGTTTGGTGCACAGGGCTGTTTTTAGACACCTGGCTAAATACGTTCTCTATTTTTAAAGGGGCCACTACCAAGAATTGGAAGGGTAGGATGTATGTTGCAAGTTGAAGATTTCAAATGCAACTGCGCTTTGGGCTTGATTAGTTTTACTGAGTAGGAAATCACACTCTGGGGAAGCATTTTAAAAAGATGACGCTTTGGGGACATCCCTGGTGGTCCAGTGCTTAAGAATCCACCTTGCAAAGCAGAGGACAAGGGTTCGATCCCTGGTCTGAGAACTTGGTCCCACATGCCACGGAGGAACTAAACCTGCATGCCATAATGAAAGATCCTGCAGGAAGGAAGTTCCTGTGTGTCACAACTAAGACCTGACGCAGCCAAATAGGAACAAAAGAGACACTTTAAAACATTCAGCCATGTTGACATTAAATTTAGGGCACAATGTTGTGATAAGAAAAGGATAGTATAATAGAGCCTAACTTTGAGCATCTATCCTCTGTTCCATTTTCTCATTGGACATTGTGCTTTCTGTATGAGGTAGGATAACATTTGCTGTTGTAACAAATTAGAAGTCTGCTCCTTGCCTTCTTAACAGTCCAGTGTGGGTGTTCCTGGCAGTGGATGGGGGCCCATGTTGGTTAGGAGCCCAAGTTCCTTCCATCCTGTGGCTCTGCAAACTTCTTAAAGAGTTAAATAGTAGATATTTACCCCAATGCCAGGTGGCACAGTGGTTAAGAATCCACCTGCTAATCAAGTAGACGTAAGAGATCCTTGGGTTGGAAAGATCCCCCGGAGGAGGAAATGGCAACCCACTCCAGTATTCTTGCCTGGAAAATCCCATTGACAGAGGAGCCTGGGAGGCTACAGTCCGTGGGGTTGCAAAGAGTTGGACATGCCTGAGCACACACACACACAGAGTAAATATTTTAGACTTTTGGCTCTGTTTCTGTTGCAACCCACTTAGCTCCTCATTGTAGCAGAAAAGGAGCTGTAGGCCATATGTAAATGAATGAGTGTGGCTGTGTTCCGAGAAAACTTCATAGAAACAGGCCTTGGGCCCAGGTTGCTGACCCCCACCCTAAGTTATTAGAGTTCCTTGCATCCAGCTGGCAGAAGGGGAAAGAGAAAGCAAAGAGAAGGTATACCTCCTTAAATGCCTGGACCCAGACTTGACACATATCACTTCCATTCACGTTCCACTGGGGTGAGCTAGTTCCGCTGGGGTGAGCTAGTTCCGCTGGGATGAGCTAGTCCCATAGGCCCTCCACAATGCTAGAGGCCCTGGGAAATCTAGGACTCCATGGGGCAGCTTCTTCTCTGCAGTGGTTCTACACTATGGAAAGGGTGAAAGTGTTAGTCGCTGAGTCGTGTCCAGCTCATTGTGACCCTGTGGACTATATGGACTGTAGCCTATCAGGCTTCTCTGTTCATGGAATTCTCCAGGCAAGAATACTGGAGTTGGTTGCCATTTCTTTCTTCAGGGGATCTCAACCCAGGAATGGAACCTGGGTCTCTTGTAGTACAGATTCTTTACATTCTGAGCCACCAGGGAAGCCCCTTCCCACTATGGAAAGAGATACCTAAATTTTGAAGTCACAACTAGCCTTCTCTACCTCACTTTCATAGAACTTATCAGAGCTATAGTTGTCTGTTTACTGTCTGTCTTCCCTGGACACCATAAGCTTCATGAACGCACAGGCTGTGGCCATCTTGTTCATCACTGTGTCCTCAGCCCCTGACATGTACTAGGCACATGTTAAGTAATTGTTGGGTGGGTGGATGGATGGATGGAAGGATGGATGCGATGAATGAATGAGGTTTTAATCTGAAAATGTGGGCAGTAAGTTAATAGTGACCCTGTCATCTCCCTGGGAAGTTGCTTTTTTAAAAAAATCCCTGACACTTGCATTTCTGGGGAAAAACGTTTAGTCAAGCTTTGCGGGGACTGATTCATGTTGATATATGGCAGAAACCAGCACAATATTGTAAAGCAATTATCCTCCAATTAAAAATACATTTAAAAGATTTGAGGGACTTACCTGATGGTCCAGTGGCTAAGGCTCCATGCTTCCAGTGCAGGGGACCCAGGTTTGATCCCTGGTCAGGGAGCCAGATCCTACATTCCCACATGTGGCGACTAAGACCTGGCACAGCCAAATACGTATTTTTTAAAAGAGATTTGATAAGAGTGATCTTTCAAGAAGATAAAAAATAATTACAATAAAAAGTACAGCTTACAGAGAGTTTTTTTCTTTTTCCCCAGCGTTGGAAAAGCCAGGATGGTCCATCTTTGACAGGGCTTGAAACTTGATGTTTGCTGCTTAGAAATCGCCTGGCAGCAAGTCTGCTCTCCTCTTACCAGTGCTCATTCGGCGAGTGCAAGGGGAGTAAGGAATGAGGAATGCATGCCAAGTCGAGCGTTGGAGAGATGGGGATGGTGGCGTGCTCTCGGTTTCCACTCCGCCTCCAGATGTGTGGCTTTTAAAGTGGTGCAGAAGATGGGCCTTGGTTTCTTTATAAAGCAGTTCTGTGAACCTGTTTCTAGTGGGAGTTGAAAGAGTCACTTTTTGAAAAATGTCTTGTGTAGGGGATTCATCAGCGGGTTTGTTTCCTGTGCATCTGATGCTATTTAGTTAGTTTTTATAAAGGACATGAAGCAGTTCTTGAGGGCAGGTATGGAACATTTTTTAAGCATTCTGTAAGACAGGAGACTATAAAACATCATTCTGTGATAGAATGTGCTAGTACAGAGGCCCAGCCCCTTGATCTGCAGACTGCCTGCTCTTCATCTGGAAGCCCCCAAACCCGTCAGGCAGGAAGCTTGGTGCTCGGGACTGTTTGAGGAGCCAGTGTGGTTTTAAACCTCTGACCCATAGAAGTTCTCATCGATGGGCCCAGGAAGTCCTTGCAGCCTGGACTGAGAGCCTGGTTTCTCTATTGGCCTCATAAACAATTCAAGGAACACTGCAGTTTTTCTTTGATGTGCCATCACGTGACAAGGAAAGGGAGGAGAAAAGTAAAGCTTTTCTGTACTTTATCCAGGTGGTTTTATTATTCCAGCCACACTGCAGGCATTTGTGTTTAAAAACGACACTGCAGCAGTGATGAGTATGTGGGATGGTGAGCCAAAAAGACTACTTTACAACCAAGCTGTAGCTGTTCTCAGAGACTGTTGTGGGGTTAGACCTCATGATACTCTGCCACCACCCACCCCAAGCCCTGCCAGTCAGCAGCTTTGCTGTCTAGAACAGAAGCAGTGGCGAAAGAGCTGTCACAATGTACACAGGATAATTCTCAGAACCTTCTCCAAGGCCTGCTTGTTCTTAATGATGGGAATTCATAGCTGATGCGAAGCAGAGAATAGGAGGAAAAAGTTGCTACCTGCATTCATAATAAAGCGACATGTGGGGGACCTCCCTGTTGGTCCAGTGGCCAGGAGTCCACGCTTCCAATGCAGGGGGCTTGGGTTCGATTCCTCGTCAGGTAACTAGGTCCCACATATCGCAACTAAGAGTTCGCATGCTGCAGCTAAAAGATCTTGCATGCCGCAGCTAAAGATGCCACCTGCAACTAAGAGCCAGCACAGCCAAATAAAATAAAACAAAGTGACATGTGAGCACATGAAAGCCCGGGGAAGACCCAGATGTTAGGAGAAGCTAGTGGGACTTACGAGCATGGAGGTCCAGGTAAGTTAGCTCCAGGTGGGGCCTTGTGCGTGCCACTGAGTCCAAGGGCATCATTGTGGGCGACACCCCTAGGCAGTAACCTTCCAGGAGTTTTACTTTGTGTGACTAGCTAGATACCCTGAACCAGGGGCCCTGGGAAAGAACGAGAGAATGAGGCATCTCATATTCGCACTTGGGATGTTTGCCTTGCTGAGTGTTCTTAAGCACGTTGGATGCTCTTTCTTCTCCAAGATTGTATGTCTCATGACCAAGAGTGTAGAGTCAGACTCCATAGCCTCAGGTTCCCCATCTGCATACTCTACCAACTGTGGATCAAAACTGTCTGAATACAATTCCAGAAAGTTTCAAAAAGCAAAGCTTGAATTTGCTGCATGCGAGCAACCCACATGCCAGCAACTATTTACATTGTATTTCCAACTATTGACGTAGCGTTAGCACTATTTTAGGTAAGATGATCCAGTGGCTAAGACTCCATGCTGCCAAGGCAGGGGGCCTGGGTTTGATCCCTGATCAGGGATCTAAATCCCACATACTGCAACTAAAAAAAAAAAAATCCTGCATGCTGCAACTAAGACCCAGCTCAGCTAAATTAATTGATTAAGTTTTTAAAAAGTTTCTGAGGAGGATGTGCATACGTCACATGCAAATACGACACCATTTATATAAGGGGACTTGAGTATCTATGGATTTTGCTATCCGCCGGGGTCTTAGAATCCTCGGTTGCTTAGGCACGATTATATTCAGTGACATTCTTGCACACAGAGTTTCCACATGTCCATAATGAGATGCTTCCTAAAGATTTTGAAAGGCTCTGGGTTTATGTCTGAGTGTATGACTCATGTAATTGTAAATTATATTCATGAGTAAAATCTTTACCTCAGACTTATAAACCACCTGCAGAACCCAGCAATAGGGTGTTGGTTCCCATAGTGATGACCTGTTTTAGAAAGATATGGCCTATAGGTTGACTAATACTATATTTACACCATTGCCAAACTCACACATTAATTTTGGAGAACCTTTTTTCCTTGGGTCATGTCACATTTAGATATTGTCACATTTAGATATTTAATAAGAGGTATGTTGCTGTTCAGTCGCTAAGTTGTGTCTGACTCTTTGCAACTCTATGGATTGCACACACCAGGCATCCCTGTCTTTCACTGTCTCCCAGAGTCTGCTCAAACACATGTCCATTGAGTCAGTGATGCCATCCAACCATCTCATCCTCTGTTGTCCCCTTCTCCTTTTGCCTTCAATCTTTCCCAGCGTCAGGGTCTTTTCCAATGAGCTGCTGCTTCTCATCAGGTGGCCGAAGTGTTGGAGCTTCAGCATCAGTCCTTCCAGTGAATATTTAGGATTGATTTCTTTTAGGATTGACTGGTTTGATCTCCTTGCAGTCCAGGGGACTCCGCAGTCTTCTTCAATACCAGAGTTCAAAAGCTTCAATTCTATTAAGAGGGATAGGTTTTTATAATTGCGTTCCCTAAATACAGGCTGTGATTTTGACATAAAAAAGAATACTTTTATAGGGAGAACATTATCAATTTTGAGAAGAAATTCTAACTTGTAACTTTAATCTCAATTTCATGCAATTCTTTCTTTTAAGAAATTAGAGTGAGCAAAGCTTATGGCAAAAACAACCTCATTACATTCAGCCGAAAGAGACTCACTCGTTGCATACAGCCAGAAAAGGTTGCTCTTGGTTGGTCTCTTGGAATTCTCAGTACAATGAGTACAAGAAATTTAAAAAAAAAATTTTTTTTCCCCACATTGTATCTAACTGAAAATACCCTGCCCCTGAAATATGTCACTTACATTTTTCTGTCTGGCTTTTATAATCACGGCTATTTCCCAGTGCCCTTGTTGCTAGGAGAGTTGGTCAGGTGAGGTGTCTCAGTGCAGACTGTCTCACTTACCCCGTGTTTTGAGTTGGTTGGAGAAGCTGTGTGGAAAATGCCTCTTGATTGCATAGGAACAGTGGCAAGGATGTCAGGCTACCCTGGAATGGTTTTTTTTTTCATCTTCTTAATGTCTTATTGTAGGAAATTTCAAGTATACTCAAAAGTAGAGGGAAAAGTATGATGGATCCCCCCGAATCCAACACTCGGCGTCAATAATTATCAACATTCTGCCAGTTTTCCTTTTCACCTGTTAACTTATGGCATGGCTAAACCATAATTCTGGTCCACCTACATGTAACTACAGTTTGTAGCATTACTTACTTGGGAAAATGCATCCTGAATTCCTGCTTGGTACTGGAGGACCATCCTTTATGGTTTTGTTCCAGGTGTCATCTAGGAATGAGCAGAGAGGCGTGGGCATTATGAGTCTGAGGTTTCTCAAATCATGCGTGTTTTTCTTTTTCAGAAGAGTAAGGTTGCAATGGCACCCCACTCCAGTGTTCTTGCCTGGAGAATCCCAGGGACGGGGGAGCCTGGTGGGCTGCAGTCCATGGGGTCGCTGAGAGTCGGACACGACTGAGCGACTTCACTCTCACTTTTCACGTTCATGCATTGGAGAAGGAAATGGCACCCCACTCCAGTGTTCTTGCCTGGAGAATCCCAGGGACGGAGGAGCCTGGTGGGCTACAGTCCATGGGGTCGCTAAGAGGTGGACCCAACTGAGCGAATTCACTTTTACCTTCATGCGTTGGAGAAGGAAATGGCAATCCACTCCAGTGTTCTTGCCTGGAGAATCCCATGGACGGAGGAGCCTGGTGGGCTACAGTCCATGGGGTCGCTGAGAGTCGGACACGACTGAGCGACTTCACTCTCACTTTTCACGTTCATGCACTGGAGAAGGAAATGGCACCCCACTCCAGTGTTCTTGCCTGGAGAATCCCATAGACGGAGGAGCCTGGTGGGCTACAGTCCATGGGGTCGCTGAGAGTTGGACACGACTGAGCGACTTCACTCTCACTTTTCACGTTCATGCATTGGAGAAGGAAATGGCACCCCACTCCAGTGTTCTTGCCTGGAGAATCCCAGGGACGGAGGAGCCTGGTGGGCTGCAGTCCATGGGGTCACTGAGAGTCGGACACGACTGAGCGACTTCACTCTCACTTTTCACTTTCATGCATTGGAGAAGGAAATGGCACCCCACTCCAGTGTTCTTGCCTGGAGAATCCCAGGGACGGAGGAGCCTGGTGGGCTGCAGTCCATGGGGTCGCTGAGAGTCGGACACGACTGAGCGACTTCACTCTCACTTTTCACATTCATGCATTGGAGAAGGAAATGGCACCCCACTCCAGTGTTCTTGCCTGGAGAATCCCAGGGACGGAGGAGCCTGGTGGGCTACAGTCCATGGGGTCGCTAAGAGGTGGACCCAACTGAGCGAATTCACTTTCACCTTCATGCATTGGAGAAGGAAATGGCACCCCACTCCAGTGTTCTTGCCTGGAGAATCCCAGGGACGGAGGAGCCTGGTGGGCTACAGTCCATGGGGTCGCTGAGAGTCGGACACGACTGAGCGACTTCACTCTCACTTTTCACATTCATGCATTGGAGAAGGAAATGGCACCCCACTCCAGTGTTCTTGCCTGGAGAATCCCAGGGACGGAGGAGCCTGGTGGGCTACAGTCCATGGGGTCGCTGAGAGTCGGACACGACTGAGCGACTTCACTCTCACTTTTCACATTCATGCACTGGAGAAGGAAATGGCAACCCACTCCAGTGTTCTTGCCTGGAGAATCCCAGGGACGGAGGAGCCTGGTGGGCTACAGTCCATGGGGTCGCTGAGAGGTGGACCCAACTGAGCGAATTCACTTTCACCTTCATGCGTTGGAGAAGGAAATGGCAATCCACTCCAGTGTTCTTGCCTGGAGAATCCCAGGGACGGAGGAGCCTGGTGGGCTACAGTCCATGGGGTCGCTAAGAGGTGGACCCAACTGAGCGAATTCACTTTCACCTTCATGCGTTGGAGAAGGAAATGGCAATCCACTCCAGTGTTCTTGCCTGGAGAATCCCAGGGACGGGGGAGCCTGGTGGGCCACAGTCCATGGGGTCGCTAAGAGGTGGACATGACTGACGCAACTTAGCGACAGCAAAGATGTTAACCATGAAAAAATATCAATGCTGGACATATTTTCCTGTCCAAATTTTATGTGTCACGTAAAGGAAGATCCAAAACCCATCGAAGATTGCTCTTACTGTGCAATAATTAGCCTTTAAGAACTAGCTTTTTGCCATTCCCCCCAAAAGCAAGAGATTATAGGCAGGCTAGCCCCAGCATATGAGCATGCTGGCCTCTAGGTGCCCCAGTGGCCCCTGTGAACTCTGTTTCATTCTGTCTCTGCATTCAATAGTCTCCAAAATATGTTGCTGAAGACACAGTCCAAGAAGAAAATATTACAGTTTCTATTTGCATATGTATTTTTATTCTTTATCTGTAATAAAGTAAATAAGCTTTCCTAATATTTAACGTGCAAATGGCCATTTGTTGACCTTTGGTCAATATCCTTGGAAATTACCAAGAAGACTGTTTGAAATATGGATTTACATCCATTATCATTAACAGTGAGCCTCACCCTAAAGTGTATATATTGAGCCTTGATGTGTCAGCTGAAGATAGTACAAAGCTGTTAGAAAGTAATAATAACTAAGTTGGTAAAAAGGCTAATTATTAAATATTTCATTTTTTGCTCTTTATTGCTGTTTTTAATTTTTATAAAAGCTGTATTTTATAAAAGTTGTATTAGAACATGTATGTATTGATAGTTTACAAGTAAATGTATATACTGTGAGTATTCTCAAAAAAATTTAACTGATAGGATGTGTGAGCTAAAGCTGATTTACTAATTTATTTGCTTGCTAATCTGTTTAATAATTTCAACACTTGTTAATATGGTTTAATGTTTATTGTGTATTGACATAAATCAGACCTTAATTATTTCATTGGTTCATCTGATATTCAGTGTTATTTTTCTAGTGTACGTGATTGTTATCTCCTACCTGTATCCCTGTCTGCCAGTGCAGATACCTGAATTTGCAAGCTGCCCCAAAATATAGGAAAAACTAGGGTGACAGCCATTCTCCCAGGCTGAGACTGTGGCTTTAACCCTGACTCCAGTGCGTCTGGTGACACTGCCTTGAAGGTGACCTTGAAGCCAGCAATCAGAGGATGCGGACAGTATTGATGCTGGTGCTTTCCTCCCTTAATGGACTTTTAATTTTTTTTAAGTTAGTGTCTTCAAGCAGCATTTATTTTGAATGTTTTTTCACTTAAGCCTGTCATTCATAGTGTGAGTTCTGTGTCCATAGTAGGTCTATCCATCTTTTGTGGGTAAAATCAGATTAGCATCTAGAGTTTAGCAGACTGTTCCTGCCATATTCTCTAAGTCCATGATCTATGATATTCCGTTTTAACTGATGACTCTGGTTCTAAACCATTAATACATCAGAAAGGGTTGGAGCCTGGCAAAGTGAAAATCCTGCTTATGTTTTAGTCTGGGGGACAAAAGAAAAATGGCCACATTTTTGTGTGCTTCAGAGATGATTTCAGTGTTAGGGGCCTCCGGTCCTGGCTCTGATCTTATATTTAGGGTTTGCTCCTTCTCTGAAAGACAAGATGAAGGAATGACGCAGGGGCAGGCAGCCTTGCGGCCAGCACAGCTGTGTGACAGCGGGATGTCGGCCCAGGCACTCCACACACTGAAGACAGAGATCCCCATTGCTTCTTCAGGCCAAAGCGCTGGTGCATTTCTCTGGTCAGCTCAACATCAAGCTGACGAAGAGAGCACTGACCTTGACCTCCTGATTGGCGCTGTAACTGAAAGTGAGCACAGTAGTAGTTCTTCCAGAGTTTATTATTTTGCAAAAGGTTAATTGTAGCTTTTAATCTTCTCAAGTATTAAATGAGCCCCTTTATAGATTGTGGTTTGTACTTGCA
Source organism: Ovis canadensis (assembly GCF_042477335.2). Lineage (NCBI taxonomy): Eukaryota > Metazoa > Chordata > Mammalia > Artiodactyla > Bovidae > Ovis > Ovis canadensis. Next base: position 56,810,014 of record NC_091255.1, on the reverse strand, counting down.
GCCAGTCACAGCTTACGAATCCAGCAAAGAATTGAAGAGAAACCCCTGATCTTTTACAGCTGGGATCACAGGACTAGTCTGTGGGCCATACAGCTGCAGACCAGCTGACTGTAGTCATTGTCCCCCCCAGCGGCCAGCCCTGTGTCTCCATGCTGACAGTGCCAGCGTCAGAAAAAAACAAGGCTTGTCTAAGACTCTCTAATGTGGGTTGGGAGTGTCTCTGAGTTCTTTGCATGCATGCATGCTAAGTCGCTTCAGTCATGTCCGACTCTGTGTGACCCCACAGACAGCAGCTCACCAGGCTCCGCTGTCCACAGGATTCTCTAGGCAAGCATACTGGAGTGGGTTGCCATTTCCTTTTCCACTGAGAAGTTCTTTAGTTGAGCTGTTGAAATGGAATGAGTTACTAACTGTATCTGTTTCCCTTTATTCCCACCCCTGTGTCCCATAACAAAACAAAGTTGGAGAAAGATCTTACTTGGTAAGCAGTTCAGGGTTCAGAACTTTAGAAGAGCTGAGCAGCAGACAGTTGGTCACTATATGGGGAACATGATGAAGGCCCTGGAATTGCTGCGCTGCTCACAAGATTGGATATTTGGCAGCTTTGGTCTGGAAAGTCTATGTATAGCTTCATCCAGGGAGTAGGTCAGGCCCCAGGAAAAAGTTAGCTGATTGCTGGTATCAGAAGGCAGTCATGGGACTTCTGGTGGTGCAGTAGTTAAGACTCCATACGTCCATTACAGGGGTTGCAGGTTCGATCCCCTGGTCAGGGAACTAAGATCCCACATACCACACGGTGAGGCCAAAAAAATAAAAATTAAAAAAAGAAAAAAATCTCATATTTTGGGACTTCTCTGGTGGTCCAATGGTTAAGACTCTGAGCTTCCATTATAAGGGGGTGTAGGTTTAATCCCTGGTCAGGGAACTAATATCCTACATGCCACACACACGAAAGAAGCAGTTGGAGTTTGTACTGGGTAATTGCTTTCTGCATGGGCAGCCTGGATTCAGATTAGTAGGAGTGCGTTCAGGGGCAGAACAGGAAACCGGAGAGCGGTAGTGCCTGGCCACCTGTTGACCCGGGCCTCCCAACGGCCAGTATGCATGCTGGATGCCTGACAGTGTGGATCAAGTAGCAGCTCATGTGATTCTCTCGGGGTTTCCTATCAAAGCTTGTGGTGTTCCAGAGAGCCCTCCATGGGAGTGGGGACATCTGGGCTCCAGTCACAGCACTGTTTTCTCTGATAAGTATTAGAAAGTGTTAGGTGCTCAATCGTGTCCGACTCTTAGCAACCCCATGGACTGTAGCCCTCCAGGCTCCTCTGTCCAAGGAATTCTCCATGCAGGAATACTGGAGTGGGTTGCCATTCCCTTCTCCAGGGGATCTTCCCCACCCAGGGATCAAACCCAGGTCTCCTGTGTTGCAGGCAGAATCTTTACCATCTGAGCCACCAGGGAAGTGGCTAATTCAGTTTCCAGTCTGGAAAGCATTAACAGTGTTCACTCTTCGGTGTCTTTCTGAGTTGCTTCTTCTCTTATTCTGTGCTCTTTGATGCAATTATGGTTTGATTTTCCTCTTTGGGAACAGTGACCAAGTCTTCTACTTCAAAGGAAACCCTGCAGCCCCTGCGCTTAGTAGGATCTCAGCTCATTCCTTTGCTTCTCTCCACCTGAGCAGCCACAACTGTGGCTACAGCCTATGACGGGCACACCACCCTGTCCTGCTTGCTTGTGCTTTACAGATTTTATTCAGTGCTCGTAGCCACCCTCTGAATTAGGCTGCATTTATGCAGTCAGTCGACAAACGTTTGTTAACTGTGATTGTCTTGTGGAGACTTTAGTTAAGTAAACCAGGCAGTAGTGAATGAAGGATAAAGGTAACAAAGAACAGAGTTTAGGGAATCTGGGAAGCTCTCTGGGAGAAGTGATATCTTTTCCATGACCCAGGGGTCGGGCAGATGTTAGCCAGGCTGAAGGTGGGGCTGTGCCGTGGAGATGGGTTAGGAACCCAGACCTCAAAGGCAGACAGACTTGGTTTAAGTCCCAGATTTGCCACTCCACAGACCGCTTTAAAAAAAAGAAAAACCCACTGTCTAAGCAAATCACTTAACCTGCCTCGCCACTTTCCTTACCTGCAAATTCTTAGGGAATTGGCAGAAGGAGATAATTCATGGGAAGGCCAGGATCATAATGTGAACTGAAATGCCAGCTTTTATAATGAATACTAATATTAGCCTTTTAAACATCATATGTGTATGATTTGTTCCTTTTCTACATGCAGACTGTACCTCAGTAAAGTACTGTTGGGACTTGGCTGGTGATCCATTGGCTCAGACTCCAAGCTCCTAGTGCAGGGGGCCTGAGTTCAATTCCTGGTCGGGGAACTAGATCCCACATGCCCCAACTCTAGATCTCGAATGCCATGACTAAGACCTGGCACAGCTAAATAAATAAATATTTTAAAAATGAATATTTTTTTTAAAAAAATTAAGTACTGTTAGTGTGGAGAAAGTCATTCTGGCATGAGCCTAGTGGGAGGTGGGGACAAGGGAGGCATGAAGCCGGGAAGACGTGCCAGACCCTTTTACGGGTGAGAAGCCGAGGGTCTGCGGCTAAGCGTCCTCTAGCCAGGCGGTCAGTGATCAGGCCAGGGTCAGAACCTAACTGTGCCACACTCTGGGTGGTTCTGCTGGTGGATGTGAGTTGGTTTCCATGCCTGTGTTTGGACCAGCAGCTTCCATAACATCAAGTAAAATCAAGGACCCAGACTCACTGAAGCTAACAAACGATCATTCACAGCAGACATGCAGTTCAAATCCTGATTTGTGGGTTGTATTTATTCGGTTTTGGCAGCTGTGGACCTTAACCTCCGATATATTTTTAACACAAAGAAGAGAATGGTAGTGCCGGAAGGAGGAAATATGAAGATAAAAGAGAAGGAGAAACCACAGGTGCCTTTGTACTTGGAGCACAGCCTCGGGTGATTGTGAAAGAATGGGGTTTGGGAGAAGGAGGGTCAGGCCCGCCCCAGTCCTAACTGGAAGAGGGAGTTGGCAGCCCCTCCGCTTTGGGTGAGCGTCTCCTGGACTCTCTCCCTGGGCCTCCCCCTGCCTCTCCCTGACATCCCTTCTAGTGGGGTGGACAGAGTCCTGTGGCTTTGGGGACTTGAAACTGCCCCACATTCCTCAGAATCAGGCTGTTCCAGTGTTCCTGCAGCTTGGCGGGTGGTGGAGGGTGGTCTGTCCCTGTCAGAGCCATCCGCGAAGGACAACCACGTCTCCCCTGAGAGCTGTGGCCACATGGGTGACACAGGCCGTGGCCCAGGGGAACTCTGTAGAGCCACAAGTGGAGGCTCAAGCGGCTGCATCGCAAGCCTGGCTTTGTGGCCAAAACCAGTCCCCGAAGCACCTGGAAACACAGTTGCTCTCATTAACCAAATAGAAGAAGAAGGAGCAGAGACTGAGCAGCTGTTTGTTAGGGTAGTGCAGAGTGGTGGCTCTTCGCATGAGCAAGCCTGTGTTTTATCTTTCCTACTAAAAGGAATAAGTTAAAAATGTTACATAAGTTTGTTCACAAGTTGAGTATCTTTTAATGGTCTTAATAGAACTTCATGAGCTTTTAAACACCTTAGCCTGTTAGCTAGATTACTTTTGTTTTTATTCCTGAGTTTTTAGTATTTGATGTTAGCTTTTTAAAGGGGTTTTGAATTTCTAAAATAGCATGGTTCATCTGGAGATGACTTAAGAGTATCTTCTCATTTAATAATGTAAAGCACCTACTAACATACAGCATAAACCTGCATGTATGGAAGTATCCGTAAGCGGAAAGAGGAGGGTTTTGACCATTCTGGTTGAGCCCAGCGCCTAGGTTTAAAAAGCTGGAACCCCAGAATTGGACCTGGGCTGTCTAATAGAGTAGCCACCAGCCATGTGTGGCCACTGAGCACTGAACTATAGCTATTCTGAACTGAGATGTTCTCGAAGTGTAAAATACACACTGGATTTTGAAGACTTAATACAAAACAAAGAATGTTTAGTACAGTATTTACTACAGAGTTCTCTTAGTACAAACAAAAGCCTTTTAAAATAATTTTTAATATTTATTACGTGTTGAAATGATCATTTGGGGGCTTCCCTGATGGTCCAGTGGCTAAGACTCCACACTCCCAATGCCAGGAGCCCCAGTTCAATCCCTGATCAGGGATCTCACGTGATGCAAGGAAGATACCATGTGACGAAACTGAGACCAAATAAATAAATATTTTAAAAAGAAATGATAATTGGTTATGTTGGGTTAGTAAAATAGATTGTTAAAATTAATTTCACCTGCTTTTTTCTCTTTTGGTGTGCCTACTAGCCAGTTTAAAATTACATGTTTCCATGATGAGTGTTTATGGCTCACGTTGTATTTCCATTAGATAGTGAGTGCTTCCCTGGATAATTTTCTGACTTAGCAAAGAAGAAATGAAAGCAATTGGAGAGAAAGTGAAAGTCGCTTAGTTGTGTCTGACCCTTTACAACACCATGGACTGTATAGTCCATGAAATTCTCTAGGCCAGAATACTGGAGTGGGTAGCCTTTCCCTTCTCCAGGGGATCTTCCCAACCCAGGGATCGAACCCAGGTTTCCTGCATTGCAGGCAGATTCTTTACCAGCTGAGCCACCAGGGAAGCCCAATTGGAGAAAAACAATCAAATCTTTTATTCTTAAATTTCTCTTACTCATAAATAGCCTGTCTAGACTTAGGAGTTTCAAAAAGGGAAAATTCTTTACACTCTTTCTCAGAGACTGTCCTATATTTGAGATAACTTCACAGTATAATGCTTGTCTTTTTTCCTTTCATACTTTTGGTCTGGTAACTAACTGGACGGTAACTATAAGGCTGGGGATTTTATTAAAAATTTCAGAACCATGTTCATGCTGTTGGCTTTTTATATGTCTAGTATAATCTTATATAACCGGAAGCTAATAAAAAGTCTTTTATATGGAGATAGGTGTGTTAGTCACTCAGTTGTGTCTGAGTCTCTGTGACCCTATGGACTCTTCTGTCCATAAGATTCTCAAGGCAAGAATACTGGGGTGGGTTGCCATTTCCTTCTCTGTTTATATGGAGACATTACTGCAAAAATGTTTGTCATATCAAATTATGATGATCAGGGACTTCCCTGGCAGTCCAGTGCCTAAGACTCGCCTTCTAGTGCAGGGGGGTGTGGGTTTGACCCCTGGTCCGGGAGCTTAGATTCCTCATGCCTCATGGCCAAAAAAACCAAAACTTAAAACAGAAGCAATATTGTAATGAATTCAGTACTTAAGAAAAAGCAATCCCATTTGAGGACCATGTGGCCAAATGGCTCATAAATGACACTGATAGCAAGTTGCCGTTTTAGTTTCATAGTCCTTCCTTGACCATTAGACCTTCTTAAGCACCAGCCCATCCTTCCCTCCTTCCGTGGATTCTTCTTGGTTTTAGTAACATTACAAATAAACATAACCTGGCCTTGAGCATGGCTCTGAAGCAGCCGAGAAAAATCAGATCTGCTTCAACTTTTCTATTAACCTAGATGCCTTTAGGAATTTAAGCATAGTAAACCTGTTATATGTAAGAAAGTATTTTCTGCAACCAAATTGGATAAAAAAGAAAAGTATGGATCATATGTTAGGATATCTTTAGTGAAGAAGGTTTGTGTTTAAAAAGACATTTATAGAAAACTCTATCAATACATTTATAGAAAACTCTACCCAACAATAGCAGAAAGCATATTTTTTGTAGTGTCCATGAACCAGTCCCCAGATAGAAAATATTCTATCATAAAACAAACCTTAACAAGTTTAAAAGAACTGAAATTACACAGAGCACATTCTCTGATTCTAATGGAAAAAAACTAGAAATCAATAATAGAAAAATATCTGAGAAATTCCCAGATATTTGGAAATTAACAACATACTTCTGATTAGCCATGAGTCCAAAGATAGTCACAAGGGAAAGGAGAAAATATTTTTAATTGAATGAAATTGAAAATATAGCAAATCAAGAATTAGAGCTGACAGTGCTTAGAGAGAAATTAATAGTATTAAATGATTATATTAGAAAGGAAGAAATATCTGTATCAGGACTGAAGGAGAGAGCATCACTTCAGACTCTATAGTAATTAAAAGAACAACAGAGAAATACTACAAATAACGTTATGCCCAGAAGCTGGATAACTTAATGAAATAGACAAATTTCCTTATAAAGTATCAAAGCTCACTCAAGAAGAAATAGATAACCTGCATAGTCCAATAGTAACTAAAGAAATTGAATTCATATTTAAAACCTTTCTATAAAGAAAACTTGAGACCTACATGGCTTCCATAGCAAATTTACCACCTTTAAGGAAGAAATGTTATTTCTATACAAACTCTTCCAGAAAATAGAAGGAACACTTCTCAACTCATTTTATGAGGCTGCTGCTGCTAAGTCACTTCAGTCGTGTCCAACTCTGTGCGACCCCATAGACAGCAGCCCACCAGGCTTCCCCATCCCCGGGATTCTCCAGGCAAGAACTCGAGTGGGTTACCATTTCCTTCTCCAATGCATGAAAGTGAAAAGTGAAAGTGAAGTCACTCAGTCGTGTCCGACTCTTAGCGACCCCATGGACTGTAGCCCACCAGGCTCCTCTGTCCATAGGGTTTTCCAGGCAAGAGTACTGGAGTGGGGTGCCATTGCTAGATAATACCAAAAGATATTGCAAAAAAAAAACCCTTCGCTCATGCACTGGGACAAATGGACAAAAAAACCCTTCCTTCATACACTGGGACAAATGGACCAGCAAACCGAATTCAACAGTGTTTAAATAGCATAGGAGTTGTGTTGTGCTGGTAAACTGGCTCCCCAGTTGGTGGGGGAAACCCTCTTTGTATGGATTTCCATGGTGTAAATCTCCCACCATGACCAATTGGCAAGTTACCAGCATAAGGTCCCTGAACGTGGAGTTGGGAAAAGATGTGTGGAATCAGCTCTCGTGAGGTGGTACAACTAAAGCACATCATGATCCATTCTTTTCCCAAGAATGCAAGCTGCTCAACATTCAAAAATCAGTGAATGGACTTCACCATAATAATAGACTGAAGAAAAAGACAAACTGTGAATCAAAAATTGCATTAAGTTCTGTCCTAAGCAAAATAAGCCCACCCAAGCTGATGCTCTGAGAGTCCACTGCACTTCAGACCTTCCAGTGCTGCTGTTTCGCCTGTCCCCTTTTTTTGCATCGTTGCTTTGATCATTGCCCTTCCTTTTCAAACATCTAGATTATACCCTCTTCCCGTGGCCACTGCTTGCTTGCTCATCCAACATTTTTTAAATAGATGCAATGACTCATTGGGAGGATGGAGAAATACTCCTAGCTCATGCGAAAGATCTGGAGTGTATAAATCTATATAATTGGCTCTTAAATTTCATATACACACACACCCAATGACAAAGAAGTATATCTGTCTGTTTTTATTTCCAATCATGTGCTCATTATACTCTTTGTGAGGACTTTTTTAAATGGTTACTCTAGTGGGGTCGTGGAATGGTGAAATGACCGATTCTTCTCTCCTGTTTTGGGAGTACCTTTGTGTCAAGAATCTTGTTCTTTTAAAAATCTGAGTATCAACTCCTGACACACTACTTGGCATGTAGATTCAGTGAATATTTTGATGAATGGATGAAAGAATGAAACAGAATTTTGAGAATCCCTCACTTGCCAAGGATCTCAATTCAAGATTTTAGTGTGAGACTCAAATATTCACCATGGAAATGGCTGTTCCTTGAATGACAACCCCAACTCCAGTGTAGTGATCTTCAGCATTTTTCTGTTTATTTCAAAGACATTTATGAAATGAGAGTGGGAACAGAGTAATTAAAATTCCCTTAAGAACTTCATTTAAAGAGATCCGGGGCACCCGTATCATCTGAAAAAGTACTGTGGGACTGGCAGTGTTAAGTGATGAATACTGACTACAGCTAAAACCAGCTTTAGCAGAATTTTATAACGGTGTAACGGTGTTGTGTATTGCCTGTACTGTTCAATATGTTTGCTCCTTTGGTTGTCCAGTGGTTAAGAATCTGCCCTCCATTGCAGGGGATGTGGGTTTGATCCCTGGTCAGGGAACTAAGATCCCGCCTGCCCTGGGGCAGCTAAACCCTTGCACTGCGACTACTGAGCCCTTACTCTAGAGCCCATGCTGCGCAACACGAGAAGCCACACACACACACACACACACACACACACACACATACACACACACACACACACACACACACACACACACACACACGCGCTGTGCAACACGAGAAGCCCAAGCACCACCGTGAAGACCCAGCACAGCCTACACACACACACACACACACACACACACGTGTGTGTGTATACATGTTTGCTGTTTGTATTCATATGTGGATTTTTAAACTTATATTAATGGGTAGGGGAACCTGGAACACAACTTTAAAAGTTATTATATATCTTTAAATTTTGGTGTATTGTTGATCGTATCTGTGATTTATTTAATACCTCTTTCTTTTTTTGAAATAGCATATGTATAAGTGCAATTTATTTATTTGTACACTCTGTCTATTTGTTTTGGTTGTGCCGTGTCTTCGTTGCTGCATGCGGGCTTTCTCTGACTGGGGCGAGTAGGGGCGTCTCTTGTTGCGGAGCACAGCCTCTAGAGTGAGAGCTTCAGTCGTTGTGGTACACGGGCTTAGTTCTGCTAGGCATGTGGAATCTTCCCAGACCAGGAATCGAACCTGCATCCCCTACATTGGCAGGCAGATTCTTATCCACTGTGCCACCAGGAAAGTTCTATTTAATACCTAACTCTTGATCATCTGCTTTACTATGTGATTTCACTGAGATAAATGGAGAGTGGTACTGTAACATCAGTTAATATGGTCTGTGAAATCTCAAAGATTGTTTTCAGGCGGGCTGAGATATGGATGTGTTGGGTTGATTAAGAAGAACAGATCGTGTGGGATCACTGGTCCCCAGAGGAGGTCAGGGTGAGACACTTATATTTACATCAAAACAACTTTTAAGTTTCCTGATTTGCTTATCAGCTTCAAAAAGAGAAAGAAACCTTTAATTATTTAGGAAAATGGACATTATCTTTTCCCCACCTGAATCCAGGTTTTTAGTTATCAAAAACATATCAAATTACTCCTCAGCACTGATTATCCTTCAAGCTAAGCAACTTGTCTCAACAGTCTCTTGTTAAATAAGTTAGTACTTGCATCATTGTCAAGCTTGGCTTCAGTGTCCTGAATACCAAAGTGGCCATCGTTTTCATACTGAGTCAGATGTCTGTTTATTCTCATTTTATTAATGGAAAATTTTCTCCATCAGGGATGGATGAATGAGATTTACAACTATGATCCAGAAACTTACCATGCGACTTTGACACATTCAGTCTTCGTTCGACTTGAGGGTGGGACCTTGAGACTTTCAAAGCCCAATAAAAATATATCCAGAAGGGCAAGCTACAATGAAACAAAACCAGAGGTCACCTACATCAGCCAGAAAATCTACGACCTCTCGGACAGCAAGGTGAGCCTGTCTAATTTTGGAAGCTTAGATGAATGAAAAGCAATTGGAATCTTGGATGCTTTACTGTATTTTTTTCCCTTAAAAAGGTTGTGCGTGTTTTTAAAGGATTTTTCTAATTTAGAGCAGTACCTGTCAGGCGTTAATATGCATATGAATTACCCGAGTGTCTTTTAAATTGCAGAATCCGATTCAGCAATTATGAGGGAGCCCTGAGAGTCTGCATTTTTGTGACTCCCAGATCTTATCTATGCTGCTAGTCCACGGACCACACTTTGAGAAGCAAAGGCATCATACACCCTTCTGACTTCAAGAGTTAATTTTTTTGGTCAAACAGAAAGTCACACATTACAGTGCTGGCTAATAACTAATGGAGGCCCTACAAATTGGAAATTATGGGTATATATGCAGAATAGCCACATTTTGTTAAAAGTATCACATACTTCTGTTCTTGAGAAATGTAAATTATTTGTTATTCCAAAAAGCTGTAGGTACTCTGTTCTTAAAACTCTCGTGCATGATCTTTGAGTTTCCCCAAAATTGCAGAAGTTAAAAAAATTTTCTTTTTGTTTATAAATTCATTCTTAACTTGAGGTTGATTAACTTGAGCTTCTTGTCGAGATCTAGTTTGATAAATTCTTTTTTATCCCCTCCTCAGCTTAAGTTTGGCCTAGGGTCATTAAATTCAGTTCATATCCAGACTTAATTGATGATAATCCTCTGAACAGTTGTTGTGCTACTGTTACCTGGAAATCATAGATATCTGTAACTGGCAGATGTTCTTGAACATCTCCTTTCTGGACTTATTTTGAAGAAAAAGTCATTTCTATAAATTCTAGTTTCAAAGGTTCGCATGCCACAACTAAAGATCCCGTGTGCTGTAACTAAGACCTGGCAGTCAAATAAATAATAAATAAATATTCTGAAAAGTTATAGTTTCTCTAGTCGTGTTATGGACAGATGGTAGCTCTTTTACGTTCATCATTGCAGTCAAAAGTGACGGTGACGTCTGCATCTGTGCCCTGCACAGTAGTAGTGTTCATCATAGCCAATTCTTAATTTAGCATGTAAATCATTTCCCTTTCTCTGTAGGTTTATCTTGTGCCTAAAAGTCTGGCTCGAAAAAGAATCTGGAATAAAAAGTACCCCATTTGTATTGAGCTTGGTCAACAAGATGACTTTATGTCTAAGGCCCAGACTGACAAAGAAACTTGTGAAGAGAAGCCACCAGCTGAGCGGGAGCTGGGAGGCGAGGACCCTAAGAAGCCACCCCACCCTCAGGAGGGAACACGATCTGGCCATCGAGATCAGATACTCTATCTCTTTGGGAGAACTGGCCGAGAAAAAGAGGAGTGGTTTAGGAGATTTATTCTGGCATCTAAGCTGAAGTCAGAAACCAAGAAGCCACCTGGTGTCTCTGGAAGTAGAGCAGGTAATGACGTGTGTGCTGAGTGCTTATGTATTTTTAAAGGGCCTGTGAGCGGACTGAGAGAGAGTCCCAGGTAGGAAGGAAGCCCACCCTGAACTGGTGACTGTGCCACCGAAGGTGTGTTCAGGGGTCCTTTCCCTTCTAGGCTGCTCACTGCAGTACTCTGAACTGAATCATTTAATCAGTGATGGAAACATTCATAGTTTTGGTTTTTTTTCTCTTTGCTGGTTCCTTAAGGACTCTATTTATTTTTACATATTGAGGCTCCTCTGAGAGAAGCAGCAGCAGGAGAACCCTAGTTATAATAAGAAGGCCGTGAGAAGGCAGCTCATGCTCTCAAGCTCCCGGCCTTCAGCATGGCCTCCATGCCCAAGACCAAGTGCCAGAATCCTTGGGCTCCTGACTTGCTGCGTTTGCACCAGGCCCCTGTGCTCATTTCCTGTCCCTCTGTCCCATGTACTTTGCTTGGAACGTCACTGACTCTCTCCCTGTCCTCCAGACGGGGCCTGGAGGACACTGTCTTTGCTTTCTGCGCCATCTTTGCTTTTTGCATACGCAGTTCCCTCTACCTGGCATGCTCTTCCCCACCTGGGCCGGGAAAATTGCCAACTGTTTCTTCAAGGGGCAGTCCAGAGGTCACTGCCTGTGGAGGTCAGTGCTGCAGGAAGCGCCTCTCAGCTCTCTCGGGCAGAGGCACTCTCCCTCTGCTTCCCAGTCGTGCTTCAGTTACAGTGCTTATTACAGAAAACTGTGGTTTATTTGCCTGGGTGCCTGAGTTCAAGGGCAGTTATTGTGTATGTCTTAATCTTTTTCTTACTGTGAAACTGGCCCAGAGAAAGTGCTTGATTTAAACAATGTGTTGAATGAATGAATGAAAGATGGTGTATTTGTCCATCCACAGGCTTAAGGCAGTTCCAGTTAGCTTTCTGCCCCCTTTCCATGTGCCCCTGGGAGGTATGTCAGTCCTGCATTTGACCCTAAGAGGTTACCAGGAAGAAAGAAAGGTACCTACCAGATATGTATCATGGCTCCCATTACTCCAAATCATCCTGAAGAAAAATGAAAACTCTCCTAAAAAAGTGATCTGTCATTACAGTGGAAGGTGTCTTTCAGGGTGGGAAATAGTCTTATGTTTTTTGAACAGTGATTGATAACATTTTAGCCACTTTTCAATTGAACCCAGTGGAGTACGCTTTGTGTTCCGTTTCCCTTGGTGTTACGCTCTTCGTGTGTGTTAACAGCCATCTCTTCTTTGTCCCAGGGGTTTTGCCCTCACATAGCAGACACAGCAGCCCCTCAGGGCACCTGACCCACAGCCGCAGCAGCAGCAAAGGCAGCGTGGACGAGCTCGTGGCCCAGCCGAAGCAGAAGGAGCTGGTGGGCGGCGTGCGGCAAAAGATGCTTCTGGACTACAGTGTGTACATGGCTAGGTGTGTCCCCCAGGAAAACCGGAGCCCCCAGAGGAGCCCTGTGCAGAGCGCGGAGAGCAGCCCCACCGCGGGGAAAAAGGTAAAGCTGGCTGCCCTGGCCTGGCTGTTCTACGTGTAAACTCAGGTCTTCGTACTTCAGCCCTTCGAGCAGCTCTTCTGTACCAGGCCCTGTTCCAGGCACTGGGGACACAGTGATGAACCAGACAGATGAGGGCCATGCTCTTAGGGAACTTGAACTCTAGTCTGGGAAACAGTGAGCAATGAACATCAGGTGCTGATAAGGGTTACAATAAAGCCAAGCAAGGGAGAATTGGCTGCTTTAGATTGATCGTCGCAGTGCTCTCAAGAGGAGGGCCTCTTTGAGGATGCGACACTTGGGCAGAGCCTTGGCCAGAGTGAGGAAGCGAGCCCTGTGGTCTGTGTCGGGGGAGCGTTCCAGGTGTGGGAACCAGAAGGTTCAGAGGCCCCAAAGCAGGGATGTGGCTGCAGTGTTCAGGGAACCGCCATGAGGTTGGCGTGGGTGACAGTGAGCGAGGGACAGAGGCACGGCCTCCTCAGGTCAGCTCCTTGGCAGTCAGATCGAGGCCCTGGGAGGGTTTTGAGCAGGACATAATGTTGATCTGATTTGAATTTGAAAAAGATATGTGACTCTCATGGAGAAGAGGTGGAGGAGGAAGAGGGTGGATGGGAGGTGATTGTGGCAGCCGAGAGTGGGGCTGAGACTGAAGGGTCACAGCAGGGCTGAGACGCAGCTGCCTTTGGGAGACTCTTGGAGGGAGCTGGCTGGGTTTGCGGGTGAATTCCACGCATGATGGCGAGAACCAGAGCAGTCAGAGGTTACCCCTAGCATTTGATCTGAGCAGCTGGGTGACCAGTAGGGAAATTCACAAAATCATTAGCAACAGAAGTCTAATTCTTCAATAACCATTGTATTCTCAACTTCTCAGACTCCTCAGCTGTGTCCAGGGCTTTTGAAGGTTTACCATCAGCATTATTTGCACAGTATTAGTATAACAAGCTGGACATTGACTCGAGAGCATTTGTGATTAATATAAGCTGCCATCTGCCAGATTCTGCTAGATCCTTTAATAGAATTATTCTGATCCCTCGAACAGTCTTGCAAACCAGCTAGTACTGTCTCCATTTTGTAGGTGGAGAGACCCCACCTCACAGACGTTAATTAGGTTAATTTTACAGTTGCTAAGTGATGGAGCACTCAAAACCTGATCTGAGATTCCAAGGTCCTTTGGCTGCCAGGACTGCCGTCTTGGTGGGTCCTCTCAGACTGCTTTACCGCAGGCCTCCAGCCACTCAGGTTCTGAAGCACGGCATCCGCCTGTGGAGTAGGACGAAGCCATGTTCAGTTGCTAAAGTGTTTGACATCTGATCAGATGACCGTGTTTCTGTTAACCGAAGCATCTGGGGCCTTCCTCTTTGTGCCCTCAGCCTTTATTTCTTCTGTTGACCCTCTTCACTATGGAAGAGGCCCCAGAACCTACCCCCAGCCTACTCTGTCAGGGCCAAAAAAGACCATATGCCTTTGCTGGCCTCTGACCCACTGCCTGTACCTCTGACTTAATTTACCAGCTAGAGTGGGAAGTAGGCTTCCTGCTAAGCTAGGGTGGGATCATATACAACTGTTCTAGAAATGTCCTGTTTACCACTGACTCCCACTCCCCCACCCCGGTTCCCTTTCTCCCTGGGCAGTCAGCTGTCTTGACCCTCATCAGACTCAGGAGGATCTGGAGGAGAACTGTGTGATGTGAGAAAATGATCTGAGTAAATGCTTGCTTTTTAAAAAAGAGTTCTGAAAATTAACAGCTTTACAGCATCGTTCCCTCAGTATGTGTCTACATGTGCGTGTCTCGCCTCGTCTCTGGGGTCTGTGGGAGGCCCTGCTGGCACGTGGCCCAGCCCCCGGCCTAGCGCTGCTGTTGCCGACCTTTCTTCCAGGCACTTTAGCACTACCCCTTTAGGCACCAAGATCTCTTTTCATCTTCTGCGCCTGATAAAAATCTCTAAAAACCACATGGCACTTCCTGGCCCCCTTAGGCAGAGCAGGCAGGGATGATTTTATCTTGCCTTGCTGATTTAAAGACTCAGTACAACACATGGAAATTCAGGCCTGTGGTCTGGCGAGGCCACTGAGTTAGGGCCTTTCATCCCGTCTGAGCCATCCCAGACCACAGACTCTGCAGCATTTTCTGTCAGTTGTCCGTTGGCTGGTGTTGCTGTGTGTCCTTCTAATTGCCCTTCCTTGAGTGCTTATCCTCATCTCCCACCCTTCTCCTTAATTTACTGATTCTAATCTGCCCGAGCTAGGAAACAACAGAGAACCAGAACTGTGTGAACAGACAGCTGTCTTTGGAAGAGGGGCTTTTGAAGAAAGTGCAGGAGCATTGGTGCTGGGTTTCCACATCTGCTTGGCCGGCCTGAAGCACATGTTGGCTACATCCTGGCTCTCAGGTGGTCTGAGAGTAGAGATGGTTGTGAATAAGGTATAGGCGTGTGTGTTGGTTATCTATTGCCATGTAACAAACAGCCCCAAATGGGGTAGCTTAAAACAATAGCAATGATTTATTTTGCTCACAAATTTATAATTTCACCAGGCCTAGCAGTAAAGCTTTCTTCCTGCTCCACATAGTGTCAGATGGGGAGGCTGGACCCGGGGCTGGAGGGCCTGCTTCCAAGATGGTGCTCACACGGCTTGCGTGTAGACACTGAGTGCTGGCTGGGAGTTCAGGCTGAGGGCCTTGGTTCTTCTCCTTGTGGCCTGGGCTTCCTTCATTGTGGTGGCTGGGTTCTAAGCACAAGTGTCCCTAGAGAAAAAGACAGGTAGATGCTATACCGCCTGTTATGACAGTAAAAGTATGGCTCATCTCGGAAGTAAAATAATGTCACTTCCTTCCTGCGCTATTAGTCAAAGCGGTCAAAGAGCCCAGAGGGGCATAGATGCTACCTTTTGCTGAGGGAGCAGCAAATTCTTAGAAGAGCATTGCACCATTCTGGGGACATAAGATCTGCTACAGTATTTATTCCTGTACACCTTTCGTTACTTTTCAGGCTTTTCTGTTCAGTGGAGATAGTTCTTTACTAGTTTTATTTCTCTTTATTTTTGCCGTTTGAGCAAATGAGGACCCAACCCCATCTTTGATTTTCCTTTCTATTCTTTGCCTGTGAAGCGTTAACATGGTTCCCCAAACCAAAGCTGTAGAAAGCCATGCTCAGAAAAGTGCCATCTCCCCCACCCTATTCATCCATGCCATCCTCCCCACCCCCACCCTCACCCCAATAGTGAACCAGTGTCCTTAGTCTCTGGCTCATCCTCTCTGGGTTCGTTTCCCCTCCTTTCTTACACAGAGGGTATCCATGCTAAGGACACTCTCCCGCATGCTCTTTTCACTTACCAGTACACTCTGGAAATCACTCCACGTCAGTTCTTAGGTATCTTCCCTTCCTCTTGTTTTTTCTTAACGCAGCCGTGAAGACTGACTTCATTGTGTTAATGTTCTATAGTATATTCAGTCTCTTATAGGCATATAGATGGTTTATGATATTTTGCAGTTACAAATAACACTTCAGTGAACAACTTTGTTTATGTGTATTTTTGTCTTATTGGGGATATAGCTTCACGGTAAAATCTTAGCAGAATGTCAAAATGTAAACTCACATGTGGTTTTGTTACATATTGCCAAATTCCCCCCCATAAGGGTTGCACCAGTGTTCATTCCCGCTGGCCACAAGATGCCTGTTTCCTCACAGTTTCATCAAGTGTGGACCTTTCGGATGTGGTCATCTGTGCACGTCCTTCCTGCCCGAGGCGGCCAGGGTATTTCTTTGGTTCATGTTGCCTCTGCTGTCATGAGTCCAGGAGGGATTGAAGGGCCTCTGAGACTCAAGGGGACCTTGGACATCTCTTCAGGTCACACTGTCCCTCTGTCAGTGTGGGCCACCATCTGCATGCTTACCTCAGGTCACATGTCCTTCCCCTTCTGTTCAGGGAGCTTGGGACACAGCTCCAGCCTGTGCCCCACTCTGCCGCTTCCTCTGACAGGCCCTGTTCAAAGCCTTCCTCACCCGGAGGGCTCCAGGTCTAATGGCAGTGTCCACACGCTTGGCCTCCTTTTTCATACGTTGCCCAGTGCTGAGCTGGGTCAGGAGGTGAGTGAGGCTGCAGGTGCCCAGGAGCCAAACCCATGTTAACAACAGCCAGTGATAATTAGTAAATGTAGACTGCTGCTGCTAAGTCGCTTCAGTTGTGTCCGACTCTGCGACCCCATAGATGGCAGCCCACCAGGCTCCCCGTAGACTTGGATTAAACAGTACTAAGCACTTTTGTTCGTTATTCTCACTCAATAATTAAAAGCTACTTTAGGGGTTTCTGAAGGCACTTTGGAGCTCAAAACTTGAATTATAAAATACCACTGTTTTTGGAGGAAGGGCCTGGTTCTCCAGATGGTTAGCAGTTAGCTGTCAGTTGCTGAGCCCTGACTTGCCCTCATGATTCTCTGTTATCTCACAAGCACAGGCTGTGCCAGCCTCTGAAGTCTCCAAAGCCCTGTGATCTTGGTGCTTTTCTCTTTTCTCAGGCAGCTTACCCTCTAGAACAGTGAGACCACAAGGCTGGCTGAGGAGACCCAGAGCTGGACCATCTTGTTGAGGTGGTCTCCTTGGTTTGAGGAGAAGGTCTAAATTAAGAAAATGAGGAAGCTCTTAAGAAATGTCTAAAGGTGGGATAGTATTACCTGGAGTGGGGACCTAAGGAGGGGAGACCCACTGGCAGCCTGTGGATTTGCTGAGGGGTGCAAGGCCAGGGATGCCGCTAGTTCTGTGGGCCCCAGAGCGGCCTGCCTGGGGAGGGGGGACATCGGTGAGGCCGTGCTCTGTGAGTCCTCCAAGCATGCGGCTCTGGTGTTCAGATCGCATCACGCACTGCCACACTGCTTTTTGCTGGAAGGTGTTAAAGTCTGCCCCAGGTCTGGAGAGTCCTCTCTTCATTATTACTAGTTCCACTATCTTGTTAACCTAAAAACTGGATCATAATGGACTACCTCCTGTTTGGTGTTATCAGGAGATAAGAACTCTACAAAGCAAACAGGAATCAAACAGAAACCAGGAAGTCTTAACAGGCAGAGTGGCTTCCCAAGGCTTTCTCTTTGCCTCCTCAGAGTCTGCTTTTTAAATTTTTAAAAGTAGAATTGTGAAGTGCTTATCATACAATAAGTAAAAAATATAAAGCCATATATCCAATTTAAAAATAAATTTTAGAAAGCCTCCAGGTAAGAGTGTCATGACAACTCAGTGGGGGAAAGTATAGTTTTTTCAGCAAATAGTGCCACAGCAACTGGATATCCACATGCCAAAGAATGAGGTCAGACTCCTCCCTCACACTGTATACAAAGGTTAACTCAGAATGGATCCTAGAAGAACAGAAACTATGAAACTCTTAGAAGAAAATATAGGAGTAAATCTCTGTGATTTGGAGGTAGATTAAAACTTCTTAGATAAGATACCAAAAGTATGCACAACCAGAGGAAAAAAAAGATACACTGGACATCATCAACATTAAAACATTTATGCTGCAAACATACCATCAAGAAAGGGAAAAAACAACCCAGAGTTTGCAAATCATATGTCTAAGAGCCTTGTACCTAGAATATATAACGCAGGGGTCTGCAGCCTCCAGGATCTAATGCCGGGTGATCCGAGGTGGAGTTGACGTAATAATAATAGAAATACAGTGGGCAGTAGCGCTTGAACCATTCTGAAACCATCCCCCACCACGAACCTGGTCCGTGGAAAAATTGTCTTCTATGAAACCAGTCCCTGGTGCCAGAAAGATTGGGGATCACTGGTACAAAGGACTCTTACAACTCAATAACAAAAACCTAATTAAGAAATAGACAGAGGATCTGGACAGATATTTCTCCAAAGAAGATATACAAATGACCAGTAAGCATACAAAATATATTCAAAGTCGTTAGTCATCAGAGAAATGCCAATCGAAACCGTAATGCAGTGCTACTTCTCAACCAGTGGGATGACTAGAGTGAAAAGACAGTCGCAGTTAGTGAGGATGTGGAGAAACGGGAACCCTTGTACGGTGGGAATGTGAAGTGACGCAGCTGCTGCAGAAAGCAGTTTAATGGTTCCTCAGAATGTCTTCTATAGAGAGTACATCATGTGACATGCCGGGCTGGATGAAGCACAAGCTGGAATCAAGACTGCCGGCAGAAATATCCATAACGTCAGATATGCAGATGACACCACCCTTATGGCAGAAAGCGAAGAGGAGGTTAAAGAGCCTCTTGATGAAGGTGAAAGAGGAGAGTGAAAAAGTTGGCTTAAAATTCAACATTCAAAAAACGAAGATCATGGCATATGGTCCCATCATTTCATGGCAAATAGATGGAGAAACAATGGAAACAGTGACAGACTTTATTTTCTTGGGCTCCGAAATCACTGCAGATGGTGACTGCAGCCACAGGATTAAGACACTTGCTCCTTGGAAGAAAAGCGGTGACAAACCTAGACAGCATTTTTAAAAGCAGAGACATTACATTTCTGACATTATGTAAAGTTCTGTATAGTCAAAGCTATGATTTTTCCAGTAGTCATGTATGTATGTGAGAGTTTGACCGTAAAGAAGGCTGAGTGGCAAAGAATTGATGCTTTTGAACTATGGTGTTAGAGAAGACTCTTGAGAGTCCCTTGGACTGCAAGGAGATCAAACCAGTCAATCCTAAAGGAAATCAGTCTTGACTGTTCATTGGAAGGACTGATGCTGAAGCTGAAGCTCCAACACTTCGGCCACCTGATGCGAAGAGCTGACTCATTCGAAGGGACCCTGATACTGGGCAAGGCTGAAGGCAGGAGAAGGGACAACAGAGGACGAGATGGTTGGATGACATCACCGACTCAATGGATATGAGTTTGAGCTAGCTCTGGGAGATGGTTGAAGGACAGGGAAGTCTGACATGCCGCAGTCCCCGGGGTTACAAAGACTGAGCAACTGAACAACAACAGAATGGTAAATAAACTTAAAAGTTACGGGGTCCAGTTCCACTCCTGTGTATATATCTAAGAGAAATGAAACTGTGTCCACACAAAAACTTGTGAACAACTGTTCACAGCAGTGTTATTCACAGTAGCGAGAAGTGGAACGCAGCTGAAGTATCCATCGATTGAAGAATGAAGGAGTGTGATGTATGCACATAATAGAGTATTATTCCGCAATATGAGGAAATGATGGATGTACTGATACGTGCTACATCATGGGTGATCTTGAAAACATTATGCTTAGTGCAAGAAGTAGTCACGAAAGAACACACATTGTATGATTCCATTTTTATGAAATGTCCAGAATAGGCAAATCCACTGCCATGGATTAGTGATTGGTTGCCCCAGGCTGGTGGGGATGGAGTCGGGGGGAATGGGGAGTGATGCTAGTGGATACAGGGTTTCTTTGGAGGTAATGAAGATATCCTAAAATTGACTGTGCTCATGGCTTCACGACCCTGACTATATCAAATACCACTGATTATGTTCTTTAAATGGGTGAACTGTATGGAATGTGGATTGTGCTGTGTCCTTAGTCAATTCAGTCGTTTCTGACTCTTTGCAACCCCATGGACTGTAGCCCGCCAGGCTCCTCTGTCCATGGGATTCTCCAGGCAAAAATACTGGAGGGGGTTGTCATACCCTTCTCCAGGGGATCTTCCCAACCCAGGGACTGAACCTGAGTCTCTTGAGTCTCCTGCATTGGCAGATGAGTTCTTTACCAGTAGTGCCTCCTGGATTATATCTCCGTACATCTGTTTTTATAAAAGGATACAAAACCACGTTAGTTACATCTGTTGTTTTTTTTTTTTAAGCAATGTATTCTTAAAAGTATATGTACATTGAAAACAGACCAAAAGAAGATACAATTAAAATGTTTTAAATAATTAAATCTGGATAGTGGGATTATGGGTGTTTTCTATGGTACTTACGTTTGGTTTTGTAATTGGGGAAACAGCCCCTGTGGGAGGGTCTTCCACTGTTCCTTCTCCTGGACCATGCAGCCCTTTGTGAAACCCTCATGACACCAGATTGTGTGTGACCAAACCTTAGCAGCAAAGCCGCTAAGCTCTTTTTGTCCCTAAAAAGCTGGGCTCACATTAAAGAGAATACATTTGAATCAGTTCTAATGAGATGGATGAAACTTGAGCCGATTATACAGAGTGAAGTAAGCCAGAAAGAAAAACACCAATACAGTATACTGACACATATATACGGAATTTAGAAAGATGGTAATGATGACCCTGTATGCGAGACAGAGAAAGAGACACAGATGTATAGAACGGACTTTTGGACTCTGAGGGAGAGGGAGAGGGTAGGATAATTTGGGAGAATGGCATTGAAACATGTATACTATTATGTAAGAAACGAAGTGCCAGTCTATGTTCGATATAGGATACAGGATGCTTGGGGCTGGTGCATAGGGA
This sequence comes from Ovis canadensis, assembly GCF_042477335.2. Classification (NCBI taxonomy): domain Eukaryota; kingdom Metazoa; phylum Chordata; class Mammalia; order Artiodactyla; family Bovidae; genus Ovis; species Ovis canadensis. Next base: position 56,789,107 of record NC_091255.1, on the reverse strand, counting down.
TGATCCAGAGAGATGATATGGGGTGGGAGGTGGGAGGGGGATTCAGGATTGGGAGCTTGTATACACCCGTGGTGGATTCATGTCAATGTATGGCAAAACCAATACAGTATTGTAAAGTAAAATAAAGTAAAAATAAAATTAAAAAAATAAAAATAAAAATAAAAAGCTGGGCTCATCTGGCTATTTATAATAGGAGACAAGTAAACCACACAAAGTAAATCTGTACTATTTTCTTTCTACGGGTTAGTTTTTAATAAAATATCTCCCGAGAGCTAATCAGACCGTTCTAAAGGCCTTGCTTCAGCTCCCGGCCATTGAGCTCTCCAAACTTTATTTTGGGAGCCATTTTTAGAAACGTACCCTTTCTAAATATACATCTTTATTTGAAACGGTGGCATGAATATACTTCTCACATTCCTCTCTGCAGCCAAATAGCAGCCTGAGGAAATATATGCACATTTATTGTTTAAGGTGTTACATGTTTATGACTTCCATTGAAAATGCATTCTTTCTAGCAGCCTGTTGAACCCAGATTTTGTTCATAAAGCTGCTCTGATGCATTGTCAGTATTCTGCTGCTCCTGGATTTTTCTTTGTTCCCTTCAAGTCTGAGGCGAAACCCTGCATTAGAAAAAGGAACAGTTGAAAAGAAAAACACAGCCTGCTTGTCAGTAATTTCGGAAATTTGTTTCCACATCATATGCCTTTGGCTTGGACAAAAGTTGTGAAATAGGCTTTGTTTCTTGCTATTGTGTTAAACCCCGTTTCCTGTGAATAACTCGGGTGTAAGGAGAGGTTAGTAAAGGGCCAGCCCTCCCACAGGAGAGGAGAAAGAGTGACCTCTTCTCTGTATAGCCTACAGATATGAGCGTGACATGTGCTGTCCTGCGTGGGCAGCATTTTGGCTCTACCCGGCTCCCTGGGGGGAGGAGGGCATTGTTCTTGGGTGACCGCTCACTCAGAAGTCTGCGTGGATAATCTAATGTGACTCAGAGACAGTGAGTAACCTCGGAAAAGCTAGACCGGATCCCTCTCGGGTGGGGTGTAGATGTTTGGGCAGAGAAAAAAAACGATTCCAAAATCCACATACAACTTGAGGCATGACAGTGCTTGCTGGGCACAGACTCCTGCTCATCCATCCAGGACCTGGTGGCCGAGGTGCCCTGGTTGCTTGCTCTCAGAAGCCTGTGCAGCACGAGAAGGGCACAGAGAGGGTGCCTCACAGCTGCTCACACGAGGCAGCTGGAGCTGTGTCTTCTGAAATGCAGGGACCGACATGGGTTTATTTTTTAAACCAGAGTTTAATTTTTTTTTTTTTCATGAAACTCACCAACATTCATAAGGGAGAACTTTGAAAACATCCCAATTTGAAGGACTCCTCGAACATAGAATATCCCTGCTTATATGCAGTAACGGGACTTCCCTGGTGGCTCAGACAGTAAAAGCGTCTGTCTACAATGTGGGAGACCCGGGTTCGATCCCTGGGTCGGGAAGATCCGCTGGAGAAGGAAATGGCAATCCACTCCAGTTCTATTGCCTGGAAAATCCCATGGACAGAGGAGCCTGGTAGGCTACAGTCTGTGGGGTCGCAAAGAGTCGGACACGACTGAGCGATTACATTGGGAAATGCACGTGAACACCAAGTCCCCAAAGCGAGAGACGGCACACGCTCTGATGGGAGGAGAGGACAGGTGGGCGCTGGGTGGTCTGCCAAGCTTCACACACGCTCAGTGGCCAGTTCTACTGGGCCAGACTCTTAAGGGCTCTGGACTTCAGAAGAGTCACATAGATACCTGCCATAGACCTTAAGGACACTCGCATGTCACCAGATCTCTGAAGTGTCAAATCCATGAGCACCAGGCCGCGCATGCGTGTACTCTGCCACCAGCCTAGGACACAGCTGTGTGGGGCTGCCCAGGACAGACGTGACTGGCGTGAGCCAGCACGCGTGGCACACAGAGGCGTCTCTGTGTGTAATGGCTGCAGGCAGCCGTAAGGAATCCAAATGCATTTGTATCAGCCGTAGAGGAAAGAGGAAGGGTGAACAGCCCGCAGATCCTGCATTTCTAGTCCTTTTGGCCTTTGCTTTCCAAGGCTAATTGATTCTGTGAAGCTGTCATCTCATTAGAGCCCTCGGCACAGGGCACAACTGTCACACGAGGGGCCAGTCAGTCCCTCTGACTCCCACAGGATAGAGCACTGGAGGACGGGTGGGTGAGGCTGTGAGTCAGGCTGCGCTGATGAATTAGGGGCCTCAGGCAGGGCACTGATCGGTGCTGAGTCGGTTTTTTCCTCCTAAAATAGAAGTGAAAGTTCTGTCTTTCTGGGGTATTGTGAGATGCCAGTGAGGGAGCCTGAGAAGGAGTCTTACCCCAGGGCCGGGTGTAGGGTCAGTGGATGCCCCCAAGCGTCACTTGCACCATGACAGGGGCCGTGGGTGTCCTGGCCACTTCTCCCTCCTCTTGTCCCCCACCCTGGCCCTCTCCCACCAAGGGTCTAGAGCTCAATACTCTGCCTTGGAAATTAGAGGCTGACAGGGTTTGCTCTTTTCCCACCTCCCACATTGGGCTTCCCTGGTGGTTCAATCAGTAAAGAATCCACTTGCAATGCAGGAGACCTGGGTTCAATCCCTGGGTTGGGAAGATGCCCTGGAAAAGGGAATGGCAACGCACTCCAGTTATTCTTACCTGAAAAATTCCATGGACAGAGGAGCCTGGAGGGTTACAGCCCATGGGGCCGCAAGAGTCGGACACAACTTAGCAACTAAACCACCACCACCACCTCGCACGTTGGCCTGACAGGCGTTTCAGATGGATTGTATCCACTAGAGGGTAGGCCTGGGCTGAGATGAAAGAGGACAGCTGTAGGAGTTTCACAGAATTCCTCTCTCTAATCCAGCACTGTGGGTCTCAACCTCACCTGCTCATTGCATCCTTGAGAGAGCTTCTAGAAAATCCTCTTACCCACTTATATTAGCATCTCCAGATATAGCACTGAGACACCAGTATTTCTAAGCAACCCTTGCCCTTCACCCAAGAGAATCGTGACCTCACAGGAGTCAGGCTAAATGTGAGAGTCCTGGGGCTGCCTGGGGAGACCAGCTTGACAATTAGACGTCCTGGGAATCTTAACTGGAAGAAGGATAGGCCAGCGTTTGATCAGATGTATCACTGAGTCAGAACGTTGGTACCAAGCTGATTTGGGGGCAGGAGAGGGGAGTGTAGTAGGGTAATATGGCTGAGCTAATTGTATGAAATACTAGCTGGTTCACAGGAAGACTGGTAGCAAAAGAAAATAGACAAAGAGGAGTTTTCATCGGTGATGGTGGCTTTCGTTTCTCTTTTTCTTGTTCACTGACATAATGTGGGACTTGTAATTTATCGGGAAGAAATACGACTCATGTGGTTCCCCCATTTCAAGAGGGAGGAACTTTCAGTGACTTTATAGAAATAAGCACCTGTCTTGTTCTCCAGTTGCTTTCTAGCTAATTTGGGGCCCTTTCCTTTTGCCAGTTGCCAGAGGTGCCACCCTCTGAGGAGGAGGAACAGGAAGCCTGGGTGAATGCCTTGCTTGGAAGAATGTTTTGGGACTTCTTAGGAGAGAAGTACTGGTCTGATCTGGTGTCTAAGAAAATCCAAATGAAACTCAGCAAAATAAAGGTATGGTTTTCCACACAAGAACCTTCCAGTTCATCACATCTTAATTTCTGGAAATTGTATAGGTTACGTCCTAAGTGAAAAATAATGGAGTTGAAAACACAGAACAAATGGACAGCAGTGAGTTCTTACCAAATAACACATCTGGGCTGTGACCTTGACATCTGACTAACCGCATTGGGGATTTAGTGACTGTTCCTGTTTACTTTTTTCCTTCCATGGCCCTCATTGTTATCCATGTTAGGATTATCACATCCAGGATTCGATTTGGGACCACGTGAGCTTTTGTAGCTGTTTCTCTGTGTAGAATTCTGTTATCTTTAAGTTAGTAATGAACTTGAATTGTATGGCGGGAGAGCTCACCCAGTCACACAGTCTTGGCCACACAGCAAGTGCTATGAGGAAAATGCCAGACTATATAAGGCCTCTTTCCCAGCTCCTCTCAAAAGCTGGGAAGGCCTCCGTTGCACTCTCAGTGTGTCTGCATTTGACCTTTACTGCTGGCCAGATGGTGTTTTTATTTTGGGCTCTCTGCTGAAGAAACAGCCCTGGTGCTGGTGTAGGCCCGCTTGGAAGTGAGTCTGAACTTGCATAAGTGGTCCTCATGGTTGCCGCTTAGTGACTCATTCAGTACCACCTTTGCCAACCAAGAGACCTGAGCTAGGTGGCTGAGACTTAAGGTTTTGATCCAGTGAACACCCCGCAAGGAACAGTTGCTTTGGTCACCAGATCCTCAACGAGAGCTTGCCCAGTCAGGAGCTGAGGTCAGTGGGTCTTTTGGGTCATAGCCACCTTGGAGACGCAGAAACATATGGATCTTTTCCCTAGAAAAATGCACCGTGACAGAATCCTGCCCATGATCTCAGAGAGTTCAGGGACTCCATGTTAAGAGACAGTGAATGAAGGTAAGATGGCATTAGAAGAAACTGTGGGCGTGGAGGAGCTTCGGTTTGGTTCCTTTAGATCATGAACAGAGCCCTTCCTGACCCAGGCAGGCTCTCCCTGCCACGCTGGTCACCGTCGTCCCTTCCCCAGGCCCTGAAGAGAAAGAAGAGGCGCCACCTCAGCCTGAGGAGCGGGTCTCGAGGCAGGGCTCAGGGCAGGGGTGTGGGAGGGCCCTGTGGACAAGGTCAGCCTGTTTGTGTTCTCCGGGCGAGTTGAGGGTTGCCTGCTCTGCTGGCCAGCTCCCCGGGGAAGCAGTTTGGAGTGGACAGGCCACCAGCCACCCTGGAGCTCACTCAGCCTCCTCCACTTTCTGGGAAACCATGGAGGGCCTGAGTTCTGGGTGGAGGTGCAGGGTGGGGCTGGTACCTCTCTTCTCCCAGAGACTGTCGTGGGTGCTTCCCTGAGCAGCAGGGCCACAGGTCATGATGATGAGGGACACCGCCCTCCCCTTACAGACGTTCCAGAACAGACTGGCACAGGGTATCAGAGCGCTGTGTGCTAGGAATCCACCCCAGGTAGAGAACCGTGGGGTCCCCTAACCCAGAAGAGATTGAGAGAAGTCTCTCATTTTCACCTTCTCCCTTTGCTGGCTGGCCATGTGGGCTATTCTGCAGGACACGAACTTAAACCTCCTCCTGTTTTTTGAGGCCGGAGTGCTGGGAGGTTAGGGAGGAGAAAGTGACCCCAATCCAGCAGCGCCAGAAGTTCAGAGGCAGGGGCTGTCCTCCCCATACTGCCAGCCTCAGCAGCTCCCACCCCCCTCCACCCCCACCTGAAGGCAGCAGGGTGTCACCCCACTTCTGAACCTGCCACCACCCCTGCCAAGAGAACTCCTACTATCAGCAAATAGCCAAGCCTCCCTAGGCAGGGCAGTTCCGTAAATCCAGTGGTGAGTGTTGGTGAATGACCAGTCAGGAACCAGAATGGCTGGAGGGTCCTCAGCTGCCCCTGGGACAGAGATCTCCCGTCTCCTGGTCTCCTCGAGGGCCTGACACATGGACAGCGCTTGGCTGGCTGCAGTCTCAGCTTGTCATCTTTACCCATGATTATGACTTACGTCATGAAAGAGCAGCCCTGTGTGTGTAGCTGGTGCCCATTGATGCGTTTAAAACAAGCTGAGTTTCTGTCCCGACAGCAGGTATACCCTGGGCTTGGCCAGCTGCTCCGACACCACCTTCGAGCGCTCGGTAGTAATGGCCTATGTGCCCAGGTCCGCAGATGCTGCTCAGATATTGTAGTGGTTTCCGGCTCGCCCCCCAGAAACCTGGAGAGTGCCCGGTCTCCAGCTGGGTTTACGAAAAGAGCACACAGTGGGTTCCCTTGGGTGGGAAGAGGAGAGTCTCTGTTGGGGGAGTGACCTTTCCTTGCCCCCAACCCCCCTGCAGCACAGGAAGGAAGCTGCTCTTGGGCCTGGTCCTGAGAGTTTGGATTCAGATCATAGATCTGAGCAAGGCAGGGCTGGGGCGTTGGTTAGGAATGTTGTAGAATCTTGGAGTTGGGCACTCAGGTGAGTAGGTAGGAGAGACGCCCGGCTGATCTCCACCCCCTCCTGCTTACTGGTGATTGGCACGCACCACCGCACCAAGCCTTTCTCAGTCTCCTTCAATTCCCGCTTTCGTCTCAGGCCCTTCCTCTGCCCTCTGGGGGCTCCAGGGAACCAGGATGGGGGTGGGTGGGAGGCTGGACGGGGCACAGGGAGGGACACCGTGTTCTCTATCTGCAGTTCACTCCCTGTCTCATTGTCGACTCCTGTTCCCATAGAAACCTGACCTGCTCCAGAAACACTGGGTGTGAGGATGACAATAATAGACACAAAGGACTGGGGCAGGGGTGCCAGATTTTGGCTACATTCTTGGCTAAGTAGCATTTCTGTAGGCTGATTGGGAGGCCAAGAACCATATAACATTGATGCTTTGGAAAAAGGGTTTTCCAAATAAAGCAACCACCAATTCAGAACACACATTTGAATACTGTCTCTAGTCACGTTTTGTCCATCTCAGACATCATAACCTATTTAACACCTCCATCCCCACAAAAAATCAGAGATGACATTCTCTGACTGGCGAATCCTGAAAATGTCTTGAGTTTCTCTGCAGAGACACAGCTAAAGAGGTCCAGCCCAAATAGGCACGAGATTCATGCTTGGCTCAGTGCTTCTCATTTTATGGGAAATGTTCAGCATATGTTCAATATTTTTTTTAACTCTTAATTATATTCTAAATTTTACAAAATTATTCTAATGTTTAACTGGAGCAGTACTTACAAGACTAAGAAAATTCTGGGGAAAAGAAAAGAAAGGGACTTGCCAGATTTAAATATGTATTTTAAAGCTACAGTAATAAAAGCACTTTGGTACTGGTAGGAAACTGCTCAGTACAGACTCCAGTGAGGTGGGAATCTCATATTGAAAGGTGGCTTTGCAGGTCAGTAGGGAAAGATTTAGAAGTAGGTTAAGACACCTGAGTAGCCATTGGGGAAAAAAATTAAGGTAGATTCCTAATTTATGTCTTACACTAAAATTAGGAATGGACTACCTAAACTCTATTGTTTAAAATATACATACACATATATAAATCCAGGTGGAGGAAGCATAGAATTAAATTTTGTGCTCCTGAGGTGAAGTAGAAATTTCTAAGCATGATACCAGCACTCTTATGTTAGTTCATTTAGAGTAAATTCTTAATGACAGCTGTGTTAGTCAGGGTTCCAGTGGGAAACACATGACACCTTCAGATGGAACAAGCCGCGGGGGAGAGTTTAATAAAGGGAGGATTTAGGAAGGTACGGACTGATGCAGAGAAACCAAAAGTCCTAGTGCGTACTCCAGAGCGGGCAGGGAGCGGTTACCCAGACTCAGGCATTGTGGCTATGCGAAGGTGCTGCCTGTCTGGCAGGAGCTGTGGCCTCGAGCAAAGGGAGGGGACAAGTGCCCGACAGGACTTCTCTCCTGGTACCTCCCAGCCCCCTGCCCACTCTGTGTCCCACCGGCCAAGCTCAACCAGAAGTCAGAGGGCAAGAGAAGTCACCCGTGCGGTTCCTGCAGACCAGCCTCCTGGGCTATAGAGAGGAACTCAGATCCCTGGGGGCAAAGGGAAAAGGTCTAGCACAGGGGTCAAAGGATGTGATTTTTTTTTTTTTTTAAGGATTTTAATATATGTTGTGAGTTGACCTACAGGAAATGTTCTAGTGACTTCCTGTCTTCCCCGCTAGTCCTCTCAGAGGTCCATTTTCCCAGACTTCAGCCAATGCTGGACGTCATTAACCTGACCAGCATGACTGATTCCTTCTCCACAGTCTGGCCTCTCGCCACTCAGCACCCTCAGAGAAGCCTTCGCTGACCGTATCCAGAACTCTGCGCCTCCCTCCTCCCCATCGCCCACCTTGCTTTCTCTGTAGCCCAATCAACCTCTGAGTTAGGCTGTCCAGCCTCCCTCCTCCCCATCGCCCACCTTGCTTTCTCTGTAGCCCAATCAACCTCTGAGTTAGGCTGTCCAGCCTCCCTCCTCCCCATCGCCCACCTTGCTTTCTCTGTAGCCCAATCAGCCTCTGAGTCAGGCTGGATACTTTTCTGTCTCTCCCCCTTCAACCTAAACCCCATGAGAGCAAGGACCTTGCCTGACTCGTCCACGGCTCTGTCTGTAACAGGATACCTCGTATGTGGTGTGTGCTTAATAAATTTTGGCTAAATAAATGTGTTCTCCCCACCCCATCGTTCCCTCTGAGAGACTGTTGATGTCTAACATTAACCAGGCTACTGACGTGTCTCCTTCGTTTTCCCTTCTCTCCTCCAGCTCCCGTACTTCATGAATGAGCTAACTCTGACGGAACTTGACATGGGGGTAGCTGTGCCAAAAATCCTTCAGGCCTTCAAGCCTTACGTTGACCACCAAGGTAACTCTTAACTGGCTCTAGAGAGGAACCGAGCGATTATATGAATGTTAAAATACAGCCACCACTGCAGATTGAAAACCAAGGCTTTGTGTTTGGTGAGAGTTGGAGGCTTCCCTGTTTTTGTGTTTGGACTTCCCTGGTGCAGAATCTGCCTGCAATGGGTTTGATCCCTGGGTCAAGAAGATCCCTTGAAGAAGGGAATGGCAGCCAACTCCAGTATTCTTGCCTGGAGAGTTCCATGGACAGAGGAACCTGGCGGGTATAGTCCGTGGAGTCTCAAAGAGACACAACTGAGCTACTTTCACTTTAGCGGAGGCGTTTTTAACCGTATTTCATGCTGTGTGTCTTCTGTTCTTAATGGTCACAGCCTTAAAATGATGGGGAGTATATCTGGACTTCCCCTCCTCAAAGATCCTCCTCCAGCCCAGAGATGCCCACATGCCAGTTCCTGGGACCTGAGCTTTTGTGTGGCCAGGCTCTGCATGGCCATTGCCCTTGGCAGGGTGCGAGGCGCTGGCTGCGCTTCAGGCCCGCTCCCCTCGCACGCTGTTGTGGCATCTCATTGCGGAGTGCGGGCCCTAAGGTGCACAGGCCTCAGTAGTTGCGGCACGCCAGCTGAGTTGCCCCGAAGCACATGGGATCTTCCTGGATCAGGGGCGGAACCTGTGTCCCCTGCATTGGCAGGTGGCCTCTTAACCACTAGACCACCAGGGAAGCCCAGAGCCTCTTTGCACTTAAACTAGATTTACAGTGCTCCTCAAAACACTCGGGAACAAAGTAAGAGAGGAAATGACTACAACTTCTCAAGAGAATGTTTGTTTTGAAGTTCTGTGTTGTATACATTTAATGTAAATACAAAGAGTTGTTTTTTTTTTATAAAATTTATAAACTCTAGCATCTACTTTTATCTCTGTAAGGCTCCATCAGATGGCTCCTGAACATATTTAGTGAAATCAAGTTCTATGTTGTATACATTTAATGTAAATACAAAGAGTTGGTTTTTTTTTTTTCCAGCTCTACAGTTAGCAGCTCTAACAAATGTTTCATCTGACAGTGAAGCTCATATTTCCTGCTCCTGCTAAGTCGCTTCAGTCGTGTCCGACTCTGTGCGACCCCATAGACGGCAGCCCACCAGGCTCCCCCGTCCCTGGGATTCTCCAGGCAAGAGCATTGGAGTGGGTTGCCATTTTCTTCTCCAATGCATGAAAGTGAAAAGTGAAAGTTAAGTCACTCAGTCCTGTCCAACTCTTAGCGATCCCATGGACTGCAGCCTACCAGGCTTCTCCGGTCCATGGGATTTTCCAGTTCTTAGCATCTCATCTGGAGAAGACAATGGCACCCCACTCCAATACTCTTGCCTGGAAAATCCCATGGATGGAGGAGCCTGGTAGGCTGCTGTCCATGGGGTCGCTAAGGGTCAGACACGACTGAGTGACTTCACTTTCACTTTTCACTTTCATGAATTGGAGGAAAAAATGGCAACCCACTCCAGTGTTCTTGCCTGGAGAATCCCAGGGATGGGGGAGCCTGGTGGGCTGCCGTCTATGGGGTCACACAGAGTCGAACACAACTGAAGCTACTTAGCAGCAGCAGCAGCAGCATCTCATCGATTTCAGAGAAAGAGCAGAGTAATATTTGCAAATCCAGAGGTCCATATAATAGCATGTTGAGATCACCTGTGACCATTTAATCATGTCTACACTTTGATGAAGCTGAGTGTTTCTGCTGCTGCTGCTGCTAAGTCACTTCAGTTGTGTCCGACTCTGTGTGACCCCATAGATGGCAGCCCACCACGCTCCCCCATCCCTGGGATTCTCCAGGCAAAAACAGTGGAGTGGGTTGCCATTTTCTTCTCCAGTGCATGAAAGCAAAAAGTGAAAGTGAAGTCACTGAGTCCTGTCTGACTCTCAGCGACCCCATGGACTGCAGCCCACCAAGCTCCTCCATCCATGGGATTTTCCAGGCAAGAGTACTGAGTTTTCCCAGGTTTCGTTAATTTCTGGTTCACCAAGAGTAAAGCTAGAAAGGATTGTTTCTTTACAAGTGGCCTTACTGGAGTCCTGTCAACCGCAAGTGAAGTTTTAAAAGCTGCATTATCTACATGTCAGGTGCGGAGCCCGGATCTCGGCCCCGTCGGCATTCCAGGGCGGCCTGCCTTCCTCTGGCTCTAGCAGGCTCTGGGTTGCCCTTTGCCTCATTAGGAATTGGCTGGTAACGAGCTGGTAAATGATCAGCTAACATAAACCTCCTGAGAGTTGGGCTTAAAGAAAGTAAATATAATAATACGTGTGCATGCTCTGTTTTCTAATGCATTTGCAGTCTCTTATCTCAGGACTGTCCTTTGTTGAATTAGTAGAAATTTCCAAAGAGGGGGGGCAGGGCCAGAGCGAGGCTTTGAAGCATTTAAGAAGCGTCCCGGTGGCGGTGAACTCTGCAGCCTCTCAGGGCAGCTTTGTAAGACTTTGAGTGAAATACACTAAAGTCTCTTTCCTGTTCCTCTGGAGCCAGAGCTGCAGCCAGACATTTTATTATACAGATCAAAGCTTTGCCAGTTTTTAATCCATCTGAGGCTTACTTAACTCCTTTCAGGGCAAATTGTAGAGATCTCCCTGCTTACATAACAAGGGAGGAAATGTTACTAAAGAAAGGAATGATAAAGACATAAAGCCTGTAGGTTTTAAAAGTTTGATCAAATTAGGTTTTTCTAATTCTGCAAAGGATGCATGTGATGGTAAAACAGAAATGAACATGAAGGGACGGTGTGGCTTGGGTTCCATTGCTCTAAGAGAAACCTTCGCTTTGGGGGAAATTAAAATCAGGAGTGACTTGTTAAAACTGACTCTAGGGACTTACCTAGAGTCATCTGCCACCACTGACCTATCCTGGCTCCTGAACACACAGCCAGGTTCTCGTGCAGCAAATAAGAAAAAAGGACCCTTAACTTCCTGGGGCACTTTCACTTCCCATCAGTAGCGGGTGGCCAGAAGGTGGAGAGAGGCCATCCCTTAGAAATTGGCTGTGGGCCTTTCTCTGAGCCCTGCCTGCCCCCCACACACCTCGTATGGGGCAGGGACTGGTCTCCTTCCTTCCCCGCAGGCCACACAGCCTCCTCCTCCCACCCCTCGTCCCGACCGGCTGCTCTCCCCTGGGCCTGACCTTGGAGGGCCACCAGGCCAAGCTCTTTCTGGTTGTTTTATTAACTCTGTTAGGGTAATGTTTACACCTTCATTCATCCAACGAATACCCAAAGTGGGGAAAGCTTGAGTATTTAGAAAAGTAAAAAGGAAAATATAACCCTTTATCCCACCACTCAGAGATAACCGGGTGACTGTTTCTGCTACATTTGGTACATTCTCAGTCCATTCTCTCCTGAGCTTTTTTTCTTATGGATAAAAATTAATTTAAAATGATGGATAACCAACAAGGACCTACTGTATAGCACAGGGAACTCTGCTCGATGTTATGTGGCAGCCTGGTTGGGAGGGGCGTTTGGAGCAGAATGGGTACCTGTTTATGTATGACTGAGTCCGTTTGCAGCTGTTCACCTGAAACTATCACAACATTGTTAATTGGCTGTACCCCAAAAGAAAGTAAAAAGTTTAAAAAAATTCGTAGAAAAGGTATAGCTCCTTTTTCCAACCCTTAAAGAATTGGTTAGATTGACTGTTTAGACCTGAGAAGGCAATTGGAGGTTCCCTAGTAGGACCCTGCGCTGTTTAGATGAACAGGCCAAAGCGCAGAGAGGGGGTGACATGCCAGAGGCCACTCAGCAGCCTCGCCTTCATCCTGCTCCACAGCTTCCAGGCCAGAGGTTCGTGTGCGCGCCAGCTCTGGGCCAGGCCTCCTGCCTTCAGGCCCTGCTCCTTTGTGATCCCACAGCGGGGCCTCAGGAGGTTACTGAGCACCCAGCACCTCGGTTTCCCCATCCACAGAGTGCTGAGGGCAGGAGCGTCTCCTTTGTTGGTCATGGTGGAGATGAAGCGCTTTGCATTACCCTCAGAGAGCACAGGGGACACACAGGAAGCTGCTGGTGTTTGCTGCTGCAAAGCCTGATCAGTAAAATCTTCCCGAAGGGGTGCAGTGGGGACCCTCGGCTGTCGGCCAGGCTTTTATCTTCCACACCTGGAACCAGAGGTCTCAGAGCAGTGCCTGGGGGGGCATCAGCAGTGTCAGGATGAACCAGGGACATGGACTATGACCCCCTCAGGTTCAGATTAATTCATTTAGTCTTCAGGATGTTTGCGACGTGGAGTTAAGTCTGCAGATGGTCACTGAGTGGATGAAAAGAGCCGTGTGATACCGGTTTTCCCTGTTTCAAGATACCCAACCAGCAACCCAGGTTTCCACTAAAGAGCTCGGATTCTCTGGAAAGATGACTGTGTCCCACAGGAATGGGAAGCTGGTCTGTCTCCAGAGATGCCCATAGTCGTGACTGGCAGGTCCACCATCTACACTGTCTTCTTGACCTTGACTTATGGTGTCTGGTGCCTTTATTCAGTGCTGTGAGCTGAGTGCAACCAGAGTCAGTCTGTGAGCTTCCCATTCCGTCGGCTACACCCTCATCAAGAGAGCAGCTGCCCAGGGCTGACCACAGTGACGAGGCCAGACTGTGGGGCTTAGCACAAGAATGGTACACACACTGTCTGGCCAGCTGGTGTTGCAGAAAGAAAAAACATACTTTCTGCGGAAAGGAGAAAAATGTACCCATTTGCAGGTCTTGGGTGAGATGGGGAGGAGAGACTCTGATTTGGGACTGTGTCGACCTTGAAAGGTGGAGCCATTCTGAGAACAGTTACAGGTCAAAAGAACCAAAGATGACATCTGTCCTAAAGGACACACCCAAGTACGATGAATAATACTAGTTTCCTGCGGGATCCCAGGGAGCAACATGGCACCGGTCTGTTTGCCAGGAACAGAACAGTCACCGTTGTGCTTGTCTAAGAGCTGAATAACTCAAACATCCGTTCTTGATAACAAATGACTACATCTTCCATTTTGAGAGCTTTTGTTCTTCGGATGCCAGGTGTTGGCTTTCAGAGAGAAAATCAGCCATCAGTTACAGGTAGAGGGAAATGGGGGAGCAGGTAACACGAGCTGGGCTCAGTGAGCAAGGCTTGTAGAGCCTCTTACCTCCTGAGCGGCCCCTGCCCCTTAACCTGTTCCAGTGAGACTGAGGCCACTTAGTTATTTTAATAGTAAACACAGCAGTGAATTGCTGAGTGAAAGTACTAGATTTTTACCAGCATGGCAAGACTGCTGCTTAGTCCTAATGCTTTTGTGCTCAGTCACTTTAGTGTGTCCCACTCTTTGCAACTCCGTGGACTGTAGCCCGCCAGGTTCCTCTGTCCATGGGATTCTCCAGGCAAGAATATTGCAGTGGGTTGTCATGCGCTCCTCCAGGGGATCTTCTGACCCAGGGATTGGGCCTATCTCCTGCCTAACAGACAGATTGTTTACCACTGAGCCACCAGGGAAGCCTTAGTTCAGTTCAGTTCAGTTCAGTTCAGTCGCTCAGTCGTGTCCGACTCTTTGCGACCCCATTAAATCAACTACCAGGGAGAAGGCGGAAGAAGCTCTGTTCTGCTTGTCTCAGGTGACATGCACCAGAGTACGTGTTTTACCTGTGGTGGCATCTCAGTCTGCTCTGCTCCCCACGGCCCAGGGTGTTGTTATTCTTCAGGCATCAACTTCCTGAGGATAGGGGTTTAGCTCAAAGTCTTGAGGTCTGATAGCTTGTGTCAAGAACTCAATAAACAGGACTTTCCTGGTGGTCCAGTGATTAAGAATCTACCTTGCAATGCAGGGGACGTGGGTTTGATCCCTGCTCGGGGAACTAAGGTCCTACATGCTGTGGAACAGCTAAGCCTGCGCCCCACAACTGCTGAGCCCTAGGGTCACAACTAGAGAGCCCGTGCGCCGCAACAAGAAAGATCCCGCCTGATGTGATAAGATCCCAAGTGCCACAGCTAAGACCCAGTGCAGCCAGGAGGAAAAAAAAGACAGAAGCTATGTTAGAAGAAAAAACAGAACTCAATAGACATTTTGGGGTGGAGTTACACTACTGCTCACTTTTGCCGCAGTAAAAGTGAGTAGTTACTTTTGCCGCAGTCCCCCCCTGGATAGCAGGGGTGGTGGAAGCTGATCCTTCCTTCCGAAGTTGAAGAGAAACAGAAAAACAGCCTTCTGAGCTCCTCAGGCCCTTGTGTGAAGCCTGACTGAAGCTTGTCACGTTCATTGTCAGTTGTGTTTCCCCTGTTGCCAGTGAAAGGCCGACAGGGACTTGTTGGCAACCAGGTGCCCCCCCTTCACCACGGGACAGCCTTCACAGCATGAAGACCCCTCGTGTGGTGGAGACCTCATGGACTGAGTGTTTGGGTCCCTCCCAGATCCAGCTGTTGAGGCCCTGCCTGCAATGAGATGGCAGAGACAGGGCCTTTGGGGTGATTGGGCTTAGATGACGTCACGATGGGATTAGTGCCCCCATGAGAAGAGACCAAAGAGCTAACTCGCTGTTGGCCACAGGAGGACACGGGTGAAGGTGGCTGTCTGCAAGCCAGGAAGAGAGCCCTCACGAGGACTGGATTGGCCGGCACCTTGATCTTGGGCTTCCAGCCTCCAAAACGGTGCCAAATAAGTATCCGTTTTTTCAGCCACGCTGTTTGTGGTATTTTTTTGCACAGCCTGAGAGACTAAGACAAGACCCTTTGCGTTCACGTCCTTTCCAGGGAGCCTCTCGGTATGACTGTCCTGTGCTGTGCTCAGTCGTGTCTGGTCCTGTGCCACCTCACAGACTGCAGCCCGCCAGGCTCCTCTGTCCATGGGATTTTCCAGGCAAGAATACTGGAGTTGGTTGCCATGCCCCTCCTCCAGGGGATCTTCCCCACCCAGGGATCGAACCCACCTCGCCTGTGTCTCCTGCACTGCAGCAGATTCTTTACTGCTGAGCCAAGGGGAAGCCCACCTTACTCCTGTTTAAAGACTTAAAAAATGGTCCTGCTCCTTAACTTCTGGCTTTTGTCCTTGAGCACTACCAAGACCAGGTGGTTATAGGAAGCAGAATTTTAAAAATTATTTATTTATTGTTGTTATTTTATTTGCTTTTTTTGGCTGCGCTGGGTCTTCATTGCTGCACATGGGTTTTCTCTCTAGTTGCGGCAAACGGGAGCTACTCGAGTCTCGGTGCGCAGGCTTCTCTTGTTGGGGAGCACAGGCTGTGGGGAGTGTGGGCTCAGTACTTGCAGTTCCCTGGCTCTGAGACACAGGCTGATTGCTCTGTGGCATATGGTAATCTCCCAGATCAGGGATCAAACCTGTGTCCCCTGCATTGGCAGAGGGATTCTTATCCACAGATCCACCAAGGGAGTCTGGAAGCCACATTTTAAATGAAATGCCTCACAAGGAAGTCTTAATCTTTGTCAAGAGCCCAGAAGAAACCGTTCCCGCGCTCACCCAGGTGAGGAGTGTGCAGCCCGTTAGGGTCAGGGTGCCACTCAGGACAGCGTGTGTCCCCACTTCACAGTGTTGCTACATTTGTCCCTTTATGGTAACTGTCGATTTCATCCTTCAGTTCTGCAGGGTGGGAACTCCCGACTCACTCTTTATGTAACCAGGTGGTCTTGGCTCCAGGTGTGTGTGCTCCAAGGTTTTCAGGGCGATTTTTGCTGCTGAATGATTGTCACAGAAACATGTTTTTTCTTTGCATCTAATGTTCAAATAGTCATCTCATCCTCACCTGAATGCAAGCACGCCATATTAGGATAACTTGAGTGTTTGTACTTTATATCTGTGTTTAAAGAGTCTCAAACCATTCTTGACTCTACATCTTCACTGAGAACGAGCACTGAGCAGGGCCCCATGGGTGGGTCTCATGGGACATACTTTGTTCAGTCGCTCAGTCGTGTCCAGCTCTTTGGAGCCATGGACTACAGCATACCAGGCCTCCCTATCCCTCACTGTTTCCCGGAGTTTGCCCAAGTTCATGTCCATTGTTGAATTGGTGATGCCATCCAACCATCATGGGACATATATAGTGATACAAAAACAGGCTCTATCACCTATGCAGAAGCTTGGTCAGATGTCCACGTACCACCCTCCACTTCCCAGCCAGACAGGGCTGTCTGGCTGCCCGGTATAGCCTTTTCCCTCTGGCCCCTTGGCCTCCTCTGGTCTGGTTCCCAAGAGCCACGGCAACAACAGCAAGCTAGGCTGCAGCCCAGAGTTGTGGAAGGAAGTGGGCTGGCGATGGCACAGAAAGGGAAGAGCCCTGCCAGGATGCACCAGGCGCTGGCTGTGTAAGCAGCATCATCTCCCTGGTGCAGAGGAGGAGGCTGGTGCCCAGAGGTCGAGAAGTTTCCAGGGGAACCCAAGCCCTGGTCCATGTGACTGGGCTCCACGTATTCTTCTCGCCTCTTTCCAGCCTCAGCTCAGAGGGACCAGATCACAGGTGACTGGGTGGAGTGTCCTCATGACTGGGGTGTGCACCAGCTGTTTACCAAACCTTTATCCATATCCCCTTATTTGAAAAACAGACGAACGCTTCCACTTTATAACAAGTAAAATTCTGGTTCTTTTTAATATGAAGCCTTAGCTGACTCATGTTGTTGTACAGCAGAAACTAACACACCATTGTTAAGCAGTTGTATTCCAGTTAAATAAATTGATTTTAAAAAAATAAAGAGGGAAGCTAGGGATAAGTACAAATGGAAAGTTATGGATGACTCTGGAATTTTAAAACGTGTTAGCACTAAAAAAAAGAACGTGTGTGTGTGTGTATATGTATATAAATATGACAACCTTCAAAAGGAATCTGAACTAGTAATATTTATTGGAAACCTGAGTAGGGTTTTCAAAGGACATGATCGTATATTAATACAGACAGCAAGCAGGTAGTTTGAGTCTATTGATTCTCAAGTTAAATAAAGCTGGAGATACACAAAAACAAATAACTTTTTTTTTTAAGAAATATCTTCTTTATTGATGTTCTATTTATATTGAGCTTAAAAATCTATTAATATCAAGCCTTTTACCCTAATCCCTTTTCTTTTGTAAGTGATTAATGACTAAATATCTTTATTAGAGCAGGTGTGCCCTTATTTCCAGTAATAGTGCCTTTGGAAACCAAGCTAATTAATGATTTTTAAGTGAACATAAGCAAGAAATAGAGCAGTTTTGTGAGTTGCTGCAAAGACATTCACAGCTGATCTGCATATCAATTAGACCAGGTCATTCATGGAAAATAATTACCTTCAATTATGATAAAAAGGAGTTTGGTGAAAGCAAAATGGAATTATTCTGCCTTTAGTGAGGAGTTGTACCATTAATGCTTGGTGGCCAAACAGGGAATAGGTTATTTACTGTAATTACTTGAAAATGCAGCTGTGTGTGAACATGATTTTCAATTAATTTCCTGCTTCCTTTCAGATATTTATCTTGTAAGTTTATTAACATCTAAACACCCACTTGAAGGACCACATTTTGACGGGAAGTCCATGAGGTGCTGTGGCGCTTGGAGTGTCAAAATCACAGTGTGGTCTATCCTGCCTGCTGAATTCTAGGACCTTGGGTAGAAGGTCATGAGATGACCTCTGTTTGCATTTTAGACATCTGGTCAGTGGCCACTTCTGATGGGCCTTCCCAGTGAAATTCCACAAAGCCAAAAGCCTCTAAGATATGTTGTCATCAACATGAGTGATTTCTAAGGAACAGGTTTTAAAGCAAAGATGTACAAAGTGGTTACCCAGCTTTATCTGGATAATCCTGGGGCTGGAACATAAATACTTTTGCTCCCATTACTACACAATTTCCAGAAAGAAAAGGGTTGTAAAAGGTCTTGTCATCATCCTTATCACACCAACCTAAACCTGAACCATTTTCTGTGCCCCTCCCCACCCCCACCCCCCAAGAGGGGAGAATTTTAAGAAAGACAGTGGTTCTCACTTGTGTCTTTAAAGAGCACAACCTGCTGTGAAGTCTCTGCACCTCTCCTCTGCCTCTAACTCACTGAGAATCCGCCTTTGTCCTGAGACAAGCCGTCTCCTCCTGGGGGTTGTGTTTCTTACTAAGTGTTAGAAGAACTCAGAGGACTGGACTCTTCCATCTCTAACAATGTGTGCTGAGGTCACTGTGATCATTGTAATGGGTGTTGAAATGCTGGCAATTTTCCAGATGCTTGAACTATTTCTAGAAGCTTCTCATTTCACAGTCTCCTCTCACATGCCTTGGTAGTACAGGCAGTATATATAGGCTTGCAATATGATACCTACTGAGATACTTTAAAATATAGCTTTTAATACTGTATTCGTAGTTATGTTTTTCTAGGGGAAAGAAACCTTTTTTTTTTTTTAAACCCTTTCTCCAGGACTCTGGATCGATTTGGAAATGTCCTACAATGGGTCCTTTCTGATGACTCTCGAGACCAAAATGAATTTGACCAAACTAGGTAAAGAGCCTCTTGTTGAAGCCCTGAAGGTTGGAGAAATTGGCAAAGAAGGGTAAGGGGCTATATGAATTTACTAACCCAACCCCGGGGAACCTCCTTCTCCCTCCAGCCCTTGAGAAGCACCTTTGTTGTGTAGTAGACCCAAGGTTGAGTGAGTGTCCATGAACGTGTTTCCTGGTCACAGAGGATTTCAGGGAATGTTTCCTGGTTTCATTCCCTGCAGACCATGAATCTCCACTTCTGCTCAGTGCCGTTGGCCACCAGCCTCGGGGCTGCACAGTATTGATTACCCAGGAAGCATCCCTGATTCAGATCAGCAGGGCAGGCTGCACAGTAAAATGCTCTGTGATAAGAATCACCATCCAGAAAGTTCTTTCTCCAACTTATAGCCACAAATAGCAATATATGGGCCAGGCTGAGGTCCTTCGGGGGTCTGTCTGCTTTAAGCACAGTGTCAGAATTATTTATAATTAGATGATTGATTTTGCAGCCAAGAGGGTGCTTCTAAAGTGTTTTGAAATGTATTTTCCCTAAATAATACACCATTGATTTTCTTAGTAAATGCCTCTCTTTGTAGAAGATACTGCATCTGCCGCGGGGTTGTCTGATTTTGTAAATATTCCTAATTTTTGAGCCAATTGATGAAGTTGATTTTTTTTTCCCTTAGATGCCTAGACTTAATAAGTTGGGACCTTTTACATTCCCACACACCTTAAAAATGACTGCTTCAGATGACAAATTTAAATTATATTATTGTTATCAGACTGAAAATTGCTGATTAGAGTCTGCATCTCACATCTTTAACCTGTTTGCATGGAATGAGTAGTAAAATGATAAGAAATGCCACCAGGAGCCACCCTCCCAGCACCTCAATATAGACATAAGACACAGGCTCCTCGTGGGTGTTTGCTTTGTTATGACGCTGCCCTAATGCTTGTAATTCACACTTGTGGTAGACACACAATAGATGGGGGAGCTGGATCATACATTGCAGAACATTCTTTCACTGAGATGATTCTGATGTGTCCAAGAGATTTAATGAAAATGTTTATATTTGAATTACTGGAGAATCTCACCTGCTGTATGCAATCTAACCTGTATCTGTGCTGTTTTCCTTTCACCTTTCTACTGTTTGTTAAAATGTGTTTGGATTCGGCAATCTGTGGATTGTGTTTTCCGGTGAGTGCTATTGATCGGCCCTCCGTGTAGCATTTCATCCCCCCATCAGTGCTGAGTCTTGTGTGGACCCATGTGACACCACAAGGAAGCTTGTCCTTTCATCACGTCCCCTGACATAAAGGCCCCGTTTGTAGACCTGAGAGGATTGAGATCAGGAGCACTTAAGAGGCTTTCCTCGATTGGGATCGCCGGGGTTCTGATCCAGCCCTCGAGTCAAACCCAGCTTCTGTCCCCGGCTACCCCTCCCCAGCGCCATGCCCCGCTGAGCGCCATCAGGCCAGCCGCAGCATAGCAGAACTGCAAAGACAGCTGCCAATAAAACCAAGCACCGCAGGCAGAAGCGGTATTGAAAGTGAGCTCTAACTAACCAGGGGCGAGACAGAGCAGACAAGTCAGGAGCATTTGTGCAGGGAGCCCTTTCGGGAAACAGCCCCGTGCTGCCCAAAGCTGCTGGGGCTCCACTAGAAAGAAGGGGGTCTTGTGGGCAGGTGCGGTCCCATCATGGCCCGGTCCCTGAGATCCCTGCCATGAGGCGTCCCACGTTCACTGTTATTCATGCGGCTCTCCTGGAGCAATTTCAAGTTCATAAAACTCGGCTGATCAGAGGATGGACATGTTTCTGAGCAAGCAGTGCTTCTCTAGACTGCATGAAAAATATCCTCTGATTTAAGACTATAATGATATTATATTTAATGTTTAATATATATCTAAAGTACCATTTTTTTTCCCAGTAGAGTCTGGTATGTTTTGCCTCACTTCCTGTGAGGGTATTAACTTTTATATTGATGTGTAATTGGCTGACATTTAATTTTAAAAGCAAAGACAAATATAATTCCAAAGCACTTGATCTTGGGAGAAAAAGGCCTGGAAAAATGAACCCTTAACCCCTCTCTTTTTTTTTTGGCAAAAAGGACCCAATTGGGAATCTGAGAGTTCTGGATCCTTGCCCCAGAAAGATGCCTACACACACACCACTTGGCTCACAATATCTGGGAGCTTCGAGAGCCTCTGGAAAGCTCACCCGTACCTAAGAGCCTAATCCCAGCTGAGGCTGAGTCCCAGAGGAGAGGCGGAGTCCCTGCACCTGTGGCTGGCACATGATCCTTGGTTTCCTTCAGGAAGCCCCTCCTAGAGCCGCGGGTGTGAAGAGTGGGGCCAGCAGCAGCCCTCTCCTCCCCTTATCTCGTGGCCGCCAGTCCAAGGCTCACTTCCAGCCGGGGGCTTGTCCCCTGTCGTCCTGCTCTGGCAGGGCCTCTGCTTGGTCTCACTGCTTTTGTCCGACCCCCTTGAAGCACGCAAATGACTGTGCCCTGGGAAGTCCCCAAGGAGATGCTGCTCGGCCCTCTGGAAGTCCTACCTATCGTAGAAAGTCTGTTTCCATCCTCACGTCATCACCCCAAGGCTGGTGGTGAGAAGTCTGTGTGTCTTCACTCTAGTGAAGGCCTGTCCCTTTGAAATGTGGGTTCACTTTGTACTTGCAGACTTTTTCCTTTAGTCTTTTCATTTCCCCGATAGTCTTCTGGTTGTGTACGGTAGTTATGGTAACTTTGGGCCGTAAGACGCTCAAAATGGAATTCAGGTGGTGAGCTGGGCGGTTGGAACTTTAGGAATTGCCTGAAGGGTACCTAAGTGAGTCAGGAAAGGGGAATGTTCTGCACGCTGGCTGTTCTTTAAATGCACATCGGGGCCGGCGGTTTCCTGTAAGGCACAGGGCCTGTCCCTGCTCTACCACGGCAGCCTGGGCTGGTGTGCGAGTCCCATGGGGGGCCCCCCGACCTCCATATTAGGCTGCTCAGTGTACCCGAGTCCACTGCCCCGCCCCGAGGCCCTGATGTCCTGGGAACCGCGTCCTTGTCATCCACGCTGTGACTCAGTCTAACTGTGGGTGTACATGCACATGTGTCTGTAGCAGTATGGGCCTGATTTCTGTTAAAGAAAACGAACACTCTCAAGAGTGTGGTTCCCTCCAAGCAGTCGCCTCACTGGGCTGTTTAATTATGCACGCTTCACTTGAAGCATTCTTTGGAGCTCCTTTGTAGAGCTGCCTCTAGTGTCTGTGACCTTCTTTTAAGTACTCTGACAGCAAATCAGCCTACTTTTTCTAGATGAATCAGATATTTGAGTAATTGCCAGGCATCACTCAGAGGTGCCAGTGATTATGGGGCTAAGAAATGTTTGGCTCAAGACAGACTATCAGTGATAAAATAATTCACTTTTCCTATGTGTCTGACTTCAAGCACATTTCCAAAAAGATTTTTAGCAGAGGCAGTAAAACTGGAATCAGCCCTTTAAGGTGACTCTTAGAAAGGATATGACTCTCATCTGGAATCCCAAGGTGTGTTTTAAAAAATAGGCTTATCATGTACTAGCACACCTTATATATAAGAATGTGCAGGGTGTCTTTCTCTTAAATTCATCATAAGTCTGAGATCACAAAATGCATATTCAGTTATAAACTTGAATCAGCCAGACATTTAGCCCCACTTTTAATTAGTGTTGGTGCTGCATAATACCGCTCCCCAGGCAGAGAGGAGAGGTACCATTTAGCCGCAATCAGAATTTCATGTCATCTGATCTATTTTAACTGATAAGGCATTGTCTAAATTATTAACTTCAAGCCACAAAATTTGTCCTGTTCTCTGTCCTGCGGAGGGTTAATTCAGGAACCCGAGAGCTCACTGCAGTGCTCAGCCTTTGGCATCTTCTGCCTCAGGTCAGAAGGTTGCCAGATGATAAATACCAGTGGGGACAGGAGAGGCCAGTGGCCTTGAAGGTTTTACTGCAGTCCAAGATACCGAGGCAGCCTTTGGTGCTGTGTAGATTCCTTACCTGGCAGCATGCGGTCTGAACCAGGGGGGCACCATCATGTTCCTAAGAAGTAAGCTAGGTTTCTGAGAAAGGTCATTATTATCTTTGGGGATTTACTTCCCTGACTTTCTTCATCCCAAGTCCCCGTGTAAGCTTTCTTAGGAATCCTACGTTGCCTTTTATATAAAAGAAGAGCTCTGTGAGGGCCGCCCAACCATTGAAAGGGCTGAGATGGTTTTGTGACCAGCAGGGACATTTCCTGGACTGGCCAGGCCTCTGATGGAAGGAGGAAGAGTCAGGTGCTGTCCCCGAGGCTGGGGACAAGAGGCCTTTGTGTCTGCAGAGGGAGTTTCTTCTCAACGCCACACTCAAGCCTGTTGGCTAGAGCGCAGGCTCTAATGTTTCAGAACAGGGTTGAGGAGGATCCGGGTGTCCTGCCAGGGAGGTCCTCTTACAGCCAGGCTCCTGTTTCAGGGTGGAGATTTCAGAGCCCTCCTCTCCCATGCTGGGACCTCAGCTGGGCCTTCAAGGCCACACTGGCAGGTGTGCTCTGCCCTTGGGTGCCCTTGGCCCTTGTTGGCCAAAAGATGAGCGCCCATATGGGCTTCTGGTAGCCAAGGACAGCATCTGAGGAAAACCCCAGAGGGTTTTGAATGCAGGAGATGGGACCTAAGCTGGGATGCCTTCCCCTGTCCTGGTGATTTTGTCCTCAAAATTACAAGACCGACCCTCTGCTTAGTGACTATTGATAGCGTAACAATGTTCAGAGATAGTTCTGTCCCTTGTTCATTTTGTCCCCATCAAGTCTCTGAGCCTGAGATGGGCCCTGCCTTCTGTCTCTCTGCCTCTCGGAAGTAAAGCCTCCCTTCAGGGAGGAAGCTGCCTTTTGTGGGGCCAGAGCTCAGCTGGGAGCCCTCCAGTGCCCTCAGTGGGGAACCTTGATCACTTGCCACTCTGGTGATCCAGACCCTCCAGGCCTCTGGAAACTGAGAACCTACCCTGGAAAGATTCATGAGGAGCATTGCTCTCTGGTGAAGCTTTTTATTACTTTATTTTTAAAAAGTTATAAACTAGTACTTTTCCTGAAAGGTTCCTGGCTTCCCATGTCAGTTGCCTCCTGGAATCCCTTGAGATTTGTACCTCTGGTTGTTGGCTTTTTCTGTGACCTTCAGGAGCTGGGGCAGGAGAGGGGGTTATGTAGTTTCACAAGGAAGCAGTCTCCAGCCAAAACTCACTTGGAGATGACTAAGCCAGAAAGCACAATTTTTTTGAACTCAGCCAGTGTCAGAGGACTTGCCTGAACAACCCCGTCATCCATGAGGTGGTCACTCACTAACATGAGCTGTCCCGTCACCCATGCAATCTTCATTCGTTCCACTCACCGCCCATTGGCTGCTCTGCACTGTTGACGAGATCACTGCATTTTGTGTGGATGAGATCACTGCATTTTGTGTGGACCGCATCACACTCTGACCGCCTGTCTTTCTGACGCATGCACAGAATCCAACCCTCCCGGCGCAAGCCCTCGGCGGTTCTGCCAGGGACTGGGCGCTGAAGGGTCTCCTAGGGGACCAGGCCCACCCGAGGATTCTGGGTTAGGCCTCCTCTGTCTGGGTGAGGGGGAGTGGGGAGTGCTGCCACCATGGTGGCGGTGGAGCGCGTGCTCTTCCTAAGCAGAGCCTGCGCTGGGAGGGCAGCCTGGTGACTCTGCCCTGATCAGTTGCAGGCCCAGGGCCTTCTGTCTGGCCGACAGCGACGAGGAGTCCTCCAGTGCTGGCTCCTCCGACGAAGACGATGCACCAGAGCCCAGCGCCGGAGACAAACCGCTCCTCCCAGGGGCTGAGGGGTGAGTGGACCCAGCTTCTGGAGTCTCCCGGGGTTGGGGGGTGGTCAGGGCCGCAATTTGGGCGTGAGCTTTGCATCGCCTCTTCCTTCTCTGGTCTTCCTCCCTCCTTTACTTTGAGTGAATGGGTTTTGCATTAATAATTCAAAGCCAGTGGCTTAAAATTCGAGACCCCAAATCAAAAACACCCAAATAGTTTCCCCTTTTTCAGAGACCAGACCAAAATGGTTTTCTCAGACCTTTGGAGTAAAGACTACCAGAATGGAAAGGATGTTTAACACAAGGACCATAAATTGCACAGCACCTCCCCCTGGTGTCGGTGGGAAGCATTACGTCCCTTCTTACGGGTCACGTGCCTCCAGTGATCCGTTAATAGTTCCTGCAAAGTTGAGACATTTTAACGATTTCCTTGGTGAATTTTGGAAACGTGCATCACTTAGATGACCTTTTGGATCATGAACTTCATTTGGAGGGTTCCTTTTGCCTGTTACTTGGACTGTGGAATGATCCAAGTGCTTAGGCCGCCTCTCTGTAAGGATCTTTTAATTATTTACAGTGAGCAAAGAAACTGAAATGACAAAGAAACCAAGGGATTCAGAAGCCTTTTTAAGAAAACATCAACCTGTTCACTTTTGAAATCCTACAGAAGATAAAAAGAATCTAGATGTCTGAGGAGTTGGCAGTAGAGTTTGTGTGCACTATTTAACTCCCCACCTGACCTTCATAGTGATGGCTTTTTCCTACACACATACATATACTACTCCTGAACTCCAGATCTGCGGAGGATTTTAAGAAACAAATATCCTCTCTTCTTAGGGCAGTCCTAGGTCCATGTGGCCTGATAGAGGAGCTTACTTTCCTGGCCAGCCAGCCCATCATCTTGATGTAGCTGTTCTCTTTAGATGCTCCTAAAACTCTTTGACAAGTAATTGCTGCTCAGAGTCAGTGTGACACTGTCTTGAAAGGCAGATGTTTTACTGTGTTCTACTGCCCTGTTAATTCAGCCTGATGTCTTATTTGTTGTATAGAGACGATGAGATTTTTTTCTAAGAGGGCACGAGATTTGTATTCAGTGTTTGAAGGTTATTAAGGAGAGCAGGTGAGATGCATTCCCTGCCTGCACTTGTGGGAACTTGGCCTGACTCTCCATCATCAAGACTAGGCTCCATCTGATGTCTACACCTTATCTGAACTAGTAGTTCTCACCTAGGGGTTATTTTGTTCCCTTTAGGAAACATTCAGAAAACAAAGATCATGGCATCTGGTCCCATCACTTCATGGGACGTAGATGGGGAAACAGTGGAAACAGTGTCAGACTTTATTTTGAGGGGCTCCAAAATCACTGCAGATGGTGACTGCAGCCATGAAATTAAAAGACGCTTACTCCTTGGAAGAAAAATTATGACCAACCTAGATAGCATATTGAAAAGCAGAGACATTACTTTGCTAACAAAAGTCTGTCTAGTCAAGGCTATGGTTTTCCAGTGGTCATGTATGGATGTGAGAGTTGGACTGTGAATAAAGCTGAGCGCCAAAGAATTGATGCTTTTGAACTGTGGTGTTGGAGAAGACTCTTGAGAGTCCCTTGGACTACAAGAAAATCCAACCAGTCCATTCTGAAGGAGATCAGTCCTGGGTGTTCTTTGGAAGGAGTGATGCTAAAGCTGAAAGTCCAGTACTTTGGGCACCTCATGCGAAGAGTTGACTCGTTGGAAAAGACTCTGATGCTGGGAGGGATTGGGGGCAGGAGGAGAAGGGGACGACAGAGGATGAGATGGCTGGATGGCATCACCGACTTGATGAACGTGACTCTGAGTGAACTCTGGGAGTTGGTGATGGACAGGGAGGCCTGGCGTGCTGCAATTCATGGGGTCACAAAGAGTCGGACACAACTGAGCAACTGAGAACTGAGGGGACATTTATCAATATCCAGAGACACTTTATTGTCTTAACTGCTGGGAGATGATGTGCTGTTGACATCAAGGTGGCCAAGGTCAAGGATGCCGCTAAACATTTCATACAGAGGAGCGTCCACAGCAAATTGCCCAGTCCACAGTGTTAGTGGTTCTGCTGTTGAGAAACTTTGGTCTAAAATCAGGTGAACAGAAAGCCAAGTTTCTGTTTATGAAGGAACAAAGTCGACACTAACACTTGCCTGTCTCTCTCATTTAAAGGTATGTTGGAGGTCATCGAACAAGCAAGATCATGAGGTTTGTTGATAAAATTACCAAGTCAAAATATTTCCAAAAAGCAACAGAGACAGAATTCATTAAAAAGAAGATTGAAGAAGTCTCCAATACACCCCTACTGCTAACTGTAGAAGTGCAAGAATGTAGAGGAACCTTGGCAGTCAACATTCCACCTCCTGCGACTGATCGAATATGGTGCGTGTGTAGAAGGCCCCTCGGGGTCAGCCAGTAATTCCCTTTGAGCATGATCATAATAGTCATAGTCTGCTGACCCTTGACATTATGGAAAGTACCTTCTTCCTGGGAAGAAATACTTTCAAATGTTTTTTCTTGGGACCTTAAAGTTAGTTGTAAATCTGATTCCACTTTTCTTCTGTGAGTGGTTAATTCAAATATAAAGATACACCTCAGGGCTTCACAGGCGGTACAGTGTAAAGGATATGCCTGCCACTGTAGGAGACACAGGAGACGGGTGTTCCATCCCTGGGTCGGGAACGTCCCCTGGAGGAGGAAAGGCAACCCTCTCCAGTATTCTTGCCTGGAAAATTCCATGGACAGAGGAGCCTGGAGGGCTACACCCATGGGGTCACAAAGAGTCAGACACAACTGAGCAACTGAAGCACACACATGTGCTATTATGCCATGAAATGATAATTCAGATGTTTTTTAAATGGTGAGAAATACTCATCTTTGAAATGTCCCTTGTGGTCCAGTAGTTAAGACTCGGGGCTCCCACTACAGGGGGCATGGATTCAGTCTGTGGTTGGAGAACTGAGATCCCATAGGCTGTGAGTTGCAACCAAAAATTAAACAAAAAAATAATCATCTTCACACTTAGGAAAAGTTAAGGTCAACCGGTGAAGTTTGTGGGATGAGCTGTTTCTAGGTCTTCCTCCTCTCTCAAGTCAGCCCTTTCCACCAGGAAGAAGAGCTGTGATTTGTAGAACCCTTATTCTCTGCCGGGCCAGTCCTCCCAGCGTCCTGTGGAGACAGGGCTACCATTATGCCCCACTTTGCAGATGGGGATCACACAGCCAGCAGAGTCCTTGGCGGTGAGGGAAGACTTCCCCAGGTCAGACCTGCACATTGAGGAGGCAGGATGTGTGCTTGGTAACTCTGGTAGATTGTGAAAGTCCCTCAGTTGTGTCTGACTCTTTGCAACCATGGAATTCTCCAGGCCAGAATAGTGGAGTGGGTAGCCTTTCCTTTCTCCTGGGGATCTTTCCAACCCAGGGATCAAATCCAGGTCTCCTGCGTTGCGGGTGGATTCTTTACCTGGTGAGCCACCAGGGAAGCCCAAGAATACTGGAGTGGGTAGCCCATCCCTTCTCCAGCAGATCTTCCGGACCCAGAAATCGAACCATGGTCTCCTGCATTGTAGGTAGATTCTCTGCCAGCTGAGCTACTGAGAAGGGTGACCCAAAGAGTTGTCATTTGAATGAACCAGTGGGTTTTAACCCTGCCTGCATGCCGCAGTCACCTGGGGACTTGTTAAAGCTGTGCTGAGCCCGGCCCCCATGATTCTGGGGTTGGGAGACTAAGCTAGGACTGAGAATCACTGAAAAAAAATTATTCATGATCCCAGCAAAAGAAAATCACTATTTCTAAATCTCAATTTTAAGTTGGCAAGTAAGACCTATAAATATGCATAAGGGTATATCGTGATTACATAAAAGACCGCATTGTACCATAAGCTACACTCATATGAAAAAGCTTGTTGTTGTTGTTGTTTAGTTGTTAAGTCATGTCTGACTCTTTTGCAAGCCCGTGGACTGCAGCCCACCAGGCTCCTCTGTCCATGGGATTTCCCAGACAAAAGTACTGGAGTGGATTGCCGTTTCCTTCTCCAGGGGATCTTCCCAGCCCAGGGACTGAACCTGAGTCTCCTGCATTGGCAGGCAGATTGTTTAACACTGAGCCACCAGGGCAGCCCCTATGAAAAAGACACATCTGTTCTCTCATCACATGAAACCAGAATGCTGCTGCACAGCCTCGTGTTCAGAAGGACTCGTAAAAATGATTACAAAAGGGTTGTTTAATTGGCTGATCATTTAATGATGATAGTGGTGTTTTCCTATTAAAAACTTTTAAATACTATTTAGGATTTTATTTTTAAAAAGTAGTATTTTCGCTGGAAGAACATGAAAACAACAACAAAAACTAAGAACCTATAACTTTATCATCTAAAAATAACCAGATAATACTTTACTGTGCAGCTTAATTAAAAAAAATTTTTTTTTAACAGTAAGAGTTGACTTAGGAGTTACAAACACCACTGCTCAATGGTAATTAAAATTAGAGGCCTCTGGCCTAGTAACTCCGGAGAAGGCAATGGCACCCCACTCCAGTACTCTTGCCTGGAAAATCCCATGGACAGAGGAGCCTGGAAGGCTGCGGTCCATGGGGTCGCTGAGGGTCGGACACGACTGAGCGACTTCACTTTCACTTTTCACTTTCATGCATTGGAGAAGGAAATGGCAATCCACTCCAGTATTCTTGCCTGGAGAATCCCAGGGACAGGGGAGCCTGGTGGGCTGCCATCTGTGGGGTTGCACAGAGTTGGACACGACTGAAGCGACTTAGCAGCAGCAGCCTAGTAACTCAGCGGTAAAGAATCTGCCTGCAATGCAGGAGATGTACAAGATGCCAGTTCGAGCCCTGGGTCATGAAGATTCCCTGGAGGAGGAAATGGCAACCCACTCCAGTATTCTTGCCTGGAAAATCCCATGGACACAGGAGCCTGGCGGGCGATAGTCCATGGGGCCACAAAGACCTGGACATGACCGAAGCGGCTTAGCACACACAGCCTAGTGCTACTCAGTGCATGCATGAGTGCCGGACTCTTTGTTACTAATCCACAAAGATAACTGTACGCATTCAGAGTGTTTAGTTTATAGCAACTTGCCATTCTTATCGTATGGGCAGACCTTGTCTAACTATGCTTTGCTTTCTTGTACTTGCCCATACTGCACTTTTTATAAAAGTTTGTGGCAACCCTGTGTTGTCAGATGATAGTTATCGTTTTTTTTTAAGCAATGAAGTATTTTTTGATTGAGGTATATACCTTGTTTTGCACACCTAGTCTACACCTAGACTACAACATAATGTAAATATAATTTTTATATGCACTGGGAAACCAAAAATTCACGTGACTCTCTATTGAAATGTTAGCTTTGGTGCGGCAATCTAGAACTGAGCCCACATATCTCCAAGGTGTACCTGGATGTTTTAAAACGTTGGTCTATAATGGATCAAAGTTTTTAGTTTGAGAGTACACAGTCTCTTGACTGGATACCTTACCAACAGTCCTGAGTGCCAGTTGGTTCCTCTGAGAAGCTGTAATAATCATAGTGTGGAGTACGGAGTGAAAAGGCAGGTTACAGAAGGTTCTCTGTTTACGTATGCATGTTAGAAGTGTGGGGGAAGTTGATCCTGTTTCTCTCAGTGGCCCTCTCTTGGTTATGAGATCCAGAGAGAGACAGTGTTATTTCCTGCTTTATACACATTTATATTTGGGGTTTTGTAACAGATGTATCGTACTCTCATAAAAATAGAAACAAAAAATATCCTCGCCATTTTAGGAGAAACATGCCCAGGTCATGGACTTATCCAGTGGTGTTTCCTGGCTGTCTTGGTTTGTCAGAACGGTTCCCCAGTCATCACAGCCCTGGGTCCAGGGACACAGGGAATTCACAGTTCATACCTGCTGCAGTGAAGTGTGTTTTTTTATAAGGGATTTTCAGAAGAAGAAAACATTTTCAAGTACTGATAAAGCCTTGTGTAAAGGAGGAATGTTTACTCTGGGTACCATCCGCTTCTTTTCTTTGCTTCTAAATGTTGTTATTTGTCTTCTTTTAAAAGGTATGGTTTCCGGAAGCCACCATATATTGAGCTGAAAGCTCGGCCAAAACTTGGAGAGAGAGAAGTGACTTTAGTTCATGTGACAGACTGGATAGAGAAGAAACTGGAACAAGAGTTCCAGGTACACCTGCTGGGTCATCTAGCATTTCACGCTGCGTCTGAAAGCGCCGGGCAGAACAGAGCTTCTGAACTGGGCAGGGTTCAGGATCCTCCTTGGAAAATCTGATGAAAGCTATGGACCCTCATCTGGGGAAAGTACACGTGTGATCAAAGAGGCATAAAATTTCCGGTTTAGTTTTGGAAACCCTGAAACTCATCCATGCCCTGTTACATAGTCTTCAGAGGAAACTCAAAATGTGGGGGTCAAAGAGCAAAATGACTGGCATGTCCCAGTAGGCCTGGCGAGGGTTAAGTTGTCCATCTGCTGGGACCATCTTTGGACTTTTTCTCTAGGTGGGGCCTGGAATTGGCCAGTGAGTAGCACCTGGGCCGTGGTCAGGGAAGTCATTCCTGCCCTTGTACGGTACCCACCTTGCTCAGTTTGTGTGCTTCTACAAATATCGTATGTGCAGTTTCCACCTGCCTTGGGAGTTCAAAGATGAATCCGGCCTGTCCCTACCCTGTGAACCTTCGAGGGTAGTCCTGGAGCTGACTCAACCAGAGCTCATTCTCCAAGCCTGTCTCTGCATTCTTCCACCACAGAAAATAGCAGTGTAGCCAAGGCCTTGCAATGAGCTATTTCTATTAAATTTTTATCAGGTTTTTGAGGCATAGTTGACTTTTAAGGTTTTATGGATTAACAGACTATTTTATGATGAATTTCACTTTCTGAAGAAGACCCATATTATGTTTGCAGTAGTACTTTCTGAGTCATTGCCTTTAAAATTATACTTTTTATTATCTAAAAACTATATTATTTAAAGGCTGTAGCTGTAAATATAACAACCAATTTATGGAAAGCTTTATTTTATCTCCAAAAGAAAAAGTACTTTGAACCTAGTTAGGGGAAAAACAACCTCATGCCTTTAGTTCTTTTCCTCTTTCCTACATGAGGAATTTGGGTGGGTCATCTCTTTTAAGAGTGTTGGGGTAGAATGGTCACCCCTTCTAGGGGGCAGACTTTGGTGCATGGTATTCTCGAGGCAAGTTGGAAAGTCGAAGGGTAACTGTTTGCATTCTCCCAAGGCCACATGTTTTTGTTTTTGCTTTTGGAAGCATTGCTGAAGTTGAATACATTGCCAGAATTCACTTACATAAAATTAATTTATAAATAGGCAAAGCACCATTACTGTCAATCACTGTTTATTCTTTGGGTGTTCATGATAGTAGGATTTCTTTTCTATGCAGCTTTAATTGGTTCTGGTTTGGGAAAAAAAAATAGCTTAGTTTTTTGTTGGTAGGATTTTGAGTGCTAGGATAAAATTTACTTAGAACATGTGTTCTGGATATAGTAATTTGGAATCCTGTGAGCAGCTTACGCCCATTCTCTTAACGTTATTCATCAGCTCATGAGTAATTTTATTATATTTAAGTGAACTCAAAGGCTGCTTCTGCCTCACAGCCTATTGGGTTCTCATGTTCACGCACTGGTGTTGATCCCTCAAGGCCTTCTGAATATCATAGAGGAATTAGTTTGGAATGTATAAGAAAAGTTGTTTCATATGTATTTAAAAAACTTGTCTAAAGCCTAAAATTCTTATCAGAACACAATAGGGCAACTCCCAGAGAACAGAGCCTTGTTTCATGTCTGTTTCTTCTTTCTGCAGAAAGTGTTTGTCATGCCAAACATGGATGATGTTTATATCCCCATCATGCACTCGGCCATGGATCCTCGCTCCACTTCCAGCCTCCTGAAAGACCCACCTGTGGAGGCTGCTGATCAGCTGTGATGGGTGCAGTCCTGGTGTTCCCAGTAGTAGGAGATAAGCTCAGTGTGGGGTTCTCGGCTGCCATCTGGGCTGCAGCGCTGGCCTTTCCTTGTGCCAGCGCTCTGCCCTCTGCCTGCCGGTGCCGGTCCCACCCTGAGGTGTCCCGAGACTGGGGTCCAGATTGCCTGCTGCAAAGCTTTGCCTAAGCAAAGGAAAACTGGAAGGATCATCCCGGTGGGTCCAGAGATTACTGGTGACCCCCACCCTGGCTTTTCTAAGTCTACCAGGTTTTGTTGTCGCAAAAGAGCACATTAAGAGCAAAGCTGCACAGCTGGAAGGCTTCCCTTTGCCTCCTCGATGCCTCCAAGGTTTTTGCTCAGTCAGCCAGCGCAGTGGAACATTTTCTCACTTCTCCAGTTTGTGTGAGGCAGCCCCAGAGAACATCAGTATAGTTCCATGTGTGGAGGGTGGGGAGTGGAATTTTGTGAGCTGTGTCTTTGGTGATAAAGATATGCATAGCAACTTACTCTTACTGTGTTTTGGAAGCAACTAGCCATAGAACATACAACTCTTAACACACTACCAGCTGGGGCAAGAATGGTGGGATTTATGTGTACATTAGGCAAAGCCATGAGATCCAACCATCCCATGCCTTCTACCAACAAGGTACAATCACCTGGTTTCTAACTGATCCCATTTTCCTGAGACCCGAGCATATGTGAAAATGTCAAACACTGCACAAGACTGGATTGGAGTGCGGCCTGGAAGCCAGAGCCACTGTCCAGCCACCTGGCACTTCCTTTGTGCTCTGGGAAGCTTTAAATAGGCATCTTAAATGCCTTGTTAACCTAATTGGCTAGGGATGTTTTGTGGGCAGTTTCCTTTTCTGATGGCCAAAACAGGACTGCTCTCTTATCATCTTGAGTCAAGACCAAAAGTTCGCTCAACATCACACACTACAGATCTCAAAACTAACGTGACATTTAACATTGCCAACTTTATTTTGTGCACTTGCGTCAGAATGTTTAGTTTACAAGTTTCAGGGCTCTCAACTGTATAATTTGCTTTGAGAAGTACACTCAAAATACAAATTTTTAATGGTTTAAAGCTACATTCAACATCAGACTTACCTTGGGTGACTTTTGACAACTACATCTGTGGACAAAGCTAATAGTGTTTTTTTAAACAGCAGCAGCACCTTGCCTGAACATGACTTTAAAGAAATTAATATATTGAAAAAATATATTTGAACCCTTATTTGATTACTTTAACTGCACCATTAAAACATTTGACTTAAATTATTGGACCATTCCAGTTGGTGTACTGTTCTCATTGTGTAGGCCAATTTGCCTGTCAGTCCGCATGTCGTCTTCACTGGTCTTATAATTTTTGTGCAATAATTTAAGGCGAAGGACTAGATGCACTATTGTGTAAAGAGATTACACATGACTGTACCTTATTGCACTTAATCAAATAGTATGTGGGGGATTTACAATCGCTTGCATTGTTTCACAAATAAATATCTCATGTCAAATACTAGATAAGCATCCAAGTTATTTCTACTTAATCCTGTTTAGAATAAACTGTGGCACAGAATCTGAGCAGTCAGCTGCCAATGGCAGCTTGTTTCTTGAGTGATCACTGGACTTATTCTGTTGAGGATCCAACGTAGACCACACCTTGGTATGGGCTATGTCCTTCGGTCGTGTCCAACTCTGCAACCCTATGGACTGCAGCCTGCCAGGCTCCTCTGTCCATGGAATTCTCCAGGGTAGAATACTGGAGTGGGTTGCCATGCCTTCCTCCAGGGGATCTTGCTGACCCAGGGATTGAACCTGCATCTGAGATCTCCTTCACTGGCAGGTGGACTCTTCACTAGCACTACCTGCAGAGCCCTCCTAGGCTGAGTTCGCACCAACTGCCTACTAACTTGGAGCCACCTCCATTATTAAGCAACAAAGCCGTTGAGATATGGCACTGGTGCGTTCTCACCTTTCAACACCTGCCGCCTTATCCTCGGAACTGATGCACATTTCAGCTAAGCTTCAGAGCCTGTTGTCATCTGTTTTAACTACAAATTGGCACTTGCCATGTACCCCTCCAAGGATTAAATCCTGTGTTGCTGCAGCTGGTGACCTTCAACACCCACCCCCTACAAGTGGAGAGCAGTAATAAAGCACTCTGTGCTCCAGGCAGGGACTGGCAGAGAGATCTTCAGATACATTTTCAGGAGCTGAGTTCAACTTTCTCCCTTCGTTGTCTACAAAAACACTGAAAACCTGACAACTGTCCCTGTGACTAGCAAAAGCAGAAAACTAGAGAAACTAGTGCTCAATTGCATGCATTCCCTCACCAAAATATCTTTTGTACTGACTTGCTTCTTTGGAGCAGTGCTCAGAGCTATGTTTCCTGGGCTGCCCCTCATTTTGCCTCTAATACAACTTCAGTCGCTCAGTCGTCTCTTTGCCACCCGTGGACTGCAGCACACCAGGCTTTCCTGTCCGTCACCAACTCCAAGCTTGCTCAAACTCATGTCCATCCAGTGGATGATAAAACAACTCTCCCTTTGTGCACGTTTTTAAAACACCCAGAATGTGGATTGCACCTGCAAGTAGGTGCCTATGTTGTGCCCTGTGGCAAAATACCTTGGTACTGAGCTGTTCACACTGTCTGGGGCATACCCTATAAGTCAAAGTGAAGTCGCTCAGACGGGTTCAACTCTGCAACCCCATGAACCGTAGCTACCCGGCTCCTTCCTCTATGGGATTTTCCAGGCAAGAGTACTGGAGTAGGCTGCCATTTCCTTCTCCAGGGGAATCTTCCCAACCCAGGGATCAAACCTGGATTCCCTGTATTGCAGACAGACGCTTTACCGTATGAGCCACCAGGGAAGCCTATTTTGAAGTAGTCCGCGAATACCCCTTATAAAGTTAATAAGTTCGTGAAGCCCAAGACCTGGAGGCCAATTCCAGTGGAGTACACCACGGCACTTGAACTGTTAAGGCCACAGCCTATTTCTCATCTCCTCTCCCTGCAAATGGCCATCCACACGGCGGTTAAATGAAGCTGCGCATCTCACAGGTCCCCATGAAAGTGACACTCGGACTCAGTGAAGTCACAAGAAATAAGAGACTACAAGGACCCCCGACGTCTTCCCCAGACCCCTGTATACCCCGCCCCGGCAGCCCAGGGCGACCGTGTCGCTCGCGGTTAAAAGGGCCGCAGCCGCGGGGGCAGACGACCCCAGTTATGCGCGAGCATGTCCTCTGGCGCTGCAGCCTGACCCCCGGCGCCACGCGCAGGCGCGGCGGGGGCTCAAAGGCAGCGCGTCGCGACACACAACATCGGACACCACCACTGGGATCAAACCATTTTATTGAGGGGCTTCGGGGGAAGATCTTAAAGCTGGGAGGACAATGACATCCGACGTCCTTCTCGAGCCATCTGCAAGAACAAGAGCTGTGGGTGAGGAGTGCGATGTGCCCGCAAGCCCGTCTCTTCCCAGCCGCCGAGGCAGCCCGACTCAGACTCCAGTTCGCATCACCCGCGTCAGCAGTCTAACACGTGCTTTATTTGGGATGTCATCACCGCAGGCCGCCCGCCCTCCGCCCGACTCCCAGGCCCTCGAGACCTGGTACAGACCTGCCCCAGAAGAAAGCAGACACCACCTCACCTGCCCAGCTCCGCAGCTGCTGAAAGGAACGGAAACTGGCCTGGTTTCTACTTAAAGAAGCAGATCGGATGTAGTTGGGCGGGCCTTACCGCTATTGACCAATTGCAAGTTAAAACTTCCTGCCACGTGACCTTAAAGTAACTCACTGATTGGCTGGACTCGCTGAATCCTCCAGAGTATAGAGTGGTTACATGCCAACCATAGAGATGGGTGTTAAGCAAAGGCTATGTCATGCAGTGTCCTAAGTTCTGATTTCTTTCCTCACCTAGGTCACCGGCTTGTGAGTGATGTATCTCTCTATAGTACACAAAACGGAACCGAACAGACAGTAGGGCGCAAGAAATGCCTAACCTGTTAGGTATTCAGTTCCACGAGCTAAGCTAGGAGCTGAGGTGACAATAGTCTTGCCCCTGAATTTAAAGTAACCTGTTCTGGCAGAAAAAGCTTGCATTTGAAAGCAGGTCGATGTGCTACCAAATCCTGACTTTGTGATGAATTCGCTTCTTGACCTTGATCACTCAGCCTTTCTGAACTTCGATTTCTGAAAAACAGAGAAATCCAAAATAACAGTGGTGTACAAGGATTACATTAATGTCAATCAACTGATACATTCTAAGTGGTAAACAAATACGTGTGTTTGAAGTACTGGTGTGATGCGGAAGGCTTATGTGATTATATTACTTTAATAAATGCTAAAATAGAAGTAGCTTACTTCGGAGGCCGAAAGGAGAGACGGTCTAACTTTGGGAAAGCTGACAGTACTTCTAAGTACCGATATCAAACTGTGAGGCAGGCACATTATTCACAAGTGGACAATAAGAATATGTCCTTGCTATCTGGGTTTGATTTGGGCTTCCAAGGTAGCTCACCAGGTAAAGAATAAGAATGCTGGTTAGATCCCTGGATGGGGACTATGCCCTGGAGAAGGAAATAGCAACCCACTCCAATATTCCTGCCTGGAGAATTCAATGAACAGGAGCCTGGCAGGCTACAGTCCATGGGGTTACAAAGAGTTGAACACAACAGAGCACTCACACACTCTGGGTTTGATATACTGGGAGGGGAACAGAAAACACACAGGCACAATAATCTGTTTATCACTACTTCCTTTATATGTTTTCTTTGGGAATTAATTTCCTTTTTTCTCCCAACTTAATAAGGAAAGTTTATTGTTTTCTGTAATAATGAAAGCATTTCAGCCTGTGTTTGTAGTTTAATAGGACTCTTACTTTCCTTATTTTCTACATACTCTTTAGTTAAATTTCTAAATTCTTCTTTGGTCCAAAACAATCATTGTTTTGGCAAGTGTATTGTAACCTGTAGATGATGTGGACTTTAAGAAAAACCCACAGTGTAAGACGTGTGAGCTGAGTTTATTCAGTGTCTTACTGGGGATTTTAGGCCAGGAGACAGAGAGCTATGAGAAACTGTTCCCAAGAAGCAAGGGAGGAGCCAAGAAATACATGAATTTTTTGCTGGAAAAAAAAAAAAAGAAAACAAATATAGTTGAACATCAAAGATTACTGCCTTTCACAAAGAACAGCCATCTCAAGTTAATGATTTTAGTGCTTTTCTATATATGGGAAAAGGCAAGAATCTGGAGGTTGTAGACATTTTTCCCTAGATGTGTATCTCAACTATCTAGGGGCCAGTATCCAAAGCTAAGAATGCTTCCTATTTTTCTCACTCCTGATTCCCCTCAGGTCCCCTGTCAGTGGTGGGCAACTGCAGCAGCTAATGGCTTGATCCTTGTAGAACTGGAATGGCAGGGAACATTTTTTTTCTTTACAATGATTATTTTCATTGCTGTTTAATAAACTTTTGTTTTTAATTTCAACATTTATTACTCTGTAGTACAGTTTCTGCATTGGGAAATTAATTAGTTTTCTTTGTGACCTAAAACATGATCTATTTTTATAAATATTCCACGGATTCTTGAAATGGAGATATTTTCACTATCAGGTATGGATACTGACATGCAGCCTGCCAGGCTCCTCTGACCATGGGATTTCCCAGGCAAGAATATTGGACTGGATTGCCATTCTCTTCTCCAGGGGATCTTCCTGACCAAGGGATAGAACCCGGGTCTCCTGCATTACAGGCAAATTTTTTACCGTTTGAGTCACCAGGGAAGCTCTAATATGTTTTCCAATATGGTAAGTGTAAAAATGATATCTTTAATGTCAGTCATGGGCCAGATAAAGGCCCATGAAGTTAAACGGTTCTATGAAGACCTATAAGACCTGCTAGAACTAATACCCGAAAAAGAAGTCCTTTTCGTTATAGGGAACTGGAATGCAAAAGTAGGAAGTCAAGAGATACCTGGAGTAACAGGCAAATTTGGCCTTGGAGTACAGAATGAAGCAGGGCAAAGGCTAACAGAGTTTTGCCAAGAGAACACACTGGTCGTAGCAAACACCCTCTTCCAACAACACAAGAGAAGACTCTACACATGGACATCACCAGATGGTCAATACTGAAATCAGATTGATTATATTCTTTGCAGCAAAAGATGGAGAAGCTCTATAGAGTCAGAGAAAACAAGACTGGGAGCTGACTTTGGCTCAGATCATGAACTCCTTATTGCCAAATTCAGACTTAAGTTGAAGAAAGTAGCGAAAATCACTATACCATGGAGTTCAGTTCAGTTCAACTGCTCAGTCATCTCCAACTCTTTGCATCCCCATGGACTGCAGCATGCCAGGCCTCCCTGTTCATCACCAACTCTCGGAATTTACTCAAACTCATGTCCATTGAGTCAGTGATGCCATCCAACCATCTTATCCTCTGTCGTCCCCTTCTCCTCAGGCCTTCAATCTTTCGCAGCATCAGAGTCTTTTCAAATGAGTCAGTTCCTTGCATCAGGTGGCCAAAGGATTGGAGTTTCAACTTCAACATCAGTCCTTTCAATGAATATTCAGGACTTATTTCCTTTAGAATGGCCTGGTTGGATCTCCTTGCAGTCCAAGGGACTCTCAAGAGTCTTCTCCAACATCACACTTCAAAAGCATCAGCTTTCTTTATAGTCCAATTCTTCATCCATACATGACTACTGGAAAAACCATAGTCTTAACTAGATAGACTTGTTGGCAAAGTAATGTCTCTGCTTTTTAGTATGCTGTCTAGGTTGGTCATAACTTTTCTTCCAAGGAGTAAGCATCTTTTAATTTCATGGCTGCAGTCACTATGTGCAGTGATTTTGGAGCCCAAAAATATAAAGTCTGACACTGTTTCCACTCTTTCTCCATCTATTTGCCATGAAGTGATGGGACTGGATCTTAGTTTTCTGCATGTTGAGTTGTAAGCCAACTTTTTCACTCTCCTCTTTCACTTTCATCAAGAAGCTCTTTAGTTCTTTGCTTTCTGCCATAAGGGTGGTGTCATCTGCATATCTGAGGTTATTGATATTTCTCTCAGCAATCTTGATTCCAGTTTGTGCTTCATCCAGCCCAGCATTTCTCATGATGTACTCTGCATATAAGTTAAATAAGCAGGGTGACAATATACAGCCTTGACGTACTCCTTTTCCGATTTGGAACCAGTCTGTTGTTCCATGTCCAGTTCTAACTGTTGCTTCTTGACCTGCATACAGATTTCTCAGGAGGCAGGTCAGGTGGTCTGGTATTCCCATCTCTTTCAGAATTTTCCAGAGTTTATTGTGATCTACACAGTCAAAAGCTTTGGCATAGTCAATAAAGCAGAAATAGATGTTTCTAGAGCATGCAGATATGACCTAAATCAAATCCCTTATGATTACACAGTGAAAGTGACAAATAGATTCGAGGGATTAGATCTGATAGACAGAGTGCCTGAAGAACTATGGACGGAGGTTCATGACATTGTACAGGAGGCAGGGATCAAGACCATCCACAAGAAAAAGAAATGTAAAAAGGCAAAATGGTTGTCTGAGGAGGCCTTGCAAATAGCTGAAAAAAGAAGAGAAGCTAAAGGCAGAGAAGAAAAGGAAAGATATACCCATTTGAATGCAGAGTTCCAAAGAAAAGCAAGGAGAGATAAGATAGCCTTCCTCAGTGATCAGTGCAAAGAAATAGAGGAAAACAATACAATCTACAGATCTCTTCAAGAAAATTAGAGATAGCCAGGAAACATTTCATGCAAAGATGGGCTCAATAAAGGACAGAGATGGTATGGACCTAACAGAAGCAGAAGATATTAAGAAGAGGGCAAGAATACACAGAAGAACTATACAGAAAAGATCTTCATGACCCAGATAACTACAATGGTGTGATCACTCACCTAGAGCCAGACATCCTGAAATGCGAAGTCAAGTGGGCCTTAGAAAGCATCACTACAAACAAAGCTAGTAGAGGTGATGGGATTCCAGTTGAGCTATTTCAAATCCTAAAAGATGATGCTTTAAAGTGCTACACTCAATATGCCAGCAAATTTGGAAAACTCAGCAGTGGCCACAGGACTGGAAAAGGGCAGTTTTCATTCCAATCCCAAAGAAAGGCAATGCCAAAGAATGTTCAAACTACTGCACAATTGCACTTATCTCACACGCTAGCAAAGTAATGCTCAAAATTCTCCAAGTCAGGCTTCAACAGTAAGTTAACAGTGAACATCCAGATGTTCAAGCTGGATTTAGAAAAGGCAGAGGAACCAGAGATCAAATTGCCAACATTTGCTGGATCATCAAAAAAGCAAGAGAGTTCCAGAAAAACATCTGCTTTATTGACTATGCTAAAGCCTTTGACCGTGTGGATCACAATAAACTCTGGAAAATTTTTCAAGAGATGGGAATACCAGACCACCTGACCTGCCTCCTGAGAAATCTGTATGCAGGTCAAGAAGCAACAGTTAGAACTGGACATGGAACAACAGACTGGTTCCAAATCGGAAAAGGAGTACGTCAAGGCTGTATATTGTCACCCTGCTTATTTAACTTATATGCAGAGTACATCATGAGAAATGCTGGGCTGGATGAAGCACAAACTGGAATCAAGATTGCTGAGAGAAATATCAATAACCTCAGATATGCAGATGACACCACCCTTATGGCAGAAAGCAAAGAACTAAAGAGCTTCTTGATGAAAGTGAAAGAGGAGAGTGAAAAAGTTGGCTTACAACTCAACATGCAGAAAACTAAGATCCAGTCCCATCACTTCATGGCAAATAGATGGAGAAAGAGTGGAAACAGTGTCAGACTTTATATTTTTGGGCTCCAAAATCACTGCACATAGTGACTGCAGCCATGAAATTAAAAGATGCTTACTTCTTGGAAAAAAAGCTATGACCAACCTAGACAGCATTTAAAAAGCAGAGACGTTACTTTGCCAACAAAGGTCTGTCTAGTCAAAGCTATGGTTTTTCCAGTAGTCATGTATGGATGTGAGAGTTAAACTATAAAGAAAGCTGAGCACCAAAGAATTGATGTTTTTGAAGTGTGATGTTGGAGAAGACTCTGGAGAGTCCCTTGGACTGCAAGAAGATCCAACCAGGCCATCCTAAAGGAAATCAGTCCTGAATATTCATTGGAAGGACTGATGAAGCTGAAACTCCAATCCTTTGGCCACCTGATGCAAAGAACTGACTCATTTGAAAAGACCCAGATGCTGGGAAAGATTGAAGACAGAAGGAGAAAGGGATGACAGAAGATGAGATGGTTGGATGGCATCACCAACTCGATGGAATTGAGCTTGAGTAAGCTCTGGGAATTGGTGATGGACAGGGAAGCCTGGCATGCTGCTTTCCATGGGGTCACAAAGGGTTGAACACAACTGAGTGACTGAACTGAACTGATGGGCCAGGTATGGTGTCATGTATATTGTTGATTTAGTCCTCTTAGAAATGCTGAGCTTGCATTTTAATCAGGGTTTAGTGGTTGTAAGTGATGGCAACCCAACTCAAACTAGCTGGTCTAAATAGGCTAGCATGTCTGACTCTTTGTAACCCCATGGACTGTAGCCTACCAGGCTCCTCTATCCATGAGGTTTCCCAGGCAAGAATACTCGAGTGGGTTGCCATTTCCTACTCTAAGGGATCTTCCCAGCCAAGGGATTGAAACTGTATCTCGCATCTCCTGCATTGGCAGATGGATTCTTTACCACTGGTGCCACCTGGGAAAGCCCATAAATAGGGGAAAGTTTAGTTAAACAGGGGAAGACAAGCCGTGCAGGCTGATCTCAAGGCAACTAGAGGCAGAACTTAAGTTTGTCCTGGACTCCTTTACCACATCTGTGCTTCTCTTTGTCAGGTTTTTTTTTTTTTTCTTTTGAAATGGCTTTCATTACAGACAGAGGCAGCTCCTGGGCCTCACACTCCTGGCTTTGCCAGTAGAAAGGAAATGAGTCCTTTTCGTGGCTCTAGTTGGGGCCAGATCGGATACAAGCATACCCATGGGTCAAATAAAGGTGTCAGATGGGTAGCTGTTTTGGTCAACTATTACTGCATAACAAACAACTCCAAAATTTAGTGGTATTACACAACAGTCCTTTTATTATCTCTCACAATTCTGTGGGTTAACTAGCCTTGTTAACTGAAAACAGTTTGCCTCTTTTATCTTTTGCCTCAAGCCCAAAGACATAGCCAAGCCAAAGATTGGGAGAAGGAAGGATTCATTACTTGCAGGAAGTAAGGAGAATGCCTTTTCATACTGTTCATGGGGTTCTCAAGGCAAGAATACTGAAGTGGTTTGCCATTCCCTTCTCCAGTGAGATGTGAGAGTTGGACTATAAAGAAAGTTGAGTGCCAAAGAACTGATGCTTTTGAACTGTGGTGTTGGAGAAGACTCTTGAGAGTCCCTTGGACTGCAAGGAGATCAAA
Organism: Ovis canadensis; assembly: GCF_042477335.2. Classification (NCBI taxonomy): domain Eukaryota; kingdom Metazoa; phylum Chordata; class Mammalia; order Artiodactyla; family Bovidae; genus Ovis; species Ovis canadensis. Next base: position 56,745,971 of record NC_091255.1, on the reverse strand, counting down.
GCAGTCAATCCTAAAGGAAATCAGTCCAGAATATTCATTGGAAGAACTGATGCTGAAGCTGAGATTCTGATACTTTGGCCACCTGATTCGAAGAACTGACTCATTGGAAAAGATCCTCATGCTGGGAAAGATTGAAGGCAGGAGAAGGGGATGACAGAGGATGACATGGTTGTATGACATCACCGACTCTGATGGACATGAGTTTGAGCAAGCTCTGGGAATTGGTGATGGACGGGAAAACCTGGCATGCTGCAGTCCATGGGGTCTCAAAGAGTCGGACACAAGTGAGCAACTGAACTGATCTGAACTGAAGGAGAATGCCAGGGATATTTCACAAAGCAGTGTCTCCCCAGACAGCAAAATTAGGGAAGTTTTAAGCTAAGGGAATATTCATATTCACGAACGGGCTGGGGCTGTGTGTATTCATAAAGGGATCTGAGTAAAGGAGAATTCAGCACAGAACTGGGGCAGTGTTTGACAGGGTCCAAACTTTAGTTGCTTGAAGTCACAGAGGTCAGAAAAATATCAACATCATTCTTTAGGTTCAGACCAGTCTGGGGTCTTAGCCATCCTCCACCTAGGAGGGGGCTTAGTTCCTGTAGAACAACTCCAAGACCATACCAGTTTATTATGTATATCCCTTAAGGAGGAACTTGGACTCTTTTACTGCTGAACTATTAAATATATATATATATATAAAAGTATAGTTGACTTACAATGTTTCAGGTGCAGAGCAAGATGATTCAGTTGTACAAACACACATATATTATTTTTGAAATTATTTTCCATTTTAGGTTTTTACTCACTGACCTGTTTTTTCTTGATGTTGTCCTTTGTTCCTGCGTTCCCTCACTTTCCTTGTGTGTGTGCTTAGATGCTCAGTCGAGTCCAAGTCTTCACAACCCTGTGGACTGTAGCCCACCAGGGTCCATGGGATTCTCCAGGCAAGAATACTGGAGTGAGTTGCCATTTCCTCCTCCAGGGGATCTTTCCAACCCAAGGATCGAACCCAGGCCTCTTGCAGTGCAGGCAGACGCTTTACCATCTGAGTTACCAGGGAAGTGCCTTATTTGACATGCTGTAAATAAGTGTTGTACTTTGCCTGCCTCACAACCTAGTGTCAGTAAATTGGCTCTGCTTCGAGGTGGGCGAGCGGACCTGAGTTCAGTTCAATAATACAGTCCCTTGAACGTGGTAAACGTTAGATAATTGCTATTGAATTCCTTGTTCTGAATCTTCTTGTTTGTGTAACTGCATCAGTAAGACGCTTTCCATCCTGCTTTGGCAAGGTCTCTTGTGTGAGCCCTGGTCTCCCCTTTTCTTTTTCTAGTAAAGACCCAAATAACCCTTGCTATGGACTTGATGGGTCAGATGGTAAAGAATCTGCCTGCAATGCAGGAGACTCGGGTTCGATCCCTGATTTGGGAGGATCCCTGGGAGAAGGGAATAGCAACCCGCTCCAGTTTTCTTGCCTGGAGAATTCCAGGGACAGAGAAGCCTGGTGGGCTACAGTCCATGGGGTTGCAGAGTCGGACACAACTGAGCGATTAACACACACACACAACCCTTGTTCACTGTCTTCTAATGTCTCTCAAATGCCTGTCTTTTGCTTTAACTCTCTTCCTGAAGCATCTCACTCTGCTGCCTGGTAAGAAAGCCCAGCCTGACTCTAATGCCCATCCTGCCTGCCCTGCTTACCTCCCACAGTTCCTCCAGGTAGAAGTCAGCACGAGCTCACTGATAAGTCAGCTAGGGCTTCCAGGAAGCCACACATGCTTTTCCTTTCTCCAGGCTTTTGTTCAGATCCTTCTTTCCCCCCAGACTATCCTTCCCCTTGTCAAATCTGACAAATGGTCCAGCCCAGATACCCCTTCTTCCACGAAGCCCTCTTTGTTCTATCTATCCCGTTCCTTTCCTTCCGCCAGACCCATCTTTCTCATGAAGACCATCAGTTCAGTGCAGTTCAGTCGCTCAGTCGTGTCCGACTCTTTGCGACCCCATGAATTGCAGCACGCCAGGCCTCCCTGTCCATCACCAACTCCCGGACTTCACTCAGACTCACGTCCATCGAGTCGGTGATGCCATCCAGCCATCTCATCCTCTGTCGTCCTCTTCTCCTCCTGCCCCCAATCCCTCCCAGCCTCAGAGTCTTTTCCAATGAGTCAACCGCATGAGGTGGCCAAAGTACTGAACTTCCAGCTTTAGCATCACTCCTTCCAAAGAACACCCAGGACTGATCTCCTTCACAATTAACTGGTTGGATCTCCTTGCTGTCCAAGTGACTCCCAAGAGTCTTCTCTAACACCGCAGTTCAAAAGCATCAATTCTTTGACGCTCAGCTTTCTTCATAGTCCAACTCTCACATCCATACATGACCACAGGAAAAACCATAGCCTTGACTGGACGGACCTTTATTGGCAAAGTAACATCTCTGCTTTTCAATATGCTATCTAGGTTGGTCATAACTTTCCTTCTAAGGAGTAAGCGTCTTTTAATTTCATGGCTGCAATCACCATCTGCAGTGATTTTGGAGCCCCCCAAAATAAAGTCTGACACTGTTTCCACTGTTTCCCCATCTATTTCCCATGAGCACCATAGTTCTCTTTTAAAGTTTATTCCTGCCTTCTTGCGGTTTTCACAGTTGGCCTTATACTTTGATGCTCTCTGTGCACATCCCATCGCCTTTGGTGTTGTATAGCCAGTAAGTTGTGCCCGACTCTTTTGCGACACCATGGACTGTAGCCCACCAAGCTCCTCTGTCCATGGAATTTCCCAGGCAAGAATACTGGAGTGAGTTGCCATTTCCCTCCCCAGGGGATCTTTCCAATCCAGAGATTGAACCGTGGTCTCCTGCATAGCAGGCAGATTCTTTACTATCTGAGTCACCAGGGGATGCCCTCGATGATATTTGTTAAAAGAATGCATGAATAATGAGTGGTAACCATGCAAGGTCAAAGATGACATCACCTGCAAAACGAAGAGGATGAAATTATAGCTGAAGTTTTTCTGCTCTAAAATTTGGTTCTATCTGTGAATGAGCTCTCTTACAAAGAAAGGAGAGAGAGAGAGAATAGGTAAGGTTTATATCTTGAGCCTTAAGAAACACAGTCTGGAAGGAGGAAAAAGAGTAGATAGACAACAGGAAAACTAGAAAATAGTACTCTCCAAGGAGGAAAAGCCTAAGAAAAAAAGGACTGTTAACATACCTGGGCGAATTCCGTAGCGGCCTAGTGGTTAGTCTTACTGCTGAGGGCCCCTGGTTCAATCCCTGGTCGGGGAACTAAGATCCTACAAGCCTCATGGCCCGGCCAAAAACAAACAGAAAACAAGAGAGGGCCAGAGTGAAAAAGATGAAGCAAGCCTGCTAGGATTATACCGGAGGAAGAATGTTTATGAGCTGCCTGAGAGTACTTTCCAGAGACTTCTGTGAAAATCAGCCAGACTCCAGGGGATTAGGAGGTATTGGAGGCACTATGAGAGGATGGCTGTTTCCACGTTGGCACTGAAGCAGCCCTTTGAGAATATTAATATACTCTTTGACCATCTGATGCGAAGAGCCAACTCACTGGGAAAGACCCTGATGCTGGGAAAGATTAAAGGCAGGAGGAGAAGGGGACAGCAGAGGGTGAGACAGTTGGATGGCATCTCCGACTCAGTGGACATGAGTTTGAGCAAGTTTGAGATGGTGAAGGCCAGGGAGGCCTGGCGTGCTGCAGCCAGTGTGCTCTCAAAGAGTTGGAGACCGCTGAGCGACTGAACTCCCACACTGGTACCGCTATGGATGCTTCACCATCGTGGCATATAGACTCAGCACAAATGGGTGGTTCATATAATGCAACCTCTCAGAGGCAAGTGAACAAATAATCAGACAGGACTGGGCTGAGCTCCCTCCTGGGGCAGAAACCCCATGGGAAAGTCCACTCTTCTCTCCCACGTGGCTGCTCAGTAACTTTTGTGGGTCGTGCTTTTTGCACAACCAACCCCCAGTTGAGAGACTCACATGTTATTGGAGGCAATGCCCTTTATCATCACATATTTGTACAAACTTCTGGTTGTTAATAGTATTCCAGCAGCCTGGGCTGCTGCTTAACCACCTTTACGGGCCACACAATGGGGACTTTGTCACAACACTAGGGACGGGCAAGAATAACACCGGTGAAGGGGGAACACTGCAGCAGCTATGGCTTCTTCGAAGTTATGTTGATAGCTGAGTTCTTTTCTTTCTTCCTTTTTTAAAAAATATTCTTTTTTGTTGTTGTTGTGCTGGGACTTACCTGGGGGTCCAGTGGCTAAGAATCCGTCTTCCAATATAGGGAACTTGGGATTGATCCTTGGTTTGAAACTAAGATCTCACATGCTTTACAGTGCAGCCAAGAAAAAAAAAAAAATCTGAGTTGTGCCTCTTACTAGCTGTGTGTTACCCACCTGGCTGTTAATCTTTTAAAATTCCAATGCATCATCTGTAAAATGGGGCCAAAAACACTACCTCGTAGAACTGCCGATAACATGAGCTGGTCCTATAATGCATGCGTTTTTTGCACATTTTAAAATAATAGCCAACAGCCAACAAATATTGACTGTGGATAAGAAAGAATTATTTTTGTGGTACAAGAAAAGTGCATGGTAGATTGGACTCTGTGGTAAAAAGAGGTTCTTTTAGAGTGAGCATCACAGTCATTTCAAATCCCAGAACAGGAAGAACCAAACTTCTATTTACCTTACTACCAAACTGCTCAGTGACAGCAGCTTTGAAAAAGTTTCCCATTTAGCTTGCTACCAGAGAGTCTTGCTTCATCATTTTATTTATCTCTTAACTACCCCACTACCAACGTCTGCTGTAAGTGCAAGTATGTTTAGGAGCAGTAGCAGCATGAAAATCATTAAAAAAAAAAAAATGGGTCTATTCTGATAAAGACATTGTTCCTTTGATATGGTACTGGAGCTTTCAACCATGACCTCCATTTCTGGTTTTACCAGATTTTCCTTTCAAGTCTTCTTCAAAAGGAACTAATCTCTCACTAAAGAGCTGTCTGCAAACTAACCTCACAATCATGTTTAAATGAAATTTTGGAGGGTTTCAAATAGAATCGAAACTTTGTTTCAGCACAAACTTTTGCAGGCTGGGTCGTAATTTCTTCCACTAGAGGGCGAAATTTGCTAAAATAAATAAAAGGAATTACTGGCCAGAGGGATTAACACCGGACATTAGGAGTGAGCTGGATTCCAGGATCTTGGCTGCCCTTCTCAACTGCAGAAACTGGAAAACACACACTCTCCACCCCACAGGGCTCCACCCCAGAAGATTCTGAATCAGTGGGGGGAAGAAGGCATAAAAAGGTGTTGGAAATCTATTTTTGAAAACCTCTCCAAGTTTGGGAACCGCTGATTTAGAGAGAAGTGAAGATTTTAACTCAGTTTCTCCCACCACTAGCTCTCCCCTGCTGATAAAATTCAGGTCCTGCTTGCTCCAATTTTTGTTGAAAATATATTTATTAATTTATTTGGCTGAAAAAGGCCTTCACTGTGGCATGTAGGATCTTCAATGCATCATGAGCCTTGCGGCATGTGGACTGACTAGTTGTGGCACACCAGCTTAGTTGCTCTGCAACATGTGGGATCTTAGTTCCCAGATCAGGGATTGAACCCATGTTCCCTGTCCCTGTACTGCAAGGCGGCTTCTTTAACCACTGGACCACCAGGGAAGTCACATGTTGAACATACATTTTAACCTTGGTGGAAAAAGAGGGCTTATCTTTACCCTAAAAACATGACCTTTGCTTTGGGTAGAGGATGCTATTTAATACAACTTCCAGAAAGGTCATTTACTGACCATTTTCTGGTCTTTTCTATGGTCAGGTCCACTTCAAAGGCACCCTATAGAAGTATTTCCATTTCTGTCTATTTATCAGCGATGCCAGCTTTTGCTTTATCACAAGCAAAAAACTCTCTGAAACAATACTTGACTGTTGAACAAGACTGTGGGCAATGCTGCCATAAATAAAACCAGAACTTATCAGTATGAGTTGCCAATCAAGTGGAGACATGCACAAGACAGATGGACTGATTAAGCATATGAAAAATCAAACTGGTGCATAAGAAATTTGGATTACCTAAAACAGTGCAATTATGGCCTGGAGATTTGGTTCAAACAAGTACAAGATAAATATACCTACCTGGACCCATCTCCTTGGAATGGATTTTTTTCTTTATTAAATCTTTAAAATTGATTTATGAGTCAGATTGAGGTAAGCATTCCCCTTTGTGTTTTATCTACTGTGCTTACAGGGTCACAGTGACATTTTCAATTGTCAAAGGGCTTCCAGAGTTCCAGCACAGAAAGTTCCCCTCCTGGATTTACTCTATTAGAGGAAAAAAGCACCAGAGAAGGGATGTGAAAGTAGCATTATCCAGTCAAGCTTCTCTTTTAACTCAACCCTGTGGTCTTACATCGGGAAGCCCAGGGTGGGAAGCCAGGTGTGGCCTTACACATCCTGTGGTCCTCTTGCAAGCTGGACAGATAATCATTAGAGCTCCTCCCACTTTCCATGGGCTCCTCCCACTTCCTGTGGGCTCCTCCCTGGCCACTTGGACACCCTGGCTCCAGGAATGATGGAGCTTCTGTTACTGCACATCTCTTCCCAATCCCAAACCTCTCCATCTGCATTTTGACATGCAGATAACACTTTTCAAAAATGTGTCTACTCTGTGTTCTAGTGTGTCTAGTAACAGACACACTAAAATGTGTCTAGTTACCAAGATTGGTCCTCCCTTAAACTGATGTGTTGGATTCTCCAACATGAGTAGCGTTTAGTCCCTCGACTGTGACAGGCATATCACGTTGGGGATGGGGAATCAGTTCAGTTCAGCAGCTCAGTCGTTTCTGATCTTTGTGACCCCATGAATCACAGCACGCCCTTATGGCAGAAAGTGAAGAGGAATGGGGAATATTGTTGGGGAATTTTGTTGATGGGATTTTAGTTTACTGAGAGCATTTCCTTCCCCCCCCCCCCAATATTTATTTATTTGGCTGTGCCAGGTCTTGGTTGCAGATCTTTGATCTTCGATCTTTGTTGTAGCATGCGGGATCTTTAGTTGCTACATGCAAATTCTTAGTTGCAGAACGTGGGATCTGGTTCCCTGACCAAGGATCGAACCCAAGCCACATGCATCGGGAGCATGGGGTCTTAGCCCCTGGACCACCAAGGAAGTCCCGCTATGAGCATTTCTGTTTGCTGAAATGAGATAAGATTGGCTCATATATGTCCAGACCAGACATCTGGTCAGTCCTCCACTACTTTTTTTTTTTTCAAACTGTAAGTACACTCTGGGAGATAGTGAAGGACAGGGAAGCTTGGTGTGCTGCAGTCCATGGGTCACAAAGAGCTGGACATGACTGGGTGACTAAACAACAATAATTTAAGTACAGTTGATTTACAGTGTTGTGTTAGTTTTAGGTATACAGCAAAGTGATTCATATGTGTGTGTGTGTACTTCAGATTCTTTTCCATTATAGGTTCTTACAAGATATTGAACACAATCCCAACTACTTCTTTATTTTCCCTAGCATTGCTTACTTGTTTCCCCTAAACCCTGAAAAATCTTGGACTGTCATATGAACAAGTCAAGAAAAATTAGAGAAGTCACTATCCTTGTTTTCTTCTTCTCCTAGAATATAGAAATATGCTTCCAACCTCTCTCTTGTTACAATGTCCTCTCTCCCAGTTTTCACCTATATAAGTGGAGGGCAGCATGGGACCCAGTGACCAAACAGCTTCCAGGCTCTTTAAATGAGGCTAAGAGCCCATAGCCTTCAAATGGACCTTGTACTAGTCCTCAACAAACCCACTTTCTCCAAGCTTGACACATGTCAAGCTTCACAAGGTCACATCTACAAATGCCACATAAACACACATGACACCAGCAGCCAAAAATGGTTTCTTTGTTTGTAATTTTTGGCCAATGACTTGGCCATGGTTATACCAAAGGGAATTGGTGGCTGTTGGATATGATTTGAAGGGGAATTCCTGAGGGCAAAGAAAGGGAAGAAAAGGACCTTTGGGTTAACTGAGGCGCAACTGGAGGGCACCAGGGATGTGAACTCAGCAATAGCCACGCGCAGAGCAGAAACGCCGGGTTTGCAGGAATCCCCTGCCAGCTGCCTGCCTTCGCTCAGGAGACCACCGACGATCCCACTACGGCGGGGCTCTAGACTCAAGGCACCGCCTGTCTCCTGGTCTTTCCTGATCCAGCCTGACGCAGAGGGTCCCTAGACGGAGGTCAGTAGGACCGCCTGGGGCAGGGAATGCGCCCACTTGGCCGGGTTACCGGCCTCCACTTGCCTCAGACAAGTTCTTTGCCTCGTTCACTCAGCTCCCCTAGATGCCCAACACAGAGGCCTGGTCCTCTTCTCCCGCCGCCGCGGCCAAGGGACCCAAGGCCAGCTGAAGGCCTTTGGCACCGCCTATAACCCCGCCCCCCACGACAACCCCGCCCAGACCAGCCCAATCCCCGCCCCGAACCAGGGCCCCGCCCAATCCCAGGCCCGCCTCTAGGTCGGCCCCGCCTCCGGCCCCGCCCCGACCGGAAGAAGCGCCGGCGCCCGGCACTTATAGGGCCGGGAATGGGGGTGCCGCCACCGCCTAGTCAGCGCTGCGTCCCCTGAGTCCCGGCCGCCGCCGCTCTGTCGTCGCGACGCCCCCGCCCCGTACTCTGCCCGCCTGCCCGCACCGCCCCCCTGGAGCCGGCCGGCCGGCCAGGAGCCAGGCCGAGTCCTCGCCATGCTTGTTCGATTGCTGCTGCTGGCATTGCTGTTACCCGGCCCCGGGGTGAGTGACCGGGAAGCTTGGGGTGGGGGACAGCGCGGCACGGGCTGGGGTCCGAGCCGGGAACGCGGCGGCTTGCGGCGGCGGCGGCCCCAGGCTCCGTGCGCCCGCCGGGGCGGAGGCGACGCTGGGCGTGGAGAGGCGGCCTCCTGACCGGCTCGAGTGGCGGCCACGGCCGGCCCCGCCAAGGCGTCCGCCACCCATGGGCCTCGCTGGCCGGCGCGGCTGTCACGAGCAGCGCCTCCCGGGCCGCGTGCTCTCCGACGCAACTTTGTGTCGCCCTGGCGGCACCTCAGGGTGTCCAGAAGGCCCGGGGCCCTTGGGAGGCCGTCCCACCTGTCGGACCCTTTCCACAGGTGGGAGTCGGCTTGGCCTGGCGGTGGACGCGGAGGGAGGGCAGGAAGGGCCCTGTGGCCAAGGGGAAGGGAATGTCTTGCGTTTATAATCCTCGCTTGAACTTTCCAAAATGCGAAAACTTTGGAAAACAAATGCCACTGAAAGTGGCTAAGCATTCTTTCCCCAAGAGTTGATTCTGCTTACCTGCCTTGCAGGTTTCTTGATATTGGACGCAGCGGGCTTCCTTTGGGGGCAGCAAGACTTCCTTAAGCAGGTTAAGCGGTGGGAATGGGACTCGGTTTAAAAAACCCCATATGGGACCAGCGGTGAGGCTGCTCCTAAACTTTAAACGACAGACTGTCTCCTCGTGGGAGAACACCGCGGGGCTGTCCGAAACGTCTTTTCATCTTTTTTTTTTTTTCTTTTTTCTCTGTAGAGAAGAGCCTGGTTTACATTTATTTAACGATTTCAGGCCTTCTCTCAGGCTGTGGACTCGGACACCTTGGCTGGGAGGACATTTTGTGGACAAACTCGGCTTTTTTTTTTTTCCCCCTTCTGGTTGGAAGAACCTAATTTAGGTGTTTGTTTTTTTTTTTTTTTTTTTTAATGTATTGTTCAGGATGTGGGCATGGCACACTGGAGCAGGTTCTATTTAATGACCTCCACTTTGTACTCTTTAATATGGTGTATCAGGTACTAGGTGTTCAGGTGAAGAATGGACGTGTGTGTCCCTGAGTGCCATAGCGTGAACTCTTTGGAGGTTATGCATTTTAGGTAAATACTAGTCTGTGCTCTTGGGGTAGGTAACAAGAATTTGGAAATAGCTGAAGAAGTAGGAGGCCATTTTTTTTCAAATTCAAGTTCATTTTTTAAATTTTGTACACACTCCACAAAAGTCATGGAAGTTAAGTTTTCCTTCTGGTTGAGGAAAAAAATCCACTTTCTCAACAGGAGTCAGGTTTTGAACTTGAACATTTCATCTTGGATTGGTTAATTGGTGCCTGGCACCCGTTCACAAAAAAGAGTGTGAAGAGGATGACCAAAGTGTATGACATGGAAACCAATCATTGCATATCATCACTGTGTATCTGGTTTTCTTTGCCACCTCTTTTCGTTTACTGTTCTGTCACTGGATTCTAGTGTTTCAGTTATTGAAAAACTTTGGCTAAAGAACCAAAAATAACTGTAGCCTTTAACTGGGACTATAGTTTCAGTTCATGTAAATATTTCCAACTTGTATTGAGAATCCAAAATTCCCAGAGTTCTTGGTAAAAGAGTTCAGACCCTTTATCAAAAGGTTATGCTAGAGTGTAACAGCTCTTTAGGGAAAAGGTCAGAATTTCACTCCCAGAATCACCTACCCGTAAAAATTTCGATCTCCAAACATGGTGGGAATTGTTATTTTTTAAAATCTTTTTTTTCCTTTAGTTAGCTTTTGGCTGTGCTGGGTCTTCGTTGCTGTGCTCGAGCGTCTCATTGCAGTGGCTTCTCTTGTTGCGGAGCACTGGCTCAGTAGTGGTGGTACACGGGCTTAGCTGCTCTGTGGCACGTGGGATCTTCTCAGACCAGGATCGAACCCATGTTCCCTGCATCAGCAGGTGGACTCTTATCCACTGCACCAGCAGAGAATCCAGGAATTATTATTTTGAAGTTCTAAATGCAGAGTTTACAGTTAAGCTAGGCTGCAGTGATGTTCCGTGCAGAATGTAGAGCTGTAAAATCAGACAAACCTGACTGCTTTCCAGTCCCTTGGTAGCTGTGTCCTCAGAGTCTTTGAGACTCCGTTTCCTGATCTGTGAAATGGGGACAGCTGACACACTCACATGTGTGACGAGACCTGGCAGATCACATTAGATAACAATGTAAATTCTCCTTGCCATCCCATCCCCCAGAAGGTGTTTTTCACTCGTAAGTCATCATTTTTAAATATTACACAGTGCCTGGGCAGGGGATATTTTTTTGATGCTGTTTCTTTTTGACTGATGAAGTAACTAGTGCAGTGGAGGCAATATTGTGGTTCCCCTTCAGTGTGTGTCTTAGCCAGACGTCCACAAGCCGAGACTCTAGGCTATTGGACCTAAAATGCAGCTACGTCGGTGTTTCTAAGCACCCGAGTCTGTTTTGTTAATCCAGAAGGTGCTTTATTCAGTGAGTTTCCTCCTCCTTCCTGGACCTGGATCTTGTGCCTAACGTTGGTTTGTGGTGCATCGTTGCTATCACATCACTGCTGCCCCGTGGTCCTCATTGTGCCACGTCTGGGTGTCACTTCTCTCAAGTACCAAAGAGATCTGTCGAATGCGAGGCAGGGCACCTTCTTCAGGGTACTTTAGGATATGCGATCTCTTTTATTGAGCTGATGTTTGGATTTTAGAGGGGACTAAACAAGGTCCCGGAGAAGTGTCCACAAAAACACACTGAGACATTAAGTCTTACTAGAAATGGCCTTGCTTCTTATTTATTCTGATACTTATTACCTGCATGAATTATCCCCATAGGAGGTCTCAAGTATTTATACAGTGGAGGAGAGTGTTTCCTGAAGCTCACGTTCAAGACTGCTGATCGTGAAATTAGACTGTAATGCTCATTTGTCTGTTTTGTTTCTGTAACTTGCATGCCCACGTGGCTCTCCACAGTGATACAGCTTCTAAAATCACAGGAGAAAATGTGTATGAGAGTGATCCTTGAGAAAGTTTGATGGTAAACCATATTCCTGAATATAAATACCAGTGAGCCACATAAAGGTTTCCTCCTGTCTGAGCCAAATAGTAGCACCTGCATGGGCCTCTTGGGAATATAGTTTTTTGCCTACCTTTGATGGCAACTCTGTTTTCCAGGTTGAATACTCATAGGATAACTATTTCATTTTCATTGGAAACCTCTTTGTTTTGGGGAATCCACAGTAATATTTAGGTTTAATACTGTGTGTGTTTTATCATGATCAAATGTTTTCCCTAAAGAGATGATATGGGGAGAAAAGCCTGATATGGGGAGAAAAGCCTAATGTATCATTTTGATGGGTTCCGTTTTTATTATGCACGCATAACTCAGGGCCCGTAACCTAGCAATATGATTAGAATGTGATGCTGGCTTAAAAAACAGGGACAGTGAATCATAGTCTGTGAATAATAAACATGCTGGTTGGCTGTATTTCTCAGGGGCTGGGGATCCCCCCCTCCTTATTTTATCTTTACCTATATTCCATGTTTGGTTTCAGAGTTTGCTGCCTCAGAGCAACAAGTGCTTAGAGATATTTAAATGAGTGAGTGCGCCAGAACACACGTGGACTGGGAAAAGTAGAGCTTGAGACCCGCCCTCCCCTCAAACACCAAACAAAGTCCCAAGGTCCTTGCATACATGACTTTAACAATTTTTCACTTTTACACAGGCTCTGTATCACTTCTGATTATCTTATGATCTCTGTTCACGTACAAACACACAGCAAATCGAACAGTATAAGAGGGTTCGGTATTTCTGTTCAGTTTTTTTTTCCCACCAGACGTCTCCTGTGACCTGTTAGGAAGTATTCTGAGAGCACCACTGTGTCTGTGACTTTCAGTAGCACCTTAGTAAACTATCATCCATGCAAAAAGCATTTGAGCCTTCTGTGTCAGCCTCAGGATAGGGACGGGGGTCAAAACTGACCAGGGCTAATGTGGTAACAAGCCATGCTTTGCCTAGTGATCACCCTACTGGGGTCATCTGGGTTGTTTTCCAGTTATTCCACTATTGTAAGAAAGGTATATTTCCTTTTCTTCAAATCTTTTGTGTTTGGTGCTTTCTGTATAATAACATGGGAAGATTTGGGAAAACCTCTCAAGTAATCATATTTATGGTAAAAAGAAGAGTTAGAAATATAGATGGTCTAAATTTAAAAAATAAACACAATAAACCTATAATTATATTATGCAAACATTATTTCTGTTAACATTTTAACAGCTTTCAGTTCAGCTCAGCAGTGTCTGACTCTTTGTGACCCCATGGACTGCAGCACTCCAGGCTTCCCTATCCATCACCAACTCCTGGAGCTTGCTCAAATTCAGGTCCATCGAGTCAGTAATGCCATCCAGCCATCTCTGTCATTCCTTTGAGCTGTAAGTCACATGTCATAAAATTCACTCGTTTAAAATATACAGTTCAGATTTTTAGTGTATTCACAGAAATGTGCAGCCATCACCACAGTTTTATGTTATTTTCATCATTCCCGAAAGAAACTCCGTACCTGTTAACCCCATATCCCCCAAGCCTCCCAGCCCCCAGTAACCACTGATCTCCATTTGTCTCTATAGATTTGCCTATTCTGGACATTCCATATTAATATAATCATTCCACATGTGGTCTTTCATGTCTGGCTTCTTTCACTTTGCGTAACATTTTCAGGGTTCATCCGTCTGCTGGCCTGTATCAGTGTTTTTCCCCATTTTATTGATGAATGATATTCTGTGAGGACTTGCCTAGTGGCTCAGTGGTAAGGAATCCACCTGCAATGCCCAGATGTGTTTGATCCCTTGGTGGGGAAGATCCCCTGGAGAAGGAAATGGCAGCTCACTCCAGCCGGGCTACAGTCCACGGGGTAGAAAAGAGTCAGACAGGACTTGGTGACTAAACAACAATATTTCATTATGTGGATATCCCCCATTTCGTACATCCATTCTTCATTTGACGGACGCGGGTTGTTTCCCCTTTTTGGCTATTATGAATAATGCTGCTGTGAATGTTTAGGTACAAATTTTTGAATGGCCGTGTATTTTTTATTTTTCTTGGGTATATACTAAAGAGTGGGATTTCTAGGTCATGTTGTAACTTTCTGTCTAACCTTTTGAGGAACTGGCAAACCATTTGCCAAAGCAACTGTACTAGTTTACATTCCCACCTGCAGTTTAGGAGGGCTTCAATTTCTCACCAACGCTTAATATCTGTCTTTTTTTTTTTTAATTATAGTTGTTCTAGTGGGTGTGAAGTCATAACTCCTTATGGTTTTGGTTTGCATTTCTCTGTGACTAGTCTATTAATATCTTGATATATGTCCTTCTGGACATTTTTATGTGCTCACTTTGCATAAGTTATGCTTTTCTTCCCCAAACTGAAATATATCATAGATCTTACTGGGTCAGTAAATTTAATTCTACAACATTATTCTCACTGGCTGCTTCCCTGTATACAGCTCACTGTAATACTTCTCTGAATGGGTATACCGTAATTTGACCACTCAACCATTTAGATATTCAGGCTGCTTTTAATTTTCATTACTGTGAACAGTTGTGATGAACCTTACTGCTAAACGCCAGAGCCCATCGCAACTGCTTAATTATTACCTTGGGATAAATTCCTAGGGCTGGAATTTGCTGGTCATATGTATTCTTTAAGAGCTCCCTCCTCCAGCCCTCAAGCAATAGTAGATGTTTTAAAAAGCACAAACAAACCTTAAATTGGTTTCATGATAGCCATTTTAGAGTAAGCTTTAAAGTGTTTCCTTTTAGCAGGGTGGATTTAAAGTCTGAAAACGGAATGTGTAGGTTTTATTTTGCTTATATTTCGAAGACCTGAATAATCACAGCAGTTCCTTCATGATGCCCTGTGTACCTACAAACCTATCGAAAAATGTTAATTAGTATAGGTCCTTTGGTCTGCCGTGGTTTCAGATCAGCTTTCTAGCAGATGTGGCTTCAGAAATACCTTGGCATTATTCTTTGAGTTTGATTTTATGGGTAGCCCACTCTCTAGAGAAAAGATTGTTTGTTTGTTTGTTTTCCTTGGCTGTGCCACAAAGCTTGAGGATCTTAGTTCCCTGACCAGGGATTAAACCCTGGCCATGGCAGTGGAGGCACGGAGTCCTTCACTAGACTGCCAGGGAATTCCCACAATTCTTTTGATAGCTGATTATGAGGCCATTTAAAATTTCGACTCAAAACGGTTTATAAATCAAAAATTGCTGCATTGTTTGTCTCTTTTGGAGGTCACAGTTCTTAAAACATTAGCTTGTCCATACAGCTGTTTTTCCTAGGAAAATTAAAGTACCACTTGACAATAGAGTGAAACATTTGTTTTGTTTTTTCCACAAACGTACCTGAACTTTTTCATCCAAGAGAATGTCGTGTCTTTCAAAATCATCACCCCTTCAGGGTCAATGTTCATGTCAAATCAGTCTTTTTTTAAACTTTTTTTTTTTAGTGTCATTTAATAATTCAACTTTAAAATAAAAAAAGGAGCCCTGAAAAAGCAAGTATTTATTTTTTTAATTCTTAAGCTGTTTATTCTTACACAACTTAAAACATTTCCCAATTTTTTCCAGTCTCTGCTTGAATATAGCTTTGACATGGCCCACGCTGAAGTTTTGATCAAAACTGTTATTACTTAGCTTGATTGCATGATTTATAAAGGGCACTTGGATTTTTGGTTGTTTCTAAAAACTAATGAGAGACTTTCTACCTCTTAGAGGATTCAAAAGTATATTCTTTGAAGAAAATTTCCAAAAAGTTCCAGATGTATCGTGAGCAGTGAGAGCATGTATGGATAAATGCATAACTTCCCATCAGAGTATGTTTGGCTTCCCAAGTGGCCCAGTGGTGAAATAATCCACCTGCAATGCAGAAGACGTGGGTTCGATCCCTGGGTTGGGAAGATTCCTGGAGAAGGAACTGGCAAGCCGCTCCAGTATTCTTGCCTGGAGAATCCCATGGACAGAGGAACCTGGTGGGCTACAGTCCATGGGTTCCCAAAGAGTTAGACACCACTTAGTCACTAAACAGCAACACCAAAAAGAGTATGTGAGACTCCTAGAAAAGATCTTGCTGGTTTAGACCAATAAATCTTTTTAAAAAATATTTGTTTATTTAGTTAGTTATTTGGCTATGCCATGTCTTAGTTGCAGCATGTAGGATCTAGTTCCCTGACCAGGGATTGAACCTGGGCTCCCTACACTGGGAGTGTGGACCACCAGGGAAGTCCCACCAAGTCTTAATATTTTCCCCACCCTGCCCCCACCTGAGGAATGGGATGCATGGCCATCAGTGACAGTGGTGGGAGCAGGTTAGAACCTTCGAGGGTGGTATTTTGGGGCGGGTACTACCCTCACCCAGGCATCACCACTGCCCTCTCCAGGTGAACAGTCACTGCTTTGCTGTGTCCCCATGGCAGATAGACAAGGAAGCTGAGGCCAGACAGAGCCGGTGACCTGTCTGTGGTCATGGGCCAGGGAGGGAACCGAACCTTGAATCTGATCCTCCTGCTTCCCTTTGAAGAGCAGCCCCTGCAGTGCTTACGTTCTGGTACGTTTGTTAGAACAAACCTGAGGGCCGACCGAGCCGTGTTGCAGTGAGAGATGGGATCCAGAGAAGGAGTGGAAAGAGGCTTTGCTCTAGGCTTGGGGAGATGCTCCAATGGTCTCCATCCTCCCAGGACAGTCGCAGCCTCTCACCCTTTGTTTCAACCTGAGAAAGATGCAGCTTTGGGGTGAAAACGCTGCCTTCTAAGCATCTCCATCAGGAACATTGACTGCATCCATCGATCATGGGGACAGTGCAGGTGAAGAGGCTCTTACACCAAACCTGCCATTTAAGCTCGATTCTTTGCTTGAGGTCTAATAATATCCAAGCAGGTGCATGTTTTTCTGTAAGGTCTTGCCCCCAAATGTTTCTGAAATAGCAAAACCGAAAGTTCACGTCTTAGAAGCCTTTAACCAGAGTTGCTCCTCCCTGCTGTAGTCAGAGCTTTGGGCAAGGGGTCCCGAAAAGACAGAACTCTCTAATGGTCAGGTTGGGTCTGGGGTGTGGGTTGACTTTGCAGAGGGCCCCACCTCCCACCAGATTCTGGCACCAGGATGTGGGTGTTTGATGACATGAGAGGGAGTAGGCTTGGCCCTTGGGCCACCGTAGAGGATGGGTCTCAGGAGAGGGTGGTGACAGAGAGAGGAGGGGGCAGGAAGGTCCCCCTGCGTGGGGTGGCCCACTTCTCCTGCCGGTTTATCCTTGAGGCCAGGAACTGTCTTGCCCATCTTTGCACCCTCTATGGTGTTTAGCATGGTGAGTCAGCCATACCCTCTGTAGCAGGCACTCAGCGAATATTGATTAGATTTCTCTTGGAGGCTCTTGAAGACCAATAAGACAAGGAGCTCTTTTATCATTGGGTAAATGGGCTATGGTTTTGGGGCAGGGAATAAGGAAAATGTTGCTCTAGCTGTAATTTGCATTCTTTAATGGGATCTTATCAACTGTGTTTCCTTCCACACAATGAGAGGGGTTCCAAGATACTTGCTTGGGTGGACATGACCCCCAGTGTGTGGTGCTCTCTTGATCGGCCCCTCATATCAGTCATGAGATTAATTTTCCCACTGCTAAACCCCAGGAGATAAATGGCTTGTGATTATTCCAAGTCAGTTTCATTTTTCACTCAGCATGATGTTTCACCATTAAAAAAATGAACCTTGATCCAGAGTAGTCCTCTTATGTATGAAACATGATTTCCCTAGTTAATAGACTAATTTATAATTATAATTCAAAACCACCCCTTCCTTGAAGAGATTATCTTCCCCTCTGTATTTCAGAATGGGGGGAATCATTGTCCTGGCTACAGGAGAGTTTGTCATGGAAACCGGATTTTTTTTTTCTTTTTTCATACATTTTCTGAACAAACAGTGCCATCAGAAACCTTGACCCTGACATTGTCGTCGATCTCCAGTTGGGTCAGGGGAGTTTGTTGACCAAAACTAACTCGGATCTCCCTCCTCTTGAAGCAAATGACCCGTGATTCCTGAGGAGCCTCTAGGAGTGAGAGAAACACCTGTTTCAGCTGCAATGGGAAGGTGTCAACTTGAGTCAGTGCTTCCCCACCCCGCTGACTGAGTCACCTGGGACCTTTTAAAATAACCTTATGCCAAGGCCCCACTTCAGATGAATGAAATTGGAATTTCTAAGAGAGGAGGTTGGCATGCTTTCTTTAAAAAAAAATTCACAGAACCCTGGACCAGGCCAGAGCCACTGGCTTTCAGCGTGTGTTATATGGAAGTTAGGATTGATACGTCCTGCTAGTTAGTGGCAGAACTAGAAATAGATGGACTTACCTGGCCATCCAGTGGTTAAGACTCTGCACTTCCAATTCAGGGAATGTGGGTTCGACCCCTGGTTTCGTGACTTAAGATCCCACATGCAGTGCAGCCAAAAAAAAAAAAAAGGTAGAAATAGAGAACCTAGCATTATCTGTTTTCTTTATATATATATATAAATAAAATCTATGTACTTATTTGTTTTTGGCCATGCTGGCTCCTGTTGCTGTGCAGGCGCTTCTCTGCTCGTGGCTGGTGGGGCTGCTGTGCAGGCGCTTCTCTGCTCGTGGCTGGTGGGGCTGCTCTCTCGTCGCGGTGCATGGGCTCTTCACTGTGATGCTTTCTCTTGTTGCAGAGTGCAGGCTCTAGGGCACAGGCTCAGTAGCTGTGACACACAGGTTTAGTTGCTCCTTGACATGTGGAATCTTCCTGAACCAGGGATCGAACCCTTGTCTCCTGCACTGACAGGCGAATTCTTTACCACTAAGCCACCTGGGAAACATATTATGTGTTTTCTAGTACACTATATCCACCTTTTGCTGCTGCTAAGTCGCTTCAGTCGTGTCCGACTCTGTGCGACCCCATAGATGGCAGCCCACCAGGCTCCCCCGTCCCTGGGATTCTCCAGGCAAGAATACTGGAGTGGGTTGCCATTTCCTTCTCCAATGCATGAAAGTGAAACTATCCACCTTTTAAAGCACAAGTAATTCCAGACAGATGGATATTTGTTGTTGTTGTTATCTGAGTACTAACTATTGAATTTGCTTTTTAAAAAATCAGCTTTAACCAATAACTGGCCTTGCATTCAAATACATCTCATTATTGAATTATAAGATGTTTAGAATTGCAGTTCCACTTAAGCTGATGTATTATTTTTACCTTCTTCGTACACTAAGAGGCCTGAAGGAATCCAAACAACACCGTTTTCCAGGTTCCTTCACATCCCCTGGTGGGTAATAAAATCTTTCTTCAAGTTTGTAGCCAGAGTGAAGTAGCCAAGGCAAGTGGGTATGGGAGAAATTTGTGGAAGGAGTGAGTTAACTGTTAAAGTAAAAGAATGAAGCATACAAAGCCAAAAGGGACTTTCTTAGCAGGGTGAGAATGTGCACGTTGGAAATGAGTTGCCAGAGGACCCAGTTTGTGATGTTCTCCTTCCCCTTTCTGTGATCTGGAGTGTTGTGAGCATCTGGGTGATTATCATAGCCTGAAGGTTTTTTTCTGCAGCAGGTGCACCTTTGAAAGGCCACACCGCAGAAGGCCCCGCAGGAGATGGCCAGTCCCTGTCTTAGCCACTGCCCCTCAGCTGTTACCCAGAGAATCCTAAGAGCTGATTTAGAAACAAGAGGGAACTCACTTCTGAAACGCACACGGACTGGTCCAGAACACATCTAAACTCTGCCGGAACCATGCTGACAGAAGTCAGTAGAAGTGGGAGGTCACTCTGTAAAGTCGGCCTCTTATTTTTGGCTGCCCTGTGTGGCTTGAGGGATCTTAGTTCCCTGACCAGGGTTTGAACCTGGGTCCCCTTCAGTGGAAGCACAGAGTCCTAACCACTGGACCACCAGGGAAGTCCCTGAAGACAGCCTCTGAACGGGGCTCGGCATCTAACCTAACACTTGGGTGAGCTCCAGGCTGAGAGCTGGGTTTCCCGACCGAACTTAATCCTAGGGAAGTCCCAAGTTAGTCTGTGTTCATTAAGCAGGTAGACTAGTGTAGTTGGTCATTTTAGCTGTTTTGAAATGTTGTTTATAGGCACAGTCTTCTGTTTTCATGCATCAGGATTTTTGGTTTGTTTTTGGCCTTGGGATCCTAGTTCCTGTAGTGGAAGTGCAGAGTCCTAACTCAACTGGAGCCGCCAGGGAAATTCCTTCACACACACCTTTGACCTACGTGATAAAAATGGCTTCTTTCTGTGAGAGGGACCTGGGAGATGAGGGGCTGGTGCTGGGAGACTCCAGCAAATGAGTCATTTCCCCTGTATTTCCTTATCTGTAAAACAGGGCCATGGAACTAGAAACGTCTTCGTGGGCCTCTTTCTAAACGTCTTCCGATTAGGCACCGTTGAGGTTAAAGGGACGAGTCCCCCAGCTCCACTGTTCCACCTCCGCTCTTAGCTGGCTGGGGGAAGGTGGGGGCTCCTCTGCCTCCAGCCGCCAAGCCCCCCAGCTCCTGAACGTAGTGGATCCCACCGGTTCATCTGCCAGCTTTATTGTATATGCCAGCGCTGTCTGAGGGGCTTGGGACACGTTAATGAACAATACAAAGTCTCCTGCCCTCGAGAAGCTTCCACCTACTTGGTGAAGACAGACAAGACACAACAAGCAGCATGATCAATACAGAGTACACAGGCTGTGCGGAGGTGATGGGATCCTGTGACGGTCAATACAGAGTACACAGGCTGTGCGGAGGTGATGGGATCCTGTGACGGTCAATACAGAGTACACAGGCTGTGCGGAGGTGATGGGATCCTGTGACGGTCAATACAGAGTACACAGGCCGTGCGGAGGTGATGGGATCCTGTGACGGTCAATACAGAGTACACAGGCCGTGCGGAGGTGATGGGATCCTGTGACGATCAATACAGGATACACAGGCCGTGCGGAGGTGATGGGATCCTGTGACGGTCATTACAGGATACACAGGCTGTGCGAAGGTGATGGAATCCTGTGGAAAGAAAGAGCAGAGCAAGGGAGACGGGGGCCTGGAGTCGCCACGGGGCTGTGCTTTTGCCAGCCATGGCTCGGTGGTCCTGTAGGGTCCCGCGGAAGCCTGGCGCCTTCCTGACCGCTGTGCCCTCCCTGCACTCTAAGTAGCATCACATCTCTTAGGGTTGGAGTCCCTACGCCAGTTCATCTTCCAGTTGATTTCTCGTCTCATCTTCAGGAGTGCTGGTGTGTTTCCCATTGTCTTGTTTTGTTTTGTGTAGCTTTTGGCCATGCCCCTTGGCATATGGCCTCCTTTGGCAGCACAGATTCTTAACCACTTGACCACCAGGGAAGTCCCCAGGAGGACTGGTATTGACCACTCACGTATGTTTGCAAATCCTGAGAAAAAATGAGGTATTGAGTATAACTGTTGTCAGTTTTTAACAGTAACATAAGAGGTTTAAAAATCTGTCAAGGAAACCTCAGATGCCTCTGTGACTCAGGGGACAGAGGCAGTGGTTCTTTGATTTTTGTGATGTTTCTGTTCTCAAATACGCATGTGGTGTGTATATATATATATATATATGTGAGTGTGTGTGTATTTACAAACAGAATTAAATAGTTTTTACCTGTTGTGGATGTATTTATAAAATCTCCAGATAAACTCAAATACCACAAGAACAGTATAAAGCCAAGTTTAGGGAATCTGACCCCCGGATGTGTGCGGGACCCTCGTGCTTCCTCTCGAGTGGAGATGGGTATCTCGTGGAACTTCTTGAGTTGCAGCAAGGGTGTGAAGGACCCTTTCGAAGTTCCAGAGGTGTGATTAGCCTCACCTCCTCCTCTAAACACCACCTCCTCTAAACAATCCAGTGACCTCACCCAGTCCTTCTGTTCGGGTTCATTTTCCACTTGCCAGGGTCTGGTTTTGCAAAGAAGAAAATGGTTTTCTTGACACAGAGAGATTAAGAACATGCTTATCTGAAGTTTGGGTACTGGAACTGGGAAACCAAACCACAGTTGCTTCTGACACCAATCCTGCATCATCTTTATCTGACGGTTCAGTACTTGGAAGTCTCTGGGGCTTTTGGCACTGGGGTGAAGTTCAGTCGCTTATCGGGTTTGTGGTTTGGAGAAGAATAGAGATCTCCCTTTCAGATTAGGAGATGGTTGGTTCAAGAGTCTATGGCAAGGACGTGTACTTGAGAGTCACCTATCTCCTCCCACATAATATGAGTCCATTTATGTGATGTTTCTTTTCCCCACCCTGAACCTTAAAGTGAATCAGATTATTACTATTATAATTTTCAGTGTTGCAATAGTTCAAAATAAGTGGAGAGACTGGGGTGTTGGAAGACCAGCACTGTGTTCAAAGGCATCAAGACTTCTGAACACTCTCATTCTTACTTGGGTTTGGGTCATGTTTTGATTGACTGGGGACCGAAAGGATCCACAGTAAACCATGAGGAGAGGCGAGAGCCTGCTAAACCCTGGATTGTCCTACTTCTGAGCTAAAGGGCACACCCAACCCAGTCTTCTTCAGAGAATCGGAAGCTGACGCACAGAGAAACTGAATGATTTGTTCAGAGCACGAACCAGGACATACATCCCTGTGCCCCAGCTCATCTTTCAGCTTTCTTTCTCCAAATAACATCTGTTGAGCGTGTGACAGGCTCATGGAGACACCTTGGGGGTTTTTAACTTAGAGTTCCATGTATTTTTTATTTTTGACTGCACTGCACGACATGTGGGATCTTAGTTCCCTAACCAGGAATCAAACCCATTCCCCCTGCAGTGTAAGCACAGAGTCCTAACCACCAGACCTCCAGGGAAGTCCCTTCACTTGGAGTTTTAAGGATTAACTGGCTTTGGAGTTGCACGAACCCAGGATGGGCCAAAGAGTGAGCAGCAGGCCTGAGCAGGGACATGTGGGCTCAGAATCTTAGGGAGCTGCCCTGGGCAGGGCCTGGGCATGCTGCCAGCTCAGCTTCCAGGGGTCACAGTCGTGGGACCTGCCGTCTTTTCCCCTGTACGGCACTTTTTCTCTGCAAGATGGTAAAACCCTTGAAGGCAGGAGTCCTACAGACCTCGAGGCGCCAGTGCCTCATGGAAAACAGGACCCTTCTTTCTGTGTTACCTGTAGGAGAGAGGAGTCCAGCGTGGGGGTGGGGGTTGAAATAAGCGAACCAGTAAGAAAGTTGGACATAGAGGAGTCAGCCAACAGGAAGAAGCGTAAACCAGGGAGTGCCTGGAAGAGATTGATAAATACTGCCTGTCCTTGCCAACCCTCCTGAGTAACGTGAGCCTGTGATCCAGGACTCAGCCACGACCTGGAAGGTTAGTGCCCCCAACTCCCCCACCTCCCTGCCCTGGATTTCTGCCTCTTGCAGAGAAAATAGCCCCGGAAGTGACTGCAGTTATTGCAGAGGGAGCCCCTCCCCACCCCCCACTGGAGAGGGTGCCTGTCACTCCTTGGCCTCCTGAGGGGAGCCTTGTGATCCAGTGCCTGGGGTCTGGCTGGAGAAGTGCCTCAGATGACGGGTCTCAAAAGCAGGAGAACTTGCCATGAGGTTGCTCTGTGGGCCATATTTCACCACAAAAACTGTCTCATTTGTGAAACTCTCCCGGGAGGTTTCGGTGTGTGACGCTCCTATTCAGCTGTAAACCAACTAAGCAACACCAGTCCGACGTTAGTCTAAATGACAACACCAGGAAGCCTCACCTGGGCTGTGAACAGACTGTTAGCCGTATCTAACGCTTCCCCTTCGAGGAGTGTTTTTCTCCCCCAGGTCTGCTTTGCATCCGTAGGAACAGCGTGCCCTCCTGCTTATTCTGTGAGCTACGCAGGAAACCAAGAAAACGTGGATTTTGTGACCCACTCCGTACAAGTACACACTCAGCCGTTTTGGTTTTTTTTTTTTTTTTTTTTGCCACATCGTGAGGCTTGTGGGTTCTTACGTCCCTGCCCAGGGATCAAACCCATGTCCCCTGCAGTGGAAGCTTGGAGTCCTAACCACTGGACTGCCAGGGAAGTCCCCACACCCTTGGCCTTCTGTCTGCTTCCCCAGCCCCTCCTTGTCCCAGTAACCCCTCTGCTTTCTCTCTCCAGCAGCACTGGCCTGATAGGTCCTCAAATCCAGCAAATTACTTTTAGTCTCCAGGCCTTTGCACAGGCTGTTTCCTCTGCCCAGGAGATTTTTCTCTTCTTTCCTCCCACCTCCCAGTTCCTGCAGATCTTCATTCCGTTGTTAGGCCTTGTGAAAAACATTTGACACTGTGATCCATGCCCCCTGCAACACCAGACCAGACTGGCTTCTGATACACTCTCGTGGTTCCTGGGATGCCCCTTTTATAGCACTCACTGCAATTTGCCATTCTGTTTGTGCAATATTTTTTTTTTTACTCCTGTGGTCCCTTATTAGACTGTAAGCTCCACGAGGGCAGGGATCAGATCATTGTTGTGATTAGATCCTAGGGTATTCAGTTCAGTTCAGTTCAGTCGCTCAGTCAACCCCATGGACTGCAGCACGCCAGGCTTCCTTGTCTATCACCAATTCCCAGAGCGTGCTCAAACTCATGTCCGTCAAGTCGGTGATGCCATCCAGCCATCTCATCCTCTGTCATCCCAAAAAATTCCTAGCGTCTTACACAGCCTGAATTAATCATCGTCATAAGAGCTGACACTTACGTGATGCTGACTGTACACTAAGAGTTTTATACATTTTAACCCATTATATATTAACTCACCATGCTTTGAAATCAGCGTTATTGTTGTCCTCTATTTTGCAGGTGAGAAAACCAAGGCACAGATAAGTCAGTGACTGCTCTTCTTGCAGACACATTATACTGTTTGGGCACAAAACATGAAACATAGCAAACATACGTTGAACTGTTCAGCGTCGTCAGAAAATGGGGGCTATTGCATAAATGAGTTTCCAGGTAATCCAAATACAGCCCTAGAACTGTGGGGTGGACACCTTTTCAGCAGTTATATTATTCTTCCCTCTTAAACACCACAAACCAAGCATTTCAAGCGTTTCTTGATTATTCTAGATTGTCAGTACCAGCTCTTACATTGTTGCTGCCTTGTCACCACCAGCTCTTACATTGTATTGTCTGCCCACAAGAGCAAAAGGTGGGGAGCACCTGAGGTTTGGGACAGAGTGGATAATCAGGTTTTGCGTTTTGCTTACTCTCTGTTGGTATCTTTGGCCAGCACCAGTTTTCTTTAATAAGATGGTCTTCCCTAATATTTACACAGCTCTTGTCTTTGACATCCTTCATATTTATTTTGCTGAGCATTCAATGGGATACTGCTATTGCTCAGTTTTCAAAAGGAAAAACAGAGTAGGAAGCTTAGCCACCTTGCCCCACAGGTCACTTGCCCATGGAAGCCTTTCTTCTGGCCCCGAGAAGTTGGCAGTGAGGTTGGATGACCTCCAGAGAAAGCAGAAGGCTGACTGGGATGCAGTCTGTTGGCGGCAGAACATGTCCTTGTTAGGAACCTGTGCCCTCTCCCCTCCCGGCCCTGGACGGCATTTTTCCTTTCTCCGGAGGGCATTCAGTCCTCCTTTGTGTCTGGAAGGGCTTCTTCCTCGAACCCGAAGGTGTGGTGTCCTCCTGGGGTGATTCCTGCTCCCGTTTCCCGCCCACCCTAGATACGCCAGGGGAGGCAGCGGTCCTTCCATCTCGGCCAGTTTCTCGGGCGGCAGTTTTCACACCACGACTCCGTAGGTCTGCCTGTGCTAAGTCTTCCAAGCGGTTTCTTCACTTTCCTATCTCTGTCCAAATGTGTGGGAATTGCACTGGGATGTTTATATTTGCCTCTCAGAAGAGCCTAGAAAATAGAAACCTACGCTGAGAGTATGGAAATCCTGTGACATACGATTTTATTTTTTATTAAAAATTTTTTTTTGTTGAAGGATAGTTGATTTACAATGTTGTGTTAGTTTCTAATCAAGCCAGCAGAGCGATTTGGTTATACATATATTCATATATACACACACATTCTTTTTCATATTTTCCAATATGGTTTATCACAGGATATTGAATATAGTTCCCTGTGCTATACAGTAGGATCTTATTGTTTATACGATTTTCTTTGCTGTGAAAAAGTCGATATTTTTGGAAGCATCTTATTCCTGCAAAGTGAAGCTGTCACGGCTTGCTACGTGAGGCTCATGGGTGTACGTATGTTATTAAAGTGGTCTTCCATGTGCAAAAGGAGTCGTCCAGTGCTAATCAGTAATGTGCGTTTCCTTGGCGCTGGCATTAAAAGAATGACTCACTTCATCAAAGGAATGGGCAGTGGCCCCTGTATCATCACCATCATCATCAAAGAGCACTTTTTTAAAGAACCATCAGAACGGGGCTGGATAGATGGATTCCAGGAATATTTTTTATAGTGGCTAAGGCCATGATCTCTGACTTCCTGTGATGTTGTCCGCGCCCACTTAGATCTACAGTGGGATCTCAGGAATTTTTATCCAGAACATTTATTTTTAACGCCCCACCCTGTATAATTTGCAGTGCCTTTTGGTCTATTGGGTGGCTATGTACATATGTATTACAAATTTGGTGTCTCATCCGAAAGGTCCCAACCCCTTCCCCATCAGAACAGTGTTGATCTCCAGCAAGACTCAAAGGACTCCGGGCCTCAAGTAATTGAAGCCTGTGTTTCTCAGAAAACCGTGATTTAAAGCAGGGAAATTATAGTGTGGTACAGTGTGCAGAGGACCAGGAGGTGAGGCAGAGAGACGTTGGTTCCAGTCCGGTTAGCAGTCTGTGGGGCCTTGAGCTAGTCACTTCACCCTCTGGGCCTTGACTCCTCTCCTGTGAGCTAAGAGGCTGCAATAAGGTGACCTTCTCCAGTTCTTTTCGTTGCTGGAGTTACATATCCCAGAAGCCGTAAACAGCCCCTGCTTGTTTGATCTGTATTGTCTGGAACCATGTGGATTTCCGGGACCATCAGCTAACTGGAGAGGGGAAGGTGGCATGGTGGATGGGGCCAGCCAGGCAGTGGGTAATCCTCAGACGTACTTCAGACAATGGGGACTCTTGTCTAGGGGAAAGTCGATCTGGCCAAGGAGCTCAACTTCAGGCAGATTTCATAGTGTTTGACTTCCATTATAAAGCTTGGCAACATCTGGCAGGCCTAGGTGGCAATTATGTCATAAATACATAAATACAGTTGTTTATGGATGTTTATTCAACTAGAGCATTTATCCAGTTTCTATTCGACCCCTTCCGTCCGTCTCTGGCAGAAAGGAATCTCTTACCAAGTTTAAAGAGCAAAATTGACAGTTTCAGATTAACTGCGGTTATTAAGACTGAAAAATTTGGTATCTAATTGAGTTTTTTTCCCCTTGGGGTTTTCATAGGAAGACTTCCTAATAATAGGTTTAACTGCAGATGAATGTGCTACTCAGATAGATAAAATCTGGTTTTTTTGTAAAGCTGGTAGTCCCCTTATGAATTTATGGTCTAATCAGACTTTTATTGGTTTTGTTTGTTTATGATGCTGCTTCATGAAGGTGAGTGAGCCTAATAGGATTCTTAGTTTTTTACAAGGCCTGCATTGCTGCTGTTTCCCTTCAGTGAAGAAGACTGAATAATAATGGTGGTGATATATGCATTCTAAATCTCAACCACTAAATGATGGTGAAACCTTGGGTTTTAGTTTTAATATTAATAAAACGCTTAACAACTTTAGGGATTCGATATCACCCTAAGAACAGGGCTTGGTACCTTGACCACAGTATGATAAAGGGTTTCCTGTAGCACCTTTCATGCCCAAAGATATTTGCTCCTCCCCTGGGGTCAATATAAGTTGATGACAGAGGGACCGTGAAGACAAATGGAACAGCCAGCTGCTTAGACACTTAGCCTGGGGCCCCAGAACCAGTTGGGGAAAGTGTCTTCACCTGTTGTGAAATGAGCACACCTTTACTGTCAGAAATCATGTGGCCTTACAAGGAACCTTTTATCAGATCCATTAAGGGAGCAGCTTAGACCACCAAAGAATTGGGTGGTGGTTAATTACACCACACGCAAGAATTGCTGCAAATGCTAGCTTAACTGTCTCAGTGGCTGAGTTTGGAAACTTCCCAGCACTGCTCAGCTAAACCTTGCCCTTTTTCTGCATCCCAGTTAGACACCCGACTCCCATCCAAAGCAAATGTCACGGTTACCTTTATTGACCCGATGTCAAGAAACAGCAGCCGATGGGCTGATTAGCAGGAAATATATACAGTTGACGGATTAGTGCTGATCTAAGCACGGGTAAACAAAATGTGTCAGAGTTTGGCATGGTTTTTATCCTAGACTGAAACCATTAAAATGTAGACACAATTAAAAGTCTCTTTAATATCACCGGTGTTTTAATTCCGTTCTTCATCCTTAGTCTACTGGATTGGGATAAACCCAATGAGGTTTCTGTGTCGCTGTGTACAGATGACTGTATAAAAGTCTCCACATTTGAGCTGAGTGAGTGAAAGTCGCCCAGACGTGTCCGACTCTTTGCGACCCCACGGACTATACAGTCCATGGAATTCTCCAGGCCAGAATACTGGAGTGGGTAGCCTTTCCCTTCTCCAGCAGATCTTCCAAACCCAGGGATCAAACCCAGGTCTCCCGCATTATGGGCAGATTCTTTACCAGCTGAGCCGCAAGGGAAACCCATACTGAGTACTTGACTCTTAATTCAGGTATGTCAGTGAGACAGGGGATGGGGAGCAGTTTGATTAGAATAGGGAATCAGAGCTTCTAATTGTTAACCTTAACAATAACGTTTGGAGTTGAGAAGGGCATTGGGTGCCAGGGGATGTGCCAAGGCGCCGTAAAGAGGAGAGAAAATAAGACTTGCATGTGTGTATGTGTGGGTGTGATGGTGGAAACGGTTCCTATGGATAAGAAAGCAGAAGATAACAGAAGATGCCAGACTCTGTTACACTTTGTTGGATCTGTCTCATCAGACCTTTACCTAAGATACCCTCAAAGGAAGGGCTTTGTGAGCTGCTGTTCTAGCCTGCTCCACTGATCATGATGGGGGCTTCATTTTTCGACAGGAGACTGTTATGTAATGGGTGTGTGCCGGCATTTACTGGGCACTGATTTCAGTCGCATGCTGCTTTGGAGAATTCTTGGTGGTTTTTTGGCCATCTCTGGGCACAGTCTTCTACCATGTGGCCAAATATGACAGTACCCCGCTTAGTAGTTTTGTGAAGCCACCAGAATTGCAAAGAGCCAGACTCTGCTGGAGTCTGTAGCCAGAAGTATATAATATGGCTGCAAATAGAATTGTAGACAAAGATGTCTTTTTTTGTTTTGTTTTCAATCGTTTAGGGCCTGCCAAGGGACTGTGTTACATAATACTGTTTTGAGGAACTTCCTGCTTAATTGCACAGGTTTCCCCTTTGTGGGAAGCCCTATAGGACTGGGATCTGGTATGACGAGCCAGAAAATGTCTTACCCATAGCTCTCAAAATAAGCTCACCCATCCTGTGGCTCTCAGCTGGGTATAGCCCACAGGAGGATCCAGTCTACTTGTGATTTTTCCATGCCTCTGCTTTCTTATCCATAGGAACCATCTCCCCCATCACACCCACACACGCAGATGTGCAAGCCTTATTTTCTCTCCTCTTTATGGTGCCTTGGCACTGGCCCTTCCCCCGGCACCCAATGCCCTTCTCACCTCCAAGTGTTATTGCTAAGGTTAATAATTAGAAGCTCTGATTCCCTAGCACATTCTAAGTCCATTTGCAATTTATTATTCTACATTTGGGGACATGCAATCTTAATTGTTCTCAAGATTCCCCCTGTCCTAAGTAGTAAAAGCAAAATAGCTTGGAAATCTTTCCTGTGGAATCCTTCCTTCACTTGCATGCCTGTCTTAAGTCTTAATAATACTGTAATGGATCTTCATCAACCAACCAAAAGTCACTTTACCTTCCTTTTACCGTTATGGCCTGCTGTGCAGTGGGTTGGAGCCCAGGCAGGGAGCCTTGCACTGCACAAGGCAGAATGGTTGTTGGTGGCCAGTTATAGGTTCCAGGTGGCAGGTTATAGGTGCAAAAGCACAAGCTGGAATCAGGATTGCCGGGAGAAATGTCAGTAACCTCAGATATGCAGATGACACCACCCTATGGCAGAAAGTGAAGAGGAGCTAAAGAGCCTCTTGATGAAAGTGAAAGAGGAGAGTGAAAAGGTTGGCTTAAAGCTCAACATTCAGAAAACTAAGATCATGGCATCTGGTCCCATCACTTCATGGAAAGTAGATGGGGAAACAGTGGAAGCAATGTCAGACTTTATTTTTTGGGGCTCCAGAATCACTGCAGATGGTGATTGCAGCCATGAAATTAAGAGATGCTTATTTCTTGGAAGGAAAGTTATGACCAACCTAGATAGCATATTCAAAAGCAGAGACATTACTTTGCCAACAAATGTTCGTCTAGTCAAGGCTATGGTTTTTCCAGTGGTCAAGTATGGATGTGAGAGTTGGACTATAGAGAAAGCTGAGCACCGAAGAATTGACGCTTTTGAACTGTGGTGTTGGAGAAGACTCTTGAGAGTCCCTTGGACTGCAAGGAGATCCAACCAGTCCATCCCAAAGGAGATCAGTCCTGGGTGCTCATTGGAAGGACTGATGCTAAAGTTGAAACTCTAATACTTTGGCCACCTCATGCGAAGAGCTGACTCTTTGGAAAAGACTCTGATGCTGGGAGGGATTGAGGGCAGGAGAAGAATGGGACGACAGAGGATGAGATGGCTGGATGGCATCACCGACTCGATGGACATGAGTTTGAGTAAACTCCGGGAGTTGGTGATGGACAGGGAGGCCTGGCGTGCTGCGATTCATGGGGTCACAAAGAGTCAGACACGACTGAGCGACTGAACTGAACTGATGTTGTAAAAGGATTTTCTGTTGGACACATGCCAATATCTTTGCTAGACTAATACAAGTGTTGTATTTTCAGTTTGGTGGAAGGGTTTTCTTAACCTTGGTGGTGGTGGTTTAGTCACTCAGTTGTGTTCAACTGTGCGATCCTACGTACTAGAGCCCTCCAGGCTCCTCTGTCCAGGGGGTTTCCCAGGCAAGAACACTGGAGTGGGTAGCCATTTCCTTCTCCAGGAGAATCTTCCCCAAGCAGGGATCAAACCTGTGTCTACTGCATTGCAGGCAGATTCTTTATGCCAGGGAGAGTATGTATGTTCAAAGACACAATCATTAGACTCTTTCTATATCGGGCTTGGGCTTGAAAACTAGTAAAATTATTCCATAAGAATAACTTAGAACGTTTGGAATCACCCTTTAACCTCTGCTTATACTTCAAGCATACTTAAGCGATATTTCCATGTCTTTATTTAAAAGTTTTATGGATTTATTGTGCCTTAAAATATACACTACCAAGGTAGTGAACTGTCACATTTTAAACTATTTTCCAAATTAAAATTCTGCTTTTTATGGACTTGGCCTTTGTGTCTTTCAGATAGAAATTAAATAAGTAAAACTAAAAGTGAGGATTATGTAATGTAACAGTAATCCAATAACCATGCAGGAAAAAATTAGTTAAAACAAAAAACACCAACAAGCAAAAAACCCCACCTCTCAGCAAATCCTGGAAATCAATGTGGTACTCCTGAAAGAAAAATAATACCATTTTGTAATTAGCTAGATTATTGTATTCTAATTATTATAAATGGTTTGGTCCGTTGGGGTGGAGGTAAGAATGGGGAAAGTTTCACAGGAAAGGGCCGGTACATTGAGCTTTTGGAGATGGGCGTTTGGGTTGGACCTGATCAGTTTGCACACCACCTGAGAAGTGTGTGGCTCTCTTGTTCACAGTGTGCGCATCCTCTTTTGTGTGTGTGTGTGTGTGTGTGTGTGTGGTCTCCCCTGGTAGCTCAACTGTAAAGAACCTGCCTGCATTACAGGAGACACAGCAGGAGCCGTGGGCTTGATTCCTGGGTTCCTGAGAATCCCTTGGAGAAGGAAATGGCAACCCACTCGAGTATTCTTGCCTGGAAAATCCCATGGACAACCCATGGGTTCAGAAAAGAGTCTGACACGACTTAGCAACTAAACAACAAGGACACACTAGTTTGGGGAGAGGACCAATACTACAGTATCATGTATAGATCACGTTGGAAATCGGGGTGTCAGACACGTGTGTGCATGGCCCCACTTCTTCCCTCTGACTTCGAGATGAAAGGTCTTCATTGATCTTGTTTCTGACCATTGTTATTAGGTAGTCTGTTAAACCGTGGGCTGGTGCTTGAAATATGTGTCTGAAATTTAAGAATTGTGTTTCTTTGGAAAACGCAGCCTCTTGGAAAACCCTAATGGGGAAGCATGGGGCTGCCCTGTGTTCTGAATCTTAGAGCAGCATGCGGTGTGCTTCCTGCTTCATCCTCAGGGGCCAGAGGGTGGGTGCAGGGGAGCAGCCTTGTCAGTGGTAGCCGGGCAACTGCAACCAGACCCCAGCTTTGTGGGCTCCTCTCCAGCCACCGGGGAGCTGCCTCTGGCCTGACCCGTCCCAAGTTCTAGTTTAGAAACTGGTAGGTTTGGGACTTCCCTGGTGTTCCACACTTTGCCTGCCAGTACTGGGGGATGAGGGTTTGATCCTTGTTTGGGAAGCTAAGACCCCCACATGCCTAGTGATCAAAAAACCAAAACATGAAACAGAAGCAATATTGTAACAAGTTCAGTAAAGAAGTTAGAAATGGTGCACATCAAAAAAATCTTAAAGGGACTTGCCTGGTGGTCCAGTGGCTAAGAATCCACATATCCATTGCAGGTGGCCATGGTTCGAACCCTCCTCAGCTAGATCCCACATATCTCGACTGCAGCCAGACCTGATGCAGCCAAATGAATAAATATATATATCTACTTTTTTGTCTTAAAAAAAAAAAGATGTGTTAGAGGCCGTTTCATTTGTTTTTGTGCTACCTAAACACTTGATTTGTGAGTGTTTGTACAGACAGTCCCTTTTGTCTGTACTAAACAAAGTTATTCCAGAGCTTGTTTTAGGAAAGACTTTTTTTTCTTGCCTGAAATATAATCATTTGAGTTCATTAATGCAGGAGCAACTGACAATTAGCTGAGTTTAGAATATTAGAAAATGAGATTGTTGGAGACTTAACTACCTTTTATTCATCTCTGTATGAGCAGTTGGTAGCTGCGTTCATGTCTTTTGTGGGAAATGCAAAGCAAGTGGTGCATTTTAATCTTGCTTTATAATAAGAAAATTGAACATGAGGATCCAGCCTGGGAATTATGTTTTCACAGGAGGCAGCCCTGGCTGAGCCGAGCAGCAGTGAGGGCTGGCTTTTAACAACGGAATCAACCTAAGTGAAATAAGCTGTTTTTACAGGCACACGTTTCCCCAGCATCATCTGGCCCAAATTGCCCAGCTCTCTGGTCCTCAGACGGGGCATTTCCCGAGTTGCTATGTCAGGGTCACCTCATGTGTGAGGGCCAGGCTTCCAGGAGGACCAATTAGCTAATGGATGTCTCATTTTAGACTAGACTAGATTACCCGCCACGGCCTCCGCCATGTCACTGCAATTACTTTTTTAGAAGTCACCAATGAAGCCAGGAGTATATAACCCACTAGTTTGAAAAACAAGGCAGATTCCAGGCTGATTGGCAGGATCAGACCTTTTCTTTCCGCTCTCAGGCTGTCTGGAAACTAGTGTGTGTAGCTTTGGGGCCTGAAGCCCTTTTATCCATTGCAGGGAAAATGGAACACCAACAGGGTGAAGGTGATGTGCCAGATTGTCATCATGAAGCGCTGTTTTTAAATGTTTGACACACACATCATTCTGAGCTGTGCTCAGTATCACACACAGAATTAGTTGCTTGTGGCATTCACGTGAGTTATAGCAACTTATCACTTTGCCAACAAAAGTCCATGTGGTCAAAGCTATAGTTTTTCCAGTAGGCATGTATGGATGTGAGAGTTGGACCATAAAGAAAGCTGAGCACTGAAGAATTGATGCATTCGAACTGTGGTGCTGGAGAAGACTCTTGAGAGCCCCTTGGACAGCGAGGAAATCAAACCAGTCAATCCTAAAGAAAATCAACCCTGAATATTCATTGGAAGGACTGATGCTGAAGTTGAAGCTCCAGTACTTTGGCCACCCAATGCGAAGAGCCGACTCACTGGAAAAGACCTGGATGCTGGGAAAGATTGAGGGCAGGAAGAGAAGGTAGGGACAGAAGAGGAGATGGTTGGATGGCATCACCGACGCAATGGACACGAATTTGCAGAAACTCTGAGAGATAGTGAAGGGCAGAGGTGCCTGGTGTGTTGCAGTCCATGGGGTCGCAGAGTCGACACAACTTAGTGACTGAACTACAGCAACAACAAATAGCAGCTGTAGCTGAGGGCAAGCATTTTAATGCTTTAAAAAATGCCAGAAGAAAAAGGCAGATATTTTGTGATATTAAGTTGCCTCATGAGAGACTAATGCTGCTCAGAGTGTCTCTCTCTAATTTGAGACTGTCAAGAGCTTCAGAGAAGAGAAAAATCTGTCTGGTGAGATGGGGTTTGTGACATCACTGTGGACATTGTGATTAATTCAGTATTCTCAGTTGCTAAATTCGACTTCCGGCCAAACCTGGTCTTTCTGAGATTTTTAGAAGACCATGTTAGTTATGTGATGAGTGTTTTATTTCGAGACACCAACCAACCATGGACAATTGCTCTTCCTGTGGTTTCCAAGATGCTCAGGCAAAGCAGCTAATTTTCGTTTCCATGCCAATAGTGGAGCAGCACTGATATGTTTTAGTAAATATTGGCCCCTTTAAGTATTAAGACTGTGATGAGATGTATTTGGGGGCATTTAGTTAAATTATAGTTGTACTGTAGGCTTTAATTACAGTGAAACTCTTCTGTTCTCTGGATGTACACTCTCTGACCGGGAGACCTTTGTGTTTCTAAACTTCTGTCCCTTATTTGGTGGATTTCAATGATCAAAGGTGATTGGGTTACCTAATAACCCTGAGGTGGAAAGGGCTTCTGGAATTTAGGGGCTTGCTGAAGGTCCTTTAAATCCCAGCTTCTCTTCTACCTGCTAACTTATCCATCTCTTTTTTATGATCATATTATAGAAAATTTAGAAAATAAAGGAGAAAAAACTAGGGCTATAATTTTACATTTTTTTCTATAGATATATCGAAAATACTTGTGTGTGTGTGTGTGTGTGTGTGTGTGTGTGTGTGTAGGACTGTTTCAGTTTCGAGGGACAGAAACTTAGCTCTAACAAGCTTAAGCAAACAGGGGAGTTGATTGCACGGGCTGGGTGTCCCTGGGCCCAAGGACAGGGCTTGGCCAGGCCTGAGAAGTGTTGGAGGCCAGGGTCTTTCTCCTAGCTTTCCTGCCCTGTTTCTTCTCAACCTTCTTTCTGTCTTTATCTTTCTCGCTCTCATCCAGCCTCTTCCACATGGAGAAAAACATATCCACGGAAACGTCCCGAGTTTAATTCCCTTTTATTTTTTCTGAGTTTAATTTCTTAGTACTTCAGCCACCCAGATTGTTCAACCTGCTTCTGACGTGATTCCCAAGACCTAAGAATGGTTATTCCCAGGGTAACTGTGTGACAGAGGGAGGGGGTTTCCACCTGTTGGCCCCCAGATATGCATACATGTTCCCATTTCATTTGGTCGACCTTCACACTGCCCTCACCTAACTTAATCCCACCACCCCACATCCAGTCGAGGACCCATTCATTCCCCTTTGTTAATGGAGGTAGCCCCTCCCCCAGGGTCCCGAGTAGCTCCAGCCTCAGTGGTCACCACAGGGCTCTGTTCTCCAGGCCAGGTGCTCCAGGTGATACGTGTTCAGGTGTGAGCAGGTCTAGAAGAGGCTAGTCACCATCCATACCCCATGGTCCAAAATAATTTTAGACAATTGGTGTACAAGACTTTGGATTCCGCCCAGGGCAGCCACCACGTTGGGGCTTCTGTTTTCCTAGCCAGGTTGTACTGAGACTGATCTCCTACTTGCAGAAGTGAAGTTAAAAACAGGTTCTTCTTCTCAGCCTTAAGGCTTAACCTGGAGAGTAGATTCAGCAGGAACTATAAGGCTTGCAGTTATTTCGCTCATCCCAGGTAAGGGGCCCTCGCCCTGGGCAAAGTGGAGGGCAGGGCTTTTCCCCTGCAGGCCACACACAGGCAAGAGGTAGAGGAGGTTCTGGCAGCTGCTTGGCCCCTTTGCCTGGGGGTCTTCACATTGGAAAAGGCATGCAGGCACTGGAGTGTTTATCCCACCAGCTCAGGCTGCCCTGGAGAGAGCCATCTGTTTTAGGAGATTAATTAGTGTCATCCTGGCTTTTACCAAGAGTGACCAGGTATTTTGGGGGTCAGGCTCCCATGCAGTCTTTATGTTTCGTGCTAAAAGCCAGCCATACTGCTGTATTTTTAAAAAAAGCATTTGTGCCAAAACTTAAACTGTCGCAGTGTAAGCAAGTTGCATTGGCCTGTTTTTAATTCAAGACTTGCAGGAACCAGCTGATTGGTGTGACAGTACGGTGACAAAGAAGAGAAAATCTCATTACAGGTGGCATTGCTGAGTGGACCCAGACTTCAGAAGGGAGTTATCCTAGGAAACCGTACCAGCTATTGCCTGCTTGCGCATGTGCCTGAGCGCGCACACACACACGCGCACACATTCGCTCCCGTGGAAACCACGTGGATGAGTGTACAGTTCCTAGCAGACCCAGAGGACAGGCAAGCAAAAAAAAAACTGTCAGCTAATTATAACCACAGCGTACATTTAATTTTGGATTCTATAGTTTTCCTGTGACAACACACACAAGTTTTTCTTTATATTGTAGATTCTTCCAAGGGCCATTTTAATGATTACATGATATTCCATTGACTGTTTGTGTCCTAATTTGTTTCAGCCATGTAGAAGTGTTCAGGTCTTTCCTGTTTTTTTATAAATGGGTTTTGATGAGTATCATTGTGCAACGAGCTTCCCATAGCTGGACTTAACTTCTTTAGGATGTAAAAGAGGAACTACAGAGTCAAAAGCATGAATACTTTTATGCTTGCCAGAAAGATTGCACTAACATAATTTTCATTGCCAATCAATAGTGGATGAGAAAGTGAATTTCACTACCTTTGGTTATTTTCTGTAGAATCTTTTAAAAATTCATTAAAGATAAAAGGCACGTTTTAATTTAAATTGTATTTTATTATGTGAAGAATAATTTGGGTTATGATGGCGAATTTTTTAAGATTTTATTTTTAATTGGAGGATAATTGCTTTACAATATTGTGTTGCTTTTTGCCAGACGTCAGCATGAATCAATCATAAGTATACATGCGTCCCCTCCCTCTTGAACCTCCCTCCCACCTCCCACCCCATCTCATTCCTCTAGGTTGTCACAGAGCACCAAGTTGAACTCCCTGAGTCATACATTTTCTTTTATGATATGTCTCTCTCAAAATCTTGGTGTTTACTATTATATAAACTCTTCCTATAATGAGAGCTGTTTTTCCTATTTTGCTTTAAGTATTTCCCCCAAATTCCTTGTTATTGTTTGTTGTTGAGTCGCTAAGTTATGTCTGACTCTTTTGCAACCCCATGAACTGTAGCCCACCAGGCTTCTCTGTCCATGGGATTTCCCAGGCAAGAATACTGGAGTAGGTTGCCATTCCCTTCTCCAGGGGATCTTCCTGACCCAGGGATCGAACCCAAGTCTCCGTGTTGTAGGCGGATTCTTTACCACTGAGCCAGATTGCTTGCCTTTTAAAGTCTCGTAAGTGCGGGTCTGTGTGTTGGCATTCTACTTTAGTATGGAGTCTTGCAAGATAACCAGGTTTCAGAAAGTAAAATATAACCAAGAGAAGGAACTCAAAGCTGAGCATACATACTCTCCCCGTCTGTTTCAGTGGAGGCTGGCCTTGGGCTATTCAGAGTCCCTCGTCCCTGACATGTTAGGTCATTAGCCCTTGTGTGGGAAGCACTGTTACTCAGATAGAACAAGGCAATCTGGTTCTAGTCCTAAACCAGCTGCTGTCCAGACACATGCCCTTGATGGGAACTTCATCTCGTCAACCTCGGTTTCTTTCTCTGTGACGTGGTGGATCTTAGAAGGATAACTTTTCAGGTAAGGGAGGAGCTGGTCTGTGGTTGTGCACACCCAAGAAGAATCATATTGACCACATCGATTCTTCTACCTCTCACTGCAGGTTTTTGGGAGTCCCAGCACTGTGACACTTCCTGAAACCTTGCTGTTTGTGTCAACATTGGATGGAAGTCTGCATGCCGTCAGCAAGAGGACAGGCTCCATCAAATGGACTTTAAAAGAAGGTAATTGGGATTTGGTCCTGGGGTGACATGGACGT
Organism: Ovis canadensis; assembly: GCF_042477335.2. Lineage (NCBI taxonomy): Eukaryota > Metazoa > Chordata > Mammalia > Artiodactyla > Bovidae > Ovis > Ovis canadensis. The sequence goes on along the minus strand of NC_091255.1, from coordinate 56,707,775 downwards.
TTGCTCATCTGCTTCTGAGGAAACATTCCAGAAAAAGAGAGAAACAGTTATACATGATTTTAATAAACTAAAAAAAGATAACAGAGTCAAAGAGAAGAGATGAAGTGCACACAAAGGGTATGTTTACAACTCAAATTGTGATTATCCACTCAGGGCATCAGTTGAGACAAGCTTTATCTTTTTTATTATTTTTTTTTTTGCAGTTATCTAGATTTCATGTATAAATGGCTCTAGGCTTTTCTATGAATAGTTCTGGCTGGTTGGTCTTTACGAAGTCATGCTACATTAATTTTTTTTTTTTAAGTTCTAATGATTAGAATCTTGTAATCATAATTACAAGAAGCTATCTTCTCTAACCTCAAATTACTCATTTTGTTTTTATAGAGGCTGGAATAACTGAGGGCTGTAAGATTTGACATTCATCCAAGTCAGTCACTTTATTAGCTCTGTGCATTGAGGGAAGTGGAAGGCAGAGGCTGTTTCTCATTTACTCTACCAAGCTTCCATTTTATGATCTTGTGTTTCTGGTGATGGTGGGCAGCATGGACTCCCTACAGCTGGGAAATCGTATTCAGTTCCCAAAGTAATCTTCCTGGATAAAAGCCAGGCAAATCCCAGGATTGGGGGCTTTCAGAGTCATCTTGTATTCCATCCTATCGTAATTCTCCTTTGGCCGTAGATTCAGGTCTGGCTGGTATGTTCTCTTTCATCCCTAATCCATGACTCATTATTCTCTTGAACACAGCAAATGTTTTCCCTTCATTAATAAAATGTTCCAAAACAGTGTTTTTAGTTGGAAAAATATTAGCCTATATCAGAAGGTCATACATCATCTGGTCCATTCAGCAGCAAACCTGGTTGCCATCCACAGATGCTGGCAGCTAGGTAACCACAGACTGCCCTGCCTCACCTGTCCGGGCCAGCTTGGATCAGCAAGGACTTTAAGTGATGGAAAGGACCAGGTCCCTCAGGTGCGAGAGCCCACAAGATGGGAGAGCCCAGTTTTGGCAGTACCTTACAGGCTCTCCGAATATTATCTGTGCTCTCATGTGTAAGCAGAGTTCTTTATATTTCAGAATGTCTGACTTTGTCCAGAGATGAAAATCAACAAGTCAGAAAAGGATTGAGATAAACATTTTTGCTTTAAATATGAGAGCTGTTCCCTCAGTTCCAGTATTCCCAGGCACAACATTTTTGCCCCCAAGCCACTTCATTCTTCTGCTTTGCTTTTCTGCTGCGTGTATTGTTTTAGAACAATCTCCAAGTCTTAATTTCTGCAAGTAGCCTTGCCTATAGCCAGCAAAACTGTGTCCTGCTTTGTTTGTTACTTAGCCAAACATAAGAAACAATCTGTTCTCTCCTGTAATTTAGAGCTGAAAGAAACTGCCTCCTTTTATTTGTTTGTTTAATTTTTAAAGATACTTTAAAAATAATTGTTTAGCTGCATCGGCTCTTAGCTGTGGCCGGTGGGGTCTTTTACGGTGGTGCACGGGCTTAGTTGCCCCGTGGCAGATGCGAGCTAGGTTTCCAGGGATGGAACCTGTGTCCCCTGCGTTGGCAGGCGGATTCTCAACCACTGGACCACCAGGGAGTCCCTTGTCTCCTTTTAAGTTTAACGCAAATTTAGAGAACTCTAAACTCTATCTGTGAAAGATACTGTATGGGGCACAAAGAGGAAAAAGACAGCCCCTACCCTCAAGGAGCCCACAGTCGGGAGGGAGACATGACAAGCACACAGAAGTTCAACAGGGAAGCAGCCTTGTAACCACCGCAGAGAGGTGCTAGGAAACCGTTCCAGCTGGGCCAGGAAAGGCTCCATGTGCGGAGCTGAGCCTTGGTGGATGCAACTGCAGTCGGGTGGAAGCCTGGCGGGGAACAAAGGCATCAGTCTGGGGTGTGAGGACAGGTCTGGTTTGGGAGGGGCTTAGCGATGGAGGTGGAGGGAGGCAGACAGGGGATGTTGAGGCCTGTGGCAGCTCTGAGGCATTTGTACTTGAGGGAACAGGAAGTTGGGAGCCATTCACACGCCTGAGCAGGTGAGTGACTCAACAGGTGCTACTGCTTCCAAATTAATTCAGCAGCAGTGTGTGCGACTAGAGATGGCAGGCTGACCTGAGGAAGGGGGGCAGGGAAAAGGGAAGAGGTGGGAAGGATGAGAGGCCTGCCAGAAATAGAATCGGGGAGCCCAGCAACTGGCTAGGTAGGCAGAGCAGGCAGAGTTAAAAGACACTTGTGGGCAGAATTAGAGAAAGTTGATTAAGACCTAGGAATTTCAAGTAATGAAATTCGGTTCAATTTAATTCAGTGAAATTTCAGTATGTTCTAAGTCTCATCGTTTTTCTGAGAATAAATTGGCTCATTTTAGCTAAATTGGGCCCTGGCTAGTATTGGTAGACCCCCCCACCCCCCGCCGCCTCTTTTTTGGCTGGATAGCTGGTGGGATCTTAGGTCCCCAATCAAGGAGTGAACCCATTCCCTCTGCAGAGGAAGCATGGAGTCTTAACCACTGGACCACCAGGGAGTTCCTTCTCTCTGTATATTTTTATACAAAGATTAAAGATGGTAACATATAGAGACCCTGAACTTTTAATTTAATTTTAATCTTGCAGTTATAACTAAAGATTTCAAAACCATTAATATGTAAGTGAAAGGAGAATGGAAAAATTAAAAAAAAAACCTTAAGATCATGGCATCTGGTCCCACCTCTTCATGGCAAATAGAAGGGGAAAACATGGAAGCTTACAGATTTTCTTTTCTTGGGCTCTAAAATCACTGCAGATGGTGACTGTAGCCATGAAATTTAAAGGTGCTTGCTCCTTGGAAGGAAAGCTATGACAAACCTAGACAGAGTATTAAAAAGCAAGTGACATCACTTTGCTGACAAAATTCCATGTAGTCAAAGCTATGGTTTTTCCAGTAGTCATGTATGGATGTGAGAGTTGGACCATAAAGAAGGCTGAGCACTGAAGAATTGATGCTTTCGAATTGTGGTGTTGGAGAAGACGCTTGAGAGTCCCTTGGACGGCAAGGAGATCAAGCCAGTCACTTCTAAAGGAAATCAGCCCTGAATATTCACTGAAAGGACTGAAGCTGAAGCTCCAGTACATTGGCCACCTGATGCTAAGAGCCAACTCTTTGGTTTTCCAACCCTGATGCTGGGAAAGATGGAAGGCAAAAGGAGAAGGGAGCAGCAGAGGATGAGATGGTTAGATAGCTTTACTGACTCAATGGATGTGACCTTGAGCAAACTCTGGGAGACAGTGGAAAACAACAGCAACAATACATAAGTAGATGTATAAATGTATCCAGCTGCTCTTCTAGACCCTGAAAATACAGCAGAATCCTTGCCTGCATGGAGCTTTCATTCTTTGGGACAATCAGATAAGGAGATAAGGTACATAGTGGCGATAAGCGCTGTGCAGGCTACTGCACCGGTCCAGGCAGGGGAGGGTGCGGGCGTGGGCCTGAGTGGCCGTGGCGAGTCAGATTGAAATGGAAAAACTTGCTGATGCAGACAGACACCTCCAAGTCATCAAGCTGGGGTTCTGCAGAGCACTGACCTATGATTCCATTTTGTGGTTTCCTAACTGTTTACTTTTTTCAGGGACTGAGAAACTGGGAGTGGTTTTTTTTAAAATTTCTATCCACAGAATGGTTTTGGCAGGTGCTTTTGTTCTTCAACCAAACATGTGTTGCTGTTCCCAGAAATGGAGATTTCTCACATCACAGCAGCAAACTCCACTTAGTACAGAAAACAAGTTCTGTTTGTTTTCGGAAACAGACTTGAGTCCTGGCGTTTTCCCATAGGTGTGATCCCAGTAAGCTGTGATTTTGTAACTGCAGCAGCACTGCTGTCTGTCTCTGAAATTTCACCACTGATCATGACTGAGTGTGTTTCATTTCTGCGCTCCCATCCCAGACATAAACTGAGAACGTCGCTGTCATGTTCTGGGTTAGATTCGTTTCACTAAAGCTTGCCTTGGCCTGGTGGGATTAAAAGACTCTCTTTGTTATTGCCGTGACTGGTGAGTCTGATACTCAGATCTTCATCAAACTGCAGAAGGTTCTGTAGCAACCCCCACTCCCATTCCCTTCCATCTCCTTTCCTGCAATAATAGGTCCAGAGGACTAGGTCTAATTTAGAACCATATCTAAAAAAAAAATTACTTATTTGGCTGCTCGGGGTCTTAGTTGTGGCACACAGCATCTTTTAGTTTCCGCATTAGAACTCTTAGTTCCGGCGCGTGGGATCTGGTCCCCTGACCAGGGATCGAACCCAGGCCCCCTACACTGGGAGTGTGGAGTCTTAGCCACGGGACCACCAGGGAAGTCCTTAGAACCATTCTTTACTAACTATAGAAATATGCTACCCTTGTAGCCAGAGAGGTCCAAACTCCTGAGATGCTCCCTAAATGGTTAATATTGGAGATTTCTTATGAGGGAAGGATTAAAAACAAAATTAGTTATTTGAGGCCTGAAGAACATCTTCTCCTGTGAATTTCCAGCCCTGTGCCTCTGTTCATAGTTCCTACCGGTGCTGACAGTTATGGGCCACCCAGGCTAGAAAAGAGCGGTGCTCTGCCCCTTGGTCACCCAGTCCCGCCATGTGGACTCACGGAGGGTCTCCCAAACCTGAGCCCTCCTCCTGGTCCCCCTTGCCAGTGTCTTAGCCCAGCTCTCAACATGCACTTCCTGGATCCATGCAGCAGCTTGCTGACCACCATCCCCGCTGCTCGCCTCACCCTCCCCATCACCCAGCACACGGCCGGCCTCTGAAACGACTGCACAGACCACACTGCACCCCTACTGAGAGGCGTTCTCCATCACAGTGCTACTCCGAGCGTGGTCTGCCCACCCATGTTCCTCGCCCATGAGGAGAGAAGTACAAAAGGGAGCGGAAGCCTCATTCCTGGGGGGTTGGACTTTTCAACAGTTGGCCCTTCCCCACAGTCAGCTGGAGAAGCACTGGGCCCCAGGGTGAGGTCTAGCCCCTGATCACACCTGTCACCCGCCTCTCCAGCCTCAGCTGCTCGTTGCCATCAGCTCTCGGAGACATGGGGCCTTTGCTTACAGCCTCTCCCCACCAGCAGCCTGCAGTGTTGCCCAAGCCCCCTTCCATCCATTAAGACCCCTTCAGAGCTCACCTCCTGGGCTCCTGCTGCAGGGTGAGCCCTTCCCTCATCAGGCTCCAGAGGCAGCTCGCTGGAGCCTCTGTACCGGCACCTCCTGCTTCCTGGGGACTTTTGGCTCTGTTTGTCCTTCCAGTGGATTTCTAACTCCTTGAAGGAGGGGGTCTCAGTAAACTTCTAAGACACCCAGTGCCAGCTCGAGCCCCAGGGAGAAGCGGGCGAGGCGGGCTTTGCCTCCCCAGGATCCGTCATCATGGAAGTTTCCAGTTCCAGTTTCTGATCTTGAGCTGCACGTGGCTTTTCATGACTTTCTGCAGTTGGTTTTCTCTCCTGTTCTTCAGACAGGGTTCGTGTTCCCCTGGAGTGTCAGCGAGCCACCCTCAGAGGCTTGAGAGAAAACTCTGTGTGACACTCCAGAGAAGGGAGGTCGGGAAAGGGGGCGATGTTTCATTAGTAGTTCTAATCTATTTTCTCTTAAGGAATTTTCTAGGCTTAAGCTACGCCATCACTGTCTTTCCCTAATTGCCGAAGCACAGAAAAGTGTTTATTTGTTCTCCATTGTTTTGAAGGACTAAAAACTAAGTTTCTGAGAGGGGCTGTGAGAGAGGCCTTTCTGCTTTTGAGTTTCTGCTTTTGAGTCTCTTGAAAAAGTATTTTCTTTTTTTGAGTGTTTTGCTTTTTATCAAGAGAGTCTAAACATACACAGACAAAGAGATGATGATCTAATGAACACTCTTGTACCCATCACTCAGCTTCAGTGAGCACCAGCTGGTACACAGCCTCGTGTATCTGTGCCTACACTCACGTCCCTCCCACATGCCTGGGGTTTGCCTCGGAGCAATATGTCTCATGTCATGGAAGGGCTCTTGGAAATAGTGGTCATGGGACGTCCCTGGTGGTCCAGTGGTTAAGACTCAGTGTTTCCTTTGCAGGGGACTCAGATTCAATCCTTGGTTGAGAAACTAAGATCCCACATGCTATGCAGCATGGCCAAAAAAAAAAAAGCGATCATCACACACAGTAGCATAGATTTCAGCTCCAGCAGGCATTCTCTGCAGTGTTGCTTGGTGTGTTTCAGAATATAGTTGTGAATATTGAAGCTCAGGATAAAAGGCCAGTTATGGCTGTGACTTAGTTACCATCCTTTTACTTACCTTTGGGTGAACACTCTGATTGCTCCAGAATTGAACTCTGTGAAGTTAATGACATCCTGAGAGGTACTGGGGCAGAGTCCCAAGCATTAAATTGCCTTGTCCTCCTTCACAATTGATTATAGCTTGAATTCCTTCATGGTTGGTTGTAGCATGCAGGGTGTGTTTTTCGGCCTGAGTTACTTGTGCCAGGGCAAGGATGAGTGAGACCTTAGCATTCGACAGCCTTTGGTACCATGGCTGGTTTTTCAGATTATATTGGTATTTCTACAGGATTCTCTTCATCAAACTTGACATTTGGTGACTTGCAGAGATTGTCGTTGTTTGGTTGCTAAGTCATATCTGACTCTTTTGTGACCCTGTGGACTGTAGCCCACCAGGCTCCTCTGTCCATGGGATTCTGCAGACAAGAATATGGGGGAGGGCTGCCATTCCCTTCTCCAGGGGATCTTCCTGACCCAGGGTTCGAACCTGCTCTGGCAGGTGGGCTCTTTACTGCTGAGCCACCAGGGGAGCCCCTTGTAGAGATCACCCTGGAAGAAAGCTTATGGCAACCTCCCCCTAGCTCTGATAAAATTTGGAATTTCACTGTGGATTTTAAGAGCTTCTGAGCAGAGATCTATTTTAAAACGCTCTTGTCATGAAAGCTGAGCTTTGAGGAAACTTTGAGACTTGCTGCCCTACAACTTGGACCTGACAACTTTCATGGGAGTTTAGGGCACAGATTACCCAAGTTCCTTCACTCTGGAGGAAGGAAATGAGCCGCCGTTGGGGAGAAGGAGTCCCTAATTGGTTCACTTGAGTGCATGGACCATATTGAGGAGACTTAAGTTTTGAGTTAAGGTGGGGGAGTGGTGAATGACCTTGTTTCTACCAATAATTTTTATTGAAAAAAAAAAAAAAGGGGTATTAGACCCTTGAGCATTTTCTTGAGGAAATGGCAGCTTTTTGCATGCAGACTAACCAAGCTAGCTTCACTGTCAGTTGGGATTAAAATCTCCGTGTCCTCTTAAACTCATTCCATTTCTTCACTTCATTTTTCTGATTGGGACTAAGTCCTGTTGATGTTTCTTTTCCGTCCTGTTCGGTTCTGACCACCCCTCTTTTTTCCCACCCCACCCCCAAACTGTCTCAGACTGTCTTACTGGGGTTATGGCATTTCCTTCCTCACTACCCTTTGGTTTTTTCTTTGTTTTCTTCTTGCTGTTGCACCACGTGACATATGAAATCTTAGTTCCCCAATCAGGGATCGAAGCCCCTCACCTCTGCCCTGGAAACGCAGAGCCCTAACTACTCGACCACCAGGGACATCCCCCTCGCTACTCTCCCTTTGTGCTTCCTCCTTCTCTCTCACATCCCCTTTTGTCCCCTGGTGCCTGCCTGTCTTCACCTGCCTTCAGAGTCTTGTACCACGTTTCTCTTCTCAAAAGCCTCCGGCTGCTTCCTCCTTGGTGCCCACGGCACCACATCCCAAGGTTTTCACCCCTTTCTTCTCCACAGTCTCTCCACCTACCGTCCACCCTTTCTCGTTTTGCTCCCAGAAGGAAGGAGGCTCTCAAAGACTGGGTATATGGGGAGGCTTCCAGGGAGCATAGAGCAGCTGGGACTTCACCTGTGGTCTTTCAGTCCTTAAATCCCTTTCAAGAGGGCCAACCCAGGACATTTCTGGTCACTGCTAGAGGTGCACTGAGAAGGGTCTGGTTTGCAGAGTTTCTAGCCAACAAGACATCTTACTTGCACCTGGAGAGGTCTTCCAGTCAGAGAGGAGGCTGGTTTGTGTCTTTTAATATTCACTTATTTATTTGGCTGCATCAGGCCTTAGTTGCAGCATGGGGGATCTCTCTTGCATCAGATGTGGGATACCTGCTGCTGCTGTTGTAGTACACGGACTCTAGTTGCAGCATGCAGGCCCTCTAGTTGTGGCTCGAGGGCTTAGTTGCCTTGCAGCATGTGGGATCTTAGTTCCTTGACCAGGGATCGAGCCCACATCCGTGGCATTGCAAGGCGGACTCTTAACCAGTGGACCACCAGGGAGGTCCTGAGGCTGTTTTCCGTCTTTGATATTTATTCGGCTGCATCTGGTCTTAGTTGCTGCACGCGGGATCTCTGTTGGGTCACATGGGATCCTTCCTTTCGGCGCCTGGACTCTCTAGCTGTGACTCTCGGGCTCCAGAGTGTGTGGGCTCGTAGTTGCTCTGAGTTGTGCGGGAACCTTAGTCCCAACCTGGAATCAAACCCGAATCCCCTGCATTGCAAGGCAGATTCTTAACCACTGGACCACTGGGGAAGCCCTGGGGCTGGTTTTAAATGCGGGCTCTGTCAGGGGCAGGGGGGAGGTGGTGCTTTGGAAAGACAGGTGAGGAGGAGCAGGGCAGTAAACCTTGCACCCACCTACATTCCACCGGAGAAGCAATGTGTTCCAGGAATATCGGCGTTCATCTAGGGACGGGGAAGGAACCCACAGGGCTCCTCGAGCTCCAGTCAGATGGGCAGCCTGTTCTTGCAGCCTCTGTAATCAAAGCGATCTGATTTCTTCCCACGTGAGAGTGAGTTGGCCCAGAGTCACCTGCAGAGAGAGGCCATCTGCCCCAAACTCTGGTCTGAAGCAATTAACTCAAATGGTGACCGACTTCATCGGAGAGATTTTTCTGTGTTGAGGGAAGCCTGAAATGGTGCTGACAGGGTCCTTCATGCTCCTCCCCTGGGCTTCTCTTCTCTCCTCCAGCCCTGGGACATTATAGGATCAGGCTGTCAAGATTCACGCTGCAGCTGAGGGTGGGCAGGAAGAACAGGTCTTTCTTTGCAGACCCTCCCTGCCACATCCTACCCCATCCCCCTCACCCTTCCACCCACCTCCCAGAAAGATATTCCTTAAATAGCTCTTTTTTTTTTTTAGCTTCTCTTAAATTTTTTTTTTCATTCTAGAAAAACTTCAACATATGCAAAAGTAAAGAGAATAGTATGAAAGCCTCAGATATCCAGCTTCAGTGACGACTCACACATGACAGTCTTCTTCCCCATCTCCATCATTGGGAAGCAAACACCGTATCATTTTTTTCCCGTAAATTAAAATAATTTTTAAGTGTGAGTGAACAAACACAGCTACACCTGGGCAGCTCTTTTTTGCTTTTATCAAATAGGTTTCTGTGTGGAAAAGCCCTTCTCATTAAGATAAACTTATCTGAGTGACTGCATTCCATGTGCAATATTGGATATCTTAAATTATCGACTTTTCTTTACATTCTACAGACAGCTTTACCTGCTGAGTAGGAGGCGAGCAAAGACTTGGGCAGCAGTTACCCTGGAGTGCACGTTGTGATTACTCCTTGAACTGTCATAAGCCCCAGGCACTTTCCCATGTGTATTTCTCAAGAAACAAAATAGATGGTCCCTGCCCTACAAAGTGCTTAAAATTCAATCCAGCCCCCCCAGATCTTTGAGAACCAGAGAGGCCACATGCAATTAAGAACCTATTGCCTGAGAAATGTGCTAAGGGCCAAGTGCAGTGGGCGCTCCATTTCTGATTTCCTGGAGAAAGGGGCATTTGAAGGCCGGGCAGAGGTAGACAGAGTTGGGGCAAGTGATGGTGACCTCAGAGACAGACAGGAAAGCAAGGGCTGAGTTCTGGGAAGAGTTGTGATGGAGAAGAATTAGGCCCAGGTTTTGCAGAGCCTTGAATGCTTAAGGCCTGTGGTTCCCCCATGTGCTGAGTGGCCCTGGGCACACAGTCAGCTCTCAGGGCATGGTAGCTAAAGTTTTAGACTTTTAAGAGAAACACAGCAGCCCTCCACAAGTGTTGAGCCCTAGTAGCTTCAGCGTTAGACTGCACTGCTTTCCTTTGCCCAGCTGAGTTGGGGGCCTTTGCTGTGATGCATTTCAATTGCCACTTGAGGGAATTACCTGGCAGTCCAATGTTAGGGCTCTGAGATCTCACTGCCAAGGGCATGGGTTCAATCCCTGATCTGGGAACTAAATCCCACAAGCTGTGTGGTATAGCCAAATAACACAACCAAAAAGACTCAAATGGACGCATTTAGGAAAGGTGCAAAGAAGATTTTGGCATGCTTACAGGCTGAGGAAGGAGTTATCCAGAAGGACTTGAAGACCCCTGGGAGACAGAATACTGGGGGTTCTGGATGTGTGAGTGTGAAGTATCTGTGAATGTGAAGGTGAAAGCGTGTCCTTCTATAGAAACATGCAGGGTGGCGTGGGGTTGGCAAACCTGGAGGACGAGGGGTAGGAAGTCTCTGAGTTCCCCCGTGCCACAGAGGGGAGTCCTGTGCGGAGAGGAAGGGGCCTAGAGACAAGGCGTGGAAGTCTGAAACACCAGCTGTGAGGAGCAGAACAGGAAGTAGATAAACATATCTCCGGTGACTCGGGGCCCAGCTGGCCACGGTTACATTCTGCGATCTCCACGAGTGATTATGGTGTTCTCTTCAGCAGTGCTCAGAGGACTGAGGAGGAGGAGAGGGGATTGCCCAGTGGATTCTGGGTGGAGGGTTGATGGAGCGTAGCTGCTGGATTATAGAATGGTCAGCGATGGATATCCAGGCAGGGCAAGAGTACAAGTAGGAAGGAAACTAGTATTTGTTGGTTGTTTCAGTCCATAAATATATTGAACACCTCTCATGCGCCAGGCACTATTTTTTTTGGGGCGGGGGGGTGGCTGTGCTGGGTGTTTGTTGCGGCTCATGGGCTCTTCACTGTGGTTCTTGGGCTTAGCTGCTCCATGGCGTATGGGATCTTAGTTCCCCAGTGCAGGGATCAAGCCTGTGTACCAGTGATTAAGATCGAACCACTGTACCAGTGGTTAAGAAGTACCCAGGGAAGTACTTGGAAAGTACCCAGGATGTCGGGAGTATGTTGTTGTTCAGTCGCTAAGTTATGTCCCACTCTTTGCGGCCACATGGACTGCAGTACGCCAGGCTTCCCTGTCCTTCACCATCTCCTGGAGTTTGCTAAAACTCATGTCCATTGAGTCAGTAATGCCATCCAACCATCTCATCCTCTGTCATCCCCTTCTCCTCTTGCCCCCAACCTTCCCAAGCATCAGAGTCTTTTCCAGTGAGTCGGCTCTTTGCATCAGGTGGCCAAAGTATTGGAGCTTCAGCATCAGTCCTTCCAGTGAGTATTCAGGGATGATTTCCTTTAGGATTGGCTGGTCAGATCTCCTTGCTGTCACCAGCACCAGTTTGAAAACATCAATTCTTCAGTGCTCAACCTTCCTTATGGTCTGACTCTCACATCTATACATGACTACTGGAAAAACCATAGCTTTGACTATATGGACCTTTGTTGGCAAACTGCAGAAGATAAATCCCAGCCCCCACGGATCTTATAGTGACCAGAGTCAGACATTTAAAAAGTAAAATACGTAGCACTTCAGAGGCGGTCAGTGTCATGAAGAAAAATCAAGCAGGGAAGAGAGTAGGGGATCCTGGGGGCAGGGCTAGGAAGTGGTCATGGAAGGCCTCTCTGAGATGGTGATGTTTGATCAAAGACCTTGGCACAGGGAACAGCATACGCAAAGGCCCCAAGGCAGGTTTAGACTTGGCAGTAGTCCAGGAGTAGCCTGTATTCCAGCATGGCTGGAACAGAGTAAGGAAGAAATCATGGCAGACTGCCAGCGTGGGTGTGGGGTTGCGTGGATTCACAGATGTTCACTGGGTGAACATTGGCCTCTACTGGGCAACAGAATACCCGTCAGTGGATTGTGAGTGGCAGAGAGGCATTATCTGATTTATGTCTTCGAAGCATCACTCTTCTATGTCAAGGCACTGACTTACAATCTTAAGATATAGTTAACCTTATTTAATCAACATAAAGTTGCCCCTCGAGTTTGGTGTTATTATCTCTATCTCTTTATTTTTGTCTTTACTGACAAGGAAACTGAGGCTCAGAGAGGTTAAGTAACTTTGCCGAGGTCACTCAGCTGGTGAGTGGCAGAGCTTGGATTTAATCCTAGGTTTTTCTGATCCCAAAGGGCATACAACTAGGAGAAAAGGGAACTCTTGAAAGACAAGTTCCAGTGATGCTGAAAAGTTGCTGGAAGTAGGAAAAAGAGTGATGAAATAGACCAGAGAGTCAGACATCCGATGGCAGGTTCTGCAGGGGAAATGAGCGTCAGCAGTGTGATCTGAGGGAGAAGGCAATGGTACCCCACTCCAGTACTCTTGCCTGGAAAATCCCATGGACGGAGGAGCCTGGTAGGCTGCAGTCCATGGGGTCGCTAAGAGTTGGACACGACTGAGTGACTTCACTTTCACTTTTCACTTTCATGCATTGGAGAAGGAAATGGCAACCCACTCCAGAGTTCTTTCCTGGAGAATCCCAGGGACGGGGGAGCCTGACGGGCTGCTGTCTGTGGGGTTGCACAGAGTCGGACATGACTGAAGTGACTTAGCAGTGTGGTCTGAGGACTCCCTATCTCCTAGGAGAACAGGGTAGCCAAGCCAGTCTGGAGAGAACGATGGAGGGTGTGATTTGGGCAAGTGGTGGTTGAGGTGCTGGCAGGAGATGATGGAAAGGTTCAGTGGGTCCAGAAAGAAGAGTTTGAGAGATGGGGACCTAGAATTTTCCCGTTGTGATTATGGTTGAAGCTACAGAGATCGATGTGCTCTCAGAGAGAACTGAGAAGAGAGCCAGGAAAAGTTCTTCCCTGTTGGAGTAAGAAGAGGGAGGGAGAGGGGAGAGGAGTAGGCGGAAGAGAGAGGGAGAGAAAGAGATGAGTGAAAATCTGGCAGTATTGCAGGGCCGCAGAGACCAGGAAGTGGAGAGGCTGGGGGAGGGGAGGGTCGAACCTGAGGCGGGGGCAGCAGCAGGCACGTGGGATCACCCGCAGGGTAGTGAACCAGCTGCAAGAGTAGAGCTGTGGGTGCTGATGGACAGAGACCTCGAGGCCCCGGGGCTCAAGAAGGGAGCAGAGTCCAGTGTGCAGTCAGGGCCCGGTGCAGAGGAGAAGGTAGGAGGTTCCAGAGAGGATGGTGAAAAAGGTATTCTTGGAAAGATGAAAACTCACTTCGTTTGGAAATAAACATGTTTACGTCTGTCTTGGGTCATTTCTGCCTCGGGTTGAAAAGGAGGATTCCACCAGCACAGAGCAGGAGCCACATCTCCCAGAGTAAATCAGGCCTGAAATGGACCCGCCAGGGGAGCCGAGTCCAGTGGCCGCTCCCAGCGGGGAAGTGGGCAGATCTGTTTCTGTCTTGATCTTGGAGACCAAACACTGATTTCAGCTCCTCCCCCACCCCGCACCGCTTCTGATATCTTTACCTTTCCGTTGAATAACACCCATTTTTATACTGGTAAAGTAACTTTTTTTTTCCTGCCCTTTCTGAAAGTAAAACAGCTTGGTGAGATGGCTTTCGTCCTTATCGGTTTCCATATAGATAGAGAGGCTTATTTTGTAGCAGCATTTGTTTATAGCCTTAGGGTTAGGCCACTGTTTCCTTTCACATGAAGGTGACTTTGTTTTTTGGTTTTGTTTTTTTTTTGAGAGCAAGAATCTTGCCTAAGTCCAGTTCTCATGATTAAATCCAAAACAATTCCTTTTCATGTTGCGCTTCCATGGCACATTTTCAGCTGATGCTTTTTCCTTTTATTTTGCTGGCTTTTCAAATATTTTTATCCTTTAACCTTTTCTAATATGGAAAATTTCAAGCAGAGGTAGAGAGAACAGTAAATGACAGGCCAGTGTTGTCAATTCTATCTTTAAACATTTATCAACAGGCTGCCATTTTTTTGTCTTGTTTCCTTCCCTTGTGTTGTTTTTATATCATTATTAATTTATTTATTTTGGCCACATCACGTGGCTTGTGTGATCTTAGTTCCCTGACTAGGGATCGAACCCGTGCCCCCTGGCATTGGGAATGCAGAGTCTTAACCACTGGACTACCAGGGAAGTGGTTCAGGATGGAGGGGACCCATGTATACCTATGGCTGATTCATGTTGATGTATGGCAAAAAACCACAATATTGGAATTATCCTCCAGTTTCCTGTAGTATTTGAAAGGAAACCTTAGATTCAAATGATTGTTTAAGAAGAAAAATACGCAGAACGGGTCATTGTTCCACATCTGCTTGCTGTGACATGCATGCAGCTCTGCAGGTGTATATTCCACAGGCCCTATTTTACGAGTGAATGAGGAGGTGCCCCTCTTGGAGGTCATGTCCCCTTAAGCCTAGGAGAAAGCGTGGCTCCTCAACCCTGCTGTAGGTGTCCACCCGCCCTTCCCTGGCTCCTGCCAGCAGCCTGTGTCTTAACTGGAACCTCTCTGGTGCGGGACACACTTTGGGACTTGAGGCCTCCGTGTCAGATAAGCTGAATAAGCTCTAGAGAACCAGGAAAACCCACAGTGAAGGAGGAGACCCCGAGAGTAAGCAAACACTGACCAGCAAAGATCAGCTCAGGAACAGGCATCGAAACCCCCTCAGTGTCCACGTCTTGTTTTTGGTGAACAGCTAGGATTTGGTAGCATCCTCTTCATCTCTGTTGATCCGCGGCACCTTTAAGTGGCCGGAGCGAATCGAAAGGATGCCTTCCTCCTACTGTGTTTTCTTGGAAACATGTCTTCTCGCTCTCCCTGGTGCACTCAGCTTCTGGTCTGCATTGGAGGCGCTGGGTTATAATTGCTGCTGGTCTGTTTCAGGAGGGTGAGGGCTAGGCACCCTCATTTCCTGTCTCTTGCATCAGTCTGTTTGTGAGAGTGTACCGAGAGGTGATTAATGGGGACGATCACCATGTGCTTACCAACTGAAAGTTCCTCCTGTTTCCTGAAATGCTCTTGGTTTTAATGAATTGTTTGTTTGCTGCCCACAGACCACATGTGGTGTGTACGCCTCTGTTGTTGTGAACACTGGTCCACCTTCATGTGGGAGCTGGGCCTGCAAAGCAAAGTCAACACACGATAAGGCTTGAAAGGGTTTCCTTCATCTGAGAATCCCAGCTGACCTGGGGAATTAGACAGCTGTCTGCCACCATAAGCAGGGCCTGTATCCAGAGTCACATCACAGCATTTGCCGTCCTCAACCCTAGCTTTGAAGTTTTGTGGGCAGCATGGCTGATAGCCTGTGGGGTCCCAATGGCTGGAAACACCTCATTGCTGTGTAGTCTCATGCCTAGGATTTCAGCTCTGTTACAGTACTGCTGGGTCAGTGGCCTCCAGCCACCCCGTGGACTCTGGATTGTCCTTGTGATCTGTGCCCAGGAGAAATTCTGTCATTCAGATGACAGCAAATATTGGCTTGGCCAGACAGTTCGTTTGGGTTTTTCTGTACCATCAAGTGGACAAATCTGAACAATCTTTTCAGCCAACCCAATATTAAAACGACTTGAAGGAAAAACTGTGTTTCCTATTTCAAAGGTAATGCCTACTTTTGTAGAAATTTGGGGAAATGTGGAAAAGGTGGGGAAGTCGTTTATATTTTCAACAAAGATAACTTACAATTTAGCGCTTTTTTTGACCTTTCCGTCTTTTTTTTTTTTAACACACATAGGTGTTTTTTTTTTCTTCTCAGCTGCATTAATACTCTAGGTACAATGTTATTTTTTTCTCCTGAACATATATAGTTATAAGCCCTTATAACTTTATAAGCCCTTTTAGAAGCTTTAAGAATCTCCCTGCAGTTCAGGAGACCTGGGTTCAATTGCTGGATTGGGAAGACCCCCTGGAGAAGGGAATGGCTACCCTCTCCAGTGTTCTTGTCGAGAATTCTATGGACAGGGGAGCCTGGCGGACTACAGTCCATGGGATTGCAAAGAGGTGGACCTGACTGAGCGACTTTAGAAGTCTTAATTTTCTGCCAAGTGGACATTCCATAATTTAACCACATCCCTGAACAGTTAGGTCATCTGTGATGCTACTGTGAAGATCTTTGTACAGAAAGCATTTTATATACTTTGTGTTGTTTTTAAACCAGACTTTATAGACATGGAATTAATGGATCAAAGGGGATCAAGAAGAAAACATTCAAAGGCTCTAAAGTCATCATATTGCTGCCCCAAAGGCATGTATCCATTTACCATCCAGTCAAATTCTCATCAACAGCAAAACTGCTTCTTAAGCCACAGTTTTGCTTTCCCAATGGAAATATCTAGCACCACGCCAGGTATCTGACCCAGAGATGGTTTGGGTTTAGAAGTCCTTAATGTGTCAGATAGTGACACTGTGACCCCTTGTCCACTGTGGGTTGTCGCTGTGCTTCCTTATATGTCCAGCCTCCAAGTCACAGGCATGTTTTCTGAGAGCAGTTCCATCCTGCCCTCAGCCCCCTCTCCAATCTCAGCAACGGACCTAAGAGCTTGCATGAGTGATGCGTGCGTGCGTGCGTGCGTGCGTGCGTGCGTGCGTGCGTGCGTACTTAGTCATTAAGTCGTGTCCAACTCTTGTGTAACCCCAGGGACTGTAGCTCACCAGGCTCCTCTGTCCATGGGATTATCCCAGCAATAATACTCAAGTGGGTTGCCATGCTCTCCTCCAGGGAGTCTTCCCGACCCAGGAGTTGAGCCTGCATCTCCTGAATTGCAGGTGGATTCTTTACTGCTGAGCCACCAGGGAAGCCCCCGCCCCCCCGCCCCCACCAGCCCCGCTCCCAAGAGCCTACATTAGTGTTTTTGTGTGAGTTTTCTAAAGTGCCTTCACCTACGTTTTCTCGTGTAGATAAATTTATTGGTCCATCTTGTGAGCTGGTCCTAGGAACTCTAGAAATCTTGACATTTTACAGTCTGTCTGACAATGCCTTTGTTGTTCTTTTGCACAGATCCAGTCCTGCAGGTTCCAACACACGTGGAAGAGTAAGTGTTCTGATTTGCTGCACACTTCCCTTTGATTCATTTTCTGTTTTACTCTGTTTATGAAGCTAGTTGCTGGGAGCACATGTATACATCGATATTAATATTAAGTAGAATGAGAACAAATGACTCATGGGTACTTTGAAAGAAGCCTGTGTTGGGAAAAGGGTGGTCAGTTCCTTGATGGGTGAGGTGGGGAGGCAAGGGTGTTAAAAAGGCTTCTTTGAGATGTAATTTAAGGTGAGTTTTGAGCTTAAGCTTCCAGAGTTCTCAAAAGGGCCCAGGCGTCTTTGGATCTCTGCCCCATTCTCTGTGCAAAACTGTGGAGAGGAAACAAGAAAATGACTTGTTATTAGAGTGTGTGTGTTGGAGTAAAAGTTCGGATGGCATCTCTAAGAGCCTCAAATGATGCTCTAAACTGGGGAGAGAAAAGATTCAGCCAGGGGTTTCTGCGTGACTAGTCATCATTCAGTGGTTAGCAGGTTAGCGTCACAGAAGAGCACCTTGAACCTGCTTCCTGAGAAGCAGCTGATGAGAACCTAACCCATCCCCTTGGCAGCTTCTTTCTCATGTCAAGCTTTTATTGCCTCCTAAAAATAAATGTTTGTGGAACACCAAAGACACATTTGTTCTCCCTGTTTAGGTGCCATGCCATGCTATTAAACATTAATTGTTGCGGTCCTGTATGCAGCTGACTTGGAAACTGAAAAGCAGGCTTGCTGGGTCCTTTTCCCCTATTGTACCTTTAGCCAGCATGCTTTGACCAAATGATGATTTACTCCTCTGTGGTTTTGGACTAGTTTTCCACTGCAGGTTGGTTTTTTTTTTTTTTTCCCCACGCCAAGTATAGTATAGACCAGGGGTCCCCAGCCTCTGAGACCTAATGCCTGATGATCTGAGGTGGAGCTGATGTAATAATAATAGAAATAAAGTGCACGATAAATGGAATACACTTGAATCATCCTGAACCACACCCTCCCCCCTCCCCACCACCCCACCATCCATGGAAAAATTGTCACCTGCAGAACTGGTCCCTGGTACCAAAAAAACGTTGGGGACCATTGGAGATTACCAGAAGGATATTTTATTATCTGTGGCTAAGATGAAAAAGAAGTGGATGGAATTGTTTTATACATACACACACACACACACACACACACCCCCTTGCTACCAATCGTGGTTTTGCCTGGCTTTGGTATTTTATTCTGTGCCCTGGGCTGTAATCTGTCACTAATACTTACTGCTTGACCTGCAGGCCTGCCTTCCTCCCAGATCCCAATGACGGCAGCTTGTACACGCTTGGGGGCAAGAACAATGAAGGCCTGACGGTGAGTGTATTTAGCTTCTTGGTGCTCCGAAGGTTCTAGTCCTCTGTTTTCAACTGCAGCTGTACATCAGGATCATCTGAGAACTTACAAAAGATTCTGGGATACTGAATTAGGGGGTCCAGCCTGGGCAAAAGTGTCTTTTTCACAGCTCCCTCGATGAGCTTTTAAATGTATAGCCCAGAGTTCAAAAACACTGATCTATCCTAGCAGTTTCTCAGGGCTCAGCCAGCACACTGGAAGGATGTGAAATTCCTTCAGGAACAGGACTCACTTTATCTAGTGATTATTATTATTATCATTAAAAAAATTTTTTTTGGCCACCTGGCATGCAAGATCTTAGTTCTCTGACCAGGGACTGAACCCATGCTCGCTGCAGTGGAAGCGCAGTCTCAACCTCTGGACCACCAGGGAAGTCCCTAACGTGAGTGATTCTTAACTGGGGGGAGGAGTGTAGTTTGCAACACTGCGCACTCCCTCAGTAGACATCCCCTGGGTGGGGGTGGGGGGTTATATTCCATTGCTGCCTTCATTTGAGAACAGACCTTAAGGTTCACAACCTTAGCTGCACATTGTAATAACCTGGCGATCTCTAAAAAATACTGTCTAGGTCCCAATCCCAAAGTCCCCATTTGATTGACCTAGGTCATCAGGATTTTTTTAAAAAGCTCCCGAGAAAGGGAGTGGGCCCACACATATGGTCATCTCCACAGCAGAGGTGTGGAAACTCTGCCCAGAGAGGTGAAGGAATGTGCCCAAGGCCAAAGCACCAGGTGGAGGGGGTGCTCCGTGAACCCCCACCTTCCAGAGGCTGCTCTTGCCACCACCCGCAAACCGCTTGGTGTGGTTTAGCAGCTCCAAGAACATGGTTTCCAGCCTGGGCCTCGAATCAGAAGGCCGAGGTGGCCGCACTCAGCCTGACCCTGCAGACTGCAAAACAGTCCAGACTGAAAACCTTGCAACAACATCCTAATACTGAGAAACATCTGGAAGAAGCCCGGTTGGGACAGCCTCTCCAGGGCGTGTTTTTTCTGCTAACGCTTAGGTTAAACACTGGGATGACAGGAAAATCTGCATTATTGGTTCCTGAAAATTCTGTTGACTTTGCTTTCTTGGCAAGAAAGGTGACAGTTGTCATGAGGCAGGTATCCAGGGGATGGTTTCAAGAACACAGAATGTTCCAAAAATAAAGTGTTCTGAAACAAACTCGAACCCAAAGAGCTTGTCAGATGTCAGCTGTCAACTCTGAAGGATCGGTTTTTATGATGAAATGCAGTTGAAACATGCGGACTGCTCTGAGTTTCTTTTCCTAGCACCTACCATAACTTCCTTTTAATACCAAAAAGCCCAGTCTTCTTCTCTTTTTCAGTAGGAGAATTCGTTGCTAGAGAAAACACCAAAACTTCTCTTCCTTCCCCAAACTCCTGTGTTGCCCGCAGAGCGACGGCTGCTCCTCTCCCTCGAGGCCGCCTTTCAGGGTAGTCTCCTGGTTGACTCCCACTCTGAGGAGTGTTTTCTGCTTCCGTCTAAGCAGCTCTGGGATAATTTTGCGAGACAGGGCAACTCTCCCTCCTCCCCCCCAACCCCCAACCCTTAGGATTTCAAAGATTGTGTCGTTCTGTCCTTATTTGTGTGTCTTTTCAGAAAAGGTCAAAGAGCCCCAGAAGGGCTCTGGACTAGAGACTTGCAGGGGGCATGTCACGTAAAAGAACCAGTGTGTCCGGCACCGAGGACCTGGAAGCCTAGGCTCCCTGCACACCTGCCCACAGTGTGCAGGGAGCCTAGGGTGCCTCCTTCTCCTTGGTTTCCAGTTAGGAAACCCCCACGTACCACCTCTTTTTAGCAGAATTGGGTAACACAAACAGACTGCAGTGAAGTTGTAATCATTGCACAAGACCTTGTTAACTTTTTTTTTTTTGCTTTGCTTTTTTTTTTCCCTTTGGTTTGTTTTAAAGAAACTTCCCTTTACGATCCCTGAGTTGGTGCAGGCATCTCCGTGCCGAAGTTCAGATGGCATTCTCTACATGGGTAAGAGTTCCTGTTGCTGATCCCTTTTGGAAGCGAATGCCACAATCTGGGAAGGTGGCGGGTCTGAGAGAGAGGAGATGTGTGTATAGACACTCCTCTACCCACCCTTCTGGGGAAGGCCTTTCTTGCCTCGGTTGGGCTGGTTCAGGCCAGGATTAGCTGACCAATTAAGAAAGGGTTACCCCTGCCGCCACACTTGGGAGCAGACCTAACACCATTAATATGGTTACTCATTTAACAAGCTTTTAGCTGCTGTGTTGACCTACCCCTGCGATTTACAGATTGCAACATACCCAGAAGCAACTGGATGAAATTTAAAGTGAATTACAATAGTCTGAGCCAAGAAAGGGAAGCCAGGCTCTGCCTATTAATTATAGGGCTTTCTTAGTATTTCCTGCTATCAGAATATTGGATAAAAACAGCACTTAACAGCTTGCTTAGATAAGCCTCCTTCATACCTACAGGGGTCACGTCTTTCAAAGCATCAGATCAGCTGCTTTTCTTTGACCAGGTTGCTGCCAAAATGTCAATAAAAATGCATTTGTGACACAAAGGAGAGCTGTATTTATCTTGAAAGCATAGTAGTAATAATATCCTGTATTTATAAAGCAGCTTTCTTTCTGAGGAACTGAAAGTGCTTACGGCCTATTCATGCCTTGGGAGCTTTCTATGTGTGTTTCTGGGTCTCAAGCACAGGCCCTGGCTGGATTTTAAGTCTTTGTCTAAGGAAACTGGGGCTCTTCTTTCCACACCTTCAGAATGAGGAAGCCCCTGGCCAGGGATTCAGGGGAAGTGATCAACACAGGCTTTCTCTGTGCTCTGAGCCGTGCTCGGGCCCCTCTGAACATCTTCTCACCATCTGTAATCACTGTTGTCTGGCTGATCTTCCAGCTCTGACCAACAATTCATCACTTAGGGTGCATGTAAGTTGTGGCAGTTGCCCCGACCCATCCATTAAAGTGGTAGTTGGGTCACGCAGACTGTCACAGTCCTTATAGTAACCAGAAGGGTGCCCGGGCCATTCAGAATGGGATCCTGGCCACAGCTGTCGGGTGTGATGTTTTGTCTCCATCTTCAGATCTTTTTCATATTAAGATTTGTCACTGGGAGCAGGAAGTTAGGATCGTGGACACGTTTCCGACATGTAGACTGGCCCGTATGCTCCCTCTGTTAGAATTAGGCGTAGCTTTAGCAGCTTCACGTGCCCTGTGAGCTTGCTGGCATCTCGGTACTTGGCTTCCAAAAGTCCCTTGAAATAGGAAGCATGGCCGATGAGGCAGGAAGACACGAGTGAGCAGAGAGAAGACTTGTCTTTGGGAGACAGGCCTTATGAAACAGAAGCGTGCACATCACAGTGAAGGTGTTGACCTTCAGGCAGGAGCTGTGTTTATCTTGAAATCATAGTGGAAATAATACCCTGTATTGGGCTTCCCTGGTGGTTCAGTGGTAAAGAATCCGCCTGCTAACGCAGGAGACACAGGTTCCCTCCCTGATCCGGGAAGATCCCACCTGCCTCGGAGCCACTAATCCCGAGCACCACAACTATTGAGCCTGTGCTCTAGAGTCCGGGAGCTGCAACTGCTGAAGCCTGTGTGCCCCAGAGCCCATGCTCTGCCCCGAGAGAAGCCCCTGCAGTGAGAAGCCTGTGCACTGCAACTAGAGAGAGCCTGCACGCAGCAACGAAGGCCCAGCACAACCAAAAATAAACAGATAATGAAATTATTAAAACAGTACGGAGTATTTATAAAACAGCTTTCTTAGGAGCTTGCCATCACCAGGATGCCCTGGTGTGTGTCACCATAGGTTTGAGTTTTCCTAATTGTGTTGTTTAGCTACACTGTCCACCAGTTCATACCTTTTAATCAGCTGACCGAGAGGAAGGGTGTAGCGTGTGGCTGGGGAGTCACTTGCTGGTCGAGGCCGAGATCACTTTGGCCTCATTAGCACGGGGCTGCCACCAGCTCTAGTGCCCAGTCACTAATTAGATTATAAACCAGTGTCTGTAGGTCCTTTTTACATGAGGGCTCATGAGTAGGGATGTTGAGATGTGTGAATGATGGTTACCAGGGAGATGAGCCCCTGGGTGCACTTCTGGATTTATATAGATCCTAGTCTATGGGAAAAGGTTTGTCTTAACAGGCCAGATTTTTCATATTTAAGGCTACTCATCAGAGCAATAAAATCTGTGAGTTGTTATGTTATTAGGCGTGGAGAAATTTTTATACCATGACTAGGTTATTAAGTTGTTATAGGACCCAGTGGCCCAAGAAGCTTTATTATCTGCACATTACCATTAACCTGGTCACCGACAGACCATCACAGAAGTGTCTTCAACATCGTGAGACTCTCAGGCCTGTTTCTCAGCTCAGAGAGCATCTTGGGCTGCTGGTTTGGCGGGGATATTTTTTTCCATGTTGGGTGAGTGTTAACCACCACGTGTCCTTGTGACCTTGCAGGTAAAAAGCAGGACATTTGGTACGTTATCGACCTCCTGACTGGGGAGAAGCAGCAGACCCTGTCGTCAGCCTTTGCAGACAGCCTCTGCCCATCAACCTCTCTTCTGTATCTGGGGCGAACAGGTAAGAAGGAATCATTGATCGTGTACAGCCTGCCGGATTTCAAACAATGACCTGAAATAGCCTTCCCTTGGGGTCTCTGCCTCCAGGCTTCATTCTCTAGAACGCACCCAGAGCGGCCTGGTCCACACACAGGTTTCCATGTTGTTCCCCTTTATGATACCCCCTAGAAGCTCCCCATTGCCCGAGGATTATGAAGCTCCTGTGATATAGCCCCCACCTCTGTGGCTGCCTGCTCTCAGCCTCAGCTGTTCACACCACCCAGCTGTTCACACGGCCCATCGCTGGCCCTTTCCAGACATCAGCAGCCTCCCTACCACACCATCTCCCACCTCCTCTCTCTTCAGCCTCCTCCTCCTCCTCCACTCTTGTTGCCAAGCGTTTCTAAATCGTATTTGCCCCCTCAGCTAGACCTCTGGATTCCTGAGGGCAGGGCTTGGTCTTGTCTGCCTGCTGAGTCTCCGCACCTGGCGTGAGGCTGACACGTGGCCGTGGCTCAGAGGCTGCAGCGAATGAGTGGGTGGGTGGGCGGCCCTTTGCTCCAGGGGCCCGCCTCCCAAATGTCACAGGCGCAGCCCTGGCCCCCGCCGCTGCTCCATAAGAATAACGGACAGCTCAGACAGAGCGACAAGGGGAAGCAGATCTATGGAGGATCACCTTGAACCTTTCTGAGGCCTCAGAGGAGGGTCTTACAGCCTCATCTTTGATCTGGCCTTAACCCTGAAGCCATTTTTTACTGGAAGCACCTGAACCTGATCTTCATCCTAAGGCCTTTTTCTTTTAGGTGATTTATTTATTTTGGCTGTGCTGGATCTTTGCTGCAGTGTGTGGGCTTTCTCTAGTTGCAGCAGATGGGGGCTACCCTTCATTACAGTGAGGGGCTTCTCGAAGTGCTGGTTTCTTTTGTTGTGGAGCACAGGCTCTAGGGTGCATCGGCTTCAGTAGTTGTGGCGCACAGGCTTAGTTGCCCTGCAGCATGTGTGATATTAGTTCCCAGACCAGGGATCGAACCCATGTCCCCTGCATTAGCAGGCAGATTCTTAACCACTGGACCACCTGCGAAGTCCCTCCCCAAGGCCATTTTTTTATGTTGAGAGTCTTTTCCAGCTGGAGCATCAGTCCTGGACCTTCTGTATTTCCTCTACATTCAACTTGAAAACAGAGTGGTTTCCTCTTTAGCTTATAGGCCTTGTGTCCTACCACGCACAGTTAAGAGAAACCATTTGGCGTGTTCTGCATTCTGCCTGGAAATCTCCTTAGTCAGAGCCACAAGTTCATTACTTGCTTAAATCTTTCTGTTTTTCAAGTTATGGCAAGAAGTGGTCTTAACTAGTAACTGTGTCACCACCAGCTAACCTGGGTCATCGTTTTCAGCTTCCGTCAGCTGTTCCCTTACTGCTCTTCCAGCTTCCATCTGCCTCCCAGTCCCAAAGTCAGTGCCACGCGTTTTAGGGTTCTGTTCTGGCACCATCCCACACCTAGGTACCGATTTCTAGTGTCCGCTCTCTATTGCTGTATAGTAAACTACCTGAAAACTTAAGTGGCTTAGAACAACACCAGGACATTGCTCATGATTCGGGAGCCTTGAGTTCAAGGACACAGCATAGGCGGCCTGTCTCTGCTGCACAGGCTGTGGGCCGGGTTCGCTCGTGCATTTGGGACTCCAGTCCTCCTCCCCGTGGCCTCTCTCTCCCTACATGGACGGCCCCTCCGGTAACAGGCTGCTGTGTGCTCCCCACTCAGAATACACCATTACCATGTACGACACCAAGACCCGCGAGCTGCGCTGGAACGCCACCTACTTTGACTACGCGGCCGCGCTGCCTGAGGACGATGGGGACTACAGTAAGTAGCCCACCCCCGCCTCCCTGGCATGGCGAGGTCAGGCGGGTACTTAGGACCTGTGGGGAAACGAGGGTTCCAGAAAACCGAATTTCCTTTTAAGACCTTCTTGGTCACCAGATTTTGGACTTTCCATGGACTTGTAGTAGATACTTAAACAGTCAATGGGGTTTTTTTTTTTTTTTTTTTGGCTGTACCACGTGGCTTGCAGGATCTTAGTTCCCTGCTGCTGCTAAGTCGGTTCAGTTGTGTCCGACTCTGTGCGACCCCATAGACAGCAGCCCTCCAGGCTCCCTGTCCCTGGGATTCTCCAGGCAAGAACACTGGAGTGGGTTGCCATTTCCTTCTCCAATGCATGAAAGTGAAAAGGGAAAGTGAAGTCGCTCAGTCGTGTCAGACTCTTCGCGACCCCATGGACTGCAGCCTAGTTCCCTGACCAAGGATCAAACCCAGGCCCCCTGCAGTGAAAGTGTGGAATTCTAGCTACTGGACGGCCAGGGAATTCCCTTTTATTTATCTATTTTTTAACAGCCAGTGTTGAAAGCAGGGGCCTGGGTGAGAAGTATGGAGGGAACCCAGGTAAAACAGTGGTAAGTTTACCCTGGAGGAGGTAGGACACACTTCCTGGAGTCCCTCTATGTTGCAGGAATTGACTTCAAGCCCATGGGAAGCAAAATTAAATGTCAGTTTGATATGAACAACTGCCTCCGTAACTGTGGCTCATTCCCAAGTTATTTCTCTAGAAAACATCCCCCCAGCTCAAATGAAAACTAAAAGCCAATTTTGCCATCTTAACACCGGTACCTGTAAGTCTGACAGATGTCCTCTGGGCCTCGTGCGGGCAGTGTCAGTGGTCAGCCCTGACTCTCCAGCTTGATTGGTAGCTTTGAAAGGATGGCTGTAAAACGCCAGGTTCACAGGATCTCCTCTGGTTCCCTTCCCTCCACTATTTACTCCCACTAATTGTGTGTGTGTGTTGTGTCAGTCACTCGGTCGTGTCCGGCCCTTGCAGCCCCATGGACTGTCAGGCTCCTCTGTCCGTGGAATTCTCCAGGCAAGGATACTGGAGTGGGTTGCCATTCCCTTCTCTAGGGGATTTTCCTGACCCAGGAGATTCTTTACCATCTGAGCCACCAGCGAAACCCACTAATTGACTTGAATTACCAAGTGAAAAACGAACACCGCCAAGTGAGAGGGTGACCCTGTCTCCGGTTTATAAACCAGGCAGCTCTCGCTGTCGTAGAGCCTGAGCAGATTCACTGAAAGCCAGCAGAGTTGTTGGGAGGCATTCTGAGAACACTCCAGAAGGCCTGTTTCCTCTGGTCAGGTGACTGCAGCTTGGCAAGAGCACGGAGGATGTGGCTGCAAGCTGAGGTGAGACTTGACATGCCATGTTTATCTGATCCGTACAGAGATGTCCCACTTTGTGTCCAATGGCGATGGGCTGGTGGTGACGGTGGACAGCGAGTCTGGGGACGTCCTGTGGATCCAAAACTACGCTTCCCCCGTGGTGGCCTTTTACATCTGGCAGCGCGAGGGTCTGCGGAAGGTGATGCACATCAACGTCGCCGTGGAGACCCTGCGCTACCTGACCTTCATGTCGGGGGAGGTGGGGCGCATTACCAAGTGGAAGTACCCCTTCCCCAAGGAGACGGAGGCCAAGAGCAAGCTGACGTGAGTCCAGGACTTGGGGTGGAAAGACAGGGGCCGCGTCCCCGGCGTTCTGGGCCTGTAGCGGTGTGCTGTACCAGGCACTGGGCACCAGGGCTTGGGGCAGACACCCCTGAAGCCACGAGAAATATAAACAGCTGAGAACAGCTTGTTCAGAAACCTCAGAAGAAGTGGGCACCCCTGGATGCTTCAGATTCCTGAGTATTAAATAAATTGAAACTATGGGTGCTAGGGTGCTTAGTCACTCAGTCCCATCCAACTCTTTGTGACCCCATGGCCTATAGCCCACCAGCTTCCTCTGTCCATGGGATTTCCCGGGCAGGAATACTGGAGTGGGTTGCCATTTCCTTCTCCAGGGGGTCTTCCCAACCCAGGGATCGAACCCACATCTCCTGTATCTCCTGTACTGCAAGCAGATTCTTTACCCGCTGAGCCACTGGGGAAGCCAAAATTATGGAAGGACACAGGAAAGAGACTGCCGGTGCAGCTGCAGCGCCATCAAACCTCTCTCTGGTGGTGGAAGCACGGGGAAGGCTATTTAGTTTTTAGCTTTCTGTATTTTCCAAAAATTTTTTGTATTTGCTTTAAAAATCAGGAAAAAAGTGTTAGGGTATGTGTGTGTCCAAGACTCAGGCCCGTTTCTCCACCCCCGCCTGCGAACAGCCTGTAACCCCGTCACTTAGCCTTGCGGAGTCTCAGTTTCCCATTTTGCTGAGCCGTGGAAATGATCAAGTGAGCGTGAAATGTTCTCTGAGTTCATAGCACTGTTCAGATAAGATGTTTGTTGAGATAGGTTTAGAGAATTTAGTGGGTGACCCACCCCCAAGACTGGCTGTTGATAGTAACCCGAGTTAGCAGGGTCTGGACGTGCAGCCTCGTGTTTTCACACTCATGACGACCACAGACAAAAGCCAGGTCCCCTCGCCTCCTCAGTGCCCCTGGCAGGGACAGACCACCCCCCAGAAGCCCCACCCAGCTGGAACTTCCTCTGCAGCCCCTTTGCTTCAAGCATTCAGATAAGACTTTTCTCCAGGCTTCTGTAGAACCTCTAGAATCTTTAGGCGTCCACAAGCCATCATGGTGGGGATTCTGGTGGCCCGTCAGCCATCAAAGTATGCTGGCTGGGCCGAATTAGAGGCTGTGGGGTGGCTGCATGCCTTCCAGCCTCAGTCTCTCCTGGGTGATCATTGCTCAGGGTCCCTTCTGAGGCCAGAAGCGGGGATGGGCCGGTGCAGACCCGCCACCTGCAATTGAGGAAACCCGGGCTGCAGGCAGGTGGCCCGGCAAAGGCATCAGTGACATCAGGGCTCGTGGTCCCGCTCTCCTCGGGCCCAGGGCAGTTCCCTTGCCTCCCACCCTCTCCACGCTCAGAGCTTGGGGCTTCGTGTGCCTCTTCCTGGGGGTGGTAGTCAGGGCTGTGACTCTCTCCTGAAAGCCCCCTTTGGTGGGTCCAGAGATTAAATGACAGTGGCCTGCACGTGTCTGTTTGTCTCCTAGGCCCACCCTGTATGTGGGGAAATACTCCACCAGCCTCTATGCCTCCCCCTCGATGGTACACGAGGGCGTCGCCGTTGTGGTAAGTCCACTCTGGGGGCTGGGGGGTGGGGCTCACGGAGGCAACCTCAACGCACTCCTGTTCCATTTCAGCAAAGAACAGCTGAATGATACGCCAACATCCTGTTAAGGACACAAGACACGCATCCTAAATCCTCAGAGATAATTTGTGCACGTGCCGCGTTCTGCCTCATGAGCAGAGTCTTGTGACTGAGGCAGCCGCCTGGGCCTGGGAAGCCCCGGTTGCTCCCCTTGGTGTTTGGATTCCAGTCTAGACTCCCCAGCTGGGGTTCAGGCCCCCCGCAGGCCCACCCCGCAGTGCCCGTCCGCCCCACAGCTGGTGTCACGGTGGGGGCTGCACTGCCCCTCTCCTCCCTGAGTTCCGAGAGTTTCCAGTCCATCTTTCTCAGCCCTTGTTTGGGCTGCGCCTCACACTTGGATTGTACTCCTGTCTTCCCTTTTCCTCCTCAAATCCTGGGCGTCCTTTGGTGACTGGTCCAGCCTCCTCCAGCCTTGCCAGGTCGCCTCAAGCGGCCTGTCTCTGAGAGTCTGAGGCATCACCGTCCGGGCTGCTGTGTTGGTCCTTACGGTGTCTGAGCTGTTTGGTTGGCGTCTCCTGTCTTCCCAGTGAGTCTGTCAGCTGCTCAGGGCAGGGCCTGCCAGGGTCCAGTGGTGCCCGAGCCAGCACTGGGCTCGCAGCTGGAACATCCGCACCCCAGTCACTTGTACCATGTGTGAATTCCATCAGTTATATCTGCTTCTCACAGTACCCTCGTGGAATTCCACACACACCCTTCCTGTTTCCCTGTTCCCAGATTTAGAGAGATGTCCACATTTCAAAAGAAGTCCAAGGAACTTCCCTGGAGTCCCAGTGGTTACGACTCCATACTTCCCCTGCAGGGGAACAGGTTCGATCCCTGGCCCAGGAACTAAGATCCCACATGCCGCACAGTGTGGCATAAATAAGTAAATAAATAAATAGAAAGAGCCAAATTTTAAAAGACATCAGGGCAGCGTTGTCACACCCTGGGGAAAGGGCTGCTCCTGCCCCATCTTGGGGCCTTTGAGTCCCGCTCTGCCTTCCCAGAGTTGGTGATGGACAGGGAAGCCTGGCGTGCTGCAGTCCATGGGGTCACAAAGAGTTGGATACAACTGAGCTGCTGAACTGAACTGCCTTCCCAACCAGCCTTGCACGGGAATACTGCTGTCCTACCAGCCACCCCTAGCCCCACTCCGGTCTGTCTTCACAGCCCCGGGGCAGCACCCTTCCTTTGCTGGAAGGCCCCCAGACCGACGGTGTCACCATCGGGGACAAAGGGGAGTGTGTGATCACGCCCAGCACAGACCTGAAGTTCGACCCCGGGCTCAAAGGAAAGAGCAAGCTCAACTACCTGCGGAACTACTGGCTGCTCATTGGTAAGTCAGCTCCTCGGGGCGCCGACGATGACCTGCTGCCTCCTTGTGGCCAAGAGACAACATTACCAGTCATAGCCCTCAGCTCTGTGCTCCGAGCCTGTCCACGTTGGTTTTTCAGACCGTGGACTATTTTAACCCCAAGGAAAACAAAACAGTCTAGCTGTATTACCAAGTCAGTTCTCAGAAATCATTTGACTAATGTTCCAAAATCCCAGTACTAAATATTACAAGCTCTGTGCAGTGATCTGACGCATGTTGGATGTCTGTGCCAGGCACTTTCGAGTATTTCCTTATTTCCCACAAATGACCCCTTTGCAAGGTCAGCACCCTTGTTATATCCAGTTAAGAGTCAAGGAAGCAGGCATCCTTTGTGGGAGAATTCACTTGGGAGTTGGTGTGGGCGACCAAGGGGGAGTGGGAGAGGAATGAGTTGAAGACCCAGGAGGGACTGAGGCTGGAAGAGAGTCAGAGGCCGGACTGAGGTGCAGGAGCCGCAGCAGGCAGAAGTCCCGGGGGTGTGGGATGGCCCCTTTCCCCTTCTCTTCTATTTCTGCTGCCATCCCTGCTGGCCCCCAGGCTGGAGGCCCCTGTGAGTCAGTGTGACCGAGGACGGCAGAGGTGACAGGAGCTGTTGGCAAGCATCCCAAGTAATTAGAGCAACACGGAGTTTTCTTAATCGGGTTTGCCCTTCCTGTGTGGCGTCTACTCCCCGATCCTGCCATCTCCAAGCCCCGGAGCGGGTGCAGTACAGGGGCTGATGAGCTTTCTCCCCACCCTTCTCCCCCAGCGCTCGTGCGGGCTGGGGCCAGAGCAGAGAGAGGTCAGGCCTGGGGTGCCGGGAACGGGAGGTGGAGCCGCCGAGGAGCCTGCACACCCGGGAGGCAGCCAGGCAGTGGCATCTGGGTGGGGGTTACGCTAGTTACTTGGGACGCCCGCCAGAGACGCAGCTCCTGTCACCTCTGCCTTCATCGGTCACACTCGCTGCCTTCGGGTGTCATCTCTCCCTTTACACACCAGAGGGGCGTAACTGGGCATCACAGAGAGGAAGCGAGATGTCCTAGAGCCCCCATGGGTCCCTTTGCCGTCGTCCAGGCCTTGCTGTTCTTTGTTCATCCTGACTCCTTGTTCCATTCTTCTTCTGGTTATTATTTTTACCAAATAATGAGCATAGGAGATAACAAAATATTCTACCCTTTTTCCTGAACAGATGTAGTTTGGAAAGCATGTTGTGAATGGGCCCAAAGCAGAGGAAAAAAAGAACTGATGGGCAGAGGCCGTTAAAATCACAGGGCCACTTGGTTTTATGTAGCAGTTACTGGTTGCATTGACTGTCTACCAGTGGTTAAGAATGAAAAAATTGTTGGAAACTGGGCTTCCCTGTGGGTCCAGTGGTTGAGAATCTGCCTGCTAATGCAGGGGACACGGGTTTGACCCCTACCCCAGAAAGACCCCACGTACGTCGGGGCCGCTAAACCCACGAGCCACAGCTGCTAGGGCCCTGCGCTTAGGGCCTGTACTCTGCAGCAGGAGAACCCATCCCAGGAGAAGCCCACGCACTGCCTCTGGTCCTACAGCTAGAGAAAGCCCGAGTGTAGCAGCAAAGACTCAGCCCAGCCAGAGGTGAAATTAAGAAAAGCGACTGGAAACTGAGGAAATATGTATGTGAGACCATGAAAGATCCAGAAAAACAGGCTTCGTGGCTCTTTTGGAAAAACAGAAGACCAGGTCTTGTTTGCGCAGAAGTGTTTCAGGATCTCACAGTCACGTTTGTAGCACAGCGGGTTCAGAGTGCCCTCCATGATGCTGCTAAAGGCTCCGCTAGGGGAAGGCCTGTTTATAAGGACTGTGGGCAGAAGAGGGGATTTGGGCTCACCAGTGTGTTGGGAGGTGCCCGGCCAAGGGGCAGGGCTTGGAACCAGGAGAGCAGCAGGCAGAGCGCCATAGCACAGGGTGGCATGTGGAGGGGCAGCCTCACTCCTCTTAGCTTGAGGGTCTCCTGTTCCCGAGCCTCAGAGGTACCTGGAGACACTCCCGGGTCAGATCCCTGGGCCCCACTGGCAAGTGTGAGTCAGAGGTCTGAAGCAGGCAGCCAGTTCAGGAAATCCTGCATCTCGGTGTTCCTTGAAAGATGAGGGGAACTTGATGTTTCAAAACAAACCTAGGCTTCCCTTAATGAGCAGTGTTGATGGTGTAGATAGAGAACTGACCTAGAGGGAGAGTTCAAGGGGATTTCTCCAAATGAGAAGTGTACATAGCTCAGACTAGTCCTTGGGGGTTTCCCTGGGGCTCAGATGGTAAAGAACCCACCTGCAATGCAGGAGACCCGAGTTCAATCCTTGAGTCAGGAAGATCTGCTGGAGAAGGGAATGGCAATCCAAGAATCTAGGTATTCTTGCCTGGAGAATCCCATGGACAGAGGAACCTGGCAGGCTGTAGTCCATGGGATTATAAAGAGTTGGACATGATTGAGCACACGCTCGCGCGCGTGCGCACACTTGTGCCTGGCTCTGCGTGTGTCCTGGACATCGCGGTCCTTCTCATGACAGGGCCACGTCTTTGCTCCTTATTGTGAGATTCAGAATACTGCATTCTTGGCCTTCGAAGGTAAAAGCTCTGTCTTGGTGGAGTTCCTCCAGTCCCTAGCTCTCACCTTCTCTGCCTTTACACACGTGAGCACTTGCATTGCAGGCCCCTCTCTGGGTGGCGACTGATGTCTCAGTTGAGCGTCAAGTGCGACCACCATGTGGGGAAACCATTCTCATTAGAGGCCATGCTTCCTCTCACAGGACACCACGAAACCCCACTGTCGGCATCCACCAAAATGCTGGAGCGCTTCCCCAACAACCTGCCCAAACACCGGGAGAACGTGATTCCTGCCGACTCGGAGAAGAAGAGCTTTGAGAAGGTGAGTGGGGACATGGACAGTTGGTCACCGGGCCCCGAGTCAGAGGCTGGGCAGTAAGGCATTTGTCCTGCCTTTAGGGCCTGCACTCCACTCAGGAGGGGCAGGGGTACAGGAGAATCCACAGCAAAGTGCTGAGGGCCGACAGTGGGAGGGGCCCTGTGGGAGAGGCGGTGGGCGCGCTAGAGGGACGCAGGTGGAGGTGCAGGCCCGGAGCAGGGTTAACCCTGTGCGTCCGTCTCTGGGGCTGAGGAGACAGCCTGACGGGATTGTAGGATGCCCGGCAGGGAGCCGTGGGAGACAGGGTCAGGTGACTGCACAGAAGCCGTGCTCTAGGCCGAGCAGTGAGGGGAGAGCTGGCCGAGAGAGCAGGTGGGAGACTGAGGTGCTCTCCAGCCAGGCCTGGCCTGCTCTGGCCTCTTGGTCTGGCAGGTACCCAGGGTGCCTGCTGAGTGGGTGTGGGCACTCGGGAAGCCCGCCTGACCTGGCCCAGGTCGCCCTCCTGAGCCCGGGGAAATGAAGCCTGCTTTCAGGGTCTCAGCCAGAAGCAGACAACCACCCAAACTAGGATGACTCAAGGGGGATTTCCTTCACTCCATGGGCAGTTCTGGGGTGCTCAGGGCATACTTGAGCCTGAAGCCAGTGGGGAGGGAGTGGAGCCTGGAGCTCCAGCAAAGACACTGGGCAGCCCCACAGAACTCCAGCCCCGTCTCATCTGCTGGTGGAAGCCAGGGAGCAG
Source organism: Ovis canadensis (assembly GCF_042477335.2). Classification (NCBI taxonomy): domain Eukaryota; kingdom Metazoa; phylum Chordata; class Mammalia; order Artiodactyla; family Bovidae; genus Ovis; species Ovis canadensis. Next base: position 56,674,653 of record NC_091255.1, on the reverse strand, counting down.
GGAGACCATCACCTCGCCCATGTGCGTAGCCTCTGGGGCACAGAGCAGGTGTGGAGGCTGCAGGAGGGTGGGAGCTGGGGGTTGGGGCCCAGAGGCCATTCGGGCTTGGAGGATCCTGCAGCCCTGCCGGTGGGGGTCCTGTGACTGAGAAGGGCCTGTGGGCAGGGCCAGAGAAAGAGGGGAGTAACTGGCTGATGTGGGGGGAGGGCTGTGATCATATCAAATTCACGTTAGAGATTTAGATTTTTATCCAGAGGGAAATGGAAAGAAAATCACGTGGATGTTTAAGATTCTGGAACGTGCTGAGTTGTCCCTCGTCTCTGGAGGCAGCCAGGTTGGAGGGGGATCAGGGCCCTAAAATCTGGATCTGATTTTGATCTGAGTAAAGCCTAGCATATTTGTTATTAAACACCTAGAAAACAAAAGTTTAAAAAGAAAATTAAACAATACCCTTAATCTAACACTCAGAGATGGCTGTCATGGAGATTTTCCTATATAATCGTTCCATCTTGAGCAAAGAGTCCTCTGAAAGTCCATTGAAATACTCTGGCGGGCATTTGTCTGGTATTAAGACTGAAAGAGACGGAAACACCAGACCCCCTGACCTGCCTCTTGAGAAACCTGTATGCAGGTCAGGAAGCAACAGTTAGAACTGGACATGGAGCAACAGACTGGTTCCAAATAGGAAAAGGAGTATGTCAAGTCTGTATATTGTCACCCTGCTTATTTAACTTATATGCAGAGTACATCATGAGAAACGCTGGACTGGAAGAAACACAAGCTGGAATCAAGATTGCCAGGAGAAATATCAATAACCTCAGATATGCAGATGACACCACCCTTATGGCAGAAAGTGAAGAGGAACTAAAAAACCTCTTGATGAAAGTGAAAGAGGAGAGTGAAAATGTTAGCTTAAAGCTCAACATTCAGAAAACGAAGATCATGGCATCCGGTCCCATCACGTCATGGGAAGTAGATGGGAAAACAGTGGAAACAGTGTCAGACTTCATTTTTTGGGCTCCAAAATCACTGCAGATGGTGACTGCAGCCATGAAATTAAAAGACGCTTATTCCTTGGAAGAAAAGTTATAGCCAACCTAGATAGCATATTGAAAAGCAGAGACATTACTTTGCCGACTAAGGTCCATCTAGTCAAGGCTATGGTTTTTCCTGTGGTCATGCATGGATGTGAGAGTTGGACTATAGAGAAAGCTGAGCGCCGAAGAATTGATGCTTTTGAAGTGTGGTGTTGGAGAAGACTCTTGAGAGTCTCTTGGACTGCAAGGAGATCCAACCAGTCCATTCTAAAGGAGATCAGCCCTGGGTGTTCTTTGGAAGGAATGATGCTAAAGCTGAAACTCCAGTACTTTGGCCACCTCATGCGAAGAGTTGACTCATTGGAAAAGACCCTGATGCTGGGAAGGGATTGGGGGCAGGAGGAGAAGGGGACGACAGAGGATGAGACGGTTGGATGGCATCACTGACTCGATGGATGTGAGTTTGAGTGAACTCCAGGAGTTGGTGATGGACAGGGAGGCCTGGTGTGCTGCGATTCATGGGGTTGCAAAGAGTCGGACACAACTGAGCGACTGAACTGAACTGAACTGAAGAGTAACTTTGTAAAACAAACACACTTGAGCAAATATAACCAAATGAGTGGTGTGTCTCTGGTCACATGGTCAGCAAACATTCCTCAGCTGCCACTAGCCAGGCCACCCACACACCCCCACAGGCGGCGGTGGGCCCGAGGGAGGCGGAGGGAGGCGTGAGTGCATGGGGGTGCCAAGGAGGCTGTGTGTCCATCTCATCCAGCAAATAATTGAAGCACGCCTGGACAAGTAGATGTCCCAGAACAAATCAATGCATTTTTCTAGAAGTCCTAGAGTTTCTGAAGAGTTTGAGAAAAACTCCACTTTATCTGAATTAATTTGGGGCTTAACAAAGGACCCTAAAGCTTTTTGAAAACTTTGAAATATAGTGGACTGTTTGAATAAATGGTTTTGTGCTTGGAGTCGCACTGAAAGTTTACAAGCAACGTTGGAAAGTTGCTTTATTACTTCCTAGATTGTGTGATTGTGTGTTTTCCTTTTTAATGTGAAATACTGTTATCAAGTGGACCACCAGCTTTCTACCAGACTTGTTACCGATGATTTCAGAGTTTCCCCAAACAGCAAATCTACTGTCCAAGGAGGGTTTTGCCTTTAATAAGGATTTTCGAAAGAATATGGCATGTGAAGGCACTTTCAAAAGTATTTCTCTAGAAACTGTTTTTTTGAGTAATGATTCCATCACTGCAATAGCACATGGCCTCTCAAGGCAGTTGCTTTGAAAAGGGCAACAGTTATCTGGCTTTGTGGTCTTGGGTGGGCCTTAAAAACAATCCAACATATTTCACAACATAGTCATTCCTCATAAATAATCATGGCTTCTCTTTTTTTTTTTTTTAACTTTTTATTTTGTATTGGAGTATAGCCGATTAATAATGTTGTGATAGTTTCAGGTGGACAGCAAAGGGACTCAGCCATACACATACGTGTATCCATTCTCCCCTAAACCCCACTCCCATCTGAGCTGAGTCACGGCTTCTCCTGATTGTTTGGCTCTTTTATATCTGGCTGGAAATGGAGCAGTGATGTCGCCACTCTCTCCCACATAAGGTCATCGACCTGGTTGACCAGACTTCAGAAAACGCACCTACCACGGTTTCTCCGGCCGTGGAAGAGAAGTTCGATCGTGCCCCTGCCAAGCCCGAGGCCCCTGTGGACTCCGTGCTCAAGGACATGGCCACCATCATCCTGAGCACCTTCCTGCTCATCGGCTGGGTGGCTTTCATCATCACCTACCCCCTGGTAAGGCTCTGCTCCTTCCCCCCCATCCCGCCCACACGTTTCTGAACCTTTCCCTGTCAGTGAGGTCCAGACAAAGGCAACAAACAAGCAAATACGCTTCTTTTCCCACTGAAGAGTCAATATTGGCTTACCTTCAAATACATTGTAATCAAAGAGATGCTCACTTCTCAGGAAATTACAGTTTTGTACTTAAAACTTACAGTTTGACTGTAAAAATTGATTTGGAAACCTTGCTTGCCGATCATTTTAAATACTTAACTGTGTTTTCTTTTTTAAGACTACACATGGGAATTCCCTGGCAGTCCAGTGGTTAAGCCTCTGCTCTCTTACTGCCCAGAGCCTGGGTTCCATCCCTGGTCGGGAAGCTAAGATCCCACAAGCCAAGGGGCAGCGTCTGTCCATGGGATTTCCCAGACAAGAATATTGGAGTGGGCTGCCATTTCCTTTTCCAGGGGATCTTCCCAGCCCAGGGATCAATCATGTGTCTCTCCGGTCTTCTGCATCGGCAGGTGGATTCTTCACCATTAGCACCACCAGGGAAACCCTATTTATGCCCTAACCACAAAGAAAGAAACTATACTCTGGGAAGTTCAGTAACTCTCCCAAGGTAACCCAGCTACTAGATGGAATTTCCAGAATTGCAACCCAAGTTGAAAAAGAGAGAGCGAGCTCTCCAGAAAACTCCCAGGAGAGTGTTGGCTACATACCCATCCTTACAGTCACCTTCCCACGCATGGGGACAATTAATAATCACAGTCGCTGCCACTTCAAACCAGGATGGAATGCCTTGTTCAGACTAAATGAGAGGAGTGTGGGTGTGGGGAAGGCAGCGGGGTGAACTGGGAGCCCGACCTCGGCCAGGCTGCCCACATCTCAGCCCCAGCGTCCTCACCTCTGCACTGCTGCCGATCTTTGCACAAACCTCCGCCAAGTGCGTGGCCGTGGTAGACAGCACAGCCAGGTCTTCTCCGTGCCTGCTGTGCTCTCAGACACCTGGTACCCATTCTTCCTGTTTGGTTTCACTCTTGCAACAATCCTCAGGCTTTCATGATTTTAATTTTTTTGGCTACGCTCCCAGGTGGCACTAATGGTAAAAAAAAAAACAAAACCCACCTGCTCATGCAGGAGACGTAAGAGACAAGACACAGGTTCAATCCCTGGATTGGAAAGATCCCCTGGAGGAGGGCACAGCAGCCCACTCCAGTATTCTTGCCTAGAGAGTCCCGGGGACAGCGGGCTACGGTCCATGGGGTCGCAGAGAGTCCGACATGACCGAAGCAACTTAGCACGCACCCTAACCAGGGATTGAACCCGCACCCTCAGCAGTGAAAGCTCAGTGTCCTAACCTCTGGACTGCCAGAGAAGTCCCCCAGACTTTCATAAAAGCCCCAGAACTGTAGAATTGAACGGAACCCCCTCCACCTGGCCGAGTCCTCCACTTACATCAGAATCCCTCCTCGGCTGCCGCTGCCGGCCCCTCCAGTTGGGGGAATGGGCTGTCCTAGGAAGTCTGATAGGCAGGAAGACCTCCATCCAGTCCTTGACCGATCCTGCCCTCTGCTGCCTTCTTACCGGTTGCGTCCCACCCCCGGGGTCACGTCCAGTGTCGCCCGCCCCTCTGCCATAGGCAGCCTGCCCTCCCACGCCCACCTGTCGGCCGGGGGAGCGGCTGCACTGCCCCGGGTATGTGCTTCTCTTCCTAGAGCATCCACCAGCAGCGGCAGCTCCAGCACCAGCAGTTCCAGAAGGAACTGGAGAAGATCCAGCTCCTGCAGCAGCAGCAGCTGCCCTTCCACCCGCCCGGGGATGCAGCACAGGACGCCGAGCTCCAGGACTCGTCCGGCCAGTACTCGGAGAGCTCGGCCACCAGCAGCCCCAACACGTCCCCCCGAGCCTCCAACCACTCGCTCCACTCCACCGGCTCCACCTCCAAGGCTGTCACCAGCCCCTTCCCGGAGCAGGACGACGAGGGTAAAGGGAGCTGCCGTCTTTTCTTTCGTGGAAACACAGCCTGAGGACCACAGAGCCCTCTGCGCCTCCTGGGGGTCTCCATGGCTTTATGATGTTCCCAAGGGTCTGCTGAGGTCTCACCCCCTCCTACCATCCCCTGACTCGGGGGCTGGGCTTCTGCCCCATCGCTCAGCCTCTCCCCCTCAAAGGGCTTCTTTCCCAGGGGCCACCGTGGCACCCCTCCCTCTGTCTCGCTCTGCTGGGGCTGGGAGTCGCTGCTGATTGAGCTACCCTGGTGCCTGGGTCGAGAGCATCCCCCAGGCGGGCCAGTTACCAGGCTGGCCAGTTACCACGCATACATGTGCAGCTGTGGAGCCGCTTCCCTTGGGGAGGTGGGCTCAGGCCGGCTGTTGGGGCTGATGTTCTGGGGGGATGGACGCAGGACCAGGGCAGGAGACCTCAGAGTCCCGGGTCTCAGGCTGGAGACTCTGCTACTGGTCTCTCCACTTCACATGCCTCCTGCCCCCGTCATTACCTGAGTGTTTCAGGTACAGACCTTTAGGCTGACCTGTAAAGAAGCCCTGTCTTCAGGCTCCCATCCTCACAGTAATTAATGTAAAGCAGGAACAGAGGGTGGAGACCGAGGGAGGAGGTGGCCCTGGGCAAGCGTGGGGAGCGGACCCAGGGGCTCCTGCTCACCAAGGCCCCATGGGTGTAAACCCTCTAAATTTTCGCCCCTCGATCTGAGCTCAGGGAGCTCGCAGCCACTCTGGCCTCAAGGTTCTTTGGGTCACATCTGTTCTTTTCCCTGTTTTGACCCAGATGAGGAGACCAGCATGGTGATGGTTGGGAAAATCTCCTTCTGTCCAAAGGATGTCCTGGGCCACGGAGCTGAGGGCACGATTGTGTACCGGTGAGTGGTCTGGAGAGCCACGGACGCCCATGGTCTCATGTGGGGGCTCCCGTTGGCTCCCGGGGCACTGGGGTCATCACGGTGACCAGACAGAAGAGCTCCCCCGGGAGGGTAGTGGCCGCGGGGCCTCCGGGCGGCGGGGCCTCCGGGCGGCGGGTCGGGACACTGTGGGCCACGAGGCTGCAGAGGCAGCCGCTGCGTCGGTGGAAGGAGCCCGCGGGCCAGTGCTCGCCGGGCATGTCCGTAGCCCACCTTCCCCTCGTCGTCTGGCAGGGGCATGTTTGACAGCCGCGACGTGGCCGTCAAGAGGATCCTCCCCGAGTGCTTCAGTTTCGCGGACCGTGAGGTCCAGCTGCTGAGAGAGTCGGACGAGCACCCAAACGTGATCCGCTACTTCTGCACCGAGAGGGACCGGCAGTTCCAGTACATCGCCATCGAGCTGTGCGCGGCCACGCTGCAGGAGGTGAGCGCCCCGTGCCTCCCCCGCGGCACCGGCGCGCTTAGGGACTGCCTGCTTTTTTTGTTGTTGTTCACTTACTTTTATCAGCTTGATTGAGGTTACATTAACATATGTTAGTTTTAAGTGTACCGTTTGCTGCATGTTGACAAGGGTATGTACACGCTTAGCCACAAGCGATGGAATATAGTGCATTTTCATCTCCCCAGCTTTTTCAGTGTAGTTACTTGGCTGTACCAGTTCTTAGTTGCTGTACGCGTAAAACTTTAGTTGTGGCATGTGGGATCTAGTTCCCTGACCAGGGATCCAACCTGGGCCCCCTGCACTAGGAGCTTGGAGTCTTAGCCACTGGACACCCAGGGAAGTCCCCACCCAAACTTTAATTGTGTGGTCCCCTCGGCTACCTGGGAAAGTCTTTGGTTGCAGGTGGCATCTCTCTCCCTCTTGGCTTCCAGGAAACATGGTTAGTCCTTCCTCTTGTCCCTGGTCAGGGCTGGTGTGGGCTAGGAGGATGCTAGTTGATGACTGGAGTCATTAAGATCATCCATCGAATCCCTTTTGCTCAGTTTCAAGGCTATAAAACTGTTTGAGTATCATTTGGCCTCATCGTAGAGTTTACTATAGGAGGCAATGAACTTGGGTTTCTTACCCTTTCATCATCTCATTATAAACTAGTAAACTGGAGCCTTGTTTGCTTGTTTAAGTTAGCCTATAACTCCAGGAGAAAGTCTGCTGGAAAAGATGGAAGTAGAAAACATTGTCAGTAAAAATTCTCATTTCTTTCTTAAAATATGATAAGAGAAAACAAACTGACCCAATACCAGATGTTAATTAAAGAAAAAGCCTTCAGGCAGAGTGTTTCTAAATAAAATTAAATCACTTTTAAAAAGAGAGTGAGAGAAGTGTGCTGAGGAGCTGAGCCCCGGGGGCCCCGTGCGGTGACCCTGCCTTTGTACCTCTTGCAGTACGTGGAACAGAAGGATTTCGCCCACCTCGGCCTGGAGCCCATCACTCTGCTGCAGCAGACCACCTCGGGCCTGGCCCACCTGCACTCCCTCAACATTGGTGAGAAGCCCCCCCTTGCCGGGCGGGGAGATGACTTGCCAGGTAGCCTCGCCTCTGCTGAAGCTCTTTACTGCATGGCCGGGGTCCCAGTTGTCTACATACCCGAGGACTTTCACATTTGAAGACTAGAAGCTTTAGAGGCAGCAGCGGGTCTCTCGGGAATCTGAGGAGGGCGCGTCCCCATGGTGGAAGAAGTGGACTAACCTGGGCTGTTCCGTTAGTTCACAGAGACCTGAAGCCCCACAACATCCTCCTCTCCATGCCCAATGCACACGGCAGGATCAAGGCCATGATCTCCGACTTTGGCCTCTGCAAGAAGCTGGCCGTGGGCAGGCACAGCTTCAGCCGCCGCTCGGGGGTGCCAGGCACCGAAGGTTGGATCGCCCCGGAGATGCTGAGCGAAGACTGCAAGGAGAACCCCGTGAGTAATGGGCCTGACTCTGTGAAAAGCGCGGAGCCAGCCTCTTGTACCTTCGGGAGTCAGAAGCTCCAGTTGCCGATGGGCTGCGACGCTCACTGCTGGAGAGCGATGTTTCTCTAGCAAAGAGCTACTCTCCTAGCAGCGCGTGCTGCCACTCTGACATTGCCTCCTGGGCCATGGTCTGTGTTTCTCCCCTCCTACTCTTCCAGTCACTTTCCGCCTGTTTTGGGAAACTGGGAAGTCAGGGCTAGCATAAGGTGAGAGGACTTCCAGTTTTCATTCTTTTTAAAATTTTTGGTGTTCCAACTTTCTGTTTTGAGAATACAGAGAATTGAGAGCAGTGAGTGCCCCTGTACCTCTACCTCAGTTCAGCATCTGTCAATATTTTTCACTTTCTCTCTGTCCATGAAACTACTTGCACAGAAGTGGCAGGCCTCCCAGCCCTTTACCCTTTAATGCTTTAGCACTTGTCTCCCAAAGACAAGTACATTCTACCTCCTAACCACTTCACCATGGTTACACCTCAACCATTACTACTGTTTCCGGGATGCCTAGTATTCAATCCATATTCAAGTTTCCCTAGTTGTTCCCCAGAGGTCTGTTGTAGAGCTGGATTTTGTCAACCAGGACCAACCACGTGTTTGTTGCATGGCATTTGAACAGTTCCTCAACCAGGGGTCAGACCCAGGCCCCCTACATTGGGAGTGTGGAGTCTTAACCACTGGGCCACCAGGGAAGTCCCTGACTTTCTCTCCTTTAATTAACAGGGTTCTCTCACCTTTTCTGCCCCATGACAGTGGCTCTCTGAGGAGTCCAGATGCTTCTCTGTAGAATGCCCCACTCAGGATTCACTCACCCGTTTCCTCTTGGTGATGCTGAATTTGCCCATCTATTCCTTATATTTCTTGTGAACTAGAAGTAGGTCTAAAGGTTCAGTTGGATCAAATTAAGTGTTTTGGACAAGAACAGCCACACTCAGGTTGTACCGTTACTATTACCGCACCCCTACTGGTGATGCCGAGTTGGCCCACCTGGCACAGGTGTTTAACAGTGGCATATCCCCTGTGCCAGGACTCTGTGGGGCAGCACCCTGGCAGAATGTCAGTATCCTGATACCAACAGTCACTCAGGTAATGATTCAGCATTCGTTGGCATCCCTTGCCTGAATCACTCCATTCAGTTGAAATTCTGCATTTATTAGCTGACATTTTTCTGTGCCCTTTCAATTTTTTTTTAAGTCACTATGGACTCATGGATTAAAAAAAAAAAAAGTAATATAACTCGGTGTAGTCTTATTTGTTTTTGTTCCTATCCCCCCCCCTTTTTTTTTACAATCTTATAATTTCTGCTTTAATAGCAATGAAGTTTTTTAAAAATGTGCAGTTCAATATATCCATACTATTTCTTTATACAAAGCAGATTTCAGGTAAGCATCTAAATACTTAATGTAGAGGCCAATATTTTCTGGCAGTCCTTGGTTCCTGAAAGTTGAGCTTCATCAGATGTTTCTTAAACGTCTGTGAAAATAGCTCCCATCCCTTTTGATACTCAAATTGTTCCAGATTTGCCCAACCAGAGCCTCTTTGAGCTGGGTTCTTCGTTCTTCTGCTAAGAGCTCAGTCGTGTCTGAGCACCTTGCTTTCTAGCTCACCAAGACCCTGGAGGATTATCTGACACTTCCTGAGCAAACTTGGATGGGATCAGCCATCCTAAAATAGATAAGATGCACCAGAGCCATCTTATCTAATTCGCTGGGGACCAGCAGTTGGTCTGTTAATCAAAAAAGTCAGTTACGATAGAGAATCATAAGAAAATACACACTGTAAACATTTAATTTTAAATTTAAGTCACATGGCTCTCTAAATAAGAGAAATCTTGGCTGTAAAACAAGGTGTTTTTTTGACTTTGGGTCCAACTGAGTGGAGTTGCTGATTTCCTCTCTTGCATAAAGCACGCTCACAATGCCTTCGGTGACTTCTGCACTGAGACTCAGACACTTTAAACACCCCCTGAGTGATTTGAGAGCGGAATCCTAGCCTCAAGCTATTTATGTCCCGTCTAGCTCACAGTTGAGTCTCCCACATCTAATCCCACAGCAATTTTTGTAGCAACTTTCTCGTATCAAGTCTTACTAAAGACTCAACTTACCTCAGACTTGGCAGCATGTGTGTTTTATCAGCTTATGGAGGATTTAAACTACAAGGACCAGAGGCAGAAATGAGTTTGGGAAAGAGCATAACTGAGCCTAGAGGTGAGCTCTAGAGTTTGGAGGCAGAGGGGGCCAGCAAGCAGGACAGGAGCCCCTGGGGCGGCATCAGGGAGGGGATGCTGGGGACACCAGCATCACAGGCTGTGGAGAACAGGGGACGTCAGCTGTTCCCCATGGGGGCGGTAAGCGGCCATTAGGTGGAAACGTTGGCGCTGGTGGACTTGCTCCTCCTGTACTGAATCTGTCGGCCACCTCAGGAACGCTCTGACAACAGAGTAATTTATGGGACTTGGCAATAAGACCTGCGTCTTGCCCTGGCTCGTCACTCCCCAGCAGTGACCCTGGGCTTGTCATCAAACCACTCTGTGTCTTTGTCTGGGAATGGTGACGTTTGCTCCGCTCACCTCACGAGGCTCTTGCAAAGGGTGTGTTTTCTCCGGTGAGGAAGGTGACCAGCTCCTGACTTTCTCTCACCAGAGCCTCACGTCATCTAGTGGAAAATCCAAGTGATGGGGCCTGGCGTGAGGGACCCACGCCATGCTTGGGTTGCACCCCAGCATTACACCCCACATAGACCAAGCTAGAAGTCACACACACTGGTTTCATCTCTAGACACGGAATGGTTTCATGGGATAAGTAAGACATGTTAATAGATACCATCAAAGTGAACGCACTGGATACTTGTCAAATAATCACTTTTTGGAGCTGTTTTTGAATGAAACACTCCTTTTTTTTTTTTGGCCTAACCACACAGCACACAGGATCTTAGTTCCCTGACCAGGAATCGAACTCATGCCGTTAGCAGTGAGACGCAGAGTCCTAATCTGGACTGCCAGGGAATTCCCACCAAACATTGTATTTCATTTATTAACAGAGGTTAAGACCTGTTGCATGCACGTACCTGGGGTACACAGGGATGCAAGGGCAGCCTGGCCCTCGAGCAGTGGCGAGCTGGTTGGGTAAAGAATGACCAGCAGTGAGGACGCAGCCAGTCTTCACAGCAGCCCCGCGGGCTCATCCTCACTTCATGGTTGTAAATGCGGAGGTGCAGAGTGGCTAGGGGGCTTCCGGGGGCCAGTGGTGGAGCCAGCGTCCCACACCTTGGCTCCAGAGCCCAGTTCTCCACGCCCAGCACTGCTCCGAGCAGCTGCACTCTGCTGCTAGGTGAGAATGAGAACTCCCCCACCCTCCAGAGCATCTGACGCCCCTCGTTTCTTTTCAGACCTACACGGTGGACATCTTCTCCGCGGGCTGCGTCTTCTACTACGTGATATCTGAGGGCAGCCACCCCTTTGGCAAGTCCCTGCAACGCCAGGCCAACATCCTCCTGGGTGCCTACAGCCTTGACTGCCTACACCCTGAGAAGCATGGTGAGTGGGGGCTGGGGGGAGGCAGGGCTCGACTGCCTGTACCCCAAGAAGTACAGTGAGCAGGTGGCAGAGTCGGGGGCTCGGGAGCAGCCCCTGCGGGTGGGGGTGGTGCTGGCTCTGAGGCCCCAGAGGGCCTTCCTCCCAGCTGCTCGCTCAGTGGGCCTCAGTGAACCAAGGACTCGATCCAGAGCTGGTGGAGGGCTGGGTGGGGTGTCCTACAGCCAAGTAATTCCTAGGTTCCTGAGGTCACATGTGACCTGGGCAAGGCCCCTTTGGGGACCTCTGTTTTCCAGTTTGTGACTCCTGAGGGTTAAACAATTCGTGGTACCTTCCTGTCCCGATGTTCGGGGAGACAGAAGGGCCATGCCCCATAAACTGGGCTCTTGTGTGTGGGCTGGCAGTCAGGGGGTCACCCTGGTCTAGGGACAGATGATCTGGGTACTCACTCTCCAGGCGTGAGGACAAGCCTTTCTGCCTGACTGAAGGGGTTCCCACATTGTAATCGGCCTGTGACACCTGCTCCTGCCTTTTAAAAAGATTTAAACTATCTTACAATTTTGCTCATGGATTAATTTTCCTTATTCCCTGGAGACAAAACAGATTAGCATAAAGGCTCATAGATCCGTTACACAGTGATGAATGACTGCTGTGAATACCTTTGTACACATTATTCTGATCATCTCTCTAGACACATATTCATATTTTTATAAAAAGTGGAGTTAAATAGTACATAGTATTTTGCAGCATGCTCTTTTCTTATTATTGACTTATTTTTGGCTGCACTGGGTGGTCTTTGTTGCACACGGGCTTTCTCTAGTTGTGATGTACAGGCTTCTCATCGCAGTGGCTTCTCGTCGTGGAGCACAGACTCTAGGGCACAGTGACGCACAGATTTAGTTACCTTGTGGCATGTAGAATCTTAGTTCCCAAACCAGGGATCAAACCCATGTCCCCTGCATTGGCAGGCGGATTCTCAACCACTGGACCACCAGGGAAAGCACACTCGTTTTTAACCTTCATCTTGATTCTCTACCCACGTCCATCCACATTCAGCCAGTACATCATCCTGGTGGCCCACAGTCCAGCATGTGGAGGCAGGACTGTGTCACCCAAGACTCTGATAGCGAGTATTTCGGATCACTCCTTTTCATTAACTGCGTGATGAGGTCTCTCCTTCTTAGCCGAAGTCTTATGTTATTGGAATGGGTTTCTGTCAGTAGCTATCAAGGCTTCCCTGATAGTTCGGTTGGTAAAGAATCTGCCTGAAATGCAAGAGACCCTGGTTTGATTCCTGGGTTGGGGAGATCTGCTGGGGAAGAGATAGGCTACCCTCTCCAGCATCCTTGGGCTTCCCTTGTGGCTCAGCTTGTAAAGAATCTGCCTGCAATGTGGGAGACCTGGGTTCGATCCCTGGGTTGGGAGATCCGTTGGAAAAGGGAAAGGCTACCCACTCCAGTATTCTGGCCTGAAGAATTCCACGGACGCTATAGTCCGTGGGGTTGCAAAGAGTTGGACACGACTGAGCGACTTTCACTTGTCAGTAGAACCTTGAGTCGCAGGGATGCAGACTGTTAAGGTTTGGGGTATTTATCTGCTTGCAGCTTGAGGCTGGTCATAACGAGCTGTGTGTCTGTTTTCCTCCTCTGCAGAGGACGTCATTGCCCGGGAGTTAATAGAGAAGATGATCGCCATGGACCCCCAGAAGCGCCCATCAGCGAAGCATGTGCTGAAACACCCTTTCTTCTGGAGCCTGGAAAAGCAGCTCCAGTTCTTCCAGGTGGAGACGTTTGTTTTCTTCATCAAAGATGTTCATTTAACCTTGCCCGTTTCTTTCCATAAACTATAGGAACGAACAAAGAATGAAACAAATGACCCATAATCCCACAACCGAAAGAGAACCACAGTTGGCATCTCAGTATATTGTCTTCATACAGGCAGACCTAGGAGATACTGCAGGCTCGGCTCCAGACCCTGGTGATAAGCCAGATACTGTAGTAGAGCGAGCCACCCATACTTTTCGGTTTCCCAGTGCGCATAAGTGTTAATGTCTGTATCACACTGTAGTCTAAGAATGCAGTAACGTTATGTCTGAGGGCAGACGTCTTCAAGGGCCCTCCAGATTAGCCAGGTCACTTGGCTGATGATAAGATGTAGAGCAGGAATAAAGCTCATGCAAAGGGAACTTCACCGCACCCCGGGTTGAGATGTAAGTTCTTAGTGTCTCCAGTCACATGTCTTGTGAACATACAGGCTTCCGTCCGTATCACAAGCTGTGCCAGCTCTGTGGTTCAGCTCCAAGTGCCCCCCATGTCCCCAAGTGCATGCTTAGTTGCTCTGGTCATGTCCGACTCCTTGCGGCCCTATGGACCGTAGCCCACCACGCTCCTCTTGCCGTGGGATTCTTTATGCAAGAATGCTAGAGTGGGTTGCCATGCCCCACTCCAGGGGATCTTCCCAACCCAGGGATAAACCCCTGTTTCCTGCGTCTCCTGCATTACAGTGGATTATTTTCCACTGAGCCACCAGGAAAGCCCCCCTTGTACCCAAGTCGGCCATCAGTTCCCCACAGGGCTTTCCTTTTGCAAGTTAGACAGTCAGCTGGTCTGATTTTATCTTCATCAAAGATGAAGGCTGTGTTCCCCACAAAGCTGCTCAGCGGATCTGTCTCACTAATGGGGACTCCGAGAGGCCCGTGGTCAGGTCCACCCCCTCAAACACAGAGCAAGATTTGGATCCATAGCCGGGGCCTTTGGACCCGATACTCTTGTCACTGGCTTTCCTCCTCCGAAAGAAGTCTTGGCTTCCTGTTGTTTTCTAATTGTTTGCTTGAAGAATGATAAACCTCCCCCCATCAGTCATGGCTTTGTGTGTGTGGGCACACAGAAGTCACAGCGTGTCAATCCAAGTGAACCTTTTTCTTGGTTCATCGGTGAATACAGATTGCACACGTGGCCCCGTGTGGCACGTAGTGTGGGTGACAGGCGGGCGAGGTGCTGCAGGCCTGTGGACGGGGTGCGTCTGGTGGAGCCAGGAGGTCTCTCCTCAGCGAGCGGCAGGCGGGGCCGCTCCCGGGGAGCAGGCAGGACCCTCGCTGCCCGGCTCAGGCAGGGGTGGCCGGGCCGTCCTCGGCCCTCGGCGCCTCCACACTGACCGTCCCCCATCGCCCTGTCTCCCTCCCAGGACGTGAGTGACCGGATAGAGAAGGAGGCCCTGGACGGCCCGATAGTGAAGCAGCTGGAGCGCGGCGGGCGGGCCGTGGTGAAGATGGACTGGCGGGAGAACATCACCGTCCCCCTGCAGACAGGTGACCGCGAGGTGCCCGGGCGCCTGTGGGCGGAAGCGGTTCCCCTGAGCGCTTCTGAGAAGCAGGCATGGGAGCGACAACTCCAGGCCGCGTGGGGCTCCAAATGCCGCTTCTGGGGCCGAGGCTTCCTGGGGTCTGGGTGGCCGGTCACCCCGCTGCTCTCAGGCGCGTCCTCCTTCGTCTCTCAGAGTGACAGGCTTGTGCCAGGCACGGCGATCTCAGCGGCCATCTCTGACCGCGGGCGTGACTGGGAGGCGGAATTCAGGCTCATGCAGCTGCCCTGCACCGGTTCAGATTGGGAGAATCTGCGATGAGGATGGAGTTAGGTCGTGTTTCTGTCCTAAGACTGCTTCATCTCCAGGAGCTCCAGAAACTTTTCTTTTGGAATCTAGTGGGTTTATTACATTGCCTCCCTTCTTTTTTTTTTTCCTAGATCTGCGGAAATTCAGAACTTATAAAGGCAGTTCGGTCCGAGATCTCCTCCGAGCCATGAGGAATAAGGTGAGGGCCGAGGGCGCACGGCGGGGCCGGGCAGGGCCGCTGCACAGCCCCCTCCTCGTATCCCTTCCCCATGGGTGCTCCGGCCACCCTGGAGTGAGGAGCTCGCAGAGGCTGGGCGGCCGTGGCTGCCCTGGACACATTAGCGGCTGTTCCTTCCCCTGGATGAGCCTTCTCTTCAGGGATGCTGGGGCGGGGAGCCGTGCTCTGGGAAGCGGGCTCAGTCGCCATATGCTTGCCCGGTGCCCTCTCCCTGCCTGGACAGCACTCGATGAAGTCCCTCTATGGGGGCCCTTTCTGCACCTGACTGCCCCTCCCTCCTCTCCCCACACCAGCCTCAAAGGCCTCCCCCAAAGAAGGGGAAGAGACCAGGGAGTGGATGGGTGGTCTGTTTAGCCAGCCTCGCAGTCTGTGTTCCTCGAGTGGGTCTGGCCCGGGTCCCACGGGCTCCTCTCCGCCGACCATGTGTCTGTGTCCGTCCGTCTGCAGAAGCACCACTACCGGGAGCTGCCCGAGGAGGTGCAGGAGACGCTGGGCGCCCTCCCCGACGACTTCGTGCGCTACTTCACCTCCCGCTTCCCCCACCTGCTCTCGCACACCTACCACGCCATGGAGCTGTGCCGCCACGAGAGGCCCTTCCAGCCCTACTACCACGAGCCCCCCGAGCCCCAGCCCCCTGTGACTGCAGACGCCCTTTGAGCTGGGCGGCCTCCACGCTGGTGGCCTCGCTGGGACTGAGGGCCTGGTCTCTACGAGCTGCAGCCCGGTGCCTCCTGGCCAAGCAGGGAGACCAGGCCCTGAAGCCAAGTGCCTTGAGCTGCCTGCTCCGCAGCCAGCAGGGGAAGATGCCAACCCCAGGCAGGGCGAGAGGTGATTCCTCCCCACCCCCCCAACCTGCGGAGGAGCTGGGAAGACACTGGTCATGAAAGCTGGACCATCGGGGGATGTTTGCAAGGGAGGACCAGTCCCAGAGGCAGAGAGGAGCACCGTCCGTCTTCTCCTGGATATACTCGCTTCAGACTTGCATTTCTTTTAAAACTCCCTGTCTGATGCTGGCCTGTAGGCCTTTAAGGAAGAGAGATTAGGGACCCCTCCCAGCCTGCATGCTGGGTCCAGGAGCACCCTCTCTTGGACCAGCTAGGCCGAGCTGTACCAAGTGTGGCCCCTGCTAGGAGCAGGGCCCTGGAGGAGAGGGCCCCTGGGAGGGGGAGGGCCTTCAGAGGGTGTCATCCCCGGGGATCAGAGACACTGTGCACCCACAGGCTCCCAGGTCACTGTGACCAGCGTTTCCTCTGGGGCAGCCAGAACCTTGAGCATAGGGGTGCGGTGAGGGGACAGGCCAGCCCGGCACTCTGAAAGGCGAGGCTGTGTCTGCAGGTCTCACAGACACTGAGAGGATGCCGTGGCCCCAGGCACTGGTGGCCTGAACGGTGGCCCTTGGTGGGTCCGTGCCTTGGGCACTTGGGGTTATTTAGGAGCATCTGGGAGTAAGAGGGGACAAGTCCCCTGGCCATGAGGGGTAGAAGCTCAGACCCGGGCAGGGACAGGCCAGAGGGGCCGGAGGGGACATTCAGGGCCCACCAGGGCGTCCTGGCCAGCGGGCAGGCAGTTGAGACCACTCTGTCCCTGGGGCCAGCAGGACAGGCCAGGGGGTTGAGAGCCGAGGCCAGAGTCACCACACACTTTGTGCAGGCTTTTATGTTTCTCCTGGCAGATTTTAATAACTTTTTATTTTGATCATACCGTAGAATGCTACGTTAGTGTGAGCTAAACTGAACTTGAAGCTTACTCATGAAGAAGCAATGCAAGAAACAGAATAATACATCTTCTATTTTGTGGGGCACGGAAAGCCCCATCCTCTGGTTCTCTACATAGTGGCCACACTATGTACGTGTGTGACACAACCTCACAATCCCACTCTCCAAATCATGTCAATACCATGGGGTTTTTCCCCCAAAATTGATACAATGTTTAACCTTAGTTTTAGTCAAAAATTTCTGTCTTTTCTCTGCCGAAAACCCTTAGAGGTTTACTACAGTCAGGATACAGGTGAGGAAGCATTTTCTGAGGACCTTCTCTAGCCAGTTGGACGGATCACTGCAGTTCGGTCCTGGTGAACTCAGAGACTCCGCTCAGGAGAAAGAATGTTACTATCAATTTTCTCTTTAACTGACAGAGAGAAATCACTGTTTCTTCTCCTCGCAAGATGTTTTCTGGTAGTGGATTTGAGCAAGAGCCAGTCACCAACATACTCATTCTGCCTTCAGTGAATTCAACTCCCTTCCTTTCCGTCTGCCTAAAGTCATCTTCTCTCTCTCTCTTTTAAAATTATCCTGCATCTTTAAACCTCATCCATTGCCTCACTTAAACCTGGGAACCCAGCATCCTCGGTCGGCATCATGCCTCGTACCATGCTGTCCGTTTTTCAGAAACACGGAAGACCAACGTCTTTCTTCTCCCAGCTCTGATGCTCCCGGGCCAGCCCTTCCCCAGCTGCTCTCACACGGCTCTGCAGGTTGCTTTGCCGCCAGGGCAGATGATGAGACTGGTTGAGGTGGAGAAGGAGAAAGTACCACGAGTGATTTAAAGGACTGTCTCTCTGTTTTGGCCCCTCTTGCCTCCAGGACAGATTTTTTTTTAACTGCTTTTTCTGCTTGTGGTACTGGTTTTTAACCCTCCAACTGTCTCAAACTCGCTTATTCACTATATTTTATTTGAGCACTTCTCTATGTGCTGGACAGGATATTGGGTGCCAGAGACACAGGTGAACAAAACAGGCCAAACCTCGGCTTTCGCACGAGCTAGTGGTAGAGAGCGGACAGGGAGTAAATACCAGCGCTGCGAGGAAAACGCGGAGGTGGGGGGGCGTGTGTCTGGGGCTGGCACCCAGCAGATCGCCTTCTGTTCATCTTCTCTCCGTCACCCTTGGGAACCCAGGCACCCGTCAGTCCTCCCAAGTGGCCTGTAGAGGGCTTGTGTGGGTGCCCATCATGATGACACCTCGGGCACATCTGGTTTATCTTGTCCTGGTCTCTAGAGTTCTGGTTTCCTGTTGTTCTGGGCAGGGTTCTGCAGTCGGCCACGTCCTGTCACAGCTGAGCTGTTGCTCTTGATCTTCTGTACGATTCCTGGAAGGCTGAATTTTCACAAGTACACCATCTTTATCTTTTTTTTTTTTAATTTATTTATGGCTGTGCTGGGTCTTCGCTGCTGCACACGGGCTTTCTCTACTTGTGGCAAGCAGGGGCTGCTCTCGCTGAGGTCACCAGCTTCTCATCGAGGTGGCTTTTCTTCTTGCAGATTACAGGCTGTAGGGTGCACAGGCTTCAGTAAGCGCTTCAGTTAGTTGCCCCGAGGCATATGGAAACTTCCCCAGACCAGGAGTCGAGCCCGTGTCCCCTGCATTGGCAGACAGGTTCTTATCCACTGGACTACCAGGGAAGTCTTGTCTCATCTTTAAGACAGAATTTAGTCACATCTGTTAGGAATCCCAAGGACACCATCGTCTCTTTAAATCTCGTATTGAACCTTGTGTTGAATCTGTCCTTGGCACACCTGCCAGAATCCTCTTGCTGCTTCTTGAGTCCTTTTAACTTCAGTTTTTGAAGAGCTCCACCTGTCACGGGCTCCAGAGCGTCTGCAATCACAGGTGTTAGGTGATGCCGCTAAAGCACCTGCTGTCTCATGCGTGCCACCCTGGCACCAAGTTCCTCTCCCACCTCCCCCTTTCTCAGTGCAGTAGTCCTTGTCGGCTCTCCCCAGGGAGACATCATTCCCACCCCTTACACATCTTTCAGTGGGAGGTCCAGCGGTTAGCAGGCCCAGTTAAGTGCTTCCTTCCTACCAACTTGAGAAGAAAGTTCCTTATCAGAGCTCACCCTGATCCTTTGAGTGAGGTTCTGTGTGGATGCCATTCCTTTATCACCGCAGTGAAAGAGAAGAACTGGAGTCTGGTCTGACATCGAAGATGGGAGGCGGGCCTTTGGGTCGTAGAGTTTTCTCCTCTTGGACTCTCTCTTCTCTGAAGCTGAACCACAGCCAGGCTTGGCTTTCCCAGGACTGTTCTCATTGTGTGTCTCTGTTCATCGGATCCTCAGCCTTGAGGTCATCCGGGAGGTGGGCTGGTTCCGTCTTCACAGCCTTCTGTGGAAGGGCTGGGGGACAGAGCACAGCACACCTGGAGGGAGCCTCTCTCTCTTCTCTTGAGCTTTCTCTCCGATCGTTCAGCTTCTAAAATCCCTCTTCTTCGTATTTCCCAGTGTTTCTCTTCCTTGGCCACCCTTCACCATCCTGGAGTAGTTTCTTCAGTTGACTGATCCTTTGGGTGAGGTTCTGTGTGGATGCCATTCATTTATCACCGCAGTGAAAAAGATGAACTGATGGCTGGTCTGACGTCACAGATGAGAGGGGGCTCCTTTGGGTTGCAGGGCTTTCTCCTCTTGGACGCTTCTTTCTCCGAAGTTGGCCTGGGGCCAGGCGTGGGCTTCCTGGGCTGTTCTCATTTGTGCATTGCTGCGCACGTCGAGCTTGCCTGGAAGTAAGTCTCCAGGTGTCCTGTCCAGATGAGCCGGAATTCCACCTTCCAGGGCTGGACCGTCATCGTTCTTTGGGTTTTTTGTTTTGTGTTTTTTTTTTGGACCATTACCTTTTAAACCAAAGAGTCTACTTTTTGTATATTTGGTTTGCTCTGTGAATCAGTGATTTCCCATGAGTAACTGGTTCCAATTCTTGTATCAGGACTTAAATCCTCTCTGTATTCTTGGAAAACCACAAAGACAGCATCCAGAATGAGCCTCCCCACTAGAGCAGCCTTAACCAACACTTCCAGCCAAAGTCCCCACCCCGCTCACCTCACCCCCGGTTCTCGAGTGTCCAGTATTCCTTTTCAGTGTCCCAGAAGCTGTGACGGGGGCGTCCCCACTGACCTAGAAAGCATTACCAGTCGATTCTGCCACATTCTCAGATGCTCACTTTATGTAGCATTCTTTTTGCAATGACCTATTTATTGAACCTATTTATATTTATTTAATTTTTACTCTGAAGTGTATCCCGTGACAGCTGCACTTGCTTAGAGCACAGCAGATTTGCTTTGGATAAACACCCCTGACCATTTTAAAACTGGAAAAGTTATACTGTATCCTTCCATGGGATGGATGCCTTACAGTAGTTTTGTCATTAAAGGGTGAATAATTTGGTCAGGGTAAAAATGTTCATTTTAAAGTGATTTTTTAAAAAAAAATTCTGTGCCATTGTGTCTTCTCTGTGGATGGTTAATTGTTTCATGGGTATGTGTTAATCGTGTGATACAGTCCTCTTTGTGGAACCTAAAAATCCCCTTTTTAGCTTTATATTTTATAAACTGCCAGATTGTACTATTTTTATGTGTATTTTTAAAGGTCGATGATGTGAGGGTAATTATCTACATTAAACAGCCTATTTTTGTACCTCCTGTACAGTTTTATAACTCTGCTGATCAATGATGGCATCTTATGCTGAGCCAACCACAAATAAAGGCAGTTTTAGATTTGGAAGTCAGCTCCATTTTCTTCAAGACTTGACCACCGCTGTCAGACCAGGGGGTCGTTCTGAGCTGTCTTCCTGGGTAGTTGTCTGGATGGTGAGGGAGCAGTGGGCTCAGTGGGTGGGAAGACAGGCAGGAGGGGTGTGTTTACCTGATGGTGTTCATGGCAGGGTCCCAGGGCTGGAGAGTCCCCCTTAGTTTCTTTATATTTTTTAAAGATTTTTTTTTTAATATGGACCATTTTTAAAGAAAATCTTGTATTGAATTTGCTACAGTATCACTTCTGTTTTATGTTTTGGTTTTTTGGCCGCAAGGCATGTGGGAATCCTAGGACCTCCCCATCCAGGGATCGAACCCACACCCCCTGCATTGGAAAGTCCTAACCACTGGGATCGGTCCTGGGTGTACTTTGGAAGGCACGATGCTAAAGCTGAGATTCCAGTACTTTGGCCACCTCATGTGAAGAGCTGACTCATTGGAAAAGACCCTGATGCTGGGAGGGATTGGGGGCAGGAGGAGAAGGGGACGACAGAGGATGAGATGGCTGGATGGCGTCACCGACTCGATGGACCTGAGGTTGAGTGAACTCCGGGAATTAGTGATGGACAGGGAGGCCTGGCATGCTGCAACTCATGGGGTCACAAAGAGTCGGACAGGACTGAGCGACTGAACTGAACTGAACCACTGGGCCACCAGGGAAATCCCCTCCTTAGTTTCTGTGGGCAGAGCTTCCTTGAAACACTGCAGAAAATTTCCCCGAAAGTACTGGCTCAGGCTGAATTCCAGAAAGGTGGCCAGGTTAGGACCCACACGCCTTGTGAGGCAGGGGTTGGGGCAGGTGTAAACAGGTTGTTGGTCCAGGAAATCCACAGGGGAGGGACGCCAGGGAGGTAACTCAGCCAACACAGCAGTAGGAAAGACACGACCTGCGTGTGTCTGAAGCACATAGGATGTCTGCCCACACCCCAAGGCATGAGCTCAGTGTCCAGCCTGGTTGGATTTTAGGATCCTGCTAACATGCTTTCACCCCTCAGGCCGCATCCCCTCTGGTGACCTCCGAGGATGCTCTGCTTTCTCTTGCACCACCAGGAAGGGGTCATTCACCGGAGGACCCCAAGGGCCCGCCAGCCCCTGGACAGCTTAGCAAGGGCTCTGCTTAGAGACTGGCTCCTTCCACTCAGCCAACCAGCATCCCATCTTCCCACTTCTCACCCCACCCAGTGAACACAGGGGGCAACCCTGAGAGCCATGGACATGCCCTCTCTCTGAAGCATAGGTCCTTGGATGCAGCCAAGTCCAAGGGAGCAGGAGGAGCTGCAGGGCAGGAGGGGGTGGGAGTGACAAGAGGATGAGATGTTTAGATGGCATCACTTGGCACCTGCTTGCTGCCTTCTGTCACTTGATGCTGCTCTCAGATTCCCCATGAAGCTATTGAGCCCAGGCTGGGGTCATGTCTCGGACTGGTCCAGGCCAGGGAGGGAGGTGGCTGGTAGCACACTCACCTGCCTCTGATAACAGGGAGAGGCCAACAGGTGGTCAGGCCAGGGCCATGGACTTTTTTCCCCCCAAAGTTATTAGATGTATGTGCAGATATACCCAATTGTATTCTATCAGTGAACACACTTGTTTGTACCATCTTGTTGTATTTGGCCCATCTGTCCTGTGTGCTAGACACATGCCTTAGCTTCAGGTTTGGTTCAGTCACTCAGTCGTGTCCGACTCTGTGACCCCATAGACTGCAGCACGCCAGACTTCTCTGCCCATCATCAACTCCCAGAGCTTGCTCAAACTCATGTCCATTGAGTCGGTGATGCCACCCAACCATCTCATCCTCAGTTGTCCCCTTCTCCTCCTGCCCTCAATGTTTCCCAGCATCAGGGTCTTTTCCAATGAGTCAGCTCTTCACATCAGGTGGTCAGAGTATTGGAGTTTCAGCTTCAGCATCAGCCCTTCCAATGAATATGTTGGGCTGATTTCTTTTAGGATGGACTGGTTGGATCTCCTTGCAGTCCAAGGGACTCTCAAGAGTCTTCTCCAACATCACAGTACAAACGCATCAGTTCTTCAGTGCTCAGCTTTCTTTATAGTCCAACTCTCACATCCATGCATGACAACTGGAAAAACCATAGCTTTGACTAGGCAGACCTTTGTCGGCAAAGTAATGTCTCTGCTTTTTAATATGCTGTCTAGGTTGGTCATAGGAGTAAGCATCTTTTAATTTCATGGCTGCAGTCACCATCTGCAGTGATTTTGGATCCCAAGAAAATAAAGTCTGTCACTGTTCTGTAGCTTCAGGAGATAATAACAAAAAAACATCAGTTAACCCCACCTGTTTGTCTCCTGGGGCCAGGCAGGCACTGAGCTGTGATGTCTGTGCCCTGGTGGCTGTCTGGCCTCAGTCCTCTCCCCCTGCAGACCAGTATCTCCTCAAGATCAAGAGCACTTGCCTGGTGATCCAGCAAACAAGACTCTGTGCTCCCAGCACAGGGGGCCCAGGTTTGATCCCTGGTCAGGGAATTAGATCCCAGAGGCTGCAACAAAGCCCAAAGATACTGTATGCCACAACTAGACCAGGAGCCGCCAAATAAGTATTAAAAGAAAGAACACTTAACATCCTTTCTTTGGTGAGAAACAAACCAGACCCTTTGCCAAGGCAGAAAATCACGTCATGACCCTGTGTCTGGGCCAATGAACCATGAGCAGACGAACAGGGCTGGCGAGAGCATGAGAGCCCCTGGGAGACCGTACCGGAAAACGCCAGGGGTTCCTGGGGGCTGTTTCCAGACATGGGAAGGGCAAGGCCAGCAAGACAGCAACTGAGTATATAAATTTGGCCCCTGAGCAGGTTGGCAGGTGAGCCCAGTAAGTACCCTTCCCGCCCCCTCCTCCCTGAACCTCCAAATCCACCTTCCCCTCCCCAGCCCGGCTCAGTGATTTGGATGAAGCTGTAGAAATACAGGCTCATGGGTCTGTCTGCCTCTGCCGTGCTAAGTCACTCCAGTCATGTCCAACTCTTTGCGACCCCAGGGACTGCAGCCCACTGGACTCCTCTGTCCGTGGGATTCTGCAGGCAAGAATACTGGAGTGGGTTGCCATGCCCTTCTCCAGGAGATCTTCCTGACCCAGGGGTCAAACTCAGGTCTCCCACATTGCAAGAGGATTCTTTACCATCTGAGCCACCAGAGATGTTTATCTGCAGGCATTGCAGAGCTGGAAAGAGTGACCAATCACCAAGATGATTCTTGACCCAATCAAGATTCCAGAAGTTACCAGAAACTGGAAAGCTGAGCCCAGCAAAGATGATGACATTAATGACAGGGCCAGGGGTGGAGGGCAGGACCGTGAGGGGCTGGAAACTCACTGACGTTTGAAGACACAGGAGTTTGCCTGGAGAGACGTGGCAGGAGCTGGTGGGGGCACAGATGTCTGTCACGTGATAAGGAATGAGGGTCTAAGCTGGAAGCGGGGGCGCAGGGTCCCCGACAGCAGATCCTGGCTCCGGGAGGGAGAAGGGCTGCTAACAGCTTGAACCGCCCAGCCGGGCCAGAGGAGGGTTGCCAGGGAGCCGGTGCGGTCTCGGGAGGAACCCAGCAGAAGGGAAGGGCCTCACCCTGAGCAGACTAAGGGGAAGTCTCCTTTGGGTCAGAGGTTGGGCTCGGGTCCCTTCCAAATCAAGCCTGAGGGCCACGCCTTCCTGTGATGTTCCTAGAAAAGGGGTGTGACTGACACAGGAAGCAGGGTGGGGAGGCACCAGGAAGAAGGGTTCACGGGTTCACCCTGGGGTCGGGGTGGAGTGGCCGTTCATTCTCCAGGGTTCCCGAGTCACCTCTTGCCCCAGACGCCATGGACTGACAGGCAGCTGGTACAGATAAGAGAACCGAGGGCCACAGGACCATTTCCCAAAGTTCACGCCTCAGAATATGAGTTCCAAGGGAGGTGAAACTCAGAAAAACAGGCTCAGTGTCCATATATGTTCAGGAAATGCTGAATTAAATAAAGATTCCCCTTTACTGCCACGCCATTTGGAGGCCTTTCATATACTCACAGGAGATTCTCCCAGCGAGGATGTGCCCTTATCTCCAACTGTAGCCTTTCATTAACAGGATTAAAGAAGGAATGGTGTCTGTGGTGGTGGAGATGATGTTATCTTTTCATCAGATTTTGGTTCCCTCTTTCTGGAAACCCAGGAAGACAGCAGTCCCATCCTCTCTTAAAGTTCAGTTCAGTTCAGTCGCTCAGTCGTGTCCGACTCTTTGTGACCCCATGAATCGCAGCACGCCAGGCCTCCCTGTCCGTCACCAACTCCTGGAGTTCACTCAGACTCATGTCCTTCAAGTCCGTGATGCCATCCGGCCATCTCATCCTCTGTCATCCCCTTCTCCTCCTGCCCCCAACCCCTCCCAGCATCAGAGTCTTTTCCAATGAGTCAACTCTTCCCATGAGGTGGCCAAAGTACTGGAGTTTCAGCTTTAGCATCATTCCTTCCAAAGAACACCCAGGGCTGATCTCCTTCAGAATGGACTGGTTGGATCTCCTTGCAGTCCAAGGGACTCTCAAGAGTCTTCTCCAACACCACAGTTCAAAAGCATCAATTCTTCAGCGCTCAGCCTTCTTCACAGTCCAACTCTCACATCCATACATGACCACAGGAAAAACCATAGCCTTGACTAGACGGACCTTAGTCGGCAAAGTAATGTCTCTGCTTTTGAATATACTGTCTAGGTTGGTCATAACTTTTCTTCCAAGGAGTAAGCGTCTTTTAATTTCATGGCTGCAGTCACCATCTGCAGTGATTTTGGAGCCCAAAAAATGAAGTCTGACACTGTTTCCACTGTTTCCCCATCTATTTCCCATGAAATGATGAGACCGGATGCCATGATCTTCATTTTCTGAATGTTGAGCTTTAAGCCAACTTTTTCACTCTCCTCTTTCACTTTCATCAAGAGGCTTTTTAGTTCCTCTTCACTTTCTGCCATAAGGGTGGTGTCATCTGCAAATCTGAGGTTATTGATATTTCTCCTGGCAATCTTGATTCCAGCTTGTGTTTCTTCCAGTCCAGCGTTTCTCATGATGTACTCTGCATATAAGTTAAATAAGCAGGGTGACAATATACAGCCTTGATGTACTCCTTTTCCTATTTGAAACCAATCTGTTGTTCCATGTCCAGTTCTAACTATTGGTTCCTGACCTGCATACAGATTTCTCAAGAGGCAGGTCAGGTGGTCTGGTATTCCATCTCTCTCAGAATTTTCCACAATTTATTGTGATCCACACAGTCAAAGGCTTTGGCATAGTTAATAAAGCAGAAATAGATGTTTTTCTGGAACTCTCTTGCTTTTTCCATGATCCAGCGGATGTTGGCAATTTGATCTCTGGTTCCTCTGCCTTTTCTAAAACCAGCTTGAACATCAGGAAGTTCACGGTTCATGTATTGCTGAAGCCTGGCTTGGAGAATTTTGAGCATTACTTTACTAGCATGTGAGATGAGTGCAATTGTGTGGTAGTTTGAGCATTTTTTGGCATTGCCTTTCTTTGGAAAGATGGGCTGGTCATGGTGGAGAGGTCTGACAGAATGTGGTCCACTGGAGAAGGGAATGGCAAACCACTTCAGTATTCTTGCCTTGAGAACCCCATGAACAGTATGAAAAGGCAAAATGATAGGATACTGAAAGAGGAACTCCCCAGGTCAGTAGGTGCCCAATATGCTACTGGAGATCAGTGGAGAAATAACTCCAGAAAGAATGAAGGGATGGAGCCAAAGCAAAAACAATACCCAGCTGTGGATGTGACCGGTGATAGAAGCAAGGTCCGATGCTGTAAAGAGCAATATTGTGTAGGAACCTGGAATGTCAGGTCCATGAGTGAAGGCAAACTGGAAGTGGTCAAACAAGAGATGGCAAGAGTGAACGTCGACATTCTAGGAATCAGCGAACTAAAATGGACTGGAATGGGTGAATTTAACTCAGATGACCATTATATCTACTACTGTAGGCAGGAATCCCTCAGAGGAAATGGAGTAGCCATCATGGTCAACAAAAGAGCCCAAAATGCAGTACTTGGATGCAATCTCAAAAACGACCAAATGATCTCTGTTCCTCTCCAAGGCAAACCATTCAATATCACAGTTATCCAAGTCTATGCCCCAACCAGTAACGCTGAAGAAGCTGAAGTTGAACAATTCTATGAAGACCTATAAGACCTTTTAGAACTAACACCCAAAAAAGATGTCCTTTTCATTATAGGGGACTGGAATGCAAAAGTAGGAAGTCAAGAAACACCTGGAGTAACAGGCAAATTTGGCCTTGGAATGCAGAATGAAGCAGGGCAAAGACTAATAGAGCTTTGCCAAGAAAATGCACTGGTCATAGCAAACACCCTCTTCCAACAACACGAGAGAAGACTCTACACATGGACATCACCAGATGGTCAACACCGGAATCAGATTGATTATATTCTTTGCAGCCAAAGATGGAGAAGCTCTATACAGTCAACAAAAACAAGACCAGGAGCTGACTGTGGCTCAGATCATGAACTCCTTATTGCCAAATTCAGACTCAAATTGAAGAAAGTAGGGAAAACCACCAGACCATTCAGGTATGACCTAAATCAAATCCCTTATGATTATACAATGGAAGTGAGAAATAGATTTAAGGGCCTAGATCTGATAGATAGAGCGCCTGATGAACTATGGAATGAGGTTCATGACATTGTACAGGAGACAGGGGTCAAGACCATCCCCATGGAAAAGAAATGCAAAAAAGCAAAATGGCTGTCTGGGGAGGCCTTACAAATAGCTGTGAAAAGAAGAGAGGCAAAAAGCAAAGGAGAAAAGGAAAGATATAATAAGCATCTGAATACAGAGTTCCAGAGAATAGCAAGAAGAGATAAGAAAGCCTTCTTCAGCGATCAATGCAAAGAAATAGAGGAAAAGAACAGAATGGGAAAGACTAGAGATCTCTTCAAGAAAATTAGAGATACCAAGGGAATATTTCATGCAAAGATGGGCTTGATAAAGGACAGAAATGGTCTGGACCTAACAGAAGCAGAAGATATTAAGAAGAGGTGGCAAGAATACACAGAAGAACTGTACAAAAAAGATCTTCACGACCCAGATAATCATGATGGTGTGATCTCTAATCTAGAGCCAGATATCCTGGAATGTGAAGTCAAGTGGGCCTTAGAAAGCATCACTACGAACAAAGCTAGTGGAGGTGATGGAATTCCAGTTGAGCTGTTTCAAATCCTGAAAGATGATGCTGTGAAAGTGCTGCACTCAATATGGCAGCAAATTTGGAAAACTCAGCAGTGGCCACAGGACTGGAAAAGGTCAGTTTTCATTCCAATTCCAAAGAAAGGCAATGCCAAAGAATGCTCAAATTGCCCTCATCTCTTAAAGTTAGGTTAGGGCATGTCAGTGGCCCTTTATCCACTGACAAATGAACTGAGGCAGTTCTCTGCTGTTGTGACACATTTCTGATTGTGGCCGGGTGGCATCATTACAGCTACAAAGGTTGCATAGAAGTTGGAGAAAGGGCGGTCAGGGTCAAGCCCCAGAACTCACCTGACAAGGTCCCATCGCTGCCCCTGAACCCAGACTCTGTGACTGTCCCCTCTGACCCTGGACACATACTCTAATAGTTGAAAAACCATAAACACCTGGTAGTATCTACTGACTTTTTAAAATTTTTCTAAAAATTTTAAGTATAGTTAATTTATATAATACGGTGTTAGTTTCAGGTGTACAGTACATTGAATTATATATATATACACACACACACATAAAGAATCCACCTGCAATGCAGGAGACCTGGGTTCATTTCAATTCCTGGGTTGGGAAGATCCCCTGGAGTAGGAAGTGGCACCCCACTCCAGTATTCTTGCCTGGAAAACCCCATGGACATAGAAGCCTGGCAGGCTACAGTTCATTGGCTTGCAGAATCGGACATGACTGAAGCAACTTAGCATGTACACACGTGTCTCATAAAACCTAGCCAATAGCTTAAATCTAATTAACATTTATTGAACCTGCTCTTGGTGGTTCAAAGGGGAAGGCACAGGAAGCTTAACAGAGAAGAGAAGGAAATAAACAGACCCGAAAAGCGATTTGCTCAGAAGTCACAAAATGGGTTGAGGAGGAGAGGGGGAGGGGAGGAGGGGAAAAGGTCAATGACACATGCACCCTGATTTGTGTTTAAAACTCCAAAATTCCGTGGGCCCCTCGAAGCCTTGGATCCTGATGCCCCCACCCCAACATTTGACCAGCATTGTGAGAGGAAGGTTTCAAAAGAATTTCTATGAAGAAATCGAGGCACAAATGTACCAGGAGAGATCACTTCAAAGCCAGCAGAACCTCAGCAACTGTGGCCTCAACTGTCGGTCTCTGGCACGCGTGCATGCATGCTCACGCGTGTCTGACTCTTTGCAACCCCATGGACTGGAGCCCGCCAGGCTCCTCTGTCCAGGCGGTTCTCCAGCCAAGAATACTGGAGTGGGTTGCCATTCCCTCCTCTGGGGGTCTTCCTGCCCCGTGATCGAACCCCAGCCTCCTGCCTCTCCTGCTTTAGCAGGTGGACTCTCTACCACTCGGCCACCAGGAAAGCCCTGTCTTGGTCCCAGACGCATACTCATTTGTGTCTTTCCTAAGCCAG
Organism: Ovis canadensis; assembly: GCF_042477335.2. Classification (NCBI taxonomy): domain Eukaryota; kingdom Metazoa; phylum Chordata; class Mammalia; order Artiodactyla; family Bovidae; genus Ovis; species Ovis canadensis. Next base: position 56,645,448 of record NC_091255.1, on the reverse strand, counting down.
GACTTTCAGTGGCAGGCGCTGAGGGGCAGGCCTGTGAGAGCCAAACCTCTGTGGGTGAGCCCAGCTGGCTGCCTAGCACCCAGCTCTCAAACTTTGTCTGTTGGTACAAAGCTACTCTGCCAGGGGAGGTTTTTTTAATTGCTAGGTGAAGCGGCAGATGTGAAAAGATCTGAGAACACAATCATTCTCAGGTGTAAGTAGTTTCGAGTAGTCAAAGTGAAGTCACTCAGTCGAGTCTGACTCTTTGCGACCCGGGGACTGTAGCCCACCAAGCTCCTCTGTCCATGGGATTCTCCAGGCAAACATACTGGAGTGGGGTGCCATTTCCTTCTCCAAGTTTTGAGTAGTAGGGCGTGTCAAATACACAGAAGACCCTGCTCCCTGATGTTGACAAGCCTCCTGCAGGGGTTCAGTGGGCAGCTCATCCAGGGTCTGTTTCATTCATCCAAGGCGCCAGAGGCACAGAAAACACAAATCAAAAGAAACAGTGGAGAGGGAATTCCCTGGTGGTCCAGTGGTTAATACTCAGCACTTCCATCGCCATGACCTGGGTTTAATTCCTGGTTGGGAAACTCATATTTTGCAAGCCCCAAGGCATGGCCAAAATAAAAAAAAGAAAACATGGAACTACCATAGGCCACAGCAATTCCACTTCTGGGCATTTGCCTCAAACAGTTGAAAGCAGGAACCTGGAGACTTGTCTGTACCCCCATGACCACAGAAGTGTTATTCACAAGAGCCACAGGAGGAATCATCCCAAGTGTCCACTGACCAATGAGTAGATAAGCCTAATGGGGTGTATGCCTCCAAGGGGATGCTACTCAGCCTTCAAAAGCAAGGAAATTCTAACTAATATGCTATGGCATGAATGAGCCTTGAGGACATCAAGCTAGGTGAAATAAGCCAGTTGCAAAAGGACAAATGATGTCTGATTCCACTCACAGGAGGGCCCAGTCACAGGTCGTCGAACTCAGAAACCAAAAGGAGAACAGTGGTTGCCCAGGGCTGCAGGGAGGGGGATAGAAAGCCAGCGTTTCAAGGAGAGGGGCGGTGTTCACTTTGGGATGAGGATGAGGGATGCTGGTTCTAGAGAGGAATGGTGGTGGGTGTTACACAAGATGTGAATGTGTTTAATGCCACAGAACCCTACACTAAAAGCGGTTAGAAGGGTCAATTTTACAGAGTGTATATTTTGTTGTTGCTGTTGTTTAGTCACTGAGTCATGTCCAACTCTTCTGCAACCCAAGGGACTGTAGCTTGCCAGACTCCTCTCTCCATGGGATTTCCCAGGCAGGAATACTGGAGTGGGGTGCCATTTCCTTCTCCAGGGGATCTTCCCGACTCGGGGATTGGCTCCCACATGGGCAGGTGGATTCTTCACCTATAAGCCACCTGGGGGGGCCCCGGTATATATTTACTGGGGTTTAAAACGAGAGGTAATAAACAGAAAGTCACAGTCGGATATCAGAGCTGGGACAGGAAGCACGTGACTTGGAGAAGGGAATTCAGTCAAAAACCAGGCAACACTCGTTGAACCAGCAGCAGCCCAGGGAACAATGTCTCCTGGAAGTGGACCCCGGCCACCCTTTTTCCCCATCACGGCAGTATCCGTTAGCTGATACAGGTAAGGTGGTGCTCCCTGCTTCCCTCTTGGCAGAGTGGAAAGGGCTTGGGATCGATTGTCAATCAACACTTGAGTTCTTGTTCTTTCTCTCCCTGTCTCCCCGTAAGCCCAGAGGCTGAAGTTGCTACAAAATTTCCTCCGGCTCCTTGGTCCTTGCATGAGGAGCTCATGTCAGCCATCTCTCTGAGTCCAACAGCCTATTGCTTGGTGGTTATTTCCTGTTTTTGTCCTTTCTCTTCCTCTCCTGCTCTGTCAACCACACCACCCTCTTAGAAGTCTGGAGCTGCCTTCCCGCCACGGCCCACATGGGTGGAGGTCATCTGGACTGAGCTCAGAGCTGATGCTTAGGGGACAAGTATAGTCCCCAGCCTCTTGGGGTCACACCCAAGGTTCCTGATGAATCCCATTCAGTGAAATCCTACCTGGTTAGAAGGGACTTTCCTATCCTGTGGCTCATACTTCCAAGGAGCCTCTTCTTTCTAGATAGGTAGGAATTTCTCGTTTCCCTTTGTATTCTTTCTGTAAAATGTAATATGTGACACGTAATGAACACTTATATGTAACATGCACGTGCATTGCACAGTGAGATAACCTAACGATCAGCCCGGAACCCAGCACTCAAGGATGAACTACCACCAAATCTTCCATCTACCTACTGTGCCACTCACCTCCACCGAGACATAAACAACCTCCCTCCCAAAGTCTGTTGTTATTGTTCTCTTGATTCTTTCTTTAATTTAGTGCTTTATCACATCCATTGATTTTCATTTTATGAAATAGTTGTAGAACCTATTCTGTGTGCCAGCTACTGTTTTGAATACCTTTTAAATATTTTCATTTAATTCATTTAATCCACACACCCTTCCCATAAGGAATGTGCTATGGTTAATCCCATTTTACAGAAGAGAAAACTGAGGCACACAGAGATAAAGTGACTTACTCAGGGTCACACAGAAACCAGGTCTTCTGGTTCTTAGTACAAAAATTTCTCTAGGGCATATATCTAAGGGTGGAATTGTGGGTTATAGGATATAACACTATTCAGCATTAGAAGATAATGCCTCATTATTTCTCAGAGAACCAGCACCAGCAATATACGAGTTCCTATTGACCCACGGCCTCTCCAACAGTTGGTCGTGTCGACTTTCTTAACTTCTGCCAATCCAGTAGATATAAAGTGGTTCCTCATTGTGGTTTTAACTTCCCCGGCTCTTACTGAGTTAAAGCATCTTTTCGTTAGTTGAGACATTTTGTTTTCTTTAAAATATTCATGATGTCTTTAATATACTCACAATTATCAGTTGTTTATTCTAGCAGTGGTGACCTTGAGGTCTTGCTCTGGAAATCTTTCCTTGCCCCAAGGACATAAACATACTCTCCTGTATTTTCTCACGAGCTCCCCCAGTGGCCCAGCAGTAAAGAATCTGCCCGCGATGCAAGAGCCGCTGCAGGAGCCCAGGGTTTGAACCCCTGGATCAGAAAAGTCTCCTGAAGTAGGAAATGGCAACCCACTCCAGTATCCTTGCCTGGGAAATCGTATGGACAGAGGAGCCTGGTGGTCTACCGTCCATGGTGTCACAGAGTTGGACATGACTTAGCAACTAAACATATTTTCTTATAAAAGTTTTTAAAGTGTTCTTTTACATATGAATCTTTAAATTAGATAGAATTGATTTCTTCGTTCCATGTGAAGTAGAGACAAGTATAGTCCCCAGCCTGTTGGGGTCACACCCAAGTTTCCTGATGAATCCCATTCAATGAAGTCCTACCTGGTTAGAAGGCGGATTCCGTCAAAACCCATCTTTTTTCTCCGTATAGTTAACCACTTGATCTAGTAGCATCATTCATTTATATCTCCTTCTTCCACCCCGTGATCTACAACGCTAGTTTTGCAGAGTTTCATGCGAGTCTATTCCTAGGCACTTTATGCCGTTCCATTGGTTAATCTATCTACATCTATACCAATATCATATTTTAAAGTAAGTCTTCATACTAGTAGCAAATTCCCTCATTTTATTTTTCTTTAGGAGTGTCTTGGTCCTTTTGTTCTTTCCATAATAAGTTTTAGAATCATCTTTTGTGTACCATGAAACCCTTATTAGGATCCATTGGAATTTCATTATTTCCATGGGAAGAGGATTGTCCTCATTATAGTATTGAATCTCTTAGTCATGAACATGGGCTGGTTCTACATTTATTTAAATTGTACTTAATGTTTTTCAATAGTGTTTTATAACTTTCTTACTATAGGTCTTATGTACATTTTGCTATCTTTTTGCTTCTGTATATATATATATATATAATTTCTATCTTTTTGCTACTATACATAGTATGCTTTTTAGATTACTTTTTTCCCCTGGATACTCCATGCAGCATGCAGAACTTCCCTGACCAAGGATCAAACCTGCGGCCGCTGCAGTAGAAGTGCAGAGTCTTAACCACTGGACCATCAGGAAAGTCCTAAATTACAGTTTTGTATATTACCGTTATACACAAAAGCAATTGCTTTTTGGATGTTGGTCTCACAGCTAACTGTCTTGCAAAAATCTCTTATTTTGAATCATTCACCCAATCGATCATTCATTTGGATTTTCTACCTAGGCAACCATATCATATGAAAATACTGATGGTTTTACTCTTTTCCCACGCCTAGGCCTTTAATTTCTTTTTCTTGTCTTACTATATTGTCTAGGACCTGTGGGAAAATGTTACATAGAAGCAGAGATAGTTGTCATCATTGTATGGTTCTGGATTTTAAAGGAAATGTCCTAAAATATCCTCATCAAAGAAAATAATACATATGTAAAATAAATAATAGTACATATGAAAACTTTCTCTGATTTTCCTTTATCACATTAAGGACATTTCCATCTAGCTTGCTGAGAGCTTTTGTCATGAAAGAATGTTGAATGCCATCATTTTTTTTTCCTAGATCTATTAAGATGATCATATGTTTTTTTCTTCTTAAAACCATAATGTAAGTTTTTAGTCTGGGCTCCTTCAAAAGCAGAGCTTGCAACAAGGACTACAGTTCAGGTAGATTATTTAATTATTGAAGCCAGGAGGCAGGAAATAAGGAACAGGAAGACTGGGGCAGGGAAGGAGTGAAAGCCAATAGAGGACGCATAACTGATGTTGCAGGTGTAAGCAAAGCAAGCTCAAGTCTTCCGGGACCTCTGATAGGTCCACAGGATGCTGGCCAGCATCGCCTCTCCAAAAGGACGGGGCTGGAGCTGTATCTGCCAGTTCTTGGCTCTTGTTGGTTGAGGGTTTCACATTAGGGAACTTGACACTCCTAGGCTTCTGGGAAACACTAGCAGGTAGCTAAGTGACTCCTAAAGCATTGAAGAAGATTGAGGAAAAAAAAGCAAAAAGAAACATGGTGTAAACCTGAGGTGGGACCTTGGAGCATAAGGTGAGTCTAAGGTTGCAGGAAGTTATCCACTGTAAATGCAGCTGATTTTAGAGAAGGGCATAAGCAATGTGACACAGAGCACCACAATTTACTACCACCAACAATAATAAGTGACGTTCATAGCTTTCTCTCCTATCATTCAACCAACTTTTCATAGCTAAGCCTAACTTGGATATGATGTCTAATATTTTCAATGCATTGCTAGGTATTTTTCTTATTTTTCATGTATATTCATGAATGAATATAAAATATAACATAAGCAAAATGTATAATATAAATATAATATATAAAATATATTCATAATATAAATTAAAATATAATTTAATTAAAAATTTTCTGTTTCATCTAATTTGTCTCATTTTGGTATTAAGGTTACACTGGCCTCATAGAAAGAGAGCATGTCCTACTATTTTCATTCTCAGAAAGAGCTTTTGTAAAATTAGAATTATCCCTACTTAAACCTTTGTAACACTGTCTAGATTTGATGTTTTCTTTGTGGGAAGATTTCAAATTATGGATGTAATTTTTTTAATAGCTGTAGAACTATTCAGGCTTTTTCTTTCTTCAATCAAGTTAGGTAAGTTCTACTTTTTCTAAGATTTGGTCTACTTGGTTTCATATTTCTTGGCGTAAATGATTTATAGTCTTTTAATTTTTAACTTCATTGAAGTGTAATTGATTTACAACATTGTATTAATTAAATGTTCGATTATGGTAAAATACGCATAACAAATTTCACCACGTAACCATTTTTAAATGTGTATTTGGTTGTCTTACATTCACATTGTTTCACAGTGGATCTTGAACCTTTTTTAGCTTGTGAAACTGAAACTCTACATCCATTAAACAAACAGCTCAGCATTCCCTCCTGGCCCCAGGCCCAGGCATCCACTGTTCTACTTTCTGTTTCTATGAATCTGTATAGTCTTCCTTGTGATTTACTAGATATATTATTTTAAGTTCCTGGACTGGCCTATAATGTACAATATCATGTAGGCTTCAGGTATTCTACACAGTGGTTTGGTATTTGCATACATTTTGAAGTTATCACCACAATAAGTCTAGTATCTACCTCTCTCCATACAGAGTTATCAAAACATTTGACCATATTCCTTACGCTGTTTTACATACCCGTGGCTTATTTTATAATTGGCTCTTTGTACCTCTTAATCCCGTTCATCTAGCTTGGAGCCCCTTAGTCTCCAGCAACCACCCATTCGTTCTCTGTACTTAGGAGCCTGGTTTTGGTTTTGTTTGTTTTGTTTTTCAGAATCCACATACAAGTGAGATCATATTTGGTAACTGTCTTTGTCTGATTCACTGCACTTAGCATAACAGCCTCTAGGTCCATCTGTGTTGTTGAAAATGGCAAGACTTCATTCTTTATGGCTGAATAATATTCTGCACATCTTTGTCCATGCATCCGTTGATGAACACTCAATTTGCTTCCACATGTTGGCTGTTGGAAATGATTCCACAGTGAACATTTATGTGCATATATGTCTTCGAATTAGTGCTTTTGTTTTCTTCAGAAGAATACCCAGAAGTAAAATTGCTGGATCATATGGCAGTTCTATTTTTAATTTTCTGAGGCACCTCCATACTTTTTTCCACAGCAGTTGTACCAATTTACAATCCCACCAACAGTACAAAAGCGTTCCCTTTTCTCCGCACCCTTGCCAATGCTTTTTGTTTGTTCCCTTTTTGATGATAACCATTCTGACAGTGGTGGGTGATATCTCAATGTGGTTTTGATTTGCCATTTCCCTGATGGTTAATGATGTTGATCATTTTTCACATTTGCTTCATTATTCATAATAGAGAGATGTTGTATTAAAATTTCTTGCTATAATGATGGTTTTATCTCTTTGTTTTTCCTTCAAACTAAGCGCTCACAAGTTTAGAACTCTTATAATTTCCAGATGAACTGATCCTTTAATCTAGGTACTCCCTCTGTCCCTAATAAATATTTTTGTCTTAAAATTCCCTTTTGCTTGATATGAACAGACCTTTCCTGGTTTTATTTTGGTTAGCTTTTGCCTGGCATATCTTATCATTCTTCGACTTTCAACCATTTCACACTGTTATTCATTCGACATGCCTCATAAAAAATGTAGATCTAAGTTTTCTGTTTAAATATTTTTAAAATGTAATCTGAGATGAGAATTTAGGAATGATTGAACAAATGACTCCCTATAAACCTGGCTAAAAACTCAGTTTAAAAGCCTGCATTTTCTTTCTTTTTGGCCATGCAATGCACATATGAAATGTTAATTCCGAGGGGATCAAAGACTAGGGCTCCAAGGCTCACCCTCTGTGTGGAAGCGAAGAGTCTTAACGACTGGATACCAGGGAAACTCGAAAAGGAAAATCCTAAAAGCCTGCATGTTCAACAACAATCCATAGTTGGCAAGAATCCTAACCAAGAAGATTGTCTTTCAAGGTGGTGTGTTTGAGCTATTTTTCTGTTCTTGTTCAGTCTCTAAGTTGTGTTGACTCTTTTTAGACCCATGGACTATGACATACCGGGCTCCTCTGTCCTCCACTGTCTCCATTAAAAAAAAAAAAGCAGTTTTAGGTTTACAGCAAAACTTAGGGGAAAAGGAGGCTTGCCACATACCTCCTGTCCCCACACATGCACAGCCTCTTCTGTTACCAACATCCCCCACCAGAGTGGTCCATTCCTTATGACTGATGAACCTGCACTGACACGTCGTTATCACCCAAAGACCGCCGTTGACATTACGGTTCAGTCTTGGTGTCTACATTCTGTGGGTTTGGGCAAGTGTGTACTGACACGTATGCGCCATTGTTGTAGCAAACAGAGCAGCTTCTCCGTCCTAAAGTCCTCTCTGCTCTTTCAGTCCGTGTCTCCCTCCCTTTAATCCCTGGCAACCACCAATTCTCCAACCAAACGCTCCTCATTCCTAAATTCTCACCGCAGTTCCATCACCTAATATCGTTGTGATTTAGGCAAGTTATTAACTCACCTGAGCCCTGAACTTCCTCAGATGCACAATCAAAATTGGTAGATTTGGTGTGATGATGAGACAATGTATTAAAACCTTGACTTAGTCCCTAACAGAGAGTTCAGTTCAGTTCAGTTCAGTCGCTCCGTCGTGTCCGACTCTTTGCGACCCCATGAATTGCAGCACGCCAGGCCTCCCTGTCCATCACCAACTCCCACAGTTCACTCAGACTCACGTCCTTCAAGTCCGTGATGCCATCCAGCCATCTCATCCTCTGTCATCCCCTTCTCCTCCTGCCCCCAATCCCTCCCAGCATCAGAGTCTTTTTCAATGAGTTAACTCTTCGCATGAGGTGGCCAAACTACTGGAGTTTCAGCTTTAGCATCATTCCTTCCAAAGAAATCCCAGGGCTGATCTCCTTCAGAATGGACTGGTTGGATCTCTTTGCAGTCCAAGGGACTCTCAGGAGTCTTCTCCAACACCACAGTTCAAAAGCATCAATTCTTCAGCACTCAGCCTTCTTTACAGTCCAACTCTAACATCCATACATGACCACAGGAAAAACCATAGCCTTGACTAGCTGGACCTTAGTCGGCAAAGTAATGTCTCTGCTTTTGAATATGCTATCTAGGCTGGTCATAACTTAACAGAGAGTAGGTATAAGGAAATGCTAGTTTTCTTTTCCTTTCTCCTTGTCTTAGTAATGTGAAATCACATTTAACTAAGAAAAGAGACAGGAAAGTGCCTGGGGACCCTGTGTATCCCAGAAATCTAAGAGGGAGGGGGCCAGAGGAAGGAGGAGAATGTCCAGCTATCGCCTCCCAAACCCTTTTTCCAACTTGGAAAGTCCCTCCTAGGTTGACCCCAATAATGAGTCCTGTGGGATTCGGGGTTCCCCAGATCTGGGGCTTGTAGCGGTGACTGTCCTGTGTCCACACACACATGAGTCCCGGTTGCTCGCCCCACCCCTGATGGCAGCGTGCCAGGAGAACTAGGCTATGTCCTGGCTTCCTCTGCCCAATTTCTTATAGACCTGTGGCCCTGGGAGCTGGCCTTCCACATGGCCTGCCCAAGACCACTCAGATAATGAGAGGAAATACGGTCATCAGCTTACAGAAGGCTGGGGGTTCCGGACTGCAGCTGCAAGTCCTCCCCCGCCGCCTGCCTGACCGGAGCCCTTCACCTCTCTGCAGGCAGTCCTCAGCTGTTCCCTGTGAGCCTGTGGACGCCACCCGAGATGTCCCCTTTTGGTGGCTGGGGAACGCTCGCAGCCTTTCTTGCCCTGCTCTGCTGCGAGGTGAGCCTGGGGGTCCAGACTGGGTGCGTGCCAGCCAGAAGGTAGGTCACCTGTACCCCTGGTATCATGCGGAGAAGTGGGTCCTGGTCCTGAAGTTGCTGAGGCTTTGAGCACAGCAGCCACCTGCTACGGGTGTGGGCTGCTGTGTGAGCCTGGCTTCCCCATGACCCCATGACCTTGGGGCAGCAGGTTGGGGTCTTGGCCTCCACACACTGGGTTGAATGGGCCCCATAACTTCAGGGTGTGTGGATGTGGCAGGTCGTGGAGACTGATGAGGAAATGAAGGGAGGCTGAGGCTCAAGGGAAGGTGAGGGCATGTCCCAGCTGGTCTTCAGAGGTGACCCAGTGGACAGCAGAGGTCAGTGGAAAGTGAAAATGAAGCCCCTTCCAGGGAGTCCAGGGGACGGTGAAGGAGAATGCCTCCATGTGCTCAGTGCTCTGTTTTGGAAATCCTGCCAGGTGCTTTCGTGGCAACCATGCAGGAAAGGGATTACTAACCCATTTGACAGATGGACAAACTGAGGCTCAGAAAGAGAAAGCACTTTGCCCAAGGCACAGAGCTGGCAAACTCGGGATTTAAATGCAGCTCTCTCTCTCCCTGCAGAGCCTCCCTCTTGCCCCAGCTGAGAGCTAGGGGGGGCGTGCGGGTGTGGCAGGGACACAGGGCACAGCCCTGGCCCAGCTGGCCAAGACCACTTCAGATTCCTCACCTTCTTCCTCCCTGGGCTCCGGCCACCCTGGCCTCCTCTCTGCCCAGGGTCAGTGCTGGTGGTTTTCTGCCCTCAGCAGACACCTGCCAGCCAAGCTCCCCCCATCTCCTTCATCCTTAGCTCAAATGTCACCGTTTCCATGAAACCTGTGCTGAGCACAGTATTAACATGGCAGCTGCACCCCACTCCCTATTTCCTTTCCCAGATACTTCCCACCAACGGACAGACAGGTTAGTTTGCTTGTTGGTTACTCTGTGTCCCTCGCGGCAGTGAGAGCTGCACAGGGGAAGTCTTGGTCTTCTTCCGTTTCTGAGGGCTCCACAGAGCCTAGAACGGTGCCTGCCACGCAGCCGGTGTTCTCCAAGGATTTGCATAAGAGAGGGAAGGAGTGAGGGAGGAGCGGAACTCATGGACACGGGGCCTGAGAGGACACGATCCACCTCCAGTTCAGGGAGGCCTTCACAGAGGAGGGGTCATTTGGGCTGGGGGGCGAGTTTGAATATATTCATCTTGGGGATAGGAGATGTGCACGACAAAGTCTCACCTGGAGGTGAGAAGCTGGAAGAAGAGCAGGCAGGGGCAGGGAGACAGCTAGGGGGTATCCCCGTTGGTCTAGACCACAGGCAATAACGTCTGCACAAGAAGAGAGGAGCAGAAGTGCCCTAATCAGAGTGCCCACCACGGGCAGCTCCTCCAGGCAGGGCAGCGGGGCTGTCTGCTGAGCAGTGTTTTCTGGTCTTCCAGGGTCTGGTGAGGAGTTGTTCGAGGTACCCAAAGAGCCAAAGCATCTGATGGTGGTGTCTGGAGAGTTTCAGGTGATTAATTGTACTGCCAGTTGTACGGACCCCAAGAAACTTGTTCTGGAGACAGCCCTACACAAGACTCTCCTGGAGGGCCAAGCTCAGTGGAAGTTGTTCAAGGTCGTCAACATCTCCGAGAACGTGGAGCTCATGTGCAGTTTCACCTGCGGCGGCAGGCAAGAGATGAAAGTTTTCATCATCACCGTGTTCTGTGAGTGTCGCCCACGGGCCCTGCTCCCCGAGGCCGGAGCCTGGGTCTGCACACAGAGCGGCTCTGTCACTGCTCCTGGGCACTGTCCTATGGTCCCCACCTCCCTGGGCTCCTGAATCCAGGCCACGGGCTCAGAATCTGCTCACTCCCTCCCCTGGCCTCCTCGAACCCTGCCACAACCAGGATTTTGAGATTTGCTCAGAGGCAGACAATCCAAGCAAGCTTTAGACAAATCTAAAAGTCATTTCCACAGTCCCCTCCCAGCTGCGGAGCACCCCCATCACGAGAACACCCTGCATCCCGTGACAAGCAACAGGGACCCCATCAGGAGGGCTGGCACAACCACCACTGACCCATTCACCTCCTGGAGAGAAGGTGGAGGTTTTATATCCCCCTGAGGGCCCTTTCCAAATGTGTGACCATCACATACACACACACCTGCCCACCGGCCACAGAGACCATGGAGAGACCGGGGTTCTCCCAGAAGCTCGGCACCCAGGGTATCACCCAGAACAGTCATCAGTGGATCAAATGAGTGTAAAGATGTCCAAAATCTACATATTATCCTGGGGTAATGGGGGCTAGGTATTCTAGTTCAAATATGAACCCAGAGAGATGTCCTGGTGGTCCAGTGGCTGAGACTCAGCACTCCCAATGCAGGGGACGCGGGTTTGATCCCTGGTCAGGGAACTAGATCCCACATAGCACAGCTAAGACCTGGCACAACCAAAGAAATGAATATCTTTTTTTTTTCTTTTTTATTAAAGGGGATCAGGGTACCATGGAGTTTAAACGCTAAGGGATACAGATAGTTTTAAACCTGATCCTGAAAACCAAGGCAGGTCTGACTCTGGCCCCCGCCCTTGAAGACCCTCACAATTTATGGCCCCATTCTAGAGAATACTCCCTTCTAAGTCTCTCTCAAAAAAACTATCCAACTGTTTAATTTTTGAAATTTCCATTGAATTTATGAGGAGGAAACAGACACAGCCAAAACTTTCATCTTTCTAGTTGGCTGAACTGATTCTGAACCTTTTCTTTGTAGACACCAGGGCACCTCCTCTCTTGTCCATTGCAGAAGTCATCGGGTCCCTGACACTGCCACCCAGACATCCTTCACCCTGAACTGCTTCCTCCTGCCCACCCCAGCCCACTTCCTGAGGACACCGTGGTCACAGGGGATGGTCTGGGCGGGTGGGGCCTGCCTGGCAGCATCCCCATCCTGAGCAGACCTCCCTGCCGCTTTCCTGCAGACCCTCCAAAGCAAGTGCTCCTGACGCTGTGGCCCACCTCAGTGGCCGCAGGGACACTGTTCACCATCGAGTGCAGGGTCCCCGCCGTGGCGCCCCTCGAAGGCCTCACTGTCACCCTGCTCCGTGGCACTGAGATCTTGTACATTCAGACCTTTGTGGGGACAGCACCTTCCCCTCAAGATGCCGTGGTCAGCCATAACACCACAGCTCACAGGGAAGACGGCCACCATAACTTCTTGTGAGAAGCCCAGATGGACCTGCACTCTCGTGGCGGTGGCCTCGTCCACAGATTCTCAGATCCCCAGAGACTTGAAGTCAAAGGTGAGGGGGAGCCCACAGGTCAGGAGGGGGTACCTTCACTTTCAGCCCTCAGGGGAGGAAAACGCCTTTGCCCGGCTCTCTGCCAGCTCAGGGGAGGCACTCGGGGAAACGACACTTGGTCCCTGGGGTTCCCTGGAGCTCCTGGCGAGTTCCTGGCTTGGACCCTGACTAGTTGCTTGGTCATGAGTGAGCTGGGTGACCTTAACCAAGTCAAGCTCATCTTTCTGGCCTTGACCCCTCTCTCCAGTGATAAATTTGACCTGACTGATCCCGAAGGTCCCCAGGAGTCCTGCTTCTATGACCCTAGATGGCCAAGATCCTCTTTGTCTTCAGAGAGTTGGGCCAAAGCTCCCTCATCTCTGCCCAGGGAGGGGCTTGGCCTGGACCTCGCCACAGTGCAGACCATGAGGTCTGGCAGCACATGGCAAGGGCACCATCTGAGTCCATCTGCCCTCATGGTCTCACAGAGGCCGGCTGGTGGCCTGGACCCCGGTCCTCCTTCCCTCCAGTGATAACACCGTTTTCCACTCATCCCTGCAATGCAGAGTGACAGCAGGCTGCCCAGGGGTGGGTGGCTGGGTGACGGGTAGACAGCTGGCCCTCTGGAGCCTGGCACCTGGGACCAGAGGACTTCTGTGACCTCTAGCCCTTCCCTCCCCAGAGCCCAAGCCCAACACCCCGATGGTGGCCCTCATCACCACTGTGACAGTGCTGCTGCTCGTGGTTGTGACTCTCGTCCTCCTGTACCGGTACCGACAGCAGACACGAAACACCTGAGTGCAAGCCGCTTAGAAGAGGCTGATAGGGAGCCACGGGGCACAGCCCCCGCGAGCGTCGCGGCCACTGTCATGGCGGCCACTGGACTCAGTGTGGCTCCTTAGGCTGGTCCAGGCCTGGGGAGGGACCATGTGAAGCAGCCTCAATACAAACACCTGTTCTTAAGCCCGTGTCCTCGTGTCTCCTCCTGGGAATGGCCACGAGGGGAGCCACCAGGCCTGGCTGAACTTCTGTCTCCAAATGTCTCCTTAGCCTCCCTCCGCCCTCTCCCTCAGAGGCCTTCCTGAGCCCCAGCAAACCCAGGGCCTGGTGTGCCCCCAGGCCGACCCGCCCGGGCACCAGGCTCCCAGCCTGAAGGGACCCTGAGTGACTCCTTCCTCCTGAGGGAGGGTGGGGAGACCCGCCCTGGCCCAGAGGGGCAGAGAGACTCTCTGTTCCCACGTGGCCCTCCAGGACATGGCTCTGACTGCTCTCTTCTGCCAACAGAGCCAGCATCCAGGGGTGAGTGTGGGGGCCCAATGGCTTGGCTCTGGGAACCTCCCCGCCAGGCATCCCCCACCACTCAGGGCCTTCCGAGAGCCATGGAAACAAAAGCCATCCTCGCCTCTTACCTCCAGTTCTGTTATTGGGCCAAATGGAGACCCTGCAGCCCTGGTCATCCAGAGAGAGGGGAAGGGGAGGAGGTCGAGGGAGGGCTCCATCTCCCAGGCCTCTGCCAGCCAGGCAGCGATCAATGGGACAGGGTTGGCCTGTCATGTGGCTTCTGGGGCCTGGATGGGGCTCTAAGGATGAGAGATCAGAGATCAGGTTTGTTCACGGTCTCCATCTGGTGGACTCGGGACTCATTCACCCCGGGGAGAGTTCTGGTTGGGGATGGGGCGGGGGGGTAAGAAATGTTTCCATGTGTAGAAAGGGGTTGTTAGGCACAAGAGGGTCACGGGGGCTCCAGGGCTGTTTGCAGCTTCATGATGAAGCTGGTGAGGGCTCCAGTGTTGATGTCTGTTCTTATATCATGAGGCTCTCAGCATCATAGTAATGAGAGTTAATTCCTAGACAGGTTGATAAGAAGTCTGGGGTCCCCAAGGAGGAGAAAGGGGTCTGGAATTCTCAAGGAGGAGGAAAGAACAAACATCTTCTTTTCTCTGCATTCCTTAGCCTTAGTCACATGGTATTGGTGGTTTAGTCGCAAAGTCGTGTCCGACTCTTGTGACCCCATGGACTGTAGCCCGCCAGGCTCGTCTGTCCCTGAGATTCTCCAGGCAAGAAGCAAGAATACTGGAATCGGTTGCCATTTCCTTCTCCAGGGGATCTTTCTGACCCAAGAATTGAACCCAGGTCTCCTGCATTGCAGGCAGATTCTTTCCCAACTGAGCTTTAAGGGAAGTCCTTAGTCACATAAAATGCTTTTTTCTTTAAGCCCAGGAACTGATGATTACAACAAACAACTCAGTTTAAACTCTGTGCTGAGGATTATATAACAACAAGGTAACCTGCTTGAGGGCAGCGGGCTAATTCTGTTATCTTAAAATGTAAAATATGGGAGAGGGTCTACCAAGATCTTTAAAACCTAAAGACATTCTTTTGATTTATTGTAATAACTAACTTAAAAAGTCTATAACTCCCTTGCTAACACTAGCGAGGGGGGCACTCCCCATTTCCTTCTGATGTCTATGTCAGAAGCTTTCTCTGTGCTTTTCATACTTGAATGAAACTCTCCTACACAAAAGCTCTTGAGGGATCAAGCCTGGTCTCCGGTCCCTAAGCTAAATCTTCTTAGGAGATGACGAGTCTGACACCCTTCTCTGTAAGCTATCAGTAGTCTGCGGGGAGAAGCACCCTCACCGTGACTACCCCCTTCCTCAGTGGACCCCAAGGAAGAAAAGTTAAGGGGACAGAACCTTGTCTGTGGTGATGATAATAAGACCACCCGCCACCACCCCAGGGCATGTGGCCCTTCCAGCATTCCGATCTATCCCTTGGCCTAGGCCCTGCTGACCACCCACCCGGTCCCTACCTGAGCCGGGCACACATCTGCACACACAGTTCCCATGGCACTGGTGGGTGGGGGTGGGGGCACGGCTCTGCTGAGATGGAGAAGAGAAAAGAGATCCCCCAAGAGAGTTCCTGGGGTGGCCTCAGCAATTTCACCCACAGGTCTCCCCACACCCCCCGTGGTCCCCTGGCTACCTCTTTCCACCCCAGGGCAAGGCCCTACAGCCCCCAGACCCCCAGCCTCACTGAAGCTCCCCTTTTCTCAGATGCTGGATGGTGGTGCTGAGCCTGAGTCGAGTCCCGCAAGCAGGGCTGGTGTAGGGGAGGGGAAGGAGAGGGCCTGGCCAGGGGAGCCTGGGGCCCAGGGAGGCGTTGGGCAGGGCAGCTAGTGTGGTGGAAAACTGGGGGGCCAGGGCAGGCGTCGGGCAGGGCAGCTAGTGGTGGTGGAAAACCAGAGGGCCTCCTCCTGGGGTCACGCCTCCTCCTCCTGTTGACCCTCCAGGGAGGCCTGGGCTTTTTGCAAATGGAAGGGGACACTGCGTCAGACTCTCTCTGCCCCTGGTCCTGTCTGTGCACTGCTCAGTCGCTCAGTCGTGCCCGACTCTTTGCAACCCCATGGACTGGAGCCCGCCCGGCTTATCTGTCCAGGGATTCTCCAGGCAAGAGTATGGAATGGGTTACCATTCCCTCCTCTGGGGGATCTTCCTGACCCGTGATCGAACCCCAGCCTCCTGCATCTCCTGCTTTGGCAGGTGGACTCTCTACCACTCGGCCACCAGGAAAGCCCTGTCTTGGTTCCAGACGCATACTCATTTGTGTCTTTCCTAAGCCAGGACTTTCAGTGGCAGGCGCTGAGGGGCAGGCCTGTGAGAGCAAAGCCTCTGCTTGTGGGTGAGCCCAGCTGGCTGTCTAGCACCAGCTCTGAAACTGCCTCTTGGTACAAACTACTCTGCCAGAGGAGGGTGTTTTTAATTGTTAGGTGAAGTGGCAGCTGTGAAAAGATCTCAGAACACAATTGTTCTTAGTTGTAAGTAGAAGTGTTCGGTGGTTGGGCATGTCATATACAGGGAAGACCCTGCTCCCTGATGTAGACAAGCCTCCTGCAGGGGTTCAGTGGGCGGCTCATCCCGGATCTGTCTCCTTCATCCAAGGCCCCCAGGAGCACAGAAACCACACATCGAAAAAAAAAAAAAAAAGTGCAGAGGGAATTCCCTGCTGGTCCAGTGGTTAGTAGCAGTTTCACTGCTGTGACCCGAGCTTAATTCCTGGTTGAGGAACTAAGATCCCCAGCCAGGGGATCTTCAGCTTGTGTGGCCTCAACTGTCTAGGTCCCTTGAATGCATGCGTGCATGCTCAGTCATGTCTGACTATTTGGGACCCCATGCACTATACCCTGCCAGACTCCTCTGTCCTTGGGATTTCCCAGGCAAGAACACTGGAGTGGGGTGTCATTTCATTCTCCAGGGGATCTTCCTGACTCACGAATTGGCTCCCACATTGGCAGGCAGATTTTTATATAATGAGCCACCTGGGAAGCCCCGGTATTTATTTACTGGGGTTTAAAACAAGAGGTAATAAACAGAAAGTGATGTTAGTAGGGGTCAGAGCTGAGACAGGAAGCACGTGACTTCTGAGAAGGGAAATCAGTCAAAAACTAGGCAACGCTTGTTGAACCAGCAGCAGCCTAGGGAACAACGGCTGCTGGAACTGGACCCCGGCCACCCTCTTTCCCCATCACGGCAGTACCCGTTAGCTGATACAGGTAAGGTGATGCTCCCTGCTTCCCTCTTGCCAGAGTGGAAAGGGCTTGGATAAGCCCTCTCTCTCCCTGTTTCCTGTCTCTCCCTGTCTCCCCATAAGCCCACGGGCTGGAGTTGCTACAGAATTTCCTCCGGCTCCTTGGTCCTTGCATGAGGAGCTCACTTCAGCCATCTCTCTGAGTCCAACAGCCTATTGCTCGGTGGTTATTTCCTGTTTTTGTCCTTTCTCTTTCTCTCCTGCTCTGTCAACCACACCACCCTCTTAGAAGCGTGGGGCTGCCTTCCCGCCATGGCCCACATGTGTCCAGGTCATCTGGACTGAGCTCAGAGCTGATGCTTAGGGGACAAGTATAGTCCCCAGCCTCTTGGGGTCACACCCAAGGTTCCTGATGAATCCCATTCAGTGAAATCCTACCTGGTTAGAAGGGACTTTCCTGTCCTGTGGCTCATACTTCCAAGGAGCCTCTTCTTTCTAGATAGGTAGGAATTTCTCGTTTCCCTTTGTATTCTTTTTGTAAAATGTAATATGTGACACATAATGAACACTTATATGTAACATGCACGTGCATTGCACAGTGAGATAACCTGACGATCAGCCCGGAACCCAGCACTCAAGGATGAACTACCACCAAACCTTCCATCTACCTACTGTGCCACTCACCTCCACCGAGACATAAATAACCAGCCTCCCAAAGTTTGTTGTTATTGTTCTCTTGATTCTTTCTTTAATTTAGTGCTTTATCACATCCATTGATTTTCATTTTATGAAATAGTTGTAGAACCTATTCTGTGTGCCAGCTACTATTTTGAATACCTTTTAATATTGTCATTTAAATAGTTTAATCCACACACCATTCCCATAAGGCATGTGCTATGGTTAATCCCATTTTACAGAAGAGAAAACTGAGGCACACAGAGATTAAAGTGACTTGCTCAGGGTCATACAGATGAAGAACAGGACAGGTCGTCTGCTTCTTAGTGCAAGAGTTTCTGTAGGGCATATATCTAAGGTGGAATTGTGGGTTATAGGATATAACACTATTCAGCATTAGAAGATAATGCCTCATTATTTCTCAGAGAACCAAAATACACCCTCACCAGCAATATACGAGTCCCTATTGACCCACGGCCTCTCCCACAACTGATCGTGTGGACTTTCTTAACTTCTGCCAATCCAGTAGATATAAAGTGGTTCCTCATTGTGGTTTGAACTTCCCCGGCTCTTACTGAGTAAAAGCAACTTTTCATTAGTTGAGAGGTTTTGTTTTCCTTGAAATGTTCATGATGTCTTTAATATACTCACAATTATCAGTTGTTTATTCTAGCAGTGGTGATCTTGAGGTCTTGCTTAGGAAATCGTTCCTTGCCCTAAGGACGTAAACATACTCTCCTGTATTTTATTATGGATTTCCCCGGTGGCTCAGTGGTAAAGAATCTGCCTGCAACTCAGGAGCCACTGCAGGAGGGGAGGCCTGGGTCAGGAAGATCTCCTGAAGTAGGAAACGGCAACCCACTCCAGCATTCTTGCCTGGGAATTCCCATGGACAGTGGAGCCTGGCAGTCTACAGGACACGACTGAGTGACTAAGTATATATTTTCTTACAAAAGTTTTTAAAGTGTTCTTTTACATGTAGATCTTTAAATTAGATAGAATTGATTTCTTCATTCCAGGTGAGGAATGAAGGGATAATCCCTCCCAATGAAGAGAGCAATGTAGGGATATATTTCCCATCGTTTTTCTCCATATAGTTAACCAGTTACTCAAGCATCATTCATTTTTATCTCCTTCTTCCACCCGGTGATCTACAGTGCCATTTTTGTCAGGTGTGTGAGTTTCACACAAGACTATTTCTGGGC
The DNA here is from genome assembly GCF_042477335.2 of Ovis canadensis. Classification (NCBI taxonomy): domain Eukaryota; kingdom Metazoa; phylum Chordata; class Mammalia; order Artiodactyla; family Bovidae; genus Ovis; species Ovis canadensis. The sequence goes on along the minus strand of NC_091255.1, from coordinate 56,626,462 downwards.
ACTTTTTTACTGTTGCAGTGGTTAATTTGTCTACATCGACACTGAAATTATATATTATAGTAAGTCTTCATCTCTAGTAGGGCAAATCCCCTCATTTTATTCTTCTTTAGGGGTGTCTTGGTCCTTTTGTTCTTTCCATAATAAGGTTTAGAATCATCTTTTGTTTTCCATGAAATCCCTTTTTGGGATCTATTAGAATTGCATTAAATCTATAGGAAGAGAATTGTCCTCATTATAATATTGAATCCCTTAGTCATGAACATGAGTTGGTTCTACATTTATTTAAATTGTGTTTAATGTCTTTCAATTGTGTTTTATAACTTTCTGACTATAGGTCTTATATTCTGCTATTTTTTGTTTCTGTATATGTATTACTTCTATCTTTTGGCTACTATACATAGTGTGCTTTTGGGGGAGGGGATTTTATTTCAATGTATTTTTTTTTAAATTTTAAAATCTTTAATTCTTACATGTGTTCCCAAACATGAACCCCCCTCCCACCTCCCTCCCCATAACATCTCTATTGGTCATCCCCATGCACCAGCCCCAAGCATGCTGTATCCTGCGTCAGACATAGACTGGCGATTCGATTCTTACATGACAGTATACATGTTAGAATGCCATTCTCCCAAATCATCCCACCCTCTTCCTCTCCCTCTGAGTCCAAAAGTCCGTTATACACGTCTGTGTCTTTTTTGCTTTCTTGCATACAGGGTCGTCATTGCCATCTTTCTAAATTCCATATATATGTGTTAGTATACTGTATTGGTGTTTTTCTTTCTGGCTTACTTCACTCTGTATAATTGGCTCCAGTTTCATCCATCTCATCAGAACTGATTCAAATGAATTCTTTTTAACGGCTGAGTAATACTCCATTGTGTATATGTACCACAGCTTTCTTATCCATTCATCTGCTGATGGACATCTAGGTTGTTTCCATGTCCTGGCTATTATAAACAGTGCTGCGATGAACATTGGGGTACATGTGTCTCTTTCAATTCTGGTTTCCTCAGTGTGTATGCCCAGCAGTGGGATTGCTGGGTCATAAGGTAGTTCTATTTACAATTTTTTAAGGAATCTCCACACTGTTCTCCATAGTGGCTGTACTAGTTTGCATTCCCACCAACAGTGTAGAAGGGTTCCCTTTTCTCCACACCCTCTCCAGCATTTATTGCTTGCAGATTTTTGGATCACAGCCATTCTGACTGGTGTGAAGTGGTACCTCATTGTGGTTTTGATTTGCATTTCTCTAATAATGAGTGATGTTGAGCATCTTTTCATGTGTTTGTTAGCCATCCGTATGTCTTCTTTGGAGAAATGTCTATTTAGTTCTTTGGCCCATTTTTTGATTGGGTCGTTTATTTTTCTGGAATTGAGCTGCATAAGTTGCTTGTATATTTTTGAGATTAGTTGTTTGTCAGTTGCTTCATTTGCTATTATTTTCTCCCATTCAGAAGGCTGTCTTTTCACCTTGCTTATATTTTCCTTTGTTGTGCAGAAGCTTTTAATTTTAATTAGATCCCGTTTGTTTATTTTTGCTTTTATTTCCAGAATTCTGGGAGGTGGATCATAGAGGATCCTGCTGTGATTTATGTCGGAGAGTGTTTTGCCTATGTTCTCCTCTAGGAGTTTTATAGTTTCTGGTCTTACATTTAGATCTTTAATCCATTTTGAGTTTATTTTTGTGTGCGGTGTTAGAAAGTGATCTAGTTTCATTCTTTTACAAGTGGTTGACCAGTTTTCCCAGCACCACTTGTTAAAGAGATTATCTTTACTCCATTGTATATTCTTGCCTCCTTTGTCAAAGATAAGGTGTCCATATGTGTGTGGATTTATCTCTGGGCTTTCTATTTTGTTCCATTGGTCTATATGTCTGTCTTTGTGCCAGTACCATACTGTTTTGATGACTGTGGCTTTGTAGTAGAGCCTGAAGTCAGGCAAGTTGATTCCTCCAGTTCCATTCTTCTTTCTCAAGATTGCTTTGGCAATTCGAGGTTTCTTGTATTTCCATACAAATCTTGAAATTATTTGTTCTAGTTCTGTGAAAAATATGGCTGGTAGCTTGATAGGGATTGCATTCATAGTGTGCTTTTTAAACTACTTTTTTTTCCTAGATACTCCTGGCAGCGTGCAGAACTTCCCTGACCAGGGATCAAACCTGTGGCCCCTGCAGTGTAAGTGCAGAGTCTTAACCACTGGGCCACCAGGGAAGTCCTAAATTACATTTTTGTATGTTACTGTTATATACAAAAGCAGTTTCTTTTTGAATATTGATCTTACAGCTAGCTGTCTTGCTAAAATCTCTGATTATTTTGAATCATTTGTCTGATCATTCATTTGAATGTTCTATCTAGGCAACCATGTCATATGAAAACACTGATGATTTTGCTCTTTTCCCATCCCTAGGCCTTTAATTTCTTTTTCTTATCTTACTATATTGTCTAGGACCTCTGGTAAAATGTTAACATAGAAGCAAAGATAGTGGGCATCTTGTTTGGTTCCAGATTTTAAAGGAAATGCCCCTAAGATTTACTCATTAAAAAAAATAATACAGATGTTAAAGAAATAATAGTACATATGAAAACTTTTTCTAAGTTTCCTTTGTCATGTTAAGGATATTTCCTTCTAGTCTGCTAAGAGGTTTTATCATGAAAGAATATTGAACGTCATCATTTTTTTTTCTAGATCTGTTAAGATGATCATGTTTTTTCTTCTTAAAACTGTAACATAAGTTTTTAGATTGGACTCCTTTAAAGTAGAGCCTGCAACAGGACTTCAGTTCAGGTAGATTATTTCAGGTGGATTACTTAATTATTGAGGCCAGGAAGGAGGGAGTGAAGGAATAAGACTGGAACAGGGGAGAGAAAGCCACCAGAAGATGCAGAGCTGATGCTGCAGGTGTGAGCAAAGGGGGCTCAAGCCTTCCAGAATCCCTGATAGGTCTACAGGATGCTGGCTAGAACTGCCTCTCCAAAACAAAGAGGCTGGAACACGTTTCTCCTAGCTCTTGGCCTCTCCTTGGTTGAGGGTTTCATGTTAGGGAACTTGACAGTCCTAGGCTTCTAAGAAACACTAACAGGTATCTAAGTGACTCCTAAAGCATTGAAGAAGACCCTGAGGCAAAAAAGCAAAACAGAAGCATGGTATAAACTTGAGGTGGGGTCATGGAACATAAGATGAGTCTCAGGTTGCAGGAAATTATCTGCTGTAAATACAGATGATTTCAGAGGAGCACAGAAGTATTGAGACATAAAGCACCGCAGTTCACTGTTCCCAACAATAATACATGACATTGGCAGCTTTCTCTTCTATCGTGAGACCAACTTTTCATAGCTAAGCCTAACTTGGATATGATGTCTAATATTTTTAATTCACTCCTAGATTTGGTCTGTTTGTATTTTTATTTTGCCTTTTTATTCATGAGTGACACTGGCTTCTAATTTTTCTATTTCATCCTATTCTTGTCTCATTTTGGTATTAAGGGTACACTTGCCTCCTAGAAAGAGAGCGTGTTCCTGCTATTTTCATTCTCAGAGAGAGTTTTTGTAAGATTAGAATTATCCCCACTTAAACTTCTGTAATGCTATCTAGACTTGATATTTTCTTTTTGGGGAGAGTTCAAATTATGGATGTAATTTCTATAATAGTTGTAGAACTATTCAGGCTTTTTATTTCTTCTTCAATCAAGTGAGGTATTTTTGCATGTCTGCAAAGAGTCGGACACGACGGAGCAACTGCACTGAACCACTTTTTCTAAGACTTGGTCTGCTTGGTGTCATATTTCTTGGCATAAATTATTTATATGTTTTTAATTTTTAAGCTTATTGAAGATTTACAATGTTGTGTAAATTAATCTTCAATTATAGTAAAATACACCTAACACAAAATACCCCACTTAACTGTTTTTAAATGTACATTTGGTTGTGTTATATTCACATTTTTTCATGATGGATCTCAAGACTTTTTTTTCTTAGAAAACTGAAAGTCTGTATGCATTAAACAAACAACTCACCATTTCCCCCTGCTCCCAGGCCGTGGCAACCACTGCTCTGCTTTCAGTTTCTATGAATCTGTAGTCTTCTTCTTTTGTGAATTGCAAGATACATTACTTTAAACTTTTAGACTGGCTTATGATATACAGTATTATGTCACCTTCAGCTGTGCTACACAGTGGTTTGGTATTTGCATACATTATGCAATTATCACCACAATAAGTCTAGTATCCACCTGTCTCCATACAAAGTTATTCCAATATTACTGACCATATTCCTGATGCTGTATTGCATCCCTGTGGCTTGCTCTGTAATTGGTGCTTTGCACCTCTTAATCCCATTCATCTATTTTGGACCCTGCTCAGCCCCTTTGCCTCCAGCAACCACCCATTTGGTCTCTATCCGTAGAAGCCTGGTTTTGTTTGTTTTGGTTTTCAGATCCTGCACATATGTGAGATCATCTGGTATTTGTCTTTCTCTGTCTGAGTCATTGCACTTGGCATAATGCCCTCTAGGTCTGTCCGTGCTGTCGAAAATGGCAAGAATTCATTCTTTATGGCTGAATAATATTCTGTTGTGTAGCTATACCAAACACATCTTTATTCACACATCTATGGATGAACATTCAGGTGGCTTTCTCATGTTGGCTATTGGAAATGATGCCACAGTGGACACTGGTGTACATATAGGTCATCGAATTAGTGCTTTTGTTTTTTTCAGGAGAATACCCAGAAGTGAAATTGCTGGATCATAACGTCAGTTCTATTTTTAACTTTTGAGGCACCTCTACACGTTTCTCCACAGCATTTGCACCAATTTACAATCCCACCAAGAGGACACGAGGTCTCCCTTTTCTCCACACCCTTGCCAGTGTTTTCATTTGTTGTCTTTGATGATAACCATTCTGACAGTGGTGCAGTGATGTCTCATTGTGGTTTTGATGTGCCTTTCGCTCATGATGAATGATGGTGAGCATCTTTTCACATTTGCTTCATTATTCATAATAGAGAGATGTTGTATTAAAATTTCTTGCTGTGATGATGGTTTTATCTCTTTGTTGTTCCTTCAAGCTAAGTGCTTACAAGTATACAACAATTATAATTTCTGTATGAACTGACCATTTAATCTAGGTACTCACTGTAGCCCTAATAAATATTTTTTGTCTTAAAATTCCTTTTTCTTTGATATGAATAGACCTTTCCCCACTTTTCTTTTGGTTAGCTTTTGCCTGGTATATCTTTTTTCATTCTTCAACTGTCAACCATTCACCACTCTTATTCATTAGATGTGTCTCATAAACGATGTAGAACTGGGTTTTGTGTTTTAAATATTCTAAAGGGTAATCCGAAAAACTTCCCTGGAGGTCCAGTGGCTATGACTTCCAGCTCGCAGTGCATGGGGTCTGGTTCCATCCCTGGTCAGGGAACTAGATCCCACATGCCAGAACTAAGACTTGGTGCAGCCAAGTAAATACATATTTTAAAAATGTAATTTGAGATAAAAATTTAGAAATGACAGAGTAAATTACTTCCTCTAAAGCTGCTAAAAACTGAGTTAAAAAACCTGCAGTTTCTTTATTTTTGGCCATGACATGCGCATATGGAACGTTAGTTCCCCAGAGCAGGGATCAAACACTTGGAAGCAGAGTCTGAACGATTGGACCCGCAGGGAAGTCATACAAGCCTGCACTGTCAACAACAATCCGTAGCTGACAAGCACCCTGACCCAGGAGGCTGCCTTCCAAGGTGCTGTGTTTGAGCTATTTTTCTGTTGTTGTTGATCAGCCTCTAAGTCATGCCGACTCTTCCAACCCTATGGACTATATAACACACCAGCTCCTCTGTCCTCCACTATCTCCATTTTTTTTAGTAGACTTCTTTTTAGAACAGTTTTAGGCTTAGAGAAAAACTTAGGGGAAAAGGAGACTTGCCACATACCTCCTGTCCCCACACATGCACAGCCTCTCCTGTTACCAACATCCCCCACCAGAGGGTCCATTCCTTATGACTGATGAACCTGCACTGACACGTCGTTATCACCCAAAGACCACCGTCGACATTACGGTTCAGTCGTGGTGTCTACATTCGGCGGGTTTGGGCAAGTGTGTACTGACACGTATGCGCCATTGTTGTAGCAAACAGAGCAGCTTCTCCGTCCTAAAGTCCTCTCTGCTCTTTCAGTCCGTGTCTCCCTCCCTTTAATCCCTGGCAATTACCAATTCTCCAACCAAACGCTCCTCATTCCTAAATTCTCACCGCAGTTCCATCACCTGATATCGTTGTGATTTAGGCAAGTTATAATTCACCTGAGCCCTGAACTTCCCCAGATCCACAATCAACATTGGTAGATTTGGTGTGATGATGAGACAATGTATTAAAACCTAACTTAGTCCATAAGAGAATAGGCATCCATGAAATGCTCATTTCCCTTTCGGTCCTCCTTGAATTAGTAACGTGAAATCACATTTAGCTAAGAAAAGAGACAAGAAAGTGCCTGGGGACCCTGTGCATCACCAGAAATTTAAAAGGGGAGGGGGCCAGAGGAAGGAGGAGGATGTCCAGCTATCGCCTTCCAAACCCTCTTTCCAACTTGGAAAGTCCCTCCCTTGTAAAACCAATAAAGTGTCCTGTGGGAGTCGGGGCTCCCCAGATTTGGGGCCCCGTGTGCAAACATTACACACACGAGCCCCAGGTGCCCAGCCCACCCCACACAGGACCGTGCCAGGAGGACTAGGTAAGTCCCTCTTATCAGCTGACTCCTGGCTTCCTCTGCCCCACTTCTTGCAGACCTGTGGCCCTGGGAGCTGGCCTTCCACGTGGCCTGCCCAAGACCACTCAGATAATGAGAGGAAATACGGTCATCAGCTTACAGAAGGCTGGGGGTTCCGGACTGCAGACACAAGTCCTCCCCCACCGGCTGCCTGACCGGAGCCCTTCACCTCTCTGCAGGCAGTCCTCAGCTGTTCCCTGTGAGCCTGCGGACACCACCCGAGATGTCCCGTTTTGGTGGCTGGGGAATGCTCACAGCCTTTCTTGTCCTGCTCTGCTGCCGAGGTGAGCCTGGGGGTCCAGACTGGGTGTGTTCCCGCCAGAGGTTAGGGCGCCTGTTCCCCTGGTGTCCTGTGGAGAAGGGGGTCCGGGTCCCGAGGTCACTGAGGGTTTGAGCACAGCGGCTGCCCGCCACGGGTGTGGGATGCTATGCAAGCCTGGTTTCCCCAGGACCCCATGACCCCCGGGCAGCAGATGGGGGACCTGGCCTTCACACTTTGGGTTAACAGGCCCCATAGCTTCAGGGTGTGTGGATGTGGCAGGTCGTGGAGACTGATGGGAGACCAAGGAGGCTGGGGCTCAAGGGAAAGTGAGGGCACGTCCCAGCCGGTCTTCAGAGGTGGCCCAGTGGACAGCAGAGGTCAGTGGAGGGCATCGTCTTCTGCTGACCATCAAAGTGCAAACGAAGCCCCTTCTGGGTGGTCCAGGAGACGGTGAAGGAGAATGCTTCTAGGTGTGAGCACTCTGTTTTGGAAAACCTGTCAGGTTCCTTCCTGACAACCATGCAGGAAAGGGATTACTAGCCCATTTGAAAGATGGAGAAACTGAGGCTCAGAAAAGGAAAGCACTTTGCCCAAGGCCACAGAGCTGGCAAACTTGGGATTGAAAGGCAGCTCTCTTTCTCTCCCTAGAGAACCTTTCTCTTTCCCCAGCTGAGGGCTAGGTGGGGGCGGGTGGGTGTGACGGGAACACAGGGCACAGCACAGGCCCAGCTGGCCGACATCAGGTCAGATTCTGGGCCTTCTTCCTCGCTGGGCTCCAGCCATCCTGGTGTCCTCCCTGCCCAGGGTCTTGGCGCTGGGGGTTTTCTGCCCTCTGCAGACAGCTGGCAGCCAAGCTCCCCTCATTTCCTTACTCCTTCCTCAAATGTCACTATTTCCATGAAACCTGTCCTGAGCACAGTATTTCACGTGGCAGACCTACCCACTCCCTGTTTCCTTTCTTGGGCACTCCCACCAATTGGCAGGCTGGCTAATTCGCTTTTGGTTACTCAGTGTCTTTCGCGGCAGTGCGAGCTCCACAAGGGCAAGCTTTGAATTCCTTCCATCTCTGAGGGCTCTCCAGAGCCTAGATGGTGCCTGCCTCGCAGCTGGTGTTCTACAGGGATTTGCTAAAGAGAGGGAAGGAGTGGGGAGGAGCCAAACTCATGGACACGGGGCCTCAGAGGACACGATCCACCTCCAGTTCAGGGAGGCTTTCGCAGAGGAGGGGTCGTTTGGGCTGGGGGCAAGTTTGAATATAATCTCCATGGGGATAGGAGATGTGCATGAGGAAGACTCACCTGGAGGGGACAAGCTGGAAGAGCAGCGGGGACAGGGAGACAGCTAGGGCACATCCCCCTTGGTCTAGACCAGAGGCAGAAATGTCTGAACGGAGGGAGGAGCAGAAGGGACCCGTTGACGAGACTGCTCATCGTGGGCAGCCCCGCTGGGCAGGGCGGTGGGAGAGTCTTGTGAGAGTGTTTTCTGTCCTTCCAGGGTCTGGTGTGAAGGCATTCGAGGGGCCAGAGCATCTGATGGTGGGGTCTGGAGAGTCTCAGTTCATTAATTGTACTGCCAGTTGCACGGACCCCAAGAAACTTGTTCTGGAGACGCACCTAAACAAGACTCTCCTGGAGAGCCAGGCTCAGTGGAAGCTATTCAAGGTCGCCAACATCTCCAAGGATGAGAAGCTCCTGTGCAGTTTCACCTGCGGCGGCAGGCAGGAGACGAAAGTTTTCAACATCACCGTGTTCTGTGAGTGTCGCCCACGGGCCCTGCTCCCCGAGGCCGGAGCCTGGGTCTGCACACAGAGCGGCTCTGTCACTGCTCCTGGGCACTGTCCTATGGTCCCCACCTCCCTGGGCTCCTGGATCCAGGCCACGGGCTCAGAATCTGCTCACTCCCTCCCCTGGCCTCCTCGAACCCTGCCACAACCAGGATTTTGAGATTTGCTCAGAGGCAGACAATCCAAGCAAGGTTTAGACAAATGTAAAAGTCATTTCCACAGTCCCCTCCCAGCTGCGGAGCACCGCCATCACCAGAACACCCTGCATTCCGTGACAAGCAACAGGGACCCCATCAGGAGGGCTGGCACAACCACCACTGACCCATTCACCTCCTGGAGAGAAGGTTGAGGTTTTATATCCCCCTGAGGGCCCTTTCCAAATGTCTGACCATCACACACACACACACACCTGCCCACCAGCCACAGAGACCATGGAGAGACTGGGGTTCTCCCAGAAGCTCGGCACCCAGGGTATCACTCAGAACTGTCATCAGTGAGTCAAATGAGTATAAACATGTCTGAACTCTACCATATTATCCTGGGGTAATGGGGGCTAGGTATTCTAGTTTAAATATGAACCCAGAGAGATGTCCTGGTGGTCCAGTGGCTGACTCAGCACTCCCAATGCAGGGGACCTGGGTTTGATCCCTGGTCAGGGAACTAGATCCCACATAGCACAACTAAGACCTGGCTCAACCAAAGAAATCAATCTTTTTTTTTTCTTTTTTGTTAAAGAGAATTCAGGAAACCATGGTGTTTAATAACTAAGGGATAGAGACAGTTTTAAACCTGATCCTGAAAACCAAGGCAGGTCTGACTCTTGCCCCCTCCCTGAAAACCCTCACAATTCATGGCCCCATTCCAGTGAGCTCTCCCTTCTAAGTCTCTCTCAACAAAACTATCCAACTGTTTTATTTTTGAAATTTCTATTGAATTTATGGAGAGGAAAGAGACACAGCCAAAACTTTAATCTTTCTAGTTGGCTGAACTGATTCTGAACCTTTTCTTTGTAGACACCAGGGCACCTCCTCTCTTGTCCATTGCAGAAGTCATCGGGTCCCTGACACTGCCACCCAGACATCCTTCACCCTGAACTGCTTCCTCCTGCCCACCCCAGCCCACTTCCTGAGGACACCGTGGTCACAGGGGATGGTCTGGGCGGGTGGGGCCTGCCTGGCAGCATCCCCATCCTGAGCAGACCTCCCTGCCGCTTTCCTGCAGACCCTCCAAAGCAAGTGCTCCTGACGCTGTGGCCCACCTCAGTGGCCGCAGGGACACTGTTCACCATCGAGTGCAGGGTCCCCGCCGTGGCGCCCCTCGAAGGCCTCACTGTCACCCTGCTCCGTGGCACTGAGATCTTGTACATTCAGACCTTTGTGGGGACAGCACCTTCCCCTCAAGATGCCGTGGTCAGCCATAACACCACAGCTCACAGGGAAGACGGCCACCATAACTTCTCCTGTGAGGCCCAGATGGACCTGCGCTCTCACGGCGGTGGCCTCGTCCACAGAGTCTCAGATCCCCAGAGGCTTGAAGTCAAAGGTGAGGGGGAGCCCACAGTTCAGGAGGGGGTACCTTCACTTTCAGCCCTCAGGGGAAGAAAACGCCTTTGCCCCGCTCTCTGCCAGCTCAGGGGAGGCACTCGGGGAAACGACACTTGATCCCTGGGGTTCCCTGGAGTTCCTGGCGAGTTCCTGGCTTGGACCCTGACTAGTTGCTTGGTCATGAGTGAGCTGGGTGACCTTAACCAAGTCAAGCTCCTCTCTCTGGCCTTGACCGCTCTCTGCAATGATAAATTTGACTGGACTGACCCCTAGGTCCCCTGGAGACCCGCTTCTGTGACCCTAGATGGTCAAGATCCTCTTTGTCTTCAGAGAGTTTGGCCAAAGCTCCCTCATCTCTGCCCAGGGAGGGGCTTGGCCTGGACCTCACCACAGTGCAGACCATGAGGTCTGGCAGCACATGGCAAGGGCACCATCTGAGTCCATCTGCCCTCATGGTCTCACAGAGGCCGGCTGGTGGCCTGGACCCCGGTCCTCCTTCCCTCCAGTGATAACACCATTTGCCACTCATCCCTGCAATGCAGAGTGACAGCAGGCTGCCCAGGGGTGGATGGCTGGGTGACAGGTAGACAGCTGCCTCCGATGAGCCTGGCTCCTGGGACCAGAGGACTTCTGTGACCTCTAGCCCTTCCCTCCCCAGAGCCTGAGCCCAACACCCAGATGGTGATCATCATCGCGGTCGTGATAGTGCTGCTGCTCGTGTTTGTGACATTCATCTTCCTGTGCTTTGTCTTCAGCCAGAAGTGGCACCGGGGGCGGACAGGTCATTACCCTGTGCATGACCGTTGGAGACGGCTGATAGAGAGCCACCGGGCACAGACCCTGTGAGCAGTGCGGCCACTGTCATGGCGGCCACTGAACTCAGTGTGGCTCCTTAGGCTGCGGTCCAGGCCTGGGGAGGGACCATGTGAAGCAGCCTCAATACAAACACCTGGGCTTAACCCCGTGCCTTCGTGTCTCCTCCTGGGAATGGCCAGGAAGGGGAGCCACCAGGCCTGGCTGAACTTCTGTCTCCAAATGTCTCCTCAGTCTCCCTCCGCCCTCTCCTTCAGAGGCCTTCCTGAGCCCCAGCAAACCCAGGGCCTGGTGTGCCCCCAGGCCGACCCGCCCGGGCACCAGGCTCCCAGCCTGAAGGGACCCTGAGTGACTCCTTCCTCCTGAGGGAGGGTGGGGAGACCCGCCCTGGCCCAGAGGGGCAGAGAGACACTCTGTTCCCACGTGGCCCTCCAGGACATGGCTCTGACTGCTCTCTTCTGCCAACAGAGCCAGCATCCAGGGGTGAGTGTGGGGGCCTAATGGCTTGGCTCCAGGAACCTCCCCGCCAGGCCTCCCCTGCCACTCTGGGCCTTCCAAGAGCCATGGAAACAAAAGCTGTCCTCGCCTCTTACCTTCAGTTCTGTTATTGGGCCAAATGGGGACCCCGCAGCCCTTGTCATCCAGAGAGAGGGGAAGGGGAGAAGGTCGAGGGAGGGCTCCGTCTCCCAGGCCTCTGCCAGCCGGGCAGCGATCAATGGGACAGGGTTGGCCTTTCATGTGGCTTCTGGGGCCTGGACAGGGTTCTAAGGGACTCTCACCATGGATCAGATATCAGGTTGGTTCAAGGTCTCCGTGTGGTGGAGATGGGACTCATTTACCCCGAGGAGAGGCCTGGCTGGGAATGGGGATGGTAAAAAGGGTTGCCAGGTGTAGAAAGTGGTTGTTAGGCATGAGTTGGACACGGGGGCTCCAGGGAGGCTGTTTCCAACTCTTCAATGAAGCTGGCCTGGCCCCAGGGCTGCTGTCTGTCCTCATTATGGGCTCTCGGCATCGTAATAGTCTGGGGGGAGAAGCATCCTCATCATGACTGCCCCCTGCCTCAGTGGGCCCCAAGGAAGAGTTAAGGGGACAGACCTGCTTAGTGATGACAATACAACATGCCCCCCACCTCAGGACACATGGCCCTCCCTGCCTTCGGATCTGCCCCTTGGCCTAGGGACCACCTGGTCCTTACCTGAAGCTGGAGGTACATCTGCACCCACAGTTCCAGTGGCACTGGGCGGTGGGGGTGGGGGCACCGCTCTCCTTGGATGGGGAAGGGAAAAGAAACCCCCCATCAGAGTTCTCAGAGTGGCCTCTGCAACTTGACCCACAAGTCTCTCCACCCCACCCACAGACCCTGGCCAGTTCTTCCACCCCCAGAACAAAGCCTTGGCAGCACCCAGATCCCCGGCCTCACTTACACCCCCCTTTTTCCAGGCGCAGGAGGGTGGTGCTGAATCTCAGCTGAATCCTGCACGCGGGGCTGGTGTAGGGGAGTGGAAAGGAGAGGGCCTGACCAGGGGAGCAAGGGGCCCAGGGCAGGCATGGTGCAGGGCAGGTAGTGGTGGTGGAAAACCAGAGGCCCCTCCTCCTGGGGTTCCTTCTCCTCCTGCTGTTGAACCTCCAAGGAGACCTGGGGATTGTGCAAGATGGGAGGGGAGACAATACAGCGTCAGATTCTCCCTGCCCCTGGTCCTCCATTCCTCTGAATTATTTCTTCAGATACACAGCTCAAAAGGGCTACTGTTTTTTGAGCATTTAAGACAAGCAAGCAAGCACTTTGGAGACATTTATTCCTTATTCTGCAGGTGGGAAAACTGAGGCTCACAGGTTAAGCAGCTTTTCTAAGGTTACCCAGCTCCTAAGTGGCCAAGCAGGGACTGGAGGGATCCAAATATGGCTCCAGAGCTGGGCCCAGGAGTCCCACTGGCCTCACCCTGTTACCGATCCAGGGTCATTGGACTCTTTCATGGACAAGGGATAGGCTACCCACTCCAGTATTCTTGGGCTTCCCTGGTGGCTCAGCTGGTAAAGAATCCTCCTGCAATGTGGGAGACTTGGATTCGATCCCTGTGTTGGGAAGATCCCCTGGAGAAGGGAACGGCTACCCACTCCAATATTCTGGCCTGGAGAATTCCATGGACTATATAGTCCATGGGGTCACAAAGAGTCGGATACAACTCTTTAATCAATAGATTTTAATAAGAAGCCAGCCAAGGAATTCAAGCTGATAATTCACTGGGCCTCAAGCCGCACCAGAGAGTGAGAATGTGAGTCGTCGGGGGCCCAAACTCCCTCCCCAACAAGAGTGGGTCGGTTCCTTAAATGTGGAGAGAGTGAGGGCTGATGGTGGGTTGGGCTAGAGGGGTGGCTTAAGTGGTCCGCCCACTCTCTTGGTGGTGCCGTGTGCAGGGATCATGCGCAGTACCCTTGTTTTGCTTCCTGAAGCTCAGAAACGGCAGTTGATTTGTGACCTTTCTGTAGCTTATTGTTCGTAAGTGCCCCAGCTGCGCATGCGTGCAGTTATTTTTAGTTTCTTTGTTTTCCACTGATGGTTAGTCCAGGTGCAAGCACTTCTGTAAAGAGTTCCGGGTCCCAGCCCATCTCAAGCCCCAGTCTCTGGTCCAATTATGCCCCTGTTGAGGTGGGGTGCTCATTCCAGGGCCACCCCCACCTCCAGGGCCGGCAGGGGAGGGGTGAAGGGATGAGATGGCAGCAGCTCCTCAGGGTCTCCCTCTGCCTCTGACCAGCCCCTCCTTGAACCTCCTCTCTGCTCCCTCCAAGCTGACTGGCCTCCTCCCTCCACCCAGCTGTCACTCCTCCAGACCTCTCAGGGTGTCTAGCATCTGCTAAATAAGGCTCCGCCTTAGAGCTCCCCCCATGTACACCCCCCCAACACACACACGCGCGTGCGCGTGAAAGTACACAAGGTTTCCTCCATCCTGTCTCTGACTTCGTCGCTGTTCACCTAGATGGTGGACTGTACACCCCTCACCTCCTTCAAGCATCAGAATCATACCTGGCTTTTTTTTTTTCTTTTTGGCCCCATCAGGAGGCTTCTGGGATCTTAGTTCCCTGACCAGGAATTGAACCCCGGGCTCTCCAGCAGTGGACGCTCGTAGTCCTAACATTGGACCACCAGAGAATTCCTCTACCTGGCTTTTAAGGGCTGGTTCTAAGGCCACGTGCTCTTCTGAGGAAACCCAACCAGGTGGCCCTCACAGTTTGTACCAGTCACAGCCAAAATTGCCTTGTATTCACAGTCATCCATTTCTTCAGTCACTTGTTCAACAAAAGCAATTGAGCCCCTAGTAATTTATCAGGTACCCTATAGTGCGAGGGTACAGTGGAACCTCTGTCCCTGGGAGTCCAGTGGGCGATGCACTGCAGGGGGGTCTTTGACACAAGACCTGAGTGGTCTGGATTTTGGGACCCCCTACCTCTACTCCATGGAGGATGGCATGGCCATCTGGCATGTAATAGATGCCAAACAGAGAAGCCACATAGATGTGGGCTGACTTTTGGCTCCTCTGTCGCCTGATTTTCCTTTTTTTCCTCAAGATGGAGGGAACCCCAAATGTTTGCCCACCTCTGTCCCTGCAGGTGGGCAGCTCTGGTAGTCCACCCCCACCCCCAGGCAACGCACCTGTGAGTTAGTCCAGGAAAGCCCCTGGTTGAGCACAGCTGCCACCTGGCCACTCAGAAAGAGCTGGTTCATCTGAACGTTCTGTAGCATCATCAGCTCCAGCAGATCTAAGGGACCGGAGTTCAGCAGGCCCCCGCCAACCCTTCTCCTGCCCTTGCTGGCGACGCCAGGGTCATTTCCCCAGCATCCTGCCCGGGAGTGGATGGGTGGGGTGGGGTGGGGGGGGGCGCCCAGAGAATGTGCCGGGCAGAGCAGGGTACAACATGGGGTACTCCCGGAGTCTCACCTTCCTTCACGCGGCCTGGCTGCGGGGATGGGGGTGGGATGGTCCACGGGAGGGGCTGCAGAATGGTCACCCAGGGCTGGGGGGAGGAGGGGATCAGTCAGGCAGGCGGGGAAGGGATGGGGAGCCCCTAAACCTGCAGGAGCTTCTGCCCTCTGCGCCCCCACTGCCTCCCAGTTCTCTGTCAAGTCTCTTTCTTTCCGGCTGGGATCTCTCTCCTCACCACCCCCTCCAGGGTTTCGAACCTCCAGGAATATTTCCCCAACTCAGCCCCTGACCCTCGCCTGCCCACAAGGTCGTCCAGATAAAGGCAGGCTCCGCTCCCTGACTCAGCCTTCACCATTGGGGCTGCGGTCTGTGCTGCGGGGTGACTCCAGCTCCCTCCAATCCCTGAGGCCATGGCCAGCTGCGGGGATCACGGTTACCTTGACGACACTGGAGGACGCCAAAGTCTCCTCCCACGCATGCGCAGGTCTCCAGGTCCCGCCTGCGCTCTGGTGCCCGGGGCTTTCGCCCTAAGTCCCCGCCTCCTGCTCGGCTCTCTCCAACTCTACGGAGGAGAGGTTCCCGGGGATTCCCACAGCTCCGGAGGCCGGACTCTCTCCCAGATGTCCATACCCAAATCCCTGCGCTGGGGCTCTCTGGACATCGCGTCTCATCCTCCGCTGTATCTCACAACCTTGGGCATCCCCCAGCACCAGGCCTGGGGAGCCGGGGCGCGGGGCGCGGTGGGAGGGTGGTATTTGTTGAATGAATAAATGAGTGACTGGGGAGGCCCACCCCACCTCGCACACTTGGTTTTCAGGGCCGGCGCCCAATCGACTAGGATGATGAGTTAGGAGTAGAGAATTATACAGCAGTAGACTTGGGGGTGAGGGGCAGGTGAGCAAGGAGGGCAGGGGGTTTGCTCCACATCTCTTGCTCTGAGGCTCGATGGTAGAGAATCTGCCTGCAGTGCAGGAGACGGAGGAGACAGGGGTTCGATCCCTGGGTTGGGAAGATGCCCTGGAGAAGGGCTTGGCAACCCACTCCAGTATTCTTGCCTAGAGAATTCCATGGACAGAGGAGCCTGGCGGGCTGCGGTCCATGGAGGTTGCAAAGAGTCAGACATGACTGAGCACAGACACTCTGAATCAGAGGGCCGGCCTGCAGGCCAAGAGAGGCTTCTGGAGCAGACATGGAAGGAAACACCGACCAAGTTCGCAGAGAAGGCTGGTCCCTGTTTGCTCCCTGGTCCCTGGTCAAGGTGAGCCATTTCTCCAAAGTGGAGAGTGGGGAGTTTAACATCAGTGCCCCCATTATTGTCCTTATCTTTTAAAAATTACC
Organism: Ovis canadensis; assembly: GCF_042477335.2. Taxonomy (NCBI): domain Eukaryota; kingdom Metazoa; phylum Chordata; class Mammalia; order Artiodactyla; family Bovidae; genus Ovis; species Ovis canadensis. The sequence continues at coordinate 56,610,041 of NC_091255.1, read as the reverse complement.
AAAGCATGCATTCTTTCGACAGGAAGTTATCAAGGTCTTCTTTGCTTACGAACAGGTGAAGGGAGAGATCTATTTCGGCAGCTGTGACCATCCTAAGATAGGCCCTGAGCAGCAGTCGAAGAAAATCCAGACAGGAAGCTGGGATTAGCACCCTGGAGTTGCCCTTCCCCCACCCTCCACTTCTGTTGTGTTCTCCTTCCCAGCAGTCCTGTTGTCTAGAACCAGAAAGGCCATTCACACCTCTTCTTCAGTAAACCTTCGTCCCTGTCTCTGGGAGACGGGGTACTGTGGGCAGTGTGTTAGCTGTCCCCAGGGGTCTTCTGGCTTCAACAGCCATGACCAAGCTGAGATGGGGCACTGTGGTCTCAGGCCCACCCTTACTCCAGGTAGAAAGAGAGAACCAAGCTTTGTGCCCAGGAGGTGCCTGGGTGTGCTCCTTCGGAGCACTCTAGGCACAGCGGTGTATCCTTGCTGGTTCCAGCATTGTTGGGAAGTGAAAAACGAGGGCACAGTGTAACCTATGCAAAGCCTTCTGTGAGGAAGGATCATGAGAAAGAGATGACTCTGTCGCTGAAGGATGGAGTTTTGAAGGAAGCGGAGACCCTTAGAATGGGGCCAATGGATGGGACAGGGCAGCCCAGGCTGGGGACACAGCCAGAGCAAACGGACAGGACCTAGAAAGGTCCAGTGGCTCAAAATGCCTGGCAGGGTGAGGGGAGCTGGGCAGAGGGACGTTCCAGGCAGACCCAGGTCAGACTCCATGGCGAAGTTATAGAAGTGAGGCTTTGCCATATGGGTAATGGGAAATTCTTGGTGGGTTTTGCAGGAGAGAAATAAGCAGATGATGTGTACATAGCTATGTTTTAGGAAGATTTATCTTGTTTGTCGTATCTCTCTTTACGTCAACCAGAATTTGAAACAATAGATGTCTGATGGGATGTGTCTTCCCAGTGGAATAGTTGTTCCACCATTGAAAATTTTGGTACAAAATATATCTAATTGACATCGAACAATGTCCAACAGAGTCGAGCAAGGCAATCAGAAAGCGGCATAAGATCTTATTTTCTTTTTTAATTATATGTATAAATGTGCATGTGTGTGTGGAGAGAGAACGAAAGAGAAGAAAAGAGGCAGAGAGAGCGAGAGAGAGGGGGGCCCACCCCTGCCAGGCTCCCCGCTTCTTCACCACTTCACAGTGCCTCCTGGGATCGCCCTCCAAATGAACTCCTTGCTCCCAAGTCCTTGTTTCAGGCTCTGCTTTGGGGGGAATTCAAACACCAGTCTCACCCCTTTTCCATGTCTTCTGCCCAGGCTGCTGCTAGCTCTGGGGGAAATCTATTCTTGTAGCTCTCTGATGAATTTGTGTCCCATGATGAGCAATACCAAAGTAGACACTGAAGAACGTTTGTCTGGGGATATAAAGTTCCGTGGATTAAACTGAGGCAAAGCTGGAGGCAGGGAGGCCAGAAGGAAGCCCAGGGAGGGCTGGAGGGGGCTGTGGGAAAGAGGCAGGAAGAGTGATCATTTTGATACCTCACATGTAAGATTTTATGTTAACCTTATGTGAGACTGCTTGTATTTTGGAAGACAGGGCTGAGTCAAACAATCTGGTTCTGATATCCAATTAGAGTTCATTGTCAAAGGAAACAGAAGCCCCTGCTCTTTGAATAATGGGAAAGCCACACACTTTTCTGGCAGCGCTGTGATGTGCAACAATGGAGTTGACTTCCTGACTCTTCACCCTGCCTACTATTATTTTGTCTGGGGTGTTGAACATTCCACATAGTCCCTTTCCTTTTCTTCTCAATGGGGACTCTTATTTACACGTTCAGTTTTGTGTGTATGTGTGTGTGTGTGTTTTTAATGTCCCAAGACAACATGTACCAAAAGTCCTCCCCATTGTCTTGGTAAATCTGTTCCTGGCAATAAGCTAGACATGGAAAAAAGATTCCTACTCCAATGTGTCCATTGCAGTGTTATTTTTAAGAGCTGAAAGTTGAACGTTGGGAGAAGGCAATGGCACCCCACTCCAGTACTCTTGCCTGGAAAATCCCATGGATGGAGGGGCCTGGTAGGCTGCAGTCCATGGGGTCGCTAGAGTCGGGCACAACTGAGCGACTTCACTTTTGCTTTTCACTTTCATGCATTGGAGAAGGAAATGGCAACCCGCAGTCGGACATGATTGAAGCGACTTAGCAGCAGCAGCAGCAGTAATAGGGAAGTGGTTATGTAAATGGAGGCAATTCACTCCAAGGAAGAGTGTGCAGCCATTAAAAACCGTGGGATGGGAAAACGTGGCTCCCTCCTCACTTCCTCAGATGGAAATGGAGAGATGAGGGTCCTTTTAAGAATTCAAGCGGAGGGGCTTCCCTGGTGGTCCAGGGAAGTTAGGAATCCACTTGCCAGTGCAGGGGGCGTGGGCTCAATCCCTGTTCGGGGAACTAAGATCCGACGCAGCACCGAGCAACTGAGCCCGTGGGCCCTAACTACAGAGGCACACAGCCAAAGAATTAATTAATAATAATTTTAAAAAAGAATTTAACTGGAAATGTCCATATTTCTTTTCAGTACAGATGAGGAGGCGCCACGCGGAGAGAGACTGACCTAGTGGCAGGCTCTTTTGGGAGGGCCCAGTTCCTAAAGAGGCACAAGTTGGAAGGAATTAGAACATGACGGTTGAAGGAGAGGTATTAAATACCAGTTTGCAGAATTACAAGACTGATGGATTTGTGGAGAGAAGTCTTGAAATTGTAACAGTAAAGAAATTCCATTTTTCCTCTTAGAGGCTCCAACTCTGCTATTTCTACAAATTGTGGTTATCCTTGTGAGATGTGTATGTGTGGTGGGTGGGGAGGGGGGAGGTTATCCAAAAGGCCCCTGGTGGTACTTTGCAGACTTATAAACATGTAGATCAGGCTTCCCGGGTGGTGCTAGTGATAAAGAGCCCACCTGCCAATTCAGGAGACATAAGAGACCCGGGTTTGATCCCTGGGTCAGGAAGAGCCCCTGGAGGAGGGCACAGCAACCCACTCCAGTATTCTTGCCTGGAGAATCCCCACGGACAGAGGAGCCTGGAGGGCTACAGTCCACGGGGTTGCAGAGTCGGACACGACTGAAGCGACTTAACACGCACACATAGATCACACGATGGGACTGGGATGCTGTGTGCTGGGGTCACAGTTTCAAGGTCTCACCCACCAGAACAGAGCTATGATATGGAGTCCAGAAGACTCCCTTTCTGGGCTCCCTGGAATTGGGGTGCCCCCAACCATGGGGGAGCACTTGCCAAACTGCCTGGAAGTCACCCTTGACTGAATGATTCAGGGAAGAAATTGACTGCTCAGGCCAAGGGGTGGGAGATGGGACAGGATATGCCAGGGCCAGTTTCTGTGGGTCAGGATGAGATTTTCTGAAAGAGGATTCTAGTGTGCAGAATTCTTTGGCTTGTGGGCAACTGAAATTCAACCTAAATCAGTTTAAATAAAAGGAACATTTTGGGGCTCGTGTGATACAGGACAGTGATGGAGCTGGTTCATAGTGTAACTGACTCAGGTGTCTTCAGGTTCCTCTAATCCACCCTCTTTGTCCCCCTCCCGTCTGTATGATGTCCCCCCTTCCTATAAATAGACTCTCTCACTTCTGACAGACATACCCTAGGCACCTTCAGATGTGCTTCATTACTCTAGACAAACTTAGAGAATCCCACGGAGAGAGAGAAGATCTTTCTTTTGTATTGATACATATAAATCCCCAGGAAGGACTATCACTGGCTGTTTGACTGACCCTATCGAGTCACATATCCAGCTTTTGGACCAACCACTGTGGCCAAGAGGATTGGCCAGACCTAGGTGACAATGTCCATCTCTGTGGCCAGGGCAAGGTGGCTGTCCTGTAATCAGCAGCTCAGCCAGAATCACATATTTGGAGTAGGGAAAGAGCAGTTCCCCAAAGAAAGGAAGAATATTGTTATCAATAGAGAGGTATGCATTCCCCTTGGAAAAAAAGTCGTATTTAACACACAGCTTCTGTTTTCCCATGAGCCCCATCCCTAATCCAAATGGCACCTTGTGCAAATCAGAAAAATTAGCCCCTTCCTCGAGATATTTTGCCACCATCTGCTAGAAAACTATCATCTTAAATATACTAATCTATAACGACTATAGATGTGATTGGTTCCCAGAATTGCGCAGTGCACAACCCATAACAACCGAATGCATACAACCCCTGCCGCCTTTTGTGCTATAGTTCCCTTCACTAACTTCAGTTCCTCATTAAAGAAAGTCTGACTCCATAGAGCTTTGGGCAGACACCTAAAGGGCAGAGCCATAGTTGGGAATGACAGCTGCCTCCCACCACCTCCCCTCCAGTGCCCACGGACAGGGAGCAATGTGCTATCAAGGGAACACTGACCAGGAATTCCAGACGGTGGCCAGCAGCAAAGCAAACTGGAGCTGCATCAGGACTGGGAGTGGCGAGAGAATCCCCGAGGCGCAGTTTCAGGGAGATGACTTGCGAAGGATGGGAGATAAAATCTCATGTTTTTTCTGAATGCCAGAAGAAGCAAAGAAGAAGTTGGGGCCGGCAGAGGCTGGACTACATTAGCAATACAACCACATGGAAAATGGTTGTCAGGTCAGTGAGCAACGCAGGATTAAAGAACCTTGCAGCAAAAACACCAAGGCTTCCACCTTGGTCTAAAGACACGCCTCTGAGGGTGTGAATGACTCACTGGGAGATGTTCGAAATCTGGGCAGAGCAGGAACTTCTCAGACCACAGCCAGGCCTGGCCCCCAGGGAGGGGCTGGACTGTGCTGAAGCTGGAACCGCAGAGAGCCTCTGGGAGGAGAGGCACCATGGGGCCAGCTCCCCGGGCTTCCCTCTGCCTCTTGCAAAGGTCACTCTGGCCTGGGCTCAGCTTAGACAGAGGTCTGGCTGCCAGAAAAGCCAGTGGCAGTTAGGGGTATGGGAGACTGGGGGACGTTTTGGGGGACGGTTTCTGTGGATTCACTCAAGAGATTCTGTTTGCCCCGGGGCAGGAGCTAATGAGCAAGAGGTGGGTCCTTTCTAGACACCTCCACTAGAGGTCACCACAGCCCCAGAGTGGAAGTGGGGGAGGGGGCTAAACTAAGGAACATCCCTCCCCCCCCCAACTTCCGAGGGACAGATGTCTAGTCAGTGGGGTGGGGCAGTGTTGGTAGAGAAATGACCCTCAGGGCTGCTGTGTGGTCCAGCTAAGCAGCTGTGTTGGGGGGAGGAGCTCATGGGTGTGAGATGTGGGTGTGGGCATATAGACAGACACACACTTGATAAAATCCTAGTCACCAGAGACGTGCCTGGTGGTCCAGGGGCAAGAAACTCCGCACACTGGGGAAAGCACGGGGCCCAGGTTCGATCCCTGGTCAGGAAACTAGACCCCACACACCACAGCTGAGATCCCGTGCAATCAAATAAATAAATAAAATCAATATTTAAAAGAAATATAACGACCATAGGTACATATAGGTGGCCCTGTGTACATGTGAATGGAAGCATGTTACGTGGGCACAGACAAACACCCGGATATAAATAACAGGCCTGAAATGCCCAGTTGCATGGGCATGACAGTGGTGTGTGCACACACTCGATACAACTGTAGTGTCTGGGATATGCAACATCTGTGCTCATCTGGGCAGAAGAGTGCGCGTGGCTGCATGCGTGTAATAATACACATCTGTGCACAAACCTGCTGTGAGCGTGGGAGTGTGCCTATGTGAGTAGCAGGTATGCATTTGAATAAGTGTGACACGCAGTGGAAGCATTTGTGTGACTGTGTGAAGGGTATACTTTACGTGCCCAGCTGAGCATGTATGAGTGTGACAGTGGGCAGGGGGGAACGCAGCCGTGAGTGTGTAGAGTGTGCCAGCCAGTGTGTGTCCTGGGAGTGCTTCTGGGAACGAGTGTGAAAGGAGAGTCCTGTACAAGAATGAGCCTGTGGGCTCAGGCTCATGGCCACACAGTGGGCGTGTGTGCGTGCGTGTGTGTGAGAGAGTGGACGAACGTGGTGAGTGTGTCACGCTCTGGGTCAGCGGTCCCCCAGCCCAGACAGTCCCAAGCAGAGCCCCGGGCACCCATGAGGCAAGCGCGGCCCAGGCTCCCACCTGAAGATTGGCCGGGTCCTCAGGTTTCACTCATGACCCTGTGACATCAGCGGCAGCAGCTGTCCCCGCCGGCCGGCCCCCCGGCCAAGTCCCCCAGAGTCTCAGCCCCAGCCCGAGGTGGGCACGCCGCTCCGAGCTCGTCTGCTCCCGTCCAACAGTGAGTACCGCGTACCCGCCCTGAGCCCCGCCGGGCCAGGCACCCCAAAGGCAGGCCACCCCCAGGGGCCCAGTGCCCTGGCCCCTAGCCCAGCCTGGCTCTGAGGAAGTCACCGCTTTGCTCCAGGCACCACTGTCCTCCTGCCCACGCCGGGCCCCGCTCCGCGGACACCCTGCCCAAGCTCCTTGTGCCACGACCCCGGCCGGATCCCTGTGCTTGCCTCTCCCTGCCCCGTCGGCCTGTGCCCCTGTCTGGCTGGCCAGCCCTGCCCTCAGCCAGGGTCGTCGTCCTGATCACAGACGGCCCAGGGGCTAAGGCTCGGCTCCGGACGGGGTGACCCAAGGGACAGAGATGGGACTGAGTTTCTCAGGGGAGGAGGGTGGAGGGCCCAGAGCAGTGACTCGGCTCAGCCTGACCGCAGTGGCCCAGAAGGCAGGGCTGGCGGCGGGGAGGAGAGCGGGAGGCCGGCTGGGGGGTGGCGGCGGCTCCTTTGCTCTGCTGGAGCAGGAATCTGCGAGATGCCAGCAGAGGACACATCTCGGGCTGAGAGGCCGGCTGGGCTCTGCCCACTGCCCCTGCCTCTCCCTGCCGCGGGGCACACTTGGGCTCCTCTCCTGGAGAAACCAAGGGGGAGGTGGGCAGAGGAGCAGCTCCTCTTAGTGAAGGGGGTGTGGGGACAGGGAGCCAGAGAGTCCAGGGTGAGGGGCATCCCACATGGGGCCGCCGCACTGAAGGGTCTCTGCGGGACTCAGAAGGAGACTGGGGCTGGGGTCAGTGGGCTGGAGTGAAGGGGCAGGGGTGCGTCACCAGGGCAGAGCACAGACACCCCCCGCCACCTTCGCTGACAGAGCTGGGCACCCAGGACTCTAGGAGGGAGCGTGGGCAGGGGCTGGCCAAGAAGGCCTGATGGTCTGAGCAGAGATGAGAGAAGGTGTTTTTGGAAGCTCATGGAGCTGAAGGGAGGTGTGTTTTGTGTGTGTTGGAGGAGTTTGTTCAAAAGGTCGAAGATGCCACATCTAGAAGGCCTGGGGAGGGGGGTGGGACGGGAGGCTTCCAAGAATGTACTGGTAGGGGCAGGGGGGCCTGAGCCCCTTCCCACTCCGCCCCGTCAAGTACTGTGTCCCACTGCCCCTCACCCTGCTCAGGGCATGGGGTCAGGGCAGGGGGCCAGGTTCTGATGAGAGCTTGTGACACCCCGCTGTGGGGAGATGGCTTTCCAGGTGGAGACTAGACAGGTCCGCCTCCGACTTATACTGCCTGCTGCAGGCATCTGCCCCAGAGCCCAGGAAGGCTAGAGCCCAGGGGAGCCTTGACATGATATAATTGTCGCTCTCTCTTGTCCGACTCTTTGCGACCACACGGACTGTAGCCCACCAGGTTCCTCTGTCTATGGGATTCTCCAGGCAAGAATACTAGAGTAGGTTGTGATGCTTTCCTCCAGGGGATCCCCCAACCCAGGGATCAAACCTGCGTCTCCTGTATCTCCTGCACTGCAGGCAGGTACCTTACCGCTGAGCCACCTGGGAAGGCTTGAAGGCCATTTAATTCGGCCCCTAAAGATGCGCCAGGTCGGGCAGGGCAGCGAGAGACCAGGTTCCGTGTCTGTCTAGTCTGGTGAGGGGAGGAGGCTGACAGAAGTTAGGGCAGAACAAGAGGTGAGCGTTGTTGTCACTCGTCTAGGGTGGCAGTGACTGAACCCAGGTGTGCAGAGCTGGGGTTGGGGGCAGGTGTCAGAGGGCTGCTTCTCCCAGAACCCTCCAGCTTCTTCCAGGGTCATAGCTAGTCCCCTGCTCGTGGCCAGTGGTGTGGATGATTATACACACTGCATCAGGATTTGGAGCCACGTTCCCTGTGTGGGGTGATGCAGGGGCCCAGACATAGCCCAAGGCCCACTCCATCTTCATGCCTGGCAGCTCTCAGGGGATGGGAGGGGTTTGGGGAAGGTACTTAAGGGTCCTCCCTAGGTGGTCCCATCCCTGCCTGGCTTCCTTGTCATTTTTGCATCGGGACCTGCTTAGGGTGGAGGCTCAGGACTCAGGGTCGCCTCCAGCTCTAGACTGGCCTGAGTGTCAAAGTCTGCCCAGCTGGCTTCCCTGCCCTGACCCACCCAGGCCCAAGGGTGGGGGAGCCCTGAAGCTCATGCTGAAGGCATTGAACTCCTGGCCAGATGCTGGAGGTGGTCCTGACAAAGTCCCTGCCTTTGGGGGCAACTCTGTCCACCAGAACAGAGAAAAGCATGGGTGATGGCAGGAAAGGGTGGGTTTAGAGAAGGCTCCCAGGGAAGGCAAGGCAGAGAGGAGAGAAGGGATTGGACCCTCCAGACCAGAGTGGGAAGGCTCACTCTCTCCAGGTGATAGGAGAGATGCCTAGAGGGAAAGATCTGAGCCCAGGGGCCTTGGCGAGCAGGTAGAGATAAGGCGGGGGCAGGAGGAGGGAGCGTCAGCAGCCCCAGTCCACATGACACAGACCTCTGTCCCTCGAGTCCTCTTAGAGGGAAGGCTCAGGTTCAGAGGGCCCTGTCACTTACCTGGGGCACAAGGCTTGTGAGGGGCCACGGCCCCTACTCCCTGGGGCAGAGCTCACCCCCGAGACCCTGGGGGCAGTGGGTCCCCGGTTGCATCCCTAGGGGTCCCCAACTCTGCAGTGGCAGGAACAGGCCCGGACTCCCCACAGCTCCACTGGAAGGTGCTCGTGGGGCTGGGGAATCCCAGGGTCTCTCCGCCTCCGCCACCCCAGCCCCAGGCCTTTCATGTGCTCTGGCCCCCATTCTGCCTCGTCAGCACAGCTATTTTTATTCCCTACAGTTTTCAGTCAACAGCCCTTGTGTGTGTGTGGCGGGAGGGGCGGCAGGGCATGGGACAGCCAGGGGAGTGGGAGGGGCTCGAGGAGCCCACTGGGCAGTGGGGATGGCAGGGGAGCCATGGTGCCCCTCAAAGGGCAGGCTACCCCTGGCCCCCCGCAGGCCTCCCTGCGCTCTGCTGGGAGGCCTAGCAGAAATGTTCAGTGCAAAACCCACAAGAGTCACCAGACCCCACTCTGTTTTTGAACTGGTTTGTGAAACCAGGTGCCAGCCCCTCCTCCACCCCCATAGGTGCTAGAAGGTCATGGCCCAGTTTAGACACTGACCGGGGTGTTGATATACCTTAGTGGTTCAGAGCCAGGGTCTCTTCCGAGAGCCCCAGGGGTCAGGTTTCCAGCCCCAATTTACTACATAAATAACACCTGGCAACTTCCTTATCCTCTCTGTGCCTCCGTTTCCTCATCTGCCAAATGGAATAATAACAATAGGATCATGTCAGGATTACATGAGCTCATTGCATGTGAAACACCCAGCATAGTGCTTGGCAAGTATATAAGTGTTAACCAGGAATTCATTATTACGCTTGTTATCAGGTTATGACTCTGAAATAAATGTCTCCTTGTTGGGGGGTTGGGAGTCACAGAAGGGGAGAAGAAGTTACAAGTTGGGGTGCCTGGTAGGAAGCATTAGACCCTGTCCAGCTCTGGGTACCCTACATACCTGGGAGGAGGTGGGTTTTTTCCTACCAAGAGATGCTTTTATTATACTGACAGCAGAGCTCCCCTTATGAGAGTGTGTGGTTTACAGGTATTGCCTCAAGCTCTGTGAAAGTAAAGGACAAAGCCGAGCTTGCCCCTACCCCAGCCTCCCCCTACCCCAGGCTCAGAGTTCAGTAAGAGCTGCAGGTGAGTCTTATCTTTTTTGAGGCTTGTTAAGTTCTTGATTGGCCTAATTTGGGAGAAGGATCTTCCACAGGGTCACTGGTGAGAAAACATCCCTGGAGCAGTTTCTGGGGTTGAACCAAATTCTCTGAGTGGCAAAGCCATGCTGCTGAAGGGGCGGGATGCCGCTTGGGGGTTTAGGTTATAGGCTCAGGTTCTGTGGGCCGCTCTTCCTAATGCTCCTCGTCCAATTCCCTGAGCCTGGCAGGGACCTAGAGCCCAAGTATGGGGTGAAAGGGGTCAAAGCCTATGCTATCCAGATGGTTAGGGGTTGATGGAGGGAAGCGGGGCCAGATAGGCCCTGGAACTCTCCAGGCTCAGAATCAGTTTCGAACCGTCCTCTTCTCATCCTCTGGGTAGACCTAAGGCAGGAAAAAGGCCTGGCAGCCATAGTCTGGGAGTGGGGAGAGTGCGTGGCAGAGAGAACAGAGGCCAGCAGCTCCAGGGGCTGACCTAGGTGGGAGCCCGCAGGGTGAGGGGAGGCAGCCCTGTGTGCAGGGGTGAGTCTGCCTGAGGATGGGCAAGGTGGCTCTGGATGTGTGTGTAGACGAGGCTGTGCACACACAATTTGGAGGGGGACCAACCATGGAGCCCCCATCACCATGCTTGGGGGCACCTTTGAGAGAGCTAGCGGAGGGCAGGAAGCCTCAGGCCTGGGTGGAACTAATTAGCCTTCCCACCCCTTGGAGCAGCTGGGAAATGACTCATAGAAGCAACGAGTGAGTGAGCGAGTGTGTGTGTGTGTTTGGTGTGTGTTTGTGTAGGAGCAGGCTGGCTGCTGAGGAAGTTGGGAGGGTATTTTACAGTTGATTGGTGCAAATGAAAAACCAGACCTCGACAAAGGCTCTTTACCAAATTACAGGTGGGGGCCCTTAATCCCCACCACTCCCAACCCCCAACTCGAGGCCCCAGGAAGCCTGAGCCTGGGGCCTGCCAGGGCTTGCCAGATGCCCACCCCAGCCCACGCCTTTCAGGGGCTTGGCCCAAGGACTGGTCTGTCCTTTGAAGAGGACAGACAGGTGAGGATCAGGCCAGCCCAGGGGGAAGCTGGATGGGACTGCAACCTGGGCGTGCCCCGGGCTGGGGGAGGGCAGCCAGGCCGAGCACCATCCCTCACTGGGAGTGCCAGAGGGAGGCTGTGTTTGTAGTAGCAGGCACGTGGATTTGGCCCCTCCGAGAGCCATATTCGAATCCTGGCTGCACCACTTAGTAGCTGGGATGATGAAACAGTGCCTGGCATGCATTTAACACCAAATGAACATACGGATGACTGCTCTCGATCAAGAAATAATTCTCAGTGCTGGATTTCTAATTTTAAAAAAATAGATATACAACAAGCAACAAAACTTTACTGTCTAGCACAGGGAACTATAGTCAATATCTTGTAAAAACCTATAATGGAAAATAATCTGTGAAATGATAGGTGTATATTATAACTGAATCACCTTGCTGGGTATCTGAAACACTAAGTCAACTACACTTCAATGAAATATACATTTATATATATATATATAATATATATATATATATATAAAGAAAAAAAATAATTATTGGGCCTCCACCTCTCAGGCCCTCACATGTCAGGATGACAGGTGAATGCACTGAGGTTTGGGGGTCAGAGGAACCACCCCACTCCCACTCCTAATAGAATCTTCCCCAAGCTGATGCTGATGAGGCCTGGAATTTACACCTTGAGATAAGATCAATTCCTTTGATTTAAGGCTCAGTCTTGGGAGAAGGGGGGCTTCCCTCATATGTAGGAGACCCTGGTTTGATTACCGAGTCGGGAAGATCCGCTGGAGAAGGGATAGGCTACCCACTCCAGTCTTCTTGGGCTTCCCTTGGGACTCAGCTGGTAAAGAACCTGCCTGCAATGCTGGAGCCCTGGGTTGAGAAGGTCCCCTGGAGAAAGGAAAGGCGACCCTCTCCAGAATTTGGCCTGGAGAATTCCATAGACTATAGTTCACGGGGTCACAAAGAGTCAGACACAACTGAACGACTTTCACTTTCACTTCACTTGGGAGGGAAAACCCATTCCTGGGAACCCCATCTCCAGGCAAACAGTAAGTCGAAACGTCACTCTAAATCTTTGTTGTGACAAGACAAAGAACCGAGGAACATACACTCGCGTGACATTTAATAAATGTGGCCACACTATGATCATTCTTTCCCCATAGGCAGGACAAATCATCAGCCTGGTTAAATCAGGTGCCTGAAAAAGAGAGGCTTATTTCAACCCAGTGAGCCCCAACTGGAAAGTGTCATCAGCGTTAGCCCACCCCTTGTCCAGGGTAACCCTCCCACTCCCCCATGGTGTGACCATGAGGGTTTCTGGAACTCTCATAGCTCCTGAGTGTCCAGAGGTTTCTGCATTAGGCTCCAGGCTGTCCTCCAAGACCTCTAAGAGCAGATTTCCTCCACAGAGAGTCAGACCAGAGGGGAGGGCTATCTGGAGTGACTTCCTCCAGGCCCCTGGCCTGCCAAGGCCGAGGCCCTAAGTGCTGGCAGAGAAACAACACAGCTACCCCCTTCCCATCCTTACCCCCAGCCTGCCCCAGCTGAGAAAAAAGCTGTGATTTGAGATTTACAACTAGGGGGACGGGAGGAAGGGATCCATTTTGCATTCTTGGTGCTGGGCCACAGCAGAAATGCAGGAATTTGGGAAGTAGGCCACCAGGATGCCCGGTGCTCTTTGGCCAGGACAGAGAAAGTTTGATCTGTTTCCGCCTCCCAGAAAGTCCTGAGTCTGAGCCCTCACTGCAGGTGAAGCTTGAGGACTGGCTGCAGCTCTGGGTAATTTTGCCCTCAATCCAGAGAGAAACAGCCTGAGCCTGGACTGCAGCTTTACTAGAGATGAAGGGCATGCTTGGTTGGCAAGAGAGATGGTGCTGAGCAAGGCCAGCAAGTCATCCACCATCTCTGCATCCTGGGAAATGGGCCCTCGAGTGAACGGAAAGGCTGTGAGGGGCAGGTCTCATCCATTCTCAGTCTTCCGGAGGTTTCCCACAGCAACTGTTACCAAGCTGGCAGGGCATGGCTGAGGCTCCTTGGGGGGTTTCAGGCCAATTCAGTGCAGCTAGGTGGTGTGAAGGACCCTCATTGGAAGCTTGGTGTCCCAAGAGAAAAGGTTCTAAAAGCATATAAGTGGCAGGAGGTGGGGATGTCTGTCATGAGTTTTGTTTGGCCAGTAATTTGGGACAATTAGGATCATAGGCACTCAGCTGTGAGGGATTGGTCTTGAACTGAGCGGGGAGAATCAAATTTTTACAAAAGATTGCAGGTTAAGAGGTGCAATGAATGAGAGGCACTTAAGTGGAGGTAGATGGAAAATCCTACACCCAAATTTGGGCTTCCCAGGTGGCTGAGTGGTAAAGAATCCTCCTGCCAATGCAGGAGACGTGGGTTCAATCCCTGGGTTGGGAAGATCCCCTGGAGAAGGAAATTGCAACCCATTCCAGTATTCTTGCCTGGGAAATCGTATGGACAGACGAGCCTGGTGGCCCTACAGTCCATGTGGGTCACAAAAGAGTTGGACATGACTTAGTGACTAAACAACACCACCTGAATTTATATTAACTTTACATCCTGAAACTCTGCTATAATCATTATTAGTTCCAAGAGGGGATTTGTTTGTTTGTTTTTGGTCGATTCTTTTGGGTTTTGTACAAAGATAATCATGTCATCTGTTAAAGACAATTTTATTTCTTCCTTCCTGATCAGTGTAAATTTTGTGTCCTTTTCTTGTCTTATTGCATTAGCTAGAACTTCAGTATGATATTGAAAAGGAGTGGAGAGAGGTGACATCCTTTCTTTGTTCCTAATCTTAATGGGAAAAGTTCCAGTTTCTCACCATTAAGTACTATGTTCACTGTAGGATTTTTTAGGAAAATGTTCTCTATCAGGTTGAGGAAGTTCTCGTCTATTCCTAGTTTGCTGAGCGCTTTTATCGTGAATGGGGGTTGGATTTTGTAAAATTCATTTTCTATATTCATTGATATGACTATAGGATTTTTCTTCAGCCTGTTGATATGACAGATTAACATTAATTGATTTTTGGAACTTTCCTGTGCTAATTTTCTTAGCACAGTGTCTAAGACTCTGTGCTCCCCATGCTGGCAGCCCAGTTCCATCTCTGGTCAAGGAACTAGAACCCACATGCCACAACTTAAAAAAAAAAAAAAAAGATCTGGCATTCTGCAACTAAAACCCAGTAGAGCCAAATAAATAAATAATTATAAAAATTAACTGATTTTCTAGTGTGGAATCTGTGCTGCATACCTGGGGTAAATCCCCTTTGGTTGTATAGTACTTTTTATATGCTGTTGGATTTGATTTGCTAATATTTTGTTGAGCTCCACCTGGATTTAAAAGAGAAAAGTCAGTTGCATAATTACAGGATGGTGAAACTCTGATATGGCCACAGTTCATGATGAAAACTCCAGGGGTGTCTGTAAACTCCCCTTGTAAGTGGGCTGCTGAAAATGTAAATGCCATTTGGGGATGAATGAACACAATGGGTGTCCAGGCCAAGGAGAAAAAGCCTCTCTCTCTGCGGTCAGACTATATCTGGAATTGGGTGTTCCGACCTGGCAGCCCCACAGAGAGAGACAATGCAGGGCTGGACCCGCTCCAGAGAAGAGCTGCCTCGCCCTCCAGTGTCCTCCCCGCCCGGGGACAGCTGGCCCTCGCCTGGCTCCCTGACTCCGGACCCTTCTTTCACACCCCTTGCCTCTAGGTTCCCAAGACTTTAACCCCGACTTCCGCCCAAACTTCCGTTTTGACGCAGTTTCCGACGGAGCTTCTCACTTCCTAACTGAGTTCTGGTGCCCAGGGAACAGGGTTTTAGTCTTGGCTGAGCCTTTCATTTATCATTCTCTAAAATTATCTTATTTGCTTCCTTATTTATTATCTGCCTTCTCCCTCGGGAATGCAAGCTCAGTGAGGACCGGGACTTCGCCACTCCTGTATCCCTGGTTCCCCAAATAGAGCCCCGCATAGCGTGGATGCTCAGGAAATGTTTGTTAAAGGAATAAATGTGTGGTCTGGGAAGTAGGGAGTTACTGCTCCGTTCAAGGCCTCAGTTTCCCCATCTGCAGAATGAGGGAGTTGGACTCCATGTCTCTGGTCCTTGCAAATCTAACATTCTTAAATTCGGGGGGGGGGGGTGGGGGGCGAGGGGCACTTCCTGATGGTCCAGTGGCTAAGACTCCACACTCCCAATGCAGGGGACACAGGTTCGATACCTGGTCAGGGAACTAGATCCCACATGTTGCAACTAAAGCAGCAACAAAGATCAGAGACGGCGAGTGCTGCAACTAAGACCTGGCACAGCCAAAAAAAAAAAAAAATTTCCATGAGAAGAGGTTCCCCCAGGCCCTCAAACACCACATCTCTGAGGTGGAGGCCAGAGACTGGCTGGCGGAAGGAGGGTTTGAGCTGTCACATGGCTCCCTTTACTCCAGGCTGGATTTGAGGGGCCATGTGGCGATCTGCCTACAAGACACCCAACCCACTGACATGGGACATTATCAGTACTTGTCCCTGCCAGAAAGTCGCTGTGTGTATACCCCAGATGTCTTTTCATTCTCCGCTGGTGCCACTGCAAATAGCCCAGCTTGTCATTCTATTCTAGACACACTATTAGGGTGAGCAGGGGGCACATACCCACTGGCCAATGTAAGCAACCCAGCACCCCTGGGAGGGGCTTTCCAAACCAGGGGGATGAAGTCCAGACTCCCAGATGTGGTCTTCGAGGCCCTGGCCTAGCTGCCCAGCCCAATTCCCCAAAGCCCATAAACAGGGATTCCCTGGTGGCTCAATGGTAAAGAATCCCCCAGTCAATGCAGGAGACATGGGTTCAATCCCTGCTCCAGGAAGATCCCACATGCCACAAGGCAACTAAGCCCATGTTCCCACAACTACTGAACCTATGCTCTAGAGCCCAGGAGCCGCGGCTACTGAGCCCATGTGCAGCAACTACTGAGCCCACGTTCCACAACAAGAGATGCCACCGCAATGAGAAGCCTGCTCGCTGCAGCTAGAGAGTAGGCCCCACTCAGCCACGGCTAGAGGAAAGCCCACACAGCAACAAAGACCCAGTGCAAACAGGAATAAATGATGTTTTTAAAAAGCCCATACAGATTCCAAGCCTTCCAAAGACTGACACAGCGCAGCTCCCTAGGTCCGGCTTCTGCATTTCCTCCGGCTATCCCTTCTCCCTGGAGTGTCCTTCCCTTTCACTTCCCTGCGCCCATAACTTCCTCATCCTTTGTGACTCAACTGAAAAGGCACTTCTTTCCTTTCCCTGGTCTGGAAGTCACCACTCCAGCCACCCGAACTCCCGTAGCACAATCCACTCCCTTCTTTATTTATTTATCTTTATTGGAATATAATTGCTTTATAATGTTGTGTTAGTTTCTGCTCCCTTCTTTAGGGTGAACATCTCTGTCTCCTCCTATCAGAGCTTCTGTGACCATCTCCCCAGCTATCAACTCTTGGAAGGCAGGATGCATAGCTGGTGCATCTTTGTGTCTTACTCAGGGCTAGCTCAGCTTCTGACTTATGAACAGAATGAATGGATGGCTGGGTGGGTGGATGGATGGATGGATGGCTGGGTGCATGGATGGATGAAACCTTTCAGAATCCATCTTATTCTCAGAAAGATCTATATCCAAGGCCTCATCCACACACTGAGTATCTGTGAAGTGCCCAGGCCTGGGACCAGCCGTGGTGATCTGGACAGACAGAGTTCCTGCTCTCTCGGCATTTTGGTCTGGTGAAGGAGATAGACAAATAAATTAGGCCAATAAACAAGTGATTATGAATTATGATAAATAATGTCAAGGAAAATACACCATCATGGAAAGTACAAGGGGCTTGGACAGAGAGATGAGGAGGAGAAATCCTCTTGGAGAAGGGACATTAGAGGCTTGATGGGAAAGTAAGCAGGAAAAGCCATGTGAAGAGATAGGAGACAAGAGCTCCAGAGAGAGCAAAGATCCAAAGGCAGACTTGAGTTCAGTGGTCAAGAAGCTGGAAGGAGGCCGGAAGGACTGAGGCAGAGTGGGCAGGGAGAACAGATCAGCAGACAAAGGTGAAGAGGTATAGATAGGGGCTGGATCACCAGGGCCTTGGAGACCACCAAAAGAAGTTTAGGTTTTATTCTAAGCACAATAGGCCATTACTGGAGAAATTTAAGCAGGAGAAACAATATGATTAGTTTCTTATTTTTAAAACAGTACCCGCTGGGACCTCCCCGGTGGTCCACTGGCTAAGATCCTATGTTCTCAAGGAAGGGGGCCCAGATTTGATTCCTGGTCAGGGAGCTAGATCCTACAGGCCACAACTAATGATCCTGCCACAACGAAGGTAGAAGATCCTGCATGCCACAACTAAGACCTGGCACACATAAATAAATAAAATATATTTTTAAATGTTTGCATAAACCAGCACCCGCTGCTTTACTAGACTGGTTTGGAGAGGGCAGGGGCAAAAGCAGGCAGCTATTGCAAGAAAATGTTGTGATATGGACCAGGGTGGGTAGGGGAAAACAGAGGTTATCGGAATTTTGGAGATGTTATTAATAGAACTTTGGACAGGCTGAATATAGAGATGAGGGAGAAGAAGAATTCACAAAGACATCTCAGCTTTTGATTTGAGCAGATTTGGGGCTTGGATGGATGGTGGTACCATCTCCTGGGTTGAGGAAGAGGGTGAAAAAGACAGTGATCTTGAGGAACCTAACCTTGCGGTTGATATCAGAAATGTGGGCGGTCTTGGGTGGACTGTATCCTCAAGCTTAATAGTTGATTGTAACCCCTTTTGGGAGTGAAACCTGTTCTCCATAGTGGCTGTACCAGTTTACATTCCCACCAACAGTGTAGTAGGGTGTCTTTTTCTCCTCACCCTCTCCAGAATTAATTCTCTAGACTCTTTAGCAATGTTGAATCCTTTTTCATGTGCATTCTGGTCATCTGTATATCTTCTTTGGAGAAATGTCTATTTAGATCTTCGGCCCATTTTTTTTATTGGATTACCTGTTTGTTTGTTTTGAGAATATATTTCTGTTATCTTTTTATTTTATATTGAAATATAGTTGATTTGGGGCTTCCCTGATGGTTCAGTGGTAAAGAATCCGCCTGCCAATACAGGAGATGAGGGTTCGATCCCTGGGTCAGAGGATCTGCTGGAGAAGGCAATGGCACCCCACTCCAGTACTCTTGCCTGGGAAATCCCATGGACAGAGGAGCCTGGCAAGCTACAGTCCATGGAGTTGTAAAAGTGTCAGACAGGACTTTGGGATTAAACAACAGCAGCATACTTGATTTACAATATTATGTTAGTTTCAGGTATACAGCAAAGTGATTCAGTTATACATATACATGTATCTCTTCTTTTTCAAATTCTTTTCCCGTTAGGTTGTTACCTATTATTGAGCAGAGTCCCCTGTGCTAAAAGCAGGTCAGTGGGCAAATGTTTCGTTCCAGATGCTATTGGCTGCATGCCTATTACTATCCACATAGTGGGGTCCAGGAGCCAGTTGGGTATTTCAGTCTAGAGTTCAGAGGAGAGAGTTGCCATACTCCTATAACACTACCTACAGTCATAGGAATGATGCCATCCAGACCCAGACAGAGCCCTGGGGCGAGGAAGAGGGACAAACACAAAGGACATTGAGAAGGAACAGCCAGAGAGGCAGGAAGTAAAGCATGCGTGAGCTGTCATGGAGGCTGGGTGGGTAGAGCCTGCCCAGAAGCGGGCCACGGCCAACTGGGTTGAATGTTTCTAAGAGGTTGAGGGAGGTGAAGACAGAAACATGTGCAGCAGGCTTGGCAGCATCGAGACTGCTAGTGACTTGACAAAAGCCACTTCCGTGGAGCGGGGGAGGTGACACACGCCAGGTTGGAGTGGGTTGGAGAGGGAATAAAAGGTAAGGAAGTAAAGACAGCTGGTGTAGACACTTTCCAAGCAGTCTGTCCATGAAGAGAGGCAGAAAAATAGAGCGAGAGTGAAGGGAGGTGAGAATTCCATACTCCCAATGCAGGGGACCTGGGTTCCATCCCTGGTCAGGGAATTAGATCCCACATGCCACGACTCTAAGATCCTGCATGCCACAACTAAAAAAAAAAAAAAAAATCCATCTGCCGCAACGAAGATCGAAGATCCTTGTGCCTCAGCTAAGATCTGGTGCAGCCAGATAAATCAATAAAAATAAAATATCTCTTTAAAAAGAAGGAAGGGAGGCGTGGAGGCAGGAGGGTGCTTTTTGTCACCACTACCATTATTTTGAAGATGGGAAGGCCTGGTCACTGAGAGGGAGGGGCTGGTGGTGGGAGAAAGAGACGATACATAGAGAAGGAGGTCCTTGGGAAGGCAAGTGGAGTGAGGGGCCCAAGCCGAAGTGGAAGTCCTGGTCTTGCTTTTTCTGTTGGTAGGATGGAGGAGGAAGGGGCGGGCAGTGAGGCTAGGTCCATTGGTTTGACTGAGTGTGATGGATCCCATGTGTGAAGACGGAGACTAAGTCATCAGCTGGGAGCACTGTGAGGAGGATGGAGAGGGGATAGTTGGAGGAAAGAAGAGAAAGCACAAAATAGTTCTCAAAAAGAAGAAAAGTGAGACTCACAGGGAAACCTATCCTTAGAGGGTGGCACTCAGGGAAAACCTGGAGCTTATAATCACAAAGGCAATGTGAACCCAGCCAGGTCCTGCCTTGGCAGCAGTAGCACCCAGCAGCTTAGGGCCCTGACTCAGGCAGAGCATAGCTGGGCTACCAGGTAGATGAAGGTTGCCCCTGGTGAGGGGTGGAAAGAGAAAGAAGGCTATGCTCAAGGGTATTTTCTTTTCTTTTCTTTCTTTTTTTAAAAAAAACTGGACTGCCAGGGAAGCCCCCTAAGGGAATATTTTTTTACTATTATAGTGTAAGCATTCTATTGCTGTTCAGTTGCTAAGTCATGTCCGACTCTTTGCAACTCCATGGACTGCAGTGCACCAGGCTTCCCTGTCCTTCACTATATCCCAGTTTGCTCAAACTCATGTCCACTGAGGCAATGATAGAGAAGGCAATGGCAACCCACTCCAGTACTCTTGCCTGGGAAGTCCCATGGATGGAGGAGCCTGGTAGGCTGCAGTCCATGAGGTCTCAAAGAGTCGGACGCGACTGAGCGACTTCACTTTCACTTTTCATTTTCATGCATTGGAGAAGGAAATGGCAACCCACTCCAGTGTTCTTGCCTGGACAATCCCAGGGACGGGGGAGCCTCGTGGGCTGCCGTCTATGGGGTCGCACAGAGTCGGACACGACTGAAGCGACTTAGCAGAGGCAATGATGGCATCCAACCATCTTGTCCTCTGTTGCCCCCTTCTCCTCCTGCCCTCAATCTTTTCCAGTGAGTCAGCTCTTCACATCAGGTAGCCAAAGTATTTGAGTTTCAGCTTCAGCATCAGTTCTTCCAATGCATATTCAGGGTTGATTTCCTTTAGGATTGACTGGTTTGATCTCCTTGCCATCCAAGGGACTCTCAAAAGTCTTCTCTAAAGCCACAATTCAAAAGCATTTTATTATAGAGGATAATAACGGGTAAAAATGAAGAGCCAGATGAAAAGGTACACAGGGAAAAGTCTGGAAGGACTCCAAGCATAGAATCTTTGGTCTCCCAACAGTATTTTCAAGGGGGGATTATGATGGCTCTTGTAACTGAGGCTGGAAGAGGAGGGAGGTGAAGTCTGAGGGGCTGATGGAGAGGGAGAAATCTCAGGGTCAAGGGCAGAAGACAAGGAGAAGCTCAAGGATTACACAACCCGGCACTTGAGCTGAGTAGTAGCAGGTGGGGGAGGGGAGTGCTCAAAGCAGCCATATCAAAGGAGATCCAGGTTCTGTTCATGATTTTAGTTCAGAGTGGGCTCAAAGGAGAAATAACTCAGGTGGAAGGGCCCTCTCATTCATTCATTCATTTGATAAACTCTTCTTCAGCATCAGGCACGCAGGTGATCCAAAGGGGAAATCCACTCAGCCAAGGTTACCAGGGAAGGCTTCCTGGAGGTGGTGGTTCGTGTGTAGGTTGAGCCTGACAAATTAAAGCTCTCCAGGGTGACATAAAGAAGGAGTGCTGCAGGAGGCATGGGCTTCAGTGAAAAACAGTGTGGCCCATTTGTGAAAATGGAGGTACCATGGCCAGAGGCCGGGTGCATGTAGAGAAGGGCTGGGTGACGAGGTAGAGATCGGATCATGGAGGGCCTGGGAGCCACATGGAGGAATGCAGACGTACTTTTAAATAAACTTTTTATAATGCATTGGGGTCTAGCCGATTAACAATGTTGTGATAGTTTCAGGAGAACAGCAAAGGGACTCGGCCATACCTATACATGTATCCATTCTCCCCTAAACTCCGGTTCCATCCAGGCTGCCACATAACTTTAAGCAGAGTTTCCTGTGCTTTATAGCAGGCCCTTGTCGGTCATGGATGCATTATTAATCCAGTGAAGGATTAAGCAGAGGGTGACCAGAACAGATTTATGACTTTAGAAATGGGGGTAGAGACTTCCCTGGTGGTCCGTGGTTAAGACTCCACTCTCCCAATGCAGGGGGCCTGGGTTCGTTCCCTGGTCAGGGAACTAGATCCCACATGCCACAGCTAAAGATCCCCCACACTGCAACTAAGACCCAGTGCAGCCAAATAAATAAATTAAAATAATTTTTTTTTTAAAGAAATGGGGATGGTGGATTGGAGGAGAGCCAGGTGGGAGGCAGGGAGGCAGGTGGGAGGCTGTTTGAATGGAGCAGGTGAGGGGTGATGAAGAACCCCCTGCAGGATGGAGAGACAGCTGGGTGCTGGAGGGAGCCTCGGCGAGGTTGGGAACTGACCAGATGTGCCACTGGGATGATTTTGGCCATCACCAACCAAAACCTTTGCCTCCACAGGCCTAGCCAAGGAGGGCATCCACCCACTGATATAACACAACATCCAGACGCTAAGTGGCTCCAGGGCTGGTGAAGAGGGAGGGAGGAAGCAGGGAATTTAGGACCAAGTGCAAATTCCAAAGGGAGGGATGAGGAATCCACTGGGGGCCAGCTGGGGGCCAGCAGGAGGAAGTGCCAGGCTAGCTGTGCTGGCTGTGGGCCCCGTGCCAATGTGCCAGGCACCAGTTCAGGGTGACCCCAAGCCCTGGTCTCTGAGGATTCTGGTGGGGGAGACAGACACCCATCACACAAGCAGGGCATGAGCCAGCATTGACCTAAGAACTGCGAAGGCAACACAAGAAGAGGAGCCATGACCTGACCTGTCCTGGGGCCAGTGCAGAGCGTGAGCAGAAACCATGAGAGGAGGGGGATGGTGACTGTTCCCGGAGCAGAGGAGAAGGGCACTGGGAGAGGCGCCTGCTGCGAAAAACAACCGAAAACAGGGCTGCAGACCAGGCCTTGGAGAAGCAGCGTCTTCCAGGGGCAGGAAGGAAGCGCTCACAGAGCAGATGTAGAGAGAGCAGCCTGATGGGGAGGCCACATTCCTCTCTCAAGAACAAAGGCTGTGGGGACTTCCCTGCTGGTCCAGTGGCTAAGGCTCAGCACTCCCAACGCAAGGGGCCTGCATTCGACCCCTGGTCAGGGCTTGCCAGGTGGCTCAATGGTAAAGAATCCACCTGCCGATGCGAGAGACGTAGGAGACATGGGTTTGATCCCTGGGTCAGGAAGAGCCCCTGAAGGAGGAAATGGCGACCCACTCCAATATTCTTGCCTGGAGAATCCCATGGACAGAGGAGCCTGGCAGGCTTCAGTCCATAGGGTTGCAATGAGTCAGATATGACTGAGCAACTGAGCATGCACGCATGGGAAACGAGATCCCACATGCCGCAAGTGAAGACTGTGCACGCCACACAAACAAGTATCTCAAAAGACCAGGCAAAATAAATAAGTACGTAAACAGAAGGAGGGGCTATGGCCGGGAGATGCTCGAGGGAGGGTCAGCTGTGCAGAGACCACCGGGTCTGACTGCTGGGGGCTCTGGAGACTCTGGCCAGCAGTTTCCACCGGCGCTGGGGCCCAAGCTGGACTGTTTGTCCCTGGTTTTCTGTCATCCCACTTTGATCTTGTTGTTCAGTCTCTCAGTTGTGTCTGACTCTTTGTGACCCCATGAACTGTAGCACACCAGGCTTCCCTGTCCTTCACTGTCTCCTGGAGTTTGCTCAAACTCATGTCCATTGAGTTGGTGCCCATCCAGCCATCTCATCCTCTGTCGTCCCCTTCTCCTCCTGCCCTCAATCTTTCCCAGCATCAGGGTCTTTTCCAATGAGTCGGCTCTTCCCGTCAGGTGGCCAAAGTACTGGCGCTTCAGCTTCAGCATCAGTCCTTCCGATCAATATTCAGGGTTGATTCCCTTTAGCATTGACTGGTTTGATCTCCTTCACTTGGGCTCCTGCAAAGGAGGAAGGGGGCAGCATCAGGCCAGAGAATTGTGCCAAGCGGGGCCCATGAACCAGGAGGGTGCTCATTGGCCATGGTCTCTTCAGGGCCATCTGGCAGGTCAATGTCTTCTGTTCGGACACGTACGTGGGACCAGTGATGGGGATGAAGGAGAGAAGGTGTGTGGCAAGTGGTGGGTACAACTGTGGGGTCAGTGTGAGGAGAGGTTTCAAGCTGGGTATACGCACTTCTGTGTGTGCACGAGTGCACACGTGCGTGTCCCTGCACAAACACATTTCCACGCACATGACTGGGCCGATGAGCAGCTGAGGGGCGGGGTGGGCAGGAATGAGCAAAGTCATCCCCGTGGAAACACGACTCCCCGGGTGATGGGAGGGAGCAGCTGGGCAGTCAGGCCGGGGGGCGTGGCCTGCTCTGCCCAATGGTTCTGGCCGCTCCCTGGGCCGCCCTCCCCACCTGTTGACCAAGCCTGAGGAAGTGCCCGCACTGGCCTGGGCACTGCTCAGGCATCTGGGCCCACTGTGACAGAGCTGCCCTCTGGTGTAGCCCTGGGTATCTCTGGAGCCTCTGTCCGTGGGGTCCTTGGGAAGGCTCTGTATGACCAGGTGGCTAGGGTGTCCCTGCGTCCGTCTCCTGATGTGGGTCATTCCCCAGGGCCTTTGCCATAAGTGACCCACCACCACCTCCCTTCCACAAAGAACAGGCTCAAGAAGGCTTTGGGGGAGGAGGGGAGTAGTAGCAACCAAGGGACTGGCCAGGAGACACAGTGCGTAGCTCTTATGGCCTCCAAGGCTCCTGGCAGGCGCCCCTCTATCTGCCCGGTTCATACAGGGACCACCAGCCAAAAGCAGTCCCTGGGAGCTCCGGTCCTGCCCCCACCATCGAAACTGTTCATCTCTTTCTCCCCAGGACCTTACCTGTGTGTCCTGCTCTTCCATGTTAACACCTACAGGCTCTCCTGACGTGGCCCCACACACACCTTGCATTTTCTTGCTCCAGTTCCCCCTCCCTGCCCATAGGTTAGATCCCATGGGTCATGGAGGAGGAAGCTATTGGAACTATCCCCAGAGCCTGGGAATCTTCCTTCTTCCCGCTCCCCATCCAACATCACACCTCCCCAAAGCTCAGGACAAGGTGCTACATGTTCACACATCTTCCTTGTCTCCTCCCTCCAAGCAAGATATGGTGAACAGTGGCAGGTACACGCATTCTCCTCATTCACGCCCCCAGCAGACATTACTAATCAATCCCCGCAGTCTCCTCGCACCGAGTCTGTCTCCAGCCCACATGGTCTTTGCCCCCATCTCCAGGCAGCCTGGAGAAATCCAGGGACGGCAGAGCCTGGTTGGCTGCCGTCTGTGGGGTCGCACAGAGTCGGACACGACTGAAGCGACTTAGCAGCCAGGCAGCCAAGAGCAGCTGATCGACATCAGCCTTCAAGATGAAATCCGTTTGCCGTTCCCGCTTTAGGCTGACCCCGCCGGGCCCCTCACCTCGGCCCGTCCTCTGGGTCTGCCCTCACGTCTCACATCCGATTCCTTTCTGCGTCACTGCAGGGTCGAGGTCACGGGGGTATAGCCACCTGTGGTTTTCTCTGTTCCCCGTAGGCTGAAGCCACACAGTTCCCAGAACTCGGGCCCAGGAGGCAGTTGAAGGCACGGGGGCGTTGGCCACGAGTCCCCGAGGGAGAAGAGGACCTGGTTGGTTTTCTGTCAGTGCAGAGGGGAGCCAACCCCCTGCTGGGGCGAGTGTGGTGCAGGGCTGCGGGGGTGATGCTCTGTGTCCAGCATCTGTGCAAAAGCAGCACCCGGGCCCGCAGGCACACCCTCCAGTTCTGACAGCGCCTGCTCGCCAACCTGCCTGCCCTGGCCCCAGGGCAGGTGGGAGGTGAGTAGCGGGACCGCAGGCCCAGGGCGGGGTGGCCGCCCAGCACCCCGGGGGCTGCACGCTGCAGCTGCCCCAGCTGCCCGCCACCCTGCTGGCCCCTGAGCCCAGGATGCGAAGATGGCCAATGCGTCTCTGCCCACGGTGGTGCCTCTGGGCCCCGAGAGCCTACGCCCCTTCACCCGGGAGTCCCTGGCAGCCATAGAGCGCCGGGTGTTGGAGGAGGAGGCCCGGCAGTTGCGGAACAAGCAGATGGAGGTCGAGGAAACCGAGCGGAAGCCACGCAGCGACATGGAGGCTGGCAAGAACCTGCCGCTCATCTACGGGGACCCCCCGCCGGAGGTCATCGGCATCCCCCTGGAGGATCTGGATCCCTACTACAGCGACAAGAAGGTCCGCGCCGGGGAGGCCTCCCTCCACCTGTCTGTCCCTGGTCCATCCGTCTGCCTGTCCCAGGCCTCACAGCTCTCTCCCTCCTGCAGACTTTCATCGTGCTCAACAAGGGCAAGTCCATCTTCCGCTTCTCAGCCACTCCTGCTCTCTACCTCCTGAGCCCCTTCAGCATCGTCAGACGCTGCGCCATCAAGGTGCTCATCCACTCATATCCTGGCGGAGTGGGGCGAGCACAGGGGTGGGGAAAGGCAGGCAGGGGTCAGGGATGGGCAAGAACGGGGCGCTCTGGGTGAGGAGGCCCTCTGTCCTCCTCTCCTCCCCACCTGCTCCTTCACTTTCCTTGACCCTCCCCCCAACGCTGTTCAGCATGTTCATTATGATCACCATCCTGACCAACTGCGTGTTCATGACCATGAGTGACCCGCCTTCCTGGTCCAAGCACGTGGAGTAAGTGCCCCGCCCCCACTTCCCCTGGTTCCCCAGTGTCTCCACTCGGAGGACGCCCCAAGTGACCATTGCTCTGTGTTCCAGGGGGACAAACACTGTCCCCGTCACTCCATTAGCACCCTAAGTCCCCAGAGTGGCACACACCGGCCCTCTCACCGATGTCCTCAGCCCCCTGGGTCCTCCATCCCAGGAGGCCCGCCTCTGCCACCCACATCCTGGCCCTGGCCCGCCCTCTCCCCGCCAGGTATACCTTCACAGGGATCTACACCTTCGAGTCCCTCATCAAGATCCTGGCCCGAGGTTTCTGCATCGATGACTTCACATTCCTCCGGGATCCCTGGAACTGGCTGGACTTCAGCGTCATCATGATGGCGTGAGCAGGGGCCCCCAGGGGGCGTCCAGAGCCCCATGCGAGGGAAGGGAGGGGGCCAGGCCTTGGAGAGGGCAGCTGAGTGGGCTGGGTGACCGTCTGAGGCTGGGCTGCAGGGCTGTGGTCCGGCGTGCACAGTGGGCTGCACCTTTCCAGGAGCTGTCACTCTCCGGGTCTGACTTGGAGGCTGTCCATCCGGGTGCCCCTCCACACAGTACATATGACCTGGCCCCCAGGCCCCCACCCCCTGGGAGAGCTGGGCTACCCTTGCCACTCCCCCACTCCTCAGCAAAGCCCCTGCAGTGTCTTTCCCACCTCTCAGGCCCCGATAGGAGTCTATGGTCCTTGACCTGTCCCCTTGCATCTCCACGGTAACCCCAAATACAAGGATTCCTTGGGAATCCTCATTCTGGGCCTCGTTCTGCCCCATCACCCACCCCTTGGCTCTGACACAGCCCTCACACCTACCCCCCATCCAGGTACCTGACGGAATTTGTGGACTTGGGCAACATCTCAGCGCTGAGAACCTTCCGGGTGCTGCGGGCCCTGAAAACCATCACAGTCATCCCAGGTACAGGGGAGGAGCAGGGACCCTCTGCCTGGGCCACCTGGCCTGCCCCCTTGCCCATGCCTGGAATGGGGCACTCAAGTTCTGGGAGCCTGACCCAGGGTCATAACCCTCCCAGGTGGCGTAGCACCCTCATCAAAGCCTGGACACAGAGTAGGGGGGGTCCACTGTTGTCTACAGGGAGAAGAAGAGGCCCCAAGTGGGAGGATGGGCTTTGAGAGGCAGCATAGCAAGGTGGTTAGAGCACAGACTCTGGAGCCAGACTGCCTGGGTTCAACTCCCATCTCTACCACTTCCTGACTTTGACCTTGGTTAAATGGCTACCCTGTCTGCTTCAGTTTCCATATCTGTAAACTGTGAATAATGACAGTACTGCTCACTCAGTTATTATGAGAATTCAAAGCCTTGATAGCAATAAGGTGCTTAGAGCCATGCCTGGCACTGGGAGGTGGTGGTGGTTTAATCCCTAAGTCGTGTCCGACTCTTGGCAACCCCATGGACTGTAGCCCACCAGGCTTCTCTGTCCATGGGATTCTCCAGGCAAGAACACAGGAGTGGGTTGCCATTTCCTTCTCCAGGGGATCTTCCCCACCCAGGGATCGAACCTGAGTCTCCCACATTGCAGGGAATTCTTTACCAACTGAGCTACCAGGGAAGCCCTGGGACAGGGTTCATGCTTTAAATAAAATAAACAGACTGGACAGAGCAGAGCGCTCCAGCTGAGAGACACAGAGGGACTCAGTGACGGAAAGTCCACACCCTGAGAGCTCAATAATGAACACGTCACATACCCACTGAGCCATGAGGCCAGGGCAGTTCCAAAGTAATGCATCGAGAAAAGCATGAAATAAATAGAATCTGGATCATCCAGACCCTCAAAAAAGCATGTGAAGAAACTGGAGAAGGTTCATTAAAGGAGAGAAGTGTAGTCACTCACTCATGTCCAACTCTTTGCAACTCCATGGACTGTAGCCAGCCAGGCTCATCTGTCCATGGAATTCTCTAGGCAAGAATACTGGAGTGGGTTGCCATTTCCTTCTCCAGAAGGAGAGAAAGATGATCTGAAAGGCATGGAGAACAGGCTCTGGGAGACAGGGAAGTTGTCTTAATGCTAGGAAGCACCTTAGTTTTCTCTAGTCCAAAGCCCTTGTGAATTGCAGTTGAGGAAGGAGGGACGCCCAGAGAGAAGGCAACTCGGCATGTTAGCCACTGAATCAAGGCCACAATACCTGCCCTCAGGACCACACTTTGGCATCCTCAGAGCCCATAGGGCTTTTATGATGACGCTGCTGAGCATCTGTCTTCATACCAGCATAAGAAAAGGAAATAAATATTGAAGTGAGAGACACCCTGATTAGGCCCAAGGAAGAAGTTATGGTTCTTCCATAAATGATGGGATCTGAGCCTATGCCTTTGCCTGTTCAGAGGGGCAGAATGCAATAATATTGCAAAGTCAGCCTAGAGCTTCTTAGAGTGAACCCTGCTCTTCCTTGGGTGTTAACAGGCTAAAAGAGAAAGGGTTCTGTGTCAAATAAGCTGAAACATGGTATTGAAAAGTTTTTGTTTCTGCAGAACTT
This sequence comes from Ovis canadensis, assembly GCF_042477335.2. Lineage (NCBI taxonomy): Eukaryota > Metazoa > Chordata > Mammalia > Artiodactyla > Bovidae > Ovis > Ovis canadensis. The sequence goes on along the minus strand of NC_091255.1, from coordinate 56,581,353 downwards.
TCCCAAGCCTCTGGTAGGACAGTCTACATAAAGACCCTCCAGAAGGGTATCACAGGGTTGGTGATTGTTGTTGAGTCACTAAGTGGTGTCTGACTCTTTGCGACCCTATGGACTGTATGTAGCCTACCAGGCTCCTGTATCCATGGGATTCTTCAGGCAAGAATACTGGAGTGGCTGCCATGCCCTCCTCAAGGGGGTCTTCCTGACCCAGGGATTGAACCCACATCTCCTTCATTGGCAGGCAGATTTTTTATTACTGAGCAACTATGGAAGTGCCTTCCAAAAGCACGATTGAACCCCTTTCATGAAGGGCGCAGCTTGTGAGATTAGTGTTCTATGAACACTTTGGGATTCCTGACTTAGTGACATGTATGAAGTTACACCGTGTGCCTGAGTGGTGTTGTTCTCCTGTGTTAGACAACACCCTGTGGAGTCTTCATAGTCCATTCTTCTAGTGGCTGAGATTCGGTGGCCACTGGAAGGCTCGAGATGGAGGTTGTAATCAGAGATGGATGGGGCTAATTTAGGAAGGCTTCAGGGAAGTAGCGCCCCAAGTAAGCCAAGGCCCGAAGGAGATGGAGCAGGCAGAGGCTTGGAGGGGCTGAGTCGGTGAGTTACCCCCTGCCACACTCTCCCGCTCTCTGTGATCAGGGCTGAAGACCATCGTGGGGGCCCTGATCCAGTCGGTAAAAAAACTCTCGGACGTGATGATCCTCACCGTCTTCTGCCTGAGCGTCTTTGCCCTGGTGGGGCTGCAGCTCTTCATGGGAAACCTGCGGCAGAAGTGTGTGCGCTGGCCCCCCCCCTTCAATGACACCAACACCACGTGGTACGGCAACGATACCTGGTACAGCAACGACACCTGGGACGGCAACAACACCTGGGACGGCCAGGAGAGCTGGGCCAGCAACTATACCTTTGACTGGGATGCCTACATCAATGATGAAGGTAAGAAGGGAGGGTGGGGAGGCCAGTGGGGTCTTTCCTAGCCCCATTGGCAGCCCCTTATGTGACATAAAGAACATGAGGAAGGGACTTCCCGGGTGGTCCAGTGGCTAAGACTCCATGCTCCCAACGCAGGGGGCCCGGGTTTGATCCCTGGGTGGGGGAACTAGATCCCACGTACCCCAACTAAGTTCTCATGCTGCAACTAAAAATCCAGCATGCTGCAATGAAGGTCCCATGTGCTAAGACCCCATGTGGCCAAATACATAAATAATTTTTTTAGAAAAAGATCATGGGGAAGACTTGAGTGTGAACCCAGCACTTAACAGCTCAGGTAACCTCTGACAGGTCACTTCATCTTCCTGACTCTCAGAATCTTTACCTATAAAATAAAGACCACAACACTGCTCTCAAGTTTCCCTGCTGGCTCAGTGGTTAAGAATCTACCTGCCAATGCAGGAAACCTGGGCTTGATCCCTGGGTGAGAAAGACCCTTGGAGAAGGAAATGACAGTCCGCTCCAGTATTCTTGCCTGGGAAATCCCATGGACAGAGGAGCCCAGTGGGCTACAATCTATGGGGATGCAAAAGAGTCGAATCCAACTTGGCAACTAGATACCAACGGTTACCCTCTCAAAGGGTTTACAGCAAACAAGGGTAACAGCAAACACCAAATTGTTTGGAAAATCCTAAAGCTTTGGCTAGGAAAAGCAACAATCCCTATGTGCGGGCTCCTTGTTCTCCTCCATCGTCCTGGCAGGGCCAGCAACAGGCACCCACATCCCGTTCACATACCCAGACTTCACAGGTGCACACACACAAGACAGCGTTTCATGGAGCCACTCCTAGTCCACACGGTGCCTCCTGGCAGCTTAGAAAATGGACATGGAATCGCCAGCTTAGAAATGCCACCTTCTTCAACCTGGCATCCTGGATTCTAGCTCCCCACTCACCCCTCCACTGGGGGTCCTGCTCAGGTACGTGGTAGCCCCAGGCACACACATACATGTCCCCCCATCTCCCTCTGTACCCCCACTATACCCCATACAAGGCACTGCGCTGACAGTGAAATGTCTACCCAGAGAGCTTAGGACTTGGAGCTGCCCTTAAAGGAGAAGGAAAAGAACAGATAGCTAATGAGACCATGCTGTATCACTCAGGCGAAAGTGGAAGTCGCTCAGTCGTGTCTGACTCTTTGCGACCCCGTGGGCTATACAGTCCATGGCATTCCCCAGGCCAGAATACTGGAGTGGGTAGCCTTTCCCTTCTCCAGGGGATCTTCCCAACCCAAGGATCGAACCCAGGTCTCCCGAATTGCAGGCAGGTTTTTTACCAGCCGAGCCACAAGGGAAGCCCGTGTGGCACAGGAATGCTACTTAATGCACTGTGGTGGCCTGAGTGGGAAAGAAGTCCAAAAGGGACTCCACGCATATATGGCGAATGTATGTGGCAATGGATGTGTGTGCATGTGTGTGTGGCTGAATCATTTTGCTATGCAGTGGAAGCTAACACAACCAAAGCAACTATACTCCAATACAAATTATTTTAAAAAAAAAAAGGAGCGGGAAGGGGCGCCCTGAGAGCATCCACGTGGCGGTGCCCATGGTCCACACAGATGTGTCCACGGGTGTGCAAAGGGCACTCTGCCCACAGTGTCCACACGCTGACATGCTTCCTTTGTGACCTCTGACTCCCACAGGGAACTTCTATTTCCTGGAGGGCTCCAACGACGCCCTGCTCTGTGGGAACAGCAGCGATGCTGGGTGAGTGACACCCAGGAGGGTGGGGGGTGAATGGAAACAGTGGCCCCAGGGTTGCCAGAAGATGGGGGATGATTGGGGATGAGAACCTGGGGTGGATGGAGGTGTAAAGAGAACTCATGAGCATGCACGTGTTTTCAGGATGCAGACAAGACTAAAGGATGGTTTTTTTTTTTTTCTCGGAGTGCCCCCCATGTGGCCCCTAGTTGGAGCTCTCCTTTCTCCCTAACACCAGTCCCCATCCTGTCCACAGGCATTGCCCTGAGGGTTATGAGTGCATCAAGGCCGGGCGGAACCCCAACTACGGCTACACCAGCTATGACACCTTCAGCTGGGCCTTCCTGGCTCTCTTCCGCCTCATGACCCAGGACTATTGGGAGAACCTCTTCCAGCTGGTACAGCGGCCCCCTGCCCTGCCCTGCCCCTCAGCCCCACAGCCCTACCTCCCTCCATCTCCATGGCCTCCTCGGGGCTTGGTAGGACCCTTACCAAAGCCATCCCTTCCATGGGACCCACCCCCCCGTCAGTGGCCCTATATATGGGTTCTTGGCACCTCTGGCATTTGGTTCCTGCCCAGATCTGAGCCCCAGCCTTTTCTTCCTTTTCCTCATTTGCTTAGGAGCTGAGATCTAAGCTTAGCACAGACTCCCAGGCCTCCTCACAGTAACCAGTAGAGCTGCTTAGACACCAGTCCTGCCCATAATGATTTACCTTCCACAGTTTGCAGGTGGGCAGGTTGAGTCTGGAGAACAATGCCTTGCAGTGCCTGGTGATGTTTCTAACATCGACAATGTTAATACTAAGAGTAATAGGACTTCCCTGGTGGTCCAGTGATTAAGAATCTGCCTGCTACGTACACCTGTGGCTGATTCATGTTGATGTATGGCGGAAATCAACATAATATTGTAAAGCAATTATCCTTCAATGAAAAATAAATAAAAATTTTAAAGTAAAAGAAAAAGGCCACAACTAAGACCTGGCACAGCCAAATAAATAAATATTCAAAAAAAGAGAAGAAAGTGAGTCTGCCTGGCCATGCAGGGGACATGGATTTGATCCCTGGTCCAGGAAGATCCCACAAGCCATGGGAGGCAACCAAACCCATGCGCCGTGACTACTGACCCCATGCTCTGGAGCCACACTCTGAGACAAGAGAAGCCACCACGGCGAGAAGCCCGTGCCCCACAGCTAGAGTAACCCCAGCTCTTCACAACTAGAGAAAGCCAGTGTGCAGCAACAAAGACCCAGCACAGCCAAAAATAAATAAATAACTGTACTAATAGTAACAACAATAGCGTCTATTTGCTGAGCTCTTACTAGATGCCAGGCATCATGGGGAAACTAGGATTCAAGCTGATCCCAAAGCCCACATTCACCAATTTTTTATCCTGGATCTCTGATCTCAAGATGTCTGGCCAGGGTCCTCAGGGGTCTCTGAGTCAGGAGCCCAGGAAGGTCTGGGTCCCAAGTTCATATATTGAAATGCCCCAGAATGTGGTTTAACCCATCAAGGGTGGCTGTAGAAGAAGATAGAAAGCTGTCTCTATTTGCAGATGACATAATTATCTATGTGCGTGCGTGCTAAGTCACTTCCGTCGTGTCTGACTTTTTGCCACCCCATGGGCTGTAGCCCTCCAGGATCCTCTGTCCATGGGATTCTCCAGGCAAGAATACTGGAGTGAATTGCCATTTCCTCCTCCAGGGGGTCTTCCTGACTCAGGAAGAACCCACATCTCTTATGTCTCCTGCACTGGCAGGCAGGTTCTTTACCACTGGTGCCACCTGGGAAGCCATACCTCGCCTCAAAAGCCCTCAAACTTCCAGGCTCCGTGAGGGATCCTTCCTGTCTGCCTCTCTGGGCAATGGTTGTATGGAGGGGGGCCCTGGGTGAAAGCAGGCAGGGTACCACGTGACACTTCCTCCCCTTCCCTCACTCCAGACCCTTCGAGCAGCCGGCAAGACCTACATGATCTTTTTCGTGGTCATCATTTTCCTGGGCTCCTTCTACCTCATCAACCTGATCCTGGCTGTGGTAGCCATGGCCTACGCTGAGCAGAACGAGGCCACCCTGGCCGAGGATCAGGAGAAAGAAGAGGAGTTTCAGCAGATGCTGGAGAAATTCAAAAAACAGCAGGAGGAGCTGGAGAAGGTCTGGACTTGGGGAGGTGGGGGGAGGGGAAGATCCGGGGGTCTCCCTGCCCCTCAGCCCGGGTACCCTGGGCAGGCTGAGGGGCACGGGGAGGTGTGGGGTGGGGGCTGCGAGACAGGGGACGGGGAGCAGAAGGCTCAGGTGGAGGTTTGGTGGGGTGGGAGGCTCCCAGGCAGTAGAAAGAGTATTTCGTAGCTCAGTGCCTCAGTTTCCCCATACATAACCAGGAATCTGGAGTAGTTAAACCTGAAGTAGCCTTCCAGCTCAAATGCCTATGGTTTTATGATTTTTTTATGGGCAGTGTCTGGGTCCAGGCTGAGGGAAAGGTGGGTGCTGATGAGCCCCCAGGGAGCAGCTGTGCATTCACCCATCACCTCCTGAAGTGCAGGGTCAGTCAAGGCTTCAGAGAAGGAAGGGTCTTCAGGGATGAGGGTCCTCAGTCACTTTGGTCCCTACCCTGTCACCCCCCGCCACCAACCACCCCTATTGCAGTAGACTGGGTGCAGGCCAAAAAGAGAGGTCCCCAGCCTGAAGGACTCAGGAAGAAGCTCTGAGAGTTCATTCCCATGGCTTGGCGATGGACTTTATGTCCATCACCGTTGCTGGTCCACAGGCCAAGGCTGCCCAGGCTCTGGAAGGTGGGGAGGTGGACGGGGACCCAGCACACAGCAAAGACTGCAACGGCAGCCTGGACACCTCAGCAGGGGAGAAGGGGCCTCCGAGGCCAAGCTGCGGCACAGACAGCGGTATTTCTGATGCCATGGAAGGTGAGTGCCCAGCATCCCCAGACCCATCCTGCCCACCCTGGCCATCGGGCCACTCGGGCTCCTGGAGTGGGGGCAGGGAGGGCCTGGCTGGGCCCAGCTTCAGGACAGTAACTTAATATTGGCATCGAAGAAATGGCCGTGATAAATATAGTCCTGGCTTAACCTGGCCCGATTCTGGCCACAAGGCCAGGCTGCGGCGGGAACTGGGGGCTTCCGGGAGGCCTTGTGGGCTGCCAAGGCAACGGGAAAGGACAGGATAAGAATACTAACCAGGAAAGCCCAATGTTCCGGAAACTGGAGATCCTGTTCCACAAATATCTTCTGGGTAAAAGCTAAAGGTCAAAGTCAAACTCTGCCCAGATAGAGCCACAGACCCCCCAAAAAAACCCATGCTGCCCCCCAGGCCTCAGGAGACTAGGTTAGGGTAACAAGGAGAGGTGGGTAGACATACGCATGGATGGATGGACAGATGGATAGACGGTTGGAAGGATGGATGGATGAATGGACAGATAGTGAGTGGGTAGGTGGGGGGATGGATGGGTGAGTGGATGGATGCGTGAGTGGATGGGTAGGTGAATGGATGGATGCATGGGTGAATGGATGGACAGATGGTTTGATGGATGGGTGGGTGGGCTGAAAGATTAATGAATGGGAAGAGACACAGGTGTGTGGATGGATGAGCGGGAGGGAGGAGGAGGAAATGATGCAGGAAAGGAAGATTCAGGGAAATCTGACATCAGAAGGGATTGGGTCCCCTCCCCAGGTGTCTTGCCTTTTGACAGGAAGAACTTGAAGGACTTTGCAAACCTCTATCCCAGTTGACCTTGCCTGAAGGGCATCCAGGTGTCTGTGCCCTGACAGAGAACACCCCAGGGCATGCTGGGCAGAGCCAGCCAAGGAGATCACTCAACACTGCCCTTTCTGGGACCACTGTGGGAAGTTTGGGACCTCAGACACAATTTGAGGCACCTGCAGTAACACCTGGGTTGGGAGTGGGGGTGTTACTGTCAGAACCTGCAGCCTTTGGGAGGTCCGGTTTACTAATTGCTGGATGGGGGAGAGGCTCAGCTGTCCCCTCCCTGGGGTGTCCCATTCAGGCCCTCAAACCCACATGTCTATGGGACAGCCCCTGACTCCAGTTCCCTTTCCTCATCTCTGACATGGGGGCACTAATATTCTTACCTCATACATTTTTCGTGGATTAAATGAGATCACGCCCTGGCTGAGAACTCCCATGGGCACCAGAGGCCTGGAAGACCTGGAGGAGATGTAGCATATCTGTGGGCCTGACAGAGCCCCAGGGGTTTAGAGCTGGAGCAGCAGGGACAGGGGATGTTTCCAGGAAGCTGCCCTGGTGGGAAAGGACTGGCAGGGTCCGGTGTGGAGGAGCCGGCGGCAGCGCGAGGCAGAGCCCCCAGGGAGGACTCGCTGTGCTCCTCAGAGGCTCTGGCCAGCAACAGTTGGAACTGGGACCCAACCTTCTGCAGTGGCCTCCTGCCTCTCCCCGAGGCCCTTGGGCCCCTCCCTAGCCGGGATCCTGGGCCGGCAGCCCTGGGCCATAGGTAGTGGATGGAAGTCACCCTATGGCATAGGGGGATTTTGTGCTGAAAAGGTGGAGCTGAAGTAGAGCACTGGGAGAAGGGACCTGGGCTAAGGCTTCTGAGGGCATGGCTCTTCATGGGGCTGCCCTGGTGCCTCACACAGTAAAGAATCTGCCTGCGATGCAGGGTTTAATCCCTGGGTTGGGAAAATCCCCTGGAGAAGGAAATGGCAACCCACTTCAGTATTCTTGCCTGGGAAATCCCATGGACAGAGGAGCCTGGCCGGCTACAGTCCATGGGCTCTCAAAGAGTCGGATACTACTGAGCAACTCTGGGAGTTGGTGATGGACAGGGAGGCCTGGCGTGCTGCGATTCATGGGGTCGCAAAGAGTCGGACACGACTGAGCAACTGAACTGAGCTGAACTGAACACCTTCAGTTTCAAGGGACTGGTCATTGGAGGCTCGGAGCACTGAGGGTGGGGCCATGTGGGCGGGGTCTAGGGGTGGGTCTTGAGGGTGACCCACTGAGAGGCGGGGCTTGGGGGTTGGCCTCCCTGAGAGGGCGGGGCTTGAGGTGTGGTGCTCTGAAGGGCGGGGCTTGAAAGGTGGGCTCAAAGTTGGAGGTGGAAGAAGGAGCAGGTGAAGGAGCGGATCCTCATCTGCCTTCTGTTTTCAGAGCTGGAAGAGGCCCACCAGAAATGCCCACCATGGTGGTACAAATGTTCCCATAAAGTGCTCATATGGAACTGCTGCACCCCGTGGGTGAAGTTCAAGAAGATCGTCCACCTGATCGTCATGGACCCCTTTGTGGACCTGGGCATCACCATCTGCATCGTGCTCAACACCCTCTTCATGGCCATGGAGCATTACCCGATGACAGAACACTTTGACAGTGTGCTCAACGTGGGCAACCTGGTACGGAGGGGACAAGGGAGAGGTGGTCCTTACTGGGCAGGACAGGAGAGGGGCCACAGGGCCCATGGGCTGTGTGGAAATGAGGGGCACAATTAGGGGCATAAAGAGACAGGCTGGGGTTATTTTCCCAGCATACGGGAATACAGGGACATGAGTTGATGTACCAGGGGAGGTACATGGGGTACATGGGGATCTGAGGAATTTGGGTTTCGGGGTATTTGGGGGCAGAGAGAGTGGGGATGAAGTACTTGGCTTCTTAAGATCAGGACTCCAGGGGCTCTGGAGTCCAGGTCATGCCCTAGAGGCAGAGATGGGGGAGTGGGAGCTTGGGAATGGGGAGTGAAGTGCTGGATGGCAAGCCTCTCCACTTTCAGAGGTTGTTGTGGGCCCCTGGAGAAGGGCATGGCAACCCACTCCAGTGTTCTTGCCTGGAGAATCCCACGGACAGCGGAGCCTGGCAGGTTATGGTCCACAGGGTTGCAAAGAGTCGGCCATGACTGAAGTGACTTAGCCCGGGGGCCTAAGCGAGACCAAGGGACCCAGAAGATAGAGTGTAGAGCCACGGGCACCCAGGCCCAAGAGGCCCCAGCTCACCCTGAAGGCCCCAGGGCATCGTCCCCTAGCCCTGAGGCCCCCTGCCCACTCCATTTCTCCAGCACGACCAGGCCAGCTCCCCTCTCAGCCCTTTCTGCTCCACTATTGTTGACACACACTGATCCCCCTGCTTATCCCTGCCCATTAGGAGCATTATCACCTCGTTGCCAGCCCCGGTGGAGCCTGACAAAGGGAAAAAGCCGCCGCCTCCTCCTCCAGCCCGGCCCCACCCTTCCCAATTCCCTTCTCAATCTGTCCAGGGCAGCCAATGGGCTAGATGCTTCCCGCACCCTGAGGGTGAGGGGAGCCCAGGGAAAGTAAGATGTGAGGCCTGGAGCAAGATGAGGCTGGGGTGGGCGGCATGGGACTCAGACCCTGGGCTCCCCAGCCCCTGAGGCAGGCACATCTACCCCACGGAGATGCCCCAGGCAGCTATGACCAGGCTGGGCTGGAGGGGCAAGGGCGGGCTTGGGACTCGCTGCGCAGCTGCTGGGGTGTGCGTGATGGGCCCGGCCTGCTGCCTGCCCACCCCCTGCCCACACTCTGCTGCTGTCTGGGCACCTGCTATGGTTAGGGACAGCTCCTGGGCGGGGCTCAGCATGTGCCCGGGCAGGCTGTGGACCCAGGGCAGCTGGTGCCTGGCAGGAGGGCGGGGGCCGTGCCCAGGGAGCTTTTGGGGGCTCTGAAGCCCTCAGACAAGTCCAGGATTGTGGGGGACCAGCTCTGGTTCTCACTGATCCTCAACTTCACCTCCTGTCTGACCCCCCCAGATTTCAGAATCCACCCAGATTTTCTGGGTCCTGGGACCACCCCCTGCCCCACCCCCACAAACTAGGATAGAGAGGCTGTAGGGTGTAGAGACAGGAAACTGAGCTAAGCACCCCAAGACCTGGGTTTGAGACCTGACCCCATATGGACAGCGTGGTCGAGAGCTTGTCACTGACTTCTCGGAGCCTCAGTCTTTCTTCTCTGGGATGGACGTGGTGATCATCCCTCCCAGCTTCATGGAGATCAGGATACTGATGAGGCCATAGCGTGAAACACAGAATGCTCTACGAGTATCAAATATCATTATGAGTGGGTTGAGACCCCAGGAGTCACAAGGCCAGGAAGAGATGGGCCCCGGTCTCTGAGCGGTACCCACTCTGCCCGGTGGCATGGCTGTTCAGCTCCTCGTTCATTCACACACCGCTGTGGGCCATGGGTACACATGTACCATGCCCGCCCCCTCGGGGCTCTGTCACCCTCTCTCCTGGCCTCGAGGGCTCTGCCCGGAGGTTTAAGAGTGGGGTGGGAGACTCTGGAGGCCCTGTGCCCCTGAGGCTTTGCACACCCCACCCCCCGCAGGTCTTCACAGGCATCTTCACAGCCGAGATGGTGCTGAAGCTCATTGCCATGGACCCCTACGAGTACTTCCAGCAGGGCTGGAACATCTTCGACAGTATCATCGTCACCCTCAGCCTGGTGGAGCTGGGCCTGGCCAACGTGCAGGGGCTATCGGTACTCCGCTCCTTCCGTCTGGTACGTGAGGCCCCGGGGCCTGAGCGAGGGAGGGTGGGGTGTGGATGTTTGGAGGACACAAGCAGAAGCCCCCAAGAAGCCAGAGGACTGGAAAGGAGGCCCCTCTGCCCTAGTGTGCACCCCTCTGCCTCTCGGAACTTCTCTTACTGGCAAAAGGGAGAAAGATGCCCTCCCCCTTATCACACAGGGCTGCTGGTAGATCAGAATGGCAGCCCAGGAGGTGCCATTTGGACTTGACTCCTAAGTGAACTTGGGGGGCAGTGGGGCGGGGACTTCAGCCCATATTGCAGACCTGAAAACTGAGCCTCAGGAAGTTCATCAGTAGTAGGATTGGGACTCTGAATTAGCATCCTTTTCACCACCTCGTAGGGACCTTTCATGCATCCACAAAAATATAGAGAAAGATCCCCCTCTGTGTGCCTTTCAGCTGGCTCCAGTGGCCATTAATACCCTGTAGTTCTTGCTTTGTCTGTCCCCCCACTTTTTATGGGGGAGTATCTTAAAGCAAATCCTGAGATTTTATTTCACTTGTAAATGTTTTAGCTTTTATATGTAAGAGACGAGGACTCTTTCTTTTGATCATGTGAAGAGGATGAGGTGGTAGGATGCGAGCATTCCCATTTAACAGAGAGGTAAACTGAGGCCCCATATCCCTCAGGGGGTAGGAGCTGGAGCCATTCATAAGAGTTCTTTCTGGGAAACCCCTGGTGGTCAAGTGGGTAGGACTCTGCGCTGAGAGTCTGGGTTCAGTCCCTGGTCGTGGCTGCCTCAGGGTTGGGCCAGGGGGTCCCTGGGTCTCACCAACCCCTGCCTTCCCCCCTGCCCGGCAGCTGAGGGTCTTCAAGCTGGCCAAGTCATGGCCGACGCTGAACATGCTTATCAAGATCATCGGCAATTCGGTGGGGGCGCTGGGCAACCTGACGCTGGTGCTGGCCATCATCGTGTTCATCTTCGCCGTGGTGGGCATGCAGCTGTTCGGCAAGAGCTACAAGGAGTGTGTGTGCAAGATCGCCGCGGACTGCAGCCTGCCCCGCTGGCACATGCACGACTTCTTCCACTCCTTTCTCATCGTCTTCCGCATCCTGTGCGGGGAGTGGATCGAGACCATGTGGGACTGCATGGAGGTGGCCGGCCAGGCCATGTGCCTCACCGTCTTCCTCATGGTCATGGTCATCGGCAACCTGGTGGTGAGTGAGTCCGCCTGGGCGGCTCCCATACCTTCACCCGGAAAGCCCAGGTGTCCAAGGTGTGTCCGTGCCTTTGTTGCTGTTGTTTAGTTGCTAAATTGTGTCTGACTCTTTCGGGACCCTATGGGCTGTAGCCCACCAGGTTCCTCTGCTTGTGGGATTTCCCAGGCAAGAATACTGAAGTGGGTATTTCCTTGCCTACGGGATCTTCCTGACCCAGGGATCAAATCCCGCCTTGGCGGGTGGGATTTTTTTACCGTTGAGCCACCAGGGAAGTCCATCCATGCCTTTGTTTCCCTTAAATCGGACTGTTGAAGGGTTCTTTTCCTATGAATCCGTGTTGTGTAAAATCGCCGACACGTGATGGTTTTATTCCTCCCCTGACCCTGGATGGCAGTTGTGTATGGTTTAACCCAGTGGCTCTCAAATTTTAACCTGCTTCAAAGCTCTCGTGAGTTTCTCGAAACCTAGATTCCCAGTCCCAGCCCCCCAGAGTCAGATGAGGCAGCTCTGAGCCAGGCCCCCTAGACCTGCATTTCTAATGAGCTCTGGGTGATGTCCTGTGCAAGTAGTTGAGACCTAGTGTTTTGGGGAAAGTAACATGATAACCGGAGTCAGACTGGCCCGTGTTCCAGTCCCAGCTCCTTCGCCATCTGTGACCTTGAACGAATCACTGCTCTCTGGTCGGCTGGGTTCTCTAACTCCACATGGGAGAAAAGTGGTAGACTCCTCAGGGCAACGGTGCCCAACCTTTTTGGCACCAGGGACTGGTTTCATGGAAGACAATTTTTCCACAGACTGGCGTGGGGTGGGGGGTGGTTTTGGGGTGATTCCAGCACACTGCATTTATTGTGCATTTTATTTCTGGTGGTTCAGATGGTAACGAATCCACCTTCAGCGCAGGAGACACAGGTTCAATCCCTGGGTCAAGAAGATCCCCTGGAGAAGGGAATGGCTACCCACTCCAGTATCCTTGCCTGGAGAATTCCATGGACAGAGGAGGCTGGCGGGCTACAGTCTATGGGGTCACAAAAGAGTCAGATACGACTGAGCCACTAACACTTAACACCGTCTTTCTATTATTATTATTACATCAGCTCCCCCTCAGATCATCAGGCATTATATCCCAGAGGTTGGGGGCACCTGCCTCAGTGGGTGGCCGGGGAGACTGACCGTGATGAAAGAAGGCACAGTGTGGGTCGGTACCAGGAACTCCTGGCCCTTTTGTTCTCCTCCCCTCTCACCCTCTGCTCCTGGGAATCAGGCCCCGCGTGTTGGGAGGATGTGGAGATGGCCTGAACTGCATCTATCCTGCCACTTTCTGGGTGGGGCGCTGGAGGAGGGAAGGGGGTGCAGGGGCCCAGGAGAAATGGGATGTGAGGTCGTGGTCCAGCTGACCAGAATTTCTGTGGCCAGGCGGAGGGAGGCGGTTCTCCTCACCTTGTCAACCCTGCTCCTCGGGGCGGGGTCACCCCTGCCAGGAGAGCTGTGCTCGGCTGCCCCGGGTGGGGGCGATGCCACCCTGGGCAACAGTGGGTAGGAAGACGCACGTCCCCACGTTCCGCAAAGGCCGGTGGAATCCTTGAGCTGCTCCGTCAGCGCTTCTCAGATAACGCTGAGCTCTGCTGGGGCAGGGGCAGACCAGTGGCCAGGGGAGTTACCGCAACTGAGGAGGGGACGGTGGGATGGGGTCCGACACAGCCAGACAGCAGAACCCAGGCCGACTGCTCCTAGGAGGGGGTCTTAGGGAGCGGGGAGAGTAAAGGAAATGCCTCAGCAGGACTTGGGGGCAGGATTCCTGATGGGGGGGTGGTTTGCAGGCTCTGAATAGATGTTTGTGCGGGCCAGTTTAAGGGTCGCAGTGGTTTCTGTGTACATGTAAACTCAAAAACATTTCAGGCCCCCTACTGTGCCACTTTCTGACTGGGAAACTTTGAGCAAGTTATTTACACTCTCTCTGGCCTCAGTTTTTCTCATCAGGAAAATGGGGATGAGGCGGGTAGTGAATACTCTGCTGGTGGTCAGAAGGATTACACCGACCTAAGTGCTCAACAAAGTGCTTGGCCCACAGGCCAGGGGAGTTCAAAAGTTACAGGCATCCAGGGAGCTGTGGCAGATTCCACACCTGCCACCAACCGGCGCCACACGCCAGGCACTGGGCTCCTGCCACGTGCCAGTTCCTGTGCCAGGGGCTTTACGTGTATTATCCCTACTGCTCCTGACAACCCCGTGAGGCAGGTAATGTTGGCTCTGTGCTCCCCGGAGGCGCAGCCCAGAACCACACAGCGAGTGTGAAACTGAGCCTGGGCTAGAAACTGAGTCCGTGTACTTTCAACAGTAATAGCATCAATATCATCATTAGTGATACTAACGATGAGTTAGCATCAGAGTACCAGTGGTGACAACCGACCTCTGCTCACGCTCATACAGCATTCTGAGCACTTTCTGATGTTAAGCTCTCTCTTTTTAAAAACGTGTATATATTTATTTATTTGTGGCTTTGCTGGGTCTTCATTGCCCTGGGGGCTTTTCTCTAGTTATGGCGAGCAGGGGCTACTCTTCGTTGCAACGTGTGAGCTTCTCATTGCAGAGGCTTCTCTTGTTGCAGAGCTCAGACTGTAGGACACTCAGGCTTCGACAGCTGCGGCACACAGGCTCAGGAGTTGCGGCTCCCGGGCCCTAGAGCCTGGGCTCAATAGCTGTGGTGCATGGGGTTAGTCCCTCTGAGGCATATGGGATCTTCCTGGATCAGGGATTGAACTCGTGTCTCCTGCACTGGGAGGTGGATTTTTTACCACTGAGCCACCAGGGTGGCCCCGGGTATTGATCCCTTAATGCTCACCAGCCTCCATGTGGTGTGTGCTGGATTTTGTTTTGCTTTTAATATTAAAATATCTAATAATATTTAATTTTAATTGTCTGTGTCGGGCCCCAGTTGCGACACACAGGATCTTTCATCTTCTTTGAGGCATGCGTGATCTTTAGCTGTGGCATGTGAATTCTTAGTTGCATCATGTGGGACCTAGTTCCCTGACCAGGGATCGAACCCAGGCCCCTTGAATTGGGAGCTTGGAGTCTTAACCATTAGACCACCAGGGAGGTCCCAGGGATGTGCTGTCTTATCTCTATTTTGTAGACAAGAAAGCAGAGGCTCAGTGTGAACCCAAGGAGTCAGGTCCCAGAATCCAGAACCACTGCACAGCAGTGTGTGCCCCCACGCCTCCCATCACACACACACACGCACACACACACACGCACACCCTGATACCCTTCTCAGGCCCAGCTTTGCAGCTCTCCCACTTTGCTCAAAGGGAGCTGAGCGGCCCGGGGAGGCGCGCTGCCAGCTCCTTGGGCACTGGCCCCGCCTACTACCCTCCCAGGCCTCATGGAAGCAAGTGTCTGCCAGAGGGCATGGGGCACCCTGCCAGGGAGGGTGGGGACCCAGGTCCCCAGTGTCCATGGCACTCAGGTACTTCCTTGAGGGTGAAGAAGAGGAAATGACCAGGTCATATGGAACCCTCCCGTCGGAGCCCACTCCTGGGGAACCTAATGTCCATCCCCCTTCCCTAATTTAACCCACCCCCCATGCCTTGCCTGGGGCAGCTATTTCTGTCCCAGGCAGGAGCCGTGTGCAAACCCTGGTGACCCAGAGAGCAGCTAATTCCCATCTCAGATGTGTTTCTGGCAACTGGACACCTCCCCCCAGAGAGGGAAAGAAAGACCAGTACATTGTGGTGGGGGGCAAAGGCAGGACAGTAGCCAAAAGGCGTGGTGATGGAGCGAATCCCCCAGCACATTGCCCCAGAGAGAGAAGATGAACAATACATAATAGATACATATATATTTTTAAATTTTTCTACTCCCATTCATATTTATTTATTTTTAATTGGAGGATAATTGCTTTACAATGTTGCGTTGGTTTCTTCGGTATGACAATGTGAATCAGCTTTAAGTATACATATATCCCCTCCCTCTCAAACCTCCCTCCCTATAATTATTTTAAAGATATGTCAACATGATAGTTAAGACAATGACAAAAAGACCTTAGAGGACACTGGTGAAAGCCAGACAGATTCACATGTACGGTCCTCCCCTGGTCACTCAGGGAATTGGTTCCAAAACCCCCTGTGTGTTAGTTGCTCAGTCGTGTTGACCCCATGGACTGTAGCCCACCAGGCTCCTCTGTCCATGGAATTCTCCAAGCAAGAATACTGGGGTGGGTAGCCATTCCCTTCTCCAGCAGATCTTCCCAACTCAGGGATCGAACCTGGATCTCCTGCAATGCAGGAGATTCTTTTTCGTTTGGGGGGCAAGCCCCCAAGACCCCTTGCAGATACCAAAATCTGGGGATACTCAAATCGGATAGAAAATGGCATAGGGCAGTTGACCCTACTTCTTTCATGTCCAGTCGCACACTCAGCCCCACCCTGAGGCCCCCAGAATAAGAGGCCCCCCTGCCTCTGGTTGGCAGGAGCCGGGACCTCCCCCTCCTTAGTCAGGCTGCATCATCCTCCTCACTGTCCTGGGAGGTGGGTTGGTGGAAGACAGGGCCACTGCATTGCACAGCTTCTGGGGTGGCCATTCACACTGTAGTCTAAATAAATGATGTCCTCTAAAGTTGTGCAGGGCTTTCCAGGGAGCTTCAGTGGTAAAGAGTCCACCTGCCAATGCAGGAGATGCAAGAGACTTGGGTTTGATCTCTGGGTCAGGAATATCCCCTGGAGTAGGAAATGGCAACCCACGCCAGTATTTTTGCATGGGAAAGCCCATGGATAAAGGAGCCTGGTGGGCTACAGTCCATGGGGTCGCAAAGAGTAGGATATGACTGAGCACACACACACCAAGTTGTGCAATGACAGGAAACCTGGATTCTAGTTCTGAATGTGCTGTGTGTCCTTAGGCAAGTCACTCCACCTCTCTGGGAGAACTCAGGCTCCTCATTCATCAAATGCAGAGCTGGCCTCAGAGTTCATCGCACTCCTCCCACCACCGTGTAAAACCTTCTATTACCGCACACATAACAGCCCACACGTTTTGAGTGCCTGCTGTGCGCTCTAGTTGTATTGACCTTTCAACCCTCACAACAACAATGTGAGGAAGTAGGTACTGGAATCATCGCCGTTGTACAGATAAGAAAACTGAGGCACAGGGCAGCAATAGGACTTGCCTTGGACGCACAGCTAATCACTTGGGGTTCAAAGCCAAGCGGCATGGTTTCAAAGCCTGTGAACCCCAGTCTCTACTTTGTGCAAACCCACTGCGTTGTAATCGTCTGATCAAATGTCTGTCTCTAGGCTGGGAGCAAACTGAGGCCAGTCATTCCCGCACACCGTGGGAGAGGCTCAGTAAATATCCACCAATAAATAAAGCCGAGGGAGGTAGACCAGTAGCCTCTTAGCGTCCCTTTCAGTGGGGATAAGAGACGAGAGCCAGTAGAGCAGGGAACCCCGGGGGAAGGAAAGGGAGTGAGCCGAGGCAGATCGGACGTCCTTCCACAGCAACCGGGGACGTAGGTCTGAGTACTGGGAACTCCAGGCGCCACTAGTAGTAAAGAATCCACATGCCAATGTAGGAGACACAGGAGACGTGGGTTTGATCCCTGGGTCAGGAAGATCTCCTGGAGGAGGAAATGGCAACCCAGTCCAGTCCGGCATTCTTGCCTGGAGAATCCCACGGCCAGAGGAATCGGGCTGGCCTCAGCCCATGGGGTTGAAAAGAGTCAGACACGACTGAGGACGCAGGAGCACATACCAGGAGCCCGTGGACTATTAAAAGTCCCACTTACAAGACAAGAGAAGGCTCAAAATAGTCAGGCTCCCTATAAGTCCTAGAAGCTTGGAGACGTGAGCCCTAGTTTTTGACCTGCCTCCTCTAGCAGTGGAAGTGGAGGACAGAGCCCCTGTCACCCAGTGGGCCTCCTCAAACCCTGCCTCCGCCTTGGTCAGCAAAGTCCTCTCTTGTGCCCAGGCCTCAGTTTCCTAATCTGTAAAGTGGGCGTGGCGGTAGCACTTCTCAGCTCCAAGAGCAGTTTTGCGGGTTCTGTTAGGTGCTTCTGCTGATGGTTAGTCACTCAGCCGTGTCCAACCATTTGCAACCCCCAGGACTGTAGCCCATCGCTCCTCTGTCCATGGAATTTTCCAGACAAGAATACTGGAGTGGGTAGCCATTCCCTTCTCCAGGGAATCTTCCCAACCCAGGGATCGAACCCAGGTCTCCTGCATTGCAGGCAGATTCTTTACCATCTGAGCTACCAGGGAAGCCCTCTCTTAGATGATGCCCCTCTTTAATGCCCACCAAGAGGTAGGTCTGACTTGGAGGCCCAAGGACCCTCATGTGGACTGCAGGTGGCACCCTCGGGGCCCCGCAGCTAAGCTCAGGCTCCCCCTCACCTCCGCTCTCCAGGTCTTGAACCTGTTCTTGGCCCTGCTGCTCAGCTCCTTCAGTGCCGACAGCCTGGCGGCCTCGGACGAGGATGGCGAGATGAACAACCTGCAGATTGCCATCGCTCGCATCAAGTGGGGCATCGGGTTCGCCAAAGCCTTCCTCGTGGGGCTGCTGCATGGCAAGGTCCTGAGCCCCAAGGTTATCATGCTCAGCCTCGGAAGCATCGGTGAGGCTGGGGAGGCCGGCGAGGCTCCGGAAAGTGCCCCTGAGGATGAGAAGAAGGAGCCTCCGCCCGAGGAGGATGGCAAGGACCTCAAGAAGGACAACCATATCCTGAACCACATGGGCCTGGCTGACGGCCCTCCCCCCAGCATCGAGTTGGACCACCTCAACTTCATCAACAACCCCTACCTGACCATCCATGTGCCCATTGCCTCCGAGGAGTCTGACCTGGAGATGCCCACAGAGGAGGAAACTGACACCTTCTCCGAGCCTGAGGATATCAAGGTAAGCCCGTAGCAAGATCCAGATTCAGGGGTCAGGAATCAGACAGTCACAACTCTACATTTGTGTATGACCTTGAACGTGGCACAAAGCCCTCTCCAAGCCTCAGTTTCTCCATCTGTAAGGTGGGGTAATGGTACCTACCTTGTGGTGTTACTGTGAGCATTAGATGAGATGCTGTGTGCAGAGCATCTCCGTGAATGATGACTTATAAATACCATTATTATGACCTGCTCCACTTGTCTGAACACCCCAGGCCTCTCCCTGCTCTCCTGCCCTGCAGCTCCTCCTGGGTCCCCTCTCACCAGTAGGTGGCGCTGTGAGATCGCATATTCTCACCTGAGAAGCCTGAATCCAGGGCTGGAACCCAAGGGGCCTCTCTTAACCCTGCCCTCGGGTTGAGAAGCCCCTACCAAGTTCTTGCTATTATCATCTATTTCTGTGTAGACGCCCCCTGGTGGTGGTGAGGACCCGGTCCCAACTTCCCAGCATGGGCCCGAGTGCCAGGTCTGGGCTCGAGACACTGGGGAGAGGGGGTCAGGGATCCAGTGGGGTGCAGCTGAAGGAGAACTGGAGAGCTGGGCCCCAGCCTCAGCTGGAGCCCTGATGCCCACCCCCTGCCCCTGCCCCTCCCCTGTGAGGGTTGGGGAGGCCCTGGCGGTAGGCGGACCCCCTCACCCACCCTCCAGCCCCATCAGGGGAAGGATCAGCACATAAGCTAGGGCAGGGCCCCCTGACCACCCCCACCCTGGCAGCTTGGGCCCAGCAGGCACCAGAGCCTGAATAAACTTTGCCCTGAAAGCTCTTGACTCCTTATTCCCCCCAAATACGTGGCATGCTCACTTACCAGGGAGCCGAGCGGCTGCCAAGCTATAAATACCCCGGGAAACGTGGCACCAACCTCGGTATGAGGAGTGGGGGTGGAGAAGGGCCGGACAGCAGCCAGGCCAAGGCACTGGGGACTCTGGAGGGGGCAGGCATGGCTCCCGAGGGGCAGTGGGAGGTGGGGGGCACAGGCAAGGCCAGTGGCTCAGCGGGCATCCTGCCCGACCTAATGCCCCGTGCCTCAGTTTCCCTTTCTGTCAACTGGCCACCATTCTGACAGCTGCCCCCTGCCACCACCCCGTGACCCTCTCCATTTTCCTTCTCAGGGGCCTCACCCCAGCCATAGAAGGGGCCCCTTGGGGAGTGGAGGCTGGGCCAGGAGGAGGTCAGGGAGGTCTGGCCAGGCTGGACTACCAGGCCCCCACCCCCACCCCTTCTGGACTCCCCCGTCTTCCTGGGTTCCGCAGCTGAACAGAGCATAGGAAGGCTCGGACCTTGCTCCATCCTGACCCCTTCCCTCCCTAGCCAGCATCTCTGAGCCTCTTCAAATCCAAGTGCCCCAAGGTCAGGGCCAAAGCCTGGGTCCTTCTGCACAGACCCAGTGCTGGCTCCACAATCCAGGGCTGAATGAATGAATGAGTGAGTCTGCTCCACCTCCCCCCACTCCACCCCCCGCTTCCCCTTCTCCCTTCTGGGCCCTCCCCTCGGGGCTTCCATCTGGACCCCCTCTGCCCCACATGGCGGGAGGACCCGGGGGTCACATGACCCTGTGGCCTCCGCAGAAGCCGCTGCAGCCCCTGGATGGGAACTCCTCCGTCTGCAGCACTGCCGACTACAAGCCCCCTGAGGACGACCCCGAGGAGCAGGCCGAGGAGAACCCCGAGGGAGAGCAGCCTGAGGAGTGCTTCACCGAAGGTGAGGGCCAGCCCGCCGGGTGCCTCCCCCAGCCCGGCAGGCCCCAAGAGGGGCAGGCCAGGCCAGGGCCCGAGGCGAGCCTCAGCCTCAGCTCACCATCTCCTCGGGGATGGCCTGGGGACAGGCAAGTCACCAAAAGCGATCAGGGCCTTCTTCCTCCGATCGTACCCTGCCCTTCTGCACCCGGGAGAATGTGACCCCAGGAAGCGGTGTCAGAGCAGATGCCTCTGAGCCCCTGCCCCCTCTGACCCCTGCCGTGTGTGCCCTGGGTGAGAGTCCCAGCAGCCTGCAGGCTACTGCACAGAATCCCCGTAGAGCCCTGAGTATGGCCAGCACAAAGCAGGTGCTCAGCACTGGCTTCTCTAAGGCTGTCCTCCTCAGCTTCATCTTCCAGAAAGAGGCCTGTCTGGCCCTTCCAAAACATTCTTTGCCCAGAGAGTTTGGGCTGTGCAGAGTGGAGGCTGCCTGGGGGACATGGGGGAGGATGGGGACAGCTGAAAGCCGTGGAACCTGCGTGGGTGGCCCGCACCCCTGTTCTTTGGAGTGTCTCTGCATGCAGTCAGGATGGGGAGGGGGCACATCCTGGGATGGGGAGGGGGGGAAACGGGCTGACCATGCTCCTCAGGCAGCCCATGACGGGTGCCCCTGCCGCCCTCCCTCCCCAGCCTGCGTGCAGCGCTTTCCCTTCCTCTATGTGGACATCTCCCAGGGTCGAGGGAAGAAGTGGTGGACCCTCCGCAGGGCCTGCTTCAAGATCGTCGAGCACAACTGGTTCGAGACCTTCATTGTCTTCATGATCCTGCTCAGCAGTGGGGCCTTGGTAGGCGCCGCCCTGGGGGCCGAGCACGGGCAGGGGCAGGGGCCAGGCCGGAAGCAAGCCGTCCCAGGGCTCCCTCCTTGCTGCACCATGGGAGGCACACTTGCTGGACAGGCTGGAACCCAGAGAGAGAGCCCTGAAGAACTCACCAGTGCTTCCAGGGTGTGTGGCAGACTGCGCTCATTTTTACAGAGAGGAAGATGGGCTCTGACCCCGCGAGCCTCCCTGGCTTACAGGTCCCGACCAGGGAGCAGGTGGGAAGGGAATGTGGGGTGGGGGGCCAGCCTGTGTCACAGCAGACCCCCCTGCAGGTTAGTGAACATTCCTATCGTTAGGTCTGGGGAAGGGGAGCTGAGGGGCTTCCCCGCACCAGGAACTCCCTTGCTCACCCCCTTGATGGGCGCAGGGAGTCTGCCCCCACTAACCTGACGCCAGTGCCAGACCCCTGGGAACCGGCAGCTGTAGGGACATGGTGGCTGCCCCAGCCTCCGGGCCCTGGTCACCCACATGCTGGTGCCCCTAGGCCTTCGAGGACATTCACATCGAGCAGCGGCGAGTCATCCGCACCATCCTGGAGTATGCCGACAAGGTCTTCACCTACATTTTCATCCTGGAAATGCTACTCAAGTGGGTGGCCTACGGCTTCAAGGTGTACTTCACCAATGCCTGGTGCTGGCTCGATTTCCTCATTGTGGACGTGAGTCCGCCCCACTCCCGCCCGGCCCCACCACCAGCTCCGGAGGCGCTCCCTGACCACCCACCCTCCCGTTTGCAGGTCTCCATCATCAGCCTGGTGGCCAACTGGCTGGGCTACTCGGAGCTGGGACCCATCAAATCCCTGCGGACGCTGCGGGCCCTGCGCCCCCTGAGGGCACTGTCTCGATTCGAGGGCATGAGGGTGGGTGTCGAGGAGGACTGTGAGTAGGGCTAAGGATTGGGGGAGCAGCCACAGCTTGGGAGGGGGCTGGGGGCGTGTCTGTACTCTGGCCACCACTGGGAGTCCAGGTTTGGGGGGTCCCCAGGCAACTGAGGGCAAAAGGAGAAGGGAGTGGCAGAGGATGAGATGGTTAGATATCATCACTGACTCAATAGACATGAATTTGAGCAAGCTCCGGGAGGTGGTAGAGGACGGACGAGCCTGGCGGGCTACCGTCCATGAGGTCGCAGAGAGTCGGACACGACTGAGCGACTGAGCAATGACAACAACAAAAGGCACCCCCACACACCAGCCCAGGTGCGGGTTCCTGCCCGCAGCCCCCTCCTTCACTCCTCTCTGCCACCGCTAGGGGGCAGCAGAGGCTGCAGCCGCTCCCAGGAGGGGCCTGAGGGCACCCAGGCAGGCGAGGAAGGAAAGGTCTGTGGGTTTATAGGTGACTCTCCCCAGCCTCAGACTGGGGCCCCCCAGGGCTCCGAGCCTGCCCATCCGTCCCTCAGCCCCCTGAGGGCGGAAGTGACAGGTAAATACAGGGTTCGGGCAAGACCAAGGGGACTTCCCCGGCCAAGGCTGGAAGTAGGGGTTCTGTTAAGAGCAAGGCCTACTCTGGAGGGGGACAGACTTCCATGAAGCAGATGGTTGCAGGTCAGCAGGGCACTCAGCCTGGTGTCTCCCATACAAGAGCTCAGCCCAGCCAGGGACCCCTCCCCACTGGGGGAAAATGACCTGGCCTTGGCCGCACAGCTGGTTGGTGCCCCAGCCAGGAATAGCATTGCCCTGGGCATCACCGGGCTTACTCCACTCACTTTGTCTGGAGGTCATGAAACCACTTCTCCTTGAAAACAGATAATTCTCAGATTCAGCTCAGCCGGAAACAATGAGGTTGGCCTGTGTGGCCAGGGCTGGCTGGGCACAGAGCTCCAGTCCCCAAGGTTCCTGCTGCTTCAAAGGCTCCGTTCTTTTCTGGGTCTTTGTGTCTAATCCTGTGAGCAGATGAGCCGGGGGGCCAGGTCACGGGGACTGAGTTTCCTATGGGGGCTGAGGAAAGAGTGTTTGTCTCCTGCGTGGTGACCCGTGGCCGGGCTGCTTCCAGAGAAACCCAGCTCCCCACCCTGGGCTGTTGGCTCCAGCGAAGCAGAGAGCCCTCTTCAGCCAGCAGGCCGGCAACCCCCTACCCCTGCTCCCTGCTCCCACCATCCCCCACCCCCACAAAAAGCCCAGTAGACTTCTCCTGCAGCCTGCGTTCATTCAGATCAGCCCTCCTCCAGGAAGCCTTCCCTGCCTGGTCCCTTGGTTGGTGTGGGTAGGGAGCCCTCTCCCAGAGGAGGCTGGGTGATGCCCCCTACCCTGCTGCCCGGGAGAGGATGGGGCAGTGACTCCCTCCTCCCCACCCCGGCCCCCCAGGTGGTGGTGAATGCCCTCCTGGGAGCCATCCCCTCCATCATGAACGTGCTGCTCGTCTGCCTCATCTTCTGGCTCATCTTCAGCATCATGGGCGTCAACCTGTTTGCTGGCAAGTTCTACTACTGCATCAACACCACCACCTCCGAGAGATTCGACATCTCCGAGGTCAACAACAAGTCCGAGTGCGAGAGCCTGATGCACACGGGCCAGGTCCGCTGGCTCAACGTCAAGGTCAACTATGACAACGTGGGTCTGGGCTACCTCTCGCTCTTGCAGGTGGTGAGTGACATGCGGCCCCTGCATGAGGCAGGGGTGGAGATGCCCCTGGAATCTCACTGGGACTGAGCCCACGGCCACTCCTTGTTAGGGAACCTCCCACCTGCCTCCAGGGCTGGAGGACCCAGAGGTCGTGTCCATACCTGTCTGTATTTTGATGGTCTGTATTTGATGCCTGCCCAGTGGGACTTGGAGCAGGCAGCTTCTGGGGTGGGCAGGGAGGGAAACTCATGGATGGTGGAAACAGGGAGCAGCCCCTCCCCTCACACCAACCACACTCTCGCAGGCCACCTTCAAGGGCTGGATGGACATCATGTATGCTGCCGTGGACTCCCGGGAGGTGAGTGGGGGGCCCCGAGATGTGGCTGGTGAGTGAGCCTGGGGAGAGGACTCGGATCCATCCCCACCCCACGCAGCCTCCTCGGGAGCCCCCGAGACCCCGCCGCCTACAGGGGTGGGTGGGCTCACGGCGGGACAGGGAGCAGGCAGCGTGTGCCCCGAGCCCACCCCTCATGCCCGCCCCTGGCCTGTGACCGCTGCAGAAGGAAGAGCAGCCGCAGTACGAGGTGAACCTCTACATGTACCTGTATTTCGTCATCTTCATCATCTTCGGCTCCTTCTTCACCCTCAACCTCTTCATTGGCGTCATCATCGACAACTTCAACCAGCAGAAGAAGAAGATGAGTGTCCAGCCCGCCTCCCCCTGGGTCCTCCCCTCGCTGGGCCCACTCCTCCCACCCGCTTTGCCCACTCCTCCCTCCGCATGTTCACAAACACCGTCTGTGCACCCGATCGAGGCAGAGCCTGGGTTCCGATCCCACCAGGTGACCTTGAACTAGTGACGGGGCCAGTGTGGACCCTGGTTTCCTTCATGAGGCTCCTGCTGCCTGCTTTGCTGGCTCCTTCTGAGGACCCAGTGAAATACTGATGGAAGGTGGCCCAAAACGGGCCATGAGGGCTGCGCGGGCCCCTTCCCTCTGTGTGTCACCCACCCCCGCTTCTCTGGACCCCTCCGTCCCCCTTCCCTGCCTCCTTCAAGCCCCATCTCTGGCCCTCGAGGCAGGTCTCCTTCCCTCTTCCCACCAGGGCCCCCTGCTGGGATGGGGGAGGGCTTTACAGGTGATGTCTGAGGTAGGGAAGTCCTGGAAGCTGGGAAGGGGGACTCTCTAACCTTACGGGCTCCATCCCATTGTACTTTGGAGGGAAAGACATCTTCATGACAGAGGAACAGAAGAAGTACTATAACGCCATGAAGAAGCTTGGTTCCAAGAAGCCTCAGAAGCCAATTCCCCGGCCCCAGGTATCAGCCCTCTGGGGCCCTCCCCCTACAGCCCATATGAGGCTCCTGCCCAAGGGGGCCCTGTGCGGGGGATGCAAAAGGTAGCCTGCTCTCTGCCCACCAGGCTGTGTCCCTGGTGTGAGGCTGGGGCCCCCTTCAGGAAGGTTGGGCCCACCTGCTGGGAGGAGCACCTCTCCGTAACGACACACATCATGTACAAGCAAGCAGCAGCCCAGTGAACTCCAGTCACTGGTTTACCCCTTGCCCAGCCCTGCACGGCTCCCCCAGCATCCATTCAGCTCCTTAGCTGGTGGCCTCTGGGGGCAAGGGCCCCTGGAGAGGGGAGGAAGAGGATGTCCAGACAGCTGCCCCCGTGAGCAACCACTTCGGGAGAAGGATGAGGGGGTGCTGAGGGCCCTTAATTCAGGAAGAAGTTCCCAGAGAGAGGAAGGAGGCCCACAGACCCCACAGAATGGCCCGTTTCCATGGGCCTCCCCGCCTCCAGCGGCCCTGGCCGACTCCACCACAGGCCCTCACGCCTCCTTTCTCTCTCTCTTTTGCCTCCCCACCCCCCACTCTTGGGTCGCGTCCTCCCGCATCTCCTGCCGGCCCACGTCCTGCTCTGACCACGGTCCCCACCCGCCCGCCTCCCCGCCCTCCCACCCCTGCTGCAGAACAAGGTCCAGGGCATGGTGTACGACCTGGTGACCAAGCAGGCGTTTGACATCACGATCATGATCCTCATTTGCCTCAACATGGTCACCATGATGGTGGAGACGGACGACCAGAGCCAGCTCAAGGTGGACATCCTGTACAACATCAACATGGTCTTCATCATCATCTTCACGGGCGAGTGCGTGCTCAAGATGCTGGCCCTGCGCCAGTACTACTTCACCGTCGGCTGGAATATCTTTGACTTCGTGGTGGTCATCCTGTCCATTGTGGGTGAGCAGGGCCAGGCTGGGCTGAGTCATTTGGGAAGGCCCGGGGTCCCCCTCCTCGTGTCTACACGCACACCTGCTCATGCACTTGGTAGGCTTTTACACACACACAGACACACACACACACATGCATTTGCGCCCGGTGTCTACACCAAATGCACAGAAGCACAGACGGTGGGTTCCCAGGCAGCCCATTTCCTGTGCACACACGGCTACAGCTGCAGAAGCATTCACCTGACCTGGAGATGCACGTTCAGGTGCCGATGTGCTTCGGGGAAGATGTAAGAAGATGGTTCCGGGACTTCCCTCATGGCCCTGTGGCTAAGACTCTGCACTCCTGATGCAGGGGGCCCAGGTTTGATCCCTGGTCAGGGAACTAGATCCCGCATGCCGCAACTAAAGATCCCACATGTTGCAACTAAAACCCATCACAGCCAAATAAATAAAGTCTAAAAAAAGAAGAAGATGGTTCTAGGAGCCTTACGCACAGGAGAGGTGTGTGTAATTATGACAGCAACTAGCTATCATTTATCCATCACTTACAGTTTGCCTGAACTAGGCCATGCACTTCATAGTATTAACTGTGTAATTAGTAATTGTTCCTAACAAATGTCCTGAGACTGGGACCGTTGTCACCTCCATCTTACAGATGAGGAAACTGAGTCACAAACCAGGTAGGCGACATGCCCATCTTCACACACCCAGAGCTGTTCTCCCCCTCCCTCTCATCCATGGCATCTGTGAACAGCCTTGGCAATGGGCCTTACCCACCCTCCCATCCACTTTGGCACATCCCACCTCCACCAGGCTGCGTCAGGGCAGAGATGGAGCCCAGGACCCCAAGAGGCCTGGGAGAGGCTAATGGGTCAGGCCACTCAGGCTGTGCACGGAGCGATGAATTTCTATTGCTCCTTCCTGGGGTAGACGAGCCCAGCACTCCATGCCCCATGGAGCCGCGCCTTCCCCCTGCTCCCCACCCTGCCGCCCACCCCCAGGGCAGCAGTGCTTCCTCGCCGCTTCCTCCCTGCAGGCCTGGCGCTCTCCGACCTGATCCAGAAATACTTCGTATCACCCACGCTGTTCCGTGTGATCCGCCTGGCGCGGATCGGGCGGGTCCTGCGGCTGATCCGCGGGGCCAAGGGCATCCGGACGCTGCTCTTCGCGCTCATGATGTCGCTGCCCGCCCTCTTCAACATCGGCCTCCTCCTCTTCCTGGTCATGTTCATCTACTCCATCTTCGGCATGTCCAACTTCGCCTACGTCAAGAAGGAGTCTGGCATCGACGACATGTTTAACTTCGAGACCTTCGGCAACAGCATCATCTGCCTCTTCGAGATCACCACGTCGGCCGGCTGGGATGGGCTCCTCAACCCCATCCTCAACAGCGGGCCCCCTGACTGTGACCCCAACCTGGAGAACCCGGGCACCAGCATCCGGGGCGACTGCGGCAACCCCTCCATCGGCATCTGCTTCTTCTGCAGCTACATCATCATCTCCTTCCTCATCGTGGTCAACATGTACATTGCCATCATCCTGGAGAACTTCAACGTGGCCACGGAGGAGAGCAGCGAGCCTCTCGGGGAGGACGACTTCGAGATGTTCTACGAGACGTGGGAGAAGTTCGACCCCGACGCCACGCAGTTCATCGACTACAGCCGCCTCTCCGACTTCGTGGACACCCTGCAGGAGCCGCTGAGGATCGCCAAGCCCAACAAGATCAAGCTCATCACGCTGGATCTGCCCATGGTTCCGGGGGACAAGATCCACTGCCTGGACATCCTCTTTGCCCTGACCAAGGAAGTTCTAGGCGACTCTGGGGAGATGGATGCCCTCAAGGAGACCATGGAGGAGAAGTTCATGGCTGCCAACCCCTCCAAGGTCTCCTACGAGCCCATCACCACCACCCTCAAGAGGAAGCACGAGGAAGTGTGCGCCATCAAGATCCAGAGGGCCTACCGCCGGCATCTGCTGCAGCGCTCCGTGAAGCAGGCCTCCTACATGTACCGCCGCAACCATGACGGCGGCGGGGACGGGGCCCCCGAGAAGGAGGGGCTGATCGCCGACACCATGAGCAAGATGTACGGCCCCGACAACGGGAACAGCGGTGTGCTGAGCAAAGAGGAGGAGAGGGGCTCCACGGGGGCCCCCGGACCTGCCGTGGGGCTCAGGCCCATCAGCCCCTCCGAAACACCCCTCCCTCCAGCCCCACCCCTGGGGCAGACGGTGCGCCCCGGGGTCAAAGAGTCTCTCGTCTAGCAGGTGGTGGTGAGGTGGCACAGCCCCGAACGACCCCCTTGGTGCCTGCTGCTGAGGGAGCTAGGGCTCTGCGTCCGGGACTGACCCAGCTCCCTGGCGGGGACAGGCTTTGTCCTTGCTGGGCGGTCACCCAGGCCATGGAAGGGGGGAATTGTACCTGAGGCCTCCACTCTGGGCCGAGGCCACTGCCTCCGCGATATTTACCTTCAAGTTGCTCTCACCTCCTTGTGGGCCCTGCTGCCCTCCTCACAGCCCCGAGGGAGGCTGTGCATCAGAGTCTCTGCTCCCCACTTGGGAGGAGCCGGCCTGTGATGGAGGGATTGGCTGCCCTCCTGCCCCAAGAGTCTTAAGGGCTACTGACCTCTCTGCAGGCAGTGGCTCAGGCCTCCAGCTCCCTCTGGGACAAGGAAGTCTTAACCTCAGTGAGAGCAGACACCTGAGCCCAGGGCCTGCCACCCTGTCCAGCCTCTGGGAAGCGGCTCACCCTGCCTGCTCAGGAATTCTCAGGAGAAGGAAAACATCCCTGGTTCAGAAATAGCTCCACATACCCGGTGGAGGGGGTGAGGCGGGGAGGCCACTGGATGCTGAGACATTGGGCTGGGTTGTGGCCCCTGAATCCTTTCCCGATTCATCCATTGCCCAGGCCCTCCGGCTCCCTGGCTGGCCCCTGGGAGAAGAGCAGAAGGGAAGATTCCCCTTGGGAATTATCTTTTTCTAGAAAGCACGATGGGGTAGGTAGCAGGGGTTGGATCCCACTAGTGTATCGCTGCACTGGGGGCTTCCTTGGACTGAGCACCCAGATCTCGGGTGGGGTCGGGGTTGCCGGGGCTTGGGAAGAAGATTCCCTCCCTCTCCACCAGTCTTCCTCCTCCATCAGCACTTGGGCTCTGGGCAGCCTCCCTAGCCCCAGGGTCCCCTCCTGACCCCATCCCTACCCCCTTCTCTTCCTCTTGCCTCATCCTTCCTCCCCTCCTCAAAGTGATCCTAGGAATGTTCTAGCTGAGCTCACGTTCGAGATTTCAACACTGAGGTGGGCACCGCTCACCCGGCTCAGGCCCAAGCTTCCAATTTCCGGCCACTGGAAACTGCGGTGCATCTCTTGACACCACTGATCTGGGCTCCCGCGAATAGATAGAGGCCGAGCTTGGAGGAGGGGGTGAGATGTCAGCTCAGGGTCACTGGATTTACTCACCTGTGTGTGTGTGCATGTGTGTCTGTGAACCACTGTGTCCCGTAGAACCTGTACGTGCATTTGTCTATGTGTATATCTGTGTGCTGGAGCGCCTAACCAGTGAGTATGCGTGTGTCTTCTCTGTCGGCCAGTCCATGGAAGTGTCCATGTGCTGTGAGTGTGTATGTGAGTGTGAACACATGTGGTAAGGGTTGCACATTGAGCCCCCCACCCCACCCCCGCTGCACTTAGTTCCTCTTCTTTTTCTTCTTGTTTCTCGAAGCAAGGAACTCAGGAAGCAGCAAAACCTCCAAACAACATGTGTGTGTTTGCTTGTGTGCACGCCCACAGGCCAGAGCCTTCCTTTCTGTCTGCCCCGCTCTGCCTGGGCATTCCTTTCTTCCACCGCCCGTGAGGCCACCCTACTGCCTTCTCTGCTTCTCTTCCTCACACCCACTGCCCAGCCCTGCTCCCCGGCCCTGCTGGGTCCTCTCTGGAAGGAGGCCCCTGCTCCTTCCATCTCTTCCTGCAGCAGTTCCGACTCTTTCTGCAGAAGTTCCTCCAGGGGTCAGCCTCCTCTCCGACCAGCACCCTGCCCACGTCCTTTCCTTCCTTCTCCTTGGGGCCTGGACGAATGTGGCCCCAGAGCCTCAGCCTCTGTTGGACTGAACTCTCTCCACTGGGCCGGGTACAGAGCCAGCATGGCTGAACGGGGTCCAGGCCTCCTGCCTCTGCAGACCCACGGCCATTGCACCTTGTCCGGGTGGGAACAGGCCCAAGCCAGGCCAGCAGAAGGCTCCTTTGTACAGTTCTTATAATAAACCTCCCGGTGCCTCGGATGGATGGGTTCGCTTTTTCCTTCTGTGCCTCTGCATGCGGACGTGGATGGGAGCTGAGGGTGACAAGAAGGGCTAGGGGGGTTGGAAACAAGTGGAGAAGCCTTGAGGAGCTGCCAGGAATTGGGGAGGGCAGAAGGAGGGCCCCAGCTCCCTCCTCGGGCTCAGTCCGGCTGTCTCCTGCCCTCTCTGAAAGGAGGCTGGAATCCAGCCTCCTCAAGAGGACAGATGAGGTCAGGAGTCGTTCCCTCAGCCCTGCCCACCCCACTAACAGGCAGCACCCACACTGCCCCTCCCTGCCCACAACAGTACCCAGCAAATAGGTGTTGGGACCCGTGTGCCCAGACCCTCCTCTCTGGAAGTGCCCATCACTTTTCTGCCTCACCCAAGGCCTGGGGGTCCACAGTACGGCCCTTCCCTTTCCTGAGGCCCAATCCCGCCGCCCCAGGATGCTGCCTCTGACCCCAGAGGACCCGGCATCCCATGGACCTATGGCAAAGAGAAATATTCTATAGTGAACTCAGGCCACAATCCCAGTGAGTGAAATATAAGTTTAGATTTAATTCTGCTTTCTGACAGCCAGGGCTGTATTCCTCTAAACTAGTAAATACTTGGTCCCTTTCGAGATTTCTGTATCCCCTATCCCCTTTTCCTGAGTCTTGAGGTTACATGGCTCCCCTGGGGCCTGGGGAGGGGCACCCACAGGCCACCTCAACCTCCCTCAGCCATGTCCTCGAGCCCCTTCCCACCCTGTGGATGTCCTTGCCTGCAGAGGTGGGATGCCAGCAGGGTTCTCTGAGCCCCCATGGGGGTGCTGAACCCCTTCTCACTTAAAGTTTCTCCAAACCTCGGTTGGGGCTCTCTCTGTCCTCAAGGACAGGAGAGCTTGAGAGTGCCCCGAACTATGTTGCCCCTGAGCCTTGAATGATAGAAGAAAAAGGTACAATCCTGGGTGATAGATGTAACCGAGGTTCCTATTCAGGACCATGTCCTTCCCCCAGATATCAGTGCTACTCACCACCTCCTGAGGGTGGACTGTGCTTCCACCCACGTCACCATGCCCTTCAGGTACAAGAGGCCCTTCAAGGCTCACAACTGCCCTGCAAAGGCCAGGTGGCTCAGTGGTAAAGAATCCACCTGCTAATGCAGGAGACTCGGGCTCGATCCCTGTGTCAGGAAGATCCCCTTGAGGAGGAAATGGCAACCCTTCTCCGGTATTCTTGCCTGGGAAATCCCATGGACAGAGAAGCTTGGCAGATTACAGTCCAGGGGGCCTCAGAGAGTCCAACACAACTAAGCCCCTGAGCACACACAAAGAAGGTTTTATTACAGTTATTTGTATTTTGCCTAAAGGAGGAAACTTGGTCCCTGAGAGGTTAAGAATGGGTGTTGCTTAACTGGGGCGCTGTTGGCAGGTAAGGCAGGACAAATCTGCCCCTCCCACTGCTGTGTTTTCACTGCCCCTGGCCCAGGAATGCCAGTGGTGTCCACTGGTCATTTGACCATGGCCGTGGCCCTGGAGGGGGCTTCCCTTATAGCTCAGTCAGTAAAGAGTCTGCCTGAAATGCAGGAGACCCAGGTTCGATTCCTGGGTCAGGAAGATCTCCTGGAGAAGGAAATGGCAACCCACTCCAGTATTCTTGCCTGGAGAATCCCATAGCCAGAGGAACATGGCAGGCTATAGTACATGGGGTCGCAAAGAATCAGACACGATCTAGCAACTAAACCACCATGGCCCGGGAAGGGCTTCCCTGGTAGCTCAGACGGTAAAGAATCTACCTGCAATACAGGAGAGCTGGGTTCGCCTCAATCCCTTGGCCCTGGAGCACTTCCAGAGCTGCCAGTGTGGGGCAGGACCATCCTTTGTTGAGAATCGCCAGGTAACTGGGGGAGGCTTCCTGGCTGGTGTACTGCAGAGTTAGGGGTCAAACCGGCATTCTCTTTTTTGTTTTCAGATATGTGTTCTGTGACTTGGCTTGGTTTCTCCTATTTATCTATTTATTTTGGGTTGTGCTGGGTCTTCGTTGCTGTGCAAGCGCTTTCTCTAGTTGTGGCAAGCAGGGGGTACTCCTCGTCACAGGTCACAGGCTTCTCATTGTAGCGGCTCCTGTTGTTGCAGAGCCCGGGCTCTAGGCGTGTATGCTCAGTAGCTACTCTGGTCACAAGGGGCTGAGCAGAGTCAGTGAGGAAGGAAGGGCTAGGGGAGGGGCAGAGGTCATTCTTTCCAAACTGAGGCTCTGCCCTCCCCCCACTTTCCAGGGATGCTGGGGGTCCCTGCCCTCTTGCCCCTGAGCTCCTTGTCCATTTTCCCTATACCTCCAGCTCTTGTTTTGATGCTGCCTTCCTGGAAAGGTGGGGTGGGAGCTGCCAGCTGTCGGGGTGTACGGCCCAGGGCAGCCGGGGGCAGAGGCAGAGATGGGCTTACGAGGCCTCCTGTTCCAGGAAAGAAAAAGCGTCACCAGCCTCGGAAGGAGCTCGGTGCTGTTGTCACTGCGGACGGAACAGCACGGCCCCACCTGTGACAAATAACCCTGTAGACGGTGGGGCCCCCACCCCCTCCTGAAAATAGATCCCTGCCTGGCATGAATGGGAATGAGGTCCAAAGGACACATCTGCATTGCTGCCCACAGGAAATGCAGACATGTGTGTATGTCTGGAGGGTACCCGCTGCATCCCCAACCTCCATGGCCCCCCAGAGGCACCCTCGGCCGCAGAGCAGCTCCCAAACCGCCTCCCACCCCACAACTCAGCAGTACACCCGTGTTGGCAGCTACATGCACACCAAACACATACACACACACACGGGTGCACCCCAACCTTTCTCCATCTTTCTCCCAAATTCAGGGGCCCCCAGCCCCAAAGCTAACCAAGCCCTCCATCACCAGGAGGATGATGGAGGGCTGAATTTCCCCCCATTCCTCTGGGGGAGTCTCCAACCACCCCCACCAGCACCAGGGGCCTGTGGTCCCCATGCTGACCTCAGGTGATGTTTATATTCCTGAGCTGTTTGTTCTGTGAACGGAACATCTGACACCTTTTCAGAGAAATGTTTTTCTTTTCGTTTGGAACATCTGGAACCAGCAAGAACATCTGGGACTGCTGGGAAGAGCTGTTTCTCGGATGGAACCTGAACTCCCCTGTCCCCACTTCCCACAGCTCCGGCCCCAACCTGTGCTCCTCGGGTGGGGGGTGGGGATGCCACCACTGTACCAGGTGAGGCCTATGCCCAGGACTGAGGGGGCCAGCACCCAGACCTCTGCCTTCTCCACCAGCAACCCTGGCCTGGGTGGTGGGTCCATGTCTCCCGGAACTCAGACCTGCCTGCAGCACAGGCTGCTTGAAAACTAGCGGGTGGTGAAGAAAGTGAGATGTGGGCAGAGGACACAGGATTCAGCATCTTCTTTCCCCTCCTGGGGGGTGAAGGAAGAGACAGAGCAAGGGGCCAAGAGAAAGTAAAGAAGGTGCCATAATACGTAAAACTCACAAACTCAGCTGTGGGGGCTGAGGGATGCATGCCTGCCATGGGCAGCTGTGCAAGTTGTGCACTGCACAAGGGCACCTCTCCCCTCCCGCCCCGAGACCCCAAGGGATGAGGGCTGTGTCTGACCCAGGGGCAGGGGCATATAGTTCAGCTTAGACAAGCTCCTAGACTCTGTGGTTCCATCCGCCCGCCCTGCTGACAGATGAGAAAAAACCAGAGAGACTTTCTGTTTCAGAACTTGCAGGCTCCCCCAGACCAGCCTCTTGTCTTCCACTCCAGACCCGTGGAGCTGTGGATAACACTTCTGTGCCCTGAGAGTCCACTGATTGCTGAGTGGTGGGTTTTCAGTAAGCCATCAACACCTAAGTCCGCCGTCTTTGGCAGCTCCCAGCAAACTCTCCCACCAAGTGAGCGAGGTGGGGCCTCTCGCCAGAGCCGGGACCAAATCTTCTCCCAAGTGGCTGCCGCTCTTGGCCTGTTCTTGCTCAAGAGCCTCTGTGGCTCCCTTCCTACACAAGGTCAAGCGTCCATCAACTGCCAACATGGCCACCTGCACTCTAGCCAAGAGGCTGGGCTCTGGGTCCATAGCTGTCCCCTCAGCACTCCTACCCCGTCCTTCCTGGATGTGTAAGTTAAAGTGTAAATTGGTCCGGGGAGGAAGGGCTGTGACCACATCCATCCACAGGACCCATGTAGATTCAGTTAAGTGCCTGGAACTCTGGACTGAGAGGCCAACAGGCCCCAGGACATGACTTTGGGGGTTGGGATGGGGCCTCAGGGGCCCCTGCCTCCCAGGGGCATCCGCCGCAGACCCCAGCCGCAGTGCCCGAGCCAGGGTGACCCTTGGGTCTTAGCGGCACAGCTGACAAGAAAGCCTGCCCTCCCCCAGGGTCCCCAGAGAGCTGGTGCCTCCCCTGGGTCCCAATTTGCATGGCAGGAAGGGGCCTGGTGGGGAAGAGGCGGGGAGGAGGCAGACTGCAGCCCAGGCAGTTACACGTTTTCCCCCAGGAGCCTCCGTTGTCACGGGCTTGGGGCTGGAGACAGGGTGAGCATGGCAGGGCCGGCGTTGATTCCCGGGCTCAACAACTGGCTGGTGCTGGGGCTGCTGCTCCTTTCAGGTACTGCGAGGGGCCCAGAGGCGCCCTGCTCTCGCTCTTTCCGCTGCTTCTGCCTCCTGCTCTCGCCTCCTCCACCTTCGTCTCTCACTTTTGCTGCCTCCTGTCTCCCTCTGACAGCCCTGGGGACCGGGTCTGCGGGAATCAGCCAGGCTGAGGGGCTGGTGGTCTCTGGAGTCTGCAGCCCCCAGCCCTTCTCTAGCTGGGTGGGGGTCGGGCTGAGCTGGGGGCGAGGGGCTGGTGGCTCTGACTTCGGAGAAGAGCGAGGCTGGGGAGGAAGAATGGAGAGAGGGTTGTTCACCCCCAGGCGCTGCAGGGCCCTGGGTGGGGGAGGTGGTGGAAAGGCCGCCCCCCACCAGACCTGGGACAGGCCCGCTCCCCACACGGCACCCTGGTCTGGAAGGCAGTAGAGCCCTCCAGGGATGACTTCTTCCCTCTGGTCTCATCCAGGAGCCCACTCAAAGGCCGAGGGCAGAAGCGGGGCTGGGAATCAGATCCTCTGGTGACCCCACCCGGCTCTAGTCTCTCCAGGGCAGGGGTCTTGGAGCTGATGTCCTGGGGGGAGGAAGTGGGTCCAGGAACGCAGGGGCGAGGCAGCCAACTCTGAGGGACCAGCCCCGCCCACTTCCTCCCACCCAGCAGGTGAGATGGTGCTGGCGGCCAAAACAGAAGACCTGCTCCGGGATCCCAAAGGTCAGCAACTTCCCCTGAAACTTCTGGGAGCAAGTATGTCTGTGCCCAACGTGGGGGTCATTGTCCACGAGCTGCCCTATGGTTGCCCTGGCGCCCTGGCCCCCTTGGGTTCTCCCCATCCCCAGGCCTCCTGAGGGTCTGTCTCCCTCTGTAAGACCTGGCTCTAAAGTTCCTCCAACCCCTACTCCTCCAGGGTCACCCACGTCAAACATGAGTCCCAAAGATCAGGGAGGAGGGGATCCCACTGGGGATGCAGGCCTGGGCTGTCTGGCTGGGGAGTTGGGCTTAGCCCCAGCAGGAGCCAGCAACCTTGGGGGCCCCATACAGGCTGCAGGGGCTTAGGGGTTCCTAGGGCACCCC
Source organism: Ovis canadensis (assembly GCF_042477335.2). NCBI lineage: Eukaryota > Metazoa > Chordata > Mammalia > Artiodactyla > Bovidae > Ovis > Ovis canadensis. Next base: position 56,545,783 of record NC_091255.1, on the reverse strand, counting down.
TGACTGGGGACCAAGCAGGAGGGAGGCTTCCTGGGGCACATGGGTGGTGGGGAGTGTGGCAAGCTGAGAAAGGCATAGGAATAAAAAGAGGAGCAGGACCACGCAGAAGGGGTGACAAGAGAGACATGGGCAGGAGATTGACGCGGGAGCCCTGATTGCCAGGCTGAGGATTTGCGGGCTCACCCTGAGGATTGGGGGCTGGTGTGGGCAGGGAGAGGTGAGAGCACCAGGCCAGGTGAGAGGCTGTCCTGGGGGCCCTCTGGCCTCAGAAGGTGAGGCCTGCATCAGGCTGCTGTAATGGGCATGGAAAGGCATTGGAAGGTTCCAGGCCCTTCTAAAGGAAAATCAAATGGGGAGAGTGGGCCATTAGGAAGGGGCGGGGTCCAGCTGTTTGGCCTGCGGCTCCTCACATGGCTCAGTTCCCCTACACCTCTGCCTCATGACTGTCCCACACTCTGAGAAACAAGGGCAAGCCAGGAGACCAAGCCAGGGGTCAGCGCTGCCCGGGACAGGGGCCATGGTTGGGGGGCGTCGGGCCACGGTCGGCCGGCGGTCCAGAATGCAAGGAGCAGGATTTTGACCCCAGCCCTGACACCCACAGGAAACACTTGTTCCCGGATCTGGCAGCACCCACGTTTCGTGGCCAAGAAACGGGGCTCCACAGTGGAGATCAGGTGCTACCTGGAGGATGTGGGTGTCGTGAGCTGGTTCCGGAAGCCGAAGCCGGACTCAGAGCCCAAGATATTTCTCCCAGAGGAGGGCCGCATCCTCCAGAACCACAACAACTCCGAGGCCATCCTCACCATCCTAGGCGTCCAGTTTCAGGACAACGGCATCTACTTCTGCAAGCAGGAGTGCACCAAGGGGACTTCAAGGACAGAGCACGGCTGTGGCACTGAGCTCCGGGTCACGGGTGTGTGCGGGGCCTGCCCCCCTACCCCCACCAGCCAGGGCGAGCACGGGGCGCTCCTGGAGCCCCGCCAACACCCACCCCACCCCAGCCCTCCACCAGCAGGAGGGAGGGCCACACCGTGTGGGATGGCTGTGACCCCGGGCACCTGGGGGAGCCGTGGAGAAGCAGGTCCTGAGGGGTCCGGGCCCAAAGTGGGGACATGTCGCACCAAGCCTCACCAGGTCCACCCACCTCCCCCCAGGGTTCAGCACCCTGGCCCAGCTGAAGCGGCGGAACACACTGAAAGACGGCATCATCATGATCCAGACCTTGCTCATCATCCTCTTCATCATCGTGCCCATCTTCCTGCTGCTGGACAAGGTGACCGTGGGGGCCGGCCAGGCACCAGCAGGGTCTCCGTCTCCCCAGCCCCAGAGCCCACCCACTGACTCACCCATTCAAACACTCCCTCATTCATCAGCTGTTCTCGCAGAGTGCCCCTCAACCCTGACCCTTGACCGTTGACCCTTCACCCAAGACCAATCTCCCTGGCCCTCCCCAGCCTGGCCCAGCAGTGGGTGGGGGAAGCTAACACTGCTCTCCATCCCTCCCCTGCCAGGATGACAGCAAGGCCGGGATGGAGGAAGATCACACCTATGAGGTAAGGGGCAAGGTGGACCCCCTATACTCCTGGAAGCTCCGAGGGCCGAGGGGGCAGCCAGAGGCACCATCAGTGTGCGACCAGGGGAGTGTTCAAGGCCTGAGCTCCGTTTCATGTCTCCAGGGCCTGGACATTGACCAGACAGCCACTTACGAAGACATAGTAACTCTGCGGACAGGAGAGGTGAAGTGGTCGGTGGGTGAGCACCCAGGCCAGGAGTGAGGGGCCGGCCCTCCCCACGCTCCTGGGCACAGCCCGCTGGGCCTTAGTGACTGCTTCAGTGCTGTCCCCCTCTTTTTCCTGGACCCCCGTCAGCCTCCAAAGCGGGCCCACCAGACCCACCTGCCCCTCCAGCCCTTGGTCCCCATCTCTCACCGAAGGGACTGGCGCAGAAGGGCTGCAGGGCAGTGATTAGGAGCAAGGGGGTCCTCGGGGGCTAGACTGGACCCCGCCTTCCGGGGGTGCTGTGTGGGGGATCCGTGGCCCTGTGAAGGCCAGGGAAGGCAGAGACTTGTCTGGAACCTGCAAGCGGACTCAGAGCAGCCCGGCTTCTCTGGAGAGCCGGGCCAGGGTCACAGCCCACCCCAAGCAGCCGCAGACGGGCCGGGCTGTGAGAGCTTGGTCCCTCTCCCGTTCTCTCCCGCCCTCCCCCACCCCAGGGAGCTGCTGGCCTTGAGCCCATCCCCCCGTGGAATAAACAGTGTTTCTTGAGAAACAGGCTTGTGACGTCTGTGGTTCTGGGGTGGATAAGGGTACCTGTCTGGGCACAAATGTTCGGGCACCCACGGGCCTGGGGGTGGGGAGGTCCAGCTCAGCTCATGCCCGGTTCTCTCTGAAGGCCCGTCGTGTCTGCTTTCTTTCCCCGCTCTGACACTGGCGGGACCCCGAACGGAGAGGTCTGACTGGACTGGTCCTTCTGCTTGGTGGGGATGCCCGTGTCCTGCCTCCTCTTCAGCCGACAAGCAGCGCTTGAGTCCTGCAGGACTTGAGTGTCTCAGCCCTAGAGGAGCTACCCTCCCCTACCCACCCAGAACTCTTGTCCTTCAAGGTCCTCCACCTACAGGAAGCCTTCCCAGAACACCCCAGCCCCTGCCTGATCCCTGTTTGGACGCCGTCCTCCATAGCTCTGATATAGCTACAACTTTGCGTTGCCCGTCTTGGCCTCCTTCTCCAGTTAAACTAGAAGGTCCCTGAGGGCAGGGCTTTCCCTGCCTCTATTATACACCTCCTGTCCTCCACCAAGCCTGGAGATATGTACATATATTTTTTCTTACAAACTTTGACTTTAACTTTTCACAGTCAAAAATTGTTCTTTGTCATCCAATAAATGTATAGGTATGGATCTGATTTTGGTCAAACATTAAACTATGAGATGCTGCAGATATAAACTATGAGATGCTGGAGATAAATATATACATATATATGTATATATATATATGTATATATATATATATATAGTTTTTTTTTTTTTGGACCCAGAGCTATGCAAGAGAGATTCCTAAATCAAGAGGCCTTGTGGCGAGGAAACCTGGGGATTCTTAGTCAGATAATCCCTTCAGACTTTCTGGCATAAAATCAGAGGCAAAATGATCCCCAGCCTGCCTACTGCGGGAGCGACTGGGAGCAGCTCAGGGCTAGGAGCTGAAGTGCAGTGAACTTCTGTGTGCAGAGCCAGGCTGAGCTCCACTTCCTGTTGACCTTGGGGGGACCATGCTCTGGATTTGCCACTTACGTTCTGGATTCAGGTGGGAGAAATCCCTGCCCTCAGGGAGCTGCCAGTTTAATTGGCGAATCAAGGTCAGCATAGGGAGGGATGAGTCAAAGCAGCTCCACCTGGAACTGCAGGTGAGGCAGGCAGGAGGCCAAGGACCCCATGCCTGGGGTAAAAGTCCATCTCTGCTTTGATCAGCGGTGACCACGCTGAGCCAGGCTGGGGCTGGGCCTGGCCAGGCCTCCTTCCTCCCTGGTCTCTGGGCTGCCAGAGGAAACGCACTTGTTTTGGCATCTGCCTCCACTGAACTGGAGCTCTTCCTCTCCTGCTGCTTTGCATAGTGGGGCTAATTCTGTCCTCGACCTCCACTAGGGACCCTGGGCAGCCGGCTGGGGGTGGGATGGAGTCTTCACCTCTACCCCCGGGCAGGGTCTCCCCCTGCTCGGGGCTGCCCTCAGTCTAGGGAGGATTGGCTTTTTTTGAAAGACAATTACATATCTTTGAATAACTGTTTTCCTAATACTTTGAGGTACTGTTGACAGAGAGTCATCTGAGCAGGGAGGCCTGCCTTGTCCACCAGATACCCCGAAAGGGCACTGATTTCGTGGTTTCGATCTAGAAGCCCTCGATGGCCTGTTCTGTTTTAGAGGCTTTTACACTGTGGGTGTCTGCATGTCTGTCGTGTGGGGCCCTGGCCCCCAGAACTGATGGGCAGTGGTAACAAAGCTGAGTGATGCTGATGGAAGTGATAATTATCTCAGATCTCAGTTGCTTTTTCTACAAAATGGGAATCATAAAACTTCTCCAAAGGAAAGAAGTTGAACCAGATGCTGGTTTTTAGAAAATTATCCTACAGTAAAGTTTTCTTGTCATAAATTTTAGCACATGTACAAATTTGAATAACCACCACCACATCCAAAATACAAAACATGAATCAGATTCTCTCAGTGGATCCCCCAGATTTTTATATATGGAGCATCTCTTCACTGCCAATAAGATTTTATGGAGCACTTCTGTATTCATTTATATGATATTTCCCCAGCATAACCCTGGAAAGGGACAGCTTCATCCCCACTTTACAAAAGAGGAAATCAAGGCCCAGGGAGATGAATACCATAATTGGCCACAAGTCACACACAGACCTTCAGACTTCAAGTGTGGCATTCTTTCCACTATATCACAGCTGCCTCCCCTGAAGGACTTTGCAGCTCAGAGGCCTTGGGCCAGAGGAGGAGGGCCATCAGGAGAGAACCCTGGGACAGCTTTGTCCTGGGAACCATCTCCAAATGTGTCCCCTTGTTCCTGAGTCCCGAAGGCCCCGCTCCTTCCTAAGAGGCCCGGATGTCGGGCCACTCCTCAGCCTTCCTCCTCCCAGAATGCAGCCCGAGGCCCGCTTGTTGGGCACATGCCCCGCTGCCCACTGGGGGAATCCAGCCCAGTCCCTCGGGGGCCTGGTGGAAGCACAAGCTGGTTCCTCCTCCGTTTTAGCTTGACTTCCGGCCCCCTGTCTGCAGGTGCTGCTAGGTCAGGGGCGCTCAGGCCAGAGGGTTTGGGTGTTTTTCCAGCAGAATCAGAGATGAGAGAAAAACAAAACTCGGAAAGCTGAGGCTGTCTGGGTGTCTGTGGACCACCCCCAGCAGGGGTACAGCCTGGCTGGGTTTTCTGTGAAAGGCCTCAGAAGCCATTCAGCCCCGGGGGAGTGGGGGTGAGGGGCTTGGGATCCTGCGCTGCTGCGCTCTGCTCTCTGCAGGCAACCTCAGCAGCTAGATTCAGAGTCCACACACTGTGAAGTTTCTGGATTTGTCTCTGCTCTCCACGCTGCTGCACCTGGTCACAGCATCCTCGGGAACCGCTATTGACTCAGATACAAACAAAAACCAAAACCAACCCAGCTCGTCTGTCAGGGAGACCTTGGCGGCCCTCTCCCAGCCCAGAGCCTTTACTTGGAAACTTAGGTGACCCCACAGAGAACACGAAACAGCAAGCCTGAAACCCTGAATTCAGAGTGTAGTTTGTTAAAACACATTTATACAGATCCTAATGCACTTTTCAAACAATAATAATAAAAGACATTGTTCTGTTCAGCCCTAAGATCACTTTCTCACGTGGCAGGAGTGGGCGGCCAGACGCCTCGTGAGGTCCCGTCTGGGGCTCAGGTTCTGTGAGCTGTGGGTCTACTGAACATCTGTGTGCTTGCCCTCGGCATATGCATGCCACCCCGTCCCCTTTTTACATTTGAATTTGTTCAGGTGTGTATTGCTGGGTGTTGCAAGATCCCACGTTATCATTTTTTCCACACTTGTTATGCGAAGTTCATTCTACAGACACAGCATGACCTGCCTGGCCATTCCTGGCCGGGGGGATATTTGAGTTTCTTTCCTTGACACTGTCCTTCCATCCATTCAATCCACTCGGCGGATGCCTGTTGAGTTTCCTGGGGTCTGGGAATGTGGTTCCAGGTGCCAAGTCCCTCCCTTCTCCCCAGAGCTATATTCTCACCTCTTAGCTCTTTCTTTCATGGTAGTCTTCACAGTGTGGAATTTCTGGATACATGTTACTGTTAGGTATTTATTTGTTTGCTATTGTCTCTCTTTCCCATAGACTGTAAACTCCAGCAGAGAAAAGGTGGTGTCCTTTGTTCATCTAGGTCTGCCCATCTGCCCGGTACATGGATGCCTGGCCCATGGAAGGTGCGGCAACTTCTTATTGAATTGGTTAATGTACGAATAAGAGGATGAGTGAATGAATGGAGGGATGAAAGGCATGAACCCAGCCTCAAAGAGCTTACCTTCCCCTATGGGGGTAAGATGTTCACAAACAACCACAGAATAAGGTGAAGGAGGCAGAGGTTATTTCCAGTTGACAGCACCAATCAGGAAAGCACCTCAGACTTCCCACAGCTGCTGGACACACCCCGGTACTTACTAATTCGTTCTCAATGGGCTTGTCCCCCTGGGGAGTCATCCCCGAGGTGAAATTACCCAGTAGGTCCAGTGATGTAGGTTGTTTTGCACTTCTAGATTGTTCAGAGATCCTCACCCACTGTAAACAACACCCCCATCGACTCACAGGGGTGCCTGCCCTCATCCTCCCCACCCCCACTCCAGAGCCCTCCTGGGCCCTTCCTCCATGCTTGAATCCTCTGGCAAACCCAAGGGTCCGATGAGATAAAGGAAGTGAAAATGTGATGCACACTGAAACGTGCAACACAAGTGTGAAGGATGATGTGACTTGGTTCATTAAATCGGGCTGCATCAGGTGGCTTTCTCTCTGCTGCTCGTCTTGGTACCTGTACCTGTGGACCTCATTCTGGGCTGAAGCTCCTTGAACATCTTCTTTTTCTTTTTGGCCATGCCACACAGCATGTGGGATCTTCCTTGGCCAGGGATCAAACCCATGTCCCCTGCACTGGAAACAGGGAGTTTTAACCCCTGGGTCACAAAAAGTCGGACATGGCTGAATGACTGAACTGAACTGAACTGAACTGAACCGAACTGAACCGAACCACTGGATTGCCAGGGAAGTCCTATTGAACATTTTCTGAGTGGGGACTTGATCCCATCCTGCCAGCTCTGCACTAAGGATAGTTCTGTCCATGCCCAGCAGCGCTACCATCTTTCCTAGGTGAGGCTTCTAAGCAGCTTGGCACCATGAAAGACCGGGACCTTGGGCTGCTATCACTCCAGGAAAACTACTTATCTCTGAGCCTGAGTATCCTTGTATGAAGGATATATCCTCATACAATCCTCCCCACATCACTCAGTACAGCGCCTGGCACATGGAAAGTGCTCAGAAATGCTAGACTTACGCATGTCCCCTGGAGAAGCCTTTGAGAATCCCCACATAACATTCTTAAAGACGTTGACCCAATGAGCTGTGATCCACTCAGCCATCAGACTTGTGCTGGAGTCGAAGAAGTGGTGCATATCCTGGGGGCAATCCCAGCCTCTGGATTCAAGGAAGGCAGAACAGAGCTAGAGATGGGAAGCATGGACCTCAAGTGACAGAGAGAAATGGGGAGAGCTACCTCCAGTCCCTTTGCGGCTCTCTCGAAGACCAGGGCAAGTATGACTCTAAATAATGAGATGGCCCCAAGCCAAGTGGACTTGAACCTTGGAGGGGTTCTTGAAACCTGGAAGAGGCCACTTTCAGATCAAGAGTGGGCTTTCCTGGCGGTTCATTCAGAAAGAATCTGCCTGCATTGCAGGGGACCTGGGTTTGATCCCTGGGTTGGGAAGATCCCCTGGAGGAGGAAATGGCAACCCACTCCAGTATTCTTGCCTGGAGAATTCCACAGACAGAGGAGCCTGGTTGGCTACAGTCCATGGGGTTTTGAAGAGTCAGACATGACTGAGCGACTAACACTCAGATCAAGAGTAAATCTGTGAGTATCCATGATGGGTACAGAGAACCCCAGAGACAATCGAATCTGACAATATGAAGGGCTGCCAAACATGCTGAAATTCATGGATTCCAAGATGATGGTGGAATTCATCTCTAACCCTATGGGCCTGGCTCTGGAGATGCTGATCACAGCCTCTGCCCACCGGCTACCATGCAGAGGCCATTGCCCGGCAGTCTCTGAAAGTGGAGAAGCTGTGGGTCTGGCCCCAGGTCATGCCCCAAGAAAGGATGAGTGACTCCCTAGCATGGGCAGGAAAATCCCAAGTCTAATTCAAAGTTTATCTTCTACTAGCAATGACTTATGTGTGTGTCTTCATTATGAAAAATCCTGAAAAAGACCTTATAGAGAAGAGGATCACCAGTATCCACCCCCACACCTTCCAGTTCTGAGAAAGGTGTATCCCAGGGACCTCCAGGATCCTGTGGGCCAACAAGAAGTGGGTTGGTGAGAGGAGATGCTCCCCTGCTCTGACTGGTCCCACCTGTTCTTGGCAGTCCCCTGCCTGGACTCACCTCTCCTCACCGTGCCCACCTTGTGTGGCTCTCGAGCAATCCCCAACTCAGGCTCCGGTACCCTCACTCCTAGGGAAGGCCTGAGGCTTCTCCTGTGGTCCACAGCTCACGTACTAGTCCCCCCAGTATTAGCCAGAAGCCCGTCATGGGAGCTTCCACCTCAGTGCTGCTTCCCCGGGTGGCCTGGAAGGAAGAAGTGGCAGAAGAGGTAGAATGCTGCATGGGGCTCGGAGACCCTCCCCTACTTTCCACCTGGCTCCTCCCCTTTGGTGGCACCGGAAGTAAAGGAAAGGCAGCACAGAGGTAAAGAACCCACCTGCCAATGCAGGAGACATGGGTTCGCTCCTTGGGTCAGGAAGATCCCCTGGAATGGAAATGGCAACCCACTCCAGGATTCTTGCCTGGGAAACCCCATGGACAGAGGAGCCTGGTGGGCTACAGTCCATAGGGTTGCAAAGAGTCAGAGCCTGAGCACACACTTTTCCTGTGGCCCTACCTTCATCAGAGCCAGTTTCTTTCTTTCTTTAAATAAATTTCTTTTATTTATTTGGCTGCACGGAGTCTTAATGGCAGCTTGCAGAATCTTTAGTTGCAGCATGGGGGACTGAGTTTCCCAACCAAGGATTGAACCCAGGACGCCTGCATTGGAAGCATGGAGTCTTAGCCACTGGACCACCAGGGAAGTCCCAGAGACTGTTTCTTTCATGACACTCCCCTCCGGTCCTCCTACAGTTGAGCCTGGGACAGTTCCCACAGGTCCCAGTGCCCTTGGTAGCAGATAAAGAATCAGGGGCATGGTTGGGTGACGGTTCACGAATGACAGGAAAAAAAGAGAGCTCTGTCTTCTGATCTTAAAAGGGGAAGGTCACAAGGTGCAAGCCCTCAAGTTCTGGACCACAGGGTATAACTTTTCAACACTGGTTGGCAACACCATCACTAACCACCTCTAAAAAGGTTTGTTTCTTTCTTGCTTTCCCACAGGGTCAAGTGCTAAATGTATTTAGACTCAAGGGGTAGAAGGTTTAAATGGAGGGGAATATGTTCTTTCCTGCTCTTATCCTTGGGGACAATTCAATGCTGGCGACTTCTGGATGCTGAAATAGCCCCAACTCTAGGCACCTAGAGGTGGGAAGTTTGTAGTTCTAGCCTTCCTAACTCAGGCCTTGCCTTGCTGTGTGGTCTCTGCCACACATCCCGTGTCTGTGGGCTGGTCTCACCTGGAAAATGACAAGCTCTGAAGGGAGGACAAAATGAGGCAGAGACTCTTGTGACTAGAGGCAGGATCCTTGTGATCAGGAAGCTAAAAACGCAGAGTGGCGCCCACTCAGTCTGCTTTGAAGAAAGGACCTGGAGTGCTGCAATGAGAAGAGTAGGCATTTGGAGATTTGCTGTCTTGGCTGAAGTAGCTCTTGTAAGTATGCCTCTTTGAGCCTCAGTCTCCCCTTCTGTAAAATGGGGGTGATAACCATACCTCCTTCACAAGATGATCCTGAAGGTCTGATATGGGCTGCATGGGCATGCTTTTCACAGCCTGATAAGCTCCATACAGATACTAAATGGAGGAGGAGAAAGACTGGGAGGAGACTACAATGACTAGAGAACAATTTTTCAGGATGCTATGCTTCAGCGCTGGGGGTGGGACTCAAGCCTTCAAGGGCTCTTCCAGCTGAGATTCTCTGATGGTAACAGGGCTACGGGAGCAAGCACTTGTGGTCAGTGTCTGTTCCTGGGATTTCTGCAGCACATCCGAGGAGTAGGGGCTATGCCTCAAGCTTCCGTCCTTTGCCCCCACCCACCTACCAGAGCAGGGACGTTCAGGAAGAGCGATGTGTGGGACTGAAGCCCTCTAACGGTCACGGGTTAGCACTGCATCCACCTCAGTCTGGATCAGGTGGCAGGAGGAAGGTGATGGAGCGAAGGAGGAACTTGTGCCCAGAAACCTCAGAATCTATTGCTATCCTTGGCTCCCTTTCCCCAAACACACATTCTCTCTGGTGGATGGAGAGGAGCATTGCAGGGAGGAGAAGTGGGTAGAGAGTGAGGAAGCATCCACATAGCTCTCAAGATACTTCCATCCTGAGATAACACTTCCTTCAGGGGACCAGCTCGGGCCTCCCTCACCTGGGGAACAACCCCACAATGACACCCTGCCAGAGTTGTGCCTGGGCTCAGGATACTCCCTTCTGCTTGTTGTTGTTTAGTAGCTCAGTCGCGGGTCCGACTCTTTTGAGGCCACATAGACTATAGCTCCTATGATGAAAAGGACATCTTTTTCGGGTGTTAGTTCTAGAAGGGCTTGTAGGTCTTCACAGAACCGTACAATTTCAGCTTCTTCAGCGTTCCTGGTTGGGGCATAGACTTGGATTACTGTGATATTGAATGGGTTGCCTTGGAAATGAACAGAGATCATTCTGTAATTTTTGAGATTGCGTCCAGTACTGCATTTCCGACTCTTTTATTGACTATGGGGGCTACTCCATTTCTTCTAAGGGATTCTTGCTCACAGTTCAGTTCAGTCGCTCAGTCGTGTCCGACTCTTTGTGACCCCATGAATCGCAGTGCACCAGGCCTCCCTGTCCATCACCAACTCCCGCAGTTCACTCAGACTCACGTCCATCAAGTCAGTGATGCCATCTAGCCATCTCATCCTCTGTCGTCCCCTTCTCCTCCTGCCCCCAATCCCTCTCAGCATCAGAGTCTTTTCCAATGAGTCAACTCTTCCCATGAGGTGGCCAAAGTACTGGAGTTTCAGCTTTAGCATCATTCCTTCCAAAGAAATCCCAGGGCTGATCTCCTTCAGAATGGATTGGTTGGATCTCCTGGCAGCCCCAGGGACTCTCGAGAGTCTTCTCCAACACCACAGTTCAAACGCATCAATTCTTCGGCGTTCAGCCTTCTTCACAGTCCAGCTCTCACATCCATACATGACCACAGTAGTAGACATAATTGTCATCTGAATTAAATTCACCCATTCCAGTCCGTTTTTCTCTGATATCTGTGTTGATGTCAATGTTCACTGTTGCCATCTCCTGTTTGACCACTTCCAATTTACCTTGATTCATGGACCTAACATTCCAGGTTCCTATGCAATATTGTTCTTTACAGCGTCAGACTTTACTTCCATCACCAATCATATCTATAAGTGGGTACCATTTTCACTTTGGCTACATCTCTTCCTGCTTTCTGGAGTTATTTCTCCACTGATCTCCAGTAGCATATTGGGCACCTACCGACCTGGGGAGTTCATTGTTCAGTGTCATATCTTTTTGAATTTTCATACTGTTCATGGGATTCTCAAGGCAAGAATACAGAAGTGGTTTACCATTGTCTTCTCCAGTGGACCACGTTTTGTCAGAACTCTCCACCACGACTCATCGGTCTTGGGTGGCCCTACACAGCATGGGTCATAGTTTCACTGAGTTAGACAAGGCTGTGGTTCATGAGTTAGACAAGGCTGTGGTTCATGAGTTAGACAAGGCTGTTGCCTGGAGTAACAGGTAAATTTGGCCTTGGAATGCAAAATGAAGCAGGGCAAAGGCTATCAGAGTTTTGCCAACAGAATGCACTGGTCATAGCAAACACCCTCTTCCAACAACACAAGAGAAGACTCTACACATGGCCATCACCAGATGGTCAATACTGAAATCAGATTGATTATTTTCTTTGCAGCCAAAGATGGAGAAGCTCTATACAGTCAGCAAAAACAAGACCGGAAGTTGACTGTGGCTCCGATCATGAACTCCTTATTGCCAAATGCAGACTTCAGTTGAAGAAAGTAGGGAAAACCACTAGACCATTCAGGTATGACCTAAATCAAATCCCTTATGATTGTACTGTAAAAGTGAGAAATAGATTCAAGGGATTAGATCTGATAGACAGAGTGCCTGAAGAACTATGGATGGAGGTTCATGACATTGTACAGGAGGCAGAGATCAAGACCATACCCAAGAAAAAGAAATGTAAAAAGGCAAAATGGTTGTCTGAGGAGGCCTTAACTGAGAAAAGAAGAGAAGCTAGAGGCAAAGGAGAAAAGGAAAGATACCTATTTGAATATAGAGTTCCAAAGAATAGCAAGGAGAGATAAGAAAACTTTCCTCAGTGATCAATGCAAAGAAATAGAGGGAAACAATAGAATAGGAAAGACTAGAGGTCTCTTCAACAAAATGAGAGATACGAAGGGAACATTTCATGCAAGGACGGGCACAATAAAGGATAGAAATGGTATGGACCTAATAGAAGCAGATGATAATAAGAAGAGGTGGCAAGAATACACAGAAGAACTATACAAAAAAAACCCTTCATGACCCAGATAACCATGATGGTGTGATCACTCACCTAGAGTAAGACACCCTGGAATGTGAAGTCAAGGGGGCCTTAGAAGGTATCACTACGAACAAAGCTGGTGGGGGTGATGGAATTCCAGCTGAGCTGTTTCAAATCCTGAAAGATGATGCTTTAAAGTGCTGCAGTCAATATGCCAGCATATTTGGAAAACTCAGCAGGGGCCACAGGACTGGAAAAGTCAGTTTTCATTCCTGTCCCAAAGAAAGACAATCCCAAAGAATGTTCAAACTACTGCACAATTGCACTCATCTCTCATGCTTGCAAAGTAATGCTCAAAATTCTCCAAGCCAGGCTTCAACAGTACGTGAACCATGAACTTCCAGATGTTCAAGGTGGATTTAGAAAAGGCAGAGGAACCACAGATCAGATGGCCAACATCTGTTGGATCATAGAAAAAGCAAGAGAGTTCCAGAAAAACATCTACTTCTCTTTATCGACTATACCAAAGCATTTGACTGTCAAAAAGCCTTTGACAAATTGTTGAAAATTCTTAAAGAGATGGAAATACCAGACTACCTTACCTGACTACTGAGAAATCTGTATGCAGGTCAAGAAGCAACAGTTAGAACCAGACATGGAACAACTGACTGGTTCCAAACTGGGAAAGGAGTATATCAAGGATGTATATTGTCACCCTGCTTATTTAACTTATATGCAGAGTACATCATGTGAAATGACAGGCTGGATGAAGCACAAGCTGGAATCAAGATTGCTGGGAGGAATATCAATAACCTCAGATATGCAGATGACACCACCCTTATAGCAGAAAGTGAAGAACTAAAGAGCCTCTTGATGAAAGTGAAAGAGAAGAGTGATAAAGTTGGCTTAAAACTCAACATTCAAAAAACGAAGATCATGGCATCCGGTCCCATCACTTCATGGCAAATAGAGGAGGAAGCAATGGAAACAGTGAGAGACTTTATTTTGAGGGCTCCAAAATCACTGCTGATGGTGACTGAAGCCATGAAATTAAAAGATGCTTTCTCCTTGGAAGAAAAGCTATGACCAACCTAGACAGCATACTAAAAAGTAGAAACATTACTTTGCCAATGAAGGTCCATCTAAGTCAAAGCTATGGTTTTTCTGGTAGTCATGTATGGATATGAGAGTTGAACTATAAAGAAAGCTGAGCACTGAAGTTAAAAAGAGACACTTTTGAACTGTGTTTTAGAGAAGACTCTTGAGAGTCCCTTGGACTGCAAGGAGATCCAACCAATCCATCCTTAAGGAAAATAGTCCTGAATATTCATTGGAAGGACTGATGTTGAAGCTGAAATTCCAATACTTTGGCCACCTCAAGGGAAGAGTTGACTCATTGGAAAAGACTCTGATGCTGGGAAAGATTGAAGGCAGCAGAAGGGGACGACAAAGGGTAAGATGGTTGGATGGCATCACCGACTCAATGGACATGAGTTTGAGCAAGTTCAAGGAGTTGGTGATGGACAGGGAGGCCTGGCGTGCTACATTCCTGGGGTCCCAAGGAGTCGGACATGACTGAGCAACTGAACTGAACTAAACTGAGACTGTTGCCCGCCAGGCTCCCCTGTCCTTGGGATTTTCTAGGCAAGAATACTGGGGTGGATTGCCATTCTCTTCTCCAGGGGATTTTCTGACCCAGGGATTGAACCTGAGTCTCCTGCATTTGCAGCTGGATTCTTTACCGCTGAGCCACCTGGGAAGCCCATTTGTTTCTGCTACCTCCCCCTTAAAAAGAAAACCTATGGGGTGGGCTCTCAAGCTGAGACCCTGTATGCACAGCCCTCAGGCGGGTGGCAGTGGAGAGGGGATAATGACGAGCCTGGGGGACATGACCCCAGAGAAGGAACGGGAACAGGATGAGTGAGAGGAGGTTCTAAATTATCCATTAGCACAGGCTGCCAGTGGTCCTTGCATAAATGTATAGAGCACACAGGTGGGGGGAAAGGGAGAGAGAAGAAGCCAGGGTATAAAAAGGGCCCAGCAGAGACCAATTCCAGGATCCCAGGACCCAGTTCACCAGACGACTCAGGGTCCCGCTGACAGCTCACCAGCTATAATGGCTGCAGGTAAGCTCACGAAAATCCCCTCCATTAGCGTGTCTTAAGGGGGTGATGCGGGGGGCCCTGCCGATGGATGTGTCCACAGCTTTGGGTTTTAGGGCTTCTGAATGTGAACATAGGTATCTGTACCCAGACATTTGGCCAAGTTTGAAATGTTCTCAGTCCCTGGAGGGAAGGGCAGGCGGGGCTGGCAGGAGATCAGGCGTCTAGCTCTCTGGGCCCCTCCGTCGCGGCCCTCCTGGTCTCTCCCTAGGCCCCCGGACCTCCCTGCTCCTGGCTTTCACCCTGCTCTGCCTGCCCTGGACTCAGGTGGTGGGCGCCTTCCCAGCCATGTCCTTGTCCGGCCTGTTTGCCAACGCTGTGCTCCGGGCTCAGCACCTGCATCAACTGGCTGCTGACACCTTCAAAGAGTTTGTAAGCTCCCCAGAGATGTGTCCTAGAGGTGGGGAGGCGGGAAGGGGTGAATCCGCACCCCCTCCACACAATGGGAGGGAACTGAGGACCTCAGTGGTATTTTATCCAAGTAAGGATGTGGTCAGGGGAGTAGAAATGGGGGTGTGTGGGGTGGGGAGGGTTCCGAATAAGGCAGTGAGGGGAACCCCGCACCAGCTGAGACCTGGGTGGGTGTGTTCTCCCCCCAGGAGCGCACCTACATCCCGGAGGGACAGAGATACTCCATCCAGAACACCCAGGTTGCCTTCTGCTTCTCCGAAACCATCCCGGCCCCCACGGGCAAGAATGAGGCCCAGCAGAAATCAGTGAGTGGCCACCTAGGACCGAGGAGCAGAGGACCTCCTTCATCCTAAGTAGGCTGCCCCAGCTCTCTGCACCGGGCCTGGGGCGTCCTTCTCCCCGAGGTGGCAGAGGGTGTTGGATGGCAGTGGAGGATGATGGTTGGTGGTGGTGGCAGGAGGTCCTCGGGCAGAGGCCGACATTGCAGGGCTGCCCCGAGCCCGCAGCACCCACCAACCACCCATCTGCCAGCAGGACTTGGAGCTGCTTCGCATCTCACTGCTCCTTATCCAGTCGTGGCTTGGGCCCCTGCAGTTCCTCAGCAGAGTCTTCACCAACAGCCTGGTGTTTGGCACCTCGGACCGTGTCTATGAGAAGCTGAAGGACCTGGAGGAAGGCATCCTGGCCCTGATGCGGGTGAGGATGGCATTGTTGGGTCCCTTCCATGCTGGGGGCCATGCTCACCCTCTCCTGGCTTAGCCAGGAGAACACACGTGGGCTGGGGGAGAGAGATCCCTGCTCTCTCTCTCTTTCTAGCAGCCCAGCCTTGACCCAGGAGAAACCTCTTCCCCTTTTGAAACCTCCGTCCTCGCCCTTCTCCAAGCCTATAGGGGAGGGTGGAAAATGGAGCGGGCAGGAGGGAGCCGCTCCTCAGGGCCCTTCGGCCTCTCTGTCTCTCCCTCCCTTGGCAGGAGCTGGAAGATGTTACCCCCCGGGCTGGGCAGATCCTCAAGCAGACCTATGACAAATTTGACACAAACATGCGCAGTGATGATGCGCTGCTCAAGAACTACGGTCTGCTCTCCTGCTTCCGGAAGGACCTGCACAAGACGGAGACGTACCTGAGGGTCATGAAGTGTCGCCGCTTCGGGGAGGCCAGCTGCGCTTTCTAGTTGCCAGCCATCTGTTGTTACCCCTCCCCTGTGCCTTCCTAGACCCTGGAAGGTGCCACTCCAGTGCCCACTGTCCTTTCCTAATAAAGCGAGGAAATTGCATCACATTGTCTGAGTAGGTGTCATTCTATTCTAGGGGGTGGGGTCAGGCAGGACAGCGAGGGGGAGGATTGGGAAGACAATAGCAGGGGTGCTGTGGGCTCTATGGGTACCCAGGTGCTGAATAATTGACCCGGTTCCTCCTGGGCCAGAAAGAAGCAGGCACATCCCCTTCTCTGTGACACACCCGGTCCTCGCCCCTGGTCCTTAGTTCCAGCCCCACTCATAGGACACTCACAGCTCAGGAGGGCTCTGCCTTCAGTCCCACCCGCTAAAGTGCTTGGAGCGGTTTCTCCTTCCCTCATCAGCCCACCAAACCGAACCTAGCCTCCAAGAGTGGGAAGAAATTAAAGCAAGACAGGCTATGAAGTACAGAGGGAGAGAAAATGCCTCCAACATGTGAGGAAGTGATGAGAGAAAGCGTAGAATTAGTTTTGTGCAGAAATTTTAAGGTGACTACACACTTGGCCCAACTACCCTTGGGAAATGTGTGTGTGTTAGTCACTCAGTTGTGTCCAGCTCTTTGTGACCCCACGGACTGTGGCCTGCCAGGCTCCTCTGTCCATGGGATTCTCCAGGCAAGAATACTGGAGGGGGTTGCCATTCCCCAGGGGATCTTCCCAACCCAAGGATCAAACCCGAGTTTCCTGCATTGCAGGCAGATTCTTTACTCTCTGAGCCATCAGGGAAGCCCTGTGGGAAATGGGAACCATGCAAAAATGGCTTTGGGACCAATTGGACCAGAATGTTTGGGATCTGAACTGGGTCAAGAGATGTGGAAGAGAGAGTCTAAATGCATGTGTTCATGCTAAGTTGCTTCAGTCGTGTCCGACTATTTGCAACCCCATGGACTGCAGCCCGCCAGGCTCCTCTGTCCATGGGATTCTCCATTCAAGAATACTGGAGTGAGTTTCCATTCCTCTTCCAGGGGATCTTCCGAACCCAGGCATTGAACCAGCGTCTCTTGTATCTCCTGCATTGACAGGCGGGTTCTTTACCACTAGCGCCACCTGGGACCCAGTTCTAAGTGAGGGGTTGCAAATTCAGTGCCAACAGGTGCCAGGCAGGTTATATACATAAGTGGCAAGGGCTGCATGTGAAGGGAGAAATAGCAACCAGCCCTTAGCCTGCTTGTGAAGGACATAGCACAGAGGGGTAGGAACCAGGGCAGCCTAAAGTCTCAGGCCCCAGCTAAGGATGCAGCCCACCCAGCCTTGTTACATTGCCTTATCCTGCATTCAGGACTGCAGGAGGACTTTCCTGGTGGTCCAGTGGCTGAGAATCCACATACCAATGCAGGGGACACGGGTTCAATCCCTGATCTGGAAAGATTCCACATGCCTCAGGGCAACTAAGCCTGTATATCACAACTACCAAAGCCCTCACACCTACAGCCTGTGCTGTGCTACAAGAGAAGCCCCTCAGTGAGAAGCCTGCTCACCACAACTAGAGAGTAGCCCCTGCTCGCTGCAACTAGAGAAAGCCCTCTTGCAGCAACCAACACCCAGCACAGCCAAAACTAATTAAAAGACCTCAGGGGACTTCCCTGGTGGTTCAGCATATAAGGCTCTGTGCTTCCAATGGAGGGGGCCCAGGTTCAACCCCTGGTTGGAGAACTAGATCCCTCATGCTGAAATTAAAGATCCCAAGTGCCACAACCTGACTCAGCCAAATAAATAAATTAAAAGAAAAAAAAAAAAAAACTCAGATGCAGGGCTGCCAGACCTTCTGATTCTTCAAGACAGACAGGGTATCCACACTTTCATGTAAAATCAAATGTTTAAACATTGGCAACTAATTCATATTGAAACATTTTAAGGGCAAATTTTAACCCAAACACATTTGCTCTTCAAGCAGTCAGTGAGCAATCTGTTATTAGAGGAATGGATTGGGATAACTTGGAACAAGGGAAAGAATCAGAAAGACCTAGACTTGAACTTGTGCTCAGGAAGAAATTACTTAACCTCCCCGGGACCCAGTTTGCTCACCTACAAAATAGAGATAATAATGTATTGCCTTACAAGGCTTGGGTGAGGAGTAAATGAAATGAGGTTTCTAAAGTGATTGACACATTACGGCAGGTAAGAAGCTTCAGCTATTTTTGCATTGAACTGTGGAGTGCTCTGTGTTTTTCCAAAGGAATTGAATCACATTCTGCTTCCCTAATGGCAGCCTGAATGTTCTTCCGAAATACACTTCAAAGGGCAGTTTTAAAGTTGTTTTTAGTCACCCAAGCACCTTGGCTAAGTAACCAGTGATCGATAAATTAAAGCCTAGATGTTCAAAGTAACTGTATTGTCTGCTAAATTTTGCTCATAACTTTATTATTTCTACTTTACTACTCACTTTAAGTTTTCTTCTTTAAAAGCCTCTATTCTTTAAGTGGATTTTTAGATTACTAACTTTAGAGCTTTACTCATTACAAATATAAGATTTAAAAGTATGGTTCAGTTCAGTTCAGTTCAGTTCAGTCGCTCAGTCATGTCTGACTCTTTGCGACCCCATGAATCGCAGTGCACCAGGCCTCCCTGTCCATCACCAACTCCCGCAGTTCACTCAGACTCACGTCCATCGAGTCAGTGATGCCATCTAGCCATCTCATCCTCTGTCGTCCCCTTCTCCTCCTGCCCCCAATCCCTCTCAGCATCAGAGTCTTTTCCAATGAGTCAACCCTTCACATGAGGTGGCCAAAGTACTGGAATTTCAGCTTTAGCATCATTCCTTCCAAAGAAATCCCAGGGCTGATCTCCTTCAGAATGGATTGGTTGGATCTCCTGGCAGTCCCAGGGACTCTCGAGAGTCTTCTCCAACACCACAGTTCAAACGCATCAATTCTTCGGCGTTCAGCCTTCTTCACAGTCCAGCTCTCACATCCGTACATGACCACAGTAGTAGACATAATTGTCATCTGAATTAAATTCACCCATTCCAGTCCGTTTTTCTCTGATATCTGTGTTGATGTCAATGTTCACTGTTGCCATCTCCTGTTTGACCACTTCCAATTTACCTTGATTCATGGACCTAACATTCCAGGTTCCTATGCAATATTGTTCTTTACAGCGTCAAACTTTACTTCCATCACCAATCATATCTATAAGTGGGTACCATTTTCACTTTGGCTACATCTCTTCCTGCTTTCTGGAGTTATTTCTCCACTGATCTCCAGTAGCATATTGGGCACCTACCGACCTGGGGAGTTCATTGTTCAGTGTCATATCTTTTTGAATTTTCATACTGTTCATGGGATTCTCAAGGCAAGAATACAGAAGTGGTTTACCATTGCCTTCTCCAGTGGACCACGTTTTGTCAGAACTCTCCTCCATGACTCATCGGTCTTGGATGGCCCTACACAGCACGGGTCATAGTTTCACTGAGTTAGACAAGGGCCCAGCAGGGACCAATTCCAGGATCCCAGGACCCAGTTCACCAGATGACTCAGGGTCCTGCTGACAGCTCACCAGCTATGATGGCTGCAGGTAAGCTCACGAAAATCCCCTCCATTAGCGTGTCCTAAGGGGGTGATGCGGGGGGCCCTGCCGATGGATGTGTCCACAGCTTTGGGTTTTAGGGCTTCCGAATGCGAACATAGGTATCTACACCCAGACATTTGGCCAAGTTTGAAATGTTCTCAGTCCCTGGAGGGAAGGGCAGGCGGGGCTGGCAGGAGATCAGGCGTCTAGCTCTCTGGGCCCCTCCGTCGCGGCCCTCCTGGTCTCTCCCTAGGCCCCCGGACCTCCCTGCTCCTGGCTTTCACCCTGCTCTGCCTGCTCAGGACTCAGGTGGTGGGCGCCTTCCCAGCCATGTCCTTGTCCCGCCTGTTTGCCAACGCTGTGCTCCGGGCTCAGCACCTGCATCAACTGGCTGCTGACACCTTCAGAGAGTTTGTAAGCTCCCCAGAGATGTGTCCTAGAGGTGGGGAGGCAGGAAGGGGTGAATCCGCACCCCCTCCACACAATGGGAGGGAACTGAGGACCTCAGTGGTATTTTATCCAAGTAAGGATGTGGTCAGGGGAGTAGAAATGGGGGTGTGTGGGGTGGGGAGGGTTCCGAATAAGGCAGTGAGGGGAACCCCGCACCAGCTGAGACCTGGGTGGGTGTGTTCTCCCCCCAGGAGCGCACCTACATCCCGGAGGGACAGAGATACTCCATCCAGAACACCCAGGTTGCCTTCTGCTTCTCCGAAACCATCCCAGCCCCCACGAGCAAGAACGAGGCCCAGCAGAAATCAGTGAGTGGCCACCTAGGACCGAGGAGCAGAGGACCTCCTTCATCCTAAGTAGGCTGCCCCAGCTCTCTGCACCGGGCCTGGGGCGTCCTTCTCCCCGAGGTGGCAGAGGGTGTTGGATGGCAGTGGAGGATGATGGTTGGTGGTGGTGGCAGGAGGTCCTCGGGCAGAGGCCGACATTGCAGGGCTGCCGGAGCCCGCGGCACCCACCAACCACCCATCTGCCAGCAGGACTTGGAGCTGCTTCGCATCTCACTGCTCCTTATCCGGTCATGGCTTGGGCCCCTGCAGTTCCTCAGCAGAGTCTTCACCAACAGCCTGGTGTTTGGCACCTCGGACCGTGTCTATGAGAAGCTGAAGGACCTGGAGGAAGGCATCCTGGCCCTGATGCGGGTGAGGATGGCATTGTTGGGTCCCTTCCATGCTGGGGGCCATGCTCACCCTCTCCTGGCTTAGCCAGGAGAACACACGTGGGCTGGGGGAGAGAGATCCCTGCTCTCTCTCTCTTTCTAGCAGCCCAGCCTTGACCCAGGAGAAACCTCTTCCCCTTTTGAAACCTCCGTCCTCGCCCTTCTCCAAGCCTATAGGGGAGGGTGGAAAATGGAGCGGGCAGGAGGGAGCCGCTCCTCAGGGCCCTTCGGCCTCTCTGTCTCTCCCTCCCTTGGCAGGAGCTGGAAGATGTTACCCCCCGGGCTGGGCAGATCCTCAAGCAGACCTATGACAAATTTGACACAAACATGCGCAGTGATGATGCGCTGCTCAAGAACTACAGTCTGCTCTCCTGCTTCCGGAAGGACCTGCACAAGACGGAGACGTACCTGAGGGTCATGAAGTGTCGCCGCTTCGGGGAGGCCAGCTGCGCTTTCTAGTTGCCAGCCATCTGTTGTTACCCCTCCCCTGTGCCTTCCTAGACCCTGGAAGGTGCCACTCCAGTGCCCACTGTCCTTTCCTAATAAAGCGAGGAAATTGCATCACATTGTCTGAGTAGGTGTCATTCTATTCTAGGGGGTGGGGTCAGGCAGGACAGCGAGGGGGAGGATTGGGAAGACAATAGCAGGGGTGCTGTGGGCTCTATGGGTACCCAGGTGCTGAATAATTGACCCGGTTCCTCCTGGGCCAGAAAGAAGCAGGCACATCCCCTTCTCTGTGACACACCCGGTCCTCGCCCCTGGTCCTTAGTTCCAGCCCCACTCATAGGACACTCACAGCTCAGGAGGGCTCTGCCTTCAGTCCCACCCGCTAAAGTGCTTGGAGCGGTTTCTCCTTCCCTCATCAGCCCACCAAACTGAACCTAGCCTCCAAGAGTGGGAAGAAATTAAAGCAAGACAGGCTATGAAGTACAGAGGGAGAGAAAATGCCTCCAACATGTGAGGAAGTGATGAGAGAAAGCGTAGAATTAGTTTTGTGCAGAAATTTTAAGGTGACTACACACTTGGCCCAACTACCCTTGGGAAATGTGTGTGTGTTAGTCACTCAGTTGTGTCCAGCTCTTTGTGACCCCACGGACTGTGGCCTGCCAGGCTCCTCTGTCCATGGGATTCTTCAGGCAAGAATACTGGAGGGGGTTGCCATTCCCCAGGGGATCTTCCCAACCCAAGGATCAAACCCGAGTTTCCTGCATTGCAGGCAGATTCTTTACTCTCTGAGCCATCAGGGAAGCCCTGTGGGAAATGGGAACCATGCAAAAATGGCTTTGGGACCAATTGGACCAGAATGTTTGGGATCTGAACTGGGTCAAGAGATGTGGAAGAGAGAGTCTAAATGCATGTGTTCATGCTAAGTTGCTTCAGTCGTGTCCGACTATTTGCAACCCCATGGACTGCAGCCCGCCAGGCTCCTCTGTCCATGGGATTCTCCATTCAAGAATACTGGAGTGAGTTTCCATTCCTCTTCCAGGGGATCTTCCGAACCCAGGCATTGAACCAGCGTCTCTTGTATCTCCTGCATTGACAGGCGGGTTCTTTACCACTAGCGCCACCTGGGACCCAGTTCTAAGTGAGGGGTTGCAAATTCAGTGCCAACAGGTGCCAGGCAGGTTATATACATAAGTGGCAAGGGCTGCATGTGAAGGGAGAAATAGCAACCAGCCCTTAGCCTGCTTGTGAAGGACATAGCACAGAGGGGTAGGAACCAGGGCAGCCTAAAGTCTCAGGCCCCAGCTAAGGATGCAGCCCACCCAGCCTTGTTACATTGCCTTATCCTGCATTCAGGACTGCAGGAGGACTTTCCTGGTGGTCCAGTGGCTGAGAATCCACATACCAATGCAGGGGACACGGGTTCAATCCCTGATCTGGAAAGATTCCACATGCCTCAGGGCAACTAAGCCTGTATATCACAACTACCAAAGCCCTCACACCTACAGCCTGTGCTGTGCTACAAGAGAAGCCCCTCAGTGAGAAGCCTGCTCACCACAACTAGAAAGTAGAGTAGCCCCTGCTCGCTGCAACTAGAGAAAGCCCTCTTGCAGCAACCAACACCCAGCACAGCCAAAACTAATTAAAAGACCTCAGGGGACTTCCCTGGTGGTTCAGCATATAAGGCTCTGTGCTTCCAATGGAGGGGGCCCAGGTTCAACCCCTGGTTGGAGAACTAAATCCCTCATGCTGAAATTAAAGATCCCAAGTGCCACAACCTGACTCAGCCAAATAAATAAATTAAAAGAAAAAAAAAAAAAACTCAGATGCAGGGCTGCCAGACCTTCTGATTCTTCAAGACAGACAGGGTATCCACACTTTCATGTAAAATCAAATGTTTAAACATTGGCAACTAATTCATATTGAAACATTTTAAGGGCAAATTTTAACCCAAACACATTTGCTCTTCAAGCAGTCAGTGAGCAATCTGTTATTAGAGGAATGGATTGGGATAACTTGGAACAAGGGAAAGAATCAGAAAGACCTAGACTTGAACTTGTGCTCAGGAAGAAATTACTTAACCTCCCCAAGACCCAGTTTGCTCACCTACAAAATAGAGATAATAATGTATTGCCTTATAAGGCTTGGGTGAGGAGTAAATGAAATGAGGTTTCTAAAGTGATTGACACATTACGGCAGGTAAGAAGCTTCAGCTATTTTTGCATTGAACTGTGGAGTGCTCTGTGTTTTTCCAAAGGAATTGAATCACATTCTGCTTCCCTAATGGCAGCCTGAATGTTCTTCCGAAATACACTTCAAAGGGCAGTTTTAAAGTTGTTTTTAGTCACCCAAGCACCTTGGCTAAGTAACCAGTGATCGATAAATTAATGCTTAGATGTTCAAAGTAACCCTATTGTCTGCTAAATTTTGCTCATAACTTTATTATTTCTACTTTACTACTCACTTTAAGTTTTCTTCTTTAAAAGCCTCTATTCTTTAAGTGGATTTTTAGATTACTAACTTTAGAGCTTTACTCTTTACAAATATAAGATTTAAAAGTATGGTTCAGTTCAGTTCAGTTCAGTTCAGTCGCTCAGTCATGTCTGACTCTTTGCGACCCCATGAATCGCAGTGCACCAGGCCTCCCTGTCCATCACCAACTCCCGCAGTTCACTCAGACTCACGTCCATCGAGTCAGTGATGCCATCTAGCCATCTCATCCTCTGTCGTCCCCTTCTCCTCCTGCCCCCAATCCCTCTCAGCATCAGAGTCTTTTCCAATGAGTCAACTCTTCGCAGGAGGTGGCCAAAGTGCTGGAGTTTCAGCTTTAGCATCATTCCTTCCAAGAAATCCCAGGGCTGATCTCTTTCAGAATGGACTGGTTGGATCTCCCGGCAGTCCAAGGGACTCTCGAGAGTGTTCTCCAACACCACAGTTCAAAAGCATCAATTCTTCGGCGCTCAGCCTTCTTCACAGTCCAACTTTCACATCCATATATGACCACAGGAAAAACCATAGCCTTGACTAGATGGACCTTAGTCGGGAAAGTAATGTCTCTGCTTTTGAATATACTGTCTAGGTTGGTCATAAGTTTTCTTCCATGGAGTAAGCGTCTTTAAATTTCATGGCTGCAGTTACCATCTGCAGTGATTTTGGAGCCCCCAAAAATAAAGTCTGACACTGTTTCCACTGTTTCCCCATCTATTTCCCATAAAGTGATGGGACCGGATGCCATGATCTTCGTTTTCTGAATGTTGAGCTTTAAGCCAACTTTTTCACTCTCCTCTCACTTTCATCAAGAGGCTTTTTAGTTCCTCTTCACTTTCTGCCATAAGGGTGGTGTCATCTGCATATCTGATGTTATTGATATTTCCCTTTAATCAGTGCTTTAGCTACATGCTACAAATTTTGATATTTTGTGATTTCATTATCCTCGAGTTAAAATATTTTCCAAATTTCTTTGGGATTTCTTTTGACTATGGCAATTTAGAATTATGTTGCTTAATTTCCAAGTATTTCAGGAACATAAAACAAGTATCAAAGCATTTAACAATATTGAATTCATATGGAGAATGTCCTCTAATGTAAATTAAGAAATTAACAACAAAGATGATTTTTGGGGAGGCAGCCTATTTACTTCCTTAAGTACTGAAAAATGAGTTGTAAAATCTCTGACTAAAATTGTGGGTTATCTCTTCTTTTTCTTTTTCTCTTATGTTTTGTTATTTCTATCCATATTTGTAAAACATGATGCTGCTGCTGCTGCTGCTGCTAAGTCGCTTCAGTTGTGTCCGACTCTGTGTGACCCCATAGATGGCAGCCCACCAGGCTCCTCCGTCCCTGGGATTCTCCAGGCAAGAACACTGGAGTGGGTTGCCATTTCCTTCTCCAATGCATGAAAGTGAAAAATGAAAGTGAAGTCACTGAGTCATGTCCAACTCTCAGTGACCCCATGTACTGCAGCCTATCAGGCTCCTCTATCCATGGGATTCTCCAGGCAACAGTACTAGAGTGGGGTGCCATTGCCTTCTCCGAAAACATGATGCTACAAAATCAATAATTCTTCTACAATGAAAATAATCAGCAAATCTTCCTAAAAAGCTTTTAGGAAGTTCTTACATGCTGTAATGAATTTTCTTCCAAATGGCACACATGTGTATTCACTTGGGATATCTTACATTTAGTAATTAGTGTAAAGATACTTGGGGAATGGTTGAAAGTTGGAGTAATCAGAACCCTGGAGCTCCATTTCTTAGCTCAGAAACCATCCCTCTGCTTCAGGTCAATCTTTAATTGTCTGACTTTAAAATCATGGAGTTTGGGGGACTTCCTTGGTAGTGCAGTGGCTAAGACCCCAAGCTCCAAATGCAGGGGGCCTGGGTCTGATCCCTGTTCAGGGAACTAGATCCCACATGCTGCAACTAAAAAGATCCCACATGCCACAGCTAAGACCCAGTGCAGCCAAAATAAATAAATAAAAATCATGGAATTTTGGATTTAGGAGGGCCTCACAGGGGCTTCCCAGTTGGCTCAGTGGTAAAGAATCCACCTGCAATGCAGGAGCCACAGAAGACATGGATTCGAAGCCTGGGTCTGGAAGATCCCCTGGAGGAGGGCATGGCAACCCACTCCAGTATTCTTGCCTGGAGAATCCCCATGGACAGAGGAGCCTGGGGGATTACAGTTCATGGGGTCGCAGAGAGTCAGACACGACTGAAATGACTTAGCACGCATGCACAGGGCCTCCTCACAGGTCATCCTAATTTCTTCTAATTTAGGATTCTTACTCTATAGTATATCTCACAGGTCATACTCACTTGTGTAGCACTGGTGTCAAGGGAATCACTTTTTCATAAGGCAATTTATTCTATTAAACCCCTCAGGTTTCAGTAAAGTATCTCTTACATTCAACTGAAATCAATATCCCTGTAATGTCCCCATTTGACTTTAGAATTATTTGCAAATCTCAAGGCCTTTTAGAAATTGATGTATTGAGCACAAACACTATTATCTATCACTTGAATAAGTGTTTTAAAGGGAAAGTGAGCCATATTAAGAAGTATGTGTTAAATGAAATGCGGCAGGAGCGGGGTGTTATAGCCACCAGTAAGAGGCCTCTATGTGGCTTCCTGGGTGGCTCTAGTGGTAAAGAACCCGCCTGATAACGCAGGCAGACACGAGACCTGGGTTTGATCCCTGGGTTGGGGAGATCCCCTGGAGTAGGAAACGGCACCCCACTCCAGTGTTCTTGCCTGGGAAATTCCATGTACAGAGGAGCCTGGTGGGCTACAATCCATGGGGTGGGAAAGAGTAGGACAGGACAGTGGGCTTGCCAAGACAGCAGTAAACTGCAGGGAGAGACACACTCCAGACAGCTCTGGTTCCTCTCCTTCTAAGCCTAGCTGAAACAACTCAACCACTGCTGGTTGAGAATTAGAAAGATGCCAGTTGATTTTGCAAAGTTTTTGAATTTAAAAAGAACTTGATGAGCCCACATGTTCCAACTACTAAAGTCCGCTGCACTCTAGGGCCTGGGAGCTGCAACTACTGAGCCTGCACGCCTAGAGCCTGTGCGCCACAGCAAGTGAAGCCACTGCAATGAGAAACCTGAACGACACGAGCAGTAGCCCCTGCTCACTGAAATGAGAGAAAAGCCCACGCAGCAAGGAGCACCCAGTGCAGCCATAAATAAATAATTAAAAAAAAAGAGACCCTGAAGATCATCTTCCCTAAACTCTGATTTGCCAGCTATTCATCTGCTTCCCTGGTGACTCAGATGATGAAGAATCCGAGTGCAATTCGGGAGACCTGGGCTCGATCCTTCAGTTGGGAAGATGCCCTGGAGGAGGGCATGGCAACCCACTCCAGTATTCTTGCCTGGAGAATCCCCATGGACAGAGGAACCTGATAGGTTGAAGTCCCCGGGGTTGCAAAGAGTTGCAAACAGCTAAGTACCTGGCAACCCACTCCAGTGTTCTTGCCTGGAGAATCCCAGGGACAGGGGAGCCTCATGGGCTGCCGTCTATGGGGTCGCACAGAGTCGGACACAACTGAAGCGACTTAGCAGCAGCAGCAACTAAGCACACAGCACACACACACACATCTGCCTTTCAGCTCTCCAGCTAGGCACTGGATGGCAATCTTAAAAGCAAATTAGAAAGGCCTGGGATGTTTGCCTAGAATCCCTGAGATTCTAAATTTAATGAATCTGGGAGTGGAACCTGGACAAGATAATTTTAAAATGCTCCCTGAGTAAGAAGGTGGAGAATTACTGAGTTTGAACCACAAAGATGAATTGCACGTGTCCACATGTGAGCTTGGCAAAAAGGAACAAAAGGAGACGAGAGACCTGGGCCAGTTTCAGCACTTTCTGTTTCCAGTTCTAGCCAGTTAATTTTATTTTCTATTTATTTTTTTAAAATAAATAGGCTTCTTAAAAATCGTTTTTAAAGCCTTTATTGAATTTGTTACAATATTCCTTCTGTTTCATGTTTTGATTTGTAGACCAGGAGGCTTGTGGGATCTTGGCTCCCTGACCAGATATCAAACTTGCACCCCCTACGCTGGAAGGCTGGACCATCAGGGAAGTCCACAACCAGTCAATTTTAAAAGTTCTAATAAGCCAAGGGCAAAAAGACAAATATTAGATGAGTCATCGCATAGGAAGTACTTGGAGTGTTCAAATTCATAGAGACAGAAAGTAGGATGCTGGTTACCAGGGGCTGGGAGGAGGGTCAACAGGGAGCTGCCTAACAGGCTCTTAGTTTTGCAAAATGAAAACGAGTTCTGGGGACAGGTTACACAATATGAGTGTGTAGTAAACGTTATGTATATTTTACCTCAGTTTAAATCTTCACATTGAGGTATAATTGACATAAAACATTGTATTAGTTTCATATAATGCATTAGTTTATATATTTTTAATGCATCAGATATACGTATGTTTCATACAATGATCTCATATTTGTATGTATTATGAAGTGATCACCACAATAAGTCTAGCTAAAATCTGTCAGCATACATGATTACAAATTTTTTTCTTGTGATGAGAACTGTCTTTAAAGACTTTTAAAAAAGATGGATCATTTTCAAAGTCTTAATTAAATTTGTAAAAATATTGCTTCTGTTTTATGTTTTGGTATTTTGACCACTAGGCATGTGGGATCTTAGCTCCCCAACCAGGGATCAAACCCAAATTTCCTGCATTGGATGGTAAACTCTTAACCCCTGGACCACCAGGGAAGTCCTGTGATGAAAACTTTTAAGATCCATTCTCTTAGCAACTTTCAAATAAGCAATACAGTATTAAATATAGTCACTATGTTATATATTACATCCTAATGCATAATTTAAAAATTTTTTAAATATTTTTTAATGAAAACAACTTCCCTATGATTAGTGAGATGTACATAAGAAAGAATTCAATAGATAGAGCTCCAGTAATCCTAGACCCTTTGGAATAATGTTTTCCTAACTTCCTTTAATCTTTTAAGTTTAACCTGAAATGGCCATCCTGAATCCTTTCCATCACTATTGCTGAAATACATACAGTGAGCTTTGTCCTTTTATATACATTTGAGAGAACTGACACTTTTCCCTTTCTTCATGAGTCCTCCTCAGATTTACAGGCCCTGGGCTTCTGGGAGAAGCAAAAATGATACTGTTTTGTGACTTCTTTGAGTCAGAATGCCCTGGCAAAGCTGAGAAACATTTTGAGGGATACCAGTATTAGAATGAACAATTCTTCCTAGTTTGTATGAGACTTTTCCAATTTTAGCATCAAAAGACCCATTGCAGGACACTCTCAGCTCTATGCAAACTGGGACAACTGGACATCCTACCAGTAGTCCTAAATCTTAGGGAACATAAACTTAAAAAAAAGGAAAAAGTAGAGGAAAGAAAACAGAGTAGAAAAAAATGAAGAGAGAACACAGTGGGAAAAAGAGTAAGGAAGTATTGATGATGTGAATGACTTTTGCTCACATACATTAACAGTGGTTGTCATGGATTTCTGACTCTTGCTTTCAGTTCATTGATTATCACCATCATTATATAGGACAAACTAATACTTGTGAATACACATATATGACACCGTGCTATGTATTTATAAGCACTAAGTCATCTCTTTCCAAATATAGTTGTATACTACGTAAATGTTATTATTATCCCACTGAAGATTTGTGTTTTTTCAGGTCTAAAAAAAAGTCGCCTTGACTTTTCTAACAGGATAAACTTTTGGAGTATTAAATGTAGCTCTTCACCTGGAGAAAATCAGGATAAATGCAGTTAAGTGTGAGCTGGTTGCTCTATTTTCAGAAAAGGAGTATGATCAAAACCTTTCAGGGAGTGGGGTTTCCTGGAGACACTGCCCTTAGTAGGGTGAGCAGAGACTAGCTCAATTGTTCCAGAAAAGAAATGTAAGAAGATCCTTTGTGCTTTAACAATTGACTAAGAGGGACCACCTCCTCTGGGGAAAGGAAATAGAAGTTCCGAATCTACAAGGGGAAGAGCCTACCCAAATCTGAGGAGACTTAGGGAACAAGGCATCCAAAGTACCCTTCTCTAAGAACCCCATGCAAGGTGTCCCCTAAGCTGGACCTGAACAGTAGATCATCCTCCCTGGAGGATCAGCAGCAGCCCACCAGGAATCTGGATCTGTATGGGCTGGGAGGGACACTGTCAACAGTGACACCACGTGGCAGTGAGAAGCAAAGGCAGGAGGCAGGCTAAGCCTCCACTAAGGTGGACCAAAGAGCCTGAAAGACCCTTTCCTCCCTCCCGTTTAGGATTCACTGTTCCATGGAGCTCTGGGCTCAGGAGGTGGGGTTTGCACATGATGAAGCTAATGCCAGGACACTGAAGTGGGTAAAGATTCCTGGATGACTAACTCTATACTCCTTTCTCGAACCTGTTTTCTAACTTACTTCCCCAAGCGCTCAATTCAGAAAAGTGGATAATTGCTATTACTCACATGATGAGAGAGCAGTGCCTACTAATTAGAAAAATGGAAGCGGAGGTCATTTGGAGGGTTGCTGTTGTACAAATTCAAACAAGGTATTTCCCAGCTCCCCCCGGAAGCCTTCCTTGACCCTGTTAGGTGTTCTCCCAAGGGTCTGTGAGGCCCCATTCACAGGACTGTGCTTTGCTGTTGACAAGCTCTAGCTTCTAGTGGCAGGGACAGGGCTTTGTTCACCAGTGTATCACCACTGCTTTGTGTGTATTAAAACCAAAGGATTATTTCATACCTAATCCACAACTCAGACTCAGGGAAGGTCTGGGAAGAATGAGACTATTTTTACTTTGATGCTTGTTGCTGTATTCTTTCTAGGTGGTGTTTTCAATTTGGGGAAGCCTGTTGCCCTCTATCTGGAAGTCTGAACTTTAGTTTTGAAGGCAAGCCAAAAACGCTACTTCCTGAACTACACCACCTGCCCTGGGCTGGCTATGAACATTCTTTTCTTAGAAATTTTACTCAAAATGCAACTATGTGACTTAACAAAACTTTCACACATGGAAGAAAACTAGTTTCAGATAACATAAAATCACTTTTATTTTTATCATATCCAACACTTCAACGACCCATACATAACTGATTTGGGAGAAAAGATTGGTTTTAGAAATCTTTATATCTTATCTAAGGGTTGAATACAATCTTTCCAATGAACAGAAAAGGAACCTCTATCATATGGTGAACACTATCATATGAGGAGTCTTCCTGAAGCTTAAAGGAAAGTTTGCAGACATATAAAAATATATACTTATATATGGAAAAGGAGAATAAATTGGGATTCTACCCTAAGAGCTTGCACAGGTAAAAAAAAATGTTTAATATGAACTCAGATGATTTACTCTATAATGGATTTCTAAAGAGTAATTCAGAGATGTTTAGAGCCCAATTCAAGGAAGAACTCTATCTTCCACTTCAAGGACAGAACAATGGGCTAGGACAGCTGCTTGTCTGACCCAATGCGGAATTTCTTATGATCTGTATACTCTTCTAGGGCACACAACAGATGGTTAGGGAGTTGAAGCCTGACTAGCCACTGAGCCTTAATGATGTTACCAAGCTCAGCTCTGGAGCCAGTATTTCAGAATTCCCCATTAGGGGGGCCCAGAATGTGTAATATATAGGCAGAAACAGGCTTTTAATTCCCAGCCCTTTGCTAGGTACTGACTACCTTCCAACTGGTCTCTAGACTAAGAAATTGGTTCCCATTTAGTCATGAGGAAACCATGAGAAATGCACTGTATCTCAGAGATAGTTCTGGCTATCTCTTCCATCTGATGTTTGGGAGCAAAGGGCAGTGGGAATGGGGATGACAAGGCACTTCTTTTCTGAATCTGAGAGTCGACTGATGAAGAACACACAAGGAGCAAAAGGCCCGCTCACTAGTTGAACACTGGGACTGGATTCTTACAGGAGTTGGGCTTGTGGCTGGACTGGATCCACAGGATGAGGACCAGAAATATTGCTTTATGGGACCACGGGACAGAAGATAACATCTCCTTTTCTCTTCCAGCCCCTCCTTCCCTCCCTTAGGAAACACCAGTGGTAGAGGTTGCCTTCAACCAAGTAACTTTCTAATAAACAATTATGTTCATTGTGCTTTTCTGCTTGTTGAACAGCAAACTGGCTCTCCTCTTCTTTGTTCTTCTCCTTCTGCCTATAGGGCAATTTCCTCCTCTCCACTTTTCAGGGCCAAATGTTTCGAATCAGTGCCATGTAGATGACACCCACTACAAAGGCGACCCTAAAAATCACCAAGATGATAGAACTGACTCCTTTATCCAGTCCTGCCAAAGCACGGAAGACAAGAGAAATGGGAGGGTTAGCAGGCAGGAGAATCACCCTGCCCCAGCCCACCAGGCTTATGTGTCAGCCTCACCCTCCCCAGCCCACTGAGCTCTTTCTTGTCTCCTTAAGAATCCCAACCCCCTGAGGGATTTCCACCCTGGGCCTGGCAGCAGGGGAGCCGCAGTCACCTTTAACAAGGACCTCAATATGTTTGCTGACAGAGCCCAGCTGGTTGGTGGCTGTGCAGCAGTAGGTTCTAGAGTGGTTCCAGGTTGCCTTCTGTGGCACTTCAAGGTCAAAGACTGTGCCATTCCAGGTACACATCAAGACCGGTGTTGGGTTTCCCTTTGGGACACAGGCAAGCATCTGTACCATCCCTTCCACCCAGATCTGGTTGCCAGGGCAACCAGATTCCTCAAATCGTGGCTTGTCTGGAAAGAGAGTCCCCAGAGGAGTCAGTTCAGTGTGCCACGTTTCTTCATGACCACCATGCATTAGCTCCTTCTCCCTCCCCTACCCAAACGATGTGTCCCCTCCACCCAACAGCTTCCTTTCCCAAGGGGAGGACCATCAGTTCCCTGCTTTGAACTACACTTTTTCCTCCTTGGATGAATCTGAGATGCAACAGGGCATTTTAATGGGTTAATACTAAATGAGCTTGCTCAGTGGTGGTCCTGGGGTCCCTGCTCCTCATCTTTGCTTCTCTGTGAGGGATATCATGGGTAGGGGTGAACCCAGAGACAAGGATTTTTCTACTTTTCAAAATACAAGTTTTCAGGAAGAAATCACCCTCCTCAGCATGGGCTCCAGCTATTTTTATTCCCTATGTTCTCAGCCTTTGGCCCTCAGCCTGATCACTTTCTCTTTTGTTTCCGTTTCCCCCAGGTTTCTCCCTACTCATTTTCCCATGGGTAAGGTAAGCTTGCTGAGCTTGACTTTTTATTTTTTCCTTTGATTTTCTTTTTTAATGAGAAAAATGTGGCAACTCTAACAATGCAGCTATTGGCTAAGATCTCTGGAAATGTGAGACTAACAATCCATGTTTTGACAAGAAAGATCAGGCTTCTACTCACACAAGACATGGAGCTGGATCACAGCGGTTTTGCTCAACTGCTGACCCTGAACCTCCAAAGAGGCCTCACAGGATAAATTCCGGCCATCATCTTCCTCACTGGCGTTAAGTGAAAGCCAGGCAGGCTCCCCAGGCGCAGGAAGATCCGGGGCTCCCTGAAGCCGCAGAGTAGGGCTAGAGGATGTTAAAATATGCCCCGAGCAGGTCACGTTAATTTCTGTCCCTGCCAATGGGTACATTTCTTCCATCTCCAGGACTGGTGGAGGGAAGTCTGTAAGGAAAGGAAAAAGAGAATCAAACATATTTCTCAAAACTGGCAGCGACTTCTGTACTCAGCTGCTGGTGGTAACCCTCGGGTAGGCAGACAAGAAGGGAAAGGCTTTGGATACCATTACTGCTTCTATGCTGACTTGCAGGAGCAATGAGATGGTTTTGGAAATTTGAGAGCTTCTCCGTAACAAATGCCACATGAGCCTATTTGGCTGTACCTCTGTGGCAAGGAGAACAAAATGTCTTTTCATCTTACAGATTTCTTTCTCACCTCAAATCACTGTACCTAGGAATAAGTTCAAGCATCCATTATCACTCTGTCAGTACGATGGTCTAAGAAAACAGGGTGATGGTTGGATAGAACTGCTGCCTCAATGCGTCCCTGCACTTATCTGAGGAAGACGAAAACCAGAGTTCACTTAGGTTCATGGGGACACCTGCAGCTGAATAACCAAGCCTTCACTATGGAAGTTTTCAATGGCAGAGAACCTTCAAGGGAAGGGAAGAGGCAGGTCACTTACTATAGACATACACTGGCTGGCTTGTTTTCTGTTCCACTGGACCCAGAGATGCAAGGCAAGACAGCTCCTGATCACCAATCTCCATGGCCCGAATGGTGGCATTGGCCCATATTGTGTCTCCCTCCCAGAAGAGAAAGGGGCTAAGCTCCTGGTCTCCCAGGAACATGTGGATCATTACCTCTTCGGCTGGGAACACCCTAGCCACCTTGCAGCTCACCGTTTCTGCCATCCCAACCTCCAGAAGTGAAGAGACCCGGAGTTGCGGGCTCTGAGAAAATTCTGCCAAGAAATGAGGAGAAGGGAAGAAAAGAGAAAGGCCATGATAAATTGTATAAGACCCCACAGTGTAGGGACTGTGGCTAAAAGCTCTCTGCTCCCTACAGTGAGTTTAAAACTCAAGTAAAGGAGCTCAATTACCCTTTCACCCACATCCTAAACCCTATGGGAAATGAGTCCTAAAGGCCAAGGTAAGATGAGGAAAATGAGCCCCAGGATTCTCTCCACACCTGGGCTCTGACTTACCAAAGAGTCGGAGTATCTGGAGGGCTGAGTTGCTGTGAAAGAGCCCCCCACCACGTGAATTCAGGTCCAGTTCTGCACGGCAGGAGAAATTGCACCTGTCATCCACCCATTGGGCTTTGACATTGATGGTGACCTCAGCTCTCTGGGAAGCCATAGCTAAGCTCCTAAAATTCTTCCGCCGTAGTTCTCGGTCATCCTGGAGAAGGGTGAGGGTGAGGTTCTCCAGGGGTGTGACCCTGGGCACACGACATGTTACCGTGAAAGCTTCATCCACGGCCACCCATGCAGGCTGCAGCTCCACGATCACCTGCTCTGGTGGCTCTTTAAGACCAAGAGATAGATTTGATGAGAGAAGGATACTCACCTCTCCAGAGAAAAAGAGTAAGAGGACAGGAAGCCTGTGATAGAAGGTAGGACTGCTACTCTTACACCATCTGATGAACAGCATCAGCTCTCTGCCCTGGATGAGATGAGTTAGGCTTCTTCTTCCCATTGCAGGGGGCTAAAGTCATAGCCAAGACATGTGACTGCTGAGAGGCCCCTTGCTTTGACTGCCATTTTGGAGATCCCCTTTGCTTTGGAGGGGCCCCTCTGCTGCCATTCTGGAGAGCTTTTCTCTCTTACCAGAAGTGCTTCAGAGGTGTGAGCAGCATCTGAAAAGCTCCTGAGTATCACATGAAAACTACACCATAGCTAACCAAGCTCCAACCCCGGAGGGCACACTCATGGCTCTATCTTTGCCGATGCTATTTACTCACCTGAAAGATTCTCCTTACCCATTCCCATCCCTTCAAATCCTAACCATACACAGGGGTGAAGTTTAAGAGCCTACTTTTCTGTGGAGACTTCTCCAAATACCCCAGCCTATAAAGCCCCTCTTTTCTCCAATCCCTATTTATTCTAAGAATTTGTGACAATTCAACACTAATTTTATACTTTTTTTTGTAATTTACAGATCAGCATCATTAGCATATGCCTCCTGTATCTGAACATATTCTCAAGCCCAGATGCCAGGATGCACTCTACAGTCTGCTCCTAATTTAAAAGCCTACACCAAAGGGAAACACAAACAATTGGCTAGAGAATCCCTATAGTATGACAAAAAATCTTTAGTAAAGGCCCCAATTCTTTCCCCTAAAAGAAATTCTCTAACTATTCCCTATATAAGGCATAGTAGTCATGTTCCCCCATGCTTCCCTTCCTCCCCAGCCCTCAGCTCCACTCACGGTACACAGTGATGCCAAGGTTTATGTCCTTTTGGATGCCTGCACAAGAGAAGAAGCATTGCAGGATGGAATTCTGTGTGACATCTTCCAGCAGAAACTTCTTCCACTGAGGCCCTTTGCCCACCTCGGTTTTCTTTAATAAGGTTTCAATTCCACCGGGTCCTGGGTCTGGACAGGTAGTGCTGCAGTTGACCGTAAGGGACTGTCCATACTTTACAAGGGCCTGATCTGGCCAAACAGAAACCTCAAATCGCTCTTCTGCAGCTCCTGAAAAGGTCAACCAGTCATGCCAAAGTCTCTGGTGAGGACCACAAGACTTAAAGAGAATACAGAGCTTAGTCTACCTATTTACAGGTTAGAGAATAGGAAACCCACTCTGAATAAACAGGAACAGGGGACAGGACAAGAAAAGGTCCCTGAAAGAACAAGTTAGAATCCCAGCTCTACCACCATCCCACCCCCCATCATCTTTTAGGGATTGATTTCTCCATTAGTGTCCCTGTGGAAACTATGGCGTTGCTAAAAATCATGCCCATAGAAGCTAAAGAAACCTTCCCAGAGAGCCTCACCTGGGTCAGGGATCAAGATCAGCAGGGCCCAGACACCAAACAGTAGCATTTCCATCCTGATGAGAAGGGCCAAAAGCTGGAGAGGAAGAAGGCAGCAATACTGGAGAAAGCGACCAAATAAAGAGGAAAAGGAAGTAGGAGATTCTTTCTTTGATATTGTTAAGTTACCTCCTTTCCTGAAAACCTACATGGTCTGGAGAAACTGCAGCAAGAGTATCAATGCTGTGGTTGTATTAAAAGAAATTCTTTCATCTATCCATTTCAGTTTGGTTCATGTGCACAGCAAAAAGACAACAGGAAAATATGGGAAATAATGAAGGGGTATTAGATTAAATGAGATTCCTGTACCAGTTCATATTGCACTTATCTGTTTACATGTTTGCTTCTATTTCAGTCAATAGAAAATGGCTGTCAGCATGGAAATATGAAAAATGAGTTTTAGAGAGATGAAATTTGGCAGTGTTTATCTGGCACTGTCCAGTGGAAAGTGACCCTGAATCAAGAAAACATGTTCACTAGACTCTTGTTCTCTCATGGGAGAAATGTTTCATCAGGCTTCATGAAATATCCCTCAAAATAATCCATCTTTCTGATCTGCCTCCAGGCTCACCAAGCAACACTTCGATTACACTTTGGCTAAGTCTTAAACGTCTACTTCTTTTCTCTGCCAATCTATACCAAGAGTTTCTTTCAAAATCCAATTCAAGCTAATTTCTTCTAAGAAAGGAATTTCTTGACTAATGCTATTTCACTTCATAATCCCTTACTTATTACACATTATCTGTACACTTGATTCCAAAAGTGATTTCTGAAGCTATCTACCTTAAAATGTAATTCACCTCAGTGGGTTATTTTAATGAGTGTAATCATAACTGTCCTAGGAATTCCTTAAGAACAAAAGACCATTTTATTACCTTGCTTCTGCAGCGCCTAGCACAGCATCTAGCGCATAATGCATATTCCATAAGCGAATGACAGCCCTATAATTCTGCATTTTTTCATACATTAGGTTTTGTACAAGACTACTATTACCTGTATGCTGGTCTGAAAGAGGGTTTTTTTGGGGTCTCTTTTATTCACACATAAAACAATAGGCATATCAAAATTTACCCTCCCAAGTAAACGCTACCATTCAAAACAATCACTTCTGCAGGCTATAAATTTAATCCAGTAATGACACCATTATTCAAAATTGGAAAGTGATCTAGAACTAGATTTTAAGCTACATAAGAAAAAATTAGTCTTTTATTAAGCTATTCTATTATTCTTCATGCAAAAGTGATATTATTCACTCATCTTATTCCCCAAACTTAACTTTGAGTGACTTAATGTCTCTTTCAAAGGAAGATCTCCTATTATGGGAAAGATAATAACACCAGACTGTGAAGGAAATCTCAAAACAAGAGTTTTGAGTAATAACAGCTCTGTGAAAAAAGTACAAAAGCCCCAATTGGGGCTACTTATATTTATATTGGAGTCTTCCCTGGTGGCTCAGAGGTTAAAGCGTCTGCCTGCAATGCGGGAGATCCGGGTTTGATCCCTGGGTGGGGAAGATCCCCTGGAGAAGGAAATGGCAACCCACTCCAGTATTCTTGCCTGGGAAACCTCTGCAAACAATTATTGAGCCAGGCTTGTAGTAAGGTGTTGAAGTTACCAAGATTTATCCTGTTACATAAGAATTCCTGGGAGTTAGTGGGAAAGACAAATGTAAATACAAATAACAATATACTCTGCTGAGCGCAACGGGAGGGAGTACACTGGCAGGTACTCCAGCCACTAAAAGGCTGCAAGGAGAATGGTGGGCAGGACTTTCCTGGTCCAGGGGTTAGAACTCCGCCCTTTCAGGGCAGGGTTTCAGGGTTGTTGGATGGCTTTGGCTGTGTAGCTGAACTGGACTTCCCGCCCAAGTTTGGGATGCTCACTATCCATTTACATCCCAAGGGTATTTGCAGTTTCTTATACAGATTGAGTCACACCCTACTCTTTGATCACTCTCTCTTGCCTCTGCTTGGAAATCACTTCTTCCTCCCTGAACACTGCTTCACCCAGTTCAGTGTACCTTTGCAACAAGGCCCACAAGCCCGAGCTTCCAAGGCCATATCCCAGCACACCCTCGGACGCTTCGGCTGCTATCTTCTCCCTCAGCAGCACCACCTTCTAACACACTCCTCCTGATCCGTTAGGCCTAGGAGTCCGGTCTAATTCCGGCCTGGACTGTAAGGCCCCTCTGAGGGCAGGGCCTTTTTCACTGATGGATCCCAACCACCCAGAACGGTTACAGACGTTCAACGACTATAAAATGAATGAATGAACTAAAATATTGACAAATATATGAGTGAGGGGCTGTGCCCATCGTTCAGACACAGAGTATAAAGGTCAGTTCTGCCTCAGGTGGAGTTTCCCGAGAAGCGTGTGCACTGCCCCACAGGCCCTGAAGGCCTTTAAAAGCATATAGTATTTTAAAATTTTAACTATGTGGGAAACATACTTCAGTGAATGCTCCTCAACGATTCCCGAATGTGAGGAGGCAAAGCCCGCCAAGAGGTCAGACTCCCACAGATTTGACAGGAAAGCCGGGAGGAGACCCCGGCAGGAATCTAAACGAAGAAAACAAGACCTAAAATCTCACTGAGGGCCGCTCCTCGCTGCTCCAGCCGCTCCTCTAACCGCTCCGCGGCTTCGACCGCTACGCCTTCAAGAGCCTGCCACGCGCTCAGACCGTTGGGTAGGCACTGCCGGGAGGGGGCGCAAGACGACGCTCCCAGCCGGAGGATTTGCCTATTCTGCCTAGAAACTCGTGACGTTTGCGAAAAAGCTTAGCGAGGGTTGGCTGAGGCAGGAAGCTAAGACGACCGGAGGGGGTTAGGGAGAAGATGAGAGTAGGGTTGCCTGTATCCTGCTTGGCAGAGAGCACATATTTGACTCGAGATAATGCTTACTGCAAAAAACAACGTGAAAACAAAACGACGTAAACGGTTGCTGTAGCAAGTAATGGCCCTATAAGCAAAACAAGGGATTGTAGGCACCCCTGCCTGTTCGAGGGGTGGTGCGGCCCGAACAGGTGCTACTCCCGCGCAGGAGTGGTCTGCGCGCGCAGCTTTGTTCCTGCCTTGGGCTTCAGTGCGGGCCTGGCGTTGGGTCTAAGTTAGTGACTGGCACGAAGCCCACCAGGGACTTTTCCCGGCTCTTCCTGGGTGGACTGGGAAAGGGATGCCCTGCCAGTGCCTGCCCCCGTTTCTGTAACCCACTCCCCACATAGAAGTAACACGCTTGAGAGAAATATTGGTTCAGGCTTCACTTCCTACCCAATGTGCGTGCGCCCTTCCCACCCTGCCCCAGTCAGGTCCTATCAATAAGCCATAAAAACTGGGGTGAGCTTATAAATCTTACTTTGTTGCCTCTTTCCACCCTGAGACCTTTTTGTCAACTTCCACGTGGAACGTCTCCGGAGGGTCATGTCTCAAAACCCTTTCCCTGAGCTGAAATTAGGCCATTTGCTTCGGCGTCCTTTTGCGGCTCTGGCTCTCCTGTAGCTGCTGGACTGATCCTAAGCTGTGGGCTAAATTTCTTGATGGAAATTTGAAGCTTTGGAAGGTTTTTTCAAGTGCTTACTTCTCTAGTACCCTAGTACCACTACCTCCTCTTTCCCTACTCACAGTTTCAGGGAGAATGTTGGATAGAATAGAAGCTTTGAGGCGAAATAATTTTGTCCATGAATGTCTTACTAGCTTTAGGACTATAGGAAATGTAGGTAACTTACAGTGTCCTCCTCTGGCAACAGGAATGGCATTTAGTTTGTTTATATGAAAGTGCCTACCATTGCTTTTGACACTAAACATAGGTGTGCAATAAATGGCCATCAGTTTTTTCCTTTTCCAATCTCAGAAAGGCCTTTCCTGATTACTCAAACTGCCGAGCTTTATTTTTCTTTGTAGCACTAACCACTACCTGACTTTGAGCTAAATATCCAGCGACCAACTTAAATGGGTGACCTGTTCTTTTCCCAAGTCTGCATTTAGTAATGTTGGTTGGTTACCTGAAAACCAAAAACTCTTTCATTGAAGTATAGTTGATTTACAATGTGATAGTTTCTGGATATATTCATATTCATGTATATAGAATAAACTGTGTATGGTTGCCATTTCCTTCTCCAATCCATGAAAGTGAAAAGTGAAAGTGAAGTTGCTCAGTCGTGTCTGACTCTTAGCGACCCCATAGAAGGCAGCCTACTGGAGTGGGGTGCCATTGCCTTCTCCATATAATGGTGGAAGTATATATATACATGTATATATACATATATATATATGTACATGTTATATACATATATGTACATATATGTATATAACATATATATTAGATGTTACAAGTTAGGGTTTGATTGTATTTTTCTGAGAAATGGTAAACATTCACTAGTACACCACTGTATATATCTATTTACCTGTTTATTGTTTTCTCTCTAGAAAATCTTTTTTTATAACTTATTTTTTATTTGTTTGTGCTAGGTCTTTATTGCTGCACCAGGGCTTTCTCCAGTTGCAATGAGCAGGGGCTTCTCTTCATTGTGCGCGGGCTTCTCATTTTAGGGCATGGGCTCTCAGGCACACACGCTTCATTAGTTGAGGTGCATGGGCCCAGTAGCTGTGACTTGAGGGCTCTAGAGAGCAGGCTCAGTAGTTGTGGCGCGCCGGCTTAGTTGCTCCGTGGCATGTGGAATCTTTGTCGGATCTTCCCTGACCAAGGATCAAACCTGTGTCCCCTGCATTGGCAAGTGAATTTCTTATCCACTGTACCACCAAGGAATTCCTCTCTCTAGAATCTTGTGTCAAAACACGAGGGCATGATTTTCATCTATCTTATTTATTGCTGTCACCTTAGCACTCAGAACAGTGATTGCACATAGCATGCACTAAATAAATATTTAGTAATTGAGTGAGCTAGGAGTCTGTGAAGAGTGGTGATTTCATACCTTAATTTTCTTTGTGGGGAGGTATGATGTAACTCCTTCAGAAGACTTCTAGTTTTATGATGCCAGCCTCTTTGCTTTCTGTTTTCCCCCTGCTTCTTCATCCACTGTTGCCAAAGGTAGGGGCGAGGATGAGAATCTGGATCTGTCTAGAAAAGATATCACCACCATCCTCTTTTAGGCAACAAGCTTGGTGCATCATCCCCACCCTTGGTGTCCTCTATCAGCAGGAGAGAGTGGAAGATTTGTGCTCGTCAGACTCATACCTTCAACTTATTCTAACCCCAGATGACTCAAAAGGCCAAAATGGGGATGACCCCTAACACTGTTTTTCAAAAAAGTGTTTCTTCTACCTCTTCATAAAGTTCCCAACAATTACTATTGTACGGGTTAGTTTTTAAAGCATTTGGAGATTTCTGAGAAGTTTTAATTGATAGGTTTCTATTTTGTTTTCATAGGAATATTTTAAGAAATATTTCATTTGTCTGAAGTTTTAGAGTAACTTAAAGAGTTTATGAAAATAGAGTATATATCAAAATTTATCAAACTGCAATTTAAATATGTGAAGTTGTCAATCATATTTCAATAAAACTTTTTAAAAAGTCACTATTTGGGGCTTCCCAGGTGGTGCTAGTGGTAAAGAACCCGCCTGCCAATGCATGAGACGTAAGAGACTCGGGTTTGATCCCTGGGTCAGGAAGATGCCCTGGAGGAGGGCATGGCAACCCACTCCAGTATTCTTGCCTGGAGAATCCCATGGATAGAAGAGCCTGGCTGGTTATAACCTATAGGGTCGCAAAGAGTTGGATACAACTGAAGCGACTCAGCACATAGAAATACTTAATATTCTACATGAAAACTCTTATTTTTTTTTCAGTATCAGTAAACAAATTTCAGTTTCATGTGAGAATGTTTTTTCAGTTGTGTAACACATTACTTTAGTATGTTATTTTTAGCAAAATGTATTTGTGATGTGATTCTTCTGTTGCTTTACCTAATTTTTAGCATGTTCACTGTTTTTTGTTTTTGGCCCTTCACAAATTTATTTTCCTGGTTCAGTTCAGTTCAGTCGCTCAGTTATGTCTGACTCTTTGCGACCCCATGAATCGCAGCACGCCAGGCCTCCCTGTCCATCACCAACTCCCGGAGTTCACTCAGACTCACGTCCATCGAGTCGGTGATGCCATCCAGCCATCTCATCCTGTCATCCCCTCTTCCTCCTGCCCCCAATCCCTCCCAGCATCAGAGTCTTTTCTAATGAGTCAACTCTTCACGTGAGGTGACCAAAGTACTGGA
Source organism: Ovis canadensis (assembly GCF_042477335.2). NCBI lineage: Eukaryota > Metazoa > Chordata > Mammalia > Artiodactyla > Bovidae > Ovis > Ovis canadensis. The sequence continues at coordinate 56,503,182 of NC_091255.1, read as the reverse complement.
GTTTCAGCTTTAGCATCAGTCCTTCCAAAGAACACCCAGGGCTGATCTCCTTTAGAATGGACTGGTTGGATCTCCTTGCAGTCCAAGGGACTCTCAAGAGTCTTCTCCAACACCACACTTCAAAAGCATCAATTCTTCGGTGCTCAGCCTTCTTCACAGTCCAACTCTCACATCCATACATGACCACAGGAAAAACCATAGCCTTGACTAGACAGACCTTTGTTGGCAAAGTAATGTCTCTGCTTTTGAATATACTGTCTAGGTTGGTCATAACTTTTCTTCCAAGGAGTAAGTGTCTTTTAATTTCATGACTGCAATCACCATCTGCAGTGATTTTGGAGCCCCCCCAAATAAAGTCTGACACTGTTTCCCCATCTATTTCCCATGAAGTGATGGGACCGGATGCCGTGATCTTTGCTTTCTGAATGTTGAGCTTTAACGCAATTTTTTCACTCTCCTCTTTCACTTTCATCAAGAGGCTTTTTAGTTCCTCTTCACTTTCTGCCATAAGGGTGGTGTCATCTGCATATCTGAGGTTATTGATATTTCTCCTGGCAATCTTGATTCCAGCTTGTGCTTCTTCCAGCCCAGCGTTTCTCATGATGTACTCTGCATATAAGTTAAATAATCAGGGTGACAATATACAGCCTTGATGTACTCCGTTTCCTATTTGGAACCAGTCTGTTAATGCATATCAAATGTAAGTCTAGTTCATAAGCTCTATCACAGTAACCTCTTCAAGCCACCCTCATTTCTCTTTTGTGGCTTTGAATAGTTTTGCTCATTTATGTTAACTCTTTCTGCAAAGTGCTACCCAGTCAACATCCTAATCACTGCTTGTGAGAAATAAAAGTTTCAGCACTTATAGTTGGCAGGACTTCTTTCAGCTTATTTTTTTCAGGTACTTTTGAATGTCATTTTCTATATTGTCATATGCTTATATTTTTACTATGCTTTTACCAGTTCCTCAGCAGCATATCATCCTTAACTTTAATTTCTTCAATTAAAATTTTAAGCTTCAACATGTTTAAGGCTATTTATATAATCCCATGTAATAAAAATAGCTGTATCATGTAAATATAGCTGTTTTTAAAGTTCTGATAATTTTATAAAATGATCACTTAGTGAACTGAATTTTGGCAAGAGAGCTCACTCCAGCCCACCCTTCCTTTTTATGAACGGTGCTTTCCTAGGGAAGTGGAAGTCATTCCTTCAGGTGTAGAATTGCTTTGGTTCAGGTAGTTCATGGTCACGTGACTGGGTTATAGAAGCAGCAGGTCTGAACCTGACAAAAGCAGAAGAAACTCCAGGTAGAGAACTATCCTTTCCTGTACCTGTATCTCTCATTTGACTACTTTTTTTGATTTCAACGTTCTCCAAATCTGCTTCCTCCCTGATCCCTCAAGACCCTCTCTCTCCCTTTTGTTGTTGATTAGTTGCTAAGCCATGTCTGACTCTTGTGACCCCATGGACTGTAGCCCACCAGGCTTCTCTGTTCATGGGATTCTCCAGGCAAGAATACTGGAGTAGGTTGCCATTTCCTTGGGGATCTTCCCAATCCAGGGATTGAAACCATGTCTCCTGCATTGCTGGCAGATTCTTTAGCAATGAGCCACCTGGGAAACCCCCTCTTTCTCTCTTACCTGCTTTTTATTCCTGGGACTGGCAATACCTGACTCAGGGCAACTTATTAATAGAGGCTAAATAGCTAGTTAGGATCAATATAGCCTTAACCAGAATCAGAAGAGCTTATAGATTAAGGGTTAAACATAAGGAGTTAGTATGAAGTGAATCAACCTTGGCGACCCATCAGAGTCAAGATAAGGATAAGATCTGAGTAGGGAGTAAACAAAGAAAAATCCAGGAATTCAGGTGGAGGGTCACAGTCAACACAATACATCCATGGGAGTGAGGCTGTAAAGCTCAAGAAAGATTTGTGAGTCAAAGTTAACTGTTATGGTTGTTGTCCAGTCACTCAGTCGTGTCCAACTTTTTGTGACCCCATGAACTGGAGGACGCCAGGCTTACCTTTCCTTCACAATCTCCCTGAACTTTCTCAAACTCATGTCCACTGAATCGGCAATGCCATCCAACTATCTCATCCTCTGTCATCCCCTTCTCCTGCCTTCAGAACTGTTATGGTTAAGCTGGTTTTAACCTTCTGTCATGATGGATTACCTCCTGATTGGAAACAACTTAAAACAGTCCTGGGATGGGGAAGCAGAGGTAACTTTTATCAGAGTTATTTCCTGAGCAGGCATTGTTTCTGCATGGTCCTAGAGTTCACGCTGCAGGAATGTGTGGATGGAGACAGAGCCCCAAACAAAAGTCACAGCACAATAGGATGAGTACTCTTAGATTTAGAGTGCTGTGGAAAAACAGAAAAGAGAATAGCAAATTGACAATGGCATTTGGTGAGTGGGGATCAGAAATGACGGAGACTTCCAGAGGCAGTGACATTTGAGCTGGTCTTGAAGAATAAACAGACTCTTACATAGCAGGGAACTGGGGAAGAACACTTACTTAATAAATATGTATTGAGTACTTTACTCTATGCCAGGTATAGTTCCAGGCAGTGGGGACATAGCAGCGAAAAAGTCCCCACCTTAAACGAGCTTATATTTTAGTGACATCATAGAAGAACCACAGCATGAAAGGCATGTTCAGGGAAGGGCAGGTTCAGTGTGATTTGATGGTAGAATTCATGGGATATTGATGGGGAATAAAGCTATAGAGATAGGAGGAGGACAGAGAATAGAGAGTCAATTGTGCCATGTTTATAGACTCTTCTGTAAGCCATTGGCTTTTAACATTTTAGGAACCTTTTCTGCCAAAGATATCTTTTCAAGGTCAGTCAACATAAAAAAAAGTAGAGCTCCTTGGTTACAGCAGGGATATGGAGGTGGAGCAAGGGAGGAACTCCTAGCTCAGCCCTCTCAACCTCACTTTCAACTCTCCACAAGAGCGCTGAGAAACCCAAAGGACCCCAGTGGGTTTAAAACCCACTAGTGAAGGTGATGGAAGACATGAATGTGGGAGCACTGTTTCTCTGCAGGTAGTAACAGACCAGAGGTAACAGAACAATAACAACTACCAACAAGAAATCATATACAGTGGTAAATGCCTGGATTGTGGATTCTCAGGCCAGATTAGAACCAGAACTAAATCTCAGCACCATCACAGGAAGAACAAGCAAGTATCTGAATCTCTCTGCCTTGATTTCTAAAACAGAGGTAAAAGTAGTATTTACATTATATGCATTGTAGGGATTAAATAAGGTAATGTGTAGTAAATGCTTAATAAATGTTTGCTATTCTCTCCCTACTGTCTAGGAAATCTTTCTCAATTTCTACCATGTCTTAGATATGTTTTCCCCCTAAAACCTTGAGGATATTTTTTTCATAGCAATTAACTCATTGCTGATGTTATCATTTTATCTCATTGCACTTGAAGATCATTCACTTGTTTACACATACACAGAGGGTTGAACCAGAATTACCTGGGAGGTCTTTTTTTGAATACAGCACAGGGATCCAGTGGTTGTGTGTGTGTATGTGTAGGGGGGTGGCTTGGCAAGGATAGTTTGGAATAGCTCCCCAGCGGATTCACCCCTACTACTTCCTCTGGAACTGCTGTTGGTCTAGCAGCTTGAAAGGGCTGAAATGGACATCAACTGCATTAAGAATTCTTTACCCACTTTGCAGTGGTGGGGAGGGGACCTGGTGGAACAATTCCAGTGGTTTGTTCTCAGACTTGCAGGTAACCCACTTTTAGGGAGAAAGAGGAGAATCTCTGAGAAGACAGGAGAGCAGCAGCAGCAACAGCAGGGTTGATCACTGAAGGATAAAGCTACCAGGAAGTAGAGATGTGCAGAACTAATCAAAAAGGGTTGCACTATGAACAGGATCTGGGGTGCTTTGGTGCAAGACTTGGTTGGGGATGAAAACATAAAACAGAGAATTTATATAATGAAAAATCTATCTTCGGTACTCCAAAGTGTACTGAGTAGCAACAGCATTGCTTGAGAGCTTGTTAGGAATGCAGAATCTTGATCCCTAGCCTAGAACCCAAGCTTATAGAATCATAGTCTGCATTTTAAACAAAAGCCCAGCAGTTTCTTATGCTCCTTAGAGTTTGAGGAGCACTGGTCTGAATCATGGAGAGAAAGTCACAGAACACCTGGCAAGGCTGAAGCACTTTTGAGTACCTCTGACTTAGGGCTGATTTCTGAAAAGTTATTGAACTTTTGAAAGTCGCTATAAATCTTGGAGACAGACCTTATTTAACTCTAGGAGCCTTCTCGGAATGCAAAATTCCTTTGCCTAGGAACATCTCCTGTAGAGTAAAGTTATTACTAGGTTTCCTTAATGGGAGGCAGAGGCACATTCAAAATAGGCGATAAGAGCTCGGCGCTTGGCCAATTCAATCCTTCACACAGTGGATCGGGTCCGGAGCAGCCAAGTCCGCTGGCAGCTCTGGCTTTTAAAGTCAAGTTGGCAGCTGCCCTGCCGCAGAGAGCAGCTCGTTGTCTTTAATTCTAAAAACGTAGAAACGAGGACAAAACTATTTTCAGGGAGTGTGACCCGGTACCTCGGGGATTCGGCTGCACCGAGGAGAAATCAGCAACTACTCTTACACCATACTCTTACCTCCTGACCTTCGACCTCTGACCCCCCTACCGCATTTCCGTGTGCAGCTTCCGCTCCCGCCCCTCCGGTGGAGGGCCGACCCAAGGGATGTGGGCGGGGCTTCGGGGCTCGGCGGTTAGGGGCGGTGCCTGTTGGGGGCGGGTCTCGCGAGGGGCGGGATTTGAGGAGACATCCTCGCATTGGGCGACTAGGTATAGGCGGGGCTTGGTGCTGGGCTGGGTTAGGCGGGGCAGGGAGTTAGTTACCGCCTCTGGGTAACTGGACGCTGGCGGCCAAACCTCCGGAGGCCGGGGAGGCAGGGGGCCCGTAGCAGATCCCGGATCCGGAATTTTCCGGGCAGGACCGGAATCAAGATCGGCCCTGCCCCAAAGTGGGTTTCTGAAGAACTCGCGAACTTGGATTAGGAAAGCCCGGAATCCGGATCAACAAAACCCAGAACCCGGAATTTAGATCGGAAAGTCCCGGAGCACGGAGTGCGGAGCGAACTCAGCGCGGAGCCCGGAGTCCGGACCGAGACACCGCCGGACGGGACGGAGCGATGTCGGGCCGTGGCGCGGGCGGGTTCCCGCTGCCCCCGTTGAGCCCTGGCGGCGGCGCGGTTGCTGCGGCCCTGGGAGCGCCGCCTCCGCCAGCGGGACCCGGCATGCTGCCCGGACCGGCGCTTAGGGGGCCTGGGCCGGCTGGAGGCGTGGGGGGCCCCGGGGCCGCTGCCTTTCGCCCCATGGGCCCCGCGGGCCCGGCGGCGCAGTACCAGGTGAGGAGGGCGGATGGGCGGGCGCCGCCTCGAGCACTCCCGGGGCTGGGGGCCTCTAGTGAGGGCCCTGGGGCAGCCTCCTGAATAGGGGGTACAGAAGCTCTGCATGCGGATTTCACGGGGCACGGTGGGGGGCAAGGGCAGGGACCCTCGGGCTCGGCCAGGTGGTGGTGGAGGATTTGAGGGAGAAGGTAAGAGCGACTCGGGTGGAGGGTTTGAACCATTTGGGAGCGTCTGGGGGTCTTCCTTGGAACGGGGATTCTGAATAACTGAGAGATGGAGGCGTAGTCGAAGCTAGTGAGTTGTGGACGGGTGGAATGAGAAATCTAGTATAGATTCTCGGGTAAAGGGTCCTGGGAAGTGATGAGAAAGTTTTGGGAAAGAGCCCTCATTGAGAAAGCAGGGTTACCCTGCATTGGTCTTGGTCATACTCCAAGTCTGCTCTGGGTTTTTTTTTTCTCCCCCTAGTTGGGAACTGGCAGAGTTTTAGCGTGTCTGAGATGGCTCCCAGCTGCTAAGGAGGAGGAAAAAGGGCCTGGCTTCCCAGGGGCACAGAAGGCAGAGGATGGGGATTGCAGCCCGTGCAAGGGGAATCTACTACTGGGCCAAGCCCTGGCACCTTCACACAGGGATGCCTCTGGGTTAGATCAGAGAGGGTGGTGGACAGGCCTGAGGAAGGAGGAAAGCCTAGCCCATTCTGGACAGACTTTCTGGCTTTCTGCCTGGTGTCATAGTGTCCAGGAGTTGATTAGTCTGGAGGAACAGAGAGGCACCACTGAGTACTGCTGGTCTGGGGCTGGAGGAGCCTGCAGAGAGTTGCCTCAAAGGGTTCTGTCTGACCCCTTCTGGGTCTGGCTTTGCAGAGGACTTCTCGGGTTGCAGCTTCAAAGGCCATGGAGAAACTGTGGGGTCAGTGTGTGAGGAACTCAGCCTCACACTGGGGGTGGGGCTTACCAGTCCCCAAGTTCATTGTTTCTCCCCAGAATGCTTGGGAATTGCCCTCATCCTTTTTGCTGCCCTCCTCTCCACTTTTAATTAGCCTTTAGGTTCTAAACAACAACATATTCCAATCTGTGTGCCCCAGCACTTGACACGGAAGTCTTGCTAATCTCTCAGGGCAGCTGGGAGATTCTCATGTCTCCCTTCCCTCTTGCACCCAGGTAAAGGTCCCCTAAGTGGTTCCTCATATAGTAGGAGCCCTGGGTCCCCACTTTGTGAAGAGATGCTTCACTGGGACGGTGATTTTTCCTTCTTGCACCTCATGTTCCCTCTTCTCTCTGAACCAAGGATCTGGCTATTGACAGAGACAGACCTGGTCCCCAAGACTCCAGCTGGTTTTCATCTTTCCCATCTTTCTCTCACTCCAGGGGATTCATGGGCCCAGGGTGTCACTGAGGGATCCCTGGGTCTGTCATTCCAGCTCTTAGGTGAGTTAGCTGAGGAGCCTCCCTGGGGGCTGTTGGCCCCAGGGAAGGCTCCAAGGACTAGATAGGAGCCTCTCTAATTTCCTAAGCCTGGGGAAAGCCCTGAGAGGACGGATTCCAGAGTGATTTGGAGGGAGTGGCCTTGGACTGGTGGCAAGGCTGAGCTAATTGGCTGGGTACCCCAGGCTTCCAGGAGAGGGGACCTTGAGGAAGGCACGGAGCCTCTGCCTCCCTGGGCTTCCCCTGCAGCTTCTCATGGCCTCCTCCTCCTCCAGGGAAGGGGCATGTGTGTACGTGTAGGGGGAGGGAGGGCCCAGTTCATGTCTGCTGACTTCAAGGAGGATCCTATGTGGCCTCTTTCCAAGTCCAGTTATGTGACTTCTGGGAGAAGGGACTTGAGATCTGAGGAGCAGGGGGTGTGTCTCTGCTGGGGCATGTGAGGTGAGCTGCAGGAGTGAGGCTCTCAAGCCCACGTTGGGCAAATAGGGGAGCTTACTGGTGGCAGGGAAGTGATGACCCCACCTCTTTACAGAGTGTTTCAAGCTGTGGGTCACGGTCTACTAAGGAGCTTAAAGAAAACATAATATTAAAATAAAAAACAAACACTACACCGCTCCCCCCCCCCGCACCCCCCCCCCCCGCCCCGCAAAGAACAGAGATTGCTGGGTTCACGCCAGAGAGTTGAAAATATTTTGTATGTCTGCAGAGGTAGGTTCTCTTCTTCTTGGTCCTTAGGCCCAGCCTTCAGAGGCACCAGGGGCCAGACTGGCCTCCCACCCCTGCTGTCCTGGGTGGTGGATCCAGAGTCCGGTTGAGGACATGGGCTGTGCTGGGCTAAGGGAGAGGAGGTTACTGCTCACATCTGAGGCTCAGGGCGTGGAGCCAGGCCTCCCTATCCCTGCTGCAGGAATGGGGTCAGGGAGCCTAAGAGATCAGGGCTCTGTTCTTTTTAAATTTTTTTTAAAGTCTTGGGTTGTTTTTTAGAAGAGGAGGAATTACTGGTGCTTCAGAGCCCAGGTGTGGAGCTTGGCCAGGCTCAGCTGGGACTGCAGGAACTGTAAGCCGCCTTTCCAGGGGCCCCTTCCCACCTTGGGAGAAGTCTGGGGCCCTGGGCGAGCTGGGGGGCCTCGCAGGCTTCCTCCAGGCCCGGCCTGTGCCACCTGGTTTTGAGACTTCCTGTTCCGGGAGCACCTGCCTAGGCGGGCTTCGTGGTGCACAGGACCTCCCACTCTGCAGGTTCCCTGCCTCAGTCGTTCCACCCCCTCAGCTCAGGCGCTGGTGGGAAACACTCGAGTCTAGGGTGTGAGGGGGCTGGGCTCTCAGCTGTGGCCACCCTGAGTTTTTTTTTTCTAGCATCTCTAGCTGTGTAGCTCTGGCTCATTAAGGCAGAGAAGCAGGCTGTCTTTGCCTCTCCACAGCTCAGAGGAGCCTCCTCCTGATGAGGAGACTTGTGGCAGGACTCCAGAGGCCCCCCATCCTCCCAAACGCTTCCTTCCCACCCCCCTCCTTCTCCCCTCCCCCTGTCTTTGGGTCGTGTTTCTCTTTTCCTGTGTCTGCCTCTGGTCAAGAATCTGACCGTCCTTGGTGAGAACGTGGGATGAGTGCGGGATGAAGAGTTGGAGTAGGAATCTCATCTCTGTGATGCTGGCAGGGAAGGGGGTTGGGGGGGCGGGGGGGTCCTTTGATTTGGTGTGAATCCCCACCCAGCCTGGCTTGGTTGGCTGGTTGTGCTGGTTGCATAATCTGGGCCCTGGGGCCAGCCCTGTGAAGCTGCCAGGGACAGTGTGTGCGAGGCAGAGCTGCCAAACAGGCCTTGCAGGCAGCAGCAGCCACAAGAAAGGGGGTGGGGGCTCCTCCCCAGTGGGTTCCACAGTAATGTTGGGGAGCCGGACCTCAGTGGGAAATCCCTTCTGCAGGTTTTGAAAGAAGCCACCTCCTACCCAGCTTCCTCTGCTGATCCTAAGACTTTGATCCTTGCATCCCAGGCTAATCTTATCTCCATTCTCCAGCTTGGCATTGCCAAGCAGCCCCAGCCACCAGGTGGCGTGTGGACCGCAGGCAGAGGCCAGGTGCCAGCTGCTCTCCCTTCCGCAGACCACTGGGGAGCCACAGCTTCCCTTTGGAGTCTTCAGGCCTAGAGGTTGGGGGCTGGGCAGCAGAGAGGTGAGAGAAGGGTCCAGTTCTGGGTGGTGAGTAGGGGCCATATGGCGACCAGATGGCCTGTGTACTCTGCCTGAGGCCGCCCCCACCCGTCGGGACAGGCTCCAAGCCATCCTGTTGCAGCTTGCTCACCTGCGGTGCCGCTGCCGATGGGCCTGCCAGCCCTTTGGACTGCCGTTCCCTGCTCAGTCACACCACCAGGCCGGTGACTGGGGACGGGCACTGGGGCTGTGCCCCGTCAGCCTGCTTGCATCACAGCCACAGTCCGCCGCCTGGCTACGACACTGCCCCTGGCTTCTGCCTCAAGCTGTGGGAGGAGAGGATGGAGTGCTCGGTGGGACCATCTGAGAGCCTTGAGGCTGGCTGGTCCAGGGAGCCGGGCAGAGTGTTGCTGGGGCCAGAAGGTGGTTGCAAGTGGCAATAGGCCCTGAAAAACTCCCCCAGGCCCTTCTCCCTGCAGGCAGGGTTCTCCTCCCACCCCTTGGGCTCTGCGGGCCTCATTCGCTGGCACGGCTGCCAGGGCGGTTGAAGGGGGCGGGGCAGGTGTGGTTTACACTTCTGCTCTCAGGCGCTTGCTCCCCTTTGTTCCTGGCACTCCTGCCTGGGCTCGGCGGCCCCGTGGTGTGCTGCTCAGGACTGGACCCGGGCGAGGAGAGGGATGGAAGGAATGGGTTACGGGCCCCGTTGGGCCCCACCCCTGACCTATGCACCCCCGTTGGCTCACTTCCCCCAGCGGCCTGGCATGTCCCCAGGGAGCCGGATGCCCATGGCTGGCTTGCAGGTGGGACCCCCTGCCGGCTCCCCCTTTGGCACAGCTGCTCCACTTCGACCTGGCATGCCACCCACCATGATGGACCCATTCCGAAAACGCCTGCTTGTGCCTCAGGCCCAGCCCCCGATGCCTGCCCAGCGCCGGGGGTAAGACCTTCCTGTTTCTTCTACCCCATCTAGCGTAGCTCTGGCAGTAACACGGTTTCCGTGTGTCCTAAGAGCTGCGATGACTGAGGAAGACTCCTGGTTGTCTTGGGAAGGTCCTGGGGACTGGAGAGGTGGGGAGGCGGGGAGGTCCTTTGGACCATTGACCTCTTCGTTGGGTTTCTGTCCTCTTAGGTTAAAGAGGAGGAAGATGGCAGATAAAGTTCTACCTCAGCGAGTGAGTATGTTGGGAGAGGGCCTAAGAGGCCCACCCAAGGGCTGGTTGGCTGAGGGTGGACTCAGTCTCCCCTCACCTTGGGGTGAGGGAGGAAGTGAGGAAGGAGCCAGAGCTGCAGCTGAAATGAGCTGATGGATCCTTGCTCCCTCCACACTTCCAGATTCGGGAGCTTGTCCCAGAGTCTCAGGCGTACATGGACCTCTTGGCTTTTGAACGGAAGCTGGACCAGACCATTGCTCGAAAGCGGATGGAAATCCAGGAGGCCATCAAAAAGCCTCTGACGGTGTGTGCAGCCCCAGCCGCTCCTGGGCCTCGCCAAGCTTCTCTGCCCCTCCCTGGGCTTGTTTTCCAGGGGCCAAGTGGGCGTCTCTGATGGGCTAGAGCAGGATGTTTTACACTATAGGATACAGCCCATTTAGCATGAATTTGCTTTGATGTGGTGAGGCCAGCCTGTTTTTAATGGAACATTAGGGTTGTAGAAATGATCATTCTTCACAGTAGCAAAGGAATTACGACATTTTTGATTCATATATTTGCATATATGTGCAGATCCTGGATCATAATTTAAAACAATATTATACATCATGGTCAGAAGTTTGAAAGGCAAAGCTGGAGGGTAGATGAGGATAGTTCCTGTCTTCTTCCCCGTCCCTAGAGAAATTTTATCTAGAGAACAGTTCCTTGAATGGTGGAGGCTTTCCGGGAGACGATATTCTGTAGCCACGATGAGTGTTTGGGTTTCACTTAAACTATGAGCCAGCAACTTCTGATAGCACCCTCAGTGGATCTGTCACACCACCGATGCCCCTGTATTGGACCTTTTGGTACTGCATGTTTCCCCATAAAGTTGTGAGTCCCTTGAAGGTGAGGGATGAGATTTCCTCGCCCAGTTCCCAGGGCCTCACTAGGGGCCTGACCCATAGCACTCTATGGGTGTGAAATGAGTTCAGACGGGAGGATTGGGTAGCAGCTGGTCCCTGTCTAGTTAACCTGTTGTCTTTCTTTAGCAAAAACGAAAGCTGCGGATCTATATTTCCAATACATTCAGTCCCAGCAAGGCAGAAGGTGACAGTGCAGGAACCACAGGGACCCCTGGAGGAACCCCCGCAGGGGACAAGGTGGCTTCCTGGGAACTCCGAGTAGAGGGAAAACTGCTGGATGATGTGAGTTGGGGAAGGAGGTGTCTGGAGGGGCAGTGGTCTATGTGGGTTTCAGACTTGGGCCAGACACTTGGGCACTTCCCGGGTCATCCTGCTGGAGGGAGAGGGCACAGCACCCAGTCCAGAGGTGGGAGGTTTGTGTGGTTGTTACAGTGCTTTTCCTGCAGATGGCGATAGAGTGTCCTGAGGAAGGGGTGCCCTTGCTAATTCCGGTCCTTTACTGGCTGACAGCGGGGCTGCCTAGGGACCCTTTCTGTGCCTCAGGTCTCACTTTTCCCTGCTTCTTTCAGGGCCTGAGAATCCTCAGTACCCTGAGCTTTAGGACTGAAACAATATTCCTCTGTTCGGGGCTTAGTATGTGGCTTAGGCTTGAACCTTCAGTGGCACCCCTGTCTCACCCCCTTTACATCCCCAGCCTAGTAAACAGAAGCGGAAGTTTTCTTCCTTCTTTAAGAGCCTCGTCATCGAGCTGGACAAGGAACTGTATGGGCCAGACAACCACCTGGTAGAGGTGAGAGCGGGCCTGGGGCTTGGGAGCACAGGGTGCCGTGCCCGGCGGGCAGAGGAATGGCCTCAGTCCCCTTGCAGGGCCAGGTGCGTATGTTGCCCGCCCCTTTGGTGATGAGCTTGACTCCCCTTCCTCCTGCCAGTGGCACCGGATGCCCACCACCCAGGAGACAGACGGCTTCCAGGTGAAACGGCCTGGAGACCTGAACGTCAAGTGCACCCTCCTGCTCATGCTGGATCATCAGGTGACGAGTGCCCTGAGGCCACGTCTGGGCTCACGGGGACTGTCATCTGGGGCGGGGGCAGGTGCCCAATGGAAACCCTTCCTGTCCCTGCCCTAGCCTGCTTTGGGTTTTTTTTTCCCTCCTCTGACTCCCGTCTGTCCATGCCAGCCCCCACAGTACAAGCTGGACCCCCGCCTGGCGAGGCTGCTGGGGGTGCACACGCAGACGAGGGCTGCCATCATGCAGGCCCTGTGGCTCTACATCAAACACAACCAGCTGCAGGACGGCCACGAGCGCGAGTACATCAACTGCAACCGCTACTTCCGCCAGGTAAGCAGGCACACTGCCCCCTCCCCTTCCAGCCCCCGCCTGCCTTGCCTGTGGCGCCACACCGCCCCGGGACGGGCCGCTTCCCCATGTGCCCACCAGGGCGTCACCGACCCTCTGGCGCCCTCCCCAGATCTTCAGCTGTGGCCGACTACGTTTCTCTGAGATTCCCATGAAGCTGGCAGGGTTGCTGCAGCATCCAGACCCGATTGTCATCAACCACGTCATCAGGTAAACGGGAAGAGGGAGGAACGCTGCTCTCAGGGGTTTGCCTTTGACTTCAATTAAAGCCAAAGCAAAGCAGCACGTTTGGTTTCTTGCTCCCTGGGTGTGTGTGGTCTGGCCCCGGGCGGGCGGGAGGGAAGTAGCTCCCTCTCCCGTGTGCCGTGTAGCGTGGACCCTAACGACCAGAAGAAGACAGCCTGTTACGACATTGACGTGGAGGTGGATGACCCGCTCAAGGCCCAGATGAGCAATTTTCTGGCCTCTACCACCAATCAGCAGGAGATCGCCTCCCTTGATGTCAAGGTGGGCCCCAACCTCCTCTGGGCCCCCAGTGAGCATGGGCAGGTGTCGGGCATTTCCATTTATATAGCACCTTGGGATGGGACCTGAGTCCTTTGGGGTTGAGGCTGGAAGCAGACCTTGTCGGGGTGGGAGCCAGTTTGACACGTACCCCTTTGCCCAGATCCACGAGACTATTGAGTCCATCAACCAGCTGAAGACCCAGAGGGATTTCATGCTCAGTTTTAGCACTGACCCCCAGGACTTCATCCAGGAGTGGCTCCGTTCCCAGCGCCGGGACCTCAAGGTGTGCCCCTTTTTCCTGAGGATGATCCCACGTTAAGCTCTGGGGGTTCTGTCCCCAGCACCGTTCTTCTGGCTCAGGGGTGGGAATTGCGTTCAGCTCTGCTCCTGGTGCTCTACAGATCATCACTGATGTGACTGGGAACCCGGAGGAGGAGAGACGAGCAGCTTTCTACCACCAGCCCTGGGCCCAGGAAGCAGTAGGGAGGCACATCTTTGCCAAGGTGAGGCGGCTCTGCCCTGGCTGGCCTGGAGGGCATACCGGAGGGCAGGGTGGGCAGCCGGGCCTGAGCCACTGGTCTGTCCCTGCTCCAGGTGCAGCAGCGAAGGCAGGAACTGGAACAGGTGCTGGGAATCCGCCTGACCTAACTGCTCAGGGACCCCTTCCTTTCTTCCCAGCCTGGAGCCACGCCCTCAGCCTGGAAGGGGACCACCCTCTGGGGCACAGACACGTAGGATAACGAGGGGGTGAGGGGCATCTCCAGTTACCCTCGGCTCCCCGGCTTTAGTTTCTTAAGTGTAGTGATAGGATTCCTTGTTGCTTGGTCCTCCAAAGCCTTCTTACTTACACATTGGCTTTAACTGGGTTCACGAGAGGCCTCCTGTGCCCCCTGCAGGCAGGCCTGAGAAGGACCTGGAGGCTCTGCTTTGACATTTTAACCGAGACCTTTTGGAACCAGAGGCCCCTGGCTTTGCTTGTTTACAGACCCCCTTGGGGCGAGTGTCCACGCTGGCTCCAGGGAGCGGGGTGAGGAAGAGGAGCATGGCTCCCTTTCTTCCTAGCCTTTCCAAACCAAAGTTCTTTGCCATTCCTACCAGCCCAGCCTTGCTGCTGGTAATTTCCTTTCCTTCGGGTTATTTGCACTATTTGTGGAGCAGGATTTTCTATGCGGGAGCCACTTTTTTTATGGGGGTGTGTTGGGGGTTTTCAGGGAGCCCTACTTGGGGGGTCCCTTATTTTCTTTTCTCAATCTATGCAAGCGGCTCTGGCCGCCATCATCTCCTGCGATGCCAGAGGGCTGTCACCCCAGTTCTTGGGCCCAGGGTAACGCCTCCTAGGGAGAGGGCACCCTAATTCTCTGGCGTGGCCTGAGGCGTGGGTGTGTGTGTGCTCGGTGGAGGGCAGTGGGAGATGGGGAGGACTATTGTTGCTCTTTGGAGCCTGTTAAGGAGGGTGGGCCGAGGGCTTGGCAAACGCCACTTCTGGCAGGTTTGGAAATTTCCAAATAAATCTTTGTTTATTGGTGGTACCTAGACCTGGTGATTGAACAGTGCAGCTGCTGATTAACAGACTCGAGTCCTCAAGGTCCTGACCGGTAGAGCTTTATTTGAGGGATCCACACAAAGGACGTCTGCCTCACTTCCATAGTTTCTTGATGGACATGTTTTTCTCACTGTCCTTTTGCATGACCTGGAGAGAGAACATTTGAGTTAGAGACCCAGTGAACACGTGCCCGACCCCACTGCTAGAGTCACCACCAGCAAAGGCAGAAAGGCGTGGCCCTGTACCTTAGCTACTGCCATCTCGAAGTCCTCCTGCGTGACGTGCACTCGGCGCTCCCGCAGTGCATACATGCCAGCCTCGGTGCACACGCCCTGAGCAGGGAAAGAAGGGGGAGATGCCGCTGTGCCCTGAACCCAGTGCTTCCTGCCTCTGCCCCCTTTCCCTTGGGCACTCCTGTTACCTTCACTTCAGCCCCTGACGCTCCCGGCATGAGCTCAGCAATTTTTCTCAGGTTGATCCCCCGGGTCAGGTTCATTTTCCGAGAATGGATCTTCAAAATGTCCAGCCGGGCCTAGCGATGGGAGGGGAAAAGCCTAAGCCCAGGGCCTACCGCCACAGCTGGGGCTGCTGCCAATGCTGCTTATTACAAACCTCCTCGTTGGGGGGTGGGAATTCAATTTTCCTGTCTATGCGCCCTGGGCGGAGTAGCGCCGAGTCTAGGATGTCAATCCTATTGGTTGCCATGATAACCTGAGTGGACAAAGCAGGTGGCGTCAGCTAAGCCCTTCCTAAGGCAGGCTGCACCTCACCCAGGGCCTTCCCTTGGTCCTTCCCCAAGCCGACCCCACCGTACCTTGATATTCTTGGTGGCTTCAAAGCCATCCAACTGGTTGAGCAGCTCCAGCATAGTGCGCTGGACTTCACTGTCCCCTCCAGAGCCCCCTTCCAGCCTCGAGGAGCCAATGGAGTCAATTTCATCCATGAAGATGATAGATGGAGCGTGTTCTCGGGCCATGACAAACAGCTCCCTCACCATCCGCGCCCCTGTGCAGAGACCAAGCAGGGTGTCAATAAGCCAACGAGTTCCGCCCCCTCACCCCCGCTTAGTTTCATGTTTCTGACCACAGTTACCTTCGCCGATGAATTTCTGTACCAATTCAGAGCCAGAGACACGAATGAAGGTGCAGTCTGTATGATGCGCCACAGCCCGGGCCAGCAGCGTCTTCCCCGTGCCTGGAGGTCCATACAGCAGTACCCCCTAGAGAGCAAGGGTGGGGCTCAGGGAAGGAAGCTGGCCCCCATGTTTCATTCAAGGAACATTTATAGAGTGTTTGCACTGTGCCAGATCTCACGTTAGACGTTAGAGATAAAAAAGTAAATGTCAAAGTCCTTTCTGGAGCTTATACTCAAACTATCTGATGGCCTGGTAGCGTCTCTTCCCCCAGCCCCTGGGTGAGCAGGACCAGTGGAAGCAAGCTCCAGTCTACCCGGCTGGGGCAAGTGTACAGTAGCAGCATGGCCCCGGCACAGAAGCCCTGCTCACCTTGGGCTGCGCGATGCCCAGTGCTTCAAACAGCTCAGGATGCTTCACAGGCAGCTCGATCACTTCTTTGATCTCCTTGATCTGTTTGTCCAGTCCACCAATCATCTCGTAAGTTGAGTCTGGCACCTTCTCCACCATCATCAGGGACACCAGCGGGTCCACCTTGTTAGGCAGGATCTTGTGCAGAGTGTAGCTATCATTTCTGAGGGCCACCCGGCAATTGGGTGTCACCTGGGCAAGGGACAGAGGTTTAGGAAGTGGTGTGGTGAGAGCTGACCCCCACCTCCCAACTCCCGGGCTGCACTCACATCATTGATGTCGATGTTCTTGTCCACGTCGACGACAAACTTGCCCTCCGGATGTACCTACAGAAGCAAGGGCGCATGACCGTCCCTGACAGTTACCAAATCACTAACCTCACCCAGAAGACCCATGAATCTTACACTAAGGTGAGAACAATGTCCTCACAGCGCACAACGGTACGGGAAAGCAGAGGCAGGTGGCTGGTGCCGGGTCCTGCTGCCTTTACCTTGACGAGCACTTTTTTCTTATCCATGGCCCGGACTACTTCCCCCACGTAGGAGCCCTGTTCCTGCAGCAGCTGTAGCTCCTCCCGCAGCAGGCGAACTAAATGGAAAGCAAGACACCATGATCAATCAGAAGTTTTGAAGGGAAGGACTCAAAGTCTAGAATTCACGTGTTTAAGGAGATTACAATGAAACTCAAGAGAGAAATGAAGCAATGGGCACTTAGGTGAAGACTCGCTTCAAGGACACGGAACACTCAGAGCTCACACCAGTTGCCTCCATGCAGCCCTCCCATCTTTCCCTCCTCACCTTTTGCATTAAGCTCATTCCTCTGTGCCT
Organism: Ovis canadensis; assembly: GCF_042477335.2. NCBI lineage: Eukaryota > Metazoa > Chordata > Mammalia > Artiodactyla > Bovidae > Ovis > Ovis canadensis. Next base: position 56,486,383 of record NC_091255.1, on the reverse strand, counting down.
GTAGCCTCCGGAGATTCTGGCTCTTATCATTCACAATCAGCTATTGGAGAACAAGAAGCAAAGGGTAGAAAACAGGAGGAGGTTAAAATCTTGGCCAAGACCCTCATAGGCTGATATGAGCTGAGTGAGGAAAGCACAGGGCACCTGCAATCCCCATTCAGATTCTCCAATATGACTTTAACCTTGACCCTGTCCTCCAAGAGCGCCTCTGGAGCAAAGGACCACCACGGGGGCGGGGTAGGGGGAGCTGTCTGTCTAAAACTGGTCTAGGAACCCTAATGGAGACAAGGTAACAGCTGATTAACATAGTTTCTCAGAGTGGGAACTTGGGTATTGAAGAAGATTTCTGAGTCAGAATCCTAAGTTCCAGCCCCACTGCTGGCAATCATCAGCTGAGTAAAGCCAATGAAAACCATGAGAAAGGTCTAGATCTGTTACAAAACCGAAAGTGGGTATAGCACCCCTATCCTGGCTCTTTTCAGGATTAACATAAGGAACAAATGAAAGCACATGTTGCTTAGTTGCTAACTTGTGTCTGACTCTTTGTGACCCCATGGACTGTAGCACACCAGACTTTCCTGTCCTTCACTATCTCTTGGAGTTTGCTCAAATTCATGTCTACTGAGTCAGTGATGCTATCCAACCATCTCACCCTCTGTCGCCTCCTTCTCCTCTTGCCCTCAGTCTTTCCCAACATCAGGGTCTTTTCCAATGAGTTGACTCTTCATGTTGGGTCAACAAAGTATTAGAGCTTCAGCATCAGTCCTTCCAATGAATATTCAGGGTTGATCTCCTTTAGGATTGACCTCCGTGCAGTCCAAAGCACTCTCAAGAGTTTTCCCCAGCACCACAATTCGAAAGCATCAGTTCTTCAGTGCTCAGCTTTCTTTATGGTTCAACTCTCACATCTGTACATGACTACTGGAGAAACTACAGCTTTGACTATATAGACCTTTGTCATACAGGTAAAGCATTTCAAAAATGACAAACCAAATAGGATACCCACAAATGTACCTGAAGTTCAGAATTTTCCCTTGTGGCGCGCCTCCATCCAGTTTACGTTATTTTCCTTATTTCTGTGGTCCTTGCTGCTTCTCTAGGCTAGAGCACTGGGCTGTTCAGTTTCATTTCATTCAGTCCCGTGGAATCAGCATTTTCCAGACTCCTGAATTCTTCTCTCACTCTGCCCCAACCCTTCTCTGATAAATGTCATTTCCTGACCCTGTGTCTTCTCTTCACAAGAAACTGTTTCATTTGGGTTTCTAAAAGGAACGACTTTTGGCTGGGGGGTACTTTTATGTTAAAATTTGACTCTTGAAGATGTGTAAGAAATTGTGAATATTAATTATCTTCAAAAAGATGGGGTTTCAGGGGAACATGAGACAGTTAATTTCATATATTTTATACTATTAACTTGTCATCAATACTAATTTTTCCACTGCATGGCAGTGGAATTACATGGATTTGTAGAGATCTGCTCATCCCCCTTCTAGCTCCCTCTGGACCTCTGAAGTCCGTTCTCACCTGGAGTTCTTCAATCTTGGACAGATAATATTGGCGGAGTCCACTGCCTGTCTTCCCCTCTTCCAGCTCCATCTGAGGACACAGTGTAATTATTAACCAAAAGGCTAAACAGCCAAAGGATAAAGCTATTTCCACGTTGACTTCGGAGATTTAAGATTTGTGTTCTCGTCCCTCACTCCATCTCTTCACAACCATTTCCTTAAGACTAAAACAGAATGAGAATGCCGCCTGCCTCTTAAGACTTTCAGGAGGATCAAGAAACAGCGCATCAGGGAACGCTACACAATCCCGAGATGTTATTTGTACAGGAGCAGCCAGCAGGAAGCACGGGGCCCCCGAATCCCGCAAGAGTGGGTTCCCGCTCCCGCGGTTCTCACCGCTCCCGCTGTTCTCACCGCTCCTCACTCAATCGGCTTCCACCCGGTCTTCCACTCCCGGCCCTGCCGTGACCCGCCGCGGGCGGCGCTGACACAGCAGATCCGGTCCCAGGCAGGGCCCAGTCTAGACTGGCCCACCCACCCCGGACGCCCCCGACCCTCTGGCCCCGGCCGGCTGCCCACATCGGATCGCACCTGCTTCTCATCCAGCCCCGGTCCCCGCCCGGCCGCCGCCGCCATACCTGCTCTGGTCCGTCAAGCGCCATCTTCCCTCTTCCGCGGAGACCGCCGGCATCAGAGCCGCTTTGGCACGCAGGCGCAAAGCCGGCGCTTGCGGGGTGGGGGGGTACCAAAGACTCGGGCAGAGAACAGTTCCGGGTCAGTGGGCGGGGTGTGAGGACGGACGGTAACAAATAACAAGGGACATGAGGGGAGGGACGGGGTTACTCTAGGTCAGGATCTTTGGTGTAAAAGGCACAGAACTCCTAAAGTTACTCCCTAGAAATTCGGTTTTGGCGCCATTTCTCCTGGTGCCAGCTTCCAACTTATAAAACCTGGGGAAGGATTACAGGGAAAATATTTGTGGCCACGCTCTAAATGGCGGAAAACTTGGAGCCGGGACGCGAGCGACGCAAGCGGAAACGGAAGTACGTTTGCTGCCCACATGTGCCTCTCCAAGGTGGAGAAAACGGTGCTGGTTGCAGGTGAGTGGTGTCGAGTAAGACTCCGAGTGTCTCCGCGACAGTGAGTGGGAAACGGAAGGCGGAATCTAGTGCTCCGGGAAGAGACGTTCCAACTTCTGCTTTCTCTCCCGCTTGAGTGGTGCCCCCACGTTACACCATGGGCAAAAAGAGCAAAGTCGGGAAGAGCCGGCGGGACAAGTTCTATCACTTGGCGAAGGAGACCGGTGAGTCAGGGTTCGTGCTGTCAGAGCAGGCGAGCCACCGACCTCGGTCGGTTCGCCCCGCTTTCCGAATATTGAGTTTCTTTTCCGCAGAAGGGGTAGTGGGTCGGGAGGCCGTAGAAATCGCGCTGGGAAAGCGCTTCGCGGACCTTGTTACAGAATTTTGTCGCCGCCTCCAGGTTACCGCTCCCGCTCTGCTTTCAAGCTGATCCAGCTGAATCGCCGCTTTCAATTTCTGCAAAAAGCCCGAGCATTGCTGGACCTGTGCGCTGCACCGGGTGGATGGTGGGTAACACCTGGCACCTGACGCTCCTTATGGAAACTTTCTGGGTTCCAGCCTTGGATGACTGAGAATTGACGTTGAGGGGCGGGAGGGATACAGTAATACCAGCCTCAAATTTCTGTACTCCCCAGAACTGTAAGCTTCAGGAGGGAAGATTTAGAACGTGTACATACGTTTGGCTGGTACTGGCCAGGGTTCTTCAGCTCCATTCAGTTGCTCAGTTGTGTCCGACTCTTTGACTTCTGCACACCTGGCCCCCCTGTCCATCACCGACTCATGGAGCTTGCTCAGACTCATGTCCATCGAGTTGGTGATGCCATCCAACTATCTCATCTTCTGTCGTCCCCTTCTCCTGCCTTCATTCTTTCCCAGACCAGGGTTCTTTGCCTTCCCCAATCAATAGAAATTGATTAGGGGCCAGACAGGAAATTCAGGCAAAGCTTTACTGGGGCCCCTGCTGCAGCAGGAGGGCGTGAGAACAAGTAACACGTTCCCTTGGTTGCTAGCTCCTGGAGGGGTGTGAGCTGATTCTTTATACGGGGTGAGGGTTGCTGTGTGTCTAGGAGCCCAGCCTTAGGAGTGGCTTCAGTGGTTTGCTCATCCCGTTGATGATGGTGAGTGTTGGGGCAAGTGCAGGACCCTGCTTTTGCTCCTAGCTCTTCATAGGTGGCAGTGGATTTGTTTGTTTTTTGGTCTTTTGTATCTTGTCCAAAATTTACCCCAGCTGGCCATGCATACAGTTATTTTTAGTCACTTGTGGTTTGTTTGTATTTTATTATTTGAGGAGTTGTTTGTTCAGCCGCAAACACTGCAGCAAAAGGTCCCAGGTCCCAGAGACTCCCAACACTAAGGGTGGGAGATCAGATTGTCAAGGGAGAGGGAGAGGTGGTCGAGGGTATTTTAATCTTTACTTTTTTTTACAGGCTGCAAGTAGCTGCCAAGTTTATGCCTGTATCCAGCCTTATTGTGGGTGAGTGACCGGTGGCTCTCTTAGGTGTTCCCGGGGGGTGGGAGAGTGAGACACTGTGGTTCTGCATTTCCTTCCTCCCTGCTCAAGGCAGCCTTTTGGAATCCTCTGCCCTCTTTTCTTCCAGGAGTGGATCTGGTCCCAATCAAGCCTCTTCCCAATGTGGTGACCCTCCAGGAGGACATCACAACAGAACGCTGTAGGCAGGTAATAGGAACCTTCTTTTTCCCATCCTTTTTATAAGTAGACATCTGCATCCATCCCTCTTCCCACCCTGAGCCCCTGAAAACACGTTTTTCATGTTTACCATGCCCTAAGCAGTGCCCACACATTATCTCTGTGACAAGGCCCAAAAGACAGTGTGTCCATCCAGCCTTTGTTTATTCAGGAAAGAGGTGTTTGGAATTAGAGGAAGTGCAGAGATTTCCATGAAATCCTTTCCAGCAGGTTCTCTATAAACTAAGCTCCATGAGGACAGATAGGTTTGCTTATCGTTGTATTCCCTGTCCACGGCACAGGAATTGGCCTGTGGCAGGCACTCAACAAATGATTGGGTGGACAGATGGCTGAACCAGTGATTCAGTTCATAGCCATGTCTGTATTTCAGTTGCAGTAATCTCTTCCTCCTCTGCAGGCCCTGAGGAAGGAGCTGAAAACTTGGAAGGTTGATGTTGTGCTCAATGATGGGGCCCCCAATGTCGGGGCTAGCTGGGCCCATGATGCTTACTCACAAGGTGCCGGGGTCAGAGGACGTGGAGATAAGGGTGGAGGCGGGCATGCCCTCTCAGGCTGCAGAGGTCCTCAGCTTACCATCTCTGTCCCACAGCCCATTTGACGCTGATGGCTCTGCGTTTGGCTTGTGACTTTCTGGGCCGTGGTGGCTGCTTCATCACAAAGGTTTTCCGTTCCCGTGACTATCAGCCCTTACTGTGGATCTTCCAGCAGCTCTTCCGCCGCGTCCAGGCCACCAAGCCCCAAGCCTCTCGTCATGAATCTGCGGAGATCTTTGTAGTCTGCCAGGGTGGGTGTAACTTCATTTGTTCTCTTGATTCAGTCTCCTACCTACCAAAGCACACTTGCTCATGAATCCTATTATCTTAGGTTTCCTGGCTCCTGACAAGGTTGACAGTAAATTCTTTGACCCCAAGTTTGCCTTCAAGGAAGTTGAAGTTCAGGCCAAGACCGTTACAGAATTGGTGACCAAGAAGAAGCCAAAGGTGTGTTAGGGGAGTGGGCCCACTCTCAGGTCCTGGAACCTGGGGGAGGCTGGGCCTGGTGGGTCCTACAGACAGCCCGGAAGGGACTGACTGCTCAACCTCCATTATTTCCCTTAAGGCTGAAGGCTACGCTGAGGGCGACCTCACTCTCTATCACCGAACCTCCGTCACTGACTTCCTCCGAGCTGCCAACCCTGTCGACTTCCTCTCCAAAGCCAGTGAAGTGAGTCCCCGGATTCGAGGGCTGTGGGGGAGACCTGGAAACAGGGCCTGAGCATCTCCCCACTCCTCCCCTGCCCAAACAGATCTCACTAGACGACGACGAGCTGGCCCAGCATCCAGCCACCACCGAGGATATTCGAGTGTGCTGTCAGGACATCAAAGTGCTGGGGCGCAAGGAGCTCAGGTTCGTGCTGGGGGTGGGCGGAAGTTCTGGGAGCCCCGAGGGCAGCGGGGAGGCCTGGGAGGGACATGATGCTGGATCTTGGGGAACAGGATGCTGCTGTGCTAGAGGTGCGGGGTCGGGGCCTGAGTCCTTGGACTTATGAGGCTCACACGTGAGGTTTGGGGTATGGACGTAAACCAGGAGGAGGTTGGGACGGTGACAGTAGGGTAAGGAATGGTATTTCTGGGGCAGGTCCCTGCTGAACTGGAGAACGAAGCTTCGGCGATATGTGGCCAAGAAGCTGAAGGAGCAAGCAAAGGCCCTGGACATCAGGTGAGGAGGGAGCTAAGCCAGGGCAGGTGCTGAGCGGGTGTTGGCAGGAGGCATCCGTGGAGATAACCAGCTTCTGGGACACTTGTGTCAGCCTCAGCTCCGGGGAGGAAGAGGAAGGAGAGGAGGAGGAGTCTGCAGCTGGGACTGGGCCACAGCTGTCTCAGGAGGAGGAGGAGGAGGAGCAGCTGAACCGGACCCTGGCAGAGATGAAGGCCCAGGAGGTGGCAGAATTAAAGAGGTGAGGGGACCTGGGGGACCACCTCGGCCGAGTCCCTTGGTGGGTGAAGATGCAGGAGAGTGTGAAGGCCTGGCTAGGGAATCTCCAGAGCTGGGCAGCTGTAACTCCTCAACCCGGCCCCTCAGGAAGAAGAAGAAGCTGCTGCGTGAGCAGAGGAAGCAGCGGGAGCGCGTGGAGCTGAAGATGGATCTTCCCGGGGTTTCCATCGCAGACGAGGGAGAGACTGGCATGTTCTCCCTGCGTACCATCCGGGGTCACCAGGTGAGGCGGGGTGGGGCCCACGCAGGAGATGGGAGGACCTGTGTGGGTGTTTGGAGGTGGGGGCCTTTGGTTCGGTACGCTGAATGATCATGGCTTGTGCTTGCTGTCCTCGCCCATAAATGACTTGGTGAGGGGAGTCTGGGAACAAACAAGAGCCTTGTATTTCAAGGACCAGGAGGAGACGTACACCTAAAATAATGGTAGGGTAGGAAGCTTTGTGAGTGTGACGTAGATTTATTTATCCTTGCTGAACTAGAGTATCAGAACCACAAGGCTCTCATTGCCAGATTAGGTGATAGGCGATGCAGCCAGGGTTGCTGGGTTACCAGCGCATATGTTGGGGGGTCCGCCTCAGGGAGGCGGGGCACAGTGTTGTTCAGTTCGCTGAGACCAAGTCAGCACCTGGCTGCACTAGGCTGTTGGACAGTGCTTTCTGCTGAATGCTAGAGAATCTGCTTTTCCTGGTAAAAGCAGCATCACAAATAAAATGAGCTTCTGTGGCTCTTGTGTGGAAAGGTAACAGCCGGGTCACATTGAACTGGAGCCAGAGAGCATGGTGGTCCTAGAGCGGACCACCACTTTCGCATGCTGTCTCCTCATCTGTAAAAGATACTAACAGAAGCCACCCACTAGGGTGTTAGGAAGGAATAAACAAAGATGGTTAGGTGTGATTCCTGGTGTGTAAGTCAGGAAATAGCTGTCTTTGCCATGAGAACAGATTTTGGAGTTGACAAGTGGTTTATAAGTGAAACAGTTCTTTCTGTTAGATGTATGTTGCTGGGCTCCTTTGTTCAATGGAAACAACAGTTGTAGATATTCCCCAGTGATAAGGTGCCTTCTGAGTAATTTGAAAACCAGTGATTTTAAAACATTTTAAAGTTTGGCACCAGTTAGGCCATGGGGTGCTTTTCCATAAACCTGGTCCTTCCACTAATTGAAGAGAACGCTGAGTAACGTGGCCTAGGATGGGGTGTTTTAAACAGTTAACCCCGTCACCTCCCTGTCTATAAAAGAAGATAATGTACTTGCCGCAGTGTTTTTCTAGCGTTGCTGAGACTAAACTAAGATGGTGAACAGGGAGGACCACAGCAGTATGCTCCTTGTCACACCCTTGACCTCTGTCTCTGTCCCTCAGTTGTTAGAGGAGGTAACGCAGGGGGACATGAGTGCTGCAGACACATTTTTGTCCGACCTGCCAAGAGATGACATCTATATATCAGATGGTGAGGATGACGACGACGCATCTCTGGATAGTGACCTCGATCCAGAGGAGCTGGCAGGAGTCAAAGAACCTCAGAGTCTAAAGGACCAAAAGTGGTAAGGAGTGTGTGTATGTGTGTCTGGGGAGGTGTCTATGGGCACCCTCAGCTCAAGTCCTCAGTGGGAGTAGGGGGCAGCAAGCCCTCCAGGGCCCTGACACACCCACTTACCTTGGGGCTACAGTGTACGATTTGCTGAAGTGGAAGATGATAAAGAGGAGGAAGAAGAGAATCCACTGTTGGTGCCACTGGAGGAAAAGGCGGTGCTGCAGGAAGAGCAGGCCAGCCTGTGGTTCTCCAAGGTGAGCAGAGGCTAGGGGCCGAGACAGACCAGGGCTGGCATTCCCCGGGACAGAGAGCGGTGCCTGACGATTCCCCCATCGCAGGACGGCTTCAGTGGGATTGAGGACGACGCCGATGAGGCCCTGGAGATCAGTCAGGCCCAGCTGTTGTTTGAGAGCCGTCGCAAGGGGCAGCAGCCGCCACCACCGCCTTCCAACGAGGAGACCGAAAACAAGCCTCCCCCGTGCCAGGGTGAGGCCCCTAAGGGGGCGGGGGCTCCTAAGGGGTCAGAGGTCGCCCTTGGGCCTGGAGTGGAAGAGCGCGATGGCAGCTCCGACAGTGACAGCAGCAGCGAGGACGAGAGGTGAGTGGTGGTGGCTGACAGGAGGGCTCAAGGAGCAGCCGTGGTTCTGGCCCATCCTCTGGGAGCTGGAGCTGGAGAACTGAATACAGTTGGTTCTGTTTTAAGTGATCTGCAGTACAGCCCGAGGGGCAAGGTTTCTGGAAGTTCCCCAGGCAGTTTTAACTAAGAACTAGGGTTGGGTCCGGGTGGCGTGGGTTATGGTGGGACATGGGTGCATGTCCTTCCCCTCTTGCACAGCTGGAAATCACAGCGCGGGAAGAAGCGAGGCCACGGGCCTAAGTCAGAGGACGATGATGGGTTTGAGGTGGTGCCTATCGAGGACCCAGGTGAGAGCTCTGCACTGAGTGGGAGGGAAGGCCACCGGAGAGGTGGGTGTTGTGGGCTGAGCTCTGACCTGCTTCCCTCCCTAGTGAAACATCGGATCCTGGACCCTGAAGGCCTTGCTCTAGGTGCAGTTATTGCTTCTTCCAAAAAAGCCAAGAGAGACCTCATAGATGACTCCTTCAGCCGGTGAGGGGCCAGGAAGTCACAAGAATTGACCTGGGTAGGGGGTGGGAGGGTTGGTTTCTGTGAAAGCCTGATGTGGTGTTCTCTTCACCTAGGTACACGTTCAATGAGGATGAAGGGGAGCTTCCAGACTGGTTTGTGCAGGAGGAAAAGCAGCACAGGATACGACAGTTGCCCGTCGATAAGAAGGAAGTGGAACACTACCGGAAACGCTGGCGCGAAATCAATGCACGGCCCATCAAGAAAGTGGCCGAGGCCAAGGCCAGAAAGAAACGGAGGGTGAGCTTGGGGCTGCCTGAGATGCTGGGTGGGCTGGGCAGGGGTAGGAGAGGTTGGTCTGACTGTGAGGTCCCCCAACAGATGCTCAAGAAGCTGGAGCAGACTAAGAAGAAGGCAGAAGCTGTGGTTAACACGGTGGACATCTCAGAACGGGAGAAAGTGGCGCAGCTTCGAAGGTGAGGGGTCGGGGGTCACCCACAAAGGTGCACGGAACCAGGGAGCAGCAGGAAGCCTCTAACCTGTGTCTTCCGCTTACAGTCTCTACAAGAAAGCCGGGCTTGGAAAAGAGAAACGCCAGGTCACCTATGTTGTAGCCAAAAAAGGTGTGGGCCGCAAAGTGCGCCGGCCAGCTGGGGTCAGAGGTCACTTCAAGGTGGTGGATTCGAGGATGAAGAAGGACCAAAGAGCACAGCAGAGGAAGGAGCAGAAGAAAAAGCACAAGCGGAAGTGAGCAGGGCCGCTGGGCCTGAGGGACTGTGCGAGGGTGAGCAGGGCTCAGGGCCCCTTCTGGCCCCCTGGTGCCAGCCCTGCCCTTGCCTGAGGGACTGTGCGAGGGTGAGCAGGGCTCAGGGCTCCTTCCGGCCTCCTGGGCGCCAGCCCTGCCCTTGCCTGCCTCAGTCTTTAAAGACAGGTTCCAGCTACCTGCACTCTTGTGGTCCTGTGCACTGAGGGGGCATCATACTGACCGACTGGAAGAAAGGGCTCCCATCAAAGCCCCACTAAAAACGCCGTCGGCTCTATCAGAGCCCACAAGCCTTCTGTGAAGGACGTGGGGCACTGGGCAAGGAGTCTTACCACTTCTGAATCATAAGGGAAGCTCCACACCACAGTGGCAGTCACTGCACCCTATGCCTGGGCAAGTGGCTCTCAAGCTTTCCCCCATTATCATCTGAATAAAACCAGGAGGAACATACTTGTATGTTCCAACTCATGGTGAAGTAGAAATGATGAGCAATCCACAGGTCCCAGTAGTAAAACATTTACTAGAGCAAGCAGAAGGGAATGCACATCTTAAAGAAACCCTCACAAAGTCACAAAATTTGAAGTATGTATATTTCTTTTCCTTTTATAAACAAGATAGAACAAAAATCATCAAAATCATTTCAGCAAAAGATTTTTCTACCATTGTGGCAAGTTAAAAAAAATACAATGAAATAGAAGACACTTTAAAAGCTGTTGTTGGGTTTGTTTTTTTTTTTTTTTTCATTTTAAATTTATCAACAGTTTAGGCCCAGAGCAGTCCTGTTTCCAGGATCGCCTTTACCCCTCAGCTGCAGGGTCTCTGGGTCTGGCAGGCTGCTGCTTCCCGTCTCAGAGCTGGACACTAACCTGGCTGGGAAACCTGAGCATCAACTCGCATGTAGCATCAGGCCCCTCCCCTCCCCCCACCTCCCCTGCAGAGGTTTGGAAGCGCTTCAGTGCACATCCCCAACACCTCCAGGGACTCATCTGCAGAATCAATCCAGCCTCAAATGAGGACTGCCTGGCCACAGAAAATTTTGTTGATGTTTTTAAGGTGACACTTTAGTAAAAAATATGCACTACATACAATATAAACCTAGAGTGAGTTTTGTGCCCTGTAAGGCCCCTTCTCCCAAGGTATCCTCAACTGCCCCTGGTGACACTCACCCAGAGCCAAAAGAAGCTGCCAACTCTGGCTGCTTCTAAGACGAAAGCAGCTTCCCAAGAAAATACCTGAAACGTTCCCTAGGTGAATGGGTCACGTCTCCAAACTCCAGCTGTCCATTAAGGGCCCAGGGTCCTTACACCTTGGGCCCCAACCCAGCCCTGAGACACCTAGTTACCAAATCTAAAAATAAAGTTAAAGACAACTGACTTCACACCTCAGCACATACCCTCTAACTGTCCCACCGACTTTTCTTGCGCTTGGGCGGCTCGGGGACAGCAAAACCATCAGGAGTCTTATCTGTCTTGCTGTCCATCTTGTCCACCTTCGGGCTGTCCACCTTGGGGTCCATCTTGCTTTCACGATTAAAACTTTCCTTCCTGCTTTCACCGTTCCGACCATCACTGGCACCCCGGCTCTCCCCATGTCGGCCTCCGCCCCCTCCATGCCTGTTCTCTCCGTGAGGATGACCATCAGCATGACGGCGGCTGTCAGTGTGACGGCTGCTGCTCTCTGGGTAGCGGTATCCCTCTCCGTGGCGACCCCCATCTCCATGGCGACCCCCATCTCCGTGCCGTGGGCTATCGCCATGCCGATTGCCACTCTCTCCATGACTGTGACGACTTCCACCCCGGTTCTCAGTATATCGCTCTCTTTTCCCATTGCCACCCCCAGTCCCTTCTCGGCTGTTACTCCCTGAAGCTGTGTTGTTGTTGACCCCTGGAGCTCCGGCAGAAGGGTAGGTCACCGGGGCACTGCTGAGGTTCCCAGGACTGCCAAAGCCTGGGATACCCTTTGTGGCGCTGGCAATGGGGCTGTCGGGACTGCTGTGGCCCTGCTGGGCTGAGTTAGTTGGAACTGAATTCAAGCTCCCTGCACTAGTCCATCCGCTTGCCCCAGCCGCAGAGCTTCCAGCCTTCTGGTTGCTTAAACTGGCAGCAACAAAGTGGCTCTTGTACTGTGACTAAGAGAGAGACAACAGCAGTGGGTGAGACAGTAAGTTTAAGAAATGTAATGGCCCAGCTAGCTAACTGGAGGTACAGAAGAGACACAGAAGCAAACTTGTCTCAGCTGAAAAATAGCAATCACTCAACCAGATTACAAGAGCCTTGGCACCTTGATGTTTGTTAAGAGCAGGGAGGGAACACTGAAACTGTTTTAGGTTGAGGGCCCTGAGCATGCCTGAAGGAGATGACCAGCAACAGGGGTTTGTCCAGCCTCTACACCTGCAGCTCTAGGTAAGCTGCAGTTAAGCCGATATTCAGAACTGAAAATGGCGGAAGGCCCTCAGGAAACCCAGCATCTACTCTACAAGGCCAGCTGCCATCTCAGGAAGACCAGTGCCCCTCACCCCTGCCCGAGTGCTTGATTTCACACCTGGAAAGCTGCTTTCATCGCCGTCAGCCGGTCTCCCATGGCTCCCGTGGAGGGCTTGTAGGCCTCATAATTGCTCATTACATTGTTGTTACTTCCTCGGTCCTAAAAAATAAACACAATCATGAGAAAGGAAGAGTGAGCAGGGAAGCCTACTGCCACAGAAGGGCCTCAATATGCTGGAAACTCAAGAGGGAGCTGAAATAGGTGTGGGATTTTTTTTATGCCTTTCAACCCAGTAAGTCTATTTCTGAGAACCCACCCTAACAGTAAGAAATGAGGTCAGATTATGCCCAAAGCTGATCACCTGTTATTATTTATAGGCATAAACATTACATTTATGTAACTGTGCAAAAATTATGTTAAAGCTGAAAAGGCCACAAGGCAGCGCAGCACATACTTAACTGCTCAGGCTCTACATCCAAACCCTGAAGAGTCTGAACCTCAGCTTCGATGCTTCCCAGTGTAACCTTGGGTGCCTCAGTGTGTCAGCTGTATTTACTCTGAGTGACTGTGAAGCCTGAGGTGACGTGTGGCTGCTTGAACTGGCCAGGCACATACTAAGCGCTCGGTATCACCACTATCACCTGCATGATCCATAGCAGCAGCGTCACTGTGACACGGGGACAGACTCCTTCACCAAGATACCGAGCTAACTACAGTGATCCAGACACACAGACTGACAGCTTTCTCCCTTGGTTTAAGAATCAAAGTGACAAGAAAGTTAAGAAAGCCAGGCAGGGGGAGCTTTTGTTACTTGGGTTGTGAGAAAAGCTAGCTCTCATATCTGAACCAATTTCCCAGAGAGGGTAGCACTGTTTGTGCGTTTAGTTACAAGATACAGCTGAATTACAGAGGAACCCTCTGGCTTGAGGCCAATGCTGGAGGGCGTGTGGAAAGACCGCTAGGCCCCATCTCCAGAGTCTGATTCACCAGGTCTAGGGTGGGCCATGAGACTGCATTTGTTGCAGGTCCAGGGACCACACTTTGAGAACCAATGCTAATCTACACTGATTTCCTGAGCACACTTAGTCAAGGACACACAGTTACTTCTTTAATATAAAGTCACATTAAGAACCAACACTGTACAGACTCAAGTCAGCAGATGACAGCGTTTTGAACTCACTGAGACTCAGGTAAATAAGAATAGTCCTAACGTCATGAAAGATGCAGGACCAGCCTGAAGGACATTGCTCTAGTCTCCACTCACCGAGCTCTCAGAGCCAAGGCCAGGCCGCTCCCGGTAGCCCAGGCCTCCTCCACCAATGTTCAGCTTTTTCCCCTTCCCTCCTTTGAAGCGGGATTTCCGAAACCAGGCATTCTGCAGCAAACACAATTCAAGGTTAAGTCACGGGAGGAAGAGACACCCAGAGAAAGAGAACAAAGTCAAAGAGGAAACTAAACAGGAGGGAGAATCTTTAGCCAATGTATCTACAGCAAAGGAGGAACTGTTCACAGGAACCACAGATTAACTTCTTTTTGGTAGCTTAATCCATCAGATCTGTCAGGAGCCTTTAGCTAAGGCTTCCTTTCACTGCTCCTTTCTTCCTTCAGAGCTTCCAGGAAGGGCAATGATTACAATACACTTCAAATGTAGAGCAATTCCTCTGGCTATTTCTAACTTCCTCATGGAAAATGAATTTATTTTCTATTTCTCAGACAATCATCTATACATAAAATCTCTGGGGGAGCTTAAGAGCTTTATCTGACTATCACAAGTTACAGTCAAAAGTACTTGAAAGGTGGCAAGGTGCTGATCAGAGAAGCTGATCAATCTGAGGGCACAGGAAGCCTGAAGCACAATGAGATCAAGGAAAACGCCAAAAACAAATATATCTGGTTCAGAAACTTAGTTTAGGATTGGCTCCCCAGGAGAGAGAAAGGTGGCAAGGTGCTGATCAGAGAAGCTGATCAGTCTGACAACACAGGAAGCCTGAAACACAATGAGATCTAGGAAAACGCCAAAGACAAAATAGGTCTGGTTCAAAACCTTAGTTCAGGACTGGCTCTCCAAGAGAGGGAAGGAAACACCACTCTTCCCTCCCCTGAAATGCTGGTCCTTTACTCCCAGGGCGGGAAGCATGGGCAGTAGGACCACAGTTCAGCTGCATTACGGGTGAACAGCTCTATAGGCTGACCTATGAGTCTGAAAAACACAGAAGTCTCTACTATCAGAACATGTATCCCAAATACACTGGCAATTTGGGAACTGTGTGTATCAAGATGACTCAAGATTTAATTCAGCAGAATGCCTCACTCAGTTTTGGATCAACAACCAGTGTAGTCAAAGGTCTGAGAAGTAGTGAAATGCTTTTTTAAAAAAGACATCATATATTTTTAGCCCCCAACAGAAAAAACTGGGGTAAAGGGCAGTGAGGGGAATAGTAACTTTGACAGTAAAATTGCTCACAAGTGTCATATGCAGCAAGAAGGAAGAAATCCAAGGGACAGATTTCAGCACAAGAAAGGAATAGCTTTTCAACATGTATGCTGCTGAGAGAAGGAGAAGGCAAATCAGATGAGCTTTAATGCCTCACAGTACCAATCTGTACCTTGTAAGTGCTGCCTGCCCAATGCTATTGTCATGTTTCTGTTCCCTGCCTCTGGCATAGTGAAGCTTTTTCACTGAAGTATGTCCAGTCACTCACCTGCATGGCCAGATCTAGGAGTTCCTTGGAAACATGCTGATTGGCTCCTTCCAAGTTCCGAACAAGGTCACCTGCAAAATTGCTGTCCTTGGGTGTCAGCAAGGTATATGCCACGCCCTTCTCACCCGCTCGTCCTGTGCGGCCAATCCTATGAGTATGGGTGTCAATATCTCGTGCCACATCATAGTTAATGACAGTCTTAATTGAAGGGATGTCCAGACCACGGGCTGAAATAAAATAAAAATTCTTTTATTCTTTATCAGAAGTCAAAACACCAAAGTCACCCAAAATGCTTACCTAAGAAGCCACATTCCTCTTATCTAAGCAAAGCACATGGTTTGATGTGCTGAGATATAGGTATGAGAGCCACCCGTCTAAAAGGAACGCTACTATTATAGATTCTACAACGGTAGGTAAACTTAGTGTGGAGGGACACCTATCTTCTACTACCAGTAACCTGCCGTGGCCTCTCTCTTGACCAGAAATAAGCTGGAAAAAAAAAAATTACAACCAACATCAAATGTGTCTTGAGGCTGAGAAGTGATCACCTTTCTGGGAGAAAATACCAAGTTTTTAAGTGCAGCTATTAAAACTCATCAGAACAAACTCAAAAATCACATTTCAAAATTTTTTTCTGATCTCGAGTGAAATATGTCAAACTACATAACCAAACTAAGACATCTACTACATTCAGGGACACAGCCTACGACGTATCTGTGTTAACAGTTTCATCCTCAAGTGTCTTCCAAATGCAGGGATTCTTTTTTTTCAGAGAGGAATATTAAGTGGGAAGTGGTACTCAGAGTTCCAGACTATGATCACTATGCTCTGAACTGCTGCTTCAAGGGGTGTGGACAGCCAGGCCAGCAGAGTGCCTTCAACTGGCCTCTTCAGATATTACAGGTCTACATAGCCAGACAGAGCAACCCATACAGCACAGGAACCAAGGGTTACTGGGGAAACGCACACCCTACCTGCAACGTCTGTGGCCACTAGGACGGGGATGTCCTTTTTCTTAAAGTCTGAAATAACCTTGTTTCTTTCACTCTGATCCATGTCACCATGGAGCAGGCCAAGATTATGACCCTCCTGCTTAAGGTTATTGGCCAGCTCTTCAGCATTGGCTTTCTTAGTAACAAACAGGAGGACACTCCCTGAAGAGGTAAACTCCACTAGACGCCGGGTGAGCCAGTTCCATTTACTAGGTCCAGAATGGAGGATCTCCACAATCTGAGTCACATCTTCATTTGCCTGAAAAGAAATGAAAAAGATGACGGCAACATTTGTGCCACAGGGCACCTGAGTAAGAACCCGACACCACACTTTCCACCCGCGTCTAGAAGAACCATGAACAATCCCCGTATCCTTGAGCTTTCCTTCAGCAAGTCAAGTGCAACTCAAATTTTACATCCCGTCTCAAATCACAGTGCTCCCCACCTCCCGATGTGTGTGCGCGCGTGCGTGCTCAGTGGTGTCTGACTCTTTGCGACCATGGACTGTGGTCCACCAGGCTCCTCTGTCCTTGGGATTTCCCAGGCAAGAATACTGCAGTGGGTTGTCATTTCCTTCTCCAAGGGATCTTCCCAATCCTGGATTGAACCCGGGTCTCCTGCATTGGCAGGCGGCATTTCTTTACCACTGTGCCACCTGGGAAGCCCTCCGCTCACATGTGTACGTATACCTAAATAATCTCTAAGCCCCAATGCTCTACAATACTTTTCTACATATCTATTCAGATTATTCTCAATAGAGTAAGAGCTCCTAGTACAATTCATACCCACACTCAGCAATCAAAGTGGACAATGTTTAAAAGCTAACTGCACAGAACTTTTGCAGAAGGCAACGGCAACCCACTCCAGTACTCCTGCGTGGCAAATCCCATGGATGGAGGAGCCTGGTGGGCTGCAGTGCATGGGGTCGCTAAGAGTCGGACACGACTGAGTGACTTCCCTTTCCCTTTCACTTTCATGTGTTGCAGAAGGAAATGGCAACCCAGTCCAGTATTCTTGCCTGGAGAATCTCAAGGACAGGGGAGCCCGGTGGGCTGCCACCTATGGGGTCGCACAGAGTCGGACATGACTGATGTGACTTAGCAGAAGCAGCACAGAACTTTACTAGCATACTAAGCATATAAAGGAATTCTCAAGGTTGCCTTATTTGATTTCCTAATCACAATTCAGAGAAATTTTCCACATAGGGCATATGTATAGGTGAGGAAAACAAAACATAATTCAACAGGCCTTTCAAATCTCCCAGCTCCACACAGTGAAGGCCACCTCCCACAATCACTGAAGATGACCAGCATCTTTCAGACAAGACTTGCTCTTTTCTTCCCCCAAATAATTTTTTTTTAAAAGAAACCTTTTATTGTGGAAAATATTTTAACATTCAAAATAAATAAAATGAACAAAATCAACTCCCATGTAACCATCACCAGACTTCAACAATTATTAATATTTTGCCAAACATATTTCACCTATTGCCCCCAACCCTTGTGCTTTTAAAGCAAATTTGAAACACGGTGCCTCATCTGTAAGTGTGTAACGTTTTTTCTCTCAATAGTGAGAAAAGAAATCCATGTTACCAGTGTGAAAAATAACCCCCTGGGACTCATCTGCCCCACTCAGGCTTACCTCTCCAATATCTCCCTGTACCACACGAATGGGGTCAATCAGGATGTCTCTGGCCAGCTTTTCGATCTTTTTCCGAAAAGTTGCACTGAATAAGAGAGCTAAAAGGTAAACCATGTTAAAGAAACAGTTATCACTTCTTTTTTGAATACCCACCAAGCTCCCTACTGACATTCACTGCTCAGGTTTTGAAAAATGAAAGCCCACTGAAGTTTAAAAATTAATTCGCTAAGGAAAACAAAATTACCATTATTTTCATTTTACACATTTTCAGTTAAGGCAGATGTTGCTGTCATTATGGTTCAGAAAAAGGCTCTTGACTTCAAATCAGCGGATCTGCACTGTGTATTGCCTCTAGCCAGAGATAAGACGTTATGAACTGAGGCACGTCATTTAATTCTCAGTCTTGGTACTATCATCTATAAAAATGAGTGAGTTCTATCTGGTGATCTCTAAGGTCCTGTCTAGCTCAGACAGACTGTCATTATCTTCCCCTTTATGGTTCCTCACCAGTACAAACATGATTATTTTTACTGCCATAACTGAGAGTTACAAAATAAATAGGTGTTTATTCTGAGCACAAATGTGGCTCAAGGAAACTGCTTCATACGTACTCTGTCTGTCAGGACGGACATGACTTGCTATGGATCGCACCTGGTACTCTGGAAGAAGCAGAAGAGTAAAATCAGTATTATAACTCTGCATGACGGTTTGGGATACCTGGAAAATCATTTATTAACAGCCAAAATCTTTCTACAAAGACATTACAAGAATTAAGGAAGTTCTGGAACTCCCAGACCTGTCACTCAGTGTGAAACTCAGAAACACTTAGTCCAACACCTAACTGGGTTAGGCTCAGTGGTGTTCCACTCAACAAAGACAGTTACTCAGAATTTTCACACAACTGGTTAAGTCAAGGAGGACAGGAAAGCAAAGGCCTGGAAGGATATGACACCTACCTCCCGAATAACACAGACCTTGACCTCCACAATCAGAGGCAGATGAATAAAAATAAAGCCTAGAATATTCTCCCTATATTCACAGGTACTTTCAGACGTCCTCAACCCAGTTAAGCCTAACATACTTTTTCTGAAAGAACTCCTAAAAATAGCTAATGTCTTAGCTCTATCTCTACGGTCCAACCCTACCCAGGAGTATTTTTAGCTTCTCACACAGAGAAAAAATTAAGTCTAGAAAGCCATGGAAATAACTAGTGTCCTTAAGACAGAGACAGGAGAATCTGGTACTCAAAGCATACCAAATCCCATGTCAAACATTCGATCTGCTTCATCAAACACAAGGTAGGAGACTCTCTGAAGGTTGGTAGCTTTCTTCTTCACATGATCAATCAGTCGACCCTAAGAGAGCCAGAAAATGAACAGTAAGTCAAGTCATCCCAGTTATCTGCCGGACACTGGTTCCAGCCTCATCCCCTATGAGGAAGCTCAAGTCCCTTAAACAAAATGAAGCAGTATTTGCACATACAACCTATGCACACCCTCCTGTATATTTTAAATCATCTCTACATTACTTATAACACACAGTGTAAATGCTACATAAACAGTTGCCAACATACGGAAAAGTTTGCTTTCTTGACTTTTTTTCCCCCTGGGTATTTTCAATCCTTGGCTGGTGGATCCCACAGGGAAACCTGCCAATGTTGAGGGCTGTTTAATTAAATGTATTTACAAGAACTTTCTAGAGTTCTGCTCCTGGCAAAAATAACACTCCAGTTTCAGACTGCAATATACACTAGTCTGACAGCCTTGGATCCTATGCATCGCTGTGCCCCAAAGAACAGAAAATCTGAAAACTCACTGGCTTCCTCCTTTACATTAATTGTGATTAAAACTGTAGAAAGACTGTGAAAACTATCTTTTGTGAGGCTTTCTGAAATGACCAAAGTTAAAGCCTTACTGATGGGTCTTAATGTTTAAACTATAATCTTCAAGGCAGTTTTGACCATATTCTGAACTTAGGCTCTCCATAAGCATGGATCTATTTTCCAGGACAGTGTTAAGAAAAACTGTTTGATGCAGACAGAAATTTGTAGCATACAGAGAATCTTACTAGACTGCTATTTTAGTCCAGCAACCAAAATTAAACCAAAGCCACAAGCTATCACTGCCTTGGAATATTCTCAACCCTGCTTCACCACATTTCAGAGGAAATGCCTTCCAACAACTGACATTTTTTCTATACCGAGAGAGGCTGATAAGCTATTTAAACCTAAGACATACTTACTGGTGTACAGACAACAATCTCTGCCCCTTCCTGAAGGGCCTTGGCCTGTTCCCACATGCTCCCTCCTCCATACACAGCCACTGATCGAAGATTGTATGCTTTCCCAAACCGCTTACATTCTGCATGGATCTACAAAGGTAACATGATGGCATATGAACAAATACCTCTGTGACACTAACCTGTCACAGTCCAAAAAAGGAGTTATGAAAAACACACAAAATGTGATGTCAATAGAAAATCAAAAGGTAGAAAATACAAACACAATTTTATTCATAAAGAAAATCAACAGGGTACCATTATCACATCTTAAAAGGCTATCTAAAATCTTGTTGTGACTATTCTTTTTCACTTCTCTTCCTGACCCTGTTATTGCCTTTCACCACACAAAAGGCAAATCAATTGGTTCCCAAATCAACTGGTTATATAGAAAATACATAACGTGCAATATTTTCTGGAAGTTTCCTGAGAGCACAACAATGTGAATCTACTTAATGTCACTGAACTGTACACTTAGAAATGGTTAAAATACTGAATTTTGTGTATTTCATACAATTATTAAAAAAAACCACAAAGTTTCCTGGTGATTCTACCCAGCTGATTAGTCCTCATTAGTTGATATATGGAAGGGGGCACTCTACACAAAGCACATACCTGCTGGCAGAGCTCCCTAGTGGGGCACACAATCACTGCAATCGGTCCATCACCTGGTTCCAATTCTTTCTGGTCCATGATATGAATCAACATGGGCCAGATAAAGGCAGCAGTTTTCCCACTGCCTGTTTTGGCAATACCAATCATGTCTCTACCACTTAATGCCACAGGTACACCCTAGAGGAAAAAGAGAAGTAGTATCCAAACTTTTCATTTTAAAGATGAACTGAAGGCAACCCTGAGAAAGGGCAGATGACTAATAATGACATTTATTTCCAATGGGACAAAAATGTCCTAGGCTATGCACACTGGTTATGGAATAACAAGAAATCCCTGGGGGGGGGGGGGGGGGCGGGGAATGAAACATCTGGATTCCCATAAACTTCATTTGTAGGAAACATTATCATTGCTAAAATTAAAAAAAAAAAAAATTTGGCCCCCCTCACCATGAAGGTATAGAATGTCTCATCCACATACTGAACTGTGTAGAAAAGAATAAAATCCATTTATAAATGGGAAACAGAAGCTATTACTTTCAGTTATAAATGAGAAGTTTCAGGCCATGGACAAAGGAATCCTCTTAATTGACAGTGCTATATTTCTCCACACACAAACTTTTGTTTAGTTTAGGCTTAATGAACAGTTTTCTTCAAATCATATTTTCAAGACATTTATCAGAAACAGAAGAACATTTCTTAGTCTTTTAGCAACTTTTAAAAATAGGTAAGTAGTAGATTTATTAATACAGCACACTAGTGAAAGATACAAGCGGCCAGATAACAGGGCTCTGACCCGAGGACAGAGCGGGCTACATTTTTATAATCGAAGAAAAGTGACAAAGGGGAGAAGAACACCTCACGTCCTAGGTCTCACTCAGTTGAGTTCCTAAGACAAGTCACCAAATGAGGGCCCCTGGCTTTCACACAGGGAAGAATTAAAAAGCAAGCCATAGTGAAGTGAAAGCAGTTTATTTAGAGAGATTCACATTCCATGGACAGAATGTGGTCCATCTCTGGTGACAGCAGTCAGTAACTTAAAGAGTGGTAAAATATTCATTTCTGCTTTTTTAAAATTTTAAAGGTTTCAAAAGTTCTATCCATGTCAATACAGTTCTGTACTAAAGTGTTTTGTTGCTTTGTCAGTTAAAAAAAAAAAAAGATCACAATGTCATTCTGCTTCATTTTTCTTTCATTGTATTTACTTCAGTTCAGTTCAGTTCAGTCAGTCATGCCCAGCTCTTTGTGACCCATATTTACTTACCTGGCACTGTATTGGAGTAGGCTGCGTGTACTCAGATTTCCGAATCTGGTGCATAAGTTGTTCATCAAACCCAAAATGAGCAAAACTACTTCCTGGTCTAGGAGGTGCAGCACCAGAAACCTAGAGATAAAGATGACTTGCAGGAATGACTTATACTTCAAAATAAATAGCACTTGAAGGTCAACAGTATTTACCTGTAGCTCTCCAGTGTTTAGTTGGAATATGAAGAAGTGAAAACCTAAGTCTATACCTAATAGCTTACAATGTGTGAAAAGGTAAAATTCAAATAATAACGGACCTAAATCTGGCATTAAAAAAAACTCCAAAATAAATATTTCTGAGATAATGGTCATGTTATTTTAAATGATTACAGGCCTTGAAATCTCTTCAATCACCGTTAATTTTCTGTCATGTTCAAAAAGAAGTCATGTTCAAAAAACCGGAAAAAGTCAATATATTTTTTCCATGTGTATAACTATTAACTAAGTGGTAGAAAAAAAAAAATTTACTCTAGAAATAGAGTGCAAATGAGCTCCAAATTCAGACACACCTATAACCCACTGGTTATAAAGATATTATCTACTGTCTCCAATCTCAGTCATGCCTGAAGAGATAGTGCTCTGCTTAGCGCAGATGCAGACACTGCCACGTTTGAGTGTCTGAACGGTACCCAGGTGAGGAAAGGGCTTCCACCTCCATGCTGACTCCAACAGTGCCAAGCTTTCAATGCTTCTGGGGTAATGCTGCTATTTCCAATCAGCGTTTCACTTCAGTTTTCTTTAAGGGGTACTTCTTAGAAAACAGACAAGCATGTACACACACACACACAAAACCGCTCAACCACCTACCCCTCAGGAAACAAGTTCAAACATCACGTAGCAACTGGTATGGCCAGAAAGTTGTCCACACCAGAGCAGGCATCATTTTACTACCCATATGTTTCACTTCGTATCTAGCAGCACCTTAAACAAATGTGGCCAACGTACAACCCAAAGCTTTTTAGTGGACAGTTTAAAACTATTATTCTGATATTAGCGCATGCATATTTTGTAAAGTTGTTAATTTCTTCATCTAATTAAAAAATCGTGCCGTACACAATGTGAAAAGCAAGTGCATCTTAATCTTGAAATATTTTAAGACTTCCTATATTGTTCACATCAGTTAATTTTGTCTCCTCTTTCTAAAGATGGGGACCACTTGCCTTTAGCCCGCCCAAAACAGTTCTTAATTAGCACATTGCTCTCATGGCTATCAGAAACACTTACTGATTGGTTTTAAGGTCATATGACCTATTGTTCCAACACAACACACAGTTAGAAAAAAAACTACACAAAGTTGACTGAACACATACATATAGCAACTCATGTGTATACATCAAATAAAAAAAAATCCTATCCTAAAACAGCTGTAAAACTAAAACAGTAAAATCAAGACACAAAAGTCCAAGGGGTCTAATTATTACTCTATCAAAGACAGTTGAGGGACTGTTGGAGAAGAAATTCAAGATTATTTCAGTATGGATAAGCAACACTACTAACCCTGGACTAATTAACATTAATATGAATCTGTGCCTTACTAGCTGACTTACCCGAAGGTTGAGCTTATGCCGGAGATCTATTAGCTGCTGTGGGGTGAGGTTGGTTATCTCTTCATGTTCATTGTAAAAATTTTTCTCAAATGGTGGATAGTCAATCTGCAGGTCCAATTATTCAAAGTTAGTCTAGAATTCAAGATTCGATCCTGTAAGTTTGATTTTAATGCAAAATCACCTTTCACAAATACAAGTAAAGCCATAACCAGCTAGAGAGAAAAAAGGAATTCACTTATTCATGACACAAATCCTGAAAGTACAACCAGAACTTTTTCCCATTCCTGTTTGAACAGCCGTGATGCAGACTAAGGAATCTCTAATGCCAAAGGACTCAGATATTCTACCCTGTAACATTTAAATATGCTTTGTGGTAAGCTGTTCACCTAGATCTAGGCCTCTGATAATATTTCTAAGGAGTTCCATTCTTTTTAAAAACATGGAAATGTTTATGTTAACTTTAAAAAAAAGTACTGTCAAGCATTTCCAATTCCAAAGAGGGAAGAAGTCATTTCTACTATTCCTCTCATAGCTTACTGTACTAACAAAACACGAGCATATTACCACATATGAATCTGGCCAAATGATTCTCTTTCTGACACGATATGTCTACAGTAAATCTGTTTTTTTTTTTTTTTTAAGGAGAACTTAAGCCTTTGATAGGTGGTCAAAATTTTCATAATTCTAGATACAGCTTAAACTTAATTATTGTTCTATGGTACTATCAACAAAGAGAAAGAAAGAACTAAGTTTTCCTTTAGAGTTATTAACAGGACCTTTTATTAAGCTCCCCACAATGCTGTACCAAGCCCTTTTCTTCAGTTCTCTTATCAAAACAGAAGGTCCATGAGGGAAACAATTTTTGTCTTTATTTACAAAAATGTACAAATATTGAAGTTTTTTTACACACACAATTTTTTTTTTTCCCCAAATAAGAGGAAAAAAAAGAAGAATGTGAAGAAAGGGTATTCCTTCTTCGTGTCTGGTCTCTTCTGGCAGACTTCTCATTACATTAGGACAACTATGGGATATACCCCAGGCAGGATGAAGTTTGAGTACTCTGTCAAGTATCTCAAATATTTTATTCGACAACTATTTCAAATACTTGTGTTTTTTTCCTTATTATATTTTCACTCTTTATCATGGATGCAGCTTCCCAGATAGATTTCATTATGTAGCTTCATTTGCCACATGTAAAATGCCAACTCCTTAAGTGGTAACAGCTGCACAAAAGGAAAATTTAAAAAACTGAATATAACCCACACTCTAGTCTAGACCAGTAGCTCTCAAACTTTTTGGTCTCAGGTACCCTTTACACTTAACAGAAATACAATGAGATTTCATTTAAAACATGGTTATTATCTAGTTTTATTTACTGTATTAAAAATAAGAAAAATTTTAAATTTATAATTCATGTTAAAATAACAAACCCCATGACACTTTAATACATATGCTTTAATAAAGATAACTTTTATTTTATAACACTGCTTCACATTTTTCCAAATCTTATTATTTCCTACTGCATTCAAATGTTGCAATGTGTTATTCTGATTAAAGCCAAGGAAGGAAAATTCTAATTTCCGCCTGAAAACTCAAGTTTCTATCGCTGACAAGAGACACTCGTTTCCCTTGATGTGCCATTCATTTTCTCAAGTGAAAATGGTGTTCCATGAAAAAAAGCAGCTAGCTCAGTTCACAACTTGAACACCTAAGTGCCTTTCCTTGAGACAACTGTCTTATCTTGGCTTGCAATAAAAATGTTTACCTGCCCTTTCCCATTTTGTCACATGGAATGTAAGAGTAATGTAAGAGTCAAGATTAAATAACTGTCATTGTTTCATCAAGGACATTCTTAAGTGAAGCTGGCTTTTATTTTTGGTCCTGTGATAGTCACGCAGGGAAGAATGCAGTGACTACTGGACAAATGGCACCGCTGTCCCGATTCAGGCTAACGTACCAGCACTGCTTTCAGTCATCAGTGCAAACGCTGACGCAGTGGAGAAGACAGATGATCTTAGCATCACCAGGGAAATTCTTCTGACTCTGTAGACTCCGTGAAAAGATCCTTCTAGGTGTCCTTGGACCACACTTTGAAAACCACTGCTCTAGATCTAGAATCACCAGGGTATGCAAGCTCTAGTCTGATATTTAACCTGGATGAAATACTGATTTTTTCCCCCAAGTGAGTACAATGATATCCTCATTTCCTTTTCCTGATTTAAGAACAGCCTTTCATCTGCCCCAGATCTGGGAGAAATGGTAAAGATTTACAGCAATTAAAAAGCAAATGCAGGCCCAGGGACCCACAGTGAAAGGAAGATGGTAAGTGATGGTATGGAAAACAAGTACAATTGCTTGAAAAAAATTCTTCACCTAAAACTGAATGTGAGCAAGAGACTCAGCTGTGCCTTGAACAGTACAGGCTACAAAGTCTCAGCCATTCAGCCACCTTCTGACTCAATCACTTGGCAAATACGACAAAATCCCAAAGAAATATTCTCATGACACAATAAGGAGTACGAATCAGAGGAGTACTCTGCTATGGGGAAAACCTAAATATTAAAGCTGAGGAAAACTGCATCAGCTTGAAAGAAAAGTCAAATGCAGCAAGAAATACCGTACCTCTGAATGATCAATGGGAGGAAGAGGATCAATTATTTTTTTGGAAGGTGCAATTGGATTTCCATCACTATCATATTCCAAATTATCTTCCTCCTCCTCTTGAACCACACCAGCAGTTGGATTCTCTGCCATGTACCGAAAATAAGCTTCCTGCAGGAAAGCACAAGATCACAATCATACCCAAGTATAACAGAACATTTTTGCTCCTGTAATTAGTGTGCACAGCGTACCAGATGACTGCACAGTTTACATACCTACCCAGTAAGACAAGACTCTTACTAGCAATGATTCCTTTAACAATAGCAGTATTCAGAGGGACAATCAGAGGAAATGAGTTACTACCATAAAGTGATTCAGCTTGCTTAACAGAAGACTTATAAAACTGTCAGTTCCACAGCCTTCCTGGGGTGGAGTGTCTACTACCTACCCTGCTGAGAGCTGTGGAACACATGCTGTGGCTTTACCAATCCAAGTTTGGAAGCTGACACTGATTAGAAGGGTCACCAACCTAGAAAGGGCTCACTCTGGGTCCCTTCTCTCCATCCCACAACTGAATGGGGAAAAAAAATACTAAAGGACTGTCATTTAATGAATGTTCCATCTTGAAACACAAGAATCACAAACAGAACCCTTAGAAAAACAGGTCAAGGTTAGGTGTTACTAGAGGTTGTCTATAGATCCCACCCTATTCTACTTCTTGATTTATCAGAATACACATTAATTTTGGATTAAAAAAAATCAGGCTGAGTAAAGCTCATCTTTGTTTTTGATATCGTACTTGACCAAAATTTCCATCTTCAACATGGGGGAAAGCCACATGAATCTTTATATTACCAACTGGTCACACAGGGAGAAAAGGAGCAAGTCAAATGACATTCCCTGCTGAATGTCAGGAATGGCCATTTCAGTCAAGACAAGCTCTAGCTTGTCCCCAGGACAGACTTTGTGGGGTGAGAGTAAAAGATAGAAATACTGCATAGGAACTCACTTGGTCATCTTCCTCTTCAATGTCATCTCGAATACCCCTGGAAAAACAAGCGGAGAAACAAACTTCCCTGCAAATGTTCCACATACCCAGCTCCATACTTATAGCACATTAGTGTTGAATTCCATACAGGACAGGAACTTTCAACACTAACAATAACAAAGTAGCAGTAAGCACACTGGAAGCCATCCATCCACCATGTATGTCTGATTTCACACTATAAGCTGCAGTTTGCATTTCTTTTGAATGGGATGATGTGGTACCCCTAGAAACATCAAATATATCAATACTAACAAGAATATAGGGAGGAAAAACTTGTGAAGAGAGATACCCAAGGGCCCTAGCCTTGTATATCCCACACAACAAACACACTGCAGTTGTGAAAAGGATTTTGTATTAAAAAACAGAAACAAGAAGAACACCTGCATTTGGTATACACTAAAGATGGTCACAACTGCCTTAATGTGCTCCAGAGTTTTTAGCTCTGAGTAACTGCATTCAGCCAAAATCCTCAGGGACAGAGAGAAAAACTACATCAACTCTTTTTAAAATCTGGGACTAAAAACAGTTCATGTGGAGAAGTGGATCTTCACCACTTGCATCTCTCAGGAACTATGAAAAGTATAGTTGCTTAATTCCCACAACCATTGCTTTTTAATCAGACTTTCTGCCTACCCTTGCTATTCCTAGGGCAAGCGACACCACCAGTGGAGGGGAGCTGGAAGGGAGCGTAACACACAATAAGCACCCAAGAGAGGGCAGACCCTCCGTCTGGCACAGGAGCCTTGGGAGGGGCTGAGCACTGACTGCCAAGCAGAGGGGAAAGTCCAACCTGCCTGCCTGTGCTTGGTAGCAAAAGCCTTAAGAAAAGCATATTCAGCAAGGGAAAGAGGAGAATTCTCTTTCCTAGAAAATAAAGTATTTCAAGCTCTGACTAGTTGCTAAAGCATGTCACTCTCAAATCAGGTTTTATTATTTATTAATAATATACATAGTTTTTGTATATAATTACCGTTACATCTTAAAAATCAATCACATATGCATAAGCCTATTTTATATTAGTTATGGGGACAAAACTCAGAAAAATGAACTCAAACTAGTAATGATGCTTTCTTGCTTCCCTGTGTAATCCGCTCTTGCGGTTACTAAAAACTATCTACAGTTGAATACCAAAGAGAATGCTTTTTAATTACTGTAAATGCAGTCATCTCTATTACCTACAGAAATATTATTTAAGGTAATAACTTTAAGTCAGGACATTTGTGTAGTTTAACTTTTCTTTATAAACTTTGGGGGAACAGGCTTTGCAATAATGTAGCAATTTTCATGTAACCTTTCTGAAGGAGAAGAAAACAACTTACTTTACGTTTTTTCTTTCCTTGTCCTTTTCTTCAAGCCTCTTCATGTCTCTCGCCGCCTGATCCTAATGAAACAAAAGGCCGTATGGAATCACCAACTAAAAACACTGAAAGGAAAATTTCTTTATAAAGAATTTTTAGATTCAAACAAGTACCATCACAGTTTTAGCTATGCATTTTGACAATTGCACTTTGATGCAATCAAATTGTTTTTTGACAACTGTTTATTGGAGAGAAATACCCATGTTCTAAAAGCTTGACTATATATGCAGATTTCACAGTTTTTATCTGCAAATATACCATGTGTGGAAAAATTAGCAAAAATGCTAGATTGACTTTTTTTTTTAAGAGTTAATGATATGATTACCAAAGTGAAAGTGAAGTCGCTCAATCGTGTCTGACTCTTTGCCACCCCAATGGACTGTAGCTTACCAGGCTTCTCGGTCCATGGGATTTTCCAGGCAAGAGTACTGGAGTGGGTTGCCATTTCCTTCTCCAGGGGATCTTCCCAACCCAGGGATCGAACCCGGGTCTCCCACACTGTAGGCAGACGCTTTACCCTCTGAGCCACCAGGGAAGGGGCTAGTAAAAAAATGCAGATTTCTGTATCTGGCTCTAGAAAGGTGGTTCTGAGCCTTGGGTGATTCTATCCTCCGTGGACATCTGGCAATATCAGGAGACATTTTTTGGTTGGCACAACTTGGGGTGGGGGGAGCGGTTACTAACATCCAGTGGGTGAAGGCCATAGATGCCTCTAAACATCCTGCAATGCCCAGGACAGCCCACCAAAGAATTATCCAGCCCTAAATGCCCTTAGGTTGAAAAACCGTGCACTAAATAAACTACAACCATGAAATTAAAAGACGCTTGCTCCCTGGAAGGAAAGCTATGAAGCAGAGACATCATGTTGCCAACAAAGGTCCGTAGAGTCAAAACTACGGCTTTTCCCATAGTCATGTACAGATGTGAGAGCTGGACCATGAAGAAGGCTGAGAGCACCCAAGAACTGGTGTTCTGAACTGTGGTGCTGGGGAAGACTCTTAAGAGTCCCTTGGATTGCAAGACCACCAATCAATCCTACTGGAAATCAACCCTGAATATTCATTGGAAGGACTGATGCTGAACCTCCAATACTTTGGCCACCTAGTGGGAAAAGCTGACTCACTGGAAAAGACCCTGATGCTGGGAAAAGCTGAGGGCAGGAGAAGTGGGCAACAGTGGATGAGATGGCTGGACAGACAGCATCACTGACAATGGACATGAGTTTGAACAAACTCCAGGAGACAGTGAAGGATGGGGAGCCTGGCATGCTGTAGTCCAGGGGCTGCAAAGTCAGACACGACTTAGCAATGGAAAGACAACAAATAAATCCACTAAATCAGAACCCTTTGGGGTGGACTTAAATACATGTAGTTTTCCCATTTTTCATAGGTATATAGCAAATTGATAATTATTGATCTAAATTAATTCTTTGCTTTATATACATGAAAATCAAGGGTAGAAGAATTAACTACTTTTTGCCAAGGTTAAAACACATTCTGCTAACTCTTTTTTGTTGTAAAGCAATGTGAGTTTTTCTGACTTCTTTGATTTGGATTAATGCAATACCTTGGCAACAACACTCTCCCCAAGATCAGATGACATCCAATCTCTCTGTCCAAAAATCAGCAAAATGCCTTTGGATACTACTGCAGAAAATATCTGGAAGAATGATGTTATATCAAAAAGATTTAACCTCCAAACAGCTTCAACTACTTGAAGTTCCAAGCAAGAGAATCTGGACCATTCTTGGATACTCCTACTCAAAAAGGGCTATGCCAGCTTGCACTACCAAAAATTAAATCTAAATTTAAATCTCAAAAAGTCAAGAGTTGATTTTTATTCTAATTCATCACTAGGGATCTGAAAAAATAATGACAAACACAGTCCTTTGGGAAACATCCATATATCAAGATTAAAAAAAACCCTAAACCAATATGTATATGATATCTCAAACAAAACAAACCATTTATCCATTGCCTTTACTTCTAGAGAGAATCATTTAACACACTGTATTTACAAAATTGCTACCATCTTGCAAAGCACAGGTATGTTCTGAGTAGTTCTGGTAAGCATTATGCAGAAATACACAACACAAGAACTCAGATGCTGAATGATACAGCAAAAAGAACATGGGCTTTGGAGTTTACATGGGCTTTGGAGTTGAATCCTGGCTCTGCTACTTTTTAGGTATACACTCTTTGGAAAGTAATATATTCTAAATCAAAGGTGGGATACAATGAATGAAGTGAGCCAAGATAAGAAAAGTTCTATTCTTCTGATACAGACATGTATTGCTTGCATTTTACTAAGTTGTTTTTGTTTAGCTGCTAGGTTGTGTCTGACTCTCTGTGACCCCATGGACTGTAGCCCTCCAGGCTTCTCTGTCCATGGGATGTCCCAGGCCAGTACTGGAGTGGGTTGCTATTTCCCTCTCCAGCGGATCTGCCTGACCGAGGAATCAAACCCACATCTCTTGCTTGGCAGATAGATTCTTTACTACCGAGCCACGAGAGGAGGCCCTGAATATTCTAAAGAAGCATCCTCTAATTTTTCTTTTAACACATAGCCCTGAGTTTTATTTTTGGATATTTAACAACAGACTCACACTCAGGAAAACTACTTCTCCACTATAAGAAAATTACAACACAAATATGAGGGTAAAAGGCTCTAAGCAATGGCCTCAGTGTCAAGAAGACAATAGGGACTGATGGGCGAAGTAGAAAAAGCCTGCCTTGCCCGAAGCAGGCAGTTACTTTGTCAGCAACAGCCTGTTTTTTGCCACCCAAGAATGCAGTCCTAGTCTTGCCACATTTTTCACTTTTCAGGAGACTGATCTTTTAGAAAAAAGTCTCTGGATCTTAAAAATGTTGGCTCCTGTTTTTAAAAAGCATTGTACACCAAACAAAACCACATCTTTACTGGATTCTTTTTCTCCCCTGCCTCCTTAGAGGAGAGATGAATTCTGGCCGAAGACTTCAGGTAACAAGTAACTGAGGGATCTAGAAGGACTTTACTTCATAACCAATGAAGTGACAGTTTCCGAGTAAGAGGAGTAACATGACAAGAAGCATGCTTCAGTCCAATTACTCCGCAGCTGCACACGACATGGACAGGAGAGCAGAGAGCCTAAAGAAGGGAGAGAATTGATTTAGACCAGTAAGAGTTAAGGTAGAGGGGAAGAGGACCATAATGGAGACAGAAACAGACACGAGAGACACTGTAGAGACTGACAGAGCCTGGCAGGGGAGGAGAGGAAGGCAGCACTACGTTCTGGACAAGAGCTGGTTCTCAGGACTGCTAACCAAGGAAAATTAGATCTGCATCCCAGCTCTGCCACACAGTGCCAATGTGGTTTGGAGAAGTGATTTCTCTTAGGGTTCCGTTTTTTCTTTTATCAGTTGAGAAGTTTTAAATCGTTTTTCTGCCTATTCACTTTTGTTATTCTGAGGAATAAATGAAGCAAGTCATAAACATGCTTGATCAGTTACTAGAAAAAAAAAAAAAAGAGGGGACTTCCCCAGCAGTCCAGCAGCTAAGACTCTGCCTTCCAATACAGGGGGTACAGGTTCCATCACTGGTCAGGGAACTAAGATCCCACATACCACACAGCAAAAAAGAAGAAAAAAAAAGAGAGAGAGAGAGAACCCAAATAAGAAATGAAAGAAATCACAACTATAACAACAACAACAACAAAAAAGCCGTAAGAGAATACTATGAACAATTAGATGCCAACAAATTCAACAACCTAGAAGAAACAAACAACTTTCTAGAAACATGCAGCCCACCAAAACTGAATGAAGAGAAACAGGTAACTTGAACAAACCAAACACTAGAAATTAAATAAAATCTATAAGTAAAAAACTCCCTACAAACGGAAGTCCAGGACCAGCTTCACTGGGGAATTCTACCAAAAACACAAAGAACTTACACTGATCTTCCCCAAACTCTTCCAAAAGACCAAAGAGGAAGGAACACTCCCAAAGACATTCTGCTGCTGCTGCTAAGTCACTTCAGTCGTGTCCGACTCTGCGTGACCCCATAGACGGCAGCCCACCAGGCTCCTCCGTCCCTGGGATTCTCCAGGCAAGAACACTGGAGGGGGTTGCCATGTCCTTCTCCAATGCATGAAAGTGAGGAGTAAAAGTGAAGTCGCTCAGTCATGTCCGACTCTTAGCAACCCCATGGACTGCAGCCTATCAGGCTCCTCCACCCATGGGATCTTCCAGGCAAGAGTACTGGAGTGGGTCGCCATTGCCTTCTCCCAAAGACATTCTATGAAGCCACTATCACCCTGAAACCAAAACCAGACAAAGACACTACCAAAAAATAAAAGTACAGGCCAGTATCTTTGATGAGTATATGTGCTGTGTGCTATGCTCAGTTGCATCTGACTCTTTGTGGGCCCATGGTCTATAGCCGGCCAGACTCCTCTGTACATGGAATTTTTCAGTCAATTACTGAGTCAGTTTTTGCTGTACAGAAGAAATTAACACAACTCTATAAATCAACTATACCTTAATAAAATTGAAAAAAAAAAAAAGAGGGGCTATTTAAAGGAAGAAATTAAAGCCAGTGTGGAATTTTCTGGCAGTCCAGTGGTTAGGACTGTGTTTTCACTGTGGAGAGCCAGGGCTCAATCCCAGGTTAAGAAACTAAAATTCCACATGCTGTTTATTGGGGCCAAAAAAAAAAAAACAGTTAAAGTGACCAGGGGGACACATTCATGTAAAAATGGCCAGTATGTTTCTAGAAAAGCAGAGCTGAAACTAAAGAGAGACTATGGATCTAAAGATATTAATTTATTCACACAGAAGTTAATTTTGGAAGTGGGTGAGGTCACTAAGGAATTTTTATTATTATAAAGGAATGTATAAAGCCTGAAGATAGCACGTTAATAAAGAGAACTGTAGGAGAAACATCATATGAGAAATTGGAAGAGAATCACAAGAATGACAGATAACAGTCACATGGCTAGGTAAGGGGTTTTTTTTTTTGGTGTAATCATATGGTAGTCGTTTTTTAAGAGCTAAAGACATAGAAATACCAATAGATGAAATGTTATGTTGGAGATTTACTTTAAATAATGTAAAAGGGGGTGGGAGGTGTCAGATAACAAAAGACTGGCCAAAGTGTTACCTGATAAAGCCGGGTGAAGGGTATATGGGAACTCATCTTATTATTCTACTTTATGTGTTTGAAATTTTTCATAATACAAAGTAATTAAACAGAAAAGTCAGAGACATGGGAGAAAAGAACAAAATACAAAATCACAAAAAGCCTAGTGAGAAGAGTTTTAAGGAGGAAGAGGTCACAAGTCTCAATTTCTATAGCAAGGTCATGAACATGGATAAAGAAACAAAACACCAAAAATACTGAATACAGAATGTGTAATTTTAGCACAAACACCAAAAATACTGAATACAGAATGAGTAATTTTAGCAAATTGCTTAAGTTTAATTACCTTAAATATATATTCAATAAAAGCTAGATTAAGATAGTATCCATTTAAGACTATACCAAGAATTATTAAAATAAAACACACCACACACCACACACCACACACCACACACACACACACACACACACACACACTTGAGCCACTATGTTTAAGGGTTACAGTTTAAATTCCCAGGCATCAATCATCTCTGAAAATGCTACAGGGCCATTGAAGGATATTTAAGAAACTACGGAATACAAGAGCAAAATTCTCTCAACACAGGGCCAATGAACACACTCTGTCTGAGGACTAAAGCACTAGATTAATTTGACCTGTTTCTAATTGCTAAAAATGTTAACGTAACAGAGTTGATACTTGCCTCCACTTCAGCCATGAATGCCTCTAAGGGATCATCATCACTGTCAGAGTCTACTGGCTTGGAATGGAATTGCTGGCGGGTAGGTGAGTTCTCAGCAGGAATGTAAGGTAAATCAACGTTGCTAGAATCTTCTTCCTCATCTTCAAAATATCTGAAAATTAAGATGCATGATTGATAAAGTGAATGTTTAATTTGGGGGTGGGTGAATCTTTAACAAAATTTTTATTATGGTGTATGTTACCATTAAGAGATTTTGGTCCTTTGGCTTAGGACCCAATTATTAAGTATCACTTGATATATGCCAAATTCTAATACTGCAAAAAAAACACAGCAGATTCTCCATTTCAGTAGTGTCTGTTAAAAATTACATTTCTAGTTCTGTCAAAAGGGATGAGTTTCCAATACAAAATTATCAACAGCATATCACTGTTGAATAGATACAGCAAATATTAAAGCATATGCTACGGAAAAAATACTTTTGTATGAAATATCAAAAGCCTAGTTTATTCTTCACCACACTTTAAAGAGAGATTAAATTCATAAGGCTAGAGATTTTCTTAAAAAGTTCTGGGCTATTTTCTAAGAACCAACAAAAAAACTTCTAGAATTGAAAATAAATGCTCAAGAATATAGCTAATATTTTATAACTATAAAAGGAGTATAACCTTTAAAAACTGTGAATCACTCTGTTGAACACTCAAAACTTATATAACATTGTACATGAACCACACTTCCTCACCATACTATGTTAAGTATTCAGAAACAACTTCAACATCTGGAAAAAGTACCACTTTCCCTCTAACAGATATCCCAGAAAAGAATATCGATATAGCTATACACTAAAACAAAACAAAAATACTGTTTAGAGTTTATCCCAGAATTAAATGAAAGAGTAATACAACAGAATATTAAAGAGATCAAAACTACAGCCTAAACTTCAAAGCATTTCAAGTCTTCATTTTAAAAGCTCTAACCATTCTTATATGCTATACACACACACACAAATGCGTATTTATTTATACAGTAGATTCATTTAATGTATCCCTGAGCTGGTAAACTGGTCTCTAGAATAATGATCCTGGACTTTGCTGAATCTTAAACACTTACTTATGAACTTAACTGCTAAATAATATACCAATTTTTTTAAATGCTGCTAAATACTTTAAAAACTGTGATCCTGAGGGTTAAAAAAAAAAAAAAAAGCTCAACAGTGTAACGACCAGGCTAGAATAATAGCAGTACAAGATTTCTTTAGACCTGGCAAAAAAAAAACCTTAAAATCTGTAAAGAATTAGAGCTCAAACTTTCAAACCCCAGCTTTTCAACAATCACCTTATTACACAATCAAGTTAGAAAAGGTAACTGGTAAATATGGTTCCTGAGAACTGTGAGCAAAAATCTGAGATTTTCCTACCACTATAAGATGTTACAACACAACAGTTTGTAACAGTTTTAAGGAGTTCAGTGTTGAGTTAAACTATGTCTCTACCAGTTCTGACAACTGCCTGTGTTTACCAAACAACTTCTATGCTGTAAATAAAAAACTTCAGTGAAGAACATTAAAACCCATGTAAATTAAATAATTTAATTTTAAATAAAACACTTAAGCCATATTTAGGTTTCAATGGCCTCAAATCTGTTTTGGGACAAGGAAAAATAAAGGACCACACAAGTACTATATTCCTTATGAATAAGTGAATGTAACAATTTAACTCATTAAGAACAATGCAATTCAGTGAGATAACTAATTTAAGAAGTCGTGTTATTATTTGAGAAACAAATGGTTTTTTGCTTCAGTTTTTTTGATGGAATGAATACCTCAAAGACTAACCTTGCTAAATTACCAGATACTATTACCACTTACGCATTTTCTTCATCGAAGTTGGCCCGTTTAGAACCAATTTTGTAGAAAGAAGGGAGCTGTGGTGGAGCCGACTTTCCAAAGCCAGAGGCAGAGCTGGCTGCCCCAAAGGCACTATGGGACTGCTGCGGGAGCTTCGGCTCCTCCTTCTTCCCAGCACTGATGGCGAAGCCGCCAAAGCCAAAGCCCCTCTTAGTGCCGGGGCCACCTTTATTCCAGTTCATGGTGTCAGTGACTGATCTGTTAGGAACAAGACACACGTACAAATTTAACTTTATATAAAGTGAGCAGCCCACTGATGTTTATGTCTCTTCCAACCTTTACCTATAATTTTAAACATTTGCCTCTCAATTAAAATTTTAATTTTGGAAGAAAAAAGACTGGCACAACACTGTAAATCAATTATACTTCAATTAAAAAAATTTAAACTTTGGACTTCAGATATGCAATATGCTAACCTTAATAAAACAGTCACATTTTCTTTTTTTTGATATACATTTTTAAATTGGGGGATAACTGCTTTACAATTTTGTGTAAAGTTGTACACAAAATTGCTGGTTTCCGTTGTGCAGCAATGTGAATCGATCATAATTTTACACACACACACACACACACACGCTCTCCTCTCCATCTTGAGCCCCCTTTCTCTCTGGGAATCAGTCATACTTTTACACACACATACACACCTCTCCCTCTTGAGCTCCCTTCCTCTTCCCCTGAAACAGTCACATTTTCTGAAACACTGAAGACAGCATAATTTATTTTACTGAGATTTCAATCGGAAGAGGAATTCAGTATTTTATATCATACCCTTCAAAAAGATTTGATTGCCAGTTGAATATCTTTTTCAGTTAGCCTACTGTTAAAGATTACAAAGAAATTTCCTGAGCATCAATCAAACTCATTTAAAAATAAAATTTTTTATCTTATTAGCCTTGGTTTCAAAAAACCATTTTTTAATGAAACAAGTTACCTAAGTTTCACGGAATACCAGAAAACTCAGAAAGCAAAAAAGACCAAAATTTAAGACTACCTGAAACTCCTCTCCCAGATACATAATTTTGCTGATATATTTTGCTATTTTTTCTATGCATATGTGTATACACACACACAATTTAAGATCAAAACTGAAACCATACTGTACAAATTGTTTTACCGATTTCTTCACCTTATGATACACATGACTATGTCAATAAATACATTTCTCTACTTCTGTTTCTTTTTTTCTTAAGTTGTGAAATTATCATATATCTTTGTCCATACATTATTTCCTTAGGCTCAATTTTTAAAAAGACAACTGCTTATCAAAGGGAAAGTGCATTTTAAGTTTCACATTTATGGAAAAGTGTCCATTATACACTGATAACATGATAAGGGCATAAAACAAGGTCGGCGGTATGATTCAACATAAAAATATGTTACCTGCACCAAGATAGCTGGAGGGCTATTTATCAAAATGTTAATACCAATTATTTGAATTTTACTTTTTTTCTCTGTATTAAAGTTTACCATTAATAAGAAAAGTGTATATTTTTATAAAAGACTCTGAAGTCAGTGTGAAAAGAGTTGCAAAAACTGCTTTTTACGATGGCACTGTTCAAGTGACTAGGAACAGGAACAATATGCTCTGCTCTTCTGGTTCTATAGCCCGCTCACTGGTTTTGTTTTATTGCTGTTACACAGTACTTAGTTCAGTCTGTTTAGTATTAAATTTGATTTATGCTATGTAAATCTCTACCCTTAGTTCCAGGTGGGGACTGTCTTTACTCATTTTGGACCTTTCGTAGAAAATATTCATGGTTCGAGTAAGCATTTAATAAGCAATAGCTTACTCAAACATAATTAAGACCATTTCCTGCCTCCTTCTGGAATCCCTTAAGAGGAATCAACATAGTTCTAGTGAGATGATATTTAGTTAGAAGATTTACAAGCCAGAAAATTTTAGCATCTGAGAGTACTGTTTAACCAATCTGTGAGCCTGGCCTTCCAAGAGCTGTTCCTAAGCAACAAAAATTACAGATTCTGAATTTTAACCTTTTTCCTAGTGTATATAATACATAATAAGAGGCTGTTAATAATCCATTAAATTAGATTCTGAATTTTATCCCTTTTCCTGTGTATATAATGCATAATAAAAGGCTAATAATAAACAAGCCATTGAAATAGGTAAAGGAAGGATGGAAAAAACAAACGTTGGTAGATTTTAAGAATTACATGAACAATCTCATGGCTTATGGAAAGCCTGTTGAGAAAGTTCAGGCACTGTATTGGGTGCTGGGCATTCATCGATGAAAAGATAGAGTCCCATTCTCAAGGAATTCAGTGAGTTTTAGGCAGCTTACAAAAAGAAATGATGTGTAGAGGTATTACACAAAGCGCATTCATCGATGGCCCAGGAGAAGAGTACCCAACCTACCATGAATGGGGGACAAGGCAGTTTTTCTGGAGATGACAGTGGTGTCAACTTTTTAAACCTGAAGAGACACTAGACCAGGGAAGAAGTGTCAGAGACAGAAGTTTAGATCAAAGGCACTGTAAATGCTACCACAGAGGGCTGGAAATAGTTTAGTGCAGCTAGAGTTCTCTAAGACATTTGGGAAAGCTGCAGGGCACATGTTCAGAAAGACAAACAGGGCCCAGATACAGGTTGGTATACTATGCTAAGAATACACCATGCAAAAATACACTCTGCCAGCTGTAAGGAATCATTAATTTTAAGCAAAAAAGGGGACATGTTTTGGATCACCATTTTAGAGAGATCAGATGAGAGATGGCATGAAAAGTTGGGACACAAGGAAAGTGGTTAGGACATTATCATAAAAATGCAGATAAACCACATCAAGGTACTACAAAACTAAGGAAGTGGCTATGAGGAAGGGTGGAGTGTAGATCTGATGTTGTACTGAGGTATTTATGAGGAAGAATCAACTGGGGAGAATGACCAAATCAGACGTGGAAGCTGAGGAGGAAGGAAGAGTCTAGAATAATTTTGGAGGGTTCTGGCTTTTACAGTTTGGGTGAGTGATGGTGCCATTAACAGAGATGGAAACCCAGAAAAGTCACGGGTGGAGAAGCAGGTAGAAAGTGAGATCAGTTCACAGTACTTATGGGAGCACTCAGGATAGCTGGCAAGTAAGGTCTGTAACTGCAGAGAGAGATCTGTGAAGGAGTTATAGGTCCCACACAAGATATCTGCATTTGAGGTTACTGATGTAGATAAGCCAGCAGAGAGGGCAGAGAGAGCCAGAAAAGAGGTGTTAGCGGAGGTCCCAGGAAGGATCGGGACGAGAAGCTCACGTGAAAACCTGACAAAGAAGAGAGAGAGAGAGGGTAGCAGAGAACAGTGACATAGATGGTGCTAAGTTTTACAAGCAGAAAGAAATGTTCAATGTTAATAAGAAAAGAGGAGATGGGGCGTGGGGGGGGGGTGGGGGGCGGGTAAGAACTGAAAAGCCCCTGTTGAAGCAGTAGGGAAAAAGTTAAGTGATGATTGGTAAGGGGTAGAGGGTGAAGACAAGGCCAAGAGGAGTACAGATTACTTTCTAGGCCGTTTAACAATGTGAAAGAGAGTGTGAGATGTTAACTAGAGGAATTTTGCTTTTTGTTTAAGGAAGACATCTAACCATATTTATATGCTAGAGAGGAAAGGCCAACACAAATAGAAAAACTGAAGATTTAGGAAGACAGGAAAAATCACAGGAACAAGGTGTTGCCGAGCGCTGAAGAGAAAAGACCAAAACCTTTAACAGGGAGTAAATAACACTTCCTCCTAGGCTGAGGACAGGAGAAGAGGATGGGCATAAATTAATCCCACTAAATAACCAAAGGGCTCAAATTACAAGAGAAATAAATACTCGGTTTTAAAAATTCAACTTCTGCAGACAGGCAAGCAGCATGACCTTGGGCAGGTGAGAGTTGCTTAATAGCTTAAAAATATGCAATACTTTAACTCTTCCAAGATGTGGGTCATCCCAAAGACTGAGAACCCTTAAGTGCCCCCACACCTTTCACTAGTGTGATCTAGGTCACACTGCCCATGTTCCCCAATTAACTGTCATCAGCAATGCCAAACAACTGTGCTTTCTGCAGCCCACTGACTAGAATGTCAGCGCCATGTGGGCAAGGACTTTGTTTTGTCCAACATAGTACCTTTAGTGCCTGGTGTATACAGTACTCAAAAATTTTTCCTTGAATGGATAAATATCAGGTTCTTCAAACTTCATCCCAGTATCTGTGAAACCCATCATCTCCTGTTATTACAAGCCTTGCTTATGTAGCCAACCAGCTGTCCTGATGAAATCTGAGCAGGTCATCCTCAGACATCACTGATTTTTACTTTCTTGAACAGTTTTCCTACTATTAGTCCATGTGTATGGCTACGGGTCCTCAACAATCAGAGGTCTGAGGGACTGTAGCAGATATAAGAAGCACAAGATGGCCAACCTAATCTCTATTTGGTTTTATCTTTTTTTTTTTTTTAATGAGCCCTCCTCTGCTTAGGTTATAAGTCTATGAAAAGTAATTTGCATTCTCTAGGCAAACACTAGAGAAGAGAAATCTACTCAATAGTTAATAAGGAAGTCAAAACATAGTGAGGATATTATTAATGTAGTCCACCATTCATGGGTCTTCTCAAAGCTCCCTTTACAGTGGCTTCTTACAAAACTAACCATAGAACTATATGATACAGCATTTCCTCCCCTGAGTACATACCCAAAAGAACTGAAAACAGGGACAGACATTTGTTACACCCATGTTCCAAGTAGCATTATTCACAAGACAAAAGGTGGAAGCAACCCAAGTGTCTACAGATGGATGAATAAACTAAATGTGGCAAGATAAATATATAGCAATAGTACTCAGACTTAAAAAGGAAGAAAATTCTGACACATGCTACAACGTGGATGAGACTTAAGGACGTCAAGTTAAGGAAATAAGCTGGACTTCCCTGGTGGTACAGAGGATAAGAATCCACCAGCAAGTGCAGGGGACGCAAGTTCGATCCCAGGTCCGGGAAGATTCCACATGCCCTGAGGCCACTACGCCCTTGTGCCTAGCGCCTGGGAACTGCAACAAGAGAAGCCATCGCAGTGAGAAACCCACACACCTCAACTGGAGTAGCCCTCGCTATCAGAGAAACCAGAGAAAGCCTGGACACAGCAACAAAGACCTAGTCCAGCCAGAAATAAATAAGAGAAAGAAGCCAGTCACAAAAGGACAAATATGGTATGATTCCTCTTACATGAGGTACTTAGTCAAACTCAGAGGCAAAGTAGAAGGGTGGTTGCCAGGAATTAGGAGGAGAGAGGATGGGGAGTTACTGCTTAATGGGGGGAGAGTTTCAGTTTTCTAACATGAAAGAAGTTCTGTGGACACTATGGTGCAGATGGTAGCGAAACAATGGATGTGCTTAACGTCTGTGAACTGCCCACTTGAGAATGGTTTCGATTTTTCATGTGTTATTTTACAATAGTTAAAAAAAAAACCCTTGAAAATCAAAGAATCAGAATTCAACCACACATGTATTTTCAGACTGTTATTTTATCTGGTTTATGAGGGAGAATGATGCTGTCCAGACCTCAGCTTCTACTCTAAAATGCAAATATACTTGTGAAATTTCAGTTACATTTTTTCTCTTTAAAAAATAGTGCTTTTTAAAAATAAAACATTTACTTTGAAAAGATTTAGCTAATAAAACCATAAGCAAAATGTATGAGCATTTGCTTTAAAGAGAGCAATGTGAGTTGGGTCTTAGAAATAACAAACATGTTTTATGTAGACCAATAATCACTTTCTGTTTTGTGCCCGGTACTGAGGGATAACATCTCTCCCTTCCTTAACCTACAAGAAGTGAGGGAAATAGCCCTATGAGGTAAAGTATTAAATGAAGTAACAGTGGGTCAGAAATAAATAGCAATAAGAGAAAATAAGAATTCCCACCTCTTTAGGCAGGTGTTTGTTAATATTTTGGAACTAGGGAAAGTCACACTCAAAGGAGGTGAGCACTCAAACCTCTTTCGGGGTTTCTCCAGACCCTGACCCCTCACCTTCTGGCCACACACTTCTGATCCTGTCATTCCCTTCAACAGCTCTCCAGTCACTCAAGCAGGCTGGAATGAGACTCTCCGCTGCGGCAATGTGCTTTACGTGCACTCTGGTGAATGCTCTTCCTTCTCCCTGCATTCTGTTCCCACCAGATCTCTCATTTTATCTATCTGCCGAAGTCCTATCCTTCAACCCCCATCTCAAATACCAACTCCTAGAACTATGACATGAATATGATTTCCCAGAGAAAAGCCACTTCCTTCATTAAACTCCTATTCTAGTCTTAAAACACCCAACATCTATTCAAAACTATCTGTGTTCTTTTTTTCTCTCTCCAGCTCCATGTTACAAACTCTATGGCTTATTCTTTTTTTTTTTTTTTTCTCTTCTGTTTTCCAGAGAATACACTCATCATTCATGTTTACTCAACGTATAGGAGACCTAGGGAGATTCACAACTTGGCCAACCAGAAAAATTAAGGACAGCATAAAGTATCAATACCTGCTTGGTACTGTTTTAGGCACTAAAATGTGATTTAGCAGAAAATCTTAACAGCACAGTAAAGCAGCACAGACCGTGGAGCCAAGCTGCCTACGTTTAAACACTGGCTTTGCCAGCTAACTTGATGCGAACTTCATGGAAGTTATTCAGCTTCTCTGGCCTTACTTTCCTCATCTATAAGATGGTGAGACTATCACCTACTTCATAGGGTTGGTGTGAAAAACTGAATTCACACACAAAAATACACCTGAACAAAGCTTGGCAAATGGTGCACAATGCGTACTAGCTGTCATGTTTTATCATTTTTTTTTTCCAGAAATCAATCTCTCCATTGGTTAATGCAGAATATCAAGTTAAGACTTCTCAAGTTTCTTTCGACTTAGAGATTCCATACCTTGGTGCCACATGACACTGAAGATGTCAGAGATCACTACAAGTTGACAAATGGGGACAGGCTTCAAAAGAGAGCTAGAACCCAGAAGATTAAGTTGTTTGTTTTTTTTTTTAACACGGAAAGATATAAGCTGAGTAGAGAAGCATGATGCAAGGAGGAAAGCTAGAAACAGCAAAGTCTAGGAAATTAGAATAAGTGTAGGAACACAAGGAAGATAATTTGGCTAGTTTATGTTTTGAGAAATAGTGGAAAATAAGATCCAAATGACTTTAAGAATAGTGGACTAAAAACTAATGATTATAAAATGTTACTTTTTCGTTATCATTGTGTTTTTGGAGTACGAGAAAGATTTCTAGTGACAGTTGATCACCGTCTACTCTATCTAACAATCTGCCTTGAGAATAACTCACACACTATAAATCTGACTCTTTACCAAGAATTTGTACAAAACCCAAGAATTCCAACACATTCTTCTAAAGCCAAAATAAGTAAATGCTAGATTACACTTGTTTTGGAAGCATCTCTTTTCCCTCTGCTGGCTTAAAGAAACTAAGAGCTGATTACATAAAGATGTGATAAAAACTAAAACATAAAGAACTGTACTCTTCCACAAACTGCACTAAATTATTAACAGTGTAAGTCAGATCTTACCATTCCCCTGCTCAAAACTCTCAGTTTCCATCTCAGGCAGAATAAAAATGAAATCTTCACAACAGCCTAAAAGGTCCTGGTTGTCTGGTGCTCCCTGCAACGCCTTGTTCCCCTCCCTGACCTTATCTCCTAATAATTCCTCCTTTTGCTCACAGTACTCCAAGCATGCTGGTCTTCTAACTGTTCCTCTAACAAGCCAGCATTGTCCTCTTCAAGGTCTTTATACTTGCTGGTTCCTCTGCCTGGAAGGATCATTCTTCCAGAAACTAGCTGGGCTCACTCCCTCACCTCCTTATCTAGTCTGCTTAAACATCAGCTTGTCTGTAAACACTTCCCTGACCATGCTGTTTAAAAATGCAACATCTCCCCATTCCTCTCGTCAGC
This sequence comes from Ovis canadensis, assembly GCF_042477335.2. Classification (NCBI taxonomy): domain Eukaryota; kingdom Metazoa; phylum Chordata; class Mammalia; order Artiodactyla; family Bovidae; genus Ovis; species Ovis canadensis. The sequence goes on along the minus strand of NC_091255.1, from coordinate 56,442,522 downwards.
TTTATTTTTTTTTTTCACCTAAGGCATTAATCATCTTCTAACTTACAGTATAATTTACATATTTGTTTTCTCTCTTCCCCTCACTACAATGTTTCAGGAGGGTCGGGTCACAAATCAAGCACACAGGTAGGGAACAGGCACACAGAAGTTATCAACAAAAATATTTCTTGGGTGAATGAACTGCATATTAGGCCAGAGTATGTCTCTTCTGGGTACAGGAAAATACAACATACATTTTTTTTCCTTAACCACTTAAAAGTCTCAACATGAATTTTGGTATGAAAGACCTTCCACTGGGCTTGGCTCTGGAAAGTTAAAGCGAATTAAAACAGAATCTCTGCTCTTTAGGAGTTCGGTGGTGTGTATACAGAAAATAGATATATACAAAGATCATTCACAAAAAACCAAAATGTATGGGAAGCCAGAGGAATCTGAATGACCGCCCAAAGGGGTGAGGGGGCAAAGCTTCCGCTAAGGTGATAAGAAAGCTACGATTCCCCCGAAGTCTCGACAAGTATGATCTTTCTTCCTTATATTATTGGTGCCCTAAGCTTGCAACTCCATATAAATTATTTACCCACATCAGAAAGGCTCTTTAGCAGGCAGCAGAAAAGTTTTGTGAGGAGGCTGATGCTAGTCACAGATACACTCAAAGCTACACAAAGATCACAGACTATGCCTTTCACTGTCTTCAGATTTGGCAACTTTGGCCTGGAAGGTCCCCCGATCTGGAAACTAGCATCTGTTAACTGCTGCTGGCTCGGGTCAGAATCCTCCCCGTGCCTATGCCTCCCGGAGCCCAGCACCCTGCAAATCGCTTCCCGGACGGGCGATCGCCGCCTCCGTAAAGCCGCCAACTGGGCCTCATTAAGAGTTGTGGGAGAAGCGGGAGCCGTAGGAGGGCGACGAGGCTTCGAAAGGCTCCTCGAGTCTTCAGTCCCGCACTCCTACCCCTCCCCGGGCCCCTGCGCCTCGGCTTCCTGGAAGCTCCGCCGACTCTTTGTTAAGAGAGGCCGCGGTTCCCTGGCCCTCACTAGGCCCCGCAGTTGCCTGTGGTGCCCCCAAGGGGTTACGGCCCCGCGTCCAGACCCACCTCACGCAAACCTGCTGCTGTGGCTGCAGAGGCAGCTGTTGCTACCGCTGACTCGGAGAGAACCTCACGGCCCGAAGTACGCGCGGTCCAGGCCCCGTCCCGCCGCGCTCCTCCCTCTCCGCCCCCTTCGCTGCCGCCGCCGCCGGCGCCGCCGCCACCGCCTCTTGGCCCGTTGCTGACGGAGGGGGGAGGGGAACAAAACCGGACATGCGCAGTGCGGAAAGCGCGGGCGAAGGGCGGAGCCTGGTCTACGGCTCCCGGAAGGCGCCGCGGGCTCTGGGCCTTAAGGCTCCCGGATACCGCACAGACCCCTCAGACTCTTACAGCCATTGCTTCTGAGTGAGGAGTGTTCATGGCCCGTATAGGGAGTGGGTCTGGGAGTGAAGAAAAGTAGTAGTGGCAGGGAGCCGCCAAAAAAAAATCCCCCAAAAGGGGCTCGATTGGAAAACACATGCACATGAAATTGCCGATTCCCTAAACTCTGCTCCTTAGCAAATACGACCTGGGCGACATTTCTCCCCGTGCCCCTGGACACGTGGTCTTGTAGAGCATGGTGACTTTTAACTTCCGGAGCAGGGGTTCAGCGTGATGACAACTAGACTGAACCCTAGCGGAGAGCACTGGGATAGGCGCCGGCAGCTCCGGCCCAGGGGCGGTGCTTATGTAATTCTCCCGGCCGCCCCACCTCGCCTCATCTTGGGGGGGAGCAGGCGGTTTCGCGCAGTCCCCAGGGCTGTGTCCCGGCCCCGTGCCGCGCGCAGGCGCGGGCAGGCCTCACGCATTCTACGTAACGGCTGGCGGAGGCTACGTGAAGAGTGGCGCGGCGTGACTGAGCTGCCTGGTCAGGCTGTGTCCTAGAGGCGTCGGGGCAGTGAAGTCGCGTTGACCCTGCAGGCGGTGGCCGGGACCAGAGGCTAGCGGGATAGAGGCGGCGGCCGCAGGAGCAGCGGGCCGGGTTCTAGCCCCCAGTGCAGGTAGGGCGCGGGCCGTGACGCGCTGGTCGGTGGGGCCTGGCCGGGCCGAGCGGTGACGCTGAGTTGCGTGGCCTACCCGGGTCCCTGTTCCCAGTCCAGCCCCTAAGTCCAGCCTTTAGGTGACATGCTTCGATCCTCGCGCCTTCTCGCCTTTCCCGATTTTCTTAAGAACATACCAAACTTTGTCCACCCCAAATCCCTGTTTTCTGTTGGGAGTTCTCTTCGGGGTGGCTTTAACGGTTTTGGGCAACTTCCAGAACTCTGAGCAAATGCCAACCCGCAGAGCAAAGTTGGAGCGGGCAGCAAGAATAATGGAGCAGAGAACTAATTCTCCGCGTTGGGGAGAGATTAGACCCAGCTGGTTTGACAGACAGAAGCAGCAACCTCGGTGGTGAATCTTCTCTGCAGGTTTCTAACATAAGACATTTTTATCCAGCGTGTGGAAGGAGACAGGCTGGAATGTCTCCATGATCTCCAGAAGCTTTAGGGTCTGGCCATTGTCAGAAAGGCCCACTCTAAAATGCCAACAAGGAATGATTTCCACACTTCACACTCATCTTTCGTTTTTAAGTCCTGACCCAACCACAGCCCACTCCAGTATTCTTGCCTGGGAAATGCAATGGGCGAGGGGCTTGGCGCTACAGTCCGTGGGGTTGCAAAGAGTCGAACATGACTTAGCGACTAAACCAACCGCTGAGATTGCGGAATAAGCTAGGAGAAGAAATCAGACAGGACTTGTCAGTGCCGGTGTGGCCTGTCCAGGGAGTCTTGGGTCTGCTCCTCCGGCAGGGTTTGTGCATTTGAGAAATGAGTTGACAGGTGCCTGCAGAGAGACTTCTGCGACTGAAGGCCAAGGCACAGATGGCTTGGATAATTTTAACCTAAATACCCTTAAAGGGGCTCTGTTACAGTGCTGAGTTATCTTAGAAGTGCTTCTGTGGTGTAAACATTCTAAGTGGAAATTCACAGACCTTTTGGCAGGCAGGCAGGCAGGCTGACTGTGCCAATGTTAACCTGTAATACAGCTTCTCTATTTCAAAAAGTTTCAAACACGGCTCTAAAAGGGAATACTAAAGATGAAGTATTTTTACATCTCACAGGGCCTTCATAAGGCACAGTGGAAGGAAGTAGTAGGAACTGCTATTTATCGAGGGCCTTATGTGTGCCAAGCGCCCATCTCCTGTCACATCCACTGTAGCCCTACGAGGCATGGAGTGAATGGACCTCCCTTTTTTGTACCTGGGAAACAGGGATTTAAGTAGTTTGCCCAAGATCGTACAGCTGGCAAATGGTAGAGCTGATGTTTTGTTTTGCTTTTAATTTTATTTATTTATTTATTTTTGGCTCTGCTGGGTCTTCGATACTGGGAGGGCTTTTCTCTGCTTGTGGTGCTTGGGCTTCTCATTGCAGTGGCTTCTTTTGTTGCCAAGCAGAGGCTCTAGGACCTGTGGGCTTCAGTAGTTGCAGTTCCCAGGCTCTAGATCACAGGCTCCGTAGTGGTGCCGCACTGGCTTAGTTACTCCAAGGCATGTGGGACCTTCCCGGATCAGGGACTGAACCCATGTCTCCTGCATTGGCAGGTGGATTCTTTACCACTGAGCCACCAGGGAAGCCCAGAGCTGATGTGTTAAAGCAAATCTTACTCCACCGACATAGGTGCTCCTTTTTATACTTTTTCCACTTTTGCCCATGAAGCTGAAGAGTGCGTGGAGACACAGCGCAAACCTCTTCGAGACTGTTGTCAAGAAGGCATCTGTGTTTTCTTGTAAAATGTCCCCTGGTGCTAACCTCAAAGATCAAATGTTGGAAAGGATAGAATATTGACCTCTCCTTGGTAGCACTTCTCAAATCATTGGTGCCTTTCAAAATTTATGAACTTCGTCCGATTCTAAGACTATTGCTTGAGCAGCCATGAGTTGGAGGGTATTGGGCAATAGTCTGATAGTGAACCAATTTCCTTTATGAATTTATGGTGTTGTAAATATGAGATACAGAATATTCACAATGCCAGAGCAGCTTGAGAGATTAGTCTGTACTCCCTTTTACCACCCATTCACTCAGTGCTCAGCTCCCTGCATCCTGCACCACTTCCTTGCAGTTGCCAATCGTGACTTCCTCGTTAACATTTGGAAATTTTTGGTCCATATTTTACTTGAACTTTCTGCAGCAATTGAAACCAGCCTCTGTTTCCTGAGATGTGTTTCTCCTTTGGCTTCTGTAACACGATAGCACTTGAACCAAAGTCTCTTTTTCTCCATCCATCCCTTAGTTTCCCATTCTAATTCTCCCTACGACGCCCGCCTTTTAGCTGTTATGATTTGTTTCAAGATGTTTGGGCCTTTTTTTTTTTTTTTTAATCTAACTCTTCATACTCCCTGGGGATCTGATCCATTCTCATACCATCTTATTTCCAATTTAGGCTCATAGCCTGAACTCCAGGCTTATATTTCAAACTGCTTCTTTTTCTTCTTTTGTAAAATAAGTTATAATACCTTTTGAGATTGTGACAATTTTAAGAGAGAAATGTTAATCATCTAACATACTGCTTGAAAATACTCCAAATCTTTCAGCTGGTACTAAATTTAATTTATTGTTTTCCCCCCATTTTTTTCCCCCTCCTTTGTTGTTCTTTATCTCAAGGACGACTTTGTCCAGCTGTTAATCAAGCCAAAACTTGGAATCACCCAGGATCTTCTTCTCCCACATTCTTTATGTTCAGTCCCTTTATGTTGACAAATACAGTTTTTAAATACCTGTCAAATCTATTTTCTTGTTCATTCCCAATAGCACTGCCAGTTCAGTCATGTTTTATCTTCGGTCTGTCTCAGCCGCTTCCAGTTTTTCCCGCCTAAGGTGCCCTTCTCTGATTGTGTATGAGCTGTCAGGGTTACATTGCAGATCTGATTGTGGCACTCTGTTACTTAAATCCTTTAGTTGATTCTCATTATCCACATGTCTTAGTGTGGTGTTTAAATAAGAACCATCATGTTCTTGGGCTTTCCTGGTGGCTCAGTGGTAAAGAATTGGCCTGCCAACACACAAGAGACTCGGGTTCATTCCCCAGGTTAGAAGATCCCCTGGAAAAGGGAATGACAACTCACTCCAGTATTCTTGCCTGGGAAATCCCATGGTGGGAGAAGCCATGGGGTCGCAAGAGACTCAGGCATAACTTAGCCACTGAACAGCAACATCATCAAGATCTGGCCTGTGCTGGCCTGTTTAGCCTCCTTTATCCCATTTGGGTCTGCAAACCCAATGTTCTGTCATTCCAGACTTCTAAAATGTGCTGCTTCCTGCCTCTGTACTATAGCTGTTCCTCACATTACAGTGCCTTTTCTTGAGTGTGAGAACTATCCTTTTATTTTGTAAAGAACATTTTATTACAAAAACATCATAGAAAAATAGAAAAATCATGCAGAATGCCCATACTCCTATCATGCATAATAACTACTCTTTGTATGTAGATGTATGTGTAACCTTCCAGACCTTTTTGTTTGAGTATTTGCTTCTAAAACAACATGGGTTGGATTCTAACTTCATTCATTAATGAACAAAAAGTAAGCTTGTTTTTGTATATATGCATGATTTAACCAGTTTTAGATTTTTCCTGTCATGCTGTAACACGTATCCTTAAAGCTAGATTCTCTTGGCATAGCATCTGAAACAGTGATGTGCTCATTGACAGTATGTTTGATTTGCTTTGGTAGGAGTATTTTATGAAAAGTAGTGAAAGCCAGAGGGGTTTTTATGTTATTCTACAGGAACTGGTTAGCCTTCATTGGTTATTGAATCCTTATAAAACAATAGTCATGTCTGAGAAGAATAATGGTAGCTTTTAGAGAGAAGTAGGGAGAGAGTTGAGACAGGGAAGACCATTTAGAATAATACTGTACTTCTTGAGTAGGTGGTGATAACTTGGGTTATCATGGTGGCTTTGGGAATCTAAGAAAGAAACACCAGAATTTGGTGACTGGTTAGATTTCAAAGGGAGAAGAAGATGAGAAATTAGGTATCTTGCTCTTTTCAACAAGTAAGAACTAGAAATATGGGACTGATACTAATATCAAAATAGAGAAATTCAAGTACCTGTTGATGTTGAGATGACTTTTGGGCAGGGTCAGAATGCGCCCTGAGAGGCAGGCTGTCTGTACAGTCTGCAAACTAAGAATTGTTTTTGCATTTTTAAAGGTTTGTTTTTTTTTTTTAAAGAAGAATACCAAACAGAGATAGGTATGTGGCCCACAAAGCCTATGATATTTACTACCTGATATTTATTATACTATACAGAAAAAGTTTGTAAGGCATCAAAATGGATGTGTCTGTTAGACGTTTGGTGATGTAGGGCTGGTATTTAGATAAAAAGAGAGGAGGGCTAGAAATACAGCCTGAATAGATTTGGTGGTTAAAATTTAGCTACTATTCAAACTCTGTCTCACATGCACTCCCCTTTTTTGTAAAACCTTACACATTTGGTAAGATGATTTCGTTATCCTTAATATTTTCATATCATTTGGCACATTTTGTTGCCAGTCAGATTTCATTATATGAAATGGGCCTGTTAATAAAGCTACTTCCTTCAGAGGGTTGTTAAGAGGATTAAATTAGTTGCTCTTCGTAAAGCCTGTAGGATAATGCATAGTACTTTGTGTCTTAAACATTTGCTTTGTTGGTGATGATGATTTGCACATATAAAGTTGATTTAATGCTGAAGAGCTTTTCTATTTATGTATTATTTTTATTACAACTAATAAATAGTTGCATCTCATTCTTTTATTATTCCTCTTCCCAGTTTCTATGTAAAACTTTTTATAGGCACTCAAAAAAAAAAATGCTTCCTAAATACACAGCACAAATGGAAACGCAACCTAAAGGAATTAAATGACTTGTCCAAGATTTTACAGATAACTAATGAGAGAGCCCAGACTAGAACCCAGGCCTCTTGAGCCTCACCTTATTGTTGTTTATATAATACTATCTGAAATGAGTAGTATTCAATAAGAAAAGTGGCAGAATCTTAGATTTATTTTTTAACTGTTTACAAAATGTGATCAGTATATGTAGAAAAGCAGTCTATTCAGGGTTTTTTGGTTTTGTCTTTTTTTTTTTTGACTCATTTTTAAGGTGCAATGAAAGGCTTCCATGCTTTCTGTGTCGTCCTTTTGATATTTGGGAGTGTCTCTGAAGCCAAGTTTGATGATTTTGAGGATGAGGAAGACATCGTAGAGTATGATGATAATGACTTTGCTGAATTTGAGGATGTTGCGGAAGATTCTGCCACTGAATCTCCTCAACGGGTGGTCACCACTGAAGATGATGAAGATGAGACCACTGTGGAGTTGGAAGGGCAGGATGAAAGCCAAGAAGGAGACTTTGAAGATGCAGATACCCAGGTAAAGCTGCTTTTTCACTGATTTCTCGGGAAATGAGAAGGATGGGACATGGTGTAACTAGCACTTAGGGAGACCTTTACTCTCTGTGTGTTCATTTTTATTCAGCAGGTGGAGCTCTTCTAAATGTTTGTGGTTCGCTGCCACCTTTTATATTCAACAAAGAATGAATTGTATTTTTCTCCTCTATGGAAAGCAGGGAAGGAGTGGGCTAGATGTGTATTGGTGTGTGGGTGGGTGGAAGTTGTGTCATTTAGAACCCAGGGTTCAAATGCATGGAGAGTTGTCATTTGTTTAAAATATGTCGTATCTCTGTGTCCTGTGCTTGCTGTTTTCATGTTCTGTTTTCCTCTACAAATGGTGCCTGTAAAAATGAGATAAAATGGCTCGTGACATTTATGGGGGAAACAGATTGTGCCTCGTTTTTGTAGGAGGGAGATACCGAGAGTGAACCATATGATGATGAAGAATTTGAAGGTTATGAAGACAAACCAGATACTTCTTCTAGCAAAAGTAAAGACCCAATAACAATTGTTGATGTAGGTATATAGATTTGAATCCAAAACTGACAAACAAAATCTCTTGCTGTCATTAATCTCAGAAATAAAATTAGTGACATGCAGCTGGCATCGATGTAATCCTGGGAGCCATGAGAGAGTTTGACATCAGTTCCTCTGATAACACTGTGCACATAGAGAAGCAACCCCTGCGGTTTTTATGTTAGCCTTCCTAGTTTTATCTACCAAGGAATGAAGAGGATAGACTTTGGGTTTATTTGGGGGATGGGGCTCAGAATCAAGATAAATACAGAGGGGTTTCCAGCTTTTCATCTCATTTGATTATCCTCAGATTTCCTTAAAGAATCTTTTCCAAAAACGACCTAGAATACCAAAATGGGCCATTTTTCAAAGTATAACCATATTCAGTGACAGTTATCTAAAATGTCCACTTCCACGTACGGGTAGTCTCCTTCTCCTTCATCCCTTGAGTTAGCTTTGTCCTTCAAAGCCTCAGGCAACGTTGAATGGCATGACTGTCCTTCCTCAGGTTCCTGCACACCTCCAGAACAGCTGGGAGAGTTATTATCTAGAGATTTTGATGGTGACTGGTCTGCTTGCCTACATCATGAATTATATCATCGGGAAGAATAAAAACAGTCGCCTTGCTCAGGCCTGGTTTAACACTCACAGGGAGCTTTTGGAGAGCAACTTTACCTTAGTAGGTAAGTTAAGCTAATGTAGGTCTAGCCACCTGCTGGAAAACTACGCGGTAAGAACTGCTGCTGCTTCTCAGAATCAGCATCTAACTGCTTTCCTGCACTGTGAAGAGGATGCTTTTTTCCCCACTCTCAAGGATCCCTTTTTTGTTAGATTTTGCATAATGAATACATTGCATTTATGAAATAGTTTTCTCCTCTTTCATTATTCATCATTTGCTATGCAGCTTCCGATACAATTGAGGTAATCAGTGTTATCAAAACAAGTTGATAAAAATCTAGCCAACAGCAGAGTTTTGACATATTTGGTAGCTTGTGAAATGCTTTCAATTCATCTTTTAGAAGTCCTTCAGAATTCCTTCAGGTTTTCGGCACTTTGGTTTGAGATCCACTGCAGAAGTATACTTAGCATGCATGCATGCAGAGGTGTATGCTGGAGTGCCTTAGAGGAAGCCCTGCATTGTGTGGAGTAGGGGATGAGGTGAACTCACCCCACCTTTGTTTGGCTTTAAACACTTCGTTTCCCTTTGATAGTGAGCAAGTCTCCCTCTCTTCTGCTCTTTAGTGGGACTGTGTACTATGTTTCCTGAGTGCTTTGCATACATAAATTGTTTCTTATTCAATCTTGAGAACAAAATTTTCACTTGGATATAGTTTCTATTTTCCTAAAGAGGGAACTGAAGTCCAGAGATGTTAAAACTTGTCTAAGCTATTCAGTTGCAGCCATGAGAACCTAGTCTACCTTCTTCCAAAATCCATGCTTTCCACAATAGTATACTCTTTCAGTACTTCTTGACCTGAAAATTAGGAAAAATATAAGCAGCTTTTAATGTCTTCACTTCCTCTGATATGTTTTTAGTTGGTGTATTAGTCTGCTTTACCTTGTAAGGTTGGATACATTTTTTGGTACACTTAATGAATTAAATGAAGAGGGGAAATGACTAGAATTTTAGCTTTCTCTAGTTCTAAAATTCGAGAAGGAAATGGCAACCCACTCCAGTATTCTTGCCTGGAGAATTCCGTGGACAGAGGAGCTTGGTGGGGTGGGCTGTAGTCCATGGGGTCACAAAGAGTCGGACACCACTGAGTGACTTAACACTTTAACACACACTAGCTCTAAAATACAACTCTTAATACCGCTTTTATTTTGCTGCTAAAAAAGCAAACTTGGATAAAGTTAACTGAAAAGAGACAGAATGAGAGAGTGCTGACTAGTTAATATTTTTATTTAGTACATAGATTTTGTTTTGGTTCTTTCTTTTTAAAAAACTTTTGGCAGACACTTAAATTGACTTTGTTCCATTTTGTACCTATTCTTGAGATATTTATACTCCAAGCTGGATGTCATTAACTGATAAGGACACACAAGTAATACTAGAGTCCTTAATTTTTGAATGGTGACAATAAGAAGTGAAAGGAATAATGCCCATCTCTTGTAATCTATGTGTAAAGTAGAGTTCTATAAGATAGCAAAGTATTGCTCACCTAAAGTTACCGTCACGTTGGGGTCAGAGTAGAAGAGAGTGTGGTGATTAGGCCCAACATTTCCAACGGATCATGGTAAGTGGTTTTACCCCCAGGGGATGATGGAACCAACAAGGAAGCCACCAGCACAGGAAAGCTGAACCAGGAGAATGAGCACATTTACAACCTGTGGTGTTCTGGCCGGGTGTGCTGTGAGGGGATGCTTATCCAGCTGAGGGTAAGTGGGGAACTTAAAATGAGATCTAAAAATCGTCTTTGGGGAATTACCTGGTGGTCTGGTGGTTAGGGCTCTGCGCTTCCACTGCAGGGGGCCTGGGTTCAGTCCCTGGTCAGGGAGCTAAGATCGCGCACGCCATGCAAGCAGATAACTAAGTATTGTCTTTTTACTGACTGGCTAATGTAGCGTGTATTCCATAAAGCATGTGAGTTCCCTTCTAAGGTCTGTTCCTTATAGCAAGTAGAAGTTGCAATTGTTGTCTTGGGTTTCTTTTTTCTTGTTTTCTAGTTCCTCAAGAGGCAGGACTTACTGAATGTCCTGGCCCGGATGATGAGGCCAGTGAGTGATCAAGTGGTAGGTATCCGTCCCCTGGTTTTCTCTGTACAGATTGGCGTCTTCATGTCTTAGAGCTTGTTCCATTTCTTGCCTGGATTATACCTGGACTTTGTGACAACTCGTGTCCTTTGTCCCCTCCAAAATGGAACATTTTCTGTTTAGACAGATCATGTTCCACTCAGTGTGCACCTAGCTGCAACTGGGGATGTGGGGGTGACCCAGGAGCTACAAATAATATCTGGTTAATAAGGGCTGTATCAGTAATATACAATATTTTGTATATTTTTATTGGCTGAAACTCAATTGCTATTTAAAAGCTCTCTTTTTTGTGTTGCAAAACTGTTTGTTATATTATTTTTCTAATATGGCCACAGATGATTTAATCCACACATTTTTAGAGCCTCATCAATTGAAACTCAAAGGAGGAAGTTTTGCTGCATCGTCAGCATCTTTTTCATAGAAATTATTCATTATTGTGTTGTGGTAATCAGTTTTAGTTCTTTCCTGAGGTAGATTTAATCTTTGCTTTTCCTCTGAGCCAGGCAGCCTTTTACCGTTTTTTGTTGGTTTTGTTTTTTTATTTTTCCCCCTGCAATGATAAACAACCTCAGCAAACAAGAAGTTCTTTGTATTTTTAAGCCCTTTTATCAGGACAGTTCTGCTTAAGATGTTACTTTGTGTAGTTTCCCCTCAGTGATCAAAGGGTAGAAAACCTTTTCTTTAGCAGCTGGCGTCTTGTCAGATCTTTGCCATATCTCCTTCTGTTAACATTTCCCTGGTATATTTTGAGCTAAACTTTTGAAGAGCTAATAAAAGAAATGGGACCATGTTTTATCATACCAGACTCTCCAGGCTTATAACTCTATCTCTCTGGTCCAGGGTAGAGCGTTAAAAACTGTGTAACTTGCTTCTGGGGAGTGGCTGGCTTCCAGGGCTAGCAACCGGTTCTCTGACTCTCCGGATGCCAGCGGGGTGGCCAGCAATTCAGTTCAGTTCTGATACTGTCTGCCTGGAGTTAGTGCCAGACCTACAAGTTAAAGGTCTCAGACCCACAAGATTGCCCACACTTCATAGGTCCCAGGCCACTAGACATCTGATTGCCCAGCTATAAATCTATAGAGTTCCCACAGCCTTCCCCTCAGAGTCAATAATTTGCCAGAATAGCTCACAGAACTCCGGAAAACACTTTACACTTACCAGTTTATTGTAAAGGATGAAGTTCAGGGACAGCCAAATGGAAGAGAGGCGTGGGGCAAGGTATGGGGGTGGGGTAATGCACAGAGCTGCCTTGCATCTGGAGCTTAGGCCCCTCTTCCCAGGGCCATTCAGGCTTTGGCAGAATTCAGCTCCCTGTGGTTGTAGGTTCCCATTTTCCTGCTAGTTGTTGCTGGGAACCATTCTTAGCTCCTCGAGGCCTTTCTCAGGCACTTGCTGTGTGGTCTGTCCGACTCCCACCCCTCCCTCCCGTCCACCTCCCTGTCCCGCTCCATTGCCCTTTCACACTTTGACTCTTTCTTTCAGTAGGGCCCAGTCCCTTCTGAGGACTCCCTTGGTTATGTCAGTCCACCTGGGGTGGGGGGCGGTGTCCCTTTTGATTAACTCAGTCAGCTGATTAGGGACCATCTTCCAAGTAACACAATATCATGGGAGCAATAATACCACATTCCCAAGTCCTGCTCATGTTCACAGGGAGGATGTGGCAGTCGGCAGTAATCTTGGAGGCTCTCTTAGAAATCTGCCTATCATAGAACCTAATAGGTGAGGGGTTTTTTGTGTTTTTTTTTTAAGCAAATAAAAGTAACTATGAATGATGAAGACATGGATACCTACGTGTTTGCTGTTGGTACTCGGAAAGCCTTGGTGCGACTACAGAAAGAGATGCAAGATCTGGTATGTCAGGTTCTTCTAACTCAAACAATATATAGAAACGGTGTCCTTTATTACATAAAAGTTCAACTTCAGGGCATAAGATAATTATATGACTTGACCAGTTGTATCACTTTGAAACAGGTCAGTACCTATTCTCTTGAGAAAAGAAGTTCCTGTGCATAATAAAATATCGTGTCTTACTTTCAACCGCTTTTTCCTCTAGAGTGAGTTTTGTAGTGACAAACCCAAGTCAGGAGCGAAGTATGGACTGCCTGACTCCTTGGCCATCCTGTCAGAGATGGGAGAAGTCACAGATGGAATGATGGACACAAAGGTAAAGACAATAGAAACATACATTTGCAGACCTTGGCCATGTGCAGGGCAGTCTCCCTGAAAGTTACACTGTACAGATTCACCATTTTATCTTCCTTTCCCACACAACCATTAAAATACCTTCCTTGAACACTAGACTCACTTGTCAAAAAGGCAATTTTATTAGCCAAGAAGTTCTCTGTAAACCAAGAATCAGTTGTCCCTAGGATTGCTAATGGCATTCAGGCTTTTTGGAAAAGAACTACAACTTTCATCCTTAGCACCATGTCATTTAGTTGTTTTTTTTTTTTAAAGTTTCAGTTAGAATAGAAAATGGGTATAGGGATTTCCCTGGTGGTCCAGTGGCTGACTTTGTGCTCCCAATCCCCAGGGGGCCTGACTTCAGTCCCTGGTCAGGGAACTAGATCCCACACGCCAGAACTAAAGATCCTGCATGCAGCAATTAAGACTTGACACAGCCAAATAAAGAAAGAAATAAACTATTTTTTTTCTCTTGGTCATATATGGTAGCAGCACATCTTACTATCGTAAAAATATAAGATAGCTAAAAGACAGTTCTAAATGTAAGTTCTGGGTAATATGGTTGTGAAGAATCCCTGAAAATAGTTTAGATTTTATGTTCATGCTTTCTTTTGTATTTTTCTTTGTTTTTTTGGGGGTGGGGTGGGGTATGGTTGCTTTTTTCATTTGTATTTTGAACGTTATTTTGGATGAATTTTCAGTTGCTCAGTAGGAAGACTTTTGATCACTGGTGTGACTAAAAAAGGTACTAGTTTCATTGTAAAGCTTTAGGCTTCATGACATCGTGCAAAAGTAAGGAGGATTAAAGAATGAATATCTTAATGAAAAAAGGGAGTTGTATCAAGCCTACTTTAAAAAAAATAATTTCCTTTTCTTTATTTCAGATGCTTCACTTTCTTACACACTATGCTGACAAGATTGAATCCATTCATTTTTCAGACCAGTTCTCTGGTCCAAAAATTCTGCAAGAGTACGTATGAGATAAAAATATTGATCAGTTTTCTTCACTAGCTTTCTGTGTTGAAATACCTGCAAGGTGCTTCTGCAATTACCCTTCCCAAATGAGTTTTCCTTGCTTTGACTGTATGCATCGTGAAGGTAATTGAAAACCTATGGGAAACAATCGAATAAGCCCCCTCTGTCTGCATGTGTCTCTGCACGTACGCACCACCCACTCAGTGAGGTAAAGGGGAGTCTTACAGACTGGCTGGTACTAAGAAAATACAACTAGTAATCTCTGTCTTTTACAGTCTAGGGTGTTTTGTTTTTTTCTTAATTTATGATGTGAATCTGTGATGTCTGACTTGTGTTTGATTGATTGCAAATGTAAGCATTTTGTAATTCATGGCCTTTCCTGGCTTCCTTCTTTAATGGTTGAGTGACTATATTCTTTCTAGTATATTATCAGACACCTTTAATGCTTGTAAAGTTTCTGGCTTTATAAAAACATTGTTCAGACATACATATTCAGGACTTAAATTTGATGTTTGATTTCATATCTGGTCTCAGGAGAGCACATTTAAGTTTACCCTTGGTGTAGAATTGGTTCTGACCTAAATTTTTGGCTAAGGACTGTGGAGTTGAGTACAGTTAAAAAAGCCAGTTTGGATTTTAGTTTTGTATCAAAATCACGAAGATAATCAAAATTGCTTATGCCTCTAGATAGTATTACATCATCCTTACCTGGCTCAACTCAGTAATAATACTGTGGGCAAAGTATCACATTGTGGATTCATGGAGCATCTTATATGGGGTGGGGTATGGAAGGTTGAAAGTCAAAGATTACAAGAGGAATCTTTGGTGAGTCAGAAATGAATTATTATATGCTACAGTAGATTATTTCTAAATTTATTCTGATCCTGACTCAAAAAAATAGCCTTCATTATAGGAAGATAAAGAGTTGGAAATAAAACTTAAAATCCATCAAAATAAAAAGGTTTTAAAATATGGGCCTCATACTTAAATATAGGCTCATTTCTGGCTCCCCAGGTGAGATGAAATATATCCTGCCTGGAGGGGACATCACTGGAGGTGTTCAAGGATAGAATAAAGATCACTTGGGAAGGCATCCATCAGATAGACAAGAGGACCAGATGACCTGTAAAGCTCCTTCAGGCTCTGAGATTGTATTTGACTTGGGGATGCCAAGACAAATACTATGCTGATTATTTGCAGGTATCTGTTCATCTAAGTGAACTGTGTGACTTATGTGCATGGAAAGTCTCTCTCTTATGTTCTTTCTAAATAGCCTTTTCTTTTATGACAGGGAGGGTCAGCCTTTAAAGCTGCCTGATACTAAGAGGACACTATTGTTTACATTTAATGGTAAGTGTTCTTACGGAGAATACGGCTTCTTTCTAAAAGATAACAGTAAAAAACTACAATAAAACTAACCCCATACCAGCATCTTGGTTATTAGGTTTCTTCAATAAGAGATCCTTATATATATTTTAATTTCTATTTGCTGCTGCATTTTAGCTAAGAAACTTGGAGAAAGGAGCCTATTAATATAAAAAGAAAAAGTTAATACCAGAAGTTTGAATGCTGCCATTAACTCAAAAGGAAAATGGTTTTGTTTTCCAGTGCCTGGCTCAGGTAACACTTACCCAAAGGATATGGAGGCTTTACTACCCCTGATGAACATGGTGATTTATTCTATTGATAAAGCCAAAAAGTTCCGACTCAACAGAGAAGTAAGACTTTATTTTTATTATAAGTTGGAGCCTCTTTTTGTTGTTTCCCTCCCACTGTTGGGGGGCAGCAGGGAGGAGGGGGTCATCTTTTGCTTATTTCAGTGATTTTATCTTTGCTAGCTGGCTTGAAACTGCTCGGTGGGAGTGGTTTTATGAAAGAATACTGCATGGGATTTTGTTTCTGCTGGACTGAAATGGATTTCTGATGAATTGCTTTGTTTCCTGGGGAAAGGGCAAACAAAAAGCAGACAAGAACCGAGCTCGAGTGGAGGAGAACTTCTTGAAGCTGACACACGTGCAGAGGCAGGAAGCAGCCCAGTCCCGGCGGGAGGAGAAGAAAAGAGCTGAGAAGGAGCGAATCATGAATGAGGAGGATCCCGAGAAGCAGCGCAGGCTGGAGGTAAGACAGACTTTTCTTATCGCTGGGGTAAAACCTTGGTGCCATCTTGGCTGTGAAATGTGATTCTGTGTAGGAATGTGCACAGGCTTAGCATTTTCTCAACATTTGGGACAGTTAGCAATATTAAAAAAAAAAGGAGGAATAATCTTCCCTGTTCAAACCGTGTTAGATTGAGTCTCGATCCTGGTGAATGATACGAATTATTCTGTTCCCAGCACAAGCCCTTTCTGAAAGTTCCACTATTATCTTTCAGGCCAAACACGTACTGAGGTAGAAAGAAATTAGGCCTTTTAATAAAAGCCAACACATGCACCTACAGTCCAAATAAACTTGTTTTATAAAATTTCTATTTTGATTATAGATTAGAGAATTCTAATATTTTTTCTTTGTATTTTTTTATTTTGTACACAGAATCTCAAACTTAAGAGTTGCTTTTGTTTTAGGATTTTTAAAAAATTTATGTTTAATTGGAGGATGATTGTTTTACAATATCATGTTGGCTTCTTCCATACACCACCACAAATCAGCCAGAAGTATCCGTGTGTCCCCTCCCTCTTGAGCCTCCGTCACCCCGTCGCACCTCTCCAGGATGTCACAGTGCCCCCCTCAGCACCCTGTGTTATACAGCGACTCCCCACTAGCTGCCTGGTTTACACGCGATAATGCATGTGTTTCAGGGCTACTCTCTGAATTTTCCCCACCCTCTCCTTACCCTGCTGTGTCCACAGCCTGTTCTCTGTCTGTGTCTCTATTCCAGCCCTGAAAATAGGTTTGTCAGTACTATATTTCTAGATTCCATACATGTGTGTTAATATATGAAATTCTTTTTTTTTCTGACTTCTGTCTGTATAACAGGCTCTAGGTTCATCTACCTCACTAGAACTGACTCAAATGCTTTCCTTTTTATGGCTGAGTAATACTTCATTGTATATATGTCCCATAATTTCTTTATCCATTCATCTGTTAATGGACATCTAGGTTGCTTCCACGTACTAGCTATTGTAAATACTGCTGCAATGAACATTGGGGTACATATTTTTTTTTCAGTTATGGTTTTCTAAGGGTATATGCCTAGTAGTGGGATTGCTGGGTCATATGGTGGTTTTATTCCTAGATTTTTGAGGAATCTGCATACTGTTCTCCATAGTGACTGTATCATTCTACATTCCCATCACCAGTATGTGAGGGTTCCCTTTTCTCCACACCCTCTCCAGCGTTTATTGTCTGTAGATTTTTTCATGATGGCCATTTTGACCAGTGTGAGGTGATGCGTCACTGTGGTTTTGTTTGCATTTCTCTAATAATGAGTGATGTTGGGTATCTTTTCATGTATTTATTGGCCATCTTATGTCCTCTTTGGAGAAACGTCTGTTTTTAGGTTGTGGAATGTTGTGTTTCAAACATTAGCATGTTCTCATATTTTGTGAATTAAGATGCCATAGTCCAGCTGTAAAATTTTAAACCTTATAAATGCTAGTCAAAGAAAGAGAAAAACAGAGTACTGAGAAATGCAAATTTTAATGAGAATAACCTCAAGGATTGAAGAAAATACTTGGAAGTGGAGGAGGCAAGCTGCCAAGAAAAAGTGAGCCCTCATATGGTACTCTAGTTGCCAAGGAGAGTCATGCCGTTGAGCGAAGTAACCAGAATACCACAGGCCTCCTCTCATCCTACCTATTCTTATCATTTTTTGTTTGATTTGGTTTGGTTTAGTTGATGGATATTTTTCCCCTGAAAATAGAGCTCTGTGTTTGTGCAATCTTCTTTATAAATATAATTGGCTTTTTAATAGATACACAGGAAGAATCTACATGGACTCATTAATAGATAATGCCTTTCATTTTTCTATGAAAAAAAAAAGTTCTCCAAATATTTCTAGGGTTTGAAACTATTAATAGGCTTAAGAAAAAGGGGGGCCCAGAACTTAAGTCAGATTGTAAGTTGCTTGTAGGTATAAACCATGTATTTTTTTTAGAACCACCACTTTGTAATATCTAGGCCTAGTTATCTTATGAGAAGATCCAATGAATTAAATGGGAAAGGAGCTTACCCCCTTCCCCCCCCCCCAAAAAAAAATATTCTGTAATGAATTTCTGGCTTGAATGGCTCATGTATACATATGACCTTGACTTTTTTGCCACTGCTGGTGGAGATTTGCTTGTTTTGTTCCATATTTAATTTGAAAAATGTAGAGAAACATATACACAGATATTGGGACTTCCCAGGTGGTGCTGGTGGTAAAGAGCCTACCTGCCAGTGCAGGAGACTCCAGAGATAGCGGTTCAGTCCCTGGTCAGGACGATCCCCTGGAGAAGGGCATGGCGGCACACTCCAATATTCTTGCCTAGGAACTCTCATGGACAGAGGAGCCCGGCAGGCTACAGTCCATGGGGTCACAAAGAGTCAGACACGACTGAAGTGACTGAGCACACGCTCAAGCAGACTCCTAATTCCTAAATAAAAATGTGATAAAAATTCTCAATCAGACATTATGGATTGAAAGGTGTTGGGCTTGGGTGTAAAGGCTATGCTAATAAGAAGAGATTTATAATTAATAACCTGATCAAACAAGGTCTTAAGGTTTTTTGAACTGACATACAAATCCTTTGCAGATACATATGTTATGATGAAAGTTGGGCTACTGTTTCTTGTATTTGGGAAAAATCAAAATAACTGTCTAATTTCCCTCTAAAGATTTTAGTTACCTTTACTTCAAGTTAAGTTTTCATTAACCAACATACATATTAGCAATTCTTATAACTGTCTTCTGAAATGTTATTTGTGGTGTTAGCCTAAACAGTATAGGCAGTATTCAGTTCTGATTTTTTTTTTTTTAAACAAGTACTTAAATCTTAGTTTGGATTCCCTCTTTCTCTTTAGGAAGCTGCTTTGAGGCGTGAGCAAAAGAAATTGGAGAAGAAGCAAATGAAGATGAAACAAATCAAAGTGAAAGCCATGTAATAGCCATCCCAGAGAGCTAAGTCCTAATGCCACCTTTAAGTTCAAAATTCACAGGAAACAAAAGCTACCAGTTCATTTCTCATCTTAAAGTTTCCCAGTGACTGAGAGTTTCTTTATTTCATCACCTGTTCTGTTTTGGCTTAGAGTTTTACAGAGGTTATAGATACATTGGAAGGAGTCTGTTTCACTCATTTTCTTCCAGATAATCAAATTATTTTGATTATTTTATAAAAGGAATGATATATGAAATCTGTAGTTTTAAAACATTTTAAAATTACAACATGAATCATCAGTACTTTTAGTGCTTGAGATTTGAAGAAATATCATGAAATTTATAGATATATCATTAGATTGTTGCTTTTTTGTTTAAGCTAGGCAGTTGAAATGGCAATGAAGATTGACTATAAACCACAATTCCACAAATAACAATTGGAATTACACAATAAACATTTCTTGGTGTTCTCTTCTGTGTCTACATTAAACTTGTGAAAAAAATAAAATTTAGAACACTGTATGTGGTATTGAAATTTCAGGGACTCAGCAGTCTAGTTCAGTATATGTTTATAGGTGGGAGGTGCTTATGACAGTATCTAGGAGATCTGTAGGCTTTAGGATACTTACGTGTACATGGAAACTTCTAGGAGCACGGTTTTCTCCTTACCTGATACAATGAGCTCATGACAATGTGAATGCTGTATTTTAAGTGGCTGTATGTTTTCTCGAGTAACAAATGCATGAAAAATTACCTGCTTCGCCTCGGTGAGATCAGTGGTCTGCGTGAAGTCAACAAACGTTCTCCTTGGTTGCTGCAGCCTGTCGGATGTTCATGGAGAAGCTCTGTACTCTGTTATGGCTGTGGCCCTGTGCTTCTCCTTCTGCTTTTATCTCTTCCACAGTTGAGGCTGGGTATATTTCTTCAAAGAAGTAGCCATGAATATGCATACTTTTTAACATGAGCTTTCCTAAACTACAGAGAGTTCTTCCTGCCTCTTGAGGAAGGAACTCTCGGGGGAGAGGCCCATCTGTTCTGCACGAGCATTTAGCTTGTTCAGATCTCTGCATTTTATAAATGCTTCCTACTGAGAAAGCATTTTTTTAAGTCACTGCTTATACCAGGTAATTTTTGCTGGGGCTGGGAAAGGGTTGGGTTTTTTGTGGGAGAGGGGTGGGTGGGTATTTTTTGTTGATGCTTTATGTGCCAGTGTGTTCCAAGGCAATAACAAGTTGCTGTGAAAACAGCATGTGCTGCCGCCTTTTTAACTGCATGGAAACTCTCCACATGGGTTTTTCTCTAGGTCAGTGCAGAAATGTGTAAGCTGGGAGATGCAAATGAAATATATTTTTTAACAGTTCATGAAATTAAGTTATTAAAGATAACAAAAATAAGATAAAGTTGAATTACTTAATGCTATATAATTCTCAAATTAGCCTTGTTTTACAAAACTTTAACCTGCGTTTTAGAAATCAAAGTTGATATGCTTAGCTATCTTTTGATTAATAAAAGCTTTCTTAAAGTTCTACACATTTGGACTATGGCAGCTAATTTTGTAATTTAAGCATTAATATGAACTACCTATGGACATATATTAAACTAATTGACAAAAGTCTCAGAGTGCCGCCTTTACTTTTCTGGGGTTTCCCTACAAGAGTATAAGCCCATAGGAATGTCCTTCTTGTTCAGTAAAAGTCAGCACTGAAATGCTTTTCCCTTAAAAGAGTTGGCACTGACAATAATCCTTTTGTTGTTTAGTTGCTAATTCGTGTCCAGCTCTTTGTGATTCCCTGGACTGCAGCACACCAGGCTTCCCTGTAATTGTTAGCAGGTTTTGGTTTTGGAGTTGGTTTTGTTTCTTGGCCTCGCTACACGGTTTGCAGGATCTTAGTTCCCCAACTGAGAATCAGACCCATGCCCTTGGCAGCAAAAGCATGGAGTCCTAACCACTGGATCCCCCTCCTAATTCCCACCAGTTGTTTATAGAATGTTTTCTATTTTTAGAGCCCTATTAGTAGGCTTCTCCCCCAAAGTCTCCCACTAAAGTTAAGACACCATTGTCTCTCCTGTGACTGAGAGGACAAAGAAAGGAGAATGTTGTTGACTGTCACATGTTAGAAAACCACTAAGCCTTCCAGTCTTGTCTGCATTGCCTGGGCATTTAGCAGTAACACAACAAGTGCTGGACTGGAAGATAAAGACTTGGGTTTTAGTGCCAGCAAAACCAGTTACTAATCCTTTGACTTTGGGTAAGTCACTAACCTCTTTGAGTCTCGTTCTTCCTTCTACAAAGTAAGGATAGTAATTATTTTCTCTACCTGCCTCACATGTAGATCAACACCAAGAGATAATACATGCAAAATTCTCCTGTAATTGATAGCACTATAAAAGTGTATAATCTAGGTTTATTCTCCAAGTGGTGTATTTTTGCTTTATTCTGTTTTGCTTTTCTTTCTCTCAGTGGAAACCAAGCAGATCCTTTCAGAGTTCTCTAACTTACAGATATAACATGTGTGTCTACACAAAACATGACAGAGTTTATTTGGGGTGGGGGGCGGGTAGTTTACAATTCTGTTTCCTTAATGATAGAACCTTTCCTTGTCAGGCACCAATGTGAAACTTTTGTTTAAATGGGACAATTGGCATTCTCATTCCACCCATCCAGTAGGAATTGGAAATAAGAAAATTATTTAGACCAGTGTTGTACAGGGACCTATTGGTTTTACTGCAAGGGACGAAATACTGTACTTTATCATTCCAGCTTCTTTAAGTTCTGGCCTCTACTCATTTTAAATAATTTGAAAAGAGATGAGAGAGAGGAGACAGTTATACTCGTAAGAGTGGCTTCTATTACAGACTGCTAAAACAATAGTGAAAAATACTGCTTTTCTTAGTTTCTGAAATTTGGTGATGGGCCAAAGATATACTTATTTGCATTTGGATAAGTGTGATGGTTTTATCTTTGTGCAAGTTGAATATCATCATCTCAGCAGTGACCTGAGAAATGATACAAATTTCAGAAAAAAGTTTTATGTTTTTTTAAATGGCAATCCACTCCAGTGCTATTGCCTGGAAAATCCCATGGACAGAGGAGCCTGGTAGGCTACCGTCCATGGGGTCGCAAAGAGTCGGACACGACTGAGCGACTTCACTTAAAAGGAAGAACTTCATGTCTATTGCTGTATTGCTTTTAATGGATATTACTAGGTTTTATTTTCATCTTTTAAAATGAATTGTCCTCTTTCACTCCACCTATTTGCTTTTCCAAATAGTGTAACTTTTGTTTCTTTAAAAGACACCCAGGCCTTTTAAAGTATTTAGTTCCATATAAGTATTTAGGTTATTTGTTGTATCAACTTTGCTTTCCTATCACATTTTCAACTTAAATGCTTAAATAGCTTTCTTTTGCTTTTTTCTTGCATGTACTTATATTACTTACCAAGGTTGAAGCAAAGCTAGAATTGAAGCCAGTTTTCTGCTTCAGGAAAGAGCTCTGGGCTTGTGGGTTGCGACCCAGGTGCTGTCGTAGTGCTGTAACAAGTCTCTTTCCTCATGTGTAAGTGGGCATCATCTACTCTCACCTTTCTGAAATGCCTGTTCAGAGGATCATATTAGATCATAGGTATAAAGTGCTCAGGACTTCCCAGGTGCCACTAGTGCTAACGAACCCGCCTGCCAGTGCAGGAGACACAAGAGATGCAGGTTTGATTCCTTGGTCTGGAGGAAGGCCTGGCAACCCACTCCAGTATTCTTGCCTGGAGAATCCCAGGGATAGAGGAGCCTAGCAGGCTACAATCCTTAGGGTTGAAAAGAGTCTAAGACACGACTGAAGCGACTTAGCACACATAAAGTGCTTAGACATATAAAATACTCTATAAATTAGATAATGCTGCTCAACTTGTTAAACTACACATCATAAGCACTTCCAGCTGCCTTTCCAGTATTGTAGGCAATTAGTTTTATTGTTCCCACAGTTAATTTATGTGCTATCTTGAAGAGGGCACTGTAGTCAGTGCTCATCAGTCCCATCTCCATTCCTCTGGACTTCAAGCAGATTTCAGAAGTCTCCAGAAATCTTGAAGAGTTTTAGCCCTTATTATACATAAGTGAGAAGCATTACAGAGCTTGTGCACCCCAGAACTCCTAAGTCAAAAGCAAAGCAAGAAGACACCTTAAGGTGAGTTTGTACACCTTAAAAATTGGCCTTCCATTACATCAGTTTTCTAAGTTATCTGGATTTAGGAGACCTTTCTACAAGGAAATTTGCTCCTTTAAACAGTCTAGACAGAAGATTCTCAAACTAGCTTTTGTGGGCAGTCATGAAGATGGTGAGATCTTTTAGTCCCCTTGATCAACTGACATCCAGCTAGAAAATGATGTGGCTACAGGGCTGGGTATCAGACGGGAAGTACCTCTTTATTTAAATTCCCTATCCTGGTGGCTGCATTAAATTTGGCATCTTTTCAGGCACTGACTCCTCTAGTACTCTTAGTTCCAAAGACTACATGGCAAAGGGGACAACCGAGGATGAGATGGCTGGATGGCATCACAGACTTGATGGACGTGAGTCTGAGTGAACTCTGGGAGATGGTGATGGACAGGGAGGCCTGGTGTGCTGCGATTCATGGGGTCGCAAAGAGTTGGACACGACAGGGCGACTGAAATGAACTGAACTGAACTGAACATGGCAAAATGATCTTTTCCAAAGAACATCACAAGGATTTTACTTCACTTTCTGCTACTATCTTGCTTTGTCAATTTACTAACTTCGCTGCTGGGTAAGGATCTTATTTGATAATGAGAGAATAGTGAGAATACTGCTTGGGAATGCTAAAGCAATAGGTAAGATCAGACTGGTGTGTAAAATTCAGTAAGATCCTGAGTTGTACTGGAAAAAGTTCATATTGACTTAGGCATCAAATTTCCACCAGTCCGTTTGAATGTAGGTGAACTCACCCATCTCGTAAGTTAAACCGGTATAAATCTGTGTCAAGGATCTTAGATGGTGTAGATCCAATTTTGGATCCAGCCCACTCCCACCCCCGCCTCCGTGAGAGGAGCAAGTCAGTGAAAAAAAAACGCGGACTCACGGAAGTCTTGCTCCATCAACTCATTGCTTCATTGCTTTCTCAAGCCCTGCATCCCTTGGCTGAGGCTAGCCTACCCAGAAAGGGAAACTTAACGTTTCTGCAAACAGCACATGTCTCAAAGTCGTGGGTAGGGAAGGATTCAGGACAAAAAAAGTTGAGCAGTTTTCCTCCCTTTATAGAAGGCGGCACAGAGAACGGGCGGGTTTCCCCTTTGTAGCTTGTCAGTCTGGTGCCCGAGAGGCCAAAGTGAGGGGTGTTTAAGATATCTTCAAAGAAAGTGCGAGACTGATTTTTCCTTAAGTCCTACCACAGGAAAGGAAAAAGAACCCGCCAAAAAGTAGCCAAGTCAGCAGCCAGCGTTGGTTTGCCTTCCTCTAGTCCCCTTGACTCTTTCTTCATTATTGAAATCATCCCACTTCCTTCCTGCTTCCGGGACCGAGGCTCACAGAGCCGTTTTCAGACCCCGAAGAAGACCACATCAAGGACAAGCTAGGTCTCTGGCTTCCACACGCGAGGACACAGGTTTCATCTGCTGGAGACCGAATGCCCTCAGGTTTGCGCTGCGCGTAATCAGGTGACTCAGAACTGGAGAACCGATCTGTGAGAGGTAGCTGCTAAGAAAACCCCCGCCGCACTCGAGGAGACACAGGAACCACGCTGCTCCTCCACGAGCCTCGCCCGGGGCCAGGGGGCCGGGGCGGAGCGGAGCTTCCCCACGGGCCACGCCCGAGCCCAGGGGGCCGGGGCGGGGTGGGGCTTCCCCTCCCGCGCGGGGCGGGACGGCACGTCCCCACTAGCCGCGCCCGGGCGGGGCGGGGCGGGGCGGAGCTCTCCTCTACCAGCCCTCCCCGCGTCCCTCTACTGCGCATGGCACGCTGCGTACCTCCCTCCCAGCAACCGGCCTGGCGGCAGCGCGGCCTTAAACCAAGGAGGCGGAGCTGAGACTGGGCCGGGACTGCTTGCTAACTCCAGGACCAGGTACCGGGCTGGCGGGGGCCGCCTGGTGCGCTCCGGGGATCAGTTCCTCCTCGCCCTGACGCCGATTCCATCTCCTCAGGGGCGGGCCTTCATCGTAGCGGCCACCCTTCGCCGCCCTCGTCCTCCGCGGGCCCCCTTTACGTAAACCCGAATCCTTCTCGATTCCCGCAATGAGGGGCTGTAGCCCGAGAAGAGAATAGGCTTGGGCCTAGCCCGGAGACACCGCAGCGGAGTGGCCGGGCGGAAGAGGCGAGCGCCTGCTTTTCCTCTCCCCTTCCCCCCTGATTTCCAGGTGGGAAACCTGGGGCCCAGGTGACAGTTTGTCCTGATGTAGCGAAGAGGAGGCATATCGTCTCCCCGCACCCCGTTTGCGCCCCCCTCATCCGCATCTCTTCCCAGGCGGCACAGGCAGCAGTAGGTGAAGCCCTCATAAGGAGAGAGCTCAGGTATTCCCTGAATCAGCCTAAACAAAGCTTCTAATTGTCTTGTTTTCCAAAATGCTTAAGTGCCTACAGCACCTTGGGGTGGAGATGCAGGATGGGGGTAGGGAGGTGAGCGCGAGGGAGGGGAGTGGTTAAATAAAATTGTTCAAGTTTTCAGGAAATGGGGAACCAACTTTTCTGCCCAGCCTTCTGCTAATGTATCCTACGATATTCGAACTTCTTCCCAAAGAGGAAAAGACGTGCCAATTGATCCTTTTTTTATTGTAACATTTGTTGGGGTAGAACCGAATTCCAATATGTTTTTGTGGCATTAAGACAGTTTTTCATTGACTGATCTATGCTTTTCTGTAGAGATCCCCAACATTGTTTCTTGTCCCTGAAAGTTGAAGAAACCAAATCTTTTCTGATTATCTGCCTCAAGCCTATTCAGCCATAAGATAAAGTGTTGAACTGGTTAAATCTGTTGCCCTTTAACTAAATTTCTTAGAGGTGGTGTGACCCAAATGCAGTGTTTATAATTGTAATCCCAGACATGGAAGAAGTTTAGAAAACCAGTGACAAAAATAGGGGAAAAAGAAAAATTGATAAGGTAAATAAATTTTCCTTTCTATGCCATTTAGCATCTGGTCAGCGTTATCAAATCAGATGATGCCTTTTCAGTCATTACATCTTTACACTCAGTCTTGAGGCTTCTCCCTAAGCTTCTCTGTTATCACTTACAGCTTCTAGAGCACAGGCTTTGGAATAGACCGACTCAGTCCTCTGTTACTTGCCTGTGTAACTTCGGTTACTGGTGGTGGTTTTTATTTTAGTTTTTTGGCCATGTCATACAGCATGTGGGATCTTTGTTCCCCACCAGGGATTGAACCTGCTCCTCCTGCAGTGACAGCAGGGAGTCTTAACCCCTGGACTGTGAAGGAAGTCCCATGTCTGTGTAATTTGGGCATTTAACCTGAGTCCTAATTTCCTGATCTGTAAAATGAGGATCACTAATAACTTATTGTGAGCTGATCTCCATGAAGCGTTTAGCACAGATGCTGGCACATGCCAAGTTCACCATAAGTGTCTG
Organism: Ovis canadensis; assembly: GCF_042477335.2. Lineage (NCBI taxonomy): Eukaryota > Metazoa > Chordata > Mammalia > Artiodactyla > Bovidae > Ovis > Ovis canadensis. Next base: position 56,415,965 of record NC_091255.1, on the reverse strand, counting down.
CTGCTTTATTCTCACTATTATTAATTTAACAGACACAAGAGTGTCTATATTAAGTGTTGGTCACAGTCGCCCCTGGGAATGCTGTTCCTTGTTGTAAACAAGATGCATTCCCTGCCTTCACAGACTCTAGTGACAGAAAATGATAAATAGGCCATTGAGAGAGTGGTATGTCTAAGGATTGAATACACAGGCCAAGCATCTAACCTGGGTGGGGTGTGGCAGTCTGATAGGACTTGCTATAGCGAAAGAACAGGCAAAAGATGAATAGATTGGAAAAGTGTAAGTGGTCCACAAGGGGAAGCAGGGTCTTTAAAGTTTATTCTTTGGGTTCCGTTTCCTACCTGCCTTTGAAGGTGTGCTCAGTCGTACCCAACTCTTTGTGACCCCCATGGACTGTAGCCCGCCAGGCTCCTCTGTCTGTGGAATTTTCCAGGCAAGAATACTGGAGCGGGTTGCCATTTCCTGCCGCAGGAGATCTTCCTGACCCAGGAATCAAATCCTTGACTCTTTCTTCTCCTGCATTGGCAGGCGGATTCTTTACTGTTGCACCACCTGGGAAGTCCATTGCCTTTGATGCTCCATGTCCATGTCCTAAATATGAACTTATCCCAGTGCTTACTTCCCAGCTTTCTGCTTTTCTCTCAGCATTTTCTTCTGAAGTGAATTTCTGTCACTCGTACAGCTTTAGCTGCTGACTCCCAAGTCCACAGAGCCATCTCTAACCCCTCTTTTAAGCATCAGCCTTACTTTTCTAACTAAATGCTATTTCCACTTGGGATATAAAACTGGTTTCGTAACTGCAGCATAACTTAAAAACTCAAACTCATCTTTCCACGAAAATAACTTCCATCTCTGACTTTTCCTGTTTTGTCTTTGACACACTACTCTTCGCAGTTACTCAGGCACACACACACAGAAGTCATCAGAGTTGTTCACAGGTAGAACAGGTTCCCTGATTAGGTAGTGAGTTTTCAAGCAGAGACTCAGGTGTTTATAAAGCTGTTCTACCAAAGAGTGGCGGATAGACTCAGTGACTTATGGTGTCCTTACTAACTTATTTTTCTTTGTCCTTATCCATCTGTTTTTTTAATTGGAGGATGATTGCTTTACAATGTTGTGTTGGTTTCTGCCTTACAACAACATGAATCAGTCATAACTATATATATGTATCCCCTCCCTCTAGAGCCTCCCTCCCACCCATCCCCATCTATTTCTCAATATTCTTTCTGCCGCAGGCTCATATCACCACAGATGTGGCCCAGAATAATTGTATTCCCTCTTTTTCTTTTTTTAATTATACTGGTTTCTAACTAACATTCCTTTCTCTGGTTTTTTTTCACCTCCCTCCTCTCACGTCTCTTAGCAGATTACACAGCCCCTCACAACCTTCAGTTCAGTCGCTCTGTTGTGTCCAGCTCTTTCGAACCCCATGGACTGCAACACTCCAGGCTTCCCTGTCCATCACCATCAACTCCCAGAGCTTGCTCAAACTCATGTCCATCGAGTCAGTGATGCCATCCAACCATCTCATCCTCTATCGTCCCCTTCTCCTCCCAGCTGAGACACCAGGGAAGCCCCTCACAACCCTAGCCCACCTGAAAAAAAGAATGGAAATGTGGCTGATTTTTTTTCTAGATCTTCAAAAGCATATCTGAGTATTTATGTTAGTAACTTTATTTTGAAAATCCGCTTTGTTCAGATATAATTTACCTGTAACAAAATATACCTATATCAAGTGTACAATTTGTTGAGTTTTGACAAGTACACTTACATAACCACCATTCAATAAAGATAGAGAACTTCTCCATCACCCTGAAAAGTTCTTGTGTGTGTCTTTGAAGTTGGTCCCTTATCTCACTGTTGGGTCCAGGCAACCAAGACCTGCTTTCTGTCATACTTTTGCTTTTTCTAGGATTTTACGTGAATGGAAAGAGTATGTAGATTTGTGTCTGACTTTCCCCCCTTAACCTGAAATTGTTGCCTGTATCACCAGTTTGTCCCTTTTTATTGCTGAGTAGTATTACATTGGTGTCTGTTCAGTTCAGTTCAGTCGCTCAGTTGTGTATGACTCTTTGCGACCCCGTGGACTGCAGCATGCCAGGCCTCCCTGTCAATCACCAACTCCCAGAGTTTACCCAAACTCATGTCCATTGAGTTGGTGATGCCATCCAACTATCTCATCCTCTGTCATCCCCTTCTCCTCCTGCCTTCAATCTTTCCCAGCATCAGAGTCTTTTCAAATGAGTCAGTTCTTTGCATCAGGTGGCCAAAGTATTGGAGTTTCATCTTCAGCTTCAGCCCTCCCAATGAACACTCAGGACTGATCTCCTTTAGAATGGACTATTTGGATCTCCTTGCAGTCCAAGGGACTCTCAAGAGTCTTCTCCAACACCACAGTTCAGAAGCATCAATTCTTCGGTGCTCAGCTTACCTTATAGTCCAACTCTCACATCCATACATGACTACTGGAAAAACCATAGCCTTGACTAGACTGACCTTTGCTGGCAAAATAATGTCTCTGCTTTTTAATATGCTGTCTAGGTTGGTCATAACTTTCCTTCTAAGGAGTAAGCGTCTTTTCATGTCATGGCTGCAGTCACCATCTGCAGTGATTTTGGAGCCCCCAAAAATAAAGTTTGACACTGTTTCCCCATCTGTTTGCTATGAAGTGATGGGACCAGATGCCATGATCTTAGTTTTCTGAATGTTGAGCTTTAAGCCAACTTTTTCACTCTCCTTTCACTTTCATCAAGAGGCTCTTCAGTTCTTCTTCACTTTCTGCCATAAGGGTGGTGTCATCTGCATATCTGAGGTTATTGATATTTCTCCTGGCAATCTTCATTCCAGCTTGTGCTTCCTCCAGCCCAGCATTCCTCATGATGTACTCTGCGTATAAGTTAAATAATCAGGGTGACAATATACAGCCTTGACGTACTCCTTTTCTGATTTGGAACCAGTCTGTTGTTCCATATCCAGTTCTAACTGTTGCTTCCTGACCTGTACCACATTTTTAAAATCTATTTACCAGTTGGTAGATGCTTGAATTATTTTCAGCTTGGGGCTATTTTGAATATGCTTTTATGAACATTCATATACAAGCTAATGAGAAGATATGTTTTCGTTTCTCTTGAGTAGATGACCTAGAGCAGAATTATTGAGTCATAAGAAGCTATTAACTATTTTCCAGAGGGGCCGTAGTTGTTTGCATTCCCACCAGCAATGTACGAGAGTTCCAGCTGGTTGATGTCCTTGTCAACACTTAGTATTGTCAGTCTTTATGTTTAGCTGTTTTGATGGGTGTTTAATGGTATCTCATTGTGGTTTTATGTTTATTTCCCTGATGACAAGTAATGTTGAACATCATTTCATGTGCTTAGTGGCCACTCCTTTATCTTCTGTTCAGATGTGTTGCCATTGTTTAAACTGGGTTATCTTATTGAGTATAGAAATTCTTTATATATTCTGTATATAAAGTTCTTTGTAGATACACACACACACACACACACACGCACACAGAGTATGTTTTCTCCCAATCTTTTCAGTTTCTTAGTGGTGTCTTTCTAAGGCAGACATTTTAAATTTTGATAAAGATTAATTTGTCATATTTTTCTTTTATGTTTTATGCTCTTGATGTTCTATTTTTGAATCTCTACTTATCCCAAGATCATGAAGATTTTCTCCTCTCTTTTCTTTAGTAGTTCTAACTTTTTCTTTAGTTCTATGATCCATTTCAAGTTAATTTTTGTGTGCAGTATAAGGTCAGCATTGAGGGTCATTTTTTTCTAAATAAATATCAAGTTGTATCTAGACTGATTTTCCCCATAAAATTACTTTGGTCATTCTCTTGAAAAGTAATTGACCATATATGTATGGGTCTATTTCTAGGTTCTCTGTTCTGTTTCATTGACCCATATATCTATCCTTAGACCAAAGTACACCATCTTGATTATTTTAGCAATAAAGTAAGTCTGGGGTTCAGGTAATAAAAGTCTTCTGACTTTCTTTTTCAAAATTATTTTGGCTATTTTAGGTCCCTCATATTTCCATGTAAATTTTAGCCTGAGCTTATCAATTTCTTTTGAAAGTCTGCTGGGATTTTGATAAGCATTGCACTGAATCTGTAGATCAGTTTGGAGAGAATTGACATCTTAATAATATTGAGTCTTCCAGTTTATGAACATGGCATATCTTTTAGCTAGATCATCTTTAATCTCTCTTAGCAGTGTTTTATCATTTTACAGGTCTTACTCATAGTTTATTAAAATTATTCTTAATCATTTTATGTTTTCATTGGTTTATTGATGGTATTTTTTAATTTTCATTTTCTGATTGGTTGTTGCTATATATAGAAATACAACTGGGTTTTATAATCGATCTTTATAAATTAATTTTCTTAAGTTAAATGATTTTTCTTATAGAATACTTCGGTTTCTACGTAGGGCTTCCCTAACAGCTCAGTTAGTAAAGAATCTGCCTGCAATGCATGAGACCCCGATTCGATTCCTGGGTTGGGAAGGGATAGGCCACCCACCCCAGTACTCTTGGGCTTCCCTTGTGGCTCAGCTGGTAAAGAATCTACCTGCAATGCAGGAGACCTAGCTTGGGAAGATCCCCTGGAGAAGGGAAAGGCTACCCACTCCAATATTCTGGCCTGGAGAATTCCATGAACTGTACAGTCAGTGGGGTTGCAAAGAGTCAGACATGACTGAGTGGCTTCCATTAGATTTCTATGTATACAGTCTTGTTATTTATGAATAAAGAATTTTACATCCTTTTTTCCCGTATGTATGCCTTTTATTTCTTCTTGCCTTTTTGCATTGGCCAAGACCACTATTACAGTGTTGAAAAGAAGTGATAACGTTTTTGCTTTATTTCTGTGCTTAGAGGAAACTCATTCATTCTTCTTACTATTAATAGATGTTAGCTATAAATTTTTTATATGTATCTTTTACCAAGTTGACTTGGTAAATCCCATTTCTATCCTATTCTTTTTTGACTATTCCTAGTTGACTAAGAGTTTTTTTTAAAAAAACTTGTGGCTTAGTGTTGAATTTTGTTAGATGGTTTTTCTCCATCTATTGAAATGATTGTATTTTTACTTGTTTACTCAGTTAATAAGATAAAATTACATCATTTAAAAAAATTCCTTAAAATTGGTTGTTCTTTATTTGCAAGCAGCTTCAAAAACAATTTTGTGTATGTTGATTCATTTTTTAATGTTAAACTGATTTTTTATTCCTGAACTAAATCCTCTTTGGTCATGATGTATTATGCTTTAGCCATTCTAGATATAAATTCTTAACTATAAATAGCAAACATAAAACAAAATCAGGATGATATGAAAAAACATACATTTGAGAAGTGGCAAAAGGTCCTGGGAATGGGTAACAAAAATATGAAACTTAGCAAAAAGGTTGGAAAATAAAGTTTGAAGAAGTTTCCTGGAAAGTAGAAAGTTGTAAAGTAGGAGTGAAATATAACTTTAGTGGATAATCCTGGAAGTACATCTTTAACTATTAGAATTTCTGTTTCTGTTTCTTGCTACAAAAATAATATTCCCCAGAATTGGAAGACCCACATTTCCACATTAAAAAGGCTGAATACTTTGTAGCTAGTCTAGATTATAGCCAGAGGATGGAGGGCCTCAGGAAGGCAGTCCCCAGGGAAAAATTACAATGAATGAGTTTGAGTGTATGGAAAAATACATTGATAAGACTAATAGTAGAAATGTTGAGGTATTTGGAAAAAGTTAATAACTACATGGAAAAACAAGCAAGTGAAAAAATGAGGCAGTTATTAACTCTGCTGGGGGTGGGGTGGGAGAATGAGTGTATAAGACAAAAGACAGTCTTCTCTGTTTGCCTGTGCTAAGAACCAAGTCCTTGGGCTTTCCAAGTGGCACTAGGGGTAAAGAACCTGCCTGCCAACGCAGGAGACATAAGAGACTCCTTAGGAGTTCGATCCCTTGGTCACGAAGATCCCCTGGAGGAGAACGTGGCAACCCACTGTAGTATACTTGCCTGGAGAATCCCATGGACAGAGGAGCCTGGCCAGCTACAGTCTGTGGGGTCACAAAGAGTTGGACACAACCGAAGCAATTTAGCATGCAAGAACCATGTTGGTGTAGTTATAGTAATGTAAATTTGGACCATGGTTTTAACCAGAATTTATGTCAGAACTATGTTGGGAGAATGAAGGCAGGAAAGTAGGGTGCAGTTGATGTAGGAGAGCCTAGTTTTCACCTACCATGGTGGGAAGTTAGTAGATAAATGTCTAAAATGGGTAAGTCATCACATGTAAACAACATGTAAAAATGATGATTAAAAAGAAGGGTAAGCAACCAAAAGAATTAAAGGTAATTGCTTCTACAAAGGGGTCAAGAGAAATTAAAATTTTTTCTAAAAACCTATAACAAACTTCATTTTCCTTACAGAGATGCAGTATTTCAGAATGTATTTGAAAGGTTTATTGTCACTGAAAGTTTCTCTAAAATGTCTTTATAGTCTAGCAATTTGTAGGTTTAGTTCAGTGCTTTGGACGGTAGACTCAGTAAGTTTTTGTTAATCAACAGATATTTCTACAAAAGTGGACTTGACTAACAACTTGTGTCTATTTTCCTTTTAGGTTTAAATTTTTGAAATTGAAGTAGGTCTACACGTTAGGAACTCATGTCTTTTCTTGTAAGTAAACCAGAGCGAATTAGGGTGAGTGTTTTTCTTCTGCCTTTACTATTTTTATTTTCTGAAAAGCAGTGTGTTTTAGCAGATATTGTAGACATTTTTTTTTTTCAATGTGATGCTCAGAATCATGTAGAAGGGAGAGATGCAGAAAGGCAGGCAGGCATTGCAGCCTCCACTGCAAAGAACAGAACTTGCAGGCGCACGCTGACTGGAGACACAGAATATCACATGCCCACCAGCTCATCTGGTAGAAAAGAAACAAGGTGGCTTATTTCATGAGTATCAGTCACACATTAAATGAGTTGCTGGCCCTTCTCATCACAGATATGCACCCACTAATGATCTGCCTGTGTCCTGCGCGTTTTTAGTGAGTTTGTGGGTTTTAAAAATCAGCATCAAATTGTAATCTTTGGAACACTTTTTTGAGCCCAGGCCATCAGCAGTAAAGGCACGGAGTCCTAACCACTGGACTGCCAGGGAACTGCCATCATAGGTTTTAACTGAAGACTCTGAAAAAATTTATTACACCTGAGAACTTCACTAGCTAAAGTGACCTCAGGAACAAGTACTGGGTTTAGCTTCCATGATTTTGTAAAAGACTGTCTTATTTATTATCAAGTATTTAAATGCAGTAGTAATCATTTTAAAATTCTTTAACAGTGTATATGTAAAATGAGACATTGTGAATAGACCACCTTTTTTGGCTTGTGGCATCTCAGCTCCTTGACCAGGGATTGCACCTGGGCCATAGCAGTGAAAGCCTGGAATCCTAACCACTAGGCCATCAGGGAATTACCTGAATATACCACTTTCTTTAAATATTAAGGTGTAAATTATATTTTGTGGTACAGTGCATATGAATATTTTATATCAAGTTTTTTATTTAGGGTGTTGCTCTTTTACTTGGAAAAAAATTGATACAGAGAAGGATAGAGAATGATGGTATAGTTTCAATTCATAGTCCTTATTATGTAACTTTGTTTTTTGCAACGTATTTCTGAATGTTCCTTATCTTTTTCTTGTGTTTATGTGGATAAGAATAACTTATATTGGAAAGAATAAACTTTGGTATTAAGAGGGAAAAAAATACAGAATCCTTCCTTGGCCTGAACTCTACCCAGTGGAAAGAAGACCCTTAAGCCGATGGGCTTCCCTGGTGGCGCTAGTGGTAAAGGTTCTCACCTGCCAGTGCAGGAAACGTGGGTTCGATTCCTGGGTGGGGAAGATCCCTGGTGAAGGAACTGGCAACCCATTCCAGTATTCTTGCCTGGAGAACTCCATGGACGGAGGACCCTACCGGACTACACTACAGTCCAGGGGGTTGCAAAGTCAGACAGGACTGAGCACACACGGAAGCCACTAACTTCCTGTTGTAAACTCTAAATGTTGATTCAAGGTAATACCAGCCTTAAGTGAAATGCAGCCTTGTTCCCATGGCTTTTATGTATGAGCTGCTTTTCTCTCTCAGCCTGATTCAGGTGAAACCAGACCTCTGATTCGTACGATGGAAACCCATACTCGTTTGAAATAGGCCAGTTATATAAACCATAGATCAGTCATGCTAGTTCAATCCTTGTAAACTTGGTAGAAAATTTAAATGTTGATGATGTCTTTAGAACTCCTACTGGATAAAAGAATATGTAGCTGGCTGATTCCTTTTACAACCTACTAGGGGCTTGTGAAACCCTGTTTCATCCCTGTTTTCTGTGCTGTGAATTTATCATATTTTTTTCAAATTGGCAATAATGACCCAAAGCATCTATAGTAGACAGCCATGGACTGACAGTTTTATATACAGGAAGGACAAAAACAGTCCTCATTATTAGGGCCAGTATACTTGTCGTCTGTTAGATTTAAGAATTGCTCACCAAATTAGGCAAAGAAGAATAGAGCAAGGAGTTAATCTATTGTTTTCAGTCGATTTGAATCCCAGTTTCTTTTCAAAACTTGTCCTTAGTAATGTAGCCTAACTATACTGCATGATTCAGTGTTCATAGTTGTATTTTTGTTTTTCTAATGGCTGATCGCTAATTTTTTGTGGCTTGGAAGAAGTACTAATTCTCTCTGGGGTTTTCCTCTTTAGCGATGGGTCTCGGAAAAGTTCATTGTTGAGGGCTTAAGAGATTTGGAACTATTTGGAGGTAAGTACAGTATGGCTTTTAGCCATCAGTTCAGGATAAATATCACTACCTTTTTCTTGATTACAGTCAATTTATAGACATTAGCAATTCCAAGGGAAAGTTGTTATATTTATTTGGCTCTTTTTTGAATCCATGGTTCCCCCCAAATTTGAGGGCTAATCTGGCAGTTAGTTGTCCTTGGCTGTCTTGATTGTTAAAAAGCCAGTATTTACTTAAAAGCACACGTGTTTCTTCTAAGTATTTGTCGAGTTGAAATACTTAAAAGGAAAAAAATAGGTGTTTAAAAGCCTCTAGCCTTGAAGATTTAAAAAATAAAATTATGATCAGGACAGAGGTAGCAGTGATATGAAAGTTATGGTTTTACTGATGAATCTAGTTGACTCATCTTTTCATGAGACTTAAAAGAGACTAAAGGAAAAAATCTGTCAGGACAAAGGCACTAACTTCCTATTGTAAATTCTAAATGTTGATTCAAAGTAAAGTAGATTTACAATTTGGAAGTTAAATAGACCCAACCTCTTCCCTTTGGCTGTTTTCAGATTGAGCTGTTTTCAGATTGAGCTGTTTTGGGAACTGTGATCTTAATTGAAGGCAAGGAAAATTCCTTTTCTATAAAAATAATAGTAATAAAGCCCCATTCTTTGTGTCTGAACACCACAGATACTCACTTTAGCTCCTATAGCTAAGGAAATGGCTTATCAGATTATGTTGGTTAACTGATCCAAAATACCTTGAAAGCCTTGAGTGACTGAAAACTCAAACACGTTAGTTACCAGGTGGTACCTATTAATTTATTTTCCCTAATGCCACTCAGAAAACTTCTGGAGTTGAATTATTCATGAACTTTGTCGAAGGGTTGTGTAAAAGACAAATGAGAGTTTAGAAAAACGATGAGTTATTTTTGTTTTGATTATAAACAATAAAAATAATCTACACAGTACAAGCAAGGCTTATGGAGCAGAAATACTATATCTGCTCCCATTCTCATTTTCTTCCCGTCACTAATGGTAACACGATGGTTTAAAAGTAAATACTGGCACTGATGAAAATTGAGTTGGAAGTCCAGTTTATATTAGTTTAAAATATTCTGGTTATGTGAATTAGATGAATGGATTTTGATTTCGGTATCTTGAGTGTAGGATTTCTGGGTGTCTTTTGATAATTGCCTAGTCTCTGATCTGAGGAAGATGAAGAAATTGTTCTGTATATTGTTTACAGTTTAATGAAATGTATATTCAGGTTGATACAGCTTGGGATTTGCCTTCTGCTCTATGAAGACTGGGTTTCATTTCCTTTCACCTGTTCACCTGGCTTCTTACCTTTGACTGTAAGAAGCCTGTCTTAAGCAACCACTCCTGCCATTTGTATACCAGGAAACTGATCCATGGCACACACACAAAAATCTTATTTTGATAAATTGAGGCTAATTTACTCTGCAGATATTTTGGAGATGTGTAATCATTCCAGTCCTTTACAGTTAGAATCTTTACTTCGGTTATTTTTCAGAATAGAGAAAATAAAAAGCATAGATACAGAAGTTGTCCGCTTTTGGAGCAGAAAGTTATTTAAGCTGTCCAATGCTTTATTCATGTTCACCAGGCATAGCAGAGGGCCCAAAAGCCTTTGCTTTATTTTCATTCAGAACAGGATGTATCTGACTGAAGAATCAAATTCAGTAATGGTCCCACAAACACAGGTTGCGGTATTAAAACTTCTTTTGTCTTTTTTTTTTTTTTGGCAAATCTATTTTTTATTTCCTGTACTCCCTGGGAAATCAACAATGTCTATAATTTTATAATGAATTTTTATAAAAGTGTAAGAGTCTGAAACCAGCCTATTGAAAGTAATATTGCTTGCTGATGGAAAGTAATTGTATAACTGAAACTATAGCAGTTGAGTCGTACTCAGTAAAGAACACCCGTAGAATAAGAGTCTTGCCAAGTTTTGAAGAGCCATAGATTCATGTTTAAAACCCTGTGTATCGGCAGCATTTTTACTGTGAATCTGTGTGTGTGTGTGTGTGTGTGTGTGTGTGTGTTTATATGTAGCACTGCAGGCAGTTTTTGCTGTAAATGACTTAAGTGGTTTCTATTAATAAATATAGTTCTAAGTGTAGTAATTGCTGTTCTGAATGTGGGTGTGTCTTCTGCCGAAAACACAAAATGCCAACAACCAATCTCTCTACTCCAGAGCAGCCTGCGGGTGACGCCCGGAGAAAAGTGAGTGGCTTCCTGGGCTCTTGGACCAAGGCTGTTGCATGGAGTTGACTTGTGGGGCTCTGTTTGGTTTTTTGGTTGGCTTATCATTTTACATTTTTGCTCATCTGCCCTTGAGTTTTATTTGCAATATCATTCTTCTTGTGGGGACTCAGGTTTCACCCTGGAGAGATTCTGATGTGTACTTTGAAAACTGAAAAAACATCGCAGGCACTCTTTCTCTCTCCTCCCCCTCCTAGCTCTCCCAATCACCTGGCCGCCCTCTCCAAAACAGAAGAGAGAGAAAGTTTCAACACTCTAGTGTGGTCATCTTGCAGTGTCTAGTGGCATTATATTTTCTGTCCTTAGTCAATTAATAATAGATTTCAGTCCACAGAGAGAATATAGATCTCTGTCTAGATGATAAGGCAGGACTTCAAATCTACTTTAAAAACAAACCCCCAGATTTTAATATACAAAACAGAAAATATAATATTTTATTGGCAGAAGTTTTAAGAATCCTGCCCCACTTCTGACTCTTCTACTTTATTTTACCAATGGGAATAACAGCAGCAAACCAAGCTGTTTCTGATACAGTGAATCAGTGTCTTATACAGAGAGAATCAGAGTCCTTTTCTCCACAGACCTCTTCCTCTTTTCCAGTGACGACCTTGGTGCCTTTTGCAGGCAGCTCCAAGGTGGGTGAAAGATAATGCTGCTGACTAGGAGTTTATTTTTTTTAGGAGTTTATCTTTGAGTGAAGCTTGCTTGGCAGTGCCTGTCTGTCAGATCCGAATATTTTCCAGTCAGGAGACCAAAAACGTGCCCTATACGAACAGTTAGGTGTTCTTCCAGAGTACAGCGCCAGGTGTATATAGTTTTTATATTTCCCCTGCTGCTGATTTTATACCAAAAGTCATCCTGTGTGAAACCTGTGGGAGGTTGAATGTACTTATTTGTTGGGCATTTCACAGATAATGTCTTTGTGTGCTTTATTGCATTTTGGTTTATATTCTTTAAACAAAGTTACTTAATGGTCATTTCTCGATATCAGTAGCTTATGTATTTTTCAAATGCTTCAGAATGAACAAATTACTCTTCACGGTAGGGGAAACTAAGAAAAGACTTTGATCGATTAGTTTCTTTCTCTAGGCAATTTGAGATTACACATTACACTAATAAAACTATGCCATGCTGTGTTTAAAGAGAATGGACTTCATATCTCATCCTTTTCATCTGAATTTTGACCTTGTCTAAATCTGAAACAGTATAATGGACTAACCTGCCTTTCTTGTGGGAAAATCAGACCAAACCTCTTGCTTTCAAAATATTATTGCCTTTGTTTGTTTTCCTAAATAAAGATCAGTTTCTCTCTGAGTTCAGACTGTAGAACATCCACAACCCAGAAAGGCTCCATTTTAGGGTCCTTTCCAGGCAGCTGGGGACAGAATGGTAGAGGGGCCAAGCAGCCAGCAGTAGTTCAGTGCATGGAACTCCAGACTGCCCAGTGGACTCATTCGTGTGCCCAGTTACCTAAAGAATTCCGTTTTCTAACACGCTCTAAAGTACTTTTCTGTAGTCGACAGTTGAAATATGTTTGTCAGGTTACAAGCTAATCATATGAGTAATGAAATGAATCATTCCTCACCTAAGCTCAACAGAAGTATGGCTTTAAGTGCATAGGTAGTATGTCTTCTATGCACTCTTGGTAAGAGAAGGGAGGTGGGGAGTTTTAAGAAAAAGTATCCCATCTGTAGTTTTTCTAAAGGGAGTTATTTAAAATGCATGTTAAAAAAATTTATCTCAGGACTCAAGTGTCTTTCACAGCCCTCTTTTTCAGATTAGAAACACAAGGCATTTTGCCTAGAGATCAGAGGAGAGGCCTTAAAACACAGTCGCTCTAGATTTGTTCTCATTAGGGCCATATTGTTAGCTGCTAAAATACACGGTCCTTTCTCACACACAGGTGTCGGATTCTGATCTGCAGAGTTCCCCTGGTAACAGGAGCTAGGGGGGTGTGTTGTAGGAGGGCTGGCATTCACAGCCTAGGTCTGTTTGTTGAACTGTCTCCAGTGGAATGGGCTGGTACGTTTGCTTCTCCTCTTCAACCCATGGGAATAACAAGGTCATGGGCAGAAAACCTGAGTTCAAATGTTGGCTTAAGTTTTCTTTTTTTTTTTCCTTTTTTTGGCCACACCGTACCAGGGAAGTCCCATAAATGATTCTTTTTTAAGTAGATGCCAGCATGGTTGTATGCCTCGGGGAATACATCGGTGAAGAGATAGGCCCTGTCTGCACAGAGCTTATATTCTAGCATAGAAGACAGACAGTAGACAAGCTGCGGTGATCCCCACAAAGAAAATCCCAGTGATCCCAGTGCGGGAGAAGAAGCGAGGTGACGTAATAAAGTGACTGGGAGCCTGCTTTCCTTTGACTAGAATAGATGACATTAAGTTGCAGCCTCGGAGGTGAGGAAGCATCGATGAGAAGATGGGGAGGGCAGGGAAGGAGCAGGTCAGGCGTGATCCAGACAGAGGGATAGCTGGCGCGCATTTGCTACGACCACTTGCTCACGGAGGGGCAGTGAGGCCAAGTCAGGTGGACCTCAGAGGCCAGAGTAGGGGCTGGGTCTGAAAGCAGCCCCCTGGATTTTCTGTTAACTGGCGACCCTGATTTTCCTGAGGGTAGATTGATACTTGAGAAAACAGCTAAGCAGATTGAGAATATGTGTAGCAGGTTTCAGGTTCAAGGTTATGATGGCTGTCTCCTCGATGAGCACCTCCTGCCGCTGAGATTCTCCACAGCTGGGGGTCGCCACCTCGCAGCTCTCGGCTTAGGCTTTTTGCTCAGATCGCTACTCTGTTTTGTTCCTTGATGGTCTGAATCTCTCTCAGCTGCGTGAGGCACCTGCCGTGTAGTAACCAGTATCTGGTTTGAAGATGAGGCTTTGAAGAAGCTGCAGTAGCTGTTAAGTGATCCTGGAATCTGTTTTCAAAGCATCTGAAAGCACAGCTATGTGCAGAAACCAAAAGCAAACCAATCTTAACCGTGGATCAACCTCTAGGAGTCTCTGTTTTCTCCATTTTCTCTGTTCCACCTTCTTTGTGGAACAGGAGAATGACCAAAAAGTAGACAGCAGGAGAGGGAGGAGAATAGAATTCATGTTTACTGAATACCTGTGATCCACCAAGCAGCGCTGAGCTCTGTACATGTTTCGTCTCATCTCATCGTCATAGCAACTCCAACTCCGTGAAGTGGGCATTATTCCACTGATGAGATAACGAAGATCCCAGGGGTCAGAGGGACTTGCCCAGGGTCACGGCACAAGTGACAGACTGAGTTCAAGTTCAGCCTCTCCCTGGCCCCTAAGCCTTGAGTCTTAGCATTATCCCATATGTTTTGCTTCAGATAGCCTTTCCCAAATTATCTTCCCCCAGATTTAACAGATGTAAGACACACAAGGCAGCTTTGAGAAATATGTTAGGTTAAACAGTGTTAGTCTTTGTCAAAACTGCAGAACTTCTCAAAATCTTTAACATGCGTGCACCCCTTGTGATCATCCATGAGATGGAGTGTGTTGCATGTTATAACTTAACTGGGTGTGTAGACTGTTTCTATGCATTAACTGCCAGGGTCAGTGCTCCGTGGGGCCTGCTTTGGGGAAATCAAAAAATGATAGAAGAATGGACAAGAGACAGAGGCATTTTCACTCTGGAGAAAATCCACATGGCCAATAAATACATGAAAAGATGCTCAACTTCATTAGCAATCGGAAATGTAAATCAAACCCACAAAGAGATTGGCAAAAATTAAGTCCAAATACACCAAGCGTTGAGGAAAAGCTGGGTTGACAAGAGCAAGAGTATTGCTGGCGAGAGTATAAACTGATATAACCTTTTTAGAAACCAATTTGGCATTTTTCTCCTAAAGTCAAATGTTTGTATACCCTGTGACCTCCAGTTCTACTGCTCAGTATAAGCTTTAGCATAACTCGTGCACGTATGTGTCAAGGGACCCATCCGAGTGTGTTTTTAGTGGCACAGTTCATAACAGCCACTGAAAAGCAACCCCAAGAGCCCATCATCATTGGAAGGATAGACTGAAGTTGCTCATAAGGAGAATGTTACACAGTGTGGCTAAATACAGCAATATCGGTGAACCTTAGACATCTAAAGTTGGTTAAATGAAGACTACACTTTGCTGACAAGGCTCAACTTTGCTTGACTGGGTTCCTCTTAGTGTAAGCACTGCTGGAGACAAAATCCCGTTTGGTTTCTTGCACCCCCGGCAGCATCAGTTGTTTTGAAAGCAGACGTGTTTCAAACGTCAGGGACCCCCCACAAAGTGATACCAGAACATTTCTCAGCTCACACACTCTGCTGGCTCATGCTGAGCCAAGAGCCTCTGAGTCTTTGAAGACCTTTTCCTAATCAGAGGGCAGGTTTATGAACGCAGCCTGTGAAATATGAGCTGGTCTAAGAGTCTTCGTTTCAGTTAGACACACATCTGAAGAAAAGAGGATCCAAGAGGAAAGTACTGATAGGCCTTAAATAATACAGATAAAGTTAGATCTGGAAGAAGGACACTGAGCCTATTGAACTGAAGGAAGAGCTGTTGGCCTGCCATTTACTTTTTTGGGCATTTCCCATCGGGACCTCACCTGTGATGCCCGCATCCGAAGTAGCTGAGACCCAGCTTCATCTGCAGCTGAATTGCACGGGGAGCGGGTCCCTTCTGCTCCCTGGGATGAGGGCCAAGATGGTTCTGTTCCCTGCCTGTAGCTCCATGTGTTAGATGTTTTCTAGCTTCCCTTGGAAATGTCAGGGAATGACTAGTCTGGCCTCTTTTTTTTTTTTTTTTTTTTAATTATTTTGCTGTATGAGGTCTTAGTTGTGGCCTGTGGGATCTAGTTCCCTGACTGGGGATTGAACCTGGATCCCCTGCATTGGGAGCTCAGAGTCTTAGCCACTGGACTGCCAGGGAAATCCCTTGGCTGGCCTCTCGGTTTGCTCAAGAGGGAGACTCTTATGGCCAATAGTGAGATTCAACGTTTGATCTTTGGGAATTTTTTTAAATCAGGATCTTAAAAATAGGACCCTAATGCAGCTGGAAATTTAAGAGAACCCCCTACCCACCCATCTCCCTTCTCTTTTCTAAATATGCCTTTCTCTGGACATCCTTTCCCAGGTAAGAATTTCAGCGCTTTTAGCTATGACCCAGCTAAAGCCACAGCTTTTAGGTATGAGATGAGCCAGTTGTTGAGAAGGACAAGCAAATCAACTGTCAACTACACCTGACCCTCATCCCCATCCATATTTGTAGTTAGCCCTCACACGTACTCTTAATATTGGTGCCAGTGACTGCACTGAACTGGTGAGATTTTACTTTACCTTTCTCATCAAACAGTGCTGGAACTGCGCCAGAGTCCAAATTTGTATGTTTGTTTAGATGCCAGTCTCCTCATGGGTCTGAATTACCGTCTTCCCCATTCCCACGCCTGTCCCCAAGTTTCTCTCACTAACCTGTTTTTCTTTTCCTGTAGACCAATGAGGCGAGCTCAGAGTCGATAGCATCCTTCTCTAAGCCGGAGATCATGAGTAGCTTCCTGCCAGAGGGAGGGTGTTATGAGCTGCTCACCGTTATAGGTAACGTCCAGGACTGTCATGCTCCAGGGGACTGCACTAGTCTTTTCAGCACCCTCAGATGAATGTGTGCCAGAAGCTGTCAGCCAGTTAGCAGGCTATGTGGTGACAAAGCTGGCTTTTTGGGGAGGGTCTTCTGTGGTTTTCTTCTTTGAGGTATGGAGAAAGAGATCAATCACGTTTTCAGGAGAGGAGCTCTTTTTCAGTTCTTTTCTGCACGCTCCTGGTGTCCTGGGCCATCATCAGTTAGAATAAGTTGTCTGAGAAGGAACTGACAGAAGAAGAAAAAATCAAGACATAACAGAAGTGAAAGTTTTAACTTGAATTTTCTTTTAAAATCAAGTCTTTTTTTTATTAATTGGGGAATAGTTGATTGCCAATGTTGTGTTAATGTCAGGTGTATAGCAAAGCATTTCAGTTACTCATATACATATATTCATTCTAAAATCAAGTCTCTTTAAAGAAGATGAAAACTGGTGTTGCTCTTGTCCCTGTTTATGGCCTTCTTTTCTTTTAGGCAAAGGATTCGAGGACCTGATGACAGTGAATCTAGCAAGGTACAAACCAACAGGGGAGTATGTGACGGTACGAAGGATTAACCTCGAGGCTTGCTCCAACGAGATGGTGACGTTCTTACAGGTAATCAGAAATGATTGTGACACTTGGAGGGGGGCTGTAGTCCCAGTAGTGATTACAAGGATGTTTACATCTGTCTTCTGAAATAGCTGGCAGGAAACGAAAGTGGACCAAGCCAAGAAG
Source organism: Ovis canadensis (assembly GCF_042477335.2). Classification (NCBI taxonomy): domain Eukaryota; kingdom Metazoa; phylum Chordata; class Mammalia; order Artiodactyla; family Bovidae; genus Ovis; species Ovis canadensis. Next base: position 56,398,548 of record NC_091255.1, on the reverse strand, counting down.
GTAAGGAAGCTCTCGGTGAAGGATCTCGGACATTTGGTGTTAAGGGTTGTGTGGCACTGCTCAGCCCGATGTGTATTTCCCGCTTCTCTAGAGACTCTCTGTGGCTCATTTATTCATGTATTTGTTATTCAGCGAGGCTAAGTAACTCACCCCTGGTCACATACATACTAGTAAGTGACAAGCTCCACACTCAGTCTCTTTTCTGGTACAGGGAGGAGGGCCTGAGTCAGTGTTGGTTGGGCCCCTTCCCCTTCTTCAGGTACAGGGCTTTTCTGAATCCAACTCATCTGAAGGTGCTCTAATACCAGTTCATATGTTCAGAGTAGTCTTGTGGGTCTCAGGGTGGGACAGAAAGTCAATCCTAGCTCAATTATTTGGGAAAAAAAAAACAAACCTGAGTTTGTTAGAGAGCGCATTGGGCTCTGTGATTCTTTTCTTCATTCTGTAGAGCTGTGGACAGGTTAGAAGGGGCTGGCTGTTTGGCCTTGGCTCATTTCCCAGGGGCCAGGACCCTGGAGTTTCTGCAGTTCTTTTGTTCAGTTTTTTTTTTTTTTTTCACATCTTTTGTCCAAATTTACTTTAGAATTCCATCAGTCTTATGCTTTCTATAGCTGCTTCTGAGGAAAGGAGCTCTCAACCGGAGGTCGCTGGAGAAAGCTCTTCTAACGTTTAGTAGTTGCTCTTAGTGTGCTCTTTCCACATTCCCATCTCTAACAACACTTGCCTTTGTAATAGGCAAACATGTTGTTGCTGTTGTTTTCTTATCTTAAAGAGTGGTGTGCCTTGGCCCTTGCGGTTGAGCTAAGCTTTCAACTTCCCGAGTCTTCAGTCTGCAGTCTGTTTTCTTGTCTCCGAGGCAGTGCCCTGCCACCCTCTGCTGTCTCGGCCATTGCCCTGGCGGTGGGGAATGGTTCTCAGGCCCTTTAGGATTGGCTGGCAGAGCCAGAGCTAGGCAGAAGCTGGCGGAGCAGGGCTGACTTCCCTGCAGAGACAGCAGAGCCTGGCTCCTCTCATCCCGGTCCCGGCGGCTCCTGGGCTTCTCGGTCCCCGTAGTGTTCACACTGCCACTACCATCTTGCGTGTTCTCCTCAGTGCCCCTTGGTTCTTCTTCTTATTATTATTAATATTTATTTGGCTGCACCAGGTCTTAGTTGCAGCATGCAGCCTCTTTTAGTTGCAGCATGTGAACGGTAAGTTGCAACATGCGAGATTGAGTTTCCTGACCAGGGATCGAACCCGGGCCCCTGGCGTTGCAGAGTGTGGAGTCTGAGCCACAGGACCACCAGGGCAGTCGCTGCCCGCTGGTTCTGACTGCAGCTCACCATTGCTTGCAGGGGGAACTCCATGTCTCTAAACTCTTCAGCCACCCCAACATCCTGCCCTACGGAGCCACCTTCATTGCGGACAACGAGCTGTGGGTCGTCACGTCGTTCATGGCATACGGTGAGTGGGCAGGGGGTCCTGGCGGAGAGGGGTTCTGCGTGCTCTGCCAGCAGCTCGCTCACGTGCCGCTGCCCTTCCCTGTCCCGTCGGCCCTCTTCCTCAGGCTCGGCCAAGGACCTCATCTGCACGCACTTCATGGACGGCATGAGCGAGCTGGCCATCGCTTACATCCTGCAGGGGGCGCTCAAGGCCTTGGATTACATCCACCACATGGGCTACGTGCACAGGTGCTCGCTCTCGCCGGCCTCTCCCCCTTTACATGAGCGGTGTCTGGGATCATGAGCCCTCCAAGGAACGGCTGAAGGCTGAAGTCAGTCAAGCCAGAGGTTAAACCGAGGCGCGAGTCCAGCCCTTGCCTCTGCTGGGGGCGCGGAGCATTTGCCCTGTCCGTGTGAAGCTGCTGGCTTTCTCTTTACCGAGCAGCTTTTTCCTGAGGACTGTGTGAGGGGACTGACTAGCCAGCGTGGGCCTCTGCACCCACCCCTTCCCTCCTTGGAGCGCCCCTGCTGGGGTGTGCTCCGGAGTCAGCCCTCAGCTAGGGGGCTCAGGAAAGGACAGATGGCTCAGTAGATGGTGTTGGGGAGAAGCAGTTCGGGGTAGGGAAGATGGTACAACCAGGACCTCTCCCTAATTCCATGTGCAGAGGAGTAGTTCAGATGTTTGCAAGGCCTAAATGCAAGCTCTAGGCTTACACAGAAGGAAATGCAAGGAAATATTTTTGTGCCCCGAGGCGTACCATAACTTCTAAATGTTTTACACACAAAAAACATAAGGCCAAAAAAAAGGATTTGATTCGATTATATCAAGATTAAAGCTTTCTCTCTAATACAGGGCACCAGGGACAAAGTTAATAGAGGAATTAGAGTGTGGAAGCTGTTCATTTTGTCCAAAACCAATTTTGTGAATCGGTAAGAAAAAGATAGCGAAGCAATAGAAAAATGGGCAAAGGATATGAAGTTCATACAAGGGAAAACCCAAAAGACTGATAATGGTCATATGAACAGACACTCAGCGCGGCTCCTCAGGTGGCGCAGTGGTAAAGAACCCGCCTGCCAGTGCAGGAGACCTAAGAGACTCAGGTTTGGTCCCCGAGTCGGGAAGATCCCCCGGAGCAGGGAATGGCACCCCACTGCAGTATTCTTGCCTGGGAAATCCTACGGACAGAGGAGCCTGCCGGGCTACAGCCCATGGGGTCACAAAGAGTCACACATGACTCAGCAAGAATCAGAAAATCAAATGAAAACAAGGTGATGTCACCTTATGCCCATGGGGGCCCTGGCAGGGATTCAGACGCTGGGTGAGGACTAGGGCGGTGAGGAGGTGGGCCTCCCATCCAGATGGTAGAAGGTGGCCCCACGCAGCCAGTCAGCGTCACTCAGACCCGGGGCCATCGGTGCTGCCTCTGGGTGCACACCCCAAAGAAGCCCTCCCACAGGCACCTCAGGGGATGTGTGCATAGACGTCTGTATTCATATTCGTGCTGGTTAGAGTCAACATGAGTGCCCCTTCCTAGAAGAATGGATTAGTAAATGTCAGACCCCACTCCAGAGTGCAGGTGGCAATTAGAAGCAACAGTGAGGTGTATACCATTGGCAACACGGTGGAGCTCAGAAACATAACCCTGAAACATGGGCTGCCTAACACAGTACCGTTAGGTCAAAACAGAAGATGCGTGCGAAACAGCAGTACACTTTATGAGAACACCTACAGACAGAAAGTACAGATTAAAGGCAGCAGAGGAAGTCACTAGAGGAAGAGTGGTCTGTGAGCAGAAAAGAGAACTGAAACAAAACATAAATAAGTTTTAAAACCTGGTGATGTGTAAATGGGGTCATGATGTTTTTTCTGTTTCCGTATGTTTGAAATTTTTCACAAAAATACATGTTCATGTGTATATAATATGTATGTATATGTGTACTCACATATTATATGTATATATATGTTGTTTAGTGGCTAAGTCACGTCCGACTCTTTTGCAGTCCCATGGACTGTAACCCACCAGGCTCTTCTGTCTGTGGGGTTTCCCAGACAAGAATACTGGAGTGGGTTGCCATTTCCTTCTCCAGTGGATCTTCCTGACCCAGGGATCCAACCTGAGTCTCCTGCTTGGCAGGTGGATTCTTTACCACTGAGCCACGAGCGAAGCAGTGATCTGTGTGTATGTGTGTAATACACACCCCAGGGGAGAGAGCTGGCTGGGTCTAGTGTGTGAAGACAAAGCTTTGTGCTGTGAGGGCCTCCTCCGCCACCCAGTGACACACCCTCCCCACCCACAGGAGCGTCAAAGCCAGCCACGTTCTGATCTCCGCTGATGGGAAGGTCTACCTGTCGGGTTTACGCAGCAACCTCAGCATGATCAGCCACGGGCAGCGGCAGCGTGTGGTCCACGACTTCCCCAAGTACAGTATCAAGGTTCTGCCCTGGCTCAGCCCAGAGGTCCTCCAGCAGGTCGGTGCCCTGGATCTCAGGAGCCCCCGCCCCCACCAACTTGTGATACCGCCCCCAAGGAGGCCTTCAGGAAATTCTAGGGATGAGGGGTGCCCTCTGCTTCTGAGAAGAGTTGGGGGTTCTTGGAGAGAGGGCTCTCCTATTGGCCGGTAGACCTGGGAGGCCCCTTGCAGCACAGGGATGCTGTGTCCCTGGCAGGTGATGTCATTACCCCTGGCGGGTCCTGAGCTGCACTGAGAGATGCTCCCATCTTATGGGAAGAGAGAGTACCAAATTCTCGAGCATTTGGCGCGCTCTGCATCCCTGTGCTAAGCAGAGCACTTCCTCCTGCTCCCACATGGCCTTAGCCAGACACTTGTTCATTCCAAAATAGCAGCGACTCCTCAGTGTACAGGTGAGGGAAGCCTCGCAGCTCGTCCCGATTTGGGGAGTTTCCGCTCCACCTGCTTCTTTGTCTGAGAACAACGACCAAGGCTCCAGTGGAGTGACCTGTGGCTTTTCTCTCCTGATACAGAATCTCCAGGGTTACGATGCCAAGTCTGACATCTACAGTGTGGGAATCACGGCCTGTGAGCTGGCCAATGGCCACGTCCCCTTTAAAGACATGCCTGCCACCCAGGTGAGCCTGCAGCTAGGGATCTTCCTTCTGTCCTCCTTTCCTGTCTGCCTCCCACAAACGCTTGTTGAGGACCTGCACACTCTGGACACCAGCATGTGTGTGTGTGTGTCCATGTGTGTGTGTGTTGGGGGGAGGGTGGGGGGGGGATAGTTGCGTAACTTGTGTAACTGTTTACTTGTGTCTGTGATAATTGTGGAAATGGAGCCCGGGAGGTGGGGGTCATAGAAGTAAGCACTGCTCATAATCACAGGCCTGGAGCCCACATACCAGGTGTCTGTTTTTACTTTTCAACTGATATCCCCCCCAGCTTTTGGCTGCACCACATGGCATGTAGGATCTTAGTTCCCCAGCCAGGCATTGAACCCATGCCTGCTGCAGTATAAGTGTGGTCTTAACCAACTGGACCGCCAGGAAAGTCCCTGAGAAATTTTTCAAGCTTATAAAATGTGTTTTGTTTTTTAACTTTGATCAGTATACCTGGAAGCTGTTGTTCTTCAGATACTAAGTCATGTCCAGCTCTTTGCAACCCCATGGACTGCCACACGCCAGGCTTCCCTGTCCTCCACTATCTCCCGGAGTTTGCCCAAGTTCATGTCCATTGAGTTGGTGATGCTGTAGAAGGCCGATTTCTAAGTTAGAATTAGACTTCTCAGGTTCAGTGCTACCACTTTCCAGCCAATACCTTTGCAACCTCCAGCCTCCTCCTGTTCATGCTTCCTCCACTTTTTAAAACTTAAATATTTTTAGTTGGAGGATAATTGCTTTACAATGGTGTGTTGGTTTCTGCTGTACATCAGCATGAATCAGCTGTCGGTGAACGCAGGTCCCCTCCTTCTTGAACCTCCCTCCCACCTCCCGCCCTGTTCACGCCCCTTTGCACTGCCTGCTGCCCTTGGCTTCTTGGCGTACACGCAGCCAGGAGTCTGCATTGTCTCCCTTGGAGCTGGACTTAGGGAAGAGACTTATCCAGGTCTTGCCAAGTCCAGGAATTGGACTTGGGTCATTTGGGTAAGGATTACCTGGGCCCAGAGTTCCTGGAGCATGATCTAGACCTGGGAGGAGGCGGTGGGGGCCGGGGTCAGGGGGTTGTGCCCGTTGAGTAAGCCTCTCCTTGAGCCCACAGATGGCTTGCCCTGTGGGGACACGGGCGGCTGAGGAGGGGCCAGAGGGCCGCTCTAGAGGAGGGAACCTGGGGCAGCTTCAGGGAGGGGACACTTGAGACTTGAAGGCAAATAGGAATTAACTAGGTGAAGAATGGGAGCTTCCAGTGGAAGGAAACTTTTCAGCAGAGGGAACAGCCTGTGACAGGCCCCGTCAAGAAAGAACAGAATCTGAGGACAGGAGGTAGTTGTGTGGCTGAAGTATGAGTGCTTCTGCGGGGCTGCCAGTGGCGTGGCTGGAGAAGGAAGCCCAGGCAGGTCACGAGGGCCTTTGCGGGCCAGGCCAGCGTGTTCCATTCTTGTCCTAGGGCCTGTGGAGAACTGTCAAAGGCTTCTGAGCACAGGAGTGGTAGCATCAGATGCATGTTTCAGAAAAGTGAGTCTTGCAGCCGGATGAGCTCTGGTGGACTAGACAAGATGGTGTGGATGTCTGTCTAGGTACAGCATCGAGAAAATCAAAGTAAGACAGTGACAGGCCTTTTCCCACTTCTGTCTTTGCTGCCCCCGAATCACTCGTGCGTTTGGGGAAAAGTGGACTTGTGAAGAAACTCTGTGGTCCTTCTGGGGGCCCCTCCAGCCCGGCCCTGGCTCTGTCCTCCCCAGATGCTGCTGGAGAAGCTGAACGGCACGGTGCCTTGCCTGCTGGACACCAGCACCATCCCCGCCGAGGAGCTGACCATGAGCACCTCGCGCTCCGCGGCCAACTCGGGCCTGAGCGAGAGCCTGGCCCCCAGCACCCCCAGGACCTCCAATGGCGACTCGCCCTCCCACCCCTACCACCGCACCTTCTCGCCCCACTTCCACCACTTTGTGGAGCAGTGCCTTCAGCGCAACCCGGACATGAGGTGCACCTGCGGGGCTTAGGGTGGGCCTTGCAGGGAACCCTGGGCTGGCGGGGGTTGGAGACGATGCATCTGTCCCAGAAAGGTCTGGGTTCCCCGGAGGAGTCTGAAGTCCCCACAGCGGGAGCGGGTGGCCCAGGGTTTGCCAGGAAGCCAGTTGGGTCACTCTGGCTATTGTTTCTTGAGGAGCCAAGGGAAGGAGAGGGGCACTTGAGGGTAAGGCAATAGCAGCAGGATTCTGGAAATGACACAGGGGTGATGCTGGCCTCTTCTCTCCTTCCTCTGCAGACCAAGCGCCAGCACCCTCCTGAACCATTCTTTCTTCAAGCAGGTACAGTAGCCTTCCCTGGGCCCCCTGCTGGTGATTTTCCTTGCTTGTGGCTCCAGCCACCCTCAGTCCCCTTAGTTTGGGGTCTTTAGATATTGTCTCCTCCTCCCTGGTGGAGGCTCAAATGGTAAAGAATCTGCATGCAGGGTGGGAGACCCGGGTTCAGTCCTTGGGTCGGAAGATCCCCTGGAGAAGGGGATTCTTGCTTGGAGAATTCCACGGACAGAGAAGCCTTGCAGGCTACAGTCCATGGGGTGGCAATAAGAGTTGGACATGGCTGCATGACTAACACTTTCATTTTCCCGATGGGTCAGAGACATGGCTGTGTTTCCAAAGTCCATTACAGGCGCTGCTCCTTCCTCTCCCCTTAGAGACTCCTGCCTCTAGCCCCTGTCTGTCCCTGAGCCATGGTCGCTTGCCCCACCATGTCCTGAGGCTGAAACAGGATCCACCCGCAACTCTCTTCCCCAGATCAAGCGACGTGCCTCAGAAGCTCTGCCTGAGTTACTCCGACCTGTCACCCCCATCACCACTTTTGAAGGCAGACAGTCTCAGGATCACAGTGGGATCTTCGGCCTGGTAACAAACTTGGAAGAGCTGGAGGTGGACGACTGGGAGTTCTGAGCCTCTAAAGAAGGTGCCTGTTCTTCATCCTGGGCTGCGTGCACCTCCAGGACCCTTCCCGAGGGCTGGCCACATTCCCACCCTCCTTGGGGCAGATGGGGCAGAAAGGACATTTCCACCAGGAGAGCTGGCTGCTTAGGGACTGGAAAGGCAATTCTTGGAGAGAAACTTTACTGCTTCAAGGCTTTTGAGACATGAGGGAACCCCAATACCCAGGGATCAGGAGGGGCCAGAAATCTAACATTCCCTGTCCTGTGAGCTCAGGCAACCTGACCTCTGCAGAAGGGAGAGCCACTGTCCTGTCCTGGCCATGGGGTTGTGAAGTCCAAGCCCAGGGTTAGACTTGCCTGGGGAGCTGTGGCTTCCTATGCTGGCTCTCCCATCAGCCTAGTTCCATTCTTCTCCCCTACTCTCAGATCCTATAGGTCCATGGAGGGACCCTGCCCCATTCCCCCAGGCCTCTCCCTAATAACTGAAGGACAGGGTATTCTTTTCTCTTTAAGCACTAGATTAAGGCTTGGGTGGTCCATCCTCCTCCTACTCGGCCCCTGACACCTCACCTTGGTTCATCTGGGGAGCTCCTTCCTTTCCCACCAGGAGCCCATCTAACTGACCCCTGCTGGCTGCCTTGGTGCTGCCCAGCCTGAGGGGCTTAAGTTCTAAGGCCATGTTAGTTTCATTGCCAGAACAAATTAAAAGGTTCCAGAGAATCCACTGGAGAGTGACACTGTCGTGCGTTGGCCATGCAGGCTCGGACACAAGTCATCCCGCCCTGGGTTCTGCCATCTGAGAGCGTTTCCATGCATGCCCGTGGAGGCATAGCAGTGACCTCCTTCACGAGACAGCCTCAACAACACACATTTCCTTTAAAACCCATGATAGATTTGTCTTTAACTATCTGATGTTGGGGCCATTTTAGCCTGTAGCCATCAAAACACTTTGGAGCAGGAAGGGTCTGAGTGCTGGCCCTTCCTCGGGACCACGTCTGGGCCAGTGGAGGCCAGGCAGAAGAGGCTCCCTTTTGGCAGGAAAGGAGGTGAAGGGGGTTGTTTTGCAACAGGACTCGTGGTGTCTCCTTACCTTGGAAACTAATACTCAAGAGAGCAGGTAATCCAAGACCCAGACCCAGTCCTCCCCTCCATCCTGGCTGTTGGCCAGGAGTCTGGGCCAGGGGTCAGGGGATGACCTGGGTCTCCTCCACGGTGCTTCCTCCTGACCTGGTGCTTCCTCCTGACCTGCGTGCGCCGCAGCCGGGCCCCTTCCCCTCCCCGTCCCTGTCCCTCGGGGTGGGCGCCGCTCTAGCCAGATCAGGGAAGTGCCCCTCCCTCTTCCCTGTAGCTGCTTCATCCCCAAGCATGCCCTTGCTTTCCCTTTTCTGAGAAACTATAACAAAACTTTGAAAAAGAAAAATAGAAGACCTCTTACCCAGTTACAGGGGTTAAGGAGAAGGCAGCACTCTGGAGGGAACTGGGAGCCCTGAAATGGAGGGAGTGAGCAGGCCAGCTCACATTTGTTTCCACCCCTCCTGCCCAGCTCTTTTTTTTTTTTTTTTCGTTAAACCTCAAGTTCCCTTTTCTTTGCACCATTATCAGTGTGTTTCTTTCCTCTGGTCTGCTTGCTTCACCTTGCCATCAGCTCATCCTCAGTGCCCAGAGTGCTGATTCTGTGGGAACCGCTGCAGCTCAGCACACGGATGGTCCTGGGCAGGGCAGAGGGGCCGAGGGGCCAGGTGGTGCCCAGGGGCTAGCCCAGCGCTGCTCCCCACACCTCCCAGGGCTTCACCTTTCTCACCTCGCCACAACCCCCTTGAGAATCTGAAGGCAGGTGTGGAACTTGGCAGGAAAAGAGAGGCCCCTTAACAGTTTCAGTTCTCACACACCCCATCGGGGGAGGCCTGAGGGCTGCAGCTCAACCCAAATGTAAATCTTCCTCCAGAGAGGGACAGGGGTCTAAGGAGAAAAGTGAGCCACAGAGAGGGTGCCCTGAGAAAGCCATGGGAATAGCCTGGGGCTGGGGCGCCCGAGGCCTCCCTCTCCCCTGCCAGGCAGGCAGCGCTGAGCCCTTCTGTTCCTGACCAGTGTGTGGGCCTTGCTCTGGAGCCGCTCCTTCTGTTCCTGCCACCATGTGGGCAGGAGCTATGTTTAGGGCTGTGCTTTGTGAAACAGCTTCCAGCCGGATGGCAGGCGCAGCTCAGCAGTCCCTGGCGTCCCTGCAGAGATGCCACGGGGACAGGCTCCCCTGTGCTCCTTGGGGAGCTGAGGAGTTAGGTGCCTGGCCTCCTGTGTACCCGGGACTTGCAGTGCCCACCAGCTTGGCCACGGGGACAGGGGTCCAGAGGCCCAACCTCTGAAGCCAACCCGGCTGCTCGGCTTTGTTACTTGAACAAGTCACTTCAGATCGTCAGGCCTTGCTCCCTGTGTCAAATGAGGTTTGGTTGAACCCAGGTTTGCTTGTTTGAAGGCTGGAAATCTTTCCCTGGAGGGGGTCCCCTCGACCTCTCTCAGGCAGCGGTGCCTGCTGGAGCCGGGAGTGGGGGTGACTAAGCCTACAAAGTCGGGCTCCAGAGTCCCTTTGGGACGGCGGCCTCGCGAGGGCCGCTGCAATGGGCGCCGCAGGCGCAGGCTGCCGGGCGCCAGCAGGGGCTGAGGGCTGGTGGCCCCGGGGGCCCCCAGGGTCCTCCCTGTGGCGGGATCGCGTGCCCGGCCGCCCCTGCCATCTCGGCGTCTGAGGGGGTGTGGGAGCCGCGCGGGGACGCCGGCAGGGCCCACGGAGCGGGGAAATGGAAGCAGCCAAAGGCCAGGGGCGCCCAGTTATCCTTTGCCCCGCCTCGTCGGAACGCCATTTGTCACCCGAGTCGTCTCCACCTGTATTCGTCCCTGCCCCGAGGCCTCCGGCGCGGACCCGCCGGCTCCGGCCCCTGCCTTGGTCCAGAGCGGGCCGACGGGGCGGCGGGTTTCGAGAGGCGGGCGAGCGCGAAGCCGGAGGGGCGGTGCGGAGCGCGGGGTCAGCGCGGGGGGCAGACAAAGGCGGGGGACGCCGAGCGAGGGGAAGACAAAGCGCAGAAAGGGGGTCGGCAGCGGCGCCGGGGCCCCGGAGGCGGCACCGGGCGCGACGGAGCCAATGGGCGGGCGCGGGGCGGGGGCCGGCGGGGGCGGTGCTGCGATAAGGCGGCGGCGGCCGCGGCCGCTCAGGGACCACTGGCAGCGGCGGCAGCTCGCCCCCGCGCGCTCCTCGCACCCGAGGCTTCCCCCGGAGACCGACCCCCGCCCCGCGGCCCAGGCCGGGGCCCGGTGAGACCCGCGGGCGGGCCGGGGGAGGGGCCGGCCTCCGGCTCGCGATTCGGGCGGCCCAGGTGGGGGCTGTGGGCGCAAGGGCCGCCGCCCACGGGGTCCCGACGCCGAGCGTCTCAGTCCGTCGCTCTCGCCCGGGGTCCTGAGGCCGGCGTACATCCCCCGGGCAGGGCTGAGGTCCTCTAGGCTGGGCCCACCGGGGTCCTGGGTCTGGGGTCCGGTCCACGCGGGTTCGGAGCGGAGGAGCGGGAGGCGGCTCGGCGGGGCGGGGCGGGGCGGGGCGGGTGGCCCAGCCCGCGGGCGCTGTCCAGGGGCTGGGTCCGGCGAGCGGAGCGTACCCGAGGCCCCGCACTGGGCAGCTTCGGGCTGGGGTCAGGCCGGGGCAGCCGCTTCTGGCCGCGGCCCCACTGGGGCCGCCCTCCTCTGACCTCCCCTCGCGCCAGGCGGCGTCCGGGTCCGCGAAGCGTTCGGGCGGCTGCGCGGATCCCCTCCCCGAGCCGCTGCCCGCTAACTCCGCTCCTCCCGGGACACATGGTTCCACTCAGGGACCCCTGCCCCCTGGGAAGCCGCGTGGAGGCCGAGCGGGCGAAGCGGGGGGGGTGGGTGAGGGGCGGAAGTGGCAAGACCCAGAGCAACAGGAAATGACTTAGGGAAAGTCCCAACCACAGCCCCCCAGCCCCCTGCCTGTAAACACCTCTACCCCCACCCTGCGGGCTGGGAAGGGCTTGTAGGGCCCTTCCAACCGACTTCCCCTTGCAGAACCCAGCGGGTGCCGCGTCTCCACACGGGGCCTCCATCGCCTCCAACGAGCCATGTTCCAGGCCGCCGGAGCCGCCCAGGCGACCCCCTCCCATGTAGGTGCTCAGCCGGGGTGGGAGGGCACTCCATCCCTGCAGGTGTCTGGCCTGAGCGTGAAGGGACAGGAGCGGCCTGTTTGCCGGTCTCCCTCCCCTTCCCCCTTGAGTGTCCCTGGGATCTGGGCTGGTGATGGTCTAGGGCCCTCCTCAACTGACCCTGCGCCACCGCCCTCTCTCTCAGGAAGCCAAAGGTGGTGGTTCCAGCAGCACGGTTCAGCGCTCCAAGGTAGGGCTCCGAGGCTGGGCTGTACAGGGAGGAAGGGGTGGGCGCCGGTCAGGCCGCTGATGGCGTCTCTCCTGGAACAGTCCTTCAGCCTTCGGGCCCAGGTGAAGGAGACCTGCACTGCCTGCCAGAAGACCGTGTACCCTATGGAGCGGCTGGTGGCTGACAAGCTCATTTTCCACAGCTCTTGCTTCTGCTGCAAGCACTGTCACACCAAGCTCAGGTGCGCCCCGCCCTGACCCCACCCCAGCCCTGCTGGCCCGGCCTGACCTGACCAGTGTTCTGCTTCTGCAGCCTGGGCAGCTACGCAGCACTGCACGGGGAATTCTACTGCAAGCCCCACTTCCAGCAGCTGTTCAAGAGCAAAGGCAACTACGACGAAGGCTTTGGTCGGAAGCAGCACAAGGAGCTCTGGGCCCACAAGGAGGTGGACCCCGGCACCAAGACAGCCTGAGGCCCCTCTGGCTGTCCACTCCCTCCTCCCCCCACAGAGGGCCCGGAGCCGGCAGCGGGAACGGTGGGAGAGAGACTGGACGGCCGGCCCCGGGTGAGGGTGGAAAGAGGATGAGGCCATTTCACTCAGGCAGAGGGTTGCCAGGGGCAGGGCTCTGCTCCGGGATGCCTTCCTTCTTCCTCAGCCAGTGGGGGTTTGGGAACCAGGATTGGGGTTTGCTCACTTCCCTACTTCCTGTTTCTTTCAGCCTACCCCACCTCACCCCAGGGCCCCCCTGGGAGGCCCTCAAATTCAGCTTCCCTATCTAGGTGCCTTTTCTCCAGCAAGGAGTCAGCATGCCCCCTCAGGGTCCCAAGCTCCCTCACTGCCACCCAGGGGCTCATGTGGCCCCCACGTCTCCCCATCTACCTCTGCCCTTAGCCTGGTCCTGAGCCATGGAGACTTGGAGGAAGGTGAGCCAGAGTGCCCCCTGCTGGGCCTCTCCAAATGTCCCCCAGGACCCAGTGGGGGGGGGAGGGGAACTGAAACAGCTCTGGGGCCCCTCCACCTGCAGAGGTGAGGCCGGGCATGCCTGTTAGGGCTGGGACCACACCACAGTGCGGAAGCAGCGGAAGGGAAAGCACCCGCCAAGCTGAGAGCCACAGGGACTGGTGGGGGCTGGCGGGGCCACATTCCCCCTCCTCCCACTTCTGCCGGTTTTGACTGTTGTCTGTTGTAATCAGTCCTATTTTAAACGTTTTGACAGATTCTGACTCTGTATTATATGGCCGATGGGGGGGGGGGGTTGGTTTGTGGCAGGAAGGAAACACCACAAAGAGGTGAAGGGGAAGAGCATCAGGCCAACGCACTCCTGGCCTTGATTGGTGGCAGCGGCTGGTGGTTAGGGTGATGGGTGTCAGGGATCTTATCAGGCAGCCTGAGAAAAGGGGGTGTTCTTCCCGACCAGGTCTCCATGTTGCCAAACTCAGTGAGTTTGAGGACTGAACCCCACTGGGTCTCAGCCCGTGTTGCCCAAGGCCGGGCTGTCAGCGGGTGTCGGTGCTGAGCCTCACTGCACTTTTGCTGAGTCCTTACCTAGATCCTGTTTGTCCTGGCAATCAGGAAGGGATGGTGTGAACCAGCGGATCCAATAAGTTGTGTCCAAGAGCTTAGTCTATATGCCCTTTCCTCAGCAAGGAGTCAGTGTGCCCCTTCAGGGTCCCTCTTCCTTCTGCTTTTCCAGCTCCAGGGAATGGGGCACTCGGTCACCATCCCAAGTAGTCAAAGGAGAAATAGCTCTTCTGCTTCTCTTGGGGACACCAGTTTACAGTGACACAAACGAGGAGGACCTAAGACCCCACCCCTCAGAATACAGACAGGAAGTCTGGACTGTCCTGCCCCAGACCCGACTATCTTGGTTTCCCCCAGCTGACCGGACTGTGTAAATTAGCAGAACAAGCGGGCAGACTCCTAGGGGATTACCCGACCCTAACCCTATGCAAGTCCTTAAGTTCCTAAGTGACCTCGTGCCCACAAAACAGGGCAGGAAGCAGGGCCTCGAGCTCCGTTGGTAGACAGGCCACTGTGCTGTGTTGCCCTTGGAAGTGACAGAGCTAACAGGAAGCAAAGTCGGCACTCAGCCTAGGTCCTCAGAGCATGAGGGGAATGTGGAGAGCCTCACTCAGGGCAGCTCTTAATTTCTGAACCAGAGGCCTCAGCTGGGGACGAGGACGGTCTCCCTCTGCTTAGAGCTAAGCAACAGCATCAGATCACCCAAGAAGAGAGGTGGCTCGTGGTGGTACCTGCCCCGTAAGGATGTGACTCCGGTCAGCAAGGACTTCCCGGGACTGGGAGGAATACTGGGTGCTACATAAGTCCTGGGAACTGAGCCACAGTGATGCCCAAGTCGGGTGAGCTGACAGTGTCACCTCAGGAAGTCAGCTGTGGTAGGACCACCCTCAGTACATCTCCGAGGATTTAGGGAGGAAGACGGTGCCACCTCTGAGCTAGCAGCGGTACCAGCCAAGTCCCACCAACCCAGGACCCCTCTGGGAGTCATTTCAAGTTCTCTGCTGAGGAACACAAGCTTGTTGACAGGCAGCATAACCTGGTCTCTCCCAGGTAAACTTATGGCCTCCACCCCGCAACCAAAAGCACTGCCACAGGACCCCTTGAGTATAAATGATCCCTTTTATTGTAAGTAATGCGCGACACTGGCCTGGCTTTGCACTGCAAGCCCTCGGTCAAGATATAGTCAAATAACTATGGCCGCAGGTTCTTCTGCACGATCCACAATTCAGACACACAGAGCTGGGGTGGGCAGGAGGGCAGTGGAGAGTGGACTGTCCCCAGCCCTGGCCTCTCCATGTTGGGTTGGCCAAGGCCGACATACCCCACGGAATGATAAGCAAATGGTGGCATGGCCCTTCCCACAGCCAGCCTGGGGCTGCTAGGAGATGGCCCTTCAGATCCTTTGGGCCAGGCCATCCTAGGCCCCACAACTTTTCATCTGGATTATTTAATAAAAAAAACAATAAATTAAAATTAAGCAACAGCTTGGTCCTGAGGATGCTGAGCCAGCATGTCCACAGTTTTTGGCACAAAAAAGAAAAAAAAAAAAAAATTCAGGGTCTTGTTTTTTTGGAGTGTAGGATTTGTTGGCTTGTTGGCAAATTCATTTTTAAAAACACATTCCCTGTGAGGTAAGACCCCGGGGGTGGGGCTCTGTGAGAGCCTGAACCTGGGACACAGAGTCGTCTCACCTGGCACCGGCACCACTTTCCTGTTGGGGTCGGGGCCTGGGGATTGGGGCCCCAAGAAGAATGCTACAGCCATTAGGATGGGGTTGTGGAGAGGCCGAGCTGCCAATCAGCAGCTTTGGTCGAGACAAGGGGCCGGTCCCCTCCCTGGCCAAGAGCCGAGGTGGAGGCAGGAGCATTAGCTCACTGTCTTCAGAGGGCCCGGCTAGGGTGCCTGACGGAGGCCCCTGGGGGGCAAGGATGGAAACAGGGGCCCAGGCCCAACTGGCGCCGTGCAACACACATTCCTGCAAAACCAGCTGCTTTCGTTTGCTCTTCTCTCTTCTTGAGGCGTCCACCTGTAACAGTCTAGAATTGATATATATAAAAACCATCAAATATGATCTGAGATATAAATTAACAAGTACAAAGCCTCACATTACATGATGTGAAAAGGCTAAAAACAGCGATAGAAACTACATTCATAAAAGTGCATCGTCAACATACAACGAAGGCTTTGGCTTGTTCTGGTGCCCGTGGGGGAGTGGGCATGGCTGGCAATGAGCTGCCTGGCACAAATCCCCAGCTCCTTGGAGACACCCATCCCTGGGCACTGGCTTTTTTTTTTTTTTTCCTCTTTTAACAACAACTCCCAAGGAAACTGGGTGTTGAGAGGGAGGAGCTCTAGCAATAGGCACATTTTGGAGGGGAGGGGCCGGAAGAAAGGACCAGCGCCCAGGCTGAGGTAAATAAGGCCAACTCTAAGCTGCTTGAAGATACTGGCTCCCTGACCCCTGCTGCCATTCCTCCCCCAGGGGAGCGAGAAGGGAAAGGGGCTGAGACCTCGTGGGGATGGGCGAGGCTGGCCACGGAGGAGCAGAGCTGGAGGTTCCAGACACAGGTGGTGGCATCACACAGGCTTTCCCTTCTACCAGGCAGAGCCCTGGACTAGCAGGTCACAACCCGCAGACAGCCTGATACAACTCCCCGGCCTGCGGAGCGCTCCGCTCAGGGTAGCCAGCCGGCTCAGATGCCCTCACCGTATTGTCTGTCTTCTTCTCTGCTCCGGTGGGGGAACAGGAGCCAGCCAGGAGCACAAGGCCTGGGGCGATGACCCTCAGCTCTTTCCAAGCTGGCCCAAGGCCCCAGCCCACAGCAGGGGCACTCAGAGCCCAGAGGGCACACGAAGTCTCCAGTTTAGAAACTGGGTACAGCGTAAGAGTGACTCCAACTTGTAAAACACAGACAATTGCATTGACAAAACCGGGTCTCCCCTCGGGGGGGTAGTTCCACATCTCAGGCCCCTGCTTGAGGGTGGGGGTGGGGGGCAGGGTCATGGGGGCAGGCAGGACAGGCTCCTCCTTCCCTGAATAAGGCAGCATAACAGTTGCTTCATTCATCTTTGGTAAAGGACAGGGGCTGGCAAAGCTGGCCTGGGGCTCCAGGGAGAGGGCCGCCCCGGCCTCTGCTCTCCATTGGCTGTGGGGTGCTGGGCTTTACCTCAGGCTTGGGTGGGCTCATCCAGCCCAGAGATGCCCTGGTGGTCTCCAGACATGGGGAGGAGAAACAAAGTAACACTCTGAAAGAAAGTAACACTATTCAGACCCTTGTGTCCATCCTGTGCCCCAGACTCTCTGGGGTCTGGTGCTGATGGCCATGTCAAGACACAGCCCCAAGGGTGGGGCCCTGGATGCCTCGCACACTGTTCCAGCTCCTTCCCCCCTCCAGGCTGAGCTGAGGATGCTGGCGCTTCGGGTCTGGCAGGCTGGGGGCTCCCAGTCCGTGAGGCTGCAGCCACCCTCCCTGGCCCCAGGCCCCAGCAGCAAAACGGCACAGACAACGCTGGCTGGACTCAGCTCCGTGGTCCGTGGCCCTGCCTGGGAGAAGCAGCAACTTTGCTGAGCCCCCAGCAGCCCCTTGCCCATGCTGAAGGGGCGGCCAGCAGCAGTGTGGCCTTGGGAGCTCAGTACACGAGCTGTGCAAAGTGGTGTGTGAGCAGCTCCTCGGCCGAAGGTCTCTGGCGGGCCTCCACAAAAATGCGCCTCAGGAAGTCCCGGCCGTGCTCAGAGATGTGGGAGGGCAGCTGAGGGTTGGTGGGCTGGGTGGCGATCTTGAAAATGGCAGCCATGGCTTCATACTCTGCCCAAGGTGGTTTCTCTGTCAGCATCTCCACCACTGTGCAGCCCAGGCTCCTGGAGAGAGAGAACCCCTGTGTCACCCTGCAGCCAGCCCCAAGCTCCCAGCCGCCCTGCACACTGCTGTGAAAGGAGCTGCCTTTCTCGAAACACACTGAGGCAGGATGGGCCAGGCTGGGGGCTAACACCCCTGAAGAGGGCGTCCACGGCCAGAAGAGTTTTCACAGCCCCGTCAACCTCGTCCACGTGGGCTTCATCAACCTGCACCCACCCAGCTGCTTCCTGATGTCAGGGGGAACCACTGAGCATGTGCAGAAAGTGCTCTGAAATAACGGTACTGGTTTCCTACTGCTGCTCTAACAGTGACCACGAACCCAGTGGCATAAAAAAGCAGCCTAGATGTGTTACTGCTATGGAGGTCAGACATCTAAGGGCAGTCTCACTGGGCTGAAGTCAGTGGGCCAGTCAGGACAGTTCCTCGTGGAGGCTCTCAGAGGAAAGCGCATCTCCTGGCCTCTTCCCACTCCTAGAGGCTGCCTGCGTTCTCGGCTCATGGCTCCTTTCTTGTCTCACACCAACTTCTTGTTTCCTTTGTCACACCTCTTACTACTCACTCTAATCTCTTGCCTCTCTTTTATAAGGACCTTTATGAGTACTGGGCCCATCTGGATAATCCAGGATCATCTCATTTCAAAATTCTTAAAAATCACTCTGCAAAGGCCCTACTGCCACATAAGGTAACACTTACTCATCCCTTTGGGATTAGGCCATGGACATCTTCAGGGACCACTATTCCTTCCGCCACAGTAACATTCTAAGAGGAAGGGATGCTCTCATAACTTTCAGGACCTTTCAGAGGATGGACACAAAATTAGAGCAGCTGCAAGCCATCTGAGTACTAGTAGAGGGAGCCGAAGCCTACTACTGCTGCTTAGAGACCCATCCAGGCCTTCAGATGGGATCCGAGCTCTTTCAAGGATTTAGCAAACACCCCAGGGATGTTTACCATGACCTAAGTTCTCAGCAATAACAAACAGTTGCTGTTCAGACTGAAAACACAACACATCTGCTGTGTGTATTGCTGCAGACCACCCCTGCCCACAGGGAGCCTGCAACCTGGCCTCGCTGGCCAGAGGCCAACCCTCACTCTTACCACACTGCAGAGCCCTCAGCCCCATTTCTAAGCTGGAACCACTACAGCCCAGACTGGGAGACGAGGGTCCCAGCATGTCCCCAGCACACTCACCACACGTCTGCCTTCCTTCCGTAGCCCTCACCGCTGATCACCTCGGGGCTCATCCAGTAGGGAGTGCCAGTGACTGAGCGCATGCCCGTGCCGGACATGCAGATGGTTTGCAGGCGCTTGCTGGCCCCAAAGTCCCCCAGCTTCACATTCCCAGCAGAGTCTCGCAGGATGTTGGCTCCTAAGGCGTGAAAGGGCAGAGGCTGCAGCCCTAGACCCCTGGCACTTGCCACCATCCTCCTTCTGTCCCTCCCTCTCAGTCCAAAGGGCTGCTGGGTAGGATGGGGGCCTTGTGAGCTGGAATGAAACTGCACAGAGCAAACAGGCTAGTGGTAGGAGGCATCTGCCCTACAGCAGTGAACAATCACCACAGCCAGCATCTGCAGCCCTTCACTGTGTTTCCCCAAATCATTTAACTGATCTTCACACCAGTCCCCCAAGGAAGCCATTAGGGTTTCACTTTTCAGAAAGCTCACAACAACCAGGTGGAGAGTCCCTGAGTTCCCAGGTCATGGGGAGCCCAGAGCCTGCCCCGCTCACCCTTGATGTCCCGGTGAACAATCATGTTGCTGTGCAGGTAGGACATGCCTTCCAGTATCTGCCGGGTATACTTCCGGGTCACGCTCTCTGTCAAAGCGCCGTAGGCCTTCAGCTGGTCTTTCACTGAACCCTAAAGCCACAGGAGTCAGAGGGGTCACTGCAGGAAGGAGGAGGGAAGGGGGCAAGGCTACTTCCAGCCCCCAGTGCTCACCAAGGGACTGAGGTCCAGTCCCCATCTGTGACAGGCCAGGCACTTGGCTAAGGGCTGTCAGTCAGCTTGGAGAAAAGTATGAGACAGCCCTTCCCTTAGGCGAGGGTGACCCAAACCCAGAAGGGAGGTCTGTGTGCTCCACGTAAAGGCAGTACCTACTGGACAGTGCAGCTGCCCTGTAAGCCTCAGGTCAGAAGAGCCTGGGACAATTCTCACCCCACACCATCACTGCAGCTAGACGCAGGGCCTGCTGACTCCACGTCCTGCCCCTGCCTCGCCTTTCCCCTGGAGCCTCTGGAGTCTCAGGTAACCAGACTCATGTCAAAGGGACCCCTCGCCACAGCCCCAGTGCCATGACAGCCCCTCTCTTGCTGTCCGCCTGCATCACGGGGCACATACCCCTGGCATGTACTCCATGAAGATGGTCAGGGTCTTCTCGGCGCGGTCCCGCAGGCAGCCATAGTACTGCACTATGCGCTCATGCTGCAGGTTCTTCAGCAACTGGATCTCGCACTCCAGAGCACTCACCTCCTGGGAAGGGGCCCAGCGGTCACTGAGGCTTGCAGGCCTCAGTTCTACCTGCCTGGCGTCAGCTCAGCTTGCCCTAGCCAGTGGCCTCAGAGGAGCCCATCTGCCGTGGGAACTTCGGCTGGAGAAAACGGGGAATGTCCCGACTGTCTGGCGCTTACCCACAATGCTGGCTAAGCCGTGGGGCTGGGCACTCCCATGCTGGAAGGCAGCAGATGGCGGGGTGGGACATGGGTTTGTGGGTGCAGTTAAGGAGTTCAGGTAACTGCTGAATTTGTCCACTCAAACTGGAGTGAAGGCCACAGCCCAAGCTAAGCTCCAAAGACAGGGTCCTTCCTGGCTCAGGGGCTGGGAGAGAGTGGCATCTGTCTGCTGAGGTGGGGGTTGGGGGGCAGGAGCTGCTCGTTGTGGCACTGGCCATCCAAACCAGTCTGGGTGGTTAGGTACTTTGACACCAGCTAATCTCTCCCTAGGACCGGGGTAGATGGTAAAGGAGCTTGGGAGGAAGAACAATGGGAGAAACAACCTGTAGCATCTCAAGCAATTAGTCTGTGCAACAAGACAGGCATTTTGTTGAGAAGGAGGAATTGGAAGTCAGAGCATAGGGAAGGCAGTACCTTGCTTGTCTCAGGACTGTCTGGGTCAAACTGCACCTGCTTGGAAGCAAGTTCTCGTCCGGTGTCCACGTCATAGCACAAATAGACCCTGCCAAAGGCACCCTGGCCTAGGAGCTTCCCCCGGCGCCAATTAATGGGGGCACTGGGAGCTACAGGAGAACAGAAGGAAAGAGCATCAGAGTTTACACACTTATTTCCCGACATCCTGCCTCATTGTCCGAAGGCCCGAGCTGCCCCTCACCCAGCATCATCACACCTCAGCACAGCATCTCCACCCTCACCTGGAACAGGCTCAGGGTCCTGGCCAATCAGACCTCAAGGCCCATGCCCTGAGAAGCACAGGACTGGCTAAAATCACGGGTAAATGCTTATCTGAACTGATTAAACACCTTCATATTTCCAAGGCCCCGATAGCTCATTCTGTCAGGGAGTAAGCAGATCACTCTTCAGTTTAAATGTGGAGAAACTGAAGGCCAGAGAGGAGTGCCTCATCACGCAGTGGAGTGAAGACTAAGGTCCAGGGGGTCTGCGGCCCCTCAGGCTCTTCCCCTGGGTACGGATGGGCCAGGGCAGCCACCCGCCGAGCCCAACAGCCCATTGGACTCGCTGGCCCCCCGCCCTAAGCATCCCCTAGGCAGGCCCTCCCCAGCCAGGGCGCACTGCTCACACTTGGTGGGCACACTCCTCTCCTGCACAGAGAGGGCATTCTCGCTGTCAGCGCTCCGCAGGCGCCCACGGGGGTCCAGGTACTGCACCGCCAGGCCCAGGTTTTCGCCATTTGTACTCAGGGAACGGCTCGAGGGCACCAGGGTGAACAGGTTGCCTTGATGACGCCGTATTCGGGGAAATGTTCTTCTGCCTGAAGGGGTGCAGGGGCCAGAGAAGAGCAAGTCAGAACCCTGAGCACAAGGCCAAATGTGCCAACCAGGTCATAACACCAGCTCCAGTCCATCCGCTCTTCCCTCCCACCTGACTCTGGCCAGAATGGCTGATGTCTCAAGCATCCTGAGGATCAGGACAAAAGTAGGAATCAGCAAGCAGCCAAGGGGTTTAGGGAAACCAGCCAAAGGGAAAGCACAGGGCTGGCCCTCATGCCCCACAACACCGTGGAGCCTACCCACGGCTGCTCTCTGTCTTCTCTGGCAAGTAACCCTACACCTCTGTGGACGCTCCATTCCGTTTGCTGCCTGAGGCAGAAGAGGGCAGTGGAGAGTTGGCGCCTGGAGCACTCCGTGCCCTCAGACAAAGGACTGAGTTCCTGGAGGCAGTATCCATCTACAATACCATCCTCCTTTTGAGATCAGCCTAGGATTTCCCTGGAAGGAATGATGCTAAAGCTGAAACTCCAGTACTTTGGCCACCGCATGCGAAGAGTTGACTCATTGGAAAAGACTCTGATGCTGGGAGGGATTGGGGGCAGGAGGAGAAGGGGACGACCGAGGATGAGATGGCTGGATGGCATCACTGACTCGACGGAGGTGAGTCTGAGTGAACTCCGGGAGTTGGTGATGGACAGGGAGGTCTGGCGTGCTGTGATTCATGGGGTCGCAGAAGAGTTGGACACGACTGAGCGACTGAACTGAACTGAACTGAACTTTTTAAAAAACCCTGACTCTACTGCCTTGTCAAGCCTGAATGCAGTTCCTCAGGAAACGTGGGGCCTGGAGTGCCTCGGCCGCCCCCTTCCGGTGGCTGTTCCTGCGGTGGCCAGCAGGGGGCAGCGTAGAGGCGCACTCACCATCGTTGTAGTCCTTGTGGTGCATGGACACGTGGTAGCGCCGGGGGTAGGTGCCACCTTTGACCCCTTTGTCATAGAGCGGAGTTTCACGATCTGAGGAAGAGAGAGGGGTCACTGGCTGCCCGATAGGCCCTGGTGAGTGCCTCAGGGGAGCCTCCAGGTCACCTGAGACCTCAGAGCAGCAGGCCCCAGGAAGAGTAAATACAGTCCTGGCTTCTCTTCCCCCCTGAGCCGTCCAGGGCAGACACCTTGCAGTGCTCACCCACCCTCTGCAGAACTCACCCGAGAATTCCTGTCTGTTGTCTGGGAAGCTCTGGGCTCTCGACATTCGTGATTTCCGGAAGGATGGGCTAGAAAAACAAAATGAATCACACAGCAGATTTCAGGGTCCCTCCAAAGTAGCTCACCAGGTCAGAGGGCAGGATACCCAGACACACTGCTTTTTCTGACTCCTTTCCACACATGTCATTATACAGTAGGAAGCAGAGTTCAAGAGAACTTTCCTATGCTTCCTTTCTCTTCACTAGTCTGAGGCCCACATCTGACAGGACCCTGCATAATGAGGCCCTCCAGTGCTCCCGATTTCCACTGGGGGGCAGAGTGCTGTCTCTTACCCTTTCCTCCCACTCTGGTAACAGGAAGAATGCAAACGATCCCTTGCTCAGGGCAGTCATAAAAACAGTAATAACATCCAGGATCTTCCTTTCAGACTAATCATCACTATCCCCTCTTAGAGATATGGAAAACTGAGGAACAGAGAGGTTAATGGACTTGTCCAAAGCATTCGACTAATATTTGGTGGAGTTGGGTCTATATGGCTCCAGGTCCCATGAAGGGAAGATGAAAGCTCTGACCTTCGGTTATGCTGGGCCCCAAGGAAGTAAGTCCAGGTCACTGAGTCTGACTCCCAAGGAGATGAAAACAAACCCAATGGGGCCACAGGAAAAACTCAAGAATCAAGAGAGTCATCTTTACCAGCATCCACCTGAACGGTCCTTTTCCCTCATGTGTGAGTGCCTTTGGAGAAGATCAAAACTCAGAAACTTTCAAGGCAGTGGTGCAGGGACTGTCCTCTACTTCCCAACTGCCAGACTTTTTGTGGTCCTGTCCCACACCTCCCCTCCCCACCAGCGTGGCCACAAAACTCAGAAGAGAGTTCACAGCCACAGTTAGTCCCTGTCCTGGAAGAGCCCTCAGTTTGCAGCAACAACGCTGGGACTTTTACCAGTGCCTTCTTGCTCTTCTGCTTGGAAAGCCTAAAATAAGGCTTCAAATTGGATGCCAACAAGCAACTGTAACTGTGCTCTATGATGCCTGGAGGGAGGCCACGCTCATCAGAGCACAGATCTGTTAGAAGAGACACAGTACAGACATGGCCAGGGTCAAAGGTGATTGTCCGTATGAGCAATTAATCAGTTCCACAAAGAGAAGAAAACCCTCCGAACTGTTCAGTGGCCTCTGACCACAGCCCTAAGCCCAGCCAGACACGGTCAAAATGTGCTCCTGGGCATGATGAGGTCAAAGAGAGAGACTGGCTGGATCAATGCCAAAGCCATCTCTAAACACCCCTGCTGACTGACGAACCAGCTCCACAGACTACGGGGTGTGTAAAGGACAGCACTTGTTCCCTCCCAAAGTGTAATAAGAACACAGCTGGTGCATAAGATTACACACCAAGCAGGCAGCGTGGTAAGCTAGGCAGTCTGGATTATTTTGTTTTCTGGTTTTTATACCCCAGTTTCTTTTTCCACCAGAAACACTTGGAGGAAAGAAAAAAATGAAATTAAACCTACAGGTAATAATTCAATCTTGTCCCCAAAACACCGAAGGTCCACTGCTTCTCAGTCCAGACCTCAGCAATGAGGCCAGGGTTACCATGTATTATGTGGGAAGTCAAAACACATAAAAAGTGCTGGAAACAACGAAGCCAGCATTTCTCCATGTGAGCTGCTATTATGACCTATTACATCCATCTAATTATACAAACAGAACATTCTCCTGGTGTTTGGAAAATTAAGGAGAGGGCTCGGAATGCTAGCGAGAAGTTTCTTTCCCAAAAGCATGAGGTTCTAGCCATGGGCCTGCAGACCAGTGTCTAGTTCAGGGACACACACACTAGCTAACTCTATTTCCTTAGCTCATCAGTTCCAAAAATGCCTGTGCACCAACTCCTGAACTAGCCACAATCCCATACCTGTCTGCTGACCTGTCCAAGGACTGGCAGCTTCCCGACAAGGAGTTTTCAGCACTGCTCAGAGGATCCAGCATCTGCAAGGCAAGGCATACAGTAAAGCCCCAGCCCCAGCCCCAGCCAGGTACCCAGCCAAGACCAGCAAACGGTCCTTTTTTTTCTCCCCAAATATGAAAGTGCCCTTTCTCTGCCTGGGCAGTGGGAAGAATGGTTAGGCAGGTACCGTTCTCCCCCACAGTCTGAAAGGCAAGTTTCCAGGAGTGAGAAAAATGCCTGGCTGGCATCCCAAGGAGCTCTGCCAGGACAGCAAAGCAGAGACGCTGCTTCTCTGGTTGGCATTTTCTTGGCTTGTGAATGCTGGAGCCTGGTGCTGGAGACGGTACTACCCTGCAGAGGCTTCCAGTGTGTGTGGGTAGGACGGTGATGCTTCTGTTTACACTCTATAATTTATAATTTACAAAGACAAGGAGTGTCCTCATTTCACAGATGAGCCACTGCAGGTCTGGAAAGGGGAGGAGTATTGTCTGAAGTCACGAAACAAGTCAGTGCACAACTGACACAGAATACAAGTTTCCCGGTTCCTGGTTCTCAGGCAGGGCCAACAGGTACCTATGTGAGTTGAAACGTTTCGTTGGCCCTTGGTCAAATGCAGTAACAAAAAGCCTTCAGATTAGCCTTTTATCCAACTGATGTCCCTTCATTTTGCTTGGGGGCGGGGGGAGCAGTGAAGGGGTGTGTTCACTGTCAGAGAATTCATTATCTGAGATCCAAAGTCAAGCATTACATAGAGAAGCAGAGTATCAGAACTATGAGAATCCATGAACAACTTTCATCAAATTGGTTTCCAAGTCAAATGATCTCTTCCCATTTAATGCTGGAGACCATCTCACCCATAATTTCACCCGTATATTGTCATATGTGATTTTTTTTAAACTGCCAATCAAGGCAAATTAATTGCAAAGTAAAATCCCCAAAATCTTGCTAAGGAGATAAGATTTCCCCAAGTGGATAAAACCAACATGGGAAAGAATTGCTCCCAATCCAGAAAGTACATATTTGGCAAAGTTAGATCAGATAACGGAAGAGAGAACAAGCAAGAATAACAACATGACAGGTGTGATGAAGGAGAAGAATACCAAAGGTTTAAGAGAGGCCACTGGAAAACACACTGAACCCCGTGAAGGTTTCTGTTTAAAATAAAAAAAGGACCCTCTTTTCGGGACTTGCCCTGGTGGTCCCGTGGTTAAGACTCCATGCTTTCGTTGCAGGGGACATGGGTTCGATCCCCAGTGGAACTATTATTCCATATGCCGCTCAGCCAAAAATAAACACCCTCTTCATGACAGTGCTGCAGAAGTCAAAGGGAAGGCAGTTATGCTGCATTAGCAAAATTTTGTTAGAAAAATCAAGCCAAAAAAAAAAACAAAACAAACAAAAACTAGCCTGAACCATGCTTTGTTCATTCTGAAAATTAGCAAATTGATGCAGCCATTGCTCAAATCTGATTAAAGAAAAAATAAAACAAACTTATCTTAGTTTCACTTTTCAAGAAAGTCCCAGTCGGATATTCTTTCACTACATACCATGCTGTTTTGGTCTCTGTTGAGTAGATTTATCTTGAATGGCCCATTACCAGCAGCAATTCTCTTCCGCTAAAGACGCGGGCACTGAAGAAGGACCTAGTCATTCCCCCGCTGCCACCTTCCATGGCCTCTCTCTAAAGGCCTCTCCTCACTACAAGTCTAATACTCCCATGCCTTCCAGGGCCATGAAGGTAACGTAAAGAAGTAAAAGGACCAGGATATAGGACCATGGGGAAGGAAAGAGAGCAAAGGCAATCAAACTCATTAACAATCTCTGAGGTTTTACACCCAAGTTACCCCTCGTACAGCTGATGTCCGGAAGCACTCTGGTTAGAGAAAAAGGAAAGGATGGTCAGTAAGATAACCAAGAGGGGATTCTGCAGATAAAAGCACTCTAGGTCACTGTTCTAAACATAAATTTATCTGGAAGGCAAGGCTACAGAAGAGAGAAGAAGCTGTATAAAAATGCTTCTCATAGCCTGTACAATTGAAACAATGCTGGAAAAGTCATAAGAATCAGTTTTAGGAAAAGTTGTAAGAATCAGTTTATTTTGGCAAAATCCCCCATGTGTTGGTGCTGGCCTTCTACTGGATGCTTTTACCTTTAAGAAATTTCTCCTTTCAAGATCAAATTCCAAAAGTTTAGAAGACATATCTTTTTCTTTGCAATCAAAGCAAGCTCACTGAAAAAACTTTAGAATGAAGCCAGAGATCTCATTCTTGCTGAGTTTACTAAGCCAAAGTGACATTTTCATCAAGTGAGCCAGAAGTTTAAAAAGCTAACCATCAAAATGGGTAAGCTACTATAGTGAACACACCCTAAGATGACCCCCCACCCCGACGCCCCTCCCCTCAGTTGAGTCACAATCTTTCAGAACCCCTTCACCTGAGTATAGGTAGAACCTGTAATTCGCTTCTAGTCGATAGATCACAGCAAAGTGGATAGGATATTCATTCCCACAATTGTGTTATACTACATCAGACTCTATCTTTGCAGACTGGAGCAAGAGACTCTCCTGGCAGCCTGGGAGTGAGAGGGCCACACCGCCGGGAGCTGCAGCTGGCTTGCAAGAGCTCAGAGGGGCCCCTGGCTGACAGCCAGCAAGAAAATAGGGGCCACCATGCTACAACCACAAGACACTGACCAACAACCATGTAGACCTAGAAGGGAACCCCAAGCTTCAGGAAGAAATACAGCCTGGCTGACACTTAACTGCAGCCTTGTGTGACCCTGAGCAGAGAACCCAATCAAGTTGTACCTGTATCTTAGACCTCAGGAAACTGTAAAATAATAAATGTCTGCTGTTTGTGCTGCTAAGCCTGCGGTAGTTTTACACAGCAACAGATAACTAATTTAGCTGTCTACTATCATAAAAGTTCACCCAAAGTAGCCAGTCCTACTTTGGACTGGTATACTCCCTACCTTTCATAAAGCAATAGCAAAACTAAAAGCTGGCTGATGGAAAAGAGAAAAAACAATCTGTGTGTTTAGGACTGGTCATACGTTCAAGCTCTGCTAAAAGGACCGGTGGATTGTATGGAGTACCCAAACTGCAGAGCGGTGTTCTGCAGCCTGTGTGAGACCAGTGAGAGGACCGCAGAAGAGGGAAAAGCCATCAGGCGCACGTCCAGCACCAAGGAGGCCAGGTAGCTTAGCTCCTGTCTCTGGTGGAAGTCACTCAGTCGTGTCAGACTCTTTGCGACCCCCATGGACTATAGAGTCCATGGAATTCTCCAGACCAGAATACTGGAGTGGGTAGCTATTCCCTTCTCCAGGGGATCTTCTCAACCCAGGGATCGAACCCAGGTCTCCCACATTTCGGGTGGATTCTTACCAGTTGAGCCACAAGGGAAGCCCAAGAATACTGGAGTGGGTAGCCTATTCCTTCTTCAGTGGATCTTCCTGATCCAGGAATCGAACTGGGGTCTCCTGTATTGCAGGTGGATTCTTTACCAACTAAGCTATCAGGGAAACCCTGTCTTTGATAGGAATTGATATTTGGCCCTTAGAAAGGAAACATCCATACCTGGGGAGACCTGGTTTACAAAAGAGCTACTGGATGGGACTCAAGTCCCTCACTTGCACACCATGTCCACCAATGGAGGACCCCCCATTATAACCTTGGTCTGACACCTCCCAGGACACACACCCTCTATATATAACCCAGACTATACTCACGCACTGCTCGCTGGTCTCCGGTATGAACTCCCCCTCGCTGTTGATGCTGGTGTAGGAGCCCTGCCGGGCGATGCGCTGCTGCCGCTCGGGCACATAGCCAGGGGGAGGCGAGCTTCGGCCGGGGTTCTGGGAGCCTAGGGCACAGAAACAAGACCCTTGATGGGAGAGCCCAGGACCCACAGCCTGAGAGGAGCAGACACGGAGCCAGCTTGGACCCAGCATCTGCTTGGTGGTGGAGAGCCCGTTTGGCTCTCTGAACATCCTGGAAGAGAGGGCGGGCCTCCTCCTAGCAAAGTGCTGGGGTTGAGGGAAACTTCCTGAACCAGGCAGCTTCTCCCCCTAATCCAAGGTCCCTAAGAAGGAAGAAAACTCCTTAAGAGAAAAGTCAAAGAATGGTGGCAGGCTTGCTCTTTGAAAGAGAGTCTTTGAGGAGTTTAAAACTACTATTTTCAACGGCCTTCAAAGAAGTGATTCCTTCATTCTTCTACACAAAGTCAGTCATTCAGAATAAATGGATCATTCAGTTTGTAGGGAAGATATTTTAATGAATTCACCACCAAGACGAGTTGGTATTCCAGTCTCTTATTGGATGCACCAACTCACACTCTCTCCAAGAACCACTTGGATTAGGTAGCTCAGGTGGGAAGCACCTGACACTCTCGGTAGCCTGGCTTCCCCACTTGACTCTAAAGTAGAGGCTTGAAACCAAACTGCTCTGAAAACATGTGTAGAATTATGCTGGATTTCCACTTTCAACACCTCACTCACAGCTACAAATTCTGAGATAAGGAGGTGCCTAAACCATGCCTTTCAAGTGATCTCAAACAACCCATGGAAGAAAGAGTCTGCTCAAGCTTTCTAAGCCCTGGCAGAAATTGATGCTGTTCAGAGTAGAAATTTAGTCATTTTCTTTCTTTTTTTTTTCTGGTCACCCGCACAGCATGTGGGATCTTGGTTTTGATGCGGGATCAAACCCACACAACCTGTAGTGAAAGCACATTCTTAACCACTGGACCACCAGGAAAGTCCTCCTTTTCTTTTTTATCCTCTGTTACTTTGCCTTTAATCCTCACAACACTCCTACAGTGAAGGTGCACTGCTCATCCACCGTGTGCAGAAGCAGAAGCCAAGGCCCAAAGTCATATAGTGAGTGACTCAACGGTGGTGCTGCAGCCAGAAAACAGCCTTTGTGACTCCCAGTTCAGTTCGGGCAAGGCCATTTTGAGACTGTAATTTATTTCTAGAAAGGGCAGGCATACTGTTCAACACAGAGATGGAAACCAAAACTTCTCCCCAAGCTGGCCAGGCCATACATTCCCCAGAAGCAATCCAAACAGAGGAGTTGGGGGGATTCACCCATGGGGGAACACGACTGCCTTTCTGCAAGGAGCAGGAGCGAGGCTAATATGGGGATTCCTCGACAGCACAAGAGAAACTCAGGGCCACATTTACACTCAGATTCAGAGCTGTTCTGTCCATGGTCACTTGTAAGCTGGATGCAAGATGTCCTCTGGCCAACGGAGGGCTCAAAGGCAACAACAAGATGGAGGGAAGAGGAAATCAAATGGGAATCAGAAAGCTACTCCATTTTTGAGAGGGTCAGATGTCAAAGATCCAGGCAGCCAGCCATTTCTCTCCCCACTATACCATAAAATTCCAGTGTAACCATGGAAAAAAGGTGGCTTTCTTAAGCCTTCAGTTCAGTTCAGTTCAGTTCAGTTGCTCAGTCGTGTCCGACTCTTTGTGACCCCATGAATCACAGCACGCCAGGCCTCCCTGTCCATCACCAACTCCCGGAGTTCATTCAGACTCACGTCCATCGAGTCAGTGATGCCATCCAGCCATCTCATCCTCTGTCGTCCCTTCTCCTCCTGCCCCCAATCCCTCTCAGCATCAGAGTCTTTTCCAATGAGTCAACTCTTCACATGAAGTGGCCAAAGTACTGGAGTTTCAGCCTTAGCATCATTCCTTCCAAAGAAATCCCAGGGCTGATCTCCTTCAGAATGGACTGGTTGGATCTCCTTGCAGTCCAAGGGATTCTCAAGAGTCTTCTCCAACACCACAGTTCAAAAGCATCAATTCTTCGGTGCTCAGCCTTCTTCACAGTCCAACTCTCACATCCATACATGACTACTGGAAAAACCATAGCCTTGACTAGATGACCCCAAACAGCACAGTTCACTTTTTTAACACTTGGCTTACAAACATTAGCCAACTGCCTGCTTCCCACTTCCAGCCTTGGATAACATTCTAGTAGCTCACAAGTCCTATGGAAATCTAATCCTATGTTGGCAACAATTTGTCAGCAGCAGAAGCAACACAAAGAAGTGAGCAAGGTATAGTGAGAAAAGCCTAAGCTTGAAAATCAGATGTTCAGAGCAGGTTTTGTCACTCATTAGCTGAATGATTTAAACTCTCACCTAAATTTCCTTACTTACGAAAATGGGAAAAACTATCTACCTTATTGCCTTTTTTGGAAATTATAAATGAAATGTGGTAGCACAGGTACACACCTACATGCTAAAATTCCATTTGTTTCCTTCATTATATGTGGAGGAGATAACGGGTTAGACTCAAGACACATTCTGCCCTTCCAGGGTGCCTTCCTGTACTTCAGAAGTTAATCAGCTAGAAGCTATTAATTCTAAGACCTCCTTTAGGTTCAGCCAGTTGATGCACTTGTATAGATTTAGATGGCTTCCTGAAATTCCTGCTGTTTCTGGGCACGGTCCTGGAAGCCTTGGTTTTTCTGCTGCAGCGTTAGCAGAGGCCTCACCTGTGGTTCCCAGTTGTCCTGATGTCAAGACACAGGTGCAGGGATCCCCGTGTACGTGGTGTGTGGACAGAGCAGAGGGGCCCTAATCCTGGATCTGGTGGTTTCTTCACTACGGGAGGAAGAGGAGCTCTGCAGCGTTTTTAGACTTACTGAGTCTGTTTCTCACTCTTTGTGATTTTATAAGCCAGAATGTGCTTTAAATGCCTTCTTCCTGAAACTAGTCACAGTGGATTCTGTTCTGTGCAACTCAACCCTGACCAATATATTCCAGAGTGAAAAGGTATTACATATTTGACCTAAAACAAACAAAAGACGTCTCTTATGATTAGAGAGAAAGAAAAACTCTTACTTAACTGATGAAATCCCACACATTGGTCCAAACTATCCCAAGACAGGCCCAAGTACCCTCAGTCTGTCACACAGAGTGTCTAGGGTGAGACCTCCTGGGACAAAAGATCCATGGCCCCTCGACACCCATTCTCTCTCCTCTACCAGCTACCACTGAACTCTCCCCTCGTTCTGCAGGTGGGATGGGACTAGCTCACATGAAGCCAGCACTACAGACCCAGGAGGGGCTGGGGGAAAACAGCAGAGGGTTTCTGAGCTTTTATTTCCAGCCAGAGACTTTCACTTTTTCCAATACACATTGCTGCCTGCCGAGAGCCAGCCTTGTTATCTGATGGGCAGTGGGCCAGGGGCTATTGTGCACAGGCCCACAGCTTGGGGCAGGAAAGGGAAGTCTCCCCAAATCAATGGCTATCAGAGGAAGCGAATGGAAAAATCAGGAGTTGGCAGAACTGCTCCAGAGCATTTTCAGTTTTGTTTTTATCTTCATTTCAGAAATTAGGGGCTAATGACACACACAACAGCCGCTGAGGATGAGTGAGACAGGGACCAGAGCAGGACAAGATACTGACCATAGAGACTCACTGATGCTCACATGTTTACCAGTAGGACTGCAGCGAGCCAGGCGGCATGAGCACAGTGCCATGCCGGATGCAGGCAACCCAGGTCCCAGCGGGCACGACAGGGAGAGTGGCTTCTCTGGGCCACCCTCCCTTGGCACTCCAGCCTGCTCCTGCTCTAGTCTCATCAGGCCACTCGTGCCAAGGGGCCCCCGTCATTACCAGCTGAAGTAAAAGAACAGACTGATAATCCTGTGTTTAAGGTGGCCGCAGCTTCCCACGAAGCCTCTCTACACAGGACTCACGCTGCCGGCTGCCCACATTCCTCCTTGATCCAGGGCAGCAGAGCTGGAGCAAAACTCTTACCCAGGATATGGCTGAGTTTTTTGCTCTGTTCTCTGACTCAAAGCTGAAAGAGAGGCTCCCAGACTTGAGCCTTTCTCATAGGAGACTCCTGTCAGGAAGCTGATGCAGTCAGGAAGTTGCCTCCACAGGGAGTTCTAGGGCTTTGGGTCAGTGTTAATGTGCAGGTCACTACAAGTACAAAGAGATAGCTGTTTTTGGACATCAACTATTTTCTCTAAACCTGGTTCTCTCTTGGGGCACTGATGAGGGGAGGAATCCAATCTTTTTTTCCTTCATCAATGGAAAACCTTAACCAATACATCCCCATTTCCTCACACTGGCCCAGGCTGTACAGAACAAAGCTCCTCGATACTGTCATCCCATGAGGCCCTGAGAACACCCTGTGTCTCAACTTGCAAACCTCCCGTTTTGTTCTGAACTTGCTGCTACCACTGCACAGTTTCTGGTCTCATCCAGAATTGCAGAATTTTAAGCAAGGAGAAAAAGCCTGTGGGAGTGAAGGAAGCTGGCCGTTTGTTTCTGCGTTTGTGGTCACTGCCTCTGCAGCTCACTCCTGTAGATCTGTGCCAGGGCTGGAGGTCCGCCCTGAGTGCAGTTCTCTAACTCGTTACTGTCCAGGTGTCACTGTAAGGCATCTCATCCTTGCAACACTTCTCTCCGAGGACGAGGGCTGCCTTCCTCCTTACCCAGGCATTCTGAGCCCTCGGCCTGGACTCCCCCGTTGACTCTCAGCAGGACCCTAGGGTCCCCTCTTCACCACCTCCAATCTCCTTTTCAGCTGTCTCTGTGACTCCCTTCATAAACAAGCTCAGATCTCTAGCCTAAAAATAGCCTGACCTTATTTCTGCCACTCCCTTAAGGCACTAGCCCACCTCTTTTTTTTTTCTTTCATGGCCAAACCCTTTGAAAAAGAACTGATTGCCTCTACTCATCACCTACCCATTCCTGAGGGGCTGCAATCTGGCTTTCCCACTGTAGGTCAAAGTAGCAAGAAGAGGAGCAAAATGGAATGAGAACAGAGACAAAGGCACTTAAGAGGAGCTAGGCCAAATGCGAGTCAGATGTGGCAGGGCTGAGTCCTTTACTGAGGGCCTCAGGGCATCACCTGATGTATTACGGAAGAAACAGTGCTCGAGCTCTCAGTGCTAACGGTGGGTAGAATCTCCAGGGGCAAGGACACAAAGAAGGGTATCTCCACACAGGGAAATTCCATTTGCCTTGTCTGGAGATCTTCCCCAGGGGTCTCTCTTTTGGGTTAACATATTATCTAGTAGGTTTTATTTTTGGTTTGGTGTGGTTTGTTTTTGTTGTTGTTGTTTTTTTTTAAAGCTAATTAGATTGAAAAAAAAACTGGAATTCAAGGTATGTATATTATGATGGGAAAAAACCAAAGGTGAACATGATAGCTGGTTTCAAGCATCTGAAAAGCTGTCATATGAAAGATGTTATCTGTGCTGCTCAAGAGGGCAGTACTAGAGTCAATGGGTAAAGTGAGAGAAGGCAGAATCTCAACTCAAAATAAGGACTAATCTCAAATAAAGAAAGTTGTCTCAAATTGGGTTGGGCTTTGCTGCACTTCCTCATTATTGAAAATGCCGCACTGGGAGATGAATGACCTGCATGTTCAGTTTTCCGCTCAATACCCACAGGTTATGTTGATGTTGGTGGGGAAGGCAGGCCAAGAGACCCTCCTGTTGGTGGGGGTTGCACTGCTAAGGCTTCTCATCTGACCCCATTTGCATGGCTAGGACTTCTCCTGTCCCTCATGCTTAAACCCTAACTCCTCTCTTTCTGTTTCCTTCTATTCCAGAAGGCCCTACCCCATGATCAGCAGAGCGAGCAATCAGATGTGTGGGTGAAAAGGACAAGTCTTTACTCTTGGTCTGGCCTTTCCAACCTGGCTGGCGCCATGGAGGGCCTCCTTCCCACCCTGGCATACTCTCCCTCCTACCTCTCTGGCCACTCCTTTCCTGTGTCCTCCACAGGTTCATCCTCCTCTAACGGTCACTGTCTGGATTTCTAAGGCTCAGTCCTAGGGCCTCTTCTCTTCTTACTCTAGAGTATGTTTAGAAACTCTCATCTGGGCCCACGGCTTCAACTTGATAACATCCATTTTTCTCCTCTACCGCTGGTTTTCTCCCCTCTGAGCTAGAGATCTGCAGAGTTAGCTACCCATCTGCTGTCTTCTCTTGGCTGACTCAAATCCATCTCCAATTCAACCTGCCTAAAATTTCATGCCCTTCTCAGCACCTGAAACCAGGCTCACTTCTAATCTCTGTCTTGGTGAAAGGCACTGCCAGATATCCATAAACCAGTAACTTACCATCCTGCTCTCTCAACACCTGAAAATGCAATCCAATACCACAGTGGTTCTTAACCCTTCTGATCTTATAACCCTTTTTCACTTCTAAAATTGAGGACTCCAAAGATCTTTTATTTATGGGGGTTATAACCAGTTGATATTCACTGTATTAGAAATTAGGGTCAGAAAGTTTAAAACACACTGATACACAAGCACACATTCCATTAGCCAGAGAGCAATGATACTACCCCAAGCAGGTAACCTCTGGAAAATTCCTCTATTTGTGAGAGAATGAGTGAAAAGCCAATTGATGTCTTAGTATTATCATGAAAATAATAGGTTCTGATCTTGCAGATCCTAAATGGATCTCAGTGACCACCCCACCATCTCCCCAGACCACAATGCCATGTTCTAATGGCTTTACCTTCTAAATGTCTCAGATCCACCTGGTCCTTCCTCTTTACCTTCCATCACTAGTTTAATCCACGTTACTGTCTTCTTTCATCTGGACCACCACATAGGCTAATATGGCTTTCCCTTGGAGCCATGCTTGACCCTCTTGGATCGGCTCTCCACCCCTTAGGTAGCTAGAGGAATCTTTCCAAAATAAAAATCCGAATACGTCACCCATTCCTCTTCACTTAAAAATCCTACAGTGGATTTTTTACTGCCTTCAACATAGGACTGAAATCTACCTGACAGTCCACAAGGCTCTGCCCCTCCTCCTCAGCCTCAGCCCATCCTCCTTGCCCGGTTCTCAGGTCTCCAGCCCTCAGGGCTTCCGTTTCTGAAACACATGGCACTCCCCTTTGCGTGAGGCCTCTGCAAGCGAAGCCAGGAACTCTCCTCCCTGTCCTTTTGAATAACTCCCATGCATGTTCTAGGTCACAGCCTAAGGCTTCACTGGCCCTAAAATCAGGTTATATCCTTCAGTTATATGTGCTAACACCACCACACACCTTTTTGGTCACAGCCTATAATTAGAGATGAATCACATCACGAAAAGTGAGATCTGACCTCCTACAGGTATATAAGGGCCACAGGGACAGGAACTGTGTTTTTGATTTCCATGATTCCGGCACACAGCAGATACTCTAGGTAATTATTTCCTAAATGAACAAATGAGTAAAAATACTGTTTGACAGGGAGAGAGATACCATAAGATAATGTGATAAGTGTTAGAACAGAGGTGGGAACCAGGGGTGAACACTCCCAGCAGCTGCCCACCGCCCACAGAGCAAGTCCACGTGCAGTTGAGGCTCCTTGGTCATGGCAGACATCCTTTCTTATCCTTTTCTATTTCTCCTTCAAAGACATCAGTCCAGTCAGAAGGGTACATGGGATCTCCACCAGCAGATCACTGAAATGACTTCTCCCCTCATCCTGGCCTATGGAAATCCTCCATAACCTCTAAAATTCCAGGTCATTCTAGTGAGACATAGCCTCTGCCACATCCCAGCTTTACAAGTCTCTCTCATAATCCAGAACCACCTGGTGTTCTCAGAAGCCACCATCTTCTTTGGTGATCGTGCCTGGCAGATGCCCCTTTTTGTGCCCGGAATATCTGTCTACATTTCATGCTCAGTAATCTTCCCCTCATTTGTCATCTCTAATGTTCCCTCTCTTGTGAAAGCAAAGTCCTGGGCAGAGCTGGTTCTCCCTCCTCTGTGTCCCCATACCACCCTTGGCCTTCCAGGTGCCTCCACTGTAAGCCCCACACCAGCCTAGAGCCTGGGATATAATGCTGGCTGAAGGGAGGAACCCAGGATCTCTGCATGCTGGGAGGCTGTGTTGCCCATTCTGTATATAGACAGGAACTCATTTGTAGAAATTTTACTCCTCAGCACTCTCAGACAAGGAAATTCCAAATCAGGCCCCTACGACAATGACCAACCATTTACATTTAGCCCCCACCTGCACACACGTCACAGGCACTTGCTTAGGAGCAGGAGGCCAGATCACTGCCCAGCGTCAGTACTCACTGCTTCCTCCACAGAGGAGCAGTGCTGCCCCCCTGCAGCCCCTTGGTGTCTACAAGGGCTCTAGAACAGAGGCCAAACTAACAGAGATATGCAGGTTCCTGGACACCTGGATTCTAGGGCCAGAGATGCTCTGGATAAGGTCTCCCTGCTGGGGTACTTGCTCTCCCCTCAACCAGCTTACTGTAAGTACACCAATCATCCACAAGGCTATGGAAATATGAAATGCATATATGGACTTCCAGCTTGGCAACACTGACTACCAGAGCTTGCTCGGGCTCCAGAAATTACTCAGTGAGGCAGACTCAGTGCCTCAGCAGCACAATCTTTCTGCTGCTCCCTGGGGAGGCTTCTCATTCCCACACAAGCTCCATGACAGGACTGATGCTCAGAATGCAGCCCCCCACCCTGTCCCGCCCTGCTGCCAGCTCCGCTCCAGATCTCCAGACAGCAGTTCAGTTTGATGCAATTCTACCCACCCAGAGAGAACCTGTATGGATAGCAGCAGGGGTTCCAGCAACATCAGGGTAGCAACCTCAATGCAAATGCTGACAAGGCCAGACTTCCCCCTTGAAACAAATTGCACAATTCAAAAAAAGAGCTTTCTCCTCAAATGTGGAAAAAGGGATCCAGAGCAAAACTGGACTGCCTGGTATAATGCACAGACATGATTTAGATTTCTTTCCCAGGAAGGCCTGGCAGCAGCTACATATCTTTCTTACTAATGAGCCAACTGTACATATTACGTCAGTAGTCTCCTGTCCTCCCAGACAACTTAAGACGCTCCAGGAGTTTTGTTGGTCTGCATCTTCTGTGAAGTATCAGAACTGGAACCATAAGCAAGAGGCTTGATATCAAAACTCAAACTTGGACCTGATTTCTACCTCCACAAGTCCCTAGTCTTTTGGGGAAAGTATGGTCAGAAGTGAGGGTCCACTGCCACTGAAGGTCCTCAAACAGATGTTTGAGATCACTTTTTTAGGGCTGTTGAAAAGGACCTGATTACCCCAGCACAGCAAGACAGCATAAGGGTCAGGACTCCATCCCAATCATATCCCTATTTCTCTTCCCCAAAGAAAGGCATGGAAGATTATTCCAAACAGCGTAGCAGTCAATATTATGTTTGATGACTGTTTTCTAATTAATAATTATTTTTTAAAAGAATATTTTAAAAAAACACAGGCAGATAGATAAGAGGAAAAAAAGAGATGAGATACTCACTGACGGAGAGGTGCCTGCTCCTGGACTCAGGGGGCTGGTAGATGGTATTTACATCTCCCGCAGACTGGGAAGCTTTGATTCGCACTTGCCTGGACACCCCGGAGTGGGGAGAGGAACTGGTCTGCAAGATAAGAGGAAAAAGGCAGCTCACTAAGGAGGCAGGCTGAGAAATGTCCCCTCGCCCCTCCCTGGAACTCACCACGCTCTCAGCCACCTTCCTGCTTTCAGTGCATAAGCTTCTCAGCTTTCCCCAAAACCTCACTCCTCAATCATATCTGGCCCCTCACTACTTGCTCAATGTCATTTTACAGTTTCACTAATAGAAAGCACTGATACCCGGTGCTCCAATGTAATAGGTGATGACCCAGACACACAGGAACACCAGGCATTCCTGTAGTAATGTGCCAAACAGAAAACAGCTGTAAATATCCTCTCACAAAACTCTCTGAAGGGTTGGGGAGAACAGCTGGAAAAGCAGATTATCTCAGCAGCGAGATCACCTGTTGCGTGGGGGTTCACCGTGGACAATGATGGCCACCTCTGCATCAAAAACTCTGGTTGATACAACATTTTAAAAATAATGTGATATGCTTCTTCCCCCACCATCATTGCTCCCTGAAAATTAGGGTACAACGAGCTTGGCTACTTCATGTTCTTGGAGTTTACGTGTGAACCATCTTGGGACTGTGTTCATCTCAGAAAGACTATCACAGGTACCATGCTGCCAGAGGTCAAGGACTTCAGGACAGGGTCAGCAGCCTTGCTACATCCACCCCACTTTGCACTGACTCAGATGGGCCACGAGGTGAGCCCTAGAGAGAAAACAAAGCAATAAAAGGGGGCCTGGCATAAGAAAGTTTACAACTGAAGCCTGAAGGGGAACAAGTGATGTCACGCTGTGCTCATAAGTAGAGCGCTATGGAGAGTGGGAGCTCAGAATTTATAAATAACTTGGGTCAAAATTTCTACTTGTTTCTCTTTTTCTCTCTCTCACACCCACCTCCCATAAGAAAAAAAAAAAAAAAGTGCGACCAAAACAAACTATCCTGTCCTCCAGGAAAAAGGCTTCCCGCACGCGTTCAGGGGTAGGGTCCAGCTGCCAAGCAGCCTCCTCTGGTCTCCCCGCGCCAGACCTGATCACATGCTGGCTGTCCTGACACACTGTCCTGCTCTAACGGGAAGTCAGAACCAAGGGGAAGTGAGTGTTCTTGCTGAAGCCTCCGATGTGCAATAGCTCTCCGCCAAGGGTCAGAAAGGAAAAAACAATCAAAGCCACACGCTGGGGAAGCAGGTCAGTAAGGGGCACAGAAAGGCTACAGCCCTGCAGTCAGAAAGAGAAGAGCTGTGCAGAGCACCTCAAGGACACCTGCTGAGACACAGGGCCTGACACGGAGTGGGGACTCCGTACATCTCGGCAACACAATCTGAAATTACTGAAGAATATAAATTCTAATCTCTCAATTTTCAAATCTAAAAGCTGAGACAGGAAATGAGGTTCAATAGCTGGCACAAGCATAGGTTTCTAAGAGGAAAGGCTGACTGCAGCACCACGTTGGAAAACAGATGAAGGGAATCAGCGAAGGTTTCCGAGCAGGGCTTCTCACATTGCCACGTGCACACAAACCGCCTGGGACTTTGTTCAAATGCAAGATTCTGATTCAGGTCTGGGGTGAGACGGAGGATCTGCATTTCTGACCAGCTTTCAGGGGATGTTGATGAGGTGGTACCTGGACCACACTCAGAGCAGTGAGGTCCTGGGAGGTGAGTCATATTTGGTTTAAAGCAGTGGTTCTCAGCCCCATCTACCCAGCAGAACTGCCTGTGGGGTTTTTAACACCTCAGACCAACGTCAGCAGACTCTCTGGGGGTAAGGCCCAAGGACTGGTATTTTTAAAATCTCCCCCAAGTGTTGGAAATATTCGGTCAAGTTCGGAAAACCCTGATTTTAGGTATGACAAGAGAAAGACATGGTAAACAAAAATGAGGATGCAGCAAGGATTCAAGGAACCTGGAACAAGACCTAGAAGTGGGAAAGAGAGGGAGGAAGGTGGGGCTAGGAAAAAATAAAAGTGCCTGCAGAGAGTGAAAGGAGTCCCAATGGGTGCAAAGTGTGTAGCTGGTAGAACATTCTAGAAACAGCAAATAGAAGGCACTCGACCATTTTGTGAAAACCTCACTGAAAGACTCTGTGGGTAGCAGTGTGCTCTGGCCGACACAAACAACATGAAATGTCACCAGGGAACCATGTGCACAGACTGCAGTCACTGGAAACCAGGAGATCAGCAAAAAAAAGATTATAAAAGTTGATCCACGAATTATCTTGATAAAAGATTTGGTGTATCAGACAAAAGGAGCAGTTGAACTCAATGATGCAGGGGGAAAAAAGGGGTAACCATGTGCTTGGTTTAGTTTGGTTCATGGAACGTGAGCTGAGAAGTGGCTCTCTGGATCTCAGTGGCCCTCTGTTTCAATGGTGGCACCAAGAGACATTTGCATGGAAGACCATGATAGTTATGATCACTGTGGGAGCATCCAGATTATTCAATAAATTCACAGTTTTTAACACATATGAATTTATTAAAAGTCTGAAAAAATCTGCTTTGAAGCTATACAACTTGAATAAAGGATGACATGTTTATGTTTCTTAAACAAATTCTTATTTCCTTTTTGTTCTCTGATAATCCTCATACTCAAGGGGTTCATTCAAACTGAGATGAGGTGAATAGATCTGTGCTCTTACTGTCCCCACTCTTCAGTGCTACACAGACTTTGCCTAAAGGAATGTACGCTTCAGCTCCCTTTCCTGACTAGAGTTCCAGGCATTTTAGGCTGTTCATGTAAAAAACTGATCCCAACTTCATAAAAATTTGTCTTGTCTTGGACCTTTCTTAGCTCAGTTCCCTCCTAAGTTGAGAAAGGAAGCAAAGGGGGAGAGAGTGACACATATCACAGGTTTTCCTCATGGGCATTACATTTCCTGTTCTGCTTCTAATGAACTGTGGGAGAACCTGGGTGAGGATTTCCAGAACTACAATAATTTCCAAAGACTACTATAATAATCCTAATAATAAAGGATCTTACAATAATTCTAAGATCCTTTTCCTGGATGGTGTCTCATATGTACTGGACTGCAGTCAGAATATCTGGGCTCGAGACCAACTCTGTCACTATTACCTGCTTCACCCAGGGCAAATCACTCTAGGCCTCAGTTTCCCTAGGTATAGATTAGCAATAACCAGGATCCCTCAAAGTCACAAAAATCAAATGAGAAAATAAAGTACCTTAGACACGTAAAATGTAATAATTTTTATTTATTTGTTAGCCGTGCTACTGGCTTGTGGGATCTTGGTGCTCTGACTAGTGATTGAACCCTCACCCTCACCAGTGAAAGCATGGAGTCCTAACCACAAGACTGCCAGGAAATTCCCAAATGTGTAATGATTTTTAAACAGGGCCAGACTAAAAATATTCTAGCCACCAAGTTTTGTTCCAACTTCCTGCACTAGCCCCATTATTCTTAGAAAAATAAGAAGAATT
Organism: Ovis canadensis; assembly: GCF_042477335.2. Lineage (NCBI taxonomy): Eukaryota > Metazoa > Chordata > Mammalia > Artiodactyla > Bovidae > Ovis > Ovis canadensis. Next base: position 56,357,492 of record NC_091255.1, on the reverse strand, counting down.
ATCATTTAGATTATCCTGGATATTTAGTTTTTATAATATGTATGAGTGACAAGATAATGTTGAGTTTGAGGTTATGTTATGACGGTGGAAAATCTGGAAAGTTATAAGAAGGTCAAGAGCTTTAGAAGGATAAATTAAGAGTTAGATGAACACATGCTTAGAAAAGCAGTCTGTAATAGCAAACAGCTGAGAGTTGATGGCCCAAGGCAGAAGTCTAGGGCAGCGAGAACTACTGAAGGAGGAAGGTGGTCAAGTATCTTAAAATGGCAGTAAAATCAAGGCTAGAGAAAGGTTCCTCAGACTAACAGAAGTTCTGTGATTACCAAAATCCAAGTGTTCTCAAGTGAAAACAATACTGAAGTCTAAGACATGGCTTTGGCCAGGTGAGATGGGAGGAGTATGACTATCCACCTTGCTGAGGGATGAAGACAGAGGAAAGGCTAAAATCTGTCATAGAAAGACCAATAAAAAAGGAATCCACAGAGAAGAGACAGTACATTTAAAAACAAGAATGAGAAGGTAAGTAAAGGTTCAGTTCAGTTCAGGTCAGTTGCTCAGTCGTGTCCGACTCTTTGTGACCCCATGAATCACAGCATGCCAGGCCTCCCTGTCCATCACCATTTCCCGGAGTTCACTCAAACTCATGTCCATCGAGTTGGTGATGCCATCCAACCATCTCATCCTCTGTTGTCCCCTTCTCCTCCTGCCCCCAATCCCTCCCAGCATCAGAGTCTTCCAATGAGTCAACTCTTCGCATGAGGTGGCCAAAGTACTGGAGTTTCAGCTTTAGCATCATTCCTTCCAAAGAACACCCTGGGCTGATCTCCTTTAGAATGGACTGGTTGGATCTCCTTGCAGTCCAAGGGACCCTCAAGAGTCTTCAACACCACAGCTCAAAAGCATCAGTTCTTCAGTGCTCAGTACAACTCTCACACCCATACATGACCACTGGAAAAATCATAGCCTTGACTAGACGGACCTTTGTTGGCAAAGTAATGTCTCTGCTTTTCAATATGCTATCTAGGTTGGTCATAACTTTCCTTCCAAGGAGTAAGCATCTTTTAATTTCATGGCTGCAATCACCATCTGCGGTGACTTTGGAGCCCAAAAAATTAAAAGTCAGCCACTGTTTCCCCATCTTTTTCCCATGTAGTGATGGAACCAGATGTTCAGATGGTAACAAAAGGTTAATGAGGTGATAGGCTGCTAAAATTGAAGGAAACTATAGAGAACAAAGTAGCTGACAGTGATCATCAAGAGGGGATGAAGACCGGGGTGATGTGGTGTCCTGAAGAAGTGTTATGTAGAGTATGATCTATGGGCTGGTGCCAGGCTCCAACATGTGGTGAACCAGTCCCCTACAGTGAAAGTACTGAAATGAAGAGTAACTTGCTAATAAACACTTTGGTAACAATTTGGCAGAGTGACTTATGCCTACTGAATCTAACAATAAAAATCGTGGGCTTATGTTTTGTCTCTAGTTAATTTGTCCACTTTTCAGTTTTTGTGTTTTTTAAAAAGAACTGGTCTATGACAGATTGGAAACTAGAAGAACAAAAGTGAGATTTCATTACAAACAGAGAAGCACTCTTCTAAGGGTAGGACACCTGCTGCTGCTGCTGCTGCTGCTGCGTCACTTCAGTCATATCCGACTCTGCAGCCCCACAGACGGCAGCCGACCAGGCTCTGCCGTCCCTGGGATTCTCCAGGCAAGAACACTGGAGTGGGTTGCCATTTCCTTCTCCAATGCATGAAAGTGAAAAGTAAAAGTGAAGTCGCTCAGTCGTGTCCAACTCTTAGTGACCCCATGGACTGCAGCCTTCCAGGCTCCGCCATCCATGGGATTTTCCAGGCAAGTGGGGTGCCATTGCCTTCTCCAACACCTGAGCACATAGCAATTTTGGATCATGATACTTCTGTTTACAAAGAAGCCTGAAGTCTAGTTGAGGAAGTCCCCAAGGAAAGATTTCATCACCACCAATACTGTTAGTCTTAAATGTAAATCTTTATAAATGCCAAAAAATAGGAGCAGCTTAAGCATTCTAACAGTAGCAAAACTGGTTACTGAATAAAATTATGGTCTATCCACTCAAGGGACTTCTGCATCCTTATAATCATGAAGACTGTATATTAACAGAAAAATGTACATGACAATAAGTGAAAAATTAAATTAGAAAACCGCATAAATACCATGACAACATTTAAAAGTGTGTATACATATGGCCAAAGAGAAACATATGCAAAAATCAATGTTTTGGTACTAGAATTATGTAAGACAATCCTTTTTTATTATTTTAACTTTACAGTAAGTTGCACTGACTTTATAATTTTTAAAATATACATCCTTACAAAGAGAGGCATCAATATGGAATTTATTTCATGCAACATCTAATGTAATGCCATGAGTGTCAGAGATCAGATGGTCACCTTTCATACAGCTCTGGGTGCTGTAGTAGCACCTGCAGCTGAGTGCACCCTTTGATGGATGTGGAGGCAAATGTATAGAATCAGTTGTCTGAAGTTTCGCATCAGTGGAATGGAGGGATCACTATCAGGGTTGCTGGCTCCCAGTTAAACCATCACGTCATTAAATTTCAATTCCAGCTTCTTCTGTAAAGAAGAGGTTTGCTAAAGATGGTCTCTACTTGACTCTTGCTAACATTTCAAGTAGTCACTGTTGCTCTCTTAAGAAGATGGGCTCCAGAACAATAAGATACAGCTCCAGTTCTCAAGGACCTTACAATCTTCTGGGATAAAATTTACAAATACACAACAACTTTAGGGCAATTACTAAGCAACCTATAAACTAGTGTGCAAATTATATCCAAAGACTAAAGGAAAGGGGAATAATCAATATGGCCTCAGTCAAGAATACTGACCAAACTGTAGCAGGTAAATCAAGCTAGAACCTAAAAAAGGCTGACAACCACGGTCTGGGAAAAAGGAAGAAAGAACTGCAGAAGAAGGGAAGTATGCTGAAGAACTTGGAAAGATGAGACTGGGGAGCTGAAAGAAGGATAGTTAGTGAAAAACCTTGGGTGTGAGGCTACATTTAGATCTTACAAGATGGGCAACGAGGAAGGACTTCAAGGAGAAAGGAAGGAAGTGGGACAGAGAAATGAAGGAATAAAGTTTACATTTCACTTCAGAATAATTCCCAAAACACATCCAGAAAAAAAAGACCCTGGGAAAGAGAAGACCAGTCTCGTGTGCAAGGACACTTCTGTAGTATTAGAAAACATCTTTATTCTAAGGCTTCCTAACTACATTCTTCTGTGTCTTTCCCTAATCAAGAGACACTCTAAAGTCTCTTTAAAAATAAAGCACCATTCCCTCTAAATTCTGTCCGGTATAGGGCATCCACAGTTCTCAGGCAGCAACACTAGCTGTCCACAGTTGGCTGTTTTCAAGCATACGGAAAGGAAAGAACACCAAAGAAAACTTCAGGGATGTGTATGTGAAGAAAACTGGTAGAGGAATCAGACAGAAGACAGATACAGGTTACAAGCATTCTTGTGAAACATAGGCCCTTGGGGATTCTTTAGGAAAGGAAACTGTAAGGAAAAATCCCTAAGTTCTGAAGGTCCCTAAGATTGCTGCCGTTTGGTAAGGCAGCAGATGCTAACTTACCAGAGGCTCTTTAGTCTATGAACTTTTTCCCACTGAACAGAAGGGAAAAGTGTGTTTTCTACATGTGTCCCAGGGGAAAGTCACAGTTGCCGAGGAGTTGTGGGAGTTGGGTTCACAAAGCATGACACTCTCAAATCCTTGAAAGCCTTTGCTAATCACCACCCCCACGCTAAGCAAATCTCCCTTGCTGGGGTCCATATCTAGTTTAAAATTAAAAAAACACATTAACTATAGAGAAAAAGAATCCTCTCCTTTATCATAAAATGCTTTCCTTCCTCCCACACCACAAGCCAAGTAACCTTCAGCTGCAACTTTGACACTGATGGTCTGGCTTTGCAGTAAAACCAAATGCAGGCGGCTAGCTGGCTGCTGACCCAGTGGGCTAGACCACACTTATGTTCTCGCTTTAGCAGTGACAGAGGAACACAAAACTCTGTCAAGGAAGAACATGAACTCCTGAAGGACAGCAAGCTGTGTCTTCAGCTGTCAGTCCAGGGCAGGAGCTACTTACATGGTTTCTGTCCTGGGACAGCAACAATATTCTAAGACTTTTCATGCTTGAGCTTCTATCCAAAATGTCAATTGCTTTGTCAAGATCATCTTGGTTCTTCAGCAGGATGGAGAGCTGTGACACAGGACACAGAAAAAGGAAATCATATAAAATATGTCTTTAATCTGCAAAAATAAGAAAATAAACACTAAAAATAAATTTGGAGAAAAACAATCTCAAGGCATACTCTGGAGTCCTCAAAGACCTAACTGAAGCCATAGAGATATTTTCTTTTTTTTCTTCATTAAGTGTACAATTTAATAAGTTTTAGGAAAATGACAGAGTTGCGCAACCATCACATAATTCAATTTTAAAACATTTTCACTGCTTTAAAAATATCTCTTGTGCCCATTCACAGTCACTCCTCTTTCCTACCTCTCGCCCCAGGCAACCACCAATCTACTTTCTGTCTCTAGAGATTTGCATTTCCTGGACATTTCATATAAACGAAATCACACAATTTGTATATATTCGATTCAATTCATAGTCTTTTGCATCCAGCTTCTTTCATTTTGCTTAGTGTTTTTTAGTTCATCCATGCTGTAGCACATTAGTACTTTATTTCAAGATATTTTCTGAGAAGAGTTTCCTCTCTCAAAATACTCTTTACTCCAAAGCATCAAGTCCCAAACAGTTTTAGCCCCCATAATTCTTCCCAACTTGAGCAGTAGAAGCATGTCCCACCCTACTCTGTGCTGCCATTAACAAAATAAGCAGAAAAGGCAGAGGAGGAGGAGGAAGAGAGGGAGGACTGAGGATGAAAACATTACTCAAATAAGAACACAAATTTAGGCCACATAGAAGGGTTTAATATCTTAATGTTTAAAAGTTAAAAATAAAATCCATGACTAGAACCAAAAATTACTTCCTCTGTTTTCATTCCACCGAAGTATTAAAGAGAAGATTCTCGAGGATATAGATAAGTCTTACTCGCTACTAAAAAGCAGAAGATATTGAGTTCAGTTCTGTCACTCAGTCGTGTCCGACTCTTTGTGACCCCATGAACCACAGCACGCCAAGCCTTCCTATCCATCACCAACTGCGGGAGTCTATCCAAACCCATGTCTATGAGTTGGTGATGCCATCCAACCATCTCATCGTTTGTCGTCCCCTTCTCCTCCTGCCCTCAATCTTTCCCAGCATCAGGGTCTTTTCCAATGAGTCAGCTCTTCGTATCAGGTGGCCAAAGTATTGGGGGTTTCAGCTTCAGCATCAGTCCTTCCAATGAACACCCAGGACTGATCTCCTTTAGGATGGACTGGTTGGATCTCCTTGTAGTCCAAGGAACTCTCAAGAGTCTTCTCCAACACCACAGGTCAAAAGCATCAATTCTTCAGTGCTCAGCTTTCTTTTAGTCCAACTCTGACATCCATACATGACTACTGGAAAAACCATAGCCTTGACTAGATGGGCTTTTGTTGACAATGTCTCTGCTTTTTAATATGCTGTCTAGGTTGGTCATAAGTTTCCTTCCAAGGAGTAAGCGTCCTTTAATTTCATGGCTGCAATCACCATCTGCAGTGATTTTGGAGCCCAAAAATATAAAGTCAGCCACTGTTTCCCCATCTATTTGCCATGAAGCGATGGGACCAGATGCTATGATCTTAGTTTTCTGAAATATTATGAGTACTTAGTATTAAAAGATGCAGAAGTATGCTATGCCTTAAGACCTAACGAATGTCAGATCTTACACATCTGTGGCAAACACAAGCAAAAATCCAATTAATTTCTGTGGTTCCCAATTTATAATACAAGGAAATGAGAACTCTAAATCCTAGGCCAGGAAATAACAAATAGTAAAAAACGGTATTTAAAGTAAAATCTCAAAACAACCCATGGAATGGGATGAAATTCTACAGATCATATCACATTAAAGAATTCATTTCTGAGTAACATATAAAGTAAGGATAAATAAGGGCTAGTGTTGGGTGGAGATAAGAGAAGATAAAGAAATTAGTGGAGCATGTTTTAACAACCAAAAAAAAAAGCTACAATTTTGCAAATATATGATAAGGATCTAGTATCCAGAGTATATGAAGAACTCTTACAACTCAACAATAAAAGGAAAACAATCCAGTTTTTTAAATGGGCAAAGGATTTGAATATGTATTTGTCCAAAGAAAAATCAATAAATGGCCAATAAGTACATGAAAAGATACTCAACATCATTAGTCATTAAGGAAATGAAAATTAAAACCACAATAAAATATCACTTCATACCTACTAGGATGGCTATAATTTTTTTAAAAAAGGAAAGAAAAAAAGAATCACAAGTACTGGTGAGAATGTGGAGAAATTGCAACCCTCATATATTGCTAGTAGGAATGTAAAGTGGTACCAGCCAATATGAGGAAATTGGGCAGTTCCTCAAAAAGTTAGATACAGAGTTTCTACAAGACCCACAATTCTCCTCTTAGGTATATTTTAGAGGATTAAAAACATCTGTTCATATAAGACTGGTACACAAATGTTCATAGCAGCATTATTTATAATAGCCAAAAGTAGAAAAACATCAAGAGGTGAATGAAGTGATACACAAAATGTGGTATACCCGTATCATGGAATATTATCCAGCCACAGAAAGGAATGAAGTCCGATACATGCTACAATATAGATGAGCCTTGAACACATGCTCAGTGAAAGAAGCCAAATACAAGAGGCCACATACTGTGTCATTCCATACAAATAAAATGTTCAGAACAGGCAAATCCAGAGAGATGTAAAGTAAATAAGTGGTTGCCCGGGGCTAGGCAGTGGAGGGGGAATGGGAAGTGACTGCTAATGAGTATAGGGTTTCTCTCTGGGGTGATAAACAGGTTCTGGAATCCGGTACTGATAGTTAACACAACTCTGAACATACTAAAAATCACTGAATTGTACAGTTTAAAAACATAAATTTAAAAATAAAAGGGTAAGTGATATGGTAGGTGAATTGTATCTCAAAAAAGCTATTTTAACAAAAATATAAACATAAATAAAATCAAAGATTTTTCATTTGTGGTTCACAAGTCCTGACAAGGGAGGGTTTAGAGGGCAAAGAAAAATAGGTTGAGAGAGCTGAAATTAATAAGATTAGTCAACTCTTAGTCATTGACATTAGCAGAGTACGGAAAAACATGCATGATTGAATATAATAACAATTATGGGAGTTCCCTGGTGGCTTAGTGGTTAGGATTCTGGGCTTTCACTGACATGGCCTGGGTTCAATCCCTGGTCTGGGAAATGAGGTCAAAAAACAAAAACAGAAACAACAACAACAGTAAAAAAGTGATGAAAAATAAATGCTCAAATACTTTAGTCTTCACTGACTCTTAAAATATATATATATTTGGTTTAGAATCAATATCTGCATAAACATTTGAATAAAGGAATGTCCAACATTCTGGGCAGTCGCTTCCTTGGCAAAAGAGTTTGAAAATGGATTTGGGGACATATGGAATTCTTAATGGAAATATTAACAGAAAGAGAAACAAGTAGTGCTAAACCATCCAGAAAAATCTTTCCTAACTAAAGAATGCCTTCTTGAATGCTGACTAGCTAGCTGATTTTAGCCTCACTTTCTCATACAGTCATGGATGCTTGAACTGCTCTATGGATTTTTCACTTATATTTTGGGGGTTCTGATATCCTGTATTTAAAATGTGTTAGTTTACATACTTTGAAATGCTTACATCTGTTTTATTTATTAACCATAGTGTTATTGACTTTCTAAATTTATTGTATTTCTAAAATTTATCCAAAAAGCAAAAGCTCATATGGTCTTACTTTTGTTAGCTATATGGCAGCATATACCCAACTGAGGAGCTTCCCCAGTGGCTTAGACATAAAGAATTTGCCTGCAGTGCAGGAGACGCAGAAGACTCGGGTTCGATCCCTGAGTCAGGAAGATTCCCTGCAGGAGGGCACAGCAACCCACTCTAGTATTCTTGCCTGGAGAATTCCATGGACAGAGGAGCCTGGTGGGCTACAGTCTATGGGATCACAAAGAGTCAGACACTACTGAAGTGACTGAGCAAGCATGCGTACCGAAATGTGGCTGTACATTTTGTTTAAAGAGGACCAGAAAGTTTTTAGCCAACAAATCTCAGCTTCTACAGATTTCAGCCCCAGAGTCTAGAGGAAATTCTTAACTTTTCAACCACTAAAATAAAACTACACGGGAAAGACCTCTCAAAGAGCCATGAGGTTTCCCAGCTTTCCTGTCTATTCCCCTCAACTTAGTTCCCTCAAGGAGCAAGCTTTTTTTTTTAAGCCTTTATTTTCAACTAAGGGATGAATCAACCCTTTTTTTTTAAAGATTTTAATTTATTTTTTGGCTGCGACAGGTCTTCATCACTTTCTCTAGCTATAGCATGTGGGTTTCTCATTGCAAGGGTTTCTCTGGCTGTAGAGCATAGGCTCTAGGTGTGCGGGCTTCCACAGCTGCAGCACTTGGGCTCACTAGCTACAGCTTGTGGGCTCAAGACTGCAGGCTCAGTAGCGGTGATGCACGGGCTTAGTCGCCCCGCAGCATGTGGGATCTTCACAGACCAAGGATCGAAGCCATGTCCCCTGCATTGGCAGATGGATTCTTAGCCACTAGACCACCAGGGAAGCCCCTCAAAGTGCAGGCTCTTTACTGGGCACAAATATGTTGCCTTTCAGACTAATGCAAAGCATCAACCTAAGCAGACTACAGCCTCTAGTACCTTCCTTGGAGCTGGGAAAGCAGTCAAGTAACTGACATTCAAAAGAATTGCTTCCTGAGTGATGTTCAAAGTATGCATAAATAAGGACCATTGGGTGGGGTTAGGAGGAGTAAGCGTTTAAAGAAATGATTAGATGAGGTGCTAATGTTTGACACCAGCTACAATCAGAAGCTAAACTCTGAGAAGAATCCAACATTTATGACTGTCAATAGAGGTTGACAGTCCTACCCACCAATTTTCACCACATCCCCAGCCCTGCTGAACCCTCTGCTATAGCAAGGCAATGCTAAGCTCTGACCCTGATCCCCGTACCTGACTCCACCATGGAGTTATTAGAGCTATCGGCCTAGAATGAGCAGAGGGAATGGAAATAGCTGTGCAATCTTCCACGCAGTAAAAGAGAAAAATCCCAGAATTATCGGAATGAACAAAAGAGGCTCCAGAAAATGAAAACCTGCAGATGACATCAGAAGAACAAACTAGGAGATCCTCAGTTAAGCAGAGACGAAAAGGCAGGCAAGGTGCTCCCCATGCCCCCGCCAGCTGCCTTTCGCACCTCATTGTTCATGTAATGTAGGTCCAGGGGCTGCCCAAACACTGCCGTCACCTTGTGCTCCACATCTTCGTATCTCACAGGCCGGCTGAATGCTATAATTCTGAAAGAGAACAGAAGCATGGTTAACTGCATATTTTAAATGCAGGGTTTAGAAGTTATGACTCCTGAGTGATATTTTCCTTTCTTTTCAAGAGTTCTTTTTATTTTTCATGTAGCTTGCCTTTTTCTGTATTTTTTTCTTCTCTTATCTGCCTTTATCTTTTCACCCTTTCTCTGCGCATCTCTTAGGTTTTTCAATATAACCCACAGGCAGCTAAATCAATGTTCAATCTCAATCAATGTTCTATCTCAATCAATGTTCTACCACTTCAGCTCAGATCTTTCAGTCAACGACAGTTCAGTATCATGGCAGGACACGTGGATTTAAAAGCTATGTTCCAAATATTCCTATTAGGAAGAAAAACTGGAGACTGGAACCACAGTCCTGAAAACACGGTCTTAACTCCTAAATGACTCACATCCAGGACTTGAAAAGGTCTTTTCTACTATTCATTTTTGAGATGCCACAGGAGTCTCAATGCTGATTATCCTATGAATTGACATTTCCCACCACCGAGTCACAGGAATTCCCCTTGAGTTGGTTATATGCCTGATTAGTTTTCTTAACCAGTGACACATGTGTGCCTATAAATAGTATTGATATTGATATTTTTCTAGAGAGACTCACTGCTACTGCTACTGCTGCTAAGTCACTTCAGCCGTGTCCGACTCTGTGAGACCCCACAGACGGCACCCCACCAGGCTTCGCCGTCCCTGGGATTCTCCAGGCAAGAACACTGGAGTGGGTTGCCATTTCCTTCTCCGATGCATGAAAATGAAAAGTAAAAGTGAAGTCGCTCAGTGTGTCCGACCCTCAGCGACCCCATGGACAGCAGCCTTCCAGGTTCCTCTGTCCATGGGATTTTCCAGGCAGGAGTACTGGAGTGGGGTGCCATTGCCTTCTCCAAGAGAGACTCACTAGGTCTGTTTAAAGAACAATTTCTATAAATATTAACACATGGTAGAGTAGGAACATGTTCAAAGAGGTCTTAAAATAATTTGTCATTACATAGCACAACAAAATTTACAAGTTGGGATAGATGAAACAAGGTTGGCAAAATGTTGATAATGTTGAAGCTGGGTAACAGATCCTTGGAGGTTCAGTTTCACATTCTCTACTTTTGTGTGCATTTGACATTTTTTAAATAAAAAGTTTTAATGTATTAGGGATACTGGGGATAGTCAACAATGTTTGACATATAAAAGTGACCATATCATAAGGGTCCAACCCAATACTTTAAAACTTATTTAAACAAAAATAAAGAGGTAAACAGAAGAGAACATAAAAAAGAAACATATGCATACTACATATGTACATGTATATAAGAAAATGTAGAATTAAAAAAATGTTGGAGTAGGGGAGGTCTTCCTAAGCATTATATAAAATTACATAAAATATAGAAGTCAAAAGGAAGAAGACAAATTTGACAGCAACAATTTAAACTGCTGATGGCTGCAGCTTTTAAATTTGTCTGAAGTCTGAGAGGGTTATACCTCCTGCTTTCTTTTTTCCTCAGATTGCTTTGGCAATTTAGCCTTCTGTGGTTCCAAATGAATTTTAGGATTATTTGTTCTAGTTCTGTGAAAAATGTCATGGGTAATTTGATAGGTAAGCCATTGGATTTTCATGAAATCTGGCTGGCTGAAATCAGTGGGCATCATGAAAGTCATATCTAGAACTGAGCTGTTCAATACAGTAGCCACTAGCCACATGTGGCTATTTAGATTTAAATTGATTAAATTTAAAATCAGCTCTTTCAGTCCCATCAGCACATTCAAGTGCTCACTAGATACTGGAGAACACAGCTATAAGTCACCCCTTTTTATACCCAGGTCTACACATGCAGATCAAAAATATCTGGGAAAAAAAATTCCAGAAAGTTCCAAAAAAGCAGAACTTGAATATGCCCCATGCTGGCAACTATTTACATGGCATTTACATTCTCTTAGGTTTATAAGAAATCTAGAGATGGTTTAAAGTATACACAAAGATGTACATAGGTTATATGCAAAGACTGCACCATTTCATCTAAAAGACTTGAGCATCCGAGGAGTTTGATATCCACAGGGGGGCCCTGGAACCAATTTCCTCAGCTACCAAGGGATTTCTGCAGAACATTTCTATTAGAGGGGAAGTTTTACTGAACAACGTTGATAGGCTATTAGTATAATCCTTCACACAAAGCCTAATATCTCAGGAAGATAATTTCTCTATAACTTTTCCTTCATCTGTCACTACCTTCATTTCTGAAAATTATATTGCTGAATATATTGATTTATATCCACCAGGAAATCATCCATATTGTAATCCTTATATTTTCCCCCCTCAAATCAACCATCCCAAGCATTAATCAGGTGCTATCTTTAAAAAAAAGAGAAAAAATTAAGTGCTACCTAGATATGGGTTATCTAGACATGAGTGTTTGATGGATTCTTTCGAGAATACCTTTCTATTAATTCTTTTGTAATTAAGGAATTACTAAATTCCATAATAATTAAGTCCATATCCCCTTCATCAGGACCTCAGCAATGGTTCAAAAGGGGTCCGCCTTTCTGAATAAAATACCAGATCACTCAGATGTCCCTAACACTGTCAGAAAAAGATCAGGCTCAGATAAATTCTCCTGTATTTGGTTTGGTGATGAACCATTTAAAACTTCCAAAACCATTTAAAAGCAGTCCAGAAGTCCTATCAAATTCAAGAAAGCAGGACTCCCAGGTTAGTTAAGATCTAAGCTGCCACCATCACCTTAAATAACTGGCATCTTCAGGCTAGTACTTCAGAGACAGGTCTAACACCCAGCACAACCATCCCCACCAGTCCAAAAGGCAGGCCCCTTTTGAACTGTGGCTGAGGTCCTGATGAAGGGGATATGATTTACTATAAGGAACAAATAGAAAGGTATTCTCTCAAAAGAATCAATCAAACACACATATCTAGATAACTCATATCTAGGTAGCACTTAACTTTCTCTCTCTCTTTTTTAAAGATAGCACCTGATTAATGCTGAGGATGGTTGATTTGAGGTGGGGAGGGAATATAAGGATTACAATATGGATGGATTTCCTGGTGGATATAAACTAATACATTCAGCAATATAATTTCCAAGGAGGGAGATCTTAGTCTACAGTCCTCTTCTGCCCTCCTGAGGCTAAGAGGGAGGAAAGTTCAGAGTTTGATGCCAACCCATCCAAAGCAATGGGAAACTCAGCCCACCAGAATGGATATCTGGCAATGACGAAGGGGAAAAGTCACTATTCTTTCTTTCCTCTTTTCTGTAAATTCTAAGTCTATAAGAACCTACAACATTTAAACAGATCCTGTTCCTAGGTCTGTAAAAAGTAAAGAAAGCCCACAGAAATATTTTCAACCAAATCTTTAAGATATGAAATACATGAAACCAGAGCTGTCTGGCACAGAGCAGCTTGTACGTGGCTTCGCCGCACAGACTTTACAGAGTCCTCAATTCCACACACAGTACACGAACAGCGAAACATCACGGCTCCAGAAAACAGCTCCATAAAAAGAGCATGCAGTTCTCAAAATCTTGATACCAACACTGCTGCTCGGGGCTTCAAAAGGCCATTCCTGCCTGACCACCTTAAATATTTGTGGTTTCGATCTGGCAGCATCTCTGAAACTAAACACACACACTTTCTCAGTAAAGTCCGCTCACTGTAACTATATACCACTTAGGGAACAGGAATTCAGGAGAGCGTAACTGAGTAATTAGGCTCCAACACAATCGAGCCTTTGATTTTGTATCTACTTCTGAAAACTCTTGGCTGCTCTGACTTTGGCAATCCCTCCAAAATCCAGTCCGGTCAAAAGTGTGAAAAGCAGCAACAATGAAGTGACAATTTAACTTCCATGCTACTGGCAGGTCCTAGAATGAACAGCTGGGGACAGAGCTCAGAAAACCTTCTTCCCTCCCGGCCTGGAACAGCCCTAGAATTTACCTAGCAGCAGCAGGCCCTGGCTCTGCAGACGGCCCTTTGCACAATGTTTCCACCTCTGACCAACTTGCAGGCTTCTGAATGTATCTTTTTAAGGGAAAGCAGAGCCACAGATATCCAGAGCTAGTTTCAGAGTGGGCTGAAAGATGCCAGCAGCAGAGAACTTTCAGGACAAAAACGTTTGAAGGCACTTAAGGTCCTCTGGGGGCTTCCCCAGTGGCCCAGCAGTAAAGAACCTGCCTGCAATGCAGGAGCTGAAATAGATGTGGGTTCGATCTCTGGGTCAGGAAAATCCCCTGGAAAAGGAAATGGCAACTCACTCCAGTATTCTTGCCTGGAGAATCCCATGGACAGAAAAGCCTGGCAGGCTACAGTCCATAGGGTCGCAAAGAGTTGGACACAACTGAAGAGACTGAGGAAGCATGCAAGGTCCTCTGGTGACTGGTAAAATAGGAGGATCTTATCCTCATAGGTGTGCTCTTTGCCCTCCAAATGTTCATAGTAAAGGAAAAAGGGCAGGGCAGTAATCAACGAGGGAGAAAGGCAAAGAGCAAGAAACAGATATTGAAAAGCATGCTTGTGTGTATACATGCCACACACATGCACACAAAGTGTCCCAAACATCCCCTGACCAGAGTTCTATATGCTTTCTTAAAGATTTTCCGTAAAATAACTTGAGAAATTAAGTGAAGTCATATTTTTCTCCACTGAGAACTTCTATCTTGACCTCCTACAAAAACCTTAATATTGACAATGGGAAAAGGATACAAGGGTTTTGTAACAGTACTTTCACTTCCCCAAGGTAAGATGCAGAATGCAGACTGAGAACTCTCTCTTTCTATGTCCTCAAATGAGCTGAAATCTTTCACAATTGAGGGACTTAATGCAGCTTCCCATGACCTAGAGACATTTTAAAGAAACTACCAATTCACCCAACATGACCCCTGATGTGGACAAAACCAGGGACACTCTTTCAGGACAGGAATGGTAGCACGTCACAGGAGAAGCCTCCTCTCCCTCTGATGCCCACAGCTGGCACAGGGTCAGCATGTCTGGAAGCTATGACTCAGTGGAGCTGGAGCCCTGACTTCCTCCCCCAGCACAATGGTGGACCTCACAGCAGCAGAATAAGAGCAAAAGGGTAAAACATTAGCAGTTGACCAGACCAGCAGCTTTAAGACCAGAAACAAGGTTCAGTCAATATGCCAAACCAAGGATGCAGCATTCCCCTTTCTGCCCCATCAACCCCATTACCTAGCCAGGGACCCCACAGGAGTCACTCCAGGGAGATGGCCCCCATAAGCTGCACGCTTTCTGAGAAATGGGGCTCAACAGACACATCCATGCATCAGAAGGCAGACTTACCGCCTCTCCCCGTTGTGCTCAAACTTGATTCTGACGTCACTCTGCCAAAGAAAGGACAGACAGGTTAGCGGGTTTTCTGGCCTGTGTCACTCCTGCCCCACCCAGGTAGCCTCAGGCAGCCCTTCAGCAACATTAGGCAGCATGCCCGGAGGCTCCTGTTGGAGCTTCTCTGCCCTGACAAGCACTCCTGTCACAGAGTTCTAACCTCTGGGGCAACAAAGGTCTTGGGACAAGAACCCTTGGGGTTGCCCAGCTCAGGAGATCTGCTCTGACGTGTCATCTCTAAGTTCACAAGCTCTATTTCCACAACTGGCTCTGGAGCTGCTCCCACTATGTCGCCACCTCTGGGCCAGGATACTACTCCTTCTTGGCTGACGTTACTAAACGGAAAAAGAACTCTTCATAGTGATAATTCTAGCTATACGACCACAACCAAGTTACTTATCCTCTATAACTCTTAGTTCTTCCATCTGCAGAATAGGGCTAAATACCTAACTCACAGAGTTTTTATGAGAACTAAACAAGAAAATGTAAGTATAATACTTAACACATAGTAGACGCACAATAAATGGTTGCCACTGGTACCAGTGATCTCCACTACCCTATCACGGCTGCCCTAAGTGGGAGTAGAGTGGCACCCTGGACAAATACCTTATAACTGTCCCCAGTTTTAGCCTAGATGACCATCAGGGTACCCTATAAGCTCTGGGAGAACAGGGATCATGCCTCTCTTAATTCCGTAGCTCCAGGGACAAGCAAATGTAATGGTATATAATGTTCGTGCTTACCAATATTTGTTAAATGAATTCACTGATTGAAAAACAGAGTTGAGTATAAGTATCAGGAACAAGAGAAGGAAGGGGTGTTAGAAGGTTAAAGAACAAATCAGGGAGGAAGAGATACTATAAAGGTCAAGCAAATAACTTGAGGGAGTTAGAAATGACAGGAAAAGAGAAGAGATATTATAGAAGAACAGGTACAAAGGAAAAAGAAAACTAAGATAGTCAGGAAACCACCAAGCAACAGAGATAAAGGTAAGAAAGAGTTCATAGTCAGTGAATGAAAATAATACTGAGACAGGCAAAAGACTGTAGCTTTGAAGAAAGAAAAGGGTTTCAGGATATCTGAAGATGAAGAACACAGAGCAGGCAGAGAAAGTGACAGAAAAAGGAGAAAGCTGAAAGGCAGGGTAGGTGCACAAAGGACTCCCCCTTTCCAAGAGATGGGAGGGCTAGAATTCTCTTCCAGTCAAATGAACTAGACTGATGATTCTAACCTACACTCTAAAAATTTACACTCTAAAGATTCTAACTATATTCTAAAAACCCCTAAAAGCTTTTGTTTATGTATATGATATCTATAGATATTTGCCTTATTACAAATTAAAACTAGGAAAACAAATTTTATTCATCTAAAAATAATTTAAAACCATTATGTGTTAACATAAACACATTTTAAAAACTGTATGTTTTTTAAAAAGTGACGTGAGACAGAGTTCCCTGGTGGCCTAGTGGTTAGGATTTGGCACTTTCACTGGGGAGGCACAGATTCAACTCCTGGTCAGGGGAGTATCCTCTACGCCACAAAGTGTGGCCAGAATACCGGGAAACAAAAAGAAAGAAAGAAAAGTGAAGCAAGAGAGTGGGAAACGCTTTAATGCTGGCTTCGTAGGAGACAGCTGGGCTCTCAGATCAGCTTCTGCTTTCAAACTGCTGTGATAACATGGATCAGGTAGCCTCCGGAAAACTCTACTGTACTTTTTTAAGAGTATGAGGGTGAAAAGGGCAAGGAACATCTTAGTACTATTATGAAAATAGTTTTAACCTGAGGGACACCCAAAAAGTTCTTGGGAACCTGCTAGGGGTCCCAGAACACATCTTGAGAGTCACTGAATTGAAATATAAGAATACAGACTCTAACTCACTATTTTAAAGTCAAGGAAATGGAGGCTCAAAGAGCTGTTGCTGCTAAGTCGCTTCAGTCGTGTCCGACTCTGTGCAACCCCACAGATGGCAGCCTACCAGGCTCCCCTGTCCCTGGGATTCTCCCCCAAAATTTACATACCGAACAGCAGACAGCAAAGCTCCTTGGAGTAACAGGCCTGCACTGTGACAGCTCTTCAAAATACAACCCTGATACAGCCCACTCATCCTTCGATTTAACATATGGACCACTTTATCCATTACCAATAATATGACAGTAGCTGACATTTATAGAGCATTTACTATATACTAAGCCTTGTTCTAAGTATGTTACATGCATCAATTAAACTAACCCTCACAACAGGAACTCTTACGATCCCTATTTTACAGGAGAAACAGTTACAGTGAAGTTAAATAAATTCTCTCAAGATCATAATGCTTTAAAAGAAGCCTAAATAGGCTACAAGGAGAAGGCAATGGTACCCCACTCCAATACTCCTGCCTGAAAAATCCATGGACGGAGGAGACTGGTAGGCTGCAGTCCAAGGGGTCGCAAAGAGTCGGACACGACTGAGCGACTTCACTTTCACTTTTCACTTTCATGCACTGGAGAAGGAAATGGCAACCCACTCCAGTGTTCTTGCCTAGAGAATCCCAGGGATAGTGGAGCCTGATGGGATGCCATCTATGGGGTCGCACAGAGTCGGACACGACTGAAGCGACTTAGTAGCGGCAGCAGCAGATAGGCTACAACCTAAGTGTTACACAGGCAAGGGAGGCTTATTTTACTCACAGATGCAGGGCTTCAGTGGGAACACTGAAAAGAAGAAACTATCACAGCATCTTCCGAAACCTTACTTTTCAGAACTCATGGAGGAGATGAAGTAATAATGGAGTCGGCATCACATCAGGGTGGTGACCTTGCAGGAAGCTATGAGGCCTGGGGAACCTGTAGGGGAGGCTCTGGTTGAGGCTGTGCATGGTTGGAGGTAAAAAAGGTGGAATGGGAAGGCAGGGTGCCCTACCTGGTCTGCATTCTAGGTGAGAGAGACTGTTTGTGTGTGAGCGTGCACACGCACACGTGGAAAGATGTGCCACACTACAGAGGAAGTTATGCGGCTTCAAGGTTTTATGAGTGACAGCAGTTTTGCCACTGTCTTCCTTTTCTCCCTCCCCTGAAGTCCCCATGGGAAGGGCCTTCCAAAGCACAGTGTCTGCATCATGCTGCCACGCTCAGACATGCCACCTCCAGCTTCCCATACTGTCCAGTTTCACACCAGCTCTAGAGGACCCCACGTCTCTACCAGTCTGCAGTCCTGTCTGTCCCTACAGGTAGGGTGCCACACCTTTCACCTACAACATTATTACAGTTAAGCCCCCTACATACCAGTAAGTTCCGTTCCAAGAGCACGTTCATAAGTTTGATTTGTTCAAGTCCAACAAAGTTAGCCTACTTACCCAACTAACACAATCAGTTATATAGTCTGTACTGTAGTAGGTTTATACTTCTCACACAAATAATGTAATATAACACATTTTTAATCTTATAGTACAGTACCTTGAGAAATACAGTAGCACCAGCTACATCACCGCTGCTTTTACACTTGTTTCTGCACATCCTGGGCTTGAAATAAAGATACTGTACTACTATATACAGTACTGTACAGCACACAAAAGCACAGCCGTTGGTAGAGGATGCACGCGCGTGTACCAGGCATGTGAACTAACTTACGTGACTGAACATGGGAGGGCACATTCACATCTTTGAAAGCTCACAACTTGAAGGTTCATATGCGGGGGACTTACGATATTTAGATGCACCTAGGAAGGAACTCCCTCCGTCCCTTTGTGGGACTAAAGGAACTACATTTATTTCATGATGGGACATAATCCAAATGCTATTTGACGTGAATTCAGTCAGAAAGGGAATTAAACTTTTGCCTCAAACCACAAATCACTCCTACTCAAGACTAACCTAGCCTGTGATTAGCAAGCAGTGTAAACAAAGACGCCCAGTCTTCTGAGTCCTGTGTCTGATGTGGCTACAGCATTTCCAGATCAGGATGCAGGCCCGTGACTGGTTTCCATGTACCACATGGTGTGCCCAAATCTGCCAAGTTCCTAACCCTGGGTTTCCCCTGTCAGGGCTGACTAGAACAAGCCATGGACAAGAAAGCTCAGCTAAAGCTCACTGCATTCGATTCCTTCCTGCCAACCGTTCTCTGTGTCTCTCTGAGGCACTGCGCATTGGTGGCTGTGTCCTCCTTGCCTCTGCGCCTCTGTCTCAAGCCAGGGAACCTGCCACCACTCTAACCACTTCTGCTTCTTTGCTGGTTCCTCTTCCTCGTGCCTTCTCCCACCCCTCCCCTCCACACGTGACTGTGCCTCAAGGTTTGAACTTTTGGCCTCTGGATTTCTCTCCTTCTCTTCACTTCTTCTCCTTGGTAGGAATTAAAAAATCAGGTCACCTCTAAATAGAAGATTCCCAAATCTCTATGTCCAGCCCCAGCTTCTCAAGCAAAACGTCATCTGTCTGCCATGTAAACGAGACAGGTAAGTCGTTGTAAGGAATGGAACACTAGAGTCAAGTTGTCTGGCTTCAAACCCTGGCTCTATAACCTCCCCATTATAACCTTGAACATGACTCTCTATGACCCAGTTTCTTCATTTGCAAAGTGCAAACAGTGGCAATCTGTCTCGTGGAATTATCAAAATAATTAAATGAAATAATTGGGGAAAGCTATGAGAAGGGTACTTGATACACACGTTCAAAAAATGAAAATACAGGTCCATTTTCCTTTAGCCAAACCCTTGGGAGCCAAAAATGTTTCAGAACAGTGGCTGGTGTTCTGTATGTTAAGTGATGCCCCTCTTGAGGGAGGGTGACAGGGTGGCGCTCCCATGGCAGAGGCAGACACAAACACTTCATGCCCTCCTCTACGCTGCTAAGCCTCTCGGAAGTTACTTTGGGGCTTTGTAACTAGTTCTGACCAATAGCTAGGGACAAAGCTGAGTTCTGCACTCTCTTCCTTGGCAGCCACATGTTCCAGGTCAGAGGAGCCACCCTCAATCAGGGTCCTGACGTGGCTGTGGGGAACATTGTCGCCTCCTTCCCTGCATTGGACACAGCTGTACAGTCACTGAGATTCAGGGTTTACCTGTTAACAGCAAAAGTCAGTTTCTGTATTGAAAAGTATAAATATTCACAATAAGTGCAATAAATAAAGACTGTAAATAGCCCTGTGTCCATTCAGGCCAAGTTTTGTTGCCAAATGAGTTTGCCGGAAATTTTAAAATACATAAATTTTTAAAAGCTCCTTTTAGTTGGCAGGACTCTTTGGATTTCAGAACTGCAAAAGCAGTGCACACACATACCTGCGCACACAGCTCAGTCTTTTGCTATAATTGCAGACTCAACCTAGTCATGTGTCTGAATCAGCCACCCTCCCTAACTAGTCCCCCTTCTCAACGGTGCCACTTACAATACTGGCGACAGGCTCAAACCTCTGAGCTCCGTTTGATTCGTTCCCTCTTTTCCCTTTCTCAGCAGATGGCAAGACCCTGCTCTCCCCTCCAGAGACTCCCGGACGAGACTGCTTCCCATTCTCTCAGTCCTCACTCGCCGAGAGTCCCTTTCCCCTCCTGAACTCCTGAAGCAGCCTCTGCACTTCCCAGCTCCCCTCTTCCAGCACGTTCTACATGCCTCCACAGTCTCAATCATCTTAGCCACCGCTTTCACCACATCCCTTCTTTATTCAAAAACTAATCCGCGATACCCATGACCTACGGAATAAAGTCTAAGTTATTAACTATTACTAAAGCCCCCTGGAACTTATGCTTACTTAGTTTAATCATCTCACATTGTTTGTTCTCAAAGGGAACCCTCTCTCCAGCCAGCTCAATGCGCACCCTATTTCCTGAAATATGCCATATGCATTCCTTCCCCTAGGCCTTTAATAATGCAGTCTCCCACCCCGGGGTGCTGCACCACCTGACTAAACTCCTACACATCCTTCACTGCTTGGCTCTGGCGCCACCTTCTCCGGAGATGGCTCTGTGACTCCTCTGGCCCAAGTTCTGGCCCACCTTTCACTTTCCTGGCCGCCTTCACCTCTCAGAATTTGTACCATATATTTAGGCACAGTCACATCCTACCTTAGTTTCTTTTTTTCACATATTTCTTGTTTATAATAAGACTGTGTGATTCCTAGGGTACAGGGAATATAACATATTTCTTTTGTCTAAGAAGCTTGAGTATAAGTTCACATTGAAGTGAATGGAGAGATGCCACAGCTGCTGAGAAAAAAGCACTGGTACAAAAATTCAGGCCTAGGGAGGTTCAAGTCCCTGCCCACCAGAGCCAGTGTGGTAAAAGAGTAAGAGCCATAGCCAGGAGAAGGCAGTGCAGGCCCCCAGGCTGGGCTACAATCTGGGAACGGCATACGGGCAACAGGAGTGATCAACGATACCAAACCTAAGTAGAAAAGACCTTCTCAAAGTCTGAACTCAACAATTGAACATGTAATCCAGGAAGATTCTCAAGAATTCAAAAAAAAAAAATCAAAGTGTTTATTAAACAAATGTCTGTGAACCTCTGCCCTGGTGAAGGCCCCCACGAGCCAGTATCTCCGGCACCCTCTCTCTGATTCTGTAGCGCTCCCATTCCCCCACATTGCTAGGTACCTTTGCTGGCTCCCACATCTTTGGCACTGGAGCCCTAATTTTGCCAAAGATAGTAAATAAATGAGAAGAAAAGAGCACCAAAAATAATTTTATTTGTGTGACTCAGAGAAGTCCTAAGAGATCAGTGGAAGAGGTGATTATAAAGCAACCGTCTTCCCTGCCCCAGTTCCTTCTCAGTCCCCAGTCCTAGCACTGCGCAAGACATTCAGTGAGGATGTGAATAAAATCAATGATGAAATGGTATATTCATCATTTACTACTACTTAATAAAATACCACAGAAAAGGAAGCTTCTTACGAAATAGAATATGAGACTTGTACACTGTATGTTTTATTTTCAAACTAGCCAGCCTATCTTATCAATAACTCTTGAAAGAGAAAGGAAGTCCTGAAGAGTCAGGTCTATCACAGTAAAAAGCAAAAGACAGTCCTCTCAGTCCCTGCCCCTGCTGGCAGAACAGCTCCCAGAATTCTCCTCCTTTAGAGCTGATAACAAGAGCCTGCCCTTCTAGTGCCTGCTATGAAGAAAACAACTTTTTCATTCTCAAGTACCAACTAGTAAACATCTCCGTGCAAGCCTCTACCTACCTCTGTGATAAGATTCAAGGAAAACAGGAACCTGTGGTAATAAGGATTCTATTTCTTCACTGGGATTTTCATATGTTAGGTTAGCTGCAGAAGTCTACAAAGGACCATCTGATTGATAGTAATGTCAATCCAATAAAGGCAGAAATCCTTATCTTTTCAGCTCCATAACAGAAGTGACACAGTCACTACCGCTTTACACCCGTGCCCTGTGCTCCAATGTATAAAGCGCTTTATATTCTATGAGCTCACAACTTCCAGAGGTAAACAGAAAAACTGAGGTTCAGAAAGGCCATCAGACTTACACAGTACTACTTTTACAGTAGGTAAAACTACTGTGACCAGGAGTCAGAAGACCTGGGTTTGCTTCCTGGCTCTACTTAAAACCTTTGCATAAGCACTTTGAGAATTTTTAAACTATAACACACATGCTTATATTGTTGTTATTGCTGTTAATTGTTGTTGTTGACAGCACTCTCCAAACTGTAAAATTCCACGTTAATGGATTATTAACAACTCAACGACTTCTGGGCTCCTTTCAGTACACTAAGCTGTCAACTTGGAAAAATAGCACCTGTTGCTAAAGCACTGCAAGTGATGACTTCTAAAGAGTCTGCACATTACGGCCTACAGAGCCGTCCATGGGCCCCAACCACACCTAGGGTGCGCCACACTGATCCAAAAATGTGCAGCCAGCTCTAACCAGGTGGTAGGCTTCCAGGGACCTAATGGGAAAACACAAACTGCACAGATCCTAACTTCTAGCAAACAGGTGGATAACCAAGCACGTCATGCCCCTGTACTTCCATAGCTGCTCAGAACACTTAGCCGTTCTCAAATCATTCCCTTTTTCAATTAATTGCCTAGTTTGTTTACTCGGGGAAGAGGATGTCTGAAGTCTTGCCAAGCAGAGATATTAAACTAGGCTTTCCCGTTCTTCCAGGCCTCGGTCCCAACCAGTTCTGTCACTGAAGTCCCAGCTCCTGTGGCATTCCTCGTCGTGCCAAGTCTGAGCCCCAGGAGGGCTGCTGCTTGCCCCTGCGAGCACCAATCTATCCCCAAACAAACCATCTTTCCTACTGGCCAAAATACTTGGGTTCTTTCAACCGGGACTCTGCAACCTGAATCTTTAGCCCACTGTGATATTTCTTAGACCAATTTGGCATCTCCTAGCCATTTAAATTAGGTTTTTGATCTTTCAGTCCTCTCTCCTCCTAAGCATGGACCTTCTGGCAGAAGTGGTAATGAGGAAACTGTTTATTCCTATCCCAAGCCCAGACAAACAAAAGCAAGAATTTTTAAAAAGGGAATTCACTTTGTAAACTGTAAAGTCCTACAGTAACAAACTATTAATATCTCGAGACTCTTAGGCTGGGTTCTTTTCATTATATCAGGCTGTAAACACTTGTCCCCTCTGCTCTCACCACCCCCATCTTACCCCATCTCACACTTCCTCGGAAATGCATTCACTAAGACTTTCTCTCTCCTTCCGCTTTCAGGATTTTGCTGAAGAATATTTCTCCTGGTCAGAAGCTGAACATCTGCTACACTTCCCAGAAGAAACCACTCTACAACCTTGACTTTATTAACAGCAGAAGCTAGTCTGATGTTTTCATTGTCCTTTTACCTAAAGTTAGCATAAAACTTTGAGCTTCAATTTCTAAACAGCCATGACAGTTCCACAGCTTCACATTCTCCCCAGAACCCCATGCCCCTGGATTAGACTATTAGATAGGTTTCCCACTGATGAGTTTATCACAATGTGTAGAAACCCATGACTCATGACCAGTCCATGGAGGACATACACATCTCCAAGGATGTACTCAATTTCTTGCCCAACAAATCAATAGTCCCTTATATAAAGTTGTGCTAAGACCATAGCCAATAGCCACATGTTGCTATTTAAATGTAAAATAATTAAAACTGACTAAAAATTTAAACTCAGTTCCTCAGTTGCTCAACAGCCACGTATGGCCAGTGGCTACTACATTGGGGCAGCACAAATATAGAACATTTCTATCACCATAGAAATTTACTGTTCAGCAGTGATACAGGCTGCTTATGAATAATATTGTTGTGAGAAATGGTAACAGAACACAGGTAATGAGTAACCAGTGCTCCCTACAAATCCACTAAAACAATTTGTCCAGGATATGAATTCCATACACTTCCAGCACTGCAAGATTTAAAAGCACATTTCAGCTTTAATGGGTAATTTTATTCCTTACCAAAAATTTCTTTTTCTCACTGGCCCCTGCACATGAGCTTGTTGTTACTGTGGGGCTGTTCAGAAGGGCTGAGCTGCTGCTGTTGTGCTTTTTCTTTAAAAACAAAAAAACTGAGGTTAATAATTTGTATCCTTCATGCTGCAGAAAAAGTCTGATGATATTCAAGTAAACTGTGGATCCAAATAACTAGTATTTCTTGTTAAGATTATTTCCTGAGAGTAGTCAATCTTTTTCACAGGCTTCTACTTCTATAACCACTGCCTTTACTCCAAGAACACAGCAGTAGGCACAGTAAAAGATCAGGATTTTCTAATAGTAGCTTTAGTATCCTCTGAGCAGGATTCCTAAATAGTAACAGACCACTTCACTCCTCAGCCGGGTTCTTTCGGGCCTTCCAACTCAAGAAAGCTTCCCCTTTTCACCTACTAACTGATATCCACGCTAACAGTCCCATTTGGAGAAGGATCAGCTGACTGGAGCAGCATTAGCAAGCACACTCCACATAGGAAGACAGGAAGGAAAGTGAGGTCATTAGGCTCAAGTCTGGGGGAGGGGATTCGCTTCTGGTAAAATGCTCCTTCCAAAAGCAGCTTTGAATAGAAAGGTTACAGCAAGGGAGAACCCACACAATCAGAATAATGTATGAAAGCAGTACAAGAATGGGCCCTATTCTGTTGCTCCCCCAGTTCTATAAGGTAACCACAAAAAATAAAAGCAGCTCTCTAAACTATTCCTTCCGCTATAACTGAAACAAAAGGACTTGGGGTCCCCAGTTTTCCTAAAGGCAGGAAATACTCTGGGAGGCTACATCTAGCAGACCTCAGACAGAAAAAGTTTCAGCTCCTTCTACTTTCTCCAGGAACCAAGAGCACTTTTAAAGAACTGGTAGACAAGGTGCGTATGAGGAGAGAGAAGGTCAGCTGACAACCAAGAGAACCACAAGGAGGAAATCATCAAACACACTGAACACAGCCCTCCGAAGCCCACTAGGAAGGAAGGCTCCCCCTCACTCACGCCTCTCTTCTGCCAAAGGACCCAGGAAACAAGGAGGTCAGCAACACTGAACAGAAGAAAGTTCTCACCAGTGTACAAGCGGAAATGTTAACAAAATAGAAACTGTTTTCCTAAGAAAGCACACAGCTCTCAATAAAACAGGTACTCTCAATTACCTGAGTTAACAAGGGGAAACAGCTGTAAATAACAATAATAACAAAATCACTCATTCTTACCTTTCAGAATATATGATGTTTTATTAAATATATTTCCCTTCCTAATTACATTTAAATAAACTAAAATCAATTAATTCTTCCTGAGAATATACTGTTTAAAGACCTTCTAAGCTAGAGATCATGAGTCTGGATAAAATATTTGCCAAATGATCAGTAAAGGAAAAATTCTATGAATACTCCTCATAATTAGCAAAGAAATTACTCTTATTCTTCACAAATGAAATACTATTTACAAGGTCAGATGCACAAGGCACTGGGACTCCAGATCATGACCCACACCTGGTGGGTATACATCACTTACCTACCATTCAAGAGACTGTGAAAGGAAGGGGCCAACAGCATTTAAACCTGTAACATATTTCCCATCTGAAACTCACCCCCAACAAAGTTATTTAACAGCCACAGCTGCACACACCTGCCTATTTGGGTGACCCGTGTCTTTGCTCTTCATGGTCTCATATCCAGGCACCCGGGGACGTCGGCTCATCTGGAGGGCCACCAGGTCCTTCATGATCGAGTTCAATGCCTCCTGCTCATCTGCAAAGAAAGAGAGCACATGGGCTAAGACACTTTAAAACAGACCACAAAAGAAAGTACTTTCACAAATTGTATGACTCATACTCAGGGAGTTTTGCCCAGGTGAAATGACAGGTCCTGTAACTAAATGACATAAATTTGCTATCTGTGAAAAGAGGATAACTGGCAAATTGAATTTTAATAGATTCTAACAGCTCTCCAATCAGATTTCTGGCAGTAATATCTACCTATTCACTGGGAGCGAGAGAGGTGCTCAAACAAACCAATTCTTCCAGTGCCAGAGAAACTCAACCAGGAAAAATAGATGAAAAGTTGGAGTGAAGTGAAGAACAACACAGCACAGTGTAGCAGGGAACTGAGCAGAAAGATGAATTCACGGAGAATCAATTATGAGACAATCAGTCACAGACCTATTCTTCAAGTACTATAGGAGAGCATATTTAAAAGGTACCAAGCAAGGTTGCTGCTTTAAACAGAAGTTGTTTCACAAGCCTAGCCTTTGAATGCCCCTTCCCAACTCTTTACAAGTTTATAGGCCTTCTGCTTCCCACAGGGAAGTCGAAAGGCAGTTCTATTGTTTTTCTTCCCTAACCAAGCAAGCAGTGCATTGTCTCTGCCTTATTGGTATTACTTTTAATCCCCCTTTCTTGAAATAGCATAGAGCACTAGAGTTCTCATGCATTGAAGACAACTGGCCAAAACTGAGAACCTAAAACCAGGCCAATTCCACATTTTGCCAAATTCTCCCAGGTCCTTCAAGAGATCCTTGTCCACTCAAATAGCAGTGGGAGGTTGAAATAAACAGGTCTGTTGATCTGCAAAGAAACATGAGGAATGAGCTGTTAAACTTGCTTTCCTGACAAGTGAGTCACAGACTTGGGGCACACCTTAAAAGAAGCAAGCACAAGACCCCACCCACAGAGTGTGCCTACCTTCTGCCCTTTATCCCTGCCCCTTGAAAATATTCTAATGCCCTGTGTACAGGAAAGACCAGCACGAAGCACAGGAAGTAAATGGCATCATTCGCCTCTCCCCTCGTCCTGGACCAAATCTGCTCAGGTGCCCTACTTGCCCTCTGAGGAGGTGCAGGTAGGAAGAAGGGTACCCATGGAGAGATCTCTGTCTGCTCAGAAAAGTAAAATTAGATTTAAGACTTGGAAGAAAAACACCATTAGAGTAGCTTCCTTACTAATTCCACTTCAAAATACATACAAAAGTATGAGTGATACAGTTGTAGCACAAAATGAATGAAGTAAATGAGGTAACGAATGAGGACGAAGTGGGTATTTACACAGACACTTATTAAAAAATTAAAACTCATACATCCCATCAATTATTTTATATTTTCTCACAATTTACCTGTAGGCTCCTTAAAGAGAACTTGCTTGGATTTTGTTTTTTAACCCCCAAACCAAGATTTTAAAACTAGAGTATAACACCTAAACTAGAATGACTGGCTTATATACATATAATACAAATACACGCATTTATATTGGAGAAGGAAATGGCAACCCACTCCAGTATTCTTGCCTGGCAAATCCCACGGACAGAGGAGCCTGGTGGGCTATAGCCCATGGGGTCGCAAAAAGAAGAACACGATTGAAGCAACTTAGCATACACACACGCACTTCTATTAAATTTAACATAAATAATTAAATATATATGTATAAAATTGTATCTCATTAAATGTTATATATGTATGAAATTATTGGACCCACTATAACAGTAAATGAGGGCTTCCCAGAGCGGCTCAGTGGTAAAGAGTCTGCCTGCCAACGCAGGGGACGCAGGCCCAACCGTGGGTCAGGAAGACCCCGTGGAAGAGAGCCTGGCAGGCTGCAATCGATGGGGTCTGTCAGATACGACTGCGACACACGCACGCACTTGACAGAAGTTGGGCTCCCCATGACCATGACTAGATGGCACTAGATGGGCGTTTTCTGAGGAGCATCCACTGACAGTCCTAACAGAGAGTGCATGTGATTTTCAGTATCAAGGAAACCAGCCTTAGAGCTGAGAATAGCTGTCTCAACTCAGATATGGAAACAAAATGGATGTGTATATTCACACACAGATACACACACGCTTTTCAAATCAAATCTGTGACAAGCATGACTAGAGAAATTGTTTCTAATTCTGTATAAGATGATGCTATTATAAGAGCTGGTTTATCAGGTTGACAAATTCTGTTTCCAGGAAGCTAACCAATTCCTGGCATTACTTAACGGATAAACTTGTTTAGTAGTTCCAGCGCTGAGAACACACTGGAGGAATGGTTTGGCTCTATCTCCTGGAATCCAGGACAACTGACACAGTGAAACATAGTTATAGAATCTGCTGTTGTGTCAAGAGAGCATATACTTCTAAAGGCAAACTGGTTCTTAAACTGATACTTCAAACTGAGGAGATGGATAAAGACGGGAAGCACATCAAGTGGTTCTTTCAGGCATTTCTTCCTGGATTGGGATTTTAACTGAATTATCTGTGCTACCGTATGCATTCCTTAAAAAAAAAAAAAAGAGAAATTAACAAATAGCTTTCTTAGAGTGCAACAGTTATATGGACCTTGGAGTCAGAAAGACTTGGGTTTTAAGGAGCCCTTAGACAAATTATTTATTCTCCCTAAACCTCAATTTCCTCATCTGTAAAATGTACATAATAAAAGTATCATTACACAGAGCTGCTGTGAGACTTAAGAGGGGAAAAAAGAAACCTTACAAATTATTCCTCATGGTACCTAATGCTGAAAAAATGCTGGCTATTATCATCATCAATGGGGAAAAAAAGGTTAATGGGAAAAGACTGGAGGCCACAATATATCCTAATACTTAATTTTATTTTAGAATTTTTATTAATCATTAACAATAACCATTTACTGACTACCTATCATGTATTACACATTAGACAGTTTTGAAAGATACTTTCGATATCAAACTCTAGGGGTAAAAAGACAGACAACACACAGATACAAGGTTATGCAAATAAAGAGATCGAATTAGACAAGATACAAACCAGAATACGTAAACACACGTGTGAAAGTTTTTTTACAACGTGAGTAGCAAGGGGTTAAATAGATAATTTTATAGAATAAAGATTTTTTTCTGTTTTGAAAAAAGGAAAGCTGTTCCAGCTATGGATGAGAGCTTTATAAATGAACTGAGGAGGAGAAGGGACGTGAAAGCAAGTGAACAGCGGAGGAAAAGAAAAGAGGCTCAGGGACTGATCCTGAGTGAATACTCACGCCAACAAGAAGAGTAGGAAGAAGATGCGCCAGCACAGAAGTCTTTAAGAGAACCAGAAACAGACAGACAAAAGTAACACCACAGAGCTAAGACCGCAGAAGAGCAGGGGCAGGCAGGTCCAATAGGGTAACAGAGGCAGAAACATCTTGACAGGGAATCGAGAAGCTGAAGATTGGAAGTAGTGGAAATCAATAATTCCTTTATGAACTTTACACGTGAACAAGCTGAGGCAGAGGTAAGAGTATGCTATAACCTTGAAAAGATTTCCAAAGGACGGGGGTGGTATGACACACTTCAAAGCTACCAGAAAGAAGCACAAAGGAAGAAGTTAACTCTAGAGATTAGAGGGTTAAAGATCTAGGGGTGAGGAATATTCATAGGAAAAAAAAAGAAGGGCTCTATGAAACAGGATTTGCAATCCAGGCTTAAAAAGTGGAAGCTCTGTCAGCAGTCTCAAGCAGATAGCTATCCGTAATTATCCAACAGCGAGTACTTTTTCTTCTGATATCCTGACCTAAGGCGTGGGGGCTGCCAGGCAAACACACTCCTCGCTCATTAACCCCAGCAGGAAGTCACCCTTCCAGACTGAGCTATTACTTCTATCTAAAAGCAGGGTCTTAAGGCACTCCCATTTATGAATTCCCTTGGCTAAAACCCCAGAAAAGTTTCCAGAAGCAACACGTCGTTGGATAAACACTGTTGTCCCGCATGATGCCAGACACTCTTTTTCCCATACATACAACTCCCAAATTTAATCTCTGTTTTCATTTAAATGATTTCTTCATCTTGGCAATGCTCTACTCTACCCAACTTTGTCAGATCATCCGATCACACTGCTCACTCTGGAGACCCTGTGCCTCAGTGTCTGTGAGTCTGATTTTACTGCCTGACTGTTCATGACATGCTACATACCCGCACGGTTCTCCTCCATCCTGTCCCTCCGGGCAAAAATCATCTCCTAGTATAAGTATAAACAAAAAGGTCTGATCCTGAATTCACAACAAACATTTTTCCTTTTTCGTTCAAGGTCCTGGCTGAAAACTTTGCTAGATCTCAAAGTAAAATTCTGGGGTTTATTTTTCTGTTTCTGTGATATAAGAGTCCTTCAATATTAGTTGATGACTTAAAATTTAAAAATACATATTACAAAGTAAGCTATTGCTTTCTCATAAGAATCCATACATCACCATCATATTTTATTTTAATGAAATTTAACCTTTGAGGTCTGAGGACTATAGGATAATGCATGTCAATCTCAAAACTACAGAATTGATCTCTCCATCCAATGTATCTTTACAGTTCTGACAAGGTATCTATAACACCACTTATTTGTTTATATGTTTCTGGTTCACCTTACCTAACTATAACTTCTTAAATACAGGATAAATACATACACAGGGCCATGTACTGTATCTGACACAGAAGAGATGTTCAATAAAAGGGGCAAAGGAAAAATGGATAGCTTAGATATAGTCAGAACGAAGAAAACGGCTTCTTATCCTGTGTATTTCACTAAGTCGTGCCCAGTTGGACTGATATTTACTTTTTATAAATGCCTAAAATTCAGTTTTAAAGCCAACCATAATTTTGTAAAACATCAGAAGTCTAGTCGTGACAAAGCCATGTTGAGTCATTAAACTATGATCCCAATTTCAATTAACAAACAGTTGCCAACTACTTAGATCTACACAGGCAGTCAGATTCTAGCCAAACTGAATTGAGACTGGTATAACTGGGAGCTTCCAACAGCCTTGAAACAATGATTCTGACTTCAAACCAAGTTATCAAACCAGAACCACACCATCCTAAATCCTACACTCAGTTCACATTCCTGTAATGTTTCCAAGTTGTTACATATTTTTCAGTAATACTTCCCACCAAACTTTAGATTGCATTTATAGAGCCCAAGTAAACACTAGCAAATTAACCTTAGGTGTAATTAGCAGCATTTACCACTATAATTACTAAAACCAGGAGGGAATTTTGGTGTGACCAAGAAAAAACGACCAGTCAATTTTCAATTTTTTTAATAACCACATAATATCAAAGCCAAAAAAAAAAAAAAGGCCAAAAACAAACAAAAAGAGCATTTCCTATTATTTACAAGGATAAGTGTAATTTCCACTAGAAAGTTACTGGGGCTAACTGCCAATATAAAATCTGACCTGTTTTCATTACCAACCCAAGCTGTCAAACAAGCTTGAGTCTGGGGCTTAGAACAGCTCAGGAAAATATGACTGTTAACCAAGGAACCTGAAGGGCAGGAACTCAAATTAGTTTTACCCCTTTCCTCGCTAGGCTGGAGTTTAACAAGTATAATAAAATACTAATAAGTCTATGTTTCTCCCTTATTACCCCTTGAACTTATTTAGGACTACATACAGCAACTAACGCATGCTAACCTGGGAATCTGACTTTTCATCATTTATATCACCAAAATGGAAACCAGTACTTAAGAGAGAGACTCCGTGCGTGTTTGTGCATACACCCTTGCTGAGCCCTATACAAAGCAAACTGAAGGTCAGGTTCTAAAAGAATTCAGTACTAGTTCTAGGTGCATGCCAAGGTCATCTACTTAAAAGAAAGTGAGAATGGTATGAGGGAAGAGTGGTGAAGAAAGCCAGGCAGGGGTTCTTAAATCAGCTTGTCTGCCGATTAATATACTGCAGTCACCAGGCAAGTTAATTTCCCCCTCACTGTCTCACTTTCTTCACGTAAAAACTGACATGGGACCAAATGAGAAGATATTGAGTTTTTGGTCCTTTTTCCTTTGGGGCTCTGGACCCTATCTACATAGTTCCTTTCGTCCCCATCACTGTTTCTCCATATGCTCACACATTTACGTTTTTTGAAATGATTTTGAAATGTGAAAACAGGCTGACCTCTATTTTATTATTAGGCACGAAATGTAGTCAACATATCTGGACACTGATTCAGCACTCGAGAAAGTGGAAAATAGGAGGTCTGCACACCCTTAAGTATTCACACTCCCCTTTGGGATTCAAGCCTGTCCCCGCAGGATAAAAAGGAAAGACTGATTAGAAAGATTATCACAAATGTAGGTTCACAAATCAATTCAAAGATTTAGTGTGATCATCAAATTCCAGAGCACAAGATAAATGTGTGAAACCTGGGGAGGACAAGAAGAATTATGTACCCCATTTACAGTAAATGCTCAACGAGTATTTGTTGAATTACGTATTTATTCAATAAATACCAGGCCTCACTGAGTTCGTTTTCTGCTTGCTGTCACAGACTTTGCCCAGAAAAGCAAGCACTTCTGAAATAAAGCATGGGAAGGAAACAGCCCAATAAATGAAGGAACCCATTCCTTACTGTAGAGGGGCAGCATGGAACAGAACAAGGCAATTCATTCAAAGCCAGAGTGTAAAGATGGGCCACAAAAGATTATCTGCCCAATGTGACACAGCAAACACTCAGCCTCCTACAAAAACGACTTGACCTTGCCATAGGGCAAAGCAAACATTAATGTTCCCTCTTCACAGATGGAATCAGTGGCTGTGCAAATGACCCCTTAACTGAAGTTTACCCCTTGATTAATTAGGACAATAACAAATACTTTGCAAAACTTGCCACTGCAGACAACTGTATCAAAATAACTGATCCAACAAGAGAAGCCAAGTACATCGAACATGTTACTGCTACTTAATGAACTCCAATAGTCGTCTGCTAAATTACCACAAAGGACATGAAATATAATTCAGTTCAAATGCTGCGTGTGGAAGACATTAAAACGTTCCTTAGACTACATCTTCACAACAGAAATTGCAACCATCGATTAAAAAGGAAATGATTTCAGAGATTTTTTTGTGTAGTGAATGTTTCTCTCTTTCAAAAGTTACATAATTTCAGGCACACCGCTAGATTAAACTAATGGATGTAAAACACTGCAACGAGATTTTTCAAAGAGTAGGATGTGTATTATCACTGGCAGCCGATTCCCAAACTCCAGCAGTCTGCGTGCAGCTCGCATTTCTCAACCGCGCGGTTGATAACAGTGATTGCCATTTTAATCACCTCGCAGCCTGTCTCCCCGCACGCCCTCCCCCCCTGCGCTGGGGCGCGCACAGGGCTAGAGAGCAAGCCCCGGGAACTCTCACAGGCCGGCCTGTGTGAGCAAAGGGAAGGAAATGACACAGGCAGGAAAAAAAAGCAAATCAAGGAAAAGACACAACAGCAGCTAGGCCTGCACCAGCCTCCAGCCCGGGCCCCACACTGCGCTCGCGCTCCCCCGCCCTCGGGCTCGGGGTCCCGCTCGCTCGGCCCGGAGCGGGTTGCTCCGCCGAGCACGGGCCCTCGACCCGCTGCCGCTTCCTCGGGATGTGCTGGCCGCGCGGCCAGGAAAGAGGCGGCCAAGTGGGCTCTGCGGACCGGGGCCGCCCTTGAAGGCCGGGGGAGCCAGAACCCCCGCCCGGGCCGCGAAGCCGCTAAGCCCGAGCGGGGCGGGCGGGCGCCGGCGGTCCGCAGCCCCGGCCGGGCGGGCTGTCCATGCCTGTCAGGCGGCGGCCCAGGGTCCTCCTCCCCTCAGCCCGGGGCGGGGCGACGCGAAGCAGCGCGGGCACAGGCCGGGGCGGTGGCGACACTCACCCATGGTGGCGATGGCGGCGGCGGCGGCTCGGGCCCGAGTGTCACCTCCGCAGCCGGAGCTGCATGCCGGGGGCCCGGGCGGCGGGGACGGCAGCGGGCCTGGCTCCGCGCGGGGGGCGCGGGCTGCGCTCGGGGCCCCCGCCGCCTCCCCAGGCTCCGGCTCCGGCTCCGCCCGCGGCCGGGCGCTGTGGCATGGGCAGGGTGGCCCGCTACATCCCCGGCGCTCCTCGGCTCGGCCCAGCCCGGCCTCGGCGGCGCCGCTCGGCCCGCCCGACCGCCAGTCCCTCAGTCCCGAAGTCGTTCCGTCCGGCCGCCGTTCTCCACCTCAGGAACGCTCCGAAAAACAAACCGCTGGTCGCGCAGCTCGCCCCCCTGCCTGTCACTCACCCCAGCACTCGCCAATCCTAGCCAGCCGCTGGCCCATGGTGCCACCCCTCACTCACTTCACCACCCAATAACAAGGAAGAAGTCGCTGCCCCCACCGCCCCTCCTCCCCCAGCTCTCTCCAACACCCTAACTCTCAGCCGCCAGCTAATCAACGGCACCCCTCGATGAACCAATCCCGCCTACTCTCGCAGGATGCCAATAGGCGAAGCCAAAGCAGTTTCGGAGGGTTGTCTACCCTCTGCCAATCATCGGAACAGCTCCCGGTTCACTCCGCTGCTAGCCAATCACGTAGAAGGCTCTGAGCACCCTCCTCTGCGCATCCCTCGCAAACTTGCCCGCCCTCTCTCCCCGGAGGTGTGGGTTTTTCCAATCACAGCTCGCGCTAGAGGCTCCGCCCACATTCCCACCTCCTGTCAGTCACCCAAGTCTCGGCTGGCGCGCGGGCTGGCGCGGTTCCCCGCCGGCTACTTTGGGGCTGGAGTTTAGGAAGACGTTTGGAGGGGCCCCATTGCCTCCCGCCCTTCCAGCTCTCCGCGGCTCCTGAGGCTGACGTCCTGCCCCTTGGTGTCCCCACACCGGCGCGTAATAAGCGGGGAGGGTTCTGGCTCTGAGCGCTTCCCGGCGTGTGGCCACCTCTGCCGCTGGACCCCCAAGCAAGTCCTCCGGTCCAGAGGCTGCGCTTGCCCGGAGGCAGGAGCGGTTCACCACTGCCTGCCTTTTCCTAGGTCTCAACAGTCACACACCCCAAGGGGCTGGGGTAGTGCCGGGAAGTGGGTCCTAGGAATCTGCTGGCCAGGGCCGAAACCATTAAGTGAGGTTCTTTCGGGAAGAAAACTTTTTTTCTGGTCATAAAAGCAACACAAGCTCTTTGTATTAAAATTGAAAAAAACAGAAACTCCACCCCAGAGGTATTTTGTCTCTTTCCTACCTGAATATACAGCGTTTGATAAAAACGGCTTCATTTTGTTTTGTAGTGTGCTTAAATTTTACCCCGTTTTCCCGTGCCACTTAATATTGTCTCCCAAAACGATTGTACTTGACTGCATGATATTTCAAAATAGAGATGACCATAATTAATTTTCCCAGCCTTCATTGTTCAGCATGTTATACACCTCCATCTTCAGATTCCAAGGCCGCCACAATCCGGGCTCCCTTCCTCGGGCCCCTGTTCAGTGTAAGATAAATCAGACGCCAAAAACATCTTCCTCTGATGTCGCTTTCAACTGTCAACCAAGAACCTTTAGTGGTGGCTTTACCTTGGGTATCAAATCTCTTAAGAATTACTTTAGACCTCTTCCTTTAAATCCACATCTTAGATTTAGGAATATTTGCCTGTATTCAAAGGTCTACTCAGCAGCATCTCTTGGAATGTCTAAAATACAACTCCAGTTTAATGTGTTTTACACTGAATTCTTGATTCTTTGCCCCTTCCCCACAAAACCTTGCTCTTGTTTTCCCAGTGGTAAAAATACACACCAAGGAGGCATCTTCCTTCATTTCACTCTTTCTCTAACATTCCTCTATCCAATCATCCAGCAAGTCTTTTCAGCTTTCCTTTAAAAATGTATCTGAATCCAATTACTTCTCACCACTTACACCCTGGTGCAAGCCACCACCCTACCTACTGGGTGACTGCCCTGGCCTCCTAACTGGTTTCCCTGTTTCCTCTGCAGCCACCTAACAAATGATGCTCCACACAGCAGCCAAAGTGATCCTTGTAAAATGTAATTAACATCATGTCACTCCCTGCTCTCAACCCTCCGAGGGCTTCCCATCACACACAGAATAGATCCAAACTCTGTCATGGCCATCCGGGCCCAACAGGAGTCGGCCCCCGCCATCCTCTCCCCCCTCACCTCTCCAGCTCCCTCAAATCACTCCAGCCACACTCGCCTTCTTTCCATACTTTGAGCTTACCAGGCTCAGGACCTCTGCACTTGCCCTTTGTTCCACCTAGAAATGCTCTTCCCACAGCTAATTCCTGCATTTCATTCAGGTCTGCTCAAATGTCAGCTCTCAAAAGTGCCTAACCACACCATCCAAGATAGGCCCTCTCCCCTCCAACATTTTGTATTTCCATATGCTGCCGTATTTTTCTTCACAGAGCCTGAAATTATACACTGTTTGCTCCGACGACAATGAACATAAGCCGTGTAGGAGCAGGGACTGTGTTCCGTCCACTGCCTGGTCACCAACACTTAGAACAGTGCCTCGCACACAGCAGTGCATGCAATACAGCAACAGAAGTCTTTAGCTGGAAACAGCCTCCTGATTTTCCCTCTACCTTCCTAGCAACTGCTTTTTTTTGAGGACTCCATTTCTGTTGTCTGTCACTGAACCAGCCATCTCAAACATCCCCTCGCTGCAGTCACCCTACTGGGCTTTCTTCTGAACTTCAGAGACATCACCCATTGAGTATTCTGCAGGTCCTTCAAATTCCACCGGTCCAAACTGATCTGATCGTTTTCCTCCATGTTCTCATTTGCTCTCTCCATCATCAGGTCCCCAGCTTGGATGCTTTTGAGTTATCAAACTTGAAGAGTTCTTCCTCTCCACTTCCCTTCCCCCACAGCTAATTGTGGCCATGTCTCCAATCTGTCCACTCCCCTCCCTGTCCCAGCTCCACCATCCTAGTTCAAACCTCCCAAGCCTATTACTCGGAGTATTCAGTGTAACAGCTTCTCAAGATCACTCCCATCCAGGGTGACCTTATAAAATGGATCCCTGAGCCTGCCATGATCTCCTGAAAGATTTTACAGTCTCCATTACCCTTAGGAAAAGTCAAATACATCAATGTAGTTAAGAAGGACCTGGAACCATTTCTTCTCCAGCCATAAGTTTTTCCATTTCCCACCTCCAACAACCCCACCATTCAAATTCTGTTCTGGCCACACAGAACCACTGGTAGTTCCTCAAATATGACTTTCTCTTGCCTCTAACCTTTGCATATTCACTGTCTCGAACACCCCTCTCCTCCATTCTTACCCCCACCCTCATTCTTTCAGGGAAGGAGTAAGCCTAAACATTGCTCCCTTCAGGAAGCCTTTCCAGGCAGAAAGCCCTAAATCTGGGCACCAGAGCACCTAGTACTTTATTCATCAAAGCACTTGTCTTACTCTACTGTAACTGCCTTTAAGAAAGTAAGCATAAAGACAGGAGTTGGGCCTCTCCTTTGGGGTTGGCCTGCTCCCACGTCTCAGGAGAGTACTATCCTCTAAAAAAAAAAAAAAAAAAAGCAACAACAACAAAAAATAGAAGCTGTGTTATTCAAAAGAGATGGCCTACCATCTTTCCTGGCACATTCAAAAAACAAATATTTGTTGAATGAATAGGTGAACCTCTGATGGGGATGTTGCTGTTATTTCCTTTAGCTCTGTATTTTATCTTCCCTTTCTATGTTGTTTCTCTCCTCCCCCTTCATTTTCCCCATGCGAAGCCCCCCAACTGGGCCAGGCCTTCTCAGGCCTATCACCCTAGTTTTACACTGAGTAGGTGCTTCTGTTTAAGCGCCTGAGCCATCCCTGACCCCAAGTTTCATGACCCAACCCTAGAGCTCAGGGCCTCCGAGTACTGGTCCCATTAAGCAGCCACGCACACACCAGCTGCACATTCCTTTCCACTTCTCAAGAGCGCAGGACACATGACAGGGAACATCAAATACCAATGAATAAATTCTCTGAAGGGATATCTCAATGAATTTGGTGTAAAACAGAGAAACAAACCAAAAAACCTATCACCTGATTTGATGAAAATTCTTTTAATTCAGAGGTAACATAGAATATATTCAGATCACCAGTTCAATCAGTTAGGTTCTCTGCTTTGTTTGTACATCTCTACATTTTTACATATTGACATTTACGTCTAAAGAAAAACTGCTTTGTGTTTTGTAATTCCACTTCTATAAATTTATCGTGAAGAATACTTTGCAAGGGAGCAAAGGTAAAAAGTATTCACTGTAGCATCTTCTGTAAGATAAACAATCCAAATATCCATTGATAGAGACTAATTAAATAAACTATGACACATTAATTAATAATAATAAAATACCATGAAGCTATTAAAAAGAAAGAAGTAGACTTCTCCATCCCAATACCAAAAGGCATCTAGGATATACTGCGAAGGGGAAGGAGAGGGTGGGGGGCAGGTTACAAAGCAGATAAACATAGGATGGTCACATTTCAGTTTTTAAAAATGTTCATTCAGGATACATGTATATGGATGGCTGAGTTGCTTTGTTGTACACCTGAAACTATCACAATATTGTTAATTGACTCTACTCCAATGTAAAATTTAAAAATGTTTTTAAAAACTGTTCATTATACTTAGTGGGAAGAAAGGCCAGCATATATTGAATACTTACTACTGCCAGGCACTGTTTTAAGTGCTTAGCATATATTAACTTATTTAATTCTCAAGACAACTCTATGACATCTATGTTATATGTTTTCAAGAGAAAAAAATAAAAGTAACCACACAACTGAATTTCCATGGTTAGCTGGAGGCAGAGCCCTCACTGTTCCAGTCTGATTCAGCCGGGGCCCCTGGCAGAGGTACAGCAGCTACATACTACATGAGTGTTTCCCAGTGAGAGTCAAGGCTATGGACAAAGCCTGTCGCTGATAACTTCCAGCCCACTGAAAGGACACTTGAAAGTGAGCCCAAGCCAGCTCAAGGTGCTAAATGATTTTGTTGTTAAGACACTGACCAAAGATAAGGCAAGCCAGGACCAGACCCCATTCTTTCGACTTCAAGGTCACCTAAATCGCAGGTGCTCACATGTTGCTTCCTTAGTAGGAAGATAATGTGACTAGTTTTCTTCTTTTTAAAAAATGCTTCCTTAATAAATGGAAT
Organism: Ovis canadensis; assembly: GCF_042477335.2. Lineage (NCBI taxonomy): Eukaryota > Metazoa > Chordata > Mammalia > Artiodactyla > Bovidae > Ovis > Ovis canadensis. The sequence continues at coordinate 56,318,376 of NC_091255.1, read as the reverse complement.
ACATGAAAATAAAACTCAGTTATAACATCATCACCCAGAGATAGTCAGTTTTGCTATTCTGGTATACTTCCTTCTAGTCTTTTCTTAAAATTTCATATACACAGCATCATATATATTTTAAAATTTGGACCACACTATACATACAGTTTTTAATCTTTGTTTTTCATTTAACATTATATTGTAAATGTTTTCTCTGACATAAAATATTCTTTAAAAAATAATTTCTAGTGGCAAAACAGCTCATACAATCTTTACTTAAATTTTCAGTTAAACAGCTATTTAACCTATGTAGCTAAGGATCTCTTTATCAGATCTAGAGTCAGAACAGGTCTGAGTAAGCTTTCATTTCTGGCTTTTCCATATTAACTGCAAGAAGACTGCAGGGCACCGCCAGGGGTCAGTGCAGAGCTGTCTAGCATGTCTTGATGCAAACAAACTGGTTTACAGAATTCACAGTAACAAATCCTATCTATTAGATCAGAGGACTATTCACATGAGTAACCAAGTTCCCTTCTCGAGCAGGCTTCCTTAGTACAAGACTACTCATGTCAGAAATGATCACATTTCTCCAAATTCATCTATATTCAACATTCACAAAACAGAGCTATTTTATAAACTAAGGTCTATGAACGCAAGACAGAGTTTTCACCTGCTTGGTATGAGATCATCTGTGCATAAAATACTTGGGCTGACTATTTTATACGTTTGTTTTGAAAGTCAAATAAATAAAATATGAAAGTATCTTGTAAATTAGGACGTGGCATTTAAACTTTATGTTGCCCTGTTTTAATGATATGCTATTCAGATATTTAGATGAGTTATCTCCTATAAAAACTAAAAATCCCAGGTAGTACCACCATTATGAAATGAGGTATAAGAGCGCACGCCTTGGCACCACAATGGATTATTTAATTGATTTTCTTCCCCCAGGCTTCACTCTCCAGCTGTTGAAGTCATCATGGAATTAGTAATCTGTTTTTCCTAGAAAGTGAAGCTATCACTTAGAGCCAATTTGGTTTTAGTTCTTTTCCATCCTAATTTACCTAAGGCTCCTTCAGGAAAATTACACCGAGCTCAGAACTGCCTTAACCAACTTATAAGAAGGTGAGTAATAGGGACCAAAAAGCTACTCCAGGCCCCACATACTTGACGGACTCCAGCACAGGTGGTTGGGGCTCCAGCACAGGTGGTTGGCACTCCTCGTGTGTCTAAACCTAGAAGTGACTCTTTGGAGCAAAAGGCACCATGACTCCTATTTCCCATCTGGCCAGGCTCCTGACTCAGCTCTTCACCCTTCTTTCTGTTCTCATTTCCTTTCCAGTTCCCAGTGCCCCATCATCCAACTGGCATCAGGGATCAAGAGGGGCCAGAGTCGGGCATTCTGGGCATCAGACAGCTTTCAAAACCAGCGTGGTGTTTCTTTTCCTGAGTGCAGCCCACTGATAGGTCCACTCAGCAGTGAAAGCACTCAGGACACAGAGGGTCCTGGACAAAGCAAGGCCTGGGAGTCCCTTACACTGGCACCCTTTGTGCTAGAGCCTTAAGCTCTCTGGCAGAAGAAGGATACAGAGGCCACAGGAAGAGAACAAGGAGGTGTGCACAGCAGTTCACATTGCCCTCGGACAGCTCCAGGAGAGAGATCCTGTGTCTTCTCCCTGAGGTCCAATGTCTTAGAGCAGATCCAGCACAAGGCATCAGTTGAACAGCTTGTAAGTACAGTTCCTGGTACACAGTAGGTGTTTGATTGATATTAGGTATGTGAAAGAATGAGATTCTAGACCAGCACTAGAACACAAAGCACCTGGAGGGAGTCACGTGTCTATGGTCAATCAAAAAAATACAGTCTTGGGACTGGAGTACTGGAACTAAGCCCACAGACTTAAAGTCAAGAGGGTCCCACCAACTGGACACAAACCCAGGAAAACTCAAGTCACACAACAGCAGGGCAGCTATTCGGTCAATAATTACTGTTATCATTGAAGAGTAGTTTCTAGTACATGGGCCCTCAGGGCGCCTACGGTTTCCACAAGGGCCGGATTCCTGAGATCAGAGCTTGACTAGGTGACTGGCCACACCCCCCACATCGAGAAGGACGCGGGGGACTCACCGAGGAGGGCCCAGACACCAGCAGAGCTGACAGAGAGGCTTCACGGACATGTAGCGAGTCAGCTGACCGCAAAACCACAGGTCTATGCTTGCTAACCGGCTAGGCAAACCAGCCCCCCACCCCCGATCTGCTTGAGTCTCAGGGGACGCTGCAGACGCTTGTGCTACAGAATAGGCCGCCTGGGGGCACGTATAGTCTGGCTACTCAATGTTGTCATAGACGTGGATCACATCGTCGTGGTTGCCGAGCGCCTGGATGAGATGGGCAGCCTGCTCCAGGTCGGGGTCAGCCAGCCGCACCTTTGTGTTGGGGATGAACTCTAGCGTACAGGACACAGAACATAGGCCCAAGGAGTCCAGTTTCTTCCTCACTTGATGCAGTGAAGAGGCATCACAAATAAACTAGGGACAAAGCAAAGTCAGGAGGTAAGGAGCCAGGAGATAACACAACAAAGCTGGACAGAAGTCTGTAAACACCTGCATGAAATTCCTGAAATGTATCACTGGGTTTAAGTCTTCACTGGCAGAAACAGAGTGTTCAGGCTTCTGAATCCTTCTCGTCCTCAGGAGAGTAGGTCCTATCCAGTATTCACTTAATAAATTATCTGTGCAATATGTGAGCTCTTTATTTCACCTGTCCCCCAGACAGGGGGGCACAGGACAGAAGAGACTGAGAGAAGAATACTTAACACGTCTATCAGGGCCCTCTCAGAAGTCCACCAGACACCATGGCTACTACTCACTTTAAAAATGTTCTTTTCCTCTTCGTCTTCGATCTCCTTGACATCCTCAGCTCCTGCTTCTATTGCCAGCTCCAGGGCATGCTCTAAGTTCACAGGTTTCTTCTCTCTGTCCTCCTCTCCAACCACAATCACCCCCTTTTTGTCAAAGGAGTGCCGAGCTCCTTCGGCCATCATTCCCCTAATAGGCGAGGAAATGGGCCAGAATGGATCCCTTTAGACACTTAGCCTCCACACAGCACTGCCCAGCACTCATTCCCACCCTACCCCTGGAGTATAACCAGACACGAAGCCGCTCTCTTCCTGAAGAAGATCCGGCTACCTCTGGGCAAGGGAATAATCCGAACATAACACTAACCCTCTGTTTTATTTTGATTAATTAATTTGGCTGCCCAGGTCTTAGTTGCAGCATGCCGGACCTTTTAGTGGCGGCATGTGGAATCTAGTTCCCCTAGGGATCGAGCCCAGGCCCCCTACATGAGGAGTGTAGAGTCTCAGCCATTGGACCACCAGGGGAAGTCCCCAACCCTCTATTTTCTGCCCTGACTGGAGTTTGGAGGCTGCAAAGACTGCTCATCAATTCCTGTACAACTGAGAGTACACTGCTGGTGGGACATTTCAAGACCCGGACATTCCATGGACAGATGAGACAACTGGACATAGCACTCCTCCACCTGTCCTTGGGATCCTGCCCACTTCAGAACACATTAAAGGAGAACAGATGATGCCATCTGGATTCTGCTAAGGATGACATGTGTGTAAAACCTGAAAACCCACCAGGAACGACAGTACTTACCTCTCCCAGAATAAGAACCTAGAGTCTCTGTCCCCTTCCACTCTCCCCAGACACACACCTACCCATTCTTGTTCAGGATATGTTTGATGTCCGAGTGGCACTTGGAACTACTGTTAGATAACGCCTCAATGAGAAGAGAAGAGCCACCGGGGCCTCGGCCCTCATACAACAAATACATGTCCTTGGTTTTCTGCAACAGATAACACAAACACATTTTCCTGTTTCCTAATTCCCTCCTCCATGCCAGCCCAGGCACCACAAACACCACAAAGTTGACTCCACGGAATGGGCTCTCTGGGGTGACACCTAGGCTCTTAAGGCTTTAATTCTGTCCTCCCTCTCTGAGAGGAGGCTCTTGGGATCAATGTTTGAGGTAACTGGAATCCTATCCCTTCCTTGGAAGGCAGTCTCTTTATCTTGTCCCTGAACAATCAATCACTCATCTCCCAGTTTTGGTTTCTCCCTTCCCCAGCTGAATCCCACATCCACCCCTCCATCACTCCTACTAAAACTCATCCTCCTATACTTTATCCTTCATGAAACCCCTGTGAGACTACCCCTGGGCTGCTGTGTACTGCTAAGAGAAATCACACACCTGGGCCTCATCGAATAGCATGGCCTCAAAATTCAAACAATCAAAAGCTCCAGGGACCAATCTCATGGGGAGACCCCATGCTGCCTCTGTTCATTCCTTGCCCACATACCTTATCTTCACCTCTCTCTCTGTCCCCTTGCCCTGCCGTCTTCCCAGGAACACTCAACTGATGACTTTTCTCTCCCTCTTTCACAAAGGAAATAAAGGACCACGGCGGGGGGGGGGGGGGGGGGGGAGGTGTGTGCCTTATCTGCACACACCTGATATGAAGACAGTGTGCAGGATGGTTCGAAAATAGGCTTTGGGGTCTGTCTGGTTCCCAGTAGGTCATTTTCTGTGTGACTTAGTCAAGTCGCCTAATCTTTCTGTGCCTCAGTTACCAACTTGAGGTTGCTCCAAGGATTCAGTGAAATTATGCACACACAGTTTTTATCAAAGAACCTGGCCTCCAGATTTCCCTGGTGGTCCAGTGGTTAAGACTCTACTCTGTGCTTCCAGTGCAGAGGGCACGGGTTCCATCCCTGGTTGGGGAACTAAGATCTCACAAGCCACAAGATGCAGCCAGAAAAAAAAATAAAAAGAACTTGGCCTGGAATAAATACCCAATAACTATTAGTTACTAAGATGACTACTACTTCCTCAAATCCTTCCCATCCATCCCAGAGAAGAGGTGTCTCCTCACCTGGACTTGAAGATAATTCCCACACCTGGGTTCTACATCCCAGCCCCTCCCATCATCACTATCATTTGCACCTTCTCTATTTCTACTGGCTTTTCTCCTTTAAGGTATCAATATCAGAAAAACAAACCCTTCCTCAACCTAACATCATACTCTGCCCTTTCTTTTTCCCCCAGCTCCTCACAACTCAGCTCAATAGTCTTAGGCGGCAGTTCTGTACACCACCTATACATCCTATTCCTGACTATGCTCCCATAACTAATGGCCAAGAGTAACCTGAAGGCTCTAAGTTGAGGGTGTCAACAATATCGCTTCTCTGATAATTTAAAGGGAGGTGGCCTTCCAAACATGTATTTGGTAGGGGCTGTGATCAGTAACAGGAAGCTCAAACTGAGGACACACCTCCATTTTCAGCGCTGCCTCAATTGTTGACTTGGGCATGTGCTTGCTGCGACACACTTCTAGGATGCTGGCCAGGTTGCTGTTGAGCTCAGGGTTGGGGCCTCCTTCTAAGATAGAAAAGAGTAAGCAGAGACATATCAATAAGACATGAGAAAAAAGGGACATCCACGCCCTCCCCTCCCCTCCCCTCCATCAGCCAATAGAGACAAGTCACCGCTTAGATTTCGGTTCGTTTAGGACACTTTATCCGATGTTTGAATGAAAGCTGGGTAAGTATTTTGGGAGACGTTTCCAGTTCATTTGAAATGAAAGGCCGGGGATAGGGGTTTGGGAGGCAAGTGAGAGCGTGGGCACAGTGAGGGTGGTAGCTACCAGCGGTGGGTGACCGCCAGGTTCTCACCTTTAACCGCTAAGCGAATGCTCAAGCTGAGCTTGGAGAAGATGCGACTCCTTTCTGCGTCTTTGGGACCCTTGATGTGCCGGACTTTGGACCACTTGTTGTGTCCCGCGGGGACTTCGGCCGTGAGGTGCAGCGTCCGACCCCCAGCGGCGCTACAGCACGGGGGCTCAGGATGGAAGGCCAGGGCGGCGCGCGGACGAGCCACCCGGACCCCGGGGCCTCGAGGCCACAAGCACTGGGCAGCGACCCTGCTCAAGCTGATAACAGCCCAAGTTGCCATCGGCTCCGACTCTGGGCCAAGGTCAGTCTGCCACCGAAACGAGCCCGTCCAGAGCCGGTAGCCTCCTCTGCCCGTCACCGGAGACCCAAAGGCTCAGGCCCGCCCAGGACAGCGAGAACGCCAAGGACGCCGCATTATCCCCGCGGCAGCAGGGAGAGGGTACATTCGATGGTGTAACACACTTCCTTTCCCTGGTCCGTTCCAAAAACGCGTCCCCACCGCCCGCAAAAGCCGTTCCGCAGCTTGGTACGTACTTTTCTGTACCCACTGAGCAGAACCCAGACCTACGTGAGGCAACCCTGTACTCAATCCCTTCGGTTGCCTGGGGAGCGCTGGACTTTACGTCCCTTACTAGAGATGTATCTGGATTATGAAACTGATTCTGCTTCAGAATGGCTTCCCAACTCTGAGCAGGTCTAGAATGATAAATGTATTGTTGTTGCAAAGAGATAATTCAGTCACTTCACTTTACAGGTAAGGAAATCGTCCGCAGAGATGTGATCTGTCCAGTCACTTAGTCTCTCTGAACTTCCTCTTCACTATCTGTAAAGGATGCTACTACTTGCTTTACCAACGTAGGAGGGTTGAAAACGCAAAGTAAGCCCTTAGAGCTTTATTTTTAAGTAATAAAGTGAAAGCGTTAGTCGCTCAGTCATGTTCGATTCTTTGCGACCCTATGGACTACAGCCCGCCAGGGTCCTCTGTCCATGGGATTTCCCAGGCAAGAATACTGGAGTGGGTAGCCATTCTCTTTTTTAGGGGGATCTTCCCGACCCAGGGATCAAACCTGGGTCTCCTGCATTGCAGAAGGATTCTTTACCATCTGACCCACCAGGAAAGCCCTTAAAGTAAGGGCTGATGTAGATAGCAGAGAGGACCATAGTGACAAAGTCCCTAAAAGTAACTGACACTTGCCATCCTGGAGAGGGAGGAAAATACAGAAGAATTTTCAAGAGCCAAATTCCCCTCTGCGTTTTCCCTCTCCTCTCCCAGAAGAGAACACTGAGGCCATTAGGAAGAGAAGGGATAGAAGAAACAAAGCCAGCGGCTGTGAAAACTTTCCAGTGGCTCCCAAGCTGGTGAGGTTAAATCCAAAGGACCTGGTGTGTTAAACAGCTTAAGCTTGTGGCCTCTGGTTTGAACTGGTGGGTTCAAACCCCGTTTATTACTAGTGTAACCTTGGGCAAGCTCCTTTATTTCCTGTATTTCAATTTTCTGACCTGTAAATAGCCTTGTTGTTATTTAGTCTCAAGGTTGTCTGACTCTTCTGCCACGGCGTGGACTATACATAGCCCACCAGGCTCCTCTGTCCATGGGATTTCCCAGGCAAGAATATTATAGAAGGCTGCCATTTCTTTCTTCAGGGGATCTTCCCTACCCAGGAATGGAACCCGAGTTTCCTGCATTGGCTGGCAGATTCTTTACCACTGAGTAAAGAATAGCCAGGGAGGCCGGAATAGCCTTGCCAGGATTAAATGGGATAATGGATAAAATACACAGGTATAGACTTTGTTATTATTATATAAAAATCTCCATAAACTCAGATCTACTCATTTTTCTGGTCTCACGCCCTAACACTAGTCAGGTCAGAGGGAATTACTCACTGTACTCTGAATAGAAGTTATCACTTCTTTGCTCCTTTCTGCTTGGAGTGATGTCACTATCTTGCTGGTAAGATCTTTATCATGCTTCAAGACCCAGTTCAGCTGTCACCACCTCAGGTAAAGTGATCTTGAGTTCTTTGAATTTTTAGCTGTAATTAATAGTATATTTATGTGAAAGTCGCTCAGTTGTGTCCGACTCTTTGTGACCCCATGGACTATACGGTCCATGGCATTCTCCAGGCCAGAATACTGGAGTTAGTAGCCTTTCCCTTTTCCAGGGGATCTTCCCAAGCCACGGATCAAGCCCAGGTCTCCCGCATTGCAGGCAGATTCTTTACCAGCTGAGCCACAAGGGAAGCCCAAGAATACTAGAATGGGTAGCATATCCCTTTTCCAGCGGAACTTCCAGACCCAGGAATCAAACCAGGGTCTCCTGCATTGCAGGCAGATTCTTTACCAACTGAGCTGTCAGGGAAGCCCATACATAGTACACTTATGAATTGTTCCGTTTCTTTTTTTATTGAAGCTCCTTGGGGCTAGGCACTCTCCTCCCTGTACTTTGCAGTTTATATAGAAATACCAGATTGCTTCTCCCAATTCTTGTATTAAACACAAACCTGTGTCTTTGCTGTTCAATCTCACTTCTGGCTAGTTTTTGTCTTTCCTTCAAGATTTATAGCTCAGGCATCATTTCCCGCCGGAGGAAAACTCTCCAAATTCTCCATTTGGGCTCAGATGCCCTCCTCTGCATGTTCACATAACCCCTTCATACATGTCTGTACCTTAACATTTACTTTTTAGGTTTTCCTTTATTCTTTGAATTTTTTATTTTGTATTGAGGTATAGCCAATTAATAATGTTGTGATAGTTGCAGATGTACAGCGAAGGGACTCAGTCATACATATACATGTATCCATTCTCCCCCAAACCCTTCTCCCATCCAGGCTGCCACCTAGCATTGGGCAGAGTTCCATGTGCTCTATGATAGGTCCTTGTTGGTTATCCATTTTAAATACAGCAGTGTGTACATGACCACCCCAAATTCCCTAACCATCCCTTCCCTCCAGCAACTGCAAATTTTTTTGATGTAGACAGTTTTTAAAGTCTTTTTGAATTTGCTACAATATTGCTTCTGGTTCCTGTTTTGGTGTTTTTGGCCAGGAGGCATGCGGGATCTTAGCTCCCCAACTAGGGACTGAACCCGCGTCCTCTGCATTGGGAGGTGAGGTCTTAACCAGTGGACTGAGGGAGAAATCTACCCTCTCTAGATCTGTACTTGCATGTTCTCTCTGCCTTAAATGCCTTTCTCTATACCCAGAAAACTCCCAACTCAATCTTCAAAACCCAGTTCAAGCAACTTTGTCTCATCAAGTTTTCCCTGATCCCGTGACTCCCATCCAGGCACAGGTGACCCTCTCCTCCGCAGGGCCACCAGGAACCCTGAATCTGAGTCACTGCACTGGACATGGCCAGTATTTATTTATATGGATGTCTCTTCCAGTCCCCTGCAAGCAACCTGAAGGTCATGGGCCCCTGGCAGGCAGCAGGTGCCCTGTTTTGTTACAGGTGATGAGTTAGGCCATCAGATAGTGTGATGGGCTGAGGTAGAGTCTAATCGCCTGGCCAGTGTCTCTGGAACATGACCACCATGGCAGAATGGGAAGAACTGAATTTATCACAAGAAGAAATTCAGTCAGTCTATACATGTTCAAGTTTTATTACAAAGTAAGATGGGCAGAAAATACGGTACTTCTTATACAGGAGGCTGAAACAGAATGAAAGGGTGAAAATTAGGTTTAATATACTTAGGAAGCAAGAAATAAAGTCATAGATATAACACTCCACTTTCAGGTGCCTTTGAAGTAGCCTTCAATGGAGATTTACCAGCGTGGTTTCACAGCACAGTGTTAAAAATTTTTTTACAAGCCCTGTGTATAATCAGTCCTGTGAAAATAATGTTTCTTTAAAAAATGGTTACAGTACAGTTCTGTAAGGGGCAGCTTCCTCTCCACCTGACCGTGGGATGCCACAAAACCTATGATACAGAGGAAAAGTTTAAATACATAGCGAGAAATTAAGTTCAGACACACTAGGCTAAAGGGGACAGAAACTGATTGGCTAGAGCTTAACACTTCAAAGAACAAGAAACCTCCATTTTCTACAGAGAGATTTGTACAACCATGCTACAAATTCACGCTCGGGGAGGAAGGCTGGAAGGTCACTGACAGGGGTCATCACATACACAGGAACCACATCAAATGATCCATCTTTGACTCCAGCAAGTCCAAGCTTTAGCTCCACAAGTTTCATAACACACTGCATTATCAACCCAAGGTGAGAACGTTCTTTTAAAGAGCAGGGATCCCGAGTTCTGATCCCCTGGGTTGTCCTAAAGGCCAGTACGTGGACGTTTTCCAGCTGTTACACAGACTGCTAACATCCCTCCTCTTGAGTTCATACTCTGATTAGCTTATCTGTTTCTGGTTGGAGACACCAGTCCAAGCCTCTCGGGAAGGCACCTGCATGTTTCCATTCTTTAAAAAAAAAAAATCACATCCACAAATGAGCCTGAGAGGACCTGGCCCATTCCATGTGGCCATATATTTGACCTTGACCATTAGCAGCAATGACATGGTGGGAAAAGAGGGCGGGGCTATGCAACACTGAGTAGCTGGCCCAGCCAGTGCAGGGACAACCCTTCTTGGAGAGCCTGGCCCAGGGGTCACAGTTGACTGCTCAGCTCAGCTCTCCTCCCAGGGAAAACCCAACTGAAGTGACTAGCATAACCTTCCTTGCTTATCCCGGAGCGCAGACAGGAAAGGGCAGAGTCCGCTCTGGGGCTTCTGCTTTAATGGTCTCCCTTCCCCTAAGCCGGGCAGTCAAAGGAGCTGGCAACAGTGGAGGGAAGATACTAGGTGGGCCTCCCATAGCTGGCAGACTGTGCAGCCCCTACGTATGTCGCAGGCTGGGAATTCAAGGCCCAGGCTGCAGCAGGAAGAGAGCTCTACAGGGGCAAGGGGTGGGGAGGTAAGAGGAAGAGAAAGAGAACAGCGGGGTGGGGAGTCAGTATGACCTTGCAACCTCTGCTTCTGCTGTCTACAAACCTACGACCAAGAAGAGGCATGGTCTGGAAGGACTGAGGGGCTCTCAACTCCTGCAGATTTCTGCCACCAAACAACAGCAGGGTTGAAATGCAACAGGAAGGGGTCCCTCTGTCACCCTGTCCCCAGCATCACAGACACTGCTGAATGGTCCTGGAAGGTTGACACAGCCCGAGAACAGCCTCACCCCACGGCCACATGACAGCCTGCCTGCTTCCTCACCTCCGACCTGTACCACCCTCGAATATTTTCTTCTTCATCACTGATTTCCTCCCCCATCCTCAATCTCCTCCTAAAATTTCAGCCACACCTGTCATCAAAAACTTGTTGGGAGTCTCAGTTTTTTTTCTGTTTCTTCTCAAATCTCAACCAGTACTCTGAGAGTCGATCCTGGTTCTGATAAGAGATGCTCCCCTGATCATCAAACATCTTCTTTCTTCAACTCCTCATCGTGCGCCTAGTTCCTTCCTGGAAAGAAACGCTTCCGACTCTCCTGGGTGTAAACACGCTTCCGAAGGACTTTTGCCAGCTCTCTGACGGGGAGCCTGAAGCCTGACACATTCAGCACCTGCCTCCCCACAGGGAGGACAAGGAAAACAAAGGTGGCTGTGGCTCAGGGGTCCAAGGCCACGTCAAAGGGCGACAGCCGGGAGGGCCAGAGCCGAGAGGCGCCAGCGCAGCCTTCCCAGGGCGCTTCTCACCTTCAAGGACAGAGGCAGCGCCTCCCACCTCTTCTCTCCAGCTGGCAATCTGAGAACCTAAACAAATTAAACCAACACTTGCTTTTGAAACTACAGCAGATCTCTGCTTCCAGAAGCGTGGCTGACTAAGAGGCTTTCTAAATCCTGAGACTACAGAAATCCCCTCCTCAGCCCTGAGGCCATCTGGTTCAGGGCATGAAGGGAGGGAGAGGGAGCCTTCAAAATTCTGGCATCCCAGCTACTGCGCGTGTGTGCGTGCATGCATGCCCGCGTGTGTGCATCTCTCTCCCCCCAGGTGAGCTGCGGAGTCTCACCTGGGCCCAGGTGGGATGTTGGGAGGAAGAGGACCACACCTCAGGGCTTAAGGTGGGTGACAGGGCTGGGAGTCCACAGGGCAAAGCAAAGAAAAAAAAACAAAAGTTGTTGGTTTCCAAGGTAAATAGCAACATTGTCCAAAATATCCTCATTCCTAGTAACTAACTTTTCTCTCCAGGTTGCTTTCAAGTTCCAGGTGACAAATCTCCTCACCACTCAGACCACAAAAGTGCAGATCAGGGAAGGGATCTTAACTCAGAGCTCACTGAGTTAAGCCCTGTCCCCAGAACGACCTTTCCCACTAGACTCCATTTCAAGACCCTTTCCACAGGAAGGAACTGATGGCCTCCCAGAGCCAGCAACATTCAACTTAGCCTTGCTATCCTTGAGGGAAGGACCCTGGAACCATCAGTCACAATAACAAGCAAAGGAGGGTTCTGACCAAGAACTGGTTCGTGTCACATGTCCAAAAATGACGCAGGGCAAAGCTGGCGGTAAACGCAGGATTGGCCAAGTGGACAGCCAGTTGGAGAGCCCCCAAATCAGAAGCAAGAATGAAGGTAGAAGGGGAAATACCCTGACTGAAAAGGAAAAAGAGGCTTTTTCTTTGGGATAAGCCCCCATGTATGAAAGCAAAGAGCTATGACTTTGGGGATACCAATCCATCTGCTTCTGAAAAGGGAGACTCAACCAAGAGACTTTAAGGGCCCAGAAACACAAAGCTAGCTGCTTTGTTTCTCAAGAGCAGGTGAGAGCCCCTGTGGATAAGATCTTCGGGGCCAAGGCCTGCTACTCTCTACTCCCAGCTGCTCAACTCAGAGGGTCTCAGAAACCTTCGGGCACTTGGCAGAGCGTGGCAAACCAGACTCCCCCCCGACTCTGGGCGTGTCCCAAACTCTGCCCGCCCAAGGACTCGCCTACCACCAGAGTCACACACAAGACCCCTCCCTGGAACTCATTCATCTAACGGAAAAGGACACCCACCGCCTCCATGTCCAATACTGCTCAGAACTGAAACTTGGGGCGGGGCGACTGATGGGTTTGCGGGGCTCTGAACTGGCTGGCCCTGGGTCTCTGAAGCGTCTCTTGCTCTCTGGTTAACTGATGGCCTGGGATGACCCCAGCCTGAATCCATCCTCTGCAAGAGCTGACTGTCTCCCACAGCCTAGAGGAGATCTTGTTTGGGATGGACACTCAGACTGGGCACCTGCCAAGGAGGGCTTTCTCTCCTCTCTAGCGGAAGAGTGGCCAACGTACCACCAGTCACAGTGAACTAAACAGAGATACTGAAGTTCAGCTGATGCATCACGCCTGCCTATCGTTTAAGACATGAAAGAGGATGGCTGGGGGCTTATATTTGGAGAGAAAAACAAGACTCTTAAACTGTGGACCGGAAACATGCTCTAAGCTCAGCCTTCCTGCCACCGTCCCCTGGGAGTCGGGCACCCCCATTAGCCTGGCTAGCTCAGTAGGTCCTGGGGGGCTGGACAGGCGTATGTACTTGAGGGAGTAAGAGCAGGGGTCACATGTCTATTCTGGAGCTCAGAATGCCCTCGACAAGAGCCAGGCCAAGGAAAGGTGTGAGGTGGCTGACTTCAGAGCACCGAGGAGGTTTGGGACTCCCAGTCAGGTATGTTCCGCCCAGGCAGTGATTCAAGAAGGCAAACTGCTCGGAGGGTCAGGGGCCTGAGGCCAGATCCAGGCAGGGAGGGAAGAGAGGAAGGTGTCAACAGGGAGGGCGATAAAACCAAGGAAGAGGCCAGGGAGTAAAATTCTTTTCGTTAAAAAATTAGCCCGATAGATTAAAAAATATACAAAGTTGAAATTTGTTAAGAGACACGGATAACATGAAGAAAGACAGTTTCAAACTGGTGTTTGTTCCCAGGAAGTGCTCACATGGACAAGGACCCAGACTGCTGTCTTGGGCAGACAGAGACATCTGCGACAGATGAATACAGACACAGCCGCTGCCCACAGAGCTCATTAACATGACGGCTGACAAACAGATATACAGAAATTTTTAATAGCAGAACCAAAGGAGATGAGGAAAGGAGAGAGAAATCAAAACACTCAGCCCTGGGCTGAGGAGGCGCCACGCGGCGCTGAGTCCGGCACAGCGAGCGGTGGGCGGCTGGCCGGGGACTTTGGAGCAGTTTCTGCTAACAGCGGGTGCAAAGCGATGACAGACGTACTGGCCACCGGAAACGCGCGTCTTCTTACTCTGGGGGTGGGGCAGAGGCGGGAGACACACGAGCCCCTGCCGTGTGGGCACGACGCCACTGACACTACACTCTGAGTATCTCCAGGCAGTTGTTGTAGCAGATGGCAATCCAGTCAGGCTGGGTCGATGCCCACTGCACGTTGTTGATCTCCCCCTCGGCTGTGTAGGCCAGGATCGGGTCCTCGATGGCCCGGGGCATCTGCTGGATGTCCCAGATGAGGGCCTGATGGTCATCCGCTGGGGGCACAGAGAGCCAGCAGGCAAGTCACCACTCAGGCAGTGAGGGTCATGAGCCCTGCATCAGGGGGGGGCACACTTTACAAAGACTCACTCACCCAAACCCCATGGAGGGAGGTTTCAATGATGAGGAAATGTTAAGGCAGGTGCCCTGCGCCACAGAGCTCCGCACCAGTGAATGGCAGAGCCCTCCACCTCTGCATCTCAGGGCCCGTTCCCCACAGCAGAGTGGGGATGGCAGAGGGACTCAGACCAACACCTCATCTCCTCTGAGGCGGACATCAGGGAAGAAAGCCGGGATGCGATCCCCTACATGGCACCTTCAGCCACTTAAAGTACCTGAGTCATTAAAGATCCCGCTCTGATGATTCAATTTAATGGGATTTTCCCCCATCCTACGGACATACATGCATCAGCGAGGGCCACAATGAAGAAGGCAGGCCACAACCTGAGGCTCAGAGGAAGTGGGTGGGCCTGGGCCTCTGGCTGCGCCTCTGGCTGTGCTTCAACAACATGGACAGGCATGAGCAGAGGGCCCCAGGAAGAAAAGCTTCATGCTTCCAAATTCATGCTGAATTGGCCCCAAACCACCAAACTACACTGCTAAGGTGGAAATGGGAAAGGAAGGAGGGACGATGACTTTCACCCTCCTGTTTCATACACCTCTGCGTTGTTTCAGTGTTGTTTAATTTTTAATACCAGACGTTATTTCCATGATAAAAGAACTCTGACGGCCAGCACATTTTTAAGGGGTCCTCTTGGGGTCTAGCAGATGGTGAAACGGGAACTACACATCACATGCTGCAGATCCAGTCAGGTTCTGCAGGGCCCATCAAGGTACCCAGAGCTCAGTGCAGGGGCGGGGGGCAGTGGGGCGGAGGTTACAGCCAAGGAGACTGCCCCTCTTCTCATATTCCTGGATGCACGTCCTGTGCAAGCCAGGATTCTGGGGGCACACAGCGGGCAACACAAGCCTGTAACTGTATACGATGTAGACAGTATACAGATTCTCTGATTATCACTGAGGGTACAAGATCATCTGGGAGTTCAGACTGTTTCAGCTACGCTAGTGTAGGGAGGTTCTCAGTGGCATCACTCTCTGTAAATCTCTCAAACCTTCCTTGGGATAGAGTGAGGATTATGATGCTAAGGAGACCAGAGGAAAACCTCCCCCCACCTCCCTTCCCATCACCAGCCTCCAGTAATCCTTCCCATCACCCCCCTCCAGTAATTACCTGCAGTACAGATGTGGCAGGATGAGTGTGGGGCCCACGCAATGCCATTGACGCATGCTCGGTGGTTGTTTAACCTGGCGACAGGCGTGCAGGGAACTCGGACGTCCAGAATCACCACCTGCAGAAAGAACAAGAAACCCCGGTGGGTGACAGGAAAAAAAAAAAAAGATACTACACAAGGGAGAAAAAAAAAGTGTACATATAACTTGCTCATCTGTAGACTTAACAGACTCTTAGAGACAGAGGGGTCCCCAAAATAACTGTAAGATTGAGGAAAAAGGAAACAAAGGCACGGGCCATTTATAGTCTGTATCACAAGCCACATGGGGCTTCTAGGCTGCAGGGGAGGCGGACAGGCAGGTAACACGAATGTGAATAATCCACCATGAGCCATCAGGTGTACTCAGAATTCTGTGCCTGCTCAGCTGGGCAGATGAGAGCCCTCTCCCCTGAACCCCAAAGCAGAATCTGAAAGGTACTGGCTTCCTCAAAACACAGTTCATCACAGCGTCATGTGCACCCACAACTGACTGCTTCTGTGAAACAACAGGCTACACGGCGGCCATTTCCCTGTCTATTCACTAAGGCTGGAAGACTCTGCCCAGACGACAGAGGGAAAACTGCCTGTTTGTCTACTCGGCACCAGAAGCATGAATGATTTGGTTGACTTTTTAGATACTGCTTTTCTTGGCTCTGAGTCCAGCTCTCTATGTATTACAAGTTCTCGACACACGGCCCTTACTCTAGGTCAGGTTTTCTCAGTTTCGGCACTCCTGACATTGGGGTGGGGCAACGCTGTGCTGTGTGTTGCGGGGAGTGGTCCTGGGCACCACAGGCCTCCAACTCCCAGACACTAGGAGCACCACCCCTTCTTGCACCCCCCACCCCCTCCGAAGTTGGGACAATCCAAAACGGCTCCAGGTGGATCCAAAAATCCTCTGGGGAGAAAACTGCCATCAGCTGAGAACCGCTCTCCTGGATCCACTAAGCCGGGCTGGAGCAGAGTGGCAGGGCCTAGGTTAGCCCGAAGTGGGGTTCTCACCTCCATTCCATCCATAGCCATAGTGGCCAAGTAGTTGGGGTCCTGCTTGTTCCAGCAGAGGCGCAGCAGTGGGTGATGCTGTGGGTCTTCGTAAATGATGGTGCTGTGTTCTAGGTGACGGAGGTCAAACATCCGCACCGAGCCATCAGCACCCACAGAGGCGAACATGTCCCTGCCACCCCCTGCCCGGCTAAATGCAATGTCGTAGACCTGTTGGTGAGTAAGAAGCAACTGTCAGATTCAGGTCAGTTACCTCCTTTTCATATCACAGGGAAACCTACTGTCCCCTGGTTCATCTAAACCCCTGCTCATGACTTGGAAGGAGGTAAATAAAGCCACACCACGCCTGCGAGGACTGGAAACTGAGGGTGCTAACACCAACGATTTCCCAAACAGTGACGACCATCCTACAGTGGAAGCTGGTAGGCTTCCTCTCACTTGCTGCCTTCCAAGTATTCTTCCTCCACCTCCCGCGGTAACACAGCACACACTCTGCTGACCAACAGAGCACAGATAACTCAGCAAGTATTCTATCCGGTCGGCTTGGACAGGCTCAATGAAGCCAGAACCAGTCTCCTGCCGCTCTGTTACGAGATTTGAGACATTTATTTCCTGGCCCTTGTGGCTTTCATCTATGTACAATCAGAGCAGTCCATGACCACAGGAAGGCTGAGGTCATCGACTGGAGAGGCAGAAGTGGCCCTCCTCTGACCACAGTTCTGCTGTGAAACCTGGACCTGAGACCCATGTGCAAGAAAGAGGTAAGAGCCCCTCTGAATCATGGGAGGCTCGGGTATTCCTTTATTTACAAAGAGGGTTAATATTGCTCTCCTAGGAAATGCTGTTTCTCCTAGTTGGTTTGTGTTCATAAGTATAACAACTTAGGTTTTGAATTATTTTCTTCTGCATTTATTCAGTTCAGTTCAGTCACTCAGTCGTGTCCGATTCTTTGCGACCCCATGAATCGCAGCACACCAGGCCTCCCTGTCCATCACCAACTCCTGGAGTTCACTCAGACTCGCATCCATCGAGTCAGTGATGCCATCCAGCCATCTCATCCTCTGTCATCCCCTTCTCCTCCTGCCCCCAATCCCTCCCAGCATCAGAGTCTTTTGCAATGAGTCAACTCTTCGCATGCATTTATTACCTGCTGCAAACTTTGTATTGCACTAACGTCTATGAGAAAACAGGCAGAGAGCAACAGAGGGCTTCAGAGAAAGAAAGGGACAAAGAGAGACCGACAAAGCCAGAGCCAGACAAGCGGAGAGAGAAAAAAAGAAAAACAAAATGTTGAACAACAAAAAACAAAAATGCCAAACAAAACCCATCTCCTGGGGTCAAGGACTGTAAGAGCTGACTTCTGGGGAGACATGAGTGGAACCTGTCCCTCACACTGTGACTCCAGCCTTCCTGAGGTTCTACCTTCCGGGGGACACTGACTAACAAGCATCTGTTTCAAATCAACATCATAAATTGCCCTTCCTCTGGCTGACAATGAAGAAATTGCACTTCCCTCTCTACGGTGGGAACGAGGAGTGGTTCAGCAGGAAACTAGGCTGGCCATTCCAAGACCCGACAGACCTAGGCACTGGCCGGCACTGTTTATCCACACGTGCACCCACAGCTGGCGCTCTGACTCCCAGGCACAGGGACACCACAGCAGCATCACTAAGCAATAAGGTGCCC
Organism: Ovis canadensis; assembly: GCF_042477335.2. NCBI lineage: Eukaryota > Metazoa > Chordata > Mammalia > Artiodactyla > Bovidae > Ovis > Ovis canadensis. The sequence continues at coordinate 56,300,236 of NC_091255.1, read as the reverse complement.
ACGGGCAGTACAGCCAAGCGTGTAGAGCCACTCTGACTGCTCCTTCCTCTGTGTTCCACCCACATATTTCATCAGAAGCCAAGAGCGGGCGACAACTCCCAGACACACGCTACCCTCCTCTACACGCTACCCTCCTCTGCACCAACCCGCCAGCAGCAATGAGAACCTCCGAGCAAGTCTGTACTTCAACAGAGATGCGGACAGAGAAAAATCAAAGGTGCTGGGAGGTGTCATGTTTCTCTCCGGACAACCATCCTGAGGTTCATTTCTTTGAGGCCAGGGTGTTGGTTCAGGGCCTGCTGGCTGTTAAACTCGCTGTTCTTCTTGCCCAGACGCCCTCACTGCGGCCAGTGTGGCTCCTCAGCTTTACCATCATCTTTACCACCATCTGGCATCTTTACCATCATCTGGCACCCCACTCCAGTACTCTTGCCTGGAAAATCCCATGGATGGAGGAGACTGGTGGGCTGCAGTCCATGGGTTTGCTAAGAGTCGGACACGACTGAGCGACTTCACTTTCACTTTTCACTTTCATGCACTGGAGAAGGAAATGGCAACCCACTCCAGTGTTCTTGCCTGGAGAATCCCAGGGACGGGGGAGCCTGGTGGGCTGCCGTCTCTGGGGTCGCACAGAGTCGGACACGACTGACGCGACTTAGCAGCAGCAGCAGCAGCAGCAGCTGTGTGAGCCATCTCCTCATTAAATCCCCTCAGGTTAAACATGCGGAGTAGCTCTAGTTTTCCGGGTTGGACCCTGACAGAGAACACATGCTAAGTGTCACAGAACCAAAATGTAGCAACTTGCTCCACTGGGTGCCAGGATGCCCTTCCTGGCGTTCCCGGCAGGTCAAGCTCTCTTTCTCTGCCCCTTGTTTCATGGTGACCCAGTCAAGCAGACTTTAACAGATCTCAGCGCTGGGAGCACAGAAAGCTGAAGGACGACCTCTCACTAAGAATGATAATCTAGTCACCAACTTCTGTGGACAACCTCACAGCTCTCACCTAATGTCTACGCATCCTTTTAATCTGTACAGACATTAACACTCCTCGCTGCACAGGAGTTGGAGGGAAAAGGAAACACTACCCACAGGAGACATCCTGTGATTTCCCTGGTGGAGGACCAGCACGTGGTGGCTCTGGGAGTTAAAAGATTTATGACCATTTTACAAAACCACTCAGAAGAAGGCTCTGTAAATACAATTAGAGCTCACTCCCTTCAGCTCTTCCAATACACATAGGAGAAACATCACCATCAAAGTTAACCATATTCAATTCCAAATAGTATTACACATATAAGTATTAAGTGAACATACTAGAAATTCATAAAACAAGTTTACAGAAGAGTTAATCAATTAGTTTTGTCTGCCAGGAAATTCCCCCTCTTCTTGCCTTCCTGCTCCCAAAAAAGTAAACATACTTCAAGGTAAGTGTTACCCTAAAATTATAAGATTATTTTTTAATCACATCAGGTCCAAGTTTGCCTCTAAGAGAGTCTGTTATTAAAAACCAGCAATCTCTGGCACAAAAAGAAAAACAACAGACTACAGAATAAGTTGTTTATATGTTCATATAAACATACTGTTTTCCACTGTTTTGACATACTACTGCTCTCAATTTAGATGAGAAGACATCAGCATTATATAATGACCTTCCACGTCACTTGCAAAAAAGGAAGATAACGGTCTGACCTCACACTAAGGCAGAGAAAGCACCTGCAGAGCAGCATCAGTACCTCTTTGTCATGGGCGATGAGCTGGGTCTTCACGTGGCCAGACACGAGATTCACTCGCCCCAACACCTGCCCGGTCTCCAGCCCCCAGATGGTACACGTAGTGTCGATGCTAGAGGTGCCTGCAAACAACCAGTGTGGGTCAGCGGCTGCCGGGGTTGAGGTCCCACGCCAGCCCCTCTCCTTGTGCCTGTTCATCTGTTGAGCCCAGGAGACATGTAGCAAGCACTTCTTGAGTACAGGGAGGGAACCAGGAGAACCCAAGCGCCATGTACTCAATCCTCACCCAGGGCCTTAGCCTCTGCCTGGAGAGATGAGACTTGCACATGTGGGAAGCTCGACTCCACGGGAGGAATTAATAACCACATTCCTTATCTGGCCTCTTTCCCGCTCAGCCCCATTTTAGGAGGCTGCACGTACCTCAAGGCCCAGTGAGACAGCTCAGAACATGTATCTCTGCTTCTTCACACCAGGATACCCCCTCCCTGGCTCCTTACCTAAAAGATAAGGATCCACCTCATTCCAGTCAAAGGAAGTCAGAGGAGCACAGAAATCCGAGTTCTTGTTATTGTTCAGCAAACATTCCAACCTGGTCTCTGTTTCGCCAACCTGAAGGAACAATAATTTTTACAAACTCAGCCAGTCTTAGCTTCACAAAAAATCTTCCAAGCCTCTTTCAGATGATACCTTAGTAAATGTAAGATGTGTGGAGACAGTTTTATCATGAAGAATACTACAGCCCAGAGGAATGACTTGAATGCTACTTCTTTCCAAGCTTTCTCCTCCGCCCAGCTATTTTCCAAATTTTCACCCCCAAATCCTTCTAAGGCAAGAGGTCTTTTCATCCTACCCAAATCAGTGTCTGCACCCGCCTGCCCGGGTGCTACACCTCCAGTTATAGGAGAGCTGTGGTGATGGCTCAGCTGACGGGAGGCGAGGCCCACTGGCCACTGCCACGCTACAACAGAAGCAGTGGCCTGGGATTTCGTTCAATGTACTCAAAAATAGCCTAGCTGTGAGCAGAATAAGAGGCCACTGGTGTTCCCACCCCACAGAAGGCTCTCGTCTTTAAATCACGTTCACCTAGCCCTGAGTTTCCAGGGCTGACTGCAGCCAGACTTCAAGGAAATCTGGGCCAAACTGAGCAGGACATCTGCTGAGCCCAACAAGCTCAGTCCACACCCGCTGCCACCTGCTTCTCCTGGCTGCAGTGACCCGGCCGCCAGCCCCGGCCTGCACTCTGTGAGTCCACAGCTGCCACCAGCAGCCAGTCGAGTGCCCGCTCACCCTCCACACGCGGAGATAGTCGCCGCTCGTCGCCAGCAGGTCTGGATACACGCCTTTCGTGTCAGGGATCCACATGAGCTTGGTGGTGGGGTACGGGTGGTCGAAGGTGTTCCGGCAGATAAACTCTGAACTCTCTTCGTCTAAACCCACGAGCTGAACCTATAACACCACAAAATGGAGCCACGTAAACTTTGGTTTCTCACTTACCAAGTACTCCAGAGCCCGTCAGCAGTCCTAACACTGAACCACCCTTCACTGCAGAGTCAAGAACAACTGGGTGGGGGGCATCTAGTCCAGCGAACCCGCTGCTCAGACGAGGAAACCCAGCCTCAGAGGGACCAAGTCACACTGAAGACCGCAGAGCTAGTAAGGGGCAGAGACCAAATTTGAAGACAGGCTTCCTGAATCCAACTCTCTGCACTCTTGATTCAACCACAGAGCTGCCATTATCTGCCCAGCTGCTTACACTTTTCTCCTGCAGCCCGAGGACCTTGAAGACACGCAGCCATGGTTTTAGTGACTCCTTGACTAGAAGTGCCGTGGGCATTTAATGCCATCCAACAAAGTAACGTCTCACCTAAAATAAGGCAATCGTGGGACTTCCCTGGTCATTGTCCAGTGGTTAAGAATCCACCTGGCAATGCAGGGATGCAGGTTTGATTCCTGGTCCCAGAACAAGATCCAAGATCTTTTGTCTCAAGATACCAGTATCTTCCTATCTTTTTTTTTTTTTAACGATATTATTTAGGTTCAATTGCATATAATAAAATTTACTCACTTTAGCTGTATACTTCCATGAGTTGGGATGTATACATTTGCAAATGTATAGAGCTGTATAACCTCCCACAACAATTAAGATATAAACTATTTTGGGAATTTCCTGGCAGTTTAGTGGTTGGCACTCAGCTCTCACTGCTGGGGCCCTGGGTTCGATCCTTGACTAGATAACTAGGTTCTCACAAGGCATGCAGCAGGGCCAAAAAAAAAAAAAAACCACAGGAAAACACAGACTATTTCCATCCGCCCCACAGGTTTTCCTGGGGTCCTCTGCAGTCAGGCCACACCCACTGAGCCTCACTGGCTATGGGTCCGCCTGTTCTGTAACATCACACAGATGGATTCGTGGTGCTGAGTCTTTGGGGACTGGCCACCTTCTGCAGGGTGCTCTTGAGATTCTGCCATGTTTTTATCACTGACTAATACTGCAGTATATGGATTTTGTTTATCCACATTTATCCATTTACCAGATGATGAACTCTTGGGTTACTTCCAGTTTAAGGCCATTAGAAATACTGCTGCTTTGAACATTAATGTGTAAAAAAAATTTTTTTAATGCCTTTTTTTTTTTTGGCCCCATGATATGGCACATGGGATTTCTGTTCCCCAACCAGGGATTGAACCTGTGCACCCTGTATTGAGGCACAGAATCTTAACCCCTGGACTGCCAGCGAAGGCCCTGTTTTTGTTTTAATTGACAAGCCTTCCTTTTTCTTGGTTAAACAACTAAGGGTGAAATTCTGGGGTCATATTGTGAGCATATGTTTAACTCTATTTTGGAAAAATAATAACCAGCCAGTGTCTAAAGTGGCAGTGTCATTTTGCATTCTCACTAACAGTGTATGAGTTTCACATATATTTGTCAGCACTTGGTACTGCCAGCTTTTTAAGTCATTCTAATAGGCATGAAGTAGTATTTTAATTTGCATTGCTCTAATAACTAGCCGAGAGGAGCTACCCTGGGCCGGAGGTCAGGGGCAGTGGCCGAGAGGAGCTACCCCACGTCTGAGGTAAGGAGCAGCGGCTGCGCTTTACTGGAGCAGCCGTGAAGAGAGACCCCACGTCCAAGGTAAGTGAAACCCCGTCCAAGGTAGGTGAAAACCAAGTAAGACGGTAGGCACTGAGAGAGGGGATCAGAGGGCATGCTGAAACTACAATCACAGACAACTAGTCAATCTGATCACGTGGACCACGGCCTTGTCTAACTCAATGAAACTAAGCCATGCCGTATGGGGCCACCCAAGACGGATCGGTCATGGTGGAGAGGTCCGACAGAATGTGGTCCACTGGAGAAGGGAACGGCAAACCACTTCAGTATTCTTGCCTTGAGAACCCCATGAACAGTATGAAAAGGCAAAAAGATAGGATACTGAAAGAGGAACTCCCCAGGTCGGTAGGTGCCCAATATGGTACTGGAGATCAATGGAGAAATAACTCCAGAAAGAATGAAGGGATGGAGCCAAAGCAAAAACAACACCCAGCTGGGAATGGGACTGGTGACAGAAGCAAGGTTCGACGCTGTAAAGAGCAATCTTGCATAGGAACCTGGAATGTTAGGTCCATGAATCAAGGCAAACTGGAAGTGGTCCAACAGGAGATGGCAAGAGTGAACACTGACATTCTAGGATGTCTGGATGGACTGGAATGGATGAATTTAACTCAGATTACCAAATATCTACTACTGTGGGAAGGAATCCCTTAGAAGAAGTGGAGTAGACATCATAGTCAACAAAAGAGTCCAAAATGCAGTACTTGGATGCAATCTCAAAAACGACAGAATGATCTCTGTTCATTTCCAAGGCAAACCATTCAAATATCACGGTAATCCAAGACTATGCCCCGACCAGTAATGCTGAAGAAGCTGAAGTTGAACAGTTCTATGAAGACCTACAAGACCTTCTAGAACTAACACCCAAAAAAGATGTCCTTTTCATTATAGGGGACTGGAAAGCAAAAGTAGGAAGTCAAGAAACACTTGGAGTAACAGGCGAATTTGGCCTTGCAGTATAGAATGAAGCAGGCCAAAGGCTAATAGACTTCTGCCAATAGAATGCACTGGTCATAGCAAACACCCTCTTCCAACAACACAAAAGAAGACTCTACAGATGGACATCACCAGATAGTCGACACCGAAATCAGACTGATTATATTTTTTGCAGCCAAAGATGGAGAAGCTCTATACAGTCAACAAAAACAAGACCGGGAGCTGACTGTGGCTCAGATCATGAAATCTTTATTGACAAATTCAGACTGAAATTGAAGAAAGTGGAGAAAACCACTAGACCATTCAGGTATGACCTAAATCAAATCCCTTATGATTATACAGTGGAAGTGAGAAATAGATTTAAGGGACTAGATCTGATAGAGTGCCTGATGAACTATAGATGGAGGTTCCTGACATTGTACAGGAGACAGGAATCAAGACCATCCCCAAGAAAAAGAAATGCAAAAAAGCAAAATTGCTGTCTGAGGAGGCCTTACAAATAGCTGTGTAAAGAAGGGAAGTGAAAAGCAAAGGAGAAAAGGAAAGATTTGAATGCAGAGTTTCAAAGAATAGCAAGGAGAGATAAGAAAGCCTTCCTCAGTGATCAATGCAAAGAAATAGAGGAAAACAATAGAATGGGAAAGACTAGAGATCTCTTCAAGAAAATTAGAGATACCAAGGGAACACTTCATGCAAAGATGGGCTCAATAAAGGACAGAAATGGTAGGGACCTAACAGAAGCAGAAGATATTAAGAAGAGGTGGCAAGAATACACAGAACTGTACCAAAAAGATCTTCACGACCCAGATAATCACAACGATGTGATCACTCACCTAGAACCAGACATTCTGGAATGTGAAGTCAAGTGGGCCTTAGGAAGCATCACTATGAACAAAGCTAGTGGAGGTGATGGAATTCCAGTTGAGCTCTTTCAAATCCTGAAAGACGATGCTATGAAAGTGCTGCACTCAATAAGCCAGCAAATTTGGAAAACTCAGCAGTGGCCACAGGACTGGAAAAGGTCAGTTTTCATTCCAATCCCAAAGAAAGGCAATGCCAAAGAATGCTCAAACTACCACACAATTGCACTCATCTCACACACTAGTAAAGGAATGCTTAAAATTCTCCAAGCCAGGCTTCAGCAATACATGAACCGTGAACTTCCAAATGTTCAAGCTGGTTTTAGAAAAGGCAGAGGAACCAGAGATCAAATTACCAACATCCGCTGGATCATCAAAAAAGCAAGAGAGTTCCAGAAAAACATCTATTCCTGCTTTATTGACTATGCCAAAGCTTTTGACTGTGTGGATCACAATAAACTGTGGAAAATTCTGAAATAGATGGGAATACCAGACCACCTGAATGCCTCTTGAGAAACCGATATGCAGTTCAGAAAGCAACAGTTAGAACTGGACATGAAACAACAGACTGGTTCCAAATATGAAAAGGAGTACGTCAAGGTTGTATATTGTCACACTGCTTATTTAACTTATATGCAGAGTACATCATGAGAAACGCTGGACTGGAAGAAGCACAAGCTGGAATTAAGATTGCTGGGAGAAATATCAATAACCTCAGATACGCAGATGACACCCACCCTTATGGCAGAAAGTGAAGAAGAACTAAAGAGACTCTTGATGAAAGTGGAAGAGGAGAATGAAAAAGTTGGCTTAAAGTTCAAGATTCAGAAAACAAAGATCATGGCATCCGGTCCCATCACTTCATGGCAAATAGATGGGTAAACAGTGGACACAGTGGCTGACTTTATTTTTCTGGGCTCCAAATCACTGCAGATAGTGATTGCAGCCATGAAATTAAAAGATACTTACTCCTTGGAAGGAAAGCTATGACCAACCTAGACAGCTTATTAAAAAGCAGAGATGTTACTTTGGCAACAAAGGTCCATCTAGTCAAGGCTATGGTTTTTCTAGTGGTCATATATGGATGTGAGAGTTGAACTATAAAGAAAGCTGAGTGCCGAAGAATTGATGCTTTTGAACTATGGTGTTGGAGAAGACTCTTGAGAGTCCCTTGGACTGCAAGGAGATCCAACCAGTTCATCCTAAAGGAGATCAGTCCTGGGTGTTCATTGGAAGGACTGATGTAGCTGAAACTCCAATATTTTGGCCACCTGATGCAAAGAGCTGACTCATTTGAAAAGACCCTAAAGCTGGGAAAGATTGAGGGCAGGAGGAGAAGGGGACGACAGAGGATGAGATGGTTGGATGGCATCACCGACTCAATGGACACAGGTTTTGGTGGACTCTGGGAGTTGGTGATGGACAGGGAGGCCTGGCGTGCTGCGGTTCATGGGGTCGCAAAGAGTCGGACATGACTGAGCAACTGAATTGAACTGAACTGAATAACTAATGATACTGAGCATCTTTTCATCCACTTGTTTGCCATGCATATTTATTCTTTCTTTTTGTCCTTTCAAAAAACACATTTGGGGGGGGGGGGGGTTGGGCACCCTGCCACATGCAGGATCTTATTACCCTGGCCAGGGATCAAACTCGTGCCATCTGTACTGGAAACTCAGGGTCTTAACCACTGCACCACCAGGAAGTCCCCTCCAAAACTTTATAATTTTAGATTCACAGAAAAGCTGGGCAGAGAAAGGTCACTCTTTGTGTTGTACAACTTCTAGGTTTTGACAAATATAAAATGACATGTATCCACACTGTACAGTATCATATAGAATGTTTCTTTCACTTCATTTTTTACTAGGTTGTTTTGTTTACTGAGCTTGGGGAGTTCTTTGTATGGTCTGGATACAAGTCCTTGGTTTTATATTTTGCAAATATCTTCTCATAGTCTATGGCTGTTCCATCATTTTCTTTCAGTATTTATTGAAGAATAGAAATGTTAAATTTTGATACTAGTTTATCATTTCTCTTCTTTTACAGTTCATGCTCGTATCCGAGCTAAGAAATTTTTGCCCAACTCCTGCTCATAAATATTTTCTCCTGTGTTTTCCTCTTCCTTTATCCTGTGAATTACCTTGGCCTCCTTGTTGAGAATCCACTGCACATGTATTTAAGCATCTATTTCTGGACTCTATTCAGTCCCATTGATGTATATGCCTGTCCACTGACCAGGACCACAGCATCCTGGCTACACACCAGCTTCCTAGTGAAGCCCTGAAATCAGATATTGTCAGTTCTCCAATTTTGCAATTTTTTGTCAAAATGGCTATTCTACATGTTTGCTTTTCTGTGTAAATTTTAGAAGTAGCTTGTAAAATTCTGTGCATATATATATATATATATATATATATATATATAAAGTCGAGATTCTGATTGGGATTGTGTTGAATCTATAATCAGTTTTGAAAAACTACTGTCTTAACAGTATTGGGTCTTCTAACTCACAAACAGAACCTATTCTCCACTTGTTTAGGTTTTCTTTAATTTCTCTTACCAAAGTTTTGAAGCATTCAATATACAAGTCTTCCATTTCTTTTATTAACTTTATTCCTAAGCATTTTTATATTATTATAAATGGAATGGCTTTTAAAATTAAATTTCCAATTGCTTATTGCTTATATGAAAATACAACTGATTTCTGCCTATTAATCTTGGGTCCTGTAACTCTGCCAGATTAGTTATTAGTTTTAGTAGTTTTGTAGATTCCTAAGCATATTTCTATGTATATTGATAGATCGAGCCATCCATGTCTGACTTAAAAATAAAATCTATATGACAACTAACACTAAATATTCATTTTTATAGAGTACCTACAGACTTCCAAAAATCATACAATGGGCCAGGGAAGATAATGTATGAAGATGTAAAAGGAGGAGAAAACCCATTGCCGGAAAATACAACCCTGCCAAGGCTGTCTTAGGACAATACAAGTGACGTGTCACAGGTAATATACGATTACTTGCTTATTCATAGCACAGACATAAACAGACGTTTAGAGGAAAGAGTAATAATTCAAAGTAGGCAAGTGAGGAGAAGCTGGGATCTGAGCAGACTACACAGGTCTGTGGAGCGGTTCTGAGGAGGCAGAGAAACGGAAGACATCACTGGCAGATGGGGCAGAGGAACTAACTGAATGACCCACTGGGGTGGGGGGGGGGCAGCAAGAGGAACCACCTGAGACAGCCGCGCTGAGAACGCTAGGAGACGTGCCCCGAGCGGGCTGGGGAGCCCTGAGAGCCAACCGAGGGCAAGGGTGGCTCTCCCTCGTGCTAGTGCCTGAAACGCCGGACTATCAGGCCATGGAGGTATGAGTATGGGGCCTGGCAATGCTGGGCAGGACTGACCGGATCCAGAGGCTGGAGGTGGGGAGCTCAGCCCGGAGACCTACAGGGGAACAGGTGGGCAAGTTAAAGGCTTATGGTGACTGGCAGTGAGAATGGCAAGGGCTAACCAGAGAGGGACACGAGAGTGAATTTGGCAGAATGAACAGTTCTTAAAGAATTAAAAAGCTGACATTCTAACCGCTGCAGAGAACAAAACATAAAGGACGATGGGACAGGGAAAACTGGGATCACACTTGGTGGGGGAGGGAGCTCTAAAATTTAGCTTTAGAGGAGAAGCTAAATTTTGTGGCTTATTGGGCAGAATAAAGAGTAAGCCTCTCATGTAGATTCTGAGCCAGATACTGCATTCAGGTATTTATTCAAATATTTACCAAGTGACTGTCAGGTGCCAGGCACTGTTCTAACTGTGGCACAAAAGGAAAAAAAACCTCTCTCTAACCATGCAGGTAATACTGTAAGGCTAAATTAGAAAAGAAAAATGCTGCTACTTCTAAAAGGTGCTCTTCAGGCCACTGGAGATTTCTCTGCAAACCTCAAAATATCAGGTCCTGGGAACATGTACCACTTAGGATCCACTTAGCCAGGTGTTCAAGGCTTTGACCAGCCTACCTGATCTTCACTCTCACTGGTCTAGTCAGTGCTTTCCATCCCTCTCCTTACACTGCCCTCATGCTCTAAGCCTCGTATGTCCTTCTGTCGATCCAAGTCTGCCCAGTATTAACGAAGTGCAGGGACATCAGGCTTCCAGGGCTCTTTACTCACCACTTGCTGGCCGTGGAACCTTGGACAGGTTACTTAACTTTGCCAAATCTATTTCCATGTAAAGTGAGGATATTCCCATTACCCATACCTCACATAGTTGTATGTAACACCTTTCACATGTAAGCTGCTCACATGGTGCCCTCCTCAGTGTATGAGCTTTTAATATTATCACATCTCACCTCCTTCATAAACCATCTTCAGTCTTCCTAACACAGTGGCCTCTCAGGCGTGCTCACTCAGTCCTGTCCGACTCCCCTGAGACCCCAGGGGCTGCAGCCTGCCAGGCTCCCCTGTCCATGGGATTTCCCAGGCAAGAATGCTAGAGTGGGTTGCCATTTCCTCCTCCAGGGGATCTTCCTGACCCAGGGATAGACCCACATATCCTGCATCTCCTGCCTGGCAGCCAGATTCTTTACCACTGAGCCACCTGCAAAGCCCTTGGTACTCATCTATTCCATCCATTTGATGACTCATCCCACACTGCCTCATGAAAGCCCTTACGTGACTGTCTTATACTATTTCACTTAGTAAATGCTGTAAGAACAGGGCCTATGTCTGACTCCTGCTTGTACAGCCAATAGCAATGCTTTCCAAATCTGATGATCAGATTTACTTAAGAGTGCTTTACAAGGCCTGGGCTCCCCACCGCTAGCCCAAGATTCTGATTCAACAAGTGTCAACTGGGGCCCGTGAGTCCAGATTCTTAAGAACCTCCCCAGTGATCTGACTCACCTAGGTTTGACAACCTCTGCACAGCTGTCCCTAAGCCAGGGAAGAAGTCAAGAAATGGCCGGGATTTAATGTTTCCTGATCTTCCCAGAGACTTCATGTGTTTGCTCAGACTCCTGTTTCATCCACGGCCTAACTTGTTTCAGCTTCTCTGCTCCACGTTGCCAGCCAAGCACAGACAGGAATAACAATTAGCTCTCCCTGTTATTCAGTCAGCTCCTACCAACAGTCATGTTTCGCAAATATTTTTCCTTGGCCTATCATTAAAAACTTAATGGAAGAGAATGTCCAGTTCATATAATACAGAGTGACACAGTAAAGTCTCCCATTAGCTTCCCCCTCAATTCTACTTACTCTCAACCCAGTCTGACATGAACTACTTTCCAAACGATTCTCTCTGCATCTGTGTATGTGTGTATATGGTGGGTTAAAACAACAACACACAGATAGGCTTGGACCATAAAATACCTTCTGCGAGGTGCTCTTAACACCATATTGGGAGATCTCCTGTCAGTACAAATAGTTCTGCCTCATTCTTCCACAGCCAGCTGCGGGGAGCACACCATAATTTAACTGTTCATAGTTCCCGAGGTTATATCCCACTGTTTTGCTGTTATAAACAATACTTTGTACACTATGAGCAAATGCTGCTATTGGGACAGGTTGCTAGAAGTGTAACTGCTGCACCCATTTCAGATATTAATACCACAGAAACTACGAAATAATAAATGTGTTTACAATTTCATTTAACAGTGTGTGAGTGCCAATTTCCCTGTATCTTTGAAAACATTGAAAATAATCTTTGACATTTTGCTACTCCGATAGATGAAAAATGGCATTTTACTACTGAAGCTGAGCATTCTTGTTTATTGTTTTTACTTCTGAGGAGCCATTTTTAATATTCGAGTGCTTATAATGGTCCAAGTATATACTTAAGGCTTCACATTCCTCATTTAATCCTCTCAACATATCCATAAGGTAGGTACTATTATCCTCTCTACTTTCATTAAGATACTGAGTAAAAGAGATGTTGAGTATCTTGCCCAGGATCACGACGGTGATCACTTCCCTATACTTCAGCAATACTAGAAGAAGAAACTTAATTCTTATAGATTTGAAAGTGAGAAGAAACATCACAGGGTCACTTCCCTTAACTACCTGAGGTTGAGTATCTTTTCCTGTCTCATGATCACTTACATTTTCTCTACTATGTACTGGCTATTTATATGCTTTGTTCATTTTGCTATCACAGTAAGTAAATTAGCTCCTACCAGCTGTCAGGTTTTGAAAGTATCTTTCCTCGGCCTACCATCTGTCTTTTGATTTTTTTCCACATCTTTTCACACACAAAAAAATGTTTTATTTGTATATACAACTGACTCATGAACAACACGAGGCGGGGAGTGGTTAATCTGTGTATATTTTAGTATCTGAGTCCCATGCATCCTTGGATTCAACCAACCATGGGCCTTATGTAGTTCTTATCATCGAAATATGTCCATTTATGTGGACCTGTGCAGCTCAAACCTGCACTGTTCAAGGGTCGACGGTACTAGAGCCTGCCCAGCTTTGCCTCACTTGACCCTGGATTTAATAACTGGCTTAAAAGCCTTACTTCTCTTCTCCCTACTGCCCCAGAACAAGTTTCCTACTCGGTTTTCTTCTACTACGTTTGTGGGACTTTTCTTTACATTTAAATACTTGATCCGGAATTGATTTTCACGTATGACATGTGGTGTTGAACTGTGGTGTTGTACAAGACTCTTGAGAGTCCCTTGAGCAAGGAGACCAAACCAGTTAACCCTAAAGGAAATCAACCCTGAATATTCATTGGAAGGACTGATGCTGAAATTGAAGCTCCAATACTTTGGCCACCTGATGTGAAGAGCCAATTCATTAGAAAAGACCCTGATGCTGGGAAAGACTGAAGGCAGGAGGAGAAGGGGACGACAGAGGACAAGATGGCTGGATGGCATGACTGACTCAATGGACACGAGTTTGAGCAAAGGGAAGCCCGGCGTGCTGCAGTCCATGGGGCTGCAGAGAGTCAGACACGACTGAACAATGACAACAAATATGACATGTAATAGAGGATTCTAAATTGTTCTGCCAGGTAGACAACTAATTATGCCATGTGTGCTAAGTTGCTTCTGTCATGTCCCACTCTGTGCGACCCCATGGACTGTAGCCCGCCAGGCTCCTCCGACCACGGGATTCTCCAGGAAAGAACAGAGTGGGTTGCCATGCCCTCCTCCAGGGGATCTTCCCAACTCAGGGATGGAACCCGAGTCTCTTTACATCTCCTGCATTGGCAGGCAGGTTCTTTACCACTAGTGCCACCTGTGAAGCCAGTTACACCACAGAATGTATTAATTTTTTCCTCAGTGAATTTTATCAGTAACTACTTTTCTACAGATACTTAAATTTGCTTTGGAACATTCTGTGTGACTACATCAACTCTATGTGGTATTATTGGCTATAACTATACCAATTGCAGTATGTTCACTCTGATCTGGTAAGGCAAGTGTTCCCCTCTCTGTTTCCAAAACATTCTTTTTTGTTCCCCCCAATCTTTTTTTCTTTTTTTGACATCAGTATATGGTCAAGACTCTGGAGACAGACTATTCCAATTCTGGCCCTGCTATTACCTTCCATGTTCCTTTGGGAAGTTACTTAGCATATCTGGGCTTGAGATTCCTCAACATCCCATAAGTTTGAGGTTTTTTTTTTGTTTTTTTTTAAATATTTATTATTTGACTGTGCTGGGTCTTAGTTGTGGCATGTAGGATCTGGTTCCCCGATCAGGGATCAAACCTGGGCCCCCTGCATTAGGAGGGTGGAGTCTTAACCACTGGACCACCAGGGAAATCCCATCCCATACGTTTTGATATGTATTATCTTTTACCAATCAGCTGATTTCCTTTAACTTAAAAACTGTTTTTTTTTTTTCTTAATACATGGTCAACTTTTATAAATTATCTATTTAAAAAGTATATTCCTTTTCCCGTATAATCTTATATACTCGTCAGTACATGCTCATGTGTTTACATTAGCACAATCTATGACAGTGGCAGGTTCGCACAAACTGCTCCATGCCTTCCCTCGTCAACTGTGGCTAGCCTAATTTCTCCTTCTCCCCTCTCAGAGGAAGAGATCGGTTTGCCTGGATGTCTAAAAGATTCTTTCTTCAGCCTTAAAATGTAGGTATTTTCCTAAGAAAGCTGTCAGTGCCAAGTGTCCTGTGTCCATTTTTCTTGAGATACACAGTTTGAAGGCATTACTTCATACCTTTCTTCTATAGTCTAACTACATATTTGAGATTTTGTGTTTCATTTCTTTGGTCTTCTTCAGAGACACCAATTATACCGAAGTTAGGTATTCTTTATTTCCTGTATCTACTATATTCTTCCTAATTCTTCGTTTCCCCTTCATTTTCTCAACCTGTCTTCCCTAATCTTCGCTGCTTCCAGGAGTTTGTATTCACTTTTCTTCCCTTTCCAGTGTGGGTTTTAGTTCTGGGGTGACGTTCGCTTTCTCTTCCACTGTTTCCCTGGACTCTGTGTGCCGGTGGTTCCATTTCCTCCTGTCACCAGGCCTCATTTTACCTCATCTCCTGTACCCCTCTCTGCTTGGAGTTCTTTTAAGTTCTCTGAATTCACGGCGGGAGGGCTGGCCATTAATGTCCAATTAAGGTGAAAACATTCTCTAGGGTGGATACTTTACCCTACACGTGTTTCCCGTTGTTTCCTCTTTCTTGTAGTATCTTGCTGTTGCTACTATGCTGATTCCTTTTGAATGAGGCAAGTTCCTTCTAGATGATCTCAAGGAAGTTCTTATGGGAAAGAGGCCAGGACTCTGTTCCAAGTTAGCATAAACACATGAAGTTTCTGCATCTTTCCAGGCAACAGAGATGAGGAACTGTCAAGCTGCTCACGATTCAGTCTCTCCCAACCTGCCTAATCCAGTGCTTTTAGAGACGATGGCATGTCTGTCTCCTTGTACAGCTAAGCTCTCCTCTTATCCAAGGTTGTTGGGGTGAGAGTGGGAACTGGGGAAGCTCCTGCTGCCAGGCATGCACCCTCTTCCACTGCCCCAAACCAAGGAGTGTTGATGTTGCCCATCAAAACCCTGTTCTGGAGACCTGTGCTGTTCCGAGCTTGAATCCTGTCTTGGCCTCTTCCTGTATTGTACCCATCTGATCTTCACTACACTCCCTTATTGTGGGAGCATAACCAAAAAGTACAATTTTAATCATCTTGTCAACATTTAGGTTATTACCCCTCTGCCCTTTCTTTCCTCCAGTCTTCTCTGTACTCCTGCTGAACTTCTATCTCCCACACCCACTACCCTTCTGCAACTATTTGCTTCACAACACTTTACCCCAGCATGTGAGACAAATGCTGTTAAAAAAAAAAAAAAACCAACCCTGAAACTAGATCATTTTTACTTAAACTGTGGAGATTACTATGTCAGATATCTCCTAAGAAGCAGGTATAAAACATTATGTATTTATTCCTCGGAGGCATGACCACGTCTTCACTTTCAATTACTTTCGTGAATAACAACGTAAATTACTACTCACATTACTCATACCTTATATTTTTTAAAAATTAAAAGAGTCGCTGTGTCTATCTTGATGGAGGAAACTGTATTCCTCTTTAATTACACACAGTGCTAGCGCTAGAACACAAAGGCGAACGTGTGTGTGCGTGTGCGTGTGCGTGCGTGCATGTGCGTGCGTGTGCGCGCACAAGTATGCGCGCGTGTATGTGTAGTTTTAAAAAAAGTGATCCAAATCAATAATGCCACCTCTTGTCAGTGGCACACTTCCCCACAATTGTCAGTATAACCAAAACCAGCTAAAGGCAAAATTCTGACAGAATAAACCAGCCTTTCCTGATCTTTTCCGTGTCCTCCCTTCAAGCCTGTTCCTGACTGATGATTGTCGACCAATGTCTATGGAGAGGGTCTGCCCTGGCACAGTGCCTCTTCTGCTCCTGACTCTGAGTCTAACCAACGAGCTCTGGCCCCAAAGCCCCAGGCGGGACAGGCTACAGGCTACCTACAGAACACAGATTCACCCCTTGTTCACATCACAGCATCTCCAGGAAGTCTGTGTGAGCCAGGTCAGGGCAAAAAGCAATAAAGCAGCAGAAGCTTTATCTAGTGGTCTCATGGAGGAATTAGTGCTCTCACTGTCTAGAAAAAAAAAAGGAGCAAATTAAAACCAGAGAGTTTGATACTTTAAATTCTCCTGTTTGCAGTCTTGCCAGAGACAGATGGAGCACTGCAAAATTCTAAGTAGCTATCAAAAACACTTATGTGTACCAAAACACTTTCTCTTTATTGCTGCCAATTTCACATCTGCTAAAAAGGATACAGAAGGTTACCAAGTATCATCACTGTGCCTAAAACACAATACATACTTATTGAATTAATGAACAAATGAATGGGAATCCTGAAAGGCTGCCAGAAATACTGAGAAATCAAAACTTGTATGCCAGGGTCAAAATCATTATGTGTCAAATAGGTAAAGTCAGCATTAAAGATCTCATAGGAATCATCACAGGCTGACAAGGCAAGCATTCATCGCATGTGAATTTGAATTACAAGGCAGTCTTACTCAGACTCACTACTGATAGTCTTCAGAAAGCAGGAGGTATACCTACGGTTTCTCCTCAGAATCTCAAAAATGTTTTCTAGATGCTATATCTTAAAGCACAAATGGTCAGCTAGTAAACTATTAGTGCAAAATAAATCCCAATCACACTGCCAGTTCTAGTCAAAATCCACCCTGAAATATACAACTAAGTGGCATAGAAGCCCAGGAACTGCTAGTTATCTTTCTCCACAAAACAAGGGAAATGCCACTTGTCTAAAGACCACAGATACTGTCAAGACTCAGGAAAAATGCCAGCGTTCTTCTATCAGTTACTTGTCTAAACCAGGCAGAACAAGAGAAAATGGGCTTCAACTAGCACATTATGGTTCTCCAAGTCCAATAACAAGAAGCTTCTAGACCACAAAGTAGGTTTGGTTCAAAGGAACCAAGGGATTTTTTTCCCCCCAGGTCTTTAAAAGTCAAAGAATGAACACAATGACTTTTCCAAACACTCATATCATTCTCCTAGATGATATTTCAGCTACAGGTACAGTAGTGATGTGATCGCTATGTGCCAGGCAGAGTTTCTAAACCCATCACATTTAAAACTCCTTTCATCTTCTTCACTACCCTCATTTTACAGATGAGGAAACTGAGGCACAGGCTTTCAGTTGGCGAAGGCCACACAAAACTGGGAAGCGGCAGGACTGAGATCTCAACCCAGGCCCCTTCAAAGAGGCTATCCGGTGATTGAGCTTTTCATGGGATGGAAGGGCAGAACCAATATTTAGGCACATGCAGATACAAAAAATGATTCCCGCCTCTGGTCAGGAGATGGAAAGGTACCTCCAGGGAAACGGTCTTGCAGCGCCACCTGGACCACCTGTGTCTGAATCACCTGGGTGTCTTTTAACTTCAGGAGTGCAGCCCAGGAAGGTATAAGTCCCTCAGAGAAGTCACACACACGCTAAATTTTAGAAAACCATGTTCCAACACCAGTGCTGCTCTATCCCCCAGCAGAGACCACACACACACACACACACACACACACACACACACACACACACAGAACATAAAACATTATCATCAAAAATGGGACTCTTTAATCCAGATGTAGATAATAGAATTTAGTTCTTTACACTGCGGCAATTCCCAAATTTATTCAGGAGACGAACACCTAAAAGTCAAGTTGTCCTTGAAACACTAACAGATTTAATTCTATCAAACTACAAATAATTTTACTACAGGAAAGTATGATGACATTAACACAAACATTTTTTTAAATTATGATCATGTTTTCTTAATGTCTCAGAGTAGGAAAAAAAGACCCTTCTCGGCTTTTTTATCAATGTTAATTTGCTGAGTCAATTTATTTTGTCCTCTACTGGCAATCACTATTGATAGCAAACAGGAATCAACGGTCTGAGAATTTCAACCAATAATTTTTAAGCTCCTCTAAAACATCAAGTCTGGCACCTCCATGCCAGGTTTTTCCAAAACTGAGCCTGATAATCACTGTGTGGCAGCTAGTTTACTGCCCGTCAGCCCCAAGGCACAGGGCTTCTTACCTTGAGGTCCATGAACTTGAGTTGGAAAAATCACACTTACATTTTCACAAACCTCTAGCCGAAATTTACCCATCTCCATCCATTATAAATGGAGGCAGTTACTCACCACGGCATTAATATGTGTGATTTGTCACTAACAGAAATCATTGCATTTTTTCATATCACACCACAGTGAACATCCTGAAATGCTACTACTTCAAAATTAATGGATGATGTCATCTAATGAGTTAATTTTAAAATATATAGACGGGAAAGGCTACCCACACCAGTATTCTGGCCTGGAGAATTCCCTGGACTGTATAGTCCATGGGGTCGCAAAGAATCAGACACAACTGAGAGACTTTCACTTTCACTTCTTGAAAAGTGTTTTTAATAACTATAGCTCAATACAATGGTTTCCTTTGTAACCCTATGTATTTTATGCATTTGAAGACATAATTATGAACAGAGGTCTGTTGGCTTCAAAGTGCCAAAGGTGTCCATCTCTCTCTCTCACACACACACACACGTTAAGAACTCTAACCTAGATAGGTGGGGACATAAAAACAGAAGGCAAGATGCTGCATTGCCTACACCATGCAAGTGAGTTAAGACAGAGGTAACCGCTTGCTTGCTGCTCCTAGGATTAGCAGTTTGCATCTCCCTAAAACTGCACTGCCTGTGTGCCTGGCACAAAGAAGGAGCTCCATACAGTTACTAAATGGAAGGACAAACTTTGGGGTGGAGTTCCGGCAACCGAGGTTTGACACCAATTACTCCACTGATTGCACCAGCAGCCTAACAGTGAAGCTCAGTTTCTCCCCTTTTGGACGGAGCTCCTAGATTGTGAGGCCACTCTCACCTTCTGAGATGGCCCACACTCTGTCTGTGGAGTGTGTTTCTCTTTAATAAATCCACTTCTTACCTATCACTTTGTCTCTCACCAAACTCTTCCTGAGATAAGACATCAAGAACCTGGGGCTCAATACTGAAACTCCCCCTCCCAGGTGGAGGAAGCTGACTGTATGCTCTCACAAGCATGCAGAGCCCAGAGCAGCTGCAACCAGAAGGTTGATGATGCTGACTCCCACTTACCTCACCACCTACCAATCACAACCCATCGGAAGAATGCCCACGAGCTGATCACCCTCTCTTTGAACCATTTCTATAAAACTTCTCACTGCTCCCTCCAGGCTGGAACACACAGTTACGAGGGCATTAGCCCACTGTGGCCCCTTTTGCCTTGACAAAGCAATAAAGATATTCTTTTCTACTTCGCCCCCCCCCCGCCCCCCAAAATATGACCCTGCAAGAACTTGCAAGGCAAAAAAAATCGGTGTGAAAGACTCAAGTCCTTTGAAAGATACGTTTTACTTTTTTTTTCTTCCCAACATGTATTCTTAAAACAACAGTTCTATTCCACTTCACACATCAGTACCTTGAATTCTATTTCCCACTCTGCTATGCACAACCCAGCCATTAGGAAGAAAGAGGCAACCGAGAAAAGGAAATAAAGCTATGTCTTTTAAAGCTAAGTCTTGTCAGGACTCTCTGCTTTCTGTGGGCAATGGATGAGCCCCAAGATCAGTGCAAATTCCCTGGGATTTGTTTGTAAATTATGTATATATGATGTTTGGGTAATGAGAGTCCATCACTTTCATCAATTTCTTAAAGGGGATTCCAGAAAGGTTAAGACAACTCCAAAGAAACAGATGTGCTCCTGAAAATCTGTAAACAAAGTTACAATGTTCAAATGTTTTTTACAGGACCTTTATGTTTAAAAAAGAACTTGCCTACAACAATCTGTGGGTGAGAAATAATAAAACTGACCTGTGCAGTGCCCCATCGCCAGTCAGTGGACTAGACAGGGCATCCAACCCTAGAGCACCTGCCTTTCTTCCCTGCACCATGCCTGTCACCATCCACATAGGCTATTCTTCCTAAGTCACAGTGCTCATGGTGTCAAGCAGGTGTACAGGCTTTAAACACCGCTAAGCACGGCTCTCAGTCGCTCTGATTACGACCAATCACCACGTTTACTCTAATACAAAATGGAAGAGATTTAAAGAGCCAAGGAAAGAAAATTCTTCCACTAACTTATTCAACAACTTTCAAAAACAAATTTATACTGCACTACCAGCTTAAAGTTTCCTCCTACTGCTTTCTATGAAGGATTCTCAAATTCCGGATGTCCAGAAAGACTTACTGCTCAAGGCTATATATCTGTATTAGCAAGAAAGATGCCAAGAAAAGATACACCAAGTTAACATCCTTCTCTATTTGGAAAACAACGGCGGGATCACTGGTCAAGATTTCCAAAAGGAGATCGCGGTGAAGAGGAGGAACACGAGGTCCCAACAGCGATGGCAATCCCGACAAATCCATCAATAATAGTACCTGTGGGTGGGTGTAGGGGGCGGGAAAGCCTGCGCAATAACCAGACCTAACAGAAATCTAGTGTGGCCAGAAGGGAATGACCATCGTAAGCGCATTTTCTTCACAGCCATCATTCCCTCATCCATCTTCTGCCCCCTAAACTGAAGCAGTGCAACAGGGGAGCGGATACTAGTGATAAATGGCATAGCTCTGGGGTGTAAACTTGGGTTTGAGACCTGTTTCCGTCACGAAATAACTGACCCGGGTAAGCTGCAACACGGTGCCTCAGTTTCCCCATCAGTAAAATGGGGGTAACTACACTCTTGACTACCCAGGAATGTTTCAAGGATTAAATGCGATAAAGAGAGCGAAACTCTCTGCACAGGACCAGATACAGAGGAACCGCTCCGTGGTGCTAAGGCAAATCCGCAGGAGGGTCCTGGGGTCTGGGCTCCGGCCCAGAAAAGGCGCTCCCGGGGCCCGCTCCCCGCCAGCCGGGTTCCGAGCCCCTGCCCGGCCCACCTTGTTGTTGTACTCCTCCACGAAGCTGCCCAGCGCCAGGCGAAAGCGCTTGTCGGGCCGCACGCTCCAGTTCATGGCGTAGACGGTCCAGGGCGCTTCATACTTGTAGATCTCCTTCCGTTTGCCGTGCAGTGACATGGTGGAGGCGAAGGGGCCGCAGTGAGGACCGGGACGGGAGCGGGCTGTTGCGAGCCGGGCGCAAAACGGGCAGGGAGCCGGGCCTGGGACCCAGGGGTCCGAAGGGAGGCGGGGCCGGGGCGGGCAGGGACGGCCTAGCCCGGAAGCGGGGCGGTGGCAACAGACAACGACTGCCGGGCCCGACCCCCAGTTTCAAACCAGCTTTGGCTCGGACAACAACCACCTTCCGTTTGAGACACTGCCCCGCCCACTCGGAACGGAAGCCACGCGACCCCCGCAGCGCCGCTGGCCGTTGGCTGTCTGACACGTCTTTTCGAACGGTTCCTTCCCCTCATTGGCTATTGTGCCCTAAGCTTTTGAAACCTCCTTGCTATTGGCCTAAGTGTTTGTCATTCCAGCCACTTGCCCCGCCCAACTCCGGAGGTGGGGCAGGCGCTTACACAATCCCAAAGATCATTGGCTGACAAAGGTGTCAGTCAGAGAGATAACGGCGCAGTGCGGGTGAATGGGGGCGTGGGTGGCCAAGCGGCTGGCAAGCGAGGCAGTGGGGCTCCGAGTTCTAGGCCAAGTGTCTGAGAGTGAGACTTTTTGTGTGACCTGCTCTCATTTCCCCACTGCAGCTGCTAGTCCCAGAAGCTACTCCACGCTGTCGAGTAAAAATGAAAATTCTCCCTTACCGGAGGACCTGCTGTATTTCAGGGCTCTGAGTTTGGTGGCCTGGCTGCCTGGCCTGTGCCGGAACGCGAAATTCCCCGCTTGTGCCAGCGTCCCAGTTAAGCCGTAATGTTGTTCCCCAGCGCCCCAAGGACAGGCCGCGAACACACCGTTTTCACATGGACGCACCGATGTGTACTCGGGCCCAGGCCCAGCTACAGTCCGGCTTCCGTGCGCTCTCCTTGTCATCGTAAAAACGCTCGGAATTCTAGGGTCGGCCCTCAGCAGGCGGCAGCCACACCAGCGTGGCTCTCACTGTTTATTCCTCCCCATTTCATCCTTCCCGCTAGGGTACCAAGGCAATTGCTAATCCAGCCCTAAATGCTGTATCTGTGTCTTCGGTTTGAAATGGAGAAAGGTCCGATTCTAGGTAACGTCTGTTTATAATTTAAATAGTTTCCAATGGTTTGCTTTCAAAACAACTAAAGGAGGATTGTAATGAATTGTTGGTGATAACATTAAGTATGGGCCTTCCCAAGTGGCGCTAGTGGTACAAAGAAACCCGCCTGTGTAATGCAGGAGACGCAGGTTCGATCCCTGGGTGGGGAAGGTCTCCTGGAGGAGGAAATGGCAACCCAGCCCAGTATTCTTGCCTAGAAAACCCCATCGACAGCAGAGCCTAGCGGGCTACAGTCCATGGGGTTGCAAAGAGTCAGACACGACTGAAGTGACTTAACACATCATTAAGTATAGCTTTTAGTGATGTGATTGTTAACACAACTCAGAATTCAAAGAACTGAGTGTCACTGTTATATATATAACAACCCCCTTAAAGT
Source organism: Ovis canadensis (assembly GCF_042477335.2). Taxonomy (NCBI): domain Eukaryota; kingdom Metazoa; phylum Chordata; class Mammalia; order Artiodactyla; family Bovidae; genus Ovis; species Ovis canadensis. The sequence goes on along the minus strand of NC_091255.1, from coordinate 56,277,023 downwards.
AACTTCTGCTTCCTTATGTGAACAACTTTCTCTGGGCTTATTATGTTTTACTGTAACAAAAAAATAATATTTATCCACTCACATGAACTAATTGAGAGAAAAATTCCCTCTTTTAAGAGGTGTATGTCAATAAAATTTTAGTTTCTATAAAAATTTAAATAGAAGTATTTATGTTGTTTTGAAAAACCCAGTACTAATAAGTGTAACCCTTAAAGTGTAACCCTTAAATTATGTGTGTGTGTGTGTGTGTGTCACAAACAGATATGATAAGGTTATCAACAATATACTTTCAAGCATGGTAGTAAATTACATGTTGGGTAAACTTTGAATGGAATAGAGTGAAATTATGAGCAAAGAAAGGGCTTCCCTGGTGGCTTAGACTGTAAAGAGTCTTCCTGCAATGTGGGAGTCCTGGGTTCGATCCCTGGGTTGGGAAGATCCCTTGGAGGAGGGCATGGCAACCCACTCCAGTATTCTTGCCTGGAGAATCCCCACAGACAGAGGAGCCTAGAGGGCTACAGTCCATGGGGTCACCAAGTCAGACACGACTAAGCGACAAAGCACAGCACACACATGAGCAGAGAAAAAGGAACAGTGTTAAAGAAGAGCTTGTTCTCCTGTTTTTCAAATGAATGACACTGACTTCTTTTGTGGGGGGCAGAGCAGAGCATGTGGGAATCTTAATTCCCCAACCAGGGATTGAACCCTCACCCCATCATTGGAAGTGCAGAGTCTTAACTACTGGCCTGCCAGGGAAGTCCCAATATTGGCTTCTGAATCACTGCTATTTGGATCTAAATGGACCAATATAAATGCAACAGTTTATAAAGTGTCAGTATTTACAACACACTGGAAATTATGTCCTTTGCAACTATTTAAAGTTATCATGGAATACTTCAGATGTCAACTAAAAATGTATAAAGGAGAAATACATTTTCAAAATTCTTTTAGGGAAAAAGGACAGGACCTGTGACTTTTTGAACAACAGCCCATTTCAGTGGAGTGGTTGACTGCACATGTCCTCAAACCAGACCATCTGGGTTGAAATTATGTCCTCCTTTTGATATATTTTTGAGAAATATTCTTTTTCTTAAAATCAAAGTATAATTTACACATAGAAGTGCACAGATTCTTACAACCTGAAACACACTCATACAATCAGCACTTAGATCAGGAAACAGAAGAGTACCAGCACCCCAGAAGTTCCCCTCTTGCTTGGATACATTTCTTAGTGATTATCTACTTCTGATCCCTCTCTCTCAAATGAGGATAATAATACTGACCCCATAGGCTTGTTGCAAAGAGTCGACAATATCTGCAGGACAGCCAGCACGATATCCTCTTACGCAGTAGAGTGCTTTGGAAGTGTTAGCTCTTGTCATGATTCCCTGTGGCCACCATGCCAGGGTCTCTCTGCTTCCCTTCACCCCAGCCTAGCTAAGAGCCCCTTACTCCGGTGGCTCCAAGACCCGGTGGAGTCACCTTCAGGTCCCTAACACACAGCTCCTTGGAAGAAGATCACAGCTGTCAGGATTACAGCCCCATCGAGGACCTGATGACCCTCAGAGAAATTACACACCCAGCCCAACATGAAGTGTGCAGACTTTATTAGCTCTGAGACCCTCCACTGCCCAGTAGGTCCCAAAGGTCATCACAGAACCATAAGGGCAGGGTGGCTGAGGGCTGGAGTTCTGGGCCCTGATGTGTCCACTGCAGAGGACACTCCCGTCTCTAGCTAGTTCCCAGGCTCTCGGCAGAAGGTCTTGACCAACCCTGGGGGCTTGGCTGCGTGGTGGGGGAGAGTTCTGAGCTGGGAGGTAACTGGACTCTGCACAGAGCCAGGCTCTCATACAGAAAAGATCAGAAATGTCTCCTTTCTTCCCTGAGCCCTCTGTCCTGGCAGCTACCTCCACTCCTGAGGCTCATCCACCTTCCACCAGCCCTGCTGTCTAAAGAGAGCCCTGGAGGAGGCTGGGGAAAGTCACGAGCCTCTTCACCTGCACCATCTGGGGTCACCTGAATTGGCAGTTTGTAACTACTCTAGGTGAAGGGCTAGTTTAGAGGCTGGCTGCCTCCCACACATCCTTAGCTATCACCTTACCCACATTCAGTTCCTTCATAGCGCTTCTTTTGTTTGTTGTTTAATCCTGGGGCACAGTGGCTCTAGCTCCTCGAAAACCCAGGATCTGAGCCATGTCTCTGGAACTCCAACTGCTTGGGCACAGAGCTGAGGTGTTCAGGGAGGGAGGGGAAGCGGGGACCACAGACAAGTCCCTGTATCTCCAAGGGACACAGAGGGGAGGCCAGGGGTGACAGGAGCCCCTCGGGCTGGCTCTGTTCCGAGTTTAGTGTCAGAGTTCTGTCCATTTCCATGGCAGAGAGAGGCATCCTAGAGGAAGAGTTCCTGAGCTCCGGCCTCCATTCATCCGTGTCACCGTAGCTGGGCATCTGGCGGGGGGCAAAAAGAGGGGGGCAAGCAGGGTGGGGAGCCTCCCCAGGGCACCCTGACTTCAGGGTTGGGAACCAGCAGGAGATGTATCCTGCTGCCCCTGTTCCCGATGTGGAGTCGGTGGTCACAGTCTTGGCTCTGCTACCACCTGTCCAGGCTGCCTACTGTGACTCAGGCCGTAAGGGAGGACAGCAGAAGTCACAGCTGCTCTCAGACCACTAAGGCCCTGGGCCAGGTGACCACTGAGACCAAGGTAAGGGTGGGGGAAGACATGCAGCCACCGCCAGGCAAGCCCCTGCGGGTCCCCTCCACTGCTCACCTGTGCCGGGGGTGGGTCACCCCGGGGCAGCTGAGTTCCTGGACTCTGAGTCGCTGAGGTTGCAGGGAACAAGGCCAGGTCATTGGAGGCGGAGGCTCCCAAGATGTAGCCAGTGCGGTCCTGGGGAAGGGGCTGCTGAAGGAGTTTCAGGATGCGGCTGAGGTCTGAAGACATGCGGGACTCCAGCCTGCCAGGCAGAACTCCACAGTCAGGGTCAGGGTCACGGTTGGCAAAAGCAGTTTAGGTCCTGAGGGCAGCCCTCAGTTTTGTAGGCTTCAGGCTGTCCCTGCTGGATGAAGCTATCTCCCCGCTATAATCTACATGAGTGCTAGGTCGCTTCAGTCACATCCAACTCTTTGCGACCCCATGGACTGTAGCCTGCCAGGCTCCTCCATCCATGGGATTTCCAGGCAAGAATACTGGAGTGGGTTGCCATTTCCTTCTCCAGGGGAATCTTCCCGACCCAGGGATTGAACCCGGGTTTCCTGCATTGCAGGCAGACCAAACTCTTTAATATCTGAGCCACCAGGGAATCTCCTACAATCTACAGCCTCCGCCCAAATTCCCCTTAGTACATCCCTGACTCTGATAATCACAGTGATCAGGCAGCTGCACACATCATTTAGTCCTCACAGTGAAGTTTTTTTAGGAGGGAGGGTAGGTACCAAATTACTTAATTTGAAGGAATGGTACTAAGGAAAGAACTTAAGTAGATGTTTCAGTACAACTTATAGAATAGATGAAGGTAACCCAAACACACCTGTACTGCCTTGGTGAACAGAGAAGTCACCCCCGCCCCCCAGCTACAAGAAACCAGCCTAATGCTTAGCTCTCCTTACCACTGTTTCCCAGAGGGTGCTTGAGAAAGAGACAGTCTGCCCTCATCATGAAGCTTCGACACAGGTATTCTGGTTACCCCCATTTCACAAAAGAGTAAACCAAGGCTCAGAGTGGTTGTTACTTATACACAGTATTTCTGGTAAGTTACCAAGCCAGAATTTGAACCCAGGACTGTGTTGCCCCTAAGCCCTCACTCTGCCACACAGCCCTGACATCCACAGGCCACACCCCCTTTCCAAGGGCTCATGCTATTTTTTTTTATATTTAAATATTTATTTATTTTGCTGGAGAGGGTGTGGAGAAAAGGGAGCCCTCTTACACTGTTGGTGGGAATGCAAACTAGTACAGCCGCTATGGAGAACTGGGTGGAGATTCCTTAAAAAACTGGAAATAGAACTGCCTTATGAGACTCTGATGCTGGGAGGGATTGGGAGCAGAAGGAGAAGGGGATGACAGAGGATGAGATGGCTGGATGGCATCACTGACTCGATGGATGTGAGTCTGAGTGAACTCTGGGAGTTGGTGATGGACAGGGAGGCCTGGTGTGCTGCGATTCATGGGGTTGCAAAGAGTCGGACATGACTGAGTGACTGAAATGAACTGAACTGAACTGAACTATGACCCAGCAATCCCACTGCTGGGCATACACACCAAGGAAACCAGAATTGAAAGAGACACGTGTACCCCAATGTTCATCGCAGCACTGTGTATAATAGCCAGGACATGGAAGCAACCTATATATCCATCAGCAGATGAATGGATAAGAAAGCTGTGGTATATATACACAATGGAGTATTACTCAGCCATTAAAAAGAATACATTTGAATCAGTTCTAATGAGGTGGATGAAACTGGAGCCGATTATACAGAGTGAAGGAAGCCAGAAAGAAAAACACCAATACAATATACTAACACATATATATGGAATTTAGAAAGATGGTAACAATAACCCTGTAAGCAAGACAGCAAAAGAGACACAGATATATAGAACAGACTTTTGGACTCTGTGGGAGAGGGAGAGGGTGGGATGATTTGGGAGAATGGCATTGAAACATGTATAATATCATGTAAGAAATGAATCGCCAGTCTTGGTTTGATGCAGGATACAGGATGCTTGGGGCTGGTACACTGGGATGACCTAGAGAGATGGTATGGGGAGGGAGGTGGGAGGGGGGTTCAGGATTGGGAACTCATGTACACCCGTGGTGGATTCATGTTGATGTATGGCAAAACCAATACAGTATTATAAAGTAAAAAAAAAAAAAAAAAGAAAGAAAGAAAGAAAGAAAGAAAGAAACCTACTATAAAAATAAAATAAAATAAATATTTATTTATTTGGCTGCACCGAGTCTTAGTTGTGGCAGGCAGGATCTTTAGATGCAGCATGAGAACTCTTAGTTGCAGCATGTGGGATCTAGTTTTCTGACCAGGGATTGAACCCAGGCCCCCCGCATTAAGAGCACGGAGTCTTAGCCCCTGGACCAACAGGGAAGTCCTGGACCTACAGAATTTGTTTCAGCATGAAGTTACACCCCTCTCCCCACTTGGCATGTTTCAGGTTTGCTGGGACAAGCCATCCAAGGAACTATCCTCGGTGAGAGGGCTGGGGAGGTCTGCAGCTAAAAGGGGCTGGCCATTCTTAAATCACTGGGCTTCCCTTGTGGCTCAGCTGGTAAAGAATCCACCTGCAATGCAGGAGACCTGGGTTCAATCCCTGGGTTGGGAGAATCCCCTGGAAAAGGGAAAGGACACCCACTCCAGTATTCTTGCCTGGGTCGCAGAGTCAGACACAACTGAATGACTCACTTTCAGGATTTCACTTTCATTCTCAAACCCACAGGACATGCAGCGATGTCCCCGAGGCACCAGGAGGGGGCGCCCGTGCCTAGCCTGCCACGGGCCTGCCCTCCGTGGCTGCCCCATCCCTGCCCACAGGTCACCCACCTGTTCATCTGGGCCTGGAGCTGCTCTAGCCTGGAGCCCAGCTCCCGAGGCCAGCAGTCTGAGTCTCCCTGAGGGTTTGGGGGACTCTGACTTGGCCTGGGGGGCACTTGCTGCAGCAACTCAGGCCAGAGGCCAGATGCGTCTGAGATGCTCAGGGAAGGGGCTGCACCTGCAGGATGGGGAGAGGGAAGCTTGAGCCAAGGTCCAGCCGGTTCTGGAGGCTGGGCCTTCTCGAGCAGAGCCCGGGCCCTGTTCCCTACCTGCTGCGGGAACACGGGGTGGGAGGAGTAGATCTCCTTCCCTGGGTGTCCTGCCCCCATAGAGGCCTGGCTTCAGGGACTCAGAAGGCTGTAGCCCAGGGAGCAGGGTGGGACCCCAGCCTGGGGGAGCTGCCCGGGTGGGGATGTCCAGCCCAGGCCTCACTGTCCAGGGAGCTGCCGCCCAGAGGGTCTGCAGTACCTTGATGTGCAGCCCCGGGGACGGGCCGGTATCCACCCCTGGGGGCAGCCCTCACTCAGGCTCTGAGGACACAGTGGGAGGAGGGATACAGGGGCCTCCGATGCTGAGCCTGAGGAGGCCTCTCCTAAGAGAGGCAGGATGGGGAGGACCTGCCAAGGGCCAGGAGGCTGGGCAGGGCCTTCAGGCGAGGGAGGGGCAGACTCTGGCAGGGGCCGATTTTGCTCACCTGACTGGTTGTCACTGAGGAAGAAGCCCTGGTGGTCTTGACTGCGTGGAGCCTGTTGGGGTGATGGCTGGTGACCACCACCTGCCTTGTGGGGAACAAGAGCTTCAAGTAACAGGGACCACAGCCAGGACCGGGCCTCTCTCCCCTCCCCTACCCCCGTGGCAATGAGGGGAGGGTGGTTGCAGGCGGCTGGGCACCCCCAGCGTGCTCTTGGCAGCTCCTCTCCTGCGTGGACTGGCAGGGGATGCCCAGGGGCTTGGAGCTGGGCATACCCCAGGGAGTTCCACGAGAGGCTGCCTTGAGCAGCAGCGTGGGGGTGGGGGAGGCAGGGGAGCTTTCTCCTTCCTTTTCCTCAGGGCTCTGGGACACCCACCCTCAGCCTGGACCTACGGGACAATTCCCCCTGAGGGGTGGAAGTCTGGAAGTCCAATCCCTTCGGGGGTGCTCTCATCCATGCCCTTGGCAGCCCACCCACGCTGGTAATAGGACTTGGGGGCACCCAGGGGCTGCAGATGTCCCAGGCCACGGATACCACAGCCCTCTTGCTCAAGTGTCCAGCCACTGGGCACTTGGGCCACCTGATGCCTCCTAGAAGCTGGGCACCCCCTGCCCCCCGCCCCCCACCAAGGCAGAGTCCTCACAAGAGGCCTCCTAGACAGGCCAGGCAGGAAGGGGAGAGCCTGGGGAGGGGAGGACAGTAGAGGGCAGGGTGGGGAGGGCCGTCCAGAGCAGGTAAACCTGCCTCAGCTCCACCTCCAGATGCTGGGTGCGGGGCTGGGCCAGTGGAACCCTCCACCTGAGGCCGGGGGTGGGGGCTCAGTGCCCGGGCCTCAGCCACTGTGGCCCCTGCTAGGTGCGCCTGCCCCCTCCTTCCCACTAGCTGGTTCCTGGCCCTGCCCTGCATGCAGACCCTTCTGGGCACTTCTATTCTGTACTGGCTGTCCCATGCCTTGGCCACCCTGAGCTCCACTGATATTTGGTCTCACTGCACACCCTTGAGACTGCCTTGGTTCTTCACTACGGAGCTCTTGGGAGTTCCCTGGTGGCCTAATGGTTAGGATTCTGGGCTGCTGCGGCCCAGGTTCAATCCCTGATCAGGGAACTGAAATCCCACAAGCTGCTTGGTGAGGCCAAAAAAAAAAAAGAGAGAACTATTTAGCTCTTTCTTTTTTTTTCCTTTCTTCTTCTTGGGTTATTATAATCTCCTCCACTGAGTGATACATTTGAGAGGAGAGATTGCTCTATCACTGCTTACACTTCTGGGACCTGGACTGTGAGCTCGGGGATGGCAGACACTGCTGCCCGCCCCCACCGCCCCCCTTATAGCTTAGAAGGATGTAGTGGGAAAAGCCTGGGCTATGGAGATGCATAAACTTGAGTCCCATTTTGGCTGCACTACTGACTATATGATTTACTGTGTGACTGTGGCTTTAGTCATTTGTCTGCTAGGACCCTCAGTTTCCCTATCTGGAAAATGGGGATAATACCACCACCTGCAGGAAAACTAAATGAGATCGTGTAGAAGGAGCCCAGTGCTTACCACATAGTTGGTGCTCCGTAATTGGTAGCTATCTTCATACTTAGCATTATGTTGGCCATGGGAGGCACAGAAGTGATTATGACAAAGGATGAAGAGGCGGGGTTGAAAAGAAGGGAAGCGGTCAGACGGGTCCTCTCCAGCCAAGCAGGCCAAGCACTCAGCAGGCTGACTGGCCATGGCCCATTACAGGCTGGCTGAGGGCCACCCCCGACCCGGCCCATCCATCCCAGACTCACGTCCCGCAGGTTGAAGGTGACTTCCAGCTTACTCCAGAAGCTGTCTGCGAAGGCAGGGTACATGTCCAGCACCTCCAGCAGGTCTGCCCGCTGGATCTTGTGCAGGTCACAGTAGGTCAGGGCCCGTACATCTGCGCTGGACTTGCCCGGCCGGGCATGGAGGCTAACGGGCTCTCCAAAGATGTCATTCTTTCCTGCCAGCCAGAAGGGTGGGGAAATCTCCAGGGCCTGGCTCCCTACTTTCTTCTGAGGAGCCTCCCTGAGGACCTCTTAACCTTGACCTCACCCAGCTTCAGGGATCCTGCCAGGCGGGGGCCTGGAACAAGGCTGGATGTGCTGGCTGAGGGCAGGGAGTATGCAGAGACCCTTGTCACCCCAGCCTGTGGGTCCCCTCGCTTATCTCCAGGATCCTTGGGATCACCTTCTACCAGAATCTCCTTTCTGTTTCCCACTTGCTTGGGAACTGCCCCTCCCACCCCTACCCAGGGAACAGCAGGCAGAAGAGACACCAAAGTCTCCTTGCCCAACCTCTTCCTCTCAGGCTGGCCACAGAGCTGCAGAGTGGCGGGGACGAGGGGTCAGGACCACCCAGCTCCCTGGGACAGCACCTCAGGCTTCTCTCTCTTCGGTTCCCACTCCCACTGTGGGGCCACGTGACCGGCATGGCCCTCTCTGCACTCCGGTGTCCCCACTCTAAAATGGCTATAACCATATCTGCCCTGGCTGGCCCCCCGGGCAGTCCAGGGGAGCAGAGGTGATGCTGGAGGAAGTGCCTCGGAGAGTGAGAGGCACCAGACAGGCAGATGCAAGGCGTTAGGGTGGACGATGTCACGGGGCGGACGTGGGCTGGATGCGGGGACAGGTGGTGAGGGTGCTGGGCCATTCTGCTGCCAGGCACTGTGCTAGCCACAGGATTAAAAACATGACTAGGGCAGAAGTCCCACCCACAAGGAGCCCCCCAAATCCCCAACAGACAGATTATAGAATGATCTCTAGAGCCTCAGAACAAGTAGGAGCCAAGAGCAACGGGCCTACAGAAGAGGGAGGGGTTCATTCCACCAGGAGTGGTTGGAGGTGGGGAGGGGTCTTACAGAGCTACTGGGGTGGAGCCTGGGCTGTGAGAATCTAGGAGGGCTGGTCCTCCAGGAGAAAGGTAATCGGGTAGAGGATGCAGGCTGTGGTCTGTGCAGCACAGTCAGGGTTCAGGGCAGAGAATCCAGGGCCAGAGTGCCACAGACCATGATTATGATGGCCACTTCCCACAGGAAAGTCCAGCCCCCTAGCCTGGCCATTCTGCACATAGGGTGCTAAGTGTTTGCTCAGTGATGGATGGCGGCCAGGACATGTGCCCCCAAGAAAACAGGATAAAAGGTCTCTCACAGAGGAGGGACTGAGGAGGCTCAGAGAAGGGAGGGACTCTCCAGGGTCACATATGAAACCCAGAAGCTAGAAATCTGGGCAACATTATAAAGTGATGGTTTTCCAGTAGATGAAGGATTATGACCTAATGTCCATTTCTACTCAGGACAAAATGAGAGTTCATGTCTCTAACTGAAACTTAAATTGGACTGGCTTCTTAATTATTAATAATAATTATCTCTCCCACCTGAACGGCACTTCTAAACTTGGCTGGGAACGAGGGACAAGCTCATAGAGGAGCTGAGCTTGAGCTCAGCACTGAAGGATGCCTGGGGTCTGCCAGGCACAGGTGTGAGGCAGCTACTCCGGGTGGAGTGGCCGCTTGTGCAGAGGCACAGCGGTGGGACAGATGGGCAGGTGCAGGGAACTAAGTAGTCTGATGGCTGGAGCATGAGCCACCAGAGGGAGGGTGGCTGGACCCAGGGGTGGCCAGAATGTGGAGGGCCGTGCACAGAGGTTGACATTTGCCCCATGGGTCATGGGGAACCATGAAAGGATTTTGAGCAGAAGACCATGCACAGATGTGAATTTCAGGTCACTGGCAGGTGGAAGATGGAGTGTGGGGTACACCAGATTCAGGGCTGCAGGCAAGGAAGGACACAGTGAGGACTGGGCCCAGGCAGGGACAAGGAGACAGGTATGGGACAGAGAGATCTCAATGCAGGGAACAGACGAGGTTCTGTGGCTGCCTGGATGGTGGGTGTGGGCCAGGAAAGGAGGAGGGTACTTCCCTGGCTGACTCCCAGGTCTCTGGCCCGGGCAGTGAGAGGTTCACAGTGACAGGGATGCTCATGGAGCTGCCTTTGAGGGAAGACGATGATTTCAGATTAAGATAAAGCTGTTTGGTCTGCCTATGGAATATAAGGATGGCCATGTCTGGAGATGAAAGGAATCTTCCAGTCTGTGGAGAGGCTGGGGCCGGGACGGAGCTCTGGGGGTCCATGTGGCACACAGGCGAGGCTGAGATGATGACAGCAAGGAGCTGGCCCAGGTGAGGATGTAGCGAGGGCAGGCCGGAGGGAGAGGACTGGGCGGAGGGGTAGAGGAAAGCCCGGCCAGGAGCACCAGGGGACGGGGAGGCTGACGGCCTGGTCAGGGACTTGGGGAGGGCTGAAGGCAGGGGGGAGGTGTGGAAGATGAGAACCACCTCAGACATGGCAAGTGACCTGCCCAAGGTGAGTGACCTGCCCCGCGTGAGCAGCAGAGGCTGTGTGTGCCCCCAACCTCTCCCCTGTCCAGAGTTCCTTATCCTTCCTCCAAAGTCCAGCTGTCCCTGCAGCTGCACTGACCACCGCCCCCTCTCCACCCCATACAAGCCCCTGCCTTCTCACTCCAGCTTCCTAAGAGCGCAAGAAAGTCGCAGCTTGCCTGGACTTCCTCAGCCCTGGAATCCGTCTGTCCACCTACCAGACCTCTCTGAGCTTCAGCTTCCTATCAGGAAAATGGGGCCTGTGGCCCGGGTTGGTGTAAAGGATTCCGTGAGCTGGGTGTCAAGCTCCCCCGTGGCACATGTTCAGCACGTGGCAGGTGCCATCGGTGTCCCTGGGAACGGCCTGGTCCAGGCAAGACACCTATCCCACCCCACCCACCCCCAGCCAGGCCCTCCCCGCCCAACCCACCGAGGATGGCCACCACCACGTCGTCGCGCAGGATCTCGATGGAGCCGCGGGAGATGAAATAGAGCGTGGAGAGCACGTCGCCGAGGTGCACCAGCGTGTCCCCGGGTGGCGCATGCGTCGTCTTGAACTTGACGGCGAGGGCGCGCAAGCAGCCCTTGCTGGCGCCGTGGAAGGCAGGGCAGTGCTGCAGCAGCGCGCGGTGCAGGTGCAGGCAGATGTCGGCCTGCAGGCACTCGGGGAAGCCCTTCAGCACCTGCGGGGGCGGCGGGGGCGTCCAGCGGGGTGCGGCCGGGGCGGGGGCTGGGGGAGCGGGAGGTAAGGAGGGTTCTGGGGACGCCCAGTGCCTGCGGGACCTTGGTCTCCCCCCACCGCCCTGCCCTGGGGGCATTCGCCGGAGCTGGGACTTGAGCGAGGTGGCCGGCCCCACCCGGGCCCGAGGGGCAGGGGCTCACCGCATTCATGTCGATGCCGTTGGTGTAGGACCAGGCGTGTTGGAAGTACTCCTCCAGGCGCTGCCGCAGGGGGTTGGGAATCTGGTGGAAGCGGATGAACTCCTTGACCCGCAGCATCTGCGTGTGGTAGCGAGCCGTGCCCGAGTACAGGCGCTGGATGATGGCCGACACGTTGCCGAAGATGCTGGCGTACATGAGGGCTGGGGCAGGGCGGCGGGATGCGGGGCTGAGCTCCAGAGCATCTCCCCCAGGCCTGCTCCAGCTTCCCCCACCCTGGGATCCCCCAGCCAGGGAACCCTCTGTCCAGGGCGAGGTCAGAAGTGTCCAGGACGGTGCCAGGGTGTCTGGGGGTGTACAAAGACCCCTGGGCCCCTTGGCAGCTTCCGGGGCCCCATAGGCCAAACTCCTGAGAAGAAAGAACTAGGGCAATGGGTTTTTTCAGTTCAGATTTGTTTTCTCTTTCAAGCTGTAAAAATATTATAAAGGGAAAACTCTTGGTCTGTTTTCACCCCTTTCCCCCCCATTGTTTTTGTTTTTCTGGGCTTTCACATCTCTAAATACTCTGAACATGACAACTTAATCTGCGTGTAACATTCCACACTGCCTCTCCTGTTCCTAGGCCACGTGTCTGGAAAGGCAGGAAGCACAGTGCGGGGCCTGAGAGTACACAGCCCTGAGGGCTGGTTCTCTGGGAGACGGCTCCTGGGCTGGAATTGGGTCTCTCTGTAACCCCTGGCAAACTAGGACGTCCATTTTCTTGGTCTGCAAACAGCTCATACTATGGCTGTCAGGGAGCAGTGATGGGAACAAAGCATGGACCTCTGATAAGGACTTAGAAAAGTGCCTGGCAGGGACTTCCCTGGAGGTCCAGTGGCTAAGACTCCATGCTCCTAAAGCAGGGGTCTCCGGTTTGATCCCTGGTCAGGGAACTAGATCCCACATACTGCAGCTAAGAGCTCACATGCCTCAACTAAAGATCCTGCATGCTGCAACTAAGACCCAGCACAGCCAAATAAGCATATATTGAAAAGAAAAGTGCCTGGTGAGCACATTTCATAGATGTGGACCTGTGCTAAGAAGGGCCCTGGGTTTTGGTTTAGTGCTCTGCTCTCACTGTCTTGAAATAGTTGATAATATTTTAAACAAAGGGCCCTACATTTTCATTTTGCATGAGGCCCTGAAAAAGGCAGCTGGCCCTGATCCCTGGCATATATCGAGGGCTATAGATCCTGTATATAGTTAGTGTGAAAGTGTTAGTCACTCAGTCGTATCCAGCTCTCTGTGACCCCATAGACTGTAGCTCACCAGGCTCCTCTGTCCATAGGATTCTCCAGGCAAGAATACTGGAGTGGGTTGCCATTTCCTTCTCCATTTTCTTCTGCCCAACCCAGGGATCAAACCTGGGTCTCCCGCATTGCGGGCATATTCCGTCTGAGCCACCACGGAAGCCCACAGTTAGTGTACACACATGCAAATATTCATTGTGCTGCAAACTTAGGACCTGCCAATCACAGAAATTGTTACTGTGTTATAGTTCATTACAAAACTAAACCTGGAATTCTTGGGTAAGGTCCCAGACACTCACAGCCAATGAGCATCACACAGATGGAGAAGACCTTTTCAGAGTTGGTGTTGGGGGAGACGTTGCCAAAGCCCACGCTGGTGAGGCTGCTGAAGGTGAAGTACAGGGCGGTGACGTACTTGTCCTGCACTGAGGGGCCCGAGGCTGGGTCACTACCGTTGTAGCGCTTGCCGAGCTGCGCGCCCAGGCTGTCCAACCAGCCGATCTTGGGCTCCAGGTAGGGCCGCTCCACGTTGCCGATGGCATACCAGATGCAGGCCAGCCAGTGCGCGATGAGCGCAAAGGTGCACATGAGCAGGAAGAGAACCGCTGCCCCATACTCAGAGTAGCGGTCTAGCTTCCGAGCCACACGCACCAGCCGTAGCAGCCGCGCTGTCTTCAGCAGTCCAATCAAGGTTGTGGTCTGGAGAGGCAGGGAGGGGGCCCCGGGACTGGGGTCAGCCCTTGAGAGACTGTGACCTTGAGGTCCCTTAGGACCACATTTATTCCCTTGCAGGTATGGTCACATAATCATTAACAAACACTTACGGAAAGCCTGCTTTGGGCCAGGCTCTCGGCAGCGGGACACTGTGTAGGACCTTAAGGAGCTCTCAGCCTAAAGCTCAAAATAGCTTTATGGTTGCCCGGACAGAAGTCTAAGGAGGCCACAGAGGAAGGGGAGGAAAAGTCTGCAGCGACAGGGCAGGGAAGGCTTCCTAGAGGAGGTGACACAGGAGCTGAGTCTTGAAAGATGAAGCTGGGTCTCCAGACAGGAGGGAGAGGGAAGGGGCATTCCAGGCACAGGGAGCAAGCAATGTGAAGAAAGGCATGGATGTGTGAAATGGCACGGTCCACCTGGGGAACCAAAGGTGGTGCTGCAGGTGAGAACACAGAGCAGAAGATGGTAGAGTGGTGAGGAATGAGCCTGGAAGATGGGCAGGGGGCGCTGCTGTGGCTACAGGCTCCTCAAAGAGCTTGGCTTTTATTCCCTGCTACTGGGGAGCCATTGAAAGTTCTGAAGACTGGATTGAATGAGGGTCAGGGTCAGATATGTGATCTGAAACTTGTTCTGGCTCCTGTATGCAGGGGGTGAGGCTGGCAGGTGTGCGGCTGGGGCAGAGGTGGTAAGAAGGCCACTCCGTGTCCAGGCAGGGGCAGTGCAGGTGGAAAGGGTGGGGAGAGCACTTGGGGATAGATTTGCTGGAAGTGGGTGGGTGGGCATGGGAGCATGCAGTCACAATGGACACTCCATGCTGGACAGGCTAGGTGATTGGGGTGTGACTGGAACACAGGACGCAAGCTATTTGAGTGGAAATCTCATTCCAAAGGACTTCCCTGGTGGTCCTGTGGTTAAGAATCCACCGTGCAATTCAGGGGACATGGGTTCCATCCCTGGTCTGAGAACTAAGTTCCCACATGTTGCGGAAAAACTAAGCCTTCAAGCCACAACTCCTATGCCCAAGAGCAACAACGAGAGAGTCAGTAAGAGTCCACGCCCCACAGCAAAAGATCTCGCGTGATGCAATGATGATCCCGCAGGCAGCAATTAAGACCCAACAGCCAAATATATAAATGAATGAGTGAATGAATAAATAAATAAATATTAAAGCAACAATAACAATAAAGCTGATCCCAAGGAAATGGAGCAAAAGGACAGACTGGGACTAGAAGCTACGAGAACAGCATGGAGATGCCCTCGTCAGCTGTGAGAGGCAGAGTGGGCAGAGTGGAGGGGCTGGGGCTGCGGAGGCAGTCAGGCTGCCTCTCAGGGATTTCCAGGGTAACTGTGGTTTAGAAGTCAGCAGGATGGGCGAGCCGCATAGGAGTGCCTGTCCCAGGAGGGGCGGGGTTCGGGAGCACAGAGAGGGCACCCAGGCCTAGGGGAAGCCCCAGATACTCCTTCTCCAGGGCTGGGAGGTGACAGATGTCTGAGGTCCCTCCTTCCCACCACTTGCTTTGGCAAAGGTGCCCCATGCCAGGTACTCCCCGTACCCAGGGCACAGGGGGACGGCCTCGGGGGGCCGGCCTGAATGGGGTTCGCTCACCTCATCAGAGCCGGTGCGGAAGATGAGCAGGTCGAAGGGGATGGCGGCCACCATGTCGATGAGGAACCAGCCCTTGAAGTAGTGGACGGCGATGCGCCGGGGGTGGCTGACCACCTCGTCGTTGGTGTTGACGTAGGTGGTGCGGAAGTTGATGACGATGTCCACCACGAACATGATGTCCACGATGAGGTCCACCACAGTGAGCGGGCTGCAGGTGTAGCCGCAGTCCCCGCGCTGAGACTCGTCCTGGTCGCTGAGCAGGAAGGCGGCCGAGTAGGGCGTGAAGACGGCTGTGTAGATGACCAGCAGCAGGATGAGCCAGTCCCACACGGCCTTGAAGGGGCTGTAGTGCAGGAGGGTCCCCCGGTGGATTCGAGGGGCCTGCAGCTTGTACTCTGGCAGCACGTCCGCTCCCAGGGACAGGACCTAGGGGTGGGGACCAGGCAGAGGTCAGCCGGGTGGCCCCTGCCAGGGAGATGGCTCTGGGAGGGGTGGAGATGCGGGGGTGAGGCCGAAGATGGGAGATGTGGGAGAAGGTGGGTGGCAGGGCAGTGCAGGGGAGAGGGGATGCAAAGATGGGGGTGTGGCCCGTAGGACAGGGACAGTGCATAAGGGGACAGGAGTGCTGGAAGGACGTGCCAAGAGGAGGTGGGGTCCAGAGGAGGGGGGAAGCTCTGTCTCATAGTGACCCCAGGTTTGAACTCCCTCATAAACAGGCCAGCCTGGAGTGGGTGAAGACGGGACTGGGGGAGGGGAGAGGGGAAGGCCAGGTTCAGGCCGATTGAGGGGGTGATGAGGGGTGACTAGTCTGTCTGGTGGGTTTGGGAAGTTTCCAGTGGTCAGGTTTCCCATGGGAACAAGTCACCCCCAAAGTAGCCTCTTCATTCCTGAGGGCCCTCGGAGCCTGGACCAGTGAGGGCCCACTCTGGGGCCAACTCTCAGAGCCTTCCACAGAAAGAATCAAATTTGGGGGGTGTATAGTTAACCTGAACCCTTGATGGGTCTGGGTACTGGTGGCCTTGACTACTTTGCACATGTCCAAGGGGGAGTTGATCATTGCATTCTGAACCCCCTCTGCTATGCCCCTCCGACCCCCACCTCTGAGGTTTCAGCCAACATACAATCACCAGGGCCCAGCCTAACATGCCCAGGCTCTGCCCAGCATGAGCCTGGCAGTTGGGAGCAGAGGGCATGCCTTTTGTAGCCAGACCTCCCAGGTTGATCTGGGGTCTGACATTGCTGTCTGTTTGTCTTGGGGCAGGTTTTGTAACTTCTATGAGCCTCAGTTCCCTCACCGGCAGAAGGGGACAACAAAGGACCACAAACTCCATGGGGCTGTTGGCTGTACTAAGTAAATGAGCTGGTGCATCTTTTTTTTTTTTTTTGGTAGTGCCGTGCGGCATGCGGGATCTTAGTTCCCTGACCAGGGATGGAACCCATGTTCCCTGCCTTGGAAGCTCGGAGTCTTAACCACTGGACTGCCAAGGAAGTCCCAAGCTAGTACATCTTGATGGCACAGGCCATTACACTTGATAATCACTCCTCTCTGCTCATCCCATGTCAGACACTGCCCTGACAAGGATGGGGCCTGAAAGGTGTCCCATGGGTCATCACCACACACCCACCCACACCCAGGATAGGGCCCTGCAGATGGTTCTGGTTTAAGAAAATCTGCAACATAAGGTTCTGGCCCTGAAAGCCAGATCCATTAGCAAATGGGATCACAGTATGGAAGATCCACCCAAAGGCTGGTATCAACCACACGGTCCCCCATCTGCCATCCAAACCCCTGGGAGGGGCCACAGTGTCCTCACCCTGCAGGGACCTCCTGCTCAGCCTTGGCCTCAGCTCCTGTTTGGCCTCCCTGGGAAGTTTCCTCTGACCCTGCACAGACCTGACCCATGTTTTTTTATTTTCTCCCGGCTCCTTGTAAATCTCCTGACAGCAGTTATCTCCACTGACTTACAGCGGCAGCTCCCTCGTCCCGCACGCTCAGTCCACATGGGGGCTCAACTAAAGGGGACTGAATGAGCACGGAGAGCTTGGGTCATCATGGCCATGTCCATCCCTGGCTGCTCAAGGCCAACCAGGAGGAAACAGCAGAGCACACGGAGAGGGAGGGAGGCGGTCAGAACTCGGAGGGCGGGGTCAGAAGAAGTGTCCCCGTCCTAGGGGCTTCTAGTTGGGGTGCCACCTCCTCCACCACAGATCTCCGGAATCTCCCACCGCCTCCGAGGCCAGCACGAGGGGCCTCTCCAGTGACCCCAGAGCTGCAGGGCTGTCAGGACACAGGAGCCCAGGTATGGGCTCACAGCCCTCTAGGCCCTCTGAGTTCTGGTTGAGGCTGGTGTGACTTCCCTGCTCTGGGCCATGCCCTGAGCTCTGGCAGGCTCCTCCCCTCATTAGGGGCAACATGGGGTGGGTTAGTAAAGCCAAGAGGGGCTGGGGCAAGGGGCAGGACAAGTTGGGTGGGGGCAGGGACCACGCACAACTCTCTAGCCCAACAGCCCCCATCACCCCATCACCAAGCCGAAGGTCCCCAGGTGCACAGCTAGGTGGGCCTCCTGGTCACTGGCCCCCCGCTCCCCGCCTGATGTCCAAGGGCCCAGCCCTACAGCCTGGGTCTTTTCTGCCCCAGGGCTCTTGCACTTGGTGAGTGGCTGGGTCACAAGGAGTTTCCAGCCCACCTGCTCCAGCACAGAGGGTGCTTCAGGTGAAAGGGGGTGGGAGGCAAAGAGCTGCTCCATCCCCTCAGGGAGCAAAGTCCCAGGGGAGCTGGAGGAGGCCCCTGACCTCGCCCTGCACCCCCTTGCTCAGCCCTGGCCTAGGCACCTCTCAGTGTCTCCTAGGGCCAGCACCCTCAATGTCAAATGAGTCCTCAGAGACCATGTGGTCCAAGTCATTCATCCAGACGGGACCCTAGGGCCCAGACAAGGCACAGGTCTCTTGCCCAAGGTCACATAGCAGACAGTGGCAGGCCCCCTGAACCTTGGGCAGTGCTCTCTGCACTTCCCTCTGGAGAGGTCAGCTGGGGACCGGGGCACAGGCCCCAGGAGGAGGGACAGTGTGGTCAGATGGAACAGAGGACCCAGGGCAGTTTGCCCTGGCCTGGCCAAAGAGGGGCTGAGGCTTTCCTGACTGTTCCCCAGGGACCCGTGCCAAGGGAGCTGAAGATGCCAGGTTCCCTCCCCACTGCCTGGACTGCAGAAGCATCCTGTCCTAGGGGCTGGCTGTCACCTCAAAAGCCAGGAGCAAGGCTGGGGCTCCCCACCCTCTTCTCAGTATGGCCCTGACATCTCTCTGCTTCTCCTTCTCTGAGACTGGCAGAGCCTTGGGTGGGTCCCAAGGTGTCCTGCCAGGTCCCTCTCCTGGCTTCTCCAGGCCTAGGATGTGGCACTGCTAACCCACCCTCCCCTGGCTCCGGGAGCTGCCAGTCAGGATGGGAGTCTCAGGGTGGGCCTTTAGGTCTAAAGAATCAGACTCTAGCAGGACAAGAGGCCTGGAGCTCAGACCAGACACCAGGGGGCTGGGCAGGCGGGCTCCCTCTGATCATCCAGCCCCAGAGGAGTCCAGCACCTGGGCCTGAGGAGGGACTGTAGGGCCCAGCACAGCCCCACCCACCCTGGCCTGCAGGCCGCACCTGGGTGACCTTCTCGGTGACGTTCTGGGTCCGCTCCACCACCTTGTGGGGCGCGATGATCTCAATCTCTGTGGTGGAGCCGGAGCGGTGCTTCTCCAGGTTGAACTCCACAAAGTTGAGTGTGAACTGCGGGATCTGGCTGATGGTCCTGTACTTGACCCTGCCCGCTCCAGGCCCCTGTGCCCCTGGCCTGCCATGAGACCCATCTGAAACCAAGGCCCGGGTTAGAGCAGTCAGGGCTGGGACCTGATGCGACACCCGATGCTGCCACCTCCCAAACGCCACATGCCCCTCCCCCTCCCATGCCCCTCCCCTCCCATGCCCCTCGCCCCGCCCCCTCCACCTGCCCCCCCCCACTTGCCCCGCCCCGCCCCCTCCCATGCCCCGCCCCACCCCCTACCTGCCCCCCGCCCCGCCCGCTCCACCTGCCCTCCTCCTCACCCGAGCCCAGGAAGCTCTGTCGCAGCAGGCGCTGGGACAGGCTGCGGCTTCCCCGCTTGGCCAGGAGCTGCGCCAGGTCCTCGAAGTTGAGGATGAACATGATGACCGCCCCGTCCTCGTTCTTCACGGGCACCACATCCACCAGGCAGCGGAAGCAGGAGGCTGCAAACACCGTGGGAAGGGAGGGTGGGATGTCACCGGAGGGGTCCTCTCCTGCAGGAACCTGGCCTGGAGAAGCTAGGCAGGGGGCTGGGTTAAGGTCAAGTTGAGAGCAGCCGTGGGCGGGAGAAGAGGCCCGCAGAGTGGCCAGAGCTGTTGGTGACACTGCTCAGCAGGGCCCCACCCACAGAGCAGAGGTGGAGAAAGCCGCTAAGCTCCTCATTAGGAGATAATGCAGCCTCGGGCCCAAGTCCACACTCGGCCCTCAGCTTGGGGCTTAACCTTGAGGTTTGCTTCTGCTGTAATTAAAGCTGAGCAGATGGGGGTGGATTAAGTGGGGAAGTGAGGCTGGGTCTCCTACCCCCAAGTAGCTCTGGCTGGCCCTGGGTTCAGCTCCTGTGCTCCCATTCCCCAAAGATGTCCTGCTCCCCTGATGCTGGAGGGAACTCACCGAGAACACATCAAGTGCTGGGCACCGAGCCAGCGGGCACTTTGGGCTCAAGCTCCGTGGTGGCACATGGTGGAGCCCTGGAGGGCGTACTCAGACCCCTGTTCTGCAGAGCCTGGGCTTCTGAGAAACTGACCTGCCAGGACTGGCTGGGCCACGCATCAGGGAGGGCTGGGGCCATGGCGCGGGGAGCCCTGCGCTCTCATACACAACAGTCTGGAGAGGGATGGGGACTTGTCTGGGCCGAGGACACTGGAGTGAGGGCCAGGCTGCGGCTCCAGACCAGGAAGGGGCTGTCATCTCAAGGCAGAGGTGCTGGGACTAGGGGTGAGGCAGGTGGGGCAGCGGCCTGGGGGCTGCAGAGGGAGAGGGAGATAGATGGCAGGGTGGGGGCGGGACAGGCTCTCCTGCTACTTACGCAGCCATCACAGGCCGCCCAGACCCAGCCATTGGCCCTTTGGTTCCTCTTTCTCTGCTCCAGGGTCTTGCTCCGTCTCCCATGGGTGAGTGGAACAAAACAAGCTGAAACTGCCATGTTCCCTAGAGCCAGGCAGCAGGCTGGGTGGATGCCCTGTGAGCCCTGCTCCACGGTACCCCATCATCCCATGTGCTTCAATTCAATGTTGATGGGTGTCAGGTCCAAGGACGCTAAGGGCAGGGGACTTGGGTAAACATGACTAGCAGAAAGCAGATTTGTCTGTCTTGTTTGGTGGAGGCCATGACCTGTCCCAGGTGTTGTTTGTTAGCTGAGTGAATGAAAGAATGAGTGTAAATGTGATTGGATAGGAGGCTATTACTACTTTGGGGTCCATTAGACTGCCTCTTCCCCAGATCACCCTCTGGAGTGCCCTTCCCTTGACGCCTTCTCACCCCCTCAGTGCTGGGGTGCAGCCGAGCTGTCCACCTCCTCCCTCCCACTTTCTTCCCTGGAGCAAGAATCTCCCGGATCAGATTCCTGGACTCCCAAGCACCAGGCAGCCATCTGCCAGCTGCCGCGCTGGCCCCAGGGGAGACATCCACACCGAGGAGAGGCCGCCCGCTCGCCTCTGAGACCCACTCCTGGGCTCGCAGGGCTGTGGGCCTGCTTCCCAGACCAGAGCCTGGCACTCTCATCAGCACAGGGCATGGCAAGGCCTGGGTGCTGGGACCCACCCCGGAAGCCTCCTTGGCCAGTGGCCTGAAACACCACCCCCAAGGCCATTCTCTCTCCTCACTCTCTCTGGCACTGCGGAAATCTGGCCTGGTGGGGAGCTGGCAGAGCTGGGCAGGGCTTCCAGGCTCTATGCTTCTAGGGGCTGCCAAGACCCAGCCTGTACCTACTGATGCTATCTTTGGAAAACTAAGGCTGAGAGTGAACCAAAGACTAGCCCATCAGAGCAGTGAGGGCTGGAGGGCAGCTTCACATAACACCCCCTGCCCGACCTTCACACCCGCTGGCTGCCTTCGGGCTGATGGAGACAGGAGGATTCAGACAAGATCAGAGCATTCTTTTCCTGATCCCTAAGCTGTCTTGGGCTTCCCTGGTGGCTCAGATGGTAAAGAATCTGCCTGCGATGCCTAGGTTTGATCCCTGGGCTGGGAAGATCCCCTGGAGGAGAGCATGGCAACCTACTCCAATATTCTTGCCTGGAGAATCCTCATGGACAGAGGAGCCTGGCGGGCTACAGTCCATGGGGTCACAAAGAGTTGAACATGACTGAGTGACTAAGCACAGCACAAGCTGTCCTTGCTCATGAGTGAGTGTGGGTGACCAGAAGTGGGTGAGTGTGTCACCCTAGGGGGTGCCCGGGAGTGGTGGTGTTCCTGTGCCCTCGCCCTGATCCTGGAGGGTGGTCGACAGGCTCTGCTTGCCCTCTCTTGCAGGGCTTCCTCTCAGGGCCCACCTCTCTGACCCTGGACAGTGGGCTCATCTCTCCCTCTGGACAGCACACTGCTCCCGGCTCTGCTCTGCCTCCCAGATGTGCCCCTTCCTTCAGTTTCTCATAGTCCCCGCCCCTCCCCTTGGAGGCTCTCTTGTTGTCTGTTGTCCCTATCTCCTTACACCCTGCATCCGGCATGTGGTGAGCCCTCAGGGAAGAGCTGGTGCCACAAAGGCCGCCACTAAGAGTGCAGCTGCTCCACCCTGCCTCCCCGCTGGGTGTCTCTGGCATTCGTGGGTGAGTGTACACAAGATACTGGGACCCCAGACCTCCGCCCATGCCCTTCTTCCTGAACTGGAGCTGAGGACTGGAGGAGCCCCAGGCTTCCTCGAGTCTGGCTTGGAGATTAGGGGACTCTCTGGTTTGGGGTCATCACAGAAGATGATCCAGCCAAGGCAGGCAGGCGGGGCTGGGCCCCTCTGGCAGGTCCCCAGGGGGCGCAGCGGTAGGACTGTTCTCCAAGGCTCCCTCCAGACTCTCATTGGCTTGAGTCTTGTGGCCATCCCCATGCTTCCTAGCTGTTAGGTCCTTAACTTTTCCTCGTGAAGGTAGATGGCAGCAGAGCTAGTTTCTCAGGGGTCTCTGAGCCCTGTCTCATGGGGTAATTTTTGTCAAATGGCCTGGCCTCTTTGAACGTAGCTTTACACAGATGTACAATGTGGAGGTGTATGGCCACAGACTCTCTACTTGAACTTGGAGAACTATCAGTGGTTTACCCCTTTAGAGGAAAAGAGGATTATAAATCAGCTAGAATTCTGTAGGGGGTGGGGGTGTGACTCTTCCTCTAACCAATGGAAGATGGGGGAGAGGAGGTATTGACCGGAGGAAGGGAAAAACCACCATTAGGATGCCCTTCAGCAGGCTATAAAGGCCATGTGAATATGATAAAAACAAAACAGAAAAAACAATCACGTGGTCAGAGTGGACCAGAGGGTGTACATAAGTTATCTGAGCATCACATCCTTCTCTTAGGGGAATGCTGGCCACACCAATTTCAGGTAGGTCCCAGGTGCTCAAGGTCTTGGACTATCATGGGTCAAGGTGGGCTTCCTTAGTAGCTCAGATAGTAAAGAATCGGCCTGCAATGTGGAAGACAGAGGAGCCTGGCAGGCTACAGTCCATGGGGTTGCAAAGAATTGGACACGACTGAGTGACTAAGCACAGCGCACAGGTATGTGGGCAACTTGTCATTTCCACCCACAGAAAACCTCTAAGACTCAGTCTCCAGGGCTCCTTCTGACTGCTAGAAGATGCCAGAGCAGGGTTCTGAGCACCCGAGGATCTCAGAGGGTCAAGGCTTGACCTCGACCTCGGCCCCTGGCCCAGCACAGCTGGGGTGCTGAGGAGACCCTGAGAGCCCTGAGCTGACATCACTGGGAGTCTATGATCAGCTTTTACGCCTCTCAGGCCCAGGAAGGGCTCTGAGGTCCAGGAGAGGGACAGAGGTGCCTGCTGGCCTCCGTCATTCCCTGCTGCCCCATCCTGTTCCCCTGGGACCCTTCTCACTCCTTTGACTGTCACCTCCTCTCTGCAATGATGTGAGGAGGTGAGGTCACAGCTTTTAAAAATATTCTGACTTCATTAACCCTGTGAGTGCTCCCAAACTAAGCCAGGTTCTTCCTAGTCCCCTAATCACTACAGCCAGAGGGACAGCCAGGACCTGCCCAAGAAGCACCTCAAACACCTTAAACACACACACACATGCTCAGGTTTACGCTTAGTTCATGCTCCACACACCAGGCCCCTGCAACCATGACTGTGAGCACCTTTCAGCCTCAGTTCAAAGGTGCCTGCCCTTTACCTGCACTCCAGTGGCCCTCATGCTTTCTTCCCCAGGGAGGGTCCTCTTGGGCTTCTTTCCCCAAAAGTTCCACCTCGGAACACAGAGGCTGTTGGGTTCCTTTCACCCTTCTTGGGATTATTCGGACCAGATATATCCGAGGGAAGAATCCAGAGACTTGGGGTCCAGTCCCAGCTGGGACCCACGCAGTAGAATCCTGGCCAAGTTCTTTCTTTTTCTCAGGGCTCAGTTTCTTTGCCCATGAAATGATTGATTAATTAATCTAAGCCAGTGGTTCCTAAACCTGACAGAACATCTAAACTGCCAGGGAGATTTTTCCAAATATACCTGTTTGGCCCTCATTTCACATCTCTGAGTCAGCCCCTTTCTAGGGAAGGTGTGTTTTGGAAAACAAGTTCCAGGTAATTCTGATGCAGAAGCAGGCTGAGGGGGCCACTGATCCAGGTGATTTCAAAGGGACTTTTGGGACCCTAATTCCCACCCATCTCTTTCCTCTCCACACAGACCCAGTGGAGACACTGAAGTACTGAGGGGAGGGCCTTGAGGGGCTCCAGAATTTCTTATCCTTGGCCCCCGCCCTATGCTTCTGTTCTGTCTGCAGTAGCTTGGGCTGGCAGTAATATCCCAAACTGGAAAAGCCTCCAGGGCCAGCACAAACTCCAGACTCTGTCTCCCCAAAGAGCTGGGGTCCCTGAGCCACACCCAGCCCTCTTTTCAAGCCAGCCGCCCCCATGCCTTGCCTGGCCCCAGAGGCCTTGAGGGGGTGACTCCTCCTCTAATCCCCAGAGCAGACGGAGATGAGGAAAGGTTAATTTCCGTCCCAGCTGCCTGACAGCTGGGGCTGACAGTGACAGAGTGGACAGCCAGGAGACCGGGGACACGGGGGAGGGACGATGGTGTGGGAGGCCCTGCATGCGGCCAGGACCAGTTGGTGGCTCAGCCTTGTCTCTGGCCCCTGAAAAGGACCTCAGAAGGCATTGCACCCAGGGTCCAGCACTTTCTCCATACAGCTGAGGAAATAGAGGCCCAGAGAGGAGACAAGATTCATCCAGGCCCTTTGGTCCCCGGGGTCAGTGCCCTTCCCATGACCACTCTGCCTGGACGAGAGAGGGGCCGAGCCTGCCTTGCAGAATCTGTGGCCTGAGGGTGCCTCACCATCCTTGCGGTAGTAGAGGATGTCCACCTTGCACTCCTCGGCCCCCAGCAGGGCCTGCGCCAGGCGGGACATGGCACTGCGCGGGGTGTTGGGGCCTGTGAGGAAGTCGCAGGTGCATGGTCTCTGCATCACTTCCACTCGGGAGTAGCCGAAGAGTTCACAGAAGCCGTCGTTGCAGTAAATGATGGCACAGTTCTCCATCTGAGCGTTGGCGATCAGGAACTTACGACCTGGGGCGGGAGGTGGGAGCCCATGGCAACCAGGACCAGGCAGTAGGGAGGGAAAGATCAGAGGGACTTGTGGGAACGGTTGGTGTGTGTGTGCGTGGGGGGGATTGGATCTGGATGCAGAGCAGAGCCGTGATCAAAATGAAGGAAGGGGAAGGTCAAGTCTGGGGAGGGTGGGAAGACCAAGAAGGCCAGAGTCATGGGGGAAGGCCATGGGGCTCCTGGGAGTAATGAGGGGGTGGTCAGGAGGGGAAGCAGGACAATGATCAGAGAAGGGGAAGGGGAATCAGGCCTGGGAATTGTGGGGAGACCAGGGCAGTAATGGGGTCGGTGAAGTGGGGGAGAGGCCCAAGTCTTCCTGGAGCAGGGAAAGGGACAGGTGAGAGGGAGCAGGGGTGTGAGCTGGGGGCCCGGCCTGGGTGAGCTCCTAGAAAGACCAGAGTGGCTCAGTCAGGAGGTGAAAAGGAGGGTGAAAAGGAACCCTCTGGAGGAAGTTGCAGGCAGAGGAGGGGTCAGGAGGGAAGCATGACAGGTATACAAGGGGAGGTCAGGGCTTAGAACGGGCAAGAAAACAACTCAGGGTGAAGCGGGGAGCTGCACTTTGCCCAGCGTGTAGAAAGGAGGTGGCGTTGGAGGTAAAAGTAGGGGCTCGCTGGAGGAAAAGGTGTTTCTCGGACATTGAAGGGAAGGATATGCGTTTGGCATCAGACACCCCCCCTACCCTGCTCCATTCAAAGTTAGTAAAGGGTCCGGCCACTCCTGCCGCCGAACCAGGGCTCCAGATCATGCCCCAACCCACCGCACACACTCACTCTGGCCCTCGAACTTGCGGATGATGGTGTCCAGGTAAGTGTTTTGGGGCGCGACGTGGCCCCTGCGGACCGGCATCTTTCGGCCGCGGCCTCTGCCCGGAGCCAGCAGCTCCCCGGCTCCCTGCTTCTCCGCCTGTCCTCTGGCTCAGTGGCGTCCGGCTCCGGTGGGCGCCGCCCCCGGGGAGGGCCGCAGGGCTTCGTGCCCCGCCCGCCCGCCTGCGTCTACCCCTCTGCTGCCCTCCCCGGCTGGCCGCTCGCCGCGCGTCCTTCCCTCCGTGGCCGCCCGGGAGCTGTCCGCGCCGCGGTGCTGAAAGGAGCCGCGCGGCAGCGGCGGCGGGGCGGGGTCCGCGGGGCGGGGGCAACTTTTCCGAGACTCAACGGGGCAGGGGCGGGGCCCTGACTCTTAAGGGGCGGAGCTGGGCGGGAGTCCGGCGCCAGGAATCAATCGGGTAGGGCCTCTTTGAGGAGCTTCTGCTCTGTCCCAATGGACTGTGCCCTCGGCCCTCTCAGACCCGGTTCAGGTACCAGGGGGCCAATCTGGACATTGCCAGGCCGTCTCTCTCAAGCAGAGGAGGAGAGGAGGAGCCAAAGGGGTTGTTAAAGGCCTCAGATAGTCTTCTGCTGAAGGTTTCTTTCCCGATCTGACCATTGGACTGGACTCGGGCAATGGTATGGATAGACCTTTACCAAGTGCCCTTTAACTGAATCCCAGTGCCCATGCAGACCTCCTAGTGGCAAGCCCATCCAGGACCTGGTACTGGCAGTGTAATGCACAGGGAATATGCAATGAGGTGCTTTCTTTAGAGGCCTGAGAGCTCTTGGCATAGAGATACTGCTTGGGAGAAGAACAGATTTAAAACCACATATTAGCAAGTGACCACTGATAGAAGTGTCTGAGTGCTGGTTGAAAATGAATACAATAGAATAAGCAGATGGGGATGAGGTGAGGTTTACTGAAAGAGCCTTGGAGAGCAGTGGGGGAAGGAGAACGCTGTTCACTGAGCATCTTGGTGAGCTTGAAGCTTTGCAGAGGGTCCAACAGCCAGTTTGGAGCCATCCTTGGAGGGCAAGCACCAACAGGGCATGCACTTTAGGCAAAGGCCGATGATGGAATCAGTGCAAAGGGCTGAGCTGGGAGGTGGGAGAAAAAGGGAATGATAAAGACCCTCAAATGCCATTTTGAACATCTAGATTTAACTGATGGACAACCAAGTTGTTAAGCAGTTAGACATGAAGGAAATATTCCAGTGAAAGAAACTTTACAGCGGAGATCCAAAGAAAGAAACTTTACAATGGCGGGTGGGGGAGGGAGGACGGACAAGGAGGCTCAGTGAGAGTTTTGCTGGAGTCCAGGTGAGAGGCTTGGAGTCCTGGGCTGGGTGTGCCTTTGCCATGCAGAGCCACAATGCCTGATGGGGATCTCGTTGGCCACTGTGGCTGGGGGATGGGAGGGCTGCAAGTGTGGCCTCCTGGGGGGGCAGAGTTGTCCTGGCTGGCCCCGTGTCAGGGGGGATAGCCTGGCTGTGGAGGAAAGGTGGGGCTGTTTCTCATGGGCTCAGGGCATGGGGTGCTGAGCTCTGAGGAGAAATTTGGGCAGAGACACACTCACTCACTCACTTACTCACTCACTCAAACATTTTCCAAATCCCCACTGTGTGCCATGGCCTGTGCTGGCTACAGATGTTTCACTGTGTCCTGACCTTACAGAGCTGACAGCTAGTAATGAGGACAAATAAGGACATTACAGCAAGGCAAAGTAACAACAGTGACGGAGACATCAAATGAGGGTGCTCTGGAGCCTGCGGTCAGAACAGAAAGTGCTCGGACTCTGCCAGAACTCAAGAAGACCTCTTGAAACCTGGATAGAGGTAG
The DNA here is from genome assembly GCF_042477335.2 of Ovis canadensis. NCBI lineage: Eukaryota > Metazoa > Chordata > Mammalia > Artiodactyla > Bovidae > Ovis > Ovis canadensis. The sequence goes on along the minus strand of NC_091255.1, from coordinate 56,249,440 downwards.
GCTCCATGGAGATCTCGGCCCAGTCCTTCTGTACCCTGATCCCTGACTTCTGGGCTCAGATCTTTAATCTAGAGAGAGCCAGTCCCATCTCTTGGCCACTTTCCCGCTTGCTCAACTGCAGCCCTGATGCCTCCTCTGTGGTTTCTGGCTGCAATGTTACTTCCTCTCAAGGTTCCCCTAATTTCCGACAGACATTGATTTTCAGTCTCCTGGGGGGCCCCTGGGGCCTCAGTCCAAACTCACTAAGTTCCCATACACCGGGTGTGGCACCCTTGTGTTAGACCCAGGCTGGAAAGAAAGGGCGAAGAGGGGCAGGAGCAGAAGCCTTCCCTTTCTATTCCTAGGCTTGTCCTTAGAGCACTCATTCCCCAATGTCCTCCTTAAAGCTCTCCCTCCCCATCCTCCCCTCCTCCACTGAGCCTGGAAAGGTGCTGTTTGCCCTGTACTCAATCCCCAGGGCAACAGGCCAGGCAGCAGGTGTGTGGGTGTTGAACAAGGCCATCTCTGGAGTGGAGTGGCTGGAGATGAGCTTTGTTTAAATATTAAACAAGTCAATCATTAATCAAGCCTGGCTGGGTGCCCAGCTACCCCCTGTCTGCATTTGGGAGGGCCTGGTCTGGGGCCGGGATGGGCCATGGGGCAGTTTATAAGGCTACTTGCATCTCAGACAGCTGACAGGCAGCTTCTGGGGGCTGGATTATGCAGCCCAACACAGTGCCGGCCAGAATACAGAGTTTAGCGCTCATGAGCTGAGCACGGATGTACAAGGAGCATCTGGTCCTACTTGCATGCATTTGATAAAGGCACTGAAGCAATGTCCTGTTTCTAACCATGGCAGATACTCCTTGGGCATTGCAGCCCCTGTCCAGCCCCACAGTAGAATTTCTGAAGAAAACATCACGTAAAGAACCAGTTTTGGGGTGAGGGGCTGGTTTGGGTCACTAAAACTATGGATCCTGAACCCCAGGAGAAGGCAGCTGGTCTGGAACCCAGGGCAGACATGGAATCACCCAGTCACCCATGCACATGACCTCACATACAATAGTTCACAAACGCACAACTGCCCATATACCCAGATCTGCCATGGTTGCACCCAATAGCAGTTGGGTGCTATGCAGGCAAGCAGTCCCCTCCCCCCCCTCTTAATTTGGCCACCCTCCTCCTGCCCCCAAACCTCACCAGTTGCACTGGTGTCTAGTCCCAGCTCCCCCATTCATCTCTCATCCACGGAGGCTTCCTGTTGTGCTGTGTGAAAATCCGAATGATGAGGCCAATGGAGCCCAGCGTCAGGAGGAGGCAGAGGCCCAGCAGCATCCACTGTCTCTTGACGACTTGGTGGGGCTCCATGGCTATGCCCAGAAAGTAGGTTTTGGATGCTGGCTTGATGGCACTGGAGTCCTGTGATCTGGGGCTCTGTGACTGGGTGCCCTGTGACCTGGTGTCTTGTGTACTGGTGTCTTGGGTCAGTGAGCTTTTTTCCAGGGTGTACAGCCTGCGGCCCAGCAGCAGGACTGCCAGTAACATGACAAAGCTCAGGGCCAGCAGCGTCCATTGCCAGGATTTGACCAGGTCAGTGTTCAGCTCCATCCCCAGGAATGCTGCTCTGCTTGTTTCTCTTTCTGTGGAAGACACAGGAAATGCATGGAGCAGGTGGAGCTGGGGAGGGTGCCTCGTGGTGACCAGACGGGATCTGATGGCCACAGGCATTCTCCCTAGCCTCTGGCACCTGCCTTCCAAAGATGAGGGCCTGGCCTTGGAAGGAGGGTAGGAAAAAGGAGCAGGAGGAGGAGGGGGAGCAGATGGCACAGGTAGGGCCATGTACCCCATGGAGCCCAGCAGTGGCTCCATGCAGGGTCAAGAGGTCAGATGCCCACCCCGTGTGCTCAGATCCACCCTGAAGTCTAGCTGGACAGTAGGCAAGGAAGCCTCCGAGCCAGTGGCTGGGGCATGGGCTGTGGTTTTGGCCGAGGCTGTATCAGGTACAGACAGGGTCACACTGCAAGTTCCTTGATGGGTGAGGGGTAAAGGCTGGGCTGTGGTAGGGGCTGGCCCAAAGCAGGCTAGGGTCAGGCCTGGAGCTGGAACAGAGGTGGGACAAGGGTCAGATAGTCAAACCTTCAAAGGAACAGCTGAAGTCTGGCCAGCCCAGTATCTCCCCCTGCCGCACATTCTCAGTGACCAGCCAGTTCAGCAGGGGCTTGAAGTAGGTCATGAGGGCCTTTGTAGACACCTTGGTCTCCCCAGTCATCTTCTCCAGGACCTCCGGCCAGGGCTTGCTCGAGCCCAGCTTCAGGACATCCCTGGGAGTGTAAGTACAGCTGTGAGGCTGTGTGGGGGCATTGGCTGATGCTGCTGGGACCCCTCAGTATGCCCAGCCCCACCTTTAGAGTCTGACTTTGCTAGCCAGACTCTCCCAACAGATGTTCAGCATAATGGGTAAAATCACAAGCTCTGTATGGAAGAGGCCAACACAATAATGTAAAACAATTATCCTCCAGTTAAAAAAAAAGAAAAAGAAATCTCAAACTTTGAAATAATACTCATCTGTGTTTGATTCTTGACCCTGTGACTCAGCTGTGGGACCTTGGGCAAGTACTTAACCTTTCTGAATCTCAATTTCCATATCCATAAAATGGAGAAAATAACAGAACCTACCTCTTAGGGTGGTTGTGTTGACCAAATAAACACAATTCTGGGAGCATAATTAGGTAGGCAATAAATGTCTGATTACTATTATTATTATTACTAATACTACCACCTTGAGGATTATTATTATCCTGGACTCAAATAAGCCTAAATTCATGGAACACTTTCCCATGAGGTGCTCAGTCCCTTCCGGTCTCCCAGGGAGTGTTTGGGAGGATTAGCAAGATTGCAAGCATGGGATGTGTTCTGTGCACTGCCTGCGGCACTGCAGAACTGTCAGCTGCCTTGAGGCTCATCCAGGGGTCTAGCCTCAGGCTTGGCCCAGGCACTCAGGTAGGGGGACAGTGTGCGCCGCAGCCAGGGCTCCAGGCTCCTCCACCCCAGTGTCCCCCGCAGAGGCAGCAGGAGGTGTATGTGATACTTCCCAACCTGCTTCCCCGATCTGAGCTGGAGAGAGGTGGGGCTGAGAGGCCCAGAGGCCTAGAGTATGAAATCTAGGCCGTCAAGACTCAGGTTCAAGAACCAGCAGTGCTAGTTATAGGCTGCACAGCCACAGACGATCAACTTAACCTCTCTCAGCCTCAGCTTCTTCATCAGTAAAACCGGCCCCCATTAATACCTGCATTTCACTGTGGTGAGGATGAAGACACATAATGGCAGCAAAAAGGGCTTTGTAGCTTGCAAAGTCTTATATACACTGCTTAATAAACAACTGGGAAAGAATAAGGTGGCGAGACTAAAGGTCAGTAGATCCATGCATGGCAGAGACCACTGGGGGAAAATGTAGTTAGGATCCTAGAGAAATGGAGAAAAGTCATCAAGATAGAAAGGAAAAAAAACAAGCGAAACCCCATAACTACTTTTAGGTAAGAGGATTTTATCAAGTGGCAGGTACTGCAAAAAAGGAAGGACCTGGTGGGGAAGTCTCAACCACTGAGAGTCTGCCTACTCAGAAACAGTCCTTCAGGCTGGGTGGGACAGAGGTTTGGTACAGGCAGCACGTGAGACTTGCAAAGCTGACAGCTGGGCACTGCCTGGAGCCCTCAACTCCAGGGCAGCAGAAATGGGCCCGTGGGCAGGATTAGGCCCTCACAGCTAGCTGAGTGAGCCAGGGGAATTTGGGAACTTGGACCAAGGCCACTTCTACCTTCTATTCCCAGTGGCACCAACCTAGAGGCTACCCCAGGGTGATCACACTTAGGAAGATGAGTCAAAATTAGCAAAATCAAGTTTTAAACTCTATTAGGGAAAAGAGCAGCCAAGAATCTTGCCCTTCCCCTTCTCGCCTGCAAGCGCTTGCCTGCCCCATTCTTCCACAAAAGGCCTAGAGATGACTGGCAAGTCCTCGGCATGCTTTGATACCAAGTCAGACCCTGGGAGCCTATATGTCCTGGGTGGAGAGGGGTAGGGAAATGATGAGAAAGACTGAGGTCAAATGTCTCACCGATCAAGTGGGATAAAGGCTCAGTCAAAAGTGAGTTGATGCTGGACTTCCCTCATGGCTCAGTGGTAAAGAATCTGCCTGCCAGTGCAAGAGACACAGGTTTGATCCCTGGTCTGGGAAGATCCCGTCATGCTACGGAGCAACTAAGCCTATGGGTCACAACTACTGAGCCTGTGCTCTCGGACACAGGAGCCACAACTACTGAGTCCACGTGTCACATCTACTGAAGCCTGAGCACCTAGAGCCCAGGCTCCGCTACAGGAGAAACCATGGCAATGAGAGACCCAATCTCCACAACTGGAGAGTAGCCCCTCACTCCCCACAACTGGAGAAATAGCCTGAGCAGCAACGAAGACTCAGCACAGCCAAAAATATAAAATTATTAAAAAAAAAAAAACAAACTTAAGAGTACTCTTGGAAATATCCAATGAATATTAAAGTGTGTTTTTTAAAAAGAGTTGATGTATGGAAAACGGAAGTCTGCTATTTCTTGTACTCTTGCACTGAAGGACAGAGTTCCCTCCTTGGTCCCCTGGCAAGACCTCCTTACCCTCTTTGCATGTTCACCAAATCCCTTTCTTGCTGCACCAGCTCCTTTCTTGGCGTATGGTTATTGGTTTATCCTGTGGCCCATTGCCCCCTGCTGGACGCAGGGCAGGCTGTTGGGCATGTGAACAGGTAAATGTTTGCTGAGTGAGTAAATGATGGGCACCCAGAGACATGAACGCAGGGAGCTGAGAGGCCCCTTCTGTGCCACACATTCTGAGAAGCTCAAACCTGGGCAGTTGGCTAGAATAAATCCCAGGAGTATGAAAAGATGAAATAGCAAATAGACTAGGGAGACAAGAAGGCATGTCAAGTGCAGCCCTCCTGGGAGCAAAGGCAAGGATCAGTCTTGCAACTCTGTCTGGCCTCATGGGTACTGACAAGCTGCATGGTGGAATCACAAACATGCTCATTACATTTTCAAAGGATGCCAAATTATTGTGGATAATTATTAGGATACTACATAGTGGCTTTGTTCATCCTCTGGGAAACCAGGAATAAAACTCAACATGACCTTGACCGATTATGGTAATGGACCTGCTGAAATCAGTTGAAATGCAATGAGAAAAAGATTATGTCAGTGGGGCAGGCTCCATATCCCAGAGACTGGAGTGCTGATCTTGGGACCAGAGGGCCCAGGTCTAGCTTCACCAGAACAGCATCCTTTATAACTGATGGAAGCAACAGGGTGGAAGGTAATGTGTTCTAGAGTCACTTTGGGGCTCAAAGCATGATTCTGCCACTTCCTAGATCAGCAACATGCAATTATACCTCTCTGAGCTTCAGTTTCATCATTTATGAAATGTGGATAATAAAATCCACTTTGCAAGTTATGAACTGCTAATGTGAAGCACTGTAAGAGCGCTTGTTAGAGAGCCAGCCTGTGGAAGTAAAGGCTTCCAGCCCAGGTCAGCCTCTCACCCCGCTCCAGGTTTCCTTCAGGGCCAGAAACTTGCACCACAGAGGCAGGGATGGAAAGGATGGGCTAGACACCAAGAGCAGGGAAAAGAGACTGCGGGTGGGGGGTCAAAGTAGACCACAAGCTGATCAGAGTGGGCCAAGAGGCTGGTGCAAAAGCAACCCGGATCAGCCTGGGAACTGGGTTCAGGCACGTCTGAGAAAAGACAGGCAAAGCAGAGTGCACTCCAGGGCGCATCAAGTGCTGCTGAGAAGCTAGGCAGGCACCTTGCAGGGAAAGAATAAGGGGATTCAGACGGAAGATGGAGGCAGAGGCGAGACCCCAACACTGGCTTCCCATCTGGGACAGTTCGATTTATTGACAACGTGAGCAAGTGCGTGCATGCGTGTGTGTGCATGTTAGCAGCGGGGGCTAAGCCATCTCTCTGACCACAGGGGCTACATAAGAGGAAATGGGCTTTGATTAACATGGGAGAGACTGTAGTCTCTCAGACTCTGTAGTCGCTCGTAGTCTGACAGAGGGAAGAACTTCCACCAGAACAGAAGCGCTGTGCAGGGGACCTGGGGTGGAGCCAGGTGAGCAGAGGAGCCCAGCGCAAGCTTCCAGCAAGGTTAGGGAAGGACAAGGGAAGGGGGAGGGCACTCACTCCAGGAGCTTCCCAGCCTCCTTGGAGTTATAGATGTCACAGTGGTGCAGCGGCCCCATGTGGCCTGAGGCCTTGCAGAGTGCTTCATGGAACTGGAATTGGAGCACGAGGCTGAGAAAGTACCTGGGGAGAGAAGGCGAGGCCGGCTGGGGGCGTGGCAGGGGTGGGCTTGGGTCAGTGGTCACTGTCAGGGAGGCTGGTCCTGGGATGCTGCAGGATCTCTCCTTCCTAACCTTCTGGACTCATGCGCCCCCTCCCCGCTCCTGCTCACCTTTCAGGGCAGCAGACACGCTTTCCCATCACGCTGCCCTCCACAGGGGAGCTGATGTGAAAGCAGTGTGTTCAGGACAAGGCCCTCAGGAGAGTGTGCCGTCTGACAGGAGGAGGTGGGGAGGCGTGCAGGGGGAGGACATTTGGGTCTGGGGCCTTCCTGAAAATCCTCCACCTGGGTCCTGTGTCCCCGAACCCCCAGCCCCCAGGCCAGTTCTGCTGGAGTGGCCCAGACCTTACCGTATGTAGGGCAAGCTGGCAGAGATGTGAAACTTGGCGCCTGGATCAAAGTCCTCCTCTGTCCGAGGGATGGGAGGGCACAGGCCCTGGTATTTCAACCTGGGGGCGGTGTTAATCGGGGGCTTGAAAGTGCCACCTGGTAAGATTTCCAGAGCCCTTTTCCTTCTGGAGCATTTGCACAGCTGTCAAAGCGACTTGGCATGAGGAGGACACTTAATGCATTTTATTGATTAAATAAATGAGTTGAAAACACATGGGATTGGGAATCAGAGAATTAAACAATTACAGGAGTAAACATCGAGCATGTCCTCTCTGCAGGAACTGTGCCGAGTTCTCCACACCGGCTCCCTCAACTCTATCCTGGCTCTGGGGACACGGGAGGGAACGGGCTAGGCAAGGTCCCTGCTTTCATCTTAACGATGGGGGACGGCCATGGACCAACCAACCAAGTGGTTTCATCTGGTAAGAAGTGCTGAGAAGAAAACACAGCACCATCCCTGTGGTATGGAGGAAAACCGAGGCTTAGAGATCAGGGAGTTGGTAGCAAGACACGGCAGAGTCGCGGGCAGACCCCAGTAACTGCTGGCTTTGCCCCTCTGAGCTGTGTGACTGTGGGAAAGTTGATTGTTACCGAGTCTGCTTGTAAAGTGTTGTCTGAAATGGGCATAACGTGAGCCATCTTTGGGGTGGACGAAGTCTATGGAAAAGCTCGTCGTTTCACGTTGGCCCACTGGAGCCCTGCACAGTCTTCACGGGGAAGCTTCTCTCTCATCCACGAGGTTCTGTTCGAGGACCAGGGAGTTGCCCCCTCCCTCAGCCTCCGGTTTCCATCACTCAGGGGGTGGTGGGTGTGGCTGAGGAAGGGGGTGACGTCCCTCAGTCCAGATGGCTGGTTGGGGTGCCTTTGGAGGGGGCACAAGGTTAAGACTCTGCCAATCCCCCCAGTGATGTCCGGTCCTGAATTTGGGGTGGGAGTCGGAGGGTGAGAGGACAAAGGGAGGGGCAGCCCGCTCTGCCATCCCTGGGTGGCAGTGTGACCGCAGGCTGGGCACCTGTTCTTCCTCTGAGAGTGGCCATGGGTCGTTGTAAAGGCTCAAGTCAGCCTAAGGGCCTGATGTGGGCCCTCCAGGAGTGCCTATGGCCAGCAGACCTGAGCTGGTGGGTCTGAGGATTGGTGGAAAAGAGGAAGCCTTGTGCACGCGCAATTATTATCCAATCTAACAGCCAGGGGTCGGTGACGGGATGGACACGGGTGCCCCTCACTCAAGACTGATGCTGCCCGACTGCTGGGGGGCTCCTTCACCGCCAGTTCCGCCCACAGACAGGCCTGGAACACAGTCAGAGACAGGTGTGTGTGTCTGTGTATGTGTGTGTGTCAGGATAATAGGAAAGGGGGCAGTGGGCTTGCCCTTGTCATATAAGGACTCTCCACCGGAAGGAAAGAGCTCAGACCCCAAACACCCGCTCTGCTGGCCCCACTGGGAGGCAGAGAAGGGAGGGGAGGAGCAGGAAGGCCTGCCTGGTGGTCAGCATCCCATTCTTGGAGGGCCCAAGTGCACCACCGTGCGAGCTTGCCGGCCTCCAGGGGCTACGAGCCTGCTGAGTGCTGGAGCCAGATTTGACACAATCCCCCAAGACCCACACTCCGGCCCTGCCCACTTCAGTGGGAATACTTTTGTCTGGTGACGAGACAGCCAATGCCACCCCAGGGCTTCCCCGTGGCCACAGATTAGCAGCATCACACTCCCAGTTCTGCCCCCAGAAGCGAGACGGTGGTGCCCTTTGGTAGCAGGCGGTCCCCTTGAGGCTGCCCCAAAAGCCCACCCTGGTCCAGGTGTGGCCAGAGGGGCCCGAATGGCGGTCCTCCCCACCTGAGGTTCCACCACTCCTGGTTGTACACGTCCTTCTCGATGGTGCCGTCAAAGACCTTCCAGCGAAACAGGTCCATCAGGTAGGCGAAGGGGATGAAGGCGATCTTCTCCAGGGCAACGCTCATCAGGAAATTGACCTCCTCCTCTGGGGAAAGCGGGGGGCAGTCAGGAGGCGGCTCTGGTCCCGCCTCCCTTAGGCCTTGCCCGGGGGCCCCAGGCCTGGGATCCTTCTGGTCCCCATCACCTTTGTCCTGGTGCTGTTGGCTGAGCAGGCCTCTGTTGAGCAGGTGCTTGTGGGAGGAGGCTGAGAGGGTGACCACCGACCCCACGGCCTCCTCGAAGGCTGGGTTGGCGCCTGCGCGGAAGATCACCGAGAGGTTCTTGTACTGCAGGAAGTACTGGATGTGGCCCATCTGGTGGAAGATGGACAGCAGGTCCTTTATAGTCACTTCGGTGCACTTCTTTATCCTAGGGTTAAAGGGCAGGGGTCAAGGAGGATGGGGATGCCCTGGGAGAGGGAGACATTGCCCTACTCAGGCTCTGTAAAGGGACTGGGAGGTCAGGCTGGAGACCAGCAGGGCCTTGTGCTCTCGGTACTCCAGGCGCCACATCCGAGCAGGGGCCAGGCCCTCGGCTTTCACACTCATCTCCCCCAGGTGGCCGGCTCACCGCCCCCTACCCCCCGCCACCACCCCGCTGAGACAGGCAGACAGGTGGAGAGCAGAAGGAGCAGAGGAAGGGGGCGATACCGCGCAGGGTGAGCACCTGAAGTCCTTCCCGTTGTAGAAGTCCCAGGCGGACGCGTGGCACTCCACCTCCCGCCCGTCAGTTGGCCTTTCCATCATGGAGTTTTCCCAGAACTCAGGAGGGGTGGAAAGCAGCCCCATGGAGGTGAAGAATTTTTCAGCCTCTTGGAACATTTTCTCGGGCTTCCAGTGCTGTGGGGAAGAGGCAGCATGTGGGACCCTGCCCGGGGGCTGTGGGGTGGGCAGGGCAGACCGGGGCCCAAGCGCTGACCTGGCCTTTCATGATCTTCGTGATGTCCTCAGGGGGCTTCTCCGGGAAGGGCAGCGCTAGGTCTAAGATGTTGACCCAGGACTGAGCCCACATGTTCCCTGGGAGAGGAGGGGCAGGGTTAAGAGGAGGCGGGAGACCGTCTCTCCCCACCGACTGAGCGCCAGCTGGGGCTTTACCCAGGATGTGGGCGGGGATGGGCCCCCTCAGGTCGATGAGCTCGGGCCCATAGAAGCGGTAGAGGGCCCTCCGCACGTAGGCGTGCAGGTTCAGGTAGAGCGGCTGCAGCTCCTGGAACAGCTGCTCCAGGTCTTCCTGCAGCGAGTCGGACTCGTACGTGGACCGCCACAAGGCCCCCATGTCTTGGTAACCTAGGACAGGGGAGGGGGCTCAGGGTTGACCCCCACCCACCCTTCAGCCTGGCCTGGCTGGCAGGAAACCCAGGCACCTGCTAGGGAAGCCAACTGACCTAGATCCTCGAGGTCTTTATCTGCCAAACAGGAAAGACACCACCCTCTCAAGGTCACCATCCATAAAGGACGAGAGTGGGATGGAAAGGCACTTAGCAAAGCACACACTGAGCATCCTCTGGGCCTGCATCCTCTGGGACAGGGTCTGCTCCTCTCTCCACCTGGAGCCCCACCCACCCGGGCTGCCTTTCTTCAGATCCTCCCGAAAGCTTCTTGTTGCCCAGCTTGCTCCATCTTTCAGGCCTTGGATGAATGTCAGCGAGGCCCTCCCCGCCCACCTGACTGAAACAGGGTCCCTTCTTCTCTCTCTGCAGCCCCATCCTTCTCAGCACTTATCCTGGGTGGTGACTGGAAATGAGCGTCTGTCTCCCAGAGGCCTGTAAGCCCGGGGAGGGTGGGCACCTTCCCCGTCTTTCCACCTGTGCATCCTCAGACCTTCCCCGGCAACGGCACACCCCAGGAGTAGTGCTCAGTTGCTGTTTGTGGATCCACACGACAAGTGAGCCAGCTCTGCACTCCCCAGCGGCAGGACTCAGGGTCCCTGTCTCCAGGTCCTACCCAGACTCGGCTTCACCCTTCCCAGCACTGCCCTGAGCCCCATGCAGGCTGCAGTCTGCCCAGCTGGATGGGCTGGCAGGTGCGGGGTGAGGGGCCTCACCATTGAGCTTCGCAGCCTTGTTGCTGAGCTGCACGTAGCGCTCAAAGGTCATGCGGAGCTGGCGACCCACAGCATCCCGCCAGCCCTGCCAGGCCCACAGCAGCTCCTTCTGGTCTCGGGAGGTGGCCATGACTTCTTCGAGGTCTGTATCCAGAAAAGGAGCCAAGGTGGGACCTCATTCCACCCGGCCTCCTGCTCTCTCCTGCTGTGGGTAGCCCTCCCCATGTGCAGCTGGGGCTGGGAGGAAGGTGGGAATCTGGAGACTATTGGAACAGGCTGTGCTGAGACTCGGGTGGGTGGGTGCGGGCTTGGGTGCTCACCAGGCTCCAGGGGCAGGCAGGGCCCCTCATTCAGGCAGACCTGGGCCATGCTGTACGTGGTCTCCATGTAGGCCAGAATCTCGTTGTACTGGGGGGACAGGTGTCACCCAGGGCAGGCCCGCAGCCATGGGCCCACCCCCAGCGCTAGTCCCACCAGCTGGGAGAGGCAGGCCTGGCCAAGGCATCGTCCCATCTTCCCACTAGCCTCTGCTCACCTCCCTCACCCACCCAGAGGAAGCTCTGGCCCTGCCTCCCCCAACCTCTTTCCAGCCCCAGGCGGCTCCCCACCCAGCAGCCTGCCCACCCTGGGGTGGGGAGCATGTGCCTGGAGACCTGGGGGCTTGTCCATCACCTCCCGGAGCTCCTCCTTGGGCAGGGCCGCCTTGTCTACGTTCAGCAGCTTACTCAGCATGCGCTTCACGTCCGAGTCCTGGAAGTTGGCGACCTTAAACAGGCGGGCCCGCGTGCCAAAGTACAGCGTGTGCTGGGACTTCTCCACGTCCTTGTACAGCTGGAAGGACGGTCACCACATTTGTCGTGTGAGGGTGAAGGAGAGGGTGAGGGTGTCACAGTGAACTCCAGGGCCCAGCCCCACAACCTCCTTCCAAAACCCCTTTAAAGGGTTTGGAGTCATTGAAACTTTGCTAAGAGCAAGAAGGGAGGGAACCTGCTCCCTAAAAGCAAGCAGGTGATATTTACAAGAGAAAAGAAGCTAGAGGTTCCAGCCCAGACAGCTTTCAGGGCTCCAGGAGGCCTGGAGCCTGACGTCTGTTCCGACACGTGCTTTGGGGCTTCCCCCTCTCATCTAGCTCTGGAAGAGTGGCAAAAGGTGTGATTCCTTGCCCCCCAGCACCCCTGCACCGTGACCCCTGAGAAGAACAAAGGGCGAAGGGGGCAGGGGTGGAAGTGGTACCACACCATCTCCTCTTGATTTTTCTTTGTGATGTTGGTGACATAGTTCCAGGCGGCCTCCATGAACTGGTTCCACACAACCTGGGCTGTTCGGTCGTAAAACTGCAGGAAGGCCTTTGCCACAGTCTCATTGTAGAGCTGGTCTGCAGAGACGGAGATGGGCATCAATTGTCCTGGGAGGGGCCTGCCCCTGCCTGGTCCCCGGGCCTGACCCCACGCTCCCTTGGGTCGTAGCCCCACCTGAGTCCTGGTCACTCTGAGCCACGGCACAACAGACGAGCACAAGTAGGGGAGGTCCAGGGCAAGTCCATCTTGTTCCCATGGCCAAAAGAACAGCAGAGCTGGAGGGGGCTGTGGCCCAATCACGGTCCAGCTCCATATTGTGACATCAGGGGCTAAAGGGCCAGCCACGGAATGTCAGAAAGGGAAAGGCCCCACCTAACTTCTGGCCCAACTGTCCCCATTTTACAGGTGAGGAGACTGAGGTCTAGAATGGTCTAGCCATACTACCTTCACACCAGGTCAGTGGCAGAACCAAAAGGACAACCAGGGCTCTTGATGTCTAGACCAGAGCTTGTTCCACTCTACTTTGTCACTTCTCCCTGGCATTGGAGCCACCCTTGATCTTGACCAGGGATTGATGAACCCCCTCCCTCCACAGGCCGCCATTACGTCTGAGCAGGTGAGTGGGAGGATGGATGAATGGGTAGATGGAAGGAAAAGACCTCTCTGGGTCTCTGGATTCTGGAAGCACAGTTGTCCTTCCATGCTCTTCTGTCTTGACCACTTATGTTCTCAGTTTTTGGCCTTTTTCTCTCTTGAGGGAAGTATGATCGACCCAGGGCTCCTCCTCTTTCACTGTCCTTACACCTGTTTCCCAAGGGAGAGCCCTAGACCATAAGTTTGCTGTCAGGAGGCACAGAAAGTAAGGGGCCATCTATCAGGATTTTAAAAAAACAGTATGTTTTGGTTGCTTGGTTATTATTTGGTTACTATTATCTTCATGCTATACACATCACCCTCCAGACTTAATTTTCTTGCAACAAGAAGTTTATACTTTTTGACTGCCTTCACCCATTTCACCCACCCACCCTTCCCTCAGGCATTCACCATCTCTATATCTATGAGTTCAATTTTGTTTTGTTTTGTTTGGGGGTGTTTTTAGGTTTTTTCACTGTTGTTGTATGTGCTCAGTTGCTCAGTCATGTCTGACTCTTTGCGACCCCACGGATGTAGGCCCTCAGGCTCCTCTGTCTGTGGGATTTCCCCGGCAAGAATACTGGAGTGGGTTGCCATTTCCTCCTCCAGGGGATCTTCCTTACTCAGGGATTGAACCCACATCTCCTGTGTCTCCTTCCTTGCAGGGAGATTCTTTACTGCTGAGCCACTGGGCAGATTTTTGTATTTTAGATTTTGCCTATAAATGAGATCATACCGTATTTGCCCGTCTCTGTCTGACCTATTTCACTTAGCATAATGCTCTGAAGTTCCATCCATGCTGTTGCAAATGGCAAGCTTGCCTTCTTTTACATGGCAGAAGAGTATTCCTGTGCGTGTACATGCACGTGTGTGTGTGTATGTGTTACATTTTTAATTTCCATCAGTGGACACTTAGGCTGTTTCCTTATCTCAGCTATTGTAAATAATGCTGCAATGAACATGAGGGTGCAGATATCAAGACTGTAATTTCATTTTCTTTGGATACATACCCAGGAGTGGGATTGCTGTATTATATGGTAGCTCTTCAGGCACTCTATCAGATCTAATCCCTTGAATCTATTTGTCACTTCCACTGTGTAATCGTAAGGTATTTGATTTAGGTCATACCTGAATGGTCTAGTGGTTTTCCCTATTTTCTTTAAGTCTGAATTTGGCAATAAGAAGTTCATGATCTGAGCTACAGTCAGCTCCTGGTCTTGTTTTTGCTGACCGTATAGAGCTTCTCCATCTTTGGCTGCAGAGAATATAATCAATCTGATTTCAGTATTGACCATCTGGTGATGTCCATGTGTAGAGTCTTCTCTTGTGTTGTTGGAAGAGATTGTTTGCGATGACCAATGTGTTCTCTTGGCAAAACTCTATTAGCCTTTGCCCTACCTCATTCTGTACTCCAAGGCCAAATTTGCCTGTTACTCTGGGTGTTTCTTGACTCTCTACTTTTGCATTCCAGTCCCCTATAAGGAAAAGGACATCTTTTTTGGGTGTTAGTTCCAGAAAGTCGTGTAAGTCTTCACAGAACCATTCAACATCAGCTTCTTCAGCATTATTGGTCGTGATATTGAATGGTTTGCCTTGGAAACGAACAGAGATCATTCTGTCATTTTTGAGATTGCATCCAAGTACAAGTATTGCATCCAGATGTTCAAGCTAGATTTAGAAAAGGCAGAGGAACCAGAGATCAAATTGCCAACATCTGCTGGATCATCGAAAAAGCAAGAGAGTTCTACAAAAATATCTACTTCTGCTTCATTAACTATGCCAAAGCCTTTGTGTGGACCACAACAAAGTCTGGAAAATTCTTAAAGAGATGAGAATACCAGATCACCTGACCTGCCTCTTGAGAAATCTGTATGCAGTTCAGGAAGCAACAGTTAGAACTGGTCATGGAACAACAGACTGGTTCCAAATAGGGAAAGGAGTATGTTAAGGCCATATATTGTCATCCTGCTTATTTAACTTATATGCAGAGTACATCATGAGAAATGCTGGGTTGGATGAAGCACAAGCTGGATTCAAGATTGCCAGGAGAAATATCAATAACCTCAGATATGCAGATGACACCACCCTTATGGCAGAAAGCGAAGAAGAACTGAAGAGCCTCTTGATGAAAGTGAAAGAAGTGAGTGAAAAAGTTGGCTTAAAGCTCAACATTCAGAAAATGAAGATCATGGCATCTGGTCCCATCACTTCATGGCAAATAGATGGAGAAACAGTGGAAACAGTGACAGACTTTATTTTTGGGGGCTCCAAAATCACTGCAGCTGTGAAATTAAAAGACACTTGCTCCTTGGAAGAAAAGCTATGACCAACCTAGACAGCATACAAAAAAGCAGAGACATCAGTTTGCTGACAAAGGTCTGTCTAGTCAAAGCTATTGTTTTTCCAGTAGTCATGTATGGATGTGAGAGTTGGACTATAAAGCTGAGCACTGAAGAATTGATGCTTTTGAACTGTGGTGTTGGAGAAGATTCTTGAGAGTCCCTTGGCTGCAAGGAGATCCAATCAGTCCATCCTAAAGGAAATCAGTTCTGAATATTCATTGGAAGGACTGATGCTGAAGCTGAAACTCCAATACTTTGGGCACCTGATGAGAAGAACTGACTCATTGGAAAAGATCCTGATGCTGGGAAAGATTGAAAGAGGGAGGAGAAGGGGACAACAGAGGATAAAATGGTTGGATGGCATCACCGACTCAATGGACATGGGTTTGAGTAAACTCCGGGAGTTGGTGATGGACAGGGAGGCCTGGCATGCTGCAGTCCGTGGGGCTGAAAAGAGTCGGACATGACTGAACTGAACTGAACTGAGCAACTGAACTGAACTGAATTGAACTGATGGTAATCTATTTTTAATTTTTTTTGAGAAACCTCCATACTGTTTTCCAAGTAGCTGCACCAATTTACATTCCTACCAACAGTGCACAAGTGTTCCCTTTTCTTCATATCCTTGCTCTCACTTAATAGTTCTTGTCTTTTTGATAAGAGCCATTCTAAGAGGGGGAGGTGATGTCTCATCGTGGTTTTGATTTGTATTTCCCTGATGACTAGTGAGGTTGTATAACTTTTCATGTACTTCTTGGCCATCAGTAAATCTTCTTTGAAAAAAAGTCTATTCAGATCCTTGCCCATTTTTAAATCAAATTTTTTTCTGTAGTTGTTTGGACTTCCATGAATTCTTCATGTATGTTTAATAGTTAACCCTTTATCAGATAGTATATGATTTACAAATACTTTCTCTGAGTCTGGGAGTTGCCTTTTCATTTTGTTGATGGCTTCTTTTGCTGTGCATAAGCTTTGTAGTTTGATGTAGGATCATTTGTTGATTTTTGCTTTTGTTGCCTTTTAGGTGTCAAATTTAAAAACAATCTTGGCTAAGACTGATGTCTAGGAGATTACTCCCTGTATTTTCTCCTAGGATTTTTATGGTTCAAGGCCTTACTTTGAAGCCCTTAATTCACTTTGAGTTGATTTTTGTCTGTGGTATAAGACAGGGGTCCAGTTTCATTCTTTTGCATGCGGCCATCCAGTTTTCTCAACACCATTTATTGAAGACACTATCCTTCCCTCATTGTATATTCTTGACTTTTCTGTCATAAATATATTGACCATATATGTGTGGGATTATTTCTGGGCTTTCTATTCCGTTCCATTGATCTATGTGTCTGTTTTTATGTCAGTACCAAACTGTTGTGTTTACTGTAGCTTTGTAATAAAGTTTGAAATCAGGAAGTGTGGTGTCTCTAGCTTAGCTCTTCTTTCTCAAGATTGTTTTGGCTATTTGGGGTCAAATATAGTATTTTAAAAAATGCAAAATACAGAGCTGAGATGAAAAGAAGAAAAGGGACTATTCAGATGCCTGGGAGACAAGGAGGGCTCATGCAGCAGCGAGTGGGAGCCCCTATGAGCACTCAAAATGCATCCATGCCCAAAGGGCTGCCATCAGTGCCTGCCTGAGAATAGTCAGCCACAGTGGAAGTAATGCCTCCATCAAGGGAGCCAGCAGATGGCTTCTTTTCCAAAAGGACCCTGCAAGAAAAAACCTTGAAACCAACCCTGAGGACACCTTCACAACCTGGTGTGTGCCTGGTAATGGTTCCCCTGTGGAAGGCTATTCCAGTGGAGATGGCTCATAGGTCAAGAATACCATGTACAAGAGGAAATCCAACGCAGTTAGTGTTAGTAATGACCTCCACCGCTAAACATTGTACAGGGGCTAGGGACCTTTTGAGGGCTTTTGGAATATGAATCCTCACAATAAACTACGAGGCAGGTACTATGATCAATACATCCAGTTTATAGATGAGGAAAAGGAGGGACAGAGAGGTTGGGAAACTTGCTCATAGTCACACAGCTAGCAAACAGCGGAGGTGGGACTCAAATCCACATAGCTCGGCTCCAGAGTCTGTGCTAAACTCCAGACACAGAAATGGATTAGACCACACCCAAGGAAGGAGAGGCATTAGGGAAATCTGAAAGGGACTTAACTAGGCTTCACACCATCTGCAAAAATAAACTCAAAATGGATTACAGACCTAAACATAACTCAGACTGTAAAACTCTTTGAAGAAATCATAGCGGAAAAGCTTCATGACATTGGATTTGGCAATGATTTCTTGGATATGATACCAAAAGCATAGGCAACAAAAGAAAAAACAGACAAGTTGGACCTAATTAAAATTAAGAGCTTTTGCACATCAAAGGACACTAACAACAGAGTAAAAAGGCAAGCAAGAGAACTTGAGAAAATATTTGCAAATCCTAGATCTGATAAGCGACTAATAGCCAGAATATATAAAGAGCTCCCCAAACTCAACAGTGAAGAAACAAACAAGCCAATTCAAGGGTGGGCAAAGGACTTCACTAGATATCTTTCTAAAGATATCTCTAAATGGATCATAAGTACTTGAGAAGATGTCCAATATCACTATTCATTAGGGAAATACAAATCAAACTCCAAAAAACAAAACACAGAAAACATCAAGTGATGGCCAACACATGCAGAAATTGGAAAATCTGTGCACTGCTGGTGGTACTAAAATGGTGCAGCCACTGTGGAAAAGAGTATAAAATTACTTTATGATCCAGGAATTTCAATTTGGGATGTGTACCCAAGAGAAGAGGACTCGAATAGATATGGTGATGGCTGCACAGTAATTGAATATACTCAATGCCACTGAACTGTGTACTTCAAAACAGTTAAAATGGTCCTGGCAGTCCAGTGGTTAAGACTCTGTGCTTCCAATGCAGGGGGTATGGGTCTGATCCCGGGGCGAAGAACTAAGATCCCACATGCTGTGTCATGGCCAAAAAAAAAAAAAAAAAAAAAAGGTCAAATGGTAAATGCTAGGTATATATTACAGCAATTTTAAAAAAAAAGCAGGTCTTTAAAAGTATAAGAGAAGGAACAGGATCTGTGAAGTAAGAATATACTTTTGTGAAGACACTGGAGGTCCAAAACTAATAGAAGTGCAAAAATAAAAAGTATGGTTATGAAATTGGAAAAGTAGTCTTCTCAATGCACAGGCTAAGATATAGCCAGGGAAATCACTTGGAGTGCAGGACAGAGAGAGGGATGAGAAATACGAGCGGGAATGAGGAGACAGAGGACAAAGTAGGAAGCTCCCAGCAGGGCCTGGCAGGAGTCCCGGAGAGGAGGCTGAAGAGGACGAGGAGGTGACAGCTGAACGTCTCCAGAACTTAAGGAAGCCCAGTCCCAGAGGTGAACGAGCCCACTGCACTCCCAGCGGGAGGACATCGATGGTAGAGGGAGGAATTGTGAAGAACGTCTATCCGGCTCGCAGTGAGCTGCTCTGGGCAGTTTTCTCCATCCCTGCAGGAGGGGGCTGGTCTAACTTTGCCCTTCCAGCTCTCTCTCGGGCTTTGACTCGAGGGGATGCTTGAAGTGGGAGGCAGTTACGAAGAAATCTTTATCAGGAGATGATGATCAGGAAACTAGGCACCAGGAATTTCTACATTATCTCATCCGACCAATCGCAGCAATCATGAGAGGGTTCATAAGAACCATCATAGCAACCATCTCACAGGCGTGAAATTGGAGGCTCAAAAAATGGAAGTAAGTTGCTCAAGGTCAAATTCAGAGATAGGATTTGACTTAGGCCTAATCTGAAGCCAGTCGATTCCCTACAGAGCCAGAGTGGGCAGCATGAGGCAGGGTGTGGAGACTGAACAAACCATCATCACTTCCGGCCCGCATGGATCAGAGCTGGTCCCTGACGGGCAGCCTCAGGCAGGGCTCGGCTTTCAGGTCACTGGCAGAAAATGTCGGAATGGCCCCTCTTCCTGGTGTCACCACCTCCTCAGCTATCCCCCAGGCAGGCACGGCCTCACCTCGATCATCCAGGGAGGCAGAAACAGGACTCTAAACGTTTTTAATATTTCAAAAGCCCTGGTGGATAAAGCTGTTAAGTCTTTGCAGCTCAGACCTTTGAGTGCTTCCCAGAGGCTCTGACAGGCAGCAGGAACCCCTGAAGCTTATAAAGATAGGAAGGGGGTCATGACAATGACCTCTGTCTGCCAAACAGCTTTTGAAACATCAGGCTGGGGAGGGGGGTCATTAAAGAAGTCTTGGGTGGTAGAAGGCTTGGAACTATTTAGAGGCTATGTTTATAAATTCCACTGTCTCAAGTAATCATAAACTTCCACTCTCTTGCAAATCCGGAATACCTCAACTCCACATCCGGACCCATGGAATAGGCCTGCACGATTGCAGCTATGTGCCCCCCCCCCCCACACACACACACAAATACAATCACAAACACACACCCAATCACAGGCACATAAATACAGATACACACAATCACAGACACAGGAACACACAGACACCAACGCAGACACACATACTAACAGACACACAAACACACAGATACACACACACACTGACACAACAACAGCTGGAGACTGGAGGGGGGTGGGGGCAAAAGCTGTGGACCTAAAGGATACTAGGGGGACAGATACTAGGGTTGGGCCAAGTCTTATCTGCAAAGCCAAGAAGGGGCACAGGGCCAAGGGTCCTCCCGGGGGGCCAGGCTTTGGCCATTAAAAAATACCATTAGGTTTGGCATTTAAATATTAAGAAAAAGACTGTCTAGTCATGCTACCTGGAAAAAGGTTACACAGCTGTAAATACAGTGTGATCAGATTTAAAATATAGTGTTGAGGAAAAAAGGCTGGAAATACATATACCAAATGTCAACAGTGCTTAACTGTTGGTGTTGATATAAAAGGCTTTTCTTTACACATTTCTTTATTTTCTAAATTTTCTACAGTAAACATCTAGATAAAAGATTTTAAAATGTCCCTCAAAATGATACTCTCTCAAAACCAGGCTGGCCTCTGAGGAAGGCTCGGGGTGAGGGCGTGTGCTGGGGGCATGGGTGGGGTGGTCCCCCGCAGTCAGTCCCTCCGTGGGCACCAGCTTCTGCCTGGCTGGGGCAAAGGGTCCTGACCCTGGGCCCTGGGGGCAGTACTCCGGTGGCTCTGAGCACGTGTGTGAGTGGACATGGAGCTAGGGTAGGCACGGGCCAGTTCTGTGCCCTCAGCCGGCAAGGCGCTCCCCCCCGGGGACTAGAGGACAGCTGGGAGCCTTCCGTCAGGGGACTGGACCGTTTATGGGAATAGCGGGGGCAGGGCTCCAGCAGCCCAGAATGTCTGCTCCCCCTTTGCCGCCCAGAGCCCTCCTGGGCCAGTGCCCAGGCCTAGCCAGGCCTGCCTGCCACAGCAGGCGGGGGGCCAGCTGCCCAGGCTGGCGGGGGTACTGGCCTGGGCGCTGGGTGGGGCTGGGGCCAGAGCTAGGAGGTGTTTTCCAGCCTCTTCTTGGAAAGAGATGAAGACCCCGGAGAAGTGACCCCCTTGATTGGCAGGAAGCGAGGGAGCTTCCCCGTCCTGTCCTTGGCTTCCCCGTGAGGGACACAGACGCGGATGGGAAGGCAGGACCTTTAATTGTATCCACAGGGAGACGGGGAGAGGGTGCCATGTGAGGGGGGACTCTGGATCTCTGGGGACCAGGGGGCAGGGGCCACGGTGGCCCGAGGTCCGGAGGCCTGAGGGGGGATGGGGGAAGGGGGAGGGAGCAGGGGGAGGGGGGCGGGGCGGGGGAGGGCGGGGCTGGGGTGAGCACGGGAGCAGCGCAGGGCCCCTCCCGGTCTCCTCTCAGGAGTGTCTCAGCTCCACCTCGGAGCCGAACTGGGGCCCGCGGTGGGGCCGGCGGAGGCTGTGGTGGCGGATGCTGAAGAGCCGCTGGGTGAGGCCCAGCGTGGCCACCAGCAGGGCGACGCCCAGGAAGAGCAGCACCCACTGGCCCACGCGGGCCTGCTGCTCCTCCAGGTCCAGGCCCAGGAAGTTGACGCGGCCGGAGCCCACGACGGGGCCTTCCAGGCGAGCTGGCCGGGGAGGAACGAGAGCGGGCGCTGGGCCGGGCCCGGCGCGCCGCTGGCTCCGCAGCCCTGAGCGCGGAGGCCGGACTCCAGCCTGCCTTAACTTGGGAGGGCCCCAGCCCTGAGCGAGCCCCGGGGCTGCCCTGGGGCCCAGGGGGGTGGGTGGCGGTACCTGAGTTTGGCGTCCAGTTGTACTGAGGCCAGCCCAGCTTCTCCCCGTGCCGCCCGTTCTCCGTCACGAGCCAGTCCAGCAGCGGCTTGAAGTAGGTCATCATGGAGGCAGCCGACATGTTGGACTGGCCCGTGATCAGCCGCATGGCTTCGGGCCACGGCTGACTGAAGCCCAGCTTCATGGCATCCCTGAGGGAGCCCCAGGAGGGGAACCGAGTCAGAGGGACAGGCTGGGAGGCTCCCTGCCCCACCCCGTCCCAGTCTTGCATCAGCTCTCTCCACCCCACCTCCCAGCCTCCGCTCCCCCCTGGGACTGAGGGCCTGGGCTGGTCTGGGGCTTTGGGGAAAGGGTGACCCGGGCGGAGGCCATGGTGGATGTTCCCGGAAGAGCTCCACTGGAAAGTAGGTCATCGTGGGGAGGACAGGGGTCAGAGCAAGGCCAGAGAAGACTCACGCCAGGAGCTTCCCGGCCTCCTTGGACTGGTAGATGTCACACTTGTGCAGGGGGCCCTGGTGGCCCGCCGCCTGACACAGTGCCTGGTGGAACTGGAACTGGATGACGAAGCTGACGAAGTACCTGCAGGAGGGCAGGTGAGGCCTGGGGTGGGCGCTGGGGGCAGCGCCTCCGAGCCCCAGCCACCCTGCTTCCTGCTGCCTGCCATGACATCAGGGTGAGCCTGTCCTGGACTGCAGAGTCATCCAGGCCTCCTTCCCTGCCTCTCACCACAGAGCTGCCTCCGCATGGAGCATCTTGGGAGAGACTCTCAGAGCTAGGGATGCTCATGGGTGAGGCAGAGTGGGCCAGAGTCCATCAGAGATGTGGCGGGCTGCTCTGGGACACAGAAATGACATCTCTGTCCCTAAGGTGTTGCCTACTGGGTCATGCTTCTGACCAGGCAGGGAAGCCAGCCCAAATGACCTCCTTTATCCCAAAGCAGTGGGAATTCCCTGCAGAAGTCTGCCGGTCAAGGAGGGGCAGGCTTTCTGAAAGTGGGGAGGTTTGGAATGTCCTGAACCAGCAGCGCAGATGGGAAGGCTGGGCACAAGTCATGTGCACTGCCTTTTCTGTATGTGCTTTGCCAAGGCTGCTGGTCAGAATCTGGAGGGTGATCACTTTGCCCGCTCCCTCCTGGAGAATTATCTGTGCTAAGCTGGGAAGCTAGCCATCACGTGGGCCGGCTTCTGTGTGAAAGTGAGTGCCAGCTCGGGAGCTCAGAAGCCCGTTGGGAAGGCGGGTGGAGGGTCTCTCTGCAGGTCACCCTGGTACACTGGCTGGTCAGGGCTGTGTGGAGTTGCCCTTGACTATCCTTGGCTCCCTGCTCCCCCTGCTGCTCCCTGGAGCCTCTGAGCAGGCTTTCTGTTCCTTCCTGGACTCGGGCACAGAACTTACCCACTTCATGCTTAATTAGGTCCTGACTGTGCTGACATTGCGCCAGGTGCTGGGGTGGAAGGCTGGGCACGATGGACATAAGCCCTCCTTCACTGGCCTTCTGGGGAGCACAGGGGCCCTTTGCCCCAGATCCCTGCCTCCAGGGAGGGCTCCGGCTCCTCTAATCCCACTTCCCAGTCCCCAGCCAGTGCTCCCTTGCAGCACGCAGAGGGAGAGGGGCTGACTGGGTGCATCCACGTGGTGGCGGCACGACTGATGGCACTGCTGTGTTTCCACATTCCATTTAAGACAGTGATTTAATGATGGTGGGTTATGGCCACCAGTTCCCAAGCGTGTTCTGTATTAAGACTGTGTGCTAAGATATGAACTCTTGCAACAATTCTATGAAATGGGATTCCACAGGTGAGGAAGCTGGAAGCTCACAGAGATGGAGGGATTTACTCAAGGGAACAGTCATGGAGATGAGATTTGAACCTGTACTGTCTAATCCCAAGGCTGTGACCCCGTGCCCCTAACAATACAGGCTTCCATCCAGTTGGGCCTCTAATCCTAGCTCCAGTGGGTAGAAGGTCCCCAGGTACAACTCAAATTATGTCACAGGAAATATGTTCAATACGTATAAGGGAACAGAATGCTGTAAAAATGAGAAAATAGTGCTCAGAGCAAGGTCTGGCCGTGGGTCATGGTTCATGCTAACTAACCGAGGTCTTGTAACCATTAGCCAGCTATAGTAAAGTTTCTGTTTTTAACCGTCTGGAGGGCGGGGCTCTCAGGGTATCACAAGAGTGAAACAGCGTCAGTCTTGGTTACAGGTGAGAGGCCCAGACGCAGTGCACCACACACGGGTCCCCAGGTTGCTCTGACAGTAGCTCCTGGAGTAGGTAGCTCTTGGAAGGGGTAGCAAAGGTGTCTGAACACCATGCGGAGGCGCTGCCCCTCCGGACGCCCTCCTCCCTTTCCTGTTACCTGACATAAGGCACACTTGCAGGAATGTGGAACTTGGCCCCTGGGTCAAAGTCGTCTTGAGATCTGGCCAGTGGGGGACAGACACCCTGGTACTTCAGCCTGTGGAGGAGGAAGACACATTAGAGGGAGGGTTTGGGGACAATCAGAACTTCCTGGTGGCTCAAACGGTAAAGAATCCATCAAAAATTCAGGCGACCTGGGTTTGACCCCCGGGTTGGGAAGATATCCTAGGGAAAGGAATGGCAACTCACTCCAGTGTTTTTGCCTGGAAAATCCCATGGACAGGGGAGCCTGGTGGGCTACAGTCCATGAGGTCACAGAGTCAGACGTGATTGAGTGACTAACACTTTCACTTTTTGGGGAGAATCAAGCTGGGAGAGTTGCTATTCTTGATTTGCAATATGGTGCCTGCCCTGGGCCTGCACAGGGTGCTGACAATTCCCGCAAGCCGTGCCTTTGTGAGTCACTGCCCCCAGGTACCCCATCACTCACACACACCCCTAGACGCTATACAGGCAGACACACCAGGTATACACAGACGCAAGCACACACACACCTAGACACCATACACACAGACCAGATACACACAGATGCAGGCACACACACAGACACACACATGGCACACACACAGACACACACATGCCACACACACACACCAGGTACACACAGACACACCAGGTACATACAAACACAGGCACGCACATAAACACACACACACCCCTAGACACCATACATGCAGACACACCAGGTACACACAGACACAGGTGCCGGCGTATACCCCATGGAGACCCCCGGCCCACACCCTACAGCAGGGCCCTAGAACCTGAGGCTCCACCACTCCTGGTTGTAGTTCTCCCTGGTGACACTTCCGTCAAACACCCTCCAGCGCCACTGGTCAACGAGGAAGCTGAAGGGGATGAAGGCGATCTTGTCAAGCGCCATCTTCATCAGAAAGTTGATATCCTCCTCTGCCAAGAGAAGGGAGCCTGACGTCAGATCCAGGCCTGCCTCCCGCCATATCCTAGCAGTGGGCTGAGCGGGTGTGCGGTGGGTGGAGTGGGTGGAGTGGGCGGGGTGACCTGCTTCTCCTTAGGTCCAGCGACTCGCCTCTTGGGAGGGGATTTCCCCCCTGCTCTCCACGCTGGCTGTACCCTGGATCCTTGTGTTCTGTCCTGGCACTGCCTGTGGCCCACGGAGCCTCCTCTCTGCCTCCCAAGCTCGATGCCCCTTCTCGGCCCCTCTGCCCGCTTGGATCTCCCCGTTCCTCGCTCACCGTAGCTGCCGTCCCCGCTGCTCAGCAGGCCGATCTTGTGCAGGTGCGTGGGGGTGGACACTGAGAGGGCCAGCACGTCCCCAATGGCCTCGTGAAAGCCGGGGTTGGCGCCCTCCCGGAAGGTCACGGGCAAGTCCTTGTACTGCATGAAGTACTGTATGTGGCCCATTTCGTGGTGGGCCACCACCAGGTCTTCCATGTTCACTGAGGTGCACTGCTTGATCCTGGAGCACGGGGTGGGAGAGAGACAAGAAGGAGCCCTGGGCAAAGGCAGCAGCTAACCCTGCTCACAGAGCAGGCCCCCAGGACCACCACATGCGAGGAACACAGCATCATGGGGAGGAAAACCAAAAGGAGAAATGGAGGCGATCTGGGGATTGGAAACTCCTACAGCGTGGTCCTCTAGGCCTCTCCCCTGCCTCCAGCTCCCCTGAACACCTTGAGCCTGCACTGCTGTGTGTGTGGCTTTCTAACTGCGAGGTATGTGCTCTGGAGGCACGGGGACCCTCAGTCACGCTCAGTGACTTTCCAGGATGTGGGTCCTTTGGTTTCTCTTCTCACGGTCTGTCTCTCCCTGGTCTCAGGCTTCCTGAAGGAAACAGTGGTGTCTGGGCTCTTCTGCACCCCACGTGTCCGATGCCAGCAGGCAGATCACCCCAGGATTTCTCAGGGCCAGGACTGATGGGACATCTGCCGAGCTGTCCGAGAAGGGGCTCCACTTCCCTTTCCACCTTTTGTGAGCCGAGGAAATTCACCCTTGGATCTAACCAGAGCTTTTCAGCTCAGTGGACCCCTTTTTGTTATCCTATGGTGAGGGCAAAGAGCTGCCCCAGTGACAATGAAGTTGGGGTCTGCCCACCTTCTGTTAGGACTCCCTGTACGAGTGAGGTTCCCCAAGGTGCCCTCACCTTTGAGAGTCTGTCTGCACCCCACCCTGAAGCTCTGGTCTCCATGCCTCTTAAGGAAGGGCCCAAGGCCCGGGGAGCCGGTGAACCTGCCTGCTTTGTTCCAGGACCGGAGCCCACTCTTCTCATCAGAGATACTTCACCATCTCTGCCACTTCTCCCAAGAGTTGGAAACGTCTTAATCTTCTTTTGAACCTAGGTTGTGACTGGTTGAACCTTGTGACTTGCTTTAGCCAATAAAATGTGGCAGGAGTGACCCGTCCCAGTTCTGGACTAACTTAGTCTTTAAGAGATCTGGCTGCTTTTGCTTTTGCTCTGTGGATGCTGGCCATTGGGTAAGAAATCTGACCGCCTGAGGCTGCCGGCCCATGAGGTCATCCAAGCTCTCCTAGAGAGGCATGTCCGGCCAGACCCCGGCTGCTCCAGCCACGCCAGTCCGGGCACCCAGCTTGTGAATGCAGGAACCCACATGAGCGTCCCTGCCCCAGCATGTGCCACACAGAGAAAAGCCAGGGAAGCCAGCTGACAGCCAGGAGCACAGCCCTGGACTGAAACCCCGCTGAGCCATGCCAGCCTTCTGCCACCATCAGAGCTGCCCCAGCAAAGGTCTCCACCACTACAAGGCAGGATGAGCCACTTCCTCTGTGCAGTGCCTGAATCCCTGGCCCATAAAATCACTAGCAGACTTCCCTGGTGGTCCAGTGGTTAAGAACCAGCCTGCAAATGCAGGAGACACAGGTTTGACCCCTGGTCTGGGAAGACTGCACATGCCACGGGGCAACTAAACCCATGAGCCACAACTACTGAGTCCACACTCGAGTCTGTGAGCCGCAACAAGGGAAGCCACCACAGTGAGAGGCCCATGCATTGCAACTGGAGAGGAGTCCCTGCCTGCCTCAATGAGAGAACACCCTCGCACAGCCACCAAGACCCAGCATAGCCATAAATAAATACATTCAAAATAATATTAAAAAATCATGAGCATAGTCAAATAGTTGTTTTACGGCCCTGGGTTTTGGGCTGGCGTGATACACAGCAGTAACTGAAATGCTGTCCACAAATGCAGACAGCTCCTGAGCCCTGTCAGAGGTGAGAGTAGATCTGTGTGAAGCCCTGCACCTTGGTGTGTCTCCCTGTCTCAAGGCACAGGCAGCAGGGAGAGGGCCCTTTGTGTGCAGGGCCTGCCCGAGAGGGAGGCTGGCTGGTGGCTCACACAGGCTCACCCCCAGGACTGTGACCTGGAACCCTGAGCTGACGCAGCTGGTCAGTGCTCAAGGAGACCCTTGCGTGGTGGATGGGGTTCCCCTGGCACAAGCTGGTGGCCATGCTGAGGCCAGGCCTACTTCTCCGAACCCTCTGCCCCCAGCTCGGACTTGGACTCGTCTCCTTGGCCTCTGGGCTCAGGACCTGCAGCCCGGACGCACCTAAAGTCCTTGCCGTTGAAGAAGTCCCAGGCGGAGGCGTGGCACACCACTTCCCGCCCATCAGTTGGCTTCTCCAGCATCGACTTGTTCCAGAACTCGGGGGGCATGGGCAGCAGCCCCAGGGAAGTGAAGAAATTGTCTGCTTCCTTAAACATCCTTAGGGGTGTCCAGCCCTGCAAACAGACGGAGCTCTGCCGAAGCTGGGGATGGTGGAGACGGACTGTGTGCCGCCGTGGGAGGGCCCGGGGGGGAGGGCCAAGCTGGAAGCAGCTCCTGAATTAGAGGGCCCTCTCCCCTGGGGCAGGGCTCCCCGCCCCACGCCCTGGGGCTGCCCTGGAGGAGCAGGGGTGCGAGGAGGGGGCCAGTGCGGACCTGCTTTATCATGGCCTCCGTGGCATCCATCTTGGGGGCTGAAGGGAAGGGTGCCACCAAGTCATAGATGTTGGACCAGCTCTGTGCCCACATGTTCCCTGGAGGCAGGCAGAGGACGAGATGCAGAGAGAAGGGAGACAGTGTTGCGTTTTAGGCTCGGCACCGTCACACAGCGTGAGGGACCAGATCCCAGTCCTGCTGATCACAACCTGACCAGCCACTGCTGTGTCCCATCCACGTCATCTGAGGTCAGTTTATGCAGTCAGCTGGCAAGAACCACCCTCCTGGGACTTCCCTGGTGGTCCAGTGGTTGAGAATCTGCCTCCCAATGCAGGGGATGTGGGTTTGGTCCCTGGTCAAGGAAATAAGATCCCACATGGCATGGGGCAACTAAGCCTGCACCCCACAAGTACTGAGCCCAAACGTTCTAGAGCCCATGAGCCCGCAACTAGAGAAGCCTGTGTCACAACAGAGACCCTGCACAAAACCAAAATTAAAGAAAAGAACCACCCAACTGCCCTCCGTTAGGAGAGGTTGATGCCTCAGCATTTAGGGCAAGACAAGAGTAAAGAAGCTTTCCCAAGTGGCTCAGATGGTAAAGAATCTATCTGCAATGCAGCAGACCTGGGTTCCATCCCTGGGTCAGGAAGATCCCCTGGAAAAAGGAATGGCAACCCACTTCAGTATTCTTGCCTGGGAAATCCCATGGACAGAGCAGCCTGGTGGACTACAGTCCATGGGGTCGCAAAAGAGTCAGACACGACTGAGCAACTACCACCTTCAGGCCCAAAGGAGACTAAGCTTGAGCTGACATCAAGTGGAGCCCATGGGTGTAAGCCAGCGAGGGCTGGAGTGCGTGAGAAGCCAGGATGGGATGGGGGCGCAAGCTCTGCTCTGAGCCCAGCTCCCAGGCCGGTGGGCACCTGCTTTCCTTCTTGGGGGTCTGTATGAGAAACACAGAGGGACCGAGGGTGGCTGGTCTCTTGAGCTGCCAAGAACTAGACCCAAAGCTGGAAGGGGATCTCCCTCATGATCTATAAACGGTGTGTGGCCTCATCTGGTCTCTCTGTTCACAGTGAGGAGCCCCCCAGGAACAGGGCCTGATGGTCCGACAGACACAGGAACCCAGTAGCCTCTACTTGCCCAGTCCCTGCCACCCCTTGTTGTCTCCGACTGCCCATTTCATGCACTCAGGGCATCTGAGTTTACAACCCCTGGAGAATGAGGGTCCCCAAGTTGAGGGGACATTTCACATGCTAGCAAGGTAACTCAAAATCCTTCAAAGTAAACTTCAATAGTACATGAACGGAGAACTTCCAGATGTACAAGTTGGATTTAGAAAAAGCAAAGGAACCGGAGATCAAATTGCCAACATTTGTTGGATCATAGAAAAAGCAAGAGAATTCCAGAAAAGCATCTACTTCTGCTTCACTGAGTACTCTAAAGCCTTTGACTATGTGGATCACAACAAACTGCGGAAAATTCTTAAACAGATGGGAACACCAGACCACCTTACCTGCCTCCTGAGAAAGCTGTATGCAGGTCAAGAAACAATAGTTAGAAGTGGACATGGAAAAACAGACTGGTTCCAAATTGGGAAAGGAGTACATCAAAGCTGTATATTGTCACCCTGATTATTTAACCTCTATCCAGAGTACTTCATGTGAAATGCTGGGCTGGATGAAGCACAAGCTGGAATCAAGACTGCCAGGAGAAATATCAGTAACATCAGATATGCAGATGACACCACCCTTATGGCAGAAAGTGAAAAGGAACTAAAGAGCCTCTTGAAGAAGGTGAAACAGGAGAGTGAAAAAAACTGGCTTAAAACTCAATATCCAATAAACTAAGATCATGGCATCTGGTTCCATCACTTCATGACAAATAGATAAACAATGGAAACAGTGACAGACTTCATTTTCTTGGGCTCCAAAATCACTGTAGACAGTGACTGCAGCCGTGAAATTAAAAGCCACTTTCTCCTTGGAAGAAAAACTATGACAAGCCTAGTTTTAAAAAGGACAAACCATATTAAAAAGCAGAGATATCACTTTGCTGACAAAGGTCCATACAGTCAAAGCTACAGTTTTTCCAGTAGTCATATATGGATGTGAGAGGTGGATCATAAAATGTAAGGTGAGAGCCGAAGAAGTGATGTTTTTGAACTGTGGTGTTGGAGAAGACTCTTAAGAGTACGTTGGACTGCAAGGAGATCCAACCAGTCAATCCTAAAAGAAATCAACCCTGAATATTCATTGGAAGGACTGATGCTAAAGCTGAAGCTCCAATACTTTGGCCACCTGATGAGAAGAGCCAACTCATTGGAAAAGACCCTGACGCTGGGAAGGATTGAAGGAGGGTGGAGAAGGGGAAGACAGAGGATGGGATGGTTGGATGGCATCATCAATTCAATGGACATGAGTTTGAGGAAACTGGGAGATAGTAAAGGGCAGGGAAGCCTGGTGTGCTGCAGTCCATGGGGTCTCAAAGAGTCCGACACAACCGAGTGAACGACAGCAACACTCTCCCAGCTCCTTTGCCTGAACATCGTGTCTACCCTTCTCTCTCCCGACATGACTACTTTCTCCAGCTGTCAGAACCTCTCGCCCTTCAAGGCTTTGTTCACAGCCCCCTCCTGGGGAGGCCTTCTCAGCTTCCACTCCCAGCCCCCTCCTCACCCTCATGCTGCCTGGTGCTGTGACCCGGGAGGCAGGTCTGTCTCCCCAGGACAGGCCTGTGAACTCTGCACTGCCCCATCCCTGGTGACCGGTGCCATGTGGCTCTATAGCAAACGTGGCACCAAGTGCAAGTAGGGGGCTCTTCTCCCCACCCCCACTCCCACCCCACTCTGGGCCTGGCAACATTCCCCTGCCCCAGGCTCCAGTGTCCCCTGCAGACCCTTCCCAGTCTGCCCTCTGCCCTCGGACCGCGGCCCATCTCGCTGGCGCTCACCGAGCAGGTGGGCTGGGATGGGGCCCTCCAGGTTGATGACGTCGGGCCCGTAGTGATGGTGCAGGGCCCGGCGCACATAGGCATGCAGGTTCAGGTAGAGCGGCTGTAGCTCTTGGAACAGCTGCTCCAGCTCCTCCTCTAGGAAGGGCATCTCGTACATGGACCTCCAGGAGTCCCCGCCATCCTGGTAGCCTGTGGGGGTGGGGGTGGGGGGTGTGGCCAGGCTCTCTGGACACCTGACCGTCCCCGGAGCACTCCCTGTCTCCTTCAAGGACTGCCCCCCTCACCTCTTGGGTCTCAGAGGAACCCTCTGAGGGCCCTGGTGACCCTGCAGGGAGCACTCACCATTGAGCCTGGCGGCCTTGTTGGTGAGCTCCACATATTTGGGGAAGTAGGGGAGAATGGACCGCCCCACCTTGTCACGCCAGCTCTTCCACGCCCAGGCCAGGTCCTGATAATTCCGGGATGTGGCCATCAGCCTGGTCAGATCTGGGAGGGAGGGGGGGATGGCTTGAGCCCCCAGCTCCTGGCTCACCTCCCACCTCCTCCAGAGCTGGGAGAAGACGGGAAGGGGCAGCACAGGTTGGGGGAAACTGGAGACAGGCTGGTGCCCTTTCTATGGGCTTACAGGTGCCAGGCCCAGGCTCAGCGCTGTCCAGACGCGACCTCAAGGAACTACAGGGCTGCAACAGCCCCGTGAGGGGTGCCCTGACCCTCCTTCCACACAAGTGTTGGTGGCATGGCTGCGTCTCCTAGCCAGGAAGCAGCCAAGCTGGGGCACAAACCCAGGGCCCAGGCCCCAGAGCTGCTCGCCGTTTGTCCCCTGGCAATCCCTCCCTGGAGAAATAGCCTGGAGGTCAAAAGATGGGGGTTCTTGGTCGGCTTCCTCCTGACCTCTCTGTCTGTAAGATGGGGATAATGCTGGCCTGGGGGCAGGAGGACCCTGATCGGGGACTGGGCCTCCTTCATCTCTGTGTCCCCATGGGGCCCAGGGTGCCTTTCACACACTGTAGCTGAACTGCCTGAATAACCGCTGTGCAGGCCAAGTACAGAGATCCACTCAAGCACCACCTGGACCCACGTCCTGTCAGAGCCACGCCTGTATGAGTGGCCTCCTGGGTTATGGGTTACATGGAGCTGACACGGCCTTTGTAGAGCTGGGAGGAGGCCATGAGCACGGGGGTCAGGTGTGAAGGTGGCCCCGCTTCCTGCCCGACCAGGCCTGAGACGGAGGCCTGCGGGGATCCAGTGCTTGCTAACCGCGCTCTGCGCTGAGATGCGCTATGAGCATCCACTCTACACAGAGGAGGTACATTCAAGGTAGCTTTGTTTGGAGGAAAACACATTTTGAGAATTTTCCATCTGTCCTCTGCTGATGTGAGTGTTCTGTTTTGGGGATGCTCTTATTGTTACTACCGGCAGCGATCTGACAGCCCAGCCCCAGATCAAGGGGCTGACTGATGGGGGTGGAGGCCACATTCCCTGTAACACTCTCGTCCATAAACAAACACACGCACACGCACATCACATCCACCCCCACTTGCGTGCCTACCCACGTACACAACCCCCGGGCCAAACCCTGTCCTAGGAAAACTGTTTCTCTCTCTTGTTTATTTTCCATTTCCCTTTCTATTTGTGATTGTTCTAAAGTGGGAGTTGGGCGGAGGGCCAGGAAGAGACTGTTTCTGGGTGGAGATTCCTCAGGACAAATGTTTATGTCTCTGGTTCCCTGACCCTGGGAAGGTGGGTCAGAGGGGACGGGAGGGGGGGTCTCTGTGTGCAGGTACTGGGGTGTCGGGGCTGAACTCCTTCAGAAGGGGGAAGGTTAAGAAGGACTGGCCAGTTTCCTGCGAGAGGAAGAGGACTCGCCAGAGCTGGTCCATTCCTGCCGGCCTTGGAGGGAGTGAGGCGGGAATGGCTTCTGCAGGCTGAGGCTTCAATTTCAGGGTGGGGTGGGATCCAGGGGAGGTAGGTGCCTAGAGGCGAGTCCAAGCCCATGAGAGAAACATTTGAGATACACCTGCTCTGAAGGGCGGAGCGCAGGGTGGAACAGGGAGGATGGGACCGGAGGGAGCAGAAGCTGGGGAACCAGCGCAGAGATGAAGCCGGCCTGGTTCTAAGAGGTGGCAGAGAAGCCCCACGGGTGGAAGAGGGAAGCGAGTTTCCTGGGCGTGCTGACCTCCCGAGTCAGAACTGAACATTTCCCTTTCACAGACAGCACCCCAGCCTCCCCGGGCCTCCCGCTCACTGCCCAGTGTGCTCACCAGGCTCGAGCCGCAGGCAGGTGCCATTTTTGTGGCACACAGAAGCCACGCTGTAAACGGTCTCCATGTCCACCAGGATCTGGTTGTACTGCGGAGGAAGCAGAGGGGCAGCGAGCTACAGATCTGGTGCCCTGCTTTGCCCCGGCACCATTACGTGGGGCGGGAGGTGGGGGAGGGTTGCTGGGCTATGGGTTGAGGAAGGGGCTCCCAAAGCCCTCCCTTCTCAGCGAGTCTGAGGGTGTGTGTAGGCGAGTCTGGAGGTGTGCGCAGACGTGGGCAGAAGTCATGACTTGACAACTTGAGGAGGAGGAAGCAGCATGAAGGCTACATGCCATCCCTTGAGCTAGGACCCTCTCCTGACCTGGGATCCTCCACCCCCTTTGCCCCACCCTACCCCCAGTTCCCCACCTCCTCCAGCTCCTTGACGGGCAGTGCCGCCCGCTCTAGATCCTGAATCTTCTTTATCATCCGCTTCATGGTGGCATTCTGGAAGTTGGTCACGTCGAACCTCCTGGCCCAGGTGCCATACTTGACGGTGTGGTTTGCCATCTGCAAGTTCTTCTGCATCTGCAGGCACAGGGGGAGCCGTATCATGAGGCCCAGGAGGAGCTCTGGAAAGGGCTCCTAGGAGGAGGCATCGTGTGGGAGCCGAAGAGGCTGGGTGTTGGGGGGCGGCTTTATCAAGTTGCTGCCTTTGCCTATAAAGACATTCCTCAGCCCGGACTGTCTGTGATGTCCTGTGTGCAGTACACATGCCCTCATCCAGCAAGACATCGTGTGGGAGAGGCAGAGAAGGAAACCCCACCCTGTATCTTGAATGCTGTTGGGACAGAGGCAGCTTGGCATTCTCTCTGTGGCTTCTGAACCTCAGGGTCCCAGCTGTAAAATGGGAATAAGGTCACTGGCTTTGCAAGACTGTTGAGGAATACACGAGGCAACAGATGTCGACTGCCAAGGAACTGTGGCCAGTGCGTATGGGTCTTCATGAAGTATTATTTCTCTGTGGCTCACCTTGGTTATGATCTCCACTTGGCCACACAGACACGGAGGGGGTCACGGTCAGGGGACAGGTGTAGCCCTTGCTAGGGTGGCACACAGGAGCCTTCAGTCTTTTTAAAAACTGACTTTGGCATCACTTACTTCTGCACAAATTACTCCTTTACCAACAACAGATTGTTAATGAAAGACAACCTGTGTTAGGCACTGGGTGTGTGCCCCCCTGAAACTGAAACTGGACACTTTTCAACACGCCGCGGGGATGTTTCACAAACTCTGAGAACGTGTACCCCCGGGCTGGTGTTGGGGATGGGAGGGCAGCCTGTAGCGCCTTGGGTTTCAGGGGACGGGCCCTGTGGGATGAGCACCCGTGTGCTGAGCTGCAGGAGCCCCTACCAGCAACTTGCTGTTGTCCGTGCTGATGTTGGTGTTGTAGTTCCAGTTGGCCTCGGCATACTCATTCCACACCACCTGGGATCTCCGGTCATATTCCTCCACAAACTTGCGGGCCTCGGCCTCGTCGGACACCAGGTCTGCGGGACAGAGCAGAGGGACACAGACAGGCCTCCCCTCGCCCTCCTGCCGCTGCCTGGGCCTCCCCGCCCCGCCCCCCAGCCAATCCCACTTGGGCTCTGGGTTTTCTTCGGGCTGCTGGTTGTTGAGGGATGGGTGGTTGAGTGGCGGATGGTTGTCTCACTGCTGGTTGTTGCCTGGCTGGTTGTTGCCTGGTTGACTGTCACCTGGCTGGTGGTCCCCTGGCTGGTGGTCCCCTGGCCCGTGGTCCCCTCACTGGGGACCAGCAGGGGGCGCCCACAGCAGAGCAGGAGGAGGAGGAGGCGAGGCAGTCCTGGAGCAGCCCAACCATGGCCCATGGCCGCAGGAGAGCAGAGCCCTGCAGCCCCCGCCCCCGGCCAATAAGAGCGGATCCTGCAGTATGACCTCATAGAGCAGTGTGCCCGCCTTCCAGCCCCCGGCCAGGGGCCTCAGATCTGGGCACACCCTCCCCAGGAGGCTGGAAAGATGTGCCCACTCCATCCCAGGGCCCTGCCGAGTGCTCAGGGGGCTGCCTGGCCCTCCAGGCAGGACGCCAGGGCCTGGCTGGACAAGCTGATTGGGAACTGTGAACTGGGGGCCTGGGTCCCGAACCTAGAGCTGAGAACCCACGGCACCCTGCCCCAGGCTTTACCAATGCCCTCCGGGTAATTGTCAGGCGTCGGCGGGCGCCACTGATACTCTGGCCAGCCCAGGACCTCGCCGTTCTGCTGGTTCTGCTCCTCGAGCCACTGTGTGACCGGCTGGAAGTAGCTGAGCAGCGGCCTAGCGTCCAGGTTGTCTGAGCCGACCATGTCCTTCAGCACCTCCTGCCAGGGCCGTGAGGAGCCTGCCTGCAGCAGCGCCCTGTCAGGCAGAGAGGGCGCTGTGGGCACAGGGTCTCAGGCCAGGGTCTATGGCTGCTGCCCTGCCCACCTGCTCTGCCTCTGGCCACTTCTCTCCCCACTGAGTGGCAAGAATGGCACCATTAAGTCTCAGGGCCTAGGAGCTCTGTGAGAGGGGGACATTTGTCTTGCCCCATGCCAGCCAGAAGGGCCTCCCAGGTGGTGCTAGTGGTAAAGAACCTGTCTGCCAATGCAGGAGATGAAAGAGACGCAGATTCAATCCCTGGGTGGGAAGATCCCCTGGAGGAGGGCATGGCAACCCACTCCAGTATTCTTGCCTGGAGAATCCCTTGGACAGACGAGCCTGGCGGGCTGCAGTCCATGGAGTCACAAAGTCAGACACAACTGAAGCGACCAGCCAGAAAGCCCGCTCAACAAGCAGTTGATGAGAGAAAGAAAAGGCGGAGGAGTGGAGAAGGGCCCCCTCCACTGGCGTGGTGGTGGTGCCCCCACCTGATACACCTTCACTGAGCTCTCCCCTCACCCCCCACAGCCCCCACACACCGGAGCTTGGCCCCCGCCTGGGTGGACTGGTAGATGTCACACTGGTGCAGGGGGCCTTGGTGGCCTGCCTCCTTGCACAGCGCTTCGTGGAACTGGAACTGCAGGACAAAGCTCACGAAGTACCTGCAGGCATAGGAGGGGCGTGAGGGGGATGGCGGAGGGCCCCCTGCCTGGGGCCCAGCTAGCTTCCACAGGGCAGAGGCTGGACCATGGGCTGCCTTGGGGGAGAACTGAGAACTGAGCTTGGCTCAGGAAAGAGGCCCACTCAAACTCCAGGTTTTTGGGGGTCCAGGGGAGGATGGGGACAAGCCCGGGATATGGGGGCCCAGCATAGGGGAAGGAACTAAGGTGTGCCAGAACTAGGGGCAGTACCTGATATATGGGGTCACATTTGGGACGTGAAACTTGGCTCCAGCGTCAAAATGGGTTTCGTTTCGGACAACCGGAGGACAGATCCCCTGATACTTGGTTCTGGAAGAGGATGTGGTTAAGTTGTCTTAGGACCTGAGGGTTGTACACAGGCTGATTTTCCCTTTGCAGAAAAGGCTGCCAAGCAGGCATTCCCACTGGCCGTCCCTCCCCATCCTGGAGAACTGGGGATGACCACCTGTCCGATGGAGTTTTCGGCAGGAAAGAAGAATGCTGTAAGGAGGAGGGGGGAGGTGTTCCTGGAGAGGAGGGAAGCAGGAGGCAGGGTACCCGGGAAGGTGGCGAGGGCCCCTGGGATGAGGCCCCTCTCCATCCCTCTTTGCTCACCGAAGATACCACCAGTCATAGTTGTAGCGGGAAGGGGGGGTTCGCCCACTAAAGACCCCCCAACGCCACTGGTCCACCAAGTAGCCAAAAGGCAGGAAGGCAATTTTTTCCAGTGCCATCTTTAACAAGTAGTTGATGTCGCTCTCTGTTGGGAGATGAGAAGAGACAAGTCAGAGGGAGAGGGGAGTCCAGCTGGGATAGGGGCCCCTGGGGGAGAGGCTGGCAGGAGGTGAGGCTGGGCAGATGCAGAGAAAGGAGCGTGAGCCTTTGGGACCATGCAGTCCTGCTTGGAAGAGGACGCTTGGGCAGTGGAGCTGGGATGCAGGGTAGGCCTCGAGGCCTGGGTGGATCCCCAGACTTGCCTGACATGGGGCAGGGAGTTGGAAATGAGACGGGCAGATGGGAGCAGCCACCAGTGGGGTCCTGCTGGGGGACCCAGTGGGGTCTGGGTGAGCTGGGCTGGGTCCTCTCCACCCCCGCATACCTGTGTCGTTGGTGACCTGGTCCAGCAGGCCGATCTTGTGCAGGTGTGCAGGAGTGGAGACGGAGAGGGCCAGCACATCGCCGATGGCCTCGTGGAAGCCTGGGTTGGCGCCTCGGCGCAGGGAGACGTGCTGGTCCTTGTACTGCAGGTAGTACTGCACGTGGCCCATCTCGTGGTGCACCGTGGACAGCTGGTCCATAGTGACCCGTGTGCACTGCTTGATCCTGGGGCAGGGAGAGGGCGTGGGTGAGGGTGAAGGACGGGCAGGACGGGGAGGCTGGTGCCAGAGGGAACGAAGCCAGGCAGGCGCTGTCCCAGGATTCCCAGGAACCGGTGGAAACAGGCAAACCTCCACCCTGCCCCAGCCACACCCAGCCTGTCCCCTCCATTCCAAGGTACAAGGCTGGCTGCCTGTCAGAGTTGCCTAGTGAAAGCAGCCTGCTGCAGCCCTAGAAGAGACCCAGCCTCCCGGCCGGTCTTGGAGCTGGGATAGACGTGGGCCTGGGAGCTGGCCTCCCTGTGGCCCGGCTGCCCGGCCTTCGGGAGCCTTGCAAGCCGCCTCCAGCATTGAGACCTGAAGTCTTTCCTGTTGTAGAAGTCCCAGGCGGACGCGTGGCACACCACCTCCCGCCCGTCGCTTGGCTTCTCCAGCATGGATTCCGCCCAGAACTCGGGTGGCATGGGCAAGAGCCCCAGGGAGGTGAAGAACTCCTCCGCCACCCGGAACATGTGTGTGGCGTTCCAGCCCTGGGGGTGGAGGGGTGGGGGGGCACACTGGGGTCAGGGGCCAGCTGCTAGAGCCCACCCCGGCTGCCCCGGGGGCGCGTCTGGGGTCCCCCACTCAGGTCAGTTCCGTGCTCACAAAGAGCGCCTCTGCTCTGTGGCCTCCCTTCCCGGAGGCCAGGCCCCTACTGGCTACAGCGGATACACAAAAGTGGCCTGCTGCTCACTGCCCCCCTCCCCTCCCAGCGGGGTCCTGAGGGAAGAACTGGCACCCAGCTCACGGTGGGGACACACACTGCAGGCTGTGGATCCTCAGCTCCTCGTGTCTGACTCCCTTTCATGGCCCCCGCCAGGGCCTGACTCCCAGCTCACCTTCTGCACCATAGCACTGGTAACATCAAGATTGGGCTTGTCGGGGAAGGGCACCACCATGTCGTAGACATTCTCCCAGCTCTGGGCCCACATGTTCCCTAGACAGAGGAGGGGAGCCGACAGCTTGGTGCCCAGCCCAGCCAGGGCCTGCTTCCCCAGGCGTGTCACCGAACAGCACCCTGGTGTCTGGACCTGGGGCACAGCAGGGCCACAGCCCGCTTGCCGGGCTTACACAGCAGTCCCACCCACTCCTGAGTGCTCTGCATTCCCTGGGGCTGGCAGAGGCCAAGGTGCCCAGGTGATGCAGCTGGGGTCCTTTCTGACTCCCAGGTCCCTGCCCTTCCCCAGCCCTGACACCGGCATAAAGTGGGGCTCTTTCTCCTCTTCCACTGGAGCTAAAGCCTTCAGGGTGGCTCCTGGCTCTGCATTTTACTAGCTCTCTGCCCTGTGCCACGTCCCTTGCGCATCCTAAGCCCCCTCTGAACAGCAGTGATCATGAGAAGGATCACTGACTTCATGGGTTCACGTGCGGGCGAGTGAGCAATGCGATGCTCTGAAAGGTGAACCGTGATGGGGCTGACCCTGGCCATGTGCAGAGGTGAGGCCAAGCCCTTACCCAGCAGGTGAGCGGGGATGGGTCCCCTGAGGTTGATGTATCTGTCCCCATATCGGCGGTGCAGTGCACGCCGGACGTAGGCATGGAGGTTCAGGTAGAGGGGCTCCAGCTGCTGGTAGAGGCGTTCCAGATCCTCCGTGAAGGTGGGAGAGTCATACCAGGAGCGCCAGTAGGCCCCTGTGTCTGAGAAGCCTTGGGGGGGTGGCATTGGGGATGCAGTTCAGGCCCCAGGCTCTGGCACCTCCCCCCCAGCTATCGCCTGGCCATTCTCCCAGCTCAGGGCCAGTGTATATGCCTGCTCACGCAAGGGAGAGCTTGGGGGTGACTGCACTCAGTTTTCTAACTATGGTTGCTCCAACTCCAGCTAAACAGATCCTGACACGTGTGAGCCCTACAGCTGGGAGGAGTACCAGGAGGGGCAGCGTGAGGCTGATGGGGCTAAAGCCCAGCTTGGCCATCAGCTCTCTGTGTGACCTTGGGCCAGTGTAGGCAGTCACTGTAATGGCAGCTCTGTGTGTTTCGGGGCTCAGTGGAGACAGGAGACGGGAGGGTCATGCCCACACCGAGGCTGGGTGGGTGTGCTCACCATCCTGCTTGTAGGCCTCGTTGCTGAGGGCAGTGAAGTCCTGGTATAGGGGCTTCAGTGGGATGCCCGCAGCGTTGTGCCAGCCCTCCCAGGCATACAGCAGCAGGGCGTAGCTTCGTGAGGAAGCCAGGACGTTGGTGAGCTCTGAGACACAGGTGGGCAGGGTCAGTTCAGAGACTGCTGCCTCGAAGTCAGCAGTAGAGGAGGAGGTTTGTAAGGAAAGCCACGGCGGGGTCTAAGGCCTGCGGAGGGCTCTTGGGGGGATGAGAGGGCCCAGTAAGGGAAAACCAGGCGGCGACGATGAAGGCCAGTTGCGATGGGGGAGGAAAAGCACATGTGAGGGTGGGGTTGGGGCTGGAGGCTGGAGATTCCAGAAGTCAGTCGGCCTGGAGGAGCAGGGTGTGGGGGCATCAGGCACTCTGGTCCTAATCAGAGGTTCAGGCCTTTGGGTTTAGCGCCCCGCCCCCCGCAGAAATGTGCCATCCTCCGGGAGCCGCCGGGTGGCGGGGAAGGGCAGGAAGCCCCGGAAGACAGACAGGAGACTCAGGCCCGTTACCTGGGTCCAGGGACCAGCAGGGGGCAGTCTTGTTGGGGAAGCAGACCTTGGCGGTGGAGTAAATCCTGCTCATGTTGCTTAGCAGAGAGTTGTACTGGGGAGTTAGAGTTGAGAAAATGTTAAGTGATGAACAGCCCTCAGAGGTAATCCGGCCGCCCCCTCCTCTTTTTGCTGGGAGGAAGAGAGGAGATGCCCTGAGGGAGGATGTGGCTTGGACAAGACTGCCTTGTGGCACTCGGAGCATATCTGAATGTGAATGGACGGGTTTCGCTTCCACCTGGAGCCCGCCTGTGGAGATGGGAAACTGGCGTCCTGGGAACTAGGGAGCAGGGTTCAGTTCTGAGCTCAGCCACCACCGACTGAGACCAAATCCCTCTCATTCCCTGACCTTGATACCCTCTCCACCTTTCGGAGGAAGCCCTTAAAACAAATCACCTATGGAGAAACTTTGAAAACTCCTGTTTCATCTTTCATTGTTTACTTGAATTTTGCTTTCTACTCCATGACACGTGCTTTAATATAAAGTAACTTCTCTCACCCCATCTCCAGGGAAATCAATACTTCAGGAACGCACTCTGCTCACAGGGGCTTCCCCTGCAGTGAGGGCCAGTAGAGATCCTGGGGTCCCTCCTGGCCAGATACCCCCACCCCCCTCACCACCACCGTAGGCACTGGGAGGGTACCCTGGAGAATTCTGCCTCCACCCCTCAGGCCCACCTTCTGCCGCTTCTCTAGGTCCAGGTTGGCGGGGCCCAAGGTGCGCACCGCCCCGATGATGCGCAGCAGCGTGGGGTCGGTAAAGTTCTGCCAGACCGGGTCAAACAGACCCTTGGCCTTCTGGCCCCAGGCCTCTGAAAACTCCTGGCTGAGCAAAGCTGCTTCCTCCTGTGGGCACCAGGAGGGCACGAGAGGGTAAACAGGGGAGGCCATGGCGCTGGGGGAGGGGAGGAAGGTCAAGGGCTTCTGGAGACCGGGGCTGATGGGAGCACTGCTCCCTTCAACTGGGCCCTGGGGGTGAAAAACTGGGGCGGGGGGGGGGGGTCTGCCTCAGGGAGGTGGTGGAGCAGAAACGCGCCAGAAGAGAGGCAGGGAGAGGAGAGGGTGATCAGACAGCGATGAGAGGTGACAGGCACAGGGAGCGAGGGGAAGGTAGTGCGGCCAGAGAGGGGGAGAACCCAGAGCAGAGCGGGCACCCTAAGCCAAGACTGCCGCGGATCCAGCCCGGAGGCACCCCCGGCGCCGCCGCCTGGGAGGACTCGGGGTCAGTGTGGCCTCATCCATTCGGTTCCTTATTGGGCAGGACCATGGGCCCAGCACCGGGCCAGGGAACCGACTGCCCGTGGGAATGGGGGGGTGGCAGCTGGAGAGGAGGCAGGCGGGCCCCGCCCGGACCTCACGGTTCCGGGGCCGGGGGCGCGCGCGCGGGGCGGGGACTCTCCGCCCCCCAGCGCCCGGCCGCCGGGCTGTGATTGGCCGCCCGGGCTCCGCCCCCGCCCCGGGCCCACGCGCCCACCTGGCGCCGCGCGTTCTCCTCGGTGATGTTGGTGTCGTGCGCCCAGCTGGCGGCCGTGCTCTGGAACAGCACCTGCTCGGCGCTCGAGTTGAAGCTGGCTGCGAAGATCTGCGCCCCAGCCTCGTCGGCGGAAAAGTTCCCCGGCTGCAACGCGGGGTCCAGCACCAGGATCACGGGCGGCGGCGGCAGCAGCAGCAGCAGCAACGGCAGCAGCAGCGGCGGCCACCGGCGACCCGACGCGGCCCCCATGGTGCGGTGCGCAGCGCAGCCCCTTCTCCCGCGCAGCGCCCGCCCTGCGGGTTATAAAACCCGGCCGCCGCCGCCGCCTTCCGACACACCCCCACCTCCCCGCCCCGCCGCGCTTCCTCCTCTGCTCCAAAGTCCCCCGGCCGCCGCGCGGGCCTAACGGAGCGGGGCGGGGACCGAGGCTTCCTGGCCCGCCCCGGGCAGGGGTGCCGGACCGAGGAGGGGCCGAGGCGGCCCCCGGCGAGATGCAGCTGGGGTGGGGGTGGGAGGGAGTGGCGGACGGGCCTTAGGTCAGGCTCTCGCAGGGGAGGCTAGAAAGGAGAACCCCCCTCCTCCAACACACACACATTCACCCCACACCTATGAAGCTGAGAGACCCAGCAGTTTGCTGGAATACCCCAGCCTGCCGGCGTGCCCTTCCCTTCCATCACTCAGCCTCGGTGCAGGGACCCGGAGCCCAGCGGCCTCTGACGCTCAGTCTTCCGGCCTTACCGCCCGGGACTCTCTGGGCTCGGAAGGACAAGGTGGGGGAGCTGTCCGCAGAGTCGCTAGTGCCGCGAGACAGGGTTAATGACCGTCACCCGGTCCCGCTTCTTCACGAGGCCTTGGGTGTGGCCTGCATGGGTTGGGGAGCGCCTAGGCTTCTGCAGGCATTTGGGCAGATGCTCAGGGACCCCAGTTCACCTGGGGACTTGGGGTGGGGGCGGTGAGATGGGGGAAAGAATGGAGGTTTGTTCTGGAAGGGGAGACATAGAGCCACAGGCACACCAGCTTCCTTCACACAAGCTGTCATTTGCTCAGGCAAGAACAATCACACAGACTTGCCAATTTGGAGAGCTACAAAGATGACCACAGAGACGACAGAGGAAGATGCTAAGACCCAGGTTGAATGGCTTGCTCCCAGTCACCCCAGGTTTCCACACTCCCCGTCAGTCTTTCCCCCTGTGTGACAGGCACGGGGGAGGAAGGACACTGGCATCTTCTTGGGGCGGCTGTGGAGGCTGAGGGTCCTCCCCTAAGTCCTCAGCATCATGGTGTCCTCCCCAGAGGTGGGAGGACTGATCAGACACTGACAAGGGTGTGGGCAGGGAAACAGAGGAAGCAGAGGCTGCGCAGAGGGAGCAGGGAAGAAGCCGGCCACAGCTGCTCAGGAGACCCCCACCTGTTCGGCAGCCTGGGGCTCTGAGGACACGTGGGCTCGCCGCACCTAGGGAGTGGGTGCAGGAGGCTGAGGGGCCCGAGACCATGCTGGGTTGTCAGGTGGCATGGTGCCAGGGAGATGTGTGGAGGAGGATGGAGGTGAGGGGAAGGAGGTGGGGAGAAGAGGGGGGTGGCTGCCCCAGCCCTAGGGGGGGGGGGGTGGCAGGGCGTTGTCAGTGTGGTCGTGAGACACTGTGGATGCAGGCAGGAGGGAGGGGAGGGGAGGAAGGGGAAAGGAGGGCTTTATACCAGTGGACACTTCAGGACTGGCACAGTGGACACCTGGGATCAGAGCAGCCCCACCAAGGACAGGAGCCTGGCCTCTCCTCCGCAGGGCTCGCCAGGTCTCAACCCAGCGGTCCTAAGGCTTTCAGGGCATGGGTCGTGTGCACAGGGAGCTGCTGTCTTCCAGGCGGGAACGGTCTCCCCACCAACTAAGGCCTGGGTAGGGAGATTCTGAGAGCGGCACCCCTTCAGGCCCCAAAGCAGGGGTCTTGGAGTGGGAGGAAGGGTAAAGAGGATAAAGAGTCTGAGGCTTAGCTTGAAACCAGGCAGTCCTTCTCTATCAGGAAAGAAAGCGTGGAAAGCAGGAGGGAGGCAGGGTTGAGCCGGCCTCACCTCTGAGGAGCTCTTGAGCACCTGATCTGGGAGGCTGGGGGGCAAGTGTTCCAACTTCAGGTCAGACACATGGCCTGGTGACCATGTCTATAGACATCTGGGTGAGGCACTGTGTTCAGCATGGAACAGCCTCGGCCTCGCTGAGAAACCATAAAAGCAAAGGCTGAAGGGGTTGGAAGATGATCTAAAAGTATATACAACTTACATTTGGATACCTTTTTAGACCTTTCTAAATTCTTTTGTACAAATGATCTTATTTGGTGTTTATAATAACCTTGCTGCTGCTGCTGCTTCTGCTAAGTCGCTTCAGTCGTGTCTGACTCTGTGCGACCCTATAGACGGCAGCCCACCAGGCTCCCCCGTCCCTGGGATTCTCCAGGCAAGAACACTGGAGTGGGTTGCCATTTCCTTCTCCAATGCATGAAAGTGAAAAGTGAAAATGAAGTTACTCAGTCGTGTCTGACTTTTGGCGACCCCATGGACTGCAGCCCACCAGGCTCCTCCATCCATGGGATTTTCCAGGCAAGAGTACTGGAGTGGGGTGCCATTGCCTTCTCCAATAATAACCTCAAGAGGTAGTAAAGAGATAAGACCCTTAGCTCAGTCAGCCACCGCCTAGCTGCCCGCAGAACAATGGAGAGGGTTCCGAATCCTGGGGGAGGACGTGATTATGATGTCACCAGGGCCTGACCCACCCAGGAAATGCAGTCTGCTTTGGAGAGCTGCCCATCTCTGCATCACTCTCTAGGGAAGGACAGGTCACCAATCACCACAGTTAGAAAAATATCCCTTAGGGACTTCACTGGTGGTCCAGTGGTTAAGAGTCCGCCTGTCAATGCAGGGGATACAAGTTTGATCCCTGGTCTGGGAAGATCCCATTTGCCACAGAGCAGCTAAGCCCATGCGCCACAACTGCTGAGCCCGTGCTCGAGAGACCATGCTCTGCAACAAGAGAAACCACCGCAACGGGAAGCCCGGGCACCACAGCTGGAGAGTAGCCCGCTTGCCACAACTAGAGAAAGTCTTTGCACAGCAATGAAGACTCGATGCAGCCAAAACTAAATAAATAAATAAATAAAATTATTATTTTTTAATCCCTTAGAAAATACACCCAACAATGAAATAAAATTAAGAGTCCAGAAATAAACCTTTGCATTTATGTTCAATCAATTTTTGACAAGGATATGAGGACAATTTAAATGGCACTTTTGGGGTAGGGGGAAAGAGAAGAACGTCTTTTTGACGAATGGAGCTGGGACAACTGAATTTCTACACTCGAAAGGATGAGGTTAGACCCCTACCTCATGCTATTTACAGAAATTGACCCAAAATGAATCACAGGCTTACTGTGAGAGCTAAAACCATAAAAATGTTAGAAGAAACAAGTATAAATCTTTGTGATCTTGGGAGTAGGCAACAGCTTCTTAGATATGACACCAAAAGCATAAGTGACAAAAGAAAAACTAGACAAAATAGTCTTCATCAATATTAAAAGCTTTCATGCTTCAAAGGACCATCAAGAAAATGAAAAGACAACTCACGAGGGAATTCCCTGGCAATTCAGTGG
Source organism: Ovis canadensis (assembly GCF_042477335.2). Lineage (NCBI taxonomy): Eukaryota > Metazoa > Chordata > Mammalia > Artiodactyla > Bovidae > Ovis > Ovis canadensis. The sequence goes on along the minus strand of NC_091255.1, from coordinate 56,204,482 downwards.
TTAGGACTCTGCTCCACTGCAGAGTGCCTGGGCTTCGATCCTGGTGGAGGGAAGACTCACTTTGTGGACAAAAAAAAAAAAAAACCACAATGAGAATGAGAGAAAATATTTGCAAAGCGTGAATATGATAAAGGACTTGTGTTCAGAAAGTATGAAGAGCTCTTATAACTCAACAATAAAAAGGCAAATACTAACTAAAACTGGGCAAAGGATTTCAATAGACCTTCTGGAGAGAAACACACCTGACCAATTAAGTACATAAAAAGACACACAGCTCCATCAGTCATCGTGGAAATGCAGATGGAATCACAATGAGACACCACTTCACATCCACCACGTGCGCGTGCAGCCTTAGTCACTTCACATCCTCCATGTGCACGTGCAGTCTTAGTCACTAAGTCCTGTCCGACTCTGTGGGACCCCATGGGCTGTAGCCCACTGGGCTGGCTCCTCTGTCCACAGGATTTCCCAGGCAAGAATACTGGAGTGGGTTGCCATTTCCTTCTCCAGGGGATCTTCCCAACCCAGGGACTGAACCCACATCTCTTGCATTGGCAGGTGAATTCTTTAGTATTGAGCCATCTGGGAAGCACACCCACCAAGAGGCCTAAAACCAAAAAGACGGACTATAACAAATGGAAAAATTGGAGCCGTTGAATCATTGGTGAGATTGTAACATGGTTCAGCCACTTTGGAAAAAAAGTTTGGCAGCTCCTCAAAATGTTAGCGATGTCGTATGACCCTGCGATTCCAGTTCTAGGCATAATAGCCCCAAATGGGAAACAACCTAAGATGTCCATCTCCTGATGAAAGAGATAATCTGAATGTGGTATATTCATCCTGTGGAATATTATTCAGCCATAAAAAGAAATGAAGGGCTATTTGCTGCAACATGCATGAGGCTTTGAAACACGGTGCCGAGGGAAAGGCCACATGTTGTATAAATCCATTTACATGAAATGTCTGGAATAGGCAAATCCAGGGAGACAGGAAGTAGAGCAGTGATTGCCAGTGGCTGGGGGAGAGGGGATGAGAGTGACTGACCACCAATGATGTGGACTTTCTTGATGAGATGATGAAAATGTTCTAAAATTAGTAGTGACGGCTGCACAACTCTGAACATACTAAAACCCACCAAATCATACAATTTGAAAGGGGGGATTTTATAACACATAAATTATATCTCAATAAACCTGTTATTAAAAAAAATATTCCCTGGCAGTCCAGTGGTTAGGACTTAGCACTTCCACTGCCAGAGGCCAAGGTTCGATCCTTAGTTCAGAAACTAAGATCCCACAAGCTGTGGGGCATGGCTGAAAAAAAATTTTTTTAAGTAGTTTTTAAAAAAATGCCCAAATGTTGACTTCCATCATTCTACGTTCATCAAGAAATCTTGTGATTATTGATTGGCTTTGAGGAGAGCCGGGGGTACTCTCACTGGATACCCATAATGCTCCTCTTTGCTTAACCAAAACCCTCTCATCTCTCAAAGACCAGATCAATTCCTGCCTCTAACAAGAAGAGGCTTCCCAGGTGGCATCAGTGGTAAATAACCGGCCTGCCAATGCAGGAGATAGGAGGTGAGGGTTCTATTCCCTCCTCTGATTCCCCTGGAGGAGAGCATGGCACCCCACTCCAGTATTCTTGCTCAGAAAATCCCACGGACAGAGGAGCCTGGCAGGCTACAGTCCATAGGGTTGCAAAGAGTCGGACACAACTGAAGCAACTTAGCACACATGCACGCAAACGTGAAGAGCTCTGGCTCCTCAACTCATGCGAACCTCACCTCTCGATATTTATTCAGCCTTGACTCACATGGATCCCAAAAGCCAACTGCAGGAGAAACAGCACTGGATCAGGGGCCAGAAAAGTCCAGGTCACACTTAAAAGCCTTATGACCTGAGCAAAATACCTCTTTGAGCCTGCTTCCTCTTGTCTAAAACAGCTACAAGCGTTTTTACTCATCTCCCTCTAAGGGTTGTTCCCTGATTTGAGGAACAGCTAAGGGGGCCAGTGCGGCTGGAGCAGAGGGAGCCGAGAACAGGCTGAGTGTGGACAGGTGGCCAGAAAGGGGGCCTGGTTATCTTGAGGTGAGAACCGAGTGGGATTGTTGAGTATTGGAGACAGGGTTTCATTTTTTAAAGTGTCTTATTATGCAATATATATGTCATGTAGAATACAAACAGTATGTATGCTGCTGCTGTTGCTGCTAAGTCGCTTCAGTCGTGTCCGACTCTGTGCAACCCCAGAGACGACGGCAGCCCACCAGGCTCTGCCGTCCCTGGGATTCTCCAGGCAAGAACACTGGAGTGGGTTGCCATTTCCTTCTCCAATGCATGAAAGTGAAAAGTGAAAGTGAAGTCGCTTAGTCGTGTCCGACTCCTAGCGACCCCATGGACTGCAGCCTACCAGGCTCCTCCGTCCATGGGATTTTCCAGGCAAGAGTACTGGAGTGGGTTGCTATTGCCTTCTCCAAACAGTATGCATATATGATATCTAATGTATATGTAAGTCATGAAGCAGAATAACATGCAGACCTGTAAGTCTACCCACCATGATGCTTGTCTAGCTGAGTCCCATCCTCCCCCTCTCATCTCCCAGCCCCACACCCACATGCCCCTGAATGCTGTTTTTTTCATGCTGTCTCTTGTGAAGGAGAGTTTCAGTACTTTATATGTATCTCTAAACATCACATTTTTTAATTTGCTTGTTTTAGAGACTTACAAGTACAGTGTCACCTAGGTATGTACCTAAGAGAAACGAAAGCACATGTCTGTGCAAAGACTTGCATGCAGGGCAGCATTGCTCAACGGAGTCAGATGGTGGAAGCAACCCAAATGTCTATCAGCGGATGGGTAAATAGAACGTGGTAGATCCACACAATCGAATCTTAGTTGACAATAAAAGGGAATGAAGTTCTGATACATGCTACAACACGATGAACTCCAAAAGCATAATGCTAAGTGAAAGAACCCAGACACAAGAGGCTCCATATGGTATGATTCCATCTATATGTAATGCCCAGCAAAGTCGAATCTACAGAGACAGAATATAGATCAGGGGTTGGCTGGGGGTGGGAATGACGAGTGACTGAAAATGGGCACGAGGGTTATTCTGAAGGTGATGGAAATGCACTGAAATTAGATAGTGTGGTAGTTGCACAATTCTCCGAATAATCTATTAATCATTGGATTGTGCACTTACAATGGGTGAATTATGCAACAACAGGGAAGTGTAAATTACACTTTGATGAAGTTGTTTTTTAACAAGGCATCATAGAGAACTTCCCTGTGGCTAAGACTCCATGCTCCAAATGCAGGGAGCCTAGGTTCGATCCCTGGTCAGGGATCTAGGTCCTACGTGCCACAGACAAGAGTTTGCATGCTGCAAGGAAAGTCAAAGATCCCATGTGCCACAACAAAGACCCTGCTGCTAAGTCAGTTCAGTCGTGTCCGACTGTGTGTGACCTCAGAGACGGCAGCCCACCAGGCTCCCGTCCCTGGGATTCTCCAGGCGAGAACACTGGAGTGGGTTGCCATTTCCTTCTCCAATACATGAAAGTGAAAAGTGAAAGTGAAGTCGCTCAGTCGTGTCTGACTCTTCGCGACCCCATGGACTGCAGCCCACCAGGCTCCTCCGTCCATGGGATTTTCCAGGCAAGAGTACTGGGGTGGGGTGCCATTGCCTTCTCCCCAGTACAGCCAGATAAATACATAAATATATATTTTTAAATGAAAGGCATCATATTAGAGTCTTCTAAGGTTTGTTTTTTCCTCTCTCAATTATGCTTCTGAGAGTTTATTGTTGTTGCTTCAGGGTTACAGTTCATTTATTTTAATCACTTTATCATAGTCCATAATAATCCATTATGTGATTATTCCACATTTTTTCCTCCAAGCTCTAATCCTGTGATTGGACATGTGAGTTACTTTTTGTTTCTGTGGCTACAAAACAATTTGCCAGGAGCATTCTCATGCATCTCCTTGATATACATAAGTAGCTTGATGTCTGTTGAATCTAATAATAAGATATCAGGGCTTGTATACTGTATGTCTATTTGCACCTCATTTTTAGGAATTCATTTTTACCATATTTTACAAAACCGTTATTCCCCCAACAAATGAAAAATCAAAACCGAAACTGCTCCTCAATATTGAGAAATATGGCTCTCAGTTCAGTTCAGTTCAGTCGCTCAGTCGTGTCCGACTCTTTCCGACCCCATGAGTCGCAGCACGCCAGGCCTCCCTGTCCATCACTAACTTCCAGAGTTCACTCAGACTCACGTCCATCGAGTTGGTGATGCCATCCAGCCATCTCATCCTCTGTCGTCCCCTTCTCCTCCTGCCCCCAATCCCTCCCAGCATCAGAGTCTTTTCCAATGAGTCAATTCTTTGCATGAGGTGGCCAAAGTACTGGAGTGTCAGCTTTGGCATCATTCCTTCCAAAGAAATCCCAGGGCTGATCTCCTTCAGAATGGACTGGTTGGATCTCCTTGCATTCCAAGGGACTCTCAAGAGTCTTCTCCAACACCACAGTTCAAAAGTATCAATTCTTTGGCGCTCAGCCTTCTTCACAGTCCAACTCTCACATCCATACATGACCACAGGAAAAACCATAGCCTTGACTAGATGGACCTTAGTCAGCAAAACAATGGCTCTAGGGAGTTAAAATTGCTGAGCCAAGGATATGCAGATGTTCAGAGACGTGGCAAAGTTCAAGGGTATCCGAATGTCAAACTGCTTTCTAAAATTGTTGCACTGATCTGTGCTCCAGTCGGCAGTGGGTGGGAGTTCCCACACCACTGCACACCTTCTTCAACACTTAGTGATTCTCCTATTTTTAAAATTTATGCCAATGTGGGCAAGACAGACTTTCTTCGCTTTGTTGCTACTGAGGCTGAATATCTTTGCATCTGTTTATGGGGCGACTGTGCTTCCTCTTCTGTGCTATTGCTGTTTCCTTTGCCTCCCCCACCCCCACCCCCCGCACCTTCTCATTGACTCATACAGCTCTTTATATATTCTGGGTATTGGTCCTGTGTCATTTAAACGTAGTGCAGAACTTATTCCTGGTTTGTAACTCATTTGGATTTCCTAGCGAGAGAAGGAGAAGGCAATGGCATCCCACTCCAGTACTCTCGCCTGGAAAATCCCATGGACACCGGAGCCTGGTAGGCTGCAGTCCATGGGGTCCCACAGAGTTGGACATGACTGATGCGACTTAGCAGCAGCAGCAGCAGCAGCGAGAGAAGGTCTTACTTTTAAAGTAGCCAGGTTTTCTCCATTTTTTCTTTTTTGGCTAGCACCTCTTGGCTCCTTGCAGACCATGCCGATCTCCTGGTCGAAGCCTTTGAGTGGCCCCCACTGAACTGATAAGCTCCGGAGCAGAGCGTGGACCGACCCCTACCTCCAGGCTCATCTCAGTCCCACTTTACACTCAGTAGTTTATTCTGAAGCTTCTGTTTCCACCCCTGAGTCTTTCCTGGCCGCAAAGACTTCCCTTCATTTGCTTGTAGAACCCCGACGCTCCTCAAATTTCAGCTCTGGCACTACCTCCCTCCTCCTCCTTCCTCTCTTCTTTTCTCCCCCACAGTCCAGAGGTCTTTTAGGGATTTCCCTGGTGGCTGAGATGAATCTGCCTGCAATGCAGGAGACTCCGGTTCAATCCCTGGGTTGGGAAGATCCTCGAGGGGGGAATACTCTAGTATTGAATTCCATGGACAGAGGAGCCTGGCAGGCTGTAGTCCATGGGGTCACAGAGTTGGACAGAACTGAGCAACTGACACTTCCACACACAGAGGTCTTTTGCTTTTACTTTTTTTTTTTTTTAACAGCTATCAAGCCACGACTTCACAGGGAACGGGTTCCAGCAGCGCAGCCTCTCCATCACTGGTTCTCACAGACTGGGGTTCTCTGGGTGGAGCAGGCTGGCACTTCAGTTGAACCCAAAGAACTTTCTTTGTGCTTCCTTCTTTTTCTGGTCACGTTCTCTCACACGTTTCAGGAAGCTATCTCGGCTGGTGGAGATAACCCCTGCGCTCAGTGTGAACCTCAGTTCTCTTGGCAAGAATCTTGCCTTTATCTTGTTTGTTTCCAGCAATGCCAGCTGCACGCTGTGTACGTCGTAGGCGCTCCCCGTTTGTCATGGGGACCCTGGTGCTCCTTGTTAAATGGCGCACCTTCCCTTGATGTCTGCAGCAACCCTCTTCTCGTAGGTTCAGGTGAAAACGTGGTCAAAGGAGCAGCTCCCCATTTCTGAAAGGCCTGGAGAGCGCACAATAGGGGCCTCTCCTCCCTACTTTGTTGTTGGCCACTTTGGTGAGTTACTGGAAGGTGGTGGCTCAGAAAGAGAGGCACAGCCTGCTTTTCATAGGAGCATTCCTTCCTCCGGTCAACAGGCCCCCAGCCAGGCTGAGGATCAGATGATTAATGGTACACAGGCTTATTTTATTTTTAAATATTTATTTATTTGACTGTACCAGGTCTTCATGGTAGCCTGTGGGATCTAGTTTCCTGACCCAGGAACGAATTTGGGTCCCCTGCACTGGGAGTGCAGAGTCTTAGCCACTAAAGTCCCAGTACATAGGTTTTTGACTATTAAAATGGGATACATTTTACTTCAAATAAGTTGCTGTTGTTCAGTTGCTAAGCTGGGTCTGACTCTTTGTGATCCCGTGGACTGTAGCATGCTGGGCTTCCCTGTCCTTCACTATCTCCTGGAGTTTGCTCAGACTCGTCCATTGCATCAGTGATGCTATCTAACCATCTCATCCACTGTCACCCCCTTCTTCTGCCCTCAGTCTTTCCCACTATCAGGGTCTTTTCCAATGAGTCGGCTCTTTGCATCAGGCAGCGAAAGTTTTGGAGCTTCAGCATCAGTCCTTCCAATGAATATTCAGGGTTGATTTCCTTTAGGATTGACTGGTTTGGTTTCCTTGCTGTCTGAAGGACTCTTTGCTTTCTCCTGCTAATCCAGCAGGATTGCTCATTAATGATTCTCATCATCACTGATCATCTTGACGCCTTATCACTTATGCTTCTTCTTCTTCCCTCTGCTCTCCAGAGAAACACTTCCTGTTTTCTCTCTTTGGCAAAGAAAACCTCCCTCAAACAGAAGAGGTCTGTCTGTCCACGTCTCTTTTTCTCCAAAAGAAGCCCTCACTTTCAGTGGTTCCTGGGAAGAGGTGGTCCTCAGACCCCTCATACCTGCTCGTCTGCTAGTGAATGGACCGCAGAGTATACATGTTCCTGGTAGCTCTCATTTCAGGTTTGAGGAAGGCCCCTGGGCTGGTTAAACCACAGAGATGGTGCAGAGGGGTCCTGACCCAGTTAATGTGAGTTTGTTGGTGCAGCTTGAGGGCCACGGCTGTTCTGGCAGCCTCGTCTGTCCCGTGGCTCGGCCTGAGCCTGGGAGTTGATGAAAACCCTTAGCTTCTTTGCACATGAAAAATTACCAGTTTGTTTATGTGCCTCTGATTTCCCTCTTGTCTAAATGCAGAATATCTGCAGAATTCTGTCTTCCTGCTTTCGACTCAGCAATCGTATCCTTTGAGAAAATGTTAACTTTCCTGTCTTCGTTTAGGTCTTCCCTTCAGTTTCATGTACAGCACACACGCGGTCAGCACACTACTGTTTTGTTTTATTGTTTATATTTTAGCAAGATAGTCTTGTTGTTGTTTTTTAATGTTGACATCCCAAGGACTGTGCCCTGTAGATGCCCTAAGCATCCGTGGCCCCGGTCTGCGCTGTGCTCCGCCTCTGGGATGTCAGGCCCCCAGCCCCAAGAAGCAGGAGGGGAAGGGGAGGTGCATTGTATCACTCCAGGCCCAGACAGAGGCCCAGCTCTGCCACGGCCGTGGACAGTGACGACCATCTCTGCCTCCCAGGCCAGGAACATCTGAGTAATCTTTGACTCATATCTGTCCTGTCTCCTCTTGCCTAATCTTGCCTGGTCTTCATTAAAAATATCTCCCTCCTTTTCTCCTGTTCGCTGGTTTCTCTGCGCATTCCTGAGACCACAGGGTGTGAGCGCATTGCTTGTGCTGGAGATGGTCTCACCGACAGACTCCCTGGATGTTCGTCAAGCACCCAGAGCGCTGACAGGCCCTGAGCCCCGCCTGGGGGTGTCGCTTGGCTGAGCCCTGACAGGAGGGGTAGGACGTGATCAGGCCAGTTGCTGGAGGACTCGCATTTGAAGCAGAGGAGAAAGAGAAAGCAAGTTCCCCGGGTCAGCACAGGGCTGTGAGTGGGGGCTGGCGAGCTGGCTGCAGCTGCCAAGTCAAGGTGGGCGGCCAGACTTCCTCCTAAGGAAGGGCTCGCATCGGATGGCGCCAAGACCACGGGTGTGTTTCAGGGTGTTCAGTGAAGATGTGATTAGCAAACTCTGGAGGCTCAGAGGTGGCAGGAAAAGCCAGGGCTCAGGGCCCCACAGAGCTTAAGGGAAGTAGCAGACTCAGGGTCTACTGAGGGTGAGTGGGTGGGGGCCGGGTGGGGGAGTTGAGGGGTGACGGTGCCTTGGAAGGCATGTTCCTCGGTGGCAAAAATGCAAGCAGCAGGTCTGGGGTGGGGCAGGGGATGAGGATTTGGTTCTGGAGGGCGCTGGTTCTTTGTGGGAGGGAGGTGGGTGACTGAGGAGCCAGCTCCGCACTCCTGCCTCCTCCAGTCCGCGCTCCCTCCTGTGGTGCCCAGACCCTCTGCCCCCTGTCCCTGCCTGCCTCCTGTAGGTGGACTGGTGGACCCCAGAGAACCTTCCAGGGGGTGCGAGTCCCTTCCATTCCTGGGACCATGCTGTCACAAGTCCAGCAGGTTTCCATCTTGGTCGCCGTTAGGCGCGTGCGTGGGAGTGGCAGGTAAGAGCTGCCCAAGCGAGCCCAGGGGCGGTCCAAACACTGCCCAGGACCCCAGAAGGCAGGCTCTGAGCCCTGAAGCCAGGCCTAGTATTTTGCCCTGATCGCGCCCCCATCACCAAAATTAATAATCCCTTCTGTGCTCTGGGGGCTGTGTGGGTGCTGGGGGATAGAGTGACAATGCATATTAATGTCAGGCCATGGCTATGGAGCTGGGCATCTACGGGATCTACACATCTTTAATGTAAACTTCCCAGCAACCCTATGAGTCAGCTACTATTTGGTTCCCATTTTACAGATGAGGAAACTAAGGCATGGAGAGGTTAGTGAGTTGACTAAGGTGGTACAAGAGGTGGACCCCAAGTTCAAGTGCCCCCACTGTGAGCTGCCCGCTGCCCACTCCTCTTCCACCTTCCAAAAGGCTCTCTGCCTTGGTCCACTCTCACCAAAGTGTCGCGTGCCACGTTCTTTCCAGGCAGGGTGTTCTTATTTTTAATCCTTAATCTTAAGCCCACTTCTCCTGGTTCTGCCCTCCCGAGGTTATCTTTGTTCATGGTCCCACGTGAATGGGGAAGGACACCTTCCTCTTCCTGGCTCCCCCCCTTTCTCCAGACCCACTGCCACTGTCCCCACCTTGGGACAGACCCTCATCATTTCCACCAGCCCCCTCCCCTAGGCTCCCCTGTCTTTCTCCCTCCGGTCTATCCTTACAGCTGTGGCAATGAGTGCTTGTCCCAAAGTGGGGATCTGACCACAGCATCCATTCCCTGGGAGCCCCTCCTGGCTCCACATCGGCTGGGGGATAAAATCTGGACTCTGGAGTGTGAGGTCCAGAGTCCCTCCTGTGTGGCCCCTCCCTCCTCAGGGCTCCAGCTCTTGCCCCACCTGCACAGGCCCCTCTATCAGCACTTCCCAGAAGGCCAGTCCCCTGGAGGGTCTGGCCCTTGATAAAGTGTTCAGCAGTCAGCAATAAAGCAAGAAAATCAAAGGACAGCGAGATACAGAAAATCGATCAGGACACATCGGCCAAGTTGCCAGCTGCCCTATCTTGGTCACAGTATCTTATATTCTAAGTGTTCTATCTTTTATTTTTTAATAGTTAAAATACTTCTCTCATAAATCAGTGCTGGGAGAAAAATGATGACTTTTTTTTTTTTTTAATGTCCTCTTGCGGCAAACTACACGTTTGCCACCGTAGTCAGATTCCTTTCATATGCTGACAGTTCAAGGGCTGACGGAAGCTTGCCCCACTGGCGTGTCAAGCAGACCCTGATCCTTGGGCTCCTGAGTCTTTCCTGCCATTCTTTCCTTTTGTCTGAAATGCTCACGGGCCCCCGAGTTGTTATCACCACTGTCCCGCAAGGCCGGACCTTCCTTCCCCCAAAGCAGTGCCATCCTCACGTCCACATTTCCAGGGCCTGCTCTGGGCCCAGCCACCCACGCGCTTGGCTGGTTTGCTGAGAGGTTGAGTGTGTGGTGGAGAGCGGCTGTGGGTGGGAGTGCCCAGGCTCCCACTGGCCTCAGCTATCAGACCAGGGCACGGCCAGCTCTCTCCTGCTCGGAGGGCCCCGCTGGGTGCCAGAGACTCTTCCCCAACCCCAGTGGGGCCCAGCTTGGAGCTTAGAATCCTAATGGGCCTTAACTCACTGTCCCCAGAGGGGCCAGGAAACTGGGTAAAACTACCCATGCCCCGAAGCCTGGAGATCATCTCTCCTGGAAGCCTGGGGACTCTCAGGTCAGACAGAAGACAGAGGGGGAGGGGAGGGGAGGGGAGAGGTCGAGTGAGAAGCTGAGAGACCCAGAGGGAAATCCAAGGCCTGCAGTGGCAGCAGAGAGGGCAACATGGGGACCACAGAGACGGGGCTGGGAGGACAGCGGCCATCAGAATGGCAGGCGGGGGCGCCTGGAACCAGGGTCTGGCCAGCCTCCTGCTGGGCGGTGCGCCTGCACCTTGACATACCCAGGGCCCCCCGAAGGGCCTCCAGCCCCACTGCCAGCCCCAGCAGCATCTTGCACCTGGCCTGGTCTCCATGTCCCTCCCCTGGGACCCTTCCATAAACAAATGCCCCGGAAGGCATCAAAGGTGGGTCAGAGGAGGGGTTCCTAGGGCAGAAAACGACACCTTGGAGTAGTTTCCCTGCTTAGAAGACATTGAGCAGATGTCTCCAGAGGGCCTTTCATGAAGACATCAAGCACAAAGTCTGTGGAGGAAGAGAGGTAGTGGCCTTCTGTGGCTGGGCAAAGGCCCCCTTCAGGTCACCTCCCTGGACAGTGGAGTGGGTGGGTTGATCAATGTGTGTAAGAGGAAGAAAGAACCTGGGCTGATTCCCTTTTATCTTAGCAGAACTTCTGTGATGGTCAGCCGGTCGGGGAGACACCTCTCCATGGAGGAACCTGGATGGGGCAGGCCCAGTGGGACCCAGTCATCTTGGGGGGGTGGTTGGAGAAGCTGGTGCTGCTCACTGCACATGACTGCCACTGACCTGGTCCCCTGGATGCTGTGGGGATGCCACAGGGGCAGGAAGCAGAGCACAGGGTCTCTAAAGGGCGTACAAGCTGGGCTCACTGGCACAGCCCCAACGGTCTTGACTCCATGGACAAGTGAAGCCAGGGCTGAGCCCCGGGCCAGAGTAAGCTTTCCGAGGTGCCTGGGTTTATCAGATGAAGACAGGCCTGTGGAAGGTGAGAAAAACTCAACATGGATGAGAGCACTTGAAGTCACATCCGTTTAGACTTGACCTTGCCTTCAAAGCTGTGAAGGGCACAGTGGACAAAGGGATGTCAGGAGGGCAATGACTTCGAGTCTCTTTGCCTTCTGACAGCCTTAGTCCATGGGACCTGAGAGCTGGCTCTCCCGGTCATCACTCATGGGCCCTGGAGCTCTGGGGTGAGCTCCCCAGAAGACTTGAGCTACTGGTTACTGAAGGAGCAGGAGGGCTTGGCTCTGGCCCCTGGGATCCTTTCAAGAGCAGGAGGTGTGACTGCCCCACAGGGGGCCATGAGGCAAGAGACGAGGGGACCAGCTGAGGGCCCTGGTTCTCCCTGGCACCTGCCTACATCTTAGGGTCTCCCACTGGCTGGGAGGGATCGAGGAATGTGGCTTCTTAGGTGAGGGAATTTCTGAGCTAAGGTCAGTCAGTCAGTTCAGTCAATCATGTCCGACTCTTTGCGACCCCATGGACTGCAGCACGCCAAGCTTCCCTGTCCATCATCAACTCTTGGAGCTTGCTCAAACTCATGTCCATCAAGTCAGTGATGCCATCCAACCATCTCATCCTCTGTCGTCCCCTTCTCCTCCTGCCTTCAATCTTTCCCAGCATTGGGGTGTTTTTCATTGAGTCAGTTCTTCTCATCAGGTGGCCAAAGTATTGGAGTTTCAGCTTTAGCATCAGTCCTTCCAGTGAATATTCAGGACTGATTTTCTTTAGGATGGACTGATTTGATCTTGCAGTCCAAGAGCTAAGGTCAAGGTACCTTCTAATCTAATCTGCTCTCATATCAAGGACCTGAGAGGAGCACCATCCTATCAGCTGGCCCGATAGGAGCACTCAGGCAGGAGGTGATGGTCCAGGTCAAGAGAAGTAAAAAGGATGAGGGGAGGGGCAGGGCAGAGAGGGGCAAAGTGAAACCTCTGACTCAGGACAAGCAGGTGGCTGACTTGCTCTGACCATGGAAGAGCCGCCAGCCTTGGTGCGCTCGTCAGGGATGATGCCTAGTCTGTCTGCCCCTTCCTTCTGCTCCTTGGGGATCAGTTGCGTCTCGCCCTGGAAGCGGGTCGTCAGGTCGTCACAGAGCCACAGCTGGGATCACTGCCTGAGCCTTTGCCCATCTCTCGCTCGGGGCATCCTCCTGACTGTGGCCTGGTCACCTTGCACTTTCGACTCAGAGGCCTCCACATCCTCACCATGCTCCTGGCATGAGGAGCTTGGCTGGGCACCTGGGGCTGTGAGGCCAGAGCTGCAGCAGCTAAGGAGCCAAGATGAGCGCTCGGCTGTCACAAGCTCTGAACAAAGTGCAGGAGGCCCAGTCCTGCAGTTTAGGGCTGGTTAGCGGAGGCGATTAGATGGCTGTCATTATCGGTAGCTCGTACCTTCCTCCTCCTGTCTCTGCTGACACCACTCCAGCTTTGGCCAGTCCTCACCCCCGCCTTACACCCTTGCTTTCCTGGGTCTTTCTATTTTTAAAATATTTATTTGGCTTAGGTCTTAGTTGCGGCATGCGGGATCTAGTTCCCTGACCAGGGATGGAACCCAGACGCCCTGCATCGGGAGCGCAGAGTCTCGGCCACTGGACCCCCAGGGAAGTCCCTCCTGTGTCTTTCCTGCGCTCCACAATGCACCTCGCACTCACAGGTCTGCAGTGTCTGCTGACTGACTCCAGGACTGGCGGCCCGGGGCGCAATGCAGAGGTGGGACTGACGGCCCAGCTGGGACACACGCTTGCTTGCGGTTTCATGGTGGGGGGCGGGAGGTGGGTGCTGGTCCGAGTGGGGGTCATGCTGGGGCTGGGGCTGCTGTGCAACCAGCCACAGGCAAACATGGGCTGGGCCGGCGGAGCTTAGTGCTGCCCTGATGACCGGGACTGACGCGTGGATTCCCCAGATGACATGTTCGGATGACAGACATGGTCAGCACCCAGACACAACCCTGGAACCTCGGGTGGGGGTCTCTGCCACACGCCTCACATCGTCAACCTCTGCCCTCTAGGTGACCTGATGCCTCCTTTCTCCTCTGTCTGCACACGTGGCTGACATCGCCTGTGCTGGGGGATGAGGAGGGCCAGGGCAGGGGGGAGGCGGGATGGAGGCAACCTGATCGTCCCTGGCCTCTGCCTTTCTTCCCACACGTTCCCTCGGCTGGAGTCACTTCCCCAGGCCTTCCCTCCACCCTTACTTCTCTCTCCTCTGAGGGCCTTTGCCAGCATCCCTTTGAGATAGCCCTCCCTGCCGGGGCGCTCCACCTCCTTCCCCTGCTTAATTTTCTTCCTATCACCTGTTACTACACGCAGTTGTTTCTCTGTGTGTGTGTAGTTCGCTTATCTTTTAATTATCTGTCTCCCCCACTTCATGTAAGTTTCATGAAAGCAGGATCCATGTCTGTCTTATGGATTATTGTCTCTCTGGGGCCTGGAACAATGCAAGGCATACGTGGGCACTCAATAAACTTTTGTTGAAAGAAAGGAAGGAAAAATGGTCTTCCTCCTGATCTTCACCCTCCTTACCCCGAGCGCTGCATAGATCACACAGAGGCTGGGAAAACCCACCCCTCCCACCGCCTCCCACCTTGGGGGCCCAGCACCGGCTGACGGGCTCTGCCTCCCACATCCTGTTTGCTCTGGGCGGCAGAAGTGAAAGTTGGCCTGACTGTCCCGGTTCTCATGGCTGTTCCATTCATCCTGCGGTGTTCTCTTGGCTCGTGGACAGGTTACACTTGTTTATCTCAGTCTTGTTTTCCCAGACTGGACCAACTTTGGGGTCAAGCCGGGACCCACAGCCTATGACGTCCCTCAGCCCCCTCCCCTCGCCTTCCAGAGGTCCCAGGTGACTCACTGCCTTGGTTGGAAGCCTTGCAGTTTCCCCTGCCTCGGTGCTGCCGCTCCGCCGCCATCACTGCGGCCCTGCTGGATGCCTGGCTGCTCCTGCTCTGACTGCAGACTTTCTGGCCACCCCTGCTTCTCCGGGCTGGAAGAGAGGATTTCCCTGCTGAGTGATCGTCGTTCCGTTCGAAACTCATCGAAGTAGCCATGTCCTTTCAGAGTCAGACCCGTTTTCTCTCCAGGAAGTTGGGGCAAGTTCTCCAGGAAGCAGGACTGATGATGCCACCCCTGGCTGCAGGCTGCTCTCCTAGAGGGTGTGCCCGTCGACCACCTGCCACCTGAGCACCAGGCCTACCTCCCAGAGCTGGCATGGGGCTTGGATCTGGCATGCGGACCCCTGATCCCTCCTCCAGCAGGGCGGGTGGGCCTCCTCGCCTGCCTTCTGGCACTCCTGCTCTCTCCCTGCTGTCCCTTTCCCAGGTTACCCGCTGCTTGCCCCGCGGCTCTGACACTATGCCTCTGTGACCCTCGCATCTGGGTCAAGTGCCCTTTCTCTGCACTGTGAGGGCCTGAAGAGAACAGGGCTGTGCCCTGCTCATTCTTGTTCATTCTTACATCCCAGTGTCACCTGGCACGTTGAAGGGACTTGATGAAAACTGTAGAGAGTGACCAGACTGTGTGTGCTTGCATCTTCAGTGACTTAGAACTGGGGAACCCATCTCCACTGCCTTTGACTTGGTATTCTCTGCAGCCCAAGGTCAAGGCCTCTGCCAAGGCACGTGCTGACGAGGAGGTGACTGGTGTCTCAGCCTGCTGGGGGCAAGGATGCTTTGTTGGCAGGGCCGGGGGCAGGGTGGGCACTGCTGGAGGCCCCTCTGTCCTTCCCACGCAGAAGCAAGGGGAGGGCTGCCAGATAAAATATAGGATAGCCAGGTAGATTTGAATTTTGGATAAACAGCTAATACTTTTTTAGTATACTGTATATCATATGCGAGTATACTGTATATCATATGCGGTGGTGGCGGCGGTGGTTTAGTCACTCAGTCGTGTCTCACTCTTTGCCACCCCATGGACTGTAGCCCTCCAGCCTCCCCTGTCCATGGGATTCTCCAGGCAAGAATACTACAGTGGGTTTCCATTTTCTTCTCCAATGTCATATGTGGGACATACTTGTGCCAAAAATTTTTTAAAAATTACATTTAAATTTAACAGGGCACCCTGGGGGTATTTTCCTTCTACGTCTGGGAACCCTAGCGAGGCAGATGTGTCCCACCGGCTGCTAGGGGATCTGAGCTCCTTTTATAAAGTGCATTCTGCTCAGTCTGGGTCCTTCCTGCTCTTTGAATGCTTTTGGCCAGAGAACAGGGAGCGCCCAAGGCGTGGTTTCCAGGGCTGTCACTAGCACATTTAATCCAGCGCATCTCCCTGCATCTTAGTCCTTGACCCCAGGTACTGGACTCTGACTCCAGCTACTGGACTGGGTGGTCAGGGAAGGCCTTTCCAAGGAGGGGATGTTTGAGCTGAGATTTGGAGGAATAAACCAAGTGATGATTGGGGAAGAACATTCTGAAGGAGAGGGGCCCATGAACTTGGTGAGTCTGAGGACCACAGAGGTTAGTGTAGCGTAGTGAGCATAGGAAGGGAGGGTTTGCACGGGGAAAACTTGGCCCACATCCTTGGTCCCCAAGAAGGGGTTTAAGGCTGTGCTCCTTGCTGGTCACCACCCCCCAACTGCAGGGTGGATGCTTCTCTGGCCTTCCAGGCTGAGGGCCTCAGCAGCAGGGATGGGGGAGGAAGTGAGTGAGTATCCATCACCCGGGCTCAGGGATACTGGCAGCAGTGGCAAGGCCACGCGGCCCTGGTGCTTGACTGCAGTGTGGTGGTGTCATCTGGCCTTTAAAGGGGTGGAGACATGCGTCCTTTGAGCTGAGTCCCTGTGTGACTGGCCTCCATGGAGGCAAGCTGCCTCGCTCAGAGAGCCACCTCCACCCCCTCCTGAGAGCTCTGCTGGGGGCCAGGTGCTTTCCCCTCTAGGGGGAAGTGCTGCTGCTCAGGCTGCAGGGCCGCGGGGGCATGGGGAGACCTCCCTCCCACCTCAGCAACTCTCCCCTGGCTCACAAGGGGCGTCCAGCCTACACCAGGACGCTCAAATCAGGTCCCCAGTGAGGTTCTGCTCCTCTCTGCAGCCCTGTCCACCTCAGTCCTCCTCCTCCAAACCCAAATACACAGGCCAAACAATGCGAAATGGCTCGTTTCCAAGGACACAACTCACAAGGTACTTGTGGCCTGCTGTTTGCCTGTTGGCATGTGAAGGAAGCTGTTTCTTAATTTAAAATGTCCATTAACTCCCTCTGGCTGGAGCGCTACCCCAACAAAACTTCTGTTCATGGCAGGTTTAAGCTTGGTCACTCAGAGGGGGTGGGCTCAGCTGTGTTTGCCCCATCAGAAGGTGTGCCCAGGGCAACAGGCACACGTAGGTGTCTTGCCATGGCTTGAGAGCATATTCTATCTGTAAGGAGGCACTGGATCCCCAAGGCCACCTTGGCCAGGCCCATGGGGAGCCCACAGTGCTGGGGTCGGGGGTGGGGGTGGTGTCCCTTTGCTGAGGCTCTTTCAGGTCTCTACAGGAGGAAACTCCATTTCACTACTACCTCCAGGCCTTTGCTGAGTCGTGCCAGGCATCCGACAGGAAAGAACCTTTTGTTCTGAGCTTGTAGAAAGTCTGAGCTGGACTTGTTATCTACTCTCAAGCTTCCTGGATAGGGGGGCTTGGATGGGGCTGTGCTAGGGGCTGGCTCCCTGTCTTGGCCTTAGTTCCTTCCTCTCTTAGCCACTGGGGCTGGGGAGGCTGCAGTGGCCAGGTCTAGGCCTTCGTGAAAGGCTGGTGAGAGCTGACATTTCTCTTCAGGCTGCTAATGGGGAAGGGGGCTGTATGGGTGGGGTGGGGTGGTAGGTGGCATAGTCTGGGAAAGGTCCCTGGCTTGGAAAAAGGGGGCACATCAGCTAGTGTGTGTCTGTGCACGTGTTAGGGGTGTGGGTGCTGCAGAACCGGGGAGGCAGTGAATCCAGGCTCCCTGCAGAATGACACCTCCATCTTCCAGGTTGCGAGGGAGGGCGAGTCCCCCAGGGTTGCGGGAGCGCCGAGGAGGGCCAAGCCCTGGGCCACGTCTGACACCTAGTGGCCACCTGAGCCCGGGGCGGGGCGAGGGATGAAGGTGGGAGGGAAAGGAAGGGCGTGGAGCCAGGGAATCTGCAAGCGCGGAGACCAGGCCGGAGGAGGGTGGCCGTTCACTGCTACTCCCCCTCCCGTCTTGCCCCGGGTCGCGCCTCGGCGGACCAGGCAGCCCACCCCCACTCGCGGCCTCCGAGTCTGGCCTAGACTAGGCGGACCCCGCACCCGCGGGGCAGCAGAGCCCCGTATGCCCCTGAACGCGGCGGACCCCGCAAGCCAGGTCGTGAGGCCCGCATTCGAAGGTTACCCGAGCTCGGGTCCGGAGGCCGGGTCGCTGTAGCCGCGGGTCTCGCGCCGCAGCCCCTACCACGCTGGGGTCAAGGTTCGGGCCTGGCGGGGCCTCGAACCCAGCCCAGGCATCATGGGGACCCGGCCCGGTCAGGGGTGCGCGGACCCGCCGGGGCACTTCCGGCCCCCGCGGCCCCCGCCCGACGCGTCGCCAGCCTGGCCGCCAACCCGCTGCCGCCGCCCGGTTGCCATGGCGACGTGGTAGCGCGGCCGGCAGAACCGGCAGGGCAGCCCGGGCGCGGCGCGCGCGGCTCGTGGGCCGGTCGGCGGCGCGGCGCGGAGCAGCGAGGACGAGGTCCGGGCCCGACGTGCGGCCAGGTAGGCGGCCCAGGCCGGAGGGGGCGAGCCGAGCCCCGGCGCGGAGTGGGGAGGGGGCCCGGCTGTGTGCCGCGGCAGCGTGGGTTTAGGGGTGCCGGGCCTGGGGCGGGACCGCACCCGCGCCGGAACAGGCCAGGATCCCGGCGCGCAGCCAATCTTTCTCCTGTCCTCTCCTGCCGCCAATCTGACTCACTGCACCTGCTTCCCTGGGCTCGGGGCCACCGAGCCCGGCCCGACAGTAAAGAGCTCGACTCGCGCTAGCTGTCGGCCGTCGGCCCCCGCCTGCCTCTCGCCTCGTCTCCTTGGAAGTTAGAACGGAGCGGCAGGGAACCCCAAGTTTATGTGTCGATGCACGGCTAATGTTTTGCCATATTCCAGAAACTAGGCAGGGTAGAAGTGCAGCAACCAACATTTGCCGCGACTGTGCTTTTGAAACCTGAAACGGAGCTGCCAAGCTGCTTCTAGTGGCCAGGCCTCCATCCCTCTGCCCCTTTCTTTTGGGGTGAGGTGTTTAGCTAGGAGGTCCCTTCCTCATTCTTCTGACACACCCCCAGCCTCTTGGTGGGTGAGGAGTCTCCCCGTTGGGAGATCCTTTCTCCTCCGGTTGGCTGTGGTAGGTGGCTGAACTGTGGGTGGATCTGCCGCTGCCTCTGACACTTGGGTATGGGGGGCACCCCCCACCCCGCTTGCCCTGAACCCCAGGGCACCACAGAGAGAAGGATCCAGGTGGACCCCTAAGTCCCAGCCACATCTTTAGAGGCTGGCACCCCTCCCAGGTCTTTCTCCCTTTTGGTTGCCCCTCTCCTCTCATGCCACCTTGGCTTTGACGATTTTCTAAGACTCATTAAATGAAGCTCTATCTTATCTGGGTTCTGTTCCTTCGTTTTCATAGCAAAAACAAATAAAAAACCCAAAAAGCTTTGCTACCTTCTCATACATATCTTGATTTCTTCTGTGCAATTGGATTGAGGCAGAAAATACAGGCAACTCCTAAATGCCAATGGGAGCCCCATACACAGAAACGGCTGCTACAACCTCCCACCCCCACCCCTGGGCAGGAGGGGCCTCCAGGACCTGAGTGGAGGCTTTGCTTGTCCCACTGCTTCCCTGCCTGTCCCATCTTCCCTTGGGCGACTTCTAATACAAAGTGGTTCTAATGCTAGAAGATTTTGGTGGAGGAATTCACCCCAGATCCAGGGCTTTCTGCCCAGGTGTGGGGATTCATGGTAGGCAGAAGGGAGGGTGTGGATTTGTTAGAGGGAGTCATGCTGTCTGCTGCTATCTGGCTGTCTACAGCCCCAAACCTCATGTGTCAACAGCTTCTGATGTGTGAGTCTTCCTAAGGTGCTGTTAAAAATAAAGATTTAGTTTTTGTGGGATTGCTATTTACCTGAATGCCTACTATGTGGCGGGCAGTGTGCTAGCACTGGTACATATTCTGCTTCATCTTTGCTACAGGCCAGTAAGGGGGACCTCAACACGCCCCTCCCTTTTGGAAGAGGAATCAGGCTCATGGAAGGCTCTTGGCTCCCTGTCATGAACGGTGGGGCTGGCTTTGAAATCACATCCATCTGACCAGGGCTGCATTGTGACATTCTCCTTCCTCCATTAAAAAAAATAATAAACAGAATTGTATTTTACAATCACATCAGTATAAAGACAAATATAATCCAGGCTGGATTAAAAATTAAAATATTTTATTCAGTCCTAGAAGTTTGTTTTTCCTTATGATTTTAACAGAAATCAACACCTTTTTTTGTGAGTCCCTATAGTATTGAGAGCCCTGATACTGAGCCCCTGGACCTAATGGAGAACTGGGCTTGGTGTCTGACCTCAAGCTTCCTTCCTGGGGGTTACTTGGGTGCCAGTGGTAAGACAGTGCCCCATCTAACAGCCCAGCCCTCATTTTGCCTCGTCTTTCATCACATTCGAGGATATTCTAAGACAATTGAGTCATTTACCCCTTTTACCCAAGAAAAGTTCTAGCCCCTGACAAAATCTTTTCTAACCTAATTAAAACGCTGCTGCCGATAAGGTCTGTAGCCAGGCCAGGCTCCTGCTTCCAGGCTGTGGACGTGTGTGGTGTCTGGTCCTCATAATGAGATTAGGCCTGGTGGCCTTTCAGTGAAGCCCCCCGGGCTCAGGGAGGGAGAGGGATGCTTGTTGGCACGTTCAAACCCTGCGGCAGCTCCTGGCCCTGGTTGATCAAGTTAAGTGGGGTCTGACTGCAGGTGTGTGGGGGCAGGGTGTGGTGACGGTCACAGCCTGAGATTCCAGAAGCTGCCAGAGACCCTAGATCCCCATCCCGTGCTCTGACAGGAAGGAGGGCAGCCGAGTAAGGGTCCACATGAGCTCACCCAGGTGCTTGGTCCGGAGGACCAAGGAAGCCTTTGGGGTGCAGGTGGGCTGCTTCCAGGCCCTTGATGTTGCTGCCTGTGTGGCTCTGGGAACACAGGAGGCCCCAGAGCTGCCAGTGTTCCGAGGCACCACCGTTAGAAAGAGGGAAGGGCGAGAGAAGGAAACGCAGGGGTCGGAGTCCACGGCATTCGCTTACTAGGGAGCGAATCCCAACTGGTTTCAGGGTTAGCAGGTGCACCCGTGTTTGTGGGCGAGTCGGATTCCAGAGTCCTCGCAGGACCTTCTCTGCACCCCTCGTCACTGGAAGCAGCCCATCTGTGCACAGAGATGTGCTGTCAGCTACCCTGAACCAGAGAAGTGACGGGCAGCTACGTTGCTGAAGGGGTCTCAGCTCATTTTCCGTGAAGCACAGAACCTGCTCGCAGCTTTGTCTTTCCTGTATATCTGGATTTTTTCACTTAGATCTCATTGGCTGTGGGTCAGGGGGACTGGTCTTTCTCCTTTGTGTTTTCCTGTCATCCCTCACACTCAGGGTTAGACTCACCTTCAGACTGGAAGGTGCTACAAGGGGAACTGCTTAGGCTTCTGTGAGTCCACGGTCATCCTTTATCTCCGACTTCCTCCGGGACGCCTCATTACGGGGGCGAAGTAACCAGGAGAGACGCCTCTGGAGCAGTTGTCATGAAGATCCTGCAGTAGTCTGTCCCCGTCACCTTTTCTCTCTAACGTGCCCTTTTCTACCTGTAGCCTTTTCTCCCCAGAAAGCCCATGGGGGACACCAATGCTTGAAGTCATGGTGGGTGTGAGCTGCCTTAGAGTGGGTCCTCGAGGGGGTGAGACAGGCCCAGGAGGATGGCATGGGAGGGGAGAGGCTATCCCTGGGCTGTGTTTCTGAGCAGTCAGGTCCTCTGAATCCTGGCTTCAGTGCCGAGGAAGCTCTCTACTCTCGCCTAGTTACTGGCGTTAGAAAGCGCAGAGCCACAGTGTAGGATGGCCACTCCAGCATGAATCCAGAGTGCTCACTGGAGTTTAACTCAAGGGCCCTTTACTCTAGAATCTGCCTCTGCTCTGCATCTTGTCTGCAAGGCCCCGGAAGGCGGGGGCCACGTCTCGTCTCTGTGTTCCAGCATCCAGCAGTGTGGCTACCGCTTTGCAGGCACTTGATAAACAACTGAGTTGAGCAGTTCTTTGCCGCGGATGATTTTGGACCAAGTCGTTTATCCTTTTGTCCAAAATCATCTGCAGCAAAATCCTTCTGGGCTTCTCTGGTGGCTCATACGGTAAAGGATCTGCCCGCAATGCAGGAGACCTGGGTTCGATCCTTGGGTTGGGAAGATCCCCTGGAGAAGGGAATGGCTCCCCACTCCAGTATTCTTGTCTGGAGAATTCCATGGACAGAGGAGCCTGCAGGGCTTCAGTCCTTGGGATCTCAAAGAGTCGGACACGACTGAGCGACTAACGCCTTCACTTTCACTATTTATCCTCTTTGAGTCCCAATTTACTCACGTGTCAAATGGGGGTAATACTGTTACCATCATAGATTATTGTGAAGACTGAAAGAGAGAACGCAGGAAGAGCTGAGTACAGAGCAGGGCTCCCGCCCTTGAGGCACAGAAGGCCGCATCTCCAGGCCACCGCTTCAGGGTGCAAACAACGCTGCAGTGCCAGCAGCACTAGGGTTCAGACTCCCAGGGCAACTCGGGAGGTTTTCAGTGAGGACATCAAAGCCACGTTTTGCCACGTGTTTTCGGCACCACCAAGTGAGTCTCCATTTCTAAGCGGACGCTGCTGGGTGTCCTACAATTTTTGTTTTTCTTCGGGCACAGCTTGCATCATGTAGGGTCTTAGTTCCCCAACCAGGGATCAAACCTGCACCCTCTGCATTGGAAGCTTGAAGTCTTAACCACTGGACTGCCAGGAAGTCCCTGTCCTACAATTTAACTCAACACTGACACTGCCTAACTGGAGACAGGGTTAAATCTCAGAGGTTAAGGGCTTGGTCCCACGAGACTGTACCGACCCCAGCACAGATGTCACCTGTGCTGCTGACTAATACGCTACAGATCAGAGCTTCCCATGACCCCCTTCTCGGGTTCAGTTAATTTGGGAGAACAGCTCACAGAACTCAGAGAAACTTGCTAGATTCCTGGTTTATTATTGTAAAAATCCCAGCCAGATGAATAGGTATGTGGGGCAAGATCTGGAAGGGTCTGGAGCACTGAAGCTTGTCCCCGAGGAACCATGTGGATGTGTTCACCAACCCGGGAACTCTCCAAACCCTGCCCTTTGGGGGTTCAAGGAGGCTTCGTTATACAGGTCCGACTGATTAAATCATTGGTCATTCGTGGCTGAACCCGATCTCTAGCCCCTCTCCCTCCCCAGAAGTCAAGGGCGGGACTGAAAGTGCCAACCCTCCAGTCACAGGTTGGTTCCCCCGGTAACCACCCCCCAGTATTCTAGGGGCTTCATTAACATAATGTAATATTAACATAACAAAAGGAACAGTTGTGGCTTTCTTCACATTGAAAATTCCTAGGGTTTTAGATGCTCTGTTGCATACATTTCTTATTATAAATCAGAGGCTAAGAAGAGAACGCCCACTTCTGCCCACCTCACGATGAGACTGGTTGGGAAGGGAAAAAGCTGGCTGTTCTCTGCAGCCCTGAGCCCCGCTCTGTCCTCGCTGTCTAATGGGCGGGCAGACTGGCAGGTCAGCCGGGGCAGAGCCCATTCTTTCTGTTCTTCCTAATTCAGAGCTAATCAGATTCTGACTGTGCCCCGGGCTCTCAAGAGGAATCTAATAAAGGAGAGGAGGACAGCATCTCTCTGTTCAGAACAGTTTTCCTGTTGGAGTCGGCACAAGGGATCAGATCCCCGAGGACACCCAAGGGGGAGGCGGATGCAGTCCTTGCCTGCAGGGAGCTCACAGGGCTCCACCGCAGAGAGGCCCACGTGGGCTTAGCGCAGGGCAAGGACCGGGGTAAGTAAGCCCTTGGCCAGCCTTGGGGACAAAGTGGTGAACAAAATGCCCATTTCAGGTCGTGGGGCAGGAAGCATAGGGGAGTGTGAGGTGGAGGGGTTACCGCCAGGTTGCGCTGTCAGGGCCGTGGCCTGGGAGCACCTCCTCCAGTGGGCTTGGCAGGAAAACAGTGGGGGCTGCGGGTGGAAACCCGGATGGGATCAGTGAAGGAGTTGGCATTTGACCATCACATGCTGGCGGCCCTTTGTGCCTGGAGGGGCAACAAGACTGGGGAGCTGGCTTTGTCCCTGTCCCTGTGAGTCAGGCAGACTGAGGAGGGTAGGGAGATGGGGGCAGAAGTTCCAGCCCTGCTGGGTGGTGGCAATGAAGGTGGCTGGGAGGGAAGTGATGGCGAGGCCTGGGGGAGGTGGCCACACTGAGGACCTGTCAGGAGAGGAATGTGGCTTTGGATGTGTGGACCTTGCAGTGCTTGGGGGATGTCCAGGTAGAGGCGTTAGTGGACAGCTAGAAGTGGGGTTGGAGTCTGGAGGAGAGGCCGACTGGCAGGGTCTCCACTGTAGGTGTGGAGCTGACCGATGGGCAAGCACGAGTTCCTGGCGTGGCATCACTGCGTCCAGGGCTTCTGGAAGCAGGTGTGTCCACCTGCAATGGGGGTGCTTCCGAAATCTAAAAAAGAACCTAGCCCTTGCTCAGGATCCCATTTAGGAATAAGACAGCTGTGCAGAGATGATAACCTAGTGTTGTCTACTTAGTGAAAAGCTGAAAGCTGGCTAAATATTTAAGAACAAGAGATAAGGGATTGGTTAAAATATGAAACTCGTGTAATAAGACAAGCATGATGTGGATGTATGTTCACTGACACGAAAAGATGTGCGTGGTCTAGAATTAAGTGAAAAAAGGTTAGAAATTGGTATGGTTATGGTTCTGTAAAAGAAAGTATGAAAAGATATAAATCAAAACATCGATTACTTATAATTTCTGGGTTTTTTTGCTTATCTGTATTTTACTACAGGGAGTGGGTTATCAACACTGCCTGCCCGCCCACCACTTTAAAAAACTGTGGCATTGCCAACAGTAGTCCAAGGTGGCAGAGGGAAGTGGGGGTAAAGATGGTCTGCTTACCAGGAGGACACGGCCTGATCGACCGGACGCTAGTTCTCTTGAGTTGCACAGGGTAGAGGGTGAAAAGTGAGAGTGAAAAGTCAGTCGCTCAGTTGCATCCGACTGTTTGCGAGCCCACGGACTGCAGCCTACCAGGCTCCTCTGTCCATGGGATTCTCCAGACAAGAATACTGGAGTGGCTAGTCATTTCCTTCTCCGGGGGATCTTCCCCACCCAGGGACTGAACCTAGGTTTGCTGGCAGATTCTTTACTGTCTGAGCCACCAGGGAACCCATTGTGCTCAGTATGTATTAGGAGGGATCCCACAATGTGTTAGTCAAACCTCTCTGCTCAGCTGCTGTTTTCTGCCGGTAATAAGGAGAAGGAGGGTGTCTCCAGGGCCACTGGGAGAGGCTGGGGCAGTGCAAGAGGCGAGCCAGGGAAATGGAGCGCTGGGCCCCCTGGGAGCCCTGGCGGAGCCTTTCTGTGGCCACAGGACGCTGGCACCGTGGCTATACTTGCTTATCCACTGCCTCCTCTCCTCCCATCCCCCCTCACTGCCACTCCCGCCCGAGTGTGGGAAGAACCAGCAGGTTCCGGATGAAGAGCTGGCACACAGGCCTGTCGGAGCTGGGGCTTGGCTTTGGTGACAACCAGGCCTGGGCAGAGGAGCCAGGAAATGCCTCCCACTGGCCCCTGGGCTTGGCTTCTCCAAGCCCCGTTGAGACCTCTCCCCTCCCACCTGCCGCCGATCCTTGTCTGCTGGGTGGGAGCAGGGACACACATGCTGTCACCAAATCCTTGTGAGCTACGTGACCCCAGGAGTCCGTTCTTACCTTGCAGGGCTCGGTTCAGGAAGCCTGGCCTGGGAGCAGTGCAGGTCCACCGCCCCAGGTGTGGCAGGGAGGAGCGGGGGGAGGCAGGAAGGGAAAGGGCTGCTTGAAGGCTCCTCTCTCCCACGTCCTTGCTGGCGAAGCAGCTCAGAGCACATCCCTCTATTGGCTGCTGCCACGCTGCTGGGGGCTGCTCTGTTGGCAGGACTTCTCTCACCTGGGGCTGGAGCTGAAACAGCAGGCAAGGGGGAGTCAGGCTCCCATTTCTCATCCCAGACGCCTGTTATGGTTCATCTGGAGGAAAAATTCCTGCATCTTCAAGGAATGTGCTCACTCCTCTGTATTTCACCCGTGAACCCGACCTGAGAAAACCCAGGGCCTCATGAAACAGAAAGCACTGCCATGGGGCCCTCCTGCTCTGCCCAGAATGTGGAGGACCTTGACTTGCACCCTCACTGCAGGTGGAAGTGCAGCCAGGTGTGGTCCGGTTCTGCAGGAAGCCAGGCCCCTCCCGCTGGGTGCTTGCTACATGAGCACAGAGGCCGGGGGAGTGGGCTGAGAGGGAGGTGGCAGGCAGGCACGGGGCGTATCTTTGGAGGCTGTGAGCCATTCTTCTGAGCTCTGCCATCTTCTCCGCAGTAGCCGCCTCAGCATGGAGGGCCCTGCCAGCCCAGCACCCGCACCCAGGGCGCTGCCCTACTACGTGGCCTTCTCCCAGCTGCTGGGCCTGACCGTGGTGGCCATGACTGGTGCCTGGCTTGGTATGTACCGAGGCGGCATTGCCTGGGAGAGTGCCCTGCAGTTCAACGTGCACCCGCTCTGCATGGTCATAGGCCTGGTCTTCCTGCAGGGAGATGGTGAGTCTTTGGGCGACACCACCTGGGAGCGGGTTTGAGGGACCCTTTCACCCCGGAAGCTGGCTCAGAGCCTGGGGACACTGGGAATCCAAATCAGGGCCCTCTGAGGCTGCTGGGTGGCAACTCCTTTCTGACTGAAAACGGTGTGTAGATGATGGAATTGGCAGAGCTAGAGCTCCTCTCTCTGGGGTAGGATCCAGGCTGTGGTTGGCCATGTACTCTGCCTCAAGGCCTTGTTTCTAGAAACAAGAAAGCTGGATCTATCCATTCTTCCTCGAGGTGGTCCCGGGGTCAGCAACCCCTTCATCAGCAGGCTCCTACGGGGCATTCCCCAGGCTCCCTGGCCCTGACCGCCTCAGCTAGAAGAGGGGGAATTCACTTGGGATCACAAGGTTCTGCTTTGAGAACCAGGGGTTTCCCAACCAGGGAGCCTGCTTGCTAAAACTAGTGAATAAGTGATCAGGCTTCAGTGCTGGACAAACCGAGGACCATCAAAGCGAAGGGGTGAACTCAGAAGTACGTGGCACCTTGATGTGCCTGCTTGATGAGCCTAAAACAGCCTGGAATAGCCGGGGACAGCTGATAAGAAGGGGCGGGGTGGGCCTGCCAGGGCGCAGGAGCCTTGTTTTCTTCCCTCTTCCTGTGGCTGGGGTACCTGGACAAGCCCTAGACGCAGGTTCCCTCCTCAGCCGAGGGTGTGTCTCCTTGCTGCCCTGGCCGGAGGGCTGCGGGCTGGGGTTAGCACGCTGACCTTCCCTTTCTCACGGCCAACAGCCCTGCTGGTTTACCGCGTCTTCAGGAATGAGGCCAAACGCACCACCAAAGTCCTGCACGGGCTGCTGCACGTCTTCGCCTTCGTCATCGCCTTGGTGGGTGAGTTGGGGGCCGGCACGCCCTTCCTCCACCTCTGCTGACTTGGGGAAGTAGCTGCTTCACTGTCCAGTCCCCCCCCCCCCCCACCCCCGCCGGCAGGGACACTGGGTGTTGGCAGCCACCGAGCCGGGACTGGAGCCCAGAAGTCCCGGCCAGGCAGGTTTCCCTCGGGTCACCGCATCCCCTCAGCGCCCATCAGCCTTGTCCTCACGCCACCCCCGCCTCCCGCCAGGCCTGGTGGCGGTGTTCGAGCACCACAGGAAGAAGGGCTACGCCGACCTGTACAGCCTGCACAGCTGGTGCGGCATCCTGGTCTTCGCGCTCTTCTTTGCGCAGGTGAGTCCTCGCCGCCCCACGGCGGCGGGCAGGCGCGGGGAGCAGGGCCCGGGCAGGCGCGGGGAGCAGGGCCCGCGCCGGCTGTGGCCAGCTGTGCGCCCGGGGTGTCCCCGGGCTGCGCGGAGCGGGCGCAGCTCGGTCCCCGGCAGCACCTCGCCTTTCCTCCCAGTGGCTCGTGGGCTTTAGCTTCTTCCTGTTCCCGGGCGCCTCGTTTTCTCTGCGGAGCCGCTACCGCCCGCAGCACGTCTTCTTCGGCGCCGCCATCTTCCTGCTCTCGGTGGCCACCGCCCTGCTGGGCCTGAAGGAGGCGCTGCTGTTCGAGCTCGGGTGAGCGCCCCCTCCCGGCGGCTCTGGGCGGGGCGGCCGCGCCGGGGCTTTTCTCCCGGGCGGGGGGCGGGGGGCGGGGGGCGGGGGGCGGGGGGCGGGGGGCGGGGGGCGGGGGGCGGGCTCGGGCTGGAGACCCCCGGGCATCTTTCCGGCGGGGGTGAGCGGCACTGGGTCTAAGGGCGACGCCTCAACCCCGCAGGACCAAGTACAGCACGTTCGAGCCCGAGGGCGTCCTGGCCAACGTGCTGGGCCTGCTGCTGGCCGCCTTCGCCACCGTCGTACTCTACATCCTGACCCGCGCCGACTGGAAGCGGCCCCTCCAGGCGGAAGAGCAAGCGCTCTCCATGGACTTCAAGATGCTGACGGAGGGCGACAGCCCCAGCTCCCAGTGACGGGCGCCCCATCCTGGCCCCTCCTGTTCCGGGGGCCCAGGCAGGTGTCCGTCCCGCACCCGCTGCTGAGGGTCCCGGCAGGGCTGGGCACAGCGGAGGGGGGGCGGTGGGGGCAGTCCTCTCTGAGCGCAGATTTTTGGGGTTCAGGGCCCCTCCACTTCCCGCTCCTCGCTGCTGCTGCTGTCGTGTTAGTCCTGAGCACGCGCCCCACCCCCCCGGCCCCTCTTGCCACCCGACTTCCACCCCAAGATGGAGCAGCTTTGGGTAAGGCTCTGGGCCTAAATGGCGCCGAGAGTGGGGCGCCTCCTTCCTCGAGGCCGCAGCGAAGCTGAGACTTGCTTTGTGTGACCCCGAACTCCTGCCAGGAGTCTTGCGTCCTGGAGGACCGGCGCTCTGAAGGGGCCCAGCCTCTGGCAGCGGAGCTAGTGACATTATATGTGAAATATGCTGGTGTCAGGGCCAGGTTCCCCAGGAGAGGGGAGGGACTCCCTGGGACTCTCTGGACCCAGGCTTTGGCCCAGCTGCGTTCTGGAGCCTTCCCTTTCTTTAACCCTTTAGCCCTGAGTCGGCTTTACCTTGGGGGCCGTAGACTTGGGACAAACTTGCTGTGAGCCGCTTCAGAGGGGAGCCCAGAGAAGAGGCTGGAGGTGGGCCTGGGTGGGCTTCTGTCCCTGCTGGTCCAGGCCTCCACTCCTGACCCTCAGAGCTCGCGGGAGGCTGCTCTGACAAGAGGGCGCAGGCCTTTTCCCCCTAAACAAAAAGCTGCCGCTAGAAAAGGATAAGGTGCCCCCTTTCGATTTCCATGAGGAGGGTTTGGGAGGACAGTCTTCTCTCCTACCTGCCACCGGTCTTTGCAGGAAGGGGCCAAGAGGGAATCAGATTAATCGCTGCCCCCCCCCCCCCCGCCCCCGCCGCCCCTGAAACCTCGTGAGTGTGTCATGAGTGTGTAACGCTGTTAGCTGAGTCGCTATTTGCCTTCGGTCTAGAAATAACGTGATTAGAGCATTGATCTGTGCTGCTTGGACTTGGCAAATGCTCTCTCCTTGTTTTCCTCGTTTTCCGGGCTTTGAGGAACATGACGCAGTTTCGGACAAGACAGAGTTGACTTAAGACATTAATAAAATTTCCAGTTCTGACTACCATTTTTCAGCAGCTGCCTCTCCCAGCTAAATGCTGCCTTCGAGAAAGGGGGCTTATCTCCTCTAATACTCGGATTCCTACAACTCGGCCTTTGCCGTGGGGTCCCGCCTCAGGTGATGCTGCTCCTCAGGGCAGGTGACGATGGTGGGCGCCCTCCCCAGCAGGGCTGCCTGCTCCCCACCCGACCCTGTGGGCGCTCCAGGCTCTGCTGCGATTGGCCACCCCCCACCCCACCGCCTGCTGTTTACACTGTTCTTTGATCGCTTGGTATAGTCGATGTTTACACGTGGGAAAACTCCACCTTAGACAAACTACCAGAGTAGGATTGTGTATCTCCCTTGCCAGAAGGGCACAGAGAGAAACAGAACCTTGGATTTGCAAAGAAGAAAAAAAAAAGCCTGAACACTGGCCTGTTTGCCAAAGCGTATGCTGAATAACTAATGAGCCAAAAAGCTACCCCCCTCCCCACCTGCCCCAGCCAAGCTGATCCGCGGTGGCTTGTTTCATTTTGCCTGTGGCCAGTCTTCGATGAAGCCCAGTGTAGCGCTGGTACAACAGATGATTCAATAAACGTCTACAGCAGATCTCTGGCCTGTTATCTTCATTTCCTGTGGCAGTAAAAGGAGCCAGCTCTTTTAGCAGATACGTGAAGTTTGCCTACCAGGGTCGAGAGAAACTGCATATCCCCAGGCTGGGCACAGAAAGTAAAGTGACTCATCCTGTTTATCACTTCAGAGCACTACAGGCTCTGAAATGGTCCTCGCTCTGGACCCCAGTGAGGGAGGCTCTTCCAAAGGGTTAGAGAAATTCTCTTCCCAGACAGGGTGTCTTGGAGGGTGGAACCGCAAGAGCCTGATGGGACCTTGGCAAGAAGTTGCCCTGCCTATTCCATTAACCTTTTTTGTTTTAAAAATGTCTCAAAAAATAAATAAAAATATGTCTCTTCATTCCTTAAGAAGAGGAGCAAAGCTTTGAGAACAAGCTGAGATTCTACTTTAGATCAATCCCCGAGGGTCAGGCAAATGTGTTTCCAGCGAAGCTGGGTGTGACCTCAGATCTCACCAGGATGCACCACATGCTCCTGTCACTTAATGGAAACTTACTCGGGGGCTCACTATTGAAAGGGACCCTACAGAACATCCTCTGATAAGGTTAAGTCATCCATCGGTGACACTGATTCTTACTTCCCAGCACTTTCTTTTCTGTATCAAATCTGGTGTTTAGCGTGTATGAGCCAGAGCTTGAGAGGTCTTTGCTGGATACATGTGTAGAGCCTCCTGAACCAGGGTGGACCTTCATCTGCTTAACAGCCTGAACATGTACCATGTGGCCCGCTACATGTCATGAGGTGACCTTGGGGTCAGGTTCAGGGGTGGCAGTCTGCAAGGGCAGAGGCATCCTGACCCAGTGAGTGTGCTATCTCTCTTACGGCTTCTGCACCAGCTTCTGAATTTTAAGGGTCTCTGTGCTTGAATATTCAGACGATGCCAGACTCTCAGGCTGCCTCTCTCTCCAAGGCAGATCGCCTTCCCACTGGGTTGGGAACCTCGAGAGGTCACAGAATTCTCTTGCCCATGGCACAGTTGTGTCTCCGAAGGAATACAACTTCGGAGCTCCCATTTTTAAAGGTGAAAGAAGATGATGCTCCGTTTCCACTCAGCCTCGGCCTGTGGGAGTGTGACTGCCCACGTGCATGTGTGCACAGCGGTGTGTCAGACTACAGAGAGCACCTGTCAGGGGATGAAAACAGCAAGGGGAAGACCTACAAGAGTGTACTGAGGGCACAGCTTCCTGCCGCTTGAGTGGCTCTGTAGTCTGGTTCAGTCAAGAGCTGTTCAGAATTAGCTTCGTAGGAATTCCTTTTACCTTTTCATCCATTGCCTCAGGAATCCTTAAAAATCTGTTTTTTTTTTTCCCCTCCCAACCACTTATCCGCTTCTCTTTTCTGCTCAGGCTGAACTTCCAGAGTTCCCCGCTCTTTGAAGGCAGTTCTCGCGTCCAGATTGGGGTGACCGCACACCTGGTGTTCTCCTGCTTCCCCCGTTGGGTGCTTTGAGGGAAATGGATGTAGTGACAGCAGAAATGTTTGTTCATCACAGTCTGGTGTTGGGAGGAAGTGGTCTCCTTCCTTGCTTGTCCCTGAAGCAGAGGTCGTAGCTGGGCGGGAAAAACCCACGACTCTGTCCTTAAGGAAAGGTATCGAGTCTCCAGCCAGTTTCCGGAAATCTGTAACCTCTCCACCGTGTAGCTGCCTAGTTCTCTATATGGTGAAGACTGGAAATTTCTGACCAGCTTTCTGTTTTAAACTGTATTTTATTACTTTTGGCTGCGCCAGGCCCTCATTGCTGCAAGTGGAAGCTCCTCCAGTTGCGGTGCGCAGGCTTTCTCTTCTTCGCAGCGGCTTCTCCTGTTGTGGAGCAGGGGCTGGGCGTCCGGGCTTTAGTTGCCCCACAGCACGTGGATCTTCCAGGTCCAGGAATTGAACATGTGTCCTCTGCTCTGGCAGGTGGATTCTTAACCACCAGACCAAAGGGAAGTCCTTTGCCGGACTTCTGAAGAAAACAAATAGTGGCTGGAAGCAGTGGGCTTCCAGCTTTAGTCGAGCCAGCCTCGGGGACTATAACCGGTGCTGTTGCCCTGCCTCGGGCATGCAGTCTCTAACAGCTCTAACGGGCAGCCTTGGGTTTTGGGACGGTAACTGGACTGAGGTGTAGCCTCAGCTATTAAAATCCAACAAGGAGAGGAAGTCAGTGTTCCCTTGGCCTGGCTGGAGGAACCTCTTCCCCAGAGGAAAGAGCCTCCTCTCTTTCTCAGTGAACACAGTGGGCCTTGGCTGATGGGCCCTCAGGACTGTCTTGTCCACGGTTCTCTCAAGCCCCTCACAGTGTCCAGCTCTCACGAGAGCTCTGTAACTTCTCTGAATGAACAAGAGCCCAAAGGGGTGACTCTAAATAGCCCGTAAAGGACCAGCCAAATCATTAGGAGTTGGGCCCAGCCAGCTGTCCCTGGGGGAGGCATGCTTAGCCTGGTGGGCCTCAGTGACGGTGGCCCGAGTCAGCTCCTGGAGAGGCACTAATGAAAGGAGAAAGCACCACACCACCATGTTTTTCCAAGTGTTACCCATTTATAAATAAGTACATTTGCTTTCATACATACAGTTCATTGTACAGATGGCGATCTGTATACATGGGCAGGAAATTGCATTCATTTAACTTTTCACATCTATCTCACACAGCTCACATGTACAGACAATAAAACTGCTCAAGCAAGTACAGCAAAGGAAAATGTCCTTCCTTATACACAGGGGGCTAGATGCCTCTGTTGGGTGTGGGACCTCCCCACTGCACGAGTTCACAACCGTGTGGTGTTCAATATATCAGGATAGAGAACAAACATGCATTGGATAATATACTGTACAGAGAGTCCTTTACATCTGAGTTATAGAAAACCTAAAGGAAAACTAAGTGCATTAAAGCTTTTTCCAGCAAGTGTCTTGAAAGGACAGCAAAGAGGAGGAAGAATCAAAATCATGTTAGTACAAATCACTCTTTAATTGTAGACTGTACAGGTCTGTACTAATTAAAATCATCTTGGATTTGGAGGAGACAGAACAGAGACAAAGATGCTATGCTGGATGGAAAGGAGGCCAAGCCTGAGAATGGCACCTGCCCTGAGCCTGATGAGGAACTGGCCCCACTCAGCAGGAATCAGCCAGAGGAAAACAACAGAAATGAAAAAAACATCCCCCCCCCCCCAAAAAAAAAATCAACCAGAACTGGAACAGGAAGTGTAACTTACAGGATTTCCAAAATAACCTGTGAAGGAAGCAGAGATCTGGAGCCAGCATTTCTAATTTTTTTCCAGTAAGTTGGTTCACAATAAGGCAGGTACATTCAAGTACTGAATTTTCCAGAAATAACTCTGTCTGGTCCTGGGGACCAAAGGGATTGAGTCGAGTTCCCCTAACCAGGTGTTCTGGTTAGTGATTAGGCAAAAGAAAAATCCAGCCAGCGAGGGCTACAACAAAGCAGCTAGGCTCCTTCCTTTCCACAGAATAGGCGTGAAAAAAAAACAAGAGGGA
Source organism: Ovis canadensis (assembly GCF_042477335.2). Taxonomy (NCBI): domain Eukaryota; kingdom Metazoa; phylum Chordata; class Mammalia; order Artiodactyla; family Bovidae; genus Ovis; species Ovis canadensis. Next base: position 56,170,986 of record NC_091255.1, on the reverse strand, counting down.
TGTTGGTCTGCACCTGTGTGTGTCCAGCAAAAACCTGACAGGTCAGCTTAGCAGAGATATCACAGAGTCAGCAGGAAGAAATGAGATGAAACGGGTGAGGAAGCATGAAAGCAACACTTGATTTTTGGTGTCCAATCACGTGTTCATTTGGTACTGACTTTCAAAGCTCTGGCTGTGGCCATCAGCTGGCCACAAGCATCTAGGGTGGTTCAGCTGCTGCGAGGCATTGGACACCGAAATGCAGGTTCCCAACACTTCAGCCCTTGAGTGGTCTGTATTATAAAAGTTGATGAAGACCCAGTGAGTATTCAAGTACCTTTGCACAGTGGCTCCACCAGCCCCATTGTGCTTGTGTCCAGGCCCCCAGCCAGCCACCTAGTCTCGGGAGCAGCCAGAGCGGAGTTCAAGGCATTGCATGGTGAAGGTTTCCATGACACGTCTTTGTAGGTAGCTCCTACCCCTAAGCCCTTTGTTCATTGTTGTTAGTCATGGTAGATGGTCAGTCTGGAATTCCTAGAGGAGAAGGAAGAGAAAGCCATACCTCCCAGCGTGCACGCTACCACCACAGGCCTGGCGTAGGACCAGCGGCAGCTGCCTCTGTGGGGTGGCTTTTCGAGAAGTGGGCAGCCCACGGACAGACAGGCGGGGTGGGGGTGGGGGTGGTGAGGCTGGGGCGGGGTTGGGCACACCCTGCCCCATGGGGGTGCCTGTTCCATTTTTGTGGCAAAGATTCAGTGAGCAACAGGTGTTGTCCAAGGCAATTCTGCAGTAGAAAAATAACTATCTTTGAATCGAACCATCCAACTGTGACACCTCTGGAGTTATAGCAGTTGGAGGCCGAAAGGAACTGAGAGGGGTGCTCATGGGGAAGGGAGGGGTCTTCTACATTCCCATCCATCCACCAGAGAGAGCAAGGGAGATCTGGTCAGCCTACCCCAGTCTCTGCCTGGCTGAAGGTCCAAAGCAGGTAGTGTTCAAAGGGTGTATCCTGCCACAACTGGCACAGATGTGTGAAGACCCCTTTCCAGGCCTTTGTTCCCTCTCTCCTGGATCCTCTGAGCCTACGGGCCTGCCTGTTGGCCTGGCTGTGGCTCCCCGGAGATGCTGCCATTCTTTGCTACCAGACAAGCCTGGTGCAGAGCCACAGTGACACCTAGTGGTGAAGTGTGGTGAAACAAGGTGACATCCAGAAAAAAACCCCACTGCGACTAAAATCTAAGGAAAATACTTATGGATATTAAATTAGATATGGATTCATTTTTCTATTGGGTACATCTCTGGGATATAAAAATACCAATATTTAGAGATGGGGGTTCATAAACTACTGTACAATATAAGGACCGAGAATACCTTTCTCTAAGCTGTTCTGTTTACAGTAACTTAGGAAAAGCGTTTAATAATCCAGGCTTAACTAAATTAGCAAACTCATATCTCTGGACAACGACCTTAGGTACTGTACATGATTCTAATTCGTGGAGTTTTCCTGAGCCTTCAAGTTAAACATGTCTAGAAAGAAGGGCACGTGGGAGAGGGACGGGAAGGGTTTGTGCTCTATTAACTTGGGACTTTTAATAGCGCACGTCTGCAACCCGGAGAAGATACAAGAGCAGATACAAAATGGTCTCCATTTTGTCCATGCCAAATTCTCATGTTACACAGGGTTTTCCCTTTACTTTGTAAATAAACATTAATTTTTAATTGTTAATTGTGTGCCTTACTGATCCAGTAAATAAAGTAACCATGTCTCAGGAGTCCCTAAGAAAATTGCTGGAAAAGCACTTTAAAATCACTGCAAATTTTTTTTTGTCTTTAAAAAGTCTTAATCTTTTTGATGCTTATATACAAGTTATTTTTTTGTGCTATAAATGTTGTGATCCACTGCTTGCTTGCTTTTTTTTAATCCCTTTGAAAAACACACTAAAAGACAAGGGCGCTTTTGCCATTTTCTAATGAAGACATTACTCACACTTAAATATCCAGTTATTTATCAGAGTTACAAATTCAAACAATAAAGTGCACCCATTATAGACACGATGTGATGGAAACCCATTAGTGCAAGAATTCTGGGTGAGTGGAAGGTACGATTTGATGAGAGACCTGTAAGCTGAAGTTTGTCACCGCTGTCTCCGTCTCAGGGTGACGTAAAGTGGATGAGTGGAACTTACCAGGTTGATCTGAAAAACTTCCCCCCAGCTGAAGCCAGACATTGATGCCAGCAAGTGAGGGGGCATCTCTAAGATACAGTACTAAGACCATCCCATGGCAGTGAAGTAGCAAAACAGGGCACAGGCAGTCTGCTGACAAAGAAGAGCTGTCTTCCTCCAGTAAGGTCCAGCTGGCATTTTTTAGTCAAAAACTGGCGCCCAGTAGTGGCATTCACGCCCTCTTGCAATGGCCACAGAAAGACTGTATTTTGACTGTTGACAGTTTAGGTGTTTTGTCCAATAAGGCAAGGACCCTAAACCTGTCTGCTCTAGAAAACCCTAAGAGTCATGCTTGGGACAAGTGGTGTCGGTGGCATATTCATAAAACTACAGAACCTGCTCACCCACTCAGGCAAGAGCAGGTGGTATGTGTGGGGCTGTGACTAAACAGGGGCACTTTTCTAACAGACACTGAGAAATTCCCAAGATGCGGCAGCAGCTCCTCAGTGAGAGGTGGTTAAGAAGGGTGAGATGCAAAGAGCCCAACAGGGCTGAGACCTGGACAGAAAATGCTGAGAGGCTGCTGTGCTCCTGGTCGTGGGCTGATGCTACAGCTGTACATTTCATCATCTCGGTGAGAGAGAGCAAGGAGAGAAGAGACACTGATGTTCGCTCTGGGCTAGCTGAGTGGGAGATAGTCCTTAAAAATCAGAGAGTGGACAGAGTCTGGGTCTTGGACCAGCCCTGCCATTCACTTCCAGCACAGAGACACACACATCCTGGCCTGTTCCAGGCTTGGGGGGGTGGAGGGGTGCATCTATTTGGCAGAATCTATGTTAGTACTGAAGTGTTTTTGATTTCAGCTCCATGGTCCCCATGACTTAACGATTCTTTCAGAGGACACTTAGTATTACAAACAGGTCTGGTCACATCTGGATTTCTGTTCAGGAAACTGCCCTTCCTGTAGCCCTTTACTAACAAGAGCAGAATGATTCCTGGTAACAGAGAACAAATTCCCTTTTGTTTAGTTTTAGTTGTTTAGTTTGTTAGTTTAAGAGCTGATGTACAGCTGCTACCGGGCCTATGCTAAGGCTTTGGTTCCAGGGTTTTTGTTGTCCTTCGCATGCTGGCCTCAGTCACTCAAAAGGACTGGTTAGCAGATGACCACAAGACACAGGCAATGGGTGCAGGGTTAGGGGGTTAGAAGGCTTACTGTCCATCTCGTGTTCTCCCACAGAGGGCTGAAAGGGGTCTTTCTTCACCCTGAAACACTTCACTGTATCTGGATTTTAAATATCACTCCTGAGATGTCCCTGGCATTCAAGTGGTGAAGACCCTGCCCTTCCACTGCGAGGGTGTGGGTTCGATCCCTGGTCAGGGAACCAAGATGCCAGGTGATGAGTGGCAAAAAAATAAAAACATCCACCCCCCCCCCCCCCCCCCGCAACACTCCTACTTAGGAAAAAAAATAAAACAATTCCTGTAATGACAGATAATGAAACTATGGGTCTTGAAACTATGGTGGGTGGAGTTACGACCACATCTGCCATGGAATGCAACGGCCCTGGGTGCAAGCTCTGGGAATCAGTCTTACTATCCCCAGAGGACTCAATTTCCTTTTTTAGGAACCAATTCTTCACTAAACCATCTGGGTTTAAAAAAAAAAAAAAAAAAGAGGACCAGTAGAACAAAATCTGGCTCTAGGCAAAGATCCAACTAACAGGATTACCACACCAGTCAACTTCTGGGGAGAACGTATATACTTTGCGTGGAATACGACACTCAGTGACACATCAAGAGCTAACAAATAGACTTCTCCAAGACAAGAACTTTCTACAGCCTTTCACTGAGAATCCAGGACAGTTTTTTTCTCTCTGTCCCCATATACTTATTCTCTCCCCCACCCATGGAAAATCAGTATCGTTTAATGGTTAATTTGGCTAAAAACATAAAAAGAATAGCTCGCAGAAATATGTACGATTCTCATCTGATTTCCTCGGCTAACTGAAATGTTAAAGGGCTGGTTGTTTCCTGAATGTTCCTACCATGCCTCTTGGGCAATCCATGGAGTGATTGCAAGCAACTGTACTGGTGTTTTCCTACGTCCTCTCTTTCTCCTCAATCCTTTACCCCTATAGGGACACCGGCGATAACCTAAATGAACATTCTAGACTTGACAGCCGCAGGGACCTGGCGGTCCGAGAGGGAGGAGACCACGGCACAAGAATGCCCAGGGAGGGGCTGCTATTTGGATAACACTGGATAAGAATGCGAAGGCAGAGGGGCGTCACACTCTTTCTAAAAGTTCCTAGAAGAAAACGAACGCGAACATCTCATCTCATTTTCGTAAAAAAGGAGAAAGACATTTGACACAACAAGGACATCAGTGAAAGCGATTGTCTCGTGGAAAAAGCCGACCAGTGCATCTGATCTCCCTGGGTTGAAGCACGCGGGCACAGCAATCTCCTCGCTGGCATCTGAAGAGAGGGAGAAAGCGTGTGGCTGGGGCACGGATGAAAGAAACCCAAGTCCCGGCTCCCTGGAGGCCAGCTTCTCAGTCGGCTGCATGCAAAGGATTCTGGCACGTGGGCTGCCACCTCTGAACACCACGCAGAAACTACATGAGAAATTAAGCCAGAGAACTACCTCGGATGTGGGAAACCAAGCCTGAAGATGTGCAGTGAAAACATATGGGTCTCACTCCAACACACGTCTTTTAAACATTAGACTCCACAAATGGTCTCTTTGGTTTGATAGGGGATGTCTGCCCTTGTCGAGAGTCCCGGGACAGCTGTCTGTACAGGTTGTCCTGGTAGGCCTGAGCCACAGGGAGGGTCCGAGCCACCTTCACGTCAGGGTATGAGGAAGCCTGGCTGACTCTCTCCAGCAGGTCTCCGCGGGACCCGTTTGCCAGCATCCCGTGGGGGCTGTAGTAATCATCCTCCAGCAAATGGCCATTCTGTGCATTGTTGGTCTTGTTATAAAAGGCGATGTTGCTGATGGACGATGGTGGGCTGAAGGACTCAGGCTGGGGCAGGCCGCCTGGAGACGTGGGGCTGAGAACGGTATCCACGGATGACACCGCCCAGGTCCGATTCTGCTGGTGAAGGTGGGGGTACTGTTGAGTCCGGGCTGTTTTATCTATGATCCCCATGAATGGTGTGGTCCTGGATCGGGTGGGCTCACTAGGGTAACCTCCCTGTGTGGGAGACACTGGCGACAGCTCGTCACATGACCTATCGTACGCCGGTTTCAGCGGGATCTCCATCTGCTGGATGGAGGAAGATGGCCGGAAGGTAGGTGTTAGATTGGAGGCAGATGAGATACTATTGCTAGATGGAGAGAAACGCAGGCCTACGCTCTGGGAGTGCAGCAGTGGCCTGGGAGTCGGTGGGTGGGGTTTGATTTCATTGGGGTTGACACTAATAGGTCTTCTGATTAAATGCGACACGTCGGGGGAGCCTAGTTGGCTGGAGGAACGCTCCAGGTCCAGTTTTGAGTGACACACTGGGTAATAGGACGCTGACTGGCTGCGCCCAATCTGTGGCGTCTGGCTGTATCTCATGCCACCCCGGTAGGCAGAGGAAGGTCGCTGGGGAAGGTCTTCCTTGGTCAACCCTCCATGCTGGCAGATGGCACCCGCACTCAGGCTGGCCTGGACGTGCTGCACGGGTCTCCCATCCCCTACGATCCCCCCAATTGACCCCTGATAAACCAGCCGGCTCTGACTCACTCCTATGTCTCCTTGGGAAGACTGGTATTTACTGGCCATTGAATGGGCCACTTGGCCATAGGCCCCCGTGGAGATGACGGTGCTTGAATGCACAGCTGAGCTGGGCTGGTTGCTCCTCACGATCTGGGCTTTCGCTGGCTGGAGCCGGAGCCCAGGCTGGGGCACAGCCACGGGAAGCTGGGGCATCTGGTAGGGCCGCTGGGCCATCTTGGACAGCGGAGATTTCGGTCTGCCAGGAAGCTGACTCACATTTGTTTCTTGCTGATAGCGCACGGGGGAGCCTGACTGGGAACGGTAGACACTCATGCTTTCCGCTGGAGGGCTGGCCCGGTACTGGGGGCCTCTGCGGAGAGGGGAAGGGGGTGGGCTCGGGTATTCCTTGCCTGGCCCTCCCACAGGAGGGGGGCTGAAGCGGTAGGAGCCACCCTGATGAGCTGGGGAAGTGTGTGGGGGACTAGGCCGATAATGTGAGTTCTGGTGAGTTGGAGAGAGCGCAGGTGAGCTGGACTGATAGCTCTGCCTGGTGGGAGAGCCTACGGAACTGCTGGACCGGAAGTCAAAAACCTGATGTGAGCCAAGGGGCGAGCCGGAGATGTAGGCTGAGTCCCGGTGGGCTGGGGAGGAGGGTGGGCTCTGGATGATGGGGAGCCCCTGGCTGGGCCGAGCCTCCGTTTGGAGGCCGATGGACACGTTCTCCACGTCCTGTTCCAAGAACTCCTCCTCCAGTATGTCCTGTACGGAGTAGATGTCTTCGTGCTGGGGTTCAGGCTCTGCTTCCTCTGGGAGCTGCTGCTGCGGAGGCTGCTGTTGCACCGGCGGCTGCTGCTGCATTTGTCGACACTCCTCCTCCACCCGCAGCAGAAGCCGCTGGATCTCACGGTTGTTTGGACACAGCTTGATGGCCTCGTTCAGGTCCTCTAAGGCTGCTGCAAACTGTCTGCTTGACGAAATGTAAACACAGGAACTGGAGTTATTCTGAATCACAGGAGTCACCAGGAGCTGAGGGCCTGGTCACGGTCTCAGAGAACTGTTAGCGCCTGAGTGGGGTGGGGTGCAGGTGGGGGGTGTCCGGGGGTTTTGGTTGCATCTGATTTGTAAGGAAGGAAATAGGCAGGCTGTCATTCCGGAAGAGCCCAGAATGATTCCCTAGCTCCTTCAGCCTCCATCTTCCTTCTGGCCTCTCTGGGATCAGTGGAGAAACGTCCCCATTTGGTTCAGTCCAGCTAGGCCCTTCAGGAAGTGTCTCTTAGTGCTCAAATGCACATCAGGTAGTCTGAGGGTTGGGTGGGGTTGTCATTTACAGGGTCACTGTCAATTAGCTTAGGAACAAATCAGTAACTACGATATTACAGAATCTTGCTGATCCAGCAGAAATTTTCTTTACATTTTGGCTTCAATTTTCAGGCCTGTTCCATCCCAGGCAAGAACCCTGTCCTCTTCTGCCTGTCTACATCTTGCCCCGCTGCACTGTGGCTCCTCTACTCAGCTACGGCAGAGCTGGGCAGGTATCAGGTTTGCTGACTAGGAAACTCAGACTATCGTTTACAAACAAGGACACAAACTGTCAAGAGATATTCCCCTCCGCTCTGTCAACCTTGTCCAGAAAAGGGGCAGTTGGCCTTGTGAGGAAGGAACCATCCCAGGGGAAAGAGAATCTGATAGTTCAACTTCTGTGAGGCCTCTGTCGCCCCACCTAGCCAAGACTAAGATCACTGCCACCGCCATCTCTAGACTTAACCTGGGTCTGATTTTCAGGACAGCACCTCCCTGGTCATGGACGTGAACCTGAAGCAGTTCTCTGACAGGCAGAGTTGGGGAGAAGGGCAGGGCGCTGGGCAGGTGGCATCAAGGACAGGGATCAGTGATCTATAGAGATCACTGACGGCAGTTTCTAGATCTTTCTGGAGCCCTTCCTGGCCCCTGGGCGTGAGGGATGGGGTTTCTCTGGGGCCCTCACAGTCCTGGCCCCAGGTCCTCCTGCGTTCCATGCATTTATGGTGTGGTGCTGGGAGGGGCAGGTAGGTGAGAAGGAGGTCTGATGCCGTCAGACTGGAGGGGAGCCCCAGAAGGAAGACTAACTGATCTGGGGACCCCCCCCCCAAATGCCTCTAAGCAAAGAAAGAGGAGTCTGTGACACATGACCCATCCTACTTTTCCCTCTAGAAGGGCTGGGAGGATATTCTGCTCTCTCTCAAGAGACCGGTGTCTCTTTGTGCTGTTTGGGGGTTAAAAAAGCAACTGAGAGATGGCAGAAGCCTCTTGGAAGAAGGTGCCAGTCTCCAACAGTGAAAAGGCATTTTTCTCCCACAGTACAATGCTCTAGATCTCCACAGCCCCAAAGGTGTGCCAGCTGTAAGATGCGCTCTGTGCTTGGGGTGGGTGGGGAGCCATCCCCAAAGCTTGGCCCTGAGAGTCCTCGGGGACAGACACAGTGGGTACAGATGCCCCAGGGTGGCCGATGTCACCTTGGCCAAGTTTCCAGAAAGAGACCTCTTGCTCCTCACCCTCTCTCTCTCTCCTCACCTGCTGCTGCGTTTGGCCCTTGCTCTCGCATAGTAAGCTTCATAAGATTTCGGTTTCAGCTCCAGGGCCTTAGTAGCAAATTCCTCCGCCATTCCAAAATCCTGTCATTACAATAGGTGTGCAAATAAGTCATTGAAGAGATATGAGAAATAGACAGCTTGGGAATAAAACAGATTATAGGTACATTTCTTTGACATTTATGGGTGGGGCACCTGGGATTCTCCACATGCCTGGCGTGGAATGCAAGTCCCTTTGGCCTTTTGCCCTGTGTGGCCCTGCAATGGCTCCTGGGAATTTATCTGCCCTAAAGGACAAAAATGTTTTTCGTCTGCCCTCTTTCTGCCTTTGGAACAACGTTCTTTCTGTCCCAGAAGCCAAATGTCAACCCAGCGAAGCTCCTGAATTTGGAAAGCTGAACTTGTTGCACACCTGTGTATGAGGCAGACACACACATCGGCATCTTGTGTGGACCCTCAGCCTAACCCCCTCTTCCTTCCTCCCCCACTATTCCTTGGCTTTAAAGGGGCAAGAAAAATCCAGGAAGATGGGGTTGTGTGAAAAAGAACTGACTGGCTAAGGGGAGTGGACAGAGGGGTGTCAGGCAGGCTTGGGTTCAGTTCTCAGCTCTGCTCTGTAAGCCCGCAGAGCCTGCCGTGTTTTCTCATCCGCACTGACCTCCCAGGTGGGACTAAGAGCAACAAAGTGTCTGAAAGTCCCCCACACAGGAGGTGCTCAAGGAGTGGCAGTTTCCCTTCTGTTTCACAGAGGCTTCTGGGGCCTGCTCCTTCTCTTAACCAGTTCCTTGCTTAGGAAACATTCAAAGTTTAAAACACAATTTTGAAACAAGAGAGAAGCCGGCCTGTGACTGGGGTCTCTGCTGTCACCTCATCTCTCGATCACTGAGGTTCCCTGGAGGAACATGGTTTCTCATTGATCTTAAGGAGCCCTGGGAACAGGAACCACGGCAATGAAGCCATCATTTTCAAGACACCCTTACCCACTAAAAGGGGAAGGTTTTCTCCTCTTTAATATCAAAGCCATAGGACAGCACAGTAGCCTCTGGTTAAGCTTGTGATTCCTAAAGCAGAGCAAAGGCCCAGTGGTGGAGGTAAAAATGAAAAAAAAAAAAAAAAAAGTTAACAGGCAACTTTCTACCAAAGCTGACAGATTTCAGGTGGCCCTGGGATGCAATGTGATGTGGTGCCTATGAGAAAATCCCCTATCTTACAGCATCGGCTTCCAGCTCTACTATTTTCAACCTAACCTGTTGATTTTTTCTTTTGTGATGATCACTATTTCTGGGATGATTAGAACTTTTTTAAGAAGCAGAGTCTCTGTGAGGCATAAAGTGGCCAGGAGGTCGGTGGCAGCTTCGGAGCTTCGTCTCACGCTCACTAGCTGGAGCTGCAGGAGAGCCTCGGTGCTCTGCCTCCTGTTTCATGTCAGAACCTCACTGCTTCCCCCTGAGAACCTCCGCCATGTCCCCATATTCCTCAGCACCTAGAAAAGCTCTGCCTCTTAGGGCATCGCTGTGCTCTCGGGGACACCCAAGTCTGCTTATTTATCAGGGCTCTTTTAACTGCCAGCTTTTAGATGGATGATCAAAAAGTCATTTTTCGGGAGCTGACAGCAGATCTCTTGCCACAGAGGCTATAAGGTCACTGCTGGACACCTGAGTTCTTTATTCTGTTATTCAAATGTTCCTGTTTGGCTAGGATTATTTTTGTCTCCTGAGGAACCTGAGACCTCAGGCTGGTGGATGTCAGAGGTTCCTGATATGAGCCTGGCTATTCCTAGGATCTGAGAGAGGGTTCTTGGCTCAACAGTGTCTGCATATCAAGAGGGCAGTGGCTGAGGGCATCACAGGCTGTATCTAGGCAGGTAAGAAGAACCAAGGGCTATTTAGAGGATAATAAAGGACCAGGAGGGGTTTCCCTGGTGGACCTGCCAATTCAGAAGACGCAGGTTTGACCCCTGGCTCAGGACGATCTCCTGGAGAAGGAAATGGCAACCCACTCCAGTATTCTCACCTGGGGAAATCCCATGGACAGAGGAGCCTGGTGGGCTAAAGTCCATGGGGTTGCAAAAGAGTTGGATATGACTTAGGGACTAAACTAATGAACCAAAGGACCAGGAGGAGTTCTGAGATTCCTCCTGTGACAAGAAGGGACCTGGAACGTGAGAATAAAAGGATGAGGAAAGAAGTGAAAGTTTAAGATTAGCCTTAGACATTAAACCTTGAAGTCTGTGGTCCTGGGCCCTCTCTTCAGCCCTTCCTTAAATGATGAGGGGGTCTCCCAGAAAGGAAGGGAATGACTACAATTGTATCTAATTGAAGCTAGGAGTTCCAGGGTCCACTGTGCTCACCTTTTCCCAAAGACCAGAAACCTGACTTGGGGGGCAGGGCAGGATGGTGATGAGTATTCCAATTACTTTCAGTGGGAATCAGGAAAATTCAGAAAGCTACAAAGCACCCACAGAATTCATTTTTTACAGTTTGAGATACAGATCGTAATACTTAAGTCTTGATTTCTTTCAAATCGCAAATGTCAGTGCTCTGTGAAGGACAACCAAGTTCCAGATGGGGCAGACAAGGATTTGGGGGCCTGCTAAAAGCCAGGGCGTGACATGGATCATCAACTTTCAGGGCTGTGGAAAGGAGCTGGGATGAGAGGCACTTACGTTCATCTTCCTGCGACATCGAGAGAGGTTGAGGAGGAGAGACACCTTCAGCTCCCGGAAGGTTTTCAAGTCCTCACCAAACCCTTCTCTAGGGAACTTCTTCAGGGCATACTGGTAGCGCTGGGCGGCTTCCTTCACTTTACCTTTCTAGTGGGAGCACAAGACGGCAAAACATAGTGTCGGTCTGCTGAGCAGCTGAGGAGGTCTGTTCCCGTTCCCGTCCTTTCTCCACGGTTACCACTCAGGGTTCGCCCTCCCCAACTCCACCCCAGTGGTGCAAGGACAAGGTCCCATCTTTTCCACTGGAAGCTCGCCTGGCACGCAAGGCGTGGTGAGGGAGATTCCCAAGACACAAGCCAGAGACACAAAGCTTTGGCAAATGAAAGACCTGGAGCCCCGACTTCCCAACTGGATTCCCAAACGACTGATCGTACTCATTTCAAAGGAGCCTGTTCTTGGCCCAATCTCCCTGGGACACAGCATTTCCCTAGTCCTGATCGCTCTAAGTTTATCACTATTTCTTGACCTTCGGCTTATCTGGAAAACTCTTTTTGTTCCACCTTGCCAGTCCTCTAGAAAAGACCATGCTCTTCCTCACAGAGGATGTGGGAGCTAAACCAGTCTATCTGTTGTTTCCCTAATACTACTGATAAAAGTCTCAGTGAGTCTTTCTCTGTTTTTGAAAGAGGCATAGGGTACAGTGGTGGTAGAGAAGTGAAACTGAGAATCTGTGATTCCACTTGACTAGGTAGGAGGCATTTTCCAAGTAAATCTATGTGTCACCGAGGGACCTGGGTCACAGGGCCCTTGAACTTTTCTCACTTTTTCCTTCTGAAAACCTGTAAGCGGAGCCCAGAATGTTGCAGGAGGCATCTCCCATTCTGTTAGCTCATCTTTTTATTCCTTCCATTCCTTCTGTGTAGTTGTAACTCCAGCCAGAGATCCTGAGCTTGTATTTTCTCTTTCACTGAGGACAGACTTGGAGTCTTCCAAGGCAGAATTTTGGGTGGGAACAGGAGTAGCTCTGGCTGTTCTCCCTAGGAGGCAGGACGCTTTGTCTCAGGATGCCAGAAGTTACGTCATAAAGAGGGCTTAGGTTCTTGACAGCACCGCCATTCTCAAGTCCATCAGCACAACATCTAGAGAGGCCCTTCTGTGAAGTCGTGTAAAATCAGGACTGGGCCAGAGCTCGTTTCCTAGAAGCCTAAGGGACCTAGATTATCAGGCTTCCATGCAATGGTCCTCAGGAAATACAACTCTACTCACAGGAGCTCTGTACTCCTTACATAAGGCGGAAATAATGTGTGTCACAGTCATTTCTCTGGGCCTGGGCATGTCTCAGTGACACCCACTGCCAAAAGCTGGGTTGGATTTATATTTACCTTCAGGAGGAGAAGGTTCAGTCCTCATACAATGAGATGACTCTGACATGGAAAGTTCTTAACGGCCTTCCTACAGCCCTGGGAGTTTGTGTGCGTTAGGGTATGGAGCCTTCAGCCTGAATCGTGAATACAAGACTCCATATCTTTTTTTGTTGTCATTCAGCTAATGATTTCAAGTAAATCTATAACTGCTCTTTGTCTCGGTTTCCTTATCTTACTCAGGGGTGCCAATAAGCTATTATTGCCACAGACTTTTAAATCTACACATATAGTAAATATAAAAGCTAAAATTAATGCCTCTTGCCCGCAGACTGGGAATATCTGCACTACCTATTTTTCTTCTCCTTGTCCCATGGTTTCCAGGCTCCGGTAAATAGACTCCATGTAGAATCTATGGCACCGCCTATCAGCGACCAGATAAAAACCAGGTCTTTAGGTTGCTCAGCTGTGGGCACATGCAGGCCCACATTGAGAAAGCAAGAATCTGGGCTCCTCAGCTTCTAAGCCCTCCACTGAGGGATGGCACTCCCCTGATGCCTCTAGAGCCAAGGAGGAGAACTGACAGCAACACCCTTCCACCAAGACTCTGGTGACGTCTACGTGCAGGGAAGTCAGCGGCCATCTGGAGAAACCTCCTTCTTCCCCTCACCTTATAAAACATGTCACCCTCTTCCATCAGCTTGCTCAGCAGGATGATCATGATGTCTGGTTTGGAGGTGGCCATCGCCCATGTGGCTGGACCTGTAGTGTACAGGATGCATGATGGGTAAAAAACTCATACAATGTAAGGGTGGTAGGAAGCTAGGTGAAAAAAACACCCTGGGGGGATTTCTGCTGAGAGAACAACTTGTTCCACAACACTGGCCTCGTCTTTTAGAGCTGGGAGTGTCTCAGTGCCTCCCACTGCCAAGAAGCCGCGTTGGATTTGTATTCACCTTAAAATAAGAATCTCTGAACGGTCAGAGTCTGCACCATCGGAGGGCAGCAGAGCCTGCGTGTTGTATTCAGGCAAGCGATGCTTAGTCTGGAGTTACTTTAAATAAGGAACTTGGGAGAAAAGGGTTTACGTTAAATGTCACTGTAAGATTTTAAAAAATCCAAAAAGGGTAATTTATTTCAGAATCTGGGACTCAAAACCCCCAGCTGTTCAGTCTCTTTAATTTTTAAGCACGTACTTTGCAGAAGGGAAACCATGAACACTTCTAAAGGCTCCCTTAATTTGTAAGTACCGAATAGGACCCCTGGGATTCACACTGAACTGTTCCAGTGTGAAACAAGCCATCGGGACAGAGGACCACTCTACCCACAAAGAGAAAGAAAAGGTTAACTCGATTAGTTTACAGATGCCTGAATTATTTACCAACTAAGCTTTTCTGGGTTAGTTATCAAAAGTTCAAGTTATTCTCTACAACAGTCATTTAAAAAAAACATCTTCTTTTAAGGTGAAGTAAATTAAAAGATTAGAGGTGTTGGGGACTCATGCAGGCTAAATCAAAGAGGAGAAGGCAAAGCTGACCAAGCCATCAGACCACGCCTGATGCTGACAGCGGTGAAATATACCTCGTGGGCGACTCGGTAACGTCTGACAACCTTCAAAGAAAGGAGAAAACAAAAAGTTGTAGGAGAGGAAAAAAAAAATGGATGAAGGTGAAAAAAAAAAAAAAAAGAAGGAAAAAGCAGCAGTGAGAGGCAGGCAGCAAAAAAGCCAGCATATCAGCCAACCCTCGTCTACGGGTCCATGGGAGGGGCAGCGGAGGGGGCAGCAGCCGCAGGGACCCAAGAGTCCGAAGCACATACAGAGCAGGGCAAAGCGAAGGCTCGTGGCATCACAGGGATCCAGGATGCTCACAGGGCGGGGCTGCTGCCGAGGCAACAGCGCTGAGATGCACTTAAGGTCAGAGCAGCCTCCTGGCTAAGGCGACTCGGGCATGGCTGATAACCACGTGACTTTGGACACAGGGTAGTGTAGACCAGGGCTCTTCTCTGGGCCAAGAGTCTTTCTGTTCATTCGGATAATAACTGGGCCCGGGCAGAGGGGAGACTATACACGTTCACGCCGAACGCTCAGGGCAGCCAGACCACTGGGCCAGTCTGGCCGCTGGGCACAGATGGCCAGCACCTTCCTCCTTTCTCCTACCTATCTTGGCTCCTTTCTTCAGAAGGGTGACAACAACAGACGTGTTCCGGCACCCCACAGCCCTGTCCAGAGGGCGCATTCCGCTGTAGTCCACGTGCTCGATCATGGCCCCGTGATCCACCAGGAACTGGACCTAGGACGTGATCAAGCAGCATGGTCAACCCAGGTGTGAGGGCTCCAGCCGCTGCCTGCCCTTTCGTTACCTGCTGGTGTGAACCCAGGGTGCAGCCGGAAAGAGCCCGCCTGCCAATACAGGACACACGGGTTTGACCCCTGGGTCGGAAAGATCCTCCAGAGGAGGAAATGGTAATCCCGTCCAGCATTCTTGCCTGGGAAATCCCATGGGCAGAGGAGCCTGGCGGGGTACCCCATAGGGTCATACAGTCAGACACAACTGAAACCACTGAGCACAGCACAGGTGTGAACCAGGAGGGACAGCGCTGGTATTGCAGGGCCGGATCCCTGTTCCTGGTTTTCAGTCGTGTTTGGAATATTCCTGAGCTCAAGCAAGTACAGATCTGAGAACTTCATATCAGGAATCATCAACCCCAGACAACACTGTGGATGGAGAGCCTTCCCTCCTCCTCCCACCCTGGGGGCTGGTTAAAGGCACTCACCACCTCAGCGTCACCGTAGAAAGCAGCCAGATCCAGCGGGGTGCGGCCGTTCTTATCGGCGTGGTCGGTGGCAGCCCCGTTATCCACCAGAGAACGGACCACCGAGAGATGACCCTTCAGACAAGCCCAGCTGAGGGCGGTCAGTCCTTCTTTATCCATGAGAGCAATGGAGGCACCTACAGAGCAAGCACATCACAGGGCTGAGGAAACAGGAACAATAGGGGAACTCACAGCAGGAGCGAAAGCCGGGTTTTAAGGTGTGCGCGTGTGTTCAGTTGTGTCCGACTCTTTGCAACCCCATGGCCTGTAGCCCGCCAGGCTCCTGTGTCCTGAATTCTGGAATTCTCCAGGTAAGAATACTAGAGTGGGTTGACATGCCCTCCTCCAGGGGATCTCCCCAACCCAGGTCTTCAGAATTGCAGGCAGATTTTTTTTACCACTGAGCCATTTAAGGTGTATATTCGGCCAAAGCACACCTTCTGCTTCTGGTGTGTTACCTTTTAATAAAACTGTTAACAAAACTGCTGCCTTGAGTGGTCAGTAGAAGAGTCCAGTTCTTTGGACATCCTAGGTTCTGCATCCTAGGTCTCTCCCGAAGCTTACTGTCTCTCCAGAAATTTCACTACTCCCCGGTGAGAATCCTCTACTTGGGCCAAAATGGATATGCTCCCCACCTTGAGAAACCCCCACAAGTGTTCCTGTACCCTCACTTCCGGTTATGTTGGTCCCACATGTGGACACCTTTTCTTTCCCCATATGGGACTTGCCTCAATTCCCCCCATTCTCTAGGAACCATCTCAAACCTCCCTGTCTCCAAGAGGCCTCTCCTGTTCACTGTTACCTCATCTTGAATCTGCTTGACACATGTCACCTTATTCTGTTATTTTTTTTTAATGTATGCCACTTATATGTAATAAATTCTCAGAGAATGTTTTCTGAACTCAGCAAAAGTCTTTCGTTTTTAATAGTATAAACTCCTTGAGAGATTCTCATAGAATAAGGAGCTCAGAACATGTTTATCATTGATGATAGCACCAGGCCAGCTTCTCCCTCCTTAGAGTGGGAGGGAAATGGACTCAAGGGAAGAGGCTGGGCCCAGGCCAGGAAGGGAACTAGGAGTTTAATTAAACTAGTCAGCCTTCAACAATTCCATCCTCACTTGCTTTGCCTATTTTATATTTTGCATCTTCTTCCCCTCAACTTTTCTCTAGGAGTAAGCATACTTGACACACTGTTTTGTAATTAGTCTAAAATTCAATCTACATTTGGTCCTCAGCCTAGATTGCAAGCTCCTGGATGGCAAAGAGCCTGTTATTCCCTTGCGGGTTTTGAAGAGTACCTAAGTTGACTCTTTCCACACAGTTGGCGTGTCATGCTCACTAACAAAATGAGATCAACTTACTGCACACACAGTACACTTGTCAGGCTGCCTCCTTGCTGGATGTCAGATCTGATTTGGATGTCAGATCAAGCTCGGGACCTGCCACAGCCAGGCTCTGGAGCTCCTCGGCAGTCACGTGGCCTATCCTCTGTGTCCCGAGACGTCAGATAACCAGATTCTGGCTTCCCATGACAGGATGAAGGGCTGGATGGTACCATATTCCTAACCCTGAGGAGAGTCATCTATATACTGGGTTCTCTAGTTTGCGACTCAAATGCTGATTCTAACATGGAATGAATTTGAATGAATATGGGACAGAATCTAAGGAGGTTTCTCAGATGCAGCATCTATAAATTTCCTGGACAGAGTCTCCAGTGGTGGAATAAGCAGAATAAGAAGGTTCTGGATATATATTACAGATAAACTGATTTTTATGAAGATGAGGGAAGCTGGAATTTAAGAAAAGGAGATACATATAAAAAATATATTATTCAATTTACTCTGAAAATTTGAAACCTTTTTCTCTCTTTCCTTCTCCCAGCAGTTAATAGAATCGCAGTTCTCTCAAACATCTATTTACTTAGTTTAAAACTTAAAAAATTTTTATATTGGAGTATAGCTGATTAACAATGTCATGATAGTTTCAGATGGACAGCAAAGGGACTCAGCCATACATACATATGTATCCATTCTCCCCCAAACTCCTCTCCCATCCAGGATGCCATATAACATTGAGCAGAGTTCCAAGTGCTACACAGTAGGACTGTGTTAGTTATCAATTTTAAATATAGCAGTGTGTGGACTGATGTTAAAGCTGAAACTCCAATACTTTGGCCAGCTGATGTGAAGATTTGACTCATTTGAAAAGACCCTGATGCTGGGAAAGATTGAGGGCAGGAGGAGAAGTGGACGACAGAGGATGAGATGGTTGGATGGCATCACTGACTTGATGGACATGGGTTTGGGTGGACTCTGGGAGTTGGTGATGGACAGGGAGGCCTGGCGTGCTGTGGTTGATGGAGTCGCAAAAAGCTGGATACGACTGAGTGACTGAACTGAACTGAGAGGTCCATCCCAAACCAAGTCTCAATTTTAGAACTTTGTGGAGTTCTCGTCAACTCATCTATCAATATGTCTTACATATGATCAATCTTTATATTCACAATCTTTTTTACAACTGGCCCTTCTGTTCTATGCTAACTGCCACTGCACCTGGATTTGGCATCGCCTCTTATCTATTCAATGACAATGGCTTCCTAATTGATCCCCAGGTCCACTATCATCTCTTCATCAACTCAACTATTCATACTACTGCCAGATTTTTTTTTTAAAGCACAACTCTGGCATTGATTGATTCCCTTTTAAAACAATCTTGAAAGCCTCCTTATTGCCTTCAGAGAAGTCTAAACTCTTTTAATCTGTTCCTTTTCTTTTTAATTTTAATTTTTACTTTATTCTACTTTACAATACTTGTTCCCTTCCTTAGCATGACTTTCTTCACTTATTCATTTCCGGCTGTGCTCTCTGCTGCTGTGCAGGCTCTCCTCTTGTGTGGAGAGTGGGGGCCACTCTCTGGTTGCAGTGCTCCTTCTCATTGTGGCGGCTTCTCTTGTTGCTGAACATGGGCTCCAGGGCAGGCAGCCTTTCAGTAGTTGCAGCTCCTGGGCTCTACAGCACGGGCTTAATAGTTGTGGCGCATGGGCTTAGGTGTTCCTCAGTATGTGGGGTCCTTTTGGATCAGCGATCAAACTCATGTCTCCTGCCCTGATAGGCAGATTCGGATTCTTTACCACTGAGCCACCAGGGAAGCCCCAATCTCTTCCTTTTCAACTTCTTCCCATATACGTTTCCAACAGTCCTCATGTACATCACTGGACAACTTGCATATTTCCCCAGTCTTGCTGTGTACCTTTTCCTCTTCTCTGACCTTTCATTTACATTATATCCCCTCCCTGAATACAGAACATTTTTCCTACTCAAATTTCAAAGTCTGTCCTGTTCTAACTCAAATACCTTTATCAGCACACTCAGGATTATCTTAAGGCAGTTACTTATCTTTGTTTCATCCCCTCCTTGCCAGATTACAGACCCTTTGAAGACACGGATTATAGTGTATTAATTAAAAAAAGATCACAGTTCTTAGCACAGTGTTTTGCAAATAATGTAGGCTAAATATACATCTGTAGAATTCACTGACTGGGAGAAAGTCTCTGATTTAAATGTGAAAGAACGAAACAGTACGGAGATCAGAATGCCTTCAGTGAAGGAGGACGACGCTCTGAAATCTGTGTCTCATGATCTTCCTTTTAAAAAGTATTATTTATTTTTAGTCGAGGGATAATTGCTTTACAATATTGTGTTGGTTTCTGCTATATATCGACATCTGATGAGCTTCTTCTATGGGTGTGCGGCAGACCCTGTGTGGTCATCTACTGCTTACCTGTGGTGAAGGGTCCTCCCTTTTCCAGCAGACTTGGGTTGTTCTGGGACATTTACTCCTGCCATGTCTTATCCTGAGTATCCAGGCATATCCCCCTTGCTCCCCAACACCCATGTCAGCAGAATGAAGGATCAGTCAGTTCAGTTCAGTCGCTCAGTTGTGTCTGACTCTTTGCGACCCCATGAACTGCAGCATGCCAGGCATCCCCGTCCATCACCAACTCCCCAAGTTTACTCAAAACTCATGTCCATTGAGTCATTGAATCAGTGATGCCATCCAACCATCTCATCCTCTGTTGACCCCTTCTCCTCCTGCCTTCAATGTTTCCCAGCAGTAGGGTCTTTTCAAATGAGTCAGCTCTTTGCATCAGGTGGCCAAAGTATTGCAGTTTCAGCTTCAACATCAGTCCTTCCAATGAACATTCAGGACTGGTTTCCTTTAGGATGGACTGGTTGGATCTCCTTATAGTTCAAGGGACTCTCAAGAGTCTTCTCCAACACCACAGTTCAAAAGCATCCATTCTTTGGTGCTCAGCTTTCTTTATAGTCCAACTCTCACATCCATTCATGACTACTGGAAAAACCATAGCTTTGACTTAGATGGACCTTTGTTGGCAAAGTTATGTCTCTGCTTTTTAATATGCTGTCTAGGTTGGTAATAACTTTTCTTCCAAAGAGCAAGCGTCTTTTTATTTCATGGCTGCAGTCACCATCTGCAGTGATTTTGGAGCCCCCCAAAATAAAGTCTGTCACTGTGTCCACTGTTTCTCCATCTATTTGCCATGAAGGGATGGGACTGGATGCCGTGATCTTTGTTTTCTGAATGAAGGCTAGATACTGTGAAACCAGGTGGTTTGTACTAGGGAAGCAAGATCCACTTTGCACATGGGGAAAACAGTTCTCTGATTTGAACCCACTTTTGTGAGTCCGACGTAGTGAAGACACATCTTTGGGGGTGAGAGCTAAAGATCCAGTAAGTCTGACTGAGCTATAATTTGAAATCTGAGGACAAACCTTGCCTTCTTCCCACATCAACTACCCTTCAGCAGCTCCAGCCTGGGCATGATTTTCAGGAGCTTGTTTTTCTTGAAGTGTATGTACTTGTGGATATTAATTATGAATGATGGATGATCAGATCCAGTTTACTCATAGGGGAGGCTCACTGGGATGGGAGTCAAGGCTGGTCGCAGTCACATGACCTCCTGCTTCAATGAAACACTCAAGCTCCACTAGGTGGTACTGCAGAGTCAGCGACTGGAGCTTCTCTACTACAGAGGTTCCCGCATCACTCGTCACTGGTCTGCAGAGGTGATTCAGGTCACAGCCCTTGAGGGGAACCTGGAATGCTCTAGATGGTGTGATCACAATCTCCTTTAACTTACCTCTCATTCACCAGGAATATGTGAATGCTGGTAAATGTTAAAGGGAATTTATTACAGTAGGAGGATAATATTAATACCCTGATTCCTCAAATAGGGTCCCACGGTCAACAATCATTTAAACCTTCATTTGCTTCCTTCGGATACAAGAAAAATATTAGTTGTGCAGGCTGACAGAAGAATTGACAAAGTTAAAGTCAAAATACAGTCTCTGGAAGATGAACATTTATTGAATGCATATTAAAAACTTCAAAGTTGGGAGAGTACTGATTTGACTTAAAGAACTTATACTATGTAGATTTGATTAGGATACCAAAAATCCCTCAGGCCATAAAGAAATAGAGAATGTCAGAATTAGAAAGGCACCATGTTAGAATTAGAACATCAGAATTTAGAAGAGAATAGAGGAGATAAGACTTTCACTTTCTAATCAAGTGGATTAAGAATAATCATTCTTAACACCTCTTGGAATCCATCCCTGGAAATCACGAGCTTTGGGTTTTGATGGGTACTGACCATCAAGCTCTGGCATCCTAGGACTGACCTTGAGCAAGGAGAAAGTCCACAGTTCCCAAGTGGCCTTCAGAAGCCGCCATCATCAAGGGAGTACGGCCCTGCTTGTCCGCCATGTTGACATCAGCTCCATGAGTAAGTAAAAGATCAACGATCTGCAGGGGCAGAGAAGGGGGGATGGATGAGCCAGGAAGTGCTGCTGAGCAGACACATGCATGCCACCCCCACACCACGTGAGCTCCCTGCAAATCACCTCTAACGAAACTTGCCACTGCAAGAACCGCCTCTAGTTTCCGCATGGTTCTAGTACCATGGGATTTGATCACTGACTTTCTTAGGGAGAGCCAAATGAGAACTCAATTCTAAATGTCTGACTCAGCCACTGAGTGAAAAAAAAAATCAAGATTAACAGAGGCCAAGACGTAGACTAAACAATCCCAAAACGGAAGAACCAACAGGAGTCACTGCCTATGTCAGGGCCATTTTATTGACTTCCAGGTGTTGCAAACCTGCCTGCAGTGAATATTTACCACTGAATAGAACACAGTAAAGTGCCTCTTACAACTCTTCAGCACTGTTTGGCTCCCAGGACTACTCAATTTTTTTCAAAGATTATAACCAATATGCTTTCTTTTCTGTCCTACCCAGAATTTAAACGTCTGGAAAGAGCATATAACTATTAATATTATATTTGTTGTTTTTTGGTCACTAAGTTGTGTCTGACTCTTTGTGACCCTGTAGACTGCAGCATGCCAGGCTCCTCTTGTCTTTCACTATCTCCTAGAGTTTGCTCAGTTTCATGTCCATTGAGTCAGTGATGCTCTCTAACCACCTCATCCTCTGCCGCCTTCTTCTCCTTTTGCCTTCAATCTTTCCCAGCATCAGAGTCTTTTCCAATGAGTTGGCTCTTTGCAAATTTACATACATCACATTTTCTTTTTGTTAAGTTCGAGACTCCTGCAAGTAAGTGGTTGGCAGGCATCTGTTGAACCTGCCAGAGAACCTGTGGATGCTGTGAGATAACCAGTCAAAAGTAGCCAGTTCTTCTATCCAGTACAGATCATCAGGATGATTCTGCATACTGACTTTCTGACACAGTCTCAAAGTAGCTACTTGCTTACCTGCCAGTGGCCTTGGCGAACGGTGCTGAAGAGGGGCACGGCTCCCCGGCGGTTGGGCTGGGCCACAGCTGCCCCCTGCTCCAGGAGCAGACGACACACCTCTAGCTTGCCCCTTCCGGCCGCAGCTGTTAGGGCTGAGGGTAGAGAGCGCAGCGTGAGGACAGGGGGGCTCGCCCTCTCCAGCTTCTGCTGGGAGCAGGGCAGCACACCTGTGTCTGATGGATGCAATTGCTACTTTACCTCCAAGAATGATGATTCTGGCTACTCTTGCCAGGAAGGAAATTTTCAAAGAAAAATAATGAATAGAACCACATTTAAAAGGGCTTACATATATGGAGACAATTATGATAATAAATTTATTGAAAAATCACCTCTGACCAAAACTTACTTGGTTTCATTTATCCTACCCAGACTGCCTTTTTTCTGCTTTCAACTTATCTCTTTTTTGGTACCCCTTTCAGCTACAAAACTTTCACTGGTATGTGCATGGGTAAGACTAAAGAAAGAAGGGTATTTGCAGAGGAATGCTTTTTTAAGAATTATCTAGGAACGACCTCTCTGGGCCAATTTCTACTTCTGGGCCCTTAAATTCAGAGAACCAAAGTCAGAAATGGCAGCCTTAATTTTGCTGACTTCTTAAATAACAGTTTGCTGTATTGCTTTTAAGAGAGTTTTTACAATAAAGATATATAAAAAACTGTTAAAAAAAAAAAAAAAGAAACTTCAGTCTAAGCTTTAGGCCAGTTTTCATTCCTTTTCTTCATCAGCTGAGATAGAAGTTTCTAGTACATGTACAACCATTTTTATATAAAGGTCAAAACTGTTCAGGGTAAGTTTTAAAGATGAAAGAAGAAGTATGACAAAGGCTCTTTTCTTCTGAAGATAGAATAATGGAGTTGCAGATAAAAAGCAACTATAGGGAGGAAAAAGGACACTCCGTGTGCAGGAAGAAACATAAACATTCTTCTTTGTGGGCTCCAGTCCATGTTTATGACCTCTGATAGAGTGGAGATCTAAAGAGCCCTTACTTCATCCTTTGAGTGCTATTTCAACAGTAGTTAAGAGGAATCTGTCGATATACCTTCTAGTAAGTCCATATTTGAACAAATACGTGCTTGTCTCTTTCTAACCAGGGATTTCAAACGTGTACACCTAGTGTTTTAGATGGGTGAGGGTAGGGAGGATGGTAAACATTGTCAGAAAATGGCAGGAGTTGTGTTTTTCAACAAAGAGGACGGAGACCTTTTTTCCCACCGAGACTTGAAAACCTGATGTGGTGATCAGCAGGCTCTTCCTTTCTAAGGGCCACCTACTCCAGTGATAAATCAGAAGAAGATAATACTTGGCAGGTGCAGACAGGATTTCAGTTTGCAAATGTTGGGATCTAATCAGGGAAGCAATTGAAATTCAAATCAAATGGTCACTTTTTTTCATCTAAGCACAAATTATGGCATTTTGTCTTTGAGATTGGCCAAATTAATCCGGAAGTGACTCATACGCAAAAGCAAAACTACCTGTAATTTTCCCTAAGTTAAACCTGCAAAGAGTAATCTTTTCCTTCCTCCAGGATAGAAGGATGTCTGAAAGAAAATGTGACTATTTTAGAAGATATACTCATTCTTAAACTAGATATATGTAGGCCTTGTCTGATGTGTATTGTTTTGTTTTATTCTGGCACGTTTAACCTAGGTACTTCTGTTCTGTTCCTCACAGAAGGGCAGAGGCTTCCTTCCATCTGAGGTGAGGGTCATTTCCAAGTTGAGTTACAGGTACTGATGGGTTTGACTGTTTACTTGACAGAGAAGTTTTGTCTCTTGTTCTTTAAATCAAAGTGATTGATATTCCCTCTTTCTCAAGTTCACATTTCTAATAGTTAAGGGAAAAAGAAACCTTCAGTTCCTGGGTCAGAACACAAGAGTAGCTTAAGAATCTGACAATCATCACATCGTACACACTGTTGTTCAGTGACTAAGTTGTGTCTGACTCTTTGTGATCCTGTGGACTACGGCACACCAGGCTTCCCTGTCCTTCACTATCTCCTGGAGTTTGCTCAAACTCTTAAGGTGGTGATGCCATCTAACCATCTCATCCTTTGTCTCCCCCTTCTCCTCCTGCCCTCAACCTTTCCCTTAAATGTTGCATGTCAGTTATATCTCAGTAAAGCGGGGGGTGTGGGGGTGGAGAAAGAACTTGACTGGCTTTGAAGCTCGTTAGGAACCATAAGAATCATCTTGTTGGTACATAAAACAAGAGGTCTGAAAAATTTCTAACTCTACCAAGTTTAAAGCAGCTGCTGGGGCAGGGTTGCAGCAAATCTCCGTTCAATGTCTTGTATGTTGTGTGGCGCATGCATGTGCAAATACATTCCTTTTTGCAAAAGAATCTATAGCACTCTGGAGAAAATACAGACAGTATTTCGTAATCAAGCCTCTCATCAATAATGACGGCTCACAGAACACAGCTGAAAATTCACAAACAGTGCCCGTCCTGAAAATTAAACTTAATACTGTCCACTCTAATCTGGAGTCATGTTGCTGGGGCTGGCCCCTTTCAACCCACTGGACAACACATTACATGAGAGGGAATGTTCCATTCGCCCTTTCTCCTTGTATCATCTCTGCTGCTTAAGTTCTGATGTCATTTGGCAGGAATCTTCTGCTGATAGCTGGACATGGTCACTAACACAGCTGGCCAACTTCATCTCAGAACAACACAACTATGGAAAATTGGGTCTGTACTTTTCAAAACACAAGAGCAAGGAGTTGCTTTGGCTGGATTTTTTATATGAGTCTTATCAGAAACTGTTAAAACTTTTTGAAAGAGAGACGATTAAGGCAAAGCCAGTTCTGTGAAACAACAAACTGCTTCTTAGAGCAAACATTAACAGCCGGGAGCCCAATCTCTTTTCCTGAGAGACCAGTAATGGAATTTGTTCCTGGCTTGTCAGCATCTGATGAGATTATCTGACCAAAATGGTCCTTTTTCAAAGGGAAACATCTAAGGAGTTTGAAGAGACAGACAGGATGCAGCTCAGGGTTGAGGAAACAGCCAAAGTCTGCTTGGATGGGATAATGCTGATGCTAAATAGAAGGCAGAGGAGCAAACGGTTCTTTTGTTTATCTTTTGTCAACCTTGAAAGAGTACAGCACAGACAGGTCATGTAAGACCAATGGGCTGGAGGTGGTGGGGGAGACATAAACATCACGGCTATCCAAAACAACATTCGTTAGGTAAGCATTTATGGAGCTATTTGTCAGATCCTGTCTGCTCTCAAGGAACTCAGGGTTGCATAAGGATAAGAGACAAATAAACAAATATACTGCTATACAGTGTGATAAGCACAAAAGAGATAAGTCCATGGGGGCTGTCTGGAGGTGACACAGACCAAGAGTGTCTGGGAAAGTCTCCAGGAAGAGATGACAATCTGAACCAGATGCTGAAAGAGAAATAGGAGACTTATAGGCAAGGGCATGGAGCAGCTTTCTAGGCACAGGGTGAGCACATGTAAAGGCACCGAGGTGGGGACAGCACGTTTACCATTACTGGAGAAGACGGGCAACAGAGGAGGCCAGAGATCATGACTGGTCTTTTTAATGCTAGTTTTTATTTATTTTTTTGGCTGCACTGCATGGCATGTAGGATCTTAGTTTCCTGACCCCAGACTGAACCTGTGTCCCCTGCAATGGAAGCGTGGAGTCTTCACCACTGGACTGCCAGGGAAGTCTCTTTAGGCTGCATTAAAGCTACAGGTGGCCAGTGGAGGGTGGTAACCAGGAGAGTGACATGGACAGACTGTGGCTTAGAAATATCACTTTGGTTGAAGTCTGCGAGGTAAGTCACAAAAGGGTAAGGCCTGAGATCAGATCAGCTAGGAGGTAGTTGCAATAAACTAGATAAAAGATGATGAAGGTGTGATTTAAGGGTATCTTGTTTATTTCTTGAACTTCTGCTACTTTGGGGCCATGGGATGGCTCAGGTTCTCCAGAGTTGCTAGAAGCTTTTTAATGCTGGTTTTGTGTTGAGACAGAGCAGAGGAGGGACCACTGAGCAATCTTGTCACCTTAAGTGCTGGTCTTCTGTGTAGTTCTATAAGAAATCTGTGAAAACCCTGCAGGATGGGAGGGGGTCAGTCAGACGGTGAACGCTCAATGTAGGCAGACGCTCTTTGGAAGGACACAAAGGCCATAAAAGTAGGATGAAAACAAATAGAATATTCTAGTGACCTCCTTTCAGAAAATCTGATATGTAAAAATTACATTTCAATAAATATTTCACTCTATGCTAGGATATATTTCACTGACTCTAACAGGCACTTTCTTCCCTCTGCATTTTAACATCTCAAAGTCAGGATGTGTCTTATAACTGATGTGCTAATAAAGAACTCTGTCAGTTTTATAGGCAGAGAGTTTTTCTTTTCTTTTTGGAATGGTACATAAAATAATGGCTATACAGTAATATAGTAAATGATACAAACTGTTGGAAACATCATGACCATCATTTTTAAGCAAATGTGTATTAATACATATTGTGTGTTGAGGCCAGGGTTGCAGATATAAACCCCTAACCAGCTGGCTGCAGGCCACATACTTTCACTCTCTATATAAGAGAAACATAAGATTTTGCCATTGGAGGGCACACGATTCAATGGGTTATAAATTTTAAATGATTATGTGCTATAAGTTAGAAAGAGACATGGACACTTAGTAAACCCATCACTACAGACACCAGTGCTAGTGGTAAAGAGTCTGCCTGCCAATGTAGGAGATGCAAGAGACTCTGGATCTATCCCTGGGTTGGGAAGATCCCCCAGAGAAGGGAATGGCAACCCATTCCAGTCCTCTTGCCTGTAAAACCCCATGGACAGAGGAGCCTGGCAGGCCATAATCCATGGGGTCACAGAGGGTCAGACATGACTGAGCAACTGAGCACAGCGCACAACAGAAAAGCAATTAGAGCCTATTCCACGTTAGTGGTGAGTTCCAGAGACATTTCTTACATAGCGAAGACATGGTTTTTCAGAAAATTTTCTGAAGTCAAATAACTTTATAGCTCTATAAATTATACTGCAAATGCATTTCATTCTAACTCATTTAAATAACATCTTATGTTCATAATGCTGAAATTAGTTCATCTAAGTATCAAATTAAGTACAACACAATTCTGACCACAAACAAACTGACATGAGATTAATTTTTTAATACAATCTTGAGATATGGTACATATTATGAAAATTAATATAACAAACTTTATTACATACTTTGATGCAGGAAATATTTTAAAAGTCCTGAGGCCATAAAGTTTTACTCTAATAAGAAATTCATATCAATAAAAGTAAGTCTTCCACTTAGCTCACAACCTTTTTTGTTGTTTTCAGTTCAGTTCAGTCGCTCAGTCGTGTCCAACTCTTTGCGACCCCATGAATCACAGCATGCCAGGCATCCCTGTTCATCACCATCTCCC
Organism: Ovis canadensis; assembly: GCF_042477335.2. Lineage (NCBI taxonomy): Eukaryota > Metazoa > Chordata > Mammalia > Artiodactyla > Bovidae > Ovis > Ovis canadensis. The sequence continues at coordinate 56,143,475 of NC_091255.1, read as the reverse complement.
AGAGTTCACTCAGACTCACATCCATCAAGTCCGTGATGCCATCCAGCCATCTCATCCTCTGTCGTCCCCTTCTCCTCCTGCCCCCAATCCCTCCCAGCATCAGAGTTTTTTCCAATGAGTCAACTCTTCGCATGAGGTGGCCAAAGTACTGGAGTTTCAGCTTTAGCATCATTCCTTCCAAAGAAATCCCAGGGTTGATCTCCTTCAGAGTGGACTGGTTGGATCTCCCTGCAGTCCAAGGGACTCTCAAGAGTCTTCTCCAAAACCACAGTTCAAAAGAATCAATTCTTCGGTGCTCAGCCTTCTTCACAGTCCAACTCTCACATCCATACATGACCACAGGAAAAACCATAGCCTTGACTAGATGGACCTCAGTCGGCAAAGTAACGTCTCTGGTTTTCAATATGCTATCTAGGTTGGTCATAACTTTTCTTCCAAGGAGCAAGCGTCTTTTAATTTCATGGCTGCAGTCACCATCTGCAGTGATTTTGGAGCCCCGAAAAATAAAGTCTGACACTATTTCCACTGTTTCCCCATCTATTTCCCATGAAGTGATGGGACCAGATGCCATGATCTTCGTTTTCTGAATGTTGAGCTTTAGGCCAACTTTTTCGCTTTCCTCTTTCACTTTCATCAAGAGGCTTTTTAGCTCCTCTTCACTTTCTGCCATAAGGGTGGTGTCATCTGCATATCTGAGGTTATTGATATTTCTCCCGGCAATCTTGATTCCAGTTTGTGTTTCTTCCAGTCCAGCATTTCTCATGATGTACTCTGCATAGAAGTTAAATAAGCAGGGTGACAATATACAGCCTTGACATACTCCTTTTCCTATTTGGAACCGGTCTGTTGTTCCATGTCCAGTTCCAATCGTTGCTTCCTGACCTGCATACAGATTTCTCAAGAGGCAGGTTAGGTGGTCTGGTATTCCCATCTCTTTCAGAATTTTCCACAGTTGATTGTGATCCACACAGTCAAAGGCTTTGGCATAGTCAATAAAGCAGAAATAGATGTTTTTCTGGAACTCTCTTGCTTTTTCCATGATCCAGAGGATGTTGGCAATTTGATCTCTGGTTCCTCTGCCTTTTCTAAAACCAGCTTGAACGTCAGGGAGTTCACAGTTCACGTATTGCTGAAGCCTGGCTTGGAGAATTTTGAGCATTACTTTACTAGCATGTGAGATGAGTGCAATTGTGCGGTAGTTTGAGCATTCTTTGGCACTGCCTTTCTTTGGGATTGGAATGAAAACTGACCTTTTCCAGTCCTGTGGCCACTGCTGAGTTTTCCAAATTTGCTGACATATTATTGAGTGCAGCACTTTTACAGCATCATCTTTCAGGATTTGAAACAGCTCAGTTGGAATTCCATCACCTCCACTAGCTTTGTTGTTTTAGAGCAGTTAAACGGGCTCACACCTCTGCCCCCACATTTGTACACACCCCAACTAGAGCTGTCCATTTGTCACAACTGACGAACCTACACTGATGCATCATGATCACCCCAACTCCACCGTCTGCATTAGGGCTCACTTTGGTGTTGCACATCCTGTGAGTGTGTGGACAAATGTATAATAACCTGTTATCTACGGTTACAGTATCATATGAAGTGTTTTAACTGCCCCTCAAATCCTCCGTGCTCCACCTATTCACCCTTCCCCATCTTCCCCAACACCTAGCAACCACTGATCTTTTTCCTCTCTTCATAATTTTTACAAGAGTTGTGTGTTTTCTTTGTGTGTGTGTGTTTTTACTTTTGGCAATGGATGTAGTATGGTTTAAATTTCCTTTACCAGGAAGTTATTTTTCTTGTTAAAACTCCATTTCAGGGTTAATTCCCCCCAAAAGGTCTGAGTTCACACCCTTTTTGAACATTTTGAAGGAATTTCTTCAAAGAGAGCACTAGAATATGTGTGATAGTCATCACTATGATTGCGTGCTAAGCTGCTTCAGTCATGTCTGACTGCGACCCCATGGACTGTATGTAGCCCGCCAGGCTCCTCTGTGCATGGGATTTTCCAGGCTGAAATACTGGAGTGGATTGCCACGCCTTCCTCCAGGAGATCGTCTCGACCCAGGGACTGAACCCGTCTCATGTCTCTTGCACTGGCCGGCGATTGTTAGTCTGTGATTTCTGTCCACTGTCACCACTGGGCCGCTACTTCTGTTGCCCTCCACAGCGGTCACACACACGTGGCTTGGAACGGGAGACTCTGGGGGGACGGCTCGCTGTGCTGGAAGGCTGAACTGATGGGGCCTCAATCATGCCCCTTCCATAGCTCCAGGTCTCAGGACACCACTGCCATTGCTCCCGGCCAGCCCCTTCCCCTCAAAATGTCCTCTGGCTTCCCTCAGGGTGGAGCCCCAGAGACAGCAGCTGTTTCCAGCTGCACATTTTCCTTTAATCTGTCACGGGTTCTTAAGCTGCAGCTGCCTGGCATCTGCTCCCTTTGGCTCTGACAGAGGGAAGGATTGTTTGAGAAGCAAATTCCTGAGCTTTGGACCATTCCACACGGTGTTGAGGAAGCCATGAAACCGATGTAAGATCTGTGCCATTGTGGAAACATCCCAGTTCAATAGGTAATTATAAATTTGGAGTGAATTCAAGCATTTTCTTGGATTTTTAATAACATTCTGACCCAAACCAAAATGTATCCCCCTTCTTGTTTAGTAAAATAACCTCCCTAAATTGGCCATCTCAATGCTGGTCTCCTTCTCCTGGCAAATACGACACATATCTGTGGCAACAATAGTTTTCACTGCCCTGGTTTCATAAAAACATATAAAAGGTTACTAATGTTTTTCCAGATGTTCCAGTTTAGACTTGGGGGAAAGACAATAAACATTTCCTGCAAAGGCCACAAGGAAGATGCTTCTGTTTATGGAGTAAGTACCAAGCAATATAGAAATAGCTTTGCTACAGATGAAGAGAGACTGTGCAGGGCTGTACCCTACGGGGGGCAGGCCCTTCATTCTGCATCCTGATACCAACTGTTCTCATGATGCATCAACTTAATCATGTCAGGTACCACTCACTCTACCGCGGTAACATTTGCTTCATTAAGCTGGAGGTATCGATAAAAATTTAACTTCTCGGTTTCTAACTATAGGGGAAATATCTATTCCTAACTACTACAAGGATCTCTCTCTCTCTCTCTCTCTCACACACACACACACACACACACACACACAAAGTCCACAACTATTTTCTGTTCTGGCTTGGCACACTGGAAGGAAACTTTCAGTCTTTTAAAATATTTGGAAACAAGAGCGGGGAAAGTTTTGTTTGAAAGAAGACTCCAGGGCTAATGGCATAGTGCATCCAAAGGGAGAGAGGACTGAAAGAAGGAAATTGCCTGACTTTTTACTTTGGCTGAATTGGTCTCCAGTGCAAGAGCCATAAGACAGAGAGACTTGCCAAAGATCTGGTGGAGAAAACACCTGGGAGTGAGACGCAGAGTGTCTCCATACAAACACAGTACATTCACGAGAGAAGAAAGAGCTGTCCACGAGAGGTACCTGTCTCTCCCCAGAGACTGTCAAAGCTGTTGATCTGTGCTCGCTCCACCTCCTCTTCATCTTTTTCTGGAAGATCAAGTAGGTAGGAGACAATCTGAAACAAGAAGTCATGTCAGCTCGAAGTTCAGGTGGAAAACGATACACTGATACTGTGAACCCGTGAGGTTTGGAAGATTCTGGATAACCCAGTGCCACTCTCTTGCACACCACAGGAGTCAGAACAGACTGTCCTCGCAAAAAAATGCAAAGCTGCCAAGATGAGCATGCATTCTACCCGGTACAGTGTACATGTTTCCCTTGAGTGCAATTAACTTATACAGCATGTGATCTTAAAAAATTACATATTTATCACATTTGAGTTAAAAAAGCAATCCCTCTTCCTCCTAATAAAACTATCAGAAAAAAATAAAACTAACAAAAAAAAATCAATAAGCAAAAACCAGAAAATAAATATGGAGAAAACTGAGGGCCTGTACTTTTTCAGAGTAGAGCTATTATCTTCTTTTTTTTTTTTCTCTTGGAATTACAAGGACTGTTTGGGGACACTAAAAGGAGAATGTCTGCTAACAACAAAGGCAAATGACAGCTCTGTTTTCAGGAATCTGACTATAAGGAGCGCTAAACAACCTTCCACAGATAGTAAAAGTTCCAATTTTACTTAATATTCCCTTGGGGACATATCAGGTCAGTGGAAGAGGTGGCTGTCTCACTGAAGCATCCCATGCAGTGTGAACCAGCTTGTCCTGGCCCATGAAAGCTGACTCTTCAATTTTCGGAGTTTTGCAAGCTGGTTGTTAAACAAAGATGTTTATTAAAAACTAAATAACAGGCAGGGATTTAAAAACAATTAAATAGCAATGATGGGAATTCCCTGGTGGCCCAGTGGTTAAGACTCTGGTCTTATTGCCAGGGCCCAGGTTCGATCCCTGGTCGGGAAACTAAGATCCCACAAACCAAGCAGCAGAGAAAAAAAATAAAAAATTAAATAATAATGAAAGAAATTACATCAATAGATTAAAATATAAAATCTCATAACTTCCTAATTATTAAATTACATTTTACTATTACGTATGCTCATGAGGTTATTTATACTGACTGTGTCTGCATGGTGGCAGTTTTACATAATGGTGTGCTCCTGTGCATCTCTTTGAAACTCTGCTCAGTGTTGGTGGCTTGAAGTCAGTCATGGTGAGGGTATTTGCTGCTGTTGTTCAGTCGCTAAATCATGTCTCACTCTTTGTGATCCCATGGGCTGCAGCGTGCCAGGCTTCCCTGTCCTTCACTATCTCCTAGAGTTTGCGCAAACTCTATATTCTGGAAATTGGCAAATTCTGCAGATCAGGATTTGATTTAGTGCAAAAGCTGAAAGAGGTTCCAGTTTAATGAATATAATTTGTATGAGGGCAAAATGTAGTTTGACAGTGAATCACACACCAGCTTTAAAGACAAAATTATTGGGAAAAGAGCACACGGGTGCAGTTTCATTTATCAAACCACGGTTGAGTTGTAACCACAGGGTTGGGTATGGATATAAATTTAGCAAAAATTGACAAAAGCATTCAGTTAAGAGTATTACACAATTCATTATTATTTGTAAACTGTGTGTGACATGTTTTTTTATATCAGTAAATTTATAATAAATTTAAGTCTGTATGTACACACACACACACACACACACACACACACACCCCACTCCTGCTGCACTCTACTCCCCTCTCCAAGGCTGGCTGTTAAACATTTCCTAGCACACTACCAATTCCACATATTGTGCCACTACATTACTTTTATTAATAAATAACTTAGCAAAAATACCATCTGCACAGTGTTTAACAGTTTACAAAGCACCTTTCATATCAACCTTATAAAAAAGAATTTATTAGAAAGCCTCACTATACTGGTGGGAGACTAAGTTTCTAAGAGATGAGTTACATTGCCCAGAGCCCAGAGCCAGTGTGGAGGAAAGCTGAGTTTCAAACCTGGTCCTTTTGATATTCCATCTCCCTATTCCACTCCAGCCACCCATGTGAACAAAGGTCAAGAAATAACCCCCTGAGCCCAGTGCCATTGTCTGTTAAATAGGGGTGGAAGATGAGGAGGAATCAGATTAGATAATTCCTAAGGTCCTTTCCAACATCATTCTAGGTACCCTGGCATCTCCCTATTTCTCAGACCAATGACCAAAAAGCTACTTCATATTAACCTGGCAATTTTGTAATAATGCAATTATTTTTTCCCTGGTTTCCTTCAAGACATAGCTTGAAAAAAAAAAAAAAACCAAAAACCACTCAAGCCTTACTGGCTGCTTTCTTACCTCAGTGTAACCCATGCTGGCTGCAGCAATGAGGGCCTGCTGGATGGCGTGGCTCTTCTTAAACACCCCCTGCTGCTGGCCCGCCATTGTCCAGTCACACTGAATTAGAAACTTGACGACCTCCAGATGACCTCGGAGTGCGGCATGGACCAGGGCGCACTGCCCATTCTTATCTAAGTGATCCACCTGTGGGAGGGGACAGAGAAACCTGTGTGAAAAAGCCTGTGGCTGTCTCCCCAGTCTCGTTTCGTCCACTCACTGCACAGCTCTGGCCCACGAAGATTCATCTTCTCCCATATTCCTTGGACCACTTTCTGAGAAAATTCACGTGATATTCTTTTACTTAGGCTAGATCTTCACTGAGCTACAACTCTGGTAGATGCTTCTCTGGGGAGACTCTTTGTATAACGTCAGGCTTTTGTTTTCACATCAAAAGAAACCGAAAATATGCCCCAAACGACCCCAAACTCCAGCTTTGCTTTCCTGATGTACACTCCCCTTTGTCCTCAAATAGGTCTTTTCAGACTCAAATCTGAAAGGCTTATAAGCTCTACTGGCACAAAACACTGTCTTTGAAATCATGAAAGGGAAGAAAAACATCTTGAAGCTTAAATTTTCTGGTGTTCCAAGGAAGCAAAGTATCTCATATCATGAATCACACAGTTAACCACTAAGCTCTGGCAGATGCCACTTCTTTCTTCCAATGGGAGGGCGGAATCGTGACGATTTGGCCAAAATGGCTGGAGGGACTTGGAACTTAATGCTAGACTACGTTCCAGCAGCAGTTTTTACAGTTGTGGTGTTGGTTACAGGTTTAGGCAGAAAGAGGAGCCTAATTAAGAACAAGCTACCAGAAGGTCCCTAGCCACAAGCCTCAATAGATGAACAGCCTCTTCTGGAAGGTGGGCAGGGTATGTTCCAGTGCTTATTAGAGCAAGTGAAGCCTAAGTTCTGTATCTGTTTCTCTCCAGCTTTAGTTCTACACAGCCATCCAAATAGCAAGTGTTTACTGAATGCCTACTGTGTGCAAGGTGCTCTTAATCCTTTTTCTAGATGAACAGAGTGCGGCTGAGAGAAGTCAAATGACTTGTCTAAGCCCTCATAGAAAGCAAGCGTCAATGCAGGCTTCGACCAGGTTGTGCTTGATGCCAAAGTTGATGATTTTGATGACTTGCCTCCTCTCTCTCATGGAAGCCAGACTGTAAGAGGTTAAAGAACAGTAAGGAAGCGGTGGTAGCAAGTAGAGAGGACTCTTAGGTCAGGTTCAGTGGATCTGGGCGGGAAGAGATGGGATGGTGGTTTCTGGTTAGGAGAGAGGAACGTCTCTCTTTAGGGTTAGAGAAGACATTTGTAGGTTTGTAGAAACTGAGAAGAAAGGTAGCGTAAATTTAGAAAAAGAATGAAATGATGTTAGTGAAAGATCAACATACTGAGATTAAAAAATATAGGTGGGAAATTCCCTGATGGTCCAGTGGTTAGGACTCCACACTTCCACTGCAGGGGTCACAGGTTCAATTCCTGGTTGGAGAACGAACAGCCCAAAAGCCTTGTGGTGCAGCCTATGTGTGTGTGTATATATATGTATATGTGTATATGTATACAGGAGGCAATAATTTTGAAAAGGAAGGTAAACACTTCCTTCTCTGGGGCAGAAGTAAAGTAAAAGTTCGTAAGAATTAACAGAGTTTTCAGATAGAGGCACAGTGAGACAAACACAACCTTGGTAGTTGTAGGAGGGAAAAAGAGTTTTGATGGGGTCTCAAGAAGATCATAGATGATTTATGTATCTTCTCTGGAGAAAATGAGAAATAAATAAAATGACAGCTGAGCAACAAGAAAGACCTAGCTGAGATTAGAATATGTATGAATTTATAGCAATAAGGCCCAGTTATCATGCTGTTTCTAGAGGTGTTTATCCAAATGACTAGGACATTATAGGTGGACCATTTCTGTGTCACAGTTAGCATTTACAGCTCAGGGACTTCACTGAGGTCCCCAGGTCCCAGCTTTCAAAGGAGTCTTCGGAGAGAGACCCAGTTCTTCCCTGGTAAGAACACTGGACACCTCAGAATGAGGTCATTTATGTTGTTGTTCAATTGCTAAGTCGTGTCCGACTCTTTGCGATGCCATGGACTGCAGCATGCCAGGCTTCCCAGTCCTTCACAATCTCCTGGAGTTTGCTCAAGTTCATGTCCATTGAGTCGGTGATGCTATCCGACTATCTCATCCTCTGCTGCCCTCTTCTCCTTTTGCCTTCAATCTTTCCCAGCATCAGAGTTTTTTCCAATGAGTCGGCTCTTTGCATCAAGTGGCCAGAGTATTGGTCCTTCAGCTATAGCATCCGTCCTTCCAATGAATAGTCAGGGTTGCATATTATTTACAGTTCACTGCAAACCCACCCAAATCCTGTTTGTTTTCAGAATGGAAATAAAATGTTCCATAGAAGTCTACATTTTTGAGACCCGCATTTCTCCTTTTCAAAAAACACGAATTTTTAAAATTGTATCTTTTGCTGTGCTGGGTGCTCACTCTGTGTGGGCTCTTCTCTAGCTGTGGCGAGAGCAGGGGCCGTTCTCTAGTGGTGGTGCCTGGGCTTCTCACTGCAGTGGCTTCTCTTTTTATGGAGCAGGGTGCACAGGCTTCGGCAGTTGCAGCACACAGGCTCAGTGGTTATGATTCCCAGGCTCTAGGGCACAAGCTCAGTAGCTGTCGCACACGGGTTTAGGGGCTCTGCAGCATGTGGGATCTTCCCAGACTGGGGATTGAACCCATGTCTCCTGTACTGGCAGGTGGATTCTTCAACCACTAAGCTACCAGGGAAGCCCCCTGGTATTTTTTTTTTTTCCCCATCAATATTTTGAAATTGAGTTTTATCATATCAATGGCTCTTGAGGTACTATAAAGCAAATATATTTTAAAGAGATGTTTTGAGAGAATTAAATACACTAACAGAAACACTTTTGAGTGCTTCTGGGTCAGACAGTCATCTCAGACGTCTACAGGGGTATCTTCAAGGCTAGATGAGGGCGCCTGATTTCTGCTCTTACGTTCATGACTGACATGAAAGGCTGAGAGTTCGCAGGCGCCGTTCAGATCAGACCTCACAGTGCAGTCTCCTTGCTCCCCCACTCCTCTTTCCTCACTCTGAGCTCAGGAGAGAATTTCTTGGTTGTGAGCTAGGGACTTTTTGTGGCTGCTGATGAATGCAGTTTCCTAAGTATCTCTCAAAAGTTTAGAACTGTGTCCAGAAGCAGCCTGGAACGGGCCCAGGGCAAGCAGTAGGATGTAATCAGAGCCAGGTCTTCCTTTGATCTGCTTCCTAATAGGATCTGAGGTATATTCTACCTACACTCGTGAGGCAACACAGGAGATACGGACGAGTCTAAGATGGGAAAAAAGACACAGGGAAGGAAGAACAAGTGCTGGGCAGCCATTACCTTGGCCCGTTTCTTGCACAGCAGCACTACGATGCTCAGGAAGCCTGCCGCTGCAGCATAGCCCAGGGGAGTCAGGCCGCTTTCAGAGGAGGCATCCACGTTGGCCCCAAACTCCAAGAGCAGAGCCACCATTTCTGTGTAACCAAGATGAGACTGGACACACAGAATTGGAGCATTATTCAAAACTTCTGTCCGGTAATTAATGTTGGCACCTCCCAAAATCAGCAGTCGGCTGACCTAGTCGTAAGAAAACAAACGGAAACGATACTCACATAAATATCAGTTATATCCTATCAGTCATCTTTTCTTAAGTGATCTGCATGCATGCATGCTGAGTTGCTTCAGTCGTGTCCAATTCTTTGGGACCTTACAGACCACAGCCCACCAGACTCTTCTGTCCATGGGATTCTCCAGGCAAGAACACTGGAGTGGGTTGCCATGTATTTCCCTCCAGGGAATCTTCCCGACCCAGGGATTGAACGTGCCTCTTTTACATTTCCTGTACTGGCAGGCAGGTTCTTTACCACTAGCACCACCTGGGAAGCCTTAAGTCACCCTCAATGAGTGCCCAGAAACACTGAGTAACTTCTTTATTTTAAAATCTTCATTTGTTCCTTTTTTAATACCTTGCCTTTGGAAAGGGATGTGAAACATCTCCTTTATACAAACTACCCAGGTACTAGAGTAAACTGGAGAAGGAAATGGCAACCCACTCCAGTGTTCTTGCCTGGAGAATCCCAGGGACGGCGGAGCCTGGTACGCTGTCGTCTATGGGGTTGCACAGAGTCGGACACGACTGAAGCAACTTAGCAGCAGAGTAAACACCACCCATACTATAGTGCACTCTCCATTAAGTGAACTGTTGGACAGAAAAACTTCTACTGAAACAAAAGTGATCTAAGAATGTTTTACTCCCTAGAAGGAGCAGGACTTAGTCTATAAATCAGACTCATCTTATAGAAGATCAACAGGTTTGATTTTCAATTCACAGAATAAAATGTAACAATTTAAAATATATCAAACTATTAATAAAAGGTTAATTAATAGGAGAGTCAAAGATCAATCAAATAACTCCTAAATGTCCTCTGAGTTTTACGCTTTCATAGTTAATTTTTCAATCTGTCTGTAACTTAGATGCATTTACCTTTATATTTGGCGTGTAGAGATTTCGTAAAGATGCCAACGCCATGGACAGACCTTCTGTGCTGTAGGAGATCCAGAGGCCTTGGAGGATGGAGGATGACACGCCAACTTTTTTACTCAAACCCTGAAAAGGAAACAGAGACACAGTTAAGTGATCAGCCCAGCTAAAAAGTACCCTCGGCAGTAAGTGAGGAGCCTTTGGGTTTGTGGTACTAACAAATAATGTGACAACAAACCTACTCAATACCTCTCTCTTCTTTTTTAAAAATTATTTATTCATTTATGGCTGGGCTGGGTCTTTGCTGCTACGAGGGCTTTCTCTAGTTGCGGTGAGCTGGGGCTACTCTCCAGCTGTGGAACTCAGGCTTTCACTGTGGTGCCCTCTCTAGCTGCAGAGTGCATCATGTGGGATCTTCCTGGACCAGGGGTAGAACCCATGTCCCCTGCACTGGCAGGCAGATTCTTAATCTGGACCACCAGGGAAGTCCATCAGGTTTAGTTTTAATAGTGGTAATAATTAAATATGACTGAGTGACTGAATGAACTGATAAATATACCAAATATCCTGAATTACAGACCCTCAACCTTATATTTTTAAGGTGATTAATGACATCATATGCAATTCTTCATGAACAAAGATAAAATAAGGGAAATTTAAAACTAATTGGAAAGAAATATAAAGTGGATTATATGTTACTGCTGATTGGCGGTTCTAAGTGATGCTGATTATAAGCACTGAGTCTGTCTTTGTCTTTTCATGACCCTCAGCTGATAGGAACTGAGAATTCTAGCAGTCTGGGAGAAGTCGATCGGTAGGGAGCACTCTGCATTTGAAGGACCCTGAAAAGTGCAGCATTAGGAAAACCATGGTCCAAGTCCACATTCTTCAGCTTACAGTCATGTCATCACCACACGTTATACACCCTAGTATTTACGGCCTGAAACACACAGGGAGCCAGTCATATCTCAGGCAACCATGTTGTCTGCAGCAAAATAAGATAACGCTGCGTCAATGACAGGAGTGTACGGTTTAAGTGCAGGCTGGTGGCTGGCAGGAAGGAGGGGACTGAGGGGAAGATGAAGTGGGTAAAGGGATCAGGAGGTACAAACTTCCAGTTATAAAATAAACAAGTCATAGGGATGTAAAAAATAAACATTGTTTTCCACGTATTGGATATGGTCACATGGGATGAAATGAAATTTCATATCATTTATCTGTTTCAGGTGGTATTTATTTTAGGGTGCAGGGCATACAGACAGGCATTGACTTCTTTGCATCTGATCCCAGGCAGAAGGTGATGCTAAAAGCTTAAGTGATTAAAATCATGATGCTTAATACTGAAGCTATTTTCCCATCTAACTGAAGGATAATCACCTTGGAGTCTGTAGAACTAGCAGGCACTTTTTGGTCCACTTGAAGATGGAATGAAACACCTTGCCTGTTAAAATAGTCTCACTCTGCTCCCATTAAGTAAGGTCACTGGGTAAGGTCATTTTTGGGTACAGTGATTTGTTAGATAGACAATTATGATTCAAATACAGGACTTGCCACTGTGGGCTTCACTTCTGTCCATCTGATGAAAAGCCTTCCCCAGCTATGTGCTTATATGCTGGGGAGAATTCGTTGCCCTTCATGCTGTTTTCTCTCTGAAGAGAACTGTTTTATCTTTAATAGTATCTCTTGGGGGAAGTCCAAGCAGGAGGACTATTTAAGATCCCTGAATTTCTCAGTCCAGAGGCAGCAAAAGTGGTCTGAAGAGACTGGGACTGGAGGTGGCAGATGCAATAGCAAACTGCAGACTAGAAAAAGCAGAACAAATTTCTTCCTCAACTTCTGTGCTCTGTTCCACCACTGCTATCTAGACTATAAATTCCTTGAGACTAGGGGCTGTACGCTTTTGGTTCTTGTATCCCTAGTACAATGCCCCAGCAAGCACTGAATACACAAACGAACGCATACAAGCACCCACAGACAGATGTGTGCCCTTGTCTGGGATCTCCATCCCAGCTGTGCGGATGCTGGGAGAGAGAAAGCCGATGCTTAAGAGCTCTTAAAAGTTTTGAAATGACTGGGGGAGAAACGGATTATAATTTCAAAAGAGGATGGGGAAAGTAGTTTAAAGGAAAGTTACAGTTGGTTCTAGAGAAAGAGTTTGAAATTCACAGCACCAGGAGTATTAAAATCATCATCAAGACGATAAGAACATGCAAAGAGTGACTGCTCTCAGAGACTTTTGAAAAACACTGTGAAAACCTGTAACTAATGTTATATGACTATTCTCAGCAGATGGCAGGTCACAGGACAGTGGTTCCCAGCCTTCTTGGCACCAGGGGTTGGTTTTGGGGAAGACAATTTTTCCACTGATTGGGGTGGGGAGAATGGTTTCGGGATGATTCAAGCACATTAAATTTATTGTGAACTTTATTTCTATTATTATTATATCAGCTCTACCTCAGATCATCAGGCATTAGATCCCAGAGGTTGGGGACCTCTGATGTATGAAGTATACATGACTATATGCTTCTTACCTAAACGATTATACATGTTCATTTCCTAGAAAGCCTAGCAATCCATTGAACTGGGAGATGATAAATGTGGTTTTCTTTCCATAGTCCTAGGGAGGAACAGGCCAGACATTTTAGGAGATGGACCAACTCTGCAACAAACTGATTTCAGAAAGCAGGGACCACACTGACATAGCGGGCAGCTTCATACACACAGTGTTAAGGAACGCCTGCTGGAAATGGAAAGAAAAACACCCCCAACTTCTTTAATTACCTTAAAAATGTGTGCTTTGAGGATGTGATGTCCCAGTTCAATTGTCTGCTGTCGGTTTAGTTTTCCCTCTTGGCGGGAAAACCAAAAGGCAAGTAATGTGTGACCACTCCTGCAAAGAGAGAGACTCATTTTAGGAAATTTAATGCTCCAACTCTCCTGTGGGTGGAGGACTGTGCACATCGAGCCGTATCTCCAGTGAAACTCTGTCTTGTTCACCCAACTTCTTAGGGAAGGGCACCCGCTCCTGGGCAAGTAATGGTACTGAAAGGTTCCGAGCTTTTCCTGGTCCTTTACCCAAATCACATGTGTGAATATCACAAAATGTCACTTCTGGTTGGCTTACACCCTTCCCACACGCAGATGGCATTAAAGGATCCATTTTTATTTTCTGTCTCTGTCAACTCCTCTTATTTCACCCATGCTTTAAATGTCAGTGTTGCTTCCTCAGGATCTTGTTTTTGGTCCCAGTCTGTCCTCAGGATTAGCTCATCCATCCTCAGAGCCTTTGCCATTACCTAAACCCTGTTACCTTTCCCTCTATCTAGACGTCTCAGCTTTAGCTCAATATACATCCAACTGCCTACTGGATTTCTCTACCTAGAGGCCCAATAGCACCTTAAACTCAATGTGTCCCAAACTGCACTAAAAACCTCCTCAAGGGAAGTCTTCTCTGATCAGCCTCTACCAAGCCTCTATTCTTTCTCTTTAGCTTTTTTTTTTCTCCTCCAGCTGAGAAGGGAGTACTCTCTCTGGTACATCATAGGCTGTTTATGCCTTTAGTGCAGGATCTACCACACTGTTACAAGCTCTCTCCTCTACTAGACTGTAGGCTTCCTGATGGCAATCATTCCCAGCCCCCATCTGCTTGCCAACAAATCTCCAATCTGTTCATGAAACAGAAAACCCTTCTCTCTGCCTCTGCACATTGTCTTATCTGCCCATGATGCTCAGAAATGCCACAGGCCTCTTGTAATCACACACTTGGTCTGAAGACCAAGCCAAGAGAGAGGCTAAGCTAAGAGAACTGTCAAAAAATAGAGCCTGGGCCCTAACTGTATAGCACCGGAAGCTGTCCTAATTTTGGACTCCTTGTTATACGAAATGATAAATTTCTCTACTGCTTAATCCATTTGAGTTGATGTTTTCTATCTCTTCCAGCTTAAAGTGTCTTAATGATATACTCTTTTAAGTGTGAATGTATTAATATATGTGTATATATGTAAAGTATATGTATAAATACAGGGTTGTATATCTCTTTTTATTTACATTTATGACAGAAATCTCGAGTTGTTTATGCTCTCCACAGTGCCAAACATTGTGTATGGCCCATAAAAATTCTCAATAAAATTTTCACAAAGCAAGATTAGACATTAAACAAAGGACACTGGGTCACTTCTGGGCTCTGCCCTCTTACCACCCTGCTATAGTCTGTAGGAACTGTGCCACTGCAGAGTAATAACTGTCTCTCTGCCCCCCATCAGGTGAGCAGTCAAGCAGAGTTCTGTGTGTCACTGATAACCCAGCTCTTTTACTCCTTTCACTTGGGAGTGTCACAAAGGAGGGAAATCAAACTGTGATCTCAGTTTCAAGCCCAATGAATTCATCAAACAGAAGGAAAAACAGCAAGTGAATTTTTTGTTGGTGACCTCTGCTTGAGAGAAGGCCCAAATGTCTACTGGAAGATTTTCTCTCACAATTAACACTGGCTATGCTTCCAGGTCTAACATTTGAAGATGTCTAAATCTGAAGTCTGAAAAAAGAAACAAGTCCTTCCTTTCCTCCTTTATAAATAAAGTTTCAGTAAAGAACCTGGAGAACAGAAGATGAGACAGCCCCCGTCTTACTTAGGTGGGGTTCCCTGGTGGTACAGATGGTAAAGAATCTGCTTGCAATGCAGGAGACCTGGGTTCAGTCCCTGGGTGGGGAAGATCCCCTGGAGAAGGGAAAGGCTACCCACTTAGGTGGGAATCATCCTATAAAGCTTTAAAAGGAAATTCTACCATCTTCTAACCTTGGCTTCATACAATTTCTGGATTCTAGTGGATACCAGGTCATCTTATGTGATTAGATAAGACTGACCATAAAGGAAAGAGAGCTACTTCATTGAGAGACTGTCTCAGACAACTGTATCCTGCATGGAGTCATCAGTGTCATCTGAAGGTGAAAGTGTGAAAGTGAAAGTCGCTCAGTTGTGTCCCACTCTTTGCAACCTCATGGACTATACAGTCCATGGAATTTTCCAGGCCAGAATACTGGAGTGGGTAGCTGTTCCCTCCTCCAGGGGCTCTTCCCAACCCAGGGATCAAACCCAGGTCTCCCACATTGCAGGCAGATTCTTTACCAGTTGAGCCACCAGGGAAGCCCAAGAACACTGGAGTGGGTAGCCTATCCCTTCTCCAGAGGATCTTCCCGATCCAGGAATCAAACCGGGGTCTCCTGCATTGCAGGTGGATTCTTCACCAGCTGAGCCACCAGGGAAGCCCGTTGTCTTAAGGTATGAGCCTGGAATTGTTTTCCACTCACAAAATCCAGAAATTGCTACTGAACGTTTACACAGCCCTTGAAAGCCCAATGTAGTTCATAGGCTATTTTAAGTTAATGAGAACCATTGATAAAAGTGCCCTAACTTAAGTTCTCAAAATCCTATCCAGTTGTTAACAATGAAATGATTGCAGCCTCCCTGATAAAAGAATTATTTACTTTAAATGACTCATCTGACTGTCCATAGAGATAAGAACTCCAGACACAGGCCTCTGATCCATCATTTATGCTTCAGGCCATTAAGGAGAATCCATGCCTATGAGGATTAAGGAAAAAGCTCAGGACAAGGACATGAATCGTCAGGTAGACACAGACCTGACTTTGCCCCAGTGCTTTCACCTTACTACCGTGACCAAGACACCCTGGGAAGATGCTTCTCATCTTCAGTCACCCACAGGACAGTGCTTGCTTTTGTTGTCGTTGATCAAGCACCGAGGAGAAACAGCAAGCCACAGAGGTCAAGGAAAAGATGGTGACAACTGTAGTTTCCTTCTTTTTGGATACAAGCTGTTGTATTATTCGTGAAAGAATGATTCTGGTCAGTTCACTGGACTCAAAGCTTATGGTGTTGAGGACATGAAAGGTAAAACAGCAATTTCCATTACATGCTGGCATTCCCATTCGTACCTTACTGTTCTGACAAACTACGATGCCACTAGCTAACCCAGGTTGAATGGCTCTATATGTGGGCTTGTCTACATTTATTTCTATTTTTCTTATTATCTGCTCACTCCTGAGCCCTATTCCTTTTGACTTCTAGCCTCACTATTCTCTTAAGATCACCAGCAGCCTCTTAATTGGTTTTCTTTTTGCCTTTGATCTTTTGTTTTTTCTTTTTCTTCTCCATCCAGCATTAGGTCTTATGGACTGTTTCCCTTGAAACTGTCTCTTCTCTTGACATCTAAGACACTACCCTGGCACTTTTCTCTTCCACTTTCCTTCGGTTACATAATTTCTTTGCTCTATTCCCCATTTACTCGTCTTTCAGAGGCAGCCCTCACCTCGACTCCTGGCTTCAGCTCTCACTGCAATGACATTGCAGCACTGAGATTTTTCTCTGCTTCTCTAGCTGCCTGCAGACACCTCTACCTCCAAATGACCTGTCAAACGATGGCTGTTTGAAGATTTCCCTTAAAACCAAATCCCCTTAAGACTTCTTAAAAAAAAAAAACAAACAACCTCCAGTTGCTCAGGCATAACACCAAGCAGTTGTTTTCTCCTCCCTGTACATCATCTCTCATGGATAACTGCAAGAGCTTCACTCTTGCCACTGCCTCCTCCCTGGCTCGTACCAATATCTATCCAGCGAAAACCTGATCAAATTTCTCCTCAAAATCCTTCAGTGGCTCTATATTTCCTCCCATACATAATCTAAACTCTAAACCGTAAATCTAAACATGGCATTCAAAGCCTCCCCATAATCTGTCCCTTATCCGTTTCTTCACCTCCTGACCTCGTACTTCTAATTCCAGATGGAGTAAACTATAGAGCTTTGAACATGCTTTCCCTCTGCCTGTAATTCATCAGCAAACTACTTCCCAGTCTTCAAGCCTCAGTTCACAGCACCGCCTCTGTGCAGTCTCCTCTGGTCGCCCCCAGATGGGGTCAGCGGTTCCTTCCTTTAGGCTCTGATGTATCTGGCACACAGCTCCACCGTCACACCTGCTACAGCCATGCACTGGGTGGGTCTGCACATCGTCTTCTTGGAGACTCTTCTGAGGACAGAAGCTATGCTTTCTCATATATGTTTTCTGAGCGAACTAGAGTCCATACTTGCAGAATGAATGAATAACAGTCCCTTTTGTACAAATGTACATTTGGACACTACCTATGGTTTCCAAAATTACTACAGCACTTATTTAGATTCCCCTGTACACCTTTATTATGGGCACAGGCGTGAATATTACTAACGTGGTAGACTGACCGAGACTCAGCAAGACTGGAGAACAGACTCCAGCTCACCTGGCTACGAGATAAAGAGATGAGAATCCAAGGTCTTCTGAAACCTTGTTCCACTGCCACTTCGATAAGATTAAAACGTAAAGAATAGTATGTTCATTTTTATAGTATACAATCTGAATTCTTACAATCAAAATTGGCAACTGTCAATTTTGACATTTTTCGATTAGCATTTTTGGGAGACAGCAGTTAAGAAATAGAGAGATCCCTAGTCTATGTGACATTTTAAGTATGACTGAACACAACTGTGTTTCCCCCTCTAATTACAGATGATGGTGATAAAAACTGACTTTCATGTGAGCTCATATGTGGTTATAAAGACCAGTGGGTGGTAGCCACGGTGAGGGCAGAAGTATTAGGATTTCCATCCAGTTTATATAATGAGGTCACTTTGTGATTCAGTCACCTTGCAGACTCCTTATCTGCACTCACAACATTGCTTCCTTACTCCTGAAATAAAGCCAAATTCAGTCGCTTTCACGCTTTCAGCAGTGGACAAGCTCTCTAAGCTCTTTGAAAGACAGGGAGAGTAACGCCTCTCTCTCAGGACTGGGGTGGGAATTAAGTAAGAGATATTAGGTAAATGTATTTTATATTTCTTTTGTATCCTCCGTAGTCACTAGCACAGCGCTTAAACTAAAGGAATGAGCAGCAATCTCAGAAGACTTAAAACATGTGAGAGGACGACTGTGTGCTCAGAGTTCTAATGTGTACAGCAGGGTGAAATGTGATACCCTATCCTTAACTCCAATCTTTGCCCTTCCACTAACCTCACTGTACCTTTACAGCCAGAAGAGAAGCCCATGGATAGGGGAAAATGATTGGGGATGGGTGCCATTCACAGTTAGCTCTGGAGGAAAACCTGGTACTGTCAATTCAGGCAGAGAATGGGGACAAGACCAGAGCTAACCAGATCCTAAGAAGTAAGGTGAAAGTCAAGCTAACAGGAGGAATATGAATTTCTCATGTCCAGCAGAGATTTTCAGAAGGATATAAGCCTTACATTCAAGATAGATTTGCTTGGACATATTTTAGGAGAGAATCAATCACATGCCAGAGTGAAGATTCCTCCCCCAGCATTCTCCTCTCTCCCAACAAAAGGCAGGGAAGGTCATACCCAGCATAACACAGGGTAGATCCAATCTCAATTCCAGCTGAAGGCTTCAGCAGCCCCTTGACACAGAATTATCAGAGACAAGTGATAGTCACCCTTGGACAACTACAGATGGTAAGACAATGAGGAGCTGCTCATATCTGATGCCCCAGTACCTCAAAGAATTCAGAGCTTTGGAGTCTCTCAGGCAACACTTTCTAAGGCAAGAATCAACATCCCTACCCTCCACCCATTTACTGGTTTGGAAGTTGCCTAACAGTTATTATACAACTGTTTTAGTTTTATACAACTATAAAATATACAGTGGTACTAAGTTTGTTTTTCTAATAGATTTTTCACTTAGCAACCCTTAGAGTTAGGGATCTTAAAATCTCTACTTGTAGTACTAACAAATGTACTCAAATATCTCCAGCATGGATGGGTCTTCCATTGTTCTTGTCAGAGTCACTTAACGTGTGGTCACAGATGTCATCAGCTCCTGGGAGGGCAAACTCAACATACAACACTTCAGCATTTCAGAGAAACAACACTTAAGTGTTCTGATATTCTTCTGTGTGGTGCTAGGATGTGATAAAGTGGAACAGGGACAGCCAGCTGGCAAGGAACTGTGTACAATCTAAAGCCTGTCCTAGCTATCTTACAGTGTGGGCTGAAATGACATGTGCTGCTGTGGAATGTCTTTATATTATAGAGGTACATGTGGGAATTATTTAGGGAGACCTAGTGAGATTAGATTGGAGAAGGAAATGGCAACCCACTCCAGTGTTCTTGCCTGGAGAATCCCAGGGACGGGGGAGCCTGGTGGGCTGCCGTCTATGGGGTCACACAGAGTCAAACACGACTGAAGTGACTTAGCAGCAGCAGCAGCAGCAGTGAGATTAGAATTATGGGGCAGAGATGGATACCTGTCTACAAAAGGTCTGTGCTCCTGTCCACAGTCAAGGGTGGTTGGTGGGAAGCAGTTACTTTGCCAGGGACCTTGCGTTCACATTCAAGTGGGGTCAGGTGCTAATGGAACATAGGCAGAAATTATATTCATCACATCAGACCTAGTGCAGAAAAATCTTTATCTTTGATTTCACGATCTTATTACTTTCTTTTGTTTTTATAACTGTAATATTACTCTTGTAAATTATTACTTGGCTCACCATTTTCTTCTAGTGTTTAAATATACCTATTCTGAAATGAACCTACTTATAAAACAGAAGATCCCCCAGAGGAGGGCATGGCAACCCACTCCAGTATTCTTGCCTGGAGAATCCCATGGAGAGTGGAGCCTGGTGGATCCTTAGAGTAACAAAGAGTTGGACATGACTAAAGTGACTTAGCACGCATGCATGAAACAGACTCACGGACATAGAGAATATACTTGTGGTTGCCAGTGGGAAGAGGCTGGTGAACAGACAGAGTGGAAGGCTGGGGTTCAAAGATGCAAGGTAATGCACACAGAATGGATAAGCAACAAGGTCCTGCTGTTTACCATAGGGAACTATATTTAATATCCTATGATAAACCATAATGGAAAAGACTACAAAAATGAATGTAAATTTATATGTAAAAATGAATCACTTGGCTATATAGCAGAAAGTAACACAATACTGTAAAACAATTATACTTCAGTTTAAAAAAAAAAGCACCTATTCTGTTTTCATGCATCCAAACTTTCTGCTTTATACTCTGAACTCTGGATGACCTTGTTAAATTACTATGGCTTCTACTGTCAGTCACTTGCTGGTAACTCCTCAATCCATAACCTCATGCCTTCAACTTTCTCTTTTCCTATTCTCCAAGGTCATATTTCTAAATACAATTGTGCATCCTCCCCTGCAGGCAATTCATTATAAACATGTCCAAAATAGGACTCACCTCTCTCCAGAAGCCTGTTCTTCCTCCTGCCTTCACTCACGCTAGAGTTCTTCCCCCATTCAGAACGCTCTATGTCGATCAGTAGCTTCACTATTTTCCTTCATCCAAGATAAGTTCTGAAGTCATTTTTGATTCTTCCACCCTTACCTCCCATATACAAAAAAAGACCAGGTGCTTTTGAGTATCTCTAAATAGTCTACACAGCTCTCTGTTCTCACATTGCAGTCTTAGTATTTCTCAGCTAGACTATTGTTCTAGACCTGTAACTAGTTTCCTTGCCTGCAGTCTCTCCTTCAACCCATCTTCCATACACTACTTGTCAGAGCTATTTTGCACTTGATCAGACTTATCTGATCATTGTCTCTTCTTTTCTCAAAAATTATAGAGACTCCCTGTTATCTACAGAATGAACTGAGAAGTCTTAAACTTTTGAGACTTTTTTCCTAGTGACACTTCCTATCGTTCTCTGACTGCATGTCTTATTTTCTAGTTATGGCTTCTCGTAATTCCTCAAGGGCACTTAATATCTTCAACTTGCTTTTCCTCCTGCCATTCCGCTCTCTAGCCTCCCTAGAGTGTTCTCCTGTTCCTCTGTAGCTAAACGGGATCAACTCATCCTTCAAGGCTGAACTTGACTGTTACTTGCTCTGAAAAAGCATTTTCTTTTTTAAAAAAAATTTATTTATTTGGCTGCGTTGGGTCTTAGTTGCAGCACTTGGGATCTTCACTGCATTGTGCAGGACCTTTGGTTGCAGCGCTTCACTCTCTAGCTGTGGTGCAGGCTCCAGGGCACATGGGCTCAGAAGCTGCATTGCAGCATGTAGGGTCTTAGTTCTCGGAACAATGGCTGAATCCATGTCCCCTGCATTCCAAGGTGGATCTTAACCACTGGGCCACCAGGGTGGTCCCTGCAAAGTATTTTCTCTTTGTCTAGGTTACTAGGGTACTTTGTACTGTGGCACTGTTATTGGTTGCTATGCAGCTGACCTTCCTTGGTAATGGCTTTAGTGTCAAGGGGTATGTTAATTACCTAAGTTTCTCTCGTGTATAGTACAGTCTTTGGTGTACAGTAAAGTTCAATAAATGTTTCATGAAAATAAATACCAAGTAGATGGGTTTGAGGAAGAGCAACACAAGGACTTCCAGATCCACTTTCTAATTCACTACTCAATTCAGCCTTGAATTTGTGGGCATCTCTGTTGCCACTGATCAGCTGTGAAATGAATGTGACTATGACTCAAATATTGAGAATAGACTGACAATCCTGATCTTTTTCATCTCTCATCTTAAAAATTCTGCCTGCAGTTAAATCTGGGGGTTGATGCTTTACAGTCAGTCAGCCTGTTGCAAATGGCACCCACATCTTTACAAAAACACTTGCCTCCATCTTCAGCGTATTAGTTAGTAACTGCCCTGGCATGCTCTTTTCGTGGCTTTCTCATGGAACTGGAATACAAAATCCATTTCTAGTCAGCTTGTTTTGCTGTTTCATATTCAAGGTGGGAATGAAAGAGCTGATGGGAAGTAGAAGACTAGAAGTATGCCCAAGATGTACCTTTGTAGAAATGGGTGGAACAACATTCTTTCTTTTTAAACATAGAACTCAGAAATCTGCTGCTTATTTTCTCCCAGTTGGCCTCACAGTTTCCTAATGTCCTTCTTTCCACTAAAGCAGCACGGGCCTTAGGAGAATGGACACTTCTCCGCCTCTCCTCTGCCAATGAAGTCTTCAGGCAGTTGGCAGGGCTTATAAGGCAGAAGAGTTATAACTTCATCAAACTGTCACAGTTTGAAATACCAACAATAGGCACAGGAAGATCAATCAGTTCTTCGTTCTCCACGTTCCTCAGTTCTTTGTTTGTACCTCTAGTACAGCACTCTGTCTTAAATTATAGCTGGTTATAAACGTGTTTGTTAAAACCACTAACCTGTAAGTCCTGGTAGACAGATCTATCTTACTCATATGTGTATCCCCTGCAGTGCTTAACATAGAGCCTTGAATATATTACTTAATACATGTTCAGTGGATGTGTGCTGACATGCATGTCTTTGTTTTCTCCTGATGGCATGGTAACAGAATGAACAAGATGTATTCTATTGAACTGTGTGAAGAGTTTCTCAAATTTTTAAAATAAATATAATTAGTAGCATGTATATGGGGAAACAGTGGAAAAGTGGCAGACTTCATTTTTTTTTTGCTTCAAAATCACTGCAGATGGTGACTGCAGCCATGAAATTAAAAGACGCTTACTCCTTGGAAGGAAAGTTATGACCAACCTAGACAGCATATTCAAAAGCAGAGACATTACTTTGCCAACAAAGGTCCATCTAGTCAAGGCTATGTTCTCCCAGTAGTCATATATGGATGTGAGAGTTAGACTATAAAGAAAGCTGAGCGTCAAAGAATTGATGCTTTTGAACTGTGGTGTTGGAAAAGACTCTTGAGAGTCTCTTGGACTGCAAGGAGATCCAGCCAGTTCATCCTAAAGGAAGTCAGTCTTGGGTGTTCATTGGAAGGACTGATGTTGAAGTTGAAACTCCAGTACTTTGGCCATCTGATATGAAGAGCTGACTCATTTGAAAAGACCCTGATGCTGGGAAAGATCAAAGGTGGGAGGAGAAGGGGACGACAGAGAATGAGATGGTTGGATGGCATCACCGACTCAGCGGACATGAATTTGGGTAAACTGCAGGAGTTGGAGATGGACAGGGAGGCCTGGAGTGCTGCAGTCCATGGGGTGGCAAAGAGTTGGACATGACTGAGCTACTGAACTGAACTGATCACTTCTTTATTCACTCATTAATTCACTGTTAAAATATTTACTGAGTGCTGTGTGCCAGGAACTCTATCAATCATTAGGAAGATCAAGGTGAGTGTGATAGGAAGGTTCTTGTCCTCATGGAGCTCACTCACATTCTAGAAGGGAAAGTGGACAATAAACAAGTGTTCACAGATAATACATTGATAAAAGACTAGAAAGAAAGAAGATTGCTATGACCAGGAAAGCCAGGAAGGACTGTCTTAGATAAGTGACATGAGGAAGTCTCAGGAGGTGGCTGTTAGGCTGAGACCAGAAGGAGTGAGAGATTATGCTGTGTGATGACAGAGGGAAAGCACGCTCCAGACGGAGGGACCTACTGAGTGCAAAGAGCCAGGAGTAGAAGAGAGCTTAGCAAATTCTAGGAACTGGCACATGACCATTTATGACCAGAATACTGTGACTAACAGGGAGAATGAATGAACTTCATTAGAGAGGTAGGCAGAAGATATCTTTGTATAATAATACAGGGTTTTGAAGAATCTGGCTTTGATTTTATTCTAATCACAAAAATAAGCCTGAAGGATTTTTCAGGAGGTTACATGGTCTGATTTGTATTTTTTAAGAATCACTTTGGGTGCTGGTGGAGAATGGATTGAAAGGGAGACCAATTAAGACACTAAACCAGTCCATGTGAGAGCCTAGGGTGCAGTCAGTAGAGGTGGAGGTAAGTGGACACTTACAAGCAAAATTTGGGTGGTAGAACCAACTGGATATGCTGATGGCCACAGTGAAAACATGTCTTACAGTTGTGGGTTCTTATGGTTGGGCGAACAGAAGGCTATTAGTGTTGATTTTACGAAATGTGGAGCTCCAGCTGCTTTTGAAAGTCTGGAGACAGCCAAGGAAGTTGCTCCAAACACAAAAAAACAAAATGTGCTGTCATATCCCACTAAGCTGGCAGGAACTCCTGAATGCTGTGCCATGGATCTTGGTTTGACAATCTAGGAGAGCCTGTGGGATTCCCATCTTTTCATTCAGCCAGTGTTGCTTCAGAGACTCATTTAACAGGACAAATGAGCCTCTATTTCCTATGCTACTTTCAGTACCAGAAATCTCCCTTAAAATTTATCTGCTCAACTACTTAGGTGAATTTGCGTTAACCAGTATTTGGTAGACTGGGCACATCCACTTTAAAAAAGCTATATATATATATATATGTATATATATGTGTGTGTGTGTGTATATATATATATAATTTAAATATATGAAGCAATATTATTTTTGTAACAAAATCAAATATTTTGTTACAAATCTATCAAAAAACAAGAGTACAAGTCTGTTCTGTCTTTTCATTAGCTGGCTCTTCTGCATGCCTGTCAAGGTCCTAAAATGATGCTTTCGCTCCATTTTATAAGCAGGACTACTTCTCCATATGTTTATTAACTTAGCAAACTTCACATGAGTTTTTATGACAGTAAAAATAAATAGCTCTCAGTTTTAAATTGGTTTAGAGAAGAATTTTGATTACCAACTTTTCCCAAACTTAATTTTGGACTTGTAAAAGGAAAAAAAATACATTACTGCTGCCTATCTTTGAAGATACTAGAATTTTAACAATGGGAACAATTTACCTATTTGACTAATAGCTGTGGGTTCTATCACCTATGCTGAGAGAAACAAATCTGTAAAGTTTAAGGGCATGTGTGCCATGCCCATTATGCATGGGCAAACTGAACACATTCCAAGATATACATTAGGTTTCATGCAGTATCCCCTTGCATTATATTAAAAAGCCATGACTTGGGTCACTAGAATGATATAGTTATTCCATTATTATTTTGAGTTTTGAATCTCAAATTTATTCTTGAATTTCAAATTTGATTCTTGATAAAATTTATTATTGATTCTAACAGGGAGTTAGAAACTGGTTTAAATAAGAGGAAAAATATTTACTGGCAAATCAGAAAAATTTCTGCAATTATTCGAGATCAATGAAAATCACAGTAAAATTATGATATCAGGTCATTCTACTAAGGGTCATGTGCTAGAAAAAGGTGTTTGGTGTATCTCTCTTCTCTCTGCATTAACTCTTCCAAACCCTAAGGGCTGACTTAGCTCCACAAGCCTTTTTTTTCTTCCCATGATCTATCAATTTGCTGAATTCATCCCTAAGGCTTTTAGAACGCAGAATCTGTCCACCTATTCAAGGGGTTACTGTGGCAGCCTGCGATGGCTCTGAGAAGTAGTCACCTCAAGTTTGTGTTTCCGTGAAAATGAAGGTTAAGGGTCACCCTGCCGGGAGGCTCTTGTATGAATTAAAAAACCAAATAAATAAAACCACCACAATCCTCAACTCACCATTCTGTGGTCACTTCAGACTTAAGCATTCTACCAGAAGCCAGGCTGTACAAGTCCCTAGCACAAATAAGTTGTCCTTTACAGGGAGAATGCCCTTTTTTCCCTGCTCTTTGACAAGCTGCTTCTTCTCTGACACTCTGCTTTGTGATATGGATTTTAGAGCAACCAGTCTCCAATGTGTAATTTGCTGACCAACACAGTAAAAATAATTTTTAAAAATATTAAAGAACATTTATCGTTAAGATTTCAGCTCTGGCCACAAAGAATCGAGTGAGTTCTCAACTATCCCTACGGGTACAGGTAGAACTTGAGTAGCCTTTTCCTCCTTCCCTCCAGTCTAAATTTGATTCTCTTGAGTTTGAGGAAATCAGGTCAGCCCAAAATAGGCTTTCAAATCAAACCTCATTAGGCTGCACAGCTCAATACTTGAGAAAGTTTACAATGTTTTAGTTGAACAGTTAAAAATAAGGCAGAAGAGTCTTCTAATTTCTACGTCAGAATGCTACATATACAAACAACAAAATGTTGATCTGAGAGCTGTTCCTTGGGAAGGGAAGGCTAAGAGAGAACAGAGAACAGAGATAACAGGATAGGAAACAGGGAAAAATGAGTGGGGATTCATTCAGGGCTAGCCTAAAGCTACGTAGAAATACTAAGCAGTAATTGGACAGCACCACAAGGCTGGTGGCCCCCAACTGGGTACTCTATCAACCTCATATCTCAACAATCAAAGTCATCAACAGGTTGGATTATAAAGGCTGGTGGTGGTTTAGTCACTAAGTCATGTCTGACTCTTGTGACCCCATGGACTGTAGCCTGCCAGGATGCTCTGTCCATGGGATTCTCCAGGCAAGAATACTGGAGTGGGTTGCCATTTCCTTCTCCAGGGGATCTTCCTGACCCAGGTCTCCTGCATTGCAGGCAGATTCTTTACTGACTGAGCTATAAAGGCTGGTGACATCTCTCAAATGCCTTACTTAAAATGCACATGTTGTTTTGAATGTTTTCTACTTCCCTTTCATTAGCATAATAGCAGAGATTAGTTTATTAGTGAGTTAATCTGATAGCTCAGTGCCCAAGGGAATAACACACAGGACAGGTTGATCTCAGAGTATGACAGACTATGAGAGTGATGAACAGAGGGAAACAGCAGGCAGCGCTCTGTCTGAGGCTTCTGAGTGCTGCAAAGGGCAAAGTTCTATCAACAGTGCAAATCTAAACTCTTTCAAGTTTTGATGTAACAAAAGACTTTGCACTATAATTTGCTTACAGTTTGAGAAACATAAACATGTGTATATATACAGATACCCTTAACCCTATTACCAAGCCAAGAAAAGGCATCTATAACTCGTCTCTTTCTGTGCAGTCAGATGTGTATGCAACTTTAGGTCATTCTTTCCGGGATGTTAACTGTATGCCCTGATTCTGGGGCAACAGGCTGTCTGATATTTAAAATAAGGAAAACCCTATCTCAGCTGAAGCACTGACCTCTAGCTCTGCTACCTCCTCTTCCAGCACCATCCTAAGGTTACGGACTCTTTTCACTTAGCAGAAAGGATCGCCCTGGGTGGCCTACTTCTGATGAAGGTCAATTGCTTTTTGGCATCAGTAGAATATTCTCATTTGTGACTAATTCCCTAATAAGGTCAACAAATTCAGGGTGAAGAAGTGAGTGTTGAAAGCCCAGGAAAATGGGCCAGAAGAGATGTTCTGTAGCTTCTGAAAGTTCTCCTTATGCAGAGTTTGTCAGGCTTTGCACTACCTACTGCGATTTCAGAGGCACTGAGCTGGCCTTCCCTGGTCTACTGAAATGCTCCAGAGAGAAGCTGGAGAGAAAGTGGAGAATAGAGTGGGAACCAATGCACAGAAAGTAGAGGCTTGGGGCCGCACAGGCAAACGCTGCCTGGAGGAGTCCTGCTAACCAGCCTCCTGAAAGCAATTACAGCCCGTTTCTCTGAAAGGCCAGCCTGGGCTTTGCCAGTGACAACAAATTCTTAGTGAATTTCCATCTCATTGACCCAGGGGGCCTCAAGGTCTGAGATCAACAACTTAGTAACAAAGCTGGTGCCAGACAGTACTGCACAGAGGCTGAATTCCAACTGAGATGAAACATGTAAGGAAGCTTTTTTGATAACTCCTGGTCCTGTTTACTCTCTGCCATTGAGGGATATATGATGATCCCTCAGAAGTCTTGAGCGTTATTCAACCACCAGGGAATAGACTACACAGCATCTGAAGTTAGAAGTGTTTGCTCTTCTTGGCCCAGTGCATCAGCCTCTTGCCAAAAGGATCCTAGGTAATAAACTATGTTGAGAAGGTAAGCCTGGAAAGCCATGATGTGGCTGCATAAATACCATCTTTTCTCCTTTAGGAGCCTGAGGGTTTTTATCTGTTGTAAGGATACTCTTAATTCAGGGTTAGTCTGGTTGCCTTGGACCTCAGTTTTCAATTCCCTGAGGTGTTCAAGGATGAGAGAGCAGATGAGCCAGCAAAGTTCCTCTGGAAACTGATTTCAGTGTTTATTATCAGGCAATTCTAGATTGGTCTCTTTTTCTTAAATATGTCACTGCCAACTCTGTATTAACACGAGCAGCAGTACTAGCAGGATTTACAATAAAATCCTCTTGGGAATCACATACAATTGATAGAGAACTCAGATCCAGGTTTTTTTTTTTTTTAATCTTATGCCCCCAAATACTAATAGCAGAAGACTGTTGCAACCTATCCAATTAGCCACGGGGATTTAGTTAAAGGAAACCTGAAAGGTCTATTACTGCACGTGAAACAGGAGGGAAGCAGGGCAGGGCACAATCTTTGAAAGAAGACACAGCCCAACAAACTGATTAGAACCAAACGGGTCCAAGATGGCAGACAAGTCAACTTCCACTAGACCTTAATCCTCAGTACTGCCCACTGCAACACATCAGCAAGCTAAATGATAAAACCACAAGTGCCGTGACAGTTCCAAGGTTGACCATCAGAGACCAAAAAGTGGGTGGAGGCCTAGTTCCTGGAAACCTCCGCCCTTTCTTCCAAATAGTTGGAATGATCCTCCCACTCATTAGCCTAAGGAATTACCCGCCCATAAAAACTAAACACACCACATTTCAAGGCCACTCTCGCCTTCTGAGGTGGCCCATACTGTCTGTGAAGTGTGTTGTTTTCTAAATAAAACCACTTAACTATCACTTTGTCTCTCACTGAATTTTTTCTGTGATGAGACATCAAGAACCTGAGCTTCATTAAGTCCTGAAATCAAGTGTGTGATCTTAGTTGAAAGACTGGGTTTTGGCCATGTTCAAGTCCTGGCTTGTGGGTTCAAGTCCCAATCTGAGGTGCGCAGCTTCATAAAGAGAGGTGGAAGACAAAGAACATTCCCCAACCACTTTCTTTGTACTCTGCACAAGTCTAAGCATTATACTACATGACCTCACTTAATTCTCAACAGTTCTAGGAATTATTATTCCTTTTATGTAGGTAAGAAAACTGTCTCAGAAACATTATATAATTTTCCTAAGGTCACACAGTTCCTGGAAAAGGTAGGACTTATTAAGCAGGTCATCTGACTCAAAAGTTCATGTTCTTTCCACTACAGAATGTTTCTTTAAAAAGTTTAACTCTTAGGGAAGATAGATAGCACAAAATCTGCCTGGCTTAGTATCATCTTCAGAATCTGGAACTCATTTTCTAATGAGTTGGCAGGGAGTAGGCTGAGAAGTGTGCCCGCAAGCACAAGTGTCTCTAACAAGGGTGAAGAACACGCCCCAGGAGTAACAATGAAACCCCAGAACAAAGGTGGTCAGCCTCTCTGATGAGTCACAGAAGAAGTCACATGTGGCCTATCTTCTTTCTGAGCCAGAATAAGCTCTGCATTTGGCAGCTATGTTGCTGGTGTCTTCTTCGTTTCTAGGAAATCAAGACTACACCTGCTTTTGATAACATCAACTTATTACAGGAATAATTCTTTTCTTTGAAAGAATTATGTGTGTGTGGAGGAGTAGAAAGCACACCTCATTAGG
The DNA here is from genome assembly GCF_042477335.2 of Ovis canadensis. Classification (NCBI taxonomy): domain Eukaryota; kingdom Metazoa; phylum Chordata; class Mammalia; order Artiodactyla; family Bovidae; genus Ovis; species Ovis canadensis. Next base: position 56,113,674 of record NC_091255.1, on the reverse strand, counting down.
ATGCTAGAGATCTAGGTCCTACTCAAGAGTATGGGAAATAGTCTCATAATGGAGTGTGGTTTGTAGAACTGAGAAAGATTCTTAAGTCACAGTCAAGCGCATCGGGAAAGAGTGCTGGGGTAAGTCAGTGACCTCTGCCGTGGGTGTGGGGGTTAGGGGAGGAGTGGTACATATGATACACTTGTCATTCCTCTTCTAAGCCCTCTTTCTTTCTCCCCCCTGTTACCTTTATGCTTTTTTGCGAGTGATTCAGCATTTTAAGGCCTTTATAGTAAACTGGGGATAATAACACTTAATTTATCTAAAGGTAGAGTGGCTAGATGAGCTGATCTCTTCGAGTCTTTTCCAGATACAAGGTTTAAGAGTCCATGTTGCAGCATAAATCTTAGGACCAGCGTGGGCTCTAATGAGGTCAGTTGCTGGTGACTTTAACAATGGCCTGGCTTTTAAACGGGCAATCACAATTTTAAAAGAATTCTGCTCTGAGTCAAAGAGGTGAACAGTGTATCAAATCTTTCTGAAAAGCACTGAGGAAGTTTGTTGAAAAGTCAGATTATAGCCTGTGATCCCTATAGGGGATTTCTCTGAAAGGGGAATCAGAGAAAATAATTTAGAAAAATACAGGAATGCAGGGAGCATTCTAAACATCTATGCAGATTTTGAGTCTTACAGAAGTAAAACTGTGACAAAACAAGTTAACGTCATCATAGCCTTATGTTAAGAAGAAACAGAGGTGATGTCGCCTTTATGTGAAATGTTCTGTGAAGACCACTTCTCACTGCTTCCAATACCCACGTTCCATGCAGTAAATACAAAACAGGCTCACAACTGCTATTACTGATCTATGGCTTACCTGGGATCACAGAGAAATTTGGTTTTCTCGCCTTCTTCTCTCCAGATAAGCCATTCTCGAAAAGACGGGTGTACAAACATACGTGTCATGTCTCTGCGCTTGATTAGGAACATTGAGAGGTTCTCCATCCTCTGCTGGAAGTCCTCCCATTCCAGCGTGCCTTCAATGCTGCCGGCGTTGATGGCTTGGAAGATGTGCTCATCAGTCAGTGGGTGGAGAGACGCCACTGCCACGTTCAGGAGAGGCATCACCCGGTCAAAGGAAGACTGGGTTGGGAACTTCATATTGCACTGGAGTAAATAAACCTCAGAGAGCGAAACAGGAACTACTTTGTAGCTAGAGCTCTTTAACACTAGGTAGCCTTTCTCTATGAGGTCAAATGTGAGTTTCAGGTACAGATAGGACCCTTGGCTGAGGGTCTTGAGATGAGAACTGAGTTTGCCAAATGTAGTATTGTCCATTTTGCCATTAAGAGAAATGTTATTCTGGATCTCTGAGCTGCTATGTATCCGGTGCAGGATGTAGGCCTGCAGGTCCTGGTCTATGGCTTCATTCTCTTCTAGTCGATCCAAAAAAATCCTATGGAAAGGCAGCAGCTTGGTAATTTCCTAAAACAGATGGAGAGAGACAGAGAGAGAGATAGAAAGAGCTTCAGTTTCCCCTAACTCTTGTGACAAACTGCAAGGTCCATGAATTTATTCTTAACTTCTGAGTGGCCAAAGAAAAGAGGGAAATATGACGACGTATTAGTGTCTAAGGATTAAAACATTGTTAGTTGCCTAAAAGGGACACAACTTTCCCTAAAATTGAGACTTAAAATAACTTTTATGAGTCTTCATAAAGGGTATTTTAGGAGCGACTGAATGGTCAATATTCTAAATAACACTCCTAAAACAGAAAATAGAATGCCAAAAGACTCAAAGAATGTTATATGGAATTTGATTTTCTATCCCTCATTATTTTTTAAAATTATTTTAAAATTTATTTTTAATTGGAGGATAACTGCTTTACAATGTTGTGTTGGTTTCTGCCATACAACAATGTGAATCAGCCATAAGTATAAAATGACTTTATTTTAATTGGGGTCTTTTGGAGATGCCTCAGTCCAAAGGAAAAAATCTTTTAACAGTGGGAAGCCTGGCACCCTTGTGATCTGCTTGGAAATTGTATTGGGGGGAAGGTGACAGGGCTTTAGGGTGACTCTCCTGCTCCGGAATCCATCTTTTCTTATCTGCTTATATACTCTGCTCCTGTAAGTATCCATTCCCTCTCCTGCAGCAATTTCTTCTTCTCTCCTGCTTCTCCTGGATCACACAGACATAAGACTCCATATTCCTCCCTCTAACTACTGTATCTTTGATCCCATGTTTAGCAAAATGTTAACAGAAAAGTTTTCTCTGCTTACTGTGTTTCATTCCTCCCTTCCCATTCTCTCCTCCGTTTGTTGCAATCAGGCTTCAATCTCATGACTTCACTGGAATGGTCCTTGTTAAGATGATCAGTCATCTGCATCTTCCCAAATAATGGAGGTTTATTTCTCATCCTCCTCAACCTCTCAGCAGTCTCTGACACAGGGGATCACGTCTTGCTTCTCAAGTCCCTTCCTGCAGCTTGCTTCCAAAACACATTCCCCTCATTTTCCTCTCAGCACACGGGCCACTCCTACTCAGCCTCTTCTGCTGGGTCCTGTCTCATGTCTCAGTTCACCCAGGGCTCCCATCTCCATTCTTCCTCTTATCTGGCTACCTGCACTCCCTAGAATAGCTGGATCCCATGGTTCTAAATATAGTCTATACATGAATGATGCCTGATTTTATATCCTCAGCTTGGTTATTTCTCTTGGGCTCTCTTCTTATATCTCTACTGACTCAACATTGCCACTTGGATGTTTCATAGACAAACTTACTGTGACCAAATCAGAACTACGAAAACTCCCCCCCACCATAAACCTTCCCATGTCGATAAACAGTATCACCACTGACCCTACCATCAAATAGTAGGAATTATCTAGATCTTTTCCTCAAACCAGCCTCTACTCAATTGCTCACCAAAATCCCACAATTCATACTTGAACCTCCTCTCTTGCTTACATCCACATCCAGCCCATCACGGTCTTCTCAAAACATAGTCCAAATATGACTGCTTCAAAGGATCTCCACTGAGAAGGAACTATCTAGATCTTTTCCTCAAACCAGCATCTACCCAATTGCTCACCAAAACCCCACAATTCATCCTTGAACCTCTCTCTTGCTTACGTCCACATCCAGCCCATCACCATCTTCTCAAAACACAGTCTAAATATGAGCGCTTCAAAGGATCTCCGCTGTTCCCACTCTAGTCTAAGCCATCACCTTTCACCTATACTTCTGCTTCCATTCTTGATCCCCTACATTATCTATATAGCCAGGAGCCAAAGAAATCTTTTAAAAAGGTAAATCAGATTTCATCATATTACAAGGCTCCTTGGAGAGGCCTTTCCTATCTGTTCTATGTAAAATAACTGTCATTCCCATTTATCTCTTCACTGTTATATCTGTCTTCATAGCACTGACACTCCCTAAATTTTAACATACGCTAATTTGTCTTATTATGTGTGCTCCTCACTAGAAAATAAGCTTTATGAGGGCAGAGATATTGTCCATCTTGCTCACTGTCCTATTCTCAGCTCTCAGAAATAAGCTTTTATACTTGATATACTTAACAAATGTTTGTGGAAATAATGAATGATCAATTATGAGGGTTCATTTTGAAAGATCTGTGAATTATTTCATTGTAAGAGCTAAATAAAAATAATTTTTAAAAGTTACTGGTTAATTTAGATACTTAAAATAATTGTAATATATAGTGGAACTATATGCAACCTTGTTCTATATTTTCCAAGTCTCCTATAAATGCATTATCATACTTTCATAATTTAAAAACTAAAAAAGAAAGAGAAAAAAAAGGTTATGAGTTGCTAGCCTTGATTTATGAAGACACCGACTTTTCGACTTTGTGAATATAATGCTTTTCCTATTCTTTGGCACAGCTGAAAAGTTAGTCATCTGGTCTACCAAGTCATACTTAAAACATCTTTTGAGATTGCACATGGCATAATGTAAAAATATAAGCAAAGATATTATCTCCTAAGTGTATATTTAGTAAAACTAGTCAGACTGTGTTCCTGGAAGTTTATTTTATTCACCCTTCATCTTTTAACAATCAAGCTACTGACCAATAATGGTGGATTACATAACTTTTAGTTACAAAGATGCATTTATGTTGATTCATTTTAATTTAACTCAAATTACTTTGAGATCTTAATAATGAACATCTGCAAGTTGATGGTCAGGATTAGAAGTACAGTTTCTGATCAAGGAAGGCAGATTGACCTTAATTGGTCAAGCTATAGGAAAAATACTAAATGCCTGAGAGAGGGAAAAAGAAGGGCACTGAGGCTATTTTCTGTATGTTAACTACTGATATAAGGGTGTTGCATCCAAACAGTGGGATGGATGTATAACATGTGAGATTTTTAATTTTTATTATATTTAAAAAATTTATTTATTTGGCTGTACTAGGTCTTAGTTCCATCACTCGGGATCTCCGGCCTCTGCTGCAGCACATGAGCTCTTTAGTTATGGCAGGTGAACTCTTAGCTGCAGCATATGGGAACTAGTTCCCAGACTAGGGGACTGAACCTGGGCCCCCATGAACTGGGAAGGTGGAGTCTTAGCCACTGGACCACCAGGGAAGTCCCAATGCGAGATTTCAATGTTCATCAAAAGAAGCTATGGTTTGGGGAAAAAAAGTTGAGAAACCCTGTTTCAAACCAAATGTGAATATGTAAAGAACGGAAAATATCAACTCAGGTATACCATGAATAGTAGAGAAGGTGGAGTCATTTCATTTATCCTTTAGCCCATGTGTCTACAGATTTCAGTTCCAACATTCCTAGTCATTCTTCTGGGCTATAAAGTGAGTGATCAGTGAGTAAACAGAGAAGGTAATTTAAAAAAATTATCTCCCAGGGGTAGTAAATTTAATATAAAGCCTGAATCGTGGCAATATTTCTTAGAAAAAGGTATATACAGAAGAAAGTCCATCTTCATGCTATGAAAAGTTGAGAAACAGAAGGAAGAACTAGAAAATCTGACTCTACACTGTACACTGAACTGGATTTTTCCCGGCATTAAATGATAGAAAATATAAAACAAAAGTCAAACAGTAAATGTGTTAGAGGATCTATTTGCTTTGCTATCCTCAGGACAAAGCCTAGAAAAATGGACTTTCTTTCATGCTATTTTGAGGGACACTTTATTAAAACTTACCCAGAGCAATGGGAATGGGAATTTGAGCTAAGACAGTCAAATATTGAAAATGGTCTCTCTAGACTGTACCACTTACTCTCAAAATATTCTCTTCAGGAATTACTCTTGCTAATGCTCTATAACATGGCAAAGATTTAGAATAGCTCACTACTAAGGGTACAAGGACCTAAACTTTTCAGTTTAAGCACTCTCCAAGGGAAATAATTTGTGGGTCCAAAAGCAAACAAACACATACCTGTAAACTGGTCCTAACTGTTACAATTAGCTTGAGCCAGGAAGGAAATTTTCCAATCATTTTACTCAGAAATGATACAATTGTATCCCCATAATCCGGTTTGTGAAATTCTGCTTCATTTAATCCATCAATTAAGATGATGAAATCTTCATCTGGAATTTTTCTCTCTGAGATAGAAAGAAACAAATTACTAAATAATTACCAAGGAGATAAGTGAGCTCTTTTTGGGTCTTTGATCACGTATCTATTTGGGAGGAAAAATTTTAAAAGGTCTCTGGTGTTTAGTGAATGCTCAGCACACATAATTTATTATAAAGACATGGAATAATTCGTTTAGTGAGTTTATTTTGTTTTTCACCAGGTACAAACACGTTTGTCATATAAATAATCTATAAAGCACATGTATCATCAGCAACATTTCTCCCATGTTATCAGCTGTAAGACAGTCTGAGCGTTGCATGTGTGAGAATCTGCACATGTGAATTCATTTTTCTCACACACTTGAAAAAGCTGGGAAAGAATGTTTTTCCCACCCCTTCTGACCGTCTTAAAGAGAACAATATCACATGTTCCTCTGGGAACTGCCAAAAACTAAACAGATAAATAAAAAGTTTAACCTGAAGTCTAAAGCAGTATATAGGACTGTATGTGAATATGCAGTGGGATGGAAAAGATGAAGGGACAGAGAAAAGGGATCCCAGCCAATAGACAGACCTACAAGTAGGCAGGTTGGATTCTGAGATCTTACAGAACTAGCAGCTTCCTAGACTACATCTGAAGCAGCTTCAATGAGACCAGAACCTCATGTGATTTTCCCAGAGGAGAAGTCAGGTAGGAAAGACAAATATCTGCCACTTTTGTTTCCTTTTCCCTCCTGGATTCTACATTATCCTAATTGACAAAATCAGTTTATCTTTAGGGCTGGACTGTAGAAGAAGACTTGTGTAAGATTTCAGGCTTCTACTCCCATGAAATGCTTACTGACTCTCAAACAATATTGAACAATAAGAGGTTTAAAAATCTCCAGGCTGAATGAACACTGTAGTATAAATGAACTGCAAAGAACAAGTAAAAGTTCCTAGTTAGCAGGACCTTTACACGTTCTAAGGCAGAAGGCTTCCTGAGAAATCTGTATGCAGGTCAGGAAGCAACAGTTAGAACTGGACATGGAACAACAGACTGGTTCCAAATTGGGAAAGGAGTACATCAAGGCTGTATATTGTCACCCTGTTTATTTAACTTATATACAGAGTACATCACACAAAATGGTGGGCTGGATGAAGCACAAGCTGGAATCAAGACTGCTGGGAGAAATATCAATAACCTCAGATAGGCAGACGACACCACCCTTATGAAAGAAAGTGAAGAACTAAAGAGCCTCTTGATGAAAGTGAAAGAGGAGAGCGAAAAAGCTGGCTTAAAACTAAACATTCAGAAAACGAAAATCATGGCATCCGGTCCCAACACTTCATGGCAAATAGATGGGGAAACAATGGAAACAGTGAGAGACTTTATTTTTTGGGGCTCCAGAATCACTGCAGATGGTGACTACAGCCATGAAATTAAAAAACGCTTGCTCCTTGGAAGAAAAGCTATGACCAACCTAGACAGCATATGAAAAAGCAGAGACACTACTTTGCTAACAAAGGTCCATCTAGTCAAAGCTATGGTTTTTCCAGTAGTCATGTATGGATGTGAGAGCTGAACTATAAGGAGAGCTTGGCACTGAAGAATTGATGCTTTAGAACTGTGGTGTCGGAAAAGACCCCTTGGACTGCCAGAAGATCCAACCAGTCCATCCTAAAGGTAATCAGTCCTGAATATTCATTGGAAGGACTGTTGCTGAAGCTGAAACTCCAATACTTTGGCCACTTGATGCAAAGAGCTGACTCACTGGAAAAGACCCTGATGCTGGGAAAGCTTGAAGGTGGGAGAAAGGGATGACAGAGGATGCAATGGTTGGATGGCATCACCGACTTGATGGACATGAGTTTGAGTAAGCTCAGGGAGTTGGTGATGGACAGGGAAGGCTGGCGTGCTGCAGTCCACGGGGTTGCAAAGAGTCAGACATGACTGAGTGACTGAACTGAACTTACAGGTTCTGAAAAAGAGGAAAGCATGGGGGAAGAAAGAGAGAAGTCACTGGGATGCCTGAAGCAGGAAACATGTGAGGAAGAAAAAGAAGGTGAAGCTGGGGACAGAAGGAAGTCTGTGGACTTTGGTACCATGTTGGTTCCGTTAGCCTTTGAAAGAGTCAAAACCAATCAAAACTCTATATATTTTTGTTTCAAATTGTATGCAGATTTTTTGCATGATTAATACAACTTTATATTTCCCCTCTAAAGTACTAGCTTTACATAAAGAAATTTAATTTCAATAGCTTAAGTACTATAAATCAGTTCTCAAATAATGAATAGTTCAAGTATTACTTTCGTCTGGTGACTTTAGGAAGAGAAATGATGGATTTCAGCTCTATTAACTGATTATTAATGAAATGTCATTCTAGATGATGTAGAGCTAAGAAAATACATTGTTCCTTTAGGGAGTAAAAAGAATTTATAAAGGAAGAGAGAGGAGCTGCTTGGAAAGAACTGGAATTTACCCACCAAATGGGGGGTCCTTAAATTCTTGATTTTGAGGACCATGGCTCCTTTAAGCAAAATCATGTCTTTATTGCATTCTGCTCAGCAGATACATTACAGCTGTCCACGGTGAGTGAGCACCATCACCAGCCCCACCCCGCGGTGTGCTGGAGCCATCCTGTGTGGTTCAGGAGAATCCACTGAAATATTTTCAGGAGTTGGTTGTTAAGCAACTAGTAGCTTCAAATGGGTCCAAGTGGGACTATTTATTTATACAATTTGTTGTTGTTTAGTTGCTAACTCTTAGCGACTGACTCTAACTCTTAACTGCAAATGTTACAAGCCCTCCTTCCTACAGCTGGTTGTTAAAATTTACAAGCATACCACTGTCTCCATCACTTCAGTCAGACCCCCTTTAACTTCACCCAGGCTCCGTCGTAGGAAAGCCATGATCATCAACTGGAGAAAAAGGCTGATGATAATGCACACATCTGTTGAAATTTTCTTTGGGAAAACATTTCAAGGATCAAGATCAAGAACATGCTCTAAATTATCATCTGAACATTTTAATGAATGAAATAACTCAAACGCTAATAAAATTAAATTTTCATTTCCATAAATTCCCAGTAGACTATAATATTCATCCAAGGAGTAAGCAATATATCATTTCTTTTTTAAAAAATGTGACTCACTTAAACCTAAAAAATTCCGTTTTCTTTTGTTAAATGGTCAATTATAAATTTAAGTGAGACCTTAGTGATCTTTTGACTTTGCCTTTCAAATGCAGCCAGCCTTACAAGAATGCTTGCTCATTTCAAACTTTGTATATTTAAATACATACTCTGACTCAGTAGCTTTTAAAAGATTTTACCAATGAAAATTTTAGAAACATTGAGGATCAATGAAGGATCTGCTTCATAATTTGCCATGTAAGAACATGTATAGTACAACTACTACCATTATTTCATAGAATAAAAAATATTTTAACATTAGAAGAAGAGAGATATTATCTAACTTTTACATATATGTCTATGCAAAACCACATCTGTGTTTTACATCCACACAAATTCTAGGCTGTTTCTATTTTCTTATTTTGTCATGGACTAATGAAAACTTTAAACGGACTGATGCTTAGGAGCCACTGTTCTGGCTGACAAGTCCCTGGAAAGGTCTCTGAAGCCTGTTAACCCTTGTTTTAAATTCTCTGTACATATGTACTCACCAGGGATGCCCCACTGCCCTCACTTACATATATGCTTAATAAATACTTGGAACTGTCTTCCTTAGTAGTCCTGTTCTAAGATTCTCTCTAGATAACTGAGAGAAACAAGAATTAAAGAGACTGCAAGAGAAGAGGACACAGCTAGAACCAAAGGCAAAACTGGATCTTAGTGCATGAGATTCTACTGTATTAATATTACTGGTATATTATATAGGGATTCTCAAAAATGAAAAGAAGGCTCACATAAGACAACATTTTCTGTTCAAAAAAGCTGCACTTTACGTGCACTTCCTTTTAGTTGTGATAACAAACAAGTATCACCTTTCATTTCATCTTGATGGCCAAAGCAAGAGTTCATCAAGAAACTCTGAAACATTTCCATTTGTTTTATATGTATCTGTGTTTGTGTTTTAGTCACCACACTTGTAGAACCCTTAAAGAAATGTGAAAAATGTTGACTCTCATTTTTTAAAGAATAATTTATAAGTTGAAATGTAGCTCCTGAATTTAAATAGAAACTGTTTCTACTGAACCTTCCTGGGAAGAAAACTCCAGTTACCTTAAAAAATTCCCTATTTTAAAAACTACTGTGATAAAAATTTATATATAATTAATACAATTCATTGTGAAGATCTAAACTATACACATTTGATGAGTTTTGACAAACACATATACCCTTGTAACTAACATCCTGAGCAAAGATAGAACATCTCCATTACCCCAGAGGTCCAGTGCTCAATAGGCACCACTGTTCTGATTCACATCACCACTGATTATACTTGCTTCTTATGATTAACATAAAGTTTTTGAGATTTATCTATCAATACATTGTTGAGTTTGATATCACTTTCTTTCACTTTTACATTGTTGAGTTTACTATTAATTTTTTCCTTTTATTACTAAGAAGCATATTAAGAATTCATTTATATGCATCAAATGAATATACAATTTGTTTATGTATGCTTTTGTTGAAGGATCTTTGGGGTGTTTTCAGTTCTTAACCACTATGAATAATCTTTGATATAAACATTCTTGCATGAGTCTTTTTGTAGATATATGTTTTCATTTCTTTTTGGGTAAATACGTTTACCTGAAATGTATTTTGCTTGAAGTTGTTTGGTCATAAGAATTAGAATTGCTTGGTCATAACACAGATTCATATTTAACTTTATAAGGAATGGTCAACTAGTTTTCCAAAGTAGTTGTACCACTTTAAACTCCCACCAGTGATATGTAAGGGTTCTACTTGTGTACCTCAACAACATTTGATGCTCAGCTTTTAAAATTTTACCACTGTGGTGGATGTAAAGTGGTATCTCATTGTGATTTAAATTTGTATTTGCCTGATGACTAATGATAGCAAACACATTTTTATGTGCTGGTAGGCTATTTATATATCTTCTTTTGTGAAGCACCTAAATCTTTTGTCCATTTCAGAATTGATTTATCCTTTCTTCAATAACTTATTGAAATTCTTTAAATACCATGGATATAAGCACTATGTCGCATACACACACTAGTGTGCACACACAGAGTGAATTATTTTCTCTCCCTTTGTGATTTTCTTTTCCTTTTTCTTAGTAGTATCTTGAGCAGACATTTAAAATTTTGATGAAGTCCAATTTATTAATTTTTTCTTACATGATTAATGATTTTTAGGACCTAAGAAATCTTTACCTACCCCAAGGTTGTGAGGATATTCCAAGTTTTTTTCTATTAGCTTTAGAGATTTTGCTTTTATATTTTGGATAAAATCTCAAGTTAATTTTTGTGTATGATGCAAGATAAGGATTAATTTTTCCCATACTGGTATCCAGTTGTTGTAGCATCATTTGATGACAAAAAAATTCTTTTTTCCAAATTATCTTGGCATCTTTGAAGGTGGTCAACTGACTCCATATTATGGGTTTATCTTTAGATTCTCCATTGTATTCCATTGATCTGTTTATCTCTCCTTGTGGGAATACCACTCTGTCAGTGGAGTGCTAGAGCTGGCTCAAGTTGGCTCATGAGAGCTGATTGTTAAGTTTTTTTATGGTCAAATCATGCCCCTGTCCCTGGGCTGATTGTTAAACATTTACTAACATATTACTACCTGTCATGATTTCTATAGCTTTAAATTAAGTCTTGAAACCAGATACTGTTGGCTTATAACTGTTGGTCTTCCAATCCTTTTTTTTTTAAGATTGTTTTGGCTATTCATGGTTCTTTGAATTTCTGAAAGTTGTAAAAAAAAAAAAAATCCTGCTGGGATTTTGATTGGGATTATGTTGAATCTATAGACCAATTTGGGGAAAAACTTTAATCTACAAACATGGCATACCTCTTCCATTTACTAACTTCTTCAATTTTGCTTTGCATGTTTTATAGTTCTCACAGTGGAACTCTTGACACATCTTTTGTTAAATTTATTCTTAAGCATTTTGGTTCTATAGAAAATAGTATTGCTCCAGTTATCTACTGTTCCATCAAAAAGCTGTTACTCAAATGGCTGGGAAATGGAATCATCTGCAACAAAAACCCACACGTCTGGTATCCAGGCCAGAATGACTTGATTGACTAGAACAGTCAACTGGAAAACTTACATAAATATAGCTGCTGCATGTGGTCTGTACTTCTTGATAAACTCAAAGTAGTCAGTCTTTTCACATGGCAATTGTTGTTGTTTGGTTGCTGAGTTGTGTCTGACTCTTTCGCGACCTCATTAGCTCACCAATATCCTCCGTCCATGGGATTTCCCAGGCAAGAATATTAGAGTGGGTTGTCATCTCCTTCTTCAGGGGATCTTCCTGACCCAGGAACTGAACCTGTATTTTCTGCATTAGCAAGCGGATTCTTTATCACTGAGCCACCAGTGACATGGCAATGTGTCTCCCAAAAACAAGTGTTTCAGTAAACAAGATGGGAACAGGATGGCCATTTATAACCTAGCCTCAACTATACACAGCATCGTTTTGTCATACTTTCTTGGTTGAAGCAGTCACAAGCTTGCTAAGATTCAAGGGAAGGCGACTCACTCTAACTCTGGATGGGAGGAATGTCAAAGAATTTGCAGCCATGTTTTAAAACTCCCACACTACTTTTTAAATTTTTCAGGTGTTTCCTGCTAGTATATAAACACAATTCAGTTCAGTTCAGTCGCTCAGCTGTGTCCGACTTTCTGTGACCCCATAGACTGCAGCATGGCAGGCTGCAACTCCATCACCAACTCCTGGAGCTTGCTCAAACCCATGTCTATCAGGTCCGTGATGCCATCACAATAGATATCACATACTGACCATGTCGAAGGTAGCTCTACATTTACTAATTCTAGTAGGCTTTTCTTTTCTTTCGTAGATTCTGTATAGTGTTCCAGTAAACAAGCACATCAGCAAATAAAGCAAGTTTTACTTCTTCCTTTCCAATCTTAATCCTGTTTGCTTGTTTGTTTTCTTAACTGCACTACCTTGGACCACTGAAGAATGTCAAAAGTAAGTCATCAAGCTCCTGATAAAAGGGGAAATGTATTTAATATTTCATTGTATATGTTTTGGAGTTGTCCTTTATGAGACTAAGTTTTCTTCTATTCCTAGTTTGCAGACCATTTTTACTATTAATTGTAATTATTTTTTTCTGCATTTATTGAGATTATAAATATATGTTTACATAAAGACATAGATTTTCTCATTTATTCTGCTAGTATGATGAGTCACACTAATTAACTTTCAAATGTTAAACATTGTATTCCTGATCAAATAGAACTAATCAATTTGCTATTTTGTTTTTCCCAGGATTTTGCTATTATGGTCATGAGGAATTCTTGACTGTAATTTTCTTTTCTTGTATGGTCTTTACCAAATGTTGGTTTCAGCAGTATGCTTGTCTAATAAAATGAACTGAGAAATGTTCTCTTCTCCTTTATTTTATGAAAACATTTATGCAAGATTTATACTATTTCTTCTTTAAATGCTGGATACAACTCATTAATAAAACCATTTGAGCCCGGAGTTTTCTTTTTAGAGGTTTATTTTCATTTGAACTTAAATAGGTAAGAGCTACAAATTAAACAGATAAGAGTTATTCAGATTTTTTTCTTTCCTTTTGAGTCACTTTTGTGTAAGTTGTGTTTTTTATAGAATTTGCCCAATTTAAGTTGTTGAATTTATTGCTATAAATTATAATTTTAAAAAATATTAAATTTTTTTTTTCTATTCCACAGGTTGCAGCTCTTGCTTTTTTATTAATTCTTTCTGCTTACTCTGGGTTTATTTTCCTCATTTTTTTCTAGTTTACTAACTCATAAACTTAATCATTGATTTTTTACTATTCAGTTTGAAGTTTTTATAATTTCCTTTGTGGTTTCTTCCTTGTCTCGTGGGTTGTTTAGAACTGCACTGCTAAATTCCTAAATATCTGGGGATTTTCTGTGTATTGATTTCTAATTAAATTCCATTATCTCAGAGAACATTTTCTGTAAGGTTTTAGTTTTTTGAATTCAGACTTATCTTATGGCCCAGATACAATCCTTGTGCCCTTGAAAATAATGCGTATTATGCAGTTATTGACAGTGTTCTACAAATGCCAACTGGGTCAAATTGGTTGACAGTGTTGTTAAAATCTTCTATATACTTACTAATTTTCTGTCTATTTGTTCTAACAGTTATTGAGACAGAGAAGTTAAAATCTCCAACTATAATTATTTGTCTATTTAGCTCTTTAGTTCTAGTTTAGTTTTTGATTCACGTATTTTGAAACTTCACTATTAGGTTCATGCACATTTAGGATTATTTTATCTTTTGATGAACTGGTCCTTTTATGTTTATGAAATGCCCCTCTGGTCATACTCCTTGTCTTGAAGTCCACTCCTCCTCACATGAATATACTCACTCCAGCTTTTTTATGCTCCATGTTTATAGGGTACATATTTTTCTACTCTTTCACTTTGAATCTGTGTCTTTATATAAACTTTTCTGCACATGGCATATTACTGGGTCTTGCTTTTATAATTCAGTGTGATGGTTTCTGCCTTTTAACAGAATTATTTGGTCCATTTAAATTTAATGTAATTACTGATACAGTTGATATAAGTCTTTCATTTTGCTTGTTCCATACTTTAAAAATATATATATATATATTCTGTTTTTTTCTTTCCAGTCTCTTTGGGATTAATAAAATAATTTTCAGTATTTCATTTATTTTACAAATTGTGTTTCCAGCTGTTGCTCATGATGGTGAATTTGTTTTCAGGGTAACAACATGGTAATTTGATAGAATAATTAAATTCACTCAGAGAACATTTATTAATGGGGATATCTAAAGCTGGTTTTGGAGACCTAAATGAGCAACAAATATATTTAGTAGCAAAATTATAAAACACATGAACTATGGTTGAGAATCTAGAGCTGAGCCTGCAAGTATTTGAATCTTTCCCTTAAATTAGCACTCAGATGTAGATCCTGTATCACTGACCTTCCCTCAAGGTACCCTATATGGGAGCAATTTCTATCTTCACTTATTTGTTCAAACTTTATGTCCTGAAATGCCTGCTACGTTCATGGTTGAGGGAATCACCATGAAGGATAAAAGCTGAATAAGTTCTTAGCCTCAACAGCATATAAGTCAGACAAAGGAATAAGTATAGATATAACTAATTCCTATAAAGCACAAAGTATATCTGACATATAATAAAAGTGCAATAAATGTTAGTAACAAAAACTGAAGTTCTATTAAACATGCAGTAATATATGAAATACCATAAGTAAGATATTTAAAAAACCCTAGTGAAGAGGAACTAAAAAGCCTCTTGCTGAAAGTGAAAGTGGAGAGTGAAAAAGTTGGCTTAAAGCTCAACATTCAGAAAACGAAGATCATGGCATCCAGTCCCATCACTTCATGGGAAATAGATGGGGAAACAGTAGAAACAGTGTCAGACTTTATATTTTTGGGCTCCAAAATCACTGCAGATTGTGACTACAGCCATGAAATTAAAAGACACTTACTCCTTGGAAGAAAAGTTATGATCAACCTAGATAGTATATTCAAAAGCATAGATATTACTTTGCCGACTAAGGTCCATCTAGTCAAGGCTATGGTTTTTCCAGTGGTCATGTATGGATGTGAGAGTTGGACTGTGAAGAAGGCTGAGCACCGAAGTATTGATGCTTTTTAACTGTGGTGCTGGAGAAGACTCGAGAGTCCCTTGGACTGCAAGGAGATCCAACCAGTCCATTCTGAAGGAGATCACCCCTGGGATTCCTTTGGAAGGAATGATGCTGAAGTTGAAACTCCAGTACTTTGGCTACCCCATGCGAAGAGTTGACTCACTGGAAAAGACTCTGATGCTGGGAGGGATTCGGGGCAAGAGGAGAAGGAGAAGACAGAGGATGAGATGGCTGGATGGCATCACTGACTTGATGGACGTGAGTCTGAGTGGACTCCAGGAGTTGGTGATGGACAGGGAGGCCTGGTGTGCTGCGATTCATGGGGTTGCAAAGAGTCGGACATGACTGAGCGACTGAACTGAACTGAATGTCAATTTGGAAGGACACTGTAACTTATTGGAGGAAGTAGGTGGATCAGCAGGTATTTCATGAATAAGGTGGTATTTAAGGTGGTCCATGAAAGATGGGTAGGATTCTGAGATGTGAGGAGAAGGCATATCATGAAATGGAATCAATGAGCAGATGTATGGAGGCAGGAAAATGTAAGGAAGTATTTAGAGATTTGTGAATATTTTGGTTTATATGTAAACACAGGGTTCATAAGGGTAAAAGTGGATCATAAGGCTAGAAAGTAGGTTGGATCCAGGCCATTAAATACCTTAAATGACAGACTAAGGAGCTGGAAGTTAATTCAGTGAGGTAACAGGGAGTCATTGGAGGTTTCTGAACAGGGAAATTCAGTGACCAGAGCACTGTTTTATAAAGCTTTATCTGGAAGCAGTACGTAAAGTCTAGAAGATTGTAGAGACTGGGGCAGATATTACCCGCCAGGAATGCCATGAATGGGTTAGAGATGCACCTAAACACGAATTCCTTCAGCCCTCCGGGCATCAGGAGCTCCATGCAGCTGTACCCTCAGAGCCAGTGATGTCCAGCCATGAGGAGTCTTGATTTTTTATCCTTGTGTGCTATATACATTTGAATAATTTTCCAAATGTGTTATGATGTGAAAACAGCACTAGACCAGAAGTCCAAAGACCAGGAAGGGCAGCAACACATATGTGATGTCACAGGCAGCTGAGCAGCCTTTAGGGTGACAGTGGCAGAAATGATTTCGAGATGTGAGAAACATCAAGAAGGCACAATTAATGGGATTTAAAGGTTGACTTTGGCATAAGGAGGCCTGGTGTGCTGCGATTCATGGGGTCGCAAAGAGTCGGACGCGACTGAACTGAACTGAACTGAACTGAAAGGTTGACTGAATGGACAAAAAACATGTTAAATATTTGTGGTGAAATCTCAATGTTAAAAATGTCTAGGGTGTGGGAAAGCTGATTGGTAGGTAGCAGAGCTATAGACAGAGGTTATCGGAGTCGAGAAGAAAAACTGATACATGGTGATGAGCATGGAAGTCGACATAATGAGACAGTGGTCAGGAGAATGCAAATTCTTATACGAGTACCTGAGAAATGTTCAAGGAAAGTATGTAACTCTCTCAGGGATTAACAGGATTGCTCAGGCATCTCATGCTTACTCAGGTCCTTTTCTTCGGCTCCCAGCATGGACAGAACATGCTGGGGAAGGGGCAGAGGTGAAGAATGAGGTGGTTACACTTAGGCCTCGGCCAACACCAGAGAGCTGACTCATTGGAAAAGACCCTGATTCTGGGAAAGACTGAGGGCAGGAGAAGGGGGTGACAGAGAATGAGATGGTATCACCAAATCAATGGACATGAGTTCGAGCAAACTCCGGGAGATAGTGAGGGATAGGGAAGCGTGGCATGCTGCAATCTATGGGGCTGCGAAGAGTTGGACACAACTGAAAAACAGTATCACCAGAGTTGCAGAGTTAAAACAAAGAAAAGGTATGGACATGATCTGTTGCTGCTACTGCTGCTAAGTCGCTTCAGTCGTGTCCAACTCACAGACGGCAGCCCGGCAGGCTCCCCCGTCCCTGGGATTCTCCAGGCAAGAATACTGGAGTGGGTTGTCATTTCCTTCTCCGATGCATGAAAGCGAAAAGTGAAAGTGAAGTCGCTCAGTTGTGTCCGACTCTTAGCGACCCCATGGACTGCAGCCTACCAGGCTCCTCCGTCCATGGGATTTTCCAGGCAAGAGTACTGGAGTGGGGTGCCACTGCCTTCTCTGATGGACACGATCACTTCCCCCCAATTCTTAAAAATATCTTAATACCTTTTAGTGGATGATTAAGTAATTTTTTTTGCATACAAGTAGTTATGTAACCCTTTCATTTTACCTGACTGTGGAGTAATAAAAAAAGGCAATAGAAATTCCATGGCATGGAGAGGAAGCCATGGCTTTAGTGATCTATTTGAACTCCACAGAAAAGACTGGAAGCTCAACTCTCTTTAGTTCAAGAAGAATGCATTATATTTGGAAATGAGAATGAGAATTTTTACGCAGCAAGAAGGAAGTACCAATTCCTGGAGGAATTTCTTATTTTTTTTTTCCCCCTGAGTAAACCCTTTTATTTGTTAACTGTACCCTGTAGGAACATTTAAGTTTTGGCAGTATGATAAAACTAATCATTTCTATAACATGCCCCCAGGTGAACTTGGGCTCCAGAGCCTCCACCTTCCACCTGCTCTGCACCTCATTTGTACCTTTGTGGAGATTTTCCAGGGGCTCCAGCACTCCCCTCCGGAAGGAGGCCATGGGGTCTTGAACACAGGACCGAAGACTCAGCATGCTCTGGAGGTGAGGCTCCCGGAGAAGCTGCTCCCGATAGGCTGCCAGCTGAGGGGAGCGGCAGAGCAGCGCAGCAACGTTGTGGACGAACTCAGGCACCAGGCAGGTGTAGGCGTTATCTGCTTGGCAATAGTGATAGGCAACCACCTAAGAAAGAATGATGAGCATGCAGACAGGTTGGTCAGCAGCAAGAGCAGCAGTCATGGTTGTGCGTGTGTGTTTAGCCACTAAGCTGGTCATGGTTACTGTATGGCTATTCTCTAACGCTATCTTCTGTCACCCCACTCAACTTCTTAAACTGGAAAAAAAGCTGTTAACTTGGAAACTGCCCTGATTTATCTAAGATAACAAATTTGACCCAATATTTCTCTTGTATGTGCATGGTACCATAATTCATAATTAAAACATAAATACAAACTGAGCTTTTCCTCTAGATTAAAATAGGAAGCAGGCCTGAGAATAAAGATTAATCTCTCTAATATTTATTCAGCATGAAGTAGTACATGAAACAATCTGATACTGTAACAAAGCATCAGGAATAAAATAACCAGAGAAATACCATATGTTAGACTCAACAAACATATGCTTATAAGGCATATTTAAAAAATTATAATTGTGTTGTAATCAGTATTATAGAAAATAAAATAACGTAGACTTAAGAATTATCATTAAATAGTTTTCTAAGCTCCCAGAGACAGAGAGGATCAGAATTAGATAATAGGAAGAAGGAGTGAGATTTTTGTCAGATGCACGTGTTAAATTCAAAGAACTCAGAAAATCCATGCATCTTAATATCATCTAGGGTCTAGCCAGTCTGGCTGGAACTTGCAATTTTAAGCTCTGTTTTTTTATTTGTTTAAATTTGCACAGTGTTTGCTTTGTATCTTCTGGTTGTTCTTTTAATCTAGACCACTCTGTTGGCTCAGTACTACCTACAAAAGTGATGGGCCTATGTAGAAACTGCAGGGGAGATTTACTCTGAATGTACAGCCCACACTTGACATGCTGCTCAAAACACAGTAAATGCACAGTCATGTTAGCTGATGCCACCGCCACCAGCCATGTCTTCTTCTCCTCTTCCTCCCCATCATTATCATGGTCATCATCAAGGTTCTGTACACTTTTTTCTTTTCAGCTACTGCCTTTGTGCCTCAGGCATTTGAAATTTGCCCTAGGAGCATGCACAGATATACTACTGGGACCCCAGCTCTCACAGAATAGAATCATCCATGAAAGTGTTCTGCTGTTATTTGAGATAATCATATGGCTTTTATTTTTCAATTTGTTAATGTGGTGAATTACATTGATTTGTAGATACTGAAGAATCCTTGCATCCCTGGGATAAAGCCCACTTGGTCATGGTGTATGATCTTTTTAATGTGTTGTTGGATTCTGATTGCTAGAATTTTGTTAAGGATTTTTGCATCTATGTTCATCAGTGATATTGGCCTGTAGTTTTCTTTTTTGTGGCATCTTTGTCAGGTTTTGGTATTAGGGTGATGGTGGCCTCAGAGGATGAGTCTGCAAGTTTACCTTCCTCTGCAATTTTCTGGAAGAGTTTGAGTAGGATAGGTGTTAGCTCTTCTCTAAATTTTTGGTAGAATTCAGCTGTGAAGCTGTCTGGACCTGGGCTTTTGTTTGCTGGAAGATTTCTGATTACAGTTTCAATTTCCGTGCTTGTGATAGGTCTGTTAAGATTTTCTATTTCTTCCTGGTTCAGTTTTGGAAAGTTGTACTTTTCTAAGACAAGGGTGCCCGCTTTCACCGCTACTATTCAACATAGTTCTGGAAGTTTTGGCCACAGCAATCAGAACAGAAAAAGAAATTAAAGGAATCCAAATTGGAAAAGAAGAAGTAAAACTCTCAGTGTTTGCAGATGACATGATCCTCTACACAGAAAACCCTAAAGACTCCACCAGAAAATTACTAGAGCTAATCAATGAATATAGTAAAGTTGCAGGATATAAAATCAACACACAGAAATCCCTTGCATTCCTATACACTAATAATGAGAAAGTAGAAAAAGAAATTAAGGAAACAATTCCATTCACCATTGCAATGAAAAGAATAAAATACTTAGGAATACATCTAACTAAAGAAACTAAAGACCTATATATAGAAAACTATAAAACACTGGTGAAAGAAATCAAAGAGGACACTAATAGATGGAGAAATATACCATGTTCATGGATCAGAAGAATCGATATAGTGAAAATGAGTATACTACCCAAAGCAATCTACAGATTCAATGCAATCCCTATCAAACTACCAGCAGTATTTTTCACAGAGCTAGAACAAATAATTTCACAATTTGTATGGAAATACAAAAAACCTCGAATAGCCAAAGCAATCTTGAGAAAGAAGAATGGAACTGGAGGAATCAACCTGCCTGACTCCAAAGCCACAGTCATCAAGACAGTATGTTACTGGCATAAAGACAGAAATATAGATCAATGGAACAAAGTAGAAAGCCCAGAGATAAATCCACACACCTATGGACACCTTATCTTCAACAAAGGAGGCAAGAATATACAATGGATTAAAGACAATCTCTTCAACAAGTGGTGCTAGGAAAACTGGTCAACCACTTGTAAAAGAATGAAACTAGAATACTTTCTAACACCATACACAAAAATAAACTCAAAATGGATTAAAGATCTAAACGTAAGACCAGAAACTATAAAATTCCTAGAGGAGAACATAGGCAAAACACTCTCCGACATAAATCACAGCAGGATCCTTTATGACCCACCTCCCAGAATACTGGAAATAAAAGCAAAAATAAACAAATGGGATCTAATTAAAATTAAAAGCTTTTGCACAACAAAGGAAACCATAAGCAAGGTGAAAAGACAGCCTTTGGAATGGGAGAAAATAATAACAAATGAAGCAACTG
Organism: Ovis canadensis; assembly: GCF_042477335.2. NCBI lineage: Eukaryota > Metazoa > Chordata > Mammalia > Artiodactyla > Bovidae > Ovis > Ovis canadensis. Next base: position 56,092,728 of record NC_091255.1, on the reverse strand, counting down.
ACAAACAACTAATCTCAAAAATATACAAGCAACTCCTGCAGCTCAATTCCAGAAAAATAAATGACCCAATCAAAAAATGGGCCAAAAAACTAAATAGACATTTCTCCAAAGAAGACATACAGATGACTAACAAACACATGAAAAGATGCTCAACATCACTCATTATCAGAGAAATGCAAATCAAAACCACAATGAGGTACCATTTCATGCCAGTCAGAATGGCTGCGATCCAAAAGTCTACAAGCAATAAATGCTGGAGAGGGTGTGGAGAAAAGGGAACCCTCCTACACTGTTGGTGGAAATGCAAACTAGTACAGCCACTATGGAGGACAGTGTGGAGATTCCTTAAAAACCTGGAAATAGAACTGCTTTATGACCCAGCAATCCTGCTGCTGGGCATACACACTGAGGAAACCAGAATTGAAAGAGACACGTGTACCCCAATGTTCATCGCAGCATTGTTTATAATAGCCAGGACACGGAAGCAACCTAGATGTCCATCAACAGATGAATGGACAAGAAAGCTGTGGTACATATACACAATGGAGTATTACTCAGCCATTAAAAAGAATACATTTGAATCAGTTCTAATGACGTGGATGAAACTGGAGCCGATTATACAGAGTGAAGTAAGCCAGAAAGAAAAACACCAATACAGCATACTAACACATATATATGGAATTTAGAAAGATGGTAACAATAACCCTGTATGCGAGACAGCAAAAGAGACACAGATGTACAGAACAGACTTCTGGACTCTGTGGGACAGGGAGAGGGTGAGATGATTTGTGAGAACGGCATTGAAACATGTATAATATCATATAAAAAATGAAATTGCCAGTCTAGGTTCAATGCAGAATACAGGATGCTTGGGGCTGGTGCACTGGGAAGACCCAGAGAGATGTTATGGGGAGGGAAGAGGGAGGGGGGTTCAGAATTGGGAACTCATGTACACCTGTGGCAGATGCATGCTGATTTATGGCAAAACCAATACAGTATTGTAAAGTAAAATAGAGTGAAAAAAAAAAAAAAAAGGAAAGTGTTCTGCTTTGAAATGACTCCTAACCTGTAGGTATGGTCATCCTAGCTCTTTAACAAATACTGGCAATATCACTTTTTAAAAAATATCTGAAATCTTTTTCATTAACATTTAAAAAAATGAACAACACAGGAAATGTTACTACACCTGGAAAGCTGAGGACAGGAATTGCTTATAAGCGAAGCAATGATGTCTGGCATAGTGTGGAAATGGAAATGAGGAGGTGTACTTAGAAATCTCCACTCTCTTCTGTAGACAGATTGATCACTGCTTTATTACTGATCTTAAACACAATGTAAGGAATCCAAAGAGAAAGCTTGACAGCAATTAGTCTGTCCTCTCAATGAACAGTGAAAGTCAGTGGTTCTATCCACATGGACACAAATCTCCACTTTATAAAAAGAAAACAGCAAATCTCTGAATCAATATGAACTTTCATTATATTTTATCTCAATTGATTTCCTATGTCAAGGCAAAGCACAGCTGAGCGAATCAGCTATAACTTACCCTCTACCTAAAGTAATGAGATACGAGTTTGAAGATAAAAAGTTTAAAATTTAGGAAGAGGGTTCTTGCCATGGTTTCATTAAAAATCATCTACACTCTTGGCTATCTGAAGTTTCACATAACAGAGATCACTGAGAAAGTTGCCCCTTCTGGGGCTGCCTTTGTTTCTTTGAATTTAAAAATTTTTAGGCATTCCAAATATAAAATCTTAACTCCTCTGCAGACTTCAGGCAGAAAGACCATTCAACATCTTCATGAAATCTGTACTTTGACTCAAAATAGGTCACTTACTAGATATTTCCAGGCAGCTACACGGTAAGTAAATGTACATATAATCTGTCAAAAACACTTGGTATCTCTCCCAAATTATCTGTTGATATTACAACAACTTTTCCCGCATACACAAATAGGAAACAGATAGTTTTCACCTTCAGTCTCTCACTGTGCTACTGTTCAGTGAAGGGTAACAGATCACTCCCTACACCTCTGAGGAAGTGACCACAGCCTATATTCAGTTGGTCTGGTATTACTGGAATAATAATACTGCAATATCAGACCACCTTACCTGCCTCCTGAGAAATCTGTATGCAGGTCAAGAAGCAACAGTTAGAACTGGACACAGAAAATCGGACTGGTTCCAAATTGGGAATGGAGTATGTCAAAGTTGTATATTGTCACCCTGCTTATTTAACTTATATGCCCAATACATTGTGCAAAATGCCAGGATGGATGAAGCACAAGCTGGAATCAAGATTGTTGGGAGAAATATCAATAACTTCAGATGACATCACCCTTATGGCAGAAAGTGAGGAGGAATTAAAGAGCCTCTTGATGAAAGTAAAAGAGGAGAGGGAAAAAGTTGGCTTAAAACTCAACATTCAGAAAACTATGATCATGGCATCCAGTCCCATCACTTCATGATAAATAGATGGGGAAACAATAGAAACAGTGACAGACTTTATTTTGTTGAGCTCCAAAATCACTGCAGATGGTGACTGCAGCCATGAAATTAAAAGATGCTTATTCCTTGGAAGAAAAGCTATGACCAACTTAGACAGCACATGAAGAAACAGAGACATTACTTTGCCAACAAAGGTCCATCTGGTCAAAGCTATGGTTTTTCCAGCAGTCATGTATGGATGTGAGAGTTGGACCATAAAGAGAGCTGAGTGCCAAGAATTGATGCTTTTTGAGCTGGAGTGTTGGAGAAGACTCTTGAGAGTCCTTTGGACTGCAAGGAGATCAAACCAGTCAGCCCTAAAGGAAATCAATCCTGAATATTCATTGGAAGGACTGATGCTGAAGCTGAAGCTCCAATACTTTGGCCACCTGATGTGAACAACTGACTCATCAGAAACGACCCTGATGCTGGGAAAGATTGAGGGCAGGAGGAGAAGGGGACGACAGAGAATGAGATGGCTGGACGGCATCACCAACTTGATGGACATGGTGATGCTATCCAACCATCTCATCCTCTGCTGCCCTCTTCTACTCCTGCCTTCAATCTTCCCCAGCATCAGGGTCTTTTCTGATGAGTCAGTTCTTCACATCAGTTGGCCAAAGTACTGGAAGCTTCAGCTTCAGCATCAGTCCTTCCAAGGAGTATTCAGAGTTGATTTCCCTTAGGATTGACTGATTTGATCTTCTTTCTGTCCAAGAGACTCTTTAAGTCTTCTCCAGCACCACAATTAAAAGCATCAATTCTTTGGGCTCAGCCTTTTTTATGGTCCAACTCTCACATCAGCTGTCATTGGCATCACTTAAAATTTTTGGGGGGGTCATGCCACATGGCATGCAGGATGGGGGATTCTGACTATGGATTGAATCTGTGTCCCCTGCAGTGGAAGTGCAGGCTCTTAACCATGGGACCACCAGGGAGGTCCCAGCATTACTTAAACTCTGATGTTGCCACTGACCTTCCTTCACACTCTCATATTTTTATTTTTTATTTCTCATCACTCTTTCTTGAACTCTCTCACTACCACCTGGTTGATTTCCTACTCGGCACATCCCTTCCACTACTTCCGTTTGGCTTTTCCTGTGTCTAGTGATCTTGTGGCTCAGGGTAAAAACATTTTCTTTGCCCTTTCTCCCTCAACTATGGCTGTAATTCGCATCCTGGGACTGGCAGCTAGGAATAGCTCAAGACTTGGGTTTGGCCTCAGTAATTTTCCAGCTTGGAGCTCTTTTTTTTGCAGTAGGATTTTTTTTTTAAACTTTTTATTTTGAACTAATTTTAGACTTAAATGTTGCAAAAAGATGTGTTTCCGTATATTCCTTACCCAGCTTCCCTTAACATCTTACATAATCATAGCATAATTATTGGAACCAGGAAATAACACTGGCACAACACTATGAACTAGAGGCAGTATTCAAATTTTGTCAGTTTTCTGCTCATGACCTTTTTCGGATCCAGCATTCTATCCAGTTGTTATTTCTCCTTAGACTCTTGCAGTCTGTAAGAACGCCTCAGTCTTTGTCTTTCACGACCTTGACACTTTTGAAGAGTACTGATCCATTACTTTGTTGAGTATCAGTCAATGTGAGTTCCTCTCATGTTTTCCTCATATTCCAATTGAGATTTTTTTTTTTGGCAAGAATACCATAAAAACAATGTTTTGTCTTTTTCAGTGGATCATGTCACAGGGTTCATGATGTGACATGTCCTGATACTGGTGGTGCTGACCTTGATTGCTTGGCTAAGGTAAAGGTTTCTGCCAAGTTTCTTTACTATAAAGCTACTGTCTTATCCTTTATAGTTAAATATCTTAGAGGAGTTACTTTGAGTTAGTGCAAATACCGTTCCTCCCCAAATTGTCACCTGGTAATTTCAGTATCCATCTGCAACATTATTATTATTACCATAATGTACTACCTGGTGACTACAGTTTACAGTCCTACATTATATAGTTGAAAATGACTGAAGAGAGTAGATTTTAAAAGTTCTTATGACACAAAAAATTCTGTAACTATGTGAGGTGATGGTTATTAACTAAACTTATACACATATCAAATCATTATGCCATACATCTTTAACTGATACAATATTCTATGTCAGTTAATCTCGATAGAACTGGGGAAAATGCATGATGAGATGCGTTTTTTTTTTTTTTTTTTTTTTGGCAAGAATACCACAAAAACAATGTTTTGTCCTTTTCAGTGGATCTCAACTGGAAAAAATCTCAATTGGAATATGAGGATGAAAAATGCAGGATGAAATACAAGATGCAGGTGTAACACAAGCTGGGGCCATCTAAGGAACTAAGGAGAGCCAGAAAAGCCTCCTTAGAGGTGAAACTTAAGCTGGAATCTAAAGGATGATGAGAAGCGGATTGGGGCAGGTGTGTCCCAGGCAAAGGAAGATAGCACGTGTGAAGCCCCTCAGGAAAGACATAGCTTTACACCTCCAGTGTGGCTAGAATGCGAGTGAGTGGGGAAGGCAGGAGATATGAGCAGATAGATAGAGCAGAGGCTTTCATCTGGGGTGGCTCTGCTCCCCGGGGGACATCTGGTGACATCTGGAGACAGTTTTGGTCAACACAACTGCGGGTGGAGGGACACCACTAGACAGTGGGCAGAGGCCCAGGATACTCCTGAGCATAGTACACTAAACAGGACAGCCCACAGACCAAGAGTTATCTGGCCCAAAATGTCAATGGTGTTGAGGCTGAGAAACCCTGGGCTAGATAAAAAATGTAAAGGCCCTCTGGGCTTTCCAGGTGGTGCTAGGGGTAAAGAACCTGCCTGCCAACGCAGGAGACAGAGGAGACTTGGGTTCAATCCCTGGGTCAGGAAGATCTCCTGGAGAGGCCATGGCAACCCACTCTAGTATTCTTGCCTGGAGAATCCCATGGACAGAGGAGTCTGGCCTGCTACAGACCATGGGGTTGCGCACCAATACAACTGAAACAACTTAGTACCCATGCATGTAAAGGTCCTTTACGATAATAGTCATGTTTCAAGAAGGGAGTTTGGATTCCATTCAAGGGCAAGGAGGAGCCACTGACAGATTTTAAGTAGCAAGAACAGAAATATGTTTTAGAAAGATTCCTCAGAGTTCAGTGCAGAGAACAGATTACAATTTATTCACTCATTTAACACATACTTCTGTGCTAGGCGTTGTGTTAGGAGCTGGTGACAGAGTGGTGAGCAATAATTTAAATACTGACCCATCTAGTGGAAGAGACAAGGTTAAAAAGCAAAATCAACAACAACGAAAAACCCCCGGAGAAATGAATAAATAAGGTTGTTTCCACATTCAGTATCCTGAGTGTAGATGCATCTGAGTCTCACTATAAAATTTTGGTGTTAATTTTTAGAGGGAAAAAAAAAACCCTAGACACATTTTATAAAACATCATTTATAGGTTATTTGCTGTTTAGTTTGGATCACATTTCTCCTAAAATGTAAATCTTTTCGAAATAGCCAACTGGAACCCAAACCAAATCTCATACTTTTTTTCTTTTTCCAAATCTCATACTTCACTGTTGTTATTTTTTGTTTTCCTCTCTCCCTATGAGTATGTGTGTGTATGCGCGGTATAAGTCTCTTATTATGCTCAACATGCATTTCTGAACTGCTGACATGATCACTTCCTTGGCTGATACCTTTAACACTAGCAGCAACTAGCTCAGGAACCATGATCATTTGACATCATTCTGATTTAGTACAGAACTAGTCTCTTGGCAAGGATGACATTTCAGTTTTTTTTCTTATATAGATTTCCTTAGGGGGGAAAAATCCTCTGCTTTTTGAGTCTCTGTGACACGTCTTAAAATTAGCTAGTTTCTCTAATTAGCTTATTTAAGAGGTATTAGCTTCTTAGTTTAAGGATTAAGCCAGTGACAACTTACCTAATGTGACAAGAGCTTCTAGTCACTTTTGAAAAAGAAAACTTTTTGAAGAAGAATTTGAGGTCAGCGAAATTTCTGGAAGGTGCTCCTTCATTGTAAGTTTCTTGCTTTGAAGCCATTTTCAATTATTGACAGATTTTTCCAAAAGAACACTAAACAAAAATCCTTCCTGTTGCACTGGAGAGCGGTACAGTGGTTAAAAGCCTGGACTCTGGAGCCTGCCTGCTTCAGTTTAAATCGTGGTTTCAAGTCATGTTCTAGTTATTTTGGTGAGTTACATAACCTCAGTATGAGGTGAGTTTCTGTATCTGTTAAATGGGAAGACGACTTACTTTATTGCGGTGAACACTGACTCTGTATCTGAGCTCTGCTATTTACTAATAAACTATCACTGAAGCACAGTGTCCTCATCTGTAAAATGGGGATGATAATGACCACCTCAGAGGTTCAAGGTAAGAATGAAGAAGTGAAATAACAAATATAATGTAAAAAGTACTAAGCTCAATGTGCATTATGCCCACAGTAAATAGAAGTTAGTCTCTCTGTCTGGAGAATTCTACATGTCTGACCACTCAGATAACAGAATGAAACCCTGGAAAAGTGATGGTTGTTCTAAAGTTACACATCCAGGAAAGGCTCTGAACAAGATCTCCACACACCTCAACTGTACTTCAGAAGAAATACATAATATTAACTGGAAATACATTAAGAGACCTAGACCTAGCAAAACCTGTCACTTCAAGTGAAAAGTGTTTCTTCAATAAATAAAACTGCTCTAAAGTTGTGACAAAAACTCAATGTTCTCAATTATGAAGAAGCATAAGAAGCCTCAAGAATACTATGAAATATCAATGATAATGAATGATACACAAGAACCGACACTAAGAACTCTATCAAATCAAGAAGTTTTTCTTTTTTTTTTTTTAAATCAAGAAGTTTTTCAAGGGTACTTTTAATTTTCATACAGTAGCTTGCATTATCAAAATACTAACTGATTTGAAAAGATCTCATCATTTGTTACAGATGAGAAGCAAGGTTGCTGGCTTCTGCTCTATGCTTCTATAGCACAAACCTGTGTTTGAACTGGGACATGTGGCACAATTACTGGGATAACATTCAATTTTAATCTAAGGGGCCATTTGTTTCACAATGTTCAGTGTAAATTTTAAGATATTCCATCTCTGCATATAAACAGAGGTATTTATATTTTGCTTAAGGAAGAAATAAGCATGAAACTTTAAATATATTACTTAAGTATAAATAACAACTAGTATATCTCACTTCTAACATTTAACATCTTCAAAACATTGAATCAAACATCAACTTTAAGGAGTTATTTCTTATAGAAGGTTTGCTGCTGCTGCTGCTGCTAAGTTGCATCAATCATGTCCAACTCTGTGCAACCCCATAAAAATATCCCATTTCTAGGTACAAAAGAGATTGATTTATCTTGTGCTTAAGGAAGGTACAACCATGGAATTTAAAACATGATCAGTTTTCAAGTAAGTATAGTTACTAATTTCCTACTAAAAATAAATAGCATTTTCCAAATATTGAACATATGGAATCCTGGGATTTCTTTCTTTCTCTCTCTTCTAACTTTTTGACTGCACCACAAGGCATGTGGGATCTTATTTCCCCGATCAGATACTGAACTTGTGTTCCTGGCAGTGGAAGCGCAGAGTCTTAATGGGTAGACAGCCAGGTTTTTCTCCTGATGAGAGATTAAGAAGTGACAACATGTGAAGACTTTCTGTCTAGCACTCATCACCATCTGATATACCATGTATTTGTTTGTTTATTGGCCTTCTCCCACCACAAAAACGTAGGCTACATAATAACAGGGACTGTGTCTGTCTTGTTCACTGCTTTAGCTTCAATCTTGTGTTACAGGTGTTCCAAACATCTATTCCAAATGAATAAATAAATGACTGTGATGATGAAAGCTCTTCAGCATTTGTGTATTTCTAGATGACATTTATTCTGATTTTTCTAAAGTAGAGGCTGGAGTCAGCTTACACAAAGAAAAAACAAAGATGTCTTTTAAAGTTGCACTGAGTTAGCAGTGGAATGAGGGAAGTCTCAAACTGTTTTCAGTAGCCCATTTATAAATGGGTGTGTACCACTAAGTGGGGACAACTGAAACTGTAGTTGGGGGAAACATGCCATTTCTGGCTCACACCTGGACAGGATTTCTATGAAGAAATTAGAAGCTTATGACAGTGAAGATGCCTTCCTGTTCGCCACTACTGATTAACCATGACAAGAGACTTCTTCAAACACTGGAGACGGCATTCCTCCAAAATAAGAAGAATAAGAAACAGAAATGTGGAGACTTCCCTGGCAGTCCAGTGGTTAAGGCTCTGTGCCTCCACTGCAGGGGTGGGGGAGGGGAACAGGTTCAATCCCTGCTTAGGGAACTAAGATCCCACCATGCGGCCAAATAAATAAATAATTGTCACAAAATAAAGAAAAGATTATCACAGAGTGATTTGGGGGGAAAAAAAGAAACATAAACTCTGTTGATGAGAAATATCTAATCTGATTATAATACACAAAGATGGAATATGAATGCAGGATTAAGTGGCTTAACAGAAGAAGGTGAAGCAAGTGCTAGCTGAGGATATAAGGCCGAATCATCTGTCAAACCTCAGAAAAGCACAGGAATTATAAGCACCAGATACTGTGGAAAAGAGGGGTGAGGAAGGAAGTTGAAAACACAGACATTATTTGACATTTAGGGAAGGAGCAGTTGATCCCCAGATATCCCTCCCATCTTGCCCAGCTGGGTGACTACCTTCCCCAAAACCCACAGGAAAGAGGATTATATTCACTCAAGAAAACTAAGTAAGAGAATCTAGGCTTAGGGACACCAGACACAGGGTAGGTAAGGAGCAGGTGCACGACTGAAACAAGGGGCTTATGTAAAAGTCTGCAGTCTAAGTGATGAGACTTCACTTTCTCTCACTAGCTTCAGAATGCTGGCAACCAGGATATACACCCTCCAGAAGACTGGTGGATTCCCTGCTAGATAAGATGAACAGTGCAAGAAAAAAACTTATGGACATTGACTTTGGGGTTTTCCAGTAAAAGTTGACAGGTCATCTTAATTCTCTATAGGGAAGCTCTCCGCATACACAAGCTTCCACCAGGTTTTCATTACCTAACTATTAAGGAAGAGATAAGAGAACATACTGCATCCATAACACAAAAACAGTATGCTATAAAAAAGAGTGGAACAACTGGGGGAAAAAAGGACCTATTGGAAATTAAAACTATGATAGCCAATTTTTGTGTGTGTGTGTGAAAGTATTGCAAGGTGATGTGGAGGAAATCTCTTTAAAATGGATCATAAAACAAAATAGGAAAATGAAAGTATAGGAAACAGGGAAGTAAAGAAGAGTATTAACATAGGAAATTAATTTTTGATTAAAAGGAGTTGTAGGAGATAACAGAGGAAGTGGTGGTGAGGAAATTATCAATAAATAATACAAAAGCATTTCTCTGAATCAAAGAATATACCCAGGGTTCTGCTGCTGCTGCTGCTAAGTCGCTTCAGTCGTGTCCGACTCTGTGCGATCCTACAGACCACAGCCCCCCAGGCTCCCTCGTCCCTGGGATTCTCCAGGCAAGAACACTGGAGTGGGTTGCCATTTCCTTCTCCAATGCATGAAAGTGAAAAGGGAAAGGGAAGTCGCTCAGTCGTGTCCGACTCTTAGCGACCCCATGGACTGCAGCCTACCAGGCTCCTCCACCCATGGGATTTTCCAGGCAAGAGTACTGGAGTGGGGTGCCATTGCCTTCTCCAGGCACCAATAGAATATGAAAAAAAAAAAAAGATCTAGTAAGAGTGGTGATAGAGAAGATTCTAAAAGCTTCTGGAGGGAAGAAAAAGTTAAGAATCAGGAATAAGAATAGTACTATATTGGGATGGAACTAGAGGATGAGATGTTAGATAGCTTCACCAACTCAGCGGACATGAGTTTGAGTAAACTCCGGGAAATAGTGAAGGGCAGGGACGCCTGGCGTGCTGCAGTCCACGGGATCACAAAGAGTCAGATATGACTTAGCAACTAGAACAAGAAAACCGTATTACTTAAATAGTAATATTGGAAGTTCAAGATGGATATCTTCCAAAAGGGAGCAGATATATGTATATGTATGGCTGATCCTAGCTATGTGCAGTAGAAGCTAACACAACATTCTAAAGCAATTATGCTCCAATATAAATTAACTTAAAAAATTAAAAAAAAAAAGTGAATGCCTTTAAAATTCTGAGGGAGAATAATTTTTAAGCTCCAGTTTTATGATATCAAACAAATGGTAATGTATGAGAATGGAATAAAGACACTTTTATGAACATTATATCTCAGAAAACTACCTCCTTGGCATTTTTTCTTGGGAAGCTACCAGAGGATGTACTCCATCAAAGAAAGGAATATAATCCAGAAAGATGATGACATGGGATCAAACACAGCAACAGAACTTCCAGGATAACAACTAGCTGGTGAGCCTTGACAGCATCCAAGGTCCAGGTTAGTTCGATGCAGAACTCTGGGGCTTTTAGAGTGTGTGTGTGTGGGAATATAACTGACGTGGAAAGTTGTACTGAGAGCCATTTTACAAAGCATTAAGAGTTATGGAACGACAATCATTGTTCTGAAGAAAAAGAAGCAAATTTTAAAATGAGGCATTTCATAACCCAGGAAAAACAAAACTGCTCAAGAAGAAAATGTTATTCTTGGTTCTACAGTGAATCGTATTGCCACAGTATTAATACTGAAAATAATATCACACAGATTCAGACAAAAATCACGATATAACTGTAGTGACATGGTGGACAGAGCAAAGAAGGTGAAAGAGCTAAAATTCTCATCATCCATAATAAGCAGCAATGGATAATGTACAGAACTGATCAAAACAGTTATGGCAGGCCATAAATATTATTTACAGAGATGGAGGTATGGATCAGAGAAATATCTCTAAACATTGAAAGTGTTTGCCTTTGGGGAGAGCGTAGCTTGGGGAGGAGAAAAGAATTCCTGGTTTTTATTACAAGTCTTTGAACAGTATTTGATTTCCTGAACTATGTGTGTATATTGCTTTGATAATAATAAAGAAAATTACAATGTAAAATATAAAAAATTCATGGATAGTGCAGTACAGCAGGAAGTTATGAGCTAGGAATGAAAAGTTAAAAACTATATTGATTACTTATACTGTGATCTTGGGTAAATCATATAACTTTGAGTCTCCACTTTCTTATCTATTCGTTATGGGACTTTGGTTATTCCTAAGGGTCCTTCCAACAATAAGTTTTTGATTCCAAAATAACAAAGTATTTTCTAGGAACAGCAAAGAAAGAGAAAGTTTTCTCTATATTTTCATGGTATACCTATATATACCCTGCTTTGCTGGGGTCTCCCTGCCATTGTTCTGTTGATGTTAAGATGGCACTAGCGCGCCCACACCCTGGGGATCCTCTCGTACCTGTGAGGCTAGTCTCCGCATGGCCTCCTCTTGCCGCCTGCGCATTTCTGGAGTTCCTGGGCAGCTTCCACTGGTGATGGAAGAGTGGGCTGACGGTGGCTGTGTGAGTGGCAGCTCTCTGTTGGCATCCACATCTGGATTAAAAAGATGAGATTTTGCATCAGATCATCATAAAACTCTGAACTGGTTGAAGACTGGCTAAATTCAATGTGTTGCACAATCCCACAATTCTACTCTTAGGTATGTACCCAAGAGAATTTAAAATGTATGTCCATGAAAAAACTTGTACACAAATGCTCAAAGAAGCAAGATTCACATCAGCTCCAAAGTGGAAACAATCCAAACATCCATCAACTGATGAACTGATAAAATGTGGTACAGCCCCACAAGGGAACATTACTTGACAATAAAAAGAAATAAAATACCAATACATGCAAAACAACATGGATAACCCTTGGAAGTGTTACACTCACTCAAAGAAGCCAGTTGCAAAAGGTCATATAGTGTATGATTCTATTTATTTGAAATGCCAAGAACAGGAAAATTCACAGGAGACAAAAAAGCAGATTCATGGTTGCCTAAGGGTGGAGATAGGGACTTAGCAGGGAAATGAAGACGGACTGCTAACGGGCATAGGATTTCTTTTAGGGGGGAATGAAAACATTCTAAGATTATGGTGACTGCTTTACAACTCAGTGAATACACTAAAATGCACTGAATTGAACCATTTAAATGGGTGAATTACAGGGTTAGGTGAATTGTAGCTTAATAAAGCTGTTTTTAAAAATTTCCATTTGTTCATGTTATTTAGGTAGTATCTTAACTACTACTGGGCTTCCCTGGTGGCTCAGAGGATAAAGCGTCTGCCTGCAATGCAGGAGACCAGGGTTTGATCCCTGGGGTGGGAAGAGCCCCTGGAGAAGGAAATGGCAACTCACTCCAGTATTCTTGCCTGGAGAATCCCATGGGTAGAGGAGCCTGGCAGGCTACAGTCCATGGGGTCGCAAAGAGTCGGACACGACTGAGCGACTTCACACATGCACGCTAACTACTACTAGAAATCATGGACTATATTTGTGAATATGGACAATATTTTAACAAGGGGCACAAAATAAGTAGGCTGTTACTGGATGGTCAACAGCTGCTAAAGAGGAGGAGGAACAGGGAAAATGGTTTTCATGTGAGTCCCTACCAGGAGGACTGAATCGAGACCTCTTCCACCCAACTGGCTGTTGCCTAGAGTTCTGGATACACTGTAGGAGGGGAGGTGTGGGAGACAGCAGTGAAAGAAGGCTGAAGAAACAGTAAGTCCAGCGGCCGTCACTGTATCATGCCTGTTGCTCGCTCCCTTGCTCCACTCGTTTCCCTTTATCTGGTCCTTGATTTTGTGGGTAATTATGGTCTTCTGTCTTCTAGCTGTTCCCTTCTGGAGACGCCTTCCTTTCTGTTTGGGTGTTTTTACTTTCTGCTTGGTATTCAGAGAAGAGTGGAAAACAAGTGAATTGGGAGGAGCTGCTGGTATACACAGCAAATTGGCAAAATGGATTTCTGGGACGAGCAGGGTTAGGAGAGGAGGAACTACTCACTGCACAGCTATTTGGGGGCACGGCAGCTGTTGGCAAATATCAAACCCAAACAATAACTACACTGAGACTTCTAGGGATAGGAGAATAGAGTCCTGTGTTAGACTGAACTTCCCTAACGACTGTACTGAGTATCTCTGTAGTTCATGTGATAATATCCCAGTTACGCAACAGGTCCATTTTCACAAAATGTTTTTGTTCTTAGAAGAGTGTATGTGTTGAGGGGTGGGTGATGATGGTGGTGGAGACTGATGGGGGAGTAAGGTTTGGGAAGGGGTGTAGGTGGCAGGCTAGTGCCTGCCTTGACAGCTCTTCTGTGCCTTCCCAGGGAAATGACAAGGAGGGGGCGGCTGGGGGCTGGGTGTCTGTGGGGGAAAGACAGAGCCAGGCAGCGCAGTGCTGCAGGCTAGACTGCTCACATCTTCCAGAGCAGTGCTGCTCAGCATGGAGGAGGCGGAGGCAGGAGAACGACACAGGATGCAGAGAGAGAGGCCAGAAGCTCCAATAACGTTTCACCTATTTTCATCATCACTACAACTACATCACTGACTGAGGGTTGGGAAGGCCAGTGGGATTCAGAACACACCTATCAAAGCTTAAGGTAAATTAAACTGTAAAAACTGAATTCAGTTCTCTCTCTACAGACATCATCCTTATTCACTAACGAAAAAAATTCTGTTACTGCCAGTGACATTTCCAGTGCTGGCTCCTATAGTAAAAGATCGATGCTGAAAAACAGCTTGTTCTTTATTCTTTTTTTTATCCTCAAAGAAATACTTTTAAATTGGTTAATATGTATTCAATTCATATCTGTTTACAGAAATAACAGAAATATAAAATAGAAACATACAGATCACTGATTTTTTAAAAGTAGTATTTTTGAGCCCCAATACTTGAAAAGTTTTAACCAAAACCTCATGAGGATAATAATACAAGAAAGACAAAACACGTGCCCTCAAAACTAGAAAATTTAATGAGAGAGACAATTCTAGAACAAACTGATGTTATATTTTATTATTAATCATTTGCATAGTGGAAAATGAAAATTTTATAAAAGTGTGTAGTTTTGGGGTAACACCAAGAGTTGATTTTGTTGTCCAGAGTTAATATTGAAATATCAGTAAATGACGTCAACCACTTATTCCTGACTCATCTTAAGGAGTAGTGGTCTGGTTTGAACATCAAAGATGACAACAAAAATTACTACGTCAAAGATTACAACAAGGCAGTGCTGGTTCTGTGTAATCCTGATAAATACACAGCCACATACTCTATCCCTTTAATACCTTTTCAAGTTGTGAAAGTTAACTATCAGGCCAAATCTCCAGTCTAACATGTGGACATTTATCACATAAATGGGAGTGTCCTGGTATTTTTAGAGTTTCTCTGGAGGTAAAAGGCAATGGATGTTGGAGAATAACTTGATGAACTACCTTTAGAGAACCTTTGCTTTGGGGAGCACATGGTCGTTTTTATTAACTCCTGCTCTCTCAGGCTTGGGGGAGCCGCTCCCAGGTACTTTCGCTTTCAGAGAAGGCAGTTCTTCTTGCCCTTGAGCCATGATTCTACCATTCTGTTATCTGCCACAGTGATATACAGTGGAGTCAGAGAGACTATTACCTCTCTGGTTTTCTTCCTGACACAGCCAAATAGTTAACCTCTTGGATAACTCAGATAAGCAGTAGTCTGGTGTGATATGTACACACATTAAGCAAAGTACTGAAATAGGACTTCCCTGATGGTACAGCAGGTAAGAACCAGCCTGCCAATGCAGGGGACACGGGATCAATCCCTTCTCCAGGGAAGATTCCACAGCCAGGGAGCAACTAAGCCCACGCACCGCAACTACCGATGCCGCACGCCTAGAGCCCGTGTGCCACAACGAGAGAAGCACCTGCGATGAGCAGCTCTTGAACTGCAACAAGGAGCAGCCCCCGCCTGCCATGACTAGAGAAAGCCTTCGCAAAACAATGAAGGTCCAAGTCTATTAAAAATTAACAACTTGTGTACTAACATAGTAAAAAAGTTATACCAAAAAAAAAGGGAAAAAATAAGAAAACACTGGAATAGGTATGGCGAGTTACATTTAACCATGAAGACATCTTGGAATCGCAGAACTGTAACACAGGAATGAATCTTAAAGATCACCAAATTCTACTGATGCACTTTACGGGTGACAAAACCGAGGTCTCAAGAATTACAGTGAGAGTCTCAAAGTTACAACGTATTGTCAGTTTGAGCACTGGGACTCAACCTGTGGACTCTTGACTCCTCTAACATTCTGTCAATCTACCTCAGAAAAGCTTCATCCAGAAACCAAGCATGATATTGCTCTTAAGACAGGAATTCTTCTGTACTAATTCTTACTACACCCGGGCAAACAGAGACTCTTGATTTCAACTGGTTTTCTTTCTAGACACTAGTTCTTCTACATGTCAGATTATCTGTAAGTTTACCAGCGGCAATGTGCTTACCTAAAGACATGAAATTGTTAATGTCAACAGAAGCCAGGATATTTGGGGCTGTTCAGTGAGTTTCTCTTGAGTTCCCACAGCACTGTACTAGACTCTGTAGCTACTATGACCTCAAACCAATAATTTCTAGTGGTTGCTGTCTAGAAATCTATGATGAGCTAGATGACTCATTTGGACTAGTAGAGCAATAGTTTCTTTTTGTTCTCTTATAACTAGCAGAAGCCAGGTAGACACACTCAAACAGTTAACCTCTTAGATGACTCATATAAATAGTAGTCTGGTGTGATATTTAAGCACTCTGAGGAAAATACAGGACTAGGTATAAACAGTTACTTTTAAACATGAAGACATCTTAGAATCACATAGCAGTGTGATTTTAGCATAGGAGTCAATCTTAAAGATCATCTAAATTTGTGGTTCTCTGCATATACTATGTATAAGAATATCCGTACATTTCCTTTTAGCTCCTTAACTCGAGTTCCAGGCATAAACAGAGGGGAGCACAGCAAAATGGATGAGACTGGCCTCTGAAACCAGACTGATTAGGCGCAAATTCTAGTTCCACTCTACTGGCTGTGAAACCTGGGAGGGTTACTTAACCTCTCTGAGCCTCAAACCACTTATCTGTGAAAGGAAGAAAAGAGGACTACCTCACTTGAGTTTCTGAGAGGACTGGATGAACTAATATTTGTTAAACTCTTCGAGAGCACCTGGCACTAAGGACCATACAAGTATTTTAAAAACAAACAAGATCCTGATGGTGATCGTTAAACTGTGCCCTGCTGGTGATGAAAGAAGCATGAATATATATGAGATCTCAGCATCTCTTCACAAGGAAGCAGGAGAAATTCTTCAAGGACACAACGAAATTCACGCTCAAGCAGTGCAACAGACACCAATCACAAAGAAATGGAGGCTGCAAACAAGACTATGCCAGCAAGGCTGGGCACAGGCTGAGCAAAAGCTGACAGCAATGGATGCAAACAGCTCTAACAGGCAATAGCTGTACTCATTACCCGAAGGATGGACCAGCCAGCCAGCCAGGAGGGAAGACTCATACATTTATTCTGAGAGAAAGGGTTTTTCTGTCACACTTAGGTGATTGTCGGCTATATGGGCTAAATGTCAGCAGAGTATTACATTTTTTCTCCCAACTCCGAGTTGAAGATCCTCACATGCAAATCAGGTTTTGCAGATCAGAAAATGAAAGGATCTGAGACTTAATATAAAGATGAAACGAAATTTAAAAGCCATGTAGCAGAGAGTTCTTTTAAAAAAAAGGGTACCTACGTTTGGGGGAGGCGTGTGGGCTGTCGGAGGCGATCTGTCTCATCCGTGTTCCGTGGCAGCTGAGGGCCACCAGTCTGGAGATGATGGCGGTTTTGCCGAACCCAATGTTTCCCACGATCACGACTCCCTGGTTCACGCTGGCGTTTGAACTTTGAAGCTGAGCATCTATTTCATGGAAAACCCAATCCCGACCGACGAACACCGACTCTGTAGTGATGCTGGGCACTTCAAAGAGCAGGGGCTTCAGGGAGATATCGGGAGGTCTGTAAGGTGCAAAGCGGACTGGAAGGAACAATAAGAGAACAGGGGACTTAGGCCAGACTGTCGACACGGAGAGAAATAGAGAGCAAAAAATCAGTATGGTAGAGAAGACCATTGAGAGTTACACTGTGAGGGTATTCTGGGTTATTCAGAATAAGAAAACTCTGAATTTTGGTTCTGTACAGAGAGGCAATGATACATGAGCTGGAGCTACTTGCGACTGCAGCTGGCAGAACACAAACATGGCTAAAACAGCAGTAACTTATGTTATAGTCAGAAAGTCAGTGTGATACTCAAAATGATTTAACAATAGGGCTGGCCCAGGTGCTGGCAATTAGGAACAGTAGTAAAAACGCAGGGTCCCTCAAGCCTCCTTCTTGGCCTGGGGATAACCTTTAAAATGTTGGATTGTGAGGATCTCTAGGGTTGGGGTCTCGGGAGAGGCTGGGGTGTGGCAGGGAATCCAGTTGGCTGACAGCATCAGCTCTTTACCAACCTGCAAGGTCATATTTCAGTATTTAATCACCAACACGACCACACCACTACACATCAGTCCCATGGAAAGCAATGTGAAGAGAACTTGTCTATTTCTTTAAAAACACTAATGAAAAACAGTGATTCCTTTAAGTTCATTATGATATTTAAAATATATATATAGCAAGCATATTAGGGGAAGTAAAAGCTCTGATGGTATAAAAGGTTTCCAGTATGTTAAGTGGTCAAGAAAGCAGAAACTCAACTTTCACTAATGTCTCTACACCTGTACTGCTTATATTCATGCCAATTAAAAAAGATTTCTGGCTTCTACATACATGCACTGGGGACAAATCCCTATTGCTTTCCTCAAGACTTTTCTCTGTGCTTATGTAGTTGTGGGATGTGCTAAGTGCCAAGCATGAGCTCTAAGTGCAATGGTTCTCTAAAAACCTGTAATGTGACTTGGTTTCAATGGTCAACCTCCTAATAATACTGATGGTAAAAAGAAGTCCTGCCTGACCTCTCACATCTGAGTTAAATGTCTTCTTATCTGTTTTAAGAGTAGTTCTAGATGTACCATTAACCTCAGATATACAGATGACACCACCCTTATGGCAGACAGTGATGAGGAATTAAGGAGCCTCTTGATGAAGGTGAAAGAGGAGAGTGAAAAAGCTGGCTTAAAACTCAATATTCAAAAAACAAAGATCAAGGCATCCGGTCCCATCACTTCATGGCATATAGATGGGGAAACAGGGGAAACAGTGACAGACTTTATTTTCTTGGGCTCCAAAATCACTGCAGATGGTGATTGCAGCCATGAAATTAAAAAGATGCTTGCTCCTTGGAAGGAAAGCAGTGACAAATCTAGAGAACGTATTAAAAAGCAGAGCCATTACTTTGCGTACAAAGGTCCATCTAGTCAAAGCTAAGGTTTTTCCAGTAGTCACGTATGGATGTGAGAGCTGGACAATAAAAAAAGGTTGCATGCTGAAGAATTGGTGCTTTTGAACTGTGGTTTTGGAGAAGACTCTTGAGAGTCCCCTGGACAGCAAAGAGATCAAACCAGTCCATGCTAAAGGAAATCAATCCTGAATATTCACTGGAAGGACTGAAGCTGAAGTTCCAATACTTTGGCCACCTGATATGAAGAGATGATTCATTGGAAAAGGCTGGGAAAGATTGAAGGCGGGAGGAGAAGGGGACGACAGAGGATGAGATTGTAGGATGGCATTAGTGACTCAATAGACACGAGTTAGGGCAAACTCTGGGAGATGGTTAAGGACAGGGAAGCCTGGCATGCTGCAATCTATGGGATCACAAAGAGTTGGACATGACTGAGTAACTGAACAAGATGTATCATTTATTTTTAAATTATTATTATTTTTTAAAATTTTATTTCTGTATAGTTAACCTTAGCACAGTACCTTGACACATAGTAGGTGCTCAATAAATGCTTACTGAAAGATTTAATTAAAAACAAAGCATTACATTCTAACCCCATATTATATTTTGGAGAATAAACGTCAGAGGTGGGAAGGGGATGAGACAGGAGAAAGGAAATCATAAAAGTGGAAATTACGTCTACTTATGCTAAAGCTGAAACTCCAGTACTTTGGCCACCTCATGCGAAGAGTTGACTCATTGGAAACGACTCTGATGCTGGGAGGGATTAGGGGCAGGAGGAGTAGGGGATGACAGAGGATGAGATGGCTGGATGGCATCACTGACTCGATGGACGTGAGTCTGAGTGAACTCCGGGAGTTGGTGATGGACAGGGAGGCCTGGCGTGCTGCGATTCATGGGGTCGCAAAGAGTCAGACACGACTGAGTGACTGAACTGAACTGACTGATACTGCTTATATTATTCTAGAACATACTTAAACCATTCCAACATCTTAATATAGAATCTGGAGATGGAAGCTTACTTTACTTGAGAAAAACACACACATGTAAACACTCTCACTTAAAACTATTGCAAAGCCATCTGAATGATAACTGAGCATTTTAAAAAAGGATAATTCTAAAAGTAGTACAAAAGTTAAAAATATAAAGTCAAACTCTAATAATAGAAGCAAATAGTTTCCTATGTCAGTTTTAAAATATCCCAAATTTTCACTTAAAAAAAGAAAAGGCTGTGGAGATACAGATACATGGTTACTCATAATTTCCTGATTCACATCTGTTTATCAAAATGTACTCTTTTAAAATACATATATAATTACAGAATTAGGTGAAAATTAGACTTTGACTTGCTAAAAATACTCTTAATCTAGTGCCTTACAGTTAAATAGATTCTACTTTACTTTTCTTTTAAAGTTTACTTTTCTTAAATATTATTTTATTGAGCTATAATTCACATACTGTAACGTTCATCCTTTTAAAGTATGTAAACCAGTGGTTTTTTAGTACATTCACAAAATTGCACAACCATCATTATTTAATTCCTAAAGATTTTCATCACTGTCCAAAGAAAACCACTTACCCATTAGCTGTCACTCTCCAGTCTCCGTTTCCCTAGTGCCTGGCAACCAAAAAGTTTCTGTCTTTACAGGGTTGTCTATTTGAGACATTTCACATATATATTACCATACAATAGCCTCTGGTGTCTGGCTTCTTCCACTTAGCATGTTTTTGAGGTTCATCCATGCTGTAACATGTATCAGTACTTCTACTGCTGAACAATATTCCATTATATGGATATATCACATTTTGTTTATCCACTTATCACCTGACAAACATCTGGGCTGTTTCCACTTTTTGGCCATTACGAATCACGCTGCTGTGAACATTCATGTACAGGTTTTTGTACATGTGTTTTCAGTTCTCTTGGGTATACTTCCAGGAGCAGTACTGCTGAACGTACTGCTGGGTCATATGGAAACTCTATGTTTTAGCTTCTTGAGAAACTGCCAAACTGTTCTATTTTAGTTTTGTTATTTTTTATGGAAGTAATATATTCACTACAGAAAATTTAGGAATAGCAGATAAACAGAATAATAATCTTACTCCCACTAGCCAGAGAGAAACACAATTCACTTTTTTCCTGAGTTTTGTCTGTACAAATAGATACTTATTTTTAAAACAAAAATCGTACTATAGATACCATTTCATAACCTGCTTTTCTTGCTTTGCTTAGCAATTCCAAAGTTCTGAAAAAGTGGATTCTGTCAGACTCGCCAGCTTAACTGTTGCTTCAGTGGAAGGACTGATCCTTGGAGCGCTTCACTCCATCCTTTCCAATTATGTCACTTGACAGCAGGGGGCTGTTCACCATGCAAGGGGTTTCCTGGGTAGCTGAGTGCCCTTGGTGGGCAGACACTCACACAGACCTGCTGAGCTCTGGCTGAGCAATCATAGGACTCCCAGAGAAGAAGGAGAGAACAGAAGATCAATTGGCTTGATATGAGTCTAAGAAGAGATCTCAGGTCACAAACAGCTGGTTTCAGAACCAGAATCAAAACCTAATTCTTTTTTTTTTTTAATACTGTAGATTAACTCATATATATAGAATCTAGAAAAATGGTACTGATGAGCCTATTTGTAGGGCAGGAATAGAGACACAGACATAGAAGATGGGCTTGTGGACACAGGGGATGGGGAAGGAGAGGGAGGGATGGACCGAGAGAGGAGCACTGACATGTGTCCACTACCACGTGTAAACAGATAGCTAAGGGGAAGCTGCCGTTTAGCACAGAGACCTCAGCTTGGTGCTCTGTGATGACCTAGAGCGGTGGGATTGGGGAGTGAGATATGAGGCTCAAGAGGGAAGAGACATATGTATACATATGGCTGATTCGCACTGTTGTACAGCAGAAACTGGCCTAACACTGAAAAACAATTATATTTCAATTAAAAAGAATTGGTAAATAAAGAAAAAAACTCCTAACTCTGACTCCAAAATCCAGGGTTTTTTTTTTTTTTTTTTGTATTATACTATGTTTCTCTATAGCATATCAGTATTAAATTTGAAATCTGGTCATCAGTTATATCACTGATGACTAGAACTGAGCGGACTTGGCTGACTGGGTAGGCTAGCTTCTTTCTCCTTCACCTCTCCTGTGCTTCCCTTTAGAAATGGCATGACTGGCCAGAGAGAGAGAGGAGAGCTTCTCAGACACTCAGGTGCTTTCTAGACTAACAGACTTATCTGTTCAGGTCTACGATTACTTAACAATTTGTCTCAAAAGGGGCTTTCAAGAACATGACCGATGCTGATTTATAATACAGGGTAAGTACAGACTCAACTTCAATGCTGAAGTTTCTGAGAAAAATTCTATTAAGATAACTTGTTCTCACGTTGACGTAATCTCTCATCATATTTTATTCTACTGAGAAAGCTCTGACATTTTGAAAAGTTATTTTAAAAATTTTCTAAAAATGTAATCAATTCACAAAAGCCTCAAGGGAAGAACAGACAAAATTAACCCAGCACCATATGGTAAAACAACTGTAGACACCAAGAACAGCCCAGAAACGATTTCTGTACCTCAGAACCTAAGGCTTTTGTCAGATCAATATGATAAAAGAAAGCCACACTCTCTATGTACCAACAATAAATTTAGGGCATATGAACAAGAAGGCACCCTGGCCTCCGCCGTGGGACATGGAGGTAATGAATACTTTCTGTGGCATTCATCTTCCTAAATAAATGTTTCTTTGTTTAGGAGATCAGCTGGCTTCCAAGAGATTTTCTAAAGCAGAAACTATGGAAATAATCCAGTGAGAAAGAACCATTGCAACTGTAGCTGAGCCAAGGGAAAAAAATGAGCTAAACTATACATTTAGCAACAGATTTCAGTTCTCTAAGCCCTGGTACCCAAGAAGTGGATGTCCCAGGGCAGCAAGAGACAGGAAGATCATCCCACGCTTCTCAAAACATTCCCAAGTATACCGACATCTGGAATTTAATTTGAAATTTGTTAAAAAAAAAAATGATGTGTGGTTGAAGAGAAGGGAAGAATGGATAGATATATGATAGAAATAATAAAACATTAATGACATACTCAAGGCAAGTATATGAGTGTTTATTGTGAAACTTGTCCTTTTGGGGGTATATCTGAAAATATTGCTAATAAAATGTTGAAAGAAAAAGCACCTAAAGGAAAAACATTCCCATAGAGTACACAAATACGGAAAGTTTTGGAAAGCAGTTTTTTCTCCTTTTTAAGAAATGTAATAACCACTCAAGACTCAGATCTGTGTGTACATCTCTTCAATGCAAATTAGGCTTGTGACAGACCAATGAAAGCTCTCTAGGAAACGGTCTCTGTGAGACCATCAATATGAATAATCATGTATCTGGACTTACAGAGAAAACTGACCTTTCTTTAGCTAGAGCAAAGAGTAAACATTTAAAAAACAAACAAAAGTGCATTAGGGCTAATAGACCAGCTTGTCCCAGTGCAAATATAAGCAGCTGCAGCCAAAGGAAAAGGGGAAAGGGAAGTGGGGGCAAAAGAGCTCTAACTGGATTTAGACTAAAGCATATTTACTCGTGGAAAACAACCATGAATCATTTGAAAAGAAGTCAGTCACGGGATTGGCAGAAGAAAGGGTCTGTGTCATACAGCCAAGGTCTGGTACAAACAGTAGGGTTGTGCTTCTTCATATTCCTCCACAATGGCTGTAAAGTCTAGCCTGGAAGCACCTCTGTTCCTCAGAACAAAAGATAATTTCAGGCTTATTCTTAGGCTTCAGGCTGTGCATGTTATTCTCCACACAGCACAGGAAAAACACAGGTGCTTCAGACAAAACCTGGTATCACATCAGCACCCAACATAAGTCAATAAACATGTTAAGTTTTTCTTAAGTATGCTTATGAAACCAAGGCAGGGCTCATCTGCCTACTGAGTTTCTCGAAGGCTCACACTCCCATTTACAACAGTCAATCTGTTTAGGGTCTGTTGCTTATTTATGGCACTAAAGAAAAGAACTACAGTAGGCAGGTCCTCCTACCTAAGGAAATGGAGTTTTTGAAAAATGTAAAGCAATTTGAAGCAGGTCCTAAAAAACAATCTAAAGATAACAGCTTGAGAAATGTTCATTCCAGATAACTTCTGCTTTAAAAAAACAAACAAAAAACAGATTAAATAAAGCAGAGTCATTTTCGGGGTCAGCAGGGAAACCTACAGCAGAGTGGGTAAAACTGGACTTGGAGCCAGGCTGCCTCAGTTGGTATCCTGTCTCTGTTACTCACTAGCTGTGCAACCTTAGGAAAGTTACTTATGTTCTTGATCTCTCAGTTTTCCTCATCCTTAAATCAGGGATAATCATGACATGGCAGGATTAAAGCAAGTTAATACAAAAGTGTGCCTAGGACAGTGTCTGTTGGTTAACTGCCGTTGTGGGTACTTCTGTCCATACCATCAAGCCAAAAAAGAATACAGTGTAACCTAATCACCTTCCTCCCACATACATTTATTTAAAACAAAACAATGAAAAGGATATTGAGAACTCTCCTAGAGCCCTCACCCCTTTGAACTACTGACTTATATCCCTTCATCCTTTCACCCTCCAACATTTTTTAAAAAAATTTTATTGGAATGTAATTGCTTTACAACGCTGGGTTAGTTTCTGCTGTACAACATCATGAATCCACCATAACTATACATATATCCCCTTCCTTTTGAGCCTCCCTCCCACCTCACCCCCCATTCCACCCATCAAGGTCATCACAGAGCACCGAGCTGAGCTCCCTGTTCTATACAGCAGTTTCCCACTGGCTATCTATTTCACACATGGCAGTGTTATGCATGTCAACCCTACTCTCAAATCGTCCCTCCCTCTCCTTCCCACCCCTGTGTCCACAAATCCACTCTACATCAACACCTCTACTCCTGCCCTGCAAACAGGTTCATCAATACCATTTTTCTAGATTTCACATATATGCATTAACATATTATATCTATTTTTCTCTTTCTGACTTATTCACTCTGTATAGGAGGCTCTAGGTTCATCCACATAAACTGACTCAATTTCATTACTTTCTATGGCTGAGCACTAGTCCATGGTATACACGTACTACTGAAAGAGCCACACTTGCTGTCTTCAGTTCCGTAACAGGAACTCATTCGAGTCTAGCTTCCTCCCACATTACTCTGTTGAACTGTTTTGGTTAATGACACTAAAGATGGTCTAACTTTTAAGTCCAGTGAATTATTTTTAGTTTTTATGCTTAACCACAGCTCGGTACTTAATACTTTTAACATATCCCCAATTTTTGAAATAAATTCTTGGGTTTGACATAGTAACACTTTCTTCTAGTTCTTTTTGGGCCCTTTCTTCCTCTTCTTCAATGATTCTTCTCTTCTGCCTCTCTCTGAAATACTGCCAATCTTAGGTTATATATTTTATTGTTTTTTTCTTCTTCATGATCTTCCTGGGTAATCACAAAGGAACAGACTAATGGCTTTTACAACTATCTAAGTGGTGATGGCTTATATTTGTCTTCCAGATCCCAGTTCTAAACTCCTGTACAGCATTCTCAGCAACTTATAAGAGTTATCTCTGTGGATTTCCAGTAGGTATCTCAAACTTAAAATGTTTAGAACTAAAGTTTGATCTCATTCACCTTAACCTATTCTTTATTTTCCATTCAATGTCTCTAATTAAATATTCCCATCTGTCTGGTCTCCCAAGATAGAAACCTGGGACTCATCAGGACTTCTTTCTGGACCTTTATAACTGATTTGTCACAGGACCTATCATTGATTCTTAAGGAATTTCTTTCAGATATATTTCCTGTTTTCTTTTCCCATTTCACTGCTATTTATAGTGATATAACCTCTGGAGGAGCTTCTAGATCATTCTAAGCCTCAGTTTAATTATCTTTAAAATGAGGATAATAAGAATATCTATTTCATAAGGCTAAATAAGAAAAGGCACATTAATTTCTTAGTTCAGAACCTAATTAATCCTCAACTGAGTGACAGTCATATGGTTCAGATTCTCAACATCTCTTGTTTTCACCATATACTTCAACAAGCTTTTTTAAATATAAATTTATTTATTTTAATTGGAGGCTAATTACTTTACAATATTGTATTGGTTTTGCCATACATTAACCTTATATCCCACATATTCTTCCTGTTTTTAGCCATCAACTACATGTATCTGATAAAATCATATCAGCATCTACACTTCCACCCTTGTATCTCATCAACTTAACCCTACCAAAATAACCCTTCCACCCTTGTATCTCATCAACTTAACCCTACCACAATCACCCAACCTGGTAAGTCCTTACTAACTAGGGCAGCTCTTGTCATAGGGAATATACATTCAATAATGTTTAATAAATGAATTCATGAATGAAAACAGTGAATATGAATTTTCCATTCTCAACTGCAGGGAAATGTTCACAGACTTGTCTTTGGTAGAACAGGAAGGCTACAGGAAGACAGTTATAGGATGCAAACTCAGGTCTTTGAAAATTACTTGAACTGTACCATGATAACAAAAATAAACGAATCATCTGTTTCCCACCTTTCAGGGATAAATTCTTATTTAAAGTTTACTGTCATAAACAAGAGAGCCATTAAGTAACAAGACATTTGGAAAAGAAAAACTGTTATTTTCCGAGCTCTGTGCATATCACAGGGAAGGCCTGGATGCTGGCTAAGACACTGATAATCAAACAATCATATTCCCACAGGAAGCTGGGAGAAGGGAGAAAATGTGCTTTAGAGCTAGTGTCCAAAGAGGATAGAATATATATTTTTTAAAGACTATTTTCCCTTTCTTTTTGAAAAGTTACTGAGAAGGCTGATGCCACACACATCCATTTAATAACTAATGTCTTGCTAATGTGACATGTGGGATTTACTTTGTGTAAATAACAAACTATATTTAAAATTCCTCATTATTATAGGTAAAATATGTATTTTAGCTTTTAGAAAACCCAGTTCTAACCATCAAGACAGTCATTTTCTGATGAAAGATGGGTTGATGCTTTGCTTCCTCTATAACTTTCATTTTAAAAATCTGGAATCCAATTTCTATTTCTGGCCAACATGAAGAAACGTGGACTAGATCTGCCCTCCCACCTAAAACCAAGATAAACAAACAAAGCTCTAGACAGAATATACGAAACAATGGTTTTCAAGACACTAGACAAAGGCAATGAGTAATAATAATCCCTGAGAGATGGAAAACAAATGAGGTAAACTCTATGCCCACTCGCAACACTGACAGAATTTTCAGACCACAGTGTAGGGAGGGAGAATCCAGTCAGATTCTGACAGACTCCCTTAGCTGAGCAGACGGAACTGAGAATCCAGGGAGACTAAGGCAGTGACAGTTCAAAGGAGAAACAGCTATAAAGAAATAATTCTGGAAACCTCATCAGAGCAGTGACTGACACAAGTGTGAAGACTGAAGAGAGTACCTGCCGCTTACATAGGGCCAGCAATAGTGCCTGTTTCTTCCAGCTGTAATGGAGAACCTCACAATGTACAGGACACTGGATATATCCAGGAAGATCTTGACCCAGCAGTACAGAATAATGATACCTGCAAATATTGTTCTGATTCTACTCCAATTGTAAGGACCAGACCCCAAACTGATCATGCTATTTCCAAATAACTAACGCACATTCCAGAAAAAAGTTGAAGAATACTTATAGGAATACAAAAATATGCAACGCCCAATAAGGTAAAATTCATAATGCTTGGCATCCAAGTGAAGATTAACAGGCATGCACAGAAGTGGGAAAATATGAACCATAACTAGCAGAAAAATCAATCAATTGAAACTGACCCAGAACTGACACAGATGTTAGAATCAGCAGAGAAAAGTATTAAAAACCATGATTATAACTATATTCAGCATGTTCAAAAGGGACATGGAAGATACAAAAGACCCAAATTGCACTTCTAGAGAAAAAAATCAGAAATGAATAAAACACCTACATGGGATTTGTGACAAATTTGACATTACAAAAGATGAGTAACCTTAAAGACATAGTAATAAAAGTTATGTAAAATTAAATATACAGAGAGGGACTTCTCTGGTGGTCCGGTGATTAAGAATCTGCCTGCCAGTGTAGGAGACATGGGTTTAATCCCTGGTCCAGGAGGATTCTACATGCTTTGGAGCAATTAGGCCTTTGCATCACAACCAATGAACCTGCATTCTAGAGCCTGTGAGCCACAGCTACTGAGCCAGAGTGCCACAACTACTGAGGCCTAAACACCTAGATCCTGTGTTCAACAGTGAGAGGCCACTGCAAGGAGAATCCTGTGCACCACAATGAACAGCAACCCCACTCACCAAAATTAGAGAAAGCCTTCATGCAGCAACAAAGACCCAGTGCAACCAAAAACAAAAAAAATAAAATACACAGAGAAAATAGATAAAAAATTTCAAATTATTTAAAAAAATTAAAAAAGCATCAGTGAACAGTGAGACAACTCCAAGTTGTCAAATAATATGTGTAATTAGAGTCTAGGAAGGTGGGGGACAAAAAATACATTTAAAGAAAAATGGTTATAGAATTTTCAAAATGATAAAAACTATAAATTTCCTGATCAAGGAAACTCAATGAGATTCAAGTGAAGAAACATGAAGAAAATGACACCAAGGCAAATCACAGTCAAACTGCTCACAACTAGTGATGAAGAAAAAATCTTGAAAGCAGTCAGAGAATAAAAAGACACATTAAGTACAGAGGAAAAAACATAAGGACGATAGCAGATTTCTTGTCAAAAATAATGCAAATGAAAAGGTAGTAGACCTAAAGCTTTAATTTATGGAAAGAAAAAAAAAAAACACGTCAATCTAGAATTCTATACCCATTGAAAATATCTTTCAAAAATAACAGTGAAATAAAGATTTTTCATACATATAAAAGCAAAAAAATTAATAATTAGTCACCAGTAGATCCGTAATATAAGAAATGTTAAAAGGAGTCCTTCAGGCAGAATAAATATGACACCAGATAGAAAAATACAAAGAAAGAAATGAAGAGCACCAGAAATGGGAACTATGTGAATTAACATATAAGATTTTTTTAAAAACTGGGGTGGGAGTTGGGTTCATGTTTGGGAACTCATGTACACCCATGGTGGATTCATGTCAATGTATGGCAAAACCAATACAGTATAGTAAAGTAAAATAAAGTAAAAATAAAAATAAATAAATAAATAAAAGATAGCGACCTTTACATGGGGGGTGGCGGATTATAACATTTAGATAAGTAAACTGTCTCACAATAACATAAAGGCCGGGAGGACAGAAACAAAATTATACTATAGCAAGCAAAACAGTTACCATAACAGGCTTGAGACTGCTACCCTGAGAAAGCCTGCTTGCAACGCTGGTCCTCACCTGAAGTTTGGGAATGTGGATTTCAAGAGGATTCCCATGATTCCCAGAACTAAAAAGAATGGCTCACTGTGCCTAATTTGTTTGTACAAACAATACTGCTTATGCTGAATGCTTGCTTTTCTTCTGGGAGTCTGGAATTTTGGTATGTTTTAGGCAAGGAGGTCTATATAAAAACTTCGGGCACTGAATCTAATGAGCTCTCATGTTCACACATGTCACAACTCATTGTTGGAGAAATCAAATGCATCCTGTGTGACTTTACTGGGAGAGAATACTTCAAAGCTTCTGTCTGATTTCCTCTGGACTTTGCCCCACACATCTTTTCCCTTTGCTGATCTTGCTTTGTATCACCTTACTGTAATAAAGCATAACTATGGGAATGACTATATGCTGTGGACTGTAAGTCCTTCTGGTCAGTTAGTGAATCTGGGGGGAGGGCACCCCAAACACAAGTATTGTAAATGCCTTGAAAAACTAATCAAGAGAGACCACATTTTTGGCTCATAAAAAATTGTGAATAAATTTAAAAGAATTCATGCTGTTCAAAGTATGGTCTTGACCATAACACAACTAAATTAGGAATCAAGAGCAGAAATTTATCTGGAAATTCCTGCAAAATATCAATGAGTTGAAGAAAATATCAAAAAGCAAAACAGTATTTTAAAAGTGAAAATACAAAATCTGTGAACTACAGCTAATGCATTACTAAATAAAGAAATTTATAGCATTAAAATGCCTATGTTAGGATAGAAGAAAGGTCTATGTCAATGACCTTATCTTTTACCTCAGCAAATTAGAAAATAAAGAAAAAAATCCCAAAGTAAGCAGAAGGAAACAATAAAAATTAGAGTGGAAATAAACAAAATAATAAAAAGAAAAACAACAGAAAAAATTAATGAAAATAAAAATAACATTACAATAAGCTTAATAAAACTGATAAGCCTCTAAGCAGACTAATAAGGACAGAGAGAAGACATACAATACCAGTAAGAACAGAATAAAAAATGATGGGCAAAATGACTAAAAAGGGTAAGGGGATACTATGAACAACTTTACACCAATAAATTTCAACAGGTTATATAAAAGAGACACATTTCTTGAAAGATACAAACTAATGAAACCCACTAAAAAGGAAACACATAGCCTGATATCTAATAAAGTAATTGAATTGATAGCTAAAATCTCTCCATAATGAAAACTCCAGACCTTAATGGCTTCATGAGCAAATTCTACCAATAATTTAAGGAAGAAATAATATCTATTTTATACAAACTCTTTATAAACCTAAAGAGAGACTACCTTCTCATTACTATGATATTAAAGCCAAAGATATTGCAAGAAAACTACAAACCAATATATCTCATGAACATAGATGCAAAAAACATATACAAAATTATTGTAAATTGAGGCCAATATAAAAAAAATACATCATGATCAAGTGGATTTTATACCTGGAATTCAAAGTTGGCTTAACATTTGAAAAATCAATGTAATTTATTACATTAACAAAGTATAAAAGAATACTTTATATGATTATTTCCACATATAGAGAGAAAAACCATTTGACAAAATCCAACACAAAATTCTTGATTAAAAAAAATAATCAAACAACTCTTAGCAAACTAACGAAAGTAGTTTCAATCCAATAAAGTGCATCTATTGAAAATCTAGAGTGAAAAACTGAATGCTGTCTCCCAAAGATCAGAATAAGGCAAGGATTTCTGCTTTCTTTGCTTCTATTTAACATTGTACTAGTTCTAGCCAGAGTAATAAGGCAAGAAAAAGAAAAAGGAAGAAATGAAACTATCTTTATTTGCAAACAACATGATTATCTATGTAGAAAAGCCTACAGAGTCTATAAAAAAGCCATAAGAAATAACAAGTGAGTTTAGCAAGGTTTCAGGATACAGGAACAACATACAAAAATAAAAAATCAATAGTACTTCTATATAATTGTTGATTAGCAATGGACAATTAGAAATCAGAACAAAAGCAATACTATTTTTAATAGCATAAGAAATACAAAATACTGAAAGATAAATGTAACAAAATATTTTCAACATCTGTACAATGACAAAACATTTCTGAGAGAAGGAAGACCTAAATGAATAGAGAGACATATTATGTTCATGGACTGGAACATTCAACATTGATAAAAAGTCAGTTTTCCCCAAATTGATCTACAGATACAATGCAGTCCCTGTCAAAATTCCTGCAGACTTTTTGGGTAGAAATTTACAAGTTTCACATGGAAATACAAAGAACCCAGAAAAGCCCTGAAAATAAATAGTAACAGTGAAGGGTTAACAATCCCAATTTTAAGCTTTATTATCAAGTTATAGTAATCAAGAAGGTGTGCTATTAGCATCAAAATAGACAAAAATTAATGGAACAGAAGTAGTCTAGAAAGAGATCCATACATATATGGATGACTGATTTTCGACAGTACAAAGGTGCAAAAGGAATTCAGTAGAATAGTCTCTGCAACGAAGGATGTTAGAACAAATAGAAATCTATATGCCAAAAAGAAAACCCAAAAACTCTGATACATACAATGCACCACATATAAAATTAACTCAAAATCAATCAATCACCTAAACATAAAACTTAAAATTGTGAAATTTCTAGAAGAAAATATAGGAGAAAGTATTTGTGACTTTTGGTTTGCCAAAGAACTCTTACATACAATGCCAGAACAATCCATCAAAGACAAAAATTCATAAGCTGAACTTCTAAAAACTTCTGTTTCAAAAGATACTGTTAAGAGAATGAAAAAACAAGCCATAAACTGGAAAAACACATTTGCAAAGTGGTGGTGGTTGGTTTAGTTGCTAAGTCGTGTCTGACTCTTGTGACCCCATGAACTGTAGCCTGCCAGGCTCCTCTGTCCATGGGATTCTCCAGGCAAGAATATGGAGTGGGTTGCCTTCTCCAGGCATTTCCTTCTCCAGGGGATCTTCTCGACCCAGGGATCGAACCCAGGTCTCCTGCATTGCAGGCAGATTCTTTACTCACTGAGCCACAAGGGAAGTACACATCTGATAAAAGACTGGTATCCAAATTATGTAACAAACTCTCAAAACTCACTAATAAGAAAAGAAACCACCCAATGCAAAAGTAGACTTGATATCTGAACAGACACTTCACTAAAAAAGACATTTGATGGCTAATAATCATATGAGATGATTAACAATAAGCACAATGTTGTACAGCAGATTCCTAGAACCTTTTTATCTTGTGTGACTCAAACTTCTCATGCCCACTGAACAGCAACTCCCCATTTTCCATTCCCTGCAGGCCTTGGCAACCACCATCTGGCAATTAGTGTTTATACGCAACTGTTTCCCATTCCTAACACCCCAGTGTACCGAACTAAGTACAATAAGCTATTGTATTGCTATTATTATAGTAAAGATTTTTATATTATATTGTCTCTGATATAAGATAGCATGGTGGTTAAGAGCACAGGCTCCAGAGTCTATCAGATATGAAATGAATCCTCGTACTGCCAATGACTAGACACTGTAACTCTAAGCAAGCTATAAACCTCCCTAAGTCCCAGTTTCTTTACTACTACTACTTGCATCAAAGAGTTATGAGGATTAAATAGCATGTTTAAAACTCTTAGCACTGTGTCTGTAAAGAATAAGAACCCCAATAAATGTAAGCTATCATTTGTTATCTATTTAAAAGTTTCCTATTCTCAGCATTTGTCTTACTGTTTTGGGAAGTCTATTGTATTCTATTAATGTGAGGATAAAAAAGGTAAAAGACTTAGTTTACTCTGGGAAATAATACTTTGGGTCTTTAAATAACTTGAATATTAAATTTCAGCTTTCAGACATTGGTCTTATAGAAGAACATTTGTTGAGAAAAACTTTGAAGTCATTTCTGAGTGGAATTTTCAGGAAGGGAACAATGATCTTTGAAAAACAGCTAAAGAAATAGGGAAAATCCAACTCTCCCTAATGTTGCCACTTTTTACATGTTTCTTCACATTTAATACCTCAAAATGTAGGAAAAATATAAAAACAGTAAAGATTTTTAAATGTGAAACATCTGATAAAAAGTATATAACTATATCAACATTGTTTTTTGTAATTAGATTGTTGGTCTTGAAGGTGAGATTTTTACTGGAGAATCAGAACTGACTAATTACTTGAAATTTAAGATTAAAGATTTTTAGACTGAACACTCAGTGATGAAATAGCTATGAGCCTACAAAGGAAATTCTCCAGTGCTATATTTTATTAGTATCTGGGGAAGTCATTCCATAAAAAATATTTTATTACATACTGCAAGGTTGGAACGCTTAAGATCATTTTACTGAATCAAAAATGTTTTACAAAGTGTTACCTAAATAAATTTCCTGGCATTATGGTAACTTTAATAAGATTTAGTCACTTTTGGAGAAAATAAATAGAAGGATTAACTGGGAAGCTATTCTTTAAATCTAATTTAGATCAAAACATAAAAATGGCTTAATGGTTATTTATTTTTCTTTATTGCACTTAAGGCATTTAAAAATATTTTCAGTGACTTATTCCTGCAGAATTAATTATCATGATTAGAATTTCTTTCATGTTACTCCACAGCCTTTCTTTAAGTAGTATGTTATTTACTGCAAGAGGTTGATCCATGCCTGTTAGAAGATTAAATGGTTTATAGACTCTTCTCTCTCTCAAAGGTTAATTCTTTCTTTTCAGGTCTTTCTGGGGGAACTTTGGTGTATATTAGCCACTGTTCATGCTTTCAAATTTTAAGATAAAACTTTCCAACTAAAGCTGGTTTACATAAAAACCAGACCAGTGGGCCTGTCTGTAGCTACTTTAACAAGTAGTGATCCATTTAAAAAAATCAATGTATGTCAAAACCAATACAGTATTGTAAAGCAAAATAAAGTAAAAATAAAAATAAAAAAAAAGAAAGGCAAAAAAAAAAAATTAGTTTGACTACTCCAAAAAGTATAAATCCTTTTCTAACAGACATTCAAAGACATCCAGTTTGAGCACTGCATTTTCAAATTTTAGGGTACTATGCCAAAGAGCTGGCTAGAGGTGAGAGCATCACCTCATAAACCAAAACATACAACCTACTTGAATATTTATATATAGGTAGTTATGCGCATGCAACTTTATTTCTGGATTTTCAATTTACCTAAAAAGAAAGAAATTTAATCTTGTAAAAACAAAACAATGAACAATGAGACAGAAAAGACTGATGGAAATATCCCCTTGTAAATGTGAGAGCAAGCCAGGCAATTGATGAAGATGACTAAGCAACACAGCATCCTCAGGGATGTGTGACTCAGTGGTTTAATGCAAGCTGATTAGCTTCATGACATACATCTTAGTCATCTTTAGAAAGGATTCATTGTTTTGGAAAAGGAAGGGACTCATAAATGGCATGAAGCACTGATTTTATTTGATAAAAATTCAATTATTTGCTTTGACAAAGCCAAGTTAACTGTGGCAGGGTCAATTTCACATCAGTTCTGCCAGTGAGTAAAGACTATCACTTGCATATACGCCCCTCCAACCTGGTATCTATTAAAGTGGCTATTACCTAAATCCAATGCCTGTGAATGGCCATTTATGTAATGGGATTTAGTAAAAGTCCTAAGGAAACCAACACATATCGAGAAATGAAACTTTAATAAGGAGCGTATAATCTCTTTAAGCACAACAGCGTGATTATGGTTTCATATCAGGTAGGTTCCAGCATCTTATCATTAATAATCTGTTATTAATTTACCCCAAGTAGCTACCACTATTCAAAGTCATTATGCTATGGTATGCTCTGTGTATTTTAACGCCCCTGATTCCATTTATATATTCCGTCATAAGATTTACAATATTTATGCATAAAAACCAACACCCTCTTCTTTCCTTTTACTGGATAGCAAACTTAGTTTCCGTCTTTTTCTGGGTAAAAAGAGATTCCATTAGGATGGTCAGAAAGAGTGAGAAGTTTCAGGTCTAGCATGAAACTCCACATTTACACAGTGTGATTAAATTAAAAGTGGACCCTCAAAACAATTTTTAAGACTTGAGTTAAACACTTGAAGGTTTCAAATTAGTATCTGTCAAGGACAGTCAGGCTTTGGGACCCAAAAGGCACCTGCAGTAGGTTAGTCAGCTGTATCCTCTGCACTGGGACACAATCTACTGTAACTCTTTTGTCATTAGAGTTCAAGCTTTTGGATGGTTGCCAGCTAGGAAACTACTCACTTGCTGAACTAAGACTCTGACCAGTGCACTCATGTGACCTCCTTCTCATTGTTGGGCTGGGTCTCTGGAAACATAAATTTCACTAGAACAGTTGTTCAAAACAGCTGTCTTGAGAAAGTGAAGAAAAAAAAAGTTTTTTTTTTTTTTTTTTAACTAATGAAGCAAATGTTAATACTAATGCCCAACTTGAAGATCCAAACTGTAGCTCGTGGATTATCCCAGCAACTTTTGCTTCAAGCAGTCAAAAGACTATTATTATGGTCAAACAACTGCAGTTATTATTAAGGTAACCGCTAAATGAACTATGCCTATACTATTAAACCATGTCCATGAATAACTTCTAACCAACTCTCAAACTACACTTTCCCACATTTCTGCAAACAGGCTGTATGATCCTTAAAGGTATAAAACTAATTGTCAATGACAATAGTATCCTCTAAATTCGTTTTTCTTAAAGTGTGATCTTGGAACCCCTGAGGCTTCTCAAGAAGCTTTTAGGGGTCCACAAAGGCAAAACTATTTTCATAGTACTAAGAGGTTATTTGCCTTTTTTCACTCTCATTCTCTCACAAGGGTCGGGTGGAATTTTTCAGAGCTTACATGATGTTAACATACAATGGGTCTATTAAAAAAAGAAAAGAGCAAGTATTTTAACAATTTCTCAGTTTTAATTTATAATGTGGCAAATATCAATTGATATAACTCACATAACACAAATGTTGTAGGGTCCTCAATAATTTAAGTGTGTAAAGAGTTCCTGGGACCAAAAAGTTTGAGAATCTCTGCTCTAAACAAACTAGTATGGGACTGCCTGTATGAAGTGTCCAATGATTGTCACCTCTTCATATATTCAAGGGATTTTGTTTCAGATAATTTCTATCCTTGAAATCCGTCCATAAATTTAATACCTACTGGATATACTACATTGCACATGACCATTAACTACCTTCTGTGAAGATGCAGGTTCATTTAAAACCAGAACTGTAATTAAAAACTATCTAACAGTACTTGTTTGACTTATACTTTAAAATATAGAAAGATGTATCTCTAATGTAGAAAGATGTATCTTAATGTACACTAAAAAAGGTCTTCAATTACTTTATTACTTTTTGGGGGTAAAGCTGCTTTACTTCAATCATAACCAGAGTTAGGGAAAGATATAAAACTGAAATACAACTGCAATTTGTATGTTCCTTTAAATAAAATTAGAAAATGTGATGTGACAGGTTTTTTTAAAAAAATTATGCCAGGAAAACAATATGATTCTGTTTCTATAATAAAATATGTTTTAGATATAACAATCACAAAGTATAAAGGCTTGTGGAGAAGGCAATGGCACCCCACTCCAGTACTCTTGCCTGGAAAATCCCATGACAGAGGAGCCTGGTAGGCTGTAGTCCATGGGGTCGCTAAGAGTCAGACATGACTGAGTGACTTCACTTTCACTTTTCACTTTCATGCATTGGAGAAGGAAATGGCAACCCACTCCAGTGTTCTTGCCTGGAGAATCCCAAGGACGGGGGAGCCTGGTGGGCTGCCGTCTATGGGGCTACACAGAGTCGGACACGACTGAAGTGACTTAGCAGCAGCCAAACAGGTCTACAGAAACACAAGGAAGTCTGTTCTCATTTACTTTCCTTTCTTGTCAATGTCTAAGCTACAGAGTTCATTTGTAAACAGTAATCAAGATAACATGTTTTTGAGGGAAGGTTATTGTCTACGGCCTCAAAGTTCTAAATTAACATAAACTAATTTTAGAAGACAAAATACTTCTTAGTAAACACTCATCTCATGGATTACTGCACTCATCTGGATGACATGTTCCAACCTTTGACTGCTAAAACGTGAAAGAAAAGACAACTTTAAGGAACTGAAACACTAACATCATAATATCGCAGCATCTTCATCAATGGATGTCTTGCTGATCCTGTTAACTACACCTACTGTCTCACTGCATCTCACTGTGCACACTGTTCACTGAGCCCAGGGTAGGCAAGGTGGGAGCAGGGAAGCTGGAAGAAAACTCAAGGAGCCCTCGGAACTGCAAACATGTTTATTCTCTCCTGAGTGGTGCGGCAGCTGTGGCGGCAGACAATGCTGTATTCTCTCCTCTTGTGGTTGACCCAGCGGACACAGCCTTAACGCAGCCTCACCACCATAATGCAGCCGCAAAGACTTTTTCAGGTGGAGCTTATATTTGCTTACAGAACATACGTAGCCTGTGGTCAAGCGAGTACCTTGTGACGTGCATGTGCAATGTTATAAGTGATCTTGCCGCTAAGCTGCTAAGTAGCTTTAGTCGTGTCCGACTCTGTGCGACCCCACAGATGGCAGCCCACCAGGCTCCCTCGTCCCTGGGATTGTCCAGGCAAGAGTACTGGAGTGGGGTGACCTTAGCTGTTACATAATCATTATTTACAAAATGTGGGGCGAGAGTGAGAGGTTGTGGGGCGAGGGAGACCGACCACGCCATCTTGGCTGATTTGCTCTTTCCCTACAATGGATACCTCATGCGAAGAGTTGACTCATTGGAAAAGACTCTGATGCTGGGAGGGATTGGGGGCAGGAGGAGAAGGGGACGACAGAGGATGAGATGGCTGGATGGCATCACGGACTCGATGGACATGAGTTTGAGTGAACTCCGGGAGTTGGTGATGGACAGGAAGGCCTGGCGTGCTGCAATTCATGGGGTCGAAAAGAGTCGGACACAATTGAGTGACTGAACTGAACTGAACAATGGACAAACTCCATCTTTAAGTATGAATGTAAACAATAAGCTGAAACCCTATCTGCAAGGGACAGGATATTAGTTTTGTGAGGAGTGCATTATTCAGGTGGAGAGCTTCCTAAAGATTTAGGTACGCTTTGGAAAAAAATCTTTGGATGCACTTTAGGCTGAAGCTCGGTGAAATGGAAAAGATTTTTGTTGTATTCTTTACACAGCTGATATCTACGTGTAAACATCAAACTCACCAGAGTGTATTTGTCAAACATCTTACTAAATCTTTAGATACTAAAAGCAGACATGTGCCATCAAGTATCAGTGGAGCCCAACATGAAGAGGTCTCAAAAACACACAGTTGAACCATCTGTAAAACAGATAGCCAGTGGGAAGCTGCTGTATAGCACAGAGAACTCAGCTCAGTGTTCCTGATGACCTAGAGGAATGGGATGGGGGTGGGGTGGGGAAGGTAGTAGGGAGGCTCTAGAGGGAGGGTATATATGTATAAGTACAGCTGATGCACCTTGTTTTACAGCAGAAACTAACACAATGTTGTAAAGCAATTACCCTCCAATTAAAAAATATTTTTAAAATACACTACCAAAAAACACACAGCTGTATTATACAAAAAATACACGTCATTAATTTTGTTTTTGATGTAGTGTCAAATCCATTATTTAATGACTAGCAAAGCAGAAAATATTATCAACAATATCAGCATGTTTTTCAGAATGTGATGCAAGGTTATGCCAATGTGGTAGATTTCCATTCAAATCTTAGATAAGATAACAGTTGTAGCCAATCTTCTTTATTATAGCCATGCATTTTGGCCTTGGTACAAATAATTTATTTGGTCTTTGATTAAATTTATTTAGGCTTTGGACATAATCTACCAGCATCAAAATAGTACTTGACATAATTCCACTTTCTGGGATAAGCAACTAGTATGTGGCTAACTGAAGAAATGATGAAAAGCAGGATGGACAGGATAGGGAACTAAAACCATGAATGAGGGTATCAACTCACCACTGTTGATGACAGGTATGGTAACTGTAGCAACACAACCA
The DNA here is from genome assembly GCF_042477335.2 of Ovis canadensis. NCBI lineage: Eukaryota > Metazoa > Chordata > Mammalia > Artiodactyla > Bovidae > Ovis > Ovis canadensis. The sequence continues at coordinate 56,053,407 of NC_091255.1, read as the reverse complement.
ATTACTTCACGCTCATAGTTGCCTAGCCATCAGTGAAAAACCATCAGCATAATGACTTCCAGAATGGACAGTAGGCATGTGTTTTTTGAGTCCCTTCTTGTGTGAACTATGCATATGGTGCTACACAGATTAGAGCAGGGCATGGGACGGGGTGAGGAGAACAGAGCAAAGATGAAGACAGTCTAGAGATAAAATAAGCTGCACCCGATGTAGAGCTATGGATTTCTAGATACGAGAAAGAGCGAGACCATTTCTTAAAGACTATCACAGATTGGTTGTGCAAATAAGAGGCACAAGCAGAGATACCAATAACAGGCTTCTCAACTAGACTGTGGTTTTAATGAAATGAAAGTCTTCAAAAAGATCAGGTGCCTGACTGAAGAAGCACAAAGAGCCTAAAGACGGTATCTGAGTGGGAAAGGACAAATTGTTTACATGCTGCCAGAACAGGACTAGGGGTACTAAAATTCTGAGAAAATATTTAACTAGAAATGGCCACTAGACTATAAATGAGATGCATTCTTTAATGAAACACGTAATTATCAGCATCAAATTCATCTGAAATAGGGTGAGGGGTGAAATTGATCAATAATTACTTCTAAGATCCAAGACCTTAAAAGCCTTTCCCCCATCAACTTCAGCCCTTTCTTCTTGTTTTCTTTCAGAATTTCAAGGAATCAGTGCTTCCAACTGTTGGTAATCCCACTGTCTTTCTATGATGATTACAACATATTTGTGTCCATCTTTCTCTCTAGATACAGAAGAAGTGAACTGGTGACATGCTCACGTCTTAAGGGAGGCTTACATAAGTGTGAAAATTGGAACTAAAGGAACTTTTTGCCTACCACCCATTTCCATTTTCCCCTGGGTATCCCCATGCAATGCCCTTCTGTGGTTCTAACCTCTTAAATCCTGTTGCGTGCGAGCACCGGCCATGCTCTGTCTTGGCATTCGAAGAGAAGTTCTCAAAGGCGTATGTCTCTGTTCATCCAGGTAAGCGAGGTCCTCCAAGTGGGCAGAGCTTGTGGCTGATAAGACAGAAGTGCTTAGTCAGAAGACAGAAATTTAGAAAACTTTCAGTTAGTCTGTATCTCCAAACTTTGGAATGAGAGCAGACGCTTTACCAAGAATTTGCTCAACTCAAAGTCCTCATCAATGTCTGAAACACGGGCTGGAGAAACATGTCAAGAGTTGTCTGCAGCTCCTCCTTCACTATCAAATGCCTGAGTTTATGGAGAATACTTCCAACAGGCTGGCAAATACACTACCTGACAGCACAGATGATTAGTGTTTGCTTCTTTTGGGTCACAAACCCATTTGTGTAAACACCATCAGTGGAGAAATCTGTTCCAAATTATATTAAGCTGTAAAAGAATCATGAAATTCTATCTTCGACATTTTCCCTTCATGGTAAAGAATGAAATATGAAAACAATTTTTACATGTGTGTATATGTATGTATATAATGGAAAGGTGGACACCTGGGACAATGAACAGAACTGCACATACTAGGCTGGCCAAAAAAGTTCATTCAGGTTTCCTCCCCTGCCCCCACCCCTGTAAGATGTTACGGAAATGTTACGATTTAGGGAACTGCCAATGTCCATGAATTCTAAAAAACATGTTGTTGCTCTCTGAAGATTATCAAGTAGTAATGGCTTCCCACTGCATCTGTAACTCTTTTAACCCCTAACCTAGCCACAAAAGAGAGAAAATGGTAGAAGAGAGTGGGAATGTACTGCCACTGATATACACTGAGAGTTGGGTCCACTCACAATGAAGAGAAAAGTGAAGAAATCAAGAATCAGGAAGTACTGAAGACAAAAAAGTTTTTAACAAAAAAAGAAAAAAAAAAACCCACCAAACCTCTGTCAGAAAATGGTTGTTTAGGACCTCCCCGGTGGCCCAGTGGTTAAGAATCTGCCTGCCAAGGCGGGGGACACGGGGACACTCCCTGGTCTGGAAAGACCCCACAGGCCATGCAGCCACTAAGCCTGTGCACCACAACTATCAAGCCTGTGCTCCAGAGCCCGGTAGCGGCAACTACTGGAGCCTCTGTGCCCCCGAGTCAGTGCTGAGCAGCAAGAGAAGCCCCTGCTCACCACTGCTCACGTAGCAGCAAAGGCCCAGCACAGCCTAAATAAAGACAATTGTAAAAAAAAAAAAAATGTTTCAAATAACTGTTAATTCAATCTGTTGCCAACTATGTAGGGTGTGCTGGGGGTTAGTTCAGTAATTCCACAACAATGATTTACTGAGAGCCTTCTATGCGCCAGGTTTTGTTCTCACTGGCTTTGTTGCCAGTCTGCCTCTGTGACTGTTTTATAGAGAGTGGGTGAGAGGAAGCACACTGAGATCCCTCCCGACTGCTGAGTTCCAATGAAGCATTGTCCACATCCCCAAACAAGGTAGGACACAAACAACAAGAAAGTGGGTTACAAAAAGTGGCACAAAGAGAGCTACAAAGTGTTCCATCAGCTGAAAAAAAGAAAAGATGGAGAAAATCGAAGAGAGGGCGAGGAAGAGAGAAAAGAATGCACAAACAAGGCAAGAGACATTTATCCCCTTCACTCTTCAATTACTGCAACTGTTTTATTTATCTGGATCTACTGGAAATTCAGACAAAAGGAATTTATCTAAATTACACATACAGTTTTTAAAAAGAAATAAAAGCCTCTGAAAGTTAGTCCAAGGAACTCGAATCAAGAAAGGGAAGACAAATACCACATTACATACGAGGGGGAGGAAGAGGATATCAGAAAAATAAAAAGTAATCTTGATTTATGCATTCTGAAAATCAAACTATCCAGATAACTATCTAATCTCTTATTTAAAAATACCAGGGGCAATGACACTACCCCGACTGGGATGCTAACACACTAAAATGATTTGACATGTTTTAATAAAAAGAGAATGTGTATCTCATTGATAGTAGGCAGAATGATAATAGAAACACACCACATGAAGTATAGCAAAAAGTTTTGTTAAAAACATAAAATCTCTTCTTTTTATACACTATATCCATTTATGAATCTTTTAAACTACAGGAGATCTATACAGGGAGTATAGATTTAAACTAAGTAACAGTTCCATAATCCATTTTAATTACTTTGTATTAAAAAAATCTTTTGGTATAGCTTTTGTTTTACATGTTCAATTTCTTAAATTCACTGATGAGTTATTGGCAGCTTTTGTAAAATATAAATGTTTAGTGTGAACTTAACAAGTTTTATTAAACTAAGCTTTACCTCAGTAATTCCTAGAAAATAAATATCAGTTGTTCTATTGCTTTTATTTTCCACAAAACAAAAAATGTAGTAAAACATATTGAGCACATTTCTCAATTCAGACAGAAGACATTAGAAGAAAAAGAAAAAATACTGTAATCACTGAACTGAATAACAGTTCATTCCTTTACAAGTCCAAATACTCACAGGCAAATTGAACTAAGGAAAAGCAGAGATATTCAATATTAAGCACAATAGCTCTGAAGTCCTGATCCAGGGCTGAGATCTTGAAACCAATGGGAAACTATTGTTTTAACCTGGACTGCAACTGAGTTATGGTTACCGAAGTCTATTAAGGAAATCAGTTCTTGAATATTCATTGGAAGGACTGATGTTGAAGCTGAAACTCCAATAACAAGCTGAAACACAAGCAACAAGAAAAGATGATCTGATCTGAACCACTAACTCACTTGAAAAGACCCTGATGCTGGGAAAGATTGAAAGGAGGAGGAGATGGGGACGACAGAGGATGAGATGGTTGGATGGCATCACTGACTCAATGGACATGAGTCTGAATAAACTTGGAGTGGGTGACGGACAGGGAGGCCTGGCATGCTGCAGTCCATAGGGTTGCAGAGAATCGGACACGATTGAGCAACTGAAGTAAACTGACTGAAGTCTATTAAAACATTCAATGCTTTTCTTATTTTAGCAATTAGTATCTTTTTTTTTTTTTTGCTTGGCCTCTGAATCTATCACTGTTTGATCAAATAATCCACAATAATTTCTTTACTGTCTTTTTCCCTTACTATTCTCCTTAGTCTTACTTTGTTTCTTTCTGCTAAATCATCTTCAAAATTCTTGTCCTTCAAATACAGTATTTAGAGGCATGTGAGACAAATATTGGGAAGATCAGCCAGGAGACTGTGCGCTGTGGCCCTTGTTTCACTAACTGTGCAGAGCTGTACTCTTCGGCACAGTCACATTAATCTTTTCCATTTGCAAGCCACTTTCTGAGAAAAAGTCTGTCATACATTGTCAAATATCTCACTTATTGTCAGAACTTGCTCAGGCTACCCTTTTTCTGCTTCCTTGATAGCTGCCTTAGTCAGAATTAACTGCTTCTCCCTTTCAGCAATCACATACATATATGGCTAATTAGAACTTGTGTTATTCAGCTTATTGTTTACATGTCTGTCTTCTCTTACTAGATTATAGTGAGTTCCTGAGGATAAGAAGGCAATGTCTGATTCATCGTTGCTAACTCCATTCCTAAATTCAGAGCCCTGCAATAATGCTCCGTACAGAACTAAATTCCAGGCTAGTCCTACTCAGATTTAGAGATCTGTCTGGCTCTGTCCTCGCCTCCCTCACTGCTCTGCTTAATGTTGAGCAGACATCACTATGCTAACATGCTTGGTTGGCTCCAATGACATTCATACTATCTTCCTTCAGGTACTGCTGACCTTTTCCTTTTTTCTAGAACACATATCACTTTCGATTATACTATATAAATTACTTATTTATGTTTATTTTACTTTCCCTGGTGAGAATGCAAGTTCCATGAAGGTGAGAATCTTTGTTTTGTTTATTGATAATTCTCAAGTGCTTTGAAGAGTGCCTGGCATATATAAGTGCTAGTCTACTGACTAAATGATTGTGTTTAACAGACATATTTGCATTTTGGCTATATTTAAACAATCAATGAATAACAGATTCGGCTTTGTCTCCCTGGGTTATCTGAAAGCTAAGGATGAAGGAGGTTGGTAGCAACAGTACCTTGCACACCATCATTCTACATGAACGCTGGTGATAGATCTTTGGGGACATACATATGCCCACTTCATAGTGCCACTTTTACTGTGAAATTGTCCTGGTGATTTCTTTCGAGATAATTTTGTCAAATTAAATTAGTACTATAATATGTAATGAACAAATACAGATACAAATATAATTAGTATTTTTGGTTTTTAACTGGAGGGATAATTGCTTTACAATATTGTGCTAGTTTCTGCTGTATAACTGCGAATTAGCTATAAGTATACATGTTCCCTCCCTCTTGAGCCTCCCTCAAACCCCCTCCTCCCACCACCCCATCCCTCCAGGTTGTCAGAGGGCACGGAGCTAAGCTCCCTGTGTCATACAGCAGCTTCCCATTAGCTATCTATATTACACATGGTAGTGTATATATGTCCATGCTTTAAAAAAGAAGATAATTAGATTAGCTGAAGTGAACTGACAAAAGAAAAACAAATCAACAATAAAAAATTTTATGTAAAGAGAAAATGCTTTTCAAAAGTAAGCCCATAAAATCTATGTCACTAAAAGGAAGGCTTTGTTTTCAGAGAAGGAAGAGGGAAGTGGAAAAGGGAGCATATATTTTCCTGTGATTTCATCAGATTGGAACAGCTGACTCACTGACAGAACAATTAACTGACATACTTCTTGAATTTAATACACAAGTGGGCAGGAAAAAAATCCAGCAGACAACATTTGGTACAAGACATTCCAGAGGCTACTCTCTGTTATAGGGTTTGGAATCAGTTTAAAGCGTTTCTTCTTATATCAGTTGCCACTCACACAAACGGATTTTCGTAACGTACCTGCCATATTGGCTGACCTGAGTGGGGGGCCTGGAATGATACTGTATGTTTCCTACAGCCTGGGCAAGAAGCCACTCTGCTGTCCCAACACCACTGATTCATAAAGCCAACATTCCGACTGTGGAAAAGCCTGTTTCTGATTTTTTTTTTCCTTTCTTTTTTTTGGGTAAAAATCTTTATTACAGTTTCTGATTGAAAACGAAAGTGTTAGTGACTCAGTTGTGTCCGACTCTGCAACCCCATGAACTGCAGCCTGCCAGATTCCTCTCTCCATGGAATTCTCCAGGCATGAACACTGGAACGGGTAACCATTCTTTTCTCTAGGGGGTCTTCCCGTCTCAAGGATTGAACCCTGGTCTCCTGTGTTGCAGGCGGATTCTCTACCATCTGAGCCACCAGTTTCTGACTGGATTCACTTAAATTCCCCAGATTCCCATTTTGCATTTACCTGATTTTTAAGATCCTTTCCTTAGGAAAATGTGCAGCTCCAAACATCAAGAAGTTGATGGTGAGAGTTTATATTTTAACTGACTTCTGTTGTTGGATGTTTCCATGATACTCTTTTATTTTCACACAAAGCACTGAGGACAGCTGTTGTAAGTGAACATTTCCTGCTTCCCATATCCCTCCAATTCATTGCCAATCTCATTTTAAGACATCAAGGATGACCACAGACAGCCTACTCTGATAATTTCTGCCATGCAACCACAAATCCACTAGAGTTCTTTACCTCCTTCCAACACAACAAGTTTAAAAATAAATGTTAACAGCGATTTATATTTTGAAAACAATAAAAGATAGTTTTAATTTTTTCCTATTTTAGAATTTTAATTTAAAATAGCATAAATATCTAAATTTATATTCAGAAAACTGAGTTGTTCCAGGGAAAACCCAAGCCTTAATGCTAGACTGTCAAAACTCACCTTTTATCACTTCATTATTCAAGTTAAAAGTTTTTGTTTTCACTAAATAGTACTATCTTCATATGTGGCATATGAAACTTTTAATTGGTACATTAACTTTAGACTTCACTTGTTTAAGAATCTTTATGTTTCTAAAAGTATATAGCTAAATCTAATTGAGCAATATATTTATTTAATCAGACCTATTTTAGTAATTAATATAAACAACATGATTACTCAAAAAATTTTATTACCTATATTTCTTCAATTTATTTTGTAGTGATTTGAAAATCTCCAAAAATATTTTTTTTAAAAATCACCATAAACATTAAAAAAATTTTTATTGTGTCATCAAGGACATTCTTAAAGTGGTTTATCTTTTTCTTTTTAAAACTGTGAGTGGCTATGGCTTTTGTTTTTAAAATATTTTTTACTTAAAAAAAAGTGGGATCTTAGTTTTCCTCCCAGGGATTAAACCCGTGTCCCCTGCATTGAAGCACGGAGTCGTAACCATCCGACTCCAGGAAAGTCCCACCACAAGCATTTTATACATGCTGACTCTATTCCCTGCAAATAAAAGTGTTATAAAAGCCATAAATCCTTTCCAACTTCTTTCAAATTCAAGAATCGTATGAATAACAGTTTTATTCTTTAGAGTTCAATCCTGCATTAGCCTCAAATAATTCCTTGACAATTTCCTGGTTCTGACAGATGTGGTCCTATAGAGATGCCATAAAACTCAGGCTAAAGAGGATGTTTCGCTTCCTGAGGCAAGGAGAAGTCTGTAACATAGCAAGGACCGATCAAACAATTAATCCCCTAGGTTTTTATAAAGTGATGCAAATGGTATTTTCATATCATTATTCATCATTAATTAACCTCTAAAATACATAATTAAATCAGTCATACTGAGATAAAGTTTAAAAAAGAAGGGAAATTTAAAAGTTGGGTTTGAAAAAAAGTATTTTATTATTGGCATTCATCACCCCCAACTCATTCATATGCTTAGAACAATTTAGTAAGTATAATATACTAACATTTCCCCCTATTTCAAGGTCATCTCATATTTGAAATCCTCAATTATTCCTGTTCACCAACGAGATTTGAGCATTTGATCTTCCACCACTTTGGGCAACCACTTCTATGTACATGTCAGAAAGTAAAGGAAAACATGTATTTGTTTTGTATGCTTAGTTGCTCAGTCATGTCTGACTCTGTGTGACCTTTATGGACTGTAGCCCGCCAGGCTCCTCTCTTCAAGGGACTTTTCAGGCAAGAATACTAGAGTGGGTTGTCATTTCCTCCTCCAGGGTATCTCCTGACCCAGGGATTGAACCTGCGTCTCCTGCATTGCAGCGAGATTCTTTACCCACTGGGCCACCGGGGAAGTCCAAAACCTGTACATCTAGAACTAAAATGAGAAGAGAGGACCCTCCTGAGCTAAGAAAATTTACTTCAAAAACCGATTTAGAAATCTAATCACATAGACTACTGGAAACTGTGATCTCATCAAATATTTACACACATCACATAGTTAGCAGGTGAAAGTAATTTTGTCTTTCTACATTCTGGAAACACTTTCAATGCATAACCTATTAAGATTTGAAAATCACTGAGAAATCTGGTTTACCTTCCTCCCTCCATGTGAGGATGTGAAACCATGGTTTCCAGATAGTGAAAACAACCCAATACAAACTACTTCTGACCTATGATTTGCCTTGTAGGTTACTAGTGGTCAGTTTGTATTTTACATTCAATACTGACAAGAAATAATTCTCTAATGAAGTATCTTGTTCAACACAGCAAATGTTACTCTGACAGTATAAACTCTATTCTAATCCTAATCCCAGGCCAGAGCTATTGAAGAAGCACGATTAGTATTGCTTAAGAACAGGAAAATCTCTGCTAGCCAGAAAAGCCAGTGTTACGAGATGACCATTGTGATAGATGAAAACGTAATAATTAAGGTTTATAGGAATAACAATTTAGACTAATATTATCCCTTTTATTTATGTTTTAATATGGGAAGGGGAGAAGGAAACGAAGATAGGAGAGAGCATTTAAGTATGTAAGTAAATAATTTTTAATATCCAAATTAAAATAAACCCCAATAACAAAAAAAATCACTGTTATGATACCTGATATAAACAGTTTCCTTTCTATTAAAGTGATTAAAAAAAGGCACCAAAAGAGGAAACTCAGATAAACTGATGTCATCAAAATTTTTGTGTTTCAGATAAAAGGGTAAAAAAGATGCGGTATATACACACAGTGAACTATTACTCAGGTATAAAAAAGAATGAAATAATGCCATTGCAGTAACATGAAAGGACCTAGAGATGATCATATTAAGTGAAGTCAGAGAAAGACAAATACCATATGCTGCCACTTACATGTGGGACCTAAAAAGTGATACAAATGAACTTATTTGCAAGACAGAAATAGGCTCACAGATATAAAAACAAACTAATGGTTACCAATGGGAAAAGGGGGGAGGGAAAAATTTGAAACTTGGGATAAACAGATGCACACTGTTATATAAAAAACAGATAACCAATAAGGACCCACTGTATAGCACAGGGGACTATACTAAGTATCTTGTAATGACCTATGATGGAAAAGAATCTGAAAAAGAATGTATACAAATATATATGTATAACTGAAATACTCTTGCTTTACATCAGAAACACTGTAAATCAACTATACTTCAAAAGAGGAATAAAAAATTTAAAAAGTTTTATGTTTCAAAATATACCAATAAGAAAACAAAATGATAAGCAACAGACTGGGTGAAAATATTTTGCAAACATATCTCTGATAAAAATCTGTATACGGAATATACAACAAATTCTTACAACTCAATAATAGGGAGATACAGGATCCATTAAAAAATAGATATTTTACCAAAGAAGATATATGAATAGTTAAAAAGCACACAAAATAAGCTCACCATCATTAGTCACTAGGAAAATGCAAACTAAAACCACAACAAGACAGCATTTCACATCTGCTAGAATAACCATAATAAGAGGTAAGACAATAACAAACGGCAGAGAGGAGGCACAGAAACAGGAACCCTCAGACACTGTGGGAGGTGCAGACACTGGAAAACACTTTGGCAGTTTCTTTAAAAGTTAAACATAAATTTACCCTATGATCTAGCAATTCCAATCCTAGATATCTATTCAAGAGAGATGAAAACATGTATCTACTCAAAGACTTGCACAAGAATGTTCATAGCAGCAGTATTCAGAATAGCTAAAAAATGAAAACAAACAAACAAACCCCTCAAAGTCCATCAGCTGGGGTTGGACAGATAAAAGGAGCTACAGGTATACAATGGAATACTATTTGCAATAAAAAGAAACAAACTTCTGACAGCTTTAAGTAAATCATCCAGTTGTTGAAATTATCTGAATATTTTTAATCAGCACTAAAAATCAGGTATTTTTTTAAGATCTAGTTATGTCACCTAGGACTGCTATTTCTAAATCAAAGACAAGGGAAAACCCTTTTAGAAAGACAAGAATCTAGCCATACACTTTATATATTTTTTTGGTTGAAGTATAGTTTACATACATAAAGTACATAAATCTTACATGTTTAGCTCAATAAATTTTTATCTGTGTATACACCAAGGCAACCACCATTCAGATCAATATAGAGAAGGCTTCCTTAATTGATATTCCCACCAAAGGTAACCACTACTTTAGTTTTTCACCATAGAAGTGCCATAGCTTTGGCTGTTTTTCTGAACTTTATATAAATATATATACTTCATATAGTATGCACTCTCCATGATGTTGTCTGCAGTGGTAGTACATTATTTTTCTTGGTTGTATACCATTCATCCAGTCTGCTGATGGACATGTGGGCAACTTTCTGTAAAACCTAAAGTTAGTATTGGGTCTCCCTGGTGGCTCAGTGGTATAGAATCTGCCTGCCTCTGCAGGAGACGTGGGTCTGATCCCTGGGTCAGGAAGATCCCCTGGAAAAGGGAATAGCAACCCACTCCAGTATTGCTTTCCTGGAAATCACATGGACAGAGGAGTCTGGTAGGCTACAGTCCACGGGGTCACAAAAGGGTCAGACACGACTTAGCGACTAAACAACAACAACAACAATAAATTAATGAATCTTGACAGACATGTATGCTCAAGAAGGGAAATAATTTATAGTCTCTTCAGTAAACTCAAAAGAGAACAAAAGAAGCTTATACTTCTCTTTCCTAAGAAGTGCTCAGGGCCCTTCTCAACAGCGCCAGAATTCTCTCAGGAGTCACTGCAGCTTAGTTAAGAAGTAAATTGGGATGCACCATGAAGGCTGGTAGCTTTAGTTTCCATTTTTATGTAAGTAAGGATCTAAATGCTTCTCTTTCAGATAGACTGAATTTACCTAGCAATTTCTCATAAGTTATAGTATTCTAGGATTCTAAAATGACATCATGGTTGGGGATCATTGTATTTAAAAGAACCTAGGAGAGAAAATTTTGTCATTATATAGAAGTGAATACTCTTTGAGAAATGAATATTAACATCTTCCACTGATGTTCTGGATGAGCCATTCTCCTCATAATCATATCTGATGACAGATGCTGATGGTCTCCCAGAGGATGGAACAAAGAGTAGTGGCTTAGAAAAGGTTCAGAAGGGAGATGGGGAAGTCAAGAAGCATCGCATTATCATCTGCATAACAAACAATTTCATCTGGAAACTAGGAGCTCTTGCCTACAGTAAGTATTTTATTATCTTGTGTCAGTGAGATAAACCTATCTAGGCACTCATCAGGTAAGTGAGAGAGACAAATGTAACTTTAACTTTGTAGCCTGGACCAGGTCCGGATATGATGGTTCATTTTGATAATGACAGAGTGCCCGACTGTTCTGCAAAAGTCTTGGTCTCAGTTATTAGACAGCAACTTAGCGCAGTTAAAATGATCCCTTGACGTAGTTCTGAACAGCTGCTAAAGAAAAATGGCTTCATATTCCAGCCACTTATTTTCTGTATCACCCCCTTATGACTGAGACTGCTAGTGGTGTCTGAGTTATTCTCAGGCAATGTAGGTACCTGGTGATTCTACTTTGATAATATAGCCAGAGTACTGTGAAAATACCTAGCTATTTGAATGGGGAAGTTAATTCTTGCTGCCTGCCTGCCACACTCTCAAACTATAGGTGATGATTTCTGATAATGTAAATTCTACTGAAATATGCTTCAATTTAATAACGTTTTTTATTTTTTTGCTGCATTGCACAGCTTGCGGAATCTTAGTTCCCCGACCAGGGATCACACTTCAGCCTTTGGCAGTCAAAGTGTGAAATTCTAACCACTAGACCCCAGGGAATTCCCGCATTATATTTTTAAAACCAAAGTTTTTAAAACCTAAATTCTCAAATTTAAATCCTTTAAAAGACTTCTGATGTTAGAAAAGACTGAAGAGACTGACAATATACTTTATAGGTTCTTGGCTTACCTGGTGGCTCAGAGGTTAAAGCGTCTGCCTCCAATGCGGGAGACCAGGGTTCGATCCCTGGGTCGGGAAAATCCTCTGGAGAAGGAAATGGCAACCCACTCCAGTATTCTTCCCTGGAGAATCCCATGGACAGAGAAGCCTAGTAGGTTACAGTCCACGGGGTCGCAAAGAGTCGGACACGACTGAGCGACTTCACCTTCACCTCACCTTTAGATTTTGAGTGCTAAATCACTTCAGTTATGTCTAACTCTGCAACCCTCTGGAGAGAAACCCTCTGGAGAGAAGCCCTCTGGGCTCCTCTGTCCATGGGATTCTCCAGACAAGAATACTGGAGTGGGTTGCCATGCCCTTCTCCAGGGGATCTTCCAGACCCAGGGATTGAATCTGAGTCTCTCATGTCTCCTGCATTGGCAAGTGGGTTCTTTACCACTAGCACTACCCGGGAAGCCCCTTTTTGATTTTATACATCTTTTTATTTTATAACTGTATTTTGGAAGCAGAATTAAAATGTCACTTAAGGAACATGAACCTTTTCCCAGGTTCAAAAAGATATACACAAGTATATTACCCAAACACAAAATAATAGCTTAGTTGAAGAAAATAAATGGAAATTTTAAATATTGTAAGAGCAGAATTAATCTTCATTTCAGTACATATGCCAGTAAAATGGTGATTTAAAAAAATAAAACTTACCTGCTACTGAGTTTGGCCGTGGCATAAGATAAAGAGGAATAGACTGTACTGATTGTGATAAAACGGTTTCCAAATTCCTCTCTGGTATCTTATTCAGACTGTAGGTGGATGCCGTCATGTTTTCATCTACTCGATACAAACAAGAATCCATGCTGGATTTTTGAGACTGCCAAGGCTTTAGGTTTCCTCCAGATCCTAATTCTTTACTGCTTTCCCCAACATACTTTGTGCGTTCCATGTTTTCAGAATAGCTTGTCAAGGTAGCTGAAAAACAGTAAAATGAAAACTGAGAGATTAATCTGTTTATAATTACCCAAATGCAAGACTAGATAACAAAAATATTAGTAACATTATTTTTAAAAGGTTACGATGATCCTTTCATCTCCACCATGAAATTTATTTATTTATTTTTAATTAAAACAATTTATTTGGCTGCACTGGGTCTTAAGTTTCAGCATGCAGGATCATTAGTTGCTGCACGTGGTCTCTCCAGTAGTGGCATGAAAACTGTTAGTTGAGGCCTGTGGGCTCTAGTTTCCCTGACCAGGAATCAAAGCAAGGTCCCCTGCATTGGGAGCTCAGAGTCTTAGCTACTGGACCACCAGGGAAGGACCTCTATCATGAAATTAAATAACTGAAACCAAAATATAACTTTCTTTCACATAGATTCCAATATATTTATTTTCACAACTCTTATTTGAATGAATTAAAGAAATTCATATATCAGTGCTATAGGACTTAAACCAGGGCCTATCAATGGTAAAAACTTCAGGATTCCATCAAAACAGAATTTATATACTTTTCGTGGATTGCTGGACAGTGTCAAAGATATCAAAAAGGTCTTTATACTCTTTTTATCCTATATTTTTCCTCACTTAAATTATTTCCTGGCCATTTTCATGTAACAAAGAATTATAACATATAAACAGTCCTTAAGTAGACCCTAATACAGGAGAAAGAACCTGCTTAAATAAGGAAACACTACACAGACTTCTTGAATAGCTGCCCTCTCCTCCATTCTTAATTAATTCACTTAATATATTCAGACTTCCAGTCATAAACAGCCCAGTGGATCACAACCTTTCTGCCAACAAAAACAATGTTACACCTTCTCCAATGAGATTCTATGGATTCTATAGCATATTTTATAATCTCTGAATATGTTCAGTGATAGTAGATAGTGTATATTTATATTATGTGTTTATGTGTCTGTGGTTGTTCTTTTTAAACAGATGCATGTTTCTTATTCTAATTTAGAGAAACTGTCTCATTTAAAATACATTTCAACATTTTTCTTTCAGAAAAATCTGACTGAAGTATAGTTTCATTTGCAATAAAGATGTCATGATTCATCTGACTTTGTATTCTTAGCTAGAAGCTTGGAGTTCACACAGCTGCTAGGGTCAGTATACTGAAAGATGGAGAGTGCAAACTTCTGTTTCCCAAAGGACTAATCCACAGGGAAAGTGTCTATTATTTAACCCTTTGCCTTTCATGTCTGTTTTTTTTTTTTTTTTGGTGGTGTGTACCAGCAGAAGTTTTTATCCTTAGGTTCCAAATCAAGAGCTGGCTAAGATTCACTTGTATCTGTGTGGATGTCAGTTCAGTTCAGTCGCTCAGTCGTGTCCGACTCTTTGCGACCCCATGAATCGCAGCACGCCAGGCCTCCCTGTCCATCACCATCTCCCGGAGTTCACTCAGACTCACGTCCATTGAGTCCGTGATGCTATTCAGCCATCTCATCCTCTGTCGGCCCCTTCTCCTCCTGCCCCCAATCACTCCCAGCATCAGAGTTTTTTCCAATGAGTCAACTCTTCACGTGAGGTGGCCAAATTACTGGAGTTTCAGCTTTAGCATCATTCCTTCCAAAGGAATCCCAGGGCTGATCTCCTTCAGAATGGACTGGTTGGATCTCCTTGCAGTCCAAGGGACTCTCAAGAGTCTTCTCCAACACCACAGTTCAAAAGCATCAATTCTTCGGTGCTCAGCCTTCTTCACAGTCCAACTCTCACATCCGTACATGACCACAGGAAAAACCATAGCCTTGACTAGACGGACCTTAGTCGGCAAAGTAATGTCTCTGCTTTTGAGTATGCTATCTAGGTTGGTCATAACTTTTCTTCCAAGGAGTAAGTGTCTTTTAATTTCATGGCTGCAATCACCATCTGCAGTGATTTTGGAGCCCAGAAAAATAAAGTCTGACACTGTTTCCACTGTTTCCCCATCTATTTCCTATGAAGTGATGGGACTGGATGCCATGATCTTCGTTTTCTGAATGTTGAGCTTTAGGCCAACTTTTTCACTCTCCACTTTCACTTTCATCAAGAGGCTTTTTAGTTCCTCTTCACTTTCTGCTATAAGAGTGGTGTCATCTGCATATCTGAGGTTATTGATATTTCTCCCGGCAATCTTGATTCCAGCTTGTGTTTCATCCAGTCCAGCATTTCTCATGATGTACTCTGCATAGAAGTTAAATAAGCAGGGTGACAATATACAGCCTTGACATACTCCTTTCCCTATCTGGAACCAGTCCTTTGTTCCATGTCCAGTTCTAACTGCTGCTTCCTGACCTGCATACAGATTTCTCAAGAGGCAGGTCAGGTGGTCTGGCAATCCCATTTCTTTCAGAATTTTCCACAGTTTATTGTGATCCACACAGTCAAAGGCTTTGGCATAGTCAATAAAGCAGAAATAGATGTTTTTCTGGAACTCTCTTGCTTTTTCCACGATCCAGCAGATGTTGGCAATTTGACCTCTGGTTCCTCTGCCTTTTCTAAAGCCAGCTTGAACATCAGGAAGTTCATGGTTCACGTATTGCTGAAGCCTGGCTTGGAGAATTTTGAGCATTACTTTACTAGCTTGTGAGATGAGTGCAATTGTGCGAGAGTTTGAGCATTCTTTGGCACTGCCTTTCTTTGGGATTGGAATGAAAACTGACCTTTTCCAGTCCTGCGGCCACTGTTGAGTTTTCCAAATTTGCTGGCATATTGAGTGCAGCACTTTCACAGCATCATCTTTCAGGATTTGAAACAGCTCAACTGGAATTTCATCACCTCCACTAGCTTTGTTCGTAGTGATGCTTTCTAAGGCCCACTTGACTTCATATTCCAGGATGTCTGGCTCTAAATGAGTGATCACACCATCATGATTATCTGGGTCGTGAAGATATTTTTTGTACAGTTCTTCTGTGTATTCTTGCCACCTCTTCTTAATATCTTCTGCTTCTGTTAGGTCCAGACCATTTCTGTCCTTTATCGAGCTCATCTTTGCATGAAATGTTCCCTTGGTACCTCTAATTTTCTTGAAGAGATCTCTAGTCTTTCCTATTCTGTTCTTTTCCTCTATTTCTTTGCATTGATTGCTGAAGAAGGCTTTCTGATCTCTTCTTGCTATTCTCTGGCACTCTACATTCAGATGTTTATATCTTTCCTTTTCTCCTTTGTATATATTCCAGAAATACAGCCCTTTTCCCCAGATAAACCATGAGCACATTCAGTAGGTTCCAAACACTGAAACACTACACTTTTTAAAGGTCTGAGAAGGTAGTAATTGGTTTCACTATTTTCAATATTTCAAATAATTTCTAAGAAATAATATGTTTACTGGTGACCAGCTAACTAAAATGTCAAGCTTCGATAAACTTAGCTGCAGTTACATCAGGGTGATAACACTAGTTACCTACATGTTGAACAGAAATTTTGGCATATATACATATACACACATACACACACACATATGTATATATACACATAATATGCCACTTCTCAGGTGGCTCAGTGGTAAAGAATCTGCCTACCAACAGGAGATGCAGGAGACAAGGGTTTGATTCCTATGTCAGAAAGATGCCTGGAGAGGAGAATGGCTACCCACTCCAGTATTCCTGCCTGGAGAATTCCATGGACAGTGGAGCCTGGAGGGCTATAGTCTATAGAGATGGACATGACTGAGCAATTCAATAACAACAACAACATGATACATAAATACATCATACATATATGTTTGATACATAAAAACGAGATATAAACTATTTGATGATGCACAGTGTGATGTCGAAAATTTTTTCAAAAATATGAGGTCTATCAATAAAAATTATGAAAGTCCTCACTGGTGGTGAAAAGATCTAAGAAACTGAATTCATGGTACAAAGACAGAAATATTCAGTGCCTATGGACCCTATTTTATCATTTAAATGATGAAATTTACAATAAGGAAGGGCATCTATGGTCGTGGTATTTAAAGTAAAAACAAGGAAGACATCTAGTTTCTCAAGTAAGAAGAACATTGATGTCATTTTGCACTTCAATTGTACTATCTGCCTAAACCAAACCTGATACTTCATTTTTTTTTCAAACCTGAAGTATCCTCTGCCCTTTTTCACTAAAGAGAAATGTATCTAGGCTGTGGCACACAGTTTAAACTATGATCAACATGTATCTGTTGAGAGGAAGAATAACTTAGTCTTATTGGATGTTCAATGGTCCAGAACCACTGGGGACCAGAGTGAAAACAGACAACTCACAAAAAGTACCAGAAGTTAAGAGTCTCTGGTAAACATTCCCACTGAGGAATTTTGTACATTTCTGCTTCACTGATGCTCTTCCCAGAGCACAGTGACTCTGAGTTAATTTCATTCAATTATTTAGTCAATAAAATTTTATTGATCAACTAGTTTGTGTCAGAGTACAGTGGTGAACAAGATAGGTCCTAAATCATTAATCCCAGAAAAAGGACAATTCTGTGGCAGATGAGGCCATACAAAGAAAAAAAATGAAGAATCACAAAATGAAATGCTATTTTTAATAGCAACATGCTAATATCCATATATTATTTAACAGATACTTCTATTTTACTGAACTATTCCTCTATAGTGAGACTGTATCATGTAATTTAAAGTTACCAAAGTGTATGAAGCATCAGAGAATACAACGATATTTTTGATTCATGCGGTTACTAAAAATTTCAAAAGTCTAAAGCCCACACAATCTATGTATCAGATTTTGGACTACATGAATTAAAAACCCGTATGTGCAAAGTTTCTATGAATGGAGCTGAAGAGGAAGACATGGCCTCTCACTGAAAAATATACGTATCTATTTTCCAATAGACCTATTCTGTCCCTACTTTAATTCTTTAGATCTAGTCATTTCCAGGTGGAACAAAGAATGGTGGGAAGATATTGAGTTGTAACTAACTAAAGAGATTTTTCTGAGACTTTCTGCATTTTCTTTCCTTGATATAGAAAAAAAATTGCTATCTCAGTATAAAGAAGTGCTGACACAGCCATACAGGACAGTAAGACAGTGTGAGGAAGTAGGAATTACAGGCTTATAAACAGGCTCATTGTGAATAAAATTAAGTCCATATATTAAAAAAGTTTTATTGAGGTATAATTTACATACCACAAAATATACCCTCTGTAAATGGATTGATACATGGATATAGGTACATTTGCTTGTCGTCAATAATATTTAAAAACTGACAGCAATAATCTTTCAAAAAAGCTTAACATTCCTTATCCTGGCATCTGTGTCAGTCCTAAGGGGCCCAGAAATGTTCCCAGTAATAGCAATAGTAATCATTGTTTGAAATCTGATGGTAATCATTTTTATCTTGATTCACTACTCTGCTTTTGTTGATAAAGACTAAGTTTTTAATTCTGGATAATGGTGTTAGGTCATCTATTCTGAGAGAAAATGATTTAGAACTATGCAGTGTGGGTTTTGAAGTTATACAGACCTGAACTTGAATCTCAGCTTTGCCTCTTAACATCTGTGTGATTTGGGACCAATTATTTTTGAACCCCAGTTTTCTAAGTCTAAGAAAGATCATTATACTATTATGTAAGACAGAGTTAATTTACAGCTAGACTGGGCCAGTCCTATACTTATCTCTAGGGATGACTGGAAGTCTGGAACTGACTCTTAGCCAAGATAAGGTCAACTGGGATAAATAACAACTTATAATTTGCTGTTTAAAGTTTGAAATTCCCCAGGTAGCACCCAGGTCTAGTTGTTTATTGACAGCTTACATCTGGAGTACTTAGACAGCCTGGCTTAGCCTGGGACCAGAGACGGATAAAAAGCTTCACTGTCAACTTTTGGGGAGCTCTCCTGAAACCAAGATTCCTTTATACAAATCTTGGTGATTTACACTCTGGGGACAGAGCACCTCCATCCTATTTGATTAAAAAGGAACCTCGAGAGTGCCACCGGGGAGGGTCTTGGGTCCTCTGTACTCACTTGCATTCTTTTTCACTTGCTGGACTATACCTTTACTAAAAGCTTTTTGTAAGAATTTTTCTGTGGAGTCTTATGTATCTTTTCAATTATTTGATCCTGGCGACTCTTTACTCTATTTTCTTATGACTGTAAGAATTAAATAATGGTATGGTACCTGCCTAAACAACAACAACCTTCCTCATACTCTGTACTATAATCAATGGTTGCTGTCATTGTTATTATTATATTAGTTAGGTCAATCATGCAAGGGAAATGCTCTGGTTTTCTTGATCATTTAAATAGGCAGTGTCCAGACAGACATCTTTAACAAATATCCATGCAATATAACTACCAAAATTTATTCAGTTCAGTTCAGTTCAGTCGCTCAGTGCTAAGTAATCAGAAGGTGAACGTTCCCTGGTGGCTCAGTTGGCGAAGAATCTGCCTGCGACGCAGGAGAATCAGGTTCGATCCCCGGCGGGGGAAGATCTCCTGGAGAAGGAAATGGCAACCCACTCCAGTGTTCTTGCCTGGAAAATCCCATGGTCAGAGGAGCCTGGCGGGCTACAGCCCATGGGGTCACAAAGAGTCAGACACGAGTGAGCGACTAAACTACCTCCAAGGATGACAGAGTCACCAGCTCAGTAACTGGAAGAACTTAGTGAAGAGACAATTGCACATTTCTGAAAACAGGTTGTAGAAAATATGAAAAATTATCTAATGCTCAGTTTGGACTCAGAAGAGTGACTTCTTAAATGTGACAATTTGGACCAGAGAATACATTACATCCTACTGGAATGTGTGTCTGCGTCTGTGTCTGTGTGTGTGTGTGTGTGTGTGTGTGTGTGATTCAGTCGTTCAGTGACTCTTTGTGACTGCATGGACCAGGCTCCTCTATCCATAGAATTCTCCAGGCAAGAATACTGGAGTGAGTAGCCATTCCCTTCTCCAGGGGATCTTCCCAACCCAGGGATAGAACCCAGGTCTCCTGCATTGCAGGAAGATTCTTTTATTTTTATTTGTTTTTTTAAATTTTTATTTTTACTTTATTTTACTTTACAATACTGTATTGGTTTTGCCATACACTGACATGAATCCACCACGGGTGTACATGCGATCCCAAACATGAACCCCCTCCCACATGCAGGAAGATTCTTTACCACTGCATCACCTTGGAAGCCCTGCCTACTGGAATATATGTTACTAAAGGAACAAGGGTATTTGATGAGGAGTTTCTGATTTTGCTTTTCAGTTACTAATGTGAAATATTAGGTGGAAAAATCACTGAACAAGTAAAGGTGTAGGCATTTCATTTTCCTAGGTGTTAAATGATACAAGGCTAAAAGATACAAGACCAAATTTGGCAATAAATCAGGACCTAAAAACAAAAACAAAAAAACAAAACCCTGAGATTTGATTAAAAGGGGGAATTCAAGAATTATACCTTTCTGGAAGGAACTGTGAATCCCCAAATAAACAAAAGGCCAAAACAAAATGGATCCATGCTTAAATTTGTTTTACTAAACAACAATATGCCAAAACAGACCATTATTAAAACTTCACATGAAAGAGGATAGGCTAGAAAAATGATGTGTATCTCAAAGAGTTTATGATTATCAGGATTCTTGCTTGAAGCTATGTACAGCTGATAGATTATATGTAGTTAGTGGTATCTACCTAGGTACATATATAAGGGCATCATACCATTAAATTAATACCAATAAAGTAATTACAAATATGAAATTATACTGTAAATACCTGACAATCATGTTAGTGATATTTTACCACATATTTAAGAAAGCTGTGAGTTTGAAGAGAGAGAAGCTGTGACTGTTACAGAGAATGCTTTCCATGGTAGAAATTAAATCACGTATGGGGTGAATTCAGATCACAGAGAATATAAGAAGTCATAGCTATTTCCAATACTTTAGAATCCAAGAGAGGAACTTTTTATACTTATAAGACTTAAAATTCAGGAAGCCTGCATTTCTAATACTCTGATTTTATAACTAGAATTCTATATATTTTGGCAAGCTATGAAAGTGATACAGGCACGAATCACTAAAATTCTGATCGTTATAGTTACAAAATGTAATCAACAGGAATTCACACTGAACTGACTGATATATAAAGGAATAAAAATGGATAATTCAAATGAACTTTTAATAGCTTTTGTGTTTTTGGTGATGGGGCAAGATTTAAAAGTGGTACACTAACAAACAATAGATTTATTGTTTGAAATAATTAAGCAATATTTAATTTGGAAAAGCAGATATTTCTATAATCAGTGGGGAAAATACTTAAACAAAACATATTAAAATGGTTAAGATAGGCGAGCCTTGAGATTTCCATGGTAATAACAATATCTTTGACTATTATTACTTATGCCACATACAGTTCTCTTCTAACTCAAATGCAATGAAAAAAAAAAAACTAAAGAGAAATAAGTTGTTTCTCAAGATAAGCTGCACATATATAATTTGATAACTGCTCTACAATGTAAGTAATTTTAGAAGCAGAAGACATTATTCTCTTTCTTGTCTCATGATTTTGAAAGTAAATCTGTTTCAGTATTTATATACATTAAATAATGGAAGTTTATTATTCTCCAAATTAGCTCTGTTGTCCACAAAGATATTTACTTTTACAAGGAACACAATTTTGGAAATATACCAGAAAAAAATGAGGAACACTGTTATATGTCAAAGTGGAAATCTCATTTTTAATTTCAGAACATTATGAACATTTATTTTGACATTGACATGTTAAGCTTCCAGTTAGAATGTACTTGTAAATGGATTTTGTCCAATCTGTCAGCGCCATGCCCATTGCATGAATAAATATATTTCTAAAGTAATTTTTTTGGGTATGGCAATATTGATGACATGCAGTTACAGACACTAATAATACCGACAGAAGAACCCAGGAAGAGGTTTGGCTAGAGATTATAAAAGTCATTGTGCCAAAATGAATCATAAAAAGAACACAGGAGAATAGTCAATGGAGAAATCTAAACTCTACTATCTATTAAAAATTTAATAATAATGTTCCATCTTGTACCCAATGGTCACTCTAAACAGTTAAAAAAGTAACTGAAAGTGCCAGGTCAGTCATCCTTCATCTCCCATCCTTTCACTCTTAAGCTTTCTTTCCTTTTTATAAATATTTACTGAGTGCCTACCATGCTACCACTACCACATTTTCAGTTATTGGACTAGGCGCTACAGATATGGATGAGTAAGGCACATTTTCTCCTAACAAGAAATTAAATAGTCTAAGGATGAAAAGCAGGCTCTTAAAGGGACTATAATACTAGTGTTAAATGCAATGATACAGATATGCTGTATCTGGGAACATGGAATAGTAACAGGCACTGGAGAGGAGGTGGAATGGAGAAATGAAGAGAGGGGGTGGTGGCAGCAGTGACTGAATACCTAGGTGATTCTTTTTAACTTTTTTTTTCTTTTATTATCATTATTTTTTTTTTACTTTACAATACTGTATTGGTTTTGCCATACATTGACATGAATCCACCACGGGTGTACATGAGTTCCTAATCCTGAACCCCTCTCCCACCACCCTCCCCATATCATCTCTCTGGGTCATCCCAGTGCACCAGCCCCAAGCATCCTGTATCCTGTATCGAACCTAGACTGGCAATTCATTTCTTACATGATAGTATACATGGTTCAATGCCATTCTCCTATAAGATGATTCTTAAAAGTATTGAGCAGTTAATCAAATTTAAGAGGGAGAGAGGAGATTACAGGCAGGATGATCAATATAGGCAAAAGTACAGAGGTGAAAAACTGGAACGTGTCAGGTTACCACAAAATTTAATGTTAGCCTCTAGTAGTGGAATTAAAGGCTGGAGAAATTGGCTGTGGACAGATCAGGAGTGATCTGATCAGATTTGGTTTCCAGGTAGATTATTGCACCTTACAGATAACAGAATCAAAGTAGTAATCATTTTTCAGTTAATTTACTTTGGTGGCTGTGGGAAAAACAGACTTAGAAAGGACAAGAAGAAAAAGCAGAGAGAACAGTTAGATCTGTATTAATCTAGGTCTAAGAAAATGAGGATTATGAAGGCAATGCTAGGAGAGATGAAAAGAAAATACAGGGATGAGAAATACAGGGGAAGGAAGGAGGCAAGGATTCCCCTTGGCTTTCTAGTTTGGGTTCCTGGGTAGATAGTGATGTCACAATAAGAATATTTTAGAATTTTATGCAAGTAAATCTGAAAAAGATTAAAAAATTATTAAGGAACACAGATTCAGGAAGGAAAAATACTTTTAAGTCCTATAGTATTAAATACATTGAAGTAGTAGTTTAAAAAATCTACATGAAGAAAATATCAGGATCTTCCTGAAGCAGGACTCAAACCCACGTCTCCTATATTGCAGATGGATTTTTTACCTGGTTGAGCCATCAGAGAAGACCACTTTAATGGTAGATCCTACTAAACGGTCAAGAAACAGATAATTCCAATTTTCTACAAATTATTTCAGAGATTACAAAAAGAGGCTACTTTCCATCATATTTTATCTATGTATTTTGTTTTGTTAAAATATTTAGCTATTTAATGATAGTATCTTCATAAATACTCCTCATATAAAGAAATCACAAGTTAGAAATTATGTTAAATACTGAGAGTATATACAATTATTAGATAGGAATCCTGCCTTTAAGGAGCTTTGGAGTAAGTTTTGAAATCAGGAAGTTTGAGTCTTCCAGACTTTGTTCCCTTTTTCAAAACTGTTTTGACTAATCATGGTCCTTTGAGATTCTACATGAATTTTAGAATGGGTGTTTCTGCAAACAACTTTGTTGGGATTATGATAGGGATTTCAATGATTCTACAGATTGCTTTGAGAAACACTATCATTTTAACAATCCATGAACAGGACGTATCTCCAATTATTTAAGTCTTTTTAAAATTTCTTCACTAATGTTTTATAATGTCTAGTGTCTTTTACCTGCTTGGTTAAATTTACTCCTAAGTCTTTTATTCTTTTTGATGTTATTGTAGTGGAATTTTTTCTTAACTTTTTTTTTTTTTTGGTTATCTACTGTCAGTGTATAGAAATGCAACTGGTTTTTGTATGTTAATTTTGCATCCTGTAAAAATATTCTTTTTATTGGCTCATTATTTAAAACGAATAAATTCACATGCTGATATATATTCATTTAAGTGAAAGAGATATGCTTAGTTGACATGGCATTAAATTATTTGCCATAACATCTAAACAAATATTTTTATTTGATAACCTATAGAAGCAAGCCAAGGAGAAGGCAATGGCAACCCACTCCAGTACTCTTGCCTGGAAAATCCCATGGATGTAGGAGCCTGGTGGGCTGCAGTCCATGGGGTCGCTAAGAGTTGGACACGGCTGAGCGACTTCACTTTCACTTTTCACTTTTATGCACTGGAGAAGGAAATGGCAACCCACTCCAGTGTTCTTGCCTGGAGAATCCCAGGGATGGCGGAGCCTGGTGGACTGCTGTCTATGGGGTCGCACAGAATCGGACACGACTGAAGCGACTTAGCAGCAGCAGCAGAAGCAAGCCAAATGAGGAAAAAATATTTTATTGTCTTACTTCCATTTTTCTGCCCTCTTCAGTGTCCGTCATTTGTTGAGCAGCCTTTCCTCACTGCTTCCCTGAAACCTTTACCTTCCTTGGCACTGATTACATTATACTGCCTTGATTTTTCTCCTGTTTGTCTGATTACTCCATTTCTGTATCCACACCTCTCACCTCTCCCTGATCAATTAGAATGTTCCCTAAGATTCTGTGCTCAGTCTTGCTTTCCCCCTTTGCATTTCTTTTCTTCAAATTCTTTTCCCAAACTTTCCTCATTTCCATGTGACTGACTCCCCTTAACAAGCATACAACAGGCAGTAAGTATATGACAAACTGAGAAATACCAAGAAACTCTACCAGTTTAGTGAGAAATGAACTTTTTCTGAACGACTTCTGTCGGTAGATGGATGATTTAAGTGAATTTACAAGAAGAAGTAGGAAGAACTTTCTCTATTCACCCCTTCTTTCACCAGATAGTGTCTTTATTTATTTACTTTTTGCTCATTCAGGGTATTTTATTTTCATAAAGTAGACAATCTTGGACTTTTGTACGATCAGTGAGATAATGTCTTTAAAGGACTGGGTAAGCAGGGAGGGACACCTCTTTTTTTTTTTTATGCTTTATGTCCCTCTACAACAACATTAAAAAGAAAAGGACACATATTTTATACATATATATAAATACATCTCAATAACTCAAAAGCAGAATTTTTGAAAACCTTAAGCTTGTGTAATTATTACAAAAAGAAAAAAGACACAAAATGATTAGTATATAAACCAACTCACCAATGATCCCACTGTCTCTGCTTTCAAGGGTAGAGGTTGGACTCGTGACAGCCCCATAGCTGCCATCCTTGGCGGTCGCACTTGTACTGACTGGTGGGAGAGTGGAACAGGGGCTACTGGCTGGTGGAGAGGCAGTGCTGCTAGTCAAGGTGGAACAGGGACTTATCCGCTGGGTGATTGCTGAGGTCTGAAAAGTTGAAATGAAAAATAAGATAAGCTGATCAGCTGTTAAGTCAAAGTGTATCTTATGGTAAAACATATGCTTTGATAACAAAAAGAAAAAAAAACCTACATGCACAGCTTTTACAGCTATTAGGTTCTGTTTGTTTTTGCTTTCCGGGCTAAAGCATTCTGTGTTCTATAATTAAGGTGAAACTTGATAAATTTAACATGAGCAGAGACTGTGGTCTGTTTTGTTCTGCCTAGGAAATTTACAGTGACAAGTAGTCTTTATTATTGCTATGAATTAATAGATGATTTTTTTTTATTCATCAAAAATTTTTCTTGCTGCTTTCAATCAAGAATTTTCTGAAGGCTTAGAACTTGGTCTTACTAATAATTTTCTTTGGATAGAAAAAAAAAATCTTTGCAGCCAAGGAGTAATAAAACTAAAGTTCTTAATGCAAATATAGATGGGCTTTTTTTGATACATAGGTGGTTTCTCAGAAGTAATAAATGTAGGGAAAATGCCTATCTAAAAGTTTGTCAAATGAAGTACAATAATATTAATTTAATACAAACAAAATAATTTCTCTGTAAAAACTGATTATGGACAGATCACTGAGTGACTCTTATACCTGAAGTTACCTCCTTTTTACATTTTTGATGGGATGCAATGAATAATCACCAAAAGGACTGATGGTAATATATTCTGGTTTACCTAGTTTAATGAAAATTCATTTTCTTTAGCTCTTTCTACCCAAATAAATTAATGAAATAATGAATGAAAGTATATATGTTTTTTCGAACACTTAAGAAATTTTTTTCCTTTTCAAAACAGTAACTGGTCAATGGCAGATTACTTGAAAGAGGACTAATGATACATTTGACATTAAAAAAAAAAGCATTTCAATTTCTTTACATATAAAGTCTACTCATAATCTCTTTGACGAATTGAAGAGTTACATTTTATAACTTGATTGGAAAATATGTTGATCACTGGATATGAGAATATTAAGGCTCTTTGACTCATCCCCAAATGAGCGCCAGATGCAATCCCCTGTATGTAATTATCTGTGTTGAATCCAGGTTTTGATTTTAATTTAAATGTTATAACCAGGATATAAAAGATACATGCAACTCAACCAAGCATAAATGACATTCTCAGAACACTGCAATCAAGTAAATATTTCCAATCATATAACTAATATTAGAAACTGATTCTTTTAAATAATACAATAAGCCCTCAAATCTATGCCATTTCTCTTCTACATAATTTTTCACCATTGGAAGGAGGAGTTTCAATTTCTTTGTAATTTCCTTTATTTCTACAAAATGATGTCAGTCTATTAGAGCATGAGTAGGGCTTGCAGGAGAATTACCTGTGGAATGTTAAAAACAAGTTTCACTACAAAACTGACAGATACTGACCCCCACCCCAGTCTTGCTAAATTAGAATCCTCCCTAGTTAGAATCTGGCATAGCAATTTTTAACCACTTCATTCTCAGTTTAAGAAACATGTGGGTACTTTATTAGCATTGTACTAGAATCTTTTTACATTAGATATATCTATAGTCATTCCATATTGAAAAAGTTTCATTTTGGTATGAATCTATTACTTCTATGGTAACTCATTTCCATTTTCAGACAAGATTCTCAGTCTGTTCTCTGAGAAAGGAAACTATTATATGCATAAAACAGCAAAGGTAAAGGTTAAGCTCAAATGACATGTAATTTTTACTGTAAGTTATTTTCTGGAAAATAAAGCATTTATCACAGAATGTATGCTTTAAAAGCTTTAACCGTAAAAGCAAAGCTTAAAAGTTAATGAGATACAGAAATCTCTTTTAGGCACAGAAAGACAACATTATTTACTCGCCACACTGTAGGCTAAAATGGACACCTAATTAAGCCACTCTACTTCTAAAACCTTTCGGTGGTTTTCCCATTGATCCCATTGGATCCCAAACTCCCAATCTGGATCTCTTCAAGGTCCTACATCCTAATACTCCAGAAATTACAGAGAAAAGAAAATACAGTGGTCAACTGAATATCACTTTGAATATCTTGTCTTTTGCAAAAAAAATGATATATGCTAACTTGTGTGTGCTGGATTCTGTCATTATTGATACTGTTCTAGAGGACACCATTACTATAGGTCTTCTTAAACAAAGCCTATCTTTGTTAGCATGCTCTTTAGCACAGAAGAAAGTCACTAATAATCTTCCTAAGACTAGAAATTTCAGTGATCAATTCAGCCACTTTCTTAGGTGGTTCCAAGACAGTGTCATGGTATATTACATTTCAAGTAGGCTATTATGTAGTTTTATTATTAATATCTTACATTTGTTTAATGTT
This sequence comes from Ovis canadensis, assembly GCF_042477335.2. Classification (NCBI taxonomy): domain Eukaryota; kingdom Metazoa; phylum Chordata; class Mammalia; order Artiodactyla; family Bovidae; genus Ovis; species Ovis canadensis. The sequence continues at coordinate 56,025,403 of NC_091255.1, read as the reverse complement.
TCAAAGTTAAAGTTTTTTTAAAAAAAATGTTACTACCTCATTTCTCCTTATCAACCAAGTATGAGGTGTAAAAACTACATGAAATATAAAAGCTATGAAGCAATTTCCTCCAACTCAAACAGTTTCTGAATACATTTACATACTAATTATATTACATATTATTTTATATCTTTTGTTTGCATGACATTTTATAGCTTACAAAGTGCTTTCGTATTCATGATTTAACCTGATCTTCACAACAATCCTGTCATTATTTCATATTACTCTGGACTGGTATGGTGTAGCTATTGAGAACACTAAGTTGTAAAAGCAGACTGCCTGATTCGAATACTATTCCATCACTTTCTGGCAGTGTTTCTTTTTTCCTTATCTGAAAATTGAAATATTAAAAGGACTCTACCACACTGAGTTGCAAGGAAGCTTAAATCAAACAGCGTAAGTAAAGTAATTAGTACAATGATTATAAATAGTAAACACTTATTTCATGTTAGTTACTATTAACTTTGAAAAACCTAAAGCTGAGAGAGGTTAAGCGACACGTCCAAATTTACAAAATGGTAGGTGGTAGAGCTGGAACCAGAACACAGATTTTCTACCTCCTGGTTTAGTGACTTTTCTATTATGGCATCACTTTCAGTTCAGTTCAGTCGCTCAGTCGTGTCCGACTCTTTGCGACCCCATGAATCGCAGCACGCCAGGCCTCCCCGATCATCACCAACTCCCGGAGTTCACTCAGACTCACGTCCATCAAGTCAGTAATGCCATCCAGCCATCTCATCCTCTGTCGGCCCCTTTTCCTCCTGCCCCCAATCCCTCCCAGCATCAGAGTCTTTTCCAGTAAGTCAACTCTTCGCATGAGGTGGCCAAAGTACTGGAGTTTCAGCTTTAGCGTCATTCCTTTCAAAGAAATCCCAGGGCTGATCTCCTTCAGAATGGACTGGTTGGGTCTCCTTGCAGTCCAAGGGACTCTCAAGAGTCTTCTCCAACACCACAGTTCAAATGCATCAATTCTTTGGCGCTCAGCCTTCTTCACAGTCCAACTCTCACATCCATATGTGACTACTGGAAAAACCATAGCCTTGACTAGACAGACCTTAGTCGACAAAGTAATGTCTCTGCTTTTGAATATGCTATCTAGGTTGGCCGTAACTTTTCTTCCAAGGAATAAGCGTCTTTTAATTTCATGGCTGCAGTCACAATCTGCAGTGATTTTGGAGCCCCAAAAAATAAAGTCTGACACTGTTTCCACTGTTTCCCCATCTATTTCCCATGAAGTGATGGGACCAGATGCCATGATCTTTGTTTTCTGAATGTTGACCTTTAAGCCAACTTTTTCACTCTCCTCTTTCACTTTCATCAAGAGGCTTTTTAGTTCCTCTTCACTTTCTGCCATAAGGGTGGTGTCATCTGCATTAGCTACACTGAATCAATGATACTACTCATTTACTTATTTTATGATGAATCCTGTAGTAAACGCACAAGTAAGGCACACTCTGTTGACTTGGGACTTAATTCAGAAATCACTGCAACATGCAGTGACAATAAGGCTTTTCAAAAGCAACCCAATATAAATTTTAGCACCTGAAGAAATGTAGCGTTTTAGAAACAACAGCGTCCTTGGCAAATTCTCAGATTGTAATGTCATGTGGCTTGGTCATTATTATAGTAGTCATATTTTAACCTGACATGAACATCAAAAACTCACAAGTAAATAGATGTTTTATTTATACCAATTTTTAAAAAGCCCTCAACATATGCCATTTTAATTTTCTATTCAGATCACATGATACAGACATGGTTACAATGTAAATTAGTTATGAAAAGAAATCAATCCCTGTCATCATGAAGCTTACCTTCTTGCATGAGATCAAACAACCCCTCACAACTAAATACGTCATGGAATAAATTAATGATAAGAGCTATAAAGCAAGGTAAGGGGATACATGGATGGGCAGGGGCTATTAGATAAAATAACTAAGGAAGGCCTTACTGAGGAGATAACATTTGGGTAGAGCACTGGATGAAGTGAGGAGGTGAATTATGTGGAAGAACATTCCAGTATAAATGAATGTTTTATGTGTCTGAGGAATGACAGGAAGGCCAGTGTTGCTGGAGAGTTGCAGTGAAAGGGAGAGGGGCAGGAAATGACACAGGACAGGCAGTGAGGGGTCAGATCAGGCAGCCCCTTTCTGGTCATGCTAAGGATTTCAATTTTACTGTTAAATTTGGGGGATATAGTAGGAGATCGAGAGCAGAAAAATACTGGGCTGGCCACAAAGTTTGTTCAGGTTTTCCACAATGGCCTATAAGAAATCTGAACAAACTTTTTGGCCAACACAATAAAAGGACCAGATTCACATTTTACAAGGGTCGCTCTGGATTCTGTGTAAACAGACCATAGGAGGCAAAAGTGGAAGCAGAGCCCTGTTAGGAGGCCATTTATTCAGGCAGTAAATATTTATTGAACACTTACTAATAGAAGAGTTTGTCCCAGGTGCAGAGGATACAGCAGTAAATGCGAGTGTGCTCAATCACTAAGTCGTGTCTGACTCTTTGCGACACCATGGCCTATCTGTCGCCCACCAGGCTCCTCTGTCCATGGCATTTCCCAGGCAAGAAAACTGGAGTGGGTTGCCTTTTCCTACTCCAGAGGACCTCCCTGACCCAGGAATCCAATCCAGTTTCATGTGTCTCCTGCACTGAGATGAATATTAAATCATTAATTTTTCAGATTTTTGGTTTTTAAGAATACACAGAAGTGAAGTGAAGTGAAGTGAAGTGAAGTCGCTGAGTTGTGTCCGACTCTTTGCGACCCGTGGACTATAGCCCACCAAGCTCCTCTGTCCATGGGATTCTCCAGGCAAGAATACTGGAGTGGGTTGCCATTTCCTTCTCCAAGAATACACAGAAGAACTGTACAAAAAAGATCTTCATGACCCAGATAATCACGATGGTGTGATCACTCATCTAGAGCCAGACATCCTGGAATGTGAAGTCAAGTGGGCCTTAGGAAGCATCACTACGAACAAAGCTAGTGGAGGTGATGGAATTCCAGTGGAGCTATTTCAAATCCTGAAAGATGATGCTGTGAAAGTGCTGCACTCAATATGCCAGCAAATTTGGAAAACTCAGCAGTGGCCACAGGACTGGAAAAGGTCCGTTTTCATTCCAATCCCAAAGAAAGGCAATGCCAAAGAATGCTCAAACTACCTCACAATTGCACTCATCTCACATGCTAGTAAAGTAATGCTCAAAATTCTCCAAGCCAGGCTTCAGCAATACGTGAACCATGAACTTCCTGATGTTCAAGCTGGTTTGAGAAAAGGCAGAGGAACCAGAGGTCAAATTGCCAACATCCACTGGATCATGGAAAAAGCAAGAGAGCTCCAGAAAAACATCTATTTCTGCTTTATTGACTATGCCAAAGCCTTTGACTGTGTGGATCACAATAAACTGTGGAAAATTCTGAAAGAGATGGGAATACCAGACCCCCTGACCTGCCTCTTGAGGAATCTGTATGCAGGTCAGGAAGCAACAGTTAGAACTGGACATGGAACAACAGACTGGTTCCAGATAGGGAAAGGAGTATGTCAAGGCTGTATATTGTCAGCCTGCTTATTTAACTTCTATGCAGAGTACATCATGAGAAATGCTGGACTGGAAGAAACACAAGCTAAAATCAAGATTGCCAGGAGAAATATCAATAACCTCAGATATGCAGATGACACCACCCTTATGGCAGAAAGTGAAGAGGAACTAAAAAGCCTCTTGATGAAAGTGAAAGAGGAGAGTGAAAAAGTTGCCTTAAAGCTCAATATTCAGAAAATGAAGATCATGGCATCTGGTCCCATCACTTCATGGGAAATAGATGGGGAAACAGTGGAAACAGTGTCAGACTTTATTTTTGGGGACTCCAAAATCACTGCAGATGGTGACTGCAGCCATGAAATTAAAAGACGCTTACTCCTTGGAAGAAAAGTTACGGCCAACCTAGATAGCACATTCAAAAGCAGAGACATTACTTTGCTGACTAAGGTCTGTCTACTCAAGGCTATGGTTTTTCCTGTGGTCATGTATGGATGTGAGAGTTGGACTGTGAAGAAGGCTGAGCGCTGAAGAATTGATGCTTTTGAACTGTGGTGTTGGAGAAGACTCCTGAGAGTCCCTTGGACTGCAAGGAGATCCACCCAGTCCATTCTGAAGGAGATCAGCCCTGGGTGTTCTTTGGAAGGAATGATGCTAAAGCTGAAACTCCAGTACTCTGGCGACCTCATGTGAAGAGTTGACTCACTGGAAAAGACTCTGATGCTGGGAGGGATTGGGGGCCAGGGGAGAAGGGGCCGACAGAGGATGAGATGGCTGGATGGCATTACTGACTTGATGGACGTTAGTCTGAGTGAACTCCGGGAGTTGGTGATGGACAGGAGGCCTGGCGTGCTGCAATTCATGGGGTTGCGAAGAGTTGGACACAACTGAGCGACTGAACTGAATGTTATGTTTCCTAAAGTTTTTAAACATGTATCTTTACATACTACAAGTTTTATTTTGTTTCTATTATTTCAGTTTAAACTATTTTCTAATATCTTGTGATTCTCCAACCTAAAGGCTACTTAGGAGTATAGTAATATCCAAATACTTGGGGATTTTGATTTTCTATATGTTATCTTTTAGCTATCATTTTCTAAGTTATTTTATAATCGTTTAATTCTACTAAAGTAGTGAAAGAAAAAGTTGCTCAGTTGTGTTCGACTCTTTGAGACCCCATGGACTATACAGTCCATGGTATTCTCCAGGCCAGAATACTGGTTTGGGTAGCCTTTCCCTTCTCCAGGGGATCTTTCCAACCCAGGGATCAAACCCAGGTCTCCCACATAGCAGGAGGATTCTTTACCAGCTGAACCACAAGGGATGCCCCAAAATACTGGAGTGGGTAGCCTATCCCTTCTCCAGCGCATCTTCCTGACCCAGAAATTGAACTGGAGTCTCCTGCGTTGAGGGTGGATTCTTTATCAACTGAGCTATCGGGGAAGGCCTACATCTGTCAAGATCTGGTCTATGAATCAGAATATTGTAAATTTGCTAAATAATCCATGTGTATCTGAAAACAATGTGCATTCTGCAATTTAGGGGTATGGTGCTTTTATACACACACGCACACACACACGTTTGTTGGTTTATTTAGTTATTTCCTCATTCATTCAATAAAGGAATCAAAACCTTGAAATGGCTTTTTAAACTAACAGGTGTTCCATAAACTGAAGAAATACAGTGATTATGGAAAATGAAGTTATATTCCAGGCCTGAAAAGGCACTTGACACTTGGGATCATTGTTTTGACAAGACCCACATCCATGCCCTGCAACATTTTTTCTTTCCTGGTTATAATAGGCCGATTCATCCCATGTTTCAATAGGTTGACGGGAAGCAGTTTACCTGATTTTCATCCTGTACTTCCATGCTGTATTGGTCACCTGGCTCAACTTCCGTGACTTTCTCCCCAAGGAGGAAACCCAGACGAGTCATGAGTGTGTTTGCTGCCTCATCTACAGACGGAGGGGGACCAAGATCCTGTTCAGCATCACCTGCAACAGGAAGACATTGAAACACCTGAATCTTTCAAAATAAAATGGCCAGTTTCACAACTATTTTTACATTCTGTTTGGTCATTTCCTTTGTTTTCACATTCTAAATCCAAAATTACGAGGTCCCTGACCAGAAGCTTATTTTTCCACTGTTACATATTACAATTGACAGTCTACTCAGAATTCTCAATATATTTACTTGAAACCCTTGAGTTTGAGAGAATGTTTTTGTAACTCACTCAAAAGAAGTTTCCCATTTCTGTGGCAGTTGGCTTTCCAATACAAGTCCTAGTCTTGGGATCTAGCTCCTGGCCACAATCACTGCCTTCATTCAGGTTCTTTTATCTTTTTTTCCTTAGTTTGTGTAAATATTCTTTTTTATTTTAAAAGCAGTTCAAACTTACAAAAAAGTTTCAAGAATAGTACAAAGAACAATTTTTTTCCCCTTAATCCCTTTAAAATATAGACATGCTACCCCATCAGGCCCAGATAGTATGCATTTTCTATGAACAAGGACATTTTCTTACATAACCACAATACCAACAGAGAAATCAGGAACCTAACATTTTACATTGTGATCTCATGCACAGACCCCATTTAAGTTTTGATATTTATCCAGTAATGTCATTTCTAGCAAAAAGATCCAATTCAGGATTAAGCAATGCATTTAGCTCTCAGTTTTCTTTGACTCTCTCAATCTTGAAAAGTTCCTCAGTCTTGTCTTAACTTTCACAACCTTGACACTTTTGAAGATTGTAAGTAAGATATTTTGTACCATGTCCCTCAATTTCAAATTTTCTCACGGTATCTCATGATTTAATTCAGGGTAAGCATTTTTGGCAGCACTTTCACAAAATTAACGCTGTGTTAATTTGGATCACTTGGTTATGGTAGTGTCTGCCAGGTTTTTTTCACTCTAAAATTATGCAATTTCTCTTTGTAATTAATAAATGTTTTGTGGGGGGATACTTTGAGAATATATACACATTCCATTCCTCACCAAATTTTGAAATTAAAAAAATTTTTGATAAAAATACATGTAACAATATTCGTCATTTTAACCATTTTTAAGCATACAATTCAGTGGCAATAAGTGCACTCACAACATCGTGCAACCATCTCCATTTTCAGAATTGCTTAATCACCCCCCAGAGAAACTGCATCCACTAAACAAAACTTCCCAAGCCTAGTAACCTCTATTCTACTTCCTGTTTCTAGGAATTTGTCTATTCTAGGCACCTCATATAAGTGGAATCATACAATATTCGTCCTTTTATGTCTAGCTTATCTCACTTTGCACATTTTCAAGGTTCATTCATGTTATAGCATGTATCAGAATTTCACGCCTTGTCATGGCTAAATTATATTCTATTTTATGTACCCATTTATTTAGTCATCTGTCCATCACATTGGACACTTAAGTTGTTTCCATGTACTAGATATGAATAACAATCGTATGAACACTGGCATACAACAGCAGTTTGAATCTCTCCTCAATAAACTTCTGCCCACTATTTTCGGCATCCATTAATGTTTCCCAGTTAAATTAATTACTATCATGCTTGCCAAATAGTTATTTTTCTAAATTCATCACTCTTTTACAGTTTAGTTTCTCTTCCTTTATCTATGTGTCTATGTACCTACCTATCTGAACTCAAAGACTCCTATTTTACTCAATGAGTTATAATCTGGTACTGCTATAATTTATTTTATTGCACAAATCATCCCAGAGCAAATCTTTTCAATTTGGCTCCTGTAGCCTTCTAACATATCCCTGTCATTTCCTGAGTACCTCTTTGCTTTCTGTCACAAGATGTTGCAGGTTATCATCTCTGCCCTAGCCCTTGAATCAGTCCTTTTTTCCAAGAAAGCCCAATTTTTTTTAAGAGGGTAAACATATTTAGAATATCAGATATGCTCATCAGATGAGGATGTCACTGCCCTGCAGGTCCACCACATGGGCAAAGTTAGACAGTTATGTTCATACATATATGCATACACACAGCTCTATATTCATTTTAATCTGTAAATCCATATATAAACACCCCCCCCCCAAAAGTTCACAGATGAGACCTAATTCAATACCACAGGGTTAAATCTGAATTTCTTCCTTTCCAAGGTTGTAACTTTTCTGCAACAGTGAAAAACCTGATCTTCATTTTCCTTACTTATTTAATCTATTCTCCTTGCATGTAACAAACCTCACTGCTGCTCACTGCTACCCTGCATACAGGTGCTCTACTCACTCTGGTTGGGTTCCTGCCCTGAACTATCACTTTCCCAGTCAGGTCAATTTTTCAAAACTGATGTATAATTCATATACCATAAGCTCTTCCCCCGTAAGAGTATACAGCTCAGTGGCTTTAGTATATTCATAAGTTTATCACCACTCTAATTCCTGAACATTTTCATCACTCCAAAAAGAAACCCACTCAGGTTCACTTTTTTAACCTGAAATTTAGACCCCTAAATTTTTTGATCTCTGGCTTTCACTGTAATCTTCTATTTCCAGTCTGCTACCTTCTTTTGATACAATTAGTTTTTAAGCTTCTGTATTTAGGCTATTTTTCAGGGGTTACCAACTACAGATATTGCTCTTTTTGAGACCTTTTCACTGAGGGCTGCTGAACAAAGTCAATATGAGGATCTTCCTTAGTCTCATCATCAAAATAAATTTATTTCCAAATAAAGAATTTACAGAAATTTACAGATATAAAGAAGAGCCAGGGGACAAGATGATCTATTTCATAAAATGTGATGCAGAACTAATTTACCTAAACTGAATTTATCTGTTTACATTAACTTGATTCATTGTCAACATTTTTTCAGATTTTGTTTTATGCTCAAGTATATTTATAACAATTCACGGTAGCACATATCCCATATATGGTATTACCGAAATTGTTTTTTTTTTTTTTTCTTGCTATCCTTTCACCATAGCAAGCGTTAACTATAGTGTCATATGGTTTGATACTAAAGCACAAAAGCTTAATTTCTTTGGATAGTCTGTGTTACACATTAAATTACTCCAAATGGCAAGAAAATGAGATTATCTAGCCCCAAAAGTCCATGGGGACTGTAGCCCGCCAAGCTACTCTATGCATGGGATCTTCCATGCAAAAATACTAGAGTGGGTTGCCATTTCATCGGACCCCAGGATCGAACCTATGTCCCCTGTGTCTCCTAAATTGGCAGGCAGTTCTTTTACCACTGAGCCACCTGGGAAGCCCCACATTTTTGTATAGCATTACTGAACTCAAAGTGTGGAAAATCTATACAGAATTCTTATTGGATTTATGTCAGAGTAGAAAAACGGGATCTATATTCCCTTCTCCACTTCCTCTCCAAGAAATAACAAAAATGGATTTCTCTGCCACAGAACAGAAAGATATCCCTGGGGCTTTATCACCTCTATAACATCCAACATTATAGACAGTTCCTTCTCTTTCTGCCTCTGCCCAACAAAGGTACTCTAACAAAATCTCAGGAAAAAGTTGTTATATATGCAAATACATCTTTGAAACAAGTACCCTAAATCTAAAAAATAACACAAATGAATGTATATAAAAAATAGTAACAGACTTACAGAGAGAGAAAACAAACCTGTGGTTATCAAAGGGGCGAGAGAAGGAAGGAGGGATAAATCAGGGGTATTGGATTAGCAGATACAAACTACATGTAAAACAGATAAGCAACAGGATATACTGTTCAGCACAGGGAATTACACCCATTTTCTTATAATAATCTTTAATGGAATATAATCTGCAAAAATAATCACTATGTAGTAAACCTGAAACTAACACAATATTGTAAGTGAAATATACTTCAATAAAAACAAACAAATCCCCTCTCTTCATTCAAGCAAATTTCCACCTTTGAACTCTTACTAGAAAGAATTTTTCATTTTGTGACTATAGTGTGTGGAATTTCTAAACTACTAAGTCATCTATTTAATATTATTAAAATTTATCAAAGCCTACTACAATAACAAGAATACTTATAGTACATGAAATCAAAAGTAAACAGATTATGGGTAAAACGCTAAAAGTTATTTTGAAGATATAATAAAATGCAAAAGTCCCTGACCTCTTTAGATTTCACAACATACTACTACACTACATACAAATGGCAGGCAGAGACTATAATTACATTATCATTTCATGCATTATTCACAAAAGTCCAAATGTTACTCACTTAAGAAAGAGGCCAGCAGAAAAATAAACCAAATTCTTCCTTTTTCTTCTAGGCTCTTTTACTCATGTTACAGTTATTTTTACTATGTCGCTCAAGTATCTTAATTGTTTTCCTAAATATTTCTTTTAAAGGACACTAATATTTATTATTTTGAAGAAGTCTCCAAGATCATATCCTTTACATCAAAGGATTGATCAGAGAAATGATATAGTGACCAGATTTTGCTGAAATTACTACAGAAAAAACGGGGAAGATATTGATAAAACAAGTTGTCAAAATTATTGAAGCTAGGAAGTTAGTACATAGCAGTGCATCATTCTATTCTCCATCACTGTGAATGTTTGGAACTTTGAGAAAAAATTATGCAGGGAAGTTTCTTTTAAATAACGTGAAAGTGAAGTCGCTCAGTCGTGTCCGACTCTTTGCAACCCCATGGACTATGGCCTACCAGGCTCCTCTGTCCATGGGATTTTCCAGGCAATAGTCCTGGAATGGATTGCCATTTCCTTCTCCAGGGGATCTTCCCAACCCAGGGATAGAACCCAGGTCTCCCACACTGTAGACAGACGCTCTACCGTCTGAGCCGCCTTAGTGATTCTCAACTGGTGACAATTCTGCCCCCAGGGAACATGTGGCAATGACCAGAGATATTTCTGGCTGTCACACTGTGGGGTGGGGTGTTGCTCCTGGCACCTGGTAGGTAGAGGCCAAGGATGCTGTTAACCATCCTACAATGCACAAGACATCTCCCCACAACAAAGGATTATCGAGCCCTGAAAGTCATTAAATAGTATTAAGGTTGAAAAACCCTGAAACAGCTCGAATCACCTTATCCTTTGTTGTTGTTCAGCTGTCAGGTCATGTCTGACTCTTTGCAACCCCTTATCCTTTTAGAAATCTATCAAATTGAATGAACTCAACATAGCAGGAAAACAAGTGCCCAACCTGTTACTTCTGAGGATTCTTATTAGTAAAATTGCTTCAATTTCCAACTACTATGCATGTTTACCCTTTGGACCATTTCCTTCCTGAGTGTAGGGTCTGTTTTCTGCACTACTGCATTCTGCCATCGTCTTTTCAGTCTTCAATGAGCCTTAGTCTTATGGTGCATGGTGTGTGCATGCATGCTCCACTGCTCAGTCACGTTAAACTCTTGGCGACCCCATGGACTACAGCCCACTGGGTTTCTCTGTCTATGGAGAGGGTTGCCATTTCCTTCTCCAGGGATCACCCTGATCCAGGGATTGAACACGGGTCTCATGCAATGGCAGGAGGATTCTTTACTACTAAGTGACCTGGGAAGCCAATGGTGCATGGACAGGACTTTACTGGTGTTATATTGTATATGTCAAGGGTGGGGGATTATATCATGACACAGAACGAGTAAGTGAAACTAAAAATATATCTCAGTTTTTCAGATTATCTTTTTAAAATTATAACAACATCCAGCACATATGGGGATTAGTTTATATGCCAGATACTGTTTCTAAGCATTTTATATACATTAACTCATTTAATGGTCATAACAACCCTATGAGGTAGGCAGTCTTATCCCCATTTTATGGATAAGGAAAGTGAATCACAGAGAGTTGAATAACTTGCCAAAATTTGAAAACTATTAAGTAACTGAACTAGGAAATCTGGATCTAGGCCTCAGGCTCTTAATCCCTAAGCTCTACTGTCATCCTTGATTCCAGCCTCTCGTAATGTTGCTAGGTATCATTTCCTACCTCCCCTCTGCCGAGCGTATTTGTTCAAGATTCTCTAAATTCCTCTGAAATTGTCATACCAAATATCTTATCTGTCTTTCTGTCTCATCCATGACCATTCAGGCAACGTGCAGAATGTGTCCTCTTCCTAACATCTGGTTTAGACATGTTTATACCCAATGAAGGTATGAGTCTAAACAGAGATAGCACTTTCTTCGAGTGGGATCCTAGTGTGACTTCTTCAGTAACAATGAACTTGGAATATGATACACAAAACAAGATGGCTGGTAGTTTGTTGAAAAATAATCACTATAAGACACTATTATACACAAAATAAACCATATATCATTTATACATTTTGTTGACTAAAGCTACTGAAATTTATCTTGGCTATTTGGAAGCAGTGTGTTTATGCAATAGGCTTTGATTGAATGAGGAAGACAGCACCTTAAAACTAAATATTCTAACATTTACATGGATATGGAAAGGTCTGGGGATAGTAAAGAAAATGTGAAGAAGAATGACTGCTATTACTTAACATCAAGATTTAATCTAATGCTAAAATAATTATGAGAGAGTATGAATGGTACAAGCATAGACCAAAAGACAAGGAGAACAGGATAAAAAATCCAGAACTATATCTATATAAGTGGAGTCACCTTATTTAGGACAGAAATGCCACTGCAATTGTTTAGTAAGAGAATGGCATTTTCTCTCTTTTTTTTATTTTTATGAGTATGCTACATTTTACTTGCAGTGGGTAATATGAAATTTGACAACAATGGCACATTTGACAATAAAGACTATAAAGCAATATCTTCTGGACATTAACATAAAGAGATGGTGCCCAGCTACTATGAAGAATCTTTACGTACAATGATGAAACAATAAACAAATACATAAGTATACATCTCTATCCCTTACTCCAAATCTTCATTGATAAAACAATGTGCTTCAAGTAGACCCATTAATTTTGTAATATGTGTTTTAACTAAATTGCATATATAGACAAAAATCTCACCAAAAATATTAACACAGGGCCTCATACATTACAGGGTGACCCTGAGAGAATGGCATTTTCAATAATTGGTGATGGATCTCTATGTCAGAATAAACATGAAACCTGTCCTACCTCATCCCATACACAAAAATCAATTCCAGGTGGAGTACAGACCCAAATACAAAAGAGAATACATTTTCTGGAAGGTAGCCTAAGAGAATATCTTCATGAACTAGGACTAGGCAAATACTTCTCAAGTAAGACACAAAAGGCACTAACCCACAAAAGAAAAAGACAGGTAAGTTTATTAATAAGGAAAACTTCTGTTCACCAAAGATTCCACTGAAACAGTAAAAAGGCAAGTCACAAAGTGGGAAAAATATCTTTAACTCAATCTTGCCTGTTACTCCAGGTATCTCTTGACTTCCTATTTTTGCATTCCAGTCCCCCATGATGAAAAGGACTTCTCTTTTTGGTGTTAGTTCTAGAAGGTCTTGCAGGTCTTCATAGAACAGTTCAGCTTCTTCAGCATTAGTGGTTGGGGCATACACTTGGATTACTGTGATACTGAATGGTTTGCCTTGGAAATGAACAGAGATCATTCTGTTGTTTTTGAGATTGCACTCAAGTACTGGATTACAGACTCCTGTGTTGACTATGAGGGCTACTCCATTTCTTCTAAGAGATTCTTGCCCTCAGTATTAGACATAAGAGAAAAGGAAAGATATATCTATCTGAATGCAGAGTTCCAAAGAATAGCAAGGAGAGATAATAAAGCCTTCCTCAGTGATCAATGCAAAGAAACAGAGGAAAACAATATAATGGGAAAGACTAGTGATCTCCTCAAGAGAATCAGAGATATCAAGGGAACATTTCACGCAAAAATGGGCACAATAAAGGAAAGAAATGGTATGGACCTAACAGAAGCAGAAGATATTAAGAAGAGCTGGCAAGAATCCACAGAAGAACTATATAAAAATGATCTTCATGACCCAGATAACCATGATGATGTGATCACTCACATAGAGCCAGACATCCTGGAATGTGAAGTGGGCTTTAGGAAGCATCACTACAAATAAAGCTAGTGGAGGTGATAGAATTCCACTTGAGCTATTTCAAATCCTAAAAGATGATGCTGTGAAAGTGCTGCACTTAATAAGCAAATTTGGAAAACCCAGCAGTGGCCATATGCCTGAAAAAGGTCAGTTTTCATTCCAATCCCAAAGAAAGGCAATGCCAAAGAATGTTCAAACTACTGCACAATTACACTCATCTCACATGCTAGCAAAGTAATGCTCAATATTTTCCAAGCCAGGCTTCAACAGCACATGAACTGAGAACTTCCAGAAGTTCAAGCTGGATTTTAAAAAGGCAGAGGAACCAGAGATCAAATTGCCAACATCCACTGGGTCATCAAAACAGCAAGAGAGTTCCAGAAAAACATCTACTTCTGCTTTATTGACTACACCAAAGTCTCTGACTGTATGGATCACAATAAACTGTGGAAAATTCTTCAAGAGATGGGAATACCAGACCACCTGACCTGCCTCCTGAGAAATCTGTATGCAGGTCAAGAAGCAACAGTTAGAGCTGGACATGGAGCAATGGACTGGTTCCAAATTGGGAAAGGAGCACGTCAAGGACGTATATTGTCACCCTGCTTACTTATATGCAGAGTACATCATGTGAAATGCCGGGCTGGATGAAGCACAAGCTGGAATCAAGTCTGCCAAGAGAAATGTCAATAACCTCAGATACGCAGATGACACCACCCTTATGGTGGAAAGCTAAGAAGAACTAAAAAGCCTCTTGATGAAAGTGAAAGAGGAGAGTGAAACAGTTGGCTTAAAACTCAACATTCAGAAAACTAAGACCACGGTATCCAGTCCCATCACTTCATGGCAAATAGATGGGGAAACAATGGAAACAGTGAGAGACTTTATTTTGTTGGGCTCCAAAATCACTGCAGATGGTGATTGCAGCCATGAAATTCAAAGACGTTTGCTCCTTGGAAGAAAAGCTATGACCAACCTAGACAGCATATGAAAAGCAGAGACATTACTTTGTTAACAAAGGTCCATCTAGTTAAAGCTATGGTTTTTCCAGTAATCATGTATGGATGTGAGAGTTGGATTACACAGCAAGCTGAGTGCTGTAGAATTGATGCTTATAAACTGGGATGTTGGAGAAGACTCTTGAGAGTCCCTTGGACTGCAAGGAGATCAAACCAATCAATCCTAAAGGAAGTCAGTCGTGAATATTCACTGGAAGGACTGAAGCTGAAGCTCCAATACTCTGGCCACCTGATGGGAAGAACTGACTCATTTGAAAAGACCCTGATGCTGGGAAAGACTGAACGCCAGAGAAGGGGACAACAGAGGATGAGATGGTTGGATGTTATCACCGAGTCGATGGACAGGAGTTTGAGCAAGCTCCGGGAGTTGGTGATGGACAGGGAAGCCTGGCATGCCACTGTCCATGAGGTTGCAAAGAGCTGGACATGACTGAGTGACTGAAGTGAATATGGGGCAAAAGGACAGTTAACTTGTTTTTCTGGCATGAATGTAAATTGGTAGCATAAAATTCGGAAAAAAAATTAGATGGAATATATTGAAACCCCATGACCCAGCAAGTCCACTACTAGGTATATAACAAAATGAAAAGTAAACACAGGGGCTTTGAAATAGATGTGGCAAACATTCATAAAATTGTTCATAACAGCCAAAGTTGAAAATGCCCATCAATAGTAGACATACAATGAAACACGACAGCAATAAAAGAGAATCTCATAAAGATACAATTAAACAAAAGAAGAGAGGCTCAAAAGAGTATAGGTTAAATGTTTTCATTTATGTAAAGTTTGGAAACTGCTAAAGGAAATAAATGATAATGCAGTCAGATTAAAGGTCACACTTACATGGAGTGGAATACTGTGCAGAGGAAGCATGAGAAAAGCTTCTGAGGTGCTGGGAACGTTCTGTGTCTGTGGTTATACAGGCGTTCATGTCATATAATTTCACAGAGATGCATAATTATTATCTGAATTGTTGTTCAGTCATTCAGTCGTGTCCTCTTCGGTGCAACCCCATGGACTGCAGCACACCAAGCTTCCCTGTCATTTAATACCTCCCGGAGTTTGCTCAAACTCATGTTCACTGAGTCGATGAAGTCATCCAACCATCTTGTCCTCTGTCATCCCCTTCTCCTGTCCTCAATCTTTCCCAGCATCAGAGTCTTTTCCAATGAATTGTCTCTCTGATATCGTTCTGTATTTACGTTATATTTTAACTTTTAAATATGATAGAAAATGTACTCAGGTCATAGGACACTGGGTTTGAGAATGAAACGATAATCACAATACTTTTTTTTCCTTCAAGAAAGAAATCTAAAACTACTGAAAAACTAAATGCTATATATAGTTAAAATTTGTATAAAAAATTACCTCACCATTCCTCTCTTACGTTGTTTTTGTTTTAGTCATTAAGTCGTGTCCAACTCTTTTGTGACCCCATGGACTGTAGCCTGCCAGGCTGCTCTGTCCATGGGATTTCCCAGGCAAGAATACTTGAGTGGGCTGCCATTTCCTTCTCCCCCTCTCTTATACCAGTTAACAACTTAAAGTGGAAAAATGACATAAGGATAGAAAGAAGCCAATATATACAAGAACTACTCTGTAAATTAAAGGAATAGTGAGTTGAGAGATAAACAATTACACTTGTTCTTGAAGGATGGAGGAGGAAAAAGAGGAGAGTAGGTTTTTTCAGGAGGTCATACTTGAAAGACTGATTTGATTTCTTAACAACAGAGTGAGGGAAAAAGAGAAGAGGGAACAATTTTCAGATTCAAGTTCTGTATGACTTACCAGTTCAACACAAAGACAGAACTCCAAGATCAAAACTGAAAATACAGCATATTTAGCATTGTTTTAAAAGAATGTTGTATTTCTGTACCAGTAGTAATAACAGTAACTTATTGAGATATTACTCTCTGGTACTTTTCCAAGTGCTTGCTTCCCTGGTGGCTCAAAGGTTAAAGCGCCTGCCTGCAATGCGGGAGACCTGGGTTCGATCCTTGGGTCGGAAAGATCCCCTGGAGGAGGAAATGGCAACCCACTCCAGTATTCTTGCCTGGAGAATCCCATGGACAGAGGAGCCTGGAGGGCTACAGTCTACGGGGTCGCAAAGAGTCGGACATGACTGAGCGACTTTCACTTTCACTTACATATATTAAATCATTTAATCTTCACAACATTCCTTATCTTACAGATAGTAAAAGTGAGGCACACAAAGACTAAGTTTTTGCTTGACCCTGGTTACAGAGTTAAGAGTGTGTGTTAGTCGCTCAGTCATGTCCAACTCTTTATGACTCCACGGACTTGTAGCCCACAGGCACTTCTTGTCCATGGAATTCTCCACACAAGAATAGTAGAATACTGGAGGGGGTAGCCATTCCCTTTTCAAGAGTCAGGCATGAAAATGAAAAAGTGAAAGTCGCTCAGAGGTGTCTGACTCTTTGCGACCCCATGGACTGTAGCCAGGCAGGTTCCTTTGCCCATGGAATTCTCCAGGCCAAAATACTGGAGTAGGTAGCCTTTCCCTTCTCCAGGGGATCTTCCCAACTCAGGGATGGAACCCAGGTCTCCTGCATTGGAGGCGGATTCTTAACCATCTGAGCCATAAGGGAAGCCCAAGAATACTGGAGTGGGTAGACTAACCCTTTTCCAGCAGATCTTCCCAACTCAGAAATTGAACTGGAGTCTCCTGCATTGCAGATGGATTCTTTACCAGCTGAGCTATGTAGTGACAGTCAGTTTTGAAGTACAGGCTGCCTGGCTGTTGGACTCATTATGTGGCTAGGAAATATGTGAGTATTAAGTACAAATTGTTTAAATGGTTATCTTATTAATGGTATCCAGCAGAATAACTTCCACAGACAATATAGGAAAGCAAGAATTAATTCAATAAATATTTACTAAGTACCTTCTGTGTGTCTAGCACTGTGTGAGGTACTAGATATACATTTATGGACAATGGACACAGTCCCTATCCTTAAGGAGCTTATAGTCTCGTGTGGAAAAGAAGAAAGTAATTTGATTTAATCATAGTAATTTAAATGCTGAGAAATATAATGCAGGCAAAAACCAGGATGCTGCAAAAAAGCAAGTGGTAAATATTTCAGAATATTCTGGTGTTTATTTTTCTGGATGACGTGAATTTTCTTTTCAGAGGTGGTTTAAACTTCACAACATCTGCAAAAAGTCCCTTCGACTAAAAGTTCTCAAACTGCAGAGGGATTAAACGATGACTTAAACTGTGCCAAGAAATGAATGTCTAATAGCTAATGTATCCAAATTGCTAATCTGTATTCCTAACATGGCAGGCTACACACAGAATAGTTCCACAGACTTTTAATTCTCAGCATTCTCTTAGCATTTTCTCATCGGGCTGTTTACATTTTCCTTTATGATCTGTTAATTATAAACTGCTTGTTCTCATCTATTTCAAGACTCAGAAATTTGTACCACATTTAATCAAATAAAGAAACCCATGCTTTCTCTCTAACAGAGTTACAAAACCTATGATTAGCTTAGCCCAACTGCCAAAGTAAACCTGGTCATGTTTTCATTTCCTAGCTCTTAAATGGTAACCTAAATTTTTTCTTTTCTGATGAAACTGGAAGTGAGTTACTGATATTCTGATGAATACTAGAAACTGGTGACTGATAAATAGTGGCTGCTATCTGTCACAGTAAGCTCTAGAGCTGACATGGAACTCTTCCACATCTTCCCCAAACTGACCTCCTAATTTTTAAAGTCACTGCCTACCAGTGATCAACAATAAAAGCAATGCCTGGGTTTCCCTGGTAGTTCACTAATCAAGAATCCATCTTCTGATGACATGATTCCATAGAAAACCCTCAAGATGCCACTAGAAAATTACTATCAATGAATATAGTAAAGCTGTAGGATATAAAATTAATACACAGAAATCCCTTGCATTCGTATACAACAACAATGAAAAATCAGAAAGAGAAATCAAGGAAACAATCCCATCACCACTGCAACAAAAAGAATAAAATACTTAGGAATAAATTTACCTAAAGAAACAAAAGACCTGTATATAGAAAACTATAAAACACTGGTGAAAGAAATAAAAGATGACACAAATAGATAGAGAAGTATACCACGTTCACAGATTGGAAGAATCAATATAGTGAAAATCCGTATACTACCCAAAGCAATCTATAGATTCAATACAAACCTTATCAAACTACCAATCACATTTTTCACAGAACTAGAACACATCATTTCACAATTTGTATAGAAACACAAAAAACCTCAAATAGCCAAAGCAATCCTGAGAAAGAGGAATGGAATTGGAGGAATCAACCTTCCTGACTTCAGACTATACTACAAAGCTACAGTCATCAAGACAGAATGGTACTGGCACAAAAACAGAAATATAGATCAATGGAACAAAATAGAAAGTCCAGAGGTAAATCCATGCACCTATGGACACCTTATATTTGACAAAGGAGGCAAAAATATACAAGGAGAAAACACAGTCTCTTCAACAAGTAGCGCTGGGAAAAATGGTTAACCACATATAAAAGAATGAAACTTGAATGCTTTCTAACACCATACACAAAAATAAACTCAAAATGGATTTAAAGACTTAAATATAAGACCAGAAACTATAAAACTCTTAAGAGGAAAACAGAGGCAGAATACTCCGACATAAATCACAGCAAAATCCTCAATGACCACCTCCCACAGTAATGGGAATAAAACAAAAATAAATAAATGGGACTTAAAAGCTTTTGCACAACAAAGGAAACTAGAAGCCAGGTGAAAGGACAGCCTTCAGAATGGGAGAAAATAATAGCAAACAAAACAACTGACAAAGAATTAATCTCCAAAATATACAAGCAGCTCATGCAGCTGAATACCAGAAAAATGAACAACCCAATCAAAATTGGGCAAAAGAACTAAACAGATATTTCTCCAAATAAGACATACAGATTGCTAATAAACACATGAAAAGATGCTCAACAATACTCATTATCAGAGAAATGCAAATCTAAACCATAATGACATAGAATCTCACACTGATCAGAATGGACATCATCAAAAAGTCTACAAACAATAAATTCCGGAGAGGGTATGGAGAAAAGGGAACTCTTTTACACTGCTGGTGGGAATGCAAACCGGTACAGCCACTATGAAGAACAGTGTGGAGACTCCTTAAAAAACTGGGAATAGAAATGCCATATGAACCAGCAGAGCCACTGGTGGGCATACACACTAAGAAAACCAGAACTGAAAGAGACACATGCATCCCAATGTTCACTGCGACACTATTTACAATAGCTAGGACATGGAAGCAACCTAGATGTCCATCGGCAGAAGAAAGGATAAGGAAGTTGTGGTACATATATACAATGGAATATTACTCAGCTTAAAAAAAAAGGAACACATTTGAGTCCGTTCTAATGAGGTGGATAAAACTGGAGCCTATCACACAGAAAGAGAAACACAGATGCCGTATAATAACATATATGGAATTGAGAAAGACGGTAATGATAATCCTACATGCAGGGCAGCAAAAGAGACACAGATGTAAAGAACAGACTTTTGGACTCTGTAGGAGAAGGCGAGGGTGGGATGATTTGAGAGACTAGCATGAAACATGCATATTACCATATGTAAAACAGATGACCAGTGCAAGTATGATGCATAAAGCAGAGCACCCAAAGCCAGTGCTCTGAGACAACCCAGGGGGATAAGGTGAGGAGGGAGGTGGGGAGGGAGGTAAAGGCGGGTACAGGATGGGGGGGGGGGGACACATGTATACCCGTGGCTGATTCATGTCAATGTATGGCAAAACCGCCACAATACTGTAAAGTAATTATCTTCCAATTGAAATAAGTAAAACAATAGACTAAAAAACCCCCCCAAAACCCCAATAAAAAACCCAGGAAAAAAAAAGCACTGATGAAGGTAAAAAAAAGAATCCATCTGTCAATGCAGGAGACATGGGTCCGAGAATGGGTCCAATCCCTGGTCCGAGAAGATTCTACAAGCAGCTGACAACTAAGCCCACCTTTGTGTGGATATATATTTTAATTTCTCTAGGACAAATACAAAGGTGTATAATGGCTGGGTTATAAAGTTTAAAAGTTTAACTTCTTAAGAAATCGCTTGTTTCCAAAGTGACTGTTCAGTTCATACTCTCAAGTAGTATGTAAGAGTTCTAGTTTCTCTATATCCTCACCAATGCTTGCTATTGTGAGACACTTTGATTTTAGCCATACCAAGGGTGTACAGCGGTATTTCAAGGTTTCACTTTGCATTTCTCTGATGACTAATGCTCCTTGGAAGAAAAGCTATGACCAACCCAGACAGCATATTAAATAGCAGAGACATTACTTTGCCAACAAAGGTCTGTCTAGTCAAAGCTATGGTTTTTCCAGTAGTCATGTATGGATGTGAGAGTTGGACTATAAAGAAAGCTGAGAGCTGAAGATGAATTGTGGTGCTAGAGAAGACTCTTGAGAGTCCCTTGGACTGCACGGAGATCCAACCAGTCCATCCTAAAGGAGATCAGTTCTGAATATTGACTGAAAGGATTGATGCTGAAGCTGAAACTCCAACACTCTGGCCACCTGAGGCGAAGAACTGACTCATTGGAAAAGACCCTGATACTGGGAAAAATTGAAAGTGGGAGGACAAGGGGACGACAGAGGATGAGATGGCTGGATGGCATCACCGACTCAATGGACATGAGTTTGAGTAAACTCCAGGAATTGATGATGGACAGGGAAGCCTGGGGTGCTGCAGTCCATGGGGTTGCAAAGAGTTGGACATGACTGAGCGACTAAACTGAACTGAACTGATGACTGATGATGTTGTACATCTTTTCATGTATTTACTGGCCCTTCTTACATCTTTTGTGATTTTCTCTTCAAATTTTTTATACTTAAAAAAAATTAAGATTCTTTTATTATTTGTAAGGATTCTTTATATTGGATACAAATCTGTCAGACATATGTATGCTAATATTTTCTCCCAATATATGGCTTGCCATTTCCTGTTATCAAGTGTCTTAAAGAGTAAAAGTTTTAAATTTAGATAAAGCCCAACTTTTAATTTTTTTTTTTATAACTCACACTTCTATCCTAGAAATTTTTGCCTACTCTAAGATTGCATGGATTTGCTCCTAGCTCTTACATTTAGGTCTATGGTACTATTTTTGTTAAATTTTTATTATTAAAAATTTATTGGAGTATAGCTGCTTTACAACATTGTGCTAGTTTCTACTGTACAGCAAAGTGAATCAGCTATACATACACTATAGGGGGTAAAAATATCCTCTAGGTCTATGGTACTTTAAGTGAACTTATGCTCATGGTAAGAGGTAAGGGTTGATGTTCATTTCCCTGACACCTTTACTGAAGAATAATGGAAGTCCTTTAACTTGGTTGTTCTTTTGAAAACTTGCTGTGGCCACTCTAGGTCACTTGATTGCTATAAAAATTTTAAAATCATGTAAATATCTACATTTGCAATCATTTAAACCTTATATATTTCTAAAAACACTTTTTCTTGGGGTTCCTTTAAATCAAAATAGCTATCTTAGCAATACTGAATCTTCTAATCCATAAATATGATATAGCTTTTCATTTATTTGGATCTTTGTGCTTTATTTACAACTTTCAGCGTACACATTTTATCAAATTTATCCCAATATATTTCATGATTTTTAATGTTACTGTAAATGAAGTTGTGCTTAGATTTACTTTTCTAACTGTTCTTTGCTAGAATATAGAAACACTGATTTGTATATAATGACCTTTCTGTCACCTCTTTTAAATTTACATAAGTGCATTTATATAAATGTTATTGGAAAAGTAGGCTGCAAGTACTAGTTGTGTGTTTGTGTATTACTCTGCTAGTATATAAACACATCCAGTAGTCATGTATGGATGTGAGAGTTGGACCATAAAGTAAGCTGAGTGCCAAATAATTGTTGTTTTTGAACTGTGGTGTTGGAGAAAACTCGACAGTCCCTTGGACTACAAGGAGATCAAACTAGTCAATCCTAAAGGAAATCAGTCCCGAATATTCATTGGAAGGACTGATGCTGAAGCTGAAGCTCTGATACTTTAGCCACCTGATGCAAAGAACTGACTCATTGGAACAAACCTTGATGCTGGGAAAGATTGAAGGAGGGAGGAGAAGGGGATGGAAGAAGATGAGATGGTTGGATGGCATCACCGACTTGATGGACACGAATCTGGGTAAGCTCTAGGAGTTGGTGATGGAACAGGGAAGCCTGGCGTGCTACAGTCCATGGGGTCGCAAAGAGTCGGACACAACTGAGTGACTGAATTGACTGATGCAATACAAAGGCAGTTAGGGAATTCCCTGGCGGTCCAGTGGTTGAGACTCCAAGCTTTCACTATTGAGGGTCTGGGTTTGATCCCTGATTAGGGAACTAGTTGTGACCGAGTGGTTAAGGTGATGGACTAGAAATCCTATGGGGTCTCCCTGCCCAGGTTCAAATCCTGCTGACTATGCATCCCTTTATGCTCCCTAGTGGCTCAGATGGTAAAGAATCCACCTGCAATGCAGGAGAGCTGGGTTCGATTCCTGGGTTGGGAAGATCCCCTGAAGGAGGGCGCCACAATCCACTTCAGTATTCTTGTCTGGAGAATCCCTGTGGACAGAGGAGCCTGCTGGGCTACAGTCCATGGGGTCACAAAGAGTTGGACAAGATTGAGCGACTAAGCACAGTCATCTTCCAGTGCTTCCTACAGACTACAGACAGACAGGGAACTAAGATCCCATAAGCTTCATGGTTTGGCCAAAAAATTAAGAAAATAAACAAACATTAACAAATAAAATAAAGGTAGTTAAGAGTTGGGGAGGGAATCTCCACATCCACACAGAACACTAATATATCAAGAAAGCTCATCAGAGGCTTGCTTTACACCAAATTTGGGAAGAACAATGATGAGACACTCAGGAATTAGGTAGTTTTGCGATTAGGATTCTTAAACAGGAAAGTCTGTGACTATTTCCTAAACTCCTCAGGCATGTCTCTAAATAAATACAGAAACTTGTTTTTGTTTTATGAGTTTCTAGGGAAAACAATTTGGGGTGGAAGAGAAGATGTCACTTACAATGTTTTTTGAACTTAACTCCAGGAACCTGGTTCTTACTTTAGTTGGGGATAAAAGAGGAGTGGAGGTAATATAAGATGGTAAGAAAATGACACTAATAAAAGAGCTATAAAACTAGGGGCACTGTAAAGAACTGAAGGGGTAAGTTAATTCTAATGTAGAAGTCTGACAGAAGCTGTAACACTGGTATACCAGAAAAGCGCCTTACCTAACACAGCATAGCTTCAGGGCCATGAGATGACTAAGTCAAAATCAATTAATGTGGAAAGTGATACATCACCCAGGCCTTAACAGACTCCAGAGCCATGTCAATATCTGCCTTTGCCACTGGGAGTGACAGGATGGCAGCTGCCACGTAAGTCACAAAGTGCAGATGAGAGAATGGCACAAGTGGCTGTCGAGAGGGAGGCTGAGACAAAGGCATAAGTGACCTGGATCAGGAAAAGAGATCACTTGCTCGGTGGAATGATAGCAGCTATGATGTTCCAGGTGAAATTCCATTTTAACTAACACAAATGCTATGTTGTTGTTCTCAAGACGTGTAAGGAATCTAATTCTATCCATTCGCTTGTTACATGCCTAATCTGAGTCTTATCAAAAAAGTATTTCTTTTGTGTGTTTTTGTTTATGTCCAAGCATGAAAGTCTTATATTAATATGTTCTAGGTCAGAATACCATAATTATGTTATGTGGGAAAAAAGGCATGGAAATAAAATGACAACCACCCAAACAAGAACAAGCAAAGCTTGTTTATTTGTTTATTTATTTATGTATCTAGAGCTTGCTATAGCATCAGTTACCATCACTTGCACCTGGCAGAGACTCAAAGGCAGGCAGTGGAGTGGAAAAGCTTTATAGGTGGATGAAAGGACAGGTTTCAGGTATGCTGATTGGAGGTACTTGGCACAGAGATGCTGAAGGTGGGTTAACTAGAAGTGGGCATCTTATATGACAGGTTCAGTTCAGTTCAGTTGCTCAGTCGTGTCCGACTCTTTGCGACCCCATGAATCGCAGCACGCCAGGCCTCCCTGTCCATCACCATCTCCCGGGATTCACTCAGACTCATGTCCATCGAGTCCATGATGCCATCCAGCCATCTCATCCTCGGTCGTCCCCTTCTCCTCCTGCCCCCAATCCCTCCCAGCATCAGAGTCTTTTCCAATGAGTCAACTCTTCGCATGAGGTGGCCAAAGTACTGGAGCTTCAGCTTTAGCATCATTCCTTCCAAAGAAATCCCAGGGCTGATCTCCTTCAGAATGGACTGGTTGGATCTCCTTGCAGTCCAAGGGACTCTTAAGAGTCTTCTCCAACACCACAGTTCAAAAGCATCAATTCTTCAGTGCTCAGCCTTCTTCACAGTTCAACTCTCACATTCATACATGACCACAGGAAAAACCATAGCCTTGACTAGACGGACCTTCGTCGGCAAAGTAATGTCTCTGCTTTTGAATATACTATCTAGGTTGGTCATAACTTTTCTTCCAAGGAGTAAGTGTCTTTTAATTTCATGGCTGCAGTCACCATCTGCAGTGATTTTGGAGCCCCCCAAAATAAAGTCTGACACTGTTTCCACTGTTTCCCCATCTATTTCCCATGAAGTGATGGGACCGGATGCCATGATCTTCGTTTTCTGAATGTTGAGCTTTAAGCCAACTTTTTCGCTCTCCTCTTTCACTTTCATCAAGAGGCTTTTTAGCTCCTCTTCACTTTCTGCAGGTTAAGTGTGCATATTTAGCTTTCTCTCATTAGTCTTAAGTTGGAAGTGAGGGCAAATACTAGGGAAACTGTCAGTTAAAGTCCAGTCCTGGTGATTTAGTTCCAGTTGTTACTGTTGTAGTTCCAGGGGTTACTGTTGGCTTCTTGGACTGGTTGTTTGAGATAGTAATCTTACTTCCTACAAGTCTGACTTGTAGATATAGGCTGTGTTCCTAGGCTATTTGCTGAAAGTTGGAGAATTCTATTTTTATAGACAGTCTGGTCATTTGTATATATACCCAGTTTCTCAAAGGATAGTGTTAAGTTTACTCATGTATTTATTTTCTTTTTCCTGACCTCTGAGGATAAATGGGTTCACCTGCCAATGCAGGAGACAAGGGTTTGGTTCCTGGTCGGGAAGATCCCCTCGAGTAGGAAATGACAGCCTGCTCCAGTATTCTTGCCTGAAAACTCCCATGGACAGAGGAGCCTGGTGGGCTACAGACCACAGAGCTGCAGAGTCGGACATGCCTGAGCAACTGAGTGCAAACACATGTGTCATGTTTAGCCAGCAGGATTTCCTGAAATTCTCATTCTTTGCTTTACACTGATTATGTTCTCAAATTACATTTATTACAGTTCACTTATAGCTGATTGATCTCAGTTGGCTGCCATGGCTGAACTCTGATCCAGTGAAGCTTTATGCCCCTTCCCTTATGCTAGTCACACTGGCAGGTAGTCTTCCTTCCATAGGAGGAGAAAGTTTATGAATTTAAAACAAACGGGATACTATACATTAAAAAAAAAACAACACTGAAAGAAATACCACTCCCCCTTTCTCAACATCATAGTGAAATTATGTTATAAGAACAGATAAGAAATCATGGTTCTGGTTTTTCAAGCATACAAAGCCCTCTGCAGTAAATTAGAAAGAGAAAAGACAGTTTTTAAAAAGAATATTTGAAAATATCACTATCTTAGTTGGGTATTTGTTTATATATTTTAAATAAGGCAGAAACCTCTTCTTCAGCCCAATGGTACTGCCTCTGCTGTCTCTCTTTCCTATTTTTTTTTCTTCCTTTCTTTTTGGGCTGTGCCACTTGGCTGGTCAGATCTTAGTTCCTCAACCAGGGACTGAACCCAGGCTCTCAGTAGAAAAGGCGCAAGAGTCCTAACCACTGCACCGCCAGGGAATTCCCAGAAAAGACACATTCTTAAGTAAAGAGAAAATTATGTAATTTACAGATATTTATAGCATACTACATTCTTTCATTTTGCCTTCCTCTGACTTTCTAGGTTCATTTCATTCATTCAATACACACTGAATGAACATCTACTATGTATCAGTCAGTCACTACACTAATGCACTGTGAACACAGTGGTAAGCATAAAGGAGAAAATGCATAAATTTTGTCCAGATGAGTGTTGTTGATCATTTTAGTGTTCTATTTTTTTCTTGTTTGGATATTTGAGAAGAAACGACTTAGGAAAATTGTTACTCAAAAATTTCATTAGAAAAATGCTGTGGTGCAGATGAATGGCTAAGAAAGCTGTGGTACGTATACACAATGGAATATTACTCAGCCATTAAAAAGAATACATTTGAATCAGTTCTAATGAGGTGGATGAAACTGGAGCCGATTATACAGAATGAAGTAAGCCAGAAAGAAAAACATCAATACAATATACTAACACATATATATGGAATTTAGAAAGATGGTAACGATAACCCTCTATGCGAGACAGCAAAAGAGACACAGATGTACAGATCAGACTTTTGGACTCTGTGGGAGAGGGTGGGATGATTTGGGAGAATGGCATTGAAACATGTATAATATCATGTAAGAAACGAATCGCGAGTCTAGGTTCGATGTAGAATACAGGATGCTTGGGGCTGGTGCACTGGGATGACCTAGAGAGATGGTATGGGGAGGGAGGTGGGAGGGGGGTTCAGTATCGGGAACTCATGTACACCCGTGGCGGATTCATGTTGATGTATGGCAAAACCAATACAGTATTGTAAAGTAAAATAAAGTAAAAAAAAATAATAAAAAAATAAAGAAAAATGCTGCGGTGATTCACTTATAGCTTAATTCTTTCTTCTCTCTTAGCCACAAAGCATATCATCCTGGGTCATTATAAAAAATGTTACTTGGTTAGGGAACAGATAAGGCATTTGCTATAATAGAGAATTCATTGTGTAGAATAAATTTTAACTAAGAAAATAAACATCATTTCTCTGGTAAGGTACCAGAAAATAGCATCCATATTTTATGCACTTGACTATAACTGAAGTTTTACTTGTATACAAATGAGTTCTATCCAGAGCTCTTTTATTTTTTTTAAGACTTAGAAAAATTATTTATACAAAATAAATAATATCTTTGCATTTTAAGAGTAGCCTTCTGTTCTACAGTACCAAAGATGACTTATGTGGATTAATAGAAGACTGAGTCTTTGATATACGCACTAGGCATTTTATGGTAGATACAAAAAATGTATTACACAGCTTTTGATACTCAATGTTTTAATGAAACAGTAACCATCAGGTAAGACCCTTCCTTTTAAAATTGGTTTACAACAGAGCCAAGAAATAGAAGCCAGACTGTAGGAAACTTGGGTTTCATGATCCTCTTCAAACATTAAAAGAAACTTTCCAATCTTTTGCTTGATGACTCCTATCCCCTATTTAATTTTTTTTCTGGCAACAATATAAACAGCTTAATCCACTCAGAATTATAATTTAACTATTATGGCTATTGTAGAGGGTAAGATAAAAGCTGAAAACAATGTTGAACTTAACTCGATGATCTATGAATTGCACTTAGGATGAAGCAGACATTTTCCTCCCCAATTTAATGGTGAGGTGAGGTGAAGTCACTCAGTCGTGTCCGACTCTGCGACTCTGTGGACTATAACCTACTAGGCTTCTCTGTCCGTGGGATTCTCCAGGTAAGAATACTGGAGTGGATTGCCATTTCCTTCTCCAGGGGATCTTCCCAACCCAGGGATCGAACCCGGGTCTCCAGGCAGACGCTTTAACCTCTGAGCTACCAGGGAAGCCCACCAATTTAATGGTAGCAGGTCAAATAACAGCAGATTGAGATCAGGGGCAGAAAGGCAAGTTTTTCAACAATTCAGTATCATGGGTAATATCATAACCACAGTATGCAAAACTTGTTGAAATTTTGCTGTAAAGTACTAATTTCCAAGTCCAAATAAGAAACAACCTGCTCAAAGAGATGGTCCATGCACCAATTCTAAAAGTTCGTTTGAATGAGAATTTCTTTGTATTTAATCAACTGGCTAATAGTATCATTTCAATTTCTTAATAGACAGCTCCCAGAATTTATGGAGACTGGTTTGTCCAAAGAGGTAGTGTTCTAAGACTGTTTTATTAGTGTACAGTCTGTTCCCATGTAGCTTCATGGGGAGCACAGAACAGAAAAATAAAAACGCTTCTTTCACATACTTTTAGATGTATGTACAATCTAAAAATATAAATGCCAGAATTTCTTTCCCCAAAGGAAATAATGGTGGGAGACACTTTTCAGTAATTGGAGACCTTCCAGCTGATAACAATTAATAAAAACTGGGTAAAATATATTTAAAAAATATTTTAAAAACATTAAAGACCCAACAAGGAGGTGATGAGTATCATTTTAACAACAGGGATAAGATGGAAATCCGAAATGGAGATCTTGCCCAGCACAGGGGGCCACTTTAGCAAGGTGGCATTTGTTAACAGGCAAGAAATAACTGAGCAGCTGAACTGTGCATTTAGCTGTCTCACAAGGTCAAGGGAACAAAATTGGAGTCTAGGATCTGCCAGGAATGGGAACTCTAGTAAAACACCCCATACCTGAGACCCTTAGGAGATACATGCTAGGGGTAAAGATGAACCAGAAGTAAAACAGTTTCTGTAGTCCTGATTTGTGTCATTTAACTGGCCTAGAAAACTTTCAACCCGGAACTTGGATTGAACTGCTCACAGGTGGCAGAAGAAATGAAAACCCTCTCTGGGGAAAAAAAAAAAAGATCATTTCTATATGTATGTTCAAATATTAAATTAAATCCAGCACCCAAAAATAATTAGGTGTATGAAAAGGGAAGAGAATTAGCAGAATAATATGTGAAAGAAATCATGGTAAAGGTCATAGGATTAGAGTAGGGTAGGCAATCTTTTCAGGTTATTCTTAATATAATACTGCAAAAATGTAGCAGAAAAGAGCTAGAGTCTGTGAGATGAGTGGTGGAGATGGAGGAAGGTGAGCACACAGGAAGAGTTACAAAATTAAGAGTCCCTTTTGATGATCACTGTGTTGGAGAAGGTGACTATTTCCCTAATACCACTAGAGGTTATCGGTTGAGGAAATTCTCCTTTAGTTTTTTTCTTTTTAAAGTAACATGAGATTTCAATTGTTCAATCATGCATAATACTTTCTTCTGGTAGAGCTAAACCATAGTAGCTAATTACAAACCATATGCTAAATGGTAGCATATGTAAGCTACTGAAGGATCTAAATCAAGAACTCTGATGTGAGATCCTCTGATACACACTCTCCTGGGAGTCTATGAATCTCCTGAAATTGCATGTTTTAATAGGGAGGGAGTAAGGGAAATTTTCATTCTTTCATCATCCATTTCTCTGTGTATGTGTGTGTGCTCAGTTGCGTCTGACTCTTTGTGACCCCATGGACTGCAGTCCATCAGGCTCCTCTGTCCATGGAATTATCCAGACAAGAATACTGGAGTGGACTGCCATTTCCAGGGGACCTTCCCAGCCCAGGGATCGAACCCGAGTCTCCTGCTTGGCAGGCAGATTCTTTACCACTGAGCCACCTGGTTTGCCACCTCCTAGAAAATGTGACCACTCCCTGTAACCCAAAGCAGAGGTTGCAAATTCAAATGCCTTCAGGATATAAGCAATTTTAATACATCTGGTATGGCTAGCAGTAATGGCAGTAGGAATGATAAAGAGCATGATGAGTTGTAGAATATACAGCCAGCCTGAAAGCACTCTATTTCTTTTCAATGTGATTGCTAAACAGTTTCTGAATACCTTCTCTAGAAAAATTTGTCTCTTTTAATGACCCACCTCCCAGAATACTGGAAATAAAAGCAAAAATAAACAAATGGGATCTAATAAAATTAAAAGCTTCTGCACAACAAAGGAAACCATAAGCAAGGTGAAAAGACAGCCTTTGGAATGGGAGAAAATAACTGTAAATGAAGCAACTGACAAACAACTAATCTCAAAAATATACAAGCAACTCCTGCAGCTCAATTCCAGAAAAATAAACAACCCAATCAAAAAATGGGCCAAAGAACTAAATAGACATTTCTCCAAAGAAGACATACAGATGACTAACAAACACATGAAAAGATGCTCAACATCACTCATTATCAGAGAAATGCAAATCAAAACCACAATGAGGTACCATTTCATGCCAGTCAGGATGGCTGCAATCCAAAAGTCTATAAGCAATAAATGCTGGAGAGGGTGTGGACAAAAGGGAACCCTCTTACACTGTTGGTGGAAATGCAAACTAGTACAGCCACTATGGAGAACAGTGTGGAGATTCCTTAAAAAACTGGAAATAGAACTGCCTTATGACCCAGCAATCCTGCTGCTGGGCATACACACCAAAGAAACCAGAATTGAAAGAGACACGTGTACCCCAATGTTCATTGCAGCACTGTTTATAATAGCCAGGACACGGAAGCAACCTAGATGTCCATCAGCAGATGAATGGACAAGAAAGCTGTGGTACATATACACAATGAAGTATTACTCAGCCATTAAAAAGAATACATTTGAATCAGTTCTAATGAGGTGGATGAAACTGGAGCCGATCATACAGAGTGAAGTAAGCCAGAAAGAAAAACACCAATACAGCATACTAACACATATATATGGAATTTACAAAGATGGTAACGATAACCCTGTATGCGAGACAGCAAAAGAGACACAGATACATAGAACAGTCTTTTGGACTCTGTGGGAGAGGGAGAGGGCGGGATGATTTCGGAGAATGACATTGAAACATGTATAATATCATATAAAAAACGAATTGCCAGTCTAGGTTCGATGCAGGATACAGGATGCTTGGAGCTGGTGCACTGGGATGACCCAGAGGGGTGGTATGGGGAGGGAGGTGGGAGAGGAGTTCAGGATTGGGAACACGTGTACACCCGTGGTGAATTCATGTTGATGTATGGCAAAACCAATACAGTATTGCAAAGTAAAATTTTTTTAAAAAAGGAAGAAAATAAAATTAAATGTAAGTCAGAGGCTAAGATAGTGGTCTGATATGTTTTCCATAGTTCTGGGTGAGACTCACCTCTCAATACGGAGGGTCTAGAGGGCAGAAAGGTGGGGAAGAAAGGTCCCTGGAGGTGGATGAGAAAACGAGATCCACTTCAGGCTACCAATGATACAGGTTACTGTTAATCCTCAACTGAGGGGAAAAAAGTGCCTTAGTTGGGACAGATGCAGAGAAATCTAAGGAGCTTATAATCACAGGACTCCATGTCTTAGAAGCAGAAGTGTTTGAATTTCTATTTACCCTTCCTTTCACCTACTTCCTTCCTAATGACTGCCTTCTTTAAATTAACTCACCTAGAACCTAAGTTAAAGAATCAGCTTTTAGGGCATCTCTCCAGTTGCAGTATTTAGATACCTAGCTTTAGGGTACAGAATAGGAGTTAGCAGTAATGTAGCTTCCTTGGAAAATTCTACTCACGGATTCTTATTCATTTTGGTTTGCTTAGATTGGCTTTCAGAAAAAACTGTTAACAGGTGGCAAACAGACCAAAAGTTTAATTTTTTCAAAACTCAGACAATATGCAAAATTTTGTATGGGGGTACAATTTTCTGGAGATATTCCATAAATTTCCTCAATAATCCATATATATAAAAATCATGTTATACACAATGAACTTATACAATATTATATGTAAATTATATCTCAATAAAGCTGGATAAGGAAAAATGCTGCCTAAGAAGTAAATTTATCTACTAATAATCCTATACTCTTTTTACTAATAACTTGAAGACATACAGAAACAAATGGGGGGAAAAATCATCTGAACACACACACACACACACACACACGGTGGTTCTCCCTTGCACTATTTGGGGATAAATTTTTATAAGATTAGGGACTTTTCTGCATCTTAAAAAATTCATTAGTTTGGCACTTAGCTTAGAGAAGAGGCTTTTAAATACTTATCATCTTCCATTACAACATCCCACTATTCTGATTCTCTCCCACTGGAAGCGAGAATCACTGTAGAGACAGGACACATAGAGGCAGAAAGCACTTACTGCTTGGCAACTCTTACCCTAGAGTTTCCTTGCCTACATAATTGCCTCCAATGCACAAGAAATACTATGTGCACATCTATGTATGATGATGACTATTTGGCTGAAATGAAAAGCAGTATTAAAAGAACCTTAAATGTTTCATAAAAATCTATAAGACCGTTCATCACTGAATGCTCCTTGGGGTTTTAAACTGAGGTTTCCAATGACTGTTTTGAATAGACATGTGTGAGATACAAAATACGGCAAAAATGCGTTACTTGTGTAATACAAATATTTCCATATTATTCCCCTATTGACCTGGATTTCCTTACCCATCATACAATTTATTTTAATGTGGAAAGTAAAGCAATTGTATACTCATTACAGTAGGAAAATTATTATCTTCAAAAGTCACCTTTGTCTACATGGCAAATGTATTCTTTGTTGGCTTCCCAATCTGAAATTTATTCTAGAAGCTGCACATTAAAATAATGTGATGTAGTTACTCAGACTTAAAGAGAAAAACACCATTCTAGGAAGAAGTACTTCACTGAACCGTAACAGTAGAGATTAGGCAAGAGGAAAGACCTACAGACAGTTACTAGAAGAACAGCAAGGGAATTCTGAATATAAAAGGGAGGGATACTAGGAATACTATGGAGACAAGGATGAGAAGGATTTGTGCTTCCAGAATACAGAATGAAGTGGAGTGAAAGTTGCTCAGTTGTGTCCTATTCTCTGTGACCCCATGGACTGTACCCTGCCAGGCTCCTCTGTCCATGGAATTCTCCAGGCCAGAATACTGGAGTGGGTAGTCGTTCCCTT
The DNA here is from genome assembly GCF_042477335.2 of Ovis canadensis. NCBI lineage: Eukaryota > Metazoa > Chordata > Mammalia > Artiodactyla > Bovidae > Ovis > Ovis canadensis. Next base: position 55,991,905 of record NC_091255.1, on the reverse strand, counting down.
CTCCAGGGGATCTTCCCAACCCAAGGATCGAACCCAGGTCTTCTGCATTGTAGGCAGATTTCTTTACCATCTGAGCCACCAGGGAAGCAGAATACAGAATAGCATGTATCAATATACAGAAAAAACCAGAAGAATTCATTGCTTCATTTAAACAACTTTCTTTAAAATTTCAATTGACTCCCATGAGTGTGAGATGGACATGGTGACTTGCATCTAATGAAAAGAATACAACAAAAAGTGATACGATGCCACTTTTGAGACTAAGTTATAAAAAACTGTCTCTCTCATCTCGCTCATTCTCAGGAAGCAAGCTGCCATGGGTGAGGTCACCTGTGGATAAGCACCCATGGCAAGGAACTGAGGGCGGCCTCTGGTAAAAGCTGCTAAGAACTGAGGCCCTCTGTTCCAACAGCCCAGAGGAACCGAATCCTTCAACAAACATAAGCATCATAAACTTGAAAGAGGAGCCTTCTCCAGTTGAGCCCTGAGATAACTACAGCCTAGGCTATTTTTTTTGGATGATCCTGGCAGCTTGTGGGATCTTAGTTCCCCAACTGGGGATTGAAGCTGGACCCTTGGCAGTGAAAGCATGAAATCCTAACCACTGGACTGCCAGGGAATTCCCTAAATTTAAATGTGATAACAAACAACTTCTAAACAAGGAAAAACAGAGAAACAAAGAGGATTTCAAGTGATTTAGGGACAAAGGATGGCAGTGGTGACATCTAATACAGAATTCCTAAAATCTCTAGTTTCTTGAGTATCAAAACACAAGTCAAGAATATCTTTCTGTCTCTTCTTTGTTTCCACTGAATTTTTCATGAATACTCGGCTGCAGGAACATATATATATTGCGTAGGGAAAGAAGAACATAAAACTGCATTTTTTTCAGAAATAAATTTAGAAAAACATATATGTGAGAGATGTTATTCATCATAATAACTGATGCGCCAGACATTGTGCTAATAAGTACCTTCTATCTTAATCAATCATCACAAACACCCTATGGAGTACATGATATTACTCTCTGTCCTTTACAGATGAAGAACCAGAAAATTAGGAAGACTAAATAATAAAAGTTATACAACTAGTAAGTGGCATGATTAGACTTAGCTGAGTTTATATGATCCCAGGGCTACTTATCACTATGAAAAGCTGCCTTCATTAAAAAAAAAAAAAACAACCAAAACTCACAAAGCTTAGAATCTATACATAGACTGCTTATGAAAACAGGCCAGTGACAGCAGGCTGTAGGTGCAACTTTATCCTCTTTGTGAAGTGCTCTCATAAAAAGGATAATGATAATCGTACCCACAGCACTTTTTTCAGTATTTATTTATTTATTTGGCTGCACTGGATCTTAGTTGTGACATACAGGCTTCTCTCTAGTTGTGCACATGCTTAATTGCCTCACAGCCTGTGGAATCTTAATTCCCCAACCAGGAACTGAATCCACATTCCCTGTATTGGGAGGCAGATTCTTAACCACTGGACCATCAGGAAAGTTCCACACATAACATTCTTAGAGGAAAAGTAGTAAAGGCTGTGGAACACTTTAACTGTAGCTAAGATTTATTAAAACTAACTCTGGACCACATAATTGTCATTATTTTATATATTGTAATTATTACATCTTCACAGCATTCCTAGGATACAGGTAATATTATAATCCCCATTTTACAGATAAGGAAATTAATCATTGTAAGTAATATGCCCAAAGTCATACAAGCACAAAGTGGTAGACTCAGTATTTGAACACAGGCAGCCTGGCTCTCAGGTCTGCAGTCTAAACTAGTGTATTTCACTGCCTCAAAAAACCCAAAGATAGACAGGTTTTAGGGTTAATAATAAAACTTCCATTTGGATATCTAGCTAAATTACAGATCTAAGCACCATACTTACAGGCCAAGTCTTTATAATCTGTGATGCAAAACACCTTGAGAATAGTTAATCTAAAGGTCAGTTAAAAGACAGTTAATGGGGGAGGGAAGGACTGGGAGCTAGGGGTTAGCAGATGTAAACTAGTATACAGAGGATGGATAAACAACAAGGTCCTACTATAGCACAGGGAACTACATATTCAATAGCCTGTGAAAAGCCATAATGGACAAGAATATTAAGAAAAGAAGGTCTATATGTGTGTAACTGAGTCACTGTGCTGTACAGCAGAGATTAGCACACATTGTAAATTCACTATATTTTGATTTAAAAAGATGGTTAATGCCTTAAATAATGATAAAATGTAAATCATGAAAACAACTAAAAATGTTCAAAGTGAAAAGTTCTACTCAATAAAGCACCTGTCCACTGAAAGAACTTTCTAACATGTTAAGAACTTATTAGTTGATAAAGGAGTATGTGGATGAAAAGCTATCCATTCTCTTATTCTAGCTCTTTGGTGTGCTTATGCTCATAATCAGTTTTCAGGCAGTATCTCTCATGCTTGAAATATACTGAAGTCATTCCTGTTTCTCTCTCTGCTTCCTCTAGTTGTTATACGGACGTTCACATCCTGGTTAGGGCAGCACTGCAGTGCATTTCTACCTTCATCTGATTTATAAGTTTGTCCACTACCCAACATTTAGGTGGGGTTTTTGTTGTTGTTCTAACAGTTTTACCATTAACAACCTTCATTTCATTTCAACATTTATAACAGCATTTCTTTTCTCCTTCTTTTTGGGGGCGGGTAAGTGGGGAAAGACGTGTTACAGATCGCTCTGAGAAGCTGTTATATTAACAGAAAGAAGTACATATGTGCATGTAGAACAGTGTTTGTATATAATTTTAAGGGGTTTAGCAACCCTTCACCCCAAAACTCACCAGTTTAACTCTGGTTAAAAATCTTGCAGTATACCTGTGTTTTTGACACAGTAGACATAAGAAATACAAATTCAAGATAATAGAAGCTGTGAATTACAAGAAAAAGGCTCCTGGTACCCATAAACCAATCAAAAACCAGACAGAGGGTTTTATCTCTAAAGTATAAAATTCACAGCAAAGTAAAGAAGAATGGCAAACCATTTGGAATAAAGGTAACATCTGATAATGTTTTCAGGAAAAACAAACAACGGAAGATGAGAAAACAGATCATCCTTTTCTTCTAAGTGGAATGACCGTGACTACACAGGAGTTGGGAAAAGAAGAATCAAGGAACTACTCACTTTATGTGAAATATTTCATCATGTACAGTGGTTTGCACTTGTGCTATAGAACACACAATGCTGTTAAGAAATCCAAATGAAAAGTCTTTTATGAATGAAACTATATAAATATGAATATGCACCTTCAAGTAAGAAAGTATCATAAAACTCTCTTCCATTCTTGAGTTTCAAATACATCCTAATTTTGTTGTCACCTTAAATAACATTGTCCTTTGAAGGACAGTGCCATTTTTAAAGAGATTCAAAAGGATCTATTACAAAAAGATTAATCTCAAATTCTTCTGAAAGTATCTGCTGTGGATAAAAGCCTATCTATTTTCAGAACTCTGGTCTGGACTTTGGCTCTTAACCTTGCACATGTATCAAAAGTCCTATAAAACTGTCAACTTGGCCTGGCATCTGTATCAAGGTTCATTCCTACACCTGAAATTATGTGTTGTTAAAATGTGCAACATAAAAAGCTTGAAAAAACTAAGAAGGAATTTTGCTATCCTTTAGTAGCATCTGATTACTGAAAAATCTCAATACAAATTCCCTGCAGAAATTTTAGAAAAGTATAATGATGATGATGATGAACAACAGGAAGGGTAATACGTTTCTTATTTATTTCACCTCAGCTGAGCATTTGTCCTATACATTATTTTACTTAATCTTAACAACTCTATAAGATTTATTGTTAAAAAAAGAGCTGTTTTTAATCACAATCCTACAAGGAATTTATGGCTATGAATGTTACATGTAGTCACACAGCTAGTAGGTGACAGAGTCAGGAATTAAATGTAGAGTTAATTTCAGAACCCGAGCTCTCTGAAACTAACACATACTGCCCAATAAAGAAAAGAAAAATCACCTGTAATCCCACCAGCCAGCTACAACCACTGCTAACATAAGATAATGTTCTTATCTCACGAATGCTACTCTCTCCTCTGACAACAAACAGAATTCCAATTCTCTCCCTCTTTAGGCAACCAAGGTTAGTTTGGTGTATTCTTCTGGATATTTCCTCCTTTGAATGTGTATTCATGTATCTATGCAAATATATATTTAATCTGTTAAATTATCAAGTAACATCATGTTATACGTAATGTTACTGTGATAGGAAACTGAGGCACGAAGAAATTACACAACATGTTCAAGATCACAAAACTACTAAGGGGAAGACTGTAATTGAAACACAGGCAGACACATTCTAACTAAAAATTACCCTAAACCTTTACATCTTGTATGTCCTATTTAAAAACACTTTAAGATCTTGTGTTATACACTCAGGATCATCACTATAATAATAACAAAATTAGCTAACATTTATAAGCATTTACTATAAAACAAGCATTCTGCTAAGTGCTCTGTATTTATTAATCTGATTTAAGATTACCATTTCCATTTTTACAGATGAGGAAACTGAAGCTGAGACAAGTTAAGTGACTTGCCTAAAATCACACAGCTAATAACCAATGCTGTAGGCAGAAAAGTTAGAGGGTAGGACAAATGTGTTCTTTTATTTAGGCAACTGTTTTACTGAAATCACTGATATCAGTTGGTTACCCTAAAAAGAGAATACAGCCTTGTCTCATACTTAAAAACTGAATTTTCTACTTTTTAATTTAAGGGTCAAGCAAGGGATGCTTATAGAATTTCACACAGTAATAGAGTTAGGGGCATTGTATTTCTGGACTACACTGTGTCCACTTAAAGAGTTCAACAATAAATCCTGCTTATACCCTCACACAAATCACTTAAACTCTCTAGGTCCTAATTTCCTCACTGTAAGGCGATTATCAAATACAATTTGCTTGATCTCCCCGACTCGGGAAGTTCAGTTATGTAACATCATCGATCATCTCTATGGTTTCAGTTGCAGAACCAAAACATACTGTTTACTCATACTGTTCCGCACATTTTCTGCATACAACAAATCTGATTTGAGGGACAGTAAAACCCAAGTATTCTAGAATCTAATGCTATATAGACTGAATCCCTCAGTTTATTAGACAAATAATCTGAATCAATACCTATACCCCATTGTAGCTTTCCCCAGTCCCTATAGACCAAACATCAACAACTTGCTCTGATTTGATCCACAATTTCCTTTTCCTTGCAGGACAACACTGAAAACTAGTTATAGGTACACAGATACCATGGATCAAAAGACAAACCAAGGAAAATACATTTCTATTTCTCAGAAATAAAAGCTTTCTTCTTCCCACCTAAAATACAGACACCAAAATGTTGAGGTCTGGATAATAAAGAAACAACGTCACCAATTACTCCTCAGAAGTCAACAGCAGAATGAGTCTGATGGGTTGCAGCCTGCAGCCACCCTGTAACCCAGCTGGTTCTCATAGTATGGCACCTCATCCAGCAGCTTCAGCAGTAGCTGAGAGTTTGTTAGAGAAGCAAATTCTCAACCTACTCAGGCTTACTGAATCCGAAATTCTGGGGCTGGGTCCCACAATCTGCCTTTGAAGAAATCCTCCAGGCAATTCTTGCTGCTGTGGTTGTTTAGTCTCTAAGTCATGTCAGACTCTTTGCAACCCCGTGGACTGTGGCCTACCAGACTCCTCTGTCCGTAAGATTTTCCAGGCAAGAATACTGGAGTGGGTTGCCATTTCCTCCTCCGGGGGATCTTCCCAACCCAGGGACTGAACCTGTACCTCCTGCATTGGCAGGCGGATTCTTTACCACTGAGCCACCAGAGAAGCATGCTAAAATGTGAGAACCAGGGCTCATTTAACCTTTAGCTGATGCTCGTTGCCTCTGTGACATATACTCTTTCTCCAAATTTGCATGTGATAATAAATAAAGCAGGAAGATATCAGATCACTAGTTTTAACTGCGTTATTATGTATGAGTATATCATAAAATATTAATATGATCATTATTCTGCTAGTATATCCTATGTCAGAGAAATTCAGAAAGAATGGATTATTTGTTTGCTTTATGAGTATACTAAATTTACTTGTTTATTGTTAATTTTTGGTAGTATGTAGAAGATTACAGCTTCAACCCTCAGGTCACTAATCTTATCTCTGCAGAAACTTATTTTCACAGAATTTATTATAAAAGAACAAATCACTAAGACGTTTCTATGCCTTAAATCTGCTTCAGATAAGAAAAGGAGACTGCAGAGCATGGCAATTAACATTTTGGCAATGTGTTTTAGTTTCTTCCTGGTTTTCTGAAAATGTTAATTGAGGTTTAGTTTGGTTCAATTCCAATTCAGTGAAGATTCATGTTTGTGGAAAATATACATAAGTAATAACATGGACAAGATTTTTCACAGTGATTCAGCCCTGGCATTCTAAATAACAGCAGCTCCCTTGCTTCTTGACAGTAACAATCACTAGATTAGGTTAAAGATGTCAGATAGGCAATCAGGAAGTGAAAAATTAGTCCCCCCACACTAAATCTGATTTGCAAATCTGAAAAAGAAAATATCTCTCTTTTCTTCCAAACCTCTCTTCCAAATCTCAATGCAGGAATAGAGAATTAGTGCATTTAATTATTTTACTTTATTATACAAAATTTGCATGAAGAAATGCAGAGTATAATATTCCAATGTCCAAGAAACGTGACAACACCTCAAAACAGGAATTCTTTTAACAATGTGCTACTGTGTCATTTTAGGACGCTACTTCGTTCCTTTTAGAAACAGAACAGCTAGTTTCTAATACCTACCTGTGATTGATTTAAAAGTGAAAGTCATTTACAACAGCAGAGGAAGACCAGGGTTCTGCAACTTGAAAGCGAAATCCCCAAGGTCTTTCAATATTCAAAGCTGGTTCATAAAATCAAATGTCTCTGATTAGGTTTGCCTCAAGTTTTTTGCCTCCTGTCTTTTAAAAAAAAAATACATGTCTTACCTGGCTTCAGAGGTATATTAGCCTGACATTTCAGATTACAGCTACTGATATCTTACCTAGAACTAGAAATCACCTTATTCTGCTAATCTCTAGTATGGTAAATATGTAGTAGTTGTATCCACTGTGGTTTAACATTGATTTTAATGAGCAGGAATAAACAAAAGACCTAAAAACAAGTCTTCTAAAGTTCTTTACTGAAGCTCTGATCTGTATACTCAACTAGAGCTGTGAACATTTCTAACACAGCTCTATAGACTCACTGCAGAGTAAGTGTAAAGGATGTTGCCAAGCAACTCATCTAAGTTTGGAAGAATCTAGGCATTGATAATGAGTCTGTGTCAGCTTGGCTCCCACACAAGAAGGGTTTTAGTGAACTCCCACATGTGCTTACAGGCCATTCATGAGAAGAGGTATTTCTAACAGTGAGTGTCCAGGAGTCCAAATCAGGAAACTGTAACTTTTTTTTCCTAATTCAAATATAATGTATCCAACATCACAACTATTTTCTATAACTGTTCAGAAAACCAATAGGGATTACGGCAAAAAAAAAAAAAACAAAAAACAAAAAAACAACAAAGATCATATGCAAAGGACTACGGTTGAATCGACATTTTTATTCACACTTGAACACTGCTGAGTGGACGTGGCCAAAGCAAAATTTCTTCAAGTATCTCAGGTCACACAAAGCACCCTGAGAATGTATCTACCGAATTATTTTGATTCTTTTGAAAATTATCCTTGAAGCTGTTTTCAATATCTACACAATTATATCAATAATCAAAAAGGATGTTCAGTAGAAACTGCTCTAATAAGGAAAATACACAGTCAGTTGCACAAGAGAGAACAGCTGTGATTTTATGAATAATATACATGCAAAACGCTGCTCTGCTGGATGGGCCTGATCCAAACCTCCCTCTTTCAAAGCAGATACTTGGCATGCACGCTTACCAGGGCAGTATGCATCCACGTCCAGTTTCTGAGCTGAAGTGAGGGTTGGTGAGCCAAGCTCGGATTCTGGAATTCGTGGGCTCTCAACAAACTTTGCCTTCCTCAGAGGGGCTAAGGACAAAAAAAAAGAGACAGAGAGAGAGGGAGAGGGGAAAAAAAAAAAGAGAGGAAAACAGAAAGAAAGGAAGAAAAAGAAAAGAGAAACAGGGAAAGAGAAAGGAAAGAGAAACATAGAGGGGTCATGAGTAAGGGGAACAGCAGGCAACAGATGGAAGCACTTAAATGAACGACACACTCTGTCAGACTCAGATCAGGTTACCCTATTTTTTTTTTTTTTTGTGCCAGAAAAAAATTAACTGCATTCTTCATAGAGGAGATGGGTCTTGTTAAAAAGTCACTGCAAACTGGAAAAGCTAAAACCTAATCATCAAAACTATGAGTGTAAGTTGTAACTCTCTAATCTATTACCTTTAGCTATTTTCTCTTTCCTTATAAAGCAAAGAGTTTTCTGATTTTGTCTTCCTTTGCTGTTAAATGCAGGTATTAACTGACTAAAGTATCGGACTAAGCTTTAAGATTTTGTTTATAATAAACATAACCAAAAGTTTTCTTTATCCAGAAATAACTATCAATACAATACTGGGTTGTGATAACTACCTTAAGTAGGGTTAACCTATTTAGCTTAACAAGGAAATCAATTACCTAACTGCTCAGCTATTAGGTAAGAAGTCAAAACTGCTAGTGGACTAAGATATTAACTAGGCCATGAGAGTTTGCAACTGGCTGCTAAAGATAAAGAGATGTGATTTGCTTACAAATATAATTATGAGGTCTATGGAACAGCAATATTCCATGCCATGGAATTCACTCAATCTTATAAGGAATGAAAGAAGGAAAATAGCATAATTCATGAATTGAAAGTTTTCATATTAAAAGCTAGTGTAAATTTTATTTAATGATTTTTAGGCAAAAATGTTAAGGAATATTACTGATATACATTTAAATAGTTAAATATATTAAAAGTTATAATTATGAAGACTGCTTTGATACTTTTAAACTGAATTCTATTAAATAAACTGTAATAGGATGAATGTGCTTAGTATAATACTGGTGGCAAAAGTACCAGCCAAATCTGAAATTGATTTGTATGCATTATATACACTGTATCATAACTATAGGTGTTCCAGACATGTGAGTGCTTAAGATCACATTTCTTTTATCAAAAGTTTCGGCATGTTCTTCAAAATCCTCATCCGTTACTGATTCACAGGGGGATTCTAAGTTATTCCTAAAAGACCTTGTAAAAAGTAATGTAAAACTTTGTCATTACCATGACCAGAATTCTACTTTATTTTCTTTGGAGGTCAAAAATACAAAGTCTTTAAAAAATAGAAAGTATTTTTGATACTCAAAACCTACAGTCAACTAAATCATACTTAAATCTTAGGGTATGTATGTATATTTTAAGTGTATGTTAAAATAAAGTCTACTGTCTCCATGGCAACCAAGACTGAGGGTGCTAACAGAATGGTTCTCTGCTAAAAGCAAGCTTTGGAACAGCAGAATTCTCACCTCTGTTAACTGTAAAACTTGAGCCTATTTTTAAAAAATCACTATCACAAATGAAGATCTCAAGTGACTTATATGCATATCTGCAGGCTACTTTATCTGCAGCCAATATTAGAACCTCTTTCATTGTAATCTCACCAATCCAAAAATAATAAAACATTTTATTTATCCAAAATTGCTTTGTATAGGAGAAATTATTTTTTTTACTCTTAACACATCAATTTTATTTTTTACTTTATAATAATAGTTTAATTCTTAAATCTCTTAAGTCCTTTCCTAGAATTTTATTATTTTATCATGGCAGTAGAATAATTCTTTTACCTGCTGAGTTCTGACAAAGACAGCCCTGGTCCCTGCTCAAGGGACTCTATACATCTAAAAATTTTAATAACAATTTTTATAATGAAATTTAGGGCTAGTAGACAGACAGAAATCAGCAACTGAGGGTAGATATGTAAGAAAGAAATTGAAGGATGGTAGGAGAAGTTGAGGGAGGTAGGAAGAATGTTTAAGAATTATGAGATGAAGTCAAGGGGGAAAATCAAGATCCTAGAGATCTGGAAAATTCAATACCATGTAGACTTCTCTGTTTTCTTTTCTCAGGGAATTCCAATTGTTACCTTTTTAGTTCACAGTGGACATTTACTTCTGCTTTTCTACCTTCATCTCTGTCATCTATGGGACACTGTACATATCTAATAATGAATTTGTGTTATTTTATAAGGTAGATTATAATGTTGCTCTCACTCAAATTATAGAGAACTAGTGTTATCTTAAGTCAAACACACACAGAAGGTACAATCACAAGCATGACAGATTGTCCAAGATGCTTAACACTACTTGGTGGAGAACATAATTGGTCAGCACGAAAGATGGGACAGCAGTTTCGAAGCCTAGAATGCTAATACATTTTGCTGTAAAATAAATGGTATATAAGATGAATCAGATGGGTAGAAGAACTCTGTGTCAAAGGGTTTACCAAACAGTTTTTTTAAAGTAGTTGAAATAAGATGAGCAGGGGACTCTAATGAAGAAGAAAATGGCATCTTACTCCATTCTTGCCTGGGAAATTCCATGGACAGAGGAGCCTGGCGGGCTATAGTCCACTGAGCTACAAAGGAGTCAGATACAACTTCACAACTAAACAATAACAAAGGGGACTCTAAAACCAAACCAGGTATTTTATTGTGATATAAAAGATAACAGGAAACCACTAATCTGAAATCTGAACCAATACTGGGTATATGATTCCTATGCTGTAAGAAACTTGAGTTTGGGCATACGGCTGAGTTGAGATGCATACTGTAGGCAGAGGATGCATACTGATTAGAGTATACTGAAGTTGCTCAGTCATGTCAGACTCTCTGTGACCCCATGGACTGTAGCCTGCCAGGCTTCATCCGTGGGATTTTCCAGGCAAGAATACTGGAGTGGGCTGCCGTTTCCTTCTCCAGGGGATCTTCACGACCCAGGGATCAAACCCGGGTCTCCCACATTGCAGGCAAACTCTTTACCATCTGAGCCACCAGGGAATCCTATTAGAGCATGGGCTTAGTCATTTGAAAGATTGAGGTTATAGCTCTAGCACTTACAGGTAATAAGAAACTGGGCAAGTTAGCCTTACTAAGTCTGGGGCAAAAAGGCTATGATTATAGAAAACAAGGTAAGCACATGGTTTCAAGACAGAGAATGGAGAAGCAGCATAACGTGGTATAAGATCTTATTGCAAAACCCAACAGAACTTTTTGGTCAACTCAACAGCATAGTAGGGAAGGACTGGATAACAGAGGAATGAAAGATCTGAGCCCTGAAACTAGAAAGCCTAAGTTGGATCCCATCTCTTCCACCTTTTCCTAGCTGTGAGAGCTCTTCTGTGCCTAAGTTTCCTCATCAGTTACTTGGGGTTAATAACAGTAGCTACAGCATGGGACAGTTGCAAGGATTACACGAATTAACTCAAATAAAATGGTTAGAGAAGTGCCCAGCACAGAACATCCTTTATAAATGCCAGCTGTTTTCATCACTGCTTCTGCTGCTATCGTCATCATCACCACCATCGCAGATGCAGCATGCTTTGGAAAGTCTGAACTGTCTGTGACAGAGGGGTAAAACAAAGACGTCTAAGATGCCATGAGGGAATGATAAGAACAGTGATATTACCAATCAAATTTTTTAAACTGAGAAGGAAATAACGTTGAAGAAAACATGCTATAACTTAGAAAGCGGTAGAAAACCCAAGTCAAAATGGTCTAAGTCAGACAAAGAGAACTATGTGGGTATAGAAAGTTAAACAGTATGATTTAGACTGCTAGTTCTCAAACTGTGGTGCCGGACCAGCAGTAAAGCATCACTTGGGAATTTGTTAGAAATGCAAATGATCATACCCCATGTCAAACCAGCTGAGGACCAGAAACTTGAGACAGTACAGACTCAGCAATCTGTGCTTAGCAAACCCTCCAAGTGATTCTAAAGCACACTAAACTTTGTGGACACCGGATTAGAGAGAGATATCTATAAATACCTCATGAAAATGGATCTCTGAAAGACTTCATCTAACAAAAAAAGTTGAAACAAAATAGAAATCAAGGCCTCGTCTCTGAAAGTATGAACATCTATGGGTAAAAGTTAGGATTTCTTCTCAATCACTCTTTTAGCACTACAACTCTTGTGTTATGGGTTTATTTATTTATTTTTTAAACCAATCCCAAGTTATAAAGTATCCATCATTCAGAGCCTATTTCGAAGAGAGACCAATGTGTCTGTACTCGTTAATTTTTACCAAGATCACTGAGGGGTAGAGGACAGGGGATGAAGAGCAATCAGATAGATCATAAAGAAATGTTAATGGTGAAAAAGAAAACCCATCTGTGTAGGTTCCTCTATAAACTGAGATGCTGTGGATGATGCTGAAACACACCTTGCTCATGCAACTATACGTGAAATTCGCTCAGTTGTGTCTGACTCTTTGTGGCCCCATGGACTATACAGTCCATGGAATTCTCCAGGCTTGAATACTGGAGTGGATAGCTATTCCCTTCTCCAGGGGATCCTCCCAACCCAGGGATTAAACCCAGGTCTCCCACGTTGCAGGTGGATTTTTTATTAGCTGAGCCACCAGGGAAGCCCCAAGCAACTATAAAGACATTAAAATATAAATTTTAATAACTACTTAATTATTTGTCTTCATTAAATGTTTCACAGCAAAGGGGAACTTCTATGGAGAAACTAGCATAAGACTCAGATACTCATGGGAGAATGGTATGGAGCCAGATCAAACAAAGCAAGGACCAGGAAAATGAGAACTGAAGGATAAATATAAAGACGAGTGAACATAAAGTACCAAGAAAGTACTTTCACAAAGTTGGTTCTGAGATTAAATGCATACTTAGTAAGGAGTACGTCAAGGCTGTATATTGTCACCCTGCTTATTTAACTTCTATGCAGAGTACATCATGAGAAACGCTGGGCTGGAAGAAGCACAAGCTGGAATCAAGATTGCCGGGAGAAATATCAGTAACTTCAGATATGCAGATGACACCACCCTTATGGCAGAAAGTGAAGAGGAACTAAAAAGCCTCTTGATGAAAGTGAAAGAGGAGAGTGAAAAAGCTGGCTTAAAGCTCAACATTCAGAAAACGAAGATCATGGCATCCGGTCCCATCACTTCATGGGAAATAGATGGGGAAACAGTGGAAACAGTGTCAGACTTTATTTTGGGGGGCTCCAAAATCACTGCAGATGGTGACTGCAGCCATGAAATTAAAAGACACTTACTCCTTGGAAGGAAAGTTATGACCAACCTAGATAGTATATTAAAAAGCAGAGACATTACTTTGCCAACAAACGTCTGTCTAGTCAAGGCTATGGTTTTTCCAGTGGTCATGTATGGATGTGAGAGTTGGACTGTGAAGAAGGCTGAACGCCGAAGAATTGATGCTTTTGAACTGTGGTGTTGGAGAAGACTCTTGAGAGTCCCTTGGACTGCAAGGAGATCCAACCAGTCCATTCTGAAGGAGATCAGCCCTGGGATTTCTTTGGAAGCAATGATGCTAAAGCTGAAACTCCAATACTTTGGCCACCTCATGTGAAGAGTTGACTCATTGGAAAAGACTCTGATGCTGGGAGGGATTGGGGGCAGGAAGAGAAGGGGACGACAGAGGATAAGATGGCTAGATGGCATCACCAACTAGATGGATATGAGTCTGAGTAAACTCTGGGAGTTGGTGATGGACAGGGAGGCCTGGCGTGCTGTGATTCACGGGGTTGCAAAGAGTCGGACACGACTGAGTGACTGAACTGAACTGAACTAGTAAGGTTAATCTAAAGACAAATTCACTGTCAAATGTGAAAGGAGGATAAAAAGGTTTTAGTTATAGGCAAGAGAAAGAAGTACAGGCGTCCAAATTAGAAAGAAGGAAGCAAAATTATCTTTGTTCACAGATGACAAAATCGTAAATATAGAAAGTCCTAAAGATTCCACCAATAAATAAACTCAGCAAAGTTGTCCGACACAAAATCAACATACAAAAATTCCCTAACAGTGAACAATCTGGAAAAGAAATTAAGAAAACAATTCAATTTAAAATAGCAACAAAAAATACCTACAAATAAATTTAATCAAGGAAGCCAAAGCCCTGAAACTACAAAATGTAGCTGAAAGAAAATAAAGTAGACACAAGTAAATGGAAAGAAAACCGTTGTTCATGAATTGTAAAAGTTAACATTGTTAAAATGGCAATACTACCCAAAGTGATCCATAGAATCAATGCAATGCTTATCAAAATCCCAGAGGTTTTTTTGCATAGATAAAAAAGTCATCCTAAAATTCATATGGATCTCAAGAAACTCTGAATAGCTAAAATAATTTTAAAAAGAACAAAGTTGGAGATATTAAATTTTATGATTTCAAAACTCACTATACAGCTACAGAATTAAAAGTGTGGTACCGGCATAAAGACAGACACATAGACAATGGAACAGAATAGAGATTTCAGAAATAAAACCTACGGTCAAATGATTTGACAAATATATTAAGACCATTTAAAGCGGACAATTTTTTCAATATATGGTGTTGGGAAAACTGGATATGTATATGCAAAACAATGAAGGTGGAATCTTATACCAAATACAAAAATTACCTCAAAATGGATCAAAGACCTAAATGTAAGTTAAAGTTATATAATTCTTAGAAGAAAACTTGGGAGGAAAGATATGAACAATTTAACTGTTAAGGAAGTAGAGAGAGAGAGTGGAAAATTTTTTTGGAAAGAAAAAACTGTATTTTTAAAAGTTTTTAATGGAGCTTTCATAGGCACACTCTTATAACATTCATAATATTTTAGTTCCTAAACATTTACTAGAAAAATAAACCTTTGAGTAACAATGGATTTCCTGGAGTGAGGGTGGGAAGCAAGGGTAAAAGGAGAGACATTGTTTGTGATACTCTTTATTTCCTCCCTCTTAACCCAATCTAATGGTGGTTTAAAACTGGGAAATGGTGAGAATAGTATCTTTCCAATCTATCCAGTATCCTGACCAACCTCTTCTCATAACGGTGCTTAAATGGTGACATAAACCACACCCTGAATAAAGGAAGAATGCCATGGAACTTCTGTTAGTTATGCAACAAAAAACAAATGAATCCCTTAAAACAGAGGGATCAAAAACAAGTTTAAAAAAATTGAGAGAGAAAAACCAATAGAATCTGACAATGTGAAACAGGCTAGATATAAGTGAAAAGCCGATGAAAAGAAAGAACTGTAATTCTATAGTTTCCTGTTTTTTAGCAAGAAGAAAGTATCTATTTATAGAAAAGAAAAAACATATAAAAGAAATGAACACCCTCAGATGCAACCCAGAAAGAGAAAATTAAAATGTGATATGACAGTCTTCATCAAATAATGGCTAGTCCACTGTAGAAAGAGCTTCTGACACATTATAATGAAAAATAAAACTTTACTGTTCCAACCAATTACAAAATTAACATTAAGCTGGCAAAGTACCTTTCTGGTTCTCTTTTCATCTATAAATTATAAAAAATGAAGTATATGTTTTCTACATTTCTCTTTTCCTTGCTTCTTCCCCAAATACCATGTATTACCTTCGTTAGTCTCCCCATTCTCCTGACTCTAAACTACAAACAAAAATGATTGCATGTTGTTTTACACCCATACTATTCTGTGAAGTATCAAATAATCAGAACACATTTATTTTAAATCTGAATAAAGATACATTAATATTATTAGAAACACAACATGCATATTTATTTCTGACAACAGACTATTTGAAATCTGATCTCTTTGAAACCTGTATGAATGTAAGTATATGAAATGTGTGCAGTGTTGCAAAGTGAAGTCAACAGTGTTTACCAACACAAATATCAATGTGTGGCCACTAGCTATCCGTGATGGACTCTCATACCAACACTCCCTATCTCCACTGATCATAGCGAACAGTTTTAAAAAGAAGAAATTCAGAATTTACTTTATTTGAGGAAAAAGAAATGTGTAGTTTTACAATTTCCAAGACTAACAGCAACTGTATCTACTTTCTAAAAAAATTGAAAGATAGCTGATCAGCATCAACTTACAGCAATATGGTCCCAATGAAAAGGAGCTCACCTGAACATAATACAAAGAATACAGCAGCTATCCAAGTACAGAGAAAATACTCAATCAGTCTGTTGAAAATTTAGGGATTTGAATACCAAAGTAAGTTCTTTTAAAGAAAGTATCTATCACCTAAAGACTTCAATACTAACTTCCTAATAATGAAAACAAAACAAAAAACTCTAAACAAGTGAAACCTAAATAACTAAAATGACATTAATAACTTTAAATAAATAATTCAATAAAGTACAGAACAACCATTTACGAACAGTAACACAGCCAACTGCTACAGAGAAGTAACAAAAAATGCAACTTGAGATGGTATATTAGATACTCAGTTCAGTTCAATCGTTCAGTCATGTCCGACTCTTCACAACCCCATGGACCGCAGCACGCCAGCCTTCCCTGCCCATCACCAACTCCTGGAGCTTACTCAAACTCATGTCCATCGAGTCGGTGATACCATCTAACTACTTCATCCTCTGTCGGCCCCTTCTCCTCCCACGTTCACTCTTTCCCAGCATCAGGGTCTTTTCCAATGAGTCAGCTCTTCATGTCAGGTGGCCAAAGTATTGGAGTTTCAGCTTCGGCATCAGTCCTTCCAATGAATACTCAGGACTGATTTCCTTTTAGATGGACTGGTTGGATCTCCTGGCAGTCCAAGAGACTCTAAAGAGTTTCTTCTCCAATACCACAGTTCAAAAGCATAAATTCTTTGGCACTCAGCTTTCTCTATAGTCCAACTCTCACATCCATACATGACTACTGTAAAAACCATAGCTTTGACTAGATGGACCTTTGTTGGCAAAGTAATGTCTCTGCTATTCAATATGCTGTTTGGGTTGGTCATAACTTTTCTTCCAAGGAGCAAGTGTCAATAATCTCAGATATGCAGATGACACCACCCTTATGGCAGAAAGTGAAGAGGAACTAAAAAGCCTCTTGATGAAAGTGAAAGAGGAGAGTGAAAACATTGGCTTAAAACTCAACATTCAGAAAACTAAGATTATGGCATCTGGTCCCATCACTTCATTGCAAATAGATGGGGGAAACAATGGAAACAGTGACAGACTTTATTTTTTTGGTTTCCAAAATCACTGCAGGTGGTGACCGCAGCAACAAAATTAAAGATGCATGCTCCTTGAAAGAAAAGTTATGACCAACCTAGACATTAGATAGTACATTAGTAGTATTTATTTGCAAATAATAACTTTAAAATCAGAGAATACCATGAATACATTCATAAAGCTGTCTACTGACCAAAATTTAGAGGATGTGATATCAGGGCTCAATTTTTTTCAGAGCAGAAGCATTAAATAGTAAATTAAAAACCTGAGGACAGTAATGAAATAACAGTTCTTTGAAAATATGAACAAAGTGAAAAATCTTTAAAAATGGGCAGGAGAACTGAATAGACTTTTTCCAAAGAGGAAATACAAATGGCCAATAGGCCTATAAAAAGATGCTCAACACTGCTAATCATCAGGGAAAGGCAAATCAAAACCACAATGAGACATCACCTCATACACGTCAGAATGGCTATCATCAAAAAGAACACAGTCACAAATGTCAGTGAGGATGTGGAGAAAAGGGAACCCGTGTACACTGTTCAAAGGAATGTGAACTGGTGCAGTCACTGTTGGAAACAATATGAAGGTTTCTCAGAAAACTAAAAAGAGAACTACCGTATGACCGAGCAACTCCACTCCCAGGGGTGTGTGTGTGTGTGTGTGTGTGTGTGTGTGCGCGTGTGTGTGTGTGTGTGTGTATAAAGCTAATTCTAAAAGATACACGCATACCAATGTTCCTAGAAATGTTATTTACAATTGCCAAGATATGGATGCAACCTAAGCATCCATCAACAGATGAATGGATAAAGAAGATGTGGTACACCAAACACATACACACACACGCTTACACACACCAGAACACGACTCAGCCATAATACTATTCTGCCACTAGCAGCAGCATGGACAGACTTGAAGGGCAATAATGCTCAGTCAGAAAAAGAAAGACAAACACTGTATGATATCACTTGCATGCGAAATCTAAAACATACAACAAACCAGCGAATATAACAAAAAAGAAGCAGACTCACAATGTAAGAGGAAAAACTAGTGGTTACCCATAGCGAGAGGCAAAGGAGGAGGGCCCATTCCCTTCTCTAGGGGATCTTCCTGACCCAGGGATCCAACCTGGATTTCCCGCACTGCAGGCACATTGTTTACCATCTAAGCCACCAGGGAAGCCCAGAGACAGGGAAAAGAGGAGAGGAAAAATAGGGGTAGGGGACTAACAAGCACAGACTATCAGGCTGGCCAAAGTTTGGGGGTTTTTGTAACATCTTATGGAAAAATCCAAATGAACCTTTTGGTCAACCCATAATAAGGTATAAAATAAGCTACAAGGATATACTGTACAACATAGAGAAAGAACACAGCCATTACTTTACAATAACTAAATGGAGTACATAACCTTTAAAAATTGTGAATTACTTTATTGTATACCTCCAACATATAATATTATACACCTGTAACTTATATAATATTGTACAGCAACTATGACACAACCCTTATGACAGAAAGTGAGGAGGAACTAAAGAGCTTCTTGATGAAGGTAAAAGAGGAGTGAAAAAGCTGGCTTAAAACTCAACATTAGAAAAACTAAGATCAGGGCATTAGGTTCCATCATTTCATGGCAAATAGATGGGGAAACAATGGAAATGGTGACAGACGTTATTTTCTTGGGCTCCAAAATCACTGCAGATGGTGACTGCAGCCATGAAATTAAAAGACACTTGCTCCTTGGAAGAAAAGCTATGACAAACCTAGACAGCGTATGAAAAATCAGAGATACTACTTTGCCAACAAAGGTCCGTATAGTCAAAGCTATGATTTTTCCAGTAGTCATGTATGGATGTGAGAGTTGGACCATAAAGAAGGCTGAGTACCAAAGAATTGATGCTTTTGAACTGTGGTGTTAGAGAATACTCTTGAGAGTCCCTTGGACTACAAGGAGATCAAACCAGTCTATCCTAAAGAAAATCAATCCTGAATATTCATTGGAAGGACTGATGCTGCAGCTGAAACTCCAATACTTTGGCCACCTGCTGTGAAGAGCCAATTCATTAGAAAAGCATGATGTTGGGAAAGATTGAGGGCAGGAGGAGAAGGGGAAAACAGAGTACAAGATGGTTGGATGGTTTCAGTGACTCAACGGACATGAGTTTGAGCAAGCTCTGGGAGATGGTGAAGAACAGGGAAGCTGGGCGTGCTGCAGTCCATGGGGTTGCAAAGAGTTGGACACGAATGAGAGACTGAAAAACAACAGCAACTATACTTCAATAAACAAAAAGCAAACAAAACGAATGCATTATATTTTAAAGATACACAGAACTTTAATATTTTACAAAAATAAGACTATATACCTACAAAGAATTGAAAAATCCTAGACCAGACTGACTAAGAAAAACAGCAAAGAAACAAATTACCAAAACTTATGAATGAAAGACAGGACATCACTATCAACTCTACAGAAATGAAAAAGATTATAAGAGAATGTTATGAATAACTTTATGCCAAGAAATCAGACAGTTTAGATGAAATGGACAATTCCTGACACAAATGATCAAAACCGATTCATTAAGAAATGGGAAATCTGAATAGACTGTTACATGCAAGGAAACTGAATTAATAATTAAACATCTTCCTATAAAGAAAAGCCCAATTCCACTTGACAACACTAGTGAATTCTATCAAGTTTAAAAAAGCAGACATTAATAGCACTCATTTACAAACTCAATCAGAAAATTAGGAAAGAAGCTGTGAGAAGAGCAAGAGACCTAAAAAGGTTAGTTTAGGTGCCTGTGGCTAGATTTTACACCAACAGTCTACAAGAGATCTGCAGTGATAGTTATTTGATTTATGGATTTAGTTTATTCATATTTAGTTTAAGCACTTAAATAAACATCACGTTGCCTTGTTTTAAAAATTAGTTTGATATGATAGCATTTTAAGTTTTACTAAATAAAGAAGTTTAAAAACTAATATTTTCCCAATATTACATCTATTGATAATCATTTTCTTATAAAGCTTTATAAAAAATATGATTTTGCTCTGACCTTATTTGGTATAGCAAAGCAAAATTAAGAGTAAAAATTTTTTTAAAAAGAGTAAAAATAATTTTGTAGAAAGAGAATTCTAACAGTAGAAAAATATGCTTAAACTTTGTTTTAGAAAGATCAGTGGGAAAAGACTTCCAGAGCCTCTTCTGTTAGTGAAACTAACTTGTTGCTGGAGCCTAATTCTAACACTGTATACACAGCTCTAAAAACAAATAGCTCACTTTCAAAAAGCTATAGAATAACCAATAACACAACAGCTAACATGTGTATAACAGTTTATTTTATACCTTTATTTATATTTTTACCCAACTCATTGAAAAGTGGAGGTGTTCCTCATTCAGTCGTGTCCGACTCTTTTGAGACCCCAGAGACTACAGCCTGCCAGGCTCCTCTGTCCACGGAATTCTCCAGGCAAGAAGACAGGAATAAGTAGCCGTTCCCTTCTCCAGGGGATCTTCCCAACGCCGGGATTGAACCCAGGTCTCCAGCATCGTAGGCAGATTCTTCACTGTCTGAGCCATCAGCGAAGCCCATACCTAATTCATTAAACCTTCATAATTAAACCCATAACAAGTGGGAAAATAGACTCAAAAGATCTATTGCCCAAGATCACAGTACTCAAGTGGTAGATTATAGACTTTTGATTCAGAATACTGTATTGTTTTATTCACAGTTGAATATAGTCCTTCAACAGGCAGCACTCATTTCAGGAAGAGATGATTTTACATACTCTATAAAAGTGGCAGGAAACTGAATTACATAGTATAGTAGACTTCACTGGTGCCTACCAGCACCCTGCAGCCGTCATTCCTTTCTCGGCATTCCCCTTGCCAGCTTCTGATGACTACATGCCTAGTTCCAGCTTATTAAAAAAGAGCAGAGGTGACACAGTCCCTGTACAATTTTTCAGTCTGTTTCTTCCTCTGGCACAAAAGTGATAAAGAGATAGCATGTTGAGATGGTAGAGATGCAAGACTGAAGCAGTCTGGGTTGCCGTGTTATTGCATAAATGACAGCTGTCTTGGAGAGCTGCCAGGCTTGCTGGTTAAACTAGAAATAGATCTTTGTTGTATTAAGCCACTGAGATTTTTAAGGTTTTTTTGTTATGACAGAACAGTCTAGCCTATTCTGACTTCTGGAATAGCTACAATGTTATTCCCTTTCCATTATCTTTCAATTCTTCCGAAGAAGTTCAGAAGTTACAAGATGAAAACAACTGCATGTGTAACGCTTTTATAGCCCAGTCTGGAATTGGTATGTATTATTTCCACTCATGTTAGTCAAAATTCAGTCACATGGCACATTTATCTGCAAAGAAGGCTGGGATATATAGTTTACTGTGTGCTCAGGAGGAAAGAGGAATAGGTTTTGGTGAATGTGTAGTATTCTTTGCCATATTCTACAAAATGGCTTTGAAATTCGTACAAGTTAAATGGGTGCATGCTCAGTTGTGTCCAATTCTCTGCGACCCCACAATGCTTCTCTCTCCATGGAATTTTTCAGGCAAGAATACTGGAGTGGGTTGCCATTTCCTTCTCCGAAAGGATCTTCCCTGTCCTGGGGATTGAACCCACATCTCCTGTGTCTCCTGCACTGGCAGCCAATTTTTCACCACTGAGCCACCTGGGAAGCCCTCATACAAATTAGATGCAGAACTAATGAACAAAGCAGCAAACTCTATGTAAACTTAGCCCCTTTCTTTTAAATTGGCTGCACATACATCATTAAGAATTAGGAGTAGCCTAAATATACACAATTCTTTTCATGCATGCACAATTCTTTAGACTACAGTGCCTAGAATACTGCAGTACACATGGTATCTGGTTAATTATTTGCTAGTGAAGGATATATACAGTAGAAAATCAAAGCAAAGAAGGAATTATAAATAATAGCTTTAATAAAAGAAATGTCTTAAATGTGAGTTTTAAAAAGCACTCATGGATAATATAAAAGTTAATCACACTATAAATCATCTCACTGAGAGACTGAGACTTCCAGAAAACAAACACTGTATAAATCATCATTATAATTAGACTATAATGATTTAATTTCCAGCTTTACTTTTCATAAATAATATCCAAGGAAATATGCTGAGAACATAGTTGAGTTAAAAGGAAAACACTAGAAAGGATACTTAGGCTGTGTCCAAGTTCTTCCACATTCAGGGATATCTGAAGGATGCATTAACAAAGGAAGCCAACATCCTCTTCATTCTTGACTTTCACCAGGAAGGCTACGCAGCTGTTTTCTTACCGTCCACAGCATATCAGTCCCTAGCTGATCAGTCTGATCTTCTTGAGCCTTATTTTAAAACCGTTGTTTAGGCAGGTCTGAAGTAACCCTCTACTCTGAAGATATTTAGCACTACTGCCAAAGTGAGTCCTTTCTTGAACTGCTATTGAATGCTCCAGGTTTTTAATGAGAACTCAACAGTCTGGTTGGTCAGAACGAAAAAAACCTCCTGTTTCTGGGAGAACCCTAAGAACTGTTAGGGATTTATTCCTTCTTCAGCCTCCTGGAATCTCACCCCACCGATGTGCAATTCAGTATTATGTTACAGACTCAAAAGGGCCCCATGCAGAACTTTGTAGTTTTGTTTCTGTTAAGCTCCCCATTCTTCAGTACTCTGTAAATTCCCAATTTTTTTTCTTTTTTAAACTGAAATATAGTTGATTTACAATGTTGTGCCCATCTCTGCTGTACAGCAAAGTAACTCAGTTTTATACATATATACATTCTTTTTAAAAATATTCTTTTCCATTATGGTCTATCCCAGGAGACTGGATACAGTTTCCTGTGCTACACAATAGGACCTTGTTGTTTATCCATTCTATATTTAATAGTTTACATCTAACCAATCCCAATTTCTGATCTCTGTTTCCTCAGTTCAGCAAGACTGCCATTCTCTGCTTGAGTTTCATCATCAGGAGAATACCTTTAGGCAAAAAGCCAGGATTCACCTACTTTCCTCCTCCACCACATTACCATGCTGTCAACTGTCCAATGTCTGAAACAAGCTGTTTCCAGTGGGAGGGCAAGTCCGGTACTGGTTAATCCATCATGATGGGAAGAAGTCTCTTACGGTGTTTTCATTTGCATTTTCCAGATGTTTAGTATTCATAGTGTGGCTGACAAAAGGCAGAACTTTTGTTTGCTTGTAACTGCTGTAGCCTTAGTGATGCTTGTAATAGTGCAGGGCACAGAGCAAGTACTATTATTTGTTAGATGAATTAACTATGCTTATCTACATATTTTTGGAGGTATAAATGATCTGTTTTATATTCATCACCCATCTAGTGATGAAAACTGGTGATTCTAAGCTGTATCCAAGGTAACTCCCACATAAGTTCTGTTTTCATGCAATGATGCTATGCGACATAAAGAGATATCCTAGACAAACTGACACACAGATAGACACTACAAGCAATAAACATGGAGACAACATGGTGCACCAAAGAAACAGTTACGTCAAAAATGAAGGCGATGACTTGTAGGACATTCCCGTAAGACATTACTTCAATGGAATTTTTAACAATATTAAATAGAAAGTCTCATTTCAACAAGAAATTGAGATTTAAATCTTTGTTTATCTGCTCCATTGCAGGTGGATTCTTTACCAGCTGAGCTACCAGGGAATCCCTTGTTTATCATACACAGTATTATTACAAAGAAAAAGACAAACTATTACAGCCTACAACTCACCCTGTAAATGCCAAAACTTGGTGTGTTTAGATAAAATAATGGAGTGTAGCTGTCAAATGTCCATTTTAATATCTTTGCATATGTAAATCAATAATCAAGAATTCAGAAAAGCCTTTTAAATATTCTAACACAATATTCAAATGCAAATTAGTTTAATGATATTAGGTTTCATTTCCATGCATCTGAAGAAGGGCTAGGTTTTTGATAATAAGTATGTTGGCTTACTGATATATAAGCAATTCTATATATCTGTCAGGCCAACTTCTGAGTTTTAAAGTACCTAGATTATATAATGACATTAAAATTTAGAGTATTACACAAACATGTTTTGTCATAGGAAAATATGAAACTACAAGCAGTGAAAATAATGCAACTAAAAATTATCAGACTCCTACCTCTCTTAAAGTTTCAGAGTATATGGCCTTTCCTATTTTCCTATCCTAAAGGTATACCTCCTCAAATAAAAAATGTTTCAAACAAATTTTACCTATGTAGCTGGAAAATATAGCATTATATGTGAAACATATATGTAATTTATGCAATAATACAGCACAGATGTAGTAAGACTGGAAGGCAAGAGGTTAGATGTACTTGTAAATGTTCTGAAAATTAGTTCTAAAAATTAGTCGCCATGTCTCCCAAATTAGAGGAGACATGTATCTTTTCTAGCACCTTTATGATAGAAGTATTACATCTGTATAATTCATATTTTCTCATCATACAACTATAAGAAAGTAGGAAGAAAGAAACAGGATGAAAAAAAAAAAGAACACACTGATTAAAAGAAAGAGCTTAAAAGTGGGACTTATGTTACAGGGCCTATGTTATATGGTTCAACACATTATTTAACTTTTCCAAGTCTGGATTCTGCGTCTTTAAAACGTGATCCATAATCTCTCTCTTAGAATTGTTACACAGATTAAATTTAAAGAATAAAGTACAGATAAAAGAAGTCATTAATACTTATTATTCTTTGGAAAATGCAGCTGAAACAAAATGTGCTGCTCAAGGAACAGAAACTAAAATGTGGATCTTGGACTCACAGATCAACCATAATGCCACAGCAGAGGCTCTGTATATCTCTGAACTAAGTGGCCTACAAAGTCATAGTAACATTAATAGTATGCGACTCACTCTCATGATTATTGTAAAGATTTAAATGAACTCATCTCTGCAAAGCAATTAGCACAGTGGCTTACATACAGAACTGTGCTCAATACTGGCTGTTGTCACTGTTACTAGCATCTGTGACGATGATGATGTGACAAGTGATGGAGGAACATGGAGATATACAAAGTAAATTTTAAGAGGCTGATCAAAATTTGGTATCCAGAGGGGATGGTTTATGATGTCAAAGTATAAGAATTAATTTACTCATGCTTCTTGCCTCAGTTCTGTCTGTTGTTCTGCATCCCCTCCAAAAAAAAAAAAAAAAAAAGAAGCTTTTTAATGGGTGAAGTTACTTTCTTTACTGCAATATGAATTATAACAAGAATACTAGTATAGGTCCTCTTACCTGTATGATGGGGAAAGGCACAGTCTGTTGAAAAAGTGGTATTTAGAATATACAACATTTTACAAAGTATAATTTAAATTGATCCAGAAATTATAAATTTGAAGTACAAATTTCATCCCTCTACTATTTGTGTCTGAATTGTGAAACTCTACTCTTGTAAGGCAGGGACTGCAGAATAATCATCTCGGAAAAGTATTCTGAGAATGGTGCATAATGCTATCACACTGCTGTTTTCCATCTTGCATCAACTGTCAGTAAGCTGAAAATATGCTGACTAGGTGCAACAATATAAAATTCCTTGGAAAAAATAGTTTCACATACACTTAAGAAATGAAGTGAAATAAATTTTCATAGCAAGCATGTAAATAAGGGTCAGCCATCAATTTCTGACAATTCCAAATTGACTTCTCCGAAAGGACCTACCATATGACCCAGCAATCCCACTACTGGGCATGCTGTTGCTACTGCTGCTAAGTCGCTTCAGTCGTGTCCAACTCTGTGCGACCCCAGAGACAGCAGCCCACTAGGCTCCCCTGTCCCTGGGATTCTCCAGGCAAGAACACTGGAGTGGGTTGCCATTTCCTTCTCCAATGCATGAAAGTGAAAAGTGAAAGTAAAGCCGCTCAGTCATGTCCAACTCTTCTCGACCCCATGGACTGCAGCCTACCAGGCTCCTCCATCCATAGGATTTTCCAGGCAAGAGTACTGGAATGGGGTGCCATCGCCTTCTCCAAACTACTGGGCATATACCCTGAGAAACCCATAATTCAAAAAGACACATGGATCCCAATGTTCATTGCAATACTATTTATAACTGCCAGGACAAGGAAGCAACCTAGTTGTCCATGGACATACAAATGGATAAACAAGTTTGGTACATACATACAATGGAATATTACTCAGCCATAAAAAGGAATGCATTTGAGTCAATTCTAGCGAGGTAGATTAACCTAGAGCCTATTAAACACAATGAAGTAAGTCAGAAAGAGAAAAGCAAATATTGTGTATTAACACATATACATGGAATCTAAAAAAATGTACTGATGAACCTATCTGTAGGACAGGAACAGAGATGCACTCATAGAGAATAGACTTGTGGACAAAGTTGGGGAAGGAGAGGGTGGGACAAGCTGAGAGAGTAGCACCGAGGCGTATACAATACCATGTGTGAAACAGATAGCTACTTCAAAGTTGCTATGTAACACAGGAAGTTCAACCCAGTGCTCTGTGATGATCTAGAAACGTGCGAAGGGACGAGGGGTGGGAGGGAGGTTCAACAGGGAGGGGACACATATTCTTGTGGCTGATCCACGTTGCTGTATGCCAGAAACCAACACAACACTGTAAAGCAATTATCTCCAATGAAAACTGAAAAACTCAGAGAATTAACAGTTAAAGAAAGGAGACTAAAATCAGGTTTTTTTTCTTTTATGGAAGTTCAGGAAAGTATGCTGAAGAAAGTCCTACATAGTCAGTGTGGAAGGCAGAGAACTGCTGTAATCTGCCATAAAAGGAAACACTGGGCTAGACTATAATAAAACTCTACAAGGACAGAAAACAACAAATTGAGTCTTTGTCCCATGGACAAAAATGACTCCTGAGACATTTTCAAAGATTAAGTGTGGAGACCCAATAACCTTCTGCCTTGATTTTGGAGTGTACAGTTGCTATTGATCTTATAATAAAGAACTCACAACAGAGAATACTTCACTATCCACTAGCTGCGGGTAAAGAATCACAATCTTTCTCTAATCTTAGGCTATCTGTCAGCAATTTCCAGTCTTTGCAACAATGCAAGTTGCTTCACATCACTCTGAAACCTTGGGATTACCTTACTAGGAAGGAACAGAGAGGAAAATAAGATGATTAACTCCTGAGATGAACCGGGTATGGAAAGATGAGTTGCAGCCTCTAATGCAAATTCAGTTCAGTTCAGTTCAGCTGCTCAGTTGTGTCCAACTCTTTGCGACCCCATGGACTGCAGCAGGCCAGGCTTCCCTGTCCATCACCAACTCCCGGAGCTTACTCAAACTCATGTCCATTGAGTTGGTGATGCCATCCAACCATCTCATCCTCTGTCATCCCCTTCTCTTCCCTCCTTCAATCTTTCCCAGCATCATTGTCTTTTCCAGTGAGTCAGGTCTTCACATCAGGTGGCCAAGGTATTGGAGTTTCAGCTGCAGCATCAGTCCTTCCAATGAATATTCAGGACTGATTTCCTTTAGGATGGACTGGTTGGATCTCCTTGGTGAAAGAAAAGAACTACTGCTCTACCAGGCAAGGCTTTGATTCAGAAGAAGCAGAGATTTTTTTTTTTTCTGGTTTCTCTAAATCAACAAAAGCATGAAATACTGTTTCCTTTACTCTTCTTGGTTGTTTGTTAGTAAGAAGCTGCTGCTGCTAAGTCGCCTCAGTCGTGTCTGACTCTGTGCGACCCCAGAGACAGCAGCCCACTAGGCTCCCCGGTCCCTGGGATTCTCCAGGCAAGAACAATGGAGTGGGTTGCCATTTCCTTCTCCAATGCAGGAAAGTGAAAAGTAAAAGTGAAGTCGCTCAGTCATGTCCGACTCCTAGCAACCCCATGGACTGCAGCCTACCAGGCTGCTCTGTCCACGGGATTTTCCAGGCAAGAATACTGGAGTGGGGTGCCACTGCCTTCTCTGTAGTAAGAAGCAGTATTATGTAATACAGTAAAGAGGAACAGAAGCCAAAAAGTAATCAGAAATTTTAAAATTAATATTTTTTTCTTATGATTTCTGTCACTTTAATAATATATCTCACGGGATGTATGGAGAAGAGAAAACATGTAAGTATGTAACCATAAGTGGTAAGGAAAAGAACACAAAAATCAGGTTTTATAAAATTTGGTATTAAAAAATTACATGTCAGCTCCCTAACACATAAATATTTCTATGGTTAGTAATAAGTAACCTGAGAAAATGTCAGTTTAATCAAAGATTAAAATTTCAAAATCCTATTTGAGAAAGTTCTGTTTCTGTAGAGCCAAGTAAGATTCTATATCAGATGGACCCTCACATAGACAGTTAACTATAAAGTTGGATAAAACACAAAAAGCAATCACCTTTAAGGCCCCTGGATTGAAAACAATAGAGAGATTCTAGAGGAGAGCTGACAATTCCAAGAAAGCTGCTCAGTACCAAACAAACAATCCAATCAAAAAGTGGGCAGAAGACCTAAATAGACATTTCTCCAAAGAATGCATACAGATGGCTAATAAGTACATGCAAAGATGCTCAACATTGCTCTTTTTTAGAGAAATGCAAATCAAAACAACGAGGCATCATCTCACACTGGTCAGAATGGCCATCATCAAAAAGTCTACAAACATCAGTGCTGGAGAGGGTGCAGAGAAAAGGTAACCCTCTTGCGCTGTTGGTGGGAACGCAAACTGATACAACCACTATGGAGAACAGTATGGAAATTCCTTAAAAAACTAGAAACTAAACTACCATATGGCCCAGCAATCCCACTACTGGGTATATACCCTGAGGAAACAGACTGGAATTGGTTTTTCTCTTTCTCTCTTTTTTTTTTTTTTTCTGACTTTCAGTTTTGGGTTTAAAAGCAGCCCACAGTTACCACTGGATGGGATCATTGAAACTCCAATAGAAAACCTGCAGTTTTTCTAGTCTGAAGTATCAAAAGACAGAGGTTGCAGCAACCACAGTCTCTGAGAAGTTAGGGGAGGAGGACTTCCAGAAAACAGAGAGAGCTACAGGAGGTAGCCCAGATTCTGTGCATAAACTTCATTCAAATCTCTGGCTGATTCCTAAACCATGTACACATGGAACAGGTTGGCTAATGTTAAAACAACTGAATGAACTGATGCCCAAGAGACAGAATTTTTCATTGAGTCAAACCAAGAATTGCCTGCTGAAAGAAAGATATTAATGCTCTTTGAAGGAATATAACTCAGAATATCCATTAAATCAAATGTCCACAATATGATACAAAATTGCTTCTTTCTTTTTTTATTTTACAATACAAAATTAATCAATACAGAAGAACCAAGAAAATATGACTCATTATCAAAGAAAAGATGGAGACTAACCCTAAAACACTCCAGATACTATAATTAGCAGATGAGAAATTTAAAGCAGCTATTGTACTTTCAGCATGGTAAAGAAATATATTCTCTCTATTTAAAAAATGGAGGAAATCTTAGGAGAGAAGTAGAAACTATAAAAACAGAACTAAATAGAAATTCTGCTGCTAAATCGCTTCAGTCGTGTCTGACTCTGTGCGACCCCATAGACGGTAGCTCACCAGGCTCCCCCCTGGGATTCTCCAGGCAAGAACACTGGAGTGGGTTGCTACTGCCTTCTCCAATGCATGAAAGTGAAAAGTGAAAGTGTCTGACTCTGTGTGACCCCATAGATGGCAGCCCACCAGGCTCCCCCATCCCTGGGATTCTCCAGGCAAGAACACTGGCTGCTGCTGCTGCTAAGCCACTTCAGTCATGTCCGACTCTGTGCGACCCCATAGATGGTAACCCACCAGGCTCCCCCGTCCCTGGGATTCTCCAGGTAAGAACACTGGAGTGGGTTGCTATTGCCTTCTCCAACGCATGAAAGTGAAAAGTGAAAGTGAAGTCGCTCAGTCGTGTCCGACTCTTCACGACCCCATGGACTGCAGCCCACCAGGCTCCTCCATCCATGGGATTTTCCAGGCAAGAGTATTGGAGTTAGAAACTGGTTAGAAATTCTAGAACAGAAAAATACAATAGCTGAAATAAAAACATCAGTCAATGGGTTTAACAACATATCTAAGTGTTTAAAGAAGACAATTTTTTAATTGGGATTACCACTGGGTTATGGTAAGTTTCATATGTACAACATGATATTTTTCTTTCTTTTTTTTAAATATGAATTTATTTTAATTGGAGGTTAATTACTTTACAGTATTGTATTGGTTTTGCGATACATCAACATGAATCTGCCACAGGTATACACGTGTTCCCCATCCTGAACCCCCTTCCCTCCCCCCTCCTCGTACCATCCCTCTGAGCTGTCCCAGTGCACCAGCCCCAAGCATCCAGTATCATGCACTGAACCTGGACTGGCGATTCATTTCATATGATATTATACATGTTTCAATGCCATTCTCCCAAATCATCCCAACCTCGCCCTCTCCCAATCCTAGTGTGCTCACCATCAAAAATCTATAAACATGATAATTTAAATGACTGTGTATACATATATATGTATATCATATATGTAGTACACACATAGAAATATAATATATAATACATTGCAAATAGTTTAAAATGATAGATAAGTCGTGAACTCAAAGATATATGAATGGAAATTATCCAATCTGAGAACTACAGAGAACAAACATTAAACGGAAAAAATAAAAACCTAAAAAAACCTTAAGACATGTGAGAGGGTATTCAATGGTCAAATATACATATAATTAGAGTCTCAGAAGAAGATAAAATGGGGCAGAAAAATATCTGAAGAAACGATAGCTAAATATTATATCAAGAAGGCCACAAACCCCAGGCAGGATAAATATAAACAGAACCACATTAGGCTTGTCACAGTCAAACTGCTGAAAACCAAAGAAAAACAGATCTGAATCTTAAAAGCATCCAGAGAAAAACAACATAAACATACGTGAGCCAACAATTTGAGTGATGTCTAACTTCTCATCAGAAACTACGTGTGCAGGGGTGCCAATGTCATCTTCTTATAAACCAGAAATCAGTAATACTGTTTATACTTGATAGAAGAAGAAATAGTATTTATAGCTATTATTATTCATGGGGTCGCAAAGAGTCGGACACGACTGAGCAACTGAACTGAACTGAATTTATAGCTATAATCAATAAAACAAAAAACAAAGACGGTTACACTGGGAGGAAAACAGGGGACAGTGCAAATAAGCTTACTGTTTCATGAGACATATTTAACCTGATCAATCGAGGAATTTCAGCAGAAGCATAATAATTTAGAGATATGAATGTAGCCACCAAGGAAATAGCAAAAATTTAAGCAACTGTCTCCCAGAGGAGGATAAAGATGAATCTGGGGATTGTAGCTTTTCATTTCAAACCCTTCTGTACAAACTGATTTTTTAGAAAAGCGTGTCTATTTATACCTTCATTAAAATAAGAATACACACATAAAACTAATAGGGAACTAATGTTCCTCCCATCTAAGAATTCTGAGACCACTAAGTATTCATTGGGTAATTTTGGTATGTAAGACATTATGACAGGCATCAAAATCTGCTTTTTATTCCTCAATACCAAGTCCTTGACACACTCTATACAGAGTTGTCAGTAGAACAGCTGGATTTACTAGTAATAAGACATTTCTGAGTTCTTGATAGGAATACATGGATGATATTTTAAAGTCACCAGAATGTATTAGATCAACTGGAAGACAGAATGGGAAGAGAGAGAGAACTCCTATACCACATTCTTCTCAAGTAATGAGATATCCTTTCATGACTTATGGTTAAGATTAGCCCCAGCCTCCTATTTGTGCATATTTTGTCCCTATCCTGTTCTGCTTCAGTAAATGAGTCAATACTGGGTAATTTTTCCAAAATATTACAAGAAATAGTCCCCAATGACTCTCTTTCCTCCTATGCACTAAGATACATAGCATATGCATAGCCTAGGCTATGAAATTCTAAGCAGTTTATGAATTTCAAACTTTGCTGAATTTTTCTATATATTCATAAAACACAACTAATTTCTGTTCATATTATCATGCATTTTCTTTTCTCCCCCATTCTCTCACTTGTAAATTTCTTAAGGGTTTCTTGTTCATGAACTGATATAAATTTTCATATCTGTCTATAATTCTTTCAGTATTATAGACAGTATACAAAAATTATCTTAAAGGGCCTCTAAGAACCCATCTTTTTGATTTCCCATTAATGCAAAGTGTTATGAAATTAAACTCTACAATTTGGAATGCTTGTTAATTATGTAAAGAAGGAATGCTTGTATTTTTAAAAAATATTCTGGAAAAAATCATCAAATTTACAGTACCAACTATATTATGTGGAAATGCATTAATCTATAATATTAATTAATAATATAGGTTAATATAATATAATTAGAATTAATATTATAACATAATTACAGATTAATCTATAATATCATTGACTTACACCATCTCAAAATATGAAGAGTAAATATCTAAGTATCCTCTCTGCATCATAAGTCAAAGATTGACAGACTATGGCTTGAGGGCCAAATCTAGCCACCTGGCTGTATTTTTATGACCTGTAAGCTAAGAGTCCTCATGATGAATCACAGCCCTGTTATGGCGAAGGGCTTGCATAACCCAGTGAAGCTATGAGCCACGCCATGCAAGGCCATCCAAGATGGATGGGTCAAAATGGACAGTTCTAACAATATGTGGTCCAGTGGTGGAGGGAATGGCAAAATCACTGTCGACAGCGACTGTAGCCATGAAATTAAAACACACTTGCTCCTTGGAAGGAAACCTGTGACAACCTAGACAGTGTATTAAAAAGTAGAGACATTGGAAGGACATTGGAAGAGACATTGGAAGGACTGATGCTGAAGCTCCCCACCTGATGCAAAGTAAAGTGCAGTTAAATTCATGGCCATTGTATGTCCTATTAGAAAAACATGATTAAATTCTATACATTAACTAATAAAATACAAATGTAAGAAGGAAAGCATTTATAAAGTTATCATTCCTACTAAATTATGTTAAAAGCTGGGGAAAAATCAATTAAAATGTCACTGAAAGTACTTAAAAAAAACAAGTGCTGTAATGAACTAGTGCAAAAACACTATGGGGGGAGTGGATAAGATTGTTAGTATTTAAGGATAAAAAATTATAGTGTGTAGTAATATAGAGATCTAATGCAGAGTATAATGAATATAGATGATAATACTGTACTATAACCCTAGTGGCTTAGACAGTAAAGAATCTGCCTGCAATGCAGGAAACTCGAGTTTGATCCCTGGGTTGGGAAGATCCCCTGGAGAAGGAAATGGCAACCTACTCCAGTATTCTAGCCTGGGAAATCTCATGAACCAGAGGAGCCTGGCAGGCTGTAGTCCATGGAGTTGCAACAAAGTCCAGCACAACTTAGTGACTAAACAACAACTGTACAAGTTAGGTGTATGGCATAATGATTTGATTTAC
Source organism: Ovis canadensis (assembly GCF_042477335.2). NCBI lineage: Eukaryota > Metazoa > Chordata > Mammalia > Artiodactyla > Bovidae > Ovis > Ovis canadensis. The sequence goes on along the minus strand of NC_091255.1, from coordinate 55,958,253 downwards.
ATACATGATGAAATGATTATCACAATAAGTTTAGTAAACATCTATCATCTCAGATACAAAATTAAAGAAATAGAAACAAAATTTTTTCCTTGTGATGAAAACTCAAGATTTACTCTCTTAACTTTCATATCTAACAGTGTTAATTATATTCATCATGTTGCACATTATATCTCTAGTACTTATCTTATACCTGGTAGTTTGTACCTTTTGACTACCCTCATCCAATTCCCCCTCCCACCACCCCCTTCCTGCCTCTGGTAACCACAAATAGAGATCAGTAAACTTTTTTAAAGGAACAGATAGTAAGTAACTTAGGCTTTGCTGGCTAATAGTCAAAATCAAAGGTATTATGTAGGTATATAACCATTTAAAATGTAACAATTTGAAATGGTAAAATCCATTCTTAGCTTATTGTTCATTCACTAAATTGTGTCCCACTATTTGTGACCCCATGAATTGCAGCATGCCAGCCTTTCCTGTCCTTCATTATCTCCCAGAGTTTGTTCAAACTGATGTCCATTGAATCAGTGATGCTATCCAATAATCTCATCCTCTGTTACCGTCTTCTCCTTTTGCCTCCCATCTTTCCCAGCATCAAGGTCTTTTGCAATAAGCTGGCTCTTTGCATCAGGTGGGGAGCTTCAGCATCAGTCCTTCCAATGAATATTCAGGGTTGATTTCCTTTAGGACTGACGGGTTTGATCTCCTTGCTGTCCAAGGGACTCTCAAGAGTATTCTCCAACACCACAGTTCAAAAGCATCAAATCTTTGGTGCTCAGCTTTCTTCATAGTCCAACTCTCACATCCTTACATGACTACTGGAAAAACATAGCTTTGACTATACCAACCTTTGTTGGCAAAGCGATGTCTCTGCTTTTTAATACACTGCCTAAGTTGTCACAGGTTTCCTTCCAAGGAGCAAGTGTGTTTTAATTTCATGGCTACAGTCGCTGTCGACAGTGATTTTGCCATTCCCTCCACCACTGGACCACATATTGTTAGAACTGTCCATTTTGACCCATCCATCTTGGATGGCCTTGCATGGCGTGGCTCATAGCTTCACTGGGTTATGCAAGCCCTTCGCCATAACAGGGCTGTGATTCATCATGAGGACTCTTAGCTTACAGGTCATAAAAATACAGCCAGGTGGCTAGATTTGGCCCTCAAGCCATAGTCTGTCAATCTTTGACTTATGATGCAGAGAGGATACTTAGATATTTACTCTTCATATTTTGAGATGGTGTAAGTCAATGATATTATAGATTAATCTGTAATTATGTTATAATATTAATTCTAATTATATTATATTAACCTATATTATTAATTAATATTATAGATTAATGCATTTCCACATAATATAGTTGGTACTGTAAATTTGATGATTTTTTCCAGAATATTTTTTAAAAATACAAGCATTCCTTCTTTACATAATTAACAAGCATTCCAAATTGTAGAGTTTAATTTCATAACACTTTGCATTAATGGGAAATCAAAAAGATGGGTTCTTAGAGGCCCTTTAAGATAATTTTTGTATACTGTCTATAATACTGAAAGAATTAGATATGAAAATTTACGTCTGTTCATGAACAAGATTGAGATTTGAAAATAAAACACAAGAGTATAAAATTCTGCCAATCCCTTATGCTGATTAATGGGAGCCAGTGTACATAATTCAAAGGACAGTGATGCAGTGGGAAATTAAAACATGAATACATTTTCATAGAGTGAGTTGTTTATACTTTGTCATATTTCTCTCTCTAAAACTACATTATTTTGTGACATTCTACTAGCTATATTCTTAACAGTAAAGTATTTGCAATGTAAAGGATCAAAAGCAATACTAGAAACATAAAATAAAGCCATTTCATACAGACAGATGTTGGCCAAGAAAATGACTTTTCAAAACTCAATGCATAATCTAGGAAATATGAATTAAAATTAAAATTAAATTCAACGTAGAAGAGGTAGCCCACCATGGTTCCACATCACACTGCCTAGACAAAAGAAATATCGTTTAAAATAATCTATGCTGAGTAGATTAGATTTTGACATGGATATAGAAACTTTTCATTAAAGGAATGATTTATCCTCAGAACGGGTGTGAGTAGCAAACACTGTGCACTCTGTACCATGGTACAAGGAAGAAGACTCCACAACACAACAGAGAAAGCCTAGTGGAGAGAATACCAAAATAAGAGCAGCTTTCAGCCTCAGTTTTGCCAAGTTATATCTGACCTTTTATGGTACTTAAAAATGAGAAACTTTGCCATAGCTAGAGTATGTCTCCAACCTCAGGCCTAGGTAAACTGATTTCACACATCTGGCAACTTTTCAGCAAGATGTTTTCAAACCGGGTCAAAATCGGCATGAAGAAAGCTATTTCCTCCTTTTCTAGGCATTACAAAGTCTATAGAGAGTCCTAAGAATCAAGGAGGAGAGAAGGAGCCTCATTCATTTGTCACACTTACTTCCAGCCTGAGTTTAAAATTGCTTATTGGCACAAGTATGATCAATAAATGAAACGGTGACTTTTCAAGATTTCATCTAAAAAAAAAAACAAAAACAGAAAAACAAACAAACAAACAAACCCTCAGTGAACAAAGGTTCTTAACATTACATGAGTTATTTGCTTTGGTCCGCTTGGCTGAAAGTATTCAAGCTGAGACTATTACTGAGGCCCTACACAAGCTCAGAATATTTTACTGATCAACAAATGTGTACTGAACATCTACTACATACCAGGCATTATATTAAAGATTGAGGATATAATAATAGCGGATAAATACTGCTTCTGCCTTGTAACGAGACGAGATAAATCACACACATGCTAGTTAACATGGTAACAGATTGAGCAATTATGATCTGAACTGTTCAAGTATTTTACTCATTTAATCCTCACAATAACCCTAAAAAGTAGATACTATTATTACCTGCTCTTTGTAGACGAGGGAACTGAGGCACAGGAGAGGTTAAATTACTTGCCCAAGGACACTGAACTAATGTTAGTCAGGACTCCTATCCAAACAGTCTGGCTCCAGAGTCGACAAAGTATGGTATACAGCCTTTATACTACATTGCTAAGTGGGGCTTCCCTGGTGGCTCAGATGGTAAAGAATCCACCCAAAACGCAGGAGATCCAGGTTTGATTCCTGGGTCAGGAAGATCCCCCAGAGAAAGAAATAGCAACCCACTCCAGTATTCTTGCCTGGGAAATCCCATGGACAGAGGAAGCCTGGTGGGCTACAGTCCATGAGGGTACAAGAGTCAGACACGACTTAGCAACTAAACCACCACCACCACCACATTGCTAAATAGTTTAAAACTTATATTGTAATAAATGCTAAATTGGAAAAACCTACTGTGCACTGAATGTATAACATTACCATAATTCTAAGTTGGCCATCCTATCATAATAATATGACAACATATTTATTCATACTTTTTTGAAAGGGGGTTCTTTTAAATTCAACAAAGAAGGGGAAATTATATACTTCTCAGTTGTTTCTGTTTGACTACAAAACTAATTTTCACTGGAAGTAATATAAATTCATAATGAAATACTCTGCACATTAATAGTTACTGGATCAACGTTACAGAGAGAAATCACCACCAGTACCCACTGCTCTTGACAACAAGATGCTTTCTAAATCCAGTTATGCTTTAAACCTTCTGCTCATTTAAGACTTTCAACTCACTTAAAAAATAACCTAACAAGTAGCAGACCACCTGACCTGCCTCTTGAGAAACCTGTACGCAGGTCACGAAGCAACAGTTAGAACTGGATATGGAACAATAGACTGGCTCCAAATAGGAAAAGGAGTACGTCAAGGCTGTATATTGTCACTCTGCTTATTTAACTTATATGCAGAGTACATCATGAGAAACGCTGGGCTGGAGGAAGCACAAGCTGCAATCAAGATTGCCGAGAGAAATATCAATAACCTCAGATATGCAGATGATACCACCCTTATGGCAGAAAGTGAAGAAGAACAAAAGAGCCTCTTGATGAAAGTGAAAGAGGAGAGTGAAAAAGTTGGCTTAAAGCTCAACATTCAGAAAACTAATATCATGGCATCCAGTCCCATCACTTCATGGCAAATACATGGAGAAACAGTGGACACAGTGGCTGACTTTAGTATTTTGGGGCTCTAAAATCACTGCAGATGGTGATTTCAGCCATGAAATTAAAAGACACTTGCTCCTTGGAAGGAAAGTTATGATCAACCTAGACAGCATATTAAAAAGCAGAGACATTACTTTGCCAACAAAGGTCCATCTAGTCATGGCTATGGTTTTTCCAGATGGATGTGAGAGTTGGACTATAAAGAAGGCTGAGTGCCGAAGAATTGATGCTTTTGAACTGTGGTGTTGGAGAAGACTCTTGACAGTCCCTTGGGCTGCAAGGAGATCCAACCAGGCCATCCTTAAGGAGATCAGTCCTGGGTGTTCATTGGAAGGACTGATGTTGAAGCTGAAACTCCAATACTTGGCCACCTGATGAGAAGAGCTGACTCATCTGAAAAGACCCTGATGCTGGGAAAGATTGAGGGCAGGAGGAGAAGGGGAAGACAGAGGATGAGACGGTTGAATGGCATCACTGACTCAATGGGCATGGGTTTGGGTGGACTCTGGGAGTAACTGATGGACAGGGAGGCCTGGCGTGCTGCGGTTGATGGGGTCGCAAAGAGTGGACACGACTGAGCGACTGAACTGAAGAAGTAGTAGTGAAAACAGCTTCCCTTCTCACTAAAGGAGAAATTGGAAAAGTAAAAGAGGTACAAAAAGAGATAAATCAGGTCTTGCAACTGCCAATAAGTGACATCAGCATCAATTATTATTATTCAGTACTTAACTAGCTACTAGAGGCCATTGTAAGCATTTTACCTAGAAAAACTCACTTAATCCTTACAAACCTTATAGGAGTTGTTACACATCTATTTCACAGATGAGAAAACTGAAACACAGGTTACATTAACACATTCAGTATCACAAAACTAGTTAAGTGGCAGAACCTGAACTACCACACCACACCACAGGAGTTAGTGGAAAACAGTGACCCTGCTTTAGGGATAGCTTAAGTATGTTAAGGGCTTCCCTGATAGCTCAGGTGGTAAAGAATCTGCCTGCAATGCAGGAGACTCTGGTTCAATCCCTGGGAAATTTACTGTAGTAATGATGTTAAATTAAGAGAAACATTTTAACTTCAAAAGCCTTGATGAGTCCTGTATGTGACTATGTATCAGACACCAAAAAACTACCAGAATTCTAAAAGTGCACTCCGCTGTGAACTTTTCATTAGATACTTCCTTCTCTCAGCTCCACTCCCACCTGTTCTGTTACACAGCTTTTTCTCCTTTCTTCTCTGTAAAGAAACGGAATCCAATTATTTGCCTAATGCAGACCACTGCAGCTAGGAGTTTGGGCTCCAGTTCGGGAAAGCAAAAAGCAGATCACATAAAAACAGATTCATGGCCCCATGTGAACCTGTATTCTTGATCTCTAAGTGAATCTGAAAATAGTGATTAAATATTCCCTAAAACCCTCCCAAACCTCAGCTTTTGTAACAGTTATACCACTGTGGCTCTCCAAACGTCTTTTAGACTACTGTTTATTCATCTCATCTGTCTATTTAACATGAGTTTTTCTCTTTTGGTTCCTTAAGTGGAGTATTCCTTAAGGTTTACTTCTTCATTCCTGAGAGTAGGAACTGTAGTTAGAGAAAGACCCAAGTTGGAATACTGATCTCTTAGTGCCTAAATTGCTTAATGGTTAAGGTGATTAGGTCTTGTTTTCATGGCCGTAATTCAAACTGCCACTGAAAAGTTCAAGTGGGTTAAAGTGATAACGCTTGGTAAACGCTTGTAAAACACTCATTTCTCATCTTTTTCTGTTTACTTGTTCAATTCTCATTCTTAAGAGATGTTTACCTATTCTAAGGGTTGTAACTACTCTCTAAGGATATAATTTCCAAATTCACATCTTAAAATCTTACTCTTGTTAAGCATTGTAACTACATAACCCATATCACTCTATTATCTCATCACCTGAACTCCAAGTGTCTTATTCTCTCAAAACCAGCAGCCCTAATCTCTCTGATCCTATTAATGAGGCCACCAATTCCATTCTTAAAGGCTTGGACTCATCTTGGACAGACCTTTCATATTTCCTTGATTCTATAACTGGTCAGTCACCAATGCATTTATTCCTCAAAATCTTCTCTTTGTACCTTTTCCACTGCTACCACCTTAGTTTGCCAAACCAAAGGCCTCCTCAATCCAGTCCTGTTTTTCTCTCCCACAGTATTCTTTATGAAAACTCTGCCTAGACAAACCCGTGTACTGTACACTCTTGTTTCAAGTTCTCACTCAAGTCACTTATCATTTCACTTTCTAATACACATGATAAATACCTTTTCTCTCATTAAAAAATACTATTCTTTGAAATATTAAAACACAACTTATCTGGGGAATTTGAATAAAATGTAACTTTTCCATAATCATCTGGAGTGCTCAGATGATTGTTTTCATACTTTGTTCCAGTATCCACTGAATAATGCAACTTGAATCCCCAGTTATCCATTCGTCTTTCCTTCTAAACGACACAATTTTCCTTTGATCACTTAATGTACTCCTTAGAACACTTACTTGTTCACATGATTTTGTAGGAGTTTATGAATAAAGGGGGAGTCTGATGTAAGTTTCAGAGATGCTAGATTAAGTAGTTAAATAGGTACATTTCAGGACTTCTTGCAGCTTTAAAAATGCTAAAATTGTTAATTCCTCCATCATAGTTCTTTATTTCTGACGTGAAGGTATTCCATTCTCGTCCACAAGAGCTCAACCCAGCTCCAGACCACTACTTGCTCTTTTGAACCAAGGAATGGCCCTTCAGCTTTTACCAGACTCATTTTTCATCTCTGCCACTTGATTTGTAATCTGTATCTCCAGAGAAACACATGCATCTTTTAATAAATGATCTTTACTTCCTAATAAAATGATACCCAGATGAAGAGATCTGAGTAGTATGTTTTAAACATGGGAATTCCTAAGGACAGGCAGCAGTATGTTAGGGTATGCAAATTTATAGGAGAAAATGTGGCATATTTTCCTAAAGAGTTGAGTTCTACTCAAAGATGTTTTGGGGAACATTTTTATGATTTAAAAATATAGAATGTAGACTAGTTTAAAAGGGAAATATGAGACTTTTGTGAAATTTCCAGATTTGCTTTGTAAAAGCCCTTTTAGGCTACATCCCAGACCCCTTGGATGTGCATTCAAATTCCTATGTCTTGAGGTACCCCCAAACGAAAAGCCTAAGAACTTCTGGACAGTGAAGAGGAAGGGTCGAGAATTATTATTCAGAAAATGCTTTCTTTGTGCTAACTACTATACCAAGTATTTCACATATATATCATCTTTCTTAATGCCAACAATGACACTACAGAAGGCATTATTTCATTAGAGAAACTTCAGAGAGGTAAACGTGATCCAAGCTGCAGAGATTACAAAAGTGGTTAAAATGCTTAATTTTTTAAAACTTAAAAAATAAGTCTTTATTGCATTTGTTACAATATTGCTTCTGTTTATGTTCTGAGGTTTTTTCTGGTCAAGAGGCATGTGGGATCTTAGTTTTCTGACCAGGGATTGATCTGGCACCCTGTGATTGGAAGGCAAAGTCTTAACCACTGGCTGCCAGGGAAGTCCCCCAAATGCGTTAACATACAGTGTTGGGGTGGAAAGAAGGTACATTTATCAGAGATATATTAGAACTGATGCCCATGAGAAATAATAACTAGGAATCACTCTTTTAAAATAACATTGCCAATATGAGGATTTCAATCTTAATATAGATCCTGAGAGAAATAAGGAGCTTATTTTCTAGTAAAAGTTTATTAGTGGTACTAACAATTCTCCAAACATTCAGAAGTGGTATTAGGATGACAATACCTAGTTAATGGAAACTAGGGAAGAAACCTAAGCCTTTTATACTTATACATTTTATATATTATTTATTCACTAGAACTTTTTCCCCCAAATGAAAGCAATGCCTACTTTCAACTAAAATTTTACCCAGTTATCTGTTATATGAAACATATTGTAAAGACTTTAAAGGATTTCAGAAAGTAAACCTGAAGATGTCAAACTATCTTGACATTAAGGGGTTAAACTTTAAGTCCAAAGCATGAGGTTTAATATTTTTCACAGAATGCTGCCAGTTAAATCTACAAGTTGAAACCCTAGATACTGAAATAAATTGGATGGCTCTTACTTTAAGAAAACCTAGGATATGATACACAGATTCATCAAATCAACTGCAGAATTTCTCAAAATAAGGAGCTTCACTAGCAGATTTTTAATTAGACAATTTACAAACAAATACACTTACATATAATCTTTCAGGAATATATCCATTAGGCAAGGACCCAAACATTAAAAAAAAAAAAAATCAGAGCATCTGCCAAGGGAGATTACTTTAAAATGAGTAAATCTGTTATTAAAAATGCTATCTTTATTAAAAATATCCAAATCAGTCTTTGTTATTATTAATGAGAATTATGATTTCAGAGACAATGAAATATAAAACCCTTTGTATATATACAATTATGAGGATAGATTAGTCAAAAAGGAGTGTCAACTTACAATGTACAGAGTTACTAAATATAAATTTTAAAATTCATATTTTCTTACATGGAAACGGTTAAAATGTGAATCAATTTAACCTATTAATTACAGGTTTTCAAATAGAAGGAAAATATTACTACTAATGACAGTAAGTATAAGTGATTGGTACTTTCACCATCCTTTAATATATTAGTTCTCCCTACTTAAAGGTTCTTAAACATTGGGCAAAGTCATATGTATAGATTTACAGTAATTTAATCTAAAATAAAGGAAACCAGTTATGTCTTTGGAATCTATCTACTCTGAACAACATGTATTTAAGAAGAACAATTTAAGAAGATAAATAACTGAAAAAATAAGCCCAGATGAAATGCTTTTTTCCTTTGTTAGGTGGCTGAAGATCAGTCTAAATATTCTAATTTTGAAAAATCAAGTTCCTACTTTTAGTATATTTCTAAGTTGTCATGGTTAGCTAAATAACTAAAAAAAGAAAACAAAAGCCAGAGATGAGCAGAGTCTTTTGAGAAAATTTAATCTATAAATCCAATTTCTCTTAAAATTGATAATTACCAAGTGGTCTAAAAATACAAGTATGAAATGGTAACTCTCTAATTCACCCCCTCACCTGGGAAAACAGACAATATAAATCAACATAACTAACAAATAAGGTCAAGTTAAAAAAAAATCCTTAAACTATACAAGAACATCCATCTGTAAGCACTCCAGTTAATGAAATAAGAAAGATTTGATGTACTAAGGAAATACGCTTACAAAATTCTAGTTTTCCATACTGTTATTTTTAAAAATGTATTTATTTATAAGATACTGCAATAGGAAGTAGAAATCTATTTTGGAATCACAATCTAACAACAACAAAAAAAGACAACCTGACCTTCATATTTCATTAAAACACTGACTTAAGCAGCTCTCCTTACAGTGAAGTATTATTTTTAAAAATATAAAACTATTTTTAAAAAATTTATATATATACACACACAAGTAAAAGAACACACAATTGAAAGTTAAATAATGTGCCTAATCACATTTCTTAATGGCTCCCCTGAAAACTAAGTGTAAAATTCTTGTAGGTTGCGTTTCTTCTTCCACAAAGCTCAAAGTAGGCCTCACAGCTCAGAAAGCCCTGTAACACACAAATTCCCTGTAACACACAAATACTCTACTCATCATACTCACAGGCTTTAGTTTTTCTTCCTCATTAGTCAATACTCTACAGTCTTTTCTACTAAACCTGAAAGGCTTCTTTTTACTCACTGGTCATGCTGTTACCAGGTCTGACACATCAGTCACGATCCACACTTTAATCTCCTCCAGCCAGCAATTCACACTGCCCAGAACTTACTGTGCGTTACAGGTGATACTTCTTCTAGCAGATGCTGGTTATGGTCCCAAAGCACAAGTGATGCTCCCAGAGGACCTTAGAACCCCTAACAACATCACCTGCTTCTTCCTGTATCCAGAGATTCAAGGTGGTATTTGTTTTGAACAGCTAATGATTTCAAGAAAGATTACATAGACGAGTTCTTTTCATTAGACTGCCTGATATAAGCTTATCCTTTCAGAATACTGCAGCAAATATAGATTGTAAGATTCTCTTAGGAAAAAAATATTTTTACATAATTTTTCTCTGTGGCGCAGTTTACTTTATCCTTCGGTTAGAGCAAATTGCTGGAAGAACTGGTTCTTAGGTTTCTAATGGCGCAGCGTTAACATAGTGAATGATTCACGGGTGTTCTTAACATTCAGGAGTAACACGGAAGGCTAGCAATGCAGCCCAGGTCCAGAGCTGATGAATGGTGCAGTGCTGCTGTTGTCATAGCAACCGAAGGGAAAAAAGCAGCGCCATATAAGGAGCTGTGACATGGATTCTGGGAACAATTTATATTAAAGAGCTGTAAGCTCCTCATGCCTTAAAGCAATAAACTACGTTCTTACTGATTCCTCCTTGGATCTTATTCCTCTGAATTCCTAAATCAGAACTATGTGAATATGTATTGCAAAATACAGTAACTAAACAGACACACAAAAAAACTGCATATTGAGGTTTCTAAATAGATCAGTAATACTTTAGCAAGTGAATATGGGCCTGTAATACCTTTACATTTCATTGGGTTAAATGGTAAAATTAGGCAGTGATAAATAAGGGACTAAAATATGACATAGCAGAAAATTTATTTTTAAATAGAGATGTTAAAAACCTGATTAAACACCTTCCATTCAGATGGAGCAGCCAGATACACCAAAACTGCAGAATCATCAGTTGACTAATACAGTAGCCATGCTTTCAATTTCAAAGAGAGGCATACTACCCACCCTGTATTCCTTATGGAGAGAGAGAGGTGCAAAAGACACTAACTGCCCTGAAAATGCTCACAACCTTCACATGCGATCAAGGAAATTGCTATGTCAGTCACTGGTGAGAAAGGGTGAGTATCCCACTTCATGCTTCTGATGACCTTGCCCTGAGCCTGGAGAACTTTTCTCCTGTCACAGCTTCTCTTCACCTCTCTGGAGTCCAGAGGAGTCCCTTTTCTTTCAGGGGACAGCAGAAGAGCTTCAAAAAAGAACCATGGAGAAGAGGGAGCTAGGGAAAGTGTCAATGCTTGGATTCAGCAGTGGTAATGGCACTCTGCAGTACTGGAGACAAGGTTCTGAACTGACTTGTTCAGAGAAAAAAATCTTTCACTAGTCTTCTGAAGCATGGTTCACTAGTACTATACATCTATTTTAGATAGGGCAGTTCTACATGGAATTGTTCTGTATCATATCAATATGGGTTTCTTTCCCATCACCACATATTTAATGAAACGTTCAGAAACTAAAGCAAAACAATTAGGTAATCATTTTATTATACTGTTCTCTTATGTGGGCAGCCTTATCACTGTAATAATAATTTGGGGATAATTATAATTTGTTAGTCATCAATTTATGGTGCATTACTCTCCATAAATGATGATAAGCTCAGTAAAATGTGAATAAAAGGACTGCGATGTAGTAGAAAGGACATGCACTTGGAGAGTCTCCTGACTGTGTTTTGATAATGGTTCAGTTGCTTTCTAGATATAACCTTGGGTAAGTCACTTAGCTCAACCCTCAAATTCTTTATCAGTAAAATGTGGGTAGGTAACAACATATTTTCTACTTTCTTCCTAAAGCTTCTGTGGAAATAAAATAATGCAATGCAAAGGCTTGAAACTCTAAAAATCTATGTCATATTATTTTAAAATACCTATTAAGCAAAATAGCAAAGATGAAAAGGAAAAATGGATTTCAATAGAACTCAACAGACAAGACAAATAGTCTAAAAGAGTAAATACTAAAAAAAAAAAGAGTAAATACTTTTTCAGGCTAGTTTTTATGTTTGAATATTTGGTGTCAACATATTGTACATATTTGCCTCAGAAGCTAATTCATTTGGGGTAGCTCAGTGGTAAAGAATCTGCCTGCGAATGCAGGAGATGTGGGTTCAATCCCTGGGTCAGGAAGATTCCACGGAGGAGGAAATGGCAACCCACTGCAGTATTCTTGACTGGGAAATCCCATGGACAGAGGAACCTGGTGGGCTACAGTCCATGGGATCACAGAAAATTTGGACATGACTTGGCAAATAAAAACAACAAAATTTCATTTTAGAATCATGATAAACAGAGACTCCATGGACTAGTGTTAATGGTATATAAAGATAATCACATAATTCTACTGCCCCATCATAACTTGTATAAACATCTTTAGATAATAACTTGGAGATAAGTATAAGCAATCTTGCTTATACTTGCTTGAAGTATAAGCAATCTATAGAATGGTACTAGTAAAGACCATGCAAAATAAGAAACTTGTTTCAAATCATCTTCAATTACTTTTTCCTCTCAGTTAACTAGGAAATTATAAGGCAAACCTAAAAATGAGCATTTATGTGAGATTTGAAGGCTTCCCTAGTGGCTCAGTTAAGAATCCGCTTGCAATTCAGGGATCCAGGTTCTACTCCTGGGTTGGAAAAATCCCCTGGAGAAGAAAATAGCAACCCACTCCAGTATTCTTGACTCAAGAATCCTATAGACAGAGGAGCCAGGCAGGCTACAGTTCATGGCGGGGCAGGGGGGGCGGGGGGGTCACAAAAAGTCAGACATGACTAAGCAACTAACACTAACAGGTAAGATTTGAAAATTTTATGGATAGCATACCTCTGTTCTCCATTTCCCTGACAGACTAATTTACTTAGTATATTTTTTTTAATCAATTTTTTTTTTTTGGCCTCAGTGGTTATTTTTAAGGGAAATTCTCTTTGTATCTTTTAAAATACCAATAACTCAGTAATTCAGAAAAAAACAGGGAAAGTTCCCTTCTCCCCCAAATCATGCTGAGCTGATCCACACATTAGATTCCAGACTACTTTTGGAAAAAATGCAAACCTGGGTAACAAATCATTTTTTCACTGATTTTCATTTTAATGTTGCATATGCTTTGTAGGAGCTGATAGGGATAAGGACGTGGTTAAGATACTTTAAAAGACAAAGTACATAGGTTTTGCTTTTATTTTTTTAATTAGGTTTAACTTAAGGGTAGGAAGAGATTTAAGAGACTAAGCTATTCCCCTGAGCACTAATTTTTAACTCCCTTATGATTAATTTAGGTAAATCATTCTAAACCTTACACAGAGTTTTATATTCTTTTTATTCTTTTTCCAACACCTCCCTTTATAAGTTTTTGCTAAGGAGTAAACATCAGTGCTCGGAGAAGGCAATGGCAACCCACTCCAGTACTCTTGCCTGGAAAATCCCATGGACGGAGGAGCCTGGTGGGCTGCAGTCCATGGGGTCACGAAGAGTCGGACACGACTGAGCGACTTCACTCTCACTTTTCACTTCCATGCACTGGAGAAGGAAATGGCAACCCACTCCAGTATTCTTGCCTTGAGAATCCCAGGGACGGTCAAGCCTGGTAGGCTGCCGTCTATGGGGTCACACAGAGTTGGACACAACTGAAGCGACTTAGCAGCAGCAGCAGTAAACATCAATGCTAAACCATATAGTGCTTGAAGGTAGGGTAATACTTATGAAGAGGTGAATATATGAACTCTCTATTGTCACAGAAGTAAGAAAGTATTCATACTACTTATTATAGAAACTCAACCCTTGGCTAAATTCTAATTTTGCTTTTTTTCTTTCCCAGGAATGGCTACTACTCCAGATTAGGACTTCAACATCTAAGAGAAGACTGATGACTAACAGAGAAGAGAAAGGAAACATATTCTTTAAAAATCATATAATGTGGCCTCTACCCATGAGCCAACTATTCATTTGGTGGTCAATAAAGGAGTTTTAAAAACTGGCAAGGCTGAACATAGTGAGAAGCAGTATTTCTGCTTAATGAATGCTATGAATGGTACTTAAGGGATTTCTGGGGATAACTTTTATTATATACAGTTTTTACTTGCTATGTTGACTTTATTACCTAACCCTTGAATAAAATTTCCTCAATGTGATCTCTAAATTACAATCCCAATATTTGAAAAAGATCATTAGCTGGCAGGTGGCTTTTTCAGAAAGTTTTTATGGATAAGCAGAACTAAAAGCGTGTACTTATCAATCTCCTTTCTCTCATTTTACTTAATTCACTAAGTAAATCTTGAATTTATGAAAATCACTAAATGATAATAGATGTACATATAGTCACTTTCAGAAGCCAGAAATACAGACTTTAACTAGAAAAAGAGGGAAAACATAGATTAACTAACTCGTATATACTAGAATATCACTCATGATGTTGTCTAAACAAATCAGATCACTCAGACACACAGATGATTCTCGAACGGGCATATTTCTTATTTTTTAATATGCAGCCAATGACATGAAAGAATGAATGATAATGGGATAATGTATTTATGACAAAGAAAATGTCCTTTGAAACACTCTGCCCTCTGGTGTTTAAAATATTCATCAAAGAGGGAGAATTCTGTCCTGCCATGAGTTGGACCATAAAGAAGGCTGAGCGCCAAAGAATTGATGCTTTTTAACGGTGGTGTTGGAGAGGACTCTTGAGAGTCCATTGGGCTTCCAGGGGATCAAACCAGTTAATTCTAAAGGAAATCAACCCTGAATATTCATTGGAAGGACTGATGCTGAAGCTTCAATACTTTGACCACCTCAAGTGGAGAGCTGGCTCAATGGAGAAGACCCTGATTCTCAGAAAGACAGATGGCAGGAAGAGAAGGAGACGAAGAGGATGAGACGGTTGGATGGCATCACCGATTCAATGGACATGTGTTTGAGCAAGCTCTGGGAGATGGTGAAGGACAGGGAAGCCTGGCATGCCTCAGTCCATGGGGTCACAGAGAGTGGGACACAACTGAGCCACTGAACAGCAAGAATGTATTTATTATTCTTACAAGTGGAATATATCATTTAGGGCACATAATTTTCTATAATGAGAAAAAAACCCATGGTTTAGCATTATAATAAGCTCTGTTATTATAAAGTGAATATATATCCTCTGCTTAGCTTTAAATGGGGCTTCTCAGGCAGTGCAGTGGTACAGAATCTGCCTGCCAATGCAGGAGATGCAAGAAATACAAGTTCAATCCCTTGGTCAGGAAGAGCCCCTGGAATGGGAAATGGCAACCCACTCCAGTATTCTTGCCTGGAAAATTCCATGGACAGAAGAGTTGTCCACAGGGCTGCAAAGAGTCAAACACAACTGAGCACACACGCTTTATATAATCCCATGCTATAATTTACTTCCTGTCTGGAGAGTCACTGAGAGGATTTCTTTTGAATCATGGATATTTACTTTTTTGCCTTTCATAATACTTTGTGACTGAAGGGTATTACTAACGACCAATATTATTTAGTACTTATATTCAACATCTGACACTTTTTGAACTGCTCATATTGCAGAGCAGGTGGGTAGATAAGTAGGGAAAACAGGGACAATTAGGCTTAAAAACAGACTTCCTAGGAACTGTGCCAGAAAACTGTGGTAAGTTTTCTGGGGGAAATCACAAAGGAAGCTTCGACAATAAAAAATTTTTTTTCCTATAAACTCCACTACCATCTTTAAAAGTGATATTCAGTTCTGAGAAACACCACACATTAGCTCAAAAGAGTATCAGAGATTATCAACCAAGTAATTGTCAACTTTTTCACCTGTCAGGATTCCTTTTGTTATTTTCCTCCACACAGACTTAAATTTTAAGAGATTTTATATACCAAAATTTCATTTATTAATTCAAACAGATATAACAAACTATTAACTGGAGTTTCAAGTAAACATAAGCTGATCACAGAAAAGGTGATATAATTTCATCCAAAAAAAATAAGCTAGCCTCTATAACTTTACAACAAGTAAATGTACATTTTTTTTTTTTAGGCTCTTTCAAATATTGAGAATTACATCCAGGGCACAGTACTGAATGTAACAGGGTTTCATGGTAGTAACTGTCAGATCATGCTTACAGGTCTGATACAGTAACTGCTTGGCACACAGAGAAATTTATCTATACAAACATCTCTGTATTGGATCACCACTCTAATAGGAATGCTGGAAAAAGTCAACTCTATACTTCAGATTTTAGGCAAGTAGATTTCCAAACAAAAAGCACCGAAAGGAAGTTGTGTGCCAATAGTCAGTAATTCTAACAGAGAAGCCAGCTTGCGAGTATAGATTAAAAATTAAAAAGGAATTTACACAACCACAAATGTACAAAATAATATAAAGAAACGTGGGCATACCATGAATTCTCTGATAAATACGGATTTGTGTCCAGAATAGAAACATATAAAGACAGAAGGATATAATCAAAGATGAAGAGTGGAAAACCCTCTAATTATATTGTTAAGGAAGAACAGAGCCCCTAACGAGGAGAGCTGTTTTTAAGACAGCCAAAAAAAAAAAAAAAAGGTCTGGATATTTTTAGAATAAATCATGAAAATAATAAATAATAATAATAAATAACATAAATAAACATGAGGCCAGATTTAGTGTATGGGAAAGATAATAAATGTAATGATATTGTTCTAAGCTTCCATTTACGAATCAATCAGCTGTACTTGACCATACATATTATCTTATTTAATCCATACAATACCTTGTGAGGCAGAAATAATAAGAATAATGATAGCATTATAATACAGATTAGAAAACATGCTCAGAGGATTTAAGTGGCTTGAGCAAGGTCATACAGCTAATAAGTGGCAAAGCCAGGGCTTGAACCCTGTATAACAAGTATTAACTGACTGCAGAGTTTGTCATGCTTAACATCCTGCCTCTAAGCAAGAGATAGAACAATTACTCCTTATTCTGCTTTAATCTTCTCCATTAATCATATTTAAACTAAAAAGAGTAAGATAAACATTGTTAAGAAGTCACTGAAGTCCAAGTTATGAGTTTAAAAACATATACCTGAAATCCAGGACCACAAAATTTACATTTGAGTTCTAAAAGAACATGAAGACAGAACGTGAAACTACTAACAAAATCTTTGTAAACCCATGCAGGAAATTAGGAGGACTAGTAAGTAAGAAAATATGAATATCATAATAGCTTCTACAAAATCTTATTAAAAGGAAAAACGCTCACTGAGAATCAATAAAGGGTCACAAAGGAAAGTAATTCTGAAATTATCTCATGTCCATTTTAATATAATTATCAGACTAGACGATAAAGAAAGTAACAGATGTAGTACCACCTTAATACCGGATAGGTCTTAAACAAAGTCTCTTAAGCTAGAGAAAGCAGATATGAAAATGGCTTTCCAGGATATAAAGGACTGCCATGTGAAAGAGGAAGTTCATTTATGTCATAAATGAACAAAAGTACTAGGTGGAAACAACAGAGGATATTTGCACATAACGTAAATTGGGGCTTTCCGGGTAGCTCAGACGGTAAAGAATCTGCCTGCAATGCAGGAGACCTTGGTTTGATTCCTAGGTCGGGAAGATCTCCTGGAGAAGGGAATGGCAATCCACTCCAGTATTCTTGCCTAGAGAATTTCACGGAAGAGGAGCCTGACAGGCTACAGTCCATGGGGTTGCAAAGAACTGGACATGACTAAGCGACTACACTTTCACTTTTAAATGGAAAATTGATGGTTAAAACTATTCAACAAAAGAACAGGCTAAGGACAAAGCAGAAAGCTTGCCATTACTGAAAGTTCTGACGTAGAAGCCACTGACTATCCACTTAGATTGCCATGAAAATTAAATCTGCTCACTATGTAAAGCATTTCATACTGTCTGGAACACAGAAACAGCTCAATAAACATTATCTATTATTACTATTACCTAAAAGTTTAGTAAAACTGCAAAATCATCTGGACCTGCTGATTCTTAGGGTTCTTTGATTTTTCTGGTTACTGGGCTAGTCATATTTTTGTTTACTTGGGTCAGTTTTACAGTCTGTTTTCCTCCATTTATCTAGTTTTTATGTGGTCCTACTATAAACCTGTATACTATATATTCTATTATAACAAAGAACATTATTATCAGTGGCTATTTCACTTCTTGCTCTGTGTGCCCTATGAGTTATTTAACTCATCTCGCTCTTTTCCACTATGATGGAAAATTATACTGGTCAAAAGAATTTTCTACTCTCTTAATCTATTCAATGAACTTGTTTGCAGCTTGACTGATCAAGGATTTTATTCTGTATTTTACTTGTATTCATTTTTGCTTTTAATTTTTTTCTGATTACTTCTTTTATGTTTACTTATGCTTCTGTCTCCTTGAGTTAAATGAATAGTAAATTCACTTTCAGTATTTCTTGTTTTCTAATAGAAACACTCAAACATACACATATACATATGTGCACACTGGGGAAAAGAAAACCCATTAGTATATGATAAACTCTGCAGTGAAGAAGCATCTGGTTCCTCCAGGGCAACTGTGATAGAGGTCGTCATGTTGCTCCTCTAGGACTGCAGGGTGGTGAAGTTTCTGACTGCAGTCAGGCCTTCTTAAGAGATTCTGAAAGCCATCATAAACCTTTACTAAAAGTCTTTCTGTTTAGACTAGCCAAGGTGACTCAGTTTTCTATGATCAAAATCAGAACCAAACAACTAATAATGCTAAGACAGAAAAAGAAAGTAGCAAATCAGCTCATCTGCTTACCAGTTAAACGGTACATCAAAGAAAAGAACACATCTCAGAAATCTTTTTTTTTTTTGAACACAGATGATGGTTAATAATAACTGTTTTGCAGGAAAATTATAAAAACATCTAGCTGGGAATTATCCTTATCTGTAGTATATGCTGTAATTTTCCTAGGAAGACACTATTTTCTTTTAGAAATATTGATTTTCAAACAAAAAAAGAATACATTGTAGGAGGCAATGACCCTTTAGAGAGATACAAGGAAATGGGAAACTGAGCACAAGTTTATAAAGGATGACTTCCCATAGGTAAATACTGACAAGAGATCTATTAAAAAATACTATCATGGTTTCTTACAATTTTGCATATACTTGGCTAAGTCAACTTTGACCCTAAAATGTTTGAGTAATTGAGTCCAGAGGTTCCTTTACATCGCTGATCCTGACCAGAGGATTTGGCCCTTTTTCCATAAAGGGACATTTTGTCATTTTTGCAAACTTTACCTAGTAGTGGTTGAATAGAGAGGAAGATAGAACAACTGTGTTTCAGTGGAATTTACACAGCAATACTACAACTACCTTACATAAGTCCACTATAAGTAAATACCATGATAGCATAAATAATGCTTTTATTCTGTATGAATAACTTCCAGTCAAATATGCAAAAATTAGTAGAAAAGTATTTGCTATATATTAATACAAACTTCTACCTTATGTTTCTATAAAAATCTAAAGAGTAAATTTAATTATGTTGCAAATCCAGTATGTGCAAACACCAAAGAAAGAACTCTGTTGGATAATGTATGTTGTCGTTAAGGTGTTCAAAATATATATGCTGACAGAGACTCTCCCCTTAACTAAAATGTAATTAGGCTGCTCTGAGTCCTCTATCTACCAACCTACCTACCTACCTACCTACCTACCTACCTGCTGCTCAGCTGCTAAGTCATGTCTGACTCTTTGCAGCACCATGGACTGTAGCCCGCCAGGCTCCTTTGTCCATGGGATTTCCCAGGCAAGAACACTGGAGTGAGTTGCCATTTCCTTCCCCAGTGGATCTTCCCAATCCAGGGATCAATCTGTTGTCTCCTGCTTGGCATGTGGATTCTTTACCACTGAGCCATCAGTAGGTAGCCACCCATCTACCCACTGACGATTTTTAAAAGTGACACTCCATTTACAGTTATTACAGAATACTGGCTATATTCCCTGTGTTGTACAACACACCACTGTAGCCAATCCCTATTGCTTGATGTCAAACCCAATTATTTGACAAGGCCTCAGCTTAGCCGCGCTGTAGCAAGAATCCTACGAAGTCAGTTCAGCAAGAATATCCCACACTTGGAATCTAATTACCCAGATCTTCAGCAAGAGTTCCCCTACCCTTGACTTCTCCTCTTAGGAATTTTTCATCCACTGCCACCCTGCCCAACTTGCTCCTTGGTTATAACTCCCTAGTTATAACCTAGTTATTTACTCTTACGCTATGTAGCATGAATGTACTGAGATAAATCAGACTACAGAGACTAACATGATCTCCAGGCTCTTTATATTTCCAAAGTGCCTTTTCAATAATTTTCTCAAACTATGTTTCCACTTTGTCCAAGGCATAAAATTAAAAGAAAAGTAACACTTATCAATTCTTATTATATGCTAGCTAGATTGTATGTTTAAGAAATGTTAATCTTCATAGCAACCCTGTTATTTTTTTCTAATAAAATTTACTAATGTACTCCTTGAATTTCAATGGTTCTAAAAATTGCAAGACAATTATTCCTTTGCAAAGAACATATCATAAGTACACTACAATGTATCAAACTATGTAGGCTAACCATATAGGCTCTTTTTAATGTCAAAATAGCTTTAAGCAATTTTCCCAGGATGTCTCAGAAACAAGTTAATAATTTCATTTTATGAATACTGAAAACAATATTTTGGCTTTAGCTAGCGTCTAAAATAACTAGGCTGCAGCATGACTGTACTGGATATTGCGAATTATTTACCATCTAAATTGGACTGCCACATGGTCATTACAACCTATTGGTAGCAAATACTTTAAAAATCAGGCCAAAAAATCTTTTCCCAGAGGCTAGATACTAATCCATTTGACATCAGTATTTTTTTTGCTTTTTTAACATCAGTATTCTAAGGTTAACTCCCTATAACAGGAGAGGGACTTACTTAAGGCAATTAAATAAATTACTTGAAGGTCATGTTTCAAAGGCTCAGAATTCATATTTGACAGCTGATAGCAATCTATTTTATTATTTATTTTACACAAATCTGTTTTAAAATTTAATAATGATCATTATTAACATTTACTGGACTGCTTATTCTATGCCAGACATTGCCTTATGAGCTTTATACAAATCAACCCATCCAATTCTCTTAACAGTCTTATGAGGTAAATACTATTTTAATCCTTATTTTAGAAACAAGGAAACTGAAGTATAGAGACTTGAAGCAACTTTGAACAAGCTGACACAATTAGGAAAGGGCAGTCAGGGTCCATTTTGTTATAGTGCCTCTTGAGAATGGGTTTTACACACAGACACACAAACATTACAGAAGGGCATACAACAAAATTCATGTCTTTCTCCTCCTGCTTCTAAGTTCAAGCTATCATTTCTCCACTTCACCACCAAATGAATGCATGTGTGATATGTGTATGTTTGCATATCATTTAAAAACATAAATAGATGACTATTACTGATAGACTTTTTTTACTACATAAACAGTATTACATATACACACACACACATAACAATTTTTAAATTTGTTCACATTTATTTATAAAATAAACTCTTAGTAATACAATTGTTGGGTCAAAGATGATGAGCATTACAATTCTGACACCTATTTCAAACTGTCCTGCCAAAACAGTGTGCCAATTTACAGCTCTACTAACAGTATGAATACTCAAAATTTAACTTCTACTAAACTCAGAGTGTAAATTCATTAAGTGTGGATGAATAAACTACTGGCACTCCCAATTTCTACATGTTAAGTAGCACCCTGAGGGACCTTATGATATTATGAACAAAAACATCTTGGAAAGATACTGAATAAGAAGCTCGAGAACAGTGGCAATTCTGTTACCACAGTTAACTAGGGCCAATGGTGTGTTTCTGCACTCTCTCTTCCGTGCCTCCTAAAGCAAAGCAATATCCAACTAAGCCAAATGACCCTTGAGGCACGACCAGCCTCCAGGTATTCTAGTTTCCCTATATTCCTTAAACCATGGCTATGTCTTATTACTTTTTTTTTCAAACAAAAAGTCTTAACTGATACACCAGATGCCTTGGGTAAATTCTATAAATCTCAATTTTTTCACTGGTAAAATGAACCTCATTTGGAGTTTAAAGGCTTAGGTATTAATTCTGGCTTTGATCTCTTCTTTGTTGTATTATTTTGGGAAAGACATTTTACCTTTCTAAGGCTTCATTTATTCATGTGTAAAATGGAGATACATGTGAAGAATATGCGTTTATATGGTATGTCACACAACAGGCACTCAAATGAGAATTGTTATCACTGTTACTATTACTCATTAAAGGTATAATTTTTAAAACACGACAAATTTTAAAGTTCCAAATTGGTATCTAATGTTCAATAGAGTTTTTAAAAACTTCTCACCAAATTTAAACAGTTTTGTCAACAATAACTGCTCACACATTCTGAGCATTTAGATCAAAGACAAAAGGAGAAGGGGAGGTTAGATAGCATCACTGCCTCAATGGACATGAGTTTGAGCAAACTCTGGGAAACAGCGAAGGACAGAGAAGCCTGGTGTGCTGCAGTCCCTGAGGTCATGAAGAGTCTGACACGACTTAGCAACAACAAATACATGTACTTATGCATGTATTAAGCAACCGGTAACCATCAAGGGACAGGTTTGACTATCCATGAGGTAGGAGGGATCGTTAACCCCACTTTGCAGATGAAGAAACAGAAGCAAGGGAGTAGTTAAGTGACTTTCTCAGGGCTGCAATACAGACACAAGTAGCATGACCACAGAGCCCATTCCTCTCTCAACCACTTTTACTGTAACCTGTTTTTGTACTGGATAGAGCTATATATACTAAAAAAAAATTATACACACACACACACACATACTTAGTTTTCAAGAATAATATCTTTATTCTTGAGAAGGCCTTTTCCCCATTCTCACTCCCGTGAGACTAAAGATAAGTCAAAGTATTTGGAAACAGATCTTCACATACAACTGCGTGAAGGACTACGACAAACATGTTGAAAGTACAAAGGTTATAAAAAAACAGTAACAGGGAAATGTTACTCTTATGTTTTACTTGATAAAACAAACAAAAAGAAAGATTGTCTTTCAATACTCTATTAACTTGTCAGAAGGTAAAGACTTGTTAAAGATCTGGAAAACACACCCATGGTTAATGAATGTGGGATTCTCTAGACCAGGGGTCCCCAACCTCCGAGATCTAGGGCCCAATGATCTGAGGTAGAGCTGATATAATAATAATAGAAATAAAGTACACAATCAACATAATGCACTAGAATCATCCCTAAACCAACCCCCTCAACCTGGTCTGTGGAAAAACTGTCTTCCATGAAACCAGTGCCAAAGAGGTTGCAGACCACTGCTCTAGACCCTCACAGGCCACTCATAACACATGTGCCGTCAAGTTCTGATAAACAGGTAAATCAGATCATATTATTTCCCATTCCAGCTCTGCTAAAAATCCTACAGAGTAGGTTCCTACCATGATCATAAAAAACTCTGGCTTTTGCCCATGTCTTCAACTATTTGATACACCCCTCCCCTCTGACTTATTCTGCTGAGGTCACACTGCCTTCTCTCTAATTCTTCAACTCACCAGCACTGATTTCTGCTTTAGGAGTTTTGTTCTGGTTGTTCCCTCTGCCTGGAAGGCTCTGATCCCAGCCCTTCCCATGACCGGCTTCGTTTTGTTGTTCAGCATGTGAGCATGCTAAGTAGCTTCTGTCGTGTCTGACTCTTTGAGACTATGTGGACTGTGGCCAGGCTCCTCTGTCATGGGACTCTCCAGGCAAGAACACTGGAGTGGGTTGCCATGCCCTCCTCCAGAGGATCTTCCAGACCCAGATAGTGAACATGGGGCTCCTACACTGCAGGCACATTCTTTATCACTGAGCCTCAGTTCAAACAGCTCCTCCTCTGATTCTCCCCAACCACTTTGCCCCAGTCCTTCTCACTCCCTTTTCCTACTTTATTACCCTTACGGTACTTGCTATCTAAAATTATTTATTTATTGGTTATTGTTTATTACAGCTCCCTCACAACTGGAATGTAAACATCTTCAAAGGCAGGGGCTTCAAGTGCCTCTTCCTGCACTCTGTCTACTGTATCTAGAGCAGTGCCTAATCTAGTAGGTCCTAAACAAGGAGCACAGAAAAACAAGCAAACCACGTTGATGGTAGCATAGGAAGGGGACTAAATATTAGACAAAGTCAGAAAGAAAACAGAAAAAGATAACTATCTGGCCCTACTTATTCAGTTTGGTTATAATATGAATATAAGCAAGATAAGGTAGCTGGAAGTTTAAATGAATGGAAATGGATAGATTAGTAAGTGTAGCCCTAATGGCCATATTCAATTAATGTATTTTGTTAAGAACAATTCTCTGAAGGACATTCCCTTATGGTCAGTTAATCTTTTTCCATTCAATGTTCTTTTTACTTATTTATACCAAAATATAATTAGGAAAGGAAAGATAACTGATGAGTAATCTACTAAATAATCTTTTTAATTTAAATTCCAAAGTAATTTCATTCTGGGTTAAACCAGAAGATTTTTATCACTTAATTCACTTGGCGGAAAATCTGCCACAGAAAAGTTTTCACGGCATCCTCTTTCAGGAGATAGATTTCTTTTGTTCAGATATTTTAAAATGCATCTTCAAACTTAAAACTCTTAGGGCTTTGAAAACCTCTTCAGTGAATAAAACAAAATGATCTGAGAGGATACTTACCTTTCAAGCATCGTAATATTAAACCTGCATAGTTCACACGTGTAATTAACCAAGGATGCTTACTGCTGCTTCCCTCTACCACCTCTCTGTTTCCAGGCATGTTGTTGGTTTTGTTGTCATATGTACTTATCTTTCGGGTTACCTAAAGGTTGTCTATTTAAGCTGAAGTTCAAACTGGAGTAGTCAAATGGGACAGGAAAGCGGTATCTCTAAAATCTTGGGCAATACAGCTAAGTCCTATAAGGAAACAATTTTTCTTGCTATTTCTTCCCATATGTGTGGTAAAATGAAGCACATCACTTGGCAGCCATTAGATTTGGTTATTTGCATTTTCAGTAATCAATAATACCTTAAACTGTAAGAAAAAGGGGAAATTTCTAAGCATTGAAATTTTTATTCAAGACCAATTACATATAATTTTCCTATTTTTAGATAACAGAAGGAATAAGTATTTTAGTAAAATGCTATTAAGCTATTTTATTGATTTTTACCTAATCCAAGAATCAAAACAGACTCTGAGTCAGTCATTTGAAGATGCCTAAAGCAAAAATAAACAATATAAGAGC
Organism: Ovis canadensis; assembly: GCF_042477335.2. Lineage (NCBI taxonomy): Eukaryota > Metazoa > Chordata > Mammalia > Artiodactyla > Bovidae > Ovis > Ovis canadensis. Next base: position 55,932,980 of record NC_091255.1, on the reverse strand, counting down.
ATAACTTATGCTCTGCAGGTCTATAGAATAAATATTATCATTTTGATGAAAATTATAAACACTGTAATGCAAGTTTTATTCAAAATAGACGGAAGTCTGAAAATCTCATTTCCCCCCATCATTTTATTATCTTTTGAACTGTTGTTTGATAATCAACTCTATTGTCTAACTCAATGCCAGACACGTAGGAGGAAGTCAATATATCCTTTGGGAATGACTTCATTTCTTGCCTCCATGCACTCATAATCCATTCAATGCCAGTCAACTTACTGATACTGGATATAAACTAATAACGTTAAAAGAAATCTAACAAAATGACCCAGGCATACATACTTTTGCACATAAGTATCATTTAACATATTAAATCTTTTTTCCTGAAAAAGCTTTAAGAGATAAAAGTTCATTTAGTAAAGACACAGTTTGATACCTAACAACTTGATCTGACTGTATAATACATACTGTGAGATCATGTTAAAGTCAATCCACAACCTATACTATAGTGAATATTTTAAGAAGTTGGAGAGGTAAACATGGAGAGTACCATGGAGAGGTTAACATCTAAATCAGCTGTTAAAAATAGGTATGAAAAATACAAATCAAGATTTCAGACAAAAAATATGTACCCTTACTGAACTATGAAGCTTTCATTATTCTAAAATTACAATATCTCCATCTGGTAATCTGACATGAACAAGCTGATAAATGCAATCAGAACAACAGTATATTCTTGCAAAACCAGAAATTTCCTGAAAGCCTGGAGAAATATGTCCACAACAGATGGATCATTTAGAAAATAAATACATCAATCTGTCAAACGGAGCACTAGTCTAATTTCCTAAATTAAAATCAGTGGGAGCTCTACTTTCCAAGAGTCTGTGACATTAGAAAGGCCAAAGAGGAAAAACCTAGAGATGCACATAAACATACTTGCTATGATCTAGAGTGCATACTGTTAGGTTTCCTGTTAAACATACTCAACGTAGGTAAAGTCCTTACCAGTTAACTTCTTCACAGGTTGGAGCCGAACACTGATAGACTGATGTGTGAGTAAGGGGGAGGATGGAAGAGAGCGAGACATGCCCTCCATAATCCGAATGTGCTGCATACCTTCACTCACGGGAAGTGGTGGGACGGCGTAGTCTGGCTCAAAAGCACAGTCGCTTTCTGTGGAGATGCCACCTATGAGACAGGAGAAGACAGGACAAAAGAGCTGGTGAGAAGAGGTTCATCTCCTAAAATTCTTCTCTATTAAAACTGACCTTTCTGGATGACTCAGCACGGTGTATCCTGATACTGATTCTTCACTCTCAAAAGACAAAAAAGGTATTCCCAACACATTCGTTCATTTCTCCATTACTGGGTACTTATTTTGAGGTCTAGCACTAAGAAACTGAACAAGAATAAGATAGGATTCCTCCTTGTAATGGTTCACTGGTTCATGAGCAATGTAGTCACATAATAATTACAGGGGACTTCCCTAGCGGTCAAGTGGTTGGGACTTCACCTCCAATGCAGGGGGTGGGGTGCAGGTTCAACCCCTGGTTCGGGAGCTGGGGTCTCACATGCCTCATGGCCAAAAAAGCAGAACATAAAACAGAAGCAATATTATGACAAATTCAACGGGGACTTTGAAAATGGTCCACATCAAAAAAAATCTTTAAAAAATAATAATTCAGTACAACACAACAAGTGTTATAATTAGAACAACGATCTTCAATTGTCCCTGATAAAACCAACATGAAAGAAGATATTCACCTGCTTGACAATGCAATCTGTGCAACTCCTGGTAGGATTACTGTAACTATTTCTTATTCTCTTTCTCCAAGAATGCACATGAAAATACAAGTGGGTAAGACTAACATTATATGGTGATTTTTGAATCTGCTCAAACATTTTAAAAAAAAGAGTAAATGATATGTTGTTTACTTCCACAGATATGCTGTTGGCTTCTACTTCTGGTAATGGCAGATTACATACTTCAGACCAATTTTGCCCAGTTGTAGAAAACTACAACTGTATACGTTTTTAAAATCTTCCTAAAGGCACTGGAGAGTTAACAGCATGATGAAGAATTACAAGAAGACTGAGACCTGTATGTGGGTTCGCTTTTCGTTTAGTAGCATCTGAAAGGCTAAGTCATTGACAATTTTACAGAGCTGGGAAGACAAGCTGGGAGAACCAAGTTTCTAAGAGGGACTTTGTTTGGAACCCCAAAGGGCTACATTCTAGGAGTGAGTATAAACCAAAACTAGACTGGCCTTTATAGGACTGAAGCTCAGCTCTAAATGTGCACCAGAAAATTTAATCAAGGCAATCTCAGATTGCTTGTGCCTGCCAGAAACTATAAACATCAATCTTCTCAGAGGACGATAACATCATCATAGGTCTCAGATTACTTCCACCATTTTCATATATAATATCTGACCCTTAACTAACAATAACAAAGAAACATAACATGAAAAAAGCAAGTCAGAAAGACTATGCAAAATAAATAGCCTCAGAGGGAACACAGAACAATAAGGAACAGAATTTAAAGTAGTATGCTTAACACCAAACAGATTAAAATACTTAGGAATGTATTTAACCAAGGTGAAAGATCTGTACATTGAGAACTATAAGATTCTGATGAAGAAATTGAAGACATAAATAAATGGAAAGATTTCCTGTGTTAATGGACTGTAATAATTATCAAAATGTTCTTCCTACCCAAACTAATCTACAGACCCAATGTAATCTCTATAAAAATTCCAATGACATTTTTTCACAGAAATAGAAAAAAAAAATCCTAAAATTCCTTCACAATCTTTCACAAAAGCTCTAAACAGCTAATGTAATCAAGTAATCTTGAGCCAGAAGAACAAAGCTGACACTTCCTCATTTCAAATTATATTACAAAGCAGTAGTAAAACAGTTTGGTACTAGCATAAAAACAGACACATAGATCAGTGGAAGAGAACAGAGAATCTAGAAATAAATCCATGCATATGTGGTCAACTAACCTTTGATAGGGCACCAAGAATACACAATGGGGAAAGGACTGTCTCTTCAATAAACAGTATTGGAAAAAAGTGCATAATCACATGCGAAAAGTGAAACTGGATCCTTGTCTGACCCCACATACGAAAGTCAACAGAAAATGGGTTAAAGACAGACGTAAGGCTATGGTTTTTCCAGTAGTCAGGTATGGATGTGAGAGTTGGACTGTGAAGAAAGCTGAGCACCGAAAAATAGATGCTTTTGAACTGTGGTGTTGGAGAAGACTCTTGAGAGTCCCATGGACTGCAAGGAGATCCAACCAGCCCATTCTAAGGGAGATCAGTCCTGGGTGTTCTTTGGAAGGAATGATGCTAAAGCTGAAACTCCAGTACTTTGGCGACCTCATGCGAAGAGCTGACTCATTGGAAAGGACTCTGATGCTGGGAGGGATGGGGCAGGAGGAGAAGGGGACGACAGAGGATGAGATGGCTGAATGGCATCACCGACTCAATGGATGTTGAGTTTGAGTGAACTCCGGGAGTTGGTGATGGACAGGGAGGCCTGGTGTGCTGCGATTCATGGTGTCGCAAAGAGTCAGACACGACTGAGCAACTGAACTGAACTGACTGAAGCCCTGAAATCATAAAGTTCTTAGAAGAAAACCTTGGAGGAAAAATCCATGTAATTCATCTTGAAAACGATTTTGTTTTGGATTTGACATCAAAAGTACAACCAATAAAAACAAGTGAAACTATATCAAACTAAAAAGCTTCTGCACAGCAAAGGAAAGTGTTAACAAAATGAAAAAGCAACCACAGAATGGGTAAAAATATTTGCAAACCATATATCTGAAAAGGGATTAATACTAAAAATGTGTAAGGTACCCATACTCATAACAAAAACAAAACCTAATTAAAAATGGGCAAAGGATGTGAATAAATATTTCCCAAAGAATAAATACAAATAGCCAACAGGCACATGAAAAAGCAATCAACATCAACAATCATCAATCACAAAAATCAAAATCACAATGAGATACCACCTCACACCTGTTAGGACAGTTATTATCAAAATGTCAAAAGATAACAAGATTGGCAGTGATGCGGACAAAAAGGAACCCCTATACATTGTTGGTGGGAATATAAATTGGTACAACCATTATGGAAAACAGTAATGGAGAGCCCTCAAAAATTAAAAATAGAACTACCATATGATCCAACTAACCTACTTCTGAGTATATACCAAAAGGAAATATAATCACTATCTCAAAGAGATATCTGCACTCCCATGTTCACTGCAGCATTATTCAAAGTAGCCACAATATAGGAACAACTTCAGTGTCTGCCAACGGATGGATGGATGGATGAAGAAAATGTGATTTTACACACATATACACACACTCTCTCTCCAAGGAATACTACTCAGCCTTAAAAAAAAAAGGACTTCTTTTACTTGCAACAACACAGAACCTGGGGGACATTAAGCTAATAACCAGACACAGAAAGAAATATCTCCACATAATCTCACTTATATGTGGAATCTAAAAAAATAAGATCAAAATCATAGTAGCAGAGAGGAGAATGGTGGTTACCAGGTGCTAGGAAGTAGAGGCAAAAGGGAGATGTTGGTCAAAGGGTAAAAACTTTCAGTTATTAGATGAATAAGTTCTGAAGACCTAACGTACACCATGGTGACTACAGCAAAAAAATAATATATTGTATACTTAAAATTGGAGAAGGAAATGGCAACCCACTCCAGTGTTTTTGCCTGAAGAATCCCAGGGATGGGGGAGCCTGGTGGGCTGCCGTCTCTAGGGTCGCACAGAGTCGGACACGACTGAAGCGACTTAGCAGCAGCATACTTAAAATATGCTAAGAGAGTAGATCTCAAATATTTTCACACAAACACACAAAAAGGGTAAACACGTGAGGTGGTGGATATCTTAATCGGCTTAATTGCGGCAAACATTTCACAATGTAATATTCATTAAATATCATGTACACCTTAAACAGATACAATTTTTATTTGTCTATCATATCTCAATAAAACTGAGGGGAAATTTTTTTCAAAAACAAGCACATGGTATTACATGCAATACCACTTCACACTCAGTGTGATACTGTTAAAACAACAACAGGGAAGTGTTGGTAAGGATGTGGAAAAACTAGAACCTTCATACACTGCTGGTGGGAATATGAGACGTTATAGCTGCTGTCTAAAACATTTTTGCAGTTCCTCAAAAAGTTAGACACAGAATTACCATCTAATCCAGTCCAACCCTCTTCTAAGTGTATACCCAAAGGCAACGAAAACAGGTTTTCAAGGAAAAACCAGGGCATTCACAGCAGCATTATTCAAATAGCCCCAAACTGAAACGACTCAAACATCATTAGCTGGTGAATCAATAAAGAAAATGTGACATATTATGATGAAATATTATTCAGCAATAAAAATAGTAAAGGCTTGATTCATGCTACAATACTGATAAAACTTTGAAAACAGTATACTAAGTGAAAGAAGCCAGACTAAAAAATGCTACACGTTGTATGAAATGTTTATATGAAACATATATATGAAATGTTCAGAAAAAGCAAATCCAGACAGAAAGGAGATTAGGTTTTGACTTCAGGAATGGGGACTGAATGCTTAATAGGTACAGGTTTCCTTTTGGGGTGATGGATTATATAGCAGTGATGTTTGTACAACACTGTAAATGTACTAAAGTCCACTGAATTATACACAATAAAATGGGTAAAATTACCTCAATTAAAAATATTATATATATTTACCACCTACTTATGTATTTACTCAAACCAAAGCCTAGTAATCATTTCTTCCCATCACAGCCCCTTGCAACAAATGCAAAAGCTATTCTGCAGATTATCAATCTCGAGTAGAATTCAAATCTGCCATGTTCTCTTCATTTCTTCCATTATCACCATAGTCCAGATCACTCTATCTTTCCCCAAAACTTCTCTTGGTAGAAATCTAGGACTTATTCCTTATCTTTGGATTTCAGAAATTTTACCAGAATAGGTCTTAACTTTTTATTTCTCACTAGTCACTAGGTCCTTTCTTTCGCTACACTGACTAATTCTTCTCTTCCAATGGTTCTTTTCTCTTTCTCTCTGGAGCTGTGATCAGATGAATACTGTATTTCCTAGACCTATTTATCAAGTCTTTTTCTTAACAGATTTCTAATTTGGGGGCTTTCATAAATAGACATGAGACTGATTTATAAGGAATTACAGTATTTTACTATAATTTTATATGGAATTATAATATTTTACACTTCCCAGGTGGCACAATGGTGAACAATCCGCCTGCCAATGCAGGAGATGCAGGTTTGATCCCTGGGTCAGAAAGATCCCCTGGAGTAGGAAATGGCAACCCACTCCAGTATTCTTGCCTGGAAAATTCCATGGACGAGGGAGCCTGGCGGGCTACACGCCATGGGGTCACAAAGAAACACGACTGAGCACATGCACGTAGTATTTCACATGTTTACAAACAAAGAGGTATATCATCAGTGTAACAGTTCCCTAATTAAAGAAAAATCAGAATTAGGTTTTTTTTTTTTAATATATATGTATCTAGAAGAATGCGTTAGACTTAGTGAAATACTTCTTTTCACTTGAAATTTTCCAATGTTAAATCTTGGCTGATAATTTTAGACTCTAATAATACTCCTTAAGGAATAATACTGCAATTAGTCCAGTATGGATGTCCTAGTTTACTTCTCTGCTTAAAAATATTTTTCCTCTATCTTCTCTGCCCTATAAATTGCGCTTGAACTCATTGTAGCTATAGAGAAAAAACTATAAAAATATGTTTCAGTGAATACATGGGGCATGTTCTTCCCTTGGAAGATCACAGGGCTGCAGGAGACCAAGTTCAATCAGAAGAGTGTATTTAAGACCTCTGTTCACTAACACTTTACTGGCCCAAGTAAGTCCAAGTAAGACATCAATGGACCATGGAAATACACTTGGCCCATTTCAGTGGGAACCACGAAAAAGCTACACAGTAAAAGGAATGGATGAACAATTTTATAACCAATAAGGAAGTAAAAAATTTGAAATCCAATTTACCAAGCATGTAAGATGGTACCTGGGGCTTCCCAGGTGGCGCTAGTGGTAAAGAACCCACCTGCCAATGCAGGAGATGGAAGAACAAGGGTTCTATCCCTGGGTTGGGAAGATCCCCTGGAAAAGGGGATGGCAACCCACTCCCATTATTCTTTCCTGGAGATTCCCACGGACAGAGGAGCCTCGCAGGCTGTAGCCCATAGGATCGCAAAGAGTGAGACATGACTGAAGCAACCTGGTATGCATGCAAGATAGTATCTACTGGCACCCCAAACTATTAAATCTTCATTTTCTATCTTTCTTTTTCCTACTACTCACTTTGTCCTGCTTCAGAATAAAAATTACTAAAATAATGTGATGGAGATATGGGCAGAAAAAATAAACTGCTAATATCACAGAAAAAAATTCAATTATGCTAGGTACCTGGTAATTAAGCATTCAAAAGTTGCATTGAGAAAGCACAAGGATATCAAGTATATGGACACTAAAGTAATGTTAGAAGCAATTATGATTCAATAAAAATTTCAGTCTTCACTAAGTCTTATATTCAGTACAGATGATTATAAAATATTAAATTTCAAGTTATTAAAGAAATTCTTTAGCCAAAGGCCATACCTGTTCTACAGAAATGCCTTCTAATTTTTCAAGTTGCATAAATGACCACAAATAAAACTTATAAATCAAAATCCTTTAGCATGATAATTCATTGAACTGTACATATAATTCAATGAATTATCATGCTAAAGGCTTTTGATATAATTTGTGAATTTTCCAGTGTATATGTTATTAAAAGCTTATTCGTAAAAAGTACTCAGAGAAAAAAAAACAGCACAGCGATAAACTTAAAACCAATGGGCTTTTACATATTTTATAAACAAAGGAGTTTTGCCTAAAATTATTCCAAAAGCCCTTTTAACTTATATCACTCCATTACTCAGTAATAGTCTTATAACAAGTCCATATATCAAGCAGGAAACAGGCCAAGAGAAGAGTAATAACTAGTACAGGATCATGTATCAGGTAACATGACTGCCTAGGTAAAAAATTTTGAGAAATCTACCAAAAAAAAAAAAAAAAGCCACTAGGAAAAAAAAAAAAAAGGTGAGTTAGGCAAACTCAAAGGTTACAGAGTCCATATTCAAGAAGTAGGTGTCTTTCTATATTTCAGCAATGAATATGTGGAAAATAAAAAAAATTAAACCAGTAACATTAAAACAGCACCATTAAAAACATGAAATTAGGAATAAATCTAACAAAATATGTACAATATTTGTATGCTAAAAACTACAAAACACTGATGAAAGAAATTGATGACCTAAATGAAGAGATATACTATGTTCATGGATCAGAAGATTTTATGATGCCAAGTGTCAAACTGATCTATAGATTTAAAGTAATCCTAATGAAAATCCAGTGGGCATTTTTTTTTTTTGGTAGAAATCAAAAAGCTGATTTTAAATTTTTACATAAAAATAAAGGGACTAGGATAGACTAATTCTGAACAATAAAATCAATGTTTGGACTCTGGCAGTACCTAACTTCAAGACTAATCTCAAGTTACTGCAATCTAGAGAGTAGGTGGTATTGGCAAAAAGAATGGACACAAAATCAATGGAACACAATAACTCAGAGGCACTGGCAAAGTTCTCAGCCCAGGGGCGCAAGCTCACCAAAATCACAGGACTAGAGATGCTGCCCCCCACCCACTCCCACGTTAAAATTACATTATTATTTACTGCAGTTAATTTTATCCAGTATACTATGTTCACCTCTCAGCAGAAACTTACAAGGCACACTTAAATAAACACAAATAAACAAACAAACAAAACAACCCAGCACAAGGAGACAGTACATGCATCAGACCAGCCTCAGATGAGGCCAGGATGTTGAAGTTATGAAATTGTGGATGTTAAAAAGGAAATACTTAGGTATAATTCTAACAAAATATACAGAAGATCTATGAGGAAAACTACAAAACCTCTTGATGAAAGAAGTCAAAGAAGATCTAAATAAATGGAGAGAAACTCCACATTCATGAACACACAGGATCAAAACTATAAAAATGTCAATTCTCCTCAAACTAATAGACTTACTACAAACCCAATTAAATCTCAGTAATTTATTTTGTTGACCTTGACTCTATCATTGATGTGGAGAGGCAAAAGACCCAGAATAGCCAACCTGATATTTGAAGGAGAAGAACAAAGATGGAGGACCAATACTACTGAACTTCCAAGACGTCCTACAAAGCTACAGTAATCAAGACACCGTAGTACTGATGAAAGAAGAGACGAGGAAATCAACGCAACCGAAGAGAAAGCCCAGAATAGACCCACGTAAATACCACCAAAGGAGCAAAGGCAACACAACGGAGAAAAGAGGAGTCTTTTCAACAAATGATCTTTAGACAACTGGACATCCATAACCCAAATAATAAATTTAGATACAGACCTTACATCCTTCAAAAAAAATTAACTAAAAATGGATCACAGAGTTGAATGTAATGTGCAAAAGTGTAAAACTCTGGGAATATCACATGGAAAAATCTAGATAACCTTGAGTATGGTGATGAGATTTCAGAAACAGTCCCAAAGGCATGATCCTGAAAAATAATTGATGATCTAGACTTCATTAAAATTTAAAGTGTCTGCTCTGTGAAAGACACTGCTAAGAAAATGAGAACCCAAGCTTCATATTTAAAAATTTTTAAATATCCAAAGTATACAAACTCAATGACAAGAAAAAAAAATTAAAACATGGGCAAAAGACCTGAACAGACACCTCACTATAGAAGCAAATAAGCAATAGGAAGAAGATATTCAACACCATATGTCATTAGAGAATTATAAATTAAAACAACACAAGATACCACTGCACACTTATTAGAATGGTCAAAATCCAAAGCACTAACAACAACAATTGCTGGTGAGGATGCGAAGCAACAGCATCTCTCATTCACTGCTGGTGGGAATGAAAAAATGGTACAGCTACTTTGGAAGACAACTTGGCAGTTTCTTACAAACTAAACATACTCTCACCTTTCAATCCAGCAGTCATGAAATGAAAACTCATTTCAATGAACTGAAATCAACACAAAAACCTGCACATGGATATTAACGGCAGCTTTATTAACAACAGTCAAAACCTGGAAGCAACCAAGATGCCCTTTCAGTAGGTGAATGGAGAGTACATCCAAACACCTGATATTATTCAGCATTAAAAATTTTTGTAACTTATTCAGGTTGTGAATACCACTGCTGCTGCTGCTTTAGGTATGATTTTGTTCCTAAAGAAAGTCCACATACTCCTGGCACAAGGTTTGCAGTTACAGACCTGAGAATGAGATCATCATAAACAGTAAGCATTCAGCTATAAGGCCAGCTATACATTTTCACTGTGCTTACCTACTAATTCTCCTGCTCTTAGTAATAATCTAATCCACAGGGACCTTAACTGCCTTTCTATTCTATAAGGGCACCATGCTGGTCTACTACTTCAATAATTTCATGCTGATAAGACTTGGTGAACAAGAGGCAGCAACTGATCTAAACACTGTGATAAAATACATGCATGCATGCCAGAGGGTGGGAAATAAATTCCACAGAAATTCACAGGTCTTCCACACTGGTAAACTTTCTGTGAGCCCTACGGTGTTGAGCAATTCAAGACATCCCTTCCAAGGTGAAGAAGGTGTTGTACCTACTCTCTTTTAATACTGAGAAAGAGGTACAATGCCCAGGAGACCTCTTTGGAATTTTGAAGCAATCTGTACCTCCTTTGGGTAGGCAACTATGAACCATTTACCAAGATTGTTTGATGTGAGGAGGCTCACAACAGTTGACGTCTCTGCAACACTTATGGGCTGCTGTAACAGCTGCTTTGCCACTTGGGTTACATAACCCAAGTGCTTGATGTACCAGTGCTAGTTAGGGATTCTTCAACGGTTACTGCACAACTTTAGGTGAACTCTGGGCAGATCTCTAGAATTTTGTAAAAAAAGCTATGCCATCCTGTGCAAATAACTATTACTGTTTTGTGAAAAACAGCTTTTGGCTTACCACAGGGGCATAATAAATGCTTGCTCAGAAGTGAGAAATAGATTTAAGGGACTAGAACTGATAGACAGAGCGCCTGATGAATTATGGATGGAAGTTTGGGACACTGTACTTGAGACAGGGATCAAGACCATGCCCAAGAAAAAGAAATGCAGAAAGGCAAAATGGCTGTCTGAGGAAACCTTAAAAATAGCTGTGAAAAGAAGAGAAGTGAAAAGCAAAGGAGAAAAGGAAAGATATACCTATTTGAATGCAGAGTTCCAAAGAATAGCAAGGAGAGATAAGAAAGCCTTCTTCAGAGATTAGTGCAAAGAAATAGAGGAAAACAATAGAATGGGAAGGACTAGAGACCTCTTCAAGAAAATCAGAGATACCAAGGGAACATTTCACGCAAAGATGGGCTCGATAAAGGACAGAAATGGTACAGACCTAACAGAAGCAGAAGATATTAAGAAGAGGTGGCAAGAATACACAGAAGAACTATACAAAAAAGATCTTCACGACCAAGATAATCACGATGGTGTGATCAGTCATCCAGAGCCAGACATCCTGGAATGTGAGGTCAAGTAGGCCTTGGGAAGCATCACTATTAACAAAGCCAGTGGAGGTGATGGAATTCTAGTTGAGCTATTTCAAATCCTAAAAGATGATGCTGTGAAAGTGCTGCACTCAATATGCCAGCAAATTTGGAAAACTCAGCAGTGGCCACAGGACTGGAAAAGGTGAGTTTTCATTCCAATCTCAAGGAAAGGCAATGCCAAAGAATGCTCAAACTACTGCACAACTGCACTCATCTCACATGCTAGTACAGAGAAGGCAATGGCAACCCACTCCCGTACTCTTGTCTGGAAAATCCCACAGACGGAGGAGCCTGGTAGGCTGCAGTTCACGGGGTCATGAAGAGTCGGACACGACTGAGCGACTTCACTTTCACTTTTCACTTTCATGCACTGGAGAAGGAAATGGCAACCCACTCCAGTGTTCTTGCCTGGAGAATCCCAGGGACGGCTGAGCCTGGTGGGCTGTCATCTATGGGGTCGTACAGAGTCTGACATGACTGAAGCGACTTAGCAGCAGCAGCAGCAGCACACGCTAGTAAAGTAATGCTCAAAATTCTCCAAGCCAGGCTTCAGCAATATTTGAACCATGAACTTCCAGATGTTCAAGCTGGTTTTAGAAAAGGCAGAGGAAACAGAGATCAAACTGCCAACATCTGCTGGATCATCAGAAAAGCAAGAGAGTTCCAGAAAAACATCTATTTCTGCTTTATTAACTATGCCACAGCCTTTGACTGTGTGGATCACAATAAACTGTGGGAAATTCTCAAAGAGATGGGAATTCCAGACCACCTGACCTGCCTCTTAAGAAACCTGTATGCAGGTCAGGAAGCAATAGTTAGAACTTGACATGGAAAAACAGACTGTTTCCAAATAGGAAAAGGAGTACATCAAGCCTGTATATTGTCACTCTGCTTATTTAACTTCTATGCAGAGTACATCATGAGAAACGCTGGGCTGGAGGAAACACAAGCTGGAATCAAGATTGTCGGGAAAAAATATCAATAACCTCAGATATGCAGATGACACCACCCTTATGGCAGAAAGTGAAGAGCTAAAGAGTCTCTTGATGAAAGTGAAAGCGGAGAGTGAAAATGTTGGCTTAAAGCTCTATATTCAGAAAACTAAGATCATGGCATCCAGTCCCATCACTTCATGGCAGATAGATGGAGAAACAGTGGAAACAGTGGCTGACATTTTTGGGCTCCAAAATCACTGCAGATGGTGATTGCAGCCATGAAATTTTTTAAAAGATGCTTACTCCTTGGAAAGAAAGTTATGACCAACCTAGACAGCATATTAAAAAGCAGAGACATTACTTTGCCAACAAAAGTCCATCTCGTCAAGGCTATGGTTTTTCCAGTAGTCATGTAAGGATGTGAGAGTTGGACTATAAAGAAAGCTGAAAAAAAGAAAAATGAGCCCAAAGAATTGATGCTTTTGAACTGTGGTGTTGGAGAAGACTCTTGAGAATCCCTTGGACTGAAAGGAGATCCAACCAGTCCATCCTAAAGGAGATCAGTCCTGAGTGTTCATTGGAAGGACTGATTTTGAAGCTTGAAACTCCAATACTTTGGCCACCTGATGCAAAGACTGACTCATTTGAGAAGACTCTGATGCTGGGAAAGATTGAAGGCAGGAAGAGAAGGGGACGACAGAGGATAAGATGGTTGGATGGCATCACCAACTCAATAGAGATGAGTTTGGGTACATTCCTAGAGTTGGTGATGGACAGGGAGGCCTGGCGTGCTACAGTCCATGGGGTCGCAAAGAGTCGGACACGACTGAGCGACTGAACTGACTGATTGACTGACATGGGCCACCATGTTACCATGTGACCTGGGCAGCCCATCATGAACTAAGCTTTGTTGGATCAACAAAGCACTATGGTTGGGTGTGTACAGTCACTCAGTCATGTCCAACTCTTTGTGACCCTATGGAGTATACAGTCCATGGAATTCTCCAGGCCAGAATACTGCAGCGGGTGGCCATTCCCTTCTCCAGGGGATCTTCCCAACCCGGGGATCGAACCCAGGTCTCCTGCATTGCAGGTGGATTCTTTACCAGCTGAGCCACAAGGGAAGCCATGAGTATGTACTGAATTACTTCATTATCAAAAGGAAGAGTTGTATAGGAGACTGGGCTTGAGCAGATACTGAAGGCATAAGTAATTTGCATAAGCAAGTGGCCCAGAAGCCCAAGGTTCCTGCTATAGTGCTCATTTTCTCTCAACTTGGATGTATTAATATTTTATCTCATGGAGAATTCTCTATGACCAACCTAAGGAAAAAAAAAAGGAAGCTGGTTGACTCATAGCTCTCCATGATAACATGCAGATAACAATAATACTACTGTACGATTCTGGGTCCTGAAGGACAGTGGTGAAGGGAACACCTTCCAGGGGCAGAAGTTTGAACAGGGTATCTAGTTGTTCATTTTGCCTGGGAGGAGAGATGACAGAGGTACTGTTGTATACCAACTCCTGGATGGTGTTTAATGGTATGACTGGATATCCAGAGATTCAGAAGGAATGATTAGAGAACTGGTGACAAGGAATTCTGGAGATAAGGTATATGGACAGACCTCTTTGAAAGCGCACAGAGTATGAAACAATTTATGTCCCCTGTGAACGCTTACCAAACAGCAAACTCTACAGAGAAGATGCTTAATAACCCTGAACGTAAGATAACCAGTTTGGAGGACTCCGCTAGTCTCTCTAATCAGCCATTCTATCTTTGTCCAATGGGCTTGATAACAAAGAGGCCATGATAGCAGGAATGCAATTTCTACATGGGCTCTGCAATATGGACTTCTGCTTACCAAGGCCAACCTGACTATAGCCACAGCTGAGGGTCCAACCCACCAAAAGTTTACACATGCAGTGCGGAAGAGGCAGGTGGATGCCTCCAATACAGTACCCTTCTCAGGATGGTCAGTCAACTGTCTCGCTACTCACTTCTAGTCTCTAGAGACTTCCTCTTCCTTCTTAGTAAATATATTATGAATTTAAAATAAATATCGCTTATAGGTCAAGGTTTTCAGATTGTCTTAGTCTGCCCCCTTGTGGGAACCAACGCTTGAATTTTTCACTAAAAATAAAACTTACTAAATCCAGCCTAGTCCTCAAACAAAACAAAGCACTAAGTGTATTTACTAGATAATAATTTTACCTAGGCTTCAGTAGTAGGTTCCTTCCTCATCCTTTGTTACTCAACTCTTCATGACTCTTCATTAAAATTCATGAAGTTTTTCAAAGAGGTTTTGTCATTTTTATCTCTTACCAGAAAAATTCAGATAAATTTTTAAATGAAAATATTTCTAAATATCCAACATACCTATTTTAACCTTTTTAGCTGCTCTTTTATTCTTTTTCATTCATAAATATGTATAAGCAAGGAATGACGTCTGTAAGCCTTCTAGTGTTCACTAGGCTAATTACCATATTAACTAGGATCCTTAATGTTCTGACACAAAATGTGCTAAGGGTTGCATATTCCAAGTGTGTAAGACATTGCTAAATAAATTATCATGAACCACTCTGAAAATCTGAACACTCATAGATGAGGAAATGGTGGAATAAATTATTGTTTAGCTAAAAAGGATTATACAGATTTTAAGAAATTAGAATTTAAAGATGTTTCTGGAGGGATGGCCATGCTATACTGTTAACTGAGGGAGAAGAAAACTAAAATTGCATTTTATATGTTTAAATATTCCAACTAACACAAACACACACACATCCATGCCTGTGCCAGTATGAATTTAGGGGAAAACATGGAAGGATACAGACTGAATATAGTTAATACTAGTTACTTCCAGGGAGTGGAAGAGGAAGAGGAAGAAGCCCTAACATATCATGTTTATATGTCTACACTGTTTGGTAAAAATAATTTTTTACTTAATATGATTACTATTACTCACATTAAAAAATACAGTGTGATTGATATACATATAAACACATTCTGACACATCCCGAGTACCCTAAGATAATAAGAAACTGGTAAGATAATAAGAAACTGGTTACTGGAGGGCCAATTTCAAGGTTAATTTTTTTGGAAGAAAGTATTACAGAAAGAATATCAATAAGAAGTTAAATCTCAGAAGACACATACATCTAGAAATAGAGACACTTCAGCAGGCTTCCCTGGTGCCTCAGTGGTAAACAATCTGCCCACAAGGCAGGAGACGCAGGTTCATTCCCTAGGTTGGGAAGATCCCCTGGAGGAAGGCATGGCAACCCACTCCAGTATTCTTGCCTGGAGAATCCCATGGACAGAGGAGCCTGGTGGGCTACAGTCCATAGAGTTGCAAAGAGTCAGTCACAACTGAAGCAACTTAGCACACATGGAGAGATTTATCATTTAAGGTCAGATCTTTTCAAGTCTGTTGATCCAACCACCAACAAACAAATTTGTGTTTTAAATATCAGAATGAAAAGATTCTAAATACAGGCTACCAATAAGGCTGATTTGAAACTTTCTGTGTAGTTTAGTGTAAAGTCTGAAATATTTTCCTACTGAAAATAATACACACTTCACAGCATTATTCTGAGAATTAAATGAGGATTAAATTCAATTAGAGAATTAAATGAGGATTCTGTGAAGGCACCTCGTTCAGAGCTCGGCACATATGTGTTATTAATTTTTTTCTTTATTCCTAAAGCAATCTATGTTGAAAGCAAAATAATTTTTATCAGAATGAGAAAGTACTGAAATAACAAAATAATCCTGTACATGAGTGATGTCACTATGCCAGATACACTATTACACTGAGATGAAGAAATGATATACTGAGTATTGAAACAATTTTCCTTACCATTCTATAGAATACTATTGGTTTACTAAAGAAATCATTGTCACCAGACTGAAGAATAATTTGTATATGTTTCAAGTGTATGAGCATTTCACTTTTACAAATTTTATATTTACAAGGAAAGAAAAAGAACCAGGAGACAGCATATTTGAAAATTTCGTGTATTATTACTATACATACACCAATGTGTAATAATCAAATGAAACTGGCTACAAATAATGGGAATTACACAAACTCAAACACTGTACAATTTCCCAGTCTTCCAGCATGAGTGATCTTAGGCATTATTATACTAATATACATCTTGCATACCAGAGTCTAATGCCTGCGTGATGCTATCTTTGCAGAAGTGAATCAAAACTGGGTTTCAACCATATCACAATGGCTCACATACCTATTCAGTATTTAGAACCAGTAAGGTCTGCTTATGTACAGAATCTCTAATGAAAAATCATTTGATTCAGAAAATGGAGCTACTACAAAAACAAAATAACAATTCTGATGAAGTAACCCATGATTCCCAAAATACAGAAACAGAATTCCTAGAACTGATAAGTTTCCTTCATCAATTCAATGGCCTAAATGTGGACACTGGCACTGTGCTAGACGCTAAGATCCTACCATTCATGAACTTCTAGACTGCTAAGAAAAATAGAGATCCAACAGACAAATAAGACCAAATATAGTAAATAATATAACCCAATAATATACAAAATGCTACAATGGAAATCAGAAAATAGCCACCCAATCTTAGAAGATTATACTAGGGTCAAACTGTCACAATCAGTTTTACAGTCTTATTTTAAAAAGAGCCTCATTTCACAAATCAATAGACAGTTGACAGTCTGACAAACTACACACATCCAACAAATTTCTCACACTGCTGCTTTACTTCCTCAGCTACGTAAGTAACAGAGGTGAATATCGGATTCATATGTGTCCTGGGTACATCCACATACTTTCCCATGAGCACTGACTGCTAGATATTCGTGCATTCCTTCATTCGACAAATACTGAAAAACTTTATGTGCAAGTGTTCCACGGCTAGAGTGGTGGATCAGACAAAGTCTCTGCTCAGATGAAACTAATTTTCCAAGTGCTCAGACAACAATGAACACGTACATAAACACCAGTAGTGGCAATTATGAAGAAGATTAGAGCTGAGTGTTTAGGAGGTCAAAGAGAAGGCCACTCTTTCCTAAGCAGAAACCCATAGTTCTTTAGTCAAGAAGGCACAAATGTACAGACCCTGAAAACACTCTTTAACACGTTTAAGCGTTTAAGCAAAAAAGGCCAAGGGAGATGAAACAAAGTGGATAATGAAGGGAGTGGGAGGTTGTAAAGTACGAGGGAAAGGGCAGCTCACGTCAGGTTATACAAGGAATGATAAAGACTTTACAGTTTATTCTGAATGTGACAGGAAGACACTAGAGAATATCTTTTCAAATGTGGGGAAATAATGACTTGATTTGTTTTAACAAAAGCAGTAAAAGCTATCAAATGGACAACAGATTATATGTTGGCAAGAATAGAAATAAAAAGTTAGGACACTCTAACAGTAGTAAAGAAATGATGGTATTTCAGACGAAAATGGCAACAATATAGGTGGTGTGGAAATGGCAGAAAATGTATCTTAAAAAAGAATAAACTCTTAAAGCATTAGAAAACAGAACAAAACATCAATAATGGAGAAATGTTCAGAAATCCACCCGAGACAGAAACTAGATGCAACTGTAGTGGGGAAATTACAGGCCAGAGTATGTGTAGGAGGATAACTGTGAGAGATGAGAGTGTTCCCAGGTCTGTTTTAACCACAAAAGCAAGAGATGCAAGGAGCAGGAAGTGCCCAGGGGCAGCAATCTTAAGGAGTGGGGTGGAGTCTGATTTAGTTGGGCCATCTCCCATCTCCTACACTTGACAGCAGATGACATCCTAAACTAGGATAGTGAGTGTGGGTACATTTGAGTCAGAATCCACTGTATCTGAGAGACAGAGCAAAGGCCAAGCTAGTTAGTTAACACACAGGAGGGACCCTTCATGTCCAAAGGATAAGACACCTCACCAGGCACCTTATCTTACATGTCTGCCATTATAACTATAGAAAGAAAGTGAAATCGCTCAGCCGTGTCTGACTCTTTGTGACCCCATGGGCTGTAGTCTACCAGGTTCCTGCATCCATGGGATTTTCCAGGCAAGAAAACTGGAGTGGGTTGCCATTTCCTTCTCCAGGGGATCTTCCCAACCCAGGAATTGAACCCAGGTCTCCCGTATTGTAGGCAGATGCTTTACCGTCTGAACCACCAGGGAAGCCACCAGAAGGGGCATTAAATAGCGACGGTATCTGCAATCAGGCAGGGCAGGTTATCATGCATTTTGGCCCTCTACAGGCGTAACAGATGTTTAAAGACAATGTTTGTTGCTTCCGTGATGGTTCAGTGATAAAGAATCTGCTTGCCAATGCAGGAGATGCAGGTTCGATCCCTGGGTTGGGAAGATTCTCTAGAGGAGGAGATGGCTACCTATTCCAGTATTCCTGCCTGGGAAATCCATGGACAGAGAAGCCTGGTGGGCTACAGTCTATGGGATCACAGAAGAGTTGGACATGACTTAGCGACTAAACAACGTTTGTTCTGAACAGACTGGCATCTGTTGTGGTTGGTTGGTATTTATGGCATACAAATTATTAAATATTTTGAATATTACCCTCTAGACAGGCAAACACAAAATATAATAAAATGGAAGGACTCTAGTTCTAGGTGAAAATGAAGAAAGCATGTTCTAAGTTGCTACAGTCATGTCCGACTCTGCAATCCTATGGACTGTAGCCCCTCAGGCTCCTCTGTCCATGGGATTTTCCAGGCAAGAATACTGGAGTGGGTTGCCATTTCCTTCTCCAGGGGATCTTCCTGACCCAGGGATCAAACCCACATCTCCTGTGTGTCTTGTAATGCAGGTCAATTCTTTACCACTGAGCCATCAGAGAAGCCAATGGCAGCTGTAAGGAATGTTTAAATCCATTCTGACCAAAGGATCAGTGGTATGAGGAATGTAACAGAACTGCAAGGGGAAATAGATAAACCCACACTTATGGTCTGAGATTTCAATATTCCTCTGCTAGTAACTGACAGAATGAGCAGACAGAAAATCAGCAAAGATGCAGAAAACTTGAACAATATCATCAATTAACTTGACCAGACTGACATTTGTAGCACCTTCTACCTCCCCTCCAAAGAACATAATACCCATTTTTTAAAAAAATTTATTTTAATTAGAGGCTAATTACTTTACAATATTGTGATGGTTTTTGCTTTACACTGACATAAATCAGCTACAGGTATACAGGTGTCCCCTGCCCTGTCCCAACCCCCCTCCCATCCCATCCCCTTCCCATCCCATCCCTCCCCATCCCATCCCCTCCCCATCCCATCCCTCTGGGTTGTCCCAGTGCACCGGCTTTGAGTGCCCTGTTTCACGCATCAAACGTGGACCAGTCATCTACTTCACATATGGTAATATACATGTTTCAATGCTATTCTCTCAAATCATCCCACCCTCACCTTCTCCCACAGAGTCCAAAAGTCTGTTCTTTACATCTGGGTCTCTTTTGCTGTCTTGCATATAGGATCGTCTTCACCATCTTTCTAAATTCCATATATATGCGTTAATATACTGTATTGGTGTTTTTCTTTCTGCCTTACTTCACTCTGTATAATAGGCTCCAGTTTCATTCACCTCATTAGAACTCAAATGCATTCTTTTTTATAGCTGAGTAATATTCCATTGTGTACCACAACTTTCTTATCCATTCATCTGCTGATGGACATCTAGGTTGCTTCCATGTCTTAGCTACTGTGAACAGTACTGCAATGAACATTGGGGTACGCATGTCTCTTTCAATTCTGGTTTTCTCAGTGTGTATGCCCGGCAGAGGGATTGCTGGGTCATATGGTAATTGTTTCCAGTTTTTTAAGGAAGCTCCACACTGCTCTCCATAGTGGTTGCACTAGTTTGCATTCCCACCAACAGTGTTAAGAGGGTTCCCTTTTCTCCACACCCTCTCCAGCATTTATTGTTTGTAGACTTTTTGATGGCAGCCATTCTGACTGGTGTGAGATGGTACCTCATTGAGGTTTTGATTTGCATTTCTCTGATAATGAGTGATGTTGAGCATCTTTTCATGTGTTTGTTAGCCAACTGTATGTCTTCTTTGGAGAAATGTCTGTTGGTTCTTTGGCTCATTTTTTAATTGGGTCATTTATTTTTCTGGTATTGAGCCGCATGAGCTACTTGTATATTTTGGAGATTAATTATATGTTAGTTGTTTCATTTGCTATTATTTTCTCCCATTCTGAAGGCTGCCTTTTCACCTTGCTTATAGTTTTCTTCATTGTGCAAAAGCTTTTAAGTTTAATTAGTACACAAAGAACATTTAAGATAGATAATTTCCTGGGCCATAAAACAAGTCTCAATAAAATGTGACTTAACTCATAGGATGCATATTTCTTGACCATAGCAAAATTAAACTAGAAATTAATATGAGGAAAATATCTAAAGATTCTCAAATGTTTGAAAAACTTCATCAACACACTTCTAAATAACACACATGTTAAAGAAGAAACCAAAAGGGGAATTAGGAAGTATTTTGAAATAAAAGAAAATAAAAGCATTATTCATGAAAGTCTGTGAAATGCAGCTAAATCAATACACAGAGGGAAATTCATAGCACTAAAATTCCTGTATTAGAAAATAAAGCTCCAGTATCAGCAATCTTAGTTTTTACCTTAAGAAACTAGAAAAAGAAGAGAAAATTAAACCCAAAGCAGGAAGAAGAAAGGAAATAATAAAGAGCAAAGCACAAACCTTTCCAAATTTTGAACCAGTCAATTGTTTCATGTCTGGTTCTGCTACTTCTTGAGCTGCATACAGGTTTCTCAGGAGATAGCTAAGATGGTCTGGTATTCCCATCTTAAGAATTTTCCACAGTTTATCGTGGTCCACACAAAGGCTTTAGCATAGTCAATAAAGCAAAACTAGATGTTTTTCTGGAATTCCCAACTTCTATGATCCAACAAATGTTGGCAATTTGATCTCTGGTCCCTTGCCTTTTCTAAACCCAGCTGGTACATCTAGAAGTTCTCAGTTTACATACTGCTGAAGCCTAGTTTGAAGGATTTTGAGCATAACCTTACTAGCATATGAAATGAGTGCAACTCATTTTATATGGTCATTTGAACATTCTTTGAAACAACAGACTTTTAAAATTGGGAAAGGAGTACGACAAGGCTGTGTTTATTGTCACCTTGCTTGTTTAACTTATATGCAGAGTACATTCATGCAAAATGTCAGGCTGGATGAATCACAAGCTGAAATCAAGATTGCTGGGAGAAATCAACAACTTCAGATATGCGGAAGATACCACTCTAATGGCAGAAAGTGAAGAAACTATAGAGCTTCTTGATGAGGGTGAAAGAGGAGAGTGAAAAAGTTGGCTTAAAACTCAACATTAAAAAAAAAAAAAGATCATGGTATCTGGTTACATCACTTCATGGCAAACAGAAGTGGAAAAAGTGGAAACAGTGACAGACTTTATTTTCTTGGGCTCCAAAATTACTGTGGAGCGTGACTGCAGCCATGAAATTAAAAGACACTGCTACTTGGAAGAAAAGCTATGACAAATCTAGACAGTGTATTAAAAAGCAGAGACATTACTCTGCTGACAAAGGTGAGTATAGTCAAAGCTATGGCAGTCTTTCCAGCATCATGTACAGATGTGAGAGAGTTGAACCATAAAGAAGGCTGAGCGCCGAAAAATTGCTGCTTTTGAACTGTGGTACTGGAGAAGACTCTTGAGAGTCCATTCGACTACAAGGAAATCAAACCAGTCAATACTAAAGGAAATCAACCCCAAATATTCACTGGAAGGACTAATGCTAAAGTTGAAGCTCTAATACTTTGGGCACCTGATGTGAAGAGGTGACTCATTGGAAAAGACCCTGATGCTGGGAAAGGTTGAAGGCACTAGAAAATGGGAGCAACAGAGGATGAGATGGTTAGATAGCATCACTGCCTCAATGGATGTGAATTTGAGCAAACTCTGGGAGACAGTGAAGGAAAGGGGAGCCAGGCGTGCTGCAGTCAATAGGGTCTCAGAGTCAGACACGGCTTAGTGACTGAACAATAGCAACAACAACAAAGCAGAAACCAATAAAAAAGAAAACAGGAAAACAATACAGAAAATGAAGGGAAACTAAAACTGACCCTCTAAGATCAACAGAATTGACATATCTCCATTTAGAATGACCAGGACAAAGAGAAAGAAAACTCAAAATCATCCATATCAGGAATGAGAGAGGTGGCTCCACTACAGATGCCATGCTGTTAAAAGGATAGTCAAGAAAAAATAGATAATCTGAACAGTCCTATATTTATTAAAGAAACTTAATTTCTGTCTTAAAATTTTCCCACAAAGAAAATTCTAAAACCAGATGGTTTCCCTGGAAAATTCTATTAAACATTTATGGATGAAGTAATATCAATTCTGTAAAATATACTCCAGGAAATTGAAGGAGAATTATCTTTCAACTTTCAACTTACTCTATAAAACCAGGAGTACCCTGATACAAAAATCAGACAAAGACATCCTAAGACAGGAAAATTAAAGGCCAATATCCCACAGGAACACAGACACAAAAATAATTAAAACTGGCTTAGCAAATTAAACTTGCCAACTGTACAAATACAGGCAACACAGGCCAGATTTGCTCACCCTGCTTTAAAGCACTACTTCCCAACTATAATTTGCTAAGTGTTAATCATTCAGTTGTGTTTGACTCTTTGTGACCCCATGGACTATAGCCTACCAGGCTCCTCTGTCCATGGAATTCTCTAGGCAAGAATGCCAGAATGGATTGCCATTTCATACTCCAGGGGATTTTCCTGACCCAGGGATCAAACCTGGGTCTCCTGCATTGCAGGCAGATTCTTCACTATCCGAACCACCAGCGAAGCCCTCAACCATAATGGTCCAAATCAAATAAAAATGTCTGTATCACACTGGGGTAAACTGATGAGGTTTACCACTGGAAGTGACTGACATGAACATCAGCTACTCTAGACACTACCCCAAGGACTGAGAACTTATTCTAATATCTCCTTTCCTACACATTATGTATTTTTTTACTTGTGTTTAGAATTTTTTTCACTTACTACTTTATTTATTTACCACCAATTCAACCCTGAGTCTTTCATCAATTACTTACAACTTTCCTAAAGATAATTAAAGGCATCAGATTTCTAACAATCTCATTCCTGAGAATGGCTCTTCTGGAAGCTTCTAAACTACTCCAATCTGGTCTGTTTGCCCTTCAACCCTGTTTTGTCATTGTATGTGGAAGATTTCTTTACCTTTCTCTTTTGTTAAATTTTCTATTTCCTGTCATCTTTCTTTTTTTTTTTATTTTTCTGACTTTATCATTTTGATGGATCACACCCTCCAACAGATTTCTAACAAAGGTACAAGGCAGGCAAACAAACCAAAAAAAAAAAAAATACATGTCTTAAAACATCGTAATTTCACTCATATATCTGATTAATAGTTTCAGGGCATATGAAATAAAATGAGGTTGAAATTACTTTCCTTCAGAATTTTGAAGGTGATGCGCCATTGCTTGTTTAGTTTCTAAAGTTACCACAAAGAAGTCCAGAGCCAATTGATTCCTGTTACTTTAGTTAACAAATTTTTCTCCTCTCTGGAAGCATGGAAAGATCTGTTTGGCCCAGTGATTTGAAATTTCACCCTGATGTGTCTTAGTTTGTGTTTATATACATCCATTGTACTGAGCACTCAATAAGCCTTTTCAACTTCATGTTCTTTAGCTCAAGAAAATGTTTTTAAATCATCCTGATGATTTCTTCCTCATTTCCTCTATTTCTTCTGGAAACTACTATTATTTGAATATTGAAATTCCTGGACAGCTCCTGTAAATTTCTTCATGTTTCTCACTTCTCTTCTATAACCTCTGTCCTTCTGCTCAACTTTTTACCAGATTTCTTCATTATTAATTTTCTAAGTACTTCTGCAAAGCTTTTTAATCTCTGAAATCAAAATTTTGATGTCTGAGAGCCTCTTTTAAAAATCAGAGTACTGCTCTTTTATAGTTAACTCCTTCCTATTTCATGGCTGTATTGTTTTCTCTTATTTCCCTGAGGATGTTAATAATGGTTCTAATATTTTCCTCTGCAAAAGATTTGTCTTCTCCAGGCTGCTCTACCTTATTTATTTTAATCTCTGTTTTTCGTATGCTACAGGGTTTCCTCAAATATCTAGTAATCCTTGATTAGCTCTCATAATTAAGAGGACTAAAAGGGTGATCTTCAGTATGGGGTTCTTGCCGTCCACTATGCTGTCTTCTGTCCTAGAGTCTCTATTTTTGCCCTCTCCAAAGAGTAAGTTTCTGGACTTTGCTAAGGTTACGGGTGAAGAGCTGGGCACTTGTCCAGCTGATTGGCTAGCTTATTTTGAGGAAGACATCCCAGGGTCCAAAGGCTTCTTCAACCTTCAACCAATCCTCCTTTCGCTTCTACATGCTGCCATTCTTGAACTTTCTGTCTTTTGGAGGATAAGCTGGATTATTTTCTTGATTTTCTCTGCTACTGAGCTTAACGTTTTACTCTTCAATTATTCATATACTCTCTAGTTTCTAAAATTGTGTTGATGCTGCCTCCTCTCTAATTCCCCTTTACTGATCTTTTAATGGGTTTCTGGAAGGAGCAAAAGTAGAAGTATGTATCCATCCTATCTCTTTACTACTGGTAATATGGATTCTTATTCATCCCAAGTCATTATAAATGGCTTTGTACTTCCATTTCCGTCATTTGAATAAAGTAAGATCAGGCAGCTGTGCTAAGATCATGAAAATCACTGATTTTCTTGTTATTAAGTTCAGCACTGGTTATAGGAAACACCCTCTTCCAACAACACAAGAGAAGACTCTACACATGGATATCACCAGATGGTCAACACTGAAATCAGACTGATTATACTCTTTGCAGCCAAAGATGGAGAAGCTCTATACAGTCAGCAAAAACAAGACTGGGAGCTGACTGTGGCTCAGATCATGAACTCCTTATTGCCAAATTCAGACTTAAATTGAAGAAAGTAGGGAAAACCACTAGACCATTCAGGTATGACCTAAATCAAATCCCTTATGACTATACAGTGGAAGTGAGAAATAGATTTAAGGAACTAGATCTGATAGAGTGCCTGATGGAACTATGGACAGAGGTTCACGACGTTGTACAGGAGACAGGGATCAAAGACAGACCATCCCAGTGGAAAAGAAATGCAAAAAAGCAAAATGGCTGTCTGAGGAGGCCTTACAGATAGATGTCAAAAGAAGAAAAGTGAAAAGCAAAGGAGAAAAGGAAAGATATAAGCATCTGAATGCAGAGTTCCAAAGAATAGCAAGGAGAGATAAGAAAGCCTTCCTCAGGGATCAATGCAAAGAAATAGAGGAAAACAACAGAATGGGAAAGACTAGAGATCTCTTCAAGAAAATTAGAGATACCAAGGGAACATTTCATGCAAAGATGGGCTCGATAAAGGACAGAAATGGTATGGACCTAACAGAAGCAGAAGATATTAAGAAGAGGTGGCAAGAATACACAGAAGAACTGTACAGATAATCATGATGGTGTGATCACTCATCTAGAGCCAGACATCCTGGAATGTGAAGTCAAGTGAGCCTTAGAAAGCATCACTATGCACAAAGCTAGTGGAGTTGATGAAAATTCCAGTTGAGCTATTTCAAATCCTGAAAGATGATGCTGTGAAAGTGCTGCAGTCATTATAACAGCAAATTTGGAAAACAGCAATGGCCACAGGACTGGAAAAGGTCAGTTTTCATTCCAATCCCAAAGAAAGGCAATGCCAAAGAATGCTCAGACTACCTCACAACTGCACTCATCTCACACGCTAGTAAAGTAATGCTGAAAATTTTCCAAGCCAGGCTTCAACAATATGTGAACCGTGAACTTCCAGATGTTCAAGCTGGTTTTAGAAAAGCCAGAGATCAAATTGCCAACATCCACTGGATCATCGAAAAACCAAGAGAGTTCCAGAAAAACATCTATTTCTGCTTTACTGACTATGCCAAAGCCTTTGACTATGTGGATCACAATAAACTGTGGAAAATGCTGAAAGAGATGGAAATACCAGACCACCTGACCTGCCTCTTAAGAAACCTATATGCAGGTCAGGAAGCAACAGTTAGAACTGGACATGGAACAACAGACTGGTTCCAAATAGGAAAAGGAGTACGTCAAGGCTGTATATTGTCACCCTGCTTATTTAACTTCTATGCAGAGTACATCATGAGAAACGCTGGGCTGGAAGAAGCACAAGCTGCAATCAAGATTGCTGAGAGAAATATTAATAACCTCAGATATGCAGATGACACTACCCTTATGGCAGAAAGTGAAGAAGAACTAAAGAGCCTCTTGATGAAAGTGAAAGAGGAGAGTGAAAAAGTTGGCTTAAAGCTCAACATTCAGAAAATGAAGATCATGGCATCTGGTTCCATCACTTCATGGGAAATATATGGGGAAACAGTGGAAACAGTGTCAGACTTTATTTTTTGGGGCTCTAAAATCACTGCATATGGTGACTGCAGCCATGAAATTAAAAGATGCTTACTCCTTGGAAGGAAAGTTATGAGCAACCTAGATAGCATATTAAAAAGCAGAGACATTACTTTGCCCACAAAGGTCTGTCTAGTCAAGGCTATGGTTTTTCCAGTAGTCATGTATGGATGTGAGAGTTGGACTGTGAAGAAAGCTGAGCGCCAAAGAATTGATGCTTTTGAACTGTGGTGCTGGAGAAGACTTTTGCAAGTCCCTTGGACTGCAAGGAGTTCCAACCAGTCCATCCTAAAGGAGACCAGTCTTGGGTGTTCATTGGAAGGATTGATGCTGAGGCTGAAACTCCAATACTTTGGCCACCTCATGCGAAGAGTTGGCTCATTGGAAAAGACTCTGATGCTTGGAGGGATC
Organism: Ovis canadensis; assembly: GCF_042477335.2. Lineage (NCBI taxonomy): Eukaryota > Metazoa > Chordata > Mammalia > Artiodactyla > Bovidae > Ovis > Ovis canadensis. The sequence continues at coordinate 55,905,443 of NC_091255.1, read as the reverse complement.
GGGGGCAGGAGGAGAAGGGGACAACAGAGGATGAGATGGCTGGATGGCATCACCGACTTGATGCACGTGTGTCTGGGTGAACTCTGGGAGCTGGTGATGGACAGGGAGGCCTGGCGTGCAATTCATGAGGTTACAAAGAGTTGGACATAACTGAGCAACTGAACTGAACTGAAAGTCAATTCCCCCTGTATGTGGTAAACACTTCCACCCACTCCGTCCTCTCCCAGCAGTAAAGAGTGCGGCCATGTCCTGCCTGCTGTGCCACACACAGGACCATCCTTCAGATGTGTAAGAGTCTCCTATCCATTAAATCACTGACGCCTCTGTTGCTGAGTCTGGGCTCTTTCTTCTGTCTTGAGGCTGGGCAAGTACAGGCGTGCAGACCTGTGGGGTGCAGCCCAACAAGGATTTTATATACACAAGCTCATTTTATTTCTCACTGCCTTCACTAAGATCTACTGAGATATCACCGACATAAAGCGTTATTTAAGTTTAAGGTATATAATGTGTTTGATTTTCTTTTATATTACAATTCATCTTTTTCTCTTAATTTCTTTTTTTGTATCAAAATACTTATAATAAGGGAAAAAAGTGAAAATAGGATGTTTCTAATGTATTTATAATACATGCATATTAAGAATGATTAAGGGGAGTCTGAGGAGGGGGAAAAAAAAAGAATGATTAAGTACTAGTGTAGGTTAAAAATTCCAAATCAATCTGCATATATTATTCCTCTTTTTATTCTGCAGCAAACAGTTTTAGTAAAAACAGTACTTTCTAAAACTTGGGACGAGCAAAGTTGGGCAAAAAGAGAAGGATTATAGAATAAATGAACCAGAGTTTCTACAGGATTAAAACACCTCACATTTGTATATCTAAGGCTTTATTTTGTTTGTAAATAAAGACTCTCTAAAAACTAAACTCAGTAATTACTTCATGAAATTTTATAATATATTCATCTGGTTTGGGTTCCAACTCTCATTCTCTTGGAAATGACTTCACTCATCCAACACTATTTACTTAGTAACTACTATCTACCAGGTACTTAATCTTGGCCTGGGAAATACAACAGTGAATAAAGAAAACCAAAAATCTCTGAAATCATGGAACATTCATTCTAGTTTTAGATGGAGAAAATGAAGGTGATAAGTACTACAAAGAAAAAGGAATGTGGAGGTGCTAGTCCCACAAAATTTAAATGTTAGTTAAGGAGGGCTTATCTGACAATCCACTAATAGAGTATTTTAACCTAAGTTTTGAGGTTGTCACTTAAAAAAACTATTCAAAAGCCTATAGTAATAAATTTTAAACAGAAAAGGAAAATAAGTAAAATGACCCTAATCTTTGAGAGCAATTACAAACAAAACCTATTTCTTCTGAGAGACTTAAGACAAATACTTTTAAAAGCCAGGATAATAATACTTGCAACAAATGCTACCACTAAAAATTTACTTTTGGCTATATTCCAAAAGTGATACCCAGACATATACCACAGTGCTCCAAATTACTTAAAACTTTAATATCGTTTAAAAAAAGAGACCATTTTTCATTTTCTTTAATCTTGAATAAATGATTATCATCTAGAACCAATTAGATTATAACATTTAAACTCCTAAATGAAAAGTGAGAATATCTAAATTAGACCCAGTGAAAACCTCAGTCCTCAGATTAAGTACTGGAAAGGAAGAGGTGATATCTTCCCTTTTTAATTTATTAATAAACTTAATGAAAACTTACCTTGCCCAGAGCGGCTTTGGCGAGAGTCTACACTTGACTGTCTTCGATCCGGTGGTTCCTCGCTTCCTCCATCTGAATAAAATGAGAAAGAGCATAAGCAAATAGATAGTGAAACTGAGGTAATACCAGCCCTGATGATATGTTCATCTTAAAATTCCTATATCTATCATTTGTTTTCTCATCATACACAAACCAAAGGTTCTTACCCTTATTTTTCTGGGGATGGTTTACACCCTCATCTGAAAGTCTAAAGAAAGTGAGTGCATTCTTTCTCAACCCCCAAACATATACACAGGGCCTCCCTGGTGGCTCAGTCAATAAAGGATCCACCTGCAATGCAGGAGACCTGGGTTCAGTCCCGGGCCGAGAGATCCACTTTAGAAGGAAATGAAAACCCACTCCAGTATTCTTGCCTGAAAAATCCTATGCACAGAGGAGCCTTGTGGGCCACAGTCCATGGGGTAGCAAGAGTCAGACACAACTCAGCAACTAAACCACGACCAAACATACACACTCTTCTTTGTGTATAATGAGGCAATGTCGTCTACTCTGAAGTTCATTCACAGAATTTCCGTTTAAAAGCCTTGATTTAAAGCAATGTCTAAGTTAATTATAGCTGCTTATTTATCTATAGTATGTCAAATAATCCTTAGGGCTATATGTTTTACTATAATAAAAATTACATGTTTTATGAGAGATCATAGGAAAATTATATAATACATGAAAGAGCAATACAAATCAGAATCGAAAAACTCAGAAATGACAAGGCAGAAACCAAGAAAGAATTAGAAATCAAACAAAAATCATGTCAATAATGAAGTCTGAAGTATAAGAAATGCAAGAGCAAATAAATACAAAAGGTCTTAAAAAGAAATACAAAGTAAGATGGAAGAAAATCTTAAATAAATTTTTTAAAAAGAAATAGATTAAAAAGGATTTGCAAAAAGGGGATACATATTGGAGATAGGCAGAAAAGATCTAGTATAAGGATAAAAATAGAAGTCCCTAAGGAATAAAACCAAAGTGAGAGGACAGAACCAATACTAAAAAACTGTAATTCAAGAAAGCTTTTCAGAGGGAAAAAAGTGGCTACGTATACGTAATATATAGAGTTACATGTATAAATACATTTATATATACACATGTACATACATATACATTTGAAACTATTATATCTGGTGGCTCAGATGGTAAAGAATCTGCCTGCAGTGCAGGAGACCTGGGTTTGATTCTGGGTCAGGGAGATCCTCTGGAGAAGGGAATAGCTACCTATTTCAGTATTCTTGCCTGGAGAATTCCATGGACAGAGGAGCCTGGAGCTATAGTCCATGGGGTCGCAAAGAGTTGGACATGACTGAATGACTAGCACTTACACTTTCATATGTGAAACTACATATTTGAAGAGCACCTTGTGTACTGCTTAATCAAGTTAGATCAATAGACCAGGACATTTTCTACTAAAATTACTAGACTTTAAAGAAAAAAGGGGAAAAAAATCCTTTGAGTATTTAGGCAGCACATGATAAATAAGGGAAAACAATAGAAAAAAATGGGATAACATATTTGAAACACAAAGAAAGTTTGAGTCACAGGCTTTACAATGAATAAAACTTACCTTTAAGTATAAAGGGGAAAGAAAAACTATTACTGACATGCAAGAACTCAGGGAATATTGTTCCCATGGGACTCTTCCTAGCTCTAAAAGAGAACTCATTTGAGGCAATCAAAGCGACTAGAGAGACATTAAATAAGGACTGGCGATGAGCAATAAACATAGGACTGACTGTAGAATTAACACTAAAGTAGGGTCTTAGATTATAGTATGTAATAGCTATAAAATCTGACCATGAAGATACAGCACAACAAAAACAAATGGAGGAAGAATAAACAAACAGAAAATAACTGATTTCAGTAATCAAAATTGGTAGTGGTAAAGTTGTGAGACCACTGTATTTAAGAAAGAGGGATAAAGCAATGAATACCTATGGGATACTCTGACGTCGTCCCCTTGGGAACCAGAATTCTCAGTATGGAAGAAAGGAACTATAGATATAACAATACAGAAGTTAAATAAAAACTCTATAGTATTGAATCTATATTATAAACGTTAGTACAATCTTATGAGTCACATATATGTCTTAGCTCGGTCCATTTAAAATATCTAGCATCTTGACTGATTAAGTAGTGATGTCCAACCCTAGGGCCCAGGCTGTGATCCTAAAATGCCATTCTCCATTAAAAGAAATCAGAACTTTTTAAAGAACTAGCTGGTTTATCAAAGGAAATGTACTAGTTGAATTTGGATCACCCTGAGATATGCAACAGTAAAGACACTATCAAAAACAATGTAGAATTGAGGTCATATCAGAAAGACTGAGTGAAATAGCTTATCAACATGCAAGAACTCAGGGAGTATTATCATCCCATGGACCTCTTCCTAGCTCTACTAAAGAACTAACTAACTAAGGGTAGTAGATCATAATGACACTGAGAAAAGAGAAAAAAGGAGAAAAATTAAACCCCATAGCACCACCACACTAACTGGTCACTTTCTGAGGTTGAGAGGGATCTAGTTCATTATCTTGAAAACTGGGGAAATGAAAGAATTAGCAATTCATCTCACATTTCCTATATGAACTGTACTAGTAGCCAAAAAGTATATAAGAAAGAGCTCTCTTTAAAATTATTCCAGGTAATAAGTGGGAAACAAGATAAAACACCACAACTTGAAATTAATTTCACAACTTGAAATTAATTAATATCTCTGTAGGCATTGAGCAACAGTGGCTAATAATATCAAAAGAGAGAAAAGAAACAAAACTGGACATGATATACCTCCTGATGATAGAAACACAACAAACACAGTTTTGCCAAAGCAATCAAACCTGGGTCTGGTCAAACCTCTGGATCTAGCTGTCACTTTTCAGGAAAATCGAAGAACAGAAAAGAAAAAAAAAAAAAAAAGGTTGGACTGTTCTTGAGTATATAATCAACAAAATACCAACTGTGGGAAATTCTACAGGTCAAACAACCAACCCAGGTCTCTCAACAGATAAAGGAAAAAAGTATTATGAAGTTCTAAATTACTATGAAATTATGGTTCATTTTATGAAAAGATACAACTGTACCAGAAATCTGTGGCATCTTGTATCAGGATGTGTAAGTATTCTCCTAGTCAATTTTCCTGACTAGTTATTATCCAATTTTTAATGCAAATTTCTTTCTTCTCTTTCACTTTGGAATAAATTACAATGAGTAACACTCATATTCAGGCATGTCTTAAATTTTCATTTTTCCATGTGGATAAAATTACATTATACACATCACATTCTGTTTTAACATCAAAACATGCCCTTCAAGTGTGTGATAAATAATATGACTAAAATACAGACATTTCCCCCTACCAGCACTGTCTTTCTAAAGAATAAAAGAAGAAAAAGAAAAAACAAGACTTCAAATAGTATTAAATTTGCACAATCTGCAGAATGTTGGGGTATCAATAAAACAACCTACACGAAAAATACAGACAGTTCAGCTCAGTTCAGTCGCTCAGTCGTGTCTGACTCTTTGCGACCCCATGAATCGCAGCACGCCAGGCCTCCCGTCACCAACTCCCGGAGTTCACTCAGACTCACATCCATCGAGTCAGTGATGCCATCCAGCCATCTCATCCTCTGTCGTCCCCTTCTCCTCCTGCCCCCAATCCCTCCCAGTATCAGTCTTTTCCAATGAGCCAGCTCTTCGCATGAGGTGCCAAAGTACTAGAGTTTCAGCCTTAGCATCATTCCTTCCAAAGAAATCCTAGGGCTGATCTCCTTCAGAATGGATTGGCTGGATCTCCTTGGTTTAAGACAGTTTTGAGTTATCCAGCCAATGGCAAGACAAAAAGTCATCAATTTTGATACCATCACAATCTAAAATGTTTAAATTGCCTGAATTTTAAAAATTAAATCTGAAAACCACGGCAGTAAATTTAAGCAATTCATTCCTCTAAGACTGAAATCTTAACCATGTCTTACCCCAGAGGAGGCTAGTCCTAAGTGTTGAGATTAATTCTTAGGTAAAAGTAACAGTTAAAGATTTTTTTAAAATAATAAACTCACCACTGACCCAAGATGGTGTAGAAAAAAAGTTCAAGCTCTTTAAAAGTGTTTGTGGTATGCTTATGCAATCAATGACTCCATTATCCAACATAGCAAGACTGCAATGATCTACAGTATTTTAAATCTTTTTGTTTTGCTTAAGACACAATTCCTTCACTACAGATAAGACCTCCCACACATTATACATACATCTACATTTATGGACGAAACAGAAGACCTTCAGTCATCAAGCAAGTCAAACTATTTGCTTAAGACTGATTATCTCACCCTGGCGTGTAGAAGGTAGAACAGAGCTGTGTCTGTGAAGTTAAAATTTACTCATCAAGCTTGAGTTCAGATGTTCAGACTTTCTTCAAATATATTTATTTGAACTTCACAGAGGAAAGCCCACTGATATAACAGGTTTCAGTTCAGTTCAGTCACTCAGTCATGTTCAACTCTTTGCGACCCCATGGACTACAGCACACCAGGCTTCCCTGTCCATCACCAACTCCTGGAGTTTACCCAAACTCATGTCCGTCGAGTCGGTGATGTCATCCAACTATCTCATCCTCTGTCACACCCTTCTCCTCCCACCTTCAATCTTTCCCAGCATCAGGGTCTTTCCAAATGAGTCAGTTCTTTGCATCAGGTGGCCAAAGTGTTCAAGTTTCAGCTTCAGCATCAGTCCTTCCAATGAATATTCAGGACTGATCTTCTCTAGGATGGACTGGTTGGATCTCCTTGCAGTCCAAGGGACTCTCAAGAGTCCTCTTCAACACCACAGTTCAAAAGCATCAATTCTTTGGCACTCAGCTTTCTTCTTGGTGACTTTCCTGGTGGCTCAGACGGTAAAGCATCTGCCTATAATGCGGGAAAGCAGGCTTCAATCCCTGGGTCAGGAAGATCTCCAGGAGAAGGAAATGGCAACCCACCCCAGTATCTTGCCTGGAAAATCCCATGGACAGAGGAGTCTGGTAGGCTACAGTCCACAGGGTTGCAAAGAGTTGGACATGACTGAGCGACTTCACTCACTCCTCACAGCTTTCTTTATAGTTCAACTCTCACATCCATACATGACTACTGGGAAAACCATAGCCTTGACTAGATGGACCTTTGTTGGTAAAGTAATGTCTCTGCTTTTTAATATGCTGTCTAGGTTGGTAATAACTTTCCTTCCAAGGAGTAAGAGTCTTTTAATTTCATGGCTGCAGTCACCATCTGCAGTGATTTTGGAGCCCCCCAAAAATAAAGTCTGCCACTGTTTCCCCATCTACTTGCCATGACATGATGGGACTGGATGCCATGATCTTAGTTTTCTGAATGTTGAGTTTTAAGCCAACATTTTCACTCTCCACTTTTACTTTCATCAACAGGCTCTTTAGTTCTTTGCTTTCTGCCATAAGGGTGGTGTCATCTGCTTATCTGAGGTTACTGATATTTCTCCCAGCAATCTTGATTCCAGCTTGTGCTTTTTCCAGCCCAGCGTTTCTCATGATGTACTCTGCATATAAGTTAAATAAGTAAGGCGACAATATACAGCCTTGACATACTCCTTTCCTTATTTAGAAGCAGTCTGTTGTTCCACGTCCTGTTCTAACTGTTGCTTCCTGACCTGTATATAGATTTCTCAAGAGGCAAGTCAGATGGTCTGTTATTCCCATCTCTTTCAGAATTTTCCATAGTTTGTGGTGATCCACACAGTCAAAGACTTTGGCATAGTCTTTATATACAAAATTAACAGGTACAAAATTAAAAAAAAAAAAAAAGACTTGCTTGTCCAACTTAAGTGCTAGCTTTTAAAATCAGAGCTTAGATTTCCTGGATCGGAGAACATTTGTTTTTTTAATCAGGATACTAAATTAAATCCAGCAAATAATACAGAACAATACACTTTTAATACTAAGAAACATTATTAATAGACTTCCTCGTCCATTATTTAACAGGGAAAAATGTCATAGGAATATTTACTTCCTAAGGTGAACAGCTTTCAACTCAGGTTATAAACACACTACAACAGTGTTAGTTAAACAAACAAATAAACAAAAAACAACCACAAACGGATATTCTGTACTTAGTGATTTCCTACGAAGAAATTTAAGTTAGAGAAAGTCTAATAAGACAGTGCCTAACTAATTCCAAGACAAATGTTTCCCTTCCCTCAAGTAAAGGATACTTTAAATGATGATTCTTCTCAGTCCAGGATCAAATTATTACAGCTGAAAAATAATGGTAGCCCCAGCCCACTAAAGCATTCTCAGTTAGATAATGTGCCAGAATACATATTAGATTTGATTTTGTGTATTAAGATTTTAAAGTTGATTGTCTTCAATCCTCCTTTAGAAGCATAAATATATTAAATAGAAGGGGTGGGAGGCACTACGACTACATACATATAATCTATTATGCACATAAAGTTTACTATCCAGTGTGAATCTGCAAGAACTCTACACACTTAATGCCAACAAGGGCAGACACGATCTAGATGGCATATAGAATGTAATGAAAATGTAAAAGGCCCAGGAACATAAGTCGGATTTATTTATTAGCTGAGGGCTATTTATGAAGAGAGAAATACAGAAGATGGTCCCTGGCTACATAAGCACAACAATAAACAGAAAAGATGAAAAACAGCTCATCAGTTTGGTGTAGAAAAGAGAAAAGAACTACAATTTGTTCAGCATCTATTCTCTACTGGCAGTGGGTTCAGTAGGTCTCTACATTATTCCATTTAATACTAACAATAATTCTAGGAAACAAGTATTATGCCCATTTTAAATGTAAGACAGATTCAGAGAAGTAAAGTGAACTTTCCCGAAATCACAGTTAGTATCAGGTTGGTGCAAATGTAATTATGGTTTCAGACCACGAATTTTAAATCTTTATAAACACATCTTTATTAATCAAAATAGGAATCATTACAATCAACAAATTTTTAATAATGAGAAATAAGTTTGTTTATTGGTCTAGCATAAAAAAAACTGTGCATTCGACAAACTCTTGCAGGCATTTTCTGCATCCTGCTGGTTGTGGAAGTGTTTTCCCTGCAAAAAGTTGCTGAGATGCTTGAAGAAGTGGTAGTCGGTTGGCAAGAGGTCAGGTGAATATGGCGGATGAGGCAAAACTTTGTAGCCCAATTCGTTCAACTTCTGAAGTGTTGGTTGTGAGATGTGTGGCTGGGCCTTTCTGTTGACCAATGCTGGCGGGCAGGTGTTGCAGTTTTCAGGGCTTCTCATCGATTTGCTAAGCATACTTCTCAGATGTAATGGTTTTGCTAGGATTCAGAAAGCTCTAATGGATCAGACAGTCAGCAGACCACCAAACAGAGACCATGACCTTTTCTTGGTACAAGTTTGGCTTTGGGAAGTGCTTTGGAGCTTCTTCTTGGTCCAACCACTGAGCTGGTCATCACTCCAATTGAGAAATGGTTCACTGCTATTCCGTAGAGTAAGAGAAGATGACACTGCAAAATGACAATTTTTTGTCAGCTCATGAGGCACCCATTTATCAAGTTTTTTCACCTTTCCAATTTGCTTCAAATGCCAAACGACCATAGAATTGTCGATGCTGAGTTCTTTGGCAACTTCTCGTGTAGTTGTAAGAGAATCAACTTTGATGACAGGTCTCAACTGTCGTTGTTGTCAACTTTTGATGGCCAGCCACCGTGCTCAACCTTCAAGGCTCTCATCTCCTTTGCAAAACTTCTTGAACCACCACAGCACTGTACATTCATTAGCAGTCCCTGGGCCAAATACATTGCTGATGTTGTGACTTGTCTCCACTGCTTTATGACCCATTTTGGACTCAAGAAAACTGCTCGAATTTGCTTTTTGTCTGATATCATTTGTATAGTCTAAAATAAATATAAAATAAACAGCAAGTAATATCATTTACCAAAAAAAAATATAAAAGAGAGAAATGTACATTAAAATTATGCATAAAATAATCACATTTACTTAGAATATATTCCAACATTAAATGGAAAATTTCAACAATGCAAAAACTGCAATTACTTTTGCACCAACCTAACAGCACTCCTAAAATTAAGTCTCTGGTTTCAGAAATCTGGCTTCATTCCCAGACCCTCCACTGCCTTTTACAATAATAAAGAATCATTAAGGTAGTGGGGGTAGTGGTTTGCAACTGAAGTAGAAAGAGAACAGAAGTAGAGACCAACTAAGAGTCTACTGCAAAAACCCAGGAAAAGATGAACACTTGGACTAAGAGAGTAGTAGAGGTGGTGAGAAGTGGTCAGATTCTGGATATATTCTGAAGTATAGTGGAGAGAATCTGCTGACAGAAGAGAAAAATACAGAAAAAAAGTCAGGATTAATTCTGACATTTGGGGTAAATGATGGATCTGCAACTTACTGAAAAGGAAAGACTGTGAGAGAACAGGTGTGGACCTCTGTTTTGGACATATTGAGTTTGAGATGCCTATTAGACAAATAAGCAGATATGGACAGACATACATGAATACAGTCATTACATAATCACATTTTAAATGCATGATATCCCCAAGGGAGCATAGACAAGAGACAGACAGAGAGAGAGAAAAGAGGTCAGAGGTCTAAGCCTTGGGGCTGAATTCAATATGCAGAGGCTGTGGGTATGAGGAGAGACCAGCAGACAGTAAGAAGTAGTGGCCAGAGAAGAGGAACAAAACCAGCAGAGTACCGAAGTCAAGGAAAGAGTTCATGGAAGGGAAAGATCAAACGTTGATAGGTCAAGTAATAGAAACAGTGAGAATTGATCACTGAATTTGGTCGATGTATTTGATTTAGTATGGTTCCTGTGAAGTGGTAAAGTCTGAATGGATTAAGTTCAAGAGAGTTTAGAAAGAGATTCTGGGAAAGGTCTTGTCTCTCCCTGGACATGGAAGATAACCCATGGAGACCCTGGATATTCTGTCTGCCATCTTATAAACACAAGGGGGAGTAAAATATGGGATCAAGTTAACACTATGAAAATTATGGCAGATAGATAGAAAACATCAAGATCCTTGTGGACACTGAATTACTGAAGAAAACTACCCTATCTCTGGACTACAGCTATATTACCCAATAAATCCCCTACGCAGTACTAAGCACAGGCCAGTAAACTAGTCCACAAGCCAAATCTATCCTGCTACCTTTTTTTTTTTTCCTAAAGACAGCCAGTGAGCTAAGAATAGTTTCTACATTTGTAAGTTACTGGAAAACAGTTTAAAAAATAGTATTTTGTGACAAATAAAAATGGTATAAAATTGAAATTTTAAGTGTCCATAAAGTTTTATTAGAATACGGTCATGATCACTCATTTACATACTTCTGTGAAATTGATACAGTAACACCCTATGAAGTTGCGGTGAGAAATGAATGTAATAGTAAACACAGCATGCCATCTGCACCAAGTAAACACTTATCAATTGATAACTGTACTCTTCATCTATCATCATCATGATCAACAACATCCTTTCACCAAAAGATGGCTTAAATGTCATTTCCTATCTTCTTTGTAAAGACTTTCTGGAGGCCTATCACAATTAAATGTTCCCTCTTCTGTGCTTCCAAAGCACATTATACCTATCTGTTTTACAGCACTGCCACACTGAATAATAATTATTTATATGATTATCTCTGGACTGTAAAATGTTCAAAGCTTGTCTCTGAAAGCCTTATTCATATGGTATTTTCAGTGCCAACTTTGGAATATATAGCTATTCCTTAAAAAAAAGAAGTTGAATTAATTTTGTCAAGGCCTAGCTCTAAAATTAATACCTTTATCAAATCAAGTCAAGGAAAAAAAAAAGTGGTATTGAAATGGTTTGAGATACAGTTTTAGAAGTGTTTTTCTTTTCTTATCCCAACTATTACTATAAAAAGAAAAGATGAGCAGCATCATCCTAAAGCACTATGACCTTATCTTCCACTTCAATCTCCATAATCTTTATTTATCAATAAAAATGTTCATAGGGAAGCCCAGGCCCATCTAAAAGTTTATTTAGTTCTTAAGAAAATATACACAGAGTTTCTCTACAGAGAAAAGGAAACATTCCATACCAGACAAAATATACTGGTTAACATGCCATAGGTACTACAGCTAGTAGTTTTCAAAAGTATTCTATATGGGTTTCCCTGGTGGCTCAGATGGTAAAGAATCTGCCTGCAATGCAGGAGACCTGGGTTCAACCCCTGGGTCAGGAATATCTCCCGGAGAAAGGAATGGCAACCCACTCCAGTATTGTTGCTGGGATAATCCGATGGTCAGAAGAGCCTGGTGGGCTACAGTCCATGGCGTCTCAAAGAGGAGTTAGACACAACTGAGTGACTACACTTTTGGGGGGCTTCCCTGGTGGCTCAGATGGTAAAGAATCTGCCTGTAATGCAGGAGACCCAGGTTTGATCCCTGAGTTGGGAAGGTCCCCCGGAGAAGTATAATCTTTACCTTTCAATAAAAATATTCATAGTGAAGCTCAGATCTACCTAAAAGTTTATTTAGTTCTTAAGAAGACATGTACTGAGTTTCTCCAAAGAGAAAAAGAAGGATCGTACACCAAACAAACAACTGATTAGCAGGCCATCAGTACTATAGCTAATACTTTTCAAAAACATACTATAAGATATTTTCAAAGTTTGTAAGAACATAAAACTGCCTAGTTCACAGGTTTTCATAGACCTAGATTGTATACTCTAAATTGAAAAAAAGAGTAACTTCTTTACGATGAGTTATTTATTTATATTTGCGTTATTTATTTATATTTGCCTAAGGCATCCAAAATGTCCTAGAAAGTCTGATCTGCAGCTCAAGAAAAGTTCTGCTAAACAGAATGTTTTGATTCTCATGATGGAGCTAATACATCAGTGATGATGACTAATAACAGGGAAACAAAACAGATTTGCTAATTTTAAATGGAGCAATCACCAGTAATGTCAGTATTTTAAAAGCTGATGACTGTGCTTTCAAGGTGCACAAGCCTAACACTAAGGTGCTGGTGTTGTTCTTCAGTCACCCAGTAGTGTCCAATTCCTTGCAACCCCATGGACTACAGCACGACAGGCTTCCCTGTCCCTCACCATCTCCTGAACTTTGCCTGAGTTCATGTCCATTGCATCGGTGATGTCATCCAGCCAACTCATCCTCTGACGCCCTCTTCTTCTTCTCTGCCATCAATCTTTTCCAGCATCAGGGACTTTTCCTATGAGTCAGCTGTTTGCATCACATGAAAAATACTGGAGCTTCAGCATCAGTCCTTCCAATAAATACACAGGGCTGATTTCCCTTAAGATTGACTGGTTTGATCTCATGCTGTCCAAGGGGACTCTCAAGAGTCTTCTCCAGCCCCACAGTTCGAAAACATCAATTCTTCAGCACTCCATCGGGTCTTTACAGTCCAGCTCTCACAATCATACGTGACCACTAGCAAGACCATAGCCTTGACTATACGGACCTTTGTTGGCAGAGTAACATCTCTGCTTTTCAACACACTGTCTAGGTTTGTCATTGCTTTCCTGACAAGAAGCAATCGTCTTCTGATTTCATGGCTGCAATCACCATCTACAGTGATTTTAGAGCCAATAAAGAGGAAATCTGTCACCACTTCCACCTTTCCCCCCTCTACTTGTCATAAAGTAATGGGGCTGGATACCAGGACCTTAATTTTTTTAAATATTTAGTTTTGAGGTGGCTCTTTGACTCTCCTCCTTTACCCTCATCAAGAGGCTCTGTAGTTCCTCTTTGGTTTCTGCCATTAGAGTGGTATCATCTGTATATCTGAGGTTGTTGATGTTTCTCCCACCTATCTTGATTCTGGCTTGTAACTCATCCAGCCTGTCATTTCTCATGATGTGCTCAGGGTAGATTAAACAGACAGGGTGGCAGCAGATAGCCCTGTTGTACTCCTCAACTTTGAACCAACCAGTTGTTCCATACAGGGTTCTAATATTTGCTTCCTAAACCACATACAGGTTTCTCAGGAGACAGGTAAGATGGCCTGGTATTTCCATTTCTTTAAGAGCTTTCCACAGTTTATTATGATCCACAAAATCAAAGGCTTTGGCATAGTCAATGAAACAGAGGTAGATGTTTTTCTGGAATTCCCTAGCTCTCTCTATATGATCCAGCAAATGTTGGGTTTGTTTAATGCTTTTCTCATGATTAGAGTGGGATTAGACTCAGATTATAGCTTTTGGGGAGAAAGACACAGAGGCAAATTGCCATCCTAATCATATCATTTCAAGAGGACACACTATTAATAGCATGAAACTCGTTAAATATCCTATATAACTGAAAAGGAAAAAGTGAAGCTCAAGCTTCCTAGACTGTGCCAACATCAGTGAAAATAGTCATTACCTACTTGGTCTACATTATGTGCCAGGCACTATGGTCAATGTTTTATGAATTCATGTCACTCAATTCTCAATAAAACCTTATGAGAAAAATATTAGCTTTCTTCTTCTTCTTTTTTTTTTAACTAGATCAGGAAACAAGAGCTGAGACTTTAAGCAAAAATGGTCACAACTACAGAGTTATTAAGTGCAGGACCCAGATGTGAAATGGCCTGATTCTTTAAGGCCCATTCTCTTCTCCACCATTCGAGGTCATCTCCCTGCAAAAGGGAATAGAATTATTTTTGCATCTATATGCAGACATGCCATGATATGTTAGGGAGCTCTGACAGTATGGTTGTAGGAGATGAAAACAAGATGAAAAAATTCCAAGATGAATTTGAAATAATCTCTGATTTCAAACTTCTTCCTCTTGGATTGGGTACTCAGTACAGTTCACTAGAGTTCCTGAGCTTATCTAACATTTTCTTCTCCACATGGAGTTTCCTAGTATGCACAGATATCTCCACACATAAATACTTCTTAGATGCATAGAATGATAGAGCCAGATGGAATTGGCGGTTTCTTTGTCTCTGTCAATTTATTTTTTTTTTTACATTCTGTGAAGCTGAAGCTTTAAAGTAACGTCCAGCATAGCAATTTATAATAGTTAAAATGATAAATGAATGTCAACAATAACTGTATAAATACCTATGTATTTTTTAGGAGATTCCCTGATAGCTCAGTTGGTAAAGAATCCACCTGCAATGCAGGAGACCCCAGTTTGATTCCTGGGTCGGGAAGATCTGCTGGAGATGGGATGGGCTACCCATTCCAGTATTCTTGGGCTTCCCTTGCGGCTCAGCTGCTAAAAAATCTGCTTGCAATGTGGGAGACCTGGGTTCAATTCCTGGATTGGGAAGATCCCATGGAGAAGGGAGAGCCTACTCACTCCAGTATTCTGGCCAAGAGAATTCCATGTAGTGTATAGTCCATGGGGTCCAAAGAGCTGGACACAAGTGAGTGACTTTCACTTCACTTTATATTTAGTGTTCTTATCTACTGAAACCCGATGCTGAGGAGGACATATATGGGTCTCAATCTCGGTTGCACATCAGAATGATCTAGGAACCCAGGGATTTTGAAAAATATTTTAAATTCCAGCTATTCTCCCAAATCAATTAAGTAAGAATAACTGAGCCTCAATCCTAGACAGGAATATTTCTTTAAAGCTCCCTGGGTGATTCCAAATTGCAGCCATAGTTGGGAAACATGAGTAGAGATTAGGTTGTGTTGTGATAGTGATGAACTGAATCCATCTGAAATTTTCCAGTGCTAATGTTAGAGGTCAAAGCTACTAACTGTGTGGAAGGATATGATCTCTCAGTTGAGGACAAAGATTATATTCATAGGTTTACTCTCTGATCTCTTTTCTTCTGTTTACCTTTTACTATCATTTATTTTGGTGACTTGGGGGTGGTGATGCTGTAGACTAAACAGGGTAATATTGCGTAATGCAAAGAAGAGTTTAACCTACAGTTAACTAGTCTCAATGTCCAAATTTGTACTGGGCTTGATAAATTATATTACTGAGATGATGATTTTATCTAAATGTAAAGTTTCCTAAGATTCTAAAAACTAGAATAGCCTCTGCTTCTTTCTATTAACCTGGGCCTCAGGGGAGTCACAGCCTCTAAAGTATGAGATGGGATGTTCAGGAACAGTACCGGATTTTATTTGCAAAGACAGTTGGGAATAAAAGAACATCATGCACGGAGGGAAGTTCAAAGAGTTTGGTAATGGCTAGAGAACAGCAAGTTGGGGGCAGAGGCAGGATATAAAAGTAGAAAAGTTGGCAGAGGCAAAATCACAAAAGGCATAATCATTATTCATGATGATCAATCTGACCTTTTTCCTGTAAGTGGGGGGAAGAAAATGACAGGCATTAAGCAGGGGAGGAGCATGATCTGACTAGTGTTCTGAGAAGATAAATTTGGAATGCATATATGAACTGGCACTATGGGGTCACAGGCTAAAGGCAAAGAGATAGCTGCAATAAGTCCAGAGGAAAGAACGCCTGAATAAATGCACTAGCATTAAGAATACAGAGGAAAAGCGAGATTCATGGACTATTTGAGACAGAACAAAGACTTTGTACCCATTTAAAAGAATTGTTTCTAACCACTATCATCATTTTCTTTCTCTTTTTCTTCTTTAAATCCATTCCCATCAGGCATTTGCCCACACTACTCCAAAAAACTTACACTTATCAAGATCCCCTATAAAGTCCACTGCTAAATCCAATGGTCAGTTCTCAGTTTTATTTTTGGACTGACTGCCAACATGTGATGCTGTTAATCATTCTGGAGCTTTCTCTTCACTTAACTTACAAGAGCCCACACTTTCCTGCCTCTGTGGCTCCTTCTTCATCAGTCTCCCTGGCTGCCTCTTTCTCATCTCCCTCATCTCTAAATGTTGTCCTGCCCCAGGGCTCATTTTTCTGACCTATACTCTTTGCTGTGTAATTCCCTTGGTTATCTCAAACAGATCCATGGTTTTCTGTTTCATCTATACACTGATGATTTCCAAATTTATCTCTCTAGCCTGGACCTCATCCATGAACTAACTCCGTATTTATGGAGTTATCTACCCTACATCTCTACTATGAATATCAGAAGGACATCTCAAGATTTAATGTCTTAATATTCCTCCATAAACCTGCTCCTCTCACAACCCTCTTCATCTTTGTAAAGAGCAACTTCACTCTTTTAGTTGCTCAAGTCAAAAACCTTGGAGTCATCCCTAACCCATCTTTTTCTCTCACACTGCACATACAAGCCAACAGTAAATCCTGTCAGCCATACATTCATAACATATCAAAACTACCTCTTACTCTTTGCTACTGGTCCAAGCCACCTTCATGTATAACCTGGTTCCCTGCCCCCGCCTGGCTTCAACCAAGTCGCAACATAGCAATCAGAATGCTTCTATGAAAACACAAATCAGACTATGATACTCCTCCCTTCAAAACCCTTCAAAGATTCCCCCATCTTAATAAGAGTAAAAGTCAAAATTCATAGGTCAAGGTGCTATGTAATCTGACCCTCATCCCCTCTCTGACTTCACTTCCTACTTACTCTTGCCTCTCTGGCTTGACTGTGGGGTACTGGGTCGCCCTCACTATGCTTCAAACACCCCAAGAATGTACCCATATCAAAATCCCTGCCTGGAATACTTTCTTCTCAGATATCCGTTTGGCTTGTTTGTTCACCTCCTTCAGATTGATACCTAACTGTCCTCTCTCTGAGGCCGTCCCTCACCACCCCTAAGTAAAATTGTGTCCACCCACACACACCATATTTACACAGATATATTTTTTTCTCCCTTCCCTGCTTCATTTTTCTTAGTAGATATCACTAACATATTCTACATTTTACTTATTTATCTTAACTTTGACCTTGTTCTCCACTAGAATTTAAGTTCCATAAGAGTAAATCATTTTGTATTCATTGTTCTATCCCCATGCCTAGGACAGTATACAATACATAAGATATACTCAAAAAATAACTCTTGAATTAATTAATTTGCCTAGGTGAAATGAGTAAAAGGAAGAAATTCTGGCTGCCTTAGAATTATTAACTTGGGTATTTCATTGCACTGATTACAATGTCATTAACCAAGCTATAGGATAGAAGGTGGAAGACTGGGAAAGAGAAAAAATAAGTCACTCTAAGCAAGGAGTCAATTTAAAATCTGATTTAGAGCAGCATCAATTTCTAAATTTAGAACTAGGTGGAGGGAAACATGAAGAGCCAGAAATAGAATAATTGAATCCCTTGAAAACCAAGTTAGCCACTCTCAAATAAGAGTTCGGTAATGATTCTCAAGACAAACATTTCTGCTTTACTTTAAAATCCATTATTCTGCGAGGTCGCTCCTTATTCACCTAACTGCATGAAAACTAGAAAGATCCATCTACATAACAACTAGCTTTTTAAAATCTTTATTTCAATGTCTCAAATACACTTCAAACTCAAAATATCCAAACATGAAATTCTGACCTTTCCCTCACCCTTCAAACCTGACACTCTGTAACAAAGCTCCTCATCTCAATAAATTCATCACCAAATATTGTTGATTTTCCCTCTTAAATATCTCTTGAATCCATCTTCCTGTCTCCATATCCAATCTGCATCCATTCCTGTATCCATTCTCTTCTGAATGTTTATATTACTCTTCTGAGTAATCACTTAGAAATGCAAATCCCGTAGTTATCCCATTTAATGTTTAAAATGCTTAAATGCTCTCCCGTCAGAAGAGATAAAAATTCTTAACATGATCTATAAGGTTTTATTTTTTTCCAGCTTCATTTCTAATTAGCTCTCCCTTTGTTTCCCTAATATTGGCTTTCTTTCATTTTCTGATCTCTACCCTCAGGATATCTAGAGCAGAAACCTGAGAAATAAATACCATATACTCAGGGAGTCAGGATAAACTGCTTTTCACCCAAAATTCCTGCCTTCATATATGAAGATAAGTTTCGACTGCACTAATAACACAGAATTTTATGTCATATAGTTCACAATAAAAGAAAGCTTCATATTTATTTCTCTTATTCCCTGAAAAGAAAGATAGCTACTGACAGACTAAAACTCAAACCTCTCCCTCCCACTTCATTCCTGAGGCACAGCATCTTTCTGTTCTGACTGATAACTACGTTTAAATACACTGACATTGAAAAGCCCAAAGTAAAAAAAGCCCACAAATCATATATTATCTAAATAGCTTCAATTTTCACAAATAAATTATTCTTACCCTGTATACCTAAGTAATACTTTGCCGCCACTGGTTTATACATAATTTTTTTTTCAAATACTCAGCATGATATTATGTGTAATACTTAATCTTTACTGTATTATTTGTGATAATGACAGCAAGGAAAATGAAAATTCACGATCAAAATGATTTAAGAAAAACATGCTATAAAGCTAACAACATGACCTTAACATACATTGTTGTTTTTGTTCAGTCACTAAGTTGTGTTTGACTCTTTGCGATTCCATGAACTGCAGCATGCCAGGCTTCCCTGTCTCTTCCCATCTCCTGGAGTTTGCTTAAACTCATGTCTGTTGAGTTGGTGATGCCATCCAACCAACTCATCTTCTGTCACCCCATTCTTCTCCTGCCCTCAATTCTTCCCAGCATTAGAGTCTTTCCCAATGAGCTGGCTGTTTGCATCAGGTGGCCAGTGTATTGGAGCTTCAGCTTCAGTCCTTCCAATGAATATTCAGGGTTGATTTCCTTAGGAAATCAGTTTGGACTGACTGGTTTGATCTCCCTGCAGTCTAAGGACTCTCAAAGAGTCTTTTCCAGCACCAGAGTTTGAATTAATTCTTTGGTGCTGGGTCGTCTTTATGGTCCAACTCTCACATCCGTGAATGACTAGAGGAAAAACCACAGCTTTGATTATATGGTCTCTTGTCGGTGAAGTGATGTCTCTGTTTTTTAATACACTGTCTAGGTTTGTCATAGCTTTCCTTCCAAGGAGCAAGCATCTTTTAATTTCATGGCTGCAGTCACCATCTGCAGTGATTTTGGAGCCCAAGAAAACAGAGTCTGTCACTGTTTCCATTGTCTGCCCGTCTTTTTGCATGAAGTGATGGGACAGGATGCCACGATCTTTGTTTATTGAATGTTGAGTTTTAAGTCACCTTTTTCACTTTCCTCTTTCACTTTCATCAAGAGGCTCTTTAGTTCTTCTTTGCTTTCTGCCATAAGGGTAGTGTCATCTGCATATTTGAGGTTATTGATATTTCTCCCGGGAATCTTGATTCCAGCTTATGCTTCATCCAGCCTGACATTTCACATGATGTACTCTGCATATAAGTTAAATAAGCAGGGTGACAATATACAGCCTGGACGTACTCCTTTCCCAATTTGGAACCAGTCCGTTGTTCATGTCTGGTTCTAACTGGTGCTTCCTGACTGCATACAGGTTTCCCAGGAGGCAAGTAATGTGGTCTGGTATTCCCATGTCTTTAAGGATTTTCCACAGTTTGTTGGGATCCACACAAAGGCTTTAGTGTAATCAGTGAAGCAGAAGTAGATATTTCTCTGGAATTCCCTTGCTTTTTCTATGACCCAACAGATGTTAGCAATATGATCTCTGATTCCTCTGCCTTTTCTAAATGTAGTTTGTCTATCTGGAAGTTCTTGATTTACATACCACTGAAGCCTAGCCTGAAGGATTTTGAGCATTACCTTGCTAGCCTGTGAAATAAGCATAGTCGTACAGTAGTCCAAACATCTTTAGCACTGCCTTTCTTTGGGACTGGAATGAAAACTGACCTTTTTCAGTCCTATGGTCACTGCTGAGTCTTCCACATTTGCTGACACACTAAGTTTATCACTTAAACGGCATCATCTTTTAGGATTTGACATAGCTCAGCTGGAATTTCATTACCTCAACTAGTTTTGTTCGTGGTAATACTTCCTAAGGCCCACTTGACTTCATACTCCAGGATGTCTGGCTCTAGGTGAGTGACCATACCATCATGGTTATCTGGGTCATTAAGAGTTTTTTCTATGTAGTTCTTTTGTGTATTCTTGCCACTTCATTTTACTCTCTTCTGCATCTGTCAGGTCCTCGCCATTACTGTCCTTTACAGCGCCCATCTTTGCATGAAATGTTCCCTTGGTATCTCCAATTTTCTTGAAGAGATGTCTAGTCTTTCCCATTCTACTGTCTTCCTCTATTTCTTTGGATTGTTCACTTGAGAAGGCTTTCTTATCTCTCCTTGCTATTCTCTGGCACTCTGCACTCAGTTGGGTATATCTTTCCATTTCTCCTTTGCCTTTCTCTTCTTTTCTCAGCTATATGTAAGGCATCCTCAGACAACCATTTTGCCTTTTTGCATTTCTTCTTCTTTGGGATGGTTTTGGTCACTGCCTCCTGTACAATGTTATAAACCTCTGTTTATAGTCTTCAGGGCACTCTATCAGATCTAATCCCTTGAATCTATTTGTCACCTCCACTGTATAATCATAAGGGATTTGATTTAGGTCATATCTGAATGGGCTAGTGGTTTTCCCTACTTTCTTCAACTTAGGCCTGAATTTTGCAATAAGGAGCTCATGACCTGAGTCACAGTCATGTCCAGTCTTGTTTTTGCTGACTCTATTGATATACATAATATACAAAATTTAAAAATAATATTCCTTTCTTTAAGCTTGTCATTAGTAAGGTTCTTACTAGAGTATTACCATTCTGTATTTTTCTCCCAAGAAACTAGGAAACTCTTCCTAGGAAACTAGGAAGTGGTTGAACACTAGTGATCATTAGGATCAAACAGAATATAAAAATATTTAATCAAAGAATATGGAAGGAACTGAATAAAGAACTAGAAAACAGACTTTCATGTAAATAAAGGACCTTTGAATATGACAAAATAGCATTACTAAAAAACACTGGAGTAAGGAAAGGCTACTAGACAACAAATAAGGTGGGAAAATTGTCTTTCTCCACAGGATAAAAAATTAGATCCCATTCTCACACCATAATCCTATCATCAAAAATTAATTGAAAAAAGAAAAACTAAAATTAAAGATCTGAAACTGAAAAATACAACTTAAACCATTTTAAGAAAATACAGGAGTATATATCTGTGATCTCTTAAAGAAAGATTTCTGAAACAAAATAGGAGGAAAGAATGTTAAATATGAATAAAATTTTAAACTTCTATTCAATATGAGTTTAAACTTCTGTAAAGAAAACAAATATTCTAGGCTTTGCAGACAACATGTTTTCTGTTGCAATTACTCAACTCTGCCACTATAGTGCAAAAGCAGCCACAGACAATATATAGCTAAATTAGTATGGCTACGTTACAATAAAACTTTACTATGGACACAAATCTGAATTTCATATAATTTTCACATGATCCTTTCACAAAGTCTGTCTAGTCAAGGCTATGGTTTTTCCAGTAGTCATGTATGGATGTGAGAGTTGGACTATAAAGAAAGCTAAGTGCCAAAGAATTGATGCTTTTGAACTGTGGCGCTGACTCTTGAGAGTCCCTTGGACTGCAAGGAGATCCAACCAGTCTATCCTAAAGGAGATCAGTCCTGAATATTCACTGGAAGGACTGATGTTGAAGCTGAAACTCCAATACTTTGGCCACTTGATGCAAAGAACTGACTCATCTGAAAAGACCCTAATGCTGGGAAAGGCTGAAGGCGGAAGAAGGGGATGACAGAGGATGAGATGGTTGGATGGCATCACTGACTCAATGGATATGAGTTTGAGTAAACTCCAGGAGTCGGTGATGGACAGGGAGGTCTGGCATGCTGCAGTCCATGGGGTCACAAAGAGTCGGACACGACAGAGCTACTGAACTGAACTGTGTGTCATTTTAATGCACAATTCTTTCTTTCTTTTTTTTGCTAATGACTTGTTGCTTGCTGTTTATTTTACATTTGGACTATGGAAATGATGTTAGACAAAAAGCAAATTTGAGCAATTTTCTTATTTGAGTTCAAAATGGGTTGTAAAGCAGCAGGGACAACTCAACATCAACAACGCATCTGACCCAGGAACTGCTAATAAGCGTACAGTGCAGGGGTGGTTCAAGAAGTTTTGCAAAGGAGACAAGAGCCTTGAAGATGAGCAATACAGTGGCTGGCCATCAGAAGTTGACAACAACTGAGAGTCATCATTCAAAGCTGATCCTTTTAAAAATACACAAGAAGCTGCCAAAGAACTCAGCCTTGACCATTCTACGGTCGTTGGGCATTTGAAGCAAACTGGAAAGGTGAGAAAGCTTGGTAAGTGGGTGCCCCATGAGCTGACTGAAAATCAAAAAGATCCTCATTTTGAAGTGTCGCCTTCTCTTATTCTACATAAAAACAACAAACCATTTCTTGATTGGACTGTGACATATGACCAAAAGTGGATTTTTCATGACAACCGGTGACAACCAGCTCAGTGGTTGGACCAAGAAGAAGCTCCAAAGCACTTCCCAAAGACAAACTTGCACCAAAAAAGGTCAAGGTCACTATTTGGTGATCTGCTGTATGTCTGATCCACTACAGCTTTCTGAATGCTAGTGAATCCATTACATCTGAGAAGTGTGCTCGCAAATTGATGAGGTACACCAAAACACCACAATGCTTACAGCCAGCACTGGTCAACAGAGAGGGCCCAGTTCTTTTTCATGACAATGCCCAACCACACAAAGCTTCAAAAGTTGAATGAATTGGGCTACGACACTCTGCCTCATCTGCCATATTCACCTGACCTCTTGCCAACCAACTACCACTTCTTCAAGCTTTTTGATAACTTTTTGCAGGGAAAACGCTTCCACAACCAGATGGAGGCAGAAAATGCTTTCCAAGAGTTCGTCAAGTCCTGAAGCATGGATTTTCATGCTACAGGAATAAACAAACTTACTTCTCACTGGCAAAAAATGTATTGAGTGTAATGATTCCTATTTTGATTTATAAAGATGTGTTTGAGCCTAGCTAAAATGATTTAAAATTCATGGTCCAAAACTGCAATTACATTTGCACCAACCTAATAATTTAAGTGAGAAAAGAGGAAATCCTAATATAAAGATGTGAGAATGGCAGAGGAAAAGAGAAGACAAAGTTGAGAAATATTCAGAAGTTTTCATCAGCGGGACTTGATGACTGATTGATTAGATGTTGGCAGTCATTTTGGGGAGTGTAGAAAGCTTCATGTGTTTTCCAACTGCTTCCTGACTACACTTGCTCTGACTTTTAAATAGCTTTTAGAACTGACATCTGCATTAGCTGATAACGGACCATCAGCGATAGCTAAGTGATAGAAAAGCATTTTAGAAAACAAAATATCAGAGCAATTTTGAAAGAGATGTAGCAGAAAGGTTTTTTCTCTGCTCTGTAGTTTCTGACAAAATGTGTGTCACAGTATAAGTACCTGAGGGCTAAGGATACTGTTGAGTACTAGTGTATCTTAATCTTCAATTACTGAAGGAAGATATGATCAAAGAGTTTGGGACCACATAACTACAAATCCTGGTTCCAACATTTACTGTATGACTTTGGTCAAGTCATTTAACTTCTTCTCTGTTTCCGTTTCTTTATCTCTGCTGCTACTAAATGAGTATAATAAAATAATAGACTTTATCCCATAAGGTTGTGAAAATTAAATGAATATAACTGTGTATTTATGTATGTAGGCATGTGTGTCTTTTATGTGTCTTTTTGTATTTATGTATGTGGTTTTTGTGTGTGTGTGTGTGTGTGTGTGTGTTTGTTGTTATTATTCATTCATCATACTAGGTACCCGCTAAGTGCTGGGACAGTGTACTATGTGCTAGAGAAGTGGAAATGAGAAATTTACATTTTTGCTCCCTTACAGTAAATAGCCATCTACACTGAAAGACAGGCATGTAACGTAATGTGCTCTCTCCACCCTAAGTAATTAACAATTCCTAAATCATCCGAGGCCATCAAAAATTTTAATGTCATTTAATCTTTCAACAATTGCTAAAAATCAATGGAAAAGGCTTCTTATTACACATAAAGACATCATTACTAATATACAAATCTATGGATGTTGTCATTTTCTAAACTATGTTTTCACTCTTATCTCTAAATTTGTACGTTATTCTATTTCTTCTATCCTCCTGAAAGGTTCTCATCTAAAAAATTCATAAATAAATAAATCTAATGCTAATCTGAAAGATTCACAAAGAAATAAAACTTCTAGAAACTTATCTCTAAATTTCCCTCTGTTCTAAGAATGTTTTCATTTTTTAATTTCTTTCATTCTTAACTACACCATTACTGTGAAATCATAAATAATACCCTAAGAAAGTACCTGAATCTTAGAACTATAAAGACAAAGATGGGTGAATGAATATTAACAAGAGTTTTTTTATTGCTTAGTTGAAAACGATTATTCTCTTTAGCGTGAAACCTTTTGGTTTTTATTCTGTAAGAGTATTTGTACATTTTCTTTAATAAAATGATGTTTCTTTATTGTCAAAAGCATCTAGTTATTCCCTCATCAACTTACTTCGCAACATTCTCCTTCAACAAAAGATATCTTAATTGCATCCAGCTCTCTACCGAAAATTTACAGTGCTAATCCTTGCCAGCCATTTTGTTTTCAGCTTGTAACACTAGCAGCCAGCTGCCTTCAGCCTGACTCTATTAGCATATCGGATAATTTACAAAATAAGCACAGAAATGGAACTAAAAGATATGGGTGGCTTATATCAGAATAAAATGATACATTAGATAAACTCTTTAAACATGCTTCTTTACTTCTTTTCAGTATAATAATTGAAAGTAATCAATATTTTCTTAATATAAATGCTCATTCCTGCACACAGTAATTTTTCCTTTTCCCAGGGTCTGTGAGTGAAGTTGACCTATCACTGTTTAAATATAAGACTTCTCAAATTTTAATAGAATAAACTACAAGTGTATTTTACATGTTTTTTCAAAGGATAAAAGGGTTGGATATTTGGTGCTGTAATTTATAACTATATTCCAGCAGGCCACCTAACCAAGAATAATAAATACATAAAAGCTAACATATATTGTTCTCACATCTCAAGGGTGTTTCTAGTAGCCAGCAGACAGCAAACAATTCTTCACCTGTTTTGACTTGCAATAGCCTGCTGTTTGAATGTCAATATTAACGTGCCCTCACCAAATATCACTAAAGTCTTAGATAACAAATTATCTAAAGCAGTTTTAATATGATGGGAAAGGGTAGGACCAAAGAGTTTCTACCAGTGTGCTGTTCTTCAGAACTCTTTTCTATTCCATCCTTCCTCTTCCCCCAGTAAGCCCCACTCATCCACATTTAATAAACATTCTGAAATTATATTATTCATTAACCCATTCCATCACTTAACATAACGCTCTTTTAAGAGGCTCTTCTAGCTCATTAAATAATACTATCTAGAAAGTTTGTTAACTTAATAGAATACAACACTTCCTTTAAGTAACAATAAACAACAGCAAAGAGTCTGAAGGGGGAAAAAATCCTGCAAGAAAATATAATGCTCAAGGATAAGGATTACCGAAGTGTTTTTAACAACTTCATTTTCTCTTCCAAACCCCTCCCTGTCTCCAAGGCATTTTTCTGTTTTTACTGTGATGCTAACTAACCCTCCAGGCTGCTGTAGAAACCTCTGGTTAGAATGGATTTCAAGGCTGCTGTGACTTGTGAGGAACCAATCAGATTTCTTTGTTTCATCTGCAACATTCCATCAGGGTTATATAACATCTTAGACACATGAAACATCCTAATAATAAGTGTATTTTCATCTACAGTTAGTTATCTATTGTCACCAAAGTTTGCACATAAAAATCCCATATTATTATTCTGTGTCATTCTATAAAATCAAAGGAATATAGTACAGATGAGAAGGTTATATTTCTTCTGGGGGGGAGAAGATAGCGTGAACTTGCTTTGTCTAAAAGAAAAGAGTTTTTAAAAATATAAAATATGAGCCCTCTGCAGACTGATGAGATCAATACTGATCCCTCCTTATTTCTGTCTACAGTAAAGTAGGTGAGGTAATTCAGCACAGCACCAAACAGCCATACAGTTGCTAATTCTTACCACATACAACATGACATTAGTATAGAATAAAACACAGATTTTTAAACTCAGGCTTAATCTTCACTAATTTTTTAAAACACAGAAAAATTAAGTATTTCATACTTGAACATTTTCTCAAACAAGAGAATCTGAACTCTAAATGTCACAGCCCAACTAAACACCCACAACAGCAACCAAAAAACAGTCTACCAGCAGCACTGTTACCTATACGATCAAAATACTTGCAGTACACTTATACTGGAACCACACAAATATTCATATTCTCTCTCTCCCTGCTAGAGATCACGCTGCATAACTTAAAACACTGCTCTTCTGTGCTATTAATATAACAACTCAGATATTCAGAACAGATTCGGCTAGAACCTGTGAATCTAGTCTTTTCTTTCTTTTTACAACTTGAAGGCATCCCACATATGATGCTTACAAATCAGCACAGGATTAAAATAGTGACCGAATGCATAAAAAAGCTGAGTCTGTTGGGTGTGGCTTAAGTAAATATATCTTGTCTCAACTGGACAGCTCCTCAGTAACATGCAGTCACCGACACCCAAAATATATGAGTACATAAGCGCTTCCGGGAGTGGGTAGGAAACGAAACCTCCATGGTATTTTTTTATGCTTGATGTTCAATTGTTTCTATACTGTACTTCTGAAACGACAGTGCCTTGAGCCAATGCTGAGCGTTGCTCAAGAAACCAAGGACAGAGAAATTTTACTTGTCCTACTTCCTCTCCTTATTTTATACTCACTGTCTAAAACATGGCCGTTCTTACTAACATTTTGCTTTCTTAAAAGAGGTAATCATTTAAATCATGACTATGTGCAATGCGAACTCACACTGCATCACACTCATCAATAAAATATTAAGTGCCAACTCCAGTGTTCATTCTACTTATTTTCCATCTCACCAGAGAATGCTCTACTAATGCTCTCTACTATTATAAAAATGAACAACATACGGAAAGAACAATACCAGGAGCTGCGACAAATGTGCAACAGAAAATGAAAAACCTGTTAAGTGTTTACTTTTTAAAAAAACCTAGTGCTTAAAAAAAAACCTTCATATATTCATGTATATGTACATCTATTTCTCTATATACACATTATACATATTTAGTACAAATATCAATCTGTTTATAAGCTGCCAGACATGCATTCATCAATGCTACACATGCAATATACCTGAAACCTCTATAGAGAGAGGGCATGCAGATTTCAGAACTACACATTTTCATTCTTAAGTGGCTATAATCAAATATTAAAACAGCTAAGGATATCTGACATACTGAACTATATCTAAGCTTTTCATCTTGTTAAGTAATTTTCTCTGCTATTCCGTGTAGCAAACCCACCTTTGGATCATATTGAGGATTATTTTTTCCCCATGCCCTCTAGGTGCTGCACCATTTTGTCTTCTGGACAGTGGAGAAATCGGCAGAACAGCAGTGAAGGAGTGTAGTGGAGCCAGCAGAGGCAGTGCCAGCCTCCTACTGCAGTCTGTATACTGAACGCACTCAAACCCACAGGTGCCTACGTAAAATCCTCCAGCTGCAGCCTGCAACTTAATGTTTCCTTCAGCAGCAGATCTGTATGCTACTTTCAATTTCTTTTAACCCAATAAATGTACAGGATTCAAACAGCAGTATGCATCTTCTGAAAATGAATTTCACAGAAAATACCTACATAGACTTTATTAAGTCACCAAAAAAAGAGTGGCTTTTTAAATCAGTAGACTAATTACCAAATTATGAAGATTCAGAAGAATTATCATTGAAAGAAATATTTCTAACATTTAAAAAAATTTTAATTAATAGTTTTTTCAAGAAAGTATAACATTAGAAAGTAATGCGATATGTCTCACATCTTCTTATATAAATAGCTTATAAAAGTAATTTTTCACATACCATTTAAGTATGTCATGAATAAGTACATAAAAAGCCTGCCTCTAACCATAACTTTTCATCAACAAATAATCCACTGATAAGAAGAAAATACAGAACTTCTCTGTTAAAAGGCAAAGTGAATCTAAGTAAACCATTGTTCAAACACTGACAGATGAAACAAAAAAACAGAGGCTCACAATTCTTTCACATAAACTTCAAACATACACATTCTCATTCTACCAGAATTACAGGATTTGAAAACAGAGAAACCTTAAAGAAGACAAATCTAACGCTTTAATTTTTCAGATGAACAAATGAAGAACTGGTGAGGTTAGTGCTTAAAGCACCTTTCTCAAGGTCACATAGCTGGTCAGTAGCAAAACCTGGATTCCTAAACACATCTTCTAATAAATAATTAATAACTACTGAGACTCACCCAAGATTAAATAGTAACCTGAATATTCCTATAACTATTAAATAAAGTTTGTGATTGAAAAACCTTTACAAAAAGAATCTCCAGGCCCAGATGGTTTCACAGGTGAATTCTACATTCACAAACATTTAAAGAAACAACAATTCTACATAATTTCTTCCAGAAAACAGGAGTAAAGGAACATCCCCAACTCATTTTATGAAGACAAAATCACTGTGATATCAAAGCTGGCATTACAAAAAACTATAGACTGACATCTCTCGTGAATATAAAAACATATAAACTCAACAAAGTATTAGCAAATCAAATTCAGTAATGTATTTAAAACAACAACCACCACCACATACACCAAGAGGGATTTATCCTGGGAATGCTAATAAGCTAGTGAACATTTGAAATCACTCACATAATCACTTACGTGGGCTTCCTAGGTGGCTCGGTGGTGAAGAATCCACCTGCCAATACAGGAGACTCAGGTTCAATCCCTGAGTGGGGAAGATCCCCCAGAGAAGGAAATGGCAACCTGCTCCAGTATTCCTGCCTGGGAAATCCCATGACAGAGGAACCTGGCAGGCTATAGTCCATGGGGTCAAAAAGAGTTGGACATGACTTAGAGACTGAACAACAAAAACAAATCACTCACGTAGTATTAATGATTCAAAGAAAAGTCATTTGATCATATCACTTGATGTAGAAAGAGCATTTAACAAATTTCAAATCTATTCATGATAAACAAAAAAACCCCCCACAAAACTAGGAGTAGAGGGAAATTTCCTCAGCTGGATAAAGAATATCTACAAAAAACCTACATCATACTTAGTGGTAAACCCCAAAGATCATGACCAAGACAAGAACACCCTCTCACCACTCTTAGCTCTCATCAGACTAGAAGTACTCATCAGTGCATACAGACTGGAAAGGAAGAAATAAAGCTATTCCTGTTCTCAAAAGACATTATTTTACACTTAAAAAATTCAAACAAATCTGTCCAAAGCAAACAATCCCTCTCCCCAAAAAGCCTCTTAAAATTAAGAATTAAGTTTAGCAAGGTCACAGCACAATGTGAAAAAAGTCATATTTTTAAGTTATTCATTTATACTTTTATATATTTAGCAATGCACAATTAGAAACCAAAACTTCAAACACACAATAGTTAAAAGAGAAGAAATAGTTACAAAGCTAACAAAACAAATACAAGATCTGTATGCTAGAATTACAAAGTGCTGATGAAAGACATCAAATAAGACCTAAATAAACGAAAACATATGTTCATGGACTGGAAGATCCCACATGGAAAGATTTTAATTCTACTCCAATTCTATAGATTTAATGCAATTCTAACAAGTATCCCAGAAGGATGTTTTCATAGACTGTTACATCTTTCATACATTTCTAAAATATATATAGAAGGATAAAGGATCTAAAATATCTTAAACAAGTATGAAAAAACAACCAAGTGGTAAGAATCACTATACTCTGTATTAAGACTTACTATAAAGCTACAGTAATCAAGACAGTGTGGTACTGGTAAACTGAAACAGACCAGCAGAACAGAACAGACCCAAGCAAGTACGGTCAACTGATTTGTGACAATGGTGTAAAAGCAATCAGAGCAAAAGAGATATAGCCTTTCAACAATGGTGCTGGAACAACTGCACATGCAGATGCAAAAAAAAAAATAAAACAAACATGCACATCAACTTTTACCTCCGACAGAATATAAAAAGGCCTAAAAGTTTTAAGGAAAAAAAGTAAGAGAAATCTTTATGGCTAGGTTGGGCAGAGTTTCTAGCTATGATACCAAATGCCTAGGGGCTTCCCAGGTGGTTCCGTGGCAAAGAATCCGCCTGCCAATGCAGGAGACGCAGGTTCAATCCCTGGGTGGGGAAGAACCCCCTGGAGAAGAAAATGGCAACACACTCCACACCGGTATTCTTGCTTGAAAAATTCATGGGCAGAAGAGCCTGGTGGGCTACAGCCCATGCAGCTGCAAAGAGCTGGACACAACTGAGAGGCTGAGCACACGCACACACACAAACACCAAACCATGATCCATTTAAAAAAAAATTAAACTTCATCAAAATTAAACCTTTGCTCTGCAAAACTCACTGTTATGAGAAAAGCAAAATAAGTAAATCACATATCCCAAAAAGGACCTATATCTAGAATATGCAATGAACTCTCAAAACTCAATAGTAAGAAAACAAACAACCTAATTAAAAACTAGACAAAAGATCTAAACAGACGCTTCACCATAGAGGATATACAAAAAGCAAAATAGGCACATGAAAAGATGTTCCACGTCATTCACCATTAGAGAACATTAAAATCACAATGAGATACCAGTACACATTTTAATAGAGTGGCTAAAATGAAAAATATATTGACAATACCAAGTGCTAGCAAGGATATGAGACAACGGGAACTGTCATACACAGCTGCTGGGAACGAACATGGTACAGTCATTCTGAAAAGCAGCGTGGCAGTTTCTTATAGAGTTAAACATAATCTTACCATAAAATCCAACAGTCTTACTCCTAGGCACTGACCCTAGAGAAATAAAAACTTATGAGCACACAAAAACCTGCCTATGAATGTTTATAGTGGCTCTATTCATAATTGCCCCAAAATGGGAAACAATCCAAATGTTCTTCAGTGGGTGAATGAATAAACAATGTGAGTGAATAAACGAACTGTATTATATCTATACAATGGCGTATCGCTGGACAATAAGAAAGAACAGTGTTGCAGGACCAACTTGGATGAATCTCAAAGGTATTATGCAGAACAAAAGGAGCCAGTCTTAAAAAAGCTGTATTATTCCATTTTCCATTAAATGACATTCTTTGAAGAAATTTTAAAAACTACAGAGATAGAGAATAAATAGTGCACTGGTTTCTAGGACTAGTGGTGGCAGAAGGTTATGACTAGAAAAGGGTATCATAACAGAATCTGTACCATCATGTACACTAATTGTGTGGTGGCACCACATCGGAGAAGGCGATGGCACCCCACTCCAGTACTCTTGCCTGGAAAATCCCATGGACGGAGGAGCCTGGTGGGCTGCCGTCTATGGGGTTGCACAGAGTTGGACACGACTGAAGCGACTTAGCAGCAGCAGCAGCTACATACATCAATGTGTGTATTCAAACTAATTGAACGTGAATGCCATACACACACACCCAAGTAAATTTTACCTTATGATAGTTTTTAAAACTTCAATCACTACTATACAGTTCTAAGATCTCTTACTCTGCCTTCTCCTCCGGAAGCCTAACCCAAATATCTAACTTCCCCCAGATATCCCATCATCCCCTCAAACTTACTGTCCTAAGACTGATTTCATTACATTCCCCCTCAAACCTCAAGTGAATGGCAACCACAGTATACCCAGGCACCCAAGCCAGAACATGGTGTCACCCTTGAATCAATCCTGTGAGTTACTACATAACTAGGCATATTAAAAAGCAGACACATTTCTTTGCCAACAAAGGCCCGTCTAGTCAAAGCCATGGTTTTTCCAGTAGTCATGTATGGATGTGAGAGTTGGACTGTGAAGAAAGCTGAGCAGCAAAGAATTGATGTTTTTGAACTGTGGTGTTGGAGAAGACTCCTGAGAGCCCCTTAGACTGCAAGGAGATCCAACCAGTCCATCCTAAAGGAAATCAGTCCTGAATATTCATTGGAAGAACTGATGCTGAAGCTGAAACTCCAATACTTTGGCCACCTGATGTGAAGAACTGACTCATCTGAAAAGACCCTAATGCTGGGAAAGATTAAAGGTGGGAGGAGAAGGGGCCGACAGAGGATGAGATGGTGGGATGGCATCACCGACTCAATGGACATGAGTTTGAGTAAACTCCGGGAGTTGGTGATGGACAGGGAGGCCTGGTGTGCTGCAGTCCATGGGGTCCAAAGAGTTGGACATGACTGAGAGACTGAACTGTAACTAGGACAGTAACTTGATCTACAGCACTACTTGTACCTCCAGTAGCTCTAACGGTACCTAGCACACAACAAGTGTTCAGTCAGTATTCTGTTGAGTGAATGAATAAAGCCATGGCTCTTACTTCACTGGACCCACACCCAATCAATCAAGTTCGGTTGATCCTTTCCTGACATCTCTCTGTGCTCACTGCCACCCTCTTATTTTAGGTTATGATCACTCTCATTTGGTTGCCGTTGCAGTTACTCCTAAAGATGATGTATTATTTTGCCTGCCCACCATCACACACACCCCCTTTCTGGGAACTACCCTTTAGCAATCCTCATTCCATCTACTAATTGTCAAGCTCTCTTACAACTTTGCATGGCTTTATATTTGCTGTATCCTCTTCCTGAAACTTACCTTTCTCCATTTCTCAAAATGGCTAGACTACTATTTACATTCAATGAGAGCCACTACCTCCTCCAAGAACTGTTCTATTTCCCAGTCTCAGATGGAGTCCTTCCTCTATGCTCCAACAGTATCCTGTGTAGAACTTTTTCATAATACTTCTTGCATTATATTTTAATTATATTGAATTACTTGTACCATATAATCAAATCCAACAGGATCTATGTCATATAGGTGTAAATAAACTGCACCCCTCAGGACTTTACCTGGCCCATAGTAGGTACTCACTGTATAATCAGGGATGAAAAGACAGAACACAGAGAAAGAGGAAGGAAAGCAGCATTTAAATAGTATCTAATAGTACTGAAGCCTCAGAGTGTGAAGCAATTGGAAGGTTAACAGAATGGAGATTTACTAGCAGTTGGACTAACAGTCTTTAAGATGGGAACAAAGAATGGCAAGGTAACACAAAATTCTGAGTAAAGAAATGGCTGATATGAAAAATCTTAGCAGTAATAGAATGAGGCTGAAGGTAAAATTTTAGAGTAAACCTAGGCATTATTTTGAAAAAAAAATTAATTTTTTATTTCAATAATGTCTTTCTCCCACTAAACATTCCCCTTCTCAAGCAGGCAAGTTCTTACAAGTGTGTGTGTGTGTGTGTGTGTGAAGTTCTTACAAGTGTGTGTGTGTGTGTGTGTGTGTGTGTGTGTGTGGTTATCTGACTGAAAAAAAGGCAGACAAATCTATTCCAAATATTTGTTTTTGAAAACCTGGTCCCTTATAGACACAAAAAGAATTCCCCTGACCAGGAACAATCACAGAAATCTGTCTTCTGAGATGACTGGCAGGCTTGTTTCCCAGGCAAAGTCTCTGTCCTATGTTTAGGAGTAAAATCCTATGGTTTAGGACCCAATCCTCAGCTTCGTGGATCAGAAACCAAGTCTTTAAAGATTTTCACAGTGGGTAAACCTCAAAGAGACTGAGTCACACCACAGTAGCTCTGTATCACCTAAAAATTCATAGCAAAACATCAGCATTACAGACAAATGTAAAGAGGCCGTGCCTTTCTTATTTGGGCTTGCTTTCTAACTCTTGGCATGGGAAACACCACTAATTTTAAAAATAAACAAACAAATCCGTACATCAGTAACAAACAAACAAATTTACTACATCAGTAAATTAAACTGGTAGGCTCCACTGGTTATCTACCTTCTTTTATACTAACAAAATCCCGATTTTTATTATTATTTTTCAAATGAGGCTGGCTGATCTTCTCCCTAGCCTCAGAGCCAAACCTTAATTAGTAAATGAATCTTAAGAACATCAACTGAAATTCCATTAACCGGTATAAAAAAGGTTATGTGCTATAATTTGGCCAGTGGCACATGAGGCAAATGGGAAAGCAGTAGCTTTCAGGAAAGTTCTTTATCTTAAAGATGGACCCAGGAAAGGGCCAGTTGTTCTACCTGACTTTGAACAACATAGTGTGTGGATATCCAAATTGAAGATATGGCAGTCCCTGTGTACCTACACAAGGACAAGCCTGAGAAGAAGAACAAAAATTCTAAAGATGGCAGAGCAGAAAGCTGCAAAGAAACTGGGTCCTTGATGATGCTATCAAGCTTCAGAATTAACTGATCTATAATCACCACACCTCTAAAATTCTTTATTCTGTGAACTAATAAATTCCCTTCATATCTGGGTCATTCTAAATTAGATCTTTGGTAACTATAACCATTCTAACTGCTATAAGAGCAAATAAAAAATGACTATAAGATCTAATCCAATTTAAATTTTAACAAAAAAATTCTTCTTTCCTCTAGAAAGCTCAAATTTAGTAAATGTGGGGCAGAGGTACTGAGTTTAGAGGTTGAAATCTTTTCTTACTTACCAGTGTAAAATCCTACAATGGCTCATTGAGGCCTTAAGGATATAACATTAACTTTTTAGCATGTAACACAAAACACTGCATTAATTGACGAGTGATTAACTGTCCATTCTTTTCAGCAACTTTCTAATTCACCCTACTTTTGAGGAATAGAAAACTCTTATAGCTGCTAGAATACACCACACGGTCCCCCACCTTCATCTATTGGCAGATACGGCTTTCAAGGCATTGAAGATACATTTGGAACTCTTCTTAAAAAAAAAAAAAAAAAAAACCAGGATTCTTGATGACAGGATATTGATGGATGAATAAAAGAAAATCATGACTCCCAAATCAGAATACTCTGAATGTAGAGAAAGAGCGAATTAACCTATTTTTCTCCAAGAAATCAAAGAAAACATGAACACAAAAAGATCCAAGAAAATGAGGTGGGTGTGCAGAGCTTGTTTAAATTTTTGGTTACTGAGTTTCTTTAAAGACAGACAACTTGTACTACAGCTGCTTTTCCTTTTATAAAAATATATTCTAGAGTTCCTTGAGGATAAGTCTATGAATGTGGGACTTCCCTGATGGCCCAGTAGTTCAGAATCTGCCTTACAGGGTAGGGGATGAGGGGTCGATCCCTGCGCTGGGATCGAACTTGTTTTCCCTACAGGGAAAGCAAGCCCGCATGTCACCTCTAGAGAGAAGTAACTAAGACCCAATGCAGCCAAATAAATAAATATATATTTTTTTAGAAAGAGTCTATGAATGCTATACCATAGCAATTTTTAAAAGATACTATTTTCCTTTTAGCAATTCATTTATTTCTTGGCTCTGCTGTTAACCTTTACTATCATGAGTACATGTATGTATATTTACTAAAATTCCCATATATCACAAGTAGAAGTGAGTGTGATTACATTATACACGAGGAGATTAAGGGATGACTAGACTATAGAAGTGCCACACCACATCCAAGGAGTGGTCGCTGCGCGGGCACTGGAGGGCCTAGAGGAGCGATCCCATGTTGAAGGTCAGGAAGGGCGGTGGTGAGGAGATACCCCTCATCCAAGGTAAGGAGCAGTGGCTGCACTTAGCTGGAGCAGCCGTGAAGAGATACCCCACGCCCAAGGTAAGAGAAACCCAGGTAAGATGGCAGGTGTTGCAAGAGGGCATCAGAGGGCAGACACACTGAAACCATACTCACAGAAAACTAGTCAATCTAATCACACAAGGACCACAGCCTTGTCTAATTCAATGAAACTAAGCCATGCCCACGGGGCAACCCAAGAAGGGCAGGTCATGGTGGAGAGGTCTGACAGAATGTGGTCCACTGGAGAAGGGAATGGCAAGCCACTTCAGTATTCTTGCCTTGAGAACCCCATGAACAGTATGAAAAGGCAAAATGATAGGATACTGAAAGAGGAACTCCCCAGGTGGGTAGGTGCCCAATACGCTACTGGAAATCAGTGGAGAAATAACTCCAGAAAGAATGAAGGGATGGAGCCAAATCAAAATCAATACCCAGCTGTGGATGTGACTGGTGATAGAAGCAAGGTCATATGCTGTAAAGGGCAATATTGCATAGGAACCTGGAATGTCAGGTCCATGAATCAAGGCAAATTGGAAGTGGTCAAACAAGAGATGGCAAGAGTGAATGTCGACATTCTAGGAACCAGTGAACTAAAATGACTGGAATGGGTGAATTTAATTCAGATGACCATTATATCTACTACTGCGGGTAGGAATCCCTCAGAAGAAATGGAGTAGCCATCGTGGTCAACAAATGAGTTCGAAATGCAGTACTTGGATGCAATCTCAAAAACAACAGAATGATCTCTGTTCGTTTCCAAGGCAAACCATTCAATGTCATGGTAATCCAAGTCTACGCCCCAACCAGTAATGCTGAAGAAGCTGAAGTTGAACGGTTCTATGAAGACCTACAAGACGTTTTAGAACTAACACCCAAAAAAGACGTCCTTTTCATTACGGGGAACTGGAATGCAAAAGTAGGAAGTCAAGAAATACCTGGAGTAACAGGCAAATTTGGCCTTGGAATGTGGAATGAAGCAAAGCAAAGGCTAATAGAGTTTTGCCAAGAAAATGCACTGGTCATAGCAAACACCCTCTTCCAACAACACAAGAGAAGACTCTACACATGGACATCACCGGATGGTCGACACCAAAATCAGACTGAGTATATTCTTTGCAGCCAAAGATGGAGAAGTTCTATACAGTCAAAAAAACAAGACCAGGAGCTGACTGTGGCCCAAATCATGAACTCCTTATTACCAAATTCAGACTGAAATTGAAGAAAATAGGGAAAACTGCTAGACCATTCAGGTATGACCTAGATCAAATCCCTTATGATTATACAGTGGAAGTGAGAAATAGATTTAAAGGCCTAGATCTGATAGATAGAGTGCCTGATGAACTACGGACTGAGGTTCGTGACATTGTACAGGAGACAGGGATCAAGACCATCCCCACGGAAAAGAAATACAAAAAAGCAAAATGGCTGTCTGGGGAGGTCTTAAAAATAGCTGTGAAAAGAAGAGAGGCGAAAAGCAAAGGAGAAAAGGAAAGATATAAACATCTGAATGCAGAGTTCCAAAAAACAGCAAGAAGAGATAAGAAAGCCTTCTTCAGCGATCAATGCAAAGAAATCGAGGAAAACAACAGAATGGAAAAGACTAGAGATCTCTTCAAGAAAATTAGAGATACCAAGGGAATATTTCATGCAAAGATGGGCTTGATAAACGACAGAAATGGTATGGACCTAACAGAAGCAGAAGATATGAAGAAGAGGTGGCAAGAATACACAGAACTGTACAAAAAAGATCTTCATGACCCAGACAATCACGATGGTGTGATCACTCTTCTAGGGCCAGACATCCTGGAATGTGAAGTTAAGTGGGCCTTAGAAAGCATCACTACGAACAAAGCTAGTGGAGGTGATGGAATTCCAGTTGAGCTATTTCAAATCCTGAAAGATGATGCTGTGAAAGTGCTGCAGTCATTATGCCAGCAAACTTGGAAAACTCAGCAATGGCCACAGGACTGGAAAAGGTCCGTTTTCATTCCAATCCCAAAGAAAGGCAATGCCAAAGAATGCTCAAACTACCGCACAACTGCAGTCATCTCACACGCTAATAAAGTAATGCTCAAAATTCTCCAAGCCAGGCTTCAGC
Organism: Ovis canadensis; assembly: GCF_042477335.2. NCBI lineage: Eukaryota > Metazoa > Chordata > Mammalia > Artiodactyla > Bovidae > Ovis > Ovis canadensis. The sequence goes on along the minus strand of NC_091255.1, from coordinate 55,866,980 downwards.
AATACATGAACCATGAACTTCCAGATGTTCAAGCTGGTTTTAGAAAAGGCAGAGGAACCAGAGTTCAAATTGCCAACATCCGCTGGATCATGGAAAAAGCAAGAGAGTTCCAGAAATACATCTATTTCTGCTTTAGTGACTACGCCAAAGCCTTTGACTGTGTGGATCACAATAAACTTTGGAAAATGCTGAAAGAGATGGGAATACCAGACCACCTGACCTGCCTCTTGAGAAATCTGTATGTAGGTCAGGAAGCAATAGTTAGAACTGGACATGGAACAACAGACTGGTTCCAAATAGGAAAAGGAGTACGTCAAGGCTGTATATTGTCAGCCTGCTTATTTAACTTATATGCAGAGTACATCATGAGAAACGTTGGACTGGAAGAGGCACAGGCTGGAATCAAGACTGCCGGGAGAAGTATCAATAACCTCAGATATGCAGATGACACTACCCTTATGGCAGAAAGTGAAGAGGAACTAAAAAGCCTCTTGATGAAAGTGAAAGAGGAGAGTGAAAAAGTTGGCTTAAAGCTCAACATTTAGAAAACGAAGAGCATGGCATCCAGTCCCATCACTTCATGGGAAATAGATGGGGAAACAGTGGAAACAGTGTCAGACTTTATTTTGGGGGGCTCCAGAATCACTGCAGATGGTGACTGCAGCCATGAAATTAAAAGACGCTTACTCCTTGGAAGAAAAGTTATGACCAACCTAGATAGCATATTCAAAAGCAGAGACATTACTTTGCTGACTAAGGTCCGTCTAGTCAAGGCTATGGTTTTTCCTGTGGTCATGTACGGATGTGAGAGTTGGACTGTGAAGAAGGCTGAGCACCGAAGAATTGATGCTTTTGAACTGTGGTGTTGGAGAAGACTCTTGAGAGTCCCTTGGACTGCAAGGAGACCCAACCAGTCCATTCTGAAGGAGATCAACCCTGGGATTTCTTTGGAAGGAATGATGCTAAAGCTGAAACTCCAGTACTTTGGCCACGTCATTCAAAAAGTTGACTCATTGGAAAAGACTCTGATGCCGGGAGGGATTGGGGGCAGGAGAAGGGGATGACAGAGGATGAGATGGCTGGATGGCATCACGGACTCGATGGACGTGAGTCTGAGTGAACTCCGGGAGTTGGTGATGGACAGGGAGGCCTGGCGTGCTGCGATTCATGGGGTCGCAAAGAGTCGGACACGACTGAGTGACTGAACTGAACTGAACTGAGACTACAGAATATCACAAATTTACAAAAAACAAATCTATAAGAGTTTTATTTATTTCAAATATGTAAAATTTTATAAGAAAATAAAAAGCTAGATATTCACTGTAAAAATTTGATGTTAAAATAACTGATAATTTTAACTGGATAAAAGTATAACTATATATTAAAATATATGTATGAAAAAGAAAGCATTTTTTAAAATTACATATTTAACTCACTATTTAAATCTAATTTCAAATTAAAAATTAGACTATTTCCTAAATATTAATTTCTCATTGTACACTCTCAGATTTATGAATGTAGAAGTTTAAGTACATATCTAACATACAGTTGGATTTTTAAAGTAATTGGTCTGCAGGAATAGTGTGCAAATTAAACCAGTTTAAATCACTTACTCTTTTTAAAAAACCTTGCTGTTAAAAATATATAAGCTTGAATTAATAGTCAAAAACAGCTGTATCAAGGGAACTGCAATCAGTATTAAGAGACCACTATTTTAAACTTTAAGCACCTTGTACAAGTTGAAGATAGGCAGAAACTAAACGGAAGAATGGACATTTACTTCTTTTAAATCAGAAAATATCACTCACAAAAGGGCTTGGGCTGACAGCATAAACCCTATATAGCTTCCTCTAGCTTCCTTCTTTAGCAACAAGAATGTAAACAGTAAACTATGAGAGTACCAAACTATGAAGGCAGACAATGGATGGTGAAAATGGATTTTTGGGAGGAAATAGTTAATATTACAATGCAGTACTAAAAAGACTTGTGACATTAAATTTTCCTGAAGTTCAGGGGAAGCACAATCCCAAAGCTCAAATAAGGGAAACTAGAAAGGAACCCAGAAGAATAGAAATGGAAAAAAAATAGAAATTTATTTACTTTTGAATAAATTACATTTGAAAGCAAAATTTAGTGCAAAAGGTAACTATCTCTGGATAGTTACTCATTCAATATACGAATCACTGTATACCTAACGTAAGCTTGGAATAAAGCAGTGTCACCAGTTAGCCAGTTTCTCTATCTGGAAATTTCAGGACAAATTATTTCCTCCCATTCTTTTCCTTTCTGAGCCATTCTATTAATTAAATCCCTTCTGCTGCTGCTGCTAAATCGCTTCAGTTGTGTCCAACTCTGTGCGACCCTATGGACAGCAACCCACCAGACAGGCTCCTCTGTCCACAGGATTCTCCAGGCAAGAATATTGAAATGGGTTGCCATTTCCTTCCTATTTTACCTCAAAAATGTCTTTCCTGTGTATCCTCTTTATTCCTATCGTCACTTCTTTAGCCTTTTCATCATCTCAACTAGTATCTCCTCACTACAGTCCATTTTTTTACACTGATGCCAGAGTTATCTTCTTTAAAATGTTACTCATTCTTAGAACATATATTACTGAGTATTTACTATATGCCAGGCAGGTGCTAAGATACAGCAGTAGAAAAGAGATTAAACTCATCATGAAACTTTTATTAGATAGGAAGGACAGATAATTTTTTAAAAAACGAAGACATATCATAAGATAACTAGTGATAATTACAACAGAGAGAAAATATAAAAGGGGAGACAGAATAAAAAGGCAGACATAAAGAAGGGGTTAGGGTTTGACCTTACTTAGAAGGAAACTTCTAAATAAAGTCCCTATTGGAGAAGGGGAGCTATCATTTCAGGCAAAGGGAACAAGCATTAAACTCCTAAGCCAGGAGGAGGCTAATATGACTGAAAAGATGTGAACAAGAACAAGAGGTACAGGTAAAGGAAATGAAGTCAAAAGTAATCAAGGACAGATCTTATAGAATTATGGAAGGACACAGGCTTCTAAACAACTCCTGGCAGTCTCTAATGAATGTACTGGGCACCTCACTGCTGAAATTTGTCACAGTGGTCTTTGTTTCTGCCTGCCAACCTTCTTTCCCCACATGCCCATCCCCAAATATTCTACCTTAAGCCTGTAAGAATGGATGAGTACACATCCACAACTATTTGGAGGCATTATTTAACTTAATTCCTTCAATTCTAATCTTCATATTTTCCACTGTAGTTAAGACTCCCTAACATTTTAAGTAAATATTGTAGGACTGTATGGGCAGAAAAATAACCGAGACCAATATTCTACTGCATTAAAAATGTTGTTTATTTATTTTTATTTATTTAAATATAACACACAGTTCAGTTCAGTCGCTCAGTCGTGTCTGACTCTTTGCGACCCCATGAATCACAGCACGCCAGGCCTCCCTGTCCATCACCAACTCCCAGAGTTCACTCAGACTCACGTCCATCGAGTCAGTGATGCCATCCAGCCATCTCATCCTCTGTCGTCCCCTTCTCCTGCCCCCAATCCCTCCCGGCATCAGAGTCTTTTCCAATGAGTCAACTCTTCCCATGAGGTGGCCAAATTACTGGAGTTTCAGCTTTAGCATCATTGCTTCCAAAGAAATCCCAGGGCTGATCTCCTTCAGAATGGACTGGTTGGATCTCCTTGCAGTCCAGGGGACTTTCAAGAGTCTTCTCCAACACCACAGTTCAAAAGCATCAATTCTTTGGCGCTCAGCCTCCTTCACAGTCCAACTCTCACATCCATACATGACTACTGGAAAAACCATAGCCTTGACTAGACAGACCTTAGTTGGCAAACACATAACTCATACAACTCAACATCAAAAAAACAAATAACCTGATTAAAAAATGGGCAGAAGAAAATAGACATTTTTCCAAAGAAGAAACGCAGATAGCCAATAGGTAAATGGAAAAATGCTCAACATCACTAGTTATCAGGGAAATGAAAATCAAAATCACAATGAGATATCACATCACACTAATCAGAATGGTTATCATCAAGAAGAAAACACGTAACAAATGATGGCAAAGAAAAGGGAATCCTCGCATGTTGGTGGTGATAATGTAAACTGGTGCAGCCACTATGGAAAACACTACGAAGGTGTCTCAAAGAACTAACAACTGAACTACCATATAACCAAGCAATTTCACTCCTGGGTATATATTTGATTAAAAAAAAAAAAAAAGACCAAGCAGAAAAGACACATTCCCCTAATGGTCACAGTAGCATTACTTATAAATGCCAAGGTATGGAAGTAACTTACGTGCCCATCAACAGATGAACGGATAAAGAAGATGTGGTATAAAATACAATGGAATGCTACTCAGCCTTCAAAAGAAAAAAAAGGAAATTTTTCCATTTGTACCAACATGAACACACTTGGAGGACTTTATGATAAGTGAAGTCAGTCAGTCAGAGAAAGGCAACAGTGATTCACTCATTTATGAAATCTAAAAACTACAACAAACTAGTGAATTTAATTAAAAAAAGGTAGACTCACAGATATAAAGAAAAAATTAGTGGTTATCAGTGTGGGGGAGGGGTGAAATAAGAGATACAAATTATTGGGTGTAAGATATGCTATAAAGATATATGGTACAACACAGGGAATATAGCCAATATTTTATAATAACTGTAAATGGAGTATAACCTTTAAAAACTGTATTTTTTTTATTTTTAAAATTAATATCAATTGGATTAAAGTCCTTTTAAAAATCAGGAAAGTCAAAGATACTCATGTAATTAATTAATTTACATCTAAGGTGACTGTTCAAATAATAAACATACAAAATACTGACAAACCAACTCACAATGTCTAATTGTTACGCATATTTAACATGTTTTCATGATGATCAGAAAAAATGAGAGATCAAAAAAGAAAAAGAAAAAACAGAGAGCAAAAATACACACAAATAAAATAATAAAATCTCTTTCAACTACCAAAGGAAGTCACCAAACTCTTGGCTACTTTTTGCTTTGATATAATCCTTAATCCTTAAAATTTGTTAAAAACTGACTCACTACTTCAAAGAAATGACCTTTAGAGTTCAGATCTCAGTTTAGACTTAATTCCATTACTAACTGTCCCATTTATTCAGTGACAGGCAATATAAGGAAGAGTGAGAATTCAATTGTTTCTATTCCTATGGATGTCTACTAGCTACAAACACTGCTGCTGCTGCTAAGTCGCTTCGGTCATGTCCGACTCTGTGAGACCCCATAGACAGCAGCCACTAGGCTCCTCCGTCCCTGGGATTCTCCAGGCAAGAACACTGGAGTGGGTTGCCATTTCCTTCTCCAATACATGAAAGTGAAAAGTAAAAGTGAAGTCGCTCAGTCGTGTCCGACTCTTCGCGACCCCATGGACTGTAGCCTACCAGGCTCCTCCGTCCATGGGATTTTCCAGGCAAGAGTACTGGAGTGGGGTGCCATTGCCTTCTCTGTACAAACACTAGATAAAGTCTTTTAATCTCAGGTAAACCTTTTCACCTCTCATTTGTGAAATGGAATGGTATTTGCTGTACAGATTAAATGAGGTAATAACATGTTAAAGTACTTTCCCTTTATGAAATATAGAACACAGGGAATGTAAGTTAACCGTTACTTAACACATGCTCTATCAAAGACAAGAAATGTAACCAAATGACTTCCTACATTCTCTTTCAACAAAATATAAATGTCAATATAACGACAGTATGAACTGTGGAGGGTAAAAAGGCAGTGAACACTTCTTATCCTTAGGACAGTTAAACTATTAGGGAAGCATGTCTAGAAAGTTTACATGTAATAAAAGGTATTACCTTAAGCTTCACATTAGGAATAAACACTAGAGTACATGAGGCACAAGAGTGATCACTGTGAACCTGAATAAGATACAAGCTGGACTTTAATGATTGGGTAGGATTTAAAGAAGAGACAAGTATAATGGCAAGTTTATTCCAGACAGGGTGAATGTCATGATCAAAGGGGCACAGAAAATATAAAGCATTAAGATCAATTTGGATAAAGCAGAAAGTTTCTGAGTAAGAGTTATAGGGAATAAAGCCAGAGAAGGAAGTTAGGTAAGGTCAGGTGCCAAGCTAAGAATTTTCTAATCAGGAAAATTAATATGGCAGCAAGATAAGAGTAGGGCGGGTGCTACTGAGTCAGAGAATATAGTAAATTTACTCATTAATTTAACAAATATCTGTTGATCTACTAATTTCCAGGCACCATTCTAGATGCTGGGACTAATACAGTCAGTGAACCTGTAGGACTTACATCTACTTACAAACCATGCAAACAAAGAAAAATATCTCAGAGTCATATGTACAACAGTTTAAGGACAGAAAGGGTAACAAGGGGATCTGAATGTGGTGGAGGCTGAGGAGGAAGCTCAGTGAGTGTTAAAAATAGAAAGCTGTAGGCATATGAGGGGCAGATAATACACGGAATATCTCTGTATCCTTCCCTCAATATTGTTAAGAACATAAAAGAGCTCTTAAAAAAAAAAAAGTCTATTAAAAAAAGAAGAAGGTTGAGGAGGCAGAAGTGTTATTATCAAGGTCTCTGTAAGTACAGTGAAAGACTTTAAATTTTATACTTAAACCTACTGAAATCTATTATAGGGTTCTAAGATTAGGGTTTGGAAAACACCCTGATGCTGGGAGGGATTAGGGGCAGGAGGAGAAGGGGACGACAGAGGATGAGATGGCTGGATGGCATCACCGACTTGATGGACATGAGTTTGAGTGAACTCCAGGAGTTGGTGATGGACAGGGAGGCCTGGCGTGCTGTGATTCATGGGGTCGCAAAGAGTCAGACACGACTGAGAGACGGAACTGAACTGAAGATTAGGGTTTATAAAATCTGATGAAGTTTAAGATCACTGCAGATATTTACTAAGTCAGAACATGGGTAGGAGGACAAAGACTGGTTATTGTGAAATAACACAATATTATAAATCAACTATATTTCAATAAAAATAAATTAAGGAAATTTTTTTAAAAAGAACAACAAATAAATGGCACGGGGTAAGAGAAATCAGCAATTTTTTTTAACAACTCTGTGAACGGGTTTGACAGTATAGAACACGGGCAACCAAATTTGTCTATAATGGGCCAAACAGAAAATATTTCAGTCTCCTTTCCAACCACATAATTCTGCTCTTGCAGTATGAAAGCAGACAATATAGACAATACACACACAAGTGACTTTGGCTACGTCCACACAAAATTCTATTTACAAAAACAGGTGGTAGGCCAGATTGAGTGAAGGAACCCCTTTCTCCAAATTCAAAGCTAATTTCCCCTGTCCCCTGATTCTCCAAACAAGCCTTCTACCAAGTTCAAGGTGACAACAGTCTGGGGGGCTGGAAGCTTGACAATAATGTTGAGCAAGAGCACATAATGAAATGGTACTTAGATCCCAGAGTTCTGTTAAAGAGAGAGGACTGACATACACACAGAATAGACTTCTACATAGATATCAGAAATACATGTGAATTGAGACAAACTAAGGTGATGGACAGGGAGGCCTGGTGTGCTGCAATTCATGGGGTCGCAAAGAGTCGGACACGACTGAGCGACTGAACTGAACTGAAACCTACGCCTTGTCCACCTCAACCCTCCATCAAATCCAAGAGAGCCAGACCCTCATCATAGCTGTCTTACTCAGGAAAAGGCTTTCCTTCTCTAAGTCTCAACAGAAATTCAATTATCAAATAGAAAAAAGAGAATTTTATTCAAGCCAAACTGAAGATTACAATCCAGAAAGCAGAATCACAGAAAGCTCTGAGAACTATTCCACTTGTTAGAAGTTGAGAGCACAGTCAAATACATTTTTGAGACAAAGGATCATACGTCAAAATGGCATACTGATATTTTACATAAAGTTCACCAAGGATACAACAGTCCAGGTAAACACAAACAAAGCAAACAGCAAGTAAACAGCAAGTCACCATGACTCCCTACAGAGCTGGGAAAAAATACTATTCTTTTAAGAAGTTACACTGCTAGTGTTAGAAAGAAAAAAGATGGTTTACGGTTAAGCAGACACTCATTTTTCAGGAGCTCATATATAATGCGTATGCACACTGCACATTAGGGAGGGAGAAGTTCCAAACAAACACAAAGAATTTTATGTTTAATCTTTCTTGTCCTGCCTTAAAATATAAATTTCATTTCATCTAAATAAAAATACTATTAATATTTACTCTAACCTCTACAGAAACACAATGTCTGGTAAACAACAGAAAAATGATGAGATGTGTGAAGAAACAAAAGAATTCACAAGGCAGATGCACATATGATGTAAGCGTTGGATTTAGCTGAGATATCAACTATTAAACTATTATTTTTAGCTGTTACATAAAAGTTAAGGAAAAAAGGAGGCTAAAAACAGAAAAACAACAGATGAAAAGGTTAAACATTTCATTAGAGAAATGAACTATCTTAAAAAGAACTAAATGAACATTCTATAATTGAAAATACCATCTAAATTAAGAATTAACCAACTGGACTTAAAAACTGACTGAACTCAGCAGAAAAATGTCAATAAACCTGGAGACAGGCCAACATAAATTGACCAAAGTGAAAAAAAATTACCAAAAGCTAAGAAAAATAACACAGTTCGAGGTGCATTTGTTGTGCTGTGCTAAGCTGCTTCAGTTGTGTTCAACTCTTTGCAACTCTGTGGACAGCAGCCCACCAGACTCCTCTGTCCACGGGATTCTCCGCTCAAGAATACCTGAGTGGGTTGTCATGCCTTCCTCCAGGGGATCTTCCCAACCCAGGGATCAAACCTGTGTCTCTTACATCTCCTGCGCTGGCAGGAGGGTTCTTTATCATTAGTGCCACTTGAGAAGCCCTGAGATGCATGAGGTAATGTCAAACAATCTAAGTAAAAATTAAAGTTCCAAAATATAGATGATAAAAGGGTAGAAGAAATCCTTTAAGAAATAATAGCTGAAGTTTTCCACAACTGATGAAAGACATCAACACATAGACTCAACACATAAATCCAAACAACAGGAAGAAAGGTACATCATAGCTAAATGCTAACACCCAAGATAAAAAATTTTAATCAATCAGACTAAATAAATAAGTCACATTTCATTCCAAGGTAAAAACAATGAGAATGACTGCCAACTTATTATCAGAAACCAAAAAAAAACCAGAATAACATCTTTAAAAGTGTTGAAAGAAAAGAACTGCCAATCTAAGATTTTATACTCAGGGGAAATAGCCTTTAAAAATGAAGGTAATATTATGAGAAAACAAAAGCTGAGATAATTCACTATAGTGACCCACACCTCAAGAAATGCAAAGAAAGTTCTGCAGGGTGAAAAAAAAGTTATTCCAGATAAAACATCATTTTAAAAGAATGAATGAAGAATACTAGAAGAAAGAAATATATGAGCCAACTTTTTAAAAAGACATTTTAAAAAACATCTGGGAAATGCCATGAACAGATGAAATGGACATTTTCTAGGAAAATAATAAATTATCCAAGCTGGTCTAGAGGAAACCTAATTAGACTGATGACAATAAAATAAAAAGTATTGTCAAAAAACTACCTAAAAACCCCTCCAAGAAACTCAGGCTAGCCATTTTTATGTCTGAGTTTCAATAAGATTTCAAGAAATAAATAATTTATATGATACATGAAGCACAGTAAAAGATGAAGTCATGACAATTCATCCTGTGAAGTTTAGCACAGCTCAAACAACTCTGAATAAATAGGACAAAAATAAAATTGGAAACAGAGGTGAAAACATGAGTGCAAGTGCATGTATCTATCTGATGAGAAGTGATATTAGTTTAATTGCTAAACTGCTACAAATACCTGAAATATAAATAAAACCAGTCAAATCAGATAAGTTTCAAAATGCAATTTCAAGGTTCTCACCACTTTTCTTCACTCTCAGTCATATTCATTTTCGCAGCCTACCACCAAATAAGAATCCTTCTTCTCTTTAATACAGGCACACTCTGTCACTTTCACTAATGACTTTTCACCTCAAATTCTGTGACAGCCTATCTTAATTGGCAAGGACAAATGAATTTCATAAAGAATAGACATCTCAACTGACAAAATAAATTGGGCAAATAGATGGGCAAGGACCAGAAAGCGAAACAGTAGTCAATAAAAATATGACAGGTTCGGGCTTTATTACAAAAGATGTTGCAGCTCTATAATTAAATAAGAAAAATCCTTTCCTCATATTAAATAGGAGTGTTTTCTAACCAAATTTGTTAGACCAAGGTACAGAAAAGGTAAAAACCCTTGAAAAGCTTATGTTGTAATTTCATGGTTTATTAGTGAAATAAAACTTACTGTCCCTGGAAGGGAAAAGATACTTTTATAGCATAAATATATTTATATGAATACTACTGTACATATTTCTTTATAGTTTGTTATGAGTATTCACTATTCAGAGAGCAATGAAGGTTTTAATTAATTTCAATGCCCAATTAGGGGCAGTGAGGCGGCCAGGGGGAATGCCTATAACAAATTCTCTAACAAACTGCCCTATTTTCACAGATGAACAGAGTTTTTGCTCATAAAGTGATTAAAGAGAAATCAACTCAAACTCAAATATCAAGAGATATTTCATATTTCAGAGAGTATATTCAGTTCGCTCAGTTGTGCCTGACTCTTTGCAACCCTATGAACTGCAGCACGCCAGGCCTCCCTGTCCATCATCAACTTCTGGAGTTCACCCAAACTCATGACCATTGAGTCAGTGATGCCATCCAACCACCTCATCCTCTGTCATCCCCTTCTCCTCCTGCCCTCAGTGTTTCCCAGCATCAGGGTCTTTTCCAATGAGTCAGCTCTTTGCATCAGGTGGCCAAAGTATTGGAGTTTCAGCATCAACATCAGTCCTTTCAATGAACACTCAGAACTGATCTCCTTTAGGATGGACTGGTTGGATCTCCTTGCAGTCCAAGGGACTCTCAAGAGTCTTCTCCAACCCCACAGTTCAAAAGCATCAATTCTTTCACGCTCAGCTTTCTTCATAGTCCAACTCTCACATCCATACATGACTACTGGAAAAACCATAGCCTTGACTACCCAGTACTTAGTGATTAACAAATACGTATCTGTTGACAGAAACTAAATCATGATCTATGAAAGTAAAACAATAAACTGGACTTCATCATGTTAAAAACTTTGTGAAAAGACTGCTAAGGGGATAGAAACACAATCAATAGGCTGACAGAAAATATTTGCAAACAACATTATCTGACAAAGGCTAGAATATATTACATAAAGAATTCTCAAAACCTAACACATGAACAACAACAACTCAACCAGAAGACAACCAAAAGCCATGGAGAGATATTTCACCAAAGAAGACATATAGAAAGCAAATAAGTGCATGAAAAGATGCTCAGTATCACTGAGTCACTAGGGAAACACAAACTAAAACCACAGCGAGATACCAATATACACAGCGACAACACCAAATGCTAGGAAGGATGAGAAGAAATTAGATTATTTGCACATTGCTGGTGGAAATGTAAAATGGTATAGACACTCTGAAAAAGACACAGAACTTTCTTTACTTGTAACTAAAACATGTCCTAGGAACTGTACTCGTGGACATTTACCCCAAAGAAACAAAAGCACTTGTTCACACAAAACCCTGTACATTTCTCCATATGACCAGCAATCCACTCCAATACCTCCATTCTATCTCCAGCTTAAGTCTAAATCAAAGACAGATTTTGGCTGTTCAACATTTAGAAGGTATCTTTTGGTCATAATGGCATTTGTGTCCTACAATGTGTCGGACAGCTCCACAAAATGAAGTGGCAATGATGCTCCAGCCTTATTAATACCATGGTTTTCTTCCTCTCTGTCCTAAACAAGTATAGCCTATTTGCCTATGTAACCATGCATTTTTATCAGTTTTAATATCTTATAAGTCATACCAGAATCAATGATTCCTTTCCATATTTCATTATTTACATTTATTCTTCCACAGAATTTTAAAGTTATTTTACTTCTGTTTCACTGGCTATGCTAAAGCATTTGACTGTATGAATCACAACAAGCCGTGGAAGATTCTTCAAGTGACCGCAATACCAGACCACCTTACCTGCCTCCTGAGAAGTCCGTATGCAGGTCAAGAAGCAACAGTTAGAACCGCACATGGAACAACGCAGTGGTTCCAAACTGGGAAAGGAGAATGTCAAGGCTGTATATTGTCACCTGGCTTATTTAATGTCTATGCAGAGTAAATCTTGTGAAATGCTGGGCTGGATGAAGCACCAGCTGAAATCAAGACTGCTGGGAGAAATATCAACAACCCCAGATATGCAGATGACACCACCCTTATGTCAGAAAGCAAAGAGGAACTAAAGAGCCTCTTGATGAAAGTGAAACAGGAGAGTCAAAAAGTTGGCTTAAAACTGAACATTCAGAAAACTAAGATCATGGCATCTGGTCCCATTACAGATGGGGAAACAATAGAAACAGTGACAGACAATTTTCTCGGGCTCCAAAATCACTGCAGATGGTGACTGCAGTGAAATTAAAGACACTTGCTCCTTGGAAGAAAAGTTATGATCAACCTAGACAGCATATTAAAAAGCAGAGACATTACTTTACCAACAAAGGTCCACATAGTCAAAGCTATGGCTTTTCTAGTAGTCATGTATGGATATGAGAGTTGGACTATAAAGAAAGCTAAGCACCGAAGAATTGATGTTTTTGAACTGCAGTGTTGGAGAACTCTTGAGATCCCATGGACAGCAAGGAGATCAAACCAGTCAACCCTAAAGGAAATCATCGCTGAATAATCATTGGAAAGACTGATGCTAAAGCTGAAACTCCAATACTTTGGCCACCTGATGCGAAGAACTGACTCACTGGAAAAGACCCTGATGCTGGGAAAGATTGAAGGCAGGACGAGAAGAGGACAAAAGAGGATGAGATGGCTGGATGGCATCACCGACTAGATGGATGTGAGTCTGAGCAAGCTCCAGGAGTTGGTGATGGACAGGGAAGCCTCATGTGCTGTATGTAGTCCATGGGGTTGCAGAGTTGGACACAACTGAGAGACTGAACTGAACTGAATCCAACTGAAAATGAACCTGTTTCCTGAATGGAACTGAAATAAATTTATATGTAAATCCAGAAGCATGATATGTCTTTCCACTTGTCCAAGTCTTATAGGGAAGCTTGGCGTGCTGCAATCCATGGGGTTGCAAAGAGTTGGACATGACTGAGCAACTGAACTGAACCAAAGTCTTACACACTTCAATAAAGTTTCCTGTTAAATCTATTCCTGAGAATTTGATGGCTGTTATACCTGTGAATGTAATTTTTTTTCTCATTTACATTCCTAATCAGTAAATACTGGCAGAGCTAAAAGTGTCAATCACCCTGCCAAATTACATTATTATTTCTAATAGATATTTACTGGATTCTGGGGTTTTTACCTTGCCTAAAAATAAAAATGGCGTTGTCTTGTCTTTTTACTGGATACTGGGAACTTCTAAACAATTTTGAAAAAGGTTGATAATAGGAGAAATCTCTATCATGTTTCTGTTTTTATGGAAATGGCTGATTCATTTCTTTGTTTAGAATGATATTTGCTGTTGGATTTGGTGAATACCCTTTATTAAAGTATCCTTCTATATTAATGATGTTTTTAATGGTTGCTCAGATTTATAAAATGCTTTAGCAGAATATAATGATATAATAATGTGGTTTTATTTTTTTTTCTAAGTAAAAACTTGTGTTGATTTTCTGATACAGAAACATTTTTGCTTTCCTGGAACAAATTCTACTTGTAGTATATTATCAGGAATTATTTACATTTAACCATAGTTTTATTTACTTTGCCTACTTTTCTTTCTGCATTTCTGCTTTCTCATGTTCATTTTTTATTTTAGAAAGGAGATAGCCTCAAGATATTTTTTTCTTCCAATGGCTGTGTTATACTAGGGGTACTATACTTTTTGAGTTCCTGAATAATCTGAACTTGATAATATTTTTCCCCCCGCATACCTGAATGATGATTTACCAAAACAATGATACCGAATAGTGGCACTAGTTATATCAAAGAACTTTTAGTAATTACTTGCATGATTGTAAACAATAAAAACAACAGTTAAAAAATATACAAATATTTAAATTTTATAAAACACAAAAACACATATTTTTCCTTTATCACTCATAATTCAAAAGAACCACACAGTTGTCTTTTCACAAGAGTTCCAAGTCCTACATACATCAGAAACAATTTCCACATTATAAATCTGAAGTAAGCTACAAAATTCAAAGTTGATCTTCACATGTCCTTTGAGGGAAAACTTTGCCTGAGAAAATCCATTTGTTATTACTTGACATAAAATCTATTTGTTAAATCTTCATCTAGTGGCCCACATAAAAGTTCAGATCAACTATTCAAAGAATGAATTAGAATACCCAATTTCCTTTATTAGGAATGCTTTTCAAACTAAAAATTAAAATGGTTCTCTAAAACAAAACAAATGATTAAGCCATGAGAAAACTTACCTTACTAATTTTAAAAATATGCCATGAGCCAAAAATAATAATATAAAGAATAAAGCACCCACCCAATTATTCACTAATGATTAAAGAAAAAAAAAACTGTGATGATAAAAACAATAATGATATCATTTCATAAACACATTTTTCCTTTTAATATCAAATTTATTCTTGCTTTGGAATTTCTCAGTGAACACTTTAAGAAAAACAGACTGCTCCTCTACAAATTCCTGCCATACAGAACACAAATCACTATTTTTATAACTACTCTAATTTATAAACATTTCACATGAAAAATCATGGAAAAGAAAAAATACTAGAATAAGACCCCCAAAATCATTATAGACACAATTAAATACCTAGTAAATCAAAATAATAAGCTTTAATACTATAGTAGAATCTTGACATACATGGGTTTAATAATATGATAGCTACTAAAGCAGCAGTTATTCAAATGTCTAGAATACAATGACTGGTAATCTTGCTGAAGCACAAATTTGGTGCCTACCTCTAATAAGCATAGTATTTAGAAATGAATCACTCACCTAGTGCTCAGGGCAAAAAGTCTAGGCAGCATCTGCATCTTAATATGGCTTTAGTCTTTTTCTACTACCTATTTTATATGGATTAATTGCTATGAAGGGACAGAAAATCCTACTGCTGGTATCAAAAGTGAAAAACTAAGAAAATCACAGTTCTTGGCCAGAAGACAAATTTTGGATAAACTATTTCTTTAAATGTCAAATTTGAGGGCAGTTCAGATCTCTGACATGTATGAGTAAGTGAATGAGTGTGTGTGTGTGTGTGTGTGTGTGTGTGTGTGTGAGGGCAGTTCAGATCTCTGACACGTATGAGTGAATGAGTGTGTGCGTGTATGTGTCTGTGTGTGTGTGTGTGCGCTTCTTTCAAAATGTGGTCAGTGGAGTTGGGGGAACTTAACCAGTATGGTGAAGTGAAGTGAAGTCGCTCAGTCGTGTCCGACTTCGGGACCCCGTGGACTATAGCCTACCAGGCTCCTCCATCCATGGGATTCTCCAGGCAAGAATACTGGAGTGGGCTGCCATTTCCTTCTCCAGAGGATCGTCCCAACCCAGGGATTGAACCCGGGTCTCCCACATTGCAGGCAGACACTTTAACCTCTGAGCCACCAGGGAAGCCTGTCAACTATTATTTGTCTTCTGTCAAATCCAATCAGTGTTTGAAGAGATGCAATAAGTAAATGCTATATAGTTCTCTGGATTCAATTCTGGAACACAATGAAGACTTTAATGAAAAAGCTAATGAAATCCAAATAGAAATCCAGAGTTTAGTTAATAGCAATGTACCAGTGTTGGTTTCTTAGTTTTGACAAATGCACCATGGTAACATAGATGCAACAATAGGGAAAACCAGGTAAAGAGTATACAGGAATTCTCTGTACTATCTTGGCAACTCTTCTATAGAGCTAAAATTAACCCAAAATAAAAAGCTCACACACAAAAATAAAAATTGGCATAGAAGGAAATATAATTATGTAAGTGAAATCCAAGAGAAACAGATACATTTAGAGTGTCTATCATAGGTACAGACTTTAAGACAGATATAGATATAAATAGCAACTTACCATTGTTCAGACAGGTTAAGAGACAAGATTGAAATATTACTCACAAAGAACAGAAAGAATTAAAAAAAAAACCCTAATGGTGTCTACCTATAAATTTTTCTCAAGTTAGAAGGGAAAATTCATATCTGTACAGCAGAGAAAGTGGAGAGTACCCTGATTTGGTCATCAGAATCACAAATGAGTAACAGATGGACATTGTGTGCCTCCAGCTATAATACCCTAAGAAGAAAACAACATACATTTATGTAACATTCAGACCATAGATATATAACCTGAATCTAATCATTGCAAAAAAAAAAAAAGTAAAATTAGGAGCAGTTCAGTTATTCTTCAAACATGTCAAGAAAGGCTATGAAACCATAACAAATTAAATGAGAGTGAAAAGACGTAACAAGTAATGTAATACCTTATTCTGGACTGAATCTTGGAAAGGAAGGGATAAAATTCTATTTAAAAATCACTAGGTAAACTGACAAAATTTAGAGAATAAATGGTAAATAGGATGAAAGTATTATATTAACAATTGCTTGAGGTGAATCCATGTACTGTGGTTATAAAAAGTAATCTCCTTAAGAAATACATACTGAAATTTTTAAGAGTAAAGGGGCATGATGCATTTGACCCATCTTCAAATATCTGAAGATATAAACCAATGAAACAATTCCAGTGGAATCTTGTACAGAATGCTGCTGCTGCTGCTGCTGCTAAGTCACTTCAGTCGTGTCCGACTCTGTGCAGCCCCATAGATGGCAGCCCACTAGGCTCCTCTGTCCCTGGGATTCTCCAGACAAGAATACTGGAGTGGGTTGCCATTTCCTTCTCCAATGCATGAAAGTGAAAAGTGAAAGTGAAGTCGCTCAGTCGTGCCCGACTCTTAGCGACCCCGTGGACTGCAGCCTACCAGGCTCCTCCATCCGTGGGATTTTCCAGGCAAGAGTACTGAAGTGGGTTGCCATTGCCTTCTCCGTTGTACAGAGTAGGTACTTAATAAACATTTGTTGATTGATTAGATTGTAATAATTCTTGAAAACACATTCCCAGAACACACATATACTTGTTCTGAACAAATGATCTGATAAAGCATAGTTTACCAGGAAAAGAGAATTTAGGAGGCTAATCAGATTTACTTCACACATTTATTCTTTGTTTTGCAAAAGAATGTTTAAAAGCTTTCTACTGTAAAATAAAACATATAAAAAGCCACATTAAAAAAATAAAGAGTGAGTGAGACAGAAAGGGTGAAGTAGAGAGGAGACACTCGTGTATGTACATACGGAAAGAGAATACTGACACAAATACAGTGAAAAGTTCATGAATCTATGGGAGGGTATATGGAGTTTTTTGCATTATTGTTGCAACTTTTCTGCAAACTTAAAATTATTTCCGAATTAAAAAAAATTAATGAAGCAAATGGAATTTCTAGAACTGAAATGTACAAAAACTAAAATTAAGAACTGAATGCAGTTAAAATCAGATTATAGACCAATGAAGAGTGAATTAGTGAACAAACATTCTTTGGCATTTCCCTTCTTTGAGACTGCAATGTCAAAGAATGTTCAAACTCCCATATAACTGTGCTCATTTCACATGCTGGCAAGGTTATACTCAAAATTCTTCAAGCAAGGCTTCACCAGTAAGTGAACTGAGAACTTCCAGATGTACAAACTGGGTTTCAAAGTGGCAGAAGAACCAGAGATCAAATTGTCAACATTCTCTGGATCAAGGAGAAAGCAAAGGAGTTCCAGAAAAAAATCTATTTCTGCTACACCGACTACACTAAAGCCTTTGACTGTATGGATCACAACAAGCTGTGGAAAATTCTTAAAGAGGTAGGAATACCAGAGTGCCTTGCTTATCTCCTGAGAAATCTGTATGTGGGTCAAAAGCAATAGTTATAACTGGACTTGGTAGGGGTGGTGGGGAGGGGCAGAACTGGACATGAAACAAATGGACTGGTTCAAAACTGGGAAAGCAGTACGTCAAGGCTGTATATTGTCACCCTGCTTATTTAACTTACGTGTAGAGTATATTACGCAAAATGTTGGCCTGGACGAACCACAAGCTGGAATCAAGATTGCTGGGAAAAATATCAACAACCTCAGATATCCAGATAATACCACTCTAATGGCAGAAAATGAAGAGGAACTATAGAGCCTCTTGATGGGGGTGAAAGAGGACACTGAAAAAGTTGACTTAAAACTAACATGCAAAAAACTAAGACCATGGCATCTGGTCCCATCATTTCATGGCAAATAGAAAGGGAAAAAGTAGAAGCAGTGACAATTTTTTTTTTTGGCTCCAAAATCACCGCAGATGGTGACTGCAGCTATGAAATTAAAAGACACTTGCTCCTTAGAAGAAAAGTAATGACAAACCTAGACACTATTAAAAAGCAGAGACACCACTCTGCTGACAAAGGTGCATATGGCTTTTCCAGTAGTCATGTATGGATGTGAGAGTTGGACCATAAAGAACACTAAGCACCAGAATTGATGTTTTCGAATGGTGGTGCTGGAGGAGACTCTTGAGAGTCCCTTGGACAGCAAGAAGATCAAACTAGTCAATCTTAAAGGAAATCAATTCTCCACTGATTAAGTGAAGAAGAACTAAAGAGCCTCTTGATGAAAGTGAAAGAGGAGAGTCAAAAAGTTGGCTTAAAGCTCAACATTCAGAACACTAAGATCATGGCATCTGGTCCCATCACTTCATGGCAAATAGATGGAGAAACAGTGGAAACAGTGGCTGACTTTATTTTCTTGGGCTCCAAAACCACTGCAGATGGTGATTGCAGTCATGAAATAAAAAGACGCTTGCTCCTTGGAAGAAAAGTTATAACCAACCTAGACAGCATGTTAAAAAGCAGAGACATTACTTTGCCAACAAAGGTCCATCTAGTCAAAGCTATGGTTTTTCCAGTGGTCACGTATGGATGTGAGAGTTGGACTATAAAGAAACCTGAGCGCCAAAGAACTGATGCTTTTGAACTGTGGTGTTGGAGAAGACTCTTGAGAGTCCCTTGGACTGGCAAGGAGATCCAACCAGTCCATCCTAAAGGAAATCAGTCCTGAATATTCATTGGAAGGACTCATGTTGAAGCTGAAACTCCAATACTTTGGCCATTCTTGATGCGAAGAACTGACTCACTGGAAAAGACCCTGATGCTGGGAAAGATTGAAGGCAGGAGGAGAAGGGGCCGACCGAGGATGAGATGGTTGGATGGCATCACTGCTTCAATGGACATGAGTTTGAGTAAACTCCATGATGGACAGGGAGGCCTGGCACATTGCAGTCCATGGGGTCGCAAAGAGTCGGACACAACTGAGCGACTGAACTGAACTGACTGAAAGGAAATCAGCCCTGAATATTCATTGAAAGGGCTGATATTGAAGCTGAAGCTCCACTACTCTTACCACCTGATGAGAAAAGCCAACTCACTGGAAAAGACTCTGATGCTGGGTAAGATTGAAGGCAAAGGGAAAAGTGGGTGGCGGAGGAAGAGACAGTTAGATAACATCACCCAACGCAAAGGACATGAATTTGATCAAACTCTGGGAACCAGTGGAAGACAGAGGATCCTGGCATGTTACAGTCCATGAGGTTGCAAAGAGTCATACGTGACTTAGCAACTAAACAACAACAACAGATTTTTTATACTATCCAACATAAAGCACAGAGACAAAAGGATAGAAAGAAAGTGTAAGAGACACAAATGAGTGTCTATCAAAAGCATAGCTGGAGTCCCAGAAAGAAAGAACAAAGAGAAAAATGGGGAAAAATGAAATTTAAAAAGATAATGAGAAATAATTTTCCCAAGCAGATGAAAGTCATCAAGCCACATATTCGGAAAACCCTACCAAACATAAATAAATAGAAGCTAAACAAAGATAGATTTAAAAGAAAAGCACTCCTACACACATCAATGTAACATCTAGAAAACTGAAAACAAAGAGATAAAAGACAGATTGCAGACAGCATTTAGACTGACAGCTAACTTTTCACCAGAAGTAATTCAAGAAGCCAGAAGACAATGAACAATATTTCAAAGTGCTGAAAGAAAACAGGTGACAATATATAAATCCACTCCCAGCAAAAACATCCTGTAAAAATAAAGGCAAAATAAAGGTGTCTTCAGATAACTGAAGCAAATTTGCCACATCAAGATTCCAACTAAAGGAAATTATAAAGGGTGTTCTATAAACAAAAAGAAATTTGGTGATTCCATCTAGAAAGTGAAGGAAGGAGGGAATAAAAATCAATAAAAAGGTCAAATCTGTGAATAAATCTATATAACAGTGACTACATAAAACAACAATAATAATGTCTTGTGGAGTTTAAATACAAACTATTTAAACTAATCTAAAGATTCTAAGACTCTTGCATTGTCCAAGGAGACGGTAAAAGTACCAATTGACACCAAACTTTGATTGATGTTTTAATCTTAAAGTTAAGTGGTTACTGAATGAATTATAATCAAGAGTTCATAATCCCCAAATCAATAGGGAGAGATATGGAATATAAAAAATGTTCTGATCAATCCAAAATAAAGCAATAAAAGAGAGGGGGAAAAAAGCACAGAACAGGCAGGACAAGCACAAAACACAGAGCAATGTTATATTCAACCTCAGATATATCACTGGTTGGTAGTGGTTTAATCTCTAGATTAAAGAATCATGTCTGACTCTTGCAACCCCATGGGCCAGGCTCCTTTATCCATGGGATTCTTAAGGCAAGAAGAATGGAATGGATTGTCTTTTCCTTCTCCAGGGGATCTTCCGGACCCAGGAATTAAACCTGGGTCTCCTGCACTGCAGACAGTGCATTCTTTACTGAATGCACTACGAGGGAAGTCTGTATCACTAGCTGAATTAATGTAAATGAATTCCAACATCTCCTTTGAGAGGAAAAACTTGTCTGAATGAATACAAAAAGAAAATTCAACTATGTGCTACTAACAGTATAACCATGTAGATATGTTGAAAATAAAAGAACAGAACAAATTATACCTTATAAATACTATCCAAACAATGCTAGGCAGCTATGTTAACATTAGACAAAGTCAACTTTCAAGCAGAAGGCATTATTAAAAATAAAGAGGAACATTTCATCATGGGGTGTGTGCACATGCGTGTGTGTGTTAGTGGCTCAGTCATGAAAGACTCTGTGATCCCATGGACTGTAGCCCGCCAGGCTCCTCTGTTCATGGGATTCTCCAGGCAAGAATACAGGAGTAGGTTGTCATTTCCTACTCTGGGGATCTTCCCTAATAAGACAGCTTCGAGATACAGACAATTCCACAATCATAGTATAGGATTTAATCACACTTTTCTTGGTAAATAATTTTTTAAAGTTAGGACATAAAGCATTTGAGGATCACCATTTACAAAAATGACCTACACTGTACCCAAACCTGAAGAATCCACATTACTTGGTACATCAAGAACATCAGACAAAACTGACTGTATGCAAAGCTATAAGGAAAACCCAATAAATATAAAAACAATAAAATAATACAGGATAGGTTCTCTGATAAGAGTACAATTAGCTAAGTTAATAATAAGATGACCAGGAAATCATCAACTGTTTGGACATAAACAATTATATTCTAAATAATACCTACGGGTCAAGAAGAAACCACAAGCAGTGCTAAAAAATATTTTGAAGAGAATGATAAAGAATATACCACCAATGCCTTGCTAAGTCACTTCAGTTGTGTCCAGCTCTTTGCAATCCTATGGATAGTAGCCTGCCAGGCTCCTCTGTCCATGGTATTTTCCAGGCAAGAATACTGAAGTGGCTGCCATTTCCTTCTCCAGGGGATCTGATTCAGGTATCAAACCTGAGTTTTCTGTGTCAACTGCATTGCAGGCAAATTCTTTAACACTAAGCCACCAGGGAAGCCCATACCACCCATGAAAACTTGTCAAATGCATAAAAATAGGAAATGGAAAAGCTTAAAAGAATATAATAGAAAGAAGGATTTACTGGACTGGAATGGGTAAATTTAACTCAGATGACTATTATATCTACTCCCTGGTGGCTCAGAGGTTAAAGCATTTGCCTGCAAGGCGGGAGACCTGGGTTCGATGCTTGGGTTGGGAAGATCCCCTGGAGAAGGAAATGGCAACCCACTCCAGTATTCTTGCCTGGAGAATCTCATGGACAGAGGAGCCTGGTGGGCTACAGTCTAAGGGGTCGCAAAAAGTCAGACACGACTGAGCGACTTCACTCACTCACTCACTGTGGGCAGGAATCTCTTACAAGAAATGGAGTAGACATCATAGTCAACAAAAGAGTCCAAAATGCAGTACTTGGATGCCATCTCAAAAACGACAGAATGATCTCTATTTGTTTCCAAGGCAAACCATTCAATATCATGGTAATCCAAGTCTATGCCCCAAGCAGTAATGCTAAAGAACCTGAAGTTGAACAGCTCTATGAAGACCTACAAGACCTTCTAGAACTAACACCCAAAAAATATGTCCTTTTCATTACAGGGGACTGGAATGCAAAAGTAGGAAGTCAAGAAACACCTGGAGTAATAGGCAAATTTGGCCTTGGAGTACAGAATGAAGCACGGCAAAGGCTATTAAGAGTTCTGCCAAGAAAATGCATTGGTCATAGCAAACACTCTCTTCCAACAACACACAAGAAGACTCTACACATGGACATCACCAGATGGTTGACACCGAAATCAGACTGATTATATTCTTTGCAGCCAAAGATGGAGAAGCTCTATACAGTCAGCAAAAACAAGACTGGGAGCTGACTGTGGCTCAGATCATGAGCTCCTTATTGCCAAATTCAGACTGAAATTGAAGAAAGTGGAGGAAACCACTAGACCATTCAGATATGACCTAAATCAAATCCTTTATGACTATACAGTGGAAGTGAGAAATATATTTAAGGGACTAGATCTGATAGACAGATTTCCTGATGAACTATGGATGGAGGTTTGTGGCATTATACAGGAGACAGGAATCAAGACCATTCCGAAGAATAACAGTGCAAAAAAGCAAAATGGCCCTCTGAAGAGGCCTTACAAATAGCTGTGAAAAGAAGAAAAGCGAAAAGCAAAGGAGAAAAGGAAAGATATACGCATTTGAATGCAGAGTTCCAAACAAAAGCAAGGAGAGATAAGAAAGCCTTCCTCAGTGATCAATACAAAGAAATAGAGGAAAACAACAGAATGGAAAAGACCAGAGATCTCTTCAAGAAAATTAGAGATACCAAGGGAACATTTCATGCAAAGATGGGATCCAAGGACAGAAATGATAGGGATCTAACAGAAGCAGAAGATATTAAGAAGAGGTGGCAAGACTACACAGAAGAACTGTACAAAACAGATCTTCATGACCCAGATAATCATGATGGTGTGATCTCTAATCTAGAGCCAAACATCTTGGAATGTGAAGTCAAGTGGGCCTTAGGAAGCATCACTACAAACAAAGCTAGTGGAGGTGATGGAATTCCAGTTGAGCTATTTCAAATCCTGAAAGATGATGCTGTGAAAGTGCTGCACTCAATATGTCAGCAAATTTGGAAAACTCAGCAGTGGCCACAGGTCAGTTTTCATTCCAAACCCAAAGGCAATGCCAAAGAATTCTCAAACTACCACACAACTGCACTCATCTCACACACTAATGAAGTAATGCTTAAAATTCTCCAAGCCAGGCTTCAGCAATATGTGAACCATGAACTTCCAGATGTTCAACTGGTTTTAGAAAAGGCAGAGGAACCAAAGATCAAATTGTCAACATCCGCTGGATCATGGAAAGAGCAAGAGAGTTTCAGAAAAACATCTATTTCTGCTTTATCGACTACGGCAAAGCCTTTGACTGTGTGGATCACAATAAACTTTGGAAAATGCTGAAAGAGATGGGAATACCAGACCACCTGACCTGCCTCTTGAGAAACCTGTATACAGGTCAGGAAGCAATGGTTAGAACTGGACATGGAACAACAGACTGGTTCCAAATAGGAAAAGGAGTACCTCAAGGCTGTACACTGTCACCCTGCTTACTTAACTTATATGCAGAGTACATCATGAGAAACGCTGGGCTGGAAGAAGCACAAGCTGGAATCAAGACTGCCAGGAGAAATATCAATAACCTCAGATATGCAGATGACACCACCCTTATGGCAGAAAGTGAAGTGGAACTAAAGAGCCTCTTGACGAAAGTGAAAGAAGAGAGTGAAAAAGTTGGCTTAAAGCTCAACATTCAGAAAACTAAGATCATGGCATCCGGTCCCATCACTTCATGGGAAATAGATGGGGAAACAGTGGAAACAGTGGCTGACTTTATTTTTCTAGGCTCCAAAATCACTGTGGATGGTGATTGCAGCCATGAAATTAAAAGACGCTTACTCCTTGGAAGGAAGGTTATGATAAACCTAGACAACATATTAAAAAGCAGAGACGTTACTTTGCCCACAAAGGTCTGTCTAGTGAAGGCTATGGTTTTTCCAGTGGTCAAGTATGGATATGAGAGTTGGACTATAAAGAAGACAGAGCACCGAAGAATTGATGCTTTTGAACTGTGGTGTTGGAGAAGACTCTTGAGAGTCCCTTGGACTGCAAGGAGACCAAACCAGTCCATTCTAAAGGAGATCAGTCCTGGGTGTTCACTGGAAGGACTGATGTTGAAACTGAAACTCCAATACTTTGGTCACCTGATGAGAAGAGCTGACTCATTTGAAAAGACCCTGATGCTGGGAAAGATTGAAGGCAGGAGGATAAGCAGACGACAGAGGATGAGATGGTTGGATGGCATCACCAACTCAATGGACATGGGTTTGGGTGGACTCCAGGAGTTGGTGTTGGACAGGGAGGCCCGGTGAGCTGCGGTTCATGGGGTCACAAAGAGTCAGACTCGACTGAGCGACTGAACTGAACTGAACAGAGAATTGTAACCATTATCTTATAATAACGTATTAATGAAATATAATCTGCAAAAATACTGACTTGCTGTTGTACACTTGAAACACAATACTGTAAATCGCTACACATCAATGAAAGAAAATGATAAAAACCAACAATCCATTTGTAGAAAAGAAATATACATAGTGTATTAATCTTCAAGATTTCTCCCGAAAAACTATCTATATAGTTTTGGTTTGTTTTTACCTTAAAAGTCTATGAATTACACACACATTTTTTTAAAATCTTTTAATGATTATAAAAATGTTCAGTTTACATTTTTTGTATAACCCTTTGAGGACTATCTCAATTATTTTTAGTCTCCTTCCCCAAAGAGTATCTGGGACTGAAATAATTTTAAAGGTTGATTCTTAAAGTAAATTTAAGTCTGGAAGGTCTTCAATATGTACTACATAGAAATATTACACTCTCATCTATCTGAAATAAGCATTTTTCCTTCATAAACTTTTCATTTACCTGACTATTCCTGATGAGTGTTCCAGTGTTCTTAATAATGCATATGACGACCTACAGGAATGTAAACTTTTTTCTAAATTAAATCAGCCATTTAATAAAATATATGAAGTGTGGTAGCATTAATTCAGATCCCTAAGAGAACTTTCTTTTCTAAATCATAACACAAAATAAGTGAAGCAGAGTTACTCACCACTTGATCTGTTCTTGCGACTTGATTTTCCTCCAGTAAGAAGCATCTTGAGACTATTCCGAAACATGGTTGTACTATTCTAGGACTCACAAAACTACAAAAGAAAATGTGGGAAAATATGTTAGAAAACTTGGTTTGCTATCCAAATACTATTAAGAATTCATTTTAAATATGCTATTAGGAATTAACCACTCTGCTTACATATATAATACAGAAAATTTAACTATATGACAGAAACATTTATTTAATTTAATTAGACATTTAAGTATTCCCTTTAAAGTATAATACTTGAGTACCCTAAGAGAAAAGGCAGATATCACTGAGGGTACACAGAAACAGAAAACAATTAGGTAGCTATAAATACAGTTTACCACAAGACTCTCCATTTCTTGGACAATTTTCCCAAAACACACACCCAAAGTTTAACAGTCCAGAACTCACAGCAGCTGCATATTTTCCACTTGTCAAGCCAGAAGTTCATCTCACAAGACTACTCATATATGAGTACATCGGTACACATCTACTGTTAATACCAACCTCTGTATGTCCCACTCCCATCAAAGGAAAACTCCTTACAATTTTGCTATGTCCTCTCTCACTTTTTTAAGAACTTTCATCTAAAATTCATCTTTCTTTTCTCTCTCACACAGCTTTCATTTTTTTCTCTCTATAGGATCATTCCAGTCATAACATAAACATGCTAGTATGTCCTAACCAAAAGCCAATAAGTAAGCCCCTCTCTTTATTCCCACATGGTCCAATTACTCCTCCTTTATCCTTGCTCTTCACAGCAAAATTTCCCCATGTATCAGTACCTGAAACCTGCAGCAGCCTGAACAGAGCAAATGTGAATTTAGAACAGAGGTTAACAGCAAATCTCCAAACCACAGCACACAGAAATTAAAGGCTGAAAACTATGGAAGAGTATGAGAGGCATATGGAATCCTTTGAAAGACTCTAACATACATATCATTAAAATCCCAGAAGAAAAGAAGGGAGAAAATAAGAAAGAAGCAATATATGAAGTGATAATAATCAAGAATCTCGTAGTACTGATAAGATGTAAAGCCACATCGTTAAACACCTAGGAAAAAAATAAACACACTGAAAGAAGCAACAATCAGTAGACTGAGAGGAAACTTTCAACAGCAATGATGAATGACACAGACAATGGAATGACTTCTTAAAATTTTTGAAGGAAAAGAGGTATCAAGAAATCTATAAACAGTTTAAAATATAAACTGAAAATATAAATAAATATATATAATATATTCTGAAAATAAAAAAAAAAAAGGTGATTCAGAACAAAAAGAATTAATCAGGAAAAGAAATACGAAAACAAAGTTCTTCCAACAGAAGGAAAATGAGAGCTAGAAAAACAACCCAGAAGGAAGAGCCACAAAAAAGGTAAGTATATTGGCAAATATAAATGAACAAAAATTGTTTTAAAAAATTACATTAATAACATGTTAAACTTAAAATATGTGATGAGTGTGGGTGCTTAGTCGTGTCCAACACTTTGTGACCCCATGGACTGTAGCCCACCAGGCTTCTCTGCTCATGGAATTTTCCAGGCAAGAATACTGGAGTAGGTTGCCATTTCCTTCTCCAGGAGATCTTCTCATCCCAGGAATCAAACCCACATTTCTTGCACCTCCTACATTGGCAGGTGGATTCTATGCCAATGTATCACCTGGGAATCCCACAGAGATTTTTCAAGGCATAACAACAAAGACAAAAAAGTCAGGAGTGGAATAAACAGAGTCAAAGTGTCCAAGTTATCCATCTGCATTGAACAGGATGTGGCAGAAGTAATAATTTCAGAAAGCTGCAATAACTCAAAATTCATGTAGTAATTTCTAGCATAGCTATTAAAAGCTTACTGAGGTGAGATAGAGAATAATTAAAATATATGACTGAACCAAAGAAGGTAAGAAGTGAGAGAAAAAGCATAGTATGTGTGGATAAAATATGAAACAGTGAGATGGTAGCTTTAAACTCAAATTATATTGTTCTTCTGTTAAATACTCTACTAAAAGACTATGGACACATAAAGATTAAATATAAAATGAGAAAAGATATACCATCAAATATAGATCACATATAGATAATAAACTAGCAGTTACCAAAGGGGAGAGCCAAATAAGGGATATGCTACAAACTACTGGGCATAAAATAGATAAGCAAGATATTATATAAAATAGAGAATTATAGTCATTGTCTTGTAAGAAGTTTTAATGCAGTATAATCTTAAATTATTGAATCTTTATGCTGTATACCTGAAACTACCACTGTAACCTCAATTTTAAAAAGATCATTGATCACAGATCATCAGAATAAATATAATAAAAAATGAAAACATTTGAAACATTGCAAGAATTACTAAAATGTGACAGATATGAAGTGAACAAATATTGTTGCAAAAATGGTGCAAATAGACTTGGTTGGCTCAGGGTTGCCACAAATTTTCAATTTTGTGAAACAAAACAAAACACAGTATCTGCAAAGCACAATAAAGCAAAGTGCAGCAAAATACGGTATGCCTGGATACTATGGTCATGGGATGGAAGGGTCAATATCTTTAGAATATAAATTCTCCATGTATTATTCTAAAGAAACAATACAATCTTGGCCAAATTTCAGCAGGCATTTTCTGTGTATGTGGAACTTGAGAAGCTGATTCTAAAAATGCATATGGTAATGCAAAAAGCCTAGAACAACATCCAAAGCAACCTTGAAAACTAACAAAAGCTGAAGCACTTACAAGACCCAGTAATTGTGACAGTATAGTACTGGCCTAAGATTCATGGAATAGATCAATGGAACACAATAGGTAGTCCAGAAAAAGACCTATACTAACACTGTCATCTGTTTTCAACAGTTATTAATGGGTAAAGCAAAGTCTTTTCAACAAATTGTGCTGGAACAAACAGATATCTATTTTTAAAAATTAACCTTGATATGTGTCTCACACACTACACATGAAAGTAAATTCAAAGTAAATCGAACATCACATAAATGCTGAAATCATAAGGCTTTCAAAAGAAAACACAGGAGAATATCTTCATTATTTAGAAGGCAAAGGAATCTTAGACCCAGAAACCAATAACCATAAAATTTCACTAAAATTAAAAAAAATCTGCTCACCAAAAATAGCATTTAAAAAATGAACAGGCAAGTCACAAACTGAGAGAAGTTATGTACAAAACATATCTAACATAAATATATCTCCAAGATATATTAAAAACATTTACAATATAAAGAGACAATTTTTAAAAGGGTGAAAGATTTGAATAGACACTTTAAAAAAAAGATATACCTTCTCTTTAACACTCTTATTAAAAAAGCTCAACATTATCTGTCATTGGGCAAATACAAATTACAATGAGCCAGCACTATATTCCCACCATAAGAACTAATTTTGTGAAGCCTGATGATATCAAATATTGACAAGGATGGAGGACAACTGAAATTCTTAATACACCATTTCAGGAGCAAAATGGTACAATTTGCTTTGGAGAGTTTATTATAAAACAAAGCATAAACCTAACATACGACTCCACCCTTTACATATTTACCCAGAAGAAATGAAAAAAGTGCTTAAAAAGACTAGTAAAATTTTCATAGCAGATTTAATCATAACAGCCAAAAACTAACACAGATGTCCATCAACAGGAAAATGGATAAACTATGATATTTTCTTACAGTGGAATACTACTCAGCAATTAAAAGGTACGAACTATTCATATATTCAACAACAGAGATCAATCTCTATATTACACTGAGTAAAAACATCTTACATTAAAACGTATGCAATAATATGGTAAGAAAAATTAGAATTAAAAAATCAGAACAGTCGTCTCTTAGGGCAGATATGAGAATTAACTAAGAAAAGGCATGAGTAAACTCTCCAGTGATAGTAATATTCTGTATCTTGAGGGAGCCTGGGATACACAAGTGCATATATTTGTCAAAACTAAGCCAATTTTCACACCAACTTTATGGATTATATTCCACAAAAACTGTACTTAATATAAAATATTGAACTTAATGATATTCATGCTTCAATATTCAGAAGAACGCATACTGGTATGTCCAACTACTTTGAAATGCATTAAAAAATAAGACAAAATGATGGATGAAGGAAGGAAGGCACACATGTAATAGAACAATTATAGCAATAGGTCAACACAAGATTCTAAGCAGTGGGTATACATGTGTTAAATGTAAACCTATGCTAAACAGTCTATGAACCCGAACTTTTTTAGTGAAGTAAAAACACATTCCTACAAAAGAAACTCTAGGACCAGATGATTTCAACAATTTAAAGAAGCAATAATACCAATTTTACACAAACTGTCCCAGACAGTAGAAAAATTGGGAGTACTTCCAAACATGTCTTCTAAAGATAGCAGAAGTTTGCTAACAAAAGCCAAAATAGATTGCTATAAGAAAGAAATATTACACACCTCTCTTTTGCCATAGGTACAAAAATTCTAAACAAAATACTGGCAAAACCAAATATACCAATATATAGATCAGGAAGAAGCGGCGGTTTAATTCAGAAATGCAAAAATGATTTAACACATGAAAGTCAATTAACCATGTAAAAAGAGAAATAAACCATATAATCAATAGATAATTTAATTTCATCAATAATTTAATCAGTGAAACAAAAGCAATTGATAAAATTTAATACTCCTTCATGATTTTTTTAAACTTATACAAAACTAGAAATAAAGAGAAGTTCTTTAATACTACACAGTGTATCTTTTTAAAAAGTGAAGTGAAGTCGCTCAGTCGTGTCCGACTCTTTACGACCCTGTGGACTGTAGCCCACCAGGCTCCTCTGTCCATGGGATTCTCCAGGCAAGAATACTGGAGTGGGTTGCCATTTCCTTCTCCAGGGGATCTTCCCAACCCAGGGATCAAACTCAGATATCCCACATTGCAGGCAGAGGCTTTAAAAACCTATAGCAAACATCATACGTAATGGTGAATGACTGCAAACATTCCCCAAGACTGAAGAATGTGACCACTTATATTACCACTTGCACTTAACATGGTCCAAGAGGTCTTTAGTCAGTACAAAAACATAAGACCATGAAACAGAAAGTATAAAAACAGAGAAGAAACAGAAATGCCACTTTCACAAACAGTATGATTTGCTTAGACAATCTAGAAGAATTTATAAACTATTAGATTAATACGTGAATTTAGCAAGGTAATTAGATACAATATAACACAAAGATTTAAAGTGAACACTAACAAATAACTTATTCTTTTTACCAGTGAAAACAAATACGGCAATGAATCCTAAAAATATTAAAGCACTTATGAAATATTACTTTTACATAGTCATCTTGAGAGTCAATTTTTTGGGTTTTTTCCCTTCTAATCTTACTTTAAAAGACTATCTGAGAAGCAAAAAGTTGTAAGCTTGATAGGTACTTACTTCACTAATATTTGAAAGACTTGAAAAAATTGTATGTTGGGATATATAAAAAATATACTTCATGTTTTAAAACATACTATGAAATTTGAATAGTAAATTGTATAACTCTTAAAATTTTCTTAGAAGAGAACATTATGTATCAGATTTTCTGTGTGTATACAAGTGAGAAAATATATATTATGCAAAATATTATATATATATGATCTAATTTAGTCCTCATCAAGGTAGTATCTGCTTCATTTTTAAAAGGAAGTTGAAATAAAGAAAAGTAAAATCACATGTTCACAGTTACACTGCTAATAAATGCTTAAGGCCATATTTGATGTTCAAATATGGGCTGTCCTCCTCCTCAGCATCTCTTCTTAAATAAACACTTAATAAGTCTGTTTAAAAGAGCTGAAACAAAATTTCTAAATACAGTGATCCAAATTAAAAATTCCATAAGTAGTATTCCACTTGTTTCTTCTTTTTAAAATGTTTTTTTTGTGTGTGTGGCACTACTATATACTTCAACATATTTTACCTTACTCTAGAAAAAAAAAATTAAGTACTGTTACAGGTTGGCGTTAGTCTTTGGCAACGCATAAAGAAAAATTTTGATACAACTCATTTGGGGGTGGGGAGAGAAAAGAGATCCTGCTTCAGTGGACATCATGATGTCCCACCCTGATCCTCATTACAGGATCAGCACATCCATCTCCTCAGGAGTTACTGGCAGAGAACTGCTCAGTACTGATGAGAGCCACCAATGACTCATTCATTAGTACAGGGGTACAAAGACCACCTCCTTTAACTCAAGGGGAGCAACTGGGTGGAATGACACATGTGCCAAAGCTCTCATCCATCTCTTGTTAGCCTGTATTTTTCTTCAAATATTTATCTCTAAATGATATATTATAACCTGTTTATTATCAGTTCCCTTACTAGAATATAAGCTTCAAGAGGTCATGAAAGCTGCTTATTTAACTCACTGTGATAAGCCCATACTGGAGAATAATACCTGGTAAGCAGTAGGTACCAAATACTTACTGAATTAATCAATTAACTTCTTCAGCTGGTATATCACTGTTGAAAGCAAACCCGTGTAGAACAACCTCATCTTACCCTTTTTATACTCAATGCCCAGCTCACAGTAGGCTTTTAACACTTCTTAAATTAGTAAATAAATGAATGAAAAATTGAGCAAAGACTTAATTCATTAGATTATTAACTTGGTAAAGGACTAATATAATTTCAATAGACAAAAACTGGTTATGAACTAACCAGAATAAAGACTAAGGCGACTGTGTGTCACAGAAGGGTATACGAATTCTGGGCAAGTTCAAATTTTTATCTGAAGAAAAACCAAGAAATTCTAGTCATACTTCAACTTTTGCCTAACTCAGACCTTACTACTATGTATAGTTCTTCAAACCTGCAAAAGGAAAACAAACATATAGGTACAGATTATTATTAGAAGAAAAATTACTACTTAAAATTTACTAAAACTAGGAGTCAAAAAGAGTAAAAATTTTATACCTAAAAATAAACCAAGACAACATTCTAAAGTTAAGAAAAACTGATGAGTGAAATTAATTACAATTATAATCACTTTTTGAAGTACAGAGGTATTTTGTCTTTGCTAGTCCTAAAACATTTTATAAAAATTGACTAAAATGTATAAAGAATGAAATGAAACATAAAATACTTATTTAAGGCTAATTATCCATCTCATTGCTATATTTCAATAAAAATGACTTTCTTATTAACATACCACTAGAAAATTTATTGTAATAAAATATAGAAACTACAAAATTGAAGCTAAGTGGAAAATGACAGTTTGATCTAATTGGATTTATGATAATAATATATGGCTAAATTTCATTCTACTTTTCCAAGTTTTAGATCCATTTTTTTCTTTTTTAATGTTAATTCTCTAGCAGAAATCAAATAAATTCCTGGCAAGTGAATCTCTGGCAGGAGAATAACAAATAACATTCATAGAACCCCAATCATTTCTAATTGTCTTATAACTGATTCAGACCTTATGTTATCTACATGGCCCCTAAGCTTTTATGTTTGTGACACCTGGTCTAAACAGTTCAGGAAGTAATGACTATTCTCATCCTAATGTTCCATCAAGGCTGGAAGCTCAATATCCTATATCTCAATACATTTTTGAACTATTTTATTAGTGGGCAATCAATTTTCATTTTCAATGTTCACCCCTCTTGCACACTTAAAGCCCTTTTCTTACTCTGTTACTCAAAAAGGAGCACAATAGGCCTCCTTCGTTTAAATATTCCTATAATAATGTAATTAACTCCTAAGCACTTCTGTACCATTTGGGCTAAATAATCACAGAATTCCCTGTAACTTCTCCATATCAGCAAGGTCACCACTGAAAACCTAGCACCTGACACAGAAGCTGGTACATAAAAAGTATTTAGCAAATATTTGTTTAAAGGCATAACAGGTTCCAAAAACTGGACTCATAAATAATCTAAAAGAGAAAGAGAGGACAGAAGAGCTCAAAAGAATATGCACATAACTATAATGGGAAAAGGAAATAACCAATGACAGATGCAATAATGTGAACCATGAGAATACTAGTTAAAAAAATAAATCCAGCTGCATAAACTGAAACTTCTGAAAAACTCTACATTAAAAAAAGATAAACAATAAAAGAACAAAATCAATACAAGAAAGAAGAATCATTTGCCCACTATCTGGAAGCTGCATGTTTTTCATCTCTGAAAGGCATGTAGAATGACCAGTATATTATCAACAATGGCTTTCCATTAAATAGGTAAATTGCGAAATGTCTCAGACACATTCCATGAAATAACTTTGGAAGTACTTAACTAATCAAAGATAAAAGAGTGAAAATACAGAGATGGAAGGATTAAGGGAAATCTAGAGTATCCACTACAATATACAACAATCATAAAATGTCTTCTAAAACTTTTTTGAACAAGTTATATCCAGAGAAGTCTTGGACTGAACAGAATTACCTGAGTTCTGTCCACAGATAAACTCTGATAATTTCCCTAACAGATCAATTCTGAACTGCACTGAAGAGCTTCAAATTATGCAACCTCATTCAAGATTTGAGCGCACAGGAAAGAATGCAGGGCAATTAGCTTCTCAAGCAAGAGGAGAAACTGGTAATAGGCTCCATCTTATGCTCAATCATCTTACTGTGATGGCCACACAAGGATGCTCCCTCTAGCAGCATATGAAAAGTAAAGGACAACATGGGAGTTTATAGCTTTATTTATAGAACTATCCACACTTGGAAACAACCAAGATGTCCTTAAGCAGGTGAGTGAATAAATAAACTATAGTATCCAGGTATTGGAATATTATTCAACACGAAAAAGAAGTGAACTATCAAGTTATGAGAAGATATAGAGGAAACTTAAGTGCATATTAAAAAAGTGAAAGCAGCCAATCTAAAAAGACTACATACTGTAATATTCCAACTGCATGACATTCTGCAAAAGGCAAATCTATGAATACTAAAAACATTAGCGGCTGCTTGGAGCTGAAGGGGAGGAAGGGATGAACAGGCACAGTAGAGGATTTTTAGGGCAGTGAAACTATTCTGTATGATATTATAATGGTAGATGTATGTCATTATACACTTGTCAAAACCCACAGAATATATACAAGGATGAACCCCAATATAAACCATGGACTTTGGGTGATAATGATGTGTCAATCTAGGTTCACCAGTTTTAACAAATGGATCACTGAAATGCAGGATATTGACTATGGGGAAGGTGGCATGTACGTGGGGATAGGGGTACACAGGAACTCTGTACTTTCTCCTTAATTCTGCTGTGAATCCAAAATGGCTCTAAAACATAAAGCTTATTAATTTTTGTAAAAAAGAGAATGAGGGAGGCAGAAGGGAAGGGATGACCCATTAAAAGGGAAATGGTCAAATTTAATAATATTCATACGAAATACTATGAATGATGGAACACTCTGTATAGTTTAAATGGTATGCAGTGCATCTATTCTAAGGTTAAAACTCCTCCAAGCTTTAAGTGCAAAAAAGCAAGTCACAGAGCAATATGTTCAGTATGTTGCTGCTAAGTCGCCTCAGTCATGTCTGACTCTGTGCAACCCCATAGATGGAAGCCCACCAGGCTCCACCATCCCTGGGATTCTCCAGGCAAGAACACTGGAGTGGGTTGCCATTTCCTTCTCCAATGCATGAAAGTGAAAAGTAAAGAAATTGCTCAGTCATGTCCGACTCTTTGTGACCCCATGGACTGCAGCCTACCAGGCTCCTCTGTCCATGGAATTTTCCAGGCAAGAGTACTGGAGTGGGTGGCCATTGCTTTCTCCAATGTTCAGTATAAACTTGCAATTTTCAAAACTATGAGCTGTATTGACCTGTACTAGATATACACATCAATTTAAAACTGTGGAGTAAAACTTGTGACAGAAGATACATAAAACTTTACAGTGATTTCCACAGGAGATGAGTTCAATGTTGAAAGGAAGATAAATGTGAAGTTTTTATTAAATATATTTGTATAATATTCAAAAAACAATAAATAAAAATCAGTGCAACCCATAGTAAATTCACCATCTCTGTCAAGTTCCAAAACATTTTCATCACCCCCGAAGTATTTATTCATTATTGATGTCAGTACAGATTTTTAAATTATTCATTAAGTCAGCATAAATTTTCTGTGATGCCCCTAAAGAGCAGATAAGATCTCAAAGGGTGACAGATGAGAGAGCACTCTAAAAAATCTTTGCCTTCCAAGCTGGCTACCTCCCAGATACTCACCAACCTACAATGTTTCAATGTGTACCCAGTGGCATATACACCCTGTAAATTCCAAAATTCTTTTTTCAAGTTTTTTCAGTTCAGTTTAGTCGCTCAGTCGTGTCCGACTCTTTGTGAGCCCATGAATCCAGCACGCCAGGCCTCCCTGTCCATCACCAACTCCTGGAGTTCACTCAAACTCATGTACATCGAGTCGGTGATGCCATCCAGCCATCTCATCCTCTGTCATCCCCTTCTCCTCCTGCCCCCAATCCCTCCAAGCATCAGAGTCTTTTCCAATGAGTCAACTCTTCACATGAGGTGGCCAAAGTATTGGAGTTTCAGCTTCAGCATCAGTTCTTCCAATGAACATCTGGGACTGATCCCCTTTAGAATGGACTGGTTGGATCTCCTTGCAGTCCAAAGAATTCTCAAGAGTCTTCTCAAACACCACAGTTCAAAAGCATCAATTCTTCGCTGCTCAGCTTTCTTCACAGTCCAACTCTCACATCCATACATGACCACTGGAAAAACCATAGCCTTGACTAGACGGACCTTTGTGGGCAAAGTAATGTCTCTGCCTTTTAATATGATAGGTTGGTCAACTTTCCTTCCAAGGAGTAAGCATCTTTTAATTTCATGGCTGCAATCACCATCTGCAGTGATTTTGGAGCCCCCCAAAATAAAGTCTGACACTGTTTCCACTGTTTCCCCATCTATTTCCCATGAAGTGATGGGACCAGATGCCATGATCTTCATTTTCTGAATGTTGAGCTTTAAGCCAACTTTTTCACTCTCCTCTTTTACTTTCATTAAGAGGCTTTTTAGTTCCTCTTCACTTTTTGCCATAAGGGTGGTGTCATCTGCACATCTGAGGTTATTGATATTTCTACCGGCAATCTTGATTCCAGCTTGTGCTTCTTCCAGCCCAGCGTTTCTCATGACGTACTCTGCATATAAGTTAAATAAGCAGGGTGACAATATACAGTCTTGACGTACTCCTTTTCCTATTTGGAAACAGTCTGTTGTTCCATGTCGAGTTCTAACTGTTGCTTCCTGACCTGCATATAGGTTTCTCAAGAGGCAGGTCAGGTGGTCTAGTATTCCCATCTCTCTCAGAATTTTCCACAGTTTATTGTGATCCACAGAGTCAAAAGCTTTGGCATAGTCAATAAAGCAGAAATACATGTTTTTCTGGAACTCTCTTGCTTTTTTGATGATCCAGTGGATGTTGGCAATTTGATCTCTGGTTCCTCTGCCTTTTCTAAAACCAGCTTGAACATCTGAAAGTTCACGGTTCACATATTGCTGAAGCCTGGCTTGGAGAATTTTAAGCATTACTTTATTAGCGTGTGAGATGAGTGCAGTTGTGAGGTAGTTTGAGCATTCTTTGGCATTGCCTTTCTTTGGGACTGGAATGAAAACTGACCTTTTCCAGTCCTGTGGCCACTGCTGAGTTTTCAAAATTTGCTGTCATAATGACTGCAGCACTTTCAAAGCATCATCTTTGAGGATCTGAAATAGCTCAACTGGAATTCCATCACCTCCACTAGCTTTGTTCGTAGTGATGCTTTCTAAGGCCCACTTGACTTCACATTCCAGGATGTCTGGAATGTGAAATCAAACCCAGGTCTCCGCATTGCAGGCGGATTCTTTACCAGCTGAATCACAAGGGAAGCCCAAGAATGTTGGAGTGGGTAGCCTATCTCTTTTCCAGCGGATCTTCTTGACCCAGGAATCGAACCAGAGTCTCCTGCATTGCAGGCAGATTCTTTACCAACTGAGCTATTAGGGAAGCCCATTTTTAAGTTTAGATCCTTCTTCATACACC
Organism: Ovis canadensis; assembly: GCF_042477335.2. Lineage (NCBI taxonomy): Eukaryota > Metazoa > Chordata > Mammalia > Artiodactyla > Bovidae > Ovis > Ovis canadensis. The sequence continues at coordinate 55,829,176 of NC_091255.1, read as the reverse complement.
CATTTTCTAATAAAATAGTTCAAAGTTACTTTACAGAAGTGTTTTGTCACCAGGTCAGTAAAAGGTCAAGTGAAAAGTGGAGTATTTACAGAACTGCCACTACCACTTCCTGCATCGTTTGCTTTCCCTTGGTTTCTCCAAACCATATAATGAACCAGTCCAGCTTGCCTGTGAAGTTAAAATTACACTGCTATTTTAGAGACAAAGTTTAGGCACTAAGCATTCTTATAAATAACATCAAGAAACAACCAAAACACATACACACGCAGCAAAAACTTTATTTTAGCAACATAGGTTAACTAAAATTCTTCACAAATTATATTCTTGCATAAGGTTCCTCTGCTTCTAAAACACAAAATATACAGATGGCAAAACTGCCTCCAATCTTAACCTAGTAATAAATTTTACTAGAAATTTTAACCTAGAAATAAATTAAATTAAATGTTTTTTGATCTACTATTTATTCAACATTTATTACGAATGAGTTGAGTATAAGGCCTTGAACAGAAGGAAATTTTTCAAAGGTTAAGAACAGTTCCTGCCTAAAAGGAGTATCCAGTCTGGTAAACAGAATTAAGGAAAATAGAACCCAAGAAAAATGCAAAATAGAAAGTGTGAGGTATCAGAAGAGAAATACAAAATGTAATGGAATTTACAAGAGGGAGAGATTACTGACAGGATTAAGAAAACATTTCTTAAGTGTCTATTAATATGTGCCCAGTACAGTGCTGGATACTAGGATAGTGCCACTATCCAGCCCTCAAGAAACTTAGAGCTGATAGGTGAATAAGAAATCTTATAATTGGCTTATTATAAAATTTAGTGATAGAGGTATTCACAAAATGCCTAGTAGTACAAAAAACTTAACATGCTTATCTACCCACCTTTTAGATAGTGGGTGAAAATAATCCTAATGAATTAACACAAAATTATTCTGCTGGCTTACTGACCATTTTTTAGGGGCTAAAAAATAAAGAAAAAAGTGTAAGTAACATTATCTCATCATATCCCCTATCTTAAAAATACAATCACAAAACCACTCTCTTCGTGAAAGTGAAAGTGAAGTCACTCAGTCGTGTCCGACTCTTTGTGACTCCACAGACTGTAGCCTACCAGGCTTCTCCATCCATGGGATTTTCCAGACAAGGATACTGGAGTGGGTTGCCATTTCCTTCTCCAGGGGATCTTCCCGACCCAAGGATCGAAACCAGGTCTCCCGCATTGTAGGCAGATGCTTTTACCGTCTGAGCCACCAGGGAACCTAAGGATGGTTTCTAGGACAGTTTACACAAGACACTTTGTAATCAAAGTTAAACATTCTTATTAGTGACAAAACACTAATAGGACTTATAACAACAGGAATCCATCTATATCAATACATTAATTGGGAAATAATTCATTTCGCAAGCAATGACTGCATGGTCTCAGACTCTATGATAAGGTAAAACCAAAAACTGTCAGTGAACTCAGTCTTGAAAGCAATTAATACAATAGCTATGTTATCATTAAGGAGATCAAAATAAGTTACCCACAAAAACAGTAACTTTTGTTGACCGAAACAGTTAATGCAGGGATAACAATAATGATGACTGGTTGCAGTAAGAAATTAACTACTCTGATCAGGTTATCTGTCTGTCAAGGCAAGCTTTTCCATGATTTCATTATGAAATATGGACACAGTCAAACAAACTGATCGAATTGGATCATTTTCAAAATTTCAAAAATGCTATATATCCCTTTATTTGGCTTCTACCCTATTCCCAGCTGTCTGTTTCAAACATTTTATGGATAATGCCAGTACCAGCCTCTGGTTTCTGAAACTGACAGACATAGGAAGCAGAGATACCAGAAGGGAAGCCAAGTTTGATGAGAAGGCTCAGAAGAAGATGCAAAGCAGATGGCTCAATTTTCCCAGAATTTTCGCCTAGTCAGAACCAGTAATAGAAATCACGTTTCCCAGTATCTATCCTGAATCATCACAGAAAACTAGTAAGACACAACAGTGTCATGGCAAGATCCGCAATCTGGGGGACATTCCCCTCATCAGTTACTAGCTGGGTGAGCATGAACAAACCAGCCTTTCAAAGCCTCTATTTCCCACGTTGTAAATTATACCTAGTAATAGAAAAGTACCTTTCCAATCATCTGTTGTGGAAATTAAGGGAACTACAGCAAGTAAAAAGCACTTAGCACAGTCTGGCACCTACAAAGTGATCGATAAACAATAAAGTGTCAAATGAAAATCAGAATTAACTGGGGATATAAACCATCATCAATTTTTCCCATATCTTCTGATCATCACTCTTCTAAACCCCTTAATTCTTCATTTATAACAGGCTTCCTAAACTAGCTGCCTATTTCTTCCTTTTACAAATGTCCCATGCACTTCCCTGGTGATACAGTGGATAGGAATCTGTCTGCGGACACAGGGGACATGAGTTCAATCCCTGGTCTGGGAAGATTCCACATGTGGTGGGGCAACTAAGTCTGTGCACCACAAACTATTGAAGCCTCTGTGCCTAGAGCCTGTACTCCACCAGAAGAGAAATCACTGCAATGAGAAGCCTGCATACCGCAACTAAGAGTAGCCCCCACTTGCCACAACTAGAGAAAGCCTGCACACAGCAACGAAGACCCAGCACAGCCATGATAAAGAAATAAAGTTGTAAAAAATGTCAATTTCCCAGAGTAGACTTTTGCATAAGTAAAATAATTTTTCATAGCTTCTCTGAGATAAATTTTAAGGGAAAGTTTACATAAAAACCACGTCTTCTTTTCTCCATTGTGAAGGAAGTAGAGAACCTTGCGTCTTTCTGCCTCTATGCTCAGTTCCTGGACATGCTGAAGAAGTGTGAGCTGGCACTGGTTTTGTGTTTTGAAAAGAACTTCAGAGCTGCCCCTGAGTGCTGCATATGTAAACCTGGGGCATTTAAGTCATATTGAGGATCATCTTATTATATTTTCCCCAGTTATGTAGTCCAAATTGTACACCATTAAAAAATATTCCCTTATTTTCTGCCCAAATCAAATCCTAACTTGCCTATTTTGGGCTACAATCCAAAGTAATTGTTACTACAACTTAATACACAAACTCACTGTACATCAACTGCATTTAAACTTCAAAAATCATTCTTACACATGAACACCATTGCTGTTCTCAACACACAATCAGAAAAATACCTCATTATCGTACAGGGTAAGCTTAAGTGTAAGTATACTATGAGGAAAGCTGAAGAAAATCTACAAAAAAGCAATTAAAGCAAGAAAGCAGGTCCAGTCTAAGACATTCTGAGACCAAAGTAATCTGATTTCCCAGAGAGTTGTCCCTTACTTGCAAGAAAAATTATTGCTCTTATCAAGCCGAAATACCTCGGGTCAATCAAAAAGATTATATTTAGTAGAGATGTATTATGTTGACTAGGACTTCCCTGGTGGCTCAGATGGTAAAGCTTCTGTCTACAATGCAGGAGACCTGGGTTCAATCCCTGGGTCAGGAAGATTCCCTGGAGAAGGAAATGGCAACCCACTCCAGTACTCTTGCCTAGAAAATCCCATGGACGGAGGAGCCTGGTGCAGGCTACTGTCCATGGGGTCGCAAGAGTCGGACACGACTGAGCGGCTTCACCTCACCTCACCTATATAAACCATGGAGGATGTCAATCTTCCTAATATGCTTTTCTAATCATGTTATTTCTCTTATTCCTACGTTTTAGTCTCCTGTCCCCACCTCACCCCCCAAAAAAGAAACCCTTCACTTTCCCTCCACTGTATTTACTCCCTACTACATCTTCATCATCATCACTTCAGCAGATAGTAACTATTGAAATGCTCACTTAGCCAGAAACTGGGCTAAGCATTTTAGGTGTATTCATTTCATCGCAAAACCCTATGAAATGAGTCTTACAGGATGAAAAAACTGAGGCTTCCAGGGATCAAATACCTTGCCACAAATCACACACCCAGCAAACAAAACAAGGGAACTCAGACCTGTCAAACTCCCAAACCTGTGCCTGTAATCACTTCCTCCCTATATACTATGAGAAAACGTTTTAAAATGTCTTTAGCATGTCTGGCATATAAAATTCAATAAATATTTTGTGAATGGATAAGTTTAATTATTCTGACATTCAAAGATTCCCCACTGGGAAAGATAAGGAAATTCCCACTATTCCTTAAGACAAACCTTCTTCCCCAACCAAATTATAAATCTTGAGGTCCAGGAGATTTGAATTCTGGCAAAGGAGGAGAATGGAGAAGAAGAGAATTTAGGCTTTTCTCCCAATTAACAATTTCTACTTGTTGTCATCTATCCACCTATACATATCTTGTTATAAGCTCTTTGACATCTTTATAAGTAAGTTACACAAACACATTTTAATAAGTAGTTACCAGTAAGACTACAAAGGGAAAAAAGATGCAGCCCTAACAGGTATATAAAATAACAATATTTGCAAACAAAAAATTTTAAGGATATAAAACAAAATGGGTACTATTTTGCCAATTTGAGGACACTGATCAATGTAAGACTGGGGACATTTTATGTTTGACATATTAGGTTTTTTGGTCAGATATGCTAAGAAATACAACTGACCCTTGAATAACTTCAGAGCAGTCAAAAATCCACCTGTAACTTATAGTCAGCCCTCCATCTAGGTAGCTCCTCTGTATCCACGGTTCCTCATCCAAAGATTCAACCAACTTCTAATGTGTACTGGAAAAAAAAAATCCAAGTACAAGTAGATCTGTGCAGTTCAAACCCATATTGTTCAAGGGTCAACTGCAACAGTATTCAGGTGTTTTGGTGATTATAAATCACAGAACACTAATGAACTCAGTTAAAAAAAAAACAAACCATGAAATGATTCACTTTCTGACAATCCCCAGCTTATTAAATAATATTATGCCTAGGGTAATTTGAAGAGTCAGGCCCAGTCCTCGTGATAATTCTCTATCTGAACCTCAAAAAAGTTATTCAAAGCATTCACAATTTATCTTGATTCTGACATAACAAGAATCTCATCAGTTTTACATACCCAGAAGATCAAGCATCAGAAACCCTCTGGTGTTCACTATAATTTTTTAAACAGGAACAAACCAGTCTAAAAAAAAAAATCACATTTTATTAAGATATCTTAAATACTATTTGTACAAAATCTTTACTTAGACTGCTAAAAGGACAGTATAAAGCGCTCATGTAATGGAAAGAGCATGGTCACTGGAGAGAGATTTACATATATTCATACCCTGACTATATCAATTACTAGCTATATGACTCTGAAAAAATTGCTTAGCCTCTCTGACTCCCAGTTTCTACTCTGCAAAAAACAACACACTATCTAACTTGCAAGGCTGCTTTAAGGAATGGAGAGTTGTGTGACTGCATACCATCCAACAACTGCTAAAGTGGCCTACCTCAAATCCTCACTTTCTTCCTTTTTAACAGAACACTAATTTTGGATAAGGCATTTGTAATGCCTAAAACATCAAACTTCCCAGACTCCCTGCAACAGCCATGTGACCCAGCTGTAACCAATGAGACAAAAGCATATGGCTTAGGAGCAAGGACTGAAAGAAAACTACTGTTTTGCTACTAAAAAAAAAGAAGAAGAAGAAGAAAAAAACCTAAAATGTCTGGGAAGTAAACAGCCATCTTGCAATCCACAGTGCAAAAGCCACCCTCCCAGGATAGCAGGGAAGAAACACAGAAGGACCCAGTGTCTTGATGGCATGGGGGGAATGCCATAAACCCTGGACTGCCTATATCCATATTTCCTGTTAACCAAAGGGGGAAAAAAAAAACTATTTGTTTAAGTCGCTTTACTTGAGTTTCCATCATATGAAGCTGTCACACTCTAACATAGTGTATATAAGCACTATGTGAAAGAATTCATTTTGGATGAATTATTTCATCAAAAGATGGGTAAAAACAATTATTCCACAAAACTTCCCATTTAGCAGAATATGTTAAATTATTCATCGGTAAAGCAATGAAACAGTAGGATGTCAACTAACACACACATACACATATATACCACACAATCCAGTTATTAAAAATGGGGTATTATACTGTACTCATTAAGATAAGCATTCCATCAGTATAAGCTCAAAGAATGAATGGCTTTAATCAAGAAAGGTATCCCTGATGAGGTAGAAGAAAAAAATGCAACTGGGTAGAAATTCTATTATTATAGCTTAGAAGTTCATTCACTAATATTTACAGCACATCCATGCCACAATGTGCAAATCCTAGATGCTATGGAATCTCTATGAACCTGAGACAGCTGTAAGAAACTAGAAAATAAAGGCTCAAATAAGAGGGATGGAGCAGGAAGTAAATACAACTAGAACTAAGAATTCTATTTTAGATAAAGTAAAAATTTTAAAGGAGAGTTAAGGGATTGGGGGCAGGAGGAGAAGGGGATTGGGGGCAGGAGGAGAAGGGGATGACAGGATGAGATGGCCGGATGGCATCACTGACTCGATGGACATGAGTCTCAGTGAACTCCGGGAGTTGGTGATGGACAGGGAGGCCTGGTGTCCTGCAATTCATGGGGTCGCAAGGAGTCGGACACAACTGAGCAACTGAACTGACTGACAGATAAAGACTATAAAAAATTTAGTTGTTTAAAAAAAAAAAAAAAACAGAGCTCTTACCTTAAAATAATGAAATAAACTACACATCAGTGGTAAAGAACCTGCCTGCATGCCAATGCATGAGACATAAGAGACAGGTTTGATCCCTGGATGGAAAGACCCCCTGGAGGAGGGCGCAGCAGCCCACTCCAGTATTCTTGCCTGGAGAAGCGCATGGACAGAGAAGCCTGGCGGGCTACAGTCCATGGGGTCACAAAGAGTCGGACACGACTGAAGCGACTTAGCATGCACACACACAGCCAAAGGGCAATACCACCAAGATAATTTTCTGAATCATAATATAGAAGAGTATGTAATGTAATATAAAGCAAGATAGTCAGAACAGATAGGTAATTCTACAACCAGGGAAAGGAGCAGACAAAGTGTGAAGACAGATCAAGACAGAGTCAGAAAATAAAATTAGGGGTAAAAAGAGACATAAGCTTTAAGAACAAAGTTTGGTATGGCAAAAAACCAACACGATATTTATTATAAAGCAATTATCTTACAATTAAAAATTTAAAAAAAAATTTTTTTAAGTCTGTAAAGAATACCACTCCCACAAAAAAGAACAAACTTCACCTACCGACAACTTTAAACCCCACTCACCTACACCCTGTCAGATCCCCTCCTGCCACCTAAGCAACATATTTATTCTATTTACTCTTTACATTATAGTCTCTACAAGTTATCCTTGTCCCCCTCTAATACCCCTTTCCTTCCCTTTGTGAGTCCTGCAAGATCTATTAAAATCCTGTTCTTCTTAATCTTATCTGTTTATTGGCTGTGCTGGGTCTTAAATCGCTGCACAGGCTTTTCTCTCGTTTCAGCGACTGTGAGCTCCTCTCTACTTGTAGTGCACGGGCTTTTCATTGCAGTGGCTTCTCTTGTTGAGAAGCACAGGCTCTAGGGCTTCAGTAGCTGCAGTTCCCTGGGCTCTAGAGCGCAGGCTCAATAGATGTAGTGCAGGGGCTTAGCTGCTCCACACATGTGGGATCTTCCTGGACCAAGGATCGAACCCATGGCTCCTACATCGGCAGATTCTTCACAGTGAGCCACCAGGGAAGCCCTATAAAAATTCTATTTTTTTCCACCATTTTTTCCCTGATAATTTTCACATACATTTATAATATTTAAAACAATTATTCTAGATGTACTTCTACAGTAAATGGAAATTTCAGTTTTTCCTTCTTCTGACCCCAAGGCAGGCTAAAGTTTGAGAAACACTGTATGTTGAAAAAAAATGATTTAAGCTTAACATTTAAAGAGCTCTGAGCTTCAGACAGGACTAGTTCAATCATTCAGTATTACTCATTCAACAACTACTGATTATCTACTACATGTCAAACACTATTCCAAGTACTGGAAATATAGCAAGGAACCAGTCAGCAACCCCTTGAATAAGCTCAGGATCTTGATAAATATTTATATAAATAAGTAACTTGTATATAGTATATGTCACAACATGATAAACTCTTAAAGGGGGAAAAAAACAGGCAACAATGACAAGAATACTGGGGGGCTGAGGGAAAGAGACATCAGAGGGTTGTAACTGTACAGAGATAAGCAAAAACCTGAAGAGGATAATAAAGCAAGCTATGCAAGGGGCATAAAATTCTAGGCAGAAGAAACAGAAGTGCAAAGGCAAAGGTCATTAAGCCAGAAAGATGCTTGGGCTTATTTAAGGAACAGGAAGAAGGCCTGTACTTGAGCACATGGGATCAGCAGGCAAGAGAGGGCTTAGGAACATAGATGAGACCACAGAAATGACTTGACCCACAATGTCTAGGCCTTATTAACCGCTGGAGGAACTTTACCTTTCATTGTGAGTAAGATGGGAAGTCAGAGGGCAGATACCAAAGAAGAATCAAGATCTGACATATTTTTAAAGGATCACTCTGGCTGCAGTTTTGAAAAGAAACTGTAGAAGCAACCAGTTAGCAAGCTGGCTACAGTAATCCAGGTAAGCAATATTAGGATTAACAGCTCATACCTGGGTGGAGGCGGTCAGTAGCGGCCAGATTCCAGATGTTTTTAAAGTATAGCTAAAGGATCTCCTGACAGATTGGATACGCGGAATGGAAGGGAGAAATCAGGGATGACTCGACATTCTGAACAAGTAGAAGGATGGAGCTGCCATCAGCAAGATGGAAAAGGCTACAGGTTGAATAGATGGGGCTTGGGGGTGGGAGGTGGAACAATGAAAAGTTAATTTTGGGCCAACGTGCTTGAGATATCTATTAGACACCCCAGTAGAAATGTCAAGTAAGCAGCTGGATATATGCGTCTGGAACCTGGGAAAGAAATCTGGATTAGATACAGATATCTGGGAGTTATCAACATGTAGGTAGTAAATAAAGACATAAGACTGAATGATACTATCAAGGGAGTGGGTACAGCCTGAGTTCATATGAGATGAGGACTTAGAATTGCTTATAGTATTTAGCAACATGGAGGCCACTGAAGTCCCTGATAAGAGTAGCTGCACTGGAATACTGAGGGCAAAATTCTGTTTGGAAAGGGTTGGAGGAAGAGTATACTCTAAGGATGTGAAAATACATACACTAAAGATTTTTTCATTACAGTATAATTTCTTACTGCAGCATAATGGGAACCACATAAATATCCAAACATGGGAGACTGACTAAAGAAACCATTGACAAATATATACGCCATGGAGTCCTATATACAACTGATCAAAAAATAATAATAGAAAATAAAGCTCTCTGTGAAGTAATATAAAATGATTTTATCATATGCTAAGTAAAAAAATATTAGCAAAACATGAGTATTATAGTATGCAAATACTTTTTCCTGTAAGAAAGATAAAATAAAATATGCATGTATATGCTAATTTTTGAGAAGAATAAAGACAGGAAAGACAAAGCAAAAACATTTGGCAGCCAAGGCTATAAAACAGAAATATTACTCATCTCAAAAAGCTGGGGGCACAACTGTAAAGCACAAGAGATCTCTGAAAACCCCAGTGGTCAGATATCAAGCCCTCTTGACATGACCCTCAATACATTTGAAGCTGACAGTGAACTAAAGCAAACTCAGGTACGACAAGGCCCAGCCACAGGTCAGATAAATCAGAAGAACTCAGCCTTCCATTCTACTTCCTAAACAGAGGAAGCATAAGCTCTTCTCGGGAGGTAAACAGTATCACTTGGTCTCTACTGTTCTTTTAAACAACATGCCTAGCATACAGTCAGAAATTTAAAAGATTCCAAAGAAGCAAGAAAATGTAACCTGCACTAATAATCCAATTTTGCCTCTCAGTTCCAAATTCATCCTTTTTTTTTTTTTTTTTTGCCTGCTCTATGGAAATGGATCTGAGCCCTTTAAATATTTTTTTCCTTTGCCAGCTGGCATAATGCTAAGCTTTGTCAGTAGAAGCTGTAGTAAAAACTTCGGGAGGAAAGCATTTTGTTTCTGGATCCCAGCGTGCTTGCTCAGCAGGCCAGACGGTGCGCACGGCTTCTCCAGGACCTGGTTCCCACAGCACTGGCTCCTTCTCTAGGGAGGCACCCACGCGGTCCTACAGCTTCTCCGGGGTTCTCTTGCAGACTGCACAGCGGCCACGAGGACGCAGGGACCTGCACCGTCTCCCAAGACCCTCGCTCTGGTGGTTTTATAGCGAACTACCTTTGGTGAGACCCTTCCCTTGTATAGCCTTCCTTGGCAGGGTGGATTTCCAGTGAGTTCTGAAGGGCAGACTTCCAGCAATTTCTCTACCATTCAGTGAGTTCTGGCCACGCTCATTTCCACAAGGTCTGGATGTCAGCTGGTGGCTGGGGAGAGTACTCTACCCTGGAGCAGTGGCCTCTCCGTATAGCTCTTAGTATTCCTACATTCTTTACTTCTTGGAGAAGGAAATGGCAACCCACTGCAGAATTCTTGCCTGGAGAATTCCATGGACAGGGGAGCCAGGCAGGCTGTAGTCCAGGGGGTCACAAAGGGTCGGACACAACGGAGAGACTAACACACACACATTCTTTACTTCTCACTAGCCAACGCTTCATTACTGCATTTCTCTGTTACAGTCAATAATTATTTATATTAAATGTTTGATGTTCAAATTACTATACAGTTTGTCTCTCATGACTGGACTCAGACTGATACAGAAGCCAGACCAAAAAATACTGAACGTACGATTCCTGTACATGAAGTAGAAGCGTAAGGAAAACCAATCTATGGTAGAAGGCGTTTCAAACAGTGCTGCCTCTCAGCTGTGGGGCAGGAGCACTGGACAAAGAGGTTATGACTAAACTTTGAAGACAGAAATATTCTCCATCTTGTCTGTGGTAATACTTATTCAGATGGACGCAACTGTCAAAATCTATTAAACTGAATGTTCATATCTCTGCTTATAAATAATACCTCAATTAAAAGAAGAAAAGAAAGGAATCCAAGGTTTCATATTGAGAAGCATCTGATTCCACTGCTGGGCTAGGAAAGCAAAATAGGAGCCCAAATATCTTGTTGTTCCAAAAAAGTAAGGAAGCGATAATAATAATGATAAGGACACACAACAAAGAAGCCACCCTGAAGCTGGATCCACTGGGAAACCTGGAACAATTTGAGCATCAAAATAAGTGACAGGAATAGACCATAACCTGCTAAATAAAGTAGGAACCCATAAGCTCATGCTGTAATTCAAGAAATAGAGGCAGGGAGGTTTGGCTGGCTCTGTCACACCAGAATATCAACTAAGTACAGACAAAGTGGCTGGGTTACTCTCATTTGGCAACCAACCAAGTAATAATTAACTCCAGTGAGAATTATTAATGATGCTAAAACTGGTAGGTATCATTTTGATGAGCAACAAGAGATTTACATAATTTCAAAATACCTTCCAACAAATTACTTATATACTACAAAAAAGAAAATAGTAACTTTACAGTGAAGAAACCCAGTGGACTCCACTTTAACCAAGTAATCAAAGTCAACATAACCAATAATGGGTCAAATCAGAATTACATGCCTCTGAGGTACTGAGAAGGATACATCACTATACGGTATTCCTGCCCTGCAAATATATAATCTAAGGAAACAGACAAACCAAACTGAGATACAGTCTACAAGATAACTGCCTGTACTCTTTCAAAAGTGTCCATGCCAAGAAACATGAGAGAGGCTGAGGAACTGCTCCAGATTAAAGACTAAATCAACAGCAAAATGCAATGCATGACACCAGAATGAATCCTGGACAGGGGCAGGGTGAGGGGGATGTTCTAAGGACACTGGGTGAAGAGAGAATATTTGAACATGGGATGTGGAGTAGATAAAAGTATTATATCAACACTAAATTTTCTGATTTCGAAAATTATAGGAGATAGATCAGAATGTCCTTATTCTTAAGAAACAAATACTATAGTCTTTCAATGTAAACACATGACTACAACCTACCCTCAAACTAGTCAGAAAAAAAGTGTACACAGGTAGAATAACGTCATGTTAACAAGTGGTGAATGTACATGAAGGACACTGTTTTGCACCATTCTTCCAACTTTCTTGTATATTTTCATTTCAAAACTGAAAAAAAGAAGAGGAGGAAAAAAACTGGAAAGAGCACATTGACAACTCTTGAAGGGTTACCTACAAAACGGAACAGAGAAATTAGGTGGAAGTTTGAGGGTACTGACTTGGGAAGGGTGCTGGCTATCCCAAAAAGACCAATCATATGTTTAGAGGGTTGAGGCTTTGTGCCACAGGCCATCAGTCTGACCTTTACAAAGGTAAGTTAGGGCTGAAAGTTGAAATTAAAAGAGGTCAATGATTAAATCAATCATGACTACTACTGAAACCCTAATGAAAACTCTGTATATTGAAGCTCAGATGAGTTTCCTTGGTTGGCAACTCTGTGTATTACAATACACTGATATGCCAGGAGGGTTACATATCCTGAGTTCAGAAGCATCGCATTTGAGAGCCTCTTAGACCTTGCCCTATGTGTCCCTTCTTTTGGCTTGTTCTGCTTTATATCGTTTTTGTTACAATAAAGCTACAACCATAAATACAGCACTTCCCTGAGTTCTGTACGTTGTTCTACTGAATTATCAAATCTGAGGCAGTATTAGGAACTCTCAAATATGCAGCCAGTTAGTGAGAAGTGAGGGAGACACCTGCAGCTAGTGTCTGAAGTGAGAGTAGTCTTGCAGAGGGCTATGCCCTTAGCTTGTGAAGTCTGGCCTAACTCTGGGTAGTAAGCAGCAGAAGTCACCGTAGGGAATGAACCAGGAGATACACTCAACAGCAATAAGAAGGGGTGGTAGCAAATAAAATCTGATGACACGAGAAGACAATGCAATGAGAAGTCTGCACACCAGAGCTAGAGAGTAGCCCCCACTGGCCGCAACCAGATAAAGCCCGCATGCAGCAATGCCAGCCAAAATAAATAAATAAATATTCAAAAGCACAAAGAACATCTGTGAATCTTAAAAAAAAAGTCTGTACCCAAATGTTTATAGCAGCATTGTTCATAATAAACAAAAAACAGAAAAAATCAGAAAGTCCATTATTTGGTGAATGGATATACAAAACATAGTATGTCTATACAAAAGAACAGTAATATTCAGCAATCAAAATAAAAGTACTGATACATGTGCAACATAGGTTAATCTCAAAAATATTATCCTGGATGAAGAGATAGAAGCAAAAGACTGAATAGTATAAAACAAAACTACATATTATGTGATTCTACTTATATGAATGTTCATAGGCCAATTTATAGAAACAGAAAGCAGAACTTTCTGTTGCCTAGGAATAGGGCTGGGAATGGAGACTGGATGCAAACAGGCTCAGTGAAATTTTGGGGGGTGACGGATGTACTGTAAAACTGGATGATGGTGATGCATAATAATCATTGAATTATGCTGTTACAAGAGGTGAATTTTGTTAAATGTGAGTAATACCCCAAAAGCTGTAAAAAGGAGAGTTTGATAAGGTGAACAAAGACAACTGCTTCTGCAGAGTCTGGTATAATTGAGATAAGAAATGGGGAAGTCGCTGGAAAGAAGTAAGGTTAAAAGAAGGTTTCTTTAAGATGAAAGAAATTACAATGTTTTTATTCTGTTGACAGTGATCCAGAAAAGGACAGACAGACAAGCATTACAGGAAGAATGTCCTTGAGAAGGCAAGAAGGGGTGAGCTCTAATGGACGAGCTCAGTGGCAATGGCCTTCAAGAGAGGAAAAGACAATTCACAGTAACACTAGTGAAGATGCAGGTGGTGAGCAGACTTCTGTTTTCTCAGTAAAATAGAAAGCAAAGTCATTAGCTGAAAGAGAAGACAGAAAGCGGAATGTGGAAAATTTGGGTACAAGGGAAAGATAGGATCATCTAAGTGAATGGGAGTATGGAAGAACTACAGTAATACAGTAGGAGAGCTTGGCAGCACTAAGCAAGGAACTGAAAGTCATTTGGTACTGGCCAAGAATTGATTTTTGGGGGCTCCAAAATCACTGCAGATGGTGACTGCAGCCATGAAATTAAAAGATGCTTACTCCTTGGGAGAAAAGTTATGACCAACCTAGATAGTATATTGAAAAGCAGAGACATTACTTTGCCAACAAAGGTCTGTCTAGTCAAGGCTATGGTTTTTCCAGTGGTCATGTATGGATGTGAGAGTAGGACTGTGAAGAAAGCTGAGCGCTGAAGAATTGATGCTTTTTGAACTGTGGTGTTGGAGAAGACTCTTGAGAGTCCCTTGGACTACAAGGAGATCCAACCAATCCATTCTGAAGGAGATCAGCCCTGGGATTTCTTTGGAAGGAATGATGCTAAAGCTGAAATTCCAGTACTTTGGCCACCTCATGCGAAGAGCTGACTCATTGGAAAAGACTCTGATGCTGGGAGGGATTCGGGGCAGGAGGAGAAGGGGATGACAGAGGATGAGATGGCTGGATGGCATCGCTGACTCGATGGACGTGAGTCTGAGTGAACTCCGGGAGTTGGTGACGGACAGGGAGGCCTGGTGTCCTGCGATTCATGGGGTCACAAAGAGTCGGACACGACTGAGCGACTGAACTGAACTGAAGAATTGAAAGTCAAGAGGCATTCTGCTCCAGACATATTCAGCTACAACTGCACAGGAGTACAACAGGTAGAGTTGGTTTTAAAGTTTTTGAATTAAAAAAAAAAAACTTTAGCCATGTCATGCAGCATATTCGATCTCAGTTCTCCCCGACCAGAGACTGAACCCACACCCCCTGCTTCGGAAGCACAGAGTCTTAACCACTGGACCATCAGGGAAATCCTTGGTAGAGTTGGTTTTAACCAGGCAAGAACCACCAAAGAAGAAAGGTCAAATCAAGAGGTAGATGGAGAAGATCAACTGTAATGATGCAATCTAGGAATTCAGCTAGTTTGAAGGTAAAAAAGAAAAAACTGAGAACATGAATGCATTGAGGAAGAGTGAAAAGGTGGTAAATTAAAAGGTCCCTGTGAGACCAAGGAATTAAGGTTGTTGGGTAATAAAAGAAATGAGCCTGAAAAAATAGAGGTGGTAGGTGGAGAGTAAAATGCCAGAAACTGATAGTATAGAAAGTTGTAGTTTCGAGTTACAGTGAGTTATAGCAACTCTCAATTCTGAGTGTGCATTAAAGTCACCGTGGAAAACTGTCAAAAACATTCTCTCAGGCCATACTTCAGACCAGGCAAATCAGAATCTCTGGGAGTTAGTCCTTGGCATCTGGAGTTTGCCAAAGCTCCCCAGTTAATGCAGATGCACTGAGACTAAAAGCATCTGCACAGGATGCGCAATAGAGGGAATGGCTGAGACAGAAGACAGGATCGGTGGAGAAGAGAAAGCCAGGAGACCAGAGTATCAGAAGGATCATCTACATGAACACTGAAATCGCCACAATTCTAAGTGGAGTAGCAGGAGACTAGTAGTGAACCCAGAAGAAGTCTAGAAGCAACTACAAGAAAGCAAAGAGAATACTTAACCCACCTCACTAGGAGGAACCACCACTTCAGAACTTGCCAAGAGAAGTAAGTGCCCTCAGGCAAAAGGTAAGTTTCAGTTAGAGAATGGAGACAGTGCTGTTTAGAGAAGAGGTTAAAGATAAAAGGGAGTTTTGCAGATGACGGACAGTGAGACCCAGAAGGCACAGAGAAGGGCTTCATGATCATAAAGGGGTGGAGTCTGAGATCAGGAAAGAGGGATGAAGGAAAGAGAAGGTCCAGAACTACTAGAGAAGAATCTCCTCTAGAAGATTTTAGGAAATCTCAGAAAGCAAGCCCCCATATTTTTAAACACCACGCAAAAACAATACAATAAAAAGCTCAGTAAAGTTAGACGCTTTCCTGAACCCAGTCACATTCTAAAAAATTCATGTAATTAATTTCAAGTAAAAATGAGTCACAGAAGTATATCAAGGTCAATCCCACATAAAGTTATAAGAAGAGAACACAGGGACTTTCTTGGTGGCACAGTGGGTAAGAATCCACCTGCCAATGCAGGGGACACGGGCTTAAGCCCCGGTCCAGAAAGATTCCACGTGTCGTGGAACAACTAAGCCCGTGTGCCACAACTACTAAGTCTGCACACTGCAACTACTGAAGCTGGCACGCTCTAGGGCCTGCGAGCCACAACTAATGAGCCCTGAGCCACAACTGCTGAAGCCCCTGCACCCCAGGGCCAGCAAGTCATAGCTACCGAGACCTCGTGCTGCAATTACTGAAGGCCGAGCTCTGCAGTAAGAGAAGCCACCACAGTGAGAAGCCACCACAGTGAGAAGCCCATGAACCAAAACTAGAGAGTAGCTCTACCTTCCACAACCTGAGAAAGACTGGGCACGCAGCAATGAAGACCCAGTGCAACCAGAAAAGAAAAGAGAATAAGAAGCAGAATAACATCACTGCAGACAATGAAAGTGTGCTGGAAAGACATACCCACATAACAAATCAAAATTAAAACCTGCTATTTCAGAATGAGAAAAGACCTTAGGAAAATGGCATAAGACGTGAAAGAAAAACAAATACAAGAATTATAAAAACTCAAAATGAGACATGACTCGAGTAAGAATTAAAAATAAAAGGAAAGACATATTCCAGAAATGAAGACAAGAGTAAATTAAAAGATAGTCCCTTAAGAAAAACAGAAGGTAGCTTTTCGGCCGAAACCGCCATCTTCCAGTGATTCGCCAAGATGACCAACACAAAGGGAAAGAGGCGGGGCACCCGCTACATGTTCTCCAGGCCTTTCAGAAAACATGGAGTTGTTCCTTTGGCCACATACATGCGAATCTACAGGGAGGGTGATATTGTAGATATCAAGGGAATGGATACTGTTCAAAAAGGAATGCCCCACAAATGCTACCATGGCAAAACTGGGATAGTCTACAATGATACCCAGCATGCTGTTGGCATCATTGTAAACAAACAAGTTAAGGGCAAGATTCTTGCCAAGAGAATTAATGTGCGTGTTGAGCACATTAAGCACTCTAAGAGCCGAGATAGCTTCCTGAAACGTGTGAAGGAAAACGATCAGAAAAAGAAGGAAGCCAAAGAGAAAGGGACTTGGGTTCAGCTGAAGCGCCAGCCTGCTCCACCCAGCGAAGCACACTTTGTGAGGACCGATGGAAAGGACCCCGAACTGCTGGAGCCCATCCCCTATGAATTCATGGCCTGATGGGTGTAGAAATAAAGACCTGGACTGTAAAAAAAAAAAGAAAGAAAGAAAGAAAAACAGAAGGTAAAAAAGAGAAAAAAATTAAACTCAAAAAATAGATTAAAAAGATATGAGAAAAAGTGACAAATATTGAAGATGGCAAAGAAGACTGAACATACAACTGATAGGAATTCCTGAAGAAGATCAAAGCAAGGAACAGAACATATAGTAAAAACAATAATTTTTAAAAAAAAACTTCACTGAAATTTAAAAAAGTATTTGAGACTACATTTTGAAAGGTACAAGGTGTACCTGAGATTATCAACTCAGAATGATCAAAATGATTTTACTATCACTAAACATTAAAGAATAAGAAGAGAGGAAGAGAAAAACTGAAGGCAGAAAGGGAGAAATACAGAACTATACAGACAGGAAATAGGCTCCATAAAATCAGAGATGAGCTGGCAGTATTTGGTTTCTCATAGTATAAAAATGATAAAGTACATGATGAGATTAGACCTGATCATCTCAGCGCACATAAAAGTGGCAAGATTTTTTGTGCAGAAGATAAAGAATGAGTTACTGATACTTCAGAAGAAAGGAGAATCAGACTGGCATCAGACTTATCTATTGCACAAGAAGCTTAAAGACAATGGTAATAAGGTATCTACATTATATAGGGGGGGAAAATGCTTATGATCCAAAAAAACCATATCCAGTCAAGATACCCTTTAAGTGATCAAGAGAAAAGAAAGGCATCTTCACCTAAGCAAGCATTCAGAAATTATGCCACACACACTCCGAGGAAATTACTCCAAAATGTTATCAAATGTTTTTTGGCACCTATTAAGATAGTCAAGGTCTCTTTTTTCCAGTCTCCAACACTCCCAGAGTTGCAGCTAGCAACAGAGATGTGGCCGAATCCAAGAAAAATATCATATATGACCAGTCCTAGAAATGACTTCAAGAAAAATAGGTTCTAAGGAACACATATTCTGCCAACAAGCACAACAAGAAAGCCCTCAGAAAAATTCCAGCCAACGTTTCCAAGACAATGAGCACCTGTACAGAGGCCAACAAGGTGGTCATTAAGCTCAAAGGTAATCAAATAAAAGATCTTAAAAAGTGCCAGCCCTAAATTGGACAGGCTCACCCATATCATCCATCCCAGTCTCTAGAAGTATGCTTATTTCCATACTGTCAAGAGGACCAGACTTTGGCAATCAAAAGCTGATAGAAAGGCCAAGGTCAGAGTCAAGGGCCAGGTCCTACACAGTCCTCCTAAAGACTCCAGAAAAATGGTTTTTGTCTATTAACTTTGAGGATCAAGGAATTGTACAAAACTTAGACTACCGTCCAAATGGGCAGGCATCTCCTTTTGCTGTTTTACATAAACACAATACAAAGTCCCCCAACTCACTCCAAAAGAGAGAGATAATCATATACTTTTTATCTTTAACTTCATTAATATAAAAAATGTTAATATTTAAGTATTCTTGCTTCCCTGGAATAAATTCTACTGGATCATGATGTATCTATTTTACATGCACTGCTAGATTTATTTTGCTAATAGTTTATTTAGAATGTTTGCTTGTCTAGTCATGAATAAGAGTGGCCTAATGTTTGTAACAGCAAAAGAGGAAAACAATCTTAATATCCATCAGGTGGAGAAAAACAGACTAAATTATGGTGTTCTATGCTATGAAATGTTATTCCGCTTTTTAAAATTATTATAGAGTTTCATTTACTAAACTGGAGCTAGCCATGATATATTCTTAAATGAATAAAGCAAGTTACAAAAAGCGTGTGTGTGTGTGTGTGTGCATGCGTGCGTGTGTGCATGCGTGCTTGGGCTTCCCTGGTGGCTCAGATGGTAAAGAATCCACCTGCAATGCAGGAGACCTGGGTTGGAAAGATCCCCTGGAGAAGGGAATGGCTACCCACTCCTGTATTCTGGCCTGTGGAATTCCATGGACTATATAGTCCACGGGGTCACAAACAGTTGGACACAACTGAGCAACTTTCACTTTTTCACTTTCATACATGCTTAATGGTTTCTGAGCAAATAGAAAGATGATAAAAACAAAACAAAACAAAAAAAATACTCGAAGTGTTAGTTAATGCTGGTTACCACAAGGGTAAAAGTGGAGGAGAGAAATATTTTTTTCTTTCTTCATCCCTGGTTTATTTCCTTGGTTGCAAGCAGAGGAATACTTTGGGATTTTTTTAAAAAAGCAGAAGGTAGGGGAAGGAGATACCAGTTATCTACTGTAATTAATGACAAATTAACATTTGTTGACAACTAATAAATGGCTTCCCTCATAGCTCAGTTGGTAAAGAATCCGCCTGCAATGCAGGAGACCCCGGTTCAATTCCTGGGTCAGGAAGATCTGCTGGAGAAGGGATAGGCTACCATTTCAATATTCTTGGGCTTCCCTTATGGCTCAACTGGTAAAGAATCCACTTGAAATGTGGGAGACCTGGATGGGATCCCTGGGTTGTGAAGATCCCCTTGAAAAGGGAAAGGCTACCCACTCTAGTATTCTGGCCTGGAGAATTCCACGGACTAAGTCCATGGGGTCACAAAGAGTCGAACACAACTGAGCAACTTTCACTTACTCACTCACTCACTCACTAAATGGCTACCCAATACATCCAAAGGCAAAACAGAATTACATTATCTAAAACAAGAAGAGGTATCATTATGAAGTTCATTTACTTAAAAATACAGAACGATCCAATCTGGAACCAAAGTTGCATATGAGTGGCCTTCCTAAAGGCAAGATGTCTTCATGATAAACTAGTGTTTAGTTTACTAGCACAAACCTCCTGGGCTGTGTATAATATGACAACCAAGGATAAACCTAAGATAAAAAGTGAGTCATGTTAAAGAAAAATAGTCAATGAATTACTGTTTGCATGATATGTACACAGATGAGCAGAAATGGGCAAAACGTTATAGAAATCATCAAAGCTTGGGGAAAAAAATGAGATTTTGAATACTAGCTTGTTATACTGGAAAAAGAGGGGCAAACTCTTTCTGGTGTCTTATTTTACACTGTAGATAAGTCCTTTTTATTAAGCAGATCACAAAAGACAATCAACCACTTTGACTGACTGTCACTTACAAATTTTTTAAAGAGAAAAACTACAAAAAGCTAACAACATGGCGCATGGTGGAAGGCAAGTGGGGGATACAGTTATCACACAGAGGAAGTTTCAGTTATTCACAAAAATGAGAAATGCTTGTAAAAGTAGAAAATGTTCACATGATCAAATTGAAAAAAAAAATTGCCAAAGGGCTCAATGTCTCAAGAAGTGTTGTGGTTTGCTATTTTCAGAGGAAATTAAAAATTAATTTTTTACAAGTATGTGGTACTTAAAGGGAAACAGTACAAACAGAAGCACATACAAGGAGTCTGCCTGAGTTTTTATTTAAGTTTACAGTTATTCAAAAACTTTTCCTCTCAGCTCTTATCAAATCTTTCATAAATGAAAATTTCAAGACACTAAATTAATGAGTAGCCAAATTACCATAGGTTTTTATTTTTAATACCTTACTAGGCTGAAAAGAAGAGCAAGACAAAACAACAACAAAAAGCTAGACTGACAATACTAGTAAAATGTCATGGGGAGGAATTATGTGAAGAACATCAAAAAAACAGAAATCCAGGACACTCTCCAAAACCTAATAAAAATAAATATTTATTAAGAATTAGATATTGTCCTAAGGATTTTTCACTGACATTATTTTATTCATCATCATCAAAACCCTTCAAGAGAGGTTTTTAACTCCTCATACAGCTAGTAAGTGACAGAGAGATAATCTGAACCTGTTTTCAGGATTCAAAAACTCTCAAGTTCAGGTTCTCTCTACTATACAAGGGGTCTCACGATCGTTAAGATTTCAAAAGTTTCTTACAACCAAACAACAGCATTGTCATCCTGCAACATAACAACATCTGAAGAGCAATTTCCAAAGGAAGTCTCTCTTCCTCTTTAAATCCCTGAAAGGGAAGAGCTAAGATTCTCTGACGCTGAAGCAGGATTTGAATGTGTAATAGTAAGTCTTCATCCCACATGCCTACTAAAGCTAATTACCTTCATTCACCCTAATTCACAGTCTTCAGGAGCTCTACAGGATTCCATGGAATTCGAACTGAAATAGAATTCTAGAGTACAAATACCTATCAAGCTTCGTTAACTCTGCCATATCAAACTTCAGCAATTACAGCTAGAAATTGTGAGACCCCTCAAAACACAAGGTTAGGAACAAAGGGCTAAGAAGAGACTTCCTTCAATTAGCAGAGGGAATTTAGTGAGCTCTAAGGCGGAGTCTCCTGCCTAAACGATTAAATCACAGTATCTACATACTCACTCCCATTTCCAAACTTAATAACTAATCCATTTATAAGGCTAGATCCTAAGGAAAGGAAAAAAGAGTTTCCATGGCAATAAAAAAAAACTGGTGCCATAATTCTTCATGTTGTCCCTCTATGATCAGATATGTCATCTAATATAATCTTATATTATAATGCAAGCATGGTATTACACACAAGGAAATAAGCATGATTACCTGGAAAACCAATGGTTTTTCCATAGAACAATGACTCTGTTATTATGTATACAAAATATGTATGTGAGAGGCTGAGACCAGAGCAAACAAGAAGAATGCTGTCTTACAGGCTGTGCTCCAAACCTTTCCACTTGAGGTATCTCTTCTGAAGGAAAAAAAGGTAGACTCGAATAATACATTTTGTCAAAAACTTCTTCAGAGTTAGACATAATATGGGTGTCACAACGAGGCATAAGACGAGTCTGTCAGATAAAACACCACCAAGGCAATTAAATTTTTTAAGAAACATACCAACAAGATTATTCACTACAATGCAACTACTCAGTTTAAATAAGTGACATCAGAATCTCTCAAGTTCTGATCAAAAGAAAGGCATTTGAGAGGTGGGATATATGACGCACTCAATAGAGGCAGAAATCAGTATCATGGGGAAGGAAAGGATAAAGAAGGTGAGCAATTACTAACATCAAATTAACTCTTTGCCTGTTAAACTTAGTCATGTTTACCCTTAACTATTCAAGAACAAACAGAAGCTGAACATAAGATACTGTGGTAATGTGTGGCCCACAGAAAAGCAACTTACCTAATACTTATGGCATCCACAAACACAGCTTTCAACGACTGATAAAGATTTTGTAAAGAAAATAAACTGACCTAAAAGAAGAAATGTGCTTCCAGAAAAAAAATTATGGAATTACAATTATTTACTTACAGCTTTCTAGAATATGAAAGATCCCCACCAGAAACTTTTTTGTCTGATTACATCCTCAAACTACTTTAGCCTTCTAAAACCCAGGCCCAAATATAACATTCTCCATCTGATATTATCTTAAATCTGAAATATTTAAGGTAAAAATATCCTCTAAAAGGAAGAAAAAGGACCATTGGGTGGGGAAACATAGCGTTAAGTCTTTAAGCTCTTCTTGTAACCTACTTCTCTCTATCAATTTTTAGAGACTCATCAAGGTCATGATGTAGTCTCAATCACCACACACACAGCTCCTTGACTCATTTTTTAAGTCATAAACAATCTTCATCTAATACAAATTACTGCAAGAGATGCTATTCAAATTAACCCAGTGGTGATTTCATGGTATTATAACAAAGACAAAACTATTTATTTACACAGTGTCTTCTTTCCAAATGACAACAGTATTCGATAACCATAGGCTCTGAGCAAATACAACAATGTTGAGAAAAAAAATTCCAAACAATAAAACTAGTTTTCAAACTATTTTATATTTGTTACCTTGATCAGACTAGTACTAGAAAAGTAAACAACCATCTGAAATTGTTCTAGTTCCTTGAAATAAAATCTGGGTAAGTGAAAGTGAAGTCGCTCAGTTGTGTCTGACTCTTTGCCACCCCACGGACTGTAGCCTATCAGCCTCCTCCGTCCGTGGGATTTTCTAGGCAAGAGTACTGGAGTGGGCTGCCATTTCCTTCTCCAGGGGATCTTCCTGACCCAAGAATAAAACCCTGGTCTCCCTCATCGCAGGCAGACGCTTTACCGTCTGAGCCACCAGGGAAGCCGACAAAATCTGGGTACCATCAGTACAAATATGACAGAAAACAGTGGTGCTCCTGTATAAGCACGTTTGTGTGCTCAGTTGCTTAGTCATGTAGACTCTTTTAGACTGCAATTCCATGGAATTGGGCCCGCCAGGCTACCCTTACCATGGGATTTTCCAGGCAAAAATACTGGAGTGGGTTGCCATTTCCTCCTCCAGGGTATCTTCCCAACCCAGGGATTGAACCTGCATCTCCTGCGTTGGCAGGTGGATTCTTTACACTGAGCCACCTGGGAAGCCCTTGTATAAGTATAATCCAACAGAACTGAATGAGTGTGCCCAACCAGTATATCTCAGAGATTCAATTTTAATTCTAAGAGGAAGAAATTCGACAAGGAGAGAATTTTGATGCATTCGTTTAATCATACTTGTTCTTCCTTAAATCTAATTACTATCAACTACCTTAAAACTCCCCTTTTGGAAACACTGGTTTAGTATACTCTTTTCCAGGCTTACTTCCTTCTCCATTCAAAACAATGCATACAGAGTCATTCAGAAAATACTAAAAGAACAAAGGCATTAATGAGGAAGTGGGGGGGGTGCAGCTAGAGAGCTTGCACAGGACAGTCAAGAATCAGTGACGACAGAAGAGGGAAATAATCTACTAATGTTTAATCATCTTAGTAAAACTTTATGATAAAGATGCAAACACAAAATCAGGCTTTTCAAGTATGCTACAGTGAGCCATCGACCAATAGAAATATAGAGCAGGACTTGACTCTAAGACAATTTATTAAATACACTACAGGATATAAACATACATGAATTAGTCGCAGTCATAATTAGTAGATCATATTGAATTGTCTTATCAAACAATGTATATAAAAATGAAGGAGGTCTCTGACTACATGACACGTGATTCACGGAATGGCAGAAAGTTTGACTAAGAGAAGAAAATAACTGTTAAGTATAGGAGGTGATATTCATGTCTTAAACTGTGTGGAAGGTATATACGTGTTGGCTGCATGATTATTCTTTTATACTTTATACATTTTATAATTTTATAAATATTATTTCATATGTAGTCAGTATCTATAAAACAATAAGTGCAAGAAAAACCTGAGCAAATATTTGTTGAAGAAAAAGGTAAAAAGTACATATGCATCTGACCCATTTTTGTTAATTCTTTTTTAAACAGGATCATAAAAATGTAAGCAGACAGGAAAAATAGATAATTTCCCTATAGAAAACTATAGCTCTACACAGAGATCTCTACACTATTTCTTTAAAAGCACCAGTAAACCTTTACTGAACACTATGTGCACACACACACACACATCAAACTATTTGAAAGTAAAACTTTCAACCTCCAAAGATGCCCCCAAAACCAAAACCTCCATCATAAATATTTCCTTAACCACATAAAAAGTATTGACACTCCTCTACTCATAATCCCAGAAATAAAACTACAAAAATAAATTCCTAAAGAGAAATATTCATACTTTAAATAACCAAGTATTCTGTACAGTTATAAGTAACGTAAGTATTTTTCGGTGTATTTGTAACTGAATAAGTTAGTTATAACTGTATTTTTTGGTGTATCTGTAGGCTTAACATTTATGTGTCTTACTACCTACCTGGGCTTATCCACATCTCTGTATTTGCTTTTGTATGATGGGCACCTGCATTTTAATGATGTGTGTCAACACTAATTTGATTGAGAGGGCAATATAGTAGACTTATGAAGAGCATGGGGTGTGCAGCCAGAGTTCCTGAATTGAAACTCAGCTCTTGCACTTGCTAGCTAAATAAACCTGGGCAAGATATTTAACATCTCAGTGTTTCAGGTTCTCATTTGTAAAATGGAAATAACAGTACATACCTCGCAGGGTGCTGGAACCGATTAAAACCTGCATAACAGGGCTGGCACAGAGTAGGTGCTATGTAAGAGCATGACATTACTAGCAGCACCACTAGTAAGTACCATATTCTCAAACATACTGAAAAACATTCTTAGCAATTTGAATTACTGACAATAATTAGATACTATTAAAAACAGATATTAAATCTGAAGCCTGACTGACAGTAAGTTTAAAGCCCTGAAACTCTGAATAGGTGATTATAAATCTCCATAACCACCCTATCAAGAACAATCTGAGGAGAGCGGTTTCCCAAAGTACAACTCTCAATTTCTTCCCTTACACAAGGGGGCAGTGATAACAAGAAAAGAATGGGGCTCTGTAACACCTCTTCCTACAGACAGTAGGGGGTGGCAGTACATATGGCTTACAGTCAGAACAAAACAGGAAGATCCAACAGAATCGCTCTTTATTCTCCTCAGGCCCTCTCCTCAGGCTTTAGCCCCCACTCACCCCCAAAGTGAGGGACACATCAACAGAAATGACTAAAACCCAAAATTAATCATGGAGCAAAATCAGTTTTGTCTTTAAAGCAAACAATCCCTCAATGGCTGAATCCGGATTCAGGAGAAAGCCAATCAGTATGAATTTTCAGATTATCTGGCGAATGTTCTTCTAAGAACAACATTCAGGCAAATAACTCCATTTCTCTGCAAGAACTGCAACAGAAGGCACTAAAATCTCATCAATAATTAACTATACCCTAATGAACACATGCAGCTATTTCTGCTTGTTTCATAGTATACAGACACTCACTGAATGTATATAAGTTACATTAAATAGCTCATGGAGCTGTCTTTTGTTACTTCTGAAATTCCAGCTATGTTCTGACAATCCTCTCAAAACACAGATGTTCTTCTTAAATGGAAGTCACAATGTTTTGCGGCATGTGTAATTATATTTATACACACACGTATGTATGGAGGGGGGTGACAATGTTTAATATTTCTGTGCTCACATTCCTGAGATGATCTACCTGGGAAAGGCTGAAAGAAGCGCTCCACTGACAGTATCCATGTTGTTCCTTTTTATGCCACCGTTACTGTATCCAATTTCTTTTTCCTATTTGGCTACCCCAACAATCAAGAATATTTCACTACTGTCATTCACCGCAATTAACCATTGCAATAGCTTTTGGCTCCAACCCTCAAAATGCCTGAAAATTTATCCCTTTTGTTCACCATATTGTTTTGTTTCCCTCATTCCAGAAATTTTCACTTGTATAAAAATGAAGAAAGGGGCACCTATGAAAAAATGTCCCTTTGCCTAATGATCTTGAACTCAGAATCATGGTCAAGATGTGGGGTGGGTTTTTTTGTGTGTCTTTTGTATTTTTTTCTTTTTTCTTTTCCTGGAGGGGAGGAGAGAAGACAGTGAAAGACACCCAAATCTTCCTAATATTAATTATCTTCGTTTATGTTTGATGAAAACCATTTTAAACATCCTACACCTGGAATAGAACACAGGCTGCATTTGTATCAGTGCTTTACACGCTGACGGCAAACCGGAATTATCTTAGCCCTATTTTTTCTTTCCCATCGCACAACCAGACACAATTTGCTTGTTTCTTTCACGTGGGCACTCACTCTATCTCAAAAATAGCATATCATAGCTCCTCTCGATTTCCTGTGATAAAATATCTAGCCATGAGCCTTATTAATCTCTTCTTAGCCTACGCCTCCTTTCCCAGAGGATTTAACAATATCACTAAAGAACACTTCTGCTGTGAATTTCAACGCCATACAGGCCAACCCACCCTGTACCTTACCTGGCACATTTCACAACTACTTTTATGCTGCATTCCGGGGGCACATTTTGCAACTCGTTCTGCACCACCTTCCCTGCCACGTTTAGCAATCTGCCTGGCATCTCCTCCTGGGTCCCCGTCATCCGGAGATTCTCTCGGTACCAAATTCCATGACACCTTCGGTGACACCGAAGTGACCGATCCCGGACTCATCCGCAGCCACCCCGAGGGCCACATTGGCAACCAACCTTCCCCACGCCCTCCACACCGGAGGCACTCCGCTGCCCATTTCGCTGCCTCCCCGTTCGCCTCCGCCCCTCTCCCTGGAGCCCGGGCGTCGGAGGCGAACGCCCCTGTCACTGAAGCGACCTTCCTTTCCCGGGCTCCCGCGGTCTCTCACCTGCCGCTCTGAGGGGGGCTCGCTGCACCCCCGGGTCAAGCCCCAGTCCCCGGGGTCTCCTGTGAGGACCGCGCCGCCCGCCGGCGCCGCCCGCGATCCCAGAGCACCTCGCTGCGCTCCGACGCCCGCGGTGGGTTTGCGTCCGGGAAAGGAGCGGCGGGGCCTCCCGGCGGCGAGCGCAGCCCGCGGCGGTCCCCCTGTCAGCGGCGGCGCGGGTGCAGGCTCTCGCCCCTCAGCGCGGCGGCAGCGGCGGCGGCAGCGGCGGCGGCGGGCGACTTGCTCCGCCTCGCGCGCGGCACAGCCGGGAGGTGAGCGCGAGGGGGATGGGAACGGGGGCGGGGCCGCCCAGAGGAGGCACCGAGGGCGGCGGCGGGAGGGCAGCGCCGGTGGCCCCGGGTCCGACGCTCGGAGCGCTCGCAGCTTACCCCGCCGGGCGGGCGGCTCGCACGAGGCGGCTGTGCCAAGCGGGCCCCGCCGGAGCAGCGCGCCCTGCAACCCGCGCCCAGCCGGCCGCTCGCTAACGCCGCCGCCGCGCCGGGGGCGTCGCACCCTCCGAGGCCGCCCGCAGCCCCGCCCCCTCCGGGCCGGGGTGGGGAGGAGCGCGAGCGCGGAGGGAGAGCGCGTGCGTGGGGGCGCGTGCGTGGTGGAGCGCGCGCGCCCCCGCCCCCTCCACCGTTTGGGGGTGGGGAGTGGCGGGGAGAGAGAGCCGAGACCGAACCCGTCTCTGCGCCGAGCGGTTGGGCCCTGGTTCTGCCGCTCTGTGAGGTCCGGGCATTTCTGTTTCCTCAGGGGGCTTTGACTGGCGGGGTCGTGGGCATTCAGTGGGGAAGAGGGGAGGAGAGCTCAATAGCAGACAAGGCCCGGGATGGTTCGGCTCCGCCCCCACGGTGATGTCACTCTCGAGGTGCTGCTGCTGTCGCGTGCGCCCACTTCTGGGCCTGTCCTGCCGCTTTGATGGCCAGAACGGTCCTCTGGATTTCCCCCCACTTAAGTCACCTCATACACATGTCGCTCCTAGAATCTTTGAGTCCTACAGCTGTCAGTTCTTCTTTTCCTGATATTCAATTGTAGTCTGTAGACAGCTTCAAAATGCTGTCTGAAGTCAACTGGTGTAGCAAACAGAATGAAGTGCAAAACCACGAATGGAGGGGAGAGAAAGAGAAGAGAGATCTATTTTCTAGAATCATTGCTGCAATTCACCAGCCGCAGCTTGAGAGCCTGAGGTGAAGTGACGCCGGTTCTGTCACTGACAGGTTGGACAAGAAGTAATGTGGTTTGAACAGCTAGTAGGCCAAGCACGGAAAGCCACCACAATAGAGCCTCCTTGAGGTCCTCACTTGACTCTATCTAGATCTTCTCCTCCTGACTCTCTTGTCTCATAGAACAGCAATTTAACTGTGGAAGATATCTGGACATAAATTTGTTGGCATGCTGTAAAATGATGCAAAGCTACCGCTATCACCAGTCTTGCCTGGCTAGTCTTCTGTTCCATGAACTGAGATGACTTTTCCTGGTCATCTGTTTCCTAATGAGACACCAGGATTGGAAATTGATGCACCAAATTAACTTCAGTCAAGCAAATTGTGTTTGTGGTGTTTCTGCCATAGAGAGGTTTGGTGGCTCATTCCTGTCCAACTCTTTGTGACCCCATGGACTATAGCCCACCAGGCTCCTCTGTCCATTTGATTTTCTAGGCAAGAATACGGAGTGGCTAGCCATTTCCTCCTGTCGGGTATCTTCTCGACCCAGGAATCTGAACCTGCCCCTTTTGTGTCTCCTGCATTGCGGGAGGTTTCTTTATCATTGAGCCACCTGGGGAGCCCAGAGAGTTTTGGCAACAGTCCTTTAATCTGCTTCCTCCAGGATTTTCTTTGTGTTTTTTTCTTTTCAAAGTTAGTATTAATTTCAGAATAATGAAAGAAATATGAAGCCATGTGCAACAGCTAGTGTCTACAGTGAGTTCTTAAAAAGTCAGAGCTAGAGCAGCTTTAAATACTACAGCTAAACTGGCAAGATGAAGGATTGGTATATGGGATCTTTTGGTGATAACTGCAAAAAGTTAGATTGCTCTAACTAAAACCTATTTATGTATGGTGATAGAGGCGGAGTGGTGATTACTTCAGCGGAATTGACTGAGTAGGGGGCAAGAGGGAGTCTTCTGGGTTGCTGGAAATGTTCACTATCTTGATCTAGTTAATGATTACAAGGGTTAATGTTGGTGCAAAAAGATTGGTGGGCTTTACTGTATCTCTAAAATTTTAGAGTTTTGTAAAAATAGTATACACCAAAGAGGCATTACAACAGTATCATGATTGAAGTCTGGAAACCTGACTTGAAGTCTTGAATCTCAGTGTCACCTACTATTTCCCAGCCTATGTGACCTTGAGCAAGTCTGAGACTTGTTTTTCTTCATCTATCTAATATGGGCCTGGAGTAGGAAATGACAATCCACTCCAGTATTCTTGCCTGGAAAATTCCATGGATAGAGGAGCCTGGCGAGCTACAGTCTATGGGGTCAAAAAGAGTCGGACACGACTAAGCATGCACGCAGGCATCTAATATGGGTGATGTTACCTCACAGGATGGTTGGGAAGATT
Organism: Ovis canadensis; assembly: GCF_042477335.2. Lineage (NCBI taxonomy): Eukaryota > Metazoa > Chordata > Mammalia > Artiodactyla > Bovidae > Ovis > Ovis canadensis. The sequence continues at coordinate 55,799,176 of NC_091255.1, read as the reverse complement.
AAATGAAATTATGTTTGAAAAGTACTTACCACAAAACCTGGTATAAAATAAGTGCTCAGGAAACTTTAGCTATTGTTCTGTTATTCTTGTACTCAAATTTACCCTATTTAATTCTCTTTTGGTCTTTTTTATTTATGTTAAAGACTACTTTGATTGTAAGCCTTTGCCTGTGAGTTTCACTGAGCTAATAACATTCCTTTCCCCCAAGAAATAACAAAAGGCAGTCAGGGGTGTAATGTGTTGGTTTTCAAACTAGTTCAGGTGGCGGCACTCAGAAATTATGGTGCTCTTTGTGGAACACCATGAAATATTGTTAGATTGAATCCTGCCATATGGACTTGATGCAATTTTACCAGCACTAAATCTGGCTATATTATGTTTGTGCAGATCTCCCCCATATTAAAAAAATAATGTATTTTTAAGAAATAATGCGTCTGTGTTTTTCCTTTGAAATTTGTCTGCAACTTTTCGCTAGAAAATACCCAAAGTTTAATAACAGCTCACAAAATGAAAACCTTTAGATCCATTCTTCCTGGAAATTAGAAAAACACCGTAATTGTTCAATTTTAGCAGCAGAGCTCTTTATTGGAGTTTCCCACAGTAAGCTCTAATAACTATAACCCACAGGGTCTCTTGCTCTGATGAAGTGAGTAACTCTGACTCACTATCCTCATCATACTTCCAAAGATCAGTCTCCATTTCTTTTGGCTGACCTTTCCAAGATCCCTTGTTCACACTGAGCAATGCCAGTGTCCACTGGAATGAACTTATTCCTTCGCTGTTTGGATCATCTAACGTGATTCTAGTCAGCCAGTTTTCCTCCACATAGTTCTTGCAATGTGCTGCCATGCTCTTAATGTTGTGGCAGAAACAATCTGTCCTTGATGGAGGAAGGGGTGGGGTACAGTAGGGATGGGGAGCAGCACTGAAGAGAGAAGCCACCTGTGTTCTCAACTTCTCACCCTGGATTCCCTTTTCTGTCACTAATACCTGAAATCCTGAGAATGCTAATTTTTTTCTTACCTATTAAAACTCCATTCTAATCAAGATGGTAACTTAGTCTATGACTTAATGTATGCCATGTAAGAGGAACCTGTAAATAACTGTCCATAAAGTGACCCAACCATACTGTATACCTCCCAACTTGCCAGGCCATCTATAGCAGGGGTCCCCAACTCCTGGGCGGAGAAGGCAATGGCAACCCACTCCAGTATTCTTGCCTGGAGAATCTCAGGGACGGCAGAGCCTGGTGGGCTGCCGTCTGTGGGGTCTCACAGAGTCAGACACGACTGAAGTGACTTAGCAGCAGCAGCAGCAGCAGCCAACCTCTGTGATCTAATGCCTGACGATCTGAGGTCGAGCTGATGCAATAATAATGGAAATATAATGAACAATAAATATAATGTGCTTAAATCATCCCCAAACCATCCCCCCACCCCCACCCTGGTCCATGGAAATTTTCTTTTCCATGAAGGAGATTCCTGGTGCGAAAAAAGGTTGGGTACTGCTGATCTATACCATTCAAAATGAGCTTCCTTGCTGTATCAACTCTGCACAGTTACTCACCTCTGCATATGGCATAGGTCTTCCCCATACACCCAAATCTCTTAAGTAAACCACCAGGCCTGCCTTTAACTCCCTACTGAATAGAGTCATAACTCCACCATTGTTGATTGATTGCCTGTTGTTCACTCACTGGGCTTCCCTGGTGGCTCAGCTGGTAAAGAATCCACCTGCAATGCAGGAGACCTGGGTTCGATCCCTGGAATTGGGAAGATTCCCTGGAGAAAGGAACGGCTACCCACCCCCTCACTCTGGCCTGGAGAATTCCATGGAGTATCCATGGGGTTACAAAGAGTCGGACAGGACTGAGAGACTTTCACTTTCACTTTTCAGTCACTAAGTCCTGTCTGACTCTTTGCAACCCCATGGACTACAGCATGCCAGGCTCCTGTGGCCTTCAGTGTCTCCCAGAGTTTGCTCAACTTCATGTCCATTGAGTCAGTGATGCTCCTAGTACCTACTGGCTGCAAATACTTTACTAAATGCCTTGTATATACCACCTCATTTAATTCTCACAGCATCCTATCAGGTGAGTATTATTATCTCAATTTTCTAGATAAGGGTGATAGAGAGGCTCTGAGAAGTTAGTTAAGTCAAGGTCACACTGAATGGCTGGCAGAGTCCCATTGTGAACCCAAACATACACCTTTATCAGTTAACCTCAGGATATAAGATGTGAATGAGAACACAGAATACAATATTTTTTAAAATGTGAACCAGGGACTTCCCTGGTGGCCCACTGTTAAAGAATTCACTTTCCAGTGCTGGGCACACGAATTCAATCCCTGGTTGCAGGGGGGAGACTAAGATCCCACACCTTGGGGCAGCTAAGCAGAGGCACTGCAGCTAGAGAAGCCCCCATGGGCACCGCAACTAAAGGAAGCCTGCATGTCACAACTAAGAAGCCACATGCTGCAACAAAGATGAAAGAGCCCGCGTGTCACACCTAAAACCTGGTGCCGCAGCCAAATAAATAAATAAATATCTTTTCAAAATAATCTGATAGAGTAGACCTGAGCAAGGAGGGACCAGTAATAATCATTTGGTTAAGAAGATGCTATTAATATCATTTAAGGAGGTAAAGAAGAGGACAGCTATAGTCCTGTTGTGGCAGTAAAGATGGAAAGGAACAATTCTAACAGCCATTGCATGGGAAGAGTTAACAGACCTTTCTGAATAACTGGGGGCTTCCCAGGTGGCACTAGTGGTAAAGGATCCACCTACCAGTGCAGGAGATGTGGGTTCAGTTCCTGGGTCAGGAAGATCCCATGGAGTAAAGGGAATGGCACCCCATTCCAGTATTCTTGCCTGGAAAATTCTATGCACAGAGCAGCCTGGCGGGCTACAGTCCATGGGGCCACACAGAGTCAGACATGACGGAGCCACTGAGCACTACTACTGTTATTTCTGAAAAACTGAACACAGAGGGTAAAGAACAGTGAGAAATCAAAATACAACAAGGTGACAAGACTGTCTAGAAGACTGCTCCCTGTGACAGGCAGAGGAGGCAGAAGGATCAGTGTATAGGAGAAGAAAGAGATGGTTTTGGCATACTTTGTGTTTGTAGTAGTTTTGTTTTTTGTTTTTTTTTTTTTTACTGCTTTTGAGTTACAAATCACTTCTTTTGAGAATCTGACAGAATCAATGGATCCTTTTTTCAGAGGGGAAAAAATGTATTTGTACTAGACATGTTATACGATTTGTAATGGACACCCATGGAATTGACTGCCAGAGAGCTCTTGATGCCAGCTGGGCACTTTAAGGCCCTTTTTGGAATGTTTGTACTTTACATCCAAAGGATCAAGTCAATCTCTCCCTAGTAGCTGAAGCTATGGATACTGTTAACTGATGTTTTTCCTAACCCATGAGCCTGGAAAACAGAGAATGCTCAAAGACATTTGAGCTCATGGGTTCATCACAGTCCTATCCTTGGATTCCAGGACATTTGTTGAAATTCTTCCATGGCTACACTTGTTTGAGCCACATTTCCACCATTTCTATATGAGGTCTAATTAATTACAGGTTGAATATATTGATTGAAACCCACCCTATAGGCTCCAGGTGGAAATTCCTGGTTTAAGATAATGGAAAGTCACCCAAGTGGAAATAGTCAGTAGAGAGTTGGAATTTAGGTGAGAAAGGGAAGATAATGAATACTCAGGGAGAGGAAATATAGCACAGGTCTGTAAGAGCATGGACCCTGCACCCAGACTGACTGCACTCAAATCCTAACTCAACAGTCTGTTGGGTTGACCAATAAATTCATTCTGGTTTTTCCATAAGATGTATTGAAAAATCTGAACGAACTTTTTGGCCTACCTAATACTAAACACGTGACCATAAGCAAGTTATTCTACATTTCTAGATTTCAAGATATTCACCTGTGAATTGGGCTTTAAAAACTACACCTACTTTATAGGGTTGATGTGAGGCTTAAGTTGGTACAGGTAGAAGTACCTGGTCCATAGAAAGTCTCTGTGGACTGTTATCATTCAATGTAACAGGCCTGTGCCTAGATATTTCACATGTTATTTTATTTGCTCTAATCCTCATGAAAACTTCAGAGGATTGGAATTATTATGCCCATTTTACTAGATGAAAACATTGTGACTCAAAATGATTTGCCCCAGATCTCACAGTAAGTGACAAAATCCAAATTAAAATACAGATCTAGAATATTTGAATAAAAAATGAAAAGGAAGATTTTCATTACAATTAATAGCACATGCTACCTAAGAATTAATGTGTGTGTACATATATGTATGTGTATACTAATTATGTATATATATTTATTCAGCAGCTATCTCATGTAGCATCTGTCTCATATAGATGCTAAATACATGTTTGTGAATTAAATTTTTTAAATAATCAAGATCTGTAAAAAGGAGAGGATGAAAATACTACTCTTACCACCATAAGCATTCTAATCCATGTACAATTTTGCATAGTAAAATTAAAAATTGGCCCTGTGGAAAATGTAATTTCTCATGATTTTATATTTAGCTTTAATCACCCTTTGACATAGAGTCCACCCATAACATAGAGTCCAGTCCACTCTGTGTTATGGACAGGCTGGAATTTGTGGCCCTGCAGAACTGAGGACACGGCTCTGGATCTAGTTGACTTTTCAACCAAACTTCCTCAAAGAACCCTCATCTTATTGCCGTGCCCTTTTTATTTTTGAGATTGTATTTATTTCTTCGGTTTTGGCTGCACTGGGTCTTTGTTGCTGCGTGCAGGCTCTCTCTAGTTGTGATGAGCAGGGGCTACTCTCTAGTTGCAGTGTGCAGGCTTCTCATTGCAGTGGCTGCAGTTGCAGAGCACAGTCTCTAGGGTACACAGCCTTAGTTGCCCTGCAGGACGGGGAATCTTCCTAGACCAGGGATCAAACCCTTGTCCTCTACACTGGCAGACAGATCCTTAATCACTGGACCACCAGGAAAGTCCACCATGCCCTTGCAGTTTGTTACAACTTGAAACTCTGAAAATACATTTACCATTTAAAATTAGACACCCAGGTGGGAAGGAGCTGCAAGAGGAAGGGGACATATGTATACTTACGACTGATTCATGTTGAGGTATGGCAGAAGCTAACAGTATTGTAAAGCGATTATCCTTCAGTTAAAAATAAATATAAAAAATAAACAATAAAAAATATTTTAAATAAAATCAGACACCTTAGTTTATGATTGAACCTTGAGGAATGCCTTTATTTGGGGAAAGGGAAGTCAGCAAAGAACACAGAAGCAACAGACCAAACGCACATCTGTTTGTGTTTTAGGCACAGACCTCTTCCTTCTCTACAGAGCTTGAAGGTACTCAGTATTGATAATGTAAACTCAACAAAAGACACTGGGAAGGGGAGAGGAGTGTAAGTTCCATTTGGAACTCTGTAAGAGTGAACCCCTGTTTTATTTCCTCTCCATTCCTACCCAATTTCTTAATACAATCCTGTTAACATATACAAAAAACAAATATGAAAAAATTAAATGCATGCATATTACAAGAACATTTTCCCCCAAAAGAGCTGAAAATAGTATTCAGTTGCTATTTGCAACCCATGTTTAAGATATGATCTTTGATAAAGTATTTTCAGCATATAGAATATTTTCTAATTTTGTGCCAACATCTACCTGGCCAAGGATAGTGTCCCTACTTTATATGTGGCAAATGACTCCACCTTTGCTCAACTGTATTACATTAAGGAAATACATCTTCTTAATTTTCCACACTTTATTGTGACCCACACAGTCAAAGGCTTTGGCATAGTCAACAAAGCAGAAATAGATGTTTTTCTGGAACTCTCTTGCTTTTTCGATGTTCCAGCAGATGTTGGCAATTTGATCTCTGGTTCCTCTCCCTTTTCTAAAACCAGCTTGTACATCTGGAAGTTCACGGTTCATGTATTGCTGAAGCCTGGCTTGGAGAATTTTGACCATTACTTTCCTAGCATGTGAGATGAATGCAATTGTGCTGTAGTTTGAGCATTCTTTGGCATTGCCTTTGTTTGGGATTGGAATGAAAACTGACCTTTTCCAGTCCTGTGGCCACTGCTGAGTTTTCCAGATTTGTTGGCATATTGAGTGCAGCACTTTCACAGCATCGTCTTTAATTCTGAAAGAGATGGGAATACCAGACCACCTGACCTGCCTCTTGAGAAACCTATGCGCAGATCAGGAAGCAACAGCTAGAACTGGACATGGAACAACAGACTGGTTCCAAATAGGAAAAGGAGTACATCAAGGCTGTATATTGTCACCTTGCTTATTTAACTTATTTACAGAGTATATCATGAGAAATGCTGGCCTGGAAGAAACACAAGCTGGAATCAAGATTGCTGAGAGAAATAGCAATAACTTCAGATATGCAGATGATACCACCCTTATGGCAGAAAGTGAACTAAAAAGCCTCTTGATGAAAGTGAAAGAGGAGAGTGAAAAAGTTGGCTTAAAACTCAACATTCAGAAAACTAAGATTATGGCATCTGGTTCCATCACTTCATGAGAAATAGATGGGGAAACAGTGGAAACAGTGTCAGACTTTACTTTTTTGGGCTCCAAAATCACTGCAGATAGTGACGGCAGCCATGAAATTAAAAGACGCTTACTCCTTGGAAGGAAAGTTTTGACCAACCTAGATAGCATATTCAAAAGCAGAGACATTACTTTGCCAACAAAGTTCCATCTAGTCAAGGCTATGGTTTTTCCAGTAGTCATGTATGCATGTGACAGTTGGACTGTGAAGAAAGCTGAGTGCCAAAGAATTGATGCTTTTGAACTGTGGTGTTGGAGAAGACTCTTGAGAGTCCCTTGGACTGCAAGGAGATCCAACCAGTCCATCCTAAAGGAAATCAGTCCTGGGTGTTCATTGGAAGGACTGATGCTAAAGCTGAAACTCCAATACTTTGGCCACCTCATGCGAAGAGTTGACTCATTGGAAAAGACCCTGATGCTGGGAGGGATTGAGGGCAGAAGGAGAATGGGACAACAGAGAATGAGGTGGCTGGATGGCATCACCAACTCTATCGACATGAGTTTGGGTGGACTCTGGGAGTTGGTGATGGACAGGGAGGCCTGGTGTGCTGCGATTTATGGGGTCGCAAAGAGTCAGACATGCCTGAGCGACTGAACTGAACTGAACTGAACTGATCTTCTTAATTGGAAGGCTTCCCTGGTAGCTCACCTGGTAAAGAATCCACTTGCAATGCAGGAGACCCTGGTTCAGTTCCCAGGTCGGGAAGATCCCCTGGAGAAGGGATAGGCTACCCACTCCAGTATCCTTGGACTTCCCTGGTGGCTCAGATTGTAAAGAATCCACCTGCAAGGCGGGAGACCTGGATTCAACCCCATCCCCTGGAGGAGGGCATGGCAACCCACTCGAGTATTCTTGCCTGGAGAATCCCTTGGACAGAGGAGCCTGGAAGGCTACAGTCCATGGGGTCACAAAGAGTTGGACACAACTGAGCAACTAAGCACACAGCATGCTTCTTATTACTAGAATCAGTGTTTCCATTTTCTACTCGTATTTATAAATAGTGATAAAGAGGCAATAAAGTGTTCAAATAATTGCATAAACAAATATTGAAAATGATGCTGCTGCTGGAAATAAACTCTTGATTGGTAGGCTGTTCCACTGTGTAAGAGCTTAAAATGTTCATTCATCTGCAAATACATGAATGTCACAATTCAATATATTGAAAAATGACTGAGGAATCACATTGTATAAGAAAGTTTGAGTTGATCCAGAGTTAAAACAGTGAACATTGATGACCACCCATTTTGCACTCATAGTTGAAATATCTTTTTTTTTAAGGAAAACACGCTAAGGAAATCACAAAACTGTCATCATGGAGGGTATTTATTGTGCCCAAACACAAAGATGATGCTACTGACCCCCTACTAATAAGACATGAAGTTGTAGTTGATTCTCAAATATTGTATGGGTTTTATTGAACCTGCCATATCCCCTCACTCAAAGCACCTAAGTAATTGCCAGTTAGTTAAATATTAAGAGAGACCATCTTAATATGACTGGTGTAAAGAAAATGACCACACAATCATGGTTTAGCACCACAGCCCTTATCAATGAGCTATGACTAAGAAAAAAGGTGAGAATGCAGTAGACTTGCGTAAATTGTCAATGTTTTCTTCATATAATGGAATATGCAATTTTCTTTTTAATCAAAAGAGGTCTTAGATAAATTATTTTTAATGATTTCTATTGGAGTATAGTTGATTTACAATATTGTGTTAGTTTCTGCTGTACAGCAAAGTGAGTCAGTTATACATATATCCACTCTTTTTAAAATTCTTTTCCCATATAGGTCATTACGTAGTACTGAGTAGAGCTCCCTGTTCTATACAACAGATTCTTACTAGTTATCTATTTATATGAAGTAGTATGTATATGTCAGTCATGATCTCCCAGTTTACTCCTTTCTCCCTCGCTTCTTTTCCCACTTGGTAACCATAAGTTCGTTTTCTACATCTGTGACTCTATTCTGTTTTGTAAATAAGTTCCTTTGTATCAAGGAGATGTTTTTTTTCAATATAAGGGAATTACAGCTTTGTTGATGTGAAATGCGGAGATGTTTTAATTATTGAAAAGAGGTCGGAGACAGAAAAGGCAAGGGAAATGAAGGTTTTGACTGGACCTGAAACTCCAGAAACAATTTCCCTAGGTTTAGGAAACCTGACAGACACAGTGCAAAGAATAAAAGGAAGTAAAGAATCAGAGTTCAGTAGAGGAAAAGGAAAGGGGGGCATTTTAATGTTATGCTACCAACCTGGTGATTGTAAGGCAACTTCATTTGTGTGAAACTCTGCTCTCTGACAATCTCATCTATCTGAAGAACAGCAAGGAACCAGGGAAATAAAGGAGATGGAAAAAGACCTCTGCGAAAACAAAATAGAGCTCACCGAAGTCCATGCCCTAGAGATCATGCCCATTACTCCTAGGGATTTATCGAAGCCCTTTCTCAGAGGCTATTAATTTTTACTTGGATTCGATTCTAAGCGACCTGGCAATCTGGTTTCCAAACTCATAAAAAATTAAAAGCGGTAAACTAGAAGAGGGAGGAGAAACTATCCCATGTAGACACGCAGATAACAGTGAGAAGAGAAGGCCGCAGGTCTGTAAGCAGGGTAGAGATGAAAAGAGGCATAAATATCGACTTAATGATCAAAAAGCATAGCAATTTAGTGCCTTTAACACAGGGTAAAAGAGTTCCACATACCTCCACAGGGCTTGGGGAAGAAAAATTTTAAATCTGAGTCTGTATGAGTCCTGAATAATTGAGAAAATAAGATTATATTCAGAATACAGCCTTTCTCAGAGTTATGCAGCACTCAACTTTATGTAAACAGTTCCACAAGGCACATAGTCAAGTTCTGAAGATATGAGAGATTTTATATCACGTTGAGAAATGCAAAGAAGTCAAGTGTGTAGGACTTTCCTGGTGCTCTAGTTGTGGCACACGGGCTCAGTAGTTGCTGTGTGGAGGCCTCATTTGTCCAAGGCATGTGGGATCTTAGTTCCCCAACCAGGGTTCGAACCCACATCCCCTGCATTGCAAGAGGGATTCTTAACTATTGCTGCTGCTGCTGCTAAGCTGCTTCAGTCGTGTCTGACTCTGTGCGACCCCAGAGATGGCAGCCCACCAGGCTCCCCCATCCCGGGGATTCTCCAGGCAAGACCACTGGAGTGGGTTGCCATTTCCTTCTCCAACGCATGAAAGTGAAAAGTGAAAGTGAAGCCGCTCAGAGAATCCCATGGACGGAGGAGCCTGGTGGGCTGCAGTACATGGGGTCGCTAAGAGTCCGACACGACTGAAGCAACTTAGCAGCAGCAGCAGCAGCAGCAGCAGTGGTTAAGAATCCCCCTTGCAATGCAGGGGATGTGGGTTCGAACCCTGGCTGGGGAACTAAGATCCCACATGCCTTGGACCAATGAGGCCTCCACACGGCAACTACTGAGCCCGTGTGCCACAACTAGAGAGTTCAGGCACTACAAGGAAAGATCCTGCATGATGTAGCGAAGATCCCACATGCCACAACTAAGACCCGAGGCAGCCAAATAAATACATAAATAAATATTTTTTAAAAAGTCAAGTGTGTAGATGAACACCACAGAGTAAGCATGCAAGGCCAGAAATTGCCAGTTTAAGGAGACAATGGCCTTCCGTGGTCAGTCTTGCATGACTTTTGCCCCCACACAGATTCTCACTGCATTAACTCAAATTATAACACTGCCATTTGTTTGTTCACAGTTTTGTTCCTTTCTGTGGTTGTTGTGTGTTGTTGTTTAGTTGCAAAGTTGTGTTCGACTCTTTGTGACCCCATGGACTGGAGCCCACCAGGCCCCATGGGATTCTCCAGGCAAGAATACTGGAGTGGGTTGCCATTTCCTTCTCCAGGGGATCTTCCCAAGCCAGGTATTGAACCCGTGTCTCCTGCATGGCAAGAGGATTCTTTATCACTAAGTTATCTGGGGAGCCCTTTGTTACTTTCTAATCATATCCAAAAAGTCAGGGAGCTGGATCCCACAAGCCACAACTAAGAGTTCACATGCTGTGTGTAAAGACCCTTCATGCCCCAACAAAGATAGACTTTGTGCCACAACTAAGACCCAGTGCAACCAAATAAATAAATAGTTTTAAACCAATTTAAAAAAACAGGATCCAAAATTGTATATGTAGCATAATCTGTACAGTGTACAAAACACATAGAAAGAAGATAAGCTCTCCCTAATAATGGCCACCAAAAAGTTTTTTAAACCTAGAGAAAAACTGTATGTGCAATACCATCATAAAAAAAAACTACAAATATCCACTGAAGGAAAATTTTAAAGTGCACAAATGAAAAGAGATACCATGCAACCAGATGGGAAGACTCATGATATTGTAAAGATGTCGTTTTACCCAAATAATTTACTAAATCAGTCCAATTCCAATCAAATTTATAACAGGATTTTTAATGAGACTGACATGCTAATTCTAAAATTCATTTGGAAGAATGCACCCTTAAGAATAGCTAGGTATTTTTTTAAGTGTAATGAGAGGCCTCTTCCTGCCAGATATCAAAATATGTAATCACATAAAGTGTGGCAATGGATCACAAATTTTAAAAAATAGATTAATGATGGATTCCCTGGTGGCCCAATAGTTAAGACTCTGCACTCCCAATACAGAGGTCACGATTTCCCATCCCTGGTCAGGGAACTAAGATCCCGCATGCCACATGGCATGCTGCTGCTGCTAAGTTGCTTCAGTCGTGTCCGACTCTGTGCAACCGCATAGATGGCAGCCCACCAGGCTCTGCCGTCCCTGGGATTCTCCAGGCAAGAACACTGGAGTGGATTGCCATTTCCTTCTCCAATGCAGGAAAGTGAAAAGTGAAAGTGAAGTCGCTCAGTCGTGTCTGACTCTTAGTGACCCCGTGGACTACAGCCCACCAGGCTCCTCCCCCCACGGGATTTTCCAGGCAAGAGTACTGGAGTGGGGTGCCATTGCCTTCTCCAGCCACATGGCATAGCCCTTTCCAAAAAAGTTGTAAAAAATAGATTAATGAAAGGGAATAGATCATCAAATCCTGATACAACCATATGTGGGAGACATTTCAAAATAATTGAAAATAGGTGTTGAGACAATTGATTATCCATTTTTAAAAATCATGTATTTGTTTGTTTTTGGCTGTGCTGGGCCTTCACTGCTGCTCTGACTCTTCTCTGCTTGTAGAGTGCAGGGGCTCCTCTCTAGTTGAGGTGCACAGGCTGCTTATTGCCATGGCTTCTTTCCCTGTGAAGCATGGGCTCCAGGGCACAGGGGCTTCTGTAGCTGCTGTGAGTGGGCTCAGCAGCTGCGGCTCCCAAGCTCTAGAGCACAGTCTCAATAGTTGTGGTGCAGGGACTTAGTTGCTCCATTGCATGTGGGATTTTCCCACATCAGGGATCAAACCCATGTCTTCTGCATTGACGAGCAGATTCTTTATCACTGAGCCACCGGGGAAGCCTCTGGTTATCTGTTAAACTAACAAACAAATGATACATTTCTTATATCACAATATTCAAAACTAAATTAATTCTTCACCTTCCCAGAAACTGGCACAGTCAAGGTCAAGGACTGAAGAGACAACAGCCTGCAAGGTTTTATTTTACCCAGTGTTGTTGGGCAAACAAGGAAATAAAGGAGAATGGTGAAAGCAGGTTTCTCTCTTTTGGAGGAGGGAGTTGCAAACATGGAAAGTGAGAAGCCCGTAATGAAGTCTGTAATTTTGGATTGGAGGCATTTGTGTGAACTCAAAGTTTTATATATCTGTGTTCTAATTTGGATGCTTGTGTTCAAGTTCTATAGGAGCATGTCCTTGTTTTTAGGAAATGTACACCGAAGTATTTAGAGGTTAGGGCTTCATGTCCACAGTGCATCAGATGCCTCAGTGGTTCAAGGGGAAAAAAAAACTGAGTGTATATAACATATATGTAGGGTGGGGAAACAGAAGAGAAGCAAACGTAATGAATGATAACAATTGGGGAATCAAGGTGAACAGGTTATGGAAATTCATGATGCTACCCTTGTAACTTTTCAGTGAGTTTGAAATTATTTCAAAGTAAAAAGTTGTAAAAATAATTTCCAGATGTATCAAAATCTAAGTAATCCTCCTTCTTAGGTTCTGTGCCCCCAAGTATCTCACATATACACAAAGATGTACATGTATGAGTTCATATTTAGAAATCATAATGAGAAAATGTAGGAAATAGGCATCAATAGGGAATGGTTAAATAAATGATAGTATAAACATTCCATGGAATGTTGTGCAGGCATAAAAGAGAATAAGGTAGATTTACTTGTATTGACAATGTACTGGCATGGAAAGATCTCCAGGATGTATTGAAACGAATAGCAAGTGACAAACCAAGAGGTAGAGTATGATCCCATTTGTGGTTGTTTCTTTTTTTTAATATTTATTTATTTGGCCACATTGGGTCTTAGTTGTGGCTCCTGGGATCTTTCATTGGGATCTTTTGTTGGGCTGTGTGGGCTTCTCTCTAGTTATCATGCACAGGCTTAGTTGCCCTGCAGCATGTCAGATCTGGTTCCCATGCAGGGATTGAACCCATGTCCCCTGCGTTGGAAGGTAGAGTCCTAACCCCTGGACCACAGGGAAGTCCCCGATTTGTGGCTGTTTTTTTTTTTTTTAATTTTTTAAAAAACCTGCTTTGAGTGTCAGTTGTAAGTTGTATGTATGTGTGTGTATCAATGTTTATAAACAAATTTTAAAATAGTCTGAAAGAATACACACCCAGCTATTAGCAGTGGTTAACTCTATGGAAGGAGAATGGTGTTATATTTTCCACGTTTCCTGTTTTGTTAATTTGCGACCCTATGGACTGTAGCCCATCAATCTTCTCTGTCCATGGGATTCCCAGGCAAGAATATTGGAGTGGGTTGCCATTTCCTTCTCCAGGGGATATTCCAAACCTAGGGATCGAACCCATGTGTCCTGCACTGGCAGGAGGATTCTTTACCACAGAGCCACCAGGGAAGCTCACGCATGTAATACTTTCATTATCAGTTGGAAACAAGAAGCCTAAGTACAAAAAGGCAGAAATGTATATAATACATTCTAAAAGAATTCCTCTCAAGATGATTATAATATTTAATGCTGGCAATTATCTCGGGTTATCTGGAAAACTCCTAGTCCAACCCCCACAGATAGAGAACTGATCTTCCAGTGAAGGTGCCCAGGTACACTTGATCATTAATTTAATAGAAGATTAGGCAGCCGGCTGAGCCACTCCTCGCTTGCCAGGCCACCGTCCAGAAGCAAATTCCCTTGCAGCTCTCCAAAAGGAGGTCAAACGAGTCCCCGGGGATTCTCAACAGAAAAACTTGCCAGAGGCTAAATTTGGCATCGTAGCCAAGCCCTAGACTGGGATAAACTGTGCCAGCACTTTTCAGTTATGCTTTCAAGACCTTGATCAGAACAGGCAGGACTAGATAGCTGTTTCCAGGAGTGCCTTCGCAGCCTGAAATGGAAACAATTGTTCAAACCTGAATTGTGGGATGAACTTGAAAATGTCAAATTCCTCCTCTGCCTCCTTGACCCATATTATCATTTTTTAAAGGATATTTAAATTCCCTTTCTTTTCTCTTGCTCCAAGCAGTTTATCATAGTAATAATTTTTGCTGACCTGATCAGATCCTCAGTTTAGCCTTTCTTAAGACAGGAAATACAGGCTAGCCATCTGTTTTCTTTTTCTTTTATCTTTTTAAGTGTAAATGGCCAATTTTGTATTTAAGTTCCTTTCCCTCCCCCCTTTGTTGGCCTTTTTTTTTTAATAAAAATATTTTGTTGAACTGTAATTCACATACCATCAAATTCATCCTTTTTTAATAAATTACTTTTATTTGTTTACTTTTGGCTGTGCTGGGTCTTTGCCGTTGCACAGGCTTTTCTCTAGTAGTGATGAGCGGAGGACTGCTCTCTGGTTGTGGTATACAGGCTTCTCATCGCAGTGGCTTCTCTTGTTGCAGAGTTCGGGCTCTAGGGCGCACAGTAGCTGTGGCTCCTGGCCGCTAGAGCACAGGCTTAATAGTTGAGGCACATGGGCTTAGTTGCTCCACAGCATGTAGGATCTTCCTGGATCAGGGATCGAACCTGTGTCTCCTCCATTGGCAATCGGCTTCTTTACCACTGAGCCACCAGGGAAGCCCCCAAATTCATCCTTTAAATAAGTCAGTGGGTTTTAGTAAATTCACAGAGTTGAGCAACCATCACCACCATAGACTGTAGAACGTTTCATCACGCCAGAAAGAAACTGTTTACCCATTAGCAGTCCCTCCGCTTATCTCTTTCCCTCCTGCTCTAGACAACGACTACTCTCTTTCTTTCTATATAGATTTGCTTTTCCTGGATATTTCATATAAATGGAATCTTTCAATACGTAGTCTTTCATGTATAGCTTCTTTCATATAATGTTTAGAGGTTCAGCCATATTGTATTATGTGTCAATACTCCATTCCTTTTTAAGTCACAGAATAATACTCCATTGTTTGGCTATATCACATTTTATTTATCTATTCATCATCTTATGGCTATCTGAGTTGCTTCCACTTTGGAGCTATTATGAATAATGCTGCTATGAATATTTATATACATGTTTTTGTGCAAATATACATTTTCAGTTTTCTTGGGTATATACCTAGGAGTAGAATTTTTGAATCACATGGTAACTGTATTTTTAACATCTTTAAGGGGGAGAGGATGCTTCTTTGGCTTTGTTTCTCTTTTTAAATTTTTATTTTATATTGGATTATAGTTGAGTAACAATGTTATGTTAGTTTCAGGTATACAGTAAAGTGATTCAGTTATCCATACACAAGTATCCTTTTTCAAATTCTTTTCCCATTTAAGTTATTGCAAAATATTTAGCAGAGCTCCCTGTGCCATACAGTAGGTCCTTGTTGGTGATCTATTCTAAATATAGCAATGTGTACATGTCAATCCCAGTCAGGGTGGTTGTTGCTTAGTTGCTAAGTCATGTCTGACTCTTTGTGACCACATGGACTATATAATCTTCCAGGTTCCTCTGTCCATGGGATTTCCCAGGCAAGAATACTAGAGTGGGTCGCCATTTCCTTCTCCAAGGGACCTTCCCCACCCAGGGATCGAACCTGCTTCTCCCGCATCGGCAGGAGAGTTCTTTACCACTGAGCTACCAAGGAAGCCCCTAGAATAAGCATAAATTTGGTCTCTAAGTCTGTGTGTGTCTGTTTCTGTTTAGTAAATAAGTTCATTAGTATCACTTTTTTAGATTCCAAGTCCAAGTGATATCATATGTTTGTCTTTCTCTGTCTGACTTACTTCACTTAGTATAATAATCTCCAGGTCCATCCATGTTGCTGGAAATGGCATTATTTCATTCTTTTTAATGGCTGAGTAATATTCCACTGTACATACCATTTTTCACTTTTTGAGAAATTGCCAAACTATTTTCCAAAGCAACTGTACCACCTTACATTCCTACAAGCAATATGTGCAGATTCCAGTTTCTCTATATCCTTTCCAATGCTTGCTGTTGTCAGTTCTTCTCATTATAGCTATTTTGGTGGGTGTAACGTGGTATTTCATTGCAGTTTTTAAAAAATATTTATTTATTTTAATTTTTACATTTGTTGGCTGTGTTGGGTCTTAGTTGCATCACACAGGATCTTTGGTATGGTGCACAGGCTCCAGAGTGCATGGGCCCAACAATTGTGGTGCGTAGCCTTAGTTGCCCTATGACATGTGGGATCTTAGTTCCCAGACCCAAGCTCAAACACGCATTCCCTGCATTGTAAGGTGGATTCTTAACCACTGGGCCACCAGGAAATTCCCTTCATTGTGGTTTTAATTTGCATTTCACTAATGACTAATGATGTTGAACATATTTTCATGTGCTTATTGGCCATTTGTATATTTCCTTCGGAGAAATAGCTGTTTTCGTCCTTTCCTCATTCTTTAATGGGGTTGTTTGTCTTTTTATTGTTAAATTGTAAGAGTTCTTTATGTAGTTTGGATAATAGTCCTTTACAAGATATATGGTTTGCAAATATTTTCTCCCATTCTATGGATTATCTTTTCACTTTCTTGATGAGGAAGAAGGAATAGTAGAAAGAGGACATTAATGGGTAAAGAGTTTCTTTTTCATGTGATAAAAAATGTTCTGGAATTAAATAGTCATGATGGTTATACAACTGTGAATATAGTAAAACCACTGAATATATTAAAATGGTAAATTTTATGGTACATGAGTTACATCTCATTTTTAAAAATAAAAGTGACTTTAAAAAGTATCAGCTGATCCACATGACTTCAAACCTAAAATCATCATTTCATTTGAGTTGAACAATTTTTTTTACTGATGCTGCTAGATGCTCAGATACAAAGGTGAAAAGACTTTGTCTCTACCTTTAAAGAGGCCAGAGTCTAAAAGGGGACATCATCGTACACATACTTCATTTTAATTGAACTTGGTTAGGACTAAGATAAAGGTGTGCTTTGGGATCATGAGGGTCATACTAAGAAACCTAGGCTTCATTAAGGCAGTAAGGAATCACTGAAATTTAAGCTGGAAATTGACATGATCAGTTTTGTGTTCTAGATACATCATCTTGGCAGCTGTGTAGGAAATTGCTATGAAGGCAGCATGGCTAGTGTCAGACCAGTTAGGAGACAATTGCTGTAGGTTGAGTGAGAAGTAATGGAAGCTTGAATGAAAGCACTGGTGGTAAGAATAGAGAAGAGGTCAGGTTCAAAAAATATTAGGTGAAACTCTACACAACTTGGTGTGATGATGCATGAGGGGGAGGGAGAAGGCTCAGATGACTCAGATTTCTGGCTGGGTCAGTGGGTGGATGGTGGTGACATTAACTGAGAAAAAAATATAAAAAGAGGAAATTTGTGGGCTTAAAAAATAAGTTTAGTTTTGCACCAAGCTTTGGCATGAGACACCTGGAAAATGGTCAAGTGGATGTGTCCAGCAGGCAATAACTTCACTCTTTCTCTGATACAGTTTCCTGATTTATAAAATTGCAGTATTGTAATGAAAATAAACTAACTAACTATTAGAATTGGTGTTAGGGGTATTCACTTAATCTGCTTTGGGAAAATTGCAGACACTATTAACTATTAAATATTTGCCTAGCTTTCTGAAAAGAAAAAAGAAAACACTTTGCTCAGTGGTATCAGAGGCATATTTATAATTACAGGTGCAACTTCATTTAAGCCAACCCAATGAAAATACAAAAAGATCAGTCAGAGGGTGATAATTTGCTGTCCCCAAAGACTCAGTGTAAGGTTCTTTTAATTAGACACTCCTCCTAGTGAATATAAACCAATTTGCCTTAGAGATATTAGACTTACATAAATTTCAAAAATAATAAAAGTTAACATTTATTTTGTGCCTGTTGCATGCTAGGCAAAGTGCTAAGCTCTTTATAACTATTAGCTTTTTTACACTCACATTAACATATTGAGGTAGATACTCTTATCATTCTCATTTTATAAAGAAAAAAATGAAGGTTTAGAGAGATTAAATAATAGAACCAAGATCATTACTCTAGTAAGCAATAAAGCCAGGATTCAAACTCAGGTCTCTCTGACTCCAAGTACAGATTTGTGGAGAAGAGCTATTATTTTATATGAAAATCCATGGTTATATGCATGCTTAGATCATTTTAATGATCAAAATATCAATATAATTTCACTTATGTGAAAATTATTAACCTTCCACTATTGCATTCTTTGTAGCCAAAGATGGAGAAGTTCTATACAGTCAGCTGACTGTGGCTCAGATCATGAACTCCTTATTGCCAAATTCAGACTGAAATTGAAGAAAGTGGAGAAAACCACTAGACCATTCAGGTATGATGACCTAAATCAAATCCCTTATGACTATACAGTGGAAGTGACAAATAGATTCAAGGGATTAGATCTGATAGACAGAGTGCCTGAAGAACTACATTGTACAGGAGACAGGGATCAAGACCCTGCCTCAAGGAAAAGAAATGCAAAAAAGCGAAATGGTTGTCTGAGGAGGCCTAACAAATAGCTGAGAATAAGGCAAAGGAGAAAAGGAAAGATATACCCATTTGAATGCAGAGTTCCAAAGAATAGCAAGGAGAGATAAGAAAGACTTCCTCAGTGATCAGTGCAAAGAAATAGAGAAAAACAATAAAATGAGAAAGACTAGAGATCTCTTCAAGAAAATTAGAGATACCAAGGGAACATTTCATGCAAAGATGGGCTCAATAAAGAACAGAAATGGTATAGACCTAATAGAAGCAGAAGATATTAAGAAGAGGTAGGAAGAATACACAGAGGAACTATACAGAAAAGATCTTCATGGACCAGATAATCACGATGGTGTGATCCCTCACCTGGAGCCAGACATCCTGGAATTTGAAGTTAAGTGGGGCTTAGGAAGCATCACTATGAACAAAGCTGGTAGAGGTGATGGAATCCCAGTTGAGCTATTTCAAATCCTAAAAGATGATGCTGTGAAAGTGCTGCACTCAATATGTCAGCAAATTTGGAAAACTCAGCAGTGGCCACAGGACTGGCAAAGGGCAGCTTTCATTCCAGTCCCCAAGAAAGGCAATGCCAAAGAATGCTCAAACTACCGCACAACTGCAGTCATCTCACACGCTAGCAAAGTAATGCTTAAAATTCTCCAAGCCAGGCTTCAACAGTATGTGAACCATGAACTTCCAGATGTTCAAGCTGGATTTAGAAAAGGCAGAGGAACCAGAGATCAAATTGCCAACATCCATTGGATCATTTTGATCCATTGGATCAAAAGCAAGAGAGTTCCAATAAAAACATCTACTTCTGCTTTATTGACTATGCCAAAGCCTCTGACTGTGTGGATAACAGTAAACTGTGGAAAATTCTGAAAGAGATGGGAATACCAGACCACCTGACCTGCCTCTTGAGAAATCTGTATGCAGGTCAGGAAGCAACAGTTAGAAGTAGACATGGAACGACAGACTGGTTTCAAATAGGGAAAGGAGTATGTCAAGGCTGTATATTGTCACCCTGCTTATTTAACTTATATGCAGAGTACATCATGAGAAACACTGGGCTGGATGAAGCACAAGCTGGAATCAAGATTGCCAGGAGAAATATCAATAACCTTAGATATGCAGATGACACCACCCTTATGGCAGAAAGTGAGGAAGAACTAAAGAGCCTCTTGATGAAAGTGAAAGAGGAGAGTCAAAAAGTTGGCTTAAAGCTCAACATTCAGAAAACAAAGATCATGGCATCTGGTCCCATCACTTCTTGGCAAATAGATGGGGAAACGGTGGAAAAAGTAACAGACTTTATTTGGGGGAGCTTCAAAATCACTGCAGATGGTGACTGCAGCTATGAAATTAAAAAACACTTGCTCCTTGGAAGAAAAGTTATGACCAACCTACACAGCATAGTAAAAAGCAGGGACATTACTTTGCCAGCAAAGGTCCATCTAGTCAAAGCTAAAGTTTTTCCAGCAGTCATGTATGGATTTGAGAGTTGGACTGTAAAGAAAGCTGAGTGCTGGAGAATTGATACTTTTGACCTATGGTGTTGGAGAAGACACTTGAGAGTCCCTTGGACAGCAAGGAGATCTAACCAGTCCATCCTAAAGGAAACCAGTCCTTGATGTTCATCGTAAGGACTGTTGTTGAAGCTGAAACTCCAATACTTTGGCCACCTGATGTGAAGAACTGACTCATTTGAAAAGACCCTGATGCTGGGAAGATTGAAGACAGGAGAAGGGGATGATAGAGGATGAGATGATTGGATGGCATCACTGCCTCAATAGACATCAGTTTGAGTAAACTCTGGGAGTTGGAGATGGACAGGGAGGCCTGGTGTGCTACAGTATATGGGGTCGCAAAGAGGGAGACATGACTGAGGGTCTGAATTGAACTACTGCATTCATATCTTTAATGCCTCTCTAGAATTCCTAATTAATTTCCAGATTCATTCTCTAATCTTCTTGTAGGTCTCATTTTTCTCTCTGCCCATCTTCCCGTCCTCTCATCACATTGTTCTATTTGGTAGACAAATTGAAGATGTTCAGTAAAATAGGGAGGCTTCTGCTTTCAAATAGCAACATTTATGATAGCTCTCAGAAGGGCCTTTGTCAGACTCATTCCCTAGCTGTGTTCCCAGATTCAAGACTCACTGTGGTTCAGCCCAGAAGCCCATCAACACAAAAACTTATTGGAGGAGGAGGAAGGGCCAAAGCAAATGTATGTTCATGACAAGATGGACCAGTGGTACCAGAGGAATTTGCTGAGTGGGAATGGAGAAGTGAAGAGCCATTTGTTCTTCATTAGAGAGCATGGCTGTGCTTTTTCCAGAAAATGGAGAGAAAGCCAACTGAGCAGGATCATGTGTGGCAATGACACATTTGGGTACACAGAATGGGCACAACAGAATTCTTCACAAGATGGGGGTAGGCTGACAGTAGCTGCTCGGGGCTCACCTAAAATACATTTGGGGGGACTTCCCTGGTGATCCAGCAGTTAAGAGTCCACCTTTCAATGCAGGGGATGCAGGTTCGATCCCTGGTAGGAGAACTGAGATCCCACATGTCTTGGGACAACTAAGCCCATGCACCCCAATGAAGAACACCACAACAGCAATATGATGCTGCCAAAAATAATAAAATATAAAGAAATGAGGCAGATATGTTTGAGTGAGGGTATTTCTGGACTCTTCAGACCCAGTTAGATTGTTCAGGCTAATAACAATCCCTGCCCATGATTATTTATCTGAATAGTGACCAAAAGTTTTTGGAAGGACCTTCCCAAAGGATAGAACTTTAACTTGCAGATTTTAAAAAACTGTTGGACTGAATTTATCTTTTTGGGATGAGACGGCACCTCAAATAATCAGGATGCATTGTGCTCAGGATCTAATTTCCCAAATGTCAGCATGCAATCCATTTCAAAAGTAATTCACTTTGCAATGTGTTTTCCCCATTACACTCATATGGCAGAAATTATTGCAAATAATAGCCTACAAATCTGGGATCGTCATTAGATCAGCTAAAGGGTCAGACTGGGCTGTTGATGGTGAAGCTTATTTCTGTTGAAAAGACAAAGAGAATCCACACTATTTCAAAAATAAACATATTTGATTTCTTCTATCAACTCTGCCTCTTTCTGGATTCACATATTCGCTCCATTCTTCAAGCTTGTGTGTACACAGTTGCTTGAACATGACTTACTATTTTGACTCTTTGCCTTGGGTGTTCTTCTCCCTGCTTAGAAAAATCTATGCCCTTTCTCTTCTATATATTCCCATCTAACCTTCAAAACCAGAACATATCTCTTTTCACACGCCTTTCCTAGGAATCACATTGCAAATGTGATCATTTATTATTTTTAGTTTCCTTAGCTATTGCAGCTTTCGTTTACACTATACTCTTTTTCTTGAAGCTATTAAAATATTTCTTTGGATTTTGTCTCAAATTGTGTTGTGTGTACATGTTTTAGCCCCAAATTATTAATGGATTTTACATTCTTTGAAGAGTTCAAGAGCTGTGGTTTTTATTTCTTTAGCATCTAGTAATAGAACAACTCACAAAAACTAAATACCATATTTGTGATACACTCCAACCAGTCGTAGACATTTGACAGTGATACCAAGAAAGATTTCATTAAACAGGTATCAAATCAATTTCAAAAGATTAAAGATGAACATCTAATCTGTCCCTTGTGATTCTTTTATCTCAGAAGTTACTAAAGCTTTTCCTATGTATGTTTATAGCATTTACCTTTATCAAATCTCAGTATAACAATTTATTAACTAATGGATAGAAGGTTCTGTGCTAGAAAACACAAGGTCATCTCACTCATTACCAACATATTCTTCAACAGATTTAATTATCCAACAAATATTTACTGAGCACATACTGTATAGAAAACATATAGTAGACACTTTGAAAAGACATTAAATTTACAGAAGCAACCAAGAAACACAAAGTGAAATAAAAACAAGCAAAAATAACAGCACAAAAAGTCGTCAGTTTAGGTTTTGAATAAGTGAGCCATACAACACGGTGCTGAGTTAGAGGGATGGGAGAAGAGATATAATTGAAGTGTCAGTGAACTCTTCCTGAAGATGTTGTGATGTAAATTTGGCTTTAGAGAATGAGCAAGGGAGAGACCATAGGCCCAGAGACAAGAATGTGTATGCCATGTTTGAGTGGCAGTGGATGTTTGTTCCATCTCTATGAAAAGCTTTTTAAACATCACATCCATTCATCACAAATAAGAGGGGGGAAAGTGGAAACAGTGACAGATTTTGTTTCCTTGAGCTCCAAAATCACTGCAGACACTGATGGCAGCCACAAAATTAAAAGATGCTTGCCCTTAGAAGAAAAGCTATGACAAACCTAGACAGCATATTAAAAAGCAGAAACATTTGCCGACAAATGTGCGTATAGTCAAAGCTATGAGTGCCAAAGGATTTATTTGAACTGTGGTGCTGGACAAGGCTCGTGAGAATACCTTGGATAGCAAGGAAATCAAACTAGTCAATCCTAAAGGAAATCAACCCTGAATACTCATTGGAAGGACTGATGCTGAAGCTGAAGCTCCAGTATTTTGGTCATCTGATACAAACTGTCGACTCATTAGATAAGTCCCTAATGCTGGGAAAGACTGAAGGCAGAAGAAGAGGGCATCAGAGGATGAGATGACTGGATGGCATCACTGATGTAATGGACATGAACTTGGGCAAAATCCAGGAGATGGTGAGGGATGGAGAGGCCTGGTGTGCTGCAGTCCTTGGGATTCCAAAGAGTCGACACAACTGGGTGACTGAAGAACAACTGTGGTTTTTCCAGTAGTCATGCACTGATGTGAGAGGTGGGCCTTAAAGAAGGCTAAGCACCAAAGAATTGATGCTTTCTGAATTGTGGTGCTGGAGAAGACTCTTGAGAGTTCCTTGGACTGTAAGCAGATCAAGCCAGTCAATCCTAAAGGAAATCAACCCAGAATATTCAATGGATGAACTGATGCTGAAGCTGAAGCTCCAGTACTTTGGCTACCTGATGCAAAGAGCTGACTCATTGGAAAAGACCCTCATGCTAGGAAAAATTGAGGGCAGGAGGAAAAGGGGGCAACAGAGGATGAGGTGGTTAGATGACAGCCCCAACTCAATGGATGTGAATTTGAGCAAACTCTGGGAGATAGTGAAGGACAGGGAAGCCTTGTGTGCTGCAGACCATGGGGTTGCAAAGAGTCAGACATGATTTAGCAACTAAACAATAACAACAACATCATTATTATTCTTGTTTTGAACAATTGGTACTAGTTTATATATCTTCTTTCTGGTGCTGTTTGTTCCCTCCTGCGTTTCTGGGCTTCTAGTTCATTTTCTTTCTTTCTTTTTTTTTTTTTAATACAGAAACTTAAAAAAACTATTTATTTACTGACCATACCATGTGGCTTGTGGGATTTTAGTTCCCCAACCAGGGATGAAACCCAGGTCCTTGGCAGTGGAAGTGCAGCATCCTAACCACTGGACCACCAAGGAATTCCCCTAGCTCAGATTCTTGGACTTCTACTTGAAAAATTCCTTCTATTATTTCCTTTTAGTGCACATCTGTTGACAATGAACTCTGTAGGCTTTTATTTTTATGAAGATGTCACTGTTTTACCTTAATTTTAAAGAATGTTTCTTATTAGGTATAGGATTCTAAGTTTGCCATAATTCTTCCCACTCCAAAGATGTAATTCCATTGTCTTCTGGTTTCCATCATTTATTTTGGAAGTCTTATTGTACTGTCAGCTTTACTGTAGCTCATTTGAAGATAATGTTTTTCACTCTGGCTGATTTTAAACATTTTTATATTAGCATTTAGTTTTCAGCGGTTTGACTAAGTGTGGTTTTCCTTGTATTTATCCTGATTCAGATTCACAGGGGCGACACAGATGATGAAATGGTTGGATGGCATCGTTGACTCAATGGACATGAGTCTGAGCAAACTCTGGGAGATCGTGAAGGACAGGGAAGCCTGCCGTGCTACAGTCCATGGGGTGGCAAAGAGTCGGACATGACTTAGCAACTGAACAACAGATGCATAGATCCTATTGATTCTATGCCATGATGTCTTCTATTAGTTTGGGGAAATTCTTGGCTAGTATCTCTTCAAATATGGTTCATGCTACATTCCTTGTCTCTCCTCCTCTGGGATTCCAGCGACAATCATAATGATACCTTTCATCATGTCCTATATGTCTCATATTCTTTTCTCTATATTCCATACTTTTTCCCTCTGTGCTTCAATCTGGATATTTTCTGTTGCTCTACCTTCTAGTTCAGTAAGCTCTGCTGCTAGGTCTAATACTGTTAAACGCATCCATTGGAGTCTTAATTTAGTTATTATACTTTTTAATTCTAGGATTCACAAGTAATTCTTTTTTATTATTCTCTGCTGAAATTCTCCATATTTTCATATAATTCCTGAACATACTAATTACATTTAATATATATACATATTTACAGCTGTGACTAAATATATAACTCAAGTATGTTTGTCCCCTGTAGGTTTACTTCCATGGTCTATTTTGTCTCTTGATTTTCAGTCATTTGGTCCTATTTCCCGGCATTACTGATCTTTTTTTTTTTTTTTAAATGCTAGACTTTATAAAATTGTAACACTCTGGATGATGGTGCTATTCTCCAAAGAAGACATCACCTTTCGCCTTCTGGCAGTGAGGTAAACTTCAGGCACATTGCCTTTATTCAGGTGAGACTGGCTTACCCTCATTCTAGGGCATAGCCCTTCCAGGATTTTAACTTAAAACCTTCTTTGTTTGTCAGAGTCCTTTCTCCTTAACCAGCCCTGTAATGGTTAATTTTATGTGCCAACTTAACTGGGCTAAGGTGTACTCAAATAGCTGATAAAAACATTATTTCTGGAGGTGTCTGTGAGGGTGTTTCCTGGAGACTTTAGCATTTGAATCAACAGACTAAGTAACGAAGAGCACCCCCACCAAAATGGGCAGGCATCATCCAATCTGTTGAGGGTCTGAACCAAACAAAGAAGTGGAGGAGGAGAGAATTTTCTGTCTCTCTCTTGAGCTAGAAGGTCCATCTTCTCCTGCCCTCCAGCCTTGGTGCTTCAGGTTCTTGGGCCTTTAGATTCCAAGACTCACCCCAGTGGTTCCCCTCTCTCAGGACTTCAGCCTCAGACTGGGAGTGAATCATCAGTTCCTCTGGTGACCAGGGCTTCAGATTTGAACTAAATTATACCACCAGCTCTCCTGGTTCTCCAGCTTGCAGATGGAAGATAATGGGACTTGCTTCCATAAATCCTTGAGTCAATTTCTATAATAAGTCTTAGGAATTCCCTGGTTGTCCCGTGGTTAGGACTCTACGCTTGCATTGCCAGCGGCACAGGTTTGATCTCTGGTCAGAAAACTGAGATCCCACAAGTCGGGTGGGATGGCCAAAAAAAAAAGAGAATTGCTGTAATAAATCTCTTCTGTTATCTATCTAGCTGTCTATCCATCCTACTGGTTCTGCTTCTCCAGAGAACCCTGACTAATACAGACCATGAACTCCAACTTTTGTTTCCCAGGACAATCTTGAAATAACACTACTAATACTAATACTATCACCATTGTGGATAAAATAAACTTAAAAAAATTTTTTTTACTAATATTCTGCTTCCTTTTTTTATAGTGGAACTACATCTACATTGTCAGAGCATATAGCCATTATATAACATACTTTCTTTGAGCTCTCATTTGGTCTTACAATTATGTAAGAAACTGTATTTAATGTCCACCACCAAGTCTTACACTGATGTCTCCCCAGTCATTTTGTTTTGTCTGAAGCTCATTTACGTGTAGATTCTTCAGAAAAGGCTCATTGGAATAATATTTCTTGAGTTCATAGATGTCTAGTAATTTTACTAGATTTTTGTCATTCTGTGCTTCTGGTATGTTCTACTAGTGTGTCATTTCAAATTTTTTTTCCAGAAAGAATTTCTTGAATATAGTTTTAGTGTTAGTTCTGTTCTCATATTTTGTTTTCTTCTTTAGGGACTTCTGTTGTCCATATTTTGGATCTTCTTGATCACTCTTCAGTATCTGTCACTTTCTTTCAAATCCTTCTTTGTCCCTTCATCCAAAATTTTTTAAAAATATTTTCATCTGTTTGACTGATTTCTTTGCAGGCACTATTGTTCAGTTTATTTGCTCTTATTTTCTCTCTAGAATACTCTTTATTTCTTAAATTATTGTTTCTTTATTTCTTATTATTTCCAGAATCCTATCACTTCTTGTCTGAGTTTCAAATTCTTTATTTCTGTTGTTTCATATCTTTTATTATTTTCTTAGTGTCTTTTAGTTCATCTGGAACTAGTAGTTTATGCTTGTCGTCTGTTTTATGGTTGTCTTTCCAGAGTGCTTTCATTGTCTGTAGGGATGTTACTCAGCTCTTTGTCTCCCTTTCTCTTTCCTTGAAAGAACTATGTGACCTCAAAATTTTTCTGTTGCTTCTTTTAATGTGAAATTCATTTCCCTGAACTTTTTTTTTTTCAATTTATTTGTCTGTGCCAGGTCTTAGTGGCAGCATGCATGATCTTTAGTTGTGGCATATGAAAGCTTACTTATGAATAGTTGCAACATGAGGGATCTAGTTCCCAGACCAGCGATTGAAGCCAGGCCCCCTGCTCTGGGAGCATGGAGTCTTAGCAACTGGACCACCAGAGAATTTCCTAGTTTTTCTGAACTTTTGTTATAAGGTGGCATTCGGGAAAACTTTCCTTACTTCATAGAACTTCCTCTGATTTGGGGGCATGTCAAAAAATCAGGCAACTTGCTTTATGGTATTTCACCACTTTGGTCTGGAGCTTTTCTTTCCCTCCTGTCTGTTGTCCATGTCCTGTTAACTTTTATTCTACTCCAAGTATTTTATCTTTTTGAGGTTCTGTCCTACAAAGAGGTTAGTTTTGCGAGTTCATAGGAGCTAGACTGCTCCAGCTTCATCAGACCTTATTCCCATGGGCAGAGGAGCCTGGCAGGCTACAGTCCATGGGTCTGTAAAGAGCTGAACACAACCGAGTGACTGAGCACACAGGTTTTGGCTTCAGCTGGTGTTCTCACATTGCTTGCCCTCACCCCAGACAATGCCTTTGGGCTATTTTGGGGGTCCATCAGGTGTAACCTCCTTATTGTTTCTTTCACATGGAACTGATACCATGAAGATCTTGGGGCTATTGATGGTTGGTACCCCCTGCTTGCATTTTTGGAGTTTGTGAAAACACCTTGTCACTTGGTTTTGTTGCAAATGTTGTTCATGGGTTTTAGGTTTTGCTATCCATTTGTTCTGTCTGTTTTTATGTAAGAATTCAGAGAGGATGAAAAATATGCTACTGATGCTGTCATCTTCCCAGAATCCTCTCCTGAGTTAATTCAATTATAAGTGTATTTTGTATTACAGTCCCTCTGGGAGTCTGCTCATAACTTATGGGTGTTGACATTTTGCTTCTGCTTGGGTCTGAGAAGGTTAAGGGCTTTAAATCTTAGCTGTTTAGGATACCACAATTAATGAGCAAACATAAGGAAGCTAAAATATGAACATAGTAAATTGCCAATTCACATGAATTTTCAAAAAAACCTTTAAATTTAATTACAGCAGAAATATTTCTGAGGATGTGGGGACTGCTTTTAACAACAAATGAAAGAAACCATTTGTGTATATATGCTCAGAATTAACACAATGCAGCTTTCTTTTATGGGGTGCATATGCATAAATTACTTTATACATGCTCCATAGGATATAATATATTTGCATATATTGTAAATTTTATTTTAATTTTATGGCTCTTGTACTTAGGAAATTGTAACAACTGGCAAAAAAATTTTTGAGTTTTAGTAGGCGGGCAATCATTCAATGCTATCATTAGCTCTAAAAAGAATCTAGCATGGACTTTTAGAACTAGAAAAAGTCTCAGTCTCTTTACCAGACCAGAGATCTAGACAATTCAGTTAGATTTTGCCTCCAGAAACTAACTCAACGTGTTTAAGTACAACCAATTTTTTTTTTATTGAAATATAGTTGATTTACAATGTTGTATTAGTTTCAGGTTTACAGCAACGTGGTTCATATATATCTAGGCTTCCCAAGTGGCTCAGCAGTAAAGAATCCACCTGCCAAGAGGAGATGCGGTTTTGATCCCTGGGTTGGGAAGATTCCCCTGAAGGAGGAAATGGAAACCCACTCCAGTATTGTTGCCTGGGAAATCCCATGGATAGCAGCACCTGGCAGGCTACAGTCCATGGGGTTCCCAAAGAGTCAGACATGACTGAGCCACTGAGCACCACTATATATAATCAAGTATTCTTTTTCGGATTTTTCTCCATTATAGGTTATTCCAGGGTATTGAGTATAGTTCCCTATGCTATACAATAGGTCCTTGTTGTTTATCTGGTCTATATATAGTAATGTATATCTGTTAATCCCAAACACCTAATTTATCTCTCCCTTCCTGACTTCCCTCTTTGGTAACCATAAATCTGTTTCCTATATCTAGTACAGACAATTTTTTAACAATTAATAGTATCTGTAAGAAATAGCTTTCTGGTTTGGCTATCTATCTTCCTACCAGATGAACTGAGGTGCACTGACAACAAGCATCACAGACAGAAACAGTACTTAAGCAGGACTTCAGAAAATTATACCAGAGCTATGGTAGCTAGGAAACAGCAGCACAGATAGTGCAATGAAAAGGAATAGTTGAGGAGCCAGGGGTAACTCTAGGGCCATGTTATGATGCTATGTGAGTGGCATTGCACACAGTTGCCATAGCTACGGAGCTGCACAAGCTATAGACACGCAGACCCTATGTACCCACCCACTCTGCTGCTATTGCTTTCCACACCTGCCCCTCTGAGTTTTCTACAGCTCCAGTGTAAGGAGAAAAAGGCCATATGGCTTAAATCAAAATATTTTTTTCACTTCTAAAAATCAGAATACCAGAGATTCAGAGCAGAAGGCGAGGAAGCATTGGAAAACGCTTCTTTCCCAAGGGTCAGGAGGTTGCAGAACATCCATTTCAGGAGGAAAGGCTGGTGACCTTTAGTCACCCACCTCCATGCCTACTGTCATGTTCCTTTTTACCCTCTCTATTCCTCTCCTGGCAACACAGGTCCTCTCTCTGCCTTCCCCACCCCCAGCTCCTGGTGCTGTCTTGACAGCAGCACCAGGGAGAGTTTTAATATGATTCAAAGGAATATATGTGGATTAAAGTGCTAGAGCAGGGATTAGATATTTTGGTACTCTGTTTTCTTCCAGGGAGATTAAAGAAATTATTTTGGATGCCACTGCCAGCTTTAAAGCAAAACCAAGGTAAGCCAGGAAGGGGAAAAAAATCATTGTTGAGGGTAGGGAGTAGGGAGGAAAAACAAAGAGAAGGGACTTTCCTGGTGGTCCAGGGGGTGAGAAGAGAAGAAAAGGCAGAGCACAGGGGATTGCAGAGTGGTGAAACTCTTCTATATAACATTTTAATAGTGGCTACATGTCATCACATATTTGCCCAAACCCTTTGACTGTGTGGATCACAATAAACTGTGGAAAATTCTGAAAGAGATGGGAATAACAGATCACTTGACCTGCCTCTTGAGAAATCTGTATGCAGCTCAGGAAGCAGCAATTAGAACTGGACATGGAACAACAGACTGGTTCCAAATAGGAAAAGGAGTATGTCAAGCCTGTATATTGTCACCCTGCTTATTTAACTTATATGCAGAGTACATCATGAGAAACATTGGGCTGAAGGAAGCACAAGCTGGAATCAAGTTTGCTGGGAGAAATATCAATAACCTCAGATATGCAGATGACACCACCCTTATGGCAGAAAGTGAGGAAGAACTAAAGAGCCTCTTGATGAAAGTGAAAGAGGAGAGTGAAAAAGTTGGCTTAAAGGTCAACGTTCAGAAAACAAAGATCATGGCATCTGGTCCCATCACTTCATGGGAAATAGATGGGGAAACAGTGGACACAGTGGCTGACTCTACTTTTTGGGGCTCCAAAACCACTGCAGATGGTGATTGCAGCCATGAAATTAAAAGACACTTGCTTCTTGGAAGGAAAGTTATGACCAACCTAGACAGCATATTAAAAAGCAGAGATATTACTTTGCCAACAAAGATCCGTCTAGTCAAGGCTATGGTTTTTCCAGTAGTCATGTATGGATGTGAGAGCTGGACTATAAAGAAGTCTGAGCACCAAAGAATTGATGCTTTAGAACGGTGGTGTTGGAGAAGATTCTTGAGAGTCCCTTGGACTGCAAGGAGATCCAACCAGTCCATCCTAAAGGAGATCAGTCCTGGGTGTTCATTGGAGGGACTGATGTTGAAGCTGAAACTCCAATACTTTGGCCACCTGATGAGAAGAGCTGACTCATTGGAAAAGACCCTGATGCTGGGAAAGATTGAGGGCAGGAGGAGAAGGGGATGACAGAGGATGAGATGGTTGGATGGCATCATCAACTCGATGGACCTGGATTTGGGTGGACTCTTGGAGTTGGTGATGGACAGGGAGACCTGGCGTGCTGCTGTTCATGGGGTCGCAAAGAGTCGGACATGACTGAGTGACTGAACTGAACTGATAGACTGTGCAACATCAAGAGTCAATTCTAGGACCTTCAGGTGGTTAAGACATTACCTTCTAATCCAGGGGGTATGGGTTCGATCCGAGGTGAGGGAGCTAAGATCCCACATGCTCCATGGCCAAAAAACCAAATCGTAAGACAGAAACAATATTGTAACAAATTCAATAAAGACTTTAAAAATGGTCCACATCAGTAAACAACAACAAAACGCTTGGGCTTCCCTGGTGGTCCAGTGGTTAAGAATCCACCTACTAATGCAGAGAACATGGATTCGATCCCTGGTCTGGGACGATTCCACATGCTGCAGGGCTACTAAGCCTGTGTGCCACGACTACTGAGCCCCAGTGCTTAGAGCCTGTGCTCTGCAACAGGAGAAGCCACCACCATGAGAAGCCCAGGCACTGCAACAGAGTAGCCCTACTTGCCGCATCTAGAGAAAGCCCAGGGACAGCAACAAAGACTCAGCATAGCCAAAAATAAATAAATCAATTTTTTTTAAAAGCGCTTTTAAAAAACAAAAACAAAGCACAGAACAAGGACACATCCTGGGTATAATTAGGGAGGTCTGCAGGTATCACCCTGGATTTAGGGGTGGTAAGATGGACAACGACAAGCACACTGGGGACGGTGCCCAGCATAACAAGTAATTTTCCCTGGTGTACTCTACCTGATGACATAACTTGTCAAGTGTGGAACTTACTTCTTCACATTCATAGATATAATGTGAATTGAATGGTTGAGGGACTTTCTGAATCTATTTTGGAATTTCCCATGAAGCCTCCAGATCCTTTACGCCCACATTCTTTTTCCACTCATCCCACATAAGACAGTTCTGTCCTGAATGTCTTGAACTGGTGTGGCAGAGAGGAAAGATAGCTTTGCCATCCACATTAGTTTCCTTGTTAGTTAGTTGCCATAACAAAGAACCGCAAACTAGGTGACTTAGAACAACAGAAATTTATTATCTCACAGTTCTGGAGGCTGTTGTTCAGTCGCCAAGCCGTGTCTGACTCTTTGTGACCCCATGGTCTGCAGCACACCAGGCCTCCCTGTGCCTCACCATCTCCCAGAGTTTGCCCAAGTTCATGGCCATTCCATCGGTGATGCCATCCAACCATCTCATGCCCTCTCTTCCTCCTGCCTTCAATCTTTCCCAGCATCAGGGTCTTTTCCAATGAGTTGGCTCTCCCCATCAGGTGGCCAAAGTATTGGAGCTTCAGCTTTAGCATCATTCCTTCCAATGAATATTCAGGGTTGATTTCCTTCAGGATTGACTGGTTTGATCTCCTTGCTGTCCAAGGGACTCTCAAGAGTCTTCTCCAGCACTGGAGTTCGAAGGTATCAATCCTGTAACACTCTGCCTTTCTTATGGTCCAACTCTCACATGACATCGAAAATCATACTTCTTCTGAAACCTGTTGGTAACCCTTGTTTTCCCAGTCCTAGCTTACCCTGGTTTGCCTGTAATCCTTGCTATTCCTTGGTTTGTAGATACATCCTCCAATCCTGCATTATCGTGTGGAGGTTTCCCTGTGCCTCATCACACGACATCATTTTTCACAAGGACACCCCACAAACTGGATTACAGTTACATATATTCACCGGACTATTTATTGAAGTGAAGTGAAGTGAAGTTGCTCAGTCGTGTCCGACTCTTTGCCACCTCATGGACTGTAGCCTACCAGGCTCCTCTGTCCATGGGATTTTCCAGGCAATATTACTGGAGTCGATTGCCTTTTCCTTCTCCAGCAGATCTTCCCAACCCAGGGATTGAACCCAGGTCTCCCGCATTGTAGACAGACGCTTTACTGTCTGAGCCACCAGGGAAGTCCTATTTATTACTATTTATTCAGTTCAGTTCAGTCACTCAGTTGTGTCCGACTCTTTGCGACCCCATGAATCGCAGCATGCCAGGCCTCCTTGTCCATCACCATCTCCTGGAGTTCACTCAGACTCATGTCCATCGAGTCCGTGATGCCATCCAGCCATCTCATCCTCTGTCGTCCCCTTCTCCTCTTGCTCCCAATCCCTCCCAGCATCAGAGTCTTTTCCAATGAGTCAGCTCTTCACATGAGGTGGCCAAAGTACTGGAGTTTCAGCTTTAGCATCATTCCTTCCAAAGAAATCCCAGGGTTGATCTCCTTCAGAATGGACTGCTTGGGTCTCCTTGCAGTCCAAGGGACTCTCAAGAGTCTTCTCCAACACCACAGTTTAAAAGCATCAAGTCTTAGGCGCTCAGCCTTCTTCCCAGTCCAACTCCCACATCCACACATGACCACAGGAAAAACCATAGCCGTGACTAGACGGACCTTAGTCGGCAAAGTAATGTCTCTGCTTTTGAATATACTATCTATGTTGGTCATAACTTTCCTTCCAAGGAGTAAGCGTCTTTTAATTTCATGGCTGCAGTCACCATCTGCAGTGATTTTGGAACCCCCCAAAATAAAGTCTGACACTGTTTCCACTGTTTCCCCATCTATTTCCCACGAAGTGATGGGACTGGATGCCGTGATCTTTGTTTTCTGAATGTTGAGCTTTAAGCCAAATTTTTCACTCTCCACTTTCACTTTCATCAAGAGGCTTTTTAGTTCCTCTTCACTTTCTGTCATAAGGGTAGTGTCATCTGCATATCTGAGGTTATTGATATTTCTCCCGGCAATCTTGATTCCAGCTTGTGTTCCTTCCAGTCCAGCATTTCTCATCATGTACTCTGCATATAAGTTAAATAAGCAGGGTGACAATATACAACATTGATGTACTTGACAATACACAGCTTTTTCTTATTTGGAACCAGTCTGTTGTTCCATGTCCAGTTCTAACTGTTGCTTCCTGACCTGCATACAGATTTCTCAAGAGGCAGGTCAGGTGGTCTGGTATTCCCATCTCTTTATTATTCAGTCATAAAAAGGAACAAAATTGAGTCATTTGTAGAGACACAGATGGACCTAGAGAGTGTTATACAGAGGGAAGTAAGTCAGAAAAAGAAAAACAAATATGGTATATTAATGCACATATATGGAATCTAGAAAAATGGTATATAGATGATCTTATTTGCAAAGCAGAAATAGAGACACCAATGTAGAGAATAAGTGTATGGATACCAAGGGGGAAGGGGAGGGGTGGGAAGAACTGGGAGATTGAGATTGACATATATATATATATATACTCTTGATAAGTATGTATAAAATAGATAACTAATCAAAACATACTGTATAGCACAGGGAACTCTATTGAATGCACTGTGGTGACCTGAAATGGAAGGAAGTCCAAATGGGAGAGGATTTATGTATATGTACGGCTGATTAAAAGATGCTTACTCCTTGGAAGAAAAGTTATGACCAACCTAGTCAGCATATTGAAAAGCAGAGACATTACTTTGCCAACAAAGGTCCGTCTAGTCAAGGCTATGGTTTTTCCTGTGGTCATGTATGGATGTGAGAGTTGGACTGGGAAGAAAGCTGAGTGCCGAAGAATTGATGCTTTTAAACTGTGGTGTTGGAGAAGACTCCTGAGGGTCCCTTAGACTGCAAGGAGATCCAACCAATCCATTCTGAAGGAGATGAGCCCTGGGATTTCTTTGGAAGGAATGATGCTAAAGCTGAAACTCCAGTACTTTGGCCACCTCATGCGAAGAGTTGACTCATTGGAAAAGACTCTGATGCTGGGAGGGATTGGGGGCAGGAGGAGAAGGGGATGACAGAGGATGAGATGGCTGGATGGCATCACTGACTCGATGCACGTGAGTCTGAGTGAACTCTGGGAGATGGTGATGGACAGGGAGGCCTGGTGTCCTGCGATTCATGGGGTCACAAAGAGTCGGACACGACTGAGTGACTGAACTGAACTGAACTGAACTGATGGCTGATTCATTTTGCTGTAAGTAGAAACGGACACAACATTGTTAAGCATCTATACTCCACTATAAATTTATTTTTATAAGTGGAAAGAATTAAATACTGAAAAAAAAAAACTGGATTAGAGGCCCACCCTACTTCAGTATGATCTTACTCCTGACCTCTTACACAATTTACTTATTTATGGAGCTCATTTATTTAAGAAAAAATATAGTTGAGTATATTTTCAGCAGCATTTCTTTGTGCATGGACTTGGAAATCGGACTGTTTTAAATTACCTCCATTCTCCATATTGAGCAGAATTTCCCGTATCTTTTAAGATGAATAGCCTTTAAATGAATGAGTTAATAAGATGTTAGCTAGAAGGTTATGAAGAATCATGAAAGACTCTTTTAGAGGTGAGAGATGAGCATATACCTATGCACAAGGAGAGAGACCATGGACAAGGGAGAAGTGACGCATCAGGAATGAGAGCGAATGATATATGTAGAAACAAGGCTTGAATCAAGAATGGACGATCTTGGGATTTGGAGCACAGGTAGAGGAATTAGCTTTGAATGAGAGTAGCTTCACTTCTTCCTTTAAAACAGGAAGGCAGGAAAGAAAAGGTACAGGCTTACTTCAGTTATTGGGGAGAGTCTAGAAATAGGGGCCAGATACCTTTGTTTTCTCTGTGGTTGGATGTAGGGTGAGCAGTGGAGATGGAAGCCCGGGAAGCATGGAAGCTTTGCAGTATCAGCTGTGAGGAATAGGACAGTGAGTCACATATGCATACATACAAGGAATTCATAATACACAAGCCTAGGGTGGAAACTGTGATTTATGATGCACTGATACAGAGGCTAGGTAATGTATTTAGGGCTGAGTAAGCCCTAAACTGCTCACAAAGAGACAGTAGAGAAGTATGTAGTTGGGTTGATAGAGGGTTAGCACTTGCAAGGCAGTTACAAATAAAGGACAGTCAGGTAAGGGTCCAGAGGATGGCATGCGAGTGGATGAAGTACAAAAGTTGAGCTGACCTTGAACTTAACCCATCCCCTGATGGTAACAGGAAAATGGAACAGACTGGACAAAGGTTGGTGACAGCGCCCCAGTGGCATCTCCAGAAATGGCAGCATCACTCAGGATGCAGTGTTGCTGTTGTGAGCAGGTTTTCTACCTACCCCTTAGGTAACAATTGTCCTGTCATTGTGGTGACAAGTACACTCTATTTCTGCTTTTGCTATGTTATATATATAATTTAATTTTTTTTTTTTTTTCTGCAGGGAGGGGGGCGTTGCCCTGGATCTTTGTTGCTTTGCACTTGCTTTTTCTCTAGTTTCGGTGAGTAGAGGCTACTCTTTGTTGTGGTGCTCGGGCTTCTCATCGTGGTGTCTTCTCTTGTTGTGGCCCCCTGGCTCTAAGGCATGAGCTCAGTAGTTGTGGCTACCAGTTTAGCTGCTCCACGTCATGTGGAACCTTCCCAGACCAGGTATCAACCCTGTGTCCCCTGCCTTGGCAGGCAGACTAGGTGCCACCAGGGAAGTCCACTGTTGCTAATCTTGGTACATAGATTCTCTATCTCCAGAAGTCTCTAAACTCCCCAAGAGTGAGCATGAGATAGGCATGGCCAGTACTCAACCCTATTGAACACAGTCCTTGGATCAGGCCATTACATTGGTCTTTGACCTTTGGATCAGGTATCCAGCTTTGGCCCAATCAGCTGAGGTCAGGGTGATGGGGTCACATGGCATGTACTTGATGCATAAGGGGCTTCTCAGAAATGTCAAAGACTTCTCACAATTCTTTCCAGAAAGAATAAAACTGCAAGTAGGACTGTTCTCATAAATGTTGGAATAACATTTCTCCTCTTGGACTTTATGACAGATCTCCATCCATTTCTCTCTTCTCTCCCATTGGGGGAGCTGGACATGGTTCAAAAAATTCCCTATATAGAGCATCTAATTTTGTAAGTTGCATATGTTGTAGCTGCTTGAAAATTTACTCCACCCACACTCCCTGTTCACATACACACATAAATAAGCTTATATACATATATATATATATATATATATAAAACCTTGGATCCCATTTTTGAGGAAGAAATGAATTATTTTCTACACATAGCTTTCTTTCTGGTGTGCTGATATTAACAGTAGTAATGTAGAATCTTCCAAAGTGTGATAAAATGAATGGTTTCAGTTTCAAGGTGGAATTTTTTACCACTTAATATAAAACATTCTGGCAATGTCTACCAATGTCTATTATCTAGAGTAGGGCTCTGCAAACTCTTTCTGTAAGGAACCAGAGAGGAACTATTTTAGGTTTTATATCACAACCACTATCCATCACAACCACTCAACTCTCTCTTTGTAGAACTAACACAGCCGTAGACAATATGTATATCAATGAGTGTGGCTGTGTTCCGGAAAATTTTATTTACAAAAGCAGACAGCAAGCTGGACTTGGCCCAAGCTTGTAGTTCACTGATTCCCTATCTAGAGGATAATTATTTATGGCTTCTCCTGTTAGGCTGGGTAAGAGCTGAACCTCCCAATAGTAGTGTTTTTCTAACAGATGGCCTGGAGGTTCACAGCTCTATTGACTTTCCTTATGTAGATTTAGTTACACAATAATAAATAACTGAAGGTCACCACATCACACAGCTCTGGAGCCATGCAGTGCCTAGCCTGTGTGGCCATATGCAGCATCACTGAATGTATTTAAAGTGTTTTTCTGCTGTTCCAGTCTGAGACCAGATTGAAGAAGTGAAGTGAAAGTCGCTCAGTCATGTCTGACTCTTTGCAACCCCATGGAGCGTAGCCTGCCAGGCTCCTCTGTCCATGGAATTCTCCAGACAAGAATACTGCAGTGAGTAGCTGTTCCCTTCCCCAGGGGATCTTCCCAACCCAGGGATCAAACCCAGGTCTCCTGCACTGCAGGTGGATTCTTTAGCGTCTGAGCCACCAGGGACAAAGGAATAGGTTGTGTGTTCAGTTATTTAAACATCCAACATATTGGTTCAGACACTGTGACAACAACCAATAATATATCAATTAAGATCCTTGTCCTTAAGGAGCTTGTGGTTTAGTAAGGTGTTTGCTAGAGCTGCCATAACAAAGTACCACAAACTAAGTGGCTTAAAAAAAACAAATTTGAGACTTCCCTGGTGGTCCAGTGGTTAGCAGCCTTGCAACGCAAGGGGACGCAGGTTTGATCCCTGGTCTGGGAACTAAGATTCCACGTGCCATGGAGCAACTTAGCCCATGCATGGCAACTACTGAGCCCACATGCCACAACTAGAGAGTCTGTGCACCACAATGAGAGGTCCCATGTGGCACATCAAAGATGGAAGATCTCAAGTGCTGCAACTGAGACCTAGTGCCGCCCCAAAACTAGGAAAATCATCACTAACTCCAAGTGTTACTCACTCAATTGTGTCAGACTCTTTGCGATCAAACTTGGGTCTTCTGCACCGAAGGCAGATTCTTTACTGTCTAAGCCACCAGGGAAGCCCTGTCACTGTTATTTTAAAACACACACACAGAGAAAGTTATTATCTCAGAGTTCTGGAGGTTAGAAGTGTGAAATCAAGGTAGGAGCTGGGCCACGCTCCCTCTGAAGTTCGCGTGGGAGAATCCTTCCTCGACTCTTCGCTTCTGGTGGTTTGCCTGCAGTCTCTGCCTTATAACTGCGGCTCTTCAGTTTCTGCCTCTATCATCACATGGCATTCTCCCCTCTTTTGTCTGTGTCTGTGTCTCTTTTCCTCTTCCATTAAGGATACCAATCATAATAGATTCAGAGCCCACCCCTACTCCAGTATGACCTCATCTTCTCTGAGCTAATTATATCTGCAACAACCCTACTTCCAAATAAGGTCATACTCTGAAATACAAGGAGTTGGGACTTCGACACATCTTTTTCGTGGGGGACACAATTCAGTCCATAACACAAAGTGAGAATACACGTGAAATGAATGTGAAAACTTAGGGTTGCTATGATGGAAGTCTGTATCGAGTACATGGTGAGGGCAGAGATGGAGAAGATAAATTTTACCTGGGAGAGTCAGGAAAGTTGGTATGAATGAGGTGAAGCTTGAGCAGATTTTGGAAAATGATGCTGAATATTTGCCAGGTGCAGATGGGGTGTGAGCTGTGCCTGGGGATTGGAAGAGCATTCCCTGTTGGAGCAGCAAGAGAGGCAGGAAGTACTGTAGTATGGTGTAACCCATTCCATAATGGTCCACTAAAACCTGAGAGGGCTTTAGGCTTCCTGTTTTCCAAAGAAATAAAACTGAGGTCTAAACACTTTGGCTATTCGATG
Source organism: Ovis canadensis (assembly GCF_042477335.2). Classification (NCBI taxonomy): domain Eukaryota; kingdom Metazoa; phylum Chordata; class Mammalia; order Artiodactyla; family Bovidae; genus Ovis; species Ovis canadensis. Next base: position 55,759,793 of record NC_091255.1, on the reverse strand, counting down.
CATCTATGAGTTAAGATCACTGGCAGCTTCAAAATTTCGATGCAGAAGGGGATCAGGAGGATAATCTAATTGGAAGGTTTGTGACTAATCAAAGCTACATGTGTATAAAAAACACTGTTTTTTCTCTAGTTTTGCTTAGTTTGCCTGTTATAGATGAATAAAGATAACAATACTGTCTAAAGATGCCTTCATTAGCACGTCACATAAAATGGAGAAAACTGAACATTTCTTTTTAAAAGTACTGATTTTTATTTATTTATTTGGCTACAGCTGGTCTTCACTGTGGCATGGAGTATCTTTAGTTATAATGTGTGGGATCTAGTTCTCCGAGCAGGGATGGAACCTTGGCCTCCTGCTTCGGGAGGGTGAAGTCTTAGCCACTGAACCACCAGGGAAGTCCCAACTACATGTTTCAAAGAATAAGCACATTCAGAGGTGGCTTGAAGGGCCAGTGATGGAGACTTTGAAAAAGCGCCAACCCTCCTCCTGGCCTCTTACCCATTCACATCTCTAGGGATTGAGTGTTGATTCTGTTCCTAACACTGCAAGGAGATCCAACTAGTCCATTCTGAAGGAGATCAACCCTGGGATTTCTTTGGAAGGAATGATGCTAAAGCTGAAGCTCCAGTACTTTGGCCACCTCATGCGAAGAGTTGACTCATTGGAAAAGACTCTGATGCTGGGAGGGATTGGGGGCAGGAGGAGAAGGGGACGACAGAGGATGAGATGGCTGGATGGCATCACGGACTCGATGGACGTGAGTCTGAGTGAACTCCGGGAGTTGGTGATGGACAGGGAGGCCTGGCGTGCTGCGATTCATGGGGTGGCAAAGAGTCGGACACAACTGAGCGACTGAACTGAACTGAACTGAACACTGTACTAAGTGATACATGCATTATATCTCATTATCCCTAATTTATAGAAGAAGGCAGTGAGGTTGAGAGGGGTTAAATACATTGCCTCACTCAAACAACTAGTGATTTCATTTTAATGATAATCTAAAAAAATTATAATAAATACGTGAATTAGGATGCTGCCCTGTCCAACGCAGTAGCCACTAGCCACATATGTCTATTTAAATGAAAATTAATTATTGAATAAAAATTCTGTTCCTGGGTTACACTAGTCCCATTTAAGTTCTCCATAGTCACATGTGGCCAGGGGCTGCCATGTTGGACAATACCAGATATAGAACATTTTAACTAACAGTAAGATGAATACTTTATCACTGAGTGCTGTCTCAGGATTCTGCTCCTGTTGGCTTTGTGTCTGTGATCATTTTGGCACGACATGGCATTCCTAATTGTCCCAGGCAAATAAGGAATAGAGTTGGCCTTAGGATGGAAATAATGCATTACCACTGTATTAATGAAGGTAATCTAATAGTTCAAATAAAGAAAAATGGAGAGATCATTTCATAAATGCACCAACATCAAAAGAGCCTGTCCTGGGGCAATCAGTACCCTGTTTACTCTGTAATCAGTTATGGAGTTGCTGCAAAATAGCATCATTCATCTCATTAAATTAGTACTGTCTATTTAAATATCACTGGCTCCTTAGTTTTATTTAAATTTATTATTTTAAAAAGCCTTTGGTTTATAAGAACTATAACTTTTAGGAATTTGCACCTAGTTTGATTTTTCTTATAGATTTCTTTCTTTCTTTCTTTGGCTGTGGTGGGTCTTTGTTGCTGCGCCTGGGCTTTCTCTGATTGTTGCAAGCAGGGGCTGGCTGGCTACCCATTGCAATGGGTTCTCTTGTTGCAGAGCACGGGTACTAGGGCTTCAGTAGCTGCAGCACGTGGGCTCAGTAGCTGTGACTCATGGGTTCTAGAGTGGTGGCTCAGTAGTTCTGGCCCATGGGTTTAGTTGCTCCACGGTACATGGGATCTTCCCAGACCAGGTGTCCCTTGAATTGCAAGGTGAATTCTTCACCACTGAACCACCAGGGAAGACCTGTACCTAGTTGTATTTGTGTACATATTAAGATAACATTTATACTAAGGATAATTTAAATAACTTATTTAACTTATATGCAGAGTACATCATGCGAAATGCTGGGCTGGATTAAGCACAAGCTGGAATCAAGATTGCCAGGAGAAATATCAATAACCTCAGATATGCAGATGACACCATCCTTATGGCAGAAAGTGAGGAAGAACTAAAGAGCCTCCTGATGAAAGTGAAAGAGGAGAGTGAAAAAGCTGGTTTAAAACTCAACATTCAGAAAAACTAAGATCATGGCATCTGGTCCCATCACTTCATGGCAAATAGATGGGGAAACAATGGAAACAGTGACAGACTATTTTGGGGGGCTCCAAAATCACTGCAGATGGTGACTGCAGCCATGAAATTAAAAGACGTTTACTCCTTGGAAGAAAAGCTATGACCAATCTAGATAGCATATGAAAAAGCAGGGACGTTATTTTGCCACCAAAATGTCCATCTAGTCAAAACTATGGTTTTTCCAGTAGTCATGTATGAATGTGGAAGTTGGACTATAAAGAAAGCTGAGTGCCAAAGAATGGATGCTTTTGAACTGTGGTGTTGGAGAAGACTTTTGAGAGTCCCTTGGACTGCAAGGAGATCCAACTAGTCCATCCTAAAGGAAATCAGTCCTGGATATTCATTGGAAGGACTGATGCTGAAGCTGAAACTCGAACACTTTGGCCACCTGATGCGAAGAACTGACTCATTGGAAAAGACCCTGATGCTGGGAAAGATTGAAGGCGGGAGGAAAAGGGGATGACAGAGGATGAGATGGTTGGATGACATCACCAACTCAATGGACATGAGTTTGAGTAAGCTCCGGGAGTTGGTGATGGACAGGGAAGCCTGGGATGCTGCAGTCCGTGGGGTCGCAAAGAGTTGGACACAACTGAGTGACTGAACTGAATTTAAATAAATATAAGAATCACTGGAGAATTTTCATTCCTCTTAGAAGAATTCATTTTAAGGACTTCCCTGGTGGTCCAGTGGTTAAGAACCTGCCTTGCAAAGCAGGGGAGGCGGGTTCCATCCCTGGTCGGGAAACTAAGATCCCACATGCTGCAGAACAACTCAGCACTGCAACTACTGAAGCCCAAGCACCATAACTAGAAAGTCCATGGGCTGCAGTGAAAGATCCACCTGACACAAGGAAGATCCTCTGCGCCACAACTAAGGCTGGATGCAGCCAAATAAATATTAAATAAATATTCATTAAAAAAAAAAGAATAGGTCATTATATTACCCAAGATTGAGAAACACTATGAAAGCCTTTAGGATGAAGAGACCTGAACACCTTACCTGTAACACATAGTCCCAGGCCCACAGAGTGGTATGATTGTCAGGATCCTATCAAATCTGGATGAACTAGAGCCCTCTTGGGGCTTCCCTCATAGTTCAGTTGGTAAAGAATCTACCTGCAAGGCAGGAAACCCCAGTTCGAGTCCTGGGTCAGGAAGATCCGCTGGAGAAGGGATAGCCTATCCACTCCAGTGTTCTTGGGCTGCTCTTGCGGCTCAGCTGGTAACAAGTCTGCCTGCGATGTGAGAGACCTGAGTTGGGAAGATCCCCTGCAGAAGGGAAAGGCTGCTGCTGCTATTCTGTCCTCGAGAACTCTATGACTGTATAGTCCATGGGATTGCAAGGAGTCAGACACAACTGAGCGATTTTCACAACAGCAAGAGCCCTCTTGGACACCAGTATGCCATAATTCTACCCAGGGATATATGTCACAATATTTTTAATTTATTTGTTTTTGGCTGCACTGGGTCTCCACTGTTGCGTGTACATTTTCTCTAGTTGCAGAGACGGGGGCTCCTCTGTCGCAGTGCACAGGTTTCTCATTGCGGTGGCCTCTCTCGCAGGGCACACGCTCTAGGCATATGGTCTTCAGCAGCTGCTGCTCAGGGTCTCTAGACTGTGGACTCAGTAGCCACGGCACACAAGCTTAGCTGCTCCGAGGCATGTACTATCTTCCCTGACCAGGAATCGAACCCATGTCCCCTGAATTAGCAGGCGGATTCTTATCCACTGGATCACCAGTCCCTACCCAGAGATATATTATTAACAGAAGATCAGCTGCAGCAGTGGCAACACATTCACACTGACAAAGCACACTTTTCTAATCACCCCCTGTTCTAGAATTCCAATAGTGAAACTTGATTTACACCATTTACACCTAAATGCTGATTTTCCCACCACCTCATTCATAGTTCTTAGTACACAGAACATGTTTGTAGTGAGGAAGGAGACCACAAAGCCAGACTTACATTTCTCATTTTCTGGCTCATGAATATTTTTTTTCCTCATCTTCATCAAATCAACTATTCTCAAGCACCTCATGGATGGGAAAATAGAACTCGAGAGCGTCATTTTCATATTACCACTTCACAATGTTTTACCAAAAGATTTCATGTCTTCTCACTTAATCCTTGGCCTCCAGCTTCCTCCTTGAAATCTGCAGATGAATTTCACCCTCTTAGAGGCAAACACTGCTTTTCTCTCCATAAATGAGAAACAGGGGTATCTAGGCTGGGCTATCTCGCTGGGCGCACCCCAGGGCTACTATCAGCTCAAGCTGGTCTTTTCACTGTGATTGCAGTGTGTCAGAGAAGCCCATTCAGGCAACTCCTACATCACTGGGGAAGTAAACTATTATTTTTAGTGGTTTTGTAGATTACATTGAGACTCCTTATTTATGTTGTTGCCCAGAATATGTATCCCCAGAACCTTGAATTTCTTACCTCTTATTTCTGAAAAATGCTTGGTAAATATTCCCACTATTTGCTGCAAAATGAGACTTCAGGAAGACACAGGTTCTTATGTAAGCAGCAAATAAGCTCCCCAAACCTATGAACTGGAAGGATACTGCTACTGCTACTGCTAAGTCACTTCAGTTGTGTTCGACCCTCAGCGACCCCATGGACCGCAGCTTTCTAGGCTCCTCCATCCATGTGGTTTTCCAGGCAAGAGTGCTGGAGTCGAGTGCCATTGCCTTCTCCGGGGAAGGATACTAGAAAGTGTTAAAAAGAAAGAAAACACCTGCTTACCACCTTTCAGTATCCCCCAAAGATATGCAAACTAATACTGACAAGAGTTTTTGAACTTCACTCCCTCCCCTTGAGAAGTTTCTGGTTGTTAAGTAAGTAAGGCCATCTTTTACTCAGACTTTTGCAAGTGGAATTAATTATAATTGTTGAAGTTCAATTATGCTACACTAATAATAGTAGTCACCACTTATTTGGCTCTTACTCTATATTAGATACTCTGCCAAGCTGTTTATATATATTATTTTATTTATTCCTTATGACTACTTAGTGAAGGTAGGTAGTATTATCTCTATTTTATAGATTTAAAAAACCGAAGGAGAAATGGGGAGGCTTAGAAATTAGTGTGAGGTCATGTAGGTGCTGAACGTCTGAGTCAAGATTTGAATTCAGAACTTCATGAAATCCCAAGCCCACACTCTTAGCCTTGCAAACAGTAATAAAATAAGACTATATATAATAAGGAGCCATATTCGAGTTAATTTGTTGTTGCTTCTCAATCTAAGCATTCTTATTTTTTTTTTTTAATTAGAGTATCATTGCTTTTTGGGGTCCAGGTGGCTCAGTGGTAAAGAATCTGCCAGCCAAGAAGAAGCCATGGGTTCGATCTCTGGGTCAGGAAGATCCCCTGGAGGAGAAAATGGCAGCCCACTCCAGTATTCTTGTCTGCAAAATCCCATGGACAGAGGAGTCTGGTGGGCTATAATCTCTGGGGTTGCAAAAGAGTCTGACAGGACTGAGCACCTAAAGAACAACATTGTTGCTTTAGAGCATTGCGTTAGTTTCTGCTGCACAGAAGGTGAACCAGCCACCTGCAGATGTATTAATATGTATTAATATGTCCCTCTTTTCTAGGATTTCCTTCCCATTTAGGTTACCACAGAGCACTGAGTAGCGTTCCCTGTGCTATACAGGTTCTCATTAGTTATCTATTTTATACGCAGCAGTGATTTTCAATATTTACTTCCCATTTTCGGGAAAATGTCAAGACAAAGTTTCACTATGGTCAGTTACAGATCATTCTTAAGTTATATTGCGTGGTATCAGCAACTCAAATACCCTTCATAAAGTACTTTTTCTCCCCCCTACCCCCCCACTTAGTTCACGAGGTTTGGCCCTGAGTCCCCAAAGCACTTTCATCTGCAGTCAGAGAGTCCTTATGAAGGGAACTGATGCCCCTTTTCATCCCAAGGTGGGCTCTCAGCAGTGCTCTGCAATCAGGACTTCACTTCTCCAAGTGGGGTCACCTTCACCAGCGAGTTCAGCCACCCACAGCTGGGCGTCCACGGGACAGGAACAGAATAATGAATTGCCCACTCGAAGATTCAAGGGGGATTTTGAGCGTCCACGGGACAGGAACAGAATAATGAATTGCCCACTCGAAGATTCAAGGGGGATTTTGAGAGCCTGATGTTTTTCCAGGTTCTTGGTAAGCATCCTAGTTTCAGTTAATAAAAAAAAAATCACTGCTCTTTAGAAAAGCACAAGCAGGGTTTAAATTCAGATTACTTTTAGAAAATCTTGGTATTTCTTTTGAGTATCATTAGGTAATCTTTGGTAAGTAACTCCATAAACCCTAGAGTAGCCTGTTCATTGTAAAATCAGCTTTGCCCTCCCCACTCTGCCCCCATCTTCAGGTCCAGGAGCATACTCAGAAAGCCGGCTTGCTTGTGCTTGCGCTCAGTCTTGTCTGACTCTTTGTGACCCCAGGGACTGTAACCTGCCAGGTTCCTCTGTCCATAAAATTTTCCAGGCAAGAATATGGAGTGGGTTGTCATTTCCTCTTCCAGGGGATCTTCCTGACCCAGGGACTGAATCCACGTCTCTTGCATTGGCAGGCAGATTCTTTGCCACGGAGCCACCTGGGAAGTCCTACATACTCATTATTTTTGCCCCTTATCAGTTTATTTAGGGGAAAATGTATCCCCAGAGAAGAGTAACAGTTTGACAGTACTAACTGGTTAGTTAGTTCACATGCTGTAAAACCTTTTCCATAACATTTATCTAATGTGGAATTTGTGACGTTTGTTCTGAACTTGTCCAAAGTTTGTGTTTGCACCAGAATTACAAGGATTTGCTAGGCAAATAAATAATGTCTGCATAATTGTAACTTGTAAAGAAAAGAGCTTAAAGGGAAGGGGGTAAAAAAGTCTTTTGCTATGAACTGAATTGCATATCCCCCAAATTTGGATGTTGACGCCCCAACCCCAAATGCAATGGTACTTAAGGAGGCCCTTTGAGAGATAATTAGGTTCAGGTGAGGTCAGGAGGGTGGGATCTATGAGGGGAGTCAGTGTCTGATCAGAATAGATAGCAGTGAGCTTGTGCGCTCACTCTGCCTTGAGCAGCCAGCTAGTTGGGTCATCTGCAAACCAGGAAGCGAACCCCACTACGTCAGCTCCCTGATTTCGGACTTGAAGCCACCACAACCGTGAGAAAATTAATTTCTGTTATTTAAGCCACCAGGTTATGATGTTATGGTAACCTGAGCTGATAAATGTATCTTTCATTTCTTTAGAAGTCCCTATTTTCATGTAAAGCTAATTAGTAATTTTACAGTTATCATTTATGTGTGTGTTCATTAAAGGAAAGCTAAGCCTCTCCTTGGCCGATGTTTTTTACCATACTCTTTAACTTGGAAGTGATAAAACTGCCTTTTAAAACATTGTATAGGGCAGCTTTTTCAATAGTTTGGACAGAGTTGTAGCCAATTAGCCAGAATTTGTGAATTTTTATTCTTTTGCCCCAAAACTCTGAAGAAGTCATTATGTATCATAACACATGTTATAACCTATAAAACACATGGGCATATTTCTCACAGCAGAATTGTGTATCTTATTATACAAACATTAAAATGGAATGAATTTATGTGAATAATCGTTGAAGCTGGGTATCGCGTATGTGGGGTTGTATTATTCGCTCTATGTTTGATGTTTGTGGACATTTTAAGATGTTGATAATACAGAGTTTTAAATGATTATGTACACATGGACTACGTATGAGCTAATGCGTTGACAAATTGACTTTGCAACAATATAAGTGTGGTTGCTTAGTTGTGTTTTGGCCCATAACAAATTTTTTTTTTTAATGGAAAAAACCCCCACAATCTCCTGGTCTTTTCTTCAAAAGTGCAAACCGTGCCAGCTGATTTGAATGAGAGAGAATGTTTTTCACTCTATTTTCACAGCTGTCTTATCAGTTTCCTAAACTCAATTAGGGTGGAGCACAGGAATTTCAATATGAGGGGACTAGGGGCTTTGTTGTGGTCTGAAGATAATGTTATCTTCCTGGGCTAACCTCTTAGAGTGAAGACATTTCCCCAGAGGAGGGGAAAAGCAGAGCCTTAAAGATGTCTTCATAGAGTTTGCAGAATGGTTGAAACTTAACAGTCTATGGAGAACTCTGCCAGCCTTGTGGGAAAATGATTTGGTATTCAATTGTTTTCACTTGGGCACTTTCCCAGACTAGATAAAGCCTCTCCATTCCATCCTACCCCTCCTCCACCCTAAAATTCCCTGAACCCTAGGTGTGGCGGGCTTGCTTTTGTTCAGGATGAAACAGGGCAAGAACTATCAGGTAGATAAGGAAAGTACCCTTTCTGTTTCTTGCCTGCTGACATCATGCCTGTGTTCTCTTGGCTTCAGTGTGGAAATGAGAATTTACACAATTTTAGAGGGAGTGTCTGCTACTGTTCATCACGAGCTGAATAATTATTTAGGTTCTTGACCTCTTTACATGATCTGGAAATCCATGCCTGTGAGATATGAATCGAGCCGAGGACTTTATGAGAAACAGAGTTGTGTTTTTTTTTTTTTTTGCAGAGTTTTCATTTTACTCATAACCTAGTTTTAGACTGGAGATGTGGGTGGTGCGTATTCAGGCCCTTCATGAGGCATTACACAATCTATTTGAGTTATACAAAGTGGATAGAAAAGTGGTATAACCCATTTTTTAAAAAGTGTTTCATAATAGAGACTCAAAAACCCTAGAAAATTCTTCAGGGCGTGGAATTCTTGACATTGTTTCTTGATGGAAGAGAAGAACTCTCAAATAATTGTAAATACTCACTGCTTCTATAGTTCACAAGGTAGAAGGGGGAAAGGAGGATAAATGCAACAGACTGAGGGTGTAGGGGAGGCTTTGCCCTTGGGACTCATCAACCACTTATCGGTTCAAAGGTCTGAACCCTAGACCTAGACGAGAATCCTATATTTGACGAGAATCCCATATTTGGTGGACTGCAGTTAGTAGAACTATTAGATTTATCATAACAGATTTTCATCAGGAAATATCACTGAGAGTAATAGAAGGAATGAATGAAATCTGAAACTTAATTTGGAAGCCCCTCATGCCCCCTAAGGAAAAAAAAAATGAAAAAATTGCTTTTCATTGAGATAAAAGCAAACATTAAGATCTTCTCTTTCCCTGTCTCTCCAGAATTTTTACAGGAAATTTATTTTCTATGCTTTCATCATCATGAATCATATTTTGAAAGCTCGTAAGATATGTAGCAATGTCATTAGGCAATTGGGAAAATCATGTAGAAGTTTATGAGTCATAATGGTCCCAGATTTCAAAGATCATATCTTGTACTAATTTATTAAATGTTGAGTGCCTGCTCTGTGCTAGGCACCCTTTTAGGTGCTGGGTGTATGGCAAAACACAAGAAAGACAAGGCTCTAGCTCTCGCAGAGCTTCCATTCTGATGTGGATAGACTCACACAAAGCAATGAAGCATCAATCAGTAATAAGTACTCTGCCTGTGTGGGTGCATGCCTGCGCGCTCAGTCATGTCCAACTCTTTATGGCCCCATGGACTGTAACTACCAGGCTCCTCTGCCCGTGGAATTTTCCAGGCAAAAATGCTGGAGTGCGTTGCCATTTCCTACTCCAGGGGTTCTTCCCAACCCAAGGATTGAACCCATGTCTCTTGCATCTCCTATATTCTTTACCATTAGCACCACCTGGGAAGCCCCAGTAAGCGCTAATATCAAATAATTTAGGATAGAGTGATAGCATATGAGTGAATGTTTTAAATTGGGTGATAGGGGAAGGCCATTTGGAGAAGGTAACGTTTGTTTTTTGTTGTTGTTTTAGTTAATTTAGTTTTGGCTATGCTGGGTCTTCGTTGCTGTGTACAGCCTCTCTCTAGTTGCCATGAGTGGGGGCTACTCTTTGTCTCAGTGCCCTGGCTTTCCATTGTTGTGGCCTCTCGTTCTTGGTTGCCCCTCAGCGTATGGGATCCTCCCAGACTAGGGAGTGAACTTGTGTCCCCTGCATTGGCAGTAGATTCTTAACCACTGGACCACCAAGGAAGTCCACAGAAAGTTCCATTTGAATTGAGACCTGAGTATTGGAAGAAGTCAGCATTGGAAGATCAAGGGAGTTGATAATCTAGGGAGAGGGAGCAAATAATACAGAATTCTTAACCTGCACAAGGAACAGAAAGATAGTAAGTGTGGCTAGGGCTTGGGGAGCAGCAGCAGGAGTGATCTGGTCAGAGGGAGGACCAGAAACCTAGCAATACAGAGCCGCGAAAGCCAGAATTTATACTAACCGTGATGGAATGACATTGAAGGGTTTTGAGCAGAGGAGTGATATTACTTGAGTATAAAAATATTACTTTGGTTATCACATGGAGAATGGATTATATAAACTGTCTATAATAATTTCAGTAAGAGAGAGTGATGGCTTGGATCAGTATCAAAATGAAGCAAAGCAGATAGGTGTGGGATGTGTTTGAGGTAGAGTAGATAGCTCTTGGTGGTGGGTTCAAGGTGGGGAGAGGAGAAAATGGATGATCCCCCCAGGCTCTCTGGGCCCCTGTTAGAGCTTTTTGCTAGATAAGGAGGGGCTTCAGGCTGGAAGAGGCATTGATCAGGCTGGGGAAAGGAGTTTTTGCCTTGGGGGCATGTTAATTTGGAAATTAAACATCCAAATTAGGTGTGAAGTAGGCAGGTGTCACAAAGAGTTGGACACGACTGAGCAGGCACACAGACAGCTGGTTAAGAAGGTTAGAGCAGGAAATACATATTTGGGAGATGTCAGCGTAGAGGGTAAGACAAGAGCCAATGAAGTGGGTTGAAGAGAGAATGAAAAGGTGAGAAATGACAGTAGCTACAGACAACTTTTTATAAGGTGGCACTGTGAGTGGAGAATAGAGAAATACAGTTGCAGGAGCATGAGGGGTCAAGGACTATTTTCTTAAAAATAGTTTATATGTATATATATGCATATATATAGATACTTGTGTATATATGTATATATATATATACTTTTTAAAGTTCTCATGCTCAATCATTTCAGTTGTGTCTGACTCTGTGAACCTATGGATCGTAGCCCGCCAGGTTCCTCTGTCCATGGGATTCTCCAGGCAAGAATACTGAAGTGGGTGGCCATGCTCTCCTCTAGGGGCTCCTCCTGACCTGGGGACCAAACCCACGTCTCTTGGATTTCCTGCATTGCAGACAGAATCCTTACTGCTGAGCCACTGGGAAAGCCTATATATTTTCAGATGAGAGTACTAAACTATGTAAGCTGATGGGAATGATGCTGGACAGAGGGGAAAATTATAGTCTAAGAGGTCACCTTTTCCATCTCCTCTGAGCATAGATCCAAAGAGAGAGGACAGTTTGGAAAGACTAAAAGCATAGCTTACATTTGTTATGTATATATTTCAGGCTTTGGGAGAGCAGCGGGACAGAAAGAGAAGCTAAGCTTGGAGAAAAGGAAATTACGAAAGGCAAGAGAAGAAAGAAATATGATTTTTAAAAACAATACAGAGGTAGAAAATATATCTGTGGGACCTGGAGAGGGGGACTGAGGAATGAATGAGTTATGCTTCTACCTTCTAGAGACATATTATTCTAGGAGATAGCACTTCCATTGCCCACCAGAGTCTTTCTGCCCTAGGGAGGGCATCAGTTAAGAATGGTGCTGACATTCAGAGTTCCCTGGTGGTCCAGATGTTAAGACTTTGTCTTCCAGTGCTGGAGATGTAGGTTTGATGGTGATTGCAGCCATGAAATTAAAAGACACTTACTCCTTGGAAGGAAGGTTATGACCAACCTAGACAGCATATCAAAAGCAGAGACATTACTTTGCCAACAAAGGTCCATTTAGTCAAGGCTATGGTTTTTCCAGTGGTCATGTATGGATGTGAGAGCTGGACTGTGAAGAAAGCTGAGTGCCAACGAATTGATGCTTTTGAACTGTGGTGTTGGAGAAGACTCTTGAGAGTCCCTTGGGCTGCAAGGAGATCCAACCAGTCCATCCTAAAGGAAATCAGTCCTGGGTATTCATTGGAAGGACTGATGCTAAAGCTGAAACTCCAATACTTTGGCCACCTCATGCGAAGAGTTGACTTACTGGAAAAGACCCTGATGCTGGGAGGGATTGGGGACAGGAGGAGAAGGAGACAACAGAGGATGAGATGGCTGGATGGCATCACCGACTCGATGGACATGAGTTTGAGTGAACTCTGGGAGTTGGTGATGGACAGGGAGGCCTGGTGTGCTGTGATTCATGGGGTTGCAAAGAGTCGAACATGACTGAGCTGACTGAGAGAGCTAAGATCCCACATGCTTCATGACCAAAGCATAAAACATATAAGCAATATTGTAACAAATGCAATAAAGACTTTAAAAATGGTCTACATCCAAAAAAAGAAGTCTTAATAAAAAAAGAATTCTCTGTGCTTCCAACACAGGGGATACATGTTCAATCCCTGTACTGGGAACTAAGATCCCACATGCTGTGCAGTGCAGCCAAAAAAAAAAAAAAAAAAAAATTCTTGGAAGAATGGTGCCGACATAAACTCCTGGCTCTGGTTCTTGCTTTAAGGGAGCAAGTTATGGAAATTCTTTGTGCCTTGGTTTCCTTACCTGAAACATAAGCTCAGCAGTGCTTGCCTTGTGAGGTTAGCGTGTGAATTGAAAAAATGAGACTATTCTTGTAAAGCACATGGCAAACTTATTCTCCTTCTAGACACCTCTGAGCCTTTGAGCAAATCCTGCCTTAGGTCCCTTGAGGCCAGGGAACATATCTCATCTTTTAATTTTCCAGGGCATTTAATATATATATATATATATAGCCCTAACTGTAAGTGAATTTTGAATGCTTGCCCTTTCCCCCCCTTCTTTTCTTTCCCTTTCCTTCTTCTGTGCGAAACCCCATCTCGTGCTGCTCACCACCCTACCTCATATCCCTTTATACTTGCATTTTTGGTCTGTAGAGTGTTCTGTTGGATGTAGAATCACAAAAAGGTAGGACTTTAGCTTTATTCTATCTTCCCTCCCAAAGCCAGAAAGATTTCAAGTTGAACACCTTGATTTAAAAATGAAAAGTTTATGCCAACACTAAATTTATCTTTTATTGCAGCATGTATAATTTCTTTTCTTGATCTAGTTGATTAGCGCCACAAAGATTGGTTCCCAAGAAACTCTCTGACCCAAGATCGAGCACAGCCCAACATCGGTTTCTGACACTCTTAGTCTGCTTTATTATGAAACATTTCAGTCAGAGGGAACAATAAAAGTAAAATATACAAACACAGACATTTCATCCAGTTTTAACTGCCTATATCCCCACTCTCCCCATAAGTAATCTCTACCTTGAAATTTGTACTTACCTTTTATGAAATAGTATGTTTTTTTAAATTTTTTTTTTATTGGACTATAGTTGATTTACAATGTTTTGTTTCAGGTGAACAGTGAAGCAATTCAGTTATTACATGTACATATATCTATTCTTTTTCAAATTTTTTTCCCATTTAGGTTATTATAGAATATTGAGCAGAGTTTCCTGTGCTATACAGTAGATCCTTGTTGGTTATCTATTTTAAATATAGTCGTGCGTACATGTCAATCTCAAACTCCCAGTTCGTCTGTCTCCCTCACCTTTCCCCTTTGGTAACCATAAATTTGTTTCATATTCAGATTTTTATCCCTTGGTTTCATATGTACGAGTCCATATCAAGTTCTGCTTTCCTCGGGTTTCTGATGTGGACATATAGTAGGATCTCAGAGTTTGTTGAAAGAATAAAGTTTGCTTGCTTGAGAATAGGAAATCGGTCTTTTCCTTCCTTTTCTGTTACTATTCCCAAAGTTTGTCTCACATACTTGGTGATCTTGGATGGTAAAATAGATGCTTAACAACTTAATGACCAGAGATGTATTAATCCATCTTTTGTTACCCAGCATTATTGACCAGAGATGTTTCACTGTTCACTTTCATAACAAAGAGCTGGCCACAGGCCTTAGTTTCTGCAAAAATCCCCCAATCAATAATGTGTTTTAATTACTGTTACCCTATATAAAATTTATGAAGTACATCATAGCTATCCAACTAATTCTCATGGGGTCTGCCTCTAATAGAGGCAGAATGTAATACTATAAAGTAATAAAATCACCTATGTATAGAGGGAGAATGCTCAGTCGATTCTGACTCTTTGGGGCCCCATGGACTGTAGCTAGCCAGGCTCCTCTGTCCATGGAATTTTCCAGTCAAGAATACAGAAGTAGGGTGCTATTTCCTACTCCAGGGGACCTTCCCAACCCAGGATCAAACCCTTGTCTCTTGCATCTCCTGAGTTAGGCAGGTGGATTCTTTACCACTAGTGCCACCTGGGAAGCCCACCACAAATTATCCAGTTGAGTTTCGGGCATGTTGAAAATCCTTTTAGTTGCTGTTTGTGGCTATTCGGTATCTGTCTTTTCCCACAGGAGAACATGTTGTCTTAGACTCCCCTAATTAGAGGCACTTGCATGAGACCTCTTAGGGAACAGAAGAAGCCATTGTCTTCTAGAGGCTGTGTGCTTAGTTACTCAGTCATTCATGTCTGACTCTCTGTGACCCCATGGACTGTAGCTTGCCAGGTTCCTCTGTCCATAGGGATTTTTCAGGCAAGAATAGGGGAGGGGGTTGCCATGCCCTCCTCCAAGGAATCTTCCCAACCCAGGGGTTGAGCCCAGGTCTCCTGTATTGCAGGCAGATTCTTTACCATCTGAGCCACCAAGAAGCCCCTTCTAGAGGCAGTTATGGGCAAAAATATGGGCAGCAGCAGATGGAATGGCTGACTTGGGATTTTGCCTACAGCTTTGGAGTGGGTGGTCTGAAAACTCTCCCATTGCTTTACAGGCAGCTGAGATGGCAGTACATGTCATAATGGCAGTAGCTTCCTTATGATCCCTGTACTTCTAGACTTCCTGAAAGAGATTCTAACCACCATCTTTCCTGCAGCTTTCCCAGAGTCATGAAAGCCTCTAATTCCCTGCATTAAACCCCTTCCTATTTGAAATACCTGGAGTGCTGACTGTTTTCCTGATGGTACCATGACAGATAATAATAGGACCTAGTCCACAAGCTTCTAGGAAACTCTAGAAGAATAGCACTTGATATAGTAATAGATGTTCCCCAAGGCCCTTAGAGCAGTTGTGATGGGACCGTTGCAATTGATGGGCCCTCAACATTGGGAATGGAAGCTCTTCAAGTTGTCACCCAAACCTATGCTTGTGGGATCTACAGAAACAGGGCTTATGGTAAAAATGAAATAATTAACATTGAGTCTGTAAAATGTGTAGAACCTATTGAGACAGAAGAAGTGCAATGGAATGAATTGTCTTAATGTTTTATTACATATTGGGTTGGCCAAAAAGTTCATTTGAGTTTTTCCACAATGTTGTGGGAAAACCTGAATGAACCTTTTGGCCAGTTCATGCATTCTATGCAGTTACATATATCTGAAGAACACACAAGAAACAGAATACAGGCCAGAGAGTTAGATGGCTGTGGGATAGGGTGTGGGGGAAGATTTATTTTCTACTATATATGCTCTTGTCCTTTCTGAAGTTTATGTTGTGTACATGCATTTTCTCCTCCAAAAGCATACTTAGGTTTAACAGCAACAGTTGTATACTGGACTTTGTGTAGTGATTTTACAGTCATCAGAGTTTTAAAAAATCGTAAACTCTAACAACATAAAATGTTGGCCATGAAAAGACAACAATCTGTATCCACTGCTTATGGAACTTTGTAGAACTACTTTCAGGGAATTAGAAAGGGTGTCAATTTGGTAATGTTTAGTAAAGTTAGAAATGCACAGACTTGATCATCATCAATTCCTCCGGAGAAAAACTCATACATCAGGAGAAAGGTACAAAGATGTTCATTACAGTATTGTTTATAATAGAAGAACTAGAATCACAAAAGTCCATTATTAGGAAGTGAATTGATAAAAGATAAAATACTATGGAGTGGAATCTAAAATGTGACACAAATGAGCTTTTTTATGAAATAGACACATATGTATAACAGATTCACTTTGCTGTACACCCCAGACTAACACAACATTGTACATCAACTATACTCAAATTAAAAAAAAAAAAAATAATTTAAATGGCCCAACTCTATAAGTGTCAACTTGGATAGTTCTCAGAAATGTATTCTTGAAAAAATAAAGGCGCTGCTGAGCCACACATAAAATGTGGCAGCATTTAGGTAAATTCTAAAACACATACTAAAAGTATTTCTTAAAAGGGAGGAGC
The DNA here is from genome assembly GCF_042477335.2 of Ovis canadensis. Lineage (NCBI taxonomy): Eukaryota > Metazoa > Chordata > Mammalia > Artiodactyla > Bovidae > Ovis > Ovis canadensis. Next base: position 55,743,218 of record NC_091255.1, on the reverse strand, counting down.
TATAAGAGTTCATACCTAATTCATGAGCGCAGTGGTCTCTGTTAAGAGATATGTAAAACAATAAACTTCATTTTTACTTTTTCTTTTCTAAAAATATGAATCAAAATGATCCAGTATCCTCTTTTTTTTCATTCTGGTAGTAGATGTAGTTTTATATTATCTGTACTTTTCTATGATCCTTCTCAAAATAATAATCTCTTATTCCTAATCTCCCACTCATTCCCCAAACAGCTACAGTCTGGATTGTGTCTTGCACCCATCAGGATCCCAGCAGGAAACAAAGGGCACGCTCAAATTGGTTAACATTAGAGGGGTTATATAAGGATTATTTACAAAGACGCTGACAGGATACAGGGAAGCCAAGTATGGTGCCCCAGGGGCTGGTAGCAGCAGGAAGCTGTCACTGTCCTGAAGGAAAAGGCAAAGGAGCCTTTATAGGAGCAGAGCTTGAGAGAGTACTATGTGGAGAGGACCACCCAATAGGAGTGGTGATCTTTACCAAAGAGTGTGGCCAGTCTCTGGTGACCCTCCTCAAACTGGAACTGGAAAGATTATGGACCTCCACCTTCCTCTCCTCTCTCCCTCTGATTTCCTGTCAATACTTTCCTTTGGCCAAGCCCAGCCTGAAACTGTGGGGCCAGGAAATCCACTGATACTGCCCATACAGGTCCACCCCTCAGGGCTCAGAGCAGGGACAAACCGAGGGTATCCACAGGCCCCACCGTATCTCACCAAGTTGTCAGATCTGGGAGATGCTTCAGATGTTAAACTCAGCTTCTTGGTTGTAACTTACAGTTGACTTGTTCTCTTCCTTTTTACTCTGTCCTTTATACTTTGTTTCCCAACTAACTCAAATGGGTCCTTGCTAGTCTTGTTCATTGGAAATGAGATTACCCCTCTCAAGTGTTAGAATTCTCCATGTTTCCTTTTCTGATGCTCTGCCCCCATTCAATCACTCCACGCATGTAATTCGCGACTCTTGGCTGATTCAAGACTGAATCTTTTGTCTCTAGCCAAGACTTTTCATCTCAATTCCACACTTATTTATTGACAGCAACATGGGACTGTCTCATTGGCTTCTCAAAGTCAGCATGGGAAAGCCAAACACATCAGCTTCTCCTATAGACCTGCCCCTTATGGTTCCCACCAAGTGAATGGCCCTGTCGGTCCAAGCGGAAACCCTGAAATCTCCTTCCTCTAATTCCTTACCTTCCACATACTGTCCACTTCTCTTTACCTTGAAGTGGAGACTGGGTCAAAGAAGCGCTCAAGTGCAGAAATGATGAGCTTTTAATTGGATTTGTCCTGCAGGAATGACAGAGCTGGGAGAATAAGACCCGAACCAGGATATCCAATCTAAGCAGCTTCTCAACTGTGTTGAGCATCAGATTTTTCTGCGTACCTGGGCCTCACCTAAAACCAATTAATCCAAGAATCTGGTGTTAAGAATTAAGAGAAGACACACCTCCCATGTGTCTCCTCTAATTCTGATTCTCTACTACATCACTTCTGAAACCAAATGTGTAGATTTTTCATACTGCATAGAATTCTATGATACCAGCTGAGTGTTCTATCTACAGAGTTTAACTTAACTCTGACACTGGAGACAGTGGCGGACACCGAGGGGTGCAGGTTTAGTCCTACAAGCCTGCCTCCCCTACGTCAGACACCAAGTGCAAGCTCAGGTTGTCACCTGTGCTTCTGTCAGACGGGCTATAAATCTGAGCTTCCCAGGCTCCCCTCCTCCCATTTGATTACTTTACTAGCTTGCCTCACAGAAGTCAGGAAACAAATTTACTTACTAGATGACCAGTTTATTACAAAGGACATTTAAGGATATGAATAGCCAGATGAAGACATACATAGAGAAGGGTCTGGGAGGGTCCTGAGTACAGGAGCTTCCGTCCCAGTTGCGTTTCGGATGCGCCAATTTCCCAGCACGTGGGTGCCTACTTGTTCATCAGCCTGGAAGCTCTCCAAATCCTTTCCTGTTGGGGTTTTATAAGAGGCTCATTACATAGCTACGATTTGATTATAGGTCATCGGTGAGTATGTTGCAGGAAGGGGGACCCCTTCCAGGGCCCAAAAGTGGGCTCTTGTCTAACACTCAGAAATGAAATGTCCAAGGAGACACAAGTGCTGACAAAGCAAGGGACTTTGTTGGGAAGAGGCACCTGGGAGGAGAGCAGCAAGGTAAGGGAACCCAGGAGAACCGCTCTGCCATGTGGCTTGCAGTCTCAGGTTTTATGGTGATGGGGTTAGTTTCTGGGTTGTCTCTGGCCAATCGTTCTGACCCAAGGTCCTTCCTGGTGATGCATGCATCGCTCAGACAAGACCGATGCCAGCGAGAAGGGTTCTGGGAGGTCGGTAGGACATAGGGACTGGCATCAATCTCCTCTCTCCTTTTGACCTTTCCTGAATTCTTTCCATAGGTGGTCGCTTCTTATTTTCACATTCCTTTCCAAGACCTCCTGTTGTAAGACAGCTCATGCAAGTGGCTACTAGCTGACCAGGGCAAGTGGTTTCAGTCCGTGGTTCCCCTAACAACTGGACTCAATCTCAGGAGTTCCCTGCTCCCTAGAGATGGGGGTGGGGGCCTGGGATGTGGAACTATCGGCTACACACCTCTAAAAGTGGTTGGTTCCCCTGGCAGCCAGCCCCCATCCTCTGGAGCATTCCAAAAATTACCTTATTAGCATAAACCTAGTGAGGTTGATAGGGGCTTGTTATGAATAACAAAAGACACCCATTTCACCTTTCTGCTTTAGCCTAAAGCTATTTCCAGAACTGAGCACAAAGCTAGATAGTGTAACAAAAGATGCCCCTATGGTTCTTCACAAGGGTTTTAGGAACTACGTGCTAGAAACAGTGGACAAAGACCAAATATATATTTCTTATTGTAAATCACAATATCACAGGACTGAACTCTGTCTCTCCCACATTAACCCCCCGCCCCCACCCAACAAATTCATATATTGAAGCGCTAACCTGCAATGTGACTGTATTTGGAGAGAAAACCTTTCAGGAGGTATTAAGGTTAAATGAGGTCATAAGACTAGAGCCCTAAGACTGGTGTGCTTATAAGAAAAAACCCCCTGCTGTATAACATAGGGAGCTTAGCTCCGTGTTCTGTGATGTCCTGGGTGGGTGGGATGGGAGGGGGATGGCTTGGGGGAGAGGCTCAAGAGGGAAGGAGTATATGTATACCTATGACTGATTCACTTAGTCGTACAGCAGAAACTAACACAATGTTGTAAGGCAACTATATCCTAATGAAAAAAGGATACCAGAGTTCCCACGCGCTCCCTCCCAGCGCGTGCACAGAGGAGAGGCCGCGTGAGAACTCACGAATGGGGTCCTTTGCAAACCTAGGAGAAGCTGCACCAGAAACCAACCCTGACAACACCTTAATTTTGGACTTTCGGCCTCCAGAACTGAGTAAACTGAATTTTTGCTTAAGCCACCCCATCTGTGGTATTTTGTTATGACATCCCAAGCAAACTAAAACACCTGGTAGAGAGTCTAGACAGGGATCTTTCTCATAAACTCACTGAGTGATTCTAAAGCACAAGCCAGGTTGGAGAAGCACTGAGCCAGACAGAAAACGGGCGATGCCTATAAAAAGACAAATGCGGTGACTAACCAGGGAAGCCGAGGAGGAGGAGCAGCCCAGATAAAGGAAAGCCAGCCTCTGGGAGGCCTTTAACATCTCGACACAGCTTCAGCTTGGGCTTCCACGGGAACAGCACAGTAATTAAGGGGATCAGGGTAGAGTGGCCAAGCCCTTGGCAGTCGTCAGCTCCTGATAATTCCACCTCCTATTTTCCAGTTCTGCCTCCTCATCTCCATCAGCGCTGTCCCTTTCCTCCTCTGCTCCAGTATGGGGGTTGGCAAACCATGACCCGTGGGCCAAATCTGGCCAGCCATCTGATTTTTCCGTTGTTGTTTCTTTTTAAATTTTATTGAAATCTAGTTGACTTACAATGTTCTGTTAATTTCTGCTATACAGCAAAGTGATTGATTTATCCATATATATTAGTTCTCTGTACTATACAGTAGGACCTTGTCATTTATCCGTTCTATATATAATAATTTGTATCTGCTGAGCCCAAACTCCCGATATTTCTCTCCCCCTCTGCAACCACAAATCTGTTCTCTGTATCTGTGAGTCTATTTTGCTGATAGGTTCATTTTTGTCCTATTTTAGATTCCACATATAAGTGATAGCTTATGGTATTTGTCTTTCTCTTTCTGACTTTCTTGGCTTAGTATGATAATCTCTAGGTCCATCCATGTTGCTGCAAATGGCATTATTTCATTCTTTTTAATGGCTTAGTAATATTCTATTGTATATATCACATCTTCATTATCCGTTCATCTGTTGATAGGTATTTGGGTTGGCTATTATAAATAGTGTCTTGGCTATTATAAATGGTGCTGCTATGAACATAGGGGTGCATGTATCTTTTCAAATTATAGTTTTGTCTGGGTATATGCCCAGCAGTGGAAATGCTGGATCAATGGCAAATCTATTTTTAGTTTTATGAGGAGCCTTAACACTGTTTTCCATAGTGGATGCACCAACTTACATTCCCACAAACAGTGTAAGAGAATTCCTTTCTCCTCATACCTGTTCCAGCATTTATTATTTGTAGACTTTTTGCTGATGGCCATTCTGACTCGTGTGAGGTGATACCCCATTGTAGTTTTGATTTGTATTTCTCTAATATTAGCAATGATGAACATCTTTTCATATGCCTATTGGCCCTTATGTCTTTTTTTGGAGAAACTAGGTCTTCTGCCCAGTTTTTGATTGGGTTGTTTGTTTTTTTGCTTTTGAGCTGTATGAGCTATTTGTATATTTTGGAAATTAAGTCACATCAATTGCAAATTTTCTTCCAAGTTTACAGGTTGTCTTCTCATTTTGTTTATGGTTTCCTTTTTGTGCAAAAGCATATGAGCTTAAGTCCCATTTGTTTGTTTTTGCTTTTATTTCTATTTATGTCAGAGAATGTTTTGCCTATGTTCTCTTCTAGGAGCTTTATGGTGTCTTATATTTAAGTCTTTAAGATGTTTTGAGTTTATTTTTGTATGATGTGAGGGTGTGTTCTTACTTCATTGATTTACATGCAGCTGTCCAAGTTTCCCAGCATTGCTTGAAGAGACTGTCTTTTCTCCATTGTATATTCTTGCCTCCTTTGTCAAGGATTAATTGTCCATAGGTGTGTAAGTTCATTTCTGAGCTCTCTATTCTATTTCACTGATCCGTATGTCAGTTGTATGCCAATATTATGCTATTTTGATTACTGTAGCATTGTGGTATTGTCTGAAGTCTAGGAGGGTTAGGCCTCCTGCTTTGTACTTTTTCATCAGGATTTCTTTGGCAGTCCTGGGTCTTTTCTGGTTTCATATAAAGTTGAGGATTATTTGCTCTAGTTCTGTAAAATAAAAAAGTCATGGGTATTTTGATAGGAATTGCATTAAATCTGTAGATTGCTTTGGGTAGTATGCCTATTTTAACAGTAGTATTTCTTCCAATCCAAGAACATGGGCTAGCTTTCCATTTCTTTGAATAATCTTCAGTTTCCTTTATTAATGTTTTGTAGTTCTTAGCATATAAGTTTTTACCTCCTTGAGGTTTACATTCTTAAGTATTTTATTTTTCTTGATGGGATTTTTAAAAAGATTTTTGCATTCCTTTTCTGATAGTTCATTGTTAGTGTAAAGAAATGAAACCCATTTCTATATGTTAATCTTGGATCCTGCTACCTTGCTGAATTCATTTATTAGTTCTAGTAGTTTTTGTCTGGAGTCTTTAGGGTTTTCTATGTATAGTATCTTGTCATCCCTACCAATCTGAATACCTTTTATTTCTTGTCTGATTGCTGTGGCTAGGACTTCCAGTACTATGTTGAAGAGAAGTGATAAGAGTGGGCCTCCTTGTCTTTCTCTGGATTTTAGTGAGAAGGCTTTCAGTTTTTCACTGTTGAATAGTATATTGGCTGTGTGTTTGTCATAGTTTTTATTATGTTGAGATATGTTCCCTCTATACCCACTTCCACAAGTTTTTAGCATGAATGGCTATTGAATTTTTATCCAGTGCTTTTTCTGCATCTATTGAGATGATCAGGTGGTCTTTGCCTTTTCTTTTGTGGATGTGGTATATCATATTGATTTTTCATACGCTGAACCATCCTTGTGACCCTGGGGTGGTCCAACTTGGTTGTGGTGTATCATCTTTCTTATGTATCGTTAGATTTGATAATATTTTTTTTTGAATTTTTGCCTCTATATTCATCAAAGATATTGGCCTGTAGTTTTCTTTTTTTAGTGGTATCTTTGGTTTTGATATCAAGGTGATGGTCAGCCACCTGTTTTTATAAAGTTTTATTGGAGAACAGTCAGACTTGTTTTTGTATGGTCAAAACCTATATGCAGGTCAGGAAGCAACAGTTAGAACTGGACATGGAACAACAGACTGGTTCCAAATAGGAAAAGGAGTACTTTAAGGCTGCATATTGTCACCCTGCTTATTTAACTTCTATACAGAGTACATCATGAGAAACGCTGGGCTGTAAGAAGCACAAGCTGGAATCAAGATTGCCGGGAGAAACATCAATAACCTTAGATATGCAGATGACACCACCCTTATGGCAGAAAGTGAAGAGGAACTAAAAAGCCTCTTGATGAAAGTGAAAGAGGAGAGTGAAAAAGTTGGCCTAAAGCTCAACATTCAGAAAACGAAGATCATGGCATCTGGTCCCATCACTTCATGGGAAATAGATGGGGAAACAGTGGAAACAGTGTCAGACTTTATTTTTTGGGACTCCAAAATCACTGCAGATGGTGTTTGCAGCCATGAAATTAAAAGACACTTACTCCTTGGAAGGAAGGTTATGACCAACCTAGACAGCATATTCAAAAGCAGAGACATTACTTTGCCAACAAAGGTCCATCTAGTCAAGGCTATGGTTTTTCCTGTGGTCGTGTATGGACGTGAGAGTTGGACTGTGAATAAAACTGAGCACCAAAGAATTGATGCTTTTGAACTGTGGTGTTGGAGAAGATTCTTGAGAGTCCCTTGGACTGCAAGGAGATCCAACCAGTCTAAAGGAGATCAGTCCTGGGTATTCATTGGAAGGACTGATGCTAAAGCTGAAACTTGAATACTTTGGCCACCTCATTCGAAGAGCTGACTCATTGGAAAAGACCCTGATGCTGGGAGGGATTGGGAGCAGGAGGGAAAGGGGACGACAGAGAATGAGATGGCTGGATGGCATCACCAACTCGACTGACATGAGTTTGAGTGAACTCTGGGAGTTGGTGATGGACAGGGAGGCCTGGCGTGCTGTGTTTCATGGGATCGCAAAGAGTCGGACACGACTGAGTGACTGAACTGAACTAAAGTGATGGCTGTTTTTGCACTATGAGTATTTACAACAACGACAATAGTAGCCTACAAAGCCTAAACTATTTACTATTTGACCCATTACAGAAAAGCTTTGCTGACCCCTGTAGTAGATGATATACCCTAATGGTGGTGTAGAGGCCAGAGACTAGTCATTTATATATTAGTGTCTCACTGGTCCAAAATAATAGAAATCCTTCACAGTGTAACCAAGTTGGCATTTACTGAGCAGCTACTATGTGTCAGACTCTCTAATAAGCAGTAGGCACACAATCATAGACAAGAGAACCATATTGCCCTTATACTCCAGCAAGGTTCCTCACCTTAGAAAGCCACGCATGTCACCAATATACACAGACACAAAGTTATGGAGGAATACGTGGTGCTTCTGTCACTTGCACTGTCATGCTGAGCGTTGGCAGAGCATGACCTATAACTCTAAGCAACGATTCTTTGCAGCTTATTCAGATCCCAGGAAGATGATTCACTACATCCCTGACAGTATGTCCTCAAAATTCTAGATGACTTTGTCAATACCGCAGAGGTTTGTGGATTGCGCCACTGCTGATGTTGGAGAAAAACACTTCCTTGGCACACAGGGAGAATTTGAGCAGTGGGAGGTCTCAGTGAAGTTGCTCAGTTGTGTCCGACTCTTTGTTACCCCGTGGACTATAGCCCACCAGGCTCCTCCATCTGTGGAATTTTCCAGGCAAGAGTACTGGAGTGGGTTGCCATTTCCTTCTCCAGGGGATCTTCCCAACCCAGGGATTGAATCTGGGTCTCCTGCATTGCAGGTAGACACTTTACCATCTGAGCCACCAGGGAAGTCCCAGGTAAGATCAAGGCAAATTAAATATGTGGTCAAACCTTCCTTTCAGCAATAGATTGCTGCAAAATGACCTATGATTTTGCAGTGGGGCTGAGAGTCCAATTTCTTCTCTTAGTACCCTTCCAATTTATGGCTCTCAGAGTACTGATGAAATCATATGATATTAACTGTATTAAACCATTTGTATTATATTTGTGCATATGTAGGTCTAGATATACTATACAAAGAGTGATGCCAATTCTTTACATTGTCAATTAATAGGCGTTGCACCCTAGAAATCCTTTTATTTACATATCTATTTAATAAGATTTCATTAAATCTTTACAAAATTAAATTTAACATGTACCTTTAAACAATTTCAATGTAAAAATTTGCCATTCGTTATATGTTTTATTTTGCCTTTTTTTTTTTTTTTTGCTGGTCTGTGCTGTGCATGGTATGGGATCTTGGTTCCCCTACCAGGGATCAAACCTGGGCCCTCAGCAGTGAAAGTACAGTGTTCTAACCACTGGACTGCCAGGGAATTCCCTTATTTTGCCTTTTTAATGCATGATTTTGAATAACTTAGAAGAAAAATACCATATGTAAAATCATGTTTTCCTTATTTTTACTTTACATTTTGGGTGTAAGTAATCCAAACTGTTTGTACTTTTAATACAATTTTACTTTTAATCCTTTATTACAAGCAATTGAACACACATTATGTGAAAACCTAGATTATAATAATATAATGTGGTTTGGCCAAAATGAAGACAAAAATAAATTTATAAAATAATACAGTAGTTCCTAAATTGTGTGTCATTTTCTTTACTCAGATAGATGTTGATCCATCAGTGGAATACTCATTCACTCATAATTGTCTTTAAAATGTTGCCAGCTTTTAATCATATCAAAACAATACCTTGATGTGTACTTTTCACCACATATGGAGGAATATTTGTCAGGGTAATAAGAGTTTAAAGGGTTTTTATTTAACTGTTTGCTAGCTTGTAGTTTATAATGCTTAATATTTAGACAATGATGCATGGGAATTTATACTCTTGCCCCAGGGCCCTCAAATGGAGAAGCTGGTCTGTAAGACCCAATCTTTGTACTTAAGGAGCTCATAGTCTAAAGGGAGAGACTAGTAGGCCATTGTAGTTGTTGTTGTAAAATAATAGAGTGCTAGGGAAATGTTTCCAGGGGATGGGATGTGGTCGTGGAGGACTTCCTGGAGGAAGCTATTTCTAGGCTGAGAGCTAAAGGATAAATTAGCTGTTAACTAGGTCAAGAGCAGGAAGGAACAGAAATGGGGAAAGGACACGGGGTGAGAGTTCCAGCCAGAAGGAACAGTGTATGGCAAGGGTAGTAAAACTGTCCTTTTCTTTTTTCAAACTTTTTATTTTGTATTGGGGGAAAGCTGATCAACAGCATTGTGATAGTCTCTGTTTAAGGGAAGGGACTCAGCCATACATACGCCTGTATCTGTATCCATACATATGCCTCGTACTCCCCTCAGCAGCAGAGTTTTTCTATAAAGGATCAGATAGTAAATATTTAAGCCTTTGCAAGTCATGCAGTCTCTCTTGCAACTACTCAACTCTGCTGTCGTATGTAAAAATATGTTGCTATGTGTATTGTAGACAAAACATAAGGGTATGGGTGTGGATGTGTTCCAACAAGACTTTATTTACAAAACAGGTAGCAGGCTTGAAGATCCTAGTTTGCCATCTCCTTAGTAAATGGGAAGGCCCAGAGTTTAGAGAAAGCTTATTTGAGGTGCTGAGAGTCCATTAAGGTGGCTGGTGCAGAGAGGATGGGGTAGGAGCAGGGAGGGAGGAGTCTGAGGAGCTAAGAACAAGGCTGCAGGGACTTCCCTGGTGGTCCAGTGGCTAAGACTTTATGCCTCCAATGCAGGGGGCCCGGGTTCAATTCCTGGTTTGGGAACTAGGTCCCACATCCTGCAACTAAGTTTGTGAGCTGCAGCTAAAAATCCTGCATGCCGCAACTGAGACCCATCCAGCCAAATAAACAAAACAGAGTATTTTTTCGAATTTTATTTATTTACTTGGCTGCGCTGGGTCTTCCGTGCAGCATGGGCTTTTCTCTAGTTGTGGCGAGCGGGGGCCACTCTCTAGTTGAGGTGCAAGGGCTTCTCATTGTGGTGGCTTCTCTTCTTGCGGAACCCAGGCTCTAGAGTGTTCAGGCTTCAGTAGTTCTGGTCCAGGGGCTTATTTGTCCTGCAGCATGTGGGATCTTCCTGGACCAGGGATCGAACACACATCTGCACTGGCAGGTGGATTCTTTACCACTGACTCACAGGGAAGTCCAAATAAAATAAATATTTTTTAAAAAAGAACAAAGCTGCAGAAAGTGGATGGGAGGAGTCTGGATGTGGAGACCGGAGAGGTTGCTGCTGTACATGTCCTGGGCTAAGGTAGTAGTGGGCAGAGGGAGTGAATGATTTGGGGAGAGAGTCAGTGAGCGGTAATAGGTAGAGAGAGGGAGGGAGAGGGTCAAGGCCGACTACCAGACAGGCAGTGGGTAGATGGTGCTGGGGAGGGAGGGGGGGCAGGAGACCTGGGGGAAGCAGATTTGATGGGAAGGCAGGGGATCCGTGATGAGATCTCTTCCCCCAGGGTTCATTCAGTGCTTGCCCCCTGACACACACACACATATTTATATGCAGACTGGCTTTTTTGGTCAAAAATGAGGCTGGCAGTTACTATGAAAATACAGTCTTTGAACCCTGAGAAAGTTGGAGGGAAGCTGAGCCTACAGAGCTAAATACCTTTGTAATGACAATCCTGGGGAATAATTACTATTGACAGGTTTTCTCTAGCCTCTGAGGACTGTAGGCTTTAGTTATTCTGGTTCCCTTTTATTCACAACTAATTTAATGACAGCACAAGGACCTGGTATCTGCTAGTAACAACAGCCAACTTGGTCAGGAAAGATAGCTTCACCCAGGCAGTAAATCTGGTCAACCAGATGGGCTGGCACTTGGAATGTAAAGTGTCCCAAGATGCTGACTCTGGGGTGGGGATGAGGGCATGGGGGATGGTGATATTGCTGTAGCTCCTCACCAATAGGCACCCTGGGGTGGTGGGTGTACTGTGTGAAAGGAGTGCATGGGGAGAGGCGGGTGAGAGGAATAGGCTTGTTGAATACACCTGACGCATACCCGCACCAGGGTGGGTTAGCTGTAACCCTTGCTTATCAGGACAGAACAAGGGGGAGCGTTTGCATGGCTGAAACAATTAGAGATTTTCCGGATGTGAACTGATGGACTTGTGGCATTTATCATCAGTCAGAAACACAGGCCATAGACCAGCTACCTTAGAACAGAAGCTGCTGGGGCACTTTGAAGAGCGGTGGCCCCAGTGACAGACACAGTGGGAAGCAGGTGCCTTTTGGTGCCTCTTAGCCCTTAGACTGGCGTTTTGTAGGCCTCCGTCATCTCACCTGGATGACTGCCTCCCTGGTTCCCCTCTTGCCCTCTTCCAATCTGGCTGCCTGAGTGACCTTTTTAAAATGTAAATTGGATTTTGTCACTTCTCTGTTTAAAAGCCCTTCATGCTTTTCCATTGCATTTAGGAGAAAATCCAGACTCTTTATCACGGCCTGCAAGACTGCCCACTGTGGCCCAGGTCTCCCTCTCCAGTATTTCTTCCCTAGAATCCCTTCAGCTCAAGTACACTGGCTTTCTCTCAGTTCTTCCAGTACTCCATGCTCACCACTTCAGGGTTCTTGTTGTTCAGTTGCTAAGTCATGTCTTACTCTTTGCAACCTCATGGACTACAGCACGCCAGGCTTCCCTGTCCTTCTCCATCTCCTGGAGTTTGCTCAGACTCCTGTCCATTGTGTTGATGATGCCATCCAGCTATGTCCTAACTATTCCCTTTACTCCCTTATTCTAGGAAGTTCTTTGTACCTACCCCAATCCCTAATGTGGCTGACTCCTCATATTTCAGATATCCACTTTAAAATCACACCTCAGAACACAGACAGTAGAGAACAAACTTATGGACATGGCAAGGAGGTGGGGGGGGGGCGCAGGGAAGGGGAGGAGAGGGTGGGATGTATGGAGAGAGTAACATGGAAACATATACATTACCATATGTGAAACAGATAGCCAGTGGGAATATGCTGTGTGACTCAGGGAACTCAAACCAGGGCTCTGCAACAACCTACAGGGGTGGGATGGGGAGGGAGGTGGGAGGGAAGTTTAAAAGGGAGGGGACATAGGGATACCTGTGGCTGATTCATGTTGATGTTTGGCAAAAATCAACACAATATTGTAGAACAATTATACTTCAATTAAAAAAATTAATTTATTCATTAAAAAATCACACCTCGGGGCTTCCCTGATGGTCCAGTGGTTAAGACTGTACTTCTACTGAAGGGGGCGCTGGTTCAATCCTTGGTCAGGGAACTAAGATACCACATGCCACTAGGGAAGGCAAAAAATAATGATAAAAATCACACCTCAGAGAAAGCTTTCTTGACCACACAAGCTCCCACCCACTGCCACCCACTAAATTGTAAGCTCCTTGGAGGCAGGCACTATAATTAATTTGTTCACACTGTTTTCCCAGAGACTAGCACAGTGCCTGGAACATGTATGCTCCATAGATATTTGTGGAGAAATTAATAAATGTGTAAATAAAAAACTATTCAATTGATCTATCCATGGATGGATCCATCCATAAATGTATCTGTCCATGTGTGTGAATGTGTAACTTCTGGTTACCTCTTCTGGATTACAAACCACTGAATTTAAGGGCTTAACACAAATTTATTATCTCATGTTCTATGTATCCAGTGTTCTCAACTGGGCAGTTTCTCTTGAGGTCTCTCATGTGGTTGCCGTCAGGTGGCAGCTGGGGCTAGAGTCATCTGAAGTGACAGTTAATGCAGGCTGTCAGCAGGGAACAGAGCTGGGCTGTCAACTAGAATGTCTACCCCTGGATTCTCCGTGTGGCTTGGGCTTAGTGGCCAGGTTCGAGAAGGAGTGTCCCAAAAAAGTATCTCCTTTTATCTAGGACAGGGGGTCCCCAACCTCTGGGATCTAATGCCTGATGATCTGAAGCTAATGTAATAATAATAGAAATAAAGTACACAATAAATATAATGCGCTTGAATCATCCTAAAACCAACACCCCCTGAATCCCCGTAAATGGAAAGATTGTCTTCCATGAAACTGGTCCCTCATGCCAAAAAGTTTGTGGACCACTGGCCCAGGAAACCAAGGCAGAAGCTGCATGGCTTCTTATGACCTAGTCTCAGAAGTCCCACATTGTCATTTAAGCCATATTCTACTAGTGATCAGTAAGTCACAGGAAACCCACATTCAAGGGAGGAAATTTTATAAGGGCATAAAGGGCTAGCACTGAGAAGCATGCTTCCCTGGGGCCCATATTTGCAGACTAGTTGCCACGGCCTCTTACATCATGATAATATAGGTGCCTCTATTCCTAGTTTTGGAGAAGGAAATGGCAACCCACTCCCGTATTCCTGCCCAGAGAATCCCATGGACGGAGGAGCCTGGTGGGCTATAGTCCACGGGGTCGCAAAGAGCTGGACTCGACTGAGTGACTTCACTTTCACTTTCATTCCTAGTTTATATCCCTTTGTTTATTTGTCTTAGACTCTTCCCCTCACCTTCTATAACTTGTGCCCATTACTGCAAGGACACTTATGGGTAAGAGTTGAGCATCTCTCCCTCAAGTGTTCAGACGGCTGACACTAGCCATTCAGTTCCTAGTTACTCCAGGAAACTGCTCTCTGATTTGGATGCTAACTTGCTGTGGGAGGAGCAGCAGTCTTTCCGCGCCTCTTGGTGTGATGGAATAGAGGCCAGGGATGCTGGTCGACATCCAGGAATCTTGGTGCTCACTGTTCATCGCCAAGAGCAGTGCGCTGACCCCGGCCAGCACGCTCAGCACTGAAATCACCGGCTTTGAGAGCCAAGCCCTCAGAGAATTGAGTTTGGGATAGTTTCAAGGGTGGGAGATGCCAGGCCTGTCTCAGTTCTGCCTTGGAGCTAGTGTTTTTAATCCAAATGTGAAAAACTCTGTCCCTCCACCTCTCTCGCACTCCCACACCTCCTCCTTCCCCTCTTTTCCAAATGTCCTTCCAGCTGCTATTTTCGATTCCGGCCTCAAGGCAAATGCTTCACTGTAGCAGAGTTACTGTAAAATTCCTTCCCGTGCTCCCACAGATAATGGGACAATTCCCTGGAGGACCTCAGAAACCTACCACTTCAGAAATGGCACAAAGGCAATCCCAAAAGGCAGATCTAAGGAAACAGAGCTCTCATAAAAGGTTATCATCAGAGGGACAGGGTCAAACAATATGATTGTTTTTCATGGCACTGGCTGAATCTAGGCACATTTTCTTTCTCTTTTGAGTACCATCTGTTTCAAAGCACCAGAGACAACTGAGGGGCAGAAAGCAGTGTTATGAAGTTTGCCTAATGGGCCCGTAAACATACAAACCTGGGATATAAAAAGAACGCCAGTGGGCAGTGTATAAACAAGGAGAAAAACCTTATCTAAAAACAACTTGAAAAACTGCAGAGGAAGCAGCATCCTTGAAAAACAATGAGTCATAAATCTTTTTTTTTTTTTTTAACTCTGATGGACAGAGAATACATAAAAAGGGGCTGCAACGAATACTGATAATAGGTGTTTTCCATTTCACTGCCATTTCAGCATGTCTGGGGAAGGCGGGAGGATCGTCTATGTCAAGTTTAAGAAATAACACTGTCTGAATCATCATGAAAAGGAATCCCTCCAATTAAACACTTCTGGAAATCTGTGAGTTGTCTTGAAGCAGTGCTGCCTGGTTGCTAATTGGTTTCTCCCGTCATGCTTCAGCTTTTGAAATATACATTTCAGTTCAAATTCATTCCTTCAGTACTAAGGCAAGTTCAGATGGTCACCTTTATTGAATCTGCTTTAAATTGTAAAAACAGGTTGTTGACTGTCAGAGACAGAGATAAACGTCCTTCCTAAGCAAGTCAGAATGTAATTTACAAAAAGTGATGATAGTCAAGTGTTTCCTGCGGGACTCTCCCAGGAGATAGGCAAGTAGAAAGGTGAAGGTTTATGAGGACAAATATATAGGTGTGGGGTAGATTTGGCCTCAGTTTCTAATCCCTTCCTCTATTTATGTCCCTTTCCAGGGCATTTTGTAGATCCTCCCCAAGAGGGAAGGAATAGATTTTCCTACCCTTTGACTCTGAGTTTGGCCATCTGATTTACTTGGGCCAAAGGAACATTCATATGGATGGTATAAATGGAGGCTTAAAGAAGGACTTGCTCCATTGAACATCTTATTTTTCCACCTCTGCCACTGCCAAGAGAAGAATGTGCCCAGGCTGACTGGCTGGTTCCCGGAGAAGAGGGAAAGACACATGGGCAGAGTTGCCCTGCTAAGCTCAGTCTGCAAGAAAGCCTCAGCTGACTGCCCATGAATGAGCAAGCTCAGTCCAGATCAGCCAACCCCAGCCAATCTCTAGATACATGAACTGTAATAATAAAGGATTGTTATTATTATGGTGGATTACTATTGTTATGCAATAGCAACTAATCCATAGAGGTGTTAGGGTTCATATTGACTCAGGTAGCTCTACAACCTCAGAATAGCCCTAATATCATAAGGGTTAATAACCAAATGAGTCAACAGAGACAGTAGTGGCTATTTGCATAATGGGTCCACCGTTCCTATCCAAAACCACAGAAAGCCTTCCTTAGTCTCAAGAAAATTCCTGAAACTTTACCTGAAACTTCCATCTTGGCTTGGGTTCCTCCACAAGTTGACATTGAGATAAGGACTCAAGTGCAAGTAGTTTAAGTGGTGTAAGTGTGGGAGTGGATGATATAAGGGAGGGAGCAGATATTAGACAATAAAAGATGTGTTGCCAAACCAGCTAGGCCTTCCCTCATGGCTCGAGTGGTAAAGAATCTGCCTGCCAGTGCAGGAGACACAGGAGACGTGGATTCGATCCCTGGGTCGGGAAGATCCCTTGGAGGAGGAGATGGTAACAAACTACAATATTCTTGTCTGAAAAATCCCATGGACAGAGGAGCCTGGTGGGCTACAACCCAAGGGGTCACAAAGAATTGGACATGACTGAGCATGCCTGCACACTTGCATGTCAGCTACTATGAACAACTGGAGCTCAATCCCACTGGGTGAGCTGAGAGCCGGTGTTGAACATTCCTCAGAGGAATCCCATCCAAGGGACAGGGAACTGGGGTATTTCTTCACCTCTGGACAGTCACTCTGTCTGAAGGCTGCCACAGGAGTATAATATCTGGGTACTTCCAGCCACACTAGCAGTGGCCAGAAAAACTCTCAGACAAGGAAATGCAAAAGCTGGTGATCAGAAGTCTAATCGTCTTGTACCAGAAGTGATAAGGCAAGGGGATAGGGGTGGGGTACTGATAAGTCTGTTACTACTGTTGTTACTACTGTCTGCCTCAATTTGGGGAGCATGAAATTGTGGTAGGCTGAGTGCTATGTGGGTCAAGAATGTACAGATCAGATGGGAGTAGTAGGACTCGACGTGCTTACCCATGCTAGTCTTTTTTTTTTTAAATATACTTATGCACATTTTCCTGTGACTTTTCCAGTCATTTTTTTATCCCTCCTATCACTTTCTATTGTATCCATTCCTCTTGGGTGAAGACGGGTGGCAATACCCATGACTGGCTTTTTTTGTAAGCTGCCCAGAAGTCTTGACAGCCCCAGGTCTGTCTAGTCTTTGGAGCAAGGAGAGTGATGCTATGAAATTGGAAATGCAGGCCCTGCAATTTTACAACACCTACAGACAGTGTCAGATTTCCATTTGAAAAGCACAGCATCGAGTGTGATAAGGACAGTCACAGCTAACACAGTAGCTGTGGCGTTAAAAAGCCATGTGTATTGATCAGTGCTCCTCATGTTTTCATCCGTTCCAATACCAGCAGAAAAAGTTAAATCATGTCCCCTCAACCCTGCTGGTAGCCCAAAGTGGGTTTATTTGAATATAAAATGTTTTAAATTATGTAACACTGCATGTAGTGGACACGATGGCTTTGCTGCCAGCATCGTTTCCTGAGGGAAATCACTGTCCACCTACTGCGTCATTGCTGGGGGTGTATTGTTCATAATGGCTTTGATCCCTAGTCACAGGGCTGAGCTGCTGGCATGGACCAGGGAAGGGTACCAATTCTGTACCGATCATGGCACCCCACTGGCACAGCACATATCTCAAGCAAGAAACAATTGCAGTGTCTTAAAAAGTGAAAGTGTTATTCGTTCAAATAGTGTCCAACTGTTTGTGACCCCGTGGACTGTAACCTGCTAGGCTCCTCTGTCCATGAATACTGGAGAATACTGGAATGGGTAGCCATTCCCTTCTCTAGGGGATCTTCCCAACTCAGGGATCAAAGTGGGGTCTCCCGCATTGCGGGCAGATTCTTTACTGTCTGAGCCACCAAGGAAGCCCCATCTTTTCATAGGTGTATGGATATAAGGAAAAAGAAGTTCTTTTCCTTCTTGTGGTTGGCTAAGTAAGGTAAATAAAGATCTAAGTTGCCAACAGTCAGCTTAAGTGTAAGTTGGAGAAAGCCTCCATACAGAAGGGGGCAAGCAGAGCAGATAGATGGAGAGAGTTCTGACAACATCATTGGAGCACCTGTATATCCAGCCATACCTGAAGTTGCATGGGCTTTCCAAATACTTCCAAAAAGTAGGTTTGCTTAAGCTAGTTCATTTGAGATGGAACAATTTCAACAACTGTTTAGTAAAATAGACATTCCAGAAAAAGTGCCTTGCTTATCCTGTGGCTTCATATTTACCCCTGCACATGGTCATGTATCCCCTAAGCATGTGTGAGGCCTTATCATCTTTATCTCAGTTCAGTTCAGTCACTCAGTTGACTCCAACTAGTCTTCAAATCCGCATTGATTCGGAACACTTTTGCTTTAAATTTCCCCAGCCCCTCCCCAATCTGAGCTGCCTTTGAAGAGTTTAAGCTCTTTGCTGTGTCTTATCCCAGCTACCTATTCTTCCCACCACTCTCTTCAAAACTTACAGGTTTGCTCCCATGCCTTCTTTCTTTATATATATATGTGTGTGTGTATATATCTATATATATAGCTATTTATTTATTTTTGGTTGTTGCTGCTGGGGCTTTTCTCTAGTTGTGATACGAGAGCTTCTCATGCAGTGTCTTCTCTTGTTGCAGAGCTCAGGCTCAGTAGTTGTGGGCATGGGCTTAGCTGCTCCGTGGCATATGGAATCTTCCCAGACCCAGGATCCAACCTGTGTCTCCTGCATTGGCAGGTGGATATTTTACCACTGAGTCATCAGGGAAGCCCCTCCTATGCTGCTGCCTTCTTCTTTTTAAGGCTAATAAGTTAAAAAATTTTATTTGGCTGCTCCGGATCTTAGTTGTGGCACGTGGAATCTTCATTGCCAAGTACAAGGTCTTCATTGAGGTAAGTGGGATCTTTTTCAGTTGTGGCCATGTGGGCTCCTAGTTTCAGCCTTCAGGATCCAGCTCCCTGACCAAACCTGAGTTCCCTGCATTGGGAGGATGGAGTCTTAGCCACTGGGCCACCAAGCAAGTCCCCTTCTATTCCTTCTTGGATCCTCTTCTATCCACTTAATATCATTCTTTGCAGATCTCTTTTCTGTGCCTCCCTACCCTTACTATCTTGACTATGGAAAATCTAACTTTTGGGAAAATCAAATCCATGGGATATTAGGAGAGAAACTTGTGCCCGATTTCTGGGGTCAGAGCAGAGAAGAATATAGCAGGGCAGCCTACCATCACCAGAGCAGACTGGGGATATCCCATGGTATGGAAGCGCCAAGTCTGGTTTTCAGGCACAGAAAGCAAAGGCAGGATCCCAGCCCCAAGACAATAACCACAAAGCATTCCTCTTTTATGAAGAAACTATGTACCTATCGCACTATACTTATGTGCTATAGAAGTGCACAAAAGAAGTAGACAGGCCCTACTTTCAAGGCAGTTTTAATTTAGCTGAAGGATAAAGTAAAAATCTAGACAATGATCACGAGATAAAACATAACAGTGCATGGCAGAGCAGAACAAAGAGCGTCAGATGAGTAATCAGCAGATGCGGTGGAAGGGAATGGCTGAGTGAGGTAAATTCATGAAAGAGGGAGTCTTGGAGGAAATTAATCTTGAGCCAAGCCCTGAAGGAAGTAATTGACAAATGTAAACTCGCCAGCTGGCTATGGGGAAAGCAGCTCTGTCTGCAGGGGTTGTGTAACTCAAATCTGCTCTGACCTGTTTGTGAAGACGCAGGCCAACTCTGAAGCTATTCAGCCTGCATCTGTAAGGCTGCACAAAACCACTGTTTTGGTCAAAAGAATGCAGTAGTTTGGTGCTGGGTGCACCCCATAGATGATATCATGTCTGTAGATCAAAGTGGAACTAGTGTCACCTGCAAGGGGGAAAAAAGAGTTGGAAAATAGTTTCTAGTTAGGCCTGCCTTTTTTTTTTTTTTTGCCTCTGTTTCCAAGGTGAATTTTTAAGATAAAGATTTTCCTCTTGATTACAGTTCTTGGTAAATAAATGTCATTTAAAAACTGTGATTCCTTGCAGTGAAGTGCAGAACTTATGGCCATATAAATTCTTGTTATGTTAAATGTGCTAATTGAAGCAGAAGTCCTCTATAAAACACAAACAAATAAGCAAACCTACTTTTTGCCTCAGGAGCACAAAGCTAAAGCGAGAATCCAGGAGGTTGCTTGTTGTTCTCTCCTTGTGGAAGAGACCAGGTAAAACATGGTCGTTAGCTATCATAAAAACACATTTTTAAGTTTCTTATTCTGGCAAGATAAAAGCAAGTTGTAAAGAAACCACTTCTGTCAAGACTAGAAGCTTTGGCCTTATTGCCATTGTTAAAAGCAATCCAAGAAATACTATTTAAGGCTAATTTTGCTGCCGTTTTAAGAAAACATTTGAAACCATAAACAGCCTGTAATGAAAAAAGAAAAACAACACAATAATCCAAATTGGAAGGACGAATTCCTCTTTGCTGGCAAGTATCAAATTACAATGTCCCCTGTCCGTGGATAAGACAGAGAACTGTGCTCTTTGAGGCTGCCAACCTCTCACTTGACAACCACTACAAAAATTTAACAATAAATGAAACTGACAGCCTACTTTACCAAACTGAGAATACATCTGAACTCCTCCAGAAAGACAGCCAGACTTGAGTTCATTTCCCTGGAGGCTGAGTTACAACAACACCTAATGAAAACAATGATGGGCACATATTTATTTCCAAGGCATTGGTAGCCTGTGTCTGGTTCCAGTCTTACCGCAGCACCAAGATCAACTTTCACAGCTTTTCACTAAATGGATGGGATGTGAAATTACTCACATTGACAATCAGCGTTTGCAAGGGCTCCAGTAATTACGTAGCCGAGCACAGCAGGAAAGAGGCACTAACAAAAGCATATTGACAATTGGTTACCATCAGTTTCCTCAGGGGCTGGCCCTATCTGCAGTAAAAAAAGAAAAAAGCAACGAGGTATTGGGTAAAGCCTATTCCTTCCATATCCAACAGGCAGAATGCAGTTAGCAGGTGACTTCTTCTCCAGCCATCTTTAGAAAGTCTGTGCACCCATATCTAAACATAGTCAGGATTTGTGGGCTGAGAAACCAAGGACCTCACTGTCTGTCTCATCATTTATGCCTACCCAACCCCTCTTCCATCTCACTCCACTACTCCCATCTTTTATTCTGCTCCGTTTGTGACGTGAGAGTCAAAGGAGCTATTTTACAATGGGCCATAGTGAACAGCTTCATTTTCATCTTTTTAAAATATATATATATATATATATATTTATGTACTTATTTATTTGGCTGCACTGGGTCTTAGTTGTTGTATGCAAGACCTTCCATCTTTGTTGCAGCATTTAGGATCTTCAGTTGCAACATGTGGGATCTAGTTCCTCGACCAGGGATGGAACCTGGGCCCCCTGCATTGGGATCTCAGAATCTTAGCCATTGGATCTCCAGGGAAGTCCCCCTTCATTTTCCTCTTTAAAGGCTTCCTATCTTCGGATTGGTTTTTATCTCAAATGCATCAGTCTATGTAGCAAGGACAAAGAATGAAGACAAAGGTAAAGTAAATTAGGACCCAGATAGAGAGCCTGTGGAGTGTGAATGTGAGAGAAACTGCTCATTGTCTCCAGATCTCAAATTTGTCTTGCAGTCACCAAAAGATTTGTCTTGCAGTCCTGATCCAGGACTGAAGAAACATCCTGCTCAGGAAGGAGTCCACAAGGTCAACTTCCTCACTGTTACAAGAATGATTTATTTCCTCTAAAAGATTCCATCTAATTCAACCAAAAGCAAATTTAATTTTTTAAAAAGCCCTTTATGTGCTTGTATAAATACAACTTAAGTAGGAAGTTTCTATTAATATTTTGACAGTTTTGGGAATAAAGGTATAAGCGGGAAAACAATTCTCATGAAGTACATCAAAGACTGGATTAAAAATGCTAGAAGATCAGGTTCATCTTTTGGAAATTTTGGTTTCATTTGGGATCTAGGCTGTCGATCTGTCAATAGAAAGACTCATTTCTTTCATTCCTTTGCCTGTCCAAAGTTAAAATAATGATAGGAAAATATTCCTATCCATGTTTGGTATCAATTTTCTTTTTGCAGTCCCAGAAAACCAGATTGGAGCAGAAAACCAACAGTTTACTGAATGTCAGGCATTATGTTAGATACTTTATATATAGTATATATTTCATAAATGTTATCTAATTTAATTTTTACAACACTGAAGAATTATTAAACCCCAGGGTGTCTGGCTTCTAAGCTTGAGATTCTCCCTCTCTATTCCATTATGGCACATGGTTTGCCAATTTTCTGAGAAAGAGAATACAATAAAATTTACTTGACAGTAAAATCATAATGAACATAACTTAATCTTCTACTGTGATCAAAAAGGCACTTTATCTCCAAGTTTTATTTTTCCAAACAGCAGCTATCAAGACTTAGTTTTATCTTATTACTTTTATATCCATCATAATAAAAAATAGAACAGGAATAGGTTAGGCTGCAACTATATGGTCCTATGTCATATTCTAGTATCAAATTATTAACTGCTTTTTCTAATAAAATGAGAGGCCAGAAAAAAAGTAATTATTTGGTTGTCCAGAAAGTTTGTTCAGGTTTTTCCATTAGAGTGTACAAAAACTCAAATGAACTTTCTGGCCAACCCAGTATTTAAGAATATTGATTGTGTAGATTCCATATGGTATTTGGTATTATTTACTTCATTGTGTAGACCCATTATGGCCTGCTATCAGCATTTGGGCCCAAAGACTTTAGGCAAAATTATAGGCCTTAATCTCTCAAACAAACATCTTGTTTTCTCTTTAACTGTGACCTTAAATGATAGCAGACAACATAAACAGGTTTGAGAAGGGTTGAGAAAAATGTGTAGATCTCAGCTGCCTAATAGATTTAAAAGAATTAAGTAATTTGGGGGTACATCCATAATTTCTGAGAGCGTTATCATGGAAAACCACCATTCTTCCCCACTGAACGTCCCTTAGAGAATATTGAGAGAGTTTGCATTTTTAATGCCTTTCTCATCATCTTTCCCTCAAAACCCATTTTGCTTTTTAACTATCTAATCTGTTAATTTTATCACCATTTTTTAAGTCTCCCAAGATAAAAATCTTAGAATGGCATCTCCCCAAATGAGTTCTATGAAATACTAAGGCCTGTGATATACTCGTAAGGTTTTACCAAAAGAAGAATCTCTTTAGGGAATGCTAGATCAAAGAAAATTACCCAGATTCCACTTCCAGTGATGGCCCAGGAATGTGGCCAACACTATGAACAAGGGAATGGCAAGGGATGAACTTCCCATTTTTACAGCTGCTTGCCTTCATATAAAGCAGGCCCCTACTGAGAGCTGCCCCAAGCAGAGTGGCTAAAACTCAAATAGAAACTCAGTATTACTGAATTGAAGAACTAGAAGACACACTTTGGGTGACCACAGCAGCTAGAAAATGGAAGGAATTTCAGAAACAGAACCAGAAAGGGGAAGGCCCACATTCTATGTATAAATTCTGCTCAAAGCTGTCAGATATTTGTACCGTGCATGTATGGTACAGACTCCAAGCAACCCTAAAAGAAGTATACTGAAATTTCAGTTGATTCCCTCCTCAGAAAAGATAAGAGTTTGTAATCTGAGTTCAGCTACATTATCTTTCTACTAAACAAACAAACAAACAAACTGAAAACTTTTTAAAGGAAGATAATAGATTTCAGGATTTCTACAGTGTATTATTATCAATGTCCAGGATGTAAGCCAAAATTCGGCACACAAAGAAATGTGATTCCTACTCAAGAGAGAAGATAATCAACAGAGACCAACCCTCTAGATGACCCAGATAATGGGACTGCAGACAGTAATTTTAAAGTAGGCCTATATGGGGAAAGAAGCTAAAAAAAAAAAAAGAGTAGATAAATGTTTATGTGTAACTGATTCACTTTGCTGTATATCTGGAAACATTAATAATACAATACTGTAAATCAATTATACTCCAAGGCTTCCTTGGTGGTCCAGTGGTTAAGAATCTGCCTTGCAGTGTGGGAGATGCTGGTTCCATCCCTGGTCTGGGAAGATCCCACAGGCCAGAGGGCAACTGTGTGCCACAACTAGTGAAGCCCGTACAACCTAGAGCCTGTGCTCCGCAACCAGAGCCACTGCGATGAGAAGCCTGCACACCACAGTTAGACAGTAGCCCCTACTCGTGGCAACTGGAGAAAGCCTGCATGCAGCAGTGAAGACCCAGCACAGCTGCTGCTGCTGCTGCTAAGTCGCTTCAGTCGTGTCCGACTCTGTGCGACCCCAGAGACAGCAGCCCACCAGGCTCCCCTGTCCCTGGGATTTTCCAGGCAAGAGTACTGGAGTGGGGTGCCATTGCCTTCTCCAACCCAGCACAGCTAAATATAAAAAAACAAATAATCCATTAAAAACTATGCTCCAATAAATTAAATAAAAGTGTTAAGTAGCCATTATAATGAAGTTCAATGATTATAAGAGAAAATAAGCTCACAATGAATGAAAAGATAATGAAATCTCAACAGAAAAATAGAAATTCTACAACCAAAAAATATCTTAAAATGATACACACTGCTTCAGTGCAGAATTTTAAAATGTGCTCATGTGCATCATGAATGAGCAAAATGAACTATGGAATTGTTTCCCAAGTTTCATCACACAATACTAAGAACATCTAGAGAACACAGAGTAATACTACCTTAGGGATTCAAGTGAAGGCGTCTGTGATTAAGATGTAAACAAAAGCTTTGGGACTTTGGTTTGACTCTGGTACTGAAAATTCTGTAGGGCAGATATACTTCTGAGATATGAGACAGAGAACAACTTTGTATTAAGTACTTATTATGTGCCAGGCAGTATTATTTCATAAAATAATTTTATTATTCTTGATTTGATATAAAGTATTTTACTAATGAATTTGAGCAAACTCTGGGAGATAGTGGAAGACAGAGGAGCTTGGCATGCTGCATTCCATGGGGTCACAAAGAGTAGGACACGACTTAGCAACTGAACAACAACAACATTTTGCTAAAAAAATCCAAAAAACTATACATGGACATCATCAGATGGTCAACATTGAAATCAGATTGATTATATTCTTTGCAGCCAAAGATAGGGAAGTTCTATACAGTCAGCAAAAACAAGACCGGGAGCTGACTGTGGCTCAGATCATGAACTCCTTATTGCCAAATTCAGACTTAAATTGAAGAAAGGGAAAACCCCTAGACCATTCAGGTATGGCCTAAATCAAATCACTTACGATTATGCAATGGAAGTGAGAAATAGATTCAAGGTATTAGATCTAATAAACAGAGTGCCTGAATAACTATGGATGGAGGTTCGTGACATTGCACAGGAGGCAGGGATCAAGACCATCCCCAAGGAAAAGAAATGCAAAACTGCAAAATGGTTGTCTGAGGAGGCCTTACAAATAGCTGTGAATAGAAGAGAAGTGAAAGGCAAAGGAAAAAAAGGAAAGAAATACCCATTTGAAAGCAGAGTTCCAAAGAATAGCAAGGAGAGATAAGAAAACCTTCCTCAGTGATCAGTGCAAAGAAATAGAGGAAAGCGATACAATGGGAAAGTCTAGAGATCTCTTCAAGAAAATTAGAGATACCAAGGGAACATTTCATGCAAAGATGGGCACAATAAAGGACAGAAATGGTATGGACCAACAGAAGCAGAAGATATTAAGAAGAGGTGGCAAGAATACACAGAAGAACTATACAAAAAAGATCTTCATGACCCAGATAATCACAATGGTGTGATCACTCACCTAGAGCCAGATATCCTGGAATGTGAAGTCGAGGGGGCCTTAGGAAGCATCACTACAAACAAAGCTAGTAGAGGTGATGGAATCCCTGTTGAGCTATTTCAAATCCTGAAAGACGATGCTGTGAAAGTGCTGCACTCATTATGCCAGCAAATTTGGAAAACTCAGCAGTGGCCACAGGACTGGAAAGGTCAGTTTTAATTCCAATCCCAAAGAAAGGCAATGCCAAATGTTCAAACTACCGCACAATTGTACTCATCTCACATGCTAGCAAAGTGATGCTCAAAATTCTCCAAGCCAGGCTTCAACAGTATGTGAACCATGAACTTCCAGATGTTCAAGCTGGATTTAGAAAAGGCAGAGGAACCAGAGATCAAATTGCCAACATCTGTTGGATCATCAAAAAAGCAAGAGAGTCCAGAAATACATCTGCTTCTGCTTTATTGACTATGCCAAAGCCTCTGACTGTGTGGACCACAACAAACTGTGGAAAATTCTTAAAGAGATGGGAATATCAGACCACCTGACCTGCCTCTTGAGAAATCTGTATGCAGGTCAGGAAGCAACAGTTAGAACTGGACATGGAACAACAGACTGGTTCCAAATAGGGAAAGGAGTACGTCAAGGCTGTATATTGTCACTGTGCTTACTTAACTTATATGCAGAGCACATTATGAGAAATGCTGGGCTGGATGAAGCACAAGCTGGAATCAAGATTGCCGAGAGAAATATCAATAACCTCAGATATGCAGATAACACTTCCCTTATGGTAGAAAGCAAAGAAGAACTAAAGAGCCTCTTGATGAAAGTGAAAGAGGAGAGTGAAAAAGTTGGCTTAAAACTCAACATTCAGAAAACTAAGATCATGGATTTGGTCCCATCACTTCATGGCAAATAGATGGGAAAACAGTGGAAACAATGAGAGACGTTATTTTTTGGAGGTGGGGGTGGGGGGGGGTGTGCTCCAAAATCACTGCAGATGGTGACTGTAGCCATGAAATCAAAAGACACTTGCTCCTTGGAAGAAAAGCTATGAAAAGCCTAGAGAGCATATTAAAAAGCAAAGGACTTTTGCCAATAAAGGTCCATCTAGTCAAAGCTATGGTTTTCCCAGTAGTCATGTATCGATGTGAGAGTTGGACTATAAAGAACGCTGAGCACTGAAGAACTGATGCTTTTGAACTGTGCTGTGGGAGAAGACTCTTGAGAGTCCCTTGGACTAAAAGGAGGTCCAACCAGTCCATCATAAAGGAAATCAGTCCTGAATATTCATTGGAATGGAGAAGGCGATGGCACCCTACTCCAGTACTCTTGCTTGGAAAATCCCATGGACAGAGGAGCCTGGTAGGCTGCAGTTCATGGGGTTCATGAAGAGTCAGACATGACTGAGCGACTTCTTTCACTTTTCACTTTCATGCATTGGAGAAGGAAATGGCAGCCCACTCCAGTGTTCTTGCCTGGAGAATCCCAGGGACTGGGGAGCCTGGTGGGCTGCCATCTATAGGGTCGCACAGAGTTGGACACAACTGAAGTGACTTAGCAGCAGCAGCAGCAGCAGCATTCATTGAAAGGACTGATGCTGGAGCTGAAACTCCAATACTCTGGCCACCTGATGGGAAGAAGTGACCCATTTGAAAAGACCCTGATGCTGGGAAAGATGGAAGGCTGAGGAGAAGGGGACAACAGAGGATGAGATGGCTGGACGGCATCACTGACTCAATGGACATGAGTTTGAGTAAACTCTGGGAGTTGGTGATGGACAGGGAGGCCTGGTGTGCTGCCCTCCATAGGGTTGCAAAGAGTTGGACACGACTGAGCAAGTGAACTGAAGAAAAACTTCAAGATCATCAATTAGTATGTATAGACCAGCATTCAAATTCAGTTCAAAAAAAAAAAATCTTTGGACTTCCCTGGTGGTCCAGTGGTTCAGACTCTGCTTCCAATGCAGGGGCCACAAGTTTCATCCTGGGTCAGGAACTAAGGTCTCACACACCATGTAGCGAAAAAAAAAAAGAAACAACCCACCACCACCAAAAGCTCAATTCTCCCTGAATTCAAAGTCCACACTCTTCATTCTATTCCCTTGATACCCAAAATATGATATATGAACCAGCAGAAGGAGAATTATCTGGGAGCTTGTTAGAAGTGCAGAATCACCCAGTCCTGTTGAAGATCTACTAAATCAGAACCAATTTGCATTTAACAAGGTGTTTGGAAAACTTGTATGCATGTTAAAGCATACAAATGCTTTGAGAAGCATTGGTCTTAACAGTGGTTCTCAAAGTGTAATCTCTGGACCAGCAGCATTAGCATCACCTGAGAACTTGTTAGAAATGCAAATTCTTGGACCCAATTCTAGAACCACTAAATCAGAACATCTGTTTTTTAACAAGCTCTTCAGATGATTTGGTGCACACTAAAGTTAGAGAGCAGGCGGTTATACTATGCTGCCTTACATTAAATTACTGAAATCACTGAGCCTAGCTAGATGGGCGAATGAGTAAAAGGCAAAAGTGAGAGAAACTTGGATTCTGGCAAAAATAAATGAAGACCTAGTAGGTTAAAGTTTCCAGTTATAACCTAAATGAAGAAAAGCATACAATATTACTGGAAGACATATAAAGATATTAAATCTAGATATGAAGGAAATATAAATGCCTTACAAATTAATATGCTCATTGAATATAATTAGAATTGCTATCCTAGTAAGAAGGAGCTTAATAAAGCATAAGAATTTATAACTAGATCAATAAAATAGATTATATGACTCCTAATGTAGTGATTTTCAGAAACATAACCCCTGCTATATATTACATCCTCAGTATTAATTAATTTTATAACTGGAAGTTTACACCTTTTGGCCTCCTTCACCCATTCCACCCATACCCACCTTCTACATCTGGCAACCACCAATTTCTTCTTTATATCTATGAGTTGACTTTTGTTTTAAATTCCCAGTATAAGTGAGATCATATAGTACTTGTCTTTCTCTGTCTGACTTATTTAATTGAGCCTAATGCCCTCAAGGTCCATCCATGTTGTTGCAAATGATAATATTTTCTTCTTTTTATAGCCAAGTAATATTCCACCACACACACACACACACACACACACACACACACACACACACACACAGAGATATTTGTGCTCAGTTGCTTCAGTCATGTCCAACTCTTTGCGACCCTGTCCACTGTAGCCCGCCAGGCTTTTCGGTCCATGGGATTCTCCAGGCAAGAATACTGGAGTGGGTTGCCATGCCCTCCTCCTGTAACATCTTCTTTATCCATTCATCCATCAATGGACACTTATGATGCTTCCATATCTTGACTACTGTAAATAATGTTGCAATGAATATGGTGGAGGAGGGTGCATGTATCCTTTCAAGCTAGTGATTTCATTTTCTTTGGATAAATACTGAGAAATGAAATTTCTGGATCATAACTATTTTCTATGTTTAATTTTGTGAGGAACCTCTATACCCTTTTCCATAGGGGCTAAACCAATTTATATTTCCACCAACAGTGTGCAAGGGTTCCCTTTTCTCCAAATCTTCACTGATATCTGTCTTTTGTTTTTTTTGGTAACAAGGGTGACAAGACTTGGTAACAAGTCATTCTGACAAGGGTGAAATGCTATTTCATTTTGGTTTTGATTTGCATTTTCTTGATTAGCAATTTTGAATACCTGAAATGTACCTGAAATACATAAAAATGTACCTTGTGGCCATCTGTACGTCTTTTTTGGAAAAAGGTCTGTTCAGATCTTCTGCTCATTTTTAAAATCAGGTTGTTTGCTATTGAATTGTATGAGTTCTTTATACATTCTGGATATTAATCTCTTATAAGATATATGACTAGCAAATATTTTCTCACATTTGGTATGTTACCTTTTCATTTTGTTGATGGTTTTCTTTGCAGTGTAGGAGTTTTTTAGTTTGATTTTGGTTTTATTTTTTTGCTTTTGTTGTCAAATCTAAAAAATTTTCATCACCAAGACCAATGTCAAGGAGCTTACTGCCAATGTTTTCTTCTAAGAGTTTTATGGTTTCAGGTCTTTCATTCAAGTCTTCAATCCATTTTGAGTTAATTCTTTTGTATAAGATAGGGGTCCAGTTTCATTATTTTGCACATGGCTGTCCAGTTTTCACAACAGCATCTTTTGAAGAGACTTTTTTCCATATTCTTGGCTCCTTTGTCTTAAATATATGGAGCATATTTGCATGAGTTTATTTCTGGGCTCTCTATTCTGCTCCATTGATCTACGTGTCTGTTTTTATGCCAATAGCATACTGTTTTGGTTAATAATTATATTCCAAAATTTAAACCATTAATAATAGATGTAAATTAAAACACATGTTTTTACTTAAATTTGGTTGATTTCGCTAGGTAATACATACATACCAGAAAGTTTCTATATAGAATGGCAAAGTAGCAGAACTTTTCTAGAAAGCTAGTTGACAATGATTTCATCCAGTAATTCCACTGATGGAAATTAATCCTAAACAAGTAATCAGAGTTTATCCCATAAAAACAAAAAATTAAAAACAGTATAAATGACAAAACCCAGAAAAACAATTGCAGATATATGATGGTAAATTCATTACATATAATCGTATGCAGCTGTTAGAGTCATGCTTTCAAAGAAAATTTAATAATATAAATATAGTTTAATATAATATTAGGTTAAACAAGATAGAAAGTTATAGACAGTAGAATTTAAACTTTGTACAAAGTGAAAATAAGCTAAAATATTAACTGTGATTTTTCTCTGGATTGTATAAAGAGGGTGATCTAATTTTTCTTATATTTTCTCTTTAATGATAAACATTTATTAACTTTTTATAATGACTTAAAGGCATTTTTTTAAAATAATAAGGAGATTCATGAAAACTCATTTTCTGCCACTATTACCAGCACCAAAACAGGGCTATATCTTACAGAATCGACCAATTAAAAGCTATTTATGGGGTTAGTCATTGAGTTATATGCTACTAGGGTGAAAATAAAGAAATAGTCACTTTCTCTGGCCCCCATTAGCTTAAAAACTCAAAATGGAGACATTTACTCCAGTCTCTCTTTTATGTGTACACAAGTGATGAGAAATAAGCAAACAATGCCCCCAGATTCCCCCCAAAATGAATTTTCACTACTTGCTTCTATTGCTGTAAATCTCAGAATTCTGATCTTAATCATTGCTCCCAGATGACTGTTTTCTGCCCTGTTTGTTCCCTTCTCCCTTCTCTATTGGTTGATAGTGGTTCTCTGCTTCTTCCAGAGTCCTCTCTAGCCACACTCCATCCAACCCCCCATATTATATATATATATATTCCCATACCTTCGTTTTTTTTTGTTCACTCCTAAAGTCATGTCTGAATCTTTTGCTCCCCAATGGACCACACCCTGTCAGCTTCCAATGGCTTTCTCAGGCAAGAATACTGGAGTGGGATGCCATTTCCTTCTCCAGGGGATCTTCAAAACCCAGGGATCAAACCTGTGTCTTGACAGGCAGATTCTTTACCACTAAGCTACCTGGGAAGCTGGAGAAGGCAATGGCACCCCACTCCAGTACTCTTGCCTGGAAGGTCCCATGGACTGAGGAGCCTGGTGGGCTGCAGTCCATGAAGAGTCGGACATGACTGAGTGACTTCGCTTTCACTTTTCACTTTCATGCATTGGAGAAGGAAATGACAACCCACTCCAGTGTTCTTGCCTGGAGAATCCCAGGGACGGGGGAGCCCGGTGGGCTGCTGTCTCTGGGGTCACACAGAGTCGGACACGACTGAAGCAATTTAGCAGCAGCAGCAGCACTTGGGAAGCCCATGCCTTCCTTAAGGTGTCTGCTAAATCACACAGCACAATAGAGAACAATACATATCATTTGGCAAATTGGCTGACTGTTCTCATTTTCACTGCTTTTGTTTTTTGGCCAAGAACTATGATGGTTCTGAGATTTCCCCCTACATGCAAATTAAGAAGTTAGCCTGTCATGGTTTCCTGGTTTCTGGCCGATGATGTCAGACTCTAAGGTCAGAGACAAAGGACTTTATTACTCATGGAACATCCAGCAATATAAGCTTCATGATTCCATTGGTTCCTCTTGCCCTCGAAGTCTCAAAGAGCAATATAGAGGGCTCTAGGTGGATTCTCTACACACAGTAGATATGCCTCAAGGCTAAAGAACCTTAAGTTCAGGTGATCTGAATTTTTAAATAGATTGCAAATAATCCTGCTCAAACTTTGCCCTGTAGGGAGACATTATATTATTATATTTAACAGTAAACAAACTTGTCCTTGGTTCCAGTAGGGGATACAATCTCTTTCTTCTAAGGCTCTTAAACGATACAAACATCTGTGAAAAGTTAGGCTGGAACAAAAGCTGCCAGTGTCCCTGCTCACAAGATAGGAAAAGAAAACACAGACAACCCATGGAAAATTGTCTCCTCGCATCTTTTCCAACATTTTTGGACAACTTTTTATTTTGATATAACTTCAATTTTGAAAGTCACTCAGTTGTGTCTGACTCTTTGTGACCCATAAACTGTAGCCCACCAGGGTCCTCTGTCCGTGGTCTTCTCCAAGCAAGAATACTGGAGTGAATTGCCATTTCCTTCTCCAGGGGATATTCCCAACCCAGGGATTGAACCTGGGTCTCTTGCATTGCAGGCAGATTCTTTACTGTCTGAGCTACCAGGGTAGCTCCCAATCTTAAATTGCAAGCAAGACCCTCAATCTTAAGTTGCAAGCAAGACCCTCAATCTTAAGTTGCAAGCAAGACCCTCAATCTTAAGTTGCAAGCAAGAATAGTTCAAGGAAAGCCCTTATACCCCTGTGTCTGCTAATTAGTTTGTCTCATTTGCTTTTATCATTCTGTATATATGTGTGCATAAATGCACACATGCATATTCTGAGCAAACTGAAAATAAGTTGAAAACATCATGCCACAGAGTAGAGGTTTTTCCCAATGTTGGTGATGTTAAATTTGATCTGTAGGTTAAATAATGTTTGCTCAATTCCTCCACTATAAAGTTATTCTTTTCCCCTTTGTGATTAGTAGTATTTGGGGAACTACTTTGAGACTATGTAAACATGCTATTCCACATAAAAAAAATCTACCCACAGGTTTTAGCATCCATTGATGACTACCCAACTTCATCATTTCCTCTATATTCTTATTGCCTTGCTACTATAAAGAAGAGCTTTCTCTTCTCCCACATTTATTTTTTCATTTATATTTTGTCAATATGGGCTCATAGATTCCTATTTTGCTAAGCAGGTTATAATCTATCACCATCATTATTATGATGCTCATATTTTCTCATATTTGGCAACTAGGAGCATCTTCAAGTCCTCTCCAGTGCAACAAGATCATCGAGGCTCATCTTATACTTTTCCCATTTCAGACCTGGAAGTAGTCTTTTCGCCAGTGATTGCTTTCAGAATTTTGAAATCAAGATCTTAATCCTTAATGTGCTGATTGCTACTGGTGTGATATTGTTTCTAGGCTCTCACAGCAAGTCGACACACACGCAAACACATACAATCAAAAGTTCATGCTGGTATCTCCAATTTCAAACCAACACTGAAAGATACAAACCAGCACTGAAATAAAAATGTTTTTTTCTTTACTGAGACATAATTAACATATAATGCTATGTTGATTTTAGGGGTACAGTATAATAACTTGATTTATGTATCTGTTGAGAAATGATTACCACAGTTTTAGTTAACATTCATCACCACATAGTTACAAGATTTTTTTATTTGTGATGAAAACTTTCAAAATGTACTCTTAGCAAATATACAGTATAGTTTTGTTAACTATAGTTACAATGCTGTACATTACATCCCAGAATTTATTTTTAACTGTAAGTATGCACCTTATGGGGGTTTCCCTGGTGGCTTCGGTGGTAAAGAATCCTCCTGTCAATACAGGCAACATAGGAGATGTAAGTTCAATCCCCGGGTCAAGAAGATCCCCTGGAGAAGGAAGTGACAACCCACTCCAGTATTCTTGCCTAGGAATTCCCACAGACAGAGGAGCCTGGTGGACTACAGTTCATGGGGGCACAAATCTGATCTCTCTTTCTTAAATTAAAAAAAAAATGCTATTGGACTCTTGATAAGGATTACATTTAACCTATAGATGGCTTTTGGGAGTATGAACAGTTTAACAAAACACCCTGAGTATGACGCTAGCTATATACGTCCTTTATTATTGTTGAGATACATTCCTTCTAAACCTAATTTGTTAAGAGTTTTTATCATGAATGGATGTTGAATTTCATGTTTTTTTTTCTTGCATTTGAGGTGATCATGTTTTTCTCCTTAATTCTATTAATATGATGTATTACATTGATTTGGAATGTTGAACCATCCTTGTATCCCAGGGGTGATTTGTGCTTGATCATTGTGAATGGTCCCTTTAAGAATGCTGCTGAATTTCCTTTGCTAAAACTTCATTGAGAATTTTTGTATCTGTTTTTATCAGGATAATGGCCAGTAGTTTTTTCCCCTTTTGTCCTTTTCTGACTTTGTTATCAGGGTAATGCTGGCTATGTAAAATGAGTTTGGAAATGTTTCTCCCCCTGCCCTTTTTAAAAGATTCCAAATCTTGAGACCCTATGGACTGTAGCCCTCCAGGGTCCTCTGTCCATGGAACTGGCCAGGCCACAATACTGGAGTGGGTTGCCATGCCTTTCTACAGGAGACCTTCCTGACCCAGGAATCGAACCTGCCTCTCTTACATCTTCTGCATTGGCAAGTGGGTTCTTTACCCCTAGCACTACCTGGGAAGCCCAGTTATAACCGAAATCTACAGGATTTCCCTTTTAATTGATGCTTTGGTGCATTGGTTGCTCAGGAGAATGTTTAATTTCCATGTATGTGTGAGTTTTCCAATTTTCCTTCAGTTATCGATTTCTAGTTGCACATCATTATAGTCAGAAATATTGATACTTAAGACTGATTTCAATCTTAAGTTTTTAGGACTTGTTTTGTGGCCTGGTACATGGTCTATCCTGGAAAGTATTACATGTGTGGCTGAAAAGAATCTGTATTCTGCTGTTGTCAGTGGTGTCCTGTATGCTTGTCAGGTCCTCTATCGTGTTGTTCACATCCACTATTTCCTTTCTATCTTGTTCCATTGATCCATATTTCTTTGTGTGTGTGTGTGTGTGTGAGAACCATACTGTCTTGATTACTGTATCTTTTGTGGTATATGTAGTCTGAAGTGAGGGACCTGATTCCTCCAGTTCCATTTTCATTTCTCAAGATTTCTGTGGCTCTTCAAGGCCTTTTGGGTTTCCATACCAACTGTAACTTTTTGTTGTTGTTCTTTGAAAAATGCCATTGGTAACTTGATAGGGATTGAATTAAATCTGTATATTGCTTTGGGTAATATTTTCATTTTCACTATATTGATTCTTCCAGTCCAAGAACACGGTCTCTCTCTCCATCTGTTTGTGTCATCTTTGATTTCTTTCATCAGTATTTTATAGTTTTCTGAATACAGGTCTTCTGCCTCCTTGAGTAGGTTTAGTCCTAGGTATTTTATTCTTCTTCATACAATGGTGAATGGGAGTCCCTTAATTTCTTCTTCTAGTCCTGCTGTTGTTCAGTCCTATTTGTTGTTATTTAGTCACCAAGACATGTCTGACTCTTTGCCACCCCATGGACTACAGTACACTAGGTTTCCCTGTCCTTCACTCTCTGCTAGAGTTTGCTCAGTCATGTCCATTGAGTCAATGATACTATCTAACCATCTCACCCTCTGCCACCTCTTTCTCCTTTTGCCTTCAGCCTTTCCCAGCATCAGGGTCTTTTCCAATGAGTCAGTTCTTCACATCAGATGGCCAAAGTATTGGAGCTTCAGCATCAGTCCTTCCAGTGAATCTTCAGGGTTGATTTCCTTTAGGATTGACTGGTTTTATCTCCTTGTAGTCCAAGGGACTCTCAAGGTGACTCCCCAGTACCACAATTCAAAAGCATCAATTCTTTGGCACTCAGCCTTCTTTATGGTCCAACTCTCACATCCAAACATGACTACTATATAAAGCAACTTTGACTATACGGACCTTTGACAGCAAAGTGATGTCTCTGCTTTCTTATATGCTGCCTAGGTTTGTCATAGCTTTCCTTCTAAGGAGAAAGCGTCTTTTAATTTCATGGCTGAAGTCATCATCTGTGGTGATTTTGGAGCCCAAGGAAGGAAAATCTGTTACTGCTTCCACTTTTCCCCCTTCTATTTCCCATGAAGAGATGGGGCAGATGTGTGATCTTAGTTTTTGAATGTTGAGTTTAAGCCAGCTTTTTTACTGTCCTCTTTCACCCTCATCAAGAGGCTTTTCAGTTCCTCTTCACTTTTTGCGTGAAAGTGGTATCATCTGCATATCTGAGGTTATTTCTCCCGGCATTCTTGATTCCAGCTTGTGATTAATCCAGCCTGGCATTTTTCATGATATACTCTGCATATACATTAAATAAGCAGGGTGACAATACACAGCCTTGTTGTACTCTTTTCCCAATTTTAAGCCAGTCCATTGTTTCATGTCCGATTCTAACTGTTGCTTCTTGGCCTACTTAAAGGTTTCTCAGGAGACAGGTAAGGTGGTCTGGTATTCCCATCTCTTTAAGACTTTTCCCACAGTTTGTTATGATCCACACGTGGTCAAAGGCTTTAGCATAGTCAGTGAAGCAGATGTTTTTCTGGAAGTCCCTTGCTTTCTCTATGATCCAACGATGTTGGCAATTTGATCTCTGGTTCCTGTGCCTTTTCTAAACCCAGCTTGAATATCCGTTAGCTCTCAATTCACAAACTGCAAAAACCTAGCTTGAAGGATTTTGAGTATTACCTTGCTAGCTTGTGAAATGAACACAATTGTATGGTAGTTTGAGCATTCTTTGGCCTTGTCCTTTTTTCAGATTGAAAACTGACCTTTTCTAGTCCTGTGGCCACTGCAGTGTTTTCCAAATTTGCTGACAAATTGGTTGCAACACTTTTACAGCATCATCTTTTAGGATTTTAAATAGCTCAGCTGGAATTCCATCACCT
The DNA here is from genome assembly GCF_042477335.2 of Ovis canadensis. Classification (NCBI taxonomy): domain Eukaryota; kingdom Metazoa; phylum Chordata; class Mammalia; order Artiodactyla; family Bovidae; genus Ovis; species Ovis canadensis. Next base: position 55,706,556 of record NC_091255.1, on the reverse strand, counting down.
CCACTCACTTTGTTCATAGTAATGCTTCCGAAGGCCCACTTGACTTCACACTCCAGAATGTCTGGCTCTAGGTGAGTGACCACACCATCGTGGTTATCTGGGTCTTTAAGACCTCCTTTGTATAATTCTTCTGTGTATTCTTGTCACTTCTTAATCTCTTCTATTAGGTCCTTACCGTTTCTGTCCTTTGTTGTGCCCAACCTTGCATGAAATGTTCCCTTGATATCTCCAGTTTTCTTGAAGAAATCTCCAGTCTTTCCCATCCTGTTGTTTTCCTCTATTTCTTTGCATTGCTCATTTAACAAGGCCTTCTTATTTCTCCTTGCTATTCTCTGGAACTCTGCATTCAGTTGGGTATAACTTTCCCTTTCTCCTTTGCCTTTCATTTCTCTTCTTTACTCAGCTACTTGTGAAGCCTCCTTAGACAACCATTTTGCCTTCTTGCATTTCTTGTTCTTTGGGATGATTTAGGTCATTGCCTCCTGTACAATGTTATGAACCTCCATTCATAATTCTTCAGGCACTCTCTGTACCAGATCTAATCCCTTGAATCTATTTGCTGCCTCCACTGCATATTCATAGGGATTTAAGTCATACCTGGCTGGCCTAGTGGTTTTCCCTGCTTTCTTTAGTTTAAGCTTGAATTTTGCTATGAGAAGCTGATGATCTGAGCCACGGTCAGCTCCAGGTCTTGTTTTTGCTGACTGTATAGAGTTTAATCAATCTGATTTTGGTATTGACCATTTGCTGATGGCCATGTGGAGTTGTCTCTTGTGTTGTTGGAAAAAGATGTTTGCTATGACCTGTGTTCTCTTGATAAAACTCTGTTAACCTTTGCCCTGCTTCATATTCTACTCCAAGGCCAAAGTCTGTTACTCCAGGTATCTCTTCTCTTCCTACTTTTGGATTCCAATCCCTTATGATGAAAAGGACATCTTTTTGGTGTTGTAGCTCTTCATAGAACTGGTCTACTTCAGCTTCTTTTGCATTAGTGGTTGTGGCATAGACTTGGATTGTTGTGATATTGAATGGTTTGCCTTGGAAATGAACTGAGATTATTCTGTTGTTTTTAGGTGGTATCCAAGTACTGTATTTTCAACTCTTTTGTTGACTATGAGGGCTACTCCATTTCTTCTAAGGGATTCTTGCTCACAGTAGTAGATACAATGCTCAACTGAATAAAATTCACCCATTCCCATACATGTCCATTTTTGTTCACTTACTCCTAAGGTGTTGATGTTCACTCTTGCCATTTCCTGCTTGACCACATTAAGTTTACCTTGATTCATGGACCTAACATTCCAGGTTCCTATGCAATATTGTTCTTTACAACATTGAATTCTACTTTCACCACCAGACACATCCACAACTGAGCATCGTTTGCTTTGGCCCAGCCACTTCATTCTTGCTGGAGTTATTAGTAATTGCTCTCTGCTCTTCCCCAGTAGCATATTGGACACCTTCTGACCTGTGGGGCTCATCTTCCACTGTCATATCTTTTTGCCTTTTCATATTTTTCATGAGGTTCTCACAGCAAGAATACTGGAATGGTTTGCCACTTCCTCTTCCAGTGGACCACGTTTTGTCAGAACTCTTCACTGTGACCCATGTGTCATGGGTTGCCTTGCATGGCATGGCTTATAGCTTCATTGAGTTATGCAAGCCCCTTTACTAGAACAATGCTGTGATCCATGAAGGAGTTGCTAGTGTGTAGGAACGCAAGATATGTCTGTGCATTAATTCTATATCCTGCAACTTTTTACTAAATTCATTGATTAGCACCAAGCGTTTTCTGGTGGCATCTTTAGGATTTCCTATGTGTAGTATTAGGTCATGTACAAACAGTTTTTTCCCAATTTGGATTCCCTTTATTTATTTTTCTACTCTAGACTGCTGTGGCTAGGACTTCCATAACTGTGTTGAATAAAAGTGGTAAGAGTGGACATCCTTGTCTTGTTCCTGACAATAGAGAACATGCTTTCAGTTTTTCACCTTTGAGAATGATGTTTCCTGTGGGTTTGTTATATATGGCCCTTATTATGTTGAGGCATGTTCCCTCCATGCCCACTTTCTAGAGAATTTTTTTTTTTTCATAACTGGGTATTGAATTTTGTCAAAAGCTTTTTCTGCATCTATTGAGATGATCATATGGTTTTTATTCAGTTAACGTGGTATATCACATTGATTTACAAATACTGAAGAATCCTTGCATCCCTGGGATAAATTCCACTGGTTCATGGTATATGATCCTTTTAATGTGTTGTTAGATTCCCTTTGCTAGTATTTTTGTTGAAGATTTGTGTGTTTTTGTTCATCAGAGATATTGACCTATAGTTTTTTGGTTTTTGTTTTTTTGGTAGTATATTTGGTTCCTATACTGGGGTGATGGTGGCCTGGTAGAATGAGCTTGGGAGTTTTCTTTCCTCTGCAGTTTTTTGTAAGAGTTTCAGTGGGATAGGTATTAACTCTTCCCTAAGTGTTTAATAGAATTCTCCTGTGAAGTCAGCTGGTACTGGACTTATGTTTATTGGGAATTTTTTCACCACAGTTTCAATTTCATTACTTGTGATTAGTCTGTTTTTATAATTTCTATTTCTTCTTTATTGATTTGATCTATTTACAGGTAAGGTAATTATTGATATATATTTTCTTATTGGCACTTTCTTAATTGCTTTGTGGTTTTTTTGTTTGTTTGTTTTGTTTTGTTTTGTTTTGCTAGGTCTTTTTTCTTCCCTTCTTTTGTTCTCTTGTGATCTGATGACTATCTTTAGTGCTGTGTTTCAACTGCATTTTCTTTTTCATGCATGTATTTATTGTAGTCCTTTGGTTTGCTGTTCCAATGAGGTTTTGATATAGCAGTCCACACACACACACACACACACACACAAGGTTATTTTAAGTTGGTCTGTTTCCCACCTAGGGAAGTTCCTTCAGCCTTTGTTGAATGCTGGTGTGAAAGTGAAAGTCTCTCAGTTATGTCCGACTCTTTGCAACCCATGACCTATACAGTCCATGGAATTCTCCAGGCCAGAATACTGGAGTGGGTAGCCTTTCCCTTCTCCAGGGGATCTTCCCAACTGAGGGATCGAACCCAGGTCTCCCACACTGCAGGCGGATTCTGTACCAGCTGAGCCACAAGGGAAGCCCAAGAATCCTGGAGTGGGTAGCCTGTCCATTCTCTAGCATATCTTCCTGACCCAGGAATTGAACCAGGGTCTCCTGTATTGCAGATGGATTCTTTACCAACTGAGCTATCAGAGAAGCCCAAAGCTGGTTTGGTAGTACTGAATTCTTTTAGCTTTTGCTTGTCTGTAAAGCTTTTGATTTTCCACTGAATCTGAATGACAGTCTTGCTGGTACAATATTGTTTGCAGATTTTCCCCTTTCATCACTTGAAAAATATTGTGCCACTTCCTTCTGGTCTGCAGAGTTTCTGCTGAAAATTTAGCTGGTAACCCTACTATAATTCCTTGTATGCTATTTGTTGCTTTTCCCTTGTTGGTTTTGCTTTTTTTCCTTTGTCTTTAATTTTTGTCAGTTTGATTAATATGTGTCTCAGTGTGTTATCCTTTGAGTTCATCCTATATGGAACTCTGTGCTTCTCAGACTTGTGTTTCCTTTCTTATACTAGAGAAGTTTTCAGCTATAATATCTTCAAATATTTCTAGGGTCTTTTCTCTTTCTTTTCTCCTTCTGGGACTCCTATAATGTTGATGTTGGTGTATTTAATATTGTCCCCAAAATCTCTGGGACTGTCTCATTTCTTTTCATTATTTTTTCTTTGTTCTGTGGCAGTGATTTCTACCATCCTATCTTTCAGCTCACTTATTTGTTCTTCTGCCTCATTTATTTTGCTTTTGATTCCTTCCAGTGTATGTGACTTAGCAGCAGTAGCAGCAGCAGTGTGTTTTTCATTTCAGTTATTTTATTGTTCATTTCTGTTTGTTCTAAATATTCTGGCTCCTTGTTAAACATTTCTTTTATCTTCTTTATCTGTGGTGATGGTTTCGTCACTAAGTTGGGTCCAACTCTTGTGACCCCATGGACCGTAGCCCATCAGGCTCCTCTGTCCATGGGATTTCCAAGGCAAGAATACTGGAACATTTCCTTCTCCAGGGGATCTTCCTCCCCCAGGGACTGAACCTGTGTCTCCTGCATTGGCAAATGGTCTCCTGCATTACAGACAAATTTACCAACTGAGCCACTAGGGAAGCTGTGCCTCTATTCTTTTTCTGAGATTTTCAAAATCATCTTTACTATCATTACTCTGAATTCTTTTTCAGGTAGATTGCCTATCTCCTTTTGGATTTAGTTGTTCTTGTGGATTTCTACCTTGTTTCTTTGCAACAAATGTCTCTGTCATCTCATTTTATCTAACTTTTTGTGCTTGTGGTCACCTGTCTGCAGCCTGAGGATCATAATTATTGCTATGCCTGGTGTCTGCCCTGTGGTGGATGAGGCTGGTCTAGGGGCTTATGGGGGCTTCCTGGTGGAAGGAACTGGTGCCTGCCCTCTGGTGGGTGGAGCTGGGTCTTATTCCTTTGGTGGGCAGGGCTGTGTCATATGGTGTGTTTTGAGGAAGTTGTGAGCTCAGTATGACTTAAGGCAGCCAGTCTGCTAATGGGTGGGGCTCTGTTCCTGTCTTGCTCATTGTTTGGCCTGAGGCATTCCAGCTCTGGAACCTGTAGATGGTTGGTGAGGCCTGGTCTTGGTGCCAAAATGGGGACCATTTGGAGAGCTAATGCTGATCAATATTCCTTAGGGTCTCTGCCAACCAGTGTCCTTGCCCCCAAGGTGAGCTAGTCAACCTCTGCCTCTAAAGATGATCCTTCAAGACCCCTAGTTAGGTCTAGCCCCAGTTCCTATGGAGGTACTGCTTTGTGTTGGGCCCCACTACACACGGAGTCTTGAATACAACAAGAGTGGAACCTCTGTTTCTCCCAGCCATGTGGAGCCCCTGCGCTCATTCTCTGCTAGCCTTCAAAGCCAAATGCTCTGGGAGTTCTTCCTCCCAATGCCTGACCCTCAAGACTGTCTTGGAGGGCTATTTTTATATGGGAACTTCCCTGTGTAGCCTGTGTGACTTTAATACTTTTTGATTCAAGGGCTGTTTATAGTATAAATGTCTTCCACCTCTTTTCTGAATGTATACTGGCCATTATCCCTTGACAGGAGGTATGATTGATGTTGCGGTGACTTGAGTCTGCACTGCATATTGAATGGGGCCTCCCCCTTGTTCTGTGGTTGTTACTGCCCCGTCAGGGGTAGGGTTTGCTCCCTAGTTGTTGGAATAGAGGGCCCCAGATCCATTTCTGAGCTGTGTTGCTGATTGCAGTGTGAGGTAGGCAGAATTGGAGCACTCTCACTGAGAGAAGTCACTGAGTTTTCCTCCTCTTGAGCCGTTCACCTGTGAGTGTATTCTGCTGTGTCACTTTTCACCCATTGTGCTCACAGATTACGCTGTCACTGGCACTGCTCTCAGCCCCACCTTAACCGTGAGTATGCTGGCAGTTGGCCCTGATGTCTCTCAGGCATTGTTTTCACCAGGCCACCTGTGCAGATTCACTGAGGTCAAGTCCCTAGACTGCAGCAATCGTGCACCTGGACCTGCTGTGGGAGTTACGGAGGAAGCTCAGATTCTGGCCTGGTCCAATCCCTATGTGTACTTGCTCACAAAGCCCACATCTGCTAAAGCCAGACCCATCTCAGCTGTAGGTGAGCTCACAAAACCCATATCTGCTAAAGCCAGAGCCATCCCCCATTTGGATGTTCCCCCAGGCACTGACTTTACAAAGCTAACTGCAGGGATGTAAATCTATGGTTGCTACAGCTGCAAGGAGATCTCTCAGCTCTTCTTGCATAGAGGCTCAGCTGTGGTTTCACCCCCACCTCTGTGTGGGGGCCTCCCACCAGCATCTACTGCTGAGGCTGCCCCAGAGTGCACTCACCTGCCCAGGTGGGTGGGGGTGGAGTGGCATCAGGCAGGGCACCAACCTACTGGGACTGGTGTGGTCAGAGGAAGTGGCAGCATTTTTTAACTTTAAAACTAGGGTTGTAAGTGAATTACACACTACTGTTACCATATTACAGAATCTAACTCACTGTTACCAATAGCAGTGAGTTTTACATTGCCTTCTTATGTTTTTATGATGTTAAGTGGCATCCTTTTATTTCCGCTCAAAGAACTCCCTTTAGCATTTCTGGTAAGGCTGGTCTAATGATGAACTCCCTCACCTTTTGTTTGTTTGGGAAAGGCTTTATTTCTCCTGTATTTCTCAAGGACAACTTTGCCTGGTATAGAATTCTTGCTTGATAGTTTGTTGTTGTTGCTGTTTTTTCTGTCACTATAAATTGTACATAAACCAACAACATAATCTAAAAGATGGGGGGAGGGGGTTGGAGAATGAAAAGTGTAAAGTCTGAGAATTCTATTGAGGTTATCACTTTAAAATAGGGTATTTTAACTTATTTTATAAAAGCCTCATGATACCCACAAGGGAGAAACCTGTAGAAGTTACACAAAATAATAAGATAAAGAAATCAAAGCATACTGGTATCAAAAGACATTCAGAATATTTTGAATTTATCATTCCATTCTCTTCTAAAGAATTTCTGTTGAGAAATCTACTGATAAACTTGTGAGATACCTTCTCTTTTCTTTTGCTGCATTCAAAATTCTTTCTTTGACAATTTAATGATGATGTGTCCTGGTGTAACCCTATTTAAGGTCAACTTATTTGAGGTCCTTTTCCCTGGTGGCTCAGAGGGTAAAGCGTCTTGCTTACAATGCGGGAGACCTGGGTTCGATCCCTGGGTTGGGAAGATCCTCTGGAGAAGGAAATGGCAACCCACTCCAGTACTCTTGCCTGGAAAATCCCATGGACAGAGGAGCATGGTGGGCTACAGTCCACCGGGTTGCAAAGAGTCGGACACGACTGAGCGACTTCAGTTTCAGTTTGGGCCTCATGGATCTAGATGTCCATTTCTTTCCCCAGGTTTGGGGAGTTTTCAGCCATTATTAAAACTTAAAAAAAAAATGTATTTTGGGCTGCGCTGGGGCTCTGCTGCTGTGTGGGCTTTCTCTAGGTTCAGTGAGGGGGGGCTTCTCATTGTGGTGGCCCCTCTTGTTGTGGAGCACAGGATCTAGGTGTGAGGACTTCGGTACTTGCAGCTTGCAGTTTAACAGTGGCTCACACACGCTAGAACACAAGCTCAGTGGTTGTGGCACCTGGGCTTGGCTGCTCTGCAGCATTCCCAGATCAGGGACTCTCTGCATTGGCAGGCGGATTCTCAGCCACTGGGAGTCCAGCCATTATTGCCTTAAACATACTTTGTTCATTTTTCTCTTGTCTTTCTGGAATTCTCATAATGCAAATATTGCTTCCACTGATTATATCCCACAGGTTCTATAGGCTTTTTTCACTCTCATTCTTTCACCTTCTAAGTGTCCTGTCTTCTAGGTCACTGATTCTTTCTTCTGCAGAATTGAGTCTGCTTTTGAAACTCTATTGAATTCTTCAGTTCAGTCATTGTATTTTTCAGCTTTAGGATTTATTTGGGGTTTGATGGTTTCCATTTCTTCGAACTTCTCATTTTGTTGATGCATGGTTTTCCTAATTCCACTTAGCTTTCCAATCAATAGATTGGTATCATATTTCCATATGAAGAACAACATTATTATGGCAAAGAAATCTTATATTGATTTGTTGATCAAATACACTGTCACTTCTTTAACCAAGAAGGCAATAGTAGTTTATTTTTTATTTTTAAAAATTACAAAATAAAAATACATTAACAGACTCAATAAATGACGTTCTGCTTAACAATTTGCTTTTCTTGAATCCTAAGTAGGTAACAGTTTTCTAGTTATAGGTTCTCTGCTAGGCTGTTTAAAAGGCAAATTTAAATAGCACAAAGAGAAAAATAAAAAACACTGAAAGAGGCTAGTATTTTATGGTTATGCTATGAAACATGCTTGATAAATTGCACCTGTGAGAATTTCCAGTTGTATGTGTGTGCTCATGATGCACAGTGAAATTCACTGACTGAGAGAATGGGAGAATGGGGATGTATAACTCAGCTTTTAAAAAATTAGCAGGCAGGCACACTAAGATACTTAGGAATGCTGTCTTTAAACATAAAGACATAAATAGGACATAGGGATAAACACCCCAGTTTAGGAACTGGGTAGGGCTAATTTTGAATCTGGGCTTGGCTATCAGCCAATTGTAACTCCTCCGAGCTTCAGTTTTCTTATCTATAAAGTGGTGATAAGAATAGCTAAGTAGGCGGGGTGTTATGAGAATTGAATGAGATGCAATGTTAGTGACTTGTGGTTAGGAATCAGGCTTTTAGTCGTCACCACAGCCAGGGGTATCTGTCTGCTTTCCTGTTCCATCCACTCTTAAGGGTATAATGTCATAAAGAATGTGAGTTTGGGAATCAGTTTGATTCCAAAGAGGAGTTCTGGTTTTGCTACTTAAGAATTTGTGATCTCAGGCAAGTTAATGTCCCTGAGCCTTATCAGAGACAAGGATACCTACCACCTTAGATTAATGTGCAGATTAAATCATATGATTTTTTTTAGCTCCTGTCACAGCAACTGGTAGGAGACAGGCAATACAAACTGTATTGCTACAACATGTGTTTTACATGTGAATTACCTTACCTGCCATAGGTAAATAGGGAATTGATATAACACGGAAGTCATGTTGTTTCCTATGCAATTATTTTTCTTAGCATGTTAAGATTTTGAAGCAACCAGAGACATGGAGGGACTCTTTCTTATAGTAACTACCTCTAAGAAAAGGTGAATTTTTTTTAGCTGCAGAAAGTAACTGATTCAGTGACTTTAAGAATCCCTGTTATCATCATGTTGTGCTTTCTAGAGACGTTCAGGGTACTGATGATGAATCTGTGAAGACATTTCCCTTTCAACTACAACACTACTCCTTAAATCACATGTTTAATTTTGATTAAACTGATCCCTCTTAGAAATGAATGTTCTCCAGGACTTTTATCTCAAAAGAAGCACCAGTAGTCCCTGAGTTCAAGGAATGAAGTGTGCAGTGTTCAAGCTAAGGGTTAGTGGGGCTAATATTTTGTTAGTACTGACACTGTTTTTGTTAGTGCTTGGGTTACAAAATTGTATCAGTTTTTTGAGTGGTTGTCCCAACCTTATTATTTTTTTATCCCAGGCAGTCCAGTTCTTTTCAATGGGCTATGCTGTAGACCATAGGAACTTTACAGGAACACACAGATGGTGTTGTAGCAGGGACATCTGTATACATTCCCTTTCCCTTGAATTTTTTTTTGTTTTGAACTTTTTGTAGTGCGATATAGCCAATTAACAATGATGTGATAGTTTCAAGTGAACAGTGAAGGGACTCAGCTACACATATACATGTATCCCTCTAATATTTCTTTCTGTATAAAATCCAGGCAACACCAAGTATAATAATGAAAACAATGGCTCACATTTATTGTGCACTCTTTACAAATGAGTCAACCCTCATTTAATTCTCAACAATCCTGTGAACTAGGGGCCACTGTTACACCCATTTCATAAATGCGGAAACTGAGATTTATAAATAACATGAGTAAATGGAGATTAAGTAACTTGCCCAAGGTCACAGCTAGAAAGCAGTAGAGTGAGAATTTAAAAACCTGTGCTTTTTCAGTGCCTTTAAGCACACATGTTGTTTTACTTTGTCAGTCTGTTAGCGTACATGGGATTACACTAAAATGGTTTAATTTTACAGGCGTTGCCCTATTAGGCTTCGTAAAGGAAACTGTTAGTAATTCACAGCTATTTACATTTCACAAGACTCGTGTTCCATTCTAAGAGATCAGGCTCATCAATTATTTGCATTTGGTAACATGTTAATTATACAAATAATTAGCCTTGAGACTAGACATGAACATGAAAGTATAATGAATAGTTTCGCTAATTACTCTTTTCTGTTATGGACAGTCCTTGATCCAAATTATTAACACCTCCAATGTTCAGCCTGCTAAATTCTAACTTTCACTTCATGGAAAAGTCCAAATCCGTGATGACGATTAGATTTCTCTGTCATGCCAACCCTGACCTGTTGATTAGGACTCTCCAGAGCACTGTGTTGAAAAGCATTCTGGTGATGGTGGTCGGGGGGGAGGCAATCGAGGCCCCAGGGGCATCACATGATAATAGATGAGTCTGTTCACAAAGGTGAGTATGAGTTGACAACAGGTGAGCCAGAGGAGCTGCCATCTCTAGCCTGAGCATTGAGAAACTTACTTCTGCCTTGGACATCATTTGTTGTTGTTGATCATAGCTTCTTACTTTCTGTTCCCTTGAGCAGTCCTACAAGTGAGCTGTATTCTTGGCTAGGAATATAAAAATGAATCCATCATGGATTGTCTTCTAATAAGAAAGGCATAAATGGCCAAACAAATAAAAAAAAATACTGAGTGCTTTAAAAGTAACAGATACAGTGACACAAAGGATCAGAGGAGAAAATGGATCATTTATAGAAACAGGGAGGCTGGGGCAGAGTATCTCTTTTGAGGTGATCCTTAAAGGATAACTAGAAATGGTGCGGGGGTTGTGCTGAAGTGAGAAAGGCTCAGCATTTTTTCCTTTTGGGGGGTAGATGATGAATCACTTGTTGTAACAGTAAAGAAGGAAATGTGAAACAGGGGCGGGCACAAGGGGAAAGAGTTCAATGTGGTTGGAATGTAGGAAAATAAAGGAAGGTAAAGTTGGGAAACAAAGGTGGGCCCGGGTTGTGAAGGGCCTGGGAACACCAGGTTGGGAATTCTCTAGAACAATGTCTCTCACAATATGTGCACAGGATGCTCATCATTTTCATGTAACAAAAGAATCCTGTTGTCAACTGCTGGAGAAACATTGGATAAAACACACAGATTTCTATAACATAGAAGTTTGAGCTTCTAAAATGCTTTTATACACTGTAGATTTCCAAGAGGCACTTGCAGTTTGCAAAAATCCCAGACTTAGTGATTGTAGAATGTTTTTCTTGGGCACCTCATGAGGTTAGCATTCTGCTGGAACTTTATGCAAAGAATGATGCCCTCAGAGTACATAGGTCAACATTACCTGCTAACTGATCAACTGACTGATCTTCCAGGAGCCTGTACTAGTGTTACAGGAATACAGAGAAGAGTCTTTGCCCCCAAAGAAGCCATCAACCCCTTCCCCCTCTCTCTGTAACGCCTGTGCTTTACTGTTTTAAGCCTCTGTCTTCAGCTCGGTTCAGTTGTATGACTCTCATTCCTGGAACTCAGATTCATCCCCTGATAAAGCCTTGCCTTCATCCCCTGATAAAGCTTTCCCCACTCACAGCCATAGGGTGACTGTGGATCTGGCTTCTGTCACTTGTTCAGAAATGAAGCTCCTGTTTACTGCATTCTGGGGAGCTGGGCTCATGCATGTCTGAGGAATATCCTTCTGCCATTTCTGGTTGTTGCAGCTTCCCGGTGAGATTCTCATTCTGCTTGGAAAAGATGAGCAAGCAACCTCTAAATTTATCATTTGATTATCCCCCCATGGAAGAGAAAAATCTTAGCAGTGACAGGTGAGAGCTGTACTCTCTCTCTCTCTCTTGCCCAGAGTCGATTGGGCAAAATTAGGTGGGATCACTCAACCATCTGGAATAAGCAGTGGAATTTCTAAGTGTTTAGAGACTTGAGACTGTCTCTATTGGGTGTTGAACAAGAAACCAACAGGGGTGAGATTAAATGAGGCTGGCTGAGTGGGCAAAATCTTAGCAGACAAACTTTGCTGAGAATAAGGGCATGACAGGGAGGGAGAGTACAAACTATAGAAGATGGCACTGCCACTACGAACCAGCTGTTGTGACCCAAAAAAAGGACTTGGGATTCATTGCAAGAGTGTGCAGCAAAGACTCTGGGCCCACAGAGGCCTATGTGTTTTGTGAAATTATTAGGAAGAATAAGGAACAAAAACATAGAAAATATTACCTTTGTAAGAAATGTGTAGCTCAGGTTGATGCATTTTGAGAAAGGTGACGAGGCATTTCAAGTGGCCCAGGGACTGGACAGGCTTCTGTTTCAGAACAGGGTGGAGGGTACAGGGGATGTGCTACAGTCTAGAAAATTACTGAAGGTGCAGGTAATAGGAACACAGACCAAAATACACTTATTAGAACTAGGAATTGTCCTGAGATAGTCTCAAGATTTCAAGCAAGTAAAAAAAAAATGGTTACTAAATGTATGGCATTCATTACCCCCCACAAAGAGGTAGCACAGACTGAAAATAGAAGTAGCCTCCAAACTGCTTACATAATATTGTGCCCACTGGAACTACCATATATGACTGAGTGAAATCTGATTGTCATAGATGAAATAGAGAGGCCAGTTGTGTTTTCCTAGCACACAGCATTAGCTTAATTCTCAGCATCAGTGGAAAAGATCTTGGGTTAGAATTACACATGCCAATCTTACTTAAAAAAAATAAGGTAAGGTGCCTGCATGATATGTCTATTGTTATATTATCAAGTGCCTACCTTTGATTGGATATCAGGCTAGGCACTTTATACATGATCTTTAATCTTTACAATAACACAAGAGGTAATAACTATTCCCATTTCATAGACAAGAAATTGCTCAGATAGGTTAAATAACTCTTCAGGGTCACAGAACCAGTAAAATGGAGACAATGTAACACTCTTAATGGTAACATTGGACTTCCCAGGTGGTGCAGTGGTGAAGAATCTGCCTGCCAAAGCAAGAGACACAGGTTTGATCCTGTGTTGAGTTGGGACAATCCCTTGGAGAAGGAAATGTAGCCCACCCACTCCTGTATTCTTGCCTGGAAAACCCCCATGGACAGAGTAGCCTGGTGGGCTACAGCCCATGGGGTCACAGACTTGGACATGACTGAGCAGGCACGCGTGTGCACACACACAAAATCCTCCAAATGATGCTTTTGTCCTTGACTCACTGCTAAATGACCTTGGTCATTATAAGATCAGCACATTTGTTCATATTCCTCAAAAGTTCAAAGTACAAGAAAGAACAATTGGGGTCCTGGGGCTGAGACACAAAGGGAAACAGAGCTGGATAGGGGTCAGGTGTTTCCCATGTTCTGACATGTAGTTCTCACAAAACTCATTTTGGAGTTGAGAAGACAGTCTTCTTAGGTCTTTTACTCAAAGGCCCCAGTGCAGTCAAGGGACTCGTTATGTGAAACCCAATCTGTCTAATGCCAAAGCTGTGTCCCTTCTCTCTTTCCCGAAGGGAGGCAACCTCAGAGGTTCCTCCATTGCCACAAACTCCAGGGGGACTTGGCTCTACATGTGCCAAGTGCGTGCTGGTAGGGGCAGAGGAGTTCCGTGCATACAGAAATTCCAGTTGGAATTGTCTATTTTTCAAAAGTCTTTATGGAATTTGTTACAATATTGCTTCTGTTTCATGTTGTGGTTTTGTGGCTGTGAGGCATGTGAGGTCTTAGCTCCCCGACCAGGGATCGAACTCTTGCCCCCTGCATTGGAAGGTGAAGTCTTAACCACTGAACCACCAGAGATGTCCCAGGAATTGTCTATTGAATGGATTTTCATCAGTCTCATCTTTGCCTTGTCAACATTTTGACAAGTTGTCTTGTCTAGTCGGCTATCGTGTTGGTTTTTAACAAGGCAGATAGATCTTCTGATTTCTCTAAATGTTGAGGTTTCTCAACCTCGGCACACTGGCATTGTGGGTAGGCTACTACTTTGTTGTTGGGGACTGTCCTTTGCCTAAACATCACAGAATGGTTAGCAACATCCCTGGTCTCTACCCACTAGTTAGCAATAACATCCCCCTCCCCCACCAGTTATGACAACCAAAGATGTCTGCAGACCTTGCCAAATGTCACCTGAAAGAGAAAGGGGGCAAATCACCCCTGGTTGAAAACCAAGGCTGTCACTCAAGGAGACCACATGGACTCCTTCCTGGCCTTTCTACCAAATACCCATCAAACCAACTCACCCCTCCCAGGAATGTCATCCAAGGAGTGGTGGTCCAGTGAACACCTGTGGGTGAAGCCTAGCTTTCTTGCTTTGGGGGAGGGAACACAGTACACAGATTACTGGCCCTGTACTTACTCGATGCCCCCACGAGATGTGAAAAATGTAGAGCTTTCAATGTGCAGATGGCTTGCGCTGCTTAATTACCAGCCGAAAGCATGCTAACATTTTCCTCCCTCCCTCTGCCTGCAGCAGCCCGCCAGGAGCAGTGGAAGCATTAACCGCAGGGAGTGGGTGCCCTTTCCCGCATCCTTATCACACACTAATTATTTGATTCTAAAGAGACAAAGTAGAGAGAATGTAACATATGATTCTGATGACAAACAGTTTTTTAACTGTCTGCCATTCCTAGTGACTAGAGCATAGGAGCTGGTTGCTAAGCAACTGGCAAACTGCAGACTCGTGTACTGGCCGTGCTGGTTTCGGAAATGAGCCATAAAAGGAATTCCCCAGTGAGAAGGGATCCCATACCATTGCCTGGTTGCCATGGACACCATATATAAGTGATGGATCCTGGGTTATAGGCCGTGTTTAAGAAAGACTATGTTACCATCACTTAAGGCTTGAATGGTATGAGACAGGTATGGAAGACATCTTCTTCTATGTTATTCACGCATCCAGCCCCTTATCACGTGCTCCCCAGAAAGAGAGGTCTGAATCTAAGTGGCTGAGACATTTCATCCAATTTCAGCTCTGCTCTTATTTAATATGTTCCAGTCTTTGCTAGCATTGGAAGGGAGTCTGCAATCTGGGGAGCAAGATTTTAAGCGAGAAAAGATGCCTCGGGTGGCAGACAGGCTGTCTGTCTGTCTATCATCCAACGCTGTCTGGGGGCCACGCAGTGCCTGGATCGGGCACCAGGGTGACTCTCTCTGTTCACAGGTTCTATTGGGATTTTGCAAAATGAGATTAGTGGTGAAAAAGACAATAGCTGTGACTCCAAAATGCAACTGGTGTATCAGGCAGAGCGAGGCACACAATGGGCCACTGTGATTCTGTCAGAAATTAGAAACAGACCTCAGATAATAGGATGAAAAATCTCAGGCAAATATAAAGATGTGGAGCTTAACGTACAAAGATGTGCAGGTTTAACCAGGCTTCCTATGCTGAACAGTAGAATAGATAGGGCTTGTTGCAACTTCACAGGCTACACAGCCTCATGGACAGGAGACCTGGGACACTCACTAGACTCTAAGCCCCAGGCCTCACAGATGGGGAGACTGAGGCCCAACCAGCATAGCAATTTGCTCAGAGAGCACAAATGTTTCTGTGGGGAGATCTGTAAGGGACAACTGTGCCTTTTTAGTTTTGCGGCATAACCAACTGCCCCCCAGACTTAGCAGCTGAAAAAAAACACTTCACTATTATTAAAATAGATAATCAACAAGGACCTACTGTGTCTCATAGGGAACTCTACTCAATATTTTGTAATAACCCAAAGGGGCTTCCCAAGTGGTGCTAGTGGTAAAGTACTCACCTGCCAGTACGGGAGACCTGAGAGACATGGGTTCTATCCCTGGATCGGGAAGATCCCCTGGAGGAGAGCATGGCAACCCACTTCAGTTTTCTTGCTTGGAGAATCCCATAGACAGAAGAGCCTGGCGGGCTCTCAAAGGGGTGCAGAGATTTCAATATTGTAAATCAACAGTACTTAAAAATTTTTTTTAAATTTATTATGTTACAGTTTCTGTGGGTCAGGAATCCAAGAGCATCTCAACTGGGGACCTCAGACTTGAGGGTCTCTCACAGGCTACCATCAAGGTATCAGAGGTGCTGCAGTTGTCTCCAGGCTCCACAAGAGGAGGATCACTCATGTGATGGTAAGCCAACCTGAGATCCTCACTGGCTGTTAGCTGGAGATTTCAGTTCCTTGTTCCATGGGCCTCTCAGGAGAGTTTACAACATGGCAGCCATCTTCCTCATAGTCAAAGATGGAAGCCACAGCCTCTTTAAACCTAAGCTTACAAATGATGTCCCATCATTTTGGTCTTTTTTTTTTTTCATTAGAATTGAGTTATTTTATACAAGGTCCATCCTGTACCAAGGGGAAAGAGATTCCATGAGGGCAGGGAGACCAGATGGGGATCATTGGCTATCACAGAAGCTGCCTATCACCATAACCAAGTATGCTTCCAGGATCCAAGATGGCAGAGGGGGAGAGCCAGGGAGCCTAGGAAAGGGCAGCTAAGAGAAGTGATAGATAAATATGAGAAAGAGAAATATAGTAGTGGAGAAAAGAAAGAACCTGGTAAAGTGGGAACAGAGAAATGGTGGAGGAAGGGAATTAGGGAGTTGGAATGAAGGACATGAGTTATAAGAAGAGAGAGAAAATAGTTCCTGGGTTTTGTCACCAAAAATAAACAAAAGAAGTGAAAATAGGATGGAGAATGAATTGGGAGTGGAAGTAGGGGAAGAGAGCCATGAGAGTCTCAGTCTTCAGATTCCCAGACAGCCTTGCACTGTCCTGAGCAGGTATACCAGAAATAAATGTGGCCCCCAAACGTTTACTTCGCCTGAATCTACTGAGAAGTTCTGCTGCTTTATTAACTGCATGGGAAGTGAGAAGAGACTGGCTTTCTCTCCCTTCAGCCCAGCTCTTGACTCCCTGTTTGACTTTGGATTTAGTGACTCAACCACGCTGGAATGCAGTGTCCTTATCAGCAAAATAGACAGGTTGGCTGGATGATCTTTAAAGTTTTTTTCTAACTCTGAAACCTCACAAATTACACATCAGGGACTAGAATGAGGAGTCAGAGTAGAAATGGTCCCTGGATCTGATACAGGCTGCCACTTAGGCAGATCTGATGCAGAACTGACCTGGAGTCCATTTTGCCAAATGCCAGTCCATCATCAGTATGCCTCTCGAGGGAAGTTCAGCTCCACTCATTTGTAGTATCTCTGTACAATAGAGACTCCATGAGCTTAATTCTCAGCACCAAGATCCTCATCTGATGCTGTGTTAGGAACTTAGACTCTTCAACCCTCAAAATAGTAGGAAACCACCCAACGCATGATTTGTTCAGCTGCCAGAGAGCCAAAGTAGGACTCACCGGGAACGTGAGGATCCAGGGCCTCCAAGATATAGAAACTAGGATGCCTGGGTTTAATCACTCTTTTCAGTTGTCGGTGTTTGCAGCTGGTACTTACAAACAAAAGGACAGCATCCCAGACCTCTGTTGGACCCCTGCTTGGGCAAGTTATAGATGGTCTGCCTGCCACACCATGGTTCATGAGGTACCCAGAGATACGCACACACTTTCAAAACGCGTCTAAGATACATAGAAAACAAACATATGGATACCAAGGAGGGGAAAGGGGTGGGATGACCTGGGAGATTGGGATGGACATATACACATTACTTTGTATAACATAGATAATTAATGAGAACCTACTGTATAGCACAGCTTCCCTGGTGGCTCTGCAGTAAGCAATCTGCCTGCCAAGGCAGAAGACACAGGCTCAATCCCTGGGTCAAGAAGATCCCCTGGAGAAGGAAATGGCAACCCACTTTAGTATTCTTACCTGGGAAATCCCATGGACAGAGAAGCCTGGTGGGCCACAGTCCATGGGGTTGCAAAAAGAGATGGACATGACTTAGCAACTAAACAACAACTGAATATAGCATAGAGAACTCTACTCAGTGCTCTGTGGTGACCTTAATGAGAAGGAAATCCAAAAAAAAGAGTGGAGATATATATATAGCTGATTCATTTTGCTGTACAGCAGAACTAATACAACATTGTAAAGCAACTATACCCCAGTAAAAAAAAAAATTTTTAAGAAAAGCATCTAAGAAGCAAGTCTTTGCTAATCATGGAAATCCACTGATGGTGGAATAAAAACAATCTGGACTATAAAGGCTGTCTATACTTGCTTCTATATCCTCCATCCACTGCAAGTGATGGATGGAGCATTTTGATGTTAAGCCTTGGTTGTGGCCACTGGTTCCATTTCCTAGTGTTTCTATATAAAGAAAATGTTCTGAAGGAAAACTTCACTTTCCTAATAAGTCTCTAAGAACCTTTTTCTGATTTGCAGAGAATTCAGCTAGAAGACACTTAACGATGAAGAGTGGGTGTAGTAACTCCCAGGCATGACGGAGAAGCTGAATGTAGCAGACGCGCTGGTGTCCTGCCCATAGCCACTTACACTTGGCTTGGCTTCCATTTGCCAGCATTTACCATCCAAGAGCTGTCTTGGATTTCGACAGCCCTGCCTGGGTAGAAGGCAGAGTGCTAGGAAATGATTAAATATCATCCACTCTCTCTCCCAAAAGCAGCCCTCCACCAGTGACTGAAGGAGCCCAGATATAAATAACCCCAGGTTCCTCACCCTCACGTGGCACAGATCTGAGGTGTGTCTTTACACTGGTTCCTAGAGATCCCTGGAAGGATCGAGGCCCACTACCTTGCCTAAGTAGTAACCAGCTCCAAGATGCACCTTGTATTGACTTCCTTCCCTTGCCTGTATCAGCTCCCCCTCTCCTACTGGTGGTGGATGGCATCACCAACTCAATGGACATGAATCTGAGCAAACTCTGGGACACAGTGAAGGACAGGAGAACCTGGCATGCTGCAGTAACAAAGAATCGAACCCAACAGAGCGAATGAACAACAACAACTGGTGTTTCCTGGCGTGACTTCTCTAATAAACCACCTGCCCTTAAACTCTTTTCTTGAGACCTGCTTCTAGGTGAACTCAAATTTCTGCTAGGCAATAGGAAGGAACAGAAAAAAAAAAAAAGAGAGAGAGAGATGGTTATTTAAGGATTTCTGTAAGCCATATGCTTTCCTGGTACATTTAAGAGTTTGTTCACAGTGCACTACCCTCCTTTATAGAAATGCTGTAGGACAGATTAGGGAAAAAGTGCCGCCCACAAGACAGACAAGTCAGAAATGAAGATGAAGCATCTCTGAAGTGGTCAAGGAGGTTGCTAGGAACATTGATGCAATTTACAAAACTTCTGTTGACTCACAGCTTTCCTGGTAGGAGCATCCCTGGAGATGCATGTCCACAGAGTCATCTGGGAAAAGGCACTGACAGGGGACCAGGGTCTTTTCAGAGATGGTGCTGGAGTTTGGTGGTACCCACACTGGATCATATGGTTTGCCTCTGGCAGCATCTGGTCCCAAGGCTGCACTGGTGCAGAGTAGTGGGGGAAGGGAAAGCTGAGACACCATAACTTGAAGGGCAACTGAATAGGAAGCAGCTTACCACATGTGGCCTCAATTTTCCTCTAAAAGCTCATAATACAACTGTCAAAAATGGCACTCTGAACCCAAATTATGAGATAATTATGTTCAGTCCCAAATTCAACACAATAAAGGTTATTTGCTCACAAGCCCTAGCAACCGTCTCATAAGGGGGAGAAAAGCACCATACAAAAACAAAATGTAAACTCACAAGGCAGTAATAAAACGAGGCACAGCTATTCATTTCAAGTCTATTTTGAAAAGCCTTTGATAATACCAGTAATTCCCCGTAAAGCTCCTATTCTCCTGCCACAATTCCCTTCTGGAGATAGAAAAAGGGTTTTCTGTTCTACTGTCATTCCATCTAGGGAGATGAAGTCCACTTTCCTTCCCAATTTTGTGTTTTTCATTCTTAAATAAAGAAATCCCTGACCACTTTCTATCCAGCTAAGCCTACCACCTAGGCAGGCCTCAGTGGCCGTTTCCATGTGGATCCTTGTTTTGCACAACATTCATCTAATGGTCTTAGCAAGGTGCTTAAATGGAGCCGAAGAGCCTTGTCTACAAGGTGCTGAAATGTTCCCCCAAAAGGTAAGAAATTCAACCAACCATCTGCCAATCTCTAAATATTCTGATGCTTCCAAGCATGCAGGCCCGGTGGTCTTTCATGTCCTGGAGGACACCAGGGAGGCTGAGCAACTCCTCAGGGTAACTACAACAGAGAAGGAAGAGATAAGGGCTCAAGATACACCTTTGATTGCAAGAACAGAAACCTACTCAAAACAAGTTCAAGTAAGAGGGTGATGGCTATATAATCTCATGGACACCGAGAAAAGCGGAGCAATCGAGCCTCAAAGAGGATGGGGACCAGCAGCAGCTTTGGGAGGTAGGGGGAAGGGGGTAGTGAGGTGGTTGGGAAAGGAAAGGCAGGGCTGTGTGCAAGGTGAGAGGCCCCTAGAAGAGGATGGGCATGTGGGTGCTTAGTCCATTTAATACAGGAAGACAGAAAGAAAAAGAATAGAAGCTGGGGAATAAAATAATAGGAACCAAAACAAAAAGGAAGATACGCATTAACCGAGGAGTGAAGAAATGTCATCAACAATGCTTCAGGCAGCAGTCAGCACCTCCCTGGCACTAAAGGTCGGCCTGTCCCCTTCAATCAACTAAAACTTGGACTCTGCCTACCTTTCAAGCCCCTTCACAAATATGCATGTACCCACAGTTAAGACTTTCCCCAATTTGCTACTTGGAGAGACACTGCTTTGGGAAACATCCCCAGTGTTCACTTTCTTGCTGCAAGTAATAATAAACCCTTCCTTCTAGGTGTGGAGTCAAGATCAGCTGTCCCTAATGTAGAACCAGCCTTTTCAGTACTACAAATATACTACAAAGACCTCATTTATCCAAGCTGGTCATTCTGATTTACATGGTTTATATTCTGATTTTTATGGACTAATTTTAAAGAAAGTTGTATTCATGGAAAGAATCAGACAATAGCCAGGACATAGAAGCAACCTAAATGTCTGTTGATGGATGGATGGATGGTGGGTGGATGAATATGTGGTACATATATATAATGGAATACTACTCAGCCATAAAAAGAAACAAAATTGGCTCATCTGTAGTGATGTGTCTGTCACACAGAGTAAAGTCAGATAATGAAAAACATATGGTGTATTAATGCTTCATATATAGAATCTAGAAAAATGACACAGATAAACGTATTAGCAGGGCAGGAATAGAGACGCAGTCATAGAGAACGGACTTGTGAACACAGGGTGGGAGGGGAAGGTGGGAGGAACAGAGAGTAACAATGACATTTATACACTCCCATGTGTAAAGTAGCTAGCCAGTGGGAAGCTGCTGGATAGCACAGGGAGCTCAGCTCACTGCTCTGTGATGATCTAGAGGGGTGGGGTAGGGTGGGGTGGGATGCAGGGGGTGGGAGGAGAAGAGTGCAAGTACAGAAATGGAAACTGCATTTGAAATTGAGACCAGCAACTTAACCTTTGTGTGTGTAGAAAGTGTTAGTTGCTCAGCTGTGTCTGACTGTTTTCAACCCCATGAATTATAGCCTGCCAGGCTCCATGGGATTCTCCAGGCCAGAATACTGGAGTTGCCATTCCCTTCTCCAGGGGATCTTCTCGACCCAAGGGTTTAACTTGGGTCTCCCACATTGCAGGCAGATCCTTTATGATCTGAGCCATCGGAGAAGCCTGGTTATTGCTATATTAAAACCTTATAGGAAACGCAAACCAAAAAACTACAAGAGATACACACACAAAAGGAAAAGCGACTGAAACACAACAGTAAAGATGGTCATTAAACCACAAGAGAACAGAAAAAAAGAGGAAGGAAAGAAATAAGACCTACAAAAACAAACCCAAAGCAATGAAGAAAATGTCAACAGGAACGTATATATCAGTAAATGTAAATAGATTAAAGCTTCCAACCAAAAAATGCAGATTGGCTGAATGAATACAAAAATAAGACCCCATATATATGCTGTCTATAGGGACCCAATTCAGGTTAGGGACACATACAGACTGAAAGTGGAATAGAAAAAGGTATTCTGTGCAAATGGAAACAGAAAGAAAGCTGGAATAGCAATCCTCATATCAGACAAAATAGACTAAAACAAAGACTGTTACAAGAGACAAGGAAGGACACTGCATAATCAATGGATCAGTCCAAGCAGAAGATATAACAATTACAAATATATATGCACCCGATAAAGGAGTACCTCAAATGCTAACCAAAGCAACATTTGGTTAAGCCAAATGCTAACATCTTAAAAGGGGAAATGGACAGTAACACAATAATAGTGGGAGACTTTAACACCTTACTTCCACCAATGGACAGATCATCCGGACAGAAAATTAATAAGGAAACACAAGCCTTAGTTGACAGATTAGACCAGACAGACTTAATTGATGTTGATAAAACATTCCATCTGAAAGCAGCAGAATACACTTTTCTTCTCAAGTACATGTGAAACATTCTCCAGGATCATGTCTTGGGGCACAAATCAAGCCTCAGTAAGTTAAAGAAAATTGAAATCATATCAAGCATCTTTTCTGACCACAATGCTATGAGATTAGAAATCAATCACAGGGGGGAAGAAAAAAATACAAAACATGGAGGCTTCTTTGGTGGTTCATATGGTAAAGAATCGGCCTACAGTGTAGAAGACATGGGTTCAATCCCTGGGTCAGGAAGATCCCCTGGAGAATTCCATGGACAGAGGAGCCTGGTGGGCTATAGTCCATGGGGTCACAAAGAGTAGGACATGACTGAGTGACTAACACTTTCACTTTTCATGGAGACTAAACAATATGTTACTAAACGATCAATGGATCACTGAAGATAACAAAAAGGAAATTTAAAAAAATACCTAGAGACAAGTGACAACAAAAACATGACAATCCAAAACCTCTGGGACACAGCAAAAGCAGCTCTAAGAGGGAAGCTTATAGCAATACAACCTTATATTGGGAAAAAAGAAAAATCTCAAACAGTCTAGCTTTATACCTAAGCAGCTATAGAAAGACAAACAAAACCCAAAGTTAGCAGAAAGAAAGAAATCGTAAAGATCAAAGCAGAAGTAAATGAAAGAGATGAAGAAAACAATAGATAAGATCAAAGAAACTAAAAGCTGATTCTTTGAAAACACAAAATTGATAAATCTTTATCCAGACTCATCAAGAATCAAAGGGAGAGGACTCAAATCCATAAAATTAGAAAAGAAAAAGAAGTTACAATTGACACCAGAGATACAAAATATCATAAGAGACTACTTCAAGCAAGTATATGCCATAAAATGGACAACCTAGAAGAAATGCACAAATTCTTAGAAAGGTACAACCTTCCAAAACTGAACCAGGAGGAAATGGAAAATAAAAACAGGCCAATCACAAGTACTGAAGTTGAATCTATGATTAAAAAACTTCCAGCAAACAAAAATCCAGTACCAGATAGCTTCACAGGGGAATTCTATCAAACATTTAGAGTTAATACCTATCCTTCTGAAACTCTTCCAAAAAACTGCAGAGGCAAGAATACTCCCCAAGTTCATTCTACAAGGCCACCATCATCCTGGTACCAAAACCAAAGATATCACAAAAAAAGAAAATTACAGGCAAATATCACTGATGAACATAGACACAAAGCTCCTTAACAAAAGACTAGCAAACAGAAGCCAACAATACATTAAAAGCATCATACATCATGATCCAGTGGAATTTATCCCAGGGATGCAATGATTCTTCAGTGTAATAAATCAATCAATTTGATACACCACAGTAACAAACTGAAGAATAAAAACCATATGATCATCTCAACAGATGCAGAAAAAGCTTTTGACAAAATTCAACACCCATTTATGGTAAAAACTCTATAGAAAGTGGGTGTAGAGGGAACCTATAAGGTTCAACACAATAAGGGCCATATCCAACAAATCCACAGCAAACATCATTCTCAGCAGTGAAAACTTGAAAGCATTTCCTCTAAGGTCAGGAACAGACAAGGATGTCTACTCTCACTATTTTTATTCAACATAGTTTTGGAAGTTCTAGCCATCCATGGCAATCCAAGAAGAAAAATAAATCAAAGGAATCTAAGTTGGAAAAGAAGTAAAACTGTCACTGTTTGCAGATGACATGATACTATGTGCAGAAAATCCTAAAGATGCCACCAGAAAACTACTAGAGCTCATCAACAGATATGGTGAAGTTGCGGCATACAAAATCAATACACAGAAAGCTCTTGCATTTCTATAACAATGAAAGATCAGAAAGAGAAATTAAGGAAACAATCCCATTTTCCATCACATCAAAAAGAATAAAATACCTAGGAATAAACCTATAAGATATTGATGAAAGAAACCAAAGATGATACAAACTGAGAGATATACCATGCTCTTAGATGGGAAGAATCAATATGGTGAAAATAACAATACTGCCCAAAACAATGTACAGATTCAGTGCAATCCCTATCAAAAAATATCAGTGGCATTTGTTTTACAGAATGGATGCCATAAACAAGACAAAAAGACAGCCCACAAAATGGGAGAAAATATTTGCAAATGAAGTGACTGACAAGGGATTAATCTCCAAAATATATAAATAGCTCATGCAGCTCAATTAAAAAAAAAAAAAAGAAAGAAAATGGGTGGGGGACTTCCCTGATGGTTCAGTGGTTAAGAATCCACCTTGCAGTGAAGTGGACTTGGGTTCCAACCCTGGTCTGGGAACTAAGACCCTATATGCCTTGGGGCAACTAAGCTCATGCGCCACAATTAGAAAGTCCGTGTACCACAACAAAGATCTCATGTGCCACAACTAAGACCTGATGTAGTCAAATAAATATTTTTTTTAATTCATTAAAAAATGGGCAAATCATCTAAATAGATATTTCTCCAGAAAAGACATGCTGCTGCTGCTGCTGCTGCTGCTGCTGCTGCTGCGTCGCTTCAGTCGTGTCTGACTCTGTGCGACCCCATAGACGGCAGCCCACTAGGCTCCCCCATCCCTGGGGTTCTCCAGGCAAGAACACTGGAGTGGGTTGCCATTTCCTTCTCCAATGCATGAAGGTGAAAAGTGAAAGTGAAGTCGCTCAGTCATGTCCGACTCTTAGCGACCCCATGGACTGCAGCCTACCAGGCTCCTCCGTCCATGGGATTTTCCAGGCAAGAGTATGGATGGCCAAAAAGCACATGAAAAGATGTTCATCAAGACTAATTATTAGAGAAATGCAAAACAAAAGTACAATGAGGTATCACCACATAGCACTCAGAATAACTCTCATCAAAAAGTCTACAAACAACAAATTCAAGAGTGTGGAAAAGGAACCCTTCTACATTGTTGTTGGGAATGTAAACAGGTACAGCCACTATGAAGAGCAGTATAAAGATTCCTTAAAAAACTAAAAATAGAGCTACTATATGATCCAGCAATCCCACTCCTGGGCATACATCCAGAGAAAACCATAATTTGAAAAGATACATGCACTCCATTGTGATTGTAGCACTGTTCACCATAGCCAAGACTTGGACGGAGGAGCCTGGTAGGTTACAGTCCATGGAGTTGCGAAGAGTTGGATACGACTGAGCAACTTCACTTTCACTTTTCACTTTCATACACTGGAGAAGGAAATGGCAACCCACGCCAGTGTTCTTGCCTAGCGAATCCCAGGGACGGCGGAGCCTGGTGGGCTGCCGTCTGTGGGGTCACACAGAGTTGGACACAACTGAAGAAACTTAGCAGCAGCAGAAAAATGGTACAAATGAACATATTTACAAAACTGAAATAGAATCACGAGTGTAGAAAACAAACTTATGGTTACCAGGGCAGGGGGTAAGAGAGTAGAAAATAAACTGGGAGATTGGGATTGATATATACATACTACTATATATAAAACGGATATCTAAAAGAACTTACTGTATAGCACAAGGAACTCTACTCAATACTCTGTAACGACCTACATGGGAAAAGAATCTTAAAGAGTGAATATATGTATATGTATGACTGGTGTACTTTGTGGTACACCAGAAACAACACAACATTGAAAATCAACTCTACTCCAGTGAAAAAATTTTTTAAAAAGAAGACAAGACTATTATCTGCTTCAACACAGTTTCTTTAAACCTCTTCCAGCTCCCTGATCAGAGCCTTTGTCCACCCCTCATCTGTTACTCCTCCCAATCTTTCTATCTAATTCTTACCCATGCTTTCCTGCTACTCATTTCATAACCATACTCTGTTGTCCCATCACATGTGATCTCTTTGTAATCTCCGCAGCCTTTGTGTATTCCAGTGTGATGGAAGTTATCACTGGAGGTTCGGTGATGCCTTTAAGATATCCTGAGTTAACTGATGCCTTGAACATGCCCCAGGGAAGACCCTGAATACCAAAAATCTTCCTGATCTGCTTGGCACCCTCACCTCTTTTGCTACACAGACACTTACTCTGCTCTCATTTCTGGTTTCATTTGGGACTTGACATTTCTGATTCCAACCATAAGAGTTCTCCATGCTTTTTGATCAGACTGGAGAGAGAGTGTGTGCAGGCACAGACGTACCAAAGAGGAAACAGTAACTCTGATGATCCTGCCTTCCTTCCTTCTTTTGCCTTCCTGTCCTCAGCTGCCTCTGAAACATCCAGGTATGAGACTGCTACATACTACTCAGGTGTTAAGGGGCTCACACGGCTCCATCAGCGCTGTCCCTGGAGAGAGGCTTGGCCAAGGTCAGGCTGAGCCTGGTGCCTGTGGAGATGCTTTGAGGTTGACCGTACAGGAGGGTGTATCCTGCTGGAAAGCCTGTCCCTGGAGATTTGGGTCCTGCAGCCCCTGCCTTCATTTCCTCTGCCCTGATTCTGATGGTGACGAGGGATCAAAGGTACTGCTGGCGTCACTGCTTGCCGATTACCCAAGAGTCCTCACAAGACACCTCTGGCCCGCAGCCCAAGTTCCATGAGGGTAGTAATAAACTCTCACTGCTTTGGAAGCATAGCACTCAGTACTGATCCTGGCCAAAAGCAGCTGATTCTTATCAGAGGCTGAGGGACTAGTTTTACTAGAGTTCCCATGCCCAAACTTGAAAAGCAAGTTCTGCTGCCCCTTTACTTCATTCACTTGGGGTTCCATCCTAGTCTTTAAGAAAAGGCCAAACGCTCTAGCTCTCTAACGACTCTTGAGATCACCATGTGGCCCAGTGACCACTGGCTGCAGGTCACTGAAGCTGACCAACTGTGCTGGTGTGCCTGGGACTGAGGGGTCACCTGGGACTTTGGCGTATTTGATGCTAAAAGTGGGAAAGTCCCAAGTAACCCAGGACAAGTTGATCAGTTTTTCAGAACTCTTGCTGTCAGAACCCTCGTGTGTGCACAGGATAGAGTGTTTCCCTGGAGACTTGGATGGGGAAGGAGCAAGGAGGAACAGGAATTTTCATCATCACCACGTAACTGGACTGTAGTCTAAGTCTTGTCAAAAAGGGATGTTGATGGTTATTTGTAGGTTGAGGACTGTATCACTGGTCCAGAATTGGGCCATGGCCCTGGAACACCCGAACATTCCTCCCCTCCACCATCCACGCCTTCCTGCAAGGTCACCAGGGAACCTCTACTCACTGAGGACAAAGTGCAGCAAAAGGATACTTACTCTGACACTTTGGCCCCAATCCTTACTGCCAAACTCCAGTGAGTTGGCCAAAATCATTCATAGAGCTGAATCAGAAGCAAAGCACATATCCAGTCCTGAAGGTCAAACCACGCCAATGTGAGGAAAAGCCATGCCAGCAAAGTGCCCTTTGAGCAGAGACAAAGAAGGCAGGGGTATATGGGCAAGAGTATTTGCCCCAATGGCCAAAGTCAGGTGGGTCTCCTAGCCAGGGCACGGGGAATGTCCGTTGAGCCTGAAACCCAGACCCCTCTTACCTCTCAACCCCTTGCAAGCACTGCCATCCAAACTTAGACAGTGGCTGGGTCTTCAGGCCATGTCTTATTTTCCTGGAATCCTCACATGCAAAGGATACAAAGAGACTTTGCATGTGCTCTGGGACCTTTAGCTATTTTAAAAGTTCTATGTCTATAGCCCATTAAAATGCCCTGATTTGACCAATTTATTGAGCTTGCCTCCTTTGGGGGGAGCCAAGTTTCCTTCGCTTTGGAAACCATTACTGTGTAAGTATAAGTATGTAAGTATTCACAGTACTGGTGGTTAAGAGTCCCAAACTTTGGTGTTTTTAAAGGTATCTGTTATATGGAAAAAGAATCTAAATTTTAAAAAATGAGTATGTATATGTATAACTGATTCACTTTGCTATACACCTGAAACTAATACAACATTGTAAACCAACCATATTCCAACTAAAAATAATTTTTAAAAAGATATCTTTGATTCAAACAATAAATGCTAGAGAGATATGGAGAGAAGGGAACCCTCCCACCCTGTTGGTGAGAATGTAAATTGGTACAGCCACTATGGAGAACAGTACAGAGGTTCCTTAAAAAACTAAAAATAGAGCTACCATATGACCCTGCAGTCCGACTCCTAGGTATTTATATATGGAGAAAAACATGATCCAAAAGGATACATGCAGCCCAGTGTTCACTGCAGCGGTGTTTACAATAGCCGAGATACGGAAGCAACCTAAGTCCATTAACAGTGGAATGGATGAAGACGTGGTACACATATCCAGTGGGATATTATTCAGCCACTAAAAAGAATGAAATAATGCCATTTGCAGCAATATGGATGGACCTAGAGATTGTTATACTGAGTGAAGTAAGTCAGACAGAGAAGGAGAAATATGGTATAACATCCTTTCTATGTGGCATCTAAAAAGAAATGATACAAATGAACTTACAAAACAGAAAGCGACTCAGAGGCTTAGAGAAGGAACTTACAGTTGCCAGGGGGAATGATGTGAGGGAGGGATAATTAGAGGGTTTGGGATGGACATGTAAACACTGAGATTTAAAATGGGTAGCCAACAAGGACCTACTGTACAGAACAGGGGACTCTGCTCAATGTTATGTGGCAGCCTAGATGGGAAGGAAGTCTGGGGGAGAATGGATGCATGTATATGTATGGCTGAGTCCCCATCGCTGTTCACCTGAAACTATTACAACATTCTTAATCGGCTATACCCCCATACAAAGTAAAAAGTTTAAAAAATAAATATCTGTGATTGACTTAAGGTGAAACTTCAGCTTCTCAGTTTCCTCACCTATAAACTTGACAGAACTAAATTTGGGGCATTAAGATTTCTTCTGACTTTATGACTCATCTCTTTCTCTTCCTCCCTCTTCTTCTTTCTTCTCTCTCTCTCTCGCCTTCCCTCCCTCTTTCTTCTCTCTCTCTCTTACATACACACACATTTTGCTTTATTTCTGGATATTAACTCCAAATGTCATACCAAACTATATTAGAGCCTGAGGCAAAAAGGAAAAATCAGTAGAACTTGTCCTCTATTTAAATATTGATATTTTGTTCATGGGGTTTTGGCATTAATTTTAATGCACTATTTGAAGTCTTGACTTAGCTGGATTTTTGGTGCCCCCTTAAATGATGTGCCCAAGGCAAGCACCTCACTTGCCTTGCCCTACTTCCAATCCTGTTAGCTCCTCTTTCCCTCTGGGTGATGAGGGAAGGGAGACTCCACAGATGGGCAGAAAGAAGAGACTAATGTGATTCATTCTATGAAGTTAGCCAGGGCCAGCTGTAGTGGTTATTTTATTATCGGCAATCCACGCTGCTGGCTCAGACAGTAAAGAATCTGCTTGCCAAAGCAAGAGACGCAGATTTGATCCATTGGTCAGGAAGATCCCCTGGAGAAGGGAATGATGACCCACTCCAGTATTTTTGCCTGGAAAATCCCATGGACAGAGGAGCCTGGTGGGCTACAGTCCATGTGATCACAGAGCCAGACACGACTGAGTGACCAACACTTTCACTTTTTCACTTTTAACCCACCTATAATTTCTAGTTTTTTTAGTTTCCCCAAACTAACAATTCTTTGTGTATGGGGACCCTCATATCTTTTTTTTTTCAGTCTTGATCTTTACACATCAAATGCCCAGCACAGTTAAGCACTGAATTATTAGAACAAAGTGACAAGACACACAATGAATTCTAGATTTCATACTCACCCTTCTCTTGACCTTCCAGAAGACACCTATCTGTCATTTAAATTATTTTTAAGTTCAGATAATAAAAACACAAGCAGCTAGAAAACCAGAAAGGTAAAACTGGCTTTGGTGCAATGTTATCAGACAACAAGGAAGAAATCTGGGGTTTGTTCCTTGCTGTTTTCTTCTTCTAGAGTCAAGATGAGCAGAAGGGGACTTCCCTGGTGGTCCAGTGGCTAAGACTCCATGCTCCTAACGCAGGGAACTCAGGTTTGATCCCTGGTCAGGGAACTGGATCCCACATGCTGCAACTAAAGATTCTGCATGCCTCAACAACAACAAAAAAATCTTGCAACCCACAATGAAGATGGAAGATCTTGCATGCCACAACTAAGACCCAGCGCACCCAAAGAAATAAACTTTTAAGTATTTTCTTTTTAAGAGGAGCTGAGGGAGGTAAGATGCAGGCAAACAAGCTTCATGGAGCCAACAGGATTCCCAAAGTCTGAGGAAGGTCACCATTCTTTGACCTAACAAACTGAAGGATGCATATTACCCACTGGCTTGGGACAGGATTTGCAGGAAAACCTTCTGACTCCATTCATCTGATCTTGGGATGGAGCATAAAGGACTTAGTATTGAAATGGGATCCGAGGTGGGAGGGAGGGGGTAGATGTGTAATTACAGCTGATTCACTTTGTTTTACAGCAGAAACTAACACATTGTAAAGGAATTATACAATTTTTTAAATTAAAAAAAAAAAACAGGATCTGTGAAAAGTCTGCATTAGAGGACATTTCAAAGGAATTTTACTTCTTTCAATTAAATGCATAAATAAAAACTAATAGTATAATAGGGCTTCTCTGGGGGCTTAGCTGATAAAGAATTCACCTGCAATGCAGGAGACCTGGGTTTGATCCCTGGGTTGGGAAGATCTCCTGGAGAAGGGAATGGCTACCCACTCCAATGTTCTGGCCTGGAGAACTCCATGAACTGTATGGTCCATGGGGGTCACAGAGTTGTACACGACTGAGCAACTCTCACTTTCTTTCAATAGGTATAACAACGGATTCGTGCTGAAGTCCTAGTAAGCCTTGATCTATCATGATAGAAGGCTCTGAACTGAATTCTCTGCTTGTTTGACCACTAACTGTGTGCCCTTGAGCAAACTGCTTGCCTTCTCTGTTTTCATTTCTTTATCTGTAAAAAAGGATGTTGGACTAAATGGCTGCTAAGATCCCTTCCACCTCTGACGTTATATAGGAGAGGACACTATTCAAGGGCTGAAAGCAAGTTTGTTTATTAAATACTTCCTCCCACTGTCTTTCTGCCCTGTTGGCCTTGTTCACATCAGAAGTGTCAATTTCTTTTTTTTTTTTAGTATTTATTTATTTGGCTGCACTGGGTCTTAGTTGCTGCATATAGGATCTAGTTCCCTGGCCAGGAATCGAACTCTAGCCCCCTGCATTGGGAATTCAGAGTCTTAGCCTCTGTACCACCAGCAAGGAAGTCCCAGGAGTGTCAAATTGTTAATTAATAGGTTTCCAAACATGAAAAATACAAAGTTTTACTGTACATTTGGTTTGATTTTTTTTTATGGTTTTCTGTACATTTGGAAAGAATGAAGGTTTACCTTTTAAAGCAGAAAAATAGAGCTTGCTTAGGAGTCTAACAACTCATCCCCCCCCCCCTCAAATGAAATGGAAGATCCTGAAAATCTGGGACTTTGTGCAAAGAAAGAACAAGAATCGTGTTGGTTTTTTTTTTTTTTTTAAGGTTCTCCTTCCATTTGCAACATCTTTATGCTTCCTTTATGGATTTCTCCATCTTTTGCAACTCTACAATGAGCTATTTTAAGAGTCTGTTTTCCTTCTCTACAGTAATACTGTTCAGATAGGCAATTTAATTGTCATCATACTTTTTCTTAGTCTTTCAAGACCTTTCATTACGGTGAAATAATTTTAGGTGCACCAAGCACAAATCCATTAAATACTTTCCTTATTTCACTAATGAACTATTGTGGGTGGTAAAAATTAATTTCATTCCACCCGTGATACTCACATATCTGTTAAATTTTTATAGCTGAGAAATGAAGGTTGCAACTAACTGAAGGCAAATGAGAGTCTCCTCTTAAAATGTTAAGTCTGTTGTTTCATTTATGCCAAGATGTATCTGAAGCAAAAAAAAATCTATAAAAATACTTCACGAAATGAAAATGGCTCAACAGTTCCAATCTCAGGGTTGCTGCTGCAGAAGTTTTTATAGGCTGGATATGCTTAGGAATTAGAAGGCCCCTGTGTTCATGCACTGGAAGAAAATCGAGCAGATGTGTTTAAGCCTGTCCCAGTGGGCAAATCATTTGCAGGCTTGCACGGCACCAACACTATCAAGGTCCTGGATTGAATTGCCACTTAGCTCAGCCAATGTGGCTCAAGTCCACAGCTCAGGCTGTGGTGCTAACACCTCCCATTTCACACCTCCACCCAGGGGAGGTCACAAATGAGAAGGGTAGGGATGTGGACAGAGTCAGTCAAACCCTTCCCTGCTGCATGGAAAGGAAATCCACACTCAGGGCCTACTGACAGAGGGCCAGAGAAGGCACTCTGACAGGCAAGGGACAACACCTCGTAACAGTGACGGGTCAGACCCATGAACTCTGGTTGGAAGGCGCACTGAAAAGGGAAACAGAGACCTCCCTGACAGTCCAGTGGTTAAGACTTCACCTTCCCAGGCAGGGGGTGCAGGTTCAGTCCCATATAAGGCTGAAATCCCATATGCTTCATGGCCAAAAACCAAAGCATAAAACAAACACTGTAACAATTCAGTTGTTGTTTAGTTGCTAAATTGGGTCAGATTCTTTGGCTACCCAGTGGACTAATAGCCCAACAGGTTCCTCCGTCCATGAGATTTCCCAGGCAAGAATACTGGAGTGGGTTGCCATTTCCTTCGCCAGGGGATCTTCCCAACCCAGGGATCGAACCCACATCTCTTGCATTGGTGGGCGGATTCTTTAACACTGAGCCACCAGGGAAGTCCCGTAACAAATTCAATGAAGATGTTAAAAATGATTCACATCAGAACAAAAGAAAGAAAAGTAAAACAGAAATCGTCCTATCACACTGATGACAATAATGCTTTCATTGGTACATGGTGGGTGGGGTGGGGAATAAGAAAGTGTCTTTAGAGAAATAGCGCAACAGCCAGAGTTCTCTTTAGGGAGACAGGACAAGTGTCACACGGCAAGAAAGGTCCAAGAACTGTCCCTGAAGATATATACTTCCAGAACCACCCATGGCCTTGACAGAGGTGCAATTGGGACTGACTAGTCAGTGCTTCCTTCCTTACAGTGTCTTCCCGAACCCACGCTGATTTACTTGAGGTCAGCACCTTAGGTGGAAGGAGCAGCGTGTGGGTTTTTCTTTAGTCACATTTAATTCCAGTTTCTGCCTTCAAATATGTGCAAAGTGTTCCAGAGGGCTCCAGGAGCTTGGTGCTTGAACTCCTGCTTCTCCTTTTTCCTTCATCTCTTATTCTGGACTCCTTTCTCACTTCTCTCCACCTTTCTTTCTAA
The DNA here is from genome assembly GCF_042477335.2 of Ovis canadensis. Classification (NCBI taxonomy): domain Eukaryota; kingdom Metazoa; phylum Chordata; class Mammalia; order Artiodactyla; family Bovidae; genus Ovis; species Ovis canadensis. Next base: position 55,673,134 of record NC_091255.1, on the reverse strand, counting down.
AACCCAAATGGTTGATTGATGAGACGAAATGATCACTGATAAGAAAACAGCCTAAGACAAAAATCCCCCAAGTCATGTCCTATGGCCCCGGTGTCATTACTCAGGAGAGTCTGATGTTCATCCCGCTGCTGAGTTTAGGGCTTAACCATGTAACCAGGAAGATCAGTGATGACTTTAAAGAAAAAAAAAAAAAAAAAAGAAGAAAATGGCCATAAGGCGGGAGTGGTCATATTTTTTCTATCTAAAGAAACCATTACTTTGTTGTACTTCCATTTATCCACTCACACACACACAACCTGATACCTTTATTATTTTTAACTCTATGAAATGGCAACGAGCCACGTTAGCCTGCAGAGAATTATCAGTGGAGTCCGCTTTTAAAAAGAATGAAGGAAAAAAAAAAGGTTTCTCTCCTCAAGTGACAGTAAATTGGATAAAGCTATTTTTAGATGAAATACATCTAACTAATGTCCAGATGTGATTCTACCACATGAAGAGAAAAACAAATCTATCTAAAGCACTGAGCTGTACTTGAAAACATTCTGTAAAGATTTCTGGTAATAACGATTTATCATGGAAAGGTTTAGACATGTGGTACTGACCAGCAGCCTCTGCAGCGGTTCCCTTGGGAACAACATCTGCACACGTGGCTTCAACATGTAGACAATCCCAAGGTTTACATTCCTGATTTAATTGTTACTGACTCTCTGGGCTCACAACTCGTTGGCAGTATATCTCCACGTGAGCAGAGGGAATAAGGGGAGAACACACGAGTCAGGATTTCTGTGCTCAGCCAGTGGGGTCCTAGGATGGCTGACGTCATGAGAGATCATGTACTTGTTCAAAGGATGCTGCTTCTGCTCCGGACAGTTTTGGAAGTCCTACTCATTCACTCAGCAAATATTATTGAAGCACCTGCAGTCTTCCAAGCTGAGCATAAAGTGATGAGCAGAACAAACACAGTCCCTGTCCTCACAGTTAGAGTCCAGCGGAATATCTTTTGGAGCCCAGATTGCAAATTATGAGAGAAAAATAAAATCTTGTTACTTTGGTGACCCAAAGAGCAGTCCCAGTCTTTGCTGTGGTGCATGAACTTGAATAATGTCTGGCCATTTGAAACATCAATCCCTGAAATATAGTCACTGAAGATATTTAAAAATAACATGACACGGGCTTTAAGAGAAGAGTTACAAAGAAATCGCTGGGCAGCGGTGTCATCACTGGAATAAAGCGATGGCCTCCTACAGCGAGGAAATGGGGAGAGGCTGTGGCAGGGAACAAGGGCAAGTTGGGCAAGGGATAAAATCCCTGGCAGCACAGTGGTTAAGACTCTGTGCTCTCAACGTAGAGGGCCCAGGTTCAATCCCTGGTGATGTCACATGCTCCAACTAAGAGTTTGTGTGTCACAACTAAGGAACTCACCTGTTGCAACTAAGACACAGTACAGCCAAATAAATATACCTTAAAAAAATATATCTGGATAGAGGAGGGAGGGGGATAAAAGCATTAAATGAAGGCAGCTTCAGAGTTGAGCCAAGATAGTCAGAAAACCATGGTCAAGGTGTAATGGACTCCATCAAAGAACTGGATGTGGGGATTTCCCTGGTGGTCCAGTGGTCAAGAAGCTGCCTGCCAATACAGAGGGTGTTGGTTCAGTCCTTAGGAAGATCCTGCGTGCTGAAGGGCAATTAAGCCCATGTGCTGCAACTCCTGAGCCCACACACCCTGCATACAGCCTGTGCTCCGCAACGAGAGAAGCCACTGCAGTGAGAAGCCCAAGCTCCGAAACTAGATAGTAGCCCTGGCGCGTCACAGCTAGTGAAAGCCTGTGCACAGCAGCAAAGCCCCAGCACAGTCAAAAATGAATGAATAAATAAAGACAGAAAAAATTTTAAAACCTGGATGGGGAAGCACAGGAGCTAGGTTTACAATGTGGGCACCAAAGTCCAGGGCAGTAAAAGAGTTAAGTGTTGTGTGTTTTTTTTTTTTTTCCAGATTAAAGATGGATTTGCATGTAGCCCTCTAAACTCTCCTACTCAAAGGCTCTTACAAATATCCCAGTCTCTGCAGAGAAATTTAGCCGCAACCTGGGGTGTGCCTTGTAGGCATGAAATTGAGCTGATCGAACTGATGAAGATATCAGGCTTGCAACATCGGTTTCACTCACATTACCCTCAACAGCTCAACTAACCAGGACAGGCCAGGGCTGGCTTCCTTTCCCTCCTTAAGAGCCACCCTCATCGGGATAATCTTTTAAGCCTAGCAGATCAGAAATATTCTTATCTTGTGCTTCTTGGCACCACAGGCGATGCTGCTTCCCTATAGGGACTCTGATAGAGTTGACCTCCACCCCAATACCCTGATTTACCCTGGTGGTTTTATTTTTTATTGGCGTATAATTGTTGTACAATGTTGTGTCAGTTTCTGTTGTACAACAAAGTGAATCAGCTATAAATATACATATATCCCCTCCCTCCCACTCCCCCATCCCACCCCTCTAGATCATCACAGAGCACTAAGCTGAGCTCCCTGTGTTACACAGAAGCTTCCCACTAGCTATCTATTTTACACGTGGGGGGTGTATGTGTGGGGGGTGTGGGTGTGTGTGTGTGTGTGTGTGGGTGTGTTAGTGGTTCTCTCCTAATTCATCCCACCCTCCCCTTTCCCCACTGTGTCCACAGGTTCCCTCTCTGTCTGCATCTCTATTCCTGCCCTACAAATAGGTACATCTATACCATTTTTTTCTAGATTCTCATAACACCGGTGGTTTTAAAATATACCTCAAATATACATCTATGGGATGGCCTGGTGGGTGGGACCAGAGTTCCCTACTTGGGTAGATACAGAGCTTTTCTTTTAAAAATCAGTTTTCTAAACTGGTCTCCATGCAAGATTTTGTTAGATAAAACAAAATAATTCAGAGGAGGTTCTAGTATATATTTTTGTAGAAAACAAGGTGGGATGCTTGAAATAGCTGTTCTAGACCAAGAGTCAGCAGTCATTTCAACCATATGTGGATAAACCGGGCTAGACCGTGGGGTAAGCAGATTCCTTTTGTGGTCTGTTAAGCCCCAGGCATGGACAAAAAAGAAAATAATAGGAAATCAATAAAAGAAGAGGGATGTCAGAGAAAGAAAAGGATTAATTTCTATAATAGTGGTTTGGAGGCCTCTCTTCCCAGAAAATGTACACTTATACACATTCACATAATACACTGCAAACCATCCATAGGGCTCTGTCAACCATGAAGACCCTCATTTAGGGACCCAGGTTGAAAGCACCCATGGGAGGACTCCCTCACAGCAACAACCTTAGGTTACCCTATCAGTTACACAGGGTGCCTGCTGTGAAGCCAATATTCTGGAATTCTCATTTTTATTTAATGCAACTCTGATCTTTCCTAGTTATACTCGCATGGATGTTGCTATGAATCACAGTGTTGCTCAGTCACTAAGTCACGTCTAACTCTTTGTAACTCCATGGACTGCAGCATGCTAGGCTTCCCTGTCCTTCACCATCCCCCAGAGTTTGCTCAAATTTGTGTCCATTGAGTTGGTGATGCCATCCAACTATCTCATCCTCTGTCTCCCACTTCTCCTTCCCTCAATCTTTCCCAGCATCAGGGTCTTTTCCAATGAGTTGGCTCTTTGCATCAGGTGGCCAAAACATTGGAGCTTCAGCATCAGTCCTTCCAGTGAATATTCAGAGTTGATTTCCTTTAGGATTCACTGGTTTGATGAACCACAGTGAACCACACTCAAAGTTTTGGACATAGGCTTTCAAATGTTTTACTTAGAATTCATCTAATTTAATAGGCTTTATCAGCTACTCTCCAATCCATATCTTTAGATCTCTAATCTGAAGAAATAACGTAATTGTCAGATTCAAGTAAAGTCTACCACTTGCCAAAGGTGTTTCAACACTTGTTGTATTAATAGCTCCCCTTGGAAGCACAAACAATTGAGGCTTTTGCTGGAGACATCTAATATTATTTGGTTATTTTAATAGCACTAGCCTCCTGGTATCATCAGTAAGCCTCTCATACTCCCTTAGGCCTTGATGGTTGTTGAAACTGACACTTTTAATCAACCTCTATTTAAAACCTTAAGATCAGGACTTCCCTGGTGATCCAGTAGCTAAGACTCTGCATTCCCAATGCAGGGGACCCAGGTCTGATCCCTGGTCAGGAACTATACACCACATGCCACAGCCAAGGGTTTGCATGCCACACTGAGACCCGGTGCAGCCAAACAAATGTTTAAGTACAGTTAAAAAAAAAATAACCTTAAGACCAAGTAATTGTGCCCAAGTCATTACCCTGTTATGCTTGATCCTTACTCAGAATAATCATTGCCTTTCAGGCCATCCATCCTCTCTTGCACTAACAGAGTAGGGTTTAATTCCAGCACAGACTTTCCCTTCTGAGTTCTGGCCTCACATATCCAGTGATTATATGTACCAGAGACACCTAAACTCAATACGCCTAAAGCTAGACTCTTCTTTCCTCCAGATCTACTCTTCACCTGTCTACCTGCAGGCACCACCACATAGACCATGCTTAAGACAAAGTTGTGTCTTGCGTCCAGTAAGTGATAAGGTCTTCATGAGTCTGCCTCCCTCATAGCCAGGCACTTTTGTTCATGTCTCCATCTACCTTCTGGATTACTGCAGCAACCTCAGTGGATTTTCAGCCCCTCTCCCTTCAATCTGTTGCCAATAACCTTTTGAAATTACAAATCTGGTCTTAGAACCATTACCACTTAAAATCCTCCAACAGGGACTGCCCTGGTGGTCCAGGGGCTAAGACTTCACGCTTCCAATGCAAGGGGTCCAGGTTCCATCCCTAATCAGGGAACTAGATCCCACATGCTGGAACTAAGAGATCCCACACGTGACAACTAAGACCCAGCGCAGCTAAAAAAAACCCTTCGATATCTGTCCCTTGCCCTCAAAATACAAATCAGACTCCTTGGCATAGAATTTAAGGCTCTTCCTAAGCTGTCCCTGTGTCTCCCCCAACGCCCCCAGGCCAGCGCTTGGGCCTGGTAAACCACATGCTATCCCTCTGGATGATGGCCTTTCCCTCTTGAGCACACTTTTCCCTTGCTTCACACCTATGCGTTCTTCAAAAGTATATGAAATGTTGACATGGGCACTATTTTGGTGTTGGATGCACATTTTATGATTTCTAATCCTTCCAATGATCCCCTGAGACCTGCAGAATTTGGTGAAAGGCATGCAGCTAATGAGTAGCTAAATAGGAACTCAGATCAGGCCTGCTTGATTCCAGTGCCTACAATCTTTCCAGGAAGCCAAGATGCCCCACTTCAGAACAGCACTCAGATGTTGCAGGGGCCTCCCCTGCCTCTCCTCTGGCCTGGCTCTTACAGCACCCCACCAGGGCTTTCCTCTAACTGCCTCCAAAATACACAGGGAAGTGTTGCTCAGTCACTGTCCTATGTTGTGAGCTTCTAGTGGGCAAACAGTGGGCCTTTTAATTAAAAAAGGGACTTCCCTGATGGTCCAGTGGTTAAGACTCTGCACTCTCATTGAAGGGGCCACAGGTTTGATCCCTGGGCAGGGAATTAAGATCCCACATGCCATGGGGTCACCCAATAAACAAATAAATAAAGTTGTTTTTTAAAAAAAGGAAAGAAAAGGGACTTACCTGGTGGCCCAGTGGCTAAGATGCCCCCCAGTGCCGGAGGCCTGGGTTTGATCACTGGTCATGAAGCTAGATCCCACATGCCACAACTAAGATTCCACATGCTGCAACCTAAACAAACACACACACACGCTAAACAAGATCCTGCATGCCACAGTGAAGATCTGCAGCTAAGAGCTGGAGCAGCCAGATAAATATCTTTAAAAAAAAAAAAAAAAGAAAGAACACCTGATCACAAAGCTAAAATTTAACTAATATATTGAACTATGAATAGACCCCATGCCCCACATCCAGTCCAGCTACTTAGAAGTAACCAATGTTCACTTCCTTCTTGTATAACCTTCCAGAAATGTTCATGACTATGGAAATATATATACAAATATGTTTTCCCCCAACAGATGGCCTCAAACTGTACATACTTTTCTGCAATTTGCTTTTTTCCTAAAAACTACATTTTAGACATTTTTCTACATCAGCATGTGCAGCTCTACATCTTTTTTTACAGAAATAAATCCATGTATACTATTTTCACAACTCGTATAAAGGAAGAATAAAACTCACTGCTTAAAGGTTATAAAGTCAGTGTGGGAAAAAAAAAAGTCTAGCCATGTGCTGTTTATAAGAGAAATACCTAAAACATGATGCAGAAGGCCTGAAAGTTGAGGGATTCTCTCCTACACTGTTGGTAGGAATGTAAATTGCTGCAGACACTATGACGAGCAGTATGGAGATTCCTTAAAAAAACTAAAAACAGAGCTACCATATGACCCTACAATCCCATTCCTGGGCATATATCCAGAGAAAACCATAATTGACAGAGACACATGCACCCCAATGTTCACTGCAGCACTGTTTGCAAAAGCCAAGACATGGAAGCAGCCTAAAGTCCACTGACAGATTAATGGATAAAGAAGATATAGCACACACACACACACACACACACACACACACACACACACACACACACAAAGGAATATTACTCAGCCACAGAAAAAGAATGAAATATTGCCACCTGCGGCAACATGGATGGACCCAGAGATAATCGTACTAAAGTAAGTCAGATGAGAAAGACAAATATCATATCCTATTGCTTATATGTGGAATCTAAAAAAAAAGATGCAAATTAACTTGTATATAAAACAAAAGTGAGGGCAGGAGGAGAAGGGGACGACAGAGGATGAGATGGTTGGATGGCATCACGGACTCAATGGACATGGGTTTGGGTGGACTCCGGGAGTTGGTGATGGACAGGGAGGCCTGGCGTGCTGCAGTTCATGGGGTCGCAAAGAGTTGGATATGGTTGAGCAAATGAACTGAACTGAAAACAAAAATAGACCCAAAGACATAGAAAACAAATTTATGGTTACCAAAGGGGAAAGATGGGGAGGGATAAATTAGGCATTTGAGATTAGCATATATCACACTACTATATTTAAAACAGATAACCAACAAGGACCTACTATATAGCACAGGGAACTATAATCAATATTTCATAATAACTTATAAGAGAAAAGAATCTGAAAAAGAATATATGTGTGCGTATAACTGTATACCTGAAACTAACACAATATTGTAAATCAACTGTATTTCAATAGGAAAAACACCAAAAGGTGGAAAAGAGACAAAAAAAGACAAAACAACAAACTGTTCTTGAGAGTTGTTTAAAAAAAAGTCAAGGGATTCATTAAATAAGAATACATGAATCTGTCTGTGTGTGTCTATTTAAATAAATAAATGGAGGAGAAGCGAAATTTCTGCCTTACAGAAGAAAACTAACCTGTAAGTATGGATCAAATGATGAACGGAGAAAACTGCCACTTGGCAACCATCAGAGTAATAACTGATGCAAGCAAGAATCATTGGTTTTTACTAAAGGGCAGACACTTGAGAAGGAGAAGGCAGTGGCACCCCACTCCAGTACTCTTGCCTGGAGAATCCCATGGACAGAGGAGCCTGGTAGGCTTCAGCCCATGGGGTTGCAAAGAGTCGGACACGACTGAGCAACGTCGCTTTCACTTTTCACTTTCACGCATTGGAGAAGGAAATGGCAACCCACTCCAGTGTTCTTGCCTGGAGAATCCCAGGGACGGGAGAGCCTGGTGGGCTGCCGTCTGTGGGGTCACACAGAGTCAGACACCACTGAAGTGACTTAACAGGAGCAGCAGCAGCAGACGCTTGAGAAATCACAGCTTATTCGCAATTGTCTCAAAATCTCTCTCCAAAAGAGAGAGGGAATTTACAAATTACAAAAGGAAAAATAAGAACTTTCTAATGAAAATTCTTGAATCACCACCCTAACCGGGTGATGTAAATTAGCAACACAGTTAACGTGCGAATCATCTGATATCAGGTACTAAGAAGGACACAGCATTACTTCTGGGGTATTTCTGTCCAAATGCATAATGTGAATATCGTTGCGATATTCACAAACCCAGCTCCGAAGACATCCTGGAACAGTAACAGATCCTTCAAAAAAGTCAAGTTCATGAGAGACAATGAAAGCACTGAGGAAGCATTTCAGATTTAGAGTAGCTAAAGAGATGTGACAACAGAATGCAATCTGTGATTCAGGACTTTCTTTTGCTATAAAGGACAAGGATTTGTCTTAACAGGGATAAATCCCAATGGTCTTCCAAGATTACAAATCTGATCTTATAGCCACCTCTACTTGACTTCTTCCAATAGAGGCCCTTTGCCTTCAAGATAGAAACCAAATCTGTTAGCATGATATTCATTGCTCTTTGTAAGATGTCCCATTTGTAAATTCTTCAGTATGTATCTCTAAGCAATGACTTTTTCTTTTGGCCACACTGCTCGGCATGTGGGATCTTAGTTCCCTGACCTGGGGTCGAAACTGCATCCCCTGCAGAGGAAGCACAAAGTCTTAGCCACTGGACCACCAGGGAAGCCCCTCTAAGCAATGACTTTCTTGTTGATGGCAATATAGCCATGATTTCATACAGGGCTGGTACAGGAGCTACTAGATAGTAGACTCAGAGCCTGTGGGCCAGCCCCCACCATCCACAATGGTGGAAGCACAAGGGTACAGTTGCTACGCTGGTGCTAAGTCGCTTCAGTCGTGTCTGACTCTGTGCGACCCCATAGATGGCAGCCCACCAGGCTCCCCCATCCCTGGGATTCTCCAGGCAAGAACACTGGAGTGGGTTGCCATTTCCTTCTCAAATGCATGAAAGTGAAAAGTGAAAGTGAAGTCACTCAGTCGTGTCGGACCCTCAGCGATCCCATGGACTGCAGCCCACCAGGCTCCTCCATCCATGGGATTTTCCAGGCAAGAGTACTGCTATAGATAAGCTGAATTCCATATCTCTAAGAGAAAGTTGGCTTAAAGCTCAACATTTAGAAAACGAAGATCATGGCATCTGGTCCCAACACTTCATGGGAAATAGATGTGGAAACAGTGTCAGACTTTTATTTTTTGGGGCTCCAAAATCACTGCAGATGGTGACTGCAGCCATGAAATTAAAAGACGTTTGCTCCTTGGAAGAAAAGTTATGACCAACCTAGATGGTATATTCAAAAGCAGAGACATTACTTTGCCCACTAAGGTCCGTCTAGTCAAGGCTATGGTTTTTCCTGTGGTCATGTACGGATGTGAGAGTTGGACTGTGAAGAAGGGTGAGCACCGAAGAATTGATGCTTTTGAACTGTGGTGTTGGAGAAGACTCTTGAGAGTCCCTTGGACTGCAAGGAGATCCAACCAATCCGATGCCGGGGGCCAGCGTGAGGAATCCCGCCCGTGACAAGGTCATGCGGAAGGAAGCCTAACAAAACACAAGGACGTGATCAGGTTTCAGGGGTTCTCCCTGGAATTTCCTGAGCATCCACCCCCCAAGACCAGAGTCTGCCTGCTTTACTGTGTTATGCTTTCCACCTACTCTTCTGTCATTAACAGGGGGCTGTCCCCCTACCACTTTTTCTGGAAAAAATTAGAGCTTTTAGATAATAAATCTCCTGGGCATAATACGAGTATTTCAATCCAAAAACCCCTCTGATGGCTTTCTAGCCTGCCTGCAGGACTCATACAGCTGTGCATGTGATTGTTTGAGGCCTCCTGACCGCAGGAGGCACAGGAAGCTTCAAACATCCTAGGAATGTAGGGGCTTCCGAGGAGTCAAAATCATTAGAATAGGACTGATTAAAGGTTTCATTGGTTGAGCCAATACTTGCTGCCAAATTTTCATATCTTTTATTTTTAGATATAGTTGGTATATAGAAAAACAGGTAGTAGACCTGGTATTAGCAACATTAGATCTTTGAGTTAAGTACTTTCTTTGTTATAACCCACTGCACCTTTGTTCTACAGGAATGTAACTTTATTTAGTACTTTGAGGGTGATGCAGAGTAAAGAAAAAACACTTCTAGGGAAAAGGAGTTTTCTGGTTGATAGACAATCATCCAGGAAGAGAGCCATAAAAATGTTAACAGGCCTCTTGGCCAGAAGATAATGTAAACCACCTGAGACATTTGTATACCGGAGGGTATGCAAAAAGAAAGCCTTGTTTGACTGCTGCCCCTGCATAACTCTGCACATTCCACTATTTCTTTATGTACAACTTGGGGTATATAAGCTGATTTTGAAAAATAAAGTTTTTAGAGTCTTGCACCGATGCTGGGCTTCCCCATGTCATTCTTTTCTCTCCTTTTTTCAGCTGAATTCCCATCTGGAGTGGGGAGGCTCACCACATCTACTTACTTGCCCTGGCTGCTAAGACCCACGCGAAAGGGAGCCTAAGGCGGGGCACCCTTGGATATTCAAGTGGGCGCCGGTGGCCTAACGTAGATGGTGCAAATCTCTTGTCCTGAGATTTTATTGGTTTTCCCCATAAACCAAGTTATTCAGCCTCTTTTCTCCACTTAATTTTCTACTATACTATTTCCTCCTAATCTTATATTAATAAATAAGTTTTTTTCCTCACCTACTCTGTTTCCCCTTCAAATCACCCTGGATCCACCGGGGCTGGACCCCGGCACCATTCTGAAGGAGATCAGCCCTGGGATTTCTTTGGAAGGAATGATGCTAAAGCTGAAGCTCCAGTACTTTGGCCACCTCATGCGAAGAGTTGCCTCATTGGAAAAGACTCTGATGCTGGGAGGGACTAGGGACAGGAGGAGAAGGGGATGACAGAGGATGAGACTGCTGGATGGTATCACTGACTCGATGGACATGAATCTGAGTGAACTCCGGGAGTTGGTGATGGACAGGGAGGTCTCGCATGCTGTGATTCACGGCGTCGCAAAGAGTCAGACACGCCTGAGCAACTGAACTGAAGAGTGATGCTAGGTCAGTATTTTTAAACCCACTTTCTCTCCAGGTGATTTGAGTATGTAGTTGGCCCCTACTCTACTCTCCTCTCCCTACCCTCCACTCTTGAGCTCTGGGGATGAGAAACCATAGTTCTGGGGACCTACAGTCTTTTTTTTTTTTTAATATTTATGTATTTGGCTATGCTGGGCTCAGTTGCAGCACGCGAACTCTTAGTTGTGGCATGCAGAATTCTAGTTCCCTAACCAGGGTTCAAACCTGAGTCCCCTGTATTGGGAGTGTGAAGTCTTAGCCACTGGCCAACCAGGGAAGTCATGGACCCACAATCTTGAGATTCTATCTGGGAGGATTCACCTTGCTATGCCCACTCCCCTGTGCTGCACCTGGCTCCTCTGGACTCTAGCATTGCCATATAAGATGCATGCTTTCCACAGATACAGAAATTTGTCATCTCCAATAGACACATCTCCTTGAGGCTGACCGGGAAGCCATGGGGAAGGCACTGAACCAGAGATTCTGGGAGTCTCAGAGGAGGGGGCAAGATGTCCCCAGGTTGGAAATTCCAGAAAGGCCTCCTGGAGGGAGTGGCTTTTGGGCAGGGCCATCAAAGTAGGATGGGTGGGTGGAGATCTATCACTGGACTTGCTCCTATCTGATCTGAATTCTCTGAAAGCCTGAGGCATTTTATTTCTCTTCTCCACCCTTTTCCCCACTTGAATTAAAATGTGATCTTCTGCATCTTGAGGGTGCTTTACAGCATGGGCTTTAGAGTCCGAGAATACTGGGTCTGTAAATGTGTGGTCTGGGGTGTGTCAGGGGACCTCACTGACCTCAGCTTCCTCATCAGAGAGCTGGGGTTGATGGCATGTCATAGGGTTGCAGGAAGAATTGAATGGAATGCTCTAGACAGAGAAAATCACTGAAGCTGAGCAGTTGAACAGTCATCCTGAGGGGGCTTCAAGAGGGTTTGATGGACTTGGATAGGACACTTGTCATATCTCAAGTGGCAAAAATATTACCTTACTCTCTTAATTAAATGTCTTATTTTGAGATCACTGCAGATTCACATGCAGTTGTAAGAAATAACTCAGAGAAGTCCTGTATATCCTTTACCAAGTTTCCCCCAATGGTAAGTCTTACGAAACTGTAGGACTATCAGCCAGAATATTGATGCTGATACAATCGCGATTCAGAACATTTCCTTCTCCACCAAGAGTTCCCAGGCTGCCTTTTTATAAGTACACCCACTTCTCTTCCACCCCATCCACTCCTTAACTCTTCAGTTCAGTTCAGTTGCTCAGTCGTGCCTGACTCTTTGCAACCCCATGGACTGCAGCATGCCAAGCCTCCCTGTCCATCACCAACTCCCAGGAGCTTGCTCAAACTCATGTCCATCGAATTGGTGATGCCATCCAAACATCTCATTAGTTCTTCGCACCAGGTGACCAAAGTATTGGAGTTTCAGCTTCGGCATCAGTCCTTCCAATGAACACTCAGGACTGATTTCCTTTAGGATTGACTGGTTTGATCTCCCTGCAGTCCAAGGGACTCTCAAGAGTCTTCTCCAACACCACAGTTCAAAAGCATCAATTCTACAGTGCTCAGCTTTCTTTATAGTCCACTTCTCACATCTATACATGACTACTGGGAAAACCATAGCTTTGACAGGACAGACTTTTGTCAGCAAAGTAATATCTCTGCTTTTTAATATGCTGTTTAGGTTGGTCATAGCTTTTCTTCCAAGGAGCAAGCGTCTTTTAATTTCATGGCTGCAGTCACCATCTGCAGTGATTTCGGAGCCCCTCGAAATAAAGTCCATCACCGTTTCCATTGTCTCCCCATCTATTTGCCATGAAGTGATGGGACCAGATGCCATGATCTTAATTTTTGAATGTTAAGTTTTAAGCCAGCTTTTTCACTCTCCTCTTTCACTTTCATCAAGAGGTTCTTTAGTTCTTCCTTGCTTTCTGCCATAAGGGTTGTGTCATCTGCGTACCTGAGGGTATTGATATTTCTCCTGCCAATCTTGATTCCAGCTTGTGCTTCATCTAGCCCGGCATTTCGCATGATGTACTCTTCATATAAGTTAAATAAGCAGGGTGACAATATACAGCCTTGACGTACTACTAACCCCTGGAAACCGCTAATCTATTTCTATAATTTTATCATTTCGAGAGTGTCATGCATGCAGGGAGCTCAAACCCGGTGCTCTGTAACAACGTAGAAGGGTGGGATGGGGTAGGAGGAGGGAGGGAGGGAACATATGTATACCTATGGCTGATCCATGTTGATGTATGGCAGAAACTAACGCAATATTGTAAAACAATTATCCTCAAATTAGAAATAAATTTATTAAAAACAACCAAAAAGAACCCAAACCTACCAACCAAAGAGTGTCTTGTAAATGGAATCACATAGTATATAATCTCTTGGGATTGCCTTTATTCATTTGGCATAATTCTCTGAAGAGACATGAAAAGGTTGTTGTGTGAATAATTCATTCATTTACGTTGTTGAATATTATCTTGGATGGACCACCATTTAACCACTCACCTGTTGAAAGACATCTAGGCTGTTTATAGTCTGGGGCTACTATGGATAAAGCTGCAATTAACATTTGTGTATAGGTTTTTATGTGAACTGAATATATGTTTTCATTTTTCTGAAACAAATGTCCAAGATTGTAATTTCTGGGTTGCCTGGTCATTATGTGTTTAGTTTAAGACATTGTTGAACTGTCTTCCAGAGTGGCTGTACCATCTTAACTTCATGCCAGCAATACATGAGTGAGCCAGTTTCTCTGCATCACTGCTGGCATTTGATATTGTAGTTATTTCTTATTTTAGCTTTTCTGACAGGCAAGTAGCAGTATCTCACTGTGGTTTCAGTTTGGATTTCTCTAATGGCAAATAGGGAGGAGGAAATGGCAAACCACCCCAGTATACTTGTCATGAGAACCTCATGAACTGTATAAAAAGATGAAAAGATGTGCCACTGAAAGATGTCCCCCATGTCAGAAGGTTTCCAATATGCTACTGGGGAAGAGTAGAAGGCAACTAATAATAGCCCCAGAAAGAATGAAGCAGCTGAGCCAAAACGGAAACGATGCTCAGTTGTGGATGTGTCTGGTGATGAAAGTAAAATCCAGTGCTGCAGAGAACAGTATTGCATAGGAACCTGGAATGTTAGGCCCGTGAATCAAGGAAAATTGGACATGGTCAAGCAGGAGATGGTAAGAATAAACTTCAACATCCTAGGAATCAGTGAACTAAAATGGACATGGACAGGAATGGACGAATTTAATTCAGAAGACCATTATATCTACTACTCTGGGCAAGGGTCCTATAGAAGAAATGGAGTAGCCCTCATAATCAACAAGAGTCCAAAATGCAGTACTTGGGTACAACCTCAAAAATGACAGAATGATCTCAGTTTGTTTTCAAGACATGCCATTCAACATCACGGAAATTCAAGTCTATGCCCCTCCTACCAATGCCAAAGAAGCTGATCAGTTCTACGAAGACCTAGAAGACCTCCTAGAACTAACACCAATAAAAGATGTTCTATTCGTTGGGGATTGGAATGCAAAAGTAGGAAGTCAAGAGATACCTGGAGTAACAGGCAAGTTTGGCCTTGGAGAACAAAATAAAGCTGGGCAGAGACTAATTGAATTCTACCAAGAGAATGCACTGGTCATATCAACACCCATTTTCAACAACACAAGAGATGACTTTACACATGGACATCACCAAATGGTCAATACTGAAATCAAATTGATTACATTCTTTGTACTGAAGATGGAGAAGCTGTATACAGTCAGCAAAAACAAGACCTGGAGCTGACTGTGGTTCAGATCATCAGCTTCTCATAGCAACATTCAGGCTTAAACTAAAGAAAGTGGGGAAAAACCACTAGGTCAGCCAGGTACAACTTAAGGTGACGAATAGATTCAAGGGATTAAATACAGTAAACAGTATGCCTGAAGAACTAGGGACAGAGGTCCAAAATATTGTACAGGAGACAGTGAACAAAACCATTCCAAAGAAAAAGAAAAGATGGCAAAGTGGTTATCTGAGGAGGCTTTACAAATAGCTGAAGAAAGAGAAGCGAAATGCAAGGGCAAAAGGGAAAGGTACGTCCAACTAAACGCAGAGTTCCAAAGAACAGCAAGGAGAGGCAAGAAGGCCTTCTTCAAAACAGTGCATAAAACTAGAGGAAAACAACAGAAGGGGAAAGATGAGAGATCTCTTCAGGAAAATTGGAAATATCAAGGGAACATTTCGCCCAAAGATGAGCACAATAAAGGACAGAAACGGCAGAGACCCAGTCAACTCAGAAAAGATGGAAAGAACACACAGAAGAATTGTACAAAAAAGATCTTAATGAACCAGATAACTATGATGGTGTGGTCTGTCACCCAGAGCCATTCTGGGGTGTGAAGTTAAGTGAGCCTTAGGAAGCACTGCTGTCAATAAAGCTAGTGGATGCAATGGAATTCCAGTAAAGCTACTCAAAACCCTAAAGGATGATGCTGTCAAAGTGCTGTACTCAATATGTCAGCAAATTTGGAAGACCCAGCAGTGGTCACAGGACTGGAAAAGGTCAGTCCTCATCCCAGTCCCCAAGAAGGGTAGTACTAAAGAATGTTCAAACCATCAGACAATTGCACTCATCTCTCATGCTAGTACCATCATACTTAAAATATTGCATGCTAGGCTTCAGCATTATATGAACCAAGAACTCCCAGACGTCCAAGCTGGGTTTAGAAAAAGCAGAGGAACCAGAGATTAAATTACCAACATCTGGTGAATCATAGAGAAAGCAAGCGAATGCCAGAAAAACATCTACTTCCGTTTCATTAACTGTGCTAAAGCTTTTGACTGTGTGGATCATAACAAACTGTGGAAAACTCTTAAAGAGATAGGAATACCAGACATCATCTTACCTGTCTCCTGAGAAACCTGTAGGCAGGTCAAGAAGCAACAAGTTAAAACCCTGTATGGAACAACTGACTGGTTCGGGACTGAGAAAGGAGTACGACAGGGCTGTCTGCTGTCACTCTGTCTATTTAATCTATACACTGAGCACATCATGAGAAATGCCAGGCTGGATGAGTTATAAGCTGGAATCAAGACAAGTGGGAGAAACATAAACAACCTCAGATATGTGGATGATATCACTTTAATGGCAAAAGCAAAGAAGAACTAAAGAGCCTCTTGATGAGGGTGAAGGAGGAGAGTGAAAGAGCTGGCTTAAAACTAAATCTTAAAAAACCTAAGATCATAGCATCCGGCCCCATTACTGGCAAACAGAAGGGGAAAATGTGGAAGTAGTGACAGATTTCCTCTTCTTGGGCTCTAAAATCACTGCGGATGGTGACTGCAGCCATGAAATCAGATGACGACTGCTTCTTGGCAGGAAAGCAATGACAAACCTAGACAGTGTGTTGAAAAGCAGAGACATTACTCTGCTGACAAAGGTCCATATAATTAGGGCTATGGTCTTCCCAGTGGTCACATACAGTTGTGAGAGCTGGACCATAAAGAAGGCAGAGCGCCAAAGAATTGATGTGTCCCAACTGTGGTGCTGAAGAAGACTCTTGAGAATCCCTTAGACAGCAAGGAGATCAAACCAGTCAATCTTAAGGGAAACCAACCCTAAATACTCATTGGAAGGACTGATGCTGAAGCTGAAGCTCTAGTATTTTGGTCACCTGATGTGAACAGCCAACTCTTTGGAAAAGTCTCTGATGCTGGGGAAAAAAATGTGGGCAGAAGGAGAAGAGGGCATCAGAGGATGAGATGGCTGGATGGCATCACTGATGCAATGGACATGAACTTGGGCAAACTTTGGGAAATGATGAGGGACAGAGAGGTCTGGCATGCTGCAGTCCATGGAGTTGCACAGAGCCAGACACTGTTAGGCGACTGAACAACGACAAATAATATTGAACATCTTTTCATGTGTTTTTTGCCATCTTTAATAGCATCTCCATGCCTTTTGGCTGTCTTCTAATTGGATTTTTACCTATTTTATTGCTGAGTTTTGAAAATTCTTTACATATTCTAGATATTCTGAGTATCATATATGTGGCTTGCAAATATTTCCAGAGCTTTTTTTTTTTTTGTCTTCACAGAATCTTTTGCAGAACAAAAATTTCAATTTGATGAAGTCTCATTGATCAGTTTTTCTTTTTATGGACATTATTATTTTGCTGTCAGGTCTAAGACTTTTCCTAGACCTAGGTTGCAAAGATTTTCTATTTTTTTTCTAATTGTCTTACAGTTTTACATTTCATAGTTAAGTTTATGACCCTTTTTGAGTTTTCTTTTTTGTAGCAAATGAGTTTTTTTTTTTCATTTGTTTTTGCCTATAGATATCTAATTGCTTCAGCACCATTTTTTGAGGTTTGCCTCCTTTGAATTGGTTTTACATATTTGTCAAAAATCATTTGGGCATATTCGTGTGAGCCTCTTTCTAGATTTTCTTTTTTGTTCCATTAATATGGCTAAAGTGTCTCTTTGCCAATACTATGCAGCTATAATGACTACAGCTATAGCGTAAGTCTTGAAATCTAGTAGACTGACTTGTTGTTTAGTCACTAAGTCATGTTCAGCTCTTTTGTGACCCCATGGACTGTAGCCCATGAGGCTCCTCTCCATGGGATCTCCCAGGAAAGAATACTGCGGTGGTTTGCCATTTCCTTCTCCTGGGGATCTTCTCAACCCAGGGACCCAATCCTCGTCTCTTGAATTGGCAGGTGGATTCCTCACCACTGAGCCACCAAGAGAGCCCAGCAGACTGACTACTTCCAGTTTATTCTTTTTCAAAGTTGTTTTAGCTTTTGTTTTGATTTTCCCTATGAAGCTTAGAAAATTCTTGTCAATATCTATAAAAAGTCTTGCTGGAATTTTGATAGGAATTAAAATTTTATATCCATCTGGGCAGAATTGATATCTTTACTATGTTGAGTCTTCCAATTCATGAAAAAGGAATATCTTGCCATTTATTTAGATATTCTTTGATATCTTTCCTCATATTGTAGAATTTACAACATACAAGTCCTATTCTTGTTTTGTTAAATTTACACCTCGGCATTTTGGGGGGAATGACTGTTTATAGTATTTTAAATTTTTGTATCCACATGTTCATTGGTAGTATACAGAAATATAATTGATTTTTGGATTTTGATCTTATATTACACACCCTTGAGCTCACTTAGTTCCACAAGGGTTTTGTTTGGTTGGTTTAATTGTTTTTTGTTGGGTGGGGGAGGCAGATTCTTTGGGATTTTTTATGTGGTCATGTCATCTACAAATAGGAAACTCTGTATTCCTTCCTTCTCAACTTATATGCATTTCATATTCTTTCTTTTTTATACTGATTCGACCTTCCAGCACTATGTTCAATAAGAATGGTGATGGTGGACCTCCTTGGCTGGCCTCAGTCTTAGAGGAAAAGCTTCAGTCTTTCCCCATCAAGTATAATCTTAACTGTTAAAGGTGTTTTGTAGATGCTCAAAGGCTTGGGATAGATTATTTCCATTCCAAAGGAGAGAAACAGGAAAGAAGGAAAGGGTGATGGGTCTCAAGCAATGCTAAAACCTAGCAAGGCAAAGGCCACTGGACTTAAGGCTTGAGAATCATCCACGCTCTGCCTCCTGGATCCTCCAAGACAGCGATTCCGCTTCTGTGGCTTCCTTCGTTTCACCTCTTTTCTTTATGACCCCTTTAATTCAAATTGCCTGGGTCTTTGCTGGTAGAATCCCACCTCTATTTCTGGCCTCTGTTTATTTCCATGTACGGACTCTCTAGTTGTGGTGCATGGGTTTAGTTGCCCTGCAGCTTGTGGGATTTTAATTCCCCAAACAGGGATTGAATCTGTGTCCCCTGTATTGGAAGGTGGATTCTTAACCACTTGACCACCTGTGAAGTCCTCTGTCTCATTGTTTTTTAACAATATGGACAGGTTGGAAATTTTCTGAATCTTCAAGTTCTGGTTCCCTTTTCTTAATTCCTCCTTCAATTCATCTCTCCTCTTCCACATTTTACTCGAAGTATTCAGGAGGAACCAAACTTCTCTGTCAGTGGTTTCTTCTGGAAATCTCAGCAAAGTATCTAATTTGATCGTTCACAATTCTACCATTCCCAAAACACTAGAACACATTTCAGCCAAGTTCTGTGCCAGCTTATAATGAGGATCACCTTTCCTCCAATGTTCAAACTCCTGTTTCTCATTTCTGTCCAAGATCTCACCAAAATCACTTCTTTTGTTGTTGTTTTTAGGCCACACCACGTGGTTGTGGGATTTTAGTTCCCTGACTAGGGATTGAACCTGAGCCCTCAGCAGTGAGACTGCAGAGTCCTAACCACTGGACATCCAGGGAAGTCCCTCACCAAAATAACTTTTAACATCTATATTTCTAGCATGCACCTCAAAACTCTTCCGGCCTTTACCCGCTGCATGCATGCATGCTAAGTCAGTGCAGTCATGTCCGACTCTGTGTGACCCTATGGACTGTAGCCCACCAGGCCCCTCTGTCCATGGGATTTTCCAGGCGAGTGTACTGGAGTGGGTTGCCATGCCCTTCTCCAGGCTTTACCCATTACCCGGTTCCAAAGCTGCTTCTGCATATACAAGTAGTTGCTACAGCAGCATCCCACTTCTCAGTACCAAACTCTGTTTTAATCTGCTTGGGTTCTAAATCACTTCAGTTGTGTCCGACTCTATGCACTGTAGCCCACCAGGCTCCTGTGTCCATGGGGTTGTTCCAGGCAAGAATACTAGAGTGGGTTGCCCTGCCTTCCTCCACGGGATCTTCTCAACCCAGGGATTGAACCTGCATCTCTTCCATCTCCTGCATTGGCAGGTGGGTTCTTTTCCACCAGCACCACCTGGGAAGCCCTTGGGCTTGGGCTGTTATAACAAAAGATATACCATAGCCTGGGTGACTTAACAAAAATTTATTTTCCCACAGTTCTGGAGGCTGAAGGTCTAAAGTCAAAGGACAACAAGGTCAATATCTCATGAGGGCTCTCTCCCTGTGTTGCCATCTCTTACTCTGTCCTCACATGGCAGAAAACAAGTGATCTCTCACTCACACCTCTTATAAAACCACTAATCCCATCACAAGGGCCCCACCTTCATGACTTCATCTAACCCTAATTATCTCCCAAAGACCTCATCTCCAAATATTAACACATTGGGGGTTAGGCTTTCAACATCTGAATACAACCCATAGCATTGTTGAAAAGTCTTCTGTCTTCCTAGGCTGCTCCTTTTTCAATCCTTTGGGAAGAGACAGCAGGCTATTGTTTGGGTTTTCTTGTCTGCTCCTGTTGGCATTTCCAGGTTGCAGGCTTCTTCAGCTGCAGGTTTGAGGTATATGAGGCAAAAAAATCCAAGAGAGAGCCATGTTGTTCCTCAGGTCCTGACATCCCTCGCCACTCTGCCTTTTCTCCACATTTCAGAGTCTTCTTTCATTTTCTATATAATGTCCAGGGTTTTCAGGTTTACTTAGTGGAAAGAACAGGGAGAAGTATATCTACTCCACCTTCCCTGTTACTTTAATCTTTTTACAACTCTATTGGAAGGCTGTGCCATAACTTACTGATGAACACTTAGCATTGGTAATAAATGTCATTTTTTCCTACTGAAAACAACACTGCAGTAAACAATGGAGTCGACTGTTTAGTTGGCTGTTTGCTTGCTTCTCATTTCTCTATTACCAGGGCCCAGTAGTGCCAAGCCACACAGCAGGTAAGTAATAAATGTTCATTGAATGAATAACTGCATTGTGACTGAACTGCCTCATTCCCTACCTGGTGTGCACCTAAATGCATCAGAGATTCTTATCACTTAAAAACCTCAACAGTTAGAACTGATCCGACTGAAAATGCACCTCTCAGGCGAGGTGGGAGGGAGGTCCAAGAGGGAGGGGATATATGTATCCATACAGCGGACTTACTTCATCATACATCAGACACTAACACAATGCTGTAAAGCAATGATACTTCATTTTTTAAAATAGCTTATTAATTGATAAAGACTTGATTTATACCTTCTCCATCAGTATTTGCACTTTATGATTGAGAGAACTTAACTTTCTCCGTATGGGTGCAAACATGATTAGAAGGAAATTCATGAAAACAAAATCCCAACATTAATGGGAAGGAAGTCCAAAAAGGAGGGGATATATGTAAATATACAGCAGATTCACTTTGCTGTACAGCAGGTACTAAAACAACACTGTAAAGTTAACTCTACTCAATAAATTTAAAAAAAAAATCCCAACGTTAACTCCCAATGGGATTATGGGTGATTTACATTTCCTTATGTTTTAAGTTTCCTACAATGATCACACTTTGTATCTGAAAAGAGTAACACAATAAAAATCACTCAGAGTGAAAAGCTTTTAAAACTCAATGGCCTAAATAAAAACTTTTAAAAAAAATAAAATAAAATGAATAAACAAAACTCAATGGCCTGGAGCTGCAGTCATTGGTGGAGGGTCTGGAGTCCCCATAAATAACATCACTCTGTGGGTATATTTACTGGTACACTGGCCCTGCATGAACCCGGAAACGGAGATGGGAGCCTAATGTGAAATGCATCACACCACCAATAGCATCGCAGCTCAGGGGTCCCCAACCTCTGGGCCAAGGGCTGATACCTCCTGTCAGATCAGCAGTGACATTAGAATAGAAATAAAAGACACTATAAACGTAATGTGCTCGAGTTATCCTGAAACCATCTCTCCACCCCAACCCTGGTCCATGGAAAAACTGTCTTCCACGAAACTGGTCCTGGTGCCAAAAAGGCTGGGGACTGCCTGCCAGGCTCCTCTGTGCATAGGATTTCCCAGGCACGAATACTGGAGTGGATTGCCAGGGGATCTTCCCAACCCAGGCATCGAACCTGCATCTCCTGCATTGGCAGGCGGGTTCTTTCCCGCTGAGCCACCGGGGAGCCCGCAGATAAACACAGAGAAATTTCACACAGCTGTAACCAGTGCTGGTCAGAGGAGTGAGCAACATGGATGGCAGACAAGTGACAACAGCTGGGGTGTGCTGAGCCATTACCTCATGTCAGGTGCTGTTCTGGACGCTTCGCATGAAGCAATGTCCTAATAACAACACCTACTCCATTTTTACAGATGAGACGATGGATGCAGGGCTGCCTTACATGATTGCCCTCAGTCGCACAAGAGCAGACAGAGGAACCAGGATTCAAAGCACAGGAAGCACAGCTTCAGAGCCCAGACTCTGAATTTCCAGGGTGTCAAGGTCTCCTCTGTCCTAAAAATACTTCCTCGTTCAGCTGTTTCTTGATCTGTCATGCTTGCCAGAAGCAGCACTGAGGTGTTTGTAGACGAAGGGAGATGCAATAAACCTTGCCCGTGGGAATTCTGTGTGGGCAAGTACATCCCCATGACATGCCCCTCATGGCTCACTACTGATTTTCCCCTTCCACTGTTTCTAGAACACACCCCATGATTTGCCTTCACCCCTAACTTTATTTGGGGTTCCCCAGGTGGTGCTAGTGGCAAAGAATCTTTCTGCCAACGCAGCAGATACGAGACATGGGTTCAGTCCTTGGGTCAAGAAGATCCTCTGGAGAAGGAAACAGCAACCCACTCCAGTATTCTTGCCTGGAAAACTCCATGGACAGAGGAGCCTGGTGGGCTCCAGTCCATAAGGTCGCAAATAGTCGGACACGACTGAGTGCGTGTGCCCGCACACACACATGCGTGCTCGCGCGCACACACACACACGCACACACACACACAGAGTTTGTTTGCTTAGTTGTGTCTAGTTGCATTACACATGATCTTTGCTGTGCCTTGCGGGCTTAGTAGTTGCAGCCTGAGGCCTTAGTTGCCCAGCAGTATGTGGGATCTTATTTCCCAGATAAGGGATCAAATCTGTGTCCCCTGCATTGCAAGGTGGATTCTTACCCACTGGACGCCCAGGGAAGTCCCACCCTTAACTTTTTTTTTGGAATATGATTGCTTTACAATGTTGTATTAGTTTTGCTGGACATCATAGATCAGCCACAAGTATACATATCCTCCCTCCCTCTTAAACCTCCTTCCTGCCCTCCCATTCCACCCCTTTAGATTACTACAGAGCACTGAGCTGAGTTCCCGGTGCTGTCCTTAACTTTTGACCACTACTAGACCTTTGCCTTTGGAAAAGGTCTCAGCTACCTCATCACACCTCTGGTTCCATCCTTACGTTCTATTCTGGCTGCTTCTCATAGTCATTCCCATATTTAGTCCCCCTGCTGGGGGTTGACAACAGTGGATTTATTTCTCTTGTTTTGGTCCCTGTAAAAACAATATTCCTGGAGAGATACACTAAGTCTCATTAGTATTTTCTCCAGAAAACTCACACTAAGGCATATTTGAGCCAGAAAATCATAGACTGTGAATCTGTTAAAAATGGAAGGGATGACTTTTGATGATGATGTTGGTTATTTGAGTGATATCTCTGAGGTTCTAGAGGCTTTATATATACTGTCTTATATTGGGTTGGCCAAACAGTTGGTTTGGGTTTTCATGTAACAGAAAAAACTGAACGAACTTTTTGGCCAACTCAATATAATCTTCACAGTCTTGGCAATGATATCATTTCCCTTTTACAGATGGAGAACAAAAGACTCCGAGAAGTTAAATAAGATTATGTAGCCAAGATTCAAATCCTGGTCTGCTGGTGGCAAAACTAGAGTTCTTTCCCCATTTCTATGCTTATACATGAGCAGAGGCGTGAGAAAAGAAAGGAAAAAGTTGAGAACACCATATACTGTCTATGTATACAAATACATTATAAGCCCATTACTGGGCATAATCTATCAGTTTTTTGGTTATTAAAGAGACATTCATTGGCTCACAGACTTTAGGTAATACATTTATACATACACAAAGTATATTTCTTGAAAAATAAGAATGATATCCTGCCAAGAGCCACTAGGAGAAAAAAACAAATCTAAACAAAATTGACTCTGCCCAATGGATTAGAACACTGGCTTCAGCACATAAGATTTCTTTTGTGCTTTCTAAATCACTTTTGCAGAAAATGAAGTGAACATTTCACATTTGGGAAACAGATTTCTATTTAGTCTTTCCAAAGCTTGAACTAAATAGTATGGGTTGTACTTGTTTGCTGTAGGCCAGTGGCTCTCAAAATGTAGTCTGCGGGCCCCAGGGATCTGTGAGACCCTTCCTAGGGTGCTCACAGAATTAAAACTATCTTTATAATTATAGAGATTATTAAGATGCTATGTGCCTTTTCCCTGGTGGGTGAAATTGCTGGTGTCTTAGTATAAATCAAGACAGTGGCACCAAACTGTCTTGTACCAGTATGAAAGGTCCACTGATTTTAGAGAAGAGAAAGACAAGCGACTGGGAGAAAATATTTACAAAATGCATATTTGATTAAAGAGTAGTATCCAAAATATACAAAGAACTCTTAAAACTCAACAATAATAAACAACCCAATTAAAAAAAGTAAGTAAAAGATCTCAACAGACAACTCAGAGAAAATACACAGATAGCAATGAACACATGGAAAGATGCTCAGCAGCAGACGCCATTAGCAAAGCAAAACAATGACATACTACTGTATACCTATTAGATGGCTAAAATTAAAAAAAAAAGACAACAACTGATAATACCTAATGTTGATAGGGATATAGAACAATGGGAAAACTCATTCACTGCTGCTAGGAATGCAAAATGGTATAATCACTTTGGAAAATAGTCTGGCAGTTTCTTACAAACCTTGAATAAACAGTATTACCAGAGAACCTTGGTGGCTCATTTGGTAAAGAATCTGTCTGCAATGCAAGAGCTCGCCTGCAAGGAAAGAGAGCCGGGTTCGATTCCTGGGTTGGGAAGATACCCTGGAGAAGGGAATGGCAACCCACTCCAGTCTTTTTGCTTGGGAAATCTCATGGACAGAGGAGCCTGGCAGGCTATAGTCCACGGGGTCACAAGAGTTGGACATGACTTAGCAACTAACCACAATCACCAGAGCACCTAGCTATCACATTTCTCACCATCTACCCAAACTGAGTTGCAAAAACTCACACACAGATGTTTATAGTAGCTTTGTTATAATTTCCCAAAACTGAAAGCACCCAAAATGTCCTCAAAAGCTGAATGGGTAACAAACTGTAATACACTGATCAATGGAATTTTACCCAGCTACAAAAAGAAATGAGCTATCAAGGCATGAAAAGGCATAAAGGAATACCAAATGCATATTGCTTTAGTGAAAGAAGGCAGTCTGAAAGGGGTATATATGATATCACTCCAACTGTAAGATATTCTGGAAAAGGTGATAATATAGAGGTCATAAATAGATCAATGGTTACCAGAGTCTAGGGGAAGAAGACAAGGGGTAAGTAGGTGGAGAAAATGGTTTTTAGGTCAGTGAAACTATTTTGTATGACACTGTCATGGTGGACACATGACATGCATTTATCAAAACCCATAGAACTATATGCCACAAAGACTGAACTCTGTTGTAAGCTATCAGTTCAGTTGCTCAGTCGTGTCCAACTCTTTGCGACCCCATCGCAGCACGCCAGGCCTCCCTAGCTAATTATAATGTCCCAATATTGGCTCATCAATTTTTTTATGTTGTTTTTCAGCGGTTAAATCATGTCCAGCTCTTTGCGACTCCATAGACTGTAGCACACCAGGCTTCCCTGTCCTTCACTATCTCCCAGAGTGTGCTCAAACTCATGTCCATTGAGTTGGCAATACCACCCAACCGTCTCATCCTCTGTCACCCCTCTTCTCCTTCTGCCCTCAATCTTTTGCATCAGGATCTTGTGAGTTGGCCCTTCACATCAGGTGGCCAAAGAATGTGGACTATTATTAAAGTCTTTACTGAATTTGTTTCAATATTGCTTCTGTTTTATGTTTTGGCTTCTTAGACTTGAGGCATGTAGGAGCCTTGCTCCCCGATCAGGGATCACACCCCTATGCTGGAAGGTGAAGTCTTAACCACTGGACAGCCAGGGAAATCCCCTGGTTCATCAATTTTAACAAACATACCACACTAATGTAAATAATTGAAGAAACTGAGAGGGGGAACGTTTATGGAAGCTCTGTACAACTTGCTCAATTTTTTGTAAGGCTAAAACTGCTCTAAAAGTCTGTTAGTTTTTAAAGAAATAAACATCCACTAATAGGATTTCCAATTCCTCATTGCAACTAACCTTTAAGAAGCTACTACTACCTGTGGAGTCTGGGTTTGGTAGTCAAAGAAGAATATTCATGATTATTTGAAAAGTCTGTTAAAATACTCTTTGCCAACTACCTATATGAGTAGGGCCAGATTTTTTTCACATACTTTAACCAAAGCAACATATTAATATCACAACAAGTTGAATGAAGTAGTAGATATGAGAGTCTTTTTTCTATTAAATCACACAAAATCTAAAAACAATCCCTCTCTTTGCACTACATTATTTTTTTAAAGAAAATAGCAATTTTTCTTTTGAAATGTTATTAATGTTACATGTAACAGATTTTTAAGTTATTTTAAAACAAATACATATCCTTATTAAAAAATATGTTCAAATGGTCTCTGTTCACATTTCTTATACAATAAACATTGATAGATATAATCCATACAAAACAAAACCTCATTGGGGTCTTCAAAAACAGTTTAAGAGTATAAAGGGGTCCTGAGAATAAAAAGTTTGGGAGCTGATGCTCTGGGCCTATACGGTCTGGTTAAACTTTAATTTTTAGGCTGTTTTCTGGACCATTGAACAAGTGATGGACTAATAGCAACTGCATCTAATAGTTACATGGAAGCTGCCAATATCCAGAAAGTGGCCATCAGGGCTATCCAGACACAGGCAAAAATATGTATATATATACATGCATGCCAAGCATATCTCTTTTTCAAGCATGAATTTGGAATTTGTTCAATTTTCATTCTTCTGTTATCTTTCTTTAGAATGAAACATTTCAAAGAATGTAATAAAACACGAAGGTAAATAAAAAAACAGTGCAGTCAAATTTATGGTGTGGGAACATAAGGCTTGCTATTACAGCTTTTAATGGCAGATAGTTTACAATAAACATTGGGCTTAGCCTGGTAGAAAATAGTCACAGACAGGAGGTAATTACTTGTCCATCTCCAAGCATCAGAAACGCTGGAGTCCCTCCAGCTGAATAATGTGGATCTGCCAACTGTCACTCACTTGGACGGAGGCTTTTTTTTTTTGGTTGTTGTTTTAATTAAATTGGGGGGAAAAAAAGAACATAAGACAAACCTCCTTCTGAAAGTGCTAAAATTCCATGGATGGATAAATCCACAGACCATCATTTTACACTGTCTTTATTAGTCTTGGATAAATCACAGGAGCTCCCATAAATAGAGTCACAGAGGGGAATGGAATGTATACGGTGTTAGAAAGGGCCCATTGCCAGCAAATCTGAATATTACAGTGTGGGTTCTATAAACAGTAAGAGAGAAATGGCTAGATCCCCATGCAGATAACAAGAATATAAATGGACCTTTTAATGAGCTTTGCATCATCACATTTGAAATAATAAATACACCCAGAGAGAAAAAGAGGAAGAGCAAAACTATGCAAAAATTCTGTTGTTAAGATATGTGGGCAGCGTGACTCAAAATAGAAACCAAGCAGTTTTCCAAAGACTTGAAGGTTTTAGATAAGAAAATATAATCGCTCTAATTCTTGTTTAATCTTGTTCCCTACAGCTTTTGTCAAAAACAGTTACCCATCTCTGTTTATCTGAGGACAGGGGAAACTGTTCATAGAAATATACTTGAAGCAGGTACTCACAAGTACAGATTCTAATTTTAAGCCTTTTACATGAAAAAAAAAAAAATCGTGGTGAAATTCAAGGTTATGTGTAGGGAGAATAGCCAAGACACAAATGCCATGCATATTTTACGTTCCTGTCCAATATGCTTCACAAACAACTTAGACTTATTTTTACAATGTACTTTGGATGAAAGGGTAATTTAGCATCAATTCTTACACTGTTAACGAAAAAGGCTTTACATTTATTAATACCTTAGATTATTTGAAATCAAGGGCTCTCGAAGTCGCACTGATGACTTAGCCAGGATGCCTTCTTTTTATTTTACTTTACAATACTGTATTGGTTTTGTCATACATCAACATGAATCTGCCACGGGTGTATATGTGTTCCCAATCCTGAACCCCCCTCCCACCTCCCTCCCCATACTGAAATAAAGAATGTGGGTAAGAGTAATTCTAATTTTTATTTGGATTATCATTTCATTGACTAAGAGGTTGCCCCAGAATTTGCTGTTTGTCTCAGGAACTCAAACAGGGGCTCTGTAACAACCTGGACAGGTGAGATGAGGAGGGAGGTTCAAGAGGGAGGGGACACATGTATACCTATTTCTGATTCATGTTGATATTTGGCAGAAAACAAAATTCTGTAAAGCAATCATCCTTCAATTAAAAAATAAATAAAATCAGATTTTTTTAAAAAAGATTATATATTTAAAAAAGAGGTTGCCCCAGGACTTTAAGGGAAATTTCCATTTCATTTCACAGTAAATGAGAACATTTTTTCCTTATATACCCCTATATAGAACAACTAGCCTATCCATGACAATGCTAATAATAGCTTGATTTGTTATATGTTAAAAAAAGAAGTTAAAAATAAATAGTGCCAGAACTTAGGCACTGTAATATCTTCACTTTCAATTTTATACTGAAAATGCATGACATGTCACAGGTGCCAACTGCTAAAAAATAATGTGGACAGTGAGAAAATGAGTAAAATTTTAAAAGAAACTCGGAAACAGACTTGTGGACCTGGGGTGAGGGTTAAGTGGGAAGGAGAAGGTGCAGGCTCCTCTATCCATGGAATTCTCTAGGCAAGAATACTGGAGTGGATTGCCATTTCCTTCTCCAGGGGATTGAACCGAAATCTCCTGCATTGGTAGGAGGATTCTATACTGCTGAGCCACCTGGGAAGCCAGGAAAACTTTAGCCAGAGAATAAGTTTAATCAGAGATACCAGAAAATACAGAAGCAAACGAAAGCAGTCAAAGAGGACAAAATAATAGCTTAGTCATTAAGCCAAGTCAGGTACCTTTAGTTCCTCCTCAAGGACTAAGGATAATATTCGGAGCCTCGTCCTCTGAGCCGTATTATAGATACTGAACCCCCACCAGGTGGAAGAAGTTAACTACATGATGGCCAGGCTGTAGCCATGACAGACGCTGCCAAGATTCCCAGAACTGGCCTCAAGGAAATGGGAACAAAACATCCCTGGAACTGAAGACTAACTGTACTTAAAACAATCAAGATGACGCTCATCAGACCACTGCATGACCAGTTTCAAGATAACTGTCAGAGCTGACCCGGGGCTGTTTCCACGTAGAGCCCCCTCCCTCTGCCTACAGGAGGCACCACCACCGCCCATCTGGCTCCCCAACCCCTTGCCGGCCTCAGAAATAAAGCAACCTTTCTTCTCCCCCAGCCTGGCCTCTATCTTAACTTCAGGGCGGTGAGCAGCCAGACCCCACTTTAAGTGACAGTATGACTTCTCTACCATTCTTCCCTTCTGGTACTGCCGCCCGCTTTCATGAGCTTCAGGAAGGCATGAGATCGCCATCTAAACCCCACACAACTCAATATTGAGCATGAAGTCTTAGATTTAACGAAAAGTCTGCACGTGGAACACTTCTAGGGAGAAGAAACCTCATGAGTGGGCTTTCCTGGACCCTGTGTTTTTCTAAAAATTGGATTGTTTGCCAACATTCACAAATCAGGGTATTTCACAAGAACAGAAACACAGACCTACTTTTCTGTCTTCTGGAGTAACTGGACCATCAGCAGTTCTGGCAACACAGGACCTCCGTCGCTGTGCCCTGGGTGCAGAGGGACAGGAGACAGGCCTTGGCTGTTCTCCACCCAGGGGCTCAAGCATTCCCCCAATCCCTGCCCCAGCTCAAGCGTCCCCCTCCCCCAACCCCTCCCCCAAGCCCACTGCTGCCCACGTGCACTTCCTGCTTGGTATTCTGACTAAGACCCTTGGGATGAACCACTAGCTCTAGCTGCCTGTCAATGAGGATGAGCTGGATCAGATTCAGGTGTTAGCTTCTTCAGGGTTCTTCCCTATCCTTTCCAATAAAACCCAATATTCAGTATAAAGTTTCCAGATCCTGATTGAACCTAAAATGAGAGGCATTCAGGGCCTTTGGCCCAGATGAGAGGACTTCCCTGGAGGCTCAGTGGTAAAGGATCTGCTTGTCAATGCAGGAGATTTGGGTTCAATCCCTGGGTTGGAAAGATCCCCTGGAGAAGGAAGTGGCAACCCACTCCAGTATTCTTGCCTGGGAAATCCCATGAATGGAGGAGCCTGGTGGGCTGCAGGCCGTGGGGTCACAGAAGAGTCAGACACAATTGATCGCTGAGCAACAACAACCCAGATGAGAATCACTTTAAAGTTATCATTGATTTAGAGATTTTCTGGGAAATAAGAGCTCAGAGTCTTTACTAAGTTTCTGTCTAATCTAGGTTGATCTGGGTAATGTATCTCAATTCAGAGTGAGAGAAATTCTGAGACCAAGCAGGGAAAAGATGTGTGAGAATTCCTGAGTTCTGGACCCTACTCTGCCCCTAACAACCTGTGGGACTTGAGGTGAGTTGCTTAATCATTAGCTCTGTTTCTTCACCTATAAAATGAAGGGGATGTTTTTGCACTCAAAGGCCAGGCCAGACATTAGAATCACTTGGGGGGATTTTAAAGAGTACTGATGCCCTACACCCGACCCCCGACCACCTGAACCTGATTCTCTGAGCTGGAGGTCTAGGAATCAGTATTTTCCCAACATTTCCATCTGTGATTCTGTGTTCTTGCCTGGAAAACCCCATGGACAGAGGAGTCTGGTGGGCTGCCGTCCATGGGGTCGCCAAGAGTCGGGCACGACTGAGCAACTAACACTTCACTTCAGGAGTGGATGCCAGGAGAATAGCCATTTGCTCTGTTAATTTCTCCTTTATTTCAGATTGCTGGTAAAGGCTATACATTTCACACTCTAAAAATATTTTTTTCAATAAGTCACTAAAAGAGGCCCAGACTAGAAGCCCCAGTTCTGACACCCACTCCCTTAAATTAACTCTCCGCAACCATATTCCAGCCTCACTTGTTCAAGGCCCACTGATTCTCACATTGTAAATATTTTTACCCTGGGGAAAGTATCTAAATTGCGGCCATTTAAAGATACCAAGATTTAACCTCCATGAAGGTTCCTTAAAAAACTAAAAATAAAACTACTATATGATCCAGCAATCCCACACCTGGGCATATATCCAGAAAAGATGAAAATTTTAATTCAAAATGATACATGCACCCCAATATTCATTGCAGCCCTATTTACATAGTGCTAAGACATAGAAGCAACCTAAATGTCCATCAGCAGATGAATGGATAAGAAGATGTGGTCCATATATATGATGGAATATTACTTAGCCATAAAAAGAATGAAATATTGTCATTTTCAGCAACATGAATGAATTTACAGATCATCGCGAAGTCAAAGACGAATATCATATGATGTCACATGTGCAACATAAAAAGTGATACAAATGAACTTATTTCCAAAACGGAAACAGTCTCACAGACATAGAAAACAAATTTATGGTTACCAATGGGGAAATGGGGGTGGGAGGGTGGTGGGAAGAGATAAATTAGGAATCTGAGATTAACAGATATATACTACTATATATAAAATAGATAACCAACAAGGATGCTGTATAGCACAGGGAACTTTTTTCAGTATCTTGTAATAACCTATAATGGAAAAGAATCTGAAAAATATACAGATGGAGAGAGAGCTATAGATCTGAATTACTTTGCTATACACCTGAAACTGATGCAACACTATAAATCAGCAGTATTCCAGTAAAACAAACAAAAAGATACTAAGAGTGTCACAGGATTTAAAAGGTAACTGCCAGCCACACCCTATGCACAAACACCTAGAATGTGGTAAGTCCCAGTGGAGATGCGCTGGAGTTGAAAAATGTATGATGTAACTTTAGTACCTAAAAAGTAAAATATCTTATTAATAATTTTTATGTTAATCCCATGTTGAAATAATATTTTAATATAGTGAGTTTAAAAAAATATATTAATAGGGACTTCCCTGGAGGTCTAGTGGTTAAGATTCCAAGCTTCCCTTGCAGGCAGTGTGGGCTCAATTCCTGGTGGCGGAACTGATATCACACATGCCGTAGGGCATGGCAAATTATATATATATATATATATGTATATATATTATTAAATGTATATTATTAAAATTAAATTTCCCTGTTTACTTTTACCTTTCTAAATATGGTTACTATAGAATTTTAAATTACTTCGGCTTTCTCCCATTTCATTGCTATTAGATAGTTCCAATGAGACATGTCCACTTTCTGAAACTTCTGTTGGAGTTTATAGTGTTTAAAAGAAGACAGCTCCTCAGACTGAACTAAGTTGCAGTTTGAAAAACATTTGATGCCTAGTCTTTACTGCCCAGGCTCCTACAAGGAGATGATCTTTCTTTTTAATTGGAGGATAATTGCTTTACAATCTTGTGTCGGTTTCTACTGTACAACAATATGAATCAGCTTTAAGTACACATACACCCCCTCCTTCCTGAGCCTCCCTCTCACCCCCTGCCCCTCCTACCCCTCTAGGTTGTCACAGAGTACAGAGCTGACAAAGGGACAATTTTTAATAGAATTGACTGAAACTACACAACTTCACCTGGATGGAGATGCACAAAATCAAAAGCAGTACTCTATGGCAATAGGACACTTTTATACAGTCAAGTAGGGCCCTTGGGAGAATCCTAGTGGAAAACTTTGAGGGAGAATGATGTAGAGGTTACTGGTCACATCCTCCTTCCTCCCACCCAACATTAGGAATATAATTTCACTATATTTACCAGCCCACAATGTTTTCCTCATTCATGCACTCACTTAAGCCAGTTCTGTCCTGAAGCTGGAAAATGCAAATGATAAAGAATGAACTAGGGACTTCCCTGGTGGTCCAGTGACTAAGATTCTACACTCCCCCTGCAGGGGGCCTGGGTTCCAGCCCTGGTCAGGAAACTAGATCCCACAAGCTGCAACTAAGGGTTTCTAAGTGCCGCAACCAAGACACAGCACAGCCAAATAAAATAATTTTTAAAAGAAAGAAAGAAGAACGAACTAAATGGGTGAGCGCATTTGGAGGGGGCAGCATCTAAAGGTCCTACTTAGAGCCACTTTGTTTTCCATCGCTGGTGTCTCAAACGTTTCAAAGCCGTTGTTTCTACAGTCTTGTGGGATTTCCAGCCAAAACGTCTCAGATTAGTAGTAATCGGGCCCCCACCCTTGCCTTATCACGCAGCCACAATAGAGGGCCGGGAGGGAAAAACATAAGACTGAATGGAAACAAGGCCAGCTCTAAGTGCAGAAAGAGTAGGCAACTATCCAGACTATGTGAATTCAGAGGTGCCTGTAGCACTCCAGCATGCTAAGGAAAACGGTGTTTCCATAGCCAGCCAAAGCTTAAGGCTTTGAAGCCTGGTAAATGCAGGTGTTCCCAGGTGTCCCCCATATTAGTAATTCATACTTCAATGTGAATACTTTTCAGATCGGTTTGATTCCGTAAATGATGGGCCATGTGTGGCTGCCCTGAGTAGAATTTGATAAGACTGGGAGCAAAAAGAAAGTGGGGGAGGGAGGAAACAGAGACGGAAGGCGGGGAGAGCTGACGGCCAACGTCATCTGGCTCAGATGGAGCCAGCGCCTGGCACTGTGAGAAATGCTTCCATCCGAGGGGAACTGAGCACCAGCAGGCAGTACTGAGTGGGGCCTCCAGCAAGGCTTGGAGGCACTTCATTCCTCACCGTGAGAACCTTCCCTCTTTCCATCTCCCCCTCCCAGGCTCCCAGGCCCACACCCTCCTCTATTGTAGGGCTTGCTCCATCCTTGTTTACCTTCCTTCCTCCCCCACAAGCACAAAGACTACATCTTATGCCTCTGTGTCCCCAGGACTTGGCACTTAAGTGCTTAATAAGCGTTTGATGAATGAATACATGACTGCAGCTCCCTGCCTCCCGAGGAGGGAGGATCCCAGGAGGGTCTATCATCCTGCTGGTGGAACTTGGTTCCAAAACCCTGCATCAAACTGTTTTTCTCAACTCTGGACACAACATTCTACAACAAAGATGAAGGGGCAGAGGCGTGGGACAGGTCGGGGCATGAAGATACCCCCACCTAGATACACACGTATCTATTCAGATGCTGCCAGAAGGTTGTTTGGCCCTTTCCTGGGGACGCAAGTTACTGTTTCACACCTAATCTCAGTAGGTTGGTTGTTTGTTTTTTTTAATGAGGAAAACCCATTATTATAACTTGTTTTGCATCAAAATAAATAAAAAGCAGGGTATCTTTTGTATCAAAATAAAAGGCAGAGTACCTCAAAACCCTCCCCTCTCTCACCCCCTCCCCAGTAGATTATTATACTTTTTAACAAACTGACTCATCACGGTTTTCCAGCACGTGTGATGTGCAGCAAGCAAGTGACTGGCACTCAGGAAGCTCACGGTTCCAGTAACAGTTGTGTGGCCTTGGATAAGGGACACAGGGAGACTCTTTGTTCTCTGGCTTCTTCAGTGTATTAAGGAAGATAATGGTAGATTCAATGGGTATGAAACAAGCTTAACATTCGCCTGCATGAAGCTCTTTGAAATGCATGAAGGGCCCTACAGTGTATAAATGTAACACTTGCCCCAGTGTTCACTTAGAACCCTAGTCTGAGCATTTATAAAATCTCTCTGTGGATGTGTGTGAACACACACACACACAAACACATACATGACTATATTTTAAATTGCTTAATTGCTTTTAAAATTTTAAGTAAACACACTGAAATGATTATAAGGCATCTGTACAATGTATCCTAAATGCAAGCCTGCCACGATAAGAGCTATTTGAGAAATGAAATCACATCAATGCAAGAATAGCAATGAGCCAATTGATGAAATATTGCATTAGCAACGGCCTCTGACCCCGTACGATGCCAACCAAACGCTTTTTCCTCTCTTTGTAATTTAATTATT
The DNA here is from genome assembly GCF_042477335.2 of Ovis canadensis. Taxonomy (NCBI): domain Eukaryota; kingdom Metazoa; phylum Chordata; class Mammalia; order Artiodactyla; family Bovidae; genus Ovis; species Ovis canadensis. The sequence goes on along the minus strand of NC_091255.1, from coordinate 55,638,051 downwards.
TTTCAGTTAAATTAATTTCTTAAAATCCACTCAGATAAGCCGCCTGTGTTAAACACACACACACACACACACACACACACACACACACACATACACTCCAGGTATAAGTGAATTAAAGGACAAACTGACCCCAGTTGGGATTCTCTCTCCCTCCGCTTGATTTTGGAAATGGACAATATCTTGTTTTCTTTTTGTTTTCTATCTCTGAAAGACTTTTCCATAATGTTTTCCTGCTAATGTGTGATGTCAAGGGTACCCCCCCTCCCACTCCCCTCAGACAGAAACCCAGTCACCACAATACAAAACTCTGGAAATGCAGGCATAAAAAACCCCACTGTGTCTCTGGCTTTTTTCTTTTCTTTTCTTTTTTTTTTTTTAAGTTTTAAAAACTGAACACACACTAACTGGCTCGGAAGGTGGCTTTGTAAAGGTAGCAACTCTGAGAAGCGTGCTGACAAGCCCGCCCCACGTTTGTGCTGACAAGCCCGCCCCACGTTTGTGCTCGGGCTTGCTGGTAGAGCGTATTCCACACATAACCAGGAATTTGTTTGAGGACCAAGCGTGGTTAAGTCATGTTTCAAGAATGTTCTCTCATTATCCTGACTCAGAGGGTGCTGTGAGCCAAGAAGGGAGGCTGCCCAGTGATACCTTCTGTCCCGTCTGGTTTTCAAGAACTGCCTTCCGTGGTCTTGGTGCCCGTGGACTGATGTCACCATGGTTCAGCTCTTCACACATTCTTTTTATAGGGTAAGAGCAAGAGCGCTTCTTCCTGTTGACATGTTTAAAACTGAGTGACCTCGGGGTTGGGCTGACTGAGAGAGGGGAGAGGTGACGGGGAGCCAGAGAAGGCTCCAGCCTGGAAAGAGAGGCGAGAACCAGGGACTGAGATGACCAGCCAAGAAATGTTTGGGGGGAAATAGGAATCTAAGCGGTTTGGCAAGTTACTCTTAATGAGAGAGGCAGGGGGAGAAGTGGCGGGGGTGAATGGGATGAGGAGGGCAGAGGGGTGCTGAGGAAGGAGAGGAGGAGGACAGCGAGACAGGGAAAAAGAGACAGGGAGGGAAAGGAGCGGGACTCAGTGTGGGACAGACAGGCGTCACTGGGACAGTGCAATGAAGCACCCTGCAGTGAGAGGCTGCAAGTTAAAAACCAGGATATGCTACGCAATGTGGGACCTCTGGTCCTGTCAATGTCCTGGAAGTAGGAGAAAGGGCTTTGATTATTCGTCTCTAATCATCTTATCTTAGTGCCACTCAACAGAAACGTACTGGAATGACATTTTGAAGTTTCCTTAATGACTGGAAGAGGGATCAAGTTGTCCCATCTCCCAGTTCTGGTGAGGAACCTCCTCACAGGTGATATGACACGTGCACACACATACACACACACATGCACACACAACATGCTTTAAAACCACCCATGGCTTTCTGTTTTTTGGCTGCTCTGGGTCTTAGTTGCAGCATGTGGGATCTAGTTCCCCGACCAGTACAGTTCCCTGTACTGACAGCACAGAGTCTTAACCACGGAGCCACCAGAAAGTTCCCACCCATGGCTTTCCACTGTACTTGGGATAAAATCTACCACCAAATCTTGCAACCTCACCAGCCTTCCCTCACAAGTTTCCCAGTCATGCTGGATTCCTCTCAGCTCCTTGAATCCCGTGAGCTCCCTTTTACCCCAAGACTCTCCCAACGTTGTTTGTCTCACCTGCGCCCCTTCTCTGCCCGCGTAGAGCTGGCTCCTCTTCATCCTTCGGATCTCACCTGCAGAAACCATATCTGACTGCTTTGTCTAAATAGGTTCCTGCTCTCCCCTTCACCACCACAATATCCTCTGTCACCGTATCCTATTCCTGTCCTGGTGCTAATTACCACCTATCAGCATGTATTTATTGATTTGTCTACATGTAACTTGTCCCTGACCTATCAGTCAAAGATTTGTTAAGTGAATCAACAGAATGTTCTAGATTCACTGGTTTGGGATGCACAGCTTTGAACACCAGCAGCAGTCCCCCATCTTGACTTCAAGTGTCTCTTCCTCCCCACTGTTGTCCCCACCTAGCGCCTATCTAGGCCATGAAGCTGTTCCTGCTGCCTGTGACACCCTGAGAGGGCCTCCCCCAAGTTGGAGGGGGGAGCATCAGTCTTTAGTGGAGGCAAAGGCAATGAGGGGTCACAAAGGGTTAAAAAGAAAAAAATTAGTTAGCCACTGATCTGATGCTTGTGCTGTGCTGTGCTTAGTCAATCAGTCGTGTCTGACTCTCTGCGACCCATGGACTGTAGCCCTCCAAGCTCTTCTGTCCATGGAATTCTCCAGGCAAGAATACTGGAGTGGGTAGCCATTCCCTTCTCCAGGGGATCTTCCTGACCCAGGGATCAAACCTGGGTCTCCTGCACTGCAGGCAGATTCTTTACCTTCTGAGCTACCAAGGAAGCCCCAATTAGAACAACAGAAAGCAAATCATAAAGAGTACTGGGAATTCCCTGTCTGTCCAGTGGACCTGGTACTTTCACTGCATGGCCTGGGTTCAATCCCTGGTTTGGGAACAAAGATCCTATAAGCCCTGCAGCATAGCAAAACAACAAAAAAAATTTAAACAGACAAAAAATTTAAAAATAAAAGCTTCCTGAAGAGAAGTGCAGACATTAGAAATACTCCATGTCGGGGGTACCCTGGTGATCCCGTGGCTAAGACTCCCATTGCAGAGGGCCCAGATTTGATCACTAGTCAGGGAATATTAATAGATCCCACATACCACAACTAAGGGGCTTCCCAGGTGGCACTAGTGGTAAGGAACCCACCCGCCAATGCGGGAGATGTAAGAGACGTGGGTTCGATCCCTGGATTGGGAAGATCCTGCAGAGGAAGAAATGGCAACTCACTTCAGTACTCTTGCCTGGGAAATCCCATGGACAGAGGAGTCCTGAGGGCTACAGTCCATAGGGTTGCACAAAGTAGGACATGACTGAGGGGCCTTAGCATGTACACATGCCACACCTAAGACCCAGCGGAGGAAGGAAGAAACAGATTCCACGTCAGGGATGAATGCTCCCGTGTGTGGAATGGTCCTGGTGTTGCTACTGTTTAGCCACTCAGTCATGTCTCTCTTGTGACCCGATAGACTATAGCCCGCCAGGCTCCTCCGTCCATGTGATTTCCCAGGCAAGAGTAGTGGAGTGGGTTGCCATTTCCTTCTCCAGGGGAGCTTCCCGACCCAGGGATAGAACCTGTTTCCTGCATTGTCAGGTGGAGTCTTTACCACTGAGCCACCTTGAAGCCCATGGCACAGTCACTGGGGGATCCCCAGCTACCTCCTTGTGAGTGCAGAGGGCAAAATCTCCATGACTGCCAGGATCAGGAAGCACGTGATTAGAAAGGGGGCTCCCCCAGGTGCTGCCCCAGCCCTCTAGGGAGCTGTCTTCTGTGTTGCTCTGTTCCCCGCCTCTCCTGCTATCCAAACAAAACATCACCAAGTAACATCCACTTCTTGAAGGTCCAGGAGTTGCTCAGTGCCCTGTTGATGAGGATTTTTTGCTGTTGTGTTTGGCCTGAATATCCATCTATCCAGAGCATGTTTAATAACCACGTGAGATCCCTGATGTTGTCATAGCTTTCTGAAACCTGAGTCTTGCTTAGAGCTTGGTGATCGGTCCACAAATTAAACTCTTGGCCAAACATATATGGCTTGAGTTTATCCCAAATCCAAACAAATCAGATATTCTTTCTGGACAGAAGTCAAATTCTTTCCTTTGGCAATAATTTCTCAGAAATTCAGAAAAGCAGTATGTTTTCCGTTCTCAAAGTTCTTATAATTACATCAATTGCATCAATTGCCATAATGAAGGGTTTTTGAAAAGTCTGAAGCTTCCAAAATGGATAAAGAAATCAAAGCCTGTTTGAACTTTTGAGAACTATCCCAACAAACTTTAATGAGTTTGCCCTCTCTTTGTAAAACAGTACAACAGACCCACTACAATTAGAAATGAGGGAAATTCTAAGGGATTCCCCCAAAGGACACGCTTTTTTTAAATTAAAATTTTTAATTTTAAAATTGTAGGGTTTGCCAATGTCCAGTAGAGTCTACTTTATCCTGCAAGAGAATCAGATCTCAAATATTTGACCTATGAAAGCCCAGTAAGCATTACTAAATTTCAGATGGTTCATGGACAACTGCAAGTCTCAAACTGGATACACCCTCACAATTAGGTATGAGGTCATAAAATGTCACTCTCTGAAATTCAGAATAAAAAACAGATCAATCTAAAGTTAACCACCATGATATTAGCAACATAAGGTGAACATTTTCAAGAAATAACTATTTTAGAGATGTTTTATAAACTCATGCATGATGTATGTACCTTGAAGTATCCTCAGCAAGGAGAACTAAATTTACATGATGCAAATAATCATGACAGCTACCATTTGTTGAAGAATTATCATGGGACAGGTTCAAGACCAGGACTTTGCACTTGATGCTTCATTAATCCTAACACCAAGCTAGTGAGGAGGCTCGGGCTCTTCCCACTGTAACTCTGTGGATCTCAAGGTGTGAAGAATAAAAGTTGTTTACTATGTCTTTTTGTTCAGCCACTAAGTTGTGTCTGACTCTTTTGTGACTCCATGGACTATAGCCTGCCAGGCTGCTCTGTCCATAGAATTCTCCAGGCAAGAATACTGGAGTGGGTTGCCAATTCCTTCTCTAGGGGATCTTCTCGACCCAGGGATCAAACCCATGCCTCCTGAATTGGCAAGCAGATCCTTCACTGCTGAGCCACCAGGAAAGCCCTGTTTACTACATATCATACAGCAAAGGCCAACCAGGACTTGTCAACTCCAAGCCATGCAGTCAGTGGTGTAAGTGGAAGAGAAATGGTTCAGAAAAGTTGAGCAAAAAGGCAGAAACAAAGATGGGGTAAAAAACCTCCCAAAACTTTGAACAGTTCAAATCAGTTATCCAGACTGAAACCTCTCTGGAGGGAAGGGCCTCCTCAACTGCTGGAGATATCCCTGAGGACACTCAGTTCCCTCTGATCTAATTCAACCTTCACCAAACACAGGGCCTCCTCAACTGCTGGAGATATCCCTGAGGACACTCAGTTCCCTCTAATCTAATTCAACCTTCACCAAACACACCTTCAGATCTTTAATTTGACCTCCCAGGGATGCCTTTCCACCAAAGGGAGGACCTTGGACATGTGACCATGGATGGTCAGCTGCCAGCTTTAGTCTCTGGGCTAAAACAGCTCAGTCAGGTGGAGTTCATTTAGTCTCCACTGAGTAGAATTATTAGGAATTAGATTCCAATAATTCTTCCCTGGTGGCTCAGATGGTAAAGAATCTGCCTGCAATGCGGGAGACCTGGATTTGATCCCTGGGTGGGGACGATCCCCTGGAGGAGGCATGGCAACCCACTCCAGTATTCTTGCCTGGAGAATCCCAAAGGACAGAGGAGCCTCATTGGCTACAGTCCATGGTGTCACAAAGAGTCGGACACGACTGAGCAACTAAGCATAGCATACAGCACAGTTCCTATAAAGATCAGCCCTGAATTAACTAAAATGACATTTCTGATCTTACGAACCCAAGCAACTCAATCCTGGATCTTCAGTGACTTCCACCAAAATGTACCTAGCCCCAGGTCTTCCCTGATGGTCCAGTAGCTAAGACTCTGTGTTCCCAGTGTTGGGGCCTGAGTTCGATCCCTGGTTGGGGAACTAGATCCCACCACAACTAAAGAAACTGCATGCTGCAACTAAGACCCAGTACAGCCGAATAAATAAATAATTTTTTTAAATGCATACATAGCCCAGAGGATACACCTCAAAACAACCTACCAAGTTCTCTAGCCATCTTAATGACATTGATAAAGGGCTGCTTTTAATAAGTGACATCAAGAGATGGTAACATTCCATATCCACTGTCTGGCCAAATATCTCTATGGGATGAATGCAGAAAGTCACAACAGTCCATGGCATATTCAGTAATCTACTAGCCAGTTATGGCTACCAAGGGGATAATGGGGAGAGGGGGAGAGATAAATTAGACGTTTGGAATTAAAATCTATATACTACTATATATAAAATAGGTAAACAACAAAGATCTACTGTATAGCACAGGGAACTATATCCATAACTTATAATAACCTATAATGGAAAAGAATCTGAAAAATATATATATATATAACTGAAGCACTTTGCTGTGCACTTAAAATTAACACAACATTGTAAATTATACTTAGTGCCAAAGAATTGATTCTTTTGAATTGTGGAGCTGGAGAAGACTCTTGAGAGTCCCTTGGACAGCAAAGAGATCAAACCAGTCAAACCTAAAGGAAATCAACCCTGAATATTCATTGGCAGGACTGATGCTGAAGCTGACACTCCAATACTTCGGCCACCTGATGCGAAGAACTGACTCATTTGAAAGGACGCTGATGCTGGGAAAGATTGAAGGCAGAAGGGGACAACAGAGGATGAGATGGTTGGATGGCATCACCGACTCAATGGGCATGAGTCTGAGCAGACTCCAGGAGATGGTGAAGGACGGGGAAGCCTGGCATGCTGCAGTCCATGGGGTTGCAAAGAGCCGGACATGACTTAGGGACTGAAGAGCAACAACAAACATTTTTTAATTAATCAGATGAATCCCCTGCCCAGAGGGGTTCTGGAGGAGAACACATGAAGCTTTAAAAGACTACTGTGCCCACAGTCCCCTTCTCAGAAAAGCCCCTCCCAGATTCTATCTGTAAACAACCTCCTATGCATTCAATGAAGGCAACATTACCTGGGTGGCCTCAGCCAATGAAAAACAGAAACCCATGAGTCACAGTGAGAACCAAGGTAAAAAATGACCATATTGTTTATGAGGGAGCCCATCTCCTTGTAGGGCTACTTGGCATGAAGCACTATGTCCATCAGGGGAGCTCCCGATTAGACAGTGACAAAGTGACCTAGTTAGACTCGCTCCTAGGAAGAGAAAATACTAGGTGAACAAAGAAAGCATGGGTTGTTCCAGATCAAGAGGCTGGGCCAGGTCTTCATGAGGCACCTAACCCTCAGGGGCTTAGAAAGCAGGCTGCACCCCTAGACAGCTTACCCTTTGCACTGAGTTCAATATTTCCCTCAAAAAATGTAATTTCTAAAACCTAATACACAATCTACTTCTGAAATTTTATACTTGAAGTTGCCCTTTGCACAACGCTTAAATTAATCTAAAGAACTTCTTGATGCTTATTTGAAAACATCAAATATCTCAGTCATTTGAATCTACTATCTACTTAAGTTGGTTTTTCCCCTTCATTTATTTATCATCCATCAGGGACATCATGCAAAGAGCAATGAAGAGTAGGATCTTTTCCCCAACCAGGAATTGTGCTTCTTCCTCAATGTAACATTTCACGTTCTTTGCATTTTGCTCTTTAAGGCTAGAACTAGTCTTATTGGTAATTTACATGAGCAAACTCTGGGAGATAATGAAGGACAGGGAAGCATGGTATGCTGCAGTTCATGGGATTGCAGAGAGTCGGACATGACTTAGTAACTGAACAATAACAACAAAGCTCAAGTTTACTCATTAAACACTGTAGCAGGAGTTGTTTGAGAAATGTTTATACAAGCTGACCTCTGATTGCCCTCTTGCAAAGGCACCAGATTCTTTTCACAGAACTTAATTTTCATAAATGCTTGAAATGTAGAAGAGTTTAAAACTGAGACATGAAGTGACATCTCCAAACCTTTTGAAGACTTACAAATCTTCAAAAATGTATGGCTGACATGCATATGCATTAAATAAAATCTTAAAATATGCCTCAAAAAGTAAAGCTACTGATTATTGAGTGCTTAAGTGCATGCTAATACTCAGTCATACCCAACTCTCTGCGACCCCATGGACTGTAGCCCTCGAGGCTCCTCTGTCCATGGGATTTCTCAGGCAAGAATACTGGAGTGGGTTGCCATTTCCTCCTCTGGGGGAATCTTCCCGATCCCCCAGAGATCAAACCCATGTCTTCGGTGTCTCCTGCATTGCGGGCAGATTCTTTACCTCCTGAGCCATTGGGGAAGCCCAATTGAGTGCTTACTGTATATCAAGTAAAATGTTAAGTGTTTCACTTGGCCTGTCTTTCAAATCCCCATAGAAATCTTTTGAGGTAGAAACTATTGTTTTATACAGATGTTGAACTGGAAGAAAAATGTGGGTCCAATATGTACCAAGGTGCTTTTCTTACTAGTAGGTATCCTCAGGGAATCAGGAATGGGAAGCCCTGCTTTTGAGCCACTTACCATGTGTCCTAAGGCAGGTCACTTCTCTTTGACTATCTCATCTGGATTTCAACTTCCTCCATTGTTAATCATTATAATCATTTTTATTTGAGGGGGATGTCCTAGCTCCAACAGAACAAACTCTCTACCCATCCTGTCACTATTACAGTTTCAATCCAGTGTGTCTTAACGATTTTTGCATCTTTAAGCACCTCCTTTCAAAAAGCACAAACTGTGGGGAGAGGTCGTAGGTTAGTACTTCTCAGTTAATGCTTCAATTATCAGTTAATACTTTATTAAGGATTACTTAATGGCTAGCTAACAACAAGAATAGAATATGGGTTGGGCTACTGAAATTCCAGAAAAACTACTTCTGCTTCATTGGCTACACTAAAGACTTTGACTGTGTGGATCACAACAAACTATGGAAAATTCTTCGAGAGACAGGAATACCAGACCACCTTACCTGCCTCCTGAGAAACCTGTATGCAGGTCAAGAAGCAAAATTAGAACTGGATATGGAACAATGGACTGGTTCCAAATTGGGAAAGGAGTACATCAAGGCTCTATATTGTCACCCTATTTATTTACATTACACCCTACAACTTATATGCAGAGTACATCATGCAAAATACCAGCCCGGATGAAGCACAAGCTGGAATCAAGACTGCTGGGAGAAATATCAATAAACTCAGATATGCAGATGGCACCATCTTTGTGGCAGAAAGAAAAGAGGAGTGGGAATGTAAATTGATACAGCCACTATGGAAGATGGTATGGAGACTCCTTAAAAAACTAGGAATAAGACCACCATATGAAGACTCTTGAGAGTCCCTTGGACTGCAAGGAGATCCAACCAGTCTATTCTGAAGGAGATCAGCCCTGGGATTTCTTTGGAAGGAATGATGCTAAAGCTGAAACTCCAGTACTTTGGCCACCTCATGCGAAGAGTTGACTCATTGGTAAAGACTCTGATGCTGGGAGGGATTGGGGGCAGGAGGAGAAGGGGACGACAGAGGATGAGATGGCTGGATGGCATCACTGACTCGATGGACGTGAGTCTGAGTGAACTCCGGGAGTCGGTGATGGACAGGGAGGCCTGGAGTGCTGCGATTCATGGGGTCCCAAAGAATCGGACACAACTGAGCAACTGAACTGAACTGAACTGCTCCTTGGAAGAAAGCTATGACCAACCTAGAGAGCATATTAAAAAGCAGAGACATTACTTTGCTGACAGAGGTCTGTATAGTCAAAGCTATGAGTTATAGTTTTTCCAGCTAGTCATGTATGTATGTGAGAGTTGGACCATAAAGGAGGCTGAGCACAGAAAAATTGATGCTTTTGAACTATGGTGTTGGAGAAGACTCTTGAGAGTCTTTTGGACAGATCCAGTGTCACTGAGCCACTCATTAGGAAGCTCTCAAAATACCTTGCTCCCTGGGGAATGAAATCCCTTCCCCAGAGCTTACCTTCTTGCTTTTCAAACCAGTCAATACTAAAGGAATCAACACTGTATATTCATTGGAAAGACTGATGCTGAAGCTGAAGCTCCAGTACTTTGGCTGCCTAATGTGAAGAGCCGACTCATTGAAAAAGACTCTGATGTTGGGAAAGATTGAAGGCAGGAGGAGAAGGGGATGAGAGAGGACGAGATGGCATCACCAACTCAGTGGACATGAGTTTGAGCAAGCTCTGAGAGATGGTGAGGGACAGGAAAGCCTGGTGTGCTGCAGTCCATGGGGTCCCAAAGAGTTGGACACAACTGAGCAACTGAACAACAACAATGTCACAAGAGATAGACAGGTATTAGGGATTGCTGAAGAACCAGTGAAGGCTGGATGACAAAGTGCTGAAAATGAAGACTTCACATAAGTAAATATTTCATTCAGATTTTTCATAAGAGTATGGAAAACCCAAACATATTTTTTGGCTGACTCTGTACATTTGATCTGGGCTCTGCCAGGCTCAGGATGTGCCTTAGGAGTTGGTATGAAGGCAGGGAGTAATGTTCAGTGTGTAACACACAGTTGCATCTGGTGGAAGTATGATTGAAGAAGTGCTGAATGAGGAAAAGCAAGAAGGTAAGCCCTGGGGAAGGGATTTCATTCCCCAGGGAGTAAGGTATTTTGAGAGCTTCCTAATGAGTGGCTCAGTGACACTGGATCTGTGCTGGTTTTAGAACAATGGAAATGGTGGGCATAGGGTGTGGAAGACAGGGATGCAGGGTGTGGTTAGGAGGCCCTAATAATAACCCAGTTAGGCCCTAATAGGCCCTAATCTGACAATCCAGTTAAAAGGTTGCATGCTCAGGTGCTCAGTCTGACTCTTTACTACCGCATGAACCATAGCCCACCAGGCTCTCTGTCCATGGCATTTTTCAGGCAAGAATACTGGAGTGGGTTACCATTCCCTTCTCCAGGGGATCTTCCTGACTCAGGGATTAAACCCACATCTCCAGCGTCTCCTGCACTGGCAGGTGGATTCTTTACCACTGAGCCACCCGGGAAGATTAGTTAAAAGGTCCCAGAGCCCCAGACTAGGGTGGTGGTGATAAGAAAAGAAAGAAGGGTGTGTGATGCTGCAGGAGACATGGAGGTCAACTGGATTTAGGGGATTACTGAGAAGACACCCAAACCACCAGACACCTGAGGATTCTGAGCACTGATGAATAGTCCAAGTATTTCTGTTCTCCCTTTTCCCTACTCTCTACCCAATCAAAAATGCCAAACTTGACATTAGTTGGCAAGTTATCAGGTGTCTAACTATGCACAATAAATGGAAGAGAGTCATCTTTGCCTATGAAAACCACAGACAAAAATAAACCTGGCAGAGGGTGTATCTAGCACAGGCTCCGGTGCCTTCTTTGCAAATCTGTGGGCACTAGTCTAAACCTCTAAGAGCCTCCTACCCTGGGAAAAGCAGCCAAGATTACTGATAACCAAGAGAAAACCGGATTCCTGTCTCTGCTCTTCCACTGATGGGGTGACCCCCTTAGTCATTTATTTCCTTTTTACGTTGGCGCAGATATTTCAGAGATCCCCTGCACAGCTCAGACTGCAGAGCTGCACTTTCCCTCTACCGTTGTGTTGCCTTTAATATTATTTTATTCGATTAAAAATACTTTCTCCTCTGGGTTTCTAATCTCATTCTTCAGCACTAATCCGGGCAGGAGCGAAGGCCTCAATATCTAGGTCTGGGCTTTGGACATCAAGACAAAGCCAATCCGACTCCTTCAGCACCTCTTCTTCGCTTGCCGCCATCGCCGCTTGGCCTTTCGGATAGCATCCCGACTAGTTCCCACGGCAACCTGCCCGGCGCCCAAGTCCGGGTTCAGGACCTCCGCGGCCGCAGCCCCACCCTGCCCCACGGCCGCGAGAGGAGGGAGGGGGCCGGGTTGCCAAGGAAACGGGAGGACGCTAGGCAGCCGCCCCCACCGCCTCCGCCCCTAGTAAGCCCAGCCGCCGCCGCTAAAAGCTGCCTCCGGGGAGGAGGAAGAGGGGCCGGTAGAGGGGGGAGAGAAGAGCGAGGAGGAAGAGGAGCGTCGGGACAGCCCCGCGCGATTGATGGGCGGCCCCTCCGCCCTGGACCGGCCCGCCTGCCCCGCTCCTCGGCCCCTTTAGCCCCTTGCAGGGGGAGAGGGCTGACCCGCAAGGTAACGGCCGGCCCGGCCCAGCCGCCCCGCGACCGCGCGGCCCCTGGTCCTCCGAGGATGCGGGGGAAAAAGATGGGAGACCACGTTTCCTTGAGATGACTCCGATTCTGGGACGGGGTTGCGGGGGAGGGGGCTGCGGAATCCCGCCTAAATCCTAGGGACTTGGTCACTCCCTCTCAGCGGGCCACACCCCCCGCATTTTTCTACCTCAGACACGGTGTGGGGATCGTGTATTTGCACTCTGGCAGGCCCCCTTGCATCCACATAACTTCCCACACAGACTCCAGAGGTGTACGGTTCACGGCCCTTCCAGCTCCTCAGTGCGAAATTATTGGTATTGTTGAGAGCATCGAATTGCTGGTTCAGCCTGTGACATCCCCGCCCAGCCCCAGAGTTTCCCAATTACGTGTTGAGTCTCTCTTTTCTGGGCTTGACGGTCAGTGTATGACCGTCCGGCTCTTTCACGGTTTGATTAATAAAGGGAAGTCAACGCCAAAGAACTTTTCTCATAAGCCATTTATAGTACTGCACCCCAACCCCGCCCCCTGATCTCCTAGGCAAATTGGATGGAAGAGTCAAACCATCTACCCTCGCCCCTCTCAATTCCCCGTCTTTTTCTTCGGTCATAGTATTATTCTCTCAGAAGTGGAGTGTTAGGAAGAGTGAGCCTAAATCACTCATATTTGTCGCCTATACTCAAAATATTTTTGTAAGTTAAGATTTTATTCAGTTTTTTTTTACAGATTTTTCAAATTTTTAAGATTTTTGAAAGTTAAATTTTAACAAATTTTGTAATCTTTGTTATTACAAATTAATTGTGTAAAGGCGATGAATAAAGCCTCTACAGTCCTTCTTCCCAGCACCGAGTTATGGAAAGGTGGGGGATTTTAAAAACCTGATGTGCTCTGCTTAGTCACTCAGTCCTGCCCAACTCTTTGCGACCCCATAGACTGTAGCCCGCCAGGCTCCTCTGTCCATGAGGATTCTCCAGGCAAGAATACTGGAGTGGGTTGCCATGCCCTCCTCCAGGAGATCTTCCCATCCCAGTGATTGAACCCAGGTCTCCTGCATTCCAGGCAGATTCTTTACTATCTGAGCCACCAGGGAAGCCCATAAACCTGATGGTCAAGTATAAATATAAATTCAGCCATTTAGGTTTTGGTTCAGAGGAACCTTGAGTTGAAAGAGGGGCTTACACTGACATTTTTCTTTGTGAGTGAACAAACAACATATTCATTTTGATGACACATAACATGAGAACCTCATAAGAAAACAGTGAAATGGCTTGATTATTAATAATAAAAAGAACTTCCTTCCCATCAATTCCTTTTTGTGAAATGTGACCACAGAACAGAAAGACAGCACATGTGATTTTTTTTAGAGCAGGGGAAGAAATATATTCTGCAGTCAGACTTTGTTTCTCCTTAGTCAGGGAAATTAAGTCTGAATTCACTGGAAATTGACAGTAGAGAGGAAGGCATATGTCACAAAGTTCTTAGAATATTCCTCCCTGAAATTTCACAGGCGTGTAGAATTTTGAGGCCAAGAAGAATTGTTCACTCTCGCTTTCAGCCAAGCAGGACTTCCTCTCCCACGTGCCTCCTCCTCTCTTCTCATTTCCTGCTCCCTCTCCTGACTTAATATGGCTTCTCCTGTGGATTTCTAAAGCCCCAAACTGGCACATTATCACCAGAGACTGAAGTGTGCATGACCACGAGTGGATATTGAATTGAGAAGCAGTTCAAAGGTGAGAAACAGCAGAGAATACAGAATGCTGTTTTAGAAACATGTACCCTGCCCACATTTTATTATCACTCTCCTCCCCTCCACCTGCCTGTATTTGCTAAGAAAAAAATTGGGGCTTCAAATGGCCATCTGGTTGAGTAGGCCCACAAAGCTGAGATCCACACATGAAGCATGTGGATGTATTTCCGTATAGTGATTTCCATTTCTGGTTCCTCCTGGTCAGTTTTTCAAACCCGAAGTCCAGTATGAAGTTCAAGTGCCACTTCAGAAATGTAGAGGATGTTCATCTAAACTGTGGTGACCTACCCATCATCTCCTTGATCTATCTCTAATAATCTGATTTTTGGGGGGCCTAGAGTATTTGTTTAATCTCACAAAGTATTGATATATTTAAGTAAGAGATTAAATGTGGCACCACAGTGCTTCCAAATAATGATTTTATAGTAGAGTCCAGTCATAGAGAGTTTATGGGAGGACAAAGAGACTTGTAGGCAATTTTAAAGTCCATTATTTGGTAGGTGATTGTGAAGTCAGAGGTAACCTAGCATGGAGTAATTCAGGTAATGCTATTTCCCACCTCTTTAGACAAAATTATTTCATGTCTCTTGACTGAGAAGCCTCCTTAAAATAACACAGCATTAAAGCCAGGAGAGATTAGCTGGCTTTTCCAGGTTAATTTTGTAACCAAAATGTATCATCCAAGAGGACTCTAGGATGTACAGTTTTAGTGACCATTAACATATTTTCACTGTGAATCCTTATGTTCTCTGCCTGATTAATATTCAGACAGGCTTTTCTTTCCATCAGTAGCAGCAGGGATTCATCTTTCTGCCAGTTTTAACACCATTGTTTTCTGAAAAGCGTGGGAACATAAGTTTATTCTATGCAGGTACAAATTCATATGAAAAGTTAAAAGTGGGCTCTTAAATTAGACTTCCATAAATGACTATTAAAATTCTCAGAGACAAAATTTAGGCTTTGTTGTGTCATCTGTAGAACTACCTATCAGATTGTAGTTTTGGATTCCTACTCACAAAGATCAACTTGCTATAAATGAGAGAAAATATGCCCCAAGGGACAGACCAGCACAAGCTCCTAGATGATATTGTTTGGGGCTCAATGATAAATCTTGCAAGATTTCATAGAGACCAGACCAGACACTGGGTCACCATGAGTCAGAGGCAACCTGATTCTGCCAATACCTGCACAACTGGAAAAATAAACCAGACAAGGAAGGAAAGCCATAGAAGATAGACACTTGAGTTCAAAAATGTTGTCTGTCTTGTCTTGCTGTTTCCCCAGAGCCTACAGCAGCATCTGTCACGTGGCTGTCTTTAAAAAAACACAGGTAGGAAAGAAGAACCAAGCTGGAGGCATCACTCATCTTGATTTCAAACTATATTACAGTGCTACGGTAATGAAAACAGTATGATATCAGAAGAAAAATGGACATATAGATGAATGGAACAGAATAGAGAATCTGAAATAAACCCATGCGTATGTGGTCAGTTAATTTATGACAAAGGAACCAAGAATATACTGTGGGCAAAAGATAGCCTCTTCAATAAACAGTGTTGGGAAAACTGGAGTCACATGCAAAAGAAGGAGACTGGACCACTGTCTTACACCACACACACAAATCAACTCCAGATGGATTAAAAACTGGAACACAAGACCCCAAACCATAAAACTCCTAAAAGAAGTAAGATAGTAAATTCTTCAGTACTGGTCCTTGAGATGGATTTGTTTAATGTGGCAACAAAAGCAAAAATCAACAAGCAGGCCTCCATCAAACTAAAAGGCTTCTGCACAGCAAAGAAAACCATCAACAAAACGAAAAAGCGAACCCACAGAATGGGAGAAAATATTTGCAAATCATATTATCTAATAAGGGGTTAATATACAAAATATATAAAGAACTCATACAACTCAATAGCAGATAAACAAAAAAAACCTGATTTTTAAAATGAGCTGATCTGAATGAACTTTTTCCCAAAGAAGACATACAGGTGGCCAACAGGTGCATGAAAAGGTGTTCAACATCACTAATCAGGGAAATGCAAATCAAAACCACAACGAGATATCACTTCACATGTGTTTGAATGGCTTCTATCAAAAAGAAAAGAAACAACAAGTGTTGATGACAAGTGTTGGCGAGGATGAGAAAAACCCATGTGCACTGTTCGTGGGAATGTAAATTGGTGCAGCCATTATGGAAAACAGTATGGAGGTTCCTCCAAAAAATTAAAAATAGAACCACATTTTACACAGCAATTTCAGTCCTGTGTATTTGATCCAAAGGAAATGAAAACACTAACTCAAAAAGGTATTAATATATGCACCCCTACGTTCATTGCAGCATTATTTACAATAACCTAGACATGGAAGCAACTGAAATGTCTTATCAGTGGATGGATGGATAAAGAAAATGTGGTGTATCTATAAAGGTCCCCTGGAGAAGGAAATGGCAACCCACTCCAGGATTCTTGCCTGGAAAATTCCATGGACAGAGGGGCCTGGCGGAGCTTGTCCATGGGGTCACAAAGAGTTGGACATGACTGAGCATGCACACGCTCACGGACGCATACTCTCTCTCTCTCTCTCTCTCTCACATACACACACACACACACACACACACACACAATGGAATATTATTCATCTATAAAAAAGAAGGAAACCTTGGCATTTGTGACTACATGATTGACCTTGAGGGCTAAGTGAAATAAGTCAGAGAGATACAAAATACCATGATCTCTCTCATATGTGGAATCTAAAAAGTGAAACCACCAGACTCATGGATACAGGGAGCATACAGAGAACAGATTGGTGGTTGCCAGAGGCATGGAGTAGGGAGACAGTGAAATGGCAAAGGAGCTAAAGAGTATATACTTTCTGTTATTAAATAAATAAGTACTAAGGATGCAGTGTACAACATGGTAACTATAGTTACTAACAGTATATGTGAACATTGCTAACAGACTAGATCTTAGAAGTTCTCATCACAAGAACAAAAAATAATTGTAATGATGCGGGCTGATAGATATTAACTAGACTCATGGAGAAGGCAAAGGCACCCCACTCCAGTACTCTTGCCTGGAAAATTCCACGGACAGAGGAGCCTGGAAGGCTGCAGTCCACAGGGTCGCAGAGTTGGACATGACTGAGCAACTTCCCTTTTACTTTTCACTTTCATGGATTGGAGAAGGAAATAGCAACCCACTCCAGTGTCCTTGCCTGGAGAATCCCAGGGACGGGGGAATCTGGTGGGCTTCCGTCTATGGGGTCACATAGAGTCAGACACGACTGAAGCAACTTAGCAGCAGCAGCAGACTCATGGTGGTGTTCCTTTCACAATACATACAAATACCAATGTACTCCTGAAACTAATATGATGTTATATGTCAATTATGTAGTTGCTTAGTTGCTAAGTTATATCAGGCTCCTCTGTCCATGGGATTTCCCAGGCAAGAATACTGGAGTGGGTCACCATTTCCTTCTCCAGGGGATCTTCCCAACCCAGAGATCAAAGCTGTGTGTGTCTCCTGCATTGGCAGGCAGGTTCCTTACCACTGAGCCACCAAGGAAGCCCATAGTCAATTATATCTCAGTTAAATATAAAGTAAAAGAGCTTCACTGGTCACTAAGTAGAAATAGTGTGGGACCCCGATGACCTTATAAATGAAAGCCAGTATACACATTATGAACTATGCCATTAACTAATTCAATGTTTTTGTCATAAATTTAGACCACACTAGTCAGAGTCAAACTTCTTGAAAGCATTGTCTGCACTTCCTTAACTCACATTTACGCAACTCAGTGCAATCTGTCTTCAGCTCCGTCACTCCACTAAAAAGCTCTCACCGACGTTATTAATAATGTCCTCCTTGAAACACGTACTTCTCAGCATCTGTGAAACTGCGCCCACCTGATTCTCGGTTTTTCTCCTGCCTCTCTGGCTTCTTTCCAGAGTTTCTCTTCTGCTGCCTTTCCTGTTCTTAAAATCCAGTGGTCGTCAGAATTTTGTCCTGGGTAATCATTCTCTTTTCAATACCCATCCTGCCTTCCACTTCAGCTGTTACCAAAATGCCAGCGATGCTCCAGTCTTTACTTCTCTAATCAGCTCCAGAGCAGTATATCTAACTGCTTACCTGACATCTCCATTTGCTGTCCCCGGCCCCTTCAAAATCTGCATTATTTTCTCACAAACCTGCTCCTCATTCCAAGTTTTCTGAAGGGAGTATTGGCATCAACCATCTGGGTGCCTGAGCCAGTAACCTGGGCAGCCTGCTGCCTTTAAACCTCCATCTTTTTTATTATTGTATCATTTTTATTATCACCAAGACCTGATGATTTTTCCCTCCTCAGTGTCCCTTGAACCCATCATGATTAGAGGGTGGCCACTGGCATGAGACTCCCTGGGTTCAAACCCTAACTCTTGGGCTTACCAGTTCTGTAACCTTCCTTAATCCTAACCATACTTAATCCCTTTGTGCCTCAGTTTCCTCGTCTGCAAAAGAGATATAATTTTTGCCACAATCGTGAAGATTGCGTGAGTTAGTATGTTTAAACGTGTCAAACACCGCTTGGCACTTCCAGAGGCTCCATAAACAGTAGCTATGGGCTCCTCCTCCTCTTCCCCTCCAGTTGTGACCCAAGTCTGGGCACCATCTTATGTGGATTCCTCTAACATGTCCCCAGTGGCCTGCCCGCTTCCACTCTGCCTCCTCCCCCGCCCTCCGTCCAGTCTCGGACCTTTTGCTCTGTTTCGGTTTTGGCTACAGCTTGTAGGATCTTACTTAGTTCCCCGATCAGCGATTGAATCCAGGCCCCTGGCAGTGAGAACATGGAGTCCTAACCCCCGGACCACCAGGGAGTCCCCTGAAGGGAACTTTAAAAATCCAGATCTACTCATGTCCTCCCCCTGATTGGAACCTTCAAGTGGCTTTATATGACTCTGAATCCCACCTCCAAGGCCCCTTGTGAGCTGGGCCCACGTTTTTAAAGTTCCCTTCTGTGGCTGCCCCGTCCCCTTCCTGCCCTGAAACCTCTGTACTTTTTGTCCTTTCTGTCCCAGATCCTTTCTGTCCCATTTCCAGCCCAGCTCACTCCTTAGCAAACCCAGTGTCCTTCCCTAAGGAAAACCTTGCCTCCCCCTCCTCCAATGACAGTTTCTCAGAGACCCCCGTGTTTCCGCTCTGTCGCATTTATCAGCATCAGGGTCCACTGTCAGTGTCCCAAGACTGGGGTTTGAGCCCAGAGGGTCTCACACTAGTGCCTATGCTCCAATCATGATGGATCCCAGGGATACTCAGGGATGAAAACCCTCAGGACTTGGTTTTCATATGGCTGGGCCAAGAGAGGGCAGGGTGAAGGAAGCTACCCAGGTTACTTCCTCGGGCAGCCTGCTGGTTGATGCCAACATTCCCTCCCGAAAACTTGGGAGGAAGAGCAGTTTGTGAGAAAGTGATGTGGAGTCTGAAGGGGCTGGGGGACTACCATATTCGGTGCTGGCTTCCACTCTAGATTGAGAAACACAAAGCCCAGGGCCATGTCATCTTGCAGACCACCTGACCCCCATGCCCAGCGAAGTGCCTGAATTGGAATAGGGGTGTGATCATTGCAGAGTCCATGAGTTTACATGACCACAGGGCTCAGAGCTTCGGTCATTGCTAATCTAGCTAGGATCTTTTTTGTCATGTGGTCGAACTGCTTCTGCCGGTCTGACTCCCTCTGAGTAACCAGGACAGGCTGGCTGAAGCCAGCTGATGAAAGTGGCTACATGATTTATGTCTGGAACAAGAGGGCTGTAAGGGCATCGACACCCAGACAAAGAGTCCTTTGAGTCTGAAAGGAGCATCTGTGCCCTTCCAACAATGGACATGAGATTAATAAGAGAATAAAAGCAATTATACCCAGAGAAGTCCCCAAATGGCAAAGCAACAGAGGGTTATATCACAGCACATTTATTCATCTTCTGTACGCAGGTCGGGGATTAAGAATCATGTTACACGAAGCAAAGGACAGGCAGAAGTTCGTCAGTGATGTTCAATATCTGCGGGACATGCAGCACAAGGTGGACTCAGAATACCAGGTAACAGCAGGCAGTGAGAAGTCTCCTCCGCCAACAGCAGGCGGAGAGAATTGGGGAAACAGTACTGGTACATGAGAAGCAGTAATAGGTTGCCAAAAGCCAAACTCCACACTTGGGACTTCCCTGGCGGTCCAGTGGTTAAGACTTCGCCTTCCAATGCAGGGGGTGCAGGTTTGATCCCTGCTCTGGGACCTAAGATACCACATGCTTCAAAGCCAAAAAAAAAAAAAGCAAAACGTAAAACAGAAGCAGTATATTAATGCATATACGTGGAATCTAGAACAATGGTACTGATGAACCTATTTGTAGGGCAGCAATGAGACACAGACATACAGAACAGACCTGTAGACACAGGCGGGGAAGGAGAGGGTGGGACGAATTGAGAGAGGAGCATGGAAACATACACATTACCATGTGTGAAATAGATAGCTGGTGGGAAATTGCCTGTAGATCACAGGGAGCTCAACCTGGTGCTCTGGGACAGCCTAGAGAAATGCAGATGAGGAGGTAGGAGCGAGGTTCAAGAGGGCGGTGGTGGGGAGCGATATATGTACACTTATGGCTGATTTGGGGAAGGAAATGGCAACCCACTCCAGTACTCTTGCCTGGAAAATCCCGTGGACCAAGGAGCCTGGTAGGCTACAGTCCATGGGGTCACTAAGAGTCGGACACGACTGAACAACTTCACTTTCGCTTTTCACTTTCATGCATTGGAGAAGGAAATGGCAACCCACTCCAGTATTCTTGCCTGGAGAATCCCAGGGACAGCAGAGCCTGGTGGGCTGCTGTCTATGTGGTCGCACAGAGGCAGACAAGACTGAAGCAACTTAGCAGCAGCATGGCTGATTCAGGTTGTACAGCAGAAACCACAACATTGTAAAGCAATTATCTTCTAATTAAAACTACATTTTTTTAAAAACAGAAGCAATATTGTAACAAATTCAGTAAAAGATTTTAAAAATGGTCTGTAACAACAACAACAAAATCTCAAAAACCCACACATAACAGCTGTGTGACCAATGAAAAGCTACTTCACCTCTCAGAGTCTGTTTCCTTATCTGTACAATGGGGATAGTAGTGCCCACCCCTGCATTATACCATTATGGAAATGAAATAACATTTTTCAAGTATTTAGCCCAGGGCTTGGCACACAAACCTTATCAACAAATGACATCAGGGCTTAAATTGGATAGACCAGCAATCAAGAAAAAAAAGACATTAAGGAGTTAACTGGGTCACCCTACCATTTATCAAACAACACACCCTTCCGTTGTCCTGCAGCCAAAAGAAAGGTAGTTAACACATTCTACAACAAGCTAACTCTTCGTCACCCTAGTTACAGTGTTTACATGCAAAAACAAAACAGGGAGCCTGAGAAGTCATGATGTAATTACCCAGAGCTGGCGTGGGACAAACCTGCCAGACTGGCTTGCGGGATTCTGGGAGCAGTTAGAAAGTGTCACTCAGCCCACTGGCTGGAGGTCACCCCTCAACAATCAAGGAGACACATCCTTAGCTTCAGCTGAGGATCAAAAAGTGCTCCTTCCCGAAGGAAAACCTAGACCTGTCATCATCAGGTTTTTCTCCTTCTTAGCAATTTCAAATATAACCGAACCTCCCGTGTCACCAAGGAAACCAGACCGATCTCAGTAACCTGATTTCACCTGTATAACACAGTTCAGCTCTGGGCCTGGAAATGAAGTCAGCAATTGCCTCCTACACTTGTCAGTCCACCTCCAAGGCTATAGAATTGAGGCGATTTCTATAAGATAATAAGAACTTAAACATCCGAACTGGTCACATTGGGAGGCCCTCTGCTTTGCACAAAGATGCCTCTGCCACGGAGCCCAGGTTGGAAATACTTGCTTGACATTGTCTCCAGAACAGGCGCGTAAGAAAATCAATCTTATTATTTGATGGTCTCTCCTGGAGAAAACCGCACAACCACACGGCTTGGAGTCACTTGCAGCTTTATTTTCTAATTTCATTTGGGCTTTCAACACTGTGCTTGTTAATAAGGACACTTTCAACACTGTCTTCATAAATAATAATTATTATTAAGTGCCCACTGTGTCCTGAACGGGGCTTCCCTGGTGGCTCAAGTGGTAAAGAGTTCACGTGCTAACGCAGGAGACCTGGATTCGATCCCTGGGTTGGGATGATCCTCTGGAGAAGAAAATGGCAACCCACTCCAGTATTCTTGCCTGGGAAATCCTGTGGACAGAGGAACATGGCTGGCTACAATCCATGAGGCAGAAAAGAGCTGGACATGACTGAACAAGTGAACAACAACAACGTTCTGAACAAAGTCCCTTCTCTCCCCAAGTTCTTATTCTATGACTGAGAAACAAGCTACACACACAAGTAAATTAATATGTAAGACAATATAATATATATGATAAATATAATGAGGCCAGTAAAACAGAGGTAAAGAGGGTGGGGTGATGCTCTTTGCACAGGCAGAGCATCTTCTTTGAGGAAATAACATTTGATCCTGGAGGTAAAATGATGGGAAAGAGCTGGTCAGAGCATCCTGAGTAGCAAGGAAGCAGGTGCAAAGGCCCTGTGGTGGGAACTAACGGTACAAACAAAAGAAGGTCAGCTTGGCTGAAACACGAAGGGAGGGTGTGGATAGGACCAGATCACATCGAGTCTCTCAGGACAAAGCTTGGTCTTTGGTGTTTACTCTTATCCCAGTGAGAATTATTGAACAGTTTAAAGCAGGAGAGTGGTATGATCTGATTTACCTTTTTAAAAAGATCACTTTGGGGGGTTCCCTGATGGTCCAGTGGTTAAGAATCTTTGCCTTGCAATGCGGGAGATACCAGTTTCATCCCTGGTGTGGGAGGATCCCGCAGGCCTCAGGGTAACTGAGGCCACGCACCACAGCTGTCAAGCTTGCATTCTGGAGCCCTGAGCCACAACTACTGAGCCCGCGTGCCTAGAGTCTGTGTTTCACAACAGAAGAATACACTGCACACCATAACCAGAGAACAGCTCCCCACTCTCCACAACTAGAGAAAGCTTGCGTGCAACAATGAAGACCCAGAGGGGCCAGGAATAAATGAATTTAGAAAAAAGAAAAAGATCACTCTGGCTGTTGTGTGGGGAAAGGACTGAAAAGGGCAAGAGAAGCTGCAGAGAAACTTGTAAGGAAACTGATAAACATTTAGGCAAGACCAGTGGGGGTGGTGAGAAGCAGCCTGACCCAGGAAATATCAACAGACGCTGCACAGACATCTTGCTGATAGGGAGGAAGAGTGAGGGAAAGAGGGATGAAGGATAACTCCAATATTTTCATTGTCCATCAGTTCCCTCTATTATCATGGTTTAAACTTTATTTTTTTCAAACCTCCCATCCCTATACTTCTCAACAAGGACCATCTCTCCCTGTTTTACACACACATGAAACCAAAAAACTTGAGGCCAACAGGTGGGACACCACTCAGCTCTTCCCCTTCCATCCCAGGATGCATGCCTGTCTAGCCCTCAAGGCTTGAGGGGTGAAGGACACTCACTGCTGGGGCCGGACCTGAGAGCTTGATCCACGCCCCTGTGTTCCCAGCCCGTCTCCATTGTGGACCTCTCATCTGCATCCTTGGAATTCCTCCTTTTCTTACTGTCTCAGCCCACAAACATGTTCAACTCTCTCTCACACTGAGAACAAAAGAACAAAGCTGTCTGTGGACCATGTGTCCTTTTCCAGCCACAACCCTGGCACTTTATCTAGTCTCCATATGTCCCCAAACAGTCAGCTAGACTTTTGTCTCCACTCCCTGCTCCCTTGGGTGCATCCCATTACCTACTGGCCTGTTAGCCTGGCCGTCTCCTAAGGTCAGTAGTGAAAATCAGTGGATAACTTTTAACTCTTTGTTTCCTGAAGCTTTATCTGCAGTTGGGGCCATTACTCTTTCTTTCTTGAAACATTACTTCTCTGGCTTCCTGACATCACGTTCTCCTAGTTTTCCTCCTGTTTCACTCACATTCTCCTCTCTACCCATCACGTGTTAATTCCCCTAGGTTTCCATCAGCCCAGTTTTCTCCTAATTCACAATTTCTGTGGCCCATCTCATCCCTTCCTATGTGTTTAACTACCACTCATACACTGATGGGGCTCGCCAGGTGGCTCAGTGGTAAAGAACCTGCCTGCCAATGCAGGAGACATGGGGTCGATCCCTGGGTCTGGAAATCCTCCTGGAGAAGGAAATGGCAACACTCCAGTATTCTTGCCTGGGAAATCCCATGGACAGAGGAGCCTGCAGGGCTACAGTCCATGAGGTTGCAAAAAGAGTCAGACATGACTTAGCGACCAAACAATGGCAATCACATAGACCCATGACCTGTAATCCCGAGTCTTCTCAAAGTGTCAGAATCCCATACACACCTGCTTGCTGGATGGTTCCATCTAGGAGTCGGAAAGGCACACTGAATACAGCATGTCCATGGTGAATTCTTTGTGATCCATCCCCGATCATCCTCCTGTGTACCCCTTCTCTGAAGATGGTGGCCCAAGCCTTCCTTGACTCCTTTCTCTTTGTCACCACTCACAATCCCCCCACCCCCACCCCTGCCAGTTACCAAGTTCTGCTGAATTTACCTAAAAGCTCATGAACTTGTGCCTGCCTCCCTTCTCATCCTGTGGCCGTTGCCCTGGTTCCAACCTCCATGGTTTATCTCCAAGTTTATTAAAATATCCTCATATCCGGTCTCCCTGCCTGCAACCTTGCCACCTTTCAGATGGAAACGTATGGAAAATGAGAACTGAGTATACAATTCCATCGTTTTCCCCTCACACAGAGGCAGGTCCCAGACCCAAGAAGCACAGAAAGAACAGCCCAATCCGCCACCGCTTCTCTAACCTCCCTTCCCTGGTCCTTATTCTCTCAGCAAGAGTGGTGAAGACCATAGTTTTAACTTAGAACTAGAGGGACCCTCCGTATTCCCACAGCACCCTCTTCAAAACAAAACAAAACCTTACTGAAGTGTAATTTACATATCATAAAATTCACCTGCTTCAAGTTTAAATTGACCAAGTTTGCTGCCATCACCATCATCCCATTTTAGAACATTTCTATCACTCCAATACCAAAGCACCCTTTTCATACCTCTTTTTCATTGTTGATGAAATTGTATTGGAATTGTCTTTCGTATGTCTTTCTATCAAACTGGACCACAACTTCTTCAGGGAAGGACAGAGTCACTTTCCTGTGTTGAATCGAATGCCTTGTCATTGCTGAAAGCCAGCATTAGCGAACTTGACCACCAACAATGTTTATCAGACACAGGTCCAGCTGACTTGTAACTAATCCTCAAAGTCAAATCTGCCTTCACTGAGCATTTTCAAAACCACTCACCACAAGGTCTACAAAAATAAATGATTGTCCGTAATATGTTCTGAGGAGTGTCAAATTAAGTATATAGCAACCCACAGAAACTATTTGATGGGAATAGTGATGAGTTATATTATCAACTCTGTCCCTCGCCTTCTTCCAGAAAAGATTTAAAGTAGGGATTTAAGAATCAGTTGCATGGGACTTCCCTGGTCGTCCAGTGGTCAAGACTTCACCTTCCAACAGAGGGGCTGTGAGTTCAATTCTTGATCGAAGAGCTAAGATCCCACATGCCTTGCAGGCAAAAAAAAAAAAAAAGAAAAAGAAAACAAAAACATGAAACAGAAGCAATACTGTAACAAATTCAATAAAGACTTTAAAAATGGTCCACATCGGGAAAAAAAAAATCAGTTGCATGATTATAATGACCCCCTCAATAACTTGGTCCATATACAACCTGTGTGTATTTAGATAATTTACTCAGATAGATTGCACTGGGTAGACACTGAAACCCTGGGGCATCAGTGAGCTTGGCCAGTTACTTGTGGAAACCCCAGCTTTTACTTGGAGCCCAGTGACGTGCAAGGGACTCCCCATTTCAGGGTGTACAATAGTGTAAGGCCTAATAACCAGATGTGACTCCCAAATCATAGACCTTTGCCACATATGCCTTCCTGTGCTGGACTTGTCTTTAATGAACTAGCTCAAATTGAAGCCCTTAGAAACCTGCTGTACACACTATTCCTGCAACTGCCTAAAATACTCTTCAGGCTGGTATGCCCCAAATTAGCAGTGCCTTTACAGGTCTGTCTGTCAGCAGCAGGAGAGGAAGGTTAAACCTACCCTGAGTTATTCTGATGCTGTTCCTCTCAGTGGTTGGGTGGGACACTTTTGAAAAACCAAGAGGAAATAAACATCTATTTGGCATATTACATGCTATTTCAGAATCTGGTAGCTAGTATGTAATTATACACCATCTCAGAATTTGGCTCTATTTCTTCAAGGGTGTTCATGCTGTTTAGCTTTTTATTTCCCCTTCTTTTGGTCAAATGTGTTTATGAAGCTTGTGGCAAAATTTAGCCGTTAACGTCCACTGAAAGCTAGAAAGAAAGATTACACCTGGCATTTCAGGATGATTTTCTAGACTCTATCAAATGTGTTCAAATGGGTTTCACTTCATGTTGCTTATTTTTCATTTGGATTCTTTCAAGTACAGATCAAAACCTAATATGATGATATAAACTTGTTCAAGGATGTAATGGGTCACTGCGCCAGGTAGCACGAGTCTGGGGGCTATCCACGCGGGGGGTTGAGGGAACAGAGATAATTCAGCTTTTTCTCCTGCAGGAGTCATGGGGAGGGATATGTGACATGTGCATTCCGCTACTCTTCATAGAACAAACAAAAAAACTCACCGGAGGGGAATAGCATATCAAACTGTTTTTCACACCTTTGATTTCTCAACCTCTTAAAACTGATAAACTTTGATAATGTCCCCAGTGATAATTAAAAGCCCAAACTCTGAGTTAGGCATGTTGGATCACTGTTGTTACTGAGTCACTCAGTCGTGTCCCACTCTGCAACCCCATGAACTAGAGCCCACCAGACTCCTCTGACCATGGGATTCTCCAGGCAAGAATACTGAAGTGGGTAGCCATCCCCTTCTCCGGGGCATCTTCCCAACCCAGGGATCAAACCGGAGTCTTCTGCATTGGCAGGTGGATTCTTTACCACTGAGCCACCAGGGTAGCCCGCGATGGATTATAAGAACAATTAAAAGCAACTGAAGGCTGTGGCAAGTTCTGCTTCTCAAAATGCTTGTGGGGTTCGAGTAACAATAACCTTGCTGATGAAGATGTAGAGTTGGGTCATCATTACAATGCTTTTTAGACCAGAACCGTGAAGCTGGAGGAGTTCCTGGGGTGTGTGGCTTCCTAAGGTACCAGGAGCCCAAATGATGACTAAGAATGGGGCTGGTAATAAAAGGGACAAAAGAAACTTTGAGCATCCCTGTGGGTTCAGAAAGCTGTAATTCTGAAGCAAATGGTTTACAGAGGTAGCCTGCATGACTGGGCGTGGCAGCTCCTCAGTTGGCTGCTGAGGGGATGGGCGGGCTTAGCAAGCAGACCTCTACTTCTGGGGCAGAAAAACAAGGATGAACGTCAGGCCTGCAAGAAGAGTCTTTCTTCTTCCACAGCCAAGGTTGGAGTCACCTTATTTGGCAAGAGCAGGCTTTAGAAAAAGGAGTACACCCAGATGTGGGATTGGAAACAATTAGAGGTTGATCAAGACTATGATGAAGATGGTAGTGGTGATGATGATGGTGGTGGTGGTAGATGGTGATGATGCTGAGTTTTACTGAATGCTACAGCGAGCCAACCACTCTGCTAAGCATCTTACCAACAGTCCCTCAGGCTCTCCCTGCAGTCTTGCAGCACAGAGACACCTCCATCCCAAAGATGAGAGAAGCAAGAATCTATGGAGTTAGTCAGCTTGCCCAAGGTCACAGTGCTAGAAAGTGGCAGAGCTGGGTCCTGTTGTGTTTACCCATACTGAGTTACAGTGAATCACAAAACCCTCGTCGTCCCCCGCAGGCACATAGGCATGTTTGTTTTCCGGCCCCACAAATGGTAGCTTCTGCACAGGAGGCAACCTGACAGCACGTGTTACAGTCAGAAGGATGGGTTTGGGGGTCCAGAGGGTGCAACACCAAAGGGAGAGTGAAGGAAGAAGCCCCAATTCTCCCCAGAAAGAAGAAACAAGGCGTTACCTGGTGCCTCCATTTCAAGACCCAGCCAGTTCCTGCCACAAGAACAGAAACTTATTTATAGCAGTCTAGCTCCAGACACATGAAACTGAAAGAGAAATAAAGTCCCAGGGTGAGGGGAGCCCTGGTGACGATGAATTACAAATCTTTTCCTTCTCCCCATCCTGGGGATTTCACACTCCCAGCCCCTATCCCTTCAGGACCCTCCAAGCAGAAACCGCATCAACATCAGAAAACAACAACAAAAAATCATTCACATGTACAAATGGGTACACCCATTTGTGTGTTCTCCCTGGGTAGGGCTGGGGGGCATGGCTAGATTGTGTGTACACCCATTTGTGTATACTCCCTGGATAGGGCTGGGGGGTATGGTTAGATTCTTGCTGCTTCTAGGACTGGAAGTCCGAACTTAGCTCTGTCCCCATGTCCCCTTCTCAGCAAAACTAACTTGGAGAGGACTAATGTTTGATTTACATGGAAAGATTGCTTGGCTGTTTCAAGATTAAAGTTAGAAAGTACCTACCTTGCCACTGGTTTCTTCTCCTGCTCCTCTGTGAGAGAAGGTGGAGGGGTGGGGAGAACTAGAGGGGAAAAACATTTTTTTTCAACATTGCAAATCATTCTATTTCTCCTCCCCTTTTAGTAAAGAAATATTTAAGTCGCATGCATTCTTGGAGAGAAGTTTCAAAAAACACTCAGCCCACAAGAATTCTGTTCATCCCACAAAATCTGCCTCAGTCCTGCATGCAGTTGCTAATACGGGCTCCTCCACTTTCAGCCTATCAGCATTTCCTTCCCCAGCCTCTAATACAAGGGTAACAGAGACCTCTGAGGCTCCAGGAAACAATACTACAGGCTGGGGCTCCCCTGCCCCCAACAGGAGCTCCAGCACTCATCGTAAAGAAATAGGGAAAAAGAGGCCCATATTTAGTTGGACTTTACTGACCTCTCCAGCTGACTCTTTTTAGTTTTAGCTTGGTTAATTCTATCATTTGGTGTCTGTTTAACTTATTATAGTTACTATTCAGTATTGGGGGCGGGGTGTTCTTATTTAAATTATTTATTAAAACAAACACTGTCCAGAATTATTTAAAAGGCTTGCTATCTATTGAATAATGGCATCATTTTTGAAATAACAAACTGAGGGCTGAAATCAAGATTGCTGAGAGAAATATCAACAACCTCAGATAAGCAGAAAATACCATTCTAATGGCAGAAAGTAAAGAGGAGCTAAAGAGCCTCTTGATGAGGGTGAAAGAAGAGAGTGAAAAGGCTGGCTTAAAACAGAACATTCAGAAAACTAAGATCATGGCACCCAGCCCCATCACTTCATGGCAAGTAGATGGGGAAATAGTGGAAACAGTGACAGATTTTATATTCTTGGGCTCCAAAATCACTGCGGATGGTGCCTGCATCCACGAAATTAAAAGACGCTTGCTCCTTGGAAGAAAAGCTATAACAAACCTAGACAGTATTAAAAAGCAGAGACATCACTTTTCTGACAAAGGTCCATATGGTCAAAGCTATGGTTTTTCCAGTAGTCATGTATAGATGTGAGAGTTGGACTGTAAAGAAGGCTGAGTGCTGAAGAATTGATGCTTTTGAACTACGGTGCTGGAGAAGACTATTGAGAGTCCCTTGGACAACAAGGAGATCGAAATCAACTCTGAATATTCACTGAAAGGAACTGATGCTGAAGCTCCAGGCCACATGATGCAAAGAGCCAACTCATTGGAAGAGACCTTGATGCTGGGAAAGACTGAGGGCAGGAGCAGAAGGGGCGGCAGAGGATGAGATGTTTGGATGGTATCACCAACTCAATGGACAAGAGTTTGAGCATGCTCTTAGAGACAGTGAAGGACAGGGAAGCCTGGCGTGCTGCAGTTTATGGGGTCACAAACAGTTGGACACAACTTGGAGACTAAACAACAACAAGGGGAAAAATTCCGCCATTTTGGAGTGTTCTCCCTTTCCAAGCAAGGTGGGGTAAAATGACACCTTACTCCTAAGTATCCAGGATTCACCTTGCTGCAGGTACCACCTGGCCACTGTAGATGAACCCTGAGACCAGCGCTTCACTTGCCAATCAGTCTTGAAGCACAGTGTAACTGATTCTCTGTTCCCAAGTCCAAGTGGTAAATGTTTTGTTAATATCAGGTCATTTCTATTCTTAACCTTGTGGCAGAATATTGGCTTTCCCCTTGGCCACGAAATTCTGGCAAATCCTTCAAGGAAGGAGATGCATTTTCTAACAGAGGGAAAAACATGTGGAAGAAATCTTTCCTTTCTTAACTCAGGCAGGAAAAGGGAGATGTCAGGCCTGGTTTAGAAATAAGATTGTCTTTATGCTGCATTTCTTGACTGTAGCAGTGGATAATTCGGCTCTGGCAGGACAAAGGTGAGTTCAGTTACTGGACCTATAGAAATCCTGCAAGAAGTTTTGCTATATTGCAGTATTTAAAATGTCAGTTGAGGGCTTCCTTGGCAGCTCAGTGGTAAAGAATCCACCTGCCAGTACAGGGCTCACGGGTTTGATCCCTGATCAGGGAAGATCCCACGTGCCATGGAGCAGCTAAGACGGTGCACCACAACTGTTGAGCCTGTGCTCTAGAGCCCAGGAGCCCTCGAGCCCTGGAGCCCATGCTCTGCAACAATAGAAGCCACCGCAATGAGAAGCCTGCACACCGCAACTAGAGTATGCCCCACTCGCTGCAATTAGAGAAAGCCAGCACAGCAATGAAGACCCAGCACAACCAAAAATAAATAAATAAGTAAAGTTCTTTTTAAAAAGTGAGGAAACAATTGGAAGGGAAACCATATGCAAAGAGAGGAAGGGAAGGAGGAAGAGATGAGAAGAGAAGAGAAATAAATCAGGGTCCATACATCACATAGGGCTTCCCAGGTGGCACTAGTGGTAAAGAACCCACCTGCCAATGCAGGAGATGCACGTTCCATCCCTGGGTTGCAGAAGGTCCCCTGGAGAAGGGTACGGCAACCCCCTCTAGTATTCTTGCCTGGAGAATCCCATGGATAGAGATGCCTAGTTGGGCTAGTCCATAGGATTGAAAAGAGACACGACTGAAGTCACTTAGCATGCATATTCATATCATGGTGGTGGTTTAGTCACTAAGTTGTGTCTCACTCTTGCAACCCCATGGACTGTAGCCCACAGGTTCCTCTGTCCATAGGATTTTCCAGGCAAGCATACTGGAGTGGGTTGCCATTTTCTTCTCCAGGAGATCTTCCAGACCCAGGGATTGACCCAGGTCTCCTGGGCTGAAAGCAGAGTCTTTACCAACTGAGCCACCAGGGAAGCCCTTCGTATCATATATAAAGTTAATTCCAAATAGATTATAGGTCTATATGTAAAACTGTACAACTTTTAGGAAAAAAAATAGGAGAAAGGCTTTGTTACCTTGGGTTATGAAAAGTGTCCTTAGATACACCAAAAGCACTATGCAAAAATAAATAAAAATTTAAAAGCCAGATAAAGATAAATATCATATGAATATCGCTCATGTGTAGAATCGTTAAAAAAAAAAGAAGAAATCATTCATACAAATGAACTTATATACAAAACAGAAATAGACCTACCGACATAGAAAACAAATTTATGGCTACCAAAGGGGAAGCAAGGGAGGGATAAATTAGGAGTTTGGAATTAATATAAACACACTACTACATATAAAATAGATAATCAACAAGTACCTACTATATACAGGGAACTATACTCAGTATTTTGTAACAACCTATATGGGAAAAGAATCTGAAAAAAGTGATTCATATATCTGAATTACTTTATTGTACACCAGAAACTAACACAGCATTGTATATCAACTATACCTCAAAAACAAAAAATCCATTGACATGCCCATATAATACAATAGCCTTGGGTTTTGTTCAGTCCTAACACTGGAGAGCGAAAAAGCTGGCTTAAAGCTCAACATTCAGAAAACGAAGATCATGGCATCCGGTCCCATCACTTCATGGGAAATAGATGGGGAAACAGTGGAATCAGTGTCAGCCTTTATTTTTTGGGGCTCCAAAATCACTTCAGATGGTGACTGCAGCCATGAAATTAAAAGACGCTTACTCCTTTGAAGAAAAGTTATGACCAACCTAGATAGCATATTCAAAAGCAGAGACATTACTTTGCCAACTAAGGTCTGTCTAGTCAAGGCTATGGTTTTTCCTGTGGTCATGTATGGATGTGAGAGTTGGACTGTGAAGAAAGCTGAGCGCTGAAGAATTGATGCGTTTGAACTGTGGTGTTGGAGAAGACTCTTGAGAGTCCCCTGGACTGCAAGGAGATCCAACCAGTCCATTCTGAAGGAGATTAGCCCTGGGATTTTTTTGGAAGGAATGATGCTGAAGCTGAAACTCCAATACTTTGGCCACCTCATGTGAAGAGTTGACTCATTGGAAAAGACTCCGATGCTGGGAGGGATTGGGGGCAGGAGGAGAAGGGGACGACCGAGAATGAGATGGCTGGATGGTATCACGGACTCGATGGACGTGAGTCTGAGTGAACTCCGGGAGATGGTAATGGACAGGGAGGCCTGGCGTGCTGCGATTCATGGGGTCACAAAGAGTCGGACACGACTGAGTGACTGAACTGAACTGAACTGAATACTGGAAGAGAAATATTTTGGTACTAAATTTTGTTTTAAAAAATGGAACAATTCTTCGGTTGTTTTATTTATTATTGCATTTGGGAATAGATAGTTCCCTCCAGAACAAAAAGGAAATTTAGCTAACATTAAGTGCTAGATTCTGGGGGATTCAAAAGATAAGACATGATCTTTACCTTCAGGATTTCTTGCTAATCAGCAGGAGAAACAGGCTCAAAAAATAAAACTAAATACAATAGTGGAAAAGTTGCATAATTCAAGTCATGTACGTATACAGGAGCAATTAACAGGGCCTGGGGAAGAATATACCCTGAGTCAGGGTAGAAACCACAGGGATGAGATGCCCTATGAGCTGGTTCTTAGCAGATAAGCAGGGTTTGCCAAGAAAGCATGCTGCAAAAGCTATTCCAAGTGGAAGGAACAGCATGTGCTAAAGCTCTCAAGTGTGAAAATTCTTATCCTGTAGCTGGAAATCTACAGAATTCTTACCCTGTAGCTTGGAATCTGACCCAAGGGGATACAGAGCAATGAAGGTGAGCATGAGAAGAATGAAGGTAGTAAGAACAAGGGGAGGGATAAATTAGGAGTTTGGGGATTAACAGATACACACTACTATATATAAAATAAACAACAAGGACCCGTTGTATAGCACAGGGAACCATATTCTATATCTTGTAGTGACCTATAGAATCTAAAGAATATGTGTGTGTAAACTAACATTGTGTGTAATAACATTGTAAATTAACCATACTTCAGTTTTTTTTAAAAAAAAAAGGAGGCTGAGAACAGAGAGAGAAGTAAGTACAGTGTTCTAGGAAGAGCTAGAAGGCAGCTCTAAAAGGCAGCTTTGGGCTAAGTACTTGACAAAATGCCTCTGTTGTTTGAATTTATGAAGGCAGCAGCTAATATTCTTGACCTGGCATTTAGGGCAAAGAGAGGAGGAAATGATGCCTGGGTATCTTTACACCTGATAAGAGGTATTGGTAACACTTAAGAGATGGACATCTGTATTGCATGTTCCTCATAATAGGCACTCCAAGCATAAAGTTATCAGAGCTAGTTGTAGACCTAAGCCAAAGAAACATTTTTGTTTTTATTCTGCAGGCTTGTCTAAGACGACAGGAATACAAAAGAGACCCAAATGAGAAGAAACGAGATCAATTTTGGGGGCAAGAGACAAATTTTGAGAGATCCCGGTTTTCAAGCGGGTCATCTTCCAAACAGGTACTTAGAACTCTGGGAGACACTTTTTGCTGCAGAGGGTGTGTGTGTGTATGTGTGTCTGTGAAGAATTTCAAAGGGCAGGGCAGGGAGAGACAGCGGCAGAAGCTCTCATCCTGGGTACCACCCCTACCAGGCCTGCTCCTCCTCTGCTGTGTGACCCTCCCTCTTCACCCTGTTGAGTCTCACTCTTCTTTCCTATATATAAAGGGTACAGTGGAGAGGTACCATCCAAATCAGAAACGCTGTGACCATTTAAGAGCTGGAAGCACTGGGCCTTCTAAAGTGCAGTATCATATCTATATACCTATATCTCTGGCTACTTGATCTGTCTATATGGAGACATATGCAGGCTTATGATCTTACCCATTGCATAGCTTAGTATAGATTTTATTTCAAATAGAGTAAAATGCAGTAATAATTGCATCATGTAATAACTAGAAATTGTTCACAGATTTTTGTCTGGATGACACTAATAAATAAGACGACCAATATAGGAACTTCCCTGGTGGTCCAGTGGTAAAGAATCCAGTTGCCAAGGCAGGGGGCACAGGTTCAATCCCTGGTGTGGGAAGACTCCACATGCCTCGGGGCAACAAAACCTGTGTGCCAGAACTCCCAGCCCTCCTGCTGCAACTAGATTATGCTCCACAAGAGAACCCACTGCAGTGAGTGAGAAGCCTGTGTACGGCAACAAAGACCTGGTGCAACCAAAAATAAATATAAATAAACAAAGTTAAAACAAATGAGATCAGGAATCTGCCTGCAAAGCAGGAGGCCCAGGTCCAATCCCTGGGTGGGGAAGATCCCCTGCAGAAGGAAATGGCAACCCACTCCAGTATTCTTGCCGGGAAAATTACATAGACAGAGGAGCCTGGTGGGCTACAGTCCATGGGGCTGCAAAGAGTCGGACAAGACTTAGCCACTAGACTACTCCAACATAACAGCAATACGAAAATGATAACAACAGTAGTAATAGTTATCATCACTTGAGTGATTACAATGTTCCAGTATCATGCTAGGTGCTTTTACCTATTCATTTATTTAATTCTCATAAATCTCTTTGCAGGTTATAGCCTCATTTTATAGATGAGAAAACTGAGCCTTAGAAAAATTAAGAAAGTTTACCTAAGATTTCACAGCCAGTATGCCCTGGTGGCTCAAACAGTAAAGAATCCACCTGCAATGCAGGAGACCCGGGTTTGACCCCTGAGTCAGGAAGATACCCAAATCTTCAGGTCAGGAAGATCTTTCTTCCCCTGGAAAAGGAAATGGCAACCCACTCCATTATCTTTGCCTGGAGAATTCCATGGACAGAAGAGCCTGATGAGCTAGTCTATGGGGTCGCAAAGAGTCAGACACGACTCAGCAACTCACACACACACACACACACACACTCCTTTCCAGGCAGTCTGACCCCTGAGAGGGTGGCTCTGAACCACTGAGCTGTATGATCATATTTCATGTTTAAGATCTTATCTGTGTAAGGTTTTACTTATCCTATGTAAGCACTGAATACCGCAGGCTGCATTCAATACTGGTTGTTAGCATGGAGAACTGATTTAAGATGAGTAATATGCCTTTTATGAATTCTTATTTAATATTTTATGCCTAAAATATACTCTGGAGGATGGACTCTTTTCTATCAGTGGTGTGGATCCCTGAGATAGATCCTGGATACCTGATATCAATCAAGTTCTCGGTGGGATTTCTTCTCTAATCTAGGACATTCACATAGCAGTTATTTAATGTTCAAAGGACACCTTAAAAACATCAGTGATTGATGATTATGGGAGAGACCTATACTCCCTATTAAGGAACATAAGATTGCGCAATAAAACGTTCCACCTAAAGCCCGAAGGTGAAAGAAACTCCCTCACAATATTGGCAGCTCTGAGAAGAGCACGCTGCCTGCATCTTTTCCTGTTTGTTGTTATTGTTTAGTCGTTAAGTTGTGTCTGACTCTTTTGTGATCCCATAGATGGTAGCCCATCAGGCTCCTCTGTCCAAGGGATTTCCCAGGCAAGAATGCTGGTGTGGGTTGCCATTTCCTACTCCAGGGGATCTTCCCGCCCTGGGATCAAACCCACATCTTCATTGGCGGGCACATTCTTTTCCACTGAGCCACCAGGGAAGCCCACCTTTTCCTGTTAGTCAAGGACTAAATAAAATGCCTGGTGCTGATTAAACTTATGGAGTGAGATTAATCCAAAATTTAAATCTAGTTTGGCTAGAACAACACATTTTTAGCATTAAGATAAATTCTCCCAGTTTTGCACTTAGAAACAAAAATCAAGGACAGATGAAAACAACAACAAAAAAAAGTAACGTAATTTCAGTCGAACAGTAGCATGTAGCAATCTTCCTAGACTGGAATTACTAAACAAATAGGCAGCTGGGTTCTTCTTCTATTTTCATGCAAAGTCTCACGTGCAGAGTCTTGGCCATTTTGCACGGCAACACTCATGCATTTGGGATATTCTAGGACTTGAAGTTTCATGCTGTAAAAATTACTCATTCTTTAAGGCAGGCATCTCCAACCTCCGGGATCTAATCCCTGATGATCTGAGGTGGAGCTGATGTAATAATAATAGAAATCAGTGCACAATAAATGTAATGTGCTTGAATCATCCTGAAATCATCCCCCTACCCCTGATTTGTGGAAAAATTGTCTTCTACGAAACTGGTCCCTGGTGCCAAAAAGATTGGGGACTGCTGCTTTAAGGCAGCATTGCAAAATACTCAGACCACATCTAAAAAAGGACTCAGCTGTACATATAAAAGTAATTATGAAATAAAGACAAAAATATGTGGTGAACTGCATAAAACTGGCAATTTCTAAAGCCCAAGGACGGGATTTTTCACGTTGGCTTCGTGTCATGGCACCTCAGTATGTCAGAGAACTCAAAACATGACTGAATACTCCCGATTTTTTCCAGATGATGCTGTCCCAAGGGCTTGGGTATTGATTGTACAAGTGCCAGGGCTGCCCCGATGGCCTGTCTGCATTGCAGGAGACCGGGGTTCTATCCCTGGGTTGGGAAGATATCCTGGAGAAGGCAATGGCTACCCACTGCAGTATTCTTGCTTGGAGAATTTCATGGACAGAGGAGCCTGATGGGCTACAGTCCATGGGGTCACAAGAGTCAGACGCAACTGACATTTTCAGTTTTCACTGTTGTGCAAGTGCCTTCCAGGCTGCACCTTCTCTATCAGGAAAAGCGAAAAACACTGCTACATTTAAAATGGATAATCAACAAGGACCTACTGTAAAGCACATGGAACTCTGCTCAACATTATGTGGCAGCCTGAATAGGAGGGGAGTTTAGAACTGGACATGGAACAACAGGCTGGTTCCAAATAGGAAAAGGAGTACGTCAAGGCTGTATATTGTCACCCTGCTTATTTAACATATGTACAGAATACATCATGACAAACGCTGGGCTGAAGGAAGCACAAGCTGGAATTAAGACTGCCAGGAGAAATATCAATAACCTCAGATATGCAGATGACACTACCCTTATGTCAGAAAGTGAAGAACTAAAGAGCCTCTTGATGAAAGTGAAAGAGGAGAGTGAAAAAGTTGGCTTAAAGCTCAACATTCAGAAAACTTAAATCATGGCATCCGATCCCATCACTTCATGGCAAATAGATGGGGAAACAATGGAAACAGTGGCTGACTTTATTTTTCCAGGCTCCAAAATCACTGCAGATGGTGATTGCAGCCACAAAATTAAAAGACGCTTACTCCTTGGAAGGAAAGTTATGACCAACCTAGTCAGCATATTGAAAAGCAGAGACATTACTTTGCCAACAAAGGTCCATCTAGTCAAGGCAATGGTTTTTCCAGTAGTCTTGTATGGATGTGAGAGTTGGACCATAAAGAAAGCTGAGCACCTAAGAATTGATGCTTTTGAACTGTAGTGATAAAGAAGACTCTTGAGAGTCCCTTGGACTGTGAGGAGATCCAACCAGTCCATCCTAAAGGAGATCAGTCCTGGGTGTTCATTGGAAGGACTGATGTTGAAGCTGAAACTCCAACTTTGACCACCTGATGAAAAGAGCTGACTCATTTGAAAAGACCCTGATGCTGGGAAAGATTGAAGGCGGGAGGAGAAGGGAACGACAGAGGATGAAATGGTTGGATGGCATTACCGACTCGATGGACATGGGTTTGGGTGGACTCCGGGAGCTGGTGATGGACAGGGAGGTCTGGTTGGACACGACTGAACGCCTGAACTGAACTTGGAAGGGAATGGATACACATATATGTATAACTGAGTCCCTTCTCTGTTCACCTGAAGCTATCACATTATTTGTTAATAGGCTATACCCCAGTACAAAATAAAAAGTATTTTTTTAAATCAGAAAAAATAATAGTGATTAACCCAATTAATATTTCTTATAAACCTATAAAATTATATCAATTTTATTGAATTTATCCATATTATAAATAATGAGAGCAGTCATAACCCTATTTAAACCCTATTTATTAATAAGCTAAGGACTTACGTGAAGAAGGAAATGGCAACCCACTTCAGTATTTCTTGCCTGGAGAATTCCACGGACAGGGGAGCCTGGTGGGCTACAGTCCATGGGGTCGCAAAGAGTTGGACATGACTGAGCACGCACACGTAAGGACTTAAGTACCAAGATAGATTCTCTAAGTCATTAATCACAAAACATTGGATTGGCAATAAATGTGGGAATATTTTATCCTACAAAGTAATATTTAATTAAAGGAAAACTAAAGGGTTGATTTACAAGGTTAAAAAAAAAAGTGACGAAATTCGAGTTTTCCACAGTGAATTTCACCTCTGCTTCACTCCCTGTATTAGAGACATTCCTTGCAGGATCTTGGAGGGGTTTGCCTCTGGATACAAAAGTGCAGGCAGGGCAAGGTGAGGGGAGATGTAACTCAAGGCATCCTTCTCAACAGCCATCTGGCTTGTGTGCTCATAATGCTAATCACTCCTCACTCCATCTTTTGACTTCTGCCTGGTACAAGTGAAGCCAGAGAACCCTTATGTTAGCAGTCCTCAACCTTTCTGGCACCAGAGACAAGTTTTGTGGAAGACAATTTTTCCACATACTCGGGGGAAGGGGATGGTTTGGGGGGATGAGTCAAGCATATTACATTTATTATGCACTTTATTTCTATTATTATATTACGATGTACAATGAAATAATTATACAACTCACCATAATGCAGAATCGGTGGGATTT
Organism: Ovis canadensis; assembly: GCF_042477335.2. NCBI lineage: Eukaryota > Metazoa > Chordata > Mammalia > Artiodactyla > Bovidae > Ovis > Ovis canadensis. Next base: position 55,599,129 of record NC_091255.1, on the reverse strand, counting down.
ACTATGGTCTCTGTGCAGTCAAACCTCTCTGCTAATAATAACCTGTATTTGCAGCCTTTCCCCAACAGTAGCTAGCATCACCACCTCAGCTCCACCTCAGGCCATCAGGCATTAGATTCTGATCAGGACCGTACAACCTCCTGCTGCTGCTGCTAAATCGCTTCAGTCGTGTCCAACTCTGTGAGACCCCAGAGACGGCAGCCCACCAGGCTCCTCTGTCCCTGGGATTCTCCAGGCAAGAATACTGGAGTGGGGTGCCATTGCCTTCTCCAATGCATGCATGCATGCTAAGTCGCTTCAGTCATGTCCAACTCTGTGCGACCCTATGGACAGCAGCCCAGCAGGCTCTTCTGTCCACAGGATTCTAGGCAAGAATATTGGAGTGGGTTGCCATTTCCTTCTCCACACAACCTAGATCCCCGCATGTGCATTTCACCGTAGGGTTCATGCTCCCATGAGAGTCTAATGCCGCTGCTGATCTGACAGGAGGCGGAGCTCAGGCAGTCATGCAAGCCCATGGGGAGCGGCTATAAATACAGATGAAGCTGGCTTCCCTGATGGCTCAGTGGTAAAGAATCCACCTGCCAATGCAGGAGATGCGGGTTCAATCCCTGATCCGGGAAGATTCCACGTGCTGCAAAGCAGCTAAGCCCGTGCGCCACAGCTATTGAGCCTGAGCTCTAGAGCCCCCGGAGCTGCAGCCAGTGGTACACATGCCTAGAGCCTGTTATCCACAAGGAGAGAAGCCACCACAATGAGAAGCCCGGGCACTGCAGTGAAGCGTGGCCCCCGCTCGCCACGGCCTGGAGAAAAGCCCGAGCAGCAACAGAGACCCAGCAGAGCCAAAAATAAATAAATACAATTATTTTTAATAAGAATATAACAAATATTTTTTAAAGAGAAGAAGAATGTAACAAATTGTTAAAAGAGAAAAAAAAGCAAAGAAAGGGGCAGGAGAAAGATACAGTCCAATGGGAAAGCGTAAACCCAATCCAAGCTCTCTTCCTCAGGAGAACACTCCCCTGAGTAATATCTTTGTGTAGATGGCTATGGCTGAAAAATCGAGGGGAGGATTTACCTCTGATTGGAGAAGGCAAGTTCATTCCCCGATTCAGTAGGTTGTGTGAGAGTGGATGGCTTAATCCGTGGAAATTTTTCCGACTGTACAGTCATGAGGTAAGGCATGCCACCACCTCATTTTGACACTTGGATTACAATTTCCATTACTTGTTCATTCCTTAACCCACTCTCAGGCCATCAGAATGCTGATGGGCCTGGAATAAGTGAGGCATTTGCCATGAAGTGATAGCTACAGTATCAAGAAATCATTTCCAAGTACCTGCCTGGGGGGGTGGTCAGATCCCCAAATACGCAGTTAACATGGCAGCCCTTCCCTTATGGCCCAACCTCCTTACTCCTGAGGCTTTAACCACTGGTTATGCAGAGACAGTGTTCAATCTAAATCCAAGATAAAGCAATCATCGGCAAGCCTGTGCTGAGGTGGTCTTTAAAGCAGCACCTTCTAGAAAAGGGAACCCTTCTACGCTGTGGGTGGGAATGGAAGTTGGTGTAGCCACTATGGAAAACAGCATGGAGGTTCCCTAGAAAACTAAAAATAGAATAACCATATGAGCCAGCAATCCCACTCCTGGGCATTTATCCAGACAAAATTGTAGTTCAAAAATACACATGCACACCTATGCTCATAGCAGCACTATTCACAACAGCCACAATATGGAAATAACCTAAATATCCACCGACAGAGATGGATAAAAATGATGTGGTACGTATATACGATGGAATACTACTCAGCCATTCAAAGAATAAAATAGTGCCCCTTGCAGCAACATGGATACAATTAGAGACTGTCATACTAAATAAAGTCAGAAAGAGAAAGACAAATACCATTTGATATCATTTATATGTGGGATCTAAACTATGACACAAATGAATTTATCTATGAAACAGAAACAGACTCCCGCACATAAAGAACAGACTTGCGGTTGCCAATGGGAAGAGGTTTGGGGGAGGGATGGAGGGGGAGGTTGGGGTTAGCAGATGTAAGCCATTATATTTAGAAGGGATAAACAACAAGGTCTTGCTGTATAAGACAGTGAACTATATTCAATATACTGTGATAAACCATAATGGAAAAGAATATAAAAGGAAGGTCTGTACGTGTATAACTGAATCGCTTTGCTGTGCAGCCAAAATTAATGCAACACTGTCAATCAACTACACCTCAGGTTTTAAAAATTACCAAAAAATTAAATAAATAAAGTGGCTCCTCCTAAATACATTTAAGTTAGTGACGTGACGCAGTACAAAGAACACTTACCATCGAGGGCCAGCTCTGCCCCTCATTACAGTGCAAATTCAGACAAAGCACTTTACTTCTAAGTACTTCAATTTCCCATCAAGGAGATCCTCATTATTATGCTATTATCTCATGGGATCACTGTAAGAATGAGTGAGCCTCTCAAGTGTCATGCTAACATTAGATTCATTATAAATTGCCTTGGTATCCAGCTATTTCTGCAAATGATGCTCCAACACTTATCTATGGAGGAGCAGCTCCTGAGGCTTCTAGAGTGCCTTCTTTCCCCTCAGCCTGGTCCCAGGCAACATGTCTAAAAGCCAACCTAATGTAGCAACTTAATTTTAGACCCTTTGCAAAGTTACCTACAACCATCTGAGCTGTGTAATCAAATTAGAATTTAACAGGGAAATAAATAGCAGCTCCACAGAACCAATGAGACCTTGGATGATTTAGCAGATTAAAGGGCAAAGCACGGACTTTTGTGGTGGTCCAGTGGTTAAGACTGTGCTTCCATAAAGGGAGTGCAGGTTGAGTCCCTGGAAGCGGAGCTAAGATTCCTCATTTCTTGCCACCAAAAAGCCAAGCCATAAAACAGAAACAATATTGTAACAAATTCAATAAAGACTTTTAAAATGATCCACATAAAATATATATATATATATATATATATATATATATATATATATATATATATATATATAAAGCAAAGCAGTCTCTCAGTATAAACAGGAAAGAGTGTCCCCAGGACACTGATGGCCCAGAGGAGCCTGCTGTGATGACAGGGACACCAGGATATTTTGCCCTCTCAAGACTTCACAGAGAAGGGTCAGGAGCCCTGATCTCCCCACAGAAATGGTGAAACTGACTGGGGGACAGGAACCTTCAATGGAGAAAGTCATCATGGACCCTTCTCATCTTCCAAGACCCTGCATCCGTGCCAGCTGGGAATTTCCAAAAAGCACAAACGTCAAGGATTGAGGACGCACAGAGTACAGTATTTACAGTATCGGCAAAGAAGGTGACCAGCCCTCAGCTTTTCAAGAGCACCCTTCGCTAACAGGAACAGGATTATTGTCCTCCCAGCATCAGCAACTGAGCAGCTCGATGTCTAGATCCCACGTCACAAGGACCCAACGTGACACTGGAGGGCGGTGGTGAACCTGACTCCAGCAGCAGCTGGCTCTGCCCCAGGCCTGGCTCAGCAGGATGTTTACCTCTGCGAGATCACCTGAGCCTTCCAGAAGGCAAGGTAGACTCAAGTGTGGAGGCGGCTCCCCAACACAAACATTTCTAATTGTTTTGTTCATGATCATCCACACAAACTTGAGAGGTTGAAATGAAAAGTAAAGCCTCTTCGAGTAATCTGCAGTGGCTTAAAAAGTCAGAATGTGGGTTCATACATGAAGGCAGCAAAAACATAAAACTGTGCTGTTTAATACAGTGGACATAAGCCACGCGAGACTATATAAATTAATTAAAATAAAATTGTGAATGAAGTTCCAGGTTCAGTAGCCACTTGCAGAAATCCTATGGAACAGCACCTCCAGATTATGTTGTTGTTTAGCTGCTAAATTGTGTCTGACCCCATGGACTATAGCCTGCCCGGCTCCTCTGTCTGTGGGATTTCCAGGCAAAAACACTGCAGTGGGTTCCCATTTCCTTCTCCAGGGGATCTTCCCAATCCAAGGTTCAAACCTGTGTCTCCCGCACTGCAGGCGGGTTCTTTACCACTGAACCACTACGAAAGTGCTCCAGATTACAGTCAAGTCCAAAAGATAAGACAAGATCTCATGGGCCAGGAAAGAGTTTTGTTTCCCAGAAATCAGCCCTGCATAATCCAAACTACAGTGCTTTGCCCGTGACAGCTCCTTGCAAACGTTTGCTCTCGGATGATGAGTCAGCTGGCTTGCTTTGCATTTGGGTTTTCCTCCGACCTGGGTATATTTGCATGCCTCCTTTCACTACCTTTCTCTTCAGCCTCTCCTGCCTGTGAAAACCTTGAGCCTCTCCTCTTTCAAACGGCTCTCAGGGAGTTGTTTCTTCTCCCATTAATCTGTCAGTGTCAACCTACCGACACCCTTGGGGGTGTCACGGAAGCAGCCAGCTTAGCACATGGCATATGTGTTCTGTGACTCATTCTTTTGATTTTCTCTAACTTCTACTTGTGTGTTGCCAGACTCCCCTTGGGCTGGGCCTCCCATCCTTCTGGCCCTGGGGGCTGCGTGTGGCTGAGGCAGGTCTCTCTCACACTCACACACACACACACACACACACACACACACACACACACACTGGTTCCAACTGCCCCACCCTGGGAGGCTGTGAGTCATCCCTAACACCTGGCCAGGTGTTGTCCCTGCCGCCCCCTTGACTCTAGCGCAGATTCCGCGCCCTCCAGGTGCCCCTGAGTGACAACACACCTCCGCCCGCCTCTGGAACCCGACATGGACGTCAGGGCGATGGAATGTGCAGCCCACGGTTTGCCGGGTGCACACCTGTGAGAATCTTCGCTTGAGTTTGTTTTGCCTGAACTTCTTTCGGCCCAGGAGAATTCTGGAGACCCTTAGACTCCTCCTCCCTCTCCTTCTCACATCTGACAGCTGTCAAACATCAGAGCTGGACCGTCTTACCTTCCTCTGTCTTGAGATCTGTCCACCAGCACCTCCCTTTACACAGCTCTGTCTTCCTTTTTTCTTTTTGCCTGGATTATTGTAGGAGCCATTTTCCTGGTCATTTCACCTTCACCTCAACCCTTCTGGCCAGTGTCCTAGGCAGCAGTAAGAATGACCCTTCTAAAAGCAAATTAGATTGTGTTGCTCTGCTATTAAAAGTTCTTTAGTGGGGCCTTCCCTGGTGGGCCAGTGGCTAAGACTCTGAGCTCCCAATGCAGGGGGCCCAGGTTCCATCCCTGGTCAGGGAACTAGGTCCTACATGCCGCAACTAAAGGTCCCATGTGCCGCTACTAAGACCCAGTGCAGCCAAATAAATAAATGTTTTTTTAAAAAGTTCTCTAGCGGTTCCCCATTGTCTTGGGATCAAGTTCAAACACCTTAGCAAAGTGTTTGATGGCCCTCAAGGCCATTGGTGGCCTGACTCTCAACTCTGCAAGCACCTCCTTTGGGAAGAGCTTCCGAGCAGCTACTGGGGGGTCCGGTGGTTTTGTTTTCGTTCCTTCACTGTGTCCCCATACCACTCTCCAGGCTCAAGCCCACCTTAGGACACGTGTCTGTCTCCTCCTCAGGCTGGGGGTCACTCAGGAGCAGGCCCTCGTGGTTACTCCATTTCCAGTGCCCACCACATGCTAAGCACTCCATGAATGCTTGAAGGCTGACAGTCGCAAGACCAGTTTAGGAATATGCTCATGTTGAAGTCATAGTGATGCAGCCGGAGCAGGACCCCTCCCCTGAGCAAGAGAAGAAAGCGGGTACTGTTACCAGGGTGGTGAGCAATCCCCAGCCTGGCTTCTAATCATCCAGAGGAGGGTGGTTTGGTGAGACAGGCAGTGAACAAGGGCCAGTCTGGCTCTGAAGATTGAAACTGCCATCAGCCATCTGGAAACAACCTCACTGCTGATGACCAGACTAACCAGCTACAGAGAGCCTGGCTCACCACTCCGCCAAGGGACAGGTGGCAGCTTTAAAGCTCTCGGTGGGTTCCTTTAATCCCAGGTGGGCAAGAATATAGAGACAGAAGCAGCTCTCTCCTACCGTTCAGCACAGGGAAGTCTGCTCAGTGTTATGGGGCAGCCAGGATGGGAGGGAGGTTTGGGGGAGAATGCTGCTGCTGGCTCTGTGTGCTCAGTCGTGTCTGACTCTTTGTGACCCCAAGGACTGTAGCCCACCAGGCTCCTCTGTCCATGGGCTGAGCCAGGCAAGAGTACTAGAGTGGGTTGCCATGCCCTTCTCCAGGGGGTCTTCCCAACCCAGGGATGAAACCCAAATCTCCTGCATTGGCAGGCAGATTCTTTACTGCTGAGCCACCTGGGAAGCCCCTTGGGGGAGAATGGATGCTAGTATGTGTGTGGCTGAGTCCCTTTGCTGTGTACCTGAAACTACCCCAGCACTGTTAATCGGCTATATTCCAATACAAAATTTAAAAGTTAAAAAACAAAACAAAACAAAAACTCATGACTGAGCAGAATCTTTGGAGCTGACCTCTGGACATAAGTCCACCATTGCCTCAGACGGCTGGCTTTTCAGATGAAAGCATCTTTCTTTCCTACTGACACACACACACACAAACACACAAGCAGTTTTCTGTGGACAGAGGAAACTCAGACTAGCCCAAAGTTGACCCAGGACTCACTCATATTTTATAAGAGATCATCTTGGTGTAATTGAACATTTCACCAGGTAACTCACCAGGCTGAACCAGAGGCTTTCTTTGAGATCAGTTCAGTTCAATCACTCAGTCATCTCCGACTCTTTGCAACTCAATAGACTGTAGCACGCCAGGCTTCCCTGTCCATCACCAACTCCTGGAGCTTACTCAAACTCATGTCCATTGAGTCGGTGATGCCATCCAACCATCTTATTCTCTGTCTTCCCCTTCTCCTCCTGCCTTCAATCTTTCCCAGCATCAGGGTCTTTTCAAATGAGTCAGTTTTTCTCATCAGGTGGCCAAAGTATCGGAGTTTCAGCTTTACCATCAGTCCTTCCAATGAATATTCAGGACTGATTTCCTTTAGGATGGACTGGTCGGATTTCCTTGCAGTCCAAGGGACTCTCAAGAGTCTTCTCCAACACCACAGTTCAAAAGCGTCAATTCTTCAGCACTCAGCTTTCTTCATAGTCCAACTCTCACATCCATGACCACTGGAGAAACCATAGTTTTGACTAGATGGACCTTTGTTGACAAAGTAATGTCTCTGCTTTTTAATAAGTTTCTAGGTTGTTCATAACTTTTCTCCCAAAGAGCGAACGTCTTTTAATTTCATGGCTGCAGTCACCATCTGCAGTGATTTAGGAGCCCAAAAAATAAAGTCCGTCACTGTTTCCATTGTTTCCTCATCTATTTGCCATGAAATGATGGGACTGGATGCCATGATCTTAGTTTTCTGAATGATGAGTTTTAAACCAACTTTTTGACTCTCCTCTTACACTTTCATCAAGAGGTTCTTTTGTTCTTCCTTGCTTTCTGCCACCAGGGTGGTGTCATCTGCATATCTGAGGTTACTGATATTTCTCCCAACAATCTTGATTCCAGCTTGTGCTTCATCCAGCCTGGCATTTTGCATGATGTACTCTGCATATAAGCTAAATAGCAGGGTGACAATATACAGCCATGACGTACTCCTTTCCCAATTTGGAACCAGTCTGTTGTTCCATGTCCAGTTCTAAGTGTTGCTTCCTGATCTGCATACAGGTTTCTCAAGAGGCAGGTCAGCTGGTCTGCTATTCCTATCTCTTAAGAATTTTCCACAGTTTGTTGTGGTCCACACAGTCAAAGGCTTTGGCATAGTCAATAAAGCAGAAGTAGACATTTTTCTGGAACTCTCTTGCTTTTTTGATGATCCAACAGATGTTGACAATTTGATTTCTGGTTCCTCTGCCTTTTCTAAATCCAGCTTGTACATCTGGAATTTCCTGGTTCACACACTGTTGAAGCCTGGCTTGAAGAATTTTGAGCATTACTTTGCTAGTGTGTGAGATGAGTGTAATTGTGCAGTAGTTTGAACATTCTTTGGCACTGCTTTTCTTTGGGATTCGAATGAAAATTGAACTTTCCCAGTCCTGTGGCTGAGTTTTCCAAATTTGCTGGCATATTGAATGCAGCACTTTCACAGCATCATCTTTTAGGATTTGAAATAGCTCAACTGGAATTCTATCGCCTCCACTAGCTTTGTTCATAGTGATGCTTCCTAAGGCCCACTTGACTTTGCATTCCAGATGTCTGTCTCTAGGTGAGTGATCACACCATCATGGTTATCTGGGTCATGAAGATCTTTTTTGTATAGTTCTTCTGTGTATTCTTGCCACCTAGTTCCAAAGAATAGCAAGGAGAGAGAAGAAAGCCTTCCTCAGTGATCAATGCAAAGAAATAGAGGTAAACAATAGAATGGGAAAGACTAGAGATCTCTTCAAGAAAATGAGAGATACCAAGGGAACATTTCATGTGAAGGTTGCGATCAGATTACAGAGTAATTGGAAGACCTGGAGCACAGGCCCCTCTGTGGACACAGCCAGGACCCACAGACCTTTCAGAGCAGCAATGGCACGGGTGAATAACTGCATCCAGGCAGAACCAGCCGGGCCTCATTTCTTTTTTGTTTCTGTGCTTTGCCTGAGCTCCACTAGGAAATCTTAAAATAGGGCATGGCAGGAAAATGGGGCAACTGTCAGTTTAAATTGCAGCTGCTTCCAGAGCATCATCCTGCCTTTTCAACAGATAAGCAGGATAGCCTAGGGTCAATCCTTCCACAGGATGACTCTGCCATGCGGCCAGGTCAGACAAACACCAATTGGTTATCCCCACTCAGTGAAATCCATGGTACCGAGCCTTGCTGATATCTGACCCCAAGAGTTCCCCGTGTTAATTGGACTGAGCAGCTCAGAAATTGCATGAGCGAAGATTATAATAAAGTGGCTCTTTTCACATTTTATGTAGTGCTGTGTGTTTCCATTTGCAACCTCTTATTAAAATCCCCTACTTAAAAAAAAAAAAAAGATTCCAACAGCTTTTTAAAACCAAAAAACTTGTTAAAAACCTATTAAAATTCAGATATCAAAATTTTAAAAATTTTCCATTGCAAGATGTGATTATTCAGAGGCATGCCTGCATTAAGTACAATTTATAATTATAGCATTTCATCCTAAAATCTCCTTTTGTTTTACTGTTACATTGCTTTCTTTTTGCAGAATTATAAATCACTGGTGTCCAAGACACTGTGTTGGGTGGTATATGGGGCGATAGTGATGAGTAAACTGTGCCTCGCTCCCACCCTCGGGTAGTTCATAGTGTTGGTAAAATAAGACATCACACGAATGCCTGCAGGTCAAGATAGTATCTGATGAGTGTGATAAGAAGGCAAGGGAAACCTGGGAAACCTTTCTGGAGATGCTGATTTTCAGTTGGATATTAAGACACGGGCAGGTACTGGGGAGCTGGGAGTAGTGGGTGGGGAGCCAGGGTAGGGCAGAGGTTACAGGCGGAAGAGACAGTCGGAGTCACAGAGGCTCACTGGGGAGCAGGTAAGCAGGCCAGTCTCCCCGCAGCACAGGAAATGTGCACCAGAGCTCCCCCTGGCGGAGGGGGTGGTGGTGTTCGCATCCCCCCACAGCCCTTCCTCAGATCAGGAGGCAGGAGGGCGCCCTTCTTGCTCCCTGACGCTGCTGTCAGACCACCGCTCCACTGGCTCTGTTGGACACGCCGTCCGCTGGGGCTTGTGCTGCTTCATTCCACCATTCCCTGCTGCCGTCATCCTTGTTGTCTCCTAGCCACTCTCCCCTCTTCAGTGAGGACCGGCCGTGGCTCCCTTCCTCTCCACCCCGTCTCCTGAACTCTGGTCGCAAGCGTGGATCAGCAGTCCCCAACCTTTTTGGCACCAGGGACCGGTTTCATGGAAGACCGTTTTCCCACAGACCAGGGGGCAGAGGATGGTTTGGGGATGATTCAAGCACATTACATTTATTGCGCACTTTATTTCTAACCTGATGCCACCGCTGATCGGACAGGAGGTACCGGTCTGTGGTCCAGAGGTTGCGGACCCCTGGCCTAGATGAGTTCAGCATCTACCTGGGTGATCTAGCCACACCCTGCCTCCTCAGGTCCTCAAGCATCTTAAAGGTCCCCCTCCATCCCTCTCTGCTACCCTCCCCAACACCACATCCTAGTTGGCATCATCAGATAAAGTTCTCCATCTCTAAAAATTACTGATCACCACCAGCCTTCCTGCTCTTCTGCTCAACCACTTCTACTGTGACACTTCTTCCCATGGGGAACCTCTGGCTCACTGGTTCGTCTCCCTTTGCCCTCTTATTGCCCACTCTGGGCTAAACTTCCCTTCCCAAGCAGGCTGTGTTCTGTGTTTGATCCTCTTAATGTTGCCTTGCCCTTTGTTTTGTTTCCATACCTCTCTGGCAAAATCCTGCTCATCCATGGTCTCTGGGTCTGTACCCAGGCTGCTGAAAACTGCACCGCCCTCCCCTCATTGCCATCCAGTCATCAACGTCTCCACCTCTGCTCCGGAGCCCACCTCCTAGCTCTCTCCTCATTTCCATTCCTGCACCTCCCAACTCTGTACCAGAGCCTTCCCATCTGTGTTTAATCATGACCTAAGCTCTTGGGGCTTCCCTGGTGGCTCAGATGGTAAAGAATCTGCCTGCAATGTGGGAGACCTGGGTTCGATCCCTGGGTCAGGAAGATCTTCTGGAGAAGGAAATGGCAACCCACTGCAGTATTCTTGCCTGGGAAATCCCATGAACAGAGGAGCCTGGAGGGCTACAGTCCAGGGGGGTCACAAAGAGTCGGACATAACCGAGCAACTAACACTAAGCTCTCCTGTCTAAAACTTAGCAGAACAGACCCTCCTTGAGCCTACATCCCCTCCGCTTATTTCTTCTCCCTCCCAGTCAAGGTTCTTAGAAGAATCATTTACTCTGATTGACTCCGTTTCCCCACCTCTTACTCACAATGCAACCCACTCCAACCTGGCTGCCATGCACATCTTCCACAGAAATGGCTCTTGGTCAGATGCCTTCCACGTCTGTGGTGCAGAAGGCCTCCTGTGGTCCTCACTGTGCTCGACCTCTCGGCAGCTCTGACTCACCTGGCCACGCCACACTCCTTGAAATGCTGTGTCCCTGAGCTTCTACGAAGCCACAGTCTCCTGATTCTCTCCTGGCTTCTCCTGCTCCTCCCTTCTCCAGTCCTGGGATTCCTCCAGGCTTGCTTCTCTTCTCACTCTACACCTGGGAGTAAATCCTGGTTTTCTGTCACAGGCTTCTTAGGCAATAATGATGACTTCTTTGCCTCTTCTTCTCACAATAATATTTTCAAATGCATAAAATAAGATGCACTTCCTATTCACAATGTAACCCACTCCACTCTGGCTGCCCATCAACAGGCCCAGTGCTAAAGTTCCCAGCCTGGCCCTTCGTTCTTTTTTTTCCCTCCTGGCTGCACCACACAGCATGTAAGATCTTAGTTCACCAACCAGGGATAGAACTCATGACCCCTGCCGTAGAAATGTAGAGTCATAACCACTGGACCACCAGGGAAGTCCCCGTCAGCTCTGTAAGGGCAGTCTTTGAGTCCTTATTCTCATAGTCCCAACATAAGTAGTTGTGTTGCCTTTTCCATTGGAGGTTCCCTGTTAGTGTAACTGTATGCTCATCCTAAAGCACCAAGTGTAAGATAAGACATTTCCTTTAAAATTTATCTTACATTGACTTTACTGAGTTGATCACTGATCTCTCATTGTTACCTGATGATATTATGAAGAGAAAGGTTGCTTTTTAATATTTATTTATTTATTTGGCTGTGTCGGGTCTAACTTACTGATCTTTGTTGCGTCGTGAGGGATCCTTCATTGCGGCATACTCACGGACTTCCGTAGTTGCAGGGTGCGGGCTTAGTTGCTCTGTGGCCTGTGGAATCTGCCCAGACCAGGGATTGAGCTTGTGTCCCCTGCCTTGGAAGGTAGATTCTTAACCACTGGACCACCAAAGAAGTCCCGGCCAAGATTTTTTAATCTAAAGAAATGAATGTCTATGATGAACCATATATTAGAAGACCAGCAGCATTTTCCAAAAGTACCTCGTTTATCCCAGCTGCCCTGAAAACACCTGTACTTCTCCATCTATAGCGCCGCTCTCCCTTTCCCTCCAGCATTTTACCAGGAGCTTCTAAACATACGGAGAGGCTGACAGATGTGTACTATGAATATCCACATCCCCACCACCTAGATACTACAGTGTTCACACTTTGCTACACCTGCTTTATCACGTGTCTAGCCCCTTATCCATCCATTGAGCCATCTTGTGTTTTGGTGCATTTCAAAGTAACTTGCAAACATCAGTACTCGACCTATTTCCCCCTGGAAAAAACTTAAAAAGCATAAGATGTTATGGAAAAACCCAAACGAACTTTTTGGCCAACCCAGTACATCATTCTGGAGAAGGGAATGGCCACCCGCTCCAGTATTCTTGCCTGGAGAGTTCCATGGACAGAAGAGCCTGGTGGGCTGCCATCTACGGGGTCACAAAGAGTCAGACATGACTGAACGACTAACACATACATACATCACTGCTGCTGCTGCTGCTGCTGCTGCTAAGTCGCTTCAGTCATGTCCGACTCTGTGCGACCCCATAGACGGCAGCCCACCAGGCTCCCCGGTCCCTGGGATTCTCCAGGCAAGAACACTGGAGTGGGTTGCCATTTCCTTCTCCAATGCGTGAAAGTGAAGTCGCTCAGTTGTGTCCGACTCTTAGCGACCCCATGGACTGCGGCCCACCAGGCTCCTCCATCCATGGGATTTTCCAGGCAAGAGTGCTGGAGTGGGGTGCCATTGTCTTCTCCGACATACATCGTTAGCTAGAGTTGAATATTTGTTTACGGTTTTTGTGATTTGATTTGTTCTATTTTTTTCCTATTTTTAAATTTTAGAGGTAAAAATTACCTCCCGTGACTTATACAGATATTAAGAGCAGTATTTCATGAGTTTTGATAAATGCTTGTAACCATATAACCTGACCCCTCACTGAGTTTCCATTATCCCATGCCCCTTCCCAGTCAATTCCCGCCCCATCCCTCTCAGAGGCAACCACTATTCTGCATGTTTTCACCATAAATTAGTTTTGTCTTTTCCCATTTTTTTACACTCTTTTCAGTTTAGCTTTTAAGTCATTTCAGACCCTTTTTAGAAATAGGTGGAATATAGATTCTAAACAGATGAGCTAAAATAAATGAACCTACTCAATAATTAAATTAAAAGTACATACAAGTTACAAATTACAGTATTTTCCCAAGATGACAAAGACTCTTTCTAAAAGATAATATGTAGTTGGAGAATACTTGTAGAATCTGGCATGTACATCTGGAAATATAAATTAATACATCATTTCTGGAGGACAGTTTGGGAACAAAAATTTGTAAATCTTTGTGATACTGTTAATCTACCAATATAAATTCCCCCTTCAGAAATAAAGAAATAATTGATGATGTGCATAAATATATAAGAATATTCATCATAGCATCATTTACCACAGAAGAAATTGGAAGCAACCTAAATGACCAACAGAAATAATTATGACAGAGCCATACAATGTGAATATATTGTAAAGACAAAGAGAGCTGTTAAGAAAGAATAAACTTTACTTAGTGGGTTTGTTAGAGTAACATTTGTATTGTGATTCTGAAATTATTTCATGTGTATTGCAGAGTAAAAAATTAATAAATGTTTTAATATAACAGGAATAAAGATTTTAAATATGAGAGAGAAAATAAAAGAAAGGAAGGGAAAACCCCATAAAATATTTAACTTTAAATATTTCTGTGAGCTTATAATTTTTTAAATACATATTTCTAATTAATTCCAGTGAAAAGATTTAGGAACACTGTCCCTCTATTTGCAATAAATGCGCATAGCAAGCAGATATTGATTTCTAAATAGCTTTCTAAACTAGAAGGAACTAGAGCTTACTGGGAAAACAACTGATTCTAGGTCTGAGCCAGGTAAAGTACAAGGTTAGGCTATGAAATTTTACTGTACCAGAAAGCGAAGAAGTGCTCAGGGACTCAAGTCAACAGCAGACTAGAATGAATTCCCATTCACCACTTCCTGAGCCTCAAAAAATGTGATGAGATAATTAAGTAAAATATGCCCGTGAGACCACAATGATAACAAACAAGTAAACAAACAAGAAGGGAGGAAAGGAAAGTTCTTTAGAGAAGAATACCAGCTAATAATTGTAGAAGAAATAATAGAAAAATCATCATTTTGCTACTATGATGTAACTATCAATTCAGTCAAAGCACATCAAAAGATGCTAAAATTATTGAATAAAATGTGTAATTAATAGGCTATTGTCAAAGAATCATCCCATAGATTACCTACTAATTACAAAAGGGAAACATGCACTTTTATATTAAAAAATCATATAGAAAAAATCTAACAGTCAGAAACCTAGCAGTCAGCTCCTTGCCCTAGAGACCAAACAGTGTTGTTTTGTGCTGAGGTGATGGATACCACCACCTGTGCAATATTCTTACCCAAAATGATTAACCCCCAATTTTATTATGAGAAAGCTTGCAAATCCAAAACACACAACCTTCTATGAGGCTGAGACTTTTCAAACAGTAAAAATCATGAAAAGGCAAAAAGGGCCGAGAACTAGAGAGACATAGCAAGTGCATGCAACTGGCGTATCTTCACTGGACCGTAGATCGAAACAGGCACTCTGGTGACAGTTCGGTTCAAATATGCTCTACATATTAGGTGATGTTATGAAGCTATTAAATTCTCTTGGGTCGGATAACAGTATTGTGGCTTTGTAGGAGAACGGCTATTTTGATAGGAGATGCATGTTGAAGTATTCAGGGGTAAGAGTATCATGAAGTCCAGTCACTTTTAAATTGTTTAGAAAAAGAATATATATATTAATTATATATACATTATATATATATAGAGAGAGAGAGAGAGAGAAAGCAAATTGGCAAGGGGAAGGGATGTTATTTCTATTATTCTTTCAACTTCTCCATAGATTTGAAATTTTTAAAAATAAGGTTGAAAAAATTGTAGAAAGGTATCTATGGATACAATGTATTGTTAAGTGACAATGTAAAGTATGGTTCAATTCTATTTCTATGAAAAGAAACATTTATGGGGATACATAAACATATGTGTAGGGTAATGTTAGCTGCTATAACAAAGGGACCAAAAATGTGATGATGCAATCAAGACAGAGGTTTATCTCTTACACATATGATGGCCCAGGTTGGCTGAACCAGATCAGAAGGCATCTCTCCTCCACTAGGACTCACAGGGATTCAGGCCTGTGATGTTTCTGTTTAACACATACCTTTCCAGCTGGGGTGCAGGGCCAGAGATGATCTCTGAAGCAAGCTGCACACATCACTCCCGCTCCCACCCCATCAGGGAGCCTTTCCTCCCAGGGCAACACCTTGTTGCAGGGGAAACTGAGTCACTGAGTTCGGGGTGGGCGGCACATCCCAGCTGTGGCTCTCATCGCTCGAGCAGGGATTTCAGTGGAAAGCTAGCAGTCCCCAACAGAGTCATTAAAAAGGGCTCTGAAACAACACAGACCAAGCGACTTGCAGTTTTTATTCCAAGGTTAATGGAGCTTTGAATGCTTTAAAATTTCTCTCTTTGTCTTTAGTTTTCCATTATGAACATGCATTTTTCTTGCAATAAAGAAGAGACTTACATTTTATGAAAATAAGCCATTGAAACTACAAAAACATCATTTCACTGGCAAATTGGCTGGATGCTTCATTTTTTTCTCCCTGAAAGAAACATACAAGCTAATCTTAAATACCACAAATACCACATTAAAATGACAGCTTTCAACTCAGAAACCTTCAGTTGGACCCTATTCTCCAATGCATTGATTCTCCATCCTTTGCTTGAATCTCAGAGACCCCCACGATGTGTGGGGGACTGTGCCAGCCAGCTATATTTCCTACCTCCCTTCCCCATGCCCTCCGTTCTGGCCACGTGCCTCACTGAGAATCACACCTCGTGTGTCACTCCATTCACACCTTGGCTCCTGTGCTGATTCCAGCCAAAGCCAGTTCCTATCAGTCTTTCATAGCAAATACCACCTAGAATATACCACCTCCTCCATGAAGCATCCCTTCACTTCTCGTTTTTTTTCTTTTTCTGCTGTGAATGCCTCTGAAATTTAGAACTGGTACCACCCCATTTATACTTCACTAAACATAGTTTCACTAGTATGGCTAGTATTGCACCTCTCCCATTGCAAGCACGGGCTTCCCAAATGGAGCAGTGGGAAAGAACCCACTGGCCAATGCAAGAGATGGAAGAGATGCAGGTTCAGTCCCTGCATTGGGAAGATCCCCTGGAGGAGGAAATGGCAACCTACTCCAGTATTCTTGCCTGGGAGATCCCATGGGCTGAAGAGCCTGGCAGTCCATGGATTTGCAAAGAGCTGGACATGACTGAGCACGCCCACACTGCAAGCACCTTATTTGTATGTGAGGGCTGAAGACACAGTAGGTACATATGATGCTTTTCAATTAGATGTTTTATGACTTATTGTTTCGAGTAGGAGGTATTTTCATGGATGACCTGCACTTAAAGGCCATCTTTCACGTTCTTCAGATGCTCCTCTCACAGAGGGCAGTCCCAGTGTGCTACACAACACTATACTGGAGTGTTCAAATTTTTTAAATCCAACAATTTCCTGGCCACGTGCCACTTCCTCACTCACTGCCCACCAAACAGAACTCCGTCTCAGAAAACACTACATTTGCTTGTCCCCCAAGCATGAAAATGTATGGTTACCACCCATGTAAACCAACCATGATTTCTGAAGCACATGAGGGATTCAGTTGGGTTTAAGAAATACTAGCAAGTGTCATAAAACAGGTCATGTTTGCCATTTCAGTAGCTTGCAAAGCTTTCAGCCAGAGGCCCTTCCCCAGGGGGATGTCTCATAAACAGGAAGCAGGGTCTACTAAAGACCCACAATGCCTCTCCTTCAGACAGCAGCCCCAAAGGTGATCAAAGATTATGAAGACGTTAACCCCATTCCAACTTGCTAGCATGAGAATCAGAGAAAAGATGGCAGACAGGAGCATTTTCTCTATAGCTGTCGTTGGTAGAGACAACGGCTCATGAAATTCAGGTACATGACAGCCCAGCTGACTCCCAAAAGCTTCTCCTGCTGAGTCTGATCTCATCCAACCCCACCTGGCAGCCACATCTTCAGGTGGGAGACACAAACGGGGTGAAGAAGCAGTGGGATTTAGGTGAGTGGTACCCAAGTCCAAATCCCACCCCTGCAAAATTACTAATCTGTTCTTTACTGTTGTTCAAGTTTACAATCCTGGTAAGCAATTTCAAAATCGTCTTGCACATGGAAAGAACTTTGCTGCCCTTGGTAGTGGTTTAGCTATTAAGTCGTGTCCGACTCTTACAACACCATGGACTATAGCCCACTGGGGTCCTCTGTCCATGAGATTTTCCAGGCAAGAATACTGAAGTGAGTTGCTATTCCCTTCTCCAGGGGATCTTCGAAACCCAGGGATTGCTGCCCTGACAGTTTTCTGCCCACCCCACCCCCACCCTGGAAAAGAAAACATTTAGCCAGCTTTATGAGACTGCATAGAAGCTGCTAACTTTATATTTCTTGAACTCATAAAGGTACCCATCCTGTCCCGAATGCTATTGGGTTGGCCAAAAAGTTCATCTGGGGTTTCCCGTATGACGTAATAGAAAAACCGGAATGCACTTCTTGGCCAGTGCTATATTTATGCAAGCTGCCCTCGATTTTCAAAGGCAGTTTTTGTGTTTGAGGCACAGTAGGAACGTGGACTTTGAGGACAACACTCTGAAGACACACGTTTGCACCCACAGTCCCCTGGCCACCCTTCCCGTGTCATTACTGTTTGAGTGTCGAGTTTCACAACCTTGATCCTTCTCTTTCACCATCTCATGAGAATGCTTTATTTCAAATGTAACAAGCACACTGGCTTTCTCTGGCATCAGCCTGACACTGCTCTTTGCCTGTTTTCTTATTCACAGCAAGTCATGTCCTGATCTCTACACTAGGTCATAAGATCCACTCAGCTCAGCCTTCCATCCATCACGTGACACATGACTGCAATGGGATTTGCACACACCAATCAGAATTCAGCAACGGGAGGGAGGGAGGAGGCGGCATACCGGTTGAGAACCAGCTCCTTAGGTCTTGGAAATGAGCCATCAGGCAAGAGCTGGAAAATGACTTGATCCTTTCTGTTCCTGACGACTTCTGTCTCCTTGCTCTTCTGATCATCTCTGTTCAATGTCACCCTGCCGTCTCAGACTCAACATCAGTAGGTCCTTGTCTAAAGATCTAGTCACTCTCACATCCTTGGGAAAATGTATCCCACTTCCCAATTCTTGGGTCTCTACCTTCCAGAAGGTCTAACCAGAACCATTATAATGTTTCAAAATCCTACTTCAGTGAGTGCCCAGCGCCACATACATACCCTAAGGTAAATTCTTTTTCCTGTATGAGTTTTTCTCTGAACTTTTTTTCTTTTAATTGGTTTGATTAAAATTTTTTGTACTATTTATGTATTTGGCTGTGATGGGTCTTAGTTGCAGCATGTGAGCTCTAGTTCTCTGACCAGGGATTGAACCCAGGCCCCCAGCATTGGGAGCATGGCATCTTAGCCACTGGATCACCAGGGAAGCCCCTTTCTGAACTTTTGAGAGATTCTAGCTCTAAGGTAATATCTCAACTTTATTATGGACAATGCCCAAAGAGCAAGCTGGGGAATCTTTGAAAAATGTTAATTACAAAAATCCTAATACCCTATATACAAATTAATTTCAATAATAGTTTCTTTAGTTAACATGGCTCTCTTAGGACTCTTTTCAGACTACCAAGAGAGAATCTAATGTCTGCACATGTATGATATAGTCTAGGCTTTCCAGTTTTGTTTTTGTTTCATGTTTCAGGCTTTGATTTTGAAAGACAGAGCTAGTTTTCTTCCTCTTAAAGGAATAGCAATGTGTTGTTGCCTCCACCTCCATGTGACATTTCAACATAGGAACATAAGGGAGAATGAATGAAAATTGTAATTACTCTTTAAACTTGCAAGAGGAGGAGACACTGTTTTAAAATCAGCTTTAAATCAGTATAATTTAATTATTATCATCTGATCATCTTTAAATGTTAAATATTTTCCATTAGAGCTTTATTGTCTGAAGGGGAAATTGTACCACATTTTTCTTAAGGCTAGATAAATGTCAACTGGCTACTTATGTCACAATCATAAATTATACAGCCTTTGGAAGAAATCAAGAGTCGAGTGTAGGACTTGCCCCACCTTGCTGTCCGTTGCTCTTTGAAATACGTGAAAACCCACTAGAATTTCTCAGAGGGGCTTATGGTTTTGGTTTCAACAGCAAGCAGTTAATGTTCAGTAGTTAGCTAGTTAATTGTTTAAACGGCTTAACATGAACGGCTAATTTCAAAAGCCAATGCTTACACGGCACTTCCTCAGCGCCTGGCAGTGTTCTAAGTGCAACAAACATATCCTAACTCATTTCATCCTCACAGAACCACCTAAAGGAAGGCACTATTGTTCACAGATGAGAAAACCTGAGAGGCAAAGAGATGAACTACCTAAAACTAACACTATGTCACACAGGTAACAGCGAGGATTCACTCCCAGGATGTTGGGCTACAGAGTCTTATATATTAATATTACATTTTATTGCCAGAATGAGTTACTACAACTTCTTTCACCCAAGGCTCACCCTCCTTGGATAATGAAATGGGCTTTCAGGAGAGAGGATGCATGAGAATGGCTGAGTACATGACAAGACCCAAATGAGGACACAAAACGTTGAAGTGATTGGCTTAAGATGAGTCAATGGAGCAAGCAGGAAAAGACCCCGTAGTGCATTTATAAGTATTCTAGTTCTTTCCATTGTGGGTTTAGTTTCCAGCTGACCAAACACTCACTTTCAGCTGTAATTTCTGGACCTAAGAGTGATTATCATACTCATAATATGTATGACTGAGTTCCTTTGCTGTCCACCTGAAACTATCAGCTATATTCCAATATAAAATAAAAAGTTAAAAAAAAAAAAAGAGAGGGATTCACAACTGGAAGTCAGGTTTATAGAACCAGGAACCAGAGAAAGATGTATTTGAAAGGCAAGTGCATGATTCCAAACATAATTTTCTTGTTGTTTGTTGCTTAATTGCTAAGTTGTGTCCAACTCTTTTAGGCATGGTTTAATTGGCCAAACTTTCTTTCACGTTTGGTACAAATGAAAGGGAGAAGGGAGGATAAACATGGCTTAACACCCCACCCAATTAAGAGTCTCTTCACCAACTCCTCTGGATTCACTACCACCTGGGGCAAGCAAAAATTCTCATTCTGGCTGAGGGTGATGGGGAGAGACCCATCAGTAGCAGTGGACACTATTAACTGCTCTTGATGCTGTAACCATGGATATTGGTTGTCTTAGCCCAGAGCATCTTTCCTACCTTTCCACTGGCTGAAAATAGATGTGTGAGCAGGCTTCTCCATTCACTAATGTAAGTGTGTGGAAGTTGGGTCACATGCTCACTGATGTTCTTCTTGCCTATGACCGTCTTAGGCACCATCATTAAAATCTGCCCACATTTCCTTCTCTGAGAATGGGAAGCCTATCTCCTGCCCAGAAGTGACCTCGTGTTTCATCTTTGACATTTCAGAATCATCGTCAAGGACTTCTGCTAAATTCCAGATTCACAAGGGAAAAGGGAGAACAAGCAACTCATTATGTCCTTTCCTTCTTCTTGCCCCTTTATCGGAGGGTGGTCTGTTTTCTGAAAATGCAGAGAGAAACAATAATTATTTGTTGGAAGGCTGTCGCCAGGCTCTAAGTTACCAAACATGATTTATAATCCAGAGAAGAATGATCTGTCCACCTGTAGATTTGTACTGACTTCCCTATAGAAGACTGACAGGTGGGGGACTTTTTTGAGAGCTGAGTTTGTCTCACGTTGCACCCAATAATTCCTGAGTCTTTTCCTGAGTCAGGTGGCTTGAAATGAAAATGCCACAACTGTCAGCGAGAACAGGGAGCAAGATCAATACAAATTGCCACCACTGGAGAGGCGGGGGGGTGGGGGGGTGGGCATCAATTTAGCACTCTATGTCAACAGAGGAATACGTTTTCAGAGGACTTGCCAGTACAGACCATTGTGCAATGCAGGAGTATTTAGTGACCCTTTCCCTGGGAGGAGGGGAGGCAGTCCTTTGGTTTTATTTGCCATGGAGCACATCACCTAGCAAATCATATGAACACCAGGACCTAAGACCATAAGGCAGGACTTAAATCACCTTCAAGACCAAGTTTCTCCTAATTATGTATGTTGTTTTCACTCTAAGTGTGGCAAAGTATGATAATTGCTCAGTCGTGTCCAATTCTTTTGCCACCCCTTGGACTATAGCCCACCAGGCTCCTCTGTCCATGGAATTCTCAGGCAAGAATACTGGAGTGGGTAGCCATTCCCTTCTCCAAGGGGTCTTCCCAACCCAGGGATCAAACTCAGGTCTCCTGCACTGCAGACAGATTTCACTGCATCTGTAAGGCTGTGTTAAGATATTCTGGCACCACGTGAGTCATGATTTGTCCATGCATAGATTAATACTGACTTCTTTGCAGAAGACTGACAAGTAGAGTCTTTCTTAAAAGATTAATCTGTCTTATATTGCACCCGATAATTCAGAGTATTAAATGAGGTCTCATTTATTCAGTCCCAACACACGTCTCTAAATTTCCTTTTCATTGTCAACTATATGATTAACGTAAGGAATGGTTCTTCCTCACCCACCCTGGAGTAGTTCAAATAACAAATATCAAGAAGTTTAAATGCATGGATGTTTTCATATGCAGCTTTTAACATGAGCTGTTTACTGGTCATCCAATTACTTAAGGGTCAGGAATTCATTCTTTTCATAATGTCATACCAAATAGACTCATTAACTTTGCTATTATTTCTAAATTGCTACACCCAGTCCATGAAAATCTGACTGGTGAAAAGGGCACATTGAGCTGGCAGGACACTCCGATGTCTCTGCTGAGAGGTTGCTGCATTTGGCTTGTCTCTTTTTCCTCTGCCCAGCAAAGAGGACCTATTGATCACTGATACTCAGATCTGATCTTTCATTTTCGGTAGAGTTCTGGTGATGAGGATGCTCAAGCCGAACCAAGATTATCTGCCGCAAGTTCTGCTTGTAAGATCGATTCTAGACTTCCGGCAATTGACCAAACCTCAGTCAAGCAGAAACATAAGAGTACCATGACTCCCAAGAAATTAGAGAAAGCGGGCCCCAGCAAACCCCCTCCAGGTGAGTGGCAGGTTTATTGAAATTCACAAAATCTAAAAGGTGAGTGACAGTTTTCTATTTTGAAATTCACAAGCTTTTTAAAGTCTAGCATCACACCAAGGACAACAATCAGATAGGTGGTCTGATGACAGCCCAGTGTTTTTCATGTGGCTCATTCAGGTTTTGGAGGGTTTGATGATCTTCTGCTAGTGATCAGATTCATTTTGGAGAACA
Source organism: Ovis canadensis (assembly GCF_042477335.2). NCBI lineage: Eukaryota > Metazoa > Chordata > Mammalia > Artiodactyla > Bovidae > Ovis > Ovis canadensis. The sequence continues at coordinate 55,576,550 of NC_091255.1, read as the reverse complement.
TCAGGTTGAAGAGGTGTGAAGTAGGCAGAGTAAGGGTCTCCACTGCCCACGCATTCTGCCCACTCACTGCCTTTGTGTGGCACTGGCTTAGAATGGCTGCCCTTTCACCTTCGTCACCCTTCTAGGAGGATAAAGGCATTTGGCCCCAGGTATCAAGTTTTATGGCTCAATACAGAGCATGAAGGGAAGCTTTCAAATGCAACTGAATGGCATAATTTACTGCCGAGAAAGAGAGTAATAAAGTTTTCTAGTTCTGTGGTTGTCCTCTCTGGGGGAAAAAGGGGGAGGGGGGCCTTGATAAATCCTCCCCTTTGTGCAATTTGGTAAATAATTCACTCTTTAGCTGCCTTTGAAGCAAAGACCCATCCTCTGCTTCAGGCAGGAGCGACTTAATAGTATCCAGAGAGGGGATAAATGCAGCCGGAAGTTTAGAGTCCCTCAGGCTCATCTCCATTAGAGCCAACATCTGTAGGACAAACTTGATTCCTCTGGGGAACTGATGTGGAAGTTGGGATAGCCAGGCAGAAAGGGCCGTCTTCTGCTTGCAATGGAATGGAAACGATCCAGATTAACTGCCCAAAAATTCGTAAACAGCATGCAATTTGTTTAAAAGCACAATGACTTTCTAATCCTAAATAGCTCCTGTTCTGCAACCACCCATCCAGTTAAGTCTGGATGCATTTTTAGACAATGGCAGCTCTCAGATTAACTAGGCATATTTTATAGCTTTAATGAAGTTGGGGGAAAAAAATTGACTTCTGAAATGATGTCCTTTCAGGCAAAGCCCCAACTCCTTTTCCTATTTAATTGGCCAAATTTTCTTTTACCTTTGGTGCTTTAAAAGCAAAAGGTACAATGAATGGGTGAAGGAAGGATAAACATGGGTTAACACCCCACCCAATTAAGAGTCTCTTCACCAACTGTTCTGGATTCACCACCACCTGGGGCAAGCAAAAAGTCTAGTTCTGGCTGAGGGTGATGGGGAGAGGCCCACCAGTAGCAGTGGACACTATTACCACTCCTGATGCTGTAACCACAGATATTGGTTGATGCTCTGTAACCCAGAGCATCCTTCCTACCTTTCCACTGGCTGAAAATAGATGTGTGAGCAGGCTTCTCCATTGTAATGTAAGTGTGTGGAAGAAGTTTGGTCACCTGCTCACTGATGTTCTTCTTGCCCATGACTGCCTTAGGCTCCATCATTAAAATTTGCCCACATCTCCTCTGAGAATGGAAAACCTATCTCATGCTTAGAAGTGACCTCATGTTTCTTCCTAGTTAACAACTGCTCATTTTGAAGTGTTTTAGTAGGAATTAGGTTTTTAATTCAACTGTTTAAGAATGAAATAGGGCAGATAAGATCACTCCTCAAATATTTCAAATACATGCTGTCATGGATCGAACTGAGGATGTCTTTTTAAAAACTGAATTTAAGTTTAAATAATGGAACTGTAGTCACTCGTTATAATTTTTAGCCTTCTTGCTAAAACTGGGTAGCCGTTTGCATGATGTGTTTTGTCCTTTGCAGAGATAAATCATTCAAAAGGACAGTTTAGGCCCATTCCACGTTTAGTTTGTCTGATTAACACAGATGTTCTTCCAACTGAGCGCACTCCATATGGAACTTACAACACTTACAGGAAAGGAAAATTAACTCACTTTCCATTCTATAAAACCTCAAATTTGAGGACTCACTAGACTGGAAAGCACTAAGGTATAGACAAGATAGCCAAGTTGGCAGAAGGATAATTATTTCACCAAATAAGAGATGTTACTTCCCAGTGGCTCAGCAGGTAGAGAATCTGCCTGCCATGGAAGGAGATGGGTTTGATCCTTGGGTCAGAAGATCCCCTGGAGAAAGAAAGGGCAACCCAATCCAGTATTCTTGCCTGAAAAATCCCACAGACAGAGGAGCCTGGAGGGCTACAGTCCCAAGGGTCGCAAAGAGTTGGACACTATGAGTGACTAGGCAAGCAACACTTGGAGTAAAAGCCTTTAAAAACCACCTTGATTTAAAAAAAAAAAAAATCCACCAGCTTAAAAATAATACAATAAATAAATTTTAAAACAGCAGCTTTATTATCACATTGTAGCTCTAGACTGTGTCCGAGCTCTACGCAACCATGAGCAGGACCACTGTGGCCCAGCCATCCAGGGAGCATAAAAACCCTGCTGATTGATGTTAGTCACTATAGCAAATTGGGTTAATCTGGTAAACTAAAGGTAGAGTCTTGGTGTGTTGGGATCCACTCGTTTCACGTGTGTAGTCTCACCCACTGAATTCCTTTATCAGTCCAGTGAAACGAGAGCCCATGGACAAGGCAATAACTTAAGCTGAGTTTATTCAGGCAAAGTTGAGGCCAGTGGTGGTGGCAACTCAGAACATTCTGATAAATACCCTGCTGTAGTAGCAAAAGAGGTGTGGGGACCGAAAGTATCTAGGACACCTCCATCCAATTCGGTGGCTAAACTCACAGGCTCCTGCTTTCCTTCACCTCCGTAGGGAAATAATTTTCTAAAGCATTTTGGGGGCCACCCAAAGATTGCAGCGAGTTACCAAAACTTGCCATGTCAGACCTGAGTTCTACACAAAACTAATTCCATTAAGACAGTGGAATTCCTTTGCTCAATAGGCTAACATTCCATACTGTGTTATGCCACACTTTTCCTGGAAAAAATAATTCAGCTGGGGAATGTGGCTTGCAAACCTATGTAGTGATATTCCATTATAACCCTTATATGTGAAGTATCATCCGGAACCCCTAAACCGGCTATTTATAAGAGAGGAACCATCAGTACCCGCTACTAATAGATTTATAGCCAAGAAGGTCTCCGATTTTCATTGTACTTCACACTCTGTTAGAAGGAATTCACGCATTTTAAATTCATTCATATATTCCATGGAACAGTTTCTAAATGAGTTGGCTTATGATTCTCCTTGTCCCCTATCTCCATGCAGTTGGGGGCAAGTGCTTTAGCGACAAAATGCTTGGATTAGCATCTGGGCCCTGTTTCTCATTTGCTGTGTCCTTCTGAGAAGTAACTTCTCTGTGCCTCAGTTTCCTCATCTGTAAAATGGCAGAGCCTGGGAGTCAGAACAGATCCTACCTGCTAGCATAGCCGTGAGGATTCAATGATAAAACATATTCTCAACCATCAGCACAGCCTCCAGCACCATAGCTCATATATGATAGCTCACATATGATAGCTCAGTTGGTAAAGAATCTGCCTGCAATGCAGAAGACCCCAGTTTGATTCCTGGGTCGGGAAGATCCCCTAGAGAAGGGATAGGCTACCCACTCCAGTATTCTTGGGCTTCCCTTGTGGCTCAGCTGGTAAAGAATCTGCCTGCAAGGCTGGAGACCTGGGTTCGATCCCTGGGTTGGGAAGCTCCCCTGTAGAAGGGAAAGGTTACCCACTCCAGTATTCTGGCCTGCAGAATTCCAGGGACTGTATAGTCCATGGGGTCACAAAGACTCAGACACGACTGAGTGACTTTCACTTCACTAAGGTATCCTGCACACAAGAGCTTTATTCAATAAGCAGAATGGACTAGAAAATTTTGTTTTGTCTTTATGTTAACTCCTCCCCCGCCCCTCAGTCTTCTCTCCCTTAGCAAAAATCAGAGTTGTACTTTTAAACACCTAACACAAACAAAGGCACAGACATTTTTACCACACCCTAAATTTTTAAAGCAAAACACCAAATGGAAAAAGATGAACAATCAGAAAGCATTCATCAAGCCAGAGATTTGCTTTCCCTCCAAAAAGACATGAAAAACTCAGGCAGCGAGTCAAGACTTAGCTGGGTCTGACATGCAATCGATTCAGAAATCCTATTTCTTGATCAAGGTGAACATGGATGTGGAGTGAGAAATAAGCCTGGCCCAGTTAACATATTCTCCTTTCAGAAGCAGAGGGAGGAGGCTTGGGGATTAACCTTTACCAAAGGCCCAGTCTGTACCCAGGATCTGAGTCCTTCCATTGACCTGTAGGAACCAGCGGGAAGCAGAGCAGACAGCAGGCCCATCGAGGGCACGGAGCTGTGGGGGCCACAGGCTCCTGGACTCCTGCCTGTTCCCAGAACACCTCCCAGCTCCATTCTGACTTGGCCAGGAGCCGCCTCTCCTCTCCAGGACATGTAGAGCCATCCAAAGGCCACTGTGCTGTGGGGGTCTGACACCCAGAGTCCTAAGACGCTCCTGACCCCGAGTGCCAGGCTTATAGGAAGTAAAAGCCCTCGCCTGCCCTCTCCTCTCACCCGGAGCCCCGGCACAGTCCCTCTCATTATGTGCCAGGAAAAGTGATCTGGATGGAGTCCGGTGAGCCTGCTTCCAAAATCTTGCCCTTTAAAACAGAGCCAAATGTTCTGATATTCTCCTCACTTCTTATTGAGTTCAGTGTTAGTCATTACCAGATACAGATTTGTAGGAGTAGCAAGACCTAGTCAGCCTAAGAGTGGGCTTATGATGGAGTCTGAAACTAAGAAAAAGCAGCAAACTCATATTTTAAAAGGTACACCTCTAAGACAACTGTGGTCTCTTTTGGATTGGGAAATAGTCACTTGAAGAGCAGCCAGGAAGAGAAATTTGAGGGCAAATCCCAAATCTTCATAACTTACCTGGCAAGTCAGTTCTGTTGAAGATTCCCTGAGAGGCCGTGATGAATGGGTTTCCAGGCAAGTCCAGCGGCGTCCAACAACTTTCCAAGCTGTCTGCCCAAGTTAGAAAACAACTGACATAGCAAATGCTCCTGTATTTATAGACTGAAGCCTAATTCTCAGTCCATGTATGGTCATGCTCCTAAATGAGGGGCGCAGGTATCACAGAGCCCAGAATTTGAGGTCCTGGTTCAGATTTCTGGTCTACTTCACCCTATAAACTGGCAACTTCTGCAATCTCAGTTTTCTCATCAGTAAAATGGAGTGGTTACCAACACCACAAGGTAGATGTGAGGACTAAAATCCTGGGTATAGACTGGGCTTTAGGTAAAGGTTAATCCCAAAGACCCCCTCTACTAATGAAGCCTGCTCCCAACCCCATAGGCCACTCCCAGGTTAGCCTCTCTGTAAGAGAATAGCTCAACCAAAGATATTTTAGTTTGAGATGTGACAGGTCATAAGTTGATTATTTAAAATGTTTAACTCTGATTATCAATAAAGTCATCCATCTATACCCCTAGGACCTATGGGATATTAGCAACACATTCAACTTGCTCCCCACCATCTCAGAGCACGTGGCACAAGGAGCCTTGGTTTTCCTGCCCATCATGCATTCAATCAGCACTTCACTATTCACCTACTGCCTGCTTATCTGCCAGGCACCACACAGATACTGGGGATACAAGAATCAAGCACACAGGACCTGCCTTCCAGGGGCTCCCAGCCTAGTGGGAGGGTGGGGCACCAGCACACCCTGGCCAAGGAAAGTTCTAAGGATGTGTTGGGAGGGGCCTGTGGGGCAAAAAATCCTGAAGGAGAGGATTTAGCCAGGGCCAGAGGAGGAAGGTGGCTTCCCAGCTGGCTAGGGGTAAAGAACATGCCTGCCAGTGCAGGAGACACAGGTTCAACCCCTGGGTCAGGCAGATCCCCTGGAGAAGGAAAGGGAAACCCACTCCAGTATTCTTGCCTGGAAAGTTCCATAGACAGAGGAGCCTGGCGACCTACAGTCTGTGGGGTTGCAAAGAAGCAGACAGGACTGAGCGAATGAGCACAGGAGATTAAAGCAGGAAAGGTGCACCCAGCAGAGGTGCTGAAGACACAAAAGTGTGGAAGAGAGGACGAGGAAGAGGGAGGAGAGAGAGGACGGACGGACAGACAGACAGACAGACATGGAGGAACTACAGCGAGGCTAGGGGCTCACAGTATCTCCAGACAAGGAACAGGGGCATCACCTGAGAACTTGTTAAAAATGCAAGAACCCCAGCCCAGCCTTAACAGGCTCCCGCATATAACAGGCTCTCTGGGAGATTTGTGTGCACAGGTGGAATTTGAGAAGCTCTGGGTCAGGATCAGGCTACAAGTCAGGAAGTGTAAAGTTGGTGCCCTCCAGGTAAGCAAGGATCCTGCTCCCGAGGGCCCTGAATGTCATGCTGGAGGTGCTGGAGCAGCAGGCTGAGCAGGGAAAGGACGCTACCAGATCAGCATTGTTAGCAGCTGACCGGGACCAGGGAAGGAAGTTGGCAAGGAGGGTGAGGGCAGACAGAAGCCAAAAGACCAGACTACCTGCAACTGCAGTGGCCCCAGAGAGACCTGAAAAGGGCTTGACCTGGAGCAAAAGCAGCGGGAGAGGGTCTGGGCCAGAAGGATGAAAGTAAGTTTAAAGAAGTAAACCTGGCAGAATTTGGTGAGGGTCAAGAATGGGGAAAAGGAAAAAGGAGGAATCCAAGAGATCTTGGATTTCTGGCCCAGAAAACTAGGCCAACGGCGGCTGAGAAACCAAGGAGAAGGCAAGGCTTATTCTGTAGCTGTTGTCTTCAGGAACATCCTGGTCAGGCCAGGAGATGCCAGGAAGCACCTGGTTACCCAGGTCTGCTGCTCAGCAGAGGACTCCTGGCCACCAGGAGGAAGCCAAGGGCCTGCAGTGAGTAAGAGGTGGCTGAAACCACAAGAGTATCTTCCCTGAGAGAGTGGATGGAGTAACGAGAGAGAAGGTGCAAGAGCAGTTGAGAAAGGAAGGGAAAGACAACTACAGAGAAAGGTTCCAAGAAGTAGGAGCCACCCAGGAGCCAAGAGAGGCCTTTGGAAATGGGTGGGTAAGCTCCTACAGCACTTTCAAGTGCTTAAGGATTAGAGCCCTCCATTATAGGCAATGGCTCCAACAATGGCGTCTCAGCTTTGGAACCAAGTTCAACCGCAGCATTTCCCAAACTCCTGTGTTGCTAAGAGTCGCCAGGGAGGTCGTTAATAAAACACACACACCTGGGGCCTGTCCTGACTCAGAGCATGTCTCTCCAATGAAGGGGCCACAAAGCTGGTGTTTTAACAAGCTCTACAGGTGATTCTCATCATAAGTTTGGTCCACTGTCTCGTAGCCTTGCTTCTCAAACTTTAAAATTCTCCAGAAATACCTGGGAACCTCAATAAACTGCCAGTTATGATTCGGTAGGTTTGAGTGGGCAGGAAGTCTGCATTTCTAAGCAGCTGCCAGGTGACAGCCACACTGCTGTGGTCTCAGGACCACCCTGGCAGGAACAGGGCTAGAGAGAACACCTCTCTCATTTTGCAGGCAAGGAAACAGGTTCTGAGGCGGTAAGCCGTCAATCCAAGGTGACCCAGCTCGCTGAGCGCCAGAGCAGAGAGATATGTCCTGCCTGAGGGGGGTCTCCCTGGATCGTGACTCCATCAGGCGCCCATACTCTGCCTCCAGCAAGGCTGGCAGATTGAGTGTGAGGTTAGCAAACAAATCATTAACTTCACCTGGACCCCTCCCTCCTGTCCACCTGCTTCTTCCTGCTTGCTCCCTCTCCCTGCCCGTGAGCCCACCAGGATCTCTCTGCTCCTTTCTCTTTTCCCCCAAGCCTCCCCTCTGCAACAGAAAGGCCAGATTAGGGCATGACCACAACCTCCCAACCGGGGTGGGCAGCTGGAAGATCGGGGGAGAGAGGCTTACCTAAGTGAGACCCCGCAGACCACCATATGTTGCTGCCAGAACAGCTAATCAGACTGGCTGTGGGAGAGGAGAAGGGCCCGTGAGCTTCCACATGGGAACTTAGTGGGGAAGAACTTTCCTGCATCTGTCGGGGACGCCGGAGACCAGTGGCCGGAAAGGGGGGTGATGGTGATGTCACTGCCCTGCTTAACTCTTCAGCGACTCTGAGACCCGAGCCAGGCGCCTCCTGGGCAGGAGCCAGGCACTGGGAGATGCCATCCACCCCTCAAGAACGATGTTTGAGTTTTGATTCATTCTCAGCCTTTTGAATGTCCTTTCCCCCCGGCAAGTGTTACCTCCTGACCGCTCTTTTTCTTTCGTGCAGGTGACAGCAGTGAGCACCCGCTGTTCTGTGTTGAATATTCCCCTTACTGCTCCGTCTTTGCTTTCTCCCCTGTCCCGCAGCCCAATACCAATTACTGCTGCCTCCTCCTGCCACTACTGCCACCCGCCTCCCCACCGGCGGGCCAGGACACCCCACCACCAGCCCGCTTTCCCCCCTTCCTGAGCCCCTGTCCTTCCTCCCCGGGCCCCGTGCCCGAGTCTCCAGCCACCCTGTGCTACTTCCCCGTCTCCAGCCCCAGGCCCATGGAGACCCCTGTGCTGTGCCTGCCCAGCCCCCGACGGCCCAGTAAAATTTACCTGGTGTGGTAAGTGGCCCTCGGCAGGGCGGGGCACACAGCACAGTGGAGCCGAAGAGAAGGGGGGAAACCTCAAGCTTCCGGAGGGCAGGTGGACAAGAGGTGGGGCCCACGGCTGGCCAGTGTGGTGCGTCGGGGGCACAGGAAGACCAGGCAGCTGCGGCCACTTCACTAGCCTTCTCCTAGCACTTAAAGGAGTGAGCGACCAATAAAATCCCATCCTTCCTCTCTCAGTCTCTCCCTCTCTCGAGACTCATTTGATTTCTTCACACCTGTGTCTGGCAGGGTTTGGATTGTAACCGCCAGAAACCCAGCAGGCCCCTCCGTGTCCGATCGTAGTCCTGGAGCTGGCCCTGCGAGGGAGGCATCAGGGGCAGGACTGGGTGGGGGACGTCCACGCTGGGCGTGAGAGCCGGTTCAGGACCACACCGGGGAGGGGCAAATGAAAGGCCTCAGACACTGTTTATGTTTTCTTTCCTGGCTACTTATTAGGCCCTACATCTCTCCAAATAAAAAAAAATCCCACCTCCTGGGTCCCTAAATAAAACACATTTATGGTCCATAATTAAGCTTTCATTAAGATCTCCTCTGGGGATGTGAGACAACACACATTTCCCAGCACACTCAGACCAGCAAACAGACACGGCCGATTTGTGGCTGTACAGAAGGCTGCCTGTTCCACCAGGGCAACATCGGCTCTTGCGGTTAAGCTGTAATTCTGCCCGTGATCCAAAAGAAGCAATAAAACCTTTTCAAAAGGCATCTCTCAGGCACAACCCTAGGCACTGGGCATTAAAGTCGGGACGGGTACAGGTTCAGGAATTGGATTTCTCTCTCCACCTTTCTTTTTCACTTTGTCTATCCAGAACTGTGTCTCCTTCCTGGAGAAGGAAATGGCAACCCACTCCAGTACCCCTGCCTGGAGAATCCCATGGAGGGAGGAGCCTGGTAGGCTACCGTCCATGGGGTCACAAAGAGTCGGACGTGACTGAGAGACTTCACTTCACTTCATACAGTGATGTGAGGAGTTAAAGGATGACCAGGTGCGTGGAATTAACATGGGCCACTAAATGGACTCGGTTCTCAGTCGTCAGGGGCCTTGGTGGGGGCGGAGGGTTGTTTTTGTAGGTCTTTTCCTTCTCTTGTTTCCTGCCTAGAGAAGTTTCTTCAGCATTTGTTGTAAAGTTGACTTGAAGGTGCTGAATTCTGTTCACTTTTAAAGCTTTTGACTTCTCCATCAAAATCTGAATGAGCGCCTCACTGGGTAGAGTATTCTTGGTTGTAGTTTCTTCTGTTTCATTGCTTTAAATATATCATGCCATTCCCTTCTAGCTTACAGAGTTTCTGCTGAGAAATCAGCTGTTAACCTTCTGGGTTAACCCTTGTATGTTATTTATCATTTTCCCTTGTTACTTTGAGCATCTTATCTTTGTCTTTAATTTTGGCCAGTTTGATTAGTATTGTGTTTCAGTGTGTTCCTGCTTCAGTTTATCCTGCCTGGGACTCTCTGAGTGTCCTGGACTGAAGTTCTATTTCCTTTCTCATGTTAGTGAAGTTTTCAGCTATTATATCTTCAAATATCTTCTCAGATCCTCTCTCACTTGTCCTGCTGCTGCTGCTGCTGCTGCTGCTGCTAGGTCGCTTCAGTCATGTCCGACTCTGTGCGATCCCATAGACGGCAGCCCACCAGGCTCCGTCATCCCTGGGATTCTCCAGACAAGAACACTGGAGTGGGTTGCCATTCCCTATAATGAAAATGTTGGTGTTTCTAATGTTATCCCAGAGGTCTCTTAGGCTGTCTTCATTTCATTTTTTCCTTTATTCTGTTCTGCAGTATTGACGTCCGCCATTCTGTCTTTCCCTCAGGTATCCTGCTATTGATCCCTTCTAGTGTATTGTTCATCTGTTTGTTTCCTTTTTAGTTCTTCCAGGTCTATATTAAACGTTTCTTGCATCTTCTCAATATTTGACTCCATTATTTTCCCCAAGATCCCAGATCATCTTCACTATCATTATTCTGAATTCTTTTTCTGGAAGGTTGCCTGTCTCTACTTTATTGTTTTTCTGGGGTTTTATCTTGTTCCTTCATCTGGAAAATAATCTTCTGCCTTTCCATTTCTGTGATTTTCATTCTGGAGGCTGCAGGATTATAGTTCTTCTTGCTTCTGGTAGATGAGGCTATCTAAGAGGCTTGTGCAAGCTTCCTGATATGAGGAACTGGTGGTGTGTAGAACTCAGTCTTACTCTGGAGGGCAGGGCTGTGCTCAGTAAAACTTTAATCTGCTTGTCTGCTGATGGCTAAGTCTGTGTTCCCTCCCTGTTAGTTTTTTGATCTGAGGCAACCCATCCCTGGAATCTGCAGGCTATATGGTAGAGCTAATGGTGATCTCCAGGACAGCTCATGCCAAAGGGTACTTCCTATGACTGCTGTGGCCAGTGCCTTTGTCCCTGTGGTGAGCCACTGCCAACCCATGCCTCTGCAGAAGACCCTCCAACACCAGCAGGTGGGTATGGTTCAGTCTCCTGTGGGGTCATACTGCTTCTTCTCGGAGTCTTAGTGCACACAGAATTTTGTGTGTGGCCTCCAAGAGTGGAGACTCTGTTTCCCCTGCTCCTGTGGAAGTCCTGCAATCAAATCCTGCTGTTTTACAGAGAGATTCCCTGAGGATTCCTAGTCCCTTTGCTAGATCCCCAGGCTGGAAAGCCTGACATGGGGCTCAGAACCTTCACAACAGTGGGAGAACTTCTGTGAGACTAGCGTTCCTCAGTTTTTGGGTCGTCCACCCAGTGGGTATGGGACTTGATTTTATCATGATTGCGCCCCTCCTCGGAGAAGGCAATGGCAGCCCACTCCAGTACTCTTGCCTGGAAAATCCCATGGATGGAGGAGCCTGGTAGGCTGCAGTCCATGGGGTCGCTAAGAGTCGGACACGACTGAGCGGCTTCGCTTTCACTTTTCACTTTCATGCATTGGAGAAGGAAATGGCACCCCACTCCAGTGTTCTTGCCTGGAGAATCCCAGGGACAGGGGAGCCTGGTGGGCTGCCGTCTATGGGGTTGCACAGAGTCGGACACGACTGAAGCGACTCAGCAGCAGCAGCAGCGCCCCTCCTACCATTTCAATGTGGCTTCTCCTTTGACTTTGGACGTGGTGGATCTTTTTTTGGTGTGTTCCAGCATCTTCTGGTCAATGACTGTTCAATAGTTAGTTGCGATTTCAGTGCTTTCACAGGAGGAGGTGAGTGCGTGCCCTTCTCCACTATCTTGAACTAATCTCCAGTCATCAAGGTCTTGTATAAATATAAGATTTTTACTTTTTTTTTTTCCTTTTGCTGGTCAAATTAAGAACTGTTCAGTCAACAATTGGTGTCCCAGTAATGTCAAGACAATTGAGGCAGACACCTTCTGTGTAAACAGCTGTTTGATTTCTTGGCTACTGGAGGCATCCCTTTGTGCAGATACTAGAAGAAATGGGTTTCATGGTGCCCAAAGCAAGCCACAGTCTTCCCAAAATTCAGTGACAAACTTCAGGTTGATAGGTTGCCTGGCAACAAAACTTCTGAACACAACTTGCTCCATCCTCTGTAAGGCAAAGGCTCAGTCTTACTACCTGGAGAGGAAGTTATATTTCACCTTTTAGTGTCAGTATAATTTAGTCTTCCTAAAAATTAGTATATGTAGCATGCTATCATGGGAGAAGGCAATGGCACCCCACTCCAATATTCTTGCCTGGAAAATCCCATGGACGGAAGAGCCTGGTAGGCTACAGTCCATGGGGTCGCTAAGAGTCAGACAAGACTGAGCGACTTCACTTTCACTTTTCACTTTCATGCATTGGAGGAGGAAACGGCAACCCACTCCAGTATTCTTGCCTCAAGAATCCCAGGGACAGAGGAGCCTAGTGCCCTGCTGTCTATGGGGTCGCACAGAGTCGAACATGACTGAAATGACTTAGCAGCAGCAGCATGCTATCATGAAGATCATCTTAGGAAGGCCCCCATGGCCTGAGGTTTTGTTCACTTTGGATGTGAGTAAGGTGATTAGGAACTGGAATCCATGTATTGATAGAAACAAACTAGGCACTTTGTGTGCTGCTAGCCTGTCCAGCTCTTTGTGATCCCACGGACTGTAGCCTGCCAGACTCCTCTGTCTACGGAATTTTCCAGGCAAGAATACTGGAGTGGGTAGCCAGTCCCTTCTCCAGGGATCTTCCCAGCCTACAGATTGAACCCAGATCTCCTGTACTGCAGGCAGCTTAGGTCACTTCATTTGTAACTGCAGGTGCAAATGGAAAATAAGGAGTATTTCATAAGACTTTGCTTTCTATAGAACCTAAAGGGTATCACAGGGAAGAAGTCAGTGGTGCAGCCAAGTTAGATTATAATCTTTAGGCCAAAATGTCTTACTCATCTTTATAAGCCCTTGGATTATTACACAGAAAAGGCATTTGCTGAACAAATTACAATAAAAAGAGTTGCTATTTGTCTTTTGAATTTTGTAATAGGATTAAAGAAGAGAGTCAGCAAGAATTACACAGGAATAAAGGGTGCTGAATAAGTTATTCTCAACCTATAAAGCCTGCATAATAATACATTTCTGGTCAAATTTGGTTCTCTCAGGGGAGTGACTTCAGATTTCCAATTATTACTGGTGGTAGTATTATCACTGTTTATGGCAGAAGCAGCAGTTACCATTTTTAGCAGCTAATAAGCACCAGACACTGAGTTAGACCATTTACCTACATTATTGCTAAACTTCACGATAACTCAACAGGATGCAAATATTCCCATTTTACAGTTGCAGATACTGAGGTACAAACTGCCCAAAGTCAGAGGAATCTGGCTTCACTACCAGCAGTATTTTCTTCACTGCCAGACCTGGTCAAACAATCTCTAGTTTTTTCAGTTTTATTACTTTAGTTTGCTGGGAACTCAATTAGAGGAGACGTGGTTATGGAAATCATTCTGGAAATCACTTACGAGAGCCAATGCTTTGAAGTAAGTACTTTTCTAAACAAAACAGACTAATCGGTTATCTTATCTTGGGTGTTCAGCACAAGGGAAAAAATGGCTCTACTTTTAGAATTCCCCATAGTTTTCAGCTGAATGCATCTTCTCAAGCCCTGTAAACCATACTAAGTGATTATGACTTGTCCTGCAAGAGAGTTTGAGAAAACACACAGGCTGGCTAAGACAGGGTCCTCATCCTTAAGGAGCATACAGTTTAGTTGGAGAGAAAAGACACAATTCTGAGGCAATCTTGGAATATTTAAATAATAAAGGCCCTAAGGACCCTGAAAGTTCTGGCCAAAGCAGACCTCCAGGGACCTGTTGGTTGGAGCAAGCTAGTGCAGGCTGGAGGAAAAAGGCCCTCTGGGAGACAGGGGGCATAGGGGTGTGGATGGGGTGGGGGAGCAGGAGGGCTGCTGCCTGGGGTGTGAAGGAAATCTGAATATTCGGCTGGAAATCAAAGTAAAATCCTCATAAAAAGGACCTTTGAGCCAGGTCCTGAATATCCACTGGACTTGGCCTGTGCCCCAAGCCTGCCCCTTCCCTGGTCGTCCTCCTGTTTCCTCTTCAGTAAAGAATGGTCCTGCTGCTTCCCCGCCCAGCTACACCCATCTGTCAGGTGCTAGGCAGGGGGCAGTTGATGACTTCTGAGAGCTGCAGAGGAATAAGGCCTCAAGTGATGGGGAGAAGCCTACAGGCCAGAGGAACGCAGCTCCTGGGGTAGGCGGGCAGGATCCCCTACTGTTAAGCCCTCCACCCCTCTCTCTCACCCTCCTCTCTCCCAACTCAGTCAGTGAGATCCTGTCTGATCATCACCCTACACTCTCCAAAGAATGTATTCTCATTTTCTGGAGAATTCTCTTGCTGGTCATGCCCACAATCTCTCTGGGCTCCACCGACGTGCCCTAAGCTGGAACCCACACCACCGGCAGCTCCCCTTCTAGCAAGTTCCCCCAACGAGGGCCTGTCAGGGAAAGTAAGCTGTAGCTAATCATTGTTTTAAACCAGGCTTCACGGGCAGCCAAGGAGAACTTCCATTCCTTTCCTCAATCTGATTTAAAAAGATCCACATAACCACAACTTACACTGTGGGACATAAATCCAGTTGTCTTCATGCGCCAAGGAAGGCTGTTCTCTCGCATACAACTCAGAGACCCTTCCCAGCTTTACCCCCCCTCCCCCTTGGCTGCTGGCTATTTGTGAAAGTTCTGAACTGTCCAAGAGGAGATGAGCCAGGCAAATTCTCCTGGAAGCATTTCATCTAGAAATTCACAATCTTTAACTGCCTGTGAACTTGAGAACTTGTAGAGATGCGTGGAAAACAACAAAACCCTTTCCCCAAGCTCACATGCCCTGAGAATACATGTGAAGAGGAAACTTGAGGTTATTCATACCAATTAGCAACCTAATTCAAAATGTGACTTTAAAAATATATATTACGGGAACTCAATTAGAATTGGCACTTCAGTTACTGTCTTCCAGGGAATGTATCAACCCCACCCAGTGGTGGGTAACACACAGGCAAAAAAAAAAAAAAAAAAAACAGGTCCCCAGATGCTTGGAATCTTTCTGGAAGACCATATTAGTTGCTAATAAACAAGCTGAAGATATGAATATGTAGTTGCAGAACAGACTGTGATTCAAGTTTGGATGAGGACATGGGGAGCCGGGCTTTGTGTGTCCCAAAGGTAAAGGCTCTCAAAGGTTTTAACAGCAAGCCCATCCCAATATCTATGAACTGGAAGCTAGAAACTTCTTAGCAAAAGGAAGGACCCCCTTCAGACTCCACGTGGCAGGTGTCAGGGGGTGCTCATGAATGGTGATCACAGCCTTGTGAAGTAGGTATTATTATTCCCATGTCACAGGTGGGGAAAACAGGCTCCCGGAAGTGATCTGTCCAAGCCCACATGGTTACAAGGTCATAGAACCAGGTTTCAAATCCAGCTTCTCCCTCGCCTCCGGTTTTTTTTTTCTTTTAATTCCCTTAACCGCCTTCCCTACCACAGGCCCTCTGAGCAGTCTTTCTATGAAGATGTTTTCCTATAAAAAAATTATTGAAAAGATTTTGCACTTTTCAGCAGCCCAGGCACCTCAGATTTTATCAAGGAAGAAGAGGCCAAACCTGGGGAGACTGACAGTCAGCCCAGAGACGCAGAGTCCACGATTGTCTGGGGACAGCAGCAGACAGAAACTGCAGTGGCCTGGGAGGGTACCTGCCCTCAGGGGAACAGGTAAGGATGCTCATACATCTCTGACCTCGGAGACTGATTTGCGCTGTTACAGGGTGAATTCCATGTGCTTTTTATGTGAAGAGAGTGTACCTTACAATGAAATACTTAAAAGGTTTTGAAAACAAACTATTGGATCCAGTTTCCTTCTCTGAGGAAGGCTGGCAGGCAAAGGCAGGGTGGGGAGAGTTTTCATTTTCTCTGCCGTTACTCCATAAGCGAGACCATGTAAGGTTTTGAGTGGATGCCCACCGTGAGGCTTCTGGAGAGGGTATTTTGGTGGTGGGGGGTAGGTATTGGGGGTGAGTGGGGGAGGGTAGAGAAGCAGTTTCCAGCTCTGAGGATGTCTCACGCCACCACAGTTCCCCACCCACCTCCCAGGAGGGGAGGATAGAGGTCTGTGGATGGCAGACAACTCACCTCCCCCAGAGATTTTTTTCCCTTCTGATCCAAGGTGTCAAGATCTTAGCATCTGAGAAATAAGACAGAGGCGGATATAGGCTTTATATCAAAGCACTGGTTTGGCTGACACCTCCTCTTTTGGTCCCGAGCATTCATCCCAAGGCCCGAGCCACGCTGCTCTGCTAACCACGCTGTCCTCTCCTGCGGTGGCAAAGGAAAGGAGGAAAAGGTCCTAAGGAGCCCCCTTGGGAGTCAAGGAAAGGGATACTTGACAGCTCACCTTGCCAGCCGAGCACCTGTTCCATCCTCTTGGGGGAGCCACTGAGCATCACATTCCTCACCACCCACTGAACGCAGGAGACATTACTTAAAAGCATGATACGTGCTGTGGTGGACTCAAGTAAATATAGACCGTGTACTCGGCCGGCTTGAAGTTAGGGGCGATTAGAGCACATGCGACTCTGTAACAACTCAAAGTCCGCGGGCCCCCAGTGATCTAATGCCTCCTGGCAGGAAGGGCAGACCTCACTTCTAATTCCAGCCCTCCTTCCTTCTCCAGTGCAGCCTGGGGTGGTCAAGAAGCCAGTCTGGGTTACAGTGCCCATGTTTTAAAATAAGGATAATGAAAGCTACCTCATCGCCTCGCTAGAATAACGAAAGGAAGTGCTGTTCTCGGCAGCACTTGAATACAGCGGGCACTCAACTACCGCTAGTTTCTCCTGCCATCTCCCCCACAGTTCTCAGTGAACTCTAGACTGCTGTTTGGAAGGTGGGGTTCCCCATGCACCAAACATTCCTTGACCCACGAGGCTCATCTGATCCTCCACGTGTGCCCAGAAGGTATCTTGCATTATCCTGAGATTCACTGAGAATTTGTTCTGATCTTCTATTATGCCCCTGACTCCTCATCTTGCCTCTGGTCCTTTTTTTTTTTCCCCCACATTCCAAAGTAGTTTGCAAAAAAATAAATGAATAAATACAATAAAGCAGTTTGCATAAGTTGGAGTAGGAGCCAGATGTTTGAATTGTGTCAGCAAGAGATCCAAAGCAAATGTGACAGAGAGCTAATATATTGCAAGCACTCACAAATCAATAAGGAAAACATGAATCCCTAATAGGAAAACTGGGGGAAGAGGCACTGCAGACAATTTCACAGAAGAAATAATACAGGTGGTTAATAAAGTCTGGGGAGGCGGGTAAAAAGTTCAAGCTCACTCAGTAGTAAATGTAAATTTACAAGAGAGAAATTTGGCCTACCAAATCGGCTAAGAATAAAGCTCAATGACATCTCTGGTGGTTCAGTGGTGAAAAATTCACCTGCCAATGAGGAAGACATGGGTGTGATCCCTGATCCAGGAGGATCCCACAGGCTGCAGAGCTACTAAGCCAGTGTGCCACAGTTACTGAAGCCTGTGCCCCCGAGAGCACGTGCTCTGCAACAAGCGAAGCCCACAGGCTGCCCACTAGAGAGCAGCCCCTGCTCACCCCAACTAGACAAAAGCCCACACAGCCAAATATAAAAATAAATATGATAAACAAAATTATATAAAAAATAATGCTCAATACTGATAGTGAAACTACTGACTAACATTTCCCAGGTACAGATACTCAGGTGCTATGCCAAGCCCGCAGCATACGTTCCCAGTAACCACCACAGTTAGGAGAGATGCTTTCATATCCTACCTGGTGGGTCACTTGGTCCAAACTGGAATTTGGCAACCTGTGTCCTCGTCTTTAGAGCTTGCGATTCCACTCCTATGAATCTATTCTAAGAAAATAAGACCTGCAATCTAGGAGGTATGAGCGAGGATGTCTATCATGGTGTGATTTGTGGCAGCAGAAATCTGGAAACAATCTATATACCCAACAACAGGGGAAGGGTTTGTATAATGTACCCTTAGAGTAGAATCATTATCATATTCTTAAAGAATAATTAATGGCAGGAGATAGTGCTCACAATAAAAATGTTTAGGGAAAGAAAGCAGGACATAAAATTGTATATACCCAAATACCCAATTTTGTTTTTAAAAATAGTATTTCTAGATAAGCAAGCCCTGGGTTGTAAATTCAAATGTCTTCAGGGAACAGGTGGGTAGGGCAGGAGAAGTACCTAACAACGGCTAGGATGCTTGCAGTCAGCCAGACACACTCCACCTGAAGGCAAGTAACTTAGTGTTCACAGACAACTGCAAAATAAAAGTAGCCCGGGGTCTTGAGTTTGCAACCCACCTCTGAATTCCAGAACAGCAGCGATGTTCCTCGGAGAAGGCAATGGCACCCCACTCCAATACTCTTGCCTGGAAAATCCCATGGATAGAGGATCCTGGTAGGCTGCAGTCCATGGGGTCGCTAAGAGTCGGGCACGACTGAGCGACTTCACTTTCACTTTTCACTTTCATGCATTGGAGAAGGAAATGGCAACCCACTCCAGTGTTCTTGCCTGGAGAATCCCAGGGACAGTGGGCCCCTGTCTATGGGGTCGCACAGAGTCGGACACGACTAAAGCGACTTAGCAGCAGCAGCAGCAGCAGCAGCGATGTTCCTCTGAGTTTCAGATACTTGGTAATTTTTACTTCTTCTTCATTCTCTGTGTGTCTCCCAAGGTTTCTATCAACTACTTTTATTAACCAGAGGAAAACAGTTAAAAGTTTATGGCTGTCAAAACAGATGAAACTGTTGGTCAAGCACATGTAGAAGTCTAGAACAAAGCCACAGCCTTCGGGCAGAGAGGTGCTTTTTCTGGTTTCATCTCGTTGCTCCTACAACATTCGGTCGCACCTAGTTGGGCTCCTGGAAACAGCAGGCATTCCGCTCACAGGTGGAGCCCATGCAGGGCCTCAGAGAGGACTCAGCAGCATCTGCAAGGCCTGATCTGCAAAGACTACATCCCTGGACACATGCAGTCTAGGGGTCATCCCAGGCCTGGAGCTATGAAATCTGCTCCCTATTTGATAGACACAAGAAGAAGGGTTAAACTAGCATAAACGTAGAATAGCACAGTCTGCCACCTTTAGGGGAAACACACACAGGGACTGAAATTTTAAAGAGGAAGGCAGCTGGGATGGTGAGGAAGGGTGGAGAAGCACTCCCTGGCGTTTCTGGAATCTGCACGCGCTGCAGGGCAGCACTTACCCTGTGACTCCTCCTGCCCCGGAGGCTGGTGTCAGTGGCTTCCGTGAAATAAGCTGTGGCTCCTGCTGTTTCCAGTTTCTGGGTTTCAGAAGCCACTCAAACTGATTCTTGTTATCTAGCTAGCTAGCTAGCTGATAGCCTGTTGGGGGTGGGGGTGGGGGGTTCTCCTGGGGCCTGAACTAAACAGACTCAGGGCACAGGAGCAGCTCTGTGTGTTCACAACCAGAAGATTCAGGTCTCAGCACCTGCTAGCTAATCTCTGAGGCCCTTGTGCTCAGTCACTTCAGTCCGTGTCCGTGACTCTTTGCTACCCAATGGACTGCAGCCAACCAGGCTCCTTTGTCCATGGGATTTTCCAGGCAAGAATGCTGGAATGGGTTGCCATTTCCTTCTCCAGTCACATTCAAAATGAAAAGTAACCAACTGAAGACTATACTTCTGAATCCTCCAAACTACCTTTTTCTTCAAAGAAAAAAATATATATACACACAAAAAGACATATATATGGACTTGCCTGGAGGGACAGTGGAAGAACCCACTTGCCAACGCAGGGGACACAGGTTCGATTCCTGGCCCAGAAAGACTCCATATGGCACTGAGCAACTAAGCCCGTGCGCCCTAGAGCCTGTGCTCCGCAACAAGAGAAGCCACCACAGTGAGAAGCCCATGCACCGCAATTAGAGCGCAGCCCCTGCTTGACACGTCTAGAGAAGGCTCACATGCAGCAGTGAAGACCCAGTGCAGCCAAAAATAAATAAAAACAGCAGTGTGTACATGTAATATATATATATATATACTTATACATACACACATATGGTGGCATAGTGGTAAAGAATCTGCCTGCTGATACAGGAGACACAAGATGTGAGTTCGATCCCTGGGTTAGGAAGATCCCCTGGAGGAGGAAATGGCAACCCGCTCCAATATTCTTGCCTAGGAAATCCCATGGACAGAGGAGCCTGGTGGGCTACAGTCCAGGGATCATGAAGGGTCAGTCTCGACTGAACACGAGCACGACAACAGATATATACATCAAGAGAATTCAGATCACTGCATTGAAGCATTTGTTCTTTAAAAAACCATCAGCCCAGCCTGGGTGGAAACACAGCGCCACTCCTTTATATCCGCAGCCGTATACCCAGAGCATCCTAGAATCACTGCTTCGTCTCTTACTGGGGTTTATAAAACCCAGGAGGAGCCTGATAAGAAAGCTTAACTGATTATTTCCAGAAGAGCCAATGAATAAAGATTCTCACTGTGTCCCTGAGTGTCCCATGCGGTTCACAGTAAAAAGAGGCTTACAGAGGGACCAGGACTGGTGCTCCCTGGGAGCTCCATTAAAGCGAGTCTGTATGGGCTTGGCCTTTAGCTAAGCTGCACACTCAGAGGATTTGCATTTTGCCTGCCTGAGCTGTTACCACACAGGCCTTCCTAAAGCTGTGGAGTCCTGGCCACCCTACAGGGTGAATTGCTTTAGAAGGATAAGGACAGTAGCACCTCACCAGACCCTGCAAGACAGCAGGGAGGGGAGCAGGGGAGGGGAGGGTGGGGCGGAAGGAGGGCTGACGGCAGGAGGGGACACAGGTGAGTGGAATCAGGGAAGTGTTCTATCCACACTCCGAGGGTAAAAGTGCTCAGCAGTTCACATGTGATGAATGAAGTAGATCCTTATTTTCATAGGGAAATTGTTTCTTCAGGAGCAACGCAGGGTAGTGGTTATGGAGACGAACTGCAGCCTCAGGCAGACCTGAATTCAAATGTTCGCTCCATCACTTACTGGAAATAGGGTCTTGGCAAGCTATGGGACTTCCTAATGTATATAGCACAGTCAGCATGCTGCCCTCATAAGCTGTGCTTATCCATTTATTTTACAAGGTGAATTTTGACCAAACCATTTCACCCTCAGAGGATTCCACCCATTTGAGCACTCACCCTCTCTCCTCTTTCCACATCTCCTATACTTTAGATTCAGGGGACAATGGAGAGGAATTCTATCATAGCCAGAGGTCACAAACTGATTAGGGGCTAGTGACAAAGGGGAGATCGTGATTTCATGAGAGAGTTATGATTTTTATCTGCACGGAATAGTAAGCGTAACCACAATCATCAATATAATAGGACACCAGTTTCTAGAGCCTTCCTCCAATCTGCCACAGTGGACCATGCATTTCTTAAGGTTCTGTGAAGCTGCATGTAAAGCAGGGGTATGAATGTATGTTGAATGAATTGGGATGGGACAGTGCTGGTAGTTTCTGTAATAGGCATTCCTGGAGTGCTGGTCTTCCTTCTCAACAAATACAGGTATGAATATGAAAATCATATTCATATTGAATGAGAGGTTTTACTCATCATCAGCCCTGACTGATGTGAGGGCTGGACAGTCTTCCAAGAGCTTCTGCAGAAATGATCTGTATCCTCAGGGTCACTCCACTGCCCCAGGACCAACCTGAGCTCCACAAGTATGCAAAACAGAATTTGTAGGTGGTAAACTGAGGCCATGGACAGAGGAGCCTGGTGGGCTACATACAGTCCATGGGATTGCAAAGAGTCAGACGTGACTGAGTGACTCACACTTTACTTTTAAACTGAGGCTGACTCTCCTGGACACTTTCAGTACCTCCAGCCGCTTTAACCGTGCCCGTTTTCCTCTCCAGGGCTTGTTGGTTGCCTTACAGGACTCTCCCACTCGGTATGAAGAGGTCCTGTATCCGCGAGCACTCACAGTAAAATGATTGAGCTTGTCTTTTCTCAATGCAGATCCGATAGTTCAACAAGAACATCCAACATGGGCGCATGACCCCAAGCTGAAGAGGCCCACTCGAGAGAGAAGAAACTTGGTCCCATCCTCACAAGGAGTAATGGTGATAGAAAACACCCCCACTGAACGAGCCAGAAAACGAGACCCGAGCACGCGCTCCCAGAGCGCGCCACACTCGGCCCTACCCCAGGCCTTCCAAGGAACACACAGTCCCCAAGAGTTGGATGAGTCCTTGGGGCTACCAGTTGCGCCCAGCGCCCTGGGAGGGCCGAGAAGAACCATGTTTCGGTTCAGAGATGAAGACTTCTATTCCATTTTATCCTCAAACCCTGGAGGGGACCATGACGACACGGAAGAGGAAACCCACATGGAGGAAGAGCTTCTGATGGCTGGCATGCACCCACCCCGTTCCCCTTCCAGTCAGAAGAGAAGCAGATTCCTGGGGACACTGGCCACTCAGGCCAAAAATAAAGATTCTGAAGAAAATCCTGCACACTGCAGAGCCAATTCTATAAGGAGAAGTGAGGCCAGCCATGGCTCCCTAAGAATTAGCAATGCAATGGAGCCGGTGATAGAGCAGTCTTCTGTCGGGCAAAGGATGTCCCAAGACCCTGGGCTGTCTGATGGGGGATCTATTAAAGGGAAAGACAGCAGTGACTGTGAAAGTGAGAAAAAGGCCTCTCATTCATGGGACACCCAATCCGAACCCAGCCTGGAGGAGGACGTCAATGCTGAAAATGAATCGCGTGATGGTATCTCTATGGAAGAGAGGCCTGGAACCCGTGCTTATGAAAGAGACTGGCACGCCTATTTAAGTGAGTCTAGTAACCCTCTTGATTCTTTCCTTGCTGGTAGACCAACGACTCCAAGATCATCAGTGGATTCATCCCATAACATGCTTGGATCAGTCACACATTTCACTCTGAGAGATGATACTCTGGCAGACCTGCCCCCATCATCTACCTTAGTTCCCAGTTCAGACTTGGAGGGAAGTTCCAGGTTTAACAATCGTCAACCACTGTCCCCCATTAGGAACAGGAATCTACTTGCTGGTGCTGAAAATTGCAGTTTCCTTCCAGTAGATAGTACACATGAACTTGATGACAGGGGAGCAGAAGATGTTACTTCAACAAGCCCGTCTCAGGAGGCTCCATTATGTACAGACCATCTCTTGCCGAATCCTCAGGGCAACTTGTCCTTGATGGAGACTTCCAGCTCCTCCCCATCAGGAATGAATGTACAAGCCCCCTTGCACATGGCACAGTCTCTGCAAGAAAACAGACCTTTTACGTTCTTTGCAGTCTCTGAGTTCCCAAACCAAAATGAGAATGGGAGCAGAATGGAGTTCTCTGGCTTTACCAATGCCAAGGGAGCCCCTAAAATGAAGACGGATCCTGAGAAACTCAAGAAAATACAAGAAAGGTGAGGGGTTTTCATAAATATATGAATTTTCATCTACGTTTTTAAAATTCCATTTCTCGAATGGCAAAAAGCAGTGCTTTCCTAAAAAGGTTCATGGGATTTTAAGTCACAGGTAAGCCCTTCCTTGACATTTCAATGATTGCTTCTTTCAAGAAAATTGTCTATTTCGTTGCTTTTAAAATATATATATTTTCAAAGAAACATCCCGTGTTCCAGCCCAATGTCTTCAGTATTCCCAAAGTGGTTTTTTTTTTTTCCCTTGCATGCTATAACTGTACGAAAGGCAAGTTTGCCAGATAGAACGTCTTTTGGTTGCATCGCCTATCTTGCAGTAACTTACTTGCCTGACCAGGGACTGAACCCATGCTGCCTGCAGTGAAAGCACAAGTCCTAACCACTGGACAGCCAGGGAACTCCCAAGGGTTTCTGACTGTTACCTATGGCTTACCCTTACCCACCCCCTCACTCCCAGCAATTAGAGAGTTTTACGAAAAGGTTGCTGTCTCCCCAGAGAAGGAGCCACTCAGCACTTGAAGTTCACCAGCTCTCCCCCATGGGACTCTGGGCAAATCCAACCAACAGTTCTAGAATTTGAATCTTCCAAACTACAAGGCCAGTCTCAAACAGTTACCATAGTTACCTCAGTTCTCTGAAGGGCCACGCTGGGGTGACCACTGCTTCCATTTTCTGTGCTGTTTCTCGTACATGAGAAAGAGAGAAATCAGATCTTTTTTGAATTGCTCTTTTCTTTGATCTCTCCTTTCTTGTGAGATGATTTGGGGATATTTCCCAACTATGAAATATGATACTTTTTAAAGCCATCATTAAGCATCATGTCAGGATTTGACCATTTCACTCCTCCTAGGGGTTACCATGCCCTGATGTTGGCTTACTGATCTGGAAAGTGGTTCTTTGAAGGCAAGCCCTCTTTCTTGTGTGTTAGTATGGCTCACTGGGCCATTAACTTATTAGTATTCATTTGCAAGTGAGAAAATTCCATGGCAGTGAATTTGAATGCAAAAAGGAGGAAAAGATAAGACTTAAGACTTAGAATGCACACACACTCCTATAGCTATTCTCCAACTGCAGGGATGAAGTTAACTTCCTTGTTAGTGGCACTTTTTTTTTTTTCATATCAAACTACCAAAAGACTGACTCAGGGTAAAGGTCCAAAAGGTCTCAGCACCAATCCATCCTCACCTACCCCAAAACACATTTTTAAACCCACTTGTCAGGGGTCTGGATTTCCATCATCCCAAAGCAATGCCTTTGGGTGAAAAATGACTTCTGTTAAAAATGCATCTACATCCAGCTGTAGTAATGCATTAAACAGCTATTATTTGTGTACTGTGTTTATCAGATACTCTCTTTTTCTGTATATAATAAACCTTATGCCATTCTAATTATTTGAAAAACATTCATTTTGGAAAATATTAAAAATACAAACTTAAAAGAAAAAATCACCAATAACCCTATAATCCAGAGAAAAGCATTGTGCAAAACTTTGTTTCCAGTCTTTGGTCTTTTCATATATGCCTTATTTTAAGCTTTCAAGCCCGTTTCTCAATGCCACTTACACTCTTTAAACTTTTCCCTTGACTAGTTAGAAACATACAAATAAGTATATAACATTTGCACACATCTAGAGAATTAGAACAAAACCTAGGCATCTGTATGACTACCTTCCAGCAGACAGAAACTCACTGGAGCTTGTGAGCCCCTCACCCAGCCTACCTCCTCATGTCCTCCCTTCATCTCCTCCCTCCTAACACCCCATATGTGTGTGTGTGTGTGTGTGTGTGTGTGTGTGTGTTAGGTGCTCAGTCAAATCTGACTGTTTGCCCCTAGAAACCATTCTTGCATTGAATTTATAATTCCTTTGCTTTTTATGTTGTTGCTATTGGAAGTTTTTTGCCTTATGGCTTCACCATATGAGTATATGCACTCCTAAACAACACACTGTGTATATTTTTGAATTCTGTAGAAATGTTACTATTATTTTTGAACTCCAGAGAAATGGAACAGCCGTTCTTCTGTGACTTGCTTTTCCCACTTATATCATTAGGCAGATGCATCCTGGTTGATATTTTCGGGCTTTAATGCATTTGCTTTCACCACTGCAGACTTCTTCGTCCTAGAAATATACCACAAGTCAATGGACGTTTGCGTCCTCTACTGTTCTCTGTACACGGGGCTGCACGATCAGTCTTGTAAATGTCGCCTGGCATACATGTGAAGGGTCTTCCGGGATATCTGTGTAACAGTGGGCTTGCTGGGCTGGTGAGTAGCACAGCTTCCACTGTGCAAGTTAACGTACTGTCTCAACGATGTGTACAATGATGTGTACGATGTGTACTGTCTCAGTGATAGTTACACTTAGCACAGTGCGTGCTGAGTTGCTTCAGTTGTGTCTGACTCTTTGCAACTCCATGGACTGAAGCCTGCCAGGCTCCTCTGTCCATGGGATTCTCCAGACAATAATACTGGAGTGGCTTGCCATTTCTTCCTCCAGGAGGGGATCTTCCCCACCAGGGATTGAACCTGTGCCCCCTGCAAGATGAGTCAACTCCTGGACCACCAGGGAAGTCCCTCTTGACTCTTTTAAATGTTAAACAGCCATTTGCTTCTTTAATAAAATGCTTACCTATGTCTTCTGCCCATTTTTCTTTTAGAATATTTTTCTTTTATGTTAAGAATCCTTTATATATATATAAAGAACCCGTTATATATTCTGGCAACTAATCTGATCCTTTGACAGTTATATTTTCAACATATCTTTTCTCAATTTGTATTGAGAGTTGGTATCTCCTCTTTCTTGATGTTTTCTTAAGGAAAATGAATTCTTAGTTTTAATGCAGTCAATTGTATCCATCTTCTGTTTGGACTGTGATTTGTATCTTGCTATCTTAATTAAGAAATGCTTTGTAACCTGGGGTCATTGCAACATTCTTCCTCCTCTTTTCCAAAATCTCTACAGTTTTGCTTTGCATACTTAGGACTTAACGTGAAATGAATTTTGGACTTCAGTGTGACATTTAATGTGTGGTGTGAGGTATGCATTTTGAATACCCAGGATCTTCCCCCTGCAGAGCCCCATCTGTCATATGACATAAGTGTGTAAGTTTGTCTCAGGGCTCCCCGTTCTGTCCTATTGCCCTTTTTGTTTTTCCCTGAAGAACATCATCTCAATAACTGCAGCTTTATCAATTTATCAGAGCAAAGCCTCCCTCTCCATTTTGTTCCATAAGAATCTTTCACTATACAAACATTTAAGCATCAGCTTGTTGGGATTGTCATTGGAATTGCACTGAATCTATAGATTATCTGGGGGAGTCTTTTTTTGATAAACATGGCATCTTTCTTCTTTTGTTGGTGAATATCATGAGAAAGTGTAATTCTGTTCCTTTTCATTGAACTTCCCTTTCTTGGGGAGAAAACTCTCTTAAGAAACTGAGCGTACTCTCCTATATCCAGAGCAATGGCTATTTCTTCCTCTCTGTTGATTTTAGTCTCCAGCCAATTTTCCTTTCCTTGACTGGACAGTCCCCAGGCCCATGAAGATTCTAAAGCACAAAAAAATAGCCTTAGGCTTCTCAAAAGGCTCCCTACAGAAATATCTACCAGCCATTCCTGATTTACTGTTTATGAGATACAAATATGTTTGCTTACACTTTCATTAATTCCATCTTCATCACATACCAGCAGCTTATATTCTGGAATGTCGGCCTAATTCACTGGCAAGGGTACTGGTGAGCTCAGGTCCAAGTTCCCTGGTTCATCATTCATCCCAACCAGCATCTACTGAGTGGTCTGCACCTGCCACTGCTCGACAGGCTCCAGAAGCACCTTATCACCATCACCTGCACCCAGGCTGCCCTACCGCCCTTGTAAGCAGGTAGCAGTTGTCAGATTATCCTCATGGCTTTACACTTGAGGAAACAGAGACCTGGGAAGCTTAAGCAGCATGTCATCAAACTCAAGGAAGCCTCAAACCCAGGCCTACTGACCACAAATCCCCCCACGCTCACCTCCCCCCGACACTCACTAACACATCGCACCAGCTAAACCCCACAGTGGCGGAGGTGTGGAGAGGGGCTCCTAGCCTCTGGCTCAGTTTCCCTCTGGAGTCCTTTCCCAATCTCTAGCTGTATGATAGGAGCGCTGGGTTCTCCTGGTGAGCTCTCACCCATTGGTAACTGCAAAGAAGCCTGACAAGAATCCATGCACTTATTATCAGTAACCATGCGGCAGGGTCGCAGGGAGCAGTGGGTGAGCCCCAGGAAGGCACAGCTGTGGAGATCGTGCTCCCTCCACCTTCCTCCCTCCAGGCTCCCTCCACCTCCCCCACCCCCTCTCCCCCGGCCCCAAGGGCGCTCTGGGAACTAGCATTTGTGGGAACTGGTATTTGTGGAAACTGCTGACGTGCAGACTCCTGGTGACGAGTGCTTGTTTTCCTTTTAGTCTCCTGGAGGAGGATTCCGAGGAGGAGGGGGACTCGTGTCGCATCTGTCAGATAGCCGGGGGTTCCCCCACCAACCCTCTCCTGGAGCCGTGCGGCTGTGTGGGAAGCCTGCGGTTTGTTCATCAGGAGTGCCTGAAAAAATGGCTGAAAGTGAAAATAACATCAGGTAGGTGGGGAAGGCGGAAGGACATACGTGCCACGATATGTAATTAACACGAGGCACCGCCGTGTGGGACCCACGAGCCCCGACAACAGGGAAAAGCGGGGCACTGGCCCAGGGCTCCTGCTGGCAGGCCCATGACAGACAGGATCAGGACTAACGCTGCTTTCAAATTATGGGAGAGAAATGAGTTAGTTTTGGTTTGTTTGTTTTTTTTTTTTTCCAAGGCTTAGGGATGAATCCTGGAATGTGCTATTAAATTTGACTCCTGCTTGAGGCCTGAGCAGAGATGCTAGGATTACGTCTTAGGAAGGAGGGAACTACCAACAGGCCCATGGCTGGACCTCAGCAAGCCCCCCGGCAGTCAGGACAGCTGGTAGACCCTCAGCAAGACCTGCTGCTTTTCACTTGTGAGAGAGGGTGGGAGGTGTGGAGAGATTTGACACCCAGAAACTGAGCTGAGCTGCCTTTCTGGAACAGGGGAAGGAAAAGCACACCAGTCTAATTTTTCTAGCCCCACATTAGATAAAGAGATTCCCATTGTGCTTGTATTGGCAGCTCTGTCTTTAACAGAGCTTGTAACTGGGTGTGAAGTCCCCGTTCTCAAAGCCCTGGGGAGGTTATAACCTAAATATAGCCACGTCACTAGGTCGGCTGTAGTTTTCTTGGCAGAGAACAAGAGGTTTGTTTAAAATATTTATGAACAAGAGCAACTTGAACAAAAAAAATAAATAAATAAAGGGGGATGCCAATGCAAAGAAGAGTTTACTTTGAAAAGACCTGCTATGTCTTTCAGAGTCCCCATCTCTGCAAACTATTTACCCTAGAGCCAGAGGCTGTTTCTCTCCTCCATGCTGTCCTCCTTGGTTGTCATTGTGCTAGACGACGCAGGAGACCTAGAACTTGACCCTGTCCCCATGGGTTGTGGCCAGGCCCCCTCACCAAGCACAGCACACCATTTAATCAGGGAATGAACACTCGGGATGAACCAGTTAACTCTTCTCTCCCCAAGGCCCTTTCTCCATATCTGCAGGAGAATAGTAGCGACCGCAGCCCGAGTTGCTTATATGCATCTTTGCACAGTGAGCAGGGAACCTAGCCCTTCAGAGAGCAAAGAACAAGTGGATCTCAGCAGCTAATGACCCTGCCGTGCGATGCTTTATCTTGCTAGAAATTTGGGCCAATTAAACATCTAGAACAGAAAAAATTACTCATGAGATGTGTGATGAAAGTGCTGCTAAATGCTTGTAAATGCCAATTCTGGCCTGGGTGTGCTAGGCAGGATTAGACTGGAGGACACATGGGATGATCCATAGCCTTAAGTATTACAGAATGTTGCTAAAAAAATAAAATCAAGTCATCAAAATGCAGATGAGGGATCAGTGTTCATCCTTGTCTTTTGAAAGTCTCTATTATTTACTACCTCTTTGTATTCCCACTGGGGAAAAGTAGAACTGGGTTGTAAAACTGTACAAACCCTATCTTTACCAAATAAATTCAAGTAACTGATTAGTCTTCTGTATTCTTTTTTTTGTTTTTCTGGCCGTGCCTGGTGGCTTGTGGGACCTTAATTTCCCAACCAGGGATCAAACCTGGGCCCTCTGCATTGGAAGCATAGAGTCCTAACCACTGGACCACCAGGGAATTCCCAGTCCTCTGTTTTCTAAAGCATAAAACAAACACCGGTACATCATTAACCAAAATGCAGCACCTACACCAGGGGAAAGGACAGATGGCATCCCATTTGCTTAGACATAACCACCGTAGATCTGCACCTTCCACTTTGCACTGAGGAATAGGATAAAGGGGGGAAAATGTGCTGATCTAGAATTCACATTAAAAAAGAAAACTAAACAGGAGGACTTCCCTGGTGGTCCAGTGGCTAAGACTCTGTACTCCCAATGCAAGGGGGCCCAGGTTCAATCCCTGGTCAGGGAAGTAGATCCCATGCGCCACAACTAAGACCTGGCACAGTCAGATAAATAAATATATTAAAAAACAAAACAAAAAATCAACAACAACAAACCAGGAACAAAGGAAGCCTTCTCCTGTTTCTTTTCCCAAATGAGGCTGAGCTCAGGCTCAAGTGTTTGACCCAGATATTGCTATACCACAGCCCACACATGGGCCTGGGGTCCCTCACTTTTCTCAATTGGGGAGTTACATGGGCAGAAGTAAAGGCAGATTTTTAAGCCATAGATTGAGGATAGTTTCTGCCATCAGTTTGGTCCTTACTAATTTATTTGCTTGGACTTGTGTTAGATCTACCAGGAAAAACATCAATAACATAGACCCAATGTTCACTCTTCTGGCAAACACTTGTGTTACAGACTCTCAGCCTCCATGTAGTAATTCCAATTTTATGAACCTCTGTGTTTATATTTAAACAGAGAGCAAGACCTGTTATTTAAAAGTCACGGGAATTTCACTCATGGGAAGCTTGCATAATAATGAAAACAATGACAAAGGAAATTTCAGCTCTCAGGTTCAAGGTCATTTTCTACAGAAGATGACCCACTATAAAAAGGCCACCAAAACTCAGAATTCCTAACACATACAAATTCGCTCTCAAAATGTCAACACCAGAAGGGTTACATGTAACAAAACTCTTTTATTTTAAGGAGCGGATCTTGGTGCTGTAAAGACCTGTGAGATGTGTAAGCAAAGCCTACTGGTCGACCTGGGTGATTTCAATGTGACTGAGTTCTACCAGAAGCACCAGCAGTCCCGGGTAAGAGAGCCTCCTACCCATGCTGGGTCCACATGGCAGAGGTATACGGCAGGAAGGAACTCTGTCTCTGATACCAGGAATAATAGTGGAGGTGGGGTGCAGAGGTCTTGTGCAAGACTCCCAATTCAGCTCGCTTCTCTGAGAAAGTCTGTTCCCAAATTGGACCACTGGAGGATTAGAAGACTTGGTCCCACTGCTGAGGTCCCACTACTGTCAGGGGCAAAGTAGGAAGCTGCAGTAGCTGACTAGACACACAGAAATAGGAAAAGTCTGGCAAGCTCCACACCCAAATTTGCTGAAACAATTGAAGTTGAATACCCACAAGAGAAAAAAAATCAGGGTCTTGGAGAAATAGTCCCCAGTTTATATATCAAGTAATCTTGGAGGAGGGGTAATGAGGAACAGCTTTGCTCAGGGTTTACAAACTGTAAATACCGTTTACCGTTTACCTGTTTATTCTGGGCTTTTTTTTTTTTTTTTTGGCTGCACCCAACCAGGGATTGAACCTGTGTCCTCGGCAGTGAAAGCAATTAGTTCTAAGCACTGGACAACCAGGGAATTTCCCTATTGTGTGTTAAAAAAAAAAAAAAAATCCCGTGAATTAACTCTCCTGAGCCATTGGATTGCAATTCTCGTACTGTGAGAGAGGTAACTTTAGGTGGGAAGGTGATTTATGCCCGGAATAATAGTTCATTGCCCATGTCTCAGGCAAACACTTCTGTTTAGAGCTATGCTGCCCAACATGGAAGCCACAAGACACAGCTAGCTCACAAACAAGTGGTTACTTCCAGTCCAGGTGTGTGGTGTTACACACCAAATTTCAAAGGCTCAGTCCAAAACTAAGAGTGAAAATCCCATGGATGGAGAAGCCTGGTAGACTATAGTCCGTGGGATCACAAAGAGTTGGACATGACTGAGCAGCTTCACTTTCACTTAAAAAAAAAAATCACATAAATAACTTTATATTATAGTTTAAAATAAATAGTTGGTTGCTCATTTGTGTCTGACTCTTTGCAACACCATAGACTGTAGCCTGCCAGGTTCCTCTGTCCATAGGATTCTCCAGGCCAGAATGCTAGAATGGGTTGCCCTTCTCTTCCCCAGGGGATCTTCCCGACCCAGGGATCAAACGCAAATCTCCCGCATTGCAGGCAGATTCTTTACTGGCTGAGCCACCAGGGAAGCCCATATTACAGCATCAATGATATTTAAAACATATCAGATCAAATAAAATACATTATTAGAATTATTAATAATTTCACCAGTTTCTTTCTATACTTCTGTTTTGTGGCTCCTAGAAATTCTCAGGCTACGAGTGTTGTTTGCATTGGTGGCTCACATTGTATTTCTATTGGGTAGTGCTGATCTGGATGATGCCTGGCAACCAATAAGCAGTCAACAGATATTTATCTCAAATGAAAATAGCCCATCGTTACCATTATAATTCAAGACTGACCTCCCTCATCACGCAATTAGGAAAAAAATGATTAATAACCACAACTGTAAAGGACATAATGTAAAAACCATAAAATCACTGTTAGCAGCTGAAATGTCACTCTTCAGAGGAGTCACTTTGGCTTTCGGATCTCTGGCCTGTCAACGTGTACGTGCCAAGTCGCTTCAGTTGGGTCTGATTCTCTCAGACCCTATGGACCATAGCCCACCAGGCTCCTCTGTCCATAGGATTCTCCAGGCAGGAACACTGGAGCGGGTTGCCATGCCCTCCTCCAGATCTTCCCGACCCAGGAATTGAACCTGATAACCTGCGTCTCCTGTGTCTCCTGAACTGCAGGTAGATTCTTGACTGCTGAGCCACCAGGGAAGCCCGAGTCTATATCCAGACCTTTTTTGTGCAAAAAGCACAACAGAGTCAAAATGGGTCCCCTGAGTTTGGGCAGTCCTACAGTCACCTTTTTAAATCCTGGCTTATGGCTCCAGGAGGGAGTCACCACCAGGCTGTGAGTAGGGGAAAGCTGCCACGGGCACCCCACTGCCCCGCAGAGAGGGAACCGTGGGATAACTACCCCAGCCTCTCTCCTCCTGCCCTCTGGGCTTCTCCCAGGGCCTCCCATTGGCTGAACACAATGGGGAGCCAGAGGACAAGGGGGCCAAGTAAACGCAATCCACAGAGATCAGCCTTTCGGCCGCAGAGCAGGTGAAAAAAGGAGCTGAGGGGAAGATGGCAAATACCCAGCACACTAATTACACGACATGGAAGCAGAAAAGAGTTGAAATTAGTTTCGAGGAGAGCTTGACAGGCCATCAAAGCCTTTTGAAAATGCCCTTCATTATAATCACAGGGAGAAACTAGATTGACAGACCCACCCTGGTGGGAGAACAAAGATCCCAAGAACCAACATGCAATATTTATCTGCGGATGGAAAGCAGCTGAGGGCTCACACTTTTACGGCAGTTCCGACTGTTCCGATGGCTGGTGGTGAATTTAATAGCGTCTGTTTGCTAACAGTCTGAGTTAAACTGGAGGCACTACGAAAGTGTAACTTCCATAAGTTCAGAAGCTCTCCCTGGATGAAGATGGGAGTAACTGTCGTTTAGCATAAAGATAGTGAGGAGGGACTTCCCTGGTGGTCATAGCTAAGACTTGGTGCTCTCAATACAGGGAATCCCAGCTTCAGTTCCTGGTTAGGGAACTAGATCTCACATGCTTCAGTGAAGATCAGAGATCCCGTGTGCCCCCACTAAGACCCAGCACAGCCAAGAGAAGACCAGAGAGGAAAAAGAGTGAGCCCTCCACACACAGGCTTTTGAGGACAAAGCCCTCTAAGATACCTCACTTGGCATCTGACCACAGATGGACTTGCCCAGTAGGTGCCCAGCCAGCACTGTCAGTATTCTCTGAGGGGCTTGGATTAGTGTGTGTTTCCCTGGTTTCGTTCAATGCACCTGAGTAGAGCCAGCAGGAATGCTAGCCATGACCTCTAACAGGGCACTGAAATCTGATTTTCCCTCCTTTTTTTGGACATTGGGTGGTCGCCATAGGGTCACGGCTTGTTACCAGGCTCCAGGTGGCTAGATTAGGAACTCCTATAGGCTGTCTGGGGAGTGGCCTCATGAAGCTAAAGCAGCTGGAGGGGGTAGAGGGGAGACCAGGACCTGAACTAAACACCTTGGGCTGTGGGCATCAGGCAGTCCATTGATTGGCCTGCCAGGGTTGGCATCAACTTGCTCCCGCCCTTACTCAAAAATGCCTGGCAATTAAGCCCAGCAGGCATTCCACACCCACTGCCCACCTCCCTGCAGTGTTGCCCGTGAAGCAACTCCACATCATCGTGTGTGTATCTGTGCATGTGCACGCTCTTGAATCTGGAGGTGGGACTCACAATTGATTGATGGGTTGGTTGATTGGGTTTCTGAGCGGAAGGAAGAGCTCCTGGATGGCAACAGGTAGAGCTCCAAGGAACAGCCCAGGTTCCAAAATGGACCATGAGAAAAGACGTTTAAGAAAAGCCGAGGTCAGAGATTGTACACTCAAATGCCATAGAGACCAGGCAGGTTAACAGCTGCTCAGAATCTCCCAAGTGGCATCCACTGGGAACAGTGGCTACTATGGCAAGGCAGGGAATACTGCCTCCAGCGGAAGGTGGTCACATCCTTCCTTCTTTCCTACCCTCCTTCCTTTCAACCAGAGCACCTCCACAGGCCAGATTCTGCTTACTGGCTACCAACTGTTGATCCTTAGCTGAGAGCAGGGGCTCTCAAAGATGGGTGGTTGCCAAACCACGGCCCACAGCATCATCTGGGAATTTGTTAGAAATGCACGTTCTTGGGCCCCATCCAGACCTACTGAATCAGCATTTGGGAAAAGGGGGTATCCAGGAACTGCATTTAAAAGGCCCTTTCAGTAATTCTGACATGTGTTAAAGTTGGGACCACAAGAGTCAAAAGTCATCACTAACCCAAAATTATACACTTTTCCCCTCATTCTCTGATCCATGCAGGTATTTATTGAGCAATCATATTCCAGGCATGGGCCGGGCACTAGGAGCAAAGGGGCAGGCAAGGCATATGTGGTGCTTGCCCCGAATCCCAGCTTTAGTGCTTGTCTCTTGCAGGATGTTTTCTGTTTTGCGAAATACCATGTCCACTTGTATTAGCTCATTTTGTCATCACACATTGAGGAAACGAGGCAGAGCAGAGGCTACAATTCTCCTCACTGATAAATGGAGTCCCCTTCTCCATGCACAGTTAAAAGTCTTTGCCCAATGTCACAGGGCATGGTGGTCCCAGGATGCCCATTCTGAGGTCCCAGGCTCCCTGTGTGATGAAGAAGTGCCCCTGCCATCCTGGCCCCTGCCACACAGGAGGGGCTCAGGGGGCCTGTGGCTGTCATTGCTTGGAAGCACAGGCCTGACCGTGCTCCCTCTCGGCCGTGGACAGATGTCCCTGGACACACGTAGCCACCTAATCCCCCTCACACCTGGGAGCATCCTTGGCGCATATTTGAAGACTTGCTAGAACTCTTAGCCAGGCTCTTTCTTCGAGCAGATTACATTGAGAATTTCCATCCATAACAACTCTCTCTGCCGAAATGAATTTGAACAAAATAAAAGGGCAGGAGAAAAGGAAGAAAAACATCTGGTAGGTGGGCGGAGTGCCCCCCTGAGCTCCTGCCCACTGCTTCACGTGCCTTCCCACCCCCATCTCTGCTGTTGCACGTGGGCAGCAAAGTGTGATGCACATGGGCCAAGGAGGGTCAGGTCAGGAGCAACTCCAATAAATAATGCTCCAAAAATTAGCTCATCCTGCCCTTACCAACCAAACACAACGGATGGAACTCTCTGATAACAAATGCCTCCCACTTGTGGCTTAGGGTAAAAAGGATGACTCCAAGCTGACTATGAAATGTCTTCGCCAATTGGCCCACCCGGCTCCTTTTGTCCAGCATCACAGGCTCTGCAAAGGGCACACATAAAGGAGCTGGGCCAGCGAGATTTATGGCACCGAGTGACAGGTTCCCTCCCACAGACCAGAGAAGAGACACAATCTGCTGGAAGTGACTTTTCAAATGATCTGCAGAAAACATTAGTGGATATTTTCCCATCTGCATGCCTCCGGGTCTTATGGAGTCATAAAAAGTAAATGATTTCCCTGCACGCTTTGACAAACCTGATAGTTCCAAGCCATTTTCTAGCTGATTGATTTGCCATTATGCATCGGAGTGTCTGGGAGCAGAAAGGCTTCCTGGTGAAGCACTCACTCAGGAGAGAGCCATCGACAGCTCATGGGAGGCCCCCCACTTGGAAAAGTCAACGAGGGACAAGGCTTGGTCTGTGTGGTAGGTAGTCCGGGAAGGCTTCCCAGAGGTGGTGGCTCCTGAGACAGATGGCAAAGGAAGCACTGACTCCTGGGGACGGTGGCAGGAGGCCTTTAACACAGAAAAAAGAGAAACGAGCCATCTCTCTGCCTGTTCTAGGCCAAGGTCAGAAGAGAAAGTCTAAAAATAGGCTAACCGCTAAGGACTGTTGGCTGGAGTCTTTGAAGGCAGGTCTGTAGGGCAGGAGGGGGCTCAAGCAGTGACCTTGAGGCCAGTGGTCACCAAGATTCAGAGCTGGCCCCGATGCAGAAGGGAAGAGCACAAGGGTCTTTGCTTAGCTTGAGCACCTTTTCTGGCAGCCGATCCATCCTGGAAGGGGTGTTCTCTGTGCTGGCTTCCTGCGCTGCCCTCCAGGGGATGGGAACAGGACACCGGGCCTGCGAAGCCCCTCGGGCCCCTGGGGGAAAGGAAGGAGGAGGCACTGAGATGCTACTGTGTCAAGGCCGAGCCTTAGTTCTCCTGAGAAAGCAGTCACGGTTTCGACCTTTCCCAAGGGTGATGTCAAGGGCCGTGCCCTCTGCCGGGGCTTCCAGTCCCCTGGGGTTTCCTGAGCATCGTCTGGCCCATCCCTGATCCTCCCACCCTGGAGATCTGACCCGAGGACAGATGGGGGAATAAAGCGGCAGACGGGGAGGAGTCATCACAAACTGATAATTTATTGAAGGTCGAGGCAGGTCCATGGGGCGAGGCTCTACAAGACAGACCGCCAAAGGAGCCGAGGACAGAGGCGCCACGGTCACTCAGATGGTCAGATCTTCCCTAGAGGAACCTCCCAGTGTGTTCAGCACCAGTGAGAAAAATACACTAGCACCCACCCGCCGAGAAAAAGCAAAGACGTTAGCCAGTGAACGACGCAGCATACACAGCAAAGACGAAGGCTTAGGACACAGGGAGGAATGCCTGAAGAAATGAGTTTCATCGGGAAGACTTCTGCAAGGAGGCGACCTTGAGATGGCTGTAAAGGAAGTCATGGACACAGCCTTGGAAAGGTGGAAAGTGGCAGAGGAGATTTCACAGCAGAGACACGAAGGGACTTCCCTGGTGGTGCAGAGGCTGAGTCCCCACGCTCCCAGTGCAGGGGGGTCCAGCCCCGATCCCTGCTAGGGAACTAGATCCCACCTCCTGCATGCTGCAGCTGAAGACCCCACATGCCCTAACTAAAGATCAAAGATTCTGAGTGCTGCAACTGAGACCCTGCACAGCTAAATAAAGATTTTCAAAAGAAACAGACGCACGAAAACAAGCCAACAGACCACGTGAGAAAGAGCATGCACAGAAGACTTGAGGTTCACGTGCCATCCGAGGCCCCACCGGACACATGCTCTCTGGGGTTTAGATGACAGTAGGGCAGCTGGGGAGGGTGGGGAGTCGGGGAACCCCTACGTGCGACCATCACTAAGCCCAGTTGTGAAGGGAGAAACTTAGAGAACTAAGGCCTGAGGCCCTTCCCTTGAGCAAATGAGGGATCTAGGAACAAAAAACATCCCCGCCATGGCACCTGTGTCCCAGATTCTCCAACAGACCCGTCTGCCTTCCTGAGTCACAGTCTCATCCTGTTGACTCCTCTTCTCAGTGGCCAGCAGCTGCACGTGTACATATAACATGACATCCAGTTGCCTCCATTCTGCCTAATATGGTCCCACCATACCATCTCCCCAGCCCATGACAAGACTTTAAAAAAATTCAAAACCAACACATTCCCCATATACTCCAGCTATACTCGTGAGTAGAGAATTTTGCCCAACAAACACTCTGCCCCCTCATGTGTGTGCTGCCATTCAGGGCCTTTGTCAGAGCCACCTACCAAAGTCCCTCCCACCCTTTTAGGACCATCAGAGACAGTGTCACCCAGGTCATATGCCTCCAGCCTCTTTCTTCCCATTCACGACTCCTTTGTGGCCCTTGACACATCCCACTGATATGGGAGCCGTCTTTGAATGAAGCACACTCTTTCCCACATCACAGAATGGGGTCCCAGCAGGGAGCTGAGACCTTTGGCTCTGTGTTCTCCTGACACTCAGCTCAAGGCCATGGCAGGTAACTACTCAGTGAGTGTCCACAGCCCAGGACCAGGCCAGGAGCTTCTTCAGGCATCCTCCATGAGGCAATCAAGGATTCCAGGATGGCTATCCTGCCTCCACCCCGGGTCCCTTTCTGCTCTGTACTCCGGTCCCCCTCCAGAGCAGGCCTTGTCTTGGGGCTTGGGCTCCGGTTCCTATTTCTTGTCCCCTCTTGGCCTAGTATCCTCCACCCTGTGATTGAGACCATGAATATTTTATAGATGAACTTAAAGGCTTTCTTGTTCACCTGTAGGTACAAAATGAGCTGATGAATTCAGGCTTGTATCTGGTGTTGCTGCTCCATCTCTATGAACAGAGGTTTGCAGAACTCATGAGACTCAACCACAACCGGGCCATGAGAGAGAGGGTGAGCGGGGCCCTGCCTGGACCGTCAGCAGCAGTGTCACTGACCTTGCTGTGTGCTTTAGTAGATGTGTGTCTGTGTTCAGCTGGTGGGATATGGCACTGTCATCACTGGCACCAAGACTAATGGCTGCCGGGTATAGGCACAGCGACCCTCTGGCTGAAAAGTGACAATCAAGTGTGAGTGTTAGTTGCTCAGTCGTGTCTGACTGTTTGCAACCCCAGGGACTGTAGCACACCAGGCTCCTCTGTCCATGGGATCCCCCAGGCAAAAATACCGGCATGAATAGCCATTCCCTCTTCCAAGGGATCTTCCTGACCCAGGGATCGAACCTGGGTCCCTTGCATTGCAGGCAGATTCTTTACTGTCTGAGCCACCAGGTCACATAATTGTTTCCTATTGAATATGAGTGGTAATTAAATGGTCATTAATGGTTATATAAGCAAGTGGGTCTCTAGAGATATTTGGCACCCAAAATAAGGCCAGCAAGGCTGCAGGGGCTAGGTGTGCATCACATGTGGATGTCTACTGCCCAAGCAAGGAGGGTCCATGAGAAACAGGAACCTTCCCTGCCCCCAGCCAAGGGAGCTGTTTATTTTGCTTTGGCTCCCAGGGTATGTTATCCCAGCATCTGTGTGTGTGTATATGCCAAGAAACAAAGGTGCTGATGGGGTCCCATCTGTCACTAGAGAAGTGACAGCATATTTACGAGGAATGATCATCTGCGGCTGCCCTTCCTTTAATAAAAGAACCAGGGCCATCTAGGAGACTGCGTGGTGTTGGGGGAGAAGCCTAGATCCACTACTCAGATCAAAATGCGGGAGAACAGGGCAACCTCTGAAATGTACACATACCTTTGGCCATTATCAAGTCAGAACCCTGAGCCCCAAGGGACTGTCCTCCTTGTTAAATGTCCCCCGGTGGCCGCGCCATGCAAGAGCACTGGCCGGACAGGGGCGCCTTCCTTACCTGAAGGCCATGCCGGGCACTGATATGCTTTTAGTGTTTGGGGTTCCCAGGACACCCCCTGAG
Organism: Ovis canadensis; assembly: GCF_042477335.2. Lineage (NCBI taxonomy): Eukaryota > Metazoa > Chordata > Mammalia > Artiodactyla > Bovidae > Ovis > Ovis canadensis. The sequence continues at coordinate 55,537,166 of NC_091255.1, read as the reverse complement.
GCTCAAAATTTGACCATCTGCTCACTTCAGAAGGTCACCACAGATTCAGAAGGGACTGAATTCATAGGTTTACAGAGTTCACGGGTTCAGAAGGGACATCCCCGGTGGTCCAGTGGTTAAGACTCCATGCTTCCAATGCAGGGGATACAGGTTTGATCCCTGGTCGAGGAACTAAGATCCCACATACAGTACCACATGGCAAAAACAAGAACAGTCACCCCTGGAAAGCAAACCAGTGTGGCCGTGGACAAGCCGCCAGTGGGACCCTGAGGCAGCTTTAGTGATGCTCTGCTACACGTCCCACGCACCTCTCTCTCTTCACCATCTTGGCTCTCCATGTCTTTCTGTCTCTACTTTTCTACCTCGAGTGGACAAGAGGCACCTGCCAGCACCAGTCACCGTCTGAAGGTGAAACCCAGTGACTCCAAGTGCTCCCTACACAGCCCCAGTCCCTGCGCCACTGGAGGCCGTGGCAATCCATTCGGAGCCACCCCTGCTAGAAATGGGCTTCCCTGGTGGCTCAGTGGCAGAGAATCCGCCTGCCGCTGCAGGAGACGTGGGTTTGATCCCTGGGTCGGAAAGATCCCCTAGGAGGAGGATATGGCAACCCACTCTAGTATTCTTGCCTGGGAAATCTCATGGACAGAGGAGCTTGGTGGGCTACAGTCCATGGGATTGCAGAGTCAGACATGACTGAGCATACACGCACGCCACTAAAAATGTTGGGTTCAGACCATTAATCATAAGAATTTGAGATCTGTCTCTATATCTTTCTGGCTTCCATTCTCCCCTTAGACCCTAAGTTCTCAATTAAGACAACAGGCTGGGTCTTCGCCAAGATATCTCCTCAGGCATCTCACCCTCTCTCTGACCCAGGCCTGTCCTTCCTTTCACTCTTCCGTAGTTTTAATGGTGACATAAATTCCTTAGAGAAATACATTTTTTTAAAAGTATAACAGGAAGCAGGAAATGATCCTTTGTTAACATTTCTGTAACCTTATTTTCACGATTCCACATCTTTTTTAATGAACTTTTTATTGCACATTGAACTTCAAAGCACCCAGGGTTCGATAAAGGTTACAGATGGCCACACCGTCAACAAACAAAGGCAAGAGACATTAGCCCCTGGGACTATAACACTGCACACGGGAAGGCAACAAACAACACAACCCACTGGATGAAAAACCCACGCCCTTAAAGCATTGACTCTAGAGAACATTCTGGTAAAACTATCCCAGAGAAGGAGCAGGTAACGTGGGGAGCAAGCCAGGAGCCAGCAGGGAAGGAAGCAGGAAGGACAGGGCATCACTTCTCTCATCACAAGCTTACTTGTAATTTGAGATTCCCCCGAAATATTGGGAGGGCCAATATTCCTTTCGAGTTTTTTGGTACCATCTTGCAGAAAGACCCGAACAAACTTTTTGGCCAGCCCCGTAGTTCTCACCCGTATAAACCACCAAGCAGTAACCAGTACTAAGAACCAGTTAAGAGGTACCCGAATGGAAGTAGGAAAACAGGTGTGTGAATGGGCTCAGTTTCTCGGGCCTGTCTGACTCTTTGTGACCCCACGGACTGTGGCCTGCCAGGCTCCTCTGTCCATGAGATTCTCCAGGCAAGAATACTGGAGTGGGTTGCCATAACAAATGGCTTTCGTCAAATTGATTCTCTTCTGGATTTGAATCTCAGTATTTTCTTGCAGAAGATTCTAAGGGTGACGTTTAGCAAGAGAGAGGCACTATGATGGGAAAGAATGCCTCCTTCCCTCTTCTTTACTGACAAGAACCTGAAAAGCCATTCACAACAGGCTCCTGGTTGTGTCTCAATAAGACACAGTGATGAAGGTCTGTCCATGGTGGTGATCACTCATTCACACCTGCATATCAGGTGCTGAGATGGGGACCTGGGAAAGTGGCTATCAGACACGATGTCCCTTTCTCTGAGGAGTTAATAATCAGGTGGGAAGGTGTGACTCATAGGGAAAACCAGAAAATAATCAAAAAGTAGCCCTTGATCCAGAGAAGGCAATGGCAACCCACTCCAGTACTCTTGCCTGGAAAATGCCATGGACGGAGGAGCCTGGTAGGCTGCAGTCCATGGGGTTGCGAAGAGTCGGACATGACTGAGCGACTTCACTTTCACTTTTCACTTTCCTGCATTGGAGAAGGAAATGGCAACCCACTCCACTGTTCTTGCCTGGAGAATCTGAGGGACGGCAGAGCCTGGTGGGCTGCTATCTATGGGGTCGCACTGAGTCGGACACAAGTGAAGTGACTTAGCAGCAGCAGCAGCCCTTGATCAAGAGAACTAACAGATCCAATGAATTCCCAGAGGCTGTGAAATAACCCAAGATCTTCCCTGACAGTGGCTTCCTGGGGTTTTCAGTGATCTTATAAACGAATAATTTGGCTCCCCAGTGAGGCTGTGAGCCTTTTTAAGGCAAAGTCAAACCTTCTACATTTATCCTTTTCCTGAAGCTGGACACACAATGATTCATGTCTGACTGCTGACCAAGTCCCAGACACTATGGATGCCAGGAGCACTGGTTACAAACTTGCTAAATTACTGCCAGAAAAGGATGTGGTCTGCTAAGGGTTGTAGGAATGGGTCAGGGGGAGGATATATGGTCATTGGCAAGTTGGAGCAAGGAACCCTTACCTCTTTTGTATACCGTGGTCCTCCAGTGCCTTGAAAATGCCTGGTACATACTACGCACTCAGTAACCTCCTGATGCTCAAGCAATGAAAAAGTGAACAATACTTGCTTCTTCAAGAGGCAAGTATTGAAAAAATTGGAGAAATGTGGAGAAAGTGATAATATAAATTTATGGAGAAAAAAGTATTCTAGGTAAAGGAACACTTTCAAGTTCAAGGTATATCTGAGTATTCAGAGGTTTTCTACATGTCTACCATGTGATAGGTCCTAAACTGTGTTCGCTCTGCTCAGTCACGTCCAACTCTTTGTGACCCTATGGACTGTAGACCCCCAGGCTCCTCTGTCCATGGGATTTTCCAGGCACGAATACTCGAGTGGGTTGCCATTTACTCCTCCAGGGGATCTTCCTGACTCAGGGGCTGAACCCATGTCTCCTACATTGCAGGTGGATTCTCTAACCACTGAGCCATTGGTGAAGCCCTTGGGTTCTAAACTAGATCCTGGGGAATATAAAGATGATCAAGACACACTTTGCTAAAAGGGATTCAGAGTCCAAAGAGACAGATGGGTAACAAAGAGTATCCAAAAAAAATAAAAAGTGCCTTGTGTTATTTCAGGAGATGGAGCTGGATGTGGAAGAAGGCAGAGTTAAAGGACAGGAAGGGGCCACTGTTCTTACCCACCCCCCACCCTTGCTTCTTCCATACCTTCTGCAGGACAGACCCTCCAGGCAGGAGGGACACAAGCCAACGTTTCAGAGGCCTTTGCTCTGAATCCAGTTAGCTTGTACTCTTTGCCATCCGTCTTCCCACTGCTTTGGGAGCCTGGTGGCAAAGCACTTCTTTATTGCTCCTGTCAACCAGTCAGCTGAGGAGGTGATGCTGGAGCTGAATCTTGGACCAGTGCTGGTGGGGAGGGAAGGGCATCCACACAGAAGGGAACACAAAGGCTCAGGAAGGAAAAGACTTGCGTGTCTGGGAAAGTCAAGGCACTGAGTGTGGCCAGAGCTGGCCGGAAGTAAGCAGGATGTGACAGGGTTGGGTGCAGCTCTGGGAGGCTATGGAAGGCTTTCTAGCCTGGGGTTGACAGGTCAGGAGAGCTCTGTTTCTGAGAGGGAGCGGGAGTGGCCATGTGGAGGTTGGGCTGAAGAGGGAAGAGCCCAGCTGGGCAGCTGCTGCACTGGGACAGGGTGAGGGGGCCCACGTGGGGAGCACTGGAGGTGGAGGGCCAGATTTAAGTGGGCACGGAGAGTGAGGTATGGGCTGAAGGGAGCAGTGACTGTTATGCTCTGCAAATGCCTAGCAGGAAACTGGCCTTTTCTCTCTCCAGCTGTTCACAATGAGAGCATCTCCAGAGAACATGGGGCCCCACCAGCCTCACCTGACCTGCTTGGCTCACCCTTTAATCTCATGGGGACATAGGACTGTTCTGCAGGGTGAAGCTAAAAGGACATGCCTTCCCTCCGCCTTCTCCCTTTCAGCGCCCATGTGGTGCACTCCAGTATTCAGGGACGGCACCCTCCGGGGTTCCCTAACCTGGGCTTCTTCCTGGGTGTGGGTTTTGTCTGTGCCACGCTCTTCATCCCCTCTCAGTGAAATGACCCTGGACCTGAAATTGCTCTCCCTGCCTGCCCATGGCAGCTTCCTTACACTTCTCAAGTGCCTCATTTGCCAAACTAGATGAAATAGAAAGAATCTGTGTGTGTGTGCATGCACTAAAAGGCAGAGCATAGGCGGGACCCCATGGCTTCCACGATGCCCTCCTGGCACAAGCACCCACCTGTCTTCTGCCTTAGGGGTGCTACTTTCACACTTCACCTGGAAGGGGAGGGGAGGGTGTTGAAGTCGCCCGGAAATCCCACTGGCCTATCCGTGGGTGAGGATCCATGGATCTTCCCTAGGCTCTCCGGAGCCATTCACACCATCTCTACAAAACCGAAAACCCTTGCCTCAGAAGACCAAACCAACCCAAAATTGTGCAAGGCCCAGGTTTGGTCAACTATTGGGAAAGCTTGCCTACTCACCAAGTTGGCGCCCCCTGGTGGCCATCATTAGATAGCCACCATCTCCGGGCGCAGAATCTAGAGGCAGGATGAGGTCGTCCTAGCAGCCTGGGGAACACGGAGGCCGTTGCTAGCATCGCCCGATGTATACTTTACCAGGTAACCAGGACTGCTCCTCTAGAAGAAATTCCAACCTTCTGCCCTTACCCCCGGCCTTCTGGGGAGAGGGACCCAGAGGCTACACTGGCCAGGCAGTTGCCCCAGTAACAGTGTCCAGCACCCCTTGTTTTGTCCCCCAGCCTGTCACAAAGGCCCTCCTCCCTCTGGGGGGGAAGGGCACAAGCCCCTCTGCCCCAGAGCCCACATCCTTGCAGCCTCGCACAATGGCTTCCCACGGAGTACACAGTGTTTCTCATTGTGGCATAAAATGCCATAAAGTCAGAACAAAGAGGGAGCCCAGAGCCTTGATGGGCCTGCTGCTTCCTGCCGGGTGGAGAATACAACCGATTGTTTAAAAGCCAGTGGTGAGGCAAGTGGCCAATTAGCACGGCTTTCACCCCCACTGCCTGGAAATGTGACTCTGGACCTTCAGGATGGGGTTCTGCTGCTCAGATCAATTGCTGAGAGGTCGCAGGTCTGTTCACACTGCCAAATTTAGACGCCCCAAACAGGCGAAGGTGACCTGCGCTATCGCTGACGCTGTCTTTAGGAGGCGCCTACGCCCCACAGGTGCTGAACATCAACACAGCCCTCGCACCTCCACGCCTCCTTCTCTGCCCCTTTAAGGTGATGTCAGGGATTCCTAGAATATTCCCGCGACTAGGGGATTAGACATCTGTTCACAATTGCTTTGGAAAAAACCGTTCATTTTTCATTGTCTTCTTTCCCATAGTTGTCAAGAAACTACCCACAACCCAGACCGGAAGAAAACGAAAGTAGGTGTGGGGATCAGTCCTGCCATGTTGAGGGTGTTTGGCAATTTGCTGTCTTTCTGTGGCTGTGTTGAACCTAATCCTATGGAAGGAAGTAACAACCACCCCCTGCCCCCAGAGGCAAAAAGAACCCCACAAAGCTGGGGAAACCCTAGCTGCAGCAGTCAGCAAGGCAGTCCAAGTGTGCTGGATGCAGAAGAGATGAGTTTGAACTCATGCTGAAAGCGAAAGCAAAGGCGGGCAAAGGGAGGATCAGTCTTCCTCAGGCATAGGATGACCCGCTGCAGGTTTCCTTCCTTTCCTTTTACTGGGATTCTCCAGCATCCAGCACTTAGAGGAGTCTCTTGGGATTTCTTCTAAACCCCGGAAGGGCGCCGTGTAGCCATTACATAAAGGGACCACCATCATTCACAAGTTAGTATTGGAGTTACTGGATTTTCTCACTCTTCGGCCCAAGCCAGTGGGCCTGCCGGATTCAGAAGTTGAACAAGGAAAACAAGTGTTGGGAAAGGGTCAAGGAGCCAGGCCAGCTGTCTCCAGAGCAGGCTTATTATCCCATAGAAAACCTGACTTAAGAAAGCGTGCTCAATTAAAGCAGGCAGGCTGGTGGTCAGATGTGGGAAGAACTATCCCATCAGCTGGGAGGATAAACGTTACAGTGAACTATGGAAGGAGGTGCCAGAAGTGACAGTTCCATCCCCAGAGGCTGTTCTGGAGAGAAATGTCACAACTGCCTGCCTTTAAAGGTTTAAAACAGCTATTTCCACTCAGGCTTTGCCGTCAGAATCACCCGGGGAACTTAGAAAAATATAGATTCCCGGGCCCCTCCCAGAGACACGGATTCAGGCTACTGGGGTGGGCGCCTGGTGACCCTGATACAGTCAGTGGTCATGGTAATGCTTTGGGGACCCACACCCTGCCCCCCGCAACTGACCCGCCCGCAGAGGCTGAACCAGCTCAAAGCTCCACAGGGTGGGGCCCAGATGACGACCCTAGAGCACCCAATCTATTATTCAGGGCACGCAGTCCCGAGAACCCAGCGGATCACTTTCAGAGTGGGGAGGGCTCTACCGGGCTCTCCCTTCACAAAAGGAACTCGCCGGGTCCCAGTCCCCGGGCGCCACCGCGGGGGTCCAGCCGAGCCGGGTGCGGGCCCAGAGCCCCTTCGCGCCCTCGCAAGGTCGCGGGGCCACTCGGCGGGCGGCCGGTCCCCGGCGTCGTCGCCCGGGCCGACCCCGAGCAGCTGCTCCCTCTCGGGCCGCCGGGAAGGGAGGGCAGGCAGGGAACGGTGAGGACTAGGAAAGACCTTTGTGTGCGGGCGCGCGCCCCGGCTCGGTCCAGAGAGGGCCCGCCGCGCGCCGGCCGGGAAGGCTCGGTGGCCCGAGGCTCCGGGCAGGGTCTCGGCGCCGCGCCCCGCCGCGCCCCTCCCGGCCCCCGCCCCGGAGGCGCCCGCGCTCTTCCCGGTTCGGTGAAACCTGCAGCGGCGGGCGCGCCCAGGCGCGTCTGGCTGGGCAGGGGCGACCCCTAGTGCCCAGCGGGGCCTGCTGCCGCCCTGCCGCGGGGGGCGGCCCGGAGCAGGATGGAGAGCTTCCCTCCACACCCCGGCTTGGGGATGCGGAAGGGGCACCGCGGCTCCAGGCCTGGGGCCCCCGGTTTGGGTGACATATCTAGAGGACGGGAGAAGAGCGCCCCCAGGGTGGTGCTTAAAAAGGCGCCTCCGCCGAGGGAACTCTGCCTCCTGTGTTGCACCGAGGCAGATGGTTCCCGCCCCCAGCCCCGCACCATGTCATAACCGCCTCTCTTCAGGAAGCTGGGACTAGCTCTAGGATCCACCCCCTCCCGGTAGAGTCCTAATGTGGGGGCCTCAGATTTCCCCCGCTGGAAACGGGTCCAGGCCCTCTCCGCCTGTCCCAGCCCTGCGCACACCCCAGGCGCCGGCCGGGGCAGCCCCGCGCAGAGGGACCGTCTTGGCTCGCTGCTCAGACGCCGCCGGGGCCTGGCTTCCCGCCCGAGCTCTGATCAGGACCAGAGCCAGGGCAGCCGAAGGCGGATCCACACGCCTGGCGCCCTTCCCCCTGGGGCCATGGCTTCCCTGGTCCCGGCAGTCTGGCGGGACTCACCTGGTTGGCAGCGCTCTGTGAAGATGGGTTGCCGCAGCTGAGTCACGGCTGTGACCCGCCGCCCTAGCCCCATGCAGGTAAACAGGGAGGGAAAAGGCAACTCATCAGGGCACAGCAGGTGACACAAAGATGCCAGCCTCTGTGGCTCATGCCAATCTTCCCGCTGGGCACCCTGTCCTGGGCTCCTGGGAACCGAGGCTGGACACAAAATGCCACAGGTGGCACCGAGGTAAGGGCTGCTGGGGAGAGGCCCTGGGTGGGTGTGCCTGGGTCTAACACATTGTCACACAGCCCCCCTCCCCCCCCCCCCCAGCTGCTTCTTGGCTGGCACGAATAATGGTCACCACAGTCAAGTTCAAGTCCAGGGAGGGGAATCATGCCTCCAGCAGCCTGGAGTGGGCAGGTGTGGACAGGAGCAGCCATGAAGGCCTTCAGCCTCGGCTGGGCCACAGCATCTGCCCCCTAACCCAAATGTACAAGTCAAGGCAACTAGATTGGGGGGAAAGAGGAAGGTGAGAGAAGGTGGGCAGCTCTTGGAGCTGCGGCTGCATTGTGGTGGAGGAAGAAGCTGAGAGTGTCCAGGTAGGGATAGAGGGAGGCGATTACTCTTGTTCCCTTGCCCTTCACCCGTCAGAATGTGCTTCCAAATAGGGAACGCTCACTCCAGCCAATGAGAAAAGAAATATTGAGAATAAGAATCTTTCTCAAGAATAAAGAAAGCACCCCACCTCAGCTCTTCCGCTCTGACTCCACTGCTTCTCACTACCTCTGTGCCCATCACATGACCCTCTGTGTCCAATTTGATCCCTGAAAGACTGCAGGGCCTCTGTTCCTCACACTGTTCCAGGCACTGTAGCACGTGGTGTGTGTGTGGTGTGTGTGTCTGTTGTGTGTTGTCTGTGTGTCTGGTCACTGGTGCTGGGGCAGGGGTTTGGGGGAGCCGGGCAGGAAGGGCAACGATGCCATCCTCCTCCACGACAGAGTCCGCAGCCTGAGCTTCCTCTTGCTTTCCAGGTTCCGAGCTGGGAGATGGGAGTGACGGCAGCATTTGTGAAGGCAACAGCCGAGTTGTCTAGCAAGGGAGCTGGCCCTGGAGCTGGCCGGGCAGAAGCCTCTCCTCCTGGCCGCCCTTCCTCTGTGCCCACAAGCCTCCCTTCCTCCTCCTTGCCACTGAAACCGAAACCGATGTTCCCAGTTCTCTTTCTCACCTTCTGCCACTCTTTTTGGGATCTGGCTCGAGCATCCACAGACAGCAACAGCAACCCGCTCAGTCCCAGACCTGGGCTTGCTGAGCCCCCGCCAGCTGCCCAGCTGCTGCCCCTCCACCCAGAAGTCCAAGGGGACCCATTGGCCCTAGTGGGCCCCATGGCCTGGGGTCCCTCTGCAGAGGGCGCCCCTTCAGGTCTCACTCCACCCTGAGTGGAATCAGTAAACTGACGTTATTCACGCAACTTTGTCTTGTACTCATTCCAGTCCCCTTGGACAAAGGCTCAGGGCCTGAAACTCTGAGGAGCACACCTCCCGCACACCCCGCCCCCGCCTCACCTCTCCCTGCCCCCACCATCACTGCCACGAGGGATGACACCGCCTGGGCCCGCACAGGCTGGCTGGCTGCCCCCGTATGTACCCACTTAGGAGGGTTTGGTACATTTCCTCCACACTTCTCTCCTAATTGCATCTTATCACCCAAAGACCAGATCAAGATTTAGGATGAAAAACAAGGCAGAGAATTTAGTAAGAAAAGAAGAGGTAGGTGTGTGTATATGAGAGAGAGACAAAGCCAAGTCAACAAATAAAGATGGAGGGAGTGAACTACTGATACCTGCAAAAACATTACAGCAAATGAAAGAAGCCAGTCACGGAAGACAACATACTGTACGATCCTGTTTACACGCAGTTTCTAGAAAGGCAAACCATAGGGACGGGGCAGTGCTTGCTGGGGGTTGGGGAGGGGAGTGGAGATGGACTGCACACGAACTTGAGGGGACTTTGTGGGGTGATGAGCGGCTTCTGAAAGCTGGTCTGTGGTTATGTTCACACAACTGGATGCATTTACTAAAGCTTATTGAACTGTGTGCTTAACATAGGCGAACTCTGTGGTATAATTGTAAAATATGCCTCAACAGACTTTCTAAACAATGGAAGAAGGGGCAGAGAAAGGGTGAGAGAGAGAAAAAGGTAAAAGAGGAAGAGGTGCTTCTCGAACCGCCTTTAAGACCTGCCCTCCTCAGAACAAGAGTGACCACTGAAGATGTTGCTGCCAAGGGGTCCCCAAAATAAGTTATAGCATCAGTGGGGTTTAGGAAAAGCTAGACGTCAAAATATTGTCTGATATGTTCCACAGTTAGGCCAAGTGACTCAAGGACTGCAAACAAGAAGGTTCCACCAGGCTGCCTAGATCCGAGAACCACAGAAGAACATCTTTAAATGTGCATAGTCCCTGGAAGAGCCACTCAGGTTGAAAATATCTCCATGCTGTACATTAAATTCCTATAACCTCAAGTTGTTCCACTCACCAGTGGAGCTCCAAGCCCTGATCATTCTATGAGAGAATGGGTCTTTGTTTTTCACTGAATTGTAAGGTCAACTGAAGATAAAGGATTTGTCCGAGAGCCAATACTGAGAAATATCTAAGGGACAGTGCATATTTTAAAATAAGGTTTATAGAGAACTTAATGGAATTTGAGGTGGCTGGGTAAATATTCTGGCAGGCCAAACCTGCAGTAAGATGTAGCAGGGTTTGAGGCAGCTACCCTGAAACCGTTACAGGTTTACATCAGCCGGTGTTGGGTGTGGGGCAACTATCTGAAGGATTTACAGACAAAAGCAGGAGTGCCTCCTGTGAGGTCTGGGTGGCGAGAGGTGCAACACAGCAGACCTGCACCATCAATTCATTGCCACTGCAGCCCAGGGGCCTGCCGATGGGGCTTCTCATGGCCCAAGATGCCAAAGTACCAAGTCTCATCTATTAAAAGACAATGATGGGTCCAGTATTCTTTCCTGGGAAATCCCACGGACACAGGAGCCCGGCAGGCTATAGTCCATGGAGTGCCAAAGAATCGGACACGACTTAGTGACTAAACAACAACATGGATCTGTCAGTTTCTGTCATGTGTGTGTGAGTCACTCAGTAGTATCCAGCTCTTTGCAACCCCATGGACTGTAGCCCGCCAGGCCTCTCTGTCCATGGAATTCTCCAGGCAAGAATACCGGAGTGGGTTGCCATTTCCTTCTTTGAAGGATCTTCCTGACCCAGGGATCAAACCCGGGTCTCCTGCATTGCAGGCAGATTCTTTACCCTCAGAGGCACCAGAGAAGCTTCTGTCATGTGAGTGCTGAAAGTGTGAAGTGAAAGAGAAAGGGGCTCAGTCGCATCCGACTCTTTGTGACCCCATGGAATTCTCCAGGCCAGAATACAGGCCTTCTCCAGTGGATCTTGCTGACCCAGGCGTACTGTAAGAAGCTAAACAATTAAATGCATTATTTGTGATTTTAAAAAAAAGACAACGATGGGGACTTCCCTGGTGGTCCAGCGGTTAAGACTCCACACTCCCAATATAGGCGGCCCAGGTTTGATCTGGCCAGAGAAGTAAATCCTGCATGCTGCAACTAAAAAAAAAAAAAATTGGGTGCTACAACTAAGACCCGGTACAGCCATATAAATAAATTCTCAAAAATAATAATAAAAAAAAAGAATGATGAAAAGGGCTATCTCCCTCCCCTATAACTGGCTAAATATTGGCAGAACCTACTCGAGGCTGAGGCACACTGGACAGGACACAGGGTCTTCAGGCAGCTTTTACCCACTATCAGCTTGTGCTTCCCTGGTGGCTCACAGGGTCAAGAATCCACATTGCAGGAGACCTGGGTTAGACCTTTGGGTTGGGAAGAACGCCTGGAGAAGAGAATGGCTGCCCACTCCAGTTATTCTTGTCCAGAGAATTCCATGGACAGAGGAGTCTGGCAGGCTACAGCTGATGGAGTCATGGAATCTGACTCAACTTTCACTTTTTTCAACCAGGCGCAGGTTGTGAAGACGCAGGGGAAAAATGCACAGCGCCCACCTCCTTGGAGCTCAGTTCTCATTGGGGCAGCAGGACATGTGTAGAAAACATCATACTGAGGTAATAGGAGCCCACAGGTCACCTTTACAGAGCATGTCCTAGGAGCTGGGCCTGAGGGTAAGCGTTTTACATTTATCTTTAATCCTCACAATACGCCTATGAGGCAGATACAAGTAACCCCATGTTACATGGGAAGAAATGTGCACTAGGTTCTCTAGAGAAAAAGAGCTAATAGGATATATAGAAAGAGATTTAGTATGAGGGATTGGCTCACAGGATTATGGAGGCTGAGAAGTCCCACCATCTGCCATCAGCAAGCTAAGGACCTAGGAAAGCCGGTGATGCGGTTCCAATTCAAACTTGGGCCTGGGAACATGGGGCGGGGTGCGGCAAGAGTGAACCCTGGTTGGCGTCTGAAGGCCTGAGAACCAGAAGTGTTGATGCTCTAGAGCAGAAGATGGGTGTCCTAGCTCAACAGAAAATCTGTCCTTTCTCTCCCTTTTTGTTCTGTTCAGGCCCTCAATGGATTGGACAATGCCTACCCACCCACCCTGGGGAGAGTGATCTTCTTTACGGTTTATTGATTCCAATGCCAACCTCTGGACTTCACTGGAGGTCCAGCGGTTAAGAATCCCCCTGCCAATGCAGAGGCCACTGCAGGGGCCACTGCAGCATGCCAGGCTTCCCTGTCCTTCAGTCTCCTGGAGTTTGCCCCAACTCATGTCCATTGAGTTGGTGATGCCATCCAACCATCTCATCCTGTCTCCCCTTTCTCCTCCTGCCTTGTCATTCCCAGCATCAGGGTCTTTTCCAATGAGTTGGCTCTTCACATCAGGTGGCCCAAGTATTGGAGCTTCAGCTTCAGCATCAGTCCTTCCAATGAAGCACCACGATTCGAAAGCATCAGTTCTTCAGTGCTCAGTCTTCCTTATGGTCCACCTCTCACATGTGTACATGACTCCTGGAAAAACCATGGCTGTGACCATATGGACCTCTGTCAGCAAGGAGATGTCTCTGTTTTTTAATATGTTGTCTAGGTTTGCCATAGGTTTTTCTTCCAAGGAGCAGGCTTCTTTTAATTTCGAGGCTGCAGTCACCATCCTCAGTGATTTATATATACTACTATGCACAAAATAGAAAACTAATGACAACTGACTGTATATAGCACAGGAAACTCTACTCAGTGCTCTGTGGTGACATAGATGGGAAGGAAATCCAAGGAATACAGGATATATGTATACGAATAGCTGATTCAGTTTGCTATACAGTGGAAACTAACATTGTAAAGCAATTATACTCCAATTTTAAAAAATAAAATATCCATAATAGTGCAAACGTCTCACATATGAACCAAGCCCCCACTTCATTTCTACACATCCTAAGCAATTCTCTTTTGGCTGCAGAGTGCTGCATGCAGGATCTTAGTTCCCCAAACAGAGATCAAACCCGGGCCCCACAGAGTCTTCACCACTAGACCACCAGGGAAGTCCCCATCCTATGCAATGCTGTGCATTGCGTGCCATGTCCAGCCCCAGCCCAGGCTCATCAGGTGTCCCTCCCCCGCTGCCTCAGGAATGGAGGCCAGAGAAAAAGGAAAGGAGAGAGGTCACTTTTAGCCCTTACACTCAAAACAGGCTTCTGAAACTCAGCACAGATGTCTCAGGTTGAGAGAGCGTTCTTGAGCCTCAGAATCTGACTGTAAGATCATGGGGGTGGAGGTGGGTTCTCTCCTGTATCCCATCCCCCAACCTTTTTATAGAGCAGGGAGGGTGGAGAAGTGACCAGCCAAGTCCTTCCCCTCCCGGTGCCTGTTTCCTCATCTGTCAAGGGGCACAGTCGCAACCAGCTGATGATAGGTTGAGAGAATAAATTGAGTTTATTCATGGTAAGCAGTTAGAACAGGGCCATACCTAGTAAATAACACGTATCTTGATCATTACCATCATCATGGAGGAATGGCCTGTCTGAGGCAATGTCCCCGAGTTCCCTGCAGCCCCAGAGTAGGAAAAGACACCATCCAAAGAAAGATACAGTCAGGCCTCCCTGAGTAAGCCGGCGGGGCTGCGCAGTGACCAAGGAGGGCCAGATCTCCGGACACACCGCAGGACCTCAGAACTTAAGAGATGCCAGGCAGGGAAGAAAAAAGACGCCGACTAGAAAACCTGAACCGACCAGGGCTTCCCTGAACTGGTTACAGTTCTGCCCTCAGCCACTAGCAGAAGCTAGTCCATTTTCTGCACTGACTGCAAGCAACAAATCCATTTCAAGGGGGAAAGGCCTGCATGCTGCTTTGTCCCTTTCCTTCCTCCAGGGCGGGCCTCCCTGGCTGCTTTGCTGGACAAGGATTGCCATCTGCAGATCCAACAGGGCCGATTCAGTGGGGAGCTGAGACTAAAGTCAGCCTTCACTGGGCCTCCTGGCTGCCCTGACCCCTGAGACAGAGGCCTGAACATCCGAGCACTTTCATCTCACGCCAGTCTCACTCAAGGACCCTCCATGTTCCCTCCACCGCCTTTGCCTTTCCTCCCCCTTCCTGCCCGCCTTTCTCGGGAACTGCCTCTCCCTCCAGATGCAGTTCTTGACCTTGTCCCCGCCACAGACTCCCGCCCGACTGCTCCAGGCAGCTTGGCAGGGCCCGGCCAGCTCTGTTCCAGGAGAGCCATGTGGTGCGGCTGGCCGGCTCCTTACCCCCGCGGCCTCACAGTGCTGCCCGCTGGGCCAGGCCAGCTCCGCCAGGACACCTGGGAGCAAGCCATCTCTGATTTGACAAGAAGAGGTTGTGAGAAGGCCTGACACCACTCTCTGGAGAGCGGCCCGTTCATTCATGGATTCAGCGAGCCATCCCGGAGGCCAGGTGGCCAGAGCTGTGCCAGTTTTGCCCCACCAGTGCCGGCAGGGCTTGGAGCCTGGTTTCAGTGCCCTTTGCCCAGGCACCAGGGGCTGGGTCTCAGGGCATCATAGATGGAATGTAGAGAGGGTGAAGGCCTATTGCATGGAAATAAGCAGAAAGAAAGGAGTTTCTGCCATGCACCCTACCAGAACCAGCACTGGCCGGGGGCCAGAGGGAGATGACCCCAGGCCCCAGCCTTCCTCCTGCCCACAGAGAGCCACCCGGAGTCCCCCAGCCCTCCCCTGGGCAGGCAGGAGCCCCCAAGGAGAACAAGGCCTATGAGGAGCCCCAGGTGCATGCGAAGCTGTCTGAAATGCTTCTCGATGGGGGTTCAGGGCTCTGGCGAGGACTAAAGCCACCTGAGGAAAGCAGAGAAAAGTGGGGAACAAGTATTTCTGGAGTGATTTAAACCAGGGGTCCCCAACCTCCGGGCCATGGACTGGTATCTCCCGTCAGATCAGCGGCAGCATTAGATTAGAAATAAAGTGTGCAATAAATGTAAGGCACGCGAATTATCCAAAAACCACTCCTCCCCCCACCCCCACGCCCCCCAGTCCTTGAAAAAATTGTCTTCCACGAAATCTGTCCCTGGTGTCGAAAAGGTTGAGGACTGCTGACTTAAACCTCTGGACACACAGCAGCCACTGGCCCCAGGTAGCCCTGGGGCATTTGGGTCCTCACTCACTCAGCTGCTCCTCCCACCCACAACCCCACCTGGGAGCCTGTGACCCCGCCTTCACCCCTAGGCTCTTCCTATCTCTCAGGGCCAACTCCCCAAGGGGTCTTGGGCTCAGCCTGGCCTAGCCATCTGTGAGTTGTGGCTAATGGGCAGGCACTCAACTCACAAAGGGAGCTGTTCCCCACTGTGGAGGGCTAATCACTTCAGGCTGAAGTGGATTAATCATTAAGGACACCACCCCCCAACAGGACTGGGGGTCCCTCCCTGAAGCCTGAAGTGATCAGGCCCCTCTGTGTGTCCTGCTGCTGCTACAGAGAGTAGGAAGAGGGCCCGGTTTCCAAGGCTCCAAAAAGGCGCTCCCAGACTCAGATATGGCACCTCGTCCACCCCACTGTGCAGGAGACGCTTTGGACTTCTCGGTGTGTATCTTTTCCTATCATACGGGCTTAGGTTTGAACCACGTGACAGGATTACCGATTTAGAAAGCAAACGCGCTGGTGGCTCAGACAGTGAAGCGTCTGCCTGCAGTGCAGGAGACTCGGGTTCGATCCCTGGGTTGGGAAGACCCCCTGGAGAAGGAAATGGCAACCCACTCCAGTACTCTTGCCTGGAAAATTCCATGGACTGAGGAGCCTGGTAGGCTACAGTCTATGGGATCGCAGAGAGTCGGACACGACTGAGCGGCTTCAGTTTCAGTTTAAAAATCACCAAGGCCAAACACGCATGCGCACACAGGTTCCTCACCAGTTATCTCAGACAAAACGATCCAAAGCACCGGCTAAAAAGGTAAGACTAGCCATTCCCACTGACTTCCTGCTGGACCTGACATCCACATTCAGGCTTTCTAGGCCTGCCTTCTAGGCCTCCGGCAACCAGGCCCCGCCACGCTCCAGCCAGCCTGGCCTCTCACTAGTCATCTGAAGCCCCAGGGACCACGCGGCAGGACCCGGCCCCCTCCCCTTGGCGTTCCCCAGCCCAGGACCTGGCCCGGATGCTTGCACCACCTCCCACCCACCTCCTTCAGGTTCCAGCTTCACTGCCACTGGAGAGACCCACCCCAACCACCCAGCCCAAAGCAGCTCCCCACCCCTCGGCCTGCTTCAAGCCTTCTCACTGCACCCAGCGCGACCTGGCACAGTTGACCATCCTTGGCTGGCAAGGCCTTCTCTGTTTGCGGCTCTAACTCCAGCTCAAACATCCTGAATGGAGGTGAGAGTGGGGGTGGGGTCCTGTGACCCACTCCCCTGCCTCAGGGCAGTTTCAGAGCCCACACTACCCAGGGACAAATATGTACTTACTGTCTTGCAGCTCAAATCCAGGTTTGCCTTGGAAGCATGGTGGTGTGGGGGCCCCACCCTAGTCTGGCAAGGGGCACCTCACACACTGGCCTGGGAGCCACAGCCCAGAGACAAGCAGTACCAGCTGACGTTTATGGGACAATTACAGCTCGAGCACCAAGGCCCTGTGCAGATTGCTTTGCCAAGGTGATCTCACTTAATCTTCAACCTCCTTAAAGGAGCCTGAGAGGTGCATCCTATTCTCCCATTTTACACTGTGAAAGGGGAGCCAAGTTGCTCAAGCTCACACCACTGTCCTTTGGCTCCTGAATGCTTACTCTCACACGTATCCCCAGGAGCAGAGAGAAGGCTGGGGTCCCGTGGCCCCAAGACAGAAGCAAAACAGATGCAAGCCCCCCAAAATAACATGTATCTTTGAAGCAGTATGAAGGACAAGACTCCCAACGAGACAAAGTGGGGACCCTTCTCTCTCAAGCCTCTGAAAGGTGTTTTATTTGTTTGCTTTTCTTTTATCTTTCTTTTAAAACAATAATGGCACATTAAAAAAAAATTCAGAACTACAAAAAGGGCCGTGTCTTGGAGTCTGTGCTCACATTGCCCTGGGCCGTGGCGCCAGGACCGGTGACTCTAACTGGGGATCTGGCCTCTTGGAAAGGTTCTGGGTGGGTCGTCTCCCCCACACAGGGGCCACTCCAGGGGGTTCAGGTGCCGTTTCTCTGGGCCCCCCTTAGAGGGCGCACCCCAGCTCCCAATGACCCTGGCCAACCACCTTCTCTCTCTCCAAACTACAGCCAGGACCTGGAAACCTTAGGGAACTTACTTTGGTCCCCACAGGGGACTTTACAGGGACAGAACCCTCCCCTGACCGGCAGGAGATGACATCCCAGCCCAGCCCGGTCATCCCCAGGAGGTCAGGGTGTCTCTCCCCGGTCCTGTCTCCAGCCCAGCTGATACCACAGTGATGCTCTGGTCCTCAGTCCCAGCCCAGAACCCTCCCGTCATGCCCTATGGCCACCCCAGCAGGCACACAAGTGACAAACGCTCGGCCCCCTGTGACTCCCACCAACAGCAAGAGAGGGCTCCCCAGACCCCAGGGCCCTGGCTCAGAAGGAAGGGCTCGGAGAGCAGGCAGGGTGCAGGGCGGGGGGACATGGGGCGGCGGGGGGGGGCAGGGAGGATGTGGGGTGAGGAGCTGAGCTGCCAGGGTAGGGGAGAAGCGACAGAGGCCGGCTGAGGGCTCGGGGCGGCTCCTCAGACTCTGCAACGAGAAGAGGGGGTCCCAGGGTTGGGGCACAGGCCTGGGAGGGTGGGGGCAGGGAGAAAAAGGCTCCCGTCCTGCCTCCGGTGACCATGGGGGTATAGGCCCGGGTGACAAGACCTTAGGGTCCCCCCAAAAGGAAACGCCATGCTGCACTCAGCCAGGCCTCAGCCCAGCCCTCATGGGAGGGAGGGACCCCACCAGCCCAGGCCCTGCCAGCCCCAGCTCCCTACAGCGCTCCCCAGGGCGCCACCTCCCCCCACAGGCCGACTGGACCACGGCTGGTGGGGGCCCAGCTCCCCCGGGCCCGCCCACGCCCTTGGCCCCGCCCACACCCTCGGCCCCGCCCACGCCCTCGGCTCTACTCCTGCTGCTCGTTCATTTCCATGTCCGACACCAGGATGTTCTTCTCGGTGGCCTCGCTGGGGCCGGAGGAGCTGCGGCTGTAGCGGGCACCCTCAAAGGCCCCACGCTCGACGCTCTGTCGCCGCCGGTAGAGAATCAGGGCAGCGGTCAGCAGGGCCAGGAGCAGGAGCACCGCCATCAGCACCACCACCAGGGCCGCGGGGTTCTCCGGGAGGGCGGCTGCGGCCGGAAGGACCCTTGGTCAGAAGCCCCGCCAGGCCCGCCCGCTGCCCAGAATGACCAGGACCCGGGGGGGGGGGGGGGGGAGAGGGCTAGTCCTGCCTGCCACTCACCTGATGGAGAGAAGCTGCTCGCCTCAGCTGTAGGGGAGGAGGGACCAGTTAACAACAGTAGTAGTGACAATAGAGTAACAATAAGCAAACATGCAAGAACATTTTCTGCGGCGCCATACACTTCATTGGCTCGTTTACTTCTCTCATAGGTACTCTTATTACTGTTGTTGCCGTTTAGCCGCAAAGTCGTGTCTGACTCTTCCGCAACCCCTTGGACTGTAGCCTGCCAGTCTCCTCTAGCCATGGGATTTCCCAGGCAAGAATACTGGAGGCGGTTGCCATTTCCTCCTGCAGGGGATCTTCCCAACCCAGGGACTGAACCCGCATCTCCTGCATTGGCAGGCAGATTCTTTACCACTGAGCCGCCTTCGAAGCCCGTAGGTACTTTTATTACACCATTTTACATGAGTAAACTGAGGCCAGAGAGCTTGAGCAATTTACCCAAGGTCACAGAGTTGGCAAACGGTTTGGCCTGGGCTCGAACCCCATATCCCTGCCTTTAACCACTACAAAATGGTTAGTCTACCAATGGCTGTCTACTCTGGCAATTTTCAGGAAGGGCCAGTCCTCGGTACAGACCAATTGATCCCAGAGGAGGGTCCTGGCGGCCCCAGGCCTGTTGACTCCCTCCCATCCACTGTGTGGCCTGCGGAATGAGCAGCGGCCCGGGGGCCCCCGCCCCCCAGCACTAGATGTCTCCCGCACCTCGAGGGAGCTTGCAGACGACGCCCATGGTGATGTTGGTGCAGGCCCCCGGGCGCCACAGCCCGCTGCTGCTCTGGATCCAGTAGCAGCTGTTGTGGCTCAGCATGCTGGGGCCCAGGCCTGGGGGCCCCCAGTTGGAGTAGTTCACAGCTGTGTTGTCCTGCCAGACCAGGGTGCCCCCTGTGGGAAAGGCGGCATTGGGGGGGGGCATTGTTGGGGATGGGGGGGGCAGCGACATGGAGCAGAAGCAGATGGGAGAGAAGAGCCCTGTTCTAGAAAACCCCCACATCCCACAGATCCTCACCCCCCTCCCACAGGCCCTCACCCCCCATGCCCCCACCCCTCACCACCGGCCAAACGCCAGTGGAGGGCCTCCCCCTGCAGCCCGAGGCCTGCCCCTCCTGACCCTATACCCAGGGGGCCCACCTTTGGGGTTGAAGTTCATGCCCAGCCAGGCGCCCCGACTCTGGCCCTCAGAGCTCTGCAGATGCTCCCAGACAAACACGTTCTCCATCTCATCCAGGATGGACAGGACCGCGCCGCCCGCTGGACATAAAGGAAGCCGACGTCAGGGCAGGTGAGTCTCCTGGTGGGTAGCAGAGCCCCCGGAGAGGCCCCGCCCTTTTCCCTGGCAGCCTGAGTAGAGGATGGCGTGGAGACGTGCGTGTAACGGGGGGCTACATTTACATCCATGCCCCGTCCAAGGTGGTCTGTGTGGATTGGACCGTGAGGGGCACTGAGAGGTGAGTGCAACCTACAAGCAGAGTGCGGCACGGGGACCACATTCGTGGGGTCTCTGAGCATCCTCGAGAGGGGTCGCCACCCGGAACGCCCAGGTGGGGGCGCTCGCCCCCCGAGCCCACCTCTCTGGCAGCGCTGCAGCGCCTCCTTGTGGCCCAGCAGCAGCTCCATGTGGAAGGAGTAGCAGTGCTCTCGGAAGGGAATCCAGGCCGAGTCCGCCAGCCCCTGGGGACAGCTCCCGTGGTAGCTTATTCGTCGCGGAGGAGGGGGCCCTGTGAGCGGGGAAGTGCAGCATTGAGGAAGTGTCCCAGGGTCCTCCTGGGGTCGGCTTCTCCCTGGCCCAGCCCTCGCCCCAGCGGGTGGGCACTCACCACCATGAACTCCACACACAGCACCCTGCAACTTGGTGTCACAGATGGTGGTGCGCCAGGTGCCATCCGTGTCCACGTAGGCACAGCCCCCCGGGAGCTGGGGCTCCCCGTCCTGCCAGCTCACATAGCTCAGTGGCTCCTCCGAGACCCAAGAGTACCGCCGGGAGCCCTGGGCACAGGGGGCCATCAGGATGGAAGCAAGGGGACCAGCCAGCGCTGGGTGGAGGGGGGTGGCCACGGAAGGCAGCGGGTTAGGAGAAGACAGGGAACTGGGGGTAGGGGGGCCCCGCCCAGTGCCTACCTCCTCACTGGCCAGCCCGATCCAGAGTGGCGTGCGCAGCCCTCGGGCAGCCTGAGTGAGGAAGGCCTGGGTGTAGGGGTCGAGCACGTGGGCCAGGCTGGCATTTCGGCTCTCACACAGCAACAGGGCGTCGTGCCAGCGCAGCGGCTTCTGCAGCAGCCGGAAGGTGCCGTTGAGGTAGGAGAGCTCAGTGCCCGGGGCAGGGGGCGACGCTGCTGGGGATGGGCTCAGGGAGGGGTCTACAGGGAAGGGGGCAGGACTCAGGCCGGGCTCTGCTCCCCTCACCCCATCCCCAGGCATGAGGCCAAGGGGGAACAGCAGGCAGAGACCAACTCTCCTCTGGGCGCATAACCATCAGTCACTGTTGTTATTAATAATACATTCTTACTAGTAAAGGGATAAACAACCTTGAGCCTGACCAGGAACCCAGGCCAGAGGGACCCCTGCTCAGAGCTGCAGAAGCCTCAGATGTTGAACCACCGGGTCCCTGCCACAACGCATGCCCAATGTCTTAGTTCTTCCTGGGTAGCCCTCCAAATCCCAAACCTTCCTCCTGCAACCCCTGGACGCTCACTGCCTGTCCCTCTGATTGGTGCCTGGCCTTTCTGCCCATCTGCTTCCCAAGCAGAGTGGTCCCCTGAGATCAGGGACCATGCCTCATTCCTCCTAGCTCGGCCCACAGCTTCCAGCCCTGGGCTGAGGTTTCCAGGCTCCCGGGTGATACCTACCCGTGGCCTTCTGGCAGATGAAGCCATGGGTCTCCTCTGTACAGCTCCGGTCGTCCCAGCGGCCAGTGAAGTGGGTTGAGGGGCTATGCAGGACCACGGCACAGCTGGTCTGGGGGGAAGGAGCCACTCAGGGGAGCCCCAGGAGCTGCCTGCCTTGTGCTACCGCCCCTGAAAGTCTGTACTATGAGCAAAGAGGCTGCAAGGGGATCCCCAGGTGTGAAGACAAGTGCTGCGGGCCAGGGCGAGTTAGTGGGTGCAGAGGAGAGGATGGGGCAGGGGCTTCCTCACCGGTATGTTGCCGCTGGGAGCAGGGCTAGGGCCAGAGGGCTCCCCGGGGGCCCAGTTGGCATACTGCAGAGGCTCCTGCTCCACCCACTGGAAGTCCCTCTGTGAGGCATGGAGGCCAATCCAAAGGTCAAAGGTCACATTGGGCAGGCTGGCTGTGATGAACGCTACAATCCCCCAGAACAGACCGTGATGAGCCACAGGGCAGCAGCCCCCTCCTCACTCTGCTCTAGCCGTCTAGGGGGACGGTGTCAGAGGATTCTGGGGCCTCCCCCTGGGCTGGCCCTACCTTGCTCTAAGGGGTTTGCAATGGTGACCAGTTGGGCCTCTTGCTGTTCACAGGAGAACTGTGCCTCTGACCACTTCACCCGATCCTGGGGGTCCTGGCCTTGGATTCGGAAACACTGTGGGGCGGAGGGAGAGGCGTGACATCCAGCTCCACCTCCCTGGCCCCCACACCCAGAAAGTTCGACCCCTCAGCGCCAGGCCCTGGAGAAAAACAGGAGAACCAGGACATCTGGGTCCCCTTGACCAAGGCTCTGATACCCTCCTGACCTGGCACAGCAGATTCACAGACACTTGCCCACATCTGGGGAATTTTAAAGTAGGAAGATTTCTCTGGGCCACCAAATGCTCCACTACCTATGACAGCAACCCCTGGGCCACACCTGGGGACAATGTCTGTCTGGTTCTCAGCTTCATATACTTCAAAGGCTTTCCACATAATTATTGGTATCATTATAATGATGCTGACAAATTCAGAAAGGGACCGGTTACATATATGAAATATATTGTTTTAGATTAGGTGGAAGAAGCCATAAGAATAAGCTTTTGGAGCAATTCAATGACATGGAGAAATACTCAAAATACAACACTGAGGGAAAAAAAGTTGGCTACAAAATTGTGCTATTTAGTACGATCTCAATTATGTGGAAAAAGTCAGAAAGTGGAGTAACAAATATTGATAGTGGTTATCTGTGGAGAATATAGATGAGTTTTTTTTCCCCAAAATATGAATAATACATCTTGCTCTTTTTGCTTTCTTTAAGGCAGAAAAGGTGTATTATTTGCTTGAATAATCTGAAGACAGTGAGAGCTCCATGACAGTAAGAGCTGGCTGTACTCCAGCACATGACAAAGATTTATGGATTATGTTATCTAGTGTTAACTAATCTAATCCTCACAACTCAGTTAAGCAGTCTTATAGTGTCCGCCAAAGAAGGCATGATTCAAAGCTCATACTAAGGATACCACGGAAACCTGCAAGGAAATAGCACACTTTCTTTCCTGGGATAAGCTCTTTCAGCTGCTAGATAAAAACAATGAAGGTCTAATCAGGTTGGATGAATCAGCCCATGGGTCACTAACCACCCTTGGAAAGAGACTCACACTCTAGAAGGAACATTTTGAAAACATGTTTAGATGCACATCCATCCTGATTCTCTTGATTGCCTCAAACTCTGCTAGCTGCACACTCAAAATAGTTGGAAAGAGAATCTTCTAAATGTTTTTTAAAAAATCTTCCAGAGACTTTTTTAAACCCTCTCAATCAGTTCTTCTCAGTAGTTTATAAGGCAGATTCATTTAAATGCAAAAATTGATGAGCTAGTTTTTAAACAAAAATCAGCAGAAGGACTGAAAAATTTAATTGGCATTTAACTGGCAGAAGGACTGAAAAATGGAGACAAGGACTTAGCCCAGCCAGTGATGGATGAACTTTCTTTATCTTCATCTATTTGTCTTTGTAAGGCAATCTTTTCATCTACAACAACCATTCAATCCATGTTCTAAAATAATTTGACCTCCAAACAAGACCTGTGAAGTCTGAATCAGTGTCAGACCTAGATTTTTAAATAAAGTATAGGGACTTCCCTGGTGGTCCAGTGGTTAAGAATCTGCCTGCCAATGCAGGGGACACAGGTTCTATCCCTGGTCGGGGAAAATCTCACATGCCACAGAGCAACTAAGCCCGTGTACCACAACAAAGAATAGCCCCGACTCGCCACAGCTAGAGAAAGCCTGCAAAGGTCCTGCAGAGGAGGACCCAGTGCAGCCAAAAATAAATAAAGAAATGAAAAACTAACAAATAAAAATAATGAAGTGTATGTGATCGCTTTGCTCTTATCAAAATTATTTAAAATAGTAATAATTATTATAATTGATACATTTAAGAGTGAGCACAAAATGTTTTTCATACCACTAAAAGGAAAAATTTTGAAAACTTAAAAATACTGTTTTGAAATCTTTAGCTCAGGCTTTAGATCGTTTTGTTCTTGTGCATATTTTATTATATATGACATCAGTCACATTCGGAGAAGGCAATGGCACCCACTCCAGTACTCTTGCCTGGAAAATCCCATGGATGGAGGAGCCTGGTAGGCTGCAGTCCATGGGGTCGCTAAGAGTCAGACATGACTGAGCGACTTCACTTTGACTTTTCACTTTCATGCATTGGAGAAGGAAATGTCAAGCCACTCCAGTGTTCTTGCCTGGAGAATCCCAGGGATGGGAGAGCCTGGTGGGCTGCCATCTATGGGGTCACAGAGTCGGACACGACTGAAGTGACTTAGCAGCAGCAGCAGTCACATTAGTATAGAAAGAAATACATATATTTACTTTTGCACATATATGTATGGCACGCATATATATTTTGTATGTTCAACATTTTGTTTTAATAGGAATTCATTATCAAGATGCTCACCAAACTATATGGGCAACATTATTACTTGATGAACTGGAAGGTGTCACTACGCTGAGTTAGTGTCCAAGGGGTCTAGCCCTGGTCCCAGGGCTGAGCAGGGGAGAGGGTGGTGGGTTCAGGGCAGAGGCCGTGACTCTGATGTTGCCAGAGGGCCAGGACTCCTGAAGCTCAGGCTTCCCCTTGGGCACCCCCTCCCTATTCCCTACCTTGTTGAGGAACTGGCTCCAGCCAGAGGGGCAGCCCCCTGTGGGCGGCAGGTCTGGGGGCTGCAGCTCTCTGGTGCTGTTGCGCCGCTTGCAGATATAAGGCAAGGCTGTTGTGCACCTCTGGTCCCCCCAGTCCTCTGTGAAAAGTGAACAGCAGTCACTCTGAGTGTGGGGCCAGGCTGCCAGCACCTGGCCTCATGCCCTGAGAGGAGGTGGGGCTGGGGCTCGGGTCCTGTGTCCAGCTCTGAACTCAAGTCCTCTGCGGCTGCTGGACAGGCACCGGCCCTCCCCTCTCTGGATCCAGTCCTTCTTGGGTTGGGCGAACAGAGAGGATGAGAAGAGACTGAAGGCCCCTGCCCAGGCTCACCTTGCTGCCCTGAACACCAACCCTCCCCTCGGCTTCTGCACCCTCTCTGCCCTAACCCTGCCCTCACCTCGGCTGGCCATCATGTACACGCACTTCTTGTCCTTGCCGATGGGCCGAGGTTTGCCGGGGGCCCAGGAGATGAAGTTTATAATGGAACCATCTGTCCACCTGTGATGGCACAAGCAGGAGTGATCCTAGTACAGGGCACCAGGTTAGACCTCCCCTGAATGCAGAAGCAAGGGGGCAGAGCCTGGGGCCCAAGTCTAGGGGCTCAGGGCCACAGACTGAGGAGCGAGGCTACTGAGCTCAGTGCAGCAGGAACCCAAGGACCCAGTGCCTTCCACTTCTCTAACTAGAAAAGAAGTCTAAGGATCCCAGAGCAGGAGTCCAGCGGCAACACTGTGCTCAGACACTCCTGTGCTCTCCCGGTCTTTCTGTGCCTCGTGCCTGGGTAGGTAAGCCCTGACCATGAAGAGGCCCCTCTGGACCATCATGTGTTCTTGCCTACGTCCACGGACCTTTTTCACGAGTGACCCCAGCATAATACGAACGGCTGTTATTTAGTGTCCAATAATGTGCTTCCCAGGTGGCTCTGTGGTAAAGAGTCCACCTGCCAATGCAGGAGACACGGCTTCGATCCCTGGGTTGGGAAGATCCCCTGGAGAAGGTAATGGCAACCCACCCTGGTATTCTTGCCTGGGAAATCCCATGGACAGAGGAGCCTGGCGGGCTTTAGTCCACGGGGTCGCAAAGAGTCAGACACGACTGCGTGGACAACAGCGTGCTGGACGCAGCACCAAGGACTCAGACACCTCATTTTTAGCCCTAAGGACAACCCCACCAGGCACGCCTCGTTGTTTCATTTTCTGGTGAGAAAACCAAGAGAGGCCCAGAAAGGTTAAGTCACTTGCTCAAGGCCACATAGCCCACAAGGGGCAGAACTGGATTCAAAACCAAATCTGTCTCTTGTGTGCGATGCTGCCTCTCATTTCCAGCCTGAGTCCCTGCTAGCCATCCACGCATGTGCCCCGCTGCCCAGCCACACCCACCGCCCGGCCAGGGCTCCCACCTGAAGCGCCCGTCGCTCTCTGAGGTGTGCAGGCCGATCCACCAGTGCTGCTCCTGGCCCCGAGAGAACTGGGGAAGCCGGGCAGGCAGGTGAGGGTTGGCAGGGCCTTTCCCCTGGCTCCCGGGTTGCCCTCCCTGCTTGCTGGCATGCCCACCTTCTGCAGGTTGTGCCCCAGGAAATCCAGCTCGGCCTGGCTGTGCACTGAGACCAGTTCAGCCTGGAACCACGTGCAGATGCGCTGCGCCTGCGCCCACGTGGAGTGGTGCTCGAAGAACTTATACTCAGCCTCCTGGAAACGCAACCATTCCCGCCGGCCTGTGGGGGCAGCATGTGGCTGGAGTCCAGGCTGCGGCTACCTGCCCGCCCCGCCCACGGAGGATGAGGCGTGTTCAGGGCAGCCAGGGCAGGCGGGCCTGCGAGCCCATCTGACCTGGACCAGTAAGTGTGCCCCAATTCCCTTTTCCCTTGGCTCAAACCCTTAATCCCCTTCCTTCTGTCCTGGTCAAGCCCTGCCCTGTCCGGCCGCCACGGGGAGTGGGATGGACAGGAAGCCTCACCTTGCGGGCTGACGTCAGGCTCCCGCACGTCCGTGCCTATGGGGGCAACAGGGACAGACACGCTGCAGAGATGGGAGACCCTTCTTCCTTGGACCCCGGGCCCTGCCGCCCGTCAGCCCTTGCCCGGTCCAGCAGCGCCGCCCCACCAACCTCGAGGGATCTTGCAGATCCAGTCCAGCTGCGTCTGGCACTGCATAGCCACCCACTGCAGGGAGGCCAGGTCGAGCACCGTGCAGCCGCGGATGTCATCATCGTCGTGCCGGCTCCGGTCGAAATTGTGGTAAGAGAACTGGTGACGTCAGAGGGGGAGAGGGGCCTCAGGCACCAGGTACAGGCTGCCCCCACCCCCAGAGCAGACCAACAAGAGGCCTGGCATAAGCTGGGAACGCCCCCCCAACCTGGGCTAGGCACCCCCACCACCCTCTCCTTCACCAGCCGGCCGTTGCCCTAGGCCCTGCCTCTGCTCAACCTCGCGCACCTTCGAAAGGCCACGCCCACATCCCGTCCACCCGCCCCGCCTCCTCCAGGCCTCCTCACCCCAAGTCCATCACTCCAGCGCCAGCTCTGCCCGGCTCCGGCTCCGGGGTCTCGACGGTTCAGGCCGATCCAGAACCAGTGCTGCTCGTGGATCTCGGGCTCTAATTCACTTCAGCACAACCGGGGGGTGGAGATGGAAGGCATGGGGAGGGTGAGAGTTGTAGGGAATCCTTACAGTTGTGACTGGGGCAGTCCCGGGGGCCTGGAGCCTCTCCATCTGGGGTTCACACTGAAAACACTGTTGAGGCCACCCTAAAATGTCTTCTCCCCAGAGAGAACTGGGCCAGCTGGGCCGGGCCCCCAGCTCACTCACTCAGGGCAGGTGGCCTGGCCCCTTCCACTGCTGCCCTTTGGGTAGGGTGCGCCCCTCCAGCAAGTCTGCAGACTTTCCCTTTAGGAAGTAGACAGGGGCAGTGCATAGACTTGGGGCTATGGACTCAAATACACCTCGATTCCAGTCCTAGGTCATCCCTGTGACCTTGGGCAAATAACCCAACCTCTGGATCAGCCCACAACGGATAATGTCTACTTTGTAGGGTTGAGGAGAGCAGTGAATGTGGTTCAACGTTTAGTGCGGCCTCTGGCACACAGCGAGAAGCTATCAACGTGGGCTCTAATAATCACCAGTCAAATAATGTCATTGTGCTGTTTGCTGGGAGGAGATGTCCCTGGAATTAAGATTTCAGGAAGCCTGGATCCATTTGGATGTTTCCCAAGGCTAAGGGATGATGGGGTTGTGTGTCATAGGAACCCACGGGACAGAGACAGGGTTCTGGGGGGAACCCCTGTGGGTAAATGCTCACTTTTGCAGCCTTTCTCGTCCTCTCAAGAAAAGCTGTTTATTGAGAAGTGTGGGTTATTATGGGATGGTGTAGGGTTCCAGGAGGGGGCACTCACTTGGATAAGCTTATAGATTTTGCCATGGAGAAGGAATGGTAAGGATTAGGGTTGTATCTGTGCTCAGTCAGTCGCGTCTGATTCTTTGTGACCCCATGGACTCTAGTCCACCAGGCTCCTCTGTCCTTGGGATTTCCCAGGCAAGAATACTGGAGTGAGTTGCCATTCTCTTCTCCAGCGGAATCTTCCTGATCCAGGGATTGAACCTGCGTCTACTGTGTCTGCTGCACTGCAGGTGGACTCTTTACTGCTGAGCCACCAGGGAAGCCCCTAAGGGTTAGGGTTAGGTTTGTGTAATCTGAGAGTCCGAGAGGGTGCTGTTGGCTCATATGAGCAACACAGGGTCTCCGACTCCAGCGAGACCAGGGTTACTTAAGTGGGGACAGGACAGGCCTGGCACTAGCAGCGGACACACAGGTCATTCCAAGCCCTGGACAGACCTCTCTTGGGTCACCATCACCCTGCCCACTGCCCCGTGTCCAGCAAAACCAAGAGCCCCACAAAGGTGCATGTGGGCCAGCCCCTTAAGCTCAGTACCCGAAGATCTTGTTGAGCATATTGGCCACAAAGTGCTCCTCTTCATAGCTGGCCAGGCTCAGCAGCTGGGCCCCCAGCTCCTGGCAGGCCCCTTGGGCCTGGACCCAGGTCTTCTTGTCCTGCAGCCGCTCCGAGCTGAACACCTGCAGGGGCAGAGTCCAAGCTGTCCCTCTGGCCCACCTCCCCACGGGACACCTGCCCTCCCATGACTTGTGTGGAGAGGGGGCTGCGGCTTTACTGGACAGGGTGTCAAGGCTAGTTAAGACAGCCCTGCTCATCAGAGACGGAGCCCTGGGGGAGGAAAACTGGCACAGGCATCTCCCAGAGATGGTCCCAATGACCAGTGGGGCAGTCAGGGCTCTTATCCCAGCAGAGCCACAGTTTGCTGTGGGCAAGTCCCTCTGCTCCCTGGACTTCAGCATCTTTCTATAATAAAAGACCCTGGACTACCTCAGTGGCTCCCAAACCCAGCCAGGTTTAAAAACACAGATTACCAGGCCCCACCACAGCCTACTGAATTCCCATCTCTATAGTGACAGCCTAGAAGATTTTTAAATCTTTTTAAACTGAAGTACTCCTGTACTTCGGTTTAAAACATTGATTTACAATGTTGTGTTAATTACTGCCGTACAGCAATATGACTCAGTTATAAATATATATGTGTGCATGCTAAGTCGCTTCAGTCATGTCCTATTCTTTGCAACCCTATGGACTGTAGCCCACCAGGCTCCTCTGTCCATGGGATTCTCCAGGCAAGAATACTGGAGTGGGTTGTCATGCCCTCCTCCAGGGGATCTTCCTGACCCAGGGATTGAACTCAAGTCTCATTATGTTTCCTGCAGTGGCAGGCAGGTTCTTTACCACTAGTATTACCTGGGAAGCTCATAAATATATATAGATTCTTTTTTAATATTCTTTTCCATTATGATTTATCATAGAATATTGAATATAGTTCTCTGTGCTATACAGCAGGATGTTGTTCTTTACCTATTATATATATAAAAGCTTCTATCTGCTAACCCAAACCTCCTACTGCATTTCTCCGCCAACCCCCTTCCCTTGGCAACCACCAGTCTCTTCTCTACATCTGTGATTTGGTTTCTGTGTCATAGATCGGTTCATCTCTGTCACACTGTAGATCCCACATATAAGGGGTCACATATAAATCAGGCTCCCGGGGGCAATCTAAAGAGCTGCCAGCCTGGCCCCAACATCTGAACATCTCTAAAACTGATGGTCTGTGGGTTTTTCAATTCCTCAATTGTTTACTGAGCACCTGCTGTGCACCAGGCCTCAGAGGACACTGACAAGAGTTTCAACAGAAAGGACCTAAGAGGAGAAGTTTCTCCAGGGCCCACCTGCTTGGATCATGGCTGCGTCCCACTGGGACCACCCTCCCCACCAGGGATGCTGTGTCTTTGCTCTCGTTTCTCTCCCCCCACCCCGAGGCCCTCGGGCTGCCTACCTTATAGCAGTGCCGGAGTTTGGGATCTGAGCCCCAGCCCTGCGGACAGGCGCCGGTGAGGCTGGGCGTGGGGTCTGGCCCGGGCAGCTCAGGCGTCACGGGCGTGCCCAGGCTCTGGCGGCAGATGTAGCGAGCCCGGAACGACGTGCAGTTCTTCACCTCCCACAGCCCCATGGCGCTGCCCGTGGCCAGGGCCACGCAGCCCCCACGGCTGTACCCTGGAGGAGGGAGGGGGCACCCACACACTGAGCCCTCCCTCACATCCCCGAGGGGCACCTCCATGGCCCCTGCACCGGGGGCCAGCCTGGCCATCTCTGCAGGGACATAGCTGTGGGGTTGGGGGCGGCGGGGCTGGTGAGCAGGAAGGAAATGGAGGCAGAAGCCTCACTCTGCGTTGGCTCCTGTGAGATCTTAGGCAAGTTGCTTAACCTCTCTGAGCCTGTTTCATCATCTACTCCATCTTTGAAAGGGCTTTAAAAAGATAACAGTGGACTCGCGGTTAAGAATCTACCTTCCAAGGGATTTGGGTTCAGTCCCTGATTGGGGAACTAAGATTCCACGTGCCGTCGGGCAACTAGAGAAGCCTGTGTACTGCAACCACTGAGCCCGTGAGGAAGACCCAGCACAGCCAAAAAAATTAATTAAAAACATAAAAGATTTCTAAAAAAAATTTTTTTAAGGTAATAAATGTGAAATGGCAAATAGCAAGCACTTGTTCTATGCCCACTATTCCAAGGGCTTTACATATATTAACCCATTCAAACCGCATGTCAGCCCTGTGAGCAAAGTACCATTATCCCCATTGGACAGATGAGGAAACTGAGGCTCAAAGATGGACAGCTAATAAACTGCAAAGTCAGGACCTGAGCCAGGCATCTCAGCTCTGGAGGCCATCCTTCTAACCATATCACCACACTCTATGAATGCTGTCTCCTATGAAGCCCTGGGTCTCGGTCGTGGCAGGGGTGGTCCACCACGGCCCTCCCGGCTTCATCAAAGCACCGCCGAGAAGGGGGCTGAGAGAGGGGCTCACCAGGCTGGTCCCGGTTCCAGTGGGTGTACATGACCTCGTCCCCACTGAGCCAGCGGAAGGAGCCGGTGAAGTTGAGGTCCTGCAGGGCTGTCCAGAAGTATTCGCCATCCCAGTTGTAGATGAGACTGCTGATAAAGGCCTGCTCGAACCTGCGGGAGAGAGGCTGGTCAAGGCAGGCAACTCAACCCCCACCGCTCCCAGGGCCTCAGGCCAGACGGCCTGCTCAGGGAGCCTGGGTGCACCCGATCGGAAACTTGCTCAGGGAAGTGGGGACCCCTGGGGAAGCTGCAGCTGACACAGCTGACCCCCGCTGCTGTCTGCATCTCCAAGTCTTACTGAGAGAAAAATCAAACACAAGCCAACGCTTGCCTGGAGAATTCCAAGCACAGAGGAGCCTGGTGGGCTACAGTCCATGGGATGGCAAAGAGTCAGACAAGACTGCGCGACTAACTTTCACTTTTCAAGACCTCTTTGGGGCATCCAGTCCACAGAGAGGCCTGTTCCTGCCCCCTCCCAGGAACTGCCCCATGCTAGAGTCGCTTAATAAACAAGAGTCATTCTTTGATGATAATATTAGAAAAAGGCCCTGGAGACGGCTGAAGCTCAAAGGGACTCAATGATCAAGTCCCTCTGCACGTGATGGCAGGATGCTGGCCCTTCTGGTGGAGGGACCACATTCGACCAGACATAGGGGTGGGCTGGTCCCCCTCTCATACCTGTTGGTGATGGTGACCAGCTGAGAGCCGTGGTCGGTGCACAGGCGCCGGGCCTCACTGTAGGTCACCTGGTCCTCTCCCAGCCAGTAGCAGGAGGGGCTGTGCCACGTCCAACCCTGGCTCAAGAGAGTGGGCAGAAAAGGGGGTGTCTGGGGGAGGGCTTCTCTCTCATCCATAAATCCTGGGGTGGGGATGCCAACAGCGGCACCGCTGAACTTTCTGCAGGCTTGAGCACAGGACTGAGGGGGCTGGTGTGACACCAGAGCCGGCTATTCCTGTGCTGTGTCTGCACCGTGCCACGCACACGGCCCCGCCTACCACCACCCACAGCTGCCAGGTTCAGAGTAGAAGCACGGCCCAAGGGAGGCAGCCAGTCACCCGGCCTGTGGCCTGGCCAAGAAAGATGAGTGGCCCACTGGACGCCTCTCTCGGGTATTTGAACCAAGAGACGTATTGGGAAAACTGCCAGCTGGCTGGGAAATGAGAGCTGAAAGGCTGGGAGAGCGGCCAGCAAGTGGAGGGGGCTGGTTGATCCTCAGGGGCCTGGAGAAGCTGGAGTAATGGAATGGAGGCGGCACCCGCCTGAGGGCGGTTGAGGACGGAGAACAAACCCTCAGTGAGGGGCAGCAAAGTTGCAGTAGACCGCCCTTCCTTCACAGCTGGCTTGCAACCTGCCCCCTGCACCCGCCCCAGGAGACCGGGGAGGCTTTACCCCACCAACCCGTGGCCCCTTGGGTTGCCCTGAGGGCCTCTCTGCCCCGGGGGGTGGGGGCTGGAGCCTGGGAGAGAGGCGAGGCAGGGGGAGGGAGCAGCCCCCTGGGCAGGAGCCCGTTCAGAACAAGCTGGTGTGTGCGTATGTGTTTATGTGTGTGTAGGTGTATGTGTTTAGTCGTATTTATGCATATGTGCATGTATGTGTATATGAGTATGTGTGTGTATTTGTGAATGTGTCATTGATGTTTACTCTCTGAGTCATGCCCCACTCTTTGCGACCCTGTGGACTGTAGCCTGCCAGGCTCCTCTCTCCATGGGATTCTCCAGGCAAGAATACTGGAGTAGGTTGCCATTTCCTAGTCCAGGGGATCTTCCCAACCCAGGGATCGAGCCCACATCTCTTGCACTGGCAGGTGGATTCTTTACCACCGGGCCATCAGGGAAGTCCATGTGTATGTGTGTGTTGTGTATGTGTGTTTATGTGTGTCTATATATGTGTGTGTTTGGGGGGCTTCCCTGGTGGCTCAGACAATAAAGAATCTGCCTGCAATGCAGGAGACCTGGAATCAATTCCTAGATTGGGAAGATCCCCTGGAGAAGGGAATGGCAACCCACCCCAGTATTCTTGCCTGGAGAATTCCACGGACAGAGGAGCCTAATGGGCTACAGTCCATGGATCACAAAGTGTTGGACACGACTGAGTGACTAACACTCTCTCTTCATTTTCATATGGGTGTGTTTACATGTGTATGTATATGTGTGTATGGGGGGAGAGGCACAGATCCCCATATTCCAGCAGGACTGTGCTAAGACCCCTGGCTCTCCTGGGGTGTTAACCATGGCGGCTCAACAACCCTCCACCCATTCCAGGCTGGCCCTGGCGCGGGACAGTTAGTAGTAGCCCCTCTGCCTCCCCCAGCCTGGCCAGAGCCCCGGCTAGCTGCTGGCCACGCTGGCCCCCACGCTCTTCAGCCCGGCCCCGTGAGCTCTCCCTTCCTCCCCACTGGAGCTCACGCCTGTAGGCATTTCATGCTCTCCCCCTAGGGGAGAGTTTGGGGTGCAGGTGGGCGGGTGTGATAAGGGCGTTTGATCCAAAGGAAAATAGAGTGAGGAACCAGATTGGCAGTGAGGGGCTGGCAGGAGGAACACGGCTTCGGAGGAGGGAGCTGCCAGGGGCTCAGACACCACAAAGTGGCCTTTATGAGCAGCCTGCCCGCGTGGGCCACACTGCTCACATCCCTGCCTGTCCGGGTAGGGAGCGGGGTAGGCGTGGGGCTGAAGGAGGGAAACGGCCAATCACGTGCCCTCGCCCTCACTCACACCCTCTCTCCCCGACTCATTCATTCCCCCCATTTAGTCTAATCCCTGCTCTCCTTAGGGCTGGCCTGGTTCCCCCCACCCCTGCCCCCAGGAGAAAGACAAGCACACTGCATCTGTGGCTGGTGTGCATGCCAGCAGAGATGGGTGGGAAAGTGGGGGGTTGGGTGGAGGGAGGGTACACAGAGACCCAGGTCATCCCCAGCAGCCTCCACGCAGATGATGACTGGACCAGACTTGGGGGTGGGAGTGGGGGGCCCGCCTACCCCTACCTCCGAGTTCTCTGCAGCTTTCCATGGAGAAGGGGCTCAGGGCTGGGGTGGGGTGGGGAGCTCCGCTTCCTCCTAACAGCTTTCTACCCCCACCCCACCTCATCCTGTATCACTCCTTCTGGATGGAGCAGTTTGGAGGGCGGGAAAAAGGGAGGGTGCCACAGGAGGCTGCAGATTCCTCCTGCCCTCTTGCCCCCGGGAGCCCTTCCGGCTGGCCCCATCCGGGGCCGCTCCAGAAGCACCCTCACCTGCCGGCAGCCGTGGTCCTCCTCGGCGGCCCCCTGGCTCAGCTGGCCCGCCTTCTTGCAAATGGACGGCAGGGACTGGTTACAGGGACTGTCGTTCCAGCGGCCTTCCTAGGGACACAGGGTGAGGGGCAGTGTCAGTCTATCTCCCCCAAACCTCCCAAACCTGGCCCTGCCTCTGACTTGCTGTGTGACTCCGAGCAAGAAGCTTGACCTCTCTGTGCTCCATGGTGGCAAATGTGGGGCGTGCAGGATTAGTGCTATAAGCCTCACTAGGCTGATGCGAGCACAGAGTAGCTGCGCAGATGCCTCCAAACTTTGACAAGCACTGTCAAAATGGAAAACATGCTCTTTTAAATTAGATCACTTCATAAACACCCAGGACAAGCTGGCTAAGACCATTAGCAAGACAGATGAGATTCCCAGTTTGGCAAGGTGTCCAGTCAGTATTTGCAGATCCAGGGCAAGCAGAGACTGTGTGCCCAGACCCTTCCCTTGTTGGTGGAGCCAAAGAGGAACTTAGTTCAGCCCCTCCTAACAGCCTTAGTGCTTCTGTGTTCAGAAGCCAGCCAGCAGTTTTTGTCTGCCATCCGGAGGGCAGAGGTGTTTGTGTGTCTCAGCCCCCAGGAAAATGCGCAGAATTTAACAGATGCTCAGAAAAGCACGTGTTCTCAACTGTATCCAACTTCTTGCGACCGCATGGACTATAGCCCGCCAGGCTCCTCTGTCCATGGGATTTCTCAGGCAAGGATACTGGAGTAGGTAGCCATTTCCTAATTGTTCATAAATTTAAAAACAGCATCCTCTAAGCCAGATGCCTCTAGAGTCCCTGGCACTGTTGGCTGTATCTCAAGGCAGAATGTCCTCTCTGTCTCTGAGGTAGGTAGTCTGTCCTACAGTTTTGTCTTTTAAGGAACAGACTTAACTGTTTGAAACCCTGTATCAGTTCCTTCATCCGCCCACACTGTCTGAACCACAGCCATGGCAAACAGTCACAACACCACCATTTCTTGAGAGGACAGGACCCTGCGCTAGGGTAGGGCTGGCAGGGAGCAGCCCTGCCTGGGGAGCTTGTCCACATAATGTGGGTTCTGACGCCACCTGCTGGTGGGGAAGTGCAGCCCACAGGAGACCAAGATCACCGCCAGGCGACAAACGTCCAGAGGTTTCATTGAACTAATCCTCATGAAGACCCTCTGAGGTTGGCACCTTTAGAATTCCACTGAGAGCTGGGAAAACTGAGGCTAAGAAAACTCAGCTAAGGAAACCGAGGCACAGACACATAAAGTAACTTGCCCAAGATGACCCAGCTAGTTGGAGGTGGAGAGGACAGTCAAACCCTGGCAACCTCTCCACGCGGATGGGAAGGAGACGAGATGGGCAGGGGGGACTTCCGAGAGGCAAGAGGGTGGGGTCACAAGCAGGAACCAATAACGGGACATCCCTCAGCTGCGGGGCACCGGGAGGCGGGGTCTGGGGGCCCTGTGAGGAGAGAGGGTTCTTACCGGCCCCCAGATGGTGACACAGTCCTCCAGGCTGTCTCGGAAGTTGTTGGGCTCAAAGGGGTGCCAGTGGGTGAAGCTCACGAGGCTCCCGTCGGACCACTCAAAATTCATCTGCAGTTTCAGGTCGTTGAGACCAATCCACAGCTCCTCCACCTCTGGGGGGGTGCGGCAGGGGAGAGGGGACGTCAGGAGGTCGGCCTTCTCCACCGGCAGGGGAGGCGAGGACAGTGCCTGAGCCCCCGGGACGGGCGTGGGGGAGGCAGCCCCTCACCCTGCTTGATCTGCTTGGTGATGAACTCCAGCTCCGCCATGCTGTGGATGCTGAGCAAGTCGCCCCCGCCCCGCAGACACATCTTCTTGGACTCCTGCCAGCTGCGCTTCTCGGCCTGCAGGCGGTAGCAGTGGCCCTGGAAGGGCTGCCAGCTGGGTTCGCACTCCACCTTCACGTTGGCCCACACATCTGCGGAGACCAGAGAGGCCACTGTTCAGGGGCCGGGACGCCGAGCATGGGCTCGGACCCACCACGCAATGGTGGTGTCTGTGTCAGCGCAGACAGGGCCTTGAAGTTCACCTCCTCCCCAAACATGTCTTATATCCACCCTTCCCACCAAGACAGGTCTGAATACTGAAGACAGTGTGATGTTGAAAAGACAAAACCCTCAGGGCAGCTGGAGCCCTGGGAGGTGGTGGCAGATTCCACTCAAGATAGGATGGCCCCTCCAGCTGGGGCTCTCAGAGGTAAAGATGGATGGGGACTCAGGACAGAACTGCCCCGGGAACCTCAGTTTCCTCCTCTGTAAAATGGGGCTTCCTGCTGTAAGCTTCCAGCTTAGCTCATGTCCGCCTCACTTAATAAATGACACTGCCGACACTATCTCAAAGGACATCTATGGGGACTTCCCTGGTGGTCTGGTGGCTGAGACGCCGTGCTCCCAGTGCAGGGGGGCTGGGTTCATTCCCTGGTCAGGGAACTAGATCCCACATGCCGCAACTAAGAGTTTGGATGCCACAACTAAAGATCCTGCTTGCTGCAACTAAAAAAAACAAAAACAAAACCCCACATGCCACAACAAAGATCGAAGGTCCCACCTGTCACAACTAAGATCCGGTGCAGCCAAACAAATAAATATTACAAAAAAAAAGAAAGAAAAGAACACCTATGGAGCAGGGCCCCATCAGTGCAGAGTGAAGCAGGTGAGGAAACGCACCCCCCTCCCAAGCAGCTCATGAAGTCACTGCTGCCCGGCAGGCATGTGCTGCTTGAAATTTTTCCTCTCATTCCCTCCCCTACCCCCTTTCCTCTCCCTGAACCCTAGGGCTGAGAACCTGACTGGTCTTAGGCCCCTCCTCGCCCCCATCTCCGTGCACTTCAAGTTCACCCTCTAGGGATTGGGGTCCCAGGGCACCTGATGCAAACAAGCTCTCACTTGGGCCTTGGCAAGAGAAAACAGGACTTCATCAAACCACCTACAACATCGGGCTTGGGCAGGATTCTGCCTGGCTGGGCAAGAAGGCATGTACCCACTTGAAGTATCGTCCCACTGGGATACACTCCACCCTGGGAGATGCTCCAAGGACCGGCCATACTGTCTCTGGTAGACCTGGCAAAGTGGGGAGGGCTGAGAGCCTAAGCAGGCTCCCTCAGTGGCTCAAGACCTGTCAATCATCTCTTGTCAGCAGCTGAGCTAAGACCTGAGGCTGCCACCTGGACAGGAGAGTTTAGTGGGAGGGAGGAAGCTCAGGAAACGTGGATGCTTCAGGGCCCGATGGCGCCTGCCTCTGAAATGACATGCTTCGAGTGATCAGTGCTAGAAGGCAGGACCCACCCAAGAAACTGCTTAGAAAATAACACCTTGGGACTTCCCTGACGGTCCAGTGGTTAAGATCCTGTGCCTCCACTGCAGGGGCGCGGATTCTATCCCAGACTGGAAAACTAAGATCCCACATGCCATGCAGTGCAGCCAAAAGGAAAAAAGAAAATATGCCTCATGCAGAGAGATGTGGGCCGGGATGAAAGCGGAAATCCAAGGCTAGAGACAGATTTGCAGGTCCGTGAGGCCCCAGGGGAGGGCTCCCCACAGCAGCCATGCTGGGCAGATCCAGGGTACAGAGGATTCAGTGAGGGGCCAGGCCTGAAGGGGACCACGTGGGCAAGGCCTGCCCACACCAGCCCCGTGACCCTCCTTTCTTCGCCTGCCCCAGGCTCCCCTGTGTCTACCCCCAGGGGGAGGTGAGGTGCCCTTGATGTGGGCACTTATGTTTTAAACCTTTGCTCCTGATCCCCTAGGGGATAAGGGGAGAGAACAATGGCCAATGGCCCTGAATCAACCTTTGACAACACTTTAATGGTCAGAAGCAAAAGTCGGCTCTGTAAGTTCTTCACTTTCTGTGTTTTGTGAATTTTTGTTTTGTCCTGCTGTATTTTCTTTATATAAATCCCCTCTTCACCCCATGGGGACTGGACTCCTGAGGAGCCCCCTCCAGCCCATGGAGATGCTCCTCTGAGCCAGGCCAGGTCTCCAGCCTTTCAGCAACCCAGCAGGGGATATGAGTTTACCTACCCTCAATCGGCACCTCTGAGACTAAGCTGCTGGACGAAGGCCACACCCCAATGCTGCGCCCTGCCCCTAGAGCTACCTCGGTGAGTCACAAATGTGAGCAAGACACTCCCTGCCTTAAAAGCCTGCAAAGGCTCCCACAGCCTACCTGGCCCCACCTGAATTTCACCCGGAAGCCAAAATCCTTTAGGGACTGGCTGCAACCTGCCTTTCTGAACTGATCATGTCCCCGTGCCCTCTAAGCTAGTACTTCTCAAACTCCACACCAGTCACTAAGATCTTGTGAAATGCAGGTTCTAGTTCAATTAATTGGGGGGAGGAGGGGGGAGGCACCTGAGAGTCTGCATTTCTAATAAGCACTTATTATAACATCACTTGGGAAGGTGCTGGTGGTCCAGGGATCACACTTTTTTTTAAGTTCTCACATAATATATTATTATGGATGACTGTTCTGGAAAAACATGGACAGCATGAATGCATTTGAGACTCATCACAGACACTTAGAAATACACCATACTGTGAAAGGAGGATTCGATGACAAGTGATGTTGGGCCAGCCTGTTCCAAAAGCAAGCAGAGAATCAGGGGAACCAACACGGCTCCCTGAGGGGACCCTTGGGTGCGTCCCTTGCTGCCCTGTGGGTGGGGCGCCTTGTCCACGCTGGCAGCACCCATCTCCTCTGTTCAACCACAGCAGCGGAAAACGGAAGCACTCCTTTGGTGGTTTTTTGTTTTTGTAGGTAGGTTCCCAGTTTTTTATTTCCATCTTCCTTTTCAGGATTTGGTTCCAAATTCTTAAAGTAGTGTGGGTGTCTAGCATCTTTCATGAATTTTTCAGGATCCAGTTCTGCTCAGTAATAATGCACTGTGCCCGGCCCACCTATGGGCTCTTGCTTGGAGGACACGTCCCCCTAGGCCCCGCTGCTGGCTTTGTGGTCTTCCTTGTGGGGAGCGCTTCTCTTCTTGCTTGATTCGGAAGGCCCTTTGGCTCTGGCTTTTTCTGTCTTCTGTTGTTGCTTTTCAAGCTTCGCCAGGTGTTCTGAATCAGAGGCAACAGCACCAGGGGCCGGAGATTCTGGTTCTACGGCCACAGGCCCGTCGTTCTGAATGTGGACTTGCAGGTAGGCACTGAACTTGCCATCTTTGATGAGCTCTGGCCTCGCCACCTTGCACAGCGGCTCCAGGAAGCCCTTGTAAAAGGCCTCAGCCTGCCCTGCGGGCATGGGCAGGTGGAAGTCGGGCTCGTTGCCCTTGAGGACGCGTTGCAGGGAAGACTGGCACAGCACATCGTACTGCTTGTCCATCACGCTCTTCGACCAGTGCTTCCCACTTCCATCCTCAAACACACGCAGGTTTAAGATCTTCCAGCCCACGTGCTCCAGTTTCTTCTGTGCATCTTCCAGGGAAACACCCAGCAACATGCCGATGACCCATCTGATGGCGCCTATCTGCTCTCCTCCAACTGTGATGCTGGCCTGGGTGACGTGCGGCACCACGGCCTTCATGGTGGCAGCTGGGACAGGGACCACACTTTTTTTAAAAAATATTTATTTATTTATGGCTGTGTTGGGTCTCAGTTGCAGCATTCTGGCTTCTGTCTAGTTGTGCATGTAACACACGAGCTGCTCTGCAGCATATGGGATCTTAGTTTCCATACCAGGGATCGAACCCACATCCCCTGAATTGGGAGGTGGATTCTTAACTACTGGACCACCAGGGACATCCCGGGACCACACTTTTTAAGTAGTGTCCACCTGTACTCTAACCCTCAGGGTGCAATCCTCACCGACCTTAGAGCTGCTGTGACCTTGCAGGCCTCTGTGCCTTTGCACCTGCCCTTCCCTCTGCCAGTCATGCCCTTCCCCCACACCTCTTTTTGGGTTTTTAAACTTATACTTCACCTGAAAGGCTCAAGTCCAGTGTCACTTCCTGGAAACCCTCCTTAGCTCTCAGGAGCTTGATCAATTTCCTCTCTAATATATATACTATTTTTTATAACAACTCCAGATATTCCGTTTGTGTGTTGGCATGTCCATCACCGGCAGCAGACTGTGACCACCAGGAGGACAGGATGGGTCGTGAAGCATTTAACACAGTTCCCAGCAAACGTCCCAGAATGAATGAATAGTACATTTCAACTTGTTCAGATTTCAGCAGAACCATTTAAGAAGAGGGAGGATCAGAGCCCCCTGTGCTGTGAGGGTGGTCTGCAGTGGCTGCGGCCTGAGGAGCCCCCTACCACCCACGTCCACCCCGCTCACCGGGAGGCGGGGGCTCGGCGGCCGTGGCGTTGGGCTTCTTCTTGCAGACGTAGGGCAGCGCGATGCTGCAGTCGCGGTTCTGCCAGCCGCCTGACGACTCCGTGCGGATCACCCCGCAGTTCTCCTCACTCGGGTTGTCAGGCTGATCTGTGGGGAGCGCAGGGCGCCAGCGCCCCAGGGAAGAGGAACTCACCCCCTGGCCTGGGAGCCCTCCCTCGAGCCTCATGCTTCCCCGGAAGCCTGAGCCCGCTCAGATGCCCAGCGCTGCACTTCGGCTCTCCTGCCTCCTCCCCGGGGCTCACATGGTCCTCGACCTTCTGCCTGGGCCAACCATGCCCACCCTCCCTGGCCAGGCTGCTGGCCTGCTGAGGGCCCCAGTGCCCGTAGCTGAAGGGGTGCCTGGGGATGAAATCCAGTCCACCTTCCAGGCCCAGTGCCCCCAGGAAAGGGCATCATTCCTAACTCAGACAATGCGCTGCACGGACCATTGGCACCCAATCGGGAGTGGGTGGAAATCTGCTGGTCTAGAGTAGGGTACCAGGGAAGGAGTCCCTAGGAGAACAAGTGCCCGTGGGATCCCCAGGCCGCCCTGTACCCCAAACCTGGTGCCTCACCACTCTCCCAGTTGAGGTACTTGAGAGGCGAGTTGTCTGACCACTGCCAGCCTCCACTGGTGTCCAGGTCGTTAAGGCCAATCCACAGTGTGGAGCTGTAGCCAGTGAGGAGCCCTGAGCACAAGAGGGCGACAGTGATGGGGGGGGGGGGTCATCCCAACCCCAGTCCTCCACTCGCTGCCACACCAACTGCATCCTGCCCTCCAGCAGCAGCAGAAAGGGCTCAGGGCCCCCTTCAAAGGTGGGGACAGGTCTTGGGGTCCCGCCCGCTGCCCACTGCCCCCGCCTCACCATTGATGTAGGTCTGCTCGTGGATCTCCGTGATGCTCAGCAGGTCCGCGCCCTGCTGCTCGCAGCTGGCCCAGGCCTCCCTCCAGGATAGCGTGGACTGGAAGTTGAACTGATAGCAGCTGTCGGTCAGCTGGTCCTTGTCCCAGAAGGTCTCGCAGTCGTTACCTGCCACCAGGACAGTCAGGTGTGGGTCCCGCCCCAGCCCGCTCTGCGGGGTCCAAGGCGAGGTCCCTCAAGGAATATGCAGAGACCCTACGGAAGTGGGGGGTGGGGGCACTTCTCACTTGAGTCTGGAAAGTTGTGCCACCCACACCCGCCGCACTCCCCACCCCAGGGCCAACCTCCCGCCACCCCGCCCGCTGGCCCTCACCCTTGATGGGGCAGAAGCCCCAGCGCTCGTCCTTGCCGTAGTCCTGGGTGGTGGCGCACCACAGGTGCCCATCCTCGCGGCCGGTGCTGGTGCAGCCGTGGAACCACTGGTTGTCATACTTGAAGGGGATGGTGCATGGCTTCCCGTGGGAGTTGCCCTGGATGGTATAGACCTCTGCAGGAGAGGGAGCCAGGCCTTTGGCATCTGGACCCCAGAGGTTGCCCAGCCCGCTCATCCCCCAGGGAAAATCTCCTACAGCCCCAGGAGCCGGGGTGAGCAAGGGTCAGCCGAGAGAGGGAGGGGGCAGCGATGTCAGACAGTGGCCGGAAGGCTGCCTCTGCCCTCGGGTCAGCCCAGGAGCCTGGGAGAGGTCCCGCCACTCATCCCATCAGGCTGGGAAAGGGGGCCCCCTAGGGCCCCTAACACCTGTCCAAAATTCAGCTGCCTCACACGCCAAGTTCCGTCTTGGCACTCTAGGAGGTATCCCGGGAAAGGGCCCCCAGGATGGAGCTGCCCACCAGGAAAGACCTCTCAGTGGGTGACTCCAGTCCCCATTCACCCCTGCAAAAGGGGGATGGAGACGCCTGTGGACGGTGACCCAGGGGTCTCCCTTGAAGAGTGGGCCTGGGAGAGAAGGGATTTCTCTTTTAGTTGTACGTTATACACTTTTGAACTGACCGAGGTCTTTACAAGAGTGTATCAGGGTTTGTAAGTTTTTTAAGGCAAATTAAATGCTCTGAAGTTCATTTTCTCCATGATCCCCAAATGCTTCCAATGACGATGAAAGAGCTGACGGCCAGAGGCCTGTGGAGGCCAAGGTTTTGTCTCCCCTATGTCTGTCCCTCATGGCTCTAGGCCCCTGACACGAGGGGTAGCCTCTCACCATAGTAGGGCCGCGCACACAGGTCCTCGTCGCTGCCATAGATGCGCCACTGGCCGCTGCGGGTCTGGTCACCACGCTCGGGGGTGCCAGCCTTGGATGTATTGCCAGAACGGCCCCCCAGGAGCAAGGACAGCTGGTCGCCCAGGGTGCGACAGTTCCAGCGAAGACTCAGTGCCTCGCGGTCACACTCGTACATGCCCAGGGAGGCGGTAGTGTTGGTGCCTGGCCAGCCTGTGCCCAGGCACTGCATGGTACCCAGGTTGAACAGCCGGTTTCGGGAGACCCACTTCCAGCGCTGGGCAGGAAGGCTGGCATTGCAGGCTGGAGAGACTCGGACTTGCCCACCCTGGGCCTCCAGGCAGCCCTGCAGTCCGTGGCTGAAGATGACGAAGACACTGGGCTCTGGAAGGAAAGCAGGACACGAGGCCATCACAGGGGTCTCCTTGCT
This sequence comes from Ovis canadensis, assembly GCF_042477335.2. Taxonomy (NCBI): domain Eukaryota; kingdom Metazoa; phylum Chordata; class Mammalia; order Artiodactyla; family Bovidae; genus Ovis; species Ovis canadensis. The sequence goes on along the minus strand of NC_091255.1, from coordinate 55,493,880 downwards.
GCTGCTGATGGCCAGGCTGCCTGCAGACACTGATGCTGGTAGTGGGCTGTGGGCCTTCTCTCCTATGGTAAATCACTCCATCCTCACGACTGGCCCTTTGCATGGGGTGGTAAGAGGCACGGCTGGCTGCCTGTGCCCAGTCAAGGCAGAGCCCACGTGGCCAGCCTCTGCCCTGGTCCCACAGCACCTGGAGGAGGACTCAGCCGTCTGTCTCGTCTCCCCCAAAGCAAACCAAATTCCACAGGGCAAGTTGGGGACTGTTTCCTTTTATGAAGATCTTAGGAGGAGGGGGAAGGTGTTTACATGAGACACCACACTGCAGCCTTTATCAAAACCTCTGTTACATGGCGTTGTTTTTCCAGCAGAGCTCTCCAGCCTGAAATTGCTTTGTCTCGCTCTTCCCCCCTGCTCCTCACATTCACTGGCTCCACATTTTCCTCTCATTTAGAATCTTCCCAAACCGCTCGCCATGCCACCCCCAGCAAACCCAACCATTCACATCCCATAACCATCTTACTCCTGAGATTTTGAACAGCACTTAGCTCTCTGCCTTCCCCAGTCTTGCATCTTCTCACCCATCACCTCGCTAAGCAGACACTCTATGAAAGACACTGAAATCCAACCTGCCCCCTGCCAAACACTGATGAAGAAATCAAGACTTACATTTATAGGAGGTAGATCAGTGGTTCCCTGGGGCTAGGCTGGGTAATGGGAATGGGGAGTGGCTAAGAAAAAGCACAGGGTCTCTTTAGGGGAAATGAAAATGTTCTAAAATCAAACTGTCATGGGACTTCCCTGGTGGTCCAGCGGCTAAGACTCTGCGCTCCCAGTGCAGGGGGCCCAGGTTTGATCCCTGGTCGAGGGAACTAGATCCCACATGCTGCAACTAAGAGTTCGCATGCCACAGCGAAGACTGAAGATCCCTCTTGCTCAACTAAGGCCCGGCGCAGACAAATAAATAAATAAACCCGATCATGGAAAAAATAAAATTAGATTGTCATGATAGTTACACAATTCTGTGAACATACTAAAACCCAATTAACTGCATATTTTAAATGCGTGAGTTTTATGATATGTGAATTATATCTCAAAGCTTTTATTATATCTTTAAGGTTTTAAGAGAGAGAAGGGAAGAAGCTGACATGCGTTTGAGCCACAGAGTGACCCAGTCATGGTATCACACAGCCAGGAAGCAAGCCCAGGTCTCTGTGACATCACATTTTGTGCACTGAGTACCACACCACAGATACACAGCACATCCCAGGCTCCAAAGCACTTCTGCATCCACTAGCCCCTGGCTTCTCAGGACAATTTTCATGCCTCAGAAGCATGAGTCTGACTGCCAGGGTTCAGATGCCAGCTATGCCATTTAATGTGTGAGCTGGGTGCACTGTTTAGCTTCCTCCTCACGGAACTATTGTAAAGATTAGATGAGATAATACATGTAAAGTGTTGGAACAGGGCCCAGACATAGTAAGAGCACCATAAACGTTCCTGACGATTCCATACTATAGGCAAAATATTTGACTATGAGTAGTGTAACAGTTTGACCAGAGTTTTGAGACTGAAATCTGGCCCCCCGTCTTCTGAGTCCAAACCCCAATTCCTTTCTGTTCCATCATGCAGGCCTTATCCTCCCTCTGTAAGCCATTCATCATGGCCACACAGCACGATCTTTTAAAGATAAATAAGCTCTAAACAAAAAAAAAGATTTTTTAAAATAACATTGTAGTGTTCTGTGCTCGCAATGCAGGGGCCCCAGTTCAATCTCTGGTCAGGGCACTAGATGCCATATGCTGCAACTATGCCCTGGAGGAGTCAAATAAATATTTAAAAAAATAATAATAATATTGGCGTGTTGAAAGTCATAAAGAAAACAGTGGTTCAGTAACGTGATTTCTTTCATGGCATGAAAAATGCCATAAAAACAATCAGAATTCAAGTGACAAAACACATGTAACTTACTAGAGGCGAATAGTTTATTCCCTAAAATGGAAACAGCTTCTACAAAAAAATATAATAAATTAGGAGTAAAATGGCACCACTGCAGTAGACAATGAGTGAAAGACATGCTAAAACAAACGAAATGTAATTGGCTGTTAAATTTTTGAAATGACAGCTTCTCTCATAGCAAAAGAAAAAGCAATATGTCATGTTAGTCTCTCTCCCAGCTTCAAAGGTGATTCATCATTCTATAAATGAAATTCGAACTCCTTGCTATGAGCCGTCAGATCCCAGGTATTCTGGTCCTGCCGACCAGTCTAATCTCAGATCACACTACTCCCCCTTGCTCAAGTCACACGGACCTCCTCACCCTTCCTTGAACAGGCCTGACTCTCTCCTGCATCAAGGCCTTTGCATTGTCTCCTCTGCCTGGCATTTTGCATTTCAGAAAAAAAAGTCACATCTTGGGGACTTCCCTGGTGGTCCACTGGTTAAGACTCTGCATTCCCAATGCACGGGGCATGGGTTCAATCCCTGGTCGGGGAACTAAGATTCCACATGCTCCTGCATGCCACACGGTGCATCAAAAAATAAAAAATGCAGGTGTCCAGGTACCACTCCAGAGACTGATTTAATTGGCCTGAGACTGGTATTTAAAAAAGGCACATCTTTAGAGAGGCCCTCTCCAACTTCCATATCTAAAGCAGTCACAGTTACTTTCTAGCATAATTCTCTCTGCAGCATTTATTGTTATCTGACATTTTCCCAACATCTGTGAGTCTGGGTCTGCTGACTAGTTTTTCTGTTGATTATTCCTGCTGTTTGCATGTATAGTCACTTTTATTACATACTGGACATAGTGGATAATGTTACCAGGAACCTGTTTCTTTTTTATTATTATTATTACATATTGGACTTGTGGATGACACGTTACAGGGAGTCTGGACGCATTATCTTCCTTAAAATAATGTGGAGTTTTGTTGTGGCAGGCAGTTAAATTAGTGGTAGATCATCTTGATTCTGCAGGGGCTTAGTTTTGCTAGGGTGGGGCTGTTCGGGGTTTTAGTTTAGTCTTAAAAAGGTGTGGCCCTTAACCTTGGGTTTAATCATAAGGTGAGGCCCTTCTAGCATTTCAAAAGAAAACGTTAGGCAATTACCAAGTTCCTCTAACTCAGTGGAACTTGAATTACAAACTCTTGTTTTCTCAGCATCAGGCAGCAACTGAAATCTCTTCTTCCCCACTCCTCTTTCTTGCTGGGTTCCCTAAAGCATCCCTCTGCCTATGCAGTTTCGAGCTGCCAAATATTTGAGGAGAATTCGAATGAGGACATCTCTTGCCTTTCTAGGATTTTCCCTCTCGAGTTTTAGCTTTTCTGGTAGCCCCACACTCTGACCAGTAAAGCTGCCCCGTTCTGTTGCAGCTCTTCAAACTGGGTAGTGTTCTCAGGAGGAAAGTGAAAAGTGTTAGCTGCTCAGTCATTTCCAACTCTTTGCGACTCCATGGACTGTAGCTCGCCAGGCTCCTCTGTCCACGGAATTCTCCAGGCAAGAATCCTGGAGCGGGCAGCCATTCTCTTCTCCAGGGGATCTTACCCACCCAGGGACTGAACCCTGGTCTTGTGCATTGCAGGCAGATTCCTTACCGTCTGACCACCAGGGAACCAAAAAGCTGCTTAAATGAACCACTCACTTCATCTTCATCTTTTCTCTCAAGGACTGTTTCCTCCTTGGCTTTGCCTGGTTTTGACTGCTCCTGAACCACTGTATTTTATGTTTTATCATTAACCGATAAGGGCTTTTGGCCAGAGAACCAGACTGATAAAAGCTAACCTTCCATTTCCAGACCAGAGCTCATGAACTAACACGGTTTTGTTTATTTTCTGTCTCCCCTCTTGTTCAGAAGTTTCAAAGACTTCCTCTTCACACTGTATCCTCAGTACCTGTAACTCCACTCAACAGATGGTACTGCTTAATAAAATAACAAATGAGCAAATGAAGAATGAATGAATCAATTCCATGCCTAGATAACAATCACAACCAACCTAACTTTCTGCTCCTCGTCCCAGCTGCCAAATCAATTTCACTAAAACAGAGCACCCGCAGCTCCTGTCACTGCATGTTGAAACTCCACAGTGGGCGGCTTCCCTGGTGGTCCAGTGGCTAAAACTCCACGTCCCATTGCAAGGGGCCCAGGTTTGATCCCTGGTCAGGGAACTAGACCCCACATGCCATAACTAAGAGCTCTCATGCCGTAACGAAGATCAAAGATCCTGAGAGATGCAACTAAGACCTGGTTAGTTGCCAGCCAAATAAATAAATAATAAAACATTTTTTGAAAAGATATGTTAGAATTTAAAAAAGAAATAAAGAAACTCCAGAGTGGGAAGGCTGGTGGGGAGGGACACTGGTCACTCTATTCTTTGATGACACCGGGATGGGGTCCTCTTTGGGCAAGACACAGGTGACTTCCTGAAGGACCAACAAGCGTGACCACCACAGTGAAGACTTCCCTGTTGCCCCCTGCCCTAACCTGCTCCTTCCCTTCCAGCTTTTCTCCAGGAACCACAAACTGGCCCAGGACTCCATCCAGGCCTGCCCGAACATTTGACTGAATTGGGCATTTGTTTCTCAGAAACTCCACTCCAGCGAGGACCGTCAGCAACAGAAAGTAACCCTTGGCAGGGGGAGGGAAAGGGTCTGGGACTGGAAAAGGGAGAAAGCAGTACTTGCTTTCATAGGTGATCTTTGAGATGGGGCTGGACACACAGCCCAAAACATCACAGGAGCCTATAGGAGCCCAGGGGCCAGGGTCTTCCCTTCCTCCCCAACCAGAAAACCCAGGCACGGTACTTCAGCAGGCATGCAGTTGTAACAGGGGGCAAGTGAAGCGTCCAAAAGAGGTAGGGAAATGCCACCTTCCCACCACTGGACAGATGAGGAAACTGAGGCCCAGAGCGGGGGAGAGCAGGACACCCAAGCACAGTACCTGTCAAGGCCTCAGCTTCCTCCTCTGTCACTTGGGTCACTGCTGCAAGTCCCCCCTCCCTCTGCCGTCCGAGGTCCTGGGTTCAGTGACCCATCTCTCCCTGCATATGTCCCAGGCGACGCCAGGAACACAAGGAGACACAGCTCACTGTCCCAGGTAGAGACGGTGGGTCTAGCAGGAGACAAGGGCAAACAAGCCCCTCAAGTCCAGGTGTCTGGGGGCAGCGGAGGGAGCTGGGCCTTCGGACTCTGAAGTCACTGAGGATCCGGAGGAGGCAGAAGGTGAGGGATGCGGGTCACAGAGCTGCCTTGGCAGCAAATGAGAAAAGGAAAAGGAATCTGGGAGCAGTGGGGAGGCCAAGGGGAATTCTCAGCAGCGGAACCCTGGGGCTTTGCCAAGGAGGGGGCTGGGGGCCTCTGGGGAGAACATTTTCCACCCAGAGTTGAGGGGTGGGTCTGGGTCCTCCCAGAAAGAAAGCTGTTTCTCCAGGGGTCAATGGAGGCAGAGACAAGGCCCAGACTTGGCCAAGCTAAAGATGCTCAAGGGATGGGAAGGAAACCAGGCATTTTGGAAACTGACTGTACTGTCATTTGAGCTCTGCTCCCTGCAGGCACATGGGAGGTGGCAGGAGGAGCTCAAAGCAAAGACCTGATGCCCTTCATCATGAGAAGGCTCTCCCATTCCAAGAAGGCCCCCTCCACCCGCACCCAGGCCCCTAGCCTCACTCCACTTGCCTGGGAGCCTTGGGTGGCTGTGCAGGGAGTGGAAGGGGCCCTCACTGGGACCTTGCAGGGTCCTCAGCGAGGACAAGGACGACCCCCGTATCTGGATAGTCACACCACCACCACCACACCAGGCCCCCAGGTGCGGGTCACAGTGCCTCGTTCAGGCAGTGAACAAATGAATGAAGCCAGGCAGGTAACCATGCACCGAGCGCCAACTGCACCTCATGCATTGATTTGTTCAACAAATATTCCCTGAGAATCTCACGGGTGCCGGGCAGGGTGCCAGGCACTGAGGGTGCAGGGCTGAGCCACACAGATACAACCCAGCCCTGTCGCCAGACGGGCTGGCAGGGGCCAGGCTCTGCGTGGAAGATATGGAGATGGTAACAGAATCCCTGCCCTCGTGGAGCCGCCCACAGTCTCTGGTCCTTGTTTCGTCTGCCCAGCAAACTTCCCGTCCCCTTCCCCTTCTTATTTATAGAGAATCTTCCTGTATCTCTGGCTGAGTGCGCACCAGGCTCACTGTGCTGTGCTATGCTAAGTCGCTTCAGTCGTGTCCGACTCTTTGTGACCCCATGGACTGTAGTCTGCTGGGCTCCCCTCTCCATGGGGATTTTCCAAGGCAAGAATCCTGGAGTGGGTTGCCATGACTGCCTACAGGGGATCTTCCTGACCCAGGGATTGAACCCAAGTCTCTTGCATAGCAGAAGGATTATTTACTGTCTGAACCACCAAGGAAGCCCAAGAATACTGGAGTGGGCAGCCTATCCCTTCTCCAGGGGATCTTCCTGATCCAGGAGTCAAACCGGGGTCTCCTGCATTGCAGGCGGATTCTTTACCAGCTGAGTTACCAGGGAAGCCCACAAGGCTCACTACTGGCCAATAATCATGCCCATTCCCAGGCCACAGTGACTGGCACTTAACAGGGCTGACCAGAGCCCCTCCTGGAACACTGAAGTCCCCTCTCTAAACCGGGGCTGCCAACAGCCACGTTTCCTACCAGGAGGAAAAGACCTTTCTGCTGTAGGCAAGGAAGGGATACTATGGGAAGAGACACAAAGCTGAGAGACGGAAGGAGGGGGAGCGAGTGCCCAGGGTGCAGAATGTCAGGCCCGTCCCTGAGTTCTTACAGCTCTTCAGTGCTCCATGCATCATTCAGGGTCGTTTGCAGCTACATTTCTCTCTCTTTCCTTTTTGTTTTTGCTGAGCTGGTTTGCATCAGGATTTTGTCCTTGTGACCAAAGAATTCTGATAAACACACAGCCCTAGGTCCTGGAGCCAGAGCATTTCTCCCAGTCTGGAACACCGGTCCATGCTTCTGACTCCCCTGGAAGCCTAGTGCCCAGGTCCCCTATGACCATCAGACCAGTAATGGGCTATCTGGGCTGATGGCTGCATGGGCCATGTCACAGGAGGTGCTGGAGGCTGGACCCACCCCATCCTCCTGACCACCTTTCCAGCTGCCCCTCCAGAGGTTTTCTCATTCGTGACAATGACAAGTTTTTGTGAAGCACTGAACGAGGTACTACAGGGAATTAAGGATATGGTTTCTGCCTCAAGATGTTTACAGTGAACCTGGAAAGGCAAAACCAAGTCATGAAAAAGTTACAGGCAATATAACAACATGTGCAAAACCATCAGGTCTAATTCATACTGCATGGTTTGGGTGGTTCTTGTTCGGTTGCTAAGTTGTGTTTGACTCTCTGCAACCCCATGAACTACAGTATGCCAGTCTTCCCTGTCCTTCACTGTCTCCTGGAGTTTGTTCAAACTCTTGTCCATTGAGTTGGTAATGGCCATCCAACCCTCTCATCCTCTGTTATCCCCTTCTCCTCCTGCCTTCAGTCTTTCCCAGCATCAGGGTCTTTTCCAATGAGTCAGCTCTTCGCATTAGCTGGCCAAAGTATTGGAGCTTCAGGGTAAGTCTTTCCAATGAATATTCACGGTTGATTTCCTTTAGGATTGATTGGTTTGATCTCCATGCTGTCCAGGGGACACTCAAAGAGTCTTCTCCAGCACCGCAGTTCAAAAGCATCAATTAAAGTGGATAGAAATGATTTTCCAGGTAACTGATGGACTCTCTGGTGTGGAGTCTCTGCTTCTCAGACATCCAGGGCATGATCCTGGAAGTTTACTCCTGTGCTCAGAAGTAACTGGGTTTCAAAGCTACTTGCCCTACATTGAGTAACTCCATCTCCTTCCTCCTGGGTGAGGGTCACCGTGGCCTCCTTTCCCGTCTGCTGCGAAGTATACACAATGGGCTGGTCCTGAAGCCAAGCACAGAGGCTCACACTGTTTCTCTCAGGAGCAAGCCTCCCAGCTGTCCCGACAGCCTCTGGGACTCAGCCCAGCAGTGGAGGCAGCCAGAGGTCTGACCTCAGATAAGACGGCTGTTCCCATTACAAGCTGAAGACATCATGCTGAAGGAAGCGGAGGGGAAGTTCATTCTAGCCCAAGGCCTGGCACGCAGCAGGCAGGCTCTCCAGAAATATCTACTGAATGAGAGGCATGTCAAACAAAACCCTGAACGGCACAAGCAGAGACAAGGACACGGAGAAGGTTCCAAGCTGGGGCATGGAGGAGTAAAGACTGGGGACCCAGCGACCAGCCTGGCTCAGCTCCTAGAGAGCTGGGGACCAGGGACCAGGTGGCGGGCTGGGGGAAGCTGACCAGGTTTGGTCCCAGAGGACACGGCAGGGGGCGCTTCCAGCCACTGAGCCTCACCCCTCTCTCCCCCAGAGGCACCCCTCCCCAGGCCACACAAAGGCCAGGGGTCATCCCAGGGAGAGCCAGGGGCCGCCCACCCAAGGAGCCGCCTGCCAGAAGGAGCAGCTGTTTTCAATGAGCCGCTGGGCCCTGAGGCCAGGCCTGGAAATGTCTGAGTCAGCACAAGCTGCCTGCCCCCGCCCTGCTGAGGGGCCAGCCCTGAGGACCCCGGCACCTCACCCTGCACCACCCTCTACTAGAGGCCGTGTCCATGTCCGGGCTCGCACACTGGACCTGAGGGTGGTGGGAGGCAGCACATTCCTTCCATGGAGGGCAGGAGAGTCATGACTTTGAGGCCCACTACCCCACCCAACAGTGCAACAGCCCCACCAAAATCCTGGGATTAGTGTGGACTTCTCCCGACAGACCGTCCACCCTCCAGGCTTTTCACACTCTCCGTCCTCCTGTCCAGCTCCTCCACTCCGGCCAGGCCAAAGTGCTGGCCTTCCACTGCTTACAGAGCCTGTGACAAAACTAAACACAGACAGCAGCACTCCCACCCCACCCCAGGCTCCGCTGACACGTGCCCGTGTGTTTGTGTGAGTGTGCGTGAGCACAGTGTCATGCAGTCAGTTCCCCCACCCTAGGAGAGCTTTCTCTGGCACTCATTTCTGGACATGCTCTTCTCCTCCCTTAGAATGTCTGTGCTCCACAATGTGATACACTGCTTTGCAAGTGTGCCCAGTCGGTTCAGTCCTGTCCAACTCTATGCGACCCCAGGGACTGTACCAGGCTCCTCTGTCCGTGGGATTCTCCAGGCAAGAATACTGCAGTGGGTTGACATGCCCTCCTCCAGAGATCCTCCCTACCCAGGGGACTGAACCCCCAGCACCCAGGGTTCCTGCACTGCAGGCAGCTTCTTTACCGCTCAGCCACTCCGAAGGGCCACACTGGGTTCTACCAAGATGTTACAGCACTCTGGCAGAGGATGGGTTAATAGATGGGTTTGCCACCTAATAAATGCACCAGAACGGTGCACGGTGAAGAGGGGATGGGAATTCAGGTAAATTTTGTAAAGGCAAGTTTCACCCTCCCAAGGCTCTGCCTGGGTGCCCCCCACCCCCGCCCGCGGGGTCAGCTGAGTGGGGCTGCCCGCCCTCCCCTGGTTCTCTGAGACGCAAAACCTCTCCACCCCCTACCCCACCTCCCGGCGATTTAGAGATGTTTGCTCTCATTCCCTGCTGGGTTTTGTCTTCTCAGTCTGAAGCATCAGGATCTCTTCGGCTTATCCTTTCCCAGGCCTGGTCTTGTAGGAAGCCTAGGAGGGGCTGGGCTGGCCGAGCCTAATTTCGCCCATAACCTCTTGGGAGGACCGGGCACCCTCTGCTCACGAGCAGCTCCCGGGGCCTGGCTCCCCTGCCCGGTCCCCACGTCTCTTCCTCACCAGAGCATCCCAGCGGTGGGCCACCTGGACCCCGTCTTCCCTCACACACGCCTCCAGGACCTGAGATGCTGGGACCTGTCCGCCCTCGGAGTTCCGGATCTACGGCCGCTGGACCCCTCCTTCCCTAAACCCGGGCTCTGCGAGCCGCCCTCCTGCCCCCGCAGTGCACCCCCACCTAGGCCGTGCGCCCTCCCTCCGTGATGCGCCCCCCACCCATGCCCGCGCCCCCATCCCCGCCGCGCGTCCCGGGCGTTTGGGCGCTGGCCTCCCCCACACGCACCCCCACGGCTCCGAGGTCCCGCCCGGCTCCCCAGCCCAGCTCTGCGAACCCCGGGTCCGCGGCCCCCGGCGGCGCCGTCTGCTTGAACGCAGCCAAAATAAACAGCCCAAAGCCACTTCCTCCCCCGGGGGGCAACTTTCACAACAACGGCCGGCTCCGGTCGCGGCAGGAAGTGGCTTTCTGGGCCAGCACAATCCAACCTCACTGACGGGCCAGAGAAGGGCAGGATTCAGGACCCGGGGTTGGAGCCGGGCCCAGCTGCGCATTTGCGCCTGGACGGAGCGCGCGTGGGCGAGGGCGTCTCCAGCCGAGGCCCAGCAATCTCCGGCCCCTCTCCGCGATCACAGCCCGGACAGCAGTGCCCACTTACTCATGGACGCAGGCCCGATGGCCCCTGAGGGGCCACACTTGTCTTATTTATCTGTGGGAGTCACCAGCAGATTATTTTAGAATATCACGGACAGGAGCGTGAGCTCTAGCGGCAGGACCAGATCAGACCCTTCCTACCTGGTTGACTGAGGAGGAGTAAGCTAATAAGGAAAGCAGTTATGAACAGACATCCTGGCAGACTGAGAGAGAACAACTTTTTAAAAACTTAGTTTTGGGAATTGCCTGGCAGTCCAGTGGTCAGGCCACCGTGCTAACACAGCGGGGTTAGTGCCGGTGTGAGCATGGAATCAATCCGCGGTCTGCAAACTAAGATCCCTCAAGCCGCAGCTGGCCAGAAAAAAAAAGAGAAAGAAAAAGAAAAATTGTTTTAACTTCTGCAAAGTGGCTGCAGAAGTGTGGGGGTCCGGGCAGTAACTTAAGGGTAAAATATTAGAAACCTCCCCCACCGACCTCAGGGCAGCGCAGTGGTAAAGAATCCACCTGCCCCCTGCCAATGAATGGGCAAGATACAGGCACATACCTGGGGTGGGGGGGGGGGTGAGGGGGTGGGGGGGTGAGGGAGTGGGGGGGGCAGTGGGGGGTGGGGGAGTAGGGGGGGTGGGGGCCGGAGAAGAGTCCTTGAAGAAAGAAAGGGCAACCCACTCCAATATTCTTGTCTGGAAAATTCCATGAACAGAGGAGCCTAGTGGGCTACAGTCCATGGAGTCCCAAAGAGCTGGACAGGACTGCCCATGCAGGCACAGTAACTGCTTGCTGCAGAGTCCACAGAAAGAAAGAATCTTCTTTAGGCCTTTCTGCATTTTCCATAGTGAAATTTTTTTCAAACAACAATAAAAGAAACGTGCGGAGAATTGAACTGAAATGTAATTATTTGCTCGCGAAAAACTGAGATTTCAAATATAAACTCTGGATTCACAAGAAATATTTTATGAATAATTTCTAGCTAAGTTTTTCAAATATAGGAAAAAGGGGTAGGATTCCCACCCCCATTCACACAACACAATAACGTTGTCATTGGCAAAGTGCTCCTTTTCACAGCTATTTGTAAGGCCTCCCCAGACAGCCATTTTGCTTTTTTGCATTTCTTTTCCGAGAGGATGGTCTTGATCCCTGTCTCCTGTATAATGTCAGGAACCTCAGTCCATAGTTCATCAGGCACTCTATCTATCAGACCTAGTCCCTTAAATCTATTTCTCACTTCTACTGTATAATCATAAAGGATTTGATTTAGGTCATACCTGAATGGTCTAGTGGTTTTCCCTGCCTTCTTCAATTTAAGTCTGAATTTGGCAATAAGGAGCTCATGATCTGAGCCACAGTTAGCTCCTGGTCTTGTTTTTGCTGACTGTATAGAGCTTCTCCATCTTTGGCTGCAAAGAATATAATCAATCTGATTACAGTGTTGACCATCTGGTGATGTCCATGTGTAGAGTCTTCTCTTGTGTTGTTGGAAGAGGGTGTTTGCTATGGCCAGTGCGTTCTATTGGCAAAACTCTATTAAGTCTTTCCCCTGCTTCATTCTGTATTCCAAGGCCAAATTTGCCTGTTACCCCAGGTGTTTCTTGACTTCCTACTTTTGCATTCCAGTCCCCTGTAATGAAAAGGACATCTTTTTTGGGTGTTAGTTCTTCATAGAACCGTTCAACTTCAGCTTCTTCAGCGTTACTGTTTGGGGCATAGACTTGGATTACTGTGATATTGAATGGTTTACCTTGGAAATGAACAGAGATCATTCTGTCGTTTTTGAGATTGCATCCAAGTACTGCATTTCAGACTCTTTTGTTGACCATGATGGCTACTCCACTTCTTCTAAGGGATTCCTGCCTGCAGTAGTAGATATAATGGTCGTCTGAGTTAAATTCACCCATTCCAGTCCATTTTAGTTCACCGATTCCTAGAATGTCAATGTTCACTCTTGCCATCTCCTGTCTGACCACTTCCAATTTGCCTTGATTCACGGACCTGACATTCCAGGTTCCTATGCAATATTGCTCTTTATAGCATCGGACCTTGCTTCTATCACCAGTCACATCTACAACTGGGTATTGTTTTTGTTTTGGCTCCATCCCTTCATTCTTTCTGGAGTTATCTCTCTACTGATCTCCAGTAGCATACTGGGCACCTACCGACCTGGGGAGTTCCTCTTTCAGTATCCTGTCATTTTGCCTTTTCATACTGTTCATGGGGTTTTCAAGGCAAGAATACTGAAGTGGTTGGCCATTTCCTCCTCCAGTGGACCACATTCTGTCAGACCTCTCCACCATGACCCGCCTGTCTTGGGTGGCCCCACAGGGCATGGCCTAGTTTCATTGAGTTAGACAAGGCTGTGGTCCTAGTGTGATTAGATTGACTAGTTTTCTGTGAGTATGGTTTCAGTGTGTCTGCCCCTCGATGCCCTCTTGCAACACCCAAGCAAAGGAGAAAAGGAAAGATATAAGCATCTGAATGCCGAGTTCCAAAGAATAGCAAGAAGAGATAAGAAAGCCTTCCTCAGCGATCAATGCAAAGAAATAGAGGAAAGCAACAGAATGGGAAAGACTAGAGATCTCTTCAAGAAAATTAGAGATACCAAGGGAACATTTCATGCAAAGATGGGCTTGATATAGGACAGAAATGGTATGGACCTAACAGAAGCAGAAGATATTAAGAAGAGGTAGCAAGAATACACAGAAGAACTGTACAAAAAAGATCTTCAAGACCCAGATAATCACGATGGTGTGATCATTCACCTAGAGCCAGACATCTTGGAATGTGAAGTCAAGTGGGCCTTAGAAAGCATCACTATGAACAAAGCTAGTAAACGTCATGGAATTCCAGTTGAGCTATTTCAAATCCTGAAAGATGATGCTGTGAGAGTGCTGCACTCAATATGCCAGCAAATTTGGAAAACTCAGCAGTGGCCACAGGACTGGAAATGGTCCGTTTTCATTCCAATCCCAAAGAAAGGCAATGCCAAAGAATGCTCAAACTACCGCACAATTGCACTCATCTCACACGCTAGTAAAGTAATGCTCGAAATTCTCCAAGCCAAGCTTCAGCAATACGTGAACAGTGAACTTCCAGATGTTCAAGCTGGTTTTAGGAAAAGCAGAGGAACCAGAGATCCAATTGCCAACATCCGCTGGATCATGGAAAAAGCAAGAGAGTTCCAGAAAAACATCTATTTCTGCTTTATTGACTATGCCAAAGCCTTTGACTGTGTGGATCACAATAAACTGTGGACAATTTTGAAAGAAATGGGAATACCAGACCACCTGACTTGCCTCTTGAGAAACCTGTATGCAGGTCAGGAAGCAACAGTTAGGACTGGACATGGAACAACAGACTGGTTCCAAATAGGAAAAGGAGTACGTCAAGCCTGTATATTGTCACCCTGCTTATTTAACTTATATGCAGAGTACATCATGAGAAACGCTGGGCTGGAAGAGGCACAAGCTGGAATCAAGATTGCCGGGAGAAATATCAATAACCTCAGATATGCAGATGACACCACCCTTATGGCAGAAAGTGAAGAGGAACTAAAAAGCCTCTTGATGAAAGTGAAAGAGGAGAATGAAAAAGTTGGCTTAAAGCTCAACATTCAGAAAACGAAGATCACGGCATCTGGTCCCATCACTTCATGGGAAATAGATGGGGAAACAGTGGAAAGTGTCAGACTTTATTTTGGGGGGCTCCAAAATCACTGCAGATGGTGACTGCAGCCATGAAATTAAAAGATGCTTACTCCTTGGAAGAAAAATTATGATCAACCTAGATGGCATATTCAAAAGCAAAGACATTACTTTGCCAACAAAGGTCTGTCTAGTCAAGGCTATGTTTTTCCAGTAGTCATGTATGGATGTGAGAGTTGGACTATAAAGAAAGCTGAGTGCTGAAGAATTGATGCTTTTGAACTGTGGTGTTGAAGACTCTTGAGAGTCCCTTGGACTGCAAGGAGATCCAACCAGTCCATTCTGAAGGAGATGAGCCCTGGGATTTCTTTGGAAAGAATGATGCTAAAGCTGAAACTCCAGTACTTTGGCCACCTCATGTGAAGAGTTGACTCATTGGAAAAGTCTCTGATTTTGGGAGGGATTGGGGGCAGGAGGAAAAGGGGATGACAAAGGATCAGATGGCTGGATGGCATCACCAATTCGATGGACATGAGTTTGAGTGAACTCCAGGAGTTGGTGATGGACAGGGAGGCCTGGCGTGCTGAGATTCATGGGGTCACAAAGAGTCGGACATGACTGAGCGACTGAACTGAACTGAAGTGCCCCTTGGGGGCCCAGCTGTATCCCGGCCTCTCCATGTCCTGGGCATTTGCCTGGCACAGTCTGGCCTCATGGTAAGTGTTTGCCAAATTACAGAATGAATATGAACCAGAAAGTCTTAGTAGTCATGGTGTCAGTCCCTTAGAATGTGGAAACAGAAACACAGAAAAGTTAAGTCATTTGTCCAGGAACATTCAAACAACTGGAACCATGGCATTTCCATTGAGATGAAACTTTATGCAAGCCTTGAAGCGTATCAGCCAGTATTTGCTTATATAAGTTGACCATACAGTTTACTGTCTCATATGGAGAATGAAAAGGGGAGGCAGTAATCATTATAGCACGACACCAAGCCTGAGTCACGGCTGTCCCAGGCAAACGAAGATACATGGTCATCCAGCACTTACGGAAAGAGACCACAAATAATGATATAAGTGACTGTTTACCATGTACTTGCTAGGTACCAGGCACTGGCTTCCCCGGCTTTCTCCTTAATCCTCACAGCACTGCTCAGAAGTAGGTAAAACTCTTCTCTCTATTTGACAGATAAGAAAACTGAGGTATTAAAGACCTCAGAGATCAATCCTTTTGATAACACAGCTAGTAAGGGGCAGACCAGAGATGGGAGACCAGGGAGACCGGTCAGTTCCAGAGCTGAGCGCCAAAAGACTACTCCAGGCACTTTAAACTGATAACCCACAGGCAAATCACACACAGCCTTCACCGTAAGTGAAAGCAAAGTGAGCCAACATGGAAAACGGGAGAGATTTCACATAAAAATCTGAATCTTCAGCATCTCTCAGAAGCATTGGGAGGCCCGTCCATGTTGAGCCTGTGTACCTGCAGGGAGCCAGTTGCAGGTTCTGGGGTTCCTGCCCATCTGAGAGGGGGCTCACCGGTTTGCCACAGCACCCCCCCACCCTTTGTGCACCCCCACCCCAACACTGAAGTGGAATGGGAATGGCCCCGTGTTATCACTTTTGAGCTACTGTTTTAAGGAGAGTGGAGAAACATTCTTCAATATTCCAGTCTCTATTAAAAATGACCAGAGGGCTGTACCTATTTCAAAACTGGGGAAAAAAAATAAAAAGGAAATGTGTTGGGAGGGGGGTACCTCCAAATTAGGCTCCACTGCCCCGCAACCACAATGTCCCTGCAACAGGCAGCATTCCTTTACCGAGATGTGTCTGAAACACACCAGAATATGATTCTGAGAAATCGTGACACGTTTCATGACAAGCTTTTGCTTTACTTACTGGCAGTCCCATGACTTTCTGACATGGCAGTATTCAAGGAGGACTTGTTTGGTTCTCAAAGCAAGCCATGGCACTCTGTTTTAAAACGCTGTGATGAGAAAACCCTTTTGAGAAGCTGCCTCAGCCTTTTACAGCGTGACAAGCCTGCTCACACGCAGAGTCTGGATATTTAGATAAGGGCCTGTGTTAGGGATTCCTACCTTAAGTTCCTGCTTTGCTTTTGAGGGGTACCTTTTATTTTTTATTTTTCTATCGTATGGCTGTGCCACACCACGAAGAATGTGGGATCTAGTTCCCTGACCAGGGATGGAACCTGTGCCCCTTGCATTGGCAGCACGGAGTCTTAACCACTGGACCACCAGGGAAGTTCCAGGGGGCTGTTTTTAAAATAACCACTTAGAGTTGAGCCCTTGAGAAAACTGTGGCCTCCACCCACACCACGTTGTAAGTACTAGGTGCCTCCTACCTGCTCTCTGTCTTGCCCCCTGTGTCTGAGGGCTGCCCTTCCCTTGGCCCACTGAGCCACCAACCCCCTGCCCCTCAACCCTGTTTCTGGGATCAAAAAGCAACAAATTGTTGGTTTTCTCTTCCTCTGTGTTGGTTTACTGAAATTGTCCCTTCAGCCCCAGCAACCCCAGGGTTTTCACTTCCCCAGAGTGGGAGTTCAGTGGATGTGGAAATACCTGCCAACCGACCCTAATCCACGTGAGTGGCTTGTGCCTCCTCTAACCTGCATATCCTTAACGAACATACCAGCTCCAGCTTCTCAACAAAGAAGTTAAATGAACTCAGAGTCTTTTTTGCTCGGGAACCTTCAAGATCTCCCTAAAACTGTATGCTAAAGAGTAAACACTCGCTGATCTCTGCAGTGACAGACCCATGGAAGCTTCCTTCCCCATACTGCCTCCAGAAGCCTGGAGAAGGGCTTAGGAGGGTGACTCTGGAATCTGGACCCACCCAGGTCCCAATCCCTTCTGGGGCCAGCTGCAAGCCTCACTGTGGGGAAGACACCAGTATCACCCATCCCATGAATTTCGGGGAAGATTAAGCAAGAGGATGCATAAAGATGTTCGGTACCTTTAGCCCTTGGTAATGGAAGGCCATTACTGTTTTATGACATTGAGGAGCCTCCGCCCCAGTGGGGGCCGTGAGCTCCAAAATCTGTTTGTTTCACAGCAGAGAGCCTGGGAACCAGGCCTCAGCAGACACTGCAATCTGGATAAGAGGAAATGATAAGAATAAATAAAGCCAAGGACTCGAGTGCTTAAAGCTGCTCTTCAGAAGAATTAAAAGAAAAATAAATCCACTGTCCAGATGCAGAGTCCTCCCCAAGTTCCCATGGGTGGGTCCCTGGCAACTATTGTTCGTTTCTGACCTCTGAGTTTGGGGGACCCTCCTCAGGTGTGCCTGCAAGGGAGATGCATGGTGAAGAAACTGTGAACGATGCGATGGGGGAAGAGGGGGGATTTCTGGGGAGGCTGGGGCAGCATGGGGTGGGCTGCTCTCCCCACCTCATTCTGGTGCTGCAGAAATCAAATCCAAATGTAGCCGTAGAGGGAAAATGAGGTCACAAAATGCAGCTGGGAGTGTGGAAGGAGGTGGCGCAGGGCCCCCACTACTTGGCGTGGCAGTGGACAGTCTGCATGGGACCCTCGCTGGGGCTCAGACAGTCACATGGCGGTAGGGCTCCAAGGATGGGGGGAGAGGGACTTCCCTGGTGGTCCAGTGGCTAAGACTCTGAGCTCCCAATGCAGGGGGCCCAGGTTCCATCCCTGGTCAGGGAACTAGATCCCACATACCTCAACTAAAGATCCCCCATGCGGTAACTAAGACCCAGCACAGCCAAATAAATGAATAAATAAGTAAATCATTAAAAAAAAAGAATGCAAGGAAAGGGTTGGGGCAGCACAGGCTGAGAATCTAGGAGTTATGGCTCTGATTCTGCTGCTGCTGCTGCTAAGTCACTTCAGTCATGTCCGACTCTGTGCGACCCCATAGACAGCAGCCCACTAGGCTCCCCCGTCCCTGGGATTCTCCAGGCAAGAACACTGGAGTGGGTTGCCATTTCCTTCTCCACTAAATGGCTCCTGCAGAGCAGGAGCTGTGTCTTATCAACCCATCCCCTTGGTTCAGGGCATACAACAGGTGGTCAATACATGTGTATTGCATGAGCTGGACGAGGGGAAGTGGAAAGGCAAGCTGCCCTGTGTCCCACAGGCAAAGGTTTAACATCCTCTGAATTTACATCCTCCTTTAACAGAAGATCTTGGACCAGTGGTTAAGAATCCACTTGCCAATGCAGGGGACACCGGTTTGATCCCTGGTCCGGGAAGATCCCACATGCTGCAGGGCAACTAAGCCCATGTGCCACAACTACTGATGCCCACGTGCCCTACAGCCTGTGCACCACGACAAGAGAAGCCACCGCAATGAGAAGCCCGTGCACCGCAGCTAGAGGGCGGCCCCCAGTCCCCGCAGCTAGAGGGCGGCCCCCGCTCCCTGCAACTAGAGAGAGCCCGAGTGCAGCAATGGAGACCCAGGGCAGCCAAAAATAAGCAAATAATAATAATTTTAAAAGATCACATGTGGACAATGAATAGAAGACAACAAGGGAATGAAGTTATCTGTTGTGTGACAGCACCATTTCACCTAATCAGGGTCACAACATGTATGGCAGTCAACACTCACGGAACACATTCCCCTGACCTCTTTTTTCTCATGGAAAGGTACATAAGTGTCCAAGGAGTGTCTTTACACAGCTCTGAAAGTACAAGGAAACATATTATTATGAATTTTGGAATTGGGGCCTGATGGCAAAACAAGTATTTTTCTCTGTTGCCAGGAGGTGGGAATTATGCATAACTTTCTATTATATTGTTATAATGTTTTTAAAGTAAATAAAACTGAGGGAAGAGAGACACAGTGGACATCTTAAGATCTTTGAAGGAACCAAACCTCTCTGCATTTCCCACAGAACCCGACTCGGTGCTCAGTGTTCGGGGAGTCTGACTTGCTCTGCCCTGGAAGCTACAAAGGGTCGTATACGCACACAAGACCACCATATGTACACACGTGAGCACCACTGTGGCAGCACCCAGACCTCCAGTGACACAACAGACTTCACCAACAGAGGAATGTCTGTGAGGGCCCTCCAAAGCCGTCTCCCTCCCCACCCTTTCGCTCCCTTTTTCTGATTCTGTCAGGATAATTTTAGGACCGTATTTTTAAGAGTACTCCTCCCACAACCGTCACATTTCCTCCCTCTCTGATATTAATTAAAAATCAACAGCACGGCTAAGAGAGCTCAGCCTCTGGTGTCTTCGCTGGGTTTGAATTCCTGCTCCTGAACTAGTCACTTGACCTCTTCATCCTTCAGTGCCCATACTCCTGTTTACTGCACAGGACGAGTACTGAGCACCTGGAATGTGCCAGGAGCTATGCTGGTGCTGCCCACTGGACGGCTGGCAGGACTCGCTGAGACGAGGGACAGAATAACTGACCACCTCGCTGCCCCGCACAAGTGAGCACATGGTGGCAGTAGTCCTGGAGGCTAACCCTTCTAGAGAAGAAGGTCCAAAGTCTTCAAAAATACAGACATTTGACCCAGAGTTCACTTCTTAGGAACTCAACTTGAAGAAATATGGATGGCTAATAAACACATGAAAAAATGTCCAATAGCATTTATTAGAAAAATGCAAATCAAAACTACAATGAGGTATCACTTCATACTAGTCAGAATTATTGTTGTTCAGTCACTCAGTCATGTCCGACTCTGCAACTTCATGGACTGCAGCACACCAGGCATCCCTGCCCTTCACCATCTCGAAGAATTTGCTCAAACCCATGTCCATTGAGTCAGTGATGCCATCCAACCATCTCATCCTGTCGGCCCCTTCTCCTCCTGCCCTCAGTCTTTCCCAGCATCAGAGCGTTTTTTCCCAATGAGTCAGCTCTTCGAATCAAGTGGCCAAAGTTATTTGAGCTTCAGCTTCAGCATCAGTCCTTCCAATGAATATTCAGGATTGATTTCCTTTAGGACTGACTGGTTTAATCTCCTTGCAGTCCAAGGGATTCTCAAGAGTCTTCTCAAACACCATAGTTTGGAAGCATCAATTCTTTGGTGCTCAGCCTTCTTTATGGTCCAAAACTCACATCCATACGTGACTACTGGAAAAACCATAGCTTTGACTAAACGGACCTTTGTTGGCAAAGTAACGTCTCTGCTTTTCAATATGCTGTCTAGGTTTACCATAGCTTTTCTTCCAAAGAGCAAGCGTCTTTTAATTTCATGGCTGCAGTCACCATCTGCAGTGATTTTGGAGCCCAAGAAAATAAAGTCTGTCACTGTTTCCATTGTTTCCCCATCTATTTGCTATTAAGTGATGGAACTGGATGCCATGATCTTAGCATTTTGAATGCTGAGTTTTAAGCCAGCTTTTCCACTTTCATCAAGAAGCTCTTTAGTTCCTCTTTGTTTTCTGCCGTAAGGGTGGTGTCATCTGCATCTGTGAGAATGGCCATCATCAAAAAATCTACAAACTATAAATGCTGGAGGGGATGTGAAGAAAAGTGAGCCCTCAGGCACTATTTGTGGGAATGTAAACTGATACAACCACTATGGAGAACAGTATGGAAATTTCTTTAAAAACTAGGGGGAAAAGCGACCATATAACCCAACAGTGCCACTACTGGGTATATATCCTGAGAAAATCACAACGCGAAAGACGACACGTACCCCGTGTTCACAGAAGCACTATTTACAATAGCGAGGACTTGAAAGTCACCTAGATGTCCATCAGCAGATGAATGGACAAAGAAATTGTGGTACATATACACAGTGGAATATTACTCAGCCATAAAAAGTGAAATTTGAGTCAGTTCTAGTGAGGTGGATGAAACTAGAGCGTATTAAACAAAGTGAAGTAAGTCAGAAAGAGGAAAACAAATACTGTATACTAATGCATATACATGTAATCTAGAAAAATGTACTAATGAACCCATCCGCAGCACAGGAATCGAGATGCAGACACAGAGAAGAGACTTGACACAGCAGGGCAAGGAGAGGGTGCGAGGAACTGAGAGACCAGGAGCACTGAAACATACATTAGCATATGTAAATCAGATGGTCGGCGGGAATCTGCCGTGTGATGCAGGGAGCTCAACCCAGTGCTCTGTGAGAACCTGGACAGCGGGATGGGGTGGGGACGCAGAGGGAGGGGACATACGTATGCCTACAGCTGACTCATGGTGATGTATGGCAGAAACCAGCACTACACTCTAAAGCAACTGTCCTCCAATTAAAAAGAAATACATTTTAAAAGAGAATCTATGCAAATATTTTGCTACACAGCATTACTGATGACAATGACGGGGTGAAAATTAATGTCCAACAATACGGCATTGACAGAGCCAAATGAAATACATTCATGCAATGGGAGACCACACAGACAACACCAATCAACTTGCAGCAGTATTCTGACATGAACAGATGTTCACACGAACTGATTTTTGAAACTGGATGTATAATATGACCTTGTTTCTATTTACTTTTAAATCAAGTAAAGTCTGAAAAGACCTTTGTGCATGCTTTTTTATTAAACTTGGGAGTCCAAATCTCCAGGCGTGTTTGTTTACAGAGCAAGTGCCCAGCCCTACAGTGTGCGTGCATGCTAAGTTGCTTCACTCCTGACTCTCTGCAATCCTATGGATTGTAGCCCGCCAGGCTCCTCTGCCCATGGGATTCTCCAGGCGAGAATGCTGAAGTGGATTGCTGTGCCATGCTCCAGGGGACCTTCTGGACCCAGGGATCGAACCCAAGTCTCTTCTGCTTTGGCAGGCAGGTTCTTTACCACGAGCGCCACCTGGAAAGCCCCAGCCCTACAGCCAGCCCACTGAATTAGAAGCTCAGAAAGGAATATCTGCATTGTAAATAAGACTCCCAGCTGATTCTGAGGCTCACCAGAATCTCAGAACCACTGTACATGCCTAAGTGTTAACAGTGGTTATTACTGACATATGGGATAGCTGGTGATTTTTATTTTCTTCTCTTTGTATTTTCCACAATTTACATGTTTGGAAATTAAAAAGAGATATGACCCGAATGTCTAACATGGGCTAGTTATGTATGGTACATCTGTACAACGGAATCTTACAGTCAATGGAAGCACTGGGTGGAATACACTGATGACACATTGGCATATGAAAAAATGTTACAAGTCAACACTGAAACCTTTACGTCAAGTGTTATAGAGAGAGAGGGGAGGAGAGGCGAGGAGACAGTCAGACAGCATAGTCTCTAAACTGTTAACAGTGGCTGTTTCTTAGCTGTGACATTTTCGGTAACCTGTCTTTTTTTGTAACTTTTTCAACTTTTGAATTGTGTACTATTTGTTTACAATCACCAAAATGTATTCTGATTCTGAAAAAATATATATGTAACACTGTCCTTCTCCAGCTTTATTCAGGTTTGCTAACTGAAGCTGCCCACAAGTTCAGATGAGCTGCTGAGGGTCTTGAGGGAGTGAGAGTCAGGGCAACAGAAAGGTGTCGGTGCATAAGAGGGTGAAGCCTTTCAATGAAGAAGGGAACCCCCAAGGGTTTTGTAAACTTTACTAAAAAAAAAACCAAGTGTGTGTGTGTGTGGGGAGAGATTAAAAAAAGATAACACACACACATATACACGCAAACACACACACACATACACACACACACACACTGTATGTACTACATGGCTCATGGGGCTCTATTTACCGGACCAGGGATTGAACTCAGGCCCTTGGCAACGAAAGCCTGGAGCCCTAACCACTGGACCACCAGAGAATTCCCCCCAAAATAAAAAATTTAAATGAACAACCAACAGGAGAAAGCTATTTCTAACAAACACAGCAAGAAGTTCATATAAGCCAATGAGAAAAATACAGAGATCCAGTAATTTTAAGCCCCTAAGACCTGAAGAGATGAGATGATAAAGAATACGTCTGAACAGGCAGTTGATGAAGAGGAAATATACACATCTAATGAAGTTACAGAAAAATGTGTAAAAGCATTTGAAAGCACTGGTAATACTGGTAATGTTATTTGCTGGATCCAATCCTTGGCTACATGGGTGTGTTCAGTCTGTGAAAATTCATTGAGCTGAACATTTATGGTGTTCACTTTCCTGTATTTATATAGGACACCAAGAATGAAAAACTTTAAGAGCAAAGCATGGAAAATACAAAATAAGAAATTGGGTGGGTGGAACAGGGTGAGAGAGAGAAGTTCATGAGTAAACGTAAGTATTGCAAAGTTCTCTCTCTGTCTTGCCTAATGTCCATTATATTATAATGCATACTCACTTGTTTACAAAAATAAAACAAGACCATGCAGGAAACCAAACAGACATAGACTCTGCCACTCGCGAGATGCGTGATCCGGCTCACAGCCTTGCTGGCTCAATTCCCTTATCCACGAAATGGAGGAATGTGAGGATTAAAAATATGGGGCATGCACAATTGCCTAATACTGACCCTGGCAGATTAGACGTGCTCAGTATTAACCTGGTTTCCATTTCTCTCATTTGTTACACATAAAGATTTCAAAAACGAGGAAGCCTTCCAAAAGCCCGTCCGTTGACTGGCACTTATCTGATATGCACTCCAATCTTGTCCGTAAGGATACTTAGTACATGTATTATTGAGTTTGCCTTCTCTCCGGCTGTCCCTTGCGTAAACACTCAGTTGATGAGCGCTAACAACAAGGGGTTTGTGTTTGAGGGTCTGTTAATGAAACAGCTCGAGGCTGATGCTGCACCCATCGTCCAGCTCTTGCTCCTGAAAGTCCTGAGTGTGCCTTCAGGAACCCAGCTCAGAGGGTGACTCTCCTACACCGGCCTCCTTGCCGGCCAGTAGGTGAAGCCCAGCTCCAACTCATCATTAAAAATAAAAACAAAAACAAAACCAAGACGGGCAAATGGGGAGTGGCTTGGGAAAACTAACCAAGGTCCCAGCCAGCTGGGTCTCAGTCCCAGGGGCCATCCACCCTGCACCCAGTGTCCACTCTTCCCTTCTGCAGCCAGGAGGCACCCCCTCTGCTGGACCCACCCGACAAGGCTCCCTTCAGTTCAGTTCAGTTCAGTTCAGTTGCTCAGTCGCCTCCGACTCTTTGCGACCCCATGGACCGCAGCATGCCAGGCCTCCCTGTCCATCACCAACTCCCGGAGTTCACTCAAACTCATGTCCATCGAGTCAGTGGTGCCATCCAGCCATCTCATCCTCTGTCATCCCCTTCGGCCTTCAATCTTTCCCAGCATCAGGGTCTTTTCAGTTCTTTGCATCAGGTGGCCTTAAAGTATTGGAGTCTCAGCTTCAACATCAGACCTTCCAATGAATATTCAGGATTGATTTCCTTTAGGATGGACTGGTTGTATCTCCTTGCAGTCCAAGGGACTCTCAAGGCTCCCTTAGCACTGGGAGATCTCCCCCTCCAAGGAGATTCTGGCCCCGTGGAATCACGTGCTGTGGGTGTGGCCCTGTTAGGAGTTGGGAATGGGCATGGGTGAGATGGGAGTCTCTCAGCAGGACAGGGAGAAAGCTGTCCTTTGCCACCCCATTGCTGCCAATTATAGACATGCTAAAAGAAAAAAAAATCACCTCTGTCAAATAATCAGTACACAAGAGAGGACTTCCCAAGTGGATAATTATCTGCTCGTCAACGCAGGGGACACAAGTTCAGTCCCTGGTCTGGGAGGATTCTACCTGTCCCAGAGCAACTAAGCCCATGCAGGACATCTACTGAGCCTCAGCTCTAGGGTCCAAAAGCCACGACGACGGAAGCCAGTGTTTCTAGAGCCTGTGCTCTGCAACAAGAGAAGCCACCATAATGCAAAGTCCAGGGACCACAACTAGAGAGAGCCAGTGCAGAGAAACCAAGACCCAGCACAACCAAAAATAAGTAAATAACTATAAATACACAACAGAGCAGAATGTGACACCCATCAGTTCAGCTCAGTCACTCAGTCGTGTCCGACTCTTCGCGACCCCATGAATCGCAGCACGCCAGGCCTCCCTGTCCATCACCAACTCCCAGAATTCACTCAAACCCATGTCCATTGAGTCGGTGATGCCATCCAGCCATCTCATCCTCTGTCATCCCCTTCTCCTCCTGCCCCCAATCCCTCCCAGCATCAGGGTCTTTTCTAATGAGTCAACTCTTCACATGAGGTGGCTAAAGTACTGGAGTTTCAGCTTTAGCATCAGTTGTCCCAATGAACACCCAGGGCTGACGTCCTTCAGAATGGACTGGTTGGATCTCCTTGCAGTCCAAGGGACTCTCAAGAGTCTTCTCCAACACCACAGTTCAAAAGCATCAATTCTTTGGTGCTCAGCTTTCTTCACAGTCCAACTCTCATATCCATACGTGACCACTGGAAAAACCATAGCCTTGACTAGACGGACCTTTGATGGCAAAGTAATGTCTCTGCTTTTGAATATGCTGTCTAGGTTGGTCATAACTTTCCTTACAAGGAGTAAGTGACTTTTAATTTCATGGTTTCAGTCACCATCTGCAGTGATTTTGGAGCCCCCAAAAATGAAGTTGCTAAGAGTCGGACATGACTGAGCGACTTCCCTTTCACTTTTCACTTTCATGCATTGGAGAAGGAAATGGCAACCCACTCCAGTGTTCTTGCCTGGAGAATCCCGAGGACGGGGGAGCCTGGTGGGCTTCCGTCTATGGGGTCACACAGAGTCGGACACGACTGAAGCGACTTAGCAGCAGCAGCAAAAATGAAATCTGACACTGTTTCCACTGTTTCCCCGTCTATTTCCCATGAAGTGATGGGACCAGATGCCAGGATCTTAGTTTTCTGACACATATGACTTCTGCTAAATTTTGGTGTGATCTTTACCAATTTTATCTTGCCTACTTACTTCAAATACATGTTCATTTATTGATATATACTACTGTGACTCAGAGGTTAAAGCGTCTGCCTCTAATGCAGGAGACCTGGGTTCGATCCCTGGGTCGGGAAGATCCCCTGGAGAAGAAAATGGCAACCCACTCCAGTATTCTTGCCTGGAGAATCCCATGGACTGAGGAGCCTGGTGGGCTGCAGTCCATGGGGTCACAAAGAGTTGGACACGACTGAGTGAATTTACTTACTTACTTACTTACACTCCCAAACAAATGATTCTGAGTCTTGATTTGCACTTAACATTTTAGAAAAAGGACTGTAATGTGTCTTTTAATTTTATAAAAACCATTTTAATGGCTATACGCTATTCCATGACAGCATACATTTCATTTATTCATTCTCTAGCTATTACTGGTCTTCAATTTGTAAGCAGATTCTCCTCAATTATAAATAATATTATATTGAACGTATTGTTACATCACTCTTTGTTGGTACTCTGATGGTACTCTGAGAAGGGTATCTCTTTTTTTATTGCTAGTGATTTAAAACATTTTCCAAAGCATATTGGACGTCAGTATTTCCTCTTGGTGAACCCTGTTCCCAGCCTTTATTGGCTTATCTTAAATGCCTTAAAACTAGTGGAGGAACTTCCCTGGTGGTCCAGTAGCTAAGAATCCACTTGGCACCATGCAGGGGACATGGGTTCAATCCCTGGTCCAGGAACTAAAATCCCACATACTAAGGGGCAACTAAGCCCTTGCATCACTCTAGAGTCCATGCTCCACAATGAAGACCCAGTATAGCCAAAATCAATAAATTCAATAATAATTAGAAAAAAACTTGTGGAGGTTCCGGTATTTTTCTCATTGGTTTACAGGAGCTTCTTGCCATAAATGTTCTAGATCTCTCCCGTTTTTCTTCTAAA
This sequence comes from Ovis canadensis, assembly GCF_042477335.2. Lineage (NCBI taxonomy): Eukaryota > Metazoa > Chordata > Mammalia > Artiodactyla > Bovidae > Ovis > Ovis canadensis. The sequence continues at coordinate 55,467,079 of NC_091255.1, read as the reverse complement.
TGTTAGCTGGGACACCCTCTGGTCACAACTGCTTCCACTAGGGGTAAGCGCTGTCTGACTGCCAGCAGCAGCACAGGTCAGCGTCGCCCTCTTTTTTGTACTTCACATACATGGGATCATAGGGCACGAATGCCTTGCATCTGGCTCAACAGTTTTGTGAGCTTCATCCACACTGTCGCATGTGTTGTGGGCTGTTCATTCTCAGTGCTGTGTGCTACTGACCTGTGTGGAGCCACCACAACCTAACCATTCCATTGTTGATGGGCGTTTGGGTAGTTTTCAGTTTGGGTCTCTTACGAATAGTGCTGCTAGGAGCAACTTTGCTTTTTAAAGAATATCGTTTAGTTTCTTAAATTATCGACCAAATAAAAGGAGAAAAGATACCTTTTTAGTGGAGAAATCTGGTAGACACCACCTGAACCAAGTGATCAAAGTCAGCAACACCAATAAGGGAACCAACTAACTTAACGTGACACAATGGGAAGAACACACTTGGTCCCACACCTGTGGTTTTCCTCCCAAAAATGTTTAGCATGAATTTAATGATTAAACAATCAGATAAAATGACTGCTAACATTCTAGCAAACGACTGGCCTGAAGTCATCAAAAATGGAATGTCACAGGGACTTCCCTAGCGGTCCAGTGGCTAAGACTCCAAGCTCCCAATGTGGTGGGCCTGGGTTCGATCCCTGATCGAGGAACTAGATCCCACATGCCACAGTGAAGATCGAAGGTCCCACGTGCCACAACTAAGGCCTGGCACAGCCAAATGAATAAATATGCAAGGTCATAAAAGAAAAAAAGACCAACTATTTTAGATTAAAAGAGACTGAGAGACATGACATCAAACTGAGTCCTGGACTTAAATAACAGCTGATACAGGGGGACAATGGAGAAATTCAAACACAAACTGCGTATTGGAAAAAAAGAGCTGTTGCATCTGTTATCTTCCTTGGATGTGATTATGGTTTTATAGAATGTCTTTGTTTTTAGTTGATACATGGTGAAATACTGATGTGAAATGTCATGTCTACAACTAACGCAAAGCTTCAGCACACACACACACACACACAGAATGAGGTAAAGCAAATGTGGCCAAATGTTAACCACTGGTGCTTCCAGGTGGAGAGTATACAAATGCTCACTGTATTTTCCCCTCAACTCTTCTAGTCGTTTGAGACTGACTGTAATACCAATGTAGCCCTCTGAGTTTTTTTCCGCACTCAACATTTTGTCTCTAAGAATCACTCATGTTGATGCATGCACTGAGGTCTGTCAGTTCACTGCTGCTGCTGCTGCTGCTGCTAAGTCGCTTCAGTCGTGTCCGACTCTGTGCGAACCCAGAGACGGCAGCCCACCAGGCTCCCCCGTCCCTGGGATTCTCCAGGCAAGAACACTGCAGTGGGTTGCCATTTCCTTCTCCAATGCGTGAAAGTGAAAAGTGAAAGTGGAGTCGCTCAGTCGTGTCTGACCCTCAGCGACCCCATGGACTGCAGCCTACCAAGCTTCTCCGTCCATGGGATTTTCCAGGCAAGAGTACTGGAGTGGGGTGCCACTGTCAGTTCACTACTGCATTATATTTCATTGTGTGTTTATACTCTATAATTATCCATATTTCTTTCAAGGTGCATTTTTGTTTTTGCTTTGGCTATGGTAAAACAGTGCTCCTAAACCACTCATCTCCTCAGATCCTCAGAAATGAGGTTAAGCATCTGTAAAGTTAGGAAATCCTTTCCTTGGGGACCAAGACTGACTACAAGGCTGTTTCCTGTTGAATTCCTACTTGACCAGGCTGCTCTGACTCAGGGCTGTTCTCTTTGTGGTCAAAAAGGTTCCTGACCCTGTGTCTGAGATTTCTGAGCAGTCTATTGCTTCCATCTTTCTTCTAAAAAACTTAACATTGCACCCCAAACTGAAATCAGTGCATATTTGCTTCTGGAACATTGCTCTCCGCTGGGGGTGGGGTGTTGCTCTTAAAATGTAAGCTTCAGGAAGGCAGAAGCCATGCCTGGTTTGTTCACCGTCAAATACTACACGTAGCACATTGTCAGTGCTCAGGAAAACAAAAACAAAACAGTTAGCCGAATGAATGAGGAACTGCTTGTCAGGGATCAGGCATGTACCTTCATTTAATTACTACCAGAGTCATTACAAATTATTTTGCAAGCTTGTTTTGTGGTCATGAGAAGTTTCCTTCTTAGATATATTTCCACGTACTGGCATTGGTTCTATATTTGTTGTTTAGAACTACGTAAGTTGTCCACTGTGGTGCTATCTTGGTTTGATTAGCTATGCTTTTGCTATCGGGCTTCTAGATGGTTTCCAGTTTGTTTTGCTACTACAAATAGGCCTTCTATGAACATTTGCTTTCTCCTTTTTGAGGTTGATGACTTACGAATTCCCCAAGCGGAATTATGAGGTCAAAGGATGTGAAGTCTTACTTACCTAGTTTCTTACATCTTGTCTGAAAGACTGAATCCAGAAAAACTGAACTAACTTACATGCCCCAGTCATACAGACGGAGAAGGCGATGGCACCCTCCTCCAGTACTCTTGCCTGGAAAATCCCATGGGCAGAGGAGCCTGGTGGGCTGCAGTCCATGGGGTCACTGAAGAGTCGGACACGACCGAGCAACTTCACTTTCACTTTCATGCATTGGAGAAGGAAATGGCAACCCACTCCGGTGTTCTTGCCTGGAGCATCCCAGGGATGGTGGAGCCTGGTGGGCTGCTGTCCTTGGGGTTGCACAGAGTCAGACACGACTGAAGAGACTTGGCAGCAGCAGCAGCAGCAGCAGCAGGCATACAGATGAGTTTCCTCACAGATCTGCCATGATTAGGTTTTCACTAGCTTAATTATGTATTTTTGAAAGTTAATTTCTAGTGATCTTTGCACTTTCTACATGACAAACTTGCTGGCTGAATTTTCTCAGCTGCAATCAGCTAGAAATTGAAACTAAAATTTTAAAATTATGATCTAGTTGTCCCATACTATTTACAAGTAGATTCCTTTTCGTATCAGGGTGTTGTTTCTGGCATGTCTCACATTAGTTCTTGTAACAGTCTAGGTCTATGTTTGAAATTCACTCCAGTCTACTGGACTCTTTTTCTGTTTAATTCAATGCCATGTTTCTCACGACTGTGACATCACCTAAAACTCTGGAAGGGCAACTCTCTTCATTGCCTTTATACTACTACAAACAAAATTCTCATCACAGGAATAAATTTACAACCATGGGAGTTGATGGACAGTATGATAACTTATGTGGAGATCATTTTCCAATATGTGTGTACTAAGTTGCTCAGTGTGTCCGACTCTTTGCAATCCCATGGACTGTAGCCCAGCCAGGCTCCTCTGTCCACGGAATTTTCCAGCCAAGCATACTGGAGGGGGTTGCCATTTCCTGCTCCAGGAGATCTTCTCCACCCAGGGATGGAAGCCACATCTCTGAGTCTCTTGTATTAGCAGGCGGATTATTTATCACTGCACCCCCTGGGAAGCCCCACTTTGCAATACACACAAACATCAAATCATTATGTGTATACCTTAAATTTAATACAATGTTATATGTCAATTACACTCAATAAAACCTGTGAGGGGAGCTCTTTGGGAACACCTGTCCGCTTTGTTTGATTCAATTAATATTTACTAAAGGATACCGTGTCCAAGGTTGGAGGCTGTGCCGAGTTGACAAAGCCTTGCCCCGGAGGTTCCAGTCGGTGAAGAGAGGGGAAGGATCCACCTGGGGGGCGGCAGCGATGAATTGAGAAAGGAGGCGGAAGAAACGCTCCTTCTAGAAGGCTAAAGCTGCGGGTCAGAGCGGGGACTGGGAGCCACACCTGCGGAGACACGCCCTCCCGGCGGCGGCGAGAGAAGCAGAGGCTTCACAGGCAGGACTCAGGGCATCGGAACGCGACTTGCTCAAGGGTTTGAAGAGGAAGGCTAGAACCTGACCGTGGAAGGCCTCAAATTCTCAGTTCAGAAAGTTGAGACTGGCGATAAAAGCAGCCCTTTTGAATCATGAGTCTGGCAATGATGTGGACTCTGGACTGAGGCTGGAAGCCAGGAGGCGGAGACCCCGGATGCAAACCGCATCGCAGAGGCCAGAGCTAGAGAGAACTTCCCAAACAGTGCCCGTCAACAGGGAAGCAGCAAAAAACCCAAAAAAGACAGTACATCCTTCCAATGGGCTACTGAGCACCGTTAAGAATGACACCGCTCTGAAGCCTGTCATGGAAAGGCCACGAATATTACAAAATAAAATTTAAGGTACTGTACAGCATAAAACGTGGTCCTGTTTGTGTAAAAGGAGTATTTGTATGTGTGTATATGCATAAAAAAGGGAAGATCACCCCAACTACTGGCAGTGACTACTGTTAGGCTGCGGGTCAAGGGAAGTGAGGACCTCAAATCGTTAAAACCTTACCCCTGTATGGCTATTTTCCACACAGCATGTATTATAAAACAGGCTCTCAGCAGCACGTATGCTACAAGGTGAGGCCAGCAGGGGCACGGGATTTAGTAATTAGGAAGCCTAATTACTAGAACCCCTGGGAGGCAGCTTCTTAGGAGGAAGGCTAGATGAGGTGGGATGACCATTGGCTGAAAGGGCAGAGTCCCAGGAACTCGGCTCCAAGGGAAGTTTAGCTGAAGAAGCTTCATTATAAAGAGAAGCAGCAGGAGGGGGAGTAAATTGAGGGGCGTAAGGGGTAAAGACAACTGAGGATGGGTATTTTTTTTTCTGTAGGATTTAAATTTACTTTCAGAAAAAGTATGGTTACTTTTAGGCACTTAACGGTAGTTAGCAAAGTGTCACCAAGCAATAATGGATAATCAAAGACCTACTTTGATTAAAAAAGTGGCTGCAGTTATTTAGAACTTTGTTGAGGATTGTTTTTTCATCTTTTCTCCCTCCATAATAAAAAATAGCACTAATTTAATATTATTTGCTAAGACGTGACTGTCCAGCATTGTTCCATGTATTTCATACATCTGTTATGTCATTTCTTACGACACCCCTATGAGGGACTATTATTTTTACAGATGAAGAAACGGGAGCATCTGCCCGAGTTCACACAGCTGTGCTGATTTACACCTAAGAGGAAGCCGGGGCGGGGCGCTCCCAGCCACCCTCCTCCTGCCTCAGTCTACCCTGGGGTGAGCTGTGTCTGCCCCCCATTCCACACACTTTCTGAGGATGTCGGGAGAGGCTGGGCAACGGGCTTCCTGTTTTACCCTGTAGGAGCTCCAAGCCCACTACAGCAGCTTCTGTGTCCTTCTAGAGATGAACCCCCCAAAAAAGGCCACCCCTCCATTCTGGCGTTTATCCCTGTGTTCGCCCTCTGTGAGCTTGTCTCCTTAGCCCAGGCGAGCCCAAGAGGCAGTGACCAGGACCCCTCGGGGTCCTTCTGAGAATCCTGAGGAGGATTGCCCTTCCTTGGAGGAAGGGCAGTGGTAGTCAGGCCAGAAGACGGGGAGGGCATGCCAGGCAGAGGGAAGGGTGTGTGCAAAGGCCTGAAGATGGCAGGGGGAATGCGTGGGGGGCTGAGAAGAAGCTGAGGGTTCCTAGCCACCATCCAGCAACACAACCAGGGCTTTTTTAGGGTGGGGAACTCAAGTTGGGGGAGGGCAGAGCTGAGGAGAGGTAGAGAGCATGGGCCCAGCCAGGCAGGATGGGAGGGGTATACATGGTCAAGGGGCTCAGAAGAGGGGACAGAGGATCTAAAGAGGGGGAAGGGCAGGAAGGCACCTAACTAACCACTGGAGTTCCACGTGGGGCTGCGGGTGGGGGCCCGGCCTAGCCTGTCCTCCAAGGAGCTGGAGCTGGCTGATACCACTGCGCAGCCTTCATCCCGCCTGTTGACAACACAGCTCCTGCTGAGAAGTAACTGGGATCTGCAGGGCCCAGGGTGAGGTCCAAGAGCTGCATCACCGCTCGATGGCCCACCCCACCCAGATTTATAGGATCCAGTTATGGGAAAGTAGCTGTCCCCCCCCATCTCATAATGGACTAAACAGGAAGGATACTTCCTGTTGGCAATGCTAAGGCCCTCCAAGCCCAGGGACCCCCACTGGGGGTGCAGGGGAGGTGGGCTCACAAGAACAGGCGGAGGTCATTCCCGCTTGCAGCACCGCCCAGGCTCAGTAAACATCCTCTGGCAGACTGGCTGAATGAACATGAACCCCTGACCTTGGGGTAGTGGGGCTCTTGCTCCACTGGATCCCTTCAGTCCCTCGGCAGCAGGCACCTCAGACCCCTGCGGACACCGAGAGGGGCTCGGACCTGAGTCTGGGGTCCCCAGGACGCGCGGAGAGACCAGCGCCCGGACAGCTGGGGGGTAACAGAGGATGCCCACCACCCCTTCCTGGGACTCTCCTCTGGAGGACATGTGGAGAGGACGTTCCAGAGGACTTGGAGCTCTGGCGGGGGGTACCCTCTACCATAGAATTTTCCAGCCTTTCCTAACATACCTATTTCACAGTGTTAATCTTAACAGATTCTCAGCAAGGTCTGGTAGTGAAGTGCTCAGGCTGAGCAGCCACACCTGGGTTCGAATCTCTTTCACCACGTTCCATCGGCGTGGAGGTAGGGTCTTGTGCAAACAACCTAACATCTTTCAGCTGTTGACAGCCAACGTGTGAGAGGTTATGAGACTTGGAGGAACCCTTGCCCGAACAGCATGCGTGCAGCACCGCGCCCAACACTTGGAGAATGGTAGCCACAGTGATACCACTTCACCCTGCTGATGGGCACAATGGGGCTCCTATTCAATGCTGAAATTAGTGGTGAATCCAAGTGAATGCCCTTCTGAGAACTTCATGTGGCTTCTGAAATCCTCTCATCGGCCCAAATCAACCACACCCTGCAGGCCTCAGAAAGCTGAGATTTCTCTCCTGTGTGCAGTGGGGACCAAGACCCTGGCCGCCGCCGCCTCCTCTGCCTACGCCTTTGCCTTGTTCACGTCACCCCAGGGGAGGGCCGGATCTCAGCACTAACCACAGCTCAGCTGGGCACTGTCTCAGCCCTGGCAGCTCACAGAAGGTGAGTGGTCAGGGGAGCAAGAAAGTCAAGGAAGACTGACTTTTGTAGGTGGATGGGTGGCTGTGGGCAGTAAGAAGGCTCTGAACTCCATGACTCACCAGGACCTGGGCCGGAAGAGCAGGCGACCTGTCTGGCGGACTCCGGCAGTAGCAGCAAGTACCTGATGCCTTTCCAAAGGAATGCCTCCCTCCCTGTCCTTTAGACAGCAGAGTCTGTCCCCATAGAAAGATTTCCCAAGGTCTCCTCGCTCCTCCACCTGGATACCTGATCCCCGGGGCTCCCAGCAGCCCTCTTTCTAATCCGCACCTCATTCCTCTGCTCAGAAACTCCCAGGGGTTCTCCAGGGCTCCCCACCGCCAGCCAGCAAGTCGCTTCCCCACTCTGGCCTCTTGGAAACCTGGCCAGTTTCCTCTTCAGTCGAGCTTCTCCCCCACCCTACTCAGGATCTCTCCACCCCAGCCCGGCCAGCTTCCACAGCCGCTCTAGCCCAGCCCAGCCTGCATTCCCAGTCTCCCTGCTCTGCTCTCCTCCCTGCCTCCCTCCTGGGGGCCTTGGTGACCACTTGCCTCACAGTTTCTTCTGCCACCAACAAAATTTTCTTTCTCTGAGGATGCAACTTAAACTCCTCTGTACCTTCCTTCCTCCCCAAGTATTTGGCTCAGCACAGAGCAGTAAAGGCGACAAAAATGCATCAGTACTGCAATTAACAGAGAGTCTTCCAGCCACAAGCTGTGTGGGTACTCCTCTGGGTACTCCACAGGGAATGGTGGAGAAAAGATGGATTCTACCATCCCACACCAAGGGGCTCTGTGGTGTCCCATCCTTTCCCCTCCTGGTGGTCAGGAAGCACTCGGCCCCCAGGATAAGTTTCACCCAGCAGCGCTGGCCTGCCAAACCAAATCCTATCTCCCACAAGCATTTCCTGGGGCTATTTGGATCCCGGTGCTGGTAAATTCTTCCCAGGGACCACCTAATTCGTCAGGTAGAGGGGGATGGAGAAAGAATTTGGCGCAAGAGGAGTATTCTGGGCAGAGGGAACACAGCAGGGAAGGCCCTGCAACGTCTTGCTCAACTGCTGTTCTGGGGACCAGGCCATCCCCACCCCATGTCCTCTCCATCCACCCCTGCTCACACCTAAGCTTCTTCGAGAGTGAGCAATGCAGTGCCACTGGGGACAGGCCCCTCCAAGGCTACGGGGGCTTCAAACCCACGGACACAGCCCGAGGAAGGGCAAAGGGGGGCCAGGAGGAGACCCAGAGGCAGAGGGCCACTCCAGGCGGTTCCCCTGACCCAGCCTCTCCCCAGGCATTTCCAGCTCACTCTGTCAAAGGCGCCACAGGGGAAAAGGCTGAGTCAGCACTCTGGCCACAACCCTCCCAGGGCCTGCCTGGCTTTACAATGGGCTCTGGGGCTCTGGGAATGGCTCCTCCACCCCTCCCACCCGGCCTGCCTTCACAGGGGGCGAAACTGCAGGCAGGAGAGCAGTAAGGCAAGGCAGGGGGCAGCCTGGGTGCCTTGACCTGCAGTGGGTGGGGAGTTACTGCCTGGATTCTGTTTGTCTGATATTCAGTTCCAGGTGGGTCTGGAATTCAGCAGGCGGGGTCTGCTCAGCATGAATATGCGTCATCCAGGCCCCCACCCCACGCAGTGGCTGGGCACAATCTGGGCAGATACGTGTCTCGGTCCCCTAAGGGTGGGCAGGCAAACTCAGCAAGCACTGGCCGTGGTTAGAGGTCCCGGATCCTCCAGGGGGCTGTCTGGGCTGTGCACAAAACTACACACGCAGCACTGATTGTCCCCTTTCACTGAGCCTCATCCCTAAATTAAACATAAAACAAGACCAACCCTTTTCCATAGGCCCAGCACCTGGGTTGTAACAACCAAACTCCCAGGGGGTTCCAGCTCTGACTCCTGCATACCACCGTCCCCCACTCACCCTCCACAAGCAGATCTTCTCCTTTCCCCCTGGGATTACCGCTCAGGGGGTCTGTCTGTCCCCACACTTCACTGTCACCCTTTGAAAGAGCAGCAGGAAGACACAGCTCTGGGTTTTTGTTTTCTGCTGGTCGGGTTTGTGCATCGTTAGCAGCTCTTTGGCCATCCAAGATCTGTCCACTCTGGAGGGGTGCCAGTTGGGTCAGAGCCGCCCACACAACACACTCTTCACTACACACACACAAACACACACACCCTTGCCGAAGCCTGCTACGTCCTTCTGATGACACAAAACTGCCCCACAGAGCTCCGTTCAATTGATGCGGATGCCGCCTGCCACGGGCTGTCCTTTGAAGACCAAGTGTGGAAAAGAAAATACCAACACCCCCGAGGTGCCAGGAAGGGCAACCAAGCCCTCACGAATAATTCAAAAACAACAATAACGCTTTGGTCCCGAAGCAAAGCAAGGAGCCCGGCCTGGAGTCTCCGCTGGTTTCCCCGGACGCGCCCTGCAGGTCCCCGGGCCCAGCGCAGGGCAGGCACCGGGTGGTCCTAGAGGGCGGGTGCAGGGGTCCTCCCGGGGCCCGCCCTCTTCCTCCGAGGCGGCTCGAGACCCCCGGGCTCCCCTCCCCCGCCGCCCGCCACATCTGGTTCCACTCAGATCCTCCCCCACCTCCAGGCGCGCTCCTCCTCCCTCACCCCTGTCCTCCCCCCCACCCCTCGCCCCGCTTTCAGAAAAGCGGAGACGATTTTTTAAAACCCAGTCACACACATATACACACACACACGCACACACGTCCTGCAAAGGCGGGGGAAAAAAAGGAGGGAAAAGTGGAGCGAGGCCCGCTCCCCGGCGCTCCCCCCGCCCGGCCCTCGAAGTTGACCAAGTTGGAAGCGCCTTACCCGGGAGGGCGGCGGCGGCGGGGCGGCCGAGGTGCAGACCCCCGAAGAGCAAGGCGCAGCGCAGCAGGTGATGAGGCCAGGGCGCGAGGGTCGGCCGGCCGGGCCCCATGCCCGCGGCGTGGCGCTCGGGGGATGCGGGGACCGAGGGAGCGCGGGCGCGGCGCGCGATGGCTGCAGGGGTGCTGGGCTGTGGTGACCGCCCGCGAGGGGCTCGCGTCTTCCTCCGGGTCGGGACGAAGTGATGCCTCCCGGGGAGAGGAGGGGAGGAGGAGGAGGGAAGGAGGCAGGCCGGGCGGAGGGAGGGCGGAGGGAGGAGCGCAGACCCGGGGAGGAGGGTTGGAGGGGCAGCGGGGAAGGGAAGCGGGCAGCGTGGGAGGGGAAGGGGAGGAAGAGCGGGCGGGCGCGGGGCCCGGGAGGGAGAAGGGGAAGCGGGAGAGGAGGATCCGTGGGGTCGAAGAGGACCCCGGCGTGCACTCTTTTTCTCTCGCTCTCCGCTTCCCTCTCTCCCCGCCTCGCCTTCCCTCGCTTCTCGGTCCGGGCTTGGAGCCCCAGACGCTGCGTCACAACTCCCCGGCTGGCTGTGCAAAACTTTCCGCAAACTTCACCGCGTGGCGGGGCGGGGGCGCGCGGCTGACCCAGCCGGCCAGACCCGGGCCGCTGGCGCCCCCTGCGTCCCGCCTCTTTCTGCCAGCGTCTCCAGCCGCCGCTACCTCCACGCGGAGCAGGACCCCTCCCCCGGCCGGGTGGGGAAGGGGCGGAGCCCAGGGCTCAGCCACCCGGGCAAAGATGGGGGAGGGGGAGGCAGGGCCCCCGTGCCTGGTGCGGAGCGCCAAAGTTTGCAAGTCTTGTTTTAGCATTTGCGTGAACCCCGTGTCAGCGTCCCTGTCGCAGAGGGGTGTCGTGATTTTGCTAGATGGGGGCTGTATCCAGAAAGCCAGGGAAAATCTGTCCCTGGACGTCCCAGAAGACAGCATCACTCTCACCGGCAACCGGACTGCTGGTGGATCTCAGAGGATCAAATGGAAATTTCGGAAGACAAGCCACAGTTATTCTGTATTATGCAACAGGTCACCACAGCGCAGAGCACTGGACTGAGAGGATGTCAGAGAGTCCAGGCCCACGTCATCTCTCCTTTCCCGAGCGACCTTAGAAAAGTTACTTGGGACGTCTGGGCTCAAAGCTGGACGGAGACATTTAGACCCTAATGCAAAGAAGATTCACGTTCTGCCACCACGAGTAATCAAATAAAAACACTATGAAACGGTAATATAAATTTTATTGTTTCCTGTGCTGTCCACCTCAGTGCTGTTTTTGGAAATAACAAATTCAATGTTGTTTTCTCCTTTTTCACTACCCTTGCCTTGGGTAAATCTTTCCCCATCTCTGCAAGGAGGGTATGGGGCCAGAGGTGCTCACTTGGTGCTTTCCATCTCTGCTGGGCTGAGATTCTTACCAAGTATCAATCCAGAGGCTGCAGGATGCCAAAGTGAGCCCCCATAGAATACCCTAGAGTCCCCTAGAAGGAGTCCCACTATCCACCCTTTGGCCCTAAAAAATGGTTAGCAGTCAGGCCAGCAAAGTCCCTGGCACCCCACAGCTAGCTGCTTGACAGAGCTAAGTCCCTGCTGGTGACTTCCTTCACTGGGATCCCAGAGTTCTGACCACACTGAGCTGCCTCAGAAATCATTCGCTTGGCCTCCCCTTTCTCACATCATTTTCAAGGAGGTTCAGAATCCGCCAGCTTTGGCTAAGCTGCCCTCTCTCTGTTCCTGTCTGAGCAGCCAAAACACAGACGTCTATCTGCTTGCCTATCCCTAGATGTGTCAGCCACAGTTCTCACCAGGGAGCCCCCTGGCCTCTGGAAGGGAACTCAGGTAGGGCTCCCAAGGCGCCCTCCAGGTTCTGAAACAGGGTTGGATATCCCTTCCCCACCAGCCAAAGTGGTTTGGGCATTCCTCCCATCAGCAGGGCAGAAACTGACAGGCTGACAGTGAGTCATGTGAGTCCGGAAAGTCCACCACTGGCAAGCACAGTGCCCTGAGCACCCAGTCCACAGGAGATGCTCTCATTTCTTCGTTCAGGCTTTCAAAAGCCCTGGTGGCTAGCGCTGGGGGAACAAAGAGGAGCAGAGTCACGATCCTAGAGGAGGTTTTATTCAGTGGGGAAGATGACACAATTTTTGCCACATTCCAGGCAGAGAAGCTGCCACGAAAGGGCTAAGGAGCACGGAAGTGCGCTCCGCTAGCAGGGACAGCTGTTTGTTCCAGTGTCTAAAGCCCTAGTCTCTGCCAAGGGTGAGGCCTCCCGCTCTATCCAGTGGGCCGGGGGTTACGCATTGTATTCTGCGGAAGGTCCAGGTCACATCCGCGGCCACCATCTGTCTTAGATCTTGAGCTCGCAGGGCAGGGAGCCGGTGACATCTGGGCGATTCTCCCTGTGGAGAGTCCAACTCAGTCCCCTGCTGCTTAAAGACCATGTGCAGGGTCAGTTGTCAGCAGAAGGTGATCCCAGTCTGCAGGCATGCTGGGTGTTGTGAGGAGGTTGGGGCTTTCCTGGGGAGCCCCTCATCAGAACTTCATCTGCTTCCAAAGAAGGGTCTGTGTTCTTTGTGCCTGTTGCCTCCTCCGTTCCTGTTAAAGCTCAAACAGCCATTTATTGAGGGCCTACTATGTGTCAGACATCAGGCTAGGTGCTAGACTCTTAGCCAGTCCAGGGGATTTTTGCAAGATATTCACTGTAATGGAGTCTATACTGAGAAGTGACTCTCCTTCTGACATTGTGAGCCAGCAAAGGTGCTGTGGGTCTCCTGATTTCATCAGAACCAGTTTAGAAGAAGATGTGCAGACTCCAGAGAGACCCGAGTTAGAATCTCAGCTTCCCACTCACCTGTTTGTGACATGCAGTGAGTTACTGAAGCTCTCGCTGAGGTTACAATTCCTATTTTTAAACAGGGCAACAATTCCTATCTTGTCGCGAGAATGAAATATTTTACACAAAGGGAGGCACGGCCCCTGGATAAAGATGTTCAGGGAACGCAAGTTCCCTCCCTGCTTCCCATCATCCTTTGTCGTGTGGTCATCAGGTGTCTCCCATACTTCCTACCCTGCCCTCTGCCGGCCTCTCCACCCCACCCTACCGACCGTAAGATCTGCACAGGTCAGTTTCATGAGGGCTGCAAAACTGGGTGTTTTCCTTTGCCTGAGCGAACAGTACAACTTCCCCTCCTGCTCTCAACATCTCCATGTTTAACCGTACACAAAAATGGTGTTCTAAAGTATAAAGTAAGCCAGGTAGAAGCAGCTCTCTGCTTACTTTTGCTGGCTAATGAACTCATGTCCATAAGTAGTGGAAGATGGGACAGGGGACAGAGTTGAACTGGAATTCCAACTCAGCCATCCACTACCCATGTGCCCTCCAGCAGGTCACTTCCCTTCTGAGTCTCGGGGGCCCCTTGATGTACAAGTTTTCGTATCATTACTCACTGTGCTTAGGGCTCCTCTCGCATCGGTCTCCTCCTCCCTGGCTCTGGAGCTCAGTAGCCTTTCCAGCCAGAGGGTGCCCAGGGGAGCAGAGCCCGTGGACACTCTGGCAGCCGGGCCTACAAGAGAGCTTAAGGAAGAGGAGCACAAGGCAGGGAGAGTGCAGCTGGAGGCCAGGTAGGACAGGAGAACGTTAAGTAAGGGAAGACGAGGTCAGTCCTCACCTGTGGCAACTAGACAAGAGGGCACGAATCCCAAGGGGCGCCCGTATGCTTCTTAGCCAGGGGAAAAATCTGGCCAAGCATGGGCTGGTCTGGGTGGATCCCATCCCCTCTGCCCTCTCTCTGGACTCCTGCCCTTGACTCTCTACTCATCCAGTCTGCCCTTGCAGTCCCCTACTTGTCTGCAGCACTGAAGACCTGAGATGGAAAGAAGAGGCAGGCTTGGGGTTCAGATGGACCCAAGTGTCAAGGGTTGGCTCCACCTTTTCCAGGTTGTGTGATCTGGCAACAGTTAGCCTGAGATAACTATTTTTCCCACGTCCACATTACTGGGGAATTTGATGGCTGGCTGTCTTCTCCTGACTGGTCTATCCATCAGGGCCAAAAATATAAGCAAAAACAAGTCTGCCCACCTTCCCCAGGTTCTCTCCCTTACTCTCTTCTGGTTAGAGGACACCCAGCAGGGCTCCCCACTCCCAGAAGGACCGCTGGGTTTGTAACCACTCACTTTCAGCCCGCGGAGGGGATAAGAAGACTTCCTTTGAAGGGAAGCTTTGTCGTCCCCAGGGAACAGGAGATAGTCACTTCAGGAATCTTCCTATCAGGAAGCAGGAAGGGCAGACCTTCTCCCTGTGTGTCCAGCATGCGTCCAGAGTTTGGATACGGCCTCCCAGTTGGAGGAGTCACCAGAGCGATGCCCACAGCTATCAGCAGGGCCCCAGAGCAAGCTCAGAGTAGGGGGATCTTCACTGGTTCCTATTTCTGCTTGGGCTTTAGCAGGTCAGAAATAAGCTGGCCAATGGCGGTTGAGAGGGGGGCAGAGGCTGACCCGAGGCAAAGAGGGCAACAGAGCTGAGGGGCAGAACCAGCTGCAATTGGGTGGGATGCAGTTCCCAGAACCTTCCTTATGCCACCCCACCCAGCTGGGGCCAGGGCAGACAGGGAGTGATGTCGCCTCACTGTCTGCTCTACAGGGTCCTCTTAGCCTGTCCTTGCACAGAGGGCTGGGCAAGCCAGGAGTCAAGGCCTGCTCTGGTCCACAGCTCTGGCTGGGCTGGCAGCTTCTGCATCTCTCTGTTCAAGAAGTCACTTGAAATTTCAAGAGGGAGGTCCCGACTCCCAATTCCTAACTCACGAAGGACAGGCAGCATTAGGTTTTCTCTAGTCTCAGAACCTGACCCTCTGAGTGCAAGGCTCTGCCCACAGTTGTGTGTGACCCTCAAGGACCCTGGCCGGAGACAGAGCCTCCCCTGGTGGAATCGAGCCCCGGATGCAGGCAGCTGCATGCAGCTGGCTCACTGTCTGCATTCCAGCTTCAAGAGGCTCACCAGACCTTCCCTCGTCCAGCAAGAAGTGGACAGGGGCACCAGTGGCCGATGACCAACACTTTTTTTTTTAACTGTACCATGGGGGCATATGGGATTTTAGTTCCCCAGCTAGGGATTGAACCCATGCCCCTGGCATTGGAAGCATGGAGTCTTAACCACTGGACCAGCAGGGAAGTCCCAGTGACCAACATTTTTAAGATGAAGTAAAAGAGTAAATAATCAGTGCACTGCACATGAGCTAAAAATTCTAGTCTCTGAAATGTGCATTGGGTTGAGATGCTGCCATGAAAAAAAATTGGAAAACACTGCTGTTAAAGACCTGGAACCAGCTACACAGGCTCCCTGGCTATCCCTGCCCAGTACTGCTCACTCCCGGACAAAAGACCCGCATCTGACACACGCACGCATACACACACACGTGCGCAAGCAAACAAGGAAGGGACAGGTGGAGTGTGACAGGATTTCTCACTCCTTCATCTATAAAGCGAGATGACACGAGGAGAGGGCTTGGGAACTTGAGGCAGGAATCTTCTATGAAACTATGGCCCCATCTTCCCACCTAACTTCAGTTCTAGCTCAGGATGGCAGAGGGCAGGGCTGCTGCCCAGGCCAGCTGAGTCTCCGTTCTAAGGGCCGGCCCTGAGGGAGCAGGAGGACCCAGTAAAGGAGGCAGCGGGCGGGGTGGAGGAAGCCCAAAATTAGAGCAACATATGCCTCTGGCTGGGAGCCCAGGTGCAGCCTTCACCTCTGGTGCACTCTGCCCAAGGATGGCACTCAGAGAAACCACCTCTTAAAATTTTCAAGCCGGCAGTCCCTCCCCTTCAGTCCTCTACCTACTGCTCAGCACTCAATTGTGCCCAACTCTTTGCGACACCATGGACTGTAGCTCGCCAGGCATGCCCTCCTCTAGGGGATCTTCCTGACTCAGAGATCAAACCCGTGTCTCCTGCATCTCCAACACCGGCAGGCGGGTTCTTCACCACTGAGCTACCTGGGAAGCCCCCTCTACTTCCTATCAGTCACCAAATCTATCTGGGCTTTGGTTTCCTCATACATAGAATTAGTGAGATGCTTCTACCTTGCCCACCCTAGGCTGGGAAGCCACACAGCTGAGGAACTTCTCTGCCAAGTAAAAGCAAGAGAGCCCCTTCTCTCTGTGAATCTTGCCCTGGGCACCCCCACCCCAAGCTGCCTTCAGAGTGGAAAGGCTGGGACAGCACCAGGTGTCACTGCAGTTGCAGGCAGAGCCTGGAGGCCAAGGAGGCTGAGGTTCCCACAGTTCTCTGCCGGGCACTTCCCACCACACCCAGCAGGCCTGCCTGGTGGCCAGGGATGGGTGGGGCTGAGTCAGCCAGCCTGTAGCTCTCTGACCCCTTCACACCATGGGGTCTCCTGCCCAACACCAGACATACCCCCTCTGCTGACTCCAGCCTATCTCTGGCTCTGCGAGCTTCCCCAACACAATAGGTCTCTTTATTCCGTGCCCCCACCATATCCCAGACCTGCTCCCAGGCCTGCCTGTTTTGCCAGCCTCTGGCAGGTTCCCTCAAACCACCCACAGAGCCCCCCTCCTCTCCCCACGACATCTCTGCAGCTCGCTCCTCCTCAAGCCCCTTCCAAGGAACTGTAGCTCAGCCCTACTCGCCTTGGCTCAGATGCCGACTGCCAGGCTAGAGTCACAAGCAGACGCAGATCTCAATCATCCAGCAGTCCTGGAAGTTCTCTTTCTCACGTAAAGAGAAAAATGTGATAAACTAATTCACAAGAAGGATAAGTTTACACACACACACACACACACACACACATACATACCCCTGGAACCTCATGTAAAGAGAAAAATGTGATAAACTAATTCACAAGAAGGATAAGTTTACACACACACATACACACACACTTTTTTTTTTTTTAAGAGAAGGCCAAAGGTAAGAAGCTTTGCCAGAAGGAATGAATGACTCTTGAGAATAGTGTTAGGTAGCAAGGCACCTGTAAAAGGCTACAGAAGTATGATTAGCAGTATGATGTTTGGTCCTGGGACAGCCTGGAGCTTAAAGCAGATTTTTATCCCCAACACAAAAAAGTAAAGCAAAGCCATCTCTGTCTTTCAGTTGGGTGAGTTTAGACAAGCCGTGGGAGCCACCCTCCAACTGCCCCCTGGCTTGGGTGGATGAGGAGGTCAGCAGGGATTGTGACCTTCAGTGCTCATGCCATCTGGGAGACAGATAAGGGGAGAGGGTGGCTGAGAAGGTACATTCCCAACAGGTTCCCAGGTGATACTACTGTTGCTGGCCTAGGGGCCACACTGGCTTGTAAGATGCCTCCTCCCAGAGCAGTCTTGAATGCAGGGTAAGAGAAGACTGCTGACCTTGCAGGACAGAGGTTGACAGTGAATCTCAAGATTGAGAGGAAGGTTCCCCAAGGTCTGCATCCTAACCCCAGGCAAAAACCTGACAACCTGGAGTAGAGAGGCTCTGAGCCTCAACCAGCAGTCCTGGTTTCACTAAACCGTGTGATCTTCTTAAAGTCACACTTCTTGATTCCCTCCTTGTGTGCCAGGTACTTTAAATACCTCACTTCTACTCCTTACTCTAACCATGCAAGGAGAAATTCTTGAAGCCAGTGGAGGCGGGGCTTGAAACAGACCTAATTCTAAAACCCAGGCTCTTAATCTCTCCAGGTGAGGCTCTTAACTTCTGCTTTCAGAAACTAAACCAGAATAGCTAGTCTGTGCATCCTGTCTCTTCCCCACTTACCCCAGGTGGACTTTAATTACAGGCGAAGAAGGGCTTGAGTGACAGGAATGATGCGTGTTAGAGAGAAGGAAAGATTCTCAGAAAGCAAAAGACTGCCAAAGGTGAGTCAAATTAGTTGTAGACTTCGCCTTCCTAGGGGCAAGGAGCTAGGCCAAAGCTTGCTTCTAGCTCTAGGATTCTAGGAGATAACTATGTTT
Organism: Ovis canadensis; assembly: GCF_042477335.2. Lineage (NCBI taxonomy): Eukaryota > Metazoa > Chordata > Mammalia > Artiodactyla > Bovidae > Ovis > Ovis canadensis. The sequence continues at coordinate 55,449,224 of NC_091255.1, read as the reverse complement.
AAAGGGAGTTATTTTCTAAATTAAGAAACTCAAGAGCTCCTTGACTGCTAGTCTTCGCAGCTGGAGGAAAACCTGTCCTTCCTGGACTAGAAGGCAAGCAAAAAACAAGCCCTCTAAAACAGACAGCAGACCTGTCCAGGCCAGCCACACAAGTGGGGATCGCATGTTTCTGACTGGCGAGACTCCATTTAAAGCTGCCTGTGCCGCAATGGGAAATGGAGAGCCCAGTTCCTTCTCTCTGACCTCTGCATTTCATGTCTTCCTGAGCCCAGTGCCTCCAGCCCTGAATTATGAGTTCACGGTCAGGGCCAGGCCTTCCCTGTTCTGTGCACTGTGGGTATTCCCACCCACAACTCTAGCTGTTGGCACATCAGGCTGACAGATGTCACATGAACCCACACGTTCCCATCACGACTGTGACATCCACTGGGACTCTGCAGCTGCAAGGAGTCCTTGAGCTACACCCTAGGTGGTGAGGGCCCTGATTGAAGCTGGAGAACTAGAGTAAAATCAAGAGGCTAGGAAAGTCACTTCTTAAAACTTATTTTAATATCCTCCCCACCCCCCAAATTGGGAAAGGCCAAAACAGTCTGGCTGGGTTTAATTACAAATTAATACACATTTTTTTTTTTTTTTGGTCATTGTTTAAAGGAAATCAACATTGTGGCAATAAGGAGGGATTATCCTTGGAAAAAGTGAAACCCATATTAACAAAATATGTCATGGAAGAACTCCACTTAGTGATTTCACTGGCTACTTACAAGTCTAGAAAAGGTCACCATTCTGCCTGTTCCTTGGGGCTTATCCATGCATTGGAAAGAGGCCGTGCCCAGACTCAACCAAGGCCAGGCAGTTCCAGCCAAGCCCTAGGCCCAATAAGAGCACGAAGAGAAGGCACCCCTTCTTGAGGATGAGGGCAGAAAAGACGGATCACCAAATACAGTCCTATACCTTGGCTCATAAGAACCTGGGGGAAAGGAGGCAGGAAACGAGAGGGAAGGCTTAAAGATGTGGCATCCCTTCAACATGAAGAAAGTCAGAAATTAAACAAAACACCGCTCTTCAAGATCACTGAGTGAGGGAGAAGAAAAGAGGAACAGAACTTATTGTCTTGAGTAAGTTTAAACATGGTCTCAACTAAATCCATCTCTTCAACCCATGTAGACACCATCCTTACAGTGTTGTGCTCAACCTTTGAGAGCCCATGGGTACTCTGCTTAGCAGCTTGACAGTAATGGTTAAAGAAGAAAAAGACACTATACGCACATGTGTGTAAATATATATGCTGGAGTAAGATTACTTTGGAAAGCTGGGGGGCAACAAGCACTCAGGAGCTGACTTCCTTCCCTTCAGAGTTCCACGGGACAACACCTGCCCACGAACCTCTCTCTAATCTGGAACACTCCATCCTCCCTTAAGATAGCCTGACACTGGGGAAAGGGGCAGGTCCATAAAGGTCCTGGAGAATGTGTCACTACTGGCATTCTTCACAAGTAAAAGAAATACTAGTTGTGAGTCATTTGAGTGCTCTCTACCCTTCCTGACTGCCGCCCCCCGCCACCCCCCAGCCTGCCCCTTGCCCAGGCAACTCGCATGCCTGAGCACTGCATCTTTAAATATTTCTGGCTGAGCCCTCTTGCCACATATGTCAGTAACATTCCAAGCTGGCTACCACATGTTCAGACTCTGGCCTCCTTCCCCCCTCTACTGTCGAGTGTTCTGCTGTTTCAAGGGCATGGTGGGGCAACGCAGCTCCCATTTCAGCTCCATCTTCAGCTGATCATCCATCTCAGAAACAACACACACCAGCACACACCCACATAATTCAGGTGGCTGGAGGCTGTTTCCTGTCAAAAGAGCTAACAGAGGAAAGCTTATGTGCTGATCAAGTTTTAATATCATTGTAACAAGAAATGCACACAGTTCAGCAAGTGCACGGGGTCTGTGGGTGGGAACTCCTGCTCCCTGCAGCACTGGCTCCCCAGCCTGAGTTCTGCCTGCCTTTGGAACAGTTTCAATGGTTACTACATTCAGAGAATCCAAGAGGACTGCATGGACAGATGAACCTTTATTTAAAAAAATAGCACTTCAAATAAATTAAAAGGGACAACCGTCAAGTGTTCAAATTGTGAAGAAATAGTTGAAAACCTAGAGAGACTCCAAGCTGCAGAGTTCTAACCTCATTCTTTGTCCAATGGCAAAACCCCACACATCTCAGTACTCCCACTCAATTTTTTCCCTACTGAGATGAGGGAAGCAATTGCAAACAGGAGACCAGACGGAGGAGAAAGCTGCATCTGATTGGAATGAACATTGCCACGTACTTGCTAATACGGGTTTCACTTTATGACCAAATGTATTCTTTCAAAAATAAAAAAGGGGGGAAGGAAGCTGCATGTTTTTAAAAATTGAAATTATTTAGGGATAAAACACTAACTCTAGTGCCTTTAACGGGCAATAGCAACTTTTTTCCTCCGAAGTCAAACACCATCCCCAGCCGAGCCTTTGTGCTACAAGCTTTTCAGGAGATGTTACCTAAACTTTATTAAAAGAAAAGAACAAGTTTAAATATAGACACTGGACTAGCCCAGTCTGTATTTTCAAGTCCACATTCTTCATCTGAAGCACTGCATCAGGGACCCCCCTGAGTCTGCATGTTTTCAAGTTCACAGTACATGGAACCAGTTTTTCTTTTTAATTTTTTCCTCACTCAGAGCAGCCACACGCAGTGGCCGTTGACGCCGGAACCTTGGGCGGGGCCTTTTCCTACGAGGCCTGGCCAGAGCTGCCCGAGGTTTCTCCTCAATGAGAATCGATGCTGTCATGCTCTATGGATGGGAAAAAAGCAAGAAAATAAAAGCACCTGGTACAGGTTTCATGAGATCCATTTGGATTCGCTATGTTCCAAACCCGCTGCTGAACGCCATTTGTCCACTCTGTGTGTGTCGAACAGTCTGTGGCTGGGAGTGAGTCTCAATTCGAAGAACTGTTATTGGACGCCCCCGAGGTTGACGCGATAGCAGCTCCAGCAGGGCTACTCGTGGAGACCGACTTTCGGATGTGAGGAAGCAAGTAGGGGTCACAGGCCAGCTGCTGGACGTCGATGCGGTCCTCCTTTCGGTAGGCCAAGCATCGTCGAATAAACGCCTGAAAAGAAAGTTTCTTGAAGAAGTCTGAAGCAGATAATCTTGGCACGCCAGGAGGGAACCCAGGAGGTTCTGTAGCAGCTGCCAGGGCCCAGAGCAAAAGTCTCCTAAAGAGAAGGGGCTTAGGGCCTTGCCTGGAAACCACTAGGTGGACCCAGAAAAGATGTGCCAGGTGCAGCGCTGCTCTGTGGCCACTGACTCCTTCTCCAGCACAGGTGCCTGAGCCAGTCCCGAGGGGGAATGCGGCATGACCTCTACAGATCTCTGTCCCCAGAGCACAAAGACCAAAAGAAAAATCTCTCTCTGCCTTGGCTGGTATGCATGGGCACAGCCTAACTTCATAGTTCTGCATCTGGTCTCATGTAAACTTCCTGAGGAAGTGAAAACTGTAGTTACCAAATATCACCACATGAAAGGTGATGAGATGACACTAACACTGCCGTGTGTCACACGCTGGCAAGTGCTTTCTCGGTGTATCTTATTCTTCCTTGAAAAGTTGTTAAGCAAATGATCAGGCACACATCTAAGTGAAGGAAAATCTGACCAGGACTTGTCTCCCCCAAGAGTTCTGCAAACATACAAGCTTACTGTGAGTGGGGTTTGATTTGGATTCCTAATTTACTACCAACATGGACGTTTCCTTTGTGCTGGGTATGAAGAGCTACACAGCCCCAGTTTCTACAATTATCTTTTATTTTCTGTTTATAAACCTCGCCTATGTAGTTCGCTGCTTTACCGTCACAGCTCTTTCCACTACCCAGAACAGTGTCTAGCACTTCCACTTGTGGTTAGTTGCTCAGTCGTGTCCAGCTCTTTGCGACCCCATGGACTGTGGCCCGCCAGGCTCCTCTGTCCATGGAATTTTCCAGGCAAGAATACTGGAAGGGGCTACCATTTCCTACTCCAGGGAATCTTCCCCACTCAGGGACTGAACACACGTCTCCCTCTTCCTCTGCAGTGGCAGGCAGATTCTTTACCACTGTGCCACCTGGGAAGCTGTCTAATACTAGGCACCTAATAAATATTTGTTGTGGGAAGAGACGGCGAGAAGAAGACAGAGGTTGGAGAAATTACCCAGAGAAATAATAGAGAAAGCAAAGTAGACGTTTCTGCTGGGCAGTGGGTCAGAACCTACCTTTGCTTCAGGTGTTACTACTGGCTTTGGCGGGAACTGTACTTCAGTAGCTTTGAGGATCGTATTTTCCTGTAGAATGTCTTGCTGGGACTGATTATGGCCAAAAGGCTATAAAATAAAAAAACAAACAAAGGTAGGCCTCTGGTTAAAATTAAAGAGAACACAATTCAAAAACAAAGAGAAGGGAAAGGTAAACATATATTTCCACAAGAATTGCTAGAAGGAACTTTAGAGATGATCTCCTCTAATTCTCTCATTTCATAGATAAAGGATGGAAAGACGTGGATTTGAAGTAACTTGCTTTTGAAGTAATTTGCTCAAGTTCCAACATCTAGGTTAATGTAGAGCTGGGACCAGAAGCAGCATTTGCTATAGCACAGTGCCTCTGCTAAGCTTTGCTTACAGCAAAGATAAGGAAGATTCAGAACAGGAACCAGCAAACTCTTTTGCCCAAAGTGGTAAGTAATATGTATGTGTGCCATGGACGGACCCAAGACGCAGATAAAAAGATGGGAAGGAAGTCAAAGAGGAGAGGGATCAGGACATAGTTGGTGGGGGTGGGTCAGAGCTGGGGCTACTCAGTGAGTGGCTTCATCTGTGCCACAAATTGCTGGGTTTTTTTGTTTTTTTTTTTTTTTGCTGTTTTCTAATAAACTCCTAAGAAAGAAGTTCACACCTAGTGTCATCTTTATAGTGTTTCTACTGAGATCACAGTTCTTGTTAGATAACCTCTGCCACCATTATCAGCAGCACTTCTACAACATCAGAGTATAAATAATAATTAACCCCATTAGTTCTAAACAGTTTCTGAATGTTTGATTGGTACAATAAAGAAACAAAGACCAAAGCGAAGTTAAAGACTAAGCTGAAATCTGAATTAAGAGTTTGGTCTGGGGATTGTAATCAAAGTATTAGGAATCTAAGTGAGTTGCAGAACTCCCAAATGGTTTATACCCACAGCCCAATGGGGAACATTGAAACATACAAATGCACTGGTAGCAGAAATAGGAATATAAATATACAACTGGATCCCAGGATATACAAGATATTATGCTCACAAGGAAAACATAAATGTGAAAATCCCTTATGTGTAGTTTACTACCTAGCTCTTCACTTATTCAGATAATATATTACCTTTATGAGAAGTAACAGAAAGATGCAGGATACAGGATGCTTGGGGCTGGTACACTGGGATGACCCAGAGAGATGGTACGGGAGGGAGGTGGGAGGGGGGTTCAGGATTGGGAACTCATGTACACCCGTGGTGGATTCATGTTAATGTATGGCAAAACCAATACAGTATTGTAAAGTAAAATGAAGAAAAATAAATAAATAAATAAATAATAAAAAAGAAGTAACAGAAAATAAGTACTTTCTGGCACCAGTTCCCCAGTATAGAAATACAAAGCATACTTTATGCTCATGGGGTGGCTGGGAATAAGAAGCCTTGCAGGTATTTCAAGTTTCAGTTCTCGCGACCCTTAAGAGTAGATCTTGGGAAGGTTGTGCGTGTGTGTGTGTGTAAAGTATTTAATTATTTGGCTGCATTGGGACTCTCTACTCGCGGCATATGGGCTCTCTAGATCTAACTGTAAACAGCAAGAAAAGGATGTCTTCAACAGCCCAGCAGAATTCATTAGATGCCCTGGAACTGAAAATTTCTGCTTATATGCATAAAGCTTCTATAATTAAGTCTGTATTTTCTCCAAACCACAACTTTCAGGATTCCATTCTGCATAACCCAATGACTAATTCCAAGGGAATACTCTACACAGTGCCACTGTGTACATGCACCGCCAAGACAGAAGCCACCACACCCAGCCGTCTTCATTACCTTCCTTCCATAAAGACACTGGTAGAAGATCACACCCACTGACCAGACGTCAACTTTATTTGAGATCTTTGGTGGCTCTTTCCCAACCACAAAACACTCTGGTGGTAAATACCTGGACAAAAGGGAAATAAAAATTCTTAGAAAAACAACTGTATAAATCTAAGACATGTACAAAAAGGCAAACTAAGGACTTTGATGAAAATAAAAATATATGAATCTTAACATCTGAAAGCCAACTTAGATCCAGCTGATAAAGACACTCTAAGTTAAGGAGGTGGTCATGTCCTATTTCTTATTTACTGAGAGAGGTAAATATTCTCCCTAGTTCCTACTTTACCCACCCAAGCATTCTTTTCCAGGCCTGTGCCTAGTGTAAAATGTCATTCAGCAAGTGTTTAAAAAGAGGAGGGAAACACAGAAGTGCATTTCCTTTTATGATAGCTGTAGCAACAAAATTAAAATACAAGTGGTGTTATTTCCTTTCACGCTGACAGAAGAAGAAACAGTCTGTAAAATAAATAACTCGTAAAAATCCAAATGAATTCAGGATCCAGTATAAATCTCTGAGGAGAGTGGCTATTAAGTGTCTTCTTAAGGTAGCCTCTTCTGGAAATCTAGACTGATTACAATTATAATCAATGGTGGCATTAAAGTTCAAATTATGAAGGGACAGTTTATATTTCCTACTTTAAGGATGATCAGGGGCTTATGGAAGACTAACAAATAGTGCCTAAAAGCCAAATAAACTACTAGCTGTTGGCCCAACTCAATCCTCATCTGAATTCCTTCCCTCCCCACCCACTCCTGACCTCTAAAAAGACTAGCTGGACAGCCAACCACACCAAATTGTATGGTGTGGAAGGTAAGTGCCTCTTAGCATTTAGGAAACCAAATAATACGCCTCTCCTCACTGCCTGGAGTCTTAGCATTGGCACAGCTGGAAGGCAGAATTCTAAAGATAACAGATCGACCTCTGCAGATTTCATGCTGGCAAAATCAGTTTTGTGAAAAACTATTTTAAACCCTGCTGTGCTTCTGATGAAAAAACCTAAATGTATAGCTGAAAGGGGATCATAAGAGTTGAGAGGCAGAAAATGTTCAGATGATGGGCTTTTTTTAAGAAGTTTAGTTTTACGCTACTTCTTTTAATAGTCGTTTTAAAATTATTAAGACCATTGACTTAGATTATTATTTCACAATGAAAGTGTCTAGCCAAAACATACACTGAAAAATGAAAATATAGACAGAAAACTCACAAGGGGAGCATGGGGAGAGAAAGGGAAAGAAATAAAAATATAGATGAAAGAATCTATAAAAAGAACAGCTCATCCAAATGCCACTAAAATCTCCCTGAATCCCAGGTTTTCATGGCTCTTAATCCTTTAATATACATAATTTAAATGAGCTTGGATAAATAACAAAACCTTGATTCTAAAATGATCTTTTAATGTACTTATAACTTTTTTGTGGTAATGGTGGGGAGGAAGTAAGTTCTTGTTTGTGGTGAGGAAAAATGGAGATTGCTGGACTTATCCAAATGCAAAGTAATAATCTGGTCAAATAATGAGAATACAGGAGACATTGTCTCTTAATAGTTTAAGTTTAGCATATCACCTTCTAGGTCTCAGTTTCCCCATCTATAAATGAAGAAACAGATTAGTTCTTCACCCATATAATAAGCATTCTAAGTCCCTATCAAGGACTTTGGGAGGGAGAATAGAAGAGGGTTCTAAGATATTGCACTAAATCGTGTTTAAAAAACAAACATAACTGCATATGCCATCATGATAAAATCCTCTCAAAGCCTAGTCTAAATGATTCTCAAAGCCTAGTCTATGGGTTACTTATTTAAAAGCAGTATTCCATGCAGAAGAATTCTGGAACAACCAAACGCTGCAAATGCTCACTTAAAATTTGTTATGTCCTCACATTCTGTCTGTATCTTTCTGGGACATAATATGAGGATGACAGTGAGGACGGTGATTAGAAACACCAATATGGAGAATTTTTACTTTTTAAACCTTCACAGAAACTCAAACAATTTAATTTTCTCAGTAGCTTCCTTTCTACCTTACTCTTACCATGAAAAAAAAAAAGTCTTCAAATATAAAGTAGAAAAACATCATAAAATGAACCCCCAAGTAAACATCATCCAGCTTCAGTAACTGTCAACATGGCAAATCTTTGTTCATGTACACCCCTCTTAATCTCCCCCAGATTCCTTTGAAGCAAATCCCAAACATTACATACTTTTATGTAAATGCCAAACTACTGACTTTTATAGCTTAGCAAATACAGCAACAGGCAGCAATGAGATAGCTAATTTAAATGTGAAAAATCTTCACCTTTAAAAAAGAACAAGCTATCAAATGAAAAAGTTCAAATCCAAGTTCTAGTGAATTTATAAAACAGAGGTATAGACCTGCTTCCAGAATTTCCAACAGCAGATATTTTTGTATCATTTACTGACAGGAACCCACAAAAACCACCAAGTGAATAAACACTGTAAGTGTAGCTTCTATTTTAAACCTAGAATCTCAAAGTTTTAATTTAGGGACTGATTCTCACTATAGGTACCATCTCCGCAAACACTAAGGAACAAAGGAGAGTTGGGATTGTGTGTACACGGGGCTTTTAGCAGGGCATGATCGACTCTTCAGTATGGTGGGGGTGACAACAGGGCTGATGTTCCCCTCTTCTCTGTCTGCTTCCCATCAACACCCTCATTCCCAGTCACTGACTGGCTAAGGGCCAGGGTCGTCTAGTCTCAAACATCAGTGATCTGGCCAACTGACCTTGGGATTTAACTGCATGCATTTCCCCTCCTTTAATGCTACAGGAGGCTTCTCCATATTCAGAATCAAACATTCCAATGTGTGGCTTTGTGTTACCACCTCAGAAATGAAAAGGAAGCTCTGCTAACACCTTTACAATCACAAAGTCAAATGCGTGAGCCGCAGGTATCTTTCATGGTGCTTACTGTCAAAAGGAGTAGGAGACGGAGTAAGACAGGGCACACAACAGGCAGGCAGAGCCAGCTGGGCAGAGCGGCTGGGGGTGGGCGAGTGACAGCAGATGGGAAGAAATGCGGCCCACACCTCTTGGAGCATGGCTGCCAGAAATGGATACAATTCTTGGCAAATCATGCTCACTTTTTCCTGTTTAGATCTCAAGGGATGCTGTGCTTATTTTACATCCTAATCTTTAAAACTCTTGGGTTCTTCAGTCCACCATCTTCAGGCAACTTTAGAAAAAACTTCCTCAACCCATCAACTCAGGAAGAGAGAGACCTGCATTTGAAATTCTGAAAGGAAGTGAGGGCCATTCTTTACATACACACGAGTAACCTCATTCTCTATGTACACGGTAGGGCCTGACCTACGGAGCAAACACAACTCAAAATGCCTGGTCACGCATAATCCCTCTCTCAATGGTTTTTAAGAATAAGAAGAAAAATTAAGACAAATTCATGTAAATACAAAGAGTCAAACTGCTGACAAGACAGCAAATATTTGGAGAGGAAAGTCTACTATGATATACAGTATTTCTGCCTAAGCAGACAGAATATAGTCTAATGAACAATCACCAACACTCCAGCACAGCATAGCCACACCTCCATCTTTCAGACACCTACCAGTAAGTACCAGCGCCTTGTGACGTTAGCTCCATACCATCCACTGAATTGTAGCTATCATCATCCATTATCTTGGAAAGACCAAAATCTGTGATTTTTATCTCTCCACATGCTGTACCATTTACTAAAAGAATATTACCTAAAAAGATAAAAATCTTCATGAATAAAAAAGAGACTTACTAGGAAAAGCCAAGGTAGTAATAACAGACAAGAAGAGGACAACTGGACTCCAACTCTTACACATAAGAGCAAACATTTAAATCTCTGCAATAAAACATTCTGGACTCTGGATGCTAGAGGAGAGTCGTAAGTATCTGGCTGCAAATTTCTCTTTTCCAAGAATCACCTGCTTAATGTGCCAAAACCAGCACTATGAGCAGTGGAAAAAAATAATTAACTAGCCCAAGTAAAATATCATTTGTATGGTTGGTCAAAAATAGTGGGAAACTTTCATCTGAACTTTCAGGACGGATCTCTAAGCCACCCTGTTTGGAACAGTAGTTTGGGAAGGGTGGTGTGGAATCAAAGAAAACATACACGGGAATCTAAGTTAGTACCACAGTGCCACCTACAGCTCCTGGGCCAGGAAAATGTAATGGATTCAGTAACAGAAAACCCAATCACACAGCAGCCATCTTTTAAAAAATCACTTCCTTGTAATGAATTTTTTAGTCATTTACTTAGTCATTAAAGGGGCTTCCCTTGTGACTTAGCTGGTAAAGAATCTGCCTGCAATAAGGGAGACCTGCGTTCGATTCCTGAGTTGGGAAGATGCCCTGGAGAAGGGAAAGGCTACCCACTCCTGAAGAATTCCATGGACTGTATGGTCCATGGGGTCGCAAAGAGTCAGACATGACTGAGCAACTTTCACTTTAGTCATTAAAAAATAGTGAGATTTAATATGTAGCTATCAGAAGAGGATGGCAAAGTTAACTGTCCCCACCAGGAGGTAAAGGGGACTCTTCCCAACACCTAAGCTCAGCTGGATAGAGCTGTCTGAAGAGCACACAGGCAGACTTCTAAGCAACAGTTGAGGAAGACAACAGACAGAAGTCAAACTGCTCTCTCCCCTGCCAACAACTATCAAAGTTAGATAGTAACCATACAAAAAGATGGAAAACTCTGCTCAGAATTTAATGAAATGGGGGGCATACTTGGAGAATCATTTGCTAATGTGAGGGTGCTTATCAAAGAGACTTGGGGTAGAAGGATTGCTGTGCGGTGTGAGTAATGGGGAAAAACAAAACCAAGCTTGCCAGAGCAGTTCTTTCTTAATCGGACTGACATCATGAACTGCCCTGGCTCTAAAGACAAGGGCATTGTTTCTCCAGAGCACTGAATACGACCCAACCTCCTAAACCCCGTGCTGTGCAGCTAGGACTCTTATTCCCACACCTACCCAGCAATTTAGAGTCCGATTTTATTAGGCCTTTCTGGCCCCCACCAAATCCCATAACTTTATAAAATTGAAAGTTACTTATAAGACCAAAGAAATACCACCAATACTGTCTCCTAAAAATTAGACATACCTGGTTTGAGGTCATAGTGTATGATAGGAGGTTTTATTTCATTTAAGTACTTTAAAGCATTCACAATCTGCATGATAATGGATCGGGCTTCTTTCTCCGACATTAATTTGTGCTGTTTCAGGTAGAAGTCCAGATCATTTCCCTCACAGTATTCTAGTACTGTACAAAACCTAAAGACAAATAAACCAACACTTGATTGTGGGATAAAAGCAAGCAGATTAAGTCTAACTAAACAAGCCCCAGTGAAACCATCGGGTAATTCAGAGGTCCCCAACCTCTGGGATCTAATGCTGATGATCTGAGGTGGAGCTGCTGTGATAATAATAGAAATAAAGTGCATAATAAATGTAATGAGCTTGAATCATCCCAAAGTCACCCCCCACCCCCTGCCCCATCTGTGGAAAAATTGTCTTCCACATACACGATTGGTCCCTGGTGCCAAAAAGGCTGGGGACCGCTAAGGTAGATGGCTTCTCACTTCCTTCTTCTTTGCTCTTTAAAATACTCTTTTACTCTCTATTCAGTATTAGCAGTTTACAGGAAGTAAACCGCCAACTCTTAGTAAAGAGTGTCTGCACCCTTCACATTGGAACCTGCTCTGCTAAAGTTCACCCAGGGCACACGGCTTCTTGCATCAGACTTCAGGAATACGGGCAGGAACTGTCATGTGTTTAAGCTGGACACTTACTCTACTATCCACAGGATGCTCCCTTTCTAAACAAGTATGTTAGGATCAAATACACAGTCCTCACTGGAAACATTTTATATGACCCCGGGTGCTGACAGTAAGAAAGAATCTAGGGTTTGCCCAGGTCCCCATGGCTGACTGCATACTACTGCTCCTAGCAGACTGCATATACTATGATTTTTCTTTGTTAAATACACAAGGTATAAAAGAGCTTTTTAAAGGACAGCATCTGTAGTTCTAACAAATGTATCATTATATAGTATGAGTTCTTTCTTTCACTTATACCAGTATGTCACACAGATCTAAAGCTGTGCAGCATTCACGGTATGAAGGGTCATGTGTCTGTCTTCCAAGGCAGTCATAAACTGAAGCTAGGCTTCCTGAGAGATGAATACCTTTTAAACTATTTTAAAAGCAGAGATATTACTTTGCCAACAAAGGTCCATCTAGTCAAGGCTATGGTTTTTCCAGTGGTCATGTATGGATGTGAGTGCCAAAGAATTGATGCTTTTGAACTGTGGTGTTGGAGAAGACTCTTGAGAGTCCCTTGGACTGCAAGGAGATCCAACCAGTCCATCCTAAAGGAGATTGGTCCTGGGTGTTCATTGGAAGGACTGATGCTGAAACTCCAATACTTTGGCCACCTCATGAGAAGAGTTGACTCATTGGAAAAGATTCTGATGCTGGGAGGGATTGGGGGCAGGAGGAGAAGGGGACGACAGAGGATGAGATGGCTGGATGGCATCACCGACTCGATGGACCTGGGTTTGAGTGAACTCGGGAAGTTGGTGATGGACAGGGAGGCCTGGCGTGCTGTGATTCTCGGGGTCGCAAAGAGTCGGACAAGACTGAGTGACTGAACTGAACTGAAGCTGTAACAATGTGGTGAAATCACTCAGGGTCTTGCTGGCAAATAAAAATTACTGGAGTATTTAAAACAGAGAGGCTTTAATTCAGAGAACTAATCACACAGATGATGGAAGAGCTGAGAAGACAAAGTGGCCAGTGAGCACGCTAGAAATCATCTAGAGCAGGAAGTCATTAGCACCCTAATGCCAGAGGGTGGAGATGGTGCAATCAGAACCAGGGTCACCAGGGAACCTGGAACCATGGGGGGAGGAGTCTCCACCCACCACCACTTCTGTCTCCCCATTGAATTAATCCCATTGAACAACTGACAAAGGAGCCTGGTGAACACAGCCTACAAGGGCCAACTCATCTAAGACCAAACTGACGCAGGACTCACATTCAGGGCCTATGGGCCACTGAAGACCTTCAGGAAGCAAAGCAACAAAATGTGGACACACACAGTCCCAAGGGACCCCCAAACTGACCAACAGCTCATGCTTCTTACAAAACATAGCACGTCCCAACATGCTAGCATTCTATTTGAGAAAATAGGCCTAGAATGTATCAATTTCTCTGATCTGATATGCTGAAATCTGAGGCATAGACTCTCAGGCTTAGTGAATTTATTTTGGACCCAATGCAAGCTGAAAATAAAATCTCATTTTTAATACTCAACTCTCAGACAACTTTCTAAAACAAAGATTTGACTTATTTTGGGGAAAAATTCACCATACACACAACAGGAAGAACAAAGTAAACAGCTCAAGAGTAGTGCAAAATCAGCTCAATTTCTCATATTAGTTAAAAGTGTGTATACAATTCAAAACAGCAGATAATCCAAGTCATTGTATTTATTTTTGAAATGATTTTTGCGCTTATATTTGGGGGGTATGTGTGTCCTTCCTAGTATTCAAGGAACTTGTTGAAAGCAAAACAATAAAGCTACCCTGTGGAGACCTGCTTTTTAACTCGCTGTTTTCCTGAAACCCACTCCACACCACGCACAGCACTGTGCTGACTGCACTTGACTGGAAAGGAGAAATCCCTGAGTGGATGTTTCCAAAGGGAATTATGGTCTCCCTTTGGGGCCATTTCTAAATGTGGATGGGCTCTCACACATCAAGCTCTGAGACAGCCGCCATCTGGGAGGGGGAAGGAAACCCCTGCGGGCCAGGCCTAAGCATGCTTTCCTGATTCAATTCAGCCTCCAACAGAGAAGATGTTTACAAATGCTGAACTATTTCTAAACTCCTGGATAAACCAAGAGATCGAGAGCTTACCTATACCAAGTAATGAAATACAACAATGCCTACGATTATTAAAGATTTCAGACAAGTCATGTAGCTTCTCTGGTCCTCAACTCTCCACCTACAAAGTGAGAAGGCTGGACTGAAATCCCTATAGGCCTCTGAACCAACCTATATTTTCAGATGTAGCATTAGACTCTGCCACATTTCATTCTAATTCTATGATGAAATCATACTGCTAGAACTTCAAAAGGCCCATCAGTGTTCATCAAGCCTCACTTGACTGTTGCTTGTCTGTGGTATGCCAGCACCAATTTGTACCAGTTTCTGAGAGCTGAGAGTTAAATTTCAGAAATCTTGTGAGCTAGTTTTTAAGCCACTGGTAGGATAAATGGATAAACAAAAGGTAGTATTTGCATACAGTAGAATATATTTAGTCATGAAACAGAATGAAGTACTGATAAATGACACAAGAAGAACCTTAAAAGAATACCATGCTAAGGGAAAGAGGCCAGCCACAAAAGTTCACACACTACATGATCCATCCTATGAAAGTCCCAGAATAGCTGATCTATAGACACAAAAAGCAGACAGGCGGTTGCTTACAGCAGCAGTGGAGTGGAGGAAAAGGGGGATTACAGAACAAGGTACAGGATTTCTTTCTGAGGTGGAAAAAATGTTCTAAAACTGACTACGGTCATGGCCGCAACGTACCTATGAATACTGTGTGCTTTTAAATGAGTGAACCATATGGTATATAAACCTATCTCAATAAAGCTGCCCCCCCTTTTCAAAAAAACTGGACATGTTCAGAGTCTTATTTCATAGAAACTGGCAAACAGTACCCATCAGCCCTATGCCTTCCCCTCCAAGCTGGTTGTTAAGCACTGACTAGCACACAAGTGCACCCATCCTGTGGCCAAGAAATGCATGTCTTGCTGGCCCCAATCTGAATTCAAATACAATCATTTGCCCGTAAATACATTTAGCCCCCTCAGGCAGTATTTTCCGGACCCAGATTTAAATTCCATTCCCTGAGTCATCAACACACTGCAAGAAAATCATATTCTCTGCTAAGCTAGAAATGGCATAGTACTTACGAGTCAGTGTCCAGTGAAAAGTAATCATACAGCTTAACTATTCTGGGATGATCCAGTTCTTTGTGAATCCGGTATTCCCTACATGCATGCCTGTGAACAAAAGGGAAATATCTGTATTCTGTTTACAGGGAAGCATTTAACATTTTGCATTTCGCCCTGTCCTTCGGGGCTCTTCCAGGACCCTCCTGATTCACCCACTGCCCCACTGCTCCCACACAGCCGCTCCATTCAAGGCCATCAAGTCCTCTAGCCTTCCTTCACTCTGTTTTCTCCACAGGCCTCTGCCAAGCTGTTCGGAAAACAGTAGGCACTAACTTTTATCCTTTGCAAGTTCATTCTGTGATAACCTTACCTCTTTTATATTGATACCCAAACAGCAGAGGTTTAAAAATGATTAAGACAGCACTTTTTTTCTTTTCTCTGAAGCGGATACTTTCTACCTACAAATGTTTATACCCTGGGGTTCCATTACAGGGATCAATTTTGGCATGTAAACTCACTGAGTAAAAGGACTGCTGGTAAGATAAGGCAATTACAAATGCATTGGACTTGTTTTTCAATCCTACTCTTTACAAAAAAGAATTTTAAAAAAATTTAAAAAGAATGTAAAGCATTACTTTCTAAGAAAATGCTAATTTGATAAAAAGTTTGAAACTATGGGAATCTTAGTTTTCTTAGATTAAGAGATGTTTTTTCATACATATGTCTTTTTTCTTTAGTAAGATAAGGAAGAAAAATGTACTATGGAATCTGACGTATTCATATACTGAATTTTAAAGAATAAAATTTAGTTCTTACTTAAAAAGAGTAACAGGATATTATTATATATATATTTTAGGATATTATATTTTAAGTAACCTAGCACCATTTAGTTTGGGGCATTTTGTCATAGGAGTCAAAAGATGTTTTCTGAAATGTATTTCAGCATGTCAAAAATACATAGAAAGTACTCAATCGAAGAAAATTGAGGAACAACTAGGGGAAGAGGGAAGGGAAGAATAGCAATCTCAAAGTGATTAAATGTTCTTCCCCAAAGAAAACGCTGTTTGATTAGGTTTATTTTTCAAGAGGCCATTTTGGGCAGTTTTGCTTCTTCTAATGCTTCATTTCATCAGCATTTTTCTTTTAATTTTTAAAGAATCTTTGGCTGCACTGAGTCTTTGTTGCTGTGCACAGGCTTTCTCTAGCTGTGGTGAGTAGGGGCTACTCTCTAGTTGTGGTGGGTTCTCTTGTTGCAGAGCATGGACTCTAGAATGTGGGTTTAGTAGTTTTGATGCACAGGCTTATCAGCTGCCCTGCGGCATGTGGAATCTTCCGGGACCAGGGATCAAACCCACGTCCCCTGTATTGGCAGGCAGATCCTTAACCACTGGACCACCAGGGAAGTCCTCATCAGTATCTTTACGTCTTTCTGAAAAGAAAAACTTGTCAACACTGAGTTGGAGCAGCACCACGCTTCCAGTGCAGGGTAAGCAGGTTTGATTCCTGATGGGGAACTAAGATCCCACATGCCTCATAGCATGGACGAAAAAAAAAAAAAAAATCACGTAATACCTCATTTCATTTGGTAAAATAAAGGTGGTACTATTTCTAAAAAAACAAGTTTAGAAATCTATGGTCTAAACAGATTACTGTTAAGTCATTTCTTATTCTCACACACTAGAAAGCTATCGTTCTCTGCCCTTTTAACTTTTTGATTTTGTGCATTTCAGAGTAGAGACCAATTTCTCCATGGAGGTATTAAAAAACTGAGGAAAATAAAGGAAGAAAAAATTATAAATTAAAGAAACTGTCACAAGCCCTTGCCAACTAAGGAAACTGTGTGTCATGAAAGGACCCCCCTCAACATCACGTCGGGCTCTAAAGCCATTTGCTACAGTTCACCAGGCAAGGCAGAGGTTCTCCTTATATTCTTACATCCTTCATATGTTCAAATTTCAACTAAACATCGAAGGGACTAATGCACTATAAATAAGGAAACAAATAAGAAACTGATCCATTTAGTCTTCTACTCTAAGTAGACATATATTTAGACTTTCAGTAATTATATCCTAGAAAATTAGAAAAGAGTATCATACAAGAGTACAGATACAGTTACTTCTGTGGATAGCTTTATATGAAATTTTTCCTACCATAAATTTCTTAATATCTATTTTGGGAGGTTAAAGAAATCAAGTAATGCCTATTAATGCTTAATAACGCAAAAGCAAAACAATCAGTTTACTTCTATTACTTGCAGAGAAAGGAGAGGAAAGGGGGTGCAAAATAGAACTCTAAATAAAACAATACAACAGCCTTTTATTTTCTTTGAATTTTTCTTTCTTTTTCACCCAAATACATGTTCTGATTCCAGATGGGGCTGGAAGTCATCCCCATGAAGGAAAAAGCAAGCAGAAGATCTTACTATATGCAGGTAACAGTAGTATTTTCATATTTTATAATGTGACCACAACACTGAAATGTACTCCTTTTCAGTTTCACACTGAATTTTTGAAGTACTCTCTAAAATCTGTTCAGTGCCTGATATGTCTCCTTAATCTCTCAGTTCAAGGGGGTTAATGCCATATTGCTAATTCACTATTACTTATAGCCTAAAATTCCTCTGTATGATTTATTGTCACTTAGCAAGCAAAACCTTTCCAAGAAAGGTGGAAGTGCTGTAAGAATTTTCCCACAAGGATGAATGGAGGTCACAGAAATTTTGCACCACCCACCCCTCCACCAGTGTGTCTATCAACTGGGAAATGGCTCCTGCTCAGATGGCTCCACAAAAGGTGCTCAGGAGTCATGATTCCTGCCTTGATGAGGAGGCAAAGAATAGGAAGGCAGCACTGGGAGCTTGAGCTGAACCTCTAAGAACTCAGACACAAGACCACCCCCTTCACCTGCTCTGCGACTCCATCAGGCACAAATGGGAAAGGAGACCCCATCCACACCCACCAGGACTTAAACAGCTTGCCAAGTGTGTCAAGGAGGTCCTGGTGTCCATTCCTCACTGCTTCAAAAGGCTACAGTGAGCACAACCCCCATGGGCAATCACCACAGTCTTCGACCCCTGAGTTCTCTTTAAACTCAGCCTGAAAGCTGGACATGGAGACGAGGCAAAGTCTGTATAAATCTCTGCAGAGGAACTATCTCCTCAAGGTTCACCAAGGTCCATCCCTTGTAGAGTCAGCTGGTTTAGAGTTGGCAGCGCACACAAGCTGCAGAACAGGCTCCGAGGATAGCCGAAGAACACTGTGAAAGAGATGCAGGTACTGTTCCTATACCCTAAGGTGACTCTTTGAGTCTCAATATGATGAGGACATTTCTCACCATTTTCCTAACTGGTCAGAACATGTGGGTGTCTTCTCTTAAGTGCTCCCTGGCAATTGCGGCCGCATGCCATTTGTCCCTGCCTGTCGAGTGCCTGGAATGTACTTGTAACAATGTAACTGCTCCTCAGAAGCATCTGGACTGCAGCCGCCTGTCACACACGGACACAGGCAGAGTGCCATGCACAGAGCACATAGCATCCTTTTTCCCATCTCTGCTAAGCGCTTTCTCTCCTAATGCCACAGGACCCTTCTCTCTTCTAGCGCTGAGCACCTCTGCCAACCTGCACAGAGCAGCAAGAATTCCTGGGTCCCTGATGAACAGTAGCCATAAGGCAGGAGTCGCCTTGCTCCAAGCCTCAAGAATGGGTTAATGATGTAGAAATGTTTTATTTTCCCACTGAGATTTAGAAGCCACCTAAAACAAAGTCCACTCTTTTGCCTTTTTCCCTCCAGAGTACTATTTATAAGAGAAAACAAAAGTGCTTTTATTAGAATGGAGGTAGACTGCTTTATATCAAAAGGGGCTGTCTCTCCTTTCAGGGGTAGGACATGTCTAACATAGTACTTGTTCCTACAAAAACGAAACAATATTAACGGCCAGGGGAGATTCTAACAGAAAAGTCTGAGTGGCCTCCAAAGCAAGTGAGCTGTAACTTCAATGTTCTGAAGCTCAGGGCAGAGACAGGCAAGGGCTGACGTTAGTGGAAGAAAAACATTCATACCTGCACACGTAAGAACTGTTCATTCTAATGAGTCACCCTCCCATCCTCCACCCCCAGTACAGATGAGGGCTGCCACAATGGCATCTAGAAAGGGGCAAGCACAGCAAGTGGGACACTGAGGACGAGAACTCTCAGACGCAAGGCCCGTGACGGGGAGGAGGGTCCAGCACTGAGGACCACACTGAGGGGCAGCAGGTGCCGCACGGTCTCCTCCATGATGAGATGACTGAAGCAGCAGCAGAAGCCCCACCCCATGCTCCCTAGGGTCCCCAGACCACCACAGAATGCTCTCACATTTTCTACAGGCAAGCAACAATAATTTATGAGGCTTTACTTGTTTATTATAGCTACTTTCAGAGGCACAATGGAAGGGGAGGGTTAAATACATGGGCCTGGATTAAGGGAAGTCTGGATTTAAATACAGGCTCAACCATTTCTTAGCTGTTACTCAATTTCTATGTATCAATTTCCTTATCAGTAAGATGGAAGATTTATTTACTCTCCAAGGACAGTTATGAGGATTAAATGAAACAACAGCAATGCATGTAAAGCTCTTAACACAGTGCTCAAACTACAGCTATTAATACTAAATTTTGAAAAATCAGATACTCTAGTATCACTTACTTGTGGTAATTCTCCTTTTTCTCATCTCTCCAGTTTTTATTTAACTGGTGAATTTTCACAGCTACGTATCTTTGTTCTGTTAGATCAAATGCCTATAAAGAAAAGGAATAAATTATATTGTGGATAATGCTAACAAGAATTACAGGCAACTGACCAGAAGCTTCTATTTAACAAACCAACATTCTCAAAAGTCCAAAATGCATTATTAAATAACAAGGGCAGTGGACAGCACACTTCCTTCAGAGTTGTAATCATCTTTCTTAAAACGTGATGAGACAATCGAGAAGTCTCCAGATGCACTGGCACCAAGGGGTTTAGAAAAGAAAACCTAACATATGCCATAAACTTCTGAGTCTATGACTTAACAGTCACTTCTAAACAACTTTCTGGATATCATCTACCCTATTTGGGACCTTTTTCACCTCTTGGCTCTTATCCCTCAGCTGGTTCTGGGACTTGACATTCTTCAGCAGTAAGTCCTGCCACTTTTTTTCTTTTCCTTTTTGTAAATATTTTTAATAGGCTTTATTTTTAGAGCAGTTTTAGGTTCAGAGACCCTGCCACTTTTGAAATGCTAGGGACACAGATTATCTGCTTCCTTAAGAAACAGGACACACCTCTTTGCTAAGTTTGTTTAGTTGCACCTCTACATACTGGATAAATAAAAAGTAATTTTGGACCTCAACAATGTCAGAAGCTAGTCACTTATCCAGCAGCATCCAAAAAAGGGGACATGCTTTCCTCAAAGGCCACCACTGTTGGCCCGAGCTCCAGATCAGCTCAGCGGTGCTAGATTATGGGGTAAAAAAAGGTAACAGATTTCCAAGGATGCCTGGTGTACATCACAATTTGAAAAAGTAAGAAGCATTTTACAACAGATTTCCCCAATACAATTTTTTGAGGAGCTTTTTTAGAATGAATCTGGCTTTAAAGTTCAAATTAAAAGCTTACTGCTTCAGTTCCAATGTTATTACCACCTACCTGCCAGTTTCCACAAACATATGAATAGATAAAGACAACAGGCAGAGGCTATACAGTCCATGGAGAGTGGTGATTACTGCTCTACAGATCTTTTGAAAGACAAGCTGCCTCTAGCAAAGCACAGGATACAAAAGAGGCCTGCTTATAAAAGAAACTTCTAATATATACCAAATTTAAACTAGTATTTTTAAAATACAAAAACCATTCAATTCAAACAGAGTATCTTATTTCACAGAAATGGAAACTTCTGAACTCTGTTTTTCTTACAGAGTCTGAAGTCCACCTGTATGCATGTCTCCATCATGGCTTTATAGGAGGGAACCATTTCAAGCCATTAAAAGCCAGATTAAACATCACCTAATTTGTAAGAGCACCAATGAACTACAAGTGTCATTTTTTCCTATTATCAAAACCTATTTCTGAGTTCAAGACACTGTGATTCACCAGTGATCTAAGAAGGGCTATATGAAAAAAAAAAAAAAGAAGGGCTACATGGAAGACAGCAAAAGAATACATTAATGTACACATTGTTGTAAGAAGCATTCAGACTTCAGAAGTGTTAAAATGTTTGAAGAATAGGAAAAAAATATAAAGAAATCACTAACAAGTGAAGCACCAAGAACCAATTTTGATGATTTTAAAAAAAGAAATAGCCCCACTTCTGGGTATACAGTCAGAAGAACTGAAAGCAAGATCGCAAAGAGATATTTGCACATGCGTTCTCAAAGCAGCACTATTCACAATAGATAAGCGGAGGAAGCAATGCAAATGTTAACTGACAGATGATGAATGAATAAAGAAAATGAAGTATATATATATACAATCTCAGGGTTATCCAAGTTTAAAAAGAAGAAAATCTTGTCACATGCTGAAGCATGGATAAACTTTGAGAACATTATGGTAAATGAAATAAACCAGTCACAAAAAGACAAACACTGTGATTCCTCACATGAGCTACCAAAAAAAAATCAAATAAATAAAAATATAAAGTAGAATTGTGGTTACCGGCAGCTGGAGAGAGAAAAAGGACAGCTGCTGATTAGTGAGTAGAGCTCCTGTTCTGCAAGAGGAAAAAGTTCTGAAGATCTGTTTCAGAACAACATGAATATATATAACACTACTGAACTGAGAAGACTCTCGAGAGCCCCATGGACAGCAAGGAATCCAAACTAGTCAATCCTAAAGGAAATCAACCCTGAATATTCACTGGATGGACTGATGCTGAAGCTCTAATACGTTGGCCACCTGATGCAAAGAGCTGACTCATTGGAAAAGACCCTGATGCTGGAAAAGACCAAAGGCAGGAGAAGAGGACAACAAAGGATGAGATGGTTGGATGGCATCATCAACTCAATGGACATGAGTTTGAGCAAACTCCCAGAGACAGTGAAGGAAAAGGAAGCCTGGCGTGCTGCAATCCATGGGGTCACAAAGAGCTGGACATGACTGTGTGACTGAACAGCAACAACTGAACACTTAAAAAGGGTTAAGTTACTAATTTTTATGCTATGTGTTTTTTATCACAATTTTTAAAATTACCCCAAATAAATAATAAATTAGGTATATGACTCAAGAATGAAAACTAAACAGAAGGAAGATTTGAAAGCAAAAGTCAATGAAAACAAAACAAATCAAGTAGTAGATCTGATCAACAAAAATAAAAAGTTAATCTCCAGAGGAAAAAAGAAACACTAACTAACCTCTGGCCTATTAGTCAAGAGATACAAAAATAAATATTTCATAAGAGAAATAACTTATAAAGTATGGAAATCACGATGAAATAGGATGATTTTCCAGGAAAAATGAATTATCAAAACTGACTTAAGAAAGGGAAGAAAGTCTGAATAGGTCAATATTTAAAAGAAACTGAAAAGGCTATTTTCCTCTAAAATGACAACTACCCAGCTGATTTTACGGTTTAGCACTAACAACTTCCACACAGCCAACATGTAATGCAAAGCATTCCAGAATATGGGAAAAAAGAAATTTCACAACTCCTTCTGGAATAACTATGACATCAAAGATAGACAATGCTACCTGCACATAAAAAAACACTGTAAGCCAATACCACTTATGACATTGATTAAAAATACGAGCAAAATACTAGAAAATTGAACCCAGCAGTATACTAGAAATATTATCATAATTCTGGAAATGGGAAGTGATGATACTTTCACGACACTGTATACGTAATGCCACTGAATTGTATACTTAAAAATGGTTAAAATGGTAGGTATCATGTATATATCACCACAATAAAAAATTAACATTAAAAAAGAGAAAAAAAGAAAAACTAATGTTTTTATCTGAAATAAGAAGTATTTTACTCAAAAGATTTTCTATATAAAAATTCATATGGGCATAACATAAATCATTAACAGTATAGGCTACAACTTAAAAAAGAGGGAATTACTAGGGTCATACAGTAAAGACAAATTAATAAACTAATTGGGCATTTAAATGCCAGGTGCCAGAAACAGAAATTTAAGGAGGTTGTGGTTGGTGAGCATGTTATATATCTACAGGTGTATTTAAAACAGGCAGAATTTCTCCGGAAAATCAATTGGAGGGCACAGTAGCCTGCACTTTGCTGGGCCAACTGAAGCACTCTAAGCCAGACAATCCTTCAGCAAAACCAGTGTTACTAAACATTCTGACGTGGAAGATGCCAACACTTTAAAAGCAAGAACCAGGTTTTCAAAGAATTAATTTTTTAGTACATCTATTTTAAACATTTTATATATATATATAAATCTTATTACAATAAAGTAGCACTCATCTCTGACAAGTACAGATGAGGCAGAAAGTACAAAACTAGAGTAAAAATCACCACTATTCCATTACCCAGAAATGGTGCTATTTTCTGTGTTTTTTTTTAAAATCTGTAATTACTCTTCAAATTTAATAAACAGGGTAAAATACTGACTCCTGCTTAGTCACAAGTTTACTAGAAGCAGTTCTCCCAAAGATTGTTGTTTAGACTCTTAAGTTGTGTCCGACTCTTTAGCAACCGCGTGGACCACAGCCCACCTGTCCGTGGGATTTCCCAGGCAGGAATACTGGAGTGGGTTGCCATCTCCTTCTCCAAGGGATCATTTTGATACACCGGTTCTTAACAGTTTGGAATTTTGGCCAGTAGATATCAGTCACAATTCTATCACTATTTTAAATGTTTTCTAAGTTTGTAATAACCAATAATTTAACTCTCAGTCCCTATACCCAGTTCCTCATACTTACCTTGTAAACTTCACTGAAACCTCCTCTACCCAAAAGATGTAACAACAAATATCTGTCATTTAGCGTTGGATGATCTTTAAATCTGTGGAAACAGAATATAAAACAACAACATTCTGAGGTCAAGGACTACACAATTTTCCCTGCTTGTGAAACTTCCAGACTGTCTGACGTGTCATACATACAATTACAGATGCTGTCAACAGTTTGGCAATCATCGCAATATAGCTAATTCTGAGCACAGGAAGAACTCTATGGTTCAAAGAGAAGGTGTAACTATGATGAACAACATCAGCTGTGGAGTTGTGAGACCCAGGTGCCAGCTGCAGCGCAGCCACACTTAGACTAGTGACCCTTGTTGACTTCCCTCTCTTTCTGCCGTGCCAGAAAGGAGGGGGGTGCAGGGCTGTACACTGGACCAGGGATTTCCAAACTGCTACCGGGGTCCTGCAAACCACTCAAGAACCACACATCCCCTCCATTCAAAAACATACAAGAAAATCCCAAGATAGTTTATGTGGCCTTAAAAGCGGATCTCATTGTAAAGTGAGTCACATGTTCTGTGTGCATTCATTTCCTCTCTTTACGTCTTCATGATGTAACTGCTTTCCCCACAGGATTCCATCTTGTATGCTTTTCTAGCAATAAGATGAAGAAATGAGAGATTCTGGCAAAAATAACTTTTACGTGTTTCTACCTAGTTCCTTATCAGCCCTACTAATAATCCTGAAAGTACTTTATTTTGATTTTGAGGCAGGGGCACACCTGTGGGGAGAGGTGACATCACTGCATGGGGTTTCGCTGTGGAGTCAGAGCCACATCTCAACTCTTTGTTTGGTCACACTAGTCCCTAGACAAGTTAACTTAGTTCCTCTAAGCCACTTTCCAGATCTATGTATTGAAGATGACCTATTGCAAAGGACTACTGTGACAATTAAATGACAGAACGCAGGGCACTCAGCACTCTGCCTGACACAGAAAGTGCACAGTAATGGCAGTAATGTTGCTGCCACTTATAGAAAGCAAAGTCCATGGCTCACTCTGGCCAAACAAAAATATACACGCTGTAGCTATGCCAAAACTTCCATGTTTCAGAATTAGAAAAATGTGGGGGGAATAAAAGGATTATCGTTAGAAGCCACTTGCCACTTACAATCTACTTTTCACAGTTTTAATTCCTTAAATGACTTACAAAGACGAGCATTTATCTCCAATTAATGTACTGAACTTGAGTCTTAAAAATCTCAACACTTTAAAGACGTATAAAGGTCATTCAGAAGCTAAGTGTCATTTTCAACCCAATAGTCTTTCCACACCACCCCACTGTCACCCTAATGCTTCCCCCTTCAGTAAGGCTACGAGGGTAAATCTAAGTACACAGGTACCTAAACCATTTGCGACTGCAAAGTTACATTGCTTTAATGACCTCTATGTGTGTAAAAATGCTGTATGTATACATATATACTTAATATATAAATCTAATATATTTATATGGATTTAAACCAATGCAAATCATAATTTTGTTCATTAAACGTAGTATTACACCTACAACAGAGTTAAATACACCATGGAATGGTCTACCAAATTTACAATAAGCAAAAACATCATTCTGGACAATTCATGTCAGAAAGTATTCAGCAATCTCCAACCCAACATACCCCCAAGTTGCTTACTGTGAATTATCTTCATTATGTATCCTTTTTAGTTCCCTGATATGTAGATTTCTAACCCTTTCTAGCCTTTCCAGCTCTGCCTGGATCTCTGCTTCCTCCTAAAGTGAAAAGGAAAGAAACAGCTTAGAACACAGGAAACTTTACCTTTTTAGACTCTCATTTCAAAAACAAAAGCAGACATCCCTCTTATGAAAAGCTGAGATGTTTTCCATTGACAAAGATTTTTTTTAAGAACTGGAATTTTAATCTTAAATATGATCCCACAGCAAAATAATAAATAAAACTCAAACCATACAGAGAAGAACAGCAGGAAAAGTGAAAAGCTTCCACCCTCTCCATGGCTACTACCCAGATACAATCACTGTTAAGTTCCTTGTGTAAATTTCCAGAAAAGTTTTGTATGTATACATACAGGCATGCAATCTTTTTTTCTTTTTTTAAAAAACACAAATCAGGTTTTTAAATCAGGTTTTTAAATCAGGTTTTAAAAATCAGGTTCTCTAACTGGTTCTGTTCTATAACTGCGATTCTACTTAGTGCTTTTAAATTCCACTGATTTAACAAGATCTGAGAAGGGCAGGGAGAGACGACAAGCACACCTTAAGAGCAATCTATTAAATACTTATTGATCAACTTCCTGATAAGCAGCACCCATCAAAAAGCACACACTGCTGAATTTAAGAGACGAGTGATCTACATCAAAGATACCTCTGTGAACACTGTCAACAACAAATTCTATGTGGGTGCCTTTGTGTTACAATACGGTTGGTGCACCACCTTTTTTTCTTAGCCAGTTTAGGTAAGAGATAAGAGCTGCTATGTGATTTAGAACATCACAATAACTTCAATTTCAGAACCATCTGCTCTTAGTTTATTTTTTACTAAAAAGATAATCACTTGTGGGGCCCTATGAGGTATACAGAATGAAGTATCAGTATATCATTGGTAGAAAAGGCACTCTCACTGGGAGCTTGGAGCTGACTTGCAAGTTGAAAGACACAAACTCCACCATTAGAATACAGGTGTGACCCAAAGTAACTATTAATGATTTCCACAGGTATGTGAAGCTACTATTTGCCCAAATGACCAAACAACTTCAACACCAAATGTAAACTAAAAGTTGTATTTCTTCAGACACATTTTCTCATTATACTTACCTTTTTAAGATGACCTAATCTGAGTTTGAAGATTTCTTCTTGTTCATGGTATTCTGCTAATGTTAACCTGGAAAATAATGACAGAAATTTCAGTAAATTATTTGAAATCATAATGTGACTATTTAAAGAGAAATGCCAAAGAATACTATACAGTATATTCACTTTAACTTAGTTAAAATGACCAAAAGATAGATTATCTTGCAGTTCTTTGACAACAGAAAACTTCTGTGATTTATCAGATGTGATGTGAATAAAGGACTTCAAAGTTGGAAGTCTATTTTTAAAAAATGAGAAAAATAAATGACCTCTATTTTTACATTACTTATGAAATGAGTTTGGTCATATACCTTATTCAGATGAAAATCCATTGGAAGAGGTAGCCAAATTATATGTCTAAAAGTTTTTTAAGGGGGATATTAATAAGCCAACATACTTGGTTATTTTTTGATAACTCTTGGACTTTGATACAAGGAGAAGAACCTAGGGAACAGAGTCCAGGATCTGGAGTCTGAGGACTAGGGTTCACAATTCTGACCACGTGACCTTAGGCAAGCAACTTTAACCTCAATTTCCTAAAAACACAGCAAGCAATGATACCTATCTAAAAAAGCTGTTGTGAATATTACAATGAGAATATGAAGGGAATCTATACTTTGTGAAATACTACTCAACACAGTTCTCAAAGGGCTGACTTCATGGGTAATCGTTTCATGTTCTACCTACCCTGATCGCATCCTCATATCTCAAGAATGAGCATGTAAGAAGTGATAGCTTACTCCTCCATCTTCACCCTCTTCACATTCTAGAAGCACACACATATACTTCAAAGTTTTAGATGTCACTGTTTAGATATATTCTAAATAGCAGGAGAAAGAAGAAACAGCTATCCTATCAACCAGGAAGAGCTACAAAATAAAGCTGCTGAGGTCTGACTAAAAGAAGATAAAAATAGCAAGAAATACTCCCATCAGGGTTCATACACCTTCTTTTCATAGTTGCAGAAATACTTAAATCTATTATCCCATATCATACCAGTAAAAAAGGGAGAAATGAAAAAAATCATAGCTTAGAATTCTATCTAAAACATGTTAAGTACCAGGAAAGGATAATAAAACCCATTCCAACACGAGAGGAATATTTTTGGCTTCTGGCCAAGGGAATGAGACATGGATACTTTAATTATTAAAGACTAGACCAAAGGCCTTCCAGCTTAGATTTTACTCAGGACTCCAGATGGCAACTGCTTACTTACACTCTACTGGCTTAGACCAAATTCTAATTATTATTCTATGGCAAAAAAAAAAACCAACCATAATAACCTGTGCTCACTTTGCTACTTCTAAGCCAATGGTTTTATTCATTGGTGTGAAATAATTTTCAAATAATACTGGAAGAAGAGTTCCTTCACAAAATAAATGTAGGAGTTATGAAAGAAGACAATAATCAGAGTAACGTGTACAACTTTTGCCTAAAGAATTCTTCAAAACTGGGTTTCTACTTGGACTTAAAAAAAATTTTTTTTTTAATTTATTTGGCTGCTCCAGGTCTTAGTTGCAGCATGTGGGATCTTTAGTTGTGGCATGAGAACTCTTAGCATGTGGGATCTAGTTCCCTGATCA
The DNA here is from genome assembly GCF_042477335.2 of Ovis canadensis. Lineage (NCBI taxonomy): Eukaryota > Metazoa > Chordata > Mammalia > Artiodactyla > Bovidae > Ovis > Ovis canadensis. Next base: position 55,420,735 of record NC_091255.1, on the reverse strand, counting down.
GGGATCAAACTCGGGTCCCCAACATTGGGAGCATGGAGTCTTAGTCACTGGTTCAGCAGGAAAGTCTCCCACTTGGACTTTTTGAAAGGGGATATTGCTTAGAATCTAGTGAAGACGTTCTCCAAACTTAATCACTGTGCATACCTTTATCACGATACTTAAAGTAACTATTAGTTTATTCATCTGTTCATTTTCCCTAAATAAACTGTGAGTCCTAAGGCTGGGCTGTCTCCTTCAGCTCTGCAATCTGGTGTCCAGAACAGGGCCGAACCTATAATAAGCATTTAACATAGACTTACTAAATGAATGTCAAGGAAAAGGCTCCCCAAGACATCAGCTATGTATTGGGTGAGGACTGGTGTTAAGCCAGCTTTCTAACTGGAATGAAGAAATATACATTTCTGGGATGTCATGAACTTTTAATAATGGTAATAAGTATTTTTATACTTGAAGTGGATTATGGGTTAATATGTTTTTGTGAACTAACATGAAAACACTAAAGGCAAAAGACATTAGTCAATAAATTACATATCATTAGCTCTCATTTGTAGCTACAATTAAACCCCACAATGACAGCTTTAAGAAATTTCTTTTTCCCTTGAAAAACCAATAAGGCCACTAGGGAAATACTGATTATAATACCAATGAATGTTTCTATGAAAAATATGTTTTATATTTCAAACATTCAAACATCTAATTCAGAAACTGACTTTATGGCTATCATCAATTCTGTAGAGATTTTCTACACATTTATAGATCTCTTCTTCCCTTTTAATTGGAAAGCCTCTTAAAGATAGTGGTGATGAGCATCAATAAGAAATTTTTAAAACAGGCAAGTAATTTGCTAGTTTTATTTTCCATGCTAATTCAAACTGTTCAGCAGTCCTGCCTACTTGGCAAACTACAACCTGTGGGCCATTTGGCTCGTAATCTGTTCTGGAAATAGCCACATCGTGCTGCCTATGAATGTTTTCAAGCTATAACAGTAGAGTTGAGTAGTGGCAACAGAGACTCTCCAGTGTGCAAAGCCTGAAGTGTTTACTATCTGGCCCAATGGAGAAACAGTTTGCCACTGCCTGTCCTAGCGGAAGATTCTCTTAGTGGTCAAGAGTTCAAAAGTCAATTAGAGAAATCTGATATGGGGAGGGAGTGAAGAAAGAAGGCCATCTGTACTCTGACTATTCTATCGCTCCTAGTCATGGTAACTAAGGAATACTTGTTGACTAGCAGTGAAAAAGATGACTACACTGCAACTGAGAATACTGGTGTTTTCCTTACGTTCCCAGAACAGAAAAAAATAAATAAGTAAATAAACAACAACTGGGAATGTCAAGATTTGGCTTACTGGGAAAATGTTCTTTTCCTAAAATAATACTTATTTTTTCTTAGGTTACATCTAAATTTGTGAGTGGTAACTAGAGTTCTTCAGACTACTAAATAGCATTCTTCAATTGTGCATTCTTCAGTCTGAAATAGAGCCAGATAATTTCCTTAAGGCGATACAAACATACCACAACCTAGAAGCACACATAAGCAAGTATATCATTTGAATACCTACTGACATCACATTTGTTTTAAGAGTGGCCAAAGATCACGACATCAAGTTAAAAGACATTTTTTTTCTCCCTCTCATTCGAAACTTCTTATATAAGATTAGGACTAAGCAAATGAGTTAATTGTGTACAACTTTTGCACGAGTTGAGTGAATCTATTAATGTAACTAAAAAGAAAGGTTAAGCTCTAGAAATCTCCACAATTTATCACTTCTTCCAGTGGCACTCAACAGGAGGTCTGTATCTCAGGGAAGAATACAGTATCTCAGTTCGCGTTAATAAAGAACATACGTTTCATTCTCAGCTCCATTGGTCTTGCTTTTCCGCTGTTTCTGCTCATTGGTTGCTGGAGGGGCCTGTCCCATGGCAGGAGGTTTCCGCTTCGCTAACATTTTTCGTTGTCTTTCTATCTCTTCCCTCTGTGAATTTATCCTTTCCTGTTGCCTAGAGATATAAAAGATGTTGCACAGAGGAAGGTCAAAACTGTTTGAACACGGCTAGTGAATAAACATAAATATTCTTGTCACCTTCATATTTGATAGACTTCAGAAAAATAAACCTAAGTAGAGATTTGATTTTAACTTCAGATTTGAAGAACCAAATATCTGGTGATAGAGCTGTTTTTGTTAATGAATCTGTACTTTTAATATACTAATTACAATAACTCTCGGAGCAGAAAAGTGGGCAGGAAGAAACAATATCAAATTTCTATTGTGACCTAATTTTCCAACTCAAAAGGAAAAACTGTGATTGCTTTTTTTTCTTGACTGCTTTTTTTTTTTTCCTTATTGCTTTTTAACAGTTAAGAAAACAACTCCTGGTAATGAACCCACTAAATAACTGTTTATGTAAAAAAAAAAAAAGGGTTCCAAGTGCCTTTTTATTTTTTAACTGGATTATAGTTTCTTCAAAATCTATCTATAAAGATACCAAATTTTGAGGAATGATAAACAAAGGAAAAAACGTTTTCTTTCAGAATCTATCAGTTATTCTAATCAAGTGAGCCACTACCACTCTCAAGTCATTCCCAAACACTAATATGGTAGAAACCCAAACTAAGTTTTTTAAGAACAAAGATGAGCATTTAGAGAAAGCAAAAAGAAGCCTTTCAACAAGTAAAAACTCCTCAGGAAATAGTACACAAAATGAATGAATGAAAGACATATAAAAGACTCAGGATATTTAACACCATTTCTATTAGAGTACTTCCTGCTGCTGCTGCGTCACTTCAGTGGTGTCCGACTCTGTGCGACCCCATAGACGGCAGCCCACCAGGCTCCCCTGTCCCTGGGATTCTCCAGGCAAGAACACTGGAGAGGGTTGCCATTTCCTTCTCCAATGCATGAAAGTGAAAAGGGAAAGTGAAGTCGCTCAGTCATGTCATGACTCTTCGCCACCCCATGGACTGCAGCCCACCAGGCTCCTCTGTCCATGGAATTTTTCAGGCAAGAGTACCAGAGTGGGGTGCCACTGCCTTCTCCAGAGTATTTCCTAATAATGTCTGATTTTTTAAAATAAACTGGCTTATAAACTAAAAGTCAATACAAATATCAATGCAAGTATTCCACTTTCTCTCATGAATCCTGCTACCTGACAGGTACTAAGGTTTATAGACCAGGTATATAAAAGCATACCAAGATTTGAGATTAACCACTTAGAGTAAAATCTTTAAATCACTCATCATAGTTGACAGTCAGATGCTGGCTCCTATCCTCTTCTCTTTCTACCATGCTTTTATCCCATCTCCCTTTCTTGACCCAAATTTCACTTTTGCAGAATGACAGAATCTAATTTTTTAAACCTATATTCTCAAATGACGTCTACTTGATCCTCTTCTCTGAACACTAGTTGTCAGTTTCTACACTATTTCCAGATTCAGGATACCTTTCTTAAAAGAACGGTAACCAGAAAAACAAGACTAGACCCCAGAGCAGACCCCCATAATACAACTTATGCTGCCACATCTAAAAGGGCAACACTGTAAGTAAGCAAGGTTAACCTAATCACAGTACTGCAAAGAAATATCATTTCTTTTGATAATACCATTTTCTTGGCTTCAAGATAAGCTGACTTACAGATTAGATGTCAATTTATTTATTTATTTTAGTTGGAGGCTAATTACAATATTGTAGTGGTCTCTGCCATACATTCATATGAATCAGCCACGGGTTTACATGTGTTCCCCATCCTGAACCCCCTTCCCTCCTCCCTCTCCATCCCATCCCTCTGAATCATCCCGGTGCTCCAGTCCTGAGCACCCTGTCTCATGCATCGAACCTGGACTGGCCATCTGTTTCACATATGATAATATACATGTTTCAGTGCTATTCTCTCAGATCATCCCACCCTCGCCTTCTCCCACAGAGTCCAAAAGACTGTTCTATACATCTTTGTCTCTTTTGCTGTCTCGCATACAGAGTTATCATTATCATCTTTCTAAATTCCATATATATGCGTTAGTATACTGCATTGGTGTTTTTCTTTCTGGCTTCCTTCACTCTGTATAATAGGCTCCAGTTTCATTCACCTCATTAGAACTGATTCAAATGTATTCTTTTTAATGGCTGAGTAATATTCCATTGTGTATACATACCACAGCTTTCTTATCCATTCGTCTGCTGATGGACATCTAATAGGACAGTAGAAATTTTAATTCAAGCATTGTCTGCTTGTCTAAAAAAATCTTTTAACTATTAGAGATATACCTTTCCCTCCAAAAATATATGTTTATGAATAATTCATGGCTTGAAAGATATCTGGATTAGACACAGAATCCTTAGGTAAAATAACAATCTTCCTTCTCACTCAATGAATGTCCTTGACGAAAACATGTATCTTCTCTGAATATGAGTGTCCCAGTTAAAAAAACTGGTAAAATATCTTTAAGCTCATTTTCATCCCTTTAGGGGCCATGAGTTCAAAGCACTCTGAACTCTCTGAAGGTAACCATACAATGTATAGTTTAATTATAATCCATAGTGTACCAGAGGAGTATCACAACATTTTATCTACTGGAGACTAACTGCTTTGGAAGGTTATCTTAACAATTACCTTTATTAAATATCAATAAAACTTATATTTGCTATTGTTTTCAGGGAGAATCTGCACATTTGATTTCCAAATTCACAAAGAAAGGAGCCTCATAGCCATTATATACAAATCATAAACAAAGTGTACTCTGGTGCCAAAACACCATGAGGCCATCTTCAACTGTACATTCTAAGAGAGCTTGACTGCACATGAAAATTAATATACCAAAGATCAACTGTCATATGTAATATGGATTTCTACATTAATTCTTGATGTTGTTGAAACTGTTCAGTCATTTATACTTATAAAAGTCATCTAAAGCAGTCTATTAGTGACAATTCATTTAGGTTTATTTTGGGAATATAAAGTCTGATTATGTCAAACTGTTAACTTCTCTTAGAACAAGAACTGTGTCTTATTAACCATTATATCTCCAACACATATGACAGTGTTTTTTTTTAATCGAAGGATAATTGCTTCACAGAATTTTGTTGTTTTCTGTCAAACCCAAGATGAAATTGCCCATCTCCCGCCCCATCCCACTCCTCTGGATTGATACAGAGCCCGTGTGAGTTTCCTGAGCCACACAGCAAATCCCCATTGGCTGTCTATTCTACAGATGGTGATGTAAGTGTCCATGTTACTCTCCTCATACATCTCACCCTCTCCTGCCCTCTCCCCATGTCCATAAGTCTATTCTGCATGTCTGCTTCTTCATTGCTTCCCTGAACATAAATTCTTCATACCATTTTTCTATATTCCATATACATGCGTTAGAATACAATATTTATCTGTCTCCTTCTGACTTACTTCACTCTGTATAATAGCTTCTAGGTTCATCCACCTCATCAGAACTGATTCAACGGTGTTCCTTTTTATGGCTGAGTAATAGTCCATTGTGTATATGTTCCACAACTTCTTCACCTATTCCTCTATTGATGGACTTCTAAGTTGCTTCCATATTATAGCTATTGTAAACAGTGATGCAGTGAACAATGGGATACATGTGTCTTTCTCAATTTTGGTTTCCTCAGGGTATATGCCCAGGAGTGGGATAGCTGGGTCATATGGTGGTTTTATCCCTAGTTTATTAAGGAATCTCCATACAATCTTAAATAGTGGCTGTATCAATTTATATTCCCACTAACAGTGCAATAATGTTCCCTTTTCTCCATACCCTCTGCAGCATTTATTAATTGGTGACTTTTTGATGATGGCTGTTCTGACTTGTGTCAGGTGATATCTCATTGTAGTTTTGATTTGCATTTCTCAAATGAGTAATGTTGAGAATCTTTTCATGTGTTTGTTAGTCATCTGTATATATTTTAAGTCTGTTTAGGTGTTCCTTCTGCTTTTTGATTGCGTTGTTTTTCTGGCTTTGAGTTGTATGAGCTGCTTGTATATTTTGAAAATTAATCCTTTGTCTGTTGTTTTATTTGCTATTATTTTCTCCCATTCTGAGGGTTGTCTTTTTACCTAGCTTATAGTTCTCTTTGCTGTGCAAAAGCTTTTACGTTTAATCAGTTTAAGTTTAACCACTTGTTTACTTTTGTTTTTATTTCCATTACTTTAGGAGGTAGGTCATAGAGAATCTTGCTTTGATTTATGTTATTGAGTGTTCTGCCTTTGTTTTCCTCTAAGAGTTTTATAGTTTCTGGTCTTTGATCCATTTTGAGTTTATCTTTGTGTATGGTGTTAGGGAGTGTTCTAATTTCATTCTTTTACATGTAGCTGTCCAGTTTTCCCAGCACCATTTATTGAAGAGGCTGTCTTTGCCCCATTGTATATTCTTGGTCCTTTGTCAAAAATAAGGTACCCATAGGTGTGTGGGTTTATTTCTGGGCTTTCTGTCTTGTTCCATTGGTATATTTCTGTTTTTGTGCCAGCACCATACTGTCTTGATGACTGTAGCTTTGTAGGATATTCTGAAGTCAGGAAGGTTGATTTCTCCAGCTCCATTCTTTTCTCTCAAGACTGCTTTGGCTATTTGGGTTCTTCTGTGCTTCCACATGAATTGTGAATTTTTTGTTTCAGTTCTGTGAAAAATGCCCTTAGTAATTTGATAGGGATCACACAGAATCTGTAGATTACATTTGGTAGTACAGTAATTTTCACAATGTTGATAATTGCTACCCTGGATCATGGAATATCTCTCCATCTGTTTATGTTGTCTTTGATTTCTTTCATTAGTGTCTTATAATTATCTGTGTACAGTTCTTTTGTCTTAGGTAAGTTTATTCCTAGGTATTTAATTCTTCTTGTTGCAATGGTGAAGGGATTGATTCCTTAATTTCTCTTTCTGATTTTTCATTGTTAGTATATAGAAATGCAAGTAATTTCTGTGTATTGATTTTGTATCCTGCAACTTTGCTAATAGCTCTAATAATTTTCTGATACTATCTTTAGGGTTTTCTACATACAGTATCATGTCATCTACAAACGATGAGAGCTTTACTTCTTTTCCAATCTGGATTCCTTTTATTTCTTTTTCTTCTCTGACTGCTGTATCTAGGATTTCCAGAACTATGTGAATAGTGGTGAAAATGGGTACCCCTGTCTTGTTCCTGATCTTAGTGGAGATGCTTTCAGTTTTTCACCATTGAGAATAATGTTTGCTCTAGGTTTATCATATATGGCCTTTACTACATTGAGGTAGGTTCCTTCTATGCCCATTCTTTGAAGAGCTTTGATCATTAATGGGTGCTGAATTTTGTCAAAGGCTTTTTCTGCATCTATTGAGATGATCATATGGTTTTATCTTTCAATTTGTTAATATGGTGTATCACATTGTTTGATTTGCATATATTGAAGAATCCTTGCATCCCTGGAATAAACCCAACTTGGTCCTGGTGTATGAGCTGTGTGATGTGCTGAATTCTGTTTGCTAGAATTTTGTTGAGGACTTTTACATCTATGCTCATCAATATTGGCTTATAGTTTTCTTTTTTGTGTGTTGTCTTTGTCTGGTTTTGGTATCAGCGTGATGGTGGCCTTGTAGAATGAGTTTGGAAGTGTTCCTTCCTCTGTAAATTTTTGAAAGAGTTTTAGAAGGATAGGCATTAGCTCTTCTCTAAATGTTTGATAGGATTCTCCTGTGAAGCCATCTGGTCCTGGGCTTTTGTGTTTTGGGAAATTTTTGATCCCAGCTTCAATTTCAGTGCTTGTAATTGGGGTGTTCATAATTTCTATTTCTTCCCGGTTCAGTCTTGGAAGATTGAACTTTTCTAAGAATCTGTCCATTTCTTCCAGGTTATGCATTTTATTTCCATATAGTTGTTCAAATAGTCTCTTATAATCTTTTGTATTTCCGCACTGTCTGTTGTAAATTCTCCTTTTTCATTTCTAATTTGGTTGATTTGATTCCTCTCTCTTTTTGTCTTGATGAGTCTGGCTAAAGGCTTGTCAATTTTATCTTCTCAAAGAACAGCTATTAGTTTTATTAATCTTTACTATTGTTTCTTTCATTTCTTTTTCATTTATTTCTGCTTGGATCTTATATGATTTCTTTCCTTCTACTAATTTTGGCAGGGTTTTTTTGTTGTTGTTTTTTTCCCACTTGATTTAGGTGTAAAGTTAGGTTGTCTGTTCGATGTTTTTCTTGTGTCTTTAGGTAGGATTGTATTGCTATAAACTTCCCTCTTAGAACTGCTTTTCCTGCATCCCGTAGGTTTTGAGTTGTTCTATTTTTATTGTCATTTGTTTCTAGATATTTTATTATTTCCCTTTTGACTTCTTCAGCAACCTGCTGGCTATTTAGAAATGTAGTTTAATCTCCATGTATTTCTGTTTCTTAAAGTGTTTTTCTTGTGACTGATATCTAATCTCACAGTGCTGTGGTCGGAGAAAATACTTGATACAATTTCAATTTTCTTAAATTTACTGAGATTTGATTTGTGACCCAAGATGTGGTCTATCCTGGAGAATGTTTCATGTGCACTTGAGAAGAAGGTATATTCTTCTGCATTTGGATGGAATATCCTGAACATATCAATGAGATCCATCTCATCTAATGTATCATTTAAGACTTGTGTTTCCTTATTAATTTTAATGACCTGTCCATTGGTGTGAGTGGGCTGTTAAAGTTTCCAACTATTATTGTGTTACTGTCAGTTTCTCCTTTTATGTCTGTTAAGTGTTTGTCTTATGTATTGAGGTGCTCCTCTGTTGGGTGCATAGATATTTACTGTTATGTCTTCCTCCTGGATTGACCCCTTGATCAAGATGTAGTGTCCTTCCTTATCTCTTATAATCTTCCTTATTTTAAGGCCTATTTGGTCTGATATGAGGATTGCTACTCCAGCTTTCTTTTGCTTCCCATTCGCATGGAATATATTTTTCCATCCTCTCAGTCTCTCTGTGTCTTTAGACACATATAGGGGGTTTCTTGTAGACAGCATATATGTGGGTCTTGTTTTTGTATCCATAGAGCTAGTCTGTGTCTTTTTGTTGGAGCATTTAATCAATTTACATTTAAAGTAATTATTGATATATATGTTCCTATTGCCATTTTCTTAATTATTTGGCATTGATTTTCTCGATCTTTTTTCTTTTCTTGTATTTCTTGACTATATAAGTCCCTTTAACATTTGTTGAAAAGCTGGTTTGGTGGTACTAAATTCTCTTAACTTTTGCTTGTCTGAAATGCTTTTTATTTCTCCATCAATTTTGAATGAGATCCTTGCCAGGTGTAGTAATCTTGGTTGTAGATTTTTCCCTTTTAGTACTTTAAATATATCCTTCCATCCCCTTCTGTCCTGCAGAGTTTCTGCTGAAAGATAAGCTGTTAAGCATATGGGGTCTCCTTTGTTTTTAACTTGTTGCTTTTCTGTTGCTACTTTTAATACTGTGTTTACTCTTGTTAGTATGTGTATTGGCATGTTTTCCCTTGGGTTTATCCTGTGTGGGACTCTGTGTCTCTTGGACTTGAGTGACTATTTCTTTTTCCATGTTGGGGAAATTCTCAACTATAATCTCTGGGAAAATTTTCTCATACCTTTTCTTTTTTCCTTCTTCTGGGGCCCCCATAACTCGAATGTTGGTGGTTTGATATTGTCCCAGAGGGCCCTGAGACTACCTTCAGTTCTTTTCATTCTTTTTACTTTACTCTGCTCTTCAGAAGCTATTTCCACCATTTTATCTTCCAGCTCACTGATTTTTCTTCTGCTTCAGATATTCTGCTATTGATTCCATCTAGAGTATTTTTAATTTCAGTAATCGTGTTGTTTGTCTTTGTATGTTTATTCTTTAATTCTTCTAGGTCTTCTTACATTGATTCTTACATTTTCTATGTTTTGTTTTCAAGGTTTTTGAACATCCTTACTATTATTATTCTGAATTCTTTTTCAGGTAGTTTGCCTATTTCCTCTTCATTTATTTGGACTTCTGTGTTTCTAGTTTGTTCCTTCATTTCTGTAGTATTTCTCTGCTTTTTCATTATTTTTTTTAAACTTATTGTGTTTGAGGTGTCCTTTTCCCCAGGTTTCGAGGTTGAATTCTTTCTTCCTTTTGGGTTCTGCCCTCCTAAGGTTGGTCCAGTGGTTTGTGTAAGCTTCTTACAGGGCAAGATTTGTGCTGAGTTTTTGTTTGTTTGTTTGTTTTCCTCTGACTGGCAAGGCTGAGTGAGGTGGTAATCCTGTCGGCTGATGATCTGGTTTGTATTCAGGTCTTGTATTCAAGTGGTTTCCTTTGTGTGAGTTCTCATGATCTGATACTCCCTAGGGTTAGTTTTCAGGTTGTCTAGGGTCTTGGAGTCAGTGCTCCCACTCCAAAGACTCAGGGCTTGATATCTGGTCAGGAATGAAGATTCCATGAGTAGTTTGTTATGGCATTAAGTGAGATTAAAACAAATATCCAAAATGAAAAACCAAGGATGAACCCCAGACAAATGACAGTTACAAAATCAGGCAAATAATAATTAAAATAATGGAATATACATATACACCCACGAGCAAAGTGAAAATAGTCCAACAAAAATACAGTATATTGACCCAGCAAACAAAGGAAATGAAAAATTATATTTACTAGTTAAGAACAAAACTAACTAAAGCACAAACTGGAAAACAAAACTAAAGCAAGGTGCCAAGTGGGGAATAAAGCAATGAAAACAAAATAAACAAATATGTTGAGAGGAAAGGGAAGAGAGAAAAGAAAGAATAGATATGCAAAGTTAAACAGAAGTGGATAAAGAAGATTTATATACATTAAAGATTAACTGCAAGGGGAAAAGAACAGTTGGAAAGGCAAACAAAGGGATAAATGTAGAAAAAATATAACAGTTTTTAAAAAATTAAAAATTAAAATTATAAAAAAGAGAAAAGAAAAAGAAAAAAAAACAGGAAGAAGAAATTAAAAAAAGGAAAAATCCACAGAACTGCAAAAGCCCAATGTAGAGGCAGAAGTTTATAATAATAAAAAATGTGACTGAAGAACCTCTAAAGCTTAATTAGATTTCCTAGTGCCAATGAAATTAAAAGACGCTTACTCCTTGGAAAGAAAGTTATGACCAACCTAGATAGCATATTGAAAAGCAGAGACATTACTTTGCCAACAAAGGTCCATCTAGTCAAGGTTATGGTTTTTCCAGTGGTCATGTATGGATGTGAGAGTTGGACTGTGAAGAAAACTGAGCGCCAAAGAATTGATGCTTTTGAACTGTGGTGTTGGAGAAGACTCTTAAGAGTCCCTTGGACTACAAGGAGATCCAATCAGTCCATTCTGAAGGAGATCAGCCCTGGGATTTCTTTGGAAGGACTGATGCTAAAGCTGAAACTCCAGTACTTTGGCCACCTCATGCGAAGAGTTGACTCATTGGAAAAGACCCTGATGCTGGGAGGGATGGGGGCAGGAGGAGAAGGGGACGACCCAGGATGAGATGGCTGGATGGCATCACCAACTCGATGGACATGAGTTTGGGTGAACTTTGAGAGTTGGTGATGGACAGGGAGGCCTGGCGTGCTGTGATTCATGGGGTTGCAAAGTCAGACACAACTGGGCGACTGAACTGAACTGAGTGCCAATAAAATCAACAACTACAACAGAGGGGGGTAAAAAAGGAAACAAAAAGAAAAAAACTCCAAAAGAATCTACAGAACAAGTCAAAAGATAAAAATAATAAATATTTTTCTTGAGTCAGTGCTGTCAGGGTCACTGGGAGTCACAGTCCACCTCACCTCCCTAGGATGCCCCACCTCACCTCCCTAGGATGCCCTCCAACACTGTGCTGATCTCTGGACCTGTTGTGGGGACAGCTCAGATTCTAATCTGGTCCTATTCCTGGGTGTTTTTGTCTCCAATGTCCATGGCTATCAGAGCTAGTGTTTTCTTTTGTGGGAGCTCTCAATGACCTTTCATATATTCCATAGACAGAGTCTGCCTAGTTGATCACATGGATTTAATCTGCAGTTTGTACAGCTGGTTAGAAGTTTTTGGGTCTTCTTCCTTATCCACACTGCCCTGGGTTTCAATGGTGGTTTTATTTCCACTTCTGCATGTGGGTCATCCACTGGGGTTTGCCCCTGAGGCTGCCCTGGAGGACTTGGGCTTTCCTCTGTGAGGGCCAGTGTGGAGGTGGTGCAGCTGCTTGGGTCACAGGGGTTCTGGCAGCATCAGACTAAGGGGAGTTGGAGGCTAGAGCAGCAGGAAATATAGTGCTCTAGAAGGGTATGGAAACCAGTATTGGCCAATATGCTCCAGTATTCTTGCCTGAAGAACCCCACCATCCTGACACAGAAGCCTGGCAGGCCACAGTCTACAGGGTCGCAAAGCATTGGACATGACCAAAGTGACCCTGCGCGCATAGACACAAGACGTTTTTGGCCTACGGCAGCTCTGCCCTGGTGAGAGTTGAGCGTGAAGGTGGCGCAGCTGCTTGGCCTGCACCTAGCGGTGCAAAGTGTGCAGAGACATGGACTGCCTCCACCCCAGGAGCTATGGCCGTATCAGAGTCTTTTTTTTTGAGCCTCTTGTAGCTGGTGATCAGAAGGTCTCTTTGGCCAATCTTTCTCCATAGCTCTGCTGGTTCAGGCACTAAGAGGGCTCCCTTGCCTGGGGTCCTTCTCTGTTGTTCAGCGCGTCAGGCACAGAGAAGGGCCGCCTGGCTGGGGTCCTACTCTAGATGAGTACATCAGCCACTTAAAGGGGTACCCTGGGTGGGGTCCAGGTCTGTAGTTCAGTACGTCAGGGTTTGACGGGCCAGCCTCTCTATTGTTCAGCTGCTGATGCTGGTGTGTAGGTAGAGAGGCTATGGCGATGGCTCCATCAGCAGCATCACCTTGCTTCCATGGCTGAATGGCTTTCCTCCATAGGCATTTCCCACCACAATCTCCTCCCCCATATCCCCTCCAATCTGTCTCTCCACAGTCAACAGCAGCCCTCGCCCTAGGATTGCTCCACAACCTCTAAACTCCAGCTCCCAGCTGCTGCGCCTTCCAGGGAACCACGTCCCTGTCCAGGATATGTATGGCTGTGGCAAGGACTGTCTGATTCTCATTCCATTTATGCTGTCACAGATCAGCTCACTCTCAGCCATAAATGTTTCTCCTCTGACTCAAGACAACTGCCCCAATGTGGGGATCAGACTCCTGCTTCAGTTCCACCAGCCGAGGGCAGGTCCTACTAACACTTGTTTCTTTCCCCTAGTTCCTTGGTCCTACCAAGTTTTGCGTGGTTCTATATATTCTTTTCCTCGGGTCAGGCACTCCTGTCGGCTCTCAGCTGGTGTTCTGCATGCACTTCTGTGTCTGAAGGTGTATTCCTGACATATCCGTGGAGACAGATGTACTCCACATCCACCTACTGCTCTGCCATCTTGTTCTCTCCACAGTGCCTTTTATAGACCTGACTGTTAAATGTTTCTTCCATTTCATCAATTTTAGGGAATGCTCACCTTTTACCACCCACAGAAAGAATATTTGTACTGTCTTTTACAAAAGTATTGACGACTAGATAAATTTATGTCATTCAAATCTAAGTAACTCTAAAAAGTCATTATTGAGATTTTCCTGGTAACCTAGTGGCTAAGGCTCCGGGCTCCCAATACAGGGGGCCTGGGTTCAATCCCTGGTCAGGCAAATATAATAGATTCCACATGTCACAATGAAGAACCAGCGCAGTCAAATAAATAAACAGCAAGCCATTATTTGTCAGTTATAAAATCAGTCTTAAGTACCATTATCAGTTGAACTGTGCCACCCAAAAAGACATATTAAAGTGCTAATCCCCAGTACCTCAGATTATAACCTTTGGAAATAGGGTCACTGAAGATTTAATTAGTTAAAATAAGGTCATACTGGAGTAGGGTGGGCCCTTAACCCGATTTGATTGGTGTCCTCCTGAGAAAAGAAGACACACAGGGGAACACTGTGTGAAGCGGAGGCAGACTGAGCTACGCTGCTGCAAGCCACTGCACACTAACCAAGGACCCTCCCTGGAGGCCACAGAAGGAACGGCCCTGCCAACACCTTGATTTAAGGTTTCTGTCATCCTAAACTGTGAGAGAATTAAATTTATGTTGTTTAAACCACCCAGTTTATGGTATTTAGTGATGGTAGCCCTAGGAAATGATTACGGAAATGAAAGTGTTAGTTGCTCAGTTCAGTTCAGTTGCTCAGTCGTGTCCGACTCTTTGCGACCCCATGAATTGCAGCACGCCAGGCCTCCCTATCCATCACCAACTCCTGGAGTTCACTCAGACTCACGTGCATCAAGTCGGTGATGCCATCCAGCCATCTCGTCCTCTGTCGTCCCCTTCTCCTCCTGCCCCCACTCTCTCCCAGCACCAGAGTCTTTTCCAACGAGTCAACTCTTCGCATGAGGCGGCCAAAGTACTGGGGTTTCAGCTTTAGCATCAGTCCTTCCAAAGAATACCCAGGACTGATCTCCTTTAGAATGGACTAGCTGGATCTCCCTGCAGTCCAAGGGACTCTCAAGTCTTCTCCAACACCACAGTTCAAAAGCATCAATCCTTCAGTGCTCAGCTTTCTTCACAGTCCAACTCTCACATCCATACATGACCACAGGAAAAACCATAGCCTTGACTAGATGGACATTTGCTGGCAAAGTAATGTCTCTGCTTTTCAATATGCTATCTAGGTTGGTCATAACTTTCCTTCCAAGGAGTAAGCATCTTTTAATTTCATGGCTGCAATCACCATCTGCAGTGATTTTGGAGCCCTCCAAAAAAAAGTCTGACACTGTTTCCACTGTTTCCCCATCTACTTCCTATGAAGAGATGGGACCAGATGCCACGATCTTAGTTTTCTGAATGTTCAACTCTTTGCCACCCCATGGACTGCAGTCCGCCAAGGTCCTCTATCCATGGAATTCTCCATGGAAGAATACTGGAGTGGGAAGCCATTACCTTCTCCACGGAATCGAACCCAAGTCTCCTGCATTGCAGGCAGATTCTTTACCTTCTGAGCCACCAGGGAAGCCCAGGAAACGAGTCTATGTACCCTCCATGGCAAAACTGTATCATAACTGAACAGATTTAAAAAAACAAATGCACGTTATTTGCAGATATTATTTTGACCAAAGTAATTTTAGTGGTGAACTACAGATAGTACCTGAATATCCCAGGTAAGAATTTTTAAAGAGTCTCAGGATTTCATGTCCTGTGTCTACTGCAAACTGGTATATACCACCCAAGGGAGAACTGATACTTACAGAATCAACAGATTTGTCTCTCTAAATATCATATGATATCACTTATATGTGGAATTTTTAAAAAAATGATACCAATGAACTTATTTACAAAACAGAAATAGACTCACAGACATAGAAAACAAACTCATGGCTAGCAAAGGGGAAGGATGGGGGGATAAATTTGGAATTTAAGGTTAACAAATACACACTACTATATATAAAATAGATAAACAACAAGAACCTACAGTATAGCACCGGAAATTATAGTAAATATCTTACAATAACTCACAATGGAAAAGAATCTGAAAACAAATGCATATGTATAACTATAACTGAATCACTTTGCTGTACATCTGGAATACTGTAAATCAACTATATTTCAATAAAAAAATTATAAAAGGCTTTATCACTTACTATGGGTCATATGCCAAGAATCAGATGGTTCACATGAAATCACTTTAAAATGGAATTCTGTAATTCCTTATACACCAGAATATATTCATGGACTAGGACAATGATGCTATAAAATTTCATTTACTCCCTCTGACAATCCACATCTTAAGCAGCCACAGTTTTGTATACAGGTCAAATCCCCATATTTACTTTAATGTTGTGTATGTCAATATAAAGAAAATCTTAATAGTAATGTCTTTATTGCCTTGCCATTGACTATTTGAGAGTTCAAGACTTGGTTACATACTGAATAACAACAGTATTTATGGTAACTAACTTCTCAGAACTATAAAAATATGTTACTTTTTCAACAGGTTCAAAAATACCTTTCAGAAAAACTTACTAACCTGGTCAAAAATCATTACAAATCTTTTATGATCTTTTTATTAGACAGCAAATCTGTTTTAGGATCTTAATAAAGATCACTCAAAATAGAGCCAAGGTACAAACTGAGAATAAAAGAACTGTGTTGAGGC
This sequence comes from Ovis canadensis, assembly GCF_042477335.2. Classification (NCBI taxonomy): domain Eukaryota; kingdom Metazoa; phylum Chordata; class Mammalia; order Artiodactyla; family Bovidae; genus Ovis; species Ovis canadensis. The sequence continues at coordinate 55,404,582 of NC_091255.1, read as the reverse complement.
TCCTGTTCAGACTATATTTGATCACTTGATTAAATTTTTAATGTCAAGAGGTTTGCTCTTTCTAGAAAAACTAGTACTGCAACCTGGTGTTCAGGTACCTTACCCACCAAATTATGTGTCACAGAGCTTCTTATACACAGATAATTATCATTTGTAAGGATATTAGCTACAGCCTTCTACAACTAAAGAACTTCTATTCTGCATTAAAATTAAGAAAAGAAATTGGTTTATTAAAGCACAACTTTAGAAGATATTATTAAAATACCTAAAATTAATAGATATCAACCAGGGCACTTTCCTGGTGATCCAATGGTTAAGACTCGGCATTTTTACTGCCAAGGGTCAGTTCTTAGTCAGGGAACTAAGATCCCACAAGCTGTGCTGCTGCTGCTAAGTCACTTCAGTCGTGTCCGACTCTGTGCGACCCCATAGACGGCAGCCCACCAGGCTCCCCTGTCCCTGGGATTCTCCAGTGTGGCCAAAAAACAAACAAGCAAATAAAAAAAGTTATCAGCCAGAAACAGCTTCCCAAGAAGAGAGATGGATAGTCTGCAATTTATATTACTTAAAATCATAAAAAAAAAAATACTATCCACTTTGGAGAAACAACTCTGGTTAGGGATCTCATGTAGATAATACCAAATTCTCTGGTCTGATGGCTCTACAGCAAAGTCCTCCTTTTGTACTCTAACTATATAAAATTTCCAGAACCTTCTGGGCAACAGGCTGCTTATACAATAAAAAGATAAATACTTGCTGCTATCAGCAAAAACTACAATCACATCTTAAAAGTAATTACATGGTATATCTCTAAACAAATCCACTAACCACTCAGGTTCAAGTCTTTAGACATTTTAAAAACTGCCATCTGAAGAGTAACCATTGTCATGGACTAGTAGGAGGCATTATCACACCTGGGACTCAGTGTGAGCATTAAGTGACTTTGGCCAATCATGGGGGATGTTTTATCTTCCATCCCATTCTGACAAAATTGGATGGAGAGCCACTTCCAGGGCAATTTGCTCATCACGGTCAGGGTGCTGAGGAATAGACATCATGCCTCTATGCGGCAGCTGTTTATACTGCCCTAGTGCAACTCTGTTAACCTGAGCTATCACCTGAGCACAGACAGCTCAGCGTGGATACCATATGTATCACACATAAAGCACTGACTATAATCCAGAGGTAGGGTTCCACAATGTTTGTTTGTTTCAGTTTGGCCATGCCACATGGGGCAGCTTGCAGGATCTTCGTTCCCCAACCAGGGATCAAACCTGGGCTCTGGCAGTGAAAACACTGAGTCCTAACCACAAGACTGCCAAGGAATTCCCATTAACAAAATATTATTAATAATACCAGTATCTGTACTTTTCTTTCAGACAAATTTGTTATTTATGTTTCATTAGTATTCAAAAGTAGTTCTATCCTCTCCAATCAATGCCCAATATGTTATTTCACCAAGAAAAAAAAGGTAGGATAGGCAGTCTATGGAACCCTTGAACCTACAGTAAACTACAGATCAGAAGTGTGAGAGCCTATGATTAAAAATACACTGTGCCACTCACCACAACCCAGTCTCAAACGGAAACGATCTACAAAATCAAAATAAGTAAGATACACCAAAAGGTATCACAACTTTTAAGACTTCTTTTTTAAAGTCCTGAGCTGACATTAGCTATTTATGCAGTTGGAATTTTAGGATTTTAAATGTTAATTTCCTCCTTGGAGTAAATACTTGAATGTTTTAAACCAAAGTTATAATAAAGTGAAGGAGGGCTCAAGATTCCAAGTTATTGACAGGCACAGGCAGTGGGACTGCTCACCAGCCTGACCGCTGGCTCAATGCTCATCTTCAAGAAGGTGACTATCTCTGCTGACTGGATACTCTCCCCTTAAAGAGCCCCAGGAACATGTCTTGTACATTCTTCCAAGGTTTTGTTTTACACCAAACTCAGGAAATCCTTCCTTGGGTCTTTGCCTATTTCAGTCTTCTGTGGACCCAGAATAAATGCAGGGAGTGGGCAGCCTCCTAATGAAAACTTATTACATAATTAAAATGATATCAAGTCAAGTCTTAGCTTTTTCTTCCTTAGTTTTGGCAATTCTGATTTTTTTAAGCTTTAATATAGAACTTGTTTTTTTATTCCTCTGATTATTTGCCATTTTTTCAGGACTTTATCTCATTCCTTACAATTCTTTACACATGTGGAGACAAAACTGAATGAAAAGAAGACTACCACTACTAAGATATTAATGACTACAATTACGAGAAAATTTAAAAATCCAAACCAACTTTTCAATTCTCAACTTCATCATCACAATTCACTTACTTAATAAGGTTCTGGAAAGCATAACCATCTGTCCACTGTTCAGTAAACGAAGCCCCGTGTCGGACAGTGGTAAAGTGGCCCAGTCTCAAGCGATCTTGCATGCTTTTATCTCTACATGCCATCTTCTCTTGTTTTGACTTAGGGGAAAAGGACAAATAGAAAATAATTGTATTTTCCTATGAGAACTCAGAGGCAGCACTATGTTTGTTTTTGTACTATGCTGCTCAAAGTTTAGGTCAACTGGCTAAATCTACACTGATTTCAGGAAGTACCCTAAAGCTATAAACATTTTTTATAACCCACAAGCACTCTACATTAACATATACTAACATATACATTTCTGCTATAAATGTGGAATTTCCCTTCTATAAAATGAATGAATTAAGAGATGAAGCAAAGTTCTCCTCAGTATCTTTGACATTAATAAAATAATTCATTTCACTTTTTATCAGTGTTCCCTGTCCCTTTAATAGCATTTCAAAGACTTCAGCAAAAAAACAAACCACCAGTCTGTCTCAAACCTCTAGCTTATAATCATTTCATTAGGAAGTACTGTCATCTTCAAACTTTCACTGTAAGATAAATAAGTACTACAGATATGTTTTATAAATTTTAAGACATTAATTATTTATGAAATATAACAAACAATTATAATAATTATAATAAATGTTATTAAAGGCAAATTACAACTAATCAGTTACTATTAATATAATAAAGGAGGCATCAGCCAATTAAATAATCATATACAAGTAATTGCCAACTAGTTTTTTAAAATACAAAACACTTAATTATCACATTATTATATAAATAAATTACTCTAAATACCATTTCTGAAATGGACATAAAACTATTGCTAAATGTCTGTATTAGTAATAGGATGTGCTGTATGCTCAGTCACTCGGTTGTGTCTGCCTCTTTGCAGCCCCATAGACTATTGCCCACCAGGCTCCTCTGCCCATGGAATTTTGCAGGCAAGAATACTGAAGTAGGTTGCCATTTCCTACTCCAGGGGATCTTCCCGATCCAGGGATCAAACCTCTTGAGTCTTCTGCATTGGCATTTGGCAGGTGGGGTCTTTAACACTATGGCTACCCCAGTACCCCTTTCCTAAACCCAAAAGCCCTTTGTTGGTTTTCTGTTCTTCTTTCCAAAGAAGAGACATGCATTTACATAAATGTTTCTTACCAAAGAAGCTAGGCACACCCATGCCCACGTAAGACAGAGAACTAAAACTGTGGTCAGTCCTTTCCTACTTTGAAATACTTTTGTTTCAGGTAAAAAGTTAGAAGTCACAACAATGGCATACCCCAAGCATCTTGGGACACAGAGTTGAGGCCATTACTAAGCACTTACCTTTTCTATAAGGAGTTTCTTGCTCATTGTCACACATCGATTTAATCGTTCTTTGTATTTCTCTAACATCTTTTGCTGTTCATCAATCTGCCGTCTCAAATCACAGTTGGCCTTCAGTGGAAAAAATTTCCTTAAATTAGCTCCAAGGAAGACAGATTAATACAAAAGCAGTTTCTAGGGAGTCTGAAAAGCATTTCTTTTGTTAAATTATAAGCAAAATTGAGATTTAAAGAGGTAAGAGTAACTATGTCTTTAAAAAAAGAAGGTAAACACTTTGTTCCTTGATTTTCTTTTAATAAACTTATCATTTATTAAAGATGAATTCTGTTACTTAGGATGTTTTTCTACTGGTCATACTTTACTCCTCCCCAAAGCCAGTTACAGATAAATCCAGTACCCCACACATGCTAATACTGTCACAAAATAAAAGAAAAAATCTATCATGAATGAGATGTTTAGAATTCATATAAATAGTGCTTTTAAGCATTTATAGATTAAATACTTACAAAGGGTGAATAAGCACTACCAAAAAAACAACATATAATGTTCTTTACGTTCAATTGTTGCTCTTCTGTTCTTCCTTCCAAAGAAGAAACATGGATTTACATAAATGTTTCTTACCAGAGAAGACAGGCACACCCATGCCCACATAAGATAGAACTAACAAACAAGCTGAATACAAGGTCTTGGTTCAAGAAAACCAGAATGTAAACACACAGTTGATTTAGCTGTGGTCAGAAGGGTGGGCTAAATACTTTGAAAGATTCAAGACTCCTACAATAACAGAGAAGCAAAGAACCACTAACCCCAGGTCAATTTTGACTTGCAACTCCTGAGTTTACTCTTGTGTTGAACGAAAGATACTACTCTTTGGCAAATAAATGATACTATAGCACACTCAATTTCTGAGACTTCGAAGCTTCACTTTAACGTGACCATTGTGCAACAGCTTCCATCTCCAAGTATCTGCTTTCCTCATAGTTTCTATTAGTTCTTCTAAGAGAGCTCATGGGTTCTATGGACCACATTACCAAAGGCCAAGTACAAGGACATTTGGTTAAATATGGCTAATTCATACTTAAAAAACCTGCAAGCCAAAGATCATGTAATACATATATATGAAGTTCAATCTACTTTTGGAAGGTGCTGCTGCTAAGTCGCTTCAGTCATGTCAGACTCTGTGCAACCCTGTAACATCCATTAAAATCTATAATCAAGTTTATGGAATCAACAGTCTCTGGCAATTTATTTTAAATCATAAGAACTCTAAATTTTTTGTGGTTTCCAACACTAATGATTTTGTGCTCAGGTTTAAAATAGCACCTGACTAGCAGCTCCTGATGCAGCCTTACCCAAACATCTAACTAAAATGGAAAAACTCAATCAATGGTCCATGCCTGTCTGAAAGGAGACGTAAAGAGTAGTGTTTATTCCCCTGTCCCTCTGAATCAGAAACACAAGCTCTCATCAATTTGAAAAAATGGCATCTCTCCTTTGTGTCTTCTTTTTTGACATAACCATTCCATTGGCACTGTTCTAGATCCAAAGAAAGACTACAATCTTCAGAAAACAAAGGATAAGAAAGTTGGGAATGGTAAAGAGGACATACTGCTTCCTGGGAAATAAAACCATATTTTAAAACTCCCAAAAGAATCCTAAGTTAGGGTCAATTTTTCACCTACTCCATCTTCTCAATCTTAAGAAAATTAGATGATGAAGGAAGAAGACAAGCCCATGATCCTTTTTTAGCTCGGCAGAGCTACCCTGGCCAAAAATCTTAATTTTTTGGTTTAGATTAGACAACTAGACTAGGATTTCTATAAACACACAATATCTAATTATAAACCTTGGCAATTCAACGAGCACCCAAGTGAAAAGAAGAGACGTTAAGAGCAACACCAAGCAAGCATACATGCTAACAATGAAAGATGGAAAATAGGTACTGAATTTAAACATGGCTCTTCTCACTGAAGGATGGAGAAGAGCAAACTAAGAAACAAAACCACCAGGCCTAAGGGAAAATGTTTCTGAATAGAAAAGGGAACATCAGCTTGAGAATAATAAAAACATTGGAGATTAAAATGTTAGCCAATTTTATCTACAAATACAGGGACTTTGCTGGCAGTCCAACAGTTAAGACTTCATGCCTTCACTACATGGGAATCCCTGACTGGGGAACTACGATCCTGTATGCTGGGTGATGTGGCCAAAAAATAAAAATAAATAATTTCTTTAAAAAAATTTTTATATGCTATAAATAGAAAATTAGTATAGTAAATATACCAAATGTTTTAATCGCAGTTAATGGAATTATGGGTGTGATTTTATTTTTTTTTAGTATTTTTACTATTCTCTAAATTTATTATAAAGAGTATGTATTGCTTTTTACAATAAGAAAATAATAAACCTTAAAATATTTTTAAAATGGTGAGTCAATATGCCAAACTGTATATTAAAAAATTATTTCAGAAAATATCATGGTATTACTGTATAGCACAAGGAACTCTACTCAATATTCTGCAATAATCTATATGAGAAAAGAATCTGAAAAAGAATGAATATATGTACAACTGAATTACTTTGCTATACATCTGAAACATAACATTGTAAATCAATCATACTCCAATAAATTAAAATTAAAAAAAATCATTGTATATTTTCTAGAGGTATATTTTTAACTCCATATAGCTACTTTTAAAGTTTCTATTGTGAGCACAAAACACTTTAGATGAACAGGTTATAAAAGATATAAAAAGCAAAACCAGGACTAAAAAGTACTTGTGAAATAGTTTTTAAAATTCAAATACACATATATGTGGAATCTAGAAAAATGGTAGAGATTAACCTATTTCCAGAGCAGGAATAGAGACACAGACGTGGAGAACGGATATGTGGACGGCGGGTGGGGTGTGGGGGGTGAGGAGGAGAATGGGAGGGTGAGACAAATTGGGAGACTGGGATGGACACATATATACTGCCACGTGTAAAACAGACTGCTAATGGGAAGCTGCTATAAAGCACAGGAAGCTCAGCTCTGTATTCTGTGATGACCAAGAGGTGTGGGATGGGGGGTAGGGGGGAGGTCCAAGAGGGAAGGGATATACGTATGCATACAGCTGACTCACTTCATTGTACAGCAGAAACTAATACAACATAGCAATTATATTCCAATTTTAAAAAATCAATAAAATTTAAAAAAATTCAAAGACATTAAAAAAAATTTTCCCTGAAATGTGAAAACGACACTCTATATACATATTCTCACAGCTTCAACTCTCCACAGATATAGTCCTCTAGTATATATTTAAATACTAAAGTTCTACAATTAAGATGTCCAATGTAAAGACACTGTTTGGAATATAGTTTGATCCTCGTTACCTACTCAGATTCCCTCAGATCAAAGAAAAATATCCAAATGTCTACATTTTAACTTTATTATTTGGTTACAGTAATTATCTCTATGATATGCACGTAATTCACACATATAAATATAGATAAATCAATCAGTGCTTGTTATAAAATCTCATATGACATTTTCATACTTACTCTTAATAAATCATCTATTCTTCCTTCCTTCTTCTCTAAGTCAGAATTCTTACTGTTTTCTAGTGCAGATATTTTTTCTATTGTGAGGTCAGACTACAGAGATAAGCAGAAAACAAACTTAGGATTAATCTCAAAATATTACATGTCATCACATTTTTCTTATTACTTTTCTGAAAAAAAGCACTTGACGACACAACTAGCCTGGAATCACATGGCTCAAGAAATTAAATTTGCCTTTCTCATCTCATTCTTTAAGCATGACGTTCTGCTATACTTGCCCTTCAAAAATACATTAACTCTGAAATAAAATATATGAATTCTCAAAATTCTGTGCACTGAACAGTAAAGGAACATACTCTCTAGAAATGAAACTAACTTTGAACAGAAAAGGTCATCAGAGGAGAAAGGACCCAAATCTCTAAAGAACAAACATGCCACCTAGTGGAAACAGAGCGACCGGAAGAAGAGAGATGAATGCTCAACTACCTAAGTCTATTCAACTATTCATAAATTTAACTCAAATAAGATTAAAATCTGCTCCTGAGGGCTGTTTAGTGCTTGTGACTTAAGAAATTCTCCTAGATTGCCAGACATCCTGTCTTGAAGGCAACAAGGTACCAACAGGAGCTCAACACAACAAAACGGAGGGTATATCCATTACCCTTTTCGCAGATATTATCTTTGAATATTCACAATGTTCCCTAAATTAAGGAGTTTCTGAAGACTGTTTAAGGAAGAATTATGTTGGTGTGCCACATGTTAAAGAAGTTTAAAACAAGGGTTTACTGTGTATCACACGGAACTATCTTCAATAGTTTGTAATAAACCATAATGGAAAAAGAATCAGAAAACAAAGAATACAGACACATACATATATATATATGTATAACCAATCACTTTGCTATGCATGTGAAATTAACACAATATTCTAAATCAACCATATTTCAATAAAAAAGATTCACTGCCGCCTACCATAAGTACTGTGCCAACAAGTGTTTTGTAGACACTAAGATGATGATAATCAACCACATTTTATAGATAATTTGAACTGAAGAAAAATGAGGCCCCAAAAGATAAAGCATAAGTTCAGAGTTAGAACCTGAATCGGGGTCCTAAGTTCTCCAAAACAAGTGTTCTTTTCCTTAACACCATGCTGCAGTGTAATCATTTCTGTCTATAATCTGAATACATCAGAAAGGCAGAGAAACACCTCAAAAAGTTAAAAGCACCTTCCAAAAGACTTGAAATATTCATAATGCAAGTTCTGAATACAACACACACAAATAAATGAGATGAAGTCAGAGAAATAAAGGGAGAGAGGAGACCCAGATTTTACACGTAGTGTTGGCATTCACTCCGAAGCAGTTCTCTCCCTCCCTGTTTATCAACCTCTGACCTACCTGGGTCTGCCTGTGCTGGATGGAGATCTGTTTCTGGGAGCTGCAGGAATGCTCTGTATTGCCCGATCCTGTAGATGAGGGACTGTTTTGCTGAGCCTGGAATAAAGGTGTACCACCAATCACAAGAAGTCTTCCGTCTCTCTCCATGAACATTTGCACGGATGCAAACAATTACATAAAACAAATACTTCCTGATGAAAGCCAAGACTCAGGGCCATGGAGCCAAGATGAAAAGCATACACAATTCAAATGAAAAGTAAGGGCTTGACATGGTGGCTTAGACCATTTTACCGTAAATAGTTTAAAACACCAAATGCTTACAAATGAATTTTTAAAATATGGAAATTAAGTATGTAAATGCCCTTTTCAAGGTACAACTGATGCTTGAAAAACACATGGGTTAAGGGCGCTGACCACCCACCCTCCTCCCCCCACCAGGCAGTCAAAAATCCACAGGTAACGTTACAGGTGGCCCTCTGGATCCACAGTTCTGAATCTGATTAAACCAGTCTCGAATGATGTAACACATAGTATGGACTTTTAAAAAAATTCCACATCAAAGTAGACCTGAGCAGTCAGTCCAAATCCACATGTCTTAAGAGTCAAATGTAAACGTGCTTTCACAGGACAGGCTGGTGAAGCACTCAAGCACAAGGGACACTCATGACTCCAAGCAGAAAGGACTGGGAACTTCTATTCAGAAGAGCATCCAAGACCCTCAAACTTCATCCAGAAACACACAGTGGGCCAAAAATCCTGGCCGATTTACCATATTGTCACTTGTTTACTGTGACATTTTACACATAAATAATGGGGCATTCTAAGGCACTTTCAAATTTAGAAGGTTTGGGACTTAATATAATTCAACTGTTAAAGAGTATGCAATCATTATACAGACGGTCACCAACTTAACAATGGTTCCACTTAAGTTTTCAACTCTATGATGGTGCGAAAGCAATACGTTCAGTAGAAATGGTGCTTCAGGTTTTTGAGTTTTGACCTTCTCCTGGGTTAGTAACATGTGACACAGTACTCTCTCATGATGCCAGGCAGCAGCAGCAGGCCACAGCTCCCAGCCAGCCACAGAGGCATGAAGGTAAACAACCAGATACACTGACAGCCACACCCCCAGACAACCATATTGATTTTTACTTTCAGTATTCAACAAATTACATGAGATTCACCACTATATTATAAAATAGACTCTGTGTTAGGTGACTGCAGGCTAATGTACAGGCTGAGCACATTTAAGGTAAGTAAGGCTGAGCTATGATATATTTGGTAGGTGAGGTATATTAAATATATTTTGATTTACGAATGATATTTTCAACTCATGACCTGTTTATCAGGACCTAATCCCATCATAAGTCAAGGAAGACCTTTACTGCAGAGTCCTTTCAAAAACAAAATTGCACTCAACATAGTACAACCTATTATAATACATAATTAGACATAATTACAAAACACTGGATATTCTGGGGATTATGGGCTAATGGAAATATCATCTCTTCAGAGAATATAGTGTTTCGACATAATGTAAGTTTCATCTGGTACTTCCTAAATATTTCTTTAATTATTTCTTTATCCATTAAATTTAAAACAATGTATAATCATCTCCTATTGAGCAATTACTGCCATGATCACCAGTAGTCCTCCAGTTCAGTTGCTCAGTCATGTCTGACTCGTTGTGACCCCATGAACTGCAGCACGCCAGACCTCCCTGTCCTTCACCATCTCCCAGTGTTTACCCAAATTCATGTCCATTGAGTCGGTGATGCCATCCAACCATCTCATCCTCTGTCGTCCCTTTTTCCTCCCGCCCTCAATCTTTACCTGCATCACGGTCTTTTCAAATGAGTCAACACTTCGAATCAGGTGGCCAAAGTATTTGAGTTGCAGCTTCAACATCAGTCCTTTCAATGAACACCCAAGACTGATTCCTTTAAGACGGATTGGCTGGATCTCCTTGCACTCCAAGGGACTCTCAAGAGTTTTCTCCAACACCACAGTTCAAAAGCATCAATTCTTTGGTGCTCAGCTTTCTTTATAGTCCAACTCTCACAACCATACATGACTACTGGAAAAACCATACCCTTGACTAGACGGACCTTTGTTGGTAAAGTAATGTCTCTGCTTTTTAATATGCTTTCTAGGTTGGTCGTAACTTTCCTCCCAAGGAGTAAGTGTCTTTCAATTTCATGCCTTCAGTCATCATCTGCAGTGATTTTGGAACCCAAAAAAGAAAGTCTGACACTGTTTCCACTGTTTCCTCATCTATTTCCCAAGAAGTGATGGGACCGGATGCCATGATCTTCGTTTTCTGAATGTTGAGCTTTAAGCCAACTTTTTCACTCTCCTCTTTCATCAAAAGGTTTTTTAGTTCCTCTTCACTTTCTGCCATAAAGGTGGTGTCATCTGCATATCTAAGGTTATTGATATTTCTCCTGGCAATCTTGATTCCAGCTTGTGTTTCTTCCAGTCCAGTGTTTCTCATGATGTACTCTGCATATAAGTTAAATAAGCAGGGTGACAATATACAGCCTTGACGTACTCCTTTTCCTATTTGGAACCAGTCTGTTGTTTCATGTCCAGTTCTAACGGTTGCTTCCTAACCTGCATACAGATTTCTCAAAAGGCAAGTTAGGTGGTCTGGTATTCCATCTCTTACAGAATTTTCCACAGTTTATTGTGATCCGCACAGTCAAAGGCTTTGGCATAGTCAATAAAACAGAACAGATGTTTTTCTAGAACTCTTGCTTTTTTGATGATCTGGCAGATTTTGGCAATTTGATCCTTGGTTCCTCTGCCTTTTCTAAAACCAGCTTGAACATCTGTGAGTTCATAGTTCATGTATTGTTGAAGCCTGGCTTGGAGAATTTTGAGCATTACTTTACTAGCATGTGAGATGAGTGCAATTGTGAGGTAGTTTGAGCATTCTTTGGCATTGCCTTTCTTTGGGACTGGAATGAAAACTGACCTTTTCCAGTCCTACGGTCACTGCTGAGTTTTCCAAATTTGCTGCCATATTGAGTACAGCACTTTCACAGCATCATCTTTCAGGATTTGAAACAGCTCAACTGGAATTCCATCACCTCCACTAGCTTTGTTCATAGTGATGCTTCCTAAGGCCCACTTGGCTTTGCATTCCAGGATGTCTGGCTCTAGGTGAGTGATCACACCATCGTGATTATCTGGGTCGTGAAGATCTTTTTTGTACAGTTCTTCCGTGTATTCTTGCCACCTCTTCTTAATATCTTCTGCTTCTGTTAGGTCCATATCATTTCTGCCCTTTATCGAGCCCATCTTCACATGAAATGTTCCCTTGGTAAATCTAATTTTCTTGAAGAGATCTCTAGTCTTTCCCATTCTATTGTTTTCCTCAGTTTCTTTGCATTGATCACTGAGGAAGGCTTTATCTCTCCGTGCTATTCTTTGGAACTCTGCATTCAAATGGGTATATCTTTCCTTTTCTCCTTTGGTTTTTGCGTCTCTTGTTTTCACAGCTATTTGTAAGGCCTCCTTATACAGCCATTTTGCTGTTTGCATTTCTTTGTCTTGGGGATGGTCTTGATCTCTGCCTCCTGTACAAGGTCATGAACATTGTCCATATGTACAATGTCCATAGTTCTTCAAGCACTCTGTCTAATCCCTTAAATCTATTTCTCACTTCCACTGTATAATCGTAAGGGATTTGATTTAGGTCATACCTGAATGGTCTAGTGGTTTTTCCTACTTTCTCCAATTTAAGTCTGAATTTGCCAAAAAGGAGTTCATGATCTGAGCCACAGCCAGCTCCTGGTCTTGTTTTTGCTGACTGTATAGAGCTTCTCCATCTTCAGCTGCAAAGAATATAATCAATCTGATTCCAGTATTGACCACCTGGGGATGTCCATGTGTAGAGTCTTCTCTTGTGTTGTTGGAAGAGGGTGTTTGCTATGACCAGTGCGTTCTCTTGGCAAAACGCTATTAGCCTTTGCCCTGCTTCATTCTGTACTCCAAGGTCAAATATGCCTGTTACCCCAGGTGTTTCTTAACTTCCTACTTTTGCATTCCAGTCCCCTATAACGAAAAGGACATCTTTTTTGGGTGTTAGTTCTAAAAGGTCTTGTAGGTCTTCATAGAACCATTCAACTTCAGCTTCTTCAGCATTACTGGTCAGGGCACAGACTTGGATTACCTTACAAAACCATATAAGGAGGTGCTGCTATTTCCATATACAGATAAAGAAAATGCAAATCTGAGATATTAAGCACCTATGTGGGGTCACAGAGCTAGTCAGTGGGGGAATAAGAATTGAGGGCTCTCTGCATCCACAGTAACCAATCTCTATGAGCACAGTACACTGACTGTCTCATGTCAGCCATTATGGGTACTGCTGTGAACAGGCCACAAGCAAGCTAAGCACTTCATACACTAAACTGAAAGCTCACAACAGTCTTGTAAGGTAGGCGATAATATCATCTCTGTTTTTATCTATTCATTCATTAAGTACTCACTGAAACATCCTCATCTAAGTATCATGTTAGGTGCTCAGGACACAATGGCCAAGAAAAACAGAAACAAAACCTAAAGGCACAATCATCACTCTGCCTTATGAAACTCATAAACCAAGAAAAGGTGTATGAAGCACTGGATAAATACTTATTGACAGAAACTGTTAAACAGTCATATAATACAAAAGTGCAATTAAGGATATGTGCTATAAGCATTCACAACAAGGTACCTAACCTAACTTAATGAATTGAGGGTGAATTCCTTGATAAAATAATATCAGAGTTATAATTTGAAGGAAATAAGCAGTCAAAGAGAAGAGACGGTAGGGTCATTCCAGGTTCTCACATTCCATACAAGAACCCAAGGAGAAGAGAGAATTGTTGTGGGGATCAAAAAGTAAAAAATGAGGAGTCAGTCGCAAAGAGATAAAACAATGTACACAGCCTGTATGTCAGAGCAGTGATTAGAGCCAGGTTTAGGAGGGTCTAAATAACTGATAATGTTCCCCACTCTTCCTGCAATGTGGCAAACCTAACCTCGTCCTATTGAAGAAGGGTTAGGATTGTAAAACTCACATACTATACTGCATTGTGATATAACCATTATCTCCTTCAGTTATCATTAGATTGCTTTTAAAATCCTATCCTTTTAAAATCTATCTCTAAATATTACTGAGCTGCTTTTATAATAAACACCAACAAGAATCACCTGACAGGCTAAAAGTCTCTTTCTGTAAACTTCTAGATTTGGGGATATGGGTTTTTTTATTTTTTTTAATACTTTTTCCTTTTTTAACATGTGCACATTTCTAAGTTTTCTTTCAGCAAACAAAGGGTGCTAGAATGTTATTCAAGGAGATGTTTCCAAATTAAAGCTCTCTGTAAAATGTACATATAAATAGCCCATGATAAGAAGTAAAACTGCAGAAAGTTAACTGAGTCAGTGGGACAGAAGTAAGCAAATCCCCATGAAAATGAAAATAATACTTACAAAAGATAGGAGAACTACAAAAATATAAGGACCTACTGTGACAAGTGAATCCATGAAAATACTCGAATTCTTATCATTCATTCGGTATTAATTATGAACCTCTGTGCCTGGTCCTGTGTTAAACACTAGAAATGCAACACTGGAAAACAAAGAGAGCTTAGTCTCCTGAGTCCACAATTACCAGGATCATGTTCTCAAGAAATGAGAAGCTGATGGCCTTGCTAAGCAGACCACTGTAGTTGTAAATTTAGTCCACCCCTTACTCGGCAAAACATCCTTCCCAGTCTTCCGCGTTCTTCGGTCCAATTATAGTAGTGTTGGCTTCTAATTCATAATTACAGGCTAGATTTCCCAAAGTCCTACTGATTCTTGGAAGATTTTCTTTCTAAATGAAACCCTAATAACATTAAGAAACAAAGGAGAATTAAGAATCAGAAATTTTAAAAAACTTTAAATTTTAAGAAACATTCAAAAGCATTTGGGATCAGACTGATAGAGAAAGTAAAATAAATTCACAGCTGAAAACACCAGCAGTAAAACAGGCTGGTTCTTTTCAAGAGAACTCCTCCAAAGCCCCACACTGAGATTTACCTTTACCAGGAGTGACCCATGGGACAATTATCAGACATTTAAAACCTATATAGTCCAACAGGGTCCCCTCTTGATCTCTCCCTTGCATAGTGAGAGCCATGGATACTACTGCTTCTGAACCAAGGGTAAAACACAAGAATTGGTCTCTTAAATTAAAAAAACAAACATGTAAATATTTAAAATGGAAAATGAGTGAGTCTAGGGGGAGGGGCTTCTGGTGTGAATATTGTGTCCTAAGGAAAATAGCAAAGAAAGTACAGTATCCCTGCCCCCTACAACTGACAGAATGGAGGAATATGTGGAATACACTGCTAAGAGTTAAAGAGTTACCCAGCAAAACAACGCCTTCCTTACTTCCATGTTTGTAAAGGAGCTGGTTTTTCTGCTGAGAGCTGACCAGATGCTTACACAGGGATAACACTCACACACACACACACCAATGGAGGGCTATTTGGGAAGCAGTACAATGCACTCACTGCAGGGAAAAATCCATGCCAATAACCTATGCTAAAGCACTCTAATAGTATTTCATTCAACTAAAACAAGATACATTTTTCAAGAAAACCAACAGCACAAAGTGAAGATCCAACAAGAAAAAACAAAACCTGATCCAAGAGAAAACAGAATTCAATAAAAACAACTTAAAAAATAAAATATGTTCAAAGAGGGTTAAAAGGATACTGTATCTATAAAAATGAAAAGGCAGTAAAGAACATGAAAAATTAATGACAAGATAGTTCAGTTCACTTCAGTTGCTCAGTCGTGTCCGACTCTTTGCGACCTCATGAATCGCAGCACGTCAGGATGACAAGGTAAGCGCATTTTGTTTAGAATATTTCAATATTCTAAAAAGTGAATAGACGAGCTAAGTAACAAAATGCACAGAACTGAATACAGAAAATCTGAAAGACAATGTCAAGAAAATCTCCCAGAGGAAGAAACAAAGTCAAGTAGCATGAAAGAAAAGTTAAGCAACATGAACAAGAAGAGGCTTCAAAACTATCTAACAGGCTTTAGGAGGAAAAGAGCAGAGGGAAAGAAAAATCTAAGAATACTAAAATAAAGCTTCTCTGAGGTAAAAGGTTTTTTAAGACTAAAAAAAGGCTACGACATGACAAGGACAAGACAAATAGTGGACATTCCTCAAGAACAAAAAGATACCATATGATCATCTCAACAGATGTAGAGAAAGCATCGAATACCCTTTCATGATGAACTCAGTGAACTCAGAAAAGAAGGGAACTTTTTCAATACCAAAAAAGGCCATCTCTGAAAAACATTTGCAATAACATGAAAAAGAATAAACTCTTAGAAATAATTTGAACAAAACAAGGGCAAAATCTACACACCAAAAATTCCAAATTTTATTACTAATAAAAAGAAATTAAAGATATCTAAATAAATGGAAAGATATCTCATATTCATGGACTGGAAAACAATATTTTTATGAAGTCTACTCCCCCAAATTAGTCTGCAGAGTCAGCACAACTGCTATAAATTTCATCTGGTCTGTTTACAGAAACTGAAAAGCTGATCCTAAAATTCATATGGAAATACAAGGGATCCCACAGCCAAAAAAAAATCTGCAAACTACATTTCTAAAAATTAAAGCATTTAAGAACATCTTATATAATGTTAAAAGATGTAGCTTTTGAGGAAGTAACAGACCTCATATATATATTTAAAAAAACCTTTTAGACCTTGACAACTATAACTGTCTCATTCAATCTAAACTAATTCAGTGACTAGGACTGTTTTCTTCTCAGTGAATCCAATAAAATCACTTGGTTTTACGGTGCACAATAATGAAACAATCATAATATTCTAAATGCTCTTTAAATGTTTTCAATTTTTAGAATAATTTATAAAGCAGAAACAATTCAATTATAGTTAAAATAACAAACTAAATATCACAAACAATGTAGTAATAACTAAAAAGCTGAAAGATGAAAAAGGAAGCTGGGTACGTTAAACATCTCTCACAATGGAGAATGTTGAGTACATAAAAGATAATCTGAAGTTAAAATGGAATTCAGTACAAAATCTAAAACAAACTCTTAACAGTGGTTATCTCATGAATACAAAGGAAAGAATTTTACTCTTCTCTATCACTTCAATTATTCGTAGGTCATGCACATATACTACTTTTACAATTTAGAAAATTATATGTTTATAATGTTGAAAATCAAATTTCCTATGTTGAAATACATAAAATTATGTAGCAATATGATTTTAAACAGGCTTCCCTTGTGGCTCAGCTGGTAAAGAATCCGCCTGCAATACAAGAGACCTGGATTCGATCCCTAGGTTGGGAAGAACCCCTGGAGAAGGGAAAGACTACCCACTCCAGTATTCTGGCCTAGAGAATGCCATGGACATCCATGGGATCAAACATTCAAAGGATGAGACTCATAATATTCTGCCATCTATTTTTACTTATCAGTATTGATCTATCGGTCTTTCATTGCCAGCACATATACCTACTTTTTTTAATGAGGGCAATACTACCCCACGTTAATCTGCAGAGTCAGCACAACTGCTATAAAGTCCATCTGGTCTGGTTTACAGAAACTGAAAAGTTGATCCTAAAAATCATATAGAAATGCAAGGGATTCCATGGCCAAAAAAAGTCTACAAATGACATAAAAGTCTATCTCACTTCATTGGTCAACTGTAGAGCATCCCATTGTATATACATACTGTATTTTATTTAACTAGTCCTTATATGAAAGATAGCTTCATTAATTCATACAACATATAATTAAACTGCGTGTATATGAGAGCAGATCCTGGTCCAGCGTTGGCGGTGCAGAAGTGAACAAAGTTAAGTCCTTGACCTGATGCAGCTTACATTTCAGTGGAGGGGAGTTAGGATGGGAGTGAGGAGTGAGACAAAGAAGTAAATTATAGCAGGTAAGCTGGTGATAAGGCTAAGAAGAAAAATTAGGGCACAGCAGCTATATAACGTTTGGGGGGAGCAGGAAGGAGTGCTATCTTATACAATACAGCCTTTCTAATAGGCTGTAGACTTAAGCAGAGACTAGAGAGAACCAAGGGGACAAGGCAAGGTGATACCTAGAGGAAGAATGTTAAGATAAAGGCCCTGACGTGAGAGACAACAGGCAGTATTTCAAGAAGAAAGGCAGCCCGTGAGGATGGAACTTGGTGAGGGAGGGAGGCAGTAGTAACAGATGTCAAAGTGGTGGGAAACAGGCCATGCAAGGCATTATGTGCCATTATAAACACTTGTGAGCAGGGGAGTGGCATGCCTGGACTTAAGCTCCAATGGGATCACTCTGATCTGCTAAGAACAAAGGCAGATGCTAACAGTTCAGGTAGGAGGCTGCCACCATGATCTCAGTGGGAGACGAGATTTGAGTGGTCATCGTTAAGGGCAGGAGAAGCGGCAGGATTCTGAATATATTTTGAAGGTAAAATCAGTAGACTTGCTGATGGATTCAGAATTAGGATATAAAATAAAGAGATAAGACTAGAATGACTCCAGGATTTTTGAACAATTGTAAGCTGAGAGCTGATAACTACTGAGATGTGGAAGAAATGGGGTTTGGAATGGGGGAACAAAGTGAAGAATTCAGCTTCGGTTGTGTTAAATTTGGTATGCCTATTAGACACAGACAACTGACTACACAGGTCCAGAATTCAGGGAAGGGCTCTGGGCTGCAGATGTAAATTTGGAAGTCTTCTGAGTATAGGTGATGATTGAAAGTAAGAAACTAAACGAGACTCTCCTTACTGAAAGATGGTATACAAGAGGACTGAAGACTGAGCCCTGGGGCACTCCAATATTTGGAGATCCAGGAAATGAAGAAGAATCAAAAAGGCAGAAGCAAAGAAAAGACCATGTGCTTAGAGAAGGGACTGATCAACTGCAGCTAATGAATTATATTGAATAAGTTCTGAGAACTGATTGCCAGACTTAGCAACGTGGAGATAACAGGTATTCTTGTTAGAAGTTCCTCTGAAACACTGTGGAAGGACACTGCTTCCAGATTTTTGCAATTTATAAACAATACAATAATCTTTGTGTAGTTCATGGGAATGGAATTTCAGGACCCAAGGATACGTAAACTTAACACTGAGATATACTGCCAACTTGTACAATTGACTGTACCAATTTATACATACACATAGCACTGTATGTGTATCTAAACCACTACCTGTACCAAGAATCACCAAGTTTACTAGTCCTTGTCAATTTGATAAGTTATTTTATTTTGCATTTCTCTATATCTAAAGTTAACCAATTTTCCACATTTAGACATTTGTCCTTTTTTTCCCCTGTTAAAACTGCCTGTTCATAGCCTTTGCCTTTTATTTTTTTTAAAGGAAACGCTTGTCTCTATTAACCAACATTTGTTAAGCTAACTTTTTTGCTTTTCTCCTTTTTTATCTCCCTGTTTATATCCCAGTTGGAACTGCAGAGAAGCAAAGAGAAACAGAACTATATCAAAGCTTCTAGGCCTTTGGTTTTTATACTATTTCCATGTTCCTTCTTCAGATGTGATTACCATATTACTCCTCTATAAGAAGGTATTCCAAAGCAAAGAGATGCTGGGCCATCATGGTGGCAGTGGAGATGGTGAGAGATGGTCAGATTCTAGATGTAAGTATGTTTTCTGATAGATTAGATGTAGAATATGAGGAAAAAAGGAGGCATTAAAGATAAAGCCACATGTATTAGTTCTCTATTGCTCAGCAATAAATTACCCCCAAACTTAAAGAACTGTGAGGTAATACATGGGTACTGTTTTAAGCTGAGGAAGGAAAGAATGAGAGAAGGAAGGAAGGGCAGAAGGGATTCAAATAATACACAATGATCCCTATCTAATTATTTTATTATTTTTATCTTCTTTCCTTAAGACACCCACCATTTCATGGCCTTTTTTAATACAATCATGCGTGGGTTAATCCCAGAGATTATAGAGATTTATTTGCTCAGAAACCATGGAGGAAATAAGGAGGAAACAGATTACTGGAGAAAATGAACCAGTAACAGAGAAAAGAAACGTTGATCAATGGTATTGTTAGCTCTGAAGAAGGCCCCTAAAAATGGAAGGATAGGGCAATGGGGCTTTCTGTTGCTTTACTGCATCACTGAAAACAAACAGGTCCTTGGAAGAGTAAAGAAACCAAGAAAAGCAACAACTTTTAAGTCAAACTGCATTTTAACTTGGCAAATAAACAAATGGGGTCAAACATTTATAATAATCAAATTCCTGTTCTTCAAGGAAGAAGAAGTAAGCTGAAAGGAACAAACAGGTAGCCAAATAGTCTTGGAAAAGCAACTGTGCTAATACTCTGAAGAAATGAGAGAAAGCAAGCATGCAGGCTGTCCAGATACCATAGAGGGGAAAATGACTAGTAAGCGTGCCTGTCTCCACACTAATATTTTATTAACTTGACTATTACTTCAAATAAGTGATGGTTGGAGTCTGGAGATTTTATTTGTAATTTGTAATGGAATTTAATCTGTATTTTCTGTTCTTTGTCAACCTAAGGTTGTGTTTTCCATCCCACAGGACACTCAGACTTTGATAAAGCAGTCTCTCTCAGTGCCTTGAGCCAAGCGGGGCCGAGCACAAGCACACATCTTTACAGGTAACACAGAGTTAGAAATCATCATCTCTCACCAAAATCCTTACTCAAACTCCATCTCAGCTCCAGGAAAACAAGGATGTGCATAAACGCAGCCTCAGTACTCACTGAAACAAAAGTGAAGCAGAGGCCAGCTCCCCTCTGTGCCAGCTGCTCTGTGTCGAGCCGAGGTTTTGCCAGCATCACTGACATAAGCGTTGGCAGGGCAGACTGCTCCTCTGACACCTCCTTTGTAGCGCTGCCATCTAAACCATAGAGAGGCTGTTCTACTCGCCGCTGGAAAACATGAAAGAACACACACAAATTACATGACAAAGAAAATATCTGATACTGCCAAAACGTGCAACAGATTAAAACACAGTTATCAGATTTAAGAAGGACTTAAAAAAAAACCCTCTGAAAACAAATATGGAGAGTACAGTAACATTATCACTGGATCTTAGTACATTTTAATGGTTCTATATTTACAGAACTCTGAATCTGCAGGTTACTTTGTAGAGTTCAACAAATAATTTCATTATACCCTCAATTCTACAAGGAAATGCTATTTCTAACCTCTAGGTTAATAAAGATTAAGGCATTTGGCCCCTACTTACTTCACTCTCTATTCTATTCTATTCCCATATTATACCCATATGCAAAATATAAAATAAATACAAACAAAAGAATAATATACCACAATTATGTATGGCTTATTAAATGTAAAATGTAAGGATAGTTCATTATTCTATCTACTAATGTAATTCACTACATTAATGTTGGTGTGGGAGGGCAGAGAATCAAGATTCTTTCCTTTAGATGCAAAAAGATTTGCACATTGTTGGGCAATACTTAAAAAAACTACAGGATTCCATTTATAATTCAACAGAGTATTTTTTCAGAAATAAACATAACTGTAATTAATGGTGCTATACTTGAGATACCTTCATTAAAATTAGGAACTAAATAGGGGTTAACACATTAATATCACAGTCATTCAACATTATCATAGAATTTTTAGCCAAAGTGATAAGGAAAACAATATGAGGTATAAACACTGGAAAATATCAAACATTAGAAAGTGTCAATTTTGGATGATATAACTATTCACAAAGGAATCCAAACAAATCAACTGAAAAACAACAAATAAGAGTTTAGTAAGATGGCCAAATATAAAAAAAATACACAAAAATCAGTAACTTCCCCATATATCAACAACTTGATTATAATCAGAACAAGCAGCATCAGGAAAAAATCAGATTCAAAATTATCTGTAAAATACTTAGAAGGAAACAATATGCAGATTACACGTAAAACAAAAACTATAGCTCACTGACAAACATAAAAGACAACCAACGTTAAATGGCAAAACACTATAAATTTTATATATGTCAAATCTCACTAAAAGCCAGTGCGTAGGGCTTTTTGTGTATTTTTGCTTCTGTTTTTGCAAGAAAAGGTGTTGTGGTAGCATAGCGATCGATCATCTAGATTCTCTTCTGCTCTTTGGGGAGATTGTTTCTATGGATTTTCACATTTTAGTTCTGAGGTCCACTTGGAAAAATAATCAAAATTAGCCATGTAATTTTTGATAAAGGGTACCAGGGAAACCTGACCAGCTATTAAAACTTACTGCAAAGCAACACTGGCCTCTCTGGTGGCTCAGTGTTTAAGAATCTAACTGCCAGTGCAGGAGACAACCCTGGCTTGGGATGATCCCGAGAAGGAAATGACAACACACTCCAATATTCTTGCTTGGGAAACCCCATGGACATAGGAGAGCCCGGTGGGCTCCAGTACAATGGGGTTGCAAAGACTTGGACGTGACTTAGTGACTAAACAAGAAGAACAAAGCAACATTAACCAAATAAGCATAATACTGGTAAAGGAACAAGCAGACTAACCAGTGGCACAGAAAAATCAGAAAGAGCCCCATATAAAACGGATGTATAATCTGTGATTATATTGCATTTCTAATTAGTGGGAATTTTATTACAAAGATGATAGGATATGTACATAGATATTAGACAAAAGGAAAAGTACATTACTTCCTTATAGTATACATAAAAATTATAAGAAAATATAAACAAATGCTATTATGACTTTCTAGTGGTGAGGGCTTTTTAAACATAACATTAAAAACACAAACCATATAGGAACATCTAAGAATAAGACAAAACTAGTAATAAGTCATGAAGAGAAAAACATTGATAAGTTTGATCACTTCTAATTTTTTGACTTCTGAATGGTGCAAGTGGACATAAACAAGTTAAAAAACAAATTATGAAGAGGCAGAAAATATTCACACCATAAGTGACAATGAGCTAACAATCTTAATAAATAATGTGTTCCTACCCATCAGCAAGACAAAGCAAATACTTGAATAAATAGGCAAAGGAACTGAATAAGCATTAAAAGAGAAATCCAAAAGGCCACTAAACATATGAAAAGATGTTTAATATCACTGATGAAGAAATGCAATTTAAAACAAGGTATTTTTCTCACTAGCAAAGACTATTATGTAAAATTCAGTATTAGAAGGATAGGAAGAAATTGGGACTCTCAAACTGCTGATGACCTGCTAGCAATTATGTGATGATTTTTCATTTTATTTATTTTAAACTGATGCATAGTTGATTTATAATGCTATGTTAGTTTCAGGTATACAGAAAAGTGATTCAGTTATATTTATGTAACTGAACAGATATTTTCTTTCTCAGATTCTTTTCCTTTATAAGTTATTATAAAATATGAAGACAGTTGCCTGTTCTATACAGTAAGTCCTTGTTGGCTATTATTTTATATATAGTAGTGTATATATTAATATGTTAATTTCAAACTCCTATACATCCACCCTTTCCCCTTTATAACCGTAAGTTTGTTTTCTATGTCTGTGGGTCTATTTCTATTTTATAAATAAGTTTATTTGTATCATTTTTTAAGATCCCGATATAAGTGATTTTATATGGTATTCGCCTTTCTCTGTCTGGCTTGCTTCACTTAGTATGATAATCTCTAGGTCCATTAGTGTTGCTGCAAATGGCACCATTTCATTCTTTTTAATGGCTGAGTAATATTCCAGTGGATGTGTGTACACACACCGCATCTTCTTTATCCATTCATGTGATGACATTTTAAAGTGTGCATATTCTTTGACTTGGGAACTAACCTTTGGAAATTTATCCAAAAAAAAACAAATGCATAAGCACAGATGTACAAACAAGGATATTCATTACAGCATTACTAGAGAATACAAAATATTTAAGTCTATTGTCTAGATAAATTTATACAATGGAAATGAGGGAATCTGCTATATGAACATACATGTATACATATATGCCCACTAAACTCTTTAATAATAGCTCTTGGGGAAAGGACTTTATATTTTACCACTTCTGAATTATTGGACTTTCATAATCAGCATGTATCCCTTTATCAGGGAAAACTAACATTTTCACTTTAGAAAATACAAGTAAAACAGACTAATCAAAGTGATCTGGAAAAAAGAATTTATAGTTTTTTTTTTTTAATCTATGAGTAAAAGCCACACCTCCTTAAAAACAACATTCTTATCCCATCCAATAAATTTAAATGTAGGCTCCAGAATACCTGTACTACTTAACAACAATAATCTCACTACCTGGCACACTGTTATCATTGAAGCTACAATATTAAAACAAATCATTCTGTCATACATTCAATAATTATTTGCCAAGGGCTTAAAAGATCTTTAAATATCTCTGGAAATACAGCAGGTTGGGATGTTTGTACCAACATTCCTTTAGAAAACAACTATAAAGACAGGACAAAATGTTTTTTTAAAAAGATATTAAAAGCATTGAAAAGCTGACAAAATAGTAGGGATTTGTCATGACAAAATCTAACGGAAATAAGGAACACAAAACAGGTAGTAAAAGAAGCATCAAAGTCACATTTGCCCTCAGAACACCTTAAGATCTTGACTTTCCAATCCCTGGGCACCATGTTGCCAAGTGGATAATCATAGGCCAAAGCCCATCCAGCTTAGGACGCTCAATATGAGCGTCCTTCCCACTTTAAGCTGTACTTTCAAAGGGTTAAAACATCAGGGAAAAATGTAAGCCAGAAGAAATAGTTCTCCCGCCCTCCAGGACCTGCAACAGTTGCCTTGGCCATGCAGGGGGTGCCAGCTCTCCTGAGAAAAGTTAATACAATCCAAATCAATACTGCTTGTCTGGTTGAAAGAAACTATCTAGCAAGTCACTGGTAGACTGGTAGACTCTCTAGACACTAGAGAGAAGTAAACAAAAATTCTCCCTGGAGAGACCTATCTTCATCTTAGACCTCAAAGAAATCTCACAAATAATTTTTCAAGTACAATGAGCAGCACACAGACAATCAAAGCATAAAAGAAATAAAAACGTGAGCAACAACTAGGAAAAATAAGATATAGCAGAAACAGATTTTTTTAAAACTTCAAATACAAAAATTAACAGATTTAAAACAACTATGTCTACCAGATTACTCAAGAAATAAAAGACAGTCTGACTCTATCTGCAGGGAACATAAAATAACAAAAATTAAGAATCCAATGCAGCAAATTAGATACACCAAAACAGAGAATTTGAGAACTGAAAGGCAAGAAACTATCCAGAATGGAGCACAGAGACCAAAAGAAAAAGAAAAAAGAAATGAAGGGGCATGGTGATAAAGTGAGACAGTCTAACATGGTTCACTGAAATTTTATAGGAGAACGAAAAAGAGAACAGGACTGAGATAGAGACAATGGCTAGTAACTATTCAGAAATGGTACAAGACAGCAACCCACAAATACCAGAAGCCCAACAAATTACATGGAAGAGAAATAAAAGGATGTCTCACAGCAAAACTGCACAACACCACAAAGTAAAGTAGCCTGGGGTTGGGGGGAGAAGGGTAGGTGTGGGTAGGGGAAGCAGAGTAGTTTCTTTCAAAGAAATAACAGGTAAATGAAAACTATTTTCTCAGTTGTAACAAGGGGAACCAAAAAAATGCTAACGATATACCTAACTGTGTGTGGGGGGAAAAAAAACAATCTAGATACATACACAGCATAAATATCTTTCAAGAATAAGGGCAAAATAAAGTTATTTCAGCAAACAAAAACCTAGAGAGTTAACCCCCAGCAGATAAATACTGTATTAAGGACTATGGAAGGCAGAAGTGGTCCACTCTTTCACTTCCACTTCTTCCCTAAAGTGGAAGGTGTGATATGTAAAAAGGGAAGAAGTACAAAGAAAGAGGTAAATAAGTACATAGACAAATCTAAATGAACACTGACAGCATAATAATGTTCTGTGAGAGATATATATATATATATTTTAAGGCAAAATATAAACCTATACCACCACCACCAAGGCAGTAGCACAGAAATGGAATCAAAGTTATCATGTAACTAGGCTACTGTTAACATCAAACTCTGGCACATTAAAGACACCTGTGGTAACTTCTAAGAGAAACACCACACAGGATCTACCTACTAGTGGAGGAGAAAAGCATGAAATCATTTTTGAATACAAATGAAAACAAGAATTGAAGGAAACAGTAACATAGAACAGGCAAGAAATAGGCAACAACAGATGCATTAAAAGCCAGAATATTTAAAACCAACATAAGGATTGTTTATTAATGTAAACAGAATAAATACTGAAGTTTAAAAAAGATTTTTTTTTTTGACCATGCCACACAGCTTGCAGGATCTTAATTCCCCAACCAGGGATCAAACCTAGGCCCCAGCAGTGAAAGTGCTGACTCCTAACCACTGGATCACTAGGTAATTCCCTTAAAAAAGATTTTAGACTGAATAAAGAAAAAAATTTCAACTATGTATTTGTCAGATATACTGAAAACATAATAAATGAAAAGCTGACAATATAAAAACAGAAATATTTACACTAGGCAGTGGTTTGAATATACTAATATCAGATAAACTGCATTAAGAGCAAAAAGTATCAGGAGAAATAGAGAGAATCACTTAGTAATACATAAAGCAAAAATATAAATACAGGAAGAAACAAAGTAGACCCATAATCATGACAGTCATGATTACCTCTCTTAGTAATTGACAGAACAAACAGCAAAAAGTCAGAATACAGAAGATTTAAACATGGTGATTAAATGCCATGATTAACAAAACTGTCATAATGACAACACTATAAAGAAAAGCAAATGATAATCACAAAAATTAGAACAGTGGTTGTTTCTAGAGTATTGGGAGGGAGTTGTGATCAGGGAAGGTTTCCAGGGTGCTGGAAATATTTTACTTTCTGACCTAAGTAATGATTAATGGAGTTAACTTCATAATGACTGCCTGGAAATATTTTTTTATGAAGGACCAGACGGAAATATTTTAGGCTTTCCAGGCAACATAACTCTGTGACATATTCTTCTTTGTCTCTACAACTCAAAAAATCTAAAAATCATTCTCGGCCTGACAGTTGTAGGCTGTAGTTTACCAACTCCTGAACTCACAGGCTCAGAGTTTGTGTACTTTTCTCTATTTAACAAAAAATTTAGAAGAATCACTTAGGAGGGGAAAAAGCTAAAATAATTCTTTATCTGTTCTTCTATTCTTCTCTTTCAACAAATAGTCTTGAGTTCCCACTGTGTACCCAACACTGTTTTGGGTGTTAGAGACTAAACACGGAACAAGATCTCTCTTCTATGTCAAGGAGTGAGGGAAATAGTTAAAGTGATTACACCTTTATGTAACAAGCAGTGTAAGAGATGGAAATAGTAGTAAATAAAACAAAGGTCCAGTTCTCTTGGGATTAACATTCTGGTGGAAGATGATGGGCAACAAACTAACTGTATAGTTAAAAATTAAGATATGTAAATTAAATAAAAATAAAATTATGCCACACAATGACAGTGAATGATCTAGAACACACAACATGGATGACTTTCACCAAAGTAATGTTGAATGAAAGAAACTAGACACCAGGGTATATTATATACTGTGTGATTCCTTTTATACACTGTATAAAAACAAAAAAAACCTCATCTATGCTACTATTAGAAGTTAGGACAGTAGCTATCCCCAATTGCAGGGAGGGGGCTAATAAATGGAAGGGAACATAAGGGACTTTCTGGAGGGGCTGGTATTTTGTTTCTTGTACGAGTACAGTTGGTGAACATTCATTAAGCTGTAGATGTACATGTATACTCTTTTATATGTATAAATATGAATCAATAAAAATTTAAATATATATATCAAATTTTAAATACATATGCCAGATAGTAATAACTAAGAATTAGAGCAGGATTAGGGGAAAGAGTTACAAGGTGAGAGGGACTGTTATTCAAAGAAGTTGGCCAGGAGAGACCTCTCTTGACAAGGTCATTTTTGAGCAACAGTCTGATGAAGGACTTGCTCATCACGCTATTCTTGGAAGAAGAAATAGGTACAAAGGCGCTGAAGTAGAGTGCTTCAGAGTGTTTACAGAACTTCCAGGAGGCCAGTGCGGCTTGAGTGGCATGAGGAAGAAGGGGAGCAGATGGAGTCAGATGATGTGGGGAGCAAAGATTATGTAGGAGCTTCTAGACCATGTAAGCCTAGAACAGTCTGGACAAGCCCCTGGCCAGTTCTGAATAGGATCTGACTTAAATTTTTCACAGAATCATTCTGGCTACTTACTATATTGAAAGTAGGTGAGACACAGGCAGAAACAAGGACACTACTTTAGAGACTGATCAGAGAATCAAGTGAACAGAAAAGAGGGTGGATTTGGGTATTTTTTTAAAAGAAAATAGGATTTTGATGGATGAGATATGGGGCATGAAGTTATGATCTGAAAAACTGGACACAGTAAACTGTTACCTACAGGGACAGGGTAGACTGCAAAAAGAGCAATTTGTTGTGCTAGTGGATTTTTTAAAAATTATTTATCTATCTTTTCTGGCTGCTCTGGGTCTTCATCGCTGTATGCAGGCTTCTCATTGAAGCGGCTTCTCTTGCTGCAGAGTACGGGCTCTGGGGTGCGCAGGCTCAGTAGCTGTGGCACGTGGAGTCTTCCCAGACCAGGGATCGAACCCATGGTCCCTGCACTGGCAGGCAGATTCCCAACCACTGGACCACCAGGGAAGTCCTACTTCCCTGGGAAAGATGTTTTTTTAAGCTACTCATTTAGTTATATAAACAGAAATGGCAAGGAGAGGTGCACATGTAATTTTCAGGGAAATCAATGCCCAAGTAAAGGGCTTGCCAGTTCATGCATCCTAAAAGGCAGATATGGATAAGAATACAAGTAACCTGGTAGAGCTGGCAGAGGCACATGGGAAAGTTCTCTTTTGATTGCTTCTATTTTCCTAGTAAAATAAAAAAGTAAAGTCATCAGTTGAGAGAGTAGAGAGGAAGGAATTGCTGCTGGAAGATTGCAGGAAATGACAAAAATACGAAATATTCATCTAGGAGGGTGAATTAACTATGGAAATATAATAGGACTGGCAGCAACTCAGAGGCTCATGAGGTTGGTGGTCACGAACTTAAAGTGAGATCAGCCAGCATGGGTATATGTGCTTTCCTCTAACCAGGCTGAACTGCTTAGATACAGGCAAGGAAAAAGTGGAAAATTAGATTTAATCAGGGCTGAGTTTTTTTCAGGCAAGTATAATGGAGAGAGTGGGGAAAGGGAATCGAAGGATACACACAAATCAGTTGATTGTAACAATGAAGCACAGAATCTAAGATAGGAGGATAAAATGCAATGGAAAAAGGAAATTAAGGTTGGTTTCTATTTTAACAACCAAGACATACTTAGACTTGCACGATCATGAGGCCCAGCCACCATGCCCAGAGGTGGCAGGACTGTCAGTGGATCACTTGAGTACCTCTCTCTTGTCTTCACTTAAGACCTGACTTAAATGGACACATGATAGATGGGTGGTCACATTACTGAAAACCAAATGAAAAAAAAAAACCTTTTTCAGGCAGAAAAGAGTAGTAAGACAACAAAATTCTACAAATCATATTTGTCCCAAATAGATCATTCTGCAATCCCATTTAACATTTTAAAACATGTAACTGGTTTAAAACAATAAAAATACAGATCTAAGTCTCCTCAAAAGTTAGCTAACAAACCTCAACCTAACATATCTACACATTGAACATTTACAATATTTTTAAATATGGCAATGATGACAAAGTAATAGAAAAAATTTCAAGCTGAATACATTTTCCTAAGTGCTTTACTAATTATAATCACCCTAATGAACGCATGTTTTCATGAGACAGAAGAGGAAAGAAGGACATTTTTAAATAGTTTAACAATCCAGAGACTTTACTTAAGAAAAAAAAGCAATATTAATCAAGTCTGCTGAGGCAGAGAAAAGCAACTTTCCGAAACAGAGACCTAGGATGAAAACTTCTGGTCTTCCTTTTCCCTAAGATCTCACAGCAATACCTGAGGCATCAAGGGACATAATACACTCTTATGTACAGGGTTCTCATATGGGATCAATAAATCAGCCAAAGGCACTTGAGGGAACTGACATAAAATCCTACATGAGCTGGTTCAGGGATTCTCAACTTTGGCACTAGTACCATTCTGGACTGGATCATTCTTTGTTGTGGGCGCCTATCCTGTGCGTGGCAGGATGTACACCAGCATCCCTGACCTCTTCCCAGCAGATGCCTATGGCATCATTCTACCTACCCTCCAGTTCTGACCAAAAATTACTTCAACATTGCCAAATGTCCCCTGAGGGGATAAACTACCCTGGCCTGAGAACCACTAACTTGGCTGTGATGTTTTTATAGAGTTTCAGATCTCACTCACAGGCAGAGAACAAACCTATCCCAAATCTGTGCAGCATTAGCTTGCTACTACATCACTGAGCAAGCCATACAATTAATTCAAATACCAGGAGCTGATCAAAATTTTTTGAAAGGAATTAAACTACAGGAATATGTATGTCCGGCCAGGATAAAAACCTAATGTTTGGACGGGAACCCCCTTTCTTGATAGAACAATGAGCTGCAGGCCTAGAAGTAATCGATTTATACCAGGAGAACAGGATCAGCTCTTATAAAATGTAAGCTGACTGATACAGATTTGAATCTAAGTTAAGTGATTCACAGGCAATGCTATGAACGTTTCTCCTTAAGACTTCACCCCCCTTGGGTAATTAATGGAAGAGAAACTTTGCTTGAGTGTTCCTGGGCTTCTTGGTCTCCTACAACAGGTGTCACATTTCTCCAGGTGAATGCTTACCGGTAAGGGATTGGATAAGGAATGTTGCGGTGAGGATCGTGCAACTGGTGGAACACTTCTGCCAGGGCTGGTTCCTGGCCCGCTTCCCCCAGCAAACTGGCCAACAGGGAAAAATGGATATGAATAATTCACAACAGTACTATGCTTCAGATAAGGAGAGTAAAAGATTAATACACAAACAGGTCTTAATCATATATGGTCCCTTTAAGTCTACACATTTTATTCTAGAGAAAATGCCATGTAAGTCAAATTCTGCTATCTTTTCAATGAGATTTTAACAAGAAGCTCCAGCAGAAATGTACCAAGATATAAGGAAAACATGGCTAGAAACCTGAAGGTACATATGTTTTGAAAAGACATAAGAGAAGAATGTTTTCCCTTCTTGTCTCAAAATACATGAAGCAGGAATACAGTGTATGTTAGTGTCCCCTTCAGCAACCACTAAGGATAGGCTGGTGAGCTCACTATAGGTTCCACTGGACTACAGGCAGAGGACAAAAGAAGAGTCCAAGTCATTCCACTTCAACCTTTCTAAGACACAAAACCTAGTCTGGCCAAGAAAACAATCACCTCATTTGTGAATTTTTATATCATCACAGACAAGACACATCATGAACAAATTTAAATTTAGGAAGTCAGCAGCTGTTTCCTCTTATAGAGATGGAGCAACATCAGGCTGATGAAGGTGGGG
This sequence comes from Ovis canadensis, assembly GCF_042477335.2. NCBI lineage: Eukaryota > Metazoa > Chordata > Mammalia > Artiodactyla > Bovidae > Ovis > Ovis canadensis. The sequence goes on along the minus strand of NC_091255.1, from coordinate 55,373,363 downwards.
AGGAAGGGGAGGAGAGCACAGTAAAGGCAATATATTCCTTTCTAAAGCTTTAAATGAATGAAAAGATTTAGGTTCTTTTTTTTTTTTTAAGTCACTATAGATTTCTTTTTCCAAAAATTTAACTTACCTCAAAGTAATCACTAATTTTATGTCCCCTAGGAGTGCCTTTCCCTGAAAATAAAACCAAAGTAAGTATAGTTTTTCCAGTAACACAAGTAAACCATCATTTGCTAAAGTGTATTATATATTCAATGACTGCCTATGCTGTTACCAATTCAAATGTCAACTTTACTTTTAACAAATGAGCCAAAATACCTGTTTCCTAAGAACAGAAGACAGTTTCCACCACAAAATAAAACACTGAAATAAGCAGTGAAAGAAAGAACTTTTCATAGCTTGCTTTCCTTTCAGATTCACTATGCTTTCTTTTACAAGAACACTAACAAAGCTTATGCCACAACTGTGAATCAAAATAAAACTAAACTATAAACTATACCCCCAACTGAGAGGATAAAAAAATTCAAAACAAATTCATCAGAACTAAATGATTTATTCTATTTCACAAGTAAATTTATGTGACCTTGTTACTTTGGGAAAATTTTCTCCCACAAAAGTAAAAAATGATTTGCAGATTAAAAGATACAAAATGGGGGGAGGGGCCCTTTCGTTTCTTGGAAGCTCTTCCATTTCATTTATTCTTTCTTTAATTATTTAAACAAATCTGGCATTATGACCATCATACTCACAGATTTATTCCACTGGGCGCCAATTATTCAACTGAGTAACTGACATGGAAGAAGGGTATGTAAAAGGACAGCCACGTACATGCAACCATTTCTGCTTGCCTATTATTAACAAACCACTGATCTAGTGCAAGACATAGTTAAAACTGCTATGCAATCTCTTTTCTGTACAATAAATGCTTATTCTGAAGACAAATCCATGGCGAGAAGACTATTAACTTACAACAGGGAAAACTAGAGTCCCCACAGAACTGACACTGTTTTGTCAAGTGTGTATTGAATGGCAAGTCTATAATAAATAGCCGGATACTCCCTTAAGGAATGCAAATCTCCACTGTTAGGAATCCCTGTACACAAACTAATTAGTGTGAACTGGAAGTTTTATACTAAGTACATAAGAATTTATATTTTTACTGGTGTGAAATTATTACTACCTTGGCTAGTTTCATATGGTTCAGCTTTTCTTTTCCGGTTTCGCTGGTCATTCTGTTTTTTCTCAGGAGTCTGTTAAATACCATATACATCACAATTAGCATTTTGTTAAATTTTTCACGTTATGAAAATTAGAGTGTACATTAAAAATATAAAATTTATAAGGAGAATTAACTGGCTCACAAGTCCTAAACGAGTGTCCTACTCTTAGAGCAGGGTCATAGAAAGAATATAAGATCTGAAATCAAACCATTTATACAATTTTTGGCCAAGTGCTTAAAATATCAGAGCTTTAATTTACTTATCTGTAAATCAGGGTTGCTGCAAAAGCTTAAATGAGCTATTTTATAAAGCACAAATGTAGTACAAGCATCTAGCATAAGGTAGGCTCTCAAATAGCAGCTGTTACAATATTTTTTTCTTTTCGAGGCCATGCCATGCAACTTGTGGGATAGTAGTTCCCTGATCAGGGATTGAAAATCCAGATACCAGCAGTGAAAGCGCTGAGTCCTAATCATTGGACCACCAGGGAATCCCATATTTCTACTTTAAAAGAGCTTAAATCTAAATTTTTTTTCCAAAAAGGAAATATCTGCATGATCAGTCAACTGACTATTCAAAGTCTTATCTAAGTGCAAAGTAAGCGGTTATATATTCAGCTAGGTTATTTGCCTTTAAAAAATAAAAAACTTCAGATTTTGTTACTGTAGTCTTTCAGGCCACAATGACTCACTCTGGTGAAGTACTAAGAAGTGCTAAAATTCCAGGACACCTAGACTAATTCAGCTACAACTGCAAATTTCTACCTTTTCTTCATTACTATGATTACAGTAATAAAAACCCATCAGGGCCACATGGCAACTGTGCAGACACAACGAGCACACAACTCTAAGGGGAATCATTCACACAAACCCTAACAGGACCCGAGTCTGCAGTGCTATGGTTTAACCCAGATCTTCAGTGTGGGAATATGAGCAGTCTTGCGATGGATGTGGCTTCTTACCTCTACTTCTTTATCACTCAAGGACCCCACGCTGCACAAGCTCTGGTTGGAAGACTCACTATTGAGTGGCCCCTGAAAAGAAAAAAACAAAAAGGAATCAAAAGAAACTAAGATGACAGGAAAAATGAGGAAGAAGCCATGTGATTGTGATATCTAGGTCAAGTCAAAGAAACCAAGAAGTAACTGCAACACCTCTGAGCCAACTTGAAAAGAACTCCATCCATCATATAGTAGAGGGCACTCACGTTAAAATTCTCTACCTAATGTTATTTTCATTTCCTTTATAAACTCTGAACTCTTGTGCAAACTTTCCCCTTCTAGAGTACTTCCACATGGAGCAAGTTCATTCTTTAAGGAAAACAAGCAAGGGAAAAACGATTCTCGTGATTCTTGTATCTTACAGTCGCTATCTGAAAGTTATGTTAAGGGTATGCCAAGGGTTCCTCATGAGGGGGTGGTCAGAGACCATAATGAAGCAAACACTTTCTCAAATCATGCTTTAAAGAGACTGCCAGCTCAAAAAACAGTTATAAAAGACTGACCTCTAAGCCTAACAGTGTGAGGATCTCTGCTAGCCTGCTGCTCAGAGAAACTGATGAAAATTATTTTTTAAAACCACCATTCAAAGCCTCTGACAATGGTCCCTAAGGGCAAAGAGCTAAAGAAGAAACAACCATTCAATAAAATCCACGAAAATTTAGCCTGCAAGGTGACAGTCTGTGGTACCTGAACTAAGATCACGCATTTCTTCCCATACCCCACCCTCCCGTCTCAGCAGGATTCCAGACTGCTGCAGGCAAGAGCACAAGCCCCCTCCTTCCCCCAGCTCTCAGTCAAGGGCTTCCTTCCTGAGAGGAGCAGAACTTCAGGCTTCTCATTTCGTCCCCAGCACTCTGTCACTGAAGCTAAGTCCCAGCCAAGTACATCAAAGACAGAAAGCTGCCATCTGCCTAACAATGACTTGTGGAAGGGAGGCTCTGCCTTAGCTTCGTACACTGAGAATACTGAGACTCCAAAAGGCCTCTCGCTCAGCTCATAAGGTAGTGGTTCCACATCACGAGAGACAAGCTGCTTGCTGTGTGCACCCCATCTATACCTCCGCTCCTGGTATTCAGTTCCTAGAGGCTGAATGTCACTCACAGAAAAGTGTTACTCATTGTCCCCACCCCCAACACCAGAACCTGGCTTAGATATTTTGCTGGGGGTAAAACGTTGGAACATACAGTACCAAATCTCTTCCCAAAGGACCTGACTTCATTCTCAACAGAGTGTGGACAAGTTTAAATCTACAGATATTCAATGGAGACTGTGGCAAAAGGCAAGTGGGAAAATAGTTGTGTAATGAAGATACAGCCTAGACTGTAGGTCAGTTAGTTAGAAAGAGAGAACCAAGGAATAAAGCCCCACCAGGGAGAAGTCATCCTGCAGTCAGAACGAATGGCAAACATTCATCAAACAGGTATGATTAAATCAAATCCCTTACAATTATATAGTGGAAGTGAGAAATAGATTCAAGGGATTAGATCTGATAGAGTGCCTGATGAACTGTGGACGGAGGTTCGTGACACTGTACAGGAGACAGGGATCAAGACCATCCCCATGGAAAAGAGATGCAAAAAGGCAAAATGGCTGTCTGAGCAGGCCTTACAAATAGCTGTGAAAAGAAGAGAGGCGAAAAACAAAGGAGAAAAGGAAAGATATACCCATTTGAATGCAAAGTTCCAAAGAATAGCAAGGAGAAAAAGACTTCCTCTGCGATCAGTGCAAAGAAATACAGGAAAACAATAGAATGGGAAAGACAAGATATCTTTAAGAAAATTAGAAATACCAAGGGAACATTTTATGCAAAGACAGGCTCAATAAAGGACAGCAATGGTATGGACCTAACAGAAGCAAAAATTATTAAGAAGAGGTGGCAGGAATACACAGAAGAACTATACAAAAAAGATCTTCAAGACCCAGATAATCACGATGGTGTGATCACTCACCTAGAGCCAGACATCCTGGAATGTGAAGTCAAGTGGGCCTTAGGAAGCATGACTATGAACAAAGCTAGTAAAGGTGATGGAATTCCAGAGGAGCTCTCTCAAATCCTGAAAGATGATGCTGTGAAAGTGCTGCACTCAATATGCCAGCAAATTTGGAAAACTCAGCAGTGGCCACAGGCCTGGAAAAGGTCAGTTTTCATTCCAATCCCAAACAAAGGCAATGCCAAAGAATGCTCAAACTACCGCACAATTGCACTCATCTCACATGCTAGTAAAGTAAAGCTCAAAATTCTCCAAGCCAGGCTTTAACAGTACGTGAACCGTTAACTTCCAGATGTTCAAGCTGGTTTTAGAAAAGGCAGAGAAACCAGAGATCAAATCGCCAACATCTGCTGGATCATCAAAAAAGCAAGAGAGTTCCAGAAAAAAACATCTATTTCTGCTTTATTGACTATGCCAAAGCCTTTGACTGTGTGGATTACCACAAACTGTGGAAAATTCTTAAGGAGATGGGAATACTAGACCACCTGACCTGCCTCTTGAGAAATCTGTATGTAGGTCAGGAAGCAACAGTTAGGACTGGACATGGAACAAGAGACTGGTTCCAAATAGGAAAGGAGTACGTCAAGGCTATATATTGTTACTCTGCTTATTTAACTTATATGCAGAGTACATTATGAGAAACGCTGGGCTGGATGAAGCACAAGCTGGAATCAAGATTGCCGGGAGAAATATCAATAACCTCAGATATGCAGATGACACCACCCTTATGGCAGAAAGCAAACTAAAGAGCCACTTGATGAAAGGAGAGTGAAAAAGTTGGCTTAAAGCTCAACATTCAGAAAAGTAAGATCATGGCATCTGGTCTCATCACTTCAGGGCAAATAGATGGGGAAGCAGCGGACACAGTGGCTGACTTTATTTTTCTGGGATCCAAAATCACTGCAGATGGTAACTGAAGCCATGAAATTAAAAGACGCTTACTTCTTGGGAGGAAAGTTATGACCAACCTAGAGAGAATATTAAAAAGCAGAGACATTACTTTGCCAACAAAGGTCTGTCTAGTCAAGGCTATGGTTTTTCCTGTGGTCATGTCTGGATGTGAGAGCTGCACTATAAAGAAAGCTGAGCACCGAAGAATTGATGCTTTTGAACTGTGGTGTTGGAGAAGACTCTTGAGAGTCCCTTGGACTGCAAAGAGATCCAACCAGGCCATCCCAAAGGAAATTAGTCCTGAATATTCAATGGAAGGACTGATGTTGAAGCTGTAACTCCAATACTTTGGCCACCTGATGCGAAGAGCTGACTCATTTGAAAAGACCCTGACACTGGGAAAGATTGAAGGAGAGAGAAGAAGGGGACGACAGAGGATGAGATGGCTGGATGGCGTCACCAGCTCAAAGGACATCAGTTTGAGGGAACTCCGGGAGTATGTGATGGAGAGGGAGGCCTGGAGTGCTGCAGTCCATAGGGTCGGACACAACTGAGTGACTGAACTGAACTGAACTGAGAGGGGCGCAAGAGAAGAAGTGAACTGACAGAAGAAATAATTAGCAAACTGGAAGACAGGTCAAAAGAGATTATGCAAGCTGAAAAATAAACAAACAATAAAAAGAAAAGAAGAAGAAAAATGAACAGAGCTTCAAAGAAATGTGGAATATTGTTAAGTACATCACCATGTACATAATTGGGATACCCAAAGGAGAGGAGAGCAAGGAAGGAGCAGAAAAAACTTTTTGAAGAAATTGTCTGAAATTTTCTCAGATTATTAAAAAATAATATAATAACTTACTGATACAAGAAGCTTGAAAAACTCCAAGCAGGACAAACACAAAAGGCCTCATAAACAAACATACTATAGGAAAAATATTCGAAGGAAGGTAAAGAAAAAGAGAAAATCTTAAAAGCAGAAATGTAACACATTACTTACAAGGGAATCCAAGTAAGATTAACAGCTGATTTCTGAGCAAAAACAATCAAAGCCAAAAGGCAGCAGGATAATATATTCAAAGTGCGAGTTTGGAGGCAGGGAGTGTTGGGTCAACCAGCACTCATACATTGAGCCAAGTGTTCTTCCAAAATGAAAGCAAAGGAAGGAGTTCTTAGATAAATAAAAAAGAAACTTCATCAACCCAACAAAAGGGCAACTACAAACAAACCCTACAGTTCACATCATAATTAGCAGTTAAACACTGAAAGCTTTCTCCTAAGACCCAAAACAAGGCAAGGATGTTTGTTCTCACCCACATATTCAACACTATACTAGAAGTTCTAGGCAGGCAATTATACCTCCCCCCCCAAAAAAGTAATAATAATAATAAAAATAAATAAGGCATTCAGATTGAAAAGGAAGAATTAAAACTATGCTATTCCCAGAAGATATACTATAAAACCAAAAAGGATCCACTAAAATACTACCTAAACCAACAAGCTCATAAAGATTGTAGGATACAAGATCAATATACAAAAATCTGTTTTACAATTTATATAATCCTGCAATGAATAATTTGAAATGAAATTAAGAAAACAATTCACATTAGCATCAAAGAGAATAAACTACCTAGATATAAACAAAAGAAATAAAAACATACTCTAAAAACTACCTAAAAAACTACTGCAAGAAATTAAAAATCTAAATAAATGAAAAAACATCCCATGTTCATGAACTGGAATACTTAACACTGTCAGGATAGCAGTTCTCTCTCAGCTGATCTACAGATTCAATGGAATCCCCAGTAGAAATCCAGCTGACTTCTTTGTAGAAACTGACAAGCTGATTCTAAAATTCATAGAGAATGGGGACTTTCTGGGAAGTCCAGTAGTTAAGACTCCATACTTCCACTACAAGGGACACAGATTCCACCCCTGGTCAGGGAACTAAGATTCTACATGCTGTGTTGTGTGGCTCCCACCCTCAAAAAAAAAAAAAAAAAAAAAAAAAGGAATTATAAAGGACCAAAAGAACCCTGAAAAAGAAGGTGACTTTTTCCTGACTTCCAAGACTTACTACAAACGAAACTAATCAAGACAGTGTAGCACTGACATAAAGATGGACCAATGGAAAAGAACTGAGAGCTCAGAGAGAAATCCATAATCTATGGTCAAATGATTATTGACAAAGGCGCCAACACCATTCAATAGGGGAAAGAATAGCCCTTTGAAGAAAGGGTGCTGAGACAACTGGATAGCCACAGGCAAAACAATGAGGATAAACTCCTACTTCACACCATATAAAAATTAACTCAAAATGGTTCAAGAACTGAAACCAGTAGCTAAAACCACACAATTCTTAGATGAAAGGGGTAAATCTTCACAACCTCAACTGAGCAAAGAATTCTTAGACATGACACTTAAAGTGCCAACAACAAAAGAAAAAAAAAGATAAATTAGACTTTTTAAAAATTAAAAATGTTTGTGGGGCTTCCCAAGTGGCACTAGTGGTAAAGAACCCGCCTGCTGACTCCAGTATTCTTGCCTGGAGAATTTCATGGACAGCGGAGCCCGGTGGGTTACAGTCCACAGGGTCACAAAGAGTCAGACACGACTGAAGGGGCTGAGCACACATGGTTGAAAGGACACTATTAACAAAGACAACCTACAAGATGGAAGATATTTGCAAATCATATATTTGAAAAGGTACTGGCATGCTATATAAAGAACTCTTATAGTTCAGAAATAAAGACAGATAATCCAATATAAAATGGGCAAAAGGTCTAAACAGACATTTCTCCAAAGATGAGATACAAATGACCAATAAGCACATGAAGAGAAGCTCAACATCATTAGCCAATGGGGAAATAAAAATCAAAACCAAAATGTGGTACCCCTTCACACCTACCAGGATGGATAGATTCACAAGGACAATAAGAAGTGCTGGCAATAATATGGAGAAACTGGAACCCACAAACAATGCTGGTAGCAACATAAAATGGTGCAGTTGCTTTCAAAAGCAGTTGGGCAGTTACTCAATTAAACACAGTTACATATGACCCAGAATGCTACGCCTAGAAACATATTGAAGAGAAATAAAAACATGTACACCCACAGACTTGGACACAAATTTTCACAGCAGCATTACTGACAAAAGTCAAAAGGTGAAAACAATCCAGATATCCATCAACTAATAAATGGATACATGAAATATGATATATCCATACAATGGAATATTATTTGACCATAAAATGGAATCCAGAACTGATACATGCTACAGTATAAATGAACCTTGGAAACATTTTGCTGAGTTAAAGAAGCCAGTTACAACAGACCAAATATCAAATGATTCTACTCATGTGAAAACTCAGAACAGGGACATCTAAGACAGAAAGCAAAGCATAGTTGCTTAGGGGAAGGGTTGAGGGACATAGGGTGCTATCTAAAGGGTATGGGATTTCTTTTTGAGGTGATAAAAATATTCTAAAGCTGACTTTGTTGATGGTTGTACTTATCTCTAAATATATTAAAAACCAATGAACTCTGCAATTTAAATGGGTGAACTGTATGGCATATGAATAACATCTCAATAAGGCTATATAAAAAAATAAGTTACTAGGCTTAGAGTCAATTTACATTCATTTCAGGGTATTCTTTTCACTGTATCCTTAAAGTATTATTTTTAAATTGTAATCAACACAATATATCAGAGAGCTTCATAGTGAGATGCTTGTAAAACTGCAAAGAAAAAAAAAATAAAGGGAAACTAGGAAGAAGAAATAAAACCAAGTATTCCCAGTGACATAAATCAATCAAGGACTTATTCCTTTAATGATATAATAGTGTTCCATGATGTTTTATAAAAGCTTTACATAATAATTTAAATTGAATCTTTCTATGCCTAAATGTTAAAAATATTCTGTTTATGAATTATCTTTATTGTAACTTTCAAGAAGTATTTTACGTCCCTTGGATAGTAATAAAATCATATACTATTAACATTATTTTAACCATTCATTTTACCCACCAACTATCTCTCACTTTCAAAAGGCAATGGCAAATGGGTTGAATATAGGCAAAAGAGAACTGAAGAACATGTTTTTTTTTGTTTTTTAGCAATTATGATATGAACTGTAAAGTGTATGTAACAGTGGTGTACACTGTAGTGTTTGAAATGTCAAAGCAATAGGCACAAGGATCCTTGTGGTTCCTGGAGTATGTGCAGCTACCCAAAAGAAAAACAGGATTAAGAATCATTAAATCCTCCCTTTCCTTGTTCTTTTCTAAAGCACAGCATCCTAAATTATTATAAAATCATTAGAGTAAATTTAATTAGCAGGGATAAATGACACACATTCCCTGTTCTAAAACAGCTTACTGTCTAGTAAGAGAGCTAACCAAAGGCTTTCAAGCAAACAATGTTATCTTTCAAAAATGTAGCTATCATTAAAAAGCAACAAAAAAGGCAGGAAAAAACTGAACTAAACTAGAGAAGGATAAAAAGGCATGACAAAATTCAATGTATGATCCTTGATTTGACCATGGATTGTAAAACAAAGCAAAAGCAAAACCAAATAAAGGACATTATTGGGACAAAAGCAGAAGTTGAATATGGACTATATAATGGATAATTAAGTTCCAATCTATTATTATCTGCCCCTCAATTGTAAACTCTCTCATTTGTTGTTATCTTTTTACTAAGGTGCTTTACGAGTTTTGTGTGAGTACAAAAACCGCTTTGAGGGCATCCTCCACATTCAGGGGTTAAGGAGCAATCAATCCCAAGGGAATTTTAATGGTCACCTCTGCTAATGCCTTACAACATTCACCAGTTCTAAATATATTAATACATTAGTTTTCTGGCCCAGGATTTCCACACAAAGCTGGAGTTTCCATTTCTTGTGGCTTTTAACAGCCACAAGCCAAAGTTAAACAGTTCTCTTCCATCCTATGTCCTGGACTGGTGGACAGTTTTATTAGTCCTAATTCAAAGACAAGTATGCCCCTTCCCAATCCCCAGCTTTAGACAGTTCCAGTTCAAGCCTCTGGCCTCAATTATTATCCCTAGGGAAACACTAAGCCTAAAGACATAAAAGCTCATGGGCTACTAAAGTTTAACTCTTTCACCACTGTGACATCTTTGTCTTCATCTCCCAAGTTAGAATAACTAGGATTCAATTTTTCCTATTTTTCTCATACTGCTGACATTCAGGAATTATATAATTTTCATATATTTCATTTAGCCAATTACTGAGTTGTTATTCATCCTAATCATCTGTTTGTTCCTCTTGACTTCCTTATCTAGATATAAATCATAGTAGTTATAAATAATAAGTTTATGTATTCCTGGTGGCTCAGAGGGTAAAGCGTCTGCATGCAATGCAGGAGACCTGAGTTTGATCCCTGGGTTGGGAAGATCCCTTGGAGAAGGGAACAGCTACCCACTCCAGTATTCTTGTCTGGAAAAATCCCATGGACGGAGAAGCCTGGTAGCCACAGTCCATGGGGTTGCAAAGAGTCGGACATGACTGAGCAACTTCACTTTCACTTTTCCACAATTTATACCTCTTGTTTCTCAGTTTACTGCTTTGAATAAAACAACATAAATAATCACCATAAAGAACACTGTTGGGCTTCCCTGGTGGCACAATGGTAAAGAATCCACCCACCAATGCAGGAGACACAGGTTTGGTCAATGATCCAGCAAGATCTCACGCCGAAGAGCAACTGAGCCTGTGCACCACAACTATTGAGCCTATACTCTAGAGCTTGGGAGCCACAACTACTGACCCCACATGCTGCAACTATTGAAGCCCACATGCCTTAGAGACTGTGTTCCACAAGAGAAGACAATGCAACAAGAAGGCCATGCACCACAACTAGAAAGTAGCCCCTGCACACTGCAACTAGAGGAAAGCCCTCAGCAACGAAGACCCAGCACAGCCAGCAATAAATAAACAATAAAATGAAATTATAGTTTTAAATAATCACTGTCGCGTCCTTCTTTTTCAAAGTAACTCCTCTAGTGCTTTACCATTAAAAACTGTAATAAGACTGCAAAGAACCAAACAGTCTTGTAAAAGATAAAGTTGGAGGTAACCCAAACCCACTTATTACAAAGCGACAGTAATCAAAACAGTACGGCACTGGCATAAAGACAGACACAGACGAAAGATACACAATGCTCTTGGACTGGAGAATCAATATTGTCAAAATGAACACATGACCCAAGGCAATCTACAAATTCAAAGAAATCCCTATCAAATTACCAATAGCATTTTTCACAGAACTAGAACAAAAGAAACCTAAAATTTATATGGAAACACAAAAGACTCCAAATAGCCAAACCAATCCTGAGAAAGAAAAATAGAACTTGAAGAATCAGACTCCTTGACTTCAGACTATACTACAAAGCTACAATAATCAAAGCAGTATGGTACTGAACCTTCCTGGTAGTCCAGTGGTTAAGACTCTGCACTTGCAATGCAGGGGCTACAGGTTTGATCTCTGGTCAGGGAACTAAGACCTCCCATGCCATGTTGTATGGCTAAAAAACAGCATGGCACTGGCCCAAAGACAGAAAAACAGATCAACACAACAGGATAGAAAGCCCAGAAATAAACTCATACACCTATGGTCAACTAATCTACAACAAAGGAGGCAAGAAAAATATACAATGGAGAAAGACAGTCTCTTCAATAAATGGTACTGGAAAAACTGGACAGCTACATATAAAAAATGAAATCAGAACATCGCTAACACCATAAACAAAATAAACTCGAAATGGATCAAACACTTAAATGTAAGGCTTAACACCATAAAACTCTTAGAGGAAAACATAGCCAGAATATTCTGACATAAACTGCAGCAATATGTTTCTTGATTCACCTGCTAGAATAATGAAAAAAAAAAAAGGGGGGGACCTAATTAAACTTGAAAGCTTCTGCACAGCAAAAGAAACCATAAAGAAAATGAAGACAACTCACAGAATGGAAGAAAATACTTGCAAACAACCGACCAACACGCAGCCGTATGTTTAAAAAAAAAAAAGACAGCAATTAAAAAATGGGCAGAAGATCTAAACATTTCTCCAAAGAAGACATATAAGACTTCCCTCATAATCCAGTGGTTAAAAATCTGCCTGCCAGTACAAAGAACACAGGTTTGTATCTTCCCTGGTCCAGGAGGATTCCACGTGCCATGGGGCAACTAAGTCTGTGCACCATGAATACTGAAGCCTGCGTGCCCTGGAGCCCATGCTCTCTAACAAGGGAAGCCACTGCCATGAGAAGCCTGGGCACTGCAACTGGAGAGCAGCCCCTGCTTGTTCCAAGTGGCGAGAACCTGAGGCCAGCAACAATGACCCAGCACAGGTAAAGAAAAAAGACACAGAGATGGCCATTAAAAAGTACATTAAAAGATTCTCAATCAGAGAAATGCAAATCAAAACTATAATGAGGTATCACTTCATGACTGTTAGAAAGCCTATCATCAAAAAGTCAACAAACAGGAGAAGGCAGTGGAGGCAGACTATACAGCCATGGCCAAGATTAAGGCTTGAGACCTTCGCGGCAAGAAGAAGGAGCTGCTGAAACAGCTGGAAGACCTGAAGGTGGAGCTGTCCCAGCTGCACGTGGCCAAAGTGACAGGCGGCGCAGCTTCCAAACTCTCGAAGATCTGAGTGGTTCGTAAATCCATTGTCTGTGTACTGACCGTCATTAACCAGACTCAGAAAGAGAACCTCAGGAAATTCTATAAGGGCAAGAAGTACAAGCCCCTGGATCTGCAGCCCAAAAAAACACGTGCCATGCGCCGCCGGCTCAACAAGCATGAAGAGAACCTGAAGACCAAGAAGCAGCAGCGGAAGGACCAGCTGTACCCACTCTGGAGGTACGCAGTTAAGACTTGAGCATCCAGCTGTCAATAAAACAGACCACTGGCTGGCAAAAAAAAAAAAAAAAAAAGTCAACAAACAATAAATGCTGGAGAGGCTGTGGAAAAAAGGGAACTCTCCTACACTGTTGATGGGAATGTAAACTGGTACACCACTATAGAGCAGTATAGAGATGCCTTGAAAAACTAAATATAAGACCTACTATATAATCAAGAAATCCCATCCCTGGGCACATACCAGGAGAAAATCATAATTTGAAAAGATACATGCACCCCAATGTTCAGTGCAGCACTATTTACAATAACCAAGATGTGGAAGCAACCTAAATGTCCACTGACAGTTTAATGGATAAAGATGATGTGTTATTTATACACAATGGAATACTACCCAGCCACAAAGAGATGAAACAATGCCATTTGCAGGACATGGATGACCTAGAGATTATCAAGTGAAGTCAGTGAGACAGAGAAAGATAAATATCATATGATCTCTCTCATTATACGGAATCTTAAAAAATGATATAATCTTTATTTACAAAAAAAATTTTTATGTGCTATTGAAATAACTAACACGTGTATACTTCTATGGGCTGAGTATTCTATATTAGCACATTTGATTCTCACAAGTGAAAAATAGACCCAAAGAAAACATGTAGGAGGAGAGAAAAGGGAGAAAGTCATCGGAACCCAAGACTAGGTGAAGAGGTCTTACACTAAAAGCTTGATCCATAAAAGGAAACATTAACAAATGGAACCTTACCAAAATTAAAAACTTTTACTCAGCAAAAGATCCCACCAATAAGATGAAGAGACAAATCACAGACACATTAGCTCCAGAAAATGTTCATGCAAAAACCTGTACACTCATGTTCACTGTGGCTTTATTGGTAATAACCAAAAAACTAGAAACAAACCAAATAGCCTTTATATTGTGATATATCCACACCATGGAGTACTCCTCAACAATAAAGAGGGATGAGCTATTTATATATGCAACAACTTTGATGGGCTCCAAGGAAATTATGCCAAGTAAAAAAGGCTAATCTCAAAAAGTTATATACTACATGATATACATATATATATGTAAGAAACACATACAATTCTTGAAATGATAGTATTTATAGAGATGAAAAGCAGATGAATGGATGTCAGGAGTTAGGGTTTCGAGGGAAGGAATGCGGTGGCTACAAAGGAGTGGGAGAGAGTTCTGAGATGGGGCAGTGCTGCATCGTGCCTGGAATGGTGGATTAGTAAGCTACACAAGCAGTAAAACGTCACAGAAGCACCTGTACACACAGACACAAGAGATGCGCGCACAACAAGAAATCTCAATGAGCTCTGCGGAATTCCCCAATGTCAACTTCTTGGTTTCAATACTGCACTATAATTACATAAGTTGTTCATACTAGGGGAGAAAAGGGGTACATGGAACCTCCTTGTACATTTTTTTTTGCAAGTTTCTTTGAATCTGTAAGTACTGTTGAGCTTTTTAATGAATGATTATTTTTAGTATTTATGTGTGTTATATAACTACTTGCTGTGGTTAAGCAACAATGGTAAACAACACTTGGGCAGAGCTTGCTACATGGTCAGATACTCTGTATTAGTGCATTTAACCCTCCTAGAAATCTCTTATGGGCTCAACTGTGGCCTCCTTAAATCTATATACTCAAGTCCTAACCCCAAAACCTCAGAATGTATTTGGAGACATGACCTTTGAAGAGGTAATTAAGCTAAAATGTGTCAGTAGGCTGGATACTAATCCAAAATGACTGATGTCCTTATACAAAGTGGAAATTTGGGCACAGAAACACCGGACATGCAAGCTCAGAAGAAAGACCACATAAAGACACAATGACAAAGGGGGCCATCTGCAAACCAAGGAGAGAAAGCCTCAAAGGAACCAATCCTATTGACACCTTGATCTTGAACTTCTATCCTCTAGCGTTTGTGAGAAAATAAATTTCTCTTGTTTAAGCCACTCAGTCTATGTTACAGCAGCCCTAGGAAACTGATGACAAACTTACATGATACTATTAGCAGTCTTATTATTAGATGAGAAAACTGTAAGAGTTTAGTCAACTTCCCAAGGTCACCCAGATGCCAAGAAGCAGTACCAGGATCCAGACCTAAGCAACCTGGCTTCAAAATACGTACTACTGTCTTCAGCTATACTCCAGAAATATTCGCATACTGTGCTACTATCGTTCACATGTACTCTAGATATACTGGTATAGAGTCATCTGCACATTCAGTGGTATATTTTAAAAATACTGAACTTGTCAGACAATCTTCGGATAAACTCCCTGAAACAAAATAATTGGCCATTTTCAAATTTTTTACTTGAACTTAAACATATATACCGGAGAAGGCAATGGCACCCCACTCTGGTACTCTTGCCTGGGAACTCCCATGGGTGGAGGAGCCTGGTAGGCTGCAGTCCACGGGGTCGCTAAGAGTCGGACACGACTGAGTGACTTCACTTTCACTTTTCATTTTCATGCATTGGAGAAGGAAATGGCAACCCACTCCATTGTTCTTGCCTGGAGAATCCCAGGGATGGGGGAGCCTGGTGGGCTGCCATCTCTGGGGTCGCACAGAGTCGGACACGACTGAAGCGACTTAGCAGCAGCAGCAGCAGCAGCAAACATATATACATATACTCATAAATGAGATTAGGCTATACTTTGACTTCCTCTATGTGTCAGGTTTTGTTATTGGAGTTTATTTATACCTATCTTCCAAAGTCAGGGACAGTGGCCCAGAGTGCCAGGCTGCAATGGCGCAGGAACGGCCGGGAGGAACCACCCCACGTCCAAGCTCAGGGGCACTGGCCAAGAGGAGCTACCCTGCGTCCGAAGTCAGTGGCGGCCGGGAGGAGACACCCTGCATCTGAGGTCAGGAGTGGCCGGGAAAAGCCACCTTGCACCCGAGGCCAGGGGTGGTGACCCTGAGGAGCCACCCCGAGCCCGAGGCCAGGGCTGGAGGCCGGGAAGAGCAACCCAAGGAGCAGTGGCTGAGCAGGCACAGGAGGGCCTAGAGGAGCTATCTCACGTTGAAGGTCAGGAACGGTGGCGGTAAGGAGATACCCCTCATCCAAGGTAAGGAGCAGCGGCTGTGCTTTGCTGGAACAGTCGTGAAGAGATACCCCACACCCAGAGTAAGAGAAACCCAAGTAACATGGTAGGTGTTGCAAGAGGGCATCAGAGGGCAGACACACTGAAACCATACTCACAGAAAACTAGTCAATCTAATCACACTAGGACCACAGCCTTGTCTAACTCAATGAAACCAAGCCATGCCTGTGGGGCAACTCAAGACCGGGGCAGGGGGAGGTGTCATGGTGGAGAGATCTGACAGAATGTGGTCCACTGGAGAAGGGAATGGCAAGCCACTTCAGTATTCTTGCCTTGAGAACCCCATGAACAGTATGAAAAGGCAAAATGATAGGATACTGAAAAAGGAACGCCCCAGGTCATTAGATGCCCAACACACTACTGGAGATCAGTGGAGAAATAACTCCAGAAAGAATGAAGGGATGGAGCCAAAGCAAAAACAATACCCAGTTGTGGATGTGATTGGTGATAGAAGCAAGATCCGATGCTGTAAAGAGCAATATTGCATAGGAACCTGGAATGTCAGGTCCATGAAACAAGGCAAATTGGAAGTGGTCAAACAAGAGATGGCAAGGGTGAACGTCGACATTCTAGGAATCAGCGAACTAAAATGGACTGGGATGGGTGAATTTAACTCAGATGACCATTATATCTACTACTGCGGGCAGGAATCCCTCAGGAGAAATGGAGTAGCCATAATGGTCAACAAAAGAGTCTGAAATGCAGTACTTGGATGCAATCTCAAAAACGACAGAATGATCTCTGTTCGTCTCCAAGGCAAACCATTCAATATCACAGTTATCCAAGTCTATGCCCCAACCAGTAACGCTGAAGAAACTGAAGTTGAATGGTTTTATGAAGACCCACAAGACCTTTTACAATTAACACCCAAAAAAGATATCCTTTTCATTATAGGGGACTGGAATGCAAAAGTAGGAAGTCAAGAAACACCTGGGGTAACAGGCAAATCTGGCCTTGGAATACAGAATGAAGCAGGGCAAAGACTAATAGAGTTTTGCCAAGAAAGTGCACTGGTCATAGCAAACACCCTCTTCCAACAACACAAGAGAAGACTCTACACATGGACATCACCAGATGGTCAACACTGAAATCAGATTGATTATATTCTTGCAGCCAAAGATGGAGAAGCTCTATACAGTCAACAAAAACAAGACCAGAAGCTGACTGTGGCTCAGATCGTGAACTCCTTATTACCAAATTCAGACTGAAATTGAAGAAAATAGGGAAAACCGCTAGACCATTCAGGTATGACCTAGATCAAATCCCTTATGATTATACAATGGAAGTGAGAAATAGATTTAAGGGCCTAGATCTGATAGACAGAGTGCCTGATGAACTATGGAATGAGGTTCGTGACATTGTACAGGAGACAGGGATCAAGACCATCCCCATGGAAAAGAAATGCAAAAAAGCAAAATGACTGTCTGGGGAGGGCTTACAAATAGCTGTGAAAAGAAGAGAGGCAAAAAGCAAAGGGAAAAGGAAAGATATAAGCATCTGAATGCAGAGTTCCAAAGAATAGCAAGAAGAGATAAGAAAGCCTTCTTCAGCGATCAATACAAAGAAATCGAGGAAAATAACAGAATGGGAAAGACTAGAGATGTCTTTAAGAAAATTAGAGATACCAAGGGAACATTTCATGCAAAGATGGGCTCGATAAAGGAGAGAAATGGTATGGACCTGACAGAAGCAGAAGATATTAAGAGATAGCAAGAATACACAGAAGAACTGTACAAAAAAGATCTTCACGACCAAGATAATCACAATCGTGTGATTATTCACCTAGAGCCAGACATCCTGGAATGTGAAGTCAAGTGGACCTTAGAAAGCATCACTACGAACAAAGCTAGTGGAGGTGATGGAATTCCAGTGGAGCTATTTCAAATCCTGAAAGATGATGCTGTGAAAGTGCTGCACTCAATATGCCAACAAATTTGGAAAACTCAGCAGTGGCCACAGGACTGGAAAAGGTCAGTTTTCATTCCAATCCCAAAGAAAGGAAATACAAAAGAATGCTCAAACTACCACACAATTGCACACATCTCACATGCTAGTAAAGTAATGCTCAAAATTCTCCAAGCCAGGCTTCAGCAATATGTGAACCGTGAACTCCCTGATGTTCAAGCTGGTTTTAGAAAAGGCAGAGGAACCAGAGATCAAATTGCCAACATCCGCTGGATCAGGGAAAAAGCAAGAGAGTTCCAGAAAAACATCTATTTCTGCTTTATTGACTATGCCAAAGCCTTTGACTGTGTGGATCACAATAAACTGTGGAAAATTCTGAAAGAGATGGGAATACCAGACCACCTAACCTGCCTCTTGAGAAATTTGAATGCAGGTCAGGAAGCAACAGTTAGGACTGGACATGGAACAACAGATTGATTCCAAATAGGAAAAGGGAGTACGTCAAGGCTGCATATTGTCACCCTGCTTATTTAACTTCTATGCAGAGTACATCATGAGAAACGCTGGGCTGGAAGAAGCACAAGCTGGAATCAAGATTGCCGGGAGAAATATCAATAAGCTCAGATATGCAGATGACACCACCCTTATGGCAGAAAGTGAAGAGGAGCTAAAAAGCCTCTTGATGAAAGTGAAAGAGGAGAGTGAAAAAGTTGGCTTAAAGCTCAACATTCAGAAAACAAAGATCACGGCATCTGGTCTCATCACTTCATGGGAAATAGATGGGGAAACAGTGGAAACAGTGTCAGACTTTATTTTGGGGGGCTCTAATATCACTGCAGATGGTGACTGCAGCCATGAAATTAAAAGACATTAACTCCTTGGAAGAAAAGTTATGACCAGCCTAGACAGTATATTCAAAAGCAGAGACATTACTTTGCTGACTAAGGTCCATCTAGTCAAGGCTATGGTTTTTCCAGTGGTCATGTATGGATGTGAGAGTTGGACTGTGAAGAAGGCTGAGCGCCAAAGAATTGATGCTTTTGAACTGTGGTGTTGCAGAAGATTCTTGAGAGTCCCTTGTACTGCAAGGAGATACAACCAGTCCATTCTGAAGGAGATCAGCCCTGGGATTTCTTTGGAAGGAATGATGCTAAAGCTGAAGCTCCAGTACTTTGGCCACCTCATGCGAAGAGTTGACTCATTGGAAAAGACTCTGTCTGATGCTGGTGGGGACTGGGGGCAGGAGGAGAAGGGGACGACCGAGGATGTGGTGACTGGATAGCATCACAGACTCGATGGACATGAGTCTGAGTGAACTCCGGGAGATGGTGATGGACAGGGAGCCCTGGGGTGCTACGATTCATGGGGTCGCAGAGTCGGACACGACTGAGCGGCTGAACTGAACTGAACTGAATGTCATTATTTAACATGAGAATTATTTATTTCCTAAAAGGTCAGGACAGACCACCACTAACTAGGGAGTGGTGTCTTTTTTTTGGCACTGCTTCAAAGGAGTAGGAGGAAGAGGAGAAACTGCTTTTGTAATCACCTTGATTTTTTCTTGGTTATAGGCTTCTAGGTTATAATCTGATTTTTACATCTTATTTTTGTCAATATTAATATCTACTATCTTGGATGGAAATTAACTACTTTCACTAAGATTTTCATATTAATATCATCTAACTTGTAACTTACAAATAGCTGTGAAAAGAAGAGAAGCAAAAAGCAGGGGAGAAAAGGAAAGATATAAGCATCTGAATGCAGAGTTCCAAAGAATATCAAGGAGAGATCAGAAAGCCTTCCTCAGTGATCAGTGCAAAGAAATAGAGGAAAACAACAGAATGGGAAAAACTAGAGATCTCTTCAAGAAAACTAGAGATACCAAGGGAACATTTCATGTAAAGATGGGCTCGATAAAGGACAGAAATGGTAGGGACCTAACAAAAGCAGAAGATATTAAGAAGGGGTGGCAAGAATACACAGAAGAACTATACAAAAAAGATCTTCACGACCAAGATAATCACAATGGTGTGATCACTCACCTAGAGCCAGACTTCCTGGAATATGAAGTTAAGTGGGCCTTAAGAAGCATCACTAAAACAAAGCTAGCGGAGGTGATGGAATTCCAGTGGAGCTATTTCAAATCCTGAAAGATGATGCTGTGAAAGTGCTGCACTCACTACGCCAGCAAATTTGGAAAACTCAGCAGTGGCCACAGGACTGGAAAAGGTCAGTTTTCATTCCAATCCCAAAGAAAGGCAATGCCAAAAATGCTCAAACTACCGCACAATTGCACTCATCTCACACGCTAGTAAAGTAATGCTCAAAATTCTCCAAGCCAGGCTTCAGCAATAAGTGAACCATGAACTTCCAGATGTTCAAGCTGGTTTTAGAAAAGGCAGAGGAACCAAGGATCAAATTGCCAACATCCACTGGATCATGGAAAAAGCAAGAGAGTTCCAGAAAAACATCTATTTCTGCTTTACTGACTATGCCAAAGCCGTTGACTGTGTGGATCACAATAAACTGTGGAAAATTCTGAAAGAGATGGGAATACTAGACCACCTGACCTGCCTCTTGAGAAACCTGTATGCAGGTCAGGAAGCAACAGTTAGAACAACAGACTGGTTCCAAATAAGAAAAGGAGTACATCAAGGCTGTATATTGTCACCCTGCTTATTTAACTTACATGCAGGGTACATCATGTGAAACGCTGGGCTGGATGAAGCACAAGCTGGAATCAAGATTGCCGGGAGAAATATCAATGACCTCAGATATGCAGATGACACCACCCTTACGGCAGAAAGTGAAGAGCAACTAAAAAGCCTCTTGATGAAAGTGAAAGAGGAGAGTGAAAAAGTTGGCTTAAAGGTCAACATTCAGAAAACTAAGATCATGGCATCTGATCCCATCGCTTCATGGGAAATAGATGGGGAAACAGTGGAAATAGTGTCAGACTTTATTTTTTTGGGCTCCAAAATCACTGCATATGGTGACTGCAGCCATGAAGTTAAAAGATGCTTACTCCTTGGAAGGAAAGTTATGACCAACCTAGACTGCATATTGAAAAGCAGAGACATTACTTTGCCAACAATGGTCCGTCTAGTCAAGGCTACGGTTTTCCAGTGGTCATGTATGGATGTGAGAGTTGGACTATAAAGAAAGCTGAGCACCAAAGAATTGATGCTTTTGAACTGTGGTGTTGGAGAAGACTCTTGAGAGTCCCTTGGACTGCAAGGAGATCCAACCAGTTCATTCTAAAGGAGATCAGTCCTGGGTGTTCTTTGGAAGAACTGATGCTAAAGCTGAAACTCCAATACTTTGGCCACCTCATGGGAAGAGTTGACTCATTGGAAAAGACTGATGCTGGGAGTGATTGGGGGCAGGAGCAGAAGGGGATGACAGAGGATGAGATGGCTGGATGGCATCACTGACTTGATGGACGTGAGTTTGAGTGAACTCCGGGAGTTCATGATGGACAGGGGGGCCTGGCGTGCTGCAATTCATGGGTTCGCAAAGAGTCGGACACGACTGAGTGACTGAACTGACTGAAATGAACTTGTAACTTCATAAGCAACAAGAGAGTCCAAAATGCAGTACGTCGGTGCAATCTCAAAAACAACAAAATGATCTCCATTCATTTCCAAGGCAAATCATTCAATTTCACAGAAATTCAAGTCTATGACCCAATCACTAAAGCTGAAGAAGCAGAAGTTAAATGGTTCTATGAAGACTTACAAGACCTTATAGAATTAACACCAAAACAAAAAGATGCCCTTTTCCTCATAGGGGACTGGAATGCAAAAATAGGAAGTGAAGAGATACCTGGAATAACAGGCAAGTTTGGCTCTGGAGTACAAAAGTAAGCAGGGCAAAGGCTAAAAAAGTTTTGCCAAAAGAACACACTAGTGATAGCAAACAGCCTCTTTCAACAACAGAAAGACAACTACACATGGACATCACCAGATGGTCAATACCAAAATCAGATTGATTATATTCTTTGCAGCTGTAGATGGAGAAGCTCTATATAGTCAGCAAACACAAGACGTGGAGCTGACTGTGACTCAAATCATATGCTCCTTATTGCAAAATTTAGGCTTAAACTGAAGAAAGGAGGGAAAACCACGAGGCCATTCACATATGACCTAAATCAAATTCCTTATGATTACATAGCGGAGGTGACAAATAGATTCAAGGGATTAGACCTGATAGAGCACCTGAAGAACTATGGATGGAGATTCATAACACCGTACAGGAGTCAGTGAGCAAAACCATCTCCAAGGAAAAGAAATGCAAGCAGGAAAAAATGGTTGAGGAGTCCTTACCAACAGCTGAGAAGAGAAGCGAAAGGTAAAGGAGAAAGGAAAAGATAATACCAATCTGAATGCAGAATTCCAGAGTACAGCAAGGAGAGATAAAAAGGCTTTCTTAAGTGAACAATGCAAAGAAATAAGAAAACAACAGAATGGGAAAGACTAGAGATCTCTTCAAGAAAACTGGAGATACCAAGGGAACATTTCATGCAAAGACACGCACAATAAAGAATGGAAATGGCAAGGACCTAACAGAAGTAGAAGAGATGGCAAGAACACCCACAACAATTATACAAAAAAGGTCTCAATGACCTGGATATGGGCTCCCCTTGCAGCTCAGCTGGTAAAGAATCTGTGTGCAATGTGGGAGACCTGGGTTCCCAAGTTGGGAAGATCCCCTGGAGAAGTAAATCAAATACCCACCCCAGTATTCTGGCCAGGAAAATTCCATGGACTGTATAGTCCATGGGGTTGCAAAGAGTTGGACATGACTGAGCAGATAACCACAATGGTGCAGTCACTCACCTAGAGCCAGCATCCTGGAGTGTAAAGTCAAGTGGGCCTTACGAAGCATTGCTACGAACAAAGCTAGTGGAGGTGATGGCATTCCAGCTGAACTATTTCAAATCCTAAAAGATGATGCTATTAAAACACTGCACTCATTATGCCAGCAGTGGCCACAGGAAAGGAAAAGGTCAGTCTTCATTTCAATTTCAAAGAAAGGCAATGCCAAAGAATGTTCAAACTACTGTACAATTATGCTCATTTCATATGCTACTAAGGTAATGCTCAAAATCCTTCAAGCTAGGCTCCAACAGTATGTAAACCGAGAATTTCCAGATGTACAAGCTGGATTTAGAAAAGCCAGAGGAACCAGAGATCAAATTGCCCACATTTGTTGGGTCACAGAGAAAGCAAAGAAATTCCAGAAAAGCATCTACTTCTACTTTACTGACTACACAAAAGACTTTGACTGGGTGGATCACAACAACAAACTGGAAAATTCTTAAAGAGATGAGAATACCAGACTACCTTATCTGTCTTCTTAGAAACCTCTATGCAGGTCAAGAAGTGACAGAACCAGAAATGGAGTAATGGACTGGTTCAAAATTGGGAAAGGAATATGTCAGTTTGTACACTGTCACCCCGTTTATTTAACTTATACACAGAGTACATCATGAGAAATTCCATAAGGTGGAATCAGGACTGCCAGAAAAAAAAAAAACCAACCTCAGATATGTAGATGATACCACTCTAATGGTATAAAGGGAAGAGGAACTTTATAAACAGCTTCTTGATGGGAGTGAAAGAGCTGGCTTAAAACTCAACATTCAAATAAATGAAGATCATGGTATTTGGTCCCATCGTTTCATGGTAAACAGATGGAAAAAAAAATGGAAACAGTGACAGACTTTATTTTCTTAGGCTTCAAAATCACTGTGGACAGTGACTGCACCCATGAAATTAAAAGTGCTTGCTCCTTAGAAGGAAAGCTATGACAAACCTAGATATCATATTAAAAAGCAGAGATATAACTTTGACAACAAGGGTCTGTATAGTCAAAGCTATGGTTTTTCCAGTAGTCATGTACAGATGTGAGTGTT
Organism: Ovis canadensis; assembly: GCF_042477335.2. Taxonomy (NCBI): domain Eukaryota; kingdom Metazoa; phylum Chordata; class Mammalia; order Artiodactyla; family Bovidae; genus Ovis; species Ovis canadensis. The sequence continues at coordinate 55,349,415 of NC_091255.1, read as the reverse complement.
GGAGCATAAAGAAGGCTGAGCACCAAAGAACTGAAGCTTTTGCAATGTGGTGCTGGAGAAGACTCTTGAAAGTCCCTTGGACAACAAGATCAAACCAGTCAATCCTAAAGAAAATCAACCCTGAATACCCATTGGAAGGGCTAACACTGAGGTTGCAGCTCCAATACTTTGGCCGCCTAATGTGAAGAGCCAATTCATTGGTAAAGATCCTGATGCTGGAAAAGATTGAGGGCGGGGGGGGGGGGGGGGGAGGACAGAGGATGAGAGGGTTGGATGGCATCAGTGACTCAATGGACACGAATTTGAGCAAACTCTGGGAGATAGTGAAAGGACAGGGAAGGCTGATATGCTGCAGTCCATGGGGTCACAAAGAGTTGGACGGGATTTAACGACTGAACGACACCATAAAACTAACAGCATCCACTTCCAGTCTTCTCTTTCTGTGTAAGTCCTCACTCTCTTTTGTCATATCCCATTTACTTTCTCCATTTCTCCCTTTGTTTTCTAATTTTCCAACTCTGGATTTATTAGCTCCTCATCTTCAACATTCAGAAAACTAAGATCATGGCATCTGGTCCCATCATTTCATGGGAAACAGATGGGGAAACAGTGGAAACAGTGTCAGACTTCATTGTCAGTGTCAGTGATTTGCAGCCATGAAATTAAAAGATGCTTACTCCTTGGAAGCAAAGTTATGACCAACCTAGAGAGCATATTGAAAAGCAGAGACATTACTTTGTCAACAATGGTCCGTCTAGTCAAAGCTATGGTTTTTCCATTGGTCATGTATGCACATGTGAGAGTTGGACTGTGAAGAAAGCTGAGCACCGAAGAATTGATGCTTTTGGACTGTGGTGTTGGAGAAGACTCTTGAGAGTCCCTTGGACTGAAAGGAGATCCAACCAGTTCATTCTAAAGGAGATCAGTCCTGCGTGTTCAATGGAAGGACTGATGCTGAAGCTGAAACTCCAATACTCTGGCCACTTCATACTAAGAGTTGAGACTCATTGGAAAAGACTCTGATGCTGGGAGTGATTGGGGGCAGGAGGAGAAGGGGATGACAGAGGATAAGATGGCTGGATGGCATCACCGACTCAATGGACATGAGTTTGAGTGAACTCCAGGAGTTGGTGAAGTACAGGGAGGCCTGGCGTGCTGCAATTCACAGGGTAGCAAAGTATCAGACACGACTGAGCGACTGAACTGAACTGAATTGAATCTTCAATCTACTGAAAGTCAGTCTTTGACACAACAGTTTGTTTTTTTGAACACAGCTCAGTCGGTAAGGCAATGGCACTCCACTCCAGTACTCTTGCCTGGAAAATCCTATGAATGGAGGAGCCTGGAAGGCTGCAGTCAGTGGGGTCGCTGAGGGTTGGACAGGACTGAGCAACTTCACTTTCACTTTTCACTTTCATGCATTGGAGAAGGAAATGGCAACCCACTGCAGTGTTCTTGCCTGGAGGATCCCAGGGACGGGGGAGCCTGGTGGGCTGCTGTCTATGGGGTCGCACAGAGTCAGACACGACTGAAGTGACTTAGCAGCAGCAGCAGTCGATAAAGAATCTGCCTGCAATGCAGGAGACCTGGGTTCGATTCCTGGGTTGGGAAGATCCTCTGGAAAAGGAAATGGCAATCCACTCCAGTATTCTTGCCTGGAAAATCCCATGGACAGAGGAGCCTTGTGGGCTACAGTCCAAGGGGTCACAAAGAGTCAGACACGACTTAGCAACTAAACCACCAACCACCACCAAAGGGAAAAAAAAGAATTTTTAAAACAATGTATGATAATAAGTTAACATTCCTCAGTGAAAGCCTTATTTTCTATGCTAACATTTAAGCTGATTATCCTGTTGTTCAATCACTAAGTTGTGTCTGACTCTTGCGACCCTTTCACTACCTTTGATTATCCTGTATCCCGCTAATTTTTTTAAGCAAAACATCAAATGGACAGTTTAAAAAATAAACAAGAGTCACGTTTTTTGTTCATAAGAAGCAAGGCTCCCCAAAAAACAGAGTAAAACACACTTCTAATATACCTAAATAAACTTTTGGCAGGGGGGGGGGGTGGTTAAAAATACTTCCGTTTCAAGCCTAAAGAAAGCCTTGTGGATAAGTTGTAAACTTATGAAAACTGAGGTTAAAATACAAATGCTGACAACCAGTCTTTAGCAGATGAATGAAGCCTATATGAACCTTGTAGAAATAGGGGCCGAAGGTTAATCTTTCACTCTTGTAAAAGTTTAAATGTCAACATTTGTTGAGTTTCTAAAGTCTTCATTTCCTCCTTGAACTAAACTGGCATCTTAAAAGGGATTGAGAACAGCAGACAAAAGTTTAAGTATAAAAGAGCACAGCTGACTACAGGGTCAAACTATCTGAGGTAATTAAAGGATACTCCATTAAACAGTAGACCTAACAAAGACTTAAAACCGCACCTTTCTTAGTTATTAGTAGAACCACTTTTTCACACCACAGCACAGTCAAATCAGTAGGGTGATTTTAAATGAATAACTGTGTTTTGACAAGCAAATAAAATATTACAGTACACTGTCAGGAAAATTCTTAACTAATATTAATGATTTGGAGCATTTCAGTCCTAAATAAATGGCAAAATCTTAACCATGTAATTTATTAACATCCATTTTCAGACAAGCAAATCCAACCATAAAAACAATAAAAAATTCTTCAACTATCTTTTCTCCTGGACAACCTTCCTGTGGAAGTCTGGTACATATAACCAACAAGACAGACAAGGATATGGAGAAAGTTTAACCCTCACACACTGCAGGTGGAGAGATAAAAAGGCACAGCCACTTTGGAAAACAGTCTGGCAGTTCCTCTAATGGTTCAACTAATGACTTAAAAAAAATAGATTCTTAAATCTTATATTAATCCCTTAATGGACTATCTCTTAACCATAAGATCCAGTAATTTCAGTCCAAGGAATATACCCAAGAGAAATGAAAACATATGCACACACAAAAACATGTACATGGGTGTTCATGGCACACCAGTCATAATAGCCAAAAAACGGAAATAACCCAAACGTCCATCAACTGAAAGAATGAACAGACAAAATGCAGTAGATCCATACCATGGAATATTATTTGGCAATAAAAAGAAATGAAGTTCAGATACAGGAATGAACCTTATAAACATCAGGCCAAGTGAAAGATGCCAATCACAAAGGACCACGTACTGTATGATTCCATTTATACTAAATGTTCAGAACTGGGGAAATATAATCAAGACAAAAAGTGGATTAATGGTTGCCTGGCACTGAAAGGGGGCTTCCCGGGTGGCTCAGTGATAAAGAACCCACCTGCAATGCAGGAGACGCGGGTTCGAACTCTGGGTAGGGAAGATCCCCTGGAGAAGGAAATGGCAACCCACTCCAGTATTCTTGTCTGAGAAATCCCATGGACAGAGGAGCCTGGTGGGCTACAGTCCATGGGGTTGCAAAGAGTCAGACCGACTTAGCAACTAAACAATAAGCACCAAGAGAAGGGGGTGAATTTTGAGGGTGAAAGCTAGGGGGTAAGGGTTTTTTGGTTTTGTTCTTTGAGGTAATGAAAATGCTCAAAAATTGATAGTGGTAATGGTTTTACATTTCTATAAATACACCTGGAGTCACTGAATTGCATATTTTAATTGAGTAAATTGTCTGTTGTGAGAATTATATCTCAATAAAGCTGTTGAAAAGAATCCAGCGTCCTCTTGCTCAATACAGGAAGTACTTGCAGACACGGGCCTGCGCTGCTGTTGCACACACAGTTACTGGAGACAGAAGGGCAGCACACATAATCCTGCCCTCCAGAGCTGCCTGACCACCTATGGAAAGGACCAGGGCACCGCTTTCTTCCTCTAAGTTCCAAATCTCTTATCTCATGTATTTCTTTAGGTAAGTGACAAAAGACCAGTCTACACATGTGTTTATAGGATGATTATTTAAATAGTGATCTAAACTAGGTCTATATATAACAACATCTTTATGGGGGATCTCAAAATTATCTGCTGTATGAAAAATAAGTTCAGAACAATAATGATAGTATGATTCAACTTTTGTAAAAGTCATCAAAGTCAATACGGTATGCTTTCTACAGGTAAATATGCACGCAGGTGGGTAAGTATAGTATTTTTAAAATCTAGGTGGGTATATACCCAAGCTTCTCCTAACAATTATAGTCCTATTATAAAAGTATGCATGTGTTCTGAAAATTATTAAAAAAAAAACTAATCCTAAGGGAAAGAAGTATAATCTCCATACACATAGAAGCAACAGTATATGGACTATATAGCTTATTATAAAGCTTACAATTTAGCTTTTACCCTTAATCCTTATGTTTACAAAAAAAAACTCCTTTTTTGACTAAAAACTACAAATTCAATACTTACAGATATTATATAGAAAAAGGAAACGCTGAACAAAATCATGGGGCACATGTACAGTAGAGATAACACAGAAGAAATCATCATAAAAACAAAAATATCAGCATAATCTGGAATTAAAATGTCCAAGAGGTACGTAACTCTAAAGAAAGTTTGATGAGCAATAAATATAAGGTTCCTGACTTTTACTGTTTTGAAGAGATCATTAATTAATTGGTAAGAAACAAATCCTTGCCGAGAGGCAACAGCGTAACAAAACTCCTACTGCAGAGCCCAGGATATTGGTATAAAGACAGGAGGCAGAAGTCTAAATTCCAGTTCTGTCATTTACTGATGTGGCTCAATCATTAGCAAGTCCGTGCTCTATCTGACCTTCAGTTTATTCTACACACGGCTTGTGGGATTTTAGCTCCCCAACCAGGGACTGAACCTGTACCCCAGCAGTGGAAGCTTGGCGTCCTAACCACTGGACCACCAGGGAATTCCCTGATCTTCAGTTTACTCATTTGTAGAAAGCCAGGCAGGAACTCCCTGGTAATCTAGTGGTTAGGACTCTGAGCTTCCACTGCAGGGGGCACAGGTTCAATCCCTGGCCAAGGAACTAAAATCCTGCACGGCATGGCCAAAAAAAAAAAAAGGCCAGGCAGACATCACTAATGCCCTTTATGTCCCATCAAGGGCTAGAATTTAAGAGAGTCATTTTAAGTTTATATAATCAACTGCCCTACCTCCCACACACACAGATTTTAGCTGCTTCAAATTTCCACCTGTCTGATTGGGGAAAGACAGTTGGGAGGTTTCCCACCGAGGCCTGGCAATCTCATCTGTTCACCTTTCAATTCCAAAAATCACAATACTAACCTTTGGGGAAACCCATGTTAAAGATTTAGCCAGGTTACTCTTACTTACATCCCTGCTGCTAAGTCGCTTCAGTCATGCCCGACTCTGTGCGACCCCATAGACAGCAGCCCACCAGGCTCCCCCGTCCCTGGGATCCTCCAGGCAAGAACACTGCAGTGGGTTGCCATTTCCTTCTCCAATGCATGAAAGTGAAAAGTGAAAGTGAAGTCACTCAGTCGTGTCCGACTCCTAGCGACCCCATGGACTTCAGCCTACCAGGCTCCTCCGTCCATGGGATTTTCCAGGCAAGAGCATTGGAGTGGGGTGCCACTGCCTTCTCCACTTACATCCCTAAAACACATTATTTTCCAAGGCACACAGCCCATGGTTCAGAATTAAACATCAAAATTTAAATGGACTGTACCTTCCATTAAAGTATATTAAAGCCAATATAAAACCGGTATCTTGATACCTGTGAAGAGTACCAAAAACTATATCACTTAACAGTTTGTTTTTTCTTCTGATTTACTTTTGAAGTAAAACATAGAACAGACTCAAACTTAGCACTATAAAAATTAATCTCACTTACTTGCATTTCCTGAATGGGAAAGAATGGGATGGCCCAGTGGTGTGACCAATAGGAAAATGACTGAGAAAAGCTGATACCGACAGTTTAAAATCAGACTGGTATGGGACTGAATCACTGAATCCCTGTACGGAACTAGGCACATCACTTAAGCTCTATGAGCTCTGGTCTTCTCATCTGTGATACAAAAGGAAAAACCACCCATCTTAGAGATATTGTTAAGGATTAAATAAAATAATAGTACATATCAGAAAGGTGGGTAAAATAGTGCCTGAAATAAAGTTGGTGCTCAATGGGAGTATGGGAAGATACAAATGGACCAACCTTAACACTGAACTTTAACCAACCAAACCAACAAGTTTTAACTACCCTATTACAACAAAATAGTTTGCCCCCATAGAGGCCCAATTATTCTTCAAGTCACAATATTGAAGTTCTAACTAAAAGGCAAAAGGTTTTGAAAATTATCTAAATAAAAAAGAAAAGTTACGACCAAGCTAAACAGCATATTAAAAAGCAGAGACATTATTTTGCCAACAAAGGTCCATCTAGTCAAGGCTATGGTTTTTCCATTGGTCATGTATGGATATGTGAGAGTTGGACTGTGAAGAAAGCTGAGTGCCGAAGAATTGATGCTTTTGGACTGTGGTGTTGGAGAAGACTCTTGAGAGTCCTTTGGACTGAAAGGAGATCCAACCAGTTCATTCTAAAGGAGATCAGTCCTGGGTGTTCATTGGAAGGACTGATGCTGAAGCTGAAACTCCAATACTTTGGCCACCTCATGCGAAGAGTTGAGTCATTGGAAAAGACTCTGATGCTGGGAGGGATTGGGGGCAGGAGAAAAAGGGGATGACAGAGGATGAGATAGCTGGATGGCATCACCAACTCGATGGACATGAATTTGGGTAAACTCTGGGAGATGGTGATGGACAGGGAGGCCTGGCGTGCTGCAATTCATGGGTTCGCAAAGAGTCGGACAAGACTGAGCGACTGAACTGAACTGAACCCAATGCTAGTAACTCAGCACCTTAAATCTATTTCTGCTTTCAGTCTCCACTAATTATAATCTCCATGAGTGAAGAGATAGTCTTTTATTCACTACTGTACTATGTCCCTGGACTTCCTAGGTGGCGCTAGTGGTAAAGAACCTGTTTGCCAATGCAAGAGACGCAGATGTGTGGTTCGATCCCTGGGTCTGGAAGATCCCCTGGAGTAGGAAACGGCAGCCCACTCCAGTATTCTTGCCTGGAAAAGTCCATAGACAGAGGAGCCTGGCAGGCTACAGTTCACAGGCCTCAGAGTCAGACACAACTGAGCTAATGAACACACACACACACACACACACGCACGCACGCGCACACACACACACACACACACACACACACACTGTCCCTAGCACAGTATCTATTAAATTTGTTGTCATTCAGTCACTAAGTCAAATCCAACTCTTTGCAACCCCATGGACTGTAGCACACCAGGCTCCCCTGTTCTTTACTATACATAATGAGTATTTACTTATTTATTCTGTTATGCTTTTATACAAAGTTTTTTATTTTAATAATAAAACGAGTTTTAAAAAACACTAGGTGTGAAAAAATAACTGTAAAATGCAATTTGTTGCTGCTACTTAGTTGCTAAGTCATATCCAACTCTTTGAAACCACATGGACTATAGTCCACCAAGCTCCTTTGTCCATGGGGTTTCCCAGGCAAGAATACTGGAGTAGGCAGCCATTTCCTTCTCCACATAAAAGGTATTTAATGAAGATGTGCTTATAAACAAACAATGTTTAGTCCTTTGTACCTTAATGAAATGGCAATACAAAACAACTTCTATTACAAGGATCTCTAAGAAATATTCTCACTCTTCTGTTCTTAGGGAACATTTCTGTATACTATTTGATGCTATGGCAAATTGTACTGCTTTTCAAATTTCAATTGCCAATTATACATTGCAAGTGTAAAGAAACACAATTGATGTGTTGCATAAATTCAACTTGTAGTCTAGCTAAACTTAAACTCTAGCCATTTTTTAAAAAAATCAGTTACTCAGAACATTCTACATGCATAATCATGTCATCTGTAAAACATCTAAAAATAAACATAATTTTACTTTTCCTTTCCAATCTATAAGCTTATTCCTTTTATTTGCCTTACTGCACCTGGCTAAGACCTTCAGAACATGCTGTAAAGAAGTTGTGAATTGACTTGTTCTGGACATTGGGTTGAAAGCACTCAATCTAAGTGTGAGATTCAATGTAGGTTTTTAATAGACACTTTTTATCAGATTGACAAAGTTCCCTTCTATTCATAGCCAGCTGAGAGCTTTTATCACAAATTAGTGCTAAACTTTTTTCAAGTGCTTTTTATGCACCTATTACAAGATTATTTAGCTTTTTGCCTTTATTTCATTAATATGGTAGCCAGCACTGACTTTTAATGTTCAACCTACCTTGCAACTGGGGTTAAGCCCAATTGGTCGTAATGTATCATATAGGATAAAACATATAAAGAGCTAGATTCAATTTACTAATATTTTGTTAATGAGTTTTACATATATATTCATAAAGGATACTGAGCTATAGTTTTCTTTTTTCATAACATTTTTACCTCGTTTGGTAGCCAGGTAACGCTGGTGGCGTGTTTTCTAAAATTTGTGAAAATACTGTTATAATTTCTGCCTTAAATGTTTGATAGAATTCACCAATAAAGTCACATGGGCCCGGACTTCTCTTTGTGGAAATGTTTTTAATTACAAACCCATTTTTTTTTTTAATGAATATAGGATTATTCAGAGTTGCTTTCTATTTCATTTATTTCAACTCTATTTCTCTCCTATTTAGTTTGTTCTTTTTCTAACTTCTTAAGGAGGAAGCTTGGGTCATTGATTTTAGACGTTTCTTTAGCAGTTACGTTTCCTCCTAATGCACTGCTTTAGCTGCATACCACAAGTTTTGATAGACTGGGTTTAATTTTCAATCAGGTCAAAGATTTTCTAGTTTCCCTTGTGAATTCTTCTTTAAAGTTTATTTCAAAGTATGTTACTTAACTCCCAAATACCTGAGAGATTTTCCAGGTATCTTTTTAATTTCACTGTAGTCAGAGGACTCTCTATATAATTTTAATCCTTTTAAATGTGTTGAAATATGTTTTACATCCCAGGACACAGTCTGTTTTGGTAAATCTTCCATGTGCACTTGAAAAGTATGTGGCTACAGTGTTCTGTAAATGTCAATTAGGTACAGTTCACTCACAGTGTTGTCTAAACCTTCTATATCCTTCTTGATTTCTTCTTGCCTGCTTGTTCTATCAATTATCGAGAATACTGCAATTTCCAACTAAAACTGTGGATTTGCCCATTGCTCCTTTCAACTGTCAGTTTTTGCTTCAGTCTGTTATTGGATGTGTACCATTTACAACTGCTGAGTTTTCTCAATGAATTGATCCTTTTTTCATTATGAAATGCCCTTCACCCCTTGTAATATTTTCCTTGTTCTGAAGTCTCCTTCGTCTAATACAATACAGGCACTCCAATATTTTCATATTTACTGTTTATACAGTATCTTTTCCCATCTTTTTAAATATAAAGATACAGGTTACAAATAAGGTGGGTATCCAACTGATTAGATCACAGTGATCTACCCTGGCACTCTTAATTGAAGTGCTAGACCATTTATAATACATTTACTTATTGTATATTTGAGTTAAAATGTACTATGTTACTTTTTCCCTAGCTTTTGTTTCCTCTTCCCCATCTTTCTTTAGAACTGTGAAACATATTTGTTTCAAGTATTTCATTTAATCTATTTTATCATTAGCTATTATCTGTTTTGTTATTTTCTTAGTGGTATACATATTTAACTTATCATAGTCAACTTCTAAATAGTCTATGGGAAAAGAATCTAAAACACAGAGGAATATGTATGTGTATTAATATAACTGATTCACTTTGCTATACTTCTGAAACTAACACAACATTGAAAATCAACCATATTCCAATAGAAAAAAAAATTCACTGTCAAAGATTTGTTAGTAAAAGCAAATTCCTATTTATAGCAAATATCACTATAAAAAGTTCTGTAAGAACAGCCCATAATAAAAGTTTTGTTCTAAATTTCTATTTCAGAAATAAAGAAAACTTTGAAGAACAAGATAAAATAAGGTATCTACAACAAATAATTCCATACAACAAACGGCCCCTCGGGTTTTATTCCAGAACATGTAACAATTAAAAAAAAAAGTTTCCTAATTGAGTGCTACCAACAGGCAAGACCTTTTAACTCTTGCTCCAGGGTCTAGCATGATATATAGGTTCACCATATTTTCCCCTATATGAAATATTTTAAATAATCCCTAGAAAAATCCTCTTTCAAAACAAGCCACCAAATAACAATATAGTATCCAAAAAAAAAAAAAAAAGGATTTTACATAACATCACCAACTATCTCTACATTAAACCTTTTAACTTTCTAATTCATATGGAGACCTCCTGTTTTTTTCTCCAGGACATACAGAATTGTGACTTTCAATAATATGTATACTATAATTGCAAATTAACTCCATTATCCCATAATATGAAAGCTCTAAGGAATCTGTTATGGTGAGCATTTACTTGTAACAAATCTTGTGGCAGAACTTAATATTGGTCCTCAACAAAATCTCTGACTATGTACTGTTGACACACAGAACTCAAAAGACCCTTGGAAGCTATCTGATATAGAGTAGATATCTGTTTCTTAGTTAACTCCCAAAGATAATAATGGGGGTCTTGAACTATTGTTCACCTATACAGCCTATTTAAAATGTCAAATTGACTGGACTTTAGTTAAAATTTCATCAACTCAGTACAGATGAAAAGATTAATTCTATGTAGTAAAACTGACCTCATACTGTTCTAAAGCTCTAATAAACAAAATTGGGGAAATAAGGTATTGCTTAATAAATTCAGTTTAATAGAAAACAGGCTTTTTAAAACATGGCCTCCCAGGGAGTGAAACGAAGAATAACAAAAGATTGGGAATTGGATTTAGACCATTCTCCTGCACAGTAACTTTCCATACAACATCTCTAATGATTACTTACATGCTTCTACTCAAATATTTCCATAAAAGAGAAATATCATACAAAGCAACGTGTTCTAATTTGAAACAACTAACTGCCATATAATGCTTTTTAACCCTATTCTGAATCACTGAACTTTTTAAGAATGCAGCAAAAAATGTGGACCTGTCTTCTGGGGAAAAGACACAGCCATAAACACATATAAACAATTTTTTACCTATTATTTTACAAGGTTGAAGAACCCTAGCATCTGTCCACGTACTCCTTTAAATAACTCCCTTAACATACTTAACTACGGGGAACAAATGTTTTCATTCACTGATGGAGGAATATAGCTATATTCCTATTCTCTATGGAGAGGACTGTGGCTATAACTACACACATTACTCATGTTCATATCCTTTGACCCAGTAATTCTACTTCCAGAGACTTATCAAGTAAACATGTGTGAAATGACATTCTGTACAGGGCTATTCACTGAAGCATTGCTTATGTCAATAAAACACTTTTTCATCTAAGTGTCCATAGACAAGAAAAGGGTTAAATTATGGTTCAGCTGTATAATGGAGTATTAAACAGCCTTGAAAAAAGAGAAGGAAGTTCTATACGTACTAAAACAGTTTCTAAAATATTTTAAACACAAAAAGGAAAATACACGATAATATATATAACGTACTCTTTGTATTTTTTTTTAAAAAGAGGGGGTGAATATACATTCATATTTGCACATGCACACACATGGATAATATATCATCATGTATGATATACACACACACATAAATAAAATACAATAAACTGCTAACAGTTGTCTCCAGGGAAGAAAACCAAATGGATAAAGGAAAAGCATAGCAGGGACTTCCCTGGTGGTCCAGTGGTTAAGACTCCATGCTTCCACTGCAGAGGGCACAGGTTCCATCCCTGGTTGGGGAACTAAGATCACCCATGCTGTAGGGTGTGACCAGAAAAAAAAGGAAAAGGGTAGCAGAGATGTTTCACTGTGTATCTTTAAAATCTTTTGAATATTGTACTATGTAAATATATCACCTAATCAAAATTAACTCTTAAATACCAACTCTGCCTTAGAGCCTAAGCAGTTTTGCTAAGCTTAAAACCAAGCTATTCTATCACTCTGCAACTTATCCATAATATTTTATCAGAATTTTTCTGAGGTGTTTAGCTCCAGTGATCTTACTACAAAACAAAAACTTTCATCCCTCCACACACAATCTGACCCCTGAGCAAATTATTTACTAAGCTCTCTTCTTTTAGGCTCATAATGCCTTCATATCACCATATTGCTTTTAATGGAGGGAGTGAATACACATACGTACTTGTGCCCCTTCTTTTAGGCTCATAACACCTTCACGTCTCTATATCCACCATCAGCTGTGTGCCACAGACATATGGGTCCATTCCTGCCTTATTATATAAGTGTCCCAAGTGTATGCAGTACATCTGGTTGATTATTTTTTTTAATCCTCTGTAACATCTACGCACAGTACAGACTTACTAAGAGTCAGCTGAACTCAAAACAAACAAACAGTAAATAAATAAAGAGTTAGCAGAACTCAACTGCTGAAAAATGGGGCACTAAAATTTCAATATAGCTATTATGTCCCTTTCCCTTCACCTCATCCAGATTATCACACAGCAGATCAAACAGCTTTTCAGAAGAAGTTGATGGAATACTTTGTGCCTTGATTTGATAATGGAACCTGGACAAGTGAGTTTTGGTTTAATGCTAGTGGTTTCTGCCAAATGTGGACATTAAATCTGCCTGCTAAAGTTAATTAATATAACAAAACATCCTGAACTAGAGGCATCATCTCCTGAGATTAGTGGGGCTTTCAGATTATATTTTAATTTCACAATTAATCCTTAGTATCCCTCTGGAGACAGACAAAACAGGAATTAAATCAACACTCAACTCTGGCAACAGTCTATGTGATGAAAGTCACATGTTTACTTTTTTTAACAATTTAAATAAATTTTATTTAATTTACTTATATATCTTATTTTTAATTAATTTAAATTTAAAATGAATAACAATTTCTTATAAATGAACATTATATGTCACAGTAATATTTGCATTGTTTTGACCACTAAACCAAAAAGGGAACCATTTCCTGAAATTACTGCTTACTTCAAATACATCAGGTGAGGTATCAGGCTCCACTTCCCCCTCCCTGGAGACATGAAGCCTGTCAGTGTTCTGTCCCTCTACAACACTCTGGGCTGTTGGCCCCCAGGCCTCGTCCTGAAGATTTTCTTGACTTTTCTCCTTTGTTGGATCATCTGCGTCCTTAATACGCTGCCTTTCTCTTTTATGATTTTCTGTCTGGTGTTTATGGACTGTATCTTCTAGAATCTTCTTGAGAAAGGCCGCATGAAGGGAAATAGTTGATACTATGTATCAGCCTGGGTCTAGTCAGGAGACTGAAACCACATCTGGGGTACTCCCTTCCCAAAGGCTGAGATTCAGACATATTGGAGAGACTATGGCTTGGCTGCTGGTGGCAGAGAAGTTTACTGGGTGCCCTAGGCTGCAGTTGGTGTCCATTGGTATGCTGAGAAAGCTTGCTGAAGAGCAAATGATAGTGGGCCTTCTGTGTGCTCCTAGAAGCTTTGTCATCAATTGAACACAATACAAACTGGGAACAAGAGAAGCCCCTTCATTTGCTACCTTGCAATATCTCTCAAAGTCATGTCTGACTCTTTGTGACCCCATGGACTGTAGCCTGCCAGACTCCTCTGTCCATAGGATTTTTCAGGCAATAATAATGGAGTGGGTTCCATTTCCTTCTCCATGAAAGTCACGTATTTATTTACTCTTTATAAAAGCAAAGTTATCAGTCACACAGGTAACAACTATTAGAACAGATACCATCACCTTGTTATCTTTATATAAGCAACATTAACAGTCTTCATCAGACAAAACTGGTTAAAATGGGCTTCCCAAGGGGCTCAGTGGTGAAGAATCCATCTGCCAGTGCAGTAGCCGCACAAGACATAGGTTCGATCCTTGGGTTGGGAAGATTCCCTGGAAGAGGAAATGGCAACTGACTCCGGTATTTTTGCTGGGATAATCCCACGGACAGAGGAGTCTGATGGGCTATGTCCACGGTGTCACAAAGAGTCAGACGTGACTGAGTATGCACATGCTGTTAAATTCTAATACAGCAGGTAGGTCAGCGGCTAAGACTCTGTGCTCCCAATGCAGAGGGCCTGGCTTCGATCCCTGGTCAGGGAACTAGATCCCACATGCCACATCTAAAAGTTCACATGCCGCAACTAAGATCTGGTGCAGGCTTATAAATAAATATTTAAATAAAGTTATCTATTTTTTAAAAATTTGAGTACAGCAAATCTGGACAGCCGCTTGCTGTTATCATTTTAAAATTAAACTATGGTTTGGTTAAAATAAAAAGCTATCCTATGTAACTCACCAAGTTACTTAGTTCTTCAACTTCCTGGGCCAATAATACTATTTGCAAAAAAATAACTGCAATTTGAGTATTATTACCAGTCCCTCTGTAGAAGCTAACAAAATTTTTAAGACTTCTAAGGCTTTTGCTAAGGGTAGACTAAAAGAAAAACAATCACAATTTTCTGACTGTACTTCGTCAACAATATAGGATGAGAGGAGGTCAACCTTCAACAAACAGTTTAATTAAGATCCAAGCATTCCTCTTCTATACATACACTCAAAATAACTGAAAGCAGGAACTCAAACAGCATTTGTACACCCATGTTCACAGCAGCATTATTCACAGTAGCCAAAAGGTAGAAGTAACCAAAGTGACTAATGACAGATACATGGATGAATAAAATATGGAATGTGCAATATTACTCAGCCTTAAAAAGGAAGGAAATTCTGATGCTGCAACATGGATGAATCTTGAGGAATATTATGGTAAATGAACTAAGCCAGTTACAAAAAAGACAAATATTGTATGAGTCCACTTATACGAGATTTCTAGAGCAGTCAAATTCATGTAAACAGAAAGTAGAATGATTGTTGCCAGGGACTAAGGGGAGATATAAATGTGGAGTTATTGTTTAATGAGTATAGTTCCATTTTTGCTAGATGAAGAAGTTCTTGAGAGGGATCATAATGATGGTTGCAAAACAAAGTGAATGTACTATACACTCAAAAATGGTAAACAGTAAAACAGTAAATTTTTTTATGTATATATTTACTACTCCCTTCAGGATCACAGCCTTATCATGGCAAAGGGGCTTGCATAAGTCAATGAAGCTATGAGCCATGTCATGTGGGGCCACCCAAGACAGACGGGTCATAGTGAAGCGTTCTGACAAAACATGGTCCACTGGAGAAGGAAATATCAACCCACTCCAGTATTCTTGCCTGGAGAACTCCATGAACAGTATGAAAAGGCAAAAAGATATGACACTGGACAATGAGCCCTCCAGGTCAGAAGGTGTCCAGTAGGCTACTGGGGAAGAATGGAGGGCAATTACCAATAGCTCCAGAAAGAATGAAGTGGCTGGGACATAGTGGAAATGATGCTCAGTTGTGGACGTGTCTGGTGGTGAAAGTAAAGTCCAATGCTGTATAGAACAATATTACACAGGAACCTGGAATGTTAGGTCCATGAATCAAGGTAAATTGGATGTGGTCAAGCAGGAGATAGCAAGATTGAATATCAACAGCTTAGGAATCAGGGAACTAAAATGGACAGGAATGGGTAAATTTAATTCAGATGGCCATTATACCTAAAAAATGGGCAAGAATCCCTTAGATGAAATGGGGTAGCCCTCATAGACAAGAAAAGAGTCTGAAATACAGCATATTTGGCTGCAACCTCAAAAACAAAAGAATGATCTCAGTTCATTTCTAAGGCAAATCATTCAACATCACAGCAATCCAAGTCTATGCCCCAACTACTGATGCCAAATAAATTGAAGCTGACCAGTAAGACCTACCACAGCTTTTAGAACCACTCTGATGTCAGAAAGTGAAGAGGAACTAAAAAGCCTCTTGATGAGGGTGACAGAGGAAAGTGAAAAAGCTGGCTTGAAACTCAACATTTAAAAAACTAAGATTATGGCATCCGATCCCATCACTTCATGGCAAATATTAACAGAAGGAAAAAGTGGAGGCAGTGACAGATTTTATTTTCTTGGGCTCCAAAATCACTGCAGATGGTGATTGCAACCATGAAATTAAGACACTTGCTTCTTGGAAGGAAAGCTATGACAAACCTAGACAGCATATTAAAAAGCAGAAATATCACTTTGCTGATAAAGATTCATATAGTCAAAGCTATGGTTTTTCCAGTAGTTGTATACAAATGTTAGAGTTGGACCATAAAGAAGGCCGAGCACCAAAGAACTGATGCTTTCAAACTGGTACTGTGGAAGACTTTTGAGAGTCCCTTGGATTAAAAGGAGATCAAACCAGTCAATCCTAAAGGAAATCAACCCTGAAAACTCATTGGAAGGACAGAAGCTGAAGCTCCAATACTTTGGCCACCTGATACTAAGAGCTGACTCAATGGAAAAACCCTAATGCTAGGAATGACTGAAGGCAAAAGGAGAAGGGGGCAGCAGAGGATGAGATGGTTAGACAGCATCAGCAACCCAATGGACATGAATTGGAGCAAATTCCAGAAAACACCGGAGGACAGAGGAGCCTGGTGTGCTGCAGCAGTCCACGGGGTTGCAAAGAGGTGGACGTGACTTAGCAACAAAAAGAACTCATTTACTACAATTTTAATAAGAGTGAAGTTCAGTAAAGGAAACCACAAAGCCCAGGACCTGCCCAATGACATGATTCTGGGAAATTTTACCTTTGACTTTAAACAAGTAGCACAGGGCTATCCTTTAAGGATAAGAGCCACCTAAAAATACACCAACCCCCAACAAAATTCAATGGATATAAGCATGCAGATTAGACAAATTTAAATAAGAGAAAATAAATAAGGGGAAGGTATAAGAAGAAATAAAAAAGTGGATGGAAATTTCAGAGCGAACCTACTCAGTATTCAGCCCTGGGAAATAAAAGACCAGCAATACAGAAGACAGGGTAAAAGGCAGAGAAAATAAAGTAAGAAAGTCTAACATGTTTAAATAGAGTGCAAGAAGAAGACAGAGAGTAAG
Organism: Ovis canadensis; assembly: GCF_042477335.2. Classification (NCBI taxonomy): domain Eukaryota; kingdom Metazoa; phylum Chordata; class Mammalia; order Artiodactyla; family Bovidae; genus Ovis; species Ovis canadensis. The sequence continues at coordinate 55,332,414 of NC_091255.1, read as the reverse complement.
GCAGAGGCAATATATGCAAAGACAATGGCTGAGAATTCTAAAACTGATGAAAACCAGCAACCCACAGATTAAAGACATCCAATAAATTCCAAGCAGAATAAATCGAAATAATTCAACCACTCACAGAAATATGCATACAGATGTTTATAGCAGCTTTATCCGTAATGCTAAAACTTGGGAGCAACCAAGACATCCTTTCGTAGGTGAACGGACAAATAAGATGTGGCACAGGGACCTCCCTGGTCGTCCAGCGGTTAAGAATCCATCTTGCAATGCAGGCATGCAGTTTTGATCCCTGGTTAGGGAACTAAGATCCCATGTGCCTCAGAGCAACTAAGCCTGAGCGTCACAACTACTGAGTCCGTGCACTGCAACGAAAGATCCACATCCACAAGGACAATCAATCCCGCATGCCAAAAGTAAGACCTGACACAGACACACAAGTAAATAAACCTTTAAACTAGGGGCACGCTGCAGTCCACGGGGTCGTCAAGAGTTCGATACGACTTAGCAACTGAACAGCAGCAGCAGCCAGACAGTGAAATACTATTCAGGGCTTTAGAAAAAAAAAGAGCTTACACACCATGGAAAGACACAGAGAAAACTCAAACGAACATCACTAAGCGAAAGAAGCCAATCTGAAAAGGCTACATATTGTATGATTCCAACTACTTCAACCATATGACAGGAAAGAGAAAACTATGGGGAGAGTAAAAAGATCAGTAGTGGGCTAGGGGAAGAGGCAGGGATGAACAGTTGGAGCACAGAGGATTTTACGCCAGGAAAACTTTGTATGATGCTATAATAAATACATATCATTATATACTTGACCAAATCCATAGAATATACACCACCAAGAGTGAACCCTAATGTATGCTATGGGCTTTGGATGGTAACGTGTTGTCAATGCAGGTTCATCACCTCTCAAAATGTGCAGAGGCAAGAGTATCTGGGAAGTCTCCATACCTTCCACTCCATTTTGTTGTGAGCCTAAAACTGCTCCAAAAACTAAAATCTGCTTATTTTATGTGTATGTTCAGGTTCCTCCAAAATATTCAGGTGTAAATAATCCAATCTAGACATATCTCTCATCTCTACATTTTAGTGTAGAAAATCAAAGACAAAGAGAAAATCTCGAAAACAGGCAAAGAAAAGATAGATTACGTGCAACAGAATGGCAATGATAATAAAAGTAAAATGAGATCAAGGAAAGCAGTGGACAACAGTAAACAATGTACTAAAAGAACACAGCAGGCCGACCTAGAACCCTGAACCCAGCAAAGCACCACCATGCAAGAATAAAGCCCCAAACAGACATTCTAACCCTAACCCTAACCCTCTTTCTGGATGGCGGACACAATGGGAAGACAGTAACTGGTAGACCCACACTAGAGAAATCCCAAAGGGTGTATTTCAGCAAAAGAAAAAGTATTCCAGATGGAAGGTCAGAGATGTGAACAGGAACAAACAACAAAGAAAGTGGTAAACACAACATAGGGAAACAGGTAGGTCAGGCTAAACGAACATAACTATAAAACAGATTCAATAAAAATCTGTGTGTTCTTAAAAACATATATATACAAATGGTTAACACATGACTCTTTCATTTATCAAAACCCACAGAACTATACAACACAAAGAGTAAATCCTAATGTTAAACTGAGGACTTTCCTTAATAATAAAGGTATCAATACTCATTGATCAACCGTAACAAATCTACCACATTAATGTAACATGTTAATAATGGGGAAACTGGAGAGATGGGATATTAGTATATGACAACTCTGTACTAACTGCTCAATTTTCTGTAAAATAAAGTCTACTAATTAAATATACACACATACACAATTAAATACAAAACAGCAGCATGTGAAGTGGGAGAGGAATAATGAAGTTACAGGTTTAAGGCCCTTATACTGACAAAAAGGAGGGCAGAGGTATTGATTAACATCAATCCACGATATGAAAGATCCATACTGTAATTTCTGTGGTAACTAATAAAAGAGTACATAACTTTCAAACTAGAAGAGAGGAAAAATGGAATGTTAAAAAACAAATAGCTGGCAAAATTCTGAAGGTGGGGGAAATAGAATGAGAATTTTGTCTTTATCGTAAATAACAAATGAAAAAAATTTCAGTGGAAAGTAGAAGAATTATAAGAGAGATTTTGAAAGAAACCTAAGAAAAATTCAAGCCCAAATACTTCCCCAGTGGCTCAGCAGTAACGAATCTGCTTGCAATGTAGGAGACTTGCAGGAGATATGAGTTTGATCCCTGACTCAAGAAGATACCCTGCAGCAGGAAATGGCAACTCCAGTATTCTCCCGTGGAAAATCCCACAGATAGAGGAGCCTTGTGGGCTACATACAGTCCATGAGGTCGCAAAAAGTTGGACATGACTGAGTGACTAAACAACAATAATACAAATATGTCATTACATTAAATGCAATTTCAGCCAAGAGTTTGGAAACTACATTAAAACAAGAAATATGCCTAGTTGGATGACAACTGTTTTTAATTCAACTCTTTCCCAATTAGACAAAGATTTATTCAGTATATACAAAGTGCTGAGCATTTGAAGAGTCAGAAATAAAGGCAACATCCATGCTCTCAAGGAGACTAACAGGGAGAACAAATGTGTTATAATAAAGACAGGTCATCAGGTGCTAATAAGATACTACAACTAGACTGGTGAGGCTATCCAGAAAAACTATACAGAAGGGATATCTGAATTACGCTTTGAAGAGTAAACTGAAAGTTCACGTGGCAAATGAGAAGGAGCAGTGGTGGAGACAGCAGTAAGGTCAGGAGGCCAGCCATGGCTTGAGCCGGCAGCACACAGCAGGGGGCGAGTAGACAGCGACCCAGGAAGCTGAGAAGTCAGGAGTTTTAACTCCATCCAGTAGACACTGTGAAGCCTTTAAAGTAAGGGAGTAAAACAATACTACTGGTATTTTTAGAAATATAACTGGTAGCAGTTTACAAAAAGATGAATGAGGTGGGAGATACTAACTATTACAGTTATGAATGAGGAAGGTCTGGATTAAGGCAGTAGCAGTGGGGCAGACAAATGCTAGAGGAAGAAGAGAAATGAGCTGATAATTGACTACGTGTGAAATGAGGGTAGATTAAAGTACAGATGGTCCCTGCCTTACAATTGTTCCATTTAACGATTTTTCAACTTTGAAAGTGAAGTCGCTCAGTCATGTCGGACTCTTTGTGACCCCATGGGCAGTAGCCTGCACCTGGCTCTTCCGTCCATGGGATTTTCTAGGCAAGAGTACTGGAGTGGGTTGCCATTTCCTTCTCCAGGGAATCTTCCCGACCCAAAGATCGAACTTTATGATGGTGCAAAAATGATTCACATGCAGTGGGAACTACACTTCCAGTCTTGAATGTTGATCTTTTCCTGGGCTAGTCACATGTGACACAACCTCCCTCACGCTGCCCAGTGGCAAGGGCAGCACAGCTGCCAGTCAGCCACGCCATCAGGAGGGTAAGAGACCAATACACTTTCAATCACTCCGTACCCAATCATCCTGCTTTTCACTCTCAGAACGAAATTCAATAAATGACATGAGATATTCAACACTTTATCATAAAACAGGCTCTGTATCAGATGAGTTTGCCCAACCATAGGTTAACGTAAGTGTTCTGAGCATGTTTAAGGTAAGCTAGGCTAAACTATGATAGGTTAGGTATGTTGAATGTATTTTCAACTTCTGATAGTTTCAACTTACAATGGGTTTATCAGGACATAAATCGAGGAAGATTTGTAAATGAAAAGAAGAGAACATAAAGGCAAACATAATAATAAATTTAAGAATAGTTACTCTTAAAACTGGTATAAATGTAGACTACTTTTCAGCATTTATGCTTACTGACCATCTAACTATGTACTAAATATAAACACCTAAACATATTTTTTAAAATTTCTTGCACTGGCATGTGAAATAGCTACTATAGCTAGGTATCCATAACTGACACCTTCTAATTGATACAATTTACTACCTGACAGGAGAAAGGTATCAGCTGGTTCAAGATCTTTTCAGAAGTCAGATGTGATCATCTGACTCACATCACACTCACAAATTTATAAAAGATAGGAAATGAGTTTCTTATTGTGCCAAAAGAGGGAGTCCCAGTTTTCATGGTTCTCATTTCGCTCTTCTTTTCAACACAATCAACACACTTTTTATTCAATACAACTGAAACCAAGGACATTAATCAAAAAAGTAAGTTATAGTGAGGAATCTTAAAAAAAAATACAAACGTTTTCTTTGAACTTAAAGTACAGAAACGCTTATTCTGTTGCCAATATTTTGATACAGGCCTGTTTAGTTACAGACCTACTGACTGTAGCTTCACACTGTCTTACACAAACCACACCCATAATGCTTCATCTACTATTTCCAGTTTCGATTTCTTTAAAAGTGAAGCAAGAACTTTTAAGATACTTGCCAAGTATCTAAATGAAGAATTCTTCCAGGTTAAAAAAAATTCTTTTAATAAGTTTTTATAGTTATCTCCTTATTGCTTCATTTTATATTCAGTCTTTCCAAGGCAGATAACTTAGTTTTCACAGAATCAACAATTCTTTCATTTTATGTCAACTGTTATCACAATTTTGTATTGAGCCATATAATTATAACACAAGTGCAAGTTGTCATAAAGTGGTCCTTGGTGAGTCAATTTAACCAACTGGTGGGAGCAATGCACTGGGCATCAGTTAGCACGTCTCATAAAAAGGGAAGGAATGTTTATTAAGACTAGTATCCCTATTATGAAAGATCTAAATTCACTTATTGCTTTCTTTGTACTTGGGACAGTATCTGGCACACAGAAAATACTATGGAAGTATTTGTTACTCTATTAGCATTAAAAGTCAACTAGGTACAGATAAACAGTACATGCAAGGGCAGAATTCCACCTACTTTAGAGTCTCCAGAATCACAGAGATGAGACTATCTGTATTTAAGTAGTCAAAAGGGGAGAGAGTAGGGAATATAAACTGTGCTAAGTTCTCACTGAAAACATACGAATACAAGGTAGTCAGTTTCACATTACTGGAAGTGGATTATCTAGTACTTTAAGGAAGAGATCTTAAAAAAAAAAGAAGCAGCGTTCACACGCCAAGTCAATAAGACATGAAGAAGCAGGTTCATAACTCAATTAACCTATCATCTCAGAAATGCTGAGAATGGCTACAGGTAGTCCTAAAAAGTGGCAGCTAGAGTAGAGGAGGAAAGTCAGTTACAGCTTCACAATGCATGTCAGGTTCCTTCCCTCTATTACCCACTCACTGATGATAGAAAACATCAGTCTCTTAAACAAAACCACATGGCACATCCCAAAATACATAACAAATGCTTCTGTTTTACTAGTTATTATACATTAAACATTAAATATAAAATTAATGTGCATAAATGCAATGTGAAAGAAAAATTTTAATTTGCAAACAACCTAAATATAAGCAAAGAGTAACTTAAATACTGCAAGCAATAAACGTGGCGGCATGGCCATTTTCTTTCGCCTAAGTTTTGTGTATCTGATTTGCAGGTGCAAAACACTCAAGGCAACATGACAGAAGATGGACAGTCACCAGGAAGTTCAAAGACTGCAGCTACTTAAAACATCCTGTCCACTAGGAAAGAATCCACAGTGGCACCAACCTTCTTCCTTCTATGGACATCAAACAGTACTGAAAATGTTCTGAATAGTTAGGAGAAACTCAAGAGACAGCCATGCGGCTGCACCAGCCCCACTAGATGGCACTGCCACAGGAAAGCCACTCTGCTCTCCCACTTCCAAGGGCTGAAAGCACTCATGATCTCTGCAAAACTGAAAGCTGCCATCAACACAGCGACATCCTCACTGAGAAATGATGACCCATAATGAGGAGTTTCAGGCTTGAAGGAAGCGTCTATCCAAAAGCACCTTTTTTCCCAGTACCATGGCCCCCTCCTCGATCCTATTTCAAATAAGCAGTCTGAGAGAAACAATGGCTTGCCTGCATAAGAAGTCCTACAAAATGGAGATTTTCTCTTTTCTTTTCCTAACTACACAAAACTACAGGATAATTACTTGCTTTCCAGCCACCCCCCTCCCCGCCCCTGCCAAGTTTCTTTGCTATGGGTAAAAACACTCCTAGTGGTCCAAGAATAACAGATTTATTGTAATCAATATACTTATCGTGACTGGAAACTTCAAAATAACACAATTAATGATACAAAAACATCTCGATAAAAATGAACTTCTTTCTATATATTAAAGCAGAACTCCTATTAAACAGATTAAGTTTTTTGCACCTCAGTTACATGATTTTAGCTGGGCCTGGGCAGCAGAATTCACAATGTTACTCATTCCCATAACTTATGCTCTACCCCATGGAAAGTATACTTGGATACAGCTACCAGGAACCTAAAACCAGAAGGAAAGAAAAGCATTCTAACAAAGCTCAATTAGTTTAAACCGTATACAATTTAAATACAAACTTACTCTTACACAGTGGGTGAGCATTTGAATAGACAGATTTGGATACAAGACTTTTACTGAATTACCAGCAAAAGTCATTATTAGGCAATCAACTGAATCAGAGATCACTTTAACACTCAAATATACTACTCAAGTACAGTTGAAGCTACTTCACCTAGATCAGAGAATTTAGACATGTAGAATTCAGACATGTAACTAACATATAACAACAGTCAGGAGCACAGCTGCTCTAAAGTGCCACCAAAGTCAGTTACTTAATTAAAGAGGCGAAGAAACCAAGAATTACAAAATGTGTAACAAATCCTGTGTTCCTATTAGAGCTCACCACAGGTCTAATACAGCTCCCATCCCAGTTATACTCTATACCACGCTCCCCTCAACAGTAAGGGCTTGGAAGTACTGTACTGAGGTGTCATCCCTAACATCCTGCACAATGCCTAGTACGCAGCAGGTATTCAATATCTATTGAATGAACAAAGACTATCAAGTTATTCCAGCCCACCAAAATTATGACATTCATCAAAGCAGTTTTTCTAACTGAACTCTGACAAACACCTTTTCCTTTAAGAACATGAAACTAAGCATGAGACTAAGATCCAAGGTGCCATGAGAAATAATATTTCTTGGAAAGTACAGGAAGGAGTCAAAGATCAAAAATTCTCTAGTCTCAGGTCCAAGTAAACAACATCTTGGATTGGTGAAGATTTTAAATAAAACATCACAAATATATCTTACATATTGTACTAAAATCATAAATAGGTTTTATACTTTGTTCTAAAGCCCTCCTATCAGAGCAGCGGGGTGAGGCAGCAGTTTCGTAAAGATGCACAGGAAGCCGTTAACACTGCCCGTGAACGGGGCCTGATCTTATGCTCCTGGAACAAAAGCAGTGAACAAGAAGGGAAAACAGGAGGAAAGGAAAAGGAGTCTGGGGTACAATCATGAGGAATCTGCTGAACTGCAGATCTGGGGAGGTGACAGAGCAGGGGCATGTTTTTCAAAACTCTACACGTAACCATACAAAAAGCCCAGCGTAAAGAAGCTATGCCAATACTTATTCATTAGCAGTTTTTGTCTGAGTGACTGAGGAGTTTTGACAAAATGTGGAATAGAATCGAGACACATCCTGTTAGTATCCTTGCAATAGACCCACGGGAAATCTCTCCCACATTAGAGGGTAAAAAGAAGTTAATATTTCCATACAGAGTACCTTCAAGACTACTGTTAAATATTTGAGTGGAACAACTGATAGGATTTAAAAGTTCACTGGAACTGTGAGCCAGATCTCCTCCCCTTCGATGCATCTGCATGATCCATCCAGTTTGCTCTTTGTTTTTAAATGTGTTTCAAGTTGGCTATGAGCAGTGTTCATTATCATCATTTTACTCACCTTACTAACACCAACTCCAGTAAACCTGGCCTCTAATAATTCCTGCCGTCGGGGGTCCAAGCTATGCAATTCTTCCATCATTTCTACTGAAAAAGAAAAAGTAGGTTGTGAGACCCGAAAAGCTAAAACATGAAGAACCAGTTCTTGGATACAACAAAATGCACAGTAACTATTTTGCAGAATATTCATATACAGGTAAACCTCAAATAAATATAGCATACAAGTAATAAACCACAAGGCACTATATCAAATAGTAATACACTTAAAGTTACAAAGTGGCTCAAAAGTCTTCTTCTGAGGGTCACTTATTCTTAACTAGTTCTGATTTGACTTTAACAGCAAAAAAAACCCTCAAAACTTTCATATAATCTCTGTAAAAGCTGAGCAAAGCCCAGCTTACAAAAAAAGAAAATTTCTTCTATCAACCTTTGAATTTAGGTAAGTACTTAAGGATATTTCCTTCCCAAACACACAGGAACTAGTTCTTAAACTAAAAATATGAATCATTAATAATAACTTCAAAATAATACAGCATGATTCAGAAGCTACTAATAACTTAAAATAACGCTATTGTATTATGCCTCCTTTCTCTGAGGAGCATGAAAAAAGGAATTAATTACTTCATTTTAATAGAGAACCCATGGTAAAACCATCAACCTGCATCCACTCAGGAAATTAGTATGGCTCCATAACCACCCCTTTACAAAATCTTTCTCTGCCACTCCCTGGAGCAGTAGGTTGCTCTAGACATCTGCTTTTAGCACTCCTTCCAAGCAGGGAGGGGCAAGAGGACACCATTTTTAAACTCCTTCCACGACCAATTAATGCACAGGCTACTCTCAGCAAACACCTCCATCGTTTGCAAGAAATCATCTCTTGCAGAACGCATTGGAAACCGCCCAAATATTAAAAGTAGAAAAGGTACATATACCATTACCTACAACCCCTTTGAACATATTACTAAATAGCTACTGGAATGATTGGCATGATTTAAAAGTTCACTGAAAACATGAATTAAACATGCCCCTCTGCAATCTAACAACTCCACAATTTTCAGTAACAACCCCTACAAAGCCTCCAGTTTCATTTCCCTTCCTGGATTGAGAGCCTGGGGCAAAGAGGAATGAAAGGGTGGCAAATTAAAGTTTCACCCACACAGACAAGTGCAGGTTAGAGAGGGAATTAGGAAATTCTCAGAAGGGCAGAAAGGTATCTCAGAAAAGAAAAGAGAAAAAGAAAAAAAAAAGAGACTGAGACAGTGTTTCCCTAAGTGGCCTTCCTCGAGTCTCGCCCTGCCCTAATCGAGGCCGGAATGGCAGAAGTTGCAGCCTCTCTTCAAGCCCCAGGGTCTCTCGGCACGTTTCCTAAACCTCCATCCCCAGGCCTGGCCCGGAAAATGACGCCCCAGCGGTTATTCCATTTAATGTCAACTCATGTTAAGGAAAGATCCACTCAGTCTCATTCCAGCGGGGCCTTGGACTGGGATCCTCCCTGTAGCCCACAGCCGGAAAGCAGGACCGATGGGGCCTGGTCCCGGCGCCCCTCGTCTCCCGCCGGCTCCAAACTTTCCCCAACTCCAGGCCCACCTGTCACGGAGGGAGGGCGGGCCAGCTCTCGGGGGCGCCCGGGAGGCTGCCGGGGCCTCCAGCTGCCCGGGTGCCCCCATCTCCCCGCCGGCCGCAAGCCCCACTCCCAGGCCGGGGCCGCCTGGGCCTCTCCCATCTTCGACCCGGCCCCTCGGCGACCCGCAGCCCTCGGGAAGCCCCTCCCGCTTCAGCGCCGGGGAGCTGCGGCCCGGCGCCGGCCCCCGGGTGGGCCCGGGCCGCAGCCTCCTCAGCCGAGAGGGTCGCCCGGACGGTTAATACCTCAGGCCCGGCGCCCTCCCCCGCCCGGGGCTCAGCCTCTCACCTGCCGCCGCCGCTGCCGCCGCCGCCGCTCCACGCTCCTCCCGGGAGGGGCCCCGACCCGACCCGGCTGCGGACCGCTCTGCTCTCCCCCTGGGCAGGCCCGGGGCGGAGCCGGGGCCTCTCCTGAGCGCCGCAACCCCCCGCCCGGGCAGCCGCCGCCGGCGCTGGGCTCCACGAGAGGGCGGGCGGGGGAGGGGGGCCTCGGAGGCCGCAGATCCCCGGGCTCGCGTACAGAGCCAGGCGCCTGACGCGGGCCCGGGCCCGGGCGGCCGCGGGGGGCGCGGGACCGGTCTCCTGGCGCCGGACAAAGGCCAAGGGAGGCGCAGAAGGGCCCAGGCCCGGCCGGGAGGTGGGGGGCCCGCTCGGCTAGGGGCCACTCGGGTGCGGCGCGGAAGGCGGGGGGGTCGGAACCGCTGGAGCCCAGGACCCGCCTCCGGCCCCTTAATCCGGATCGGTTCGGTCCGGATTAGTAGTGATCGGTGTAAACACACTAGTGAAACCGCGTGTTTCCTCGCGAGATTTGCACGGTTGGGAGGCAGGGGGGGTCCTGGGGGGGTGGGGGAAGTGCCGACAGTGGGGGAGGAGGGGGTGGGGACGAGGAAGGTGGGGGGGTCCCCGCTGCCCCGGCGCCCCGCCTCCTCCAATCAGCGGCCGGCCTGCCGGGCAGGGGTTAACCAGGGGACCCCGCGCAGGCGAAGGAGGCCGCCGCCTTGCCGGGCGGCTGAGGGCGGGCTGACGGGCGGCGCCGACGGACGCACAGCGACGCGAGGGGAGGTCTGACCCGGCTGGGCCGGAGTCCCGGAGACCCCGCAGCCGTCTTCGTAAAATCGGCCCCCGCCCCGCGGGACCGGCCCCAGCCGAGCGGTTGGGCCGGCGCCCTGGGTCGCGGACCAACGGTGGAGGGGCCTCGCTGCCTGGGCCGGGCGCTTCCCGGATCCGCCTCGCCGAACCCTGCGCCCGCCTAATCCCTGATCTCCACGAGTTTGGGTGAGAAGTGAGGTTGCTCTGCCCAGGATGGATTTTAGAGGAAGAAAGCCGTGAGCCGACGAACCCCGCCCGAACTTCCCCGGAGACTCCCAGTTAGTGAGTTGGCTGTGTCCCCCCGTGTTGGCTAGCTCCCACGCCCCGCCACGCTCCAAACTCACCGTCCCGCTCCCCAAATCCACGTTTGCGCCGTGGAAAGCGGACAGAGGTTCACCTCCACGTACCTGGTTGGCAGGGCGTCTTTAGGGTCAAGTGGTGCTCTGGGATCAAGGCTGAGCCCCCACCCCCACCACAGTGTTGCCCTTCGGAAGGCGGGAGGTGGGGGGGCGCTGCCCCAAAGGAACTCTATCGGTGCGCCCTGGGGGAGGTTCCATTTCAACCTTTGATTAAAAACAAGGCTCTCCTGGGTACTTAGGGGGCTCTAAGAATAAGTGCTAGAATGGGGAAAACAGGCCTGCCCCTCTCTACCGAGGAATGGGAAATAGACCAGGATGCAATAGCTCTTTCAGCTAGGCGGCTTCCTGCACAGAAGGCTCCCATTCTGATCGCCCAGCACCAGAGGAAAAATCACATTCTCCACCGACATCTGAGCCAGGACGCTGACTTCTACGCAGATACCCAACTTTTTATTTTCCTCTGATGCTTCCTTGATCAGATGTATGAAGATGTATGACAACGAGTGGCTTGGGGAAAATTCATAAAATGAGCAAGAGCCTTGAACTTTTCCAGGGGGTAGGCAAGTATTTCAGATGATGTTTCTGCCTTTCTTGCTTCCTTACTCTTAATTCTTCCTGTATTCATGGAACACAGACCTGCTGAAAGGGTAAAGGATGGCAGTTTACTTATTGTTAGTTGTTCAGCCTTCCAAATCCTTGGGCACATTCAAGCACTGTAGAAAAAAATCCATTCAGCCAAGAGTCACCTTGTTTCAAATCCCAGCCAGGTTGGGCCTTGCACACATATTTCGATAGATAACAGTGTTTGAAAGGGAGGGGGAGAGCAAGTTCCAGGCAGAGGGTAGGAAAAAGGGCAAGGTAAGGACTATCAAGGGGGCAGGAGAGCCAAGAGTATGTTCCTCTACAACTCAAAAGAGAAAACCACCTGAGACAAGTTCTGTCCTTACAGTGAATGATCGAAAAAGTAAGTGCTTAAAATGACACTGGAACATCTCAGAAGAGAAGAGTTTAAGAGAAAGAACACTGGACAGAGCTGGAGCTGAGCTCTGGCCAGCTCCTCCACAGACAAACTGCTTGGGCCCGTTACCTAACCTTTCAAGTGTCGCCAACCTCATCTATGAAGGAGTTTGGGCCAGAGGATTCCCAGAGTCCTTTCCAGGTCTAAAGGGCTATGATTCCATTTTTTGAGGTAACTATGAAAAAAATAAAACTGAAACTAGTCATTGAAATTCAGGAAAAGACAAGATTTTGTTTCACTTTGCCTAGTGTGTTTTTCCCTGCATGTCAGAAAACTGACACTATCATAGGTCTGTTCATAGCCCACCCCATATCTAACACTCATCCCGAGAGGAATTGCTCATAGGAATTTCATGAATTTGCTTACCACAAAAATGGTGTGCTTCTGTTTGTTGTTCAGTCACCCAGTCCTGTCCAACTCTTTGCGACCCCGTGGACTACAGCATGCCAAACCTCTCTGTCACTCACCATCTCCATTAAGTTTGCCCACATTCATGTCCATTGCATCAGTGATGCCATCCAGCCATCTCATCCTCTGATACCCTCTTATATGCTTCTGTTTATAAGCATATAAACTACTAGGCTTCCCTAGTAGCTCAGATGGTAAAACATCTGCCTGCAATGCAGGAGACCCGGGTTCGATCCCTGGGTCGGGAAGATCCCCCAAAGAAGGAAATGCAACCCACTCCAGTATCCTTGCCTGGAAAATTCCATGGACAGAGGAGCCTGGCGGGCTACAGTCCCTGGGGTCACAAAGAGTTGGACACAACTGAACAACTAACACACATAAGCATATAAGTGAAAATATCAAATACTAACAATCAGAAAAAAGAAATAATAGATGGATGATTTTGTTGTTGTCCAGTGGTTCTCACGATATAATTTAACCTTGGGTTCATGAACCCACTTGTTTAAAGTGTGTTGGCTCACAGAGCAACTTTATGAAACTCAGCTTCTCAAAGGCTGGCAAATGGTGTCCCCATGCAAAAGCCCAATTGCTATCAGAAGGCTCAAACAGGGATTCATCTAGATGTTCCCATTGATCCTGCCTTCAGGGTAGCATATAACAAGTCCTCCAGGTCCATGTTCATAGACACAGAAGGGACAAGGGAGCTGGCGTTCCCTAAGCTGTGTTCTGCAGGTTTCAACAGGTTAAATGCTTTAAAGGGAGTGGATGTACATTGGTCCTCAGGACTCTAGGTTAAAGTTAAGTGGAATCCTTTATTTCAGCACTTCTTAGAACCTAAAGTGTATGATACACACAAGACCATCTCCAGGAGAGGGACTGGGGTATCCACTGGTTTCTAATTTGATTTTTTGAACCACCACCCTGGTATTTTTTTTGGTTGGTTGGTGGTTTCTGATACTGATGGGAGATACTTTGAGAAAGACACTGGAGAAACCTAGTTTAGCCCTTCTTTGCCCTTTCACCTATACCACAACTAATGAATGTCCACAATCTTCTTAAATGCTTTATAATATCCACCATCTTCAGTGAAAAGACTATGGCATGTTTCACCAAGTGGGGGACCCTCACGTGCACCTTTTCTAAAAGGAGCCTGCAAGATGTTGGCTAAGAGGACAAACTCTTGGTCCAGGGCCCTGGTTTTCATCTTGGCCCTGCCTCTTACCAGCTGTGTTGCCTTAGGCAAGATATTTAACTTCTCTAAGCCTCAGTTTCTTTACCCATCAAATGGTGTTAAAACTGCACAAGCCCTGGAGGAGGAAATGGAAACTCCAGTATTCTCCCCTAGAAAATTCCATGGCCAGGAGAGCCTGATAGATCATAGTGCATGTAGAGCTGGACACAGCTGAGCCTGCACACAATTATTGAAAAGTACAACTATTTGGTTCTAATTGAATCAACTCCATAGAAGAGAAAGAAAGTTAAAAAAAAAAAAAAAAGAACATAACACCTCACAGGGCTGTTGGAGGACAAAATGAGATGATGTGTATGCCTGACAGAATAATCCCCGAATACATGGTCCTCAAACGTCATGTTTCTACCAAGGACGTCTACGTTCGTCGTTAGACTGTTTTGGCAGCACACGGTTCAGCTTCAGGAACCAGGCTGCCAATGTGCTGAATCGCTCATGGGGCTGTTTTCTTCATGACAGAAAAAGGACTTGCTAACAGGAAAAATGTCTGTAAAGAAAGCACTACATTTGATGGGGGAGGGGAGGGCCCAGTAGACAAAAATATAAAAGTCACCTTGTCTGTTTATGTTCTTCTTCCCCTACCCTTGAGGGTTTCTAATGGTGTGAAGAACAAGGGATTTTGTGAAGGCGGTATTCCCACCAGAAATTCTGGAGGGCAGGGCCATGTAGAACGTCAGGGTAGTGGTGGTCGCACAGAACTAGGTTCAAACCCCATTTCTTCACCTCTCAGCTTCTTCATCTGAAAACTGTGGCCTGCACACCTAACCCCATGGGTGGCTCTAATGAAAGTTGAAATAGTGGGACTAGCCTGGTGGTCCAGTGGCTGAGACTCTGTACTATCGATGCAGGGGGCCCAGGTTCGATCCCTGGTCAGGGAACTAGATCCCACATGCCACAGCTAAGAGTTCACACGCCTCAACTGAGACCCAGTGCAGCCAAATAAAAAGGAAAATATTTTTAAAACTAGAGTTGAAATAGTGATAGGAAATGCCTTCTAATTGCGCCTGACATGCAGTAGACACTTGGTCAGTGCTCTCTCCTCCAGACTCCCCATTTCTAACAAAACAGAACAGCGTCTGGCGGCCAGGCAAGTGATCCACGGAGGAGAGAGACTCGCGCCTCCCGTCTCAGCCTTCGCGGGACTCTGTGCCGGCCTCGCCCCGTCTCTGGTTTTCATACCCTTCTCCTGCCCGACTTGCTTCAGAGGCTCTTCCTGGGCAAGTCTCCTTGACACAGTTTATTTATCAAGTCATGCTGTCTTCCCCACAGCCCAGTGATGCTGGAACAATGTTCTTACTCTCCTAGAGAGCACCTCCCTTCTCTAATTTCCTCCTTCAACTCCCTCCCCAAATGTTACTTTTTAATACTTGTCTTCCCTGCATTGTGTGTTCCTCCTTCCTAGCAACTGCAACAAGAATAAATGCCCACTTAAGTGTAACAAGCCCCTTAAGTGTAACAAGCCCCCTCAGCTGAGCTACTGAATCCTCCATTTTGGTTTTTCTCAGAAAACCTCAAGATAGGAAACAACAGCAAACACCCTGCCTCTGTGGACACTAGCAGAATATTTTATCAATTTTCCTTCCATTGACCTTTTGTACTAGGCTTAAGTAAGCAACCTTCAGACATGCTGACACAGGTTGGGAGGGAAAGGGGACCTCAGCCTTGAGCCCACAGAGAAGAAAGAGAGGGATCACTCAGCTAGTGGCAGGAGACTTGGGCATAGTCAGCCCAGAAAGGCGCATCAGAAGATGTGTGCGGTTTTTGTACAGCCTCTCAATGACAAGAATGAAGTGGGGGTTTGTTTTTGTTTTTGCTTTTTTGGTGGAGTGGAGGGTGAGTTTTCTTTTTTAACTGTTGTTCAGTGGCTAAGTCTGCAGCACACCAGGCTTCCTTGTCCTTCACTGTCTCCCAGAGTTTGCTCAAACTCATGTCCACTGAGTTGGTGATGGTGATGCCATCCAACCATCTCATCCTCTGTCACCCTCTTCTCCTCTGTCTTTCCCAGCATCAGGGTCTTTTCCAGTCCAGTGAGTTGGCTCTTTGCATCAGGTGGCCAAAGTACTGGAGCTTCAGCTTCAGCATCAGTCCTTCCAATGAATATTCAGGGCTAATTTCCTCTAGGATTGACTGGTTTGATTTCCTTGTAGTGCAAGGGACTCTCAGTCTTCTCCAGGACCACAGTTCAAAAGCATCAATTCTTCAACACTTAGCCTTCTTTATGGTCCAAGTCTCATGTTTGAACAGGACTACTGGAAAAACCATCACTTTGACTATATGGACCTTTGTCCATTTCTTTTTAATGGTTGAAAGAAAATCAAAAGAAGACTAGTATTTCACGACTTGAAAATGATGTAAAATCTAATTTGGTGTCCATAAATAAAGTTTCACTTAGAATACAGCCACACTGGGACTTCCCTGGCAGTCCAGTAGTTAGGACTTTGCTTTCCAGTGCAGGGGGTACAGGTTCAATAGCTGGTCGGAGAACTAAGATCCCACCAGAAAACTAAACCATAAAACAGAAGCAATATTGTAACAAATTCAATTAAGACCTTAAAAATGGTAAAGAAGTAAAATTGGAAGGAAAAACACCCGCAGCCACACTAATTTCTTTACATACTGTCCCTGGCTGAATTTGCACTACAAATGGCAGAACTGAGTAGTAGTAACAGGCAGGCAAAGCCTAAAACATTTACTATCTGGTCCTTTACAGAAAAAGTTTGTCAACTCCTGCTCTAGGCCAGGGCTTCTCATGGAGCAGATGTATCCCTCTGGGCTTCCCTGATGGCTCAGGCGGTAAAGAATCTGCCCGCAATGCAGGAGACCCGGGTTTAATCCCTGGTTTAGGAAGATTCCCTGGAGAAGGGAATGGCTACCCACTCCAGTATTCTTGCCTGGAGACTTCCAGGGACAGAGGAGCCTGGTGGGCTACAGTGCACTGGGTCGCAAAGAGTTGAACACGACTGAGTGACTAACACTTTCACTTCACGAATCCCTCGGGCATCTTGCTCTGTGTGTCTGGGACAAGACCTAAGAGTCTGCTTTCCTATTAGCCCTCAGGTGACACTGCTGCTGCTGGTCTGCGGACCACACTGGGTAGGTCAAGGCTCTCAAAGGCATGTCAGTTATATTAGTAGTAAATGCCTTATGTGAAGACTTTGTATGTACAGTGAGCAATCTTTTAAAATATGAAAAAAACTGGAGTGTAACCCAGGATAATAACCCCAATCGAATCGTCCACATTTTATTCCATTGTTTTGGCATCATGTGACAGCCGAATAGACATGGAAATGGATTTGCTATCCACCCGGCTGAGACCAAAGGGATTGCGGCCGAATACTCTTGTGATGTGGTGCTTCCTCTTATTGGCCCTAAGCTTACCAGTCCAGCTACAGAAGGAACCTCTGTGTCCTGGTGTTCCAGTCTTTGGAAAGGGAGTCTGAGCTTACCTTATCCAAAACAGTATTGACTTTTCCACCTTCAGGCAAATCCTCTCTCAGCTCCTTCTTCAGTGACAAACCCTTGGAAAAGCAGCTTGGATTAAAATCTCAACACTTCTGCATACGTGAGAAGTATGTAAAAGGTCTTCTGAGACCCAAGGACACCTGACTTTTGGAGCCTCGATTTCCTTATCTGTGCCATGGAGATAATATATATAAAGCACCTGGGTTACTGCTGGATCCCTGCCAGGTGCTTCCAACCTGAAATCATCATAAAACTTACAGGCAAAACCTGCCTCTTTCCCTACCTGACTCATGCTATTGTTCAGTCGACAAGTCGTGTCCAGCTCTTTGTGATGCCATAGAATATGTAGCCTGCCAGGCTCCTCTGCCCATGGGATTCCCAGGCAGGAATACTGGAGTGGGTTGCCATTGCCAGGCTCCTCTGCCCATGGGATTCCCAGGCAGGAATACTGGAGTGGGTTGCCATTGCCAGGCTCCTCTGCCCATGGGATTTCCCAGGCAGGAATACTGGAGTGGGTTGCCATTTCCTTCTCCAGGGGATCTTCCTGACTCAGAGATCAGATCCACGTCTCCTACACTGCAGGTGGGTTCTTTACCACTGAGCTCCCAGGGAAGCCCATTTAACTCAGATTAGCAAATGTCAATTCCATTCTTTCATTACTTCAAAAACTCTGGAATCATCCTCTCTTACACCCTTCTCCCCCGCACTTCCATTCCAGCCTCACCAGCCTGCTCCCACCTCAAGGCCTTTGCCCTTTCCCTCCGTCCACCTGGTACACTCTCCACCAGACACCTAGCAGGTGTGGCCACGTTACACTGCATGGACTGTGTGTTATCTTCTGCGTCTGTGTGATAGTGATATGAAGCTGGCCAGTAACTGCCTTTCCATGATAGAGTGAGAAAAACCTCCAGGCTAGGTTTTTCAGTAGAAAGAAGTGAGAAGGACAGTTTGAAAAGAAAGACTATCTCATCACAAGGAAAACAACTTTTTTTCCTATTTCTTTAATTTTCTGTCTATATGAGATGATGGCTGTGACGGTCACTTCAGTGATGTACCTAAGTCATCATGCCGTATATCTTAAGCCTATAGTGCTATATGTCAACTATATCTCAATAAAACTGGAAGGAAAAAAACATTTTTAAAGAGCCCAAAACTAAATCCTCACCCTTAGGTGCATGCCACTGAGAGAAATGGACAATAATGCAAAATTGTACGTCAGAGGCATGGAGTGCCAGGAGAAATAGGGAGCAGGGACGAGGACCAAGGGCTGGACCCTAGTGGTGGCAGAGATGCCACGTCACAGAGGGAGGTAGGTCAGGGACAGCTATTCTCTGATCACCTTACGTCTGAGCAGGGGCCTAAATGGAATGAAGTGCAAACCTTGTCACTGTCTAGGGGAAGAGCCTTCCAGGCAGAGAGAACAGTGAGCGAAAATGGCCCCGGGCCAGAACTGGCGTGTTGGCAGCAGGACCACTTGTCAGGCAGAGCTGCAGCATCTCTCTGGGCCTTACGGGCCTTTTGCGACAGGGTGAGAAGATGCCTGCTGCTGAGCCGGCACGCACATAGGCCACAATCTCACCAAGGTTTCAGTAAAACACGCGCTTTTATGCTGCAGTGAGATTCAGTGTCTTGAGCTTGTGTTTAATGCTTGATCCCAAAGGGCAGGGATTACAGCAAAAAGCACTTATTGAGCATTTATGGGGAAGGCACTGGAATGAGAGCGTGTTCATGATCACTTTTAATCCTTCCCACTTTGAGGGAGCCCCACCATACAGAGGACGAGGAGGAGGAAGTGGAGAGGAGGTGCGCGAATTCTCTGAAAGCTGGTCTGCCTCCAGGACCTGTGCCCTCTGCCCCCTGCTCTGCAGCGAATGGCTGGCCCAGGGCGCCCAATTCTGCCCCTCCTGTCCAATTCCAGGTTCCACCTGCTCCTTGAGTTTGCTTCAGCTAACACTTAAATTCCTGTCACCTTGTTCTGGTTCCCTGCTTCTTACCCGTATTCATTGTATTCCACAGCTTTCCTACCTGGCTGTTAGTTTCCGCCTACTCTGGAAGTGTAGACTTGGGCAGTTGGTTAGTCACTTAGGCAAGACTCTTATCAAACTCATCATCACCCAGAATCTGGTTCTCAGGTCTTCAGGTCCCCCAGCCCCAGAGTTAATCCAGTTCCCAAAGAAAGTGATCAAAACGCTGAGAACAATACACAGCACTGGATGCCAGCGGAAGACAGCTGCTGTTCTCAATTCCTTGAAATAGTGTGTCTTCTAAAAGGGCACGATGCTAGGTCTGTCCCCTCTTGTGAAATTACATCAAAACCCTGCTTTCTTGACTTCTTTCTCTTGGACTCACCTCTCCTGCAACCACAGTTTATATATAGGCTTACAATTTACATTTAGGCTTACATTTCCTTAGAAATTTGGATCACCCATTTTTAGCCAACCCTGCAGCTTCGTATGGAGAAGGCAATGGCAACCCACTCCAGTGTTCTTGCCTGGAGAATCCTAGGGACGGCAGAGCCTGGTGGGCTGCCACCTATGTGGCTGCACAGAGTTGGACATGACTGAAGCGACGCAGCAGCAGCAGCGGCTTCATAGGTACGTTGGTAGTTGATGTCGTCCATCATCATGGAGTCTCCCAAGTGGTGTTCTCTGGTTTCACAGGTTTCCTGGTGAGGCCTCACATTTAAAAACTCTACTTTAGTATTCATTAGCGTTAAGACTTTTGGAAAATTACTTCAACTTCCTCCTCTATCAAACTGGGAACTAACACCTGTTCTCCTCCCAGGGTTGCTCTAAGGATCAAGTCAGTTAACACTCTAAAGTCCCGAAATTTCAAGAAAAAGTGTCATTTGTAAATGTAAAATGAAATTATTCTTTTGAGGCAACTCTCCCCTGAAACAATAGTTTAGGCAACAAAGGAACAGGGTTTTGGTAGAGCTGGCCCGGCACATGGCCTGTTGCGACAATGCCTATTTACACAGTGGCCCAGTAGCCCGTACCAGTGGATCAGTGGGAGTGTGGTTCCACCAGCTCCAGGAACCAGTGCCTGAATAAACACTGTCTCAGCGTGAAGCCATCCACGTCTCTGGGTACTGTCTTTCCCCGGTCTGCCTGTGCTCTGTCCAGATTTAGTTTTTACTTGCAGAGTAAATGTGATGCTGTCAAAAGAGTACAAGATGCAGAGCCACAAGCCCTGGGCTCAAAGCTCGGCGCTCCATGCGTGCCAGTGAGGGCCAGCCGAGTGTCCTGCCTGAGCCCCTCTCACCCCATAAAATGGGGCTGCTCACATGACCTGCCCCTCAGAATTGATGTGAGGATGGGATGAGGTGACTGAGGTTCAGAGAGATGAGTGTGGGGAATTCCCTGGTGGTACAGTGGTTAGGACACCGCACTTTCACTGCTGAGGGCCCAGGTTTGATCCCTGATCAGGTAAATAAGATCCCACCAGTGGCTCATTGAGGCCCTCCAAAAAAGAAAAAGAATAAGTAAATAGCTCTGCTCTTAATGCAATGCATAATAGAGAAAAGATATGAAAAAATGCTACTTTAAAAGAGAAAGATTAGTGCAGTGCCTGGCATGCAGAAGACACTCTGATGATGCTTGTTTAAGATAACTGAACTGCACTGATTTGATTAGAGAAAGCAGTTGGCCACTAGTCTTCTCAAAATTCTTGCCTTCATCACCTTTGCCTGACATACCAAGCTCTCTTGTTTGTCAAGAATGTTTTTTGCTTTCCTCTTCTAACAAAATATTTGGAAACCAAAATAGATACTGTGCAGGGCAGGGGACAGACTTGCTTGGCCACTGTCTGAGCCACCCAGACGGTGGTGTTTTCACTCCTGCATTTCTTCAGTGCTAGCAGGGCAAGATTTTACTTTTGCTCTTTCAGTCACCAGTGAGGACATCACATCGTAACAGGTTCCCCAATCTTGGCATCTCACCAACCAACTGATCTGCTCCACTCCTGTATCAGAGCAGGAAATACCCCGATAGGTTCTTTTCTCCTCTCACAGATACAAGACTCACCTCAGTTACCAAGCCCTTCCCCGGGGCACCCTTTATACACACCCCCATTCTGACAACCCAGGAGCTGGACAGAAGGACCTGCGGGTTGGTCTGTGGGGCAGAGGCAGCGTTGGAAGGCCTTCGGTGATCACACCGCCCAGAGGCTGAATCCCACCTGGCACTTATTCAGCACTTGCACGGTCTCACCTGCCCTGTTCGGCTAGAACAGGTGAGAGCTGGTCCTGGGCCCTTGAGGACTCTACAGCTCCTGCCCTCCCCTCGCTGTGCTCCCCACAGGATTGGAACCCCCAGGAAGTAGCCCTGGGTCTAGCTCTCCAGCCCCTGGTGACTCACCTCCTCCACTGGAAAAAGTATGAACGTTGTGCCTGTTACGTTGACATGTTCCTGTGAGGGGCCCACATTGCCCACTGAGGGAGTTTCCATCTTATAATCGGGAAAAGAGAGGTGGTAGGTGTGAGGCAGGGAGCCTGACCTGGGAGCTAAGCTGATCCAGGGGCCAGTGCAAGCTCTCCTCCCCTGGGCTCCGTGAGTTTCAGCTGTTTACTTCACCTTCCCAGCTCCCCTTTCTCATCTATTAAAGGGGATATGATGGGACCTCCCAGGTGGCTCAGTGGTAAAGAATCCACTGCCAATGCCTTAGACATGGGTTTGACCTCAGATCGGGAAGATTCCACGTGCTGCGGAGCAACTGAGCCTGTGTACCACAACTACTGAGCCTTTGCTCTAGAGCCCAGGCGCCACAACTACTGAGCCCACGCCGCAACAACTGAAGCCTGCGTGCCCTAGAGCTCGTGCTCTGCAGCAAGAGAAGCCACTGCAATGAAAAGCCCACGCACCGCAGCTAGAGAAAAGTCCACTCTGCAACGAAGACTCAGCATAGTGAAGAACAAACACATACACTTTTTAAGGGAGGGGGAAATGGTGCCCATCCTAGAGGGGCAGTTAGGCTTCCTGAAGCATCCAGCACATCCTGAGTGGGACAGGGAATCTAACAGGCGGCTTCCCTAGAATTATGATTTCTTCTCTCCCTCATTTGATTTTTTAACCTACCTTTCTAACTGTGGTGAGTAATATATACTCCTCACACTTAAAATAGACTGTTTAGTGTTTTCAGGAAGTCCTCAGACTAGAGCTGAGTCCCAGCACTGAGCTGACTGAAGCGTGGCTGCCAGAGGCCCTGAGGCTTCGCGGTCCTTGTTGTCTCTGTCTAGAGTCTCACCCTGCCAGCGCGGCGGGAAGACGGTCACTGATGACCCAGAATGAAGACTGTGGCCACGTTCCAGTTAAACTTTATCTGCAAAAATAGGCAGTTTGCCAGCCCCTGCATGACTCTCCAATTGCAGCTCACACCAGGATCACCTAGCAGGTACCTTGCAACACACCTTGCTGGACCCTACCTCTAGCATTTCTGACTCTCTGGGTCTGGGCTAGGGCTTATGTTTGCATTTCTAACAACTGGGTGACGCTGAGGTTGCTGGTCTGGGAACCACTTTGAGAACCACCAAAGCTTTTCCCTCTCCCTTCTTTCTCTGTGCACTTGAAACATTTTATTCCTGCTACAAAGAGAGCATTTATTGGTTTTTACTATGGTTAGTGGTTTGTGTGTGGGTCTCTAGGATCCTGTGTTAATCATCTTCCTGTCCCAGTGCCCGGCGGTAGCAATGCTCATCAGTCACTGACAGAACTCGAGGGAGGTCCTGGCCACCGGAGCCCTGGCCCAGCCCTGCTCGTCGGGGGGCACTTCCCTCTGGAGCTTTGTACAACCCAGGCCTGGCCCTCTCATGGAGAAGAGGAAGAGGGACTTTGCCCCCTTGCCTGTCCAGAAACAGACCAGGAGAGGAGGCATTCGCTGCTCAGATTAGACCTTGAACCTGGACTGGAAATAAACTGAGGCCTGGGGATTTGGTTTGTTTAATTTTGTTATTTTTTTGCTTTGTGATGTGTGAGTGTTGAGGGGTTAAACCCAGACAGCTGACTGCTGTGGAAAACCACTATTACTGAATTGCAGAGATTAAGAAATCTTTTAAAATGACCTGTAGTCAGGGCTTTTTCTCAGATGATGCAAAATTCAGTTTGGTCCTGATAAAAATGAGTAATATTTGAGGGACTCCGTCCATGATCCGACTTCCCTGGTGGCTCAGACAGTAAAGAGTCTTCCTGCAATGCGGGAGACTCGGGTTCGATCCCTGGGTTGAGAAGATCCCCTGGAGAAGGAAATGGCAACCCACTCCAGTATTCCTGCCTGGAAAATCCCACTGGAGTCTGGTGGGCTACAGTCCACGGGGTCACAAAGGGTCGGACACGACTGAGCAAGTTCACTTTCACTTTCACTCCAGGATCCAGCGGTTAAGAGTGCAGGGGATGAAGGCTTGATCTCTGGTCAGTGAACTAACATGCCTCGGGGCAACTAAGCCCTCACTGCAACTACTGAACCAGGGGCATCAACCAAAGAGAAGTGGACACATCGTAACGAAAGATTCTACATGCCACAGCTAAGACCCCACACAGCTAAATAAATAAGCAAATAAATATATTTTAAAAAGAAGAAATAATATTTGAGACCCCTACCCATCTTGAGTGGCATGAGCAACTATCCCTGCTGCAACAATCCCTGTCTAGTGCCCTCTTTTGGAACTGAGTGCCTCCCTCCTGGTTTTTCTCCTGAGGACACCGCAAGTAGAGGGTCAGGCACGGACTCGTTTGTGCTTCCCCACCTCCCCTTGCTGATGTGTGCAGAGGAGGCCCCCGCAGGAACTCGCCAGAGACAGGGGGCCACTTAGTCCAGGGCTGGCCAAAAGCTGCAGGTGTAACAATGCCTCCCTCTTCCCAATTCCCAGGCCTCTCCAGTGGAGGCTGACACAGGAATTCCTTGGATGTGTGTGGTTTCAAGACCTTCCATACCTAACCTTCTGTGCTTCACTATCTCCTTTCCAAAGCAACAGGCAGAAAGGACTCCTTCCCTCCCCACTTTGCCTGGCTCTGTGAACTCTGCCCATGGTCCAGGCGTGTGCTGCTCATCTAGACTGTGGTGTGGAAAGCGCTGAGCTACGGCCAGTTACCTGGAGCCTGTGGAGTTAGCACTGCTGGGAAGCAGGACTGACCCAAGTGGCTTAGGACTCCTTCTGATATTCCCTGTCCCAGCCACCTCATTACCCCTGCCTGCCAATCAGTTTTGCGTCAATAAACTTTATGTTCCTGGCTTTGCGAGATGAATGAAAGGCGAGCAGCTGAAGTGTGATCTCTGACCTTGGCACGTAAACAGCCTACAGATTGGACTTGACAGTTAATAAAGGAAAGGCTTTGCCATTCTCTGATGCCTTTTGCCTTGATTAGATTAAGCATTCATAAGCTTTGGGGAAATCGTCAATTGGAAGAGGAAGACCCCACAAGACAGTAATTCACATCTCTACTCGTACAACCGTTCAGACGGTCAGCCCCTCAGTCAATAGTCACTGACATTGGTGCTGTCCTATTACCTGAGTTCAGCTCTGTGC
Organism: Ovis canadensis; assembly: GCF_042477335.2. Lineage (NCBI taxonomy): Eukaryota > Metazoa > Chordata > Mammalia > Artiodactyla > Bovidae > Ovis > Ovis canadensis. The sequence continues at coordinate 55,307,806 of NC_091255.1, read as the reverse complement.
TAACCACTCTGCAGCACAGGGGCCTTGAGAATTCCCAAAGCCCACCTGTGCCCTCCTGGAAGAAGCATCCAGCTTGGCAGTCAGGAGCATTCACTTTGGTTCAGCCAAATCTGAACTTGAACCCTAATTCTGCCGGGTGACCTTTGGCAAGTTATTTAACCTGTCTGCCCTCAGTTTCCTCTTGGGGTTAATAATACCCACTGCCAAGGGTTGTCATCAGGACTAAGTGAGACCATCTGCACAAGGCTTGCAGGGCCTGATGCTCAGCCGCCAGCCAGACGTGCACGTCCCAGCACAGAGCACACAGCTTGCTGGGCAGGCTCTTAGGCTGGAGGCTCCTTCCCCTCCCGACGCGCTGCCAGCCATGGGGAGCTGATGATGGTCTCCATGGTCTCTGCTTTCCACGGTCTGAGAGACCTACTGCTGACTGTGTGTTTAGTTTCTTCATCTATAAAAGGAGTGGTGGTGATAGCCCCCTGGGGGGATCAGGGAAGTGCCTGGCACAGACGCCTGCAAAGGCACTTTGCCGAAGGAAAGGACTGTGGGAACGTTAGATGCTGGTAGCAGCCTCTGGCTTGTCATCAGATGCCACTGCAGCCCTGCAGGCTGTCTTTAATAATAGGTATTTTAAAATTCCTAAACCCACTTCATGCTATATTTGCCCACACACGGAGGTTTATTCAGTGTTAATCACATTAATGTGCTGTTTCATTTCACGCTGTGCGATGCCAGCTTCCATGAGAGCCTGGAGACAGCAGAATTTACTCTCCAAGGGACCTCGTACTGTGTTTACCCACACGTTGTCAAGGCATCTCAGAGCCCCAGCGACCTCTGGGCCACCCCCTTTTTCCCCTGGGGTGCCCTCAAGCCTTAAGTAGTCTTCAAGTGTCTCTCTTACCTCTTGGCTTTTACCCTCAATTAGAAACCTCTTAGGCAAGTGTCCAATTTTTACTACCCATCTTGAATCCTTAAACCAGCCAAACACGTGCTACTCAGTAAAAGCAGCCCATCAGGGGTCATAAGGGGCCCTGCATGAACAGGAGTTTGCAGCATCCTTTGAGAGCCCCTGGTTCAGTTCCTCTCATGTTACAGACAGAAGCACTGAGTAGCAGAGATGTGCGGACTGAGCCTCTCTCCTCTGCTAGCCCCTGCGCTAAGCTGGCAAATAATCTCCCTTCAGATCTGAAGCACAAAACAACAAATGTGTCCATTTTTTCTTCGCTCTGTGCCCCAATCTTCTTGAAACAACTACTTGCCCCTCCTAATTCTTGTCAGCTGAGAGCCTCAGACCTTATTTCCTGCAGGAAAGGATGCCCTCCGCCGCTGACCCCAGGGCCCGGCAACAGCTCCTCAGCACAGTGTCCCCTCCGGGCTTGGGGCCACCCATTTGCCTTTCCAAGGATTTCGCCAAACCTTCCACCCACTTCTTATATCGTCAATTTCTCCCTTTCCACTGGAGCATTTCTGTCAGCAATTATGCTGGCTCTCATTTTAAATATTTTGGTATAAAATCCTCTCTTGATCTCACTATCCTCTACAGGTACTGTTACCAGGACAACTCTCCTTGACAACTTGGCTGTTTCCACTTCCTCTTCACCTGCTGGTCACTCTTTTTATTTATTTATTAATTTTTTAAGAGTAAATGGGTATTTATTTTTTGTTGAAATTTTCCAATCAAATGGAATTGCTTAATTCAAAAAAACATTTTTTTTCTCTTTAAACACTATGGTCTCATTTTTAACTCTGGAGGCACCTAGAAACAAAATACTGGATCCACCAGAGAAAATGGGACAATAAAAGCATCAGAAGTTCAAGTCAGCTATGGAATAATTCCTGTTAGCTGGCAGTTGTCAGTTCTAAACAGAAATGTCCCAGAACCTGTTGGGTTTAAGTTTCTTAGAGCTGGGGATTTGGAAAAGTTGAACTCCACTAAATTCTTTCCCAATTGTTTCCAGCAGAGGGAAGATAAGGCTGATCCATCAAATGAACATCCAAAGAAACATTTATTAAGAACATGTTTAACTAGTACTCAGTATGTGAGAGTATTAAGTAATAACTGGAATACATACAGGTTACTTGTCACTGCTACAATATTTTCTGAAGGATGCTGAGCTGTAAAGCAAGATCTTTTTTTGCTAAAGTCCAGGAACTTTTTGCTAAAGTTGACACTGATGTCTTTTCTCTGCTTGCCTCCCAGGCTTTTTTTTAGGATAGCTAGGGGTTTGCTGTTTTCCCTTGAGGCCTTAAGCGTAACATCACGGTTGGTGTTTCACTCAAATATTCTCAAGTTGTTGTTGTAGTAGCTGTCATGATGAGACTGTCTGACCCATTACACACACACTCAACTCAAAAATGCAGTCATTTTCCAAGGCGGAGCACAGATCACTGCAGAGATAGTTGTGAACCAAGTAAGTCTCAATGGGGTGGTTTTCCTTGTTGAGATCCCAAATTCTGATGGTCAGATAGTGTCTGGTCATGAGACTCCCACTGTGGCTGAACTTCATATCCAAAATCAAAGAGATTATTTGAGAGAAAATGACCTGCTACTTGGATCATCCAGCTCTTCAAAAACTTCAGGTCATGGAGGGTCTCCTGAGTGGGGGGCAGGGGTTGTGGGTGTGTGTAGGGGGGCAACCGGGGCTCATTGTGGGCACAAGGAGACTGATGGCAAAGGTACTGGGAACACTGACCTGCATGAGCTCTCCTGGAGGCACCAAGACCTGGCCCCACCCCACAGCCTACAGGCACCAGCGCTGGAGGCCTCAGGTCAAACAACCAACGGGGTTGGAGCACAGCCCTGCCAGCTCACTAATTTTAAGTAAAAGTTTAAACCTACAGAAAAGTTGAAAAACTACTGCACTACCCCTTACCTAGATTTTCCAATTATCATTCTGCCACATATGCTATCTCTTTCTAATAAATAATATACCTATACACATACCTATATATAACATGTGGGTGTGCATGCTAAGTCACTTCAGTCATGTCTGACTCTTTATGACCCTGTGGACAGTAGCCCGCCAGGCTCCTCTGTGCATGGGATTCTTCAGGCAAGAATAACAAGTGGGTTGCCATGCCTTTCTCCAGGGGAATCTTCCCAACCCAGGGATTGAACCTGAGTCTCTTATGTCTCCTGCATTGGCAGGTGAGTTCTCTACCACTAGAGCTACCTGGGAAGCCATATATAACATACAAGCAATTTATATATATTATACACAATACATGTATATACATATATGTGTTAGTCACTCAGTCATGTCTGACTCTTTGTGACCCCATGGACTGTAGCCTGCCAGGCTTCTCTGTCCATGGAATTCTCTAGGCAAGAACACTGGAGTGGGTTTCCATCTCCTTCTCCAATACACATGTATAATTTGTTGTTATTGTTGAACCACTTGAAAGTTTCAGGCGTTTTGCTCCTTCAACCCTAAATATTCCAATAAACACTAACGCGTGTATCTCCTAAGAATCAGACCTCTATTACATAACGGAAACTGCACAACTCAGATGGGACTCCAACCCAGCCAAAACTGACCGGGACTTGAACCCTCTGTCTTTTAACTGAGAGTGCACATTTGGTCTCAGGATTTCATGAAGCTTAGGTTCTTAATGTCTTAGTGCAAAAGTAATTTAGCAAGAGGCAAAGTCATAGGTAAGAGGAGGATATTCAGAGATACACCTTCCACAGACAGAATGCCATCCACCTCAAAAGGCAAGAGTAACCCAAAATATGGTTTTTTGGTTTTTTTTTTGTCATGCTGCTTGGCTTGCAAGATCTTAGTTCCCGGACCAGTGATTCAACCCTGGCCATGGCACTGAAAGTGAAGAGTCCTAACCACTGGACCACCCAGGAAGTCTGAGTGTGCGATGTGGATGCTAACATATGGGGACAACAGAGGACGAGATGATTTTTGGATGACATCACTGACTCAATAGACGTGAGTTTGAGCAAGCTCCGAGAGACGGTGAAGGACGGGGAAGCCTGGCGTGCTGCAGTCCATGGGGTCGCAAAGGGTTGGACACGAATGAGAGATTGAACAACAACATATCACAGTGAGGGTGTAACAAGGCTCAAGGTCCACTGAAAGGCAAATCTCCCACCATCTTGGGCCTGATCAGTTCTAACTAGTTTTTGTTGTATCCTCAATGGTTAATGTCATTCTTTTAAAGGTTATGCCCTGCCCTCTTCCCTCCTGTATCATAACTGCAGACCATTATCACACCCAAGAAATAGAATACTGGTACAATAATCTAATATAAAGTCCATTTCATATTTCTTCATTTGACCCCCAAAGGTCCTCCATGCTGCTGCTGCTGCTAAGTTGCTTCAGTCGTGTCCGACTCTGTGCGAGCCCATAGACAGCAGCCCACCAGGCTCCTCTGTCCATGAGATTTTCCAGGCAAGAGTACTGGAGTGGGTTGTCATGCCTTCTCCAGAAGGTCCTCCATAGCTACTTTTTAATCCAGATTTCAGGCAAGGAAGAGGCCTGCCCAAATTTAACTTCCATTTCTACCACTCCACTCAGACTGTCCAGTCAGGGTGACTTCTTCACCAAACCTAAAAGACCTTCTCTGGCCTTGGCCAGGGGTCACTCATGGCAGTCTCTGCTGGACTTCTGCCTCACCACACATTCAGTTTGCCCCTTCCTTCCTTGATCCTTCCCTTCCACCAGTCCTATGAATGTTGGGGGAACCCAGGCCTTTGTTCTGGGCCCTTCCTCTTCAGTTCCCAGGTGGTCTCACCTAGACAGGTAGCTTTAATACCCGCTGCATGCTGATGCCACCCATACTTCCAGCACTGAAGCTCTGACATCCCCCGAATCCAGCCCCATGTATGTATGTTAGTAGCTCAGTTGGGTCTGACTCTTTGTGACCCCATGGACTGTAGCCCACCAGGTTTCTCCATCCATGGGATTTCCCAGGCAAGAACACTGGAGTGGGTTGCCATTTTCTTCTTCAGGGAATCGTCCCAACCCAGGGATCAAAACCAGGTCTCTTGCATTGCAGGAAGATTCTTTACTACCTGAGCCCCAGCTCCAGGTACTCTACTTTCTTCCCAGCATCTCCCCTGTGACATGCCATCAACACACCAACTTAACACATCCAAACAGAGGTCTCAAACAGTTCTTCTTCCTCATTCAATAACAGCATTCTCCTCACCTCTGTGCAAGGTGTTTATTTAACTTATATGCAGAGTACACCATGAGAAATGCCAGGCTGGATGAAGCACAAGCTGGAATCAAGATTGCCAGGAGAAATATCAATAACCTCAGATATGCAGATGACACCACCTCTATGGTAAAAAGTGAAGAGGAACTAAAGCACCTCTTGATGAAAGTGAAAGAGGAGAGTGAAAAAGCTGGTTTAAAACTCGACACTCAAAAAACTAAGATCATGGCATCTGGTCCTATCACTTCATGACAAAAAGATGGAGAAACAATGGAAAGAGTGACAGATTTTATTTTCTTGAGCCCCCAAATCACTGCAGATGGTGACTGCAGCAATGAAAATATTGCTCCTTGGAAGAAAAGCTATGACAAACCTTCAGTTCATTTCAGTTCAGCCGCTCAGTTGTGTTCAACTCTTTGTGACCCCATGAACTGCAGCACGCCAGGCCTCCCTGTCCATTGCCAACTCCTGGAGTACACCCAAACCCATGCCCATTGAATTGGTGACGCCATTCAACCATCTCATCCTCTGTCGTCCCTTTCTCCTCCTGCCCTCAATCTTTCCCAGCATCAGGGTCTTTTCAAATGACTCAGCTCTTTGCATCAGGTGGCCAAAGTATTGGAGTTTCAGCTTCAACATTAATCCTTCCAATGAACACCCAGGACTGATCTCCTTTAGGATGGACTGATTGGAACTCCTTGCAGTCCAAGGGACCCTCAAGAGTCTTCTCCAGCACCACAGTTTAAAAGCATCAATTCTTCAGCGCTCAGCTTTCTTCACAGTCCAACTCTCACATCCATACATGACCACTAGAAAAACCAAAGCTTTGACTAGATGGACCTTTGTTGACAAAGTAATGTCTCTGCTTTTTAATATGCTGTCTAGAAATGTCAATATCCTCAGATATGCAGATGACACCACCCTCATGCAGAAAGTGAAGAGGAACTAAAAAGCCGCTTGATGAAAGTGAAAGAGGAGAGTGAAAAGGTTGGCTTAAAGCTCAACATTCAGAAATCTAAGATCATGGCATCTGGTCCCATCACTTCATGGCAAATAGATGGGGAAACAGTGGAAACAGTGGCTAACTTTATTTTTCTGGGCTCCAAAATCACCGCAGATGGTAACTGCAGCCATGAAATTAAAAGACGCTTACTCATTGGAAGGAAACTTATGACCAACGTAGATAGCACATTGAAAAGCAGAGATATTACCTTGCCAACAAAGGTCCGTTTAGTCAAGGCTATGGGTTTTCCAGTGGTCATGTATGGATGTGAGAGTTGGACTGTGAAGAAAGCTGAGCACCAAAGAATTGATGCTTTTGAACTGTGGTGTTGGAGAAAACTCTTGAGAGTACCTTGGACTGCAAGGAGATCCAACCAGTTCATTCTAAAGGAGATCAGTCCTGGGTGTTCACTGGAAGGAATGATGCTGAAGCTGAAACTCCAATATTTTGGCTACCTCATGCAAAGAGGTGAGTCATTGGAAAAGACCCTGATGCTGGGAGGGATTGGGGGCAGGAGGAGAAGGTGACAACAGAGGATAAGATGGGTGGATGGCATCACCGACTCGATGGACATGAGTTTGAGTGGACTCCAGAAGTTGGTGATGGACAGGGAGCCCTAGCGTGCTGTGATTGGGGTCGCAGAGTTGAACACGACTGAACTGAACTGAACTGAACTGAGGTTGGTCATTACTTTCCTTCCAAGGAGTAAGCGTCTTTTAATTTCATTGCTGCAATCACCATCTGCAGTGATTTTGGAGCCCAGAAAAATAAAGTCAGCCACTGTTTCCACTGTTTCCCCATCTATTTGCCATTTCAAATAGATTTGTATTTCAAATCCTGAAAGATGATGCTGTGAAAGTGCTGCACTCAATATGCCAGCAAATTTGGAAAACTCAGCAGTGGCCATAAGACTGAAAAAGGTCAGTTTTCATTTCAATCCCAAAGAAAGGCATTGCCAAAGAATGCTCAAACTACCGCACAATTGCACTCATCTCACATGCTAGTAAAGTAATGCTCAAAATTCTCCAAGCCAGGCTTCAGCAATACGTGAACAGTAAACTTCCAGATGTTCAAGCTGGTTTTAGAAACAGCAGAAGAATCAGAGATCAAATTGCCAATATCCTCTGGATCATCGAAAAAGCAAGAGAGTTCCAGAAAAACATCTATTTCTGCTTTATTGGCTATGCCAAAGCCTTTGACTATGTGGATCACAATAAAATATGGAAAATTCTGAAAGAGATGGGAATACTAGACCACCTGACCTGCCTCTTGAGAAACCTATATGCAGGTCAGGAAGCAACAGTTAGAACTGGACATGGAAAAAGAGACTGGTTCCAAATAGGAAAAGGAGTCCGTCAAGGCTGTATACTGTCACATCATGAGAAACGCTGGGCTGGAGGAAGCACAAGCTGGAATCAAGATTGCTGGGAGAAATATCAATAACCTCAGACATGCAGATGACACCACTCTTATGGCAGAAAGTGAAGAAGAACTAAAGAGCCTCTTGATGAAAGCAGAAGAGGAGAGTGAAAAAGTTGGCTTAAAGCCCAACATTCAGAAAACTAAGATCATGGCATCCAGTCGCATCACTTCATGACAAACCTAGACAGCTTATTAAAAAGCAGAGACATTACTTTGCCATCTAAGGTCTGTGTAGCCAAAGCTATGGTGTTTCCAGTAGTCATGTATGGATGTGAGAGTTGGACCATAAAAAAAGTTGAGCACCCCTATCCTGCCAAAGAATTGATGCTTTTGAACTGTGGAGTTGGAGAAGACTCTTGAGAGTCCCTTGGACTGCAAGGAGATCCAACCAGTCAATCTTAAAGTAAGTCAATCCTGAATATTCATTGGAAGGACTGATGCTGAAGCTGAAGCTCCAATATGGTCACCTGATGCGAAGAGCTGACTCATTAGAAAACACCCTGATGCTGGGAAAGAATGAAGGCAGGAGAAGGGGGCCACAGATGAGATGGTTGGATGGCATCACTGACTCAAAGCACGTGGGTATGAGCAAGCTCCGAGAGTTGGTGAAAGCCAGGGAGGCCTGGCACGCTGCAGTCCATGGGGGTCGCAAAGAATGGGACACGATGAGCGACCAACAACAACCCCCACCTCATCTATCATCTGTCCTGATTCCACTCCTCCCTCAGCAGCCCCTCAACCACTAGTTCCCCTCCGAACCCCCACCCCTCCATCTTCCTAGCCGCCCCTGACGTTTAGTGCACCCTTAGCTGCCAGCATCACCCGGAGCCTCCAAACTGCTCCTTCTGATTATCCCGCCCCACACAGCATATTTTCCAGCAGAGCTAAACACTAATCTTTTAAAATTGTAATTCAGACCACTCCCTCTCCTAAAACTCTCCCACACTTTCTCCATGTAATAAAACATCCTAACTCAGCAGGGTTTATGAGGCCCTTGGTGGTCTAGTCCTCTTTCCAACTTCCTCCACCATTCTTTCTGGTGACCCTATCCCCACCTCCCTTTAGCTCTTTAAATGCCTAAGATTCCCCGCCTCAGGGCTTTTGTTTCTCCAGGTTCTTGCCTCTGGCTGCTACACCCTTACCTTCGGTCTCATCATTGCCCATGGGACAGCTGAAGAATTGATGCTTTTGAATTGTGGTGCTGGAGAAGACTCTTCAGAGTCCCTTGGACAGCATGTAGGTCAAACCAGTCAGTCTTAAGAAAAGTTATGACCAACCTAGACAGCATATTAAAAGGCAGAGACATAATAACTTTGCCAACAAAGGTCTGTCTAATCAAAGGTATGGTTTTTCCAGTAGTCATGTATGGATGTGAGAGTTGGACTATAAAGAAAGCTGAGAGCCGAAGAATTGATGCTTTTGAACTGTGGTATTGGAGAAGACTCTTGAGAGTCCCTTGGACTGCAAGGAGATCCAACCAGTCCATCCTAAAGGAAATCAGATGTGACTCATTTGAAAAGACCCTGATGCTGGGAAAGATCGAAGGCAGGAGGAGAAGGGGATGACAGAGGATAAGATGGTCAGATGGCATCACCGACTCAATGGACATGTTCAGTTCAGTTCAGTCACTCAGTCGTGTCCGACTCTTTGCAACCCCATGAATCGCAGCACACCAGGCCTCCCTGTCCATCACCATCTCCTGGAGTTCACTCAGACTCACGTCCTTCAAGTCCGTGATGCCATCCAGCCATCTCATCCTCGGTCGTCCCCTTCTTCTCCTGCCCCCAATCCCCACCAGCATCAGAGTCTTTTCCAATGAGTCAACTCTTCGCACGAGGTGGCCAAAATACTGGAGCTTCAGCTTTAGCATCATTCCTTCCAAAGAAATCCCAGGGCTGATCTCCTTCAGAATGGACTGGTTGGATCTCCTTGTAGTCCAAGGGACTCTCAAGAGTCTTCTCCAACACCACAGTTCAAAAGCATCAATTCTTTGGCCCTCAGCCTTCTTCACAGTCCAACTCTCACATCCATACATGACCACTGGAAAAACCATAGCCTTGACTAGACAGACCTTAGTCGGTAATGTCTCTGCTTTTGAATATACTATCTAGGTTGGTCATTAACTTTTCTTCCAAGGAGTAAGCGTCTTTTAATTTCATGGCTGAAGTCACTATCTGCAGTGGTTTTGGAGCCCCCCAAAATAAAGTCTGACACTGTTTCTACTGTTTCCTCATCTATTTCCCATGAAGTGATGGGACCAGATGCCATGATCTTCGTTTTCTGAATGTTGAGCTTTAAGCCAACTTTTTCGCTCTCCTCTTTCACTTTCATCAAGAAGCTTTTTAGTTCCTCTTCACTTTCTGCCATAAGGGTGGTGTCATCTGCATATCTGAGGTTATTGTATTTCTCCCAGCAATCTTGATTCTAGCTTGTGTTTCTTCCAGTCCAGCGTTTCTCATGATGTACTCTGCATATAAGTTAAATAAGCAGGGTGACAATATACAGCCTTGACGTACTCCTTTTCCTATTTGGAACCAGTCTGGACATGAATTTGAGTAAACTCCAGGAGTTGGTGGCGCTCTGCAGTCCATGGGGTCGCAAAGAGTCGGACACAACTGAGCAACTGAACTGAACTGAACTGATTGGTATAAAAACAAACATATTCGAGGCTGCCTTCATTATCATATGTTCATTATCATCCTATTCATTTTTTCTTTCTGGTTTTGTTTTTTTAATTTATTAAAAAAAAAACTTAATCCCTGGCTGCATGATGCAGCTTGTGGGCTTGTGGGATCTTAGTTCCCTGATCAGGGATCAATCCTTGGCCCTCAGCAGTAAAAGCTCGAGTCCTGATCACTGGACCACCAGGGAATTCCTCTCTTCTGATTTTAAAATAAACCAAAATTTAAAACATTTTCAAAAGCCCCTAGAAGTCTGATGGGCCCAAGTCACTGCACTGCAAAGGAGACTGCCCCATGCCTCATGAAGAAGCTAACTCTGGCTGAAGGCAACAACCTGAAACTCATCAAAAGCTTGAAGGTTTTATCTCTTCACTGCTCTTTGGGACTTTAGAGAAGAAATGCAGATCAGTGCTTCCTGCTACAGACTCACTTACTAACACATGGTTATTCTCTCCAGGCAAAAGTTACCTGGGGACATACCACCTATATAACTGCTAACTATACAATATACGATAAATTGTGTCTTACACAAACTAGTCTTGTAAATACAGAATAGCCTACAGAAGTTGGTTTTCAACGCTGTTCTCTGCAAGTTATAGTGGGGGCCGCTATAAGGGGCTGCTAAGTTATAGGGGGCCAATCGGGCTGCTGGATTATTTTTTATACCGGACTGACAGTTAGGGAAACTGAGAACCCAGTAACGGGGCCAAGATGATGCAGAGAACAAATGAAACAGTGATCCCAGGACTTCAACCCTGGTCTGTGGTTTGGAGAGACTGAGTTTGTGGTGCCTGAGGGTCTTCTAGGGGAAAGTGATGTCAGGAGGCATTTAGATAAACTAGTTTAAGGCTCAAGTGGGATCCTTAGCTTGTGACATGGATTTGGGAATTATCCGAGTGCCGGTGGCATTTAAAGATTCAGAGTGGAACAGCGTGTTCAATCTGCTGCAGCCTCTGTTATCATGAAACCACCCTGAGTGGGTTTCCTTCTCAGGGAGCTGGCAGCTTTGCTGTCCTGTAGGTTCTTGCCCCTGCTCTCTTCCAGGTGTACCTGGATCCTGAGAAACGTTTGTGGGGAACCCTCTGTCCACAGTCCCTGGGCGACCAGCATGGGCTTCGACCTCAAGCCCCACTACTTCTTTTTTGGGTGCACTGCACAGCATGTGGAGTTCCCTGACTAGGATCAAACCCATGCCCCCTGCCTGCAGTGGAAGCCCGGGGTCCTAACCAATGGACTGTCAGAGGAGCCCACCACTATTTCCTGCCGGATTACGTGCTAGAACTTGACTTTCCCTGCTTTGATGCCTGATCTCTATAGGGACCCGGCACCTGGGTGACATTGTATCCTCATCCAACCAGTAAATACTGAGCACCAACTATGTGCAGGACACTGCTGCAGGTCCTGAGGGTACCACCGAGAACAAAGCAGACAAAGACTCTTGAACCCAAGGAGCTCACAGTCTAGAGCAGGAGGCAGACAATGAATAATGCTTCCAGGTGTCATGAATATGGTAAAGCCTCATAATGTGGCGTGAGGGCAGCGCAGGGCTCTGAGGAGTGGCAGTGACACAGGGCAAGGTCGCTGGTGGGAAAGGAACCTAAGGGGGGAATGTTGGAGCTGAGCCCTGAGTGAGAAGAAGGCAGCAGTCATGAGAAGGTGGAGCATGTGCAGTGTCCTTCCAGGAGCAGCGAGTCTGAGGTGTCCAGGCTGGGCATATCTGGAAGGCCCAACTGATCGGAGGGAAGAGAGGGGCTCGGAAAGGCAGAAAAAGCCACGGTGGGCAGGGATCCTCCCTGGTGAGAAGACCCAACCCAGGACTACCAAGGACACCTAACGACATGGGAAGGGAAAAAATAAGTCAAGAGAAGACCCCTCTTGGACTTCCCTGGTGGTCCAGCGGTTTAGATGCCATGCTTCCACTGCAGGGGGCCTGGGTTGGGATAGTTCTGCGTGCCTTTCAGTGTGGCCAAAAAGAAAAGAAAAGACCCCTTTTTACTGAGGAAGGAGGAAGAGGGAGGAAGCAGCAGCAAGACAGAACCAGCAGCAGGACTGCTTCTACTGCTGCTGCTGCTAAGTCGCTTCAGTCGTGTCCGACTCTGTGCGACCCCATAGAAGGCAGCCCACCAGGCTCCCCCGTCCCTGGGATTCTCCAGGCAAGAACACTGGAGTGGGTTGCCATTTCCTTCTCCAGTGCATGAAAGTGAAAAGTGAGAAGTTGCTCAGTCGTGTCCGACTTTAAGTGACCCCATGGACTGCAGCCCACCAGGTTCCTCCATCCATGGGATTTTCCAGACAAGAGTACTGGAGTGGGGTGCCATTGCCTTCTCCAGAAGCAGGACTGGGGCCCTTGTTAAAAAATTGTTAAGAATTTCAAGATGGCGACAGCAGAGCATTGACCTTGGCGTGGGCCCTTCTGAGCAGCTGCTCGGTGCCTCTCCACAGGACACAGCCCAGCAGACAGCCTTGGGAAGATGAAGGGCTCCTCTCTCCACCCCAGGACACAGAGTAAATGCGGTAGATTAAAATTTTTCTATTTTGATGAAAAAGTTGCAAATTGTAGTGTTGCACAACCAACATAATGTAGCTGATTTCATGGACTTTTAAGAGTTATATTGATATTACACTTCTGACAGCTGCAGGGTTCTCTTTTCCCCTGGAAGGCTTGGCGGGGGGTGGGGCATGGGGTGGAGGGTTTGGGGGTGCCTCTCTGCTCCTCATGCTCCCCACATGGCAGGGGACAGGATTAACCTCTGAGCAGGTGTGGTATGTTCACAGGCAGGCACAGCTGGTTGGAGCCAAGAATGTTTAAACCCCTATATTATGTCAAATATCATTTTTATCAAACCTCCCCTCCTTAATCTTAGGCTAATTACCTTAACGATTAACACTAGTTGTCTGACCTTGGTAAACCGTTTACTCTCCTTGAACTTCAGATTTCCTCATCTGTAAAAAGCCGATGATTGTACTGGTATTTCACAGGGGTGCTGTGAGGATTTAACATATGAAAAGCCTTTTTAAAGAGTATTAAGGTTTAAACAGATGCTAGGTAGCGTTACTACAGGTCTGCTCCTTGTTGCCTCACCAGTGTGGACAGCACCACGGCTGGACGGGAGCTTTTCGTAGCACTGACTCCTAGACTCTGGTGTATTCTTTTTTCCCCCACTGTTTTCTAGTGTATTTTTAACAATCAACTTCTGATCTTCAATTTTTCAAGCAGCAGCTTCCTTTCCTGGGGAGATCCCCTTGGCTTGTCAGTCATGCCTCAGATCACAGATCAATAATCCTCGTTTATGTACCAGACTCTTGTGAGTTGGGCTGCCTGCATAATATTAATAGTCCCTAAATGAACTGAGAAGAAAGAATCCAGATCCTGGACCTGAGGGTTCTGAAGGAGACAAGTGATTATTCTTACTTGTTGCTTAGTCAGTTTGGGTAATACTCTTATTAAAATGTGCTGAAGGCAGATACATTTATTACAAGAGTGAGCAATGGTCCCGGAAGCTTCCCTCTGTGATGCAGTGTTGCTCACGCTGAGGGGTGGAGATGCAGTGGCTCTTCTTTTGGTCTTGGAGGCTCTGCCCTCACACATCCCATGAAGGATGTCGCCTCCTCCTGCCCACCCCACCTCAGAGGGCCCTTTCCCCCACTCCCCGCCACCTCTGTATCCTTCCTACTGTTTGACTCTTCCTGGTACACGCCCACCTGATTCATGTTTTATAGGTTTATATTGTATCACCCCCATCCAAACATGAGCTCTGAGAGAGCTGTGACTCTGCTCTGCGGGGCTTCCAGGCCTGGGGCTCAGGGCCTTTCACCAGCAATCGGATCCAGATAGAACTTATACTATTTGTTTTCATTGTATTTATCTTTTAAAAAGACTTTCACTCATGATGAATGATCCTTATTTTACATTTATCATAGCACTATAAAGTTTCCTTTAAAAATAAGTTTAAAACTGTAAGTAATTTAAAAATATCAAGTAAATAATGGTGGTGCCCACATGTCACAAAAATGGTGTTCTGTGGAAGCCTTTTAGGGACTCTGCTTGGTCTGTAATCCTATTCTGGCAACTGTATACACACACACGGAGACACACTTGGTACACAGAGATATCAGCATTAGGAGTTGGGTTATAGTCACCTCCTACAAGTGGACCAAACAGCAGGGAAGGTCCTTGGCCAGACTGGAGGGTTCTGGGGAGTACACACTTCCTAGGGCTCCCTAGGCCCCTCTACCTTTCCGCCTGGGGGTCCATGAGACACCCCATGTCTTCTACTGTTTTCTCCCTAAGCCAGCTTGAGCTGCTGGTGCTTGCAATCAAAGCCCTGTACACTAGTCTTCTGAAGTTAAATACAAACTGGGTGTCGATGCATGTCTGTTGAGGGGGATGAGGGCATGGCAGGAAGAAGCTATTTATTCAGTCTTCACGTATCTCTGCACGGCTGTGGGTCAGGTGTTTGCCACCTGGCTAAGTGCTGAGAATACAAAGCTCCCCCAAGAAATTCATCATTTAGTGGGCTCCACTGAGTGTCGGTCTTAATCACACAATAAATGTTGAGTAATGGGAAGCAAGGCTGAGGAGGGCGTGGGGGGTTCACTGGCAGCACAGTGAATCAGAGGGCTTTCCTTCCGTCCTGCTCCTCCCCGTAGAGGCAAGGTTTCAAGTATGGTTCCTTCTAAGGATATATATATATTTTCTTTCTTTCATTTTTGGCGGAGAAGGAAGGTGGTATTTAAAGTTTAATGAAGAAATCCAAACTCAGAGAAAGGAAGGTGGGGAATGAATGTATGTGCTTTCTCAGTCGTGTCTGACTCCTGACAACCCCACTGGCTGTAGCCTACCAGGCTTTGTCCATGGGGATTCTCTAGGTATGCAATCTGGGGCTTCCCTCAAGGCGAAGAGGCCAAGTTTGTGCCCTTGGTCAAGGTTACTGGCTACTGTGTCTCAGGGGGTGCCCCCAGAGGGTGGAATCTGACTGTGGCTGTTGGTCCCCTAACTTGGTCATGCAGTACATCCCACTGACTACAGTCAAGAGACAATTCATACCCAATCTTGAACCTATAAATTCATTGGAATAAAAAGAGGTAGCCGTGATGCACCATTTCAGCTTTTTCACTGGCAAAATTTATCACTAGCATTCCTCCCACCCCTCAACCCAGGTTCCCAAATCACCAAATTAAGAAGCATATAAAAATGTGCAACGCATCGATGCAGCTCAGCTCTGAAAATAGCAGCTGTAGCCACAAACCAAAGAACAGGCCTTTGTGAAAGAGTGAAAGAAGCTGTTAGTCCTGAGTTCATCTTTTAAGTCACAGATATAAACCGCCCCCCCCCCAACTACTAAAGTAACACCTTTAATCAAAGATAGGAATCAATCAGAGGAAAGTAGTATGTCCTAGCGCATTAGATTTTCCTATTCCTGCTAAGTTTCCAAGGTCCTGATTTCCCAGCCAGAGCCCAGGAGAGTATAAACTCACATGAAGGCAGCTAGTGGACCCATTGCAAAGGAGTAGGTTTGGCAGCATCAGCAGAGGCCAGGTTCAAGATGAAGCATGCACAACCAGGAGATGAATCACTTCTGAGCCATAAGAACCCAAGGTCTCCAGGGAACAGTGTCACAATCTGACCCTGGGCAATGCCATCAGGAACACAGCTCCTCTCTGATAGCTCTGGTGCACGCATCTCAAATCAAACTGTCCCTCATTTTTTAAACAATGTTGAATCTGTCTCCTCAGCCAAATTAACATCATTTAGGAAGATCAGTGAGTTTCAGAAACACTACTTTGCTAGACTTGAATCTAAACCACACAACTTCCTGAGCAGTTTCATATGTGGAGCTACCTTCCCAGCCAACACAGCACTTTTCTTGCCTGAAAAGGGTCAAGAGAGTCAGACTGAAAGCCCAGGCAGCCTGTGTTTTTCTGAGTGGCACTGAAGTCATACTTTAATCTACCCTGACCATGTTTAATTGTCTATTGCCCCTCATTAGTGATTCCAAGGCTGAAAAATTATGCAAAGTCCCTTACAGAGTTCAAGTTAGCTTGACAGATAAAAAGAGAGCTTGGCATATGGCTAAGTGGTAAAGAGATGGGGGGGTGCATAGGAAGGAAAGATAAAGGCTCAACTTTTATATACCTAAACCCAAAGCACAGGCAGGTACTGGGATAAGGGAATAAAAACTGTTTCTGGGCTTCCCTGGTGGCTCGGTGGTAAAGAGTCTGCCTGCCAACGCAAGACACACATTTGATCACAGATCTGGGAAGACTCCATACGCCATGGAGTAACTAAGCCTTTGCACCACAACTACTGAGTCTGTGCCCTAGAGCTCAGGTGCCACAGCTACTGATGCCCCTGTACCGTGGAGCCCGTGCTGCACAAGAGAAGCCATCACAATAAGCCTGTGCACCACCCGCACAGGAATGAAGACCCGGCACAGCCAAAAATAAACAAATTAACCCAATAATTTTACAAGAAAAGGAAATAGTCGCTCAGTCGTGTCTGACTCTTTGTGACCCCATGGACTGTAGCCTGCCAGGTTCCTTCTGCCCATGGACTTTTCCAGGCAAGAATACTGGAGTGAGTAGCCATTTCCTTTTGCAGGGGATCTTCCTGACCTAGGGGTCAAACCTGGGTCTCCTGCATTGCAGGTGGATTCTTTACCATCTGAGCCAGAAAAATTTAAAAAGCCAATGATCAGGTGTACCAAATTAAGTCTCCAAACTATAATTTTTCTCTTGTGAGAAAAGTTGCCTTACTAAAGTGTGCAGACCACAATAAATAAAAGCCTTTTTATAACTTGTTGAAACTTCTTAAACTCCACCAAATTTTTTCACTTCTTGGCACACAGATATGCTAATTTCCAACACACCTTAAAAAACCTTCCCTAAGTGGTCCTTGTCCATCTTGTTTCACTCTTCATTGGAGCAAATTTCTCAATCACAGCATCTGCCACCACCAGCTTGTCATGGCAGTGTTGATGCCAGCCAGCACTGTGGCAGAAAATCTCCTCCACGGAGTCTTGTCACTGCTGTGTGGAGATTAGCCCATTATGTTTAGGATTATGGGCATTGGTGATTGTTGAAAAGGGAACAAGTACAGAGACAAAATCCTGCGGTGTTGTACCGGAATCAAAGGTATTCCTCTGAACTGATGGTTTTCAATACATATTTAAGTAGAGAAATACAGACTCAAGTATGTATATATACATATATCCCTGTGCTTCATCCACTGAGGGGACCAGGGAACAGGCACCCAATAGCAATGAGCACTCTTAGCTTGATTTCTAAACACCCTGCTCTTCCAAATGAAACTAGAACTCTTTGGGGGACATGGCTGGTTCAGACTGAGAAAAGGTACACGATGAGCCTGGAACAACTTGTGCTTGAAGTGCTGAACAGTAGTTCATTCATCTTTTGAAATGAAGAATAGATATCCTAAACGATTCCCTTTGGCATCTCTGAAGCATTTACAACAGAAACAGTTTTTAATTCCATCTTCCCAGCTCCTGTCTTGTGTTCTGCCCCTTAAAAAGTGGAGTTTTTGCTTCCTTTCTGCACATGACAAAGGGTCACAGAAACACATGAAGGGGCTCCCAGTGGCCAAATCTGGGACAATGAGCATAAAAATCACAAAGTATCAAAATGACAGCAATGTATAGTAAGCACTGAGTAAAAGAGAAACCCATGAATCTGTAAGTAAACAAATAAAGGGAAGCCTTCCTTACAGAGTGCCAACCAGTAAGTGTAGGAAGGATGTGGGATTCAAACACACTACCTGGCTACCATCATGATAGTAATTTAGACAAGAAACAGCAACAGATGCTTAAACAATGGGGTAAAGTTTAAAGCGGAATGGGATATTTAGTCTCAAAGCACTAACTTACAAAATACTTCTTACGAACTTTTCAGCGGAGAAACCCACCAGGCACCACCTCAATTAAGTGATCGAAGTTAACATCAACAATTTAACATACTTCAAAAGCACATACCACAACAGCAACACTTCTGATATTCCTGCCAACAATACGTAACTAAAACCAAATCATGAGGAAGGCACCAACAAACCCAATTTGAGGGCACTCTGCAAAGGCTTTAATCTTCAAGTGTCAAGGTCATGAAAACAAACTTCAAGGATTGTTCCAGGCTGAAGGAAACTGAGACATGACTACTAAATGCAACACAATGGCTTTTTTCTGATGATAAAGGATATTATTGGGACCATTGGGAAAACTTGGTTATCTGAAGCTGGCAGTGTTTCCATGTTAATTTCTACTTCTGATGGATATGTGTGGTGATATAAGAGAATATCTTCAGTTACAGGAACTACACATTATAAAATATTACATAAGATACACTGTAGTGTTGGGACATCATCCTGCAACTTACTCTTAAAAATGATTCAGGGCAGAATTCCCTGGTGGTCTGGTGGTTAAGACTGTGCTTCCACTGAAGGGGGCCTGGGTTTGATCCCTAGTCAGGGAACTAGATCCCATGTGTTGCAACTAAAAAAGATTCTACATGCTGCAATGAAGATGGAAGATCCTGTGTGCCACAACTAAGACCCAGAGCAGCCAAATACTTTCTTTAAAAAAGAAGAAAAAAAAAATAAATCAAGCAGGTGGAGGAGGGCAGCAATCACATTAAAGGGATGGAAGGATCACATTCAGAAGTGAAATACCTAAAATTCTCCCAATTTCTTTTGCATCAAAAATATAAGAGCGCGCGCACACACACAAAAGACAATTTGCTAAAAGTGAAGATCTTTTTAATGTTTTTAGACACAGGTTACTTAAGATGGGGGCAGGGGTTGGGGGGAGAACAGTACTTAAAATTCCAAGGAACTAAGGTTAAGCAGAGACCACAACCAAATACTTGACAGGGGCACCTTATATTGATGCTGTTTTTCTGAGTCAGGAAAACATCCAAAGACCAGCAGTTCTTCCCAGCTTGCTTCCTTGATGATCACTGAGTGAGACTTTTATTTATCTCTCCATGTATCAATTGCTTAGTCCATATATCTGAATCCTCAGATAATTTAATGCAACTCAGTCATTCACTTTATCATATAATACTTTCACATGGATATAAATTTCTGATTCCCATGAATAACATTTCAATTATTGTTACAAAATGGCAAGATTCTTTGAGATCTCCACATAAGAAAAAAACTTGAGAAAGGTATATCACAGGGCTTCACAAATATGAAGCAAAACAGTTAGAATCTTGATATAAAATAATTCTTCCCAGGTTCAAATCTGTTTTGAATCCTTGAATGGTTCAATAACAACAAGACCCCATTTGTGAATGTTCTTTTTAAAAAGCCCAGCGAGCCTGTGAGTCAGCAGCAGGTGGTGCCTGCCTCACAGCCAGTGCTAGACACAAGAGGCTTGCGATACTTGCACTGAATCCAAACTCGGTACATTGTCAGTTGTTTTCCTCGATTCACTTGCAACCGGCGATCCACCAGGTTCTGAACCTTTTCCAGTCCAGCAGTAGTGAAAAGTGTGTCCAGTTCATCTAGTTTGGAAACAGATGTTTATATATTTTCCCCTGAAGAAAAAGCACCGTGTCTACCACTCCCCATGCTAAATGGTACTCTTTGAGACTGCTGTCCTGCCTCATAGACTTTAAGTGGTTTGGGCAGTATGGTTTAGCTACAATCGCAGTAGTGACTTGGTAGCAGCAAGTCCTCGTTTAGGCAGAGGAAGGCAAACCACGTGTGAAAGGTGGCCTGGAACGCACCGGGAAAGCCTTTCTAAGAGTCAGCTAATGGGAAAGAATTTTTTAGGGTTCTACGTACATCTTACAATCATATGCACAAACTGACATGTCAAAGCCATTTCTTTTTTTTTTTTTTTTAAGGGGAGAGGTTTCATCACTCACTAAAGGCTCAGAAAAGTATGTGACCTGAAGATGGCCCAGGGACAAAATATTCATATGGCACTGGTGGGGGTGAAAACTGGCAGCAGGACAAGCAGCAGAGGAAAGCAGCTCTGAGTTACACCTGGAACCCAGGGAGCAATGGGTTCACTTAAACTCAGGTGCACCTAAGGTACAACCCAGCTTCGAAGCTGAAACAGCTACAGTGCAGTCTTGCAAAACGAGCATGTGTCCTGTTTTGGACAAAGTGATGGAGGGGAAGAGCAGGCAGCAGAAGAACAAAGCAGGGACCAAAGGCTCATATAAGCTAAGCCTACTGAGAGAACATTGAGTAGTTCCAGGTGGCTGGGGGTAGGCTAAGGGGTGGGGAAGAGCAGGGAAGAGGCTGCAAAAGGTAGGCGGGGCGGGCCAGATGACGCCACTTCTGAAAGCACACGGAGGAATATGGTAATTAGTCCTGGGGGGGCTGTCAGCAAGAAGACAAGTGCTTCTTTGTCATACCTTGTGTGAAGAAGTATACTCTGGTGCCATCGCCTCTCACATAGAAATTTTCAGACAGACACTGACCTGCAGAGTGATGTAGTAGAGACCAGAGAAACTTTAAAGCACTTCTGTGAATTTCATGGCCAATTAAATGTGCATCAAGATATCAATTTCTGGGGCAGAGAATAGATCCTTTTCTAAGCTACTCTGGTACTTTGCAGGAATCTGAAGTCTCTCTTGGAGACGAGCAGCTCCAGGGGAATAATCAAATTTCAGTGTCAGTGAACACATGTAATTCTCAGCCCCCTATTTTACAGTGCTGCTTCAGGATGAAAATAGCTTGTTTCCTTCCTTCCTCCCCCATTAAATAAATAACACATACACTTTGTTTAAAAACAAAAGCAACTTTTAGGTGGCTTTCTGCCCCTTTAGAAACACACAGTAAAAATTCAAGGAATATAGCTGAGTTTAAGGAAATCTGAGACAGCCGCTATTCCCACTTCAGCGACTGTCCTTTTGCGTCTCTCCACGGTGTCCACATGCACCCTCATAAACAGGGTCCCATACAAACTGGTTTGTATCAAGGCCACACTTCCCCTTCTGCTGCTAAGCCCCCGACCTTCTCAGTTTAACAACCTGATGTGTAATCAATCCTTCTACGCCTTTTGAATGTCAAAGTAATCTTATTTATTTTTCCCTAGCTACTGTTAAACACAGGATTAAGTGTAAAATACCAACCCGCACAATGCTTTTCTCACTTGGTCACACAGCCAAGTCCACCCCCAACGAGAACAGTGGTATGGGGTCCACACCATGTGATAACACACATTACCCTATGCAGAGGCAGTCATTTTGTTTCCACGGTTTTGCTTATTACACACATACTATGTGCTGGTTCCTGAATAAATCCCCAAAGGATTGTTGGATTGAACAGATAACACCAAGGTGCTTTAAAAAAAAGGCCACAACCATTCCTATTTCTGCCTTTCATGGAGGAACATCGCTCTCTCTGAGTCAGCCAGCAATAGGTATCTCATTGCTGTTTCCATTTTCTTGAAGTTCTGTTTTCGGCCATTTGGATACGTTCTTCAGTAAATCAACTTTAAAACACTTCTCATCTGTTTTCCGGGTGGGTCACTGATCTTTTCCCTTATCAATCTGCCAGCAGTCCTATTTGAACAGCATAGATATTAAGTCTTTACTGTTCTATTAACTGAAATATTTGTCCTCAATCTGTCATTTGTCTTTTAACTTTTTAATGGCATCTTTTGCCATATCACACTTAAAACATACCACTCTTATCATGTATTAAATGGCTCTCTGTATGGAGCTATATAATTCGAGAGTCTCTATTTTATTCCACTAATTTGTGAGACTATTCTAATGGCAAAGCCATTGTTTTGATTACAGTGGGAAAAAATACCTTTTTTAAACCGAAGCTGAGCCATGTCATAGCGGCCATAATCTCGCAGAAGCATTATCCCCCCGGGCTTCAGAAGCCTGCTCAGCCTGTTGATAGCATTCTGCATCCTGAAGGGCAGCAGGGAACGAAGATCAGATCTCTTTAAGAACAGAGTCCCCTCCTAACAGCACCCCCACCCCCCCAAAAAAAGAACATGTCCCTTTTCTCTGTAGCGTTATTTGGAAAAGCCAGGGGACTTCCCAACACTGACACATCAGCCCTGAAATCTTAGCTCCTATGCTCTTGTTTCAGTTATAACCTGAGCTCACGCCCAAACCTCTAATGTACATACCTTCTGCTGTCTGCTTACAACTGTGGCTTCTATCCACTGCCTTCAGTATGAAGAGGGCTGCTCCTTCAGTAGGGATCCACTGTGGGGGAAGTTACATGCTCTCTGCCTGGCTCACTTCCCACTCCTCAGGGGGAAACCATCCCCACACTGGGCTCCCAGGATCTCTGAAAGGACCCCTGACCACCCAGTGAGGAGACTGCTAGTTGACCCACCTACCTGCCCACTACGCTCAAGATCTCTGCATACAGCCTGTCTCTTTCCATCTGTTGCATGAGGACTGAATCTCAAGAACTTTACAAGGTGACACAGTCTGTATGCAAATGAGTACTCTGGGCAGAGTGCGCTACACTTCCGACTGCATTTTCCATATATAGAGTCTCAGTGTAGGTTTCAGCTTTAACTATTGAAGAAGTATAAATGCTTTGAACTTAAAAACCACATGAAAGTCTAATTAAATACTGAATAACAAATTTCTTTTGAATAATGTTTTTAATTTTAATGTTTTGTTTCAGTCCATGTCAGTTTAAAACGCAGTGGTTTCTGTGGTGGCTCAGCAGTAAAGAATCCACCTGCCAGCGCAAGAGACGTGGGTTTGATCCCTGGTTTGGGAAGATCCCACATGCCGCAAAGCAGCCAAGCCTACGCGCCTTAACTATTGAGCCTGTGCTCTAGAACCCGGGCTCTGCAACAAGAGAAGTCACTGCAATTAGAAGCCCGTCTATTGCAACTACAGAGTAGTCCCTGCTCTGTGAAACTGAGAGAAGTGTGAGCAGCAACGAAGACCCAGCACAGCCAATATACAAATCAATGAAACTACATAGAGTTTACAGCATGTACGCTTCTGCAATTAATATTTAAAACCATGCCAGGCTGTTTGGGCTGTCTTCCACCGCCCTTATTTCATACTCACAATATTCCTATCAGGTCAAGTGACACAGTGCTATCCTAGAGGAAATGTGGGCTAGAGAAAGTCAATCACACCCCACCCCTCAAAGCACCCCGACTGATGCCGCTTCCTCGAAACAATATTTCAACTTCATTGGGATGACTGGCTGCCTATGTCCAGGAGCCTTTAATGGTATCTTTTAAGATAAACCAATCCACTTTCCTTTAATCTTGATTTTATGGAGTTTTCCTTACTAGAGAAGTTTTCCAAAGAACTTAAATATCGGAGAACACTTGATGAGTAAAGTTTCACTGTATATTTTGTGCTGTTAATAAGCCTGGTTTATTTAAAGCATTTAAAAAGCCAATAATGGGATGTTCTTGAATAGCTGTGGCATTCACAGTTCTAAGACATCATGCTATGTGATCATCAACAGGAAATTTTTCCACATACCCACTAAGATGACTCCCTTATTCTTTGGAGATGTTAAACCATTATCATAAGAAGAACCGACCACTGCAGTCAACAGACAGAGGTTTAGATGCTTGGAGTCCAACGTGGACTCCAAGACAAACTTAAGAAAAGTGGTTGACAAGCCTCTATTGCTTAGAATGAAATAGCTTCTTCCTGTCTATCAGAACATTAATGAAATCATCTTTATTAAGGTTCCAATTCTGAGATCAAGGTTCCCGATCAAAGCTTTGTTTTTGCTATGCTACTGGTTAAGGGACTTAAAACTTACTTGTCTGGAATGATTGCTGAGAGAACAAATATAAGGATGATGACGTCAAGACTATTCTCAGGCATTGGGTAACTCTTATCTTCATCACACAGATCATGAACAAAGGCAAAACACCGAGAAGGGTCATATGCTGAATTTGTCTGCAGACAGATGGAAGAGAGGTTAGAAAATGTTCATATAGCCTCAAGAAAAACCATCTTGCTTTAAACATAATCCCTGCTGCTTCCCACTGAGGGAGATAGCTCTTGTCATTACAACAAACATTGTTACTCTTAGGCTAAGGGAGCCTGTGAAATCCCACTTGTATGTTTAAAATGGTACATTCCTGACACCTTTACTTCTAGTCTTTATTCTGATTAGGAGTCACATCTGAGGACTGGAAAAAAATGAGGAAGGTAAGTGACTAAAAGGGCAAAGAGAAACCTCATAAGTAGGAAAACAAACCATATTGAAAAAGCATGATTTAAAGCAACTCCCACTACAGCATATTACACAGATCATAGATTCTCCAGGAAAATCTCTCTCTCCAGACGTGGAAGATTTAACCTACAATTTATTATCATTAAACTAATTTTAAAAAGTCTCACTATTCATCTGATATTGGCCCTTAAGAACAGTTTCAGAATCAGAAATTCCCTGGTGGTCCAGTGGTTAGAACTTGGCACTTATATGATTGCAACACACATTCAGGGTAACTTCCCTATCCTTATCTCTCTTCTCCAAAACTGTGATTTTGTTTCTCACTGCTGCTGCTGCTAAGTCGCTTCAGTCGTGTCCGACTCTGTGCGACCCCATAGACAGCAGCCCACCAGGCTCCCCCGTCCCTGGGATTCTCCAGGCAAGAAAACTGGAGTGGGTTGCCATTTCCTTCTCCAATGCATGAAAGTGAAAAGTGGAAGTGAAGTCGCTCAGTCACGTCCAACTCTTTGAGACCCCATGGACTGCAGCCCACCGGGCTCCTCTGTCCATGGGATTTTCCAGGCAAGAGGACTGGAGTGGGGTGCCGTTGCCTTCTCCATGTTCCTCACTGGTCACAGCTAATTAACAGGACAAGTAGACAGTCAGCTGATCTGAGTCAATCAGACTTTCTGGGGACTCTGGAATCAAGACACTGTCATTCAGGTGAGGTTCTGGGAACACTTGAAGAGGGGAGACTTATAAGGGACTGAGATGGGCAAGTACATTGGGCCATGTATAAAGCCAGGAAAAACCTATCAGAGAAAACCGGGCTGCAAAGGAAAAAAGCAAGCAAAAGGCAAATGGGCAATGAGAGGGAAAACACCATGACCTTGAGGGAGGCGCTGTGACAAAAGAAGGGGGTGGCAGCATCTCACCAGCGTGCCTTTGGTACCTGACACTTTGTCAGGGCTGAGTTTTAGTCCTGGCTACACCATATGCCCTTGAGATCTATGACATTCCCTTTAATTAGCTGCGCTTGTCTACAAGTTTCTGTAACTTGTAACTCAATCCTAAATGAAACAATCATTTCATTTCAATCCTTAAAACATGAGTTTAGGAAGGTCAAGAGACCTGCCCAACGTTCCACAGCAGGAAAGCAGCAGGTTCCATCATCACGTTTAGCCAATTCCTCTACTCCAGGCTACTGCAGACCACAGCACAATAAGCAAATAGTTTGAGACCTTGATTTTTATGAGGCCCTTTTCCCCTTAAGTCAGTGAAACTTACTGATAGGAGCACTGGACTTACCTGGACCAGTTCTACAGCTGTGGAAGAAAAATCACAACAGTAAACAAAGAGGCTTGGGTCACTGAAATGGGCAGGAAAAAAACCACAGCAGAGGCATTAGATTACAAACTGGATGATGTCGATTCTCTACACTATGCAGCAGAGTTAAAATATCAAAGGCACCACATGTTAACAAAGTAACAGGTTTAACACTCACTACTTTCTCTGATGACAAAGACAACTTATAAGTCAATTAAGTCAAAACAATCCATAATTGGATAATGTAGACATCTAATCTCCTGTAACCCACAGCCCCCAGTAATTGCTGTTACCATTCGATTATACTAAGAGTTCCAAGAAACAACAATGCATCACTTTTTTCTTTGCTGACGTGCTGTTAAGACTACAACAAACCTTACTTGTTAGTTTGTAGAATTGGGAAGACTGTGTTTCCCACACCACAACCAACCTGTAGACAGAAATCAAAAATGAACTATTAATCACAGAATTCACAAGGAATTAATTCCCTAAAGTAAATAAATAATCAACAATAGACAATTTGTCTTACTGTATTAGGAAAGGTGTAGTGACTAGAGCTAATCATGACACTCCCTGCCCGTGACCTCAGGAACCCTTAAAGAGGTAGCCATAGTAGACGAGAGTATGGGCTTTTATCAGCAGGATGGGACCTGGCCTGTGGAAAAAGAGCATGGGCTGCTCTTACTTTTTGAGTTTGGGCAAATGGTCCTGTAAACAGAGTATTTTCTTACTGAGCTCCACTATACCATTACTGGAAAAATGTTTCTAGTAGACTGGATTGAAAAAGTCATGAAGGGAACCATGGCAACACTATCCTAAGTTCAGTGCTGGGTGTGGTAATAATGAAAACAGCACCATTTACTCAGAGCGTACTGTGTGTCAGACACCATCCTCAGCCATTATATAGACATTATCTCAATTAACCCCAGTAATAACTATGAGGCGGAAGTCCCATTCCACTTGGGGAGGATCAGGGACCAACACAAAGTCATGTCAGAGGACTCAGTCCCAAAACTAATCAGCTTCTGGTGGCGTGTGTGGTCACTTTTGTGAATATTCACTTTACAGTGCACACTTTTCTTTTTCAGGTCTAGCCGAGCCTCTACCACACATCCAGACTGAGAAGACAAGAAATCTCCCACATCTGAAAAGCAGGCACCATCCTACCTAACCTCTCCATCTCATAACTGTATCAGAAGTAAAAGAAGCTGTCTTCTGACCTGGGACTCTCTACCAGATGGCAGGGTTAGCAGGACACTACAACTTTTGGACAGAATATAATGTTCCCAGGTAGCACCTCAGCTGATTTATCTTTGTTTGTCATGACCAGGGCATCTGGTCTGCATCTAGGACATTTCAACAGCTCAAAAATGCAGGTGATTCCAGGCCAACAAAAAGGAGGTAAGTCTAGTCAGCGTCATCATCAGAAGTTACTTTGGGGCTCAGCCTCTCTATTGCCACCCTCTGTGCATAAGACAGCCTCACTAATCCCACTGCCAGGACAATAAAGGGAGGTTACCTCGAGCATTCGGTAGGTGGCAGAGGATCCAGGAAACTCATTAGCACAGATTTCCAGGTGATGGAGTTTCTGAGTTACACTCTCTTCCATAAGAAGTGGCTGTGTCTTATCTCCAAGGCTAACAGAAGAACAACTATGCTGTTCTTCTATTGTTAAATCAGATCCATCCTCACCGCTTCTATAGTATTCATATACTTCATTCTTCTTATTCTCTGAGAGCAAATTCGTCAAGTGATTTTGGCTAGGTGCGAGCTCTGGGAATTCAGTAAAAAGCCAATGTCTATCCTTGAAAAACCCGTTTTCATGGATTTTGTAGAAGTTGTTCCAATATTTGTTGGCGTTGACCTCATAATCAGCTGTAAATATTTAAGAAAGAATTTTAAGAACCATCTCTCAGTTTTATTTGTATACAATATAAATTATCACCCTGCTTCACCAAATTTTATATGAAAAGTTATACTCAAGTAGAGCCTCAGTCTCAGAGCTGGTGGTCATTTGGTCCTATCACACTTGACTTTGCTCTCTATCTTGTCCTTCCAGGGAGTTTCAACTTCTGCCAGAAAACTTACTACCTATCAATTCTCCTCCCACATCTTTAGATGGCTCTTAACTATTGGGAAATCCTAATATTAAGCAAAAAACCTGTCTAATCATTTCTGGTCAAAAGGTCCTACTATTTCTCATACAGAACAGCTCTTTCGTATTTGAGGGCCATTATTTCCCTTTCTAAAACCTCTTTTACAAGCTAAATGTCCCAGGTTCTTCAGTTATTCCCCATGTGAAGTCAATGGTTATAATACAGGTATGATACTGTATCTTCTTTACATTATATTCCTGAGTCTGTGGTTCTTTATAGTGTGGAGCCCAGAAATGAATTCACTACTAACAGATACCAAGCATGGAAACAGAAAATGATGACAAGAGGAAAAGTGTTCCGATAAGAAGAGATCTGATGATAGAGGACAGGACAGACTCAAGTATGGACTATTTAAAAGAAACCTGTGTTATTCAAGGTGATCAAGGCAGTCCTAGATTTCAGTTTTACTTCTTATTTTTGAGATAACACTGGCTTATAACTAGATTTTAGCTTTCTGCTCCTTGCCAATACAGAGCTTTGACTAGTGTAGTAGAAGAATAAAAACCTAAGAAACTGGATCTCAATTCTACCACTACTAACTAAACTGCTTACCTCTGGGCAAGGCACTTAATGTCCTGAAGTCCAAGTTTCTTTAACTGTAAAAAGAGGATATTGGACTATATGATTTTCAAAATCCCTTTCAACCTTAATTTGCTTTGATGTAGTCTTTGTCAAACTATGTAAGGTTAATATTTCATAACTGGACTCTTGTACTTGTTCAGAAATATTTCTGTGGGTACTACTCTGCAATTTCTAGTGCCACCTTCAACTGTCACTTAGAACACAGGCCCAACCAGTTCTAGTTTTACTAACTAGGAATATTTTTCAGTGAAATCATCCACCTCTTCAGAAGAGGCTTCTTTTTCTTTGGCCAGACTTATTTCCACTCTGATTCATCCACCTTTCCTTTGCAGAAGCCTTACCACCTCATAGCCACCACACAAGGAAAAGACACATAACTCACGATTTGTTAGCCAGCCACCCCTCACCCCCCATCATTTAGAATCTGACCACTTGAATCCAGCTGTAATAGCAACATTTCCTCGGGCAAAATGTAATGATGTAGAAAGAATATTCTCTAAGACAATCATGTTGCCACAGGTCAGTCATATTGATATGGGTCTAGTCAACATAATTAAAGACTTAGTGAAGCTGCTCAGTCGTGTCCGACTCTTTGCGACCCCATGGACTGTAGCCTACCAGGTTCCATCATCCATGGGATTTTCCAGGCAAGAATACTGGAGTGGGTTGCCATTTCCTTCTCCAGGAGATCTTCCCTCCCCAAGGATTGAACCCAGGTCGCCTGCATTGTAGGCAGACGCTTTATCACCTGAGCCACCAATGAAAGACTTAAGTCACTAGAAAACGCTATCGAGATACAGTTATCCTCTTCCAAACAAAAAAGCAAAACCAAAACACCCTTTATGCCCTAACAAGATGTCAAGGCACAGCCCTTTCCCAGCCTTGCCCAACCCCTCCCCTTCTCGTTCTATCCCAGAGTTCTGTATCAGACCAGTAACAAAGACTCTCGGGGCCTCGGTTCTCTGGCTTCTCCGGAGAGCATGTCCAGCAGTACGCAGGCTGTCATTACCACTGAGGGTCCACCTGGGCGCACCTTGCTTCTCCTGGCACACCCGCTGAGTGCTGTTCTCCTGGACTTTCCTCTCTGCCTCCGCGGCCTGCTCCTCCGACCACTCCACGTTGTCCCTGGGGAAATGAAATGGGCAGCTTAGGCGCCTCAGGTTTTCGCCGCGGGCAGGGAGTCGCTGGCCCCGAAGCGCCTCTTCCGTGGGAGGAGAGGGCCAAGAGTAGGTCCGCAGGACTCTGGTCGGCGGTCAGGGCCTTCTCAGAGTGCTCTGCGGCGCTGGGACAGGGCGAACCGCAGGCCGGGCGAAGGGTAGGGCACTTACCAGGCATTGTGGTGAAAGACGCGAGCGGGGTCGCTCAGAAACCGGCTCCCGAATTGCTGCCTCTTCCCGCAGACGGCTGCAGGATCGCCTTCAGGGAAGGAGCCGTCCATGACACCGGAACCGGAAACACCTACTTTCCCCTCACGCGCGAAGGCTCTGCAGGCCACACCCCTTTCGGAAATCGCAAGGTCTGGGCGGGAAAACACGGAGGCCGGGTGGGGCAGTCATGAAGTCTCCCGTTGAGGCGGCTTTCGGACTCTGCCTGGTGGGATGGAGCTATTTGGGAAGGAGAGTCAGCGGGTTTTCGCCCCGGAGTCTTTAGTCCTTCAACAGGCGGGCCAGAAAGTGGTAGACGTTCCACTTGAGCCTCCTAATTCTAGGATGCTCTAACAGGTCCCCAGTTTCTCTTAAGTTGTAAGACAAAAATTTTTGAATCACTTTAATAATTAGATAATTACCTCGATTTACTGTAGAGTAGTGGCCAAAATAATTGAGAAAAATAGCAAGCAGGGCGAGGAAATAGGGCAGTTTTCCAGCTTTTCACAGTGTGAAAAAGGAAAGAAAAAAGTGTGTGTTGTGTGTGTGTGTGTGTTGTTGATATCCACACTTTTTCTGGAGAAGGATATGAAATGAATTTTGAGAACACGAAGTTTAACCGTCAAATCACATATCCAAGGACAAGTTTAAAAGTATAACCCCACCACCTAACTTTTTGAATTATCCATATGAAAGCTTATTTGCACAATCAGAATTGTAATACATACACATATATAATTAATACATTTCCAGCCTTACATTTGCTTCGATAATTGCCACAAACTTACAAAAGAAGGAAGTATGCTGTCAATATAAGATAAAGTTAATTGAGATTTCCAGAAGAGGGATGACTACCATTTGGAAGAAGAGAAGGGATTCGTTATTTAAGTAATATAGTTCTAGGTTTAACACACTGGTAACCAGTGATAGCTTATTGCTGAATCTTTCCATGGTGGTGGTGGTGGTTTAGTCGCTAAGTCGTGTCTCACTCTTTTACGACCACATGGGCTGTAGCCTACCAGGCTCTTCTGTCAGTGGGATTTTCCAGGTAAGAATACTGGAGTGGGTAAGCCATTCCCTTTTCCAGGGGATCTTCCCCACCCACGGACTGAACCTGAGTCTGCATTGCAGGAGGATTCTTTACCAACTGAGCCACCAGGGAAACCCGTCTTTCCATAGGCAAAACCAAAGGGAGCGATGATTCTATAACTTTCCCTCCAAAAAAAAAAAAAAAGGAAACAAACCCTAAATCACAAAGAAAAATACAGGAGTGAATAAAAAAGATGACAGTAAAGAACTTGTAGTTTATTTGGAAACAATACTGTTTTGCTATTCTCATGGTCTTTTGAAACATTTTGAACAAAAGCTCCTTTCCAAAAAGCAAGTACAAGAATTTTTATCTTTTCTCAAGGTCGGTTGTGTAGATAAGGTGGTTGGTTCATATTTATTCTTGATATCTTGTTCTGTCATCTACAGGTTTCTTTTTTTTCTCTCTCCCCACACCGAAAGATTTGTGGTGCCGGTCAACAGTCCTATTGCATATTTTCTCCCAGATAGCTCACACTGTCTTCACTTGAAGTTACTTGCTATATTAGTTGCAATTAGAGTCATTTAAAGTGTCAAGCAAGTTGGGCCTTTCATTAAGATGTGACAAAGTATCCTAATCTTAACTTTTATACAATTACCTTTGGTTGGCCTGTAAAACTCATTTTTCTCCATCTTTTGAAGCACCTACAATAATATTTCAGAGGAATTTGGACGACATCTGTGAGTCCTTCATGGTATCAGGCTGTAGAGTCAGCAAGAACTACCTTTCAGAGGAGCTAAGGGTCCCTCTGCTGGTGAGTAATGAGAATTCTCCCAGCTCAGTGGGTGGCAGGGGTTCAAAGCAGGGAAAGATTGAGAAATTTCATTCTGGATTATGGCCTTGAGTGTTAACCCTGGACTGAGGTAGTTAATTGTTTCAGGCTTTTCTTTCAGTTCCAATCAGTGGAAAGTTTTGGGCTGTGTAAGCATGTGCTCTGGAACTGAAGACGGGTGAAGGGAGCCTACTGTCCTAATTTGCTCTCTTTTAACATTTCATCGACCCTGGACAGCCTTTGTAGCAGTCCTATATATTGTTGGTTTAACAATGTCAAATTTTAAACAGCTTTTGTGATGTTTTTTCCTTATTACAAATAAATATAAGATTACTGTAGAACATTTAGAAGATATATATAAGGCAAAAGAAGAAAAGAAAATATCATACCCCACCCTTAGTTTAGCACATTAGACACTTTGATTTATATCCTTCCAGTGTTTCTTGTTTATAGAAATAATTTTTAAGTTAAATAGTTTTAGAACAAACTACTTTGTGCCCCTCCCTGCTTTTTTACAGCTTCACTGAGGTAAAGTTGACATACAATTAAATTCATCCATTTAAAATGTACAGGTTGATGAGTTTTCATAAAACTATGTATTTGTGCAACACCATCATAGTTAGGGGCTTCCCTGGTGGCTAACACGGGAGAGTCTGCCTACAATGCTGGAGACCTGGGTTCAACCATAATTAAGTTTTAGAACAACTCCATAAAGTTCTCTCATTCCTTTTAGGAGCTTTGCAATTGTGAATATTATCCTTTTATTTGAAGTATCTTTTACAACATCATTTTAATGACCCTTGTGTTGTTTTGGATAGTTATACCATGATGTATCAGACAATTAGGCTACTTTGTTTCTTACTACTAAAAATTCACCATAAGAAAAATCCTTATAACTAAATCATTTTGTACCTTCATTATTATTTCTTTAGGATTAATTTCTAGAAGTGGAAGTGCTGAGTCAATGGTTAAAATTAGCTCTGTTACGAAGCTCTGTGTTGTTTAGTTACTAAGTCATGTCTGACTCTTTGTGACCCCATGGACTGCAGCATGCCAGGCTTTCCTGTCCTTTGCTATCTCCTGGAGTTGCTCAGACTCCATTGATTTGGTGATGCTATCTAACCATCTCATCCTCTGTTGCCCCCTTCTCCTGCCCTCAGTCTTTGGTCAGAGCATTTTATCTGTCTGCTCACGGTTACACATCTAGGTCCGAGAACAGGATCCAGCACACAGTATGCAGCTCAGGAAATAACTAGTGAACTGGCTGAGTACCTGTTGCTATATTGCATTCCATCAGAGAGAGGCCAACTTATGCTGTTGTCAACAGTGTGTGATAATTTAATAGAATGTTTTTCTGTTAAGAATAATTTTAATAGAAGCTATCCTAGATTTTCCAGGACAGATCTACTTAAAAATATTCTGTTCTGTTAGGCCAACTTATGCTGTTGTCAACAGTGTGTGATAATTTAATAGAATGTTTTTCTGTTAAGAATAATTTTAATAGAAGCTATCCTAGATTTTCCAGGACAGATCTACTTAAAAATATTCTGTTCTGTTAGCCCATTGACCCAAGGAAATATCCCAGGAATTCTAATATTTTGGCATCCAAATGAAATCTCTTAGGTTTTCTTGTTATACTTACACAGCCATAGCAAAAAAAACCCAAAAAACTTGTCAAACTGAATTTTGTTTTATGGATAGAAAATGTTTATTTATTTTTGTCCCAATCATAAAAATTATAAAGAATGGCAAATATTTTTAGACAGTTTTGAATATTCAAGGTAACACAAAATTACTTCAGGCTTATTTCATTGAACAGTTTTGGGAGCCTTCATTATCTTCATTACTTGTTCCTGGCATGTTATAATTTTACATTATAAGCCACTGTCTCCATCAGTGTGGAACATGTGTTTTCCTTTTTTTAGAAAAGAGAAAAGGTAATGGAGTATATACACTTAAATATGTTAAAATAATAAATGTTATGGTGTTTATATTTTTCCATAATAAAAAATTGCAACCCCTCACCAAGAAAGAGGGTGTGAGATCAGTTGTTTTTCAGAGTAATCCAAGGGATCAGGATTAGGATCCTTAGGAAAACCCATATCTAATCAAGGTTCCCTGGGGGATGGCAAAATTGTTCCCTGAAACTGAAAGGTCATTCTCTTGTGTTGCTTCTGGCCTCTTTCACAAGCAATAAAAAAATAAAAAGAATGCCACTAAGTCACATAAACTCAGATACTTATTGTTGAGAGGGCTGTTAGGAGGTCAGAGAGCAGCCCTGTGTTAAGTACCATCTTTGCTTTTATCCTTCCTGCTAAGGCCCAGGCAGCTTTGAGGTGCCCCAGGTGGGGGCAGCAGAGTGCAGCTGGTTGCTAGAGAAATCACCCCAAGGCATCTGCTGCTGCTGCTGCTGCTGCTGCTGCTAAGTCGCTTCATTCGTGTCCGACTCTGTGCGATCTCAGACGGCAGCCCACCAGGCTCCCCCGTCCCTGGGATTCTCCAGGCAAGAACACTGGAGTGGGTTGCCATTTCCTTCTCCAATGCATGAAAGTAAAAAGTGAAAGTGAAGTCGCTCAGTCGTGTCTGACTCTTCACGACCCCACGGACTGCAGCCTACGAGGCTCTTCTGTCCATGGGATTTTCCAGGCAAGAGTGCTGGCGTGGGGTGCCATTGCCTTCTCCCCAAGGCATCTATTTACCAGTTAAGAATTAGGAAAGGGAAACCATACTATGACTTAAACTTTTTTACTGGTCAGAATGCAAAAGATGTCAATGTTTCCAGCTGCTGAGGATGTATTAGACGAAAGCAAGAATAATTTTGATATCTATGAAAAAGTAGTTTGTGATGAGCTGTTTAGAAAACATAGTTTCATTGTCGAAAGCCCTTGAAGCCTTTCCGTTTTCTTTTTCTTCCTGTGTCTGTGTCACATTCACTGATATCTGAAGAGGACGAGAATACAGAATTGTGGAAGGCATTCCTGTTCACGTGGGCATCGTGTAACTTTAGGTCCTTCGGGGAAAGTAATTCTTGGCAGACATTCCAGGACCATGTATAAGTAGAAAAGGTGTCATAAAAGGACTCATTTTTACTCTCTATTCCAATCAAATCTCCCCGAATCTTCCGCCAGAGGTTTAGCATTTGTTTCCGGTGCTCAAGGGCAATTCCCAAGTTATAGGTTTCTGTAGCTCTCTTTACCTGCAGTGAGAGAGCAGTAGTTTATAGTAGTTACCGCAAAATATCTTTGGTTTCTGGACCACAATTCTAGATACCCCAAAGGTTATTTTTTCAAGTTACTTGAATGTCACTGAATTTATATATTAGGTAGTGCCTCTTGAGGACACATGAGTTAGCAGTGGATGAACAATGAAAATGTATTACTTAGTAGTAGTGAGATATTAAGAAATTTTATAAGAATTTAAAAACATGGTAGACTAAAACAAGGAGGAAATGTGGGATGGAGATGGGCTCTTAGAACAACACAAGTGCCAAGGACAGCACTCTGTCCAGCCTACAGCAGGAAGGCAGAAGATGCTGAGCTAAGGAGGTCCACAAGAAAAATGAAATGAAAACAGCCCAGTTGTGTTTGACTCTTTGAGGCCCCATGGACTGTAGCC
This sequence comes from Ovis canadensis, assembly GCF_042477335.2. Taxonomy (NCBI): domain Eukaryota; kingdom Metazoa; phylum Chordata; class Mammalia; order Artiodactyla; family Bovidae; genus Ovis; species Ovis canadensis. The sequence goes on along the minus strand of NC_091255.1, from coordinate 55,272,486 downwards.
CTCCAGGCTCCTCTGTCCATGGAATTCTCCAGGCCAGAATACTAGAGTGGGTAGCTATTCCCTTCTCTAGGAGATCTCCCCAACCCAGGGATCAAACCCAGGTCTCCAGCATGGCAGGCTGATTCTTTACTGTCTGAGCCACCAGGGAAGCCCGGAGGTCCACAAGGATTTGATTAAATCTAAGGATTAGGTGGCCATGGGAAAGTATTCCAGGGAGAGGAGACAGCATAACAAATGCTCCAAGGCAATTCATCCCAGAGCTGGTAGGGGAGTCCAGGCCCTAGCGTATCACTAAAGAGTTAACTTTGAGGAGAGGCAAGTCAGATGTTGTTGCCGTAATCAAGGCCTAAGACTTGTTCTCAGTGAGGTTGGGGAGACCCCTTTTGTCAGGGAAAGTCATGCTGTAGCGAGACACTTTTCTGTGGGAAGTGCAGTGAGACCCTCAGTTGTGTGGAGCAGAAAATACAGTTGAAATATGCTGCCATTGCCGAGAGGGAAGCATTTATTTCTTAAGCAGGACAGTGACAGGTTGGATCTTCTTAGGACCCATTCTCCATAGCAGCTGTGTGGAGAACAGGTGGAGCTGTGAGGAAGGGATAGCAGGTTGGAAGTTGTTGTCCAGGTAAAGCCTAACGAGGGCTTCAGTTTAGGCAATAGCAATACAATGGAATGAATGGGACAGATTTGAAAAATCTTTGGGAAAATGGGAGTAGCCAGATTTGGTGATTAGTATAAGTGGGGAATGAGGAAAAAACATAACTTAAGGATGGTTGCCAAATTCAGACTTAAATTGAAGAAAGTGGGGAATACCACTACACCATTCAGGTATGACGTAAGTCAAATCCCTTATGACTACACAGTGGAAGTGAGAAATCGATTTAAAGGACTAGATCTGATAGACAGAGTGCCTGATGAACTATGGACGGAGGTTCGTGACATTGTACAGGAGACAGGGATCAAGACCATCCCCAAGAAAAGGAAATGTCAAAAAGCAAAATGGCTGTCTGAGGAGGCCTTACAAATAGCTGTGAAAAGAAGAGAAGCGAAAAGCAAAGGAGAAAAGGAAAGATATAAGCATCTGAATGCAGAGTTTCAAAGAATAGCAAGGAGAGATAAAAAAGCCTTCCTCCCCGATCAATGCAAAGAAATAGAGGAAAACAATAGAATGGGAAAGACTAGAGATCTCTTCGAGAAAATTCCAAGGGAACATTTCATGCAAAAATGGGCTCAATAAAGGACAGAAATGGACCTAACAGAAGCAGAAGATATTAAGAAGAGGTGGTACGCAGAAGAACTGTACAAAAAAAAATCTTCACAACCCAGATAATCACAATGGTGTGATCACTCATCTAGAGCCAGACATCCTGGAATGTGAAGTCAAGTGGGCCTTAGGAAGCATCACTACGAACAAAGCTAGTGGAGGTGATGGAATTCCAGTTGAACTATTTCAAGTCCTAAAAGATGATGCTGTGAAAGTGATGCACTCAATATGCCAGCAAATTTGGAAAACTCAGCAGTGGCCACAGGACTGGAAAAGGTCAGTTTTCATTCCAACCCCAAAGAAAGTCAATGCCAAAGAATGCTCAAACTACCACACAATTGTACTCATCTCACATGCTAATAAAATAATGCTCAAAATTCCCCAAGCCAGGCTTCAGTAGTATGCGAACCGTGAACTTCCAGATGTTCAAGCTGATTTTAGAAATGGCAGAGGAACCAGAGATCAAATTGCCAATATCTGCTGGATCATGGAAAAAGCAAGAGAGTTCTAGAAAAACATCTATTTCTGCTTTATTGACTATGCCAAAGCCCTTGACTGTGTGGATCACAATAAACTGTGGAAAATTCTTGAAGAGATGGGAATACCACACCACCTGACTTGCCTCTTGAGAAGCCTGTATGCAGGTCAGGAAGCAACAGTTAAAACTGGACATGGAACAACAGACTGGTTCCAAATAAGAAAAGGAGTACGTCAAGGCTATATATTGTCACCCTGCTTATTTAACTTATATGCAGAGTACATCATAAGAAGCGCTGGGCTAGATGAAGCACAAGCTGGAATCAAGATTGGCAGGAAAAATACCAATAACCTCAGATATGCAGATGACACCACCCTTATGGCAGAAAGTGAAGAAGAACTAAAGAGCCTCTTGATGAAAGTGAAAGAGGAGAGTGAAAAAGTTGGCTTAAAGCTCAACATTCAGAAAATGAAGATCATGGCATCCGGTCCCCTCACTTGATGGCAAATAGATGGGGAAACAGTGGAAACAGTGGCTGACTTTATTTTTGGGGGCTCCCAAATCACTGCAGATGGTGATTGCAGCCACGAAATTAAAAGATGCTTACTCCTTGGAAGGAAAGTTATGAGCAACCTAGACAGCATAGTAAAAGAGCAGAGATGTTACTTTGTCTACAAAGGTCCGTCTAGTCAAGGCTGTGGTTTTTCTAGTAGTCATGTATGGATGTGAGAATTAGATCATAAAGAAAGACTTGATGCTTTTGAACTGTGGTGTTGGAGAAGACCCTTGAGAGTCCCTTGGACTGCAAGGAGATCCAACCAGTCCATCCTAAAGGAGATCAGTCCTGGGTGTTCATTGGAAGGACTGATGTTGAACCTGAAACTCTTATACTTTGGCCACCTGATGAGAAGAGCTGACTCATTTGAAAAGACCCTGTTGCTGGGAAAGATTGAGGGCAGGAGGAGAAGGGGACGACAGAGGATGAGATGGTTGGATGGAATCACTGACTCAATGAACATGGGTTTGGGTAGACTCTGGCAGTTGGTGATGGACAGGGAGACCTGGCATGCTGTGGTTCATGGGGTTGCAAAGAGTCAGACATGACTGAGCAACTGAACTGAACTGAAGGTTGGCTCTTGGCCTTCAAGTCTCAGTGCCTAGGGAGATGGTAGTATGGAATCCTCGAGGAAGAGCCAGTTTGATGTGTAAGATGATGAGTTTGGTTTTGGATGCGTCCAGCTGGATATGCTGTGAGACAGCAGGGTAAATATGCTCAGCAGGTAATCAGTGAGATGAGGCAGTACTGGAAAGATGTCTAGGCCAGTGACAGTTAAGACTGATCAGGTGTATAGGTGGCAGCTGAAACAAGGCGAATCAGAGTGTAGGAAGATTGAGGGTAGGAACGGTGTTTTTTATTCTGTGGTATCTCCTAATCTCAGAACCTTGTTAACACTGGATAAATATTTACTGAACAAGTGAATGTGTTTAATAAGAAGAGCAGTAAGATGAGACTAGAAAACTAGGAAATATCAAGACTTAAGGAACTTAAATGTCCACTGACAGATGAATGGATAAAGAAGATGTGGGTTTATATATATACAGTGGAATACTACTCAGCCATAGAAAAGAATGAAATAAGGGCATTTCCAGCAACATGGGTGGATCTGGAGAGTATCATACTGAGTGAAGTAAGTCAGACAGAGAAAGACAAACATATGATATCACTTATATGTGACATCACAAAAAGATGATATGGATTAACTTACTTACAAAATAGGAATAGGCTTACAGACATAGGAAACAAACTTATGGTTACCAAAGTTTGAAGGGGGAAAGGGGGGAGGGGTAAATTAGGAATTTGGGATTAACAGATATACACCACTATATATAAAATACATAGATAAAAAACAAGGACCTATTTTATAGCACAGGGAAGTATAATCAATATCTTATATAACCTATAATAAAAAAGAATCTGAAAAAGGATATATTTATTTGTGTATGTATAACTGCATCACTTTGATGTATACCTCAAACACTGCAAATCAATTGTACTTCAACTATAGAAAAAAAGGGTGAACCTCAGGAAATAGAAGAGAGAGGAAAGATACAGAGAGACACATAGAATTGAAGATGCATTGTAAAGGCTAAGAAAGTGAAAGTGTTAGTTGCTGAGTTGTGTCTGACTCTTTGCAACCTCTTGGATTGTAGCCCACGAAGCTTCTGTCCATGGAACTCTCCAGGCAAGAATACTAGGAATGGGTAGCCATTTCCTTCTCCCAATTCTTTACCATCTCAGCCACCAGGGAAGCCCCATTGTAAAGGCTAAGGAAGTAGAATGTGTCTTGGAGAGCTTGATCATTAGTGTCAAATGCAGAAGGGAGCTGGCATAAAATAAATACACCACAGTTTCTTTCTGGGAGACAAAAGTTGCTAAGAAGTGAGGGCACGAAAGCAGACACCCAGTACAGAGTTGGGGTTAAAGTGTGGATTCTACAGAATCCAAGGTACCTATGCTTATAATTCTGGTTTTATTACTTTCTAGCTGTGTGCCTTTGGGCAAACCATGTAACCTCTCTGTGCATAAAAATGACAAGGAGTAACAGTGCCTAATGCAAAGGTTTGTTGTGGTAAGTAAATGAATTAGTACCTATAAAGTACTTGTAGAGTGCGTACAGAGCACACTCCTGGTACCTAGGAAACGTAATTAAACTACTATTACTGTTATTCTTTTAGCTGCCATAATAAAGATTCAGTCACTCATCACAATTCCCTGAGTACAACCCTCACCGTGACTGCTGGTTTACTACCTTAACTAGTTGCTGTCTCCAGCATGAAACAAATGAATGCCCCAGAAATGATGCTGGGTACAACTCCAAAGGAGAAATGATCTGGTCTTAAGGACAGAGAACAGAAAAAAAAAAAATCTTGGTTTTATGGTTGTAGTGTGTATGTGCTCAGCCATTTCCAACGCCCTGCAACCCCATGCCCATGGGTCCATGCCCTCTGCCAGGCCCCTGTGTCCATGAGACTTTCTAGGCAAGAATACTGGAGAGGGCTGCCATCTCCTCCTCCAGGGGATCTTCATGAGCCAAGGATAAAACGGGTCTCCCATGTCTCCTGTATTGCAAGCAGATTCTTTACCGCTGAGCCACCAGGGAAGTTCTATGGTTGTAGTAATGAAGTGGAAAACATTTTTGTCCATGGTTTCTGGGAAGGCATTCAACAGTGAATACTCACGTGTGGTTTAATAGCAGCTGCATCAGCCACTGTCCAGTTCTGCTTTCTCTTGAGTATTTGATCAATGGTGAGGATATCAGTTGAGTAGCCTGAGGTAGGGTCAACAGGTTTTATATTTGCTGCCTTTATAAACATTTAAAAAAGAAGGTGAGTAACATATTTAAGTTGAATTGCATAACAAAGACAAAATACACAGAAATATACTGTATTATGAAAGGGTGTGTATATGATTTATAAGATTATTTCTACACCACTTGTCAGTTGCTTCAAGGCACCTGGTATAGTGCCATGTGTAAATGGCATCAAGCAAACTCTCTTAATAGTGAAGCCTAGTCACAAGACAAGTATAGACCAGAGGATGGTTTATGTTTGGGATGGATGTAGGGAGTAGAGAGGCACCAACTCCATCCTCACTCAAACTTGCAAAGCATTGAAAATGACTGTGCCCTCCACAGAGCACAACCTGGACTACTTCCAAAATTCTCACAGGAAACCAGCCATCTGTTTTTCCCTGTTCCTGGACTGCTGAACAGTGTTGATGGAAATCATATAAATATGCAGATTGCTTTCTTTGAAAATGTGTATGACCCAGGCTCATCCAGGTTCTCAGTACTGCTTGACATTACTTTTCTTCATTTGCAGATCTTATAGCTCTCACAGCGGCTGCTGGAAAACCAAACCTTTAAACTCCCTTAGCTAATGATCTTGTCTCTTCACATTTATCTAACATGAATTCTTTTTGCTCTTCTTTCCACCTTAGGATTTTTCCATCCTTTAACTCATTTTTTCCTCCTTCCCTCTCATATGTGAAAGTTTTTCCTAATTTTCAAGGTCTCTTTGTATATCATTATTTATTCACCTCCCTTCAATTTACTTCTTTCCAGCGCTGGTTTCATGGGTGTATGACTTGTGTAATTACACAGGGCCTTGTCTTTAGAAGGGCCCTGAGTTTGGTTTGATGTTTTACGTTGCTGTTTTTAAATTTTTAACTATTTTTGGACAAGGGGACCTACATTTTCATTTTGCACTGGGCCTAGCCAGTCTTGCCTCTCTTCTACATCTTCAAACATCTTCAGTTTCTCTTTAAGCAGTGGTTTTCAGCTTTGGATGCATAGTGGAACTTTAAAAAGTCCTGAGGCCAAGGCCCCATTCCCAGAGATTCGATTTAACTAGACAGAGTTGAGGCCAGGACAGCAGGACTGTAAAAGCTCTCCCTGGGGATTCTGTTGTACAACCAAGATTGAGAACCAGAGTTCTAAGGGTTCTTCCTCCTGGCTATAAAAGTGCTCATCTCTTACATCTTGAAACAGATACTTATAGACTCCAATTCTCCATCAAGCTATAGTTTCATGTTTATCTTCCTGTTACAAAAACAGTTAAATTTTTGTAAGAGGATTTGATCCCCCCTCCTTACTGCTCCTTTGCATTATCAGTTTCTGAAGAGGCATGACAAAAATCTTCCACTGTGATTATGGACTTGCTTATTCATTTAATATTTATTTTTACCATGTATAATACCTAAAAAGTCTAAAGCTAATCCTTCTTATTCTGTTAAATATCACCTTATCTGTCAATTTGTTACGTACATACAGATTCAGAATAGTTTTATCTTCCTGATGATCAAAAATTTTTTTAAATTGAAGCATAGTTCACTTTCTATATTAGATTCAAATGAACAAACAGTAATTCAACATTTAATAGATTATATCCCATACAAAGTTATCATAAAGTATTAGCTATACTTCCTGTATTGTACACTACATCCTTGTAACTTGTTTTATATCTAGAGTGGTTTGTACCTCTTAATCTCCTTTACCTATTTTGCTCCTGTCCTCATCCTTCTCCCTCCTGGTAAACAGTTTGTTTTCTTTATCAGTGAATTTGTGTCTGTTTTATTTTGAAGATTCTCCTGATTATTAAAAACCATTAAATAGCATCTTTATGTTTTGCCTAAATTTTCTCTCCCCCCTCCAATAAATGGATAACAGCTTATTTTGATTTGTATTTGCCTGATATATCTTCTTCTGTCCCTTTATTTTCAAGTTTCTGGGTCATAATTTAGGTAAAAAGATATATATCTTAAAACTACTTTAAAAAAAATCAGCACCCTTTCTTTTAAACTTGAAAATAATTCTTTCTTCCTTCCTCCCTCCCTTCCCCTTATTATTTTTTTTTAAACTAGTGTCTTTAATCGTTTCTTGTGATACTGATATATTTGGATTTTTCTGCCTATTTTGTTTCATACTTTCTATTTTCCCATGTTCTCTTTTTTTTCTTATTTTTTTATTCCTCTATGGTTTGGCAATATTCATTTTAGTTTTTACTGATTATCTTCATGTTTTTAATATTTACAATTAATGCAACAAATTATAGATTTAATCAATATCGTAAGCCTCTCCCCAAACAATAAAAAGAACTTAGCTTTCATTCTGAGCACCACCCTCCTCATCTTCCATGTTAGCATGGTGTAGTATTTTATTTCTTATTGTCTGATACTCTCCAAACCAGTACTTCTTTTTTTATTTCAGTATATAAATGTTTAATTCTGATTGCTTCTTTGGGTTTTCATTTTCCCAGGTATATGTAAAATTTAATAAAATGTGTATGCTTTTCTCTTTTATCTCTCTTATGTCTTATATCCCATGTGTTTTCCAGCTTTTTGGTCTTGGGCAATCAAACATGGAAAGATAACGTCTCAGGGTAGTTTTAATTTGGATCTTTTATGAAGAGTGAGACTGAGTACCTTTTTATGTTTTTGAGAACTGTCTGCTCATATCTTTTGCTCATTTTTATATAGGTTAGTTTTTTCTAATCACTTTGAAGCTCTCTGATGTATGAGTTGCAAATGTGACTTTTTTGCCATGTAGAATTTTAAAATTATTTTTTATTTTTTAACTGTGCCACACAACATGCAGAATCTTAGTTCCCCAACCAGGGATTGAACCCATGACCTTTGCAGCAGAAGCATGTTGTCTTAACCACTGGACTGCTAGGGAAGTCCCTGAAACTTGAAAGTTTCATTCCTTGGTTTCTAATCAACATTTATAGTACATTAGATTAGATGTTATAATAGACTAGATTAGAATTATAGTACTATACATTTTTCAGCAATTTTAATGATTTGTTTAAATTAAATGAAATATTTATTGTTGTTGTTTAGTTGCTAAGTCATGTCCAGCTCTTGTAATCCCATAGTCTATAGCCTGCCAGGCTTCACTGTCCATGGGATTTCCCAGGCAAGAATACTGGAATGGGTTGCCATTTCCTTTTACAGGGGATCTTCTTGACCCAGGGATCAAACAAGCGTCTTCTGCATTGGCAGAAGTGGATTCTTTACCACTGAGCTATGAGGGAAGCCTTTTACACCTGGATTTTAAATTTAGGAACATGGCTATGGAGTCTGGTTTGAAATATCATGACTGAAAATATTTGTCATTAAGAAGCACATTACTAGTTCTGTTAAGTTAGAACTTAAAAAACCTAAATATTGAACTGATATGACATAATCCAAATCTCACCTGTGTTTTCCAGTCTTTTTTATGGAAAAAATAGTTCTCAAAGAAATTCAGAGGTTCCTTTCTCTTCAGCATTTCTAATTTCTGTATGTCTTTGAATGGCTTTCCCATTACCACTCCATCCACATTAGGAAACAGTGGAAAGATGGGTATTTTTGAATATGGGCTATCTGAAGGAGGATTGCATTCTGAAAATATAAAAACGAAAAAATGTAAGAAGAAATTCCCGTAGAAGACATAACCGTGATGCCTAATTTGCCCTTTGCCTGTTCATCTCCTCAGTGGCCCTGCCACCCCTTCTTCATTCTCCTGCTCCCACCACCCCACCCATCCGCAGACTTTCAGCTGTATCCAGGTGTCTAGGGATTTAGGTAAAATGCACATTTGTTTCAAATGATATCTGTGTGACAGACCAGTCACTCAGAATACGCTGTGGCCCTACTCTTAAAGCACTTGGCATCTAGTATTTATTTCTGACCAGTAATATACACACACATCTTTTACAATGGTGGGGAGAGGACAAATGACTCTTACTCTTGAGCTCGTCGAGAAATTTAAATAAATCCTTTTCTTTCATTATTGCAATCCGAGCAGCATTAGCGAAAGCAGCTGTGCTTGAGCTTGGAGGTGTGCATATGTCTGGCTTAAATCTCCTTTTTCCATAACCCGTAGTATCCGGGCTCCACACCATTCCTGAGGTGGTTTCCTGGAATTTTCTTCGGAAATAGCTAGGAAATAAAGATAATTTAGAGATGGTTAAAAAGTGCCTGACTGTTGGACAGAAAGAAAAAGAAGTCAATTTGCAAGTTATATATGCTGAATATGTTTAAGTTGTATAGTCATTTAATACCATTTATGTGACATTTATAGAATATCTACTGACATTTTCCACAGACCATTTGATTACTTTATATATGCAGTCCCTGGGCTCTGGCTTCCTTCCTCTGCTCCAAGACTTCCCAGTCTTGTCTAGAAAAACACCAAGCAATTTTGATCTCTGACAAACCCTTAAGTGGTATCAACTTGACTATAAACATTAGTCATGCCTACTATTATATTATTTTGTGGTTTTTTAAAATTGAAGTGCAGCTTCTATACAATATCATATGCTACAGGTGTATAATATAGTAATTTTATGTTGGGTTTTAAAATGCAACATTTTTTAAATTGAAAGAAATTCTCATTGCAGAGAATCTGGAAGAGTTAGAAAAGTATAAAGAAAATGTTACCAGTAATCTTATTATCCACAGATGTCCACAGTAAATCACTACTGTAATTCTTTACAATCTGTGTGTGTGTGCGTGTGTGTGCGTGTGTGTATGTGCGTGTGTGTGTGCTTGTGTGTATGTGCGTGTGTGTGCATGCGTGTGTGTGTGTGCGTGTGTACATGTACATGCAGTCATGTGTATGAATGTATTTAGGAGATATGTTACTGTGCATTTTAGGTTATAAATTCTTTATGTGCCACAGGCTACATATGATAAAAGGTCTCTAACTCACAGCACAAACATTCCCAAAGGTATGTTTGGAATATCAGTGACAGGTCAGATTCCTTCTTGCTGCTGAGACAGAGACTCCTCTTAGCAGCTGAGGCAGGGATCTGGTCGCTCATTGCTTAGATGGAAAAACATGTTTCTCACTGATTTGTTGCAGTGGGGGCTTCAGTACCAAAGTGGAAGATCTCACAGTGTGCTGAGTGGAGGAATGTCCCAGAGAACAAGATATAGGACCTTGCTTCTCATTACTTCACAGGTTTCTTTCTACTACAGCATCAGGAGGCTTCACTTCTCCCTGGGATGGTGACGAGCAATCGCTCTTTTCCTCTCAGGAAGAGGGAAAGAACTCGTTCTAAATATTGGAGCTGCAGCAGTGGTTGGGTAGGAGATGTGCTAATTGTGTTCTGATTGGAGTCTGGTTTGTAATCAGATACTTCCTTCCCTAACCTTTTTTTTTTTAAAAATGTATTTTATATTGGAGTATAGTTGCTTAACAATGTTGTGTTAGTTACAAGTATACCACAGAGTGGTTTAGTTATCCCTATACATATATCTATTCTTTTTCATATTATTTACCCATTTAGGATATTACAGAGTATTGAGCAGAGTTCCCTGTAAGTCCTTGTTGGTTACTATTTTAAACTTTTTATTTTGTAGTGGGGTATAGCCGATTAACAAAAATGTTGTGATAGTTTCAGGTGAACAGCGAAGGCACTCACCCATACATACACACATATTCATTCTCCTCCAAACTCCCCTCCCATCCAGGCTGCCACATAACATTGAACAGAGTTCTATGTGCTATACAGTAGGTCCTTGTTGGTTATCCATTTAAAATGTAGCAGTGTGTACATGTCCATCCCAAATTACCTAACTATTCCTTTCCCCTGTTCCTCCCCCCAGAAACCATAAGCTCCTTCTCTAAGTTTGTGAGTCTGTTTCTGTTCTGTAAATAAGTTCATTTGTGTCATTTTAAAAAGATTCCACCTGTAAGTGTTATCATGTCATATTTGTCTTTCTCTGCCTGGCTTACTTAGTATGATAATCTCCAAGTTTATCCACGTTGCTGCAAATGTCATTGTCCCATTCTTCTTAACGGCTGAGTAACATTCCACTGTATGTATGTACCACATCTTCTCTACCCATTCAGCTGGCAGTGGACATTTTGGGTGCATCCATGTATACAGCGCTGCAATGAATGCTGGATATATCCTTTCAGACCAGGTTTTTCTCTGATATATGCCCAGGAGTGGGATTGCTGGGTCATATGGTAGCTCTAGTTTTAGTTTCGTAAGGAACCTGAATATTATCTTCCATAGTGGCTGTGACCAATATCAGCTGCGTACCAGGTTATGTTTACAACTGTTTCCTTTCTTCCCTCCTTCCCTTCCTTCCTTTTTTCCTGTTTCAATCTTTCTTCACTATCACAGGTTTTCCTTAACTATCTCTTGATCTTTGGATGTCTATTCATACTTAAGAGTGAGAATAAATACTCTTTAAGGCCACAATACTCATTCATTGGTGTGGTGGATCTTATTGAGTAGGAAATTTACTGTCAGGTAACTGGTTGGAGCATTGTTTCATTAAGGGTCTTTTAATTGTGGTTGTCTGGGTTTTTTCTTTCTGTGTTTGTCTAGTCAATTTCTCTGGAGAGGGGTCCTCTACTATTTTATCTAGTATAAAAGTCTAGCTGTTAGTGGGGTTTAGGGAAGGGGAAGGTGGCTGGTAGAGTCTCACCATTCAGTAAGTGGAATTTCATGTAACCCTGTTTTCACTGATACCCTCATCCTCAGTTATGTCTGATCTCCCTGAGCCCAATCTCTGGTACAACCTCTTCAGAGAGTTAACTGCCAAGCAGTCACTTGGTTGTGTGGGGTTAGAGAGAGGAATCTAAGGGTCAACCTGCTTCTCAATGCTACTTTTAACTAGTATTTGTATTTGGGGCTCCCTACACCTCTGCTTTATTTTTTTTATTTTTTTCTTTGTGTACACATTTAGTTTTATTGTAACAAAGCAACTTGTACACTTTTAACGTTTAAAACTGAGCATCATCTTTCCTTTCCAGTGAAGCAAAAAGAAAAATTTAAAAATAAACAGGAACAAAATTACAATAGAGAATGTCAATTGCAAATAAGATCCTACAGGTTCTGCTGATTCTCCCATCGAGTGGCAGGGCTCAAGTCATCATTAGGAGAGAATTTTATTTTAAAAGTGTCATCTTAAACTGCAAGGATGTCCGTTAAACATCACAATTAAACATGCCAAAGGAGAAGCCATGTTGTCAAAATGCCCACTTAACCCACCCAAACATCTCAAACCCACCCTTTGCTGACCTTCTATAACCCCATTTTTTTAAGTTTTTTTTTTTAAACAAGAGAAAGTAGACAGATACATGTTGGTAAATGCTAACTGTCCATATTCACATAGAGACACAGTGTAATCTCTGAGCCCAATCTACCGAGAAAGGAGGAAAAAAGCTAGAATTCTATGCACTACTACACAGGGGCCTAGCACCCTCCAGCTTCCAGCAGAGCTAAGGGAGCAGAAGGTTTTTCTTTTTTTCCCACAGAGGATGGTGGTGTTGATTCCATAGTTTTTGTTGAGACAGGAAGGGATAAAAATGAATTTGGAACAGAAAGGGGTAGAGACTCTTGTCCCACTGAATTCTGCTCAAGGTATTTCCTCCCCCTCCCCAAATAAGTTGTGAACCATGGTATAAAGGAGAAAAAAGACCTCAGAAACTGGGCGACTGAGCACAAGAGGAGGAAAAAAAATTAAAGACTGCAACTTGCTCCCAGGGACTGGAGAAAATTAAAAATGGTTGGAATCCATCAGTGTTCCATTAGTCATCTTCTCCTTCATCTTCCTCTCCTTCCTCCCCCTCATCATCATCTTCATCTTCTTCACCTTCATCCTCATCCCCTTCTTCATCAATGTCTTCCAATCCTTCTTCCTCTTCGTCATCGTCGTCATCCTCTTCTCCTTCCCCTTCCTCATCATCCATGTCAGGAACCAAGTAGTACTGTAATGGATTTGGCCAAATATCATCTTTGATGACCTCTCCTAACTCATCTGCACCTGCATCAGAATGATCAGTAAACCAGGTGAAGAAGCTTTCTGGTTCCTCATGCTGTCTCTTCCTGCTGGCTTTATTCTGTGTTTGACTTGATCGTTTCATCAAATCCTTTCCAGATTTCCATTTGATTTCAGTGGACTTTGAAGATGGATCACCACTCTCATTCAGATGAAATTCTTTGGAGAGAATTTTATTTTCGAAGTAAGGGTTTTCATCAAAATAAAAATCTATTCTGTAACCTGATTTAATGTCTTCAAATTCTGTCACTTCAACTCTTGTCAAATAATGCAGCGCCTCTTCATCCTCCTCCCCAAGCAGTGCAGACACTTGTGGATGGTTAACAAATGTTGTTACCCAAAAATCTGGGATTTTGGTGATCAATTCTGACCTCTTCTGAAAAAATGGTTGGCGGAGTTTGTTATATTTCTGTTCTACTTTCAAAATCTCCTCACTGGCTTGTTCATTAAGTCTATCTATTTCATTTTGTACTTCATCAATATGTTCAATTGCTTCTTGCTATTCTTTTTCTTCCTTCAGCAAGTTTGAAGAAGCAGATGCCTCATCTGGCCTGGAGGCAGGAGTAGGCCTGGCTTTCTTCAGTTTCTTCGCTTGGGGTGGAAGGGAAGACTGGTGTTTGGGGGCCATGATGGGGAAAAAACGCCAAGAATCCTCCCAGGAGAAGAGAGAGGAACTGCGAGCTCAGAGAACTCCACCTCTGCTTTATTGAGCCCATCTTTGCATGAAATGTTCCGTTGGTAAATCTAATTTTCTTGAAGAGATCTCTAGTCTTTTCCATTCTGTTATTTTCCTCTGTTTCTTTGCATTGATTGCTGAGGAAGGCTTTCTTATCTCTCCTTGCTATTCTTTGGAACTCGGCATTCAGATGCTTATATCTTTCCTTTTCTCCTTAGCTTTTTGCTTCTCTTCTTTTCACAGCTCTTTGTAAGGCCCTCCTCTGACAGCCATTTTGCCTTTTTGCATTTGTTTTCCATGGGGATGGTCTGGTTCCCTGTCTCTTGTACAATGTCACGAACCTCCATCCATAGTTCATCAGGCACTGATGCTGAAGCTGAAACTCCAATACTTTGGCCACCTCATGCGAAGAGTTGACTTATTGGAAAAGACTCTGATGCTGGGAGGGATTGGGGGCAGGAGGAGAAGGGGACGAGAGAGGATGAGATGGCTGGATGGCATCACTGACTCGATGGACGTGAGTCTGAGTGAACTCCAGGAGTTGGTGATGGACAGGGAAGCCTGGCGTGCTGTGATTCATGGGGTCGCAAAGAGTCGGACACGACTGAGTGACTGAACTGAACTGAACTGAACTGAGTGTCTCAATTCCTGAGTGTTTCAAGTGTTCTTCAGTGAGAACTGGCTTGCTTCTTGAGCTCTACTGAAGCCATTCAGGTTTCAGCTTCTTCTGATCTCACTAGCCGGTAAACAGTCATTCATTTCCTGTCCAGCTTCCAATTATGTTGATATCATTTTTCAGCTCTTATTCCTGTTTCTATGACTTCTAAAATGCTTTTGCTATTATTTTAGTGTAATATCAGAAGGAAGAAAAAGTTAAAACATGCACTTATTCTAGTATATTTAACATGACTGCTATTTTTTAACCCCTAAAACTTGGCTTTCTTCCCATCATCCTTTTGGAACTGAAGTTCACTTATGATTTCTTTTTTTATTTTTTGGAGACTAAGTAGTTCACTTTTTTTTATTTAAAATTTTTATTTTTACTTTATTTTGCTTTACAATACTGTATTGGTTTTGCCATACATTGACATGAATCCGCCACACACTTATGATTTCTTAAACTACCAAAGCTAATTCCATCCATTCAGTCCTCATTTTAACTGGCCTCACTTTAGTATTTAATACTGGTGTAAAACCTATGTTGTTGAATTTCTCTGTGACCTTGGTTTCTCGATTCCTTACTATCTTGTTTCTTTTCTTCTTTTTTTTTCAATTTGGCTGTGCTGGGTCTTAGTTGCAGCATGTGGGATCTTTGTTGCCATGTATGTGAGGATTAAAATAGATATGTATATTCTATGCTTATATACATAGTTGAAAGTGAAAGTGTTTTTCTGGAATTGAGCTGCATAAGTTGCTTATTTTTGAGATTAGTTGTTTGTTAGTTGCTTCATTTGCTATTATTTTCTCCCATTCAGAAGTCTATGTCCGATGCAGGATACAGCATGCTTGTGGCTGGTGCACGGGGATGACCCAGAGAGATGTTATGGGGAGGGAGGTGGGAGGGGGGTTCATGTTTGGGAACGCATGTACACCCGTGGTGGATTCATGTCAATGTATGGCAAAACCAATACAGTACTGTAAAGTAAAATAAAGTAAAAAAAAAAAAAAAGAAAGTGAAAGTGTTCATCACATAGTCATGTCTGACTCTTGCAACTCCACGAACTATAGCCTGCCAGGCTCTTCTGTCTATGGAATTCAGGCAAGAATACTGGAGTGGGTAGCCATTGCCTTCTCCAGGGGATTTTCCCAACCCAGGCATCAACCTCAGGTCTTCTGCACTGCAGGTAGACTCTTTACCTTCTGAGCCACCAGGGAAGCCCGTATACAGAACACATAATGATAATAGTTAACATTCATTGAGATCTTATGTTTGCTAAGCACTGTACCTGTATTACCAGATGTCCTTACAATTGTCCTATAATTGTGTTATAGGTATTATTATTCTCATTCTACAGATGAGGAAACTGAAGCTGAGAGGTTAAGAATGTGATACATTTGTGTACCAATATCAGGGATTTAACAAATGTATTTGACTTGGAATGAAGTGTAGAACGTTGCATACCCTCTGTTCTACATCTGATCGAGGTGTGGGACAATATAAAGAGATTACCTGTTGAGGAGCAGAGGATATTTTACATTGTTGGTGGTATTCTGTATTTTAAAATCTCTTGAAGTGGGATAGTAGAATGCTTTGAAAGAATAATGCTTTTCAAAGTAGAATGCTTTGAAAAGACTGATAATGGCAACATTTAATTTTTGCAATACCATGATAGAACTATATTGAGGAAATGTATCTTCAATGACATTTGCTGGAATAAACACATTTGGGTGTGAGAATGTTTCCTTATCCTATTCTAAAGTCTAATTTTGGCTCTGCTCCAGTCCAAACACTACTTTGGGAGGTATGAAATTGCTGCCCTTTGTCCCAAAGGACTTTTTCAGAGCTCCTGAGAGATCCAGTGTGAATGGGAGTATCTTATATTCAAACTCAGTTTCCAAGCTCACCCCAAATCATTCCAGAACAGTCTTATTCCCCTGAAGTTTTCTAGCCCAGAGTAGGAGAAGCTGAACTTTTATTTTTTTGGTCATGTTGCTGGGCTTGCAGGATCTCAGTTCCCTTATCAGGGATTGAACCTGGGTCACCACACTGAAAGCCTGGAATCTTAACCACCAGGCCACCAGGGAACTTTCGAAGCTGAACTTAGGCTCTTAGTGGGGTCCTGAGATGGTCTGAATTAGCCTTGCAGTTTCAGAACTAGGCAGTGCTATGAGGTCTCATGTTGCGGCCCATGAGTAGCTAGCTGCCTGTACACCTTCTCCTTGTTTGGGGGCAGATCTGTGGAGATGTTAGGATGTCAGGGAGAGGCAGTTGCCTTGTAAAATCCTCCTAAGTGTTGCTGAGGTTATTTTTGTTCCTTTGCCACCTACCTTACTATTTCCGATATTGCCTTTTTGGGTAAGGCTGAAGTCTCTATAAGCTTTGATAGGATTTCAAACAACAGGATCCCTGGGTTGCCAGCTAGATCTAAACAGGTCCCCTTTTCTGGAACTATGGAGGGAAAAAAAAAGATTCAAAATGCCTTCTGAAAAAAAAAATGATCATAAAAAGTGTTAAAGTGACAGTCATTTTACTGTATACACAATATTAAAACCAAGTCAAAAGCTAAAGAATTATAAACAAACATTCAAAGTCTGTTCTGTTTGGCAGGAAGGTCATTTTGATTACTGAACAGACAAAATAATCATGGGATTTAAAATGAAATACTTTTAGTTCAGTGACTTCTAAGTAAATGTAGCAATACATTTAACATAAACATGAATTATATGTTAAGGACTATTCTGTTCATCTACGAAAAGGAACTGTTGATAAACATAACTCTGGTGTGCAGGCAAACCCTTGTTACTATAGCAATACTTGAAATAGTAACTTCTGTTTATACTAAGACAGTTCATAGCTTATGAAAGGATGTCTTTTTTAAAACTGTATATAGTATTTGGAATTTGGAATGTATTTATCTGGAAAACATGATATGAATAAGGTCAGATTTTCCAAGGCAGCTTGTTAAACTCATAAACAAACCATTAGAGAACTAATAGCAATAAATTGAGTGTATCTCCAAGTTGTTAAACCTTGTGTGAGAACATGTTCTGGAACCTCCAGCAGACTCTCCTGCTCTCACAGTGAGGGCAGAGGTTTATTGGGGTGAGGAAGATTTTTTCAGGAATGGTGAATTATCTATACCCAAATATGCATGAGAGAGACAGCATTTTTCTAAAAATATATGAAATGAAAGTGTTGGTCGCTTAGCCCACGGACTGTAGGCCACCAGGCTCCTTTGCCCATGGAATTCTCCAGGCAAGAATACTGGAGTGGGTTGCCATTTCCTCCTCCAGGGGGTCTTCCCAACTCAGGGATTGAACCCAGGTCTCCTGCATTGCAGGCAGATTCTTTACTGCCTGAGCCACTGGGGAAGCCCCAAACATTTAGAGTGCTATATGTATCCATTTTTCTTTTGTAAGAGTAGTACCTCCCAAAGTAGCACATGCATTTGGTAAAGAATTAAAGTAATATAAAGTGTTGGTTGCTCAGTCGTGTCCATCTCTGCAAGTCCACAGACCATAGCTTTCCAGGCTCCTCTGTCCATGGAATTCTCCAGGCAAGAATACTGGAGTGGTATATAAATATAAAAGGTGACCAAAATTTTCTGCACCACTGCCTGACTATTCTCACTTAAGTCCAAAAAGCAGTGTCTCCTGCAGAAGGACTTGATGGTTTTAAGTTAACATTATAAAACTGTATCAATTTCCTTGGCAAAATTTGTTTTAAGAGAAGCAGTACAAAAGTAAATCACATCCCAGACTATACCTGCCTGATTGGAGGTCTAAAGGAACAATATTTACTATGCAGTGAACTGCAACTACCCCACTGCCATCTATTCAGCAACATACTTACCCACAGCCTTAAGGAAGCGGTTCTTATCTGTTAGCACCTTTAAAAAGTCTGAGAAGTTCACCTTCCCATCCTCTGCAACAGAGATCCAAGGTTCAGAACAAGGCTATAGTCACCTTCCCATTTCACATCCACCTCTATATTTTATTATTAGGCTATCCCTGAATTATACCCCTTTCTTCTAAAATTAAAGGATAACAAGTGCTATTAGAGTGTGTTTCAATGAAAGGATAAAACTTTGGGCAGAGTTAGTGGAAACAAGTGACACTTTAATTAAATGTTGACTGACTCCCATGAAGGGTGCTGCTGATTGACTGGGACACTGGCAGTGAGTGGGGTGTGGTGGGAAAAGGTATTGTGCTGAATACTTATTCCACACAACATACCAGCTCGGGCTACTAATCACTAGTATTCAAAGAAAAGACTACTTACATGCTTTAAAAAATATCAATAAAAGTGCTGTGGCATTAAATTCAATATAGGTGGCTCTAGTGATGGAAGGAAGATTTGTACCATTATGATTCAAACGGAAACAAAGGGCTTGGATAACCTTGGTAATGCAGGCAGATATGGTAGAGGATTCTGGGAAGAAGAAAACTAGACCTAACTATCTTGATATAAGAGAAGTCACTTTAGGCCTAAGCCATTTTGTCATCTAAATCTGGTCACAGTGCTTGTCCTTGTAAAAGAAGAGGAACTAAAAAGTCCCTTGATGAAAGTGAAAGTGGAGAGTGAAAAAGTTGGCTTAAAGCTCAACATTCAGAAAACAAAGATCATGGCATCTGGTCCCATCACTTCATGGGAAATAGATGGGGAAACAGTAGAAACAGTGTCAGACTTTATTTTTGGGGCTCCAAAATCACTGCAGATGGTGACTGCAGCCATGAAATTAAAAGACGCTTACTCCTTGGAAGAAAAGTTATGAGCAACCTAGATAGCATATTGAAAAGCAGAGACATTACTTTGCCAACAAAGGTCTGTCTAGTCAAGGCTATGGTTTTTCCAGTGGTCACGTAGGGATGTGAGAGTTGGACTGTGAAGAAGGCTGAGTGCCGAAGAATTGATGCTTTTGAACTGTGGTGTTGGAGAAGACTCTTGAGAGTCCCTTGGACTGCAAGGAGATCCAATCAGTTCATTCTAAAGGAGATCAGTCCTGGGTATTCTTTGGAAGGAATGATGCTAAAGCTGAAACTCCAGTACTTCGGCCACCTGATGCGAAGAGCTGACTCATTGGAAAAGACTGATGCTGGGAGGGATTGCAGGAGAAGAAGGGGACAACAGAGGATGAGATGGCTGGATGGCATCACTGACTCGATGGATGTGAGTCTGAGTGAACTCCAGGAGTTGGTGATGGACAGGGAGGCCTGGCGTGCTGCAATTCATGGGGTTGCAAAGAGTTGGACATGACTGAGCTACTGAACTGAACTGAGTGAAGTGAGTGAAAGTCACTCAGTCATGTCTGATTCTTTGCGACTCCATGGACCATTCAGTCCATGGAATTCTCCAGGTCAGAATACTGGAGTGGGTAGCCTTTCCATTCTCCAGGGGTTCTTCCCAACCCAGGGATTGAACCCAAGTCTCCTGCATTGCAGGCAATTCTTTACCAGCTGAGTTACATAGTTAATTATTTTAAAGGAATGAAGAATGTAAAAACAAACAGGTATTACCAGGAGATGATATATCAGTTGTAAAGACTCCCAGTTCAGTTTCTAAGGTAAAGATTAGCCCGAAGCACATTCTTGAGCTGTTTTGCAGGATCCAAACCCCCTCAAGTTCTAAACCACCAGACTACCTAGAGCCTCAGGATGGTAGATGCTGACCTTTGCTGACCATCATGACCTCCATCAACTAGAGCCTGGGCTCTGTTTGACCTTTGCCCCAATTCTATGCTGCATTCTCCTTTGCTCAAGCCCCTCCATGAATAGGTATGCAACCTTAGCTTAAAAACCTCTCCAGTATTGCAGTTGGGGAGAAATTGCTTTGGGAAATATCCTCAGTGTTCTCCTTACTTATTGCAAGTAATGAATCCTCCCTTCTTCTGCTGTTAGGCTTGGTTGTGTCTTTTGGCTCAACACCCAGTAAGAGGTGAGTCCAGTTTTTGAGTAACAGTAACAGGTTATTTTTGAAATTGTCAATGTCTTTCTTTATTTCAAGGTAGTCTCCAAAATGTATATTATGACAAGTAATCTGAATTTGATATTAAATACAACAGTCACTTTTGGTTTCCACACAGGCTTTTTCAAAAACTAGCACATTTTGTAGCTTTAATTCAATTTCATAACTTGTACACATACCTCACTGATAACTTTAAAGAGAAACACATATATGTACTTTTGGCAAATAAATGAGGCTTACTTCCCAGGTTTCTATAGATTGAGAAAAATGTATTTATAAAAATCTTCTATAAAAAATGGCAAGTCAAAGTACTCACGATCAATATCAGCACATCTTAATTCATTATAGACATCATGCTTCATTAGATTCATTCCCAACTTAGCTAAAGTGCACATCATTCCATGTAAATCAATACAGCCAGTTTTATCCTTGTTAAAGAAATTGTAGGCATCTTGGAAAGCTGGGGAAATAGAATTAAGTTAGGACAGTTATTTAAGAATAAACAAATATTCTAATGGAATTGGGACAGACAATACTGTTGATTGGAGGTCATGTTCTGAAAACGCATTTAGAGAAATCTGTGTACTTAATAGGCATTTCTTATAAAGAACAGTGTCCTTCCATGAGATTCGAACTAGATTAAACTACTTGGTGGAAAAGCAAAAATGGCTTTTGAAAAATTTTCACACCCTAATTCCTGGAACCTGTGAATGTATTACTTTACATGACAGAAGGGATTTAGCAGATGTAATTAAGGTAGATTATCCTGGATTATTTGAATGGATCCCTTATGAAGCAAGAGAGATGTGGCAGAAGTGAGAGATTCAAAGCAGCTGGATTTGACAGGTTGTTGCTGGTTTGAGGATGGAGAGGGCAGGTGATGTGGAATTCAGGTAGACTTAAGGGACCGAGAGAGACTTCTGGGTATGAGCCAGCAAGGAAGTTGGGACCTGAGGCCTGTGACTGCAAGGAATTGCATTCTGCCAAAAACCCGAACAAGCCGCTAAGTAGATGCTCCTCCAGAGCCTCCAGATAAAAGGCCAGGCTGGCCAACACCTTCATTTTGGCCTTGTAAGACCCCAGCAAAGAGGAACCAGGAGAGCCCATCTGACTTCTGACTTACATGGAACTGTGAGGTCTGAATGTTCTGTAGAGACTCAAAGTTTTTTCAAAGAAAAACTCAAAGCATTAACTGGAGTCAAAATTAGGTATATATTTTCTAAAATTAGTAAAGTGCTAGTTGTTCAGTCCTGTTCAACTCTTTGAGACCCCATGGACTATAGCCCACCAGGCTTCTCTGTCCATGGAATTCTCAGGCAAGAATACTGGAGGGGGTTGCCACTGCCCTCTTGAGGGGATCTTCCCAACCCAGGGATTGAACTCAGGTCTCCTGCCTTGCTGGCGGACTTTATACCATCTGAACCACCAGGAAAGCCCCAAATTAGTAAATGAAGGGGTAAATCCAGAACAAGGTAGTCCCTAAGTGGCACCAGAATAAAAGATTTCATATCACATTCGAGTTTTAGTGCCTCTATGTACAAGAGTGATTAATTCTATAGAAATTACTGCCCTATAGTTATGTGAAAAATTAACAGCTTTCTCCTTTGATATAAGGCAGGCTTCTCAAGGGCTGGAACTGTCTCTGACATGTTTCTTTTTTTTCTCCCAGTATTTCTGGCATGTAGTAGGCATTCATGAAACTTAATCAACAAATACTACATGCCTTCTATGTGCCAGGGGCTAGTCTAAGTGCCTAGGATACCTTAGTGCACTAGATCAAGATTCTGCCCTTATACAAATATAATAAATAGTTAAGTTAGAGAGCGTGTTAGAAGGTGGTAAGTGCTATGGAAAAAAAAGTAACACAGGGTTGGGGGTTTGGGATTTCTAGGGATTGAAGGATAGGTTGCTTGTATTAAAAGGTAAGATTTGAGCAAAGACTTGAAAGGTGAGAGAGTGGGTATCTGGAGGAAGGGAAGAGAGGATTAGGCAGAGGGAAGAGCTAGAGCAAAGATCCTAGGGGAATGGGCCCAGCACGTTCCAGGAACAGCAAGGATGCTAGTGTGGCTGGAGCAGAGTGAGCAAGAGGAAAGGAGTGGGAGAGGTCAGAGAGGTGATGTTATGTGGGGTTACGTTTAAAAATTTATTTTCAGTTTTATTTCAGATTGGTTTTAGATGTAGTTGCAAAGAGAGCACAGAGAATCCCTGTAGCTTCCTGTATCATTAACATCTAACATTACTATGGTACACTTGCCACATCACGAAGCCAACATTGGTATAGTACTAGCAACTAAACTGCACACGTTATTTGGGTTTTACTGGTTCTTCCCTCCACTCTTTTCCTGTTCCAGGGTCCTGTCCATATTACATTGTTACATTTAGTTGTCATGGTTTTTTTGGCCTTTTCTCTCTAACAGTTTATCAGTCTTTCCTTTTTTTTTTTTTTTTTTTTTGCTGACACTTGCAACTTTTGAGGAGTGTTATTCAGGTGCTTTGTGGTAGTCCTTCAATTTGGGTTTTTCTGCTGTTTTTCTCACGGTTAGCCTGAGATTATGGGTTTGGGGAAGGGAAACCACAGAAGTGAAGTGCTGTTCTCATCATTATGTTAAGGCTATCAACACGACTTATCACTGATGAGGTAATGTTTGTCAGATTTTTCCAGTGTATATTTCTTTCCTTTCTTTTTTATATTCTACTCTTTGGAAGCAAGTCACTAAGGGTAGTCCAGGTTAAAGGGACAGAGGGCCCAGGGGAATGGGGAATTAAGTTCCGCCTCCTGGAAGAGGTAGTATCTATTAATATATCATTTGGATTTCTTTTGTAACAGAGATTGGTATCTTCTTCATTTAAAAAACTCAATCATTTATTTTGTCATTAGGGACATCAATCTTTTTTTTTATGCTTTGAGTTATAATCCAATATTATTCATTTTTATTGTTCAGATTGTTCCAGCTCTGGCTGTTGTGAGCTCTTTAAGGTTGGTTTCTGTATCCCTTTGACATGCTCCTGTTCTTTTGTATTTTGAGCATCTCCTAACTTTCTGGCACTGCAAGATATTCCATGCTCATCTTGTATATTCTCCGTCCAAGCCCTCCAATCAGCCATTTGTCCAAGGAACTTTGGTTCTTTGACAGGAGACTGACACTGGAAACCAAGATCTGGGTGCTAGGTATGCTTGTGGCTATGGGGTTGTCAGTGCTTCTGTCTTCTCAGCAAACAGAGCTAGCAGGTATATGCACATACCCTAACCCATGTACATACACATATCTCTACTTATTTCTTGATCTAGCCATCTGCATCCATATTAACCTAAACATGAATTTATACTGACATCTCATTCTACTCCAGTTCCACTGTTTCACTTTAGCCTTCTCCCCTTGTTTATCTGAAACCTCTCCAACAGAGAGAAACCTGGATCCCACCATCTACCATTCAGTCACTTACATATTCAACCTATGTATACATTTACAATAGTTGTAGAATTGTTCATCTATACCCCTATGAAACAACTTGTTTCATAGTTGTTTATACTAGTTAGATGTTTATACTAATCAGTTGTTTCATACTAATTAGAGCATGGTTCTCATTACCTCGCATTTGTGAAGGGCTCAGCTTCCTTTCTTTGTGCTGTAATTGACATGACAGAAGTCCTGGTAAATCTTTATCCCTGAGGAAAGAGATGTGTATTGAAACCAGCAAATATTAGTTCCATTCATCAGTTTTTGCTGACTGGAGTGGCTGTAAGAATCAAAATATATCGAGTCACACTACCTAAGGGACCTGTTACTGTCAATTGCCAATAGCTACAGGATGGGCAGTGACATTGGTCATGGAGGTCCTCTTCTGCCCTAGACTTGCCCAGCACCCTAACCCCTTAAAATTTTTGATTTCTTCCATTTTACAAGAGGAAACTGAGGCTCAGAGGGATTAAATAACTTGTCCTGAGTCAGAAAGATACTCCAGTGCTGAAGAATATAAGCCTTACACGATTACTATTGTTAGAAATATAAGTTGTTTCAAATTTTTAATGTTTAAATAATCTTATTATGATGAACATACTTATAGCAAAGCTTTTGCTTTCCTGTTTATTTTACAACTTTGCCAAACTGTATTTTTACCAGCATATGGGGAGACAGCTGTAGACTGATTTCTGCTGCTCTCCCACCTCCCCTTGCTGCTCAGTGCCTCATGTCAGCTGTATCTATCTATTAACATCTCTCATCAAGAGAGAACAGTTCTGGAAAGTTTGGAACCCTGGATGACCTTTTGTTTCCTCAAAAAATAAAATCTGAAAATAAGGAGAAGATTAATACTTTGGGGATTATTTTATATATATCTGCAGTGATATATTATTATTTTAGGAACATAAAAATATTATGCAAAACTGGATTTTTAATAATGTGGTAATTTAGTAATAAATTTATAATAAACACAATTTTATGGATATATTTTATTTAAAATACATCTGGTTTAAAATTTTTTTTTCTATTTTTTAAAAATATATTTTTAATTGGCGGATAATTGCTTTACAACATTATGTTAGTTTCTGCTGAACAACTATGTGAATCTACCATGAAAGTGAAAGTGAAGTCGCTCAGTCATTTTCGACTCTTTGCGACCCCATGGACTGTAGCCTATCAGGCTCCTCCATCCATGAAATTTTCCAGGCAAGAGTGCTGGAGTGGATTGCCATTTCCTTCTCCAGGGGATCTTCCCGACCCAGGAATCAAACCCGGGTCTCCCACATTGTAAGCAGATGCTTTACCGTCTGAGCCACCAGGGAAGCTACCATAAGCATACATATATCCCCTCCCAACATTTAGTTTTGATACTAGTAGAATTAAAGGTTTTAAGAAATATGTAATCTCTTAGTTTTTGTGCTTTTACAATAATAAATTTAAAAAGTAAAACTAGAAGAAATATAAACATAGAAGTTAGATTAAAAAATTATGGTTAATGAATTTAGTTTCCTCTACAGTATCTAGTTAATTCACCAGCTCATTTTTAAAGAGGGACCTGGAAAAAAAGGTGATAAGGTCTCAAAATGCACCAATCTTAACATTTTTGACATGGAATTTTATCTAGTCTTATTTTCTCAGCTTTTACTAACATTGATTTCTTCTGGTGTTTGATTTTTATTACTGACTTAATACCTTTACTCAGGTTATTTTATATTCACTGTTTATAATTCTAAATATAAACAGATTACTTTTGCATGGCATAAATGATGCAGGAGATGGAGAAATATGAAGTTCTCAAGAAGCAAGAGGAAAGTAGAAGGCCAGGCAGTGCAGTCTTATTGTGCTCCATCACTCAGTTGTGTCTGACTCTTTGTGACCCCATGGACTGGGGGCCACCAGGCTTCTCTGTCCCTGAAATTTTTCAGGCAAGAACACTGGAGTGGGTTGTCAGGCCCTCCTCAAGAGAATCATCTCATGTCTTTATTCAGTTCAGTTCAGTTCAGTTGCTCAGTCTGTCTGACTTTTTGCAATCGCATGAACCGCAGCACGCCAGGCCTCCCTGTCGCTCACCAACTCCTGGAGTTTACCCAAACTTGTGTCCATTGAGTCTGTGATGCCATCTAACCACCTCATCATCTGTCATCCCCTTCTCCTCATGCCTTCAATCTTTCCCAACATCAGGATCTTTTCAAATGAGTCAGCTCTTCTCATCAAGTGGCCAAAATATTTAGTTTCAGCTTCATAATCAGTTCTTCCAATGAACACCCAGGACTGATTTCCATTAGGATGGACTAGTTGGATCTCTTTGCAGTCCAAGGGACTCTCAAGAGTCTTCTCCAACACCACAGTTCAGTGTATAAATTCTCTGGCAATCAGATTTCTTTATAGTCCAGCTCTCACATCCATACATGACTACTGGAAAAACCATGGCCTTGGCGAGATGGACCTTTGTTGACAAAGTAATGTCTCTGCTTTTGAATATGCTATCTAGGTTGGTCATAACTTTCCTTCCAAGGAGCAAGCATCTTTTAATTTCATGGCTTCAGTCACCATCTGTAGTGATTTTGGAGCCCTCCAAAATAAAGTCAGACACTGTTTCCACTGTTTCCCCATCTATTTCCCATGAAGTGATGGGGCCGGATGCCATGATCTTCATTTTCTGAATGTTGAGCTTTAAGCCAACTTTTTCACTCTCCTCCTTCACTTTCAGCAAGAGGCTCTTTAGTTCTTCACTTTCTGCCGTAAGGGTAGTGTCATCTGCATATCTGAGGTTATTGATATTTTTCCTGGGAATCTTGATTCCAGCTTGTGCTTTATCTCACCCAGCGTTTCTCATGATGTACTCTGCATATAAGTTAAATAAGCAGGGTGACAATATATAGCCTTGATGTACTCCTTTTCCTATTTGGAACCAGTCTGTTGTTCCATGTCCAGTTCTAACTGTTGCTTCCTGACCTGCATACAGATTTTTCAAGAGGCAGGTCAGTGGTCTGGTATTCCCATCTCTTTCAGAGTTTTCCACAGTTTATTGTGATCCACACAGTCAGCGGCTTTGGCATAGTCAGTAAAGCAGAAATAGATGTTTTTTCTGGAACTCTCTTGCTTTTTCAATGATCCAGAAGATATTGGTGATTTGATCTCTGGTTCCTCTGCCTTTTCTAAAACCAGCTTGAACATCTGGAAGTTCACGGTTCACATATTGCTGAAGCCTGGCTTGGAGAATTTTGAGCATTACTTTACTAGCGTGTGAGGTGAGTGCAATTGTGCAGTAGTTTGAGCATTCTTTGGCATTGCCTTTCTTTGGGGTTGGAATGAAAACTGACCTTTTCCAGTCCTGTGCCACTGCTGAGTTTTCCAAATTTGCTGGCGTATTGAGTGCAGCACTTTCACAGCATCATCTTTCAGTATTTGAAATAGCTCAACTGGAATTCCATTACCTCCTTAGCTTTGTTTGTAGTGATACTTCTTAAGGCCCACTTGACTTCATATTCCAGGATTTCTGGCTCTAGGTGAGTGATCACACTATTGTGATTATCTGGGTCATGAAGATCTTTTTTGTACAGTTCTTCTGTGTATTCTTGCTACCTCTTCTTAATATCTTCTGCCTCTGTTAGACCCATACCATTTCTGTCCTTTATTGAGCCCATCTCTGCATAAAATGTTCCCTTGGTAAATCTAATTTTCTTGAAGAGATCTCTAGTCTTTCCCATTCTATTGTTTTCCTCTGTTTCTTTGCATTGATTGGTGAGGAAGGCTTTCTTATCTCTCTGTGCTATTCTTTGAAACTCTGCATTCAAATGGGTATATCTTTCCTTTTCTCCTTTGCTTTTTGCTTCTCTTCTTTTCACAGCTATTTGTAAGGCCTCCTCAGACAGCCATTTTGCTTTTTTGCATTTCTTTTCCTTGGGGATGGTCTTGACTCCTGTCTCCTTTACAATGTCACGAACCTCCGTCCATAGTTCATCAGGCACTCTATCTATCAGATCTAGTCCCTCAAATCTATTTCTCACTTCCACTGTATAGTCATAGGGATTTGATTTATGTCACACCTGAATGGTCTAGTGGTTTTCTCCACTTTCTTCAATTTCCGTCTGAATTTGGCAATAAGGAGCTCATGATCTGAGCCACAGTCAGTTCCTGGTCTTGTTTCTACTGACTGTATAGAGCTTCTCCATCTTTGGCTGCAAAGAATATAATCAATCTGATTTTGGTGTTGATCATCTGGTGATGTCTATGTGTAGAGTCTTTTCTTGTGCTGTTGAAAGACGGTGTTTGCTATGACCAGTGTGTTCTCTTGGCAAAACTCTATTAGCCTTTGGCCTGCTTCATTCTGTATTCCAAGGCCAAATGATGTATAGATCATTATATCTACTACTGTGGGCAGGAATCCCTTAGAAGAAATGGAGTAGCCATCATAGTCAACAAAAGAGTCTGAAATGCAGTACTTGGAGGCAATCTCAAAAACGACAGAATGATCTCTGTTCCTTTCCAAGGTAAGCCATTCAATATCAGGGTAATCCAAGTCTATGCCCCAACCAGTAATGCTGAAGAAGCTGAAGTTGAATGGTTCTATGAAGTCTTTATTAGTTACATTTTAGAAAACATACTCTTGGCAGAATTCCAAACCTTATCTTGAATCAAACGTGAGAAATGTGTTGTTGTTTTTTTTAATTTAAAAAATTATTTTATTTTACAGTGTTTCAAAGGTTCAAAAAACTTTAGATTTGGAATGAACCCAGTATAGCTTCTCATTTCATGTAGGAATTCCCTCTACATGTGATATTATCTAATCTTTGCTTGACTACTTTCAGTGACAAGGAAGTCACCACTTCAAAAGGCAGTTTGCAATGAAGGGTTAAGGAACAATGAGATCAAGGGATCTGGCTGCTCTAAGGTCTTGGGGGTTTCCCTGGTGCTTCAGCTGGTAAAGAACCTGGCTGCCAATGCAGGAGACTCGGTTTCAATCCCTGAGTTGGGAAGATAACCTGGAGAAGGAAATAGCAACCTACTCCAGTATTATTGCCTGGAAAATTCCATGGACAGCCAGACAACAGTTCATGGGGTCACAAAGAGTTGTTCACAAATGGGTGTGTGTGTGTGTGTGCACGTGTGTGCACACACACACACACAGGTTGTCTTACCCATGTCCCAATAAAGAAAGTTAGTAATACATTCCTGTAGCAAAGGTTAAGGACATTAGGAGAAATACTCTCAAAATGACAAGGAAAATGGATAATTGTGAGAAAGGAGAGAGGCTTCTTGACTTATGATCTGATAAAATTTGCACCAGGCTTTTACTTTCAGTCATTAGTGGTTTCTGTTTATTGGAATTTGTAGTTATCAGACTGAGAAAAAGGTATCGTTAATGTCACAGGCAAACCTCCCTTCCCAATTTTATTTTTTAAATTTCACTTTATTTTTATATTTTGAGCCACTTGGCATTTGGGATCTTAGTTCTCTGATCAGAGATCGAACCCCTTTGGAGTCTTAACCAGTGGATCATCAGGGAAGTCCCCATCCCAACTTTAGCCCAAGGTTAGTCAGAGTTAATTTACCAGACTTCATTTTACTGGCCATTTTTGAGCTACATACTCTTTTTCTGTATTCAGACGCTTAGGAGTTTATTATCCTCTAAATTCGTTCTCCTTTAAACTGATACTTAATATGTCTTAATGTGTAGCTGACAACCTCTAGCCCTCTGGAGTATTCTGTCCTGGCACACAAAAATAGCCTCTTGTTTGGGAGAACTCTTTGTTTCTCTTCTTTTTTGCTGAACCACCCAGCTGTGGGATCTCCCTGATCAGAGATCGAACTGGGGCCCTCAGCAGTGAGAGCACCAAGTCCTAACCACTGGACCACTAAGGAATTCTCCCTCTTTGTTTCTCTAGTCAAAGGACACATATATATTTTTTTCATAAAAAATATATTTCTTCAATTCAGATGTCTTGTTTTATAATTAACTATCACAGAATGGATCCCTGGGGAGGTTTCTCACTTGTTTCATTATAGCCTTTATGTATTTAATATATTCATCATAATAATTCTTTATCTTAATATATAGATCACCTTAATAAATTCATAACTTACCTCCTACTGTGGAAGTTGGGTACTTTTGTTAAAGGATTCAGTTTAAATTTTGCTTTAATTTCAGAAACTGCCATGTGGCCAGTAACTCTGTCTGGAATTCAGAAGATACCATTAAGGATCAAATCACAGATTAATTTCTTCAGATACTTTTACAACTTTCCCAGCCCAGGACCTGGAGTTTGAAGTCCTGGGCCTCAAAGAATGATAATATGTGCAAATGCAAGTTAGAGATATGTGCATGTTGGGAGTTGGAAGGCCATGTGGACGGGCCCCTTTAGTATCCCAAAATCTCTAAGCAAAATTTCTTGCCATTGCTCCTCCTTTATAGTGAAGCGAAAGTCATTCAGTTGTGTCCGACTCTGTGACCCCATGGACTATACAGTCCATGGAATTCTCCAGGCCAGAATACTAGAGTGGGTAGCCATTCCCTTCTCCAAGGGATCTTCCCAACCTAGGGACTGAACCCAGGTCTTCCACATTGCAGGCAGATTCTTCACCAGCTGAGCCACAAGGGAAGCCCAAGAATACTGGAGTGGGTAGCCTATCCCTTCTCCAGTGGATCTTCCTGACCCAGGAATCACACTGGGGTCTCCTGCATTGCAGGTGGATTCTTTACCATCTGTGCTGTTAGGGAAGCCCCCTGAATATATTAGCATTATTCTGATCCTAAATAAAAATAAGTGGTAAAGCATCCTGGAAATATTTAGAAAAAATTATTTAAAGACAACGTTTATTTTTCATCTCAAGACATTATAGCATTTGCAATTTGTTAATTGTTTGTGTCTTGGATTAGCTACCTGGTAGTAAGTAGCTTTTCCCAGAGGTTCCTTCTGGTCCAACCCTGCCCAATCAGTTCTTATGAACCCATTGGTCTTTATTAAAAGTAAGAATAGGTGAGGAATATAATACTGTTTTGCTACCCTAGACCCCAGTGAATAGACTCTCAACCACTATGGTTTTTCTAGTCCCTCCTTTCTACTTCTGCATAGCTTAAACATCAGGACCTGTGGACCAGAAACTGGGTTGGTAGGGTTTCCCCCTTTTATTGTTGATCTTTTTCTCTTTTTAATATAGAGTTCTGACTTAGGAATAGTAGACTATCACATACTATTAAACCATGAAGAAAAAGTCTCTAATGTTTGGTTAGAGTTAATTTTCTGAAGTTTTTATCTCATTCTCTGGAAAACTGTTGTTTCTAAATAACTCAACTACATGTGCTCAAAATCTAGAAACCTACCACAGAGCTGGGAACTCTGGAGAGGCTTGACAATTTAGGCAGTTGAAAGGTTCTGTGAAATCATCCTCATGGCTCAAAATAACCATTACTTTAAAAAACTACCTTCAATCTCTCACTGAGATGATAGACTTAAAAAAAAAGGACTGTTCATAGATTCCTATAAAATCTGGATATTTACCTACTTCTAAGTGGTGCTACTTATAACTTCTGGGCTTCAATCAGATCAAGAATCCAATAAAGGGTTTGTTCCATCACACAACTGTGACCTCATTCACTTCTCAGGCTCAGGCCCAGGTGAGAATGACCCAAAAGCTCCTTCCAGCTTTAGAGTAACTGTGATTTCAATTCAATGTGGTTCAT
Organism: Ovis canadensis; assembly: GCF_042477335.2. Taxonomy (NCBI): domain Eukaryota; kingdom Metazoa; phylum Chordata; class Mammalia; order Artiodactyla; family Bovidae; genus Ovis; species Ovis canadensis. The sequence continues at coordinate 55,240,957 of NC_091255.1, read as the reverse complement.
TCAGCACTGATAGGGTATGTGTGGGTATGTAACAGAGTCAGAATATTTTGACACTGGTGGGATTTCAGTGAAGGGGGAGTTGTTGTTGTTGTTTTTAATTCTGTATTAACATATTTTCACACTAAATACTGGTGAATTGAAAGTTGTTCAAGTAAAAAATTTTAACGAATTGCTTTGGTTGAATTCTGATTAAGAACCATTTCATTAATTGTTTATATCCAGAAAGAAGGACAAAATCAAACTCTCATAGATTTGTAGCCTATGGTATTATTGAAAAGAGTGATTTTAAAAGAGCAATTAAAGAAAGTATTATAATTGTTTTAACTTTAGTATTCAAGATCCAACAGGTCTTGGCATTTAAATCATCTAAGCAGAGAAGTTGGAAGTGTCCCTAGTTTTCACAATGGCTAAGCACAGATACCTCTGGGAAAGGCTTAGCTTGAGCCCCGCAAGTTGTTTCAGGCTTCACTTGGCTGTAATTTTAGAGATTTTCTTTTCCTGTTCTGGGGGATTAATTTATTATGTGCATAATTTGACTTTTCCCTAGTCTTTCCAAACTTGGTACATTGCCTTTCATTCTGGCTAGGCATACAGAAGGAAAGAAAGACAAGGTTCAATTTATAAATTAAAAAAATATTTAATTAGGGCCTACTATGTTAGGGGCTACCAAGATTTAAAATGAAGATAATGACCACCATTGTACTTTCTGTTTCTATGAATTTGACTTACTCTAGAGATCTCATAAGTGGAATCATACAGTATTTGTGACTGGCTTATTTCACTTAGCATAATATCTTCAAGGTACATCTATGTTGTACAATGTATCAGAACTTCCTTCCTTTTAAGGATGAATAATATTTCATTATGGGGCTTCCCAGGCAGTGCTAGTGGAAAAGAACCCACCTCCAGTGCAGGAAGCGTAAGAGACTCAGATTTGATCCTTTGGTTGGGAAGATCCCCTGGAGGAGGACATGGCAACCCACTCCAGTATTTCTGCCTGGAGAATCCCATGGACAGAGGAGCCTGGCAGGCTACAGTGCATAGGGTTGCAAAGAGTTGGACATGACTGAAGAGACTTAGCATGCACGCACATGTACAATATTCCATTATATATATCACACTTTTATTTATTTATCTGTTGATGGACATTCGGGTTGCTTCCATCTTTCAGCTGTCATAAATAATGCTGCTGTGATACACTGGTGTTCACGTCTCTCTTCAGGACCCTGCTTTCATCACTATAACACTCTTACCACCTCACCCTCTACTTCCTGCTCTGGATTACTGCAAAGACCTCCTAACTGATCTCCCTGCTTCTGCTCTTGCTGCATCCACCCCTGCCAAGTTTGTTCTACACACAGGAACCAGGACAATCTTCTAAAAACTAAGTCAGATCATGCGATGTCTCTGTTCAAGTCCTCAGTTTCCTGTGCTACTCAGGGTATTAACAAAAGTGGAAGCTTTACATTAGCCTTCAGGGCTACTGCCCACACCTGTATCACGCCTTTCCCCCAACAAGGGACATCTCACTGCACAATCCTGAAACCGTACGGTGCATAGTCTATGTGGCTGAATGTGGTGGTCCCATTCCCTTCAAGACCTCATCTCCTCCTACATTGCCCTTGCTCACTCTGTTGCAGCTACAGCGGCCTCTCTGCTCTTTCTCAAGTATTCTGAGCATGCTGTTGCATGAGCACTTTTGCACTTGCTCTTCCTTCTGCATGGAGTGCTCTTGCTCCAGATTTCTGCTCCCCAATCTCCTTAGCTTTTTGCTTAAATGCTCTTTATCACTGAGGTCTTTCTTGATTACCTTCCTCCTTTTACAGTATCTCTTATACTCATTTTCTTTGCTTTATTTTCTCTGTAATCTCGGTCATACTATTATTTGTTTATTGTGTACATCTCTTCACTAGAAAGTAAGATCCACAAGAGCAGTGAGCTTTGCCCCAAGCACCTGGACTAATACTTGGCACATGCTAGACTCTTACTGATGTTACATGAATGGATACACACATCCCTTTATCACTTCAGCAGACACCTGCTAACTGCAGGTACAGAAAATAAAAAGACTTATAAAATGTGATGTCTGGGTAGGGGATTAAGAGGTACAAACTACTATGTATAAAATAAATAAAGATACATTGTACAACACAGGGAATATAGCCAATACTTTATAATAACTATAAATGGAGTATAATCTATAAAATTTTGATTCACTGTGTTGTGCACTTGAAACTAATATGATATTGTAAACCACCCATACCTCAAAAAACAAAAAAAGAGATGGCATGCCTATCCTAAAGTAGCTGACAGGGAAGTGGGACAGTTTCATTCAAATTCAGATTTCTAGGACTGTGAGTGAATAGTGGTGACAGTAATCATTGAAATTAATAAGGCGGAATACATAAGGAACTAAACCACTCTGGGCAGCAGACATGTATTATAATTTAGTTACATCAATAGTCATCTATTTAGAACCAAATGGGATGAAGGGCTGATTTTGCTTAATTTACTGGTGGGTGTATCTTCCATAGTTTAAAACTGGAGGACTGGTATGATATTTGTCTGTAGGGTTGATGGTCCCAGGACATAAGCTGGGTTCCACAGCTTGAGGCACTGTACAGAAGGAAGGTGCTTTGGGGTTAGGGCTTATGTTTGGGGCCAGCATATTGTTTATTATTTCTACTTACAGAGCCTGACAAGCAAACAGGCATGGGTTTTGAGTACTTGTGGGTTTTGTTTTGTTTTGTTTTTTAGCAAATATGTTTTTGGGTCAGTCCTGGAATTACAAAAGAAAGTAAACTATAATTCACATACCATAAAATTCACACTTTTGAAAATGTACAATTTTGTGGGTTTTAGTATATTTACAAAGTTGTGCAACCATTACCACTACCTAATCCCAAAGCAGTTCCATCAGCCAAAAAGAAACCTTGTACCCACTAACGGCAACTCCCCATTCTCTCCTCCCACAGTGATTGTCTCCTGGCAACCACTAATCTGTCTTTTGACCGCAAAGATTGACCTATTCCGGACATTTACCTATATATAAGTAGCATTATGAAATGTGTGGCCTTTTGAGTCTGTCTTCTTTCTCTCGGCATCATGCTTTCAAAGTGCATATATACTGTGGCATATATCAGTACTTCATTCCTTTTTATGGCTGATTAATATTCCATTTATGTGTATGCCACATTTTGTTTATCCATTCATAATCTGACAGATATTTGGACATATGTTTTCATTTCTCTTTGGCATATTGCTAAGAATGGAATTGATTGGTCATATGGTTTCACATTTTGGGGACTGCAAAACTGTTTTCCACAGTAGCTGCACCATTTTACATTCCCAGCAGCAATGCATGAGGATTCCGATTTTGCCACATTCTTATTAACACTTGTTACTGTCTTGTAAAAAATTATAACCATCCTAATGGGTGTAAAGTAGTCTCTCATGGTTTTGATTTTCATTTCTCTAAAGACTAATGATGTTGAACATCTTTTTATGTGCTTACTAGTCATTTTTATATCTTCTTTTAATAAATTTCTATTTATCAAAATAGACATTTACTTTGCCCATTATTAAGATTGGGTTATGAGTCTTTTTCTGGTTGAGCTAACAAGGTTTCTTTATATGCTTTAGATACTAGACCTTTGTTTTTCTCACTTTCTTGACAGTGAAGACCTGTCAACCATAAAAGTTAGTCCTAGAATTTTAAAGCTGAAAGAGAACTGATAGATCATTCATCTAATTTACTCTTTTCAATTTATAGATAAGGACACTAAAGCCCAATGAGTTGAATTAATTTCTTTAGTGGCAGAGTTAGGAATATCTGCTTTGTATAACTGTACTGTAAATTGCATCAAATAGGTTACAATGTAATTAGAGATGATAACAATTCATCAGAGTTGAAACCGTTAGAAAACAATATGAAATACCTACTATCATCTGAGATGCATTGCAGCATGTACCATTAGGTTGGCCAAAAAGTCATTTGGGTTTTTCCTTAAGATGTAATGGAAAAACCCGAATGATCTTTTTGACCAACCCAATAAAAAAGCAAAAGGAACTCAGAAAAACAACTGAGGAAACAATGGTGTTCAGTTACCTGTCAACAAGTAGACAGAGGGTAGTAACTGACAAAATAATTAAGGAAAATAACCATGGAGTAATAAATTTAAGTCAAAATATTAAACTCCATCATTATAATGCCTTTGCCTGATGCCATCAGGTTTCACTCACCTTTGGCATCATCTGTGATTTTCATTAGTTTCTGTAGAGACCCCATTCCTTTTGATTAAAGACAAGATTCCAAGTCAAAATTATACAAACTTCTGAAGTGAATGAAAAGTAGAATAGGAAGATGTAATTTTATATTAATTTTTCCTTAGATGAGAGGGAAGCTGAAGAAAGTGTCAGTCGTATCTGATATACATCTTAATTAAAATTGCTTTCTTTCCTGTTTTAATGTATCAAGCTCCAAAACCAAATTTTTTTGAAAAGCATCATAGAGTCAGCATTGAGGTCAAGACTATTCATTTATCATCTCTTAGGATGCAAAGAAGTGAAGTAACTCTGGAAATCTTTTGTAACGCAAGAGAAATCATCTGCTATGCATTTCATTTTCACTAGTGCTTTGGTTATGAACCCATGACTAGTCTATACACCTTTTAATGATATAGATATTTCTTTTTAGTAAATACTTCTGTGGAATGTGTGGGGACAATATATGTCATAATATTAACTATAGAATCTCCTTCCCTCAGTATACTCCATCCCATGGCCAGAAAAATAACCATCAAATACCTTAAAAGCACTGATTCATGTCTTTTTCTTCTCAAAATGTGGGGCAGTTTGGTTTTCTTAATGTGAGGAGATTAACTCTCAGGAAAAAAAGGGCTCAGTTACTTAGGTTTGGTCTAATTTGGCTAGATAATGTCAATAATGTAGTGTTATAATACCAAGAAAAGACGGGGGCAGGTTATGGAAACATGGAAAATTCTGTGGTAACTTTAAGCTGTGAAGGTTATACAGGGTAATGTATCATACAGAAAGGCGTACACATAAAATAGATATGTTTTCTTTATAGGAGGGGAGATAGTAACACTAATGTGTGTGTGTGTGTGTGTGTGTGTGTGTGTTGGTCACTCAGTCGTGTCTGACTCTGCGACCCCATGGACTGTAGACTGCAAGGCTCCTCTGTCCATGGGATTTCCCAGGCAAGAACACTGGAGAAGGTTGCCACAAAAAACATAATTTGTAGAATTAAGAAAAGCTTATCATTTCTTTCCCCTCCCCTCTCCCCTATTCCCTTCTCTCATACTTCTCTCATTCTTCTCAGGCTCTTCTCCTGCCTAGACATAAGTTTGCTTAGAGATATCTTATACCATTCTTGGGTACTGCATGGAGCACCACAACTCTGACTGGGAATGTGACTTGGAAGATATCTGTTCCTGACAAGAAGCAGACTTTATTTTTCTATACGATTTTTTTCTAAATATATAGTAAAATTTCTCTATATTCCTAATAAGTGTGATTAAAAAAATTCTCACGTAGAACCCCACAACCCAAGCACCATTGAAGGTCAGAATGGAATTTTGAATGTTCATTATCAGATGACATAAATATTAGGAGGTCTTGAAGTTGTTCATGTAGACACGTCATTTTCATGTTTGTGCCTAGGTAACTGAAATCTACCTTTATGACTTAGAAAAATAGCAACAGTGAAATAGGAATTAGCAGGAAAGTAACATTTTTAATGTGAAAAATGTTATTGTCTAAAAAGTAATTGTCTAGTCATCTGAAATTTGAGGGTGAAAACTTAAATCATAGTAGTACATGTTCGAATGCACAAAAAAGTCAATGCAGTATTCAGAAATAAAATCTGTTTTCTCAATACTTATATCTATACAGAAATCTTGGGCTTGCTTGGTGGCTCAGATGGTGAAGAATCTGCCTGCAGTGCAGGAGACCCGGGTTTGGTCCCTGGGTCGGGAAGATCCCCTGGAAAAGGAAATGGCTACCTACTCCAGTATTCTTGCCTAGGTAATTCCATGGAGAGACGAGCCTGGAAGGCTACAGTCCATGGGGTCGCAAAGTTGGACGTGATTGAATGACTAACACTTTCACTTTCATACAGAAAACTTAGTAAGGGGAAATTGAATATTATTTGGTGAGCTTGTGGAACAGACACTACTGTTTGAAATTTCTAAAAATATTGAAATACACTTTTGAATGTCTAAATTTTCTTTAATGCACTGTAGACTTCACAGAATAAAACATATTTTGGTGACAGCAAGTGGAATGGGGCTTTTGTAATGACAAAAGCAAGTGGGTGAGCAGGGTGAGCGTGTGAAATGTGTATGTTTGATAGAGTCTGGAAGGGAAAGAAAAACACAAAAATGCAACACCACTAGGAAAATCAGGGAAGTATGAGTGAAAGAAAAATAATTTATTAATAGAAATATGGAAGAGTTAAAAAATAGGGAAAAAGAAACAGAAAATTTTTGCACCTTGTTTTATGTCCATTGATATGTTCCAGTGTCTCCTGGTTTATAGTCTATGGGAACTTGAGAAGAATTTGTATCTTGCTGTTGTGTGAAAACTATAAATCTTAATTATGCTGAATTGGTTGATAGTGTTTTTCAGGTCTACTATATCCTTCTACTTTTCTGTCTTTTCAATCTATTAATTTTTGAGGGTTTGATATTGAAACTCCAACTAAAAATCTTAATTTATCTACTTAAAAAATAACTGTAATATATAGTGGAACTATATGTAACTTTGTTCTATATTTTCCAAAGTGAAAGTGAAAGTGAAGTTGCTCAGTTGTGTCTGACTCTTTGCGACCCCACGGACGGTAGCCTACCAGGCTCCAGAATACTGGAGTGGGCTGCCATTTCCTTCTCCAGGGGACCTTCCCAACTCAGGGATCGAACCCGGGTCTCCTGAATTGCAGACAGACGCTTTACCATCTGAGCCACCAGGGAAGTATTTTCCAAGTCTCCTGTAAATGTGTTATCACAAATTTATAATTTAAAAAGAAAAAGAGAAGTGAAAGAGGAAGAAGAGCGATGGAAAGGTAAGCAGACACCACTGTAAAATTGTGCTGTCTCAGCTTTGTAAATGTTCTTTTAAACAATTGATTCTGATTTGGGTGGCTCACTTATGACTCACATAACTGTTTCTTCTGAGTGGCCTGGACTGGGAAGGTTAGCTCAAGAATAACTGTGGTACAACTGCTTGGGTTAGTGAGTGTTTAATTATTTGCAAGCAGGAGACTAGAATGTCAGTTAGTCAATAAGCACTTATTGAGCACATACTGTGTACTCAAAAACTGAGCCTTGCTGAAAGCAGGAACTTTGCTTGTCTCTTTTTAATTTTTGAACTTTCATTTTTACAGTTGCTTGGGTACTCAGTAAATGCTTATTAATGAATTCTGATCTTATACATGGCCATGGAGGATTGCTTCCAGTATCCCTAAATTCAGCAACATGACTTTTCAATGCACGGTTAAAGGCCACCAAGTAGACATTTCTGAAAGTTTTCTGGCACCAGCTACAGAAGCAGCAATAGATGAGATAAAGTGGACTTATTCAAAGAGATGCTTTTTTTTTTTCTTTTACAAATAGTAAAATACAACAGCCCTTACTTAGAAAGTTTAAATGTGGGTACCCAGAATTTAAACTTATTTTCTCTAAGATTCATTTTATAGATACTTACTTAAAGTACCTTAAGTTACTTTCAATCCTTCTTTTTGAAACAATCAGAGACAATTCAATTTTTTAAAATCATACTCATTGAAAAATGCTGGTGCAGAGAACAAATTAAAATTACTTAGTAATCAAGTACAGATTGAGGTTGTGCATGTGTTGAGGAAAAGAGGGCAGAAGATAAGTTTTACTTGCCTCTACTGATCAACTTCACAGTATAACTTTCAAACTTCCCATTTTTTTTCTATGTAACTATAGAACATAGTATTGCGGCACTGGGAAAATTATTTTAGACATAAATGTGATAAAAGACCTGCAAATTAAAAGTACTGAGATTATGTATTAAATTTCAGAGGCATCCAAGAAGAAATTTTAGGCCATTAGACATACCCATCAATAGGTTAGATTTTAATATTAATAAGAAAATGGGAAAGTACATTGAAAGTGAGACTTTAAAGCTAAATGAATAAAAGTTGTGTATGTATAAGGAAAAAATTTGGGGTGGTGAGATTATAGATTGTCACTGGTGATAGAATTAAGGATTATTCAAATATTTTTCATTCTTTCATTTTGTGAATATAGAAATTTTCTATTCTATGTATTAGTTAAAAAAATTTTTTTTAATTGAAGAATAATTGCTTTACAGAATTTTGTTGTTTTCTGTCAAACCTCAGCATGAATCAGCCATAGGTATACATATTATGTATTAGTTTTATAACCAAGAAAATACATGAAAATAAATGCACAGCATCAGATTATCAATTATTAACAAAAAATTTATACTCACGTTTAATCTTCTTCAGGCCCTCCATTATTGAATGCACTTTAACCTTCCCATGTTCTAGAAAACATTTTGAATCAGATATAAAAGAAGCCATGTAAAAGTTATTAAAGCAGATAAAAGTTATGAAATTATTAAAACAACATGGCAGGTTGGAATTTCTTCCATGAGTTAGAAGAACTAGAGATACTGTTTTGCCTTGGAATTGGATTATCTCTCAAGTGAGTATGATGGAAAAAAGTATGGATCAATGAGAGAACTATCTCGATTTCCTTAATGCCATTCTTCCTTTCTGTGTTTCAAGGTATTAAACTTCAAAGGTGATACACAGAAAAAGGGATATTACAGAAAGAACCAGGGCTTGAGTCTGGCAGTATGTTTTTCAGACTCAGATCGATGACATTAAAAAAAAAAAGGTATGAAGGGACTATGTTGGCAAATGCTCAGAGTTGGAATAGGGAGAGAAGGACTTGCTGTTTTTTGTTCTGACAGGTATTTCTTGAGAATCAACCCATTTGAGATGATAGTGTGTTTGTTACTCCTGAGGATACAGCGTATGCTTCTCTGACTTGAATGATCTCACACTTGTTCAACCTTAAGGTCTTCTCCAGGAAACCCCCGTCCTGACTAAATGCTCCTTTAGCACCTTCTGCATACATTTATTACATTATATCAAAATCATTTTATGTGCCTGTCTGTTCTGTTGGACCACAAGCTCTTTGAGGACAAAGGCTTTGACTCATTCATCTTTGTGTCTTTAGTACTTGGCATAGAGCCTAGCACATAGGATCCCTTCCTTTAACGACTTAACAATTTGTTGGGAGACAGTGTAAGTTTGACCTAAGAAAGAGCGTTAAGGGGGAATCAGTCTTAGTAGTGGAGGACACTGATAGAAACGTGGAGGGGAACAGGACCAGAAAAACAGGAAACAGTGGTTGATACCTGAGAAGTTAATGCAAATGCATGAGAAATCTGGAGATGTAAATATTGTATCTAAGACATAACACTTGCATGAGAAAAGACTAAAACTAAGCTAGAAGAAGAGCAGCTGTGAGACAAGTGGGACTGAATGTTTCTTTCATGATGTCATCCCATGAGAGGAGGGGCAAAAAGAAACCCTGAGTGGCACCTTCAAGAATTCTGACAAGGAAGTAATTTTTGGTGTCTATAAAATATTACACACTCTTGTTTCAAGACTAATAGCATATATCTCTTTTTTTCTTCCTCTCTCCAAAACTCTGAATATATTTTCAGTCTTCCCTCCTCAGCCACAAAATGGGAGGCTGGAACTTGAAGAACAGAAACAAAAGTGAAAATTTCCCTAAAGCAGGAATGGTAGTAGATCTATGAGAATAAGGACCTATTATTTAATTTAAAGCAGTTTCAGTAAAATAAGCTACCAACCCAGCCTTGAGTTGAGAAATGATGGAATTAGCATCCAGTGGAATAATAGAATGAAAAAAAGACAAGAGCATAGTAGAAGGAATGCAAAGCGGAGAATTCAAAGTAGCAAGTCAGAACTACTGGTTAGTAGGAGAAATATCTGCCCTTCCCCTAACCTACCCAAGGGTCCCTAGACATAGGAGAATTTCTGGGTTTCCTCTATACACAAATAGTATCACAATAGTATAGATACTATTGTATCTATATATTGTAATAGATACACAATAGTATCACAAATTGGTTCAGTGTTGGAAAAATTATTTGCTATGTGGGGAAAAACCCCAAGTTGGATCCTTGTCTTACCACATGCAGAGGTAGTATATTAAAGATCTAAATGTGAAAGGTAAAACCATATAGTTAGTAGAAGTATTGAAAAACAAAAAAATTAAGTGTTGCCAAATTTGGTGTTCATTACTGAGGAAGTGAGTAGGTAAATTACAGTAATTGTATTGAAGGGATATTTTGCAACAGCCAGAGTTAGACTGGTTTATAGAAACATGGGTAAGTCTCAAAAAAATAATTAAAAATTTTTAGAAAAATTATTTGTCTGCATTGGTTCCTCACTGCGTCATGAGGGATTTTGCATTTCAGCCCACAGACTCTCTAGTCGTGGCTCATAGGCTCAGTAGTTGTGGCACACAGGCTTAGTTGCTCTGCCACATGTGGGATCTTAGTTCCCCAACCGGGGATTGAACCCATGTCCCATGCATTGCAAGGTGGATTCTTTACCACTGGACCAACAGGGAAGTCCCTCAAAAACATAGTGCTGATTCACATCCACTAGGATGGCTAGAATAAAAAAGTCAGATAATAACAAGTATTGATTTGGGAGTGGAGGAATAAGACCTTTTTACATTTCTGGTGGGAATGCAAAATGATGCAGCCACTTTAGAAAACAGTCTGTTCCTCAAAAGGTTAAATGTTATGACCCAGCAGTTTCACTCCTTGGTATACACCCAAGAAAAATGAAGTACATGCACACCCAGAGTTGCACACAAATGTTTATAGCAACATTGTTTATAATAGGCAAAAGGTGGAAATAATCCAAATGTCTATCAACTGATGACTGGATAAATGAAATGAGACATATCCATACAGTAGAATATTATTTGGCCATTAAAAGGAATAAAGTACTGATAAATGCCACAACATGCATGAATTTTGAAAATATGCTAAGCAAAAGAAGCCAGTCAAAAAAGACCATATATCATATGATTTCATTTATATGAAATGTCCAGAAAAGCAAATCTATAGACATAGAATGTAGATTAATGATTGCTTAGGGATGGAAGGATAGGGAGTGAAAACTGAAGGGTACAGTGCTTCTTTTTGAGGTGATGAAGAAGTTTGAGAATAATTGTGGTGATAGTTGCACATATCTGTGAATATTAAAAACCACTGAATTGTACACTTTTAGTGAATGAGGTGTATATTATGTGAACCATATCTCAATAAAGATATTAAAAATGTTGAGTGATAAAAAGAAATAGTTTTATAACACAATACCACTTAAATAAATTAAATACCACACACATTGAATTTTTAAAGGGATATGCATATATCAAAATAAACCTGAGGAAAGTGGGTTGGAAGGTTAAATATTAGATATAATAGAGAATGGACTTATGATGGGGGGAAAGAAATAGAAGTGGAAATAGGAGGTAACAGGAAAAATATAGTAAGTCCCTTACATACAAACCTTCAATTTGCAAACTTTCAAAGATTTGAATATGCGTTCAAATGTCCAATTATGTAAGTTAGTTCATGGGTCTGGTGTATACTGTCACATGCATACATCCTCTACAAGTGGCTGTGTTTTTGTGTACTTTACTGTATAGTACTATACAGAGTACAGTAGTGTAGTATCTTTATTTCAAATCCAGCATGTCTGGAAGCAAGCATAAAAGCAATTGTGATGTAGCTGGTACTGTAATGTACTTTTCCAGGTAGTGTATATACGATTAATAACGTTTTCTTTATTTTTTTTGTGTTTGCTTGTTTTCTATATATTATTTATGTGAAAAGTATTATAAATCTACTATAATACAATACCATATAGCCAACTGTATTAGCTGGGCACCTAGGCTAACTTTGTAGGACTTACAAACAAATTGGGCTTATAAACACACTCTCAGAATGGAACTCGTTCATACATAGGGAACTTACTGTATAAAACACAAAGGTCCTTTCATGAAACAATGGTGATACTGTGCTATACTGATGAATTTGATTAACTCAACTGTGCGCATCTGATATTTAAGAAAAAGTTCACTCTTCTCCTGCTAAAGAAGTCTAAAGGTCTTGGTAAGATACAAAGGAAGAAAGATGTAGCAGTAGTGATAACATCAGTAGTGATAACAAATAACCCAGACAGCAAAGGTTCTCAGACATTTTGGTCTCAGAACCTCTTTATATTCTTAAAAAATTCTGAATATGATAACATACTTTTTAGTGAAAAATATATATCAATTGAAAATGAAAAATAGAAATCAGTTTCCTAAAAATCTTAGTGGGAAAAGTGAAAAGAAAGTGAAGTGTTAGTTGCTCAATTGTGTCTGACTCTTTGATAAAGGCAGATAGTGTTTTATTGATATTTTCAAAATAGTTGCGATCTCATGGACCCCCTGAAAGACAGAAGTGTCCCTGGATTATGATTTGAGAACTGCTAGCCCGGAGAGTTGATAGCTCAAGAAATGGTCAAGTATGGTCAAGGGAGGGAAGGAATTAAAACTGAGAAGACTGAAAAATAAGCCCTGGATTGTTTCTACATTAGGAAGTTAGAATAAGTGGAGCTGGCAAAGGAAGTTATTGATCATTTCTGATTCTGAGAGCTATTTCAGTAGAGTTGGGGACTACATGAGGGGGGAAGCCATTTGCAAGGATTCAAAGAATGTAAAGTTTGGAAGCAGAAACAGCACCTCAAGACCACTTAGGAAGTGGGCTGAAAGAAATGAAGGACGAATGATCATAATTATAAGGCAGAAGAACCAGAACCAAGTCAAGAGAAGTATATGCTACTTCATAAATAGAGAGAAATAGATGAAACCGCAAGTGTTGAATTACAAAATAAATACATTTTCTACAAATATTGCATCATTGTATTGTACGCTTGAAACTAATATACCGACTATCTCTCTATAAAAAATATTTTTTGAAGAAGTGGGAGAAAATCAGGTCAAGAGAAATGGATTTGGAAGGGTTAAGAAGAACCTCTTCAAATGAAGAGAAGAGAGGGAGATGGTGTATCTTCCTGAATAAGAAGAAATGATAAACTGGAAAAAATAGAAACTGGAGATGTTTGCAATGAATAGGTTCAAATTTATTAAAACCATGGTTTGAGAACATAATGGTTGTATTTTATTTCCTATTGTCAGTTGGGCTTAGCACAAGTACTCCCTTCTTTACCATTTTAGTTCCTGGACATATTCAGTGATCAAATAATGTTTGTTAGTTGAATAAATCAATATACAGTCTTTGCATTCAAAGCCAGAGCTGTGCATAAGCTTTCTAGCAACATCATTCTAGTTAGAACTGCCCTCCCTAAAATGCTGCTCCCTAGATCATCTTTTTCTTTCTTAATTTGTATCAGAAAAACAAAGAGAGTAATAGAAGTAAAAAGACTAAGTTAAAGTAATTATAAAACGCAAAGCCAGCAGATAAATCATGCAACTAGACTCAGTAAGCAATAATAAAAATCAATAAGCAAACCAACCAATCCCTAAGTCCCCTGCTTTCCCTAATACTCTCCCTAATACTCATTTTTATTTGCTAATTTCAATTACTCTAATATTTTTCCTTCTTGTTTTGGGGATGGAATCATGCCCTCAGGTACATAATAAATTGGTTGTACTTGTGACTTAAGAAACGAAAGGCCAGGCACAATCTTAATGTATCATTTCTCCATCTTTTAGATCCTTGACAGGCAAAGTGTGGACCTTGGATCAGCCATGTTGCCACTATCTGGGAGCTTGTTAGAAATGCAGGATTTCTTAGGCTATACTTCAGACCTGAATCACAATCTGCATTTTAACAAGATGCCCAGGTGATTCATATGCACATTTAAGTTTGAGAAGCATTGTTCTAAGTGATACAAAAGATAAGGATCATTTCTAAGGATCTTACATACAAGATAACAGGATAACTTCTAGGAAGACACAGAATTAAAAAAATACAAAAAACTCACCATTGAATGTCAAATGAGGCATCAGTTTTTTCATTTCTTCTTCATTGAGCTCAATCCCCTCATTTGCTAGAAAGTTGTCTAAGTCCGGGATATCAATCACCTCTCCTTAGAAAAGGTGAGAAATAAGTTGCAGAAATATTATATGACTATCTATAAAAGATGAAAACACCATTGTGCTTACATATAACATTAACTATGTGTATCCAGAATAATCAGGAAAATTAGAAAAAAATCCTGTTTTAAGTTCTGGTTCAGAAAATCAATCAGAAAGTGGTTACAAAAAAGAATTCACTGATGGGTTATTGCAAAATTGAATGTAGCAAATTAAGCTATATATAGGTTGTTTTTTTTTTTCTCTTCCTCCCACCCTACGGGGGAAAATTAAGTTTCTTCTATAGACCAGTTTTTAATTTATTAAAAAAAAGTTTGAGAAGTTTTTGTGTAACACAGGGTGCTCAACCTAGTGCTCTGTGATTTACGGGGGAGGGGGGTGGAGTAGATGGGGGAGTGGAGTAGATAGGGGTGGTAGGAGGGAAGTTTAAGAGAAGGGGATATATGTATACTTATAGCTGATTCATGTTGTTGTATGGTAGAAACCAACACAACATTGTAAAGCAATTATCCTCCAATTAAAAAAAATTTAATGTAGTATGATCTTGATAGGGGAAAAAGGAATGTTTGCCTATCGTTTGCTTCTCTGAACACTTGGCATTTCAAGAATTTCATTCATCTCAACATAGAAGTAATTTCTTTCTCATTCATTGTAAAAATAATGTAATAACATTTAGGATTATTATAAAGTGGGAAAAATATAATTACACCACCCTACCACAAAACCATTTTCAGTTTTTCATCCTCCATTTCTGGTCTTTACCAATAAAGCTATATTCTCATAATGTGCAAATCTAACAGACATGTAACTTTGTATTCTGCTTTTCCAACCTAGTATAAATTTAACTACTTCATAAACTTGTTTCTAAGTTGCTACATAATTTTTACAGTTAAAATTTCAACACATGATATCCCATAAGCCTGACTTACCATGGTTGATGTGGTAATTCCCATAACTGTTAGATATTTAGGCTGTTTCAGATTTCTCTGAAGGTCTTTAGGAAGATATATATATATATATATATATATATATATATATTTATTTATTCAATTGAATTATTGCCAGAGGATACATTTCTAGGATTGGGGCTAATGGGGAAAAGGAATAGTTCCGTGGCTCCTGAGATCTATAACTATTGTTGAAGAATTCTTCGGGGAATTCAGAGAATTAAATTTCAGAGAATTTAATGGATATTGACATATAAGCCCATATTAAATGTAATTTACAGAATTTCAGCAGCATCCACTAAAATGGAACACATATGAAAGAATTTAAACATTTATAAGGGAATATATTTTTCTTCACCAACTGCAAAATATTAAGATGCTATTTATAATATCTTTTCATCATAGCTTGCAACTCACCCTTGATATAACTGATAGCATCCATCAAATCATTCAGACCAACTGTACTATTACCTGTAAGGAAAGGGAAATAAACTTCATAATCAGAGAAGCTAATGTTACTGAGATTCACATTTAGGATACATAAAGTTCTGAAATTATGAATTCAGTAATCTTTTTTCTAATTT
This sequence comes from Ovis canadensis, assembly GCF_042477335.2. Taxonomy (NCBI): domain Eukaryota; kingdom Metazoa; phylum Chordata; class Mammalia; order Artiodactyla; family Bovidae; genus Ovis; species Ovis canadensis. Next base: position 55,225,195 of record NC_091255.1, on the reverse strand, counting down.
TCCTTAGAATTTTATGAACTTATCCTTGGTGATAACAGTATTATCTCAGAAACAAAGCTTGCGGTCTGTAATAAATCATTCTTTTATTTTCCTATTTGTTTTTAGAGGCTACTAGAATAAAGTTAAATTAATAAGTGATTGGTAGGACTTCCCTGGTGGCAGGTCCGGGGAGATTCTCATGCCGTGGAACAACTAAGCCCATGAGACACAACTACTGAGGCTATGAGCCTACAGCCTGTGCTCCACAACAAGAAAAGCCACTGCAACGAGAAGCCCAAGCACCGCAAGGAAGAGCAGCTCCCACATTATGCAACTAGAGAAAGCCTGCACACAGCAGCAGACCCGGCGTAGCCAACAATAAACACAATAAAATAAATAAACATTTCAAAAGAAGTGTTTGGTTACAAGTAAGTGTAGGGAGACAGGACAAATAAACCTAACTCTGAGTATTTGTATTAGTTATTAATCAACAAACACTTTGCTTCCCTGGTGGCTCAGTGGAAAAGAATCTAACTGCCCATACAAGAGATGCAGGTTTAATCCCTGCATTGGGAAGATCTGGAAAAGGAAATGGCAACCCATTCCAGTGTTCTTGCCTGGGAAATCCTATGGACAGAGGAACCTCATGGGCTACAGTTCAGTCCACGGGGTCACAAAAGAGTTGGGCATGACTTGGTGACTAAACAACAACAAGCACTTAGGAGTACACCTTCTGTGTGCAAGGCACTTTGCTAGGCTTTGGGGATACAAAAGTAAACACACTGGCAGAGTTCTTGCTATTACGGAGTATACCATCTGGTAGAGGGAAACAGACAATGAGCATGTAAACAAATGAGCAGAAAGGTGCTGTTTTTTTGAGGTTAAGATGCTATCAAAGATGAAACAGCACAAAATAAAAAGCAATTAAAAAAAAAAGCTAAAAAGGAAAAAGTTGGAAAAAAGATGAAAGAGGGCAATATAAGTAAAGGGTAATAGTGGGTGCGATTGCTTTAGACAGGGGGCTGAGGAAAGCCCTCTCTGATATGTATCTATTTGGGTTGAGGCCTGAATGATGAGAGTCATGTGAAGAACTGAGAGAAGAACATTCCAAGCAGGAAAACGGTATGTGCAATAGGCCTAAAATGGGGATGAATTTGACATGATGGAGAGATAGAGAAAAAGCCAGTGTGGAAGGTGCCAAATTATGCAGGGCCTTGTAGGCTATGATGATAAAGCTTGGATTTTATTCTGGTTGCAATGAATGTCTGGAGGCCTAGAAGAAGGGGAGTAATTTGATGATTTCAGCTTTCAAAGGATCACTTTGGCTGGTGTATGCCGGATGGGGAATTGGAGGAATGAGGACTAGATAGTAGACTGTTTTAGTGGCCCAGGAAAGAGATGATTGTGGCTAGGGCTATGGTAGCAGCAGTAAAGATGGTGATAATGGATGGATTTGGGACCTATTTTTCAAGCACAGCCTAGATTTGAATGTGGAATAAGAGGGGAAAAAAGAATGAAATCTAGTCTTTCCTCTCCCTTCCTTCCAAAAATGGCAACAGGTAGATGAAATGACATTGCTGAAATGGGGTGGGTGGAGGGGGAGGCAGAGGAGAGGGCTTGAGACTTTTTAGGGGAATTAAAATAAGTCCATTAAATCTGTGGTGCCTTTTGGACATCCAAGTGGAGATATCAAATAAATAACTAGTTTGATATACCATTCCTGACTTAGGGAGGTTGCCCTGGAGATATAAATTTGCTTTTATCAGCTCAAAGACAATATGTCGCCCAATGAGACTGGATGCAATCTCATAAAAAGAGAACGTAGATTTTAAAAAAAAGACACCTAAGGGTCTAGCCCTGGGCACTTCATTATTCAGAGATCTTGAAGGGAGGAAGAATCAGAAAAGGAAACTGAGAAGAAGCTGTCAGTGAAAAAAGAAGAAAATCAGATAGATATGGAGCTTTGAAAGTCTGAAATTAAAAATGTTTCAATAAAGAGGGGATAGTCACTATGTTAAAAGCTGAGATATCAAGTAAATAAGAACAGAAAATTGATCATGAAGCTTGTTAAGAGATAGGTCACTGTTGATTGAGAGTTGGTTCAGCTCCCTGGCAGGGAGGCAAGCAATGGAGAGTGAATGGGAGCTTAGGAAGTAAAGATAATGAGTCATGACAGCTTTTTGAGAGGTTCTGCTGTGAAGAGGAACTAATCTAGTAGTAGCTGGCCAGGGACAAGGGGAATAAGAGACATAGCTCCCTGTCAGTGAAATACAGAGATCTAGTAGAAAGCGAGAAACTGATGATGCAGGAGAGACAGAGCAAAATCACAGGAGTTAAGTCTTTGAAAAGGTAAGTGGAAATGAGATTCAAGGCACAAATGGAAGGGTTGACTCACAGTGGGAGCAGAGATTCCTTTATAACAAGATGAGAGCAGAGTATGTGGGCATAGATACAGGTGGGTTCATAGATATCAAGGAGGGAAATGAGGTTATTCTTATCTAACTGAATCTTTTTTCTCTATGAAGTCTGAAATGAGGAAGTGTTGGAAATTTGAGAGAGAAGGGGTGAAATTACCTCTGAGAGTGAGAAAAGTGAATTTAGTTGGAAAAGGTAGTAGGGACTATGGCCTCATTAAGGACTGACTTGATATTCATGGCCAATGTGTTCAAGTGAGTTCTATTAATGCAATTTTGTGATTTTCTTCAGAAACATTAAAGCTTTTCAGGAGCAAGTACAGTGTAAGGCGATGGCTGGGTTTTTGCCAAGCAAGTTTGTTAGGAGTTTTGAGACGTTTTCAGTTCAGTTCAGTCGCTCAGTCGTGTCCGACTCTTTTCGACCCCATGAATCCCAACACGCCAGGCCTCCCTGTCCATCACCAACTCCCGGAGTTCACTCAGACTCACGTCCATTGAGTCAGTGATGCTATCCAGCCATCTCATCCTCTGTCGTCCCCTTCTCCTCCTGCCCCGCATCCCTCCCAGCATCAGAGTCTTTTCCAATGAGTCAACTCTTCGCATGAAGTGGCCAAAGTACTGGAGCTTCAGCTTCAGTATCATTCCCTCCAAAGAAATCCCAGGGATGATCTCCTTCAGAATGGACTGGTTGGATCTCCTTGCAGTCCAAAGGACTCTCAAGAGTCTTCTCCAACACCACAGTTCAAAAGCATCAATTCTTCAGCGTTCAGCCTTCTTCCCAGTCCAACTCTCACATTCATACATGACCACAGGAAAAACCATAGCCTTGACTAGACAGACCTTTGTTGGCAAAGTAATGTCTCTGCTTTTGAATATGCTATCTAGGTTGGTCATAACTTTTCTTCCAAGGAGTAAGTGTCTTTTAATTTCATGGCTGCAGTCACCAACTGCAGTGATTTTGGAGCCCAAGAAAATAAAGTCTGACACTGTTTCCACTGTTTCCCCATCTATTTCCCATGAAGTGATGGGACCAGATGCTATGCTCTTTGTTTTCTGAATGTTGAGCTTTAAGTCAACTTTTTCGCTCTCCTCTTTCACTTTCATCAAGAGGCTTTTTAGTGCCTCTTCACTTTCTGCCATAAGGGTGGTATCATCTGCATATCTGAGGTTATTGATATTTCTCCTGGCAATCTTGATTTCAGCTTGTGAGTTTTTAAGGTTATATAATTGTTGAAGTATTGAATCTAATTTAAGGACGCAAACAAGGATATATCGGGAAGGAGTTGAATAATGAAAGACTGGTTGAATTAAGGCACTGAAGACCCCCATAACGATGGAGAGTAGCTAGAGCTGGATTTCTATATTCTGTTCTGTTACACCTCATGTTCAATAGCATCAGTTCTTTATACTCAATTGGAAAATGGAATAATGTCACAATAATGTGGAAGTTGTATTAGTTCATACATAATTTTTCATAAGTAAGAGAATCACAATTATAAACCTCAGCAGGAAAAGAAAAACAAACAAACAAACCTGGACTGGCTATAGTAGGGGCCCTCTCAGCTCTATTTTAATAAAATTAAAAAATAAGTGCCTATGATGTATGAGGGGGAATCAGGTTCACTGACTCAGAATTCTACTTCCATCTACATTATTTCAGAGCTGCATGTCAGCTTTCCAACTCTCTTTTTGGGTTGTGTATATGTGTGTATTTTTGAATGGCTTCCAGCTGCTCTGAGCTATTTGCCTGGGCTTTTCAAACTTCTTCACACAGTATCAACTGCTGCTTTTGTTAGTGCTCTGCTTACAAATCAGCATAGATTTTTGAATGGGCTTTCCCTGTTTCCCCCATAAGCTCAGTTACTTCAGTGTACTTTCACAGAATGGAAGATTTCTCTGCCATTCCTACATTGTGTTATGGTAGAACAGCTTGCATAGTAAATGAAGGATAATAAGTAGACAGTGGATATATAAAATGAATATTTTCAGGGTGATGAAGTATTAGGCAAGGACAAGATTCAGGTCATCAAAGGAAAAGATGATTGAAGTTAAAGAGGTCAAGGAACAGCAGGTCAGGATGTTGGATGGGTGATCTATATCAGGAGTTCTTTCTTTTAATTTTGGTTTTTTTTTTGGTTCTTTTCAGCTGCACCCTGTGGCATGTGGGATCTTAGCTCCCTGACAGAGGTCTAACCTGTGTCCCCTGCAATGAAAGCATAGAATCTAACCTACTGGACTGAAGGGAAATCCCATAACAAGAGTCTTAATCTGGGGTCCGTGGATCCTGAATATATAGATTTTTTTCCATTCAAGCTGAAGGACTCCCTGTAAAATACATCTTTATATTAATCACTAACTTAAATTTAGCATTTTCTGTAATTATTCATGTAGTCCACAAACCATAGTAGTAGTAGAACTTGTGACTTTGTTACTATTGATAATAAGTCACTACCATTTTCATATCACATGACAGTCGATGCAAATATATTGAAAAGTTACTTATACTCTTCACTACTTTAAAATGACAATAATTATTAGACCTGGTATTAGAACTTGTTCAGTTCAGTCACTTAGTTGTGTCCAACACTTTGCGACCCCATGGACTGCAGCATTCCAGATCTCCCTGTCCTTCACCATCTCCGGAGTTTACTCAAACTCATGTCCATTGAGTCGGTGATGCCATCCAACCATCTCATCCTCTGTCATCCCCTTCTCCCACCTTCAATCTTTCCCAGCATCAGGGTCTTTTCCAATGAGTCAGTTCTTCACATCAGGGGGCCAAAGTATTGGGTTTTCAGCTTCAGCCTCAGTCCTTCCAATGAATATCCAGGACTGATTTCCTTTGGAATGGACTGGTTGGATCTCCTTGCAGTCCAAGGGACTCTCAAGAGTCTTCTCCAACACCACAGTTCAAAAGCATCAATTCTTTGGTGCTCAGCTTTCTTTATAGTCCAACTCTCACATCCATACACGACTACTAGAAAAACCATAGCTTTGACTAGACAGACCTTTGGTGGCAAAGTAATATCTCTGCTTTTTAATATGCTGTCTAGGTTGGTCATAGCTTTTCTTCCCGGGAGCAAGCATCTTTTAATTTCATAGCTGCAATCACCATCTGCAGTGATTTTGGAGCCCAAAAAATGAAGTCTGACACTATTTCCACTGTTTCCCCATCTATTTCCCATGAAGTGATGGGACCAGATGCCATGATCTTAGTTTTCTGAATGATGAGTTTTAAGTCAACTTTTTCACTCTCCTCTTTTACTTTCATCAAGAAGCTCTTAGTTCTTCTTCACATTCTGCCATAAGGGTGGTGTCATCTGCATATCTGAGGTTATTGATATTTCTCCTGGCAATCTTGATTCCAGCTTATGCTTCTTCCAGCCCAGCATTTCTCATGATGTACTCTGCATATAAGTTAAATAAGCAGGGTGACAATATATAGCCTTGATGTACTCCTTTTCCTATTTGGAACCAGTCTGTTGTTTTATGTCCAGTTATAACTGTTGCTTCCTGACCTGCATACAGGTTTCTCAAGAGGCAGGTCAGCTGGTGTGATATTCCCATCTCTTACAGAATTTTCCAGTTTATTGCAATCCACAATAAGGAGCGGCGGCTGTGCTTTACTGGAGCAGCCGTGAAGAGAGACCCCACATCCAAGGTAAGCGAAACCCAAGTTAGACGGTAGTTAATGAGAGAGGGGATCAGAGGGTAGACAGACTGAAACTACAGATTGAAACACAGCAACTAGCCAATCTAATCACATGGACCACAGCCGTGTCTAACTCAATGAAACTAAGCCATGCAGTATGGGGCCACCCAAGACGGATGGGTCATGGTGGAGAGGTCTGACAGAATGTGGTCTACTGGAGAAGGGAATGGCAAACCACTTCAGTATTCTTGCCTTGAGAACCCCATGAACAGTATGAAAAGGCAAAAAGATAGACACTGAAAGATGAACTCCCCAGGTCGGTGGGTGCCCAAAATGCTACTGGAGATCAGTGGAGAAATAACTCCAGAAAGAATGAAGGGATGGAGCCAAAGCAAAAACAGCACCCAGTTGTGGATGTGACTGGTGATAGAAGCAAGGTTCAATGCTATAAAGAGCAATATTGCATAGGAACCTGGAATGTCAGGTCCATGAATCAAGGCAAATTGGAAGTGGTCAAACAGGAGATGAGAAGAGTGAACATTGACATTCTAGGAATCAGTGAACTAAAATGGACTAGAATGGGTGAATCTAACTCAGATGACCATTATATTTACTACTGTGGGCAGGAATCCCTTAGAAGAAATGGAGTACCCATCATGGTCAACAAAAGAGTCTGAAATGCAGTACTTGGATGCAATCTCAAAAAGGACAGAATGACCTCTGTTCATTTCCAAGGCAAACCATTCAATACCACGGTAATCCAAGTCTATGCCCCAACCAGAATAGGGACCAGACCAGACCTCAGCAAAAAGAAATACCATATATTATAGATCAAGCATGTAGGCTAGATTCACCAGGGAAAAGGGATGCTTTTTCTCCCCCCAAAGTACTGCCAAATGATTTTTCCAAGAGCAATGGCAATTTACACCCAAATTTATCAGTAAGTACCTTTCCCCTTACTCTCACCAGAACTAAATGTTCTTAGTCTTATTAATTTTTGCCTGAGAACTGAAAATATTTCCATGCTTTGCTTTATTTTGTATTTTCATGATTACTGGTGAGGTTAAATATCTTTTCACATGTTATTAGACTTTTAGATTTCCTCTTTTATGAATATTTGCCTATTTTTCTACTGTCAGTATGTTTTAATCAATATATGAGGGCTTTTTATGCCTTAGGGACCTTACCATTTTCTCCTAGTTCATCATCTGACTTTTGACTTTCTTAAATGTTCCTTTATTACCATGTTCCCTTATGAATGAAATTTAAAATTTTATTTTTCTTTAGCTCGTTAAGTGTGTGGTATTCTCAGGCATGGCTGAGTCCTGCAAGCAACATTCCCAATGTATTTTTTCAAAAGTGTTTTTGGAGATGATATTTCTTCATGAGTCAAGATTAAGTCTTTCTATTTACACTTACTTAATTATTATACTAAAAAGGCCACTTACAGCAGTTCTAATACAAGGGCTCAATTCTTCTCTGAAGAACATAAAGGTGTCTGACACTCACCATCAGCTGACAGTTGGGTCATTAGTTCCTCAAGTTCCTCATCTTTGAGTTTAACTCCCATGTTTTCCACAAATGATTCCAGTTTTTTTATTTTGACCCTTGGTGCTTTGGAAAGAAGGGCATGGAATAAAAACAAGAGTATTGACACTTAAGGGCGAAAAATGCCAATCATGATCATGCATCAGAAACCGCATTGGACAATAAAGCAGAAGGGCACAAAGAAACTATTAACATATATCTCTCCCAAGATTTGGATTTGTCTGTAAGATTTAGATTCTAAAGTAAGAAAAAATTCAGAAAGGTAACCATTGAGACAAAGCTAAACAGTAAACAGTGTTTATCTTTATGGAGAGGGATTAGATCAGTGGGAAGTGGGAGACTTTCACTTTAAAAAAATGAGATATAATTGGCATATAACATATTAATTTCAGGTATACATTTCAGGTAATTATTCAATATTTGTATATATTGCAAAATGACCACCATAATAAATCTAGTTCACCTCCATCACCACACATAGTTACATACTTTTCCCCCTTGTGGTAAGAACTTTTAAGATCTACTTTCTTAGCAACTTTTAAATATAAAATAAGGTATTCTTCACCACAGTCACCATGTTGTACATTACATCCTTGTGATTGGCTTTTACTTCTTTATATCAATTTTTGTAAGTAGTAGAATTAATGTTCTTATAATTTTGTGTTTAATATTTTTTTCTAATTAAAAATATAATTGTTTACATTGAATTAGTATAGAAAGTGGAAATAGGATATCTTCCTTAATGTCTGTCCAAGGGACTCTGTTTCATTTCCATGAGGGTTCATTTAGAGAGGAATAGCTAAGTCTGGGGCTTCCCTGGTACCTCAGATGGTAAAGAATATGCCTGCTATCCAGGAGACCTGGGTTCAATCCCTGGGTTGGGCAGATCCCATGGAGAAGGGAATGGCTATGCACTCCAGTATGCTTGACTGGAAAATCTGGAGGAGCCTGGTGGGCTACAGTTCAGGGGGTCAAAAGAGTCAGATGTGACTGAGCGACTTACACTTTTACTTTCAGGTCAGTCTAATGATTTTTGATTGAAATAACCACCAACTTATGTGGTTCTATCCAGAAAACAGTGTTAGAAACTTCTTACAGTAAAATACTTTAACTTGTTATCTTAAAGGGCAGTGTACCCAAAGAAGAATAATAGGTTATGAGTCATAACAATGGATCAATAAATTGGCAGGAAGTAAACTTGGAATATTTAAAAGAAAATGCTAAGGATTTTATTTTTACTTGTCCTTTCATCATATTTTTCACTCACCTTTGAGGGCCTTTACACTTTTTAGCAATCTATTCTTAAATACTTTTCCATCAGCTGTAATATAAGACATAATTAAGAATATAGGTTAAACGATGGAAAGATTAACAAAGACAGCACAGAGACAACATAACATCCATAATTTCAGGGGGAAAAACACCCCTCCTTTCTCATTTGTTTAGAAGTTATTGTTTTATCCTCAAGTAAGAATGAAACCAAAGCTGAAGGAAGCTTTCATTGATATAAATCCACCTATTCATGGGAAATAGATGGGGAAACAGTGGAAACAGTGGCTGACTTTATTTTTTGGACTCCAAAAGCACTGCAGATGGTGATTGCAGCCACGAAATTAAAAGATGCTTACTCCTTGGAAGGAAAGTTATGGTCAGCCTAGACAGCATATTAAAAAAACAGAGACATAACTTTGTCAACAAAGGTCCACCTAGTCAAGGCTATGGTTTTTCCAGTAGTCGTGTATGGATGTGAGAGTTGGACCATAAAGAAAGCTGAGCACCAAATAACTGATGCTTTTGAACTGTGGTGTTGGAGAAGACTCTTGAGAGTCCCTTGGACTGCAAGGAGATCCAACTAGTCCATCCTAAAGGAGATCAGTCCTGGGTGTTCACTGGAAGGACTGATGTTGAAGCTGAAACCAATACTTTGGTCACCTAATGCGAAGAACTAACTCATTGGAAAAGACCCTAAGGCTGGGAAAGATTGAGGGCAGGAGGAGAAGGGGAGGACAGAGGATGATGATTGCATGGCATCACCGACTCAATGGACATGAGTTTGAGTAAACTCCAGGAGTTGGTGATGGACAGGGAGGCCTGGCATACTGCTCATGGGGTTGCAAAGAGTCAGACATGACTGAGCAACTGAACAACAAAAGATGTCAATTTTCTGTGTTAAAATGTTAGGAACAAGATTTCTTCTCGTGTGAGGATTGCATTTACAATTTAGGTTTTATTGGACACATATAATTTCACCAGTTTTCACACACAAGCCCATGACTCTAAGTTTCCCAGGCTGAGCTAAATCCTCACCATGAACTGGCAGACTTTTCAGCAGCTCCTTCTGTTCCTCAGTAGTGAGTGCTAGCCCCATTCTCCTCATCACATTGTCCAGATCGCTGACATTAACCTTCTCTCCTTTGGGAAGATGGGAATTGTTAACATGTAACAATTTTAGGACTCATTTTAGGAAAAGACTCTGATGCTGGGAAAGGTTGAAAACAAAAGGAATGGGATGGCAGAGAATGAGATGGTTAGATAGCATTACCAGCATGAATTTGAGCTAACTGTGAGAGGTAGTGGAGAACAGAGGAGGCTGGCAGGCTGCAGTCTATGGAGCTGCAAAGAGTCAGACACAACTTAGCGACTGAACAACAGCAACAGCAATTTTAGGAATGGACTAAAGATTTTAAACTATGAAACAGATTACCTATGTGGCATCATCTTTAATTAGACGAGCAAATTGACTATGAAATTTGTTAAACTATGTAGACTCAAAGGACATGTGGGTGGGTGTATTGAGTCAGAAATAGAATTCATACTTTTAAATCAAGCAAAAGAAAAGTTTTTATAATTCCAGATATAAGTCAAAAGCCATTAAATTTCCTGAACTATTGTGTCTTTAGACACAGTAACTGAATTTCCTAGCTACCCTACAAAAATTTACCTACCTTGAGATTGGACAGGGTTGACCTATATTTTGGGCTTCCTGGGTGGCTCAGCTGCTAAAGAATCTGCCTGCAATGCAGGAGACCTGGGTTTTTGGTTGTTTAAACAATGGTGAAGTGGAAAACACTAATGATAAAAACATCACATAATATAGCTCTATTCAGGGAAAATCCCACATCAGATTATAAAAGAAACATTTAACATTAAATTTGTAGGGAGTCAATTTCAGCTCAGTTGCTCAGTCATGTCCAACTCTTTGTGACCCCATGGACTCAGCATGCCAGGCTTCCCTGTCTATCACCAATGCCTGGAGCCTGCTCGAACTCATGTCCATCAGGTTGGTGATGCCATCCATCCATCTCATCCTCTGTTGTCCTCTCCTCCTCCTGCCTTCAATCTTTCCCAGCATCTTTTGTCAAATTAGCATGTCAATAATAGCCCAAAGAAAAAATGACTGTTTAAAAGCAACTTTTTTGAAAAAATAAAGCATTAAGGTCTCACTTAATAATGAATTCCCTTTCCCCCTAACTGCTTTACTCACCAGTGTAAGCTTTTGCATCATCCATTGCCACATCCAAATCAACCATTTGACTCTCTGTCAGAAAAAGACAATTCAAGCACAGAAAAACTTAGAGAAAAATGTTATAAAACATTTAAGTTGTAAGTTGTAAAGTACTGGAATTCATCTATTTTTCATGATTTTCTTTAGTAACTCTTTTAACTCAAAATACACAAGAAACAGGAAAGATCAAAATGTTAGCATGAGCATTCATTTAATTAATATCACTTTCTGTATAGTATCAAATAATCTTTAATGTAAAGAAGCAAGTTTAATAGCAATCCCTTCCTAATAGAGGGATTACTATTAAATCTATTTATAGAAATAGTATAAATCTAAATATATACTATTAAAAGAGGCCTCTCCCTTTTTTCAAACCCAATAACTGGAACAAATTTCAATGGTCAAGATAGAATCTGAAACCCTGAAGTCATTTATTTACATAAGCATCTGACTCTTAAAGCTTCAGTTCAGTTCAGTTACTCAGTCATGTCTGACTCTTTGTGACCCCATGAATCACAGCATGCCAGGCCTCCCTGTCTATCACCATCTCCCAGAGTTCACTCAGTCTCACGTCGATCGAGTCCGTGATGCCATCCAGCCATCTCATCCTCGATGGTCCCCTTCTCCTCCTGATCCCAATCCCCACCAGCATCAGAGTCTTTTCCAATGAGTCAACTCTTCACATGAAGTGGCCAAAGTACTGGAGCTTCAGCTTTAGCATCATTCTTTCCAAAGAAATCCCAGGGCTGATCTCCTTCAGAATGGACTGGTTGGATCTCCTTGCAGTCCAAGAGACTCTCAAGAGTCTTCTCCAACACCACAGTTCAAAAGCATCAATTCTTCGGTGCTCAGCCTTCTTCACAGTCCAACTCTCACATCCATACATGACCACTGGAAAAACCATAGCCTTGACTAGACGGACCTTAGTCGGCAAAGTAACGTCTCTGCTTTTTAACATGCTATCTAGGTTGGTCATAACTTTTCTTCCAAGGAGTAAGTGTCTTTTAGTTTCACATGGCTGCAGTCACCATCTGCAGTGATTTTGGAGCCCCAAAAAATAAAGTCTCACACTGTTTCCACTGTTTCCCTATCTATTTCCCATGAAGTGATGGGATCAGATGCCATGATCTTCGTTTTCTGAATGTTGAGCTTTAAGCCAACTTTTTCACTCTCCTCTTTCACTTTCATCAAGAGGCTCTTTAGTGCCTCTTCACTTTCTGCCATAGGGTAGTGTCATCTGCATATCTGAGGTTATTGATATTTCTCCTGGCAATCTTGATTCCAGCTTGTGTTTCTTCCAGTCCAGTGTTTCTCATGATGTACTCTGCATATAAGTTAAATAAGCAGGGTGACAATATACAGCCTTGAAGTACTCCTTTTCCTATTTGGAACCAGTCTGTTGTTCCATGTCCAGTTCTAACTGTTGCTTCCTGACCTGCATACAGATTTCTCAAGAGGCAGATCAGGTGGTCTGGTATTCCCATCTCTTTCAGAATTTTCCACAGTTTTGTGTGATCCACACAGTCAAAGGCTTTGGCATAGTCAATAAAGCAGAAATAGATGTTTTTTCTGGAACTCTCTTGCTTTTTCCATGATCCAGCAGATGTTGGCAATTTGATCTCTGGTTCCTCTGCCTTTTCTAAAACCAGCTTGAACATCTGGAAGCTCACGGTTCACGTATTGCTGAAGCCTGGCTTGAAGAATTTTGAGCATTACTTTATTAGCATGTGAGATGAGTGCAATTGTGCAGTAGTTTGAGCACTCTTTGGCATTGCCTTTCTTTGGAATAAAAACTGACCTTTTCCAGTCCTGTGGCCACTGCTGAGCTTTCCAAATTTGCTGGCATACTGAGTGCAGCACTTTCACAGCATCATCTTTCAGGATTTGAAACAGCTCAACTGGAATTCCATCACCTCCACTAGCTTTGTTCGTAGTGATGCTTTCTAAGGTCCCCTTGAGTTCACATTCCAAGATGTCTGGCTCTAGATTAGTGATCACATCATCATGATTATCTGGGTTGTGAAGATTTTTTTTGTACAGTTCTTCCATGTATTCTTGCCACCTCTTCTTAATATCTTCTGCTTTTGTTAGGTCCATACCATTTCTGTCCTTTATCGAGCCCATCTTTGCATGAAATGTTCCCTTGGTATCTCTAATTTTCCTGAAGAGATCTCTAGTCTTTCTTATTCTGTTGTTTTCCTCTATTTCTTTGCATTGATCGCTGAGGAAGGCTTTCTTATCTCTCCTTGCTATTCTTTGGAACTCTGCATTCAGATGCTTATATCTTTCCTTTTCTCCTTTGCTTTTTGCTTCTCTTCTTTTCACAGCTATTAGTAAGGCCTCCCCAGACAGCCATTTTGCTTTTTTGCATTTCTTTTCCATGGGGATGATTTTGATCCCTGTCTCCTGTACAACATCACGAACCTCATTCCATAGTTCATCAGGCACTCTATCTACCAGATCTAGGCCCTAAAATCTATTTCTCACTTCCACTGTATAATCATAAGGGATTTGATTTAGGTCATACCTGAATGGTCTAGCAGTTTTCCCTACTTTCTTCAAATTCAGTCTGAATTTGGTAATAAGGAGTTCATAATCTGAGCCACAGAGCTCCTGGTCTTGTTTCTGTTGACTGTATAGAGCTTCTCCATCTTTGGCTGCAGAGAATATAATCAATCTGATTTCGGTGTTGACCATCTGGTGATGTCCATGTGTAGAGTCTTCTCTTGTGTTGTTGGAAAGGGTGTTTGCTATGACCAGTGCATTTTCTTGGCAAAACTCTATTAGTCTTTGCCCTGCTTCATTCCGCATTCCAAGGCCAAATTTGCCTGTTACTCCAGGTGTTTCTTGACTTCCTGCTTTTGCATTCCAGTCCCCTATAATGAAAAGGACATCTTTTTTGGGTGTTAGTTCTAAAAGGTCTTGTAGGTCTTCATAAAACCGTTCAACTTCAGTTTCTTAAGCGTTACTGGTTGGGGCATAGACTTGGATAACTGTGATATTGAATGATTTGCCTTGGAGACGAACAGAGATCATTCTGCCATTTTTGAGACTGCATCCAAGTACTGCATTTAAGACTCTTTTGTTGACCATGATGGCTACTCCATTTCTTCTGAGGGATTCCTGCCCGCAGTAGTAGATATAATGGTCATCTGAATTAAATTCACCCATCCCAGTCCATTTTAGTTCGCTGATTCCTAGAATGTCGACATTGACCCTTGCCAGCTTAACAGTATGCTATCTTCCCACTCTAAATTTTGCTTATGTTCCCCACCACCAACCTTAAGGACTGTAAACTATATGAGAGCAGGGACCATGCCTTAATTTCCTTTATACTACCAGGTATAATTTGTCTGTCATTCAGGGTTTTGCATATAGTTTGTGCTAGCTAGACAAATGAATTTCAGTGGTGCAAAAATAGTCACACTTTTGGGTTAGAAAAAATTCCGACTGTGTTATTGAATGAAGGATCCTAAAAATAGTTATGGTAATAATATCTTTTCTGGTAGGAATCATTTTGAGGACTCCTAGCTAATATGTAGGGACCATGATTACCAGCATTATTAAACCCAGGAGAGTGAAGTTTTAAACTAAAAAATAGGCTAAAACTGTTTCCTCTGTTAAGGCCAGAAGCTAGGCTAAAACTGTTTTCTATGTTAAGGCCAGATATAGGTAAGGGTAACATAGAAGATTTACTGGTAGCAGCAGCCTACCTTAGCTACACCTGCCAAGCCCTAGCTGAGAACAGAACACTGAAGGAAGAAGAGCAATTTGTTCACTTGATTGGCATGTACTGGCTCTGCTGAAAGACGTGCTATCTAGCTTTCTTACAGAAACTTGCTTTTTGTTATTAGCTTTTTTTTTTTTTTTTTTAATTCAAGGCCACTGGCTTTGTTAGACTCTAATAAGGGAATTTTAGACTGGGGCTCATCCCTTAGTAATTTCTTCCTAATGAATTATCCTAACTTTGCCTTTTTGACACTTTTATCAAGGTTAATTGGTCTTATTGGGTCATTAATGAAACTTTATCTTACTTAAGAAAGGGTATACATGGGAGGGAGAGAACGAGGGAAGGAAGGCGCGTGCAAAATGATAGCATCTGCTAACTTCAGCCTGTATTTGTTATATTGGTCTCCATTTTTATGTATGTTTGAAATATTTCATAAGTTTTCAAAAGAGATGAAAAAAGAGGTTTACTTTCAAAGGCTCTTATGTAGAAACCCTAAGGTTCCCCCTAGGTACAGTGGTATCTGAAACACTTACCATCAACCGGCAGATGGGTCAGAAAATCTTCATAGTCCTCTTTCTCAGGCTGAATTCCCATGTTCTTCATTAGAGTGTCCAGTTTATTGACACTGATTTTTTTCCCTTAGGAAAGAAGAGGATGTACATATGAAATACAAGCAAATCCAAGAAGTGGAAGATTATGTCTTTAAGTGGATTCTATCTTTGAGTTTCACCCTAAGGGGAGGGTGAAACACTGGCCATTTAAGTGAACCCAGAGAGTTAGTATTGGAGTCAACAAGAGAAAATGCTCTCTTAACACTGTGCTGTAGCTTTTAATTGAAGTAATCATGGGTGAAAAAGAAGAATTAGATAAACATATGAACTGTGATAAAGATAACCAACCTAAAGAAATAAAAATTTCAAACTTGCTACATGTTACTAACAATGAGTTCTTCAAATGTACTTATACCCAAAGAAGAATAGTAGGTTACCAGGCCTAAATTCAGCATCAGTACATCAGTGGAACATTGAAAGAGCAAAATTCTAATCAGACATTTTAAAAAGCAGATGCAAAACACAGTAAATTTTAGATGCTATTCTCATGATTCTTACCTTTGAGAGGTTTCACACTATTCAATAATCTTTTCTTATATACCTTTCCATCTCCTGAAAGATATGGTAAAATTCAAGTCAAAAGAAAAAGGACAAACTTGTCATTTTATAAGACATTTTACACAATTCACCTAGAAAATTATTTTATTTCACTTTCAAATTATAACAAAAGGTAAGGACTGTTCTCAATCTATCCTTTATGCGGAACACACAGCAGTAGTTGATGAAGGCTACATACACACACACACACACACACACACACACACACACGATTCTTTCTTCTCATTCTTCTCTTCATTAATGGCACTTTGACTCCTCTGCCTTTTTCTTTTTTTCTTGCCTATGCTCTAGGCCCAGGACGTATTCCTACAAGTATATGTTTAGATCTAATGATAGATCCTAAAAAGGGATGACATTAAAGACAGGTAGCAACCCAAGCAGTTGGGTTGCTGAAATGAAAAAAAAAAAATGAAAAAAAGAAAAAAAATTGTTCTCTAAACAAAATATTTTCATAAATGGAGGTGAAATTCAGAGACAGAGAACAAGGGACACCTACAAGCTTAACTCATCCCCACAGGTGTCGTCTGCTTCTGGGGAGAGGCCTCCATTCTGTGGCAGGAGTGTCTGCAGAGTGGACAGAACCCTCAGCACCTGGCATATGCAGGCAGTCATCTCCATTACAGTCCATCTGCTTCTTTCTGTATCTCTATCCTGCTTTCTTGGAGCCAATATCCTAAGAATGTTGCATTTCTCACAACTGGCCCCGTGAGAGCAGTTGGGCAGGGGGATGCTAGACACAGTGAGTAGGCATAGCTTCAGGTGTATGTGGGGAGGATTCACAGGAGGCATTGAGCATTTGCTGCCCAGGGTGCCAATTCTGCCACTAGAGTCACTAACTTCCTTACTGATGTGTAGGCTCTCTCACAGGGACAGACTATTTTCTTGGGCTCCAAATCACTGCAGATGTTGATTGAAGCCATGAAATTAAAAGACGCTTACTTCTTGGAAGAAAAGCTATGACAAACCTAGATAGCATATTAAAAAGCAGAGACATACTTTGCCAACAAATGTCCTTCTAGTCAAAGGTGTGGTTTTTTCCCAGTAGTCATGTATGGACGTGAGCACTGGAACATAAAGAAAGCTAAGCGCCTAAGAATTGATGCTTTTGAACTCTGGTGCTGGAGAAGACTCTTGAGAGTCCCTTGGACTGCAAGGAGATCCAACCAGTCCATCCTAAAGGAAATCAGTCCTGAATATTCATTGGAAGGACTGATGCTGAAGCTGAAGCTCCAATACTTAGGCCACCTGATGTGAAGAACTGACTCATTAGAAAAAACCCTGAAGCTGGGAAAGATTGAATTCAGGAGGAGAAGGGGATGACCGAGAATGATGGTTGGATGGCATCACCAACTCGATGGACATAAGTTTGAGTAAGCTCTGGGAGTTAGTGATGGACAGGGAAATCTGGCATGCTGCATTCCATGGGGTCATAAAGAGTCGGACATGACTGAGTGACTGAACTGAACCGAGGCTCTCTCTTGCCTGGGGAACAATGAGGGATGGAAACTATGGGGCAGGGGAAGAATGTCTGTATGTTGAGGTCTCTGGAATTAGGCAGGAGGTACAGCTGAAGCACAGGCTGGCCTCTAGGCTCTCTGTGGGTGAGTCTATGCAGGTGCCCAGGAGGTGAAACTTTTGAGGAACTAACTCACTGGGACACTGACTAATCAGAATGGGTACTGACAATATAAGCACATGGTCCAAAATGTTCCTGGCTCTTACATGTTTACAATTTAGTTGCTGGACTGTGGGAGAGCTACTGGGGGAGGAACTTAGGAGGTAGGGTGTATTTTCAGAGGACTACCTAACGATTTAGCTGTGTAGCTATTAAAATAAAAAAATACTTAACCACCGGATGAATAGAAAAGAGAGAAGTCTCTCACTTCCAAATGAAAACACAAGTGGCAGTAACAAAGCTGCTTACATCTCATCTGCATCTTGCTTAGCTCAGGGCACTGGACAACTCTCACCCCAAAGCCCACAGTATCACATTTCCCTGAGCACCATGATGGGATGTTAACGACTCACGAGAGATTGGCAGAGTTTTTGACAGCAGAAACTGTTCTTTTTCAGTGAGTTCGAGTCCCATGTTTCCCAGCACAGTTTTAAAGTCACTGGCTTCTACCTTGTCTCCTTTGAATAGAAGGGAATTGTTTCAGGTGATAATATTAAGAAGTCTAATTATTCTAAATTATAAAAAAATAATCCAGTACAACCTTACTTTTAACTGCAGGATGAAGTTTAAATACATGAGCTGACTTCACTTACACAGAGTCATTGTGAAATCCACTACTTGAAAGGCTTTTTAAATTCAAATAAGAAGATAGATCACATTTCTATCCTGTGTATGGGTCAATGTGGCATAGAGTAACACAGAGGCACAATGACTCGTGATGGTAAGTAGAGTCTACAGGCAAATAATATGTTACTGCCTCTGAATTATGGAACTGACTGTTCAAAGAGATCACATTTCCTGATGCAAAAACTTCACATTAAGATTCATTGTGTTCACCTATATTTTGATTTTTTTAAACACTAGAGAAATGAGAGCACATTACTGGCCAAAACACTGGACAAGTTAATATTCCTTATGGAAGGGGCCACACTTTCTCTAAATCTTATATAAACTATTGTGAATAAGTCAAAATTATCAATAAATAGATAAAAGAGTAGAGTGAACTTACTAATGACTGGACAGAGTAGACTACTGCTGTAAGTAAGTAATTCTCCGTAAAACATCAAGATCTGTTTTATAACATCTGATACAAATTATTACTCACCTGTAAAAGTGTTTGCAGCATCCATCAACACATCCAAGTCAACCTTTTCATCTTCTGTAAGAAATTCAGAATTTAGATTCAGGTATGTGTACGAAGTGGCTCAGTGGTACAGAATCCACCTGCCAATTCAGGAGACATAGGTTTGATCCCTGGGTTGGAAGATCCCCTGGAGAAGGCAATGGCAACCCACTCCAGTATTCTTGCTTGGGAAATCCCATGGACAGAGGAGCCTGGTAGGCTACAGTTCACGGGGTCACAAAAGCATTGGACAGGACTTAGAGACTAAACAACAACAATAACAAAGATAATAAGGTATCTTTAACAAAGATAATTGAAAATTTTAATACACAAATCTCTTCAATAAGTAGTATGGGAAATCTGAACCATTTTCTTAATCCACATACCAATATAAACTCAAAATGGATTAAAGACTTAAATGTAAGGCCTGAAACCATAAAACTCCTAGAAAAAAACATAGGCAGTAAGCTCTTAAACATTGGACTTAAAAATATATATATTTTTTGGATGTGTCTCCTTAGGCGAGGGAAACAAAAGCAAAAATATTCAAATAGAATTATATTAAACTAAAATGCTTTAACAACAAAAAAATGCTAAACAAAAAAGATCTTCATGACCCAGATAATCACGATGATGTGATCATTCACCTAGAGCCAGACATCCTGGAATATGAAGTCAAGTAGGACTTAGGAAGCATCACTATGAACAAAGCTAGTGGAGGTGATGGAATTCCAGTGGAGCTATTTCAAATCCTGAAAGAGGATGCTGGTCATGTATGGATGTGAGAGTTGGACTGTGAAGAAGGCTGAGCACCAAAGATTTGATGCTTTTGAACTATGGTGTTGGAGAAGATTCTTGAAAGTCCCTTGGACTGCAAGGAGATCCAAACAGTCCATTCTGCAGGAGATCAGCCCTGGGATTTCTTTGGAAGGAATGATGCTAAAGCTGAAACTCCAGTACTTTGGCCACCTCATGCGAAGAGTTGACTGATTGGAAAAGACTCTGATGCTGGGAGAGATTGGGGGCAGGAGGAGAAGGGGACGACAGAGGATGAGATAGCTGGATGGAATCACTGACTCGATGGATGTGGGTCTGAGTGAACTCCGGGAGTTGGTGATGGACAGGGAGGTCTGGCGTGCTGCAACTCATGGGGTAGCAAAGACTCGGACACAACTGAGTGACTGAACTGAACTGAAGCAGTGGCCACAGGACTGGAAAAGGTCAGTTTTCATTCCAATCCCAAAGAAAGGCAATGCCAAAGAATGCTCAAACTACCGCACAATTGCACTCATCTCACATGCCAGTAAAGTAATGCTCAAAATTCTCCAAGCCAGGCTTCAGCAATACGTGAACCGTGAACTTCCTGATGTTCAGCCTGGTTTTAGAAAAGGCAGAGGAACCAGAGGTGAAATTGCCAGCATCCGCTGGATCATGGAAAAAGCAAGAGAGTTCCAGAAAAACATCTATTTCTGCTTTATTGACTATGCCAAAGCCTTTGACTGTGTGGGTCACAATAAACTGTGGAAAATTCTGAAAGAGATGGGAATACCAGACCACCTGATCTGCCTCTTGAGAAACCTGTATGCAGGTCAGGAAGCAACAGTTACGGCTGGAAATGGAACAACAGACTGGTTCCAAATAGGAAAAGGAGTATGTCAAGGCTGTATATTGTCACCCTGCTTATTTAACTTATATGCAGAGTACATCATGAGAAACGCTGGGCTGGAAGAAGCACAAGCTGGAATCAAGACTGCCAGGAGAAATATCAATAATCTCAGATATGCAGATGACACCACCCTTATGGCAGAAAGTGAAGAAGAACTAAGAGCCTCTTGATGAAAGTGAAAGAGGAGAGTGAAAAAGTTGGCTTAAAGGTCAACATTCAGAAAACTAAGATCATGGCATCTGGTCCCATCACTTCATGGCAAACAGATGGAGAAACAGTGGAAACAGTGTCAGACTTCAATTTTTTGGGCTCCAAAATCACTGCAGATGGTGATTGCAGCCATGAAATTAAAAGACTCTTACTTCTTGAAAGGAAAGTTATAACCAACCTAGATAGCATATTCAAAAGCAGAGACATTATTTTGCCAACAAAGGTCTGTTTAGTCAAGGCTATGGTTTTTCTAGTGGTCATGTATGGATGTGAGAATTGGACTGTGAAGAAAGCTGAGCGCCAAAGAATTGATGCTTTTGAACTGTGGTGCTGGAGAGACTCTTGCGGGTCCTTTGGACTGCAAGGAGATCCAACCAGTCCATCTTAAAGGAGACTAGCCCTGGGTGTTCATTGGAAGGACTGATGCTGAAGCTGAAACTCCAATACTTTGGCCACCTCATGAGAAGAGTTGACTCACTGGAAAAGACCCTGATGCTGGGAGGGATTGGGGGCAGGAGGAGAAGTGGATGACAGAGGATGAGATGGCTGGATGCTATCACTGACTCGATGCACATGAGTTTGTGAGAACTCTGGGAGTTGGTGATGGACAGGGAGGCCTGGCGTGCTGTGACTCATGGGGTCGCAAGGAGTAGGACATGACTGAGCGACTGAACTGAACTGAACTGAAAATGCTTTTGTACATAAAAAGAAACCACCAACAAAATGAGAAGGCAACCTACTGAATGGGAGAAGATATCTGCAAATATATATCTAGTAAGGGGTTATGTATCTATTAATAATAAATACATTGCACAGAAATAGTATAAACAGTTGCCAAGTAAATAAAGCAATATAACACAATGCTGGCATATTGTTGGTACTCAATAAATATTTGCTGAATGAATTAAATAAAGAAAGAAATGTATTTAAAACCCATGACCTTCATCCTTGAACAATGAAGTCTTGCTCTAGTAAAAGATCATCTTTCTAGTCCTTGGGGTTCCATGCTATTACAAAGGAAACTTGAAACCAGCCCCCATGCCAGGCAAGATTCTCCAATGAAGAAAGAAGAGACTACTCCCCTCTTTTCCTTCAGTCTGAGTCCTTTCATCTTAGCCCTGATTCCATCCCAGTTACGCTATTTAAAAAAAAAAGGTCAATCTATATTCTTATGTATGTATCTTTATATTATCTTTTCCTAATTTTTTCTTCTTACCTTTCCTTTATCTTTCTTCCTTATCTTACTCAATTGGCTGATACCTTGTATCTAACTTTCCTGTAATTACTTCAATTATGTCCTAAAATGGATTTTTGTCTTTGTTCTGTTTCCCCCCACCCCACTTTTTGTTCTGAGGTAATCCCATGATCCACAGTCCTTGATTCACACTTTTATTCTCTACCTCCCTTTCACCTACCACATCAGATCAGTCTTCCTAATATATTACCAGCGTGGCTCCCTAAATAAGACCTTTATTATCTGGATTTTTACAAGGCTCTGTCATGTGGATTTCAGCAAAGCCTCTAGATTGTATCTCTGCTTTCAGTTTTCTCTTCGGAACATGTCTTTCCTCACTGCTGTCAGAGTGAACTGAGTCATCAACTACAAGATAAAGGCATCCTAAAGGCTCACCAGTAATTGGTAGGTGGGTCTGCAAGTCCTGGATTTCCTTTGCTTCAAGTTTGAATCCAGTGTTTTGTAGAACATTACTTAGGTCACTGACAGGAACCTTGCCTCCTTAATAAAAACAAGAGAAAATAGATAAGAATGTCACGAAATGAAAAATTCAGACTGTCAACACTTACCTAGAAATAAAAGCACAAAAGAGCTTTACAGCAAGTTGTGTGGAATAAGAAACAAAATATGATCCCAAAACTAATTGGGAGAAGTTTATACTGGGGAGAAAAATGTAAAGAAAGAGTTTGGCAACTCTGGTAAATTAGACAATGATAACAACCAAATCATGTCATTCTGGTCAAAAAGTAAGATCTGAAATTTCCTACAGTAGCAATAAATTGGCTTCTTAATTTAATTTATACTACAGAAAAACTAGTTAATGAGGCAGACTTTCTAAATACAAAATGACAAGAAGAAATCACAGAAGGAATGACTGATATAAACACATAAAAATGAAAAATGTCTGTATACTGAAGTACCACATAGTGGACAGAAAGTAATTTGGTGGCTGCCTAGGTCTGTGAGGGTTATAGGGAATGGGGAGTGACTGCTAATTAGTGCAGTTTATTTTTGGTGATGAAAATGTTCTAAACTGATTGTAGTAATGGTTGCACAACTTTGTTACTATATGAAAAAGCATTGAATTATACATTTTAAATGGCTGAATTACAAGGTATATAAATTATATTTTAATAAAACTGTTGTTAAAAAATACAACATAATAAAATAAAGATGCAAACAACCAAATGGAAAAATATTTTCTATAGACATGACAATGTGCTAATATCCTTATAAAGAAGTCATTGAAATTAATAGGAAAAATGCAAAGATGCCATAGGATAATGGATAAGATGCCAGACAAATAATTAAAAGACTGAAAAATATAATGATATAAACCATTTTCAACTTCACCAATAAAAAAAATACTCCAGTTTTCATCTGCCAAATTAGCAAGGCTCAAAAAATGTGAAACAATATATAGTGGC
This sequence comes from Ovis canadensis, assembly GCF_042477335.2. Classification (NCBI taxonomy): domain Eukaryota; kingdom Metazoa; phylum Chordata; class Mammalia; order Artiodactyla; family Bovidae; genus Ovis; species Ovis canadensis. Next base: position 55,201,863 of record NC_091255.1, on the reverse strand, counting down.
CAACACATAACAGTAATGGGCACTCTTATTTATTTATATACATCAAAGAGTTAAGATCCTTTGACCTAGTAATTCTAGTTGGAAAACTCTATCTAAAAATGATTTTAAAGTTGAATAAATATTTATGTATAAAGATCACATATGTATAACAGCAAAGCATTACAGACTATCTAAATGTTCAATAAGAAAAGAAAAATCAAACCAGCTTTACAGAAAATGTTAAAGGGACTTACATAGTCAAGAAATACAAGAAAAGAAAAAAGATCTACAAAATCAACCACAAACAATTAAGAAAATGGCAATAGGAACATATATATCAATAATTACTTTAAATGTAAATGGATTAATGCTCCAACCAAAAGACACAGGCTGGCTGAATGGATACAGAAACAAGATCCATATCTATGCTGTCTACAGCAAACCCACTTCAGATCTAAAGACACATATAGATTGAATATGAGAGGATGGAAAAATATATTCCATGCAAATGGGAAGCAAAAGAAAGCTGGAGTAGCAATCCTCATATCAGAAAAAATAGGCCTTAAGAAAAGAAGATTACAAGAGATAGGAAGGACACTACATAATGATCAAGGGGTCAATCCAGGAGGAAGACATAACAACTGTAAATATCTATGCACCCAACATATGAGCACCTCAATACATAAGACAAACACTAACAGACATAAAAGGAGAAATTGACAGTAACACAATAATAGTAGGAGACTTTAACACCCCACTCACACCAATGGACAGATCATCAAAACAGAAAATTAATAAGGAAACACAAGTCTTAAATGATACATTAGATGAGATGGATCTCATTTTTATCTTCAGGACATTCCATCCAAATTCAGAAGAATACACCTTCTTCTCAAGTGCACATGAAACATTCTCCAGGATAGACCACATCTTGGGTCACAAATAAAACCTCAGTAAATTTAAGAAAACTGAAATCATATCAAGAATCTTCTCTGACCACAGCACTATGAGATAGATATCAATTACAAGAAAAAAAACTATAAGAAACAGACACGTGGAGATTAAACAACACATTTCTAAATAGCCAACAGGTTACTAAAGAAATCAAAAGGAAAAAGAAATTCTAGAAACAAATGACAATGAAAATACAACAACTCAAAACCTACAGAATGCAGCAAAAGCAGTTCTAAGAGGGAAGTTTACAGCAATACAATCCTACCTCAAGACACAAGAAAAACATCTAATAGACAACTTAACTTTACACCTAAAACAACTGGAAAAAGAAGAACAAAAAACCTCCAAAATTAGTAGAAGGAAAGAAATCATAATGACCCAAGCAGAAATAAATGAAAAAGAAATGAAAGAAACAATAGTAAAGATTAATAAAACTAAAAGCTGGTTCTTTGAGAAGATAAACAAAATTGACAAGCCTTTAGACTCATCAAGGAAAAAAAGAGAGAAGAATCAAATCAACAAAATTAGAAATGAGAAAGGAGAAGTTACAATAGACAATGCAGAAATACAAAGGATTATAAGAGACTATTATGAACAACTATATGGCAATAAAATGGATAACCTGGAAGAAATGGACAGATTCTTAGAAAAGTTCAATCTTCTAAGACTGAACCAGGAAGAAATAGAAATTATGAACAACCCAATTACAAGCACTGAAATTGAAGCTGGGATCAAAAAATCTCCCCAAAAACAAAAGCCCAGGACCAGATGGCTTCACAGGTGAATTCTATCAAACATTTAGAGAAGAGCTAATGCCTATCCTTCTAAAACTCTTTCAAAAAACTGCAGAGGAAGGAACACTTCCAAAGTCATTCTGTGCGGCCACCATCACCCTGATTCCAAAACCAGACAAAGACAACACAAAAAAAGAAAACTATAGGCCATTATCATTGATGAACATAAATGATGTTCATCATCATCAAAATTTTAACAAACAGAATTCAGCAATACATCAAAAAGGTCACACACCATGATTAAGTTGGGTTTATTCCAGGGATGCAAGGATTCTTCAGTACATGAAAATCAATCAATGTGATACACCATATTAACAAACTGAAAGATAAAAACCATATGATCATCTCAATAGATGCAGAAAAAGACTTTGACAAAATTCAGCACCCAATAATGATCAAAGCTCTTCAAAGAATGGGCATAGAAGGAACCTACCTCAATATAGTAAAGGCCATTATGATAAACCTAGAGCAAACATTATTCTCAGTGGTTAAAAACTGAAAGCATTCACCCTAAGATCAGGAACAAGACAGGTGTGCCCACTTTCACCATTGTTATTCAACATAGTTTTGGAAGTCCTAGCTATAGCAATCAGAGAAGAAAAAGAAATAAAAGGAATCCAGATTGGAAAAGAAGTAAAGCTCTCATCATTTGTAAATGACATGATACTGTACATAGAAAACCCTAAAGATAGTATCAGAAAATTGCTAGAGCTTGCCTTGAGAACCCCATGAACAGTATGAAAAGGCAAAATGATAAGATACTGAAAGAGGAACTCCCCAGGTCAGTAGGTGCCCAACATGCTACTGAAGATCAGTGGAGAAATAACTCCAGAAAGAATGAAGGGATGGAGCCAAAGCAAAAACAACACCCAGCTGTGGATGTGACTGGTGATAAAAGCAAGATCCGATGCTGTAAAGAGCAATATTGCATAGGAACCTGGAATGTCAGGTCCATGAATCAAGGCAAATTGGAAGTGGTCAAACAAGAGATGGCAAGAGTGAATGTCGACATTCTAGGAATCAGTGAACTGAAATGGACTGGAATGGGTGAATTTAATTCAGATGATAGTACATCCACTACTGTGGGCAGGAATCCCTCAGAAGAAATGGAGTAGCCATCATGGTCAACAAAAGAGTCCGAAATGCAGTACTTGGATGCAATCTCAAAAACGACAGAATGATCTCTATTCGTTTCCAAGGCAAACCATTCAATATCACAGTAATCTAAGTCTATGCCCCAACCAGTAACGCTGAAGAAGCTGAAGTTGAACGGTTCTATGAAGACCTACAAGACCTTTTAGAACTAACACCCAAAAAAGATGTCCTTTTCATTATAGGGGACTGGAATGCAAGAGTAGGAAGTCAAGAAACACCTGGAGTAGCAGGCAAATTTGGGCTTGGAATGCGGAATGAACCAGGGCAAAGACTAATAGAGCTTTGCCAAGAAAATACATTGGTCATAGCAAACATCCTCTTTCAACAACACAAGAGAAGACTCTACACATGGACATCACCAGATGGTCAACACCGAAATCAGATTGATTATATTCTTTGTGGCCAAAGATGGAGAAGCTCTATATAGTCAACAAAAACAAGACCAGGAGCTGACTGTGGCTCAATTCATGAACTCCTTATTGCCAAACTCAGACTCAAATTGAAGAAAGTAGGGAAAACCGCTAGACCATTCAGGTATGACCTAAATCAAATCCCTTATGATTATACAGTGGAAGTGAGAAATAGATTTAAGGGCTTAGATCTGATAGATAGAGTGCCTGATGAACTATGGAATGAGGTTCGTGACACTGTACAGGAGACAGGGATCAAGACCATCCCCATGGAAAAGAAATGCAAAAAAGCAAAATGGCTGTCTGGGGAGGCCTTACAAATAGTTGTGAAAAGAAGAGAGGCTAAAAACAAAGGAGAAAAGGAGAGATAAAAGCATTTGAATGCAGAGTTCCCAAGAATAGCAAGAAGAGATAAGAAAGCCTTTTTCAGCGATCAATGCAAAGAAACAGAGGACAAGAACAGAATGGGAAAGACTAGAGATGTCTTTAAGAAAATTAGAGATACCAAGGGAACATTTCATGCAAAGATGGGCTTGATAAAGGACAGAAATGGTATGGACCTAACAGAAGCAGAAGATATTAAGTAGAGGTGGCAAGAATACACAGAAACTGTACAAAAAAGATCTTCACAACCCAGATAATCATGATGGTGTGATCACTCATCTAGAGCCAGACATCCTGGAATGTGAACTCAAGGGGACCTTAGAAAGCATCACTACGAACAAAGCTAGTGGAGGTGATGGAATTCCAGTTGAGCTATTTCCAATTCTGAAAGATGATGCTGTGAAAGTGCTGCACTCAATATGTCAGCAAATTTGGAAAACTCAGCAGTGGCCACAGGACTAGAAAAGGTCCATTTTCATTCCAACCCCAAAGAAAGGCAATGCCAAAGAATGCTCAAACTACTGCACAATTGCACTCATCTCACATGCTAGTAAAGTAATGCTCAAAATTCTCCAAGCCAGGCTTCAGCAATACGTGAACCATGAACTTCCTGATGTTCAAGCTGGTTTTAGAAAACGCAGAGGAACCAGAGATCAAACTGCCAACATCTGCTGGATCATGGAAAAAGCAAGAGAGTTCCAGAAAAACATCTATTTCTGCTTTATTGACTATGCCAAAGCCTTTGACTGTGTGGATCACAATAACTTGTGGAAAATTCTGAAAGAGATGGGAATACCAGACCACCTGACCTGCCTCTTGAGAAATCTGTATGCAGGTCAGGAAGCAACAGTTGGAACTAGACATGGAACAACATACTGGTTTCAAATCGGAAACGAAGTACGTCAAGGCTATATATTGTCACCCTGCTTATTTAACTTATATGCAGAGTACATCATGAGAAACGCTGGACTGGAAGAAACACAAGCTGGAATCAAGATTGCCGGGAGAAATATCAATAACCTCAGATATGCAATGACACCACCCTTATGGCAGAAAGTGAAGAGGAACTAAAAAGCCTCTTGATGAACGTGAAAGAGGAGAGTGAAAAAGCTGGTTTAAACCTCAACATTCAGAAAACTAAGATCATGGCATCCGGTCCCATCACTTCATGGGAAATAAATGGGGAAACAGTGGAAACAGTGTCAGACTTTATTTGTTTGGGCTCCAAAATCACTGCAGATGGTGATTGCAGCCATGAAATTAAAAGACGCTTACTCCTTGGAAGAAAAGTTATGACCAACCTAGATAGCATATTCAAAAGCAGAGACATTACTTTGCCGACTAAGGTCCGTCTGGTCAAGGCTACGGTTTTTCCTGTGGTCATGTATGAGTGTGAGAGTTGGACTGTGAAGAAGGCTGAGCGCTGAAGAATTGATGCATTTGAACTGTGGTGTTGGAGAAGACTCTTGAGAGTCCCTTGGACTGCAAGGAGATCCAACCAGTCCATTCTGAAGGAGATTAACGCTGGGATTTCTTTGGAAGGAATGATGCTAAAGCTGAAGCTCCAGTACTTTGGTCACCTCATGCGAAGAGTTGACTCACTGCAAAAGACTCTGATGATGTGAGGGATTGGGGGCAGGAGTAACAGGCGACGACCGAGGATGAGATGGCTGGATGGCATCACGGACTCGATGGACTTGAGTCTGAGTGAACTCCGGGAGATGGTGATGGACAGGGAGGCCTGGTGTGCTGCGATTCATGGGGTCACAAAGAGTCTGACACATCTGAGCGACTGAACTAACTAACTAACTAATGAAAGAAATCAAAGACAACATAAACAGATGGAGAGATAGTCCATGCTCCTGGGTAGGAAGAGTCAATATTGTAAAAATGACTATATTACCAAATGCAATCTACAGATTCAATGTGATCTCTATCAAATTACCAATGACATTTTTCACAGAACTAGAACAAAAAATTTCACAATTCATATGGAAACACAAAAGACCCTGAATAGCTAACGTAGTCCTGAGAAAGAAGAATGGAGCTGGAGGAATCAAACTTCCTGATTTCAGAGTATACTACAAAGCTATAGTCATCAAGACATATGGTACTGGCACAAAACCAGAAATATACCAATGGAATAAGATAGAAAGCCCAGAAATAAACCCACACACCTATGGGTACCTTATTTTTGACAAAGGAGGCAAGAATATGCAATGAGGAAAAGACAGCCTCTTCAATAAATGGTGCTGGGAAAACTGGACAGCTACATGTAAAAGAATGAAATTAGAACACTTTCTAATATCACACACAAAGATAAAATCAAAATGGATAAAGACCTAAATGTAAGACCAGAAACTATAAAACTCTTAGAGTAAAACATCGGCAGAACACTCAATGACATAAATTAAAGCAAGATCCTCTATGACGCACCTCCTAGAGTAATGGAAATAAAAACAAAAGTAAACAAGTGGGACTTGTTTAAACTTAAAAGCGTTTGCACAGCAAACTATAAGCAAGGTGAAAAGACAACCCTCAGAATGGGAGAAAATAATAGCAAATGAAACAGATGACAAAGGATTAATTTCCAAAATTACAAGCAGCTCATACAACTCAATGCCAGAAAAACAAACAACCCAATCAAAAAGTGGGAAAAAGACCTCAACAGACATTTCTCCAAGGAAGACATACAGATGGCTAACAAACACATGAAAAGATGCTCAACATCACTCTTATTAGAGAAATGCAAATTAAAACTACAATGAGATATCACCTTACACTGGTCAGATGCCTATCATCAAAAAGTATACAAACAATAAATGCTGGAAAGGGTGTGGAGAAAAGGGATTGCTCTTGCACTGTTGGTGGGAATGTAAATTGATTCAGCCACTATGGTAGACAGTATGGAGATTCCTTAAAGAACTAGAAATAAAACCACCATACAACCTGGCAATCCCACTCCTAGGCATATACCCTGAGGAAACCAAAATTGAAAAAGACAAGTATCCCATTGTTCACTGCAGCATTAATTACAATAGCTAGAACATGGAAGCAACCTAGATGTTCATCGACAGATGAATGGATAAAGATGAATGGATAATGAATGGAAAAAGAATAAAAATTCAGTACATATACACAATGGAATATTACTCAGCCATAAAAAGGAACACCTTTGAGTCAGTTCTGATGAGGTGGATGAACCTAGAACCTATCAAACAGAGTGAAGTAAGAGAAAGAGAAAGATAAACATCATATTTTAATGCATATATATGGAATATAGAAAAATGGTACTGAAGAATTTATGTACAGGGGAGCAATGAAGAAACAGACACAGAGAATAGACTTATGGACATGGGGAGAGAGCAAGAGAGGGTGAAATGTATGGAAACAGCAACATGGGAACTTACATTACCATGTGTAAAATTCCAATAGGAATTTGCTGTATGGCTTAGGAAACTCAAACAGGGGTTCTGTGTCCCCAGGAGGGAGGGAATATATGCATACCTATGACTGATTCATGTTCAGGTTTGACAGAAAACAACAAAATTCTGTAGAGCGATTATCCTTCAATAAAAAAATAAATAAATTTTAAAAAGAGAAAAGAATAATCAAGTAAATTGGGTGTGTGTAAATACAGCACAATGATATAGTCTTAAAAATGATGTTTACAAATAATTTTTCAATGATATGGTGATGACTGCGCATACACGGACACACATCTCTTTTTCCACTCACCTTTGAAAGACTTCACACCCCTCAGTAATTCTTTCTTAAACACCTTTTTATCAGCTGTAAACAAACAAACAACAACAACAAAAAGCGTGATTGAGTTTGTGATGATTCATAAGAATCAGTATCTACTTTCAGAAAGGGAAAACCTAAATTTATCAAAGTTTATTCTCAATGAAATAAAAAGTACTCAGAAAATTCAGTGTAGTGAATCTATCCACTGGACAGAATAGAAGACTACTGCTAGTGGCATCCTACTTGGCTGAAACACACGTAGCTTTTTCTTTACCACTTCTCCTCTCTAATTTGGCTTTATTTTTCTTTCTTCATTTTCCTATCCTCCTTCCCTTTTCTCTTCTTACAGCTTAGACTTTAGATTTCTCCCAAAGAGATGAAAGAACATGTGTGTCCTATATGGGACTTCTGTCTAAAGAGGTCCTAGTTTCCTAAACCAAAATCTAAATGAAAAGAACAGGATTTCAAAAAAAAAAATGCTAAGATCGAATCTTTAAACAATATTTTTAATTGACATAAAATGTTTCAAATGTTAGAATTTCTTATATAAAACCCTACAACTAACCTTCCCTGAGGTTCTGTTTAGGAGGGTAGGAACTTGAGGAAATGTGCTCCCCACAGTCAAGGTACCTGCCCAGCAGAGTTTAGTACAGTGCTATCTACAAAACAGAGCTTCAGTAAATGTTTTTTGAAGGAATACATTTTTAGACTTCAATGATATAGAACACACTTAAATGCTTACCAGAAACGGGCAGAGTTTTAATAAGCTTTTTGTGTTCCTTTTTTGTGATCTCTATTCCCATGTTTTTAAGAACATTTTTCAGGTCCTCAGTGTGGATCTTCTCTCCTTTAGAAAAGGAAATGTGTACATATTAAATATCCTTATCAGGTGCAGGGGCAAGAGTAAGGTAAAATGAAGCCTTGTTCAGCTCTTCAGAATCAAGGAGGGGAGTCAGACATTTTTCTTTCAACCTAAGTAAAGAGAACCTCTTATAATGATGAGACAATAATATGCATAAAAAGTAAAATAGGAATTGTATAACCTCCATAAATTAGATACTGTTTGACAGCTAATATAAATAATTCAATCACATAACAGTGGTATTATTTTCTTTATCTTTTTTCTTCTTCCTTCTCTGTCCCCTCCTCTAGGCCTTCCTCTTCATCTTTCTTTTCTTCTATTGCCTAAATTACAGAATTAGCTTTAATAATGATAACAAAAATTGACTTATAAAAATTTCCACCTTGAATAAAGTTATATTTATACAAATATTAATGCATTGCAAATGAAAAAAAGATATGAAAAACCAAATAAGAAGGTCTAACATATATATGTAATAGGAGTTTCCAAAAGTGAAAAAAGAGAAAAGAAGGGTGAGGTAATACTGAAACATAAGGACTGAGGGTTTTCAGACTTAATGAAAGGCATAAATGTTCAGTTTCAGGAATCAGAAGTTCCAAGCAGGAAAAATGTAAAAAAGTATACATTTGGCCACATGATAATGAGAACTTCAAAGATAGAGATACTCTTAAGAGTTACAAGAGAAAAAGAGATTAACTATCAAAAAGCAATGAAGACTTATAGTTGATTTTTTTTTTATTTTTTAAATTTAAATATCTTTAATTCTTACATGCATTCCCAAACATGAACCCCCCCGCCCACCTCCCTCCCCCTAACATCTCTCTGGGTCATCCCCATGCACCAGCCCCAAGCATGCTGCATCCTGCATCAGACATAGACTGGCGATTCAATTCTTACATGATAGTATACATGTTAGAATGTCATTCTCCCAAATCATCCCACCCTCTCCCTCTCCCTCTGAGTCCAAAAGTCCGTTATACACATCTGTGTCTCTTTCCCTGTCTTGCATACAGGGTCGTCATTGCCATCTTCCTAAATTCCATATATATGTGTTAGTATACTGTATTGGTGTTTTTCTTTCTGGCTTACTTCACTCTGTATAATCGGCTCCAGTTTCATCCATCTCATCAGAACTGATTCAAATGAATTCTTTTTTACGGCTGAGTAATACTCCATTGTGTATATGTACCACAGCTTTCTTATCCATTCATCTGCTGATGGACATCTAGCTTGCTTCCATGTCCTGGCTATTATAAACAGTGCTGCGATGAACATTGGGGTACATGTGTCTCTTTCAATTCTGGTTTCCTCAGTGTGTATGCCCAGCAGCGGGATTGCTGGGTCATAAGGTAGTTCTATTTGCAATTTTTTAAGGAATCTCCACACTGTTCTCCATAGTGGCTGTACTAGTTTGCATTCCCACCAACAGTGTAGGAGGGTTCCCTTTTCTGCACACCCTCTCCAGCATTTATTGCTTGCAGATTTTTGGATCGCAGCCATTCTGACTGGTGTGAAGTGGTACCTCATTGTGGTTTTGATTTGCATTTCTCTAATAATGAGTGATGTTGAGCATCTTTTCATGTGTTTGTTAGCCATCCGCATGTCTTCTTTGGAGAAATGTCTATTTAGTTCTTTGGCCCACTTTTTGATTGGGCCGTTTATTTTTCTGGAATTGAGCTGCATAAGTTGCTTGTATATTTTTGAGATTAGTTGTTTGTCAGTTGCTTCATTTGCTATTATTTTCTCCCATTCAGAAGGCTGTCTTTTCACCTTGCTTATATTTTCCTTTGTTGTGCAGAAGCTTTTAATTTTAATTAGATCCCATTTATTTATTTTTGCTTTTATTTCCAGAATTCTGGGAGGTGGATCATAGAGGATCCTGCTGTGATTTATGTAGGAGAGTGTTTTGCCTATGTTCTCCTCTAGGAGTTTTATAGTTTCTGGTCTTACATTTAGATCTTTAATCCATTTTGAGTTTATTTTTGTGTGCGGTGTTAGAAAGTGATCTAGTTTCATTCTTTTACAAGTGGTTGACCAGTTTTCCCAGCACCACTTGTTAAAGAGATTGTCTTTACTCCGTTGTATATCCTTGCCTCCTTTGTCAAAGATAAGGTGTCCATATGTGTGTGGATTTATCTCTGGGCTTTCTATTTTGTTCCATTGATCTATATGTCTGTCTTTGTGCCAGTACCATACTGTCTTGATGACTGTGGCTTTGTAGTAGAGCCTGAAGTCAGGCAAGTTGATTCCTCCAGTTCCATTCTTCTTTCTCAAGATTGCTTTGGCAATTCGAGGTTTTTTGTATTTCCATACAAATCTTGAAATTATTTGTTCTAGTTCTGTGAAAAATGTGGCCGGTAGCTTGATAGGGATTGCATTGAATTTGTAAATTGCTTTGGGTAGTATACTCATTTTCATTATATTAATTCTTCCGATCCATGAACATGGTATATTTCTCCATCTATTAGTGTCCTCTTTGATTTCTTTCATCAGTGTTTTATAGTTTTCTATATATAGGTCTTTAGCTTCTTTAGGTAGATATATTCCTAAGTATTTTATTCTTTTCATTGCAATGGTGAATGGAATTGTTTCCTTAATTTCTTTTTCTACTTTCTCATTATTCGTGTATAGGAATGCAAGGGATTTCTGTGTGTTGATTTTATATCCTGCAACTTTTCTATATTCATTGATTAGCTCTAGTAATTTTCTGGTGGAGTCTTTAGGGTTTTCCATGTAGAGGATCATGTCATCTGCAAACAGTGAGAGTTTTACTTCTTCTTTTCCAATTTGGATTCCTTTTATTTCTTTTTCTGCTCTGATTGCTGTGGCCGAAACTTCCAGAACTATGTTGAATAGTAGCGGTGAAAGTGGACACCCTTGTCTTGTTCCTGACTTTAGGGGAAATGCTTTCAATTTTTCACCATTGAGGATAATGTTTGCTGTGGGTTTGTCATAGATAGCTTTTATTATGTTGAGGTATGTTCCTTCTATTCCTGCTTTCTGAAGAGTTTTTTTTTTTTTATCATAAATGGATGTTGAATTTTGTCAAAGGCCTTCTCTGCATCTATTGAGATAATCATATGGTTTTTATTTTTCAATTTGTTAATGTGGTGAATTACATTGATTGATTTGCGGATATTGAAGAATCCTTGCATCCCTGGGATAAAGCCCACTTGGTCATGGTGTATGATCTTTTTAATGTGTTGTTGGATTCTGATTGCTAGAATTTTGTTAAGGATTTTTGCATCTATGTTCATCAGTGATATTGGCCTGTAGTTTTCTTTTTTTGTGACATCTTTGTCAGGTTTTGGTATTAGGGTGATGGTGGCCTCATAGAATGAGTTTGGAAGTTTACCTTCCTCTGCAATTTTCTGGAAGAGTTTGAGGAGGATAGGTGTTAGCTCTTCTCGAAATTTTTGGTAGAATTCAGCTGTGAAGCTGTCTGGACCTGGGCTTTTGTTTGCTGGAAGATTTCTGATTACAGTTTCAATTTCCGTGCTTGTGATGGGTCTGTTAAGATTTTCTATTTCTTCCTGGTTCAGTTTTGGAAAATTGTACTTTTCTAAGAATTTGTCCATTTCTTCCACGTTGTCCATTTTATTGGCATACAACTGCTGATAGTAGTCTCTTATGATCCTTTGTATTTCTGTGTTGTCTGTTGTGATCTCTCCATTTTCATTTCTAATTTTATTGATTTGATTTTTCTCTCTGTGCTTCTTGATGAGTCTGGCTAATGGTTTGTCAATTTTATTTATCCTTTCAAAGAACCAGCTTTTGGCTTTGTTGATTTTTGCTATGGTCTCTTTTGTTTCTTTTGCATTTATTTCTGCCCTAATTTTTAAGATTTCTTTCCTTCTACTAACTCTGGGGTTCTCCAATTCTTCCTTTTCTAGTTCCTTTAGGTGTAGAGTTAGGTTATTTATTTGACTGTTTTCTTGTTTCTTGAGGTATGCCTGTATTGCTATGAACTTTCCTCTTAGCATTGCTTTTATAGTGTCCCACAGGTTTTGGGTTGTTGTGTTTTCATTTTCATTAGTTTCTATGCATATTTTGATTTCTTTTTAGATTTCTTCTGTGATTTGTTGGTTATTCAGAAGTGTGTTGTTCATCCTCCATATGTTGGAGTTTTTAATAGTTTTTCTCCTGTAATTGAGATCTAATCTTAATGCATTATGGTCAGAAAAGATGCTTGGAATGATTTCGATTTTTTTGAATTTATCAAGTTTAGATTTATGGCCCAGGATGTGATCTATCCTGGAGAAGGTTCCATGAGCACTTGAAAAGAAGGTGAAATTCATTATTTTGGGGTGAAATGTCCTATAGATATCAATTAGGTCTAACTGATCTAATGTATCATTTAAAGTTTGCGTTTCTTTGTTAATTTTCTGTTTAGTTGATCTGTCCATAGGTGTGAGTGGGGTATTAAAGTCTCTCACTATTATTGTGTTATTGTTGATTTCCCCTTTCATACTTGTTAGCATTTGTCTTACATATTGCGGTGCTCCTATATTGGGTGCATATATATTTATAAATGTTATATCTTCTTCTTGGATTGTTCCTTTGATCATTATGTAGTGGCCTTCTTTGTCTCTTTTTACAGCCTTGTTTTAAAGTCTATTTTATCGGATATGAGTATTGCCAATCCTGCTTTCTTTTGGTCTCTATTTGCGTGGTATATCTTTTTCCAGCCCTTCACTTTCAGTCTGTATGAGTCCCTTGTTTTGAGGTGGGTCTCTTGTAAGCAGCATATAGAGGGGTCTTGTTTTTGTATCCATTCAGCCAGTCTTTGTCTTTTGGTTGGGGCATTCAACCCATTTACGTTTAAGGTAATTATTGATAAGTATGATCCCGTTACCATTTACTTTATTGTTTTGGGTTCGGGTTTATACACCCTTTTCGTGTTTCCTGTCTAGAGGATATCCTTTAGAATTTGTTGGAGGGCTGGTATGGTGGTGCTGAATTCTCTCAGCTTTTGCTTGTCTGTAAAGCTTTGATTTCTCCTTCGTATTTGAATGAGATCCTTGCTGGGTACAGTAATCTGGGCTGTAGGTTATTGTCTTTCATCACTTTAAGTATGTCTTGCCATTCCCTCCTGGCCTGAAGAGTTTCTATTGAAAGATCAGCTGTTATCCTTATGGGAATCCCCTTGTGTGTTATTTGTTGTTTTTCCCTTGCTGCTTTTAATATTTGTTCTTTGTGTTTGATCTTTGTTAATTTGATTAATATGTGTCTTGGGGTGTTTCGCCTTGGGTTTATCCTATTTGGGACTCTCTGTGTTTCTTGGACTTGGGTGATTATTTCCTTCCCCATTTTAGGGAAGTTTTCAACTATTATCTCCTCAAGGATTTTCTCATGATCTTTCTTTCTGTCTTCTTCTTCTGGGACTCCTATAATTCGAATGTTGGAGCGTTTCATATTGTCCTGGAGGTCTCTGAGATTGTCCTCGTTTCTTTTAATTCGTTTTTCTTGTTTCCTCTCTGATTCATTTATTTCTACCATTGTATCTTCTATTTCACTAATCCTATCTTCTGCCTCCGTTATTCTACTATTTGTTGCCTCCAGAGTGTTTCTGATCTCATTTATTGCATTATTCATTATATTTTGACTCTTTTTTATTTCTTCTAGGTCCTTGTTAAACCTTTCTTGCATCTTCTCAATCCTTGTCTCTAGGCTATTTATCTGTGTTTCCATTTTGATTTCAAGATTTTGGATCATTTTCACTATCAATATTCGAATTCCTTCTCAGGTAGATTCCCTACTTCTTCCTCTTTTGTTTGGTTTGGTGGGCAACTCTCCTGTTCCTTTGCCTGCTGAGTATTCCTCTGTCTCTTCATCTTGGTTATATTGCTGCGTTTGGGGTGGCCTTTTTATATTCTGGTAATTTGTGGAGTTCTCTTTATTATGGAGCTTCCTCACTGTGGGTGGGGTTCTATCAGTGGCTTGTCAAGGTTTCCTGGTTAGGGAGGCTTGTGTTGGAGTTTTGGTGGGTGGAGCTGGGTTTCTTCTCTCTGGAGTGCAGTGGAGTGACCCGTAATGGGTTATGAGACATCAAAGGTTTTGGGATAATTTTGAGCTGCCTGTATATTGAAGCTCAGGGGAGTGTTCCTGTGTTGCTGGAGAATTTGCGTGGTATGTCTTGTTTTGGAACTTGTTGGCCCTTGGGTGGAGCTTGGTTTCGGTGTAGGTATGAAGGCCTTTGATGAGCTCCTATTGCTTAATGTTCCCTGAATTCAAGAGTTCTCTAATGTTTTCAGGCTTTGGATTTAAGCCTCCTGCTTCTGGTTTTCAGTTTTATTTTTACAGTAGCCTCTAGACTTCTCCATCTATACAGCACCGATGATAAAACGTCTAGGTTAAAGATGAAAAGTTTCTCCACATTGAGGGACACTCAGAGAGGTTCACTGAGTTACAAGGAGAAGAGAAGATGGAGGGGGTAGTTAGAGGTAACTGGAATGAGATGCGGTGAGATCAAAAGAGGAGAGAGCAAGCTAGCCAGTAGTCACTTCCTTATGTGCTCTCTATAGTCTGGATTGCTCAGAGGTATATACAGAGTTATACGGGGCAGAGGAGAGGGAGGAAGTAGACAGAGGTGACCAGGAGGATAAGAGAGAGGAATGAGTAGGAGAGAGACAAATCCTGCCAGTAACCAGTTCCTTAGGTGTTCTCCACCGTCTGGAACACCCAGAGATTCACAGAGTTGGATAGAGAAGAGATGGGGGAGAAAAGAGACAGAGGCCACCTGGTGGAGAAAAAGGAGAGTCCAGAGGAGGAGAGAGTGGTCAAGCCAGTAATCTCGCTCTCAGGTAAACTTGGGTAGTGAAGTTTGGGTTTTTAAATGTACAAAATTGACAACAAAAACCTAAGAGCAAAGATTAAAAATCTAGAGCAGAGGTTGGATTTTAAAAGATACAATATTAAAGAAAAGCAGAAGGAAAAAGGAAGAAAGAAAAAAAAGAATTATTAAAAAAACAAACAAAACAAACAAACAAAAAAAAAACCACCAACAACCATCCAAAGAGTATATATGGTGTTTGCCTTAAAAAAAAAAAGTCTTTTTTTTAAATAGTAATAATAGGTTATAGAAATAAAAATTAGAGGAGAAATAGAAGACTTAACAATTAAAAAAAAGCTAGAAAAAAAAAACAAAAAAAAGCAAAAAGCAAAAAAAAAAAAAGGAATGATTGTAAAAATATTAAAAATATTTCTGGCCCTTCTCTGATGTTATGGGCCGTGTGGGCTCACTTCCAAGGTGGTTCCCTCTGTTTAACTTCTTCTGTTTGCTGGTTTTTTAGGCTCACTAGTTCAGTTGTGCTGTGGGGAGGGGGGATGCTGCAAACAAATAGCACTGTCGTGTGCACACAGTATCTCTGCTCCACTTGACCTGTCCTTTCTTGCGGCGCACAAACCACTCCGGCTCTACGATGCTCAGCCGGGAACCGTCTGGGGCCGACCCTAGGCTGCGTGCACTTCCCCGGTCCAAGCCGCTCAGGTTCAGCGCTCAGGCAGCCCTCAGAGGCACAAACGCGGCTGGGACTGCGCTTTGTGCCCTTCCCAGGTCCGAGTAGCTCAGGAGTTTGGCGAGCGCGATCGCCGCGGCTTGTCACCTTTTCCGCCGCTGCCGCTCAGCTCTCTGGGTGGACCGCTGGCGCACCCCGTGAGGCAGACTGTGACTGTCCAGCACCCCCAGAAGTCTTAGCAAAGGAGCCTGCTTGCAGTTAGGTACGTAAAGTCTCTCCGGGTCTGCAATTGCCCCTTTCCAGTCCTTACAGCTCTGGCTGCCTGTCCCCGGCGGGGGATGGTCTGCAGCCGGCTTTTTCCGTTCCGTCCTTTGTTCTGTGCTCGGTCCTGGTGGTGTCTTATGTTCGAGCTTTTCGCGTGGTAGCTATCCCACAGTCTGATTTGCTAGCCCAAGTTAGATCGTTCTGGTTGCGCGTGGGGCGTTCCTGCCCGATTCTTGCAAAGCTCTGCAGCCCGCGCCTCCCGCGCGTCCCTGCCCTGCCCCCACTTCCCAATGGCGGATGCAGGCGTCTGTGCTGCTTTTCCGCTGGGGGAGTTACTGTTGGGCTTGTAATCTGTTGGTTTTAATTATTTATCTATTTTTCCTTCCTGTTATGTTGCCCTCTGTGTTTCCAAGGCTCGCCACAGACTCGGCAGGGAGAGTGTTTCCTGGTGTTTGGAAACCTCTCTTCTTAAAATTCCCTTCCCGGGACGGGCTTCCCTTCCCGGGACGGAGCTCCCTCCCCACCTCCTTTGTCTCCTTTCTCGTCTTTTATATTTTTTCCTACCTGTTTTTGAAGACAATGGTCTGCTTTTCTGGTTGCCTGATGTCCTCTGCCAGCCTACAGCAGTTGTTTTGTGGAGTTTGCTCGGCGTTGAAATGTTCTTTTGAGGAATTTGTGAGGGAGAAAGTGATCTTCCCGTCCTATTCCTCTGCCATCTTTCCCTCCCCCTATAGTTGATTTTTTAATAGCAAAAAATAGGGCCAGAAAACAGTGCATCTAAGTCTACCTATCTATTTATCTATGTATGTATGTTCTTCTATCTCTTTTTCCCCTTTTAAATTAAAATACAAATTTTATTATAGGCTAACTTTACAGCTTAGTCTCTAAGTAACACTGTTCAAATGGGGCTGTAACTAAATTTGGGAAGTAATTAACATGACCCAGAGATAGTGTGACTGTCTCCCAGAGATAGACTGTTGGAACTTTCCTGCTTCTTATTCTGGGGAGAGAGTGAAGACAACTTTCACTTGTATGAAGGACAGCTGCATCTTACTAGTTGGAAACTAAGAGAAGTTTTTTGTTGTTTTATATGGAAGCTAAATTCAAATACATGTAGAAGAGTCTGTAGCTGAGTAGTCAAAAGGAGATTTAGGAACTCATTCTCAGTGCTCCGGTCCCACCCTTCTGTACTCTGCTTTCTCTGTGTGTGTGTTAGTCACTCAGTCATGTATGACTCTTTGTGACCCCATGCACTGTAGCCTGCCAGGCTCCTCTGTCCGTGGAATTCTCTAGGCAAGGATACTGAGGTGGGTTGCCATTCCCTTTTCCAGGAGATCTTCTGACCCAGGGATTGAACCTGGGTCTTCTGCATTGCAGGCAGATTCTTTACCATCTGAGCCACCAGGGAAGCCCTTATGTGTGGGACTCTACATCACATTTCTGTTTTGCCAGCTGGCTCTATATTAAATTCTGTGAATAGGGGATGCTAGAGAGTCTGTCGGAGAAGGCGATGGCACCCCACTCCAGTACTCTGGCCTGGAAAATCCCATGGATGGAGGAGCCTGGTGGGCTGCAGTTCATGGGGTCACTAAGAGTCGGACACGACTGAGCGACTTCCCTTTCACTTTTCACTTTCACACATTGGAGAAGGAAATGGCAACCCACTCCAGTATTCTTGCCTGGAGAATCCCAGAGACAGGGAAGCCTGGTGGTTTATGGGGTCGCACAGAGTCGGACACGACTGAAGCGACTTAGCAGCAGCAGCAGAGAGTCTGTAAGGCTGCCAGAGGAAGGTAGTTCCTGAAGCAGTAGGTGAATCAAGTTTCTAATTTTCAGCCTCGTGGAACCAGTTTCATTACACTTTTTTCAGAGATAGTAGCTGAATGCATGCACATGTGCAAAGTTGCTTCAGCCATGTCTGACTCTTTGTGACCCTATGGACTGTAGCCTGCCAGGCTCCTCTGTCCATGGAATTCTCCAGGTAAGAATACCAGAGTGGGTGGCTATGCTCTCCTCCAAGGGATCTTCCCAACCCAGGGGCCAAACCTGTGTCTTTTTTGTCTCCTGCATTGGCAGGCAGGTTCCTTACCACTAGCACAACTGGGAAGTCCATAGTAGCTGCACATGTCAGTATTCTAAGGTAAAATGACCATCTACACGTCTAGACTTAGTCAAACCATGATTCAAGCATGAATGTAAAATAAAGATTTTTCAGACAAAGACTGACTCTTGTTGAAACTACTAAGAACAATTTACTTGAGGAAGAATAAAGCCAACAACATAAAAAGTAGAAGTAAGAAACAATGGTAAGCAAAGCAAGTGATAAGCATGTTTAAATTCTGTAGAAGGCTGCATTTAAATTGCTCTACTCTTGCTTTTAATATACTCACTTGGCAAAACTCCATTCCTGATTAAAAGAAGTATCTGCTTCTTCTGTGTCTGCAGCCATGCAGCTGCACTAGAGTTGAAGTTAACTGTGCTGTTTTCGCTTTAAATTGTGATCATGAAGCTCAAGTAGGTCCTTATTTCTGTGGGGCAATCACACTATACTCGGCTGGTCCATTAACTTTCCCACTCTTCTTGTTGACTGCTTCACATCATTTCTCTTTCAAACCACCACTTCCTTCTTCTCTATTTAATCACAACTTATTTTCTCTCTCTACTTAAAGAAGTCCCTATGGCAGAAACTGAAGAAGAACTAAAGAGCCTCTTGATGAAGGTAAAAGAGGAGAGTGAAAAAGTTGGCTTGAAACTCAACATTCAGAAAACTAAGATCATAGCATCTTGTCCCACCACTTCATGGCAAATAGATGGGAAAATAATGGAAAAAGTGAAAGATTTTGTTTTCTTGGGCTCCAAAATTACTGCAGATGGTGACAGCAGCTATGAAATTAAAAGACGCTTGCACCTTGGAAGAAAAGCTATGACCAACCTGGATAGCATATTAAAAAGCAGAGACAATCACTCTGCCAGCAAAAGTCCATCTAGTCAAAGCTATGGTTTCTCCAGTAGTCATGTATGGATGTGAGAGTGGAACTATAAAGAAAGCTGAGTGCTGAAGAATTGATGCTTTTGAACTGTGGTGTTGGAGAAGACTCTTGAGAGTCCCTTGGACTGCAAGGAGATCCAACCTGTCAATTCTAAAGGAAATCAGTCCTGAATATTCATTGGAAGGACTGATCCTGAAGCTGAAACTCCAATACTTTGGCCACTTGATGGGAAGAACTGACTCGTTTGAAAAGACCCTGATGCTGGGAAAGATTGAAGGCAGGGGGAGAAGGGGACAACAGAGGATGAGATGGTTGGATGGCATCACCAACTTGATGGACATGAGTTTGAGTAAGCTCCAAGAGTTGGTGATGGATAGGGAAGCCTGGAGTGCTGCAGTCCATGGGGTTGCAAAGAGTTGGACGTGACTGAGTGACTGAACTGAACTGAACTGAAAGAAGTCGTAATCACCGACCACCAGGAAATTACCTATTCACACTGTTTCTAAATCTTATCCTCTCAATTTCTCTTAAACATCCTTCAGTTTGGCTTCTTTCCACTCTCAACACCTACAACGTCTCTCTCTCTCTCTTTTTTAACTTCTCTTTTTGATATTACCAGTGATCTCCATGTGGCTATACACAATGGTCAATTCTCAGCCCTTACCTTACTTGGATTATCAGCAGCATTGAACTGTTGATTTGCCCTCTAATCTGATATGGCAGATGCTATAGATGCACTGACCAAATCTCTTTAACCTTTGCCACTTCAGTGCACATTGGTCCAACTTTCAATTGCCAGTATCTCTTTGTCTGAAGGATTTCTTTGTGTGTGTTGTGTTACAAAATGATCATCACAATAAGTTTAGTTAACATCCATCACAGTGGCTCCTTTTAAAATACATCAAAATTCAATTACCTTATTTTTTTGGCAGTGACTCCAGGCAAATGGGTATCTAGTTCTCACCCCACCCAAGACCAGGGGTCAAATCCATGTCTCCTGCAGTTGAAGCCCAGAATCTTAACCACTGACTTCCAGAAAAATCCCTATTTTTCATCAGCTTATTGTTATCTAAAGTGAAAGTGAAGTCTCAGTCATGTCCAACTCTGAGACCCCATGGACTGTAGAGTACCAGGCTCTTCCATCCATGGGCTTCTCCAGGCAAGAATACTGGAGTGGGTTGCAATTTCCTTCTCCAGGGGATCTTCCCGACCCAGGGATCGAACCCCAGTCTCCCGCATTGCAGGCAAACGCTTTAACATCTGAGCCACCAGGGAAACCCCATTGTTATCTAACCTGGTATTAAAAACCATCATCTCTAATGTGGATTACTCTAAAAGCCTCTTAAATGGTTTCCCTGTTCCTATTCTTGGTTTCTTTCCTCCCCTTCCCTCACCTCCACTGCTTCACCCCACCATCTGTTCACACAGAATCCAGAAAGATCTGATGAAGATTAGGTCAGATCATATCATGCCTCAGCTCTAAATCCTTCAGTGGCTTTCCCTTTCTCTCAGGAAAAAGCTCAAGACCTGGCGGGGCTTTTGTGGGGATGGCTGATCTGTACCCATCACGTCTCTCTTCTCATCTCCTGTTACTGTTTTCCTTGCTTACTCAACTCCAGCTACACTGGCCTTCTTGCTGTTTCTTGAAAAGCCCAGATATGCTCCCACCTTTGGGCCTTAGTTCTTATTTCCTTTGGGCTTCCCTGGTGGCTCAGAGGTTAAAGCATCTGCCTACAATGTGGGAGACCTGGGTTTGATCCCTGGGTTGGTAAGATCCCCTGGAGAAGGAAATGGTAACCCACTCCAGGATTCTTGCCTGGAGAACCCCATGGAAGGAGGAGTCTGGTGGGCTACAGTCCACGGGGTCACAAAGAGTCAGACACGACTGAGCGATTTCACTTGCCTGCAACACTGTTTTTCCAGAAGTTCCCACATGGCTGAAACTCATACTTTCTTCAGGTATTTGCTCAAATGTCACCATCTTAAGGAGACCCGATTCTCTATTTAAGACCATAACTGCTCCTTTTCCCAACATACTACACTCTCCCAGTCTCCTTTAGTGTAGTCTACTTTTCATTCTTCTCTATAGAATTTACCACTTTCAAACATACTATATAATGCACTTATTTATTATGTTTATTGTTTACTGCTTATTTCCTCTGCTAGAATGTAAGCTCTGTGGGGGAAGTTATATTTGTTCTGTTTACTGATATACTGTAAATGCCTCAAACAATGCCTGGCATGTAGTAAGTGCTGAATAAATAGTTGTTGAATGAATAAAGAAAGGAAACATTATTATATTAAAAATACAGTTCCATATAAAACTTCAAGAACAAATAATAATTGTAACATCTCACTCACCTGTAATATTTTTAACTTTATCCATCAACACATTTAAATCAATCTTCTCATTATCTTGAAGATAAAAAAAATAAAAAAATTTTAGAAAAATGAGATGAAATCCTTAAATTGTGAAGCAAAATCCCCAAATTCAACCATTTGAAAACATTTCCCTAGAAGTTTATTAGCTTTTCATGTCAGAGATCATAATTGCAATTAAAACAGTTCCTGCATTTTACTCTATCAAAAATCCACACAGCACAGTGCATGAGCAAGGTTTAAAATACCCTCCTTTCCTTTGAGACACTCTTTAGTTAGGTTAGTCTTTCTCAGCAAGAGTTTGAAACTTACTGAGAATTTAAATATTTTCCTTAAAAATTACGTCTCCATTTCACCAGTGTTGACTTTACCTTTGGGCTTCTGTTCACCTTGGCACCAAGTGATACCCTTAAAGGACAGCCTGCTGGTGTGCCTGTCTGGCGCTCTTAGCTTGCTAACACAATCATCATCATGTTGATGTATTTCGTTAAACTTCCAAGTTATATTTGTTCTGTTTACTGACAAAATTTTTGTTTTGCAGTACAGTACCCATTCTCAATGGAAAGACTTTTTCATAGACTGTTAACTTAGTTTCTTTAGTATTTCTCAAAATAAAACCAGAAGCTGCTGGATATCAACAGATATATTTTAATGAGTTTGTAAAACTACAAGTTTGAGAAACACTAAATTGGGATGTTACAATAGTAATTAAAGGATTATTGTTGTTAAGTTGTTAAATTGTGTCTGGCTCTTTGGGACCCCATGAATTGAAGCACGCCAGGCTTCCCTGTTCTTCCCTGTTTCCCAGAATTTGCTTAAACTCGTGTCCATTGAGTGGGTGATGCCATCCAGCCATCTCATCCTCTGTCGCCCCCTTCTCCTCTTAGCCTTAATAGTAAAAAGATGCTATTACACTAACAGGCAAGATTCAGTTTGTAACCTTAAAGCTCTCCATGGACAAGCTCATTCTCATGACTTGGTCAAGGGTGCCAATTCATCATTGCTTAAATGTGTTTGCATTCTTGTATTATTTTTAATATTCCTCAGATTTGAAGTTCTCCCGAGGGTAAGATACCAGTTTAATGGTTTGTTCAAGAGTGATGTTCCTAAATGCTTTGTCATGTCCAACTCTTTGTGACCCCATGGACTGCAGCACACCAGGCTGCCCTATCCTTCACTATCTCCCAGAGTTTGCTGAAATTTATGTCCATTGAGTCGGTGATGCCATCTAGCCATCTCATCCTCTGTTGCCCACTTCCCCTCTTGCCCTCGATCTTTCCCAGAATCCTCTGTCCATGGAATTCTCCAGGCAAAATACTGGAGTGGGTAGCCATTCCTTTTTCCAGGGGATCTTCCTGACCCAGGGATTGAACCCTAGTCTCTTGCATTGTAGGCAGATTCTTTACCATCTGAGCTACCAGGGAAGCTCTAACAAATGTTTCCTGAATAATAAAGTTCTAGCAAAATGCAAGCATATTATATAGAATGAATTAGCTTTAAAAATAGTATATATTCCAGGTTCTTAGATGTGAAATTTATCCTTGCTTGTTCTTTTTAAGATGTATTTTAAATTATGATAATCTTTTATTGTTGTCCTTTATAGTATTTTCTTATTATTAATATGAGCACTATTATAATTATTTTAAATAAAATAAAGAAGAATCTTTGGGATTAAAGTTTGTTCCTACAGAAGAGAGATGCCATCATTTCCTTTACTTTGTGTGCCTCTAATTCACTCCATTGAGACTTGCTGGGCCCCTCAGACAGTTTATCATTCTATTTCAGATGATTCCACAGATGTACAAGGCAGTCTACCAGAGTGAGATTAAAACTCTATACTTTAAATCACTGTGGTGGTATCTTTTATCATGTTTCAGGATATTAAGAAAACAAGGTAACCAAAAATATCTACATTTACTGTATTGGTAGATTAAAAGAGCTCTAAAAGTGTTTAAAGATCCTCTGATGCTGGGCAAGATTGAAGGCAGAAAGAGAAGGGACAATAGAGGATGAGCTGGTTGGATGGCATCATTGACTTAATGCACATGAGTTTGAGCAAGCTCTGGGAGTTGATGATGGACTGGAAAACCTGGCATGCTGCAGTCCATGGGGTTGCAAAGAGTCGGACATGACTGAGTGACTGAACTGAACTGAACTGAACTGAAAGGGTTTTAAAAAAGCAGAGATAAAATCATTTTTGGAAAAACTGCCTGCTTCTTATTAAGTCAAAGACTCCAAGAGCCTAGAACAGTGCCTGACACATCATAGGCATTCAATTAAGTTTATGAACTGAAATAATGAAAGGTACTGGGGGGAAGTAAAGATGGGGGAAAAAGGGTTATTGTGAGATTATATACAATCATTTATGTAAAACTTTTGAAAATTGTAAAGCACTATAGAATTTTTTTAAAATTCCATTCAATTTATAAAAAGAAAAAAGAATGAAGGTACCACTTATTTGGAAAAACCCATATTCATTGACTTGGGTCAATCTTCCATTTTTACTACTTCCTCAAGGGGGCAAGTACCCCTCAAAATTTCCTGATTAATTTTTCTCAGCTCTACTAGTACAAGAAAAGTCTCTGTTCAGTTCAGTTCAGTCGCTCAGTTGTGTCCGACTCTGCGACCCCATGAACTGCAGCACATCAGGCCTCCCTGTCCATCACCAACTCCTGGAGTCCACCCAAACCCATGTCCATTGAGTCGTTGATATCATCCAACCACCTCATCCTCTG
Organism: Ovis canadensis; assembly: GCF_042477335.2. Lineage (NCBI taxonomy): Eukaryota > Metazoa > Chordata > Mammalia > Artiodactyla > Bovidae > Ovis > Ovis canadensis. The sequence goes on along the minus strand of NC_091255.1, from coordinate 55,177,753 downwards.
TTGTCCCTTCTCCTCCCCTCAATCTTTCCCAGCATCAGGGTCTTTTTAAATGAGTCAGCTCTTCGCATCAGGTGGGCAAAGTTTTGGAGCTTCAGCTTCAACATCAGTCCTTCCAATGAACACCCAGGACTGATTCTCCTTTAGGACGGACTGGTTGGATCTCCTTGCAGTCCAAGGGACTCTCAAGAGTCTTCTCCAACACCACAGTCTAACACATGCCAAAGTTAATGCCAGCTGGTAACTTCACTATACATCTTCTTAAGATCATTAATTCTGTAGTTCGTGGCAATATTAGCAGAGTGGTTGAAAGACAGTTTCTGGAGCCAGATTGCCTGTCTACAACTAGCTCTCTGATTCTAGGCAAGCTACTTGTTTTCTCTGTGCCTTACTTTCCTGATATATAAATTAAGCATTAAAATGAAACTTATAGAGTAGTTTGGAAGATGCAATGATATAGTAAACTGCTTAGAACAGTGCCTTGCACAAGTCAGGACTATGTAAGTGTTGCACATTGCTATTTAATGCTGGATTAACAGTAGGGACTCAAGGATTGAAGTGTTGACATTAGTTCTCTGAAATCTACAAAATCTCTAGTTCAATAAATCCTCCACATTCTTAAAAAAAACACACACACACAACAACCCAATGATTAAAGACTTGAGTATTCTTGTTAGACCTTGGCATTTCCTATGGAGAGTGACACTTGTCATCTATATTGGGCAGCCTTCTTAGTGATCTTTCCCAAGTGATAGTTACTTGGCTTCAGCTGTGCTGAAGGCCTCACTCTTTTTCTTCTTTTCATATATTATACATCATCTTCAGTCACTCCAGCCCTGACACTGGCCTCATATCAAAAGTTTTGCTAAGGGTATATTGATATCAAAACTCTCACCATCAACTGGTAGGTGGTCCTTTAGTTCCTGGATTTCTTCCTCCGTGAGATCAATTCCCATGTTTTTAAGGCAAATGTCCACTTTATCTGAAGATACCTTTGTCCCTTAGGAAAGAAAGGGATGGATATGAGAAATATTTCTAGTGATGTAAAGAGTGGATTAGTTTAGCTCACACTGAGGCATCAATACTTATAGAGAATAAAGTGAAAGTGTAGTCACTCAGCCGTGTCCGACTCTTTGCGACCCTGTGGACTGTTGCCTACCAGGCTCCTCTGTCCATGGGATTTTCCAGGCAATAGTACTGGAGTGGATTGCCATTTCCTTCTCCAGGGTATCTTCCCAACCCAGGGACTGAACCCGGGTCTCCTGCATTGTAAACAGACACTTTACCATCTGAGCCACCAGGGAAGTCCCAAAAAGCCCCGTCTCTGGGTGGGCTCGAACCACCAACCTTTCGGTTAACAGCCAAAGCACAAATGGCTGAAGTAAGCGTGGTGTTGGTGTCTAAGTCAGAAATTCCTAAACCTTGATATCTGGGATCTGGAAAACTTAAGAGAAGAAACTAAGGGGTTAGAGGTATCTGATGTGTGTATGTGTTAGCTGCTTAGTCATGTCTGACTCTTTGCAACCCCATAGACTGCAGCCCACCAGGCCCTTCCATCCATGGGATTCTCCAGGCAAGAACACTGGAGTGGGTTGCCATTTCCTTCTCCAAAAGGAACTATAGAAAGAAAGAAAGTGAAGTCACTCAGTTGTGTCCACCTCTTTGCGACCCCATGGACTGTAGCCTACCAGGCTCCTCCAGCCATGGAATTTTCCAGGGAAGAGTACTGGAATGGGTTGCCATTTCCTTCCAGGAGGTATCTGATAAGTCATGACAAACACTAGAATTAACCTTTACAAACATGTCTGTACAGTAGGATTTGAAACTTGCTAAATTAGTGGAGAACTATCCATCCATCCATCCTGTCCATGGATGGACTCTATCATAATCCTATACATTTAATAACACCCATTTCTAGGTACTATCTCTGGAAAGTCAATATCAATATGACTGAAAGAGGCCCAGTAATCTGAACACTAAATCTTTCCCTCTTCCCCAGTTACTCTGATATACAACTTTATTTGGGAACCAAAGCTTTTGGGTTTACTGTAGTTAAACAATTTTGGTGAATGTACAGTACCTAAGGCATATAAAGAATAAATACTGAATTAATAACTGGGACAGCAGGATTAATAATCTGAAATATGTAAAATAGAGTTTTTGAAAATAAGAACAAAGCTCAATGTCCTCAGTTTTAATTGCCTTTTCATCATACTTCTCACTCACCTTCAAGAGACCTCAATTCTTTCATCAACCTGTTCATATACACTCTTCTTTTGGCTGCAAGAAAGGGAAAAATCCAAGGCTCAGACAGCAGTGTAGATATTTTAAAGTAGAATAAAACATGCATAATTTTAGAAATACAAAGACTTCCATGCTTTATTCTAGACATTTTAATTATTTCACTTAAAAGAATAAAACTCAGGAATGAAATAGCTCTCAACTTGGTAAAATCATTTTGGTGGGGAGGGCATGAGACATTCCGTAAATAGCACGCATTAGTCATATAAGTCCATAGTCTCAAGTTTCCTTGAAGGTCACTATGATTTTTTCCCCCATGGTGATATTTTTAATGCTCACCATCAACTGGAAGATTGTTCAGTAGTTCCATGCCTTTATCTTCTGTGAGCTCTATCCCCATAGTTTCCAGAAAATTTTCCAGGTTACTAGTATCAACTTTCTCACCTTTAAAAAGTAAAACATGGTAATGATTGACAATCTGAAGAATGATGATTCTTTATTATTAAAAAAATCCCTATATTGTCTTTGTCAGTTTAGCAATGAAGCAAACCTGGCAAGAATGCAGACTATTGCTAAGACATGATCTTAGAGTGTTTTGGCTAAACAAAGGTGATCAAAGTGAGGCTGCGAGTCAGTAGATGGAAACATTCATCAGTAAACAGGTAGAGTGAGAGAATATATCAATAAGGAAAGAACAACTTATTCTCTGACCTTCTTATCCTCAGACTTATCTCATAAATTCTATACTAGTTAACTGACATGGACATACCCTTGACTTTGTTATCACCTGGAAGTGCATTTTAAAATCTTAAATTCTAACATGCCTGCTCCTGGCCAGAACTTCATATTTGCCCACTTCATTTACTTCCTTACTCCTACCACACATGTTATAATCTCTGTAGAGCCCTTCATTCCACCCCCTCACTTTTCTCTAAGTTTATAATTTCCATTTCACTTCCTTGCCTATCTGCCCATACTCGACCACGTAACCACTCTCTTGACTACACCTTTCATCTCTTTATGCTTTCATTCTTTTGGCACATCAGCCTTGAGAAACCCCTAACTTGGTCCACCTGAAGAGTATCATAATCATGGAAAAAGTTACTTATTTATGATAACTGACCTTGTTTGACTCCTGGCACTTCTCTGCAGTGCTTTCATATATTTCTTTAGTTCCAATTTTCTACCAAAGTAGTCTGAAACCAGCAATGTCCATGCATGCTAAGTCATTTCAGCTGTGTCTGACTCTGCAACCCTATGGAATGTAGCCTGCCAGGCTCCTCTGTCCATGGGATTCTCCAGGCAAGAATACTAGAGTGGGTTGCCATGTCGTCCTCCAGGGGATCTTCCCAACCCAGGGATGGAACCCACATCTCGTATGTCTCCTTCATTGGCAGGTGGGTTCTTTACCACTAGTGCCACCTGGAAAGCCCAAAATCAGCAATACTTTTTTTGAAGTTCCCTACCCCATTACTGTGCCATTTTTTTATTTTCAGTAGATGATTTTGTTTTCCACTTTACTGAGAAAACTGAAGCTTTGAGGTAAATTCCTCTGAATTTAACTCCACATTCACACAGATTCTCTTCCTGACTTGAGGTCTGACTGACTCAGAGAAAAGAGGTGGTTTCAGATCCTTATCAAGATATTCAAATGCCTAGCATTCAATTTCCCATAGATGTCTCACAGGAACCCCAAACTCAATATGACCAAAATGAAGACTATATCTTTGTTCCTAAGTCTGTTTTGCTGAAGTCTTCATTTTGGTAAATGTCATTATCACCTACCCAACTACCCAACTCAGAAACTGAAGGAGTTATCCTTCACTCCATCCTTTTGCTCTATTTCTATAGAAGCTCATGAGTAGCCAAATCCTATAGATTCCACATCTGTAACATCTCTTACATATGCCCCTTTCTTTCAAGTCTGATAAATAATGTTTAGTTCTGCCCTTGATTGTCTTTTGCCTGAACAGTTACAATCTGCTTCGTAACTAGTCTCCCTGACTCTATTCTAGCACACAAATCTCCATCTATCATTTATACTGCAGCTTGAGTAATCTTTCTAATTTGCAAATCTAATCACATAGTCCCCTGTTTAAAACCCTGGAATGACTCCCCACTCAGCACAGAATGAAATTCACACTCCTTTATTTGGTATCCAAGGTCCTCCATAATTTGTCTCCTATATTAGTTTCCTGATGTTGCTATATGTTTCAAATTACCAAAATCTTGGTGATCTAAAGCAACATGGATTTGTTTCTTATGCAGTTCTGGGGGTCAGAGGTCTGAATCAGTCCTACTGGGGTAACATCAAGGTATCAGCAAGGCTGGCTCTTTCAGGAGGCTCTAGAGAGAGAATCCATTCCCTTACATTTTCCATGTCTAGAGGCCACTTACTTTCCTTGATTCATGACCCCTCTTCCATCTTTAAAGTCAGCAATATAGCATCTGGCTTCCATTGCTGCATTGCCTTCTACTTTTTCTGTCATCAAATTTCACTTTGCTTCCTTCTTCTAAAGATATTTGTTATTACATTTAGGGTCAGCTGGATAATCAAGGATATTTTCTCCATTCCAGATCATCCTTAATCACATTCCCACATATATGGTCTTTTGCCACATAAGGTAACAGCCACAAGCTCTGCCCATCCCACTCTGTCTGGCAAAACTGACTCACCTTTCAAGGATCAGCTCACTGTTACCCATACTATTAAAGCATTCACCAGTTTCTCCTCCTCAGGTTCAAGTGACCATCTCCTCTTCCTTTGCTTTGTATAGGTTTTAAATAAAGCACCTATAACATTTTATTGCATTGATTTATAGTTTTTCCTTGCCCCAACTACATAAGCTCCTGGAAGGCTGGTTTTTATGTATCCATACTTGGAATATAGTAGATGCTTAACAATGAGTTAATAAAAATCTAACTTACCTGTAAAAAAGTTTCCTTCATCCATTACCACACTCACATCTACTTTCCCCTCATCTATAAGAGAAGACAGAATTTTATGCATAAAGACAATAAAAGAGAGAAATGGAAGACAGATATAAGCTATACGCTGAAGAAAAACATGAAATTCAGCAAATGTTATGGTTTGCTTTAGAGTTTTATCCTATTTTCACTCCAAATGGAAAGTGTGGAAAGACAAACCTCTTGATTATAAAGAGGATACTTACACTTCCAACTTCACTTTTATTCTATTGAGATAAACTCTACATGGTAGAATGGTGGACTGACATTTAAAAAGTCACCCTCTCTACTTTCAGATCTGGAAAAATTCCTTTTTTTAAATTGATGATAAGGTTGATAAGAATCTTAAAAGGGGCAAATGCTCAAGTAGGAAAGATCTGACTTGGCGCATTGAAAATATCTATTTTGGGGGACTTCCCTGGCAGCCCAATGCTTCCACTGCATGGGTTTGATACCTGATTGGGGAACTAAGATCCTGCATGTGATGCAATGTGGCCAAAACAAACCAAAACAACTTTTTTTTTTTTTTTTTGCTCAATCCACAGGTAACAGTTAGCTGTATTCAGGCATTATCCATACTCAATATTTTAAAAAAAGAGCTTTGATCAACCTGACTAAACTTTAATAAGCAGTTTAAAAGTCTTTATTTGTATTTTCCTTTTAAATGGGGTATTTAGAAGGAACAGCCTGGTGGATGATCAGTGTCTCACAGAAAGCTGTCTGTTCTCATGTATTTCAGTTAGCCCTACAGAAGACTCATGAATAGCCTGAAACAGGTCTCTAATGTTATTTCCCGTGGGCTCATTGACCTCAGAATTGGTACTCCAGGAGTTGGCTGAAACGTCCATGACCAAAATCACTGTTGTGGCATTCTAGTAATGTTTAAAATATCTGGAAAATATGATAATAAAATATATCTACATCCTTTTATAGGCAGGTCAAAAATACTGGGAAACTATATATTTCCAGTAATAAAGAAAAAATTATCCTGTGGAAAATGTCCATTTCTCTGGCCAGAGCAAAGGCATAGTTAAGTAGCGTTGTGTCAACATGAATATATATGGGTCATTATAATTACCAGTAACAAAATCTACTATTAAATGCCTACTATGTATTAGGCCCCATCCTAGAAACTTACAACATTTAGGAAAGGTAACTATTACATTCTTCTTCTTTTTTTAAGAAACTAAGACTCAGAGGGATTAATTTGAACAATCTTGCACAGACAGAGCCAGATTTAAGTCTGTGTCTTATTCTAAATTTCAAATTATTTTCATAATTCCATATAATCAGTAGAGCCAGTGGGATAAAATCCAGGTTTTTACTGTTTTTCTCAAAGGGGTCTGTTATCTTGCAAACTTTTCCTAGTGGATACTTGTGGGCCTCACTATTAGGGGTTACTCTAACATATGCTAGGTGTGATAGTTATAAAGGAAAATTATTTTAGAATTATTACTTCATTTTTAACTTGTTTCTGGTAGTTCAAAATTCATCCTAGCTAAATTTTTTCCTGTCTTTTTCTTAAGACTACTCTCCTCCTTAGTCTATTTGCTTACTTTCAAACTTTCCTTCTCATATATTCCCTCCATTTATTTATTTAGTTTGCTTCTCATTTTGGTCTGTTAATAATCTTTACAGTGCTCTGGCACAATGCTAAACTTTGCTAAATCTGTGGACAGCTACCTTCCTAGGGAAAGTCAAGCAAGATAAATCATTAAAGTACTCATTTCCAAACATCTTCATACATGTTTCTAGTTCCAAGTCCTCCAGCTATCTCAAATTCAAAATGTGTAAAACTGAAACTATTCTTTTGATATTATGACCTGAATCCTTCCTGAATTCTCAAATTGGCTATGATACAATTTATGATTTAGTCTCAAGGAGATGTCTGCTTCCTTAAAAACATATTTTAAAGCTAAATTTTATTATTAGTTTTGGCCACACGGTATGTGGGATCTTTGTTCCTGGCCAGGGATAGAACCCATGGCCCCTGCATTAGAGTGTAGAGGCTTGGCCACTGGACCTCCAGGGAAGACTCTAAAATTTTTCTTCTTTTTCATAACTCACCTGTAATCAGTCACTTAAGCCCTATCCATTTTAATTCTAAAATGTTTTCCAAATCAGTCCATGATGACTAATCCATCACTAAGTTCACTTCACTTGCCCAGGCCCTTATCATCTCTTGTTGGAACATACCAATACGTTTTAAATACGTCTTTCTTTCCAATAGCGCCCTCTATGTTGCCATCAGCACCGACTTCCAAAAGTGAAATATTCTAGATACACTACTGCCTATAGGATGAAGGCTAAAATTGAAGGGAGAAACAGACAAGTAAAGTACAATACTTGGAGAGTTCAATATCAAATTTTTGATAATGGCTAGAACACCTAAATAGAAAAACCATAGAATAAAGAAGACAAACAATATTATCAACCATAAAACATCCACCATTATGCTAGGTCATAAAAAAGTCTCATTCAGTTGTGAGATCACAGGAAGTATGTTCTCTGACTACAGTGGAATTAATTAAAAATCAATAGTAGAAGGAAATTTAAGAAATACACAAATATTTGGAAATTAAAAACACATTTTAAGATAAATGGGAAATTAGAAAGTATTTCTAGTTGAATGAAAATGAAGCCGTATCAAAATTTTTGGATTATAGTTGAAAACAATTATGTTAGAAAAAAAGAAAAATCTGAAATTAATAAACTAAATTTTCATTTTAAGAATCTAGAAAACAAAGAGCAAACTAAATCCAATGTAAAATGAAAGAAGGAAATAAAAGAGATTAGAAGTAAAATCAATAAAATGGAAAGCAAAAAATCAGTAGGGAAAATTGATGTCGGCTCTTCGGAAAGATCAACAAAATTGTCAAATTCTTAGCTAGACTAACCAAATAAAAAGAGAGAAGACAGATCAAAATCAGGAGACCAACACTAATTTTACAGAAACTAACAGGATTATAAAGAAATACTATGAATAACTTCATGTCAACAAATTAGACAATTTAAATTAAATGGGCAAATTCCTAAAAAAGGCACAAATTACCAAAATAATTCAACAGAAAGAAGGCTAAAACTCTAACGCTTGGTTTAAGGTTCTAGTCTTTTCAGCTTGTTTTCTGCAACTTTATTACATGAAGTGTATATCCTGCTGTTGCTGCTGCTAAATCGCTTCAGTCATGTCCAACTCTGTGTGACCCCATATCCTAGCCATAGAGAAATTCTTGTTAGTTCCCTAACCATGTGATTTTGCATGATTTTATGCTTTTTCATGCACTGCTTTCCTCATCTAGGATTTTTTTTTTAGTGAAGAATTTCTATATACCTGATAAGTTTTCTCTGATCTTTTTCTGGGCAAACTTAGCTTTTCCCTCCTTTAGAATCTTAATGAAAACATTTTTATTATTATAACACAACCACATAGCCATTATGAGGACTTGTTAACATACAAGCCTTTTTACTAGACTGTGAACTTTTAGAGGACACTGTCACTTTTATATTTCTAATAGCTTATGTATAGCACCCTTCATTTTTATATTTTAAATAGCTTATGTATAGTAGGCACTCAATAAGGTCCACTGCACAAATTGATGCATTCTTGAGAACTGGGCCCTTATCTCTTGTTTTTTAGTATATCTGCACAACTTTAAATATACTCTCAGCAATTCTCATATATGAATCTAAAATTTCACCAGGAGCAGCTCACCATCCACGGGCAAGTTGTTTAGCAGGTCTTTATGTTCTTCTTCTTCAATCTTAAAGCCTGTATTTTCCATGAAGGAGTCCAGCTTATTAACATTAAGATCCACTCCTTAGGTAAAAATAGAGTGGGAATGAGAAAAACAAACAATGATGACAAAGTGAAAAGTGCTAGACATATCCATGCATTAATTAGAGAGTAACAAATCAAAGGAACAATAAAGTGATTTAAGAATCAAGAACAGAACTTATGCCTCATTTTTGTCCAGAGGATTTGATTATAGTTCTTATGCAACATTTATAAGGAAGAAAGTAAAAAATTAGGCAAATCTGGTGAATTTTGGTAAGAAACTGCCTTTATAGTTATAGAAAGAAAATAGAACTTGAAATGCAATGATAGAAACAAAAATAATTTCTTCAAAGCTAGTTATGTTCAAAGCAGTAAACAATGAGACAAAAATACTTGATAAATGAACATGTTAGACTGACAAATTTGTTACCACCAAAAAAATAAATGCTATTTTTCAAAAAAGCAAGTGAAAATCGTGAGAAATCCCAATTTCATCTGCATTTTCGCTCACCTTTGAGAGACTTTATGCCATCCAGGAGCTTATGTTTGTACAGCTTTCCAGCAGCTGGAACATAAGGAACAATACAGTAACTGATGAAATCAGCTGAAATAATTCAAAAATCCTGGCAAGTTAAAAAAGAACATTCTTATAATTTTACTCATTTTTTTTCTATTTATATGCCAACTAAGAGACAAATGGGGAAAAACTTTTAAAATAGTAAATCAAATCACTTTTCTTCTTTTGGCAAATGAAACAATTATAAGCGGTACCTTGCCACAACTTTCTCATCTCTCACTCGCTTTTTTCATCTGATTTTTCCTTTTCTACTCCTCTGCTTAAGCTCAAGCATATAAATGTTCCCAAGGATAGCATCAGATATTGTGAGACTCATGAATGAATGAACAGTAGCTGATTCCTGAGCTAAAACAACTGATGATGACAGGCTGTCTTTGAATGGTAGTATTGAACATTTCTCCATATTTTCATGTGACATCAAATGGATATTGTTTTAGATATTTTCATTGACAAGCCAATGAGAATAAACTCTTCTGCAAAGAAATCCCTAGTGAAATGTCATCTGTTATCATCACAGGCTTCATATTTTACAGAAATTCAAAGATTGATTTCTATTTTAGATGGGGAACTAGCATGGATATCTGACACCCTCTCCAGAAATGAGCCCTGGAAAAAACTGAAATAAGAGTGAAAACTGGATTTTAGGAACTAAATGAAAAGTCACAGCAAAATCTCTTGGAAAATGGAAAACTGTACTGGGGTGTGTGTGTGTGGGGGGGGGGTTGGTTTACAGCCTACATTGGAAGGCCTACTAGAAGTGACAGTTAAAGGATCAATGGGTGAAACATTAAAAATGTCTGTCCTTGTCTTTATTATGATTCTTAAGTTATCATTGTCTACCCCTTCCACCACAGAAAGCAGCAGGAAAAGCCTAGACTGCAGGTGAAGGATCTAGACGGTACTATCAGGGTGGTACATAGACTTATAGACTTTAGGAGAGAGGATCTAATGTATACAGGTGAAGATGGACAGTCTGCCTTCAGATATTTAATCATCCTCTTCTCAGCCTTGAGGGCTGATGGATTGCAATCTAGATAGACTTTCTTCCAATTTTGTTTCTTTCTGAGTTTAAAGGTGAAGCTCTGACCAGAGGTGCTGCTTGAAAGTTTCAACTTGGGAATATGATCAACAATGTCTGGGTCTCTCTGCCCTGGGGTTCATCCATTCCCTTCTCTTTAAACCCAACAGAGGCTAATATAGACTGGAGCCTAACCTTAGACCCTTACTGAAGGTGCATTTCCAAACACGTAATGATACTCTAAGAGAGAAAGAACTTATGGGACCAAAGTAAGTAGCCTTCTGAGATGCACAACTACTTCAAAAGAAAACAAATTGGATAACATATACCATTTCAATCAGAATTATTGGAATAAAAGGACCAGGAATTTAAAGTAAGTGTGGCAAATATACTTAAGAAAAGAAGATATTAGATGAAATAATAAGAATAATAAAGTATAAAAAGAATCAATGGAAATACTAGTTATAAAAGATTAGGTATAAAACATTTAAATACAGAAATATAATAGATGAGATAGAGTACAATGAAAAGAGCTGAAAAACTAATCAGTGGGCTGTCCAACCAGATTGAGGAACCCCCAGAAGGTAGCAAGGAAGGATAAAAAGGTAGAAAATGGAAAGTTACAAGATATGAGTATAGAAGTAAGAGTGCTAATCTTTGGGTAATAGGCATTCTGAAAGAAGAGAAAAAAAAATATAGCAAAGAGAAATTATTTGAAGAAGTAATGAATTGAAATTTCCAGGATCAGAGAGAGATTAAAGACCTTATATTAGAAGGGCTCATACAGGTTAAAACAGAGGAGATAAAGAAAGTCCCAACCTGAACACATAATCAGTTCAGTTCAGTTCAGTCACTCAGTCGTGTTCGACTCTTTGGGACTCCATGAACCACAGCATGCCAGGCCTCTCTGTCCATCACCAACTCTCGGAGTCCACCCAAACCCATGTCCATTGATTCGGTGATGCCATCCAACCATCTCATCCTCTGTCGTCCTCTTCTCGTCCTGCCCTCAATCTTTCCCAGCATCAGGGTCTTTTCAAATGAGTCAGCTCTAGCATCAGGTGGCCAAAGTACTGGAGTTTCAGCTTCAGCATCAGTCCTTCCAATGAACACCCAGGACTAATCTCCTTTAGATGGACTGGTTGGATCTCCTTGCAGTCCAAGGGACTCTCAAGAGTCTTCTCCAACACCACAGTTCAAAAGCATCAATTCTTAGGTGCTCAGCTTTCCTTATAGTCCAACTCTCACACCCATACATGACCACTGGAAAAACTATAGCCTTGACTAGATGGACCTTTGTTGGCAAAGTAATGTCTCTGCTTTTGAATATGCTGTCTAGGTTGGTCCAGGAGTTGACTGTGGCTCAGATCATGAACTACTTATTGCCAAATTCAGACTGAAATTGAATAAAGTGGAGAAAACCACTAGACCATTCAGGTATGACCTAAATCAAATCTCTTATGATTATACAGTGGAAGTGAGAAATAGATTTAAGAGACTAGATCTGATAGACAGTGCCTGATGAACTATGGACAAGGTTCGTGACACTGTACAGGATATAGGAATCAAGACCATCCCCAAGAAAAAGAAATACAAAAAAGCAAAATGGCTGTCTGAGGAGGCCTTACAGATAGCTGTGAAAAGAAGGGAAGTGAAAAACAAAGGGGAAAAGGAAAGATATACCCATTTGAATACAGAGTTCCAAAGAATAGCAAGGAGAGATAAGAAAGCCTTCCTCAGCGATCAATGCAAAGAAATAGAGGAAAACAATAGAATGGGAAAGACTAGAGATCTCTTCAGGAAAATTAGAGATGCCAAGGGAACATTTCATGCAAAGATGGGCTCGATAAAGTACAGAAATGATATGGACCTAACAGAGCAGAAGATATTAAGAAGAGATGGCAGAAGAACTGTACAAAAAAGATCTTCACGACCCAGATAATCATGATGGTGTGATCACTCACCTAGAGCTAGACATCCTGGAATGTGAAGTCAAGTGGGCCTTAGGAAGAATCACTATGAACAAAGCTAGTGGAGGTGATGGAATTCCAGTTGAGCTATTTCCAATTCTGAAAGATAATGCTGTGAAAGTGCTGCACTCAATATGCCAGCAAATTTGGAAAACTCAGCAGTGGCCACAGGACTGGAAAAGGTCAGTTTTCATTCCAATCCCAAAGAAAGTCAAAGCTAAAGAATGCTCAAACCACCACACAATTGCACTCATCTCACACACTAGTAAAGTAATGCTCAAAATTCTCCAAGCCAGGCTTCAGCAATACGCGAACAGTGAACTTCCAGATGTTCAAGCTGGTTTTAGAAAAAGCAGAGGAACCAGAGATCAAATTGCCAACATCCGCTGGATCATGGAAAAAGCAAGAGAGTTCCAGAAAAACATCTATTTCTGCTTTATTGACTATGCCAAAGCCTTTGACTGTGTGGATCACAATAAACTGTGGAAAATTCTGAAATAGATAGGAATACCAGACCACCTGACCTGCCTCTTGAGAAACCTATATGCAGGTCAGGAAGCAACAGTTAGAACTGGACATGGAACAACAGACTGGTTCCAAATAGGAAAAGGAGCACTTCAAGGCTGTATATTGTCACCCTGCTTATATAACTTATATGCAGAGTACATCATGAGAAACGCTGGGCTGGAAGAAGCACAAGCTGGAATCAGGATTGCCAGGAGAACACATAATAGTGACTTTAAAAATATTGAATAAAAAGAAATTAAAGAATAAAATTCTAAAGTCCTTCAAAGAGAAAAGTAATTCATCTATAAAAGAAGAAAAATCAGATTTCTTAACAGTAATTCTAGATGCTGAAAAGCATTGGAGCAGTTATTATTTGAAATATTAAAAGAACTTTGAACTTACACCCAAAATGTTACTTAAGTGTAAGGGCATAATGAAAAAATATTCTCAGGTATTCAATGTTTAGTATTAATCCTACAGAGACTCATATTGAAAATAGTTTTTAAAGTAAGCTCTCAATAAGAAAGCAAATGTAGGAGAGAATACAAGAGGTATGGGAAGAAAAAAATCTTCAGATATTTTGGTTAAGTCTGTTGCAGATTTACAAAGAGTCTAGGTACAGACTGCTTCCCTGGTGGCTCAGGTGGTAAAGAATCTGCCTGCAATGCCAGAGACCTGGGTGTGATCCCTGGGTTGGGAAGATTCCCCTGGAGGAGGAAATGGCAATCCACTCCAGTATTTTTGCCTGGAGAATCGTCATGGACAGAAGAGCCTGGCGGGCCACAGTCCACGGGGTTGTAAAGAGTCAGACATGACTAAGCGACTAAACTCAGCTAGGTACAGAGGGAAAGGAGAAAGAATATTATCCATAATAACTGACTCTTACACATCCTGGATAAATATCAATATAATTGGGATAGGAAGCAAGTTAAGTTGACAAATCGGTCATGAAAGTGTGCTAAAATCTTTGTCTTAACTGGGGGAAGATATAGATTGACAAGTTTAAGGAATCATTAGGGTAAATGGCCATGAATATGTCTCAATAAGGACAACCACTATAACTTTTCAACTTCCAGAAGAAGATTCAAGGAATATAATGGAAATTATAAAGGTTGAAAAAAGTAACAAAAATACTGCAAACTATGAAATATGATAGCAGAACTATGTCCTATGTTACAGTAATTATAATAATCATAAATGAGTTCAACTCAACAATTACAAAACATAAACTGTCAGAGTATGCTGAAAAACAAAATCAAATAATATGTTGTCTACAAGAGACACAGAGTAAAAAGACATAGAAAAGTTGATAACAACAGCATGACAAAGCTGGGGTAGCAATCCTCTTACTTAAATAGGAATTACGGCAAAATACCTCAAAGGATAAGGAAGGATGTTATTTATCTATAAAAGGATCAATAGAACAAAATATATTTTCACCATAAATATGTACACACCTAACAATGAGGCCTGCAGCTATTAATATATAAAGCAACATCTGACAACTGCAAGGAGAAATAGTATAATTATAGTTGGAGGTTTTTTACATCCCTATTTAGAAACACATACCAAGCCAACAAAAATAAAATACATATTGAAGATTTGAACAATGCAATTAATGTTAAAGCACACTTACTAACAGAATGTATATTTTTTTGGAAGAACACATAGAATACTAAAGAAAACAGACTATGTTTTCAGTAATAAAGCTACCCTAGAAAAATTCCCAAGGGATCAATATCACATATAATGTATTTTCTGACCAGAATATAATAAAGTTAAAATTTAATAACAAAAGAATTGCTAAACACTAGACATACGTCAAGAAGATAAGAGTGTACATCTTTCACTCAGTCCATGAAAAAAACTTTGTGTCCTTACCTCACAAAACCTCAAAAGTGAAAAAGAAAAACCTAATCTTGAAAGTACAAGGAACTTCAAACAAGCCTTTCTCTCTTTGGTCTGTCATTACTGATGACCTGAGTCGTCTTCTTCTTCTTTTTTTAAATTATTTTTAATTGACGGATAATTGCTTTACAATATTGTGTTGGTTTCTGCCATACATCAACATGAATCAGCCTCCTCCTTGACCCTCCCTCCCACCTCTCACCCCATCCCACCCCTCGAGGCTGTCACAGAGCGCTGGTTAGAGCTCCCTGATTCATACAGCAAACTCCCACTGGCGACCTGTTTTCACATATGGTAGGGCCTCTCCATTGGTCCCACTTCTCCTTCCCACCCCCACTGTGTCCACAGGTCTGATCTCTCTGTCTGAGTCTCCACTGCTGCCTTTGCAAATAGGTTCATCAGCACCATCTTTCTAGATGCTGTACATATGCATTAATATATGACATTTGTTTTTCTGCTGAGTCAGTTTCTTGCTTTTAGACTTTCACATGAGAATCAGTCACTAGCCTTTGATATTACCCAATGGTCTTTCTTCTGTAAAATGTGAGATTTTTTGTCTCTTCCCCCCACACTTTTGCCCTTTCTTGTTTTTCCATTATGATTATATAACACTTTTCGCGGGGGTTGGTAATTGAGATTAACTTCTCATTATTATGACTATATAAATATTATAACTAAGCCACATAATGGATACTTCCCATTCCACAATAGGTTATAACTATTAATACATTTCCTTTCATATTGAAATTTTTGTCTTTCTTGCAGTTAACGATTGACTTTTTTTTCAGTTTTTTTATTGGCGTAAAATTAATTTACAGTGTTGTGTTAGTGTCTGCTGTACAACAAAGTGAATCAGCTATAGGTATATAGCTATATCCTTTCCCTCTTGGGCCTCCCTCCCACCCCTCATTCCACCCATCTAGGTCATCACACACTGGGCTGAGCGCCCTGAACTATTATACAGCAGCTTCCCACCAGCTAGCTACTTCACACAGGGTGGGGTAAATATGTCAAGGCTACTCTTTCAATTGTCCCACCTTCCCACCCTCGCGCCCCTTCAGTCCATAAATCTGTTCTCTACTACTGTGTCTCTATTTCTACCCTGCAAATAAGTTCATTAGCAACAATGTCTTATTTTGCTTAGTTTCCAATGTATCTATGTAGTTAGTTAATTAATCTCTAACTCTCAAACAGAACTGAAAAATCTCCTCTCAATATGTTCAAATAATGTTAGATATTCTACTAGTCCCCAGACTATCATTTTTTTTGGAGACAATATTCTTCTGCTCTAAGTTAAACAATTTCTCTCATCTTTTTTAAAAATTAATTTTTATTGGAGTATATCTGCTTTACCAGGTTGTGTTAGTTTCCATTGTGCAGCAAAGTGAATCAAGTATACATATACATATATCTTCTCGTTTTTGGATTTCCTCCTTCCAATTTAGGTCATCACAAAGCACTGAGTAGAGATCCCTGAACTATTCTGTAGGTTCTCTTTAGTTATCTACTTTATACTCTCTCTAGTCTCGATGCACAGCTGTTATGTTGAGATTTTCCTTTATCATTTTCCTGAAAATTCTCTTAATTTCACTTTTTTATACTTATTTCAGCAAAATATTTTATTTTGTTATTTTTCAAATTGACATATAATTGCTTTATAATGTTTCAGGTGTACAGCAAAATGACTCAGTTTGCATATATATATACTTATATATTCTTCCCAGATTTTTTCTTTATAGGTTATTACAAAATATTAAATGTAGTTCCTTGTGCTATACAGTAGGTCCTTGCTGTTTATATATTTTATATATAGTAGTGTGTATCTCTTAATCCCAAATTTCCAATTTGTCCTTTCTTCTCCCTTTCTCCTTGGTAACCACAAGTTTGCTCTCTGTGTCTGTGAGTCTATTTCTGCTTTGTAAATATGTTCATTTGCATAATTTTAAAATATTCTATATTTAAGTGATATGATTGGTCCTCTGTCTGACTTACTTTACTCAGTATGATAATCTCTAGTTCCATTCATGTTGCGGCAAATGGCATTATTTTATTCTTTTTTATGGTTGAATAATATTCTATTGTGTATATATATATATATATATATATACACATACATATATATATATATATATATACACACTACATCTTCTTTATCCATTCATCTGTCAATGGACATTTAGCCTGCTTCCATGCCTTGGCTATTGTAATAAATAGTGCTGCTATGAACACTGTGGTGCCTGTATCTTTTTGAATTAAAGCCTTCATCTTTTCTGGATATATGCCCAGGAGCAGGATTGTAGGATCAAATAGCAAAATTCTATTTTCAGTTTTTTAAGGAACCTCCATAGTGTTTTCCACAGTAGCCAAACCAACTGACATTCCCACCAACAGTGTAGGAGGATTCCCTTTTCTTTACATCCTCTCCAGCATTTGTTATTTGTAGACTTTTAATGATGGTCATTCTGACCCATGTCAGGTGGTACCTCTCTGTAGTTTTGATTTGCATTTCACTAATTAAAAATCTAATAGCTAACATCTTTATTATATGTTTTAAATATTTTAAAGCATTTTCATATTTTCACAGCCATCATTTTAGCTTTACCATCATCATTGTACAGATGGATTATATCTGAATTATTGATTTGAGTTAGCCAAATTAACAAAGTATTCCTCCACATAATGTGAATACACTGTGTTTTCTATACTATATCAACATGGGATTTTACATGGTCAGTTGTGCCTCTTTGTTCTTTTTTTAAAATAAATTTATTTATTTTAATTGGAGGTTAATTACTTTACAATATTGTATTGGTTTTGCCATACATCACCATGTATCCGCCACAGGTATACACGTGTTCTCCATCCTGAACCCCCCCTCCCTCCTCCCGCCCCATACCATCCCTCTGGGTCATCCCAGTGCACCAGCCCCAAGAATCCAGTATCGTGCATTGAACCTGGGCTGGAGACTCCTTTCATATATGATATTATACATGTTTCAATGCCATTTTCCCAAATCATCCCACCCTCTCCCTCTCCCACAGAGTCCAAAAGACTATTCAATACGTGTGTCTCTTTTGCTGTCTCACACACACTTTTAGATTTTGTTACCTTCTACTATTAAACCTTTCAGCACTGTGTGAATTGATATACACACTGTGAAGAGCCTCCAAGAATAGTTGTTCAAAATTTCCTTTGTACTTCACAGCAGTGCATACGTATGAACATAGAGCACTTACCATTGTGTATACTGTTTGTTTCTTTTCTTTGTTTTTTTGGGGGTGGGAAGTATGTGCTCTCTCTACCTTGAGTACTTTTATGAACTGGACTTTTGTTTTATTCATCTCTGTGACTCAGAGCCTATTATAATGTCTAGTACCTAATGGCAACCAATTCACTTTCACTGAATGGATGAATACTTCATTGGTAAATTAAATGCTCACCATCGAGTGGCAAACTTTTTCTCAACACAGAATTCTCCTTCAGTTGGTCTCTTAACCCTATGTCTTTCAGAAGATTTCCCAGATCGTTATGGTCAAGTACCTCCCCTTAAAAAATAAAACAATGATGAAAGGTCAAACTTTAAATAATAGTAATAGTAATAAAAATACAAATAATACCACTACTATTACTAATATCAACTGTTTGTGTAGCATCATCCACAAATATAGGATAAAAAGCAATAGAAAGATTAAGTATTATTTAATTACTTAGAATTAGAAGGGGGATTCAGAAATAGTTTCCTTCTGGTAAAATGGAGTTCTTCAATGTTGGGAAAAAGTAACAAACACAGCATGCAGAAAATCAGTATTTCTGTAACAGCTCATTAAATTTTCTGGTGCAAATAATTCTGCCAGCATGTAATATTTGCTCTATTGTTTTATTTTTGCCTGAATTATGAGCTTCTTCTCAGTGGTCATATTATCTACATGTGTAATTGGCCTTGCCATTTTGCTTTTAGAACAGCAGGAAAATAATAATATTATTGAGAAATACCAAAGCATAAAAGGTTTATTATTGAGGCATTATACTATAGCCTTTAAAATAAGAAGTAGATAACAATTAATTATAATAATGAATAACATTTAGCTTATAAAGCTGTCTTTTCAGTTATGTATACATTACCAATTAAAACAGATGTAGTAGCAGGATTAATATGTCATGGACAGGCTAACAGAAAATACTTTAAAAATAACTTCTTTTGTTAAGTATTGAGATTTTAAAAATTATTCCTTATTATTTCTTCTCACTCACCTAGAAGTTCTTGTACTTCATCTAGAAGTCTATCCAGTTTAACTTTTCTCTCAACTACAAAATAAAACAAAATTTAGATATAATCCTGCTATGACCTAAATCATGTCCCCTTAATTTCATATGTTGCAGCCCTATTCCCCAGTGTGACTGTATTTGGAAATAAAGTCTTTAGGAGGTAATTAAGATTAAATGAGGTTGTAAGGGTGGAGCCCTAATCCAATAGGACTGTGGCCTTATAAGAGGAAGATTTTTTTTTCTCTCCACCCTGCCATGTGAAGACACAGTGAGAAGGCAGCTGTCTGCAAGCTAGGAAGAAAATCTTCACCAGAAACCAAATAAAATGACGTGGTGATCCTGGATTTCCCTGCATCCAGAACTTAGAGAAAATAAATTTCTCTTAAGTCACACAGACTGTGGTATTTTGTTATGGCAGCCTGAGCAGACTAATACAGGTCCCAATTATATAAAATTCTTAAACTATGGAGTAAAATGCAAGAATTTTGCAGTTGCCAAGAATTTTTTTTTTCTTCTAGTTAGATGTTTTATTTGACTTTTTGCATTCCTATGGACTGTAGCCCGCAAGGGTCCTTTGTCTGTGGCGTTTTCCTGGTAAGAATACCAGAGTGAGTTGCCATGACCTCCTCCAGGGGATCTTTCCAACCCAGGGATCGAACCCATGTCTCTTATGCCTCCTGCACTGGCAGGTGAGTTCTTTACCACTAGTGCCACCTGGGAAGCCCTATATAAGCATAAGCTTGGGGGAAAAAAGACTCTAAGTATGACGAACACATTCATTCCATTTCTTCACCTTTTACTTTTTGTATTCCTCACTCACTAGACTGGGAGAGAAAAAAAAATTTTTCCTAGTTTTGTCTTGTTTTCTATTTCGGCTTTAATTAAAACTGTACACTGTGATTATTTCATATATACACGTTGTGAAAAGTTGCCCCCATCTAGTTAGTTAATATCTCTCACTATATAATCTATCCATCTATTAACTATCTATCTATCTATATGTTTTTGGTGAGAACATTTAATTATCTTAGCAAATTTCAATTAAGCAACACTCTGTTATCAACTACAGTTACCATGTTTTACATTAGATCCGTTGATCTTATTTATCTTACAGTTGAAAGACATTTCCTGGAGAAATTTAGGCAGGAGAAACAACATGATTAGTTTCTTGTTTTAAAAACAGCACTGCTGGGACTTCCTGGTGGTCTAATGACTGAGACTCTGAGCTCCCAATGCAGGGGGTCCAAGGTTCCATTCCTGGTCAAGACTAGATCCTGCATGCCACAACTAAAGATCCTGCCTGCTACAACTAAGACCCAGCACAGCCAAATAAATAAACTTTTTTTTAAAACTCTGTTTTAAAAAAACCAGTTTCTCTGTTTTTTAGGATTTGCTCTCTATAGGCTTCTGGCTTTTTCTAAGAAATTAACAAGTATACTTCAGATATTTCTACAGATAAATTAAAAAATTTTTTTACAGGGCACTGGGTACTTGAAGTGCTTACCATCAATTGGCAGGTGACTACATAGTTCCTCAGTGTCTTCCTCATCAAGTAGGAATCCCATGTTCTTAAGAGCATCATCTATTTTGTTGATATTAACCTTTCCTCCTTATGAAAAAAAGGGATAAAAGAAATTTGTAATTATGTTAAAGAGGAAAAAAGCCTGGTCATATCAATCAATCAACATAAATGGAAGCAAAAAGTAACGACACCACAAAACTCTTGAAGCAATTAAAAAGAATTAGTTGAGGAATTAGAAATAGAAAAGTTCTTTTCAGTGTTCCAGGAAACACTGTTACAGCAATTTACAAGGTGAATTTACCTAGAAGGAAGAGATGAGTATTAAGACTAATAAATTGGGGTACACGTGTCTCTTTCAATTCTGGTTTCCTCGGTGTGTATGCCCAGCAGTGGTATGGGGAGGGAGGTGGGAGGGGGGTTCAGGATTGGGAACTCATGTACACCCATGGCGGATTCATGTTAATGTATGGCAAAACCAATACAGTATTGTAAAGTAAAATTAAGAAAAAAAGACTAACAAATTATAGCAGAGACAATGCACATATTATTACCATTTAGTAAAATTCAAAATTTGCCACACTGACAAAATAATGTAGCTATTTCTTTAGATTGTGTACAACTAAGAATGTCAGCTCTTTAAAAAAACTAGACTAATACAATTAGCAAGCCAATCAGTGAGAAAAAAGAGATTGTAGAAAAGTAAATGCAAAAGCTTGAAGATCTATTTTCTCTTTCTTGGCAGTCTTCTCACTCACCTCTGTATTTCTTTACTCCGTCCATCAACCTGTTTTTATACACCATTTGATTTTCTGTAAGATAAGAGTCAATTTAGTTCATAAATAAGTGGCAACTCAGAAAGTACTACTTGTTTGTAAATTTTTATAAATTTTTAATTAGTTAAAATCCCAAGAAGGAAACAAAGAAATGCATAAGATTCTCAAGGTTAACTATACATTCTCTGGCATCTGATGTACTTTTAGTGAAACTCGAACATGTAAACAGATTTTTTTCTTTTTTTTTTTTCTACAGTGTACCTTCCTTCCTTTCCTCAACTCTTCTGATTACCACCTTTCCCTACTTTTAGTTTTAGAGTTGTTATAGATGTTGGTTCTAACACTTAAAGCTATTTTTCCGTAACAGCAGTACCCCACAAAAGAGCATTACATTCCAAGTAAGGATTTAAATGGTAAGAACTGAATATTATATATTAGAATAGGTACTTTTGACATTAATTTTTCTCTTAATTAAAAAATGAGATATAAATGAAACAGGGTATTGTGTAAGTTTAAGGCATGAAACAAATTGATCTGATACATTCATATTGCAATGTGAGGGTCATTATATCATTAGCCAACACCTCTGTCATTTCACATAGTTATTTCTTCTTGTGCTGGGAACAATTAAGATCTTTTTTATAATACAGTTTTGTTGTCTATCATCACTATACTGTGTATTAGATCTCCAGGACTGATTTATCTACTGGTTTCAAGTATGTATCCTTAAATAATATTTCTCTCATCCTTCACCCCCAACCAGCCTCTGGTAACCACCATTCTACTTGCTCTTTTTTTGAATTAGTTTTTCTAAAGATTTCACATAGAAATCTTTTGCATTTCTCAGTAGTTGCATTTCTCAGACTTAATCTCACTTAGCATAATATCTTCAGAGTCTGTGTTGTTGCAAACGGCTAGATTTCCTCTTTACTCGTGACTGAATAGTACTCCACTGTATATAATATACTATATTTCCTTTATACATTTATTTACTGATGACCACTTAAGTTGTTTCCGTATCTTAGATATTGCGAATAATGCTGTAGTAAGCATGGCAGTGCATATATATCTCTTTGATGACCTGTTTTCATTTCCTTTGGATATATGCCCAGAAGTGGGGTTGCTGAATCATATGATAGTTCTATTTTTACTTTGTTGAGGAACTTCATATTGGTATCCACAGAGGCTGAATCCATTTATAATCCCACCAACAGTATACAGGGGTTCCCTTTCTCTACATCCTTGAACACACTTGTTGTCTCTTGTCTTTTTGATATAAGCCATTCTTATAGGTGTGAGGTAATATGTCATTGTGGATTTGATTTGCATTTTCCTGATTAGTGACGATTACCACTTTTTCACGTACCTGTTGGCCATCTGTATGTCCTCTATGGAAAAATGTCTAATCAGATTCTCTGCCCACTTTTAAGTTGAATTTCTTTTTTGTTATTGAGTTGTATGAACTGTTTATGTATTTTAGATATTGAAAGTGAAAGAAAGTGAAGTTGCTCAGTCATGTCCGACTCTTTGCGACCCCACGGTCTGTAGCCTACCAGGCTCCTCCCTCCATGGGATTCTCCAGGCAAGAATACTGGAGTGGGTTCCTTCTCCAATGCATGAAAGTGAAAAGTCAAAGTGAGTAGCATGGAATTTTTAACAATATTAACTTCCAATCTATGAACACAGGATGTCTTTCCTTTTGTTTATGTCTTCTTTGATTTCTTTCAATGAAGTCTTGCAGTATTGTACAAAATTTTCATGTTCTTGGATAAATCTATTATTAAGTATTTTATTGTTTTTGATGTTATCGTGAGTGGGATAGTTCTCTTTACTTCTTTTCCAGATGTTTTGCCGTCAGTGTTTAGAAGTGCAATTGATTTCCTTGTATTGATTTTATATCCTGCAACATCACTGAATTGATTGATTAAATTCAACAGTCTTTTAGTTGCGATTTAGTTGGGACTTTCAATACACTGGATCCTTGAAAAACACAACTTTGAACTGCATAGGTCCACTTACATGTGAATTTTTCTTCTTTTAAACTAGTGCTTCCCTACTGGCTCAGTGTAAAGAATCTGCTTGTCAATGCAGGAGACATGGGTTCAGTCCCTGCGTCAGGAAGATCCCATGGAGAAGGATCGTCTCCAGGTATTCTTCTCCAGCATTCTTGCCTGGGAAATCCCATGGACAGAGGAGCCTGGTGGGCTAAAGTCTATGGGGGTCACAAAGATTCAGACATGACTTAGTGACCGAACAACAATAAAACAACACACATCTACTACAATACTACATGATCCATGGTTCGTTAAAACTGGGGTTTGGAACTGTGGATTTAGATGACCACCAGCAAAATTAGTTTTTTCAACTGCAGGGAGGGTTGGTGTTCCCAACTGCCATGTTGCTCAAGGGTCAACTGTATGTATGTGTGTGTGTGTGTGTGTGTGTGTGTATAAAATATACCTATAGGTATATGTCATATACCTATAAATAACATTTTATTTTTATCTTATTTGGATGCCTTTTATTTCCTTGTCTCACCTGATTGCTCTAGCATATTCATCAGGGATATTGGCCTATAGTTTTATTTTACTGTAATGTCTTTATATGGCTTTGCTATCATGATGCTGGCCTTGTAGGATGACTTTTTTTCTTCCTTCCTCTTCAATTTTTCAGGCAGCATTTGAGAAGGATTGGTGTTAATTCTTATTTAAACATTTCGCAGAATTTGCTAGTGAAGCCATCTGGTCTTGTGGTTTACTTTTTTGAAAAGTTTTCTCACTACTGATTCAATAGGTTTACTTGTTATTAGTCTGTCTGGATTTTCTAGTCAATATTTCTTCTTGATTCAGTCTTGGTAAGTTGTATGAGTCTAAGAAGTTATCCATTTCTTCTAGGGTATCTAATTTGTTGCACATAATTTGCTTCTGGTAGTTTCTCATGATCCTATGTATTTCTGTAGTGTCAGCTGTAATTTCTTTTTCATTTCCTTTTTATGAGATGTTTTTCAATTTTTCTTAGATTTGCTAAAGTTTTACTGATTTTTGTTTATCTTTTGAAAATCCAACTCAGTTTCATTAATATTTTTTATTGTTTTTATGGTCTCCATTTCAGTTTTTTACTGTGATCTCTCTTATTTTCTCCCTTTTGTTAATTTTGGGCTTGTTATCTTTCCCCTAGTTTCTTGAGGCATAAATCTAGGTTGTTTATTTGTGATCTTTATAATTTCTTATTACATGTGTCTGTCACTCTAAAATTCCCTAACCAAAGGTTTTAGTATGTAGTGTTTCCATTTTCATTTATTTCAATATATTCTTTGATTTCCCTTTTGATTTCTTCTTTGACCCAAGAATATGTTGTTTAGTTTCCACATATTTGTAGATTTTCTACCTCCTCATGTTGTTGCTTTTTAGTTTCCTATCATAGTGTTTATACACTGCATTTGCTATAATCAAAATCATCTTAAATTTTAAGAATTGTGTTCAATCATATGATTTAACCTTGAGAATGTTCCATATGTACTTAAGAAGAATGTGTATTCTGCTGTTTGATAGAATGTTCCGTAGATGTCTGTTAGGCCCATTTGGTCTAAAGTATGGTTCAAATCCATTGTCTCCTTTTTGGTTTTCACTCTAGATGATTATCACTCTGGATATCTACCCATTGTTTAAAGTAAGGCATTCAAGTCCCATAATATGTTAGTAGTATTACTGATTGTTTCTCTTTTCAGATCTCTTGGTATTTGGTTAATATATTTCAATGCTCTGATGCTGGATGTATACATATTTCTGATTGTTATATCTTCTTAATGAATTTACCTCAATTATGCATCATGACTTCCTTTGTCTCTTGTTATGACTTTTGGCTTAAAGTTTATTTTGTTTGATACAAGTATGACTACCTCCACTTTCTTTTGGTTTCTGTTTGCATGGAATATCTTTTTACATTTCTTTACTTTGAGTCTATGTGTGTCCTTAAAGCTGAAGTGAGTCTCCTGTAGGCAGCAAATAGTTGGATCTTGTTTTTAATCCATTCAGCTACACTTTGCCTCTTAACGGTGAATTCAATCCATTTACATTTAGAGTAATTGCTGATATGTAAGGATTTACTAATGCCATCTTATTCATTTGTTTTCTGGGTATTTTGCAGTCCATTTTCCCCCCTCTGTTTCTGCCTACCTTTTAAAATAGGTTATTTTCTGTAGTGATATGCTCTGTTTCCCCTTTGACTGTCTTTCATGGATCTACTCTAGGTTTTTGCTTTGTGGTTACCATGCTGCTGCTGCCGCTGCTGCTGCTGCTGCGTCGCTTCAGTCGTGTCCGACTCTGTGTGACCCCATACACGGCAGCCCACCAGGCTCCCCGGTCCCTGGGATTCTCCAGGCAAGAACACTGGAGTGGGTTGCCATTTCCTTCTCCAATGCATGAAAGTGAAAAGTGAAAGTGAAGTCACTCAGTCGTGTCCGACCGACTCCTAGTGACCCCATGGACTGCAGCCCACCAGACTCCTCCATCCATACCATGAGACTTCCATAAAACATCTTATAGATAACAGTTCATTTTTGACTCTCAGCAACTTACCTCTGATTGCCTGCAAAGACTGCAATCTTTTACATTTCATTCTCTCTTTTACATTATTAATGTCATAATCTACCTCCTTTAAAATATGTATATTTGTTAACAATTTATAGTAGCTATAGTTATTTTTCGGAGGCTTCCTTGATGGCTCAGATGGTAAAGAATCTGCCTGCAATGTGGAAGACCTGGCTTCCATCCCTGGGTTGGGAGGATCCCCTGGGGGAGGATATGGCAACCCACTCCAGTATTCTTGCCTGGAGAATCCCCATGGACAGAGGAGCCTGGTGGGCTACAGTTCATGGGGTTGCAAAGAGTTGGACACAACTGAGCAACATAAGCACAAGCACAGCATAGTTATTGTTTACTATGCTTTCTTTTAACTTTGTTACTATAGTTCAGTGCTTAACACACCATGCTATTTTGAAGCACTGGTTTTCTAAGTCTGACTGTATATTTTTCACCTTAGTGTGTTGTGTACATTTGTGTGTTTTCATGTCACTGAGTAGTATGTTTTCCTTTCAGCTTGAAGAACTCTTGTTAGCATTCCTCGCGAGGCAGGTTTAGTGGTGATGGACTCTCTCAGCTTTAGTTTGTCCGGGAAAGCCTTTATTCCTCCTTTGTATGTGAAGGATAACTTTACCAGATAAAGTACCCTTGGCTGAAAAATTTTCTCTTTCAACACTTTGCATATGTCATTCTACCCTCTCTTGGCAGTAGTTTCTGCTGTGAAATCCATTGACAGCCTAATTTGGCGGGGCGGGGCGGGGGGGGGGGGTCCTTTTCTGTTTTTACCGGCTGCCTTTAAGATTTTTTCTTTATCATTAAAAAAACTGAGATATAATTGACAGAAATTTATATTACTTTTATGTGTACAACCTAATTTGATATTTGTATATACAGCTGACCATTGAACAACATAGGTTTGAACTGCACATGTGTGCAAGCTCAGCTGCTCAGTCGTGTCTGACCCTTTGCGACCCCATGGACTGTAGCCTGTCAGGCTCCTCTGTCCATGTCCTCTTGTCCAGGCAAGAATACCAGAGTGGGTTGCCATTTCCTTCTCCAGGGGATCTTCCCCACTCAAGGACTGAACCCACATTTCTTACGTCTCCTGCATAGGCAGGTGGATTCTTTACCACTGAGCTATCTGAGAAGCACCTGAACTGCACAGATGCACTTAAGTGTGGATTTATTTCTTCTTCATTTTTTAAATTGTGAAAGTATGATAACACATTTATAGGAGACTTGAGAAATACAGAACAAAGCTACATACAGCTCCACTACATATTACAATTATTTTTTAAGTAGATAAATTTGGATTTTTAGTTGGAGTTTCAATATCAAACTCTCAAAAATTAATAGAATGAATAGACAGAAAAATAGGATACAGTAGATCTAAAAAACACTATGAGCCAGTTCAACATAATTAAGATTTACACAATTTTCACACAATAGCAGGATATGAATTCTATTCAAGTTCCCATAGGCTATAAAACCAGGATACGTTGGAACATATTCAGGGATCTAAAACAAGGTGCAAAAATTTCATGGTCTACAGATATTGAAATCATTCAGAGTCTGTTCTCTTATCACTGTGGATTTCTTATAAATAAATATCAAAAGATACTGCATGTGGATTTTTTTCAATAGGAAATATTACAGAACTACATGATCCATGGTTGATTGAGTCCCCTGCATATATGGGGGGCTAATTATAAATTATACACAGATTTTCAACTGCATGGAGAGTTGGGGCCCATAACCCTCATATTGTTCAAGAGTAAACTCTATTGTGAAAAGATCATCACAATAAGTCTAGTTAATATCATTATTTCTGATAGTTTCAATATGTGGCTTGGAGAAAGTCTCTCTGCAGTGAGATGATAGGGTGATCTATTAGCTTTGTGGACTTGTATGTGCAAGTCTTTCTCCAGGTTTAGGAAGATTCTCAGCTATTATTTCTTTAAAGAAATTTTAAAGAAATTCTTTAAAAAAGAAATCTCCTTTTTTCCCCTCCTTCTGGAATCCTGATTATTCTAATATTTGTCTTTTGATGGAATTCCATAGCTCACATAGGCTTTCTTTGCTTTTTAAAGTCTTTGTTCTGTCTTCTCTTCTCTGTTATTTCGAAATTCCTGTCCTTCAAGTCATTTTTACCTTTTCCCCATCTGGTCTGCCATGCAACTGATGCTTTCTACTGCTTTCTTCATCTCATTCACAGAATTCTTCCGCTCCAGAATTTCTTTGGTTCTTTTTTATAATTGATTCTTGGTAAAGAGCTTATTTTGTTCATATATTTGATTGCTGATGTCATTGAATTTTCTTCCTGAGTTTTTTGGTATGAATTTCTTCAAAATAACTATTTTGAATTTTAAAAAATCAATTAGATTGCAATATTCATGGTTTTGAGCTTGGCTGCTTGAGAATTACCATTTTTCTTTGCAAAGCTATATTCCCTTGGTTTTTCATTATCCTTTTAGTTACGTGTTGCTGCCTTTGAATTTGAAGCAGAAGATATCGCCTTAACTTTTCTTGTTACCTTCAGATGGGGTATTATGTTGTATGGTATTACTATCTGAGTTTTCCCATTGTCTTTGTGAAGGTATGCAGGCTTCCCTCTTGTGGCCAAATTTTGGCAAGAATACACAGAAGAACTGTACAAAAAAGAGCTTCACGACACAGATAATCACGATGGTGTGATCACTCACCTAGAGCCAGACATCCTGGAATGTGAAGTCAAGTAGGCCTTAGAAAGCATCACTAAAGCAAAGCTAGTGGAGGTGATGGGATTCCAGTTGAGCTGTTTCAAATCCTGAAAGAGGTTGCTGTGAAAGTGCTGCACTCAGTATGTCAGCAAATTTGGAAAACTCAGCAGTGGCCACAGGACTAGAAAAGGTCCGTTTTCATTCCAATCCCAAAGAAAGGCAATGCCAAAGAATGCTCAAACTACTGCACAATTGCACTCATCTCACATGCTAGTAAAGTAATGCTCAAAATTCTCCAAGCCAGGCTTCAGCAATACATGAACCATGAACTCCCTGATGTTCAAGCTGGTTTTAGAAAAGGAAGAGGAACCAGAGATCAAACTGCCAACATCTGCTGGATCATGGAAAAAGCAAGAGAGTTCCAGAAAAACATCTATTTCTGCTTTATTGACTATGCCAAAGCCTTTGACTGTGTGAATCACAATAAACTGTGGAAAATTCTGAAAGATTGGGGCATACCAGACCACCTGACCTGCCTCTTGAGAAATCTATATGCAGGTCAGGGAGCACCAGTTATGGCTGGAAATGGAACAACAGACTGGTTCCAAATAGGAAAAGGAGTACGTCAAGGCTGTATATTGTCACCCTGCTTATTTAACTTCTATGCAGAGTACATCATGAGAAACGCTGGGCTAGAAGAAGCACAAGCTGGAATCAAGATTGCCGGGAGAAATATCAATAACCTCAGATAGGCAGATGACATCACCCTTATGGCAGAAAGTGAAGAAGAACTAAAGAGCCTCTTGATGAAAGTGAAAGAGAAGAGTGAAAAGGTTGGCTTAAAGGTCAACATTCAGAAAACTAAGATCATGGCATCTGGTCCCATCACTTCATGGCAAATAGATGGGGAAACAGTGGAAACAGTGTCAGACTTTATTTTTGGGGGCTCCAAAATCACTGCAGATGGTGACTGCAGCTGTGAAATTTAAAGACACTTATTCCTTGGAAGGAAGTTATGACCAACCTAGACAGCATATTGAAAAGCAGAGACATTACTTTGCCAACAAAGATCCGTCTAGTCAAGGCTATGGTTTTTCCAGTGGTCACGTATGGATGTCTCGAGAGTTGGACTATGAAGAAAGCTGAGCGCTGAAGAATTGATGCTTTTGAACTGTGGTGTTGGAGAAGACTCTTGAGAATCCCTTGGACTGCAAGGAGATCCAGCCAGTCCATTTTAAAGGAGATCAGTCCTGGGTGTTCATTGGAAGGACTGATGGTGAAACTGAAACTCCAATACTTTGGCCACCTTATGCGAAGAGTTGACTCGCTGGAAAAGATTCTGATGCTGGGAGGGATTGTGGGCAGGAGGAGAAATGGACGATAGAGGATGAGATGGCTGGAAGGCATCACCGACTCGATGGACATGAGTTTGAGTGAACTCTGGGAGTTGGTGATGGACAGGGAGGCCTGGCGCGCTGTGATTGATTCATGGGGTCGCAAAGAGTCGGACACGACTGAGGGACTGAATTCAACTGAACTGAAAATTCACCCGGCATGCTACTGTAAATCTTTTGTTTCCCAGGAGGTGGCGCTATAGCTCTTGTGGTTTCTACCTTGCTCACAAGCTGTGGTTCCCGGTCGCACTGGGGACAGCCTTCCTTCACTGCACTAGAAGCCGGCAGCAGACTGCGGGTAGGGAGAGGCTTTATTTATTTATTTATTTATTTATTTTCTTCCCTTTTTTTTTTTTTTTTTTTTTTAGTTTTTTATTTTTTAAATTTTAAAATCTTTAATTCTTACATTCGTTCCCAAACATGAACCCCCCTCCCACCTCCCTCCCCATAACATCTCTCTGGGTCATCCCCATACACCAGCCCCAAGCATGCTGCATCCTGCGTCAGACATAGACTGGCGATTCAATTCTTACATGATAGTATACATGTTAGAATGTCATTCTCCCAAATCATACCACCCTCTCCCTCTCCCTCTGAGTCCAAAAGTCCGTTATACACATCTGTGTCTCTTTCCCTGTCTTGCATACAGGGTCGTCATTGCCATCTTCCTAAATTCCACATATATCTGTTAGTATACTGTATTGGTGTTTTTCTTTCTGGCTTACTTCACTCTGTATAATCGGCTCCAGTTTCATCCATCTCATCAGAACTGATTCAAATGAATTCTTTTTAATGGCTGAGTAATACTCCATTGTGTGTATGTACCACAGCTTTCTTATCCATTCATCTGCTGATGGACATCTAGGTTGTTTCCATGTCCTGGCTATTATAAACAGTGCTGCGATGAACATTGGGGTACATGTGTCTCGTTCAATTCTGGTATCCTCAGTGTGTATGCCCAGAAGTGGGATTGCTGGGTCATAAGGTAGTTCTATTTGCAATTTTTTAAGGAATCTCCACACTGTTCTCCATAGTGGCTGTACTAGTTTGCATTCCCACCAACAGTGTAGGAGGGTTCCCTTTTCTCCACACCCTCTCCAGCATTTATTGCTTGCAGATTTTTGGATCGCAGCCATTCTGACTGGTGTGAAGTGGTACCTCATTGTGGTTTTGCATTTCTCTAATAATGAGTGATGTTGAGCATCTTTTCATGTGTTTGTCAGCCATCCGTATGTCTTCTTTGGAGAAATGTCTATTTAGTTCTTTGGCCCATTTTTTGATTGGGTCGTTTATTTTTCTGGAATTGAGCTGCATAAGTTGCTTGTATATTTTTGAGATTAGTTGTTTGTCAGTTGCTTCATTTGCTATTATTTTCTCCCATTCAGAAGGCTGTATTTTCACCTTGCTTATATTTTCCTTTGTTGTGCAGAAGCTTTTAATTTTAATTAGATCCCATTTGTTTATTTTTGCTTTTATTTCCAGAATTCTGGAGGTGGATCATAGAGGATCCTGCTATCAAGCTACCAGCCACATTTTTCACAGAACTAGAACAAATAATTTCAAGATTTGTATGGAAATACAAAAAACCTCGAATAGCCAAAGCAATCTTGAGAAAGAAGAATGGAACTGGAGGAATCAACTTGCCTGACTTCAGGCTCTACTACAAAGCCACAGTCATCAAGATAGTATGATACTGGCACAAAGACAGACATATAGATCAATGGAACAAAATAGAAAGCCCAGAGATAAATCCACACATATATGGACACCTTATCTTTGACAAAGGAGGCAAGAATATACAATGGAGTAAAGACAATCTCTTTAACAAGTGGTGCTGGGAAAACTGGTCAACCACTTGTAGAAGAATGAAACTAGATCACTTCCTAACACCGCACACAAAAATAAACTCAAAATGGATTAAAGATCTAAATGTAAGATCAGAAACTATAAAACTCCTAGAGGAGAACATAGGCAAAACACTCTCAGACATAAATCACAGCAGGGAGAGGCTTTAGTACTTAGACCTTGGGGATGCTTGAGAACCCCGTAGAGAGATCCCTGGCTGTGGTACTCCCAGAGGCTCATGGGTAGACTTCCTCCTGAGCTAAATTCTTTTAATTTTTGAAATTCTTTTTTGCCTTTTCCCCAATAATCTCCCCCAGAGTCACAGAGCTCCTGCTTAGTACTAGTGAGTCTAGTGGGGAATAGTGGATTTCTCTGGTGGTCCTGCCTTGCTGGAGTAGCCAGGTACCCACACAAACCTTTTTTTTTAAATATAAATTTATTTATTTTAATTGGAGGTTAATTACATTACAATATTGTATTGTTTTTGCGATACATCAACATGAATCCGCCACAGGTATACACGTGTTTCCCAACCTGAACCCCTCTCCCACTTCCCTCTCTCTACCACCCCTCTGGGTCATCCCAGTGCACCAGCCCCAAGCATCCAGTATCATGCATTGAACCTGGACTGGCGATCTGTTTCTTATATGATATTATACATGTTTCAGTGCCATTCTCCCAAATCATCCCACCCTCTCCCTCTCCCACAGAGTCCAAAAGACTGTTCGATACATCTGTGTCTCTTTTGCTGTCTCACATGCAGTGTTATCGTTACCATCTTTCTAAATTCCATATATATGCGTTAGTATACTGTATTGGTGTTTTTCTTCCTGGCTTCCTTCACTCTGTATAATCGGCTCCAGTTTCATCCACCTCATTAGAACTGATTCAAATGTATTCTTTTTAATGGCTGAGTAATACTCCATTGTGCCTATGTACCACAGCTTTCTTATCCATTCATCTGCTGATGGACATCTACCTTGCTTCCATGTCCTGGCTATTATAAACAGTGCTGTGATGAACATTGGGGTACACGTGTCTCTTTCAATTCTGGTTTCCTCGGTGTATATGCCCAGCAGTGGGATTGCTGGGTCATAAGGCAGTTCTATTTCCAGTTTTTTAAGGAATCTCCACACTGTTCTCCATAGTGGCTATACTAGTTTGCATTCCCACCAACAGTTAAGAGGGTTCCCTTTTCTCCATACCCTCTCCAGCATTTATTGCTTATAGGCTTTTGGATCATGGCCATTCTGACTGGCGTGAAATGGTACCTTACTGTGGTTTTGATTTGCATTTCTCTGATAATGAGTGATGTTGAGCATCTTTTCATGTGTTTGTTAGCCATCTGTATGTTTTTTTTGTTGTTGTTGTTGTTCTGTCCAGTGATGTGCTAGGGTATCCCTTCTGGAAGGCTAGACTTCTGCAAGTATGCTCCTGTATGTGTGCTTGTGTGGCTCAACAATCACCCGACTTTTGCCCAATTTTGACAGTGGTAAGAGGGGTCTAGGCAGTTTTGCTGTTTCTGT
The DNA here is from genome assembly GCF_042477335.2 of Ovis canadensis. Taxonomy (NCBI): domain Eukaryota; kingdom Metazoa; phylum Chordata; class Mammalia; order Artiodactyla; family Bovidae; genus Ovis; species Ovis canadensis. The sequence continues at coordinate 55,144,188 of NC_091255.1, read as the reverse complement.
TGGTTCTACGGCCCAGACAGAGATTGTCCAATGGGCAAGACTCTTCCAGGGTCCTTGGGAGTAATGTGCTAGGTGCCAAAATGCCCACAAAGGCATTATGGTTCATGCATGGATGTCTAATTCATTGATTAAAAAGGGGAGATAAAAAGGAGGAATGATTTACATGCCACACTGCTGATGTCACCTCTTAACTTTTAATATGATGTTAAACAATTATACTTCTAGAATTTAATGCACATAATGCATAACTCTATGATTCTCCAAAATTCACTGCAATGTCTGAAATGCTTACCATCCAATGGCAGTGTGTCCAATAGCTCCTGACTTTCGCTCTTTGTTAATTCAATACCTATATTTTCCAGATAAAGTTGTGTATCCTTGGCATTAATCTTATTACCTTTAAAAAGATGGGAGACATGGTAAGTGAACATTTTCATATATAACAATTCTAAATTAAAAAATTATAATAAAACAACAGTATCTTAACTTGCTACAGATGTAACTGCAGAGGAGAAAGGATACAATGAAGCTTTTGTAACTGCAGAGCATCACAAGAAGGAATTAAACTAGATGTTTCCTCTAAGCCTTGCCAAAAGAATGCTTCAATTAGTGCTCTTAAAACAATGAGGACAAGCCAGCCAGCTTATAATAAAATAGATTTCTTTTTAAAAAATGATACTTCTAAAACTGTAGATAATAAAAAATATGTATATACTTGAAAACAAACATCAATATATTGGTAAAATGAGATGTGTGTAATTTCAGAATATTCAGTTCAGTTCAGCTCAAGTCACTCAGTCGTGTCCGACTCTTTGCGACCCCATGAACCACAGCACACCAGGCCTCCCTGTCCATCACCAACTCCTGGAGTCCACCCAAACCCATATCCATTGTGTTGGTGATACCATCCGATCATCTCATCCTCTGTTGTCCCCTTCTCCTGCCCTCAATCTTTCCCAGCATCTGGGTCTTTCCAAATGAGTCAGCTCTTCACATCAGGTAGCCAAAGTATTGGAGTTTCAGCTTCAGCATCAGTCTTTCCAATGAACACCCAGGACTGATCTCCTTTAGGATGGACTGGTTGGATCTCCTTGTAGTCCAAGGGACTCTCAAGAGTCTTCTCCAACACCACAGTCCAAAACCATCAATTCTTCGGTGCTCGGCTTTCTTTATAGTCCAACTCTCATATCCATACGTGACCACTGGAAACACCATAGCCTTGACTAGATGGACCTTTGTTGGCAAAGTAATGTCTCTGCTTTTTAATATGCTGTCTAGGTTGATCATAACTTTCCTACCAAGGAGTAAGCATCTTTTAATTTCTTGGCTGCAGTTACCATCTACAGTGATTTTGGAGCCCAGAAAAATAAAGTCAGCTACTGTTTTCACTATTTCCCCATCTATTTGCCATGAAGTGATGGGACCGGATGCCATGATCTTAGTTTTCTGAATGTTCAGAATATTGGAATATATAATTAAAATATAATATGTACATATGGCAAAATATCTTGATTTTATATCTTTTCATCATCACTTCTCACTCACCAGAAAATAAACTTGCTATGTTTATCAAGGAGTTCAGAGGAACTTTTCCATTATCTGAAATACAAAGGATAATCAGATACAGACAAAATATTTATTGCTATTAGGATTAGGATCACTTTTTCCATGAAATTTTCTAAGTTGTCATTATTTACATAGAAAAATTGTGTTGATTTTTAAATGTTTTTCTTATATCCAACTATCTTATAGAATTCTAAAGAAGGTGTTTTAACATGCTAAATCAGATCTTTAATGCTTTTCCTAAATGGTCTTTTTAATCTAAAAGATATCTCTCTGCTGCCATATTATTGGTCTCAAACCAGATATCACTGACTATTTCAACCTGATACTCGTATTTGCTAAATGGAAATATGATCATCTCTCTTTGTATATTACCTGTCAAACAATTCCAAATCCTGTTTACCTTCTTACTTTGTCAATCTCTGACCCTTTTCAACATCTATTTCAGTAGCTTCTGCTATTTTTTCCTGAAGTGTTTCTTTGTTTTTCCTAGTTGAATCTTAATCTACCAATGACCTTATTGGATCTCTGACAATACTGAGAATAATAATCAGAAGCCATATTTCTCCTCCTTGAAAATCATAACTCTATAAGAATTTCTTACTTTCTAAGTGAAATTGAACAAGTATACTGGGGTTTAGACATGCTTGCTGATTTAAGAAAGCCCTGTGGGGCCTCCTGCTTCCCTCCATCTGAACTGGCTGCCCTGGCTCTCTGGGATGTGATGCTCGCTCACCAGATCTCACTCTGGGATGCTAAAAGAAGACTTCAAAGGCTCGTCTGAAAGGAGTCACCAGTGGTAAATTAAATACTCACTGTCAATTTCCAAATAGTTACGTAGATCATTTAATTCTTTATTTTCAAGGTCATAGTTCAGGTTTGTCAAAGTGGTTCCTAGTTTATTTTCTAAAACATGTCCTCCTTGATTAAGAGATGAAATGAGAAAAGATTAAAATTATGCCTAAAATAAAAATGGTTTAGTTAAGTGTTATGCACCAAACCCTAATGGGAGGGAGAAAAGCAAAGTTGCAGTGCAGATGTTCAAGGAAAATAGAAAACCAAGGTAGCAGAGGATAGGGTGGGGACTGTGAAGAAAAAACATCTCCTTTACATGTTATGAGGCATTCTGCTAAAATTTGTCATAGACATCTAAAGCAAATGAATGAGACTTATTAGTCATCATTTATTTATTATCAATAATAGAGAAACATGTCTGAAATGCTAGCCATAATTCTGGCTACTGAGTTTGAAACTTGTCATTATAATAGTAAATTATCTCCCAGGAAATAACCTAGTGGTTATCTAAACTTGAACTGTAAGTCATAAAGGGGAATAAAAAAGATTAATAACCTAACTGTTCAATATAATAGTGCGGTTAAGAAAGTGAAAGTGAAGTTGCTCAGTCATGTCCGACTCTTTGCTACCTCATGAACTGTAGCCTACCAGGCTCCTCTGTTCATGGCACTTTCCAGGCAAGAGTTCTGGAGTGGTTTGCCATTTCCTTCTCCAGAGGATCTTCCCATCCTCAGTCGTGTCCGACTCTTTGCAACCTCATGAACTGTAGCCTACCAGGCTCCTCTGTCCATGGGGTTTTCCAGGCAAGAGTTCTGGAGTGCCTTGCCATTTCCTTCTCCAGGGGATCTTCCCATCCCAGGGATCGAACCCAGGTCTCCCACATTGTAGGCAGACGCTTTACCATCTGAGCCACCAGGGAAGATCCCCTGTTAAGGGAGCAGTTAAGAATGTAGGTTTAAATCATGATCCTCCCAAGTTCAAATGGAGTGACCTTAGGCAAGTGAGTTAGCATCTCTCATCTGTAAAATGGTACCTAACTTAGGAAAAGTACCTAGTGTGTGTGCTCATTTGATCTGACTCTTTGCAGCCCCATGGACTGTAGCCTTCCAGACTCCTCTGTCCATGGGATTCTCCAGGCAAGAATACTGGAATGGGTTGCCATTTCCACCTGCAGGGATCTTCCCAACCTAGGGATTGTGCATTTCCTGCATCTCTTTACCACTGAGCTGGTGGATTCTTTACCACTGAGCTACCTGGGAAGCCCCAAATAAGGTAACTTACAGATTTCTGTGAGGCTTAAATGAGTTAGTAGATGTAAAGTAGTTAGAACAGTGGTTGGCACTACACTCAAGAAAAATTAGCTATTACTACCATTAAGTAATTAAAAGGACTTCCAAAAGGAAATACAAAGGTCAAAAACTTCATTTCCACTTGACTTATTATTCTTAACACTCACCTTGGAAAGTCTTTAAACCCTGTAGCAACCGTTTTTGATAGTACTTTCTGTCATCTATAAGAGAAGTCATTATTGTTAACATAGAAATGTGATACAGCAATTCATAAGAATAGAATAGATTATTTTATAAAGACAATAATGTTACGTGATTTGCCTTTTAGATTTATCTAATTTTCCATCCACACATCCTTATCTCCCTTGGTTTTAAGAATAAAGTTAAAGGGTAGAGAAAGTTCTAAACTTTCTTTACGAGGCTGAAACTTTCAGTCTCTCTGATTTGACCCTTTTTAACCTGACTTCCTCTTTGTCCCCCTTATTTTTTTATTAGACATTTCAAGATTAAAATCCTAAATTAAATTTTAAAAAATCAATTTAAAAATCTCTATTCATTTATGATGTTCTCAAGCTTAGTCCCAATGGAGTAAGCTCTATCTCTGACAATAGCCTCCATGAAAGCAAGAACTTCTGTCTTTAATCCTATAACCTAAGAAGTGCTCATTAAACATGTTGAATATAAATATACACTGAATAAAGGTTTAAGGATTCCTACCTACCCCAACAATAAATACACTTACACTAAGCTCCTCTGAGGACAAAAACAGTATCATAAATACTCACAAGTAAGTGGTAGAGTTTTAAGCAGCTTCCAGCGTTCCTTAGGTGTGAGTTCTATCCCTATGTTTTTCAAAACACCATCTACTTCATCAGCATTAATCTTGGTTCCTTGGAAAAGATGAAAATAATGACTGATGAAAAACTTAAGCATGATGAATGAGTCTAAATTATGAACATCATCTAAGTTTAACTGCAGGATTAAGAACAGGGTTGGCCAATGCTAAGACTAAGGAAATATCAGATAGAACTCAATCTTAATTCTAGAGAGAAAAGTTTTTTGAATACGCTAATAAAAATGGGATAAATCGACACTGAAATGGTAGCTGTATAGAGGCCTAAAACAACTAATATAAATGGCTATAGAAATAATTGTGTAATGACAGTGTTCATATTACTTTTAATTTGCCCATGTGATAAAAAAAATAGTTAAAAGTGTTAGCTGCTTAGTCATGTCCAATTATTTGCAACAGCAGGGACTGTAGCCCACCAGACCCTTCTGCTCATGGAATTCTCTAGGCAAGAATACTAGAGTGGTAGCCATTCCCTTCTTCAGGGGATTTTCCTGACCCAGGAATTGAACCTGGGTCTCCTGCATTGTAGGCAGATTCTTGACTGTCTGAGCCACCAGGGAAGTCCCTGTGTAATGTTATTCATAAAAAGATGTATACTAATGTTTTTTTTCTGCCACTTATTGTGATAACATAGATTTTTGGCTGTTTAAACAGAGAAGGCAATGGCACCCCACTCCAGTACTCTTGCCTGGAAAATCCCATGGATGGAGGAGCCTGGTAGGCTGCAGTCCCTGGGGTCACTAAGAGTCGAACACGACTGAGCAACTTCACTTTCACTTTTCACTTTCATGCATTGGAGAAGGAAATGGCAACCCACTTCAGTGTTCTTGCCTGGAGAATCCCAGGGACAGAGTGGAGGCCTGGTGGGCTGCCGTCTATGGGGTCACACAGAGTTGGACACGACTGAAGCGACTTAGCTTAGCAAACGATGGAAAAGTGATATGCATTATTGAAAAAATGCAGAGAATACAAGATATTTTACCAAGACATGATAAATAACAGTCGTGCTAAAAGTATACACCCCAAACTAATGTGGATTACAGAATGAAAGATACCATTAATATACTAAAAGAACTAACAATGTCAGTATGACAGGAACAAAATATTTAAAAGCAAAACAGAAAAGCATCAGCATATTGTTATAATGATTTTTCTGTATAAACTTTCACTCACCTTTGAATGACTCAACATTTTCCATAACAGTATTTGGTTTAACCTTTTCTTCTGTAGGATAAAGTACAAGTAAGACACAGATTTTTCATTAGACCCAGAAAATGTTACAAAGACCCTATATTGTGGAACAAAACACTGAAATTCAGAAGTTTACCCTGAGTTGTTCCATAAATAAACCCCAGCTGAGCATGGAATTCAAGAATTAAGCTCTATAAATGATAAATATATAGAATAGAAGACAAAATTATAGTATAAAATATTAAATTCTATACACAATGGTGATAGGAAGTTTTAAAAACATTGCTTGACTTACTTTCCACTTGGTCTATTCTACTTTAGAATCTAGGAGTACTATGATGCTTGACCACCTTACTGTTAATATTACAGGATTCATACACAATAAAAACTGCCTAAAATATTGTAGCCAGCTACTTCCACATGCAACCCTTACACAGCACTTTCTTCATGTTTCCAACTCCACACTCAGCAAAACTTCCAATCTTTGCTGACTCCTTCATCTAATTTGCGTACTTTTGTAGTTGTTCGGTTGTTCAGGCATGTTCGACTCTTTGTGATTCCATGGACTGCATGCCAGGCTTCACCGTCCTTCACCATCTCCTGGAGTCTGCTTAAACTTATGTTCATCAAGTCAGTGATGCCATCCAACCATCTCATCCTCTGTGGTCCCCTTCTCCTGCCTTCAATCTTTCCTAGCATAAGGATCTTTTTCAATGAGTCAGCTCTTCGCATCAAGTGGTCAAAGTATTGGAGCTTCAGCTTCAGCATCAGTCCTTCCAATGAATATTCAGGACTGATTTCCTTTAGGATTGGCTGGTTTGATCTCCTTGCAGTCCAAGGGACTCTCAAGAGTCTTCTCCAACACCACAGTTCAAAAGCATCAATTCTGAGGAGAGAAGAAAGATGGCGGAGGAATAGGACGGGAAGACAACTTTCTCCCTCACAAATTCCTCAAAAGAACATTTCAACACCGAGCAAACTCCACAAAACAACTTCTGTAGGCTGGCAGAGGACATCAGGCAACCAGAAAAGCAGACCATTGTCTTCAAAAACAGATTTTTAATCTTTGCTCTTAGGTTTTTGTTGTCAATTTTGTACATTTAAAAACCCAAACTTCACTACCCAAGTTTACCTGAGAGCAAGATTACTGGCTTGATCACTCTCTCCTCCTCTGGACTCTCCTTTTTCTCCACCAGGTGGCCTCTGTCTCTTTTCTCCCCCATCTCTTCTCTATCCAACTCTGTGAATCTCTGGGTGTTCCAGACGGTGGAGAACACCTAAGGAACTGGTTACTGGCAGGATTTGTCTCTCTCCTTCTCATTCCTCTCTCTTATCCTCCTGGTCACCTCTGTCTACTTCCTCCCTCTCCTCTTCCCCGTATAACTCTGTAAATACCTCTGAGCAGTCCAGACTATAGAGCACACATAAGGAAGTGACTACTGGCTAGCTTGCTCTCTCCTCTTTTGATCTCACCGCATCTCATTCCAGTTACCTCTAACTACCCCCTCCATCTTCTCTTCTCCTTGTAACTCAGTGAACCTCTCTGAGTGTCCCTCAATGTGGAGAAACTTTTCATCTTTAACCTAGACGTTTTATCATCGGTGCTGTATAGATGGAGAAGTCTAGAGGCTACTGTAAAAATAAAACTGAAAACCAGAAGCAGGAGGCTTAAATCCAAAGCCTGAAAACATTAGAGAACTCTTGAATTCAGGGAACATTAAGCAATAGGAGCTCATCAAATGCCTTCATACCTACACCGAAACCAAGCTCCACCCAAGGGCCAACAAGTTCCAAAACAAGACATACCACTGAAATTCTCCAGCAACACAGGAACACTCCCCTGAGCTTCAATATACAGGCAGCTCAAAATTATTCCAAAACCTTTGATGTCTCATAACCCATTACTGGTCACTCCACTGCACTCCAGAGAGAAGAAACCCAGCTCTACCCACCAGAACTCCAACACAAGCCTCCCTAACCAGGAAACCTTGACAAGCCACTGATAGAACCCCACCCACAGTGAGGAAGCTCCAGAATAAAGAGAACTCCACAAATTACCAGAATATAAGAAGGCCACCCCAAACGCAGCAATATAACCAAGATGAAGAGACAGAGGAATACTCAGCAGGTAAAGGAACAAGAGAGTTGCCCACCAAACCAAACAAAAGAGGAAGAAGTAGGGAATCTACCTGAGAAGGAATTCCGAATATTGATAGTGAAAATGATCCAAAATCTTGAAATCAAAAATGGAATCACAGATAAATAGCCTAGAGACAAGGATTGAGAAGATGCAAGAAAGGTTTAACAAGGACCTAGAAGAAATAAAAAAGAGTCAAAATATAATGAATAACACAATAAATGAGATCAGAAACACTCTGATCTCAAATAGTAGAATAATGGAGGCAGAAGATAGGATTAGTGAAATAGAAGATACAATGGTAGAAATAAATGAATCAGAGAGGAAACAAGAAAAACGAATTAAAAGAAACGAGGACAATCTCAGAGACCTCCAGGACAATATGAAACGCTCCAACATTCGAATTATAGGAGTCCCAGAAGAAGAAGACAGAAAGAAAGATCATGAGAAAATCCTTGAGGAGATAATAGTTGAAAACTTCCCTAAAATGGGGGAGGAAATAATCACCCAAGTCCAAGAAACACAGAGAGTTCCAAATAGGATAAACCCAAGGTGAAACACCCCAAGACACATATTAATCAAATTAACAAAGATCAAACACAAACAATAAATATTAAAAGCAGCAAGGGAAAAACAACAAATAACACACAAGGGGATTCCCATAAGGATAACAGCTGATCTTTCAATAGAAACTCTTCAGGCCAGGAGGGAATGGCAAGACATACTTAAAGTGATGAAAGACAATAACCTACAGCCCAGATTACTGTACCCAGCAAGGATCTCATTCAAATACGAAGGAGAAATCAAAAGCTTTACAGACAAGCAAAAGCTGAGAGAATTCAGCACCGCCAAACCAGCTCTCCAACAAATTCTAAAGGGTATTCTCTAGACAGGAAACACGAAAAGGGTGTAGAAACCCAAACCCAAAGCAATAAAGTAAATGGTAACGGGATCATACTTATCAATAATTACCTTAAACGTAAATGGGTTGAACGCCCCAACCAAAAGGCAAAGACTGGCCGAATGGATACAAAAACAAGACCCCTCTATATGCTGCTTACAAGAGACCCACCTCAAAACAAGGGACACATATAGACTGAAAGTGAAGGGCTGGAAAAAGATATACCACGCAAATAGAGACCACAAGAAAGCAGGAGTGGCAATACTCATATCCGATAAAATAGACTTTAAAACAAAGGCTCTGAAAAGAGACAAAGAAGGCCACTAAATAATGATCAAAGGGTCAATCCAAGAAGAAGATATAACAATTATAAATATATATGCACCCAATATAGGAGCACCGCAATATGTAAGACAAATGCTAACAAGTATGAAAGGGGAAATCAACAATAACACAATAATAGTGGGAGACTTCAATACCCTACTCACACCTATGGACAGATCAACTAAACAGAAAATTAACAAAGAAACGCAAGCTTTAAATGATACATTAGATCAGTTAGACCTAATTGATATCTATAGGACATTTCACCCCAAAACAATGAATTTCACCTTTTTTTCAAGCGCTCATGGAACCTTCTCCAGGATAGATCACATCCTGGGCCATAAATCTAAACTTGATAAATTCAAAAAAATCAAAATCATTCCAAGCATCTTTTCTGATCATAATGCATTAAGATTAGATCTCAATTACAGGAGAAAAACTATTAAAAACTCCAACATATGGAGGTTGAACAACACACTTCTGAATAACCAACAAATCACAGAAGAAATCAAAAAAGAAATCAAAATATGCATAGAAACTAATGAAAATGAAAACACAACAACCCAAAACCTGTGGGACACTATAAAAGCAGTGCTAAGAGGAAAGTTCATAGCAATACAGGCATACCTCAAGAAACAAGAAAACAGTCAAATAAATAACCTAACTCTACAACTAAAGCAACTAGAAAAGGAAGAATTGGAGAACCCCAGAGTTAGTGGAAGGAAAGAAATCTTAAAAATTAGGGCAGAAATAAATGCAAAAGAAAAGAGACCATAGCAAAAATCAACAAAGCCAAAAGCTGGTTCTTTGAAAGGATAAATAAAATTGACAAACCATTAGCCAGACTCATCAAGAAGCAAAGAGAGAAAAATCAAATCAATAAAATTAGAAATGAAAATGGAGAGATCACAACAGACAACACAGAAATACAAAGGATCATAAGAGACTACTATCAGCAGTTGTATGCCAATAAAATGGACAACGTGGAAGAAATGGACAAATTCTTAGAAAAGTACAATTTTCCAAAACTGAACCAGGAAGAAATAGAAAATCTTAACAGACCCATCACAAGCACGGAAATTGAAACTGTAATCAGAAATCTTCCAGCAAACAAAAGCCCAGGTCCAGACAGCTTCACAGCTGAATTCTACCAAAAATTTTGAGAAGAGCTAACACCTATCCTACTCAAACTCTTCCAGAAAATTGCAGAGGAAGGTAAAGTTCCAAACTCATATTATGAGGCCAACATCACCCTAATACCAAAATCTGACAAAGATGTCACAAGAAAAGAAAACTACAGGCCAATATCACTGATGAACATAGATGCAAAAATCCTCAACAAAATTCTAGCAATCAGAATCCAACAACACATTAAAAAGATCATACACCATGACCAAGTGGGCTTTATCCCAGGGATGCAAAGATTCTTCAATATCCGCAAATCAATCAATGTAATTCACATTAACAAATTGAAAAATAAAAACCATATGATTATCTCAATAGATGCAGAGAAGGCCTTTGACAATATTCAACATCCATTTATGATAAAAACTCTACAGAAAGCAGGAATAGAAGGAACATACCTCAACATAATAAAAGCTATCTATGACAAACCCACAGCAAACATTATCCTCAATGGTGAAAAATTGAAAGCATTTCCCCTAAAGTCAGGAACAAGACAAGGGTGTCCACTTTCACCGCTACTATTCAACATAGTTCTGGAAGTTTCGGCCACAGCAATCAGAGCAGAAAAAGAAATAAAAGGAATCCAAATTGGAAAAGAAGAAGTAAAACTCTCACTGTTTGCAGATGACATGATCCTCTACATGGAAAACCCTAAAGACTCCACCAGAAAATTGCTAGAGCTCATCAATGAATATAGTAAAGTTGCCGGGTATAAAATCAACACACAGAAATCCCTTGCATTCCTATACACGAATAATGAGAAAGTAGAAAAAGAAATTAAGGAAACAATTCCATTCACCATTGCAACGAAAAGAATAAAATACTTAGGAATATATCTACCTAAAGAAACTAAAGACCTATATATAGAAAACTATAAAACACTGATGAAAGAAATCAAAGAGGACACTAATAGATGGAGAAATATACCATGTTCATGGATTGGAAGAATTAATATAGTGAAAATGAGTATACTACCCAAAGCAATTTACAAATTCAATGCAATCCCTATCAAGCTACCAGCCATATTTTTCACAGAACTAGAACAAATAATTCCAAGATTTGTATGGAAATACAAAAAACCTCGAATTGCCAAAGCAATCTTGAGAAAGAAGAATGGAACTGGAGGAATCAACTTGCCTGACTTCAGGCTCTACTACAAAGCCACAGTCATCAAAACAGTATGGTACTGGCACAAAGACAGACATATAGATCAATGGAACAAAATAGAAAGCCCAGAGATAAATCCACACACATATGGACACCTTATCTTTGACAAAGGAGGCAAGAATATACAATGGAGTAAAGACAATCTCTTTAACAAGTGGTGCTGGGAAAACTGGTCAACCACTTGTAAAAGAATGAAACTAGATCACTTTCTAACACCACACACAAAAATAAACTCAAAATGGATTAAAGATCTAAATGTAAGACCAGAAACTATAAAACTCCTAGAGGAGAACATAGGCAAAACACTCTCCTACATAAATCACAGCAGGATCCTCTATGATCCACCTCCCAGAATTCTGGAAATAAAAGCAAAAATAAACAAATGGGATCTAATTAAAATTAAAAGCTTCTGCACAACAAAGGAAAATATAAGCAAGGTGAAAAGACAGCCTTCTGAATGGGAGAAAATAATAGCAAATGAAGCAACTGACAAACAACTAATCTCAAAAATATACAAGCAACTTATGCAGCTCAATTCCAGAAAAATAAACGACCCAATCAAAAAATGGGCCAAAGAACTAAATAGACATTTCTCCAAAGAAGACATGCGGATGGCTAACAAACACATGAAAAGATGCTCAACATCACTCATTATCAGAGAAATGCAAATCAAAACCACAATGAGGTACCACTTCACACCAGTCAGAATGGCTGCGATCCAAAAATCTGCAAGCAATAAATGCTGGAGAGGGTGTGCAGAAAAGGGAACCCTCCTACACTGTTGGTGGGAATGCAAACTAGTACAGCCACTATGGAGAACAGTGTGGAGATTCCTTAAAAAACTGCAAATAGAACTACCTTATGACCCAGCAATCCCACTGCTGGGCATACACACCAAGGAAACCAGAATTGAACGAGACACATGTACCCCAATGTTCATCGCAGCACTGTTTATAATAGCCAGGACATGGAAGCAAGCTAGATGTCCATCAGCAGATGAATGGATAAGAAAGCTGTGGTACATATACACAATGGAGTATTACTCAGCCGTTAAAAAGAATTCATTTGAATCAGTTCTGATGAGATGGATGAAACTGGAGCCAATTATACAGAGTGAAGTAAGCCAGAAAGAAAAACACCAATACAGTATACTAACACATATATATGGAATTTAGAAAGATGGCAATGATGACCCTGTATGCAAGACAGGAAAAAAGACACAGATGTGTATAACGGACTTTTGGACTCAGAGGGAGAGGGAGAGGGTGGGATGATTTGGGAGAATGGCATTCTAACATGTATACTATCATGTAAGAATTGAATCGCCAGTCTATGTCTGACGCATGGTGCAGCATGCTTGGGGCTGGTGCATGGGGATGACCCAGAGAGATGTTGTGGGGAGGGAGGTGGGAGGGGGGTTCATGTTTGGGAATGCATGTAAGAATTAAAGATTTTAAAATTTAAAAAATAAAAAACTAAAAAAAAAAAAAGAAAGTTGTGGTACATATACACAATGGAGTATTACTCAGCTGTTAAAAAGAATTCATTTGAATCAGTTCTGATGAGATGGATGAAACTGGAGCCGATTATACAGAGTGAAGTAAGCCAGAAAGAAAAACACCAATACAGTATACTAACAACTATATATGGAATTTAGAAAGATGGTAACAATAACCCTGCATGCAAGACAGGAAAAAAGACACAGCTGGGTATAACGGACTTTTGGACTCGGAGAGGGAGAGGGTGGGATGATTTGGGAGAATGGCATTGAAACATGTATACTATCATGTAAGAATTGAATCGCCAGTCTATGTCTGACGCAGGATACAGCATGCTTGTGGCTGGTGCATAGGGATGACCCACAGAGATGTTATGCGGAGGGAGGAGGGAGGGGGGTTCATGTTTGGGAACACAGGTAAGAATTAAAGATTTTAAAATTAAAAAAAATAAAAAACTAAAAAATAAATAAATAAATAAATAAAACAAAAGCATCAATTCTTCGGCACTCAGTTTTCATTGTGGTCCAGCTCGCACATCCGTACATGACTACTGGGAAAACCATAGCTTTGACTCTATGGACCTTTGTTGGCAAAGTCTCTCTGCTTTTTCATATGCTATCTAGGTTTTTCATAGCTTTTCTTCCAAGGAGCAAGAGTTAATTTCATGGCTTCAGTCACCATCTGCAGTGATTTTGGAGCCAAAATAAACATAATCAAGTATATTACTGTTTCCATTTTTCTCCTCATCTATTTGCCATGAAGTGATGGAACCAGATGCCATGATCTTAGTTTTCTCAATGCTGAGTTTTAGCTAGCTTTTTCATTCTCCTCTTTCACTTAACAAGAGGTTCTTTTGTTCCTCTTTGCTTTCTGACATAAGGGTAGTGTCATCTACAGATCTGAGGTTACTGATACTTCTCCTGGCAATCTTGATTCCAGCTTGTGCTTCCTCCAGCCTGGCATATCTCATGATGTACTTTGCATATAAGTTAAATAAGCAGGGCGACAATATACAGCTTTGACCTATTACTTTCCCAGTTTTGAACCAGTCTGTCATTCCATATCCAGTTCTAACTGTTGCTTCTTGATCTGCATACAGATTTCTCAGGAGGCAGGTGAGGTGGTCTGGTATTCCTATCTCTTTAAGAATTTTCCACAGTTTGTTGTGATACACACAGTCAAAGGCTTTAGTGAAGTCAATGAAATAGAAAGTAAAAAGTGAAAGTGTCAGTCACTCAGTTGTGTCCGACTCTTTGCTACCCCACAGGATTTCCCAGACAAGAATACTGGAATGCGTTGCTGTTTCATTCTCCAGAGGATCTTCCCAACCCAGGGATCAAACCTGGCTCTCCCACATGGCAGGCAGATTCTTTACCATCTGTGCCACCAGGGAAGCCCTAATGAGGCAGAAGTAGACGATTTTCTGGAATTCTCTTGCAACTTTATGGTGATTTAAGAGACTTCTACATTTTTTTTTTTCCTGACTGGTTTTTAAATTTCTTCTTTGGCTTTTTTTTCTTTAAAGTGTTCCTCCGTTTCATTTCTCTACCTGCTCCTTAGGTCTGTCAATTTTCTCACTGCCATCAAAATTTAGCCCTTCAGGTGGGAATCACTGTTTAACAGATTACTGATCTTTGATTTAAACATTAATAATCTGAGATAATAAAATTCCCCAGATGAACACATCTGCAAGTTTTATTAGAGGAGCTCAGTTTCCCTAAAGCTATGACTACATGCTCACCATCAGCTGGCAGGTGGTTCCTCAGGTCCTCAACTTCCTCATTCTCCAGGTCATAACCCAAGTTTTCCAGGATGGTTTCCAGTTTAGAGACATGAAACTTCCCACCTTAAGAAAGAATGAAGTGATAAAAAATAGGAACTGGTATTTTTTAAAAATGCTGGTTATATTCCTGCACCAATTGCAACTAGATGAAACAAATCCATTGCATAACGACCAAAAAAAAAAAAAAAAGAAGAAAACTGTTTATGGTTACATGTGAAATGTCTTCAACACTTTCCACAATAAAGACTTACTGTGGAAGTCAAGAATATATTTGTGGTTTATTTCAGGGGCCCTTTCTACAGTTTTCAAGAGAGATGTATTTAGAAGGAACTTAATTATATATTATGTAAATTATATACAATTTTATTTATATATTAATCCCAAATGCTATTTTTATGTATTATAAGTTGCACATGTATATATGAAACTTATTGTGTCAAGAACTATAAATGATCACATTAGATGTAATTGCATCTAAAGGAGACCTATAGGTTAATGGGATAATAAGATCAATGATTTAATTATTGTGGAATGATAAGCCTTTTGAAAATTAAGGTAAAATCTGCAAGTCTTAGTTTTACTTTCCTTCTTATTATGATTTTCACTTACCAGGAAAAGCCTTGATGTGACTGAGCAAATCATTTTTCTCTACCTTTTTACCATCTGTAAAATAAAACATATTTCAGGTAAAATACAGTTACATGGACAGTAAAAAAAAAGGTAGTAAGAACATAATTTCATAATTACGTACTTTAAAAATTTGTCTTAAGTTATATTCCTACATTTTCTACATCCACGTTCTTCACTGAAACAGATGTTACCTCTTTCCCCACTCTGAGTTCTCCTTTTTCTTTCTCTGTGTATACTAAGTCACTTCGGTT
This sequence comes from Ovis canadensis, assembly GCF_042477335.2. Taxonomy (NCBI): domain Eukaryota; kingdom Metazoa; phylum Chordata; class Mammalia; order Artiodactyla; family Bovidae; genus Ovis; species Ovis canadensis. The sequence continues at coordinate 55,128,620 of NC_091255.1, read as the reverse complement.
ATGTCTGACTCTTTGCGACCCTATGGACTGTAGCCTGCTAGGCTCCTCCATCCATGGGATTCTCCAGGCAAGAATACTAGAGTGGGTTGCTATGCCCTCCTCCAGGGGATCTTTCTGACCCAGGAATCCAACCATGCCTCCTGAGTCTCCTGCACTGGCAGATGGGTTCTTTACCATAAGCACCACCTTTTTGCTAATTTAGACTTTTCTTTCACATTGCCCTACTAATGCATCATTCATTTCTGAGTAATATTTTAAAAAAATTTTAATTTATTGAAGTATAGTTGATTTAAAATGTTGTGCTAATTTCTGCTGTAGAGCAAAGTGATTCAATTGTACATATATATATATATATATACTTTTTCATATTCTTCTCCATTATAAATTATTATAGGATATTGAATATATTTCCCTGTGCTGTACTGTAGGACCTTGTTGCGTATCCATTCTGTATGTAATAGTTTGCCTCTGCTAATCCCAAACTCCCAATCCATCCTTTCCCCTTTGTCACCTCACCCTTGGCAACCACAGTTTGCTCTCTATGTCTATGAGTCTGTTTCTGTTTCATAGATACATTCATTTGTGTTATATTTCAGATTCCACGTATTAGTGATGTCATATGGTATTTGTCTTTCTTTTTCTGATTTATTTCACTTAATGGCAGGACTCAGGTTTGACGCTATAGCTTTTCAAAATGAGAAACCTAAATGTTAAAGGCCTAATTTCTTTACAGCTAAAGAAAGATTGGCATTTTTGTGTTTTAGATTTTTATGCAAAACTAGAATGGCCCATTTTTATGAAGTTCTCACAATGAAGTTTACACAAAAGCACAGAGATAAATATACAGATACATCAAATACCTACCAGCAAATGGCAACATTTTCAACAGCTCCCAGATTTCCCTATTTGTGAGCTCTATTCCCAGGTTTTTTAGTGTTTTGTGTATGTCCTTGGCTTCAACTTTTTCTCCTTTAAAAGATGGGAATGGTTACAGGTGAGAATTGTTTACTGACTCCAAATGATGAAGTGTCTAAAGCTTGTACAGGGTTTTCTACAGTTTTTGGAAGTTATTTCTTTAATTCTACACAAAATACTTATTTCTAATGCTCTTAAGGACCTCAAAGAAGTTAACCCAACTCATGGTAAAGGGATATACAGGAGGCAAAGTGATCTAAGTTATGTACAGGCAGTTACCTAATCTAAATTGTATTAACCATCAGGTAGAATTTGTGTTTCTCTAACTTTGTCTGAATTATAAGATGAATTATCCTCGTTAACCACATTATTTGTATTACTATCAAAATTTTACTTTAACATTTACTGGTTACAGTAGATGTGAGATAAGTATTTTGAATGAATGAATAGGTGAGTTGGCCACTGAAATAAATCACAAAATAAAAAAGTTTCAGAGAATATGGAATTTGTTATAGAGAAATAGTGATATGTTTTGCTAAAACATGAATAATCCAATATAATCTTCATGTCATTAGAGTCAACTTTGTTACAAAAACAGAAGTTAAAAATCAACGACAAAATAAGAAAACAGCTTTACATCTGTATGTAAACATGGAGTATTTGCATTTTAGTTTTATATCTTTTCATAAAATATATTGCTCACCTGTTATTTTCTTTATTTCTTTTAGCAGTTTATGCAGATCAGTCTTGCCACACACTAAAAAATAAGCCACAATTTAGACAGACACAATTGTAGACTGATTTTAAAAGATTATTAAAATATTTAAGCATTAATTTCATTATTTATTCTCTTCTCCCTCTTATCTCAGTCTCTGCGTGCATGCATATGAAAATTTCCCTCCTCAGGTTTGTTCTTGTGGCTTCACACAATCTACTATATCAGATTCCAGCAACAAGAGTAAAAACTTTCAGTTTGGAACTTTAAGTCTACCTATTTCCCCACTTAACACTATCCTATACTATCACCCCCAAGTTAGCTTAATCTACTGCATTTTTTGTAGTAGTAATGTTCATTATATAATCAAAGAATTGAGAGTCTTTAAATTTAAAAATATGTCTATTTATTCTGTATCACATCCAGACAAGTTAGGGTTGCCCATAGTAATATTAAACACTTTAAAATTAAACAGTAGAATGGAACATAATGAGAATTATCTCTTCAATCAGCATAATTTCCCAGAATTGCAGATGTAGTACATTTGTAGGCCAAGAAAAAAAAATCTAGAATCTATGCACATTATTGGTATTTTCTTACCAAAAAAACAGTATGCTATTTATTATTATGGAATCTTATTCTTCCTTTGGGGTAGTTTCCAGTACATTCTCCCCATACATTTAGTTATCAGATTTATGCTTTGGGGTCTCTTGCTACATATAGGACAGTGTAATTTTACATTAAATTTCCCTGTTGATGATAACAATCAGCTAACACCTATTGATTAATACAACTGAAAATTCTTGCTGAGAGTCTTGAGTAGTTGCTAAATTAACATATTATCTAGTTAATTCTATTTCTCATCACTCAACAAGTACTTATAGGTGTCAAAGATCTGCACTCACTGAGGGATACAATAGCCCATGGGGTTGCAAAGAATGAGACACGACTGAGTACACACACACACACACACACACACACACACACACACACATAACGGTGAGCAGCATAGAAATGGTTCCTGTCCTCACAGAGCCTTCATTTATTACTGATTTCAATAAGTCTAGGTGAGGAAAAGCTTTTGATCTTTCTTTTAGCTTTCCTATCAGAGAGAGCAAGGAAAATGTGTTCTGGTTTCACAGATTCAACACCAAAGGTATAACAACTAATTATGTATAGAAAGATAATGTGACTCATTGAAGAAAGTAGAATACTATCTGGGTTTACAAATGCTTATCTTTGCTCTTTATGTACATAATGAGGGTGTCTCTAGCCTGAGGATTAAAAAGCTTTACACCTTTCAATTTTTGGATGGTAATCTCAGCCTGCATTCACTTATTTAAATTTGATCAATTAAATTAACTAGGGTAGCTTTTCAAAATGCTTTTACTACCCACAGGTATTTATTTCCTCCTCTCCTTGAACGTCACTAAAATGATAGGAAAGTAATAATAAATGTACTCAAAAGACATTTATGGGAGACGAAATCTTCATGAACAAGAGACTTCACAAACATTTGAAAATTAGAAAGCAAGTAGGAGAGTGGTAACTAATTCAGCAGAGCTGAGGAAGAAAGAAAGTGAAAGTGAAGTCACTCAGTCGTGTCCGACTCTTTGCGACCCCATGGACTGTAGCCTACCAGGCTGCTCTGTCCATGGGATTTTCCAGGCAATAGTCCTGGAGTGGATTGCCATTCCTTCTTCAGGGGTCTTCCCAACCCAGGGATCAAACCCAGGTCTGCTGCATTGTAGACAGACTCTTTACCGCCTGAGCCACCAGGGAACTTAAAAGCCTATGAGGGTTATCGTTACCATCTTTCTAAATTCCATATGTTGATGTATGGCAAAACCAATATAATATTGTAAAGTAATTAACCTCCAATTAAATAAACTTATTTTAAAAAAAGCCTATAAGGGGACACTAATGAAAAGTGGCATAATTCACAAAGAAGAATCCTAAAAAGTTTCAGGATACAGAGTATCGGGTAAGGTGTAGGAATGAACATCAAGGGGACTGCTAGCAAGTTAGTACACACAGGCAAATTAACAACATTCCCCTCCTCTGCTAGTTATTGCCCTTTCTTTTATTTCCATTTTGTCCAAATTCCACTCCACCATCACTTCTTCTCTCGCCCCTCTGACCATTCCCTAAAAACCAGAAATTTATTCTCTAGAGACATGGATACAAGAAGTTCTGGACTCTGGGAAGGTAGGCACAGTAAATGTTAGGCAACAGGATTAAAATGGGGCATTATATGAATGTTAATAAACTGAAGTGGAAGGGAGGGAGGCTCAAGAGGGAGAAGATATATGTATACTTATGCTTGATTGGGGCTTCCCTGGTAGCTCAGCTGGTAAAGAATCTGCCTGCAATGCAGGAGACTCTGGTTTGATTCCTGGGCTGGGAAGATCCCTTGGAGAAGGGAAGGCTATCCACTTCAAAATCCTTGGGCTTCCCTGGTGGCTCAGACAGTAAAGAATCCACCTACAATGTGGAAGACCTGGGTTCGATCCCTGGGTTGGGAAGATACCCTGGAAGAAGGCATGGCAACCCACTCCAGTATTCTTGCCTAGAGAATCCCCATGGACAGAGGAGCTGGTGGGCTACAGTCCATGGGGTCACAAAGAGTCAGATGCAATTAAGCTACTAAGCACACACATGCTTGATTCACACTGTTGTACAGCAGAAACCAACAGAACGTTGTGAAGAATTATTCTCCATTAAAATAAATAAATAATAAAAAGAGTACTTCCCTGGTGGTCCAGTGATAAAGAATCCACCTCCCAATGCAGGGGATATGAGTTTGATCCCTGGTCTGGGAAGATCCCACAGGCCATGGGGAACTGAGCCCGCAAGCCACAACTACTGAGCCGGTGCTCTAGAGAGCCTGTGGTGCTCAAAAAGAGTAGCCACTGCAATGAGAAGCCTGCGCACCGTATCAGAGAAGCTCCTGCTCACAGCAACTAGAGAAAGTCTGCGTACAGCAACAAAGACCCAGCACAGCAAGTAAGTAAATAAAGGAAGATAAAATATTGCTGTTTAAGGTTCTTAATGTAGACAGAGATAAGGTCAGGGATGAATAATGTGAGCACGTGCCAAAACACAGGGGAAGAGATAAGGAAACTGGTAATTTGCAAGTGTATAAAGGAATTGTTGATTTGAAACCTAAGGAGCTTCCCAGGTAAAATCTGAAACCAGCCACCTGTACACAGAGGGCAGGGGGAGACCAAAGCAAGAGCAGACCACTCCAGATGGGTGGCTGAAAGGTTTCTAAGCAAGGTAACTTACATATGAGGCTTGCCTTTGGTGACCACAAGACAAGCAGATCTCTGCACTGCCCTCCAGAATCTTAAAAGTTTATACAGAGACTTTAACTGGGTTTAGTCATGTATACTGTCCAGATGGGATTCAACAACACATTGCTCTCTCAAGGCTCTTTCCTTGAACACAACTCTCATTGTGGGAACAGTGGACACGGTAGATGTTCTAAGTACAAGGGAGGTGGTGAGGATCCTCCAATTGCTTTGAGTCCAGTTTGCAGGTCAACTGGCAGTCATGTTCTCTCAATTACCCCCTCCAACAGGAATGTATAGCTGGGTGACATGATTTTTAAAATAAATTTAAATCATATACTTAATCTGAAATTAGCAACCTCTTCTCTGTGGGTAATAAGCCCTTCTTCAGCTTCTTTCAAGTAAAGGGTTAAACTCCTGTAACTCACTGTAGCACATGTACCATCATGCATACTGAGATCACTGAAAACACACGAAGTCAAAATAGTCTCTTATGTTAGGACTGGGCTCTTCAAAGATTTAAAAAGTGATATTATCACCAAAACAGATTTAGTGCCAGAAGTTTTCAAACATAAGCTTACAAGTCTAAATTTCTTTAAAAGGTCTAATATCATCTGTGATGCTCACCATCAACTGGTAGGTTTTGTGACAAATCCTTGAGCTTGTTATCTGGGAATTTGATTTTCATGTTTCTCAAAACCTTTTCCAGATTACTGACATCAACCTTCCCACCTAAGGAAACATTTGGGAACACAAGGGAAATTTAATGACTTCTCCAATAGAGAAAATTTCAGTCAATTTCCATACAACCAGGACTATCTGCAAAAATATCATTGGTCCAAAATGTTCAAGTGTACAATGTGAACAAAATAGAATTAGACTTGTAATTTCTGCATGGTCTTGAGGATAATCTTAACAAGGTACAAATTCATTCTCCAGTGAGTTACAATGATGGAATGCCCAGAACTACTGCCAATTCTTTACTTCACATTTTTTATATAGACCCAACTTTAGATTTGCTTTGCAAATAAATTTAATAAAGCCAAAGTTTACTAAGCAGGAAAGACTATTTGAAAAAAGCACATACATTCGAAACAAATAAAAAATAATCAGTTTCTCATTGGTGGAATTATAATTTGTACAAAAATATTTGGCAATATTTAATAAAGCTGAAAGTATACTTAAAAATATAATAGTCAGTTTATGTGAGAGGTGGTAAGATCCACAAGAGAATAATTAGACAATAATATTAATGCAAAAGTAAGGCAGAAGAATCTTATTTATCTTTCTTCTCTTCATGCTTCTTACCATTGAAAGATTTCACGCCATCTAGCAATCTATTTTCATATATATTCCCATCATCTGTAAGAAAAGGCACAATCGACATCACAGATAAAGGGATATAGAAATTGAAGAGAGACAATACAAAGGTATAATTTCACAAAAATGCTTTAAAATGATTTGTCTTAGAAATAACTTTGATTTTTGCCCTCCAATGATTTTGAAACTATGGACAAAGAAAACTCTCAGAGTGCTGTGTCTGGCTGTATAACCAATAATTAGCGGCAAACACCTTAACTGGAACATCAATATGTCTTTCCTTCACTTTTCTTTGACTTTTTTCTTCATTCTCCTACTCTTCTATCTCTCCCATCCTCACTTGCTTCCTTACATCTCTCTGTTTAACTTTTAGTTCTGAGGGTGGAACCAAATATAATAAAAGGAATTTTTGTATCCAATGGCAGGATTCAAGAAAATAGAGTTGGTATTTAGTTTCCCAAAGAAAGAATTACATTTTCCAAAGGAAGGACAAAGTCATACTAAAATTTTTTACATTCTTTTTGCTGTGGTTTTTTAAATTAGGATATCTAGTAGGCATAGTTTTTTTTATTTAGGTTATTTTAAACACCTAAGACTAACCTTTATCAAAAGTTCTAATACTGTTTGAAGTGCTTACCATCAACTGGCAGATTTTTTACCAGTTCCGAGTATTCTTTAGGTGTGAATTCTATCCCAAAGCCTTCCAGAATATTTTTCAGATCTTCTACATTAATTTTTTCTCCTTCAAAAACAGAAATGGTGAGTACAGTTGACAATATTAATAACTATCTAACTACTTAAAGATATGAAACAAAATTGTTCATGTTCATAAATCATTATCCCCAGCTGCTAGGTAAAAGATAAAGGTACAATAAAGTCTGCCTAGTGGAGTCAAGAGTGGGCAGAGAATTAGAACTTATACCCCTAAGGAAAGACTTGCTTTCATAACACTGAGAAAATAAGAAACCACAGTTCTCAGTAAACTGAAGATTTAGATAGTTGCTTTGTAAACTAGAATGGAAAGTTAACCTAATTTTGCTCTGCTTTTCCCAAAATTGCTAAAGTGTTTGACCATTATCCTAATTTTTATCATTTCACACAATGGCTATTTAGCGCTGCTGCTGCTGCTAAGTCGCTTCAGTCATGTCTGACTCTGTGCAACCCCATAGACGGCAGCCCACCAGGCTCCGCCGTCCCTGGGATTCTCCAGGCAAGAACACTGGAGTGGGTCGCCATTTCCTTCTCCAATGCATGAAAGTGAAAAGGGAAAGTGAAGTCGCTCAGTCGTGTCCAACTCCTAGCGACCCCATGGACTGCAGCCTACCAGGCTCCTCCATCCATGGGATTTTCTACAACAGCAGAATTGAGTAGCTGCAACAGAGACTATATAAGCTACTCAATTCTGCTGTTGTAAGCTGCCGTCTATGGGGTTGCACAGAGTCGGACACGACTGAAGCAACTTAGCAGCAGCAGCACTAAAATAGCCATTGATAATAGATACAAGAAGACTGTGACTGTTCTAGCGAAACATTCTTTATAAACAGAGGGCTAGATTTGGTCTATGAGCAGTAGTTTGTTTATCCCTGATATTGATTTTTTACTTTTCAGTGGTGAAGATCTGAAGTATATTATTATTAGAAAATATTTTAGAAGATATAGGATTTGCTACTAAGAAATGAAACAAATTAATACCAAAAATACAGATGGACTTTGGACAATTAGACACAAACTCTTCATAATAACAATAAACTGTGGAAAATTCAGAAAGAGATGGGAATACCAGACCACCTGACCTGCCTCTTAAGAAACCTGTATGCAGGTCAGGAAGCAACAGTTAGAACTGGACATGGAACAACAAACTGGTTCCAAGTAGGAAAAGGAGTACGTCAAGGCTGTATATTGTCACCCTGCTTATTTAACTTATATGCAGAGAACATCATGAGAAATGCTGGGCTGGAAGAAGCACAAGCTGGAATGAAGACTGCCGGGAGAAATATCAGTAACCTCAGATATGCAGATGATACCACCCTTATGGCAGAAAGTGAAGAAGAACTAAAGAGCCTCTTGATGAAAGTGAAAGAGGAGAGTGAAAAGGTTGGCTTAAAGCTCAACATTCAGAAAACAAAGATCATGGGGAGATGGGGAAACAGTGGAAACAGTGTCAGACTTCATTGTCAGTGTCAGTGATTTTGGGCTCCAAAATCACTGCAGATGGTGATTGCAGCCATGAAATTAAAAGATGCTTACTCCTTGGAAGGAAAGTTATGACCAACCTAGACAGCATATTAAAAAGCAGAGACATTACTTTGCCAACAAAGGTCCGTCTAGTCAAGGCTATGGTTTTTCCAGTGGTCATGTATGGATGTGAGAGTTGGACTATAAAGAAAGCTGAGTGCCAAAGAATTGATGGTTTTGAACTGTGGTGTTGGAGAAGACCCTTGAGAGTCCCTTGGACTGCAAGGAGATCCAACCAGTCCATCCTAAAGGAGATCAGTCCTGGGTGTTCATTGGAAGGACTGATGTTGAGGCTGAAACTCCAATACTTTGGCCACCTGATGCAAAGAGCTGACTCATTGGAAAAGACCCTGATGCTGGGAAAGATTGAGGGCAGGAGGAGAAGAGGACGACAGAGGATGAGATGGCTGGATGGCATCACTGACTCAATGGACATGGGTTTAGGTGGACTCTGGGAGTTGGTGATGGACAGGGAGGCCTGGTGTGCTGTGGTTCATGGGTCGCAAAGAGTCGGACAAGACTGAGCGACTGAATTGAACTGAACTGAACTTGTAACAACACTCTTGTAACTACCACCTAGGTAAAGAAATAGAAGAACGTTTCCCACTCCTGAAGGCTATCTTTCTCAAATCCTATTCACAGTATTCCTTAAGAGGTAATTATACCCTTAGTTTTTGGACAATTATTTCATTTTTCTTTTGTTTAATATCAAAGCACTGATGACTTTATTTACATGAATCAAGAACATTTTAAAGGCAATTCTATTTAGAGAAACATTTTCTTTAATCGTATAGTATATGAGAGATTTTTAGGATGGTCTCTGAAAATGAACTCAAAGGAACTTTTGTGTAAAAATAAAATGATGGTTTGGGTTTCAGTTATTATATATCTATACCTAAACCTAGAAATCAATTTGGAAGGAAACATGAAAGTTCCAGAATTGGGTTAAAACTATTCACCTTTCATCGTTTTCCCCAAACTTGGTTTGATGTAGATTGGTCGTAAGTACTATTATGTAGCACATAGTCCCATACTTTCTTAAATGGAGGCTACTAAATATAATTTAGTATTTTTCTAGATATTCCAATGTCTTTGAAGTTAATGGGAATGACTGCATTATGCTATACTAACTATAATACAAAAAAATTTTTTGGAGCTATTTACTTACTTTAAAATTTTTATTGGAGTATAGTTGATTTGCAGTGTTTTATTACTTTCTGTTGCATGGCAAAGTGAATCAGTTATATATATATCCACTCTTTTTCAGATTATTCTCCCATATAGGAGAGTTGGACAGAGTTGGACAATGATTTCTTGCTTTTCTTTATGCATTTATCATCTAGTTGGCATGCTTAATCACTGTCATTTAGCTCTGTTTCTTTTCAAATCTTATAAATGAAATCATACACATATTATTTTCACTGACATATTGGGAGGATAAGGGCTGTAGGAGAGGTCCACCCTGGGAGCAGGTCATAGCGGGTATATTATTTGTAGAGATCTTAGAAATAATAATACCACCAATTAAAAGTAAGTCTACCTTTTACTATCACTTCAGGCTCGCATTTCAAATAATGTCATTTTAAGTACTTTATCCTACCAGACTAGATTGTTTCCACTGCATCTTCCTATCTTTGTATACCACTTTTGTGGCTGGTTGATTTTTTTTATTTGAGATGAAATTCTCATAATGTAAAATTAACTATTTTAAAGTGTGCAATTCAGTGGCAGTTAGTACATTCACAATGTTGTGGATCAACTCTCTCTAGTTTCAGATATCTTTATTGCCTGGAAAGGAAACCCCATGTTCAATAATCATTAGCCATTGTACCCTCCTTTCAGTTCCTAACAATCATGAGCCTACTTTCTGACCCTATGGATCTATTCAGTTCAGTTCAGTTCAGTCGCTCAGTCGTGTCCAACTCTTTGCGACCCCATGAATCGCAGCACACCAGGCCTCCCTGTCCATCACCAACTCCCGGAGTTCACTCAGACTCACGTCCATTGAGTCAGTGATGCCATCCAGCCATCTCATCCTCGGTAGTCCCCTTCTTCTCCTGCCCTCAATCCCTCCCAGCATCAAAGTCTTTTCCAATGAGTCAACTCTTCACATGAGGTGGCCAGTCCTCTTCCTATTAATGGAATCATATAATATGTGACCTTTTATGTCTGAATTATACTCCTTAGCATAATGTTTTTGAGGTTAATCCACAATATCAGTACTTAATTTCTTTTTAAGAAGAGATAGATACAACAGATGTGTTCATCTTTTTAAGTTAAAACAATTTTTTTTTTTTTTGGGCTGCTCTAGGTCTTCGTTGCTGTGGGCGGGCTTTCTCTAGTTGCCGTGAAAATTGGTTATCCTTTAGTTGTGGTGCATGGGCTTCCCATTGCAGTGGCCTCTTCTACTGAAGAGCATGGGCTCCAGGCATGTGGGCTCAATAGTGTGGTGCACAGGCTCAGTTGCTCTGTGGTATGTGGGAATCTTCCTGGACCAGGGATCAAATACGTATCCCCTGCATTGGCAGGCGGATTCTTAACCACTGGACCACCACAGAAGTCCTCATGTCTTTTTGAAGCTAAATAATATTTCATTTTATGAACCAAATTGTGTCCATTTAGTATTTATATGTTGATGTTCTTTAGTACCTTGTAATGTGACTGTGTTTGGAAGTAGGAGTCCTCTGCAGTGGACTGAAGCTGATCTGTTGTGTTGCTATTAGTGGTAAGCCCTACTCTTCTTTATTCCTAGCTGTCTCTGTATATCTCAGCTTTGCACCTCTCTGGGTCCCTGGGTGGAATGAAAACAAAGCAAGTCCTGTGATTTTTGTTCATTTGTTTTTGCAGCCGAACCATGTGGCATGTGGGATCTTAGTTCCTGACAGGGATGAAACATGCAGTGGAAGCCTGAAGTCTTAACCGCTGGAACTGCCAGGGAAATCCTCAAAGCAGGTCCTTTGTGAAGTTCCCTGAAAGGATGGAGAAGCTAGTCATCTACCCTATTCTTCTCTTCCTGCTAGGACAACTCTTTCTATCTGGGGAGTTCCCTCTATGTGCTGACAGTGCCACCAAGGGGATATGCTGATACAGGCAAAATCAAGTTGTTCTTATCCCTTTAATATAGTTATTCACAGGTTTAAACTCCACTGGTTGCTTTAGTTTCTTAAGTGGACTCCTGAGCTCTCCTAGAACTGCTCTGTTTGTGGATATCTAATTAACTGTTGATCTTCGTGGAGGGATGGAGAGTGTGGTCCCCTACTTTATCATTTTGGTGATACCAAACTCCAAACGCAACTGATTTTTATATGTTGATTTTGTATTCTGCGACTTTACTGAATTTATTAGTTCTGACTGTTTTTGGTGGAGTCTTTGTGGTTATATATATATATAAATATATATATTAATATATATTAATAAGATCACCTCATCACCTCATCCTTTCCAATTGGGATCCCTTTTAATTTCATTTTCCTGCCTAACAATATAAATATTCATATACAGGAGACTGGATAAATAAATTATGGCATATTTGCAAATAGGACACTTATATAACAATGAAAAGAAATAAACTACAATAATAAACTATAAAATCATAAATAAAAAATGAAATATAGAACTTGTTTTAGGGTTAGAATGTTATTAGGGTTAGGATTAGGGAATACTGTGCATTTATGATAGCATTTTTATAGTGTCGAATGAAGCAAAATGAAAACACTATGTCTGTTGCATTATCATCTAGGTAATAAAGCTATGATTTTTCAAAAGAAGAATAAACAACATAAAATTTCAGATATACCTGTCTCAAAAAGTGGGAAGGCAGTGTGATGGAACAGGGGAGTTAGGATTTTAATCTTATAACTTTTAACTTGCCTGTAACTGCCTTGATATCACTCATCACTTTTTTCAGAGGAACATTTCCATCAGCTGTAATACAAAGCATAAAAAATTCAGACAATGACACAGAACATAGGAAAATTGTGACCTAGATTGCAGTGAAAGTCTATATATTCTACTAAATTATTTGTGTTCACCTTAAATTTATATTTCCTGTTGAATGATTGATTCATTATGAGTAAGAAAAACAACAGTGTTTGTCCCATGTCCTTCTAACACAGTGTCTGACCATGACAAATGTATTATTCAGTTCTTAGGTCTTCAGATGCTTTCTTACAAGCGTGGTAAAAATGCCATTTATAAAGAGTCAGGGTTTTTTGTTTGTTTGTTTTTTTGGTGAACCTTACATCTGGCACTGATACTGAGGTAGGGGCTTTGAATCTTCCATCTATTCTCAATCAGCTTTCCTTTAATGTTTTCAACTTATTTATCTATCTCTAAATGGCGATCACTTGTGGTTGTTAGATACTTGAAGAAATATTAAGGCTGTTCCACTACTCCCCATTATGGATATCTTTCTCTCAGTCATTTCTGGCTCTCTCTGTTATTCATTCATTCATTCATTCACTAATCCCTACTCCCAAGTTTGTTTCTCCCAGCCATTCTCTGAGCTGATAAAACCATTGTGAATATCCCCTCAAAACTATTGATAGTTGAGCAGGATGACAATTTCAGATGAATAAAAATGACAAAAGACAGGATTTCTTCATAGTTTAAGACAAGTTCTTCATGATTCTTAAAAGTGTCTTTAACTCCTCAAATCAGTCTAGTTTTAGAAATTCAATGCTTACCATCAATAGGTTGCTTTTTCACTACACTTTTAAGTTCCTTATTTCTGAGCTTGATCCCCATGCGCCCCAGAACTGGATTCAGATTATTGAGATCAACTTTTCCACCTTAGGAAAAAGATATAAATGTGCGAAAAACTCAGTAAAGATACAATAAGAAAAACACTTCTTGTCCTGATGAGTTAAACCAGCTCTCAGCTCTTAATACGTCTGGCAGCTGGTAAGAGTGTTAACTGGAATTAGCTTATTGGAAAGTGGTTTGGCAATAACCATCACAATTCTTTAAAATGTTCATAACTCTTACCCCACTAATTTCACTTTTAGAAATACAGAAAAAGCTCATATCAAAGGGGACAGGTAAATGTTTATTATAATCTTAGTTACAATAAGTGGAAAAATAAAAAAGTATCCTGAATTTAAATATCTAAAGATAAGAGATACTGTGAAGTAAACCATTGTATTTTCATTCACAGAAAGTTACATAGCTATAGGTGTTACAAAAAATGGGTACCACAGGAAAAAAATGCTTTTTTAATAGGGTATAATTATATCAAACAATCATTTAACTTATATGAATTAAAATCACATGCCCAGTATAAATGAACAATGAAATAATTCATGTGATTCTCCCTGACATTCCAGGAGCCACAAGCACTTAAGTAGAGAAAACTCCAGATGAACATCAATTGACTGTTCTATCAGATGGATTAAATTCTACTAAGCCTATCATACTGTGAGCATCTTGACTCAATGAAATTCTAGTATGAGATATATTTTTGTATATTATGGCTCTTAGGCAAGCCAGCTACTTCAGCTAATTGCTTAACTGTAGGAATAACAATCTATTCCATATCATTGGAAGAAAAAGTGACTATACCAGACTTATCAAGACTAGAATGTTGGTTTCTTTTATGGAGTCTTCCAATGAGATTTTAGAGCAATTCTGACTATATGAAATTTTTGCTATTTTAACATTAAGGGCTTCAAAATATAAAGAGTGATAATGATTCAGCAGTAGCAATATGAGCGATGATTTTTTTCTTTAACTTTTATATTTACTGGGAATGACACCTTTTATACTGAAAAAGGAAAGGAAAACTAACAGTTCATAGCTGTGCATTGTGATGGTTATTTTCAGCACTACGAAAACTAAAACTCCAACTTGACCTACTCAAGTACACAAAAAGAGAACTGTGGAGATACTTAGGACTGGTTCCTTTGAATCTGACCTTGGGATCAAGTCTACACAGCATACACTCAAAAAACAAAACAAAACTATAGCATCAACATTTAAAAGGGGTGGCAGAGGAATCATGATCTAACAACTAGGAAAAAGTAAATACAAAGATTGAGAATCTCAGTCTCGTGTACTTTCTCATTACATTTATTACCCACCTTTAAAAGACTTCAAAGCTGCTAGCAGTCTATTCTGAAAAACTTTCTTATCACCTGTAAGAAAAGGCATAGTCAGGACAGAGAATGACTCACAGATAGAACTTAAGGATCAGACTTTCCTCTTTGTGACTGACTTTATAAATCTATCCAATTTTACTTTCAAATTATGATGAAGTTAAGCAATGAAAAAAGTTAGCATTATGGTATAGAGTGGTAGTCTGGTGTAAAAAAGAGTCCGGGTTCAAATTCTTGCTCTGCTACTGACTAACTTTGTGACCTTAGGCAAATTACTTACCCTTTCTATGCCTCAGTTTTCTCCACTGTAAAATAGGGATAAGGTGTCATCATTGTATGTGGTGAGGATAGAACTTGGCTCATCATAACAAATTCTGGTATTATTAATAGATCTACTTACTCTTTCACATCCACAGAAACTACCAGTTTATATGCTACAGAGCTAAAACTCACCATCTTCTCCTGTTCTATTATAAATTCTTTTCATTCCTTGTTTCTATCACATTTCCATTCTGTTTTCTTTACTTCTTGCAGTTCAAGTTTGACTTGTCAGTGGCCTAATGAGTAACAGCAGGAATTTGCTTCGTCCTATTTTCTCTTTTTCAATAGCACTTTCTTCTCTAAAAGCAGGTGGTTATTCCTCTATGTTCTGCATCTCGATTCACTTCCTGCAGATGTTCTCTTGTTTCTTGAGAGAGGAATCATAAACGCAGGAAGGCCTCTGCCAGAAAATGTCTTCACTAAATAAAGAGAACTCTGTCCTGCAGAAATTTGAGTTTTTATATCTTCCAAACTTTTGCATAATTAACAAATCCTCTGAGAAACAGGAGAAAACCTAAAACCAGAAACACCCACCAGAGACAGTTCTGACCATCAAAATATCCAGGAAAATAGGTGGAAAACCTGACAACAAGGATCTGCTTGATTAGAGAGAAGCAAAATCCTGAAATGGCCTCATACTTTCCTGCAGTTGAAGTGGCCAGGAAAGTAGACAGGAAATACCCAATCTAGTTTTTTTTTTTTTTTACTTTTGTATTTTATTTATTTTTTTTTAAATTTTTTAATTTTTATTTTTACTTTATTTTACAATACTGTATTGGTTTTGCCATACATTGACATGAATCTGCCATGGTTGTACATGAGTTCCCAATCCTGAACCCCCTCCCACCTCCCACCCCATATCATCTCTCTGGATTGTTCCTGTGCTTTAATTTTATTCTATTTTATAATTTTTTTTTTTTTACTTTACAATACTGTATTGGTTTTGCCATACATTGACGTGAATCCACCACGGGCCAATCTAGTTTTAAAGAAGAATGCCATAAAAAGTTCACATGAAAATCCTGTTGTTGCCTAAACTAAGTTGGTCAGCATTATCAAAGTCATCCTAACCCACAAAATACTCATCTCTTCCAGAAACTGAAAGGATAGTAGTTTCATGCTTGATTCTCTTGCCTTCATCATAACTGGGTAGTGTTGTTCAGTTCAGTCACTCAGTTGTGTCCGACTCTTTGCGACCCCATGAACCGTGGCACACCAGGCCTCCCTGTCCATCACCAACTCCCGGAGTTCACTTAAACCCATGTCCATTGAGTCAATGATGCCATCTAACCATCTCATCCTCTGTCATCCCCTTCTCCTCCTGCCCTCAATCTTTCCCAGCATCAGGGTCTTTTCAAATGAGTCAGCTCTTCACTTCAGGTGGCCAAAGTATTGGAGTTTCAGCCTCAACTTTTCAGCCTCAACTGTTTCAGAAGGATCAGTCCTTCCAATGAACACCCAGGACTGATCTCCTTTAGGATGGACTGGTTGGATCTCCTTGCAGTCCAAGGGACTCTCAAGAGTCTTCTCCAACACCACAGTTCAAAACCATCAATTCTTTGGTGCTCAGCTTTCTTTATAGTCCAACTCTCACATCCATACATGACCACTGGAAAAACCATAGCCTTGACTAGATGGACCTTTGTTGCCAAAGTAATATCTCTGCTTTTTAATGTGCTGTTTAGCCAGGTAATATAATAACATGGAGGCTTTGCAAACTCAGACTCATCTTTGTACTCAAAGTATTTTGCACTCTCTGCAGAGATGTTGCTTTGAAGTGGAAGACTGTAACCTGCAGCCTGTTCAGGTTTCTTCAGGCTCTTCTTCATGATGCAGCTGCTGGTACTGGATGCTACAAAGCTCATGCTTGAAGGTGTTGCTAACTTCTGAACTGACATAATAATACAGAAAACGCTAATTCCTTGGCAGCTGGTATAAGATTACAGGGATACATAGAACTTTGCTGAGAAGCTATCAGAAAGATGTTGAGCTTTTGTACTTAAAGGAAGAAAGAAACTTTCTTCTGAGGACTTCTGTGATCCTTACTGAGAGAGACAAAATGTAAATTCCACTCCTTCCTCCCCCTTTTCAAAATCATCAGTAACATCTTACCTCCTCAACATTGATTTTTTGGAAGAGGATTCTTTCGACAGTTGATCTCTGTCCTTGAGTTGGCACAGAGAAATAGAGACACTGTTCATAAGAAAGCAAGAGCTGTTGGGTGGGGGCAGGTAAATATAAACACGTGACACTTCAAAGTATAAACATCATAAATAGAACCATAAAACTCAATGCTTTGGAGGTCACAGTAACCCAAATGCAGCTCACCATCAACTGGCAGTAATTTTAGCAGTTCCAGACGTTCCTTATCATTGACTTCTATCCCCATGTCTCCAAGAACATTTTTCAGATCACTGGCATTAATCTTTTCTCCTTTGAAAAGACAGAGTGTTTATAGGTGAAAACTTTAGAAATTTTATTCAATGTTTTAAAGAGTTTCACTAGAACATGATATTAGCCTATGTTGCATGTATTTTAAAGATACATTTATAATAATTTATATGGCATCATTTCCAATCTGTGGTTAAAAAGCAGAGGTAAAATGGGATATGGAAATTCAGTGTGTCAATAGAAGTCAAAGTAAATTTGCTGTTATAATATTGAGATAGTGAGGGCTCTCTTAAAGTTGGGAATAATATGCAGAATGAAATCTAGTTATCAGGTTGGATAATGAATTGCCAAAAGAAATAATTATGAGAGGAGATATTATATGAACTTATGTAACTGTTCACACATACACACACAAAAATATATTATCTTGAACTTTCCAAGGCTTTGCCTTATTTTTTCACATGCTTACCTAAAATTTAACTTCACATGCAGGCAAAGACAGACCTATATAGTATCTCTACCATAGATAGAACTTGTTATGAGAACAAAGTCTGTGGTTTTGTTTTAATACATAGGTAACCAGAGATTGAGTGGATTTTTTTCAGGTAGAAATCTTTAATGATAATCGGGTAAATGTCAAAATTAATATGAACAATAGACTACTAGACAAGAGCCTCTAAAATATGATTTATTATAAAGCATTATGATTTCAGTGTCATAGAAACTCACCAGTAAAGTCTTTCATACTCAGTGTCACATTTTTTAGATCAACTTTCCCATCCACTGTAAGACACAAAGCAGTCATATACAACAATGAGACTGTTCCTTACGCTTTCTCAACCTATGATTCCTGCCCTCAACTAGAATGTTGGTATCAGCTTACATTTTAGTTCTATTCTATTACATTTTATATAATAAAGTTACTTAGACATAAGAAAAAATTGTTTTAGTCCTTTCCTCTACTTTGTTTCATGCATCCCACTATTTCCTCCTGTATTCACACTTTTATTCTTTATGTATAAGTCTTATTTTAAATCCTACTTATAAATTCCTCTTTGTTCCCAATGTTATAAAATTTTGGGTGGGATGATTTGGGAGAATGGCATTGAAACACGTATAATATCATATATGAAACGAATTGCCAGTCCAGGTTCGATGTATGATACTGGATGCTTGGGGCTGGTGCACTGGGACAACCCAGAGGGATGGTACGGGGAGGGAGGAGAGAGGGGGGTTCAGGATGGGGAACACGTGTATACCTGTGGTGGATTCATGTTGATGTATGGCAAAACCAATGCAATATTGTAAAGTAATTAACCTTCAATTAAAATAAATAAATTTATATTAAAAAATTTTACAAGTAGTTTTTAGGAATAAGTTGAAAAAATTTTAATCCTGCTTAGCATTCAATGGCCCCTTTCAATTTAGGACTGCAAGAAAGAATATGAAGAAATGAAATGATAATGTATGATAATTCTAGAGGAGCATAGTGTGTAAAACAAAATAATAAGTTGGGAAGGGGGACTAACAAAATTAAAATAATCCAAGAATTTTGCACTGTCTCGAATGAGGATAAAAGCCAATACAAAATTGGAGTAAGATAAATTAAGGACGTATATTGTAATCTCTGAAATGATCTTTAAAAAGTCCAAACTATTAAGAAAAATAATAGAAACCCCAAAGCAAAGCAAGGATGGAAGAAAACAGAATGTTGAACAGGTGCAAATAAAGGCATTGAGTAGAAGTAGATTTAAACACAAATATGTTAGTAATATCATAACTGCTATTAGTAATACAAAAATGAAAAGATGGATTCATATTGCTAATATTTTGTTTAGGATTTTTGCACATTTGTTTATGAGAGAGACTGGCTAGTGATCTTTCTTTTTGTGTGTTTTCTTCATCAAGTTTGGGTATCAAGATTATTAAGATAGTTTCATAAATCAAACCAGAAGTGTTTCTGCTTTCTGTGTTCTTTGAACAGTTGATAAAGAAGGTTACTATATCTTATTTACATGTTAGGTAAAATTCAGCAAGGAAGTGATCTAACCATCTAAAATTTAAGAATTTTAAATATCTGAAATATAAGGCAGATATAGAGCATACAAATACTAAGCAAAAACAAAGTAGTGCAGTTATATTGACACCAAACAACATGGTCACAAATACATAAAAATTGCAAAGTTAGAAGGAGAAAAAGAAAAATTCTAAATTATGGTTGGATATTTTAATATATTTCATTGAGTAGTTAACAAAATAAGCAGAGAAAAAGCATTAAGACTACAGGAAATTTGAGCTACAAATTTAACAAACTTGATATAATGGACATACAGACAACACTGTACCCAATAATTTCAGAATGCACATTTCCTTTCACATAGGGAGCATTTACAAAAATGATCATATATTGCATTGTAAAGCCAAATATCAATAATTTTAAAAGTACTGAGGGGCTTTCCTAGTGATCCAGTGGCTAAGATTCTATGGTCCCAATGCAGGAGGCCTGGGTTTGACTCTTGGTCAGGAAACTAGACCCCACATGATGCAACTAAGAGTTCCCATACCTCAACTAAAGATCCTGCATGCCTCAACGAAAATCGAAGATTCTGCATGCCTCAAGTAAGAACTGGCACAGCCAAATAAATAAATCTTTAAAAATAAAAGTAATGACAATAAACAGCCCAAAATAATATTAAGAAAACAGTTCCATCTATAGTAACATCTATAGTATTTGTTTGAAAGAACAAATCACCTATCACTGAGGAATAAATTTACAAAAAAAAAGGGACAAAACTCATACTTCAAACACTGTAAAACATTATTGCAAGAAATTGATTGACTTATATAAATGGAAAGACATCCCATGATCATGGATCAGAACACTTAATATTGAAATGATGTAATAATATCTGTGACTATCCCCTACCCTCTCTCACATGCTGAATTGATCTAGAAACACAAGAAAATTTTAATCAAATTTTAGCTGGCATTTTTGCCAAATTTTAAGAGCCAATCTTAAAATTCATATGTAAATATAAGGTATCTTGAATAGCCAAAACAATCTCAGAGAAAAGAACGAAGTTGGAAGACGTACACTTCCCAATTTCAAAACTTATTAAAAAGTGATAGTAATCAATGTAGTGAAGTACCAGCAAAAGGCTAGATATATGGATCAACGGAGAGGAACTGAGAGTTCAGAAATACATCACTGTATTTACTATTAATTGATTTTTGACAAGGGTACCATGACAGTTCAATGAAGAAGAGGAGACTTTTCAACAAATGGTGCTGAGACAACTATATATCCACATGCCAAAGACTGAAGTTAGATCCCTTCTTCATACCATATACAGAAATAATTTCCAATGTATCATAGACTCAAAATTAAGAGCTAAAACTATAAAACCTTTAGAAAGAAATATAAAAATAAATCAAGGCAAAACGTTCTTAGGTACGACACCAAAAGCATAGGTGACAAAAGAAAAAATAGATAAATTGGACTTCATCAAAATTAAAAGCATTTGTGCTTCAAAGGACACCGTCAAGGAAGTGAGGAACTCACAGAACAGGAGAAAGTATTTGAAAATCATGCGTATGATAAGGGAGTTTTATATAGAATATATAAAGAATTCTTATAACTCAAGAATAAAAAGACAACCCAATTGAAAAATAGGTAAAGAATCTGAATAGATGTTTCTCTAATGGAAATATATGAATAGCCAACAAGTACATGAAGAGATATACAACATCATTAGACATAAAATAAATAAAAATTAAAACTACCACTTCACACCACTAGGATGACTATAATAAAAAAGAGAGATAATAACAAGTAGTGACAAGGATGTGAAGAAATTGGAACCCTCACATGTTGCTGATAGAAATGTAAAATGATACAATTGCTTTGTAAAATAATTACAATTCCCCAAAATATTAAACATAGTTATCACATGTTCCAGCATGTCCACTCCTAAGAATATGCCCAAGAATAATGAAAACATACATCCATAAAAATTTACATGAGACTATTCATAGCAGCACTATTCATAATAGCCAAAATGTGGAAACAAATCCCAAATGTTCATCGACTTATGAATGAAGAAACAAAATGTGGTATATCCATATAATGGAAGATTGCTTGGCAACAAAAATGAATGAAGTGGTGATACACGATATAAAATGGATGAGCCTTGAAAACATTATGCTATATGAAAGAAACCAGTCACTTATGATTCCATTCATGTGAAATCTCCAGAACAGGCAAACCAGTAGAGATGAAAAGCAGATTAATGGTTGCTAGAGGCTGAGAAGAAGAGAGTAGGGAGTGATTGTTAGTGGGTAAGAGGTTTCCTTTTGGGGTTTGGTAATGTTCCAGGCAAATAGGTGGGGAAACAGTGGAAACAGTAGCTGGCTTTATTTTTCTGGGCTCCAAAATCACTGCAGATGGTGTTTGCAGCCATGAAATTAAGACACTTACTCCTTGGAAGGAAAGTTACGACCAACCTAGACAGCATATTGAAAAGCAGAGACATTACTTTGCCAACAAAGGTCCGTCTAGTCAAGGCTATGGTTTTCCAGTGGTCATGTATGGATGTGAGAGCTGGACCATTAAAAAAGCTGAGCACCAAAGAACTGATGGTTTTGAACTGTGGTGTTGGAGAAGACTCTTGAGAATCCCTTGGACTGCAAGGAGATCCAACCAGTCCATCCTAAAGGAGATCAGTCCTGGGTGTTCATCGGAAGGACTGATATTGAGGCTGAAACTCCAATACTTTGGCCACCTGAAGTGAAGAGCTGACTCATTTGAAAAGACCCTGATGCTGGGAAAGATTGAGGGCAGGAGGAGAAGGGGACAACAGAGGATGAGATGGCTGGATGGTATAACAGACTCAATGGACATGGGTTTTGGTGAACTCTGGGAGTTGGTGATGGACAGGGAGGCCTGGCATGCTGTGGTTCATGGGGTCACAAAAAGTCAGACACGACTGAGCGACTGAACTCACTGACTGAATGTTCCAGAGTCCAAGCTGGGTTTAGAAAAGGCAGAGGACCCAGAGATCAAATTGTTAACATTCACTGGATCATAGAGAAAGCAAGGGAGTTCCAGAAAACTGTCTACTTTTGTTTCATTGACTATACTAAAGCCTTTGACTGTGTGGATCATAACAGTCTGTGGAAAGCTCTTAAGAGATGGGAATACCAAACCATCTTACCTATCTCCTAAGAAGCTGGTATGTGGGTCAAGAAGCAACAGTTAGAGTCTGTATGGAACAACTGACTCATTCAGGATTGAGAAAGGAGTACGCCAGGGCTGTCTGCTGTCACCCTGTTTATTTAACCTATATGCTGAGCACATCATGGGAAATGCTAGGCTGGATGAGTCACAAGCTGGAATTAAGATAGGCAGGAGAAGCATTAACAACCTCAGATATGCAGATGATACCACTCTAATGCCAGAAAGCAAAGAGGAACTAAAGAGCATATTGATGTTGGGTGAAGGAGGAGAGTGAAAGAGCTGGCTTAAAACTAAACATTAAAAAACTAAGATCATGGCATCCAGCTCCATTACTTCATGGCAAATAGAAGGGGAAAAGGTGTAAGTAGTGACAGATTTCCTCTTCTTGGGCGCTACAATCACTGCAGATAGTGACTGCAGTCGTGAAATCACAAGATGATTGCCTCTTGGCAGGAACGCTATGACAAACCTAGACAGTGTATGAAAAGTAGAGACATTACTCTGCCAACAAAGGTCTGTATGGTCAAGGCTATGGTCTTCCCAGTGGTCATGTACGGTTGTGAGAGCTGGACTGTAAAGAAGGAAGAGCACCAAAGAATTGATACCTTCAAACTGTAGTACTGGAGAAGTCTCCTGAGAGTCCCTTAGACAGCAAGGAGATCAAACTAGTCAATCTTAAGGGAAATCAACCCTAAATACTCATTGGAAGGACTGAAGCTGAAGCTCCAGTATTTTGGTCACATGATGTGAACAGCTGACTCATTGGAAAAGTCTCTGATGCTGGGAAAGACTGAGGGCAGAAGGAGAGATGGCTGGATGGCATCACCGATGCAATGGACATGAACTTGGGAGATGGTGAGGGACAGGGAGGCTTGGCTGGGGTCACAAAGAGTCGAACATGACTGGATGACTGAACAAAAACAACAACAAAGTTCTAAAATCGATTATGGTGATGGTCATGTAGTCTATGAATATGCTAAAACCTGTTGAATTGAATACTTCAGATGGGCAAATTGTATAGTATGTAAATTATATATCAATAAAGTTGTTGAAAAATAAAATACAATAAAATGTAAAGGGATTAAAATCACAGAGTAGGTTCTTTGACTACCATGCAATTAACCTAGAAATAAAGCACATGGGAGTATCTGAGGGTTGAAAATAAATCACAACAGAACTAAGGAATATCTTAAACTGAATAACTAAAAAATATATCATGTCTCAAAATTCATCCCTGGTTTGGGAAGATCCCCTGGAGGAGGAAATGGCAACCCATTCCAGTATTCTTGCCTGGAGAATCCCATGGACAGAGAAGCCTAGCAGGCTACAGTCCATGGGGTCACAAAGAGCTGAACATGACTGAAGCGACAGCACACACACACAAGGGCTGAGAATAAATCACAACAGAACTAAGAAATACTTTAAACTGAATAACTAAAAAACTGTCATATATCAGAATTCAAAATATATTAGAAAAGAAAAAAATTAAAAATTAATAAGCTAAGCATGCACCTTAAGTTAGAAAAAGAATAGCAAATGAAATCAAAGAAAATTACAAAGAGCAGAAATTAATGAAACAAAAAGGAATTAAGAATGTAGAGGTTTAATAAAGTGAAAAGTTAGTTGTTTGGAATGACTTTTAATACTTGTTAGACCCTTGGTAAGACTAACCAAGAAAAAAAGAGGAAAGGCATAAGTAACCAATATTAGGAATGAGCAAGATTCCCATACTAATCTTACAAACATTAAAAAGATAGTTATTAAATAATTTTATTGAAATACATTAAAAATTCATATAAAATTGACAAATTCCTAGAAAACCACAGTTTACCAAACTGACACAAGAAGAAACAGTCTTTTAAATTGGAAGTTAAAAATTCCAACAACACAAACAACAATAAGATAATAATTCAGACTCAAGATGTCTTCATTGGTTAATCCCGCCAAACATTTAAGAATGAAATAATGCCACCTTAAAAAACTCTTTCAGAGAATTCAAACAAGAAATACTCTTCAACATATTTTTTTTAACTTTGCTAGTAAAATTTAATGAAGACTGAACAAATAAGGAAAATCTCTTATAAACATAAATGCAAAAATCTTCAATAAAATATTAGTAATCTGAATCCAATAATATATAAGTGATAATCCATCATGATTAATATAGTCCAGGAATGCAAAGTTTTTTTAATATGCAAAAATCAATCAATGTATTACCCCAGATTCATATATTTAAGGAGAAATACTATATAATCACTTCAATAACCACTTCATTACATGCAATGATCAGGTGTAGAAAAAATGAGCTGGATAAATGCCAACATCCAAAACAAAAATAGGAATAGAAGAGAACTCCTTTAATTTACTAAAGGTTATGTAAATAACCCCAAATCACAAAAAAACCTTCAACAAAATAATATTTGCTGGTGAAATATCGAATTATTTCCCTTTGAGATTAAAAACGAGTTAGCCTTTGTTACGGAGAAGGCAATGGCAACCCACTCCAGTACTCTTGCCTGGAAAATCCCATGGACGAAGAAGCCTGGTAGGCTACAGTCCATGGGGTCGCAAAGAGATGGACACGACTAAGCGACTTCACTTTCACTTTTCACTTTAATGCATTGGAGAAGGAAATGGCAACCCACTCCAGCGTTCTTGCCTGGAGAATCCCAGGGATGGTGGAGCCTGGTGGGCTGCCGTCTATGGGGTTGCACAGAGTCGGACACGACTGAAGCGACTTAGCAGCCTTTGTTAGTCCTGGCCATGGTTGGGGCTGTGAGCAAGAGGAAGGTGCAAGCCCAAGACTACCCTCACCCTGACACATTGCAGTAAAGAACTTCTTAAAGATAAGTCTGAACCCTGAACACAGTGGTGTGAAAGTCTGTGTTCAAACCAAGGGCTGAAATGGCTTTTCTTATATTCTAGAAGATATGAAGACAAAAGGAGACTCTGATGAAGAAATTGTTTGAGATGGAGTCAGTCTTTATTGAAAAGAAAGCACAGCAACCCCTTTAGGAACAGAGATGGACTATGTTGAAGGCAAATTATCTCCTGAGCTTGTATTCAACAGCCCAAATATAAAAGGAATTTTGGCTGTAGAGAAAGCTTGATTATTTGAAACATCAGAACTAACCTGGCTGTAACCTCCTGGAGACTAGTGGAAGCCTTCAATAAGTCCAGGTTTATGGAAAAAGTTTGTGACTGTTTTGTTCTTAGGGTTTATTATGTATGGCTGCCTTATGAAGAAAATAAAATTATATATTTTGAAAATTAAGCCTGTATGTTGGATTCTAGAAGTGACATTTGTATTCTTTTCAGGGAACAGAAAAGCAGAAACCATCTCTCTTTGTGTCAATTTTCTGCTATGTAAAAAAAAAATATTGTATTTCTCACTGAACTCACTAGTATCCTTTCATTAGAACTAATTTCTTTAAAGTTGCCTTTCTCTTGGGGCTGGTGCATGGGGATGACCCAGAAAGATGTTATGCGGAGGGAGGTGGGAAGGGGGTTCATGTTTGGGAATGCATGTAAGAATTAAAGATTTTAAAATTTAAAAAATAAAAAACTAAAATTTTAAAAAAAAATAAAGTTCTGAGAGAAAAAAAAAGAAAAAAGTTGCCTTTCTGGGAGGATTTTAGGAAATGTATGTTTAACAGGTGTGCTGTCATTGGATCTCTGTTGAATGGCTTGGCATTTTTTTCTGACCAGGTTGATGGCTTTTAAAATTTGCAGGCAAGAAGCCCTGACTGCAAGTTATGTACTGTTTCTAAATCCAAAATTGGCCTGATATTTTTTACATTTTAATAAAATTTTCATTGTCTGATGCCTCATTTGTTCAACCTTTAATGTTACCAACCATTAGATAAAGTATCAGGCAACAATTTCCTTGCAGTGTGGTGCAGAAAAGTTCTGAGTGATGGCATCAAAAATAAATGCCTAACTCACTTGTTTTTTAATTTATGTCTTTGCCACCTAAATGTCTGCTCAAAGATGGGATCTCAAAGTAAGAAAAAAAATAATAATAAATAAAATAAAATCTGAAAAAAAAAGATGGGATCTCAAGCTGACTTAGATTCTTTTAGTTGACAGGTCTCTCTCTCTTTTTTAAAAATCTATTTTATTTATTTATTTTACTTTACAATATTGTTTTGGTTTTGCCATACATTGACATGAATCCAACAGGTCTCTTAAAAGGCATCTAGCTCACCCTCCTCAGTTCTGTACTTGAAGAGGAAAATCCCCAGGGAAACTGAAAGGCTTCTTGTCCATACTCACACTGTAAGCTAGGTAGGGCAGAACTGAGACTCTACCTCTCTCCCCTACATTATACTACATGAATTCATACTCTGCTCTGAGATCCATGTTATTTGACTGTAGCAACTTGGCACTATAGCAAGAAAAGATAGTACTGATGGTATTTTCAAATATGCTATTGAAAAATTTGATATTCATATGGGAAAGAAAAGAAACTTAACTCCTACGGCATCCCATATACAAAAATCATGTCCAGGTGGATTGTTAGTTAAATTTGAGATGCAAAACAAAGAAATTTTAAAAAGATAATGTGGGACAATACTTTAATGACCTTAGGATAGGAAAAGATTTCCTTTATATGGTATAAAAGATACCATCAGGGAAAAGATTGATATATTTGACTACATTTAAATTAAGAACTTTTGTTCACTGGAAGATGCCATTAAAAGAATGAAAAAGCAAGCCAAAGAGATAGTTATCTGCATTGCAAATTAGCCTCAAAGTGCCTATACAGAGAATATATAAAGAACTTCCACAGTTCAATAAGAAAAAAATCACAGTAGAAAAACGGGCAATATAATTGAAAAGGCAGTCCACAAAAGAGATTACACAAATAATTAATAGATATATATAAAAAGGTCTCAACCTCATTAGTAATCAGAAAAATATAAACTTAACCTTCAGTAAGTTACCCCTATACTCACTAAAAAGAAGCCAGTGACAAACTGTTCCTTGCTGTGTGATTCCATTCATATGAAGTTCAAAATATGGGTGAACTATAAAATTTGAGATGCATACTTATGTGGTAAAATATGAATAAAACTGAAGTAGTGATTACCATAAGGATCATGGTGGTGATTAAATTGAGTGGGCAGTGTTGGGAAAGAGAACACACGTTGGATTTCAGATGTTGGTGGAGAGTACACAGCTGTTTGTTTTATAACCATTAGCTACACAGGAAATTCATGTTTTACACACTTTTCTCTATGTATTATATATTTCTCTATGTACTGGGAAAAGGAAAAACATTACTCCAAATCCTATCTCCCATAGAAATAATCACTGGTCATTCCACAGACTCTCATCTATGAAGTTGCATAGGTTAAGATAGATAAAGAGAATTATTTTCAAAAAGTACTATATATATGGTTTTAAAAATAAGAATCTTCAATTTCTAATAAATATACCTCAGTGCAAGAGATATTTAGGAAGATGTCCAGTTAATTTTAAAAGAATATGAAAAACAGAGGTGAAGCCATATTTTCAAACTTAATCTTTCAATTTTAAAAACTATCACCTGATTTCCTGCTATGAAAAGCATTTTCTCACTTCCTCCCATTTCCCCCCTCACTTTCATGTTTTTATTAGTTATGCTATCATTGTTACACTGACACATATAAACATGTTATTTTACATCTATCATCCCCACAATTGTCTAGTACTTGCTCTGTATTCAAACAGATTTACAGGTCACCACTAGTCTTTTCACTATTGTTTCCTTTTGCTCAATTTTCAGTTATTTCTTAACTATATTTAATCATCTGTTTTTCAAGAGGTGCTGAATTCATTTAGTTTTTCCCATGTTATTAAATGTTGGAATTTTATATTTATATATAAAATTTTTATGTATATTTGAATGACATCATAGTTATACATAATACTCTTTGTCACACTTTCTTTTTCACCTTTGTAGATACTCTGACATTCTTTTCTGGAGTTGAATGTTGCTTTGGAAACCCATC
This sequence comes from Ovis canadensis, assembly GCF_042477335.2. Taxonomy (NCBI): domain Eukaryota; kingdom Metazoa; phylum Chordata; class Mammalia; order Artiodactyla; family Bovidae; genus Ovis; species Ovis canadensis. The sequence goes on along the minus strand of NC_091255.1, from coordinate 55,100,106 downwards.
ACTTCCTCTCCTCATCTGTTACCTGCTTTCTATCTGTGTGTCTGAAAAATTCTTATGTTTCCTTAAAGTTCAGTAAGCAAACTAGAAAATATTTCACTGTAGGGCACTCTGGATCACCATTTTCTAGAGCCTGGTGTGACATTTTTGATCTGCATTCATTCCTTCATTTTATAGAAATTTTCTTTTTTAAAAACTATCATTGATTAAAAAGTTTTAATTGTTATACTCTCTTCTAAAGATATTTGATATTCTTATGGTGGATGCCTTTGTGAATCATCCATATCTACTAGATTTTTTATAACCTTAATCTTTTTTCTTTGTCTTTACTGTACCAAGTCTGCTCATACTGTAATATGATTTTTAGCACTTTATATTTAAAGTTTTTGATGTTTATAATTTACTTAATAATTCTATAATGACTTTTTGTACTTATTCTTTTTTTAGTTCTTCAATTTACCTTTTCAATATTTATATGTTATGGTACCATCTCATTTTTGAGCTTTAGTTTTACTGAATCCATTAAAGTTGTCCTGTAATATGAATTAATTAAACAACCTCTTTTTCATTGTTCCTTAGGTTATATTTTCTACTTGATGGATTATTTGTCTTTTGCATGCTATCTTCCTTCATCCTATCTTCTTACCTTCCCTTTCACTTTTCTGTTTTTCTTCACTGTGTTAATGCTAGAATTGTCACCATATCTTTTTTTTTGATCTTGCATATGCTTTAGCAACTCTGTCCAGATCTTCATTTTATTCTCAGGATTTAATGTATCTTTTAATAGCCCTTTCTACAGCATCTGAGACCAGTTTGCTTTCTTCAGTGAGATGGCATTTGAAGAAAATTGTTCTACTCACTTCTATTGTAATCTAAGGGTGGAGTGAGATATGTCATGTGGTCTTATACTTGAGCCCTGCTCTCATATCTGAACTTTGGTTAAATGTCCCAACAGGGGTCATTGCTCTGAGACCCTGGTAAAGACATTTCACCAAACCCCAGATCTGCCTATGGGATGGTATTCTTGGGCTTCAGATTAGACCCCTGATTCAGCCTATAGCTCTGAAGCTTTTACTTCTATCAATGAGTGATTCCAATCATTCATTTTCACTGTTGTAGCCATTTCTCCCCAACAACTGTTTCTTCTTCTTCCTCATAAATGGAGAGAGAAAAAAGTTATGTACTCAGTTTTCTTCATCACAGATCTGGGCATTTTAGTGATAACTCTCTGGATTTCACCAATTTAATTTCTGCAGGAGGAGAGAGGCTCAGAGGAGCCTAGCTCTGTTGCAGTAGTTTCTACTTTAGAATCTTTTTTTTTTAAATTGGAGGAAAATTGCTTTGCAATGTTGTATTTGTTTCTGCCATACAATGATGCAAATCAGTCATAATTACATATGTACTCCCTCCCTCTTAAGCCTCCTTCCTCTCCTTCCGCTTTCCCACTCCTATATGTTCTCACAGAGCACCAGTCTGGGCTCCCTGTGTTATACAGCAGCTTCCCATTCTCTCTCTATTTTACACATGATAGTGTATGTATGTCAATGCTACTTCCTCAAATCGTCCCATCCTCTCCTTCCCCTGCTGTGTCCAGAAGTCTATTCTCTATACATACGTGTCTCCATTCCTTCCCTATTCTCATAGGTTCTCTGGTTGTCTCCTTTAAATATTTATGGCATTAGATTGGTCTTTTTTTATTATTTGATTGATGTTAAATTTCCTTTGTGGATTTTTTACTTTTTCATTTTTGTTGCTCCTTTGTTAGGTATTGGAGGAAACAAAAACTAAATGGATTTTGTTTTTCTCATCATCTTAAACTGGAGTCCTCTGGACCAGTTTAGCTAGCATTAAAATAAATAAGTCCTTGAAAATTTGAAGGAATTTATTCTCAAATTTATTCTCTGCAGGCCTGTCACCTTTTGTTGGAGTGATGGGTGGTGGTTGATAGCTATACTTATTTGATAGTTTTTTCCCACTATCATTATTGGCCTATTTATATTTTCACTTCATCTTTGATTAATATTGGTAACTAATTTATTTTACCCAGGAAAAATGTTCATTGTATTAATATATATAACACCCTAATCCCAACTTATACCCAACAGTGAGTATCATTATGCTCTTTTAAAATTCTTAGTGTTTTTCTGTCTCCTTTTAATCTTCTGTTTATATCAGAACAACTGAGGCATACATTTAATCACTCCTCATTAAAGGTTGTTTTTTCCTTCTGACTTATTATTTAATGTTTCTTTAAAATAGTTCTCATCCTATCTTCCTTCCTCTCCTTCATTTTTTGATCTGTTAGCATTCTCACCAGTTTTTATTATTCACACTGGAAAACACTTGTTGGTCTTGGATTAATGAAGAAACAAGGATGTGTTTTCATTTGAGACCTGAGTTTGGCTATAAGCTGTTCAAAATGCTCTGTTAAAACCAAATAAGTACTATCATTAATTCACAGATGTTCTCAAACCCAATATGTCCTAAAGGGAATAAATTTTTATCTACAATGCTCACCATCAACTGGCAGGTTTTGTGAAAAATCTTCAAGCTCTTTATGTGAAAGCTCAATCCCCATATTTTCCAAAAATGTGTCCAGGTTAATCATATCAATCTTTCCTCCTTAGAAGAGGCAAGAAAGATACCAAGATGTGAGAAAAATCTGCATTAATTCATGTGTATTATAGTTAACACTTTAATCAAGAAGACGTTAAGGTGCACTAACACCCAGTCAAGGGTACAAGGAGGATCAACTGATAATTCGACTTCATCTTTCATTCGATCAACAAAGTGCAAATTTTAAAAGGACTGGGTAATTTTCCAGGGATTTATGGCATAACATATAACACATGCATAATACTGAGAAAATACACATATGGGATTTTTAATGTAATGAAAAAAATAAGTTAGCATATATGAAAATATACAATAATATCTCAGATTTATTTGATTTCTCATCATACTTTTCACTCACTTTTAAGATTCTTCACACTGTCTAGCAACCTTTTTTGAAACACCTTTCCTTCAACTGTAAGAAAAGGCATAATTCATGTCAGAGAAAAAATAAAAAGGGGATTCACATAAAAAATAATTCTTCAATTCTTCCCCTAATCCCATAATTTCAAAAAGAGAATTTAATAATTCTTTTCTCCTGAAATGTACTTATTTGCTCTCAAATAGTAACAAAATTTATTTGGAGAAAGACTTTAATGAGGCAAATCTATTAGCTCTTGGATAAAAACAATGATTATTGGTCTAAACCTTGTATAAAAGTGAAAGTTGCTCTCTCTGTCTTGTCCAACTCTCTGGGACCCCATGGACTATATAGTCCATGGAATTCTCCAGGCCAGAATACTGGAGTGGGTAGCTGTTCCCTTCTCCAGGGGATCTTCCCAACTCAGGGATGGAACCCAGGTCTCCCGCATTGCAGGCAGATTCCTTACCAATTGAACTACCACGGACGTCCTAAACCTTGTATATCCCATTTGATTTTCTTTTATCTCTGACTTCTTCCATTGTAGCCTTTACTCTTCCATTTTCACACCCTTTCACTTACTATCAGGCATATTAGTGGAATCAAGGACAGTAATACGTATAATTTTTTTGGTAGGAATGAATGAAACAGCTATTGCCTACCATAATATAAATTAAATGACCCAGATTTTCTTTGGCAAAAATCAAGTACTGAAAGTTTTCCAAAATGATTACACAAAGAAAAAACAACAACTTACTAGCAATATGGAGTTATTTTAGAAGAAAATGATACAGTCAAGCACTCTAAAGCCATTTGAAGAATACATATATAATTTTAAAATCCTTACCATCAACTGGTAGAGTTTTTACTAAATTCACGTATTCCTTATCTGTGACTTCTACTTTCATGTCTTTCAGGGCTTTTTTTAGGTCACTGACATTTATCTGCTTTCCTAGAAAAGACACAAATGGTGATAAAAAGAATTTTAGAAGGAGAAAAATCAGTGAGTTATTACAACAAAAGCTGCTAACTAGTAACATTTTCACTCATGTACTATAATTTTGTGGGTACTTAAAAATAATGTTGTAAACAAACAAAAGACTAACATTTATGACTACCCTGATTATGTAAGTGGTAAAAACAAAAAAAGCCAAATATTGGTTCTTTTCTTCACTAAACAGAAATTTAAGTATTTCTCCAGATAGTTTTGAAATTAGCATTATGTTTAGAGAAATGCAATCTTAGGTACATAAATTTCATCTAGAAAGGCATACAAATTATATGCCTTATATTAATTAATTAATATAATGTATATAAAAACATGTATAGTTGATACTTGTTAGAAAGTATCTTTAAAAAAACAGGGCCTCAGGCTTCCATAATAATTTTTGTTTTGCACTATTTGTATGGTAAGTAATCTTTTTTATTTATTTATTTTAATTGGAGGCTAATTACTTTACAATATTGTATTGGTTTTGCCATACATCAACATGAATCCACCACAGGTGTACACATGTTCCCAATCCTGAACCCCCCTCCTACCTCCCTCCCCATACCATCCCTCTGGGTCATCCCAGTGCACCAGCCCCAAGCATCCTGTATCCTGCATCGAACCTAGACTGGTGGTTTGTTTCTTATATGATATTATACATGTTTCAATGCCATTCTTCCAAATCATCCTCACCTCTCCCTCTCCCACAGAGTCCAAAAGACTGTTCTATACATCTGTGTCTCTTTTGCTGTCTCACAAACAGAGTTATCGTTACCATCTTTCTAAATTATATATATGTGTGTTAGTATACTGTATTGGTGTTTCTGGTGGAGTCTTTAGGGTTTTCTATGTAGAAGATCAAGTCATCTGCAAACAGTGAGAGTTTTACTTCTTCTTTTCCAATTTGGATTCCTTTTACTTCTTTCTCTGCTCTTACTGCTGTGGCCAAAACTTCCAGAGCTATCTTGAATAGTAGTGGTGAAAGTGGGCACCCTTGTCTTGTTCCTGACTTTAGGGGAAATGCTTTCAATTTTTCACCATTGAGGATAATGTTTACTAGAGCTAATCAATGAATATAGTAAAGTTGCAGGATATAAAATCAACACACAGAAATCCCTTGCATTCCTATACACTAATAATGAGAAAATAGAAAAAGAAATTAAGGAAACAATTCCATTCACCATTGTGATGAAAAGAATAAAATACTTAGGAATATATCTACCTAAAGAAAATAAAGACCTATATATAGAAAACTATAAAACACTGGTGAAAGAAATCAAAGAGGACACTAATAGATGGAGAAATATACCATGTTCATGGATTGGAAGAATCAATATAGTGAAATGAGTATACTACCCAAAGCAATCTATAGATTCAATGTAATCCCTATCAAGGTACTAGCAGTATTTTTCACAGAGCTAGAACAAATAATTTCACAATTTGTATGGAAATACAAAAACCCTCAAATAGCCAAAACAATCTTGAGAAAGAAGAATGGAAATGGAGGAATCAACCTGCCTGACTTCAGGCTCTACTACAAAACACCAAATACAGTAAGTAATCTTTTGATTATTACTTTTATACTTTGCAAGCAAAAACAAATTTTGGTTTAGTTAAGTCTTTTGGCTTAAATCAGCAGAAAATGAATCTCTGAAAGCTTACTGTCTATAAAGTCTAGAATCCAAATTTTTTAGTCAATAAATTAGATATGTTGCATATTTAAGTATGTATGTCCAGTACAGATTTCATTTATTCTGCTTGGGATTCATTTGGCTTCTTTAAATTGACACCCTTTCTTTCTTCTGGAAAGTTCTCTTCAAATATTGATCCTGTCTCATTCTCTCTCTTTTTCCTGGCATTCCAATTAAAAATAGGTTAGATTTTCTTATTATTCTGTATATCTCTTAATCATTCTTTCACATTTTTCATTTTTTGGTCTTTCTGTGCTATATACTTTATAACTTCTTAAGTTTCTTAGTTCTTTCTTCAGCTTTTTAAAAGTTACCATTCAATCCATCTAATGTTTCAAATTTCTATTGTTTTCATTTCTTGAAGATCTCTTTGGTTCTTTATCAAATCTGTTTGCTCTTCCCTCACATATTCAGGGCCTCTTTTTTAATTCTTAGACTATATTAAGAATGTTTATTTATTTTTTGTCTGATAATTCCAAAATCTAAATCTAATTCTGCCATATGTTATTTATGATGGCTGTTACTCATCATGCCATGCTTAGTTACTTATTGTGCCAATGTGTTTAGTAATTTTAGACCAGGAACTTCTGTGTATGTGAAATTCTTTGTTTGAGAAGATGACTATCCTTCAGAATAGGAATACAGAGGATCAGAATTTGCTTATGTCAGTTGCCTGGGGCATTAGTCTTTTAGAATTCAGTTCAGTTCAGCTGATCAGTCATGTCTGACTCTTTGTGACCCCATGGACTGCAGCATGCCAGGCTTCCCTGCCCTTCACCAAATTCTGGAGCTTGCTCAAACTCATGTCTATTGAGTTGGTGATCCAACCTCTGGTGATCTCATCCTCTGTCGTCCCCTTCTCCTCCCTCCTTCAATCTTTCCCAGCATCAGGGTCTTTCCCAATGAGTCAGTTCTTCATATCAGGTGGCCAAAGTATTGGAGTTTCAGCTGCAGCATCAGTCCTTCCAATGAATTCAGGACTGATTTCCTTTAGGTTGACTGGTTTGATCTCCTTGCAGTCCAAGGGACTCTCAAGAGTCTTCTCCAATACCACAGTTCCAAATTTCTTTCAGGATTACTTTAAACTAAATTCTCAGACTAAGTTAGTGAAAATTTGATAAGTAAGCCTGTGTAAAGCTCATCTTGTGTTTATAAATTGAGTTAGACAGTCTTCCTTGTGGTCCAGAAACATATTTCTAATTTGCTCTTAATGCTATATACATACCTTTTCAAGTCTTAGCTTTAGGGTAGGTATGCTTAGTTGTTCAGTAGTGACTGACTCTTTGCAACCCTATGGACTGTAGCCCACCAGTCTCCTCTGTCCATGGAATTCTCCAGGCAAGAATACTGGAGTGGGTAGCCATTTCTTTCTCCAGTGGATCTTCCTGACCAATGGATCAAACCCACCATATTTCCTACTTCGGGTGGGCTCTGGGTTTTGCTTCCTTTCCACTGAGTTCTGGCAGACCGTCAAAACTGCTTAGATTCACTTAGTTCAGCAGATGCTTAGAGAGTGAAATGTGGCTTCAGGACTCTTCTTCTTTGGGTTCCAGGCTTTTGGTATGAATATTCCTTAAGTATACGTATTTATGGAAACATTTAAGAATCCTTTTAAAATTAGATTCTATCCACATTATTAGTTGTTTTCAACATCCAGACATATAGCACATCATGCTGCTAGAAATGGGAGTATTCTCAGAACATATGTGAAAAGTGTATACGGGTAGCTATATACTTGTTTGTGTTCTACTGAGCTCTCACCTTTTCTTTTGTTCTAATCCTTCTCATTTCTCTGTAATGAAAAGCAGTTATTTCATATGGCTATTCCTTTGTAATTCCAGAGATAAATGAGTTTCCTCTGATTATGTCAGCTTCAGAGCTTGGGAAAGATATACTACTGAATTTTTATGATAAAAATGGTCTTTTCTATTTCATTTATTATTGGATCTTCTTTGCTGTTAATGAAACAAGCTGGAGCACTCCTACCATCATTTCCACACAACTGGGTCAAACAGAAGCCTACATAGGGTATGGCCAGAGAGCAATGGAGCCCACTCCATGGAGGAGGTAGGGCAGGGTAACTTGATGCAGCTTTCATAGTGATAATCCCTCTCTCATGCTGGGGGGGTCCAACTATGCATATACGAGGAACAGAAGTGGATTCATTTTTCCTTCATTGTTCACTTTAAGGATTCACATAACTATTGAGAAGAAAAATGCACCCAAAGTCCTTTTTGAAGGACCTCTTATAGATCAGAAAAACAAGTGTAGGATCAGGTTCAAAGATTCCATTTAAAAGCACAAAATTCTACCTAATTTTATAAGGAAGCTATTGGAATGATCAGGTTACAATATCAATGTTGCTCCTTAGTTGTACCAGATAAAATTTCAAATGGATACTTGCTAAAACACTACATAAAACAATGGACTGCTACAGAAATAAATTTGCCACATTGTTAAACACTGATTAGGACATTTGTGCATTATATCAGAGTACATGGCCAATTCACACCTCCTCTGAAACCAGAATAATTCTAGAAAACCTGTAACTGTGAGACTTTGATTAGAACTACACTTTAAGGGACCTTTTAAACATATCCAAAAGGGTTTTATACAGTTGCTTCTGAGTTATGAACATGTACTAATAGTATGTTTATTTTCTGGGTGGATTTTAAAAAACTATTTATTTATTTATGGCTGCCTCAGGTCTTAGTTGCACCATGGGGGATCTTTCATTGCAGGTGTGTGGGCTCTAGAGTTCACAAGCTCAGTAATTGCGACACATGGGCTTTGGTGCCCCATGGCATGGAGGATCTTGGTTCCCCAACCAGGGACCAGGGATCGAGTTCATGTTCCTTGCATTAGAAAGTGATTTTTCTTAACCATTGGACCACCAGCGAAGCCTCCTGGATGGATTTTTAACATTCTCATGTCAAAAATTCATAACACTCAGACTGGCTAACAAACTTGTAGATACACTACCCTACTATAACTACTTAGGGCATTCCAACTTATCTATTCAATTTTAGAGAATTCATTTTATTTTGGTTATCATTCATGACTATATAAGATCTTCTGCATAATATTTAGAAACTTCATTGTCTTTTGAATACCAAAACCTCTGGTAAAATAGAAGAGACATCGGAACTGGAACGTTACATCATTAAAGACCACTGAGAGCTTCAATAAGCAGGTTGTTGCTTCCGTAGTGGTTCAGATAGTAAAGAATCTGCCTTAAATGTCAGAGACCCAGGTTTAATTGCTGGGTTGGGAAGATTCCCTGGAGAAGGGAATGGCAACCCTCTCTAGCATTCTTGCCTGGAGAATTCCATGGATAGAGAAGCCTGGAGGGCTACAGTCCATGGAGTTGTAGAGTTGGAAATGTCTGAGTGACTAACACTTGCATTTTCACTTTCTCATGTAAGTCACTTGCTGACCCACGATCCAAGCTCCACAGAAACAAAAATTACATAAAGTCGAAAGCTTCCACCCAAGACCATTAGAAAAAGAAAACACTAACTGTCAGTGCACTGTATACTTTTCATACATTTTTATTTTTATTTTGTCATATTTTTCTTTTTACTTGTTTAATTTCATACACTTCTGACTTAGCCAATCATAATCTCCCTTACTACTAATAAAAACTTATTGAAGGTTAATTTTATTAGAGACAATCACTTTACTAGAGTTAGAACAGTCCTAACTTTATAATTCAGCTTTTTACTGGCAAGTCAACTTAAAGAATTCTGGTTATGTTCTTGTTGTTGTTCAGTTGCTAAGTCATGTCCTACTCCTTGCAACCACAATGGACTACAGCACGTCAGGCTTCCCTGGCCTTCACTGTTTCCTGGAGTTTGCTCAAACTCATGTCCATTGAGTCAGTGATGCCATTCAGCCATCTCATCCTCTGTCATCCCCTTCTCCTTCCTCAGTCTTTCTCAGTATCAGTGCCTTTTCCAGTGAGTTGGCTCTTTGCATCAGGTTTCCAAAATACTGGAGCTTCAGCTTCAGCATCAGTTCTTCCAGTGAATATTCAGGGTTGACTTCCTTTAGGATTGACTGGTTTGATCTCTTTGCTGATCAAGGAACTCTCAAGAGTCCTCTCCAGCACCACAGTTTGAAAGCATCAGTTTTTTGGTGCTCAGCCTTCTTTATGGCCCAACTCTCACATCCGTACATGACTACTGGAAAAACTATAGCTTTGACTATAACAGACCTTTGTTGACAAAGTGAAGTCTCTGTTTTTTAATATGCTGTCTAGGTTAGTCATAGCTTTTCTTCCAGTGAGCATGTGTCTCTAATTTTGTGGCTGCAGTCACCATCTGTAGTGATTTTGGAGCCCAAGAAAATAAAATCTGCCACTGCTTCCACTTTTTCTCTACCTAATTGCCATGAAGTGATGGTACTTGATGCTGTGATATTAGTGTTTCAAATGCTGAGTTTTAAGCCAGCTTTTATAGAGACGATTCTAAGTGCATTTCTTTCCAACAGTCTCAGTAGATCTTGTATCTTTATAAAGAGTCCAAGGGATATAAATTTTTCTGAGGAAATAGCTAATACCTGGTGGAACAGATTCCCAAGTATAATGCATATCATTCATGGGAATAAAAAAAAAAGTTGAGAGAGGGAGGGAAAGATGGCGGAGGAATAGGATGGGAAGACCACTTTCTCCCTCACAAATTCCTCAAAAGAACATTTCAACGCTGAGCAAACTCCACAAAACAACTTCTGTAGGCTGGCAGAGGACATCAGGCAACCAGAAAAGCAGACCATTGTCTTCAAAAACAGATTTTTAATCTTTGCTCTTAGGTTTTTGTTGTCAATTTTGTACATTTAAAAACCCAAACTTCACTACCCAAGTTTACCTGAGAGCAAGATTACTGGCTTGATCACTCTCTCCTCCTCTGGACTCTCCTTTTTCTCCACCAGGTGGCCTCTGTCTCTTTTCTCCCCCATCTCTTCTCTATCCAACTCTGTGAATCTCTGGGTGTTCCAGACGGTGGAGAACACCTAAGGAACTGGTTACTGGCAGGATTTGTCTCTCTCCTACTCATTCCTCTCTCTTATCCTCCTGGTCACCTCTGTCTACTTCCTCCCTCTCCTCTGCCCGTATAACTCTGTAAATACCTCTGGTCCAGACTATAGAGAGCACATAAGGAAGTGACTACTGGCTAGCTTGCTCTCTCCTCTTTTGATCTCACCGCATCTCATTCCAGTTACCTCTAACTACCCCCTCCATCTTCTCTTCTCCTTGTAACTCAGTGAACCTTTCTGAGTATCCCTCAATGTGGAGAAACTTTTCATCTTTAACCTAGACATTTTATCATCGGTGCTGTATAGATGGAGAAGTCTAGAGGCTACTGTAAAAATAAAACTGAAAACCAGAAGCAGGAGGCTTAAATCCAAAGCCTGAAAACATTAGAGAACTCTTGAATTCAGGGAACATTAAGCAATAGGAGCTCATCAAAGGCCTTCATACCTACACCGAAACCAAGCTCCACCCAAGGGCCAACAAGTTCCAAAACAAGACATACCACGCAAATTCTCCAGCAACACAAGAACACTCCCCTGAGCTTCAATATACAGGCAGCTCAAAATTATTCCAAAACCTTTGATGTCTCATAACCCATTATGGGTCACTCCACTGCACTCCAGAGAGAAGAAACCTAGCTCCACCCACCAAAACTCCAACACAAGCCTCCCTAACCAGGAAACCTTGACAAGCCACTGATAGAACCCCACCCAAAGTGAGGAAGCTCCATAATAAAGAGAACTCCACAAATTACCAGAATATAAAAAGGCCACCCCAAACGCAGCAATATAACCAAGATGAAGAGACAGAGGAATACTCAGCAGGTAAAGGAACAGGAAAGTTGCCTACCAAACCAAACAAAAGAGGAAGAAGTAGGGAATCTACCGGAGAAGGAATTCCGAATATTGATAGTGAAAATGATCCAAAATCTTGAAATCAAAAATGGAATCACAGATAAATAGCCTAGAGACAAGGAATGAGAAGATGCAAGAAAGGTTTAACAAGGACCTAGAAGAAATAAAAAAGAGTCAAAATATAATGAATAATGCAATAAATGAGATCAGAAACACTCTGGAGGCAACAAATAGTAGAATAACGGAGGCAGAAGATAGGATTAGTGAAATAGAAGATAGAATGGTAGAAATAAATGAATCAGAGAGGAAACAAGAAAAACAAATTAAAAGAAACGAGGACAATCTCAGAGACCTCCAGGACAATATGAAACGCTCCAACATTCGAATTATAGGAGTCCCAGAAGAAGAAGACAGAAAGAAAGATCATGAGAAAATCCTTGAGGAGATAATAGTTGAAAACTTCCCTAAAATGGGGGAGGAAATAATCACCCAAGTCCAAGAAACACAGAGAGTTCCAAATAGGATAAACCCAAGGTGAAACACCCCAAGACACATATTAATCAAATGAACAAAGATCAAACACAAAGAACAAATATTAAAAGCAGCAAGGGAAAAACAACAAATAACACACAAGGGGATTCCCATAAGGATAACAGCTGATCTTTCAATAGAAACTCTTCAGGCCAGGAGGGAATGGCAAGACATACTTAAAGTGATGAAAGACAATAACCTACAGCCCAGATTACTGTACCCAGCAAGGATCTCATTCAAATACGAAGGAGAAATCAAAAGCTTTACAGACAAGCAAAAGCTGAGAGAATTCAGCACCGCCAAACCAGCTCTCCAACAAATTCTAAAGGGTATTCTCTAGACAGGAAACACGAAAAGGGTGTAGAAACCCAAACCCAAAGCAATAAAGTAAATGGTAACGGGATCATACTTATCAATAATTACCTTAAACGTAAATGGGTTGAACGCCCCAACCAAAAGGCAAAGACTGGCCGAATGGATACAAAAACAAGACCCCTCTATATGCTGCTTACAAGAGACCCACCTCAAAACAAGGGACACATATAGACTGAAAGTGAAGGGCTGGAAAAAGATATACCACGCAAATAGAGACCACAAGAAAGCAGGAGTGGCAATACTCATATCCGATAAAATAGACTTTAAAACAAAGGCTCTGAAAAGAGACAAAGAAGGCCACTAAATAATGATCAAAGGGTCAATCCAAGAAGAAGATATAACAATTATAAATATATATGCACCCAATATAGGAGCACCGCAATATGTAAGACAAATGCTAACAAGTATGAAAGGGGAAATCAACAATAACACAATAATAGTGGGAGACTTTAATACCCCACTCACACCTATGGACAGATCAACTAAACAGAAAATTAACAAAGAAACGCAAACTTTAAATGATACATTAGATCAGTTAGACCTAATTGATATCTATAGGACATTTCACCCCAAAACAATGAATTTCACCTTTTTTTCAAGCGCTCATGGAACCTTCTCCAGGATAGATCACATCCTGGGCCATAAATCTAAACTTGATAAGTTCAAAAAAATCTAAATCATTCCAAGCATCTTTTCTGACCATAATGCATTAAGATTAGATCTCAATTACAGGAGAAAAACTATTAAAAACTCCAACATATGGAGGTTGAACAACACACTTCTGAATAACCAACAAATCACAGAAGAAATAAAAAAAGAAATCAAAATATGCATAGAAACTAATGAAAATGAAAACACAACAACCCAAAACCTGTGGGACACTATAAAAGCAGTGCTAAGAGGAAAGTTCATAGCAATACAGGCATACCTCAAGAAACAAGAAAACAGTCAAATAAATAACCTAACTCTACAACTAAAGCAACTAGACAAGGAAGAATTGGAAAACCCCAGAGTTAGTGGAAGGAAAGAAATCTTAAAAATTAGGGCAGAAATAAATGCAAAAGAAAAGAGACCATAGCAAAAATCAACAAAGCCAAAAGCTGGTTCTTTGAAAGGATAAATAAAATTGACAAACCATTAGCCAGACTCATCAAGAAGCACAGAGAGAAAAATCAAATCAATAAAATTAGAAATGAAAATGGAGAGATCACAACAGACAACACAGAAATACAAAGGATCATAAGAGACTACTATCAGCAGTTGTATGCCAATAAAATGGACAACGTGGAAGAAATGGACAAATTCTTAGAAAAGTACAATTTTCCAAAACTGAACCAGGAAGAAATAGAAAATCTTAACAGACCCATCACAAGCACGGAAATTGATACTGTAATCAGAAATCTTCCAGCAAACAAAAGCCCAGGTCCAGATGGCTTCACAGCTGAATTCTACCAAAAATTTCGAGAAGAGCTAACATCTATCCTCCTCAAACTCTTCCAGAAAATTGCAGAGGAAGGTAAACTTCCAAACTCATTCTATGAGGCCACCATTACCCTAATACCAAAACCTGACAAAGATGTCACAAAAAAAGAAAACTACAGGCCAATATCTCTGATGAACATAGATGTAAAAATCCTCAACAAAATTCTAGCAATCAGAATCCAACAACACATTAAAAAGATCATACACCATGACCAAGTGGGCTTTATCCCAGGGATGCAAGGATTTTTCAATATCCACAAATCAATCAATGTAATTCACCACAGTAACAAATTGAAAAATAAAAACCATATGATTATCTCAATAGATGCAGAGAAGGCCTTTGACAAAATTCAACATCCATTTATGATAAAAACTCTCCAGAAAGCAGGAATAGAAGGAACATACCTCAACATAATAAAAGCTATCTATGACAAACCCACAGCAAACATTATCCTCAATGGTGAAAAATTGAAAGCATTTCCCCTAAAGTCAGGAACAAGACAAGGGTGTCCACTTTCACCGCTACTATTCAACATAGTTCTGGAAGTTTTGGCCACAGCAATCAGAGCAGAAAAAGAAATAAAAGGAATCCACATTGGAAAAGAAGAAGTAAAACTCTCACTGTTTGCAGATGACATGATCCTCTACATGGAAAACCCTAAAGACTCCACCAGAAAATTACTAGAGCTCATCAATGAATATAGTAAAGTTGCAGGATATAAAATCAACACACAGAAATCCCTTGCATTCCTATACACGAATAATGAGAAAGTAGAAAAAGAAATTAAGGAAACAATTCCATTCACCATTGCAACGAAAGGAATAAAATACTTAGGAATATATCTACCTAAAGAAACTAAAAACCTATATATAGAAAACTATAAAACACTGATGAAAGAAATCAAAGAGGACACTAATAGATGGAGAAATATACCATGTTCATGGATGGAAGAATCAATATAATGAAAATGAGTATACTACCCAAAGCAATTTACAAATTCAATGCAATCCCTATCAAGCTACCAGCCACATTTTTCACAGAACTAGAACAAATAATTTCAAGATTTCTATGGAAATACAAAAAACCTCGAATTGCCAAAGCAATCTTGAGAAAGAAGAATGGAACTGGAGGAATCAACTTGCCTGACTTCAGGCTCTACTACAAAGCCACAGTCATCAAGACAGTATGGTACTAGCACAAAGACAGACATATAGATCAATGGAACAAAATAGAAAGCCCAGAGATAAATCCACACACATATGGACACCTTATCTTTGACAAAGGAGGCAAGAATATACAATGGAGTAAAGACAATCTCTTTAACAAGTGGTGCTGGGAAAACTGGTCAACCACTTGTAAAAGAATGAAACTAGATCACTTTCTAACACCACACACAAAAATAAACTCAAAATGGATTAAAGATCTAAATGTAAGACCAGAAACTATAAAACTCCTAGAGGAGAACATAGGCAAAACACTCTCAGACATAAATCACAGCAGGATCCTCTATGATCCACCTCCCAGAATTCTGGAAATAAAAGCAAAAATAAACAAATGGGATCTAATTAAAATTAAAAGCTTCTGTACAACAAAGGAAAATATAAGCAAGGTGAAAAGACAGCCTTCTGAATGGGAGAAAATAATAGCAAATGAAGCAACTGACAAACAACTAATCTCAAAAATATACAAGCAACTTATGCAGCTCAATTCCAGAAAAATAAACGACTCAACCAAAAAATGGGCCAAAGAACTAAATAGACATTTCTCCAAAGAAGACATATGGATGGCTAACAAACACATGAAAAGATGCTCAACATCACTCATTATTAGAGAAATGCAAATCAAAACCACAATGAGGTACCACTTCACACCAGTCAGAATGGCTGCGATCCAAAAATCTGCAAGCAATAAATGCTGGAGAGGATGTGGAGAAAAGGGAACCCTCCTACACTGTTGGTGGGAATGCAAACTAGTACAGCCACTATGGAGAACAGTGTGGAGATTCCTTAAAAAACTGCAAATAGAACTACCTTATGACCTAGCAATCCCACTGCTTGGCATACACACCAAGGAAACCAGAATGGAAAGAGACACACGTACCCCAATGTTCATCGCAGCACTGTTTATAATAGCCAGGACATGGAAACAACCTAGATGTCCATCAGCAGATGAATGGATAAGAAAGCAGTGGTACACAATACACAATGGAGTATTACTCAGCCGTTAAAAAGAATTCATTTGAATCAGTTCTGATGAGATGGATGAAACTGGAGCCGATTATACAGAGTGAAGTAAGCCAGAAAGAAAAACACCAATACAGTATACTAACACATATATATGGAATTTAGGAAGATGGCAATGACGACCCTGTATGCAAGACAGCAAAAAAGACACAGATGTGTATAACGGACTTTTGGACTCAGAGGGAGAGGGAGAGGGTGGGATGATTTGGGAGAATGGCATTGAAACATGTATACTATCATGTAAGAATCGAATCACCAGTCTATGTCTGACGCAGGATACAGCATTCTTGGGGCTGGTGCATGGGGATGACCCAGAGAGATGTTATGGGGCGGGAGGTGGGAGGGGGGTTCATGTTTGGGAACGCATGTAAGAATTAAAGATTTTAAAATTTAAAAAATAAAAAACTAAAAAAAAAAAAAAAAGTTGAGTCTCACCTTGGCTGACCTAATATAAAATACAGTCCATGTCCTATTCAGAGAATAGGAGAAAGTCTGGACAGTTCCTAATTGTCTTTCTTGTGGCCTTGGTTGATAGAGAATCAAATTGTGGAAGTAGGACTACAAATATTTCCACACTATTTTGGAGAAGGCTGTTGTCAAGCTATGGAACATTATCAAATGAATCCAAATTACAAAAAATAAACAAAACACATATTTGTACAGCAGCATATTTTATTGCTAGAAAATCAAGACCCTAAGGACAGTTTTTGAATTATGAAGAGTAAATACCAGATTTAGAAATATAACATTGTCTCTTATAATAAAAGACACATTCTCATAATGTTGGGGAAAATTCTGCATATAATATAACTGTCCAGAAAATTGTGATGTTGATGGCAGATTCAAATAATTATGTCTATATACAGTATCTCAGTTATTGCCCAAATTTTGAAATTCTTGTCTTGTGTACCTATCTTCCTAGTACCTCTGTTGCGAAAGCATGGGTAATCATAGCAGATAAATGAGAATGTTTAGTTAATGAAAGGTTAGAATAGCAAATTAATGGAATGAAGGGATGGGAGAAATATCATTAAAACACAGTTAAGAATTAAGAAATATTTTACTTACCTAAAACAGTACTCAGTTCTTTCATCACTGTGTCTATTTTGATCTTCTCTTCATCTATAAGACACGGTAAAATTTAGACATTGATAAACCCCAACTCAGAAAAAAAGCAAAAGCTGCAAAGTTCTTAAATTAAGAAGTCAAGCCTGGATGAAGGCTATTGACTATGTTCTGTCCTTTTAAAATTTATGATTCCTGGACTTTAAAGGATAGCTCCATTATCTACAACAGGGATTTAGATTGCTTAAATCATAAAGTTTATCTTAGGCAAAATGTTTTCTAAGTCTCTTGGATTCATGTTTCTAACTTCATATTTCCCTAGTAATCACTAATAATATATGACTGGTATACATTTAAGGCTATTTTTTTTGGTATTATGTCATTTTATATAATTGGAAAAAGACAAAGAATGCCAGGAAAAGGAGCAATGAAGAGCAAATTGTGTGGTGAACTAAAGATTTTAAATTTTGCCTAAGGGAAAAATGCCATGTAGAGAATGGAAAGATGAGGCAAAAAAGGCTGGTTGGAGTTAACAGTTTAGATTTTGACATCAGACTGTCTGGATCTGGGAAAACAGCAGAAAAAAAGATGAAAATTCTGGCTCCACAAAGTTTATATTAATTTGTCTTGTTTATAACTGTATCTCTTTTGCATTCCAATTCCCTATGATGAAAGGACATCTTTTTTTGCTGTTAGTTCTGGAAGGTCTTGTAGGTGTTCATAAAACCGGTCTACTTCAGCCTTCTTCAGCATTAGTGGTTGAGGCATAGACTTGGATTATTGTGATACTGAATGGTTTGCCTTGGAAATGAACTGAGATCATTATTTCATTTTTGAAGCTGCACCCAAGTACTGCATTTTGGACTCTTGTTGACTATGAGGGCTACTCCATTTCTTCTAAGGGATTCTTGCCTGCAGTAGTAGATATAATGGTCACCTGAAGTAAACTTGCCCATTCTTATCCATTTTAGTTCACTGATTCCTAAGATGTTGTTATTCACTCTTGCCATCTCCTGCTCGACCATGTCCAATTTACCTTGATTCATGGACCTAACATTTCAGGTCCCTATGTAATATTGTTCTTCACAGCATCAGACTTTACTTTCACCACCAGACACATCCACAATTAAGTGCTTTTTCCATTGGCCCAACCACTTCATTCTTCCTGGAGCTATTAGTATGTCTTCCACTCTTCCCAGTAGCATATTGGACACCTGTCAACCTGGGGGGCTCATCTTCCAGTATCATGCGTGTGTGTGTGTGTTAGTCACTCAGTCATGTCTGACTCTGTGCGACCCCATGGACTGTAGCTCACCAGCCTCCTCTGTCCATGGGATTCTCTGGGCAAGAATATTGGAGTGGGTTGCCATTCCCTTCTCCAGGGAATCTTCCTGACCCAGGAATCTAACCCATGTCTCCTGAATTGCAGGCAGATTCTTTACCATCTGAGCCATTGGGGAATCCCTCTGGTATCATATCTTTTTACCATTTCATACCATTCATGTGGTTCTCATGGCAAGACTACTAGAGCAGGTTTGCCAATCCCTTCTCTCCAGTAGACATGTTTTGTCAGAACATTTCATTATGACCCATTCCTCTTGCATGGCCCTGCAAAGCATGGATCATAGCTTCATTGAGTTATACAAGCCCCTTTGCCATGACAAGGTTGTAATCCATGTAGGGGAACAAATGACTGGTCCAAAATTGGAAAAGAAGTTTGACAAGGCTGTATATTGTCACCCTGCTTATTTAACTTATATGCAGAGTACATCATGTGAAATGCAGGGCTGGATGAATCACAAGCTGGAATCAAGATTGCTGGAAAAAACTTCAGCAACCTCAGATATGCAGATGATACCACTCTAATGGCAGAAAGTGAAGAGGAACTAAGAGCCTCTTGATGAGGGTGAAAAAGAGTGAAAAGGATGGCTTAAACCTCCACATTTATCAAACTAAGATCATGGCTTCTGGTCCCATTGTGTGTGAGTGCATGCTTAGTCACTTCAGTCATGTCTGACTCTTTGCTGCCCTGTGGCCTATAGTCCACCAGGCTTCTCTGTCCATGGGATTCTCCAGGCAAAAATACCAGAGTAAGTTGAAATGCCCTCCTCCAGGGGATCTTCCCAACTTGGGGACTGAACCTGCGTCTGCCTGCATCTCTTGTATTACAGAGGGATGATTTACCCACTGAGCCACCTGGGAAGCCCCTGGTTCCAAGACTTTATGGCAAATACAAGGGGAAAAAATGGAAGCAATGGCAGATTTTATTTTCTTGGGCTCCAAAATCACTGCGGACAGAGACTGCAGCCATTAAATTAAAAGACACTTGCTCCTTGGAAGGAAACCTATGACAAACCTAGACAGCATATTAAAAAGCAGAGACATCACTTTGCCGACAGAAGTCTGTATAGTCAAAGCTACGATTTTTCCAGTAGTCAAGTACAGATGTGAGAGTCAGACCATAAAGAAGGCTCAGTGCCAAAGAATTGATGCTTTCAAATTGTGGTGCTGGAGAAGACTCTTGAGAGACACCTGGGCTGAGAGAAGATCAAACTAGTAAATTCTAAAGGAAGTCAACCCTGAATATTCATTGGAAGGACTGATGAAGCTAAAGCTCCAAAACTTCGGCTACCTGATGTGAAGAGCCAACCCATTGGAAAAAACCCTGATACTAGGAAAAGTGAAAGTGAAAGTCTTTCAGTCATGTACGACTCTTTGCAACCCTACAGACTATATGTATAGTCCGTGGAATTCACCAGGCCAGAATACTGAAGTGGGTAGCCTTTCCCTTCTTCAGGGGATCTTCCCAAGCCAGGGATCAAACCCAGGTCTCCCACATTGCAGGCAAATTCTTTACCAGCTGAGCCACAAGGGAAGCCCAAAGATTGAAGGCAAAAGGAAAAGAGGGTGACAGAAGATTAGATGGTTGGATGGCATCACCAACTCAGTGGACATGAATTTGAGTAAATTCCGGGAGACAGTGTAGGACAAGGAAGCGTGGCATGCTGCAGTCCATGGGGCTGCAAGGAGCAGGACATGACTTCATGACTGAACAACAACAACAATGGCTGTATCTCTAAGGCTGAATCAGAAAATGCTGGGTGTCAGGTGTTCAATAGATATCATACATGAATGAATAAATTGAATGAGAAAATTGATAAAAATGCTTAGCACTGTCTGGCATATTGGAAAACAATGCATAAAAGCTATGAGGGGGTCATTGATTTTTAATCTGAGGTCAGATTTTCACCTTAGTTATTAAGTCATCATGGCTAGTGTGATCAGAATGAACTTAAGGCAATAATATGGCTGACAGACCAGTCAGGAGGCTTCTGTAGTAGTCTTAGCCAGGATGATGAGTTTTGAATTAAGTAGCAGGGATAAAATTGAGATTTTGTTTTAAGGGAAAAGAGGAGGGAGTGTAAGTCAAAGATAATATGTGGATTCTTTCATGAGTAATTGTGGTGGGTTATAGGGATACAGAAATGTTGCTGTTCAGTCACTCAGTCATGTCTGACTCTCTGTGACCCCATGAACTGCAGCATGCCAGGCTTCCCTGTCCTTCAGCATCTCCTGGAACTTGCTCAAACCCATGTCCATTGAGTCAGTGATACCATCCAACCATCTCTTCCTCTGTCGTCCCCTTCTCCTCCCACCTTCTCTCTTTCCCAACATGAGGGTCTTTTCCAATGAGTCAGTTCTTCACATCAGGTGGCCAAAGTTTGGCACTTCAGCTTCAGCTTCAGTCCTTCTAATGAATATTCAAGACCGATTTCCTTTAGGATTGACTGGTTTGATCTCCTTCCTGTCCAAGGGACTCTCAATCTCCTCCAACACCACAGTTCAAAAGCATCAATTTTTCGGTGCTCAGCCTTCTTTATGGCCCAACTCACATCTGTACGTGACTACTGGAAAAAACCATAGCTTTGACAAAAATACACACACACACACACATACACAAAACACAGACACACACACAACCCCCATCCCCAAGAATTAGAAATGAATTTAATATGGAGAATAGTTACGTTTTATATGTTGAGTTGAGATTGCCAGTGGACAATCTATGTCTCAATAGAAATTTATTGATACAAGAGAAGATCTCTTAATTGATCTGCATTTAAACAGTCTGACAGACTGAACTTCATTCTTCATTCTTACTGCAAAATATTTAGACTGATACTAATGGAATGCCATAATTTTCATATCTAGTAGGTTATGCTTTAGTAAGCCAGTACATCTGTGTTCTTATGGGTTGAGTTTTTGAGTTTATTTCTAGACTTGTTTATAAATAGTTATACTTATTAAATTGGTGATAATGTAATCATTATGTAAACTGATGAACTATAAATAGAAAAATGAGTTATCATAAAAACAAATTTGAATAATTTGGAAAGTTTATGTGAAGGCAAGTTTACTAAAAAATAGTTCTGTTGAATTTGGTGTGGATAGGTAACTGTAGAAAGACTGAAGAAAGAATTAAAATCTAGATGGACTCTAAGATTTCTGCTCAACTTAAAAAAAAATCACTTTGCTCCACTTAAGAGAAACTAAAAATGGGAGAGTAGATGATAAATGGGTATGTTTGTGCAAGAAAATCCCCCCAAAGCATAACTACATTAAATAAAAATGACATTGGCCCAATTTTTTTCAGTCAAATAAAAAATTTAAAGTAGGTAAATATCATTTTTATGATTCTTTATTTTAGCTGGATTTTTAGATTATCTGACCAGCCACTTGACCTTGTCATACTAGATAAAAAGATTTTCCTAGACTGAAATGCATAGAATAAGTACAGGTATAAGATTAACAGTTAACTGCCAACAAGGCATCCAATAATACTCAATAGGAAAATGACAGTCTCTTTATTAAACAGAGCTCAGAAAACTGGATAACCACATGCAAAATAATGAAACTGGACTACTTATTCTATACCACTCACAAAAAACAGGGTCAAAATGGATTATACAGTTAAATGCAACACCTGAACCTGTAAAACTCCTGAAAAAATACACAGGGAAAAATCTCTTTGATGCAAATCTTGGCAATGAGTTCTTGGATATGACAACAAAAGCACAAGCAACAACAACAAAAAATAAACCAGTGAGATGATATGAAACCAAAAGGCTTCTGCACAGCAAAAGAAACAATAAGCAAAATAAAAAGGCAAGCTATGGAATGGGAGAAAATATTTGCAAACCACATATCTAATAAGGAATTAATATGAAATATATAATATTCAAAATGTATACTCAATATAAAAATGATTCAATTAAAATGGGCAGAGGGACTGAACAATCATCTTTGTATGTCAGAGAAGGCATACAATGGCCATCATGTACATGAAAAGAAGTTCAATGTCACTAATTACCAGAGATATACAAAACCAAAATGAGCAATTTTGGTTGAGCTGGGATTGAGTTGGGATAGTTGAGTTAAGTTTGTTTGGACTGAGTCTTTATTTATGCTTCCTTCAGTAGATTTGCATTTGCCAGGTATTTACCAAGTACTTTACTGTACTAAGATTTGGCAGAAAACTTTCTTGGAAATAAAATTCATTTTAAAATACAAAGCAAAAGGTGAAGAATGAAGGCTGTCAGATTAAGATTTGGGTCTAAAGCAGAAACAATTTGAAATTATAGGTAACAAAAGTAATGATGAGCTAACACTTCACAACTGTAAGAATGACTATTATCATTCTAACAAAAGACAAGAGATAAATGCTGGGGAGGATGTGTAGAAGAGGGAATATTTGTTCACTGTAAACTGGTACAGCCACTGTGGAAAACAGCATGGAAGGTCCTCAAGAAATTAATAACAGATGTACCATATGATCCTTGGACTGCAAAGAGATCAAACCAGTCAATCCTAAAGGAACTCAGTCCTGAATATTGATTGGAAGGACTGATGCTGAAGCTGAAGCTCCAATACTTTGCTACCTGCGAAGAACTGACCCATTGGAAAAGACCCTGATGCTGGGAAAGACTGAAGGCAGAAGAAGGGGACAACAGAGGATGAGAGGATGAAATGAGTTGGTTGGCATCACCAACTCAATGGACATGAGTTTAAGCAGGCTCTTGGAGTTGGTGATGGACAGAGAGGCCTGACATGCTACAGTCCATGGGGTCACAAAGAGTTGGACATGACTGAGCAACTGAACTGACCATATGATCCAACAATTTCACTTGTGGGTATATATACAAAGCAAATGAAAACAGAATTTCAAAGAGACATATGTGCTTCCATGTTCATTACAGCATTATTCACAATAGTCAAGATATGAAAACAAACTAAGTATCTGTCAATGGATGAATAAAGAAGATGTGATGTATTATACACAATGAATAGTTATTCAGTCATGATAATGAATATCTTCCCATGTGTGATAACATGGATGGACTCTGAGTGCATTATGCTAACTGAAACAAATCAGACTGAGAGAGACTAATATATGATACCACCCACAAAAAATACATAGATGTATACATACATATAAAAGCAGAGCCCACAGAAACAGAGAATGAGAGTTACCAGGGTCTGGGGGGTTGGAGAAATGGGGAGACGTTGGTCAAAGGGTACAAGCTTCCAGTTATAAGGTGAACAAATTCTGAGTATCTAATGTATAGAATGCTACATTTTATATGATAAAAACTGTAGTTAATAATACTAATTGTATACTTGAAATCTGTTTGGAGACTAAATCTTAACTGTTAGAAAAGAATTATAATAATGTGATATGTTGGAGGTGTCAGCTAACACTATGGTGATAGTCATTTTGCAATATATGTCTATCAAATCAACAGACTGTGCACCTTAAACTTACACCATGTTACACGTCAATTGTATCTCAGTAAAGATGGACAGAAAAAAAAAGACTCAATAAGCCTGAAAAAGTATGAGTGATTACAATGCTCACCATCACATGGTAGTTTTTCTATCAAATCCATGAATTCTTCTTCTGTGATGTTGATTCCCATGCTTTCTAAAAAAGTGTCCAGCTTATTGACATCAATACTGCCTCCTAAATAATAGAGGATAGGAAAGAAATATAGTAAAAGTGAATGATTCTAAAATACATTCAGTCTATATTAACATTCATCTTTACTGAGCATGTATTTTATTACAATAAAAATACTTCATTCATTTCTTAGTATTATTGTTAACATTTTCAAGACAAACACAAAAATGTCAGTCTTGTTCAGCTAATACAATAAAAATTAGAATTAATTACCTCCAATTTTGTGTTGGGAATATTGAAAAGCTAGAGCTAGAGGTGACTGACATAATATTCTGCAAAATAGTCATTATTTTTGTTGCCTATACTTTCAAATTGTTTCTGCTTTAGACCTAAATCTTAATCTGACAGCCTTCGATTCTTCACCTTTTGTTTGTATTTTAAAATGAATTTTATTTCTCTGGGGCTGAGTTATGAAAATTTAGAAAGTTTCCTGCCAAATCTTAGTACAGAAAAGTACTTGGTAAATACCTGGCAAAATGCAGATCTACTGAAGGAAGCATAAAGACAGACTCAATTATGCAGGAAAGGAGGATTTATATTTTGCCAACAGAAATAAAGGTTTCAGATTAAGTCTTTTTAGCATGCTTCTTACTCACGTTTGAGAGATTTTATGCCCTTCATCAACCTTTTCTGATACACTTTTCCATCAGCTATAAAAAAACAAGATATTTTAGAAATGAATTTTAGAAAAGAATTTAGGAATCAAAAGGTAGTACAAATCTCTTAATTTCAGAAAGAAAGAATTTAGAAAATTTTGCCTGAAGAACATTTAAAATGCAAATAGATAACAGATATACCAAAATGTTCACTCACAGTGGTAAAGGATTACAAAGCTAATCATAATAAGGAGATGTTCTTTTTTTTTACTGTATTGACAATGCAAGGAAAATAATATTCTCAAATACTATTTGTGAGAGTTCAAATTACAATATTCTGGAAGGAAATGTGGTAAAACAAAATATTTTGCAACTCTATTTAAAGGAATACAATCTCACTAAATTTTAGGATGTTTGCCAAAATGTACCTACAAGGTTGCCAAAAATAAAAAGGATGCCTATTTATAGATGAAGAACTGGAAAAATAAACCTCAGATTTTTTACATTATTTACTGCTTTGAGGTAGGAAGAAAGATGGTTCTGTTTTTGCTTACCTGCATTATCAAGGTTTCTATGATGAAGACATATGAAATTGTGAAGAAATAAGCATTATAAATAAATTTATATACTCACAATATTATGTATGAATGTATGTATCTGGCTATCTATCTTAAAAACACCAGAAGGAAAGGTTTCAAAATATTAATAGTGGTTATCTTTGTGTTATGAAATTAAAAACATTTTTTATTTTCCTAAATTTTAAAATTTCATTTAACTAGATAGTTAAGAACTGCAGTTTTTTCTGAATGTACAAAATTATCCACTTATTGGTAAAATATACATTTTATGCTGCAGAAACACACATAGCTATTTTTGTTGTTGTTGTTTTTTATCTTCTCTTTACTCCTGTTTCTCTTGCTCCTTCTTTCTTCTTCTTTTTGGTGGTGGTGGTGTGTGTGTGCTCAGTCATATCTGACTACCACCAGGCTCCTCTGTCCATGGAATTTTCCATGGGTTGCCATTTCTTCCTCTGGGGGAATCTTCCTGACCCAGGGATCTAACCCACACTCGTGTCTTCTGCTTTAGCAGGTAGATTCTTTACCAACTGAGCCACCTGGGACATACCCTTCTTCTTTTTTAAAAAATAATCTGTTTTCAAATCCAGCTGATTAACAACCTGAGGGCTCAGGGATGAACTTTGTTTTTGATAGCAAAGGCAAAACTTATAATTTATAGCTGAAAAGGTTAGATTGATGATTTTTAAATACAAATCTAAGCAATGAACCTTTTCTTTATATTAGCATTAACTTTTTAACAGTTTTCAAGCATTTTCACTCTATTTTGGAATTTTTCAAATATTTCCACAAAATCAGACTTCTTTAAAAACCCAGAATAGCACCCACAAATCTTACCATTAACTGGCAGTGTCTCCAGCAAATTCAAGCGTTCATTAGATGTGAGCTTAATCCCCAAGTTTCCCAAAACATTTTCAAGTTTACTAGCATCAACTTTGTCTCCTTTGAAAGAAAAAAAGGATTAACAGATGGTAATTTTAGGACATCATAGTTATCTAAAAAATTTAAAAACTGGCTCATTTAATGTTATCCTCACTTCCATATTCTCACATATTTGAACAGTGTTTACAGATAGTGAATCAGAATTTATTCCGTTATACTTCATAAAGAGAGTAGTCTCTTAAGCCTAATGACAAGACATCATTGAAGAAAATTAGATTATGCAATAGGTCAGTAATTTAAAGAATCTAGTCTTTTTTATTTTTAATGCTGAAATCATGAGATTACTATGGCAATCCTATCAATTAAATTTTCTAAAAATATCCACCTTCCTATATTCTGTGGCTATCTAGATTTTGGCTATGTAAACTAATAGCTATTAACTCAAAAGCTTGCAGGAGCCTGGAGATAGAAAAAATGAGTGAAACTGGCTATAGTGAAGTGGACAGCACATGCCTTGTCCAAAAAAACATGCTAGCTATTGTGAAGGAATTCAGATCTTATAAAACTTGACTACAGATTGAATTAAACTCATGGATGTCTAATTTGTGACCACTGATCTAAACACTGGTTAAAACCAGCATAATATTGCTGGAAATAACAGAAAATATAATTCATTATTCAAACATCACCACTATTTTCATGGCTGAGTCCTAGATAATCTGAAGTCAAATAAGAAGAAAAGTTAAGGTATACATATTTCATAATAAATATGTAAAGTATCAACATTAATAAGTTTACCTTGTAGGTTACAGGTTTATTTTTCATTATTATTATTTTTTTTATTATTTTTTTTTAAATTTTTTTTTATTTTTTTATTTCTTTTATTTTTAGTTTTTTATTTTTTACATTTTAAAATCTTTAATTCTTACATGCATTCCCAAACATGAACCCCCCTCCCACCTCCCTCCCCATAACATCTTTCTGGGTCATCCCCATGCACCAGCCCCAAGCATGCTGCATCCTGCGTCAGACATAGACTGGCGATTCAATTCACATGATAGTATACATGTTAGAATGTCATTCTCCCAAATCATACCACCCTCTCCCTCTCCCTCTGAGTCCAAAAGTCCGTTATACACATCTGTGTCTCTTTCCCTGTCTTGCATACAGGGTCGTCATTGCCATCTTCCTAAATTCCATATATATGTGTTAGTATACTGTATTGGTGTTTTTCTTTCTGGCTTACTTCACTCTGTATAATCGGCTCCAGTTTCATCCATCTCATCAGAACTGATTCAAATGAATTCTTTTTAACCGCTGAGTAATACTCCATTGTGTATATGTACCACAGCTTTCTTATCCATTCATCTGCTGATGGACATCTAGGTTGTTTCCACGTCCTGGCTATTATAAACAGTGCTGCGATGAACATTGGGGTACATGTGTCTCTTTCAGTTCTGGTTTCCTCGGTGTGTATGCCCAGCAGTGGGATTGCTGGGTCATAAGGTAGTTCTATTTGCAATTTTTTAAGGAATCTCCACACTGTTCTCCAAAGTGGCTGTACTAGTTTGCATTCCCACCAACAGTGTAGGAGGGTTCCCTTTTCTCCACACCCTCTCCAGCATTTATTGCTTGCAGATTTTTGGATCGCAGCCATTCTGACTGGTGTGAAGTGGTACCTCATTGTGGTTTTGATTTGCATTTCTCTAATAATGAGTGATGTTGAGCATCTTTTCATGTGTTTGTTAGCCATCCGCATGTCTTCTTTGGAGAAATGTCTATTTAGTTCTTTGGCCCATTTTTTGATAGGGTCGTTTATTTTTCTGGAGTTGAGCTGCAGAAGTTGCTTGTATATTTTTGAGATTAGTTGTTTGTCAGTTGCTTCATTTGCTATTATTTTCTCCCATTCAGAAGGCTGTCTTTTCACCTTGCTTATAGTTTCCTTTGTTGTGCAGAAGCTTTTAATTTTAATTAGATCCCATTTGTTTATTTTTGCTTTTATTTCCAGTATTCTGGGAGGTGGATCATAGAGGATCCTGCTGTGATTTATGTCTGCGAGTGTTTTGCCTATGTTCTCCTCTAGGAGTTTTATAGTTTCTGATCTTACATTTAGATCTTTAATCCATTTTGAGTTTATTTTTGTGTGCGGTGTTAGAAAGTGATCAATTTATTTAATTGGTGGCTAATTACTTTACAATATTGTAATATTGAGAAAACACTATGCAAAATATAATACAGGGTATGAATTCAATTTAATATGTTTTACTAATGTCTTACTCACCTGAAAAAGGTTTCACTTCATTCATCACCTTTTCCAGATCAACTTTACCATTAACTGTAAGAAAAGGAATAAATTAGATAGAAATACAACAAGGAATGTAAGAAAACAATGTTGTATACAGCAGATGAATTTAGCAGCATTTATTTGTTGTAGAGGGCTTCCCAGGTGGCACTAATGGTAATGAATCTGCCTGCAATGCAGGAGACTTAAGAGGCTTGGGTTCAATCCCTGAGTTAGGAAGATCCCCTGGAGGAGGGCATGGTAACCCACTCCAGTATTCTTGCCTGGAGAATCCCATGGACAGAGGAGTCTGGCAGGTTACAGTCCATAGGGCTGCATAGAGTTGGACACAACTGAAGTGACTTAGCATGCATGCATGCATTTGCTGCAGAAAAGCTAGCTTTTTGAAAGTACACATTTCTTTGTTGTTTTTCAGATGCTGAGTTATGTCTGACTCTCTGTGACTCCATAGACTGCAGCATGCTGGACTTCCCTGTCCTACTCTATCTCCTGGAGTGAATTTCTAGTGACAAATAAATATAAAATTCTAATTATAAAATCAATAAGCTATGATGAAGTGATGTACAGTATGGTTATTACAGTTAGTAATACAGTATTACATATTTGAAAGTTCCTAAGAGAATAGATCTTAAAGATCTCATCAAAGAAAAACATTTTGTAACTAGCCATGATGATGGCTGCCATTGGAGAACAGGTCTACTCTAGCTGAACTAAAATAGATAAAACAAAAGCTAGCCATACTGATATTAAGTACCTTTTCAATAAATACTGGTGCCAAGCATTAACAAATGTGGCTAAAGAGGTGGACTGTGAAACCTATCCATTCAGGAAAGGATGAGTAAAAAGAGCAGAGAGAGATACCTTGAAATCTTTCTCTAATTTGCACATGACACTAGCAAGAGTCAGCATGCGTCCTTTCTTTCAATCTGAATTTTTCTTCTAAGCTTTTAATAATACTTCTTGATGTCAAACAAGCATTTTAAATGACTATTAGATAGACATATGACTATTTTTTATGTAGGGTTCAATGATATCTAAAATGCTCACCATCAACTGGCAGATTTTGTGTTAGATCTTTGAGTTCCTTTTCAGTGAGGTTCATGCCCATGTTTTCCAAAACACTGTACACTTTACTAGAATCAATCTTCCCTCCTTATAAAAAGAGATATATAAGAAAAAGTTAATGTCTCTAAACTGTAAATTTTGAGCAATGAACAATTCCTGAGGTAATATTATGATTATCATTTTCATCCAAAAGACCAAAGCCTAATGAGATGTTTACAAGAGTACAAAGAATCAATAATGGAGTTAGGATTAGAGCTCATTATTTTCATCTTAATCTTCATGAGAAGCATATCCAGCATAAATATTTAAAGGTGATTGAATAACTTCTCAGAAAATTTTAGCAAGGTGACAATAATTCCAATATTACTAATGTTGTCTTGTTTTCATTGTGTTTAAGAGTCAACTTCTAGTTATGTTAAGGGATGCTGACCTTCCATTACAATTAAAATTTTTTAAAAAACAGGTTAAAAAGTAAATCATTTAAATAAAAAAATATTAATAGTAGTAGGAATGTTGTATGGATTTGACAGATATCATGAAGGAGGTATGTAATGATGGAAGAGTGGGAATCTTGCTTAGATCTGATCTCCATCCTGGACTGCTTCCTGTCCATCTCTTTCAGTTTATTGGTACCTTCACTTCCTCAGAGACTTTCTAGGTTTTTGTTGATTTTTTGTTTTGTCTGAATGTCAGATTACTAGTCTCTGCTGCTGATTTAACTGAGGATGTCCTAATTTTCCCTTTACTTTTGTCAACTTGGGCTCTGATAATTTCTTCCTATGTCAAAATTTGGATAGCATGGAAATTCTTTCCAGGTTACACCATAAGAAATGATCTCCTAAAGAACAGGTTGATCTATAAAATAAATAATACAAGTGTTGAGTGGCAGGGTTACCGTTTAATCACAAAGAAACAATGTAAATGCCAAACATGATGATCTCAGATTGATGTGCATTTTATTAGGTTTCTCACTCACCTTTAAGAAACTTTATACCATTCAGCAACCTTTTTTGATAGACCTTTCCCTCTGTAAGAGAAAGCACTATTCAGATCACAGAAGAGCAATGTGGAGTTTCCTAGACAGTATGAAACCAGTAATTCAGTAAGACATATTTTGTGAATTGACTTAGACATTTTCTGATTACTGACATGTAATGAAATTACATAAAGTGAGGATATTGTTAATCTACTATAGTGAAACACATCTT
Source organism: Ovis canadensis (assembly GCF_042477335.2). Lineage (NCBI taxonomy): Eukaryota > Metazoa > Chordata > Mammalia > Artiodactyla > Bovidae > Ovis > Ovis canadensis. Next base: position 55,069,224 of record NC_091255.1, on the reverse strand, counting down.
TTCCTTTTCTTTTGTGACATTTTCATTTTCCCCTATTAGATCATTCCCTTCTTTTTCTTATTCGTTCTCACTTAAATTTTGGATCTGTTGGTAGAATCAAAAATAATAAAAAATATAATTTAACCTTGATAATAGGAGTCATGATGCAATTGTTGATTCTCAAACTAAAACTTAATGGCACAGATAATATTTTAAGATATAATAGCACCATTTAAGAATACATTTGAATCAGTTCTAATGAGGTGAATGAAACTGGAGCCAATTATACAGAGTGAAGGAAGCCAGAAAGAAAAACACCAATACAGTATACTAACGCATATATATGGAATTTAGAAAGATGGTAACGATAACCCTGTGTGCGAGACAGCAAAAGAGACACAGATGTATAGAACAGTCTTTTGGACTCTGTGGGAGAGGGAGAGGGTGGCATGATTTGGGAGAATGGCATTGAAACATGTATATTATCATATGTGAAACGAATCACCAGTCCAGGTTCGATGCATGATACTGGATGCTTGGGGCTGGTGCACTGGGATGACCCAGAGGGATGGTATGGGGAGGGAAGTGGGAGGGGGTTCAGGATGGGGAACACATGTACACCTGTGGTGGATTCATGTTGATGTACGGCAAAACCAATACAATATTGTTAAAAAAACAAAGTAATTAGCCTCCAATTAAAATAAATAAATTTATATTAAAAATTATGTAAAACAGATTCAAACATTATTTTTGATAGGCAATGAGGTAGAGGTAATTTCAGAAATTTTCACAATTTAACAATAATATTCCCTAGATGACTACAGTTTATTAGAAATACTCACTATCAACTGGCAGATTATTCACCAGTTCTGATAGTTCTTTATCTGTGAGCTCTATTCCCATATTTCCTAGAACTGTTTCCATGTCATTGACATCAACTTCCTCCCCTTCAAACAAAAATAACAAATAGAAATGGTAACATGTGAGTTTTTAAAGAACTATTTAATTATTCTATATAATAATGAAATCTATTATTGTTTAACTATTAGCCCTAACTAATCAATGACTTTATTAAGTTGAGTGAGTCCTGTTTGGCTACAGTTATGGCAGAAAATTGAAGTGTTTATTTCTTTAACTTTATTAATAGTAGACACAAAAGAACACAGTACATGGAAATGGATTTTCATAATTTTCTATTTGGGGGACTACCAGCAAAGTAATGAAACTATTTTTATTCCTTTAACATGTATTTTTAGTAAATATTTTAGATTAATTTGGAAAAAATTAGATCATAGGATCTAACAAAATGTGGCACTATGTTTTGTTGTTAAAACATTGATAGGATAGGTGTTAGCACACCCGTGGTGGATTCATGTTGATATATGGCAAAACCAATACAGTATTGTAAAGTAAAATAAAGTAAAATAAAAAAAAAATAATGAGAGAAAAATGTAATAAAATATTTGAATCACTGCAAAAAAATTGGTAAGCCAGTCTAAGAAATCAAATCACAATCATTTTACTAGAAAATAGCATACTTTAAAAAGAAATAGAAAGTACCAGGAAAAAATACAAAATTGTATAAAGAATTAGAATCATATGTATTTGGTAAGTTCTTCCTCACCTGTAACATCTTCTATTCTATCCATCACATTTTTCAGATCAACCTTCTTATAGGCTGTAAAACACAGTTTAATTAGGGGAAAACAAGAATAAAGACTCAGGAAAAAATCCATAGAATAGGAGGTGTTTTTATCTAAGAGTTATTATTACTATAAGATGACCAAGGAAAATATATACACTTAAAATGAAGATTTAACAGTAAACAATGAATAAATAACCTACAAAAGGTGCTACTGAAAAATAAAAATTCAAATTATGAATATAAGTTTATTTTACCTAATATTCAAGAAAATTCAGGTTATAGATAGTCCATAGAATCAATGCTGACTTTTATTTATGTATTTATTTATTTGGTTGGGTTAAACTTTTTTTTCTTTTTTTTTAAAATTTTTTAAATTTTAAAATCTTTAATTCTTACATGCATTCCCAAACATGACCCCCCCTCCCACCTCCCTCCCCACACCATCTCTCTGGGTCATCCCCATGCACCAGCCCCAAGCATGCTGCACCCTACGTCAGACATGGACTGGCGATTCAATTCTTACATGATAGTATACATGTTAGAATTCCCATTCTCCCAAATCATCCCACCCTCTCCCTCTCCCTCCGTGTCCAAAAGTCCGTTATACACATCTGTGTCTTTTTTCCTGTCTTGCATACAGGGTCGTCATTGCCATCTTCCTAAATTCCATATATATGTGTTAGTATACTGTATTGGTGTTTTTCTTTCTGGCTTACTTCACTCTGTATAATTGGCTCCAGTTTCATCCATCTCATCAGAACTGATTCAAATGAATTCTTTTTAACGGCTGAGTAATACTCCATTGTGTATATGTACCACAGCTTTCTTATCCATTCATCTGCTGATGGACATCTAGGTTGTTTCCATGTCCTGGCTATTATAAACAGTGCTGCGATGAACACTGGGGTACATATGTCTCTTTCAATTCTGGTTTCCTCAGTGTGTATGCCCAGCAGTGGGATTGCTGGGTCATAAGGTAGTTCTATTTGCAATTTTTTAAGGAATCTCCACACTGTTCTCCATAGTGGCTGTACTAGTTTGCATTCCCACCAACAGTGTAGGAGGGTTCCCTTTTCTGCACACCCTCTCCAGCATTTATTGCTTGCAGATTTTTGGATCGCACAATGCTGACTTTTAAAAATGTGTTGGGATGTGATTTTCTGAGAAAATGAAATTATTGCACACTATGGCTTCCTTCATTTTCTTGGGCTCCAAAATCACTGCAGATGGTGACTGAAGCCATGAAATCAAGACACTTGCTCCTTGGAAGAAAAGCTATGACAAACCTAGACAGTGTATTAAAAAGCAGAGACATCATTTTGCCGACAAAGTCCACATACTTAGAGCTATGGTTTTTCCAGTAGTCATGTACAGGTGTGAGAGTTGGACCATAAAAGAAGGCTGTTCATCTTTCTAAATTCCATATATATGCGTTAGTATACTCTATTGGTGTTTTTCTTTCTGGCTCCCGTTTCATCCACCTCATTAGAACTGATTCAAATGTATTCTTTCTGGCTGAGGGATGATTTGGGAGAATGGCATTGAAACACGTATAATATCATATATGAAATGAATCACCAGTCCAGGTTCAATGCATGATACTGGATGCTTGGGGCTGGTGCACTGAGACGACCCAGAGGGATGGTATGGGGAGGGAGGAGTGAGGGGGGTTCAGGATGGGGAACACGTGTATACCTGTGGCAGATTCATGTTGATGTATGGCAAAACCAATACAATATCGTAAAGTAATTAACCTCCAATTAAAATAAATTAATTTATATTTTTTAAAAAAGAAGGCTGTTCAGTTCAGTTCAGTCGCTCAGTCATGTCCAACTCTTTGTGGCCCCATGAATCGCAGCACACCAGGCCTCCCTGTCCATCACCAACTCCCGGAGTTCACTCAGACTCATGTCCATCGAGTCAGTGATGCCATCCAGCCATCTCATCCTCTATCATCCTCTTCTCCTCCTGCCCCCAATCCCTCCCAGCATCAGAGTCTTTTCCAATGAGTCAACTCTTCGCATGAGGTGGCCAAAGTACTGGAGTTTCAGCTTTAGCATCATTCATTCCAAAGAAATCCCAGGGTTGATCTCCTCTAGAATGGACTGGTTGGATCTCCTTGCAGTCTAAGGGACTCAAGAGTCTTCTCCAACACCACAGTTCAAAAGCATCAATTCTTCAGTGCTCAGCCTTCTTCACAGTCCAACTCTCACATCCATATGTGACTACTGGAAAAACCATAGCCTTTCTAGACGGACCTTTGTTGGCAAAGTAATGTCTCTGCTTTTTAATATGCTATCTAGGTTGATCATAACTTTTCTTCCAAGGAGTAAGTGTCTTTTAATTTCATGGCTTCAGTCACCATCTGCAGCGAGTGCTGAAGAATTCATGCTTTCAAACTGTGGTGCTGGAGAAGACTCTTGAGAGTCCCTCTTGGACAGCAAGGAGATGAAACTAGTCAATCCTACAGGAAATCAACCCTGAATAAAATTCTTTAGAAGGACTGATGCTGAAGCTGAAGCTCTAATACTTTGGCCACCTGATGAGAAGAGTTGACTCAATGGAAAAGAATCTGATGCTGGGAAAGACTGAGGGCAAGGGGAGAAGCGGGTGACAGAGGATGAGATAGGTGGATGGCATCAGTGACTCAATGGACCTGAAGTGAAGGACAGGGAAGCCTGCCGTGCTGCAGTTCATGGGGTCGCAAAAAGTCAGACACGACTTAGCAACTGAACAACAGCAGCAACAACGACAACATGGACTACTTTAAACTCTGAAAAAAGATATATAAAAAATAAATTTTGAAAAAAAATGATTGTTTTTTTTAAGAGTTCCTTTAAATACTTTGAAGCCCAAATTATTCTATTTCAAATGGCCTATCATTATTATTCATGTAAAATTTTTCTTCCTCAATTATGAAATGGTCTAACTCTGCTAAGTCCACATTTGTTAGTGGCTTTGTGTGATTGAAGCAGTCCTTCAGCTTTATTTTCACTTATTTTTTGAAATTATACATCTTTTCTAATATTTGTAAGGATTGATACCTTGTGTTGCCACATGTTGATGCAGTGGGCAAATGAAGGCTAGTGCTAATCTGTAAGGAATGTTTGCTAGGGGCCACGTGATGTGAAGAGCTGACTCATTTGAAAAGACCCTGATGCTAGGAAAGATTGAAGGTGGGAGAAGAGGACGACAGAGGATGAGGTGGTTGGATGGCATCACCGACTCAATGGACATTAGTTTGGGTAAACTCCGGGATTTCGTGATGGACAGGGAGGCCTGGCGCAAAGAGTTGGACACGACTGAGCGACTGAACTGAACTGAATTATGTAAGTGGTCAGTTTAGTGAATCTCTTGAAACTAAATGGTGGATAAGAACTCAGCCAAAGCCCTATCACTTGACACATAATTTACATCCATCTCAAATTAAAAACAGAATAAACTGAGTTATAGAAATTTAAACATACTTTTCATAACAAATTTTAAAAAATACACAAACATATAAATAGTCCCTCTTTTTACTTCTCACTGTCATTACCATACCTCACCATTTATAACTGCTTTCTGTATATTCTTCCAGATTTTTCCTTAGTTTACAAAAGTATACTATATATCTTTTTAGAAAATTAATAACACTATACATATTATTTTATAATTTTTTGCTACAGTGACCAAAAAAGAATGCATGAATCAATGGTTGGACAAACTGGGTTAAACTCCAAATTGATGTCAGTAATAGAAGGATCAGCAAAAAAACACATTGCAGATCTTATTTTGTAAAACCAGAGAATAATAACCCCTCTCTCTTTCACTAGCACCCATTCCCAGCCCAAAATGTGTAAAGAAATAGATTACAGGCTTTACCTGGACAAAAACATGGAGCCATGTTACTGTTGTTCTCCTGAAAGTTAGTCAAAGGTTTCTTTTCAGGGGGAGGGTAACAAATAATTCAAACCTTTGCAACAGTCATAATTAATCCTGCAAGCTCAACCTCTGTTTAAAATCACACGTTTTTGCTTTTATTTCCAGGATTCTGGGGGGTGGATCATAGAGGATCCTGCTGTGATTTATGTCTGAGAGTGTTATGCCTATGTTCTCCTCTAGGAGTTTTATAGTTTCTGGTCTTACATTTAGATCTTTAATCCATTTTGAGTTTATTTTTGTGTGCGGTGTTAGAAAGTGATCTAGTTTCATTCTTTTACAAGTGGCTGACCAGTTTTCCCAGCACCACTTGTTAAAGAGATTGTCTTTACTCCATTGTATGTTCTTGCCTCCTTTGTCAAAGATAAGGTGTCCATATGTGTGTGGATTTATCTCAAAAATATACGAGCAACTTCTGCAGCTCAATTCCAGAAAAATAAACGACCCAACCAAAAAATGGGCCAAAGAACTAAATAGACATTTCTCCAAAGAAGACATATGAATGGCTAACAAACACATGAAAAGATGCTCAACATCACTCATTATTAGAGAAATGCAAATCAAAACCACAATGAGGTACCACTTCACACCAGTCAGAAGGCTGCGATCCAAAAATCTGCAAGCAATAAATGCTGGAGAGGGTGTGGAGAAAAGGGAACCCTCCTACACTGTTGGTGGGAATGCAAACTAGTACAGCCACTATGGAGAACAGTGTGGAGATTCCTTAAAAAATTGCAAATAGAACTACCTTATGACCCAGCAATCCCACTGCTGGGCATACATACCGAGGAAACCAGAATTGAAAGAGACACATGTACCCCAATGTTCATCGCAGCACTGTTTATAATAGCCAGGACATGGAAACAACCTAGATGTCCATCAGCAGATGAATGGATAAGAAAGCTGTGGTACATATACACAATGGAGTATTACTCAGCCGTTAAAAAGAATTCATTTGAATCAGTTCTGATGAGATGGATGAAACTGGAGCCAATCATACAGAGTGAAGTAAGCCAGAAAGAAAAACACCAATACAGTATACTAACGCATATATACGGAATTTAGAGAGATTTCAATGACGACCCTGTATGCAAGACAGGAAAAAAGACACAGATGTGTAAAACGGACTTTTGGACTCAGAGGGAGAGGGAGAGGGAGAGGGTGGGATGATTTGGGAGAATGGCATTGAAACATGTATACTATCATGTAAGAATCGAATCACCAGTCTATGTCTGACGCAGGATACAGCATGCTTGCGGCTGGTGCACCGGGATGACCCAGAGAGATGTTATGGGGAGGGAGGTGGGAGGGGGGTTCATGTTTGGGAACGCATGTAAGAATGAAAGATTTTAAAATTAAAAAAAAATAAAAGAAATCAACCCTGAAAAAAAATAAAATAAAATAAAATAAATAAAATCACACGTTTTCCACAATGCTCACCACTCAGAAGATCCTTCAGGTGATCAAGTTCCTCTTCCGTAAGATTGACCTCCATGGCTTCTAACACAGTATCCAGGTTACTTACATGAACCTTTCCTCCTTGAAAACATGAAAGGAAAGGGAGAAAGGAAGAAAAATGGAATGATTCTAAAATATTTTAAAAACTTATAAATCATTTACTATCTTCAACTAACAGATATTATTGGTTCCCCCCATTCAGGTTTATTGAGATATATTAATAGTTGACATATAGCATTGCACAAGTTTAAGGTATACAACATAATGATTTGACACATATGTACATACTGCAAAATGATTACCAAAATAAAGGTAGTTAATGCAGTCACATTTCTCATAGTTATAATTTTGAGGTGAGAACTTTTGTTAAGATTTGCACTATTATTAACTTTCAAAAATACTATACAGTATTAACAATATTGTTAATAATAGTCATTGTGCTGTACATTACATCTCTAGAACTTACTCATCTTCCAACTGGAAATTTGCATTCTTTGATCACTTTCACCCATTCCCCTCCCCACCCCCAAACCTCTGGCAACTACCAATTTTCTATTTTTATGAGTTCAGTTTTTTAAGATACCACATGTAAATGAGATAACAAAATGTCCATCTTTTTCTCTCTGACTTATTTACTTCAGTTCAGTTCAGTTCAGTCGCTCAGTCGTGTCCGACTCTTTGTGACCCCATGATTCACAGCATGCCAGGCCTCCCTGTCCATCACCAACTCCTGGAGTTCACTCAGACTCAAGTGCGTCGAGTCAGTGATGCCATCCAGCCATCTCATCCTCTGTCGTCCTCTTCTGCTCCTGCCCCTAATCCCTCCCAGCATCAGAGTCTTTTCCAATGAGTCAACTCTTCGCATGAGGTGGCCAAAGTACTGGAGTTTCAGCTTTTGCATCATTCCTTCCAAAGAATACCCAGGACTGATCTCCTCTAGAATGGACTGGTTGGATCTCCTTGCAGTCCAAGGGACTCTCAAGAGTCTTCTCCAACACCACAGTTCAAAAACGTCAATTCTTCAGTGCTCAGCCTTCTTCCCAGTCCAACTCTCACATCCATACATGACTACTGGAAAAACCATAGCTTTGACTAGATGGACCTTAGTCGGCAAAGTAATGTTTCTGCTTTTGAATATGCTATCTAGGTTGGTCATAACTTTTTTTCCAAGGAGTAAGCGTCTTTTAATTTCATGGCTGCAGTCACCATCTGCAGTGATTCTGGAGCCCAAAAATATTAAGTCTGACACTGTTTCCACTGTTTCCCCATCTATTTCCCATGAAGTGATGGGGCCAGATGCCATGATCTTTGTTTTCTGAATGTTGAGCTTTAAACCAACTTTTTCACTCTGCTCTTTCACTTTCATCAAGAGGCTTTTTAGTTCCTCTTCACTTTCTGCCATAAGGGTGGTGTCATCTGCATATCTGAGGTTATTGATATTTCTCCCGGCAATCTTGATTACAGCTTGTGTTTCTTCCAGTCCAGCGTTTCTCATGATGTACTCTGCATAGAAGTTAAATAAGCAGGGTGACAATATACAGCCTTGACATACTCCTTTTCCTATTGGAACCAGTCTGTTGTTCCATGTCCAGTTCTAACTGTTGCTTCCTGGCCTGCATACAGATTTCTCAAGAGGCAGGTCAGGTGGTCTGGTATTCCCGTCTCTCTCAGAATTTTCCACAGTTTATTGTGATCCACACAGTCAAAGGCTTTGGCATAGTCAATAAAGCAGAAATAATGTTCTTCTGGAACTCTCTTGCTTTTTCCATGATCCAGTGGATGTTGGCAACTTGATCTCTGGTTCCTCTGCCTTTTCTAAAACCAGTTTGAACATCTGGAAGTTCACAGTTCACGTATTGCTGAAGCCTGGCTTGGAGAATTTTGAGCATTACTTTACTAGCATGTGAGATGAGTGCAATTGTGTGGTAGTTTGACCATTCTTTGGGGTTGGAATGAAAACTGACCTTTTCCAGTCCTGTGGCCACTGCAGAGTTTTCCAAATTTGCTGGCATACTGAGTGCAGCACTTTCACAGCATTATCTTTCAGGATTTGAGAGAGCTCACTGGAATTCCATCACCTCCACTAGCTTTGTTCGTAGTGATGCTTTCTAAGGCCCACTTGACTTCACATTCCAGGATGTCTGGCTCTAGATGAGTGATCACACCATCGTGATTATCTGGGTCATGAAGATCTTTTTTGTACAGTTCTTCTGTGTATTCTTGCCATCTCTTCTTAATATCTTCTGCTTCTGTTAGGTCCATACCATCTCTGTCCTTTATCGTGCCCATCTTTGCATGAAATGTTCCCTTGGTATCTCTAATTTTCTTGAAGAGATCTCTAGTCTTTCCTATTCTGTTCTTTTCCTCTCTTTCTTTGCATTGATTGCTGAAGAAGGCTTTCTTATCTCTTCTTGCTATTCTTTGGAACTCTGCATTCAGATGCTTATATCTTTCCTTTTCTCCTTGGCTTTTCACTTCTCTTCTTTTCACAGCTTTTGTAAGGCCTCCTCAGACAGACATTTTGCTTTTTTGCATTTCTTTTCCATGGAGGTGGTCTTGATCCGCGTCTCCTGTACAATGTCACTTATTTACTTATACCCCTCTATTTATAGTGTTGCAGATGGTAGGATTTCTTTCTATTTTAGTGGCTGAATAATATTCCATTGAGTGTATATACATACACACACACCACATTTTCATTTTATTTATTCATTCAGCCATCATACCATGTCTTGGTTATGGTAAATAATGCTGCAATAAACACAAGACGGCAGATATCTCTTTGAGACAGTAACAGTATTACTGTTACATGAATATACACTGATAAAAGAGAATGACATCATAACCTGGTATAACTGCTAATATTTTCAAGCAAAGAACAAAACTACAATAGATTTTTCCAGCTCTTTATAAGCAGAGTTAGAATTTAAAGAGTTTAAAGCATGAGTCAGAACTTCTCTTCTCAAACCTTAAGCACACCTGCTTAGGAAAATGTTAGGTGGGATAGGAGTTAAGCAACTATAAGGAGAGAGCACTAATCAGCACTCTTCACAAAGAACTAGAGATTATATTTTTTGCCCCTCAATTCTTACTCTCAGATTGTTTTCTCTATTCGTCGTCACATCTGGAATAAATGGCAAAACTTTTCCCTCTCTCCCTCTTGCCTTCCTTCCTACTCCTCTTGCTCCTTCCCTCCTTCCTTTTCTTTATCTCTTCCTTTCATCTTTCCTTTTTTGTTTATATAAATTTTTTTTCAGAAAAATTTAGAAAAATGCAATCTAACGGGGAACTTCCAAGATAAAGGTTTTTACCAGGAAAAAACACAGATGTGAGAAGAAAAACAAGAAGCAAAATAAAGTATTATAGTTTCTTGATATGAATTTAACATTTGAGGAGGATATTTCACAGACTTAACCATGTTTGCTTACTTTTGTTACTCCTCACATCCTTCAGCAGTCTGTTTTGAAATACCTTTCCATGAGCTGTAAGAAAAGGTACAATTGAGATCTCTGGAAAATTGATATAAAATTCACTGAAAAATTATAAATTGTATGATTACAAAAAGTTACATTTTAATGATGTGCTTTAAAATTTAGTCTATTTTATAGCCACAATATTGACATTTAAGAATATAAATATCTTTCACAATGGCAAACTTATCCATTACTTGGTATTAGAGACATTTATTAGCTTAACTCTCCTACAATGCAAATCTACAAAACACATATAAATATTTTTGCTTTATTCTACTGATGTTCTATTCCTTTCTCTTTTATTATTTTTCATTGTTCATACTGCAAACCTAATGCTGACCCGAGGGACAGTATTAGTCACTTAGAGATGACTTAAGTTGTGTTTGAGGAGATAATGATGAAATTTATTCTCAAGTCAAAAGTGCCTTTCTATTAATCTATGGCATTCTGGGGCAAAACTGTACTATTAAAAGATTAAGGGCTGCTCATGCTGACCTGTAAGATCAAGTTCCCTGGGAGGAATGGTACATTCTTGTGGCTTACCATCAGTGGGCAGTGTTTTCATCAGTTGCTCAAGCTCCTTATCTGTAAGCTCAATTCCCATGTCTTTTAGAACATTTTGTAGGTTACTGGAATCAATTTTTTCTCCTTTGAAAAGATGGAATATTCATAGGTAAAATTAATGTTAAGGGCCAAGCTAATTATTTCTTTTTTTAAAAAAATTTATTTATTTTAATTAGAGGCTAATTACTTTACAATATTGTATTGGTTTTGCTATACATTGACATGAATCCACCACAGGTGTACATGTGTTCCCCATCCTGAACCCCCTTCCCACCTCCCTCCCCATACCATCCCTCTGGGTCATCCCAGTGCACCAGCCCCAAGCATCCAGTATCATGCATCAAACCTGGACTGGCGATTCGTTTCACATATGATAATATACATGTTTCAATGCCATTCTCCCAAATCATGCCACCCTTTCCCTCTCCCACAGAGTCCAAAAGACTGTTCTATACATCTGTGTCTCTTTTGCTGTCTCGCATACAGGGTTATCGTTACCATCTTTCTAAATTCCATATATATGCGTTAGTATACTGTATTGGTGTTTTTCTTTCTGGCTTACTTCACTCTGTATAATCGGCTCCAGTTTCATCTACCTCATTAGAACTGATTCAATGTATTCTTTTTAATGGCTGAGTAATACTCCATTGTGTATATGTACCACAGCTTTCTTATACATTCATCTGCTGATGGACATCTAGGTTGCTTCCATGTCCTGGCTATCATAAAATAATTATTTCAAATCATCTAAAAATATACTTGTGCTGCAGAATGAATGATTTCCTAATAAAAAGTCAAATCAGATCTTCCCTGGTGGCACAGTGGGTAAGAATCCACATGCTAATGAAAGGGACATGGGTTCGATCCCTAATCTGGGAAGATTCCACAAGCTGCAGAGCAATTAAGCCTGTGTATCACAACTACTGAGCCTGTGCCCTAGAGCCCATGAGCCACAACTGCTTAAGCACACATGCCTAAAGCCTGTGCTCTGCAACAAGAGAAATCAACACAATAAGAAACTCGTGCACCTCAATGAAGAGTAGCCTCTGCTCACAGCAACTAGAGAAAGCCCATGCAAAGCAAGGAAGACCCAGCGCAGCCAAAAATAAATAAATAGATAAATAAAAAATTTTAAATAAACTAGTCATTTAAAAAAGGTCAAATTAAAAATAGATTTTGTCCCTTAATAAATGAAATATTATTTATTATTATTATTCCTAACTTGGAATACTTAGAATAACACCACACAGTATAGAAGCAAATCTGGTTGTACAATTATCTACAAATAGGACAAGAGATGGTTAGTACAATAAAATACATAATCATCAGAGTATAACTTATTTTACTTTATTTTATTAAAACTATGATTAGCTGTTTGCAATGAATTTATTATGTTTAATGCTTCACTCTGCTTTTACTCTGTCCGTAAATACTCATCAACACATTTATTGAATAAAAAACCCATCAAATATAAGACTTCTAACGAAGAAATAGTCATTTTGTTTTACTTAGAAAACCCAGATAATGTTAGCTTAATCTGTTGGTCAGCAGATGAAAATATTTTACCAAAATGAACACTGAAAATATGCTAATTTATAAGTCACATATTATTTATTGGGAAATACTATAAAATTTTTTATCATAAACCATGATTTAGTATAAATCATTTATAATAAATTCCTACCTGTAAAAGCTTTTACTTCATCCTTCAAGGTTTTAAGGGATACTTTATTATCAACTGTAAGACAGAAACATAACATGAATCTCATAAAATTATTTAACATAACATAAGAACACTCTCCCCTCTTCTGATTATAACAACTAGCAATAGCACTTAATAAGTGTACTGGGTACTTTGTTAAGCATTTTAAATGGTCATTCAATAAACATTTATTCAAAATAAGCAAAGAACATGGATTAGAAAAAATTATAAATATTAAAATTAATGCTTTCTTCAAAAATGTAAATTTGACTTTCTACCCAATAAATATCAAATCTTATATTTGATAATGAAAAAATGGGCTATTTTGTAGAGGCCAGCTTTCTTGCTCTCAGAGTTCAAAAGACTCTTCTATTGACCATGCCACCAGTACCTGGAACAATACATTCCCATCTTCTTTAACTTTCTCACCTCCAATCTTGATATCTTCCCCATGAGATTTCCTTTATTTCTTTCTTTCCTCTGTTAAAGGTACAAAGCTCAAAAGACAATGGGATGTAATACACTTACCACTGATGGGCAGGTTTTGTGTCAGATCTTTAAGTTCCTCATCAGTGATCTTGATTCCCATGTTGCCAAGTACAGTTTCCAGGTTTTCGATGTCAACATTCCCTTAATTAGAAAGAGACAGGACTGTGAAGCAAATTTAATGATTCCAGAGAAGTTATTTTTAAGGTTTTATTTTTGACACATATATACCTTCTGAGAATCTGAGAAAGGCTATGTATCTTACACTCCTACAAAGTGCACCTGTACTTATTTATAAAAGTGCATTAAGATTTAGAGGATGTTCTCAAGCCCTTCCATGGACCTCATAAGTGTTCACAAAACTAAAACTTTTTTTTTAAACTAAAACTTAAAACATCTGATCCACATTAAAAAATTAATTCCTTTGAATCATGATTATGTCTTTCAGCATAAAGATCAAAGATTCATTGAATCAATATATAAAGGAAATTGACAGTGTAAATAATATTAGGATTCTTTCCCTTAGCCCAATTTGGGGAAGAAGATCAGAGTAATTAGTTTATGCAAGATTTGAAACAATAAATAAAATATTTTTGGACAGTTCACAGGATTAAAAAATCTCACTACTAGCGGGAGTGATCAAGTGGAGTAGGAAGACCCTGAGCTCACCTGCTTTCATGGGCACACTAAAATACAACTATTTATGAAGCAGGTATTTTTTTTAACTTCAAATTTCATATTGGAGTATGGTTCAGGTGTATAGCAAAGTGACTCAGTTATACATATACATGTTTCTATTCTTTTTCAAAAATTTTCCCCATTTAAGTTGTTACATAATATTGAGCAGAGTGCCTTGTGCTATACGGTAGGTCCTTGTTGGCTATCATTTTAAACACAGCATTGTGTACATGTCAATCCCACATTTCCTAACTACCCCTACCTTTCCACCCTTCACCTCTGGTAATCATAAATTTGCTCTCTAAGTCTGTGAGTCATTACGGAGCAACTATTGATGAGAAACATTGGAAGATGAGCAGAAAAGATGTTCTACAATTATAGATACAAAGAAGGAACTCACAATAAGATGGGTTGGAGGGGCAGAGATGTAGCAAAGTTAAGATTCATACTCCTGAATGGGAGATCCACAACTGGATGATGAATACAATTGTAGAGGTTCTCCCCAAGGTGTGAGGGGTCCTGGCCCCTGAAACTAAGAGTTAACTCATTGAAAAACAACAAGTTGATAAATCTTTAGTCAGATTCATCAAGAATAAAAGAGAAGGCCCAAACCAATAAAATCAGAAATGATAAAGGAAAAGTTACAACAGATAGCAGAAAAATACAAAAGATCATATGAAATTACTACAAATAGTTACATACCAATAAAATGAATAATCTAGAAGAAATGGATAAACTCCTAGAAACATACAGTCTAATCTTCCAATAATGAACCAGGAAGAAATAAAAATAAGAACAGTCCAATTACCAATAATGAAATTAATCAGTAATTAAAAAAAAACCTCCCAACAAACAAAAATCTAGGACCAGATGACTTTGCAGGTGAATTTTACCAAACATTCAGAGAAGAGTTAACACCTATCCTTCTCAAACCATCCAAAAACTTATGGAGGAAGGAGTGCTTCTGAACTCATTCTACAAGGCTAGTATCACCATCATACCAAAACCAGACAAAGATATCACACAAAAAAGAAAATTTTAAGTCAGTATCACTTATGAACATAGATGCAAAAATCCTCAACAAAATATTAGTAATCCAAGCTCAGCAATATATCAAAAGGATTATACACTATGGTCAAATGGGATTTATCCCTGGAATGTAAGAATGGTTCAATATCTGCAAACTAATCATATGATACACCACATTAACAAATTGAAGAGTAAAAATCATATGAACATCTCAATAAATGCAGAGAAAGATTCTGAAAAAATAACTTTTATTTATGATAAAAACTCTCTACAAAGTGGCTATAGCAGAAACATAGCTCATTATAATAATGGTTATATATGACAAACCCAGGCTTCTGTGGTAGCTCAGCTGGTAAAAAAAAATTCCATCTGCAATGCAGGTGACCCTGGTTCTATTCCTGGATTGGGAAGGATCCCTGGAGAAGGGATAGTCTACCCATTCCAGTATTCATGGGCTTCCTTGGTGGCTCAGATGGTAAAGAATCCACCTGCAATGTGGGAGACCTGGGTTCGATCCCTGGGTTGGGAAGATCCTCTGGAGGAGGGCATGGCAATCCACTCCAGTATTCTTGCCTGGAGAATCCGCATGGACAGAGATGAGGCAGGTGGGCTATAGTTCATGGGGCTGCAAAGAGTCAGACACAACTGAGCGACTAAGCACAGCACATGACAAGCCCACAGCTAACGTCATCCCCAACAGTGAAAAAGCTGAAAGCTAAGATTAGGTACCAGACAAGGATGACCACTCTCACTACTTTTATTGAACAAAAGTATTAGAAGTCCTAGTCATTGCAATCAGACAACAAAAAGAAAATAGAAGAAATCTAAGTTGTAAAGGAAGAAGTAAAATGTCACTGCTTGCAAAAGACATGTACTATACACAGAAAATTCCAGTGACATCACCAAAAAACTACTAGACCTCATCAATGAATTCTGTAAAGTTAATCTACAGAAATCTATTGCATTTCTATATGCTAAAAACAGAGTACCAGAAAGAAAAATTAAGAAAGTAATCCCATTTACCATTGCATCAAAAGGAATAAAATACCTATGAATAAATCCAACTAAAGAGGTAAAAGACTTGTTTTTGGAAAACTATGAAACACTGATCAAAGAAACTGAAGATACATAAATAGATGGACAGATATACTGTGTTTGTGGATTGGAAGAGTCAATGTTGTCAAAATGGTTATATTACCCAATGCAATCTATAGATTCAATGCAATCCCTATCAAATTACCAAGGATACACATCAAGGTATATATCAAAATACCAAGGACATTTTTTTCACTGAACTAGAACAAATAATTTTAAAATTTGCATGGAATCACAAAAGACCAGTAAGTCAAAACAATTTCGAGGAAGAAGGATAAAGCTGGAGGTATCACATTTCCTTATTTCAAAGTATACTATAAAGCTACAGTAATCAAAATGATAAGGTACTGGCACAATAATGGATTCATAAATCAATGGGACAGAATAGAGAACCCACAAATGAACTCTCACTTATATGACTGAGTAATCTATGACAAAGGAGGGAAGAATATAAAATAGGAATAATACAATTTCTTCAATAGATGGTGTTGGAAAACATGCAAAAGAGTTAAACTAGACCACTGTTTCACACTATGTACAAAAATAAATTCAAAATGGGTTAAAAGCTTAAATGTAAGGCCTGAAACCCTAAAACTTCTAGAAGAAACACAGGTAATAAGCTCTTCAACATAAAGTTTCAACAGTATCTTTCAGATCTGTCTCTTCAAATAAAGGAGACAAAAATATAAGCAAAAAGGGGAAAAAATAAGCAAAAGTAAACAAATGGGACTACGTTAAATAAAAAGGCTTCTGCACAGCAAAGAAAAATTATCAACAAAATGAAAAGGCCATCTACTAAGTGGGAGATGATTTTGCAAACAATATATCCAATAAGGAGTTCATATCCAAAATACACAAAGAACTCAAACAACTCAACACTAAAAAAAGAATCCAATTAAAAAAACTGAACAGAGGCTCTGAGCAGACAGTTTTGTAATCAAGACACACAGATTATATGAGAACATGCTCAATATCACTAACCAACAGGGAAATGTAAATCAAAACCACAATGAGCTATCACCTTACACCTGTTGGAAAGCCTGTTATCAAAGAGATAAATAACAAGTGTTAGAGAGAATGTAGAGAAAAGTGAACCCTTGTACACCATTGGCAGCAATATAAATTTGTGCAGCCACTGTGGAGAACAGTATGGAGATTCATCAAAAAATTAAAAACAGAATTATTATATGATATTGCTATTCTAACTCTTGGGTATTTATCCAAAGAAAATGAAAACAACACTACTTAGAAAAGAAGAATTCACCCCCATGTTCACTGCAGCATTATTTACAAATTTACAATAGCCAAGATATAGAAGCAACCTAAGTGCCCATCAAGAGATGACTGGATAAGAAGATGTGGTGTATATATATTTATGGAATGGAATATTACTTAGTCATAAAATATATACATATATAATGAAATGGAATATTATTCTGTCATAAAAAAATCTTGACATTTTCAGCAACATGGATGGATCTGCAGGTACAATGCTAAGTGAAATAAGTCAGACAAAGAAAGAGAAATATTGTATGATTTCACTTATATGAGAAATCTAAAAAACAAAACAAACAAATATAACAAAACAAAAACACAGTATTAGAATTAGACACAGAGAACAAACAGATGGTTGCCAGAGGAGACAGTGGTAGGGAATAAAAGGAATAGACAAGGGAGATTAATAGGAACAAACTTTCAGTTGCAAAAAAAACAAACATATATATATATATATATATATATATATATATATATATATATGTCACAGGGCATTAAATGTACAGAGTGGGGAATATAGTAAATAACTATGTAATGTTTTCATATGGTGACATGACTTATTGTGGTGATCACTTAAAAATGAACAGACATATTCAATCACTATATTGTGTAACAAGAACAAATACAGTTTTGTCGGACAGTTATACTTCAAAAACAAACACATTCATAGAAAAACAGATCTGATTTGTGGTTACCAGGGGCAAGGTGTGGAAGGAAAGGAAATATGATGAAGGCAGTCAAAAGGTACAACTTTCAATTATTATGTAAATAAGTATGAGGGATGTAATGTACAACATGATAAATATAATCAGCACTGTAGCCCACCAGATTCCTCTGTCCATGGGATTCTCCAGGCAAGGATACTGGAATGGGTTGCCATTTCCTACCCCAATAGTTAGCACTGTGTGCTGTGCTTAGTCGCTCAGTCATGTCCAACTCTTTACGATCCCATGGATTGTAGCCCTCTGTCCATGGGGCTTCTCCAGGCAGGAATACAGGAGTAGGTTGCCATGCCCTTCTCCAAGGGATCTTCCCAACCCAGGGATCGAACCCAGGTCTCCTGTCTTGGAGGAGGATTCTAGTACTGCCTGAGCCATCAGGGAAACCCAAGAATATTGGAGTGGGTAGCCTATCCTTTCTCCAGAGAATCTTCCCAGGGAATTGAACTGGGCTCTCCTGCATTGCAGGTAGATTCTTTACCAGCTGAGCTACCAGGGAAGCCCATAGTTAACATTACTGAATGTTATACATGAAAATTGCTAAGAATGCCTAAAATTTCTGATCACAAGGAAATTTTTTCTATTTTCTTAATTTTATAACTACATGAGATGATAGATGTTCACTAAACTTACTGTGGTAACCATTTCTTGATGTATGTAAGTCAAATCATTATGCTGAACACAAACTTATACAGTAATTATATGTCAATTATATCTCAGTAAAACTGGAAGAAAAAGAGATTTCACTATTACTACTAATGATAATGATAGCTAATCTTTATGGAGAATTTTTTTTTTTTGGTACCAGGCACCATATAAAACATTTCATTTTTTTGTCGTTTAATCTCAGAGATGTCATATAACAATTAACTGAAATTCCTGTATAAATAGTTCATCTTTTTTTTTTTTGCAAGTAACTATTTCCTCCCCCAAATAATTGATGAGAGTGTGGGATACATTTCTAAGCAACATGGTTGATTACCTTGTTAAATAAAAACAAATCTGCTTTTTAAAAAATGACATGTAATCTATATAAACAAGGAGCAGCAAGATTCATAATGAAGTGATTAGATAATGGTGTAAAGCCAAATGAGAACCTCATATTCAACTGCTTTCTTATGACTTCTGACTCACGTTTAAGATACTTTACACTATTTGGCACCATGTTCTCCCCTCCCTCCTTCCTTCCTTTTGTTTTTGTTATTATTATTATTTTTTTTTACTTTAGAATCAGTTCTAATGAGGTGGATGAAACTAGAGCCAATTATACAGAGTGAAGTAAGCCAGAAAGAAAAACACCAATACAGTATACTAACACATATATACGGAATTTAGAAAGATGGTAACAATAACCCTGTATGCGAGACAGCAAAAGAGACACAGATGTATAGAACAGTCTTTGGACTCTGTGGGAGAGGGAGAGGGTGGGATGATTTGGGAGAATGGCATTGAAACATATATAATATAATATAAGAAATGAATCGCCAGTCTAGGTTCGATGCAGGATATAGGATGCTTGGGGCTGGTGCACTGGGACGACCCACAGGGATGGTATGGGGAGGGAGGTGGGAGGGAGGTTCAGGATTGGGAACACGTGTATACCCGCGGTGGATTCATGTTGAAGTATGGCAAAATCCTCCTTCCTTCTTATGCTCAAGTTCTCCCCAATGTGACCAGCAGGAGTCTACTCCTGTTTCTTTTGACATGAACACGTTAAATACTACCTTGCTTTCAGAAAAAAGGTAGCCCATGCCTACTCTGTACTTTTCCTATCCCAGACCTGGAAGCAGAATTTCTCCAATGAGTTCTGGGGTTCCTTTTAGTAGAAATTTTATTCAGAAACCATGATCATTGAAATTAAGATGTGATTGTTTCTAGGTCCTTTTCTTTCAAGGAAAATACAGGAAATTCATCTTTAAAACAAACAGGATAAAAAAAAAAAAACCCAACATGAATTCACAGTGATCCAAATTTACAGTTACAGGATTTTTCCTAACTTCTTGATTGTATATTTGTACCTCTTTTCTCTGAAACTGAAACATGTTAGTTTCAAGAATATTAACACATTTATTTGTTTTATTCTGCTTTTACCTGTATTAGTCACAATATTAAATTCCAATATTATTATTAATGATAAAACTATTGAATAAAGTTTAAGATTCCTTTGAAGTCCTTTCTGTAGTTAGTATATATTTCACTGTTCAATCATAGAACTGCATTTCAGAAATCACTTGAAATAACTAGTTTCCCTATATCATTCTATTGGGCTTCCCTGATAGCTCAGTTGGTAAAGAATCCACTTGCAATGCAGGAGACCTTAGTTCGATCCCTGGGTTGGTAAGATCACCTGGAGAAGGGAAAAGCTACACACTCCAGTATTCTGGCCTGGAGAATTCCATGGACTGTATAGTTCATAGGGTTGTGAAGAGTCAGACACAACTGAATGACTTTCACTTTCATGTATCATTCTGTTACCACTTTGTTATATAATTAGACTCATGTGTTTCAGTTTATTTTCAATTTTAGAGTTTATTTTTCTTAAATATTTGATTTTTAAAAATATTTAAGCATTTTTAAGTTAAAACTAAATAATAAATATACTCAGACTCCCTTCTAGCCCCTTCACAATGTTTCCTGAATCTCCTACAAGTGAACTATTTTTTAAAATTACTTTCTGAGTTATATTTCAGATTGATTTTGCAAAAATAAGCATGTAGGTTCTTATTTCCTCTCCTTACTTACATAAAATGTAACTTTCTATATTGATGATTCTACATCTTGCTTTGGTTAGTTAATATATATCCTATAGATTATACATGTCAATATAAATAACCAATATACCAAATTTTTGATTGGACTTTCTGGAAGCTTTAAGAAAAGTCTCAGTGCAGGTTATAGATAAAGTGATGTGATAATCCACTATGTGAGTAACAAAGGAAAAAATTTTAAATTATATTGATTAGAGTAAATTTATTCAATTTACTTTAAAGTTAGAAAAAAAGTTTTTCAGTTAAAACTGGAAAAAGTATAGCAAAAGTATGGCAAATAGGTGGGGGGAAAATGGAAACAGTAAGGACTTCTATTTTCCTGGGCTCCGAAATCACTGCAGATGGTGACTGCTGCCATGAAATTTAAAAATGCTTGCTCCTTGGAAGAAAAGCTATGACCAACCTAGAGAGCATATTAAAAAGCAGAGACATTACTTTGCCAACAAATGTCCATCTAGTCAAAGTTATGGTTTTTCCAGTAGTCATACACGGATGTGAGAGTTGGACTATAAAGAAAGATGAGCACCGAAGAACTGATGCTTTTGAACTGTGGTGTTGGAGAAGACTCTTGAGAGTCCCTTGGACTGCAAGGAGATCCAACCATTCCATCCTAAAGGAAATAAGTTCTGAATATTCATTGAAAGGACTGATGCTGAAGCTGAAACTTCATTATTTTGGCCACCTGATGAGAAGAACTGACCCATTGGAAAAGACCCTGATGCTGGAAAAGATTGAAAGCGGGAGAAGGGGACAACAGAGGATGAGATGGTTGGTTGGTATCACCGACTCGATGGACATGAGTTTGTGTAAGCTGCGGGAGTTGGTGATGGACAGGGAAGCCCGGCGTGCTGCAGTCCATGGGGTCACAAAGAGTCAGACACGACTGAGTGACTGAAGTGAACTGGTAGCAAATCTACACAGGAGCTGGTGGTTTATCAATATTAAACCTACTCATCTCATTCTTTTCCTTCTTTTCTCCATGATTTTTCCTTTTTTCTCTGTCTTCTAGTACATAACCATTGCATTTTCGTCTTGTGTCTCATAAGTAAACACAGAGTTTTCACTTGAATCATGGGTAGGCTTACATGTTTCTTAGTTTTTGTAGTCCCTGTGTTCTGTGCACATCTCTCAGATCCTATTTACCATTTTTGAGCATCCCCAGCCATGGTGTGGTTTTGCTTCCAACAAGTAGCACCTATAACTTTTGTTTGTAAGACTACCCTCATGCTACTGAAGACTGCTTTTCTCTCTTGTACAGAAAACAAAGAAAGTGTGGCTGGGTCAGCCAATGACTGATTGAGGGAAAGTGTGAAAGCTCTCGACTGGGACAACTCTGAGGTGTAATTTACAGAGATCTTCAGTGGGGTTATTCTGAAGGTATCAAGACTTTGTCTAAGACGGGGCTTTTACTCGGCTTCTTCTATCCCCTTATATAAGTTTTCTTTGGTAACTCTTCTGTAACAATTCACTTGCACATAAATACTAGTCTCATGGTCTGCTTCTGAAAACCAAATTTAGGACACTTGGCTTTGGAAGTGATCCTCAGAAGCAGAGCATAAGGTGGTGTATGCCTTGCTGGATAGGTTATAACAAAGATTCCATTGATGGTGTTAGGGAAGGGGTAATAATCCCTAACACATGCATGTGTATGTGCATGCTAAGTCATTTCCAACTCTTTGCAACCCCAGGCACTGTAGCCCACCAGGCTTCTCTAGTCCATGGGATTTTCCTAGCAAGAATACTAGAGTGGGTTGCCATTTCTTCCTCCAGGGGATCTTCCTGACACAGGGATCGAACCCACATCTCCTGCATTGATAGGCCAATTCTTTACCACTGCGTCACCTGGCAACCTGTAACACATAGTATTGTTGAAACTGCTGGGATGTTCACCTTTGGAGAATTGATTGTAAAACCAATACAATATTATAAAGTAATTAGCCTCCAATTAAAATGAATAAATTTATACTAAAAATTTTTGAACAAAAAAAAACACATACAGGTGGAAGGGGATGTATTGGCTCAAATAATATTCTCTAATGTTTGAGAAATACAAGTAAATTTTAATTTTACAATGTAATTGGATGGTTGTTGCTTAGTAACTTCAGGCATGTGTAAAGGGCAGGCTTCCATGGCAGCAGTTTAAGAGGCTCTCATCTCCTAATTGAGGAGACAGTGTTGAAGACCAAGGTCAGTACCTGATGGTCAGAATGGCAGAACCTCAGAGAAAGCTGAATGTGCAGTCTTGGAAAGTCTGCTCTATCACAGTCCTGGCTCTGGCAGGGAGCTGGACACTGAGACTTGTGGTAGGGACATTTGGATGGATACACTTACTGCATCATTAAAGATAGTGTTCCATAGACCCTCTTGAGGAACATAGTTATTTGATGGATCTTTAGGTCTTACATAATAGATTTATTCTGGTATACCCAACTTATTCGAACTTTTTGTTCTCTCCTCAGCGTTGTATCAAGGCAGTTCTGGCATTTTCACCTAATTTGATGTGGGCCATTGTCTTCCAAGCTCCTAGGAGCCAACCCAGAAGTTTACTGTCCACCCCAAGTAGTTTTGGCTGGGCATTAAAACTGGACTTACAGGAACAAGCACCCACATCAACAAACTCTTCCTATCCAGCCTCAACCTAATTTTCCACACTCTATTCTGGGTTATACTTGAAGATCTTCTCCCAGAAATGCTGTCCTAGTCCTTGCCAGTACATAGCAGTCAAGTATTGCAGTTCCTTCTATGAATAATCTCTTTATCCCTTAGAAGGGTCAGCACTTCTTCAGTTGGGTCAAGCTGACACTTGAATCTGTTATATAAGGTCCAGTAGCCAGGAAGGGAAAGTACTGTCTTTCAAAGTACTTGCCTCAGTTGAGGCTTCTACATAGTTTTTGGGAAAGGAGCAAAGCTCTAAACCTCTAGTAAGTAGGAATGCCCAATTTCATGAGACTAGAAGTTCAGGAGAATTGGGGGACCAGTTAGGTGAATTTGAAGCAAAGCTTGATTTTTTCTTTACTGTACTAAGAGAAAAGATTTATGAGAACTACTCTAGAGAATTAGTCTTTCTACCAAGACATGACACTAAAATTTTAATACTGAAATATAGGTACCACTAAGTCCAACTCTAGACAAATATTTACATTAAGCAGTATAATGCAGAATCAACATGACAATTATTGTTAATGGCAAAACATAATTACCACACCAACCTTAGGTTTATAGTGACTTTATACTCACCTGTAATGCCTTTCACTTCTTCTATCACATTATGCAGATCAACATTTCCATTTGCTACAAGTAAAAGTCCAAAAAATATATAATAATGGTATGACCTTAGGAAATATATATAAATTACTCATATGGGATAATAAAGTCAGCTAAATTAGGCTCACATCAAAATTTAAATGAACACTCCTTTAAATTTTGGGGTTTTGAAGATTTATGTCATATTAATAAAGTTTTCTGGAGATCATAAACTCTGGGCCTGAGAAAAGATACTCAACCCAGGCTTTTGGGGAGCCCTTCTGTTTTATAAGTATAATTATCAAGATTTCCTTGATGCTGACCTGATATTCCGGTACTGCCAAAGATCTGACAGGCCCTAATCAAGCCTGGAGCATTCAGTGAAGGCAGCATGTGGAGGTTAATATCTGAGATGAGTAAAATAATTAGCAGGAGATAACTAGAAGAAGGAGAAGGAGAAAGGGTTTTTAACAAGTAGGAGATAAATTAATACTGTGATACTTGAAGTATCTGGTTCCTAGGCCAGCTACACTGGCATCATGTGGCAACTTGTTAGAAATGTGAATTCTAGGGCCCCATCTCAGACCTACTGAATTAGAAACTCTGGGTATGTGGCCTAGGAATTTGTGGTTCATCAAGTCTGAGAAATTCTTATACACACTCAAGCTTGAGAACCACTATGATAAGCAAAATGGGTCTGGGATAGCATGCTATGTATGAGCAGTCTAGGATGGCTGGAAGATAAAATGCAAGGTGAAGAAAGAGAGATTAGGCCAGAGAGGCAGTTTGAGATTGAGAGTCTTTATAAACTGTCATAATGACATTAGCATTCACCTTTTGGGTTGTGGGAATAAATAAAGAGTTGTAAGAGGTGAGTGATATGGTCCCAATTTGATTTGATGCACCATTTTGCCAGGTAAATAGAGAATAACTTTGAAGGAGATAAGAATGTAGGTCGAAGGACTAATTAGGATGCTGTTGTTATCTCCAAACTAGAGATGAAAAGGGGCTAAGCTCAGGCAGCAAAGTCACATGTTGAGAGTCAAGGATAAATCTGAGAAATTCTGAGGATTGAAAAATTACTATGACTTATTGTATAATAGTGTATTCCAATAAGACTTAAGGAAAAGAAGTACCAGTCAAGTTATAAAGATAGATGATTGGGTTGATGATACTATAATAAATAAGGCACAGGCAGAAGTTAACTTATTAAGGAAGAAAATTTGCTTTGGGTTATTAAGATTAAAACATACTTCTAAGGGAACACCAAAATAAAGATGTCTGATGTGACAGGTTGGACCTAAAGATGAAGATGTGGGAGAATTCATTACACAGGGGTAATTAAAATTTTTTTCTGAGTTGCTATCATGGAAGTGGACAGTCTTTCATAGAATGTATAAAAGTGTAATGAATATTAAATTGATGAGGGAATCTTGAGAATTCAAGTGTTTAAGAGGCTGCTGAAAGAAGAGAAGGAGGTGAAGGAAACAGAGAAGGAAGAATAAAATAAGTATGAGAAAAATCCAGAGAGTGGTCCATATAGAAATGAGATAGAAGAGATGACAGTGGCTTTAAGAAGTAAGAATTCACCAAATAAGAAAGGTGCCACAGATATCAGATAAGATAACACCTGAATCACATCCATAGAATTAGATCACTGTTTAGCTAACTAAGTGGTAAGGACAGGGGACTGAGACAGAGTACAACGGATAGAGGAACAAATGACAGGTTAAACACATGGATTCTGTTGACTTCTTTATACTGATAACTCTCCCTAATGTTTTATTACTAATGTAGATCTATTAGTGCTAATGATCCTGCTAACCCCTCGAAATTCTGGGTATCCATAGGGAAAGATGATGCTGATTCTAGATTAATTTTAGGTTACTCTCACCTTAATATTGAGCTCTCCTCTAAGCTTTTAAGTATTTATCTGGCATCAATTATAATTATTCTTTAAGGATATCACATAGAAGGTAATGGGGAAAAAATGCCCTAAGAATATCTCTAGTGCTCACCATCAACTTGTAGCTTTTTTGACAATTTAGCAAGTTCTTCTTCTGTGAGCTTGACTCCCATATTTTCCAAACTCTCATGGAGATTATTGTTTTTAATCTTCCCCTCTTAGGACAGAGACAGTAAAGTAACATTTGAAAAGTCATATAATAGCAAAATAAGGAAAATATTTAAAAAGTGTTATTAGTATTAACTTTAATGACCACATAGTAAAACAAAAGAGATGATATGATTTTGTTATCATTTTATTTCAAAAAGGCTGAAACCCCAAACAAATGTGTCCACCTGAAGATCCAAATAGAAAGTCAATATAAGAGTCAGAATTATATTTCCTTTATCTATTCTTGGTGACAAGCATACATAGTAAAACAGTGTTAAGGGTCTTAAACAAGTAGAACCGCAGGCCACAACTTAATTCCTCTACACAAAAGGTAGGGTTATTTCTATTTACTGACTTGATATGTGAATTATCAGTGCAGTTGACCACTGCTCTTTAATAATGGTTAGTTGTTTTTTTTTTTGGTTGGGGTAAATTTTTCCTTTTGATAAGAAGTTGAAAAGAAACTAAGACTATACTGGACTTGCTGCTAAGAAAAATTGTATGTTAATAACAGACAGAATATAGTCATGCTAAAAGAATCATAAATGACAAATTATATAAAGATAAGATTTATACTTGAATGCTATGATGGAGAAGGCAATGGCAACCCATTCCAGTACTCTTGCCTGGAAAATCCCATGGACAGAGGAGCCTGGTAGGCTGCAGTCCATGAGGTCGCTAAGAGTTAGACACGACTGAATGACTTCACTTTCACTTTTCACTTTCATGCATTGGAGAAGGAAATGGCAACCCACTGCAGTGTTCTTGCCTGGAGAATCCCAGGGACGGGGGAGCTTGGTGGGCCGCTGTCTATGGGGTTGCACAGAATCGGACATGACTGAAGAGACTTAGGAGCAGTAGCAGCAGTAGCAGATATGTCTGAAGAACTCTGATAATATAAATCTACAGAATCTAGATAATATGCCTTAAAATTTTGTTTCTTACTTACTTTTGAGAGACTTCACACTCTTCATTAATCTATTATGATATAACTTTCCAGCAGCTGTAAGAAAAGCCATAATTCATGTAATTGTAAAATTAGTAAGATATAAAATAATATGAATTAAATAATTTCAGAAATAGAAAATTTAAAACTTTTTATCCATATGCAAAATCAATTATTTTTATATAATAGTAATGAGTAAGTCAAAAATATACTACGAAAGCAGTTCCATTTACAAGAGCATCAAAACAAGCAAAATGCTTAAGAATAAATTTAACAAAAGAAGTGCAAAACATATACTCTGAAAATTATGGAACACTGTAGAGAGAAATGAAAGAAGATATAAATAAATGAAAAGATATCCACATTCATGGATTGGAAGATCTAATACTGTGAGGATGACAATACTCCTCCAATTGATCTATAGATTCAATGCAATCTTGTCAAAATTCCAACTGGTTTGTTTGCAGAAATTGATGGTCTGATTCTAAAATGCATTCAGTGAAACAGGGACCCCCAAGTAGCCAAAATAATCTTGAAAAGGAAGAAAAACTTTTGGGGACTCACACTTTCAAATTTATAAAATACAAAGCTACAGTAATCAACACAGAAGGGTACTAGCGTAACGCTAAGTATATAGATCAAAGAAGTAGAACTGAAAGCCCTAAAATAAGTCCTTCAATATATGGTCAATTGGTTTTTGACAATGGTGAAAATAAGGAAAGAATAGTCTTTTCAACAAATAATGCTGGGAAAATGAAATATTCACATGCAAAAACAACATTCTTTTGGATCCCTACCTCAAACCATATACAAAAATTAACTCAAAATGTATCAAAGATGAAAATATAAGAGCTAAAACAATAAAACTTTTAGAAAAAATATGGGTATAAATTTTCTTGACTTTAGGAAATGGCGTTTTAGATATGACTCCCAAAGCAGAAGCAAAAAGATTTTAAAAACTGGACATCATCAACATTAAAAACTTTAGTGCATCAAAGGACAAAATCAACAAAGTGAAAAGACAATCCACAGAATGGGAAAAAATTTTTGTAAATTACATATTGGACAAGAGACTTATGTCTAGAATATATAAAGGATTTGTATCTAGAATATATAAAGAACTCGTACAATTCAACAATAACAATAACAAAAAAACCCCAATTTAAAAATGGACAAAGGATATGAATAGATTTTTCTCCAAAGGACATACACAAACACCAATATGAACAAGGAAAAGATGCTCAATATCATTAATCATCAGGGAAATGCAAATTCTAAGCAGAATAAGATACCACTTTACATCCACTGAGGGCTTCCCTGGTGGCTCAGAGGTTAAAGCGTCTGCCCACAATGCGGGAGACCTGGGTTCGGGAAGGTCCCCTGGAGAAGGAAATGGCAACCCACTCCAGTACTCTTGCTTGGAAAATCCCAGGGACGGGGGAGCCTGGTGGTCTGCCGTCTATGGGGTCACATAGAGTCGGACATGACTGAAACGACTTAGCAGCAGCAGCAGAGCGACTTTCACTCACTTTCTCAGTATAATAAACTTGTCTTTTCCAGTTAGGCCTACTATAATAAAACATTTGGTGTTCAGTCACTCAGTCATGTTGGACTCTTTGAGACCCCATGGACTGAAGCATGGACCATCCTTCACCATCTCCTGGAGAATGCTCAAATTTGTGTCCATTGAGTCAGTGATGCCATCAAACCATCTCTTCCTCGGTTGTCCCCTTTTCCTCCTCCCTTCTATCTTTCCCAGCATCAGGGAAGAGTTGACTCTTCACATAAGGTGATCAAAGTATTGGAGCTTCAGCTTCCGCATCAGTTCTTCCAATGAATATTCGGGATTAATTTCCTTTAGGATTGACTGGTTTGATCTTGCAGTCCAAGGACTCTCAAGAGTCTTCTCCAACACCCCAGCTTGAAAGCATCAATTCTTTGGTGCCCAGTCTTCTTTATGGTCATATCCATACATGACTACTGAAAAAACCATTGCTTTGACTATACAGACCTCTGTTGGCAAAGGAATGTCTCTGCTTTATAATATGCTGCCTAGGTTTGTCATAGCTTTTTTCCAAGGAGCAAGTCTTTTAATTTCATGGCTGCAGTCACTACCCACAGTGATTCTGGAGCCCAAGAAAATAAAGTCTGTCACTGTTTCCATTGTTTCCCCATCTATTTGCCATGAAGTGATGGGACCGGATGCCATGATCTTATTATTATTATGTTTTTGAATATTGAGTTTTAAGCCAGCTTTCTCACTCTCCTCCTTCATCTTCATCAAGAAGCTCTTTACTTCCTCTTTGCTTCCTGCCAAAAGGGTGGTGTCATCTACATATCTGAGGTTATTATAACAAAACATAAATATGTTTTTTTCCTTTTAATTCTGACTTTTACCTTTAATTTCTTTAAATGCTCTTTATCTCTATATTTTTCCTTCTTATAACATAAGCCCACAAGTGGCCTAAGTGATAACAATAGACATTTCTTAGCTCTGATGTCAATTTATACCTGAAGAGTCTCTTGGTTTGTAAAATAAACTCTAAATGACAGTGACAGTTTTTTTTTCTTAATTTTTTAAAATTTAAGTACAGTTGATTTTCAATGTTTCAGGTATACAGCAAAGTGATCAGTAATATACATATTGGGTTGGCCAAAATTTCATTCAGGTTTTCCCATAAGATGTTATATATATAATATTTTCTTTTTTAGATTTTTTCCATTATAGGCTATTATAAGATATTGAATATACTTTCCTGTGCTATACAGTATGTGCCAGTTGCTTATCTATTTTATATATAGTAGGGTATATCTGTTAATTCCAAATTTATCCCTCCCTGCCCTTTCTCCCCCTTTGGTAACCATAAGTTTGTTTTCTATGTCTGTGAGTGCATTTTTGTTTTGCAAATAGCTTCATTTGTAGCTTTTTGTTTTTAGATCCTATATATAAGAGATATCATATGATATTTGTCTTTCTCTGTCTGACTTATTCACTTAGTATGATAATCTCTAGGCCCATCCATGTTGCTTCAAGTGGCATTATTTCATTCTTTTTTATGGCTGAGTAATATTCCATTGTATATATATACACTATATCTTCTTTATCCATTTATCTGTTGATGGAATTTAGATTGTTTCCATATCTTGGCTACTGTAAATAATACTGCTATGAATACTAAGGTACATGTGTCTTTTTGAATTAGAATTTTCTCTGGATATATGCCAAGGAGTGGGATTGCTGGATCATATAGTAACTCAATTTTTGTTTTTGTTTGAAAGGAATCACCATACTATTCTCAACAGTGGCTGCACCAACTTACATTTCCACCAACATCCTCTCCAGCATTTATTATTTGTAGACTCTTTGATGATGGCCATTCTGACTGGTGTGAAGTGTTATGTCATTGTAGACACTGATAGTTTTAATATATAACTTGAATTTTAGTTTTTTAAAATGTTCTTTTATCATGTTTAATAAGAAATTAAAATTTTAACACAAATCCACAAAAATTCAAGCTCCCTGGAAGCCCCCACAGACATTTGTATGGCTCACCATCAGTTGGCAGTGTTTTCATTAGCTTTTCTAGTTCTTCACTTGCAAGCTCAATTCCAAGATTTTTAACAACATTTTTAACATCCTTAGACTCAATCTTCTCACCTTTAAAATAGATTGGATATATATATCATCATTTCATATGGCAGTAATTATTTCTAAGGAAGTTACTTTATGGTGATTAATTTTCAACTTGAGGACTGAAGTAAAAATAAAACATTTTTAACATTAGAATTGTCAAGTCAAATTTATTTCCTTAATATAAACAAAAGAGTTTCTCCTAAAATTAGAAAAGACCACTTCCATAAAATTTGATCAGTTAATAAAAAGGTGCTTATTCAAACAATATTTTAATTTTAAAAATAAGAATTATATAATGAATATAATGAAAATATTACCTTGATCATATTTAGATTTCATGCTTTAATTTGCCATGCCACTCTATACTAAGGTTATTAAACACTGGTGAAGTGAATTATATTATTGGCATAAACAACAGATTTATAGAATTTTAAAGCAAGGAAGAATATAGTAATTCATTATAAAAACTTGAATAATTTTATATCAATAATTAGGCATTAGAGGCGAATATGGGAAGACAGCAGAATTCATGTCAATAATAGAATACTGGGAAATATTAAGGAGAAAAGAGAATTTAATGTAGATAATTGGAATCTTAATTTTATAGTAACTTTCACTCACCTGTGAAATCTGTAACTTTATCCATAAGCGTTTCCAGAGAAACTTTCTTATCAACTACAGAGGAAGATCAAAATCACACTGACATATAATACATATAAATGTGCAAAATGTAAGAATAATTATCATAGTTACACCATGTGTTAGGCACCATCCTAATTGCTTTATATACTTAACAAAGATTTATTGAACACAGTTTCTAGATTATTATTTATCTTTTACTTTTTTAATCAGCAAAGAAGAAAATTCTAAATATGAAAACCATACAGTTGCAATGATGTAATTTTTGGCCTATAATATTTCAAACCTATTTGTTTTACTAAGGGGAAATGATTCAGATGTAAGTACATCTCAAGAATCAATATTCTTATATTCAAAATTTGCAAGATTCTACCATTAACAATGATACTGTAGAGAGCATAAAAGTTACCTATATTATACATATCAATGTATAGTGCTTTAATTTCTACTTTAACTTGATGCTCATAAATTCAAATGACATTCACTATACATCGGTCACTGACATGATATATCACCATACTTCTCTTCTCCTTTCTTCCTACAGAAACTATAATTTCTCCCATTATATATACTGAATAGTTTTAAACTAAACTTTCTTCATGGTAACTACCATATCTGATAACATACTTACCATCAGCATGTATATTTTGAGTCAGATCTTTAAGTTCTGAATCTGCAAGTTTGATTTCCAGATTGTTTAGAATGGTGTCCAGGTTCTTGATATTAACTTTCCCACCTAAAAAAAGTAACAGAAGACCATAAAGAGTATTAAATGATTCCAAAAGAAAAGTTTCTTTAACTTTTTTGATACCATATACCCCATTGTGAATTGAGCAGTATATCATTACACATAAAGTTTATACAGTATTTTAGGCAGGTTATGTACCCACTAAAAGCCTATTCAAAAGTTCCCTCAATGCCTACTAACCTAAGGTTAAGGATATTTGCTCTGAAGTGAAAAATACAAATTAACTAATGTTCAACAATTCTAGCACAGAGACCAAAATTTTTTTTTTGGGGGGGGGGGTTGTTTTATTTTTTATTTTTTAATTTTTTAATTTTTTAATTTTTTTTAATTTTATTTTTTTATTTTTTAAATTTTAAAATATTTAATTTTTACATGCATTCCCAAACATGAACCCCCCTCCCACCTCCCTCCCCATAACATCTTTCTGGGTCATCCCCATGCACCAGCCCCAAGCATGCTGCATCCCGCGTCAGACACAGACTGGCGATTCAATTCACATGATAGTATACATGTTAGAATGTCATTCTCCCAAATCATCCCACCCTCTCCCTCTCCCTCTGAGTCCAAAAGTCCGTTATACACATCTGTGTCTCTTTCCCTGTCTTGCATACAGGGTCGTCATTGCCATCTTCCTAAATTCCATATATATGTGTTAGTATACTGTATTGGTGTTTTTCTTTCTGGCTTACTTCACTCTGTATAATCGGCTCCAGGTTCATCCATCTCATCAGAACTGATTCAAATGAATTCTTTTTAACGGCTGAGTAATACTCCATTGTGTGTATGTACCACAGCTTTCTTATCCATTCATCTGCTGATGGACATCTAGGTTGTTTCCATGTCCTGGCTATTATAAACAGTGCTGCGATGAACATTGGGGTACATGTGTCTCTTTAAACCTTCAAGGATGTAAACTATGAAGTTCGAATTAAGGACATTTCTTGGTTACCAGTGAGGAGAGGGAAAAGAAGAGGGATAATTTGGGGGTAAGGGGCTAAGAGTTAGAAACCACTATGTATAGAATAAGCAAGCTACAAGGAAATATTGTACATCACAGGAAATATGGCTAGTATTTTATAATAACTCTGTGGTGGTTTAATCACTAAGTCATGTCCAACTCTTGAGACTCCATAGACTGGAGCTGCCAGGCTCCTTTGTCCATGAGATATTCCAGGCAAGAATACTGGAGTGGGTAGCTCTTTCGTTCTCCAGGGGATCTTCCCAACAATGCAGGCAGATTCCTTACTGATTGAGCTATGAGGGAAGCCCAATAATAACCCTAAATGAATATAACTTTAAAAAATTGTGTGTCATTATGTTGTATACCTAAAACATATAAAACTGTACATCAACTATACCTTATTAAAAAAAAAGAAAACAAGTCCACTTCTTCTGCAACTTGTCTTGGGGACTAGTCTATACAACATAAAGTTTCAAAAGGAGTTCAATAAATGCTCAGGGAATTCTGGTTCTGGGGGCTAACATTCTTTACTTCAAAACATATGTAATCTAACCTTTGATGAATGAAATCTCCATTTAGTTTCTTTCTTTTTTTTTTTTTTTGGCATCTTACTAAATTCCCTGAATCACTGCTATTTTTTTGCTATACAAACTTGAAATGTGGTATTTCTTTTCCCCCAAAGTTTGGAAAGTCACAAGAGAATATGGGACTTCTAAGACAGAACATGAGATTAATCTGCAAAATATAGACTGAATGCTAAAAAACTACAAATTTGTAATTAGTATACATGACAGATGGTGGCATTTGTAAATTCAGCATCTTGGAAAAAGAATACTACGGGGATCTCATGTTCATTTGTGTTCTCATTATGTTTCTCAGTTCAGTTAAGTCGCTCATTCGTGTCCGACTCTTTGCATCCCCATGGACCTCAGCACACCAGGCTTCCCTGTCCATCAACAACTCCTGGAGTTTACCCAAACTCATGTCCATTGAATTGGTGGTACCATCCAACCATCTCATCCTCTGTCGTACCCTTTTCCTCCCACCTTCAATTTGTCCCAGCATCAGAGTCTTTTCAAATGAGTCAGCTCTTTGCATCAGGTGACCAAAGTACTGGAGTTTCAGCTTCAACATCAGTCCTTCCAATGAACACCCAGGACTGATCTCCTTTAGGATGGACTGGTTGGATCTCCTTGCAGTCCAAGGGACTCTCAAGAGTCTCCTTCAACACGACAGTTCAAAAGCATCAATTCTTAGGTGCTCAGCTTTCTTTATAGTCTAACTCTCACATCCATACATGACTACTGGAAAAACCATAGCCTTGACTAGTCAGACCTTTGTTGGCAAAGTAATGTCTCTGCTTTTTAATATGCTGTCTAGGTTGGCCATAACTTTCCTTCCAAGGAGCAAGCGTCTTTTAATTTTATGGCTGCAATCACCATCTGCAGTGATTTTGGAGCCCCCAAAATAGTCTGACACTGTTTCCACTGTTTCCCCATCCACTTGCCATGAAATGATGGGACCAGATGCCATGATCTTAGTTTTCTGAAAGTTGAGTTTTAAGCCAACTTTTTCACTCTCCTCTTTCACTTTCATCAAGAGGCTCTTTAGTTCTTCTTCACTTTCTGTCATAAGGGTGATGTCATCTGCATATCTGAGGTTATTGATATTTTTCCTAGCAATCTTGATTCCAGCTTGTGCTTCCTCCAGTCCAGAGTTTCTCATGATGTACTCTGCATATAAGGTAAATAAACAGGGTGACAATATACAGCCTTGATGTACTTCTTTTCCTATTTGGAACCAGTCTGTTGTTCCATGTCCAGTTCTAACTGTTGCTTCCTGGCCTGCATACAGATTTCTCAAAAGGCAGGTCAGGTGGTCTGGAATTCCCATCTCTTTCAGAATTTTCCACAGTTTATTCTGATCCACACAGTCAAAGTCAATAGAGCAGAAGTAGATGTTTTTCTGGAACTCTCTTGCTTTTTCTATGATCCAGCAGATGTTGGCAATTTGATCTCTGGTTCCTTTGCCTTTTCTAAAACCAGCTTGAACATCTGGAAGTTCATGGTTCATATACTGTTGAAGTCTGGCTTGGACAACTTTGAGCATTACTTTACTAATGTGTGAGATGAGTGCAATTGTACGGTAGTTTGAGCATTCTTTGGCATTGCCTTTCTTTGGGATTGGAATGAAAACTGACCTTTTCCAGTCCTATTGCCTCTGCTGAGTTTTCCAAATTTGCTGGCATATTGAGTGCAGCACTTTCACAGCATCATCTTTCAGGATTTGAAATAGCTCCACTGGAATGCCATCACCTCCACTAGCTTTGTTTGTAGTGATGCTTCCTAAGGCCCACTTGACTTTACATTCCAGGATGTTTGGCTCTAGGTGAGTCATCACACTATCGTGATTATCTGGGTTGTGACGATCTTTTTTGCACAGTTCTTTTGTTCATTCTTGCCATCTCTTCTTAATGTCTTCTGCTTCTGTTAGGTCCATACCATTTCTGTCTGTTATTGAGCCCATGTTTGCATGAAATGTTCCCTTGGTATCTCTAATTTTCTTGAAGAGATCTCTAGTCTTTCCCATTCTGTGGAAAAAGACTTCTCCTCTATTTCTTTGCACTGATCACTGAAGAAGGCTTTCTTATCTCTCCTTGCTATTCTTTGGAACTTTGCATTCAAATGGGTATATCGTTCCTTTTTTCCTTTGCCTTTCACTTCTTCTCAAGCTATTTGTAAGGCCTTCTTAGACAGCCATTTTGCTGTTTTGCATTTCTTTTTCTTGGGGATGGTCTTGATTCCTGTCTCCTCTACAATGTCATGAACCTCCATCCATAGTTCATCAGGCACTCTATCTATCAGATCTAGTCCTTTAAATCTATTTTTCACTTCCACTGTATAATTGTAAGGGATTTGATTTAGGTCATACCTGAATGGTCTAGTGACTTGCCCTACTTTCATCACTTTGAGTCTGAATTTGGCAATAAGGAGTTCATGATCTGAACCACAGTCAGCTTCTGGTCTTGTTTTTGCTGACTGTATAGAGCTTCTCCATCTTTGGCTGCAAATAATATAAACAATCTGATTTTGGTGTTGACCATCTGATGATGTCCCTGTGTAGAGTCTTCTCTTGTGTTGTTGGAAGAGGGTATTTGCTATGACCAGTGCGTTCTCTTGGCAAAACTCCATTAGCCTTTGCCCTGTTTTATTCTGTACTTCAAGGCCAAATTTGCCTGTTACTCCAGGTGTTTCTTGACTTCTTACTTTTGCATTCCAGTCCCCTATAATGAAAAGGACATCTTTTTGGGGTGTTAGTTCTAAAAGGTCTTGTAGGTCTTTATAGAACCATTCAACTTCAGTTTCTTCAGCGTTACTGGTTGGGGCATAGACTCGGATTACCATGATATTGAATGGTTTTCCTTGGAAATGAACAGAAATCATTCTGTAATTTTTGAGATTGCATCCAAGTACTGCATTTCAGACTCTTTTGTTGACTATGATGGCTACTTCATTTCTTCTATGAGATTCTTGCCCACAGTAGTAGATGTAATGATCATCTGAGTTAAATTCACCCATTCCAATCCATTTTAATTTGCTGATTCCTAGAATGTCAACGTTCACTCTTGCCATCTCCTGTTTGACCACTTCCAATTTGCCTTGATTCATGGACCTAACATTCCAGGTTCCTATGCAATATTGCTGTTTACAGCATCGGACCTTGCTTCCATCACCAGTCACATCCACGACTGGGTGTTGTGTTTGGTTTGGCTCCATCTCTTCATTCTTTCTGGAGTTATTTCTCCACTGATCTCCAGTAGCATATTGGGCACCTACCGACCTGGGGAGTTCATCTTTTAGTGTCTATCTTTTTGCCTTTTCATACTGTTCATGGGGTTCTCAAGGCAAGAATACTGAAGTGGTTTACCATTCCCTTCCCTAGTGGACCACATTTTGTCAGAACTCTCCACCATGACCCATCCGTCTTGGGTGGCCCTACATGGCATGGCTCATAGTTTCATTGAGTTAACCAAGACTGTGGTCCATGCGATTAGATTGGTTAGTTTTCTGTGATTGTGGATTTCAGTCTGTCTGCCCTCTTATGGAGAAGGATAAGAGGCTTATGGAAGCTTCCCTATGGGAGAGACTAACTGAGAGGGAAATTGGGTCTTGTTTTGATGGGTGGGGCCATGTTCAGTAAATCTTTAATCCAATTTTCTGTTGGTGGGTGGAGCTGTATTCCTTCTCTGCTTTTTCAGTTCAGTTCAGTTCAGTCGCTCAGTCGTGTCCAACTCTTTGTGACCCCGTGAATTGCACAACGCCAGGCCTCCCTGTCCATCACCAACTCCTGGAGTTCACTCAGACTCACGTCCATCGAATTGGTGATGCCATCCAGCCATCTCATCCTCTGTCGTCCCCTTCTCCTCCTGCCCTCAATCCCTCCCAGCATCAGAGTCTTTTCTCTGCTATTTACCTGGGGCCAAACTATGGTGGAGGTAATGGAGATAATGGTGACCTCCTTCAAAAGATCCCATGTATGTACTGCTACACTCGGTGCCCCAAGTCCTGCAGCAGGTCACTACCAACCCACATCTCTGCTGGAGACTCCTGGACACTCAAGGCAAGTCTGGGTCAGTCTCTTGTGGGTCACTGCTCCTCTCTCCTGGGTCCTGGTGCACAAGGTTCTGTTTGTGCCCTCTAAGAGTATTTCCCAACCCTGTATAAGAGGGCTTATGTTTATCACTCACCTTTAAAAGACTTCACACCTTCCAGCAATCTGTTCCTAAAGACCTTGTTTTCATCTACAAAAAAAAAAAAAGGGAGGGTAAAATTAAGGTCATAGAGAAATTATGTGGCTATTAGCTAAAATTATTTCAGTAAAGCTAGGATTTTCATGATTTGCCCTAGAAATTTCCACTATTAAAATCAATTTTGAGAGAAAATTAGGGAAAGTTTATCAAAATGTTAACATGCAGGTATTGTATAATATACAGAACTCTTCTTTGATGTGATTCCAACTCTCACCTTTCATTCCCTTCTAGTTTGGCTTACATCTTTTCCTTTTGTAGTTTTTCAAATCACCTACAGGTATTTAAGAGATAAGGGTAACCTCTGAAATTTCTTCCTCTTGATAGCATGATTCAACATGATGGGGACAGTTTACTCTAAAACTAAAAGGCAACCACATAGATGGGAATTTCTCTCAGGAATAAATGAACATTTAGATTATTTTGAGTTGAGTTCTTATTTTTTATTTTTTGCATCTTAGCAAATGGCAATAGTTTCAGTTTTCCAAAAATAAATAGATAAATAAAAGCTTAAAGAATCCTTTAAGGTCATATCAATATTTGAAATGCTTACCATTGAAAGGCAGATTGTTCAACAGTTTCAAGTATTCTTTATCTGTGAGCTCTAATCCCATGTTTTTCAGAGTGGTTTTCACATCTTTGACATCAACTTCCCCTCCTTAAACAAGATAGACAACATTGCATGTATAAATTTAAAAGTTCATGTTATGATTCAAAATAGGGAAGATTAGTCTTTGGCTATGTGGTATGAATAGACACAGAATGAAGAGAAAAGGCCAATGAGAAGCCTCTGAGTACACTCACTATGACACTCACAGAAAAGTAATTTGAACTCTAAATGCTAATACAAGAAGGCATAATCATGATGACAATGTCAAGGCAACTCTGAAATCAGTGAAATCCACATTATGTACTTCTCTATTCAATTGGAATATTGTAAATGATTTACTTACTCAAATAATTGTATCAATTAAGGTAAGATCTGTTGGTCTCATCTTTGTTAATTATATGGAGTTTTCACTAAAGTTTTACTTCACTTTATTTTTACTTTATTTTATTGAAAACTAGTACAGAGCTTGATTGTTGTAACAAAGAAAAAGCAAAATAAGAGGAATCAATCAAGATGGCAGAGTAAGAGGACATGGAGGGCACCTTCCCCCATGAACACATCAAAAATACAGTGGATATATATATTCAGTTCAGTTCAGTTCAGTCGCTCAGTCGTGTCCGACTCTTTGTGACCCCGTGAATTGCAGCACGCCAGGCCTCCCTGTCCATCACCAATTCCCGGAGTTCACTCAAACTCATGTCCATCGAGTCAGTGATGCCATCCAGCCATCTCATCCTGTCGTTCCCTTCTCCTCCTGCCCCCAATCCCTCCCAGCATCAGAGTCTTTGCCAATGAGTCAACTCTTTGCATGAGGTGGCCAAAGTAATGAAGTTTCAGCTTTAGCATCATTCCTTCCAAAGAAATCCCAGGGCTGATCTCCTTCAGAATGGACTGGTTGGATCTCCTTGCAGTCCAAGGGACTCTCAAGAGTCTTCTCCAATACCACAATTCAAAAGCATCAATTCTTCAGCACTCAGCCTTCTTCACAGTCCAACTCTCACATCCATACATGACCACTGGAAAAACCATAGCCTTGACTAGACGGACCTTAGTCGGCAAAGTAATGTCTCTGCTTTTGAATATGCTGCCTAGGTTGGTCATAACTTTTCTTCCAAGGAGTAAGCATCTTTTGATTTCATGGCTGCAATCACCATCTGCAGTGATTTTGGAGCCCCCAAAAATAAAGTCTGACACTGTTTCCACTGTTTCTCCATCTATTTCCCATGAAGTGATAGGACCGGATGCCATGATCTTCATTTTCTGAATGTTGAGCTTTAGGCCAACTTTTTCACTCTCCTCTTTCACTTTCATCAAGAGGCTTTTTAGTTTCTCTTCACTTTCTGCCATAAAGGTGATGTCATCTGCATATCTGAGGTTATTGATATTTCTCCTGGCAATCTTGATTCCAGCTTGTGTTTCTTCCAGTCCAGCATTTCTCATGATGTACTCTGCATATAAGTTAAATAAGCAGGGTGACAATATACAGCCTTGATGTGCTCCTTTTCCTATTCAGAATCAGTCTGTTGTCCCATGTCCAGTTCTAACTGTTGCTTCCTGACCTGCATACAGATTTTTCAAGAGGCAGGTCAGGTGGTCTGGTATTCCCACCTCTTTCAGAATTGTCCACAGTTTATTGTGATCCACACAGTCAAAGGCTTTGCCATAGTCAATAAAGCAGAAATAGATGTTTTTCTGGAACTCTCTTGCTTTTTCCATGATCCAGTGGATATTGGCAATTTGACCTCTGGTTCCTTTGCCTTTTCTAAAACCAGCTTGAACATCTGGAAGTTCACGGTTCACGTATTGCTGAAGCCTGGCTTGGAGAATTTTGAGCATTACTTTACTAGCACGTGAGATGAGTGCAATTGTACGGTAGTTTGAGCATTCTTTGGCATTGCCTTTCTTTGGAATTGGAATGAAAACTGACCTTTTCCAGTCCTGTGGCCACTGCTGAGTTTTCCAAATTTGAGACACCCCGCGTCCGAGGTCAGGGGCAGCAGCTGAGAGGAGCTACCCTGCTTCTGAGGTCAGGGGCAGTGGAAGAAGCTACCTCGTGCCCGAGGCCAGGGGTGGTGGCCCTGAGGAGCCACCCCGTGCCTGAGGCCAGAGGCTGTGGCAGCCGGGATATATGTATAAGTATAGCTTATTAACTTTGCTGTATAGTGGACACTAATACAACACTGTTTATCAACCATGCTCCTCCTGTTGCAGCTGCTAAGTCACTTCAATCATGTCAGATCCTTTGCAACCCTATGGACTGTAGTCTGCCAGTCTCCTCTGTCCATGGGATTCTGTGAGCAAGAATACTGGAGTGGATTGCCATGCCCTCCTTCAGGGAATCTTCTTGACTCAGGGATTGAACCTGCATCTCTTAATTATCTTACATTGGCAGGCAGGTTCTTTACCACTAGTGCCACCTGCGCTTAGCCGCTCAGTCGTTTCTGGACTCCTTGCAACCCCATGCCCGGCTCCTCTGTCCATGGGGATTCTCCAGGCAAGAATACTGGAGTGGGTTGCCATGACCTCCTCCAGGGGATATTCCCAACCCAGGGATTGAACCCAGGTCTCCTGCTTTGCAGGCAAATTCTTTACTCTCTGAGCCACCAGGGAAGTGCAACCTGGGAAGCCCCGAATCAACTATACTGCAATAAAATTTTTTAAAAAAATCTATATGTGGAACAATTCTCACTGAAAGCTAACTGAAAACTGGCAGAAAGACTCTTGTACACACATGGTTGTAAGAAAGACCCACACGCAATCAGGTAAGAAGAGAAGAAAAGTGATCAGATCAGGACCTGTGCGCCTGGGAGGGAACTCAGAGGAAAAAGGGAGTACACACGGACAAAGACCCACCTTGGTGGGTATGTGGCAAGACACACAGATTGGGTGCCCCAGCCCTGGGTTCCTAAACATGGGAGGTAGTTGGAGGACTGCTGGGACTAACAGAAGGACTATAGGAAGCCTGGACTCTGCTCATGAGGAGCTAGCACATATATAATGCCTTGCCTCCTAGTCAGGGGGAAGAGGGCAGTTAGAAGACTACTCTAGTGCTTGCTGGGTTTCCCTTGGTATGCACACCAGCCTGAACCGAGTGAACACTCCAATCCTGCATGGTCTATATTGCAGCATGGCACAGGATCTAGGGCTGCCACGCCTGGGGAGAAAACTTGGCTGTGTCACACAGTGGTGACTGGGTCCTAGGGTAGAGCCTGGGTTGGTTGGCAGTGACCATTGTTGGCACTTACTCAAGCAGCACATCTGAGGCAGCCTAGAACTCTGATGGTAGTTGTTCCACCATAGCTCACACACTAATATATGCTAACGGTCCATATGAGCCTGCCTATCTTGTGGTGTATACCCACAAGAGGCAGGGGGAGTGGAGACTGGGAGCAGTGATCAGCTGAGAGACAAAGGGGAATTGTACACAGGTTGTGTCTGATCAGAACAAAGGAAACAACTGTCGGCTCCTGCATAGGCAGCTCCCTGGAGAAAACTTGGATCTCTGTCTTCAGCGGACATGAGCTGAGAGCATGCAAGGACCCCTTTGCTTCAGCAGTACCCCCTTTTGCCGCCATGGTTCCAGTACTGGGAGAAGTAAAAGCATTCACTTAAAGGGAATAGAACCAACCATCAGGGATTTTAGTTCCAGCATTTTTGGATAAGACTCCAATCCCAATAAGGCTATGGAGGACCACTGAATAGAGAGGAAGTCTCACCTCACACCTAGCTCCAGCTCTACCCATTCCATCTCCATGCATCTCCTCATCAAGGTGATAGCTGCTAGCACACCCTGAGGAAATACCTGACTGCATCCATGTTAAATCCAGCCCTCCTACCAAATGCATTGGGAACATGCAGTCTGTATAGGGACACTCCCACATAAGGGCACCACTTAGAGACCTCAGCAGACAACTGTTTCACCTAAATTCATAGACATAGAGAAATTTAAGCAAAGTAACAAGGCAGAAGAAGTAGTCTCAATTGAAAGAGCAGGGGGAAATTCCTGAGAAAATGATGAAACAGACATAAACAATTTACTAGATAAAGAATTCAAAGCTTTTGTAATAAAAATGTTGACCAAATTAGACAGAGGTTTATGACATTGTACAGGAGACAGAGATCAAGTTCATCCCCAAGAAAAAGAAATGCAAAAAAGTAAAATGGCTGTCTGAGGAGGCCTTACAAATAGCTGTGAAAAGAAGAGAAGTGAAAAACAAAGGAGAAAACGAAAGATATACCCATTTAAATGCAGAGTTTCAAAGAATAGCAAGGAGAGATAAGGAGGCCTTCCTCAGCAATCAGTGCAAAGAAATAGAGGAAAACAATAGAAAAGGAAAGACTGGAGATCTCTTCAAGAAAATTAGAGATACCAAGGGAACATGTCATGCAAAGATGGGCTCAATAAAGGACAGAAATGGTATGGACCTAACAGAAGCAGAAGATATTAAGAAGAGGTGGCAAGAATAAACAGAAGAACTGTACAAAAAAGATCCAGATAATCACGACGCAGGTAATCACGATGGTGTGATCACTCATCTAGAGCCAGACATCCTGGAATGTGAAGTCAAGTGGGCCTTAGGAAGCATCACTACAAACAAAGCTAATGGAGGTGATGGCATTCCAGTGGAGCTATTTCAAATACTGATAGATGATGCTGTGAAAGTGCTGCACTCAGTATGCCAGCAAATTTGGAAAACTCAGCAGTGGCCACAAGACTGGAAAAGGTGAGTTTTCATTCCAATCCCAAAGAAAGGCAATGCCAAAGAATGCTCAAACTACTGCATAATTGCACTCATCTCACATGCTAGTAAAGTAATACTCAAAATTCTCCAAGCCAGGCTTCAGCAATACGTGAACCGTGAACTTCCTGATGTTCAAGCTGGATTTAGAAAAGGCAGAGGAACCAGAGATCAAATCACCAATATCTGCTGGATCATCAAAAAAGTAAGAGAGTTCCAAAAAAACCACCATCTACTTCTGCTTTATTGACTATACCAAAGCCCTTAACTGTGTGGATCACAGCAACCTGTGGGAATTCTGATAGAGATGGGAATACCAGACCACCTGACCTGCCTCTTGAGAAATCTGTATGCAGGTCAGGAAGCAACAGTTAGAACTAGACATGGAACAACAGACTGGTTCCAAATAGGAAAAGGAGTATGTCAAGGCTGTATATTGTCACCCTGCTTATTTAACTTATATGCAGAGTACATAATGAGAAACGCTGGGCTGGAGGAAGCACAAACTGGAATCAAGATTGCTGGGAGAAATATCAATAACCTCAGATATGCAGATGACACCACCCTTATGGCAGAAAGTGAAGAAGAACTAAAGAGCCTCTTGATGAAAGTGAAAGAGGAGAGTGACAAAGTTGGCTTAAAGCTCAACATTTAGAAAACTAAGATCATGGCATCCAGTCCCATCATTTCATGGCAAATAGATGGGAAACAGTGGCAGACTTTATTTTTCTGGGCTCCAAAATCACTGCAGATGGTGATTGCAGCCATGAAATCAAAAGATGCTTACTCCCTGGAAGGAAAGTTATGACCAACCTAGACAGCATATTAAAAAGCAGAAACATTACTTTGCCAACAAAGGTCCATCTAGTCAAAGCTATGGTTTTTTGAGTAGTCATGTATGGATGTGAGAGTTGGACTATAAAGAGGTCTGAGGACAGAAGAATTGATGCTTTTGAACCGTGGTGTTGGAGCAGACTCTTGAGAGTCCCTTTGACTGCAACGAGATCCAACCAATCCATCCTAAGGGAAATCAGTCCTGAGTGTTCATTGGAAGGAATGATGTTGAAGCTGAAACTCCAATATTTTGGCCACCTGATGTGAAGCGCTGACTCATTTGAAAAGACCCTGATGTTGGGAAAGATGAAGGCAGGAGGAGAAGAGGACGACAGAGGATGAGATGGTTGGATGGCATCACTGGTTCAATGGACATGAGCTTGGGTAAACTCCAGGAGTTGGTGATGGACAGGGAGGTCTGGCGTGCTACGCTTCATGGAGTCACAAAGAGTCGGACACGACTGAGTGACTGAACTGAACTGAACTGAACCAAATTAGAGAAAAGAACAGATAAAGAAAATTTCACTAAATTTTAACAAGAAACTAGAAAATATAAAAAGATCTACTCAGAAATGAGAAGTTAAGTAGTTGAAGTAAAAGACACTAGAAGGGTTGAATAGCAGAATAAATGATACTGAAAAATGCATAAGTGAACTGGAAGATAGACTAATGGAAATCATCCATTCAGAACAGTGAAAAGAGAAACAATTTTTAATAAATGAAAATCATTTAAGAGATTTCTGGGATAACATTAAGCATACCAACATTCACATTATAGGGGTCCCAGAAGGACATCACTATATTAGAGAAATGCAAATCAAAGTC
The DNA here is from genome assembly GCF_042477335.2 of Ovis canadensis. Classification (NCBI taxonomy): domain Eukaryota; kingdom Metazoa; phylum Chordata; class Mammalia; order Artiodactyla; family Bovidae; genus Ovis; species Ovis canadensis. The sequence continues at coordinate 55,024,330 of NC_091255.1, read as the reverse complement.
ACAGTGAGATCACCTATACCTGTCAGAATGGCTATCATCAAGAAGTCTACAAATAACATACTGGAGAGGACATAGAGAAACCGAAACACTTGTTCACTGTTGATAAAAATATAAATTGGTATTGACAGTTCGAAAAATGATATGGAGGTTCCTAAAAAAAAAACTGAATATGGTTCCTAAAAAAAACTGAATGTAGAACTTTCATAATATCCAGCAATTCCACTCCTGGGTACACATCTGGAAAAATCTGAAAAGTGTTCATAGCAGCACTATTTACAATAGCCAAGATATGGAAGTAACCCAAATGTCAATCAATAGAGGAACAGATTTTAAAAAAAATTTGTGGTACATATACAGTGGAATATTTCAGCCATAAAAAGAATAAAATTCTGCCATTTGTAGCAATGTAGACAGACCTAGAGTATATTATGCTTAGTGAAATAAGGAAAGACAAACACCATATGATATCATGTATAAGTGAAATCTAGAAAATAAAACAAATGTATATAGCAAAACAGAAACATACTCACAGATCTAGAAAACAAACTAGTCGGAATCAGTGGGGAGAGGGAACAGGGGATGGGCATAATAGGGTTATGGAATTAATAAATATGAACTACTATGTATAAAGTAGATAAGCAACAAGGATATATTTTACAGCAAGGGAATTATAGCCATTATTTTGTAATGACTTTTAATGAATCTATACAGTATGCCTGAAACTAATATTAAAAACATGCCAAAAAGTGAATTGCAAGCAATTAGTATAACATTTAACAAATGAAGAGATCAGTGCCACAACTAACATGTCAATTAAGAGATAATGGCAAAATATAATTGCCGGGAGCCAGCGTGAGGAATCCCACCCGTGACAAGGTCATGCAGCAGAGATCTGATGTGCAAGGTCGAGTCAGATCTCAGGTTTTCCCCCTGGTATTTCCTGAGCGTGTGCCCCCAAAAATAAGAATATGCCTGCCTAGAAAAAGTCATCTCCAGGCATTAGTCTTCTGCATTTGAAAGGGTGTTTCAATCCAAAAACCCCTCTGATGGCTTTTTAGCCTGCCTGCAGGACTGGTACAGCTGCGCAGGTGATTGTTTGAGGCCTCCTGACTGCAGGAGGCACAGGAAACTTAAAACATCCTAGGAATGTAGGGTCTTCCGAGGAGTCAAAATCATTAGAATAGGACTGATTAAAGGTTTCATTTGTTGAGCCAATACTTGCTGCCAACATTAGATCTTTGAGTTAAGTATCTTCTTTGTTATAACCTACTGCACCTTTGTTCTATCGAGATGTAACTTTAGTGCTTTAAGGAGATGCAGATTAAAGAAAAACACTTCAGGGGAAATGAAATTAACATTCATTAAGGAAGAGAGCCAAAAAGTGTTAGCAAGCCTCTTGGCCAGAAGATAATGTAAATCACCTGAGACCTTTTGTATACAAAAAGATATATAGAAAGAGTCTGGGCTGCTAACCTACATAATTTTGTATTACCCCTTGATCTCTATGTACAATCAAAAAGGTATAAAAGGCCTTTCTAGACAATAGAGGCCGGGCCAGTCATTGGAAGGACTGGTTTCCCCCGTGTCTCCTCTTTACTTTAATTTCAGGCTGAATTCCCATCTGGGGCACGGAGGCTCACCAAGTCTACTTACTTGCCCTGGCTGTTAAGACCCGCGCGAAAGGGAGCCTAAGGTGAAGCACCCTTAGATATTCAAGTGAGTGCCAGTGGCCCAACGTAGATGGTGCAAATTCCTTGTCTGGAATTTTATTGGTCTTCCACGTAATCCAAGTTATTCAGCCCTCTTTCTCCACTAAATTTTCCTACTACA